>NC_134539.1:21505000-26505000 GCF_050624435.1 Tenrec ecaudatus | reverse complement strand
GAGATGCTTCCACTGCCACTGGATCCACAAAACTTTCCACCCACTGGCCTGTGATCTTCCTGCGTTCGGCGTCACTGCATGTGTTTCGTGAGTCTGAAGAGGAATTTATGGACTGGTATCAGACATATAGGCTAATATCAGACTTATGGACTTGATCTGGACTGGCCTGGGATGTTTTCTTCATCTACAATCACTCTTTGATATGAAGCTCGTTCTTACACACGAGTGTCCTGGATTTGTTTCTCTGGTCAACCCAGACTGACACACCTGGGTTCTAAGGTACCCTTCCCCACACATTTCCATATTTCTGAAATTAGAATGTGCCTTACGCTCCAGTGTACACTTATTGTGTTCTTTTCTCCTTTATTACATCTCACACTGATTGCATCTTGGAATCGGGGAAGTATACCACTCACAAACATTCCTGGGAGTTGGGCATCAGCCTTCATTTCCGGAGCGTGACATCCAACATAGGCCTCTCTACATACTACTGGGTTTTCATTTTTCCTAGTAAGTACTAAGAGGTTCTGAGAAAATGGCTTCAAACAAGGGACCAAACAGGTAAAAAGAAAAAAATTAATTATGAGAATATGACTATGTCCCAAAGGTTAGAGTCACCTTACTATCAAAGAGAGAGAGAACAAAGCAAGGAGAACCAAATGATTCACAACTTGAAAATGCCGGCGCTCATTTATCTTTATTTGTAATAATTCCATTTGTGTGTATGTTAGATCACAAAGTCATATTATTCTTTATACTGACTTTTCATAAATTATAAATAAGTTTTTATGATAATGATTTATGGGGTAAGCTATTCATCTTCCCTACAGAGTTACCTACAAAGCAGCAATTCTTCTACCTCAGAGATGGGGTCTCAAGAAAGGAGTAGTTTACAGAGGCTTTAATTACAATGATTTAAGCATATAGGCAATGTAGAATTCCCAAACCAGGAGAACTAGTTCTGTTAGCTGTCAAGATTATGGTTATGGTTAGTGAGAAGGGAAAGAACAGCAATAGAGGGGGGATGCCAGGGTCCCTTCTGGGGAAGAGAGGGACAAATGATGGTGTTGTTTTTCTTGACCTGGTCAGTGAGTACTTGTATTTACTTTGTTAAAATTTACCGAGCTATGCATCTATGAGTTTTGCAAACTTCTGGATGTGCTATATTTTTCCATTTAAGGATAAGCTTTGAAAATAAATACAACAGACATAGCACTCCCTAAAACACATTATGTTGACTAAAAAATAAAAGGATATTTATTCTCCCTCAGGTAAACTATACAAGTGGTTTTGGTATTATATTGACTAAAGAGTCAATATTGACACTAGCAAGATTAATCTTGATGTTCTCTAGAGTCATTAGCTGTTCTCCAACATTATCAGAATAGAACACATTTCTATATAAATGGCAATTTCTCGTCATTCTCAAATAATAATACTAAGCATGGAAATCCAAAATATTGATCTTGTGCTGCATAAGGATATCTTTAGTGAAGTAAAATCATTTTGATGAAATTGTACAGTTGCTGCTCTGAATGCATTATTTACCCTGGGACTGCATGTTTCAAAAGGAGCCCGCAACTAGGAATGGCTTCCTAGAGTAAGCAGGTTCTAACAGGGAGTTGAAGGGTCTGGAAGTCAGCTTCCTCCACCCGAGTGGGTGGGGCCCAGACCCATTGGCACAAAACAGAAGAGGATTCGAGGTCAAGTAGGGCTTTGGGCAGAGGTGATGAGAAAGGAGTGAACAGGAGTTAAATCTCTGGGGAACAGTCAAAATGAGGGCATTAAATATATTTGTTGGAGATTCTAGTGGAATGCCTAGGGATTCAAAGTTGACTCACATGCCAAATTTAATTGTTCTCGCTTGGGGTGGTCTGTGTCAAAGATGGGACTCAAGCCCAATAGCTCTTCCTGTTCCCAGAGTGAGTAGATGTTTGGCAATGGGAACAGACTCGTGTTCCCCAAGAACGCTTTCTTGCTGCTGCTGCTGCTGCTGCTGCTGCTGCTGCTGCTGCTGCTGCTGCTGCTGCTGCTGCTGCTGCTGCTGTTCTGCCTTTTTTGGCAAGTCTCACTTCCAGTATCACAGAAACACACATGACACCTCTGCACAACACACTGACAGAGGAGTGGTAGCCCCAAAGTTATACCCATGACTTAACCCTCCCGAGTCTGGGAATTAAGTCTTATTTGGAAGAGAGGTCTTTGTAGATGAAATGAAGCATAGGTCTTGAAAGGAGATCATCCTGAGTTAGCCCATGAGACCTAAATCCATCAGAAGAGAAGAGAGACACAGAGGAGAGATGACATGAAGACAGAAACCGGTCAGAGTGGTGTCACCACAAGCCAAAGAAGCCAAGGGTTGTTGAGGCACCAGAAGCTGGAAGAGGCAAGGAGAGATTATCTCCTGGTGTCTGAGGGGATGTGGCTTTGCCAATGACTTGATTTCATACTTTTGGCCTCCAGAATTGTGAAAGAATAAGTTTCTATTCTTAAATCCAGTTTTTGGTGATTTATCATTTTTTAATGTCTTACACTGTCTGATGTCTCCCTTCACCCACTTTTCCATTGTCTGTTCCCCAAGGAGGGGGTTATATGGACATCATTGTGATCCGTTCCTCCTTTCTCCCTCAACTTCCCTTTACCCTCCTGGTATTGCGACTTTAATTATTAGTCCTAGGGGGATTATCTGTCCTGGATTCCCTGTGTTTCCAGTTCCTATCTGTACCAGTGTATATCCTCTGGTCTAGGCAGATTTGTAAAGTACAGTTGGGATCATGATAGTGGGGGGAAGGAAGCATTAAAGAACTAGAGGCAACTTGCTACACTGCACCCTGACTGGCTTGTCTCCTCCCCGTGACCCTTCTGTAAGGGGATGTCCAATTGCCTACAGATGAGCTTTGGATCTCCACTCTGCACTCCCCCTCATTCACAGTGATATGACTTTTTGTTCTTTGATGCCTGATACCTGATCCTATTGACACCTCACTATCACACAGGCTGGTGTGCTTCTTCCATGTGGGCTTTGTTGATTCTCAGCTAGATGGTCACTTGTTTATCATCAAGCCTTTAAGACCCTAAACACTATATCTTTTGACAGCCTGCACCATCACTTTCTTCACCACATTTGCTTTTGCACCTTCTTTGTCTTCAGCGATCGTGTCGGGAAGGTGAGCATCATGGAATGCCAGTTTAATAGAACAAGGTGTTCTTGCATTGAGGGAGTACTTGAGTGGAGGCCCAATGTCCATCTGCTACCTTAATACTGAACCTATAAATATATGCACATAGATCTATTTCCCCATTATCATATATAAATAGATTTACATATTTGCATGCCTATAATTAGACCTTTATAAATGCCCATTGCCTCCTAGTGCTTTCCTGTTTCCTTTTAAGAAGTGATTGTCTTAATACCAATAGACTACCCACTACCATCAAGTCAATTCTAACTCAGAACAATCCCATATAGCATTTCCCTGACTAAATCAGACCACCCTTCTTCTGCAAAGAGATTAATGGGCTTGAACAGCTGACCTTGTGGTTTGCAGTCCAAACCCTAATCCACAGTGCTACCAGGGCAAAAGGAAGCTCTTTTCAGTTTTAACTCCCTAAAACGATCAACTCCACTGTACCTCCCTCAAGGTCCTAGTTCTGTGCTCTTAACTACTCGGCTATGCTGCACACTGGATGCCCCTCCCTTCCTACTTAGGACTTTAGCCCCCTCCTAATTATAGTATCAGCTTCTCGCCTGGGCAGTAAACGCCTAGTTTAGGGCACTGCCCATACTTCCTAAAGATTTCCCAGCCTCGGTTCATCCACATAGCTGCTCTGCCCCTGATCTAGCACCATAGGGTAACAGATGGAGCCCAGCTGTCCCTACCTTCCTAATTTCACATAGAGACAGGAAATGGATAATTTCTAAAATGAAGGACTTTGAATTTCGTCTTATGCTAAAACAGTATGAGAATACATAAACAATTCAGTCATCCAGGAAATAATAAAACAAAGCACTATAAACAATATATAAAGCTGAAAAATTGGGTTCTTTTTAAATCAAACATTAAACCCTGCAAGAAAATTCTAATACTTTTCTTTGAACTTAAATTCTGAAAACTGATTACATGTCATAAGAATTTAAAAATAATACCTTTTGTATTCATTTCTACTTGAAATGTAATAAAACAAGTTAGCTGGGCAATATTCGTATTATTTCGCTTTTTATTTTCAGTCTCAAGTCAGGCACTGTGTGTATCACTCACTCAGGGTACTGTAAAAACTATTTTGCTTTTGTAGAGATAAGATGTTCAGTTTTCACAAATGCATTAAAGTTAAGGGTTTGGGTCAAAAACCTCAGTGAAAAAAACCAAGCCAAAATCACTGCAACGTAGTCAATTCTAACACATATGCACTTTCTGAGGATTCATATCTGTATGGGAGCAGACCATTTGACCTTTCCCCTGTGGAGCGCCAGGAGGCTTTAACTTTTTTTTTTTCTGGAGGCTTTAACTTATTAACCTTGAGGCCATCCGATGTTTATCCAACACCACCACATGGCTCCTTGAGTAAGCAAGCCCAACATCACATCCTGAAAATCACACACCGAACAAAGCTTACTCTTCAGTTTGCTATAGAGTGTGTTGTTGTTGTTAGGTACCATCCAGTCATTTCCAACTCAACCTGACATGTAACCGAGCAAACCACCGCATGGCCTTGTAGCTATCTCTAGTAGGTATGTTTGAGACCATTCTTGCAACCACGGTGCCAATCCAGACCGTGGAGAGTCTCTCCTTCCCTTGACCCTCTGCCAAGTATTATGTCCTTCTTCTCAAGTGACTGGTTCCCCCTTATAACTTGTTCAAAGCATATGAGACCCAGTCATGCCATGCTCCTTCTAATGATCATTCAAGCTGTGTTTCTACGCAGATGGATTTGCTTGTTTTTCTGGTGGTCCATGATATAGTTAAGATTCTTCAGCAGGACCATAATTCAAATGTGTCAATTCTTTACTATCCAGTTTGGGCAAGTACTTGAGACTACTGAATAGATCATAGATTGGGTTGTGCCAGCCTTGCATTCTACGATTTTAAGATGTATTGTGCACCAGATCTGGGCATTAATTACTGATCCATCTTTCCCATCCATTGTTTTTATTTACCTGTGCATATCACATGCAAAAAATAGTCCATTGTCTTCTGAAGCCATAAAGATTTTGAACTCTGTAATCCTCATACCTAGTGTGGAAACGCTGCTCCAACACTTTCTAGCAGTGAGCCCAGGCAAATCACTTCACTCCCCTGAGGCTCAGTTGATATGAATCTGTATGCTGAAGTTAAATAACTTTTACATGAAATTGGAAGGTTTAGAGGTTAACACAATGAAACAGTATAATACCAAGCATATCAAAATTATGATTTAAGATTAAGGGACTCTTTTAAAGCATTTGTCATATCCAAAGAGAGGCTAATGATAATCTCAAGTAACTTGCTGATTTGGTTGTTTTGTTTCCAATTTTGTTGAATTGGTCAGTTGTTTGCCTGAATTGACCAAATCAATTTATTTATTTGGGTATCAATGTGATCATAGGTTTTGACCATCAATGATATTTATTGAGCACTACTGGTGACCTTCTGACAAAGAATGACACAGTTAGATTCAATTTTACATCCCATACCAACATCAACTACAAATGAATCAAAGATGTATATCTTTTTAAAATGAAGCATAAAAACTAGAAGAATATGAAGGAGAAATTTCTTCATATATAATTTTGGACCAAGGAAAGTCTTCCCCACTAAACTCACTGTTCTCGTTATTATAATTGTTTTAACTCTCAAAAACCCATCACTGTAGGTTCAATGCTGACTCATAGCGATCCTATAGGATGGGGTAGAATTACCCCTGTTGGTTTCTAATGCAACTCTAGGGGCGGGGAGGAGCAGCTGGTGGTTTTGAACTCCTGACCTTCAGGATCACAGCCCAATGAATAACCACTACACCACCAGGGCTAAAGAGTAATTTAACTACATAAAAAAATACTAAAAGTACTTTGTGACAAATAAAATCAAAACACAAATTAAAACTGCAAAAAGGTTTGCAACTTATTCTATAAAACAACCTTCCTTCAAAGACTCGGATCAAAACTCACGATGGTAAAAGCCTCACTCCTTTGTCTTATTCACTTCTAATTTAAATTTTTAGATCATCTCAGGAAGCTTTTTCTTTAGATAACTGTCAGATATTTTCTCTGTGTGGAGTGAGGTTGACCAGAATCCCGAGAGGAATTGGAGTTCTCTATTCCTGTCTTACTGCTTACACAGAAGTTTCACTTGGTGATTACTCTGGTGCCACAGAAAACAAGCAGCAGTGAAAGAGGGGGCACCTTTAAGAGAGTCCTTCGGTCCTGACCTCTGGGGAGTGCAGTGCCCCCTGCTGCCTGGAAGGCTTTGGTGCAGCTAGCTCTCTCTGGACCCTCCCTGTGACGCTGAACTCACTATCCGTCTCGTCCCGGTGCCACTCCGACGGCCAGAATGTCCTTATGTCGAGGTGGAAACCATTGCATATTGTCCACCCACTGCCTCGCCTCCTAGGCCCAGAACCGAGCAGACAAGACAAAGTCATTTCTCACAAGTTGACTCGTTATTCCTGAAAAATCGCCTAGCCTTACATTAAGCTGGAGTCAAGATTTAGAGGCATGGTAGGGCAAAAAGGTAGTTGGTGTGTGATTTTAACTTGGTTCTACACAAACCTTTATCAACTTTGACGTTTAAAACAATTAGTTGACAATGCTTTGATTAATTGCAAAATACTATAGTATCGTATATTACAGTAAATGTACAATGTAATCATCTAATTGATAAAATGCATGGAAAATGGCATTTTGCACACCTTCCCCACATGATCGCTGAAGACAAATGTGTGCATAAGCAAATATGTGAAGAAAGCTGTATTAGTCTGGGTACATTAGAGAAACAAATCCACAGAAATTCATATGTAAGAGAGCGTTTAATATATAGGTTTAGTGCACATGAATAAAACATCCCAACCCAGTGCTGCCCACGCCCACAAGTCCAACATTAACCCATATGTCTAACACCAATCCACAAATTCCTCCTCCATCTCACAAAACACACACTAAAAGCTGAAAATCAGTGAGCATGTAAGCATCTCAGCGCTGGCTGGGGTCTCC
The DNA here is from genome assembly GCF_050624435.1 of Tenrec ecaudatus. NCBI lineage: Eukaryota > Metazoa > Chordata > Mammalia > Afrosoricida > Tenrecidae > Tenrec > Tenrec ecaudatus. The sequence continues at coordinate 26,497,814 of NC_134539.1, read as the reverse complement.
AAACAGCTGCGCCAGCCCCCAGGGCTGCATTGGGGTAGGTCTATGCGGCTTCTCCTTGGGGGTGTCATGCAGGAAGTGAGTGTTGACAGCTGAAGGAGAGAACTGGCTAAGGCAGCTGCACCCTGATACAACAATCACAAAGCAAGAGATCGGAGAACTACAAAGGCGAGGCTCACCAAGCCATTTATCTCTCCACCCTTCAATTAACCCCACATGTGTTTTTTGGCCAGGTTGGCACAATAAACTAACTACCTCAAAAGCTGATGGTGCCTAGCTATCCAAAGATATAGCATCTGAGGTCTTAAAGGCTTGAAGGTAAACAAGCAGCCATCTAGCTCAGAAGCAACAAAGCCCATATGGACGAAGCACACCAGCCTGTGTGACCACAAGGTGTTGAAGGGATCAGGTATCAGGTGTCAGAGAGCAAAAAAATCATAACATTGTAAATGATGGGGAGTGAAGATTAGGGACCCCAAGCCCATCTGTAGGCAACTGGACATCCCCTTACAAAAGGGTCGCGGAGAGGAGACGAGCTAGTCAGGGTACAGGGTAGCAATGATGAAACATACAACTTTCCTCTACTTCTTAAATGCTTCCTTCCCCCAACTATCATATCCCAATTCTACCTTACAAATCTGGCTAGACCAGAGGATGTACACTGGTACAGATAGGAACTGGAAAAAAAAGGGAATCCGGGTCAGATGATCCCTTCAGGATCAGTGGTGAGAGTGGCAATACCAGAGGGTGGAGGGAAGATGGGGTAGAAAGGGGGAACCAATTATAAGGATCTACTTATAATCTCCTCCCTGGAGGATGGACAACAAGGAAGGTGAAGGGAGACATCGGACAGTGTAAGATATGACAAAATAATAATTTATAAATTATCAAGGGCTCATTAGGGAGGGGGGAACAGGGAGATTGGGGGGGGGGGGTGAAGAGCTGATACCAAGGGCCTAAGCAGAAAGCAAATATTTTGAGAATGACGAGGGCAACAAATGTACAAATGTGCTTGACATACAATGGATGGATGGATGGATTGTGGTAAGAGTTATAGGAGCCCCCAATAAAATGACTTTTAAAACATGGAAATTTTGGAGAATATCTGAAAACCAGGGAGCCATAGCTGCCTCCTACGCTGCCACTCTGCAGCACTTCAGTGGACCCCATTACTCTCTGTCCTCTAAGATGCTCCAAGAAACAAGTCAGTGACAAGCATGGGCCAAGGAGACTTCTCTTCCACCAGCATTATGGCCACATAAAAATCAGGAGTTTGAACAATTTTACTGGGGAATAAGGATCATTTTGAATAAAGTGCTGTCACCTGAGTTAGCAATACCGCAAGCAAGGTTTAAGGTTCTATAAGGAAAGAATTCGCCGACTCATTTGGGAATTTAGTGGTGCTTGGATGGCAGAGAGTGACAATGAATTTGGAAATGGATTGGCTTTGGGGCTTGTTCTGCTTTATAAATAATAATGAACTTTTTCCAACATGAAATAATGTGAAAATGGGGTGGGAATCTCTCCCTGGAGTACAAAATTACCTCATAACCCAATCTGCATTTCTCCACTCCAAGCATATTTTCTGAGAGCTGTACTTAGAGGGGAAACACTGCTGTTCGATAATTAATTTTAACAGGCACTTGGCAAACTGAGCTGGGCAGGGTACATGCTGCCCTAGACCTGGTAGGAATTTGTACTGTACTCTGCAGAGTGTTTTCTCCACAACAACACTCTTTAGGTCTTTAAAATTATCCAAATTACAACTTAACTTTGTTCTTTCTCCCCCCATCCCTGCCCCCAGTCTTCATTTGGGCTCCTTCTAATTCCACTTGAATATAAGCAGGATGCAAAAACTGTTCAGAAATATGGGAGATAATTGGATCTCAGTGTAACAAAACTAGAAAGCATTCGAGAGTTGCTATTCATCAGATGAACCGCTTGGTTTTCTTCTTCCCTTTGTGTTCAGAAAAGAAACGGGCACATCCCTGACTCATCATGTATCATTCATTAGTGGAAAGTGTGCCTCAGTATTAGCTCCTTGAGTCGTTTCCCTTGTAGAACGTTCCTTCTTCTCTGAAAGCACTGTGTGAGACCAGGAATAGTCTTGAAATATGACCAACATCATTTGGGCACTATTTCTCTTTTATATCCCTGCATACGGGATGTTGTCTGCATGCACAACACTGTCATGTCTGAGTAAGGAAGTAAATTTTGAAAAAAAAAACCCTAATAATATGATTTGAAAGTAATTTCTCACCTCCTGTCGAAGCTGGAGTTTGTTGGGTTGAATTGTTTATGCATTGTATCAATGTCTGTAATTTTATGCAAAATCTTCATTCTGACAGAATAGAAACTGTAATTTCTCAGGCAAGACACCAAAAAGATGAGTATCTTTCCATATTTTGAGATGAAACGCAATGACATGGCAATTGCATCCCTTTCTTGTGTTTTTGAAAACAGACTTAATGCCGGTGACACGGTTGTTTGCTCTCACAAAGATTATTAATTAATTCTTTATGAAAGCAGCTTGTCAAATTCCCTCATTTCTATAAAGCCAATACTTTATAAACTTTATTATTTTTTTGAAGTTGAGAAATATTTTATTGAGGCAGGGAAAGAACCCCCAGGAGGGAATTCCCAGAGCAGAGAAAGGGATTGGGGGGGGGTATCTAGAGCCCCCAGGCGGTTCTGAGGCCCAACGAGTTAGGTCAGGGAAATCGCCACTTTATAATGTCCTGGGTACAACTGCTGGTTAAAATGTGTGTCTGAGTTTCTAATCTTTTTGCGTGGCAGTCAGTGTACAAAATATTCACTCTATCTAGAAATCCTGATCACTACTTAAGTGGTTTGTTGCTTTTTGTCACTTAAAAATGTGACGGTGTTCAAGTCAAGCTTTTCCTCATTAATTCCACTAGATCTCATGGCATATCTGGAGTGAAGTACATTTCTGCAATGTCAAATCTATATGACTAAAGGGATTTTCCTAGTTTAATGTTGCAATTTCTTATTTTGGCCAAAAACTTCCTTAAACTACACTCACTATCTTTTGAAGATCTAACATAGGGTAGGCCCTGAGCTTAGGGGGAAGGGAAAGAGACAGGACCCCGTTCTCAGGCCAGGGAGGCCTTCTGTTAGTGCAGCACAAATTACCCTCACTTGGTTGCTAGCAAAAGGAGATCTGCCCCCAAACAAAGGGGTCACCTTCAGGCAGTTCCCTCTCCTACACCTCTTAGTTTCCTCATCTGTACATTGGGGCTTCAAACGTTTGTGGGGGGATTGAGTTAGAATGTAATGGGGTTATGGACACCTCCATGGGTTAGTCTATAAAAAAGCATTTGCTGAAGATGAATCTCCACAAGATTTGGAGGAACTAAGGTGACTGATGGATGAGCAGCAGCAAATGAAAGGTAAACATTCTTAAATAAAACATTAACTTTAAGATATAATATATATATATAAAGAAATTTTCCATGATGCTTTTTCTTCAGCTAAGAAAGAAGAGATGATTTATTGTGCATGTTACACTTGAGTCACAAGGGAAAACAGAACGAGTCCAGAACATCCTAGGCCCAGAGGAAAGGACCAAAATCATATTAATTAAGGATGAGCAAGGCGGGCTTCTCAAGGGTTCATGGCGGTGCAAGTTCTAGATGCATGGAGAGAGAAGTCCCAGATTCCTGCAGTCAACCATTTGAACCGTGATCCAGCTTCAGGCATTGCCTGTCCCTGCTACCTTGCACTTGCTTGCCATTACTTGGATCTCTACTTCATCCTTGTTCTTCTGCTCCTCAGCCTGCACATTTCCTTCTTCCTTGACTTTCAAAGTTACAAAGTTTCCATCAAGATGGCAGGGAGGTACTTTTTGAAGTACTCTCGTAGATTTATTCAACAAATTTTTATTGAGCATCTACCATGATAGTGATGATTTCCTGAACATTTACCATGTGAGAAATGGCAAGGCAAACACTTAGATGATCTCATTTCATCCTCAAAGTAATCCTATTTTCAACAGAAATTTGAGGCTCCTGAAAATGAAGTAACTCGCTGAAGGTGAAAACGCCAGCAAGTGGTCCAGCTAAGATATAAGGGTACGTTGCTTTGATTCCAAAGATGAGGCCTTTAAAACCTAAACTATGTTGTCAAGACCATCTCCAATAGCGTCTAATGTTAATATTGTATCCATTTGTGCTAAAAAAAAGTAATATGTAAATAACAAAAAGGTTTTTTGTTTCTTTTTGGGTTTGGGGTTTTTGTTGTTGCTATTATTTTAGATTTCTTTGTTGATATTGTTTTGGTTTCTATTAATAGTGGAGGTTAAAAGTACATACTGGAAGTGCACATTGATTCCAACTGGGGAAATCCAGGAAGGCTTCATGGAGATAAGGCTACATGTGGTTGCACAGACCAAGATCCCCTTACATGAATGAGAATGGGAAGGGAAAGGCCTTCCAGGCGGACAGAACTGGGTGACTAATCACAGAGCTACACACAGTCACGGATATGCAAAGAATAAGGAAAGTGGCAGTCAGAGTGAAACTTGGAAAATCAGCTAAAGCAAAACCATAACCAGCCTTTAGAGTCATAAAGAGCTGAGATTTTTGCTCTGTAGGAAATAGTCTGCTATGAAAGTTAAAGAATAAGAGAGTTTGTCTGTTTGAGTGTGGCGGGCTTGTTTGTTTTAATTTTCTGTTTTATTTGTTTAAAATCAATAATATTTTACAAGTTGCTGGATACAGATTAAGTGTGCAGAAAGAGTATTGTTAAACAACAACAACATTTAGAATATATAAATTTTGGTAGAAATTCCGTGCTATAGCAACATAATTACAATATAGCTAAGAAAAATCTCACAAATGGTGTGAATGGTCTTTTCCAGAGAAAATGATAAAATTTAATTAAATACTCTGAGTGGTTGTAAGTCAAGATACACCATACCTGTAGAAGGAAAGAAACCACACTGATCTATAAATCCAATATCATTCCAAAACAAATCTTACTTTGTGGACCAACCCTTACATTCATATGGAAGAGAAAAGGGCCATTTGTCAGGATAATTTTTAAAAAGAAAAGTGGTAGAGATCCATCCGTTAGATGCCAAATCTATTAAAAAACTATGACATTAGGTAATTCCAGAGATATTGAGTGGGGTTTTGCTTCTGTTGTTATTGTCGAGTTAAGGAAATCATGAGGAGAAGGGTGGGAGAAAAGTGTCCCGCCTGATGGGGAACGTGACTGGTGTGAGGTCCTCCACAGCTCCTCAGCCACTAAATCAGAGTGACCCCGACACTTTGCTCAGTGAGAGGCAAAGCCATGTTCAAAAGACGAAATCGCATCAAGGAACCTGAGCCTGAAGAAAGTGACTTCACTAGTTCTGGAGAGTTAAGTATTTTCAATCAGCCATCTGGGATTTGCTAACCACCTAATAGGCCTTAAAAACAAAGCAATCAGCAGGTGAAGTCATAAGCACACAGTCCTGGGTCTCAAGTAGCATAAAACAAAGTTCCCAGGCAGAAGTCATAAATGAAATACTGAGAAAACCTGCTTACAAAGTACCATATCAGCAACTACCGTACAGTGTACGTTTAAATGCAAAAAATGCAAACAGTTGCAAGTAGAGGGTTGAACACACGCAGATGTGCTCAGGGAGCACTTGTGAGGTGGATTGAAAAAGTGTAGAGCCACTGAGAGCGCTATGGTTTATCTGCTAGTGGAACTCAGGTACTCACACACACAGTAGGGCAGCACCAATGAAACATCAGTGTCCACTGCTCATTGGGTCTACACTCTGTCCAATAGTACTAACAAGGTACGATTGCAAATTTTCTTTTCTTCTGTAAGAAATTAGCTTGCAATCTTGTTTCTGTACCGACTGACTGAGTCAGCATTCTCAGTGGTGTGCCAGCTAAAGGTTAGCACATCTCACAAGCTATCACTTAACAAATCGCAATCAACTCCACAGTGGGATCTGCTGTAGGTTGCCCATCCGTTGGAAGATTCGGGTGGAAAACAAGTCCTTTACTCAAACCCTGGGCCTGATGGACTTCCTTCCAAAATGTGGCCTTGTTAAGTATTAAACATCTCTGTTTAATTTTGATGTGAGGTGCCATCAAATCTGTTCGAACTCATATGTGCAGTAGATTGAACAGTCACCTGGTGTTCTGCCTCCTCACAATTGTTGTGTTTGAGACCACTGTCGCAGCCACTGTGTCCATCCATCTTGTCAACCATTTCCTGTTGTGCTGCCCATCTATTTTACCCAGTATGACATCCTTCTCCAAAGGCTGGTCTCTTCTGATAGCATGTGCACAGTACTTGAGATGATCTGGCCGCTCTTTGTACTTCCTCCAAGACAGATCTCTTTGTTTTTTGGGCAGTCCGTGGTACTTTCAATATTCCTCACCAGCACCACAGGTCATAAGCATTGATTCTTCCTTGATCTTCCTTATTCGATGCCCAACTTTCACATACATATGAGGCAACTGAATATACCATGACTCGGGTCAGGTGCATCTTAGTCCTCAAAGTACCCTGCTTGCTTTTCGACACTTTAAAGAGGTCTTGTACAGCAGATTTACCCAATGCAACGTGCCCTTTGATATCTTGACTGCTGCTTTAACAAGCATTCAGTGTGCATCCAAGCAAGATAAAATCTTTGACAGCTTCAATCTTTTCTCCATTTATCATGATATCTAGCTGTAAGGTTTTGGCTTCCTTTACACTGAGTTGTAATCCATACTGAAGACTATAATCCTTGATCTTCATCAGAGAGTGCTTCAAATCCCCCTAATTTCAGTAAGCAAGGTTGTGTCATCTGCAAATCACAGGTTGTTAGTAAGCCTTCCTCCAGTCCTGATACGTCATTCGTCTTCTTATATAACCCATCTTCTCAGATTATTTGATCAGGATACCAATTGAAAAAGTATGGTGAGGGGAGAAACCCTGCTGCACACCTATTCTTATTTTAAGCCATGCAATATTCCCTTTTCTGTCTGTGTAACTGCCTGCTGGTCCAAGTGCAGGTTGTGAATGAGCACAATGACGTATTGTGGAATTCCTATTCCTCTCAAGGTGGCCATGATTGGTTGTGAGCTACACAATGGAATGCCTTGGCAGAGTCAACAAAATACAAGTAAGATGTTGAATCAAGGTGTTTATCTTTCTGGAATTCTCTGCTTTCAGCCAACAGCCATCTGACATGAGCAATGATATCCTTTGTTCCACACCCTCTTCTGAATCCAGCCTGGATCTCTGGCAGATCTCAATAAATGCACTGCCACAACCACCTTTGTGGAATGATCTCCAGCAAAGTTTTACTTGCATGTGGTATTGACATTGTTCTATAACTTGTGTATTCTTTGGGTGTTTTTCTTTGGAATTGGTACAAATGCAAATATTTTTCAGTCAGTTGACCAGATAGTTATCTTTCAAATTTCTTGGCATAAACAAGTATTTCCAGTATTTCATAAGCTTATGGAAACATTTCCATTGATATTCCATCCGTACCTGTTGCCTTGTTTTGGGCTAATGTCTTCAGTGCAGCTTGAGCTTCTATACCATTGGCTCTTGATCTCATGCAACCTCTGGAAAGGGTAGGATGCTGTCTAGTTCTTCTTGCCACAGTGAGTCTGTGTATTTTTTCCATTTCTTTTGATGCTTTTTGCATCATTCAATATTTTTCCCATAGAATCTTTAAACATTTCAACTCAAGGCTTGAATTTTTTCTTGGGTTCAATAATTCTTTACAATGGTTAAGGGGGGCTATTAGGGTAGTTAATAGGTTTCCACAAGTCAAGACCGGCGGACAATAAGGGTATAATCATTAGTGTCCTCAGTCAGCAGCCAATTATCTCTCTCCTGCCTCAACCTTTAATTCGTGTGGTAACCATGTTTCTCTTGGGTCCTCAGTCTCTCAGCCCTTTGGTCCCTTGACCTTTCTTCCAAGGGCTAGGAAGCTAGCCTGCCTGTCACTCTGTCCCACACTTCCATCATCTCAGGCCACATGAAAAATAGGAATCTCTATGTCATAGACTCAGATGCATGTGGTTTCACGTGGCCTTGTCACTTCATAAAAAGATCTTGGATGTCGTCTTCCAAAATGGTCCTGAGTGCTTTTTCTTCTCCCCTGTGACTTCAAAGATGGCTCATTCTTATAGGCAGGGAATGGTCAAAACTGACCAATCCTCTCTATTGGTGGGTGTTACAGAAGTCCTATTTGCATCGTCCCATCTAATCATTTGGTGGGAATAACAGAGTGTTGGGTAGAAGAGCCATATTCAGCATTTCACTCCACTATAACGCTGTTCCTTCTTCACAGTCAGTTCTTGGACTGAAAGCCCTTACTAAAACCTGTTCACTTTGGGTGACCCTGCTGGTGTTTGGAATATCAGTGTCATAGCTTCCAGCATCACAGCAACACACAAGCCACCACAGTGTGCCAAACTGACGGACAAGTGGTGGGGGTGTGGCCTATTGCTGGTATATGATCTAGAGAGCTAGTCTGCTTCCTGTTGGCTTTGGATCTTGTACCTGGCTCGTCTCCGAGTTCTGTGGACTTTTCCCAATGGCCCGCTGTATTGCCTACTGACACTGGTAGCCATCGGCGGAGCTGCCATCTAAACTACCAACCTTGGATTCATCGGATTCTGCAGCCACAAGCCTGCTCCACTAAGTGGTTTCATCTGGTTTTCCTGCTTCCTGGTTTGTCAGTCCCAGGGCACATGAGAAGCATCCAACTTGACATCTAACCCATGGACTTGGAGGAGACTGAACTTACCTGCTTCTACAGTTGTGTGGACCATGTTCTTGATATAAGTTTCTCTAGAGGAAACAGCCTGACACATTTGGCTAAGAAGATGGTGCTTATCTTCTTACATGCTCTTTTCCATGCTGTGGATTTTATGACTGCAATGGGTACTGAGACAGAGGTTTCTCCCCCCCCCGAGGACTTGACCACCCTTTTCTGGGACTTAGAACACTCGCCGCTATCACTTGCAAGGTTCAGAGCACAACCTAAACAACAACAACAGGGGTTAATACTTGATCACAGGTGTGACTGTTCTCAATGCCAAACTTATCGACTTATTGTTTATAGAATCCAGAGTCCCGGGAGGAGCTGGAAGGAAATATACATTAGATTCAAATGACGTTCTCTCTCTCTTTTTTTAATCGTTTCCTTAGGGGCTCAAACAACTCTTATCACAACCCATACATACATCAGTTGTGTAAAGCACATTTGTACATTCATTGCCCTCATCATTCTCAAAACATTTGCTCTCCCCTTATGCCCCTGGCATCAGGCCCTCATTTTTGCCCTCCCTCCCCACTCCCCCCTCTTTCATGAACCCTTCATAATTTATAAATTATTATTTTGTCATATCTTGCCCTGTCTGATGTCTCCCTTCACCCACTTTTCTGTTGTCTGTTCCCCAGGGAGGAGGTCACATGTAGATTCTTGTCATTGGTTCCCCCTTTCCAACCCACTCTCCCTCTACGCTCCCAGTATCACCACTCACACCACTGGTCCTGAAGGGATCATCCACCCTGGATTCCCTGTGTTTCTGGTTCCTATCTGTACCAGTGTCCATCCTCTGGTCTAGCCAGACTTGCAAGGTAGAATTGGGATCATGATGGGGATGGGGGGCAGGAAACATTTAGGAACTAGGTGAAAGTTGTATTTTTCATCGTTGCTACATGGCACCCTGTCTGGCTCATCTCTTCCCCGAGACCCCTCTGCAAAGGGACCTCCAGTGGCCAACAAATGGGTTTTGGGTCTCCACTCAGCACTCCCCACCTCACCTAATAATGTTCTCTTGGTGGGCTGTTGCCCACATTGTGCATCATTAGAACTACAGGCTGTTGGCTCCAGACACGGACTCGCTAGAGTGTTCTATACCATTTATATCAGCCTTGCCTGCAGAAGTAGCTTTCACATATTTAGGAAACAAGATTTCCACTGGAACGACCTCAGGTGTTGCCTCATTCATATTGCAACCAAAAGGTAATGTACCATAATGTACATACTGATAAGCCTGCAACGATTAAGGCAACCACACAAAATCTCATTATTTTAAAAAAGTGAATGCACTGTGCTTTAAACAATGTTCCTCATCCATGTCCAATAGCAGAGCGTTCAGATGCCAGTCACAGTTAAATCTAATTTTCTATCATCTTGGTAAATGGAAGCTAATCAACAAGTCCTCAGTTCCAGCTTCACAGCAGTACGTAAAACATTTCTGAAATGCATTAATGAAGAGAGGATGGGGGAGACTTCCTGACAATAACTGACATTTGTGGAGCAGCAGGAAAAGTCCCTGAACTCTGAGAGCATATGTATTAGATGTATAAATACATCTACAGTTTACTAGGCTTAGAAACCTATCTCCCTGAATAGTTACTAAAAGTAAGATTAGCAGCACCATTTGTTAAATGCAACGCTGTAAATTCTTAGTTGACTCTCATAAGAGCCTCATCACAACTCTGTAAGGTTAATATTCCACCTGCCATTGTGCAGTTGAGGTACCTGAGGCAAGGAGAAGTGCATTCTTTGTCCCAAGCTTCATCACTAATCATAAACAGAGGGGATACTTCTACCAGCAACAATTCCAGAGCCCAGGCTCTGGACCATGTGCTTTATTTCTCTCCTAGGTGTTGTGCTCCTCTGGGCCTGATTGCTCATCGATTGAATGGAGATAGGTGGGTAGTTCAACATTTTCTATGTAGGGCTTCTGGGATATCATTTTGGCTAGAAGTAGGGGACCATGATTCCTGCTTAAAGATGGAATAAAACATGAGAGAGGTGGATGTTTGTAAGGCGAAAACCTGTTAGAGAAGGGAATCTCAAACATTTTCCACTAATAGAGAGCGCAGAGACTCAAAAAACACTTCACTGTGTTATTAATCCAGACTGATAGTGACCCTTTAGGGTAGGGTACAACTGCCCTGTGGAGTTCTGAGATTGTAGCTCCTTATGGGAGTAGAAAGCCTCGTCTTTCTCCCAAGGAGCAGATGGTGGTTTTGAACTGCTGACCTTGTGGTTAATAGCCTAGCACCTAACCACTATACCACCAGGGCTCCCTTTTGTGGTGAGGCTGCACCCTATAAAAGGTGGACAACTGGCAGACACAGAAAACAGGGCAGTCCCAACCAGTTCCAGCTCTCGCAGACTTCACTGGGTTTTGCTATGGTCAATTCTATTGTCAGTTATGCAGCACAGTTGTTTGCAGTGGTTTGCGTGGGCCCACTGTTTGGAAACCATAAGGGCTGGGACTCACCCAAGCCATCCTTTGGCACTGCTAATAAATGACATGATTAGTTTACTTAATATTGTTTCCCTTTCAGTTCTTTAAAGAAGGGATGTGTGCCAGGAGATCTGTTCTCTTCAAGTAATCCAAGTCCTGTGGAACAAGACTACCTCATATTCCTTTTTTTCCCCACCTGCTTTTCCACCTAGTGCTATGGGTTAGGCATTGGGCTGGTAATTCCAAGGTTTGTGGTTCAAACCCGTTAGCTGCTTGGAGGGAGAAGGATGAGGCTATCTGCTCTGATAATGATTAACAGTCTGGGAAACCCTAGGTCACTATGGGTTGGAATCCACTCAACGGCAGTGGGATAGGTGGAGTCTAACAAAAGATATACAAGGCACACTGATGCTTAATACCATAACAATTGTTTGCTTGGCAATCAGAGAAGATGTACATACATTGGCTACAAAACATTTTGTGTGCAGAGACCCATTGTCACACATGGGAACCTGTGAGAGCTAGGGCTGGCAAAAGAGCCTTATTTTTCCAAATCTCACAAGTTTTCTACCTTTGACAGGACGAAGTCTTACCACTTTTCTATCATTTTCCTGTTATTCAGGGGGAAATATTTTAGCTTTCCTTCAATAACAGGTTTCTCCCTTACGCAGGTTCCAATGTTTGCAAGTTTTGCTGTATGTCTTATTTTTCATGGTCGTGCAGAATTTAGGCCTTAGTGGTTGATTTATTTCTTGTAATAAGTATAGATAAAACTGTACTAACCCAAAAGCTGTTAGAAGCATGGGAAATTATTTACCTCTAGGCAAACTGCTCTTGGCACTGTATTCCTCCCTGAAGTATTTAATCTGAGTCCCAATCTTATTCTGAACAGGTAATGTTAGTATTACTCCCCATAAAATGTTATCTGAGAAGTATAAGATTGTCCTAAACTCCGAGGCCACCAGATTCCAAAATTGCAACAACAAAAAAAGGTGTGAATCTGCTAGCGAGACAGCTTTGGGTGGATAGTCACTGTGACCTGAGCTCTGTCTTCTGTAAAACGTGAATCACAGTTTCTATTCTCCTCAAGAAGTAGGAGGAGTAAGTGTTAAAAAGGCTGATGAGCACTGTATCAAATGCACAAAAGAAGCTCCGTGTTTGGGGTTGTGAGAGAAACATAGCTTGCAGACCCGGAGTCTATTTCTGTGGAGGTTCTTTGAGAGAGGCATTTATGTATTTCATCCCCAGTCAAGGATAAAAATGTGTTGCCTGATTTTTAAACATGAAAAACGTTAAGTGCTATTCAAAGGTAGTGAGTGATCAGAATATACTCCCTTGCAGACCAAAAGGCTGATCTCGCTCTAGGTTTAAAGAAGAAAGGAAAGCAGGGAGGGGTGGAGGACTCAAACTGCACACCAAACAAAATGGTATACATCTTTCCAAAAGTATCTTTTTAATCTAGTTCATCTACAGTGTGAGACTAGCAAAAACGACGTTTAGAAAGTTGAACATTGCTGTTGAGAAAATGTTTACGTGTAATAGGAAGACGACAAAATTGTGGTGATTGCTCATTACTGATTTGGGGAAGGAAATTGACCAACCCGGCCTGGGCATAAATCGTGAGAATCCTGAATTGTGCAATAAGAAAAAAAAATAATGAATTCATCTAACATCTGTGGAACGTCCACAGCCTGGGAAGCGCAAACAGAGCCATTCTTAGGCACCAGCTCTGCTTCGTTTTGTCGGGGTGCTGCACCCTTCCCCCTGTACGGACGCGGGTGGCCACTCGCCTATGTGGGTTACACCTTGCACCGACATTCACTTCTACAGGGCGGTCTACCAGAAGACCGAGTAACCTACCGCCCCCCCCTCTCCCGGCGGGAATCGACGGGAACCGACGGGAACATCGCAAACGCCAACTGCGTGACCTACGGTGTCCCGCTAGGACACGCAGCTGCGTGCGGCGGTGACGTATTCCGCCAGCGTGCAAGATGGCGCGCTTTGCGTCAACAGTTCCCGCTGCCCGGTTCCTTCCCTCCGGGGGCGTGGTCTAGAGAAGGCCGGAGGTGTGTACTTAGGGGGTGTGTTTGTGGTTTTCTCCGCCTTACCTCGCGTCCTCTGCTCTCACCGGGGTCACTGAAGAACCAGGAAGGAACGGAAAAAAATTAAGAGAACCTAAGGCGGGAAATAGCCACGCCTGGAAGGCCGTAGCCGCAGCTCCCAGACGGTGCGAGGGGGCGGGCCCAGTGGCGAGGGGCGTGCCCGGCGGCGGGGGCGGGCCAGGGGGCGTGCCCGGCGGCGAGGGGCGGGCCCGGGGCGGGGCTGCGGTTGCGGTCCTTACGCCCCGGGCGGCCGAAGCTCTGGCGGTGGCGTGTCGGTGAGTGTGGAGCCAGCTGGGGAGCGGTGGCCGGGGTCGGGCTGCCGGGGTGGCGGCGGGGCCTCTCTCCCGTACTCAACCGGCTCATCTTTTCCCTTCTCTTCCCGAAAGGGGAGCCAGGCGTTCCCGCCTGGGGACTAGTGGAGCTCACTGCATCCGGGCCCCGGGCTTCCCGGCGGCGCGCGGACTAGAGGGTATCCTAAGGGATCAGGCCTCTCTCCCGCTTTCCCGCTTTCCCGCCCGTGGTGCCGAGTGGGCCCTCCTCGGACCTGGGATGAGGGCCAGGGGCAGGTGCTTCAGGGGCAGAAGCCTCCGGGCACCGCGCCCCTGGCGTTTGGGGAAGGCCGAGGGGCAGGAGAAGGTCCCTGCCCGCGGGGAGAAAATGCGGGGCGGACTTGGTGCACGCCTGCGGAATTTCGATCCAAGTTTCTGAGGAGTGCCGATGTCGTGTAACCGTGGGCAGCAAGTCCGGACCCAGCCGCGCTCGGGTTCCGCGGTACCAGGTCCGGTTGCTTCAGCCCCGGGGTTGCCCAGCAGACTCATTGAGGAAGTGCCTGCAGGGACTTGGGCATCGCTCGGTGGTCATATCAGTGGCCAGAGAAGTGCACTGATTGCCAATCTGCTGTGCCCTCGTGGGGTCGGTGTGGGCACGGTGGCCCCTGCCAGAGCTCCGTCGCTTTGGGCAGGAGGAGAAAGCCCATGCACTTGCCCCAAAGGGATGGCCCTTTCCCAGTGGAGACCGAAACTGTGGTTAGAGGGACGCTGTTAAGCCAGTGGGTCGAGTCTTGCTGAAGCTGCCCCCATCCGTGCGTAAAGCCTAGGGGACACAGTATGACTTACTGTCCTTACTGTGGACAGACGATGCCGCAAGCTTTGGGAGCATCGCCAAAACAAGAAGACCCATAGGGATCCTCTAGGACAGAGTTGCCCATGTGGGTTTCCCTGACCGAAAATCTTGAAGGGAGCACATAGTTTTGGTTTTGCTCCTGGAGAAATTAGTACATAGGGAGCGAGGGGTTACGGGAGGGTGGTCTGTGGCCGGGCGTTCTAGGAAAACCCCAAACCAGTGAGGAACTGTCTCACGATGACTGTGCTCTTTGTACATATTAGGAGACATTCTAGATAGACCCCATTGGAGATGGTGCACCCAGCCTGCTGCCGGGGGAATGGTTACTTAGAGGCTAAAAAATAAATACATAAATATTTTTTCCTATTGAGAAAAAAAAATCGATCTGGTTACTTTGACAGCCCAGAATTTGTTTTCAGAGAAAGAAGTAAAAATTATAAAGAATATGCCCTTGGGCTCTCTATTAAGTGATTTGAAGATGTGATCGGTTGGCTATCCTGCCCATTATCTGAGAAACCTGAATCTGGGCTAGATGGTTGCCTACAAGTGAAATCATGAGCTTCACCTGTAACCCTCACCAGATGTAAAAGAAAAAATAATCAAAGTTCCAACTGACTAGCTTCAAAGTGAGCCTGGACAGCTCCTGTCTGGGAGGTTGCTTGCTTAGAAGACCCTATTTCTCTTGGGGTTGGATGAAAACAAAAACACACACACAAAGCATGCTGTAAGTGTGAGTCTCATGGCAGCATTTGGATTTATGATAGCGGCGAACTAGCCTGCTTTTTAAAACTCATACTGATCAGAGAAGAAATGGCTTGTTGGGGGCACAGGCATTGCATCAAACCTACCACTCAGCTGGCCACACCCAGTGGCCCTCAGTATAAGTAATCTTTGTGTGCATGTGTTCGACTATTTTCAGAAAGTGTATTGGGTCAACCCTCATGACCCTTGTACTTGCTTACAGGCACGGCAAGCCATCTTACGCAAGGAGTCCCTGCTTTTGCTCAGAAGTCACTTAAGACTGCTGCATAGCTGTCTGCTGTAGCCAGTCCTACATGTGCACAGAAGAGATGTAGATGAAAGACTGTTGGTTATGAATTCATCTTTTTTTTCAGTGATAGGAATTTTCCTCACCAAAGAGGACTTCAAGTGCTAGTAACCTCATGTGTACAACTCTGCTAAATACACTGCTTGGGATACTTCCATTTCTTAGATTGTTTAATTTCTTGATTGAAAGCTACACAATTCAACATCATCTCTCCTTTCCTTTTCTAATAAATGTAGGGAGAATAAATGTAATTGGCATCATATACTCATTTAATTTCCACAAGGAGGTAAAAAGTTTTTCCATAATTCAGTCATGTCTGCTCTAGGGCTCAGTTTAATTTTAGAGAATGCTTTTGTTTTTGATGCGATGAAATGTTCTAGTTATTTTGCCTTTCTGATTAGTCACTTTTCAGAATGAAAAAAGAAAAATATTTTTTACATATAATTTTATGGTTTACTTAATGCGTTTTCTTGGTCCCCAGTTTACTGTGTTTAATGATGACAGCAATAGTGTTATTATAATTTCAATTCAGATTACAAATGTCATCTGCTTAAATTACCTCCAAAACTATGTATGTTTTGAACAAGTTGTAGAACTTGACATCCAGCCTAGTCGCAGTAAGCAATGAAAATTGATATATGTTAAAATGCTAGCTAAATGAACCGAACTAAAAGATAACACAAATAAAAGCTGTCTTTGTGTTCAGCCAACCCTGCACATAGTTGATTAAGTGCTGCCGAGCTCTGTGTGCCTATTAATACCATGATAAAAGTGCTCAACCAGTGCTCTGAAAACAGACGTCACTGCTTTTCATGTGTCCCGGAGTGCTTGCTGCAATGTAAACAAAATTCTCTTACATAAGATGGTTTACTTTGACATAAATTTATAGTTCAGATGTCTTCCAAAGCAATCACATAGCCAAAGATAGGTAGAACATATAGCCTAGAGTAGCTATTTTCTATGCCTCTTATAAGTAGATTCTACAACTTTAGATTTCCTTACATGGAGTTGTCATAATTTGTTTTCCCACTTCCAGACTTTGAGGACAAATATGACTCCGCTTTTGTACTGGGAAGGAGTGACGAGTTATGCACGGGCAGCCTTGAGATGTACAGGTTGAGCAGGGTTACCAAGGAAACTGGATTCCAGCCTGGCTCTTGGACCTGGAGCAGCTTACTCTTAAATCTTCTGTGTGTCTGTTTTCTCAGTAGATTACCTTCTGGGGCCCATCCAAACCTTTCATTCCCTACATGTTCTAAGTAAGCAGAGCTTTTTTAATTTTAGCCATTTACAAGACATCTGTTTTAGCAATAATATAAGGCCTATACTGCCTTCTGGGTAGCATAATGCATTTTATGTGTCTTTGTTTTGATGTTTCAGTGACATTTTAAATACCAGTATTGGACTTTCGTACTCTGAGGATAGAAAACGACAGTTTGCTCATTTTTTGGTATAGTTCTGCATTGTTGTGTCATTGCCCCCTTTTGCCTGTTCTAGGGGTCTTTTTAGGAGCACTGGTGACATAGTGGCTTGCATGTTGACCTGCTAACTACAAGGTCAGCAGTCGAAATCCACCAGCTGCTTCTAGGGAGAGGGATGTGGCTTTCTACTCCTGTAAAGAGTTACAGCCTGGGAAACCCACAGGGCAGTTCTATCCTAGAGGGTCACTGAGAGTTGGAAATGACTAAATGGCTTTGATTAAGTGAGTTTTGAGTTTGATGTGCCTTTTAATCAGGTTTAAGGTGCTTCCGTTGTAAGGCATCATGATCTCTAACTGAGCATACTCCTCTGATTTCCCCCTCTTTACTCACTAAGGCTTCAGAAACAAATATCCCACAATCATAGAAGTGCACACAAAGTCAGGGTGGTGTTTGGTAAGAGTCTAAAGCTCTTTACATGACACTATATGTGAATGTTCGGAGGCCTTTTTGTTTAGTGTGGCTTTCTAAATGTATGCTTGAATATACGTGACAACCCGTGACGTCTCAAACTTAGCACTATTTCACGTGCTCCCTTTGTACCAGTTGAATATTTGTATCCAAGTAAGATGTCTGCTTCCAAATATTTGGAGGCTGCAGAAAGGGGGGATAATCTATATCTCAATCACTTGCGTTTGATGCTGCCTTGACACTTGTTGAACCTAATCATCGGTTTTATATGTCATTGTTTAGAATCTCTGGAACACTTGGATAATGTGACAATTGCAATGCAGTGATGTCGGCTCTCTGTCCGCCACCGTCGCCAGCTGTTGCCAAGACAGAGATTGCTTTAAACGGTGAATCACCTTTATTAGCCGCCACCTTTGCTTACTGGGACAATATCCTTGGCCCTCGAGTAAGGCACATTTGGGCTCCAAAGACAGAGCAGGGCCTTCTCAGCGATGGAGAAATCACTTTTCTTGCTAACCACACCCTAAATGGGGAAATCCTTCGAAACGCAGAGAGTGGAGCTATAGATGTAAAATTCTTTGTCTTGTCTGAAAAAGGAGTGATAATTGTTTCTTTAATCTTCGATGGAAACTGGAATGGGGACAGGAGTACCTATGGACTATCAATTATCCTTCCACAGACGGAGCTGAGTTTCTATCTCCCACTTCACAGAGTGTGTGTGGACAGGTTGACACACATCATTCGTAAAGGGAGAATATGGATGCACAAGGTGAGTGTTTTTGAACTTTCTCAGCATGCCAACCTAGCCCTCGAGAGTTTATCTTCTGGTACATTTATCTTTGATTTTTCAAAAAAAGTTTACAATTAACTTCCCCAAATAATAAGTATTTTATTATTGGTAGATGTGGCGTGGTACCTGTGATGATCATCACAATGCAAGGAAAGAGTGATACAGCCCCATATGCCACATGGAATGCTGAAGCTGAGGAAAATGTGGAAGCACAATTGTAGATTTGTCTTTACCCTTTGACTCTAAAAGCATATGCTTTTTTTTTTCATTACACAACCCTTTTACTCAATACTGTGTGTCGGGATCAGCCACAAAGACAACTGTTCATAAGCAGGTGAACATGGAGCCTTTGGTTCCTTAGCTCCTTTGCCAGAGTCCCCAGTCTGTAAAGTGAGGAGGCTGGACTCATTTCTAAGACAGATTTCCTTTTAATTTTGCATATGAAATATTAGGAAATAAGTGCTGTCCCTAAATGCCCTTTGATAGTGATCATTACATTTCCACATCCCTTTGACAGAGCTGGATTGCACATGCTCTCGTTTTCTAGTTTGATGCTAACCTAGAGAAGTATTACTAACTTTGTAAGATTTTACTGGATAGAAAGGAGAAATAGTACCTTTCTGAAGTTTTTGTTTGCTTGCCTTTAGGCTAGTTTTTTATTTGTGCTTTTGCAAATCATTTAAAATCAAGAAGTTGTGACTTCTCCCAGTGAAACCTGATCTTGTTTAATTTGAAAAGTTTACATCCTTTTTTTCTTTTGTGCAGTTGTACAGGTGTTCATTGGCTCTATTTAGCTTCGTTACCTGGTTCGGACATTAGAATAAAGGGTGTTTTTATTTCATTTTTATTGTCTATAAGAGCATAGATTAGTTCTGTTAGTTTCCTGCCCTTTTAATTTTTTTCCTAAAGTGGAAAGTCTTTTTCTCTTGTCAGCTAAATAACTTAAGAATGTTAAGTCTTCCATTTAACAAAGTTTTTAAAAATAGACATTTGAAAAAAAGTGTTATTAAATAAACTTTCTCTCACTCAGGAAAGACAGGAAAATGTTCAGAAGATTGTCTTAGAAGGCACAGAAAGAATGGAAGATCAGGTAAAGTGCATTGTGCATCCATTCTGTTAAGCATGAACGTTTCTACTGCCTGTAACTATAAAAGCTGGTGGTGCCTTTTGTTAATCCCTAGAAGACATTCCTTAGGCTAAACGGAATGAAATTGGCCACATCTTAGCCTTCTTTCAAACAAACATTGCCATCCAGCTGACTCCAGCTCCTAGAAACCCCATAGCACATTGTAAACCAGCCCCATAAGACTACTAAGGCTGCATATGTTTACTGGGCAGATTGCCACAGCTTTCTCCTGTGGGGCAGCTGGTGGTCCAGACACCCAGGCTTCCAAGGAACAATCGAGCACTTTAACCACTGTATTATCAGGGTGCCGTGTTTTATACGAGAAAAGTAAATCAATCTTTTTTATTCAATTAAATCTACAAATCAAAATGTTTTCCTACCTGTTTTCTGAGCTCAGACAAAAGTTTTGGATAACTTACAGTAAAAAGCAGTAGCTGTATGTGAGACCTTCTCTAAGGCATCACTTTTCAAACATTTCCACAGAAGTGGCTATCGCAGGAAAGTTGGTCCACCCCTTAGCTTTCTGGAGGTGCAGCCATATCCCTAAGCATAATACTTCCTTGAAGCCTTTATGCAAGTGACATTTTATATATTGTAATCATTTTCTAGTGGTATTCTGCCATCATCCCATTATCTCCTGGGTTTTCGATGCATTTTTAGGCAAACATCTCATGTTTATCCCAGGACATTGAATACCTTGAGGAGCCAAGAAGCGTGATAATAGAACTGGGACTTTCCTTGTGGACCTCAAGGGCAAACCCTTGCTGTAGGACGGAGAAGTTCTCTGGATGTGAAATCACCAGTGGAATAAGAGTGTTCCTTTCCTCCTGTTACCCTTGGCTCTCCACCCTCACTGATCCTTTCTGTAAAACTCCAGGCTAAATGGGACTGGCCTACCTTCTAGCAGGTTCTACAAACTATGACTGAGATTCTTAGAATTTAAATAATGCTTCCAAAAATCCAGGGGCATAAGCAAGGAAAATATTCTCCTACACAAAACAGGTATGTTTATACTTTGGAAATAGATTTTTAGGCCAGATAAGTTAATTCTGAGGAAAGTAAAATGTATAAGAAAGGATTTTCCCTTGTCAGGAGAAGCCTGGCCTTTACTTGGCTTCACATCTATGTCAATATCTACCTCTGCAGACAGCTGTGTCTGTGTCACATCCATCCCTGCAGGGTGCCCAGAGATGGAATGACTCGACTCTCCCTAGCTAGGTAGGTGCTAATACCTGGAGATTATAGAGTACATTATGAGTGGCGGCGTAAAAAGTTCTTAGAAAAGTGGAATTAATAGTTAATGGAACTTTTCTGTGGACCTTTTGAAGTTCCTTCATAAAGTCGAGTTATCTCAAGATGGAGTTTGAGGGCCTCATATGATTCTGCTTCTATTGGGATTGTTTTTCCTCCCAAACCAAAAATGTAGACTCATAAAATTTACTATTGTTCATGATGTTTTTTGTAATTATCTCTCTTTAAGGATTCTTAAAAATGTTATCCTGCCCCATCTATGTCTTGAGCAAAGTATATTTAGAACAAACATTCCAGAATTTTAAGTGTAGACATTGACCTGCTGAGAATTTCAAGATGGAGAAATCCAAAGAGGAAAAGAAACTTGGAGAGTTTTCAGCCTTGTTGGACTTTTTGTTGAGCTTTAATGAGGAACCCCACTTACTACAATATCATGTTTGAAATATTAAGGGAGGTATTTTCCCCCAAAAGGAGCCCTGATGGCACACTGGCAGGTTCAGTTGTTAACCAGAGGTCAGTGGTTTGAACCCACCGTCTGCTGCTTGGGGAAGGATGCGGCAGTCTGCTTCTGTGAAGATTTAGAGCCTTGGAAAGCCGACGGGCAGTTTTACTCTGTCCTAAACAATCCTTGTGTATTGGGAAAGACTCAACAGCAATGGGTTTGAGGTTTGTTTATTTTCCTAAAATTATTCTTTCTCCTAAGTTCTTGCGAATCTCTCACATGTACTTACAACAGCTTTATTGAATTGATATTCAATTCAACACTGCTTGAGTATGACATGTTATGCTCAAAGAAAATAAGTCATTCAGGGCTGGTTTGGCAAGTCATCTGATAAAATCACTTGGCAAGAAAGCAGGTTTAAATACTTGTTAGTGGATTTTCTGTGTTGGATATAATTGTAAACTAACACTTCAAAGATTATTTTGTAAAGCAGAGCAATGAGTGATTGTGTTGTGCAGGGTCCTGCTTGTCTATTCCAAGTAATTGGAAGACAGCTTTCTGGCCATCTGATTGGAAGAGATTCTTACTTGTGCCCATTCCAGAGAAGGGTGATCAGCAGTATGTGAAGATTATCAAACAATATAATTGATATTGTACACAAATAAAACTTTTCCTGCAGATCATTCGAGAACAATTGCAGCAGTCACCTATAGGGAATTTTCCAGAAATCCAGACTAGACTAAGAAGAGGGATTGAATCAAGAGATAGCATTTCTGAAGATCATGGGTAAAAGTAGCGAATACCTGATACTTACTTGTGTTTTTTGACTATGCAAAGGCATTCAACTTTGTGGATCAAAAACTATGGCTAACATTGAGAAATAATCAGAATTCCAGAATACTTCACTGTGCTCATGTAAAACCGGTACATGGACCAAGAGGCAGTCATTCAAAGTCAAACAGATCAAGAGAATTAGAAAATGTGTGTGTCAGAATTGTATATTTTTACTGTACTTATTCCACCTATGTGCTGAGCAGATTTGAGAAGCTGGGTTACATGAAGAACCATGGCATCAGCATTGGAGGAAGGCACATTAGCAATCTGTATGCAAATGACATAATCTTGCTTGCTGAGAGTGAAAAAGACTTGAAGCACTTGCTGGTGAACATCAGAAACTGTAACCTTCAATATAGATTGCACCTCAACAAAGTCTTCACAGCTGTACCAAGAAGCAGTTTTATGCATGATAGACGAAGAAAAGATTGACGTCAAAGATGTCAATTTACTTGGGTTGACTGTTAATCCCCACGAAAACAGCAGTCAAGAGGTCAGATGCCATCTTGCATTGAGCAAATCTGCAAAAGACCTTTTAATAATGTTGGAAAGCAAAGATGTCATTTTGAAGACTAAGATGTGCGTGACTTAAGTCATAGCATTTTCAGTCACCTCGTGTGCAAAAGCTGGAAGCAGAATGTATGCCATTGAATTATGGTGCTGGTGAAAAATAATTGAATACACCGTGGACTACCAGGAGAGTGACCAGATCTTTCTTGGAAGAAGTAAAACCTGAATTCTCCTTAAAGGGATAATGGAAAACTTTCTCTTATGTAGTTTGGTCATGTTACTACTAGTCCTTAGAAAAGCACATCATGCTTCGTTAAGTAGGAAGTTGACAACAAAAAAGAGATAGATTCTCTAAGTGAATTGAGGCAATGGTTATAAGCTTGGGCTTAAGCAATATTAACAAACCCAGGGATAAGGGAACAACAAGTGATCCAATATTGCCAGGATGATGCCGGACTAGGCAGTCTTTCTCCCCATTATTCATAGGGTCCTAGGAGTTGGAACCTACTTAGCAGCACCTAACTACAATATTATGCAGACAAGCTTGTAACTTAGAATACAGTGTCTAGGGACAGCATAACACTTAAATTCGCAAGCTACATACGTAGAATACATTGTCTAGAAACAGCATAACATCTAACTTCACAAGCTACATACATGATAAAAGACACCGAAAAATTGGATTCGGTTATCAGAAAAAAAGAAAAGTCACTAGTGATAACAAATTCTAATGTTGAAGATGGATGTGAAGAGTATTGCTAAATGCTTTCTTGAAATGTGAGGGAAAACTTGTTAATCTTCCACAATATGTGATTTTAAAAGTAGACATCTCACAATTTCTTCTATATCACTCAAGATTTACATGTTTAAATTTGTCCAGACACTGTAAGGTGATGAGTGAAGGCTCACTGTGGCATTTGTGTTGTTCTACATTGAGTTTTCAGTTTGATTTCCAGAAACTACAGATTTCAAATTTATATTTTTTGAGATGTAATAAGATGAAAGAACTTGGATATTTTTCAGTTTCATTGCTTCCTCATAAGGAATGAAGTTGATTTGCATTTGGGTAGTTTGCACCTGTTTGAATGTGGAGGTTGAGTACTGATGCATGCTTTACTACTAAGTTATTTGCTAAGGATTTCAAAGACTTTCTAAGCTTGGCTTTCCTCACATATTAATGTGAAATGCACCGATGACCTATAATTAACAAGGGTTTTTCTATTTAAAATTTCAAAGACTGATGACTTTTAAAATTTAGCATAGTGATTTCATTTCTACACATAACAGTCAGTGATCGTGCAGTGATTCTGTGCTGACTAAAGGACATTGTTCTTAAAAGACTGAAAGCAAGATTGAAAGGCTGTGTAAATTCATTAGAAATTATTTGGGAGATTACACTTATTTGAGCCAGTGTTTGAACAAATTACCAAGTATTTCTATCAAAGAGTGCTATTCTTTGCTTTCATTTTTAATTGGTTTATTGGCCACCTTATCCTGTATTGTATGATCTATTCCATCTTATTTTTTTGCAGGGTCAGAGTATTATCCCAATGCTTACTGGGGAAGTAATTCCTGTAATGGAACTCCTTTCAACTATGAAATCACACTGTGTTTCTGCAGAAATAGATGTAAGTTCTTACTTATGTTCTTAAATAGAAATAAGTATACCCCTTATCCATTCCCTTTAGGTACATTATTATTTATATTAGTGACAAACAATTTAGCAGAAGGTATTGTTATGTCATAGATATTGTTTATGTAAATTATAACCACTTTAAGAAAAAGCACACAGTTCTTTTTAGTCAGCAACAGTTAGGGTACAAAGTCACATGCATTCGGCTCATTTCATCTCTGCTGTGTTTCTTAGAAGTGGGATAATTCTAGATCTTACAGAAGCAATCGATACTTACTGCGTCACTTTTTGTAACAAAGCAGTAGCTGTTAATGGAAATTTACTTATATCCACTAATTCCGTTCCTTAACCATCTACTGCAGACATTTAAAATCAGGTTCTATGCATATGTAGAGATGTCTTTAAGAGACTATTTTTTTAAAACATTTTATTAGGGGCTCATACAGCTCTTATCACAATCCATGCATATACATACATCAATTGTATAAAGCACATCCATACATTCTTTGCCCTAATCACTCTCAAAGCATTTGCTCTCCACTTAAGCCCTCTGCATCAGGTCCTCTTTTTTTTCCCCCTCCCTCCCCGCTCCCCCCTCCCTCATGAGCCCTTCATAATCCACAGATTGTTATTTTGTCATATCTTGCCCTATCCGGAGTCTCCCTTCCCCCCCTTCTCTGCCGTCCATCTCCCAGGGAGGAGGTCACATGTAGATCCTTGTAATCAGTTCCCCCTTCCCAACCCACACACCCTCCACTCTCCCAGTATCACCCCTCACACCCCTGGTCCTGAAGGTATCATCCACCCTGGATTCCCTGTGCCTCCAGCTTCCATATGTACCAGTGTACAACCTCTGCCCTATCCAGTTCGGCAAGGTAGAATTCGGATCATGGTAGTTGTGGGGAGGAAGCATCCAGGATCTGGGGGAAAGCTATGTTCTTCATCGGTACTATATCGCACCCTGACTGACCTTTCTCCTCTCCTAAACCCCTCTGTGAGAGGATCTCCAGTGGTCGACACTTGGGCCTCGGGTCTCCACTCTGCACTTGCCCCTTCATTCACTATGGTATATATATGTGTGTATGTATACACATATATACACACACACACACACATATATATATATATTCTTTTTTTGTTTGCCTGATGCCTTATACCTGGTCCCTTTGGCACCTCATAATCGCACCAGCTGGTGCGATTGCTTCTGAGCTAGATGGCCGCTTGTTCGCCTTAAAAGACTATTTTTGTTGTATTCTGACTTTGTCATTAAGACTTGTCTCCTGGTTCTGAGAAGAAGAGGAAGTTGTTCTTGTAAAAATTGTTGCTTGACTTGCCAGACCAGCTTTCTCATTTGTTCTTCTGAAAGTATATGGTAGTGTACACAGGTTTTTTATGGAGACTTCTGATGCTCAGAAATGAGGAGAATGAGTTTTATTGGACTTAGACTTTACACAGCTAGAAGTGTTATTAAGTGTTATTTTGATGTTGTAGCCATATCGATTGTCTTTCTTTTGGTTTGTTTCAGATAGCTGATACAGTGCTCAATGATGATGATATCGGTGACAGCTGTCATGAAGGCTTCCTTCTCAAGTAAGAGTTTTGGATCTTCTCATAAAAGCTGGATGAAGCAGATAATACCTTTATACTTACCAGTGACCAGGTTTTTGAAGGGAGAAAATATAACCCAGATTATTCTGAGGAAGACATTGCATATTTGAACAGTTGCTTAGCTTTGTGTTGGTTTGTTTTTCATTCATATTTGCTATTCTATTACGTAATATTTAAAGAAGCTGAGTTCCAATAGTACCCAGCCAAGACATCTTGGTCCCTTGTTTGGTTCTGGTTTCTTATGTAATTTTCATTAGAACAGACACGTAAGAAACCTTTCAACTAAGTAAAAGGATAATGTTAACACTAATATCCAGTAATTATTGAGTGCCTATATGTTAGTCCCTGTGTTATTATCTCAGTTTCAGGTTCACTTACAGATCACAGCAGTAAAGTAAATGTCACAATTAGGTGAATCCCATGCCCTCTAGGTTTCTCGGTACATAATAAAAGTTGTATTCACACTGTACTGTAGTCTACGAAATGTTCACTAGCATTCTGAAAGAGTTGGAAACAGTGTGGGAAATTAACAGGTTTTGACAAGGAAACATGAAGTGGAAGGTTGTTCTCAGTTATCTGGAGTATACCTGTGTTTATTTCTTTATTTTTGGTGTGTGAAATTATGTAGTAATGAATGTTTTTCATCATTTCTCCTTAAATTACAGTGCCATCAGCTCACACCTGCAAACATGTGGCTGCTCCGTAGTCGTAGGTAGTAGTGCTGAGAAAGTAAATAAGGTAATTTATTTTTTAATCCTGTAAATCATCTTACTTTTAGGTACTGCTACCATGTAATAAATTGTAATTTAATGATCTGTACTGAAAGCAGTAGTCTTTGAGCTTTATCAGGAAGGGCTTCAAGTCTTCCTGGCTTCCAGCAAGCAAGATTATGTCATCCACAGTCTTTCTCCAATCCTGATTCCACATTCTTCATGGTACAGTCCAAATGCTTAAACTTTGCTCTACATGTGGTGGAGAATGGATGTAAGCCTGGCACACACCTTTCCTGTTCGTAACCCATAGAGTCACAGTTTGAGTACTCTCACCTGAGGGGCTTATCTTCAGCAGTATATCTGACAATGTTCTGCTGCTGTACATAAGGTTTTCAGTGGCCAATCCTTTAGAAGTGGAAAGCCTATTCCTTCTTTTTCATCGGTTCTTAGTCTGGAAGCTCCAGTGAAGTCTGTTCACTGTGGGTGACTCTGCTGGTAATTGAAATACCAGTGGCATGGGACCCCCGATTCTATATCTTTTAATAGCCAGGCACCATCAGCTTTCTTCGCCACATTTGCTTTGTGCACCCATTGTCTTCGGTGATCATGCCAGGAAGGTGAGCATCTCAGAGTGCCGAATTGTTTGAACAAAGTGTTCTTGTGTTGAGGGAGTACTTGATCAGTGGCCCACTGTCCATCTGTTTCCTTAATACTAAACCTATACATATGCCATATATACTCGAATATAAGCCAACCCGAGTATAAGCTGAGGTACCTAATTATTACCTGGGAAACCAGAAAAACTGATTGACTTGAATATAAGCCTAGGGTGGAAAATGCAGAAGCTATTGGTGGGTTTCAATAATTAAAACAAATGAAAATAAAATTACTAAAAATTGAGACATCAGTGGGGTAATGTATTTAAATATTTTTAAACAAGACTTTGAAAAAGAACTTTCATGGTAATGCCTCTGCACGACGTATTAGCCTGGGGGAGAGGGGGGAGTCCATGCAGGCGGGGGATGCAGGATATGAATTAACACAGAGACCAGAGGGGAGAGACGGAGCACAGCCACAGACACAATTCAGCTGCCTGCGTAAGTGAATCACTATGGGTGCTCCTACAAATTGGAGCCATCCATGTCATAGGACAGCGCTGATTGATTAGATGTGAGCAAACAAACATTCAAAGTCTTGCAGTGTCAGTGGGGCATTGAATGAACAGCAGAGGAATGGCAATCACCCGCGAGATTACAGGCGCTCGTCCCATTTCCTTTGGGGGGGCGGGTGGCAAGATGTTACACCTCGCTGGGGTACTACTGACCCGTGTATAAGCCAAACCCCAGTTTTTCAGCACATTCCTCTTGGTTACATTGTCCTTGATCCAGCCCTGCCAGACCTCTTACACCCTCCTTGCCACTGATTTTGGATGACTTGTTGTTCCCTTGTCCCGGGGTTTGTTAACAGCCACTTCCTTTCCCCGCCTCCCCTTCTCCCATGTCCCCTCGGACCTGTCATCCTGTTCTCTTTTCCGGCTTGTCCATCCACCTATCCCTTCCAGGTAGACATGCTTGTGCCATCACAAGACTGAGTACAACGAAGCAACAACAGAAAGTAAAACAATAGCTACAACAACAAAATTTCAGTTTTTTATTTATTCAGGAAATATGTTGAGAATTACTTTATTGACAAAGAATGGTTTTTCTTTACAAAAAGAAATTACAAAGATAATTCAAATGTTTTCTTCCTATAAGCTGCCCTGTTTTCTTAGATGAGGTTTTGTTTGCCAAAATTCTCTTTTTTATCTAGCCACTTAGAAACATGTACTGTGAAGCGATGTTCCTCTACCTCTGTCCTTATATTCCACCCTGTGATCAGCGATCTTGTTTATTGTATCTGTTACCCCAAAGAGGCAGCTTCTCTCCAAGCCTTAGAGTTCCCGGAGTGGCTTATTCATCAGCTGAATATGGGGAGAGGCTGGCTGGTTGCTTTCATCCCCACCCTTTGCAATAGATTAGCTTTCCTGTTAGCACTTTAATTTGAGAAACTGTTTGCTACTGCTCTCAGTTAAAAATCACTGCTTTACCATATTCCCTCTCCGGATAGAGTTAGAATGCCAACGTAGCTAAAAGAAGGCAAATTGTCTTAGAATTAGGAGTTTGTAAACTTTAACCAATGGTCTGCTCATCTTAAATCCAATTTGGTGGAATTATTGCTCATTTATGAGAGATTTGTACCCTTCTTGATACTCATCATAACAGAATCCCACATGTCGGAACTGTTACTCACAAGAGAAACTAATTCTACTTAGTTTAACTGCATTTACATTTTTTACCTAAAATTGTCTGTCTGGAGATACAGTTAATGACTGGGTTAGGTCAGCATTTCTCACTGAAAAAAAGGTTTTAAGGTCAAATAAAGTTGAAAATTTTAGCTAATGTATTATTTTTTGGACTGTACAATCCATATCCAAATGCTAAACAGATAGAGGTATCACACAGTAAACCTAGAAAGTTGCCCATCATTATGTGACTGTAGACCCCTGTTTTAAGGAGCAGCTGTTGTACCCCATGGGCCATTCGAGGTGACTTGTTTCTTAGGGTATGTGATATGGACGAAAACACTGGAAATGTCTGTTCAGAGTTCTTTGAGAAGCCATGGCTTTCTTTGCGTCATGTTTTAATGCTAACATCTTTTGTTTTCTAGATAGTACGAACCTTATGCCTTTTTCTGACTCCAGCAGAAAGGAAATGCTCCAGATTGTGTGAAGCTGAGTCATCCTTTAAGTATGAGTCAGGGCTGTTCGTACAAGGCCTGCTAAAGGTACCGTGTACATCGGTCCCAAAGAATCCAGCATTTAAAGTCATTGTTGAGACGCTTCAAATATATTTTAAATGTTAGCATTAGGTTTCTGTACCCACAGGCTGATCGCCTTCATCCGACGTCACAGGTGTGGGTAGAGAGGATGTGCCTCATCGATGTGTAGTCAGTAGCCGTGAAACACCACAGGGCATCCATCCTCTTGGTACCCTTTTGATCCCATTTGGTTGCCAGTAGCTGTCTAAGAACTGTGGGATATGATTTTTCTTCTCTTCTTAAATGCATGTTTACTTCAAATCCCATCTGAAATGGGAACATTTCTTTTTACTGAAGTTTTGAATCTTGGTGTTATCATTGTGCATTTGTGTGTTGTATTCGTTTATTGGGAAAAAATTAAACTGCTTTCTATCTTTAAAAGGATACATGATTTGCACAGTTTATAAATATATATATATATATATGACTGTGTGTCTGTGCATACATCTATGTGTATACACACTCAGAGCAGGGTTGGAAGTGTTTGGTTCTGCTAATCATGGAGTCATCTGAGTCAGAACTGACTCTGACTCCTAACAACGACACATATATATATATATACATATATATATATATATACATACATGTTTACATATACACTAAAATACTTTACACTTTTCTCTCATGTAATTGACTCTTCAAGGAGCAAGACA
This sequence comes from Tenrec ecaudatus, assembly GCF_050624435.1. Taxonomy (NCBI): domain Eukaryota; kingdom Metazoa; phylum Chordata; class Mammalia; order Afrosoricida; family Tenrecidae; genus Tenrec; species Tenrec ecaudatus. The sequence continues at coordinate 26,468,000 of NC_134539.1, read as the reverse complement.
GACAAACTAAATTAACACCTACATCTAATAATTACAGAGAAGGACAGTGCTGCCTTTATTGAATCTGTTGTTGGTGTTTCGGCTGCAGCCCTGGGAAAGCTCTCATCTCATGCGCATGGGAAGAGGCACCTTCGCTGGTGGTATTTGACTCTCCCCGAGTGCATGCTTTCTTAGGATGGGAGCATGGCAAAATGAGAGGAAAGCGGGTGCAAATAAAAATTACATCTCGCTTCATATTTGCAATAACATGCACGCTGAGTTCAGGATAATAGTATTTAAATGTGACAGTAACTAGTTCAGGCAAACACATTCCTTGTTTGAATTATACATGTCTGAAAATTAGGACTTCGTTTGGAAGCATAGTAGAACCGTAATGTTTTTTATTTCCTCAGCAACATCTCCTTTAATTATATAGTTTTAGCCTGGTGGACCTATACCAGATGCATAGAGGAAAATTTGAAAGTGACTTAATTGAGAGTTCTCCACGAGAATAAATTGTATGCCCTCCTAGGAAACACGGTAACATAGTACAGCAAGAGCCTTAAGCATACAAAGCCCTTAACCTAGTATGTCTACATGTGGACATTCATTCAGAGAAGACGACTATATGTCGAAAAGATTTATTTACAACAGTAATTATCAGGTCCTTAGGTGCAAGAGTGAGAGTTCGGAATAGCCTTCTGCTTTCTGACCATAGCACAGCAGCTCCTACCCAGTAGCTACTTGCTATGTGGTTACTGCCCATCCAGCCGTGCCTGGAAGATGTTTTAAATGATTATAAAGATTCACATTCAGTGAGACTGATAAAAAGCCTATCAATAATCACGAAGAAAAAAGTCACTTGCAATCACATAATCCAGTGACTAACCTCTGTTAATGTTTGACATCTGTCTTTCTGGCTTCTTTTTCTGTCGTATGTATTTTTTTTTAATATATTCATCATGCCCAGCAGAGTCAGATTGTGCTCTGCATCATTGTTTCCCATGTGGGCAATCCCTGGCCCTGGGGGGGACATTGGAATGATCCGGTGTGGCTGCAAAAGCATAGACCTATATGTTGTCCTGGATGGTGGACTATAGTACAAAATTTTTAATTGCCAGAATGTAAATGGGTAAATTTTTTTTTTTTCTGAAATGAAGGGGTGGGGATGTAGGCCAAATTCATTTGGGATCTAGTCTGCTTTTCCGACCAATGTCAGCACATCTGTAGCAGCTGTATCATTTTCTAGATGTTAAACTGTAAACCATTCTTTTGTTTAATCACTTTCCTTTTAGGTGCTTAGGTTGACATTTTGCTATTAAAACCAGGGCTTCCAAGTGAGCAGTTCTGTCCCTGAAACTATGTACAGAATCACGATTGGTATCTTAGCATAAATTTCTAGAGATGAAATTATATCAGAGCAAGTTTGTGTAGTTTTTACTGTTGTTACTTTATTTCTGAATTTACAAGCAATTCATGTATTTGGGCCTGTAAAGCAAAATACTCTGCCTTTCATTCTCACAGGATTCAACTGGAAGTTTTGTGCTACCTTTCCGACAAGTCATGTACGCCCCATACCCCACCACACACATAGACGTGGACGTCAATACTGTCAAGCAGATGCCACCGTGTCATGAGCATATTTATAATCAGCGTAGATACATGAGATCGGAGCTGACAGCATTCTGGAGAGCCACGTCAGAGGAAGACATGTCTCAGGATACCATCATCTACACGGATGAAAGCTTCACCCCTGATTTGTATGTAATGCTCTGCCTTTTGAAACAGTTGTTAAGTGATACTATGAAACTGTGATGTAGGAGTAAAAACAAAATGAGCCTGAGTGTGACGGGAAAGGAATGCTACTAGCAGAATGTACATGAAGAAACATTTGATTAGTTAAACATGTTTTCTGTCATTTTCATCTTTCCTCATATAATTTTGTTTCCTCTAAGCTAGGCTGGAGCCCCACCTTAAGCTAAATGTTTAAGAATGCATGTAACAAATGTCTATTGAAGACCTAGGCACTGTCCCTGGTGCTGAGAGTAATAGCAGTCAGCCAGGCAGCCCTAGCTTTGACGTTATTAATGGTTGTGTGTCTGCAGCCATCGTCCCTTTTTTCTTGACGTATAAATGCAAAAGCAACAAGAACCGTCGCAATAAGTAGAGCTTTCTCTTGGTTTTCCCCGGCACTGCTCCTCATACTCCACCACAGTGTGCGGTCATGGAATGAGCAGAGCTAGCGCAAGGGCAGTACGACGTTCCATGAGGACCTTCTCTAGTAGATTTGTTTTTAAGGGATGATAAATCGGTAATCTTGAAACTTCAAGAAAACACTTAAATGTCATGAATCAGAAAAGGATTGTAATAAAAATGACACTTTGTTTAATCAGAAGCGCACAGAATCGTGTGGAACATAAAATGCGCTCCGTAATGTTAGCTACACTGACCCGTGGAAGTGGATAAGCCAGTAGTCTAGTTGGCACAAGTGACCGTGTCCTGTGCTTCTCTCAGAAAGTTTTGGACAGAAACAGCAGACACATGGAGTACCATTTGCTACACAGATGGCATAGCCCAAACGTACAGCGTGTCCCAGAGATTCCCCAGCATCGTGTGGCACTGGGTCCAGAAACAAGACTGACTTAGAACTGAGAGTCTGTCTTTTCTCAGCCTGCAGTGTTCCTTGTTGCTATCTCAGAAAGTCTTAGAGACATTGGACTAGAGAATAATCAGGTCAAAATTGGAATTCTAGGTCCTTCCATGTTCAGACTGGTAATTTTGGTACCAGAATTTGTCAACGTTCATCTGTGCTTCCCCTTTGGTTTGGGGAGCTTTTTGGTGAACTTAAAATGCATTTTCAATCATTTAATATTTTCGTTGATGTTTAGCAAAAGCATACACTTTGAACATGTTGCTTTCCCTTTCAGCCAGCTGTTCTTGTTTTTTTGATTTGACAATAATAATGTCATAAATTTAAAATGTTTGCTTCCACAGAATATTGTCCATGAATTGTTTTAAATTTTGTTCAAGAACAGAAAATTTCCTTTAAATTATTTTCAGTCACTCAATTGTCTCTAGTGTGTTTTTAAGCAGTATCATTTAGTCTTAAATGATCTCCCATTTAAATATTTTTATATTATTTCCACCACTGCTTAATAAAGAACATTTAGTGACTAGAAATAGTTGGCTGTAAACAGCTTGTTTTATGCAGCTCACTTGGGACCGAGACTTTCATTCTGAAGAAGGCATATTCAGAGCCCGGCCTGAAAGCCGTATTTTCTCTCCAAGGACGGAGCGGCGCTGTCAGGCCTACACTGGGCACCAGGGACACGGCCGGTCTTTCTATAATGCTGTTTTTTTCTTTCTCTTCTTAGTTTCCTTCTTCCATAGTTTGGCATAGCCGTTATTAAAAGGATATTTGAGGTAGTGAGCCCTAGTGGCATAGTGCTTACCTGTTGAGTTGCTAACCACAAGGTGAGCAGTTCAAAACCGCCAACTGCTACTTCTACTCCCGCACAGAGTTAGCGCCTCAGAAACCTGCAGGGGCAGTCCTTACCTGTCCTGTGGGGTCGCTAGGCGTCAGGATTGGCTCAGTGGCAGTGAGTTTGTTTATTTGGGTTGTCTTCATTTCTACATGCATGCGCAGCCTCTCTGCTTGCCACTCTTGACCTTATGGAACCGTCCCAGCGTCTCCAGTCATCCTGCTCCACTGCAGATCTCTTACTTTACCTATTAAATGCTTTTACTGCCCCTGTGACCAGGGTCTAATTTGGCATTCCAGGGAATTCTGCAAGAAAGTGAAAGGAAGGGAGGTAAACAAGTTAGATGGGGGGAAGCATGTAGGGCTGGGGGGAGAAACACAGTACTTTAAAAGTTTGTTTTAGCAGCTAGTCTGTCCTCGGGCTCTGTTAGCCCACACCTTACACCAAGTGTGAATTATGTCTTGAATTATCACTCTAATCTTTGCCAAGGTAGTTAACACATTTTCTAGGTAGTTGTGATGGTGTTTATTTTTATTGCTTTGTTGTCAACATTTTTATATAGCAATTATACTTGTTAATTGCCTAAGGCTCTCTTTCTTAATTTTTATTTAATTTATTGGCTGAGGTGAGGAATTGTTGGAAAGTAGCATTATCTAGCCGTTTCAACACTTTGACTTTGTTTTCCTTCATAGGAATATTTTTCAAGATGTTTTACACAGAGACACTTTAGTACGAGCCTTCCTAGACCAGGTAAATGTGAGACCGGGAGCGTGGTAGTGTGGGGGCCTTCCTTTTCTCATAGATCCTCCTGTACCTGCAGTAGGTCTAGCATCGCCCAGTTCTTTTGTAGTTCTGCTCTTTCTAAAGTAAAGAATTCATTTTTCTCATGAATTACTAATATAATGGAATACCTTATATATTAGCATTCAAAGATGCAGTATTTTCCTAGTTCATATATGTTTATTTCAAGCTCCAACTGTAACTGCAGAGTTTTTGTTGGTTGGTGTGTGTTTTTTGCGGGAAGTGCGGTATTTATCAGTGCCTGGTCTGTACTGTGGCTAAAGTGTTCAGCTGCTAACCAAAAAGTTGGTGAGTTCAACCTGCCATCCGCTCTATGGCAAAAGAAAGATGCAGCAGCGTTCTGCTGTCATAGAGATGATGGAAACCCCTAGGGGAAAGTTCTGCTCTGTCCTGTGGGGCCGCGGGAGTCACAGTCGATTCAATGGCAGGCAGCCAGTTTGATTTTTTTTGGTTCCCTATTTACAGTAATGGAGCAAACTGTCTTTGTGAAAAATAGCATCACTTCCCTTTAAAGAATAGCACCTTTATTGTCTTCTTTTGAAAAAATCGACTTAACTATGTATATGAAGAAAACTTAGAAATTATATGGGACTTACCTCCTTATATACCAGAGCCTTCTCATAATACTGTTTGGGGCCTAAGCCAGGAAACTGTGTTATTGATATGTCTTTGGAGTAATGAGATCCTTATGTTTCCAAGAAACTTTGGCTCCAGGTCAGAGTGGTTTCTGACATATTGCAGAGTTCAAGGATAATCCAATGTGCTGCTTGCATTCCACGCTTTCAAGCTGAAATGCAAATCCTCCCACCCCACCCCTTTACCCTGACACATGTGAGTGTCTCAGAAACCACGGTATCGAGACATGGCTCGGCTTGTGGGAGGATCAACGTTAGTTAATATCAAGAGACGTTACCGGCACATGCGCCCTGATGCTTAGCATGAACGTGGGTAACTGATGAGGTGAGAGGCATTATTTGAATGTCTTGTCAAGTGGCTTCCAGACCCGCTCTTGTCATTACACATGGCTCCGTGAGCTGGAACCCGTAGAAACGGTGGAGGCCCTGGTAGCTCTCGTGTGTATTCCTGGCCAAGCACTGTTAGCCCTGACACAAACGCTTTGTGACCTCAGAGTGGGAGAACGGGAGTTATAAAGACGCTTCCCTTCCCCACAGGTCTTTCACTTGAAACCTGGCTTGTCACTCAGGAGTACTTTCCTCGCGCAGTTCCTGCTCGTCCTCCACAGAAAAGCCTTGACGTTAATCAAGTACATAGAAGATGATACGTAAGTAAAGCTCGTACGCAGAAGGAAACCTGGCATGTTGTGTTCGGCTTTGTTCCCTTTGGACCTTCTCTGCTCATTTTTGTTTGTTTGTTTGTTTTTAAATTATAGGCAGAAAGGAAAAAAGCCCTTTAAATCTCTTCGGAACCTGAAGATAGACCTTGATTTAACAGCAGAGGGCGATCTTAACATAATAATGGCTCTTGCTGAAAAAATTAAGCCAGGCCTGCACTCGTTTATCTTTGGGAGACCTTTCTACACTAGTGTGCAAGAACGGGATGTTCTCATGACTTTTTAAACGTGCAGCTTGTTAATTCTGTTTCATCCCAACCGTGATTGCTGTTGAAAATAGCTCAGGGGTGTGGGAAGCATTCCCTCTACTCATGTCCCCAGAGCCCCACTCAGCCTGCAGTTCACCGGTATTTACACTACAGTTGCCACAAGCAGTCTCTAAGGGAATGCCAGCTGCCTCGCAAGGGTGAACTCTCTTGGGAAACAGACTTCATGTTTACAATTGTAATAAAAATGATTGTTGTCTTTTAAAGATGTAATAGATTACAAACTTGACCACAACTACTGTTCTTTTGAATCGTGTCATTCATGGTTTACTTGTATCAAGGTGAAATCTGAGATAGCTTTAACTAGATACAATAATGCTGGTTGTCGTTCCATCTTTTAGTGTTCCTTGGGGTATGATTTTGCTGTAAGACTTTTACAATCAACTGAAAATTCGTGCATCTCAATCATCTACTGTTCTACTGAAAGGTAGTCGTTTGAACTTGGGTTAAGCTTTGGAAAGGAAATGTCGGTCAAGCAGCTGTATAATTGAAGGGCGTCCTTTGGCCCTATTTTGTAGCCTTGGTCCTTAGGATTCCGCTGTCTAGGAATGTCCCACCATATGTATAGTCCTTGATGGTGCGCCACAGTCTGCTGATTCTGTTTGTGTGGATTTTGTTTGTTTCGTTGCTGTGATTGTTAGTTTTCCTGTAGAGTTGTGCTCTGTCCAAGAAAATATAGGGAATTCGATTTTATTTTTTCAATAGTTGTTGCCACTCTCTAAGTTCACTTTTGTTATTTCTGAGCCAAACTGACCTGTGCACCTCCTGTGCCTTTTTTCCCTTGGTAAACTTTGAATTACTTGGCAGAAGCTTAGATTTCACTGGTCAGTCTTCATCTTGTTTTCCTCATGCACCTTCTTACCTTGTACCCTGTTTGGCAATCATGGCAACTGAGATTGTAAAAGGCAACTAAAACTGGGAAGGATTTTTTTCAGCCACAGAGAGTATTTCCTTCTTTCTTATATTCCTGCCCATCTTTTTCACTTGTTGCCTGCGTCATGTGAGGATTAGCAGGAGGAACTTGACTAGAGTGCTGCTCTACTAGGTGCTACTTGGGCTGAACTAAGTGGTCTGTTTCTTTTAGTCCCTCGGTGCGCTTGCACCGTTTTAGTAACTGTAAAAGAGCAGATTCGCGTCTCTGTGCACAGAGTTGACATTGTGTTCACAAGCACAATGAAATATTTTTCTTTAAAACTGGAAACAAAGCAAAAGGGAAAAAATATATCTCCAAAAGAAGGATAAAAGTGATAAGGCCCTCACGCCCACATTTATTAAATTTAACCAAAAAGAACACATTCTAGTCTAAAAGGACATAATGGCCTTTCATATCTCAAATAAGAAAGGAGGAGATAAAGCTCAGTTATTACAGACAAACTGAACTAGATGACTAATTTATTATTGGCTCCAAGTCATGAAAAATTGGTAATGCACCTTGTAAAGTCCCATAGTTTACTCAATGCTTTTTACAAAATAGATTCTTATTTAAATGCTGACTGAATATTGTATTTGGCTGGTTTTATTCTATTATACTGAGTGCAAATTGTACAGTGAAATAAATTATTAAAGCATGTGTAAACATTGTTATATATCTGTTCTAGATGGAAAATTTGGAATAAAATGTCTTAGAAACTCCGTCTCTTTCAGTTATTTGTTCAAGAAAAGCAATACTACAATCTTGGAAATTAACTCCCATCTTGTACCTAAGCCATTTCTTTTCCTAATTGTCTTTTTTTCCCAATCATTTTATTTGGGGACTCTTACAAATCATGTAACAATCCATCACTCAATGGTATCAAGCACACTTGTATATATGTTGCCATCAACGTTTCCAAGAGAAAAAGGTCTGGCTTTTGTTTTTGCCCACCTCTGCCAAGTGGTGCTGTGCCCAAGATATGCTTCCATTAAACAGTATTTAAGCGAATACCATGAATGTAGGAGACATTCTTTTGTCTTCTCCAAAGAATCATTCATTCCCTGCAAATTGGAGCTAGAAACTTCCTTTATGTCATCAGAAACCTCCTCCCCCTTAAAGTCCATGAAAACAACCTCTGCACAACCCAGTTAAAATTGCAAAGCTGTCAGGCCGTGATATTCAATCGTTTTGAAGGAATTAACACGCTGTAGTTTCCTCTTGCTGCATTTGTGCCTCTATCTCATCTCGTGATGAAATCGTCCCTTTAAATGAATTGGATGAGTTTTCCGCAGACTTCCTTAGGGCAATGGCAAGTATCCATGGATGGAGTGTGGCCATGGAAGAAATTTGATCCACCATTTCGAAAACCATTCCTGAGCTTCGAGTTGGCTTGGGCTGGCACCTTCTGGCATTTGCTGGTGGGTGGGAAATGTGGAAGGCTTTGAAAGTTAAGTGGGTTTGTCGAGGTTTTAAACTCCCTTATGGCTAAAGGAAAACAGCACTCATTGTTTAAAAACAGCATTGTTTACTCTGCTTTTCTGTTCCTTGGATTCTGAATTTTCAAAAATACTCACACCCACATTTTGCTTCATGCACTTCTAAGGTGTTTCTGGAGTGTGAGTGATGTGGAAATCTCTTCGTTGTGATGGTTCAGGATGTCCAGAACCAATGGGGAGGGAAATCAGCTCTAATGCTCACACTGAATTTTATGGAGAAGAACTGTTTTTCTACTTGTCACTCTAAGTACATAGTAGAGTTCTAAGGAGCCAGATTAGGACCAGATTGCCAATGTTCAAATCCATTTTGAACCATTTTTCCATTTCCCAGCTATCTGATCTTGGACAAAGTATTTAACGTCTTCCTCCTGCCTCCCTATCCTCATTTATTCGACAGAAACAAGAATAGCCTCTACCCCAAGGGGTTGTTGAAAGGTTAAATGGGTGCAACGAAGCCTGCTTGCAGGGGTACCCGGCGCACAGTGAGTAAGGATGAAATCCACTTGTCATCGTCACCAGCAGCAGCAGCATTAAGCAACCGAATGTAGAGGTCCCACGTGTGATTTTTAAATCTCACCGATTCTGCAGCCATGAGTCTAGGTGATTTCATGTCAGTAGCGATATTCATGGAAGCTTCAACCCATCGGAGCTGTGCCCGAGCGATCCTCGCGCTGTCCCCTGTTTTTAATCTAGTGCAGTGCACTGCCACTGCCCCTAGTAGAATCCTTATTATCTTTCGCCCAGACGCATCCAGTTAACTCCCCACCGTCTGGGCACCATGATCTCATCTGTTGCCCACCAACCTACCTACCTCTGCTCAATTCCTTTTCACACAGGAGGCAGAGAAATCTCTTGAATGGAAACCTTAGATCTCACTCTCTCCTGTTAAAAACCACCAGTGGCCTTTGTCTCAGGGGAAAGCCGGAAATCCTTGGGGAGATGAGGGTATGGGGACTTCGGGTGCAGCCCTACAAGCTGCTCCCACTACCAGGCCTAGTCACTCCGTACCCCACCCATGTGGACTGTACTTGTTAATCAGGGTTCACCTTTAAGCAGCTGTCCTGTTCTTCCAGACGAACTACCCCTGTTGGCATTTGGAGCATTCCAGACAAGCTTCAGGAGTGCAGACCATGTCAATGCACCAGCCTGGCCCATAATATTTATTAAATAACTGGTAGACCAGGCCCTCTCTTTAGTCTCTGTATTTATAGTCTGCGTTGCACCAGACTTATTATTACGCATTATTGTTGCTAGGTGCCATCGAGTTCCTTCTGATTCCTAGCAACTCTGCGTTCAATAGAAGGAAGCACTGCCCGGTCCAGTGACGTCCTCACGGTTCTCAAGTTTGAGCCCATCAGTACAGCCTCTGTGTCAATCCATCTCGTGGAAGGCCTACCTCTTTTCCACTGCCCCTCTACCGAGCATGAGGACCTTCTCCAGAAACTGGCCTATCCTGACAACATGTCCAAGGTATGTGAGACAAAGCACTGCACTCCTTCCGAGACATACATTATTGTTATGGATTATTATTGTTGTGGACTTACTTGTGTGGCCTGTTGTGAGCTCCCGCACACTTATCCTTCTCTTATCCATCATTTTGTCCCCAGCCTCCAGGTCGGTGCCTGCCATGAAGTAGTAAGTACTAAAACTGACTAATCTTACATATAATTAACATCCTGGTCAAAGTTTCCCAAATTTGGAAACAAGGAGACTTAGAATTTTTGGCCCTATTCCGAGGCTATCCCAATGACATTACTGAAGTGTTAAGCAAAATTGGCACATATGTACATATTTCTAAATGGTGAGCCGCATATTTGCTTCTCTGGTCCCTAAACAGATGAACCTCCTCGTGCTGGAGAACATTTTATTTCACGATTGAAAAAAATTTTCAATCGTGAAATAAAATGTTCTCCATGCAGACTGATGAGTCACTGCAGGCTGTGTGACCTGATGAGGCAGCAGGTTGCTGCTCACTGGTGGCAACTCAAATTGGCTGCCGTCTTTCTTCTGGATGAATCCAGTTGCCTGACCAGCCTCACAAAAACACCTGAAGAAGCAATCTGGATGGTCCTCCTGGTTCTAGAAGCATTAAGGACTTAAGGCCCCCAAACCAGCACCATAGAGCGTTCTAATTCAGCATCCCAGGAGTAGATGTTTATCCGTTCAAAGGGGAGAACTTTCTTAGATTCAATTTGGCGAGACAGTTTCTTTGGCTTCCACTCATCGACTAAGCTTTTTTTTTTTTTTCCTTTTCTGGCCTACACCCACACAAACAAGAAAGCACATTTTAAAAATAACTTGAGCAAATGAATTCATCTGGCAGGAGCAACCCAGCTACATAAAATAAACTTCTCTACAGTTTCGTAATAGGAATTCCTGAAAATGTAAACAACCCCATGGTCCACAAGAGCTGAATCATTTGCTGAACAAAAGCAGTCATGGGTCCCACGCCTGGGAGCAAGAACACCTTATCGAATTAAGGACCAATAGCCTTCGTGTGCAAACAAGGAGGGAGCGAACCAGCCCCACACGAATGAAGTCTCATGACTAGATTCTCGAAGTGCTGGCTTCTCAAACAAAGCCAGGAGGGGCTGGACTTGGGGGGGCACAGCCTATGCGACAGGCTCCTGCTCAGAGCTACCAGGCCCATGCCTTCCATCGGGAATGCCAGTATCTATTAACACGAAGTCAGAGGAAGCCCGGCAGGTTCTACTCTGTATTCTCTGACAAGATAATGGTTCTATTGCAACTGTAAAAACACACTTGGCCAGTGAAACCTACTCTGTTATAGCTAGTTGGTGCCCTGTTCTTGTTTTTCAAGCAGGATAATATATTATTTCTAAGGAACACCACACTGTTGGAATAAACTTCTTCTTAGCTCATCTCAATATTAGAATTATTAGAGTAATAATTTTAAAATGACGAACACAATGATGATGACCATTTATTCCTTAACACAGTCACCTCCCTTCTCTGTGGAGAACACTGCTAGAATCAATGTCTCGGCAGGGAGGAACTTACGGAGGAACTCAGAGCAAGGGTGCAGGAATCATTTTAAAAGATTATAAAATCTAAAATAATAATTTATAAATTATAATGGGTTTATGAGGAAAGGGCGAGGAGAGTGGGGAATGAGGAGCTGATACCAAGGACTCAAGTAGAAAGAAAATGTTTTGAGAATGATGATGGCAACAAAGGTACAAATGTGCTTGACACAATGGATGGATGTGTGGATTGTGATAAGAGTTGTACGAGCCCCCAATAAAATGATTTTAAAAATAAATAAGATTAGAAATGTAAATTGGAGGAAAGGGTCAAAACACATGCTAGTAGTTAGCCTAGAGATGTGGAAAAGATGGGTAAATTTTGATATATTTTAGGTACCTAAAATTTTGTTATTCTTAGGTGCCATCGAGTCGTTCTGACTCAGTGACCCTGTTGACAACAGAGCGAGCATTGCCTGGTCTCATGCCCTTCTCACAATCACTGCAAGGTTGGAGCGCATTCTGGTCGCCAGTGAGTGAACTGTTGAAGATCTTCCTCTCTTTTGATGACCCCTCCTAAGCATAATGTCCTCTTTCAAGGACTGGTCCCTCTTGGTACCATGCCCAACGTATGCGAAATGAAGTCGCATCATCTGGCTTCTAAGGAGCATTATTCTCACTGTCCTTTTTCCAACACAGATGTATTTGTTCTTCTGGCAGCCTTTGGTCCTGCCAGTGTTCCTCACCACCACAGTGCAGTCATCTGTTCTCTGGCCTCCTTATTCGTTGTCCGGTTTTCACACATATATAAGGCAATTGAAAATACCTTGGCTTGGGTCAGGTGCATCTTAACTCTCCAGGTGACATCTTTGCTTTTTAACACGTTAGTGTTTTTTTAATTGTATTTTTATTTTCTTTTTGTTTTTTCCACTTTAACACTTTCAGAGAGGTCTTTTGAGGCAGATTTGCCCAGTACCGTGCATCAGTTGATTTCTTGACTGCCGCTTCCAGGGGTGTTGGTTGTGGATCCAAGGTAAATAAAATTCTTGACAACATCCATCTCTTCTCCATGTATCCTAATGTTGCTTATTGGTCCAGTTGTGGGAATTTTTGTTTCCTTTATGATGAGGCGTCACACACTGCACTGACCTTCTGACCTTCTCGGACAGAGTGGAACTGCCTCTTTGGTGTTCTGAGACATTCCATCTTTATGGGAGGAGGCAGCTTCATGTTCCTCCCACAGAGCTGCTAGCGAGCTTCAACGACTGCCTTGTGGCCAGCAGCTCCAGGTGTAACCCACTACACCGCCAGACCTCTCTTGGTGAGACATCATCCTTACCAAAGACTGTAGTTTTTTATTTCTTCTGTGAGAGCTTCGCTTTCAGGCTGTATCATCTGTGTGGAAATAATTCCTTTTAGAAAATGTTTAGAAAGCAGCCCCAAGAAAGTGTCTTGTTTTTCAAAGATGCCGTACCACTCTATTACCTCTGCTCTCAACCACACTCTTGCCCTTAGACTTTTCCCTCATATCCCAGAATTCTGAATTCACTGCAGTGGCCACACAACTCACAACATGAAGGAAACTGGCTCCCATAGTTGTGGGTGCTGGTAAGTCCCAAATCCAAAGTTTGAACTTTGTGGGAAGGACCCCCCCTTAGCCACAGAGCTGCATATGGGAGCTGGTAAAATCAGATCAGGTCAGTTGAGCTGCAACTCAGCTCCCAAGAACAGGAGGTCAGCAGAGTCCAACCAGAAGCAGAACCTAAGGACTCTCTTCAAGCCTGACTTTTGTCTCGTGCTGGTAATTCAATCCCACCCCTGCTTCTGAGGGGGCTCACTTTATCCCAGCAAGATGGCAACCACAATTAACAATCACATCTGAAGCACCGTCGTCCAGTCAGGATCTCACAACCTTACCCAGACCCCTCAGGGGAAAGTCATTTAGTGAAGCTAACAAGGCTAACTGGCTGGAAGAGTCAGAAAGAATTCACTGCATCTGCATATCACACGTCGTTAATAAGCTTCCCCCAATCCTGATGTCATATGGTCCAGCCTTTCAGATTATTTGCTCAGCATATAGATTGAAAGAGTATGGTGAAAGGATATGAGCATGATGAATGCCTTTCCTGACCTATACCATTCAGTGTTCCTTGACCGTTCTGATGACTACATCTTAGCCTATGTACAGGCCCTACGTGAATGCCAGTAAGTGTTCTGGAATTCTCGTTCTTCCCAATGTCATCCATATGTGTTATTATCCACACAGTCAATAAAACAGGTAAACATCTTCCTGGTTGTGGTAGTTACACAGTCTGGCATCAATTTGGGACTTGAGAGGATTGAGAGTGAAGGGGTGGAGCCTAGTCTGTCAGTTGGGTCATAGCCAATGAGGCCTCTCACTGGGCATAACCTCCGGAGAATTCTGGGAACTGTCTTCTTTCCTCCTTGGAGGCAGGAGACACTCCTCTCTCTGCTCACTCCCTGGGAGACATGGCAACTGACAAGACGCATGGAACTACTGTAGTGCCCTAAGCTGGAGAAGCCACCTGGACCTACCCTGATGTAACCAGACCTCTGAAGCTGGAGAAACCAGGTAGAGACCCCTGCCAGCACTGAGATGCTTCCACCACCGCTGCACCCAAAGACTTTGTGCCCACTGGCCTGTGATCGCCCTGCATTTGGCATCATTTCATGTGTTTTGTGAGTCTGAAGAGGACTTTATAGATTGGTATCAGACATACAGGTTAATATTGGACTTAGGGGACTGGACTAGGTTGAGATGCTTTAAGGTACAATTATTCTTTATATACAACTGTCTCTTATACACATATGAGTTTTGTGGATTTGTTTCTCTAGTCTACCCAGACTAACACTACTGAATACTGAAAACAGTATTCTGTTTTCAGCCAAGAGTCACTTGTCATTGCAATACCTTATTCTATATCCTCTTGATTCTGGTTTCAATTTCAAGTTATTCTCTGTTAATGTAAACTGCAGCAACCATTTTAATTTTATTTGTTTTTTTAATTGTTCAATCCTAGATTGGATTTTTAAAGATAATTTTATTGGGGCTCTTACAACTCTTATAGCAATCAATTGTATCAAGTATATTTGTACATATGTTGCCATCATCATTTTCTAAACATTTACTTTCTACTTGAGCTCTTGGTATCAGCTCCTCTTTTTTCCCTCCCCACCTCATGTCCCCTTGATAAATTATGAGCTATTATTATTTTCATATCTTACATCACCACTGTCTCCCTTCACCCACATTTCTGTTGTCCATCCCCCCGGAGGGTGCAGGTTATGTGTGGACCATTGCAATCAGTTTCCCCTTCCTCCCCTCTTCCCACCCCCCCTTCTCCCTACTCTCTTGGTATCCTACTCCCATTTCTGTTTATCTGACCTGGATTCCGTGTGTCATGAGCACTTATGAACCAGTGTACCTGCTCTCCAACCACTTTAAAACTAGCTTTAGTGACATTTTACTTGCCTATGATTTTAATGATATTGTTTGAGAATTCCCATGTCCTTTTGGATTGCCCTTCTTTGGAGTGGGCACTAATAAGGATCTCTTCTAGTCAGTTGTCTTCCATATTTCTTGGCACGGATTAGTAAGGGCTTCCAGCATTGCAGCCATTTGTGGAAAGAGAGCAATTGATTTGCATCAATGGCTTCAGTGCAGCTTGAACTTCTTCAAATCATCAAATCTATTCTTGAAATGGTCTCTAAATTCACATGGATTATATTCAGGGTCATACTTGGACTCTTGTGGACCTGATTTAACTTTCTTGAAGTTCAATTTAAGCTTACCTATGAGCAATTGATGGTTTTTTCTACAGCCAGCCTCTGTCTGGCCGTGGTCTGATGGATGATCTTGATTCTCCATTTCCATTTTCCACAAATGTAGTCTCTTCTATTCCTGTGTAGTCCACTTAATAATGTCCACATGTTTAATCGCAGGTTATGTTATTGGGGAAAAAAACTATTGACAATGAGTAAGTCGTTTGTCTCGCAGAATTCTCTCATGCAAGCTTCAGTGTCGTTTCCATCACCAAGATCATCTTCTCTAGCTGCTTACTGATCCGTCTTTGTCACTGTCGCACTCTACTCAGCAGTAATTAACAATGCATCTGAATCAGGGCTTGATCAATTTCATACTGCAGAAATTGGTAAAAAAACAACAACAAAAAACCAGCAACTTCAGTTTCTTCTTCTTTGACACTAATGATTGGTGGTAAATTTAAATAATAGTTCCTGGTAGGTGTATGGTGACTGTGCTAGCAGTGACTGGACAGGACCTGAGAAGAGATCTGTTTGACTATGGAGGAGATGCCATCCCCTCTCAATTTGTCATTCCCAGCAAAGCAGTCCGTATGACTATCTGATTCAAAAGGGCCAGCACCAGGTCATTGCAGCTGACTGATACCTAGGATATTAATTATTATGCATTCCATTTGAATTTGATGACTTACAATTTTCCTAAATTCATACCTTGTACATTTCATGTTCCAATTACTTTATATCCCAAACCCATTTTATTGGGAGCTCTTGCAGCTATCATAGCACAGTTCGGTCACATCAAGCAGTATTGTACAATTGCTACCACCATCAGTTTTGAACTATTTTCTTCCTTCTTGAACTCCTTCATATCAGCTCCCCCTCACCCCACCCACCCACACCACACCCCTCAGGAGCCCTTGCTCTAGCTGTTGTCTCTGTAGATGCACTATCCTAGGTTTCATCGACCCAAAGACATAGAAAGACACATAACAAAGACTCAAGAAGGCTACCAACAATGACAAAATATGAAAGAAATAAACCCCAGCATGAAAAAAACCCAAAATATTAAAAACCAGATCAAACCCAAAGTTTACCAGAGAGGAGACCACGTAACAAGGTTTCAAGCGTTCGTGTCAGACTTACCACTTTGATCTCCTTTAGATCGCTCTAATAGCGCTCTGCTGGGTAACCAGTTTAGTCACATCGCTCCATGACGGTCAGAGGGGATCACCAGAGGCTTCTTCCCTGTGTGGCTCCTGCACATGTCTTGTGGGCTTCCCCTGTCATGCATCGCCTCTGCACACCAGAATCTCACAGTTGAAGCTTTAATACTATTCCCTTCTCCGGATTTAGATTTTGTAATTTGCAGTCCTTGAGTCACAGATGTTGGTGTGTTTCTTCCATGTGGACTTCGTTGATGTCTCCCTTAGGTGGCTGCTTGTTTGGAAACAAGCCTTTAAGATCCCAGACACCATTCTATCCGATAGCCAGGCACCATCTAATTTCTTTATTACATCTTGCTACAGCACCAATATCTTCTGTGTTTCCTTCGTGAGGGTGAGCAGGGCCATGTTGTAAGGACCAGTTGTTCTTAGATTGCAGCTAAGATTAAGTGTGAGCTCAAAATTCATTCCTGAATCTATGTTTGTTTTTTTTATCTGGCTCTGGTTCACCTTAAAGACATCTTTGTTAATTTATGGTAGATAATCTTATTGATCATCTCCCTGGAGCACAAGAACCTTCTGTTAATAGTGTCATTGATTAGCCCATGGTATTAATTTTTAAGACATTATTGAGAAAAAGAGATTGAACAAGTGTAAGCTAACCACATCTCACAGTACCTGGATTATTCATTCACATGTACAGAATACATCCCTATGTGACTGGACACTATTTGTCATATGCCAATTTTTAAAGAAATGTGTCACCAGGTCTTTGTTCTTAGTCTATGTTAGTCTGGAAGCTCTACTGAAACCTGTCCACCTTGGGTGATCCCGCTAGAATTTGAAATACCAGTGACAAAACTCCCCGCAGTCCCCAAGGCACCACACAGCATGGCAGACTGACAGATGAGTGGTGAGATGCTGGTAGTTGCCATTTATTGAATGCCAGCTCTGTGCCAGTTGCTTTACGGGTAGGGGTGTTTTTTTATTCCATGTAACCCTCACTCACAACAACCTCATAAAGCAGCCGGTACGGGATGAACACACTGAGCGTAAGTTACACGATTGTCAAAATGCAGTAGGAATTTTCCATAAATAATATGTCATTTGACTCTATTCCCACCTGGAAGAGGATTACATGCTTTTTTTCTGTTGAACAAACCCTGGCACATGGTTTACTCTGACCCAAGAAGGTGACATGTAGCACACCCATAGAAGGTTAGGGAGCCAGTATGAGCCTTAATTCTGTTTTCTCTGCCACAGTGGCCATTAGCTGTCCAGATAGTGACTGCTCCCAACAGGCTAGTCCTTCAGTGGGGACTATTGGACCAGAGCTTACTGTTGATGCCTCATCAACTCAAGATGCACATGTTACACGAGCAAGACATTAACCATTGGAGTTTTGAGCCACTAAGTTTGAGAGTTGTTTTGTTCCTGTAGCATCATTTAGTCTTATCCTGATACATCAAATCATCTACTGACGAGACGTCGGCCTGCCTGCACAGCCCACATCAGATTCTTAACTAGCATGCCGCCTCCCCGTGGAGAATTGCAACTATGTATCTTCTAATTTTAGGACCAGAAAAATGAAAACGATTATTAACTGCAGAACCAGGGGACAGATGGAGACTAATGAATAAGACCAGAGGTAATGAGGATTGAAAGGCACTACAATGAAAGATTTACTCACAAGAGAAAAATAGGTAATATTTTTATCACTTCCAGGTCACTTAAATGTTCACTTTGACCAATAAAAATATTTTCAAAAATGTGCACTTTGGACGTATTTTCCTAAAGAGAATTCTACTTTAGAGAAAAGTTCTTAACAGAGTTTCTGGCTTTGACTTGTTTTCTCTGTTTCTAAGTCTCTCTCTGGTTTTGTCTGAACTTATTTTCTAATAGACAGAACATCAGTAACCATTGCCTCTACTCGCCAGCATGCAAGGTGGTCACTAAAAAATGCAAGTATCTTGGTCTGTGTTCCCCAAATCACAGTCCAAGGCAAGGATTTAAGTGTTGTTTATTTTTTTAGGGGTCATCCCAAGTTACAAGTAGGCGAGAGCTCGTGGACTGGAATTAGAAGGAGGGAAAGCAAACGTAAGGATGCCTTTGACGATTGGCTACTTTAGGAAACTGAAGCTTCATTCTGCAATGCCTCCCAGAATGGATCACCTCGAACACATGAGGATTATACTAGTCACTCCTGGGAGCATTAACTAGTTGCCTCCATTCTACCTCTTTCCTCCCCCGTCCAGACACTGTGTTTCTTCTTGGGCTGGACAAGCTCCTCCACCAGACAGCACAAGGGTGGTGGTGTTGTTGTTAGGTACCATTGAGTCAGCCGGCTCATAGAGACCCTGTGTACAACAGAACAAAACCCTGCCCTGTTCTGTGTCATCCTCGCAATTGTTATGTTTGGCAACATCGTTGCAGTCACTGTGTCAACCCATCTTGTCATGGGTCTTCCTCTTTTTCATTGTCCCTGTCCTTTACCAAGCACAATGTCCTTTTCCAGGGACCAGTCTCTCCTGGTGAAATAATTTCTCACCATCCTTGTTTCTACGGAAGACTCTAAGGTGGTTCCTCCTGCTTGGTAACCTCCAAAATCTTTTCCCTTTGGTATGAAAGTCTTTGTCCTTGGTTTTGTTTGTTTTTCCTTATAACAGTGGTTTTATACAATAGTTGTTCTTTTGCAATTGAGTAGTTTCACTCAACACAATGTTCCCCAGATCCATCCAGGCCATGAGGTGTCTCGTGGTTTCATCATTGCTTTTTAGTGATGCATAGCATCCCATTGTGCACATGTGCCAAGTGTCTTCATCTGTTTTCCTGCTGTTGGGCATTTGGGTGGTTTCCAGCTCCATGCTATTGTGCATGGTGCTTCGACAAACATGAGTGTGCAGACGTCTGTTCAGGCTATGGCTCTTACTTCTTTAGGGTAAGTGCCAAGCAGAAGGATTGCTCGATCATATGGAATCTCTATCGCCACTTGTTGGAAGTAGCTTTCCACAGTAGTTATATATCGTTACCGTCCCACTAGCACTGTATGAGGTTCCTATCTGTCCATACCCTTTCCAGCATGTGCTGTTTTCTGTTTTGTGTTGTTTTGAATTTGGCTCTCCTTGTCAGCTTAAGGTGGTATTTCATTGTTGCTTTGATTTTTAATCATCTTTTTTGAGCTGCCGACCAGTTTTCTATTGTATGATAATTCTTCCTATGACAGGTGAAAAAAGCACAAATGAGACTAATGCAAGTAAAAGGAAATCCATGGACCTAATCCAATGGTTCTCAACCTTCCTAAGGCCATGACTCTTTAAGACAGTTCCTCATGTTGTGATGACACCCAACTATAAAATTATTTTCATTGCTACTTCATCACTGTCATTTTGCTACTGTTATGAATCATAATGTAAATATCTGACATGCGGGATCTATTTTCATTGTTACAAATGAACATAATTAAAGCATAGTGATTAATCACAAAAAATGTAATTATATATTGTGAGATATTTATTTCTAACTAACAATTATGAAATTTTGTCTTGAAGAATGGTGTAGCAGGGGTAACACTGTTCACACCAGGTACTCGTATGTGGGCATATCTGCATGTGGGTGGACCCGCCTGGAGACGATAGAGGAGTGGTGTCCCAGTTCCTAAGCCCATTGGAAATATGTTTTCCGATGGTCTTAGGTGGCCCCTGTGAGAGCATCGTTCGACCCCCATAGAGGTTGCGACCCACAAGTTGAGAGCGCTGCTCTAATCACTGGGAAATTCCAGGTTGCCACTGGTCCCAATCACTTCCAGATTCAGGAATTTAATCAATGTCCACAGCTCTGGCTCTTTGGGTCTCTCTCCGCTGTGCTGATCTCGGAGTTTCTTTCGATAGATAGACCTGGCTATATTTGGGTAAGACAACAGGGGCATAGTATGGGCATGGTTGTAGTCGGCTCCAGTCTACATCCTCCCACTTTATGACCTCAAGTCCATAAACAAATGATCAGGGATGGCTATCCCTGCCTGGTACTGCTTGGATTATGTACTTACTTTGTGGCCTGAAGACGGGGCCCTTGAAATCATCAGCGCTCACCAGAAGAAGGGAAGGGCTGCTGACTAGGCAGGTCTCAGAACAGAGGAACTCGTTCACTCAGACCGGCGAGGGTAAGGGAGGGAGGCTGCCCGACCGAAAACGTTGTCACAGGCGTGCTTGCGCTTGCCACCCAACCCCACCCCTTCACACCACATTGGGGTGGCTGCATTTACAGCTTCCGCCAATGCCAAGAGAATCACATGTTTGCACCCAGGGGCTGAATGTGGCCTTGTGCTGAGCTCCAGCAAAACACAGAGTTGTTCTGGAATAATCGAAGAGCTCAGCACATTCATTTGGTGTCAAACAAAGCCTGACCCTGTCACCCCTCCCTGTGTGTGTGCTTTCCACGTGGGCAGGGAAACGGCCTTTGCTCCAGCAGAAAGACGAGAATGCGTCCTGGAGGGCCACTCACCTTGGGCCTCTGGAACTCCATAAAAACACGTCAACAGCCTTAGGTCTTGTTACGATAAAACTAACATTGCACCCTTTCTGATCATGTCAAGAAGTATACAGAAGAAACTTAAAATGATACCTCTTAGGACCCAGAGGCAACAGGTGTAATGGAGACTTGATTAAAGCTTTCAATGACATCATACGGTTCCTGCAGTTTGTAACCTACTTTTAAAACCCTTTCTTCGAAATAGATAACTAAGAACAATGGATCTTTTGATCACCTTTTATTATGATCCTTGTACTGAGTGCACAATATAGAACGTACACACGACTGTAGCATTTAACTAACTTGATTTTCTTTTTAATAGCTGCATAGTATTCCATTGTTAGGCTGCCACTACAGTGTGCTTAGTCGAGACCCTTTGGATGAGGATTAATGTATCCATAGGTGCCTTCCGCTCTGGCAAATGCTTCCTGTGGACTCATTTATGAAGCAGGCACTCTTTCACTCGATATTTTCATTGTTACCACATTGTCTGAAACAGGTATCTATTCCCCACAAAAATGCCACGCTTTGGCCACATAACAAGTCACCCTAAAACAGTGGATCTCAACCTTCCTAATGCTGCAACCCTTTAATACAGTTCCTCATGTTGTGGTGAACCCCCTAACCATAAAATTATTTTTATTGCTACTTTATCACTGTAATTTTGCTAGTGTTATAAATCAGGTGACTCCTGTGAAAGGGTCATTCGACCCCCCCAAAGGGCTCACAACCCACAGGGTGAGAACCACTGCCCCAAAACTACAACACTTACAACCACCACCACTTATTATGTCTCAAGAGCCTACGACTCAGCTGGGAAATTCTGCCGGTTAGAGTTGCACCCAACTGATCTGGATTGATGTGCTGGTGTCTCTCATTACTGACGAGTCCAGCTCAGGAATGGCTGTTCTTAAATGGCCTTGCCGGAGACTACTCAATTCTGCCGTATTGTTTTTATTTTTCATTCTCTAACGAGTTCGCCTCCCTTCGGAGAGACCAGAATTAGACAGTTACAGAAGGACACATCATCGCTTACATATCATCCCATTGTTAGGCGCCATCTAGGCAGCTTGAACCCCAGAGGGAAGGAAACACTGCGCGGTCCTGTGCCAGCCTCTCCACCGCTCCTCTGCCTGTGCCCATTGTCTCAGCCACGGGGTCCATGCCTCTCTTCTAGGGCTTCTCTCTTTTTAGCTGCCCCTCCACGCTCTCGAATGGCCTTCCCAGGGACTGATCTCTCCTGACGACGTGTCCAACGTAAGACAAAGTCTTGCCATCCTTACCTAAGGAGCACGCTAGCCTCGCCTCTTCCAATACAGATCGGTTTGTCCTTTTAATAGTCCATGGTACTTCCAATAGTTCTTTGAAATCAATTTATTACATAATCCCATTAAATTATTGAAATCCCTACAGCATCCAGTTCTACTCTGATACACTAGGAGTCACCATAAAAATTTAAAATAAAAAGGAGTTGCCATGCGTCTAAATCAACTCAAATGTTACTGGATTTATTTTAGCTCCAGTTGAACAGAAGTACTACAAATTTACATTGCAAAGGGGAGTGTTTGGTTGTCTATTGCTATGTGATAAGCCACCGCTAACTCCTCATGTATGAAATGAAGATATAATTACTTTATATCAGTGCTATTCAGAAGAAATAAGGTGCGGGCCACATATGTCAAGTCAAAGTTTCTAGTTGTTGTTAAGTACCATTGAGTCAGTTATGAGTCATAGCAACACTATACACAGCAGAACAACATACTGCCTGGTCCTGCGCCGTCCTTGCAATTGTTCCTATATCTCACCCATTGTTGCAGCCAGTGTCAGTCCATCTCATTGAGGGCCTTCCTCTCTATCACTGCCCCTCCACTTACCAAGCATCATGTCCTTCTCCAAAGACTGGTCTCCTAAAGTAAAAGATTTCAGTAAAAAGTGTTTAGTAGTCACACTAAAGAAACAGGTGAGGTCAATTTTAATATTTTTAATAGTCAGTGTGGTAGTCACCTAATCTGGTATCACTTAAGGATTAAGTGTGGAGGGGTGGAGTCTAGGCTGTCAATCTGGTGATAACCAATGAGACTTCTGTGGACATGGTCTTCTCCTGAGAATTCTGGGAAATCCGGTACATCCTCCTTGAAGGTGGAAGATGCCTCTCTCTCTCTCTGCTACTCCCTGGGAGACATTGTAGAAGACAAGCCACATGGATGCAACCAGACCTTGGAAGCCAGAGAAGCCACCAAGAGACCCCTGCCAGTGCTGAGATATTTCTAGTGACACTGGATTCAAAGACTTTCTACTTACTGGCCTGTGATCTTCTACATTCAACATCATTACATGTGTTTTGTGAGTCTGAAGAGGACTTTATAGATTGCTGTAGGACATATGGCTAATACTGGACTTATGACCTTGGACTGGACTGGATTGGGATGTTTTCTCAATGTTCAATTCCTCTTGTATATAAACCTCTCCCTTTTAAAAATATGCATGTTTGTGAATTTGTTTCTCTAATCTACCCAGACTAACACAGTCAGTATATCCAAAATATTATCATTTTATCATCTAATTAATATTTTTTAAATTGAGATATTTTACATTCTTTTTAAAAATTGAGGTTTGAAGTTTGATGTACACTTTACACTGAAAGCACATGTCAATGCCCACTAGCCACATTTCAAGTACTCAGTGTCCTTGAGTACATGTGGCTAATGGCTCCCAAGCTGGTCAATGGGATTGTTAAGAGGATAATGTATGTGAAATGTACTAGCAATAAATACATGTCTCCTTCCTTGGTGACAGAGGTTCTGCTTTTAGAAAGAATCAATAAAAACTGGCAAAGAGTGAAGAGTCCATGGACCTGAGCAGAAGTTGTTCCCAAGAAAAAGTAAGTGCAAGGCACATTGTGGAGGTAAGAATAGGTAACGTGAAAGAAATGAGCGTTTGGGTAAATGTAGTCCTCCAAAAATAAAGTAAGGAGTGGGGAAATTACAGGTAGGCTAAAAAGGGAGAGAAGCAAACAACACTCACAAATGGAAGGGATCATTAAAGAAAGATTATACCAGACCCCTAGGTCATCAACCAAACCGATTCAGCGAGATCCAACCTGGGAAGGTGGGAAGGGTGGCTAGGCAGGAATATAGATGATTGCTTTTAAGTCACTCTTGGTTCTTTTAAGGCACCTTGATGGTGCAGTGGTTTAAGCAATTGGCTGCTAACTTAGAGGCCAGTAGTTCTAAGTCACCAACTGCTCTGCCCGGGAAAGATGTGGCACTCAGCTTTGCTGAAGGTTGCAGCTTGAAAGCCCTATGGGACCATTCTACCATGTCCTATAGAATGCCTCTGAGTTGAAATCCACTCAGTGGCAACAAGTTTTGGATCCCTTTATCAACAGATGTGAACGTGAGTTTAACACATCACCAAGGCCTGGCTAATCATGCCTACACGAGCCACCACGTATCGTTGACAGCCTTCCTTCTGCCTTTCTTCCCTCTCTCCATCCCTCCCTTGATGACGTCTTCCTTTCCTATCATTCTCTCTCTCTCTCTCTCTCTCTCTCTCTCTCTCTCTCTCTCTCTCTCTCTCTCTCTCTCTCGTCTTCTTCATACTGGGTAGATGTTGGAGTGTGAGGGGTTGATAGGTAAAGATTTCTAAGATAACAGGACTAGGAGCTGGGGCTGGGGAAGAAAACATACCTCAACTCACTGTGACCCTAGCTGAGCCAGCTTTTGGATGCTTGGGTATAGGGGGCGCTCAGGGTGTTGCCATGGGTACAAGGCAAGCACTTGCATTCAGCACCCCTCAAGGTAAAGCACATGCCAGAAAACGGACTTTTCCTAGGAGCCCCGTGATCATTGGCCCCTGGCCAACCACAATAATAAACCACCTTCCCAAACCAAGACACGTATCTGGATTGAAAGGCAGAAGTTCTGGATTCTTCTTGTGACTGCGCTGCTAAAAGGCTGCCAAGCCAGACAGAAAGTCAGGGTGCTGGGGCACCCACCCATCTGCTTGTTGAGGCCTTAGGATCTTGGAGGCCTTTCCTAATCCAGTTTGAGAAGCAACACATAGAAACTGATAATGAAAATGTGATTAAAAAAAAACATCTACTGAAAGAAACGAAAGAACACAAGGAAACAAAAAGAGACAGAAAAATACACGCACCATTCAGTTATATAAAAGAGAGGAGTCACTATTCTGGGGACATGAACTAGCAAGGTTGTTACCTAGCTGCCATACATCCCTTCTGGATCAAATAACAAAGAAAGGAAGGGTAGAGGGGAAAAAAGATACAGAGGGGGGAGGGAGAAAAAAGGAAGGAAGAAGTATGATATTCATTCATCTCTGTAGAGACTGTTGAACAATAAGATCTGGGGGGATTTTAATTGAATGTTTTCCAGCAATCTTTTCAGAGAAATGTTTTCCCCTGAAAGGCCTCAACGCAGCTGTTAAAGATACAAGACAAGTCCCTTTCATATTACTGGTCACACATCTCCTACCTGAGGCCGGACAGAAGCCACTAGAAACCTTAATAATGATTCAACCATCCTTATAACCCTTCTATGGGGGGATATCCAATGGTCTACAGATGGGCTGTGGGGCTCCACTCCAGCCCCCCTCATTCCCATCGATATACTTGTTTTAGATAAGGAGGGGAAGATTCAACCCAGGTGCAGTGCAGCGCCGATGAAACACACATCATTCCTCTAGTTCCTGAGTGGTTCCCCCCCCCCCCACTACGATGACCCAGTTCTACCTTACAAATCCAGCTAGACCAGAGAACACACATTGGTATAGATAAGAGCTCTCGACACATGGAATTCAAGACAGATAAAACCCTCAGGAAGGGGAAACAACACAAGGTTGGATGTATAGCCCCCCCCCCCCCAAGGGGACAAATAACAGAAATGTGGATGAAGGGAGACAATGGACAGTGTAAGATATGAAATAACAACAATATATCACTTAGGGGTTCAACAGGGTGGGAATGTGCGGGCGGTGGGAGAAGAGGAGCTTATATCAAGGGCTCAAGTAGAAAATGTTTTGTAAATGATGGCAACACATGTACAAATATGCTTGATACAATGAAGTATATGGAATGTTATAAGAGCTGTAAGAGCCCCCCTGAAAATGATTAAAAAATAAAATAATTACTCAACCAAAGGATCTTTCCAAATGGTGAAGGAGCTTCTCAGGAGGAAATTAATATTGAGCAAAATATGGATCAAAGCTAATTGGATTCTTGAGGAGGTAGAGAAGAGAGCTTAGAAATGAGGTTTGTCATGGGCCCCATCAAAATTCCCGAAGGATTATTCCGTCAGAACCTGGAGAGGATTCCCTGAGACAGCCTGAGAGCTGCTTATGTCCTCTTCTCCTAATGCACAGTTCGGCCCTTCCACACAAAGCAGAAGTGGTCATGCCAACCTGCCGTCCGTGCTCTAAGCCTACTGGTTGAGTAATCTTGGTCAAGTCACCGAATCTCTCCAATCTTAGTTACTTCATCTCTCGAATGAAAATGGTGAAAACCATACTTGTCAGAATGCCAGGAATGGACCCATCATTCTCATTGTTCATGACTATTTTCTTGTGGAATCCTGTAGGTCTAAGATGCAGGACCTGTGCTTTGGAATACAACCCACAAGTTATTTTTTCTAATGTGGCAAACAGCCATCTCTGAACAAAAAAATATTTTTTTCCAGCAAGCATTTTACTTTTCTTGCTTGTTGTTTTTTAAGCTACAGCGTTAGCCACTTTTTGAAACTCATTTTATTGGGAGGCCCGTATAGCTCTTATCACAATTCATCCACCATTGTGCCAAGTACCTTTGTATATACGTGGCCATCATCATTTTGCTTTATCCACTTCTGTGGCAGCCCTTTCAGGTAATTTTCCCTCATTGATAATGATTTACAAAAGTACTACGGTTCCCTTTGATCTTTAGTGGAGCATTTAGTAGAGTGTCAGCTAACCACATGCCTTCACATCCCTGGTCCCCCATTAACTACACTGATCTTCGTTCACAGGGCACAGCTGGAATTTTTCCATCTTTCTGGATTGCTCCTAAGGGTCTCTCTTGAAAGAAGTATATCCAGAATGCTCCTTGGAAGTGAGGATGCCATGACTTCTTCTCGGGTACTTTGGGCATGTTATCAGGAGAGACTCTTCCCTGAAAAAGGACATCATGCTCGGTAAAGTAGAAGGCCAGCGAAAAGGAGACCCTCGAGGAGATGGATTGATACCTTGGCTGCAACGATGGGATCGCTCCATTTGAAAGTCATTCTGCCTACATTCAAGAAGGTCCGCCCTCTGCACGTCCATGTTCAATACTATGCTTTGTTGAAGTTCCTTCCCCTGTCTCCACCCAGAAGTGAACTTCCCATGTCTAGGCTCCATAGTACGCTGCTGTGCCTCTTCAACATTACTCTCCACAGATTTGTGTTATCGTCATTTGTGAGGGGCTCTGGCGGCACTCACCTGCTAACCAAAGGGCCAGGCACTTGAACTTCCTAGCTGTTCTGCAGACAAAAGGATGGCGGCTTGCTTCTGCAAAGCGTTGGAAACTCGGAACTGTGTCACGGTTCTCCTCTGTCCTGTAGGGTCATCGTATGTCGGAATTGACCCCACAGGCATGAGTAATCAACGGCCCTCAAAATAAGAAGATTGTCCTGGATTATTCCGGAGGGTCCGCTGGAATCAGAAGAGCTGTTAAACATGGAGGACAAGGCATAAGAGGAGATGAGCGTGAACTACACGTGAGGGACTCCCTCCCCTGTCGCTGCATGCAAAGATGGCGGCAGAGTACCATGAGTCAAGGAATGTGTGTGGCCTCTAGAAACTAGAAAAGGCAAGGAAATCCTTCTTTATTTTATTTTTTTTCCTTAAAAGGACAGGAAAGCTATCTGATGAAAATTCCTGGGAGGCCACAGCTTCCTCCTGAGTAGTAACCAGTGGGCAGGAGAGATGGGCAAACAAAGGGAAACTGGAGTGACTAAAGACACGGCCACTCTATCTGTTCTAGTGGATGAAGAGCTGCTGTCTGAACACAAGGGTGTGGTTTGGGTGTATACATATAGGGTGGTGCAGGAATAAGGGGAGTCTTGGGGCACAGTAGATAAGAATGGTTACGGCTGTAACTCACCAGGTCAGGAAAAATTTGTACAGTCTGCTTCCATAAAGATTGCAGCCTTAAAACCCCATGGGGGCAGTTCTACTCTGCTTTATAGGCTCACATTGAGTGCCAGACAACTGGACGGACAGTGGGCTTGGTTGGGCTTGGGGAATAAGGTGTCAATACTCAGTGATGAGCAGTAGCATTGATTGCTGGCCTGATTTGTGGTGTGTGAGGATTTTTGCTTCTGATTGGATTTTATTCTTAGACATGTCTTTGCTCTTCTCAAGTGGGGACATTTAATTCCAGGGCTCATATCGTGACTAACTATGCAAAGAGGACGTGATGTGTGTGTACTTTCAGAAGTTCTTAGTTAGTAGTCATAGAAACCTCTTCAGGGGAGGAGTGTTTTCTCATCCATAGATCTGAAATTCTATTCCATATATTTCCACACCTCTTCAAATAGTGTAAAAAGAATTATCAGACAAAATACATTTTACAATCTTTGGGTGCCCCTTAGTCACCAAGCATTAAGATGCTATTGTCTGGCGAAAGAAAAGATGTGGAAGACTCATTTTTCACACAAAGGCAGGAAACTCCTATTTGAAGGCTCATGGGTCAACAGAGGGTCGTCCAACAAGAAGAGTCCCTGGGGGAGATGATTGACACAAGGGCTGCAACACTGGGTTCATGCAGAGCAAAGGTTGGGAGGATGCTGCGGGCCTGAGCAGTTTTTGTTGGGCAAGTTTGAACTGACTTGAGGGGACCTAACAAAAGCTGTAAACTAGGTACCCTGACGACGTCCTGATTGAGCATTCAGCTACTCACTATAAGATCAGCTGTTGGAACCCAACCGGGACTGCAGGCATTGAAAACCTGGCCATCTGTCTCCACAAAGATGACCTCGGGACCCTGAAAGAGACAGTTTTACTCTGCAATCTAGGGTCAGTGTGAGTTGAAATCTATTCACTGCCACCCTAGAACATTATCGACAAGAGGTATTACTCTGCCGTTTTACAGAAGAGAAAACGGAGTCTCTGGATCTGTAGGCCACAATCACACAGATAGAAAGTGGCAGACTCGTTTGGGCTTCAAAATCCGTGCTCATTCCGTTATCCCAGCCTGTGAAATACATCCACCAGGTCTCGAAGCATTGTCCAATGACTAAAGGGTCTTTTCTGTGCCACGGGCAGACCACAGCATCTTTCCACAGTGCAGAAATCGTGGAGAAGCGAAACAATTTCCCCGCCCTTGGGTGTCCTGGTGTCCTGGTGTTACGCGTTGGGCTGCTAATCCCACAATCCATAGTTCAAAACCACCAGACGCTCGGCGGGAGAAAGACGAGGCTTTCTGCTTTCATAAAGTGTTACAGTCAAAGGTCAGGATCCAGGCAGTTTGCTACTGAAGAGATTTCCCACCTTAGAAACCCGATGGAGTAGGTCTACCCTGCCTGTCCTGTAGGGTCGCTCTAAATCGGAACCGACTGGAGGGCAGTGAATTAGGTTTGGTTTGGGGCAGCGCAGTGTGGTCAGAACATATCCATTCTGATTCTGCATCTTTCACACACACACACACACACCACACACACCCCACACCCCTGCCATCTGGTCAATTTCAGCTTTCAGTGACCCTAGAGGGGAATCTTTTCAGCAGCCCACTGCCTGGATCCCAGCCTTTGGGGTTTGGCAGTTGACCGCTTCCCTCCTGGGCCCCCGCTGTGCCTTTGCGGTCGGTCGGTGCCCTGGAGACTGGCCGCCCCTCGCCCGGCGCTGCCACTCCGCCGGCGGCCGCCAGGGGTCCTCGCTCGGCGCTGCACGCGTGGCCGCCGAGCCCCAGCCCGCGGTGCAACGCGCAGGGTGCCTGGGGGGCCTCCCGAGCCGCCGCGGGTGCTTCTGGAGTCCCGCTGCTCCGCGCGCCGGGACGGTGCGCGCTCGTGTGGACCTTCAGCGGCTCCGAGGTCAGCCTCGCCCTCTGGCGCCGGCTTCGGCGGCCCAGCCGCAAGGTCCGGCCGGGCCCGGAGACGAAAGGGAAAACCCCGCGGTGAGTGAGGCGCGGCGCCGAGCGCGAGGGCAGGCGGCCCCCGGGGACCGCACCCGGCAGCCGAGGGGCGGGGGCGCCCGGGGCGGTGGGAACGCGGGGCCGGCTCCTCCGCGCCCGCCGTCCTCCGGCTTCCGGGGCTGGCGTCCCGCAAGCCCCTCTTGCAGCGCCTCTCGGTCCGGCTGCTCGTGCGCCCTCCCGGGACGGGGACCGGGCCCCAGTCCCCCACCCTGGGCTCCGGGGCCTCGCGTTTGGAAGCTTTCTGAATGAAAGCCTCCTTCCTCGGCCGCACCAGCCGTCCCCGCAGCCGTGCCAAGAGGCGGCCGCCCGCGGAGTGCGTGCTGGGCGGGAAGACAAACTTTTACCCAAGTGCGCCCGCCGGGGGCGCGGGGACCAAAGTCCGGGCGCCGGGCACTGCGGGGTGGAGGCTGGGCTCGGGGCCGGGGCACCCTGCACTGTCACCGCGTTCGCCCCGGGGTGGTCGACGGCACGTCGTGGGGAGGGCATGCCGGGCTCGCAACTGTCAAACACCTGGACTGCAGCCCCTCCCGGGAGGGTGGAAACCCTGCAGCCCTCCTTGGATGGCTCCTTCCCGCCTTCCGACGCCGTCTCGGGGGGCCGAGGGCCGGCCGCCGGGGCTTGGGAAGTC
The DNA here is from genome assembly GCF_050624435.1 of Tenrec ecaudatus. NCBI lineage: Eukaryota > Metazoa > Chordata > Mammalia > Afrosoricida > Tenrecidae > Tenrec > Tenrec ecaudatus. The sequence goes on along the minus strand of NC_134539.1, from coordinate 26,437,467 downwards.
CCGGCGGCCCCGAGTCCCCGGGTCCCCCCAGCCTCTCCTTGCCCTTCTCGCCCTCGCTCCGCTGCGGGGACTTCCAGACACGGCCGGCTGCGATCCCGGCGAGCGGCCTTTTGTTTCCCCACGTTTCCCCCATTGTTTGCTTTTCCAACATCTGGCGGGGCTCGGGGCGGGAGGAAGCCCCTCACCCTCCCCGAGAGCGCCCACCTCGGGGGCGGCGGGCCCGCGCTGGGGCCAGAGGGGCCAGGCCAGAGCCCAGCCCGGCGGCCCCCCCACCCCGGGCCTGCGGGGAGCGGGCGGTGGGGGGAGGGAAGGGGTGCCTCCCCGCCCGCCCGGGGCCGGCTGGGGCGCATCGCGCGCACCTTCTCCCAGGTGCGCCGCGGGGGCGCGGACCCCAAGGGTGCAGCGTTGGTGCGAGCGAGGTGGTGCCCCCAGCGGGCATGGTGCGCCCCTGAGTGCGGCTCCTGCGGAGTCCAGTCCCCGGCCAAAGACACTGGGGGTGGACTGCTGCCACGGAGGGGCCATCCTCGGCGCGCAGAAAGCTGAGGTTCTCGTTCTGAGACCTGGAGTTTCCAGGGTCGGAAGGACCGCGGAGTCGCCCCGCAGAGCAGGGAGACGCACCTAACTTTGGGAGCCGCGGGGCTCCGCCTGGGATCGTCATGCGGTGGCTCTCTGTAAAGTGAAGCTGCGGCTCTGATGTCCCGGAGGACGGACCCGCGTGCAAACCCCGTCCTCCGCTGCGTGGTAGGAACAGCGGGCCCGAGAGGACGTGGCACAGACGCTGGGAGGGCAGTAGCCAAGCTTCCAAGTCCCTTGGGGTTGGCCTGGAGACGCGGTGTGGGTGCCCCTGTCCCATTAGAAGCGGCCCAACCCCCCCTCCCGCCTCCCCTCCTGCCCCCCCTCCTTCTCTCAAAGTTGGACGTTGACACATCATGTTTATTCTTAGTGGGTGTGGGTGAAAGCAAAGTAGTCCCCGGACCTCTCCAAGCCTAGCAGTGGTTCCCTGCTTTTTCAGTGGGATAGCCAGTCAGCCGGTCCCGCCCCCGAGACTTAATTAACCTAAACTACCGTTTATCTTTCAACTGAAGGCTGCGGGGAGGGAAGAAGCAACCCACTCAAACTTGGCTCGCTGTAAATGGAAAGTGCGTTATGGCACATTGCACGGTTCTAGGACTTTTCCTTCTTCTCGCACTTGGTCAGAACTTGGGAGCTCCGAGCTCCTCAGCAAGGGCAAGGGAAGAGAGCGCTGTTCAAGCAGTCGTGTGGACACAAGGGCTCTTTCTGCTAGGATTCCTAGATAGCGTTGGGATGCTTTGAAGCACTGGAAGGCATTTTGCAAACATTTCATTAGGAAAATGATCCCCAAGGCAGGAGGCCATTGAAATTTACCAACCACAGCAAGAACAGCCAGGAGCAAAGCAACCAGAAGGAAGGGCCTGGGTGGCTTGCACAAGTGCCTCAAGGCATCATGAGCTAGGTGGAAGCAGAGTCCCTGTCCCAGGCCAGCCCAGGAAAGACAAGGGGATAATTATAGTGAGAGATCAGCTTGTGTGGTTTATTTCATTCTAGAATTTAAAAGAGATCCGCTCCCTAATAATTTTAGAAAGAAAAAAAATAGAGAAAAAGAATATGAACAAAAAGTGAATATTATTAACAAGACCACAGTGAGCAATCTTTCCCAGTTATTTCCTGGGAATGAATTTCTAGAGATAGAACACCTGGTTCAAAGGATAGGGTGCATTTTTTAGGATGTTTGAGATCACCTAAATTTGGGACACTTTGCCCAACTATACACAAGCCTATTGCTTCCCCACACCCACCCCCCTCCCCACATTTTTCCTCCCACACACCCTTTCCCCCCATCTTTTACAAGCTGGTGGGAGGCAATTGTCTTATTTTGCGTTTCTTTCATCACAAAGGAGATGTAAAATATTTCTCCTCATATTGTCTTTATTGTCCCCCTTGGTGATGTTGTGTCCTTATTTTTCAGTGGGAATGATTCTCCTTTTTCTCTTTGCTGTGACCTGCTGTTTACAAAGGCGCTTTGGGGGTGCTGTCGGTGACTGCTAACAGAAACATCGTTGGTTCAAACCAGCCGACTGCTCCTCAGGAGGCAGAGAAGGCTATCGGCTCCTATGAAGGTGTACTGCCCCAGAAAATGTAGAGAGGGTCAGACTGGACATGATGGCAATGGATTTTGGGCTCTTTAGGGAAGCATGCATGCTGTTGCTGACTTCTACCCTTGTCTGTGCAGTTGAACGATCTGAATTGAGGAGAAGAGGGCTCAGCTCTTGGCCAATTCTCTACTCTCCTGCGTAGCAAACACTTGACAAACCTGTAACCATAAATGACTGAAATAGCTGACAGGATTCCAGTAGAATTATTAAGGAGACCTTCAAAGGCATTATTAGAGAAACTCTTGGGAAAAACCAAGTCTTAATAGCTTGCCTACTTCAACCCCATTCCCGCTTACGTTGTCATACTTTTATCATGTACAACAATTCTTGCTAATGAGTTGTTTTTACTAAGTGGATCGATCATACAAACTAATTTTATTGTCTGGTTTTTCCACAGAGAGCCAGTCTTACACAATCTTCAACTTGTTCTTTAAAACATTTCTTTGAGCTTTGCTGTTGTTATAAATTCGCCTTAGTTTCTGCCTTTGGCTGTGCTAGGTGAACACTGCATTTGGAACGATCTTGAATCCAAATGGTTTAGCTGCAGGCTCGTCATCAGCTGTAGCTGGAGAGGCCTCTCCAGGGCTGAGCCGGGCAATTTCACCCTCTTCCGTGTGTTTGTGTTCCACCATCTCTGTTTCCATTCCTGCTGGGAAGGAGATGGTTCTGAAACTGGGCTAAGGGACAGAGGAAGAGAAAATTCATTTCAGTCAGCTGGTTAATGCAAATGGAGGACCACACAAGAAAAGTTAAATCAATAATGTAGGCAATCTGGGCACAAGATAATGTTAAAATGATAAAATATTAAAGTTGCCATATATTAGCAGAGTGGTTAATTGATTTAACAGATTAAAAAAGTACTCCTTTATTTTTTGTAATGGGTGTATCCATCATAAAATTCTGCCACAGTTTGACTCCCAGAATTTCATTGAAGGCACAAAGAATATAGTGGTAGTTGGAAATTATTCTTTCCTGAAGCACTTTACATGTGTCTAGGCATGGACTTACAGCAGGGAGTTTGGAGGGGTTTTTTGAGAATGGAAGTCAAGTCATATACAATAGGGATGCATAGTGCTCAGTGTTATAAGTACAGCCTCTCAATGGCTGGGCAAATTTTTATAGACATCTCATTCAAGCAACCAATGTCACTGTTCATGAAATAATAAAACGCCACCCTATTCTGAGATATGAGATATATCAAATAAATTAAGATGTGGGGCAAATGGTCCATAAATATCTATTCACACACCACCACCACGCCGCCTTTATTTTTTTCTTTATGAGAGAGATGGGTTTTTCATGCACAGATTACAGCAACTCTGTGCTAAACTTTGTTGGCAGTAAAGCAGTGAAGCCCCTGAGAGGTTACGTTTTTCAGAATTTTCTAATCCATAGTCTCTGATCATTGACTTGGTCTAGTTTTGAATTGGCAGAGCAAAGAAAGTATAAAAGGACAAGAGACGGAGACTAGAGCGAGAAGAAGGAGGCGAAGCCTAGTCCTTGAGAACTCTCCCTGAAAGCATCATTTGGATCAGGACGGTGAGCCTGGTTGTACAGCTTGGAGAAGGCCATCGTGTCACTGAACTGTGGGTGAGGAAGTTGTACCACTGGTGTAGCTTTTGCCGGGTACCTTTTCGACCACAACACAAAGCAGCGATTTCAACAAACCAACAACAAAATAGAAACCTTGCTCCATGACTTCCTTACAAGACCTTTCACCCAGGGAGTGGTCGGCCCCCTTAGGGGAGGGAATGTGATCGTATTCCAGGCTGTCAGGTCAAGCCCCAGAGATAGTTAACATTACACAAATCACCAGCCACCCGGCTGAAGGCAGCTTTACAGGTTAAACCAAAAATCCTGTAAAAGGAAAACGAAAACAAGATGGGGCAAGGAGATGGAATTCAAATTCTAAACACATATACCTTATTTCCTCCTGAGTCGTATTGTGAGTTTCTGGAAGGAGAACAAACATCTTCTGATTTCCACTCGGATGATCTCCCAGGCACAGTAACTGTATTTTTTGTCCTTCAGGAAATTGCCTATCCTGTTAAAATAGCTCCTCAGTTTCAGGTTGCTCACTCCCAGGGCCTCCCTTGCTCCGGAATCATTGGAATCCCCTTCCGTCTCTTTCGTAGCTTCATTTTCTTTCTCTTCTTCCTCTAAGCATTCTTCCAGGTAGTCCAGTTGCTGATAAAGTCCAATTTGGATTTGTGTCACATATTTCTCTTCCCAAACCGACGTGAAGTTACATTGACTGAAGATGTTGAAGATCTGTATGAATATTTCATAGAGGACCTTCTTGATGTGCCGTCTCTGAAGCTGGGTGTGTGACAGGATCTCTGCAGGCAACGTAAAGGCTCTCCTCTCTCGTAGACATTCTACAGGAAATGGATTGCTCAGAGTGTTCAGAAGTCTGAGATTTTGCCTGGTGACTCTGCTCGAGTGAGCATTCAGCAAGTCACATTCGAGAGGGAGGATCCTGGTGATAAACAGACCTACCAGACAGGTAGGCCACACGCATTTTTGAATCAGGTCAGACGTGGCGCTCATTCCCCCACCCCTAACTTAAAAATTCACCCGACTCAAGATCATCGACAAGGAGGTTTTAGGTCTGATGTATACTTTTCTGGGCCTTTTATACACCTGCATATCTTCAGCAGGAGGAGTTTTCTCAATCATCAGTTTACAGTTCTCGAGGCTGTGGCTCCTTGTCTTTGCCTCACAGATTTTTTTTAAAAATTTTATTTTACTTTGGGTGACTGCACCAACTTTGGAAATGTTTTAAGTCGGGAGTTGTTGGCTCCCCCCACCCACCCGCACCCCTTCCCCCAACCTTTGAGAACAGTCTACTAAACCTTACTATTGAGTTACCTTAGAGGCCTTGGCGACCCACTATATATAGAATCATCATAACTAGACTGCTGCAGTCTTTCTGAAAGAAACGAAAGCTGTAACTCTGGATACTTCCCCACCGAATTTTATGATGTGGGGGACAGGGACCCTTCATGAATTTTCTTATTGTTGTTGCTGTCTCACCGATGTGGCGTTCTAGCCCCGCATCCTGGTCATTTGTGTGTGGGGACATCAGAACATAGCACAGGCTAGGTTCTCCTGATTTTGTTGAATTAGGCTTCTGTGTTTGGAAGCCTTCTCTTTTCATTGGCTTTTCCGGGCACACAGGAAAGAGAGCTTGCCTAGTACCCTAACACTTACCTAACAGAAGACCCAGCCGGCTTCGGTTTCTGATGTTCTTAGAGAATGTTGATCTCTCCAGCAAGCCTTGCTTTAGTTATTATGACAGAAAGTCCTGCTTCCTGCTCCTCCCGCCATGCCATACACCTCTGGTCACCGCTTGTTCCATCCAGAGGGTTTTCAACGGCTAATTGCTCGGGAGAGCACAGCCTGGTCTTCCTCTGGAGACTGTCCCTAGTCTGGACGCTCTGCTGCAGTCTGTTCACTTGGGTGACCTCCTCCCAGGATTTGAAATACCAGCGGCATAGCCTTCAACATTGCAGCAGCTTGCCTAGCTGCCAGACTTCCACACACTGGCAGAGAAGGGAGTGGGGTGGGGGTGGGGGGGTATATTCTTACTTCCTCTTTTTTTCGAGCCCTCTTCCCATAATTGGCATGTGTCATCTGTGGCAAAAGACCTCTTCAAAGGTTCTAGATGCGAAAGATGCCTTCTTAATGATGAAGGTGCATCTGATTCATATCTCGGTTTATTCCATTGCTTTAGATGCATGCAGACGTTGGACAGTGCGGAAAGAATGGGTTCGTTTGAAGTGTCACATTGGCAACACATATATAGTGTATTGTGGGAGTTGCCAAAAGAACAAACAAATCAGTCTTGGAAGGGATATAAAAGAATGCTGAAAGAACATTTGTGAGGTTTTGCTATTGAATGGCGCTGGAGAGAGGAAATTGGGAAGGGTTAAACTGAGAAAACTGTGGATGGTGGCAAATACAAGACATTCCAGGATATTTAGGATCTGCATTTAACTCCATCACCTGGCACAGCTATGCAACTGAATGCTCTCTTAATTTGATAGACAGTGCATCTGTCAAATGAGTGTGCAGGTGAAGGCAGCGAGGCAGCATGGGTGGTTAAGGGAGTGCCCAAAGTGGGAGAGCAGCACTTAAGCGACTGTATAGAAAAGAATGTCTTCATTAAGGGAGGGCATTGTACAAGTACAGACGAGGAGCAAACAATTCTAATTGGGCTGGTGTTTAAAAAGCGTTAGGTAGAAAAAGGTATGCGGGTTATGACCTTCAGAGTTGTTCCTCTTTCTGTACACACCAGGTTGTAACATAATGGAATTGGCTGATGCCCCTAAGACCCACTGCTGTGGAGTCCGTTCTGACTGACAGAGACCCTGCCGGACAGCAGATTTGCTTCCTCGGGTTTCAGAGGCTATAATACTATCTTCATGGAAGCAGACAGTCCCATTTCACTCCTCCCTCAGAGTAACTGGTGGGTTTGAACTGCCCACCTTGTGGTTAGCAGCTTCATGCCTAACACAGTGCCACCTTGACTCCTTGTTCCCTCTACCAGGATTTTAAAATTCTGTTAGGATAGGGCCTCTTTTATTCTTGCATCCCCCACAGAGGCTAGCACTTTTTAGAGTCCCTGTATGGGTATTGTTAAAAAAAAAAAAACACAACCTCTTGCAAAAAGCATTACAAGCTTCATACATTGAATTTCCATAGGCTGTAGTATTCCTATCAATGGAATTGAAACTTGAGATTTAGGGAAAATCCACATTCCCCTGTGAAGTCCCCTAGAGTGTAAAGATTTAAGTAATTAAAATGCAAATGAAGCAGACTGGATCCCATTCTAGATGTATAATTTAAAATTTTTATCTTTTTTTAAAAATTAGTTTTGCTTTATTAGATAAAAATAATTGCTAACTACAGACAATTTTAAATGATCTAGATAAATAAAACTACAAAAGTAAAAAGCATTTGCATTATTCATCTAGTCAGATACTCAATACTTCAGAAAATGTATTTGCAATTATTTTTCCCTGACCATGTTCATTTATCTCTATATTTCGCAGAAACAGGATCAGATGGTAGATAGTACCAAGTGATTACATAGAGTATATTCCCACAACATCTTCCCACCCACTTTTCACGGCCAGCAGAAAGCAAGGCTTATTTGGAAAGGAAAGACCAGCACCTGACGTGGCAGGTGGGGACCCCAACGCGTTGCCCACAACCTACCTGAGCATCAGTTTTCTACTGTTGGCTTACTTAACTAAATTCCGATTGTTGAACATTTTCATTGCTTTCAGGTCTTTTTTTGTGACAAACTTCCAGACAGCTAACTATTTAAGGAGATCTGGAGAAGGACATCTTACTTTGGGAAGTAGAGGGCGAGCAAAAGAGAGGAAAATGCCCACCAGGTGGACACAGTGGCTGCATCCATGGGTTCAAACACACCCAGCCTTGTGAGGACACCGCAGGGCCGGGCGGGGTTATGTTGCTGTACCGGGTCGCTGTGAGTTCGAGCTAGCGTGATGCCACCTAACATAATTATTTCTTGGAGATAAATTCCAGCTCAAAAAGCTAACATTAAAAATACCGCTAATAATTAGCCTACAGCGCCGCTAGCTGATTTAGACAAGAATTTGTCAAGCTTGCTATGAGGAAGGAACCAAAACTAGTACCTGTGACACTGAATGGTAGTCACCCGTCCGTTCAGAGAGAAAGCAATAGCAGTCGGCTGAGGGATGGGACACCGTCCAGGCTCAGGAGGCATTCATCCCACTACGTGAAGGTGGCTACTTCCCTTGTCAGCCAGAAAGACATTTTTGGTCTGTTGGAGCAGGAACTGAAAATTACAAACTCATATTGGGCTAAGAGACCATCAGAGGAGTGAAAGGCAAGATCTGGAAGAGTGGAGATTTTGCTGAGATAAGTGGTAACGCGTGAGAGGGCTTCAAAATGCTTGTGGAAATGTTGCATTATCTTTGCATCCCATTCTCCTATGAATGTGGGAGATGATATCCTATGTGAGATTAAATGATCCAGGGTATGTTACTGACGGCGTACCTGTTCCTCAGGTTATTACGAGGTGGTCACAGAACAATGGCAGGACAGATCTTTCTGGTCACCTGCTATAAAACCCAGCTTATCTGTCATGCTTGTTTCCGGGGTCCATTGTAAAGGCTGTTCCAAGGTGCTGTGCATCAAGAGCCTTAGGCTGTTAGCTATCACATGTGCCATAGAGGAAAGGCCCTCCTGCACCCGGTAGACCTCAGAGAGAAAGAATGTCTCCCTTAAGGTATGGTTAGGTCAGTCATCAGGGCTGGAGAAGCTGTTGTTTAAAAGGCAGCTTTTAGAAAACATGTCAACACTTCACAATACCAGATAGGCTTTGCATTCATGCTGCTCTATCAATACACACCCTGTACCTCTGATTTTTAAGCTTTCACACATGGATCATGCTGTGCTGTCAGAATGCATTTCAGAAAACATTGTTTATAACATTCTAACATTGTCATAACCACCCAGTATACCTTTATGGGGTAAATGTATTGACATGCCTGACATTCCTATTTCTAAGACACATGCTTATTTATTTGGCCATTGTATCTTAGGGCCAGTCAAAGGGAAACATTAGCCGGAGTGACCTTGTTGATGAAACTGTGTGGAGTGCATATGGATTATAAGGTTAGCAATAATGGACAAGAGACAGTTTGTGGGGTAAAGTGGAGATGAGACATTTTTAGTCTAGACGAGATAGCTGTGACTCAGCTCAGGGGTATTTGGCCTGAGTGCTAAAGATTTGTTGCTCTCTGTGAGAAGGCAAGTTTGAAACCTAGGTAGGAGTAACATGTTGATCATCCGGATTAGTCAGTACATGAAGGAAGGCAGCGGGGCCAGAAGGCGATGGTGGCTGTGATCCTTGAGTCCTTGGGAGAACCTGACGCCCGTGCATGGCAGTGCCCACCACAGGGCATACAGATGTTCGTCACCAGGGTCTGCAGCTATGTTCGCCCCTGTCACCTTAATGTTTTACTCATTTTCATTGCCTCATGCATTGGGGCCTGACTGGTCTCGCCCTTGGTTCCCTGGTCTCCTTCTTGGTCTTTTTCTCGTCATGATAGACCCGATGTAGAAATTGAAAGTGACCACACAAGTCATACATAGAGATGTCCATGTTGTTATCATACTGCAGACACTTCAGGGAAAGTGAAAGCTTTCATTCACAGCCATGCTTTATCTCCTGCTACTGACTGCTCTGGTGGTGACTGAGTTCTCCGTTTGCTACGTGTCCTTATTGGAGATCTGTTTCTCCACTAACCACTAGAAGTTTTGGGAGGGCAGATGCAGGAACTGTCCTGCTTGTTGCTCCAGCATGAATAATTAGCCGAGATTAAGTGAGACCTGGATGACGTTCATGGACTGGAGGGGAGGACTTGAACTTGAAAAAACTTATTATATACATATAATTATGAAAACGGTTATAAAAATTGCGATGTGTTTTGAAATACAATCCAGAAAATATATCTGTGTGACTGTATATATAACACTAGTTGGAGGTAATCTCAGATATTTGCATTGTAAACGCATCTATGTGAAGCCTACAATAAATGGCCCTCTAGTCCTGGCCCAGGACAGATCCAGGTGCAATGGACTTAGCACAAGGTAAGTGCTTCTATAATTAATAGTTCATATAGAACAAAGAAAAGATTGAGATTGTCAAGGATTTCATCTTGCCTGGATCCACCATCAGTGTTCATGGAAACATCAGTCAAGAAACCAAATGCTTGTATTGCACCTGGCAAATCTGCTGCAAAAGACCTCTGAAAGCAGTGGTTCTCAGCCTTGCTGATACCGTGACCCTTTCTTACAGTTCCTCATGGGTGGGGACTACACCATAAAATTATTTTCATTGCTACTTCATAGCTGTAATTTTGCTACTGTTATGAATCGTAATATAAATATCAGATATGCAGGATGTATTATACAGCCCCTGTGAAAGGGTCCTTTGACTCCCAAAGGTTGAGAACTGCTGTCTTAAAATGTCAAAAAGGAAGTGCCTGCCCCAAGCCATGGTATTTCCAATTGCCTCATATGCATGTGAAAGTTGGGCAATGAAGAAGGAAGACCACAGAATGGATGTATTTGAACGATGGTGTTGGCAAACAATATTGACAGGATTGTGGACTGACAGAAGGACAAACACATCTGACATGGAAAAAGGGTAGCCAGAATGATCTCACATACTTTGGATACATTTTCAAGAGAGATCAATCCCTGGAAAAAAGGCATCCTGCTTAGCAAAGCAGAGGGGCAGAGAAAGAGGAGGGCCGTGGACAAGAGGAATGGACACAATGGCTGTCAGCAAATGACAGTAGTTTTGAGGATGGCACGAGCCTGGGTGTCTTTTTACTCTATTGTAATACGGTCACTGTGGTGGAACTGACTCAAACAGCACCCAATGTCAACAAGAACAATTGTTTAGGTGACTAGCAAAGCCTCTCCGCCAAAGTATAAGAGCCCAAACCGAAGCCCATTGCAGTTGAGTCAATTCTGATTCACAAGGAGCCGATAGGGCAGAGTAGCCCTCTCTCAGGGTCTCCAAGCAGCTAACTCCTCTGTCACAGGTTTTCCAGGCAATCAATGGGTTTTATTCAGCTTGGTACTCGTATAACATGGAAAGACTAAAAATATTTTTGTATAAAAAGATAGTATAATCTCTCAGTTATAGTTCTTGAATTTGATTGGATATTAATCAATGTAGGCAAAATTGTGAGACATTTCAGGACCATTTCCTCCCCTATAGTTTTTGCCACTTCTTAGAACTAGACCCTCCCGGGAACTGTCATTTTATCATCTCACCCTTAAGGAGGCTCTTTGGACAAATAATATTCAGTTTTCTTTTATGGCTCAGCTGTGAGTTACGAACATAATAACTTACCAAAAATATCATGGTGGAATAAGTGGTAAGTAATTAAGCATCAGTAAAACTGACTCTGTTCTGTCATTACCTAAGTAGCCTGCATCCACATCCCCATTCCACTCTTGCTTTTTCCTTGTTGCTGTTGCTGTTGTTCTTAGCTCCCATGCATAGCGACCCCATGCCCAACAGAAGGAAACACTGCACGGTCCTGTGCATCCTCATAGTTGTTCCTCTACCTGCACTCACTGTCGCAGCCTCTGTGTCCGTCCATCTCATCAAAGGCCTTCCTCTTTTTCACTGCCTCTCCGCCCTACCAAACATGACATTCTTGTCTAGGGACTAGTCTCTCCTGACCATATGTCCAAAGTACAGAAGCCAAAGTCTTGCCATTTGTGTCTCGAAGGAAGCACTCTGTATTTCTTCCAATACAGATCGGGGTGTCCTCTGAGCAGTCCTTGGTATTTTCAATATTCTTCTCCAACACCACAATTCAAACGCACCGATTCTTCTGTGGTCTTCCTCATTCAATCCCCCACTTTCACCGGCATATGACGCAATAGGGAACACCAAGGCTTGGGTCAGGCACATCTTAGTCCTCGAAGTAGCATCGTTGCGCTTCGATACTCTAAAGAGGTCTTGGGCAGCAGCTTCAACCAGTGGAATACGTTGGCTCTCTTGACTGCTGCTTCCATGAGCATTGACTGGGTTCTTTTCTCCATTTGTCAGGATGTGCCTCTTGGTCAAGTTGTGAGGATTTTGGTCTTCCTTACATTGAGTTGTAATCCATCTTCATCAGCAAGTGCTTCAACTCCTCCTTACTTTCCGCAAGCAAGCATGTCACAGGTTTTTAATTAGCCTTCCTCCCATCCTGATGCCACATTTTTCTTCAGATAAGCCGGCTTCCCTAATGACTTGCTCGGCACCTAGACTGAATAATTATGGTGAGAGGATACAGCCCCGACCCACTTTGTCTGGTTTTAAACCATGCGGTGTTCCCTTGTTCTGTTCACACAACTGCCTCTCGGTCTACACACAGGTTCCGAATGAGCTCGATGAACGTTCTGGAATTCCTGTTCTTCTCCAGGTTATCCACAGTTTATTGTGGTCCACACAGCCGAACGTCTTTGCTCAGTCAATGAATCACAAGTAAACATCTTTCTGGCGTTCTCTGCTTTGAGCCCAAATCCATCTGACGTCAGCACGGATATTCCTTTTTCACATCCTCTTCTGAATCCGGCCTGACCTTCTGGCAGCTCGCTGTTGATGGACTGCCGCAGCTGTTGATTCGTCTGCATCCGCTTAGATCCTGATGGGCTTTCACCTGGCTTGGTCACAAGAGTTCCGGATAGTGGCAATAAAGGATGTCACCTACCGGAATAATCCCTTTCTTTACCCCCTGAGTAATTGATTGTTGGTATCTTCCCAGACCACATCTGAAAGTGCCTAGACTCATCCTGGGAGAGAGGAGCCATATGAGAGAAGTGGGGCATGGGCAGAAATGACCTCTTGTCTCAGATAAATATTTAAGAGGGCGTTCAAGTTGCAGAGATGTTGACAGGTGACAGTGTCTCATTTTAATTCCCATCAGTTGGTATGTGGTATAAGACTGCTTGGTATTTAGAAAGACAACAGAATAGGATTGTTAGAAAACACATTTAAGTAGTCTTTTCTTACACAGAGGCGTCCCATACCCCAAACACTAGAGTTTTTTCAGCATGTGAGCAGTACCTTATAGGTAGTTTCTGGGTGTAATTGACAAAGGTCAGGGGGCCGGGGATGGGGTCCCTTTTCTTTCTGACAACACCCTTATTGCCTGAGTAGCCTGGGAAGTGCAAGCTTTAAATCATCGACTTTAGAATGGAAAGGACACTAGAGATAGACCATTGGAGCCATAGAGATGAAGTTACCTGCTATTTAGGGGTAGAACCAAGTTGAAAGCATGTTCCTTAGGCCTCGGCCCCCCCAATGTAAGTACCCATGTCATGCAGGGCACCCTCTGTCCCCTGCCTTTGCCCACAGGAGCAGACCTCCAATAGCAGGGAAGAGAAAGGAGATTCTGAAGCAACGCTGATCTTATTTCCAGGTCAGCTGGGGAGACTGTGGCACAAGCCCTTCTACTGCTTCGCGGGGATTTTGCGTTGACGTTCAGCTCAGTTCAACACGTCTACCATTTTGTGGAGCTATATAACCTCGAGCGAGCCACTTCAACTTTGTGGGCCTCCCTTTTACCTGCCTCAAAGGTGGTTGTGGAGTTGCAGATCACTGAAAAGTATGCCCATCCATAGTAAATGGTCATCAGTGATTACTAGTATTTTTAATAGCAGTAGTGCCTAGTGCCTTCAGTGTTAGGCAAGATGCTAAATTCCAGGAATGGAAGAGCAGACACGACAGATGGAGCCTTGTTCTTATAGAGTCATGTGTGAGCTGAACCTTGGAAGGCAAGTGTTGATGAGAGTGTGAAGTAGGTCAATGATAGTAAGTCTGTCAAGAAGGGGTTATGTTGAGAATCAACTTGACATTAAAATGGACAGATTATACTTGGCCCTGTCTGGTACTCACCCTGAGATCACTGAAGATATGGGCACCACGGCAAAGTGTTGTGAGGAAATAAGATGGTGCCCAGCAATCATGAAAAATAGCACCTGAGCTATTAAGGCTGGGCTGAAACCAAGCAGCCATGTAAGTGAGGAGTTCGCTAAGTCCGTATGGGAGAAACCTATCCGTTTATATGACCCAAGGTGGCAAACAAAATCTCAACCAATGCGTACATTGTAAACGTCTGACTGTCAGAAAGCGATGAAGGCTAGTGGTAGCCCCAAATTCCATTTGCAGGGACCCTACGTGAATCGAGTCCAGATGAATCCGCAATGCACACAGGCTAGGGATGTCAACAGCCCTAATATCAGACAAAAAACAACCTAAAGTGGATTTAGCAACGATCCTTAGGCTAGACACCTTGAAATTTGATCTCCCTCTGGGCCCAATGTGAACTTATTCTAAGCTTTAGTGTTCTCGGCTTTCTCTTAGATTGACATTTTTTTCCTTTTTTATGTGGTCATTGCTGCTGGGCCTTGTTTGTCATTGTCCTTTTTGGGTAAATTTATCTGTATTGAGAAACCAAGATGGGTGGAATTAGGAATTGCCTGTGCGCAAGGGAAGATGGGGCAAGCCGGGTCATCATCAGTGGGTACAAGAAGGAAGAAAGGGTTCCAAAGTTGATTGCGGCCACGATTGTACAACCCCTCTTGATAAGACGGAACTACTGAATTGTATGGTATATTAATTAAGTTCAATTAAAATTTTTAAAAATGGTTTATTCCTAGTGACTGGTTTGGAATAGGGAGTAAGAAACAGAAAAGAGGCCAAAGAGAACCCCAGTTCTTAGCTGGGTATATAGTGGTGCCACCACGTGAGAGAGAATAGGAGGAGTGTGCTTAGAGGAGCAACGGGTGAGCTTGGGGTTGTTTGCTTGTTTGTTTTTGAGTTATCTATGGAACAGCCAAGTGGAAGTGTCTGGTAGGCAGTTGGATGCATGGGTCTAATGAGGCAGGAGATTAAAATCCAGGTAGTAAAGAAAGATTTGAAAGTGTACCAGAAATTGTGGATGGCCGTTAAGACTGTAAGAATCAGAGAATCCGTCTGGGGAAACATGTAGAATAAGAAGAGAAATGGGTCAAGGACAGAACTCCATGTGACTCCTGCACTTAAGCAATGGGCACTGGGAGAAGAAATGGAAACTGATGGTCACAGAAACAGGAGGAAAATGAGGATGGGGCCTTTTGACCGCTTGTTGGTCTCGGCCTCTTTCCCCACTACCAAATGAGTTCCATTTTCCATACTACCTGTGTTAGTTTGGGTAGACTAGAGAAACAAATTCACAGACACCCTTGTGTCTAAGAAAGAGCTTTATATACAAGAGCAATTGAATATTGAGAAAACATCCCAGCCCAGTCCAGGTCAAGTCCATAAGTCTGATGTTAGCCCATTTGTCCGATACCAGTCTATAAATTCCTCTTCAGACTCACACAACACATGCAAGGACACTAATGCAGGAAGATCACAGACCAGGGGTGGAAAGTCTTGTGGCTCCAATGGTGGTGGAAACATCTCAGTGTTAGCAGGGGTCTCCACGTGGCTACTCCAACTCCAGGGATCTAGCATAGCTCCATGTGTCTTGTCAGCAGGAATGTCTCCCAGGGAGTGAGCCTGTGTCCCGCTTCCAGTGAGCTATTTATCTCCTTAGCACCTCCAAATGAGGTCATCAAGCTGTGACCTGATTGACAGGCTAAACTCCACCCCTTCACGTTTAAGTCTCAAATTGACAACAGCTTATGTAACCACCATACTGCCCTATTCCTGACCCCATGTTATAAGCACACTGTAGGGACCCACTGATTTCTCATGTCAGGCTGCAGAATGCAGGCCGGCAGTTTAGCTAAATCAGGGTAGCATTTCTTCATCCTGGTCGAAGGAAGGGCAAGTGCAGTCACACATGTGGGCACTGTTAGGGACGCCCAGTGCGTGGAGAGCCTGCTTTAGCCTTTCCAGAGCCACTTCCCCTGGGTCTAGCCTGCATTTCCAATTACAGGCACTAAGGCACTGCATGTCTCCATGCCTCAGTCGCCTCATTCATTCCCATAGTGATTTGGGGCAGCTTACAGAAACATATGCAGCCTAATTTGTAGGCCCGCTCTCTTGTCATAGCTGGGAAAACAAACTGTTGTGTCACACTGACCCGGTACCTCACCCAATAGTGCTGTGTATGAGGGCCTCCCTCCTTCAGCTTAGGTTTGCTGCACGCTCACTCCTCCGAGCCCAAAGGATGGACTCTAAGTAGACCGATGATTGTAGACTAGGGCAAGCTGGCCTTTTTTTCCCTCCCTGATAATTTTCTCCCTTTTTTAAAAGAAAAGTTTTATTAACATGTAATTTATATATCATGTACTTCAATAGTTAGGTCACCTCAAAAAGAGCAGTGCAGGTTTTTTCAGCGCCATCAATTCCAGAACATTGTCTTCCTTCTTGTGCTCATTGTTCCTAGCCCCCATTTCCTTCCAACCTTCCCTCCCCTGTCCCTCTACACCATTAGTCCCCTATCCTGGATGTCTGTAGATTCACCTATACTGGAAAACATACCCCCAAATAATAATAAAGTAAAAACAAACAACAATATCAAAATAAACCAGAGAAAAACCAGAACAAATTTGATGTGGACCAAAGGGAGATCAGATGTTAGTAATTTAACCCAGCTAGTTCTATAACGATGCACTTTCCATTGCGCTCGGCCCATTAACTAGGTTGCTCACTTTGCTGGCCCATGGTGAGCGAGGGGTCACTGGGGCTAAATCCATGTGTATCTGCCCTTTACTTTTTTCTTCTAAATATGAAACAACTTTAAAATGGGTCAAAAGGGAGATCAGACGGTAAGGTATGTTTTAACAGAAGCACATCTGCCATAATTAAATTTGCAACACTTTGGTCTGATAGCAAGTTTTCACACCTCTCTGATCCATGGCCAGAGGGGATTCACCAGAGGCTTAATCCATGCAGAGGCCCTGCAAATGGATTTTAGGCTTCCATGGTCATCCATGGCCTTCTGCAAACCAGATTTTTACAACGTAAGCTCTGGTGTAATTCTATCTTTTGTATTTCGATTTTTATTTATAATCCTTGGATCACACAGGCTGGTGTGCTTCTTCCATGTGGCCTTCGTTGATGCTCACTTAGATGGCTGCTGCTTGTTGAAGAAGAACCTTTTAGACTCTAGACCCCAGTCTTTCTGATAGCTGGCGACATCTGCTTTCTTCACCACAACCTGCCCTATCACCTGTATCTTCCATGGTCTCTTCCTGACGTGGAGCATCAAGCAGGACTATGTCATAAAAACAATTGTTTAAAATTAGAGCTAGAATTAAGTGCAAGTTAAAAGGGCTTCTTTATAAATTGAGTGACTTAAAATAAAAGCCAAGATATCCTTGCATCCCAAAATATTATAGATAATTAAATATAGAGACATTTCCTCTTGAGACCACCAGTTTTGCAGACTTGACAATGAAAGTTAAGAGTCTGAGACTAAAAGCGTAAAAGGCACTGTCTGCGAAAGGACTACACGAATGAACGTATAAAGTAAAATGGGCCTTCCCCCAGTCCCCCCAGGAATGGGCGGGGACACACACTGCCAGATGTGATCATACAGTTTCTGATGGATGGTCTCAATTGTTGGGGCAAAGAATGCTGGAATCATCTAATACATATATATTGCATCCATCCATGCAGCGCTGGGGATTTGCTGCCTACGACAAGATTGTGAACAATAAACCAAAGGTATCTGTCCTCATGATGGGTCTGGGTTTTCAGATAAGAAAGCATAAAAGGATATAGTATTCTAAGTGCCGTAGAGAAAATAAGGAGGTCAAAGGTCATTTTAGGAGGTGACAGGCAAACCCATACCCGAAGGATTAATAAAGCCCCTCTGTGTAAAGTGGAGAGAGAGCGCTTGCTCCAACGGCCTCGTGGTAAGAAATTGGAAATGTTCCGATAAGCACAAAGGTGTCATTGGGTTGCGGTGTAGAAAGTGGGGAGATTGTTAGTAGGTAAGTTAGGGAGAATTAAATTACAGAAAAGTGGGCAAGGTGCCGAAGACAGTGATAGAGTTCCACTGTTATTCTAAGATCAGCCATGGAAGACCCCGTGGTGTGGTGATGTACACGGCATGGCACCATACCCCTTTGTCGTGATGGATCTGGTTCAGAGAAGCTGGGGGTGGTCCTAGTGTGACTTGGTTGTGAGGGAACGGGGTTAAATGTGATGGGAAAAGCTTGTCCCAGTCAGGAAAAGCATGTCACACCCAGAGAAGAGGTGCCTCACCTCTCTGGACTTGGCAGGTTTTGTGGACTGCAGGCTTTGTTCAGTTGTGTGATCGTGGAAAAGGTAGATAATAGTTGGAACACTTGTGACGTTTTCACGAAGGGCCAGTTCATGGGGGACCTTGAAGGACCATCCCAGGACTCCAGAATAAAGTGGAATGAATGATTCCGGACGCTGATATCCTGCAGGAAGGAATATCTTTCTGACTGCGATTCTGCAGTTCTCCCAACACTTCCATGACTCCTGAGAAGAACAGTGGCAAATGCAGACTCGCAGGGCCGGAGGCTGACGCACACACCACCACAGTGGTGACTGGGTGCTCTTCTTGGCTGGAGGAAAGAAATGCTTTCGTATTCATGTGACAGTGTGCCCAAGGCTTTGCTTGTACAGGTACGAGAGGGAAGAAGAGTCCATGAGTGTATTCAGTGACATGTTATTTCCTGGTCTATCCCATCCCTCTGGCTTTGAAAGCCAGCATCAAGGAAATTAAGGGGGAGAAAAAGAGTCTCCAGGAAATGAGTGTCCAGGCAGAAGTGGGGCCCCTGGAGAATGTGTCACCTCACTCACTGCGTGTGTGTGAGTCAGACAGAGGCAGGTTCAGGCTGTGAAAGGGCCACTCCGCACGGGTGCCAAAGTCACACGGCACTCGAGCAGCACTGACCTGGTCCTGGCAGGAACACTTCATGTGGAAGCTCTCACGAGGAGCCAAAGAAGTCTGAGTGCTCCCTGCCAGGTGGTTTTCATGGGGTTTACAGAATCCAAGCTTATCCAAGGGCAGCCTTCTTAAAGCACTGAATCGGATGTTCACCAATGTCACGTGAAAGGTGAATTTTATGAAACTCAGGGCTAGGCACCTTTTACTACAGGACTTCTCTGGACCTTTAATATGAGAAGAGGTGGCACAGTGGGTTACGAGTTGAACTGCTAACCATAAGACCAGCAGTTCAAAGCCACCAGCCCCTCCATGGGAGAAAGCAGAGGAGGCGTTCTGCTTCATAGGAGCTGTTCTACTCTGTCCGCTGTAAGGTCACTGTACCCCAGAATCGACTCAATGGCAGTGAGTTGGTTGGTTTTTGGCTTAAGAAGGGAGAATATGAGTACAATAGTTCCAAAATATGCTGGGGGAAAATGACACCATTAAAAGGCAGACTGCATTCAGGGATTGGAGTCTTGAGCAGCTCTTTGGGAGAGATTGATTCAGGATCAGCAACACCTGGCTAAATCCTTCTTTTGCTCTTACCCTAAACGAGGGTGTCCCGATTGAGACAAAGGTGTCTGTCAGCAGCTGTCTTTCTAGCAGTCAAATAGGGGTCACAATTTGGGGTGGCACAATGACTCTGTCAGGTAAGCGTTGGACACAGCAGCCACTCTGTACAGAGACCCTGTACAGGGTAGCTATGAGTCACAATCAACTCAGTAGCAGTGGGTTTGTTTTATCCAAGAGTATCCTTCATTTGGAATGACCTGCTGGGACATGTAGGCAGATAATAGGCCCCCCCAACGATGTCCTCATAAAGTTCGAACTTCATGCAATCATGACAGTTCATACACCACGGTAAACTGAACAGTGTTTGGTAAGGTGTTGGAGTTATTTAACTAAACTGTTGGCCTTGAAAGGTGTGCATATCAGAACCAGGCAAAATGAGAAATGCTTGTATTAAAATTTGGGTACAAAAAATTGAGGGTATAGATCTTAAGACTGTAGTTGTTAAAACCGAACTGTTGGCAGCTTGGTCCTGCCTTTATGCATCTGCTGAATACCAAAGTCAGTATTTGCAGAGTCAGGGTTAGTAAGTGACACATGAATGAAAGATGTATGTATGACATCCTGAATTCGGATTCAGGATGTCAGTAAATGATTTATGAATTTAAGTTTGAGCAAATGAGTGTCAAGTACCATTTATATCTGTTTTTTGATGGTCACTGATCTCTTCTCCAGGATGTAGACTCTGAGATCCTAAGATTTGGGGACTGTTTGTGGCAACGATGTCTGATAAGAAATGCCAGCAGTGTAACTGGGCAGAATGAGAAGGTCTTTACCTGCAACTCATGGGATGTGGGCTACCCACCTTCCAAGGACTGATTGTTTTAGCTCTCTAAACCCAAGGACATTGAGTAGATTCCAGCTCACAATGATCCTATATAAGGTTTCCAAGACTACATATCTTTACGGGAGTAGACATTACCCCATGTTTATCCCACGGAGTGGCTGATAGGCTGATAACTGTTTGCACCTGAATCAACTTCCCAAGCCTCAATTCTTGACTCAGAGTGAACCTAGAGAACAGAGTCGACTAGTCCAGTGGGGTTTCTAAGGTGGTAAATCCTTACCTTCACCTACTATTTCTAGGAGGGCTCAACTCCATCAAGTAGGAAGAAGAGTCTGGGGTGCAGGGAGCTGACTAGGCTGCTGAGCCCAGCTCCACGTGGCTGAAGAGTAGCACAGGGCTGCTTCCTAGACCTCTAGTGGCAATTCCTCCTTCCCTGAGTAAAGAGCAGGTGCTTGCTGGAGTTGACTGGCCTCTATTTTCATTTTTGTGCACTATAACTTGCTAATTTGGGAGAAGTTGTAGGTCTTGTTACATTTTAGAGCAGACTTCAAAGACCTTTCTCATGAGCTTTGAAATGAAGCAAATGGAGTCAGTGACCAGGACATGAAGTAAAAGGCTGGATTTGCTAGGTTGAAGCTTTGAGCACAGTGTTTCCTTCCATAAACTACTAGAGAGCCCGATGGTACTGTCCAGTGAGCACTGGGCTGCTAGCCAGAAAGTCAGCAATTGAAGCACACCAACGACACTGAGAGAAAGATGAGACTGTCTTCTCCCAGAAAGCCATGCAGTTTCTGCAACCTTATATAGGGTCTGCAGCCTTATATAGGGACTGCAGCCTTACACAGGGCATGGAACCTTTATTGGGGCCTGGAACCTTATATAGGGTCTGCAATCTTATAGAGAGTCTGGAACCTTATATACTGGTAAACTAGAACCGGCTGGATGCCAGTGGTTGAATTGTTTTCTCCTTCATACCCATTTTCTCTTTTAGATTTTAGATCTCACACACATATCACCTTTTCTCTACAGCTTACTCACTCCTAGATCTTTATTCGTAAAGATGCCTGGTGTCCAGCCCATCCTTCTCCCATCCCCCACCAGGAAGCAATGAGGTCAGCACCACTCATTCTCTGAAGTGACTGATAGGCACACGCTTGGGCTTTGAGAACTTTACTTACTTCCCTCCTCCTAAAAAGGGTCAGCTGATCTTGGAGACCAGTTGCTGAGAAATCAGCAGGGAGCTGAATCCAATAAAGGACCTTGTTGCAGAGAGCTGGCAGCATGTGTTAGAAAGACTCATCGAATCCACCATCTGCCTGAACACTAGATAAAGGTGGATTCATGCCTACTTCCTTGTGATCCTGTCTTTAGGCAGACTGAAGGTGCTTCTGGCTGGAACGTCATGGAAGAACAGTTTTGACATCCTGGTGGGCTAAAGATTTGGAACCCACACGAGGAAGGTTTTTCATCTGGACCACCAAGTCTGACCCATTGGTAGTAGCAGCTGGATAATGTAAGCAAAAAATAGGAAGTCAGAAAGAGGCTGTGTCTTATGGGCTGCTTGAGCTGTGACCTGGGGATCAAGCAGAAGTCGGGACTTGCTCTATCTTTGGCCCTCTCTGGATTAGTTTCCATACAACTATCCACCGTTGGATGAAGAGGTTTGATTTGTTTTTGGTTTTTTTCAAAGCAATACCCAGTGCTTACTTTGATCCAGGGAGAGATGTACTGTGGACTTTGAGTTTTTGAGTTAGTCAGGGGTCAAATGCTGACTCTAGAAGGACAAGGTCTGGACTCTAGGAAGAACATACAGGATGCATTAAATTTTAAAATCAAGATCTAAATGTGTAAAATGTCATTGTAATGGTTGGTTTTGTTGGATGACCTTGAGTTTTGACTCATAGCAAACCCCTGTGAATAGAATCAAACTGCCCCATTGGGTTTTCTATGCTGCAAACTTCACAAGAGTAGATCAGCATGTCTATGCCTCAAGCTTCAGGTAGGTTCCTTGTAGTCAATAACCAAATGCTGAACCATGAGACCACCTTGTTAGTTGGAATTGGAGTGTGTCAGCATTATTTGGAGTCCCAGGGGGTAGAAAGTTGTTAACCAAAAGTTGGACATCGGAGCTTTCCCCCAGGCACCTGCTAAGGAAGGCCTGGAAAGCTACTTGAAGCTAGAAGAGTATTGATTGACATTGATAGTGTATAAGAGATACTGATCAGTACATCACCAAGATTGTTCGAAATCGTACATGATTGCTACTCTGGGGCCCTCATGATTGTTCCTCCAGAGATAAAAGATGTGGGTTTGTAGTGGAAAAATAATTCATTAACTCACCAATTTTAATAGCAGGCAGTGAAGTATGAAGAGCTTACAGCACTATGCTTAGAAAGTCATGACTGGAAACTGGAGATGTATGTAGGTTGTGGGGAGAATGTGTGTGTGTGTGTGTGTGTGTGTGTGTGTGTGTGTGTAAGAGCAGGCATGCCTACTGGGGACAGAAACTGGGTCTGATTTCCTGCTATGCCATTTGGGGAGGGTGGTGCCCTCCCCGAAAGAACATCAAAAGCCTAAATGGCTAAAAACACTTGAACGCTGACTTTTAAAAAGCTGTTTTATTGGCATATAATTCACAAGTCACACAATTCAATAGTTCAGTCATATCAAAAAGAGTGTACAATCATCACCACAATCAAACTTAGAACATATTCCTCTCAAACGTTAATTTTTCATTTTTGTTTTTGCCTAGCATCTTCTCTTTTTGTTAAGCAAACAGACAAGGCTGCTCTGAGAGTCAATATTAGTTTTGCGAACATTCCCTTAGCTGGAAAAGTGCCCACCCTAGAGCCCTCTTCTCATAAACAGTGTCTGTCTTAAAGCTCCTATTGCTGTAAATGACGCGTTTCAACGATTGTGCAAGGGCGCTGGCCTAGGCTTTCTGTAGGTCAGCAGAACAGGAACTCTGCGCTCCTTCCCAGGCACTCTAGGTAACAAATCCTAGCATTCTCTCCCCCAGGGCAAGGAACTGGACATGCCGAACGAAAGAAACTCAAGACACAGGACCAGACTCAGTAAAGGTGAATTTGGCATCTCAGCTCTGGATTTCTGGTTTCTATGCTCTCTTAAAGGAGATTTCAACCATAATTTGAAAAATTGTAGTCATTCTAAGATCTGACCAAGTAAACTACAACATTAAAACCAAGATATGGTTAAACATGAAAAGCAGAACTCTCATTTGAGGCTATCTCTGTACAAAGCATTGATTTTCAATGAGAAATATTTCATAAATGTTTAGTAATAGCTATATATTGTATTTTTATATTTGTTACTATCATCTTTGTTTTCAGTATTCATATTCTGTTTTGTTTGTTTTTTAAAATCATTTTATTGGGGGCTTGTACAACTCTTATCACAATCCATCCATCCATCCATGGTCTCAAGCACATTTATACAGATGTTGACATCGTCGTTTACAAAGCATTTTCTTTCTACTCAAGCCCTTGGTACACCTCCTCATTTTTTCCCTGTCTCCCCCTCCCTTCCCTCATGAACTCGTGATAATTTACAAATTATTATTATTATTTCATGTCTTGCACTATATATTGTTATCATCTATCATTCCAACATAAAACTTATGGGAAAAGTCTAATACCAAGTTTATATTGATATGTAAGGAAGCTTCTGAAAGCAAATAATATCTAGAAAAACAAACATCCTAAAATATTAGTCTTTAGTATTAGAATACAATTTTTGTACCATCTTGGGGGGGAGTCCCCAGCCCCCCTAATCCCTTTCCCTGCTTTGACTTGTTCCTCAGAAGATGGGATAGTTGCCTACTATGACTCATTTCCCTCATAAAAACCAAAACTTGCCATTCTAAGGAAAAATGTGTGTGGAAAACAAATTAAGATGTATGGAACTAAAGCTTATGTCCTGAGAGACTGACTGAGAAGACTACGTGATTTGGACAGCCCAGTGAATGTTTGAGCTACTCATTTAAAAATGCGCATTGGGTTAACCCAAATGTCAAACCCACTGTCCTTGAGTTGATGCTGGCTCACAGCCACCCTATAGGACAAGGTCGAACGGCCCCTGTAAGTTTACAAGACTATAACTTTTTATGGGAGTAGAAAGCCCATCTGTCTCCTAAGGAGCAGCTGGTAATTTCAAAAGGCTGACCATGTGGTCAGCAGCCCAGCTACACCACCAGGGCTCTGTACATGGAATTAGATGTGATTGATAGGCATAGACAAAGATGCCTGAACCTGACATGGTGCTTTCTCATGTGCTTTAAATACAAGCCTTGATTCTTCTTACTGGGACTTCTAGAATCGTGATGTGTTTACCTGGCGACTTGCTCCATGGCCCTAAAGCATTAAGAGGCTTGCTTTCCTGGTCATCCTTGAGAGGAAGTTTGGGTTTGATTGTTTAGCGCTAGGACATCGGGTTCTCCAGGTCCAGCCTCATGCTGTGGATTGTCTTTGTTCTTTTGCCTTTTCATGTATGACAGAAATAAATCATTAGCTGTAGCTCTGAGGTGTATCAGCAAGTGCTTTTTGCCCTTTCAAGCCCTCCGGAGAAAGATTTAAATTGCAAAATTCTTGTGCATTATTCTTCTCATGAAAACCGAAAAATAGACTTAAAATGAATTCAGGAACTTGATTAGGGTAAGGTTAGAATTTAAATTTGAGAGCCTTTCCTAGTCCTTTTCTTTGGTTTTAATGAATGCATAGAGAGGTTGAATTGAGTAACTTCTTCCCTGAAGAGCCGGTGTTAAGATGAAGCTCTTTCCAAATCAGAGCTTGCACACCACCGTCCACACACCTGTTTGGCCCTCAGAGATATTTTGCTTGCTCATAGAAAGCTATGATTTTCTTTGTAGTCAGTAAGATATAAACATACACAGGGTTCACATAAAACAAGTATTTCCACTTACTTTTGAGAAATCAATGCTGGGTCTGTATAGCCACATGGGAACTGCTAGCCCGAAGTGCCCCCTTTTAAATGGTATGGCGGCATGCTCCATATTTGTTTCTTTTTAAAAAAAAATTATATTGTTTGATATTTGTTTTTTTACCTGACTACTAAAAGCATGTTTTGGGCTGCTATCCAAAAGGTCAGCAGTTCTAAACTACCAGCCGCTCCATGGGAGAAAGGCGAGGCTTTCTACTCCTATAAAGAGTTACAGCTTCAGAAACTCACAGGGGCAATTCTACCCTGCCCTCGAGGGTCTCCATTAGTCGGCATCAACTCTATGGCAGAGAATCAGTGAGAGTTTTCTTTGCTGGCCTAAGTGAGAAAATGCTGGCATTAAGAATAAGCAATTTACGCGTTAAGTAGTATTTATATTTCAAAGATTAGATAGACGAACAGCACTTCAGAACACAGTACTTGAACTTTCTTCCTTTTCATTTCTAAAGACGCATTTGTAAATGATTAACCAAGACCAAGGCAAAGGCAGCCCTCTCCTCCCTAGCACACACCACATTTATCCCAACAACTGTCCTAATTAAAGTCTAACCTTGCTCATAAGCTCCGAAAGCCAATTAAACAGCGTTCTCACTTGTACCTCCCAGTAGACTGGGGAGTAGCTTGGCAAATGCTGTGATTGAAGTGAAAAGTAGCAACGTGTTTTTTAAGCGCTGTCGACCCTGCGTTCCCCTGTGAGGCACAAGCTTTCCACACGGCGGCCTTTTATGTTCTGTGCCTTTGGCGTGTGAGAAACTCCAGGAAGGCTACAAGCAGGGGCGTTCCGGAGGGTGGGGGATCAAGGCTGGGAGAAGGGGGTGGGCCGAGAGGAGTGGGGCTGGCGTGGGGTGGGGGTGGGCAGGGGGAGTTGGTAGCTGTCATCTGAATAGCATTTACCCCTTCCCATTATCCTGTGTGCAAATGCCCATTCATTCATATTCATGGTCCCACCACCACTGGGAACCGAGCCATGGCCAGATTCTTCTGCACCTTTCATTCCCTTGGCGGCCTTAGAGTTTCCTTTTGATTTATCCAGAATCAGTGAACTGCTTCAGATACAGGATCCACTAGCAGAAATGGGAGCTTGTTGGTAGAGCATCCACCGAGAAGAATTTATTTAAATATAAGAAGTTAAAGCCAGATGTCTAGAGTAAGTTATCCTTATGCTCGCCCATCTTTATTGCTGTTCATTTCTTACTAATCTAATGGTTAGTTACTTTCACACGTGTAAAGTCTATATTCATGATGTGAAGAGAAAAACTAAGGAAAACATTTTAGAAAGAACTACAGATTTGGTGTGGAAAATGTGAAACCACGAAAATCCACAAAAGCGCCAATAAATTTAAAATCACCCTATATGATTATATTATTGTTATTAATGTATATGTATTTTTAAGGTAATTGGTATACTTTTACACATGTGAGTTCATTAGGATTGTTTATATATAATACTACAGCACAATTTTCCCCCATGTCTTTAAAGATTTCATTAAAGGTTTCTGGAAGACTACTTGGAATTCTATTAATACTCCATTATTGATCTTCCTTGGGAAGTTAGGTTTTACAAATTCAAATCATTACAGGGTTGTAATGAAGACATGTGGCTATATGAACTTCCTCATCCAAGCTGTATGTACATCTATGATTTTGTTCTTAAGAAAAATTCCCAGCAGCGAAAGAAGATTATTGGGCTATAAAGGGACATGCAGACAGGTTGTAGGACTTGAACTTTCCAAGGGTATTTTATATTGTTCTTGTGGTTACGAGCCATCGAGTCAGTTCTGACTCGTAGCTACCTGTGTTCAACACAAGAAAACACTACCCAGACCTGTCGTTGCTGTGTTGAAGCCACGGGGTCAGTCTGTCTTCTTGAGGATCTTTGTCTTTTTCACTGACCTCCTACCGAGCATAATGTCCTTTTTAAGAGATTGGCCTTCTCTCACACCGTGCCCAAAGTACATGAGATGAATTCTCACTTTCCTTACTTCTGGGAGCCTTGAACGTGTCTTGGTTATGGCCTGGGCTGCTGACTCCAAGGTCAGCAATTTGAAACCACCAGCCGCTCCAGGGGAGAAATACGGGCTTTCTACTCCCCAAGACAGCCACAGTTTCAGAAACTCACGGGCCATCGCTCATCTGTCCTATAGGGTCAAGATGAGTCAGTAGTGACTCCATGGCACTGAGTTTGCTTTTGGTTTCCTTACTTCTAAGGAGCACGCTAGCTGTACTCACCAGACATAGTTATTTGTTGTTTCGGCAGTCTTCACCAACCGCCGAATTCAAAAGCATCGATTCTTTCTCAACCTTCTGTATTCATTGTCCAGCTTTCGCATGTCTAGGAGCTGAAAAAAACATATACCATGACTTGGACCAGGTGCCCCTTTATCTTCAAGGAGACACCATTGCTTTTTTTTAACACTTTAAAGAGGTCTTTTGCAGCAGATTTGCTCAATATACTCTGCCCTCTGATTTCTTGGCTGTTGCTTTCATAGACATTGATTACGAAATAGGAAGCTTTTCAAAGAATATCAGTTACCCCACCCATATCCGAAACCCCCACCCCCACCAGCTGATCTGATCCTTCTGTGATTGTTCTGTCTAGATGTTTTCCCTCTGTGAAGACCATTAACCGCTGCTGGAAAGTTCCTTGGCTTTTAGGAAGAGGAACGTGGAGGGCTGCCAGCTACGCAAATGCTTTTAAAAAGTTGGACCATCTTACTTGTCCTCTTAGTTAGCATTTCTTGTATAGCATGAATGGAAAACTGATTCTTATACATACAGAAGACATGAATGTCTGCTGGTTAGCATGTACTTGCATTGAGAATTCTTTGTACCAAAAAAGTTTGCTTAATAACGACAGCATAATGAGGCCACAGGGTGCTAACGCCTTCATTAGGGAGTGATTTTAAAGTTCCCTGTGAGCTTAGGGACAAGGAGCGCCAGGGGCTTCCCAGGAGAACAAGTACATTCAAATAGGTGAATTCCTGTACTGACAAAATCTTTGACGTCTGACTAACCAGAGCGACTGGATCGATTTAAAGGTAACCTTCAAATTACACCTAATTACAGTTTCCTCCATTATAAATGCGGTGCATCGTTGTGAGTGGACTTCAATTTTTCATTGACAAGAGGCGTCACACCCCTGTTTGTGAATTTTTAAGCTACAGAACTAAAATGATAAACATATCTGGTCAAGTTTAGAAGTGGATATTATCTATGTACACATTGTTCCAATTTGTACCAAAACAGCCTTAGGAAGGCCATTTGAATCAGAAACTCTGATTTCAAATTTGGACATGCATGCCTTAGTGCCATCGAGTGAAATGTACATTTTTTTAATGGTCTTTCATATATAAACTCTGAGTTTAATGAGGTTCCCAACTTCTGGCAATAAAATCAGATTTCACTACAGTGGTTTCCTTGGCAAAGCCTTAATCTGCAGTTGTTCATGCCGTAGGATTAACCAAGTCATAAGTACTTGATAGCATAAACTGAAGCTGATGTAAAGTCTCTGCTGGAAATTTGCTACATTTTGTTAGAAAAGCAGTCAAATTTGTTTTAAGCAATCCTTAATTACTTAGAAAACCTTTAAACTGTAGTAGGGGAGAACGATAAAGCAGCTAAGTGCCTTAGAAGAGCATCTATTGCCAATTCTAATAATATGTTGCCAACGTGCCTGTTTCGTAACAGAGCTTGTGAAATTGATGTATGGGGAGCTGAAGCTACTCTTCCCTGAGGACTGGAGAATTCCTTTGAGAGGGGAAGAAGGGAACTCTGGGTCTTTTTAAAAAACACCTGACAGTAAAAGGAACTCGTAAAACTTAGTATTTCCACAAAGCCTGTTGGCAGAGTAAATGAGTGGTAACCGAAAGGCCAGGCACTTGGATTTACCTAGGAGCCCTACTTGAAAAGACCTGTGTTAGGAGGTTCATTAAAGAATCAAGCCAGTGGCACTTATATCTGAGTTAGAAAGCCCTTGATATCAAGAAGTAATTATATATCCATAAGACATTCCAGCCCAACATAAGTCTGAGACTAGTCCATACCTCCCTTTCCAGGCTCACACAGCCACCTGCAATAATGCAGGATGCTGGAAGATCGCAGTCTGGGGGGTGCAAAGTCATGCAGATCCAATGGCAGTGGTCACATCACAGGGCTCACAGCAACCAGGGTCAGCCAGCAGGAAGGGGAAGGCAGAGAGGGACGGGTGGGTTCCCAGGACCCTCTTTATGGGAAGGCCATGCCCCTAGGGAGGCACCTTCAGGCTGTGACCTGATTGACAGGTTGAATACCACCCCTACCCTTTTACATATCTTCAAGTTGACATGAAATTAGCTAACTCCCACCACCTGTGATCTCTCCCCATAAAGATTACAGTCTAGAAAAGCCTCTGGTGGACTTCTCTGTCCCAGGCGTGGCCCACTGTGAGTTGAAATGGACTCAATGAACAACTACTGTTGTGCTGACCTACAACCAACCTGTTTCTGGAGTAGATTGCAGGCTAAGCTTTGTTTTCTTTTTTTGCCTGAATACGAAGCTTAATAAAATACTTATAGTTCAGTAAGTAAGAAATGTGGCTTTTCAAGCCCCCTAAAGCAAACCAGCTGCCGTTGAGTGGATTCGATTCACAGTGCTGCCATGTGTATCGGGGAAGGACTGTACACCATAGGGTTGTCAAGGGCTGATATTATTGGACTTCAACCTCCAGCCTTGGGTTAATAGTTAAGGGTCATACCTGTTTACATTGCCAAGACTTCCTTGGAACCATTTAGGCTTTGACAAACTAACCAACGGCAATTTTGCTGGCTTTCATTCATTCAAGCAGCCCCGGTGGCATAGTGGTTATTCTTTGGGGCTACTAACTTCAAGGACAGCAGCTCAAAACCACCAGCTGCTCCTCTGGAGAAAGGTGGGGGCGGAGGGCTTTCTACTCCAGTAAAGAGTCACAGTCAGAGAAACCCAGTGGGGCAGTTCAGCCCAGACAGTTGGCATGAGTCACTATGAGTTTGCTTTGGTTTGGTTCGTTTATTCACCACATTGATGAATCCGTTCTTTCACATTTATTCATTGTATGCGGATAAGAATGCTCAAGTTAGATGCAGAAGCCACTGGGGCCATAATGTTGGGTCCCCAAGGAGCGCTTCTCCCAGAGAAACAGACCAGAGAATTACTGGAGTGGGAGGAGTCCCCAGGTGGAGGGCTGCTGACTTAACTTTGCTCCAGAGTCTATCCTGACCCCCTCATCATTGCTTGTTTTATTTTAATATACGCTTGTCTTGCCCTAATATTTTGCCTCTAAAATTTCAACCCACAAACAGCAGCCGCAGCAGCAGCAGCATTACCTGTCAGCTCATTGAAATGCAGAGTCTCAAATCCCATCTAGACCTGTTCAACTGTGACTTGCATGTTTACACGAGCCTCGTCTAACCTGGATGCACGTTAAATTGGAGATGTCCTTTCCATAAGCATACATGGTTTCGCCGTTTTCCATTCGGGTGTACAGAGCTCTTTGCTCTGGCATCTCAGTGCATTGGTCAGCTAATGAGCGTACCTGTAGGGAGAGATGAATCTCCCCCGCCTCCCTGCCGTGTGAGCTCCTGCCCTTGGGCAAGGCCGGAGGAAGCTAAAGAAGGTAATGTGTGTAGTGTGTGAAGTGCCCAGTGCCACGTAAGAACCTGTTCACATTTTGTTTTGTAGGTCAGCACTGTGACGACAACATGTTCAAAGTGGTTTGATTTGGAAATCTATTATAATGACCATTTGTTTTTATGTCAGTGAATATGTGTACATTATTCAAAATTGAAGCGAAATTCAGACAACATAAAATGAGTCATCTTAAATAAACAGCTTAGTAGCATTTAGGTCCATCACAGTGGACTTCCAGCCTCACCTCTCTCTAATGCCCAAACCTTTTCTTCGGCCTACAAGAAAACCTAGCCTTCTTTAAGTAGTAGCTTCTGATTTCTACTCTCTTCCGCCACTGCCTCTGCCAGTGAGCGGTCTGTGTCTGTCACTATGGCTTTTCCTATTCTGAAGGTAATCTAGACTTCAAATAAATGGAGTCAGACAATGGGTGACCTTTTGTGTCTGGGGCCTTTCACTTAGCATAATATTTTCCAGGTTAACCATTGTGGCATGTGTCAGTACTTGATCTTTTTCTTCTTTAAAGCAAGATAACGTTCTGTTGTAGGGTTATTCCAAAGTTTGTGTATCCTCTCATCTGTTGACAAACACACTAGTCTACTTATTCAGGGCATGTTTACCACTGTCAAGAAGGGTTCTGTGGCTGGGCCCTTCCCACACTTCATGACACTCGTCTTTCTTTACAACTTTTAACTGAGCCACGAGGCCACACTTTGAACTTATGTGTTTCTGTCTGGCCTCTCTGGGTGGAGAGGCAGAAGTCATAGCCAGGTTTTGTCAGGCCTGGATCACAATGATCCTGGCCAACTTCTGTACTTTGCTATAGGCGATACTTTTTACTACAAAAATACTGGTTGAAACAATTAAATACATTTTTGAAGTTTATTCATGTGATTTATTTTTCTTTCCAACTTGCTTCTATTCAAATTTGTTAATGCAAAAATGGGAGCCTTTATGTTCATTCTGAAAAGTGCAACTTGATGGGCATATGTGAAGCACAACTTAACAATCTCCTCCATCTACCACCACCCCACCCTGCTTGGTCGTGACCTGTCTATAGGTCAGCTTGTATTGTTTCATACTTCTCCCCACCCTCATGTAAATAGTCATAAACAGATATGTGTGTATGCATGGTTTGCAGTTGTAAGCACACTGCGCGCGCACACACAAAATGCTCTGCAATGTTTCCTTACTATGCCATGGGCATCTCGACTCTCAAGTGTCATTTACAGAATTCTTCCTTTACCCGCTGTTCGAACAGTGATGCCAAAGATATGAGATTTGCAAACTGTGAACATTCCTGCATTGATCTTCTAGGAATTATTTTTCTAATCTAGAGATAGAAAATGGAAAGCCAATCCTAATAGAGCACCTTTTCTTTCACTCTCCAAATCTGAATAGCCTGACAGGTTATCTGTGGTGTGTTCTGAAAAAGTCATTGTGGCAGCCAAAATGTTCCAAACGCCCTTACTTCCCCTGGTCTGCTGCTGCGCTCTCGCTCACAGTGTCAAAGCTGCCCATCATGGAGTGGAAACAGCTTGACGACACTTGTCTTCTGTTTTCCTAACCTTCTGCTGTATGGAATTTTCGCACAAAGGCATCTGTTTTCTATTTTGACAGCAGCGACAGTCTCAAATGAAGTTATCAATAGTATATATTGCTCTTTTTTGTTATGAATTACATAGTCACTTTGACCCCACTCTATACTTTACCTCATGATGTTGTTAAAAAAAAAACATTGAAAAGAGTTTAAAATACAATGTACTAGAAACACTTGTTGCTATGAATATCACAGATATTGTCATCTTCCTCATCCACTTGCATTTTTATACTTTCACCATCCATATGGATGAATGCATAAACAACATAGAGTTAGGTTTAAAGACTAAAACACACACACACACACACCTTACATGACTGCGCTATAGCTACATCCGTGTTGATTGTGTAAACTATGTGGTTGGGGTATTCATTTACAGCTAACCATTACCAGATGTATATAGAGTATAACAACAGACTGGGCCAGAAGGAAGCCAACTCTTTCCTCAGTCTGGTGTGAGTTTTCCTCTTCTAGGACTCACTACCTCCAGCTAAGAAATTTATTTGCACACCTACCTGTAGCTCTGCTTAAGTGCTCATTTGCTAATGCAAAGGTCGGTTGTCCAAACGCATCCAGTGGCCCCGTTGGGGAAAAGCTTGCTGGCCTGCTTTCTTCAGGATGAGGAGCAGGACCCCTGCTGGCGTCGGTCAGAATAGACGGCACAGCCGTGAGTGCGTTGGTTTTTGGTCCATGGAGATGAAGCACGCTGCTGACCAGTCATTTCCACTCCTGGCTTCACAGTACAACTGCCTCCACAGGGTTTCCAAGGCTGTGAATCTTTCAGAAGCAGGCTGCCCCATCTTTCTCCCATAGAGAGGCTTGTGGATTTGAACTGCTGCAGTCAAGCACTTCAACTACTGGGCCACCAAGAGTAGGAAAGGCTGCGGCAGTTCTCCGGTGTTACAAGGTTGCTAAGAATTGGAATCCACTCAGTGGACACAACAAACACCACCTGCAACTCCAGCATCTTGTAAGATTGCCACCCCACCCGGCTGGCCTCCCCACCTCCAAAGTAAGCTGCAGGCTACTGCATACAGCAGCAACATTGTCTTTCCCCTCTTCTCTGCGGTGCAAGAAAGCATGGGCTTAGGGTCTCTGGAAAATTTCAAGGCATGTGTGGCTTGAGTTCAAGAAGAGCTGCTTCCCCCACCACACTTGTTCTTTGACACGAGTCCATCTTATTGCTTTTAAGAATGGGATTCCAGGATTAGCAGCTGCTGGGGCTCCGCCTAAGGTCCAACCCAAGCCTTTGCCTGGGCACCAGCTGGAGTGAGGGAACCCCTACCAAAGGCTTCCATTGGACTTCTGGGCGGAGCTGAGAAAGCTTAAGTAAAGAGGGAAGAAACCCCAGTGAAAGAGAAGGACCGGCTCCGGAAAGTGTGAATGGGTACTCTCGGCAGAAGTCAGTGCTGGCCAAAAGATACATGTGAGTAGGAAGCAGCAGAGAAGAGCTAAACCCTAAGATCAAAAGAGCTAGCAAAACCACCACCACCACCACCGCATGACATCATAAACGTTTTCAGAAAGCAGGGTGGGCACCAGCATTATTTAAAATCTCCCCATGCAGGGGGCAGTTTAATACCCATGAAACACACAAAACACTCTTGTAGTTATTTAATCTTTCCTCCCCACACTACTATGATCTCAGTCCTACCTCGCAAATCCCACTAGACTGGTGGTGCACATACTGCGGCGCAGACGAGAGCTTTCCGTACACGGAGTTCAGGGAAGACAAAGCACCTCGGAAACAGTAATGGGATAGCGATCACAGAAGGGTGAGGGAGGAGAGGGGGACGTGGGGGGGGGGGATGGGTAGCAATGATGGCATGAGTGAAGAGCGAACAGCTCTGCCTTGCATCGCCTTGCTGTTGGAGACTCTGAGCCGGGAAATGTCTGCTGTGAAGCGTTGACCAGTCCAAGGCAGAAGCTGAGTGGAGACGCTGCTGGATAGGCTGGTTAGGAACCACAAGTCCAAATGCATTTAGACATTTCATTGTTGAGCCCAGCCAGCAGCGTGAGCTCCACGTTCCCATCAGCTCTCCTTGGCCCCAACGCCCATGGAGGTGGTGTGGGTGTCAGCCCAGGTGGATACTACCACCCCAGGGGCCTGCTTCACAGCGGGGCACCAGTGGAGAGCTCCGCCAACTCTCAGCCTGGTGAGGTATCCTGCCTCCCCTCTGCAGAGTGGCAGTATCTTTATAACCCTGGGGGTGTTTGCTGTCTTTACCATGCGCATCCAGAAGTAAACGTGCTTTCTGATGGCGAGGGGACACTGTCTCTCGCTCCCAATGCTGTTTGCTATGCACACATCCCTGAACAGATAGTCCGACATAAGACGGGGGAAACTTTACGGAGAATTGGCCTCCCGACACTAAGGCCTCTTTGGCTCGAGTTCCAGTTTACAATGGGCCACGTCCCATTTTATCTCTTGTTTAGGCTGACACAAAGCACACATCTTCTCTTATTCCCATTGCATTCGTAAAGGCACGCCTTCCCTACCTCAAGTTAGCCTGGGCAGCTTCCTGCTAGAAGCGCCGAACGAACCCAAATCTGGGAACGGTGGTTGTCATCAGAATGCGGGGCCTTCAATGCCAGGTGAAAGTTATACTCAGATATAAAACACAGGCTACTGGAGGCCACAGGACTGTTATCTTTTATGCTTAATCCATTTGTGTATCTGTTCATTTGGAACCTGACTGCCCAAGACACAGGGAATGAATTCTGCCTGTTGCCTCAGTGATGCTTAATGGTGCGTCGAATTTGAACCAGAATCAGAAGTAATACATTTCTTTTCTGTTTTGCTCTTGTTTTGATTTCTTATTCCAGAACTGATTTAAGTCTTGATCCATTTCATTAAGCAAAGTTTTGATGTTTGGGGAAAAAAATTGTAGTTGGCTTACAGATTTACACCCAAGCCGTAAATGTAAATATAATCAGACGCTATGTACAGATACACGTGTACATTCACACTAATATATGTGAACAAACTGGTCTGCTTTTACGGGGATGATCAAGGTAAAACTTAGACCATATTTATCACAAGGTTTTTTGTTTGTTTGTTTGTTTGAATTAACTATCCAGGTGAATAGTGGTCGTTATAAGTAGGACTAGAAGGGAGCCCCTGTGGTGGAGCAGTTGCAATTTGGGCTGCGAGCTGCATTTTCAACAGTTCAAATCCACCAGCAGCTCCAAAGCGGAAAGACTGGACTTTCACCTCCTAGAAACCGTTCCAGGCTCAGAAACCCACAGGACTCGCTGTGAGTCAGCACTGACTCCATGGTAGTGAGGGTTTTGTTGAAGAAGGGAGCCCTGGCAGTGTAGTAGGTTTTGCATTGGATTGTAAACCAAAAGGCTAGCAGTTCAAAACCACCAGTCACTCTATGGGAGAAAGATGAGGCTTTCTGCTCTCATAATGATTTTCAGCCCCAGAAATCCATAGGGCCAGATCTATATTGTCCTCTAGGGTCACTATGAGTCGGAAATTGATTCTATGGCAGTGAGTTTGATATTGATTGGTGTGTTAGTCTGGGTAGACTAGAGAAACAAATTCATAGACATGTGTATAAGAAAGAGCTTTATATACAAGAGCAATTTAATATGGAAAAATATCCTAGCCCAGTGCAGACTGAGTCTGTAAGTCCGATATTAGCCCATATGTCCAATACCAGTCTATAAATTCCTCTTCAGAATCATGCAACACATGCAATGTTGCTGCATGCAGGAAGATCACAGGCAAATGGGTGGAAAGTCTTGTGGATCTAGTGGCGGTGGAAGCATCTCAGTGTGGGTAGGGGTCTTCACGTGGCTCCTTCAGCTCCAGGGCTCTAGCGTTGCTCCATGTGTCTTGAGCACAGGAGTCTCACAAGGAGTGAGCCTGTGTCCCGCCTCCAAATGAGGTCATCAAGCTGTGACCAGATTGACAGACTAAACTCCACCCCTTCACTCATAATAGTCTCAAACTGACAACAGACTATATAATTACCACCATTGAATGTTGTGGGGGAGGGGGGTGATAAATATGAAATGCTTTTAAAGATTTAGGATGAGGATGCAAGAAAGAATCTGGAAAGTGAAGGAAAGCTCTAGAAATTACAGACGTCTGCCTCGTGTTAAGGGGTGGCCACAGTCTGCGGTGTGCCCCATTCAGAGTGACCACGTGCTGTCCTCTTGCTTTGGACGCTCCTTCTACTCTAACTGGACGCTCGCAGGGCTACCCTGAATCCCCGTCCCGTCAGCACACAGGTCGCATCCTCAGAGAGGCACTAATGGATTCACGATCTCAACTCTCTCTGGCTGCTCCGTCCTCAGGCCTCGCATATGCACTTTTCATTCATAGCGCGCAGCACACTAGGAAATGCTGTACAATAGAAAGCCCATGCTAACTTAGTTTGTGTTCAAGAAATATTGATTGAACATATTTTAGATCAGTTTCTTAGGTTTGAATATCACCTCAGGGAGTTTGCATTTTTGTTGTTGGTAATAGTGTCATTGGATTTTTTTTTTGATTGTGATCAAATATCCGTGGCATACAATTGACCATTTTAACAAGTTTGAGTCTATAATGCATTGACATGAATTGTATTCACCATTGTTGCAACCACCACCAAGATATATTTTCAGAACTTCTAATCACTTCCAACAGAACCCACTAAGCAATGATTCCCCCTCCATTCTCCCCCCTGGGAACCTCATATCTGCTTTCTATCTCTCTGCATTTATGTACTGTAGATGGTTCATGTGGGATGATACGATACCTGCACCCTTAGATATGGCTCATTTTCCTCAGCATAATTTGTTCAAAGTTCATCCATGTCATGGCATGTATTAGAATTTCTTTCCTTTTTCAATGGCAGAATAAAAGTCCATTGTAACCATAGACCACATTTCATTTATCCATTCATCCGTTGGCGGATATTCAGGCTGTTTGTGCCGTTTGGCCGTGGTGAACAATGTTGC
Organism: Tenrec ecaudatus; assembly: GCF_050624435.1. Classification (NCBI taxonomy): domain Eukaryota; kingdom Metazoa; phylum Chordata; class Mammalia; order Afrosoricida; family Tenrecidae; genus Tenrec; species Tenrec ecaudatus. Next base: position 26,400,294 of record NC_134539.1, on the reverse strand, counting down.
TATAACACAGGTGAGTAAACCTCCTTTGAGGCAGTGTTCTCAGGTTGGGTGGGTATTAACCTAGAGGAGAGTTGCTGAGTCACATGGTGATTTTGTTTTCCTATTTGAGGACCTGCCAAACTGTTTCCACACCAGCCGTAGCATTTTATATGCTCACTAGCCTCGTGCTTCAAGCCCTCCCCACTTTCTGCAAGCAAGGTTGGCTCACCTGACTACTGCAACTTGTTGATTAGCTCCCTGCAGTCCTGGTGCCACACTCTTCTTCAAATAATCCCGTCATTTTGGTAGCTGTTCCAGAAGCCCGGTGGTGCTCTGAGTTGGGTGGGGAGCTGCTAGCAACAACGAAGCACACAGCATTCCTCTAGTTCTTAAATGCTTTCTGCCCCCACACTATCATGACCCCAGTTCTGTCTTACAAATCTAACTAGATCAGAACATGTACACTGGTACAGATAAGAGCTCTCAACACACAGAACCCAGGACTGAAATTCTTCAGGACCAATAATGAGAGTGGTGAAACCATGACGGTGGGGGGAGGGGGAGAAAGGGACAAAAGGGGGAACCAATCACAATGATCGACATACAACACCCCTCCCCCAACCAAGGGTGACAAACAACAGAAACATGGGTGAAAGGAGACAGTAGATGGTGTAAAATATGAAAATAATGTATAAATTATCTAGGGTTCACAAGGGTGGAAAGGTGGGGGAGGGAGGGGTAAAAGAGGAGCTGATACCAAGGGCTCAAGAAGAAAGAAAATGTTTTGGAAACGATGATGGCAACATATGCACAAATGTGCTTGATAAAATTGATGTATGGATTGTTATGTGAGCTGTAAGAGCCCCCAATAAAATGATTTATTAAAATTTGAAAAACACAAAAGTATGACCGGAATGTTCCTTAGACACAAGGATGGTGAGACGAACATGCACTTTGGACATGTTGTCAGGAGAGACCAGTCCCTGGAGAAGGGCATCATGGTTGATCAAGTAGAGACGCAATGGCAGAGACGGTCCTGGACAAGATAGATGGATTGACACAGTGGCTGCAACAATGGGGTGAAACATAAGAACAATTTCGAGGATGGTGCAGGACTGGACAATGTTTCATTCTGCTGTACAGAGGGTCACTATGAGTTGAAACTGATTTGATGGTGCCTAACATTAATGACAATACTTCATAAGGTTGTTTGGAGGAGTAAATATCTTACTAGTATGTAGTGAACCATATCTACGAGTGCTTGCAGTGCTTATTTAATCTACTTTAAGTGCTTTGCAGATTTTGCCCCTTTTGTTGTTGTTGTTGTTGTTGCACATTGAAGGTTTGAGACAGTCCTGTGTTGAGCGTCTCCCAGTACCCTTCCCCCAACATGTACTCACTTCCTATATCTATGTCACACTGTGATAATAATTCTCACAGTTCTTCAAACGTTTTCATAACGCCATTGCATACTTAATAAAGTGCCCCCCCACCCCCCCCAAAAAAAATTACTGCCATTGAGTCCATTCTGACTCACAGTGACTCTAGAAGGACTGGGTATAAAAACAACTGCCCCTGTGGGTTTCTGAGACTGTGATAATTTTACCAGAGAACATAGCTCTCTAGAAGGACTGGGTATAAAAACAACTGCCCCTGTGTGTTTCTGAGACTGTGATACTTTTACCAGAGAACATAGCTTCATCTTTCTCCTGAAAATTAGCTGGTGGGTTAGTACTGCTGACACTGTTGTTTGCAGCCCAATATCTCCAGGGCTTCTTTCAGAAACTGCAGTATGGGGTCATCCTAGCTTTCTGATGCACTGGAACACCAACAATGTCGTGTGACTTACACTTCATTGTGGAAGTCCAGACCGGAACCTGCAATTGCTCCTAGGTGTGCCTATGTCTGTCTGCTATAATCCTCATTGTTACTTCCAGTCTGTCAAAATGCAGACTGGATGCTTATGAAACATCCAGAAGACATTATCCATCTGGCAATGGAAAATGTTGGTCTAGAGCTTGGATGAGTGGTCTGCTATAAATACTGGAGAGGCCAACTTTCCAGGGCGGTTCATGTGTTGTCAGGGTTAGGTTTCCATGAACTGAGTGTCACTGTGTGCCCCTGGTAGACCTTCTGAGGTGGGCCATTTGCCCTAGCTGTGTGGATATCATTTACTAAGCGGTACCCTGGGGACCCCTGTGCCAGGATACGCGAGCCTGGAGGAAAAAATCCAAGGATATGAGGGAGTGGGAGTTTGTGTGGGTGATAGAGAGTGAGTGCGAACAAGAGAGATTGTGCGTGTGTGTGTGTGTGTGTGTGTCTGTGTGTCTCGGGGGGGGGGGGCTGCTTGTGCTTTCTGTATAGACATGAAGTCCAAAAGGAGGCGTAGGCTCTGGAGGTGGGAGGCCCTGAATTGCGTCAGGAACAAGGCCTTGAGCTATTGGAAGGGAAGCCCTGGGCAGCTGCCCATGGAACGTCTAGAACATCCTCCCCAGTGGATGGATTAGACTGGTCCAAGATATAGCAACTATGTTTCAATTCTTTATACTTTGGATTGCAAGAGAAAAACAAGCTCCTTAAAATACTGAGCTTTCCTCAGCTGTCTGCTTTCCCTCCAGTGGCTTTGTGTTGGTTAGAAAGGTGCACTTCCTAGGAGAGTGGTTCTCAACCTGTGGGTCGCAACCCATTTGGGGAGTCAAATGACCCTTTCACAGGTGTTGCCTAAAACCATAGGAAAACACACATTTCTGACCGTCTTAGAAACCAAGACACCGCTCCTCTATCTGTCTCCAGGTGATCTGCCCACATGCAGATATGTTGATCCAGTGAGAAAGAAGCTATCTCAACCTTCCACAGATGTTGGCTTTTTATGCATAATGTCACAAAATGTAGCAATGTAGATTACTCTTGCTATATTAAGACTGTTACCCATGCTTCAAGACAAAATTTCATTTGTCATTAGAAATAAATATTTCACAATATATAATTACATCGTTTTTGTGATTAATCACGATGCTTTAATTATGTTTAATTTATAACAATGAAAATATATCCTGCATATAAGATATTTACATGACAATTCATAACATTAGCAAAATGACAATTATGAAGTAGCAACGAAAATAATGTTATGGTTGGGGTCACCACAACGTGAGGAGTTGTATGAAAGGGTCATGGCAGTAGGAAGGTTGAGAACCACTGCTCTAGGACTTCCTAGGACTTCTTGCATTGTTCTTTGTTTTCGAACTGGAAACAAAGGGTCAGGCTGAGCCCCCACCTGTTGGGCAGGCGACTGCGGTGGAAACTCTTGGAGACCTTGCTGCTGGGTGACTTTAGGGAAAACCCTTCACTAGCCCTCTCCGGTCTTCTCCTGTGGACACCGAGTCCCTGGAAGGGAGCGCCGTGGGGGACTGCTTCACTCACCATTCCTGCCCCAGCAGGCCATCCTCACCTCCAGACCATTTGATTGGCCCTGCAATTTTAGATTACACTTTACCAAACATGGGGTACCCAGCTGACCCCAATGCTAGGCTTTGGGGTGCTAAAGGTACCACCTTCCCTCTACTCTATCTCTGCTGTGGATTTATACAGCCACCTCACTTCCACTTAGTTGGAATCCAATCCGGACACACAGCTGTATCCCCTTTCCAGACAGGAATCTAGTGGAAATAAGACTCTGCTCCAGTGTATAGCTCTACCAGCAGGAGGGCAGCCGAGGAGGCCCACTTCAGCCACGAGCTGTGGTTGTTGCTGCCAACCCCCACCCCACCCCCACGAGTCTGCTGTCAAATCAAGGGACACATGCACAACCTGAGGAAATGCTGCCCACTGTGTGCCAGCTTCCATTGTGATCCACAGTGTTCTCATCAACTGGATTTGAGGAGTGGATGCCCAGGCATTTTGTCCTGTGTCTTCACATGGACACTCTGCTAAAACCTGTTTGGTGTCATAGTAACAGACAAACCTCCACTGACAGATGAGTGGTGACTGTGCATGAGGGTCACTGGCCGGGAATTGAACCTGGGTCTCCTCATTCCCGCCCCCACCTTACCAATAATAAAAACAAACACCAAACTCGATTCTGACTCCTAGCAATCCCATGGGACAGGGTAGAACTGCCCCTGTGTGTTTCCAAGACTATAACTGTTTGTGGGAGTAGAAAGTCTCATCTGTCTCCCATGAAAGGGCTGGTGGTTTCAAACTGCTGACCTTGCGGTTAGCAGCCCCACTCTTAACCCACTATACCACCAGGGCTCCTCTTGGACTGTGAGAATTTGACCACTGAACCCCTGATGCTATTTTAGCCATGAGTAGCCCCCTGCTCGTCCTGCTCCCACCCAGTGCTTGACATTCTACCAGCTCTCAGTGCTTTCTAACTGTACTCGGGACCAGGGCGTCAGAGCCTTTCCAAGGCCCTTGATCCTCTGACTCCCACATGCATACCACACATGTCAGTGTACACCCACTTCCCTCATCAACTGTAATTGTTGGTGCAGAAAAATGAAAAGCATGCTTATAATTCGGCTGTGCGATGACTTTGACTATAAGCAGCTCATTTATAATGGGCTTTAATTTCTTGGGAAATGTGCAGTCAAAAGCTCCTGAAAAGTGAGAAATCTACCTGCCAATGGTTTCCATGTATCATATTTGTGCATATCAACTTTAATAATTGCCGAGATAAACATTGTACATTTTACAGCCGTTTACTCATACATGTGTTCGTTCTTATTTACTGACATTTTTGGAGACAGTAGTTTCTCTTACACTCCGCAGACTTGTGGAAGTAGTCCTAGTGACAAACGGTTAAGCCCGTGGCTGCTAATTGAAAGGTCTGGGGCTGGGCCTACGAGCTAGTGATGGGGGTTGTCATGAGAGGGCATCAACTCACTAGTCCGCAACCATGGCCTGCGTGGTTATGTAGACCCCTAAATAAGCCACAGGCACTGTCCTGTTTGTCTTCGTTTGCATTGTGAAGGTATGTTGTCTCCCATTGTTCCTTCACCGCTCTGAAGGCTGTACTGTCTGTTCCAGGCCAGGCCAGGCCAGCAGGAGGCTTGTCCACAGGTAAGACCTCCTCCTGGCTGCATCCCTTGTCAGGAACAGCCCCATCAGAACAACTCATTTACCTCTTGTACCCCCTAGCATTAGGATCCACAGGATTTTCTTAGTCCCGTTGAACATATTTTTGCAGAGCACAACTAAGTTTAAAAAAGGCCAGGATTGCTCGCACAGGGGGTTTGTCAGGAACCTAAAACAAATTTGAGCAAACACTTCCCTTGGGAATGGATTTGGTTAGAGGGGTAGAGGGGAGAGAAAGACATCCCAGCAATTCCCAGTGTGGGAAAAGAGGTGGAGGTAGGGGCAGAGATGAGACGGGTCCGGGTCTGAACATTTCAGACTTTACCTCCTAGGTCAGGAGGAAAAACGAATGTTTCAGGCACAGGCTCAATTAGAGATTCAAGGTGAACAGTGTCAATCTCTCTCCTTTTCCTGTTTCTTCTCTTCAGCCCTGTTTCTGGCTTATGAAGTCATGGTTCCAGGATATTTTCATGGGACTGTTTTCACCGACAGAAAAGTCCCAGTAATTAATGGTAGAAACAGCCAGATTTGGGGTTTTTTTTTGAGTTCTGAGTGACCACTGGTGTGCCACATGCTTTCTGTTTGGATTCTTCATTCTTTTTCCTAGCCTTTAATGGTAGGCCTCTTACCCCAAAGGATAACATTGAGCAGGGTGGAAGTGACAGGATGGAGGTCGCAGTGGTGCTTGAGTAGAAGCCATCCCTTCCAGGATGTTGCAACGGTTGTCCTCTTGCTTCTTCAGGTTTGCTCTTTTCCGTGCTTTCTGTTTATTCATTCCATTTTATCCCTGTCTTTCCATCCAGTGCTGGATCATCCAATAAGCAAGTTACACACAGGCTTATTTCTAATCCATAATGAAGAATTTCATACATACTCAGTCCATCAGTTCGAGGTATGGCTGGCATCTGTCTCTCTCCCCACCCCATAGCACCTACCTACAAAGTCTCTTCAAATTCACAACTCCTGACATGAGTAGAGTTGCCAGTAAGCAAGGTCAATATGGGTTTATTTATACTTGGATTTACTAAAATGTGGTAAAACCCATGTGAACTTGTTCCCTATAGATTAGTAAGCACACGTAAGCCCTTGCTTTTTAGGTAATTCACTCTTCTATGCAATAGCATTTTCTTCTCTTATTTTCATTGATTTACTACCAGAACCATGTTTGCTTGTGCTTTATGGACTATGCAGAGGCATTCCACTGTGTGGATTATAACAAACTATGGACAGCCTGGGAGAGAATGGGAATTCAGGAACACTTCATTGTGCCCATTTGGAACCTGCACATGGATCTAGAGGCAGTTGTGCAAACAAAACAAGGGACTCCTGCATGGTTTAAAACCAGAAACGGTGTGCATCACGATGTACTCCTCTCACCATGCTCGTTCATTCTGAGTGCTGGGCAAACAATAATTAGCTTATATGAAGAAGAATGCAGCATCAGGATTGGAGGAAGCCTTATTAACAACTGGAGTTCAGCAGATGACACAACTTTGGTTGCTGCAAATGAGGAGTATAAAACATTTGCTGTTGAAGATCAAGGACTGAGTGTGGATTATAACTCAATGTAAAAAAGACAAAATCCTCCCCACTGGACCAATAGGTAACATCATGATAAATGGAGAAAATATTGAAGTTGTCAAGGATTTCATCTTGTTCGGATTCACAATCAACGCTCATGAAAACAGCAGTCAAGAGATCAAAGGACACACTGCACTGGATAAATCTGCTGCACAAAACCTCTTAAAGTATTGAAAATAAGGAAGCTATTTGAGGACTGAGGTATGCCTCACCAAAGCCATGGTACTTTCAATTGCCCCATATGAATGTGAAAGGTGGACATTGACTAAGGAAGACCAAAGAATGGATGCATTTGAATTGTGGTGCTGGCAAAGGCTATGGAAAGGGCTGTGGACTGCTCAAAGGACAAACTGCTCTGTCTTGGCAGAAGTACGGTGAGCAGAGGGTTCTCGAAAAGCAAGGATGGGAGGGGTTCATCTTACATACTTTAGACGTGGTGTTGGAAGCGACCAGCCCCTGGAAAAGGACCTTACACTTGGAAAAGTAGAGGGTCAGTGACAGAGAAAGGCCCTGGACAAGATGGATTGTTCCTTTCATTGTGTCCCTGTCCTTCCACCCAGTGCTGGATCGCCCAACAAGCAAGTTACACACAGGTTTCCTTGTGCTTGTTTCGGATCCCAAGTGACCACAGCAACGGGCTTTCCCGCACACGGGGTGTCTCTGAGTCAGAGCCAGCTTGAGACAACAGGTCGCGTTATTTTGAAAGTGTGGATAGCCAGTGCTCAGATATCTCAGATATCTCACTTTCATAAAATTCTGACTTTCCAAATGATTGGAAGCACACTGCTTGCTACATGGCAACGCTCTCTGAGAGCTGAGACACTCTGATCTGTTTACCTACAGCCTCCCTGACCCTGAGGAGCACCATTTGAAAGGTTGTTTTCATATAAGCAGCAATCTACTGATGGATTTGAATTTCTGAGTATCTTTTAGCTGGGACATTTAGTGACTTCTGTACTTGGTAAAATTACTCTAATATTGTACTTCGTATGTACCAGTATGCATTTTTCTCCTTTCTTGTCTTATTTGGGACTGGGTAGGTATGTAGTCTTCCAGTTTGTCTTCCTTCCCACCCTGAAAGCAGTACTGCCTGTAATTATTCCTTCAGTGGTTAACCTAGTAATCACAGCTTGCAGATTTAACCAGATTCTAAGTGATCAATGTCCTTACCACCTTCTGAACAACACCCTCCCCATTTATGCACGTCCAACTGCTTAGCTCTTATGTCTGTTTTAAGCTTATGTATTTTTTTCCATTTGTAAAGTCCCCGAAGACATTCTTGTATAAACTCATTGCTTTTACTGACTGACCTCTATTATGTTTACCACGTTCTGCCCTTCTTCTATCTCAGAATCTTTTGTCTTCTAGCTCCAGAATCCCTTCTTACATTTTCTCCTACATGTTTTATTTCCGTGATCTATTTCCTTTTACTTGAAATACCTTCTGAGCATTTCCTTAAGAGAAGAGCTCCTGATGGCAAATTTGCTTACATTTTGTTTTTCTGAACCTGTCTCGGATGAGTGTTCCTTACTCCCACACCCTTCCCTTCAACGACTTTGGAGTGATGCATTCTGTTTTTCTCTCTCCCACCCTATATGCCCCAAGTTACAACTTTTTAGGTTTTAAATTATTCAAAATAGCTAACTCTATAACAATACAACCGTTTTAGAACCCCTTACAGTGATCCCCTTCCATATTATTGTTGTCCCACCTTGTGTTTAACCATCATTATAATTTTTTTAACTTTTCCCAGTAGTAGCGAAATTTATGAAATTTTAAATGTTTATTGTCTTCTTTATGCATCTTTCTCAATTTACTTAATAGTTAAACACATTGCTTAATGATTCTTTCAAGAAGGGTCTCTGATTACATGTTTTCTGAGATTTTTATGAATATGTGTTTCACCCTCTTTTATGAGCAGTTATTTAGCTAGGTATAGAATTTTAGTTTTACCGTTATTTTCATTCAACACGTTGAGTATGTTATCATATTTTCTTCTGTCTTCAACATTTGATTGCCACTATTGGGTTTAATCTGATTTTTTATCTCTAATTGCTTTTATGATTTCTATTTGACTGTGCTGTTCTACTGATGGTGACATTATAGGACAAGGTAGAAATGCCCTTGTGGGTTTCTGAGACTGTAAGTGTTACAGGAGTAGAAAGCTTTATCTTTGTCCCATGGAGCCACTGGTGGTTTTGAACTTGGCATCTTACAGTTAGCAGCCCAACTCGTAACCCACTGCTCCCCAAGGTTCCTCTTCCTCCTCTACAGCATCGCTGTGAGTCAGACCCAACTATTGGCAGTGATTTTGAATGCTGTTCCAGAGTTGGTAAACTGCACAATGTATTTAGATGTGTATATATGTATTTGTGTTTAATCTTGGTTCTAATTTATAATTTTTTCAAATCAAGAACATATATATCTCATTAATTCTGTTAAATATCATTTCAATATTCTGTGTTATGATCTCCTAATTTTTCTTCTGGTGCTCCAATTAAATATATGCTTTATTTTCTCAATCTAATCTTCCTGCTTTGTAGTCCTTCTTTCACAGTTTTGCATCTGTTTATCTCTGTGCTACATTCTGAGTAACTTCCTTAGATCAGTCTTCCATGATACTAATTGTCTCATCAATTGTATCTAATATACAATGTACCTCAGCGTTGTATTTTTGCATTTTTATTGTATTCTTTTTTCAAACGTGCTTCTTTTTCCATAGAGTTGCATTTTTTCCCCACAATGGTTTCTATTCCTTCTGTTATTTTTAAGGTATTTTAAATAAAATTAATACACTGACTCCATCAGAGGCTTCCATTTCCATTGGTTCCTGGGGTGGTCATTTTTCTGCTTGTTTTGTAAACCATGACTCTCTCCCAAGCTGTTCTGATCATTGGTTTGCTTAGCAGGAATTGTGCACTTAACAATGTGGTGAGCCCTTTTGTTATGAAAGTATTTCTAAAGAGCCATTCAAGTTTGCTTCTGTGGAGGTTTTTCTGATCACGGTACATGTTGACAGGATTCCTGCATCATTAACATAAATATGTACCGAACACATGTGCATGCCACCTCTTTTTCAAGAGTTGTATTTTTTTTTCCCAATTTGAGATGGGGGTAGATTACAGGCTTCCTTGCCTTTGCCCCGACTTCCTATGTTGCCAATCCTGTTTTCATGTTGCCGGGAGTTTTCAAGGATCCTGGTTGCATGCAGTTGTCTTGGTCCCTGTTTCTCAACCAGGGCCAAATACATGTGCTCACGTGGGCATTTAAATCACAGCCTTAAGCTCCTCGTTAGCTATATCCAGATTCAGTTAACTGCTGAGTGACTGTCATGTTCACGCTCATACTTACTGCTTTGGCTTTGAATTTCCTCATTGTGTCTGTCCTGTATTAAAAAGAATAATTAGTTCTTTAATGCAGCATCTGTATGTGTTTGAAGCTGGAGGGGGATCTGGGAGATTCAGTTCAGTTTGACATCAATTTCTCTATTAGTGAATTCACTCAGTATTTATATACTACCAAGCGTGTGCCCGATATTGTTACAGGTACTACAATTCCACAATAAGCAAAACAAAGTCCTTGCTCCTATGTAGTTTACATTCTTGATGGGATGATAAAACAAAGAACTATGTATATCTTCGTCAGATAGAGCCCCAAAGAGAAATAAAGCATGTTACGGGGATAGATGGGGACCTTGCTTCAGTTTTATTTTCAAAGTACCATATGTACTTGAGTATAAGCCAACCTGAATATCAGCCGAGGTCCCTAATTTTACCACAAAAGCTGCATTAAAAATGTGCTTAAAGAGGGAGGGGGGAGAGGGGGAAAATGAGGAACTGATGCCAAGGGCTTAAGTGGAGAGAAAATGTTTTGAGAATGATGAGGGCAGCGAATGTACAAATGTGCTTTACACAATTGATGAGGCCCCAATAAAATAATTTAAGGAAAAAAAGAAAGAAGAACTAAACAAGACAATAAAAAAATGTGCTGAAAAACTCAGCTTTTATATGAGTATATATGGTATGTGTGAATACATTGCCGAAGCAAAAAGTGGGCGCAGTGGCAAACGGTCAGTGCAGATGTGGACCTCGTCCCATTTGGAGAGCTGCTTGGTACTCCTTGTATCCCTAATGCTGCTCCTGATTGAGCGGTTGTCCTCTGCATGGGATGCTTAAATGCCTTTACTGTTCCTCTGTTGCTGCATAACACAGAACCTCCGAACTCAGTGACTTGCAGACAGCATTTGTTACCTTCCGAGGATCAGGACTTGGGGCCTGGCTTAGATGAATTCTCTAGTCAGGGTCTCTCATAAAGCTGTCATTATGGTATTGGCTGGGGTTGCATGCGTCTTGAGGCTCCACTGCTTCTCAGCGCACTCAGTGCTGGCAGAGTTTAGTTCGTCACCTGTGGGTTGTTGGCCTGGGGGCCTATCAGGACTGCCCACTGGCCATTCTCTGTTCCTTCCCACACTGGTCTCTCCATAGAGTGGCTGTCGAATGGTGAGGGGCCCCATAAAAGAGAGCATGTTCAAGCAAGACAGTCTTTTGGACCCTCACTTCAGAAGTGGTCGTTCATCCCTTTGCCATGTTTTACTTGTTGAGAAGTCACTCAAACAGAGACCAAGGTCATGGATCCCAGGAGGCCAGCGTCCGTGTGGGTCATCTTAGATGACGACCTAATAGAACCTCAACCTTTGTCTTTTGATAGTTTCTGAGAGGTCAGTTTGCTGAGGAAGCTGTATTCATATTTTAAAAGTGTGTGTGTGTGTGTGTGTGTGATTTTTTTCCCCCCAACAAAGCTTCACTCAGGGTTTCAGAGGTTCATACGAAGGGGCTGTTCGCAGGCGTCTGAGAGGGAAAGGTTGTGTTTCCCCAAAGAGCTTTTGCCAGATTTTTTCTTATCTCTTCTTTCCTGTGTTCTTTTCTCGCCTTCCAAGACAGGACAGGACAGGAAATAGCTAGGTGTCTCGTGAGAGTCAAGAGAAAGGTTTCAGCCAGCAGGCACATGCCGTCTTCGTCATCAGTGACTAGTCTAGGGTATGCTCACCTTGGTGATGCCACTGAAGAATAGCACTGTCTTCACCTGATGCTGGCTGGACCAGGTTACTCAGTCAGCCTTATGGGGGCGGGGGAAAGTGGGTTGGGCAGATAAGAACTCAGGAAATTCCATTTGAAATATGCTTTGTGAAGAATTCTCAGTCTGCAGGGGCTTCTGGTAGATCAGAAAGAATAAAGGGCACATTTATTGCCTCATCACGGACAGAAAGCATTTTACGGACCAGGACTGGTCTGCAGGTTAGCCAGAAGACAGTTATGGTTTGGGGCAACTCCACATTGCCATCAGAAGTATGTTGTGTCTTTCCTACACAATCTGGGGTACCCTTAAAAATAAATACATCCTAAGCCTACACAATTAAAAATAAAATGAAGTAACTTTTGCTCCAAGTGGTTGTGGGCCCCAGTTGAAAGCGTAGCAGATCATGGCAACGTTCCAAATGAAAACTTCTTCCCCTTCCTCTTGTCACCCAGGGTGACAGGTGGGTGTGGGGGTGGCGAGAGTGCGTGCCTTCTGACTATGCGGAGAGAGCGCCGAGATGGGGTGCAGGATCGACTTCTATTTGTGCACAGAGACGGAGTGGAGCTCCCTGTCCGTATTCTCCCCTTCAGCGTCCCTGTGTTGACCCAGAGCCCATGTGCCCTCTTTGATGCGGATTAGTTCCGCGGCTTAGTTCTCAGGGTAGTATTTCCTTTTCTGCTTCTTATGCCAGTTTGGAAAGCTGCGCCTTACTGTCCAACCTTGCAGGCCAGTGCCCTGCCTCCTTCGTGCCTGCACCATCTTGCGAGCCCCTTGCACGCCGAGCAAGGCTGACCCAACTCGAGTGACTCCCGTCTCCAGCTCGACCCCACCCTCCCGCTCTTGTCGGCCCCAGACGCCTGGGCAGGTCATACTCAAATTGCACAAGATTGCTCCACTAGATGAGAAAAACATGTACTGTTTTCAGGACAATGAGCTCAGACGTGTGGACTGCCTTCCCTGCAGAACTGAGAAGCAGAGTGCATTGGCCTTTCAGAGCGGAAATCAACCAGGGCTCCTTGGCCATCCTGCCCTGCCCCGACAGTTTTGGTCCTTTTTTCCAGAAGCTATGCAGGGATAGGGCACAGGAGGAAAGAGGCATCGAGGACCAGCGCCTTGGGCAATCACAGAGCACCTCCAGTCTGGAAAGAGCTATCTTGCTATTTCAGAGATGCCTATTGGCCAATATTGTGTCGTGGTCAGTTATGCAAAGACCTGAATTTGAGATGTGCTAAAAGTGACGTTTAGATGTTTTCTTTCTTTAATATGACAGCTTTATTTTATCTTTATGGAACTCTATTGTTTTCCAGTCTTCAGCAGACATAAACACACACACACACAGATCTAAAGTTGGTGAAAGAAATATCTATGGCTGTTAAGAGTCTTTCTAGAATCCTGAACACCTTCTTCCAAAAGGAATTTGAGTCATCTGGCATCTATAGGGAATCAAACAGCTTACATTCAACTCCCCCTCCTCTTCCTCCTTTTTCAGAGAATAGCATTAAGCTGGAAGAGAATCGAACAGGAGATATTGCCCAGCACCTGTTTTGGTCTCTTTCTGGGCAAGGGCGATTTTCCTGGGGAAAGTGGCTGTTTCTGTTTTTCCTCTTCTTTCTTAGAACAAATAGAGGAAATCTCTAGTGGAAGCTTTCTCTTCCAGACATATTGATGGATGTAGAATCTTAAATGAAAGAGAAGTCAGCGATGTGGCTTCCTGGAGTCTGTGCTTGGACCCAAAATAAAGCGAGCCTTCACCGCGGGGATTTGGCTCAGCCTGGAGCCTGGGGCGGAGGCTGTTTTCCACCGCGGTGCTGGAGCGCCGGCCTGCACGCGACTCCGGGCCAGAGGTCCCAGCCCTCTGCTCTCCGTCTCCCTGTCTCCCCTGCTTCTCTCCCTCTCCTTCTCTCTCCTGAGTCTCCTCCCTTTCCCTGTAGCTTTTACTGTTTTTAAAGAGTGGTAGGCTCTTGCTTGTCATTAAAGAATAATGTGGGCAAAGCATTTATGGGCACAAAGAATAAACTAGGAAAAACAAGACTTCCCTAAATGAATGAAAAGCAATGCATTACCCCATCATGCGTTTTTTTTAAAGGGTGGGGTGGGAGTGGTAACTTTCCATGCAGGTTGACTTAGACGCTATGAGGAGATTTTCTCTTTGATTTGGGTTCTCTTCTATTTTTAACATTTTGGGCGAAGCTGCACATTGTGGTTACATAAGAAAATGGGCGTGAAGACTCTTTTCAAAAAGCCCCCCTTGACTTGGGATGTGGAGCCCTGGTGGTGCAGTGGTGAAGCACTCACTCAGTGGCTAGCCAAAAGGTTGGAGCCCACCATGTGGTGGAAAGATGTGGGGGTGGGCTTGCCTAGGGGTCCACAGCCTTGGAAACCCCCAAGGGGCTGATCCTGCCTGTCTGACCAGAAGGCAGAGAGGACTCACTCGGAGGCAGTGGGCTCAGTTCTATGTTTTTGAGTCAGGATGAGTTTTTCTGCATTGCCTTGAGAGAGAGAGAGAGTTCCTGTCAGGAAATAATAGGCAGAGTATTATTTGATGATGTCACATCAACTCTAGTCTCACCAGACCAACAGCACCTTGGTCTTGTCACTGGAGAAGTCACCCAAGCCAATGGCTTCCCCGGCTTAGCGGTTTGTCACGGTGGGTGTCAGAGAAATAGGGCCCCCTAGGATTTGCTTGGCTGTAATTTTTAGGGAAGCAGATGGCCAGGCCTTTCTTGTGTGGTACAACTGGGTGGTTTCAAACCACCAGCCTTTGCATTAGCAGTAAAGCACACACTGTTTGTGCCCCCCAAGTCCTAAGACTTGAGATGAGATGGCGATGCTTATTCCAAACTCACCTTGTGCCTGTGCACCGTGGCCCATGCTCTGCTCGAATCATATCATTTGACCCTCATAACAACCCTGTGAGATAGATAAGATCAAGAGTTACATTTTGCAGAATTGAAAGCTAAAGTGTAGAGACTTCATATAACAAGGCTTGAGAGCACGGGCTCTCTCAAGGGTCGGACTGGGAGTCAAACTGGGCAATGTGACCCAGGCCCTGTTTCCATCACCGCCAGTCTGGGCCAGACAGGGTCCCAAAGGCACAGAGCACAGGGAGCTGCTGATGGAAGCACCTTTTCGTCGGTGTGGCTGATGGACCACGCAGGGGATGAAGGAGGCCCTTCTATCCTCAGTGGGAGTCGGCTTGGATCTCCTTCTCCCTGAGGACATTGCCGCTCTTAGGATCCCATTTCTATGCTGGCCCTTCTCCTCAGATGAAGGCTTCCTTGTCCATCGACTTCTGAGCTTGAACACTGGGATGCACCAGAGTCGATGCCCTTGATGGCAAAGGTAGAGTCTGCAATTTAAACACGCCCTCCACTGCATCTTTCTGTCCGTCCAGGGGTCCCCTGGAGGGCCAGGGAACCCCACAGCGGTCAGCCGCGCAGGTGTGCCTGCTTGCAGAGTCCCCAGAGCTGGAGAAGGGTCCAGAAGTCCAGAGTCAAGGGGAGGAGCCCGTGCTGGGTGGAGAGGGTCCAACTCCGGATAGCCAGTGCCGCCCATAAATGTTCTTTAAGAAACAGCTGTTCAAAGTGCACGCGAGAAGAAAGCAGAAACAAAGCTGGACTGAGGAAAGGTCGGGCGAGGAGGTGAAGGGATAGGGGAGTTTCCCTGAAGTGAGGGACCTGCAGGGCGGACAGATGGGAGGGTGGACCCTGACCATCTGCAGGCCGGAGGTGGGGGTGAGGCGTGACAATACGGAATGGCTCAACCTGGGTCGGTACAAAGGATGGATAACACAATCAGGGTGCAGAGGAGGCAGCAGGGTCCCCCTGGAAGGGGAAGGATTTGGGCAGGCCAATGGCAGGATGGCACGGGGCGGGGAGTTGTCTGCTGGACAAAGGAACTGCTTTGAAGCCTGAAGTGTCTCACAACCCTTGACATCAATGCCAGCACGGATCAGACCGAGAATGGGCCCCCTCCCGGCTTCAGCCACAGCAGAGAAGATTTATATATATAGATATATATATATCATATTTTTCATATGTTTAGGTTCCTTACCGAGATGGAGTTTAAAAAGGAGTGGAAGGTTAGGAAAGTGGATTCTGATGCCACCAATCACCAGGAGGAAGCACACACTCACATGAGTGTCGTTGTTAGACTGAGACCTGTCGAGTGGACCGTGACCCACAGCCACTCATGGCACAGAGTCGAATTGCCTTGTGGGGTTTTCTGGGCTGTGGCCTTGGTGGACACAGACTGAAAGGTCATCTTCCCGCAGAGCTTGACCCACCAATCTTTCCTTTAGGAGAGGTGGGTGCTTAACCATTGTGCTACTAAGAATTCTTTCATTATAATACAAGACGTAGCTTTACCTACAGAGTTACAAATAAAATTATGTACTTATGGATGTAAACACAGCAGTATAATATATATTATATTTACATGTATAAACACATATTTGGGATATAATTCTTATAAAAGAATCCTTTTATATGTAATGTATACAAGTGCATATCTATTTGTACATATATAACATATATATAATATAATATATACACACACAGGGGAGCTTGAAAGAGTTTGGGGGAAATTCCGTTACCTTTTAATTCCATCTTTCCACTAAATTTTTGAAGTGTCCCACCCACTGCATGTGTGTGTTTGTGTATGTGTGTGTGTAGAGAGAAAGACACATGTTGAAAGTTAGGGGCACCGAAGCCTAAAGCCGCTGATCAGAGGCCACCTGTCAACCAAAGACTTGTCTGGCCTATAAAATAACAGTAACACCCGCGAGGAGTGTGCTCCTGAGACCATCCAGCTCCATAAGGAACAAAAAGGCAACCTTTGTCCAGAACCAAAGATGAGGAGGCAGGACACCAGACGAATGGAAATGGGGAACCCAGGATGGAAATGGGGAGAGTGCTGACGCGTGGCAGAGATTACAGCCAATGCAAGAACTGTGGGTCTGAATTATTGGATGTGAAATTAGTTTGCTGTGTAAACTTTCCCCTAAAGCACAATAAACTGTTCAAAGAAAGTCAAGGGCAGCTGGGAAGGGTGTCAGCTGTGGGGCTTCCCCTAGAAGAGACCCCCGTGGGGATGGCACTGTGCTTGGAGGCATTGCTTACAGCCCAGGTCTCTTTATCCTGCGAGCCTTTAAGCACATACCTCACGTTCCTGGGCATTAGGTTTGTTTGGCCTTTTTAATTAGGTGGCGTAGAGGTTACTTGTGCTGTGATCTGCGAAGTCAGCAGTTCGAGACCACTACTCTGCTCTGTCGGAGAAAGACAGGGCTTTCCACTCCCGTAAACAATTACAGTCTCAGAAACTTAAAGAGGTTGCTATGAGTTGGCATCAACTTGTAGCAGGGAGTCCTAGCACATCCTGTCAGCAATGATCTTACACACACGCTCACACACACACACACACACACACACACACACACACACACACATGCCCATAGGAATGGGTACAGGATCCTTCCTCACCAATTACCATGCCTAGGGTAGCTCTGAGCTCCATAGGGTTTTCGATGGCTGAATTTTTAAGTACATCACCAGGCCTTTCTTCTAAAGTACCCCTGGGTGGTACTCTGAACCTCCAACCTGTCAGTTAGCTGGTGAGAATGTTAACCATTCACAGCATAAGGAAAATGAATTCTGCGATAGGGTGTAGGATGACTGAGAGAGACCTGCTGGGTCCAGCGCTTCCATAGCAGCATCCCAGCATTCCAGCAGGAGCAGAGGCGAACGCAGTAGAGACAGACGCTTGGGAATAGCAGCACAATCTCAGAAGTGGAGTCTGGCCTAACAGAGGAAATCTATTTTCTTCTTGTATTAGAATGCGGGGAAAGCACCCCTAGCTGATTAATTTGTCCTCCTTCCTATCACTTTGCCTACTTTTTAAAAGCCTTTATAAAACAAAGTACCCAGGGATAGAGGCCTCCACAGCCCCATCATCTTGCCAAAGGCCTTCGGTGCGTTTGCCATCGTTCTTTGAGGGCTGGGTGTGCTTCCCTAGTAGCTGGCCTTGCCTCCAGTGAACACAGGGGCGCTTTCCATCGGCCAGGGGCAAGCAGGTTATGTTCTTTCCATGAACTGTCTGTTTTCCAAAAAGGTTTCTGTCGTCGGTTCTGTCTCAGCCAACTGACAGGAGCATGGCCTTGTCGGCCAGAGAAAGGATTTTTATCTGCAGAGCATGTGGCGAGGGGTCATTCAGATACACATTTTGACCACACACGCATTCTGTATGTGCCAGGTTCTGTTAGGTCCATTCTTGACCCCTCACAGACGCTGGAGCGGGGACACGCATGTGAGCGGAGAAATACAGCACAGGGCGAGGTCTATGTCCATGAGAGGGTATGGATAGATGCAGAAGTCACAGGACTAGGGTGAGACCATCCCTTTCTTCTTCCTCCTTCACTTCCTTTCTCCCCTCATTTTACCCCGGGGAAAGTTAAACCAGAAAGTCTTCTAAGGGCAGAGAGGCAACTGGATGGAGGTTTTACAGGAGCGGGTGGAACGTTTTTAGATTTCCCCGGGGAGAAGGCTGCTGAAAGCATGCTCCTGGACAGTAGCCACTTGCAGGAGTTCACCTCCAGGAGTCCATCTCATTAGCGTCAAGGCATTTCCGACTCAGAGTGACCCTATAGGACACAGCAGAGCTGCATCATGGGGCTTCCAAAGGCAGGGACCGAGTGCTCCCTGTTGGGAAGCATTTCATTTCCCTGGTATCCTCCCTCTTGGCCAGCAGCCAAGTAGTAGTCACTGGGAAACATGTTCCTATGACTAGGCCATCCCTCTCTTGGGAAGACTATGAATTCCTGGTGTGTAGACATAAACCTCTAGATCATGACGCTCACTCTCTAAACAGGATTAACCTTGAATCACAATGAGTCTCTACTCAAAAAACAAGATAGCTTTTGCATAGATAAGCCAGGCTGCACAACCTAATGCTGGCGTCTTCAAGAAGGTCCTGAGTAACGCAAAAAATACCAGGCTCCTCTGCCTGGTTTCTGAAGGTGAGTATAACAACAACAACAACAACAACAACAATAACATAGTAACAAATCCGAGCTGTGCCTCACTGCATCTGGAAGCCAGGCTGGCAGCTACAGCTTGTGTCTGTCAAGTGGGCCTGCTAACTCTGGACCCGAGATTCATCTCCCCTCTCCCACGCACCGCTGGATGGGGCAGGTCTATGCTACTGTGGACACAACGAGTGGCCTTGGAGCTGATCCTGATTTATGGTGACCACGTTGTTGCAGAGTAGAGCTGCTGGACAGGGTTTTATTGGCTGTGATTTTAACAGAAGGGAGTTCTGGTGCCCCAAGGGTTAAGTGCTTGGTGGTTAGCAAGGTTGGAGGTGGCTCCTAGGAGTAACGCCCTGGCTCGGCTCCCCTATAGAACCCTCAGGGCGGCTCGGTGCTGTCATGTGGTCTTGCTATGGCTCCAGATCCACCGGGCTAGCACACAAGAATTCTAACCCGAGGAGATCGCCTGGCCTTTTCTTCCATGGATGATTTTGAACCAACAACCTTTCTCTTGGCAGTCCAGGACAGCCTCTTAACACACTCCGTAAAGGAAGGCACTTCCAGGAGAAAGAAAGGTCAGGCTGAATCAACGGAAGGGTTGATTCTAATCAAATTTACTAATTAAAGGAATTCAGCTATCCACTTCAAGCTTTCCACAAAAAGGCCAACATGTGCTTACAGAACATTCTTCTTCATCAAAACCAGGAATAGTGAAAGGGGACTCCTTGCCCACATTTTCCAAGATCTCAGACATTTTGTGAGCCTGGTGCTCAGGTTTGTGGAGAAGAGGTGAAAGAACAGACAGGTGATGCTTGGGGACCCTAATCCACCTGACACTTGACAATCTGAGGGATCTGGACTAATGAACGTAACACCTGACACTTATTTTTCATTGTTGATCCTCAAAACTCTTGTTGATTCTGGTATTAACACTTTCCTTTTCCCAAAAGACAAGCAACCTTGATGGCATAGTGGGTTATCTGACAGGCTGCGAACTGCAAGGTCAGCAGTTTGAAGCTGCCAGCCCCTTTGCAGGGAAAGAGTTGAGGCTTTTGACCCCTGTAAAGGGTTACAGTCTTGGAAACCCACAGCGGCCGTTCTACTCTGGTTTATAGGATCACTATGAGTCAGAATCGTCGACTTGATGGCAGTTAAGTTTGCCTTTTTGCTTTAACCAGAGAAGAAGCTGAAACACAAAGAGCTACTTGAGCCCAGGAGAACGACTAGTGGGGGCCAGCACCTGGACTCAAGCCCGTGTGGTTCGAAGTGTGAGTCCATTTTCATTCCTCCAGGCAGGCCCATGATTTGCAATGGCTTAAGTGACTCACTTTTATATCAAACCCATTTTCCGTTGTTACAGCCATGGCTGGGAAGTCACGGATCATGCCGTTGTTTGTTGCCATTTTCTCTCGAGGTATCTGCTTTGCCACCCCGTTTTCTCTTCGGCAAAATGAAAAGCTGCCAAGAAGATGGTTGACGTGCATCTCTTGAGAGCTGATGGGGGTGCAGTCTCTCTCCTTCCACAGCCCTCTCGGTGTCTTAACCCTCTCCTGTTTAGGAAGTTCTTCCTGTTATCGGATCACAGAGATGATAGCTGTGGTATAACCTTACAAGTTGTGTTAAATCTAGAGAATTTAAAATTTGGAATGAGAACATGTTTGTATTCCCTCCTTTATCTATCAAAAAAAGAAGTTTAAAGGGTTAGTGAGAGGGCATGGGGCTATATAATTTTCCCTGGCAAATCCCAGTTCAAGATATAGTAAGCCACGTTGCACCCAATTTTATTGCCTGGCCCAGATTCTGGGCACTCTCTCATGTATTAAGATAGGTGGGGTATAAATGTTGAGGAATGTTGACTCATTTTCAAATCCCTTTGATTAATATTATTTCCTTTTACCTGAAAGGAGTTCACTAAAATTACCAAATTAAGCAAGAGGGGTATTTCATTTCTTCCTGCACAGGACTTACATTGTCCCTTCCAAAACTTACCTCTTACTCATAAGCACACATTTGCCTTGGACAGAATGGTTTTCTATGACTCATATGAGCATACGTCTTGGAGTCATATCAGTCAAAGTTGTACTTCCCTTTCTTAGCAATCACCATGTCAATAATCATATCATAGTTTTCCCTTTAGGAAGTGCCTTCATAGGTAATAACTCTTGCAATTCTTTTAAAACTGTTTTGTTGTGAATTGGTTGAAACTTTACAGAGCAGATCATTGGGTTAAACCATTCAATAGTTGCTATACATCTTATTTCAACTCACCCATGCAACTCCTTTAATGGACATCATGCATCCCACTTCTGCCATCTTTCCCAACTCTCTGTACTTTGTCGTTGGATAAAAGCTGCCCTTTGGATCTTACGTAGTTCATTATTGTAAAATGTAGGGAGTTCGATTCCATACTTGAAGGAGACCTAAGGGCTAGTCCACTATTCTTTATCTGAGCAGTAAGCCTGGTCCCTGCTATGATTTTGAGTTCTGTTCCACATTTTCCTGCCACTCTATCTGGAACCTATTAATGTGGTCGTTTTCAGGGCAGTTGGTCATGGTAGTCGGGCACCATCTAGTTCTTCTGGTCTCCAGACTGCATGGTCCATTGGACTACTTGTTTCCATGTGTCTTGCTTTTCATCGTTCCATTTTCCCGAAGATCAGAAAAGACGATAGTTGCACATTAGAGAGCTGCTCACCAGCTTTTCAGACTCTAGTTGCTACTCACCCAAGTAAGAAGTTGAACACTGTCTTTGTGAATAGCTCTTAATTCTTATGGTAACCTCAAAGTTACAGAAGTTAAAACTAAGGAATGTAAGAGACCTTTTCCAAATTTTTTAGCGTGTTTACAGTTGACAGAACTTGAATCCAGGCCTTTGGGCTCCAGCTCACAGAAGTTCAAGAAGTGTAGGTCTACTGAGGTAGCAAGTGATGGCGTCCATCGAACTAAGGTGATGTTTCTTCTTCTTTTGTGACCTCCCAAATATGCTCTAGTCTCTAGTCTTATAGTCTGAATGTCTAGAGCATCTAGTCTTCTACTCTTATATTCTGAATGTCTAGAGAGGCACAATTAATTAGGGTGTAGGAATTTTGAAGTGAGCTCGACTACTTACTGGCCTTTTGACCCATGACTAGGGTTTAATCTTGAGCTACCGCTCTGTTTTCTTAAGTGTAAAATGGAAAAATAAAATACCTGTCTTACGGGGTTGCTGTGAAAATGGGGATGAATAATAAATCTTCACCAAATGCTAGCTGTTGTTTTGATATTAAATAATTAGATTGAATGATAAGCCTTCCTGAGATAAATTATGGGTAGCCATTAAGTCTCTTAATCTAACTCTCGGATAAAATCATCACAGTGTGTTTGAAATGGTAAAGAAGATGACAGCAGCCTCTATATTGTTCAGTACCTACTATAAAGCCAAGAAGTTTTCACAAAATATCTTGAATTCCCACAGCAACCCTCTGTACACTTAGGCACTGGGCTGTGTTGCCTCTGAATGTTTCCGATAATTGCTTCAATAACACCCCCCACCTCCACGTTTAAAATCATACCCTTTGAAAATTAGAATAGTGTTTTGTAATTTCTAATCTTCTAACCCATTTGGTTCCCTATGCCACATTCAAAGATCATTTGCCGTGATTCCAGACACGAGTTCTCCTATTGCCAGGGATAAAAGTTTTTCAGATCCTGAGACTCAGATCCACTTATAGAGGCTAAAAGTGAATTCGTCTCCTGGCAGTTAGGAACCAACTTCCTTACATGTGAACTCCCCCCGCCTCCCTTTAAAGCAAGGGAATGAGATTTCTCCATGAAGGATTGGCATACCCCATCTCAAAGGAAATAGAAAGGAATGACAAGTGACCTTTATCCCAGGATTTGGTGGGGTTTTGAGTGACATCACGTCAGCTGGCATGCATCTCTGCTTTAAAAGCTAAAATTATTGTACATTTTTTAACTTGCTTCAATTTTATTTCAGCTGTTATATTAGCTCCCTGTAGTCTCCTACTTTCACCTGCATACATATTTGCTTTTTCAAATCATGTCTCATCTCACACTCAACCCCATCCTCATACCCTCACTGAAAAATAGATATTTTGTAGCTAGTCTAAATTTATGCAAGTGATATAGGAAATACTTACTTACATGGAGTTTTCCTTTCTTTTTTCCCCTTTGAAATAATCAATGCCTTTGATAAAAATTAGTCCACTGAACTTTTATCTTACAAAATATCACTATGAATCTTTTTTTTAACCTGTGGGCAGTACTGACTCCATCATGTACTCCAAGGTTGGATCAAGGTTCACATGCTGTTTGTTCCTGTTGACAAGTCGAGCTAGTCTCTATTGACCTCCAGCAGGTCTCCTTTATTTAAGCAAATTTGAACATGAGTGTGTGTGTGTATGTGTGTGTGTGTGTGTTTTCTTCAGTAGACTTTGAGTGCTTCATGCTGTCCCGTTCAGTACCGCAGAGTCAATTCCAACTTGTAAAGATCCTATGTCACAGAGCTGACTCTAGACTTAAAAAAAAAAAATTTTCTATTGGCATTCAACTCATATGTCATACAATGTAATATAGTTCAATCATATTAGGAAGAGTTATGCAATCATCACCACAATCGATTTCAGACCATTTTCTTCTTTCTTTTATTCCTTGTTATTAACTCCCCTTTTCACCCCAACCACCTCTTCCATGCTCCTAGGTAATTAGTAATCCAGTTACTGTCTGTAGATTTACCGAGCCTGGATTTAATATACAAAAAAACAATACAAAACAAAAACAGGAAAGAAGCAAACAAAAACTCCAACAACAATGCAAAAGCAGTGGAAAACCTCAACTGTAAAGGAAGCAGAAAATATTGCCTATTCAAACAACTTTAAAATGGGTCAGAGGGGAGATCGAAGGATAGATAATGTGTTACCCTTTGACCTAAATAGGACTAGTCTTCACAGAAGCGGCTTGTCTGGTCGTTCTCCCATAGAGCCTCTGAGTGGGTTTGAACTACTAACCTTCCAGTTAGCTGCTGAGAATTTAATCAGTGTGCCATCAAGGCTCTCTGTGTGGTGGATTAGCCCCCAACAAATCCCACTCACGCCTGCCACTTCCCACTCTTTCACCCTGTTGCAGACCCCTCTCTGGATGGTCGTGTTTCGGACCCGGTGAACTGGTGACCCACAGGGGGCTGCCGCGAATGCCCGAGTATCCACCGGCCGTGTTCCTGCCGCTGCCGTGTGTGGGTCTGCAAAAGACACTTTCATTTCTGGAATGTTTACATGTGCTTTTAATCTTGGGAGTCCTACATGGGAGAGTCAATAAATAAGCAAATGCAGTCATGAGAAAGCACAGGAGGGCCACGGGCCAGTGTCCCAGGCTTGCACCCCTTCCTGCTGACTTCCTTTGTGTTCAGATGCAGAATGGACATGTCACAGCCATGAAATCGTGCATGACTTTGAAGATAAAAATAAGGCAGCAGGGTTTCTCCTACCCAGTCTGACAAAATGCCCTGATGTGGTAGCATGAAGGTGAGGACCAAAAAACAAAACAAACAAAAGCAGGGTTGTCTGCCATCCTGCAGTTGTCTTATAAACAAAGACAGCACTGAATGATCCGATAGAAGTAAAACCCTGCATATACCTTGATGGAGTTGAATATTCAGACACAGGCTTTACGGGAACTGCTGAATGTCAGATGATGTGTTCCCCTGGTTCACACACACACACACACACACACACACACACACGACCTCTCATGTCACAGAAGAGATATTGATGGTTGCCTCTCTTTATCAACAAGGTCTCTTTGAGGCGGCCATGTCTCGAGGAGATGGATGTCCCAGGAAAGAGTGGGAGACTTGTTTCACTTCTTCCTGGTCCCTGGCAGAGATGCTCATATCTTCAACTAATGAGACAGAAGACATCAATAGGAAAAGGAAAAAAAATGAAGTGTCCTTGCCAGCGTTGCTTAGTTACCTCGTCAACATTCTCCTGCAGCCCAGCCACATTTTCTGGGCATATTTTTATAGTGCACATGTTTTATTGCTGTAATGGATCTATTAAGCAGAAAATATGTATAACACATGGAGCGCCTGTCAATTTGAGCCTGTTTATTTGGAGTTCCGTTTTTCTCTTTTCATGAGACCTCACCCTTTTATTTTCTGGCCCAGTTCCTGCCAAAATATGACTCTGAAGGAAGCGCCTCGCTGTCCACACTGCTGCATGTAACTTCACGACAGGAAAAGCAGCGCTCAGAATTAGACACCAAATTGTGCACGCTTCAGAGACAGGGACCACGTTACAATGAACTCTGTCCGCAGAGCCTCGTCTGGAGTCTGACAAACAAAAGACTGTTAGTAAATATTTACTGATCGGATGAGGGATTGGGTTCAACTCTTTATTGACAACCAGCGGTGTAGTGGGTGTGATTCATGACACTGCATTTGCTCAGAGTTGCTGTTGAATGAGCAGAACTTGTGACCTTTTTGCTTTGCAGAGGCTAGGCGAGGATGGAGATGGAGTAGGAGATGGAGATGGATGGAGGCTGTCTGATGCTACTGCTGCATTTTATTCAGTTAAGGAGACTGTTCTGTGTGAGGTGGGGGCAGCAACAGCAGCAGTGGTATCAGTAGCAGCAGCTACACTCCAGCTGGCATTTACAGAAGGGTGTTCATTGGGGACCTCCTAGGTGCGCAGCTGTGCCGTCCTCAACAATATGAATCAAAGACGGGGGCGTGGACACTGGGTGCCAAAGAGATTGCATTCCAAATTTGGAGTCTCTCCGTATCCTTTTTCTCAAGCACACCCACATCCTCAGCTGAAGACTTTGTTTATCATGCAAGCTGTCGACAAAGCAACAAAGGGAAGTTTGTTTATTCTTCCTTTTACACGCTCAGGCAGGCAGCTCTCCAGCTCTGAGCTTCGCAATGCCTTCCTAATGCTTGATGGTTAGTGAAAAAGCAGATTCCAACCCAGTAGGTCTAAAATGAGCCCCAAGAGTCAGCATTTCTCTAACCAATTCCCTGACCACGGATCGGCAGATTCCGCCGCACCTGGGAGAAGACTCTCAGATGCCACCCGCAGATGGGCTAGAATCCGGATTCTAGATCATTACCTGCATTTTAACAAGTCCCCTGTGTTACCAGGTGAGAAGCAGGACCCTCACTATTTAATAAGCCGACGGAACAGGCAATGCTTAGCGGACCTTGCTGCGACACAGTTGGAAAGTAAGGGCAGGTGGATTTACTCTTCCTGTTTCCTTATCACAATTCTTTTATGTACCTGACGCGCTGTAGCATCTGCCACTTTGGGAAAAGACCCACACACGTGCCCCTTTGTTCAGTCATTCAGTGGCATGACACGTCGGATAATGGAGCCATCCTGGGTTGCCAGGGCCTTCAAATATCAGCCCAACCCCTCCATAGAACTTCACCCTAGACCAAAATGTTTGAGCAGAGAGACACCTCCTGTGCATGTCTGAGCTTGCGAGAACGATTAACAAGAGGAGACCAAGCTCCTGGAGATGAGCGTTTCCGTTTTATCATCTGTAAAGTGGGGGTAATAACGCCACCCGCTCCGGCTCCCTTTGCACGGCTGTCATGAACCACTTTGAAATGCACATGCAAAGAAGCTTTGAAAATGCAAGGATGGTCATGCAATTTGAAAACAGGTTTACTAAGGGGCAAGCCGCCTGTGTTGCAGTGTCAGAGTATTCTGAATTCAGAGTATTCTGAATTCTGACATATCATCTACGAAGGCGAACTTGGCAATTTGTTTAATCTAATTGAGCCTCAATGTCTTTCCTTATATAAATGATCAAAGCAAACTTCACCCCGTAAGGTTTTAGAATGAGAAATGTTCGCATGCCAAGGGACAGGTGTATCGTCGAGTTTGATTAAAGTACCCAGTTGAAAAAATAATTCCCCTAAGATGATTTCTCTCTCATTTAAGTCTGGGAGGTCGGAGCCAAAAGAAAAGGTGCTTTTTAAACTTCTGAACGTTGTGGATAAACACTGTCCAAGCCAGGAAATTGATATCTTGAAATTTGTTTTCTAAGTACGTCTAGACAAGAAATCCCTGCCCTCCAAACAAGACTGTCATCATTATTAAAATATCTGCGCATATTAAAATATCAGATACTTATTAAGATATCTGTTTCTGCAAGGTTTTGCGGTAAGGCAGCCTTGCTGTGATTAGTCTATGTAATCCACGTGCTCCCCCAGGCGTGCCAGAGAGACTTGTTGATGGCTTCCACCGGAGCTGAGCATGAGGTCGGCGGGCCTTTTCCATACGGATGTCCTGCCCGGGCTGCGGGCACACAACAGAGCTGCTGGTGGTGTTTGTTGTTGGCAGGTGCCTGAGAGTCAGTTCTGACTCATAGCAACTCGGAAACATTGCCTGGATTCACATCATCCTCACAATGGTTCTTGTGTTTGAGGCCGTTGTCGCTGCCGCTGGGTCAAGCTTTCTCGTTGAGAGTCTTCCTCTTGTCCACTGACCCTCTGCTTTTCTGAGCACGGTGTCTTTGTCCAGGAACTCGTGAACCATGTCCTAAGTCGGTGAGATGAAACCATGTTCCTCCTTTCCAAGGGGCATTCTGCTTGCGCTTTCCCCCAAGAATTGGTGGCACTAGGTGTCCCGTAAGACAATACAAGGAGATGCCGATGAGGACTTCTGAATGGATAGTACCCTCCTTCTCAGAAGAATGAAACAGCAAATCTCATTTACTTGAGACACGTGGGGATAGTGGTTGGGTTGTTTCTGCTTTATTCTCAGCAACTAAACATCTGGGACACAGAGGAACCCTTGTCTAGAATCGTTGTGTATTGTGTAAGCGTGCAGAGGTGTGTGTGTGTATTTATCTTCTTTATCTTCTCAATCTCTGGCTCGTGTTTTTATGTCGAAAAGCCCTTTTATGGTTCTTAGTTTTCTTAAGCGTGTCTTAGACAAAGTCACGGTAAGATATTCTTTTGAAGAAGAATAGGGGAACCCTTTCTTTGTCTACAAATTAAGCAGGAAAGGTGCATTGTTTGGGTGCTGATGTTCTTGTAGATGATAATCCAAAGTATCCATGAGCATAATTCCACAGCCTTGGGCAGAGGGTCTGACTCTCTTCCACGTAGGTAAGTGTATTCTAGGTGTCATGTGAAGTGGAAGAAAAAAGAAAACTTACCAGGGAGGGCATTTCCGTGCAAACCTCGTAGGAAGAGAGGGGTCACGAGGAGGATGTGAGGAGGCAGGTGCCACAGAAAGGGAGGGACAGAAGCATTCTGCTGAAGGATCAGCAGTTCTGAGAAGAGAGCAGAGTACGAGAAGGACCCGGGATGCTTCGGGGTGGGGATTTTTGTTTGTTTGTTTATTTGTTGCTTTGATAATCTAAAGGTGACAGTAGCCTCAAAGTATGATTGAGTGGCGGAAGGGCAGAACCCCTTCCAGATAAGGAAAGAACAGTCCAATTGGGGCCTCCGTTTGAACAGACTCCACCCTCCATGGCAGACCCATTAGCATTTGAGCATCTTGATTGATTTGGTTAGTGATTGACCCAGAAAGGGACTGGTTTTCTCCTTGTTTTTCAAGGCCAAGGTGATAGTACCTCCACCCAATATATTCACTAGTCTTTGGGGACTGTGTAGAGGGAAGCGCTGAGTAAAGGAGCCTTAAAAAACCAACAAGAAAGATCGGTCCAGGGTGGCCAATTTTAGAATATAAGGCCATGTGTGAAGAAAATCTCACAATAGTCAAGAAATTGGTCAACAGAGTGAAACACTGCCTGGTCAAGTGGTGCCAAACGGGGCAGGCAGTGTTTCATTCTGTCGTCCCTAGAGCCCACCACCAGGTCTGTTGTTTTCCGGTAGCCTGGAAGCAACACCCACTCACACTGTCCTCTCTGCGGGAGAATCCTTCTCTCTTTCCAGTTTCTATCCCTTGGGGGGTCACGTGGCCTGGCATCTATTGCCCACCCCCCAACCCCCCGCTCTGCTTACTTGACTTGCTTCAGTTGCCTGCTTTTTATATTTTCAAAGATGTCAATTCAAGACAGGACCCATACCAATCCTGGCTAATTAATGTTACGAAGAAAGCCCTATGGGATTATCACCATGGGTATGGGGTTGGGATTTACAACGCATTTTGAGGTCCACAATGCCTTCCCCGGCTGCTCCCATATGCCCACCAGATTTCTGGGAGGGTCAAATGAGATCATGGAGACGAGAGAATTGAAAACTTTTGTCGTTTTAAAAATGTCAATTGTGCACTCACAGGTTCCCCTCTCTTTTCTGTCTTTAGGAAGGAACATGAGGTTCTCCCGAAGAGCATTCGGGAGAAAGATGGACCATCTTGTTTAGAAGAAGGTGAACGCTGCAGTCTGCCAGACTGGGGCCCGAAGGCTGGCAGTGGAAGACCCTGCTGGGCTGTGCTCTCTCCCTGCAAAGGTCCACGTGTCTTTCTGCGTCCTGCGAGAGGAAGGTAGAGAAGGGGACCATGTCCATAGCCCTGAAACAGGTGTTCAACAAGGACAAGACCTTTCGGCCCAAGAGGAAATTTGAACCTGGCACACAAAGGTTTGAGCTCCACAAACGGGCTCAAGCTTCCCTCAACTCGGGGGTGGACCTGAAGGCGGCGGTGCAGCTGCCCAGCGGGGAGGACCAGAATGACTGGGTAGCTGTGCACGTGGTGGACTTCTTCAATCGGATCAACCTCATCTACGGCACCATCTGTGAGTTCTGCACCGAGCGGACCTGCCCGGTGATGTCAGGGGGGCCCAAGTATGAGTATCGGTGGCAGGATGACCTCAAGTACAAGAAGCCGACTGCGCTGCCAGCTCCCCAGTACATGAACCTTCTTATGGATTGGATCGAGGTCCAGATCAACAATGAGGACATATTCCCAACGTGCGTGGGTAAGTCCGTGACCAGCGTCTCAGATGCCCCGCCGTGCCTCTCCAGAGCTCAGATGGTTTGCAGGCTTCTTCCAGGACTCCCTTTGGTACTGGGAAACATCCCTGCCATGGTTTTTCTCAACTCTGTCCCTCATATACCTTCGGTGTCTTTCTCCATAGCTATGGATCTTCTTGAAATGCAAAAAAAAGATTACCAGTAACCCACTTAATCCCATGGACCCCAGTGTTCACACACACGGTGTGGGGAACACTGACTTGAAATGCGAGGTTGGATCTGTTTGACTTCAGTCTCTCCTGGTGATTGTGGCAAGGTTTCCGTGTTTTGGCTAATTGACTTTGGCTTGGTGTTTGCTAGGTGCTGTTGCATAGATTCCAATTCTTGACAACCCTGTGGAACAGAGAGGAACTGCCGTGTAGGGTCGTTACCACTGCAAGGTCTGCTTCCTTTGGTTCCACTGGATGGGTTCAAAGAGCCAGTAGCTGGGTGTCTCAATATACACCACCAGGGCTCTCTCTTTCTTGACTAGTTGACTCTGGTGCAGTGGTTGGTACTCACCTCTCTGGATTCAGAGCAAGAACCCATAGATTTGCTTGGAAGTCAAATGACACTCTGGGAAAATAAAGATTCCTTCTCCTGCACCTAAGGTATTAGTTCTTTTGTGTCCTGTAAACTGTAGACCCTCGTGTACATGATGGATGTACTGGGAGTTTCGAAATGAAATGCAAATGCTTTTGTTTGCATTGTGCTATAAACCATAAAGTAGTTGTAAATCTTTTGTCCCTCTTATATCTCTTTACTCTGTCAATAGCTAGATTTTCTATGCACAGACTGGCTGGACTTATAACTCATTTTTAGTGCCCTAGGCACAGTAGGAGGAGACACTGATGGTACAAATAGTTACATGCTGGACTGCTAACCAAAAGATTGGAGGGCCAAACCTATTCAGCAGTGCCTCAAAAGAAAAGGTCTGGTGATCTACATCCTCTCCTTACTTATTGGTGAGGTTAGGTTCCAAAGACCATGCTGTAATGTAAAGTCAAGGTTATGCGAAAATGGAGCATGACTACATCATTGCATAACCGCCAAGTCACCGAGAATCATAGTTCAGTCAAGTTGACACATAACCAATCACAGCCAGCATTTGCTCTCACCTCACACCCCAGCTTTAACGCGTGAAAGAGTCTGATGGGAAATTTCTAACTATCGCTGTAAATGCGAAATGTCGGATAACAAGGTAGTTGATAAACGAGGAGAAGGTGCACTTTCTAAACATCAACCACGGAGAACGCTCTGGTGCACAATTCTAGTCTGATATACGTGGGGTCAACTGAGTCCGTGTCAACCTGATGGAAACGGATAAGCTCAATGGGAGGAAGCCCTCGCTCCCATCCACTGCTAGAGCTCTAGGGCCTAGCACAGTGCCTGGTAGCGTGTGCAGACACGCAGGAGATGTTTGTGAAATGCTAGAGGAAAGCATTATTTTAAAGGTCCAATAAGGTCGGATGCCCAAATACATTTGAAACACGCTGTTACAATCACTTCTAGATGAGCTGTCCATCCCTTATATGTGGCATATGGAAAGTTGAGATGGGACTTAGGGAAGTAAGTAAGTTTATGCCAGAAAAAAAGGTATAAA
Organism: Tenrec ecaudatus; assembly: GCF_050624435.1. NCBI lineage: Eukaryota > Metazoa > Chordata > Mammalia > Afrosoricida > Tenrecidae > Tenrec > Tenrec ecaudatus. The sequence continues at coordinate 26,369,031 of NC_134539.1, read as the reverse complement.
AATGTATTGGGGCAATATGCACATCTTGAAATATTCAGCACACAAATCAGTTTGCTCAGTATCCTTGTGTTGCCCTGACATGTCCCCTTCCCTCATGCTTTCTGCCTCTCTTGTCCCTTGTTAGCAAGCAGGAGGTGGGGTCTTTGCTGGCACAATCCTTTCAGCCACTTGTGGAGGAGGAGGAGGGCAGGTGATGTAAGTTCTCCTAGCTATATGAGGGACATCACAGGAGTAGGCATTTCTCAGATCCTTTTGTCCTGTCATGGAATGTAGAGACTTCTTTTGGAGCTGCTAGATATAGTCCTTATCCAGAACAACACAGGTCACTGCCAATGCTCTTGGCTGAACCTGTGGTAGCAGCTATGTTGGCTCCGGTTCATAGTGACGCCGTGTGCAACAAATGAAACCCAGAGCAGTCCTGCACCATCCTCACTACCATGGCTATGTTTACGCTTATGGTCGTAGCCACTGTGCCAATCCACTTCTTTGATGGTCTTCCTCGCCCCTGCCAAGTTGGGGTGATTAGCGATGATTCCTATAAAGCACACAGCTTGTGTGCAGAGCGCTGGTGCTCAGTGATGATCTTAATGAGAATTGTCACCTAGAAAGCAGAGAGCTGTGCCCCGATGATCACCTTGATTTTTCCTGTTGTTGTATTGGGGGGAAAAACAGAAACCCTCAATGCAAATGTCCTGGCCTTACTTTTACCAAGTCAGTTTTCTTTTCTTTTATAAAAAAATATTTCATCTCCTGTGTGTATAGCTGGTTTGTGTCTCTCTGTGTATATCTATCTATCTATCTATCTATCTATCTATCTATCTATCTGTCTATCTATCTTCTTTCCCTCCTTTTCCCTTCCTTGGCCTCCAAGTAAACTTCAAAGTCTGCTTTGATACAAAATCCATTTTTTCCTTCATAATAGTAGTCCCATTGTTCCCTCTTCCAGCTTGCTTATCCCTCCTATGCCTTCTAAAGAGACACGCAGTGACAACAACATGCACAAACACAAGACTGAGCACAACACAGCAACAATAGAAAATAAAATAATAGCCATAACACCAACAACAAAAAATCAACAACAACAAACAAGAAAAGCCTATAAATGATTCAAGGTCTATTTGTTGTCCTTTGTAAGTGTTTTCCAATCAAGTCTGATGGGGTGCCACGCCCTGGCCTGACAGTCTAGTTCTAATAATCCAGCACCCTGAGATGCTCGCCTTCCCCACACGATCACTGAAGACACAGTGGGTGCATAAGAAAATGTGATGAAGAAAGCTGATGATGTCTGGCTATCAAAAGATATAGCATCTGGTGTCTTAAAGGCTTGAAGATAAACAAGCGGCCATCTAGCTGAGAAACAACAAAGTCCATATGGAAGAAGCACAGCAGCCTGTGTGATCATGAGGTGTCAGTGAGACCAGGTATCAAAGACCCAGAGCAAAAAATCATGTGAATGGGGGGGGGGGTAGTGTGGAGTGGAGACCCAAAGCCCATCTGTAAGCAAGTGGACATCCCTTTACAGAAGGGCCATGAGGAGAACGCAGGCCAGTCAGGGTGCAGTGCAGCACTGATGAAACATACAGTTTTCCTCTGGTTCTTTAATGCTTCCCCCCCCCCCACTATCATAACCCTAATTCTACCTTACAAATCTGGCTAGACCAGAGCATGTTCGTGGGCACAGATAAGAGCTGGAAATACAGGGCATATAGGACAGATAAACTCCTCGGGACCAGTATTGGGAGTAGCCATACCAGGAGGGTAAGGAGAAGGTGGGAGGAGAAAGGGGGAACCAATCACAATGACCTACCTACCCAAGAGGATGTACAATAGACAAGGGGGTGGGGGGAGACATCAGACAGTGCAAGACATGCAAAAATAATAATAATTTGTAAATTACCAAGGGTTCATGAGGGAGGGGGGGAGGGGAAATGAGCTGATACCAAGGGCGCAAGTAGAAAGAAAACGAGTGTTTTGAAAACGATGATGGCAACATATGTACAAATGTACTTGAGTCAATGGATGGATGTATGGATTGTGATAAGAGTTGTTTTAAAATAATTATTTTTTTAAAAGCTAAAAAAAAAAACCCAAAAACTCTCTGCCACTGAGTCAATTCTAAATCCTATCTAGAGTAGAATGCTCCTGTGGGTTTCCAAGACCATGATTTTTTTATTTTGACAACAAATTTTTACAGAGTAGAAAGCCTCATCTTTCTTGCCAGGAGTGGCTGGAAGTTTCAAACTGCTGACCTTGAGTTTAGCAGCCCAACTTGTAGTTCACTATACAACCAGGGTTCCTTGTTCTACTGTGCTACTACTGCAAAAAAAAAACAAACAAAAAATGGGTATGTATCTTCATCTTTTTGTTGAAGACTTGATTTACCAAGGATGGTGCCCTTCCCGGGTACTGGCCCCTCCTCCTAACATGTCCAAAGTAAGTGAGACCAAGTCTCTCCATCTTTGCTTCCAAGGAACGTTCCAGCTGTATTTTAAGACAGACTGGCTCTTCTGGCGGAGCTTGGGCTATTCCACATTCTTCACCCACACCACAATTCAAATCACGAATTCTTCTTCAGTTTTCCCTTTACTCTGTGCTGCTTTCACATGCACCTGAGGTCATTGGAAATGCCATGGTTTCAGTCAGGTGTCCCTTTGTCCCCTTAGTTACATCTTTACATAGTCGGTAAAACACAAGAAAACATCAGCATTCTCTGCTTTCAACTGAGATCCATCTGACATCAGCAATGATATCCCTTGTTCTATGTCCTCTTCTGAATCCAGCCTGAACCTCTGGCAGCTCCCTGTTGATAGATGTACTGCTGCAGCCACTTTTGACTTGTTTTCAGTATAATCTTACTTGCATGTTATTATTATTTTTAAAATTTTTAAATTGTAAATTAGGTGGTGGTGGGGCGGGGGAGGGGGTGTTACTTGCATGTTATCTTAATGCCAGAGTGGGAAACCCTTTTTCTCTGCCAAAAACCATTTGGATAGTTATAACATCATTCACAAACCATACAAAATTATCAACTTAAAAATTAGCCTGCTATAGTTGGTCAAAAAAGAGCCGTGGTGCTGTAGTGGTTACCAGTTAAGCTGCAATCCACATGGTCGGCAGTTCAAAACCACCAGCAGCTCCAAGGGAGAAAGACTGGGCTTTCTACTCCCGTAATCAGTTATAGCCTTGGAAACCCCAGGAGGGTTGCTGTGAGTCAGCATTGGCTTGATGGAAGTGAGTTTGGAGTTTGATTATATTTGGTGAAACGTCTAATTAACTCACTCTTATTGTGATAGCTGAACCTGCTTCTCTTTGGTGAGGCCTATACTTCATTGGTATTGGTGATTTCTTGGGGCTTATGATCTCCATCCCTATCTTAATGAAATTGCTTGATCATTTCCACAGTTCTCTAGAATAGTTATGGGTATAAAGCTCTCCCAGTTGGTTGGCCAGGTAGCTAGCTGTCCTACAAATAAAGATCCATAAATGTGGGCAACAATACCTCCTGTTCCTCCTTCCCCTTCTGTGTCTGCTTCTGAATGTTTTGACCACTGGGCGCATGCGCTGTCTCTGGTAGCTGTGGTTATTCCACTTTATTTTCTTCTTTAGACGTAGCCTCAGCCATTAATTACTGTGGATGCACCAGGAGAACATTATGCTGTGTGAAATAAGTCAATCACAAAAGGACAGAGAGATTGTAGGAGTCCACTCTTTTAGAACGCCAAGCCAAGTACGATATGTGGGGCGGAATATGATTTGATGGCTGAATTTGGGTGAAAGGCAAGCCAGCATGCCATAAGGAGGTGACCAACACCGTCATCGCTAAAGACAAGGAAGAATCAGAGACGTATACAGGAGTTATGGACAAGATCCACGTTTCTTTGTTTGGCTTTTGCAAAGTGAAGCATCGGGGATCAGTCCCAATCACCCACCGCCACAGTGAGGGAGAGCAGCATCCTTCCCTCCTGTTACTCGCCCTTGGATCAATGATTGTTGTATTTTGAAAGAACCTATCTTTAGGAGCCACTTTCTTTGTGCAATTTGTTTCCTCCCCTTCTTCCTCCCCCTGATTCCAGCCTACTTCTCTTCTTTTTGATCTTAGTGCTGTCATGAGTCATTATCATGGAAATGATCAAGATGCCTGTCAAGATAAAGGAAAAGAAAAATTCTCTGCAAATAGCAGGCCCTGAGTGGATGCAAAGGGGGCAGCTCTACTTAGAAGTACAGCTTTGCACTGTGGGCTTCTTTGGAACTGGGATGGATTCTAACGTCATGTCCTCTCCACTGTGATCCAAGGAAACAGAACCGGAAAACGCTGACAGCTGTGAGGACTTCAGCCTTCGTTAGGTATTAAAGCATATAAACAGCTGTTGATCTCCATCATTGAAACACGGAAGAAAGAAAACCATTCATCTGTCTCTAGCGTCGTGTTTAACTAGGAGACTTGTGCTATTTCAGAAGTCAACTTTCCTCAGATGGGAGAATACAACACAGATGCGGCTCTCTTGTAAACCTTAGTCTCCTGCACTCTCTCTCATCTGACCGCCTCCAGTTTCCATTGCCAAGGAATCAACAGATGGCCCTTTTAAAGCCCCTAAAGGATCGGTAACTTCAGAACCAAGAGCCACCTTCTCTTTGGTGGTATCTCTTTAACCACTTTTAGTGATAACAACCAGGACCGAAAAATAAAAAACTGCAACCCTTTATAGTCTAACGCCTGTCTCATTGCAATGATCCACAGCCCCCTGTTTCCTAGCCCCCCAGTCCCAGTTTTGTGTTGTTGTTTACTGTTATATAACAGGATTTCAGCTCTTAGATGTGACATTCAGAAAGAAATGAATAGAAAATGTAGAACTCCTCCAACTCAGAGGCTTTTAAAAAGTCTTTGAAAAGAGGGGAAGAACATTTAAACACCATCACATGATTGCCCTTTCCCTGACAAAAAGGTGTCAGAGACTCCCGGGAAGCCCAGGAAATGTATTCACAGTTAGGGAGCCTGCTGTGTGCCAGGCACTGTACTTACCAGTTTAGGTCATTCTTAATTCTTAAAATAATGCAAAGCAAGCAACCAGTCCCTTTTTACAAGGAAGCTGACACTAAAAAAAAAAAAAAAAGTGAAGGGGCAGAACCCAGAACTAAATCCATCCAACTCTGAATAGCTGATCTTCAACAAAAGATCTAAGTCCATTATACGGAGATGAGAAAGTTTCTTTAAGGAACAGTGATGGCAAGAGTGGATATCTGTTTGCAGAGGAATAAAACGAGACCCATTCCTCACATCATACACAAAACAAACCCAAAATGGGTCAGAACCCTAAATGCAAATCGTGTAATGATTACGGTCAAAATAGGAATAATGCCCAGGGTTCTAACATGTGACATAACTAAAATAGGTTTAAAAATAAGTAGAACACAAAAATTGATTGTGGTGAGGATTGCACAACTCCTAATATGGTTGTACTATTGACTTGTATGTTGCGTGACTTATATGGCAATAAAACTATCCAAAAAGGAAGAAATAGACTTCAAATTCAAAGGGGGGAAAAGAAAAAGGACCAGACTTGCTATTCTGAAAGAAATTGGAGGAGCCCCCAAGACTCTTGCTCTGAGAAAACCTAACATGAAACTGAAGACACTCCTTGGAGGCCACCTTGCAGGCAAATAAAAGCCAAACCAAACCCATTGCCTTCAAGTCGATTCCCACTCAGATTGACCCTGTAGGTCAGAGTAGAACTGCCCCAGTGGATTTCCGAGATGAGCCCTTTACAGGAGTAGAAAGCCTCATCTTTCTTCCCATCCAGGCAAACATCAGGCCTGTGAAACAAACCACCGTCCACGAAGCATGCGCTCTTGCGAACAATCAACTGTGTGAGACCAGGAGGGCAGCATGAGGGGCAGGAAACCAGGCAGATAAGGGCACCCAGGGAGGAAGCAAGGAGTGTGCTGGAACTTTCCAGGGGATTGCACCCAACTCCATGAAATAATCTGTGCTTGAACTTCATCTAAAGCTCCCTGGGCTCCTCTGGCATCCGTGCCATGGAGGCGGACCCCGGACAGGGCAGGGTTTTGTTTTGTGGGACTCAGAACAAGTCACCTGCACCTAACGATGGCAGAGCAAAGTAAAATGAGTCCTTCTCTAAAGCAGCAGCTAAGGGATTTCCCTAACTCTGCATAGTTCACACGTGATTTAGGAGCCAAGAGCTGAGTGCGAGGATTTCTAGCCCAAATCTATACCCTTGTCCTAAACTAGCCCTCATAGGATGTGTCAGTGTTTCATAGATTTTCCTTCACAAGGATGAAGCCTTCTCAGGAGGCTAGGGCAGAAGTTCACAAAACATCTTCTTGCTAAACTTTTAAGGGAGAGAATCCTTTGTTTTGGGCAAATCGCCTCTGAAATGTATAGGTTCTGTTGGTCTTCATTCTAAGACTGGGAGCAGATGACTCCATCTCATAAAGGCACTTTGCGGGTTCAGGACTATGTGCTGCTTCCACCGCTCAGTCAATAAACGTTCGTTGAGCTCCAGTGAGGGGCCAAGGTCTGTGCTTGGCACCAAGAGAGCAAAGCGTGCTGCCCTGCTCTTGGTCGGCTTTGGAATGCCAAAGGCGGCTAGATGCTCTGAATGGTGCTACACGTATTCCTCGCCTGAGCAGTATGTTCAATGACAAAGTGCATTGTAGATGTAGCTGCCTCTGTTTTGCACTGCTCTCGTGAGACTAGGGCTGAGTTCCAGCCTTCTTTTTCTTGGAAGGTGATCTGCTCAAGAGAAAATTACTGTAAGGAGGGACTTCTCAGGCACGGGATGTGGGGACCTTGAAATATACAGGGGTTCCTGGGGAAATGCCATTCTCTTTTAATTCTGTTGTCCCAAGAACTTTTTGAAGCCCCCCTCGTAATTAATGTATATGATTCCGTTTTTGTTTTCTTTCAAATGTTTGACTTTCTACGATTTACTTCCCCTTATGCTTTCCCTTTGATGCAAAGCTAGACTGCCCAGCTAAGAAAAGCTGAGTCCGTGAGCTGTGTGAAACCTCCGCTGCCTTCAGCAGATCCTGAGAGTTGCCTCCCCCACCCTCCACCCAACCTCAGAGAAATGACAAGGAGCCCCTCATGTGCTCAGAAGTGGAAGGTGATGGTGGACTGCAGGGAGCCCAAAGAGCCCAGAGACTGCCCTGTGTGTTAAGCTAATTGCCTGCTGTCCCCACCTGCACCCAGCTCACCATTACACGTATTATGTAATTTTAATGGGTTTTATCTCAGGTGACAAGTTGTTACATTTCAGCAGCAGCTGGAAAGGGAAACAAGATAGCCAGGACTGAAACAGTCACTGGGAGCCAGAGATGACAACCGGACTGTGAAGGAGCGAGAGGGGCATCCGCTGCCGGTGCTCGATGGGTCTGCTGTCCCCATGGTGTTCGTGGTCAACGAAGGCCGGGTGCTGAGAGGCATCAGGCTTTAAGGAGTTGGAAATGTATCTGAAATTGCAACAGGATGGAGACAAACGAGGGAGCTGTGTAACACCAAGCTCAGAAAGGAGAGAATGGGATTGGACAGAACAGTTCTGTAACCCAATGGAAGTTTTGTAACCGTTCTAGAAACCATTGATGAGAAGTGTGAGAACCTTCCTGGGATTACCACCTGAGTCTCAACTGATTTCTAAAGAGAGTGCAGGTGTGTGTCCAACTGAGTCAGCCTAGCAGCAGGGCCCTGACCCCAGGGCGGGTAGCTATTTCAACAATGACATTATGGAAAACAACCCAAATTATTAGCTGGATACAAACCTCCACCTCTGGAGAGCAATTTACAACTTTGCTTTAAACAATATCTGAACGACAGAGGATGGGGATGGCTTGTAAAGTACTCCGCAGATAGGACCTTTCACGTGTTTTATCTTAAAAACCCATGATCGCTTCACATTCCGATGGCTAATCTACCCATACTTCCTTAGCATCGTCAGCTGCCCTTCAGCCCTTGCCCAGTAAAGTGGATGTTCTGGAAAGACGAACCAGTTTAAGGGAGAGGCTGGAAGGAACATAAGTATTGATTTCTGTCAGGTCTGGGTTTGAATTACTAGCAAAATTTTCGGCCTCTTCTGGACTGTTCCTCGTTCATAAAATGAGTCTACTTGTATCTACCGGGTGAGATGGTGGAACATTGAAACACCTGGCATGACGTTGGGAAAAAGAGTATGTTTTAAATGCTAGGTATGTTTAGACATTTTAAATGTCTAGTTGACACCACAGAGTGTCAGTGTGCTAAACCAATCATCAGGTAAATGGTAGTCAGGTAAATAGTAGTGAGAACTGAGGGTGGAAGTCCATCGATCTGCCACGCATTTGGCCGAGGAGCGGATCAGTGCATTCTCTTCATCTTGTGCTGTGTCCTGTGGAACCAGTGGGAGAAAAGGTAAACACCTCTGGTGATGGGCTCTGCTTGGACTTGACAGCCAGAACCCAGAAAGTGGTCCCCAAGAGAACTTAAATTGTTGAGTGCATACCATATGTGGCCTGCACAAAGCTACCTCCATCCTCTTTCTGTGTCCAGATGTCATTCCAGCATAATGCCCTGCACCAAGCACACGTATGGGGAATATCATGGGATACATGTATTCTCCAAAATTGTGGGACCATTATTTTTTTTACTTTACTAATATTTTTATTGCTCAGTGAGGGATTTTAGTACTTAAGGAGAGCTTAATAGAGGATCTTGTTATTATGTGAATACCTTTTTTAAAAACATTTTTTTCACATGCCATACAATTCAATAATTCAATCATTTAAAAAGAGCTGTGCCATCATCACGACAATTTTAGAATATGGAAATGCCTCTCTAGTCTGCTCTTTGGAAGTTAAAATGTTTGTCTTCAAGGAGAGGCAAAATGGAGTTGTTAGCTCACTGTAAGGGGTGTGGGGGGGAATCATTCTTTAAAATAAGTGATAGGATTTTGATGTTTCTGTCATTCCCAGCCCGGGTCAGTGTTGGAGAGCAGTGTGACTTGGAATAGCTACACCAGTAGTCAGTTGTTCATTTGGGGGCCTGGCGCCTCTGCTTCTGCTTGGCTTCCAGTCCAGCTGGAGAAACAGCCACTAGTGTTGGCAGCGGCAGCACGCTGGAATGGTATCAATGGGGAAACCACTGAGAATCCCTTGTAGTTGACTTTCTTTGGCACCATCCTGGCTGCCTAGCCAACCAGGCACCATACCACACCTTCTGGGAACGAGGAGGAAAGAACATTGTTGAATATTGGGAATTTGTCAGCTTTGGTCTTGGATGAACCATACTTGACTGAAGACACCGGCCTTCCTGTGTCTTTAAAGAGAAATGTGGGCACCTAAGTCAAGATAGGTGCCAGGGTCACCAGGAAACTCTGTCTGGACAGTAGCTGTCAGAAGGCACGGACAGCTGCCTGCTTTATTTTATGTTTCCCTGGGAGAGTGGAAGGTGGAGGGCGCATCCTCAGGCCAGGTTCAAATCCTGTTCTTCTTCTTTTGAAATAACTTACCTGGGGAAGTGCTGAATCTCTCTAAGCCTGTTTTCTCACCTGGAAGGCGGGGTTAACGATTTATAAGATTGTGTGAGTCAAGTCAAAGAATGCATCAAACAGCTCTTTGTGAGTTCCTGGTGATTAAATGCTGAATACATTTTACTTTTACTTCTTTTTCACAGTGCTAATAAAAGGGAAGACCTCTGGTTTATTGCAACTAGTCATGCTTATAATTATAAAAGAGAATTTAGTCTCAGTGTTCTCTGAACATTTCTTTCCCATTTGAAGTAAAAACAAACAACAACAACAACAACCAAAAAACCTGTTTAGATCACAAGGTCATAATTATAGTGGTTACCTCTTAATTTTTTTATATATACTCTAAACTTGAAAACCAGCAGACAGAAATGAATTCCATATTTTGGTAGATTTAGAGTCCTAGTAATATGGCTATCTGGTTGTTAGGAACCACGGAATCCGTTTCCACTCACAGTGCCACCGTTTGACAAAACAGAAGGGCCTCCTTGAGTTTTCTAGCCTGTCATCTTTCTGGGAGAAACCTGTAGGTGTTTCTTCACTGAAGCTACTGCATTAATTCAAGCTACTGGATTACTTCAAGCCACCAAACTTTCAGTTAGCAACCGAGCAGCAAACCATTGGACCCCAGGGCTACTCACAGTGACACACACCGTTTGACAAAGCAGAAGGGCCTCATTGAGGTTTCTAGCCTGTCATCTTTCTGGAAGAAACCTGTAGGTGTTTCTTCACGGAAGCTACTGCATTAATTCAAGCTATTGGATTACTTCAAGCCACTAAACTTTCAGTTAGCAACCGAGCAGCAAACCATTGTACCCCAGGGCTACAGCCACGATCGACTCTGGACTGATGGGTGTGCTAGGTCCTTCACAACAGCCGCAGTGCACAATTATGATCTCTATTTTCTCTAAAACAGAGGCAGAGTCATGTTTCTTCCCCAAAGCCATCCTCTCAGTAACTGGTTGACCCAGGTTTAGAATCCAGACTTATTATTGGCCAGTTTATAATCTTTTGTTAAGATGTAGTCAATGAAATGATAAGCCTTCTTGCCCTCCATAAACATAATGATTTAAGGTCAAATAAGATAAAATCAGTGTCTGTAACTTTCTATTTTCTGGAAATGGCAATGACAATCATGAGATGAAGCATTGCTTTTCAAGCGGAACATTTTAGACCCATTTTTTTTTCATATAGGCACCTATGTAAACCCGAGTTATGCTTGTGAAGATACCTGTATGAATTTAAAAAAAATTTAATCACTGTCTTCCTTCCATATAACTAAGCCTCTTTTACAAATGACTTCTGAAAAGGTGGAAGAAAGTAAGTTGATGTGGGTGTTTTGTTTTTTCTTTCCCTTGGTGACCCCAAACCATAAAATTATTTTCGTTGCTACTTCATAACTGTAATTTTGCTACTGTTATGAATCGGGTGACTGCTGTGAAAGGGCCATTCAACCCCCAAAGGGATCACAACCACTGTCATAGGGATTTCCAGTAAAGGAGTCAATTTCCCAGAAGGAATGGAAGGTCTTCAGTGACCTTGCTTTCTTAGACTATCATGCCATTCTTACACAGGGCTCAGTGGGAACATGCTGTGATGGACTAGTGATGTCTGCATAGGTGCGGGAGAAAAGAATGAAGGCCCATCTGTCACATATATGCCATCCTTGCTTTTAACTGTGTCAAAAGGATGATCACTAACAACTCAGGAAAAGCACCTGGCAAGTGTACAATTGGATCTCTGAAGACCAGCCTACTGCCAAGGTTAACCAAGTCAACAAAATGCAGGGCATGGTCTGAAGTGTACCACGAGCATCAGCTTATAGACAACTGCAGATGAGTCATGAATACAGAATGCCCAGTACTCAAGCAATGCAGAAGGAGCTTATCAGAGTAGAACGCGGTCTACTTTTAATAATGATTTTTATAATGATTAAGAGAGTGAAGAGTGGAAGTTCTTGGGTGGCCTAACATGAACTCCTTAGTAAAGGCAGAGGTAGAAAAAAGAGGAAAATCTATAAAATCAAAAAGGGCATTCACCCTAATAAAATGTTTTTTTAAATGTACAAATATGCTTGACACAATATATGTATGTATGGATTGTGATAAGAGTTGTATGAGCCCCCAATAAAATGATTTATTTTTAAAAAAGAACCATGGAAAGGCAAAAAAAGGCACTCAATTGTATATGGAAAATGTTTGATTGCAAATTGTAGTGCTATCTATATTTTTACAATTGAAATAGAATAGTAAAAGGAATAAATTATAGTTACTATTATTTTCATATCTTACACTGACCACGGTCTCCCTTCCCCCATGGTTTCTGTTGTTCGGCCCCCTGTGGCGGGGTGGAGGTACGGGGGTGGTTATGTGTTGATTATTTCAATTGGTTCCCCCTTCCTCCCCTCTTCTCTTTATCTTCCCTACTACCCCCCTGGTATGGCTCTTCCCATTCCTGTTCCTGAGTTCCGTGTGTCCTGAGCTCTCGTCTCTTATCTGTCCCTGTGCACGTGCTCCAGTCTAGCCCTGAGTGAAAGGCAGGACTGGGGTCATGATGGTGGGGGGTGAAGCCTCAAGGAACCAGAGGGATATTATGTGTTTCATCGTTATTATACTGCGTCCTGGTTAATTCATCCCTTCCTTGTGACCCTTCTGTGAGGGGATGTCCCATTGTCTACAGATGAGCTTTGGGTCTCCACTCCACCCTCCTCCTCCTCACTCACATCAACATGAGTTTTTGTTCTGGGTCTTTGGTGCCTGATCCTTGATTCCATTGACACCTTATGTTCACACAGGCTAGTGAGCTTCTTCCATGTGGGCTTGTTCATTTCTAAGCTAGATGGCCGCTTATTTATCTTTAAGCCTTTAAGACCCCAGATGCTATATCTTTTGATAGCTGGGCACTATCTGCTTATGCCCCCATTTGTCTTCTGTGAACATGTCGGTAGGGTGAACATCACAGAATTCCAGATTCTTAGAACAAAAATAATGATTTATAATTTATCAAGGGATCTTGGGGGGTGTGGAGAGTTGATACCAAAGACTCAATAGAAAGTACATGTTTAGAAAATCATGATGGTAACATATGTACAAATATGCTTGATACAACTGATGTATGGATTGTTATGAGTTGTAAGAGCCCCCAATAAAATGATCTTTTAATTAAAAAATAAAAACAAATGAACAAAAAAAAACAAGTGACTATGGAGAACTAGCATGAACATGTTAGGGAACTGAAAAGCCAAACAGGGATGATGAAACAACCAGGTTAATTCTTTTAAAATAATGACCCATTACATAGTAACATAAATGACATTTATAATAAAAATAGCTATTTCTATTTCTCAAAACAACAAAAAGATTATGGGAAGCACACATTAGATCTACACTTTGCAAATTTCTTCAATGTCTGCCTTATCAGAAGACAACTGGATCCTCTGTGTGTTTCCAGATTTCGCTCTATTGGGCTGTGCCGAGCTTTGGTTCACGTCTGCCTTCACTGAGCTCTGCAGGCAGAAAGGTGAGGGTTTGGGGGATCCGTTGTACAGAAGTCCAGGGATTCACAGAACGTGGTGAGAGCTCTTGTGTGGATCAAGCAAGAAGAGGCCCAGACCCTTGCAACGATAGCCACTTGAGATGTGTTGGGTCCATGACTAAAAACTAAGATTACATTGCAGGTTTTACAGTACCTTTGTGACACATGGCGACATCTCTGTGGCAGAAAAAGCCAAGTAGAAAGCACTGTTCTTAGGGCTCCATTGATTGTGGGACATAAGCTTTGTGGTATTTATCAAGAGGTACCAATGGCTTTTCACTGCAGTGTGCGTAGGCACCTGGTCTTGCTATCACACACTTCTCTTGGACCAGGGGGGAAAAGATGCTAACCAGTGTCTAAAAAATAAACCTCTAGTTTCCTTAGCACTGTGCTGACACTAGGAGATCCTAGGTGGTGCGACGTTGGCTGCTAACTGAAAGGGAGACGGTTTGAACCCCACCAGACGTGCCTGGAGGGGAAGCTGGATGATCTGTCCTCTAAAGGCCACAGTCTTTGAGACGCTGTGCAGTGTAGTTCTACTTCGAAATACGTGAAGTTGGGAGCCATGAGTTGGCAGTGACTTGATGCCAACTGATGAGCTAACCTGATGAGCTAGTTCAGACTAGACACTTCACTGTTGTACTTGATGTTTCTATGAGGAGTGTTGTGAAATTGCTATAATATATGCACCACACAATATGGTAGGCCACCACACATGATTCACCTTATGAAGTTCATGCAATAAATATTATAGTTCAGGATAGCTCTCCATGTCAGAGTTCATGAGTTTCTTCCCACCAGAGAGTGAGTGATACATAAGAATAGAATGCTAACATTAGCTCAGATCTAAGTACCATAATAAGGTCGCTAGGAGCCCTGGTGGTGGAGTGGTTCTGCACTGGGCTGTGATCTGCATGGTCAGCAGTTCGAAACCACCAGCAGCTCCACTGGGGAATGACTGGCCTTTCTACGCTTGTAAACAGCTGTAGTGTCAGAAACCCATGAGTCAGCATCGCCTCAATGGCAGTGAGGTTTTTAAAAAATTACTATTATTGTGGAAAATAAATGGAATGAATGATGTAGAAAAAGTGATTCCTTTGGATTGTCTCTGGCCCTGCTCGACCACGAGCATAGATAGTAAATCCAGGAATGAGGAGCAGCCGTGTGGCGAGGGGCAGACACCATGCTGACCATCCGCCGGTGTGACATAGAAAGGGCCATGCTGCTTACCTGCAGGCCTGCCTCTGTGCACGGACCATTTTCTTAAGGAAGTTTGTGGAACATCTGATGCCAAATGAGACGTATTTGACTGGGGTGTCAGAGGCAAATCTTACTGCTGCCTTAAGAAGCAGATGACCTCATATCTAGCTTTGATTTTGTGTACTTGCTGTAATTATGGTGTCTAGCCTTTGTCAAGTGTCTACAATATGCCAAGTGCTTTCCATAGCTCACTTGCTTTTTTACAGCAGTCCTTTTTTTTAAAAAAGTTTTTTGCCCACTGTCCAAATGAAGAAACTGAGGTTGTGCAGTTCACATGACACATGGCTTGTGAAGCTCTGTGGTTGGTCATACTGATTCCCATGTGGCCTTTTACCACCGGGACATCTGTGCTCTGTGCTTTCCAGACGCTGTGTGCACATCATCACGTAAACACCAGAAACATAAATCTCACAAAGACTGTGTGAGGCAGAGGAGAAAAAGAAGGGATCGTTTGAAGAAGTCATAAGTTTAGCTTTTCTGACACAAGGCTTAAGAGCCTTGTAGAAGAAATTCCGCAGAGACAAAACAAGCTATTTCCGGGCGTGGTGGTGGTACTTGCTATTGTGCCTTAAATACTTGGATTTCTTCTTCTGCACCGCTGAATAGGAAAGTAGAAAGACTGGTGCCAGTGGGACAAATCTCTCATTAATACAGTGAGACAGCGGAGTCAATGATTTCCATGTGTTGGTAAGGGTTGATGTGTGTGTGTGTGTGTGTGTATCTCAAAGACCAAAATCTTTAACAAAGATAAGGGTGAGAATACAAATAAGAGATTATGAGCATATACCAACTAGCTTCAGAGTGTTCTGTCTCTAACTTTTAACTTTCAGCCCACTTTGTAAAGTTTCTCACACCCCCAACTGTCTATCTGTCTTCTTATAGTCTTGGATCTTGCTAACCCTGTATTATCTAGAAAGACTTGGTCAATAAAAAAATAAAAATAGGGAGACTTGGATAAGAAGGTTCCTTTGATGTCTTACTCAGATAATGCACAGGACTGGACACTTGAAAACTGTTCAATAAATCTCACCTAATGTCCTTACTAATACTATCATCAATGCTGCATTTCTGTAATGCACTTGCTGTGTTGTTTCCCATATTAGGAGCAGCCCAGTCAATCACGGAGACTCCTGGAAATAAAGACCCTGTAGATCTAAGTCTCTTTGGGCAGGGGCAGGGACAGGTTTCTGCACCTCCTGCAGTAGACTTTCTGGCTTAGATTTCCCCTAACTCCTCAGACAGGTGACAATTTGGAGCCTGTGGAGTTTTCTTAGCCACAAAACATGCTGATGCTTACTATAACCCTGGAGAATGACTGCCCTTATTAGTCGACGCTGAGTCATGGTGCTGATTGGACTCCGTGTTATTCCAGGTGCCACAGGTGTGCATTTCACCTCGTGCAGCCCCATTCCCCTGCTCGCTGTGCTCTCCAGCAGCTGGCTTCTGACGATAGCCAGAGTGGCATGCTGTCAGCTCATGAGAAATACTGTCAAAACCTGGCCTCAAGTGTTTTAGGTTCAGTATTTTATCCTTTTCTTCCCTCCGAGAAACCAAAAGGACTCTCTCAGTGTAGATCTTTAAAAATACCCAATCTGTAACTCTGCAGGGAGTCAATCCATATATCGGGCCCCGAGGCTTTGTAAATCTCCACTGGAACCCATCACCTCATTATTCACCCTCAGAGAGGCTGGGCGTTTTGAACCACTGACTTTTCTATAGCTCAGTGTTAAACGTAGGCTTATTAAATCAACAGTTATTTACAAAGCACTTTCCCCTAGTCTAATAAGAGTGCTTGGGTCTGCGTTTGTCCAGTAAAGGTTGGTGATTCTGACCCACCCAGAGGCACCTGGTGATCAGCCACCATTCAGATTCCAGCCAAGAAAACCCTATGGAGAAATGCGACTCTGTAACACATGGCGTCACAAGTCAACACAACAACAACTATATTCCAAGTGCAAGGGCGGAGGAGATTCAGTTGTAGCATTCTCATCTTCCATGAAGGAGACCCAGAGTTGAATTTACAGACCATACACGTTAAGTGGAGATTTTCCCATTGCTGTCATGTTAAGCAGGTTTCAGCAGAGTTTCCAGACTAAGACAAGTGATGTAGTAAGCCAGACATCCACTTCCAAAAATCGGCCAATAAAATCAGAATGGAGAACTATGGTCCAATCCTGTTAGACATGGGGTCATGTTATGACTAACAATTGCCATTTTGTGAACACCTACATCTGAACCTTATAATCCTATCAATATCTCTCCCCCCCCCTATAGCTAGATCCTGGGGGAGGGGGGTCTATTTAGTGGGGATTCTCCCTTGTTCCACTTATTTGTGATGGAAGACAACCATGAAAGTTGGTAAACCAGCCACCCCATGCCTTTAACTTCCCCCATTTGGGGTATCTAATTTCTAAAAGGCTCATTCCTATCAACCCAGTTCTCTGAGGAGACAGGTAGGTTTGTTTATTTGAAGAATGTTCATTCCGGGTGGAACCTTGTGTGTCTGCATCCATAAGCAAAGTCAAATCAAGAGCAGACCATCCATCAAGTCAGCAAGCAAGGTACTCCAGCTCACAGGGCCAAACATCTTCCTTTCCATCCAGTCAGGTTCTGGTCAACTCAGTTCTAGCCATTCCAACCTAGGTCAACGGGTGCCTTACAAGCTTGGAAGTTTGACGCATGTTTCCCCTAGCCTTAGAACACTGGTCTTTTCATGTATTCTTATCAACCGTAGCCTCCTCTGGCTAGGTCATGCCATAGGCTCAGGTTTCACACCACTAATTAAACTTCAACAGCCAGCCAGTTCCAGGCTCTACTCTCATCCCTGTGAACCTGATCCGCAGCTGTCAGTAGCCTGTACTGCTCAGGCATTTTCTAAGGTTAATCTTCTGCTCCATCGCCCAATCTAAAGAAATAACCCAAGGTAGGGTGACTGAAGTATGGTGCTACCTCTTCCTTAAGATACTTCTATGATCCATTTATATGATCTCCTTCCGGGGGACGAGTCTGTACTTGACTTCTGTCGAATAGGGGCTCCTGCAGGAGGTAGGTGGGAGGATGGGCACATAGGGGACCATAACCGAATCTTGGTGAAAACTGAGCAGGGCCTTAGTCATCCTAGGTGGACTGAGCATCCTGAGGAAATGCTCTGGAAGAAAAAGCAAGGCCCTTTGCAAGTTATCCCCAAACAAAATGATTTAAGCATAAAATATCAAGGCTTTGCAAAAGAAGAACTCTTCGTGCTCTGGGTTATTGAGACCGTTACTGTCACTGCGGTCTTGGGACTGGGCTTTTAAAGGGTAAACACTTTGTATTCCAGGGTCTTGGGTGTGGCAACCAAATAAAGAAGGAGAAACGCCTTCTGTTCTGTTCTGGCAGATTGCAATGGGAGGCTTTGTTTGTTGGAAGGGCACTTTCCATCTAGTAATTAAGAAGGCCTTCTCCTTAATTAGCAACTTGGCTTCCATGCCTCCTTAGCTTCTAGGTAAACTTTTATTTTCAGTGGGATTGGCAGGGTTGGTATCAAAGACGGCTGTGCCCTGAGAAACTCACTGGTGCTTTTTTTAAAGGGCACCATAAAAGACAGAAGCCATCTTCTTCCCTTGGAAATAAGCAGTTTCAAATATAAGGCGCGTAGACGTGCCCCTACGGATCGCCTTCACTTTAGCTGCATAGCTCCCGCCTCGTCAATAATGATTTGACCAAGGTGCGATCCTCCATGCGTTTCAAAAGGAGGGGTCATTCTGAGCATTTCGTTCTTTGTAGTGGCTGAAGAGAGATGCTTCTCCGAGATGACCCTGCTGGTGGAATGTCCTCCAAAGGGATCATGTTTGTCAATTAATGGATTGATCATGTATAAAAAATAAGCAAGAGTTCTAAACAGAGCCTTGACGTGGACCCTTCTCTGGCTAATTGTTGAGCTGGGAAGTGGTTGAGCTGTCCCATTGCATCAAGGGGACTCAAACTTACAGAGAAGGCATAAAGCCAATCGATTCCTTTGTTATTATTATCTAAGAATCCCAAATACATTCAGCTCTTTGCACATTACAATGGTGCAGTCTCTAGTAGTCCAATGATATCCATGAACTCTTCACATCAGTAGGGGTACAACTCTGTAGCCCATTCTTCACATAGCAGATAATCCTTTTAAAAAAATCAGATCCTGTAATTTCCTGCTCTAAAAAACGAAGCAAAAACAATTGCCTTCCACTGCAGACAGAACAATAGCTCAAGCCTTTGTTTTGACCTATTATAACCTTCACAAGCAGACTCTGGCTACTTCTCTGACCTTCTCTTGCATTATTTCCTCCTACCCACAGGATTTTAGCAAACTGAGCCATCTTTAAGCTTCTCGAAGATCTCTGCTAGTTCTCCCTCCCTCCCTAAACCCAAGCCTTTGCACTTCTTCTTTATCTGGAATGCTCTGCCCTGGATTTTCTTGGCTCCTCATTCAAGTCTTAGTTCAAAGAAGACTTTTCTAATCATGGACTATAATGTGACCTCCTTTCTAGCTATTTCTATTAGCTATCTCCATTAGATCACCTGGTTTAACTTTCTTCCTAGCATCTTTCCTCTAAAATTGTTCATTTATTTATTTACTTAACCACCACAGAAATCAGAGAATCAACAATTCCTGACTGAAAATCAAATGAGTTGGATCTCATAAAAATTCAAATGATTACTTTTTCTACGGTTACTCAACAAACATGTGTTGTCTATTTCACATGTCTTACTTCAGACATTATGCTAATAAACAGTGGAAGACAGCAGTAAACTGAATGAGCACGACTGTCTCCTCGTGGAATTAAAAAAAAATCAAATGATGGAGTCACTCCTGGAGTGTTACTCTGAGTCAGAATTGACTCGCTGGCAGTGTTTTCTGGCTTTCAGGGTGTAGTGGGTTCAGCATTGGACTGGTAGCTGCACAGGCAGTGATTCAGAACCACCAGCCGCTCCTCAGGAGGAAGATGAACCTATCTGCTCCCATAAAGATTCATAGCCTCAGAAACTCTGTTCCAGCCTATAGAGTCACTAATGAGCCATAATCGACTCATTGACAATGTGTTTGGTTTAAAGAGATCATGGTAATTATCAGGGTCTAACAGACTGGAATAGATCCATGTTTGTGCCCATTCCAAAGAATTCTCGAACACTATAGAACAACATCATTGACATCACACACAAGAAACATTTTGCTTAAGATCATATGACAACAATTGCGGCAATAATATTGACAGAGAACTGCCAGAGTCTAGGCCAGATTCAGAAGAGGACGTGGAACAGGGATATCACTGCTGATGTCAGCAGAGAACACTAAAAGATGTTGACTTGTGTTTTAGTGACTATGCGAAGACATTCAACACTGTGGACCATAATAAGCTGTGGACAGCATGGAGAGGGATGGGAATTACAGAACACTTCATTGTGCCCTTGAGGAACTTGTGCAAGTTCAGAAGGATCGAGAAGCTGTTGTGCCTACAGAATAAGGGGAGGCAGTGTGGTTGAAAATCAGAACAGGTGTACATCAGGGTTGTATCCTCTCACCATCTTGTTCAATCTGTATGCTGAACAAATCATCAGAGAAGAGGGATTATATGAATAAGAATGTGGCATCAGACTTGGAGGAAAACTTACTAACAACTAGCAGTATTCAGATGACACACCTTCCTTGCTGAAAGTGAAAAGAACTTGAAGCACTTGTTGATGACGATCAAGGGTTGCAGCCTTCAGTGTGGATTACAACTCAATGGGAAGAAGACCCAAATCCTCACAATTGGACCAATAGGTAGCATCATGATAAATGGGGAAAAGGTTGAAGTTGTCGAGGACTTTGTTCTGCTTGGATCTGCAATCAATGCTCATGGAAGCAGCAGTCAAGAGATCAAAAGATGCTGCACAAGACCTCTTTGAGTATTGAAGAGCAAGGATGTAACTTTGAGGATTATGTTTTGCCTGACCCAAACCATGGTATTCTGTATTGCTTCATATGCATGTGAAAGTTGGCCATTGGATAAGGAAGACCAAAGAATAATTGATACACTTGAATTGTGATGCTGGCTAAGAATATTGAAGGTACCATGGGCTGCTAAAAGAACAAACTCATCTGTGTTGTAAGAAGTAAGGCCAAAGTGCTCCCTAGAGGCAAGGATGGCAAGACTTCAGATGACATACTTTGGACATATTGTCAGTACAGACCAGTCCCTGGAGAAGAATGTCATGTTTGGTTAAGGGGAAGGGAAGACCCTCAATGAGATGGATTGATACAGTAGCTGCAACAGTGAGTTCAGGCATAGGAACAATTGTGAAGATGGCACAGGACCTTGCAGTGTTTCGTTCTGTTGTGCATAGGGTCATTATGGGTTGGAGGAACTCGGTGGCACCTAACAACTACCACATGGGCCGAAGGATCCCTGTGGGTTACTCATTGGGCTATTACTAGCCTCAAGGTTAGCACTTGAAAACCACTGGCCATTCCACTGGAGGAAGGTGAGACTTTCTGTTCAAGTAGAATTTACGGTCTCAGAAACACATAGGAGCATTTCTACCCTTTCCTATATGGTCACGGTGAGTCAGAATTGACTTCATGGCAGTGAGATTGGAGTTTGAGTTTGGAAGATAGTCCAGCCAGATTCCGTGCTTCCTAAATCCAAAGCAGAGACTCAGTCTTCTTTTCAAGAAAGTAGGAGAAGAGTTTGACTCTTCAGCAAAGCTAAGTGAACACCCTGGATCCTTGACTTACCAGTTCCAATTGCCATTCCCTCCTGAGGCTGGGGTGCTTTCCCTACTCTTGTTTCCTTCCTTCCCTCCCCCCCTCCTTCCTTACACCACAATTGATACACTATGGAGGGGACTGGGACAAGTGATTTCTCTCTCTCTTCCTGCTCTCCCCTCCCCAACCAAAAGAGCCTTGGATAAGCCAAGAACGGTTTGACCAGCAAAGAAAAGGCTCTTGACCTCTGCAGGTTCCACAGAGGTCACCCTTGGCAGTGATTCAGTGGCATAACAGCTTTAGTCCTATGGCTGTAACTCCTAAGCCATAAATTAAGACCCTCCTGCACCTTCAACATGCATGGAAACGTTTTGTTCTCATCTATAAATCACAGGAATTCTCAGGGCATGACAATGCACAGCGCAGCCTCCCTTAGTGCTTCTGCTTCCAGGAATTTTTTTCTGACTTGATTAACTGGAAGGGCGGAGATGGGGCTTTGCATGCTCATTTTGGATATCCATAGCTTTAGAAAGAAGTCAGAGAAATAATTCTCTTTTCAAGACAGAGGGCATGAGATAGGCTTATCTCAGAGGCTTTTCACGTCCCTGATCCTTGTGGAAGCAGATGAGGTTGCCGCCCCCATCACCACTGAGCATCCGACTGCAATTTCTCCTCTGTGTGGCTCATGACGACCTCTCAGTGCTGAACCATCTTGTGGTCTAAAACGGGTGAAGGTAATCTCTACTCATGACAGTGTTGGCAATGTGTTTGAAGCTGGAAGAGAGAAGAACTAGGGACTGCAGCAATTTCTAACAGCAAACTCTGGGGTAACTGGTTGAAAATCAGCACACCTGATTTAGAGGATGGAAAAAAAACTTACTAAAAGAGAAATGTTGATTTTCTTAGAAGAACATTGGCATTCATAGAGGAGAGGGGAAAGAGCATTCTCAGAGGAGAGACAGGGGCATTCCTGAGCCCTGGTAATTCCCTGTATCATTCTGTCTCTCAGATGAGTATAAAATGCAATGTAATTGGGAAATGGTTTTGTGTTTTTAGCAAAGGTTAGAAAATAACTTGTTTTCTCTTCTTCCCACTTTTCTCTTGCTCGGGACCTTCCTTTGCTACCTTGGTTCCTGCACCATAGGGCAGGGTGTCAAACTGACAGTCCTCGGGCCGCATGTGCCCCCCGAGGTATTTTTTGGGCCCACGAGGCTCTGAAATAAAATGTAACGAGTGAATTGTGTGTATGATATTGCCTGGATCTCCCGTAGGTGCTATTTTCTTCATAACAATTTTTTCTATTTTCATTTTATTTCAGAGCATCATGGGCCACAAAAACTTACCTTGGGGGCCCGCATGCAGCCCAAGGGCTGCCAGTTTGACACCCCTGGTGTAGGGAATTGAGAGGGCAGAGCAGAAGTAGCCTTCAGGGATGCAGTCAATGCAAACCTTTGCATCGAATCCCACCTTCATTAAAAGTTGGAACTCTGCATGTTTCCCACAGCGTTGTTGGGTAGGATGGACTCATGGGTCCTCTCAAGTGCTGACATTCTGTGATGGAAAAGAGTGACTGATGACAGTACAGGCTCCAAGGATAAGACGGGTCAAAGTCCAAAACCTTGGGTAGGATTCAATTGATGTTACCAGAGACTATCCAGTACCCATTCTGTGTTGGGCGTGGGGTTAGGCTTTGTAGGTCAGAGGAGAAACAGCTGAAAATGTGCCCTGTAAGCCCTGCGCCTTGAGCTTGGAATCCTAAAGAGAAACAGTAACAACAAATGAATAAAAATAAAGTTTTACCCGTAGATTTTATTCTAACAGAGCTTTTTAATTTATCAATTACTCCAATGCAGCTTGTGGCACTAATCCTGTGGTGTCGCCAATGCTTTTTCTACTACACGGGGGAAGTAATGTCGTTTGGGGTGGGGGAGAATCTTAGAGAGAAACTTTATCTGGTTGGGTAATCAAAATAGGTTCCAATAGAAGTGGAACCTTGAATCGTTACTATTTTTCTTTGATGATTGGAACAATAGATTATCTTCCTCTTTTTAATTTCTTTCTTAGCTGGGCAGGAGCCTGCATTATGTTTCGTAAATAAGTATTTCATTGTCTGGTGTCCTTCGCTTTTCTGAAGCATACAGGCCTAGTCAACATTAGACTGTTACTATGCGTTACCTTTTTTTTAGTCAGCATAGGGGGTTGCACATGGGGCTACCAACAGCAAGGTCAGCAGTTCGAAATGCAAAGGTTACAACAGCCACTCCCTGGGAAAAAGATGAAGCCTTCTACTCTTATAGAGATTTACAGTCTTAGAAACCCAGGGGGGCAGCTGTATTTTCTCCTGTAAGATCGCTATGAATTGGTAGTGAATTGATGGCAGCAAATTTGTTTGTTTCTTTGTTTTTTGAGTTGTGAAAGAAGTTGATTTAGCTCAGCTTTTGCCTTGACTCTGCACTGTGATGCCTCAAAACTGAACTCATGCTCTGTCTATTTTTGGTAGCATACATCAACCAGGCATGCTAGAGAGTTTTGGGGAATCTTTAGCATATTTTAGGTCTCTTGATACATAGACTCATACTTGTCTCTGATGTTGATCAGTGTTTGATGGGAAACTCTGGACTTCCCTGACCTTTTCTGAACAAACAGACTTACTTCGGGCTCTGTGGTGTCGTTTGGAAGTGAATGCTCTTTCTCATCTTCCTCTAGGGCGGTCTCAAGAGTTTGACATTACAGAATCACAATATTCCCAACTTCACACCCTCCAATCATATCCATTCCATGACTTTAAAAGTAAAATGGAAAGGGACCTACACAAAGCAAAAATGAAGCTAGAGGGGTCAGGGTGTGGGGAGACAAGAGGTCTTTGGTCATCAGGCAGCCTTGCTGTACTTTGATTTACAAAGATTCACATCAACCATCTTCTCTGTCTCTCCCCAGTAGTTAGCTCCGGTTGCTACTTGAGATTGTGCTGTGTCTTTCTGTGGGTGTTAGGGACCACCAAGCCAGTTCTGTTACATGGTGACCCCAGGTTAAACAAAGCAGAATGTCTCCAGGTCCTGGTATGTTCTAGGCAATGGCCGTGGGCTCTGTGTATTGTGAGGGCCTTCAAACCTCGAGGGCTCATCCTCCATCACAGCCTCAGACAACCGTCTCTTGTGATCCATAGAGATCTCACTGGCTTGCTTTCAGAATTTAAAAGACCCCCAGGCTTTTCTTCCTAATCCGTCTTAGTCTGGAAGTTCTGTTAAAACCCGTCTACCATGGGGAACCATGCTGGGAGTGGAGTTGCCGCTGGCCTACATCTCACCATTATAGGAACAAGAGAGTCACTTCTGTAGGGCACACAGGTGGTGACAGGCAGGTGGTGGCTTGTATTTCTAGAAAGTGCAAAGACTCTCCTGTTTGTAAGATAAGATTCAGTCGGAGTCATGTGGAGATTTAAGAAGGAATTGTTAGATTCCTCAGGTAGGAAACACCTCAATTCTTGGCTTCGCAAGAGAAAGACATTCACTCCGAAGTCTGGTTTGTGATCCAAGTGAATTTTTATGAAGAATAGAAGAAGTTTCAGGTTTTACAGTTAACCGAACACAGGACTGCACCCCACACATGTGGTGACCTGAGGGGGGTGGGCGGGGAGAGAGACTGCAGCACTGGCAGTGGGGGGCGTTAGGGGGGCAGTGGTGCAAGCCTTTTGGGGTCTTTCAGCTGGGAAGCATGGTCGACAGTACTGGTTGACCTTATTGGCTGAATTAAGCTCACCTGCCCTAGTTTGGGGCCCCCAAGCATGGAGAGGAACAACTCTTACCATTCTACCTTACAGAACCTCCAGGAAGGTTCATTTATTTCCTTCTCCATCTCCATTTCTTCACCTTGAATCTCCTTTTCAAGTACAGTAATTGAGTCATTAGCCCTGCTTGCATAGGGGTCAGATTTAACAATCCACCTAAAATCGCATGCCACATCTCTAGTTAAATGAGAGGAACAGTTGTTTGGTCAGCTTTGATTCTTGGGATGAGATCCCCGGGGTTTGTTTCTATTTTGATTGTAGAGGGACTTTGCAGTTCCTCCTTGGGAATATAGAGCATTTTCTTTCAAGGAGAGAACATCAGAAAAGAAAAAACTTTAACTTCTCGTTAAAAAACAACAAACGTGCTGTTTCCCTGTTACAAAACTCAGCTTTTATGCACAAAATCCTAAGTCATTCACAAGTGGAGGAACCTGTTTAAGGAATGGCTAAACCATCAGTAGCCAAATTCTTGAGACTTAGTCTACAGTGAAATTGGATCCCTGACAGGGGAATTTTTGTTTTTCCCTGGCAGGCAGGTTGGCTGCCTAACAAACTGTGGAATTGAAACCCATGTGGTTTAAAAAAAAAAAGGTCAAGAGGTTAACCCGGAGGCAAGGACCAGGAGGTGCTGGTGCCTACTTTCACCGAAAATACTTACAAACAATGCCCACAGAAGTCCTCGCTTCACAAACACGAGAACTGGCCCAATGAGCTTTTGCTGATGTTTCTGTCTCCTTTGAATTCTACTTGGACACACTCTGTTTTGACCTTGGCTTCAACCTTTATCACTTGTTTTAACTATAAAAAACAATGGCATGATGTTATCAATAGAGAGAAGGTTTTTAGTGGTTTTTAACCCTTTTAATATTTTTTTCCCCGAAGGATGAGAGAGCTTTAGTAAGTGAAATAGAGAAAAAGTAGACCTGCATCAGCTTCAGTAGTAGGTAAAGAGCTCAGGGTTCCCCCATCCCACCCTTACTCTCTCCAAGGTGATGTCACTTCTGTGGTTTCTGAAAGCAAACCCTGGAGCTTTGAGGCATGCTGAAAACCACTAGTCCATATACTGTTTTCACTGACAATTCCCTTTGCGGACTCTTTCTTATCATTGGGGTTAAGTCAGAGTCATGAAACGTGAGAGACTGCCAAAGACCACTGCTAGTGCAGTACCAAGAGACGGGGCTGGGGGTGCAGGCGCAAGCTGAGGTCTCAGTGCCTCCTATCAACTCACTGCTGATGCTCCCATCAGCTCACTGCTTCCCAGACAGCGCCGCCAGGGTCCTGGTAAGTGCTTCCAGTGACTTCATCTGCCAGATAGACATGACCTACATACAGACACGTCTCTCTGGTGGAAAATGAGCTGATGGGCATATCTACTGAGGAGCCCTGGGAGCACTCTGTGGTAAGTGGCGGACCACTGAATGCAAGGTCTGTCATTCAAACTCACCAATCACTCTTCAGGAGAAAGATGAGAAAGAAAGCTTTGGAAGTCCTATTCGGAGTCACCCTGTGTAAGAAGCGACTTGAATCAAGTCATTTGATGGCAGTTGACCTGGGGCTTTTTGTCTCAGGAGTAATGCTGTCTCTTTCAATCCAGAGAGGTTGCTCAGGTGTGGTGGCTTACTCAACGGCTCAGGGGAGCTCCCACAGGCAGGTGGCGCCACCTGAAGAAGTGTCTTTGTTGGGGCAGACTGTCTTTTACACCATCATCTCCTCTTTGACAATATCTAGCAGAGACCAGTCCCTGGGGAAGGACATCCTGCTTGGTCAAGCGGAGGGGCGTGGGAAGAGTGGCAGGTCCTCAATGAGATAGATTGACACCCTGGCTGCAACAATGGGTGCAAAACCAGGAGCACTTGTTAGGATGGCCCAGGAGTAGGCAGTGTTTCGTTCTCTTGTGCATAGGCTCACTATGGGCCAGGACAGACTTGGTGGCACCTAGCAACAACAGCAACAGCAGCAAAGCCCCTCAATAATAAATCGCCTATAATAATGATACAGATCAAGCATAGTGGCTGCTGTAAGGTTACAGACTGTAACTAAAGGATGACCTGGGCCCGTGCTCAACTAGATCAAGTTGGCCATGGAAGAGGAGCCAGAAATGGTGGCCCAGGCTCAGAATAGGTTGGCAGGCCCACAGATATACCATATATTCTCATAGATAAGCCAAGCTTTTCAGCACATTTTTAATGCAGTTTTAATGGTAAAATTAGGTGCTTCGGCTGATATTCGGGTCGGCTTATACTCGAGTATATACGGTAATAGGCAAGGTGAGGTCAGGAGGGATTGGGACTGACTGAAAGACTGTTCCTGCTGAACCTAACTTAGTAGGGAAAGGAACAGAGGCCGGGTTAGCTCCTGGGAGAGTTCATGAAAGGTGTGGTGGGAATTAAGTTCAGGAAGGTAGACTGAAATTCCCCCCCTAATCATTTTTTTCTCTTTTCTTCTTTTACATTTTATTAGGGACTCCAACAACTCTTACCACAATCCATACATATACATACATCAATTGTATAAAGCACATCCATACATTCCCTGCCCCAATCATTCTCAAGGCATTTGCTCTCCACTTAAGCCCCTTGCATCAGGTCCTCTTTCCCCCCCCCTTCCCTCCCCTTTCCCCCCTCCCTCATATGCCCTTGGTAATTTATACCTCGTTATTTTGTCATATCTTGCCCTATTCGGGGTCTCCCTTCCCCCCTTCTCTGCTGTCCCTCTCCCAGGGAAGAGGTCACATGTGGCTCCTTGTAATCAGTTCCCCCTTTCCAACCCGAAATTCCCAACTCATCCATTTCCCACCCAATATTGAAGATACCACCTGGACCAACGGCAAGGGGAGGGGGGGGGGAATAACACCTTTGTTATTCTACACGTTCCTTTAATGCATCTGTAGATTCTAAGGGAAAGTGCCCCCTAAAGAAAACTAAACTCATCGCATATGTTTATCAGAAATGGCGAGGTGTTAGTAGCTGCTTTTGCACACGTATGTGCCCCCTTGTGAGTAGATCTTCAAGCGTCATTAGAGTAACTGGCGGGCTGGTCAGAAGACTTTGCTTCTCTGGTCAGACATCCTTGGAAATCCCTCTCTCTGGAGTCTGTTTGGTGCTGGCCCTGCGCAAATTGTCTGGCAGGTGGAGCAGTTCATTCGGCTGCCATTTCCTTTTTACTCAGGGATAACTAGATGCCCTCCAACATACTGGTGCCCGGTACTTGCTGAAACATTTCCTTTCATTGGGCATGTGCCCAGGAAGGCTTAGCATGGACTGCAAAGTGAGGGGAAAATGGGACCAGCACTGTCTCAGGACTTTATTGTCATCCAAACAGGTGGACCAGAAGTCAAGCCTTGGAGGGTTTTGAAGTCCTGCCCTGGAATGCACTTTCAGGGCAATGTGGCACCTGGTGTGCCTTTGCTCGTGGCAAACTTGGACATCTTTGGCAGAAGTTGGCAACTAGGGTAATCCAGTGTGTGCCTGCAAATCCCATCTTGCCTACACAAGTTTGGGATTCTGCAAGAAAAATCAAGTATCCCTGCCCATTCCATTCCTCTCCACCGCTCCGTAATGGACTCTGAAAACTTGTTTCCAGAGCCCTCGGGGGTGTGTGTGTGTGTGTGTGTGTGTGTGTGTGTGTGTGTGTGTGTGTGTGATTATGCCGATTGAGGCCAGTCCACCCAGGCAGTATGTGGCTTCAGAAAGGAAACTGGCCAGGCCAGCAAAGGAAGTCCCCAGGCACCTGGAGGAGCTCATTTTCCCTGTGAATCCTGACTTGGGGATGTAGGGAGATGTCATGTATATTCTGAGATCAGAGAGCAGCTGAGCAGGGACTTCTTTGAAGAAGCAACAGCTGCTGCGAGGTCGTGAACAAAGGCTGTGTGACACGCTGCCAGGACTGACGCCCTCAAGTCAGCTTCAGAAATCCTGTAGGAGTGGAATTGTATGCCCAACAAGAGATTCGCTTCACAACATCCTGGCCCTCTGGACCTCCAGTGCTCAAACACTGGCAATAAATGTGGCATCTCAGGCCTTAAAGGGCTTGTTTTCCTTCCCCAAGACTCACAAGAGCAATAAAAGAGCCATATGGCCTATCCTCCCTTCCTCCTCTCCTCCGTTCCAAGTGGCTTGTGATTGAAAGAGTTGGGTTTGAGTGATACTTTGTGTAGCTGAATTGACCTAGTGATACATCACAACAAGCAGATACAACACAAGCAACAATAACAAAATAAGTGTGGTCTGTGGTGCCAGCCATGTCTCTACTAGCAAATTATTCACTGCCATCCTGAGGCTTCATGCCCTCATTGGTCAAATGGAGATAAGTACTAGTACCTCTCTGTAGGATTTACTGAGAAGATGAAATGAGATCTGATACGTGTTTTGCTATGGTGAGTACCGAGTAGACATCGGGCTATTGTTTTGTTCCTTTTCTGTAGAGAAGTGGATCGTCCTTGGTGGGCAGGTGGTAAATGTAAAGCCTGAAATCCATTCTGTTTGGAGCTACCTGGGGAGGAGGGGTGCTGGGAAAGAACGAAGTGAAGAGAGGGCTGAAGAAAGAGCCAGCAGACTTTCTGGTGAACACACTGAACTCTTCCTTCTACCTCACCCTGACCACTTGTTGTTTGCGAAGCCCACTGCACCAGACTGGATTATAAACACCAGTCCACAATTCAATTCATCCTCAGCTCCTCTGGAACCCAGGAAAGGTCTGAAAGTATTTTTATCTGGCACAAAGCTGTCTCTGCACTTCACTTGTTTCACTTAATCTGAACATCCGTACACTTCACTGCGGAGATACTCCGATGTTTGGTTCTAAGGCCCTGACCCAGGGGCTGCTGGGAGGCTATGTAATAGACAGTCCAGGCACTTCCGAATCGCTTTACATTCAGAAAATCTCAAAACCAAATCCATCCCCAATGACTTTTATTTTCTGTAATAAAAGCAAGCTTGAGGTCGCTTGGGCAAATACACAACACATTAAAGGTGGGTGATGTAAATACATTTCAAAGTTTGCAGGGTACATTTAACAGGACCCAAGGGCAGGGACACAGCTCTCCTAGGAAGGGACTGGAAGGAGGCAGGGCCTGGGAGGCCTTTGGGGCTCTGTCCAGAGTTCGGGTTCTCAGAGCGCACGTAAGGAAGGGCTGTCACTGATGCACCAGCTGTTCTCAGCCTTCCTAACGACATGACCTTTCCCCACAGTTCCTCATGTGGTGGGGACCCCCCGCCCCTAACCATAGCATTATTCTCCTTGCTATTTCATCACGGTAATTTTGCTATGGTTATGAATCGGGTCGCCCCTGTGAAAGGATCCACAGGTTGAGACCCACTGGGCTCGGATCTTTCCAAGTGAGATCCCGTGTTTTCGAATGGATTTGTGGACTATCTTTAGGTTTGGTCAGATTGTCAAGGGGGTCTGACACCCCACCCAACCCCCCCAACTAAGTACCGATTATTATAAACTTCCTGATGCCAAAACAGAGACATTTAGCCGGATGGTCTCTGAGGTTCCTCTACTATACAGTTTGACCATTTTATTTCATATTCAAATCCAACTACAACCCTTTCTCTTAAAGCCACTTCCTGGGTTTCTCATAGTCACTGACCCTTAAGCACAGGGGTTCTTAACCTCTGGGTCACAACCCCTTTGGGGGTTGAATGACCCTTTCACAGGGGTTGCCCATGACCTTTGGAAAATACATATTTCTGATGGTCTTAGGTACCGAGATACTGCTCCTCTATCCATCTCCAGGTGGGTCCACCCACCTGCCAATACGCCCATATACGAGTATCCAGTGTGAAGACGGTTACCGATGCTAAACCATGCTTCAAGACAAAATTTCATTTATTTGTCATTAGAAGTAAATATTTCACAATATAGAATTACGTATTGTTTTTGTGATTGATCACTATTAATTATGTTCAATTTGTAACAATAAAAAGATATCCTACATACCAGATATTTATATGACGATTCCTAACAGTAGCAAAATTACAGTGATGAAGTAGCAACGAAAAAAATGCAGATGTGCAAAGCCCAATCTGATATCTGCATGAATCCCGTAAGGTAGTAAGTATGTAAAACTGATATTAAACTCCATATGAGTGATGGATGGCTATCAGCTTTGCAGCGTAGTCCTGGATGTGGTGGATTTGTTTCCCTCCGCAAACCAGAACTTCCAATAAAGCGGACCTCTGTTTGACGGTCCGCCGCGGGCACAGTTGCTTTCAGATCTACAGCCTGTCCATTTGCATGGACCAGAGCCTTTTCTATTTAGAAAGTGAAAAGTGAGGCTTCGTCTCCTATTGGCCGGCCTCGCTGAGCGACCTTGTTGGCATAACTACTGCAAAGCTCAGACTGGTGAAATACACCTGCCCACCTCTTTTGTGCTTTCATGGTCCCATCACCATTGATGAGATCGGAAAGAGCACTTTCAGAGAGGAGGGGTGACAGGAAAGTGCAGCGACCACAGAACAAGTCCTAATTTTTAAAAATCATATCGTGAAATTCTTTCAGGCTTATAGATAAATGAGCAAAACAACACATGGAGTTTCCCCAGACCATTCTCCCAACTTCTCCTGTGGTGAAAATATTACCGAATGAAGTGCAAGTCCCAATGCCAGGAAATTAACATCGATGAATTTCTAACTTTTAAAGATTATTTTCCCAAGGAAAGTTAGTAATATAGATGTTTTTTACTTTAAGCCCATGTTTGATAGAAAATTCTCACTTGGTCTTTGCAGATTGTACACACTTGCCAAGCCAGGTCTTCGAAACAATTCCTTCATTCCAAAGGGTGTTCACACTGTACCTGGAGGACGGCCCAGCCATGCTCTCTTGCAGGACATCGTCCTCATTTGGGATAAAATGTTTGAAGATCTGAACCATAAATCTCCAAATAGCTGTTTGGAAGGCCTGCATGAATTTGACTCATTGGAAAGAAGAAGGGGGGGGGGGGCTGTTCTGGCTGCACAGCCTCATGTTTAGATTGCTGATCTGGTGGTGAGGTTGCACTTTGAAGATGACCCCATCTGTAACTGGTTTTTATCACCAAATCCAGAGCCATAGGGAATAGAACCTCAGTAGCAGGGGGCTAAGAAAAACTGCCTTTTGCTCAAGACTGGGGCATTTTAAACCTAACCTTTGCTATAGCTTTGCTGAGGCAAGAGTGGGGCTCTGCCGCATATGGGGAATCCTCAGGGACATCCCACTGAGTAGCCCCCTCTGAGTAGCCCCGGTTAGTTGAATGGAGGCCCTGGGTTTGTGAACAGGCTCCAGCAGCTGCAAGCATCTGTAACAATCTGGCGTTAAGATGAATGAGCCCCATGGGCTCCCAGCTGCTTGAGTCCACCAAGGCTTTGTGGCTTTAGACAGATGTTTCTGCTTTGAACACTAGGAAACAAATGTGCACTTTCCCTGCCGATTGCCAGGGATGGCGGCTATCCACAGCCATGCTCCCAAATCTCCTGAAATCATTTCATGGTGCCTGATGAAGCTGGCCTCTGTTGATGAGAGTGGGCTTTTTCCTTTGGGAAGGGAAGCAACAATGGTAGAGGTCATATGCATTCTCTATCAGAGCAGGACACAGAATGGACATGCCCCAGGATCCTTTGTTGCTCCCAAGCTAAATGAAAGCTTGACTCCAGCCAACACACATGTCAGTTTTCAAAAGTACATCTCAGATTCCAACATTTGCCTTCCGTTTATTAAAGGCACCTCAAAAGAAACCAAAGCCGTTTGTAGGAATGTTTTAAAATAGTATCAGGAATTTGCGAGGGCTTGAAATTATTAAGGGTCCTCGCTCTTGCCTGAGCCAAACCTGCTTCTCCTATAGGATGAGCCATCAGGCCAGAAAGCTAGAAGGCTTGAGGCCACCCTCTTTCGCACCCGCAGTTTCACTTCATCATCAAATTCTTTGGTGACTGCTTTCTGATGCATCTTGGATTTCTTGATTTCTCTTCGGTGACATTTCCAAAATCATCACCCAATAGTGCTGCTGCGGCCCCTCCTTTAGGTCTCTCAACTTCACTGTTGTCCCTTCCCAACCCCTTTTCTTTCCTAGGGCCAGAGTAAGCTTTTAAATAAAATCTAGCCCAGTGTTGGCCTAGTTCATTCGCACCGCAATCAAATGCAACTGGAGTCTTTAGCTCCTACTCTCTTTTCAAGAGTTCTGGTAGCGCAGGGGTTTAAGTGCTTGGCTGTAAGTCAAAAGGTTTGCAGTTCAATCCCACCAGCCTGTTTTGTGGGAGAACGATTTGGCAGTCTGATTCTGAAAGTATTTGCAGCCGTAGAAACTCCACAGGACAGTTCTAATGTTTCCATTAGGGTTCCTAGGAGTCATTGTCACATTAACAGTTTTTGGTTTACTCTTTAAAAAATGTATTCCATGCGGGTAGCCCCATAGTTGATCCTAGATAAAATTCCAGCAGACGATGACTTTTCTAATCACTCTTAGGTACGAAGAGACTGTTAGTCACATGACTGTGGCATAACATGCGCAAAATGCCCCAATTTGGTAATAACACTGCACGGGTCCTAGATAGCATTTCCAAGATAAGACTGATCTTGCTCCCTTTGCCTCCATGCCTCTGCTAATCTAAGAGTTATCGTTGAGAGATTTGCCACAGAGGAATGAAGATAGGGAGAATCAGTGGGAGTCCACTCATGTTCCATGACTTCTTCCTCCGTCTCCCAATGCTGCTTACTGTGTTTGTTGGGGTCATTGAGTGGATTTTCACTCATGTCGACCTGCTGTGACGGAGGAGAATTGTAGAACTGCCCCATAACGTTTGTGGCTTTACTTTTCACAGGAGCAAATCATCAGCTCTTTCTCGGAGCCACGGAGTTGTGTCCAATGCCTTAACTTTTTACTAAGCAGCAGAGCATTTTGACCATTGGGCCACTTGGTGTGTGTGTGTGTGTGTGTGTGTGTGTGTGCGCGCGTGTGTGTGCGTGTGCGTGTGTGTGTGTGCATGTGTGTGTGTAGGGGGGGATACTTCCAGTGCCAACAGCCTTGCCTGCGGAGAGTGGAGGGAAAACCAAACTTCACACAATGAGACCAACGGACATCATGATAAACAGAAAAGATCACAGTTGTCAAGCATTTCAATTTGCTTGGATCTATCATCAATGCTCATGGAAGCAGCAATCAAGAATTCAAGCAACGTATTTCCTGGGCAAACTCGCCTCTTTAAAGCATCGAAGAGCAGCAATGTCATTCTGAACACAAAGTTTCCAGCCATGACATTCTTCGGTCGTCTCATATGCATGTGAAAGTTGGACAATGAATAAGGAAGACTGCAGGAAACTTGAAGGAGCCCTGGTGTTTGAGTGGGTTACATGCTGGGGTGCTGATCACCATCTGTTCCACGGGAGAAAGATGAACCTTTCTGCTCTCATTGAGAATTACAGTCGTGAGACCCCACAGGGGCAGTTCTAGCTTCTCTTTAGGGTTGTGGTGAGTCAGAATTGGCTTGATGGTCATGAGTGAGCACAGAAATTGATGTACTTGGTGTTGAAGATATTGAAAAGCCCATAGCCTTCGAGAAGAACAAACATGTGTCTTGGAAGAAGTATAGGCAGGATGCTCCTTAGAAATGAGGATGGCCAAGACTTTGTCTCATGTACTTTTAACATATTAGGAGGGACTGGCCCCCAGAAAGGGGCATGATGTTTGGTAGGAAGTCACATAAGAAGCAGAAGACCCTCAAAGAAACAGATTGACAGAGTGGGTGCAACAATGGGCTCAGACATTACAACAATTGTGGAAATGGTGCAGGGCCTGACAGTGGTTGATTCCGGTGTACACAGAGCCAGTTTGAGTTGGAACATTCACCACCATCACGCAAGGAGGGAGTAGGGGCTGAGATAGTCTTACTTCGTTGGAAGGCTTTGTGTTCTCTGGAGTTGAGGGCTAAAGTTCACAATTTAAAGGGATCCTTTCCTGGGGTAAACCAAGCAACAACATTCACAGCCTCAAGCCCATTCCGACTGAGAGAAGCCCTAGAGGACAGAACAGCTCCATAAAGTTTCTGAGACTACAAATCTTTATGGGAACCAATAGCTTTGTCCTTCTCCTGTGGATATGAACCTTGAGCCCAGTGGTTAGCAGTTCCATGCTTAACCCACTGTGCAACCAGTGCTCCTTATCATGGGATACTTCATCTAAATGGATGGCCCGGATTGATCTACTCATGGCCCAATCAGCTGTGGCCTTGGCGGTATGATGCCCCATAGGGAGGGCTGCCATGGGGTTTATACTCCAAGTTGATGTGGAGGGAGCAATCATACACTGACGGAGTAGCTGGCTGCCGCAGTCTGAGCTAGTCTGGCAGGGTTCCTGGAGACCAGCAGTGGCATTCCGAGGCATAAACCTTCAGCAGCCGTCATCATTCTCTCCGTAGACTGAACAAATAATGCGTGCTTCTTAGTTCCGGTTTATGGCTCGCTTTGGGGAAATTGGAATTGACTGCTTTCATTGGGAAACAAACTAGAAAGAAGAAAAGCGGCGGTGTGGGGTGGGGTGGATGGGAAGGGAGAAAGGGGAAGGATACAGGAATGGGAGGAAAAAAGAAACTCTTAACTACAGAAGCAAGAAGAAACTGGATCCCTGGTGCTAAATGTTTCCTCATGTGACTAACCACCCTTTGACCCTGAAAGTTGGGGACTTAATCATGGAAAACCTTCCTCCCTTGTGAGAATTCAACGAGGAATGTTTAAGATGTTGCTGTAGGGAAGAATGGGTAAACCAGGAAAGGAATCCGGCCAAGCAGCCTGTCTCTGCACCTGGGACTTTCGCCCTTGCCTTGAGTTGCCCCTGTCACCTCCACACTAGACTGAGCGATGCTGCTACTCCTTCATTTGCCTCTTGTATTTTGTCCACGCTGCAGTGTGCAAGACTCCTCCCCTTGGTTCACTGAATACAGCTGGTACTGCTTCAAATTCACAACAGACTGCCAAGTCCTGGGGGAGGCCAACACAGGAATGCCTTCCATTTAAACGCCTAAAACTAAACAGGTGCCCATGGTACACGCGGAAGATGGCTGCCCTCCTCCTCCGGGCGCTCATCCAAGGCCTCACCTTGGCTTCTCACCTTCACACTATCGTCCTAAAAAGTGGTAGAACTTTGCCAGTGCCTCGCTGGAAAATATCTCGGCCCACCTCTGCGTGTGGTGGTTCGGTGCCTCGGCGTCAGCTCCAGCTCAGATATCCCGATGGCCAGCAGATGAAGCACTGCTCAGTCCTGCCTCCCCGTCATGCTCGTGGATGTGCCTGAGTCCATGGTGTGGTGAGCGTGCCATCCATGCCAGTGAGGATTGTCCTTGAGTCCCACGACCCTGTACTTGACCCAACGCGATATCTTCCCTTGTGACAGGTCTTCTGGAGACATGTGTTCAGAGTAAGCAAGACCAAATTTTACCGGCCTCACTTCTAACAGGCATTTTGATTTTATTTCTTCTAAAGCGGATTTGTTTTCTCTAAGTAGAGAAGGCTGGTTCCCCACCTAGATGCTTCCCTCTAGAAATGTTGAGGCCAAAAGAGAGTTGGGTCCTTTCACTGCAGTAACAACTTACTTCTCGGGGCCCAGGCTTCCCTTTCGCAGGCACAGATTCCAGACACAGTACACAATGTGCCTTTTCCCTGGAACAGATTCAGTTACTAAGCCACTATTTTTTAAAAAAATCATTTTATTGGGGACTCGTACAACTCTTATCATAATCCATATATACATCCACAGTGTGTGTCAAGCACATTTGTTGCCCTTATCATTCTCAAAATATTTGCTTTCTACTTAAGCCCTTGGTATCAGCTGCTCGTTTTTTCCCTTCCCTCCATATCACCCCCTCCCTCATGAACCCTTGATAATTTATAAATTATTATTATTTTCTCATGTTTTATACTTTCCGATGTCTCCCTTCACCCTCTTTTCTGGTGTCTGTCCCCCCGGGAGGAAGTTATATGTAGATCCTTGTAATCGGTTCCCCCTTTCTAACCTACCTTCCCTCCACCCTCCTGGTATCACCACTCTCAGCATTGGGCCTGAAGGGATCATCTATCCTGGATTTCCTGTGTTTCAGTTCCTATCTGTACCAGTGTACATCCTCTGATTTAGCCATATTTGTAAGGTAGAATTGGGATCATGATAGTGGGGGATGGGGTGGGGAAGCATTTAAGAACTAGAGGAAAATTTTATGTTTCGTCGTTACTATACTGCACCCTCACTGACTTGTCTCCTCCCCATGACCCTTCTGTAAGGGGTTGCCCAGTTGCCTACAGATGGGTCTTGGGTCCCCACTCTGCATTCCCCCTCATTCACAATGATATGATTTTTTGTTCTTTGTTGCCTGATACCTGATCCCTTTGACACCTCATGATCACACAGACTGGTGTGCTTCTTCCATGTGGGCTTTGTTGCTTCAGAGCTAGATGGCTGCTTGTTTACCAAGAAGCCACCTTTTAAGGAAGAACCTGCCCCATCAATAATAATCATGTAAAAAACCAGGGTGGATGATACCTTCAGGACCAAGGGTGTGAGGGACGATGCTGGGAGAGTGGAGGGTGAGTGGGTTGGAAAGGGGGAACTGATTACAAGGATCCACATGTGACCTCTTCTCTGGGAGAGGGACAGCAGAGAAGGGGGGAAGGGAGACTCCGGATAGGGCAAGATATGACAAAATAACGATGTATAAATTACCAAGGGCACATGAGGGAGGGGGGAAAGGGGAGGGAGGGGAAAAAAAAGAGGACCTGATGCAAGGGGCTTAAGTGGAGAGCAAATGCCTTGAGAATGATTGGGGCAGGGAATGTATGGATGTGCTTTATACAATTGATGTATGTATAAGTATGGATGGTGATAAGAGTAGTATGGGTCCCTAATAAAATGTAAAAAAAGAAAAGAGGAGAAAAAAATGATTAGGGCAAAGACTGTACAGATGTGCTTTATACAATTGATGTATGTATATGTATGAACTGTG
The DNA here is from genome assembly GCF_050624435.1 of Tenrec ecaudatus. Taxonomy (NCBI): domain Eukaryota; kingdom Metazoa; phylum Chordata; class Mammalia; order Afrosoricida; family Tenrecidae; genus Tenrec; species Tenrec ecaudatus. The sequence goes on along the minus strand of NC_134539.1, from coordinate 26,331,264 downwards.
ATAAGAATTGTATGAGCCCTTAATAAATTGTTAAAATTAAAAAGAAAAATAAATAAATAAATACAATTTTTAAAATGTTAAAAAAAAAACCTGAATAAGTATAATACCACATAATCAGTATTCAATACACATTGGAACAAGAGGATCATTTGCACACAGCACAACTAAGTTCCTACAGAATTTCTGAATTCTCATTCATCATATAGACTTATACATCCATATGATATAATAGTAAACAACCATTACAAAGCATGTTTTCCAAGAACATTGAAAATATAGGAAAATGTTCTTTTCTTTTTAAAAATTTTATTAGGGACTCATACAACTCTTATCACAATCCATACATATACATACATCAATTGTATAAAGCACATCCATACATTCCCTGCCCCAATCATTCTCAAAGCATTTGCTCTCCACTTAAGCCCTTTGCATCAGGTCCTCTTTTTTTCCCCCTCCCTCCCCGCTCCCCCCTCCCTCATGTGCACTTGGTAATTTATACATCGTTATTTTGTCATATCTTGCCCTTAATGTTCTTAATGCAATGTTTTAATAAATGGAATGCAAGTTTATATGATTTCAATTTCATCATGTATGTGTGTGCTTATAATGAGTCAGAGCTGACTTAATAGCCCTTAACCACAATTAGTAACATTTCTGTATAAAAGGAGCTCTAGGTTAACCACTGGGCTTCTAAATTGCAAGGTTGGTCGTTCAAAGCCACCAGCAGCTCTGTGGGAGAAAGATGAGGCTCCCTCCTCCCATACAGATTTACAGTCTCAGAAACCCTATCTAGGGCCAATATGAAGGGAATTGACTAGATGACAATGGGTTGGGTTTGGTACATGTGTTATATTAGAGCTTAACTACTGAGCAGTATGTTTTTGGCAAGGAGATGGTTTACAATGGGAGCCCTAAATCTAATTTTCTAATCATTTTATCGGGAGTTCTTATAGATATCGCAACATTCCATAGTTCAGTCACATCAAGCAGTATTGCACACTTGTTACCACAATCCATTTCAAAATGTTCTCCTTCTTCTTGACCTTCTTCATATATGCCCCTCTTTATCCTCTCCCTCCCCACCCCAAATCTATTTTTAAGCCATCAGCTTACTCATGTTCAACTCCAGAAAAACAAAACGTACGCATATACATTTATCACAAGAACAACTTGAAAGAAGAGACTTTCCAGAAACTTTAGGCCAAAATCATCTCTTCTAAGCAATATTCTAGCCAGTGACCACTTTTTTAAAGACACATCTTAGAACTTTTTAACCGAAAGAATCAAATTTGCCAGTTCTATCCTCCTCACTACACTGCACGTGCACTGACTGCATTTACGCTCACTGGCCTCTTGGCTTTTGGTAATGAATGGCTGCAGCGGAGAAAGGGTAAGCTGAGGCCTTGTGCACGGCTGGCAGGTTTGCTTCTCTGCGTGCGTTGGGATCAGAAGTGTTTGTTCATTTTGAGATCCTACTTCAGAATGAATAGTCATGTGCTCAGGACCCAGAGGGTCCTCAATGATTGTCTGCTGACTTCTTGGTCATCGACTAATCTCTATGATCCAAATTTTAAAAGCAAACTGCTCTGTGTGTTGCCGTGCCCATCTACCTGTGAACTACATGGTGTCGAGCAGCGTTGGACTGCGAACTGCGAGGCCAGGAGTTTAAACCAACTGCCCACAGCACAGATGAAACAGGAGTGTGACGGCTGCCGTAAACATTGACAGCTCAGACACTCTACAGAGGATTGCTATGAGTCAGAATTGACTCAGTGGCCGTGGATTTTAGGAGCTCTTGGCCTCAGCTCTGCAGTCAAGCTTGGATGAAAGCCCAGTTGAAAGTCAGCTCAGGGAACTTTAGACTATTTTGCTCATTAACATATTCCCAGGACCTATGAGAGGGACTGGCGTGTTAAGAAAGACCCACCATGCAGTGTAATACATATTAGAATTTAAATTCCGAGCACCTCATTTTCACTGTAATTCATAGCCTTCAGCTATGACTGGCTAACAATGAAATTCCTCTGGCCATTAACCTGGTGAGACTTTCCCGGGTGACACTGACCATTAATGGAAAGTGGATTACCTCCACCCCTCTCCAGCCAGCCCAGGGAGGGGCAGTCTCCCTTAGACACTTGCCTGGGCATGTGTCCTTGATGTAGATCACCCTACTGGGGGTGCTACTGAGTCATGCCCTATCAGTCACGCTCTGGCTGTCTTGGTAGGGAGGCCCTGGACAAATCTTCTAGATTCTTCTGTCTAACATAGAGTGTATGTGTCCCAATCATCTGCCACCCATCATGAATTTGTGCGTGTCCTCTGGGTTCCACATCTTATTTAAGCAGCCGTGTGGCTCTGAACCCTTGCATAACTGTATCTTTCTCTCCCCTCTGGATAATGTTTCTGTCTTTGTCCCCTGTAAGACTTAGTAAACGTGCTCCTTAAATTATATTTTGAGATTGGGATCTCTTTTGTATCTCCAAACAAATATTAAATCATTGAGGAAACAGTTATATTTTAAATGAAAGGTTTATTTATGAATGTGTTAATATTGGAACCAGCAGTTGTGATTTTCCATAATATCCATATGCCAAGTTTAAGAAAGTTTTGATCCTTTGGATATTGACCTACCTATGAAACATCATTTAACAGAAAAAAATAAATTGCCATGTTACGATTTGTACAAGGATTGACCAACATTTTTAAATGCATGCATTCTACCCTCAGTTGAATTGGTTTTTGAATGGCTATCTAGTGATACTGAAATTCCACAGATTACCTTAGGTTTACCCTCAAGATAAAGTTTTTCATATCTCACATCCATAATATAATAAGAATAAGAAAGACCAGCATAGAAATATGTTACATGAACGAATTCCACCTCCATCACTTCACTGGCTCTGGGACCTGATGTAGGGATAAATATTGGAATAAAAGTAGTGACTTCCTGCAACGGTCCCCCAACCACTAAATACAGCTGTTCCCCGCAGAGCACTTGCCTGATCCTCAGTGAGCCCTGGGCTCACATGACAGCTGGTATCGCTGTTATAACTGAGTGGGCCTTCCAACATAGGCCAAGGCTGAACCGCTGGTGTGTGCCTGGTGGTGAGTTCCGCCAGGTGGGCAGGGTGCCTGGGGGGCTTTCAGACTAAGCCGGAGCTTTGTAGCAGGAAGGAAGGGGAAGTGCTCCAAAGTCCAATAAACCCCGAGTTCCCGGGAGCAAACCCTACCTGGCGATGATGTTGTGGTGGGGGGCTGGAGGCAGAGGGCAGAGAACCTAGAGGAACATTCCCCATTGGCCAGGCCTGCAGGACCAGGACCTGACACTGGGGCGGGAACAGTGAGGCTGCTGCTGGAGGATTAATGGCCCAAGGTGGATGGCAGGTCTTGTAGCTACTGCTAGCAGGTTCTTTCTAGACGCATAATAATGCACCAGCCCCACAGAGCATCCTCTAATCAAATGATAATGCGATGCTAATATCCCAGGAGCTGAAGGAAGAGGACTGAAAGGGGCCAAAATGCGGATTGTCCCCAGCTCTCCATGGTTGACCTGGCACGGAAGCGGAAATGTAAATTCCTGGGAATTCAAATGTACTAAGAGACAGAGGAGGCTTTCTACTCCTGGTGGAAGAGTTTTACTTTCATTCCAGTGGGGTTTGTCAGTCTCAGCTCCACAGCCTGTAAGGGCTCCTTTCAAATTCTCCTGGACTCCGAGACTGGAGCCATGGCATGGGGAGGAACCCCTGAGAGAGTTACAATCTCTCAACCTTCAACCCAGACTATCCCCTGAAATAATTTAAAAGCCAAACAATACTTTAACTTAACTAGAAAGGAGAGGGGAAATCATTATGCTCTTTTGAGAAATATCTATCAGGGGTAAAATTTATAACCAACCCCCCCCCCTCGCTGACATGAAGTCAATTGTGATCTATACAGACCCTCACAGAACTGAGCAGAATTGTCCTGGTGGGTCTCTGAGGCTGTGAATCTTTATGGGAGTACCAAGCCTCCTGTGTCTCCCACGGAACAGCTGCTGTTTTCCAAGTGCTGACCTTGTTAGCAGCCACACACTATGCCCCACGCCACCAGGGCTCCCCAACAGCGCCTGGAAAGATTGGATAGGAACCTTAGAGGGGAGTGAGTTTGTGTAAATGAATGAGGAACAAGTCAGAAAAGAAGGGGGAGAATGATCCCACAACTCCAAGCGTGTCATCAAAGCCACTGGATGGTAGATGGAGACACATTTGAATTGGAGTGTATTTTGCTGTGTATATGCTCAACAACAATAAATAACAGGTAGATAGGGGCGGGGGTGGGCTGGGTGGGAAGGTGTTGTAGGCATTTATTCCAGCAGCTATTATTGTTAACAGACCCAAGTCCTGATCCTGCTTGCCCTGGCTGGTACCCTCACTGCATCGTCTCTAGTTTCTCTATCTCTCAGGATGATTTCCCAACACCCAGCCCAGTTCCTAGAACACCAACACTGAGGCCCTTTCTTGCTCCTAGGGACCTCATATGACGGGGTACAATTATGAGCTGCATGGACTATGGCAGTGAGTTCAGTCTGGAGCCTTTAAGAGTCCCAGGACCCAGGACCGTGTGCTGCAGAGCGGCCAGGTGTATTTGAATACCCACCTTTAAGTTAGGGGGTAAATGCTTAACCACTGCATCACCAGGGCTCTTGTCACCGGTGTTACATTAGGCAGTGTAGCTCTCATGAAGAGAAGGCTAGCATCCTACTTCACACAATCCACGGTGATGGGGTAGAGGCAGGACTTGTCGTGAGAATCTTGTAGCTCCCAGACCAGAGGTCAGCTGGAAGCTTGGGCATCAAGCTCATGTTGGTGTTCTAGGCACAGGACTTGGTGGCAGGAAACCATCCCAAGATAGAGAAACCAGTGAAGACACAGTGAGGGTACCAGCCAGGGCATGCAGGACCAGGGCGCGTGTCTCTGGTGCCAGAGGTGTGATGGGGAGTCAAAGAATGTAGAGCCCATGCTTTGGGATCAGGGCCAACAATTGGAGAAAGGGCCAAGGAGAGCAGCAGGAGGAAGCAATATTAGAGCAGACAGACCGTGTAAGACACCCACTGTTTTACCAGAAAGAGCCCAAGAGGGAAAAAAAAAAATCTGATTGTGGTAGTTACATAATCTGTTGTCAATTTGAATATAAGAGTGAAGGGGTAGAGTTTAGCCGTCAATCAGGTCGCAGCTCGATGGCCTCATTTAGAGACACTGAGATAACTCCCTGCGAGACATTTCTGATGAGAAGCCTCATGAAGTTCCCCTGATGTAGCCAGAGTCCTGGGAGCCAGAGGAACAACGCGGAGACCCTGCCAGCACTGAGATGCTTCTACTGCCACTGGAAACACAAGACTTCCCACCCACTGGCCTGGCATCTTCCTACATTCAGCACCACTGCATGTGTTTAGTGAGTCTGAAGAGGACTTGATAGATTGGCATCAGACATATGAGCTAATATCAGACTTATGGGCTTGACCTGGACGGGGCTGGGATGTTTTGTCAATATTCAATTGCTCTTGTATAGAAAGCACTTTCCTATACGCATATAAGTGTCTATGAATTTGTTTCTCTAGTCTACCAGAACTAACGCACTGATCAATAAGTCATTAGGGTTAAAAAGTTATATTGAGCTGTAGAAATCTTTTGGAGAAGAGGGAGCAAGCTGTTGAAAACATGCTCTTATTACAAGTTTGATCACCTCATCCACAATAAAAGCTGCTGGAGGAACTCCCAACAGGGAAATTTTCAATGATGGCTTGTCATTCACTTAATCAGCAGGAAGTGGTTTGGATTGGCTAGTTATGTTTTTGTGTCTCCATTCTGTAGGCTAGTCATGGCTTATCTGATTACTTAAACATTTCTCATGAGTTTTCATTTTTTGGATGGTGTTAGAGTTAAGTTTAAATGGAATGGGGGATGGGCACTTTCTCTAACAGCACCTTCCTTCCCCCACCTTCCCATTCATATGTGTCTGGAAACTTCTGGTTTCATCTTTTGCAGGAGACATGAGCCACTACCCAGACTGAATTATGTCAAATTTTTGTGGCTTTTGTGTGGCTACGATGCTGGAATGGAGCCCTGGTGGGGCAGTAGTTAAGTGCTGGGCTGTGATCTACATGATTGGCAGTTCGAAACCAGCAGCAGCAATGTGGGAGAAAGACTGGGCTTTCTACTCCCATAAACAGTTACTCACAAGGGGTTGCTATGAATCAGCATGGACTCAATAGCAGTGAGATGGTGCTGGAAGGGATGCCACCAGTATTTCAAATACCAGCAGGGTCACCCTTGGTGGATAAGATTCAGCAGAGCTTCCAGCCCAAGAGAGACTAGGAAGAAGGGCCTGGTGATCTATTTCTGACAATTTAACCAAACCAAGCCAATTTCACTGCCATGTTTCAATTCCAACCCATCACAAACTTATAATGCTTTTCCTAGCTTATAAATCCTATGGGAACAGATCACTTCATCTCTCTTCCTGGGGGGAGGTGGGGGGTGTGGAGCTGGTGGATCCAAACTGCTGAGCACAAGGTCAGCAAGGTCCAACCTGGGACCCACAGAAAGCCCTGAGGGTCACGACAGAATTTTGTCAGAGGGGACCCTGGAAGATGAACTCCAGAGGGTGGAGACAACCATGGGACCAACCACGCTGGTGATCAAGAGGCTGGCACAGGACTGGAGAGCATTTCATGCGTTTGTACATGGGGGTTGCCACGAGACAGAGGTGAATTAATGACAAGCAACAAGGAGAAACAAGTGTCAGTAGGAAAATGCGCATTTCCCTGGAGCAGGAAGATGTCAGCATCAGTGTGAGATCCCATTGGAAGCAGAGGATTTGGAGCTGTGGTTCTCCATTGGGCTGCGAACTGCAAGGTCAGTGGTTTGAAACCACCCCGTTGTTCTGTGGGTGTTTATTCCTGTCGAGTCACAGCCTCAGAAAGCCAAAGAGGCAGTTCCCCCCTGCCCTGTAGAGTCATGATGAGTCAGAATCACCTCAATGGAAGTAAATTTGGTTTTGGTTCACCCTTCATAAAGGACCCTGGTGGTGCAGTGGTTAAATACTCAACATCTAACCAAAAGGTTGGTGGTTTGAACTCACCACCAGCCACTCTGCAGGCTCCACATGTGTCAATTGGCTTCCATAAGCTTTATAGGTTTAGAAACCCTGTGGGGTTATTATTGGGTCACTATGAATCAGAATGGACTCAATTCCAGTGGGTTTGGTGTTGAGTCTACCCCCAGAGCTTCCCCAGGAAAGGAGAAGGCAGGACAGAGTGGGCCCCCTCGCCCACCACGAGCCAACAGCTCTTCATTATGAAGCTACTCAAGCCTTGGCCTGAATCCATACAGAGCCCTGGAATTCCACTGAGCTCTAAGTCTGAAAGATTCGTTCCGCGCTTCTCAGTGGCTTGCCTCCTCCTTTGATGGCAAACTCAGACCCTCTTTAGTACTAAACCAAACCCATAATTATCGCTATGTGGTAATGCTTCTGTAAACAATAGCTTGAGTTGAAAAGATTCACCCCAGCATTCTGAGAAATGACATTGTCCTCAGTCTGGTGTGGGAATGGTCCCCTGGTGTTCTCTGAGCTTTTTCCTACAATCTGGCGGGGTAATGCTGGATGCCCACTTCCCCCAGTGTTGGGGATCCTTAGCGGTAACATCCAGTTATCTTTTTTCAGACCTCCGTGACTTTCCCTCTTTCCTCCTCCTTATACATTCACGTTTTGTTTCCTGACATCTGAGTCACAGAAAGTAGTGCATTTTGTTCTACATGGGACTATAACTCTACCTTTCATACTTTGCTCTTTCTCCATTTGATACCAAAGGTAGAGAGCATTCCCCTTTCCCTAAATGTGACTCCATTCTAAAATCCAGAGACCTAATCTAGCCATTACTTGAAATTTTTCAAACATATATTTTGGGTTAAGGATCCCTGATGACATAGTGGCTCTGCCTTGACCGCTAACCACAAGCTCAGCAGTTTGAAGCCACCACCCGCTCTGCAAAAGGAAAACAGGTTTTTCTCCTCTGTCCTACAGGATGGCTGTGCACCAGGCTCGACTCTATGGCAGTGCGTGAGGGCTGGGTTACGTCTTGTTCCCTGTAGTTTTTTGTCTCTCTTCTTGATCAGTCCAGGCACAAGGCCTCTGTTGCTCTCCTGATTGTCTAGATAACAATTCTCTTTTCCTCTGAGATTATTCTACCTTCTACTCTGTTCCCTCGAAGGAAATGGGAAGGCTTCGGTTAGAGACATAGGGAATCAGCCAAGCAAGCTCCTTGGACCAAATGTGCATTAAGTATCAAAAGCCTCATGGAGTGCCTTGGAAGGGTCTTCCATCAAAGGGCTCATGGCACAACTGCAAACTGCTGCCTGTCTTCGGATGGTGTATAAAGCCAGCAAGTTTCTAGAGGCTTCACCCCAGTCATTCCTGGCCATTGGCCTGCAGTCCAACACTTTGCCTTTCCCTTTTTCCTGAAAGGCACATGGGGACCCTGTCTACACGGTACCAAAAGCCAGCTTGAAACATGGAAAATAAAGGCAAGTCATTAGGTGACATGATGCTGTTATTGTCGGTTTTGACCCATAGCAACCCTGTGCCCAACAGAACGAAACCCTGCCCGGAGCTGCACCATCCTCACCATTGTTCCTGTTGCTGGAGCCTCTTGTTGCAGCCCCTGCGTCGTTCCATCTCCCTGAAGACCTTCCTCCTTTTCACTGGCCCTCCGCTTTACCAAGCACGATGCCCCTCTCAGTGACATAGTCATGGCCAAATGCCAGTTTCCCAGCAGGTTTTTCATTGGTTTGATGATCTCTTTAGACCTTCTATAGACTTAAAATTAATTTGTGTGCTTACTCTGCTCGTTCAGTCACTCATGAATAAACATTGATTGTTCTGCTGCGATATATAAGGCACTGTGAGGGCAGAGGTGATTGTCCTGAGATATTGGCAATTCAGAAGAGGTATCCTCATCATGATAGGCATTATTATCAACATTCATTTATCCAGTTTAAATCTATTCACTGAACACCTGCTGTCAGCCAAGCGCCAGGCCAGTTTTGTGTGTTAAGATGGGCAGAGTGGGTGCTCGGGCGGAGCGCATAGCTTGATGGTGGAAGCCAACAGTGACCCAGGCTGGTTCAGCCGATGCCAACTGCTTATGGAATGCTTCCTCCATACGAGCGCAGGAAGGCGTGCTGTGCACACTCCACCCTCACAGAACCCTGCAAAGCAGATCGTCTGGGTTCCATTCAATCAGTGAGGAATTTAGCACTTAGGGGTTAAAGGTTAAAGGGTTATCAAGAGGCAGACGGAAGTCTCTCTGGCCCCAGGTTCTGTGCTCCATTGGTACAGACTATGTGCCCACTGTGTGTGAGGCCATGGGAGGGAAGCAAGGATCGTAGTAGAGCCTACCACCCAACCGCGTTACAGAAGCGTGGCTGACATGCCGGCTCCCTCCCAGAGCAGTTGCAGTCTCCCAGGTTTCAAACAGTCGGTCAGCTAGAAGACCGTCTACTAAATTCACCATCCGTTTTTAGGTTTTGGCTTCCCTGTGTGTTTTCCTTTTGATTTTCTTGCTTTAAAATTCTTTTAATGGTTTGAGTCCTCATTACTGTATTAAAAAGGATTTGGATTTTGGCACCTAAAATGCCCTGTCAAGATTAGCAGAGCAGAAGTCTGGCAAAGCCGTTAAGGAAGAAGGGTGGAGACAAGTAAAGGGGTAGGGCAAGTTGGGTTTTGAGGGGGTGGGAGTGGGGTGAGATCACTTTTGGAGGTGGCTGGCCTGCCTTAGACCTTCCCAGATGATCCCTACCTGCTCACAGACCCAGCAGAGAGGCATCTGTTCATGTGACTCCACTCTTCGTGACACAGATAACAGGGCATGAGGCAGTACAACCAATGGATTGGCCTCTGTCGTGTGACTTATGAATCATCCAGAGGGAGAGGTAGGCCAACCAGAGCCTTTCTCTCAGGACCTTTGTACTAATGTCCAGAAGGCAGTTGTTAGTTAGAAGTGAGCTCGTGATTGGAAAAGTCATGAAATCTGGGCTAAGGCTGCCTGAGAGTGAGGCGGAAGAGAGAAAGCATGCCCAGTTAGAGAGAAAGAGCCTCTGGCCCCCACCCTTCAGTTCCCTGATCTGGTTCTGCCACTGAGCTTCATCTTTGGTGCCTTGTTTGACCACATCCGATCCCTCTTTTACTTAAATAACGTCCCTTAGTTTCCATTCCTTATAACAGGTAGATGAAAACACAAGCAAGTAAAGTAAAATCTGTCACCACGGCAGAGTTGAGGAGCCCTATGGTTTCCCATTTCTATTTCAGATACTTCTGCCCTCTCCACAGAAGATCGAGCTAGATATTTTCTATTAGTCACCTCCTAAAAAATCACAAAAAGAGCCCCAGTCACTGAGCCACCTCCCGTGGACTCAGCCGCCTACCCCTCGCTTCCCGACACTCCCGCCCCCTGCCCTCCTTCTCCAGCCACCGCCTTCCGCAGGCCTTCCCCGTCCCCCCCCCCCCCACCCCGCCGCAGGGAAAGGAATCGTATCGTATGTCCGCTATCCAGAAACTCCACTCTTTCGACCCCTTTGCCAGTAAGGCTGAGGACCCCTTTGCCAGTAAGGCTGAGGACCCCTTTGCCAGTAAGGCTGCCTGCGGGGACAGAGGATTCTATCTGTACAAACGGCAGGAAGACCCTTCCCGCTGTCGAAGGGCGCACTGATGATTACGACAAAAGCAAAGTAGGGAAGGCGTTTCAGAAGAAACTTGCCTGCAATGGAACTGTGGTTGAGCCTCCAGCACATGGGGCAGTGATGCCGCTGCAGGGTGACCAGCGCAGGAACATCGGCCAGTTCCTTGGAGAGACAGGCCTGGAGAAGGACAGCCAGCTGACGGGTCATGGGGTGTACGAGCTTGTGGCTCACGGAAGCTGAAGCGAGGATTTCCTTGCAATGAGTAGAAACATCCCCTCTGTCCCTCGTCACAAGTTTTGAACCTCACAGCTGGTATGATGTGACCATTTGGGGTTCGCTTTTAACTTGGACTAGTGTAACTCATTCATGCAATAAACTGGAAGGAGCCCCCCAAAAAAAGAATCACAAAAAGAAAGATAAAAATTACAAGTCTCTTTCCTGTAAGCAGTTCTCTTTGTCCGTTTCGTGTGACCCTGGACGAATAGCTCTCTCCGGCCACTGACCACCCTTTCACTCATCACTCGGTGTGCTTCTAAATCAGGTTCTGGATAGACAAAGATTCGTACCGTGTCTGATCCTGCAGTGTTCACAGTCTCACATGAGAGCGACAAGTCAACAAATCAATCACCGTTCACTATAGCACTGAGATAAGCAAGGTTCTCTGAGGTGAGAATGAATAATTTCACCTGAGGATATTGGCACAAGTTGACTGGGAAAAGTGCTTTTAAACTACGTCTGTAAGAAAGTGAGTAATTGCTTGCCTAATAGTTGGGGATAGGAGGGTGGTACTGGTGTACAATGCCCTGTTCAGGGAACTAGGAGGACAGCTTGAAAAGTGGGCATTTGGCATGGGGTAGTTGGAAAGAGAATGAAGAGGCTGGTTGGGGCTAGATTTTGAAGTAGTGTTTGCCTATGCAAACAGCAATACAGTTAATAATGCTATTAAATTAGGAGCCCTGATGGAGGGATGTTTATGCAACTTAAAAGTTGGCGGTTCCAACCCACCAGAAGCTCCGTCCATGGGACACAAGATTACAGCAGAGAAAACGGTATACTGTCCTATTGGGTCGCTAGGAATCAGAATTGACTTGAAAAAACACAACAACAATTAGAATATTATTCATAAATCTGTCTTACATACTAGAGCCAAAGTAAGTCATTTATGTATCATTCTTATATAATTAAATGTCAAGAAAATGTGTTGTGGATTGTATCAATACATGCAAAGGCTTTGCATTCATCTGAGGGTGATTCTAACTGTGGATCAATTTGGAGAAGAGATGGATGGACAGCAGAGGAAGAGCAGGAGGGCAGACAGTGGGCAGTCGCTACTGTCTGGATGAGAATTGAGTCCAAGGCAGTAGCCATGGGACTGAGAGGACCATTTGGTCCTGAGAGGTGCATCTGAGGCAAAAAACAATGTGTAGAGTGAATGAATAAAAACTTGGAGTTAGATTTGAAAGTATCCCTCCTTAAAGATGGAACCAGTAATGATACCACTAACCAAGATAGATGAGGCAGGAACAGGAATGGGTGAGAAGGGTCTTGTCTGAGTTTATCCTGTTTCTAGGTGTTGTCAAGTAATTCCAACTCAGAGTGACCTTCTGTACAATAAAAGGAGGTACTGCATGGACCCGCGCCATACAATTGTGGTTGAGCCCATTGTTGCAGCCACTGTGTCAATCCATATATTTTATATATATATATATACATATATATATATATATAATTTACAGCTCTTAGAGTATTTCATACACCAGTTGTATCAAACATATTTGTACATATGTTGCCATCATCATTTCCAAAATATTTTCTATTTGAGCCCTTGGTATAAGCTCCTCTCTAACCTTCCCTCACCCCCCCCCACCCTCGTGAATCCTTGATCAATTATATATTGTTATTATTTCATATCTTACACTCTCCATTGTATCCCTTCACCCATATTTCCACCCACATTTCTGTTATTCGTCCCCTTCAGAGGGGGTGACTATATATCCAACCTTGTGATGGGTTCCTCCTTTTTCCCTCTTCCCCCTCCCTGGCCATCCCCTGACCCTCATGATATTGATACTCCTACTACTATTCCTGATGGGTGTGTCTGTCCTGAATTCCATGTGTGGAGAGTTCTTATATGTACTAATGGGTATTCTCCGGCATAGCCAGATTTGTAAGGTAGAACTGGGTCATGGTAGTGTGTGGTGGAGGGTAGGGTAGGGAAGGAAGCATTCAGAAACTAGAGGAATGATGTGTGATTCATGGATGCTATACTACACCTTGGTTGAATCATCCCTTCCTTATAACCCCTTCTTTGAGGGGATAGCCAGTTGTCTCCAGATTGGCTTTGGGTCTCCACTCTAACCCCCCTGGTTCACATTGATATAGTTGTTTTTTTGTGATCTTTAAATACAGTAGAACCCCGGACCTTGACACTAATCCATTCCTTTTTGTTTGTTTGTTTTCTGACACTAATCCATTCTAAAAGGAGCATTGAGATGCGATGCAGTCAAGTTCTGAATCAATTTTTCCCATAAGAAATAACCAAAAATGGATTAATCCATTCTTGACCACCAAATATTTACCATAGCCTGACCTTTTTATATAAAAGATTACACAGAAATGTCAAAATAAATAAGTTCAGAGTTAAATAACATAATTTAAATAAGAAATACAACATTTAAAAAAGTGTTTAACAACTATAGTCTGGCCCATACCTTGAGACTTATGAGGATCTGGATCTGTGGACACGGATGTGGAGAGGAGGGATGGAGAGAGAGTCAGTGTTTGGAAGGGGAATCCCCTTCCATAAAATCAACTGGTAGCTGCTTTACAGCAGTTTTTCCCCTTCTTTGAACAACATGGTTAGCCAGGTTCCTTATCATGATGATTCTTTTAAAAAAATACTCTGTCATAGGACCCATGTTTTTTATCTAAAAACAGTACAAGAAGCTATAAAAACTAAAAGTTCTAGCAAAACACTTGGAACACAGCCGCAAAAGGTTTAAACAAAGCATGTACTAACAACACCAACTAACGCCGAGTGACCGAAACACGAACTGTTTTTCTTTACAAATATCATGTGTGTCGGGTGGGATTCAAATGTTTAGTTTGAGCTCGGATGCAAACTCGATTATGTCAAGTACTGATGCAATCGAGTACCACATTCTACTGTACCTGATCCCTCATCCAGTTGACACCTCATGATCACACAGGCTGGTGTGCTTCTTCCGTGTAGGCTTCTTTGTTTCCCTGCTGGATGGCTGCTTGTTTAACTTCAAGCCTTTAAGACCCCAGATGCTCTATCTTTTGATAGCCAGGCACCAACCACTCTCTTCACCACATTTTTTTGCTTATGCACCCATTTTGTCTTCAGCAATCTTGTCAGGAAGGTATCAAAGAGTGCCAGGTTATCAGAACAAAGCATTCTTGTGTTAAGGGAGGACTTGAGTAGAGGTCTAAAGTCAGTCTGCTATCTTAATACTTTACATATAAATATATGTACATTGGCCTCTATATCTTTCATTATAAATTTATTTACATATATTTAGAAATGTGTATGTAAATTACATTATATTTACATATATACACGTCTATAGCTATACCTCTATAAATAGATTTTGCCTCCTATTTCTTTCCTCTATTTCCTTTCACTTTCCTCCTGTCCCACTGTCATGCTCAGCCTCCATTTGGCTCTCAGTAGTTCCTCTCAGATACATTGCTTAAACCCCACCAGGCATTATACTCCCTCCTCAATCCATCTTACAATCTTGCATAGAGTCTTCTTTTTCACTGCCCTTCTACTTTACCAAGTACAATATCTTTTTCCAGGAACTGGTCTCTCCTGATAGCATGTCCAAATACAATAGACAAAGTCTTCCCATCATCGGTTCCAAGGAGCATTCTAATTGTACTTCCAAGATAGATTCCTTTGATCTTCTTGAGTCGGTGGTACTTCTTCTTCACCAGCACCATAATTGAACTACATCGTTTTTCTGATGTCTTCCTTATCCAGTGTGCAATCTTCCTATGGCTATGAGGGGATTGAAAATACTATGACGTGGATCAGGCACACCTCAGTCCTCAAAGCAACATCCTTGCTTTTCAACATTTTTTTTCTCTTTCTTTTTTTTTTTTAATCTTTTTATTGGCGCTCATAAGGCTCTTATCACAGTCTGTACATACATCAATTGAGCAAAGCACCCTTATACATTCGTTGCACTCGTCGTTCTCATAATTCACCTTCCACTTGGGTTCCTGGAATCAGCTCCGTTTCCATTTTTTCCCCTGACCCCCCTCCCTCCCCGATCCCACCCCTTGTCCCTTCATAGTTTATAAATAATTATTCTATCTTATCTTACACTCCCCGGCGTCTCCCCTCACCGGCCTCCCCATTGCCCATCTCCCAGAGAGGAGGTTACACATAGATCTCCAAGATCGGTTCTCCCTTTCTACACCCCCTTCCCTCCTGGTGTCGCCACTCCCACCGCTGGTGTTGAGGGGTTCGTCTGTCCTAGATTCCCTGTGCCTCCAGATCCCCACTGCACCGCTGTACATCCTCTGGTATAACCAGGTCCGCAAGGTAGAATTGGGGTCATGATGACTGGGAGGGGAGGAAGCGTTCAGGAACTAGAGGAAGGTTTTTAGTTTCATTGTTGATACACGAACCCTGAGTGACCCATCTCCTCCCCACTACCCCTCTGGAAGGGATGTCCAGCTGTCTACAGATGGGCATTGGGTCCCCATCATGTACTCCCCCTCTTTCACGGTGATGTGATTCTCACCACCACCCCACCTTTGTTGTTGGAGACCTGGTCTCCTCTGCCCTTCACGATCACCTACGTTGGTGTGCTGCTTCCGTGTGGGCTCGGTTGCTTCTGGGCTAGATGGCCGCTCGTTTGCTTTCAAGCCTTTAAGTCCCCAGACGCTATATCTCTCAGTAGCTGTGCACCATCAGCCTTCTTCACCACACTTGCTTATGCACACTTTTGTCTTCAGCGATTATGTGAGGAAGGTGATCACACAATGATTGTTTTTGTTCCTTTGTGTCTGCTACATGGTCCATTCAACACCTTGTATTCGCTTAGGCCGTGTGCTTCTTCTCTGTGGGCTTTGTTGCTTCTGAGCTAGATGGCCGCTTATTTGCCTTCAAGCCTTTAAGACCCCAGACACTATATCTTTTTGATAGCCGGGCACCATCAGCTTTTTTCACCACGTTTGCTTACACACACGTCTCTCTTCAGTGATCATGTCAGGAAGGTGGGTATCCTGCATTGACTGTTTAGCAGGGCGAGGTGCTATTGTATTGGGGGAGCGTTTCAACATTTTAAAGAGGGCTTATGCAGCAGAATTACCCTATGTAATGCATCCTTCGATTTCTTAACTACTGTTTGTTTTCATGAGCACTGATTGGGAGCCTATGCAAAATGAAATCCCTCACAACTTCAATCTTCTTTCCACTTACCACGATGTTGTCTACCGGTTCAGCTGTGAGGATTTGGGGCTTTGTTTACAGTGAGTTGCAATCCGTACGGAAGACTATGGTCTTTGAGATCAGTTTGGAGACGCTAGTGAGTATCAAAGTAGAGATCTGTTGGCAGTCAGATGTAGGGGGTCTGCAGTTTGGGAAAGTGGGAAAGATTAAGTGTGCAGATTTGGAGAGTTCTTGTTACTTTTCTTCCAATTAATGTTAAAGTCTCCCAACTGTATTAGCCAAGGTACTTTTGGTGTAAAAACTCAAAAAGAACAGTTCATTAACATGCCCAACTTGGCCAAGACCCTGGAATTTCAGTTCTTACTCTCTAGTGCTCTCTGCTACTGAACCGGACAATGAGGTAGGGGCTAGTGAGGATGCTCGCTCATTCCAAATCCATAATTGCCTGAACTACATGCCCATCTTGTTCTTTTTGATTCATAGTCTCCTGTATCCAGCCACAATGTGGCCTACATATGCCATCCCTTGCATTTAACAGCCTACTAGGAGCTTCAGATACAAGTTCCTTTTCCTTGTGATTAATTCAAAGTCTTACTGGGAATTGGGAGTAAGCACCTGCCTCTTTTGCTGGAGGGTCTTTCTATAGATCTATACATATGTATCTTGGGTTTATGAAGGAGTGTTGGGGGGAAATGGACTTCAGAATCTTCCTCATCGGAGTTAGAATTATTTGACTTTGCTTGGGGACACACCATTTTAGATACTTGAAAGGGTCTTTTTCCCCCAAAACTATTAGACTGACCTATAAGAAATTAACACTTTGAAGATGAAAACCCAAAAGCTGAATGTGAGCACTCTCATATGATGCAGCCTACGAACAGCAAAGGATGGCTAGGGTGGGGAGCAGAGAAAATGTATGCGCATCTTAAGTGGTTTGTTGCCACAACCGTTCCAGATGTCTCTCTAAGTTAATTCAGATCAGACATGACTTTAAAAAGGCATTACAGCATTTAATTATATGTAATTATTTACTTATAGAAAGACTTTGCAACATTGCACTGTCAGTATTTTGGCCTCAAAAATGTTTTCTGTCCTGCGGATCTCAATTCCCCATCCATCCAAAGCTCTTCCTCGGAGCTCCTCTGGGCTCAGCCACAGCTTACCAATTAGACTTGAGCTCCTCCCATGAAGAGACAATGCATGACCTAAAATTGCCCACTTTCTGTGTGTTAGATTCTATGATAAATGCTTTATGTACTTTTTTTTTTAATTCTGAGCAACAACCTTTAGAGGTAGGACTTGTGATGTTCATTTTGCAGTCTAGGAGACTGGGTAAAACTAACCAAACTAGTTACGCTGGAGTTGATTCCAACTCCCAGCGACCCCGTATGTGCCAGAGTTAAACTGTGCTCCATAAATTGTTGTTTTGATCTTTAAAAAAAATGACTTACTGTATCCTTATGGTTAAGAATATACACAGCAAAACATACACCACTCCCACAGTTTCATGTACCATGTAATGACATCAGTTACATTCTTCGAGTTGTGCAGTCATTCTTCTCTGTCGTTCCCGAGTAGTTCTGTATTCACATACATTTATGTTCTGTACTGACATGAATTCACTGCCCCCTACGTTCCTATCTGATCATTCAAGTTGCTGTTAGCAATCTGATCCTACATAATCAATTCTTAACTGAGCGCCAGTATATTGCTCAAGTGGACATTTTTTCACTAGTATAGCTAAACTATTGTTTGATTTTTAAGAAGATGTCTGGGAATACTTTTAGTATACAGTTGAAAGATTATCTCCAAGCAATAATTTCAAGACATAGAGTTGTCAGTAGCTGATTTTTTCGCCCAATAATAAATTGCTAAACCTTTCTTAGGTGATTCTGGGTGGATTTAAACTACCAACCTTTTGAAGAGCAGGCAAATGCATTAGCCAAGTGTCCCATCAAGGGACTCCAACAGATTAGACAGTTTTCCCAACACTCTCTTGGAAATGATTGCTTTTGGTAAGTTTTTTGGTTTGAGGTTTTTTCCTCTTAGCGATGAAGCCTTCCATTGCTTTATCTCCTCAAGGGAAGAGGCCAGAGGTGACAGGGGATGGTTCTCCCGCCCAGACAAAGTGATGCGGGGGGGGGAGGGGATGCGAGGAGAAATGCTCAGTGGAAGTTGTGTGTGACCCAATGGAACGAATCTCAGGGTGGTTTCAGGGACGCATCTTTTCCTTCAGTGGCACTGGATTCTGTTGATGTAAACAATGAAATGAAGCTAATACATCATCTCCTTCCAAGGATGTTACGTGATAAAAGTAAAACTCTTCAAAGATACTAGAAGATTCTTCAGATACTAATCTAGAAGGTGATACTTGGACAGAAAGGAGATATGACACAAAATCTATCTATGAGTCAGTCATCCATCAAAGGGGGGGAAAGTGTTGGTAAGCAGTCAACCATTAGTCTAAAGCAAGGTTCTGAATCAGAGTGACTTTTCACCCAGGAGATACTTGGCAGTCTCATCCTACAACACATGAGGCAGCCTCTCACAACAAACAATTATCTGGTCCCAAATAAACAATGGTATGAAACCCTGGTCTAAAATTCCTTTGCAGAGAAAACTGTTCACCTGCTCAATGAGAGTTAAGTTCATGAACTTTCAGATCTTTTCAGGTGCCCCAGTGGCGCTGTGCATTAGCCCTTGGGCTGGTAAGCACAGGAATGTCAGTTCAAACCAACCAGCCGCTCCACTGTAGAAACACAGGTTGTCTGCTCCTGTAAAGATTTATAGTCTCAGGAACCATCGAGGGTCACTATGTTCCGGCATCGCTTTGATGAGAGTTTTATTCCGAGCAACCAGCTGGTATTTTGGAAACATTTATTTGTCCATAAAGACTTATTGTAAATAATACATATATACTATAAAATATATCACCAAAGAAATTCTTAAGAGAATGCTTTATAATTGTTATTAGTAGAGTCTTCTGAGGATTCCATGAGTGTACCATGCATTTTAATAAGGAAAGAGCGGCAATTAAATTCCACAGAGCAAGTAGACACCATCATATTGTAGAACTAGTGAAAACTGCAAAATGTCAAGTAATCTTTGCTTTATCTTCTTGCAATGCACTTCTTTACATAATTATCAGAGGAGATTCTATTGATTTGCACTTACCGTGAGTATTGCTTCCCAAGTACTTACTGTGTGTGCTATACAATGTAAGAACCAGGTATTTTCCTTTCTGATTCAAAGGCAAGTACCAAGCTTTGCTTTTTTAGAGTGGAGAAGGATATTCTCTTCAAGTCTTACTACCTGCTACCATGTGTAAGATAAAGTATCTAAGATGTTACTAAGATGATAGATGCATTCAGAGGCAGTAACCAGCACTTCTCAAGTGATTTCTGTGTCCCAGCTCTATGCTTGCTATGTGCTTGAGATTCAGCCACTCACTTAAGATTTTTATATTCATGAAATGTGGAAAATTCATATTAATTGTAACTATACTATGGTCCAAGCACCTCTGGTGGTGTAGTGGGTTACTTATTGAACTACTTACCACAAGGTCAGAGGTTTGATCCCACTACTTGCTCCACAGGAGAAAGATTTAAAGTATTGAAAATCCGAAAGGACAATTCTACAAATCAGAATCAACTCAATGGCAGTGATATGCTATGACTCAATGGGAGAAAAATCTTAACCAGTTTTGTGTGTGTGCCACTTTTGTAAGATTTATGGTCACCATATTTCATTAAAGGTCTGCGTAATTGTTTTGTTTCCATTTAGGGAATATGTGACATTGAGAAGTAGGGACCGATGTCTTAGACCGAGAAAAAAAATCGACTTTTGAGCTGGAATATGGGAGAAATGCATTCCCTCTCTAACCTGGTGATATTTTTACTTCAGTTATAGAGACAGAGTTGGGATGGATAGCCGATCATTGCTGTGTGAGCGTCCTCATGGCCCAGCATTATCCTCTTAAGGCCCAGGAGAAATGAATGACCGGGAATTCTGTATATTTTATAAAGTTCGTTGTAACTGATCCATGTGGTTACTCATTGTGAACTTAGTAAGTTCATAATTAATGAATGTATAAATACAAAACTATAGAAATGTCAGCTATTGAATAAGCAGGCGTGAATAGCAGTGTAGTTGATCAGTGAGGGTGCTAAATGGGTTTCTTGGGTTATCTGTTGTGTTTGTTTTTATTCACATGGCCCCCAAAGCCTGCTTGAAACAGAAAATGATGCAAGCCATTCGGTGATATGATGCTGTTATTGTTTCCAACCCACAAGCCAAACACTGCCCAGTCCTGTGCCATCCTCATGATTGTTCCTGTGTGGGAGCCCATTGTTGCAGCCACTGGGTCAATCCAGCTCGGTTGGTTCTTCCTTGTTCTTGCTGCCCCTCCACTTTACCAAGCATGATGTCCTTCTCCAGGAACTGGGCTCTCTTGAGCCCAGAGTACATGAGACGGGATTTCACCAGGCTGGTCTCTAAGGAGCGTCTGGCTGTACTTTCTCGAGGCAGATGTGTTTGTTCTTGGCAGTCCGTGGAGCTTTCCACATTCTTTGCCAGTGCCGATTCTAAGGCATCCGTTCATCTTAGGTCGTCCTTATTCGTCGTCCAACTTGCATGTGCCTCCATGGTGATGGAGACACCATGGCTTGGGTCAGGCGGACCTTCGTCCTCAAAGTAACATTCTGGCTTTTCAACACTTTAAAGAGGCCTTGCAGCAGATTGACGCAATGGTTTAGGACTATTGTTGGACTGTGTTGCTCAGATTTTGAAATTGTCCAACTGAATTGATAAGGAGTGCTCTGTGCAATTAGTGAAGTCTGCTTTGCAAGGTGGTGGTGGTGGTGGTGGTGGTGTGGTGGAGGTGGTGGTAGTGGTGGTGGTTCTTGAGGGAGTATGGCAACTTGTAAGCAACATGAATTTCCCACCTCCATTTCTGTACTTAACACTTAAGCCCTCTTCCCCAAGGCTCTAAATTTAAAAGTTCTCCAAGTTGAATTGGGGGTGAAGGCGAGCGCAGAAATCAGGAAGCTATATCTGTTCCACCTTTTGTTCATTGTAATGACCATATTTAATCACATTTAACTTTGTGGCTAACGTTGAGGATGGAGAGGCAATTTCACTCCTGTTTGAAGGCTTATGTAGGAAGGTAGATGCTGGGGAAAAAAATCTGTGATACATTTTTACTCAGGAAAAAGTTACAGGTATAAGTCATTTCCATGTGCCTTTTGTGTTCATACTTGGGGATTAGAAAATTTCTGTAGCAGTATCTAACAAAAAATGTTGGACCCATCTGCATGAATTATGCAAATCATTTCTAAAGCCTGTCCAAATCCTATCTCATGAGTGAGTTAGGGACTGCTTTTTGGCTTTGTTCAGTGGGGTTAAAGAAGGAAAGGTTATCGCAAATGAGCTTAACCCTTTTTATTTATTCATTATGTGGAGCAATTATCCAAAGCTCTGTGTGTGTCTCAGATGTAAAGCAGATTACTAGACATAAAAAGTTCAATATGTGTTTCCTGACTAATTACTTGGAATGATTCAGTCTGGGAGAATCCCTGTATCTCCATGGAGAAGTAATGACATGAGGTATTTCTCCTGAACACCCTTCTATTTTTCCTGCATTCCTTTTCTAAGGCCCACCCTTATTTTTAACAATTCTTAGATGTCTTTATTATGAGATCATTCTGCAGATGATGCTAATTTACACCAAAGTAAATCTGTTTGAGTTAGGCCCAAATTCACATTCCTGAATATACTGCTCAATGAGTTGACGAGAGCACGTTACCAAATCTGAGGACTCTGCACCTTCACGTGTCCTCTGTCTGGCAGTTTGGGCTTCTGTGTGTCTCTTCCACGTGCCTCCCTGTGAAATGAATGGGCTGTTAAAGCAGATGGTAGCCAGTTCTTCTCAAGCACCACCATCGCCCGTTGGTGGCCTCATCTCAGGGCAGGTAGAAGACGAACATCAGCTTTTTGCTCTGCATGAAATCAGCTTTCCGTGAGGCGAAATGTATCTTAACGAACGACGAGGCTGGTTAGGAGCATGGCTACACTTGTTCAAGAGAGAGCACGTCATCCTCGCTCACAGCATGCATTCATTCTGCCACGATGAGTCAAAAGGGAGGTCACATGTGGTGGAGGATGGCCAAGCAAAAATATCAGAAACCTCTCTGTGGGTGGGGTGTGTGTGTGTGTGTGTGTGTGTGTGTGTGTGTGTGTGTGTGTGTGTGTGTGTAGGGCTGGGGGGTTGAAGATGACTAGAAAGATTGATAAAAGAAGAAGAAACAAGAAAGGGTCCTTGGTTACAAGCAACAGACATGAATTCTGACTAGCCTCAGTATGGAAAACAAATGTTCTTGAAGAATGGCTAACCCTCAAGGGCAAATGGTGATCATGAGGATGAGTGAATTGGGACACGTTAAGGAACTGGATAACTCACAAGAATTGCAAAGACTGGGCACGGTGCATTCTCCCAAGGAGGAAAACTATGAAAAGAAGACAAGTCAAAGGAACACTGGATATTAAATATGATACCTAAATGTAGGATCCAGCCCCACATCCGGTTGGGCCTATGGGGAGACTGCATAATTGAGGGGTAAATTAAAGAGACATGAGGCAAGGCATGCAAGGACTCACCTCTCCCATGGGGACCAGAACCAGAATGAGGCAGCAATGTGTTCTTCCACGAGCTTTTGTAATCTTAGGCATGCAAGCCATGGTAAGCACATACTATCAGGAACGGATGAACGGATTGTATTAGAGGCATATATGTAACATGAGGGGGGCAAGCTAAGGGGATACATGCACTAGGTCCGGGAGGTACTAGAGGCATACATGTGACAGGAAGGTACATACGTAACAAGATGGGTGGATTCTAGCGTCAAGATGGCAGCCTAATTTTGGTCATCACTAAATTGGATTGGGTTTAGGGGCCCCAGAGCTCTTCTCCAGGGGAATAATCTAAGATCCTTATCAGACGGGAGTGGGCCATACCTAGGGTGTGAATGCCGTGGATGGCAGACAACCTTCGGGCAAGTAGCCTTCAAGCAGTTGACCTTCAAGTGTATAGTAAGTAACCATGGGCTTGCATTATTAAGAGGGGGCGTAATGGGGAATAACTTTTACGGAGGAGAATGTGACTAGAACCCATCTCCAACTTACCGATGTGAAGGTCTCCCTCTCCAGGAACCCCGGCCTCCCAGACTCCTCAACATGTGCACATTGAGTTTGTCTGCACACACCCTCTTCCTGGTTCTGTTTCAGACACCTAAAGTCTAAGTGTTTATAAACCCCCCCCAAAAAGAGAGAGAGAGAGAGAATTTGACCATCTCAATGATGGTCTTATTGTGCCTTGTCAATGATATGTCTGTTTGAAGCAAGAGGGAAAAAAAGATGGTTTACTGTTTTTAGGGGGGTGGAGGGTGGGGAGGGAGTCTGTACCAGAAAAGGAAAGTGGGCCAGATTCATTTATTCTCGAGCGCCTTTTATAGCTTCCATTGCCCCAGAGTATCGGGTGCCTTGTGACTGAAGGGGGTATGAAAAAGACAACGTGAGCCCTGTCTTCACAGAGTTCCCTGCACAGCCACATTACTGTGAATCTCTCAGGTAGTGAATGCTCACTAGGTGCCAGCTGCTCTCATTTAATCCTCCAAATGCTGTGTGAGGCTAGTCCTAATGTTGCCGTCGCCATTGCATAGATGCCACGGAGACAAGTAAGACAACAGCCTAAAGTTAGAAAGGGGTCATGGGGGAGCCTTGTCGTCCATGGCAGAGAGCTGGGTGCAATTCCCAGCTTTTGAACCTTACGTACACCCACCATGCCGTCTGTGGAGACTTGCAGAGCGTCCAAACTACACAGACTAGAAGTGTTTTGTGACGTTTCAGAAAATCGATCCCAACACATGGATTATACAGTGGACTTAGCATTATTCTCCTGGATTTTAATGTGATACGATCCTACTTCCCTTTTTATTGAAAAGTATATTTACTCTTATAACAGGTAAAAAATAAGCCACTTACTACAACTGCCCATCTCAATGGCCTGATCTATCATGGGAAAGGAGAAAAGGTAGAAAACAAGGAGGGCAGAGATGGTCAGTTAGGTCAGTCCCAGGTCAGTTAGGCTCTTGTTACTGTTCTTTGCTGCCTTTCTTGGCAATCGGAAGAGGATGAAGGAAAGAAATGCAAAGTGGAAGGACTTAGATGTGTGCCATCCCTGATTAAGGACTGATTAGTATGTTCACTGAGTCCTGTGATGTCTAGGGAATTGAATCCCACCTGCTCTCTATTGAAGCCTGCAATAAATTACTAAGGACTGCCATGTGCAATCAATGCACTTTAGCAAACAATTTAGCAACCTCCATCCAGCAGGGCTGAACCAGCCTGTCTCTATTGCTGGCATGCCAATTTATCAATAATGTGTCGAAGCTGAGGTTCTGCAAAGTGATATTCTGGCTTACTGGCACAGTGGATGATATTTTCTTTTTCTCAAGTGAAGTACACATTTCAAGCCTAAGCTTTTTCTCCTAAGCTGGTTTGAAAATGTTATTGTCTTCTGTATCTGCACCACTATGAGCAGTTCTGATCCTTAGGTTTATTGTGCCCACCTGACCAATAGAAACATGTGGGATTAATCAGGTCGCAGTTTGATAAATCAGGACAAAGAGAGAAATGGCTCTGCTAGGCCCTCCTCCCCCTCTCTTGCTCTCTGGTGATCTGAGCATGCTAGAGTTCATGGTGCTGCTGCAACTAGTCCTCTGCCTCAACCTGTGAACTCCACTACCTGTGGGCCAGGCCAGCCTGTGGATCCTGTTGCTAGAGCTTGAGGCTCCTTCCAGACCTGCGCCACCTGCTGCTGGTGAATTCCATCACCTTCCATTGCTTAAGTTTGACATACCATCCGGTCCTGCTTTGCTAAGCTCCCAAGCTACTGACTGTTGGTGACCCACCCTGTTGCTTGCTGCCTGTGGACAGACTGCTTGCCTTGCCGCAGAGAGGACTCTGCTGTTGCTTCCTTGACCTTGGCCCCAGTAGCCCACGTGAGTTGAAGGACTTCTAGTCTATTAACTGTTCTATGAGTTGAACTGAACTCTCCGTACTTCTGTGTGGACTAGCTGTTATATACCTTCTCGGGGGGTGGGGGGTGTGGGGTGGTGGTGGTGTGTGTGTGTGTGTGTCATGGTTTCATTTCTCTAGGGAACCCTGCCTAACACAGAGTGAATGCAGAGCTCAATCACTAATGTTTCCAATCTAGTAGAAGCACCAGCTGAGTCTGCTGCCTGGAGACCTCCCAAACATCAACGCCTGACGCCCAACCCATGGGCTATACAGTGGACTTCCCAGTATTCTCCTGGATTTTACTATGATAGGAGTCTACCTCCTTTTTTATATTTTACTCCGTTTTTATTACAAAGTGTGTTTACTCTTATAACAGGAAAAAAGTCATGTTAGCCTATAGTTAAGCTGAAATCAGTTATATTTCTGTATCCCACACCATTTATTGATAGAGCAATTTATTGTAGATGCTGGGAATATAAGTACTGTGTGAGATCCCATGCACCAAATCCAGACAAGCAAGAGAAATTGAGTCTTTACGTATGGGATGGATCGCCTCCAGGATGCCCTCCTTTTCTTCACTGCTGCCTACCATCTGCACGCCCATGTGAGGCAGCGGGCTCCCTCCCACAGGCCTCTGGGGCACAGTTCATCCCGTGACCGATGGAGCGTGTGCGGCTGTCCGCCTTCACAGCCCATTGGGATCACTTCTTTTGGTAGTTCTGTGTTTTGGAAATCTGGGCCTCGCTTTTATTTTCTTTTCCTTTAAAAAGCCATTGAAGTCCAGAGTGTTGGCGGTGACCTCTGGAAATGTTTTTACAGCTTACAGAGACTTCCTGACATGTTTTATTAGCTCTTGGTAGTAGCTAATAAAGTGAGTCTTAGCAAAGCGACGGAACATGACAGACTAGAGACATTTCCAAAATAACCATTCACCACAGTTATCTTGAAGAAGGCTTGATGATAGGATATCTGGCTACTGCTTTCTGTCCAGTTCAGCAGGGCATGGGTGATTACTTCTTGAGGAGAAGAGGGTCTTCCCTTTAGGAAATACTGGGACCAACTTAGTGTGTTAGCGCCTCAAGTGCGGAGAACTTCTTTCCCCCAATGATAGACATTCTTGATTGAGGGATTAATGAATAACTTATTCCAAAAATTATTTGTGTGTCTTCCATACAACATCCATATTTATTTCTAAGAGAAAGGAAATGAATAGGGGGTAAAAATCCTCCCTTGAAGTTCATGAGTATTCAATAAAAGCTCTGTTTTCCGTGGCCCCTGTCTTGTAGTTGGAGGAATTGTATAGCAAAGTAAGAGGCATAGCATTTGGGCCCTGGGTTCCCGTGACCCTGGAATTAAGGTCTGATTTTTCTCTTCACCAGCTGGATAGTGGTGGGCAGGTAACCCCTGAAGAGGCAGTGTTCTCATAGAATGGGGGGGATAAGGATCTTGGGGTTGTTGTGACAGTGACATAGATTGCTTAGCATAGTACTTGACACAAAGGCCACGTTAGCTATGAGAGTATCATGGTTAACTTCTTCAGAGGACACGTGTAGGCGCTGTCTATGGAACCTGTTTATCTGCGTACAAGCACCCAGATCCACCACTTTCCCCAGTTCCTTGGGACACACGCCATCAACAGTGGCACGTCCTTTACACAGAATACAGTGCGAGGGGTGCCGGTGGGATGGACAACCTTCCTCTTCACCTTCCATGCCACCCTGTCTCTCTGCCACACACCCACCAACCTCTACACCATATAAATCCTCATTTAGCCTATATTTACATTGGGGAAATAACTTACTCTTAAAAAGCACAACGGGGGAACAAAAGCATAGATTGATTTGTACCTGTGGTGTTTGATGCAAGCAAAGCAGAGAGCTGCTCTTCCAGACAGTAAGCCGGGTGCCTAGGTCCTGTCTCAGAGAATCTACACCAAGACACAAGGGGCTGAAAAGGGATAGCAACCAGCAGTGAAGCAGCTCCCCCACCTTTCTGTCACGTCTTTTTGTTTTTTAATTTTATATCCAATAAGAATCTTACGAGATTTTAAAGCCACAAGAAGACTAAATTAGGGGAGGAAGTCTTTTTAATTTTTCTTTAATTTTGCGCCTTCAGTGAATGTTTACAGCAAATTGGGTTTTCATTTAACAATGCCTAGACAATTTGTTCAATGGTTACAATTTGTTCAATTGGTTATATTTATTTTTTCCCCAACAGAAGGCAGAAAATAATTAAAATAAGAACAAGTCAAGCGTAAGTTAAAAAAGGAGAAAGTCTTTTTTAAGTACTTTCCATGTGCCCATTGAAGAGCTCATTGACACAGGGGGTTAAGCGTTGGTTGCTAACTAGAAGGTCAATGGGTCCACCAGCTGCGCCATTGGAGAAAGACGAGACTACCTGTTCCCCAAAAGATTCCGTCTCGGAAACCCAGGGCCGCCGTTCTACTCGGTCCTATGCATTGGTCACTTGATGACTGTAGGCTTGCTGTTGGTTTTAGGTGTCCATTTTCCGCCTTTACTAGGTCAGTAATCATCACTATGACAGTTATCCATGTTCTGTAGATAAGGAAGCTCTGTAAGCAGTGTCCACATGGCACAGCCAGCAATGCGCAGTCTTCAGAAATGGCTTTCCGCCTCTTCTGGTCCCTGCACTACCCGAGAGCTTCTAAATGCCACTGCTGGGCCCACTGTTCTGGTGATAAAATGAGAACGACAAAAACAAGGGCACCATACGCAGCTGCCTCATATTTATTCCTAAAATTCCCTGTAAAAAGGACTTTCTTTTAACTAAGATTATGTCTCTACTGCTTTTTTTTGGCGGGGGGTGGTCTTTGGTCTTAAAAATGCCCTCTCTCTTATGAAGTTGGTAAAGCCTCCTAGCACTGGCTTTCCTCATGTGTGATTCTCATTGTAGCGAAGGTACTCGATTCTGCAGTGACAACTACCCTGGCATCAGGCACCTTCTCTGCCACCTACTGTGCGTGTGAACTTGCACAAACTACTACAGTATCTTGTTGTTGTTGTTGGGCGCCGTCACGTCAGGTCCAACTCTATGTTCACGAGAACGCAGCACTGCTCTGTCCTGTTTGAGCTCATTGTTGCGGCCCCTGTGTCAATCCATCTTGTTGAGGGTCCGCCCCTCGACTCTACCAAGCAGGATGTCGTCCTCCAGGGACTGATCTCTCCTGACAACATGCCCAAAGTACCTGAGACAAAGTCCTTCCGGCATCAGTGCTAAGGAGCATTCGAACTACACTTTTTCCAAGGCAGATTTATTTGTCCTGTTTGCAGACTACGGTATGAGCAACATTCTTCTCCAGCACCATAATTCAAATGCATCTTCTTCAGTCTTCCTTATTCGATGTACAATTTTCACAAGCATATGAGGTGATTGAAAATACTGTGGCTTCAATCCAGTGCCCCTTAGTCCTCCTTGGTTTTCAACACTTTCACAAGCTTGTGTGCACCAGATCTACCCCGTAAAGCATCGTTGGGTCTCTTCACTGCTGCTTTGATTACCGTTGATTGTGGCGCCAATCAAGCCAAAATCCTCAACAACTTTGCACTTTTCTCCACTTATCATGATGTTATGTATTGGCCCAGTTGTGAGGATTTGGGTCTTACATTGAATACTGAAAGCTACAATCATTGATCTTCATTAGCAAGGCTTTGGTTCCTCCTCACTTTAAGCAAGCAAGGTTGTGTCATCTGCATATGACAGATTGTTAATAAGCCCTCCTCCAATCCTGATGCCACATTCTTCTTCATATAACCCAGCTTGTTGATGATTTGCTCAGCCTACAGATTGAATGAGTATGGTGAGAAGATACCAGCCTGACACACACCATTACTGATTTTAGACCATGAAGTATTCCTCAATTTTGTTCGGACAACTGCCCCTTGATCCATGTACAAGTTCCACATGAACACAATGAAGTGTTATGGGATCCCATTCTTCTCAGGCCTATGTACAGTGTGTTATGATCCACATAGCTGAATACCTTTGCATAGTCAATAAAATACAAGTAAATAGTCTTCCAGTATTCCCTGATTTCAGCCAAGATCCATCTGACAGCACAATTTTTCATCTGTCATGAGAATAATAATAGTGTGTCTATCTTTCATAAAGCATTCCTGTTACAAATAAGAGAACCTTATGGAATATTTGCACCATATCTGGCACATAAATAAGAGAGCAACCTAATTACTACGATGATATTATTTAAGAAATGAAGGTACCTATCTCTTCCACTTCTGTGGAGGAACAGCTTTATTATTTTGTTTTTATTGGAAGCTTGGAGTGCAGTGTGGTGGAAAATTCTAAGTTCCTATCCAACTTAAGAGGAGTAAAGATGATAGCAAGAAAGGGTCTCTGCCTTAATCTAGGGGCAGCGGTGGGGGGGGGGGTGCATGAGCCGTGTGTTTTCTCTTCTCCCACTAGAGTAGCGATGTCTCAAAGGCATGTATTGATCCCTGCCCTTCATATTGATCATCTCATGTTTACCAAGTGTGATAGTGGCCACAAGGAAAACATTTTTTCCTTTTTCAAAACCTTTTATTGGGGCTCATATAACTCATATCACAATCTATACATATATCCATTGTGTCAAGCACATTTGTACATTTGTTGCTCTCATCATTCTCAAAACATTTGCTTTCTACTTGAGCCCTTGGTATCAGCTCCTCATTTTCCCCCTCCCTCCTCACCCCATCCTCCCTCATGAACCCTTGATAGTTTATAAATTATTATGTTGCCATCTCTTACATTGTCCAATATCTCCCTTCACCCACGTCTCTGTTATCTGTTCCCCAGGGATGGGGTTATACTTAGATCCTTGTAATCGGTTCCCCCTTTCTTCTCCACCTTCCTTCCACCCTGCTGGTATCGCCACTCTCACCACTGGTCCTGAGGGGTTTATCTCTCCTGGATTCCCTGTGTTTCCAGCTCTTATCTGTACCAGTGTACATCCTCTGGTCTAGCTGGGTTTGTAAGGTAGAATTGGGATCATGATAGTTGTGGGGGAGGAAGCATTAAAGAACTAGAGGAAAGTTGTATGTTTCATTGTTGCTCTACTGCACCCTGACTGGCTTGTCTCCTCTCTGTGACCCTTCTGTCAGGGGTTGTCCAGTTGCCTACAGATGGGCTTTGGGTTTCCACTCCGCACTTTCCCTCATTCATAATGATATGATTTTTTGTTCTTTGATGCCTGATAACTGATCCCATCAACACCTCTTGATCACACAGGCTGGTGTGCTTCTTCCACATGGGCTTTGTTGCTTCTCAGCTAAATGGTCACTTGTTTAATCTTCAAGCCTTTAAGACCCCAGATGCTATATCTTTTGATAGCCGGGCACCATCAGCTCTCTTCACCACATTTGCTTATGTGCCCACTTTGTCTTCAGTGATCCTGTCCGGAAGGTGAGCATCATGGAATGCCAGTTTAATAGAACAGGTGTTCTTGCATTGAGGGAGGTCTTGAGTGGAGGCCCAATGTCCATCTGCTGCACAAGGAAAATTTAATGAGCAGTTCTACTCTTCTACTCAGTTTTATAGGATTGTTCTGAGTGGGAATTGACTTGATAGCAGTAGTTTTGGTTTGGGTAGTAACCACTGTATATACAAGAATGAACCAAACAGACATGGCCCCTGGCTTCATGGTAATTACTGACTAATGAGGATGCTGATAAGTACAAGGTAGCAAGAAAATGAAGATCACACTGAATTAGAAACTAAGAGAGCTGTGACAAAAAACCATGAATGTGTAGCCACTGAGAATTAAAGGTTAGGTGGAAATCTACATTAGAAAGTACTGTCAGTGTAGAGAGCTTGTTAAGTGAAAAGTTAATCAGCTCCACACTTTCACTTGAAACACAACAACATTTTATTTTCCCCCCACTTTTTATTTCAAGAACGAACTGTCAGGATGCTTCGCTAGCAAATACCTGAAGTGTGAGATGAGATATATGAACTGTGTCCCTACAGGGAGAACAGTCTCTGAAGGGAGCATTAACCTTGGCATGGTGCAGGAAAGGGAAATACGATTTGGCTGGAGTATGATGTGACAGGAAGAGAGATGAGCAAGATGGGATCACATCCTATGAAGCAATACTGCTCAAACCTAGCATACATTGGAATCACCTAGAGCAGTGGGTCTCAACCTTCCTCATGCCGGAACCCTTTCATACAGTGCCTCATGTTGTGGTGACCCCAACCATAAAATTATTTTCATTGTTACTTCATCACTCATTTTGCTACTGTGATAAATCAGGTGACCCCTGAGAACTGCTGATCTAGAGGGTTTGTTCAACATATGTGGCTGTCCTCCCACCCCCACATCCCTAATTTCAGGTCCAGTAGGTCTGAAAGAGCCTGAGATGGAGCCTGAGTGTTTGCACTTTTCTAATAAAATCCCAGTGATGATGATGCCGCTGGTCTGGGGGCCTCTCTTTCAGAATGCCTGATGGGTTAAGGCTTTTTTAGGTCATGATCAGAGGTTTAAATTTTATCTGAAGCATTAGCCAGAAGCCATCAAAGGGTGTCAAAGAGATTGATTAAAAAAATTACTCAGACAATTGTTCCAAGAATTAATTAGAAAGTAATGCGAATAAAAGAGGGAAGGTCACTTAGAAATTTATTCACAGTGGTCTGGTGTGAAATGAAGATGACCCTGCTGAGGGCAGTGGCATTAAAGTCGAGAGGACGCATTCCAGAGAGATTAGTGAGGTGACAGCAAGGGGACCTGCCTGTAAATTGTATGTGGTGGATGAGAGAAAAGGAACATGGAGGACGCTCCCTCAGCTTTTGTCTTGAGAAATAGGGAAAGGTCGCCAAGGCACATGCTGAGAGGGGCAAGACTGGAAGAGGGCCATGCCTGAGAGGGGCAAGACTGGAAGAGGACCAGGCCTGAGAGGGGCAAGACTGGAAGAGGACCATGTCTGAGAGGAGCAAGAAAAAGAATAGATTGGAGAAACTAGCAAATGGACATGCACCAATGAATGAACTAAAAATATTGAAAGCAATTGTGTAACGTTATCCATGAATGCTAACTGAAACTCTACAGGTATTTAGTGCCAACCCAGGTGCTCTGTCTTCTATCTAAGAACTGAGAACGTGCCATAATAAGTCAGTATTGCACTGCAGGAATAATTATCCCAGGGAACAGTAGCTCATTGAATAAGTTGTGGTTAGGTGCCAACTCATAGCAAGCCCATGTAAACCAGAGTGAGACACCACCCAGCCCTGTAACAGCCTCACAATTATTTTCATGGTTGAGCCCATGGTTGCAGCCACTGTGTCGATCTATCTTGTGTAGGAGTTTTCTCTTTTTTACCCACCCTCTTTACCAAGCATGATATCCTTCTCCAAGAATTAGTGAGTTCTAATAACATGTCTAAAACACAAAAGACAAAGTCTTACCATTCTCGATTCTAAAGAGCATTCAGGCTGTACTTCTTCCAAGACAGATATTTGTTCTTTTGGCAGCCCATGGCACTTGGTCTATTCTTCTCCAGCACCGTAGTTCAAGTACACCAATTCTTCTGAGCTCTTCATGATTCATTATCCAACTTTCACATGCACAGGGGGTGCAGTTAGGTGCAGCTCACTCCTCAGAGGACATCCTCGATCCTCAACATTGTCAGATTTGCCCAAATGCAACATGTGTTTAGTTTCCTGCCCGCAGCTTCCATAGGCATTGATTGTGAAACTACGTCAAATGAATTCCTGGACCACTTCCATCGTTTCTGATTTATCACGATGTTACCTATTGGTCCAGTTATGTGGATTTGGGTTTGCCTTACATGGAGTTGCATTCCAGCATGAAGACTGGAGTCTTTGATTTTCCACAGTAAGCGCTTCTAGTCCTCTTTGCTTTCAGCAAGGAGGATTGTGTCATCTGCACATCAGAGTTGTTAATAAACCTTTCTCCAAGTCTGCTGATGCCACACTCTTCTTCATGTAGTCCATCTTCGCTGATGATTTGCTCAGCACACAGATTGAACAATTATGGTGAAAGGATGCAAGGCTGACACACTTTTCCTGACTTAAAACCATGCAGTATACTTACTATGTGAAGTAGGTCTGTAAGAAAACAAAACAAGCTCACTGCCAGTGAGTAAATTCTGAGTCATAGTTAGAATTGTCCAAGGCTCTCAACCTTTACATGAGCAGAAAGCTTCATCTTTCTCCTGCGGAGCACTGGTGGGCCAAACTTCTCACTTTACAGTTAGCAGCCCAGCTTGTAGTCCACTACACCACCAGAGCTCCTTGAGAAGTAGGTAAGGGCTTTGGGAAACTAGATCAGCTCTCTGGTCGCTGAAGGTAAACACTGCGTCCACCGTAAAATGGAAGCTCCTTTGGGGCCAGGGTGCTTTTCCATGGGAGGTTTGTCTCAGACTGGTTTTCAACCTTGGCATGATTGCCATTTGGCTGGATTAAGGTTCTGCTGAAGGAAGGAACTCTTCTTCCCTGGAGATGCTTAGCAGTATCTGTAATCTTTCTCTATCAAAAGTTAGTAGCTCCAATCTGTACCAGTGTACATCCTCTGGTCTAGCCGGATTTGTAAGGTAGAATTAGGATCATGATAGTGGGGGAGGGGGGGAAACACCAAAGAACTACAGGGAGCTGGAAACACAGGGAACCGAGGACTGATGAACCCCTCAGGACCAGTGCTGAAAGTGACGATACCGGGAGGGTAGAGGGAAAGTGGGGTAGAAAGGGAGAACCAATCACAATGATCTACATATAACCACCTCTCTGGGGGATGGACAACAGAAGAGTGGGTGAAGGGAGACATGGGACAGTGTAAGACATGACAAAATAATAATTTATAAAGTATCAAGAGTTCGTGGTGGGGGTAGGGAGGGAGGGGGGGAAATGAGCTGATACCAAGGGCTCACGTAGAAAGTAAATGTTTTGAGAATGATGATGGCAACAAATGTACAAATGTGCTTGACACGATGGATGTATGGATTGTGATAGGAGTCATACAAGCCCCCAATAAAATGATTTTTTTTAAGTTAGTAGCTACTTCCTTCGAGTTGTAACAAGCAAAATGACATCATCAAATATCCCTGTTGAGTATTTGGGGAAATCTCCCTCTGCTGAGAATCACTGTCTTCAGAAACCATTTTCAGCATGTGAATCCCCTTTGGTACGGCTTGCCACAAAGCAAACTCTCTCTCGTATTTAATGTATAGTGCCTGTTTTTCATCCCAGCCTCTCAGATCCTGTGGAAAGGTCCCTGCCTTTCAAGGCGACATTTAACAAGTTTGCAAGGGGAATCCAGGCCAATTATGGTGATGCTAAAATGACCTTCTGAAACATTTCTTGCCTTAAAATGTTTCTGTTAGTGATGCTGATGATACAGATTTTTGGCCAGAGTCAAGGAGGAAGAGTCCTGTAGCAGTTACATAATATGTCAACTTCAGTGAAGGGGTGGAGACTAGCCTGTCAATCAGGTCATGGCCAATCATGCATCTTTGTGGGCATGGCTTTCTCCTGAGGATTCTGGGAAATCCTGTCTTCCTCCCTGAAGGGATACATGCTCTCCCTGCGAGACATTCCTGTTGACAAGCCACATGGAGCTATGCTGATGGAGCCAGAGCCCTGGAGCTAGGGAGCCATATGGAGACCCACGCCAGTGCTGAGATGCTTCCACCACAACTGGATCCACAAAACTACTGACCTGTGATCTTCCTGCATTCGGTGCCATTGCATGTGTTGTATGAGTCTAAAGAGGAATTTATAGACTGGTATTAGACATGGCCTAATATCGTACTTATGAACTTGATCTGGACTGGGTTGGGATAGTTTAATATACAATTTCTCTTTATATAAAGCTCTGTCTTACACATATATGAGTGTCTATGCATTTGTTTGTCTAGGCAACCTGGAATAACACAAGTCCTCCTATACCCTGAGAATCCGATGATGGTGGTGCTAATAGTAGTGGGAGGAGGAGTAGTAGAAACTGACAGTTATATACAAGTGGACCATATACAGCTTTACGTACTTCATGAACATTAGTTTAGTTAATCCTCCATGTTATGATTGGAAGACTAATACTATTACCCTCACTTTACAGAGGAGGAAACAGGTTCAGTGACTTAACCAAGATCGCAGAGCCAGTTAAGCAACAGAGCTGCCTTCTGTCAAGTTGCCTAACTCTGGAGCTGAGTCCATGCTCTTACTACTGCGTTTCTGAGGAAAGGGGCGGATTGGGGTGGGGTTGGTAGGAGACACTATGGGGGCAGGTGGGCGCACACTGAGATTCAGCACCTTGAAACCTTACTCCTAAATTTGCAACATCCCTACCACAGGAAATCACCACAATTGAGAGTGTTTTAGAAACCATGCTGTTTTAAATAAACCATGATTCATTTATTCATTCATTCTCCTGCCTTCCATTAAAGGCAACATCTAGCTTAAGTTTTCCTAGCAAACACACATTTAAACCCCGCATCTCATTAAGTCAGAGTAATTCATTTTTACAGACTTGTAATTTTAGTTTGGGTCTCCAGAAGAAACTCTGCCACATTTTGCTGCTATGTACAGACTGCACGGAGAAGCCGAAAGGAACATTTGCATTACTGTGGCCAGTGCGGACGGCTGTGTACTGACAGGTGTGCCAAGTTCTCCCGAATTAGAGGGGATGAGCTCTCACTTCCACCAGAAACCCTTGAAGGGGCAAACAGATTGCAGAGGGAGAAATAGTGCATGATGGGAACAACACAAGGGCCTTGCGCTGATACTTTGATTTCTGCCTTAGCCCCTGCAAAGATAACTTCATGATATTTTCCTTCAAAAGCTGTTCTGCAATGCACTTCCTCTAGCTGATAAAATGATCAATGCAACTCAAGCTGACAGGGTCTGAAGGCTTATTAAGTAGGTGATGACAACAGGCACAGTGGTACTGGCGCATGGATAGATTGTGGGATTCCTTTGGAAAGCGCTTCCACCTGGTGAATTTCTCTTGAGGACAGGTGTTGTTTGCCTCTATGCATTCTAGCATCCTTCCCCCCACCCCCAAAGTCAACTCTAGCTTCTGGAAGAGAAACAATTGTCATCCGCCTTCTGCTTTGGCTGACTTCTGTGGTGGTTGTCGGGTGTGTGCCCCGTGAAGCACCCCCCAAGTTCAATTGTTCCTGCCGGTCCAATTCACTGCCCTTGAGCCCCCTCTTCAAAGGGGGTGAGCATTCTCATCCTCCTTTTCTGAAGTGCGCATTCCTCGTGGATATGAGCTTCCTAGCCCATCAGCATCCTGACTTTTGTTTTCATTGTGATGAGCGTTTCATCCAGATTTGAACTATCAGATGGGTTATTGCTTTTATTGGGCTTTTTCTTTGGCTTTGTTGCATTTTTTCCTAGCAGATGTGTCAATAATAATTATGATGATGAAGATAATAAGAGATAACGTGTATTGAGCCCTTAACCAATCTCTTACCACTTTAACATGAATAATTGAATTCCCCAACTCCAGGAGGTAGATGCAGTCACCACACTCTGATTTACAGATGAATACACAGAGGAGTGTGACCTGCCCAAGGTCACAGTGAGGAAGCAGTGAGAGCAGGGCTTGACCCTGGATTCAGTCTTGGCCTCCCCATCCCTCCTATGTGCAGACTCCTGCATCAAAGACATAGCAGCAAAATGGATGGTCCATTATCTCTACACCAGTGGTGCTCAACCTGCCTACTGCAGTGGCCCTTTAATAGAGTTCCCCATGTGGTGAGGACCCCCAACCATAAAATTATTTTCATTGCTGCTTCATAACTGTAAGTTTTATACTGTTATGAATCGTCATGTAAATATCTAATATGCAGGATGTCATTTCATTGTTTCAAATTGAACATAATTAAAACTAATCACAAAAACAATATATAATACTATATTGTGAAATATTAATTTCTAATGACAAATAAATGAAATTTTGTCTTGAAGCATGGTGTAGCATGGGTAACAGTCTTCACGCCAGGTACTCATATGTGGACATATATGCATGTGGGCGGACCCACCTGGAGATGGATAGAGGAGCGTTGTCTTGGTTCCTAAGACCATAGGAAATATGTGTTTTCTGATGGCCTTAGGTGACCCCTGTGAAAGGGTTATTCAGTCCCCAAGGGGGTCACGACCGCTGCTCTATAGCAATCCAGGGTGTCCTGAGCCCTTGAAGTTGAAAAATTCCCTCCACGGGCCTGAGGGAAAGTGTCTGAGCACCTCCCTCATTCCTGTGCATGAGGCCGGAGGGCGCCCTTTACCATAAAGTTTGGCAAGCGATGTGCAAACCTCAGGGTGCGCCTGGGCTTATCCCTGCCTCGGCCACAGCAAACTGTCAGAAAGGGCAAGTAGGTGCTTGAGGCAGTGCCAAGCCTGGCCAGGACGGGTGGTTCGCTCAGAAGCTCTACAGCGAGCAATTAGCTGTAAGTGTGTTTCTGCTGCCAGAAACCATTAGGGCAACCACTGCAGGCATCTGCCTTCGCATGCTTCGTGAGAGTCTGCTCCTGCAGAGAGCACCTTCAAGACTTCCCACCGGTTTTATGGACATCGGTCAATGAAGTCTCTCGACAGCTCTCCCTGGAAGACATCACGGGACACAGATACATCTGACCCTCCCATGTTGGTGGGCACGAGTTTGGGGGAGAACATTGCCCTCCCCTGACTCTCTCCGTTGCTTCTCACGCCCTCCAACCCTTGGTAGCTCCTTTGTAAAAACTACAGAAGACAGTTTCCAACCCACCAGGAATGGCCCTGTCCAACCGCTCCGTTGTTCTGTGTGTGGCCGCGTCTCCCTGTGTGTGGCACGGGGCTACTCCAGAAATGCTCCCTAGGCTTTGATTGAGTTGAAAATTTTGAGGGTTGGGTGGGGGTTCACTGTTCTTTTGACGTACTGCTCTGCTTTTAAAAACGTGTGAGGGATCTTAAATGAAGGTCTCAAATCGGGAGATGTAAAGCCAAGGTGATAGCATCTAGGGCGGAGGGAGGAGGAAAGGGGAAGCCCTTGCTTTGGAAGCACTGGGTTTCTGTTAATGGTGATGGAAAAGATGGCAGCCGACCCTGGCGATGGTCGTCCACCTTCATAAGCATCGTCAGTGTCACTAAGATAAATGAAGACAGAGCGGACGGATTTGAGCTCTGAGGTCACAACTCCCACCAGTCCCACCCTTGGAAGGAACCCTCAAATGCCAGCAGAGGTCAGCTGCTCGCCCCTCCCTCAGCCTCCAGCAGCTACATACACAGGTCTCCCAGAGAGAATAGTTAGTGGAGCACATACCATCTGCAACCCTAATAAGTGACAATGGCTTCTTTCTGTGTTTATAGATTAGAAAGTTACTGAAGCTTAGGTCTTGTTATACTATTAACCCTTTCTCCGGTTTGGGTCAAATCACTTCGTTCTCCTCACATTTGTTTTCACTTATAATTTTTTTTTAATGAAAAGCGAAAACATACTCTCTGGGATGGACAGAGTTGATGAAAAATCTTCTGAATAATGACAAGCCCTTTTCTAGCACTTTTTTTTTATGCCAGGCTCCCTGAGTACGCCAGGAGATGTGAACTCCTGGCATCCTCCTGACTATTCCGCGAGTGAGGTTCTGTTTTTGTCACAAGGCTGTGATTGTATTCCAGGGCTCAATAAAGGGAGTCTGGGCCCCAAAGCCACAGTCTTAACCACTTCACCTTCATATGATGATGGATGATGGATGGAGGGAGGGAAAGAGGGAGGGAAGGAGGGATAGATGGTAGATAGATCAAGGCCACTGAGATAGCCAACTATGAGCCACCCTGTGTACATCAGAGCAAAGCAATTTCCCGTGCTATGTCATGTTCATGCTCACAGCCTAGTCCAGTCTACCATGGCAACCACTGCACCGGGCCATCGCCCTGAGGAGCTCCTTCACCCTCCTTGGCCTTCAGCTTCACCTACCCTGACCTCCCCCTTCAGTCACTGAACCCTCCTTGATGAGGCGTCCGAAGCGAGTTGGACATTGTAGGAGTGAGATCTCTTTTCTTCCTAGTCTAGGTCTAGAAGTTCCACTGAAACCTGTCCACTCTGAGTAACCCGGCAGCTATCTCAAACACTGGCAGCATAGCTTCCATGACCACAGGGCCATGCAAGCCACGGTCTGTGTGGTGACAAACTGGACAGTCGGTGATGGACCTGACACACAGGAGGAACGTGCTGTTGAACGTTTTCTTCTCCCTTCCACCTGTCTTCCTTCGACTTATCTTTCATCTCTTTGTAGCAAATCTTGGTCTTATTCATTGGGGTTTTCCCACTCCATACTCCAGTTCCTGCTTGGTGCGTGGTCCTTAATTGGTTTTGTTCAATATGTTTTTCTGTTTAATACAAAACAAGCACCTAGCATCAAGTCCTTAAAGTTCGTGAGGTTGCTGTGAGACCAAGTAGAACGGAGGGATATTCAGGTGCTTTCACAGCCTTGCAAGGACTGTTTCTGCCCGTTCTGCTGTGTAGTGCCACACACACACACCCACTGGAGAGGCATATCTTTCTACAAGTTCATAGTTGTCAGCCTTTTATTATGCCCTAGGAATTCATGGTCTTGTCTTTTCTCAGCCCAGGTAGAAGCCAGGGAGCTGTTTGTCTGAGTCAGCATCAAAGTATGCATAATGCGCCTTGATTTATTAGCTGCTTTTTTTTGCCTTGAGCCGTGGAGCTGGGCGGGTGGGGGTGGGGGTTGAGAGGAAGATGGTCTTGATCTTCTGGGCAGCATACGTGTTCTGCAGTTTCTGTGTGCAGAGCAAGTCAGGGCGGACCTAACTGGGAACCTTTGATTCTACTCAGTGGGTTATAAGGAGCCTAGGGCTTTAGGCGGAGAGAAAGTGATCCGATATCTGAAACATTGGTGTCCCCCTCAGCAGGATGACTTTTTTTGGCCAAATTGTCCACACACAAAATATCACCTATTCGCTGGTTTGACCTATGACGTATTTTACTATAGAGATGTAATATGTGCTTGAAGTACAGAGCTCAGACAGGGGAGCATCTGGATTTTAAACCCAGGTCTTTTTGACTGTGGGGTGCAGCCTAGAGAACTCCCACTGCATATCAGGCCAGTGCACATACCTCACTGATTTAATACTCTCTTCTCGAAGACTTGGGCTCTGTGGTGGCACTGTGGGTTAAGCAGCAGGCAGCTAACCATCAGTGATTCAGAACCATCAGCGAGACAGACAGCTGCTCACGTAAAGAGTTACCCTAGTGTTCCTATTCTGACCAGGTCACAGTGGGCTTGGGTTTTGTTTTGTTTTTAGCATCACGGACTTCGAAATTCTGCAAAGGAAACCATCTCATCTCCCATCACAGTTCTGGGTACCCAGCCTGGAACAGGGCTAGAGGTCACCATCTGTCCACGGCTGGCTTGGTGTTCATAATCAAGTGACAGAATTCCAGGAGTGAACAAGGGTCCTGTCTGATCCCCAAATGTGCAGAAAATAAACTCAGCTTCTCTGTGGTTTGGACAAAGCCGATTTGCTGCCCTACGGACCCAGGGAAAGCTGGTCAGTCCTTTCAGTTAGTCAGAGGCCCCAGAACTGACGTTCCTCTAATTTCTGTGGGGAATGGAGTCTTGAACCAGAGGGTATGAGATCCAGAAAGGGATCTTAGAAATCATATCGGTCAGAAATTTCCATCCTTAGTTTTGTCCAGTGTGATCTTACATAGAATTGGAAGGTCACCCACAGAGAGCTAGCTACACGGGTGGGATTGAAGACTTCATGTCAGCTCAGCAGCATCTCAGAGTTGTCAGTAAAAAACTAGAGACACAATGATCTCAGGAAGCTGAAAGAGAGAGAGGCTCACTGAGTTCCTCCAAAGCCATCCTGGTGACACGCAGAGAACTGCTGTCCACAAATGGTTTCCAACAACAGTGACTTTGGCTCTGCTCATCCAGCCCTCTGGCGAATTAAATGTTGTCGTCATTGTTGCTAGGCACCTTCCAGTTCTTTTCAATTCTTGGTGACCCAAATGACAGAGTGGAACTGTCCCGTGGGGCTTCCTGGGCTGTCACCTTTACAGATGCATAGCTCCAGACAGAGCAAGCCACTGGGTGGGTTCTAGTTCATCTTTTGGTTAATGCTTAACCATTCTGCCACCAAGGTTCCTTAACTCGTATGACCCCACCCATTGTCTTTCCCCTCCCTCCTCCCCATACTCGATGCCCAGATGTCTCCTTTGACCAGTTGATAACCATTCAGGCTATTATTCCTTCCTATGACACTTAACCAATCTAACAAGGGGTTAGGAGCGAGCCATGAGGGAGAGGGTCCTTAAATATCAAGAATAGTTTTAGAGCCGTGAGTTGGAGAAAGAGCAAGTGTGATTTGCAGTGCTGGGGGAGGAAAAGCCAGAAGGTGAACTACCTATCTCTTGCCCAAAGTCCACTTTGATGAGAGGGTTTAATTGGATGTTGAGTCTGGAAAGCCCCTAATGGGGTCAGCCTTGGTGGTATAGATAACCCAGCTCTGCTCCTGTTTCTGCCCTTTGGTGCACATTGAGATGGGTCCAAAGAGAACAGGAAAGAGCATGCATGGTTGAGAGACACTCTACGGAAGCCACAAAACCATACCCAGTGCCCCACCCCCAATCCCTACCCTGAACCCACCACCCACCAGCAGGGACCTACATGGGAGGGGCTCGGGGGCGATTTAGACACACCTTGCAAGATAGAGGAGTTGACCCAGCTTTTCCCAGAAAGCAGTGGGTGGGTTCTGTTGAATTTGCACACCAGCATTTCACTGGGGTTAATGTTTTAACCATTGTGTCAACAGACCCAATGCCATTTGGTTGGAACATTCCATGAAGACTGCAACTACTTAAGGGGAGCTTTTGGTCTTTTTTTAACTGAAGGAATGGCAGTAGGAGTCACCCAGGTGAACTTTGTACTATATTTTTGTAGTTTATAATTTAAAACCAAGTATGCATTTAGATTGGAAAACGGTCTACACTTGGTACCTTGAGAAATCAGCACCTCCCCACATATGCAGCCATTTCCAAGTCTGAACGTCAGTTTTATTCTTTTGGCTGTTGTCCCTGTTGGGCTGTTGATATTGGAGAGATGAACGGAGACCAGTTTGGATTTCGAGCCTGTCTTAGCTGAATGGCCTCAGCTCAGGTCGCATTTGATGCCTCCTCCTCTTTCTCCTCTGGTGAAGGGTAAGGATTGACAGCAGACTTCATGGGCCCCTCCACTTTTTTATGGTGTGGCCTGGAGCCAAGTGGGCTGGCAGTCGTGCCCACCTTGTTAGAGTGTTATGAGAACACCTTGAGGAAATGTATGTTGGAATGTTGGACCCTTTGATCCAACCTGGCCCAGAGCAAACAACCCGATAGCTAGTGTTGCCGTCACCACACTAACACTGCACAGCCAACCCTCTCCCATCCTGAGCCCCACGAATCACGGGATTTCGGGTTGAAGGAAAGTCCCACGGTTCTCAAAGACTGCACTAAAATTCACAAGGATTCTTTAAAAAATCACCTCGCCCAAACCTCCACCTGAGGGCCACAGAGTCTGCAGCTGTGCTAAGAATCAGTCCTGTTACCAATGCCACATGCCACAGGATGTGCGGTGATGGGAACCTGGATCTCTTCTCCAACAACCCTTCCAAGGAGTCACCAGGCCTCTACTTAGAATATGCCTAGTATGGGGCACTCACTACCATCGGAGGCACACATCCCACTGTGGGACACCTCTGACCATAAGCATGGTTTGGTGACCAATGCGGAGCCCAGTAGAGTGGTCGAGAGGCTAGACTTTGAAGCCATTAAGAAATGGTCTCGGATTTTATGCCTGAGCTTGTTAGCTTTGTGACCTGGCGCAAATGTCCCCCCATCTTTTCCTGCTTTCATCTTTGAAGAGCCTCACCCCATCCAGTGAGTGACCTTTCTGCCTCCTTCTGTGAAGAGATCTCAATTTCCCTTCTCATCTGGTCACATGTCCAGGCCCTATCCCTGCCTCATTGTATCATACAAAGTCGTATATGGTTTCCCAGGTGTGCCTCTAAGTTCGAGAGCAGATGATTGCTGCCAGCGACAGTGGCTACCTATCTGCCACCCTCCAATCCCCCCACAGAACCCAGGGTTGGAATGCAAACAGTGCTGTCAGCACACCTGTAATGTTGCCCAGTTCTGATCTGAGACAACTTTAAATAGCACATCAAAGAAGGATTTGAATGTTTTTAAAAAAGAATTTGAATTTTATAGAGGAAATGTGGAAGTTTGGGGGAACATTTATCCCCTCCTTATACTTTTGTAGGTCATGGCTGAGTGTTGCCTGCTAGGGTCATGAACTCTACGAGTGGTTTCTTTTAGCACAGAAAATGTGGCAGACCAGCTGTAGCACCACCTGGGCACGAGGTAGAAGTACAAATTCTCAGTCCCCACTGGACAGCGTGCTGAAGCTGTGGAGGCGGAGCCCAGACAGCTGTGTTTTTACAAGCCCTCTGTGTGTCAATCATGGCATAGGCTGGAGAACACTGGTCAAAGCATTAGCATGGTTTCCTCCTTTCTCCCCTTCATTCCTGCCTCTGATAGTGCTCACAGCTAGAGGAGCAAGCCCAGGCCTCTAGCCATACATGGTCAGCACTGTCACAGTTTGAAGTCATTCCTGAGAGGATGGTTAGCCCCTCCTGGGGTGCTTACCTTTTCATAATGACAGCAGGTATGATCTGAATTCAACTCTAGGTCTAGCGAAGAGCC
Source organism: Tenrec ecaudatus (assembly GCF_050624435.1). Classification (NCBI taxonomy): domain Eukaryota; kingdom Metazoa; phylum Chordata; class Mammalia; order Afrosoricida; family Tenrecidae; genus Tenrec; species Tenrec ecaudatus. The sequence continues at coordinate 26,287,331 of NC_134539.1, read as the reverse complement.
CAGGAAGCAAACATTGGTCCTGGTTGTTCAAATCAGTTAGCTCCCCCTAAGTCTGAGGCATCTCCCCTGATCCCGACCACGAGTCATGGTATTGCTGGTGGGTCATGATAATCATAAATATGTATCACGTTTTACACCTATTGGAAAATACCTTCCCTTTGGATTTTATTTTGCTTAAAAAAATCCTCACAATAACCAACTTAAGTAGATAGTATTATCATCCCCAATCCCCAGATGGGGAGACTGAGACTTAGGAAGGCTAGGTCACTTGTCCAGGCTTGTACAGCTAGTGGTGGCAGATAAGAAATGTAAACTCAAGTCTGCCTGAAGCCAGATTCTGTGAATTGTCAGCCAGCTCACCTGTATGGGGTTTCCCCCTCAAAGTTATGCTCTTGGATTAGAGAATATGTTCAAGGAACCTGTCGAGGCCAATGGTGTTCAAGTTTTACCATGAATCAAAACAAGATGGAGAGTTAATGAAAACATGGACTAGCTGGACCCACGTCCCAACGTTCTTGACTCAATGCTTTGGGGGTCAGAGCTCAACTCATGCATTCCTAACAAGGGCTCAGATGGTTTGGGGATCACACTTCAAGAAACACTGTTACAGGCCAGTGTTTCTCAACCAGGGCTGCCCCTTAGAATCATGTAGGGGAATGTCTGATCTAACAGTTCTCCTGTGTGGCCCTCCCATTCTGCCATTCCTTTGAAAAAGATGCACAGCTGGGGTTGAAAGACACTGCCAGGTACTAAAAAAGACTAGTAATTGTTTACTAGTCCTCTGCCTTGAGTCCTAGGTCAGTGCTTCTGCAACTGAAGTGGGCACCTACTGGAGTTCAAGGAAGTGCCAAAAAGGACCAGGACTGCCAGCTAAATGGAACTGTAAAGATGGTGCAGCACCGGGTCATGGGACCACATTGTCTAACTTCACAAGAGGAAGGAGAGAGAATCGTTATTGGCATCAACAAATCCAAATCCGATGGCTGCGAAGTGGAGGCCACACATACCATCCCACTTCAGCCATTCCTGGAATCCCAAAACCAGTCACCCTTCCCATCATGCTTTCTGCTCCTCTGCTGGGTTGGACAGTTCACTGCGATGACCACACAGAAGACACAAATTATACTCACAGTTGCGGGGTTATGAGGGAAGTAACCAGTTACAACTCAGGATTCAGAACAACTCAGGATACAGTTCTTCAATCAGGATAGCTTCTTCTCAGTCTCAGCCATGCCTACAGATAGAGCTCTCTCTGGCCCTCCAGGGGCCAGCCTGTGCTCTGTTTAGGCAAAGTGTTAGTGTCCGTTAAGCTCTTCCAATAAGTGCCTGGGGCCATCTCACCTGGGCCTGTGAAACTCAATCTGAAAGCATGCAACTTCCTCCTTCTGTGGGTTGGCAAGGCTAGCCCTCACTCTGGGTTGGCATACCCCCAGTAACTGCCTTGCTTCGTGGACTGGGTAACCCATTGTGCTGTCTCATGTAGGGGGTCCTAGGTCCAAAGAACACACTCTGGCCCCCATCTCTTCTTGGTGTTATTGAAGTCCCCTCTTTCCACCTCTGGGAGGTGCCTTTTGAAAAATAGTGGGATGATAAAGCAGACTAATTCTTGCATTAGGATTACGTTTTTTGCATGGCCCCACCCACAGGGGGGGGTCATGCACCTTATTTGCATGAGAAAGCCTTCCCATCCCCTCTACAGAGGAGAATCTTATTTGTTGCCTTCCACTCATTTGGTGATTCATTGTACCACAAACACATTAATTTTATTTCAAGAATTAGGGAAATGCTAATACTTTCTACAGGACAAATGGGTCTACTATGGAGTAAAGTGTAAAATATGCATGAATCATTAATAGAAAACCAAGAGGTGTAACCCACTCTGGTAGTGCAAATGATGATTAAATCACTTGCCTGCTGTGCTGGGGTACATTAGAGAAACACCCACAGAAACGCATATGTATAAGAGAGTTTTATATAAAGGGTAAGTGCACATCAAGAAAACATCCCAACCCAGTGCTGCCCAAGCCCACAAATCCAACATTAGCCCATTTGTCTGACACCAATCCACAAAGTCCTCCTCCATCTCACAAAACACATGCAATGACACCAACTGCAAGAGGAAAGCCGAGTCAGTGAATGTGTAAACATCTCAGCGCTGGCAGGGGTCTCCACACGGCTGCTCCAGCACCCAGGACTGCATGGGGTAGGTCCATGCAGCTTCTCAGGGATGTCTTGCAGGAAGTGAGCCTTGCCAGCTGAAGCAGGGAACTGGCTAAGGCAGCTGCACCCTGGTCCGACCATCAGAAAACAAAAGACCTGAGAACTAGAAAGGCAAAGCTTACTGAGCCATTCATCCCTCTGCCCTTCCATTAACCCCACGTGTTTATCAGCCACTTGGCACAATAAACGAATGACCTCACCTGCTAACAGAAAGTCAGTCATGTGGTTCCACCAGAGGCATCTCAGCAGAAAGGCCTACTGATCTCCTTCCCCAAACTCAGCCACTGCAAAGCCTGTGGGGCACAGTTCCACTCTGGCCCTCAGGGAGACGTGAGTCAGAATGCATCCAATGGCAACTATTTTAAGAAAGTCAAGCTTTCTTAAAGGCTCAGTGACCACCCATACGTGTGAACAAAGGCACAAAGAAAAATCTCCTCTGTTACAAAAGAAGCCCATTTGTCTTCATCGCCCCCAGAAGCGTTTCTGCTGATGCTTCCTGGAGCTGCCCTCTGAATGAACCGGTGCTGTTTTGTGCACATTTGCGTACAATGGGGTACTGAAAAGAGTGTCCCACTGGAGTGCTGAGGGGGCCTGGAAGGAAGAAGGAACGTGTAATTATGAGGAACCTCAGGACAGAGTTATTAGGGCAATAATGTTTCTTTATGAGGGGAAGCGGGGCATTGCCTGCCAGCGTCCACAGCAGTGGAAGCGGGTGACTCCCATCTGGAAGATCAGGCAGCAGGCCGGGGCAAACCATTCAGGGTGAGCCCTGGTCTGGACAGGCCCCTCTAGAAAGCAGATTTGTCCCAAGGAAGTGCTACCATTGGTTGCCATTGAGAAGACAGAAGCCACCTGTCGGAATGGAGCTAGCCCTTCCTCAGTGGTAGCCTGGTGGGAGTTTCGGCTCAGTTGCCCCGTCTCTTGAGTCTCTCGAGCTAAGGCCTGTTTCTTGATTTTGGTGCTCATAAACTCCATTTCTGAATGCTGGCAGCATTTAAAAAGTGCCATATAATCCAAAGAAAACACGTCTGCAGACTGACTTTGGCCTGAGGCCTTGAATCTCCCACCTTGGCTTCTGAACGTTGAGTTCTGAACCAGTGAGACTGTGGCCTGGTCTGTCCACCCTGTATCTTCTTTGCACACCCCACCACCAAGTTCCAAAAGGCAAGCGTCATCTCTCAGGGCTCTTCTTCTCCAAAGTCATATTTCATTGAGGACCTCGAAATTGGCTAATGGACACAGAGTTTTATTCAACCCGAGGATTTAAAACCTCTGTGACAGTCCTTGATGAGTGAGTCCTTCCTTCATGATAAGGTTTATTAAAAAACTTATTTAAAGAACCTGCCTTAGTTTGGGGACCTTGGTGGGGTAGTGGGTTATGCATGGGGCTGCTAACCAGAAGGTCCCCTGAGAGTGCCTGCTAACCATGGTGCTCAGCTGCCAACACTGTCACAGACCACATTCCAGATAGATCTCCAGGCCTTTCCTCTTGGTCTGTCTGTTTGGAAGCTGAATTGAACCCTGTCCACCATGGATGACACTGCTATAGCATGGTTTCTAGCAACATAGCAACATTCAAGCCACCAGTGGGACAAACTGTTGAGTGGGTATTAACAGCTTCACTTAGCTTCCTGTTTTCTCATCTCTAAAATGGGAAAGAGAAGTCAGAACTTAGCCTTTGGGGTTTGTTTGTTTGGGGTGAGCATAGTAACATTGCTAATACCTGATATTGGGTGCTCAGGAAATATAAATTGTACTTAGGAGCCAATGTAATTGATACTTTCAATTATTGAAGCAAATAGTGTAAAATTGCATCGTCTGGCTTTACAATTTTTAAAGGCATCACTTTTTTAGAAGTCCCGCTATAGCTAGGTAATGTTATCATTAAAGTGAAAAAGAAGAAGGGTCAGTAGAGAAGTTGAGGGGATGAATGCCCTGAGGGAGACCCTGGGATCAGCTTGCAGTGCCCAAGTCCATGTCCACATGTTTCATCCCAGTTAACTCTTTTGCTTATTGCTGAATCCCCAGCATCTAGCACATCCCCACATCAATGATCATTAAAATTTGTTACTTAATGAACAAATAAAGAGTGTATGGGCGTTTTATCTGGAGAAAAACTCACTGGCCACTCTGTTCACAAGACCATACTAGGTATACTGGGGAGGCAGCTCAGGCCTGTGCCCTGTACGGTCCCAGAGTGTTTCACTCAGATGGACCCTTGTGTAGTCTAGTGCTTGTATGTGGCTGCTTGATGAAGTTTGAAGCTAATCAATGAACCACCCCAAATCTGCTGCTGTTAAGTCAATTCTGACTTATAATAACCCTCTGGGACAGAGGAGAACTGCTCCTGTGGGTTTCTGACATTGAAAAACTTTACAAGGACAGAAAGCCTTATCTTTCTCCTAAGGAGTGACTAGTAGATTCGAACATCTGGCCTTACAGACCAACCCATAGCCTGCTACACTACCAGGGCTCCTTAATTACTGAACAAGAAGCCCTGAAAATATCTAGCTGGTTTGCTTCAGAGGAACAGCCCTATTTGGCACAGTGGTTAAATGTTCAACTCTTAATCAAAAAGTCAGTGGTTCGAACCCATCAGCTGCCTCCTGGGGAAAAAAAGATGTGGCAGAGTGCTACTGGATAGCTCATAGCCTTGCAAACCCATTGAGGGAGTTTTCGAGTCTGTTGCAATGGGTCCGTATGAGTTAGAATTGAATCCACAGCCACGGGGTGTGTGGTATGTGTCCAGGTCAGAAAGGCTAATCAGTAAACAAAAACAAATGCCAATGCAGAAATCAGAGGGTACGAACTCAATAGAGCATGTTTGGCTCCAAGAGTGTTTTTTTTTAAGTATATAAATAAACATTTTATTTAGGACAATTTCAGGTTTACAGAAAACCCATTAAAAAATACCTATATTACTGCTGCCCCCACCCTGTTTCCTATATTATTAGCATCTGCCATCACCGCACTTGTCATGAACAAGGAAACAGTAAGAGTTCACTACTATTAGCTACACGCACGCCACCTCTTCTTTCGCTTTTACTGGTTATTTTCTAGTGCTTTTGCTGCTGTTTTATGATCCTGCTCATGTTCCACCTCATGGCATTTTGGTGTCATTATTGATTTATACCTTTCTGAATCATGGCATTTTCTCAGACTTTCCTTGTTTTTAATGACCTTGCCCCCCCCAAAAAAAAGTCAAAAACACTTTTTATTGACATAATTCATGCCCTTTACAATTCAGTGGCTTAAATTTCTTACAAAAAGTTACACAATCATCACCACAATCAATGTTAGACTATTTTCTTCATTCTTGTACTCATTGTTAGCTCCCCCTTTCCCTCCACCCTCCCCTGTCATAGCCCAGTCACTGTCTCTGTAGATTTACTGACTCTGACAATCTTAAGGTGAACTGGGCAGATTGTTCCTTGATTTGAGTATATCTGTTGTTTTGCTCACTGGGACAGATTAGGGTTATGAGTTTTGTGGAAGAAAACCAGAGGTGACGTAACCCTTTCATCACATCATATCAATGGCATGTGCTCTTGAACATGATTCGTAATGGTAACCTTGACCCTTGACCAAGGTAGTGTTTGCCAGTTTTCCTCTCTGTGGAGTTCCTCCCCCAGACTACACACTCTGGAAGGACGTTGTCGAGACTCGTCCACATCTAGGCAGCTGCCATCTCCTTGGGGGGCAGGGTGGGTAATGTCTACATAGACTATTTGGAAGTGTGCTACTTGCGAGCATTCCTATTTACCCCACTTACTTGTTTCTTCAAGTATGTCTATCCATATGGACTCACGGGTATTTATTTTATATGCTAGGTTGTAATCCCATATGACACCATTTATTTTATTACTCAAATTGTCTCAGCTTTGGCCAATAGAAGCTCCTGTTGGTTGATGTCTGGGTCCATTTCATCGTCTCCCCACGTGGGTGAGGGTTTTTTGTCTGTCTGCTGGGCACTTTGCACCACATTGTTTCAGATTCATCATGAATACTCACTCAGAGAGTGAGTCATTTCTCTGAGGAACCTGGTGCGTTTCCCTGAAGTATGGCAGTAGAAAACAAGACCTGATCTCTGGTATACTGGTCTTAGGCTAGGTTATCTCAGAGTAGTAAAACACGTGATTTCAGATAGATAGATAGATAGATAGATGATAGATAGATAGATAGATAGATAGATAGATAGATAGATAGATAGATAGATAGATGATAGATAGATAGATAGATAGATAGATAGATAGATAGATAGATAGATAGATAGATAGATAGATAGATGATAGATAGATAGATAGATAGATAGATAGATAGATAGATAGATGATAGATAGATAGATAGATAGATGATAGATACATAGATAGATAGATAGATAGATAGATAGATAGATAGATAGATGATAGATAGATAGATAGATAGATAGATACATAGATAGATAGATAGATAGATAGATAGATAGATAGATAGATAGATAGATGATAGATAGATAGATAGATAGATAGATAGATGATAGATAGATAGATAGATAGATGATAGATACATAGATAGATAGATAGATAGATAGATAGATAGATAGATAGATAGATGATAGATAGATAGATAGATAGATAGATGATAGATACATAGATAGATAGATAGATAGATAGATAGATAGATAGATGATAGATAGATAGATAGATGATAGATAGATAGATAGATAGATAGATGATAGATACATAGATAGATAGATAGATAGATAGATAGATAGATAGATAGATAGATAGATAGAGAAAGAGAGAAATTTATGCCAATAAAGTGGCTCACATGATTGTAGAAGTGAGCCAGTTCCAGATCCGTAGGTCAGATGTCAGGCTGGAGGCTTCTTTGACTCACGTAGCTGATGAAATTGGCCTCTGTAGGAAAATACCACGATTGTGGCAGCAGAAGCAAATGAATCCAAGGTGGACAGGTCAGATAGCAGACTGCTGATAACTCCCAGGATTGGCTCAGATCTAAAAAACCGTGGGTTAATGAGCCACATACAGGATCCAGACCCAGCAAAAAGCGAGCAAACTTTTCCACAGCATCCACGTATGCTGGCAGCAGGCTACACTCCGAGGAACTTCCTTTCAGTGGACTACATCAGCCCTGTGATCTCAGGAAGGGCTCTTCATCCCACCCTAATGGTTTTAGAACTGATGGACTGCTCACAGCAGGGGCCCTCATGGAGGAGATTTCAGTGTGAGGTCACATCATGGTAATTTACTAGGTCTCAGCTGCCAAACCCCTGAGAATCCTGCTGCAACCAAGTTGATACAAAGCTTTATTATACTTCCAGAGTGTTTTTATGGGGGTTTTGTTTTGAATTCAGCTCTCATCTTATGGGAGTCAACTTTTCCAGACTGAGTTCACTAGATAAAGTACAGATGTATTAACAAATAAAATGTTTGAATTTTTTTAATATATATTTTGAAATGAGCTGCCAACCTTCTATGAGGTTACATAGATCTAGGTGCTAGGTCAAAACACCTCGTAGTCCTCAGGCCAGCCTGCTCGGCAGTAATTCTCTCGGCTTCAGAGGGTCTTTTCTGTCCTCACTAACGAGCTCCCCAGGCTGCCACAGTGCCCAACGCTGTCTTCTGATCCCACCTAGCATAAATCATCCATTTGATGTTTATCTGTCTGGCTCTTACAGAGATTTGTGTATGATTTCTGGATAAATCATATTCATGTAGGTAATTATAGGTACACAGCTTAGCCTCAGAATATAGCATAACTTGAAACCAATGCTTAAAGATATGTTTCTGGTTAGACCAATCCCACCAACTGCCTTTCATTGGCTCTTCCACGCAAATACGAACCCTGCCTGGGCCCCGCCCTCTCAGGCGGAGTCAGTCTTTCATTCTGGACGTGCATGGGTGGGTCTTTGCTTGCTGACCCTCACTTTTCTCTCTCTTAAAGACTTCTGTCGGGAGAAAAGCCCCACCACTTTCCTGAATGTCTTCCTGGTCACTATTCCCTTCAGCCTTTGCAAAACTAAACCGATTGCCATTGAGTTAATCCTGAGGGACACATAGGGTTTTCAAGGCTGGGAATCCTGACCGGAGCAGAGCAGATCGCCCATCCTTGATTCGCACAGCGGTGGGTCCGGCTCTGCAAAACATCCTCCCAATTGGGTGCCAACCATCATTCTGTCTGGATGCCTCATCATTCTAAAGAGGATCGACCCCTGAGGATCAATCGTTTTTGCTATTTTCTCCCTGGCCTTAGTCTCTTTCATCACATAATTCAAGATTATTTACTTTTTACTTGTTGACCAATCCTGGCTGATTTCAATCATTGGGAACGCCAGGAAACCAACTTTTTATTTAGTTGAAGGTAAGCACTTGGATAGAAAGGCAAAAATGGGAACCAATTACAAGGATCTATATGTGACCTCCTCCCTGGGGGATGGACAACAGAAAAGGGGGTGAAGGGAGATGCCGGATAGGGCAAGATATGACAAAATAATAATTTATAAATTATCAAGGGCCCATGAGGGAGGAGGGAGCGGGGAGGGAGGGGAAAAAAGAGGACCTGATGCAAAGGGCTTAAGTGGAGCGCAAATGCTTCGAAAATGATAAGGGCAAAGAATGTACAGATGTGCTTTATACAATTGATGTATGTATATGTATGGATTGTGATAAGAGTTGTATGCGCCCCTAATAAAATGTTTAAAAACATTTTTAAAAAGAAAGGCAAAAATGGGAGGAGGGAGACGCTGCTTCTCCGGTCTCGGTGAAAGCCAAATACAAAGATACACTTCTCTCGGAAGTCAGTGATGCTGTCTAGGTAACTGCGTACAAATTTATACAGGAGGCTTCCACATGACAAGGTTCATTCTGGACCTCTAGCAGTTCCCTGGACATCTCTCCCTGAGCCGTGGTTTTCAGATGTAACCCAAGAATTATTGCCTCAGAGTGGGGAAGTCAAGCTCTCCTCCACTCCACTTACCTGCAGTATATAGATATCTGTTCATTTAGTCAGATACTTCACCCCCAGATACTTCACGAAGATCACTGTGTGCTCCTATGTACTTGATACCAGGAAAGATTCTATCTATCTATCTATCTATCTATCTATCTATCTATCTATCTATCTATCTGCATTCCCTGAGGATATAAAACTTCCCCTCTTGTGGGCGACAGGAGCAAATGGGCAGAGACAATGTGGCACAGTGAAAATGTAAGGGGGACTGTGGGAGAGGTACAGGGGGCTATTTGCCTAATTAGACTGGGGATGGGGTGGGCACCAAAGATACCCTAAAGCACTGTTTCCCAGAGTGGAGCTACAACCCACCAGGGGTGTTGGAATGATCCAGGGAGTAGCGGCAGGAGTAGGGTGGGGGGAGGCTGCAAAAGCGATGCTATAGGACAGGGTAGAACTGCCCCTGTGGGTTTCTGAGACGGTAGCCGTGGTGGGCATAGAAAACCCTGTGTTTCTCCTGAGCAGTGGCTGTGGGTTCTAACTGTGGACCTTACTATTAGCAGCCCATAGGCTAACCACTGAGTCCCCCAGGTCTCCGTGTTGTGGGCTGTAGTACAAACTAGATTGCCAGAGGGGCTCACACTCACACTCATCCAGAGCCATCAACTTCATGCTGACTCAACGACCGCATGGATGCAGTAAGTAAGGGAATCTATGTTCTAGAGCAGTGGTTCTCAACCTTCCTAGTGCCGCTGCCCTTTCATACAGTTCTGCATGTATGATGACACTCCCCCAACCATACAATTATTTTTGTTGCTATGTTATAACTGTAATTTTGCTACTGTTATGAATTGGATGACCCCTGTGAAAGGATCGTTTGACCCCCAAAGGGGTCTCAGACCCACGGGTTGAGAACCGCAGTTCTAGAGGAAGTACTAAGTTGGTTAAATAGCAAATGAGCATTAGCTTTAGCCTGACAATTCCAGCAAGGAAGGGTAGTTGAAGAAGAGTGTGTAGCTGTGACATCAGCACTATGTGGCAACACCCCTAAGGGAACAAAAGGACCTTTGTTCCAGATGGCTAGAGAATTTTCTATGCAAGTTAGAAAGATCTAGGTGCCAAGATGGGCAGATAACGCATGCTATCCCTCAGTCACCAAAGACCTGATCCCATGTAGCTTTTGATGATGTTGCTCCAATGTAAGGCTGAAGGCAGTAGGAAGTGCTGTTGGCCTGTTATGGCGGCGGGAGGGGGGTGGGGGTGTCAGGGAGGGGCTGCTTGGCTCCGCTTCTGCATTAAGAGAAGATGCCCCACCTGCTATCAGAGGTTGGAGCAGAGGCAGGGAGTTGCTACACTATGAACGACAGGCAGGAGAGGGTGACTTGACGAGATGGGGAAGTGACAGTGGGGTTAGAGAGACATTTGTAAATTAGAAAATTAAAAGGCTCTTCAGGCAAGAGCTTCCTATTTTTCTCCATAGAATGGAAGAAAGCTTCAGCTGGTACACAAACAGGAACCTTACCTTTGTGAGGATAGCGTATCACATTCAGGACAAGCTGTCTGAGTCCTTTCCGTGTGTTGTCTGTCACTCGTGACTAATCTACCAGACGTCTAACTTCCATGGACTAAGGATGCTCATTGCTGCCCATCTCTTCTCCCTCTGTCTGCATTTGATTTTCACCAAGATTGAACCCAGCTGGAGCGTGTGTCTAATGACTTCAATGATCAGACTCTAAGAAGCTGGGGGAGGGGAGGGTGCTGTCTCCCTGCTAACCTTCAGGACAGCAGTTCAAATTCACCAGCTGCCCTTCCGGGAGAAGTTGAAGCTGTCTGCCCCCATCCTGATTTACAGCCTCCGTATCCCTGTAACAGGTCACTCTGAGTAGACTCAACTTGATGGCAGTGAGTGACTCATGGTCAAACCATAGTCAATACCCTTCTTGGTTTTCCTGGGTCTTTGTTCATCTACTCCTACCCCCTTGCTATGACCGCCAGAAAGAGCCCCTGGACACAGGGAAGATGTATTTGAGGTGCAGAGGGCAGTGCCTCTGGAAGGCCCTGGGTGGCATACGTGGTTAAGTGTGCCACTCCTAACCAAAATACATGGTGGTTCGAACCCACCCACCGGTACCTTGGAAGGCAGGCCTGAGAACCACAGCATTCTGATTCCAAAAGAGGTTATACAGTCTAGCACACCCCACTGTGCCCAGGTGTGTGTGTGTGTGTTAGGGGGGGTTGTTACCAGGAGTCAAAATCATCTTGAGGACAACTAACAGCAGTGACCATAGGCGGCTGCCACAGTGTCTCCTGTGCCCAGCAAATGGCCCGTCTGAAAACACTGATGCATCCGTTCAGAGCGCACACTCACGCACAAGGCGGTGGCTTCCCTTTCTTTTCCTCCCAACACTGAAAACAGGAGGCAGGGAGTGGGGGGAGGGGCGGGGGGGGGCAGACGAAGGGTACTGGAGCAGAGAGTAGTAGCCAAGTTAGTATTTCTAACCATTTGCAGCTGTCAGCTTGTTTGGGTTTCCCCACCCCCCACCCCCTCTATTTTTTTTTAAGGCAGAAGAACAAAGTCTGGCTACACGGGGCTGTTTTCCTTGGCGTGTTGAGCCGACGCTGTCTTGAGGCGCACACTGAGATAACACAAAACATCTGCTCGGGGATTCAGCCCTTCAGAGCTGCACTGCCATGGGCCAGAGCAGAGGCGTCCTGAGACCACGCTCTTCCCTGGCAGGCTCAGGGCCCCAGAGCCTTCTGAGGAAGGAGGCGTGGGTTGCCCTGCTGTGTGCTGGGTGTGTGTTTGGTTTTTCTCTCCTTGTGATGGACTTGCACCTTGCTTTGGAAGCGGCTAGTTCTCAGCCACGCCGCCGGAAGAGCTCTGTTTTCTTTTCCCACGTGCGTGGGAGCTTGTTTTTTCGCATGAGCTCTTGAGAGTGAGTGATTTTTTTTTTTACTTGTAGAGGGATTTCCACATGCGCACTCCCATGGCAGCACTCTGCAGAGAAAGGCTGAACAGATGCTTTCAGGCAGAGATAACAGCCTGAAGGAGACATGTGGACCCTTCCGGTTGTGGCTGATGTGCCATGGGGTCCCTGAAGGACTGGTCTGGGTGTTAGGTTTCCTCATGGGTCACATGGAAACGCCTTGAGACAGCTCACACACCTGTTCCCATAGCTCATATTTCTTCCCAATACGTTTTCTAGGCATGAGTCTGTCCTTGGGAGAGCAGGCCCTTCCCTGTGATTTTTCCCTACCTGCTGGTGGATTTGATGAATAAAAACCACCCAATCAATGGTAACATTGGCTGCCATGGACTGGGTGCCTCTGTGTGTCCGCCGGCCCTGCGTAATTGTCAGCTCATTTACTCGTCATCATCCAAGAGTGCACTGGTCCTCCTGCCCCCTTTCCTCAGAGAAGACGAAGCCTTTGGAAGGTTAGGGATCTTGCAGAACTGGAATCTGACCAGAAGTATGCCTGACACCAGAGCCCAATGGCTGATGACACATACATCCAGGGACATAAAAGCCACACCACTCTTGGCCACCTTCATCTTTAACACCTTTGCTTCCCCAGTTCTGCCAACCAGAGGGAGATGGAAAGAGCATCTCTCTGTTCTCTTTCACACAATCTGCCCAATCTTTCGATCTAGATCCTGCCATGCATTGCCGTGGCCCCACAGAACCCAGAGACAACATTTTCTGACGAAAAGATTTATTAAGGAAGTTCACAGGTTGCAATGCAGGTGAGAAATGCTTAGGATATAGTGGTTCAGTCAGGACATGTTAGAAACGCTTCCAGTGCTGCCAATCAATGCCCATGGGGCATGCCACTCAACTGTCAGACTCAACCCAAAGTCACTCAGCTCCAGCTCCATGAGTCTGCAAAACTAGTTCCCTAAACGTTGTGCCTAGAGGCACCCAATGACAGGAAGCCTCAACATGAAGCCACTCGAATCCATCTCTGTGGGTTAGCAAGCCTAGCTCCCACAGTCAAGGGCCCAGAGGCACCTCCACCTCTACAAGGCAGCCTCTTACCTCAAAGCAGTCAGCTTGAATTGCTCTGTGCAGTGAGTTCACCCTTCACCTCAAGCTCTGACTCCTGGTTCTACTGCTGTTCCTCTGATGGCACACGGTCTTCTCAATCGGGGGTGTCACTGCGCGGGAATCTGGGGTCCACTCCTGATGCTGGCTGGTAGTGAGATCCTGTCTATGGCTTCTCGGACGGTTCATTCTATACCCAGCTGGATGGCATGCCTGTTCATTACTCACAGGTGAATCCTATCCGTGCCTCCCCTGGCTTTCTTACCCAGACGCATACAAGATCATTTGGAGCAGTGGTTCTTAACCTTCCTGATGCCATGACCCTTTAATATAGTTCCTTATGTTGTGGTGACACCCCCCCCATCATAAAATCATTTTCTTTGCTACTTCATAACTAATTTTGCTACTGTTAGGAATTGAGCGACCCCCAAAGGGGTCGCAACCCACAGGTTGAGAACCGCTGGTTTGGAGGAAATTTGAGATTTTGCCCAAGGAGCCACATTAAATGATCCACTGGCCCTGAAACTCCCATTGAACCACAGAATATTATAAGCCCACCCTCTCCAGGCCCACAATGAGCAGTAAGGACACATCTGGGAGGAAGATGTCCATGGCCCGTCTTTCAGAGTGTTTACAGCTCACAGGGGGAGGGGCCCACGTCAGAGATTCCCATGAACAAGTACATCAAGGCCAGTTGTGATTTGCTCTGGAGAATTTCAGGTACACAAGACAGCAGCAAGGAGAGCTGAGTGTGGGGAATGAGCACTAAAGAAAGGTACTCACAAGGTGAGTGACAGGGTAGAATATCAACCTGCTGCTTGGGAGGTTTGAGGTGCATTCCTCTGGTGCTCTGGTGTTCCTGGAGATAATTATCTGTCCCTCTTGCCTGGACCTCCAGAAGCCAGGTGGCGTAGTGGGTTATGCATTGAGATGCTAACCACACCAGTGGTTTGAGCCCACCCTTGGCTCTGCAGGAGAAAGATGAGGCTGTCTGCTCCTGTGAAGATTTTTAAAGTCGCAGAGACCCAAAGAGGTAGTTATCCCCTGGCCTTTCGGGTCACGAAGGGTTGGAATGGACTCCATGCTGGTGGGTGTGTTTTTCCATGCTTCCAGAGACCTCATTCACCCCAACATTGCTCTCGGGCTGGAGTTCCCTTCTGCCATGGGGCGCTCTCTTTTAGGAGGTGAGAGCAAAGGTGGATAAAACAGAAACGAGTAGCCAGTGCAGGAACTCACCGTGAGGTCATGTTGAACCGTGAGGTCATAGTCACTGGAACGTCAATAATGCTGCTGCTTTCTCTGAGGCCTGCTTCCCCTTTTCAGCTTTCCAAACCGGAGGGCAGCAGGGCTCTTTCATCACTTATTTTTCTTTCAAGAGTGCCAGAGGAAGGAAGGATTTAACGGGACACTTGAGTTGTAGAAAGATGGAAAGAAGAAAATGGGTTGAGGCTCAGTAATCACTGGAATTTTTATTACATTTTGTTTGGAAGAAAGACGATTTATTAAGGCAGAGATAAAAGGCAAATCAGCGTGAGGCCCCAGAGAAATTATGATATTCCATGCTCGATTTAGCACTTACACCGAACATGGCAAGCAGATCCGCAGCTGTGGTGAGACACATTCATAAACCCAGCAGGGGAGGAAGGCTGGTTTTCAGCTGCTGGGTTGTAGCTGGAGACTAAGGAGCAGCCAGGAGGCCTTTAGGAGCCTCCCAATCTGTCAATTCACCTCAGCCTTTGCCCCAGCTCCCTGGCCTGGCCTGGCCCTCCTTCTTGGCTCACCTTCCCTGCAAACTCCAGACTGGCCTTCTGAGCTTCCTGGTGAAGTAAATCCTTTCTGGGACCTCACATCAGCTGGTGTCTCATGAGATTTTGACCTCTTGTCTCTGAACTTGACCTGGCCCTCATTTAGGCTCCTTGACCTCCGTTGCAGGAGCACCTGGGGTGGCAAACATCTTCGGCTGCTAGCTGAAAGGCGGCTCAAGCCCACCTTGAGGCTTCTTAGAAGAGAAACCTTTGTGATCCGCAGGCGGCCCCGTCCCAGGGACTCTGTCGCAAGTTGCCTCTTGGATTTTTGTTTTAAGTTTTCATTTTACTGTCTTTTGTTATCAGCATCCTTATAAACCTAATCGTTGTCTTTGGGGACTGGAAATGGTGCACATACCATACCAATAGGCTTTAATGCACGTATGAAAATACATAGCTCAAATATTCCCTCAGACAACAGAGGACAAGATGATGGTGTTTTGTCAATTGGGGCAATAGCACCCTTTGTGGAAGGTTCTGGGTGATCTGGATTATCCCTGGAGATGGAGATGGCATTTCCAGTTGGGAAATTAGTGAGTGGCCATTGCGGACCTTTTGCTTCTTCACATGCTCTGTCGTAAAACATGTGTTCCTTCCAAGTCTTCTTATTGGCGTAAGCAAAGCAATCAGCGTTTGGGGGTGCATGTTTTCAAACAAGTGAAGCTCCTGGGTTTAGAAAAAAAGTCCAGCGAATCCTTTCACTGTACAATAACTTTAGAACATCCTCTCTGTCTTCTTCACCATTCACGTCTTCTGCCATAGGGCAGTGTTTTGAACAGCACGTCACATAAGTGAACATGTGCTATTGCGTAGTGAACGTGGCCATAAGATTACACTGCAACGTTGTGTGCCGTGCATATTATTAAAGATGTACAACAAAGAAAGAATGCCGGAGACTCACTCGAAGACATGAGAGGTCGAGGACCACCTGTACCCCTGAAAATTCAGCCAGTGACATTCCTGTGGAGTTCAGTTCTATTCTGTCCCACAGGGGTCACCGTGACTTGGAATTAGCTTCCTGGAAACTGGCATTTCAGTCTGACCAGTGGCAAAAATCAAGCCACATCATGCAATGCCAGGTCATCCAGGTCTAAGACCACCACTGGGCACCTCAATGCCCATCACTTCCCTATAGAACACGCTCATATAAGCCCCTCTTGTCATTTCAGACCACCTTCCAAGAGCTTGAATTTTCTCAGCCTTAACCTGAGAGTCACTAGGTCTGCCTCAGGGTGGGGTAGAGATAAGGATAGTGACTGTGAATCACTTGGAGGCCTTCTGATTAAAGGTTGATTTTCATATCATCACTACTTATCTAACCATCTGGGATTGTCTGATGGTCTGTCAGGGTTACTCTAAGAGTAGTCAAAGTTTAACTCCAAACCCTAAAGATAGATAATCTATTTCAGTTAAGACTACTGGTTAATATTGTCTGGCATTAACTTTCTAATTGAGTGCAGTGATTGAAAATTAACTGTCACCACCTGACAAACTAGGTCAAAAGTAGAAAGGGGGAGGTTTTATTGAGAAAGGAGCTTCAGATTCTTCACATTTCAAAACCCAAACCCAACCCACCGCATTGGGTTGATTCTGATTCGTAGGAAGCCTATGGGACAGTAGAATTGACACTGCGTTTCTGAGGCTGAAAATCTGCACGGGATTAGAAAGCCTCACTTGTCTCCCTAAGAACTGCTGGTGGTCTTGAACTGCTGACCTTGTGGTTAGCATCCCAAGACTTAAGACATTAAGGGCACCTTTTCTGGATCAAAATGTGCATCTCAGAGTTCTCCCTTCTTCCCCAAAGCAACGCGCAGACTTCTGTATCAAGATGCTGGACACGCTGTAAATTCAGCGTGGGCCTTTTTGTTCCTTTTCCAAATAAGAGATGATGGCTCTACATTGTGACTAAACAAGACCACTGCTATTTTCTAATCCGGTTTTCATTGATAACCTATTCCCTGCCTGACTCTCTGTGCCAGGTACTTCAGAAGTAGCAGTATAAAGCCATCCCTTAGCTCAGGGAAGTTACAGCAAATGAAGATCTAAGTATAGAAACTTTTAGGAAACTTTTTAGGAAAAAAAAAATTATCCAACACAGAATGTAATCTAGCGCTTACCCGAGTACCTGCTGGCTTATTTGCAAGTTCAGAATGGCTGTATGAATAGCATGACTGCCTTGAAATAAATGTGTGTGAGGAATACAATCCTGATCCTGTCTGGTTCCTGGCCATCTCTTACTTCCTGGGTGGCCCTTGGGATTTCTGGTGTTGCAGTGGGTTAAGTCCTGAGCAATTCAACATGGTCAGCAATTCAAACTCCCAATCCCCATCATCATTCTGGGGGGGAGGGGGGATGAGACTGTCTGCTTCCCTAAAGAGTTACAGCCTCGGAAGACCTGTGGAGCAGTCCTGTCGAACGCCCAGGCTTGCTATGAGTCAGCACCGGCTTGACGGTGGTGGGTTTCCGTGGTCATTGGGTTATAGCCGTCCTCACAAGGTCTTCATTTTAACGTGTGTGTGTGTTTCTATCCCCATTCTGCTCTTCTTATCCAGAAATTAAGATAATTTAGGCCCCCCCACCTTAGGAATGACCTACAAAATACAACAAAATCCCATTTCCCAAGCCATTTATGTTTACTGTTACAGAGGCCAAGATTTAAATAGATATTTTGGGAGGATACAATTTGACCCCTAAAATGGAATGATTATCAGATCCAACTTAGCTGGTGAAGCCATGAGATTTTGAGGGGTCAGAATTCTAAGATCGGGATCTTACTAAAGAGCCCAGGTGGGAAATGATTAAACATAGCTCTTAGTTCTTACTGAGTGCAAGACACTATACAGCTATTACAAAAACATTACTCACAGTTTCCTGCCATCAAGTCGATGCTGACTCAGTGACCCCCTGTAGGACAGGGTAGAATTGTCCCTGTGGGTTTCTGAGACTCATTCTTTATGGAAGTAGAAAGTGTCTTCTCTCACCCAAGGAGAACCTGGTGGTTTCAAACTGCCGACCTTGCAGTCAGCAGCCCAATTCGTACAACCATGAAGTAACTTATTCACGTAGGTAGTAAATCATAGGGCTTGGATTTTTAAGTGGGTCTTCCAGACTCCAAATATAAATTTGCCACAATGAAAAGTCATGAACGTAACCCACATGTGCCAAGCAAGAGGCTAAGACATGAGGAACGAGTTCAATGTGCTAGGATCTGAGAATCCAAAGAACGCACACGGCCCTCCTGGTCCTTCTTTCTTGACACTAATAAAATTCAAAGCCAGAGGCAAGCCAAAGACCAGACCAGGTGTGGGGTGGAAAGAAGAACCAAGGAGCTGATAGCAGCTGCCTCTCCCACAGCAGTCTCTGCTTCTCGGCGGGGCGTAATAATTCATTGCAACGACCACACAGAACTCACACATCGTACTGACGATTATGGGGTTCGTCATAGAAGTCCACAGGTTACAATTTAGGATTAGAAATGCTCAGGACACAGTTTTTCCAGTCAGGAGAGCCTCTTCTAAGACAGGCCAGCACAGGCCTCTTGGTCGTGGCTTCTTGGCCTTATGATACCTGGCTTGGCCATTGCCTTGCTCAGGAAATGTTACAAGCGCCTTTTAGTTCCACTGAGATATGCCCAAAGGCACTCCACTCTATTGTAAGACTCAGCGTGAAGGTGCTTAGCTCTAGCTCAATGGGTCAGCAAACCTAGCTCCACCAATTAAGTGCCTCGAGGCAGGTCCCCTACTCCGCGAAAGAGTGGCCTTACCAAAGACACTGCCTTGCTTGCACTGTGGGTCTGAAACTCGCCTCTCTGTCTGTTCTCTGGCTTTGCTGGATCAAGGAGGTTCAATATGCTGGGATTTGAGAATCCAAAGGATACACTCCACTTCTGGCTCTTCTTTCTTGACTGTAATAAAAATTCACCCGCTTCCTTTCTGAGATAGCTCATTTTATACCCATCAGGATGTCAAATTTGACCAATCTCCACATTAGAGTTCCAAGTTTCAACCATCACAACCACTCTCCACTGAATCAAATAAACTTGTCAGCATCTTTCCCCATCTTCTCTTACCTCCTTAGGAAAGAGTCATTTGGTGGGAGTTACAAATACTATGGCTGGAAGCGTTATACTAAGTAATTCACAGCACAGCCATGGGAGATGGTTGTTTACTGGTGTTTGATTAGCTCTGTGAAGGCAGTCCATTAAGTGGATGCTGACAAATTATGGATGGCATTGGGAAGGATGAGCCTTCCAGGCCATTTCATTTGCTCTTGGGACCTGGTCATAGACCAAGAGGCAGCCATTCTTTACGGAATGTCTTGTGGTTTAGAATCAGGAAAAGTATACATCGGGGTTGTTTCCATTTGGAGGCTGCACAAATAATCCGAGAACTTAAGAAATGGACGGCGTTTCAACAACTTGTGTTTTGTTGATGCCACAAACTTGCTTGTTGAAAGTGAAGAGAGCGCCAAGTATTTACTGAGGAGAATCAAAGATGACACCCTTCCAACGGAATTAATCCTTCAAACACAGAATACAAAAGTCCTCACAGTGCAGAGTTACAGCAGCCGAGGAGAGACTGGCATTGCCACGGCTTTCCTTTTACTTGGACCCGCAGTCCATGTCGATGGAAATAGCAGGTGAGCTACCAAGTGACATATTCCACTGAGAAAATCCATGACAGATAAACCTCTCAGGAACAAGGATGGGAGTAGAGAAACCATGAGGGTAGAGGGAAGGTTGGGGGAAAGGGAGAGAAAAGGGGAACTGATCACAATGATCAAACATATAACACCCCCCCACCCCACCCCACCCCCATTCCCCTAGGGGGATGAACAGAAGGGAGACAGTGGACGGTGTAAGATATGAAAATGACAATAATTTCTAAATTATCAAGGGATCACAAGGGTAGGAGGGGGAAAAAGGGAATAAGGAGCTGAAATGAAGGGCTCAGGTAGAAAGAAAATGTTTTGAAAATAATGATAGCAACATATGTACAAATGTGCTTGATACAGTTGATGTATGGGTTGTTATAAGAGCTGTGAGAGCCCCCAATAAAATGATTCATGAAAAAGAAGAAAAAGACATGATTTCTAAGGATCATTCTTTAACAGAACATGCTATCGGGATGGACTGGTTCCTGGAGGACAGTGAGCCCTATCAAGCAGGGAGTCAGTGAGTCATGAGATGGATTGACATAGTGGTTGCCACAACAGACTCAGCCATAGCAACAATAATGAGGATGCCACTGACTTTGGCCATATTTCCTTCTGGGGTACACAGGATCAACCCCAGTCAGAGCCAACTCAACAGTAGCACCCAACCACAATGAATGTTAGCTTGTACGGATTCACCCCACATCTAGGATTGAAACCTTCAGCAGGGAGGGAAGTTTCCCCTTGAAGGTGGTGGTCCCTGACATGGCCCCCCTTTACCCGCCTCCTGGGCCATCTCCCCTTATCACCTTTTTAAAATTTAATTATCTCTGTGTGCAACTAAGAGGAGGCCTGGTAGTGCAGTGTTTCAGTGTTGAAAGGTATGATGACCACGTGTTTCCATAAAGGCTTGCATCCTTGGCAACCCTAGTGGGCAGTTCTCCTCTGTCCTAGAAAGTTGTTATGATTCAGCAGCAACAGGACAGCACTGCATTTGGGGTTTTGTTGGTTTTGCCACTGAACCGTAACCCTTAGATGCTTCATTTAGCAGTGAAAGGGGTCCTCTCTCATGGACCAGAGAGAAGGAGTTACCCTGCAAACCGAAGCGGGTACTTTAGAGTTGAGAGTCAGAGGCACTGAGCTCAAATGGCAACCCTGCTGTTTTTAGCTGAGTTGCTGGAGCAAGTAAATTCATGCCTCTGGGCCTTCATTTCCTTCACCGGTAGAAGGGGAAGCATAAGGCTTACCCCACAGATAGGCTGTCAAGATGACACATGTCAGCTTCCCCGGCCAGGGAGTGGTGCTGGCTTCTCTGAAGCCCAAGGAACAGCCCACAAGTTCTGCCTGTACGTTGCTCCCCATTTTCCCACAGTTACCTCCCCTCCTCCCTCAAATCCCAGCATTTGCTGCCCAGACAGTCAGCTGCCAAGCTGTGCCCCACCCTCTCCCTGGGCTCATTTGATATGTGGCCACTTTGTTGTAGAAGAAAAGCCAGTATCGGTGCCAGGGCCCTGGGGAGACAGATCATGACACTGCCGACTGCCAGACATGTTTCCATTCTCTCCTCCTGCCCTGGGGGCGTCCCATGTGATCCCATTACAGGGTATGCCTCACCAGCCAGCTGCCTCTGGGACCCTGTGGGGACCAGGACAGTAGGTGCCCCTGGGTGCTGGGGGCCAGGAGCATGCCCTGAGCAGAGTTCTGCAGTTCTGTTAAAGGACTGCGGGTGCTGCCTGCCTTTCTTAAGAAGAGCGATTTTCCTTAGATTAACCATCAAAGAGCTCCAGACCTTGTCTTGTGGAGAAACTGGGGCGGGGGGCGGGAGGGTTCCCATTCCATGAACTCTTCCAGTGTTCCTGGGTTGCTGAACGCTGCTGCTAATGGGAAGGGTGGTGGTTTGAGTCTGTGCAGAGGTACCTTGGAAGAAAGGCCTGGAGATCTACATCTGAAACATCAGCCAGTGGAAGTCCCAGTTCTACTCTGACACACAGGCGTTTACAGTGCATTTCAATCAACTGGATGGCAACTCCATTCTTGGTTTGGTTCCTCAGTTCCAGGCACCGTAGGAGCATTTTGCCCAGTTACCATCCACACAGCCTTCTAAGCAAGAACCACAGATCCCATGTGATGCTTGGTTTCATACGGCTACGTGACTGTGCAGTCAAACTCTAGGTTTTACTGTGAAGGTATTTACCCGCGATTAACATGGGCATCTGTGGACAGTAAGGTTGCCCTCCATCACGAGGGACTCATCCAATCAGTTGTCAGAACAAAAGTGGAAGTTTCTCTAGGGGTGAGGAATTCTATTTCGTGATGGTAGATAGACACGCAAACCTTGCCACAATTTCCAGCCCTCTGTCTGGTCTACCAACCTTGGACTTGTCGCCATAATCCTTGAGCCAGCTCCTTAAAGGCCATTTCTTTCTATAAAACCGGTTCCCCTCAAGCAGATTTGGACTCCTGACTTTCTCATGTGTGTCTGTAGAACTGTGCTCCATCTGTTTTTCAGTGGCGGGTTTTATCCAAGAATTTCTTGCAAGATAACTCTGGGTGGACCCTACCCTGCAATCTTTAATTAGTGCCTGAGCATGTTTAACCATTTGCATGACCCCGGTATGAGATTCTCTAAACACACACACAACATACTCACATACACACATATACCACACACACTACTCACATACAGCACACACACTACACACCAATCGCACAATATATTTACCACACACAAATGCATACCATATACATATACTTACCATACACACACAGACAACATACACATACACACCACACACACACGTGCACACACCGGCTTCAAAATATTTTTGGAAACATTTCATTACCTTGTAATGAAATCTTTTTCTATGAAATTTTTGAAGCCCCTGTGTGTGGGGGGGGGGTGTTTCTGTGTCTCTGTGTTAGACATAAGAAACCATAGTAGTTCAGGTGTCCCTTAGAATCCCCCTGGCCTCTGGAAGTGCTACCTTTCCTTTCACAGGTGGAAAAACGGACGCTCAAAGACATTGTTCACTTGCCCATGGTCACAGAGGTGGGAGGGAGTGCATAGGACTAGCCTTGGGTTCTTCACCACCTGTCAGCAGTGTCCACACCAGAGGTATTAGCATGTTGAAGAAAAGGTGGGGTGCCTGGGACCCCGCTCTTGGTAACCTTGACCAGGTTAGGGAGGAATTCTGGGGGGCCCCACCTGACCACTCACCCTATCTGTGTTAAGAAAATAGAAGCCCCCAACTCTTAGTGTTCTGAGAGGTGCAGTGGGAATGGACGTGACCAAAAGTATCTATAACATCTGGTGAATTTGCCTCCCCCAGAGGCCCTCTGTCCAGATAGTTTTGGATCTGAGCTGTGCTAGGCCCAGGGCCAGATCTGCCCTACAGGGAGGTTTTGTTTGCTTTTGATATTTTTGAAACATTCATGCAGTGAAACCTACAAGAACTCAATGGGACTGCTTGTTTTCCCAGGTCTTGCAGGTTTCCCCCTTTGACAGGGTGCATGCAGTCTTACCGCTTTTCTATCACTCAATGTAGTCAAAAGTATTTCATTTTCCTTCTCTGACAGGCTTCCGCCTTACACAGGTTGCAACTTCCGCAGCCTGTGCTATAATTGTTAACACTTTCAGAAGCATCCCTGGGTGGTGCTCAAGGATCCCTGGTGGCACAGAGGGTTGCCTGCTGGGCTGCTAACTACAAGGTCAGCGGTTCAACCCTACCAGTTGATCTTTAGGAGACAGATGAAGCTGTCTGCTCCCACAAAGCCTGACTCTCTTAGAAACCCACAGGGGCAGTTCTTCCCTGTTCTATAGGGTGACTAGGAGTTGAAATAGACTCAATGGCTGTGAGTTTGGTGGGATTTATTTTTTTTGGGGGGAGGGACGCGGCTAATATGTCAGCTCTCAACTACTCATGGAAAGGTTGACAGTTCAAACCCACCATCCATGCTTTGGAAGGCAGTCGTGGTGATTGTTCCTGGAAGGCTGCACCCTTGAGAACAAAACCCAGTTCTCTGGGCCCGGTGCTGACTGTCAGTCGGAATCCACTGGACAATGCCCGCCACAGCCAGAACACTCAAATGGCTACCTCACTGGACACAGAGCAAGTTCACCCAAAAGCCTCAAGCACTGAATTCTCTGGAAATCCCTGAATCATGGTGAAAACTCTGAAGGCCCAGCAACTCTGGGCCTGTGTTTGCTCTCCCGCCTCCGGTGGCAGGAAATGCTCACCTCCCCATAGCCACGCCCCCCTGCTTCCTTCTCTCTTGTCAAAGTTAAGAGAAGATGAATGTCTTATACTCCAAAAAGTGGGCTAAATAAGCAAGCAAGAAGGGAGCATCCATATTTCTTTGCAGAGTACAAGGTCTTTTTCGCGCATGTTTGGTGCACATTATTGTTCTCGGCGCAGCCTCCAGCTTCCTGTGCAGAAAGGGCTCCGAGGTGCCGTGTGGCTGCTCGCCCTCCTGCCCGCCCGCCTCTCCCTCTGGGAACATGGGATGTTCCTGTAGCATTGTTGCAGTCCATGCACCAAGATCGATACATTCGGTTCACTGAAGCCCATCATTTACAGGAAGCCTTCTCTCTTTGTGTTGTGCACACAGCCCTGAGAGCGTTCACAAAGGCATGTATGCACCGTTACAGGACCACACAGAACAATTCCACTGTCCTACAATGCCCTGAGCCCACCCGACCGACCCCTCTCACCCATCTGCTCCCGGCCCCCTGGCAGCAACTGCTCTTTTCCCCGTGCCCAGAGCTTGCAGTTGCAGGCTGTCATTTACAAAGGTTTAATATGCAGAGTAGGTCCCACCCCACAAAGATACAAAGAAGCAAATCTAGCCCTCTCCACTCCTTTCTGCTTCTCTGCCATCCTTGCTGGCACTTGATCCTAACCCCCTATTAACCATTGTTTCAGCGGCTGCTGTGGCAGCTGCCCCCAGAGGGGTGGGCCCTATAGCTTGGCAGGCTCACAGCCAGCACGGTTCTCCACAGTGGCTCCCGGGCGGTGCGCCCCCCGCGCTTCATCTCACTCCTGTCACTCCATTCTGGTTTTGTTTCTCGTCTCCAGGTGTTCCTTTCCCAAAGAACTTCCTTCAAATCTGCAAGAAGATCCTGTGCCGCCTGTTTCGGGTCTTCGTCCACGTCTACATCCACCACTTCGACCGCGTCATCGTGATGGGCGCCGAGGCCCACGTCAACACCTGCTACAAACACTTCTATTACTTCGTCACAGAGATGAACCTCATCGACCGCAAGGAGCTGGAGCCCTTGGTGAGTGTCACTGTGCCACCGGGGTGCCTGAGTCACCCCGAGGAGCCCACAGCCAGTCCCGCGGGCAGTGCTCCCCAGAGCTGTTAGTCAGAGGCGTGCAGGATTGGAGAGAGCTTCGAGGTGAGCCGAAGGCCAAGAGACACCATGATGGCAACCCCAAGAGGGGTCCTAGCATCTGCCCCACGGAATGGCACAATGCCGTGGGAATATGAGTGAGAATATGCAGTGGGTTTGGATGAGGTGGGACAGTTTTGAATCTCAGCTCCCAAATCAGACACCAGTTGATTCAATCCCTTAAATGGATATCTTTGATCTCTCCTACTGCTCATCAAAGATGAACAGAAACCTTTCTTCCTCCAGTAAACACATATTTAGCACCTACTGTGTATCAGCTGGGGCCTTGGTAACGCTGTCCACTGGTGGGTTTGAACCACGAACTACTAATGGTAAGGTCTGTGGTTCAAACTCAGCAGCCATTCCTTGGGAGAAAAATGAGTCCATCTGCTTCCGTAAAGATTTACAGTCAGAATCGACTCCGTGGCAGTGACGTGTGTGTGTGTGTGTGTGTGTGTGTGTGTGTCTGGAGAGAGAGAAAGAGCTCTAGCACACCAAGTCAAGTAAAACTGCCTTTGAGTGGCTTCAACTCCAGAAGTTCCACTTGCTGTCACTCAATTCCCACTCCTCCGATCCATGTGTTTCAAAGGAGGGCTGTGTTCCAGAGTTTCCTAAAGCTAAGTTTTGTTCAGAAATAGATTACCAGGCCTTTACTGTAGGCCCATTTGGGCTGATTTGAACCTTGTACGTTAGCTATTTTCACCACTCAAGGACTTGGCTGCAGAGAGAGACACAAGCTCAGTGGAAAGGAGGATTCAGTGTCCTGCAGCCTTACTTTGCAGATGGACTCTGCCATGATGTAGTGTTAGCAGGATTCATTAGGACCGAGAAGCTTGTGTATGAAATGTGACTTATTGTCAGGTGACTGGAACTCCTTGGGTTCTATTCATAGACTAATTTGACAGCTGGACTCCCTCTGTGCTTCAGGATCCAAAACCAAACTTCAATACCAACTCATAGTCACCCTGTAGGACAAAGTAGAACCTTCCCTTTGGGGTTCACAAATCTGTATGAAAGCAGACAACCTCCACTTCCTCCTATGGAGTGACTGATGAGGCTGCTGACTTTGTGGTCAACAAATGTCCATGTGTAGCACAGTACACCCCAGACCTCCATCACCCTTTATCATGTGTGCTCTCTTATTGTGAATGCCCTAATCACAGCCATTTCCACTGGGGTCGGTTGAATACATTCTTAGTGAATACATTGCTTAATATTCAAACATGCTGCTCTCTGGAAGCCACAGTTTAAGTAAGTGGCGATTTTGTCTAACAGAGCAACCAAATCTAGTTGAATAACGGCTAACCCAGTGGAGCCAGGCTTTCCTTTTTGCTACCCTGCCTGCCATTCTCTTCGTGCACAGTACTTCCATCTGGCAAAGAAGTTGTTGGAAAACGTTGACGAGCGCATCATCTAAGTTTACCTCAACTTAAGATACACTTGTGTGCTCTGAGAGTGCGTGGCAGGACTCCTGTCCTTCGCATCGCTGGAGAGTTCTGGAAGAAAGCAAAGTTTTAGGGGCACAATGCAGGTGTTTCTTACATTCGAAGAGGGGGGCTCCTTGCCTCCATTTTCTGTGCACCGCTGCATTTCAGAAAGCTCTCAGAGGTCAGCAACTGAGCCATCCGTGAATCCAGTCAGGCAGCTAGGGTGGAGAGAAGACAGAAAGCCTCCGTGGTTAGGTGTTGCAACTCTGTCCTTCCTAGTGGGTGCGTGGGCACCCCGCGGCCAGGAGGAAAGGTGGTGAAGACTTTCAGGTAGTTTACAAGACTCAGAAGCGTTGATGATGTTAATTTCAGAAACTGCCAGGGACGCAGAAAAGAGTGGCCGAGGCCAGATAAATGAAGAGGGAGAGCAAGCACCGAGTATCATATGGAACATGGTGCTGCTGCTCAGAAGTTTTAGCTCATCGTCTGCGGAGGAGGCAGAGAGAAATGACCCTCTCCCGGGGCCCAGCAGAAGGAGAAGACTCTACTAGGCACTCACACTCTGATATCCCTGAGCCGAAGGCAGAAGCCGCTGGCTGCTAGGGCTGAACGTGGATCTCCTTTATGCCCAGAGACATACAGCCATTGTAGAATAAATGTGAGCATACGTCAGCACGTAGAGAAACCCTTTCTTGCCATCAAAGGACTCTCAGTTCATTTCTATAACCCAAGACCCCAACAGTTGGCAGTGCCAGGAGCTGACTTGAAGAGTAGGATCCCCAAGAAGTCCGTATTCTAGAAAAGAGCTCTGTTGGGGCCCAGGAAACAAGCCGGACTACATTCCCTGGGAAGTTGAGCAATGGTAGTGAACAAGACAAGTGCCAGTCTGCCCCACAGGAGTTGGCATCTCTTTCAATCTTGCTTGACATGATCGCCTACCTACGTTGATGGTGTCTTCAGTATAATTATTGAGGAATACATTTTAATGTCTTAAATATAAATGACAACTTGTATTTGTTTTAAAATGTTCCTTGCCTAAAATTGCATGCTTGCCATACAAACCCAAACCTATAAAGTGACAGTAAAGGATACTGAGAATGAGGATAGTCATTAAATAATGAAATTAATGTGATTTACTATTAAATAATTACTTCGTAATATAATTTTACATAAACAATTTAGAGTATGTATTGTATTATAACACTAACATGATAATTATTTAATAATATAATGGTTTCATATTTCATAATTATTAAAATGAAATGAAATCATGGCAGGCTAATTCCACTGCCCACTATAGATTTGTCTTGCTAAAATGGGAACTTTTATTTTAGTAGTTGATGTTAGACTTCTAAGCCTAGTGGGAAGTATCTCTATAAAATCAGCCATAGCCTTTCAAATCCACACATCCTTAAGGGAGCCCCAGTGGTGTAGTGATTTCAAACTGGGCTGCGTTCTGCACAGGAGGCAGTTCAAAGCCACCAGCAATTCCTCCAGGGAAAGCCTGGGCTGACTGTGTAGTTTCATGTAGATGATTTCTTGGAAACCTACAGGGGTCGCTATGAGTACACTGACTCAATGGCAGTAAGTTTGGTTTAGGGTTTTACTTGACTTGTGTACATTGAACACCTTATGGATGCAAAGCAAGATGCTTAGCTGTTCTAAGTGCGTAAGAAATAGATGTTCTTGAGAAACTGACAATGGAGTTGGAAAAATATAAAGTAATGAATGTGAACCTTGAAGGATGTTGAACCCAAGACGGTTAGCTTCACATTCTTTCTGTGCATTATTTCGAGTCTAACATAGATGGTATAGACAGAGGGGCAGCATCTATCCTCCTGCTTCCTTTAGGACAGCATTCCCTGAGTTTCCACCTTGCCCACAGTGCAGACCCCAGGGACTCACTTCATCCTCCTGCTGTGCTTCCATCAATCACAAGCACAGCCCTCTAGTCTCAGAGCCCACCTGATGCTTTTGTCTGGTGTTTACTAAGCATCCAACACATGGGTTGCCAACAAATCATGTCCCCTGCTGTCAAGTGCATTTTCTTAGCCGCCCAATAAAGGATTTTCCAGGCTGTAAATCTTTACACAAGCTTCGTCTTTCTCTCACAGAATAGTTGGTGGGATTGACCCACTGGCCTTATGGCTAGCAGTCCAAAGCTTCCCCAACACCGTTCTTCAGACAAGGTTCAGGCTCATTGTGTTGAAACCCTGGACCTTCATTTACTGACTGGCTTCCCACAATCCATCCATACATCAATTGTGTAAAGCACATTTGTACATTCATTGCCCTTATCATTCTCAATACATTTGCTCTCCACTTAAGCCCCTGGCATCAGCTCCTCATCCCCCCCCTCCCTCATGAACCCTTAGATAATTTATAAATTATTATTATGTCATATCTTCCACTGTCCGATGTCTCCCTTCACCCACTTTTCTGTTGTCTGTCCCCCAGGGAAGAGGTTATATGTAGAGCCTGTAATTGATTCCCCTTTCCATTTGCACCCTCCTTCCAACCTCCTGGTATCACCACTCTTACCACTTGTCCTGAAGGGATCATCCGCCCTGGATTCCCTGTGTTTCCAGTTCCTATCTGTACCAGTGTGCATCCTTTGGTCTAGCCAGATTTGTAAGGTAGAATTGGTATCATGATAGTGGGGGTGGGAGGAGCATTTAGGAACTAGAGGAAAGTTGTATGTTTCATTGTTGCTACACTTCATCCTGACTGGCTCATCTCCTCCCCACGACCCTTCCATAAGGGGATGTCCAGTTGCCTACAGATGGGCTTTGGGTCCCCACTCTGTACTCCCCCTCATTCACAATGATATGATTTTTGTTCTTTGATGCCTGATACCTGATCCCTTCAACACCTCGTGATCACACAGCCGGTGTGCTTCTACCTTGTGGGTTTTGTTGCTTCTGAGCTAGATGGGTGCTTGTTTACCTTCAAGCCTTTAAGACCCCAGACGCTATATCTTTTGATAGCTGGCCACCATCAGCTTTCTTCACCACTTTTGCTTATGCATCCATTTGTCTTTAGCAATCTTATCGGGGAGGTGAGCACACAATGATATGATTTTTTGTTCTTTGATGCCTGATAAGTGATCCCTTTGGCACCTCATGATCACACGGGCTGGTACCGTCTCATTTTTCTCATTTACAAAATGGATATAATGAAAAAAATTGTAAAAATTAAATGGGAGAGCCAATGGTGAGTGCTTAAGAAATTCCAACTATGAAATGAGACAATGAACTGGCACATAGTTGGCAGGAGTGCCCTAGCCCATCCCTCCCTATCTCTCTTGACCTTTTGCCACCTTAGTGATGGCCCAGGTAACTTCAAAGCAGGTGTAGTAAATCATACTACCCCTCCCATGGGAGAGTTACAGAGCTGGAAATATGCAGGGACCAGGTTTACATTGCCTATGATGCCTACTACATGCTGACCATATTTTGAAATAATATCGTGCTGTGTTTTAGGTGAAAGTCTACCCAACCATGTAAATTCCCACTCAACAAATTTCTATATGCATTATTCAGTGACATTACTTTCCTGCTTCACAATGCCTGAACATGCTCATGATTTCTATTCTAGTTGTTCTGTTTCCATTAATCTAGTTCCCCTGCCCGCTTACAATCTCATCTTTCTTTTAAAGTAGTTGTTGACTGTGTAGTTTCATGTAGATGATTTATTTTTAAAGGAGCACAATAATTACAGGTGATATTCATTGATTTTTGGAACCACGCCATTATTTAGCAATAAGGTGACCTCAGCAATTAGTTTGAGCTCAAATTTTGAAGAGCATCTCAGGGCAGTAGTCTTGGAGAATTCTCAACTCTCAACCATACCAGTACGTTTTTGTTTTATTTTCATGACCTTGAGCTTCTCTCCCACATTTTTCTCCCATATGAGCAGGGGGCATCTATTATAACCCTGATTAGAATAGTAGGTAGTGGTGGTGGGCACCATCTATTTCTTATGGTGACTGAGACCTTTTTAACTTTGAGGCGATTATTTTATGGATGGTCATGTCCATTCAGAGGGACTACACACTGGTCTTGTGGAAAGAATGCTTCATCCTTTGGGATTAGCAACAGAGATTTCAAGCAAAAGCAGGCCAGAGTCGTGAAGGAATACATCATAAGCCTGGCCTCTGACAGAGAGAGATGCTCCCATGTCCCCTCCCCATCAATCCCAGTTAGTTCTCTGCTCCAGATTCCAGAGAGATGAAACAGGAGCCTGTCCTGACCCCACAAGCCTTATGACCAAGCTTCTCTGTTATCCCACTGGAAGTCCTGTGACAGGAACACCCTCAGTCCCAAACTGAGACCATTGGCAACCCCATCAGGTCCCCACCTGGTACTCCAATTTGGAATTGAGAAGCTGGGAAGAGGTCATCCTGGCCAACAAGTACACTCCCTGCAGGGCTGGCCCTGGGGGCTGCAGCCTGGGAACCCAGGAAAGCACGCGCTGTCATTCAGGCTCCACAGTAGGGGTGGCTAGAGCAGCACTGACACAGACAGCCAGCCTTTTAAATGCAACAGCCGACAAGGATCCGAACCCAAGCAGGGCCACAGTTGGAGGAAGCAAGCCTAAATGAACCTGGCAACCTCACAGCGTGCAGGTGACTGCAGGCCCTCAGCAGCCTGGGAGTCAGCTGACAGAATCCAGCGAATCAGAACCTCATTGGCTAACACAGACAGCCAACAGTGTAGTCTTGACCTCCCCTTGACCCCACAGGGGGCTCGCAGAGAGGGCTGCTGACAATGCAGGAGCTGGTGGGGAACTGGCTGATGAAAGCAGGAGGCCGGGAGAAGCTGGGGTCGAGGTCACGGCAAACAAGCATTTGTTCAACGTAATGCACCTGCTGACCTCCACCCAGCACCTTCACCTGCTCTCTCGGGGGCTCCGTCTCCTCATTTTTTTAAGGAAGGTGGCAAGAATTGCTGCTATGGAAATAAGCATGGCCACGAGGTGATTCTTATAGCAGAGCTCTTGGGTCTAAAGTCAAAAAGCCTGTTGCTATTGAGTCAGTCCCCACTCACAGCAACCCTCTGGGTGTTGGTGTAGAACTGTGCTCCAGAGCGTTTTCTTTGGCTACTTCCCCAGTTATAGATTGCCAGGCATTTCTTCTGAGGCACTTCTGGGGGCATTTGAGCCTCTAACATTTTAATTGGTAACAGAGTGTTCTGACCATTCACAGCACTTCAGGACTTCTCTTGATTCTGACTCATAGTGGCCCTATAGGATACACTAGAACTGCTTTATAGGGTTCCCCATAAGGCTGTAAGTCTTGACAGAAGCAGATTGCCTCCTCTTTCGCCCTAGAAGCTGCTGGTGTGTTCAAACCAGTGACCATTCCGTGAAGCATCCTGATGCTTAACTATGCCTTCCTCTTGGGCTCTAGAAGCTCTTTTGTTAAATTAATGTCTCTACAGGGTCCAGAGACCCCTATAGCAGAATCTCCTATAGGTGCTATTTTAAAATTGCATGGCCGGCCCTCACCAGATCAGGATATACTGGATCAGGGTTACGGAGGTCAGCACCCTTAGGCTGTGGGTCTCAAACTCGAATGTGCTGATGAACTACAAGGGGACCTCATTAAATGCAGGGTTGGCTTCAGTAGGTCTTGGGCAGGGCTCTGGAGGATGCCTGCCAATGAGAGCAGTGCCGCTAGTTTCAGGACCACACCGGAACCCTAGGTGACAAATGTGAGAATCTGCTTCCCCTGATTGGCATACAATTCACACCTTCCATTCCATGGTCCACTTACATCAAGCAGAGTTGTTCAACCACCACCCCAGTTTTAGAATATTTTCTTCATTCTTGTACTCATCATGATTAGCGCCCATTTCCCTCCCCAGCCATACCCTCAGGGAATTCATCACCCAGCTACTCTCTATAGATTTACCCATCCGGGATTTCATAGACAGAAACTAGCAACAATAACAAAGAAAAGCTGATCAACGCCTCCATAGAAAAGAATTCAGAAAACATGAAAATCTAGAACCAATTTAGATGGATCATCCGGGAGCTCATATTGATAGGGTGCCAGGATCAGTGGTTTTCAACACGCCGCCTGCTCTCTTCTGGGACCCGAGGTTAGCTCCGTGAGGTGGGCAAGTGGGACGAAGATTCCCCAAGAGTGCTCCGCAAAATGGGCTGATCCAGATGTCCTTCGTGGGCAAGTGAGTTATCCAGTGTTGCATGGTCTCACCCGCTCGAGGATATACAACATATGTGATCAGATTAGAACCGTAGAAGTCATCTAGGATTCTTGTTTTGTTGCTGTTGTTGTTTAAGCTGAGTCGATTTTTGGTAGTCCACCTGACTTCACTGCCTCTGGCTCCTGAGCTTTGTTCTGGTCTTGTTAGCGCCCGCGGTCATCTGTAGACATCATGGTCCCTGCCATGCGCTGGGGCCACACTGCGCACCTTTGTGAAACACACTAGATGCCAGCCTTCCATCCCTGACCGCATACCCTAGCTGCCACCTGGTGGGAGGAAGAGAGGAGGTGATGAGGGAGGCTGGAGGACAAGGAGCTGCCCCTGTGGGGGCTGGGCAGCCTAATCCTGCTCATCCTCCTTCAATCCCTGGACTGGGACTCTCATCACTGAGTATTTACCGTGAGCAAGACACCCGAGCATTTTCAAGACATAAACAGCAGCTCCGTTTCTTGAGCGTCAGCTATTTCATTACGCTCTGTGTGTAGGTTAGTTCACCAGTCCCTCACACGTTGGTTGCCTCCACTTCAAAAGGTGTGGTGGGCCACTTCTCCACCACTCATCACTGCCACCTGATCGCACCAGCATTCCTCCCTCCTTCTCCTGGCTCTTAGCAATGCTTGAGGTTCCTGCTCAGCTTCAGCCCCAGAGGGGTCTCTCTTTAAAAAGGGGTCTGTTGGACGACATGGAAAATGAAAAAAAAATGAGGTGTAATAATAATTAGAAGGCCTTGTCTAATAAAAGCTCAGCCACAGCTCCAGCTAGGCCCAAGCATGTTCTGACACGTGTTCCCCTAAGAGAGGACCAGGCCACACCTGCACTTCCCCTGGAGATGCTTGGGTGAGTGCAGTAGCCCAAGTTGGCCTGCAATCACGACCACATCCGACTGAAAAGAAACTAAACACCTCACATAAGCCAGAGCTGCTCCCCCAAATAGCTGGCAATTCAGAGCCCCCGTGGGCATTTCGAGAGGACTTTTCTTCTGAAACATCCCTCTGCAGTGGCCTTTAGGCACTTCTTGTCAGGCGGGGTTCCTGGACGTTCATCCAAATGGCTCGGCCATGGAGAGAGCTGACAAAAGCTTCAGCCCAGCAATCAGCATGAGGATGAGGTTTCCACTATTCCGTTGCCATGTTTGCTTTCCGATGTGTCTCTGGGCCTCAGTTTCCCCATCTGTGGAAGAATGGCTAGATTGCATGATCTCTAGAGCCCCACCCTACACTCTCAACTTGACTTACAGACCCTGTGAGAAACCTGCCAGACATAGGCTGTTGCAATGTGTGGTCTAGAGGCGTGAACATGTCCTCACTGAACAAGAATAGATCTTTGGCTGTGGATGATGCCAAATGAGTATTCATCTGGGATCTCACTGCTGGAAGGTTTTGTTGTGGAGATGCGCCATATCTTTCCATCCCACCACAATAAAAGAAGGAGCCGGGTCCTTGCCTGCTGGCTTGTATGGTCACTTGTCTGAGATTTAGGAGCATTTCCCATGGAAACAATTGGTCAGCTCTCCAAAGCCAGTTCACCCAGAAGATAGGACTACAACATGATGCCAGTTGCCGTTGATTCTATATTAATGGTAATATACTTGTGTGACCTTGTGGATCTGAGAGTAGTGAGTGTAGTAAGTAAATATCCACAAATGTAGGTAATTCAGGATGAAGAAAGAGAAATGCAAATACTCCAGTGGAATCTTCCAAGACCCTTTGAGTGGGCCATGTCCCCTCACCCGTAGACCTCTGTCCAGGGAGGTCCCTCAGCCTTCACCTCTTCCTTTGACACACTCATCCTGAAAATCCCCTCTTTCTTCTTCCTCAAGGACCGTGGCCTACCCTGGACATGAGGTTGGGTCTGTGCTGACAGCTCCCCGAGCTCCTTGACCCCAGAGAGGGCAACTAAGAAGGAAGCCACAATGTCCATGGCAGGCAGTGTCTGGACTAGTGATGCAGGTGACCATTCCACCATTTTCTGTTCCTCAGAAATGGGGCCTTAAGTCCAGGGGCATAAGGGAGTGGGAATTAAGCTGCACCTCTTGAAGGAACGAAATCAAAGCGTTTGGGGTGGATACTTGAAGCCATCACCCCACTAAAACATGTGTCTTTGTCTGGCTTTTTCCTTTCTTTGTCCATTCACCACCTCCTGCAGCCTCTCCAAAGTGGCCTTTCCTCGGGAAATCACCTGGTCTGAGGAAGACACCCAGGCTGCCCTGCTGTCCCTGCCATTGCCTCTTTCTTGCAGGGCTCCTTGAATCTGCTCATTCACTGGCTGCATCTGCTTGCTCACTTCCCCATCACTTTGCAGCAATCGACCTTCGTCCTTCAGCCCTTCTGATGAGATAGAACGAAGAGCTAACGTCACCCATTAATAATAATGACACATGGCCATGGGCGAGTCCCACACTCACTGTGCTGAGCTAAGGAGAACAGACACTGATGTCCATACTGTTTGATTCCATGGAGACCAGATTCTAGAGCTCGGTTAATCCATGGAGTGAGGAAGCAGCCCAG
Organism: Tenrec ecaudatus; assembly: GCF_050624435.1. Classification (NCBI taxonomy): domain Eukaryota; kingdom Metazoa; phylum Chordata; class Mammalia; order Afrosoricida; family Tenrecidae; genus Tenrec; species Tenrec ecaudatus. Next base: position 26,252,103 of record NC_134539.1, on the reverse strand, counting down.
GGGGTGCCTGGGTCCCCCAGTGAGGGCAGGGAGTTGGCTGCAAAGGGCAAGAGAAAACTTTCTGGATTGATGAGCATGTTAATGATTACATGGGAGCGTATATCTATGAAAACTCATCAACCTGCACATTTAAATAGATGCATTTTATTACAGGCAACCATTGCTTCAATAATGTTTGTCAGGTGTGCGTAGTAAATACATCCAACATATTTTTAAAACAATTTCAGTATTCACAAGAACCATGTTTTAACTGGTCTTGGCGGAGACCTTTCTTTGTCCTCCTGACTGGCTGGCTGGTTAACAAGACAAGCTGAAAGGAAAAATAACAGGCATCTCTTGTGGCCCTGACGCTATGTACATTTGCAGTTGAGAACAGAAATCAATCCTGTCACTGAGAAAGGCAGTGGGATCCCATGGCAAAGGAATCGCCTGGGTCTCCCCGAGACAGTCTTGTGTGTGTGTGTACATGCAGGTTTTAGAAGTGATTAAAGGAAACAGATTCCCAGACTTGGTAGCAGCCCAGGAGGGAGTCAGAGGGTCAGAGGGCTGGCATCCGAAGGTGCTGCTGCAAGCCCAGGCCTCTGTCCAGCCTTCCTGGGTATCTAGAAAGAGAACCTGCCCCAGGACCTCTTTCCCAGCCCTCACCTACCCCAGTTGTTTCAGTTGCGCAAGCTGGTGTTTTCAAGTGGGGCTCGCATTCCCCTCGGGCAACCACTTAAGAATGGTTTACAGCCTTGGCCACCTGGCCCTTGGAGAGATTTCAAACAGTATACCAATCCTCGGGTCCTGAGCCTCCATCTATTAAATCAGAGCCTTTAAGCTGGGAGCGGTACAAAGCATTGAATGTAAGTTCTCCAGAGGGTCCACGTGATGGTGTCGGTGAGCTCACTGAGACTCGGCACGGTGCTAAGACCAGCTGCTTGGCATATGGGGGATGTGGGGTGCAGACTCTTTGGTATTGTGAGGGGCCATCGAGTTGCTTTTGACTCACAGTGACCCTCCAGATCATTGTAAAACTGCCCCCATAGTTTTCTCGGCTGTGATCTTGACAGAGACATGTCTCAGGTCTTTCTCTCTCAGGTTACTGGTTGGGTTCAAACCACCAACCCCTCGGCTAGAAGTTGAGTTCTCTACCATTGTGCCACCAGTGCCTCTGCAGGGACTCAAGTCCTGGCAGTTTTGGCATCTGGTGGCTCTGAGACGGGACTCACGAGCTGCATTTGTATTCCGCTTCCAGGTGATTCTGATGCGGTTGGTTCAGGAGTCACACTTTGAACCCAACACCAATGACTTCCAAATTTGGAGGCAGACTTGGAATTCACCTGGGTGCCTGAACCTGCATGTGGCCAGCCACCTTGGTTTTGGCTTCGATGGCATCTAGTCCCATTTCTTAATCTCTCGGGAAAACTCATTGCTCTCTAGTCGATTCCTACTCCTGTCTACCCCATTGGGTGCGACAAATGAAACACTGAACCAGTTCAGCTGTTGGCCAAAAGGTGGGAGATTTGAGCCCACCCAGGGGCACCTGGAAGAAAGACCTGGTGATCTCCTTCTTAGTCAGCCATTGAAACCCTTGGGGCGCCCAGTTCTGCGCTGCACACCTGGGCCCACCGTGATGGTTTTCCCAAGCACGGGTCGATTGCTCTCCACCCAAGCAGCCATGCACTTAGCCCCTCCCTCCTTATGACTAGACCAGCTGCTGGCAGCAATCGGGACTCAATCCCAAGTCCTAGGAATCCAGACCTCACCCCTGCAGCCTGACACCTAACCTGTGCCCAAGCCCCTCTCAACAAAAACCTTAGTACTGTGCCACCAGGCTACGGTGCTGCCGGTGCAAGGCTGGCTGCTGGGATACAGGAATGGCCCAGACTTGGTCCTCAATATGTGCCTTCTCATTTGTGCAGAGATAGACGTGCTCTGAATTTCCCCCACTAAGAAGACGGCACAGCCAAGATCAGTGCTTACACAACCATGGCACTCGGTGCCCAGGTTCTAGGAAACGTTTAGCATGAGTCCAGAGCCCAGTTGCAGAAAAGGACCGTCCGTCACCTCTCATTACTGGCTTCTGGGTGCAATTGTGTCAGAAGGAATGGATTCTGCCCCTAAGTCAGAAATCCACTGGATCGAGGGAGGTTTCCGTTTCCTTTCCGTTTCTGCACCTTGTGAGACCACGACATCGGAGGGCGTCGCGGCCTTTCCTTGTACTTATCGTTGACAGTGTAATTCGTTTAAAACATTGGCTTCCGGTGGAGATGTGTCTGTCTCGTGCGTTATTTCTGCGTACAGTAACCTTAAATGGCCTGTAATGAACGTGTCTTCCCACATTTGGTATAGTCATCTCAGGAGGCTATAATATCAGTGAAGGCAGATGAGCACAGCTATGGGCCAGGTGCCGTCAGAAATGTGTTTACACATCACCTCATGGAAGCTGCACACCGTGCTAGGGGATAAGTACTATTTTCATCTCCCTGTTAGAGAAGAGGCAAAGGAGGCAGAGGTGAAGTCACGTGTCCAACGTCACCCAGCTCCCTGGAGTTGAATGCGCAATCTGACTCCCAAACCCTCTCATGGCCTCGGCTGAGGATAGCCATTGGTGGAGCATTTTTGCTCAGGGACATACTGCCAGAAGTGATGAGCTGTAATAGTTACATGAGTACCAGGGACCTCTGGCTCCAAGATCTCCCAGGCAGCATGGGCTCTAGCCCTGTCTCGGCAGTGGCTGGCTGTGAAACCATGGTCAAGCTACCTCAGCTACCTGAGCCCACGAAATACCTGGTGTTGAGTGGCTCAAACGAGGTAACAGTGTTTGAAGCATTGTCACTGCCATCGAGTCAATGATGACTCATAGCCACCCAATAGGACCAGGTAGAACGGCCCCTGTGGGTTTCTGAGACAGTAACTCTTTACAGGTGTAGAAAGCCTGCTCTTTCTCCCCCAGAGCGGCCGTTGGTTTCAGGCTGCTGACCTTGTGGTTAGCAGATGGTAAGGACAGAAGTGAGTAGGAAGACATGGTCTCTGCCTTCAAGAAATGTATTGTCTAGAGGTCAGAAGACCCAAACCCAACGCATAACAGAGGCCAGGTGGGCAGCAACAATAAAGTAGCAAGCAGATGGCAAGAACATGGGAAGGTGTTGGCATAGCCACCACCTGATCGCTGCCCATTGTTCCAGGGTGGGTACAAAGGATTAGCGTTTCCATAGGAGAAAGTGGAACTCCTACCTTTTAAATGAGATCTCCAAATATTTCAACGGAGGCAACCAGTTAGAGCAGAGGTTTTCTGGGTATATTTTATGTTAGTTATTCTTAACTCCCAGGAGTTCACTTTGCCTGGGAAGCATTCATTTGCACGGCAGCTTGATAACCCATGGCAGGCCGGGCAGGTTCTTGTCCATTGTAACCTAGTGGCATGCCCCTAGTGCCCAGACGTACAGTGCCATTTCAGAGTTATCCTCGGTCTTGAAAGCCCAGATCTTCCGAGCGTGTACAGTGAAGTGTGTGTCTATAATGGGGACATGGCCCGGGGCTTGGGAGAGGCAGACAAGAGAGTGGTTATTTGATGAAGTTGATGTCAACTTCACACCAGGCAGTCCCATACTTCATCCTCCTTGCAAGCCTGCAGTGCAGTCTTGCTGTAGGCACCGAGAGACACAGACCACGTCTGTTCCTTTGTCAGTGGCTTCCAACTTGACACCACCCGTGTCATCGCCAGTTGGCAGTTAGTGTGTAGACCCCATCGCTGCCAGGCCCGAGTTATACACAGCTGCTGTTATTATAGACGCTTACCCTAAACAGTAGAGCCTTCAGAGACTCACGCCCACACGATCTCTGCTCTGGGAACTGGGGAAAGCATCAGGGTACTCACACACAGCTCACACTCAAGGGATTTTATTTGATTAATCTTTGGGAAGCATTGGCGAATGGGCAGGAGTTTAATAAGATGCTTGGCCACATCCAACATATGCTGGTTTTCGTTTTATTGCCAAGCGATTAAAGAGGAAGACTTTTCATTAAGCTTGGCATTCCTGCTCATATCTGAATTCCATTTATAATGCAAGGTTTCTGTTGTGGTTTTCTCTTTATGTGAACGGAACTCACTCTTTCCCTGACAGCTGCAACGGCTTGTGTTGTGACTCTACCGAGGGAGCTTCATTAGTGCTCCCTGGGTGTGGGCCGGGCCTTTGGTGTCTCTGGTGTAAGATGTTGGCAATGTAAACTGTTCTCAGAGGTCGTGGTTACTCTGGGTTTCTGTTGTTGGTGCAAGAGTGCTTGGCATTTTCCATTCCTAGAGAAAGATGCTGCTAAATGAAGGGATTGTCTGCATCTTTTATTTCTAAATTTGATGCCAACAACAGAAGGACTTGAATTGGCTGGGCATGGATGTTTTCTTGAAAACACACGCAGACATGCATAGGTACAAGTGCACATGTGTGTACACGCATGCATGCTAATGCTTTTTTTCAACCTCATCAAAATGCTAATGTTTCAAGCCCTCTTCCTCATAATTGCATCTTCTCTTTCTTTCCTTTTGGGATGACTAGAGGAATTATATATACCCATCTTCCTGAAAGCTTTTGAACTTTTTTCTCCCAAAAATGCCACCTGCGGTTTGGGTTTTTCATAGGCATCCCAGAAAGGCCTCTGAAAGGATGTGACAAAAAGCGTGTCAACTTTCATTTCTTTGGAACTGAGGCAGCATTGCTACCAGCTTTCAGGACAGTTTCCCTCTTCTACTGAGACTCATAAAACAATTTTCCTCTCATACTGAAAGCAAACAGCGTGGGAGACAAAAGTAGCACATAATGACCTCGAATGCTAGAAAGTCTGTGATCTCCGACTCTCATAAAATATCAGAACAAGGGAAGGAGGAGGCCTTCCAGCAAGGAGCTGCTTCAGCGCTGCGAAGTCCTTCCCCGGGTGTAAAATGCACATGACTTTCATGGTTCATTTGTTGGGAATCTGATAATAAGGAAAAGCCGGGTGCTCGCTGCTTCCCACACTCTGAGAGCTATGGACATCGAGTCCTAAGGGACAGCAAGCATGTACAAGTTCACTTCAGTTTGGGTTCAGATGCGTTTTTCCTGCTGATGTAATGTCATTGACCTCCCAAGACAGAGCAGGCTATTTATCCTCAGGTCAATTTTGAGAAGGCGACTTAGGGACCCTTAAGAACAACATGGTCTTTAGACCTAAAGAGTCACCCCGGTCATGGGACTTGGCATGGTGTAAAGCAGAAAAGGACGTGAACAAGGGACCTCATCGCCGATGTCACATGGACCTTGGCTCAGAGCAGAGGATACCAGAAAGATGGTTACTTGTGCTGAATTGACTGTGCCAAGGTGTTTGACTGTGTGGATCATAACCAACTGTGGATGACCTTGAGAAGAATGGGAATTCCAGAACACTTCACTTTGCTCAGGCTGAATGTATACATGGATCAAGAGGCAGTTATGCAAGCAGCACGAGGAACACTGCATGGATAAAAAACCAGGATAGGTGTGCATCAGAGGTGTATCCTGTAACCATACTCATTCATTCTGTAGGCGGAGCAAATAATCAGAGAAGCTGTGAGAAGAATGTGATATCAGGACTGGAGGAAGGCTTATTAGCAACCTGCTGTGTATAGACTACATAACCTTGCTGGTTAAAAGTGAGAAGGACTTGAGGCACTTGCTGATGAAGATCAAAGGTTGCAGCCTTCAGTATGGACTACAGCTCAATGTAAAGGGGACCAGCATCCGCACAACGGGACCAATAGGTAACTCACGGTAAATGGAGAAAAGATCCAAGTTGCCAAGGATTTTGTCTTGCTTAGATGTCCAATCAATGCTCATAGAAGCAGCAGCCAAGTGATCAAAAGATGCATTGCATACAGTTAATCAACTGCCCGAGACCTCTGCAGAGTATTGAAAAGTAAGGATCTTACTTTGTGGACTAAGGTGCACATGACCCAAGCCAGTTGCCTCATATGCATGTGAAAGTTGGACGTTGAATAAGGAAGACCAAAGAAGAGTTGATGCATTTGAATTCTCGTGCTGGAGAAAGAGATGGAAAGTACTATAAGTTTGTCTTGGAAAAAGAATGACCAGAGTGCTTCACCGAGGCAAGATGGCAAGGCTGCGACTTACATACTGTGGACATGTTGTCAGGAGAGACCGGTCCCGGGAGAAGGACCTCATGCTTGGAAAGCAGTGGGACAGGGGAAAAGAGGAAGGCATCAAGGAGATGGATTGACACCGTGGCTGCAACAATGGGCTCAAGCGTAGGAATAATTTGGAGAATGGTCCAGGACCGGGCAGTGTTTCCTTCTGTTGTGCATAATAAGGTCACTATGGGTGCGAACTGACTCAATGGCGCCCAATAACAAAGCAGAGATGGCCAACTTTTTCTGGAAAGGGTCAGATAGTGTCTCTGATTTGTGGGCCATAAGGTCTCTGCGTTACACCAGGTAGATTAGAGAAACAAATTCATAGAGATTCATGTGTATAAGAGAGTTTTTTATAAAAGAGCAATTGCACATTAAGAAACTATCCCAGCCAAGTCCAGATCGAACCCATAAGTCTGATATTTGCCCAGATGTCCAGTATCAGTCTGTAAATTCCTCTTCAGACTCACGTGATACATGCAGTGACTCCAAGTGCAGGACAATCACAGGCCACAGTGGGTGGAAAGTCTTGTGGATCCAGTGGCAGTGGAAGCATCTCAGCGTGGCAGGGATCTCCACATGGCTCCTCCGGCTCCAGGGCTCTAGTGTAGCTCCAAGGGTTTTCTCTACAGGAATGTCTCATAGGGAGTGAGTGTGTGTCCCACCTCCAGAGAGCTATTGATCTCCTCAGTGCCTCCAAAGGAAGTCATCAAGTTGTGACCTGATTGGCAGGCTAAACTCCACCCCTTCCCTCTTAAGTCTCAAATTGAAAAGAGATTATGTAACTACCACAGTCTCTGTTGAAACTACTCAACTCTGCTATTGGTGGGAAAGCAGCAGTCCACAATATGGCAGTGAATGGGTGTGACAGGGTCCCAAGAACCCTTTACTTATGGACACTGACATTTGAATTTCACAACTACTGTGTCCTGCAAATGACCTTCTTTTTCTGTGTTCCCAACCATTTAAAAATGTCAGATCCACTTTTAACATCTGGGCCATGCCAACACAGGTGGCCTTCTGGATTTGATGCACGATCCCTGATCCCTAATGTAGAGGAAAAAACAAGATTCTGAGGCCAAATGAGGAATCTGGATTCAACTCCCACTCTGCCAACTATTAACCTTGTAACCTTTGTTAAGTTCCTCGCTGTTCACGATGCCCATCACCCAGAGGCAGGACTGGTGCACATGTGTAGGGCACAAAGCCTTTGGTCCTTTCCCAGTGCCTGTGGAGGTTAGCTTCTGCTCTATGGGACCTTGAGAACACAGTTCCGTTTGTCACCATCAAACGTCTAGCAATCCATCTCATTTCCTTAAAATGAAAATGCCGGTTTGTCCCACATCTATTTACTCCATCAACATCAAGCTGTGTTCCCAGAAAAAGGAATGAGAAAGCAATTAAGAAACTACAAATTTCCCAAATGGCAGGCTCCCAGAAGAAGAAACCCTCCCCAGATGTTTTCCTCAGACACAATAGAGGTCTTCTTAGGCGATAGCACGCTCTGTCCTGTGGTGGAATCCTCTGGGCTGAACAGCGTCTATGGAGGTGTTTGTTTTCCCGGCGGAGGTAAGTTCTGTCTCCAGGGATCGGTGCCCTGCAAGATCAGAGCACACCCACCATTACCAGTCCTGCTCCTGCAGGGCTCCTGGAGTGCCATCAAGAGAGGACCCCCGGAGCTGCTCTCAGGGCAAACGAAGCCGTGGGCCTGCAGCCTGACCTGGAACAAAACCCCGAGCCTCCTGGGCCCGTGCCTTCCCCTCCCCTACCTGATGCAAAGAAGCGAACGGAGAATTCTGTGGCCCTCCCTCCCATCTGCGGTCCTTCAAGGAACCCGGCAGCTCAACACGTGGGCACTGGGCCAGGTTTCAATCCCGCTTCTTCCGTCTAAGAGTGTAGGAGCAGTCTGTCACCCCGTGTCATCCCAGCACAAAAGACACAAACCCATCTGTCAGAAGCATATTTGGGGTATGGAAGGGTGGGGATCAGACCACTTACAGCTGTGGGGTCCTCAAGTTAGGCCAGGCAGCTGATAGGTAGGTGTTTAAAAGGGAATGATGTCCCCCAAAAGGATGTGTTGAGATACTATCTCTTGTCCATGGAAATAGGAGTCTTTGTGAGACATAGGGGTCTCCTTTTATTATGGAAACATTGCACTGCTCACCTAAAGGCCAGGGGTACAAACTCACCAGCCACCGCTTAGAGGAAAGGTGAGGCTGTCTGCTCCCATAAAGTTTTACAGTCTCAGAAACCCTATGTAGAGAGGATCACTATGACTGGACTCATACATGGCATTGGGGGCTTTACCGTCAATGAGGTCATCCCAGAGTAGGATAGGTCCTAAACATAGTCATTTCCTCATGATCTCTTCTAAAGTGAGCAGAATAGACAGACACCACATGAGGACTCAGCTGCAACCAATGGGATGCCAGCATTCAGTGGCTCACTCACTCACTCACTCACTCACTCACTCACTCACTCACTCACTCACTCCCGTCCGTGCCAACTGGCTAGGACTGTCCCTGTGAGTTTCTGAGATTGTAACTCTTTACAGGAGTAGAAAGCCTCATCATTGCCACGCCAAGAGGCTAGTGGTTATAAACCACTGACCCTGTGGTGATTCACCCAACACCTAACCCACTCCCCATCAGGGCCCCCAGTGATCGCTGGTAGACATGAGAAAGGAGAGAGAAACCCACAGGAGACATCGCCACAGTCAAACCCTGATCCACATCAGCCTCCAGAACTGCGAGGGCATCAGCTCTGTTGTCCAAAGCCACCCACTGGTGGTAGATTTTGTTGGGGCAACAGGAGGGAACTGAGCAGACTCTGTTGTGTCACAATCAGAGGCTTAAAGCACACCAGAGAGACAGGTGAGGGGCAGAGGATGTGGTCGGTGGAGCCACAGAACATGTCAGGACCCAGAAACACCTCGCAGTACGGAATGTGCGGAAGAGGGGATGAGCCCATGGGCTCTGCTGAGGGGAGGTTGACGTCGAGCAGTGCACCCTGTGTATCCATGATTGTGCCTGCACCATGCATTGTGAGGGAGCCCACCCTACGTCCATACCGGTCTTCCGCGGTTAAACGAGAGAACTTCCAAAATGCACAGAGCTGCCTTTCCCGGGACCATTGTACATCAAGAGGCTGAAGAGAGTTCACAGAAAGTAACTTGTTTCAAAGAAATCATATTGTGAATGAGGGGGAGTGCGGACTGGAGACCCACAGCCCATCTGTAGGCAATTGGACATCCCCTTGCAGAAGGGTCGTGGGAAAGAGGAGTCAGTCAGGGTGCAGCGGAAACACAACTTTCCGCTAGTTCTTTAATGCTACCCCCCCCCACTATCATGATCCCAAGTCTACCTTACAAATCCGGCCAGACAAGAGGATGTACACTGGTACAGATAAGAACTGGAGACACAGGGAATCCAGGACAGATAAACCCCTCAGGACCAATAATGAGAGTAGTGATACCAGGTGGGTAAGAGGAAGGTAGGGTAGAAAGGAGGAACTGATTACAAGGATCTACATATAACCCTCTCCCAGGGGGAAGGACAACAGAAAAATGGGTAAAGGAAGACGATGGACAATATAAGACATGACAAAATAATGTATAAATTATCAAGGGTTCTTGAGGGTAGGGGGAAGGAGGGGAAAAATGAGCTGATACCAAGGGCTCAAGTAGAAGGAAAATGTTTTGAGAATGATGATGGCAACAAATGTACAAATGTGGTTGACACAATGGATGGATGCATGGATGCATTGTGATAAAACTTGTTTGAGCCCCCAATAAAATGATTTTTAAAAGGGGGGAAAAGAAAGTGACTTGCTTGTAATGCTGGTTACGTTTATGAAAAGAGCCATTCGATTCTTGTATCAGGATGGATAAATATTCCCAGTGGGTGCAGAGCTGTGTGTTCATTCATATGTATTTCTACATCTACTAGGGTGCGTGGCATGCACACACGCACGCGCGCGCACACACGAGGGAGTGCTCCTTTGTGTGGAACTTCCTCTGCGCCTGGAATGCAGGCTGCTGTTTAGGAGCAGAGTTAATCAAATAAATATTGGTCTTTCCGGTTTAGGGAGGTCTGGCCTGCTGCATTGCTATTTTTATTTCTCCTGGCTTATTTGCCACCCACATCCCTAAAAGAATGCAGAACAAACTATTTTAATTCCTGTGTGCTGTTTGGATCTGGCATATACTTACTGTCACAAGAATTTTGTTTTTCTCCTCCTCCTTCATTTTGTAGTCTGGCTGCCCTGCCTTGCTGACCAGAATTCAGGCTTTGAGCTGCTGCCTTTCTGTGATATGTATACATATGTGTGTGTGTGTGTGTGTGTGTGTAAGAATAAGCATTTTGTTAAAGTAAAACAAACAGTTCAGACCAGGGAGGTAAAGCGAGTGCTCCAAACTGGTGGCGTGACCCAGACATGGAGAGAGCAGCACACCCTTCTGATTGGAAGTTGCAAGATCAGGGGACCTGGAGGTGGAACAATTTGAAGCAGGGCTTTACAGGGATAGGTGGGACACATGAGCATGCACTCTGGATCGGTTAATTTGAATACTTAAGGATAGGGACTCTGATTCTGCGTGAGCAAGTACAGCTCTGGTGGTAGAGGGTTAACAGTTGAGCTGCCAGCCTCAAAGTCAGCAGTTTGAAAGCAGCAGGTGGTCTGAGGGGAATAAATGAGGTTTTCTACCTTGGTAAATATTTACAGGTTCAGAATCCCACAGGAAAAGTTCTCTGCCTGTACCTTTGCCGTGAGGCAGAATCGACTTGATGGCAATGCACTTTTTAAGGGGAGAAGGGCTTACAAAGTGAGCGCAGGGTAATTCCCTTCTACCCTCTCTGAGGCCTGCTGAAGGAATGTCTGAGAAGGCTCTGTGCCCAGGCCTTCTTTGGAACATCCTTTTCATCTTAGCTTAATCAGCTTAAACATATGTAAATGACTAGTTCTAGTCTTTAATTAAGGAGCCCTGTGCTGAAGGATAAGCATTGGACTGCTAACCACAAGGTCAAGGGTTCAAACTCACCAGTGGCTCCTAAGGAGAAAGGTAAGGTTGTCTGCTTCCATCGAGAGCTGTAGGCTCAGAAACCCAAAGGGGTAGTTCTATTCTACCCTAATGGGCCTCTATGAGTTGAAATCAAGTCAAAAACGGTAAGATTGGCTTGAGTTTCATGAGCCTTACTCAGAGGCTTTGGGGGAGTTTAATCATAGAGAAAACCATTTCATTGGCTATGCACGTAAGCAGAGAAAATCCTTTTATTCTGTAAATAACTAGGTCTAAGGATGTGAAGGTTGCAGGGAGAACAGACACAAGCTAAGGTGAGCCCTGGTGGAGCAGTGGGTTACAGGCGGGGCTATAACTGCAGGGTCAGCAGTTTGAAACCACCAGCTGAGTCATTCTACTCATAAAGAGTCCCGGTACCGGAAACCCAAGAGCAGTTCTCCCCTGTCCTATTGGGTCCCTCTGAGCAGCGGTGAGTTAGGCCTCTGGTTCCTGACGGTGCAGATGGGGCTCTGACCTGAGCCCATCATTCTTCTACAAGCTGAGGGTCTCAATTTTGAAACTCTCATTCAGTATAAAGTCTTGTTCTAAAAATATAATGAGGGGGGTGGTGTCGGCCCGTTAAGCAAATGTATGTGGTATAGGCCCCGGGTCTGAACCTGGCCTAACCTAGCAGCCTGCCTTTCCGTCCTGCTCTGTTGGCCTCATCTGAGCAGAAGCTTCCTTCCTGTCCAGGAGCCAGTCAAAGTGATTGCACAGGGGAACTGGATTCTGCTTGCTTTAAAGTGCCCCCAGCCCCAAACACGCAGGTCCAGAACAAAGATTTCTGTGCCCCAGGGAACTGGGAGACATGCAGAGTTTCAGGAAGGGCTCCTGTGTTTCCTGACCTTTGGCACAGAATCAAGAATCAAGGGAACCCGCCCAGTGAATCCAGTTCCCCGAGGACAAGGCTGCGCACACCTAGAGAACACGCTACCGGTGCCTGCCTAGAAATGAGGGCGGACTCGCCTCAGAGCGCTTCAGGAGGCTGCACTCTGTGAGCAGGCCTGAGGGCTCCTTACAAAGTCATGGCCCAGGAGGCCCCCCTGTGTGTGCCCCTGCACCTGCCTGCCCGTCCATGGTAGTTGTGGAGGGAATTGTCAAAGCACTTGGGAAAAGGCCAAAGCCATTCCTATTGCTGCAAGACACTATCTGGAAGCAGGAAGGTGGAAGAGAATGGCTGACCACAGCGAGCGTGGAGCTGGCCGCGCTGGACAGGGCAGGGCCTGGCCCTGCACCCTCCCTGCTCCCTGAGGAGGGGGGCGGGGCGGGGCGGGGGGCGGACTGCCGTTGTACTTACGACCTGTTCTTCAGCTTTCCCTCTTTTAAATGAGCTGCCTAGTTGTTTGGCCTGCTTCATGTTTGTTTTCATTACTTCTTTTTCTCTCTTCTCTCATTCTCTAGGGATTTCCCCACCGCAGGCAGCGGAGCAGGCAGCGGAGGTTTTCCCTGGGCTCTCTTAGAATACCGCTCTCCCCTTCAGAGTAGGGACCAGCCAGCTGCTCAGTCCCATTCTTAGCAACCAGCGCTGGTGAGGAGGCTCCGTGAGCATCCTCAACCTGGCCACCCTTTTCTTTCCTGGCTTGCCCTTGGAGCCCATGGCCCCTCTGAATCGCTCTGCCTTCCAGCGAGGCGGCACGTAAGCCAGTGGGCTCCGGAAGAGCGCAGCGAGAGACCGCGTGTTCTGGGCAGGTAAAAGGGGTAAGCTCTCCTGGGCCGCCCACCAGCGAGTCAGCAGTCGGAGCGCAGCCACCGGGAAACGGGCCGCAGTGTGCTTCCTGGAAGACCTGGAACCCTGGCGGGCCTCATCTACTGGATTCTGTCGGGTTGCTGTGAGCTGGGATCCATTACTGCCATGACCGGGTTTGGGCAGACACCCGGAAGGGGCAAGTGGTCCAGGATACAGGGAAGCAGGCTGGCTGAGAGGCTGGAACGGGGGAGGGAGACTGTTCCAGATCCCTTGAAGCCGCATTAAGTTGCTGGGACTCTGATAAGGTGAGGGAGAGGAGGGAGAACAAGTGGTAGGCCACAAGTATCTTTTAAAAAACTGTAACATATATGTTGGTATGTTTGCATATATGTATGCAACGAGGCCTGGTAGCAACAACGGGGTATGTGTCGGGCTGCTAACTGAAAGGTCGGTGGTTTGAACCCGGCAGCCTCTGTGAGAGAGTGCACTGAGGCAGAAGGAAGAGACGGTCTGGTTTTGTGCAGATCAAAAACCCGTTGGAGCAGTTCTGCTCTGTTCTAAGGGTCAAACTCAATGACCGTGAAATTGTGTTGTTTTGATTTCAATGTATTTTATTTTATTAATCATTTAATGGGGGGGACTCTTACAAATCTTTTAGTAATCCATCATTCAGTTGTGTTAAGCACACTTGTACATATGTTGCCATCGCCATTTCCAAATCTAGCTAGACCGTAGTGCACACATTGGCACACATAAGAGCTTGCCACACATGGCATTCAGGACAGATAAAACCCTCAGGAACAGTAGTGGGAGTAGCAGTATCATGAGGGGAAGGGGCTTGGTGGGGGTTGGGGAGAAGGGAGAGAGAGGGGGAACCCATCACAAGGTTGGATATATGGCCCACCCCCCTGGGTGATGAGTAACAGAAAGGTGGATGAAAGGATTCAGTGTATTTTACATATAGACAGCCGTGACATACATTCAGGTCACCATGTGGGGCAACCATCCATCCCCAGCCTCTTTGAAACTTCAGCAGCACCTTTCCAGCCAGGTTTGAGGATGTTTTCAGGGATCAGGTCCCTGGTCCTCAGCCTCAGGTACACCTTGGAATCCCCCACAGAGATTTAAAACTAGTATTCCTGGGGCCTACCTCTGGGCGTGCTGACTGAATTGATCCGGGGGTAGCCCGGGCATCAGGATTTTGCAGATTCCCCAGGGATTACTGCGAGGTGTTTCTGAATCCTGGGAGTAAGTGGGAGCCTAGGGCCTGGAGCGGGTCCCCATGATCAGCCTGGGCCACTGTACTGAGTGACGAGTTGAAGACGTGGCCCCTCATAGACCAGACTGAGGAGAAGGATGAGGTTTTCTCTTCCCATGAAGAGTTACAGTCTCAGAAAATCACAGGGGCAGTCCCACCCTGTTCTATAGGGTCACTGTGAGTCGGAATCGACTCTGTGGCAGTGAGTGAAGAGACAAATAGACAAGGTTATCTTCTTTGACCAAAGGTGCAGAAGGGCATTTATGGAGAAGGGAGGAAAGAAGAGGGCAAAGTCCAATCAGTTAAGTTGATTAACTGTGATCATAAGTGAGGCAATTCTTACCACGTGGTTGAGAATTGGGCAGCCCAGGCTGTGCGACCCAGTGCTACCATTTAATTAGCAACTCGATCTTCAGCCAGTGGTCGAACTATGAGTGCCTCATTGCTCACCGCTGCGCAGTGGGCTGGTCATGACGCCCGCCGTGTTACTGTTGGCTGCCATCCGGTCAGCCACCGTCTCCAAACCAAGGAGACAACAGACAGACAGACCGACAACAGAACAGCCTACTGCCGTCAAGCTGATTTTGACTCAGCCGCCCTGCAGGGGCCAACAGACTGCCCCGTAGGGTTTCCTATCCCATCTGTCTTCCTTTGAGGGATTGGTGAATTTGAACTACTGACCTTTAGGTTAATAACTTTAACCACTGCGCCACCGGACTCAATTGACCCACCACTACCACTAGCACCCACCTCAGTGTTGTTTTAAGGATCAAAGGAAGCCATGCGTGTTTAGCACTGAGCACAGCGCCTGGCACATAGTCAGCCTTCCAAAAATGGCGGTCACCACCATTAGCGCAAAGCAGGCAGGTAACACACACAGGACATTGCAGAGGATTCAGAGAGAGCAGTGGGTTTGGATTTGTAACTAAGCACAGTAGCACAATCCCACCTCCTCTTGGGACACTCATATCCCATGCTTTTGGTGGTGTCACAGTGCTGGAAAAAAACTCATGGAATCGCTGCCCTAGCCTATGATCAGTAGTTCTCTCAAGGTGACCGACTCATTGAGTAGAGCGTCCCAGCCCCTTGCTGAGGCCCACCCATTTCCTCTGCTTCTCCAGAGCAGCCCTGTGTCACAGGGAGTGTCTTTTGCTTCCACTGGGAGGGATCACAGGTGAAGAAGCAGCCAGCGCTCTGCCTGCTTGTCCTGGAGCCAGAGATGTGCACAGCTTCAGGAATGGGCGTCCGCAGTCCGGAGACCCTGGGGTGAGCTGGGGGCATAGGTCTCCCCAGCAGGGGCTGTTTGAAAGGGGGGACAGGAGGGGGACCCGTTAGAGAGAGATGGGATTTTTCAAGATGGTCCACGTTTTCCATCCGCTCACTCTTGGGGAAGGGAAGAGAATCGCCCAGCTCAAAAAAGAAACAAATGGGCAGTGTGGCTACAATCTGGTAGGTTTTTAAATCATTAAGAAATGGACTATGTGGGATGAATGAACAGCACTGAAGAAAGGCAGCTTCCCCAGCTGGCCTCTGGCCCACCGAGAGCCTGGCCGTGCCAGCCAGCTGGGGCGAAAATGCTCCTGATTAAGAGTTAAGGCCCCAGCCTAGCCATGAAGACTGACCATGTGCGTCGGCTGCAGTTCAAACCCCCTTTGCCAGCACCTCCAGGTCCGAGGTAAGAAATGGGGCGTTAGGCGACGGAGCCTCTGCTTGTGGGCAGGACAGCACGTCAACAGAGCAGCAAGCTCAGGCTGCCTCTACTGAAGGGGTCTCAGCTTTCCTCCCATCTTGTCAGCAGCCACTACCTTTAAAAGGTGTTGACAGGCCCCGGGATTGGAGAAAGCGCTCAGGGAGATCCTGCTTTCCCATGGCGTGTGTGCATGCGTGCGTGTGTGCGCGCGCGCACATGTGTCTGCAAATGCTGGCTCCCTTAGCTGTAAGATCATTTATTCCGTTCTTAGGGGACAAACCTATCACACAGTGTAGTTCTCAGGACCATCTCCTAAGGGAGAGGTGGTTTTGAATGCTGGCTGATGGGCATTCCGGTGGGAGTTTGGATGCTAACCGAAAGCTGGCGGTTCAAACCCACCCAGAGGTGGGTGCCTAAGAAGAGAGGCCTGGCAGTCAGCCTTCCAAAAGGTCACAGCCGAGAACACCTGAGGGGGAGCCATTTCTACCCCCCTGCACACGGTGCACTTCTCCGTGAAAATGGACGCGATGTCCCTGGGGTTTCTTCTTTCCGTCGGGAAGGGTGTTTGCACATACAAGGCATTCTCAGCACGTGCCCAGTAGACAGTGTCCCCCTCTTTCCAGCGCCCTGAGCAAGGAGGCCCACCCACCTTCCTCTTGTTTCTCCGGTCCTTTTCTTTATAGCCAGCACGTTTCCATCCCTCTCTGGCTCTTCTTTCTTGGAATTAAAGGATAGTTGGTAAATTGGAGAAGAAATGGGCTGTAAAATGCTGCTTTGTGGCACTTCGCTTGCTAAGACATTTTAAAACATTAGAAAAACCTAAAGCTTCACTCTTGAAAAAAGAAAATGCTGTTGCTCCCTCTGCATTGGGGTCATTGGATTTCTTATGTTTCCGAGACAACCACGCCTCAGTTCCACTTCCTCTTCTTCCCCGTCTGAACCACGTGAACGTAGGCAAATGATGTTCGTTCTCAGAGCCCATTTTCTCCCCTGGAAATTAGAGAAGGCAGTGGATATCTACTTCATAGAGTTGGGGGGATGACGGAATCCCAATAACTCTAAGTGCCTGCGCCCGATATAGCACACTTCCTTCCATTGCTCTTTCGTGGAGTTCAGTATAATTAATAACAAAATGTTTTTAAGGACCAAGTGTGTGCCCAATCTTAAGCACAAGGGTCCAAATCAAACCAGAGATGGTTCCTCCTGGCAAGAGCAGCCTCGAGTAGGCATCAGAGAGTCACCCATCCTCGGGGATCACGTGGTGGGTGCTGCAGACACAAGGGAAACCTAAGCCAGTCACGGACACGTCTCAGGGTGGGGCAGGGACAGGAGGGGCTGCATCTCCCAGGAAGGTCACCAGTGATCCAGGGTCTGGAAGGGGGTTGGAGTCGGGTGAAGGAGGTTCTAGGCAGAAAGAAGGAAATGAAAGCTTTTGTTTGGGTAGTATGGGGTTGCCCGATAAGCAAGGTAAGCAGGGGTTTACTTGTGCTTACATACTGATCTGTCCTGACAACCTTCACATTTTTCCCTCCATTTTAAAGATTCAAAGCCTTTTGCACATGCATGCTCTGTGACAGGGTTGGAGCAAGCACAGGTGGGAAGGAAGCGCAAGGAGGCTCATGCTTACCTGGCTTCTGGGTAATCCATCTCAGCGGTTGACTCTTTGTGTGAAAATGCCGAGGGGGGGGACCCCTGAGGGACTTTAGTCCAGGGATCCCCGTGAAGCTAGAAGGGTTCTTTCTGCCTGCAGCCCAAGCAGGCAGGTCTAAGAAATCTTGTTTCTACCAAACCCTTAGAGTTTCTGGAAGTTTGTTTTTATGTATCAATCTTTTTTCTCTCAAAATGGTTAGCAAACAGACATTAGACATCATCTTCAATTGAAATTAGGTTTCGATTAGAACAAAAGAGGTTAACTATCGTATGCAAAATAACTCCTCCTCTAGTTTCCCCCCTTCCCCCCATCACAAGACAAGAGTCATTTTAACCTCACTTCTAAAACTAAATATGATTTTAATTCGAAGGCCCCACCTACTTTCATTTTGGTTGATTTTTAAATCACTGGAGCTTTGTTTCCTTATCAGAAAAAAAACACCCCACCATGTTTATGAAAATGGCTAAAAATGCAAAAAATGTGCAAAGAGACTAAATTAATCAGAAATGGGAAACACGTGTATTTTCACATGCCCAGAGATAAACTCATCCACGTGGGCCCATATTTTACTTGTTATTCTTCCCCACCCAAATGACTGGATCAGATCATACATGCTGTTACGTGACTTGAACAAAACATCCCCCATCACGCACCAATTTATACAACAAGCTTGTAAAAGTCTTCTCAGACTGAGGCAAAATGAAGGCATCGATTCCAACGCTGGCAGAAAGTGAAGTCGCACAAGCACGCACAAAGCTAAGGGAGAATGCCCCCAGAAAGCCATAAGGCTTGGGGGGCTGAAAGTTGGATCTCGAAACGTGTCAAGCGTTTGGCATAGCAGAGCAGAAAACGTTTCCCAGGTGAAAGAAACAGCCAGTGATAGAAACTTTTCGAAACCTCGACAGACCATGTCCTGTGGGAGACCAGGGAGAAGTCTCGTGTGCTTGAGAGATGTGCTGAGTGGGAGAGCCTCAGTAGGAGCTGGCTTTGACTGCCTGTGTTGGAGAGCCTGCCAAGTATGGAATGTGTTCTGTAGACAATAAGCCAAAAAAGCCAATCGTGTTGCCATCAAGTCCATGTCCACTCATAGTGACCCGGGAGAACAGCGTAGAACTGCCCCTGTGGGTTTCTGAAGCTATGAAGCTTTAAGATCAGAGCATTTCATCTTTTTGTTTTAATCATTTTATCAGGGGCTGTTACAACTCTTATCACAATCCATCCATCCATTCATTGTATGAAGCACATTTGTACATTTGTTGCCATCATCATTTTCAAAATATTTTCTTTCTACTTGAGCCCTTGGTATCAGCTCCTCATTTTTCTCCTCCTTTTCCCTCCCCCCCTCCCTCCCTCATGAACTCTTGATAATTTATAAATTATTTTTATTTTGTCATATCTTACACTGACCAATGTCTGCCTTCACCCACTTTTCTGTTGTCCATTCCCCTGGGAGGGGGTTATAGGTAAATCGTTGTGATCATTTCCCCCTTTCCCCCCACCTTACCCTTATCCTCCTGGTATGGCTACTCTCAATATTGGTCCCGAGAGGTTTATCTGTCCTGGATACCTTGTGTTTCCAGCTCTTATCTGTACCTGTGTACATGCTCTGGTCTGGCCAGATTTGTAAGGTAGAATTTGGGTCATGCTAGTGGGGGAGGAAGCATTAAAGAACTAGAGGAAAGTTGTATGTGTCATCGTTGCTACACTGAACCCTGACTGGCTCATCTCTTTCCCACAACCCTTCCACAAGGGGATGTCCAGTTGCCCACAGATGGGCTTTGGATTCCCACCCCGCACTCCCGCTCATTCAATGATATGAGTTTTTGTTCTTTGATGCCTGACACCTGATCTCATCAACATCTGTGATCACACAGGCTGGTGTGCTTCTTCCTGTGGGCTTTGTTGCTTCTGAGCTAGATGGCCACTTGTTTATTTCCAAGCCTTCAAGACCCCAGATGCTTTATCTTTTGATAGCCAGGTACCTTCAGTTTTCTTCACCACATTTGCTTATGTACCCACTTTGTTTTCAGTGATGTCAGGAAGGTGAGCATCACAAAATGCCAGTTTAATAGAACAAAGTGTTCTTGCATTGAGGGAGTACTTGAGTGGAGGCCCAATGTCCATCTGTTAGGCAGATAGGCAGGTCCGGAGAGAGAGATCTTACACATCTGCTATCTTAATACAAAACCTATAAATATATGCACATAGACCTATTTCCCCATCAACATATAAAAATATATTTACATATGTACATGCCTGTATTTAGACCTCCATAAATTCCTGCCTAGTTCTTTCCTCTATTTCCTTTGACTTTCCTCTTGTCCCACTATCATGCTCAGCCTTCATTTGAGTTTCAGTAATTCCTCTCAATTGCACTGCCCTTGATCAAGCCCTACCAGGCCTCCTACACCCTCCTCACCACATCAATTTTGGATCACTTGTTCCCTTGTCCCTGGGTTTGTTAACAGGCATTCCCTTCCTCCAGCCTCCCCTTCTCCCATGTGATGCAGCTTTGTAATACAGTTCGGCTGTCAGATTGGTCCTTCAGGAAACACTGGGTAGATTTAGGTGGAAGTTTTTAGGCTTTTTCCAAGATATAAAGGCATGTGTCCCGCCCTGCAGATAGCAGAACCTGCGAGAGGGCTGAATTGATAGGCTGTGGAACCCAGTATTTCAGTTTTTGGTTTGGTTGGATTTGGTTTTCTCAAGACCAAATGGCTTCTTTTCCAGCCCGCTGGTGCCACCCAGTGGTTAAAAAATGTACTACAACTTGAAGGTCTGCACTCACTGCCATTGAGTTTATGCCAACTCAAGGTCTGCACTGGTGAATCCAGTTGAAACAACCTCAAGTTTCTCACTCATTGTTTCAGCCATTCTTTCCCTGTGGGAACTTTAAGAGGCCATCCCAGGGAACAGTTTTGCTTCTGTGATGATGAACGCACAAGCTCTTTGCAGACTAACCCAGTGACCTTGGATCAGCCCTTCTCCTCTCCAAGACCATCACCTCCTTTTTTTTTCTTTTCTAGTTCTTCTATATGTCTAGGAAGGGGCCATGATAGCACAAGGTTAAGTTAAGTACTTGGCTGCTAACCAGAAGGTCAGAGGTTCGAACCCACTACCCTGCAGCAGGAAAAAGACTTCGCAATCTACTCTACTCTGGGACTTTCCAGGGCCTTCTCTGTGACCGCCCAGGACTTCTATATGACACGTTCTCGTCATGTAGGATCCCTAGGATTTGGAGCTGACTCAACAGTACCTAACAGCAACAAATGTATAGCTTAGAGCAGCAGTTCTCAACCTGTGGGTCGCGACCCCTTCCAGGGGCGAATGACCCTCTCACAGGAGTCGCCCAATTCATAACAGTAGCAAAATTAGAGTTATGAAGTAGCAACAAAAAATGATTTTATGGTTTGGGGGGGTCACCACAACATGAGGAACTCTTTTAAAGGGTCACGACATTAGGAAGGTTGAGAACCACTGGTTTAGCTCTAAACTATTTGATGGTAGGATATATATATATATATAGTATTTACTCTTTGCCAAGTGCCACATAACACCAGTGTGAGTAAAGATACCAGTAACACTTGCTCTTCGGGCTTCGCCTTCTGTCAGCTTTGGAGTCCAGCACAGGGGTGCATCATCCCAGCAGTTGTCCCAGGCTGCCACTCCACAGCTGGAAATGTCAGCTGCCCTGCTGGTCCCTATGGAGCAGGCCCTTCTTCAAGGAAGAGGGAGGGAAAGGAGTGAGCATGCGGAGAGTGGACAGAACGTGCAGGTATGAATACGTCTGTCCTTCTGAGGGCGATATCTGTCTCCAACTCCACTTCACAGATGAGGAAACTGGCGTTCATTCGTTGCTTAATTAAATAGTCATTTAAAAAATTAAATAGTCATTGAACACTAAGGACCAGGCACTGGAATATACTGGAGCAGAGAGAGACCCACCCCCTGTGGATCTTACAAGACCTGTTAACGGAAAACCAAACCCATTGCCATCAAGTTGATTCCAACTCTTTGTGCCCCTAGATAGGCAGTAAATCTTTACAGGAACTAACAGCCTCACCTTCCTCCCAAAGAGCGGCTGGTGGGTTCGAACCACTAACCTTGTGGTTAGCAGTCCAGTACTTCCCTGCCAGTGTCATTAGGGGTCCTACAGGACCATACAGGGTCAAGCCCAGGAAGCAGGACTGGAACTTATAACAGACCACTCCAATTATGAAGAATGGTGCCAGGAAGGGATGGCAGAGGGGCATATACTCTCACCTCAGAGGTTAAGGAAGGAAGCCCTGAAAAATGACATTTCAACCAAGACTCACAGGCTCCAGGAAATCACACACGCAATACAGGACGGAGGTGGGAGCTCACTGGGGTGACTTTGGTTCCATGGGGCCTCATGCACTTTCCTCCTGTGCACATTCACGCACACGTCCTTGTGTATTGGCATCCACACTAATTAGTCTAGTATGCTCATTTCTCAGTGCACTGGAGTCTCCAACTCGCTCTTCCCAGTAGACTGTGTATTTTGACAACTGCAACCTTGTCTCCCAGACACCGATCCATCCTATCAGTCATGATCATGTGTTACTTAATTTTTAATACAGTATCTGTGGTGGCGTAATGGGCTAGGCATTGAGCTGCCAACACAAGGTCAGCAGTTTGAACCCACCAGCTGCTCCATGGGAGACGGAGACGGCTGTCTGCTCCAGTAAAGATTGACAGCCTAGGAAACCCACAGGGGCAATTCTACTCTGTCCTCTAGGGCCACAATGCGTCAAAATCAAATCAATGACCATGAGTTTGGTTTTAGTAATTGCCTATTTTTTAATCATGTTATATGGATGCAGCTTTAACCAACACGCCTGTGTGGTTTTCTCCCCGTTTTAAGCGCCTGTTGCTATTCAGGTGTTCCCTGCTTTATCAGCGGGGCCCATTCGGGTCAGCATGCAAGAGATGCAGCAGCTCAGCAACAGGTGGAACCTGGCAGAGCAGCGCATCCGTCTAATTCAAACAGCAGGAAACCTGCCCTCCCAGGCGCTGAGTGGTGCAGTCTGCTGCCTGACGCTTCTTGGAGAAGAGTGAACTCTTCCTGGCACCAGGCACCTTCCTGGAGCCGGGGATACAAAGAAGAGAGAGACATACTGTGATTAATGAGTGTTAATTGTTCCCGGCTACTTTGTAGTTTATAGTCTAGTTGGAGCCACAGACAAGCCTGTAGCCCAGCACACACCAATGTGTGAATACTGGTGTGGAGAGAGTGGGCGGAGGGCCACGTGTGTCTTTCAGAGGAGTGGGAGGCATCTTGCCCGGGGGGGGGGGGGGGGTGGGGGTGGGGGGGGGAGTGCACACAGAAATGGGAATGGGGGGGGAGTAAAGAGGGCCAAGAGGTGGTAGAAGCAGCCTGCAGGGCAGAGGCCCAGAAGGGAGTGGGAAGATGGCACATTTGGGACCTGCAAATGCCCCTGAGAGCCAGGGAGGTGGCACAGGCCAGCTTGAGGTCAGACAGACTGATGGATCTCATCTTCCTTTCCTCTGAGACACCACCTCCACCCCACTTGTCTTATAGGTACCAAACCAACACACGCGCTGCCCACTGCGCCCTCCTGCTGGGCCAAGCTTTCCCCACCTGCAAAGCCTCCCGGGTCCCCAGGCTATTTTCCCGATGGGCTCTGCTTACAGTTCCCCCTAACCATCTTTCTCCCTTTCTCTTCCAGAAAGAGATGACGAGCAGGATGTGTCACTAACGCCCCCGCTTCCAACCAAGAGGAGCGCTCGTTCCTCACGGAGTCTCCCGGGACAGGAGGCGACCTCCCTGGCCTCCGGTGCACCCACGGCCAGGAGCAGGAGAGCTGGAGACCTCCGGGGACTCCTGGGGGCCACTCCCCACCCACTTCGTGTGCGCTTAACCCTCAGAGTGCTGCTAGCCAAGACTTGTGCGCCAGGCTGACCCAACGGGAAGGGCAGACGAGGACTGTCCCCGGGCCCTCCTGGCTGGAGATGTCCCAGGAGGAAGCCCAAGCTTTAAGGGCATTCAGGTTCGGGACTGAGAGGCTGATGTGTACTTCTCTCCGCTGTCCTTTCTCTCACTTGTTTTCTAAGGACCGAGTGAACCTTGGGACTCCGGATGAAGCACCCACTGGGGTCCTGTGGTTCCGCCTGGCTCCCCCCCTCCCACTGCGCCACCAGCATAATTCCCACAAGAGGCAGTTGTATCAGGACTGCTCCCTGGGGTGGCGTATCCTCGCCCCAGACTGTTTCTTTAGGCTTCCACGGCAAAGAAAAGACTGGCCTCGAGCAGGAGACTCCGGAGTTAACTGGCTCACTCTGAAGTTTAGAGTCTAAACAATGTTCCCTAATAGCCACTCTCGGCCCTTGTTCCTGCATTCGGGTTCAGTTCTGGGTTCCCAGAAGAGAGTTTGAAACAGACAGGAGCCCCGCGAGCTCCCAGCGCCATCAGTGCTGTTTGGTGTTTTAAGGGCAAGGAGTTGTCCATTTGAACCTAATACTAAAATGTCAGAGAGAAGAAAGTGCAATTGGGTATTTGGTACGTGTAGATCCAGCAATCAATCTTTGATTTGGACCCTTCTCAACTGGTGCTCCGAGCTCCGAAACCCGGCAGATGTTCTCCCTCCGCCCCCCTCTCCACCTCCTCCGTATCTCATTGGGGTACACGGTTAATATCTGCCCCCACGTTTGCGCCCCAGTTGCCAAGGTAACAGTGGAGCTGGAGCTAACTACCTTCTTCGATCCTGTCCAAGTTTTCTATTCT
Organism: Tenrec ecaudatus; assembly: GCF_050624435.1. NCBI lineage: Eukaryota > Metazoa > Chordata > Mammalia > Afrosoricida > Tenrecidae > Tenrec > Tenrec ecaudatus. The sequence goes on along the minus strand of NC_134539.1, from coordinate 26,227,853 downwards.
AGTCGGCAGGCAGAATCGTGCCTTCTGGGTTAAATCTTGCCTTTGGAAACCTCAGTGAGCTTTGCTTGTTGAAAACGATGCCTTCTCCCATTTGCAGAATCGCAGTGGTCCTCATGGCCTGTGCCAGGGGCTGCTACCCCTCCAAGTGATCCGAATCTAACAAAGCTTATCGGTTGGTGGTGGGAAGTAAACCAGAATGTATGCGTGCATTTCAATGTAATAACTATTAAAGAATAAACAGCTCTGGACTCGTTTTCTTAATCCGTACTGAGTTGAAGCCTTGTCGTGACTGCCTGAGAGGCCTAGAACAGTGAATGATCTTTGTCCAAACTACGAAAGGGCTGACTGTGCCCAGGGTGGCCTTCTCCATTGACCTAAATAAGCAGACCACCAACCCTTACTGCAAAGCTCAGAAAGGTGGTCTCCTGGGATCCGATGATGCTAACGTTTTTGCATGTTGGTCAATAGCAGGTGTTTTTCTCTCTCGTTTCCTGAGTAACTTCGAGAGGACAACAGCATGTGGGGCGTTTTCTCAGATCACTTTGGCTGAAGGAGTACCTGGCTGTCGGAAAGATGCCACGAACAGAAACACAGAGCCCTAATCCCCAGCACGTGCATTCGAGCAGTGCCACTGGGCATGCCAGACAGAGGGACAGAAAGGATGGCATGGCGCACCATGGGAGCCAACCGTGGCTTTGTGTATGAAGAAGATTGATGTTCCCACATTTCAATAATATCTAATCAAATTTGAGGCTGCAATCTGAAGGCACTTGTAATTCACTCTCCATGAACTGTTTGTGTAGACGATGTTTCCATTCATTTTCAAAATCTAAATTTATATATTTTTAAAAACCTCTTGGAACCATTTCCTCCTGGTTATGTTGCTAATTGCACTAATCAGCTCTCCCAGGGCAAGTTGTAGCAAACTGCTCTCGTTGAATTCCAGGACATTCCTTTGTTCGGCAAATTCTACTGAAAGTTATCACAGGTGTTGCGCATCTCTTTGTCTTGAAGGTGTCGTAGGGGCTGTCTCTACAGGTAACTGAGGACCCTCAGTGCCCTGCAGCCCTCAGGGCCTCCCATGTCCCTGGACACCAGACTGACTTGCTTTTCCCCCCAGTTGCTCTGTGATTCAGCCCCAGGTGTTTCTCCATATTTTTTTCCCTCCAAATTTCAGTGCTGAATTTGAAAGTCGAAAGATTACAGAGAACACCCTTTGCCTTAAATGCACCATTTGCTAACGTTTTCCCACATGTTCTGTCTATAAATCTACATGCTTATTACTGAACCATTTAGAAATATGTGCAGATAACTGTGAAGCTTTGAAATGCTTCCCCGTTTCTCCTAAAAATCAGAACACCCCCCATATCTGCAGTAGCATCATCACACCCCTCAAATTAGCCATCTTTATGATATACGCTAATACGTGAGCCATAGTCAAATTTTCTGGAGTGTTCCAAAGACGCTTTTCTGAAGTATTCCAAATTTTCTGAAGTATTCCAAAAATATTTTTAATAGAGGATTCAATCAGATTACAGTAGTTGCTAGATATTAGAGGAGAAGATTGAGCGCATCTTCAAGATGTGTGCAAAGACACACAGGGCGTTGGAGGTATCATTTGGATAATGCTCTTGTCCTTCATATCTTGATAGTTTTGGTCTTGAAATAGGTGATTCTCTTTTAGGATTGGTCAAACAAAATGTATTTTTGAAATGGCGACTTTTCTACTCCTGCATTAAAAAAATATATATCAACAGAAAGTTTTTATTTTAATATTAGGCTACTCCCCTCTGGGCAGGTATTAATTCTGGGTAAGACGTTTTCAATGAATAAATAAGGATTTTTTAAAAAATAATGCTTAGAGGAAAGAGTACATTTCTAAGCACACTTTTAAACTGTTTTGATAAGCTTTTAATGTTCTGCCTGAAAAGATTTTCCATATCATTTCTGACTGCATCATAAATAATGTTTACTATATTTTAGTTCCACTTGTGATAAAATTAAGGGTTTCACTATAAGCAAAACAACTAATCCAATTAAATCATTAGAAAAGCAAAATAAAATTTATTTATGAAATCAATTCTGTGTGAGTTTAGAAAAACATCACAAATAAAAAATATCTATGGTGGTTTCTGGGTAATGTTCTTTATTTCTTTAGCTAATACATTCTTCATCTTGTAATGGTTCAAAAGAAAGTCAATAAGAGAAAAAACTGTTAAATCTACATAAAGCAATCCAAAGTTTAATGAAAACACACATGCACATATTTTCATTTTATCTGAAATTCCTTTATCCGATGACAAAATTTTCAGGAGGGCAAAATGCATATAATTTAACTTCTTAATAGGTGAGCGTTGCATACATTTTTCCTTGCCTTTGGAATCAATATAAAACTTGATAGCCTGGAATATAAAGGTAGTAAGTCCCAACCATAGGAAAAGCGTATTCGGAGGAAATAAACGGGGGTTTTCACCTCAGGTTTGCTGTGGCCTTACTTGTATGTCCTTGGATCCTAAACAAAACCCCCGGCTATTTTGTGAATTCTGACGCATAGCAGCCCTATATGGGGTTGCTGAGGCTTTAAGTCTTTCTGGAGGCAGACAGCCCCTTATCTCTCCCACTGACCCTGTGTCCTTGGTCTATTTAATTGATCTGTGCTCCAGTTTTCTGAATTGCAACCTGAGCTTACATTGCAATGTAACACAGTAGAGTTATTTTAGTAAGGTTCAAACGCTGCTAGATAAATTCTCTATTGGTAGGTTAATATTAGATATATATTTTGGAAGACTTCTAGATGATTCGAATAATAGCCATGTATTAGCTGTTGCTAACAGCAGTACTGGGATACTATCCCTGCTGGTAAAGTGGTTACACACTTGGGAGAAAGCCAGAGCTTCGACTCCTGTAAAGAGTTACAGTCTCAAACTCACAGGGACAGTTCTACCCTGTCCTACAGAGTCACTGTGAGTCAGCATCGCCTCAATGGAAGTGAGTTTTGTTTCCTATATATTTGACAAAAGCTACTTGTGATGAAGTCGTTGCTAGACACGGGTCAGTGTGAAACTGGGTTCGTCTGCTGTTGGTTGATGGACTGAGTGGGCAAACAATGCAGCTGGTGGTCTGAATCTGGCTTGCAGGCATGGCATGCGTGACCCATAAACTGCTGCTAAAGCGACTTCATGCTTGGTAACAAGTCACCAACATTTAAATTTTAGGACAATTTCACATAGAAACTGGATTTCTTTTAACATTTTCTCACCACCAACCCCTTCTTCCTCTTTCCTCACCTCCCCAGCCTCCCTGTAGCCTTCAAAGTCTGCTTCCTATGGTGTGAAAACACGTCTTGTTATTTTCATGGCGGTCTCATAGAGTATTTGTCTTTATGATCTTGACTGACTTTGCTGAATGTCTTCCAAATCCATCCACATCGTGAGATGTTCGACAGGCTCCTCATTGCTTTTCAGCGATGCATAATATTCCATTGTGTACATGTACCAGAGTTTATTTACCCATTCCTCTACAGATGGGCATTTTGATTGAGAACAGGATTTCTTAGTTCTCTTATGAAATCAGAAGATTGGCAACACCAGCCTTGTGTTCTAATGTGGCAGAAACTGAGTGAGAAGTGGCTGACTCATTTATGAAGAGTGTATTCTACACCGTCACCACGGTCCCCACCACTCCCTGTTGCCTCTCAGAAGTGAGGTTGCTTGTCAGTTGCCACTTGAGCTCTGACACTGGGCTGGCACGCTCCTTCACATCTAACTGCGCTCACTGACGGTATTTCAGGGTGTAGCCCCTGCCGCACTGCGTCGAGAGAGGGCACTGAGGAAGCCACTGTATTACTGTTCCAGTTTATTCCCACTCATGTTGCAAAGCTGTTATATTAGTGTGCTATTTCTAATAACTAATAGTATGCTAATGATAATAAACGGGAGACCATCTTGGAAGATAGTAAATTCAAACCAGATGCCTTCCAGAGTCCCTACCCAACAAAAACAAAAGCAGATAGACCATAATACCTCTCAGAGAAATTGATTGTTCAAGCTTTCAATTATCCTAAGTCATCAAACAAACTCCAAATAATACAATAAAACTTTTTGCTACATTGGCCAAAATGATCAAGAAATGCCATCGATGAGCCACGACAGTGCTCCTTGTAATAGTTACATTTTCCCCTGGGGTTTCTTCTCTTGTTGTTAATTAACTTGGAGCAGGGTGCCTCATTTTAACGGAAACGTCTCCTTGTTTTAATGTAGCTCTCAGCACCTTATTCATTGTCATGAAACCAAGCAAAAAGTCTCAAGACTTAATATGTTAAACGCAAAATGAGAAAATCCAATTCAAACTAATTAAATTTTGATGAAGATTTTAACTGTATTACTGCATACTAGATTAAGTTGAATATCTGTTCCAGAGAAAAATCATATCATATAATTGAGACATGGCCTCAGATATCAAGTCAGCAAAAGACAAGAGTATGCATTTTGAAAGAAATATTTAGAACTTAGAGGGAAATGTAATCCTTTGCTTATTAATCCAAAAACAATACCAGGGATAATTATTCTCCATGACTATACATATATATAGGTGTCTATGAGGTACACACTTGTTATGTACCATCGAGTCAGCTTATAGAGACCCTGTGTGCAACAGACTGAAACACGTCCTGGTCTTGTTCCATGTTCTCAATTGTTAGGTTTGAGCCCATTGCTGAAGCCACTGTGTGAACATCGCTCATCAAAGCTCTCCCTCTTGCACTTGACTCTAGCAAACACGGGGTCTCTTTCCAGGGACTGATCTCTTCATGAGACTAAGTCCTGCCATCTTCTCTTCTAAGGCCATACTTCCTCCCATACACCTTTGTTTGTTCCTATAATTCAAGATTCTTCACAAGCACCATAATTCAAAGGACTCGATTCTGCAGTTTTCCATCTTCACTGTCCAACTTCCACATGCACAAGAGGCCATTGACTCACCATGTCTCCGGCCGGGCTCATTTCCGTCCTCGAAGGACCGTCTTGGTTCTTGAAGCCCTTGGCCAGGTCTTGCGCGGCCGATTTGCCCGCTCAATGCAGCATTGGCTTTCCTGGCAGCCACTGTGGGTGCAAGTCAAGTGGAATCCCTGACAAGCTCAACCAGCGAGTTCTCCACTTACATGATGTTATCTGTTGGGTCTGCTCTCTCCTTTACAGTGCGCTTTAATCCACTCTGAAGGCTGCAGTTTTCCGCTTTCTTCACCAGGTGATCCAAGTCCTTTTGGCTTTCAGCGAGCAAGGTGGTGTTATCTGCATGCCGAGGACTGTTAAGCCTTCTTAGAATCCTGATACAGCATCCTTTTCTCTCCTCTCGATTCTCAGAATAGTTGATTGACATACAGATAGAGAAAAGTATGATGAAAGGATTCGCTCTGGAAGCCCACCTTTGCTGATTTTAAACCGCCCAGCATTTCCTTAGGCTGTTGGAAAGACAGGTGCTGCATGAGCACAGGGGCTCAGAACCTACTTCACTGCCAGCGAGTGAGTCCATTTCACTGCCAGTGTGACTCTGTAGGACAGAGCAGAACTTACACAGGCCCTCTCTAGGCTTCAGGAGGCTGTAAATCTCGAACAGCAATCCCATCTTCCTGCTCCCAGGATGGGAGCAGAGCGCTCCTAGGATCAACTGAAAGGGCAGGCGCATAACAAGTCCCAGCTAGGTTTCGCTCCCTATGAGGAAAAGGGAAAGAGGCAAGCATTCCACTCAGGGATGCAGACTTCTCGACATCAAGCATAGTTTTAAGAAGTAATCCACCAAAGCTCCAGAGCAGATCCTAGCTTTGACGATGTGTTTGTGGAACTGCCACCGCCGTTAATTTTTTTTTGCTAATTTCCTTCCCCAACTAAGGAAATTAATTAGCATTAGTCCTCAACCACAATAGAAAGGATGTGGGTGCATGAATAAACACATAAGCAGAAAGATGGCCCTAAGCAGCTGGCTGTAGGGATTGTGGATGCACATATGCCATGAGCTGAATGTACAAGTAAGCAGGGGACTTTGCATTTTTAAAGCGGCATCCACGCCAGCCTTCAGGCGGGTGCAGCTTCCCATGAGCACACGGGGCGTTGTACAGGGCACACCCGTTCTGTGTCATGGTCCCATGGCAGGAGTGTACTATGGTAGAATGTACAGGAGGCCTGTGCTTGAAGACCAGATGGGAGGGGCATCCGGGGGCACGTGCCTCACCTGCGTGGAGATTGTCCACCAAGCGCTTCAATGGCTCTCTGTAGGGGGAAGCAGCATCCCCCAAGCGAGGAGCACAAGGAGGGTGGGCCTTCTTATACTAAACCATTCGACTCGGCAAGGCAGCATGTGAAACCCCACTTCACATTTCCAGGAATACGTTTTAACCCAACCGGAGCAAGAGCTGCCTGCGGTCGTGCAGAGCTCTGAAACGAAGCGAGGGCAGCACATTTTCTAGACCTGGAATGCAGCAAAGCCTAGTGGTCTTTGGTTTTTAAATAAAAGCAGGAATTCTTAAATATGACAAGTTCAGGAAAGCCCAAAGAGCCCTAGCGGGCGATTGCCATTTTTGTCTGCATTCAGAAGAAAGCACCTGCCGCCCGTGCTTTCTAACTGGAATTTGCACGCTCGCTCCCAGGTCCCTGTCGGGACTGCCTTCTGGGTGAGGGGGATGGAGACAGGTGAAAGGAAGGTGCCAAGGCACTGCCCTTTGACAAAGAAACATCAAGGACCTAGGAGGGATTGTAACAAGGGCCTTCTCAGCGGCTCGCATTCCTGCATGATTGGGCTAGATGGAACCAGAATCCATGCAGGTGGGGGCACTGGGAAGGCTGCAATAGGGAACTCAGGAAAGTAGGGAAGGGGGTGGGGAAAGACCAAACACTGACATTGACTGAGGGAGGGCACACTGCGCCAAGCACTGTGCTGGGCGCATCTACTCCTGTCGATCCAGACAGTTAGCCATGCAGGGAAGTACCCATGACTTCCAACGTTCAAGGACCTGTCGCGGGTGTGGTCACGTGGGGAGATGTAGCGGTGCACGTGCACAAGGGACAACCCCTGTGCTCCCTCGGAGCCAGGCATCAGACAGAGTGCTTTACTTGGATTAGCTCAATGACTCTTTGCTGCCCCCCTGTGAGGTGGATACTCTTATGACGATTCCCAATTTACAGCTGGGAATTTGCAATGTAGAAGTCACTCATCTGGCTCCGGATGAAGCTGGGACTTGAACCCAGCTGTCTGTCTCCAGAACCCCTATGCTAATCTCTATGTTAACCCCCGTCCCATTGGTTTCTTAAGAAAGTGCTTCACCTGGTTGCCTGCTGATTAAACTGGTGAGAGAGTCTCTTTCCTGATGGGAAGAAAGGATAAGGAGATGGCACTGTGGTACCAATGCTTCACCATACAGAGGGTGAGTCTGATGAAAATTGTCACCAAAATTTAAGAATATCAAATGGGCAAGAGGGAGGAGATAGACGTTGCTGGCCAGGCTACCAGTGGCAGAAGGAACAGGAAGACTGGCTGCGGGACTTCCGCCTCAGTAAAATTGCTTAGAGCTGCGAGGCCAGTGGTACAATCCCCCCTTTGATTGCAGTCAGAGGGCCCACACCATTCACTTGCTCCCACAAACCTTTCTCATTCCTGAGTAGGAGAAGTAGTCAACAGTTTCTCCTCAAAATTGGCATGGAAAACATGCAGCTGGAAAGCCAAATCTGATTCAGTAAACATTTACATGTGTACAATGGCTGAAGAGTCTCAATCAGCCCTTCATCAACAGGGCAACCTGCCCATATCACGTTCACAGTGAGCATGATGAATTTGGAAAATAACAGGTGAGAGTATTTTAAAGGGTGTCTTACTACACTGCCCTTACAGCCTCTAGGCTGACATACATTTTGACCGTCTGAAGAAAACAGTCTGGCATGAAGTGTTTCCGAGTTGATTATGGAAGCTTCTTTGGATATCATTTCATGGTGCTAGCGTTTGGGGCCCCGGTCTGGATGACAGGTGGGTAAAATCATCAATGATGAACCTCACTCTCCTGATGGACCCACCAAACCAGCTGCCACTGCGCTGACTTTGATTCATTGCGACTCCAGCTGTGTCGGTCAGAGTAGGACTGCGCTCGGCTTTTCACAAGGAGATCCCCCAGACTTTCCTTCAGGGTGATCCTGTCGCTGTTAGGTGAGTCAGGTCCCACCCACGGCACATCGAAAAGCCTACAGGCCTGCGCCGTCCTTAAAAGTGCTCCCGTGCCGTAGCCCATTGCTGCAGCCACGGTGTCAGCCCATACCACTTTCCCAAGCATGAGGTCCTTCTCCAGGGACCGGTCTCTCCTGACAACATGTCCAAAGTATGTAAGGCGAAGCCTGGTCATCCTTGCCTCCCAGGAGCACCCTGGCTATACGACTTCCAAGACAGAGCTGTTTGTCCTGTTAGCAGTCCACGGCACTTTCGATATTCTTCTCAAGCACACAGCTCAAATGCATCGACTCATCTTCCAGCTGCCTTATTGAATGTGGAAATTCCACATGCAATGGAAATGCCATGGCGTGGGCCAGGTGCACCTTAGTCCTCCAAGTGACATCCTTGCTCTTCAGGACTCTAAGGCAGCGGTTCTCAACCTGTGGGTCGCGACCCCTTTGGGGGTTGAATGACCCTTTCACAGGGCTCTCCTGATTCGTAACAGTAGCAAAATGGCAGTTATGAAGTAGCAATGAAAATAGTTTTATGGTCACATCATGAGAATCGGTCTTAAAAGTTCGCGGCTTTAGGAAGATTGAGAACCACTGTTCTAAAGAGGCCTTGTGCAGCAGATTTGCCTAAAGCAACGTCTCGTGGCTGCTGCTTCTATGGGCAGTGGCTGTGGATCTGAGCAGGATAGAATCCATGACAACTTCAACCTTTTCTCTTATCATGATGTAAGCTATTGGTCCATTAGTGAGGATTTTGGTCTTCTTTACGATGAGATATAATCCATACTGAAGGGTGCAGTCCCTGATCTTCATCAGCAAGTGCCTCAGTTACTCACTTTCAGCAAGCAAGGGAATGTCATCTGCTTATCGCAGGCTGTTAATAGGCCTCCTCCCTTCCTGAGACCACATTCTTCTTCCTGCAAGCTGGCTTCTCTGATGATGGGTTCAGCATCCCGAGTCATTCACACAAGGTGATTCTGGGTGAACTCAAATCTCCAGCCTTTTAGTGAGCCGCTGAGCTGAGTGCAAAGCAGTGTGCGCCACCTCGCGACTCCTCATGTGTCAGGGGGGAAAAGTACTCACCGATACTGAGCTGATACCAATTTCCTGTGGCCTCATTGAGACACGGTAGAACTTCCTCATAGAATTTTCAAGGCTGCAATCTTTTTAAAAAATTTAATTGAGATAAAATTAACATATAATATAATTCAATAATGCAGTCACATTAAGATTGTACAATCATCGCCACAATCAACTTTAGAATAGTTTCTTCTTTCTTGTAATCACTGCCCTTGATTCCTAATTTTCCCCAACCTCCTCTTCTGTGTCCTAGATTATTATTAGTCCAGTTGCTGTCTTCATAGATCCACTTATCCTGACTTCCCTATACAGAAAAAAAACATACAAAACAAAAAGGATCAACAACAAAGACAAGTAAAACAGAGAAAAACATCTGTCAAAATGAAAGCAGAAAGTATTTTTAAGAACAGGATACATGGGTCAAAAAGGAGCTCTAAGGACAAGATGCTACATTCCAGCCCAACTTTGCAGTGTTCTTGGTCTGGTATTGAGGGATTCTCATTCCTGAGTGATGCTCGGTGGGATGCACCTGATGCTCATCTACAGGAGGAGTCTGCAAATGGATTTTGGGTTTCCCCTATCATTCCGACATTCCACCAAAGGGTTGTTTGTTTGTTTTTTAATTCATGTCCTGGTACTGTTCCCTCCTCTCTGGATTTTATTATTTATAATCCTTAGATCACACAGGCTGGTGTGCTTCTTACACGTGGCTGCTTGTTTTGAGCCAAAGCTTTAACTCCAGATGCAATTTTTTTTCCTGATAGCCAGGCACCATCTGATTTCTTCACCACACTTTGCTACCCTAATGCTGGCTGCCACGTGTTTCTCCCACAGATCAGCTTCTGGGTTTAAACCACAGATCTTTCGGAGGCCTCTAGAAGGATCAGTGCCTTCTTCAGATTTGTGCTTTGTAGCTGCCCAAGGCCAAATAGTAATCATTATTAGCTTTTCTTAAAATGTGACCAGCCCACATTTAATTAATTAGCTATGAGTATCAAATTCACCAGTGGTTACAGTTTTAGGGGCGGGTTTTGACCATTACCTCGGAACAACTAAATACAAATCTCTGCGAGGGAGAACTGAACACCTCCACTCAGATCAAGTCTCACATACCTTCCCTTTGAGAACCCCTACTTTAGGCCTTATCTACAGCCAGATGTGCGTGCATGCCACTTTATTATTTATTGATTGGATGCATTCCAAAACTGTCCTAAGCCTTTGGGAACTCCAAGGGCATTCTGGCCTGCCCTTAGCCATGATGTCATAATGGTCTAGTCTCTCATCGGACCTGCTGGGCAACAGAAAGGCTACGTGGAGCAGACGCAGCAGATGAGTGGGTGAATCACTAAGTTTTCCCAATGAATTTCATATTGTTGATTTTTTTACCTGGGGCCTTTTCCTCAAATATTACGGATTCCAACCCCAATTTTGTAGGTGAGTAAGCATTTATAACTTTCACAGAAAGAATAACCAGACCAGGGGTGTGAGGGGCGATACTGGGAGGTTAGAGGGTGAGTGAGTTGGAAAGAGGGAACCGATTACAAGGATCTACATGTGACCTCCTCCCTGGGGGACGGACAACAGAAAAGGGGGTGAAGGGAGACACCAGACAGGGCAAGATATGACAAAATAATAATTTATAAATTATCAAGGGCTCATGAGGGAGGGGGAAGCGGGCGGGGGGGGGGCGAAGAGGACTTGATGCCAAGGGCTTAAGTGGAGAGCAAATGCTTTGAAAATGATGAGGGCAAAGAATGTACAGATGTGCGTTATACAATTGATGTATGTATGGATTATGATAAGAGTTGAATGAGTCCCTAATAAAATGTTAAAAAAAGAATAACCAGGACAGTTGGTCCTTAACTTGAAAGAATTCGTATATGGCAAGTTTCTACAGGATGGGGAAACCTTGATGGTGGTGGTGGTGGTGGTTTAATTTTGACTTTACAAAGCTGTGGGAAAAACATAAAGAGTAAGAACAAGGAAACTCGTGAAAGGAATGACATTACATCTCTGGTATGTTATCTCCTACCCTACCCCGCCCCCCTCCCCTGCCCCCTCAGGGTTGTCTGACTCACCTTTAGTTAAAGAGGAAAAGAAAGATAAAGTGCCTGCTAATGAGCAAAATGGCAAGAATTTTAAAGATGTGAAAGAATGTAAGTCTTTAAAGTTAATAGCAACCTCATATACAAAAGTTGATTATACTGGGCTGATGTAGTTGAACTCTTTTAGATTCTCATAATTGCTTACATTTATTTCCTGTGTCTTACATTCTAATTTGCTTTATAGGCTTTTTGGTGTGACAAATGGGACCCTTATTTTCTCCGACTTTCTCATGAAATGTCGATGAAGTTTCACACGGTTCTCTTGGTAATTGTTTGTGATTAAAACAGAGTTGGCCATAACATTCTAACGATTTATTCACACTACTAACACTTGTCCGAATTCTCTGGCAAGTTCACCAATATTTATTTAGGAGTGGTTTCCAGTGGCTGATAAACACGTGAGGTTAATTGAAGGGCAGAGAGATAAATGGCTTGGTGAGCCTTGCCTTAGTTCTCTTGTCTTGCTCTCTGATGATTGGACCAGGGTGTGGCTGCCTTAGCTAGTTTTCTGCCTCAGCTGGCAAGGCTCACTTCCTGCAAGATATCCTGAGGAGACACCACCTAGACCTACCCTGATGCAGCCCTGGGTGCTGGAGAAGCCACGTGGGGACCCCTGCCAACGCTGAGATGCTTACACTGCCGCTAGATTCCAAGACTTTCTACCCACTGGCCTGTGATTATCCTGCAGTTGGCATCATTGTATGTGCTTTGTGAGTTTGAGGAGGACTTTGTAGATCGGTGTCGGACATATGGGCTTGGACTGGAGGGGGTTGGGATGCTTTCTGAATGCGCACTTACCCTTTATATAAAACTCTCTCTTACACATATATGAGTTGCTGTGAATTTGTTTCCCTTGTTTACCCAGACGTCCGGGTTGCCTAGAGAAACAAATCCAGATACTTGAGTGTAAGAGAGAGCCTTATATCCAAAAGCAATTGAAGTTGAGGAAAACATCCCAGCCCAGTCCAGATCTAGTCCATAATTCTGATATTAACCTATATGTCTGATAGTAGTCCATATATTCCTCTTTAGACTTGCACAGCTCATGCAATGATGCCAAATGCAGGAAGATCAGAGGCCGGTGGGTGTAAAGTCTTGTAGATCCAGTGGCAGTGGGAGCATCTCCAGGATTCTGGCTGCCATCAGCATGGTCCCACGTGGCTTTTCAACCGAATGGGAAGAGGAGAGAGAGAGATCCGCCCCACCTTTTCTGATGGCAGAATCAAGAGAGGAAGTTCACAGAAAGACACGCCGACATGTTCTTATGTAGGCCTAGTTGGCACAATAAACCTATCAAAGATGTGATCAAATTAGGAGTCAGGGTGGCGTAGTGGTTACTCATCGGGCTGTTTACAGAAAATTCAGCAGTGGGCAGTTTGAAACCACCAGCTGCTCCCCAGGAAAAAGACTGGGTTTTCTAGTCCCATAAAGAGTTACAATCTCAGAAACTCACAGGAGAGTTCTTCCCTGCGCTGAGGGGGTTGTTAGGCATTGGCATTGACTATCGCAATGAGTCGGTCTGATGAACTTGCCCTACAAAAATGTATCTAATGTTTTACATCTCCAAAGAGTGTGCCATAACCTTGTCCCTGATGCATATTATAATCATAAGATTTCATTAGTATGATAAGTGAGAAGTAGTTTTCCAATGACTGTGTTAATTTGTACCCTAATTACTTGTGAAGCTGAATATCTTTCTCTGTATTTCCTAGGCATTTTAATTTCTCCTTCTGTGACTTTCCTGTTTCTATCCTCAATCTTTTGAAAAATTTTAAAATTAGGTTGTCTTTTATTTCTATAGCTTTTTATATTCAGTGATGTAGTCTATGGTAAATGTAGTGTAATAAACTACATTTTCTCCAGGCTGTTGCTTAGTTTTATGCTGTCTAGCTATCTGTATTCATAGAGAAAAGTTTAAGTTTTATAACTATCAATTTTCTTGGTTAATTTCTTTTTAATTTTTGCATTTTACACCTTGTTTAGCAAGGATTTATCTAACCCATGCTATTTAATTATCTTCCTTTTTCTCTAATTAAAAAAATTCTACCTGTTAAATCTTATTGGAAATTATTTTTGTGCACAGCATAAAGTAGGGATAAAATAGTCTTTTTTTGAGGAGCATGTTCACCTATTGTCAGTTTCCTAGTGATGTGTAATGTACTTTTCTTATCATCTAAATTCTTATATATAATAGAGTCAGTTGCTACACTTTTTATTTCTACAATCTGCCTGTTGCTGCAAAAACATCACAATGTTTTCAATTTTATTTTCTAGTTTATTGCATTTTACTGTTTTATGACATTGCATGAGTTCAGGATTGTGATTCACCTTGCTTTTAAAAACTTGTTTCTCTATAGGGTTTTTTTAATCCCATAGGCACCTCTCAAAAATTAAATTATGATACATTGATGTTCCGGTTTTATTGTGTGTACCGAGGAAATTAGTATATATATACATATACATGTTTGCATATGTTTTATAAGCTTGCATTAGTTTATGAGATTTTGAATAGAGGAAAAATATAAGTGAACAAGAAGTAATTACTCTAGCTGCTGAGATTTTGATTTTATGTTTTTAGATACATTCACAACACAAAATATAAATGGCACTGGGCCTGAAATATCATTGAGAGCAACAACTGACATAAATTTTCTTCTCAAAAACTGTAAGTATTGAAAGGCCCTGCTGACTATGGGAAAGGGCTTTAAAGCAGACTTTCAAAGTGGGTCTAGAGAATATGGGGTAGAAAAGAGGCCCCATTGGCGTTAGGTGCCATCCAGTCCGCTCTGACCCATAGCAACCCTGCGGGCCACAGAACAAAGCACTGTCTGATCTTGTACATCCTCACAATTGTGATATTTGAGTCCAATTGCTGCAGCCATTGTGCCAATCCATGGCCTGGGGGCTTCCCCTCTTTCACTGACCCTCTACTTGATGAAGCATGATTTCTGTTCTAGGACCTGCGCTCTCCTGATGACCTGTCCATGGCATGAGTCTAAGACTCACCCTCCTCCCTCCAAGGAACACCCTGACTCTACGGCTTCCAAGACAGATTTATTTGCTCTTCAGGCAGTCCTTTGTATGTTTAATATCTGTTAGCAGCATCAGAGTTCACACTGATCAATTCCTCTGCAGTCTTCTTTATTCATGATCCAGCTTTCGCAGGCATGTGAGATGGTTGACAATACCATGACTTGGATCAGATACACCAGGATCTCTTCCAGTTGGTTGGCCAGATAGCTAGCTGTCTTCCAAACTTCTTGGCTTAGACCAGGGAGTGCTTCCAGAGCTTCAGCAGCTGGTTGAAACTCTTCGGTTGGTATTCTGTCAGTTCCTGGAGCCTTGTTTTTCTGCTAATGCCTTCAGGGCAATTGGGACTTTTCCTTAGACATCATTGATTCTTGATCATCTTGAAATGGTGGAATGTCTACCACTTTTTGTTTTTGTGTTTTCGGTACAGTGACTCTGTGTATTCCTTCTATCTTCTTGTGATGTGTCTTGCCTTGTTCAGTTATTTGCCCATAGACTCTTTCGATATCCCAATTAAAGGCTTGAATGTTTTTATCCAATTCTCTCAGCTTGGGATAGACTGAGCAGTTCTTCCTCTTTGGCGTCCTAAGTCTAGGCATTTTCATATTTAATTATAATACTCTACTTGGTCTTCTTGAACTGCCCTTTGAAATTTTATATTTGGCTCTTTTTAAAAACTTTATTTTTTAATCATTTTATTGGAGGAGGGCTCTTACAAATTTTATAACAATGCATCACTCAGTGGTGTTATGCACACTTGTATATCTGTTGCCATCAACATTTCCCAAACAATTTATTTCTACTTGAGCGCTTGATATCAGCTCCTCTTTTATCCCCTCCTTACCCCACCCTCCCACTCTTGTGAAACCTTGGTAAATTACATATTAGTATTGTTCTTTCATGATTTACACTGCCCAATGTCTCCCTTCACCCACCTCTCTATTATTTGTTCCCCTGGGAGTGGTGGGGTGGGGTTATATAATCCAACCTTGTGATGGGTATATTCAGCTCTTTTAATGCATGGTTTTCCCCATGTGCTTTGCAAAAAACAAACAAACTCATTGCCATTGAGTCAATTCTGATTCACGGTGACCCTATAAAAGTAGAACTGCCTCTGTGGATTTTGGAGACCACAGCTCTATGGGAATAAAAAGCCTCATCGTTCTCCTGTGGAGCAGCAGGTGGTTTCAAACTGCTGATCTTGTGGTTAGTGGCCTGACTAGTAACCACACCACCACCAAGGCTCCTCTTCCATGTGTGTTTACTACTCTGAATTTAAGAGCAAGTTTCTTGTGACATCCACATTGGTATTTTTAATGACCTCCTGCTTTCTTCATGTATGATGATTTTGTCCCCACCTTCCCCCTCAATTCTCCTTGCTTTATTTTCTCTCTCTCTTTTTCTACATTTAAAAGGAACTCTCAATTACAAAATAAAACACCAGCCATTGGCACATATCATCCTACAGCTCGGCAGGTCTTCTTTTATTAAGTGTTAATTATGTCACGTCTGTTCTTGAGCTATTGCCTAGATTTGGTACACAGGGTGTATATTGTTTCTCATGCATTTACTTTACTTTTCCTCCGCTTCAATCTGAATTGGCAAATGAGCAATTGAAGATCTGTTTCACAGTTGGCCTGGGCCCTGTGTTTAGGAGATTGAGTTTCTCCACAGTCTCTTCCCACAGATATAAGCAATTGATTCCTGTGTGTTTCATCCGGTGAAATCCCCATGTGTAGTTGTCATGCGTGCGGTTGAAAAGGGTGTTTGCAGTGAAGAAGTTGTTGTTGACTGGTGCTGTAGAGTCAAACCCAGCTCAGATTGATCCAATATACAGCAGAACAGAACACCACCCAGTCCTGTGATGTTGCCCCGTTGTTATGCCTGGTCAGATGATTCTTCAAGATAGGATTGTTAGCCAGGCAAAAAAAGGGAAGGAAACGATTGTATTTCCAGAATACGATATTATCCTACCACGGAAAGCATCATACTTCAAGATAGATCTTGAATTGTTTTTTGTTGTTTTTTTGGGGGCAATAAACACAATGTCATTCCTCTTGAATTTGTCGTTCCCAGTCTAGGAAACCAGATGGTTCGCTCGCTCAAAATGGTCAATGCCAGTGTATTTCATCTCACTGACACCTAGGATTTCAACCTTTGTGGGTTCCATTTCGTTTTTGACAGTTTCCGATTTTCCTAGATTCATACTTCGTGCATTCCATGTGCTGATTATTAATGAATGTTTCTGCTCACTTTGAGTCGCGTCCCATTAGCAAATGAAGATACCAAAAGTTTTACTTGATTCTGATGGAAAGAACTCTTCCCCTGCGGTACTTTGACTATCTTTATGTCTGCGGGCTTCTCCTTTGGCCCCATCTGACAGGATCCTGCTTCTAGTCATACGGTTTTCAGTGCCTCATCCCTCAGCAACGGACAGTCTATTCCTTCTGAGTACTCTATTCTGAGTACTCTATTCTTAGGACTCTAGAAGCTCCACTGAAGCCTGTCAACCAAGGGTGACCCTACTGGTACTTAAAAATTATTTAGCTCTTTACACCCACTTATTGACACCTGCGTTTTTACCTTCATGGAAAATATTCTTAATTTCTTTTCCCATCCTTTCAACAAGCATAACTAAGAGATTAAAACTTTTTCTACATACGGCTTTTTAGTCCTTTAAAATTCTCCAAAGTACATATATATGAACACAGCTTTCACCTGGAAATGTCAACAACTCATAATTTAAGAAATAGTCAAACATAAAACAGAAGAAAAGGTAAAGAAGAGAATGAATGTAAGTAGACTGGGAGGAGAGATCATTTCTAGCTATGGAAATTTCAATATTGGGGGGAAAGCCAATGTCTGCAATACCTAATTATTTATAAAGTTATTGGCCACAATGCAATATTTTGTGTGATTTCAAATTTTGTAATATAAAAGAGGTATAAGTACTATAGATTAGATTAGCTGAGATAAATCTCCCATGGCAATCTTTTCCAGTTCGCAGTAGACAATATTTTGAGTTGTTTTGGGAAACATAGAAAGCCAGCTCTTCAGTGAATCGAGTAACATGGATTTTCAAAGGCAATAAGTTATTGAAGGCCATAGAACACAGACTTTGTGCCCCAAATGCAGGTCCCCAGAGGATCAGCAAAGCACACTGGAATGGCATAAAAGACAGATCTCTAAAATTACTATACTCACCGATTGTAGAATTGTAGGATCTACAATTTCAAAGACGGGGTGAGCTGAGGTGATGCCAGTATTCCCTTTGAAGTTGAGGGTACAGCTGAGGGGTCTGTTCAGATCCTGCCCAAATCAGGATCAGCACCTTTCCCATCCTTTCCGACAGCGAGATACTTGTAGTGATGCTGACTGTCAGCTCAGTCTAAATTCATCATGCTCCTCCTACGATAGAGTGGCCAGTACTCCACACACTACTTTATTGACTTCTGCATGAAGCACAGTGGATTGACATGGCAAACAACATGAGGTTAACAACAACAATGAGGCTCTCCAGTCACAGTTGTTCCCAATTATTACTCTTAGTGGCATACTCAAAGACCCATTGTAGCCTGAGCTACAGAAGACATGAGTCTTGCTGTGTAGCCCCCAAGTTTTATATTGCATCCTCTGTTTTGAGTGGTTAAATTGTACATGCCCCCTATTTACACAGACACGGATGCTGTTTCTCTCTTTCATGTCTTTATGCTGATCAGCCACCCCACTGTCCTGGGCAAATTGTCTCATTATGCAGAGAATCACCTGAAGACGACATCTCTCATTCATCAGCTCTTCCTAAGCTCTGCAGACAGGCAGCTTGTTCCACCCTGCTTCCTGCTTTTCCTCTTTTGTAAATTCTAGGTCACAGTAATCACACCTTAGGCAAGACATTATCACAAAAGCTTTATTCTTAGATGCTTTCCTCTTCCCCTCCTTTAAGCTGTCTCAAGAAAATTTCACTCTTTGCTTTTATTTCTTTATCATTTTCTTTGTCCCAGTACTAGATTTGAAAAGATGTTTAATCCTAGAAGCCTACCCAGTATTTTATTATTCTGATAATGCAATATTATCTATTTTTTTCTAGCTCCAACCAACACCGAAACATCTACTACAAATCCCCCTGAAAGCGTTGATGAAAAGCCCCCTGAAAGCATCGATGAAAAACCCCCTGAAAGCGTCGATGAAAACCCCCCTGAAAGTGTCGATGAAAAGCCTCCTGAAAGCGTCACTGAAAAGCCCCCTGAAGAACCCACCGCTGAAGAAAACCATGTTGTTGAGGATCATGACAATCATCTTAAAAGTATTAAAACTATTACTACTATACTATATTCCTACCTGGGGGATATCATGCTATGATGCCATGAGCACTTCACAAAGTAATGGCAGCTTTAAGGGTGCTACCATTTAAAAGCATTCTAAAATCTTTTTTAGTGACTAAGAGTCCATTGTCAGATTTCCCTGGCAAGAAATAGAAAGTGAGCATTTCCAAAAGTATAATTACAGTTTAATAAAATCAATTGCATATATATTTACAGCGCATATTTACAAATTAACATGCATTTATAAATACAGAATGTCGTAGTAGACACCTCATTTGAATATACTCACATTAAATGTTCATAGAATTGCTTTGAATTATCATGTAAAAATTTCTAACTGCTTGAGGAAAGGAACTTATTTCTACTGAGAATCAGTTATTAGTGTTTTGAAAGGTTATTTGAGAGGGTGGTTAAAAGGGAGGCAATTGCAAAACAAAAACCACCCTGACTGCCAGCGATGCAAAAATATTTGTGAAACCTCTTGAATGAGTGACTACAGGTCATTCCAGAAAATCATGTTTCCTCTGACGCCTCAATCGAGGCATGTTTCTAATATGACTACTGTGAATTAGTTTGCATCATTAGTACTGCTAAAAATTAAAACCATATTCAACAAATAATGTATATATAAAAACAGAAACTTGATCATTCTGGGAGTCCTTTGCTTTAGTAGTTTCATTAACTTACCACTAGAATTTAGTTCGTGTTCACACTTCTTTTTTTTATCATTTTATTGGGGGCTCATACAATACTTATCACAATCCATATATATATCCATTGTGTCAAGCATTTTATTGGGGGCTCATACAGCTCTTATCACAATCCATACATACATCCATGTGTCAAGCATTTTAAAAATCGTTTTAGGGGCTCATACAGCTCTTATCACAATCCATTCACACATCAATTTTGTAAAGCACATTTGTACATTCATTGCCCTCATTATTCTCAAAACATTTGCTCTCCACCTAAGCCCCTGGCATCAGCTCCTCATTTTTCCCCTCCCTTCCCACTCCCCCCTCCATCATGAACCCTTGATAATTTATAAATTATTATTTTGTCATAATTTTCCCTGTCTGATGTTTCCCTTCACCCACTTTTCTGTTGTCTATGCCCCAGGGAGGAGGTCACATGTAGATCCTTGTAATTGGTTACCCCTCCAACCCACCCTCCTTCTACCCTCCCAGTATCACCACTCACATCACTGGTCCTGAAGGGATCATCTTCCCTGGATTCCCTGTGCTTCCAGTTCCTATCTATACCAGTGTACATCCTCTGGTCTACCCAGACTTGTAAGGTAGAATTTGTGATCGTGATAGTGGGGGAGGAGGAAACATTTAGGAACCAGAGGACAGTTGTATGTTTCATTGTTGCTACATCACACCCTGACTGGCTCGTCTCCTCCCCGAGACCCTTCTGTAAGGGGATCTCCAGTGACTTGCAAATGGGCTTTGGGTCTCCACTCCGCACTCCCCACCTCATTCACAATGATATGATTTTTTGTTCTGATGATGCCTGATAACTGATCACTTCAGCACCTCATGATCACACAGGTTGGTGTGCTTCTACCATGTGGGCTTTGTTGCTTCTCAGCTAGATGGACACTTGTTTACCTTCAAGCTTTTAAGACCCCAAATGTTATATCTTTTGATATCTAGGTACCATCACCTTTCTTCACCATATTTGCTTATTCATCCACTTTGTCTTCAGTGTTTGTGTCGGGAAGGTGAGCATCATAGAATGCCAATTTAATAGAAGAAAGTATTCTTGCATTGAGAGAGTACTTGAGTGGAGGCTCAATGTCCTTCTGCTACCTTAATACTAAACCTATAAATATATGCACATAGATCTATTTGCCCATCCTTATATATAAATATATTTACATACCTTTATTTAGACCTCTATAAATGCCCTTTGCCTCCTAGCTCTTTCCTCTATTTCCTTTGACTTTCCTCCTGTCCCACTACCATGCTCAGTCCTCCACTTGGGTTTCAGCAATTCCTCTTGATCATGCCCTACCAGGCTTCCCACACCCTCCTCACCACCGATTTGAAACACTTGTTGTTCCCTTGTCCCTGGGTTTGTTAACACCACTACCTCCCCCCCCCCACCTCCCTCTCTCCCATGTCCCCCCAGAACTGTCAGTCCCATTGTTTTCTACTCCAGATGGTTCATCCACCCTATGTTATTTAGACAAACCTGTGGAGATAATAACATGCACAAAAACAAGACAGAGCAAAACCAGGCAACAATAAACAACAGTACAGTAACAACAATAAAACAATGTGTCAAACATTTTTGTACATATTTTCCCTCATCATTCTCAAAATATTTGTTTTTTACTTGAGCCCTTGGTATCAACTCCTCATTTTCCCCTCCCTCCCTCCTCCCTCCCCTCCCCCATGAACCCTTGATAATTTATAAATTATTATTATTTTGTCATATCTTACACCATCTGATGTCTCCCTTCACCAACTTCTCTGCTGTCCATCCAAAGGAGGGGGTTATATGTAGATCCCTGTAATCGGTTACCCCTTTCAACCCCACCCTCCACCCTCCCAGTATCACCACTCTCACCACTGATCCTGAGAGGTTCATCTGTTCTGGATTCCCCATGTTTCCAGTTCCTATCTGTACCAGTGTACATCCTTCGGTCCACCTGGATTTGTAAGATAGAATTGGGATCATGATAGTGGGGGGGGAGGAAGCATTCAAGAACTAAGGGAAAATTGTATGTTTCATCATTGCTACACTGCACTCTGACTGGCTTGTCTCCTCCCCGCAGCCCTTCTGCAAGAGGATGTCCAGTTTCCCACAGTTGGGCCCTGGGTTCCCACTCTGCACTCACCCTCATTCACAATGCTATGATTTTTTTTTGGGGGGGGGGAGGGTCTTTGATGCCTGATACCTGATCCTTTCGACCCCTCGTGATCTCACAGGATGGTGTGCTTCTTCCACGTGGGCTTTGTTGTTTCTCAGTTAGATGGCCGCTTGTTTATCTTCAAGCCTTGAAGACCCCAGAGTCTCTATCTTTTGATATCCGGGCACCATCACCTTTCTTCACCACATTTGCTTATGCACCTGCTTTGCCTTCAGTGATCGTGTCAGGATAGGCTGGTGTGCTTATTCCATGTGGACTTTGTTGTTTCTCAGCTGTTTCTCAGCTATCTTCAAGCCTTGAAGACCCCAGACACTATATCTTTTGATAGCTGGCCATCATCAGCTTTCTTCACCACATTTGCTTGTGCACCCGCTCTCTCTTGTCATTTTCACACTTCTTAACCAGGCATTCACATCTGAAATGATCTGGCGTAGAACTTTGCAGTCTCATCTCTGGTCAGCTTCCCCTGGGAAGGCATCGCTCCAGATCGCATGGCTCTCCAGGAACCTACAGAGCCTGCTCATGACTCTGTTTGCTCACAGCTGGGATGAATCTTTCTCTTACCTTGTTTGCCTGGTTAACCAATACTAGTCCTCTCATCTCTATTGTAGGATCATCTGCCTTTTGGAGGGTTTCTGGCCTTCAGAAGTTGAATTCAGCCCCTCTGTGCATACCACCTGTGTATTTCTAGTAAAGTTTGTATTACCTTGCAACACAAAAAACTACCCGTATCTAAAACTAATGGTGGATCTCTGTGCCTAATTCACTTCTAAAACTTTAGTCTCAAGCACATGCTAGAAGCTCAATGTGTACCTACTATATAACTAAATTAACAAAGAATTGAATGAATGTTTGATCATAAATTTTTTGAAGGCAAATCACCTTACTGTATGTTCTTGTTTATTTTGTTTTGCACAGAACCAACCAAGAGTCAAAATGAGCCTGAGTTTTGGACAATGTTAGAGAAAGGTAAACTCATACAGTTAGCCAGCTAGAGAAATGTGTTGATTTTCTAAAACTGTATGTAAGACAGCCAAGCTCACTTTACTTCTAATACTAAGAATGAGTCAACATTTTGCTGCCATTTTCATAAGCAATACTAATTGCATCCCCCCCAATGGTGACTAGATAACACACATTTTCCGATTTTTCCTAAAGTTGTACTTTCTTAAAATTATTTCAATTCAGTCATTCAATTTATTCATAATTAAAAACAATTTATAACCCTTGCCTAATATAGTATCTCATTATGTTTGGGGCAGTATACATTGTTAAATGCAGTACACATATTATAATATATACATGTGTGAAAGTAATATAAATTCACACACATATGCATGCATGTATAAATAAAGGGCATATATTACATATAGATACATATAACTATGTCTATCACACAAATGTGCATATATTATAAAGGTAATGTGTATACCATACATCTTTATACATATTATACATGTCACAAGCATGCAAATACAATCGTTTTAGCTAATTACTTTACCATACTCCCCATTTATTGTTTTAACAGCTATAAATTCAACAGTGAAAAGCCATGTGGACACTGATGAAAAAGACCAATTATTTAACTCAATTCCAAGTAAGAACAAAATAGTTCAACTGAAAGATAAGATACATAAATGCAAATATTTTGCTGCCTGCATGGTGATGTTTTTTTCCTTATGAAGGTAGGATGCCTGGAACAAGGCAGTATGGTAGCTTACTTTATATTAAGAGAACATTTTACAAGAGTTATGGATTCTTAATCATTGAGAAAGTTAACGTTTGGCAACATTTCAATGTTTCTGCTTTAACAAAAAAATTAAAGATACATAAACGAATCAGGAAACAATGACCCATTCAAGTGAGCCAAGGCAAAGGGAGAAAACTATAATTATGAACATCCAAGATTAAATACAATATTAAACAAGGTCAAAGAACTAAAGGTAAACACAGATAAATTGTTAAAATAAAAAGATTGATCTAAGAACAAAATGAGAACATAAATAAAGTGATAGATCCAGAAGAAAATAAATCAAATATTGGGTCTGGAAGACAATAACTGAAAATTTGAAACTCATTGCAAGGATTTTTAAAAAGGATTTAGTAACAGATTTTATCTCAAAAAAGAAAAGTATCAGCAAGCTAAGAAAGTAATAGAAATTAAGATGACTGGGAGAAGCAACAGAAGACTGTTCATGGAAGTATAGGCATCAAGATAAAAGTTCTAAAGGGACATGAAAAAGAAAAGGATAGAGTATTTGAAAAAAAAATTGCAGAAAACTTTCTAAAATTTGTCAAAGGACATGGCTATTTAAAATGCTCAAGAAACTTCAAGTAGTATAAGCCCAAAGAGCTCTATGCAAAGACGCTGTATAATCAAATTTTCAAAAATTAATTATACAGAAAGAATCCTGGATTTGGTGAGAGGAGAGAACATGAGTGACATGCAAAAGAACTCAAAGACATGAAAACAATAATTATAATTTACCAAGGGTTCATGGGGGGTGGAGGGGTGGGCGTGACGGAAAAAAGAGGAGCTGAGACCAAGGGCTCAAGTAAAAAGAAAATGTTTTGAAAATGATGATGGCAGCATATATACAAATGTACTTGATACAATTGATAAATAGATTGTTATAAAAGCTATAAGAGCCCCAAATAAAAATGACTTCTTAAAATACAAACTAAAAAAAGAGCTCGATCAGATTAAGTGACGGTTTCTCCTCCAAAACCTTGGAGGACAGAAAAGCAGTGGACTGACATGTTCAACTTGCTGAAAGAAAAGAACTGTCAACCAAGAATCTTATAAATGACAAAAGAGTCAAGAATGAGGATAAAATTAAGACGTTTCTAGATGAACAAAAGTTGAGAGAGTTTGCAACCCTTGTACCTGCCCTACAAGAAGTGCTAATGGCTGTTTTAGATGGAAAAGAAGGAACAAGGGGCAGTAACTTGAAGTCATACAGAAAGATCTCCATTAGAAGTATTTGCATGATCAAGAACAAGGACAAGTTTTCAGGGATTTTTGCTTGGCCTTTCTACTTGTTACTTCCTTCATGCTTTATAATGACAAAAGCATAGAAAAAGTATATTTATAATAAAGACACTTAATAAATAAAGATGTAATAAATTATAACAACATAAATGGGGGGGTGATATATCATCTGTATATTTCTGAAGTTGGCATCAACTTAAACCTGGTTGTTATCATTGTAAGGTGTTAATAAATGCGATCTTCATGGTAAGCACAGAGAAAACTCAAACCAGACCAACTCACCATGGATTTCAGAGATGGTAACTGTTAACAGAGTAGAAAGTGCCCTCTCTCTCCTCTCTCTCTCTCTCTCTCTCTCTCTCTCTCTCTCTCTCTCTCTCTCTCTCTCTCAGCAACTTCTTGTGGTTTCCAACTGCTGCCCTGTGGATCACAGCCCAACGTGTAACCACTAGACCACTAGGACTCCCTCCACACAAAGAAAGTATCTTTAAAATACACACAAAGGAAAGGAGAAGGGATTCAAAATGAGTCACTACCCAAAAAAAATCAAGAAAAAACAATAATCAGTAGTATTGGAAGAAATGAAGGACAAAAAAGGGATAAAATATACACACACTCAAATAAAAAAAGTGTCAAAAGTTTTCTTACCTCTAATGACCATGAGTATAGAAGAGCTGACAAAATGCTTAAATCAGAAGACAGAGAGTGGCAGGATGGACTACAGGTTTTCCTGTACATTACAACCATATGTTGGTGGCAAGAAACACATCCTAGGTCCAAGAACACAGACAAACTGAACGAGGAAGAACAGGCAAAACACTTCATGCAAATAATAATCAAAAGAGAGTTTGATGACTTTAATATCATCCAGAACCAACTGTAAGTCAAAATCTGTTATAAAAGACAAAGAAGGATATGATATGATGAAAAAAAGGCTCAATCATCAAGAGGATGCAACAATTACAAGGACCATCTAGGGACTTAAACATAAACAACTCACACTAAATAGTAGAACCAAAACACAGAATGCAAATTTTATAAAATTAAAGGCAGAAATAATTCTAAAATAATAGTTGGAGACTTTAAGGCATTATTTTCAATCGTGCTCCTAATATATAAGAAGATCCATAGGAAATAGAGGATGGTGAATGACATTATAAGCCAATTAGACCTCACTGACATCAATAGAAACCCAACCAGCACACACTAGCCATTCTTGGCCATTTCACCTGGGTGATTCTCCAGTACACAACAAATAATAGGTCCCCAAAATGATGTCTCAATAAATATTTTTAATGCACTCATACAAACTATCTTTTCAGATCACCACAGCATGAATTAGAGATTCTAACAGGAGGAAATGACACAAATACTTGGCAATTAAGCAACCAATTATGTAATTGTTGATCTATTAAATAACCAATAGATCAAGGAATAAGTCAAGAGAAAAATTCCAAAAATGATTAGAGTTTAATAAAAATGAAAGTGTGACATACCAAACACAGGGAAAGCAGCCAAGGCAGCACTCACAGTACAGTCCTGCGCGTGAGAACAAAGTGTTCCCCAACTTCTCTCCATAGTCCAAGAGACACAAGAAAGAGCAAACCAAGCCCAAATCTCCCGGAGCAAGAATAAACAAAATCGAGAAAAGAAAATCAGCGAAGAGAATCCATGAAATCAGAGTTGATTATTTTTTAAAAGATCCACAGAAACAGTAAACATTTAGGTAGACAAAGAAAAAAACGAGAAGATGTGAATATCTAAAATCAGAAATGAAAACGGGGATATTGCAACCAACTTGACAGAAATCAAAAGGTCCTTAAGGGAATATGGACAATTGTTCACCAACAAATTGGGTAATGAAAATGAGATGGACAATCTTCCTAGAAACATGCCATGTTAGGTGCCATGGTGACACCCAAAGACCCTGTCTGTGTACAAGACAAGGAAACACTGCCTGGTCCTGGGTCACCCCCATAACTGTCACACTGGAGTCCATTGGTGTCGTCACTGTGTCAATCCATCTCCCCGAGGGTCTTCCTTTCTTTCAATGCTCCTCCACTTTACCAATTATGATGTCCTTTTCCAGGACCCGGATTCTCCTGACAACACTTCCAAAGTGTGTGAGAGGAAGACTGTCCATCCTCACTTCTAAGGAGCACTCTTACCGTATTTCTCCCGAGACACATGCTTGCACTTCTTGCAGTCCATAATCCTTTCAATACTCTTCGCCAGCACCACATTTCAAAGGCATGGATTCTCCAATCGTCCTTATTCAAGATCTAACTTTCACATGGATATGAAGTCATTGAAAATGCCATAACTTGGGTCAGGCACACCCTAGTCCTCGAAGTCCACGTTCTTCAACACTTTAAAGAGATCTTGTGCAGCAGACTTGCCCAATCAAAGGTGTCATTTGATTTCTTGACTATTCCTTCCAAGAGCATAGATGTGGATCCAAGCAAGTTAAAATCCTTGGCAACATCAATCTTTTCTCCACTGATGACGATGTAGCTATTGGCCAAGTCACGTACATTGTGGTTTTCCTTACGTTGCGTTGGCATCCGTACCGAAGGAGCGATTGTTGATTGTTATCAGCAAGTGTCTCCACAGGGCATTCTTCATGTAATGCAGTTTCTCAGAGTATGTGCTCAGTTCAGTATACAGACTGGCCAAGTATGGTGAAAGGATACCACCCTGGCTCACACCTTTCCTATTGTTAAACCACTTTAGTCCCTGTTCTGCTCAAATGACTGTCCCTTGATCCTGTACAGATTCCAAATGAGCACAATGAAGTGTTCTGGAGTTCCCATTTTCCTCCATGTTATCCATTGCTGGTTATGAGCCACGCAGCCAAATATCTGTGCATAATCAAGAAAACATAAACATTTAATCAGTGTCTTATAAACATTAAAAATTTTAAAGATTTAGAAATGCTTAAACATCTTATATTGAGTCAACAGGAAATAGAAAATCTCAGAAAACTCATTAATAAATGGAGAGACTTGATGAATAATCAAAAGTTGGTCTCTTTCCAAAAAAGTCTCCAGAAAAGATGGCTTCATTAGATAAGTCTACCAAAGATTTATAGTAGTAATCCCATTCTTCGTAAACTTTTCAAGATTTAGAAGAGGGACTACGTTCTCCCTCATTCTGTGGGACTAGCATGTGTCTGATACAAAAGTCCGGTAAAGACAACCCACACGCATGCCCTCGAGTCATCCGTCACCCACTGGAGATCAAAAAGGAAGCATCTGCCCAAGGGCAAAGTTCAGAAGGAGGAAAAGAAACAGGGAAGATATGGACTGAAAGATGTTACATCTTGAGGATTGCAATCAATGATATGAAACAAAATACGTACAAACTGTTCAATGGAAAACGGTTCTGCTTTCTAAAGTGTTGCCAAAGTCACAATATAAAAGAAAGCTACAGAGCAATACCCCTTATGAATATAGATGCAAACAGGTTCTCTAAAATACTAACAATTCTAATCCAAGAACCTATTCATTGGATTATGCTTTATGAACAAGTGAAATTTATCCCAAGAATTCAAGAGTGGTTCAATATTTAATAAAAACCAATCTATGTGACATACCATATTAATAGAATGCATGAGAATAACCACATTGAGATGACCTCAGAGAAGGCATTGACAAAATCCACCTCCTTTTCCTGAGAAAAACATAAACAATCTAAGAATACAAAATAAATTACAATCTAGGAATACAAAATAAATTACTCAGTGTAATAAAGGGCAATTGTGATAATCCCATATTTAAGGGGAGTGTTCTAAAATTACTATGGTAATGATTGTATAATTCTCCTTGCTATGACTGAATGATTGAGCTATTGAAGAGTATGCTATATAAATCATATGCCAATGGAATCATTTTAAAAATCCCATAATTAACATCATATTCAATGAAGGAAAACTGAGAATTCCCCCTTTAATATCAGGAACAAAACAAGAATGTTTATTCTCACCACTACTGTTCAATATTTCACTCAAAATTTTAGCAGAGAAATTGGGACAAGAAAAAGTAATTTAAAATACCTAAATAATGAGGAGCTGATACCAAGGACTCAAGTAGAAAGCAAATGTTTTAAGAATGTTGATGGCAACAAATGTACAAATGTGCTTGACACAATGGATGGATGTATCGATTGTGATAAGAGTTGTACGAGCCCCCAATAAAATGATTTTTTGAAAAAACCTAAAAAGCTAAGAGAGAAGTAAAGCTACCTCTTTCCCATGTGAATTAACCCTATGTAGAGAAAAAATCCACAATAAAGCTACTATCCAATTGTCCATTGCCATAGTTCATTCTGACTCACAGTGACATTAAGTGACTTGAACTAGTAAGGAATTCAGCAAAGGGACATGATAAAAGATCAATGTATGAAAATCAGGCTTCTGTCAGCAATGAGTATTCCAAAAAGAAAATGAAGAAAACAATCAATTTACAATCGCATCTAAAAGAATAAAATACCTCACTATAAATTACTATAATAAAAAACATGAAAAAAGACATACACTGAAAACTAGGAAAAATACTGAAAGAAATTAAAAACACCTAGTGTAACGAAAACTCAGTTCATGTTCATAGGTTATAAGATTAATATTGTTAGATGTCAATACTACCCCAATCTATAGATTCCATATGCAACCCTTCCAACATTTGAACAGCCTGCAAGAGTCTTCTTGCAGAAATGGAAAAGCCAGCCCTCAGATATCACTTTCACATGAGAGCAAGGAGATCCTGACATTTGTCATAAGATGGATGAAGCTTGAAAACACGCGCTGAGTGGATGCATTCAATTTCACAAAGTGGCAAATATTGTATGACCCCACCTTAATGAAATATCTAGATTAGATACACATATTGAGACTATTGTCTATTAGTGGTGAGCTGGGGTGGGTGAGAAGGAGGCAGAAGGGGCCTCATTGCTTAGGAAACACTAAGCTTGGATTAATGGTGATAGGAAATTTGTGGAACAAATAGTGGTGATGTTCATACAATATAGTGAAAGTCCTGGTATTGTACACGTAAAAAATGTTGAAATGATTTGCTATATTTATATACTTTTCACAATAGAAAATATTAAAACCCTTGCAGAACGTAAAGGCCCACAGCCTGTTTCAATGCAGTCTGTTTGATTACTCTCTAAACAATCTCGGTCAAGGACACAAAGCAGACTGCTCTCCCCATCTCAGTCTGGTTGGTCTCGTTGGTCTGTGCTTGTATTTTTCATTATTACAATATTTTAAAAGTCGGAGAATACAGACAAGGGGGTGTTGTCATTGCGTATCACCTAAACTTTATGACCTTGACGATCCTTGGAACTTTTGCGTTGAGAGGTGTTTAAGGGAGAGAGGATAAATATCAACTCAGTCATCTAACTCACTGCCATCAAGTCAAGTCCAGCTCACAGCAACCCTGTGGGCGGTCATCTAAAGGCATCGTTAACTAAACATTAAGTCAAGGTGACCACCCTTACAGAAGGTGAGGGTCACACATTTATCCCAGGGACTGGCTGGTGGCTTTGAACCCTTGATGTGCAAAGTAAGCAGCCGCATGCTTACCTGCTCTGTCACCAGGGATCCAATCAGATATAAAATCAGAAAAAAATATAGAAAGTGGCTGTAGATAGAGATATCATTTCATAAATAGTCTTAGTAGAAAGACTCTTGACATCTTTGAACCAGACATGATTTTTATTACAAAACCTATTTTGGTTTCCATTTTATTACAGAACCTAATGGGTTTCCAATTCTTCTTTTAGAATAAGTACGTGATTTTTAATCATCTCTGTAAAAATAAAAAAGGTAAATTTAGCTTTTAAGCCTGTGGTAGAAAGCAATTAGTTTACTGTCAATTTATCTGGGGACAAAATCAGTCTAGAGTCAACCACATGCACCTTTCTACCCTGAAGAGCAAGCCGCTTGTGTACAAGTTAGTTGAGTTTTAACCTGTTGGTTTTTTGTTTTTTTTTAACTAAAGTTGAGAAGCAATATGCTACAGACACGATTTGACGTCTGGCAGCATGGACATGTAACTTCGATGATACTAGAAACCGGAGCGAGGGCAGTTCCTGCAGGGTGGGTGGCGATGAGAAGGACAGGTGGTTGAAGGCTTGGTCGTGGAGATGGTCCAGAGGGAGCAGCTTCCTCTCTATTGGGAGTGACGGCCCCTGAGACGGAGCAGTGAGTGTCATGGTGGATGGTTTCTTTGCCTTTGCTCTTTGAACTCTCCCTCCTCCAGGAAAACACGACTTCCGCAGTTACTCCATTCAACGCCTTCTCTTTCTTTTCTCTCAGATTCTGATTTGAACCCTCCAGGCGAGATCGTTGGAGCGATCCAGGACATCAAGTTAAGATTAATGCTGGGCGTTTCGTTGATGAGCCTCTTCCTTTTCCTGATCCTTTTGACACTCTGCTTTATCACCATGTACAGACTGAGGAAACTGTGAGTCTGCAGACCTCTGTACTCCGTGTCACACACACACTGCCCAGCTCTGTCCCTTCTGCTTTGGTGGACTGTTAGGGAAGCGTGGTCCAGGCTCCCTCGAGGCATTCAGCTTGCCTCCACTACCCCTATTCAGACAGCAGCAGGGGGCTGTCGCTCTGGGACTATCATCCACATCTCAAGGTAGACATGACTCTTGTCATTACAAGAGATGTAGGGAATCCAGGTAAGCAGCTGCTGCTGTTTTTGTTTTTAATTACCATTGAACAAAAGCTACAAATTCTCTTCTGAATAGCACATTGCCATAGGATCTAACCGTGTTACTTAAACAAGCCTGGAGAAAATTTAAAAAACACAAACAAAGAGCAACAAACAAACAAATACAGCACACAACTTTCTCCTCGGCATGTACATCTCAAAGACTACCCGCTTGTTTCTTCTCCCCTCAAAATGCTGAGTTTCCCTCAAATCTAATGGAAGGGATTCTTTGTCATTTTTCGCACAGTGTAGCAAATTGATTTCCAAAGTCCTAGCAATTTAACAATTTCAGGTGTCATTAATTCCATGTGTTTGATTTTTTTTCTGTTTTTGATGAATGGGTCGTTCTTAAAATGGCTGCTTCTAACACAGCTTCATTGTACATGTTCCTTATGAAACTGACATGAAGCCACCTTCTACTGTTTTCCCGGATGGATTTCTAAATTCTAATCTCGAGATGTGAAACATGCTCCTCTCTCACAAATATTAAATGTCATGAAATTAAATACAATGAAATATGAAATGTAATGGAAGCAAAAGCCAACCTCTCCTCGGGTTCTCTTGCTAAATAACTCTCACTGGGCGCACTGGGCCACGTCCATCATTTGGTTCCGTTTGCGCGGATGCTTTCCTCAGTTCAGTGCACAGTTAAAATTAATTGTGGATGTTTGCTCTTTCCCTTTCCAGCTCTAAACAGGAGGGCGACGCTAAGTACTCCGTCAACCCAAACCTGGCCCAGATGTCTTACTTTCGTCCCTCGGAAGGCGTGTCGGACACTTCTTTTTCGAAGAGCGCAGCGAGCAGCACATTCTGGGCCAATAGCCCTTCAGAAATTAACAAACTTGGTCCCAAGCAAGAAAAATCGAAAACCATGGTAGATACGGTTCCCCCGGCCCCAGAGGACGCAGAGAGATTGGAAGCAGTAGGTGCAAACGAGGAACAGAATGTGGAAATGCTGCCTTAACGGAAACGACCACTCGAATTCCTTTTTCCTTTGAAATAAAAACTATCTTTGCGATTCCATTAAAGTCATGGTTTGGCGACATGCTGAAGCTTTTTGTGTGTGTCTGAAAAGGAAGAAATCTATCATTCTGTCAGTTATGAAGATTGTTTCATGGAGAATGCACATCAATGTCATTAGGATACAGAAAACAGAAGTCTCAAAGAACCCTCCTGGAGAGCAACGCAGGAAAATGCTCGCTCTACGTTGGTTTCTTTGCAAATGAGGATCGTTAGAAATGCACCTTGACGGAGGGCACTTTGAGAAACTTCACAGTAATCTCACACACACACACACACACACACACACACACACCACCCCCGCCCTCTCCAAAGCCAACAGCCTCCTATCCATGTGCTATTGGTCAAACAGGGGTGCCCTATCCATCGATGACATGAACTCAGTGCTGGGCTTGAGCACCGTTAGGGCTTTCTCACAGAACAAAATATTTTTCTAGAGTAATCATTGTAGCGTGAGGTTACGTAGTGTCCCAGGAAAACGGAAAAGAAGTGGGGGTCCCAGCATGCAGTTCTCTGGAGAGGGTTTCATGACTTCTAGTCTTTCGGGATGGAAAGGCCGCCTCTTCCACTCTGCTCACAGCCAACGGGGCTTAACACACTCTGAAAACCACAACACCCCAAAGACTAACCCAAGTTACGATGACCCACCCGGGAATATTTCATTTCCCAAAAGGAATTGCTATTCCTTTCTAGAAATTCAGTTCAACTGGAAGGCTTTAGGAAGTAGACATCAGGCCTTCGTGGATATGTGTGGATGTGGAGAAGCTTGTTGAGACGGGGGCGGGGAAGGGCAATGATTTGGGGGTAGGATTCATTGCTATCCTACCCTCACAAAATGCGAGCTTCCACTTATTCGAGTATCTACTTCATGCGACCTGGATCATAATGAACTCTGGATCACCTGAAACATCCACAAGGCTTCGCTGTGTCACGAGGAAACTGCGCATGGATCCAAAGGCCATTTGCCTCAGCCCGAGTGTGTTCAACCACCACCTGCACACATGAAACAGGGACAATGAGTAAGGATGATTACAGAAGAATTGATGATTTTGAATTATGGTGTCGGTGAAGAGTAGATTTCCAGAAGAATAAGCAAGTCTGTCTTGGAAGAAGTACAACCAGAATTCTCCTTGAAAGTGAGGATTCATCGCATGTACTTTGGACATGTTCTTATGAGAGACCAGTCCCTGGGGAAAACCACAGCACATCATACTTTTTCTTAAGGACAGATGATATTTTTTGGTGTGTAAAACTACATGCAGTTTGTCATATGGCATTGGACTTTTTGAATTATTTCCAAATGGTCACTTGTTAGAAATAAATAAGGCGAATAATTTGTATCCAAGCCATCTCCTATTTGACACACGTCAGTAATCATGCATAAGCCAGGTCTGTCCCACGAATGGGCCATTAGTAGTCACTCTGGTAGAAGGAGGTGAATGTACTTTGGTCACGCAGAGAAATGAACTAGACATTTGGAGACTTTACCCAGCGACAGTCAGGGACTTCTCAGTCTCTGCCCAGGAAGTAATCGGTAGTAAAGCATCCCATGGTGTTTAAGACTGGTTTTGGAATAATTCATGTCCTTCCGGAAGGAAGCCACTTGTCCAGGATAGATTGGAATCTGCATTTCATTATAAGTTATTTTATTGGTCAAATTAAATTCCTTTTCTATTGCCAGCACAAGGCACAGAATTGTGGAGAATCAATGAAGACATACATAGAGGGATTGGAGGCTGAGGTGGGAGCAAACAGAGGATGTCCTCCAGGCTCACTTGAGCATAAGAAGTCTCAGAGTCTAGGGTCTCTTAGAGGGAGGCAAGATTTCTTCCCCGAGGATTCATGGAATTAATTATCAAAGAACAAATACTACCAACCTAGGAAGTGCATTATGGAGCCCCAAATGCTCGGTTACTAATCCTGAATCTGCAACGAATGAATACGGGATCAATTGTTCTGCAAGGCTGGGTGGCACATCAAAAGCAGTGTCCCAAAGTCAGTAATGCAGCCCTTTGTGGGGTGCTGAAATGATCCACGTTGGGCGGGATCATGGGGAACGGGGAATGGCTACAATAGCTGATACCTACACTTTATCCTGGATGATGGGCACAAAAGTTTCTAACTGCTACCGAGGGGGCACTGAGTAATTTGTTTTTTTCTGAAAAGGGAGTGATAGGCTAAATAAGTTTGGGACCGATGATATAAAGCAAAGTAGAATGAAACTGATACACAGCAAGTCTGCAACCGGATCACTTCTGTTCAAAAATTGCCACAATTACCTAATGAGCAAAAGGGCCTCCATTTCCCCGATAAGACTTGACCTGATCTTCAAGAAGCTGATAAAAACTATCCCACCCAGTGGTGGGACTCAAACAATCTCACAGCCAGTTCACTGAACTAATGTCAATTTTAAGTATAAAAAAGGATATATTGAAAGATAGTTTATTAGTTCATACAGTTCTCTTTAACTAAGGACAATAAAAGAGGTACAGAAAACTAGACTGTGTTATGTTTTAAAATATTAAATACTGCCTGGCAAAAAACAATAAAAGTTGAATATTTCCATATTGCTTCGTGATGGGTATCCTCATTTAGTTTTCTTTGTTTTTAACTGAGCATCACCGGCTGTGTGCTTTATCCTTGGCCATCTTTTCACTGTCGGGGAAGGATCCCATTCCTTTAGAGCAGTGGTTCCCGCCTGCCTAATGCCGTGATCCTTTCATACAGTTCCTCAGGTTGTGGTGACCCCCAACCATAAAATGATTTTCATTGCTACTTCATCACTGTAATTTTGCTACTGTTATGAATCTGGTGACCTCTGTGAAAGGGTCGTTTGACCCCCATAGGGGTTGGGACCCACAAGTTGAGAACCACTGTTTTAGAGGTAGGCCAACTAGGCAAGTCATTGAGTTTAATAGAAACAGGTGACTTGTTTTCTCTGAACATACTATGTTCATCTTGGAAAGTCCCCTTTCCGTGTCTGCTGAAGTTCTAGCATATGTTCTGGCATATTTTTAACTCTCTGAACACTTCAGGAA
This sequence comes from Tenrec ecaudatus, assembly GCF_050624435.1. Taxonomy (NCBI): domain Eukaryota; kingdom Metazoa; phylum Chordata; class Mammalia; order Afrosoricida; family Tenrecidae; genus Tenrec; species Tenrec ecaudatus. Next base: position 26,192,462 of record NC_134539.1, on the reverse strand, counting down.
CTACATGCTTCATTCAGAATATCCCGTGGGAATTTGAGGTGTAGCCTAATGCTGAAACAAATGGCAGCGTGCTTGATTGTTCGGCTCGTGTTCTCTTTATGTTATATGTTTGTTTACTGAAGTAACATATGCAAATGTATAAAAACATTTCATCAAAAGTATAACGAGTTTTTAACCATGGGGTGGGTGGAGAGACAAGAAAGTGTTTTCAAGTGGATTGTAGAAATGATTGCACAACTCTTCTTGATATGATTGAGGACTACGGGTATCAAGGGCCAACAAGACTGTTTTTTTTAATATATAATGAGTTTGTGAAATAAATATTGCATCTAATTTTTCGTATCTCGTGCTGGAATGAAGATGACGATGGGGACTTTGAAGACACTTGTGCAGAGGGAGGCTAAAACAGAGTAAGGAAGTTACACCTGCGATGTGCACATTGGGTGGCTGCCTAACTGCTCACCTTAGAGAGAACCCTCATGACAAATGCCACTGAAGAGCCAATTCCCCAAACAATAAAAAATTAGTGGAACCTGTGGGCCCAGCTGAAGCCCGCCACTGGAGGCACCTCCACTTGGACCTGCTGCTGTTTGGAGCTCTCCCCATCGGTCCGTGAGTGACAGGATGCACGTGACTCCAGGGAGGAGAGCAACCCTCTGATCAGGGCACAGAGAAAGAAAGCAGAAACAAAACCCCAACAGAGAAAAGGCCACACAAGTAGTCCCACAGGCTGATGTAAAGCACGCGTGAAAAGCTCGCTCCAGAAGGAAAGGAAATGCAAACTCGGGTCAAGTCAAGCCCTCGATTTCTAAGATTGAAGGCGTGGATAAGAAGCCTTTCTATCTTTTGCATCTCTCGATAACCAAGAAATAATAAAAATAATAAGAAGAACGGCAGTTATCCAAAGAGCAAAACTATGTGATAATAATTTGATATTCAACACCAAGAAATTGACGCCAGTATCCACCAAGCCAATACCGGTGCTCTTACTCAGATGCCCACCATGCCAGACGCAGGGACAAGGCAAGAATCAGGACTTCGCTTTTGAAGACACTGCGTTCGGATGCGATTGTAATGAGATGCTTCACAACGATGACATGCCCTTGAGTCCGACAAGCCCTCAGGGGAACACCTGTGCAGGTTCAATGAGTTCGCAGACGTGAAGCTCAGAAAGAAGAGACGATTGAGCAGGTGGGTGGGCTTTCTTCTCTAGCCGCTTTCTTTTCCTGGCCTACGGTTGAGTGTGCGGGTGAAGAGCTGGCGGCTGGGACCCACTAGCTGCTCCATAGGTTAAAGATGTGGTAGACGACTTCCGAGAAGATTCACCGCTTGGAAAACCCCACGAGGCAGGTCTTCTTTCCGCTGTGCATTTGAAGCAACCCCACAGCGTCACGTCTCCTGTCCTGAGAGTTTTGACTCGTACAGATAGTAGCATGGCGAGACAAAGGCCGGCGTTCCCATCTTGCCCAGTTGGTGGTCTCCAGAGCCTGTGACACTGCGTCGGGGAACATGTACTTCATTTTCCAACTTGGAGCATTCTTTAATAGGACGATGGCGCTGGGTGGCACGGAGGGTTTGCTTTTGTCGGTAACTCATAGGAAGATTGGAGGCTCAGATCCAACCAGGGCCTCTGAGGCAAAAAAACAAAACCTGGTTGATCCACTTCCATAAAGATCACACCAAGAAAGCCTTATGGACGTACGTTCTACCCTGTGACACGTGGGCCACGAGGTGCAGGAAACCCCTGCCCAACAGCGGGCAAGGGTGGGCTTTTTAAAGGTCAAGACAAGGATCTGAATCCTATCATTTAGGGGGTGGGTGGGTGTAGGGTTTATTTTCTTAAGAAGTTGTCCTGAGTTTTGTAGCCTATATTCTTTCAGCTTTGCAAGAACCAGGCTGAATGAGCCTTGACTATGCTGAAACTGGATCGTTTGGATCTCATGCTGTGTTTATTGTCTGCTACTTGTCGTGTTGTTGTTGGATGTCATCGAGTCGGGTGTGGCCCATAGCGTCCCTACGCACAACAGAAAGACACACGGTGGTGTCCAGGTGCCGGAGCCCATTGCTGCAGCCCCTGGATCACTGCACGTCGCTGTCGCCTCTCACGTCCCCTGTACTTTACCGATCCAGAGGTTCTTCTCCAGGGCCTGGGCTCGGCTGACAAGCATGCACAAAATACATAAGACGAAGTCTCGCCCTCCTTATCTCTAAGCACTCTGACGAGACTTCTTCCAAGACCTTGGGGCAGTTCGTGGTAATTTTAATCTTCTTCTCCAGCACCGCAATTCACATGCATCGATTTTTCCTCCTGATTCAATGTCCAACTTTTACTTGCATATAAAGAAAACGTGTGGAATGAAATAGATTGTATCACAAGAACAAATCAAAAAGAACTGCCCGTCCTATCAAAGACCGCGAGGCAGTGCTTCCCGCCTTGGGGCTATTTCAGGACGTCTTCCCTTGAAGTCCACCAGGGGGCGCAAGCAGGCAGTCGGTGAATCGCCTGTCCCAGCATTTCCCGCGTCCCTTCAGCCCATTAGCTGACGTGGGCCTTAGCGCTCATGATTATTGCGCCCCTTTAACGTTTCTAACTGGAACTACCTACAGTTTATTATTATCAGCCCTGACGTTCTTTTGTAATGGGTGAGCAAGCGGAAGAAGCAGTGCAGTGAGTAGTTTTCAAGTTTGTTTGTTCATGAAAATTGATAGCTAACACAGACTTCAATGTTATGCTCTAGTTTCCATGTGATGTGTGCTTGGCCTATACTGGCAGCAGAGATAAGAACGGAAATAATGTCTTCCCTGACTAGTTGAGGGTCATCAAGAAAGTGATTTAATTTCTCTGAGCGCCCTTTTCCTCATTTGTAACGTAGCAATATCGAGTGCCTAGCCCAGAGGCATGTATATTGGTACTTCTTAAGCTAGTTCTCTGCCTTTCATGCGTATGCACCCCTGCTCATTTTTAAGGCTAAAATTCCTTTTCTTGAATTACCAATGCCAGGTGTTTATGATTTTCATTTTACTGTGCTATATAGTTGTCTCTAAATCATTCCTCTTACTAATTATTTCCTTAAAATGCACTCTCAAAAATGTAAATGCCCAGTGAGGTAGTTAAAGTTTATTGTGCCAATCTGGCCGATAAACACATGTGGGGTTAATTGAAGGGCAGAAAGCTAAAAGACTCAGTGAGCCTCACCTTTCTAGTTCTTGGGTCTCTTGCTTTCTGATGGTCGGACCAGGTGCAGCTGCCTTAGCCAGTTCCCTGCTTCAGCTAGCAAGGGTCACTTCCTGAGCCCTTGGTATAAGCTCCTCTTTTTTCCCTCCCTCCCTCCCACCCTTGTGAATCCTTGATCAATTATATATTGTTATTGTGTATCTTACATTGTCTATTGTCTCCCTTCACCCACATGTCTATTATTCATCCCCTTGTGGGGGGAGCCTCTGTAGCAACCTTGTGATGGGTTACCCATTGTCGCCCTGCCCCCCCCCCCAACCATCCCTCCCGTCATGATATCGCCACTCCCACTACTCTTCCTGAGGGAATTATCTGTCTGAATTTCATGTGTCGAAAGCTCTTACCTGTACCAATGTATGTGCTCTGGTCTAGCCAGATTTGTAAGGTAGAACTGGGCCATGGTGGGGGGTGGCGGGGGGTGTGGGGGGAGGAAGCACTCAGGAACTGGAGAAATGATGTGCGTTTCATCAGTGCTGTACTGCATCCTGGTTGAATCATCCTTTCCTTATAACCCTCCTGTGGGGCAGGATATCCAATTGTCTACAGATGGGCTTTGGCTCTCTACTCCAGCCCCCCTTGTTTGCATCGATATAGTTATTTGTTTTGGATCTTTTGATACCAGATCCAGTCGACACCTCATGGTCACACAGGCTGGTGCTTCTTCCATGTGGGCTTATTTGCTTCCCTGCTGGATGGCTGATCTAGCACAATTTATATGTTTCAATGGACAAAAAGTATCATGTACTGTATCTGAAGATAATTTTCCCTTGAACGGGAGCCTCCTTTCAGTACAAGGTGTATCTGGAGAGCTAGACAGGGCCCAGCCACCACTACTGACGTTAGGAAAGAACTGCTTTTAATCTTTATCTTTTTTTTCCCCCAGGGGTAGGGGTGGTGGTTTGAGAACTCTTTAAAGCCAAACCAAACAAAAGAACAGCAATCTGTTGCTGTCAAGTGGACCCCAGCTATTGATAAGCCCATATGTTACAGGATAGAACGATTCCCCGGATGTTCTTGCCTGGAACCTTTACAAGAGAAAACTTCCAGGTCTTTCCCCCACAGAGGCACTGCGTGCATTCCAACGATCAAGTTCTAGGTAGTTCAGTAGATTGAAGTTTTCCCACTTGGAGTTGTTTATGAGGTCGGATTCGCCATACTGAATGCTCCGTGTTTGCTCCTTTGTTAGAGAAAGGAGACTAGATGGCGCTGTTGGACAAGCGTTGAACTGTTGACCACAAGGTTTGAGATTCAACCGACTGGCTGCTGTGAGTCAGGAGAAGGGTGAAGCTCTCTGGTCCCTTGAAGATGAGCGGGCTGGGAACTTGTGAGAGGGTCTCCCCGAGCAGGCAGACTCAGCGGAGGTGGATGGTGGTCGTGTTAAGGAACCTTGTTTTGCGTTTCTATTAAGTAAACAAAATTATTCAGTGCCTCCGAGAAAAGAACTTGTCTCTTTTTAATTTTTTCTTTTTCTCTGCACTTTTTCTTTTTTTCAGGGGAGAGCGTGAACGCAGCCCCCCACTACCACAAATTATGCAGTGGAGTTTCCCACATGTGGGGAAATCGCAGGGGTCCGCACATCCGGAGTGCAATAGATGAGCCTCGCCCTGGGAAAACCACCTTCGTGATCATGGTCTCTCCCCTGCCAGGTAAGGGTTTTCTGCACTCTTTTTCATGAAAAAAATACGGCTGGTAGTAGAACACTTTTTCATGGAATGCATAAAGTCTATTTATTAGAGAAATTGTATATCTTGATAAAGATGGTCAATGGTCACTTCTGTGGGTTGATTCTTTAAAAATCAGAGCCAATAATTAGGATAGACTCTGTGCTCTCTTCATTACATTGGGAAGTGTCTTGAGTGGTCATCTTCTGTTGCTGGAATGGTAGCTTAGACAAAGGTCAAGGAAATCAGCATGTGAATGCCATGTCCTCCCTTTCTTCAGCAGCCAACTCTTCATCGCCTCAGCATGTCTGCGCAGGGACATGAGGGGGGTCTTCAAGGGCCACTGTTTCTTCACATGATCTTGACTGGTCTTCCTACATTTGCTCATCATAACCAAACCACCACGGTCTTGGTGTCTGATAAGACCTAATGATGTAAAGGTAGTAAGTTCTGGTTAGTGAGAGAGCATCTTCACCGCCAACACGTTTTGGCTTTACAAGCTTCTATGATTTTTCCATGTGTCTAGGGTAGCTTCATCTGTTTCCAACAATCCACCATCGTCTTATTCGTCCATATCTGCAGCTTCCCCCTCATCTTCCTCTTTGCCCTCTTCTTTTTTTTAAAATTTTTTTACTTTGCCCTCTTCTAACGCTGAGCAACCTTGGTGTTTCGTACTGTCCTTGCTTTCCAGTGAAATCCCCTTCACCCCTCTGTCAGCCTGCTCTCCTGTGTTCTTATGTGGCTACCCATCCCCCACCCCCTCATCCTTGTCAATGACTGAGTTAGTTAGTTTATTGTGCCAATCTGGCTGCTAAATACAGCTGGGGTTAATTGAAGGGCGGAGGGATAAATGGCTCAGTGAACCTCGCCTTTCTAGTTCTCGGGTCTCTTGCTCTCTAATGGTTGGACCAGGGTGCAGCTGCCTTAGCCAGTTCCCTCCTTTAGCTGGCAAGGCTCACTTCCTGCAAGACATTCCTGAGGAGAAGCCACAGGGACCTACCCTGATGCAACCCTAGGTGCTGGAGCAGCCTGTGGAGACCCCCTGCCAGCACTGAAATGTTTACACATTCACTGATTGGGCTTTCCTCCTGCAGTCAGCATCATCTGTGTGTTTTGTGAGATGGAGGAGGACTTTGTGGACTGGTGTTGGACATATAGGTTAATGGGGTAATGTTGGACCTGTGGGTTTTGGCAGCACTGGGTTGGGATGTTTTCTTGATGCTCACTTAACCTTTATATAAAATTCTCTCCTATACATCAGTTTCTGTGGCTTTTGTTCTCTGAAGTCCCCAGACTAACATAATGACAGCTTCAGATTCATCTGAATAATCCATCTGTTAGCACCACTTGTAACATGGCACTTTTCTGGTGACCAAAAAGTGGTTGCCTTTTGGTAGGCGGCCTTCACGGTGGCTTCTTCCCCTGCAGCCCATTGCCGTGTTGGACAGTGGCAGACCTAGTGACCTCCCGCTGCCACAAAGTCCTCTGCACTGACACTTCCTGTTTCGTTAGCCTCGGATTCCTTGAGGAGCAGGGTTAGGTACTCAGCCACTTCCTGTGTCTTCCCCTGGATAGGGGCAGGCCCCACAAAGGGTGGGAAAGGCAGTTAGGGGACCCGGGAGAGGAACGGAGCCTGTATCTTTTAGCTATGTCTGGAAAGAGTGATGGCAAGATCATTGGCTTCAGAAAACGCACACACGACAAGCTCACTATGGTGGTAATGCTGTTACCACCCCCGAGGTTCTGACTCATAGCAACCCCATGGGACGCTCGTCCATTGTGTCCCTCCTCACCATTGTGATGTCCATGGCTGCAGCCACTCTGTTAACCCGTTTGGTTGGGTGAGGGTCTTCTTTACCAGGCAGATGTGCTGTTTCTGGAACTAGTGTCTCCTGACAACATGTCCACATACAAAAGAGGAAGTCTTGCCACACTTGCTTCTAAAGAGCATTCTGACTATACTTCTTCCAGACCGATTTACTTGTTCTTCTGGCAGTCTATGGTACGTTGAATACTTTTTCCAGGCTCATAATCCAAATACATCAATTCTTCTCTCATCTTCTTTAATAATGCACCTATCCATTTGTTACCCTAAACTGCCAAAGCCAAACTCACTGCCAGCAAGCTGATGCCGACTCAGCGACCCTATAAGACAGGATAGAACTGCTCCTGTGAGGAACTGGGACTGTCACTCTTTACGGGAGTAGAAAGCCCAGCCTTTCTCCCTCAGAGTGGCTGATGGTTTCAAACTGCTGACCTTGCAGTTAGCAGCCCAACTCATAACCACTACTCCACCAGGGCTCCCCAAAGAGGAAATAGATTTGAGAAAATTCTTATCATTGTGAATGAGGGGAAGTGCGGAGTGGGGACCCAAAGCCCATCTATAGGCAACTGGCCATCCCCTTACAGAAGGGTCGTGGGGAAGAGACAAGCTAATGAGGGTGCAGTATACCACTGATGAAACATACAACTTTCCTCTAATTCTTAAAAGCTTCCTCCCCCCCCCACTATCATGATCCCAATTCTATTTTACAAATCTAGTTAGATCAGAGGATGTATACTGGTACAGATAGGAACTGGAAGCACAGGGAATCCAGGACAGATGAACCCCTCAGGACCAGCGGTGATAGTGGTGATACTGGCAGAGTGAAGGGAAGGTTGGGTAGAAAGGGGGAACCAATTACAATGATCTACATATAACCCCCTCCCTGGGGGACAGACAACAGAAAAGTGAGTGAAGGGAGATGTCAAGCAGTGTAAGATATGACAAAATAATAATAATTTATAAATTATCAAGGATTCAGGAGGGAAAGGGGCAGGGAGGGAGGGGATAATGAGCTGATACCAAGGGCTCAAGTAGAAAGCAAATATTTTGAGAATGATGCTGGCAACAAATGTACAAATGTGCTTGACACAATGGATGGCTGATGGATTGTGATAAGAGTTGTACGAGCCCCAATAAGATGACTTAAAAAAAATAAAAAGTCGGTGTGATTTAGTAAACTGTTTTGTTTATATAGCTGCATGCTATTGCATATTTGATATCCTTTTAAAAATGAGCATAAGTAGATAGAAAGAGATTGTCATTTAAGCAATATTTGTATTGAATTCTGATCTTTTTATTTTAAATTCTTCTCCAATTTCACAAGCATTCATACAACCTGGGGAACTTGATGCAGTAGGCCTGCTTTGGGAGTCTCAGGCTCTGATCTCTAACAAGCCCCCCCAGGAGCAAGAAGCTAGGGACACGTGATTGTGGCTTTGGTTGTGTCTTGAAGGAGACCATCTAGGAGTGGGTCTCTCTAAGAAAGTTGTGCGTATACGGACCAAAACAAAACAGTTGCCTTTAGAGTTTTGAACTACTCACAAGTTTTTGCTTTTTATCCTTTTACAAATGATCAAAGAGTCTCTAGCGAATTCTGCTAAACTTTTACTAAGGAGTTCGAGAAGTTGTCTTTCTTGGACTCCATTAGTGTGAGGGAGCCAGGCCCCAGGCGGCTGACGTGGAAGGAAGCCCTTCGACTCTGTATGTTTCCATTGTGAGGGGGGAAGTGTTTCCCACTCTTGTTTCCGGCACGTGAGCGTGTGTATTTCCTTGTCTGAGTGACCCTTGGTAATCACTCAGCATGATTTGAAGCAGAAGCGGCACATCGACTGTCCTGTGAATGTGCTTCTCAGAGCTTCAGTCTCTTCTTGTGTAAAAATGAGGTCCATGTACTGACCTGTCATGAGGTGAAGCTGACATCCAATCCTTATAAGAGTGGACTCAACAAGCCGTTGAAATGCCTGGTGGGATTCTCTTGCCCTTTTGGTCCAAGACTTAAGAGGTCGACAGTCCAGGGAGCTGTACTGGTTTTATTTCGTCGTTGCTAGGATGATGGGTCTGAAGGCCCGGGAGTCCGTTAGGCTGTTCTTTTACTTACACTTAATCAGAAGCCTGGCATGTGAGAGCTGGAAGGGCGGGCAGGCCATAAAAAAATCAGAACTTGCTACTGAAACGTTATCGGGCGGTTCTTTATATTCTTCGTTCTCACAGGGACTTTCTCAACAGACACCTTAACGACTACGTGCTAGCTGAAGAACACTTACATGCTGCGACCATGCCCTGACAAACCAGGGAGCTCTCTCCAACTTAGTCCCCACGAAACCGCTTCTTCCGTGATTGTGAGCATACGGGACAGTGTATATCCTTCCCACATGCGGAGACGCGCGCCCTGAAAAAAGCCAAACAAATCCCCAAACCCACTGCCATGGAGTCGAGCCTGACTCCTACCCGCCAGGTCAGGGTGGAACTGCCGCGGGGGACGTCCAAGACCGGCTTCACGGCAGTGGGAGCCTCTGCTAAGCGGCAGTGGCCAGTTAGCAGGCCATCACGTGACCACGGTGCCACCAGGCCTCCGCAGAGGTCCACTATTCTGATGGCAACGAGATGAGGACTGGCCACAGTGTTCCCGCGCTTCCTTGCACCTTCCCTTGGCATTGCCCGTCTCTGGTCTAAGCGTTCGCCTTTCCGAAAGGAACATAAACCTTCGCAGCACACCTTGAAGCAGGTACCGTTATTACCTACATCGGTCCAATTGGGGAAACCGAGCCTGAGATCGGTAAGCAACTGGCGGCAGAGCAGCCCGAGAGCGTGGGGTGGAGCCAGCTTTTGAAAACAAGGAGGAGTCCGAATCCGGAGTTCTTCCTCTTCCTCCCGAAGCACGTGCCGCGTCCCACTGTGAAGCCAGCTGCATGCCCATACACGAGGAATCTTTCTTTATGAAATGCTTTCATGGGAGGCTCTTACATCTCTTACCACAATCCATACGTTCATCCAGTGAGTCAAGGGCACCTACACTGCCATCATTTCCAAAGCATTCTCTTCCCACCTGAGCCCCTGATACCAGCTCCCCATTTCTTCCCCCTCCCTCCTCTGCCCGCCCTCCCTCAAGAACCCTTGACAAGTTATAGATTATTATTTTCATACCTTACATTGTCCTCCATTGCCCCTCACCCACTTTTCCACTGTTCGTCCTCCTGAGAGGGAATTATAGGTTGATCCTTATAATCAATTGTCCCTTCTCCCCCCACCCTCCCCTAATCTTCCTGGTATCTCTACTCTCCTTGTTGTCCCTGAAGGGTTTCTCTCTCCTGGATTCCCTGTGTTGCGGGCTTTTGTCTGTAGCAGTGTGCATGTTCTGGTCTACTCCGATTTGTAAGGTAGTATTGAGGACATGATAGTGGAGGGAAGGAAGCACCAAAGAGCTAGAGGAAAGTTGGTGTGTTTCATCAGTATTACACTGCACCCTGAATGGCTCATTTCTTCCCTGTGACCCCTTTGTAGGGGGATATCCTAGTGTCTACAGATGGGTGTTGGGTCTCCACAGATGTCTGGCTGTGGTTTGTTTCTTGCCTCTTCTGGGTATATGGCCAGTAGGGGGATTGCTGGGTCGTGCTTGGTAGCTTAATTTCCATCTGTTTTTGATATCACCACATCGATTTCCATAATGACTATACATACCTGCAGGTCCACCAGCAGTGGATGAGAGTTCCTATCTCCACACAGCCCCTCTAACACTTGTTACTTTCTGATTTTTTGAATTGGACTATCTTTGAGGGTGTTATGTGGTATCACATTGTTGTTTTAATTTGCATTTCTCTTATGGCTACTGATCGGGAACATATTCTCATATGTTTATTGGCCATTTGGATTTCTGCCCCTGTGAAACTTCTGTTCAGGTCCTTGCCCACCTCCTCAGTGGGCAATTAGTTTTTTTTCTTATTGTAAGCCTGCAAAGTATTGTAGATTTTAGTAATAAGGCCTTTGTCTGATGTGTCATTGCTAAAGATGTTTCCCAGTCTGTGGACTTTCTTATTACTCTCTTGGTGAATTCTTTTGATGTACATAGGTGTTTATATCTTCAGTATATCCCACTTGTCAATTTGTGAGTCCTCTGTGTTTGTATTTCTGATAGCCTGTGTCAAGGTTCTCAGGGTTGTCCCAATTCCCTCATTAATGGCCCTAAAAGTTTGGGGTTTTACCTCAAGGTCTGTGATCCACCTTGAGTTTATTCTTGTGCATGGAGTGAGACAAGGGTCTTCCTTCATTTTTCTGCAGGTAGACATCCATTTTTCCAGCACCACTTGTTGAAGGGGACATCTGCTTCCCATTTGATATTTGGGGGGGGGCCCTTATAAAAAAATCAGTTTTCTGTATGCTGATGTTTTTATTTCTGGGGTTTCAGCTCTTTCCCATTGGTCTGAATCTCTGTCATTATACAGTACCACATTGTTTTGACCACTGTGGCCGTATAATACGTGCTAAAGTCAGGTAGAGCAAGCCCTTCTACATTGTCCTTCATCTTAAGGAGTTTTATACTAATTCTGGGCCTTTTCCCTCTACATATAAAGTTGATAATCAGTTTATCCAATTCTTTGAAGAAGGATGGTGGCATTCGTATCGGGATAGCATTAAACTTATATAGTGCTTTGGGCAGAACTGACATCTTTACTATATTGAGTCTTCCAATCCAAAAGCATAGGATCTTCCAATTGTTGAGGTCACTCTTGGTTTCTTGTAATAATGTTCTGTAGTTTTCAAAAATTCTTTTAATCTTTTGGTTTTTTAGTCAGATATATCCCTAGATATTTCCATTTTTGCTTGGCTATTGTAGAGGGTACTAACTTTTAAATTGCCTCTTCTGTGATCTTGTCTGATGTGTACAGCAGTCCAATAGCCTTCTGTTTGTTTATCATATATCCTGCCACTCTGCCATATTCCTTTATTGCTTCCAACACTTTACTTGTGGAGTTTTGGGGATTTTCGATATATAAAATCATATTTCTATGAATAACGATAGTTTTGCCTCTTCCTTCCCCAAGAGAATACCTTTGATGTCTTTTCTTTGTCTTATGTTGTTAGCTAGGACCTCGAGTATGATGTTAAATAGGAGTGGGGACAAGGGGCATCCTTATCTGGTCCCCATTTTTCAGTGGGATTGTTTTTGTCTTTTCTCCATTGATTACCATGTTGGCCATTGTTTTTTCATAAATAGCTTGTATGATATTGAGGAATTTTCCTTCCATTCCTATCTTCTTGATTGTCTTAAACATAAACAGGTGTTGGGTTTGTCAAATGTTTTTAATGCATCTATGGATATTATCATGTGGTTCTTATAATTTTTCATGCCAATGTACTAATTTTTCATGTCATTAATACTAATACTAAAATACTAATACTGATGGTCTTTCATATGTTGAACTATCCCTACATCACTGGTATGAATCCCACTTGGTCATGGCGAATTATTTTTTTATATTCTTTTGGCCAGCATTTTGTTAAGGATTTTTCATCAATGCTCATTAAGGATATTGCCCTGTAGTTCTCAGATCTTGTGGGATCCTTGCCAAGTTTAGGTGGCAGAGTTATACTAGTTTCATAGAAAGAATTTGGGAGTTTTCTGTCTTTTTAGAAGTTCTGGAAGAGTTTGTGTAGGATTGGTGTCAGTTCTTCCCTGAATATTGGTAGAATTCTTCAGGAGGAATTCTTATTTGAAAAAGGTTAATAGTTGATCTGACTTATAATTCCGAGGTACAGAGAGAGAGGACGCAAAATGACAAACAACAGGGTCAGCGGTGGGCACCGCGGCTGTGTTTCCTCCTGGGGCCGGCTGCCCTCCCAGAAGATCTCTTAGGGACCTGACTGACTGACTGGCTCCGCTCCCTATGAAGATGCCTCCGGGATGATGGCAAGAGACCATCTGTTCGTAATTACTATCTGCTTCCTCAGATTGAATTGAATAAATCATGAGCTCTGTGGTCAGGGTCTGCTGTCCAACATGTTTCTGGAAGGATAGGGGGTCCTCCTGTGCGACCATGGCAGAGATACCTGAGGCATCCTCTTGTGTAAAGAGCCGTACACACTCCACTTCCTGGTCTGGTCCAGTATGTCCCATGTGCTTGCAACCTGCACTTCCGTTGAGAATGATGCTCAGAGACTGGGCCTGAACTTTGACTTCACGTAGAAGACGGGGGTGAGGGTGGAGATCGAGTTCCATTCTGAACATTGCACAGAGCCTATTCTCACGTAAGCTTTTCCTCACATTAAATAAGGGTCTAGTATTGATTGGACACGAGTCCTAGCAACCAGGGCCAATAAATCTTTTAGGCATGACTAGGTATGTGTCTTTGTATTCACACACACGTTTGTACAGTATCAGCATAAATGTGACTCAAACCAATAAAGTTGTGATAATTGTACTTTATGCTAAATCGATATATTTTGCTCTTACACAAGGGGAGAGCTCTCATTTGAGTTTTTCTGTCAGAAAACTCATGGAAAATTTACATTGTCTTTAATTTTCATTTTCCCATGAACTTACTAAAGCCCTCCTCGTATTTGTACAGATTCAGAACATTTTCCTTCCCCCAACACCCCCCCCCCATTAACTGTACCTAATATTAAGCAGGAAGTACAAGTCCCTTCAATGTCAACCTCCGGTCTACTGGGATTCAGACAACTGCCCCATTTCTCACTTGTGCTGTCAAGGTCAACTGTTAGGTTTATTCACAACATTTTATTTCTACATCACAAAACATTTTCTAGCATTCAGTCTATAGGTGAATATCAAAAATATCTAGAACAAGAAAGAGTTATGCATTACAGTAAAAAAAGTACTCTTATGCCTTCCTTTCGAGTCCACGTTTTTAGAAAAATATATTATTGCATATGAAACCACAAACAGGCATTCTGACTGCTGCACATTCTTGCTCCGAACAGTATATACAATTCTATTAGAGTCAGAGGGGAGTACAGATCCACATCGGGGCTTTGTGGGAAGGGTCCGAGACATACAGCGATATATACACACTTCTATATCACATCTAGGCAGTGGCGTGCTTGTTTTCTCAGCGTGTATCTAGGCGCTCCCTTGTTGGTTTGAAGGTGGAGAGTCTGCCCTAGGCCGCCTCCTCAGCAGAGCAGTCGATACCTGCGTAGGTGAACTTCTCATAAAGGGTGGTGTTCACATAGGTCTGGAAGAAGAAGAAGGGTTCAGAGATACAGGCTCTTGGGTGCTGCGTCCGCCAGGGGCAGCACAGTCTTCCACGGGCTTTCTAAGCTGGTTTCAACTCAAACACTAAGTACTTGCGAGATGCTTTGCTGGCCTTAATTCCTCTGTTGTGTTAGCCCACTCTTCTTGAAAGGCATCCCTTGGCTTCTGCGAGTAAAAGTCTACCGTCTTTCCTAAGTCACTCATCCTCTGTTTCTGCTGTCTCTCATCGACTCCTTCTGCAACGTTCCAGTCCCCAGGGCTCCTTCCCCTGTCCACTGCCCGTGGTCAAGCATGCTCTACAAGTATGCTGTCTAGTAAGTGCCTAGGCTTTCCACAGAGACTTTGTCCACAAATTGTAACTTCTTCCAGGTTAGGGGCCTTGTTCGTTCCATGTGCCCGATAACAAATGAAAACAAATAAGCAATCAAACCCGTTGCTGTCAAGCAATTTTTACTAGTAGCAACCCCATAGGACAGAGTGGAACTGCCTTACCAAGCTTCCAAGGTGGTGCCCTTTCTGGACACAGACTGCTACCTCTTTCTCCCGCAGAGCAGCTAGTGGGTATCAATGGCCAACATTTCGGTCATTAGCTAAACGACTGACCACGGCACCACCAGGCCCTTCCACCTTTATAATAGCTAGAGCTAGTCCCAGAAGGACTTACTGAATTATGTCCACTACATTTTCACCAGCTGCTCCTCAGGAATTCTGGTTAAAGGACCCCCATCCTGAGTGTCTCCTCACCTTTCGTTCTTCCAGCATCCTGTTGAGGGACACCAGTATCTGAGCGAAGGACGGCCTCTCATAGGGCTTCTCCCGCCAGCACTGCCTCATGAGGTCATACCTTCAGAAATAAGAGTTCAAGGGTGAGCGCCGTGACCGTGCCCCAGTCCAGTGCACAGACAAGTGCAGGACAGGACAGCAGAGAGGATGATGGAACCACTTCACTGAGCTTAGCCAGTCAAGTACAAACCCACAGCACCTAGATGGAAATGGAGATACCTCTCAAACTTTTTCTTCAGGAATATTTCTTACTCTTGAAAAAGAATCCTAGCGGAAGCAAGATTCTGTAAAGAAAGACCCACCTCCCCCTGGGTAACAGCTCTGACATCTCCACCCCACGATGTCTCAAGATTTTATACATTTATTTATTCTTGAATATATTACAGATCTATTTTGTGCTGTGGAGCGTGGAAATTACCTAATAACATCATTAATTTCACGTGTAAGTCACACTATGTGGGACGTAATTTTGAAATGGTTGCAGAAGCACAGAGAGGGCAGCTTTCAGAAATCCAAGAAGGATGCAGAAGAGGACGTTGAACAAAGGCTATCATGACTGACGGCAGATGGAGCTTGGGCCCAAGGAAAGAATACCAGCCAAGGATTGACTTGTGCTTCGTGGACTACGCAAAAGCACTCGACTACGTGGGTCAGAACAGATGCTGACTGTGGCATTGGAAAGAAAGGGAAGTCCAGGGCGTTTCATTGTGCTCGTGTGGAATCGTTGCATAGACCAGAAAGACAACTGTTGGAGCAGAACAAGGAATAATGCTTGGTTTAAATTCAGGAAAGGTATCTGTCAGGGTTGTATCCTTTCACCATACGTGGTCAATCTGTGTGCTGAGCACATAATCCAAGAAACTGGACTCTGTGAAGAAAATATGGCATTAGGAGTGGGGGGGGGTCATGAATAATTTATGATCTGCAGAGGACACAACTTTGCTACTGAAAGCGATGAGGACCTGAAGCCTTTACTGATGGACTAAGACTTCCACCTTCTACCTGGACGACATCTCAATGTAAAGAAAACAAAAATCCTCAATAAGTAACATCATGAAAACAGAGAAAAGATTAAAGTTGTCAAGGATGTTATCATACTCAGAGCCACTAGCAGCCATCAAGAAATAAAAAAGCATGTCGCATTGGATAAATCTGTTGTACAGAGTCTCTTTTGAAGATCTGACTTTGAGGACTGAGGTACGCCTGACCCCCCATCATATTTCCCATCACTGTATAGTCATGCGAATGACAATGAATACGGATCACCAAAGAACTGACCCAGCTGAATTACGGTGTTGGTGAGGAATATGAAATATCCAATGGCTTGCCAGGAGAACGAACAAGTCTGTCTTGGAAGAGGCCAAGCCAGGATCTTCTGGTGCGAGTACAGTGAGCCTTGTCTCGTGCATGTTATCAGGAGGGACTAGCCCCTGGAGAATATCATACTTGGTCAAGTCGAGGGCCAGCAAAAAACGGGGAGGCCCTCAGTGAGATAAATCGCGCACAATGGTGGCAGCAATGAGCTCAAGCGAAGTAACAATTGTGAAGATGGCACAGGACTGGGCACTTCATTCTACTGACCACAGGGTCACCGTGTGTCGGAGCCCATCCAGCGGTTTCTAACAACAACATTCTGCATTTGCTCGCCTTCCTCCTTCAAGTTTTCCACGTGTCATCCCCTTAAATTTCTGTGCCTGGAACGGTATTATCCCTGATCCACACTTCCCGGTCTTAGGACCCCACTTTTTTCCAGCTATACGGGAGATCAATGCATGTGTGTGTGCGTGTACAAGTGAAAACGTGTATCTGATTATATGCATGTATGCATGTGTGTGCACATACATACCAGAAGATTCCTGCCTGTCTTGTAGGAGAACTGCGGCCAGGGAGCTTAAGAGAAAATGGCCCCAGGGGGAGGCCTGACTTACACTTCGTCGTCACAGTTTAGGGGCTTCTCCAGTCTGTAACCCTGTGGCAGCTTCTCATAGAGCTCTGCACACGTCATCCCGCAGTAGGGAGTACCCCCTGGAAGACAGGGAAAGGCACTGTCACAAGTGCCCCAGAGGGCTGAAGATGGTGGACTGTTTGCTGCCCCCCCCCCCCAGGAGTGGGGGGAATCTAGAGTCACAGGAGGGTGGAAGAAAGGCAAGGTCTGTGGAGAATGTGAGCACCCAGCATGGTCTGGCGGCCTTTGCAAACCCATGCATATCACAACTGGACCTCCGGTAGAGACCCCACTACAATGCGGACCTTCGATGGAAAGACCCACCACAGGGTTTATGTCTACATTTCAGACACCATGGATTCCCTCCCAGAGTCTGCTCATGCACAGCACCTCCTTAGTACTCATAGAAGTGCCTTTTTTTCTCTCACTGAAAGCCTATAGTTATGTTATGCAGCTCCTATGTTAGCTATCAAACGGTCCATTTTCATTACAAAGGCAATCCATGTTTATTGTAGAATCGTTTTAAAGCATTAAAATATAGAACATTTCTTTCCTTTTTTGTCTTATGCCTCCCAAGGGTTTTTTCATATGTCGCATTAATAAAACTGAATGAGAGTATATATAGAATTGGGGGCATGAATTTTTCATGCTATTAAATGGCCTTTAAAAGTGTGACTTGAAACAGCTGCATAAGATTCTATCGTTAAACGTAGACATAAACTTGTTCCAGCTCAACTACCTCGTTGCACTCAAAGCCAAACTCACCGTTGTTGAGTCAATTATGTCTCATAGCAACTCTGTAGGACTAGAACTACCTGCCTCTTTGAGTTTCCAAGATGGTAGCTCTTTATAGGAGTAGGAAGCCTCATGAATCAGAACTGACTCAACAGGAGAGAATTTCTCTTGCATAAGTTAACAAACACAAACAAATAAACAGCAACACTAAGTCCATTGCTAGTGAGTCAATTCCAACTCCTAGCAGCCCTGTAGGATGGAGTAGAACTGCCCCACGGGGTGTTCGAGGCTGTAAATCTTCACGAAAGTAGACAGGTGAGTTGGACCTTTCAGGTAGCAGCCAAGCATGTTAACCAATGTGCCAGTAGGGCACATGTTTGCCTAAATACGGACAATTAATCTGTTGATAAAGTTCATATGGGTCAAGTTGTTTGTATTAAATATGACATCAGACATGGGGTTTCAAGAAGAGAAACACGGGGATAACCATTTCCAAGTTCCCGCTTGTATCCGACATGCAATTGGCACCCAGTGGAGTTACGGTTGGCACCCAGTAAAGGATGGTTAGAGGGTCCCCCACTGCACCCCCTGCAGGTAACCCGGAGGCACTCACCTAAGCTAACAATCTCCCACAGTAACACGCCATAGGACCATCTGCAGAAGGAACCATGAGAAACCAGCAATTAGCAAACTGGTTGACCATCAGTTTCCATCCCAGGACCCAAGAGCCAAGGTGATCCTCAAAGAAAATGGTAAGTGTCTGCCAGGCTAGTGTCTTGCACACAGTGTGGCTTTGCTTCTTCCTAAACTGATAGAAGGATTGCCACAGGGAGGAGGCTCGGCTTTGGAAAAGCCCCTGACTCAAGGTAGGTACTGACTGCAAAGCAGTCCAGAGAGGAAAGCTGTCAGGCCGACCTATCAAAATGAAATCCCATCTCTTCCTCATTCACACGTGACCTTGCACAAATGATGGCGCCTCTGGGCGGACCGCCTTGGTTGACTCTTCTGAAACTGAGGATAACTGTGTGCACCTCAAGGGTCTGCAGAGAACTCCATGAGATAACACGTAACAGCCCGTCTCTTTCCCCTCCCCAGGCATTAGCAAAACTCCTGGCAGAAATCAGCCTAGTTTATCTCCTAAAAACAGGGAGTTACAAAGTGCTAAGCCACCATCCCAACCCTTTCTTCCCCTACCAGCCTAAAAGGTGTCGCTGCAGGATGCCAGCAGAAAGGTTTCCAATCTTCTGCATCCTTACCTTGACTGCCCCCCCGGGGGGGCCCATCACTGACTCCTAGTTGCCCCTCTGGACTGCCCCCTGGGATCTAGGTCCTGCACAAGGGGGTCTGCCTGGGGATAGGGGGTGGGGATGGGGGGAACATAGTTGCCCCGTCCTCCTCTGCAGAGAAAGAATTCACTACTTGAAGTCTCCCCATGACAACCAGAAAGAAACTCAAAATCTGCCACCAGTGATTTCTAGAAGCTGAAAATCCTCTGCTCTGTGTCTTCATTCATTTCCTAGGTCTATTGATAAACTTTGTGCTGCCGAGAGACATAAAATCCCTGCTTTCCTTTTATACCTCTGTCACATGTAGAGTGTCCTGGAAGGAAAAACAATCCTTGCGGAGCACAGGGCTTACTCACACATCGCTGTTGGTTGTGTACACGCTGTAATTCAGTGACTCAATCGCCATCCAGCGCACTGGGAGCCTTCCCTGCAAAGGACAACGTGAGATGCTGCTTATGTAGGCAGGCCAGACTCGCCACGAGGCTCTCCCGTGGCCTGAAGTGCCAAAAGCCACAGGGCATTCCATTTTGGAATATCATCCACCGACTAAGGGACAACCAGCTCAGGAACTGTTGTTTAGTTGATGCTTCACCTACCAGTGTGTTTTCCAATGGAAAGACCAGCAAATAGTGCAAGGTAGTCATTCTCCTCTCTAGTGGTCCATGTAGCAAAGCCATTGGAATAAACATATAAATACATGTTTGTGCATGGGTTTGTCATGATGTGCTCACTCTGTGGCTCTCTCAGGCACTCAGATGTTAGAAAGGAGGAGCCAAGAAAAGAAACCCTAAAATAAAGTGCATGTGGGAAAGGCTGATGGGATCACCAAGGTGGAGAGGAGAGACTGAGCCTGGGAGCTAGACGAAGCTTTCAATAGGAGAGTCTGTGGTGTCAAGGGGTCATCTGATAGATGAGGGGAGAAAAGAGAATTTCAACCTAAAAGAAACAGTGTATTTATATATTAGTAGAAGTTCAAATAGTTGTCCAGGCTGGGCAAAATGAGAACCGGACTATTCCTTGTGAAGTTTGACTTCTGAGGCTGGTCCCACTCTCTTCAAATTCTCAGTGGTTTGAGACTCCCCTTCTACCCTCCCCATCCCAGAAACCATGTGAACCTTCCTGAAAGATCGCTTCCTCCTGGGACTTGTCCAAGCTTTCATGGTGGTGTTCTAGCTGATGATGGCTGGTGGGTTAGAGGAAATGTGAGGTGTGTGTGCGTGTGTTTGAGGCGTCTTCAACTCGCTACAGTTGGAGCCTGCATTGACCCACACCTAGTCCTGCCCTAGATCCAAGGATGACTCTTCAATGTGCAATTACCTTCCCTTTCTTTGTGGCATGACAAGATTCTGAAGCTCTGACCCTACACCTTCTGTGGCAAGTCTATATTTTAAGGTCCAAGGATAAAAGCATCCTTTCTCACACCAACATATTCAATTTTTCTCTTCAGCATTCATTCCCACCCTCTCTTCACCCTCTGTCTACTCCACAACCACATTCTTCTCCAAGGGGGCTTCAGAAACTGCATGGAAAAATGGAAGTAAAAGATGAAAAGGAATCTCCCCACATGAGTTTTTCAAACCTCCTGGTGTCATTCAGGTACTCTGTCCCCTTTCATGTGGCAAGAGTGTCTACGTTGGTGGTTCCTTCTTTTTCTCATTTCCTCCCCACCTCCTGGCTTCTGATCGTGCACCACCTACTGACTAAGTTCCACGTACGCTTTTCATATCTTTGAGTATGTAACTTCTTTTTGAATCTCCCACATCTCTCTGTTCCTCCCGCTAGCTTCGTCATTCAGACCACCACCATTTCCTGCCCAATGACAGCAGCCTCTTCCCTCAGCTCCCGAATGGAAACCAGCTTCTAGTGTGACTCTCATGGTCGAGTCTCCACACCAATCAGAACCATCATTGTAAATGACAAAGCTGGCCAGGAGGGTCCTTTTCTTTACAGTCTTTAATGGTCCTAGTACCCCAAGAATAAAGAGCAGATCCAAACCCTGGGCTGGAATCCAGGGACCTTTAAGACTTTATCCCTGATTGCCCCTCCACTGTTGAATGTTAAATCTCTCCACTTTAGCACTACAGCCCCCGCCATACGGAATTACTTTGAGGTACCTGTAGGTCATTTTGTGCTCTCCTTGCCTCTGCGCTCTTATTGATGTTGAGTCAGCTCTGACTCATGGCCTCCTCAGCTTTCGAATATAAGACACATTATATTCCAAGTCATCAATTCCTTCTTGAGTCTTCAGCATCTCTTTAACCCTTGCTCAAAATACAGGCGTAACTCCCCTCCAGGAAGCCTATCCTGATTGTCCACAGGCTAGGCTGTTATGTGCCCTGCCTTATGAATTGGGAACCTTATTAATTTATGTCCTTGATTGAAGTATGTGAAATACAATGTGTTCATCTGTTGTTGGTTTTTCCCCCGTGGGTTTGCTATGCATAAAAGGGAGTTGTAGAGCATCTGAGAGGTCTGTAAGTGAGAAGCCTAGAGGTCTGGAAAGGACGCAGACCCAAGACCCTGGATCCCGAAGACTGGCCTGTGAAAGCATTGAGCAGCGCTCTGAAAAGATACTTTCTGACCAGGCTATTGTCCACTAGGGTCAGATGCCTCCCTCACCACAGAGCACTGGGTGTTATGAGGCAGACACATCAGATCCCAGGCGGGGCGTTGGAAAGAACATGACCAATGTCCGGGCTCAGAACTTACCATCGTCTTTTTCACATACACTTCTTGACCTCGGGACAATCCAAAATCAGCTATTTTGGCTACATAATTTTCACCAACTAAAATGTTTCTGGCAGCCAGATCCCTGTGGATAAACTGAAATTAAAAAATAAAATTATTTTTATCTCCCACACACGACTTGCCTTTTAGTTCATTTTATTAGCCCACGGCTCGGAGGACACGAACTTCAAGAGATTATGAAAGGGGCTTTTAAAAATTTGTCTACACCTGTCCCTCCTCCCAGAAGAATTTGTTTCAGAGGACAACATGGAAGCTGGAGCTCTGGGAGAGGGGCATGTCAGAGCACACAGGAGCAAATGGATGGGGAGGAAGGGAGAGTGGAGCACATCCTGGCCTACAAAATCTTGAGGATGATATTCCCGCTCAGAGCAGCCAATCCATAGAGAGGACCATATGGCCCCACTATGAGACATGAAATCCCTCACTGACTGATAGCCCTAAAGGGGACAACACTGGAAGACAC
This sequence comes from Tenrec ecaudatus, assembly GCF_050624435.1. Taxonomy (NCBI): domain Eukaryota; kingdom Metazoa; phylum Chordata; class Mammalia; order Afrosoricida; family Tenrecidae; genus Tenrec; species Tenrec ecaudatus. The sequence goes on along the minus strand of NC_134539.1, from coordinate 26,170,571 downwards.
AGTGTGGGAATTTGGCCTGATCTGATCCTGCCACACTGAGGCAAAACACTAAGAGTGTGGAACAGAACAGCAAGGGGAACAGAGCAGCAAAGTCCCCAGGGAATACCAAAAATAGACTTTGGGGCCAGCGCTGGGCACCCCATCAGACTCAACTGGAAAATACTCCTAAAGGCCAACAAACAGTCCTTGATCTTACTACAGGCTTTTCTTTTTTTGTTGTTGTGGGGGTATTTTTTGTCATTGGCTTTTTGGTGGTATTGTTTTATTTTCTTTTGTTACTTGGTTTTGTTCTGTCTTGTTTTTGTGCATGTTATTGTCTCCATAGGTCTGTCTAAATAAGATAGGCTGGATGAATAATCTGGAGGAGAAAATGGGATACATGGTTCCCAAGGGAACATGGGAGTGGGGAGGTGGGGGGAAAGGAAGTGGGTGCTAACAAACCCAGGGACAAGGGAACAACAAGTGATCCAAATTGGTGGTGAGGAGGGTGTAGAGGCCTGGTAGGACATGATCAAGGGCAATGCAATGGAGAGGAATTACTGAAACCCAAATAAAGGCTGAGCATGATAGTGGGACAAGAGGAAAGTAAAAGGAAATAGAGGAAAGAACTAGGAGGCAAAGGACATTTACAGACATCTAAATAAAGGCATGTACATATGTAAATATATTTATATATGAGGATGGGAAATAGATCGGTGCGCACATATTTATCAGTTTAGTATTAATATAGCAGATGGACATTGGGCCTCCACTCAAGTACTCCCTCAATGCAAGAACACTTTGTTCTATTAAACTGGCATTCCATGATGCTCACCTCTCTGACACGATCACTGACAACAAATTGGGTGCATAAGCAAATGTGGTGAAGAAAGCTGATGGAGCTTGGTATCAAAAGATATAGCATCTAGGGTCTTAAAAGACTTGAAGGTAAACAAGAGGCCATCTAGCTCAGAAGCAACAAAGCCCACATGGAAGAAGCACACCAGCCTGTGTGATCACAAGGTGTCGAAGGCATCAGTTATAAGGCATCAAAGAACAAAAAATCATATTGTGTGTTCACCTCCCTGATATGATCACTGAAGACAAATGGGTGTATAAGCAAATGTGGTGAAGAAAGCTGATCGTGTCTAGCTATCAAAAGATATAGCATCTGGGGTCTTAAAGGCTTGAAGGTAAACAAGACGTCATCTAGCTCAGAAGTAACAAAGCCCACATGGAAGAAGCACACCAGCTTGTGTGATCATAAGGTGTTGAAGGGAACAGTTATCAGGCATCAAAGAACAAAAAATGAAATCATTGTGAATGAGGGGGAGTGCAGAGTGGGAACCCAAGACCTATCTGTAGGCAATAGGACATCCCCTTACAGAAGGGTTGGGGGGAGGAGATGAGCCAGTCAGGGTGCACTATAGCAATGATGAAACATGCAACTTTTCTCTATTTCCTAAATGCTTCCTCCCCTCTCCCCCACTATCATTATCCCAGTTCTATCTTACAAATCTGGCTAGACCAGAGGATGTACACTGGTACAGATAGGAACTGGAAACACAGGGAATCCAGGAGAGATGATCCCTTCAGGATCAGTGCTAAAAGTGGTGATACTGGGAGGGTGAGGTGGAAAGGGGGAACTGATTACAAGGATCTACATATAACCTCCTCCATGGGGGATGGAAAACAGAAAAGTGGGTGAAGGGAGACATTGGACAGTGTAAGATATGACAACATAATAATAATTTGTAAGTTATCAAGGGCTCATGGGAGAGGGGAAGTGGGGAGGGAGGGTGAAAATGAGGAGCTGATACTAAGGGCTCAAGCAGAAAGAAAATGTTTTGAGAATGATGATGGCAACACATGTACAAATATGCTTGACACAATGGATGGATTATGGATTGGGATAAGAGTTGTATAAGTCCCCAATAAAATGAGTTTTAAAAATTTTTTTGTCTGAATCCAAGTCCCTTAAAGTTCTTCTGCAAAATTCCCAGCTGTGAATTCTGCCCAAAGGTGCCCTCTCTCTGAGAGAAGCAATTTCAGAAACCAGAAACACAAGCCAGGGCACTGAATCTCTTGGTTGCCATCTCATATCTCTGGGCTTGAACATTATTCTGAGCCAAGAGCACACTCACATAGGTAACACATCTCCCAAAGGATATGCTTTGTCTTTTTTGTTTTTTTCTATTTTAGAGAGACCCTTTTATTAAGTCCCCAATAAGACAAAGATGAAGACAAGTGATCTGGTGAAGGAGACCAGCAGCGTCAGGCCATCGGCTATCAGAGGATTCACAGTCATGTGGCTATCTTACAAAGCATGGAAAACAAAGAAAATCCATCACAAAAGCATGATTGGTATCAAATCAGTTAATCACAGGCAAAGACAGGATGATAGAGGCGGGACAGGACTGTGGTTGGGGCACATACACTCTGACAGACAAGAAACGTTGATAGGCTTGCTCAGAGCCCGCTTATGACCTTGGTAGGGGTATGACTCATACAAAATACCTATTTGGGAGAAATGCACAAGAGATTTATATGTCCACTGGCCGAACTGGGAATTCCTTTCACTAACAATGGTGAAAGGTAAGTAAAGAGATTAAAATTAGGGCGATTGTTCCACCTCCAATTCTGGTGAGTAGCTAACGGCCTTCAAAGCTGACAAGCAGCAGCTATCTAAGGTGCAACCATTGATCTATCTCCATGTAGAAGAAATAAGAATAATGAAATCAAAAGACACATGGAAACAATTCATGTAATTTGTCTAATAAGCCAGACAAATATTAGTCCCCTGAGACCAGAAGATCTAGATGGTGCCCAGCTACCACTCTTTGCTGCTCTGAACAGCAGAAGATTCTGGATAGAGTGGGAGGAAAAAGGTGGACCTGAACTCAAAATCACAAAAATAACAGGCTGGCTGACCAGGCAGAGACTCAGTGGAAGCCTCGGGCCTCTGACCGTTCGCTGTCAGGCCTGTAACTGAATTCACACTCATGTTGGAGTAATCCACCACTTAAGATCAAAAGGGCCACAATGTATACTAACAACAAAGTTCAGAGGGTGAGAAAATGAGAGGAATAAAAACAGAAAACACTGGGAGGAAGGGGGCGACCAGATGGCACGTGGAGGAGATGGCAATGAATGAGTTGAATGGCCGTGTATTTGAGTTGTTGAACGTAAAAACGAGGATCTGCCTTGTAAATCACTTCATGCACAGCCAGAAGATTTTTCAATAGGGGATTTGCTTATACACTTCTTATATAAACCTGTCATTTCTCAAGAAAAAGTCTATGATGTATACGGATATATATCAATTGGGAGATGGGACGAAAGCAAACACTGTGGAAAAGGCACTGTACGAAGTGTGATTGTTGGGAGAAGGATCGCGAGGAGAGACGTGCAGAGGAAGGTTCTCTGCACACACCTGCTTTTGGCTCAGGTAGTCCATACCCCTGGCCACATCCGCTGCAAAATGAAGCAGTTGCTGCGAGGACAGCGTGGAAGCAGTGCTGTTGGCGATGGCGAACGCAGGGTCCGTCTCCAGCACTCGGCTCTTCCGCAGGAAATCCAGCAGGTTTCCGTGGGGCGCATACTCGATGGCCAGGTACAGGTAGCCTGCGGGGAAATGAGGAGGGTATCAGCTGGCAAGCAGCCCAAACAGCTGTGAATGTTGGAGCTAGGCTGGGGCCAGTGGGCATTGGTTTTCTTTTCCCTACCCTTTCCCTTCTGTCCATCAAATCTTTTTTTCCTGGTTGTAAACCTTTCCTTGACTTTTTAATCATTCTGGACTCTGGCAATATTTGTTCCTCTGACCCATTCCACAAAACATAACGTCGCAAATGGAGTTTTACCTGAAAGAAACCCATGTCGGGTACCAACCTAAGCCAGCAAACAAGCAGCCTTGGTTGCTAGGAGGAAAGAAGTGACACCCTCCTGCAATACTCGAAGGAACCCACACTTGACTCACTTCCCTTCAACATATGGACGGAAAAGGGGAGCTTCCTGAAATCCCTTCACCTGCTCAGAAAGACATGTTGTCATGGAGTCAGCGCCAACTCGTGGGGACCCTGATGGCATCAGAGTGGGCTCCCGGTGGCTGCTTTGTCAGACCTAGACCTTTCACTGAAAGACTCCACAGTAATAATCCCCAGGCCCCTGAGTTAATTCCAACACACAGCAGCCTTGGAGAGCACAGTGGAACTGCCTGATAGGGTTTCCAAGGATGTAGTAATCTTTACACTGACTACTGTGCCACCCGGGCTCCGTACAGCAGCATTACTCTCTGCCGCCGAGTCAATTCGGATTCACAGTAACCCTTCCGAAGCTGTAGACCTTCGAGAGCTCTTAGCCTCATCTTTCCCCTTCCCTGTGGTTGGTAGGTTTGAAATGCTAACTTTGCAGTTAGCAGTTCAATGCTTACCTGACAGAGCCAGCAGGGCTGATTTCAGAAACAGTAGTAGAATGGAATTAAGGGAGTCGTTACAAAGAAAATCTAGAATGCCCTTCTCTGTATCACATTTTATCTTTATACAATATTGTTTGAAAACCTACTGTGGATGTGATTTGCTATTTCACAGGTTCTCTAGCATTTCCTGAGGTTATTGAAACAAGTGATAATAAGCTAGTGACTAAGCATAACAAAAGGACCCACGCGGAATGGCTCTCTGGCTTTTTATTCTTCTCTGCAGACTCTCTCATTCACCGTGTGAACCAGGGGGATCTAGGTTCAAAGACTGCATTTTGCTTAAAGAGGAATCAGAAAATTCAAGTGTTTGGACAAAAATAAAACAATAGTTTCAAGAAAAAATATGATCTGGTTCATTTATTTTTATTCTATTTTTCTTTTCATTGGACATTATAAAAAGTATTTGTTTTGACAAATACAGTTATCTTTGGCGGCAATGAAACTAATAGGTGTTACTGTCTTTTAAATGTGGATTATGCGGTAAACCATTTTTGTTTGTTTAAAATGTTGAATGATTTTGAACTTTAAATACAGTCCAAAGTTTAAAATCATTCAATAAATTGAAATTCTGGCAAAGAAAAGAACAAAAACAAATTTCAAAGTCAACTCATTTTATGCTAACGTGTTTGTGAGGCAAAAACTTTAAAGATATATATTTTCTGTGGATGATTTCATTTTGTTTTGTTAACTCTTATTTACTATTGTCCCATACTAGTGTATTACAAATATATTATTTTCAGGAAATCTATTTGTAAGAGGTCAAAAAAAGAAGTTATTACCTCATTATTTAACTTGAGGGATATGATCTGACATACGCAATTATAGTCTTATTGGATCACAGAATGATACATTACGCAAAGAGTTGCAAACACTGGTATTTTTAGTTTAATAAATTGAGGAAAAGGAAGTTGTCTTTTTTTCTATTGTTGGTGGTTGTGTTGCAAAGTCAATAAAAGCTTGTCAAACTTGTAAATATTTACTCCACGAAGCCTTTTTTGTGTGTGCATGTGGGAACAAACTTTTCCACGAGAAATTAAGTTTACGCATTGATTCAGAGCAGTGTAGTATATGTAGCATTGAGATGTCAAACCACCATTTTATTTTTACCTGTACAGTGTATTGGAAGTACTCAATAAATTCTTAAATCAATGATTAACTAGAGGGATCTGTTCTCCATAGGGTCCTGGTAAAGCTCCACAAAAATGCTTTGGATCAAAACCAAATACTCATTGGATACAAGCCAATGAAGAGGGTCAGCCCAAGTATCCTGAGCGCTTTCCCATTCCAATAGATTGTGGGCTTCAAGGACTTAACAATGCACAGAAGGTGAGGCGTCCTTGAGTTTGGAGGGAGGAAGAGAGGCAGGCAATAGATAGAAGTTCCATTCTTCTGAGAGGGGGCGTTCTCTGAGCAATCGTTGAGGGAACCTCTGTCCACAAAGATGGGGAAGGGTAGAAACTACAGATGGCTTTTGGAACTCTTAGCCCCAAGATTCAACCTTGCTAGCTCCATAAAGATTCCAAACTTTGAGACCCCAGCTCTCTTCAAGACTAGACATGACGGTGAAACTGCGATTGAAAAAATAGATGGCCGGCCTTGGTGTCGCCGTTCACGTTCGGAAACTAGTGAATGCAGTGTCAAAAAGGTGCAAGTTAAACACCCTCACAGCCACATTCTGCTTTTGAATTTAGTTTCTTTGGCATAGCAGCTTCATAAGGAACAGTTATTTCAAATAAATAAATCTTAAAAATTTAGAAAAAGAAAAAACAGATGGCAAAAAAATTAAGAAAAGAAAAAATAGATGGTATTTCTGTGATTCTTATCTTGCCTAATTTCAGTGCGGAATGTATTCTTTAAAAAAAATATGACCAGGCAGACAGGAAGAGAGCATCTTACCTCGATGTTCACATGCCCCCAAGAGATTGATGATATTTGGATGATGTCCGAGTTTACAAAGAACTTCAAGTTCCCCCGCAAAGTCCCTGTGATCATCTTTGGAGGCATATTCTGGAAGACAGTCAAGAATTGTTATCCTTCTGCGTAGGCCGCTCCAGAAGCAGCTGTCCCGCGTTCTGGCTAGGACCCTCCCCCTCAGGCCGGGAAACTTTGCACATATCACAGCGACGATTTCACAGGAGGATTTCTCAGCCTTTCATGACTGGCATTTGGGAGGAAGGCCCTGTTCTGTGAATGTTAGACTATTTAACAGCAGCCATAACTTCTACGCACTAGATGCCAATAGCCCAACCACAAATGTCTCCAGTCATTGCCAAATACCCCCTGGTGCAATGTTACCCTTGCTTAGAACTGCTCTAAAATCTGCTTGTCTAAGTTCTCAAATAATCAGAAAAAAAATTACTTAAGGGAGGAGAGGCTACATCAAGTTCTAGCCTTTAGTTTTTCTAGCTAAGTCTACCATTCAGAGAGAAAAATACTAAGAAATAGTACCAAAGTACAGTGGAATATTACCAAAAATATTATAAAAACACAGGCATCTGGCTCTATTTAATAATTTTACCCTACTTCTTTTTATGACTTACTCTTGCTAAACATACTAAATGCCAATGAAATTTTTCTAGAAGTTGCTTGATAGCTGGAAAATGAGCTATATTTGTTTGTAATCTTTTCACCTGTCTCACCATTAGAACTTTGAATAGACAGATAACCACCAGGCACCAGACTAAAGAGAAGGCTTTTGGGTTGGTGCACAGACATGGCCAATTTTGAGTTTGTAACAGTTTTCCATGATGTTTTTAGAAAATAACAGGGGTGGTGGTGGTGGTGGTGGTGGTGGTGGTGGTGGTGGTGGTGGTGGTGGTGGTGGTGGTGGTGGTGGTACTGGGATGCTGGTCACCACATGCTTGGAAAGTGGGAAAGAATCTTTCTTTGGGGTTTAACAGTACCAGCAAGACTGAACAAATCTATGTTGGAAGATGTGTAGCGAGAATGCTTCATAGAATCAAGAATGTTCAGACTTCGTCCCATGCACCTTGATGATGTTATTAGGGGGGAGCAATCCCTGGAGTAGGGTATCGTGCTTGGTAAAGTAGAGGGTCAGTCAAAGGAAGCCCCCTCAATCAGTGACTGGAACAATGGGCTCAAACACAGCAATGATTGTGAAGATTCTTCAAGACCAGACAGTGTTCTGTTCTGTTGTATGTGGGGTCTCTACAAGCTGGGACACTGGTGGCATAGTGGGTGACGTGTTAGGCTACTAACCAAGTTTGGCAGTTCAAACACACCAACTTCTCTGCAGGAGGAAGATGAGGCTTTCTGCTCTAGGGGGTTTATAGCTTTAGAAACCCTGTTCTACTCTTTCCTACAGGGTTGCTGAAAGTGGAAAATGATTAGATAGTCGTGCGTTTGTGTTTGTTTCTATGAGCCCAAACGGAGCCGACAGCACATAACAAAAACAAGCTTCAAGTGTGCAACATCTGACTGTCTGGGGTGGAACCCACCAGACTTTTTCCTTCTTGCAAGTCCTCTGGAGGATTCCCATGCACATTTGATTTCGAGAACCTCTACATTAAGGGAGACAATGATGTTCCCCTGAAGTGAGCAGTGTGGGACCGACCATAATCTGAATCGACAATCCCAGGTCCATGGAAACAAGACAGTCATTTTTAAATGACCCCTGCCTCCATGTTAACATCCTGCCTTTCTCACTAGTGGATGCACCGAAAAAGCACCTTCAGTTGCACACAAGTGCTCTGAGACCATGCCAATTTTTTTTGTTTATTTCAAGGCTACAAGGTCGTAGAGGAAAGATTCAGCAGGAAGTCAAGTTTGTTCCCCACCCTAGTCCAACGCTGACACAATGTGAGCAAGCACTGACCTTTCATCCGCTTGATGGCAGCGTCCATCCTTAGCCCATCCTTCTTGATGCGCGCCTTAAGAACCTGGCCAAAATTGCCCTCCCCGATCACATCTTGAAATTTAATGTCATTCCATTCAAGGACTGGGTAAATTGTAGGATCCGGGTTGTTTCTGGCCTTCCTGTTCAGGGCCAGAGTTCCCGAGTTGAACTGCACAGCTGGCTCTTCTCTCTGTACAAATCAGTTGTTATTTTTTCCATTATTTTGTGTCAGGATTTTTCATCATCTGAAAGTATTTAACACCCCCTGGTTCGCATCAATATTAGGTGAAAAAAGAAATGGTATTGATAATTCCAGGTAGCAAATCACTTTCACCTCACAAGTCCACTATGATGAACTGGTAGTGGCTGCTTATTGATTGGCATGGGTCTCATTCTAGCCCTCGGCAAGGTAGCATGCCATGATCAATTAGCAATGTCTGCAACATGTAGGAGACAGGGGAATAACCGAATGCATGCTACGCCTTTGCCACCCCAGCACAGGGCCTCCTCTTTCCCAGAGTTCAAGAGGCTTCTGGCAGTGCCGTGACAAAGCCCTGAAGCCGTGACACGCTCCAACCCCCTGAATCTACTCGCTGCTCCTGCCTCTCCATGGCCACCCACGTCGTGTTACGCTGGCTCTGTGAAGCTCCCCTTGCCCCCCACTGAAAGGAACCTAGGGAGTCCTGCACAAGAACTGTACTTTTAGCCCAAGACTGCGTCCCTGTCAAGTGTCCTGAACCATGACTGCAGACTGAAAGGGTACCTAGGAAAGGGGATGTACATTGGCATTTATAATCGGTGTATGTATGAGAGATGACGGATTTGAGGAAAATATTCAACATAGGACATGGGAACTAGAAATAGAAAATGTGGGGAAAATTTGGCCAGTATAATAAATGTTGCCTATCAAACTGAAGGTCTGGTTATGTCTATATCTTTCCATATAAAAATGTTGAATCCACACACCTTTAAATAATATATAAATATATTTGCATATATAATTATGATATGATAAATACATGTGATTTGTGTATTAACTCCCAAGTAGCAACCTATTTTTTTAATATTTAGCTTATCCTAGTGCAGTTTACTCTCTGTGATGACTTATCATTCTGATGGCCTGCATCTTGTGTTGGCTGGGATAGTCCTGTTTTGGGTCTGATTGCCAACATAATCATTAAGAGCACCATTTTGACTTCCAACATGATTCCATTTTAACCAAGACATTTTATAGTCATAGTATTTATTTCCTATTTCAAGATGAATGCCAAAAAGAAGTTGAGACTTGCAAGTTCTGCACCTATGCCTCTTTTAAGCAGTAAAAAGGTGAAGTACTACCACGTTCTGAAAGGCTTGGGCCATTCGCCTTTGGACATTTGCCCTCTTCAGTTGCAACACGATCAGAAAAGCCAGCAGCACCGTCAGGCAGGTCATTCCAGCTGAGCCAAGGATGGCTATCAGCAGCAGCTTTCCAGCTCCAAGGCTGGCTCCAACTGTGCAGGAGAAGAGACAGGACAGCAGGATTAGTGAAGGGGCAGCTAGACCAAGACCACTGGTGAGCAAGAGGTTGGGTCATGGGTTGTCTTTTGTAATGGTGGTCTTTGCCCTGCCACTATGGCTATGGAACCTTGGGCTGCCTGTTTGTTTTATGAAGCTCGTCAGAGAGAAACCTGACTCAGGCGGTTGCATCGGATATAAGAAATTCACATGCGAAGCTCCTTGTACATAGCAATGGGCAGTAGTGGCCACTTGCTCAGATTTTACTCCCAAGTAGAGGCTCGAACACAGGGACACTATCAAGTCATATTAAGAATAAGTAACAAAATGTATGACGTCAGGAACATACACGTTGGAAGGAGAGATGGAGAGAAATGGGAGAGAAGCAGGAAGGAAAACGTAAAAGAGAAAAAAAATGCTCAATTTAGTGCTCCGATCAAAATAAACTATTAAAGATTGTGGTCTCATCTTTCTACTCCCCCCTCCCCACCACACACACACACACACACACACACACACACACACACACTTCAAGGAAATAACATTAGCCTCATGTTTTATTAAACATAGCATGTAGAGCATGATCTCATTTTTATAAAAATATTCTTACGTGACTATCTACTGTTCCTTCTATCTCTATGTACATCTATGTACAAAGGTGAGATTTTATTGTTTTCCTTTGTCTCCTGTCATTTTATGGATAGCTGGATTTAGGGTACATTTGACCCCAATAAATGTATTATTAAAAGTATGCATGTCTTAGGGTTGCTATTGATCTGAAAGAACTCCACAATTGGTCGACTCATTTATGGGGCAACAGTTGCAATGAATCAACAGTTATCACACAGCTTTTTTTAATTCATGAAAACCTTGGTAATCCTCCAAGAAAATGCAGGGTTGCTTTGCACTCTCAGATTTTCTGTGAAAATACACTCTGGCTGAAATACAAGTCGGCAGAACTCAATATTTCCGCTTTGACACCCACCGCCCCTCCATCTCCATCTCCTTGTGCTTCTTGTGCAGAGCAGGAAGCTCAGGGCGTCACCCACAGGACTACACCGTATGCTGTGAGCTGCGGCTCTGCCCACACCTGAGGACCTCCTTCCAGCGATCCCACGGATCCATCACAAACAGAGGACAGAGTGCTGACACTGACCTCAAAGACCGTCGCTCTCTGGAGTGGGAGCTATTGGTGGGCTGGAGACACCCGAGCAGAGAAATAAAAGAAAACTTGGAATCGCAGAGAGTGAGTATAACTCAGACAGCTCACTTGGAGCGGTGACATATGGTTCTTGGAGCCTCTCACTGAAACACACCTGCCTTAGAAGTTCCACATATTTCTTCCTCCTCAGAAGCCAAAGTCACATTCCTTCAGAACTTTCTTCTTAGGTTAAGTGGGGAACAAGCTGATAGGTTTAGTCATTTCAAGGTGTTATGATGGAAAATGTGCCAACCGAATCTCCTTCCCAGTAAGGACTTATTGTGAGAGATGAAGCCTATTTTAGGACAAGTGGATTAAGTCACGATAAGCACATAGGGTAAATATCGTAAGAGAGTTGGGTTTTGCCTGATGGGATCTCGAAGTAATTGTATGTAAGATATACCTGTCCACCAACCTTGAGATTCCGAGAGGGTCATCAGTTCATGAGAAAAGGTTGGATGGCTCGACCCTATGTTGTTCTCAGCAAAAATGTCCACCTGGTAAGCGGTTTCCGGTTCCAGGCCCTTGAGCTGGTACTGGGTGATGGTGGCATTCTTGATCTTCACATCAATGTGCTGGTCCTCATTCTTGCCCTGAACCTTGTAACGGATGATAACTGAAGAGATAGAATGGCCATCCAAGATCGTCCAAGAGACGACAGCCGAAGAATCTGTGACATTGGAGATCTTGATGTTTTCTGGTTGAGGAGGTAGAACTAGAAATATTTTTAAAAGACAGTGTTTTACTTAAGATAGTCTCGTTGCTTAGATTTTTAGGCTTTTGAAATGTGATTAATGTCAGTTCACGAACCATGGATGGCATATAGACATTTCCACAAAGTAAAATCTATTATTCTACAAACTTATATGGTTCTTGTTGCTGGGGCAAACAGCACGATTATGAAAGTAGACATTTATACCCCCTGGTCATGGAGTCAATACAGTTTCATATGGGCCCTGTAACGACCTTATAGGACAGACTAGAACTCCCCCATAGGGTCTCTAGCTCATTGGTAGTGGCTACTGGATGCACGCAGACTTGGCAGAAAGGTGCAAGAGGGGAAGTGGCCACCTTTACTAAGGGGATTTCACAAAGTTTAAGGAAATGGAATCAAAACATAATAGAATTTCCTCATGATCTATTTGAAGCCCCCCTCATATGCCATATGTCGGCACTCTTTATAGTAAATGACCAGTGGAAAAAGATGAGGCTGTCTGCTTCCATAAAAATTTATAGTTTCAGAACTTCTTTCCATCAGAATTGACCCAATATCAATGGGTTATAGTAAATTAGGACTTGATAAATTCTCTGACTCTATAAACCTATATTACATTGTTCTCATACCAACTCATACCCAACCTATAACACACCTAATAGGATGGTGTAGAGCTATGGCAAAGGACTTCCTAGGCTGTCATCTTCAGAAAAGCAGAGTACCACACTTTCTCTGGGGGACCTGCTGGCCCGTTTGACCGCGGACCTGAGCACTGCACACAAGTGCTCCACAACATTTCTATAGTGACTACACGGAGCCAGGTGTCATTCTAGGACCTTCCCTGTGCTCGCCTCTCTCTCCTCCATGATAAGCCCAGCCGGGGGGCACCTGGTTAAACACTTGATTCCCAACCAGAAAGTTGGCCGTTTGAACCTTCCAGTCACTTTTCCAAAGAAAGATGTAGTAGTCTGTCTGCTTCGGTGAAGATGACAGCATTGGAAATCTTATGAGGCAGTTCTACTTGGTCCTACAGAGTCATGATGAGTCAGAAGCAACTCAGCAGGCAGCTCTGTGTTTGGTAGGTTTTTCTGATCAGTATTGCGGGCCAGAGATGAAGCAGAGTTCTGTGAGGATGAATGTGAAAAGGGATTTTGATATGTCTGTGTTGTCCTATCAATTCTACAAATCAGCAAAAGACTAGAAGCAAATATGGCCAAACTTCACAGTTGTTGATCCTGGGTGGTGGGAAGGTGGGTGTGTGGTGTGCTATTCTCTGGACTCTTCTAGTAACTGTATATCACACATATTTTTTTGTAGTTGAATGCAGTATCTAGTAACTGACAAAACAGTTCCTTTTCCTATGAGTTGCTGATGAGAGAGTGGCTGGAGAGACTTGAGTCCCTCCGCACAGCCCCCTGCGAGCTGGCGTGGAGGAGATAGAGAACCCAGAACAGAAGAGAGTCGCTGGCGAGGGACTGGGACTGAAGTATTCATTTCAAATCCCGACTTCAGGGAGAATTGGTGTGGCCACCAATTCTCCCTCCCCACGGGTTCCAAACCCACAGCCACAGCTTGAATGCAGTGACTACAAATAGAGCTTGTTTCACGATTAAAAATGTGTCAGCACTATAAGGGTGTCCTAGAAGTTCAATGAATTTTTAAAATAATTTTATTGGGGACCCATACAACTCTTATCACAATCCATACATACATCAATTGTATAAAGCACATTTGTACATTCGTTGCCCTCACCATTCTCTCAAAACATGTGCTCTCCACTTAAGCCCTTGGCATCAGTTCCTCATTTTACCCCTCCTTCCAAGTTCAATGAATTTTAAATGGCCAAACTGAAGTAGAGAAAAATTTTAATTGCAGAATATTCAAAAGACAAGTGGCTTTGTTATTCTCAGACTTAAACAATGACTTCCATAATTGTCTGTTAGGAACACTTTTTAAGCAAAGCTATTTGGCTTGTATGATTAGAAATGGCCCATCTGTGAATAATCAATGTGTGTTTGAAGATGAAATAGACTCCAAACCAAAATTACTGCCATAGAGTTGATTCTGATTCATGGCAACCCAAGGTAGAGTTTCCTCGGCTGTAGAGCTTCACAAGAGCAGACGGCCTCCTCTGTCTCCTGAGGAGCTCCTGGCGGGCCAGCCCACCAGCCGTGTCATTCACAGTCCACAGCACCACCAGGCCTTCTGAGGAGCTATACAGTCCTCCTGAAAAGTCCTCCTATAATCAATTAAGCAAGCCCAAGAAAACCTTATTTATGTTTTAATTTACTTTTAAAAGACTCTGAGATAGTTAAGGTTTATTGTGCCAACCTGGCCGATAAACCCATGTGGGATTGATTAAAGGGCGGAGAGATAAATGGCTTGGTGCGCCTCGCCCGTCTGGTTCTCTGGTCTCTTGTTTTCTGGTGGCTGGACCAGTGTGCAGCTGCCTTAGCTGGAAAGGCTCTCTTCCTGCGACACATCCCTGAGGAGGAGAAGCCACATGGACCTACCTCGGTGCTGGAGCAGCCATGTGGAGACCCCTGCCAGCGCTGAGATGCTTACACGTTCATTGGTTTGACTTTCCTCCTGCAGTCGGCATCATTGGGTATGTTTGGTGAGATTAAGGAGGACTTTGTAGATCGGTATTGGACATATGGGCTAATGTTGGACTTAGGACTTGGACAGCACTGGGTTGGATGCTTTCTTGATGCACACTTACCCTTTATATAAAGCTCCCTCTTATGCATATGAGTTTCTGTGGATTGGTTTCTCTAGTCTACCCAGACTAGCACAGACTCATACCCCAAAAGGAAAAGTTCAGCACTCACTGCTATCAAGGCCATGTCACTCGCAAAGACACTCTAGGACAGAGTAGAACTCCGCCCTCCCCCGCCATGGTTTCTGAAGCTACAAATATTTCTGGGAGCAGAAGCTGCCTCTTTCTCCCATGAATCAGCTGGTGGGTTTAAACCATCGACCTTGTGATTACCAGCCCAACACAGAACCCATGATGCCACCAGGACTCCTGAAATTTTAGCACAGCCTGCCTAAATAATTGCAAATACAAATTCATGGTTTTTTAAAAATAGGTTTATAAGAAAACAAAAATAACTGCCATGTAGTCCAGTCTGACTCCATGACTCCGTGTGCTTTGGAACAGATTTATGAGGTTTTTTTTTTTGTTTTTTTTTTTTTTTTTTCTTTTACATTTTATTAGGGACTCCAACAACTCTTACCACAATCCATACATATACATACATCAATTGTACAAAGCACACCCATACACTCCCTGTCCCAATCACTCTCAAGGCATTTGCTCTTCACCTAAGCCCCTTGCATCAGGTCCTCCTTTTTTTGGCTGTGACCCTTCTGAAATGGAACACCTTCCCGAAATAGTACTCCCCTCCTAAGGAGCCTCCCAGTGGATTTGAACCGCCAGCATTGTGGTTCATAGCCAAATACTTAACCATTGGCGCCACATAGGTGGCTAAAGGAGATTTGATATTGGAGACAGCCACTAAATCTTCATCCACAACTAACTGCGTATTCCTAAGAAATAGGAATTCCTAAGAAATAGTCTTGAGATGAGTGGAGTCCAGACGCAGAGGCTGAACCCTGTTCCGTCCAGGCTGGGCCAAGGGAGGTACTTACTGTCACTCAGGGTCCAGGCAGTGAGACCTTCACTCCACTCCCCCTGGGCCTTGGTGTTGACTCGGGCGCGGACGATGTACTGCTCCCTGGGGTGCAGGTGATTCAGGAGCACTGAAGTGAAGTTGCCAGGGACTTTGATGCTTTGCTGATCACTCCTCACCTGCATGGACGTTCTCTCCACTTCAACGTAAAAGTCATCTTCGGAGCCTGGAAATATTGGTTGCCAGGTCAAATTTAGAGTGGTCTGACTTTTCGGAAGGAGACTGAGCCCTTTGGGAGGCGGGAGACCTAAGAGAAAGCAGACAACTCATTATTTTTACATCCGATGAGAGGAAGACATCCCCAAAGGGCAGCTTCAAGCTGTAACAGGCTTCCGCAGTGCCCTCGCACAATCAGAGAACCAGAGGCTAAGCATCGTGTCTTTTATTCAGCAAAATGGTAAACCTTTGAAGTCATTTTAATGCCCTACTTGGGCAAGGTAGTCCAGGGGTGCAACCCCTTAAGAGAATGATTTAGAGACATTTTTCAAGAGTCCTGGAAATGCCCAGATACTTGGGCCTCAAAATCTGGCTTATTCTAATGAAATAATCCCAAGGAAGAGAGAAGAGAAAAACTACGTGGGAGGAGCTGTCTGTTATGACATTAACTATAGTAACAAACATTCAAAGGAAACTTCAGTGCTGAGCAAATATGATATAAATACTTAGAGGATTATGGAAGAAAAGAAAAATACTTATTACGCACCAGAAAGTGGTGATCTGTAATGTAAGCCCCACCCAATTTATGATAAAAGTTATAAAACAGAAAATCAGTGAGAAAAAAGTAAACTTAAAGAAAGGTCATGGCTACACCTGGACAGGAAAGAAATGGATAAAATGAAAAACATAAGGGGGAAAACAATTGGCCCAGGTTGTGTGTTTCTGTTACCCTTCTGAGTGATACTTTTATGGCAACTTTTGGACTATGTTTTAGCAAGGAGTGTTTCAGACCTCATAACAGCAGTGGTGGCAGGACCAGGCCTCAGTCTGCTCTGATCTATCAGGGTAATGGCAATGACATGCTAAATGACATGCTGCCCGGTTATGATAACCTACAAGAATTTGGGTTGGAAAGATTACATGCGAGAGACCCTCTAGGCTTTGTGAGACCCGGAGGAGGACACAGTGAATGGTCATTTCCCTTTGGAGACATGGTTTACCCTTCGCTTCTCTTCACGCCCCCCCCTTTCCTACCATACATTAACAACAAGCTCCCTTTCCTCCCCTCCTGACCTCCCTGGCCTTCACTCAACAAACTTATAAATAGCATAACTGTTGGATGAATTAAGAGGGGAAAAAAAACAAGCATCAGCAAAATTCAAAAGCTGGGAAAAGGAGAACCTTTAAGAATTCCTTTCCTGCCTACCGCTGAGAACTACTTTGATAAATTCCAAGAAACCTCTCAATACATCCTGGCTGAAAGATGGTCTAAGGACTGAAGACAGTGCAGCGTGGGACTGTGAAGTGCCTTAGGTTGTCTTCCATAAATACTTTCCATCTGAGTCAGATCATAACTGGCCCCTTTTGATTATTCATCAATAACCCGAGAGAATTAACTGCCATCAGCCTGCTGACACACGGGGGTCCCTTTGGTCACAGCGGTGGAGTTTCTCTTCTATAGCTGACAGAGAATGGTTGAGGGCGCCTGTTTTGCTTGTTGCTTTATTTATTTGTGTTTGGTATTCACAACCCAACAGGCGTCAAGGAAGCCGTTTCTTGTGCAGTGCCAGAGAAGCACTTGAATTCCATGTGGTTCTTCAAGGACAAGGCTAGTCAGATGAAAACGAGCTGGCTGGTATGGAAGAGGGTGGGGGCCTCTGCCAGGGGTGGGTCATCCCTATAAGCTGGACGCTCTTTCTACCTTTCTCTAGAAGATTCCATATCCTGCCGCCTTTAGGAAATGGACTAGAGCACGCCTCAACCGTCCTAAAGTCGCGACCCTTTCATCCAGCTCCTCACTTTGTGGTGGTGATCCCCCAACCATAACATTATTTTCGTTGCTACTTCATCACTGTCATTTTGCTATGGTTACGAATCGGGCAGCCCTGGGAAAGGGTCGTTCGACCCCCACAGGGCTCGCGACCCACAGGTTGTCATGCCCCACAGGGTGAGAACCGCTGGACTAAAGCACGGGGGATTCTATCCATTGTGATAAGGAAATGGTGACTCTGGACTCGTGGTGATTATCATAGAAATCAGAGAAGCAAAAAGACGTGGAGGCTAAAGATTGGCTTTCCGCGTTTCTGGACTGACCCAGGCATAAGCTCCAGCATCCCGGGAAAGTTGTGAAGTACTCGAAACGCTGCGCTGCCGTTTATAAAATGGGCAGGCTATTATTCCTACCCTGCAAGGTCATGTGAACTAAACATGTGAACTCGAACGAAGGTCAGGAACCGGGAAAGAGCCTTTGGCTAGGGCCACTCCGCGGTGGTGGCGCGCGAGCGAGCCTGGGCGGGGAACGCTGGAGCCTGGGCATCCTGAGGGACCAGGGCAGCAGGGCATGGGCTCAGCAACACACCACAGAAGGCCAATCCGCAGGACGAGCCCAGAAGCACTGCCTCCCGCGCGCACTTGCACAGTGAGGGCCCAGAACCCGCATCACCTAGAAACTCATCAGAAACGCAACTTCTTCCCAGCTTCAGTCGGCTCCGATCACCTGCAGCAGAAACGCGAGGGCCGGGAGCCCAGCGATCTGCTTTTTAACAAGCCCTGAAGTTTGAGACTCGCTGATTCCGACCCTCGGAGACACGTGTTGGGCAAAACAGCAGGAAAACGCAAAGTGGTTTCCTCCAGTCCAGCCAGCAGGACCCAGGGGCAGAATAGTGGTAAACAGGGCGCTGTTCTTTAGATGACAGCATCATATGCTGTCGTAACTGCATACATGAATTAGTTTGACATTTGAAAACATGTTTGCTCTGGGATTGCTGGCGGATGCATGTGGCCAGGGCCAGGCCTGGCACCTTAAGAAGGAAACAGGAAGCTGGGGACACCGTGCAGGCGCCCAGGCCCGCGCAGTGGCTGCTGAGTAAAGTCCCCAGGCCTCAGGGATGGCATGGCCTTCCAGGGCTCATCTGCTTCCCGCGGGCCGGGCGGCCCCCGGGGCTGCTGTGAGCTCCTTCCCCGGGAGGCAAGCCCGAGGCCGGCCAAATAAAGGAAGCCTGGCGGAAAGTGGCTGGCCTTCCTGTCACTTTCCCCACCCATTCAAAAGCCAACGCTGGCCACCTCCAGCCCCACCCACCCTCTCACCCACCACCACCCTTCCTGGTTCCTGGTCTTCCTTCCTCGGCCCCCTTCCTCCCCCGCCCCGCTCGCGATGGATGCCTGCTGCCTCCGACTGACTCACTGACCGATGGAAGCGGTTGTGAACCGCCTCACGGGGCCGGGATGCCCTTCGCCGCCCTCTCCGCGCCGGATCAGCTGCACGCAGAGTTCGTATTCCGTCCTTGGCTCCAAAGCGGTCAGGGTGACGATCTCGTTTGTCACTGAGAGGAGGGAAAGCGCAGGAAACGCAAGTTGGCATCTTTGACATTCTTTAAACTCGGGCTGCTGTTAGTGTGATGTGAACGAAGGTTATAACAATGGCAGTGTCTTAGACTCAGGGAAACAGTTCCTTCTTGCCGCTCGCATCATTCCCAAATCTAAGGAAAACAAGGCGTTTTAAAGGGCGTTTCCAGGTGATCATCTATATTTTATTAGATGCTATTTCTGCGCCACTTGAACATTCCTCCTCTAGGGCTTCTCATTTGTAGAGCACAACTTCGAAAAGCCTCACCTCTATGGAATGCCGGTCCCATTGGAATAGTCAAAGTAGTTTTTCCCCATCCTTTCAAGCACATCTACTTACTGGCCTGCAGTCAAGCTAACCGGGACAGAAACTCTTAAGACGGTTCCGATGAGAGAACTGCTTTGTGAAGGTCACAATGAAGTCAAGTATTCAAACGCAGGTCCTTTAAACGAATCGTGTGTGCCTCTTATTTTTTCCCTTAGCTATTTTATTTGATCAGTTTCTATATATTTCTCCATGAATATTGAAAAAGTAAACTTTTGCTTATTTCAAGATAAATTCCCAGCCACTTAAAATAATAATGGGGTATTCTTAAAAAGTTTTTGGGAGACGACTTTGTGGACACCCACTTGTAAAAAGAGACAGTGGATCACTAAAGCCTTATGGTGAGGGGAGTGAAAATGCCTTTGTAATAAGGACCAGCCATTAATGTGGACAAGCATCCCTCCAATCAGCCTGGTGTCCCTGAGATCAAGGCTGTTGATGGAGTCTGCAAACCACTCTCAAGCGCTCGGCAATATTACACGAGGACCTTTTTCAAAGCAGCCAGCTCCGCTGGAATTAGCCCAAGGACCCTCCCTTTCCCCTGCTGTTTGGTAACTTCCTCTGTTATCGACATACACTGGGCCCCAAACTCCCCACCATCAAGTCTGCGGAGGCCTAGTGAGCCGGGCCTTAGACTCTTCATGAAGAGATACAGCGCACCTGTACGTATGGCTGGGAAAGATCTCCCTACAACATGGTACAAGTAAAGATGCATGGCTAGTCCATAATAGTCCATAATTTGTGTTTCGAAGTCGATTTAACTGATTTCATGCAATGTTGGCATTTTGTCAAATGTTTGTTTTCTTCTTCAGGAAGTTTGAATAGAAGCATGTACCTCTTTTGCCCACTCCTTTCCTCCTGTGACCCCAGCGAGTCAGTCACAGCTCACCTTTCTCGGGTCCAAATCCCTCCAACACCGTGGGCGTTAGAAGTATGAAGGTCAGAGCAAGATGTGGAAGGAAAAAAATAAACAAGTGGGAGAGCAGAAAGAATCACATCTGGGATTTAGGGGGATTAAAGTCTCTGTTCTCTCGAAGGCTCTGGATTTACCGGTTTCCATATTCATGGTGGAAACATGTATTTCTTATGCTGACCAAACAAGATTGAGTGATTAAGACCAGAACTGAGGATCCAGAGATGTCTGGGAAGGAAACGTATGTACATGGGTATCAATATCATGTCCTGATGCAAGCTGGGGTACGTCCCTAGCATGCAACGGCTTCCAGAAAGTTCACCCTGGCACTCCGAGGCGCCCTTGACCTCTCTTCCTGTCTGAAATGAAACCCTACGCTACAGTCACTACCTTGGGTTAGAGGCCCAGGGAGGGAGAAGAAACTTTCTACATGTGGGGAAGTTGTTTTTCCCTTGGTGCAATATTCCCAGTTGGGCCTCGCTTGTCCAAAACTTACCTGGAATATCTTGCCAAGCCTCGTAATGATTAACAGGTTTGTATAGAAGCTTCTTGGATTTGATTGGTCCATCCCCAAAATATGGCTCAGAGCTGATGTTGATGACAACAAAGTTATGTCCAGTGTCAATCACGTTTGGGGCATTCAGAGGCTTTGGAAGAACTAAATAAAATATCAGTAATCAGGTTAGTCAGACTGTAAGGTTTTGTTGTTCTTAGTGGGGAAAGGAACTGAGGGAGTGCTTCTACTCTTTCCAGAGACTTTTAAAGAGTTTTCTGCCCCAAATCAGCAGTCTCATCCTTTCTGATGTCCCCACCTGGTCCCGGCGCCTTCAATCCATTAGCTACCAAATTCTTTCTTGAGATACGAGTGTTCCTTTGCTCAAGTGGATTCCCATTACACTTAGGACCAAAACACCACACTCCCTGCCTTGGAGTCCAAGCTGATTCACAGTTGACCAATTGTGGGTTTCTGAGACTGTAAGTGTTTACAGGAGTAGAAAGCCCAGTTTTTCTCCTCAGAAAGCTGCTGGTGGTTTTGAACTGCCGATCGTGTGGATTACAGTCCAACAGTAACCACTACAGCACCACAACTCTTAGGACCTTAACCCGGCAGACCTGGCTTACTCTCCAGCCACCTCTTCCTCTCGTCCAATGTCCTCCTGCCCCATTGGTCCCCTTTCAGTGTGCCTAATGCACTACACTCAGTCCTGTCTTAGAGTCTTTGCAGAATATGCCACCTCCCACCATCTTCCTGGCTAACTCTTACTCATCCTTCAGCTATCAGCTCCAATCTGACTTCTGCAAGGGACCTTTCTCCTGGGGCCTCAGTTAGGTTTTTCTTTCTGAAGACTTTCACAGAACCTATATTTCTAGAGCTGTCTAGAAGTGCTGTCTAGAGCTTACTACTGTCTAGAGCTTACTATTCTTTGTGGGTTTATGCGATGATTTAATATCAGCTGCTCCCTACACCAGTGCTTCCCAAAGTGGGCATTACTACCCCAGGGGGCATTGGAATGATGGGGTGGGGGAAGGGATGAGGGCTACAAAAGCAGATGCCTAGACTTTATTCTAGATTATGGGATATAGTACAAACCATTTTAATTGCCAAGGTTAGGGGACACGGAGAACTTTTTTTTTTTTCTGAAGAGGGGCATTCATGATCTAGAGTCTAGACCACGGACGAGGAACATCCTATAAGCAGTTCCAGCCATCACATTGGGGGTGAGCTAATTAAATGTTTGATCAAATTATCTCCAAAGCCCAAATTCACTGCCATCAAGTCAGTTCTAACTCAGAGGGTTGAACTGCCCCTGTGCGTTTCCAAGACTGGAACGCTGTGAGAGTAGAAAATCTCATCTCTCTCCCATGACTCAATAAAGCAAGGTAAGTTTTAAGTTGATAGTTTTGTGGCCTCAAATGATGTTCTACATATCCAAATGGCCTTGGTTCCCCACCCTTGGTCTCAAGCATGCCTTTCCAAAGGAGGAGTTAGGACCTCCCCCAGCCCAACTCTGGAGCAAAAGCTTGTTAATGGGGGAGAAAATTTTAGGTACTAGAATGATTGGTGACAATGTTTCTGTGGTATTAAAATTCCATACTGATGGAAGATGGTTTTTAATAAAATGACTCCTTAAGAGACATTTTAAAAAATATTGGTAAGCCCTGCATTAGGTGGAGAGCTCCCTTAAGGAAAGGACTAAGTAGGATTTGTTGACCAGTACCTACCAGTGCTGAGTACATGTCTGGCTGCTGAATTGCCATTCAGCTCTATAGTTACCATTTGTCCAACCTCCTCAGCATAGCATAGTGCTGGTGTTGCTTTCTTCCCCTTAAGTATGTTAGGTAGTGAGGAGTCTTTCATTTTTCACGCAGAGGTCATGGGCATTCATTTCTTTCAGCTATATGTGTAGGAGTGGAAGGGCTAGGTCATAAGGCACGTTCACCTTTAGTATGTATTTCCAGTTTTTCACATTGATTGCATAAATTTGTACTCTGGTAGGAAAGCTTGGTCAATAGTGTCTGTGATATACTATATAATTAAAGATGCTGGTTAATTTTCTTAAGGCTATTCCCATTTTGTGGATATCAGCAAATATGACAGTGAAGAGGCATCAATGGATATGCAGACAGGGTGGAGATGCTTCTGTCCATTTGTATTAGACACGGTGCCTTTCACTGAAAAGTAAAAATTAGGAATGACTCTAGTTGTCAACAACATGGAATGCTTTCTACTTCTTCCTTCTTTCCCACAGGTAGCAAACATTCCTAGAAGCTTAAAAATAAGTTAGTTTTGTCTGTAGTGATATTTAGGTTTTTGGTGTCAACATGGTTCCCATAGGAGCATGTGGGTGGCATGTAGCCTATCAATCAGGTCACAGCTTGATTGGAGGGCAACTGAGATAAATGGCTTGCTGGAGGTGGGTCGGTCTCTCTCTCTCTCTCTCTCTCTCTCTCTCTCTCTCTCTCTCTCTCTCTCTCTTTCACTTTCCTGCTATTGAGACACTCGGAGAGCTGGAGGAGCCAATGTGGAGACCCTCACTAGTGCTAAGATGCTTCCACCGCCATTGGATCCACAAGACTTTTAACCCACAGGCCTATGATCTTCCTGCATTCTGCATCATTGTTTGGGACCGTGTGGGTCTGAACAGGGCTTTATGGACTAGTATTACGGAGGAGTATCAGACTTATGGACTTGATCTGAACCGGGCTGGGATGTTTGTGTGATATAGAATTACCTCCATATAAAGCTCTTCCTTATACATACATGACTGTCAATGGATTTGTTTCTCTAGTCAACCCACCCTAACACATCTGTATATCTTTTCTTCCGAGGACATGGAAAATGTTATTTTGATCATATGAATGTTGTACTGAATCAAAAATATTTTTTCTTTTTGTTTTTTAAGTAATCCAAAACTACTAAGGTTTGTGATGAAGTTTACCTAGATCCTCCTGACAGAAATGAAAATCTATGAAGCTACATTTATACAACTGCTACAATTGGTTTTCTATAGAAATACGTTCAGGATATTTATATTCATTTAATTTTGATTTTTAGACCTCTGGGATTTCCCCAAATATTCCAAATCAAGTCATAAAGTTAACTAAATATAAATAACTTTGGCTATCTTGCTTCCTCATCTTTTATTTAAGAACACCAGAAAGAAGAAGGGTCTAGCAGAAATGTTCAGGCTTTGGAATCAGGAGACACAGGGTCAAAACTAAGATTTGCTGCTTATCAGCTCTACTGCCTGAGCGACGTTAACTAAACTCTTTGCACCTGTTTCTTCACTGGTAGAATGGAAATGGCAGTGTTTATTGTAAAGGACCCTTAGAAGGATTAAAGTACGTGATGCACTTTGTTTTCCCAGAATATACACCAGACAGCTATTCATTGTATTTGTCTAAATGGGCGCACAAGTAGCTTCCAAATTCTAAATTCCTTCTTGTTTCTATGTACACCCGCCAAGTAAACTTGGATTTACTCCATCTTACTTCTTCTCCTCAATTTACTTAGGTAAATTTGAATTTTAAAAGACTAATTCATAGCATGAAAGAGATCCACAAACAAAATGTTTAGGGAAATATCATTACTAGGTGCATTGTCCCCAATCTAATCCCAAGTGTCTTGTCCTTTCAACCCCTCATTTCATCTTCACAATAGATCGACAAGTGATTCCGGTTGCCATCTGGTTGGCACTGACTCGTGGCGACCCCCATGTGCGTCAGAGCAGAGCTGTGCCCCATCAGGGTTTCAGTGGCTCACTTTCCAGAAGTAGGTCATCAGGCCCCACTTCCCTGCTGTCAAATACACCTGCTACCTCTGGCTGGACTTAAAATGCTAGACAGTCAAGCACTTTACCTGTTTGTCCCATCCAGGGATGGCTCCACTAGCCCTAAGGGGCAGGTAGTAATAGAAGCTTCCTTCAAGAAGATGAAAGGCACAGAGTTGCTTACCCAAGGTCATATCCAACGTTACCAAGTGTTCTAAACAGAAATAAACCCACTATTGGTTGACTCCAAAAATCACAATCTTCAGCCATCAGTTCCACTGTCACGCTTTTTTCCCCCAACTTTGTCTCTTGGGAAATTTCTAAATGACATTTTAGTGGCCCATCTTTATTTCCCTCTCGAAATAGCATGTTTCCCCATGATACATAAACACAGCACATCCGGGATCCAAGCTCTTCCTCTGGGAAATGGAGCTTACCTTTGACAGAAATGTTGAACGGCTTTTCCACCATCCCGGCCACTGTGTTCACGCTGCAGACCCACACTCCTGAGTCTGGGGGCAGGATCCGGTGAACCGTGAACGTGGCCACCGAGAGATGGTCCGTTTGGTTAAAGTCTTTCGGCTGGAAAGGTCAGAAACAAAAAATAAAAGTGCTAGGAAGGTGTAAACAAAAGGCCCATAACACGGACTCCCTCTCATTGTTTCCTAAGAAGTTTTCCAGGCAAGATGAAGAAGCCAAATGCAATGCTAATATAAATACTGGCTTCTTTCCAACCTTATTGTAGTAAT
Source organism: Tenrec ecaudatus (assembly GCF_050624435.1). NCBI lineage: Eukaryota > Metazoa > Chordata > Mammalia > Afrosoricida > Tenrecidae > Tenrec > Tenrec ecaudatus. The sequence continues at coordinate 26,145,395 of NC_134539.1, read as the reverse complement.
CCTGAAAGTTTACGTTGGATCAGAGCCTTCTCGAAGCCTGCCGTCCTATTTGTGCGTCTGACAGTGTGAAGTAAACACTTACAAGCAAGAAGCCTGTTTCCTTTGAAACAGCTCCTGGCAACACTTATTCCTTCCCGGTTTATGACAGCCATGGTGGGGTGGACGGACGGAGTGGCTTTCTGAAGTGTTTAAAGGGCAGCGGAGCAAGGCGTAGTGGGAGAAGGCAGGGCGCTAAAACTACGCGGGCATGGCTGCATTCACATCCCAGCTCTGCCATGTTTTTGTGGTTCCTGTGTTAGGCAACCCAGCCGACTTCCACTCGGAGTATAGACAATGACGTGGGAGGAGGCCTGGTGGCAAGGGGTTAACCACTTGAGTGGTGCCCAAAGCATTCTATCTGCCCCATGGGGTCGCTGTGAGTTGGAATGGGCTCCGTCACCATGGGGTGGGTTTTCAGTTTCCAGGGTAAGTGAGATGTTAGGGAGAGAGGGTTGGCCTTCACTCGATGGCAGCAAAGCACCTAGGAAAGAGTTCAGAAGCCGTCAGGGTGCTCCTCTATCTGAGTGTCGATGACACCTTCTCCATCTCCTGTTCCCTACGAGTCACGTGAGTGTCTTCTGGTCAAGTTTTTTCAGTCATCTTTGAGAGAGAAGCAAGGTAACTATTTTAAGACCTTCAATTTTCTGCAACTCACTGCTGACAGAGAGACATTTGAGATTGTCAGGGGAGGGAACGGAGGCTTTTTGGAAAGTAGCATCGTTTCCAGGGCAGGAGCATGATCATGATTTGGTTCTACTAAGGACGGACATTGGCAAGGAGGACAAAATCAAACTATAGAGAAACCAAACAATGCAGTCAGATCGACGGGACCATATGTCCTAGATTCTAAATTCATGGGCAGCAGATTCAAGGGTGGTCTACCTCAAGTCAAATCAATTATCCTGCGCCATTTCGATCCATAATACCCTAATTGCTTATAAGAGCAAGTTAGAAATAGACCACTCATCTCTCTATGTCCTGATAACATGGATTCCCTGCTGTGTCATGGATTTAAAGTCACACTTTCTGGCCTCTGGGCCACCTCATTTACCCTGATACCAGGACTATGCCCTCTCACGATGAGTGCCAGCCAGATACCTGGTTCCACTGGTGGGCATAGCCTCAGCCTCGCATTGGGTCAAGTAGCTCTAGGAACTAGTTCTAGGGTCTAGGAACACGGTATTTGTCAAAGCTAGTCACAGCCTTGGCATTTAGTAAAAGTTAACCACAGCCTGGCCCAGGAGGGTGTGCGCCCTGCATGGAGCCTGCAGGGTGATGCTGTGCTGACAGCATCTGGTGGTGACCGGGGGTCAAATCAGGCGTGGTTCTTACCTGAAGCACTGTTCCATCGGGCTTCACCAGAGTCATCTCCTCCTCCGCAGGGAGTGGCCAGCCGAAGGCTTTGCAGATGAGGTTAAGTTTCCCGCTATTGACTTCTATGTGCTCTGGCAAATCCTTGATCCAGGGGGTCCTCCATGGCATGCCTGCATGGAGCAGCAGCAGCACTGTGACGCCCTTCTGCAGCACAGCAGTCACACACACACACACACACACACAGCATCTAGCGAGTCACGCACGGCGCCCGCGTCTCTGCCATTCTTCTTGTCACCACACGACAAGCTAGTATGGCGCGTACTATGCTGTCCCAGTTTTAGAGAGGAAGAGGCTGAGGCAGGCTCTGGACCCTGGCTCACGGGCAGGCCTGCTGGATAGTAGAGCCCGCAGCCCAGGGCTGTCGCAGGCTGTGGCGGTCCTCCTTGGGGCACCGGGGGCGGGGTGGGGGGGTTCAGCCTCGATGACAATGATCTTCACGACCGGATCTCCCCAGACCGGACTGGTCAGTCCCTCTCTTGCTTTTTAAAGCAAATTTGTACAGATCCACCCACCCCGTCATGGGCTCAGGGTCCCTTTAGCAACCAACTGAGGACACTGCTGACTGATGTGTTGCCCTCGGTTGTGAATGTGAGAGGGATAGCTCATCAATTGGGAGCCCCCAAGCGGTAGACAGATGGCTAGGAGGAAAAGCCAGTTCCCAGAGTGGTCGCATCTGCACGGCCCTGACTACAGTGTTACCTTGCTTTACCTTCTCTCTCACACCGGAGCCCTTGCCGCCCAGGGGAGCAGAGGCAGCCCTGGAACCGATCACACAGCGCCCCATTGGTGCACCCGCACCTCAGCTTACAGTCTGGTCCGTAATAACCAGGCTGGCAGGCTGCAAAGACATGGAGAACCAGTATGAATCCAGCAGGGAGGCACAGGATGCAGGTAGATCGTTGGCCAGCTTTTGTTGCTGGGTCCTTGCTCCTTGGGCTATCGGCCTTGTGAGTCAATAAGGCAGTGTGGAATTTATCTGAATTGCTGATTGTGGCAGTTACGTGAGCTCCTGTCAACTGGAGGAAGGGGTAGAGTCTAGCCTGACAACCTGTTGCAGCTTGCTGACCTCATTTGGAGGTGCGGACAGAGATAAATAGCTCACCGGAAGCCAGAGACATGCTCTCTGCTTTGTCTCCACCCTAGATGTGAGACATTCCTGTTGAGAAGCACATGAAGCTACACTGATGGAGCCAGAGCCCTGGAGATGGAGGAGCCACATGGAGACCCACACCGGAGCTGAGAAAAGATGCTCTCACCACCACTGGAGCCACAAGATGTCCCACGCACTGGTTTGTGACCTTCCTGCATTTGGTGTCATTGTATGGCTGTGTGAGTCTCAAGAGGAAAGTATAGACTAGTATTGGACACGTGAGCTAATATTGGATTTAAGGACTTGATCTGGACTGGCTGGGATGTTTTCTTAATATACAGTTGCTCTTTGATATAAAGTTCTTGTGAGTCTCCCTGGATTTGTTTGTCGAGTCTACCTGGACGAACACACTGAGGAACTTGAAGGGTTGGGAGCTTTGCCTCCAGGAGCGTTGTTGACGAAGTGCAAGCATAGCGCAGGCTCCCGGCAGCACAGCATGCAACCTGTGCCCTGAGGCAGTTTTCCTGTTGCCTTGGTAACATGGAAAGTTTGAGCTGGCCATGTGATTGGTAGTCTGAAACCACCTGCTGATCCTCAGGGGAAAGATGGGGCTTTTTACTCCGGAAAGAGTTAGGGTCTCAGAATCCTGGAGGGCAGTTTGACCTTGAGTCAGCATGGAGCTGGGTTTGGGGAGAGACTCATTCGCCAGGAAGGACTGAGACTGAGCGTCTATGCTTTGTGCAAGCTCATCCCTCATCCTAGACCCGAGGACAATGTTCACCTGTGCCTGTGGATTTGGGGAAGCTGCATCTGTAAGATTTTCATTTGCATTTTTACAAGAGGAACTGGGTCTCCTGCGGCCTTCATTGATTTCTCACCTTACGGTGTTCAATTCAGAAGCCAGTTCTCATATGTACGGTCCCCCACTGCCGTGGCTCCTCCCTGTTCTGTCGGACTGACACAGCGCTTCTAGGGACCTGAGTGAAGTGTGGCATATGTGTCTCTGAAGCATATTTTTGTGTGACCCTCCTCCCCACCTCCTTACTAGAAACCCCTAAACCAGCACTGAACAATATGCCATTATCACTAGTATAAATTGAGACACACTAGAGCCCAAAGACAGGGATAAAGCAAAGTGAAACATCTCATTTCCCCCAATTGATTGGCATGTTGGAATGATCATTGTTTCAGCATGCTGCATTAAGTAAAACATTAAAATTCATTCCCCCTGTCATTTTTCTTTTTTGATGTGGTTACTAGGGAACAATTAGATCACAAATTTAATTTTTAGATTCTTACATGACTTACATGTACATGACCTAATACATTCTGTAGTTCTTTCTGTTCCTGCTCATGCTCTGCCCTAGAGCATTGTGGACGCATTGCTGGGGACGCCACCCTAAGACCGTGCAGGTCACAGGTGGAGAGCGGCCCTTTGCAAGATGAACACTGCAAAGCCTACTTAGCTGCAGGTTCCCATTGGTTATCGTGTGACAGTTGCCAGGGAGCCCCATCCAACAGGACAGTAAGCCTTTGAAAGGGGAGGGGGCTCTGCCCGAGTGAGGCCCACAGCAGATAAACCCTGAACTTCCCTGCATTTTCAGGCTCAAATTCTGTCTGGATAGAACCTAAAAGCTCTGATTTGTAGGCTCTGTTGGAAAGCAAAACAATCCTCTGGCCCAACAACCCCACCTCCCAGCATCAGCTCCACCTGGAAGCATCTTAGAAATGTCAAGTTTCAGGCCCCGCTCCCAGACCCATTCAGTCAAAATCTGGGTAGTAATAAGACCCCCCCGGTGATGCTGGCCAGAGTCTGCATGTGACAGCGTAAGGAACTTTGTATGAAAATGACTCTGACTCAAAACAGAGGTGATGGAGCAGCCAAGGACTATTCTAGACTCTAAACAGCATGTGATTCCTGTGAACTGGCTCTCCTTTGTGCACCGACTAAAGAATCATCAGTTCATAGTTGCCACTGGCGCATATCCAGGGGTGAGCATACCTTCATTGCACTGTAGACCCTTCCAGCCTGCGGCACAGGAACACCCATAAGGGTCTGGGAGACAGAACACGTAGGACTTGCATCCCTCTGGGCCATTGCAGCGTTCTCTGCAGGTTCTGCCAAATGTGTGCAGCTCACACGCTTCAAGGCAGAGGGGTGGGGGTGCAGTGGGGGAAAGTGAGTCACAGTGAAAAAAAGTGCAACTCTTTATCATCAATGGCACTGAATTATTTATGTAGAAATTGTTGAATTGGAGAATGTTCTGAATACCATTTAGCCACAATTAAAACAATAACAATAATTATGCTAATAACAATGAGTACAAGGAGGAAGAAAATGTTCTAAAATTGATGGTGGTAATGATTGTACAACTCCTCCTGATACGATTGAACTGTATGATATGTGGATGAAGTGCCAACAAAACTTTTTTAAAAAATACATCCCTTTGAGAATTCTACCACTGAACCACCCATGCACTGCTAGAAAATACATCTCTTTGAAATACGCGATTTTTCTTTTAAAGGGTCTCCTCTAAATGAAGGCGTATGGAAAGCAGTCCCATCCTGGCTGTGGTGTGAGCAGATGAACCGGCCTCACAGGCGACCACTTACAGTCATGTAGGATGTGCGTAAATCTAGGGTAGCTTCCAAACATTCACGTGGAGGAGGAGCCACGTGTCTGGCTGCCATTAAGCTTCCATCGCCATCTGTATCCAGATAGCTGGAATTCTAGATCCAGCAACGCTGGTCTGGTTGATCCATGATGTGTACTTTTGACAAGTGTACAGTTTAGCAAGTACACCTGACTTACCCTTCTCACATGTTCTCCCCATAAATCCTGGAGGACAGATGCACTCGCCGGTGTCTTCATGGCAGACGCCATTGTTCCTGCAAGCCGTGCAAGGACGGTTGCATTGGGGTCCCCACTTCTGAGCTTCGCATCCTTTTGTAAAGGAGAGCAAGGCTGGGATGAGTGGAAGGCATTCACTCTACAGAGCTTTCGTGAGCACTTACTATATGCCACTCATTTCCCTGGACACTGATATATGAAGAAAACTAAACTATAATCTCTGCTCTCTAGAAACTCATAGTCTAATTTGGAAAACTGACTTGTAAACACAAAATGATACAGCAACAAACACAAGAGGTACTTAATTCTGTCTTGGGGGGTGGAGGCCGGTATCAAGGAAGTCTTCCCAGAGGCTGTGCTATGGGCACTAAATCTGCACCACCTGCATTTGTAGCAAAGAAGATAAGGCCAGAGACGTGTTCCAGGCAGCACAATGGCAGGGGAGGAGCTCATGGCATGTTTTAGGAACTGCGGACACCAGCGGACAGTCTCAGCGTGTGACCCCTCCTGGAACATTGCCATCTCCTGGGACCTATTCTAAATGAAGTCCCAGACCCCTCCCAAAGCTCCCGAATGGGAAGCTCTGAGAATTGGCCCTGCCATCTGTGCTTAAATGGCTCTTTGAGTGATCCCAGCCATGCTCAATAGGGCTTCCAAAAGTTTGTGGGGAAATGGAACAAAAAAGATGATGAAACACTTCGAAAACATTTTGAAAACCTCTTGTACAAAATTTGAGAAGGAATAAGGCAAAAGGGGGAAGCAGGAGCAAATAACATCCATTTATCTTTCGGGTGGAAATATATGAGGAATGAAAAAAATACACCAAACCTAATGTGCAAGGATGGAAAACCGCCTACAGGCTCATGTCGTCCTGGCTCCTTTTCTCCATCCCTTGGCGATTTACTTGAGACCAGGGTCAGCGTGTCCTCAGTTGTTAAGTATGTTCAAGGATAAAGAAAACCTAGGGGGCTTGGATGACCCTTGGTCATTAGGAACTGAGTTGCACTTCTCATCTGAAAGGAATTAGCATTTCTGTCCCTGGATGTCAGTCTCATGGTGATAAGCTTGGACCGGTGCCTTATAGTTTCTTTGGCAATAACTCCTGGTTATCAGTATTTTCTCAAAAATAATAAGGAAGGCTGTCAACATAGACCTTCTCCTACAGCCTTCCACTCATAGATAAAGCTGCAGAATATCTAGAAGCTAATGTTTATAGATAGTAATATATAAGGGGGGGAGCTTTTACATCATTTATTTGTGATTGCTTGAGAGCCAGACTGCAGGACTTCTGAGCATGCTAAAAATTAATGGCAGCAGACAATGGAGATGAAAATGGGCTTCCTGTTACATTAAACTGTCTTTATCCCTGTGCCTCCCTGTAAACCTGTCCCAGCTTCATAGCTTATTCTGAGAAAGATGAAAGAATGAAGCCCTTGGGAACCATTGAAAAGGGATCGTTTCTTGGAGGTGAAGTCAGGAAAAGAGATTGTTAGTGGACAACAGGCAGGCAGTTAGGCTTTTGTTATTTTCTTCAAAAAAATCTTGTGAGCTCATAGTTTAAGAAACCACATATTCACAGACCACATCGAGATATCATACAGATGTAATGCTTGTGGAAATTCTTTTGTCAGAGAGGATTCATGGTGAGAAGAAATTTATAAATATAACCAATATGATTTTTAATACCAATCTTTTTAAGGAACAACTTTGCCTGGACTTCAATTCATAATACAGAGCTCCCAAGATAAATGCCTTCAACTTTCCCTCATTTCTGATCAAAGACCTCCTCCTTGGAAACATAAATAATCTTACATGGGATGATTTTGACTCAACTCAAACTCTTTCAGAAATCAGACCTTAGAAAGCAGAATGCTCCTCAGCCCTTTCACGGAAACACTGCCTAAGAAATGAACATGTATTTCTAGCAATTGGAAAAAGAGACAAATTGAAGATAAAATGTGTTTGAAGCCTTTTGCTGTACCTTAGAATTTCAGGTGAATCTTAATATGAGTTATAACACTCGGTCATGTTTGTCTTGGCATTAAAAAAGACTTGATGCATTTTATCATGTATTTATGAAGAACAGCTGATGCTCTTGAAAAATGTGTTCCACCTTCTCTGGCTTCTGAAGGGCCCTACTCACTAGGTGCCATTGCTGGATCCCAGCTCGTTGTGACCCATGTGTCAAAGGAGGACCGTGCGACCCAGAGTTGATTTTTCAGAAGCAGATTACCAGGACTTTCTTACAAGTCACCTCTGTAGGTACTCAGAGCACCAATTCCAGATGGCTGCCAGGCTCTTTATCATGGGTGCCAACATGAGCCATCACGAGACAGACTTGATATCTGGTATTCAGAGCTCTATAGACCGAAGGGAAGCTACGTAACTGAAATAAATGTTACGGAACTCACTGGAAATTATTATTCCTTTGTGACTGGGATGGTCCTGGGAGAGGACTCAAGGTGGACATTCCCAGACTCTCTTTCCCACAGTCACAGAATCTTCACATCAGGGGCAGGTGAGTGTGACACAAGCTGTTTGAGGCTGGATATTTTTGTTTTTATTTAGTTTTGGAGGCTGGATCGTGAAGTGGTGGCATCATCATAAACCCTGTATATATTTTGAAGGGTTGATTTTGCTAAGACTTTTTTTGTCTCACATTTCACAGGAGACATGCACAATAGTTATTCAAGCTAGTCAAGAGGAAACAGATCTAGGCATAAATAGATTTACTCTTTTCAGTCCTTCTCAAAAAGGCCTGCCTGAAAAATACCTTGCTATATTTTATACCCTCAAAGGTGACTTTGTTTGGGGCCTAAAACCATATGAACTCTGTGTCCTTTGCTTGCCATGTTGCAACATCTGTACATCCCCTTAAGGATCGATGTGCTCTGATGGGGAACAATCCAAGAGGGAGGGGTTGTTCGATTACTTTTGCATTCCCAACACAGCACGATGCCTGGCACCGAGCTGTGAACAACATCTGCTGTTGCCTCAATTAGACAACATACAGTAAAGCAAAAAGTACCATCTTTGTGAATTAGAGACCCTACACATGAGAGAAATGACAGAGGAGTCCTGGTAGTTAGACTTGACAGCCTGAATATCTAATATCATGAATAGATGACATTGCTGGAGCAAAGTCAGCATAATTATTAGTTTTTTGTTTCTTATAAACCAGTTCCTAGCCAAAAAAGAAAGAAAACAGTGGTGATGTTTACGCTCCACTGTGGTAATTACCATAAGATCATTTTTTTAAAGTTCTCATTGGTTATAACCCTTGTATTTTTTAAAAGCTTAACATAAAATCACAGTAGATGGCCTGGAAAGTGTGGTATTTACAGAGAACTTGATACTGAACTCCATATTAGGCCAACCCAGGAGTCCTCATTCACCCCCCAATTCTAGGAGACTGCCCAGAGCTCTTTTTATGGAGTGGATCCGACCATATGGACGTGAGAACCTAGGGCGGGAATTGTACCACACACAGCTCCATCATCTCTACAGCTGATTGGTTTAAGAGGCTGGACATCTGACCAATACTAGGCCAATCAGATTCTTTCTCCTGGAAATTCAAAACTGAAAGTAAAAGAAACCTTAATAGAGAATGAGTTATGGTCCTGTAACACCCTAGATGGAAAGGACTTCCTCTTTCCACCGATGAGCCCAGATCTCTGGAAGTCTTAGTCTCCTTCCAAGCAGTCCCTGCTTTTTGCTTAAGCTAGCCAGTCATTTTCTGTTACTTGAAAAATCCTAGCAACCATCCCACCAGTTGCGATGGCCTCTCAATCACTTACTGCGGACGATCAGCCTGGTGAAGGCCGAGGTGAAGAGGTTTCCTCCGATGTACCTGGCGGAGTACACGCCAGCATCTTGGGGCTGAGCATATGGCAGGTGCACTTCTAAAATGTCAGGGACTTCGTGCCGAGGCACTGAATGGATGAAGGAACCTGGCAAGAATGGAGAACAACAGGCCACAGGTAAACATTCCAGTTGCCTGGCCCCTCCAATTGAATCACTTTTCCTGCCCTGGCAGAGAAGATGTGCCAGAGCAGACTGCCTGTGGGGGAGGCATGACCAGCCTGAAATCATCCATGTGCTCCCAGCAGGCATGAAAGGCACGGGGATACAGCAGACATTCAAGCACAGGATGAAGGGGACAAGCTAATGTTCTTCTGCAAAGAGGGGGGAGCATAGAGAAGTGAGCGCCTCTCTTGTGGGAACTGCCAAGTAATCCTGCCCACTGATGTCGGAAGGCTCCTGGCCTGAAAGGCCTATTCACAGGGAGCTCAGAATTTTCCCCATCACTGTTCCAACTAGGCAACTGCCACTGGGTGGTAGCTAGCCATACCAGGGTTCCAGACCCATTTGGGTTGTACTTCCCAGAACGGCCGCCAATGGACATCCTGGGTTCCTTTGGATCATTTACTTAATTTCAGAGCAAATCAATACGCATTTTATTTGACTGAACTTGGGACCCCACTTATCATCTCATGATGGATTTTTTTTAATTGAACATGCATATCTCAAGTATATGTCTATGTGTCCTCAACTTAATTCGATTCAGTAAGCGAACACATTACCTAGAAGGGCAGTTTCTCTCATGGGATTTGATAAACTGGCCTCATGGCAATACCAGTCCAACAGCTCCTCCCAAGGACTACAGTAGGAAAACGACCCTGCTTTCTGTCTGTCGGAAAGAAATGAAAGACACGCTCACCATTTTTGTAAATCACTGCATCTTCTTCTTTGATCACCACCTTTTTGAAAGATATGTTCACATTGTCTCCCTTGTCCACAGTCATCGTTAAAGTAGCTGGGAGGAAGGAAGCTTTTAAAAGACAGAGAGAAAAATTACCGAAAGGAGATCACACAGTTTCTTCAGGAGGCCTGCACGTGGAGCTTCAGAAGACGGCTCCTGGCACGAGTCCGTTGGTTTTTATGGGATGAAACAAATGGTGGCAAATTCGTTTGGGATTATCCACCCTTTGAATAATCTGATGAAAGATACCGTCTTTCCTTTGTGAAAATGCAAAGGTACACACACAGATGCAATTTCATCATATAATTAATTTGGGAAATAGCATTTATGATCAAATGAAGATCTGATTAACTATAAATGATAGTGTCCATGAATCTGCCATCTTGCTCCAATCTCTACCAAAGTAGACAAGAACGCGACTGGTGCTAGACCCTGACCAAATGGATTTTCCCTCGGTCGTTTTGGTTTGTTGTTATTGTTCTCCCAGATAGTTATAATGGCTTTAGAATTCTTCCAAGCATATTTAAAAGAGATTAGTAGAATTTTAGACTTTCTATTGAAACTATCAATCTTATGATAGTAAAGAAGAAGGCTAGTATGAAAATTAGCACCTTGGCTTCTACCCTTTTGCTATCTACATGAACAGATAGAGTTATGAGAGTGGACAATACTGGGGAAAGTTATTGGGTACTTGGCTTATAATAAATATTTGGAAACATCAGTCTCTGTGTCAGGTTTGGAGCATGCCTGAGTCCCTGGGTTTATTAGACGATATGTGTGAATAAAATCTTTTAAGAGCCTCTGGACCACACCAGTCTGAGCGTCTCTTTGCTGTTGTCAGGGGGCATCATGTCAGCTCTGACTCACAGCCCCCCTGTGCACAACAGAAGGAAATGCTGGCCGGCCAGCCCCACGCCTCTTCTTTCCTTTGCATCCACTTCTCAGTCTCTCTTGTGGAGGGTCTTCCTCCTTTTCCGCTGCTCCTCCACTTCACAAAGCACGAAGTCCTTCTCCAGAGTCTGATCTCTCGGATAGCAAGCCCAAAGTACCTGTGACAAGGTCTCATCGTCCTTGTTTCTAAGGAGCATTCTAGCTGTACTTCTACGATTGTGAGCTCCTTTAAGTGCCTCGTGTTCTAAATAAAGCTGCAACTACCATGATAAGGGGTGATAGATTTTAAGCTGTATCGAATCAATGTTAAAGATGTAAAGGTCACCACGGTAAAAGAAAAAAAAATAGAACAGACAACTTTCTTAAATATGGATGGTAGGCAGAAATAAAGGAGGAGCAATGCAGTTCAACCAAAGGCAGGAAAGAAGAAAAATGCTTCAAAGAAAGACCACGGCATACAGAAAGGACAGAAAAAAATGGACAAGTCGTGCAAAAACCTGTTAGCAGTCAGAGAATCTCAAGAAAATAAATGTAAGAAGGAGGATATAACTTCCTTGACTTGTTCCACTCTTCATGATGAGTAAAAAAGACCGGAGGAGAACAGATAGATGGCTTTGACTTTGGTGTGTTGTGTTGGCAAAGCTGTGGGTCTACCATGGACTGTCAGAAGAAGAAATAAACCTATCTTGGAGGAAGTGCCGCCAGAATTCTCCTTGACAGCAAGGACAGCGAGACCCTGCCTCACACACTTTTGATACGTTATCGGGAAAGGGCAGTCCCTGAGAAAGGACACCATGCCTGTTGAAGTTGAAGATCAGAGAAAAAGAGGAAAGCCCTTGAGAGATGAATCAACACTGCAGCTGCAAAAATGGTCTCAAGTACACCAGTTGTGAGGCTCTCCCAGGCGTTTTCAGTGTTTCATCCTGTTACACCTAAGGTTGCTATCAGTCAGAACCATGTCAACGGCAACAACAACGTCTTCTTCATAAGTAGCACCATAAACATAACGAAAAAGTAAGGTTTCATAGCGAGCGACAGAAAAACATATACTCGCAGTACCCAACAATGACAACAACGAAAAGAAGGTGTTCCAATATTTTTAACAGAAAAAATGTTTTCTAAAAATAATGGATGGAATCATCTTTACTTTGTTAAACAATGAAAGTTTACACAGCAACTTCAGTTCCATTTGATAACTTACACCCTAGGTATTCAGTGACATGAGTTACATTTCTCACAATGTGTCAACATTTTTTGTAACTGTGTTCTGGTTGCTTTTGTACCAGAATTCTAATTTCCAGTCCCTTGATCTTTGATTCCTGATTACTGTGGACCTTGGGCCTAGTCGAGTCTGATACATCAAGACCCCGTACAACAGAGTTTAACAGTTCCTGAGACGATACATCTTTTTTATTTTTCTTCATGCCTTTTTCTTAAATTACGAAAAGAAAATAACCCAAGACTCGGATTTCTTTTCTAGTAACACAAAGCTTTCATTTGCTGCCTTGTTAGATGGTTGAGGAAGAACCTGGCACCTACGGAAGATCTTAAGACAATCATCCAGAAATTGCCTAAGTTTGGACCCATCCAGTCATTTGCAATTTGTGGGCGGACAGACGCCGTGCTTTCGTGGCGTTTTAAGCGATGACCTCAGCCGGCAATGTGGGAATGTTTTCAAAGCAGGAGGCCAGGCACACTGTTTCACTGTGCCTGCAACAAGTCATGTCGAAAGAGGTAGGGCTCCCCTGTACATCCTTACAGCTGAGTCTACATAATTATTTTCCCCACTAGGGCTCTTAAAAACCCCAAACTGCTGTTATCAAGTAGATTCTAATTCACAGTACCCTCTCTAGGTTTTCCGAGGCTGTAAATCTTTCCAGGAGCATGCAGCATCTTTTGTCTCCCAAGGATCTTGGCTAGTGGTTTTGTTCTTGTTTGTTGTTTTTCATTTTTCTTGGTTTTATTGTCAGCTGGTGGCTTTAATGAAATATAATTGTCATAGAAATATATTAGCGCTGAAAAATGGCACCATGGAAGTTTACTTAGTTCAAATATGAGAACTCAGAATATCACAGGCCTCCCCCTTGATGTACTGAACTTGTTTGTAACTGTTATCACAGCTTTGCTGTCTCAGAGGAGAAGCTCATGGGTGCCTTGGCACATTTGTCCGACTGCCTCTGCCCTGGACGACACGGCTTTCTGCAGAAAAAACAGCATGCAGCTTTCCTTTCTCTGTATTTCTGATAAGATGCTGTGACATTCTCATGGCGCTGGGAGGAAGCTTTGCTTCTACTTTGAGCCTGGTCCAAGCTTCATTCTGAAAAGCGCTATCAGGAAACACTTCAGTCGCAAGTCCTTGAGCACAAGCTTCTCTTGTCGTTATCTTCTTTCCAAAAATGAGCATCTCGGCCACTTTGGCTGAGCCCATTATCTTTGGAAAGATGTGAGAAGAGGCTCCTTCTGGACTCTGTCCCAAAGGACTAAAACGGCTATGAAACATCGCCCTGTCAGAAACATATATGATAGCAAATAGCCCCAGAAGGGTGAAGGAGACCCCCACGGCTGGGCCATTTACCATGGCAACCAGCAGCTTAGGGAAATGTATAAAACGACCTACAAACCCCCAGCCAAATGGCAGTATGTGAGCGCTCTTCTCTCCGTCATCGTGGAAGTTGTCCAGGTCATTTCCACTACAGTGACGGTCACCATCTCTTCTTCTCACGGTGACAGCTGAGTCCTCCCTAACGGCTGCTCCAAGTGCAAGTCTGAGTTCTGGATACATGTTACGATGGAGTGCCTTTTTTGGGTTTGTTTTGGAGGGGAGTTTGAGCATGACTTTTGTGATGCCGTCTTCTGAGGTTGCCACAAGGGTGTCATATCCAGACTGCGTACTCCCGGCACCAGGTTCCCCTTGACTGGGGGATTTGGCTGACCTTAAATTGGACATGAACTCCACATAGCTGTGCTTGGCCGTTTTCTTGGAGAGATTGCCAAGAGCATTCCCTGTGCCCTGTATTAGGCATGGTTCTCTAAAGAAACAAAACCAGGACATGTATGGTTTTATATATATATATATATATAGTATTTATTTATTCATTTATTTTTATTTATGCCATGAGAAGGGATATAGCAGCTCATTAGTCCACACAGCATTACAGAGTGCTCAGTTCAACTCACTTTCATGGAACAGTTACCAGTAATATGCTGGAAGTGTTTACAGCTCAGGTGGGTTTCTGGGTCCAAGGTCAAGGAAGCAGACAGCAGAGTCTTCCATCAGGCAAGACAGACAGAGTCTGCCTGCAGACAGCAGGGTGGTTAGCAACAGTCAGTAGCACAGGAGCGTAGCAAAGCAGGCCTGATACCATTGCCAACTCAAGCAATGCATGGTAACAGAATCCACAAGCCTCAAGCTCAAGCAACATGCTCACCAGCACCTTGAGAAAGCAGGTCTTGAAGGATCCTCCAGCTCCAGCAGCATGATCCATGAGTGGCTTGGCCCACAGGTAGTGTAGTTCACAGGTTGAAGCAGAGAACTAGCTAAAGCAGGAGCACCCTGGTCTGATCACCAGGGAGGAAGAAGGGGATGGGATGTTGGCTGTCTTCATTTACCTTGCTTCCCCTCCAATCAAGTTGTGACCTGACCAAACTCCACTCACATGTTCCTATTGACCTAGTTGGCACAATAAACCTAACTATCACATGCCCCATTTGGCCTTATTGATAAAATCAAGTATTCTTGTTTTGGACAGCTTATAAGGTCTTCAGTGGCCAAAGGCAAGGACTCAGCCACCAGAATCTCACCAGTCTGGTGGTCACTGCAGCCATGACTGATACTTCAGATTATACATCTTTATGGAAGCATATAACCTCACCTTCCTCCTGGAAGTGACTGGTGGATTTGAACCACCAACCTTGTGGTTAGCAGTCCAACCCTTAACCCACTGCACCACCAAGGTTGCTTAGTCAAGCCCGAGCTCCGAAAATGTCAGCATCCTTTCCAAATATAAATACGGGGTAGCACTGATGGGTAACATTTCTAAAGTGCACATAAGTGGCAGCTTTCTAGACAGTACTAAGAGGGTCCAGTCAGGAAGGATGGCAAGCAGTGGCCCAGGTAGAGGTCAGTTATGGCTTATTACCTCACGTTGACCAGGTGTGCCATTCAGCTGTCCTACCACATTCGCTCTCTGGGACAAGATCCAAACTATAAGAACTTTTTCTGATCAGTTCATTTTGTTACTTTCTTTTCTAGGTGCTTTGTTTGTATTTTCTGACCCTTTGTATGAAAAGTCTTTAGCTGACTATGGGACTTCACACTCTCGGCATTTTATTCTGAAAGGAAACTGAGCTTCTTTTGCAGACTCAGTGCCACTGTAGTGTGCCCCCTCCTGCTCTGTGGCTCTCTTTTATCTCACACATTGTGACTCGTAAGCACCGGTTGTCGCTGGTAGGCACCCAGGCATGCCAGAATTCCACTGCTGATGGTGGATCTCCATCCACACGGCCGCCTTGTGTACTGTTTCCAGGCTGATGTGTCTCTGCTCAGTACCAATGAAAGGACAAAGCTTCGTGTTGCATTTGGGGTCTTCCAATAGCACAGGTCCGTGGATCCCATTTCACATGTAGTAGATGTGCCTGGACTGGATCATAAAACAATGACCACTTTGGTGGCACCACAACTAACTGCGTGGCTGCTGATCAAAAGATCAGCAGTTCAAACCCACCAGCTGCTCCGTGGGAAAATGATAGGGCAGTCTGCTTCTGTACAAATTATAGCCTGGGAGAGCCTGTGGGGCAGTCGTACTTTGTCCTACGAGTTGGGGTTTTCCTATGTTGCTGAGTTGGAATTGGCAATTGATTTTTTTATGGTGGGGCTGCGGGTGTTAGCATTGACTAAGCATTGCTCTAAGCAGCTAACACATATCTGATTTTCATAATATCCCATGAAGGCAGTTCTATTTTTATCCTAATGATACAAATTATAGCATTTAGATAAAGAGAAGTGAAGCAACCTCTCCATGATCACAAGCAAGTACAGGCACGAGCCAGGATTTGGCTTTCACAAACAGGGTCCAGAGACACTTGCCCGCTCCCCGACGCTATCAACGGTTAGCACTGGCAGAGACTGTAAAGTTCCACTCCCTCACTGTGGAAGAGTATCAAAAGGTGTGTGAAGGAAAAAAGAACAGAATTGAAAGATAATGGGATTTTCTCACACACTTCTTGACGCTTTCTCTTACTGCTGGATCAAGAGGAACAGAACAACGGAAGACAGCGCGGCTGCTAATCAGAGAAGGTGCGCATCAGGGTGGGTGCTCTCATCATTCTTATTCCCTCTGAATGTGGAGCACAGCATCCTGAGAAGCGGGATTGTGTGGCAAAGAATGTGGGCTGGAAGAAGGCTTATTAACAACCTGTGATAATTAGATGACACCAGCTCGCTCGCTGAAGGTGAGGAGGACGCGAAGCACATGCTGTTAAAGATCGAGGATCACAGCCTTCAGTGTGGATTAACTCAATGTCAAGAAAAGAAAATTCCTCGCAACTGGACCAAAGGATAACGTCATGATAAATGGAGGAAAGACGGAAGCGGTCAAGGCTTTTGTCTTACTCGGATCCACAATCAATGCTCGTTGAAGCAACAGTCAAGAGATCAAATAACGCGTGGCAGTAGGTAAGTCTGCTGCACAAGACCTCTTTAAAGAGTTGAAAAGCAAAGATGTTACTTTGAGGATTAAGGTGCCCTTGTCCCAAGCCATGATCTTAATTGCCTCATGTGCATGTGAAATTTGGACATTGGATAAGGCAGACTGAAGAAAAATTGATGCATTTGAACTTTCATGCTGGAGAAGAATATTTTTCTAATTATTTTATTGGGGCTCATATAATTCTTATCACAATCCATACATACATCCATTGTGTCAAGCACGTGTGTGCATTTGTTGCCATCATCATTCTCAAAACATTTGTTTTCCACTTGAGCCCTTGGTATCAGCTCCTCATTTTTCCCCTCCCTCCTTGCTCCCGCCCCCATAAATCCTTGATCATTTATAAATTATTGTCATTTTACACTGTCCGATGTCTCCGTTCACCCACTTTTCTGTTGTCCATCCCTCAGGGAGGAAGTTATATGTAGATCCTTGTAATCGGTTCTCCTTTTCCACCCCCCTCTTCCTCCACCCCACCCCCACCCCCCGGTATCGCCACTCTCACCACTGCTCCTGAAGGGATCGCCCGCCCTGCATTCCCTGTGTTGCTGGAGAAGAACATTAAAAGCGCCATGGACCCAAAGAACAAACAAATCAGCCTCGGAAGAAGAACAGCCAGAGTGCTTCTTACAAGCAAGGATGGCGAGGCTTTGTCTCAGGAGAGACCAGTCCCCGGAGAAGGACATTACACTTAGTACAGGGGAGGGCCAACAAGAAAGAGGAAGCTCCTGGACAAGATGGACTGACACGGTGGTTGTAGCAATGGGCTCAGCATCAGAACCATTGTGAGGGTGGCGCCCGACCAGGTAGTGTCTCATTCTGTTGTAGGGTTACTGTGAGTTGATACAGACTCCACAGCACCTAACAACAACAACTTATAGATGGAATTGCTGAGGCCTGGCAAATAGAAATACGACTTGCTCATGGTTAGTTTGCATGAGTTAACTATCTGGCAGAATGGAGCTATGGATGTAAACTGTATAACTGGCTGCCTGTCACTCATTCCTTAAGGACAGGAGAAAATTGTAGGAGAAGTTGGACATGAAGATATTTTCTATGGATGAAAACCAATTGAGCTAAACTTTATTTGCTTCGCTTCCATTTGAATGGCAGCTAAACACAAAAAGTAATACCTGTAGTGTAGTTAAGTCCATATTTAATTTAATTTAAAATTTTTTATTTTAAAGTTTAATTGACATATATCTCACATACCAAACAATTCAATAGTTCAGTCATATCAAGAAGGGTTGTATAATCATTATTTTATTTTATTCCCTCACCAGTTCTTTACGGCCAGGATGTCTACAGTCTATGTAAGGATGATTTGCATTCCATACCCGGGCCCACTCACAGCAAGTAAGGGTGAACATGGAAACATGAACCTGACCTCCACACTTGCCTCTCAGCCCTGGTTCTCCAGGCTTAGTCTCAGGCCCAGCCATCCTGAGCTAGATTCCCTCCCTCAAATAGAGCGAATCATGTCCAGATCTCGCTCCTGCACTAGTCCTCTGCGTTACCAACTCTGACTCATTCTCCAGGGGCCCCTGGAATCCCGGGGAGACCCCTGAAGGCTGCTCTGCAAACACCCAGCACGTTCCCCACAGGGCGCTGCTCACAGCACCAGCTGCCATGGACTAACGGCTCCAGACGGCGATCCCATGTTTATTTCCAAAAGCAGAGCAAGGGCCACGGTCAGGGCCTGGCCTCTGAAGTCTGGCTGCATTCGCCTTCGCAGAGGGGAATTCACTGGCTAGGGGAGCCCAGCGAAGGAGTAACAGCCACACGCCTGAGCTGTTAATAGGGCCATGATATTCTGCACCAGGTGTCAGTGGCCCAACAGCGTGCACTTAACCACTCACCGAAAGGTTAACAGCGCCCACTGCGTGGCACTGCGACAGAAAGGCCTGGCAATCTGCTTCCGTAAATAAAGATTCCAGCCAAGAACACCCTACGAAGCAGCTCTACTCTGTCAACACAAGGGGTTGCCATGTATGTATTGGGAGCCACTTGCTGGCAATGTTTTTTGTTCGACTGCTTGTTTCACATTCTTTCCTGGAAGTGCATTAAAATAAAATCAGGTGATACTGGGCATCGGTTCCTAGGCACACGTCAGTACTCCGGACCTGGTCACCATTACTCATCGCTGTATCCTCAGCGGGCGGCCCTCAGGGAGACGCAGGACTCCTTGTGGGACCAAGAACCAGCTTGTTTCCTGCCTTCTGGGGCAGTCCTTGTGCTTGTTTGTGCTATTTGGGTACAAATGGCGCCGCCCCACCACAACACCGCCAAGCGTGTTGGGATTTGGATGTTTCTTAAAATAAAGCTCTTTCTCACATAAAAATGCTTCCTCTGGGGGGAATGTTCTAATACAGGTCATTGGCTTTGAAAATATTCTGAGCTGCATTTGTAACTTCCTCCCCGCAAATGCAACTGTCCGTCAAGTTTGGCCAAATGGTTTTTGACTGCTTTGGAGCATACCATTGATAAAAGCAGTTGGGCCGTTTGGGATACGCGCGCCAATTTAAGCTGTGTTTTGGCACATCCCAAATGGATTTTCCACTTCCTCCCAGATGCACACCTCAGCAGCCGGCAGGAATAGACTGCTGTTTATCCTATCGTGCTGGGTCCCTGGGCATGCACCTTTAGGTTCCCATGATATTTTATCCAGAAACTAGCAGCCAGTGGTTTTCATGATCCCCCGAGAAAGGGACCTCTTTCCACACACCATGGGAAGGGCACCAAGGGAAACGAAGCCAGTTCAAGGGCCTGTAATACGGGGGAATACGATCTATTTTTTCTGTTATTAAAAACCTCAAAAATGAAGTTAATTAGTGAGTTAATGAATTAGTTAATGAAAATGGACCGTGATTGGATAGGAACATCAATACAGCCAATAGTGTTGGTGATCTTGAAGTGCCAGGCCTCATTTGAGTTGCAGCTGTGTAGAGCTTCCAATCTCTAGCCTCGTTTGCATTTTCAAGTGAGGAAGCTGAGATTCGGGTCCGATAGCTTCCCCTAGCTCATGCCGTTCAGGTGCAGAACGGGGCTCCAACCTACGTTTGATTGCTTTCAACTCCCACAATTCTCTCCTCTAAACCCTGAGTAGCTATTTGGGGTTTTCAGAGGACTTTTTCTATTTTCTCACACACAATGGAGAGGGAGGTTGGCTACTGTGTCATGAGAATGAAATAAGAAAGTAGAACAGTGATTGGCATCAAAATATCTGCCAACTGTGAGGGTTCTTCTAATGCCCGTCGACTGTACTGTCACACTTGGCACAAGCCTTCAGGAATACAGCTATTGTTTAAATCCAGTTTCTTAAGTACATTTGTAGGAACTGGCTTCTAGCATAGGCTGTCTCCTTGAAAACGTACCCAAGCCCAGTTTCCGTATCTCCATTTCACAATTAAAGAAAAAAAATATTACTTCTGGTTGTGTACTATCAAGTCGATTTCAACTTATAAAGACCCCGTAGGAGAGAGCAGAACTTCCTCTGAAGGGTTTCCCAGGCTGTGATCTTGACAGGAGCTGACTTTTTTCTCTTGCAGCTGCTGGTGAGTTGGAACTGCTGACTTTTCTGTGAGCAGCAGAGTACTTAACCATGGTGCCACCAAGGATCCATCATAAGGTAACTAATCCCATGGCCGTTGATTTGATTCCAACTTAATGGTGACCTCAGAAAGAGGGCCCTAGGATATCTTAGGAAAGAGTTGCATTTCCCTATGGGGTCTTCAAGGTTTTAATATCACCCCCCCACACACACACACAGTTTTACTCTTTATTGAAAGAGATAGCTACATCTTTCTCTCTCATGGCAGCTGGTGGGTTTCAACTGCCAACCCTTGGGTTAGCAACTGAACACCACTTGGCCACCGGGCATTTGAACAAGATACCTCAAGTTTAAATGCAAGTAGCCCACGTGGTTCAATACAGGTAAGTGGTTGGCTACTAACGAAAAGGTCTTCAGTTTGAACCTATCAACAGAATCCACAGATTGTTGGTTATTTGCTCCTGAAAAGACTACAGCCCAGGAAACCCTATGGTGAAGTTCTACTCTCTCCACAGCGTCGCTGTGAGTGAAAATCAACTTGATTTCAACTAAGGCCCCAGGTTGAGAAAGAGAAATTCAAACTCAGAGGCTATGAGTCTAAAAGGCCTCTTCTCTCTCCTGTCACTGTCCCCTACCTTTACCTCATGTGACTATATTATTTTAGCTATCCTTTACCTGTGATGACCCAGACTCTTGGTTTAAATGCATCATCTACGTTGATATTTAACTGGCTCTGTTACGGGCCAACGTGCTCTCCAGGTTACCCCGCATTGCTGAAGTGGACCCCAGGTCAGCTGGTGCTGCACATTGCATGCCCAGGAACCTACTGGCACAACCTCAGAGCATCTTCACTCACAAGGTGGAAACATCAGCAGAGGGCCAGTGCGCATGAACAAGGCCACTCCCAAGGGACACGTGTGAAAAATCACCACGCTGTCTTCGCAGCCGTGCTTGCTTTGGCACACCTCACATCCCTTTGTTCCACCTCCCTGCCCTCGATGGAGAGCTGCGTTCCTGGGAATGTCTGCCTTGCACTTTTCCCACTTGCTCTGGTGTCATTTAAAGGTGAACGTTGGCGTTTTGCTAAGAAAACTCTTTCCTTCTTTTGTAAAAAAAGAAAAAACAAAAAAACACCAAAAAGTGATTTTTATCACTTTCGACCTTCAGATGAGCTTACTGCCTTCAAATCCTTAAGTGGCCACCATTACTAAGTTCAAATCAATGCTTTCACGTGGACGTGGATTGGAATCAGCCCCCTGGGATGCAAAGTGTGGTCCATGGTCCCCCGGCATCTCAGCCCCTGGGACTTTGTTAGAAATGCATTACCTTACGGTTGCTCTCCCACCCCCACCTTTCCCATGACTCAGAGTCTGCATTTTAACAGGATGCCACCCTCCCCCATCACCACACGCAGGGAATTCATAAGCACATTAACAGCAGAGCACTTGTATAAGAAGCTACCAGTCACATAATTGTGTTGAGATGTACTACCTGTCTGGATCACCTTGAGAATTGAAACTTAAACTTCCAAAATGTTCACAATGTCATATCATGAAATGATACATTCTCAGCCACCAATTCCCTGTGGGCTAGGACCATCCTGATGTAAAAAGATCGCTTTAGCTGTCATTAACCCAGAGAACGTCGCTCATGTGTGAGAGGCCCGATCATATTCCAGGAGGAATTAGAGAAATCATTGCTAGAGCGCCATGCCTTCCTCCCAGCAGGTAGCATCGGGTGCATGAGACACCTGCCTGCCTATCAAGGTCTGGGAGCTTCCGGGCAGAAAAGAACCATTAAAAATAATGTTTGCAAGATCAGCCCCTCTGATCGCTACAACATTGGTAGACTAGCTTAAACAAATTTGCTTCATATGGATAAACTGGAACCCCAGTACATTGCTGGTGGGAATGTGAAACGAAGCAATCACTTTGGAAAACAATTTAGCAGGTCTTTGAATGATTAAATGACATAACCATGAGCTATAGTAATTCTGTGAGTTACGAGTTGGGCTGCAAACAACAAGTTTAGCTGTTCAAACTCACCAGTCACTCATCAGGGGAAAGATGAGGCTTCTGCTCCTAGCAAGATTTACAGCTTGGGAAACCCACAGGGTCTCCATGAGTCAAATCCACTCAATGGCTGTGAGCGAATGAATGAGCCATATGAGCCAGGAATTCCAAACCTCAGCACATAACCAACAAAGTGTGAACACTCGTCTTCTCAAACATGTAAGTGCAAATGTTTACGGCATCATATTCATAATAGTCAGATGGTAGTCACTCACGTGTTCATCCACTGAGGAATGGATACACAAAATGTGATGTCGCCATGCAGTAGAATCTAATTTGGCCATTAAAGACAGTGAAGTACTTATACAAGATATACCATGAATAAGCCCTGAAAGAACTATGCTAGCTCAAAGAAAACTCAAACTCCCTGCTCTCAAGTCAATTGTGACTCCTAGAGACGTGATAAGAGGAGTAGAGCTGCCTCTGTGGGTTTCTGAGATGATCCATTCTTATGGGAGCCTCATCTTTCTCCCATGGAACGGCTGGTGGGTTTGAACCCTTGACATTGCAGTTAGTATGCCCACTCTAACACTCACTGCACCACGACAGCTCATCGTTAATAACTCCCTGCCCTCACGTCCATGTGGACTTATAGTGTCCCCTTGCTGTTTTCTGAGATTGTTTAATTGTTTATGGGAGTAGAGAGCCCAGTCTTTCTCCCCAGGAGCTGCTGGTGGTTTTGAACTTCCGACTAAATGGGTCACAGCACAAAACATAACCATTATGCTACCAGGGTTCTATGGTTTCTCCATATTAAGCTGACATTTTAGGTCCGCCTTGTGGCTAGCAGTCCAACACATAACCCAGGCCTCCTTTAAGTCAAAGAAACCAGTCACAAAAGCCTATATAGTGGCTCCTTGAACAACATCGGTTTGAAATGTAGAAGTCTACTTATATACACATTTCCTTGCTGGCACTGCTGTGCTGAACTCTGAGATTCTCATAATCTTCCTGTGAAACTCTGGTGTTTGGTGAGCTGGGCTTGGGCACCCTGCTACTAAAAGCGAGTCATAGTCCTTAGAGTAGCAGATTACTAGAGTGGCCCAATTCCTCGCCCCTGCCCCCCACCCACCCCATCAATGCACTGCCATTTAACTCTGTAGTGCCTCTCGGCTCAGCCATTGGACTTGCTATGGACAATACAGTGAGATAAAAGTGACTGTGGGAAATCTAAGGCAAGGTCTCCAGAGGCTGTGCGTGTTTTCATTTGTTCTCCAGAACCTCCGCCCTCTCCATGAGAGCAGGTTGGATGCCGAAGGAAGATGAGCCACATTATGCTAGTTGCCTCGGCGGAGACCATCCTGTTAAGTCTACTCCTCGCCAACTCCCAGCCGTGTGAGCACATCCAGCCAAGGTTCCAGTCAGCCCCTCTGTGGAAGACTCATGAGCCGGAAATGCTTATTGTGTCTGCCACGTGGTTGCTGGTTGTGTATTATACAGCAATGCATAACTGATACACCACACAATGTATTGATAAATGTTATCACTTTCATTTGTTATGACTACCACACTTGGCCCAGGAAAGCATTGAATTCTGCTAAAAGAACTGGCAAACAAGCAAAATAAAGAAATAACCGTTGAACAATCACTTAGAAAGCTCATACTAACCTATTGTGATTCTTTGGGGGAAGGTACAGTCATCCTCATAACTGCAATTTTCACATTACATAGCCATAGTTCCCAGGAATTCACAATTGATAGGCCACCATGAAATATTGCTATATTTCACTGCATCCCCCACACTCAGCCTAATGTCACTACTCCATGGTCTCTGCTAGCTCCAATGGTCTCTATAATAGAGACGGCAATGTTTTAGCAAGCGGCAGCCCGAGTCTCTAAGCCTACAGCCAGCTCGGAAGGAGCAGCTGCCAAGATACAAGGTCTGAATGTGTGTCTCATGGGCTTCGCCTGCCCACGGCTGTATTACCTTGCTGACGCATCTTCATGGTCCGTATCCTTATGGCCTCCCCTCGAATTCGCCCTTCACAGAAATAAGCACCGTTGATTTTACTGGCCTTCTCCCTCTTCCACACAACTTTTTTAGCCCATTCTCTGGTCACATCTTGAGTGACTTCCAGGGGATCCTGGTGCTGGTTCATTAAGGCTTCAAAGTCCCTTCCTATGATGATGGGTTCGTGGGGGCGCCACCCCGAGGCAATGCAGGTGAGAGATGTCTCGGCGTCAGACACAAGAGGTAGAGAATTGATCAAGATCAGGTCCATGGCACCTTCCACAGTTCCTAAAAGGAAAGAGGGAGAAGGGTGTATGATGAAGCTTCTCAATGCAGCCACAGGGAGTAAACCGCTGCTGACAAAGCCTGGTCCAAAACTCACTGTGTAATCAATCTCTAACTGCGCTGCTCTTCCATAGGATAAAACTCCAAGCCCTCTACCATGGCCTCAAGACCCCTGATCCCCTGGACTCTGCTAACCATGCCTGCCCCACTCTACTCCTTGACTGCAATCCACTATGTCTCCGGCACTATAGTGGTTGGAAATAGAGAGAGTAAGGCTTGTTTGCGGGGAAACAATAACTGTCCTAGATGTGGTTGGATATCCAGTCAATGCTTAGTGAATTAAATTAAATTCATGATGTGGCATGCATTGCCACAATAAGGTATTCTAAAATAGTTTATCAACAGTGTGAACTGTATGCTAACTTTATATTTACCAATATCATATTGGAAGAAAAATTATTGATAAAATAATACCGTAAGTATCAAAGTATCTTTGATTCCATAATTACCGAAGAATCACCCAATTCGACATAAAATTTCACAACACAAGAGGGACAGCAGTTGAGTAAAGTCTGCATTTCTTTCTGGGTCTCACTTGAACATGAGGATTCACATAAAGATTAAATGAGATAGAACGCATGCTTCATCAAGTACTGGGTCTGCATGTATTGGCCAGCCAGGGATCATGGTCTCCTTCCTCTTTACTTTCTGAACACATAACCTCAAATCCCACTCCTCCCCCAACATCAAAATTAAAATTCTACTTGTCTTTTAAAATATTTTCCATCAATAACTAAACCAATCATTTAAGATTTTTTTTTTTTTACTTTTTTTCCTTTCTCTCTCTCACTCCCCTCGTTCCTTCTCTGATACGGAACCATTGGAATCTGGGTCCATCCTCTCTTTAAATATAGGCATATCTGGGATGGAGAATGCTCTCCGCCTTAAGTGGAGAGTGCTTTCTCAAGTCCACATAACATTTTCAGGACACAAGACAGATCAAGCACATTGAGTGATGAGGCTGACACTGAACTCTCAAAGACCTGGGTGTGAATGCAAGTGATTTAAGCGAGCTACATGCTATTTAATTTAATATCCACTACTTTCACCCCAACAAGTGTGTAAGGTGTACATCGTTATCTCAACTATAAAGATGAGAAAGTGGAGATTCCGGAGGGTTAAGCTGCTTACTCCATGTCCCGTATCTATGGAACACAGAGGTGGGATCCAACCCTCACTGGTCTTTCATGTCCTTTCCTACTGCACAGCTTTTGAACGTGCTGTTTGTCAGTCTGGGACGCTCTGCTCTGCTCTTTGCATATCTAACTCCTACTCATTCTTTGGGGCTCAGTTTAAATAACATTTACTTATCAAGGGTTTCCTTGTCTGCTTTATCACATCTACTCTTTCATTCTATTATCGTCTATTTCACTCTCTTGTTTGTTTCATTCTTAGAATTACCATCATTTGTAATTAGTTTATGTGTCCTCTCTCTCTTTAGACGGAAAGTTCAACGAGGTGAGGGCTAAGGCTGTTATAGCCACATGAATTGACACACGGGAGCATCGTGCTTATCACTGTGTTTTGATAGGAGTGGATAGACAGATATGTATTGATGGATGGGTGGATCAAGTGATCAGTGCACAAATATAATTCTAAACGTGCCTGGTTCAAATACATCCACTCATTCAACTGCCTCTCCTAGAGTAATGCAGTTAGAAATGAAACTGCTCTTCTGGGTCAGGACTGACCTCCTTGTGTGCGCTGAAAAGCTTTTTAGGTAGCTACTGATGTTTTAGGGATAAAGGAAGTGTTAATGGTTTTCCAAATGTCTATTAAAGTAATTGATGGTGGCTGAGCACTTGGGGCTAACTAGTCCTCAATTACCAAACTTTTGGGGAGCATCTACTTATGCCAAAGACTTGTGTCTCATGCAATTTGTTTTTAATGGTAATTACCAATGTTTTGGGTGCATGCAGTAATAGTGTAAGGATTATTTTATTGGAGATTTATCTTCATCTGATTAAAAAGGAAGAATAACGTCCATGCCAAGTCTTTATTTAAGAAAAGGTAAGTTTTTATCTGATTATGAAGCTAACAAAATAGTTGGGATTGGGAGCTTAGGTGCTTAGAATAATATCTAATTTACTTCTAGCCTAATCAGAAACTTTAAGAGCTCTGGGGAAAGGACAGACGTTAGGATAAGGAATATATATATAATCAGGAGGATGAGTTAGGAAGTCTAGCAATTGAATTAAAGCCTCCAAAAGTTAGACCAGAGCACACCTCCCCTTGCACGGCTATATCCAGCCCTGCCGCCAAGTACACACTACGTCATCTTCCACACTCACTCACTCCAGGCATGCTTCCAGAGAGGGTCAGTGAGAGGAAGGAAATGCTGCAATTCTTTCAGCTTCTTTCTATCCAGCCCATTTCTAGGGCTAGTTAAGTGGATTGCCAAACAGAGGGATCAGCTCTGAACTCATAGCACTGGCGTGGTTTATTTAATGACTTTAGGAAATAATACAAAACAACCATTGATTTAAAAAGACAACCACTGGAAATGGGTCTGTACATGGTTTCTAGGCATAAATTTGACTTCTTTCCCCTCTTGTTTCTGCCAGGGTTGGAAAGGGAGCCTGGACTCGATTGACCATACCTTACTACGTTTGTCCTGCATCTTGGCTATAAGGGGTTGTCTTCCATCGGTGAGCACGTAGCCTTGTATCACATCAATTACAACAGAATTACCAGAAGGGCTGTATCTATGAGCTGTGCATATGAGAAAATATAATACCAGATTCCTAAGATGGATCATGTCTGCTTAACTTCTCTAAAATACAAACCCATCTTTGTATTTACTTGTGTAATTCTGAAAAGTACCACAAGAAATTAATAACAAGTTTGACCTATCGGGTGAGGACTAGGTAGTCAAGAAAGGAAAAGGTTTCACTATATACTTAATAGCTTCCAAACCATTTGGATAAATACTTTTACTACATGTAAAACTACATGTACATTCAACTTTAAAATACAAAATGGTTTTGCCCTTATCTTAAGAAGGAGTTGGTAGGCAGTCAAGAGCCTGAGAACTACCTATGTCTCGTACCATGAATTCCTACAGCTCTCCAAATCTAGTTGGATTGCATCCAAATAATCCATTTCCCTTCCTCTCTTCTTTGGACTAATAATAGGAAACATGATGTCATCCCTCAGTGCGGAGGGCAACATGTATCAAAATGATATTAAGAAAAAGAAGGTCGAGGCTGACAAAACTAATGTCTTTATATGAGAACAGAGGAGCAGAGCCCTATAGCAATGGAGACCACTGAGGGCTGGCTTCTGGTGAGAGTTCTGTTACTGACACAATAAAAGGCACGGACCACCTGAGTGACCCACTGTCTGAGGATAATCGATGCAATCTGAATTTGCACTTATGTCATGCCCTGGGCCTCATCTTTTCTACCCCACTCATCTTCCCAAGTCCATGTTAAGGACTGGTACTGAGTTGGCTGATCACAACCATAGCCTAAGGAGCTCTGATAAAATTCATTAATTGGTCCCATTTACACTACCAACATCAAGGGTAAGAGTTGTCTGCAAGTAAATGAGATGCCTGTTGAATTTCCCACATCTCATGTGTTCTGAGATTTGATCAGTGTTGTTTTCTCAGAGCAAAAAAAAATCTCCCAAACACTTTTCAATGTGTGCATACGAGCGCGTCCTTGTTTGTGAGGAAATACTTGCCGTCAGGGCACACGGCATCTGTCAAGTCCACAGGTGGCTATTCACCATGCAGGACAAACAGTGCCCCAAACCTGTGGATTTGCTCATTGTGCTTCATGGTGTGCCGGACTGAACCCCAACTCCCCTGCCCCAGGAGCATCTTCGGACGGAATCTCATTGTGGTGAACTCAAAATGAAGCCGAACACTTGCTGCATGCCGATGCTCTGATATTCAGGGCTACTTTTGGGAATGAGCCGACAACTAAGACGTGGGAATATTTCCATCTCTCAGTCGCCATAGAAGTGGCTGTGAACCCAAATCGACTCTTAGCGCAGAGAAGTGAATGGCATCACAAATTAGTCACACTTACGCTTTGCAAGCTGTGGTTCTAAGAATATCCTCTTTCTCGAGGAAAGTGTTCCAGCAGTTTCTGAGCATGAGAGCGGGGCGTGAAATCAACAGGATGGATTTCAGACCACACATAAACAGACAGATCCACGGTCCTCCTGCCATCTGTTGTTTTACATTCGGGTGCCACATAAGATTTCCTTTAAAATCAAAACAAAACGAAGCCCCCGTAGTCTGGCTGAATTAAAACAAATGAAACTTCAGAAGTCATTCATTTTAGTCACCCCCAACGAACTTTTTTTTTTAAGCGAGTGACCCAAACAAGACCCAGAAAGGTTGAATCTGAATAAACGTGCTTCCTCCAATTATCTTGCTATCTCCTCTCGTCCTGCAGTCAAGTTTAGCACAGCCACAGATAGCCAAGTTCCGATGAACCCGGCTGGCCGACACATACAAAACATTGGCAAGCGAAACGTAAAATCAGGGTGGATCACTGAGTAGTGAAGCGACGTTTATTTCCTTGGCTTGTTATCTTCTCAGAACGGCAGAACTGGGTGGAGTGGACAAACAATGTGTTTAGAACAATACATCATGTCTTCAGAAAAGCTTTGGGTAAGATGTCTTAGCAGTTTGGCGTTGGCTGCATTTACAATTTTTCCAGAGTGTTCTTGTTGCTCTGACCTTTGTCACAGCAATAAATACCTGACAGTTCCGAGTATCTCAGAGGACAATTAGCAGCCCCTTGGTCACAAGCATTTCTGAAATCAGGGCACTGAGAGTGAGGTGTAAAGGTTGTAGCCAAAAGCATTTCTGGAATCAAGATCCTGGCAACAAACTAAAGAGGCAAGTATCAAGCTATTACCCAAGATATTTTATGGAATGGTTTTGATATTTTTAACTTATTTTTGTTTGCTCATTTTGTTTCAGTTGTTGTTGTTGGGGAACATTTTATTTTCTAATACTGTCGAGAGAAGGAACATGCCCTGAAGTTCAGCAAATACTAAGCTATTTGTGTATTCATTCATTTATTGAACAAATTCAGAAAGTAACTGCTAGGCAAAGGTTTCTATAGGGACGTTCTAAGCCTACTGATTCAATGGCACCTAACAATAGCAGAGTCTACACTGTGCTTATTGAAAATGAGAGGATGAGGCATGGATTGATGAAGATCAAATGCCTCCCATGGGAATTGCCCCTGAATATAAAGGAAACAAATACCCTCACAACGGGACAAATAAGCAACATTTTGGTGAACAGAGAGAAGACTGACGTCGTCAAGGATTTCATTCAACGTGGCCCACAATCGACGCTCGTGGAAGCAGCAGTCAAGCAATCAAATGACCTAGTGTATTGGTCAAATCTGCTGCAAAAGGCCAGTGTGAAGCATGAAAGAACCAAGTGTCCCTCGACAAGGAAGGTGCCCCTGAGCCCCGCCGTGGCGTTTTCAGTCACCTCACATGCTTGTGAAATCTGGAAGGCTAAGGAAGACTGAATAAGAATTGTTTCATTTTAATACTACGGACTTCCAAAAGAATGAACAAAACCGTCTCAAAGGAAGGACAGCCAGAATGTTCTTCAGAAGGAAAATGACAAGATTTCATCTTTGACCATGCTGTCAGGAAGCACCAGACCTGACGAAGGACATCATGCTTGATAGGGAGGATCAGAGCAAAAGAGGAAGACCTTCCAGGAGATGAATGGACACCGTGGGTACAACCGTGAACTCAAACATACCAGCAATGGTGAGGATGCCAGAGGCCTCGTTTCCTTCTGTTGCACATCGAGTCGCTGAGCCAGACCCAGCTGCACAGCACCTAACAACAACACTCCCTGCTGGCCCTGCACTTGGCCCTGGGCCTGGAGCCATGAACCCCACAGACTGGGTCTCTCAACTGTCAAAGAGCTCACCGGGGAATGCAGAACAGACAGAGAGAGAGAGAACAAATCACGTGGCTAGTTATAATATCAGAACAATGCTAACTACTTGTGGCACAGTGGCTTAGTCATTTGGCTGCTAACCACAAGGTCTGTCATTCAAAACCACCAACTGCTCTAAGAAAGTTGAGACTCTTCATTCCTAAAAGGTTTATAGTTTCAGAAATCCATAGGAGGGGGCAGTTCTGTGTCCTATAGGGTCACTATGAGTCAAAATACATGAGAAGCTATGAGCAGATTTGAGATTTTAGGATGAGGTACAAATGTTTAATGGGTGTGGTTGCTAATAGAAAGTTTATTCATGCCTACCCAGAGGTACCTCAGAAGAAAGACCTTTCAATCTCCTTATGAAAAAAGAGCAGTTCAAACCTTAAGGAGCGCATATCTACTTGGACACCTGGGGTTACCCTGTGTGGTAGTTACATAATCATGTGTCAGTTTGAGAGGATTAAGAGTGTAGGGGTGGAGTCCAGCCTGTCAATCAGGTCATAGCCAATGAGGCCTCTGTGTGGGCATGGCCTTCTCCTGAGGATTCTGGGAACTTCTGTACTTCCTCCTTGGAGGCGGGAGACTCTCTCTCTCTCTCTCTCTCTCTCTCTCTCTCTCTCTCTCTCTCTCTCTACTCACTCCCTGGGAGGCTGGAGGAGCCACATGGAGACCCCTGCCAGCACTGAGATGCTTCTACTGCCACTGGATCCGAAAGACTTTGCACCCACTGGCCTGTGATCTTCCTGCATTCGGCATCACTGCATGTGTTTCGTGAGTTTGAAGAGAACTTTATAGATTGGTATCAGACATATGGGCTAATATCAGATTTATGGACTTGTTCTGGACTGGGTTGGTTATTTTCTCAATATTTAATTGCTCTGGTCTATAAAGCTCTTATACACATATATGAGTGG
Source organism: Tenrec ecaudatus (assembly GCF_050624435.1). NCBI lineage: Eukaryota > Metazoa > Chordata > Mammalia > Afrosoricida > Tenrecidae > Tenrec > Tenrec ecaudatus. Next base: position 26,113,910 of record NC_134539.1, on the reverse strand, counting down.
CTCTGGATTCGTTTATCTAGTGTACACAGACCAACACACCCTGGGTCAGAATCAACTCAAGAGCAACACTTTTTATGAGAGAGTAGAACAGTGAATTTAAAACAGACTTGGGGTAGAGGAAGGGTAAGGAGTAGCGGGAAGGAGGTCCAACAGGGCTCTTTCAACAAGCCACTTTTGACCCGAAGGAGGGTCAGAATTCGCCTGGCAAAGTGAGAGGGCTTTGAGCAGAGAGGCAGGAACCCAGGCACTGCAATAAGCGGGTTAAGACTCGGCGGGACCCTGTTTAGTGCTTCTGAGACTGTTACTCTTTGTAGGAGCAGACAGGTCCTTGTTCTCCAGAAGAGAGACTGCTGGACTTTAACCTCAGCTGCTGTAGTGTTAACAGACTAGTGCTCAACCTGGGGGGGCCACCAGGGCTTCTTGACAGTCAGGAAAGTCTTGCCCCCACAGGAATTATTGAACAGTGACTTGGAAAGTGGAGAATTATTTACTGGCACTCACTTCTAGAAGGTTCTTCCTTCAATTGATCCTAAAGACCTTACTTTCTTTATATTGGATCTTAAGAACTAGCAGACATCATTTCTGTGTGACAATCCTAACACAGGGTGTCTTTAAGTATCTTCTCTGCCGTGTCTCCCCTGAAGAAATCCAGTTTCTAGGCATGCTTCCAAAACTTTCATCATGTTTGCTTTCCACGACCCTTTTATGTATGTGATAGGCCTCTGTGAGCCTAACTTCATCCTAGACGTTTTTCCATGAAGATATTGAGCAATTCACAAGAAGATGCCAAAATGTACCAGACTGGAAATAACTGAGGGAAGTTTCTGACTTTTTCTTGCGTAGTTGGGAGTTTGAAGTCCGACAGGGGCATCCTGTGTGTGACTGGGCTTTGTCTCTCTAATGACAAACGGTTTTCACCAGAAGTTATGTCAACCCAGTTTCCCCAAAGGGCATGTCAGCTTCCCATCCCTGCTTCTCAGTCAAGTGGGGTCCTGCCTACTTGTTGGAGGGAATGGCATCCTCTGCCCACCTTTAAACACCAGAAATATCTCCCCAGCACAGGAATGCATGCTCTGACCATTTTAGGATGAGTCAGCTGTCTGGAAACTTTATGTCCAGGGAATAGAGAGGGCCCATACTCGAGGTGGCATTAAAAATTGATCGCACAGGTGCGCTGCATGCAAATTCTACTGTGTTGAGGCGGAGTTGGGGGAGGAGAGGCATGAGATCATCCTCAAGTATGGTTCACGCGGGAAGGGACTTCAGGGAGTTCATGGCGCAAGGCTCATGCTTTAGAAAGAGAATTAGAGACTTGCAGAAAAAGAACTAGTCTCGCAGAGGGGAGTGACAAAGTGAGCCCTTGGGCACTGGTTTCGCTCCAGGGCCCTTTCTGTAACCCGGGTAGCAGCGTAAATGGCCAAAGCCATGGCTTGAGAGCATTTGGGAGGTTACAAATGTTCCAGAGAAACACCTGGAGAATCCTGGAACTTGGTTGATACAAAGGCAAGAAGGGAGAGAGGGTGTGGAGAGGCAGCTTAAACATTAGAAAGGACACAGGACTGCGAGACTGGAACTGCCCAGAGAAGATTTTGACCACCTCATCGATTCTACCACACCTGCCAATGCTCCTAATCTACCCTCTCCACACTGCCCTGAGAGCGGTGCTCCCTAATGTGACCACGCCTATCCTCATATTCCATTGTATAAGTGAAAAAACTAAAACTCACCAATGCTCAGTAATAAATAAAGGTCACAAGATAGCAAATGGAAGGGTGGAACTTGAGTAAATGTCTTCCTGATTGTAAGTTCCATTGCCACACTCTTCTGGCTCATTTTTGCTCCTTGAGAAAAGTCTACCTTACACATCATGCTATTCTATCATTTGCCATAGAGCCTGGCACTTAAATACGTACTCAATAACTACTTTATGAAGATGTGAAACCTGAGGAAAGAATAGTCCACTTACTGACCCTACAAGACAATGATCGCCAGGGTTTCCAAAGCTCTAAACCTTTATAGAAGCGACTACCACACCCTTGTCCCGAGGAATAACTGATGAGTGTGACCCACTGACCTAATGGATAAGTCATAATGTAGAACAAAACCAAATTCTGATGCTTAGCTACTCACTGTAACAAATTCAATTCACTGAAGGCCGATTGTATTCATTCATTCACCCACCCATTCGTCAATAGTTATTGAGTACGTATTTAAGCTGGGGACTTCAGGTTGAGAAATATAAATTAGAACTTCTGCCCTTAATTAGCTTCCAGTCTGGCCAACTCAAAACCATCAGGAAAGACAATGATCAGTTTGACTGAGGCCGACATAACATTTTCTACACAGCAAGACCGTAAACAAAGCTCACTGGACAAGCCCCACCCACAGCCCCAAAGTTGAGCCCATTGCACAGCGACCCAGTAGGACAGAGTAGAGCTGTACATTATCCGGGAGCAGACAGCCTCATCATTCTCCCAACATTGTGGTTAGCAAGCCAACCCTTAACCCACTCACCACCAGGGCTCCTGAATGTCCAAGTGGGGAAATATTTTTATATGTAAACCTTAAGAAATTAATGTGTGCTGTTCTATAAATAAATACAGTGTTGGCCATTTGCAGAGGAAGAACTATAGTACTGGAGACTACAAAATGTTGATTCTTTGGAATCAGCTTCAGCTAAGCTTATTTCTTCCCAATGGCCACTGCTGTATTTATTTATAGAATAGTGTACATTAACTTCTAAAGTTTACATGTAAACGTACTTTGTGGTTCTTTCTTTAAAAGATAGGAGCCCTAATGGCATCGTTGTGTGTTGGGCTACAAACCTCAAAATAAGCCGTTCGAATCCATCAACAATTCCTTAGAAGAAAAAATACAGTTTTCTATTCCTATAAAGAGTTGCAAGTCTTTGGAAGAAAAATTCTTTTAAAAGACTTATAGTCTTGGAAGCACACAGGTCAGTTCTACCCTGTCCTACAGGATCACCATAAGTCAGAATTGACTCTATGGCAGTGAATTTGCTTTTTTGACTATTCTTCAAACAATGGTGGTATCTATTTCTCCACTCCTTTGGATCCAGGGTTGACCAAGGGGCTTCATTGGAAATCAGTGGGGCACTAACAAATGTGATGTAAACAGAGACCTGAAAAACACTTTTCCACTGGGGATTCCCCACAGGGCTTGCCCTGCCAGCTGTTCTTTGAACCTTGAAACCACCAGGTAGATTAACAGGAAGATGCCAGACCACAGAAGCCAATGTGAGCTTCCTAGCTGAGGGTCCATGGAGCAGCTGCCAGATAAGTGAGTAAACCATTCTAAACTATCCAGCACTGGCTGAGATCACTGATCCAACCTGGACAGAAAACTCCCCATCATGCCAACATGCTATACATGCTGTACATAAGATATAGCACATTTTGTTCTTTACCACTATATTTAGGGATGACTTGTTACTAAGCAAAAGATGATATAACTCAGCGGTTCTCAACCTGTAGGTCCGTGACCCCTTTGAGGGTCGAACAACCCTTTCACAGGGGTCACCTGATTCATAACAGTAGTAAAATTACAGTTATGAAGTAGCAATGAAAATAATTTTATGGTTGGGGGTCACCACAACATGAAGAACTGTATTGAAGGGTCGCAGCATTAGGAAGGTTGAGAACCATGGATATAACTGATATACCAATAAACTTATTTAACTTGACCACATATCATTCTCAGTATACAAACCCAAAGGGTAGATCATTATTATTATTTAGTATCGAAGGCATTATGCTCACTCCTCACTTATTGACAAAGACTGGGTCATTTATTCTAAAATCAGCAAAAATGAAGGACGATCACATCAGCTCCCCAAATAGAAGATGGCCACATCATTATGTAACTACTAGATTATATCATTACATAACTGTCAGAGTACTGAGCGTCATGGCCCAAGCAAGCTGGCATACAATCTTAACCATCACAGCTATGTTGCTCTCACCTGTACTTCATTAGTAACAGATGCACATTGTTAATGCACAAAACAGTGTAACAAAGAAACCAATGCGGATGGTTTCACTGTGAGAGACTTGACTATAAGTGGGCAACACCAAGGATCTTTCAAGTGATTAAAGGTTTTTGTATCCCTCTGACGGTGGTGGTTACGTGAATCTAAATTCATAAAACTGCACTCCAATAAAGTTAATTCTACTTTCTTCAATTTAATTTTTAAATTATAATTAAAGTATATCTTCCATAGTTGCTAGTACAAATATGCAAAGATAGTTATTACGGCATACTTAAGTAGCTACCAATTACAAACCACACCAAGTTTGCAAACAGGGCTTTGGCTAAATCAGTAAGCGTACACAATAAACATAATGGTACATATTATAAACCCAGGACCGATGAACTTATAGAGCAGTGGTTCTCAACCTTCCTAATGCCGCAAGCTTTAACACAGTTCCTCATACTGTGATATGACCTCCAACCATAACATTATTTTTGTTGCTACTTCATAACTGTAATTTTGCTACTTTTCTGAATTGGGCGACCCCTGTGAAAGTGTGGTTTGACCCCCAAAGGGGTCACGACCCCCAGGTTGAGAACTGCTGCTCTAGCTACAAGTAGAATAAGAGTTCCTGGGAGGGCCTAGGGGAAGGGGAGGCCAAGGGGAGCTGAAACAAGGAGCTCAAGAAGGAAGTGTTTCGAAACTGATTGTGGTAGCAATTGGACAATGATGCTTGATCAAATGGAATTATGGATTGTTATATTATCTGTAAGAGCTCCCAATAAAATGATTTCAAAAATACAATTTTACTGTATTTTGACTAGTTTTAAAAAAAAGGAAAGAAAACGAGTTGCAGAACAGCACACCTGATCTCCTTTTTGCCAAAATGAAGAGAAAAGACTAGCAGTAACCTCGCAGCCGCTGCAGAGGTTCCACTAGTGAGTGCAATGGCCAGACCCGGGGGCTGGAGTGAGTGCAATGGCCAGACCCGGGGGGCTGGAGTGGGTGCAATGGCCAGACCCGGGGGCTGGAGTGGGTTTGGAGGAGGAGATGATCACTTATTGCTTTACACACTTGGAATGTTATTTTGTTTTAAATTTTAAAATAAATCTTTTTAATCTGCCCACAGGAACACCTATTTGCAGAGCCTAATGAGGATCTCTCAGTGCTAACTCATCACAAGCCCCTGAGGAGTTCATGGGAGGAGAAAGCCCAGTCTTTGCCCTGCCGAGCTGCTGGTGACGTCAATCAGACTGCCCACCAGGAGGATGACAGCCCAACGTGTCACCACCACGCCACCAGGGCTCCTCTCATGGTGATCGCTGGTTAGTGCCTAATCCATCTTCTCGCTTCCTCAGCTGGGAGCTCCCTCAGTAAAAGAACTCCGTGGCTCATCTTCAACTCCCCAGCAGCAAGCATTGTTTTCACAGCCGCACGTGCTTCTAACGCGTGTGGGTTGATTTGGAGGAGCACAGTAGTAGGAGTAATACATCTGCAAGCCGGATGGTGATTTCTGTGAATGTCGAATTGCTTAGCACAGTCAACAGGACAATGGCTAGGAACGCCTAAGCCATCTCCTGGGCCCCATGGATAGAATGGGTCGATGGTATCTAAATCACTGGTTTCTGTGTAAAGGGTTGTTGACATTAGGTGTAAGGTTAGTTTAATCAAGTGGATCTACATAGGCTATGGTTTATGTGTCAACCCTTGAACAAGAGGGGCTTGTCCCCCATTTTGTTGTTCTTGCTTTGTTTTGTTTTTCTAAAGCGGGGCTTGAAAATGGCTCACTTTGGTTTGCTGAGAGCTTGCATTTCCAGGCCAGATATACTGAATGAGAAAGAAAAAAAAAATATATATATATATATATATATATATATACTGAATGAGAACCTACACACATATATTTAATTAAAAGATCATTTCCTTAGGAGCTCTTACAACTCTTATAACAATCCATACATCCATTGTATCAAGCAAATTTGTACATAAGTTGCCATCATTATTTTCTAAACATTTACTTTCTTCTTTTTTTAACTCATTGTATTGGGGGTTTGTACAGCTCTTATCACAATACATACATACATCCCTTATGTCAAGCACATTTGTACATATTTTGCCATCATCATTTTTCAAAACATTTTCTTTCTACTCGAGTTAGTATCAGCTCTTTCCCGCCCTCTCTCCTTCCCTTATGAACCCTTCATAATTTAAAAATTATTTGTTCATGTCTTACACCGACTGCTGTCTCCCTTCGTCCACGTTTCTGTTGTCCATCTCCTTGGGAGGGGTTATATGTAAAACCCTGTGATCAGTTCCCCTTTTCTCCCCCACCTTCCCCTTACCCACCTGGTATCACTACTCTCATTATTGGTCCTGAGGGTTTATCTGTCCTGGACTCCCTCTATTCCCAGCCCTTATCTGTACCTGTGGACATGCTCTGGTCTAGCCAGATCTATAAGGTAGAATTGCGATCATGATAGTGGGTGGGGGCAGAAGTATTAAAGAACTAGAGGAAAATTGCATGTTTCTTCAGTGCTATACTGCACCCTGACTGGTTTGTCTCTTCCTTGTGACCCTTTTGTAAGGAGATGTCCAATTTTCTACAGATGAACTTTGGGTCTCCACTCTGTACCCCCCTCCCCATTCACATCGATATGATTTTTTGTTCTGGTCTTTGACGCCTGATACATGATCCCATCGACACCTCATGATCACACAAACTGGTGTGTTTATCCCATGTAGACTTTGTTGCTTCTCAGCTAAATGGCTGCTTGTTTATCTTCAAACCTTTAAGACCCCAGACACTATATCTTTTGATTGCCTGACACCATCAGCTTTCTTCACCACATTTGCTTGTGCACCCATTTTGTCTTCAGCAATTGTGTCAGGGAAGCTGAGCATCAGGAATGCCAGGTCATTTGAACAAAGTGTTCTTGCACTGAGTGTGTACTTGAGCAGAGGTCCACTGTCAATCTTCTACCTTAATATTTAACATATAAATATATGTACATAGATCTATTTCCCTGTAATTATATATAAATATATTTACATATGTACATGCCTGTATTTAGACCTCTGTAAGTGTCATCTTCCTCCTAGTTCTTTCCTCTACTTTCTTTACTTTCCTCTTGTCCTACCATCATGTTCGGCCTTCATTTGGGTTTCAGTAATTTCTCTTGGGTAAGTTGCCCTTGATCAAGCCCCACCAGGCATTCTCTACCCTCCTCACCATTGATTTTAGATCACTTGTTGTTCCTTTGTCCCTGGGTTGGTTGACACCCGTCTTCCTTTCCTCCCCTTCCCTCTCTCCCATGTCCCCCAATGGGTAGACTAGAGAAGCAAATCCAGGAACACTTATATGTGTAAAAGAGATTTTTATATAAGAGCAATTGAACAGTGAGAAAACATCCCAGCTCAGAACAAGTCCAATATTAGCCCATATGTCTGATACCAATCTATAAAGTCCTCTTTAGACTCATGAAACACATGCAATGACGCCGAATGTAGACGATCACAGGCCAGTGAGTAGAAAGTCTTTGGATCCGGTGGCACTGGAAACATTTCAGTGCTGGCAGGGGTCTCTGCATTAGGGTGGGTCCATGTGTCTTGTCAGCTGCTATGTTTCCCAGGGTGTAGCAGAAAGAGGGAGGTGTCTCCCACCTCCAAGGAGGAAGTACCAGTTTTCCCACACCCATACAGAGGCCTCACTGGCTATGATCTGATTGGCAGACTAGACTCCACGCCTACATTCTTAATCCTCAACTTGACAATTATATAACTACCCCACCCCAGACCCATCAGTTCCATTGTTTTCTCCTCCAGATTGTTTATCCCATCTATGTTATCTAGACATGCAGAGACAATGATAAGCACAAAATAAATAACAACAAACAAAACATTGACAAAATAGAAAAGCCTATAAATAGTTTCAGGTCGGTTTGTTGACCTTTAGTAATGTGTTCCGGTCGAGTCTGATGGGGTGCCACACCCTGGCCCCACAGTCTATTCCTGGTATTCCCGGGACTTCATTGCTTTGCTCCCCTTGATACTCTATCCCATGTCCTTAGTGTTTCACCCTGGTGTGGGGTCAGAATGGGCACAATTCCCACACTGTGTCTCCAGTGTTGCCCCCCATAGCACTATGGGTCAGTGATGGACATCCTATCTTGTGATGGGTCTGGCCCTATGGTCAACTGTGTGCATTGACTGCTCTGAGCAGTGGTATAGTCCTCAGGGTTTGGTGGGCCAGGATGTGTTCCACGATCTCTCCTCCCCTCTTCATATGCTCCCGTCTGCTCTGGCCATGCACCCCTCTCCCTGAGCTGTTGCTTCAGTGCTGTATCCTTCTGGGGGAAGAGGGGGAGCCTCTACATAGTTGGGATTGGAGCTGGTTCTGCAGACCTCTCTATTGGTTCTCTGCTTCCTGCCAGTATGAACATTTCCTTTCTATTGAGCTCTTAGTATCAGTTTCTGTTTTTTCCCTCCCTCCCCACCCCCACCCTCATGACCCCTTGATAAATTATTTTTTCGTATCTTACACTGACCTCTGTCTCCCTTTCCCCATAGTTTGGGTTATTCAACCTCTCCCCCTCCCCAGGGTGGGTGGGTGAGGGGTTATATGTCTATTATTGCTATCGGCTCCCTCTTCCTCCCCTCCTCTCCCCACCTTCCCTCTCCCCTCCTGGCATCGCAACTTCCATTCCTGTTCCTGGATGCCATGTATCTAGAGCTCTTATCTGTACCTGTGTGCATGTTCCAGTCTAGCCCGCAGTGCAAGGTCATGAGAGTGGGGAGTGAGGGAGCTTCAAGGAACCAGAGGAATGTTGTGTGTTTCATCAGTGCTATACTGCGCCCTGGTTGACTCATGCCTTCCTTGTGACCCTTCTGTGAAGGGATGTCCCATTGTCTACAGTTGGGTTTGGGGTCTCTGATACCCCTTGAAGAATCAATATTTTAACAAATATATACAAATTGCTTGGGGAACTATATTGATCACTTGGGGATCTTGCTGATGTGTATTTCAAAACATCCAGATGGAAATATAAATTGTCAGCAGGGGCGGAACCCAAATGAACCGGTTGTAAAACCCTATTTTCAAGTCATCTTGGAGCCAGAGCCACTTCAGAAGGAAGAACAATGGCTTTGAGTCCTGCTGTGTGCGGACCCTCCCTCACACTTCACACCCACATCTGCAGGAAACAGGCTCATCAGAAGCTAAGGAAGATTCCCTGTGTTTCCTTCAAAAGGCCTTTGATTCTTGGCCCCTTTCTTACAGGACTGACCTTAACAGGAAACCAAATTCTCTGCACATGTAAGTGCTGCTGGCAAAAGCAGTGTTCTAACCAGCTTGGCGCTGTGGCCTTCGGGTGGGCCTGGGGGGCTCCTCAGAGAAGCATAGAAGCCCTTGCTCTGGGGACCTTTGCCAGCAGAGCGGAGACCACTCACCTACCCAAGGGTCCCCAGGTGAGTCTCCGAACAGCAGAGTGCTCCCTCATTACCTCTTCATTGTCTCCAAGAGTAAGTCTGCACACAGTCAATATTCTGTTTCCAGCAATGGGTTTGTGAAAAGCTCTTTGGCTTGAGAATCAGACACTCCTTCCACTACCCCACCACCCCACCCCGCAAGGCTTAGAGATCAAATTACCTATCTAATAAGGATCCCATAAAGATCTATTACATGAAAAAACTCTGGTAGCACAATACTAATTCCTAGAACAAAGCTAAGTAATTTTCATTATGGATCAGCAGAGATTCATCTGGTTCCCCAAACTGGAACTTTGCCCCATTTAAACAACTAAATGTTGGACCTGACAGTAAGATATATATATATAGATATATATATAGATATATATATATCATATTATATATAATATATATTACAAATCTTGCTTAATTATAGCATAGCCATGATGTAATTAGTACCTATCACAGCCCTGATACATTGAATGTGTTGTTTTGCTTAATTCTCACAACAAACGTACGAATTAGTCGTTGTATTTTCAAAGTGAAGATGTGGAAATTGGCTCAGCTCAATTAAGCAACAGTGATGACTGACTACATGAGCTCATCAGTGTGAAACACCTGGAACAACTGCTGCCACTCAGACCCCTGTCCTCTGACTCAGAGCTTGGCACACAGTGGGATCTCCCGATGGAATGCTTGGCCAGGCATCCATTTCCCTTCATTTTCGGATGGTCCCAGTGGAAACGAACGTATACTCTGTGGACAGCGTGAAAGACAATTAACCTAAAATAGTAGGTTTCTTTTGGAACGGTTTCCCATTCACTCGCCCTGCCAGAGCTCAGCAAATGACTGTGGACTTGGCCTAGGGATTATCACCTAACCATTTCCCTTTTCACAGTGATCTCACCTGCTCCAGCCCTTCAGTTATCACCTGTCTCGATTCTAGACCTCTAGGTCTCACCCCTTTACAGCTATCAACACACACAAAATGACTGCTGGACGCCCAGATAGGCATCCCCACTGTAACAGGCCCAGAGTGAACTCTGAGTCCTTTTGCTGCCGAGCCTTCCCACCCTTCCTCTTCCTTTGTCCCTCAGCTGCACCCTTCCAGTTACAGACGGACTCTTGTAACTCTCGCCCTCACAGTCGCCGTGTCCTGTTCCCCTAGCTCTGCACCTCCCGCCCCCACCCTCATTTTCTCCTGCTATTGCAAAATGTCATCCCACTGGTCTCTCAGCCCCTAACTCCTGTCGCCTTCCCTCTCCTGGCTGTTTGGGCATTGTTCCTTCAGCCCAGCATCTCTTGCCTACCTATGTTTCTCAGTTGAAGTTCACATTCTTCCAAAATAACACATAAAGCTCAATGGCAATAAGGATTTGTGTTACATTGTTTTTCCCAGGTCAGAAAACTAAGTTAAATTTTGCATGCTGAAAAATCAAGGCCACTATACCTGTTTACAAATTGGGGAACAGGGAAGGGATTTTAATATAGACCAAATGTGAAGTCATGTTTCAATTATCAGTGTTGTATATTGGAACTATATCTTCTTTTTTTTAACAATTTATTGGGGCTCATACAATTCTTATCACAGTTCATACATATACATACATCAATTGTATAAAGCACATCTGTACAGTCTTTGCCCTAATCATTTTTTTTTCCTCTTTTCTTTTTTTACATTTTATTAGGGACTCTTCTTAATATTAGATTTTGAATCTCAGCTTTGAAATGTCATCTGATTAATATCCTTGAATGAAATAAAATTATTTTTCTCATTATTGTTATTTTTTATATCAAGGATTTTATTGAAGTTAAAATTCTTTAATATGAAAAAAGTAGGCTGAAAGTCAAATTCTATATTAAGTTACCAAAAACTTAAATGGTAGAAGGAAAGATGGGAGAAAGTTCATAAGTTTCTGTTTTATATATGGAGGTCCAAAAATGGCTTCCTTATTTATTATCACAACAAAGCAAAGGTTAAAGAATGTGTTTTAGGAAGTTAAAGATAACTATGGGAGGGACAAAACAGGATATATACATCCCAAGTGGCTAGAGAAGGTAAGTGTCAACAAAATAGAAGCTAAATAAGCAAAAGCCTGAAAAAAAAGCAATGCAAAACAGTGAGGAAGTTTAAATAGCCAAAGTATCAGACAGTCTGTCAGAAGTTAAGATTAAGCATAGTATAATTACAAGATCAACGTTTAGACACTCCTATTGCAAGACAAAAACTCTCAGACCAGTAAAAAGTTAAATCTTCCAAGATAATGTTTTTGGGAGACTCAAAACAACATGACAAAATCTGAAAAAATAAAGGCATGGGCAAAGAATGTTGTTGTTTGGATTGTCCTAGGACTTTTTAGTTATTTATGAAACTTTTAAAACTTTAAAAAATTAAGATGAAAGGAAGAAAGAAAAGACATAAAGGGTAATAATAGTATTAGTTTCAGGTAAGAGAATTCAAAATGTAAAGCATGAAGTGAAACAAACTCTATCATTGTATATTGATTTTTTTTAAAAGTCCACAATTCAAGAATAATGGTTAGGAATCGATTGCTTTAGTTACTACATAGTGAAATATGTAATGGGAAAACTAGTCAGAGGAAAAGGTAGAATGCAGACATAGAGAAAGCACAATTGTTTTGGTGGATAGCCTCACACCTCTCTCAAATCCTGACAGATAAAGTAGACTCGAAATCAAACATAGTCCATTAAATAATAACTAGAAGGTCTTCAATATACAAGCATATATGAAGTTGTTGTATATTATATATTTAAAATTCTATCCCTTTAAAAAAGAACTCCTCTTCTTTTTCCCCTTACGAATCCTTATGGTGTTTACTGAAGTTGATTATGCCCAGCAGTGAAGTGAGGTGTGCAGCAGTCAGACTGGTAAGGCTCAGTGGGACAGTTACAATGTGTACATCCACAAAACGACTCTGGACAACCCTGCCGTTACCCTGTGACTGTCGTCCGTAGGTTCCCTGGGTTGGCTCTGACTCAGAGCAGCCCTGTGTACCGCAGAATAAAAGACCACACCACCTGTGTCACCTGTGCCACCTCACCATTGCCGCTACTTTTTAACCCATTGACGCCGTCACTGCATCAGTCCATCGCCTTGAGGATTTTCCTCTTTTTAACTAACATCTGGCAACCATGATGTCCTGCAGGAATTGGCACCTCCTGATAATTTGTCCAAAAGTACTGGAGACAAAGTTTCCCCATGTTTTTCTGAGGAGCACTCAGACTGTGCTTCTTCTCAGACAGATCTTGTCATTCTTCTGGCAGTCCACAATATAGTTAATGTTCTTAGTTAAATATTAAGAATTCACCAGTATTCAAAGTCATAATTTTTCTTCGGTCTTCCTGATTCCAGGCCCTGGGTCTGCACCCATATGAGGCATTAGACAATACCACGGCTTATCTCAGACACACCTTGATGCTCCCAGCGATGTCCTTTCTTTTTATCATTTTAAAGAGGTCATTTTGCAGCAGACATGCCCAGTCTAATCACCCATAAAAGTTACAGGATGTGTATGGTTCATTCCTCAACAACTGCCACATGAGCTGTCACCAGCACCAGTGTATCACTATTGCCCTGGATAAGAACCAGACAAATCACATTGGAAAAACTGTTGATCGTATCAATGCTATCACCTTACACCCCAGGAGGATGATTGACAAGGTTTCTCTTTTGCTGTTTCTTTGGGTATTGGTTCTTCTGCCTTTGATTTGTTTGTTTCTGGTCTTGGGTTTGTTTTTGTGGTGTCTTTCTCCCCTTTGTTTGTTTCCTGGTTGGTTTATTGCCATGGTTGTTGTCGTTCTTGTGGGGTTTTGTTTTTGTTGGAATGTGACTGTCAAAGTAAATCAGAGTCCTGCTTAACCGGTGGACAAGCACTTGACTCTATCTCCGATCCAAGAACAGTTCGCTCCGATCACATGGTCCTGCTTGGACACTCGCCTTCGTGAAAGGATCTCTGAAGATAAGGGGGCTACAGCCCAGTGGGGTGAAGAGCGCAGATGGTACTATGAATGGGAGTACTGTCTGGGGTCTTCAAGGCTGGTATTCCAACCAGCAGCCATGTAAGGGAGGAGCCAACCAAGTCGACCAGCCTGTGGGATCCAAAGATGACAGTAACAAAATCCAAATATGGTGAAGGGAAAAGTATCAGAGCTTAGATAGTGAATACCCAATTTGTAGAAAGCTGTGGGGGAGAGTGGGAGCCCAAACTAAATCTGAAAAGTATCAGATAAGAGTAAGCATCTGGCAGGTCCTTTCTACTGCAGGCAAGGGACTCAGCTTCACCATCGTAGACTTGATTATCTGTGGCTCAAACATGGCTTACCTTGACATGTGATCAGCTGACCTCCACCTTCACCTAACTTGAATTTGATCTAGGCGCAAGTATTTCTTGCTTGTTCCATGACAAAAATTTCCCTGAATTTTTAAATATCGAAGGTAGTATTTTCTTTCTTTTACTTTATTTGTACTTTATTTTATATGATTATTTTATTCTTGCCACTTTACCTTGTTTTTGTTTCTTATTGTTACTTATGGGTTTCCCAGCTCTTGAAGCACAAAAGGACTATACACATAGCAATAATAACTAGCACAGTGGTTTGTTGGGGATGGGGTGGGCAGAGATAGGGTGAGGGGATTGGAACTGATTGTGATCACCTGTATGTATATCCACCTCATTTTAAAAGCACAACAGCTACTAGTAAAATGACAGGGAAGCGGTGTTCACATTTTAAGAGTTGGTCCAGATGAAGCAGTGCATAATGGTGGAACACCCACCCTGCTGGAAAGCAGTAGTTCTACGACAAGGAAAGCATCCCTGGATATCGTAAATGGGTAAGTGCTCACCTACAAACTGGATGCTTGGCAATTCCAACCTATCCAGAGGTCTCTTGGAAGACAATCTCCTTCTGAAAGGCCACAGCTTTGAAAACTCAGTGGAGTACTTTCACTCAGCACAGTGGAGACAAGTCAACTCAGGGACAACTGAAAACAACACACACACACACCCATCCATACACACCCAATCCAAAGCCCAACAAAGTGAAATTAGCCACACAATATCCCCATATCACTGCAGAGTTCTTAATAACAAACCTGTGAAATCCTATTTAAAATCTAAATGGGAATGAAACAGAAAGAAAAAGTAGTTCATGGATAGAAAGTGCTTTGAATCATAAACTCCATGTACAAAACTCTAGACTAATACCTGTGAAAATATATGTAAAATTCATTAGGATATATATGTGCATTTGTGTATATATATTTGAATTTTATATATAGATTTATTCCAAAGAAGTACAAATCTTAGCGTCTCTCACCAAAATTCTACAGGATCAGCTGGTCTTGCTGATCTGTTCATGTAATATAAGAATTATTTTTTTAAGGTGGAGATTATCAATGTTTTAAACTGGTCTATTCCTGTGGCCAAACCAACAACAATAAATAGCTGGAAGAAGAAAACTATCTCTCTTTTGATAAAGAAAACTCACAAATAAAAATTTGCAAGTTAGTTCAACAATTCTTTAAAGATTCATCTTCTTTGGATATTATGGCTTATATACTCAGAAGGCACGAATAGTTTGGTGCATTATAGCTGTATTAAAATAACCCTTCAGAAACAGTACCAGGAGTAATGGTTGCCTGAGGGAACAGGAAATGAGGGGTGGAGACAGTGGGGTGGAGGGAGAAAGCAGCGGATAGTACTGATGATGGCAAACCCCACTTGAGGGGGTCAAACAACAGAATTGTATGTAAATGAATATATTGGATGGTGTAAGATGTGACAAAAAATAAAAACAGGGTTCCTGGGAGGGAGGAATGGTCAGAGGATAAAGGGGAGCTGATAGCAAGGAGTTCAAGAAGAAAGAAAATGTTTGAGACTGACTGTGGCAGCAATTGTACAATACTGCTTGATGTGACTGAACCATGGGATGTTTTGATATCTGCAAGAGATCCTAATAAAATGATAAAAAATCAAAAAACACCACTTTAGTAGATTTGAAGATCCTGGTAGCCAAAAGATCCGCTGTTTAAACCCACCAATCACACTGCGGGACAGCAGGTGACTGTCGGCTTCTGTAAAGGTGGATGGCCTTAGAAGCCCATGGGGCAGTTTTACTCTGACTGATATGGTATTTCAATAACCCCACATGCATGAGCAGTTGGAAAACTGAAAAAAAACAATCAATGCCTTTGAATTATGGGGTAATAAGCTGAGGAACATTGGAAGTACTTTGAACTACCAAAAGGACAAGTAAACCTGTCTTGGAAGAAGTACAACCGGAATGCTCCTTAGCGATAAGGATGAAGAGATTGCATGATACATATGTTGGACATGTTATCAGAAGACAGTCCCTGGAGAAGGACATCATGCTTGGTAAAATAGAGGGGCAGCCCAAAAAAGTCCCTCGATAAGATGGATGGACACAGTGTCTGAACAATGGGATCAAATGTCAGAACAGTTGTGAGGATGGTGTAAGACTGGGCAGCGTTTCATTCTATAGTACATAGTGTCACTGAGAGTCAGAACTGACTTGTCAGTTAACAACTACAACAACATAAAGTTGTTATAAATCAGATTCAATTCAATGGCAGTGGTTTAGTAGAGTCCAAATCAGAAGTACATCATTCTTTAGCAAGATGCCAGGAAAACATTTACTAAAATTCAAAATTGGTATCCAATTTCTAAAAACGATGGTTTAAAAATATTAGACAACAAAGTAGGATAAAGAGATCTACTTGAAGTATGGCTTAATACTTTACTTTTAAACAGAAGAGGTTTTCCTATTAAGATTAGGAATAAAATAAAAATTCCTTATCACAATTATTTCATAGTAATCTGCAATAGCCTTGGACAAAAGCAGAGGATACTAGAAAGATACTTACTTATGTTTCACTGACCACGCAAAGATATTTTCATGAATCAGAGTAAATTATGGATATCATTACAAAGACTAGAAATTCCAGAGCATGTCATTATGGAGGATCCTGAAACAGTTCTTTTTCCAAACAGAAAACTAACTTTCCAGGACCAATTATCCTTTTCCCATTGTGCTATGTGCTTTAGAAAAACCCAAACCAAACTGTCATCAAGCGCATGCCAACCCGGCAGGACAGGGCAGAACTGCCCCCGTGAGTTTCTGTTACTCTAACTCGTCACCAGAGTAGAAAGAAGGTTCGTCTTTTTGCTGTGGAGTCGCTTGTGGTTTCAAACTGCTGGCCTTGCAGTTAGCAGCCCAATGCAGAACCACTACGCCACCGGAGTTTCTATATGTCCTTTATAAAGTATGAACATACTGTACTCAGTTCTAGTTCTGCCTTCCTCGTAAGCTTATCTATGTGTCAATACTCTTGAGACTAAACCCTGGTGTGAATACAGATTTGGGCTCAGACATAGCAACCACTGAGGGACTGGCATGGGCCGGGGGAGTAGGTTGCTCTGTTCATCAGAGGACTGTGTTAACTCGGAACAGACTGCGTACCACCTCGCAAGAACTCTGCCTTCAAATCCGGTGGAATTATTTCCAAGACATTCTTCCTTTCCACAATTGCTCAACTACTCTTCCTGTTTCCTTCCAGATGAAATGTATTCATGTGTTTTATTATACCTCCCAAACAGCATCTTTAGGGTTTTGCTGATAGTTATTAGGAAGAAATATTCCAAATTTATGTGATAAAAATGACAAAATCTTGCTGTGCAGTCTGTAGGAAAATGACAAATAATTGAAGTTAACCACCAGTTTTGCGGAGGAACATGTCACAAAGGTGTCTGTTTTCCTGAAATCATCCGTTTGTTTGAAATATAGTTATATTGACTATCTAGAATGGGTCAGGCTGAGGGTTCTTTAGACACCATGGACCAGGTTTCCAAGATGAGGGTAGCCCTGACCAGTCTGGAGTAACCGGCAGAGGAAGTGATAAGGAGTGTCACTTCTTGACTACTTGTGTCAACATATGGAGGACATATTGTACTAGGTGAGCACTTGGATTAGACCCTTGAAGTGGGGGCAAAGTGGGGATGAGAGCACCCAAAGCCATGTCTGAGGAGCAGCCCCTGACGCCTACTAAGGTTTTCTGGAGACAGTAGGGGGAGTGGGGTGGGACAACTACCTGATTTGTTTTTTCTGAGTGATATATGCATGTTCAGGTGCAAAGTGGAATTGCCTGGAACAGTTTAGAGGCTGAAGGAGAAGCAAAATAAGTTGCAGAGGTGTTTTATCTTAGGACCAGAGAGACCCTACAGTGAATTTATTGTTTTGCTCAGCAAGATAGTGTTAAACACAAATCATCTTTCCCCTTGACTCTGAGTCATTCACTAAGCGCTTTGGAGTTAGGGCTGTTTGGCGTGTGAAAGTGCTGGTTCTTAGCTCTCAGCGGTAGTGAATAGAGAGACCTGTTTTGTGGGGTCCAGTAAAACCTAAGTTACATCAAGTTCCTGACACAGAAATCTCCAGTTAACAACATATCAGAGTCATGACAAACCACACTTACAATCATCTGTTTTTATAGGGGCTTGTGGCAGTTACATAATCCCCTGTCAATTTGTGAAGAGGTAGAGCCTAGCCTGTCAATCAGCCCATAGCCAATGAGGTCTCCCTGTGGGTATGGCCTTCTCCTGAGGATTCAGGGAACTCCTATCTTCCTCTCTGGAGGTGGGACACACACTCTCTGCTTCATATTCCTGGTAACAAGACACATCATGCTATGCTAGAGCCCTGGAGCTGGTGGAGGCATGTGCCCACACCAACACTGAGATGCTTAAACCACCACTGGATCCAGAACTTTCTGCCCACTGGCCTGTGACCTTTCTGCCCACTGACCTGTGACCTTTTTGCCCACTGGCCTGTGACCTTTCTACCCACTGGCCTGTGACCTTTCTACCCACTGGCCTGTGACCTTTCTGCCCACTGGCCTGTGATGTGCATTCGGCATCACTGCGTGTTTCATGAGTCTGAAGAGGAATTTATAGATTGGTATCAGACATATGGGCTAATATCAGACTTATGGACTTATCTGGACTGGGCTGAGATGTTTTCTCAATATTCGATTGTTCTTGTATATAAAGCTCTTTCTTATACACATATGAGTGTCAATGAATTTGTTTCTCTAGTCAACCTGGACTAACATGGGCTTTTTGTACATCTTAGTCCTGGTGGTTATAGTAGGTACACATTGGACCGCAATCGGCATGGCGAACAGTTCAAAACCACCAGCACCACCTTGGGGAAAAGACTGGGCTTTCTACTCCCATAAGCAGTTACAGTCTTGGAAACCCTGTGGAGGTGCTCTGAATCAGCCTTCACTCGATGACAGTGAATTTTTTGAGAGACCCTCAGTAACAGGTTCTACATATCACGTTAAAACGTCTGTCAGCTTTATATGCAATGTTCCCATCCCCAAAGCCAAATAAAGATAGGACTGGTGAAGATACTAGCAATGAGGGCAATAATAATGAAAACAAAACGGAGACATCTGACTCACATTAGAGTCAGATCGAGATCTTCTGGTCGAGTCCGGGAATGGAGCCCTGCCGTAAATGAAGGCCCACCTGTATTTATTGCTGCCTCTCGGTACTTTCACAGCACTTGGCGTGCGGCACGTCACACAAGCCCCACAACTCTTTAGATGGTTGTAATATTGTTGTCCTCACTTTACAGGAAGTTGCAATGACTTCCCCAAGGCAACGTGGCAGTCTGCTTCCTCAAAGATTAGCTTTGGAAACCCTCTGGAGCAGTTTGATGCTGTCACCGTCAGTCAGGATTGACTCAGGGGCAACTGGCTCCAAGGGTGGTTTGTTGTGGTTGGTGGTGGTGGTTTTTCAATAGAAACCAGTCGGAATCACTGACGCTCCTCAGTCTTCCGGGGAAGTCATTGCTGCCATCTGGATGACTTTTGTTTGATTCCAGAGGCAGCTGGCAGAACTCACGTCTTACTCATGTTGGACCCACACTCTGACGATGGTTTATGCACTCCAGAGTCACTCCGCAGTCAGGAGGGAGGGTGGGAGAGTGGGAGGGGTCCAGGCCTGTTAGGAGATGAGCGGTGACTGAGCATCTGCAGCTGCTGTGTGTTTCTGGCTCCAGTCCCACACGTCCTGGCAGAGGGGCTGCATGTGACACACGCTGACTCTGGGTGTGAGGTTGGAGAGGCCACTGACAGCCCGGGCCGCTGAGTCTAGCATGCAGCGCAGCACGGTAAGGCAGAGTGGAATCGATCGTGAGTGGACTTGGAGCTCTGTAGCTGTCATTCCTGCTAGCCCTGTGCTGGTGGCAATGAGTTGAGATCAGGCCCATTTGTGAAGTCAACCCTAACTCTTCCCGAGCCACTATGGCGGCTTTCAACCCAAAGAAGCCAAACTTACTGCCCTCGAGTCAATTTGGACTCATGGTGATCCTGGAGGACGGGGTAGAACTGCCCCTGTGGGTTTCCCATACTGTAACTTTTGACCGGAGTAGAAAGTCTCGTCTTTCTCCTAAGGAACGGCTGGTGGTCTTGAACTGTTGACCACGTCATTTGCAATCCCATGTGTTACCACTACGTCACCAGAGCTCCTACTATAGCAGCTAAGACCCAAAATAGTCTCCATTAGGCATGAGTGGATAAGAAAAGTAATATCACTTTCTAACAATTATTAGTGCTTTCTATGGCTAAACATTATTCTAAATTGTTTACATTAATTACCTAATTTAATCACGCCAATGAACCCATGAGATAGGTAGGTGCTAATACAAAGCCTATTTTACAGATGCGGGAACGGAAGTCATGTGACTTACGCCATAGCACAAAGATCATCAGGGTTGGACTAGATTGGATTACTGACCTCACATCTTCCCCTCTCCTTGAATCCCTATGCTGGTTCCAGCCTCATTGTGGGCACAGGTTACTTCCCAGCCCTTGGCACTGGGCTTAGTCAGTTGACTGTGGGTGCTAAGTTTAAGACAAGGTCTTAAGTCGTGCTAAGATGATGTTTCTATCGTCTTGGGTTTCTACCCTCACCATCAGCACACCGTGCCCTGGGTAACCAAGTGGTCCCCAGAGGACATATGCACTGTAGAGCAGAGGCATTCTAGAAACCCGCACACCTACAACCAGAGGCACAGCTCGTCTCATCTGCTGCAAACTACGCCAATTGCCGCAGTGTGGCGCTGGACCACAGAGGTCCCAAAGACACGTCAACATTAACAAATGACTGTTGCTTCCGCTACTAAATTTTTAGGGTGGTTTGTTAGAGTTATCAGTATCCAATACAAATGATAAAGCTAAACTGTAAGCCCAGTCAGTCTGACTGCCTAGCACATACCAAAGCCCCACCCAGCACAAAAAAAAAATCAAATCATTGCCATCACATCGAAGACTGACTCATAGCAACCCCCTGTAAGTTTCTGTTTACAGAAGCAGAAAATCCAATCTTTCTCCACTGGAGCTGCTGGTGGTTTTGAACTGCCAACCATGCAGATCACAGTCCAATGAGTAACTGCAATGTAACCAGAGCTCCTAATCCTAGCACATACATTGAGTTCTCATATATATAGCCTTCCACATTCTCTATTAACATGAAGAAACTCAGCATCATTTTTAGATGTGAAAACAGAGGCCCAGAGAATTAAACAAGCACCCGGAAGCACGTCAGCATTTCTCAAGGTGTAAAACACTGGGTCTACCTGAGCGACAGTTTCACAAAGAAAGGATTGTAAGATTCTCCTGAAATTAGTAGTCAGGTACAACATAAATATAGAGCTAGATAATCTTTTAAATCCTTGAAAACTCTAACATTCTGGTTTTCTAAGTAAGAATTAGTAAATGACTTTGCTAAGGAAGCATTGATTTTCACTATAATATTCATGAAGCTAAAACCACCCCCTAATTCAGGCCACATCTAGAAGGCAAGAGTATAATGGAAAGACTTTCCACTCTTTGCTCCCTCAAGATTTCCCATACTCCCTGAGTATGGCCCTAGTGCCTTGGGCCAGTGGTGACAGGGAGAAAGCTCTCTCTTTCCTACCAAATCACCCCACGATTACGCTCACGGAAAAGCACATCGCAAGAGAATCATACTGAGATGCAGGATATCCCTCAGGAAGAAATGTATGCGTAGTCACTCAACTTCTCCACTTCCCACTTACTCTTGACCCCAAGTCAGCCCTCCCCTGAAGTTGCTTTTGCAACAGCCCTTAATTGCCAGACTCTGTACCCTCTCTCCCAACTTGGCTCCTGTCTCTGCAGCTATTGATATGACTAAAACTCCCTGCTTCCTTGGCCTGTGTTTTCAGGAATCCCCACTTCCCCTGTCTCTCTTCAACCCAAACTATCATTGGGAGTTCCCACAACTTCCTTGCTGTGCCCTTCGTGTTCTCCACATAGGTCAGGGCACTCCCGCTCACGGACACTTCACCTGTGTGTCTATCCATGACCACTCAGTCAATCCCAAGCCAAACTCTCCTCTTCCCAGCCCACTATCCCTTACCACCTCCTTCAATGTACCAGGTAGGATGATGACATAGGATCATTCCGCACATGCTTCTTATGCTTTTAAAAACCGTATAATTGGCACATAGTCCACATATAATACAATTCAATAGTTCAGTCATATTAAGAAGGGTTGTATAAGCATTTTTACCACAATTTTCTAACATTGTCTTTTTTCTTGTACTCAATATTAGATCCTCATCACCTCCCCCAACTTCCCCTGCCACCTCCCAAGAGACCATTAATCCAATTTCTATCTCTATAGATTGATCTATCCTGAATTTCATATATAGATAAACATACCAAAAAAAATAACTAACCACAACAACAAAGTAAAACTGAGAAAAACCTCAATCAAAAAGAAAGCAGAAAATATGAAAAAGCAGGACAATTTAAAAATGGCTCACAAGGGAGATCAAGTGATAAGATGTTCAATTTTAACCTAACTGTGTCTGCAATAATCCACTACCCCGTGCACTCTGCATGATAACAAGGCTCTTCACATCCCTGGCCTTGGTCCAGAGGGGATTCACCAGAAGCTGTATTTCCCCATCACCTTTTGTTTTAACTGAAATGACTTTGAAATGGGTCAAAAAGGAAATGAAACAAGATATTACATTTTAACCTTACTAGATATACCATAATCTACTTTGCAGGGCTCTCTCTGTCTGACAACAAAGCTCTTCCCATCCCTCGACTCTGGTTGGCGGGGACTCACCAGAGGCTTAATCCCGGAGGGACCTTTGGTTTTGGACTTCCAGTGTCACCCATGGCCTTCACAATGTAAGCTCTGATACCATTCCTTCCTTCAGATTTGCATTATATTATTGACAATCCTCGGATCACACAGGCTGGTGTGCTTCATCCATGTGAACTTAGTTGACACCTCAGTTAGATGGCTGGTTTTGATTTTACAATTTTCATGATTTTCTTTCAACCTAAAATCCTTAGGTAGTACGAGCAGTTAAGCACTTGACTACTAACTGAACGTTTGAAGGTTCAAACCCTTCAAGGAACATATCAGAAGATAGTCCTAGAGATCTACTTTAAAAGGTCACCGCCTCAGAGCAGGTCTACTGCACACACACCTGGGGGTGACCAAGAGTGGAAGCCAATTCGGCAGAGCCTAACACCAAGACTTCTACTCTTTACTCCCCTTCTGGTTTTGTACACTGTCAACCCTACTGAACCTTCTCAAATGTCCTTCTCTTGGCGCCTGCTCCTGGTTTCCTCCAGGATTATTCACTCCAGTTTTGGTTCTCCATTGTTTCTTGCCTGCTTCTATTAGAGCAGTGGTCCTCAACCTTCCTCACACCGCGACCCTTTCATACAGTTCCTCATGTGGTGGTGACCCCCAACCATAACATTACTTTAGTTGCTACTTCCTCACTGCCATTTTGCTACTGTTATGACCCCTGTGAAAGGGTTGTTCCACCCCAACCCAAAGGGGTCGCGACCCACAGGTTGAGAACCGCTGTATTAGATCAACTTTTTTTTTTTTCCCCCACACACCAGCCAGCAAGCTGCTTAAATGTCAGCTCCTCACTCAACCATCTTCCATCCACTCACTGCCTATCAGATTCCCAGGCTATTGAAAGGACTCAGTAAATGTTAGCCTGAGTGAAAGAATATGAACATCTGGGTGGAGGGAAGGTGGGGTTGGAAAGGGGGAACTGATTACAAGGATCTACATATAACTTCCTCCCTGTGGGACGGACAACAAAAAAGTGGGTGAAAGGAGACGTCAGGCAGTGTAAGATATGATAAATAATAACAATTTACAAATTACCAAGGGTTCATGAGAGAGGGGAGAATGGGGCGTAGGGGGAAGATGAGGAGCTGATACCAAGGGCTTAAGTACAAAGAAGATGTTTCAAGAATGATGATGGCAACAAATGTGCCTGACACAATGGATGTATGTGTGGATTGTGATAAGAGTTGTATGAGTCACCAATAAAATTATTTTTTTAATGAATATGAACATCCTCCCTATTCCTCACTTATGGGCATTGCCTTCTGGCTCACTGGCTGTCAATCTTTTCTGAGGGGTGCCCAGTGTGCCCAGGGAGAATAAAAGGTCTTGTACGCAGTCTTATGGATAAATGTCCAAACTCAGGCTTCCTAAGAAAAGCAAATGTAGAGTCTAAAACAATCGTTTAAGACAAGCTGATCACCATGATCATCTGTTTCCTTTGGTTTGTATCACTAAAAACAAGCAAACAAACAAACAAACCCCACTCACTGCCATCCATTTGATGGCCACTCATAGTGAGCCTGTAGGGCAGGCTAGAACTGCCCCTGTGTGTTTCCAAGACAGTAACTCTTGGTGGGAGTAGAAAGCCCCATCTTCCTCCTGAGGAGCAGGGCTGTTTCCAACAGCTGACCTTGTGGATTGAAGCCCACTGCCACCAGGACTCCCCTTCGTGCCACTAGAATAGTATGAATTATACACCAGAATCAATTCTCCATTATTGATCTGGCACACACATATATGGTTCTAAAAAGAATTGAGAGCGGGTTTAAAGGGACTGACTCATCTAGACACAGAAGTGTCCCCCAAGCCGCATACATTCCCACATCACTTTTGTGATTCTTGCTGAATCCACAGCTACCTCTGATTATTCAACTGACCAATTTTTTTTTCAACTGACCATTCTTATGAGCGCACCTTTTTTGTTTCTTAGCTTAATCCTCATGAGTTCATGATATTCGTATGATTAGATTCATGAACACATATATCAATACCCATACATATATAAATATTAAACTTATCAAATTCTTCCAAGCACATCAGCAGTAGTATATTTCCCTCACTCTGGAAGCATTGTGTTACACTTAATCCAACGCAAAACCAATTATTAAAGCACTTCTCTGCTAGCCAGTGTATTCTGTTGGTGCTGAGAATATTAAAATACCAAGCATAGCTCAGAGCCTTGTGAGCAAAATGAAGAAGTAAACTGTAAATTGGAACAAAGGTTCTAAGACAGTACTATGTGACAGTGGGACCTGTTATCAGGAGAAGCCGTCCTTGGACAAGGAAAACAATGCTGTTACGCTTGTGACCTTCCACAGGTCATCTAACCTTTTGAACCTCCGTGTCCCTACCTGTTAGAAAAGACGAATGCTGCTACCTCCTGGGTAAGGTTCCGTGCTTATTAAGTGCTTAATATTAAAATCATATTAAGCACTCAGCACATGGAGACTCACACGGTGGCTTTTATTCTTACTAATACTATTACTGTTTGTGTGGATGTTTTGACTCAAGGAATGGAATTTGAAGCCCATCCCAGATTCCCAGATGTCTAAATCACTCTTGTCCCCAGGGTGGAGTCCCCTTGGCTCTCCAGCCAGACGCCTTGCACACCCAGGCCCTGTGTGCCAAGGTTACGCTGGTTCACCATCTGACGCTGCAGAGAAACCAGTGCCTCCCCAGCCCCAGCAATGTCAATACTGCCTTCCTGACTCCGCCTATTGTATCTGGAGGAGAGTGGCCGAGCATTGTCTTCCAGCGCTCCCCCCAGGAAGCATGATATCACTCTCTAACAAAAGCGGGAAAGCTGACCGTTCTGCTGAGATGGGTGTGACTACCACCCACCTCACTGGGCAAGCCCGGGGCCAGGGGCACAGAGCAGTGCAGTCCCACACGATGTCCCTCTACCCACCGACTACCTGGCTCCTTGGGGTTCTCTTTATATTTTCTCCCCCTCCTCCCCATGCTCCCTTCATGCTGGACCGGGAACCACCAGGCCGTGGGAGTGCTTTCCCTTCCCAGATGCGTTGAAAAGAGGACGCTGCCCATCTGGCAGAGCCGCATCTGTCTCCCTCCGCACCTGGGCCTGCAGCCTAGGGGAAGGAGCCTGAAAGACCGAAAGTAGGCAGTGGAGGTTGAGATAAGCAGACAGCCAGCCTTGCTGGCTCGAATAAACATGCTGCGCATGTGAGTTAAGAAATAACACCTGGCTAGACTGGTGGGAATGGGGTCAGCAGTTGAAAATTCCAGGAAGAAGGGAGGCCACTTCATTCCTCTCTCCAGCAAGCTGGGAATGGTGCCAGCTGATCTGAGACCCCTTCCAGATTGGGTACTGTCACACTGCCTGCAGGAGAAAACACACCTGCAGGGTGGGTCCCCTGACAGCCAGGGGCAGAGGCTAGCGCCCCTCTTCCACCTCTCTCCTCAAGACCCTCACCTTGTCCCCCAGCCCGCTACCACCAATGAGAGGAAATCTCACGAGAGGACTCTGATTTGACATCTCTTCTTAAACACTCCCTGCTGCCTCTTCAGAGAATCCTCGGCTAGCTCCTCTTTCTCTTCCCTTTGCTGAAGTTTTGCTACACCCCACAATCTCTCACCTCTCAGCCTCTGTTCCCCTAGCTCGGAGGGTCACCTCCAGGTCCATGGTCTCCTTTGGCATAAATCAAAGTATTATATAACTTAATCTCTTGCCCAGCTCCCTGCTCCTGAGAGCCAGATTGTATTTTGTATCTCCTTTTTCATGCAGCCTCAAATTCAACATGTACAACCTAAACATTCCCTCCATCCTGTCAATCCCGACTGGCTCCTTTCCCCATGTTTTCCAGCACACTGTCCGACACCACCCTGCCTCAAGCCTGAACCACTGCCATCCCTCTCCCTCTCTCGTGACCTTTCATGCATAACTGGTCACCCACTCCTGTGGTTGCACTTCCTAAACCTGCCTCAGACGCCACTTCATCCCTGTGGCCTATTTGCCTGGAATATTGGGGAGCCAGATTGGTCTCGGCCTACAGTCTCTACCACATAACCCAGCCTCCACAGTATGACCCCAAGGAGTTTTCCAAAAAAAAAACACACCAGATACAAATGTGCATGAAAAAAACTAAACAAAACCACCACAGTTGCTAGAGAATCAAGTCTGACCTAGGACAACCCCATGTGTTTCACACTAGAACTGTGCTCCCTATTTTCAATGGCTGATTTTCTAGAAAGGGATCGTTAGGTTTTCTTCTGAAGCACATCTAGGTAGAATCTCACTACCTACCTTTCAAATCGAGGCAGAGCGTGTTAACTACTTGCTCTACACCCAACCACATCTGTCACCGGAATGAGGAGTGAACTACTTTAATGGCTTCCAAGGATCTTCAGCCCCACACCGTTCCCCAGTAATGCGATGCTCCAGCCTTACCCAGCCTTCTTCTACTTCTGGAAGCCTTCCCTTCTGTTTCACACTCTCCCCTTCCTATAGAGTCTCACTCTAATGGGACAGTCTTTCTGCCTGTCTCAGTTGATTTCCATGGTTTTGAAATCATTTAGTGGAGCAATTCATAACTAAAACCTGTCATGAATTTTTGGCAATATTTATATTTATGGCCACCTGTGAGCTTCCAAAGTGGGAAAATCAAACCTATGATTGTTTTAATATGATTAATTTTTAAAATCATTTTATTAGGGGCTCATACAACTCTTATCACAATCCATATATACATCAATTGTGTCAAGCACATTTGTACATATGTTGCCATCATCATTCTCAAAACACCTGCTTTCTACTTGAGCCCTTGGTATCAGCTCCTCATTTTCCCCCTCCCTCCCTGCTCCCCCCTCCTCCATAAACCCTTGATAATTAATAAATTATTATTATTTTGTCATATCTTACACAATCCAATGTCTCCCCTCACCCAATTCTCCACTCTCCATCCCCCAGGGAGGAGGCCATATGTAGACCTTGTTAATCTGTTCCCCCCTTCTCCCTCACCTTCCCTCCACCCTCCTGGCATTGTCACTCTCACCACTGGTCCTGAAAGGTTCATCTGTCCTGGATTCCCTGTATTTCCAGTTCCTATCTGTGCCAGTGTACATCCTCCTGTCCAGCTGGATTTGTAAGGTAGAATTGGGATCATGATGGGGGGGGGAAGCATTCAAGAACTAGAGGGAAATTGTATATTTCATCATTGCTATACTGCACCTGTTGGCTCATCTCCCCGCAGCCCTTTTGCAAGGGGATGTCCAATTTCCCACAGATGGGCCTTGCGTCCCCATTCTGCACTCCCCCTCATTCACAGTGCTATGATTTTTTTTTGTCTTTGATACCTGATACCTGATCCCTTCGATGCCTTGTGATCTCACGATTAATTTTTATTTAAATTTGATTTAGCAATTAATGAAGTTGGCATTAGATACTTCTGGGCATTTAATTCAACCTTTATGTTTGCTTTCATCTTCTTTTGTGTCACTGGAGACAAAATTAAATGTCTAACCCCTGAAACACTAATATTTGTCACAGACCATATTATGCCATTTCTCACAGCTTACAATTCTTCCACCCACATTAGTCTTTCCCACAAAAAGATGTGAAGCAAGGGGCAGGGCAGGAATGATGACCCGTGCTTTTGTGTCCTCCTGCTATCAGTACAGTAATCAGTACAAAATAAGCCCTCAGTGAGAATTCATTTACTGAAAGGATAGATGAGCAAATGAATGAAATATCGGCTTGGAATAATGTAATAAATGTCTACATAGTTTAAGGTGCACATTTGTTATGGATAATATTCAATAATCCCTTAACATTAAGTAAAGACCCAGTTCCATGATAAATCTGTTATCACAGATTTGTAGTTTATTTTCACATTTAAGGGAAGAAACGTTTTCCTTTGACCTATTTAGATAAAATATTTAACATAAAACAACCTCTTAATCTGAATAAACACTACATGTGATATATAGGAGCTTGATTTATTATGATTGCAATTATTTTAATAATAGTTATAATAACAATATGAGTATTATACCCACAGTGTCTTATTGTGAGCCATGAAACTCTTTTCAATAAAGACATTGGTAGTGCTGTCTAATCAGCAATGCCACCCTTGTAAATGATAGGCTGTAAGGTCTCCAGCCTCCTTCGTGATCATTGGTGTACTGGCGCTCACTTTTTCGGCTGTTATGTCAACAAAGATTGTTAATGGCACTGGTCATTAAATACATACCTACAGAGAACAGAGGGGAAATACTATCTGGTCAGTGGCTGATTAGCTTAACTTTATGTGCTCAAGGCTCAAAAACACAGTCGACATGAAGAGGGAACTCAGGCTAGAAGAACATCAGTGGGAAGAGTGGACCCAGGCAAGTTGTATTAAATTGTGCTTGCCGAGTAGAACCTGTGGATGGGCCTGCAGTCAGTTGATTTTGGCTCTTAGCAGTCCTGTAGACTGGAGTAGCACTGTCCCGTTAAGGAAGCAGCCTGCTATATTCTCTCCAATCGAGCAATTGGTGGGTTTGAACCGCTAGCTTTTCAGCTGGCAGCCAGTCCCTATAGTCAATCAAAGATTCTAGCCTGTTGAGAAGGAAGTGGATTGCACAGATTTTGAGGAAGTGGATTATGTTAGAATTTACAGAGTGCCTCTCCTTAGTCCTTATTCGTGGAAAAATTAGAACAATCTTGCAGCTGTACCATGGGCCTCTTACAAACACTTCTCTTTTGACTGTGCTTCATTTATTCGGCCAGTTCCTACTGGTTAAACACTTTGCATGCATTATTCCATTGTGTTCTCATTAGAAACTCTGAATGTAGGCGTTTTATGCATCAGGATTGGAAGCTGGATTACAGAAATTAAATAATTTGTTCACAGTCATCCCATTGGGACCTAGTTCCAGATCTGTGATTTCATAATCTGTATTTTTTAACTACTTCTCTTGCATTCTTGGTTAGCTTGATGTCTGACTTCCAAAGTAGTGGTCTCAAAAGTCATCATAGAAGACGTGCATGTGTGTGTTTGTTTTTTTCTTTAAGGCACATTGATTAGCCAAAATTCATTGTGAAATTACCACATTTGGGTCCACATTTGGCTTAATTGAGCAAAAATCCTGGTGGCCTCTCTAAGCCCTTATCTACCTGCTAAGTGATCAGTGAAGTGCTGCAGACAGCTGGTAAAGAGGATGTGAAAGGGAATGTAGTAACCATCTCAGTCTACATCCTCTTTTTTATTATTTAAATCATTTTATTGGGGGCTCGTACAACTCTTATTCCAATCCATATATACATCTACTGTGTCCAGCACATTCGTACATTTGTTGCCATCATCATTCTCAAAACATTTGCTTTCCACTGGAGCCCTTGGTATCAGCTCCTCAGTTTTCCCCTCCCTCCCTACTTCCCCCTCCCTCATGAGCCCTTGATAATTTATAAATTATTATTATTTTGTCATATCTTGCACTGCCCGATGTCTCCCTCCACCCACGTTTCAGTTATCCATCCCCCAGGGAGGAGGTTAAATGTAGATCCTTGGTATCGGTTCCCCCTTTCTACCCCATCGTACCTCCACCCTCTAGGTATTGACACTCTCACCACAGCATCCTCTTTAAACAGACAATCGCCCAGCCTCTGATGGAACAAACACTTTCCTGTATGGGTGCTCACTCCTTATGAGGATGCTCATGAAATTTGTAAGGATTTTTTTTATCAATAAAATCAAACTCTATCTGTTGCGCAA
Source organism: Tenrec ecaudatus (assembly GCF_050624435.1). Classification (NCBI taxonomy): domain Eukaryota; kingdom Metazoa; phylum Chordata; class Mammalia; order Afrosoricida; family Tenrecidae; genus Tenrec; species Tenrec ecaudatus. The sequence continues at coordinate 26,083,506 of NC_134539.1, read as the reverse complement.
CTCCAAATGTGTACTAGTAGAACACACATGATGTTGCCTTCTAGATACCCACTGCCACAGATAGAGTGGCTAGTGAGTTTGGTCCCAGAACCATTAGGTTAGAAGCCCAGCAGTTAAATCACTGCACCACCAGGGGTCCTATACTCAAGACTCAAACCCATTTCCAGTGAGTTGATTCTGACTCTTAGCGACTCAGTAGGGCAGAATATAATTGTTCCCTAGAGTTTCCAAGGTTGTAAATCTTGGCAAGTATAGACAGCTTCATCAGTGTCCAAAGCACTAGAGTGAAGGGAAGGGAGTATCATTCCTGGTTTGAACCTGAATTCTACCAATGCAACGTGTCACAGCTGAACAAACAGAGCAAGCGTTGACGTGCATGAATGTTGTATATCAAAAGAACCTGGGTATCATTCACAAGAATTTCTTTTCCACATTGAGTACATATAATTTATTTTTTAACCAAAACATGTAGGTTGACATTTGGTCTATTTAAAAATGGTATCTCTTGGTTTGGGTCCACCCTTCCAGCCTGTAGGAATTTATTTAATTCCCTCCTCTAATCCATCTCCCAGGAATAAGCAGATGAGATCATCACACATTTCTCTGTTGAACCACAGAGCTCCTGGAGATAAATTGCTTTTAAATCTGGAGTCCCCTCACTTGAATCCCCTGCAGGGAACAGCATAGTCTTCTGAGATGGACTTGGAGGAGTACTTTCCTCCAGGAGGGATGTCTTAGAAGAGTTAGGCTCTGCCACACTGTTCTCTCAGTGGAGGGCTGAGAAGGGAAAGCTGAGATAGCCCAGTAAAGATAGCCCTTGGAAGGAAGCATCGGTGGAGAAAGTAGGACTCCTCCCTCAGAGAACAATTCTGAGGGTGCTTCTGATTTGTGCCTCCAGATCTCCACCCTGTATTACTCAGAAGTGACACTGTCCTTCCGAGAGCAGCCCCCATGAGGAGGTTCCCGCTGGGGCCATTGTCCGGACCTATCATCGCATTTCCTCCACCACCCAAACCAGATGCGCTGTTAGTGAATACAGATTACTATTTAAAAGGTCTGAGGAGGCAGAAGAGCAGTATGTAGGCATACCATTAGATCCTTTCCACCGGATCTATGTGGACGATCTAGGACAGACTTTGTAAAACAGAAAGACTGAGTTGATCCACCCCCACCCACCCCCACTCCCATGCACAAATCCTTAAAGAGAGCAGCCTAGTTTGGGGAGGGACGGGAAGTATGGGAAAGCTAGTATGTTTATTAGAACTTGTTTGTAAATGGAAATTGCAGTGATTCTTCATTGGAAAGAAAATACAGCTCCTCATACCCTCTATGGGTCAACATTCCTTCCACTCAGAGCCGCCTCTGTTGAAGCACCGCCCCCACCGCCCCCAATACTGTTGGTTTGAAAAAAGGAAGGAGAAACCAACTACTGGGCTGGAGAGAGAAATCCATAAGCCATTATTACTCCCTTGCCCATAGCTGTAGTCTACAAGAGCAATTCGGCTTGATGAATGGATCTCCTTGGCTATAGACATGACCAATCTGTATTGTTATTTTAATCATTAACCCATGGCTATTCATAGTCCTGGTAGCTTAGACTGAGAATGTAAGTTAGAAATCAACCCAGCCAACCTAGCTCAGAAATGAACCTCATTCCTGTCACCCTTCCCTTGTAACCAGAGGATCGCCTCCATTCCCTCCCTGACCATCTTCCCGCTGAAGTCTAGACACCAGAGCAACTCTATTGGAAATAGAACTTTTTTGTTGTATGTCATGATTGTATTGTAAAGCGCCATCACACTGTGACTTTTTTAAAAAGGGAATTCAAATAGTTCATGTATGTGTGTTTTCTTTAGTGTCAAATATATCTCAAAATAACTGTGGACCCGTGGATTTGCATAACTATAATCTCTGGTGTGGAATCAGTCCCAGACTTCACGTCACTGTTAAATATATCACTAACCCTCCAAAAGAATGATTATAAGTCTGAAGCTTAAAGGTATATACTATTTTATAAATGAGCATTATTTCTGCATTAATATGAACAGCTAGTACTTCTATATTGAAATCATTGCAGATCATTTTTTAGTTTGGGATGTGGTATTATACATTCTGAAGGTTGTTTTTTTTTTTATTTTAAGTCCTCAGTATCATTTGTTATCCACATGGAGCTCAGTCTCTTAGTGGATTAAATTTGTGACTATTTAGTAATAAAAATTTTCAAACATATATAAGAATAACATAGTAGGTACCTATATCACTTTCTTATCATATTTTATTAATATAGATTAGCCTGTACCATTAAATTCAGTAAATTATCAAAATGCATTTCTAACATCAGTTCAATTTTCATTAAAATCATTAGAATGCTTTCAAGCCAAAAGGGACAGACTGCTGGCACTCATAACAAACTCCCAATCTGCATGTTAGATTTTGTTACTATTTTCCATCTGTGCCACATCATCGGAGTGAACCACAGCAGTATGCTAATGTCTAGAAATGCAAGCAACAGATACAACAAATCTGAAAGCATCCAGGCCAATCACAACCACGTCTTAATTCCACAACGGTGTTTAAAATTCTCCTGTACTCGAAGATCTTTACAGCTGTCTAAACATTTGCTTCATTTAGCCAATGTACACCAAAATTTAAAATGAAAATTCCTTAGCTCTAATCTGCTAGACCCCATCTACGAAAAATGTAGGAGTGAAGTGCTCTGATTAAAAGAGCAGATAAATATTCAAGTTTCCGAGAGGTGCCTGGATCATCTGTACAAGGAGGCCAGGTGGAGCAGTCCGTAAGTGCCCAGCTGCTGAGGGAGTGGTTGGGGGCTTGAACCCAGGAGCCACTCTGAGGGCAAGAGATGTAACGGTGTGTTTCAATGAAAATGAACAGCCTTAGAAACCTCCGAGGGAAGGACTGCACTTTCTTAAGAATTCTGATGGGTCCAAATCGACTTGGATTTGAGCTTATGTTGTTCTTCGTCGACACAATCAACAGTGTAAATTTTGTTCCTTAAATATTATGGAAGATTTTCTTTGCAGCTGGTAAAACTAGATTCTTCCCTCATCTTTATTTTTAATAAGATCGAAAAGCAGGCAAATAAGGCCACAGTAAGCAAGTCTTTTCAAATAAGGTGTATTGGTCATCGGTCTGCATCGTCTGTGGCTCTGCAGGGCACAGTCAGGCAGAAGGGAAAAGCCGTCCATGCCCCAGGAACTGTGCATTTCAAGCCTTACACATATGAAATGGAGAATCAGAGAGAAATCATTTTTATATCACGGCCACCCCTGTTATCTAGCTCTAAGAGATGGCTCGAGAGCCCCCCAGTCGCTAAATCTGTTTAAAAAATAAAGCAGTAAAGCCCATCCTTACCAGAAAGAAGCAAGCTGACTCCATAGAGCACCAAGCCGGCTAAAGAGTCCATGCTTCCCCCAATCTCTCCATCCAGTTTTCGCAACTGTGCATGAGGTCTCCAGGATCCTTTCAAAAACCCAAAGGTTTGTGACTTTCCATTCGCGTGGTCCACTAGGTCTTGTTTACAAGCGAGAGGCAAGAATGAACAGCCCAGAAGCAGGCTGTCACAGGCTCATTTCTGTCTGAGCACAGGGAGTTTTAAGTTCCTTTTTCCTGTTTCCTTTGTAGATTAGGATGGGAAAGGCCTATCTTAAAGGCATTTGGTATCAGCGGGGCTCGGGGCTCTGCAAGTCCTATCCATCTTGCAGGCCATCAAAACACTTATCTGTTGCCGCCTCTGCTGCTGCCACAGCTGCCTGGTGGGGGAGAGGAATTTTGGTTGGAAGCGTGGCTCCTGGTCAGCACTTTCGGGAACAATAGGAATATCCTCCCCTAGGTGGGAGCCAGAATAACAAGCCCTCCACCTAGGTATGGTATGCCAGGATGGCTAGCCTTTCCCTAACGGCTCTCCCGGGGGCCACTTGGGATCCCTGGCAGAGTGGTTTTTGGGTGTGGGGAGCAATTTTTGCTTTTGCTTTCTCATTTCAAACCACATAATTGGAGTTGGGAAAAGACGTTTTTTGTGATGAGAAAACATGACCTAAGGGGCGCTTCATTTCGGTCATCACCAGGGAGGTCGGTGGGTCCTGCAGCCACAGACAGCCTCTACTGGGCAGCCTGATTCTTTCAAGCACATGGTTCGGCTGTGGACCCAAAGCCAAAAGATACCCCACGTTACTGGTCCCGCGATTTTTATTAGTCAATTCACCTGAAGGTCATCTCACTTTTTGGAAAAAAATTGGCATAGAAGGATTCCGGTCATGGAAAGCACGTCAGGGTTATTGGTCAGTGGTGCTTTGGAAGTAAATCACAGACAAAATCTCACAAGCAATCTGAGGGGAAAGACGAAGGTGAGAGACTATGGGGATAAAAATATTCCCAAGCGCAGACAGGGTCTGTCCGGGGCCAACATGAACAGAGTCGATTGGCGTCGCACGAATGAAAAGGACAGAAACTCAAAACTTAGCCTGATGAGGATTTCTCCATCACCCTTATATGACTTTAGAAAACAGAGGAGGTGCCCTCGGACATCCTGCCCTAGTGGCTGAGGGAGGAATTGCTCCCCCTTCTCTGGCTGCTCACAGGAAAAGGTAGATGCCGCATGGTCTGGCTCCATGTGCGTCCCAGGTTCTTCCACGTCAGCAGTGATCTCGAGAAGCAGCTGATGTTTCAACTCCGCCAGCACAGCAAAGGCCTGGCTCTGCCTCCACGCGGATCTGCTGGCAGCGCTGGATTCGCCCTACGAGTGACCAGGGACAAATTACTTAATCTCTCTGTGCTTCAGTTACAAAAGCTGTCAAACAACATTACTACTTCTTTCGTGAGGTTTTGGGGGTTGTTTGGTTTTTGAAGATTAAATGAGCTTTTGAATATTTATAATTATCTGGCACCCTGCCTAGTTTATAGGTGGCATGTATTAGATGTTAAGACGCTCATTCCCTTCCATTTTTCTATTCCATCTCGGATTTAAGTTTCAAAGGGTGAGCAAAGAAGCCAATCTCTATTCTTATGAGATCATGTTAATTTGGGCACTTAAAAATTCTCTGAGAGTTGGAATTCTGGGTTCTAGTCCTGGCCCTGTTATTACCTTTCCCCAGGAAGTCTGGCTCAAGTCATTTCTCATCTCTAGGCTTCCATTTCTTTGACTGTAAAATGAAGCATTAAGATTGGATGTGACTATTTCCCTATGGTTCCAACATTTCATATGTCTAAATGACTTTTTAAAAGACGTCCCTTTCTCTGTAGCCCCAAGTTGACTGCTGTGATCTCTCTACTCTGCCAGGTTCTTTCCTGTGGACGCTTCCAAGGAGATGCTGGCCTTGTGGCTCTGTAGCTGTGGAAGCCTAGGAGCATCACAAAGGTCTCCTATTATAGGGCCAGGGTGGCTGAAGTTGTGTGAAGTCCACTGGCCCCAAGCCATACCAGGCAGCAATGAAAGTCCTTGGAAGTAAACAAACTCCAGGGTGCCAGACCACCCCCACCCCCACCCCCCAAATTGGTTCTCATCACCCAGGCACGCTTCCTCTGTTTGTGCTTGGTGGCCGCACAAGGAAGTAGTCATTGCTCACACCCCCTCCTGTTGGCTAGGTCTTGTGCAGTGGCGGTGCTATCTTGCTTCCTTTTCTGGACTATTATCTGGAAAACTTGCTCAGTTTTGTTCATCCCACCATTATCCAGAAAGATGGCTTACTCCTATTCCATCCACCTTTACCCAGAAATGTCACTCAGGTTCTTCGTCCCTCCATTATTCCAAATTGGTGACTCTGTTTCATTCTTTTCTGTGTGTTTCAGAAAAGTTGCTCCTTTTAGTTCATTTCTCCATTATCCAGAAAAACCTACAATTTTTCCCCTTTCAGGATCTAGAAAGATGACTCTATTTGCTTATTCCCAACATTATAGAGAATCATAATCCACTTTAATAAATGCTGCTGGTTCTCAGGACCTATGATTACAAAGCCAATTAAAGAGTTGAGCAATTGTTCTTTGAGATGTCTGGATCTTGAGCATGAGGTATAAATTCGAAAGGTAAAGACGACAAGGCTCAGGCACTCCAGCTTTCAGAAGTCATGGGCCTTAGAACAGGAAGAATCCAGGGACCAAAATCTGAGCTTCACTGCACATCGGGACCAAAATGTCTGCAAGGCTGATGGGCAACAAGTTGGGAAGTTGCCAGATTGGATGGCATGCCAGAACTTCGAAGGGAAGGGAGAGGCCACTTCCATGTCTGGACAGGTCTTATCCCCACCACATCATGAATTAAGGAAATACCACATACTGGGACATGGCCAAAATGCTCTTCTAGAAAACTGACTACAGCAATCAGTAGGATAGGTTCACTGTGTGAAGAGCCTTGTTGGGGACTAGATGAATCACCTATCTTCCCTTGGCTACGCCATCACCTGGAAAAAGCTGAAGTGCAATCCCCTTGTCCTTTCGCAATTGACTCATCAAGCTTTCACAGGAACCTCCCATGCAAATGAGGCCTTTCTTGTTATTCTCTCACAACATCCTTTTCCTTTCTTTCAAGGTACTAATCATCATTGACAATCAGATTTCTCACTTTATGTTTCAGTGTCCCTCCCCCCATACTGAGGTGCAGTCTCCATCAAGCAAGGACCATATCAAAGTTGTTCACCACTAACAAAGTGCAGGGAGCATAGTAGGTCTTACATAAATAGCTGATGAATGAATCCTGAAAGTCGTCCCTCAGTGTAGGTCATTGAAATGGCTTTCATGTCAGACGCACCTAGAATCCACCTGTTACACCTACATCTCTACTCTGTGCAATCTGGGCAATTTATTTCATTTCCTTGACCCTCAATTTTCTCATCTACGAAGTGTAGGGGTGGGGAGACTACCTCGTGGTTCCAGTTGGTTTTGACCCCTGGTGATCCCGTGTATAGCAGAGCGACACGCTGCCCGGTCTTGAGTCATTTTCACAATTACAGTGGTGCCACTCTCGCAGCCACTACGCCAGTCTCACTCCTCAGAGGCCTTCCTCTTCCGCTGCCCCTACACTTGACCGATCCTGATGCGCTTCTCCAGGGGATGATCGCTCCTGACAACATGTCCAAAGTAAGCATGACAACGTTTCGCCGCCGTTGTCTTTGAAGTGCATTCCGGCTGTACTTTTTCCAAAGTATATTTGGTTGTTCTTTGGCATTCCTTGTTACTTTGGATAGTCTTCACCAGCACCGCACTTCAAATGCACTGATTCTTCTTCAGTCTTCCTGATTCGGTGTCCAACTGTCGCATGCATGTGAGGCCATGAAGATACCATGGCTCAGGCGCACCTTACTCTTCAAAGGAACATCCTTGCTTTTCAACACTGTAAGGAGGTCTCGTGCAGCAGACTCACCCAACATAATGTGCCATTTTATCTTTTGACTGCTGCTTCCATAAGCATTAGTTGTGAATTCAAACCAGACAAAATCCTCAACAACTTCAATATTTTCTCCATTTATCATGATTTTACCCATTGGTCCAGTTGTGAGGGGTTTGGTCTTCTTTACATTGAGTTGTAATCCATATGGGGACTACCTTATTAATGGGAAAATATGTACACAGCATCTGCTATAAGGTGCATATTGACTACCTGCTTTTCTGTGGATGCCTTCCCTGTCCCAATCACCACCACCACTAGGCTATGTAGACCTATAGTGAGATAAAACCATTTCCAATGAGGAAACAAAGCCTCACTCAAGTGACTTGCATTGCTGTAGTAACAGAGATAGTAATACCATATTTATCTCTTGGCCTCTAATTTTTTATAATTTCTAACATATGTCTCTTTTTTCTTTTTTTAAATCATTTTATTAGGCACTCATGCAACTCTTATCACAATCCATACATTCATCAATTGTGTAAAGCGCATCTGTACATTCATTGCCCTCATCATTCTCAAAATATTTGCTCTCCACTTAAGCCCCTGGCATCGGGTCCTCATTTTGTCCCTTCCCTCCCTACTCCCCCCTCCTTCATGAGCCCTTGATAATTTATAAATTATTATTTTGTCATATCTAGCCCTGTCTGATGTCTCCCTTCACCCACTTTTCTGTTGTCTGTCCCCTAGGGAGAAGGTCACATGTAGATCCTTTTAATCGGTTCCCTCTTTCCAACCCACTTTCCCTCTACCCTCCCAGTATCGCCCCTCATACCCCTGGTCCTGAAGGGATCATCCGCTCTGGATTCCCTGTGTTTCCAGTTCCTATCTGTGCCAGTGTACATCCTCCTCTGGTCTAGTCAGACTTGCAAGGTAGAATTCGGATCCTGATAGTGAGGGGTGTGTGTGTGTGGAGGAAGCATTTAGGAACTAGAGGAAATTTGTATTATTCATTGGTACTACATCGCACCTTGGCTGGCTCATCTTCTCCCCTAGACCCCTCTGCAAGGGGATCTCCAGTGTATATGCCTCTCGTTTTCATAGTTCACCTTTAGAACACTACATGCAGAAAAGGAGGTAAAGAGAAATGTGGGAAACATCAGGAACACCATATACATAGACCCTAGGAAAATATTTGAAATTATTCTTTGACAGGTAATGGCAGTTTTATGACCTTGGGAAATGTGATCAGTTCTTCAGTGTAGTGAGCGAGCCCAATATAGTAAGAGCTAATATAAGGATCTAAGGATGCTCACTCCCTCTCCCCAGGGAGGCGAAAATGGGCTTCCTCATGAGTCAAGCTTATTCAACTCCATTTGATTTTTCCAGGCACATTTATTACTGAACAAATATGAAAATAAAACCAAACAAGATACTTGGCTGAAACTTCATATTTTTGTCTCTGCTTTTTACATTTAGAAACAAACAAACAAAAAAGAACATCTATAGACAACATTAAAAATCTTTGAAACAGATTAGCAAACTAACAATGGGCACTGTATTGCCATGGTCTGGAACCAAACCCACAATATCCCCAAGGCGAGGCTGGAGAGAAGAACATAAACGGTCATATTTTAAAAGAAAATACAGTGCCATATGGTATCACTAAAAACAAAGGATATTAAAAATCAAATGATTTAAAAATAAATAACAATAGATGATAAACAATGTTTGTGAAGAGGTATAGAAAGTAACTTACACAATATGACTATAAAATAGTTACATGTCCAGAGGTCAATTTCATAAATGTGTAGCAAAAGTCTATGTGCATAGCCTTTGGGCCAGAAAATTCATTTTATGACATATCACAATAGAAAATCAAAGATGTGCCCCAAACTTATGAATAAAAAAAGTGTCAGTATTTTTATATTAGCAAAAACCTGAAACAATCTAAAAAGCTGACAAAATGAATTATCTATATAAATCATGGTACGCCGGAATATCACAGGCTACACTGCTAGAGAAGTTGTCTGCTGTGTGCTGTGTGATGGAAAGAAAGCCATGTGAGCAGGATGCAGCATTCATATGACAAAGAGACCCTCAAATGCCAAAGCTGATTATTTGTGGGGTGCTGGAAAATAGTTCATTTTTACTTTCTTTCATATCCTTCTCTATAAATCCAGCATTTAAAAAGCACGAGTGAGGGCCAGCAAACATGGAAAGATGATGAACACCATTAGGCACCAGAAAGGTGCAACTCAGCTGCAGAGATACCATTTCACTCTCTCGAGGACAGTGGTTCGCAAACTTCCTCATGCCGTGACCCTTTCATCCCGTTCCTCAGGTGGTGGTGGCCCCCCTCCCCCCAGTCATAACATGATTTTCGTTGCTACTTCATCACTGTGCTTTTGCTACTGTTATGAATTGGGCGACCCCTGCGAAGGGTCATTTGATGGTCAAAGAGGTCATGACCCACAGGTTGAGAACCACTGTTCTAGGCTATCTAAGATTTTTAAAAAAACAACAAATATTGGCACGGATGTGGGGCCAATGGAACCCTTACCCATTGCTGGTGAAAGTGTAAAATAGTAGAGCTATTGGGGAAACTGTGTGACAATACCTCAAACATTTTTCAACAGAACCGCCTATATAACCCAGTCATTTGGGTTTATACCCAAATAGCTTACAAGCAGACTCAAGATGAGACTGTTCCATGAATAGCACCATTCACAATAGCCCAAAGTGGAAACAACCTACATGTCCTTCGGCAGATAACTGTACAATTAAAATGTAATATATGCTTATCTACCATAGACTCAGCCAGTGAGAGAAATGAAGTCTTGATACATGCTACAGTATGGATGAAGATTGAAGATTGAAGGTAGTATGCTGAGCAAAACAAACCAGTCACAGAAGGACAGATATTGTATGACATCACCTATCAAAAAGACAAATGAACAAATAGAGCGAGATTAACGTAAATTTGTGGTGACTAGATGTGGAAGGAGAGGAAAAAGGAAGGTTCACAGTGATGGGGAAATTGCACTGATTGAGGGTAAGGTTGCGCACTGACCATTGTAATAGTTGTATTGAGTTTTGCACCTATGAAAAGTTGAATTGGGAAAAGTTGTGTGATAGATCTATTTACAGTAACAAAAAGTAGATGCGGAGGCTGCATATGTGCAGCCATACATTTCATGGGAATTGATTCTTGCTTTGGGAATTGGAGATCGTGGTTTCCTGGGACGCCCTAGTTAATTGGCCTAATGGTTCTTTTCTACTGCACAGGGTCTTAAAATCTTGCAACTGGACATTCCAGGTACAATGAGTCTCTATTCTCTTGGATAATCAGAGAAGGGAGGAAAATCAGGAATTAAGGAGAATATGGAATGCATGGGCAATTCCTTCCATAAACAACTGCCAGCTACATTGTTAAACATTTTGATCAAGGAATCCATAAAAAAATTCTGATCAAAAGGGGGAAATATGGGACAGATTTTCAAATCTTCGTAGGTGTCTTGACTTTCTGGATCCATGAGGGCTGGATAAATCACTGAAACAATTGCCTTGAGATCAACTTTAAACTTTAAGCCAAAAATATCCCCTGAAATCATCTTAAAATTGATCAATAGTTTACCTTAACTAGTTTAAAAAAAAAAGGTCTGCCTTGATCATTGTGCTCTTTTAAGAGCTGTCTCAGTGGAATCAAATTCACAACAGCAACCTGACAAATTAGACAGGAACTTTGAGGAGCAATGAGTTTCTGTTAATGAGGCAGGAACAACCCAGGAAAGAAGGGGAGGATCATTGTGCACCTCAGCCTCTAATCAATGGCACGAAATTATTCATGTAGAAATGGGTGAGCTGGTGTCTGCCCTCCCACCCCTTAGAAATAATTTTCTTTAATATACCTTTCTCTTGAGAAACCAGCCCCAATCTGGGTAGGGGCCCTCTCCCTCTGGTGTGCACTGGGGGCTGTGGTCCCACAGCTTCCCTCCATGACCCTTCTTTTTCTTTCCTTTTGCTTCCCTGCTGTGTGGGATCGCAGGCTTCCTTTCCATCAAAGACTCTCAGGAGAAAATCCTTGAGAAGTTGACCCAGGTTGGGCAACAAAACACCCACCGGCAAATAAGAAACAATCCAAATGAACTTCAGGACCAGTCAGTGAGCAAACAGAACAGGATGCCAACTGCCCATGGTGTAGCCTTGACCTCTGTCTCTTCCAGGCGATGGGCACTGCACTTCCAGAGCTATCACATTCTTCTGGTGAGCGTGTGTGTGTGTGTGTGTGTGTGTGTGTGTGTGTGTATGTGTGTGTGGGGTATGTGTGTGTGTATGTGTGTGTGGTGTGTGTGTGTGTGTGCCACTGTATTTAGCCATGTCTGGCACTAAAGAAAGAATCATCAGTAACTAAGTTCTGGCCTTCAGCCAGGACACCACAGTTAAAGCGGCAATACCCACTCCGGTCTCGAGATGACAGCTGGGAAAATAGCTGTACCTCTCAGAATCGCAATTGTCCAAAGCCCCTCAAGTATTGCAACTTCCTTTTTCTTTCATTTTTTAATATGTAAGTGGCTATTTTCTATGGGGAGACACAGAGATAAACAACATGGTCTTTGGTTTGAAGCTCAGCATTACATAATAGTGTGGAGGCAGTGCATCAAAACAGGAAAATTAAAATAACAAAATCAGGTATTGTGTGATTAAATAGCAAGGGGGTGGTACAGGCAGGAAATGTTTTCGTAGGCTTTCCTTTTGGTATACTTAGGGCATATAGCACCAATTGCCATGCTTTCTTTTCTTTGGCCACATGACTACACATGATCAGAGGGGATCAAAGGACATTTTGGTCAAGCTCCATTTAGAGTTTGCTGCATATGAAAGGATGGTGGCCAAAATGAGAAAGAGAAAGCAGGGGAAAGGTGGTTGCTTTCACAGAAAACCAGGGCGCTGGGTCCAGGTCCAGGTCTGATCTTCTCATGACCAGACAATTGCAAGTGCCCCTGCCATCCTAATCTCTTCTCCCGTGCAGACTCCACATGAACCATAGCAACCTTCTAGAAATGCAAGTCTGGTGATGCTACTTCTCTGCCTATCTAAAATCACTTAATTTATGAGAGGTCTTAGCAGTCGCCCTTATCTTTACTGGGTAACCTTTTTTCCAGCCGGCATTCCATTTAGCCCATGCACTCATTACACAAAAATGCTTGACAATCCCTTGTGGAGTCAATTCTAACTCATGGCGACGCATGTGTGTCAGAGTAGAGCTTGCTCAGAGGGCCTTTAATGACTGATATGTTCAGAAGTAGACTGCCAGACTTTTCATTTTAAGCACCTCTGAGTGAACTGGACCTACCAGCTTTGTGCTTAGCAGCCAAGCACATTAATTGTTTTTACCACCCAGAGATTTCGAAATGCTTGCCATTCCCTGAAAAAGCTCTACTCTTGTCCATTGTTGAACATTTGGTAAAATCTTCTCAACTTACAGAATTCCTATTTAAATTTTTTCTCCCCACCTCCTGCTCCCTGTCCAAAAAAAAACTTACCCAACTTTAAAATAAGAAAAAAAGAAAATAAACTTCTCATTACCCTTCAAATTATAGTTCAAATGTCACCTTTCCCATGAAATTCCCTGTAGCCAGCTGTTGATTCTTACCAAACACCCCATAACTTAGTGGCTTAAAACAACAAGCATTTATGTAGTGCATGATTTTGTAAGTCAACATTTCAGGCTCATCTGAACAGTTCTGCTTCCAGCTGGGCACCGTCATCTGTCTGCAGTCACACATAGGTTTCTGAGAGGAATCTAGAGAGCGCTAGTGTGTCATCGTTAAACATTTACTGCTCACCAAAAGGTCAATGGTTTGAACCCACCAGCCTCTCATGAGAAGATAGATGGGGCAATGTGGTTCCACTAAGATTATAGACTCTAAGACACTGTGAAGCAACACAACTCCGACAGTGCTCTTATGAGTAGAGTTGACTCCCCAGCAGTGGATCAGATCCAGGCAATAGAGTTGACTAAGAAGGTCTCATCCTCTAGCATGTTAACATGGTGTCATTGGTGTCGCTGTTTTGTGCTGTTGAGTCAATATCTGATTCACAGCAATGCTATAGACTAGAGAACTTACCTATAGGCTTTCTAACATTGACGTTTTAAAAAACATTTTACTGTGAATTAGGTGAAGGTTTACTAAGTAGATCATCAGTTTTACATTCAGCAATGTACACACATTTTGTTTCAACTCATTCATTGCAATCCCCGCAAGGTAACATCCCATCTCCTACTTCCTCCCTGTTTCCTGTTTCCATCCTTCCTTCTTTCTTCACCCTCTGAACTTTGTCCTTTAATAGATGCTGCCTTTTGATCTTAAATGGTTGAATATTCTAACACAGGGTGAGCACAGTTCCAGAACTGAAGGTGACAAAGGGACACAGTCCTGGGGGGAAGGGCGTCCACCAGTCTATCTGACTAGTAAGCCTGGTGGCCTCTTTTATGATGTTGAATCTTGTTTCCCATCGTTCTCTGACTCTGTTACGGTCTTCCTGATGTGATCCTTTTCACAGCCATTGGCAGCGGTGGGTGAGCCTAGTTCTGGTCCTTGGGTCATGGAGGTTAATGGAAATCCATCAGTCCATTGGATTAAATGTTTTCCTATGTCATCTGAGTTACATCATTCTTCTTTCCTCTGCGCAGGGAGGACAGGTCATTGCGCCTTAGATGGCTACTCATGGTCTTTTAAGGCCCCAGTCACTACTCACCAAAGCAGGACACAGAACACTGTCTTTGTGAACATTATACCAATTTACCTTGGTGTTCTCAGAGACTATGATCTTGAACCCGAGACCCAGCAGTTCATACCTTCAAGTTGTTTGCTTATGGCCAAGTTTTTATAACGTTGCCCCTTGTGTGCTCCATCACATTTCACCAGAGTCTTTCTTTCATGGATTTGAACCACCAGCACTTTGGTGTGCAGAAAAGCACTTGACCAGTGCACCCCAGGATGGCCTTAGAAGTTCAATTGAGTGAGTGAAAATATTCACATGCTCTTGAAGGTTTAGCATTGGCATGTGATTACTTCTGTCACATTCTGTTAACTAAATCTCCAAATTCACCTTCACTGCCATCGAGTCACTGCTGACTCACAGCGACTCCCTCAGGGTTTTTGAGACTGTAACTATTTACAGAGTAGAAAGCCCAGTCTTTCTCTGGAGGAACTGCTGGTGGTTTTGAAGTACTGATCGCGAGGGTCACAGCCCAACGTGTAACCACTGAGATGGAAGATTAGGCTCCACCTCTTATTGTGAAGAGTTATAAAGTCATACTAAAAAGGCAAGACTAAATTTTGAAGAATTTTAATTATGTTTTAAAAATAAGATTTATGGAGATATAATGTATACTAAAATTCTACCCCTTTATTGTATAGTACTGTGGCTTTTAATAAATGTATACTTCTTGTGGTAGGTTGAGTTTTCTAGAGAAAAAAAAATCAGTGACACTCATATATGTGTAAGAAAAAACTGTATTTTAAACTAGCTTCATATATGTAAAAAAGAAATCATCCCAATGTAGTCTGACTCCAGTCAAGGGGTCCAATGTTAGCCAGAGCCCTGGGCTGACTGAAGCAGCTGTCCGTAAGGAAGCAGGAAGGTGAAATGGGAAGCTAGAGGATCACAGGCCAGTAGGTGTGGTTTCTTGGCTCCGAAGTCTGTGGGCACTTGGCCAGGCACCACAGCTCCCAGAGTCAGCAGGCCACATGGCCTGCCAAACCCAGAGCTAGACACCCAATACAGGCAAGTAAAAAGTCTAAGAGGAGGAAGAGAGATGTTCTCAATATATCACTGATTTTTAAAAAAGGTCACAATCCCAAGGAGGCATCATCAGGCTACCATCTGGCTGATAGGTTGGACTCCACTTCTACCCCCAAACAGGTACAATGAAGTTGACATAAAATCTAACCATCACACTACTTATAATCATGACTCCAATTAAAATACAAAACATTTCCATCCCCCTAAAAGTTCCCTTGACACAAGTGATCCAAATTGGTGGTGAGAAGGGTGTAGGAGGCCTGATAGGGCGTGATCAAGGGTAATGTAACTGAGAGGATTTACTGTAATCCAGATGAAGGCTGAGCAGGAAAGTGGGACAAGAGGAAAGTAAAAGGAAATAGAGGAAAGAGCTAGGATGCAAAGGGCATTTATAGAGGTCTAAATAAAGGCATATACATATGTAAATATATTTATAAATGAGGATGGCAAAATAGATTTATGTGTATATATTTATCGGTTTAGTATTAAGGTAGCAGATGGACATTGGGCCTCCACTCAAGTGCTCCCTCAATGCAAGAATACTTTGTTCTATTAAATTGGCATTCCATGATGCTCACCTTCCTGACATGATTGCTGAAGACAAAGCGGGTGTATACGCAAATGTGGTGAAGAAAGCTGATGGAGCCTGGCTATCAAAAATTATAGCATCTAGGGTCTTAAAGGATTGAAGGTAAACAAGTGGCCATCTAGCTGAGAAGCAAGCAACAAAGCCTACATAGAAGAAGCACACCAGCCTGTGTGATCACGAGGTGTCAAAGGGGTGAGGTATCAGGCATCAAAGAACAAAAACCATATCTTTGTAAATGAGGGGGAGTGTGGAGTGGAGACCCAAAGCCCATCTGTAGGCAACTGGACATCCTCTTACAGAAGGGATGTAGGGAGGAGGTGAGCCAGTCAGGGTGCAGTGTAACAGTGATGAAACATGGAACTTTCCTCTAGTTCCTAAATGCTTCCTCCACACCCACTATCATGATCCCAATTCTACCTTATAAATCTGACTAGACCAGAGGACGCACACTGGTACAGATAGAAACTGGAAACACAGGGAATCCAGGACAGATGATCCCTTCAGGACCAGTGGTGAGAGTGGCAATACCAGAGGGTGGAGGGAGGGTGGGGTAGAAAGGAGGAACCAATTATAAGAATCTACATATAACCTCCTCCCTGGGGGACAGACAACAGAAAAATGAGTGAAGGGAGATGTTGGCCAGTGTAATATATGACAAAATAATAATTTATAAATTATCAAGGGTTCATGAGGGAGAGGGGAGCAGGGAGGGAGGGGGGGAAATGAGGAGCTGATGCCAGGGGCTTAGGTGGAGAGCAAATGTTTAGAGAATGATGAGGGTAACGAGTGTACAAATGTGCTTTATACAATTGGTGTGTGTATGGATTTTGATAAGAGCTGTATAAGCCCCCAATAAAATGATTTTAAAAAGAAGTTCCTTTGGTAGTAAATCTCCTCGCACAGTCCACCACTCCTGGCAATGTTTTCCATCCCAATTGTTTTGACTTTTCCAGATGTCCTATCAAGGAATCACATAGTACGCAGGTTTCTGAATCGGTATTTCTTTACTTAGCACAAGGTGTCCAATATGACCCCATACGCACATATGGGCTGGTTTGTTTCTGTTATTCTGGCACAGCCTGCCACTGTGCGGACATACCAGCATGTATCTATGCCCTAGTCTAGCTATTCGATTTTTGAATGGTTTCCAGTATTTTGCAAATAAATGAATTGCGAAGGCATTTTAATCCAGCCAGTGGCTTGAACTCTACGTGTCCTCACACTCCTTTTTGTGCTTTTTTTTTTAATTTGAAAGAAGCCCAATTGATGTTTTACAAAGGTGCACAGGCCATCATTACGTGGGTTCTTCCTGGGCACTTCGTTGTGTTTTGTGGAGCTTTGCGTTCATTCCGTCACCACTGCCACGCTCTCTTGATCAGTATAGCTTCGTAGTAAGTTCAGAGATCAAGTGGCATGCACCCTCCGAGCTTTCCCCTCTATTTTATGATTGTTTTTGCTATTCTGATTGCTTTGAATTCTTCTTCTTGCGTTGGATTTAATTTAATTTTTATTTTCTAGTTTCTCAAGATAGAAAGCAGGGGTCATTGCCAACGGCTCACAGAGCAAGGTCATGGTGCGGTCCTGGGAGGGGCACACGAAGCTACGTACTGGAATCTGGACTCGCAGAACAACCTGGCACGTACATGTGCAAAGGGACCAGCTCCGAGAGCACCCACCATGCCGCTGTGGCGCTGCGCTCACGCAGCCGCCTGGCTGTCCTCTGGCCTTTCCTGGGCATTGTGGCTGAGGTCCTCGTGCTGGTCGCCGTCATCTTCATCTACCAGAAGCGGCGCAAGCCCGAAGAGGTGAAGACATGGGCTCCGCACCATTGAAGAGCAGCGGACACAACGTAAAGGACAAAGACAAACAGATCCACCAAAGGAACTCCAGCTCAACGCAGGTCACCTGAGGTCGTGGGCAAGGGAGCGGCCCTTCCAGCAGTCAGACGTCGCCCCTCCCTCTGGAAGCCACCTGGTAAGCCAGCCCCCACCCAGAGATGACAGTCAGAAGCCAGTCCCTCCTTCCAGCCAAACCAGGTGTCTCCCCAAGTCTCCCATGCCCTGGGTGCTTGATAGGACCCTGTGCACTCCCCTGTTCTGCTGCACCCCCTCCCCATCCACACCTGTGACTGGAGTCGCATGTGTCCCCAGGCCCGGATGTGCCAACTGCCATTGTGAGTGAGCAGTGGAGTCTACTGGAAAGGCCTCCATCTGACCCCTGTTCACCAATAAAGGCTGACTGGGGGAGGGGGGAACCCCTAAAAACTAAAAAGATAGAAATGTATATCATTAGAGATTTTCCTTCTGTGTTAATATAACACTTCACGATGTAAATATCCCTCTAAGATTTTTTTAGGTATCACCCAGCAGTTTTTGACAGGCTTAGTTTTTAATTCCCATTTAGTTTAAAATATTGGATTGCAATCCTTTGACTTCCTCTTTCCTCCATGTTTATTTTCTAGGCATTGGGGGATTTTTCAGATCTTTTTCTGCTCATATTGCTAGTTTAATTCCATTGTAGTTGGAGAATATGCTTTCTAGAGTGTCAGTACTTTTGAATTTGTAAAAGTTTGTTTTGTGGTTCAGGATACGGTCTTCCTGTGTAATTACCTGCTGGCATGTAAAACAATGTGCATTCTGTCACTGAAGGATGGAATCTTTAAAAAATGTCCAGTAAGCCTAAATGGTTAATAGCGTTGCTGAAGGTAGCATAAATCCAGACTGATTCCCTGTCTACTTGTTCTATTAGTTTCTGAAAGCTGAGTGTTGACGGTTCTAACGCGACAGGTAGACCTCGTGCAGTGTATTCAATGCATAGTGAATCACACTGAACAGCCATATATTTTGGTATTTTTTATAGTTCGTATCATGAGTAATATGTGCCATAATGGGACTTCAAATTGGATTGAAAAGAGACTGGAATTCTTTTTTAAAAATCAGTTTATTGGGGCCTCCCAATAAAATCCATATGTCCAGCCATCGTGTCAAGCACATTTGTACATATGTTGCCTTCATCAGAAAATGGAATTCTTCTATAAACTATTTGAAACTCCCTTGGATATTCAACACTGTAGTGTGTAACTATCATTTTATCATTCTCGGATGGTGAAAGATTGGATTTATGAAAATATTTGTACTAAAAGACAATAATAAAAAAAGAGAAAGTGTGGCAGTCACCTAATCTGGTGTCAATTTAAGGATTAAGAGTGTGGGGGGTGGAGTCTAGGCTGTCAATCTGGAGATAGCCAATGAGATTTCTGTGTGGGCATGGCTTTCTGAGAATTCGGAGAAAGTTGGTACTTCCTCCTTGGAGGTGGAAGACACCTCTCTTTCTCTCTCTGCTTCTCCCTGGGAGACAGTACAGAAGACAAGCCACATGGACTCAACCAGACATTGGAAGCCGGAGAAGCCACAGAGAGACCCCTGCCAGCACTGAGATGTTTCCACTGCCACTGGATCCAAAGACTTTCCACCCACTGGCCTGTGATATTCTCCATTCAGCATCGTTGCATGTGTTCATGAGTCTGAGGAGGACTTTATGGATAGATATCAGGAATATGGGCTAATATCAGAGTTATGGGCTTGATCTGCACTGGGCTGGGATGTTTTCTCCATGTTCGGTTGCTCTTCTATATAAATCTCTTTCTTATACGCATATGTGTGTCCATGGATTTGTTTCTCTATTCTACCCAGAGAAACACAGAGAGATTCAACTCATATCAGAACCAACTTACAATGTAGGTCTCTGAACAGAAAGAATCCTGCCATTATGGATTTGCCTATTTATGTTTTCATGTCTATCAGTTTTTATTTCATGTCATTTGAAGGTCTTTTATTAGGTTCAATCCTACTCAGGATTCTTATATCTTCTTTCTAAGTTGAATAATTTACCTTTACTGGTAGAAAAAAAAGTGGGGGGCAGGGAGAAAGACCGTCTACAAGATGGACTGACACAGTGGCTACAACAGTGGGCTTAAACAAGCACAATCATGAGGAAGGTGCAGGCCCAGAGTGTTTCTTCCTATTGAACTTGGAGTTGGTATGAGCCTTGGTCCCTACCAACAGCAAAAATAAATGAGTGACTAAAGACCAGAGAGGTTATTTTTACTTTATATTCATTAAAGAGTTAGTGGGGGGGGGGGGTCAGTCTAATTTCTTTAAAAGCCTAGATAAGATAAAACACAGTACAACTAATGGAGTGTGTTGTATAGAAACTGAGATGGAAAGTGGAGGAGCAGCTTGGAGAGAAGATGCTCTACTTGGTTTGTGTGGGATTTGAACTGTTGCTAGCAAGTCCCAGATTCCCAAAGCACTCATCTCAGGAGGTTCTCTCAATTCTGGGAAAAACTACTTGGGTTCCTGGCAGATCTTGTGTTACATACGGCTGGTGCTTGTGTTTGTTTTTTTTTCTACTGCCAAAGAGTGCTTTTTCTTCCAGTTAGGCAATCAAGTTGTGGCTCACTCTGTGCGCAGTTAGTTATTAGGTGTGTGTGTTTACTTGACTTGATGGTTCATGCTGCTCCTAATCATCTTCTTTGAAGATTTAGAACTTAAAAGGGGAGATACGGCCTGCCTTAGTCACTCCCATGCTGCAAAATATGCCTGGTCTCTACCATCATACCTTCCCTTCAATTCAGAGCAAACTTGACAAAGACCAGGCCCAGAACTTGTCCAAATCTAGAGCTAATGAAGAAAGGCCATTCTAATGTATGGTAAGAAAACAGTCTTTATCTTGTCCCTTGAATTTTTCCAGGACATGAGAAATAATCTTTCCCTTCTCACGAATACACATATTTCATCCCTTTGTGTCAGCATTATTAAAAACAACAGCAACAACAATAACAAAATGACTCTCTTTCCTTCTTTAAATAGATGATAGCTTTCTTCTCAAAGTTATACATATAAATATTCTCCAACTGCTCTCATCTTAAATATAATAAGTGTGATATAAAAGACAAGAAAATGAAATTAATAAATATGTCTTTCTCCAGGTTTAATAAAAACTTTAGACAAACTTGTGTCTAAATCTAGTTTTATATTTAATGAAACATTTGTAAAAGAGTTTATTAGAGAAATATTTAAGATTTTATATTTGTTTTTAAATATCAGCATCATGGTGGCTTTTTAATCAGCTTGGTTTCGCCCAGGATCCCACATCAATCTGTGGTGCCTTGTTGGCTGCTGTATAAGAAGCTTGATCACAATATTTCAAACACCAATAAGCTCACTGAGGGTGGGCAAGTTTCCACAGAGCTTCTAGACCAAGACAGACTACAGGAAAGACTCGACAGTCTGCTTCTGAAAATCAGCCAATGAAGACCCCACAGGTGAGAACAGGATATTGTTTCATATAAGGACAGCAGATAAACCTCATAGGTTGGAAGGAACTCAAAATCCAAGTGGCCACAACACTGGACTTGGGCACATCAGCTAGGGTGATGGCCATACTGAATGGGAACCAACTCAGTGACCCACAGGCCATCTTGAATACTTTCCCTCTAACCAATGTCCATCTTTCTATCATGTTTTGAGGAAACATTCAGACTAAAATGTCCATCTTTCTTATTATAGATTATTTAGGAGTGGAAAGGTCAGCAGGTTGAACCTACAAGTCCTTCGAGGGAGAAGATGAGGCAGTTTGCTTCCCTAAAGAGAACCTGGCTTGGAAACCCTGTGGGGCAGCTGTACTCTGTCCTACAGGATCATTATGCTTCCCGATGGACTCAACAGCAAGGACTCTTACATGTTTATTTATGTGCTGAACTTTGACTTCCTCGTGTCAAGAATGGGCTGATAAATATACTTAAAATGTTTTTCATTCCAACTTGGGAATCATGGATGGAGCCCTGGGGTATAGTCGTTATGCACTGGGCTGTAATCTGCAAGGTCAGTAGTTCAAAACCCCCAGTCTCTCCACAGGAGAAAGACAGAACTTTCTGCTCCCATAAAGACCTAGTCTCAGAAACCCACAGGGCAGTTCTATCCTGTCCCAGAGGGCTGCTATGAGTTGGCATTGATTCGATGACAGTGAGTTTAGAGTATGCTTTTGGGGGCAAGGGGGGGTCATAGAATTTTATTCTGCTTTCTACAAAGGTGCACTGTGGATTTAACGAGTAGAACAATTTATTGTGGTAAGATTTGACTAAGTCCTTGTGTAAGTATTTGGTAGCATCAGCTTTACTTTCACAGAGCTATATTTATTTCTTGAAACCTCTTCCCTTTTCTTCATTCTCTACCACAGAGAAGTGGTGGGGAAAAAATGCTAAAGCCGTATGTGTCAGTATCCTGTACTCTACAATGAATAAGATGCCACACCAGACTCACTAGCCTGGTAGAGATTGTTGAAACTACAGAGACGGTGACCCTAAGACACCCTTCAAGCCTGGAACTAAACTTGCTCCCGGGGATCAGCTTTCAGTCAAACAGTAGACAAATCTATAAGTGAACAAATAATACCAGTTAAGACTACTTCTCAGTGCCATCAACCATACTAGACTACAAGGGTGGCATTTACGCAATAACAAAGTTCAGAGGCAGGAAGGGGGCAGGTCAGAAGGACAGATGGAGATGAGAAATCCGGGGAGGAAGTAGGACGAGTGGTATTATATTGAAGGGATTGTGACCAATGTCATGAACAAATACATTAAACTAATAAATAGAAAACTCATTTGCTCTATAAACTTTTACTCAAACTTCAACAAAATGTTCAAAAAAGAAGCTTCTATTTAGAAATGAATGCAAGGCCTATCCAAATGAATCAGAAGAATTTAAAAATATATAAATACTATATATGAGAGGGCTTCAAAACATCCCTTGAAGAATGGAATTAAAGACAAATGAAATTTCCCCCTGCACTTTGAAAAATCTCATTCATAGCCAGAAAATAAAATTTTTTTAAAAGGGTGGATATATTAGATGGTTAGTCTATGTGTAAGCTAGAGAATAAAAAATAATGATGGATACATTAGATGCTTAGTCTAATTCTCCAGAATCTGCTGATATTTGCATTTATCACAGAACACTTACTGGAAATTGCATTGCTTCTTTATAGTCTGAGTCTGCATGAGAATGTAAGCTCCACATAGCCAACACTGTGTTGGTTTTGATGACTGCTTGAATAATAAGCATTATTTGAATGAATTTAGTAAATGGAAATAGCCAGTCCTACTTACTGATCATATTGCTCTTATATGTACAGATATGTCCTGCTTTGCCCAGATAATGGACTTCACACTATTGGTGGTACCTTTTATCAGTGGTGGAATTATGATACGTATGTACAATGATAAAAATATCATCTGCTAAAAGAAACAATTACAGAGAATTGAGGCATATACTGCAATGTCTACTAACTCATTTTATAGTGATCTTGTAACAAATGATCAAGAATTTAGTGACTTACCGGAACACATATTCATTATCCTACAGTTCTGAGGCCGACATCGGCATGGGTCTCATGAATAACAATGCAGGTGTAGGCTGAGGGGCTGTGTTCTTTTGGCAAACACTAATGGAGAATCACTTCCTACCCTTTCCCAGCTTCTCGACATCACCTACACTCTTGGTCCATGGCCTCTTCCTGCATCTTCTAAGCTTATCACTCCAGTTTCTGTTTCTGTTGGATTTCTTCTCATTTTAATTAGAGCGTTTCCAAAAAAAACCTTGCGAACACACTAAACTCATTCGGATAATCCAAAGTAATCTCATCATATCAAGATCCTTAATCTAATCATATTGGCAAAGTGTTTTCTGCCAGATAAGGAGACATGGTCACAGGCTGGAGAGATTGGGGTGTAGACGCCCTGGGGAGGGGGTCGTTTTCCTGCCTACCACAGCTAGTTAGAAGTCATTTTTGCATTGATGTCTATGCTCTCTGTCTATGCACTGTGCTGTCACTTCAACGGCAAAGGTGATAAAAACTGGACATTTAACAGAGACCAAGCAGAGTTTGACTTTATTTTATTTTACTTTTAAAAATTCATTTTAATGGGGCCTCATACAACTCTTATCACAATCCACACACACATCCATTGTGTGTAAAGCACATTTGTACATTTGTTGCCTTATCATTCCCAAAACATTTGCTTTCTACTTGAACCCTTGCTATCATTTCATTTTCCCACTTTCCTCCCCACGCCTTCCTCCCTCATAAGCCCTTGATGATTTATAAATTATTTTATTTTGTCATATCATACAGTGTCCAATGTCTCCCTTCACCCTCTTTGCTGTTGTCCATTCCCCCATGGAGGTTATATGTAGAACCTTATAATCAGTTCCCTCTTTCTACTTCACCTTCCCTCTACCCTCCAGTATTGCCACTCTCACAACTGGTCCCTAAGGGATCATCTGTCCTGGATTCCCTGTGTTTCCCATTCCTATCTGTACCAGTGTGCATCCTCTGGTCTAGCTAGATTTGTAAGGTAGAATTGGGATCATGATAGCAGGCCGGGGGTGGTTGGGGAGGAAGCATTTAAGAACTAGAGGAAAGTTATATGTTTCATTGTTGCTACACTGCACCCTGACTGGCTTGTCTCCTCCCAGCGACACTTTTGTAAAGAGATGTCCAGTTGCCTACAGATGGGCTTTGGGACCCCAAGCTGCACTCCCCCTCTTTTACAATGATTTGATTTTTTGTTCTTTGATGCCAGATACCTGATCCCTTCGGCACCTGATGATCACACAGGCTGGTGTGCTTCTTCCATATGGGCTGCGTTGCTTCTCAGCTAGATGGCCGCTTGTTTACCTTCAAGCCTTTTAAGACCCCAGGCGCTATATCTTTTGATAGCCAGGCTCCATCAGCTTTCTTCACCACATTTGCTTATGCACACGTTTGTCTTCAGTGATCATTTTGGGAAGGTGAGCATCATGGAATGCCAATTTAATAGAACAAAGTGTTCTTGCATTGCGGATTACTTCAGTGGTGGCCCAATGTCCACTTGCTACCTTGATACTAAACCTATAAATATATGCACATAAATCTATTTCCCCATCCTCATATATAAATATATTTACATATGTACATGCCTTTCTTTAGACCTCTGTAAATGCCCTTTGCCTCCTAGCTCTTTCCTCTATTTCCTTTGACTTTCCTCTTGTCCCGCTATCTTGCTCAGCCTTTACTTGGGTTTCAGTAGTTTCTCTCAGTTATATTGCCCTTGATCAATTCCTACCAGGCCTCTCACACCCTCCTTGACACAGATTTTGGATCGCTTGTTGTTCTCTTGTCCCTGGGTTGGTCAACACCACCTCCTTTCCCCCACCTCCCCCTTTCCCATGTTCCCCTGGAACCTTCGGTCCCATTGTTTTCTCCTCCAGACTGTTCATCCAGCCTATTTTTTTTTTTTTGGTGGAAAAGTAGCTATATTATGCTGTAAAAATACTAATAGTTCTTTTTTGAGTTATGGTGTATACTCTTAAAAAAACATTTTATTAGGGACTTATACAACTCTTATCACAATCCATATATATACATACATCAATTGTATAAAGCACATCAGTAAATTCTTTGCCCTAATCATTTTCAAAGCATTTGCTCTCCACTTAAGCTCTTTGCATCAGGTCATCTTCCCCCCCCCTCCCTCCCCACTCCCCTCTCTCTCATGAGCCCTTGATAATTTATAGATTATTCTTTTGTCATATCTTGCCCTATCCGGCATCTCCCTTCACCCCCTTCTCTGTTGTCCGTCCCCCAGGGAGGAGGTCACATGTAGATCCTTGTAATCAGTTCCCCCTTTCCAAACCACTCACCCTCTACTCTCCCAGTATCGCCCCTCACACCCTGGTTCTGAAGGTATCATCCACCCTGGATTCCCTGTGCCTCCAGCTCCTATATGCACCAGTGTACAACCTCTGCTCTATCCAGCCTTCCAAGGTAGAATTCAGGTCATGGTAGTTGGGGGGGGGGGGGGTGGAAGAATTCAGGATCTGGGGGGAAGCTGTATTCTTCATTGGTGCTACATCGCACCCTGACTGACTCATCTCCTCCCCTAGACCCCTCTGTGAGGGAGTCTCCAGTGGCCGACAAATGGGCTTTGGGTCTCCACTCTGCACTTCCTCCTTCATTCACTATGGCATATATATATATATATATATATATACATTCTTTTTTGTGTGTGCATGATGCCTTATACCTGGTCCCTTTGGCACCTCGTGATTGCACAGGCTGGTATGCTTCTTCCCTGTGGGCTTTATTGCTTCTGAGCTAGAGGGCCGCTTGTTCACCTTCAAGCCTTTAAGACCCCAGACACTATCTCTTTCAATAGCCAGGCACCATCAGCTTTCTTCGCCACATTTGCTTTTGCACCCGTTTGTCTTCGGCGATCGTATCATGGAGGTGTGCAGCCAATGATATGAATTTTTGTTCTTTGATGCCTGATAACTGATCCCTTTGGGACCACGTGATCACACAGGCTGGTGTGTTCTTCCATGTGGGCTTTGTTGCTTCTGAGCTAAATGGCCGCTTGTTTATCTTCAAGCCTTTAAGACTCCAGACACTCTCTTTTGATAGCCGGGCACCATCAGCTTTCTTCACCACATTTACTTGTTCATCCATTTTGGCTTCAGCAGTTGTGTCTGGAGGGTGAGCATCATAGAATGCCAGTTTAATAGAAGAAAGTATTCATGCATTGAGGGAGTGCTTGAGTAGAGGCCCAAGGTCCTTCTGCCACCTTAATACTAAACCTATAACTATAGACACATAGATCTATTTCCCCATCCATATATATATATATATATATATATATTTGCATGTACATGTCTTTGTCTAGACCTCTATAAATGTCCTTTGTCTCCTAGCTCTTTTCTCTATTTCCCTTGACTTTCCTCCTGCCCCACTACCATGCTCCGTCACCACCTGGGTTACAGCTATACCTCTTCTTTACGTAACTTTACCCTTGATCATTCCCTACCAGGCCTGCCACTCCCCTCTCACCACCAATTTGGATCCCATGTTGTTCCCTTGTCCCTGGGTTTGTTACCACCACTTCCTTACCCCCCGCCCACCTCCTCCTATCCCAAGTCCCCCCGGAACTGTCGGTCCGTTATTTTTCCTCCAGATAGTTCATCCAGCCTGTCTTATTTAGACAGACCTGTGGAGATAATAACATGCACAAAGACAAGACAGAGGAAAACAAAGCAACAGTATACAACCAGACAACAAAACAGCAACAACAAACCACTGACAAAGAACAAAACAAAACACACCAAGAAAGAAAAGCTTGTAGTTAGTTCAAGGATCGTTTTTTGGCCTTTAGGAGTGTTTTCCAGTCCAGTCTGTTGGGGCACCACGCCCTGGCCCCAAAGTCCACTTTCAGCATTCCCTGGGGACCTTGCCACTCCATTCCCTTGCTGTTCCGCTGCACTCCCCCAGTGATTTGCCTCAGTGTGGTGGGATCAGGTCAGGTGCAATTCCCACACTGTGTCTCCGGTGCTGTCCCCTGTATCACCCTTGGTCACTGACGAGCATCATGTCTCATATTGGGGCTAGCCATGTTGTCCTCTGTGGACTGACATCCAGCCTATTTTATCTAGATGGAGCTGCAGAGATAATAATATGCACACAAAAACAAAGCATAACAAAACAAAGCAACAAAATGACAACAACAAAAATCCAATGACCATTGATTAATTAATTTTAATGTTTTTTAAAAAGAAAAGCCTGTAAATAGTTCAAGATCTGTTTGTTGACCTCTAAGAGTGTCCTCTGGTCGAGTTTGATGGGTGCCACGCCTGGGCCCCAAAGTCTATCCTTGGCACTCCCTTGGGACCTACACCCCTCCTCCACCCCCCTACCCCCCACTCTGCTGCACTCCCTTAGTGTTTTGCCTCAGACCGGGCCAATCCTGACATTGTGTCTACAGTGTTATTCCCTGTAGGGCTATGGGTCAGTGAGGGATGTCGCGTCTCATAGTGGAACTGGTCCTATGATAATCTCTATGGATTGGCTGCTCTGAGTGAGGATATTATCCTCAGGGTTTGGTGGGATAGGATGTGTTCCATTCTCTCTTCCTCCCCCTTCATTTGCTCCCCTGTGCTCTGATCAGACATGTCCATCTCCCTGAACTGCAGCTTCAGTGCTGTCCTCTGAAATAAATTCTTCTGGGGGGAGGGGCAGCTGTCCACATAGTGGGGGTTGGGGCTGGCCCCTCAGACCCCTCCACTGGCTCCCTGCTCAGAGTTTGACTTTAAGTGAACAAAATTGGAAACTCACTTTTGTCTCAGCCAAGATCATGTTTTCATAATGGCTGGGACCAGGGAGAACATTACATCACTTTCCAGCTATGATATTGTAATATGAGTTATAAACTGTGAATTTCAAGGAATAAGATTGACTGCCACCTTGCCCCAACCTTCTCTTCCAAATATACTGAGAGCTACAATTCAGTTACATTCAAATCTGCATTGTGCTTGAAGAGAACAAACTTGGAAAGACCGTCACTTAGCTCCAGGATGTTGCTTTATTCTAAACATTTTTATATCGTCTTTATTGGAACTATCTCAAGAGACAGTTCACCAGACACGCAGGAAGAACCAGTTCATTATTTTAAGGTCATGAGGGACTTAGCCTACTCTGTCTTCTTCCCTTCCCCATTGTTCAATCCATGTAGCTTCATCCTCATTCCTTCCTCTGCTGATATTAGTGCTAGAGACCTGCGGGGCTGGAAGGAAAACACAGGGAGTTCGAGTGTGGCAGGGAAGGGGGCAGGAAGGGCTTCCTTTAGCGATCAGGGGTAGCAAGTCATACTATTAGTGTATCTGTGTGCTCCAGCCTCTTTTAGACACTAGTAAACAACACTACCTCCAATTCAGAGAGTAGCAAAAGCCTTGCCATCAAAATTAATCTGTCTTGAGAACTGTGTGTAACTTAATCCAAACAGATATCAGTTCCCAAAGCAAATATTGTTTTAAATATATATGATAAATGGAGAGATATTTATCTGCTCTGTGCTAGTATTCCTGATAGACGTGAGACTACTTGTAAGTTCTCTTTTTTCCTTGTTCCTTTGTGTGTGTGTGTGTGTGTGTGTGTGTGTGTGTGTGTTTCTATAAAAGATAGGCAGGATAGGCAATCCTATGGAGGAAGTGACAGGACTGATAATTCCTGGGGGCGTGGAGGGAAGGAGGTGGGGGGAGGAGAGCAGTGAGCCAATAAAGATGGGTACAGGGGAATAGTAAGAGTTTTAAATGGATGGTGAGGGGGGATATTTTTTTTATGTGTCTGATTAATAGAATTGTATCTGAGAGGAATTACTGAGAAGTGAACAATGGGAAAAATTCATAGGGGAAAGAAGAAAGAAAAATATACATAGGTATACATATATGTATATGTGTAAATATATGTGTTTAAATATAGATATATTTGTTTATATGTGTACACCAATTCAATTGCAACAAAAGCCTCTGGTTAGATCTTACTTCAGTAAAAGAACCATTTTTTCTAATAAAGTGGCATTGTATGATACTCACCTTCCTGACACAATCATTGAAGACAAAATGGTTGCATAGCAAATGAGGTGAAAAAAGTTGATGGTGCCTAGTTAGTAAAAGATACAGCATCTGGGGCTTTAAAAGCTTAAAGTCAAACAAGCGGCCATCTAGCAGGATAGCAACAAAGCCCACATGGAAGAAGTACACCAGCCTGTGTGATCATGAGGGATCCATAGGAAAAGGTATCAGAAGTTCAAAACAATCAACCAAATGGATGTGAAGAGATGGGGATGTAGTGGAGACCCAAAACCCACCTGCAAGTTAATTGGACAGTCCCTCTTTAGAAGGGCCACAGAGAAGGGATGATATATTCGGGGTGTGGTATAACATTGATAAAACACATAACTATCCTGTATCTCTTTAATATTTCCTCCCCTCACTGTTATAGTTTTTATGTATCTCATGAATCATGTTAGACTTGCATATGTTCATCTGTATCATTAAGATTGTTCAATATATGAAATCGGAGATAGCTAACCCTTCAGACACACTCACAGGAGCAACGGCTCCCTGAGAAATGGGAAGTGGAGGGTGACAAAGAGGGAACTGATAACATTGATGACTGTATGAACCCACTCAAGGAGCACTATCAACAGAATTGTCAGTAAATGGATATATTGAATAGTGCAAGATATGGCAAATAAATGAATAAATCAATTAAAATAAGCATTATTTTTAACCCTAGAGAGGGAGGAGGGAATAAAGGGGAACTTATCAAGAAATTCAAGAAGAAAGAAAATGTTTTGAAAAATCTGTAAGAGCTCCCAACAAAATGATTTTTACAATATTTTACAAAGAGAAAAAGAAAAGAATTCAAGAAGAAAAAGTATATAAGATATACTCAGACTTTTACCAGTTCTTATATGGTGGGGGAAGGGGAGGGTGAAGGTGGGAAAAACAGAGGACACTTTCATACACAGATTCTTCTCAAAGGATGTCTGTGTTTAGGGGCTTTCTTAGGAGCATTCTATAGTTTAAAGTTTTCAGCTCTAATTATGAGATTGTATGCTTTAGATCCATGAATAAATGAAGAAAATATTGGCAATAGCAGCATCATATGATATATGTATAGTATATGACATACAACCCAAACCCAAACTTGTTGACCAGGAGTCGAGTCTGACTTACAGTTCCCTATCACACAGAACAGAACTGCCCCCACGGGGTTTCCTCAGCTTTCTCAAACTGTGAACCACAAGCTTTGTGATTAGCAACCAAGCTCTCACCCGCTCTGGCACCAACGCTCCCTCCGACATCATTAGGGAAGTGTGTCCTCCTGCAAGGTCAGATGCTTCATTCCTCAACAGTCCATCCAACCCGTGAGGCATGAAAAACTAAGGGCAGGATTCAAACTCAGGAGAGGGCACTATTCCAATTTTTTTGCTGTTACAATGTAAGTATGAGAGTAATTGAGAGCAATTCAGTTCTGTACTAACACAGTATGGAATAATTTAGTGTACGTGTCTCCTAGTATTGTCTTATGGCTTGTAGTGTAGTATTTTTACAATCTTTTTGTTTCTATTGCTTTACTTTTTAATTCGGGAGTTATTTATCCAAATAACCTGAACACTTAGAGCCAAAAACAATGAATGCTTGTGTACGTTTTCAAGATTCTGAAGTACATGGATCATCAAATGTTAAATAAGTTACAGTGTTATTTCCTTAGATAGTAGATCTTATTCCATTCTAATTCTTTGAAAATTGGCCTTAATGGTTGTATTTTTGGATACTCAGTTCATTAGACCATGCAGAAAACTAGACCACCTTGCGCCGCAGTCATTTTGAATAAGCAGAATGAGGCTTTTGTACATTCTATTACCAGTTATATCCTCATACTGAAGCTCTTTTCAAATATTCAAGTTCAAGTAGCAGTATGTATTATCAACTAAAACTAATCACTACATAAGCTCATCCTGAGAATCAACTATCTTTTATATATGAGTGTTTTGGGAAACATAATTTGGTGTGTGGTCTATTCAGAATATTGTAAAAAACCAAACGCAATACTATCGAGTCAATGTTTACTCATGGCGACACCCTAGTACAGGGTAGAACTGCCCGCTGAGAATTTCTGAGACTGTAACTCTCTACAGGAGTAGAAAGCCTATCTTTCCTCCATCGAGTGGCTGGTGTTTTCAAACTATAAACCTAGTAGTTAGCTCCAAATATAACCCAGGGCTCAGGGTTTGTAAGTAGGTCATTCCAGTTTGACCTGCTGAGCAGTTGCCTTTGCATCCCAGATATACTGAATCAGAATCCACATTTGAACAAATGCCCTGGTTTTACTCCATTGTACATTACATAGCAATCTTTAAAATCCTTGAAAAGTATAATTTGCTTACTCTTTCTCTGAAAGAGTAGTTATTTTCACCATCTCGTAAATGCAGTACCGCAGGCTTAAATGACTATCAATCACACGAGTTATAATAGTTGTCTGAACTGCATCCAGACTGGTTTTATACCTTCACCTTTACACTTCTTTGAAGTTTATCCTTCTTAGGGAAGCAATATATCTATGAAAGGGCTGTGGAAAAATCTCCTGCAGAGGGACAGACATTTAGCCTGTTTGCAAGGAGGGTCGAGGAGGGAAGCTTCCAAAGCTTCAGACATTTATGCTTCTCAGCAGAATCCAAGAGCATTCAAATGGTGCATCAGTAACAATGCCCTGTCACCATGTCAATGCCCACTTTAAAAGATCCTAAAGAGTAATTTTACAGCCAACGGGTTTTTAAATTTGAGGTTTAGACTAATCTAAGTTTCCCTCAACCTAGAGTCTAGTTTCCCTCTTTACTGGGCACACATTTCACAGACCACAACATCCACGGTTTCACGCACATAATTCCGTGGTGGATAGCTGTCCAACCATTACCACAACCTAGTTCCAGAATGCTTTCATCACCACAAAAACCACCACCACCCAAAAACTCTGCATCCATTAGCAGTCCCTTCACATCCGTGCTCACCCCAATCCCCAGTAACCACGAATCCACCTTCAGTCTTTACGGATCTGCCTACTCTGGACATTGCCTCTCAACTAATCGTCCAATCGCTGGCTTTGGGGATCTGAAATTTTTCACTTAGCATGTTTTCAGGGCTCGATGCGATGTTGTAACATGTACTGCATTCATCTTAAATGACTGAACACTATCCGATCAAATAGTTACAGGGATCCAACTCCCTTTCAGAAAGTTTGCTTTATGCTACTTTCCTGTTTGTAAAGGTTCAAAGTGGAAAGGGTTTAGTGTGCGCTTTGCAGCTAGCTGGTCCAGGGGCAGCACTGGCTCGGGGCAGTGCGAGCGGCCTCTCCAGAGTGCTTCCCACAACCTACACACACAGCATCTCAGCCACAGTCCTTCCCGGGAATCTACACACACAGCATCTCCGCCACAGTCCTTCCTGGGAACCTACACACACCTCTCAGTCACAGTCCTTCCTGGGAACCTACACACACCTCTCAGCCACAGTCCTTCCTGGGAACCTACACACACATCTCCGCCACAGTCCTTCCCGGGCATCTACACACAGCATCTCAGCCACAGTCCTTCCCAGGAATCTACACACACCTCTCAGCATCAAGCCGCCTTGTCTTCACGTTCATCGTTTTGTGAATCCCATTATGTTCGTGTTGCTTGCTATGATTTGGCAGGTTCTTTGGGGGGCTCTAGGAATGCTCATTTTTTCCCCCATAGAAATTAAAGATAGTTACATCCTCGATTTATGGCATTTCACTCTACGGAATGTTTCATGAGACTTTACTTGGGGGAGAACCTTTGTATCACATTTTGTTTGTGTTTGGTCCTTTCTTCAGTTCATCGCCATCTTGGCTGCCTCCTTCCACATTGCGCTATTATCAATATGCTGTTATGGAAATTCACATATAAGTTTTGTGTGTGAACACAGGGTTTCTATGCTCATGGCATTGACTGGAATTGCGAGTTTCCATGGTAACTTTATGTTTAACTTTCTGAGAAACTGCCAAACTGCTTTCCAAAGTGGCTCCCAAACTCTTTTGATTTGGTTTGATACTTGAAAATTCATCCCACCTCAAACTAATTCAAGCCAATAGGCATTTCCTGTGAGTTTCTCTGCCAGGTGGTCTATTTCACGGAGAAGCTAGAGATGCACTGAAATTACAAGCCTGTCTGCAGGGAGCTGCATCTCTAGTTCATGAGGAAGAGTTCTTCCCATCAATAGGGACGTGCCTGAAAGACAGGAACAAACAACAGTTGTGGTGTAGCAGTACTGTCCGGAGACAGCGAGTTCCAGTGTTTCTGTGACTTCATAATTACAGAGTCATCAAGGCCCCTTTGGTCGCGAGGGTTTTGCTCTAGTTTTTACCACTCCTACTATTTATACCTTCAAACCTTGGTAATTGTGACTAAAAACTGTATCTAGTGACACTTTAAGGTACCCTAATGGGGCAGTGGTTAAGCACTCAATTGAAAAGTCGGCGGTTCAAACTCTCCTGCTGCTCTGCGACTCTACACATATGTGTGTGCACAGAGTGTAATTTAGGACACGCTCGGGGCAGTGCTACTCTGTCGTATACGGGAACCGTGAGTAGGAACCAACTCGACAGCATATTACAACAGGTGACGCTTAAAAGCCTATGGGATATAAGTGGCCATGATCCAATTTTCATTAAACTGTTTAACCAAACCAAATGCACCGCCATCAAGTAAATTCTGAATCGTACTGACCCTCCAGGGCGAAGAGGCTGTACATCTTTCCAGGAGCAGAAAGCCTCATCTCTCTCCCTGGAGCGACTGGTGGTTTCAAGCTGTTGAACTTGCGACTTGTAGCTCAAGGCCTCATCCACTCTGCCACCAGGGCACCACTGCCCCAACTACAAAACCAGGACCAAAGGGCAAAAGCAGCCTGGTTTACAGGGACCTCCGATGTAAGCAAGAGGAATGAACTTAGCTCATCGGGCAAGCTAAAACTCCCTACTCCTCCTTTAGAAAGAGAAAAGAGGAGGGACCAGGGCAAAGAAGGAACAGAGGCAGAAGCATCCAGTGAAAGTGGCGTCGGAAAATCCAAAGGCCGAGAAAGCTGCAGGAGGAAGTGGTGGTTGCTGTTAGTGACACCGCCCGGGGCTGCGCCATCCTCACTCTCCATCTCTCTGAGCCCATTGTTGCAGCCGCGCGTCAATCCGTCTGATTTGAGTGATGGCCATCTGACAGTATGCTGCTGCTCTTCGTGCGATCTTCAGGGGCCAATGCCTCCAAAGCCTGTTCCTCTTTCCTAGCTCTTAGGGCAGAAGCTCTGCTGAAACCTGCTCACGATGGGTGCAAACCTGTAAACGATGGCTGCTTTTGCTGCTATTGGAGAAACTGGTAGCTTGGTATCCGGCATTACAAGCAGCAAGCAAGCCCTCACAGTAGAGCAAAGTGACAGGAGAGGTAGTGGCTGCAGAAATATTAGAGTCAAACTAACAGGGTTTACTAACTTTGGTAATTTAGATATTATTGGTGAGTTAAGAAGAACAATTTCCGTGACCAGGAGCAGTGCATGGAACAGAGAAAGGGAAGTGAAGCCGATGAGTTGTGGAAGAGCTTTGAAAAGAATAGGGGAGACGGAAATGTCCTTAGGTTGAGAGGAAGAAAGCAATATGGCAAAGGGGAAAGTCATTACAGGGGGGAAAGAGATAAGAGGAAGCCTCCTAAGGAATCTGGCAAGATTCTGATAAGCACCGGTGGAAGAATTAGATAAAGGACAATATCCTTCTCAGAAATTGGCAGCTGAGCCGGGACAACGAAGCTCAAATGGGGAAGAATGGGAACGAACAGAGCTGACTAAGCATGTGGTAGCGATGAGAGTGAAAGAAATACAATTAGTACTGTGTTATGTATGTTATGTCAAGTGTTCACACAACATTAGATTCATGGATGTGCCAAGACCCTTGGCAATGGGCTCATGGAGATGGAATGGATTGTCTAAGGCTCTTTCACTAATCAGTAGCAAGGGTGCGTCTTTAGACTCGACTATCTGTGCTCTTTCAGTTAGGACACCCTCCTCAGGAATGCCATCCAAGCAGAAGGTTAGGAGTCCCGGGAAAGCAGCAGGGGAACTGTGTGACTGGCTTGGTTAACAACAGGGAGCTGATGTCCTCCGAGAAGGAAGGACGATCTTTGCAGAGGTTAGCAAAGATTTCTGTAGCGCCTTCATATGAAGCAAGCTGTTTTAAAACCCCCAATGTGTGTGTAGCATGTACTGTGTATGTAGATGCTTTCGCCAGGCTAGGTGAAGTAGGGCTAAAGTCACAATCTGAGAGACCGAGACAAAATAGCTGCTCTCTGTGGTTGCTTCTCTCTCTCAAGTGACAGCCACCGAACACCTTCTATCCGAATTCACATCTACCCAAATAAATAAGATAGATAAAATACTTAAGAACAGTAGTCTACCACAAGGGGCTCGAGGGAAAGTAGTGGGCTGTGATAGTGTCCGTCAAGGCCACCTGTGCGAACCCACCAGTCGCTCCAGAGGAGAGTGATAGGCTACCCGCTCTGCTAAAGACTGAGTCGGAGAACCCTTAGTAGGGGCGTTCTATTGGGTCTTGTGCGGGTCACCGTAAGCTAGCATGGACTCCACGGCGATGAATGGAGCCACCACTGATGAGAATACATCCGGTTGCTGGTTGTTTAATGCTTCTTCATTCAGATTTTTAAAAATCAATTCTTTCCATTTTTAAGGGGAGGGGGAATGAATCTTCTTGAAGTAATGATCTGTAGCAGACCCTGGCCCTGCATTTTCCTTTCTATCTCACTGTCAAAAGCCCTGGTGGGATAAGCACTGAGCTGCCACCCTCTGTGGGGGGAAAGGTGAGACGCTCTGCTCCCCTAATGATGTACCGTCTCGGAAACCAAAGGAGGTCCACTCGGTCCTAATATCGCCGCTGTGAGTCAGAATCGACTTGACTGTACAGGGTTTGGTCAAAATCCCAGGGATTTCTCCATCATCGAAGTACAGTTTCAGTGCTGAATTTCATCTCCAGTCTTGGAACTGGGCATTGTTTGTGTCTCCATGTCTGAGGCTGACACCACACTGTGCGCAAACTGTAGCTTGGCACTTCCGCATAGCCTGTGAAACACTCTTTTCATCACTTCATACGGCAATTCTTGAGAAGATCATTAAGAAGCGGCACAAATGCTTGCTACGAGGAGTCACAATTGACTCCAGAGGCCCTGGGGTTGGTGTTTTGTATGCTTGTTGAGGTTTCTGTTGAAGGAGGCGGGAGGCCAGTGCCCAACAGGGTCATGAAATACCTTAGGAATTAAAAGTCTGATAGATCGATGCAATAATGCAAATCTGGCACTAGAAATCCAATCTTTGCTCCATGAAGACACTAGACCACAGAAACTTTTGAGCCCCTCTTCCCCCACACCAACCCCCTGCTCTTGCTGGAGTTTTTGTCTGCCCCACCCCTTTCTCTGCTGAGATGGAAACAGCTGACGAGTGGTTTAATAAGTGCCACCTTGCTTATCTTTGATCACCTGCCTCTCCTTTACTCACTAAGGTCTTTTGGGAACAGCTGTTCAGAGTTGACCACCTAAGTGTGCTCTGTGGCCTAGAGAACTGGAATGGGGCCACGGTTCTTTCACAGCTTCTCCAGCCCCTTGCTGCTGACTTTGCTAACTCTGGCAGGAAAAGGAACTAAGCCAAGGCACAGCTTCGAGGGCCGAGGTCCTCAGGAAGGTAAGGTTCATTTGCAGTAAATGTCCATCAGGCCTACTGATAACCACCCTGAGTAAGGGACCGCGGCATGTGTGGCAGAATGAACGCTAGAGC
The DNA here is from genome assembly GCF_050624435.1 of Tenrec ecaudatus. Lineage (NCBI taxonomy): Eukaryota > Metazoa > Chordata > Mammalia > Afrosoricida > Tenrecidae > Tenrec > Tenrec ecaudatus. The sequence goes on along the minus strand of NC_134539.1, from coordinate 26,046,494 downwards.
TGCAGTTGGTGGCAGGGATGCAGGCTTCATCCATCCATCCATCTACTGTATGGCATTTTTGTTATTTCCTCCCCAGGGATGCTGGCTTTTCTCTGTAGGCTGCATGGGAAGTTAGAGAAGCTGGAAAAGCAATTTTCTTTTCCTCTCCTTCTGAACCATTTCCCCTAATCCTGAAACACAAGGTCTCTGCTTTGTCTTTGGCAGGAGGGGGTAGGGTGGATCTGGGCTGGCCACCCTCATAAGGCGTACACCCCAAGTAACTAAGGGAAAGTTCATTTTAACAAGAAGTCAATAAAAGATTGAGAAAGGCTTTTTAGAACACAAACAGAGTCCAGACTGAGTTTATAATCTGTAGCCAATATGTTCACCTTCATGTCAGCTTGAACTTCCTTTAATACAGCGAGTTTATCTGCTGAAAATGATAACCCAGAAAATGAGTAATATTTCATTTCAGTTTCTGAGCTTAGCTATTGTCTTGTAATCTTAAATAGCTAACGTAGTAATAGTTCTTTCTTGACTCTAGGCCAAATATCATTTCAGCGGATTAACTCTGCCTTTCTTCTGTGGTATTCATGTGTTTTTATCTTGGTAAGGATACTGTTTTTGGCTGCAAGACTTTGAAATGAAGCTGAAATCAAGAATTTTGAGAATCTAGTTTTTCTGTTTCTTTTGTACAAGGTTTCACTCTTCAGTCCAACCCCCCTTTTAGGTGGTAGACCCTTTGAATTCTTCTGATTCCTGTTTACTCCGAATGCTCGCCGGGCTCTCCATCGGGGGTCCTTGTCCCTCCTGCGCCGCAGCTTCTTCGTGTGCAGCCACCCGGCAGAAAACCGCCACACAGCACAGCCTTGGTTACAGAATCAGATATTCTTGTTCCTCTTAAGGTCATGCCTCAAAAGGCTCATGGAAAAAATGGAATAAGAGGATCATGGAGTTTGTCCACAAGCTTTCTGAAGCCCTCTCCCAAAATCAGGGTTTCAGAGAAGAGCTGAGGCCACAAAGTCTAATGTGTGGCTATGTGAGAAAACCAGAAACCCAAACTCATTTCCATCCAGCCAGTCCTAAGTCATACTGACTCCACAGAGGGCTTCTGAGGCTGGAAAGCGTTACAGGAACAGATAGCCTCTTCTTTCTCCCGTGGAGTAGCTGGTGGTTTTGAACTGCTGATCGTGCAGTTAGCTTTCTAACACCTACTTCCCAGGGCTCCCAGGGCTCCTTTGTGATAGCGGCAGTTCGGTTTATTGAAAAAAGAAAAGCAACGCAGCAGTGCCTCGCCCACTTGGGCCCCCCCAGCACGGGGTCACTGCAGGGAATCGGCGCTCTTGCACACTGTGATCAGGCCGCATCTCTGCACACTGCGGTCAACAGCATTCCCTAACTCAAGCCGTTGAGATCATTATTATTATTCCCTCTTACTCATGAAGAAACTTAAATTTAGACATACTCGGGGAGTCCACAAGGTCAGATAACTAGTGGTAGAGCTGAGAGTTAAATGAACCGCTCTCTGATCCAAAGTTTGCACTTAACTCTACACTACAGACCTCAGTCAACAACATGAGACTTGGTTTTAAAAAGTGTTCTATACTGGAATAGTACTCAAGATTAAACATTCGGATGCACAAGAAAATACAGTCATCATGTTTCTAAATAGTATGTTTCTAGAGTTATAAATAATTCGAGTTTTTCAAATGGTTTATTAAAAATAGACAGCTACGTAAAAATCATCACTACATGCGACACTATGCATGACAGATGTGTAGATGTCCTCAGAAGAGACAGAAGAGACCAGAATTAGTTTATTTTCTTCATTCTATTTGTCTATCATTTCAAAAATTTTAATTTTTGAATTTAAAAAGCCTCTTTAAAGATATTAAATTTCGATGTAAATCTGTACTTTTATGATAGAACTTACAGTAAAGGAGATGAAGGATACAGCATTAATTTTGAAATTAATTACTATAATTCTCTAGTGGGACAATACTGATTTCTTCTTAGTTGAAATCAGAATGGTATAGTTTACTAAGACTGTTACCACAAAAGGAACATTACAGAAAAACTGGCCCAAGAGACAGCCAGAGACCCAGAAGCTGCCACGAACAAGCCTTTCATCTCTTGTGTGAATGGCACTCCTCCAAGCTCTCATCCTGGCTCTGCATTTTGCACCTTAACGTTATGACCAGATGACTGGCCCCAGGAAGGACTCCCCAGTTAGTGAGAGAGAGTAGCAAGAAGTCATGTTTACTTATTGATACAGGATACGGATGAGGAAAAAAAACAGAGCCTTGCTAACTCTCCCATGTTGATCTTCATTGGTAACCCTGCCCGGCATGTTTGTTCAGTCTGTAGCTTCTTTCCACGTGACTTACAAGGTATTATTTTAACACGGATAGAGCTTCCAGACCAAGAAATAGCCTAGTGCTGTATCCCAGCAGAGAATATTCCTATTGGATTTGTTGGAAGGCTCTGAGAGGAAGGAAAAGACATTAATGAGCATTTCCCTCAGATAACACATTTTAGTTTAAAGGAATCCTACTCAATTATGTTCCCCAAATATCATATATAAAATGAGTAATTTAGAGTGGAAGTTGGAAACTTTGTTTGGTTCAAGAAATTTCCAGTGTTTTTTTTCCCAACCCCTGCCAAACTTCTCATTGTTATAATGCAAACACATATATACATTCAAGGATAGGCCAATTTTTCTACTTTCTTTCTGGTTAAAAATTCTAGTTAGAACCAATCACTGCACATCTCCTCTCCAAGGTCAAGTTCTCACTATGGATTGAATTTTGTTTACATATCTAAGGATCAAATGTACATCATAGACAATAATGCAATGAACAAGCAATAAATTCAGAAATGTTTAGTAAAACTCTCCAAGGCGGAGTTTGGGTGCGTCAGTTTAGTTCAGGGAGAGGCCAGCATCGGGACCGCTCCTCCGGGGCCTGGCCGCTCGTTGCCTTTGTGTCAGTTTCTACTAGTGCTGTGCAGGGCATCCACGATGGTCTTGTTGTAATCTGCGATCTGTTTGCTCACGTTCTTCATAATTGGCCGGTAATCACTCTCTTGACTCTTGGTTGCAATGACTAATAAAGTGTTAAGGAATACACTGTTGGTAAAAATATTCGTCTAGGGTACCAGAAAGGAACCGATTTACACTGGCATTTTTTTAAATGAAAACTGGGGATAGTGAAGAAAAAAGGATAACTAGATTTAAAAATAAAACAACACCACGACATTCTTTTAACAGATTAGACACCGAAAGAAACCTCATCAGCCAAGCCAACTGTGGTTCAAAAACTTTCCTCCATTGTAAAAAGACTCTTTTATAGTTAATGTAACAATCCAATTCGAGTTTTGGACCAGCCTAATATTCAGAAGAACATTAAACACACAGGTTTATTTCAAATGAAAGATATTTAAGCACGTTCCTGAGATCAAGGGATGACTGCAGACAAGTTCTCTAGGTAACACACTTGTCTTAGTCACTTAGGGGGGACTGATCACAGTCATCGACACATAACAACCCCCACTAGACCCTACACCTCCAAGGGGACGAACAGCAGAAATGGGGGGGGGAAGATAGCGGTTGGTATAAGATATGAAAATAATAATTTATAATTAAGGGGTCACAAGGATGGAATGGGGAGGGAGGAAAAAAGAGGAGCTGATATCAATGACTCAAATAGAAAGTAAATGTTTAGAAAAATAATGATGGCAACATATGTACAACACTGAAGTGAGTTGCACTGAGCCATTTGTACTGCTCTATAGATTATTTAGCTGTTTATTTCTTATGTTATATATCTACCTACATAAATATACATAAAATCATAAGTGTCCTGGTTTTGTTTCTCTAGAGCAGTGGTTCTCAGCCTTCCTAATGCCGAGACCCTTTAATATAGTTCCTCATATGTTGTGGTGACCCCCAAACCATAAAGTTATTTTCATTGTTATTTCATAAGTACAATTTTACTACTGTAATGAATTGGGTGACCCCTGTGAAAGAGTCGTTCGACCACCAAAGGGGTCATGACCCACAGTTTGGGAACCGCTGCTCTAGAGAACCCTGTCTAGCGTAGTAGGTTATGAGTTGGGTTGCATGATCAGAAGTTGGAAACCCTAAGTTGCTCTGTGGGACAAAGATGAGGCTTGCTACTCCTGTAAACAGTTACCATCTCAGAAGCCCAAGGGCCAGTGCTACTCTGTCTTCTAGGGTTGTTGTAAGACTTGACTCCCCAGTCGTGAGTTTGGTTTTTAATTTGAACTCTTAGAGAATAAGAATCAAGACTTTTTCATTTGCCCTCTCCCCCAGAACTTAGCTCAGTGTTTTTGTACATATTAGGAATTTGATGTGTGTGTACAATTGAGTTGGGTTTTTTTGTAAGTCTATAAAGAAAGTTCATTCTCAGCTTTCTGAAGGATACATTCTTTCATCACAAAGTTATTTTGCTCATGGTGTTGCCACTTCCTTTCCAGATTTGTAAGCTAAAAACACAAAAGAAAAATGTTAACAAGTGCCCCAAATCAAAATAATTATGCATCCTTAACAGGGGATAAGAAAAGAGAGTTCAACTTCAAATCTTAGCAGATTTGTACTTGTATTACGATAAAGCCACCACAAACACAACGGAAATGTGGGGATAATTCAGCACAGCAGATACATTGATAAACACATGCAAGTGTCACTTCACATGTTTCTTTTAACTGGAAAATATCTATCGCATCAGTGACTGTGCCAACTGGAAGGCAATGTATTGTTTCTTTCCTTTTTGCTACAAGAACGTGAACAGAGGCATGGGACACGACGGGAATCTCGCCTCGAAATCTGTCTCCACAAATGTAACATATATTCTAAGATTATCAAAAGTGCAGCTATATAGGGGAAACTTCCTTATTTCCAGGGCTAAATTTCCTGTCTAAGTCTACCAGCTGAGATAAGAGCAGAGCTGCAGGGTGAAGATTATAAAAGGGCTGGCAAAAGTTGGCATGATTACAATAATTTCTGCATCAACAGGAAGCTAATGTGGATATTATGTTAATGGAGCTTCCTCAGAAGACAACTTTACAATTACAGAATTAAATTGTTTTACTGATTTAATTAACCTTGGACTCTGGGTTGTGGGCTTTATTTTTTAAGATGCATATAGTTTTTCCTCTAAGCAAAGGACTGTCTGAGAAATGAATCCTAAAATCATGTTTACCCTGGACATTTCAAGTAAGTAGCACTAATAATATTCCTTACTCTGCTTATGTTAACTTATTTTCAAGGCCACATTCAGTGTTGATGTAGCATCTGTCTCATTGTTTCCTCCAAATAGATACATCTAGATATTAGGGTAAATTGTAATAAATTACCATGTGAATGGCCTGTTTTAAATGAGCAGTTCCATATCAGAGTGAGTACTCTCAGATAGGACGTAAAGGTGAGAGAGGCCCGAGGAAGCAGGCCACAGTTGTCAGCGATGAATCCCTAATGCTCTTCAGGAAAGCCAGGGGCCAGGCCTCTGTCTCATCCAGAGAGGAGGATGTATCATGCAACAGACCTCCAAGGACGTGCTACACAAAAAATACTACTGCCAAAGGGTTGCCAGCCAGTTGGGACTCCCCACGTGGGTGGCTCCCATAGAAAAGGACTTGGCGATTAGCTTTCATAAAAATGATCGTCAGACCACCGTATGGTTTTTTCTACTATGGGCCAGGGCTACTCCATCCCATGGGGGTTGGATGGGTCAGCATCAATTCAACAGCATCCAACAAAAAAGACATAGCTTATTTACAGCTTCTGTTCATGGAAAGGATTACAGATGTCTAAACCAATTTCCCACAAAATCGCTTAAAAGATTCACTAGAATTTCCTCTGATTAAATATTAGAAAGATTTTTAAACTGTGGTTTGTGCTAAGATTTGTTGTTATCAGTAGTTAGAAAAATGATAAGCACCTGGTGTGGGAATCGAAAGTGGCCACAGCCTGGCTCTAAGAAGCAGTGTTTGGCAGTATCTCCCTCCTCCTCCGCATCTCTTCCGGGGAGGAGGATGACCAGGGTTCAGTAAGAAATGGCAACACTCAAAAAACCTCTCGAAGTGCGCTAAGATGACCTTGTCACTTAGACATCCACCTGTTTCTAGGTTGGCATATTATAAAGTTGAGACAGAATGACTGATTGTTCATTTGGATTCAGTAAATTAGTGATTTACAAGCTTTTAGCGGCGTGGCAAAATTTTATATGAAACTTTACATCTTTAGAAGAATCGAAGGGACAGCTTCTATTTTAATGAAGAAAGCAAGTTTAAGGGCTGCATGTATGGTTCTGTTTTTAATAAACACAGCATATTAGTATGTGTACAAAATTACAAAGAGAAAACAATTCCATAAAGGTATCACATCATTATGTTAACACTGATTAATTTTAGGTAATGGGAATTCAAGAGACATCATTTTGTTGTTCATGGTCTATGACAATATTATTACACAGAGAAAGGAGTGAATGTCTACTGCGTTCAACCTTTATAAATCATAACCCGGAACAACCTCAGACACAGTTTATGCAATTACCAATGGGCGAAGTGGTATAAGAATGGAACTGGCACACTTGTGCTTCCCAAATAAATATTCAAGAGTTGTAAAACAAGAAATTCAAGGATCTGACTTCATGACATTATGTGAACAATTTAAAAACTAGAAATAACCTAACACTCCTATAACAAGGAACTAGTTAAGTAAATTATGATACATTCATGTAGTAGAAAATCTACACTGCTAGCAATCACATTTTAGAAGAAAAACATCTGTTGACAAGGGAGAGCAGTATTTATAGTACATAGTTAAATCGTGAAAAGCAAGCTTCAACTAATATATATAATTTGATGCCATTTCTGTGAATGCAAAAGATAAACGTGTAGGTATTTGCGTCTATCTAACGTGTGTGCACACATGTCCTCAGTGCACGCACAGACAGACCCGCACCAAGTGACAGTTCTCTCTCCTGAATTGTGAGGCACAGTTCACTGGGCTTTATTTCGTGATTCTGCAATAGACATGCCCTATTCTTCACCAGTGTGGAAAGCTAGCACGTGGCAGGCTTCTACTCTAAGCTTGCAGAGGCGGGAAAGCAGCAAGTTTGAGTGGGATTGTGAAGAAGTGGGCTAGGTTCAAGCCAGAGGACTTGGGACGATACATAAAGCACATGTAGGAAAATGAAGCCCAGGGTTGCTTGAGGGTGAGAACATGAATGAAAAGTACGTGACCGACAGCCTGAGGGGATGAATCCCAGAGGCTGCTTTCCCTCCTCACCTGAGAATGTGTCTCATTTTCTTGCAGTTGTGTTTTCAGTGTCTCGTAGTCTGCATTTAATTTCTCCATTAGTTTCTTAAAAGCATTTCTATGAGTTGATAATACTGTTCTCTCTTGATGTAGTTTCTACAGAGAATGAAAAAGAAATAATTACAGGCCATAGTGATTTATTGGGTAGGCGAACAGAAATTGCACTTGACAAACAATTTTGATGAATGCATTCTGATGAAATTCTGCCCGAGTGATAGCTACTCTAAAATATCGTTGTAATAATGGCCTTGGAACAATAAAAAGCTATGAGCGTAAACTAAATAAAGGTGGGTTCTTAAGGCTGCCACGCCTACCACCAACACCCCCCAAACTTACTTTTAATTATCAATGTACACAGCAATGAAACCTTACTGCCAGGTTTTAAGTGGAGCTGTACCTGCATTTTATGAATATCTTATTATGTGACATGCTCTCTATCATGTAGCAACTTGGGAGTTCCTAGGCAATGCAAACAGTGATGCTCTGCCATGGTTACCAACAAGACTGGACGTTTAGCTGGCCTACAAATGCCTTGGGAGAAAGGGCTGCTGATTTATTTCCCCCAAAAAATCATTCATTGAAAATTATGAAGCAGATGGGGTCATCATGGGCTGTAGTCAACTCGATAGCAGCTAGTGGCACAATAGTTACATGTTAAGCTGCTAACCCCAAGGTCAGGAGTTTGAAGCCACCAGCCAGCTGATGCTCGGGGAAAAGACTTGGCTCTCTATGCCTATAGAGAGCTACCATCTCAAACCCACAGAGGCAGTTTTACTCTGCCCTAGAGGGTTGCTCTGAGTCAGAATGGACTCAATAGCAGTAAGTTTAAAATTTTAAGTCACCTATGAGATGACAAGGCATCAAAGGGATCAGGTATCAGGCATCAAAGACAAAAAAAAATCATAGCGCTGTGAATGAGGGGGAGTGCATAGTGGGGACCCAGGGCCCATCTGGTGGAAATTGAATATCCCCTTGCCGAAGGGCTGTGGGGAGGTGACGAGCCAGAGTGCAGTGTAGCAACGATGAAACATACAATTTTCCTCTAGTTCTTGAATGCTTCCTCCCCCCCCCACTATCATGATCTCAGTTCTACCTTACAAAACCTTACATAGGAACTGGAAATACGAGGAATCCAGGACAGATGAGGCCCTCAGGATCAGTGGTGAGAGTGATGATATTGGGAAGGTGGAGGGAGGGTGAGGGAGAAACAGATGACATGGTCTACATGTAACCTCCTCCCTGGAGGACGGACAGCAGAGAACTGGGTGAGGAAGACGTCAGATGGTGTAAGATATGTTAAAATAATAATTATTTATAAATTATCAAGGTTTCAGAGGGAGTGGGAGAGTGGGGAGGGAGGAGAAGATGAGGAGCTGATGCCAGGGGCTCAGGTGGAGAGTGAGTGTTTTGAGAATGATGATGGCAACATATGTACAAATACACAGGACACAAATGATGTATGTACAGATTATAAAAAGAGTTGTGTGAGCCCCTAATAAAATGATTTTTTAAAATTTTAAAGTCACTTTAAATCTCTAATATATATGTAAACAGTTTTATTATTTTTTCTTACTTTACATATCAAATAATCAACTAAAGATAACCAATCCCATAAACCACCTCAATGTTAAATTGTATCCACAAGAAACAACTTGGATGGTCACTTTGTACGATCTGTTAGCACTTACCTTTTTCTTTTCTTCGCCTGATGACTTCAGCGCTGTCAAATCGTTATAGGTCTCCAGATCTGCGGTCATTTGCTTGATTTTACCTTTCAGAGACTGCTGCTCCTCAGTCATCTTACTCTCCAGGAGCTCCATTTTTTGTAGATCCAGCTGTAGACGCTGACTATCTGAAACGCAGTGATGCGAGGCCACGATTAACAAGGCTTCCTCCCTTTCACACAGGAAGGAGATGTGAGGCCAGCTGTACCAGGCACATTCTAGGTGCCCACATTCACTATAGCCAGGGAGAAAAGATGAAGAACAACAGAGGGAAAAAGTCCTCATCGCCAGGTAATCGGCATTACTTGATGCATAGTTACCATACCTGCCTCCACGGTCATACAAACATGTAACACACAGGTGTCTTTTCTTATCTAATAATATATGAGATAACGAGGTATTTTTAAATCTCACGCACACAGTTTACACCCAAAGTGGGCAATCCCACCACTTGGTGGGCACTGGAGTGCTCTGGCAGGGGCGGCTACAAAAGTAGATACCTAGATTTTATCCTGGATTATGGGCTTCAGTACAAAAATTTTAATTATCATGGGGGCACTGAGTAATTTTTTTCTGAAAAAGAGGTGCTAGGTCAAATAAGGTGTAGTAAACAAAGATTTCTCCCAAATCATCTCCCCCAAATTTATGTTAGACTTAAGACACTGCTGGCAGCTAATGGTAAATGACTGTCAAGTTATCTCCCTGAAGGCAGTCGGTTGCCAGACTACTGTCTGGCCCCACCACAAGTAGGGCCTGCTGTTAAGGACAATGGGCTATTTCTCCCTAAAGGCTTGTGAACATCAGTCTGGTTCCTGTAGATGAGGTATACACCCTACTGATAATGGCTACTATAGTGAGCTAGAGACCATGTCAAACCGGCTCAGTGACATTCAAAGTTAGGCCCCCATCCTAAATCTAGGATCCACCCAACTTGTCAGATCTATACCCTTAATCCCTCATCTTCCTATTGCGTGTATATCTCTAGATTGCACCCCTCTCATTGCTGTATTACCTATAATATCCCCCTTCCTGTGATGTGTCTTTACCTGTAATTAGAGGGTTTGCACGCCGCCCCCAAATATATATAATCCTGGGTTAGCGATAAAGATCCTCTCGTTGGCTCCCCCTTCCTCTTCCCGTCCCATCTCCCCTGTTCCCTTTCCCCTTGTCCTCCTTCCCCTCCCCCTCTCTCCTGCCCTCTGGTCTCTCTTTCCACGTGGACCATCAAGTGAGGCTAAGGTGAGCAAGCTACCATGAAATGTGTCTGACTCCATTATTTCAGTCTCTCTTTTAATCTCTCATGTTCTCTATGACTTTATTATAATATTTATATATATTTTAACCGTACAATTGCGCCTATTGAACCCGCGATTAGTTGTGGGGGGCTGGCCTTTCCCTCACAATAAGGTTGGGAACCTATGGTCTATATGGAATAAATAAAACAAAATCAAGTTTATCAAATATATAGATATAGCACCATTTTATAGTTACATATACATACTTCATGGGTATCTCATTACTCCATTAAAAATATTGAGTTTCTATGATGTATTAGCTGCTGACATTTTATGGAAGTGAGCACAAACGCTGTCTCCCTCAAGGCGTCAACACCAGAGGTGAAAACAGATGATTCAACAAGCACGTGCAATACCCGGGGTAACCGCTAGGTAGAGCACACACGCAGCCACAGTGCATGAGGCAGGGATCAGGAACCGTTCTGAATGCCTGCTTTTTCACTTATGAAAATGTGTGGTTTTCTTTGTCTGAATCCTGCGTGGGTTCGATGAGCTTCTTGGATCTGTAGCCTAAGTTTTTCATCAAATTTTGGGATTTTTCAGCCATTATTTCTGCAATTACATCTTCTCCCTTATTCTCTCTCTTCACCTGGGATTCCAATTACACAATATCATCCCTCAGGTCACTTTGGTTCTGTGTTTAATTATTCTTCAATTTGGACAATTTCTATTAATCACACCTCAAGTTCATTCACTCCCCCCCCCCATCTCTAGTCTTCTATTATAATTATCAAGTGAATTTTTTCAGTTTTGTTATGGTACTTTCATTTTTTTTCAATTCTAGAATTTATTTGTAATTTCCATTTCTTTGTGAGAGTCCCCATCTATTCATTTATTATAATTTTACTTTTCTTTAAACCCTTGAACATGTTTATATAATTTTTTTTTAAATTTCACGATCTGGATTATTTTAGGCTTAGTGGATGGTGTGGTACAGCGATTTCTTCTAGCGATAGTCTTTGCAGCGACTGGCCAGGACCACCCAGCCTGGGTGTATTTTTTCTTTTCCTGGTGGGTCTTGGCAAGGGAAGGTGGGAGAAGATGCTGAAAGGATGATATGATTCACTCAAGAGTGGTGTTACCAGAACTAATTTCGATTAGAAAAACTTGGAACTCAAGCATGGAAATAAAGCCTGCTCTGCTACTTGGTATAAAATGAACTGTCAAAGAGGCACGAAGGGAGGATTAGCACCCCCATCAACAGAAATAAGCCAGGAGTAGAGCACATCTTTGGACCCTGAGAAGCCTGCACATTGAAGATTCTCAACCCAGGGACCTAAAGCTGACACGAGAAGACTGGCAGAGGAGAAGCAGCAGAGCTAGGGCACAAGGCAGAGTGATGGGCTTCCTGGTCCACAGACGGGGTAAAGCCGAGTGGCTTCAGCCAGGAAAGACATTTAATGTGTGAGCTGCTTCCAGGCACTTGATGGCGAGAGCTAGGTTTGCTGACCCACAGAACTAGAACACCTTCGAGCTGAGGCTTATCATGAAGCCCTATGCTCTTTGTAGCAGCCCTAAGAAGAGCTTTATCACATTACCTGAGCAAGACAAATATTCATAGAATAAATATTCATGTGGCTGAGAGGCCAAGGACCAGAGCCTGCAGGCATGGTTGGGAAGAGGTGGTCCTGACCAATCAACTGTGTCTTCTCCTGAATTGTAACCTGATAACTTCCCTGATAAAGCCCAGACAAGTGAGTATTTTCAGTTCTGAGCAGCCATTGCAGTGAACGATCAAACCCAGCTGAGACACAGAGTGCTGTGCGAGGAAGGAGCCATGTCTGAGCTGTCGGACTGAAATTGCCTTGGGCTGATGTGGAGCTTGATTCCCTCCCCCCTTGTGAAGTCAGGGGAGGTCAGACGCCATCTCTGCAGCCTTTTTACTTATAGTGACTGCTTTTCCCCTTGAGTCACATTTTCCTGTTTTCATACATGTAATTTTTTTGCTAGTACACTGAGCATTGTAAATGCTGTAGAGACTGCACTCTATTGTGTTCCTTTGAAGGATGTTGATTGAGTTGGATGCAAACTCTCAATTATGTCCCCACAGGGTGAGCAGCATCTAAATGTTTACTTGATTCTTTCATTTTCCAACTAATACTTCCCCCCACAAAAATCTACCTGATGCATGTATGGAACAGTAGTCAGGCATGGATTAGGGTCAAGTTTATATATCGATTTGAACGTGGCTTCCCTTTTTTCACCTCTAATTCTACTACATGTGATGGTTTGTTGTTACTAAATTCTTATCTCTACAGGGTTAGAAAGAGTTATGAGGAGAATCCATGTGTTGAATAATATACAGGCTTAAGATATTTAAAGCTCTAAAGAAATGTACTTGTACTGACCGCTGTGAAACAGCAATATAAACTGAACGGCAAGCTTAATTCGAAGATAAATGAATAGTAGAAGGTATACATTTTTTTTCCTGCAGAAAATGCTTTCTCCCTCCCCCAGGGGAAAAGGACTGGGTGGCACAGGCATAAAGTTTATCTTCCTTTAACAACAGGTTTCTGAAAAGCCAAAAGCTTCTCCGAGGGAAGCGGCAGGAAGAGGATGCAGTCCAGTTCCTTCTGATATGCTATGAAGCTGCAGAGTTTACCAAGCAGTGTGTACATAATAGCAAACTCTCAGAAGGAGCCACTTTGACCTGGGGAAATGTGTCTGAAATATTCTGCCATCAGCACATTTGTTTACTCCCTGGAGTTTCCTTTCCAAAAATATAAATAAAAACTGCTGCGGACAGACTGCCTCTTTCCGCAGGCACTCCGCCAGTGTTTCCCAACTTTTCCCTTCTCTATCGGCCCCTCCGGAGGTTTTGTGGCTCTTTTCCCTTTACTAATACATTATTAATATGCATATACTACACATATAGCATATTAGCTATGCAACTATGTATTATTTATACTGCATGATCATATTTACCCCTGTGGCTGTGGTTTGTTTTACCCTTCTCTAACCCCAAGATCTGGGAGGACCAATTTTAACCTACGGGTTGAATATACAAAGTATTCTAATTCTAGGTTTGGGAAATGATTCATAAAAGTGGAATGCAAAGTTCCATGATCTCCAAAAGAAGAAGGACAATATATATGTATCTAAGTTTCACTGCTGTGTTTCTCTAGAGAGCCCAGCCACAGGCACATTTCTACTGGTATACATGGGGTTGCCATGAGTCGAAATCCAACTGAAGGGCAACTGGTGGTTGTTTTTGGTATCCTCGGGTTACAGCGCAGACGTGGGGCATGTGTTCACTACCCAAAGCAAACTCATTGCTGCCAGTTGTTCTGGTCTCATGGCAACCGTACAGGGCAGGGTAGAACTGCCCATGGGGTTTCCAAGGCCGCAATCTTCAAAGAAGCAGACAGCCACCTCTTTCTCCCAAGCAGTAGCAGGTGGATTCAAATCACCCACCTTCAGCTTAGCTGTGGAGCACTTTAACCATTGTGCCACTCTTCTCCACAAGTCTCCCAATTAATCTTTTAAATAAAGGAGATTGTCACAATGTAATGTTAATAAGATGAGGTAAAAAGATCACCCAATTCTGAGGCACAGAATGACTGAGGCAAAAGGCAATCATTGTTTGGTGAAGTGAAGTTTTAAAAAAAAATCAAAGAAACCGAAAATGTATAAATATTGATAAATGCCTATCTGCTTCAGGAGAGAGGGGGAGATGTTGGAAGCAAGCTGGCTTTCTCACCTGAAGTCAAATTCCTAGCTGTGCTCTGTGATTTCTGCATTTCAGTGGATTTAAAACTGAGGTCATCTTGCATCATCTTCAGCTCTTGGTTGGTAATAGAAGATATCTGTTTCATACGATTTATATTCTGAATTTGCAGAGGGAAAAAATGGGGAAAACTCCACTCATTAAATGCTTCCAGAAAACCCTTGGGAAACACTTTCTAAAATGTGATGTTCTGATTAAGCATTCTTTTTTAAAGTATATCATCCACTGGTTTCTCTCAGGGAATCTAGGCTAACCTTCAGAATTATTTATCTTTCACTGGCTTTGTTTCTGTGACTATAGAAAATATTCAACTACATCACTTTAGGATCTCACCCGGAGTCTTGAAATATCTAGAATATAGAAATGAGAGCATGCATTTTCTTTCCCGGAAGAAGTTCAATAAATGCTTTTTTTTTTTTGATAACTCTAGACATTCAGTTCATTAAGTGAACAAAGAATCCTTTCTAATTACAAAGCAAATCAGTGTAAAACTATGGTAACGTGCTCAGAATAATGCCTAGATTTTGAAATTATCTGTGCACGTGTTATTTCGACAAGCTTGGAACAATTAACGACGGAAGAAGGCGCAACACTTACTCGGTGCTGAATACAGAAGTCGTGCACATGTCCCACCCCCTCCCCTGGCATTTTACTAGGGAGGCAAACATGAATGGTGACATTTACTAGCTTGCTGACATTTTACAAGGGAGATAAACATTAACAACTTCAAGGAACCAGATAAGGGGCAGGAGCAATTTAAAGGAAAGAGGTAAGAGAGCGGCTACGATGGTGGGTGGGCGCTCGTTTTGAGAGGCACTGGAAAAGGCGCCCACAGGGACCGCAGTGGGACGACAGCAGGGTGGGCGCGGCACTTACGCGACTGCAGTGCTCCAGAAGAGCCACGATGCTGGCTTCGATGTGCGCCTTCCGCTCCAGTTCCTGATTCTTAGTTTCCTCGAAAGTGTCAATAAAAGCTGCGGAGTCGTAAACATGATAAGAGAGGCTGCTGCTGAGATGGTTACCTCTGACCACATAAACTCTGACTTGCAGGTCTAAGAGGACCGCTCAAAAAAACGCAAAGCAAACACAAAGTGTACATGCTCACTGCTTTCATTAGCCTGAGTGAAAATTCCTTACAAACCATTTTACCTTCTTTCAACCCTTTCAAGCCCAGTTGTTCTCATCTCGACAATACAAGGAAACTTTAAAAGTCGCCACTCCTGCATTCAGAATGAGCAAGGAAATGTCCCCCAAAGATGTGTGCCTTGGCACAAACGAACAGTGCACGTGAATCTTAGAATACAGTCTCTTCACATCTGTGAGGTGAGAACTTACTGTCCATATTTTCCTCTCTCTTTTTCAGTTCCTTGTACTTCTGATTCATTTCTCCTAGAAAAGATACCAAAACTGTAACATGAATTTGAAAACCTTCCGACACAGTGTTCATCACTCTGGTCATTCGACTCTGAACGTGTTCCCGTGCTTTGTGTTCCTTCTC
Organism: Tenrec ecaudatus; assembly: GCF_050624435.1. Taxonomy (NCBI): domain Eukaryota; kingdom Metazoa; phylum Chordata; class Mammalia; order Afrosoricida; family Tenrecidae; genus Tenrec; species Tenrec ecaudatus. Next base: position 26,030,929 of record NC_134539.1, on the reverse strand, counting down.
AGCTGGAGTGCCGGGAGATTTAAGATTCCACGAGTATCACCTCTCGCAGCCGACAGAATGATCTTGCTGCTGAGGCACCTAGGACTTTGATTGTGCCGGCAGCCATATGCATAAACTATCATCTTCACATGTGATAAGTCACCCACATATCTACTGCAGCTTTAATTAGTTTGGGTGTCCTATTAAATGTCACCTTGCTACATTCGGCAAACTCTCCCTCTCACTGCTACCGAGTCCATTCCAGCGCATAGCAACCCTATAAAAAGAGCAGGATTGCCTCGTTGCGTCTCTCAGACTGCATCTTTCCGGGAGCAGTCAGCCTCATCTTTGCCCACACGCAGAGTTGGTGTAGCATCACACGGTCTGTAAGATATTTTACATTTTGGCGGGGCCATTTCTCTAAAGAAAACCCCTGCCATCGAGCCGCCTCTGACTCAGAGCAACCCTGTAGCGCAGGATAGAACTGCCCCCTATGGGTGTCTGAGACTGTAACTCTTAATAATAAAAGTACAACAGCTTCCAATCTTTGCTTGCAATTCTGCAGATCAAGAAAAAGGTTATGGTTCATGTTCCGTTACTCTTACAACCGAAAAACCAAACCAAATGCGCTCTCATTGAGCGAGCATCAACTCATAGCAACTCTACAGGAGCTCTGTGAGGTTTGAAATGGTGAACTCTCTCAAGGGTGGGATTTTGAACTGCTGACCTTGAGGTTCCTTAGCAGCTTAAGTCGTAACCATTGTGCCACCAGGACTCCTTCTTACTCTTAAAAGAAGCATCTAAATCATAGATTCCCAAACTTATTTGGCCTACCACTCCCTTTTCAGAAAAAATATTACCCAGCGTCCCACAGGTACTAAAGTCCATAAAGTCCAGGACAGCGTTCTGTAGCCCCCTTGGATTGTTCCAGTGCCGCCCAAGGGGCGGTACCGCCTGCTTTGGGAAACAGTGATAAAAATTATAGGATAAGTTGCCAGGCATTCAGAACTTACAACAGTAAAATATATCTAACCCGCTTACAGCACTTTGTCTTATTTTGTTACAATATATATTAATCACAGTTTAGCAGCTAGTTATTTACATGTCTGTGATATGTTAATAAACTGAATGCTATTCTGTTTTATAATCTAATCAATCTTTGAGAAGATACTGGACACAATAAAAACAGAGATACATTTTAGTGAGTAATCAACTCTAAAAATCCCACTGGAGAGATAGATGACTGAATACTCTCTACTTGGTGAATTGCATTCCCTGATTCTGGTCTGTTTATTTAGACTACCAGAAAACCAGCCCCACCTTGTGGATAACGGCAGTATTATCAATTCAGGCCTCTGGGAACGTACACACACTTTTAGGAATGGTAGAGCTCTGTGGATATTAGCTTGAGCAACAGAAACTAAAATTTTTATAAATAGCATTGGGGAGAAAGCACTTTTGCACATTGTTATTGGTTATATAAAATGCACAAACATTTCTACAAAGAAATTATTAAAAAATCAAAATTACACATATAACTTTCTATTTATAATTGCACACTGAGAAAGTATTCCTGAGACATACTCAAGCTGAACAACATGTATGAACAGAAATGTGTACTTTGGCATTGTTCTTGGTAATAAATAATTAGAAACAATTCAAATGTCAATGAGAAAACTCAACAATGACTATTTAATATGTACTAATTGTGACTGTTTAATAGGTGCCAGGCATTACTGTATAAATCCTCTGACATTGGTTGCTAAGGCATGCCATTTTTCAGAAGGAACTATCCACCTTATAACGAAGAATGGAGATTACATAGAGGGAAAATGACTCCAATACACAATAATTACCCCGCATTACTCCATTAAGAAAAAGTTTCTATGTGTACGGTCTTCCAGAAGTTTGTGGAAAGTCCCATGCTCTTTTCATCCCATTTCCTCACTAGTACAAAACCCTGGCACATTACTGTGGGTCTAAAGGGTGGCATCAGACGGTCAAGTGACTCCCTCTGAAGGTTGTGGCTGAACCGGAGGGGAAGAGGCACCCCTTTTCACTGCACATACTTTTTTGTAAGGCTTGAGTTTTCATATTAAGTTCATGTGGGGTTCACAGATAGGAAACAACTATTTTTCCAAAACAAATTTATCTGTGTCTAAAAAATAATGTTAACTCTGTTCAAGAAAAAAATAAATCCATCTGGAAGAGGCGGTCTCCTTCCTCAGAGGCGAACTGCACAGTTAACGAGAAGGGTCATTGGAGGAAAAAACCAATGAACTAAAAAAAGGCAAGAAACAACCCAGTAAAACCCAGCTCTGGGAAGTTCTGGATGAGCCCAGGTGGTTTATAGTGGGTGTTTTCTTGGTAGAAATGGTGGCACTGTGTTGGATGAATGGGAGAGGGGGGAAGACCGGAGGTGGTGGGACCAGATAGGCAGCTACTGCCGTACGTCGGGTAAGAAATAATGAAATCCTTAACTAAAGAGGTCACGTTCTTACAAGTAAATTTCTAACAAAAAACGTGTATACTGTTGCATGAGTTATCAAGGGTGAGCACAGAATAGTAGAAAAACAAAACTAATGGACTGTTACCATACACATATAAAAGTACATGTGCAGCACATATTTGGATGTATAAATGTCAACATTTATACATGTGAAAGTGGTCTTTTTGCCACTATTACCCTGCACTACAGAGAGGGGTTTTTTCCTCATAAAAGAGGACAAGAGAGGTTTTTGAAAAGGACGAGAGGAGGTTAAAATTAAAGCATTCTATGGACACGAGAATACTGGCAATTGATAATGAATTATTATCTCCAACATTAGTTTTTTTCTGGAAAGAAACTGAATGTTGTTAGCAATTTAAAGTCATTTAGAATATATCCTACAAAGTATCTAAATTCAGGGCAGTAAGGTGACAGGGAGGGAGCGTCCCAACAAAATTCTCATGCCTTTGAACAATGAGCATGTGAACTGTAGAAACCTCCTCAGCCCATTTTTCTAGTCTTTTTTTCACCATTGAGGTTTTTAATGTTTGTCAAATGCCTTAATAAGCCTGATGGTTGTCTTATTGCCATCCTTTGAGAAAACCTACAACCACCCCTTTGGCTTCAAATGAAACGGCCGGCATAACCTTCTGAGATGACGTCTCTGCCTTGATCCAGGAGATCCCCTCAGAACCCACTGCTTGGAATAGCCTCTTTTTTCTTCTTTCAAGTCATTCTAACGAAACTAGGATAAATGTATTAATGAGAAAACATGTTTGCAGCCTTCCACTGAATGCAGAGGGCTGCTTAACCTCCCGGGTGGTGATCGCAGAAGCGGTGACCCCGAGCCACTCTCGGGATTACACTGCAGAGAAGTCCCTTAAACGTGTTCTGTTTGTAGAAAAAAACCCATATGTATATGGACCAGAATCCTCATAGCAATACTTTTTGACTTACCCTCACATTCATAATAATTCAAGCGCATATTACCCAGTTGACAGTTAACTTGTGATTAATCCACTATGGAAAACCTATTTTTCTCTTCCATATGAGAGAGAGGTGAGTTAGCACACTTTCCCTCCGGTCTTTACACATTCCTGGGAGACTATCACAGCATTTCCACTAATTCAGCTCCCCAGTTCCCCAGGTGTCTGGATTCTGCCTTAGCTTGTCAAGTCCCACTGTTGGGCAAAGCTGGGCGGGAGAAGATCAGGGTACTCAGTACCTGCTCTGTCATTACTGTGCTCTGGGGAATGTTTCTGGGTTATTTGTGATATTTGTGACTTGATCATCACTCCACCTCCTAATCCTGCCTGTTCCCAGTAACACTGAATAAGCATGATTTAGGATTTATAACAACTTTAAACCACTTTACTTCATTTATTTGGGGGAGGATAAAAACTTCAATTTCGTACTACTAAGTACAGTTTCTCTTCCTTTCCAACCTGGTCCCAGCACTGTGGCTCTCACAGAGAAGGGTAGTGAGAAGCGTCCCTCTGCTGTTACCGAAGTGGTGGCCCGAGCCTGCACTATCAGCATTCACAAAAACATGCGGGAGTGGGCTGCAAGGGGCAGGCCCTTCTGGCCTTCAGGATCCAGCAATTTGCCAGAAAAGACATGGGAACATCAGAGGTGCTGATTGACAGCAGTCTCATATTGGTCAGAGCAATCAGGAATGTCCCATATTGCATCTGGGCACGGTTGTCCAGAAAGCATAACAGGGATGAAGATTCACCACCCAAACTCTAGACCAGGCGTCCTCAAACTATGACCTGCGGGCCACTTGCGGCCCGCTGAGGAACTTTATCCGTCCCACCGGGTGTTTTTGCCCTGTTTGTTTTTTTATTTCAAAATAAGATATGTGCAGTGTGCATAGGAATTTGTTCATAGTTTATTTTAAACTATAGTCAGGCCCTCCAACGGGTCTGAGGGACAGTGAACTGACCCCCTGTTTAAAAAATTTGAGGACCTCTGCTCTAGACACTGGTTACCTAGGCAACTGTTACCTCTTTCAACAAGAGAGTCAATTGTGGATGAAAATGAGCAGCTCATTATTAGATAACATTATAAACCCCCCCGCCCAAATCCCAAACCTAAATACATTTCCTACATTATGCAACAATTTTTTCAAGTTATTGCAGGGTGTGATGTGTAGATAGTTTTTGTAATATTACTTACAAAATTTGGTAGGTCATTTAGCAGTTGAATGAATGTCATAAAGAGTTACATTTTAAATTCATGGAAGTTAAATAGTTAATAAAGAGTTCAATTAGCTTGCTAATACTGTATACTACTACTATTCCTCGGTTAATCTACATTATGAAAATATCAGAAATATTACCTTGGTGTTCCTCTAAGTCCATGTCAAGTTGTCTAATTTCTTCATTAAACTGATTTATTTTTTCTTTTATATCTGTTAACCTGTTGAAAACATTACCCAATGAATTTATGACAGATAATGTAAGCTTCAGTAAAATAGATAAAGGATCGGAATAGATGTTTCCTTTTTGGAAAATATGCACAATAAAACATAGACCAATTCAGCCACATCTGCATGTACAGTTCAGTGATGCTGGTTATGTTCTGCAAGTTCCTCAATCATCCTGACCCACTGCTTCAAAGCTGTTCCTCTCGATGAACATAAACTCGCCGCTCCCTGAGGTTCCCACGTAACGTTTCACTGCTGTTGTCCCCTTGGTGCTGTAAAACTAGTTCTTAAAGGATCGTGATGCTCAAGACCAACATTTCTTACTGGCTAAGCTAACCTATTATTTGACTTAAAAAAGACTTTAAGAGATAGTCTTGGTTTGCATTTTAAAGGCTATTGTTGAGCACTCTTTTCAGTGGATTGTGCAGGCCCCGTGACGCCAGACGTTCTGGATTCCATGAGAACTTGAAATTCTGTTCTGCACATTTCCCCTTTGATTATTATTCGTCAACAGAATCTTTGACCAAAATGTTCAGTAATGGCAGTCAGGCACCATGTAATTCGGATTTCACAGCAAAGGAAGCAGTTAATTGTGGACAGAGGGGTTGGCCACTCATATATCAGCCTCCTATCCCTGACTCTTTTTTCCTCTGTTGCTCCAGGCATGTAGAGGTGAATATTTGTGCCTCGAATGGCTGCTTGTAAGTGGCACTACATACTACGTTCGGAGTATGTTATTAGACCAGTTATCTGAGATGTCCCATGAAAACATATCTGAAACCTACAAACCAAGGAACCAACCCCACCCCCATGAAGTTTTTAGCTATACATACATGAGCAGCCTCAGCAGGTGCTTTTTTTGGAGTCATAGTTATAAATATATATATATATCACATTTCTTCAAAGAAGGCATGCAAATAGCCAACAGCAAATGAAAAGAAACAACACCATTTAGCCATCAGAGAAATGCAAGTCAGAACCACCAGGAGGTGCCATCTAACACCCACGGGGATGGCTAGCATTAAAAAAAAAAAACAGTAAAAAAGATAGACAATAAAAAGTGTTAGTGAAGATGCGAAGAAACGGGAACACTCATGCATGACTGATAAAAATAGAAAATGATGCAGCCAATGTAGAAAACAGTTCATCAAAAACCCAAATGCCCATCAACTGATCATAGAAATAAAATGCCTGTCTATACAGTATAGCATTATTTGGCAATAAAAAAGTATAAATACATGCTATAAAATAAATGAATCTTGAAAATATGCTAAGTGGGACAAACAGCCACGCAGCTCCATCCATTGCATATGGAGTCCGCACCTTGTAACTGCATGCAAATGAGCCACCCCGACCTGGGGAGCAGATGAGCGAGCCTGCACAAGGTGGCCACTTCAGGGGGATCAAAACTTCTAAAGTGGCTGTGGTAACGGCTGCAGGATTCTGAGCAAGCTGAAAGTCGCTAAATTGTACAGAGTAACTGGGTGCGTTGTATGATATGTGAATCTTATCTCAATAAAGTTGTTTTGAAAGGCCAATTGTATAAAAATGAAGATAAACTACATTTTAAAAACATCTTAAAATCAATTGTATTTTGCACTGACCATTATCTACATTTTCAAAAATTATTTAAAGCTGTAACCAAGATTGAAAGCTGCATCAGCATGAACAGTATCAATGTTAGACATAGCAAGAATGATTGTACAAATAGGTAGCTCTTGTACATTTGGAATATAATTTTAAAAATGAGAAATGGATATAAAACGAGTGTGAGGGGGCTTCACAGAGTGCGTGGAACATTTCCATGACCTTTTCATTCCATTTTCCATGAACCTTTTGAAGCCCCCTTGCATAAGGGTACTTACTGCCTCTCCATGCTGGCTATTTCCTGATTGTCTTCTTTAACCTGCACAGGCAAACAAATACAGCGCCCTTTAAAGATAACGATGCTAGACTACCCAGAGAGATTTTCTTCTGAAGCACAATGTACAAAATATTCACTCTAGTCTCTTTCTTGAAATTCACTTGTCAGAATCCAATATCCGAAACTAAAAGAATAGAAGTTATTCCTTAAGGAACTTCTAGTTTCTTCCCTGCCATCAAGGAAAAGCAGCCATACCTAGCCAGCTTGCCCTCCAGACTACCACATCCTCAGGGCCGAGGCAGTTACTCAACACCTAGGAGATCTATGTACCGCCATCACAGGTAGGGCAGATTTGGAAAGCCCAGTTAAATGTGAATTTTAGATGAACAATAACTGCTTTTATTCTTATTGCCATGGACGGCCAGGAGAACAAAGCAAGCTCAGTGGGAAAAAATACAGCCAGAATGCTCCTTAGAAGCAAGCAGGCCGAGGTGTGCTCTCACACTTAGGACAAGGTATCAGGAGGGAGCAGTCCCTGGAGGAGGACACGGGGGTGGTGAAGTAGAGGCCATGAGACAAAGGAAGACCCCAAGCATCTGGACTGGCACAGGGGTCACACCAGCGGGCAGAAATGCAGCAGTGACTGAGGGGGGCACACGATCGGGCAGCGTTCTGTTCTGCTGTGCACAGGATCGATGGTCACTCATTGGCACTTAACAATAACAATGATTCTTTCCCTAAAAGATATATTATTGCTTAGCTCTAAGTTCTCTTAGAACTTAGGGAAAGTTCTCTTTCTCAGGAACTTCAAGGGTTCTGGATGTTTGAGTACCTTTCTGGAACAACTGCAAGACTTCCCAAGCCCTTGGATTGACTCCTAAGGGTCTTCTGTCCCCACTGGGCCCAGCCTAAAGCTCCTATTTGGGGGAACAACTGACTAGTGTTGTTCCCACATGTAGTTCTCCTAAGGATAAGTAATGGGTTAACTCTCACTTATAATAAATTAAAGCCCCAGCTAGTCTTCAGTTAGGCGACCAAATAGATGTGACCTGCCTTGTGACAAACTATAACTTTACAGGACATTTCAATCCCATTTCCTTCACGGAGGCACTCATAATATGAACTACATATGCCATTAGCACGAGACACTTTATTTTCCATATACAAAGCCCCAAATAAACATATCTTCAGTTATTTAATGAGCAATCTGGAAGGGTGTCAGGTTTTCTTAATAAGGGTCAAAAAGAAAGTCCCAAAGATGTAAACAGACAATATAAAACGAGGGATGTGTGCCAAAAAGTAAGTTTATGTGAAAAATTACTTTTACTTACATTTTTGTTGCATATTTCATACTAATTAACTGAAGCCAATTTACTCACTTTTGTAGATAATAAATTTACTAGCTTTCCATTCAATTCATAGGCTCTAAAGAAAACAAACGAATATTTACCCAAATCTGATATATTAAAATACGTATGTGTGTGCTTCCCACCTGCTTCAGTAATCGTTCTCTCTCTTCCATTGGCGAGCCCATGCTTTTGTCTTCTGCGAGCATTTGGTCCCGATGGGACTCTAACTCATAAAGTTTTTCATGCAGCAGTACAGCCTCCTGTTTTACCTGGGAGTGCGCTACTTCCTGAAGATACAAATCAACAGTAAAGTTCAATGAGTATTTTATAAAAAGTCACTCTCAAATAGGTTTTATTTTATTATAATGACAAATTTAAACCCGCAGCATCTTTCATAGCAATATCGACTACCTCTGGTGGCACAGTAGGTTAAGCACTGGATCACTAACTGTGATATTGGCAAATGAAACCACTAGCCACTTCGTGGGAGAAAGAGGATGCTCTCTGTTCCCATCGAGCTTTATAGAGCAGTTCTACTCTGTACTGCAAGGTCAGTAGGCATTGGAATCAGCTTGATACTAAGAGGGTTGTGGTACCCATTTAGGACATCATGCTTGATAAAGTACAAGGTCAGCGAAAAAGAGGAAGACCCTCAATGACATGGACTGACCCAGTGGCTGCCACATGGGTTCAAACATAATACCAATTGGGAGCCTGGCACAAGCAAGGTAAGACGATGTTGCATCTGATGGGGCATAGGACTTCTGAGTTGGAAGAGATTTGAGAACACCTAACAACCACAGTCCTACCAAAGAGAGACATCATCTACAACCCAAATCCAAGGTTATAGTTACATTGCTCTTAATTCTAAAGAACTAAAAGCAACCTACTTGTATACAAGGCTGTTGTCATACAACAAAATACAATGCAATAATTTAAGATTCACATCTAACTGATGTGACTCCGAGATATTGTTTTAGGTATAATCCATGTGAAACCCACTTGAAGTTTTACACAACTGTAAACTCAAGAAAGGATTATAGGATTCTTATGAAGATTAAATGACAATGCTGGCTATATTATAAAAAAGAAAGAAACCAAAACAATTCACTGCCATCAAGTTGATTTCAACTGACAGGGACCCTGTAGGAAAGCGTAGACCTGTTCTACAGGGTTCTTGAGACCAAACATCCTTATGAAGCCAGACAGCCTCCTCTTTCTCCCACAGAGCAAATGGGGGATTTGAACTACCAATCTTGTGATGAGTATGCCAATGATTAGCCCACCAAGCCACAAATCTCCTGCTGGTGATTTACCAGTATGTAAAGAACTTTGGAAATCATACAATAAGCAGTCAATAACTGTCAAGAATAGTTAGACTTCGAAAGAGGTACAAGAGACTTGCATTCTTAATTTCATTTTACTTGATTTAAAATTTTATTTTGGTTTATTTATTTTTAAATAGTTTTATTATCATATCCTTCACATATCATACAATTAAGTCTTCAATCATAGTAAGAAAAGCTGTGTAATCATCACCATGATCAATTTCTGAACATTTTCTTCTGTACTCATTGATGTGAACTCCCTATTTTCTGCCCATCCTCCCTTGCCATACCCCTATGCAATTATTACTCCAGTTACTGTCTTTATAGATTTACCTATCCTGGATTTCAAATACAGAAAACTATACAGACCCAAAGCAGGAAGCAAACAAACAAAAAACTAAACCAACAACAATGACTAAACAAAACGCAGAAAAACCCCAGTCAATAAGAAATATTAAAAGCTGAAACAAGTTTAAAATGAGCCAAAAGGTACTCAAATGATAAGGAGTTACATTTTAAGCTAACTACATCTGTGATAACTGCCTTCCAGAGCTCTCTGTCTTATAGGAAAGCTATCCATGTCCTGGACGATGTAGGGGGGTCACCAGGCGCGATCCATGTGTGGACCCGGAAAATGGATGTTAGGCTTCCACTGGCATCCACAGCCTTTTGCGCACTGGGTGCCCAAGATTTAAGCTCTGATACCACTCATTCATTCCAATTTGGATTTTATTACGTACAGTCCTTGGTTCACACAGGCCGATGTGCTACTTCTACGTGGACTTACTTAGCGGACGCCTCACTTAGATGACTGCTTGTTTGAAGAAAAGATGTTAAGATCCCACACATTTTTTCTGATAACCAGACACCATCAATCTGGTTTCTGCACTACACTTGGCTTTAGCATGGTATCTTCCATGCTCTAGGACTATGTCAGTAAGAACTAATTGTTCTTAGACTGGGGCAAGAATTAAGGGTGAGCCCAAAATCCATTCATATATCTCTGATTTATATATGTTCCTGGTTCACTTTAGAGACATCATTTTATGATCGAGAACATTATAAATCATTCCCTTAGGGCAGGGGCTGGCCAACTGGCTCATGAGCCATACACAGCTCTTTAGGTACATACTAAAAATTGCTCAAGAATATTATTCAGAAAATGGTGATTTCAATTGTTTGTAAAAATATATTTATAGCTCTCAAATAATGTTTAAAGTGTTGTGAGAGACAGGATTGGCTCTTCTTTCTCAAAAGTTTGCCGACGCCTGCCCTGGGGCATAAGGTAATTCTGTTGATAGGGTCATTAATTTAGCCAATGGCACAGAATTTTTAAAAAGTATTGAGAAAAGGAAATTATACAAGTATAGGCCAGCTTCACACTGCAATTCACAAATTGGGGACTTGGACAGATGAAACTCTTAAGTGACTAGATACTATTTACGGAAACAATGGGGATTGATGATTTGGGCAAAATTGTCAATAACACTCATTCTCAAAGGCAGAACCAGGCTGACCAAAATAATACATGGCAGAAGAAAGCAAGGAAGGCATTAAACTATTCAACAAATAGTAGTCCCAGGCCACCATGCATTGGGGCTCCTCAAAGCGAGCGGTCCAAACCAAAGTCCAGCTACCACCAACTCCATCGCCTTGGGATAGCACTCAGCTGCCTTTGACACGAGGGAGTATGTCAGTCCCTTAAATCAGCTAAAGGTAACTTTGAGGTAAAACCCAGTCTGCTTTTTGGAGTTTCCACATCAAGTCCTTCTTGTGTGGCCTGTGAAGGCTGGTGTATGCCTTGAAAGGACAGATTCAAAAGCACAAAGCCAGGGTCACTAAGGGCTGGATAGCAACAAGGTGGGGAGCTTGCCTCGTGCCCATGAACACGTATTAGCCTCTATGTACAACTAAGAGCTGCTTTGACAGAGGAGCCCTCGCCTCCGCTGGGGTCAGTTCCGCCAGATGGAAGGCGAGGGAGAAAACCATTCCGTGCTACCACACAACAAGGTTGCTAAGGCCACCCAAGTCAACAGACACTCCTATAAGAGTGTTAGCAAAACCTTACTGGAAATTCAAGTCGAGATATATGTCTTGGAAGAGGTTGTTACACTTCTGTTGATGTGTAAACTAGGTGTAGCAACCTCCCACCAGGAAAAAATTGCTCAACAATTCCATGTGTAAAATTATTTAGTACTACAATTTAAAATTGTTTTTTAAAAACAAATGAAAGTATTTACACCCTTAAAGTGAAAGACTGGTCTCTTTCCCTCTTCAATTATTTTTATACTCTTTATGTGTATGTCTTTAAATCGCCACTCATTTTTGCAGGCCCCAGAGAGATGGAGTTGTTTTGTTCACCACACATTAGGGTTCTTGAGGGGATCCCACGTGTATCAGGGTGGGATTGTTTTCCATAAGGTTTTTAATGACCGATTTTTCAGAAGTAGATTCCCAGGCTTTTATTCTGAGGTACCTCTGGGTGGACTAGAATGATCGACTTTGTGGTTAATAGCCAAACTATTTAACCCTATATAGTAGATACAGAATAACTTAAATCTAATTGCATGCAGGATATTTGTATGCCAAATTTAAAAAAAATCATTGAATACCTGTCAGTAAAGGACTACGTCAACATTTACCTTTTGAGTTCCATCTATAGTTAGCTGAACTATTCTGTAGCTAGGCCATATACAAGCCCCGATTTCACTTTATACTTACAGCTGCCAGGCTCTCTTTTTTCATGTGCAGTGAATCTATTTGTTGTTGAAGTGTATCTAATTCCTAAGAAGAAAAATACACAAATACAAACACAAGCTACATGAAAAATAATCTGATTCTCTGTTGATCAACATTTCAATGGATGAAACAAAGTAACTTTTATAAACATCTTCATAGCTTGCATTTTGCCTAGAATTTATTGGCATCTCATGATTTCGGATTTCCCCATTTCTTTCACCATTTCTGAAAACCTCACCATGATCACCTTCAGAAAAAACTTTCAAGCCAGATTTTTACAAAAGTGAAACACCATCATTCCAAGAAGATTAAACACCAGAAACCTTCACGTTAATATCATTATTTAAAGCCATGGTTATTTCAATTTTTTAAAATGATGTTTTCATATCTTTCATCGAATTCCTCTTAGGGGTAAGATCTATAAAAATTGATAAAGTACACTCTCGGGATAAAATCCTTGAACAGGTTACTTGTTCATAACTCTTGTGCAAGATTAACAATATTTCATTAATATTATGGCTTTTCTATAATAATCTGAAGTGCTTTAAGGTATCTTAACAATTCTAACATAAAACGTTACTTAAACTAAATTATCTGAGAAACCGAGACGAGATACCTTATTGGCATTTGAGAGGCCTAATGCTGTGTCATCCAGACATGAAGGCCCATTGTGATGATTAGGTTTTGTGTTAGTTTAGCTACACCTGTAAGAAGATATGGTGGCGCTTAGCCTCTCACTCAATTCATAGCCGGATGCGTACCCAGGGTTATGTGGTCTATTTGATATCTCTCTTCTTCCTCCTGCTGGCCTAGATTCTGCACCTGGCTCCTCAGTACTTGGGCCAGCTGCCCACCGTGTGGACTGCTGGCCCTGGTAGCGGTCAGCAGCCTGTTAGGTGGTTTGCTCTGGTTCCACTGGCCGGTGGTCTTGCCACCTGCTGCTTCATTATTCTGGCAGTTGTGTGAGTCAGGAAAGGTCTCCTGGGCATCTGACTCACAGGGTGGAGTTGAGGCCTTGTGACTGTAAAATTTCTTCTTGGTGCACATATGAGTGTCAGTGGCGATGTTTCTCTAGAAAACCCAACTACAACTTTCCAGATCGCACTTAGTCACCTTCATAACTAAACACTAGGGCAATTCTTAACAATCCCTTGTTACGCTTCCAAATTCTTACTCAAATTGACCCCTATTCGTAATTAGGGTACAAAAACTCTTCAAACTGCGACCCAGAAGAAAAAGATTGACTGCTCCTTGGGGGGAAAAGAAAGGAATGTAAATAGTTGGGGTCTATGATGCCTTTTAATGTTTCCATGAAAAACCTTTAAAGATGCAAATGCCCTCATTATGTTTTCATGACATAAAAAATGAATGACACACAGACCTGGAAAACAACCATTAAGAAAAGTTACAATATATCTAGGTCAATAAGATGCATAAAAAAATGGAGCTTTCTAGATCAATGATTCTCAAACTTTTGAATGAACAAATGAATCAGCCTGGGTCCTTCCTAACATGAAAACTCATAAGTAGATCTGGTCAGGGTTGCAAAGGAACCACTGATGCCAATCTTCAGATCACATTTTTAGGAGCAAGACTGTTATATGTCTGGCACATGGTAGAAATTATTGTTACCTGCAATAATTTTTCATTCGAAGCTTTCATTTCTGTGTATCTCACTTGCTTTTCGGTAGACATATTTTTAATAATGCCATCTGCTGCTTGCTTTTCCTGTTCGATTTCTTCTTCCACATTTCTAATTTGTTTTTCTTTCCTGAAATTAATAATAATAATAGCCCTCTTACTACATTGAGGGGAAAACTGTCGATTAATTTGATAAAGTCACAGTCCGATTTAAAAAGTTAACCAGTTATTCATCATTGAATTCAAAAGTCATTATTTTTACCAAAAAAAATTGGTTCAGCCATATAAAATGGAGCTTGTACACATCAACACAGATTTACTTTTTCCATCTCTCTGTTTTCCATCCTGAGTCCTTTTACATCCTTACTCTCCATTTCGTTCTACTAAGAGAACACATTGAGATTATCACAGAAAATCCTCAAGACCTTGTACATAAGCGAATGCATTCAGATGTTTTGATAATTCTCAGGTCCCCTCAGTAACAAATAAGACATAAAGTGTAGAGCATGCCTTAGTCCCACAATTCTTTGATCAATGAACTCCTGTATGGAAGTTTATCATGAAAATCATATCGACCATTGCAGCTTTGAGTAAACTGAGAAGTAGGGAAACCTGTAGAGCAATTTGGTTAAAAATGCTAACTTTCGATGAAAGACATGGCTTCACTTAACCTTTCACCTACTACTTCTTTAATTCAAATTAACATTCCACCAATTTTTGCTCTTTTAATGCTGCACAATCGGAAGCGAGCTTCACTAAAACGAGAGTCAGCATCATAAATAAAATAATGGAGAAGTTAATTATGAACAGCAACATAGAATCACAAGAACTACCAGCAATGTAGCACGTACTTTATCCATACAAGGCCAATTATCAATAGGATAGAGAAAAATTCAATCACTCAATCAACCAACAGGTATGTTATTTGTCATGTAAATATTTCAAAATTTACTTATAGTAAAATTATTGGACATACATGTTCAGTCCTAAGATCATTAATTCTTCTTAGGTCTCAAAATCGAGTTGATGTACTAGTATTCGTGTTCTGCCTTTCTTAGAGATCAGCTTTTACAGTTTTCACAGTCACCAGCTAAGTGCTCTGGATCCCACAGACCGATACCCTACGATTAATATGACAACGTAATCTTAGAAACTTCCGTACTGGCAACAGCGGACACAAGACAGGAAGGACTGCCCTGGAGGGGTTCCAAGAGGGTCACTCTTCAGGAGTAGAGAGCCTCACCTTTCTCCTGCAGCGTGGCTGGCGGTTTCAAACTGCCGCCCTTGCAGTTAGCAGCCCAACTAGTAACTCACGACATCACCCAGCAAAAAGTGAACATAAAACAATAGACGATCTGAAATTTCAACTTATGATTCTTTAATCACTGTTGGGCAGGAGGGCAGTGTCTTTACTCTGAACTTCAATTACTAGAGTACAAGAAATGTGTTTGCTCTTGCCTCAATTAACATGATATACAGGATCGTAAACATTTCTGGGAGAAAGGGGCACGGGGAGGAGACCAGTCAGTAAGTGTGTAGTGTAGCAATGATGAAACACACAACTTTCCTCTAGTTCCTAAATGTTTTCCCCCACCCCCCACTATCATGACCTCAATTCAACCTTACAAATCTGACTAGACCAGAGGATGTACACTGATACTGATCAGAGCTAGAAACACAGGGAATCCAGGGTGGATGATCCCTTCAGGACCAGTGGTGTGAGTGGCGATACCGGGAGGGTAGAGGGAAAGTGGGGTGGAAAGGGGGAACCGATTACAAGGATCTACATATAACCTCCTCTCTGGGGGACGGACAACAGAAAAGTGGGTGAAGGGAGACGTCATACAGCATAAGATATGACAAAACAATAATAATTTATAAATTATCTAAGGGTTCATGAGGGAAGGAGGGGAGAAAATGAGCTGATGCCAAGGGCTCAAGTGGAGAACAAATGTTTAAGAGTGAGGGCAACGAATGTACAAGTGTGCTTTACACAATTGATGTATGTGTGGATTGTGGTAAGAGTTGTATGAGCCCCCAATAAAATGATTTTTTTTAAGTTAAAAAATTTTTCTGGAAGAAAAGATCATCTGTTTCAATCTCTTTGTTTCACAGAATAAGGATACTGAGACCCAGGAGAGTTAATCTTTTGAAACTAGCTTATTCTGAACTACATTTTTACAGTATTACCAACAATGAGTCTAAGTAATGTTTGTAGTCTAGTGAGATGGGACCTAATTCTGTACAGGCTTCCACTTGACAAGAGGAGGGAACTTGCAATACAAGGAAGTTTACCGATTTCCTAAGCCAACAGAGTGGACAGCTCTCAGGCCTTTTAACGCTCTAAGCACTTTGCTCCTATCGTAAAGTAGCAGCGAAGTTGTAAATGACGGTCATAAAAACAAACAACAACGATGATTGAAATAAATGAAATACAAAACTTGTGGTATCTTTTCTTCTTTTTTGCACTTTTAAAAATTTAAATCATTTTATTGGGGCTCATAAAACTTTTATCACAATCCATACATACATCAATTGAGTAAAGCACCCTTATACATTCGTTACCCTCATCATTCTCAAAATTCGCCCTTCCCCTTGGGTTCCTGGAATCAGCTCATTTTCCTTTTTGCCCTCCCCCTCCCTCATGAACCCTTAATAATTTATAAATTATTATTTTATCTTACACTGCCCGACATCTCCTTTCACCCACTTTCCTGTTGCCCATCCCCCAGAGGGGAGGTTATATGTAGATCCCCGAGATCGGTTCCCCCTTTTTACGCCCCCTTCCCTCCCGGTATCGCCACTCTCACCGCTGGTCCTGAGTGGTTCATCTGTCCTGGATTCCCTGTGTTTCCAGTTCCCATCTGTACTGCTGTGCATCCTCTGGTCTAACCAGGTTTGCAAGGTAGAATTGGGATCATGATAGTTGGGGGTAGTGGTATCTTTTCAATTAGACATCTTTCAAAATATAAAATATATTTAAGACTGACACATCAATTCACTCCAACAATACAGTATCCTGTTAATATGCATTCTCAATGTTCCAATGTTAACTTGCATAGTAAATTGGTGAATATATTTACATAACATGGTCAAGAATAACAAAGAAACACCAAGGCCAAACACACCACATATTACACTTCAAATGTCAAAGATGACTTTAAGAAATTAGTCTTCTAGTCAATCTTTTGCTAATGAGGTCTAGACTTTCTTTTAATCACCTGCTCACTGGGTACAAAGGTTGAAGCAAAGTGAGGTACACCGTGTGGCATACTTTTCCTTAATGGTAAGGAAGGAACAGGGCAGACTCCTTTACCACAGCAGTCTCAGAGGCTGAAGAAAGGAGTAAAGGTAAGGCTATATATTTACAGGCTTCACTGTTGTTATGGAATTTTAAAAATGTATCTAAGCTTGTAAATTTTGTACAGCAAATTAAGTCAAGCTTTTAATAAGTTATGAAAAATCAAGATTTATTAGATCTTCACAAAGTCCATTTCAGAAATAACGTCCACTTGGGACACAGGCTAGAGATTTTTTCCCAAGTAAAAAAACAAATATAATGCAAAAAAAATTGTTTACTTTTAGGGAAAAAGTTATCACTTAACCAATCAACTTTAAGATCTTTTACTGTAAATTGAAGCATTCTGAAGTAACAGTGAATGAAAGACAAATTTACAAGATGGAAAAAAAATGACCATCAATTGATAATTATTGAAACCGGGCAATGAGTTTTTCCTAACTTTTGTTTTTTTCTTAATATTTCTATTATAAAAGTTTTAAGAACTGAAGAAGTCTGTAAATATTAAGGAGTAAAGCTAACTGTAAATTATTAACATGCTACTTCAAGCACACTGAGTTCTGGCTAAAATATCTAATATTCAATGAAAAAACTACACATACATTTTCTATGGCAATACCCAAATAACTACAGAACCCTTTATTTCATAACACATGCATCCTATAAAAAATAGCAAACAACTCCTAAAATTTAAACTTAAAACTGTTTTAACATACATAGGTCTGTAGGTGAACAATTAACACCTATAAACGATGAAGTCTTCAGAAGATCAACCGTATGAGACCAACAGGGCAGCATTTGCCCCGAATAAAAATGTTCTTAGTAATTGCTGAAGTTCTAATCTCCTCTTGAGATGAAATAATCTCTTTTCTATCAGACCAGCAATATGAAAATTGCATACAGCGTGATCCTTTGGCCCTTCTCGATGATATTATTATCTGACGAAAGCCAGGCTTCTCAAACAGTAAGTCTTTACAAATCCAGTAAATAAAAATATGGCCAGAAGTGATGCACTGTGTACATTTAGAAAGATCTCCCATAGCAACGCAGAAAGCAAAGAAAATTTGAGCCATCCAAACTCTTTAGTTAGCTGTATAGGACCAGAATTCAAAACTCAGATCTCTGAGGCAGATTCTATCTAAATCAATGAGAGCCATCTGAAACTGTGCATGTCAGTATAAACTTAGGCATTAGTTTCAAGACATAACATCATACCTTAAACTGTAAAAATGTTTAAAGATATTTACATGTGAGATATTGTAATCAGTTATGTTGCAGTATTTAGTTTACTGGTGGCATGTCCAATGTAGAAGCAAAGCAGAATTATTTCTTTGGACCTATAACCACGTAGGATATAGATGTTGTCTGGTTCTTTCATTCAGTATATGGGTCAGCTTTTGTTTCAAGGTAAATATTTCTATTATAAACACCAAAACTTGAGCTGTTAACCTCAGAGACCTATATATTAGGGTATTATATTTAAAATATTTAACACAACCGGTAAAGCATTGGCTCTACTGATTTTGAAAACTTGTGTATTTTAAAATAATTTCCTCATAATTAACGCTACTCTTGCACACCAGGATCACAAGTTAGCAGAATTATTATTTACCATTTATTTATACACACATATAGATAGGCATAAATGAGATCCTGTCCATAATGATTATGGCAATATCTAGAAGGTCTCTGTGTGGCAAATTAGAAGCCCTTCGTTTGGATGTATATACCAGAATTTCCTGAACCTTTGACATTTCAACAGAAGGAAGAAAAATCTTAACTCTATTTTCATCATATTGTAATATCAAAAGACTTTTCTTCAAAACTATTTTGCCCCTATATCTCAGTGCCTGGATAAGCAATTTTTGATAATTCCATGAACATTTTACCTAATTAATTCATTTCTAGTTTGGTTCTTTTTTTAGGAAGTCAGATTCAATTTCACTGGACAAAACCATTCTTCAGTCCCAGCGGATATCAATAAAGGTGTTACTATACTTGATCTCAGTTATAACCAAGTGACTTTAGATGCTAGAGACACAAAGGTTCTACAGATGTATGTTTTACTCAAGGAGCTCTATTTAATCAAAAACAATGTCATTATTTTACAAAACAACAGTTTTGGTAACCTCTCCAATCTAGAAATTTTAAATATCTGTAGAAATGCCATCTCAGTAATTCAGCGTGGAGCCTTTGTAGGCTTGAATAAACTGAAGCAGTTACATCTCTGCCAAAACAACATCACTCAACTGGAGCCCGGTACTTTTGTGCCTCTAACAAACCTGGTACTTCTGAATCTGCAAGGCAATTTGATAAGCTCTTTGGAAGTGCCACAAGCATTTCATCTGGAACTAATAACCTCAGACGGAAATCTATGGAACTGCTCTTGCAGGCTCTTCAACTTGAAGAACTGGCTGAACACATCAAAGGTGACACTAGGTAAGCTGTCTTCATTGAACTAGAACCCAAATGTGATTCACGTTAGGTGGGTCCACTGCAGAAAATGCCTTGTTTCCCATTTTGAAGACAAGGAATCTATTCTTATTTAGGGGAGACAGGAAGAAACACAAACAAGGAGTGGCTGAATAGATGCCCTCCTCTCTCCCCAGATAGGGAAAGAAGAAACACATCCTGTATAGGGGAAAGGATTGCATCGCTTACGTATTAAGTACAAAGTTCTACTATTTTTTCTTTTGGCGCTTTTCCTATTGGAATACCTGCCAGAAGAGCCTTGCTTTGTTAACTGCGATCTCTCCGTGAGGTCGTCTGCTCCCCCAAACTGTTAACGCACTGGAAACCCTATGTAGGCTTGCTACGCACTTCCCGTGGCAGTTTCTTTTTTGTTTGGGGGCGGCGGGGGTGGGGGTGGGGGTGGGGGTGGCGGCGGGGGGGACGAGGGGGGATGTCGGAGGGGGTACGTGTTAATTGTAAACGATGCTCTACCTGATTTTAACCACAATTTTACTCCAGATTTTAGCCATAGTTTACCTCATAAAATACTAATACCAACAGCAATAAATACTGCATTTAAACAGTGTAAAATCGTGTAATAAACAGGAATAACTATCTTAATTTTTGTGCTAGGAAGATACAAGAGTTTCTTTCTTATAATGCCTTTAAGAGTGAGAAATAAGAGGGGCCCTGCTGGGACAGTTGTTTACACACTGGGCTACTAACCACAAGGCCAGCAGTTCAAAGCCACCAGTTGCTGTGTGGGAGAATGAGGTGGCTTTCTACTCATAAAGATGTACAGACTCAGAAACCCCCAGGGGCAGTTCTACTCTGTCCCACAGGGTCACTAGAAGTCAGAATCAACATCGACTTGATGGCAATGAAGCAAACTTTGGGAGATAAGTGTGGCCCCAATCAAAAAATTGGTAATTATTCTAATTTGCTCTGATTTATGTTCAATTTATTTTTTCTGATTCTTTAGAACATGAAAACATCACCATGTGTAGCACTCCTGATCTCTCAAGGAGCTACAGTATTAAAACAGTTCCTTATCAAGTTGAATGTTGCTTAAAATTTTCTTCAGTTGCAACTGAAAATCTTTATAAGAATTTTATGTCTGTTAGCAATTCAACATTTAATTCTCCTTTGAACTCCACAACCAATCCAGGTAATGTGCTGGTTTTAAACAAAAATATTACAGAAGGTATCATGCACTAAGTATACTGTGGTAGCTCTTGTTTTCCACTTAAATGTCTAGAGTAAAAGAACAAATCCTTGTCTTAACAAAAAGTTATAAAATATTGGGTTTCCCACTAGACTCTGCTAGTTACCAAACAAATGCCATTGTGCAAATCATTTAACTTCTTTGAGCCTTAGGTTTAATTAATCTAGCCAGACTTAACCATTATAAATCATTAAAATGTCTTAAGTAAAAGGGAAAATAAGAGGGTACTCTTTTGCTACTCTACGAAATACATTTATTGTTGCTGTAGTAACTTTCACCTAGAGAAAATTGTGATGTCTATTATCATGATTTTAGTGTATACAAGGGTTAAGCCCAAGCAGCCCATGCAGTGCTCGGGCATATTTCAAACACATTTAATGATGTCTCTGGAATCGACCGATGGCTGCAGACACGTTCTCTCCCTTGTCTTAGGCTCATTGGGGGGCCTTCCAAAGAGAGGTCCATCAAAACGGTTGCGTCCAAGGGGATGTGCTAGGCCAGTGCAGTTAAAGGCAGAGAGGTCAGCTCAGGTTATGGAGGCTGTTTTGTGGCGATCCAAAGGGGTAACCGATAGCTTTTCTTAGAGGATGCTGGGAAATCACAGGGGCTTAGTGTGAACACGTTTTAAGAAAACTGAAAACGACATTGGTGCAGAAAAGGCCAGGAAATTTGTGCAAGGAATTTTTCCCATCACAACAATGCACCTGCTCACTCTTCAAGGGTGGCGAGCACTGTCTGGGAATTTCCTTGGGAAATCTTCCCCTATCCACCAGACGCCCTCCACGTGGCCCTTGAGACTTTCTTTTGTTCCCCAAACTCCAAGGAGGAACACGCGTTGGGTCTCTAGAGGATGCCAAATCTGCCGTTTTGAGGTCATATAAATCAGAGCTCGGGATTCTTCAAAAGAGGGTAGAGAGAAGGAAAGACCGCCTTCAGAAGTGTACAGAGCGAGATAGCGGCTAGAGGATGAAACAATCGTTTCACAATATGATATTTTTGTTTCATAAAAGTTTCAAGGATTTTGTAGCAATCATTTTTTTTTTACTTCGCCTCCCATTAAGATATATGCTATCATTTTGTTTGTCAATATAAGAGAATCAACACCGCTTTCTCTCTCTTGGTATTTTATTTAGAACAGGAACGCATTGGAAAAAGTTGGGCTTTTCTAGTAGGTGTTATTGTCACTGTATTGGTGACGTCACTCCTTATTTTTATTGCTATCAAATGCCCAACATGGTACAATCTGCTGCTCAGCTACAAACATCACCGCCTGGAAGAACACGACGCAGAAAACTATGAAGATGGTCTTACTGGCAATATGAGCTACCTTCCACAGACACCAGAGGAAGAAACTACAGTGATATTTGAGCAACTCCATTCGTTTGTAATAGATGATGATGGATTTATTGAAGACAAATATATAGATACCCATGAATTACAGAAGGAAAATTAATTTTCTTTAATGTTTGATTCTCTAAAAAATATTGTCAGTCCAATCAGTTTAGACACAGAAATTCTTATGTGACAGTGGTTCTCAGCCTGGGGGTCTCGACCCTCTTGGGGGAATTGCATGACCCTTTCACAGGGGTTGCCCGATTCATAACAGTAGCAAAATTACAGTAATGAAGTAGCAATGAAAATAATTTTATGGTTAGGGGGTCACCATAACATAAGGAACTTTATTAAAGGTTCACGGCATTAGGAAGGTTGAGAACCACTGTCCTAGAAGGAAAAAAACAAAAAAAAGTAAGGTACTGATTAATTCAAACAAACGAATTCTCATATTAACTCAGACATTTGAATGGACTACATCTTCAATTATACGAAAACTCCAATCAGTAAACATCAAAAATAAAGTGGCGGGCAGTTGAACTTATCTCATTCTGAATCAAAATAAGGAATGGTGATAACTTAAACAGACAATATGCCCAGAAAAATTTTATGTTCATAGTGTGAATTCATGGAGTTGAATAATACTTCTTTAAAACATTTTTTCTGAATTAGCAAATAAGTTTCCTTAAACCTCAGAAGCTATTTAAAGCCAAGTCACAACATTCATGCCCAGTCCCTAATAAGTTACTACTGAGCTGGTTATAAAGAAAGCCTATCACCATAATGCATGACTGACACAATAGGATAAGGTGGGGGCTTTCAAAGTGGGTATCAGAATTACCATTGTTTAAAAAAAAGTAATGTTTTTTTTTTCCCTTTCTCTGGGAGATTTTTTTTTAAATAAAAATGGGCCTAGGCTAGCACAGAAGCATCCTCAGTTGGTCCATGGACAGCTAAGGGGGACTAGGTAGAACAGTTTCCCATGTTATTTTCTAGAACACAATGTTCCTCAGAGACATCTAGAAGTGTTACAGAAAAAAAGAAAAACAAGCATGAGGCAAAATGTCTGCGGTTAAATCAGTGTAGGAAACACTGATTTAAGTAAAATGGAAATGATTTACTAGACGATTCTCCTGCGTCTTTACCAAGTTAGACTGCTCTCAGATTCTTCAAGGGCAAAGTATTAAGAATTTTCCAGACTTCCTTGACAACAATAACTGTTCTTCAAAGTACACATTCTAAGAGCTTATAGCACAACAATGGTCTAAAGATATAACGAGAGTGATATAAAGTATAATACTCATCAGGTTCTTATAATCATAGTGACTGTAATCATAGTTTAACCAATTTAACAATGAGGACAATACATTAACAATCATATCGATGTGAACAAGGGGCGTGGGGGTGGAGTGGAGCCCAAAGCCCATTGGTAAACAATTGGACATCCCCTCACAGAAGGGTCATAAGGAAGGGACGAGTCAGCCGGGATGCAGCATAGCACTGACAAAACACACAGCATTCCTCGAGTTCTTTAATGTTTCTTCCCCCCCCACTATCATGACCCCAGTTCTGCCTCACAAATTTAGCTAGGCCAGAGCATGTACAGTGGTACAGATAAGAGCTTTTGGCGCGCAGAATCCATGGCAGATAAACCCTTCAGGAACAAAAATGAGAGTAGTGATACCATGAGGGTAGAGGGAAGCTGGGGCAAGAAAGGGGAAACCGACCACAATGATGGATGTATAAGGCCCTTCTCCCCCGGGGGAGGAACAACAGAAATGTGGGTGACAGAAAACAGCAGCTGGTTTAAGATATGATAATAATAATTTATGAATTATCAAGGGTTCATGAGGGAGAAAGGGTTGGGGGAGAGGGAAAAAATGGGCTGATATCGGGTTCAAGCACAAAGAAAATGTTTCGAAAAGGATGATGGAAACGTGTACAAATGTGCTTGACATAATAGATGCATGGATTGTTAAAAGAGCTGTAAAAGCCCCCAATAAACTGATTTAAAGAAAAACACACACACGAAACAAACTGTTGCAGATTCTGTAGTTTCCTGTCCACTCACGGGAAATGAGTGTATTTATCATACTGTCAACGGGTGAAATAACTGGATGCCGCAGATGTTATGCATCGTAACAGGGTGGGAACCGTGACTAGAGGTGTGCGCGGAGCTAATGGTCCGGAGAGGTGGAGGATGAGGAAGGTGAAGTATAACATACCATTTTATTTTCCTGTATGTTCACGCTTCTCCATAAACGTGTTTTCTAAACGAGTATTTAGTTATCTTGGAAGAGATGAAAATATGTAAATTTATCTTAATATGTAGAACAGTTATTTTTAAAGTTACATAAATAATAAATTCTGTTCAAAGTCCACTGAGGGAAAATGAAAATTGCTCAGGATGGTATGTCCTGTGACATGAAAAAATAGACTAATTTATTTATGATGTATATTTGCTTTTGTTTATAGCAACATGTTGTCTACAATGAACATACACTGAAACTTTATTAGTCTAAAACTTCCTAATAAATAATACCAATTATAATTTATTGTTCCAGATCAACATATCTTACAAGAATGAGTTAACTGAAAAAGCACAAAGACATCTTTTTCTAAATGCTCTATATTTCTGTAATATAATCTCCTGATTGAACATACAAGTATTCCCATTAAGAAGTGTAATAAAATGAAATAAAATTATAAATAAGTAAAGGCTAAATATACCCATACATGCAATGCCTTTTATAAATCTATACTTAGAATGGGTATTCAAAATAAATATCTGACTAAACAAAGAAAAACCAAATTATTATATATGTTGTAAAAGCAGATTTTAATCAAACATCAAAATTAGAATACTTCATTCAAAATGATGCATGAAACTGAATTAAAGTCAGGCTTCTTAGCATTATTATAGTAATATCCCAGGCTATATTGAGTGTAACCAGCTTGTTATGAATAGATGCTCCACATTATACGTAGAATGGTGGTACTAAAAGAGGATGAAAGCATACCTATTATATGCCTGCTCTTCCTGCTCCCTATGACTGTTTAGAGTCAAGGTGGATCCTGGTTCTATTAAGACGTTAATCATCTGGTAAACACAGGAACTAAGTCTTTCCTCCTACTGCATGTAAAAATAAGTATCCTAAAAATAACCTCTGTTCAAATTTCTACTTGGAAAAGCCAGAAAAACCTATTTTACTTACAAGGTTTCAATGAAAATCTATATAGATTAAGCACTGAAATACTTGGTGACATTTTCAAGACAAGTTACCATATTTTAAGAAATGGTCTTTCATCAAAGGAACTAGTAAACATAAATATCTATGACAGTCTAACATTTTACAACATAGGAATTATCTTTTTGGATGAATAATCTGTAAAACATATACCTATTCTATTTATACTCTGGCCTGGAAATTATCTAACATGATGTAAATGGCGCTTTAAATGTTCCAAAGTCAGGGGACGGACAACAGAAAAGTGGGTGAAGGGAGGCGTTGGACAGTGGAACATATGACAAAATAATAATAATTTATAAATTATCAAGGGTTCATCAAAGAGAGGGGAGCAGGGAGGGAGGGGGAAAATGAGGAGCTGATACCAAGTAGAAAGTAAATGTTTTGAGAATGATGATGGCAACAAATGTACAAATGTGCTTGACACAATGGATGGATGGATTGGTTGTGATGAGTTGTATGAGCCCCCAATAAAATGATTAAAATTTTTTAATTAAAAAAAAAGTTCCAAAGTCCCCACAGTCTTCGAGGGATTATGACTTAGGTATTTTTCATATCTTGAGTACCTGGTGGAGCTATCTTTTCTTTTTAAATCATTTTATTGGGGGCTTGTACAACTCATCACAATCCATACATCCATCCATTGTGTCAAGCACATTTGTACATTTGTTGCCATCAACATTCTCAAAACATTTGCTTTCTACTTGAGCCCTTGGTATCAGCTCATTTTCCCCCTCCCCTCCCTACTCACCCTCCCTCCCAAACCCTTAATAATTTATAAATTTTTATTACTTTTTCAGGTTTTACACTGCCTGATGTCTCCCTTCACCTATTTTTCTGTTGTCCATCCCCCAGGGAGGGGGTTATATGTAGATCCTTGTGATCGGTTCCCCCTTTCTCTCCTACCTTCCGCTCACCCTCCTGATATGGCTACTCTCATTATTGGTCCTGAGGGGTTTATCTGTCCTGGATTCCTTGTGTTTCTAGCTCTTATCTGCACTAGTGTACATCCTCTGGTCTAGCCAGATTTGTAAGGTAGAATTTGGATCCTGATAGTGGGGGGTTTGGAAGCTTTAGAGGAAAGTTTTATGTTTCATCGGTGCTACACTGCACCCTAACTGGCACATCTCCTCTCCACAACCCCTCTGAAAAGGGGTGTCCAGTTGCCTACAGATGAGCTTTGGGTCTCCACTCCGTACTACCTCTCATTCACAGTGATATGATGTTTTGTTCTTGGATGCCTGATACCTGATCCTATCGACACCTCATGTTCACACAGGCTGGTGTGCTTCTTTTATGTGGGCTTTGTTGCTTCTCAGCTAGATGGCCGCTTGTGTATCTTCAAGCATTTAAAACCCCAGAAGCTGTATCTTTTGATAGCTGGACACAATCAGCTTTCTTCACCACATTTGCTTATGCAAACTGTCTTCAGCAATTGTGTCGGAAAGGTGAGCATCTCAGAATGCCAGTTTAATAAAACAAAGTGTTTATGCATTAAGGGAGTACTTGAATAGAGGCCCAATGTCCATCTGCTTCCTTAATACTAGACCTATAAATATATGCACATAGCTCTATTTCCCCATCATCATATATACATTCATATATGTACATGCCTGTTTTTAGACCTCTTTAAATGTCCTTTGCCTCCTAGTTCTTTCCTCTATTTCCTCTTACTTTTCTCTTGTCCCACTATCATGTGCAGCCTTCATTTGGGTTTCTGTAATTCCTCTCAGTTACATTGCCCTTGATCAAGCCCTACCAGGCTTCCTACCCTGGTGGAATTATGTTGTATGTAAAACCAAACTCACTGACATTATGTCAAATCTAACCCATAAGGACAAAATATCTGCTAAATCAGCGATTCTCAACCCGTGAGTCCTGACCTCCTTTGGGAGTCGAACAACCCTTTCACAGGGGTCACCTTAGACCATTAGAAAACACTTATTTCCGATGGTCTTATGAACTGGACACCACTCCTCTATCCATCTCCAGGAGGGTCCACCCACATGCAGATATTTTGATCTGGTGAAAAAGAAGCTATCTCAACCTTCGCACTGACGTTGGCTTTTTACACATACTGTAGCAATGCAGTTTACTGTTGTTATATTAAGACTGTTACCCATGCTACACCATGCTTCCAGACAAAATTTCATTTATTTATAATTAGAAATAAATATTTCACAATATAATTACATATTGTTTTTGTGATTAATCACTATGCTTAATTATGTTCATTTTGTAACAATGAAAAAACATCCTGTGTATCAGATAGCAAAATTACAGTTATGAAGTAACAATGAAAATAATTTTATGGTTGGAGGTCACCACAACATGAGGAATCGTATTAAAGGGTCGCAGCATTAGGAAGGTTGAGAACCACCATGTTAAATGGTTTAAAACCAGAACAAAGACAACAAAAGAAAAGTTGTTAAATAAGAGTTTAATCAGCATGAATAGATTTTCTTTGTAATAGGAAAGAGACTTCCCATATTTTCAGTTTTTAAGACGACTGTTTAATACCATCAAGTGATAGATGGGGAAAAGATTTCATTTTTAATCCACAGATGAATTATAACATTTATCATTTAACTTTTGTAGCACTGTATATCAGCACCTTCAAATATTTATTTAATATGTAAAGGAACATGACAGTATATTTAATATTATAAAATTAAGTTACTTTTGGTAAATTATTCCTCTTGCTCAGAAATGTTTGGACCAAAAAGGGTGGCATGTCTGAGTGTGCGTTTGTACACTAGCTCATCATTTATGTTTGCTTGCATTGCTTGATTTTCATGAAAGTCAATGAGCTGCTGAACAATGACTGTGCTACTTGCATCAATCTAATTTTTAGGCCTCACTGTCACCGCAAAGTTTCTTTTATTACCACAGTTGGTTAGGTGGTGGTCTTTGGTCACTCACGCTCACTCACTGTCCTCCAGTCCAGGCTGACTCACAGGGACCTGGTGGGTTTCTGAGACTGCGCCCTTACTTCTTCCTCCGAACCAACCGCTGGTGCTTCAACCTGCCAGCCGTGCGGATCATAGCCCAACAAGTAATCACGACCCCACCAGAGCTCCTCTTAGTTGGGTTATATATAATGATGCACATAACATTTACATCTATGACTTAGATTCTAACGTAACTGTTAAATGTAAGTACACGTGAGATGATGTAACTTGACCACTGAGTAATAATGTAATCTTCTTTTAGATTCAGACTAAAATATCTTAATTCATTACAATCTAACTATTAAGTACCAGTGTGAATGTGATGATATAAACACATCATCAACTAATAATGTAATTATTTTTAGATGTGGACTGAAATCTAACAATTACATTTCATGAAAATGCCCAGGGTAAATATCAAGTGGTAGAGAAACAAGTATTCTTTTTTTCTATATGTATTTCTAATATTTATTCATTCCACAAATATTGAGCATAGCCCTATAAAATATAGCAATATGAAAAGCACAGTGTGATTTGTGTTCAATTTTTTTTAAGATTGCTTTTTTAAAATCATTTTATTGGGGGCTCATACAATTCTTATCACAATCCATACATACATCCATTGTGTCAAGAACATATGTACATTTGTTGCCATCATCATTCTCAAAACATCTGCCTTCCACTTGAGCCCTTAATATCCGCTGCTCATGTTCCCCCTCCCTCCTCACTCCCCCCGAAACAAGTATTCTTATCCGCCTTAACAATTAGGCTCCAAAAGCAGAAATCCTACTCATATATTCTCTAAAGTTGTATTCTTTTAGGTACTTAAAGACCAATAAAGATAATAGAGATGTAAACAATAAAATATGTGTTCAACAGTCCAACTTACCGATTTAAAAAAGACAACATAGTTAAGAAAATAGGTAAGTGAGTAAGTAGTTCAGAAGTTAATCTATATAACAAACACTTAAGGATGTGTTTGATTTCGTAATAGATTGTACTTACGCTTGTCTTTCAGTAAATATGATATCCATACTTTGTGTTTCCCGGTCATTTTGAGCTTTAAGCTGAATAGACAGTTAACCACATAAGTTAATGATTAAAAAAAGATAAAACATTAAACCAAAAACACTCATTAAAGGTTATTCTAGTTATGAACCAACTGGGAGGTTATTACACTAATCCTACTGACATATGCAGTTTCTTTTAGAAAATGCAGACATTATGAACACACGAGACATCTTTAACACCCAATAAAATGTATTTTCCACATGTTATAATTTCACTCCAAAAATATTAATTGTTTTTTAGTGATCTTTTAAATAATACACTATAATCCACTATCCACTATATATAATAGTAATTTATGCAAGCACCATTTCAAGAATGTGTTGGGTGTTCAATAAATATTTGATTATTAATTATCTTTTAATTTAGACCCAACACAAATCTTTTCTCAAACTATTCAGGATTTTACCAGCGTATTCCTAATTGATTCAACCTTTGCTATCTAGCCTAAAATTTTGGTCTGTCCCTAATTACTAACAATACACAAAAAAGAGTTTTGACTTTTCATCTGGCACTTAAAATGGCATTTTTAAAATTAATGAATCCTCCTGTGGTCTGAAGCTAAAAATAATTTAATTACTTAAATAAGCTTTTTAGATCCAAAACTTCAGAGTCATTTTATAAATACTATGTCATAAAATTGACTCTGATCATGTAAATAAATAAACTACATGAGTTACATTATTTTTTTCTTTTATAGACATAGTTCTTTCAAAGATTTATAATAAAATTAAGTTAGCTATAACATCTTTTATTCCTTTATACCAAATAATCTAAGCTGAGGAATATAAATCTTCATTATCAACCCCAAATTAGTATTATATATAGCATGTTACTTTTCTTTTATGAAAACTAGAGAACTCAGCTCCATCTGTGCAAATATCGTCAACAAATGTACATTCAGGGACATGTCGACAGCACTGCTTGACTACAGCCGGGCAGGAGGCCAGTTCAACCACAGATGGTGGAGGGACACAAAACCAGCCCCCGGGGAGAAGCCACTAACAAAAAGGGGCTTTAAGTGGAAACTAAAGAAAATCAATTACTAGTGGTAGTTCGGATCAGAGGAATACCATGTCTAAGACTCGTATGGTTTTATCAAACTAGTGCTAGATATAAATGACTGGTGTTGAAGACTATATATAGCTATATATATAGCTACTGTTTATATTTATAAATTCTCTTACCATGTTGTAATCATTCATTACTTCTTCCATCTCAGTATTGGTATTAAGTTTATCCACCAACTTAAAAAAATATAGATGAAACTGTTGTTATTCTTTATAAATTTTCTCTATAATTTAAACATATATGCAATCTTACTAATAATGGTCTAGTCTGGTATGTTACGCACGAATAGTTCTATGTATTTTTTGTTCTAGGATGAAACAAACACTGCCCTAGTAGCAATGACTATGCACTTGCCGTCCATAAACAACTACATTTGGGGTGGAGAGGCGAGTCGTAATGCACTTCTTGTCCGTAAAGGAGCGCTGTCTGCTCTGCGCTGTAAAGAAAGGCTGGTGGTTGCTTGTGTGCCGTTGAGCAGTCAGAGGGTTCTGACTGAGAGAGCCTACCCACAGAGTGGGACTGCTCCGTGGGAGCCTAGGTTGTAACACTGGAATGCTGATGGGAGCGGATGGATCCCCAGGTCGGTTCTCCTCTGGAGCTACCAGCGTGTTTGCATTAGTAACTTTTTGGTAAACAGCCAAGCACTTAATCTTTAAGCTACCAAAAACAAAACTAAGCCAAAAAACAAATAAAAAACAAACAAACAAAAACTGCCCTGAGGTTGACTCTCTAGGGAAGAATGAACCTTCCCCATATGGTCCCCAAGGCTCTAGATCTCTCTGCAAGGAGACAAACCCCAGCTCCTGTCCTGGCTCCTCAGTTAGCCATTGGGCCCATAAAGGAGTTGGAGGAGGCAAACGCTTGGGGCTGATCTGTCTCTTTTCCAGGGAAAGCAGGTGTTAGCAGATTTATAAATTTATACCAATGAAAACATAAAAAGATTTTCTTGGCATTTTAAAAATAGACAAAAGCTAACAGTATAAAATCAGACAGAACACTAATAAACCTACTTCAAAAGTTAAGCAATGCTAACAATAGTGAACATTTCAGAGTATTTAACTTGTGTCAGACACTAGTTTCCCAGGTTATCTTCATGAACTAACTTAATTTTCAAAATTGCTCTAGGAAGCAGATTTTCCATATAGTACAAATAAAATTTAGCTGTGGAGCCAGAATGTGAACAGGTTATCTACTAAAAACAAATTACTTGGTACATTTTATGGTTTGTTTCACAATAAGCATGTACTCATTAGTTATTTGGTATTGAAAATAATATATATGAAAATATTCAAAGAAAATTTTCTCAGAAAAAGCCAATACCATGTTGTAATCTGCTAGCTGTCCTTGAAACTCTTTGATTTCGACCGCTAAAGTTTCAGCCCTGAAAGCATAAAATATATATATTCAGAAATACGTGAACAAGCAGATAGTTATAGATAACTTCCCGGAACACAGCCTATCAAATAATATGCTTAATAAAATATATTTTTCAAATTTTAATGGGAAAAATCTCTCACCTCTTTTCATATGACAAATAAACTGAATTCTCTTGATTGTACATTTCTATTTCTTTCTGAAGTTTATTGATTTCTGTTGTGAGTTCACTTATTTTACTTCTAAATGAAAAGAAATAAGAAAGTAAACAATACTTTCAATACAAAAAATTATTTTTAGCTAAAGAAAGCTTACACGTTCAGACATAAATAATAATAATTTAAGTGGTTTTATGAAAATTCACTAGAAAAAATCATCGGTGGCTTCTTCATTGAGACAAAGGTGATTCTCATCCTATTCTGCTGCACTGCCATTAGATATTGCCGCAGATTAATGACGAAGAGAGATGGGACAGGACCAGAGTGAAAGCCTGGTGAGACTGGTGCAATTCATCCTCAGAAGCACATGCTGAATTGTCGCCCTCACAGATGCTGCTATGCTTGAGGTAGTGACAGCAGTTCTATTTTCAGTCCTAGTTATTGTGACGGGGATATACTACACACTGCCCGATATTCAGCAGCACCCTTGATCTGTGTATAAAAGTCTCTCTCCAGTACCCATGATGACAATAAAAAAATGTTTCCAGAAATCACCAAAGGTTCCCGGGTGGGCAAAATCATCTCTAGTTGAGAACCACTACGTACGAGTCAATTACACAAAATAAGAAAGGCGAGCAGTGGTCAGCAAAGGAAAAACCTGACCGCCTTTCCTTCTTTCCACCAAAAAGACAGCCTCATCTCAAGATGCTGCCCACTGATGCCACTAAACCCGAGAAGGCAGAAGAGAACCGTCCCTTCTGAAGCAGCAGTCACGATATCAAGTCACTTATTGTATTAGGCCGATCTGCTGCACAAGGCCTCTAAAAAGTGCTGAGGAGCAGAGATGGCACTTTGAGGACTGGAAGTTACATAATCTCGTGTCAACTTGAGGGTATTAAGAGTGAAGAGATGGAATCTAGCCTGTCAATCAGGTCACAGCCTGATGATGCCTTCTTGTGGGCATGCTCTTCTCCTAAGGATTCTGGGAACTCTCTCTCTCTCTCTCTCTCTCTCTCTCTCTCTCTCTCTCTCTCTCTCTCTCTCTCTCTCTCTCTCTCTCTCTCTCTCTCTCTCTCTGCCATCGTCTTCCTATTGACAAGCCACTTGGAGAGCTGCCTGAGACCTACCAAACACCAGGAGATGCACCCACCACCACTGGATCTACCAGCTGGTGATCTTCCTGTATTTTGCATCACTATATGTGACTGTATGAATCTGAAGAAGGGTTTTTGGACTAGTGTTGGATTTGGGGCTAATATTGGACTTGATGTGGACTGGTCTGGGATCTTTTCCCAATATACAATTACTCTTTGATATAAAGCTCTCTCACACACATATGAGTGTCTCTGGGTTTGTTTTTCTAGTCAACCCAGAGTAACACAAGAACTGAAGTCACTGGGGTTCTCAACTGCCAAATATGCTTGTGAAAGGTGGGTAATGCGTAAGAAAGACCACAGAGAATGGATGCATTTGAGTTAAGATATTGGTGAAGCATATTCAATGAACCACAAAGTGCCATAAGAACAAGCAAGCCTGTCTTGGAGGAAGTATAGCCAGAATGCTACTTAGAAGCAGACCTATTGGACAAGTTATCAGGAGAGGTTAGTCCCCAGTAAAGGATATCAAGCTTAGAAAAGCAGAGGGTTGGAGAGAGCGAACACCCTCAGTGAGATGAACTGACGCAATGGCTGCAACAATGGATAGATATGTAACAACAATTTTGAGGATGGCCCAGGACTGAGGGGTTTATTGTTTCATTGTATAAAAAGTTGCTGTAATTCAGAAGTAACGTGACAGCACTTAACAGAAGTAACACAATGTTTCCAAGCCCTGTAAATCTTTACAGAAACAGCCTGCCACATCGGAGCGTTGCGCAAGCTGAAGGGAGAGCCCTCTACTTCTTTCTATTGCCTTCTGCGAACTTGAGGATCAAAAGGATCGAGAGAAGCATGATATGAATGAATCAAGAAGTGAAACAGAAAACAAGGCTTCCAGGTCCCGATAGAAGGCTGGCTTAAAGGAAATGGAAAGAAGACATGAATGATGAACCAAGAAGAAAATACCGTGAAATGACAAAATGGAGCTAGAACAGTAGAGCATCTTCAGAAAAGAAGGGATGGAGAGCATGAGCAAAACCTCTCAGTTTAGAACCACAATACCTAGCGATACCTGCCAACACTTACAAATTCATTAAAATGAGGCCACATTCACAGTAATAGGACAACTATATTTTTATATAAAACTCTATACTAATTAATATATCAGAGGTAAGTACATAGATTTCTTTCTTATTAGATATAACCAGTGTTTATTCATGAGAAAAATCATAAAAGATTATTAACATTAGAATGAAACACGTGAAGCTAAAATACATATTTCACATATGTGCAAATATATAAAGTGATGAATTCCAACTGAATTTTATTATCACATTTATTTCAGAATGCACACAAATTATGTTAGAATGCAAAATAATCCTTAGAAATCAACAGATACCTAATTATCTTAACAAGTACTGAAGATAAATATTCATGATCAATCCTAAAGAATATATGTGTATTTAACATACCTAAGAAGTCCAAGATAATAAGATTTGTCTAATATTTGTCTCTGAGGACCTAAAAAGAAACATGCAAAAAATGTTAAGTGTATTACTTTATTTGAAAATGCCACTCAAACAGCATATCCAAAAGTACAAGAAGAATTACACTTTACAACTCTCAATGCAGTCCTCATGAATAGCTTTGTTTTAAAGCAATAAAAGAGAAACACTGAAATGGAAAAGTAAGGTAAACAAGCGGCCATGTAGCTCAGAAGCAATAAAGCCCAAATGGAAGAACCACACCAGCCCGTGCAATCATGAGGTGTTGAAGGGATCAGGTATCAGACATCATCAGAACAAAAAAATCATATCATAGTGAATGAGGTGGGGAGTGCGGAGTAGAGACCCAAATGCCCATTGTAGGCCACTGAACATCCCCTTAGGAAAGGGTCTCGGGGAGGAGAGGAGCCAGTCAGGGTGTGATGTGGCAACGATGAAACATACAATTTTCCTCTAGTTCCTAAATGCTTCCTCCTTCCCCACTATCATGATCATAATTCTACCTTACAAATATGGCTAGACCAGAGGATGTACACTGGTACAGAGAGGAACTGGAAACACAGGGGATCCAAGGTGGATGATCCCTTCAGGACCACTGGTGTGAGTGGCCACACTGGATGGTGGAGGGAGGTGGGGTTGGAAAGGGAGAACTGATTACAAGGATCTATATATAACCTCCTTCCTGGGGTATAGACAACAGAAAAGTGGGTGAAGGGAGATGTTGGACAGGGCAAGATATAACAAAATAATAATTTATAAATTATCAAGGGTTCATGAGGGAGGGGTAAAAATGAGGAGCTGATGCCAGGGGCTTAGGTGGAGAGCAAATGTTTAGAGAATGATGAGGGCAATGAATGTACAAAGGTGTTTTACACAATTGATGTATGAATGAATTGTGATAAGAGTTGTATGAGCCCCTAATAAAAGGATTTTTTTAAAAGTAAATTAGTGTGTCTAGGAAACAGCAGAAACATAAAGGATACAGGTATTCAAAAGAACCTTAAACCCTCTTCCACCAAGTCAATTACAGCTTATAACCACCCTTTAAGACAGAGTAGAAGTGCCCCAGAGAGCTTCCCAAGATGTAAAGCTTTCTGAAGCAGACTGCCTGCCACATTATCTCCACATGAAGTAGTTGGTGAGTTCAAACAGCAAACCCTTTGGTTAGCAACTGAGCCAAGTCACCTCAACTGGGCACAAAGGAGTCTGAATTTGGCCTATCCTGGCAAAAGAACTTTCTGCAGTGATGGAAATACTCCATAGCAGCGCTGCCTAATGAAAGAGCCCAGGTGAACTTGAGCACTTGAGCCACGGGAGCACTTTGACATGCGGCTATTGCCAGTAGGGAATGGAATACTGGTTGTATTTCATGTTCATTCATTTACATTCAAGTAGCATATATGACTACTTGCTATCACACAGGAGGGTGCAGATCAACACTGTGAATTCCTCATAGGGAATTTTCACAGTCATTCATACCCTCCTAATTTTGTGACTCAAGGAATAAGAATTTCACACGCTAATTCTGATTCCGTTAATCCCTCAAAGCCAACATATCCGTTTTCTTAAACTAGATACCTTTCATTCCGGTTTTCATTCCACTCAAACCTTGCTGGGTTACAGGGCGGTCTGCAACTTTAATTTGAGAAGATAGAACTCCTCCTGTACCCCCAGGACCACCTCGAGAGCCTGGCCTGGCTGTTCCAGGAGGCATCTAAATGACAAAGAAGAGTTCTCTCTGAGTAAATAGCAACAACACTCTACCTCCACCATGAAAAATAAAAAACTGTAAATTTAACTTAAGAATTTTAAAAGTGAAACTAAAATTTAACAATTTATTAAGTGCTCCTTGTACTTTGAATTTCTATCATCTCAAATAATAAAATTCCTTACCGCTTTAAATTCTATGCATATTAAGTAATACATTCCTTTATATTTCAAAATCTTAAACATAAACAATAAATCTAAATCTCAACATTGTACCATAAACAGGAAAGAAACTAACTGACCGCCACAGTAAAGGGTTAAACAAGTTGCAATGAATAGAAAAGCAGTTTGAAAACCAGTAGTTCTGATTCTATCCTTATTAAAAAAATACAAGAACAGTACTTATCTTCACAGGATATTATCTACCTGCTCCTGTGAATCTTTACAGCTTTACACAGTATGCTAAGTCAGGTTGAACCCGGATGGCAGTGGGATAATTTCCACATTAACAGTAGAGTTTACAGAGAATCCAGGGCGGATGATCCCTTCAGGACCAGTGGTGTGAGTGGTGATAATAGGAAGGAGGGTGGGTTGGAAAGGGGGAACCAATTACAAGGATCTACATGTGACCTCCTCTCTGGGGGACGGACAACAGAAAAGGGGGTGAAGGGAAACATTGGACAGGGCAAGATATGACAAAATAATAATTTATAAATTATCAAGGG
This sequence comes from Tenrec ecaudatus, assembly GCF_050624435.1. Taxonomy (NCBI): domain Eukaryota; kingdom Metazoa; phylum Chordata; class Mammalia; order Afrosoricida; family Tenrecidae; genus Tenrec; species Tenrec ecaudatus. Next base: position 25,993,903 of record NC_134539.1, on the reverse strand, counting down.
TTCATGAGGGAGGGGGAGCAAGGAGGGAGGGGAAAAATGAGGACCTGATGCCAGGGACTTAGGCGGAGAGCAAATGTTTTGAGAATGATGAGGGCAATGAATGTACAAATGTGCTTTATACAATTGATGTATGTATATGTATGGATTGTGATAAGAGTTGTATGAGCCCCTAATAAAATGATTAAAAAAAACAGTAGAGCTTACTTTTATTTTGTTGTATACAACTTTGTTCCAGCATTATTATAATGAGTATATATTATTTTTCAAATAAGAAAATGCTTATTTAGGGAAACAAAAGATACACTGTAATTTTACACAAATAACGCATAGCTTCCACAAATTTATCAATGTTCCTGTTGCTATTTTGTAAACACAATATGCTATTTTTTTTAAAAGCAAATTGTAAAAGTTTGGCACAATGGCACTTACAAAACTATCTCCCAGGGAGAAGAAAGTGGTTGACAAACATAGACGGTGCTTGCTATTTGTGTAAAAATGCAGTGATTTTATCACAAGTTGGCCATGTAAGTACTAAAGGGCTTATATAATGCAGCAAGAATTCCGACTCATACTATTACTCTACGTGAAACTCTATTTCAGGTTTGTAAAATGCAATGGAACCTTATACAACCTGAGGAGAGAACAGAAGTCTCCCTTCTTGTCGGTGCATTACGTATGCACAGGCAAAAGTGGGTTAAAGACAGCCAGAAACTGTTCCCTGCTGTTTATCTTTCTCCTTTAGGCATTCTTCCCCTTTAAGCCAAAGAGCAGAGTCGTATTTTAAGTATGTGGAAGGGATTTTAAATTGGGCACAAACAGTTTAGCACCAAGCTATTAACCCAAAGTTTGGTGGTTTGAATCGACCCAACTGGTTTGCATTTTATTTCCTTTTGGCTCTTACACATTTTAGATACAAGTTGAGTACAAAAGTAAGTAAAATCCTAGGGCTTCGGTTCACACAATGTCCAGGCTTACTCCAAGCCAAACATGTGTAAACATTGTCTCAGAGATCATGATGGCTGCAGACAAATTTCTGGTAGATAGCATGCCTTCAAAGAAAGGCTACTTCTTTTGCCATAGGAAAAGCTGATTTCAAAGTCAGAGCTGATAATAATTTTTTAATCAAATCAAGTGGACATCTTCCCAAACTTCTAAAGCTTTGAAACAGGTTTACAGGAATGCTGTCTCATTAAAACAACAGTTTTTATTTTATTTTTAAACAACAGTTTTTAGATGGATGGGGTATTTAAGGAAGGTACACTATGGTTTCATTTAAAATGTATCAAGATCTAGAATTTATTCAGATAATAGGTATAAAGGAAGATTTTTTTTCCAAATAGTTGAATTAGAATGTTTGAATGAACTACTGAATACTCCATTCTTTGCCAGCTAATCTTAAATGCCACCTTAACCATACGATCCTTGTGGATGGCAGCCCAATGCATATACTTAATGTATATACTTCCACATACTTCCAAACCAAACCACTGCAACTGAGTTGGTTCTGACTCATAGCAACCGGACAGAACAGGCTAGAACTGACTCTGTGGGTTTTCAAGACTGCAATCCTGTGTGCAGTAGAAAACCTTATCTTTCTCCGTGCATATACTTTAGTTTGGGATTAGTTCATTTCAGTTGATCCTGGTCCTAATCCATTCTACTATTTAAATTCCTGGAGCTGTAAAATAAGTTTTAATATCAGATAGTACAGGCATCTTTCCTCAATAGTAGCATTCGGACATTATTCAACATTCACACGTCCAGGTGTTTCAGCACACAGACACAGGCATGTATATTGATAGACTAGTAGAGCAAAGGACCAGGAGAGCATCACTCTTTCGTATAGGGAAGATGTCCAGCTTGTATCAGAATACAGACACAGGTGTCCCACTGGTCTGAAACTTACTCCAGTTGCCACTCGAGCATTTCCTGATGGGGGTCGTATTCCAGAAAGAGGTCTTCCTGTCAACCCAATTCCACCTCGAGAAACAGGGCGAGGCATTGGCGGTTTATGATTACTGGCCATTGTGTTTCACGATAACCACTGTTTGGAAACAATAGATAGTTCAATATTACCATGATGACCTCTGAAGCAAGACAGGTGTGACCTTTCCTTCAAACATGTAACTGCCCCCACGACTTTTCTCGCAAGCCTGCTCTAATTTTGTTTGTTTGACGTTGATTTTCCATTTCGAACAGAGATCATTCATTACAACATGCCTTCCTCTTATCACTATTATTTGACCTCAAGGCAAGCTCTTTTAGCCATCATTGTCTGCTGTACTTTCCTCCCATACTTCCCCCTTAACACATCTAGGATCTTCCTTCTCTGTCAATCTTTTCTGTGCTCTCTGCTTCATGGGTCAATTCCTTAGATACTCAATCTTCATAGAAGACTCAGAGAACACTTTTGGTATCGGGGTAGGCTTTAGCTTACTGACCCACAATTTGAAAGCAAGAGAGGTGGCACTCTCTTTGACGTCCAGTGTCACTTTCAAAATACGATTCTTCCAAGTCTTCAAAATAAATAAATAAACTGAGCAAACAGGTACTCTTCTCCCGAGGCCAATAGACACAACCGTGTTGCCTTGGATCTTTCCTGATGCGCTCTGGACACATCTTGCTCTCCCCTTCCCCCTTACTTAGGCCTTTTGTGCCTACTTCTGGCTCTACCTTTCATTATCCTCTATAACAGCGGTTCTCAACCTGTGGGGTCGCAACCCCTTTGGGGTCGAACGACCCTTTCACAGGGTTTTCCAATCCATACCAGTAACAAAATTAGTGATGAAGTAGCAACAAAAATCATGTTATGGTTGAGGAGGTCACCATAACATGATGAACTGTATTAAAGGGTCACGGCCCTAGGAAGGTAGAGAACCACTGCTCTATAACTTCAATGAAGGTATGAGATCCAGCACATACCATTTGATCTTCCTAGTTCCCTACTTTGATTTTAGAAAACATCTCAACTCTTATTTCAGTTACTTCATGCCCTAGACAGGACCAGGAGTTTGAATCATTTGGGATTGTTTCCATCTGAAAAATCTTCACTACTCTGTGACCTTATTGCCTCTCCTCCTACCCATTTTAACATCTTTATTCCAAGTATACCTCTCTTTAACCACTTCCTTAATTCACTCATCCCCATTTATCAGACCCTCCTTTATTCAATAAGTATACATTAGCTAAAATTTTTGTTGATAAATTTGGTGTAGCCTTATTTTAAATTGGTGATTGTGAAAACAAACTGGCAGGTTGGGACTAATATGCTTTAAACACAAAATGGAATAGAAAATATAAGAGAGTTTACTATGCAAAACCCAAATCCAAAACTCCTGCCATTGAATCTTGTCAGCTCATAGCAACCCTGTAAGACAGAGCTGTCTCTTACAGAACTGCCAGGGTGCGTTTTCAAGACCGCACATCTTTACAGGAATAGAAAGTTTCATCTCTCCCTTGGAGTAGTTAGCAGTTTCTAACTGCTGACCATGCTGTTTGTTAGCAGCCTCACATATTAACTCATTGTGCCATGAGGGCTCCTTCACTACACATAAAGCCAAACTCACTGCCATCGAGTGAATGCCGACTCATGGTGACACCATAGGGCAGGGTCGAACTGCCCCTGTGGGTTTCTGAGACTGTAACTCTTTATGAGAGTAGAAAGCACTGTCTTTCTCCCAGGGAGGGGATGATGGCTTTGAACTGACTGTGTGGATCACAGCCCAATGTACAACCACTATAACATGACTTCATTAAATAGTTTCACTAAATCGTTTCATAAATCTGTCAATTGCTTCTATTTTTTTCTACCATCTGACATCCTTACTTGCTGATGATGCAGAAATCAATGTCTATAGTTTTGTCCTTTAAGCTGAGGGTCATATCTAAAATTTTCAGCTGTTTACTAAAGATTTCTGTTTCGATATCCCATTATTACATGGAATAGGCTTGCACCAAACTAACAATCTTCCCATTTCAATGAATTCCCGATTATATTTTCTTGACACTTTGAACTCTATAGGCAAAGTAAGAGAAGTATTTCAAATGGAAGCTGATTCAATAAACTTTTGTTATGAGCAGATTTGACTTTCCTGAGAATTTTTTAATGTACAATATATAGAAATGATAAATTAAAACCCTTGAAATTGGGACACGATTTTAGCAAAAATTAGCATATACCAGTCCCAGGGGGAGGAAGGGGGTGTGTGTGGGGAGTGTCCAACTAATGTGTACTTCTAACTGGGACTATCTACTAACAGTGAGCGAAGCAGCCTGGCTTTGGGGTTAAAAAAGGTCAACTTGCTATCTGCAGCTGTGAGTGACCCGCTGCTATGAGTCTTGGCACCTCGTTGGACACCCCTAACCCCCTGGATCTTATTCCTTTATCTGTAAAATGAAGTCCGGCTAAGAGCCCTGCCACGGAGAGCTCTTGGGAAGAAGACAGATGTAAAGCACCCGCCTCATAAGAATAACTATCATTATTGTCATTATGCTCCCTGGGGCAGTCATTCTCACATCTGTAAGCTAGAACGTGGCCAAGTCTTCTTGCACAAGCCTTGACCAGACCCGTTAAATGTCTGGGGCTTTGGGATCGCCGTCTTTCCTAGAGGCTTGGTGAGTCTCCACCGGGAATGGTTTGACTGGGGACTCTGCTCATCTCGTGCCTGACAACAGATGGTGGGAACCTCGAGGACCTAGTGAGGAGCAAGGGGACTACAGCTAAAGGCCCAGACTCTCCGAGTCCGTTTTGTTTGGAGCCATCTGCCTCTCCAAGGTGGAGGGAAGGAAGGAGGGAGGGATGGAACCAGGGATTTCTCACCTCCGCAGGCGCGGAAGGAGGGCGATCGCTAGGCTTCCCGGGCCCCTAACTTCTCTCCGAGGCCGCCACCACCACGAAGTCTCTCGGCCGGCCGCGCCCACCGGATCGTCCCCTAGCGATGGCCCGCTCTCCGAGCACAAACTTCTGGGGCCCTCAGGACTCAGCACTGAGAGCTGCCACGTATCCTAGCAACGGGGAGGCGGGGGCGGGCTCCTCTTCCGGATTCAACCAATCGTTGGCCTCCAGCTCGAGGAGCTCTCGCGAGATTTGGCATGTAACTTTTGTTTCAGAACGTCTTCATCTGGAAGGATTCTTTAGAACTATGTTGAGGTGCCTCCGTAGGTTTCAGAAGGTGTAAATCTTTCTGGAAGGAGAAAACTTCATCTTTCTGATGGGTTCAAAGCGCCGACCCTGTGGTTAGCACCCCAACGCGCATTCCACGACACCACCAGGCTCCTTGACCCCAGGATATCCCGCTTTCCTGAACCTAATGAAGAACTCCGGTTTCGTAGGAAACAGTCGAACCCTTTTATTGAAAGTTTTGGTTTCTGAATATCAGAGCAACCTCTTTTTGCGTTGCAAGACGCTGTAGCAAGGCTGCATAAGTCACTTGATCAGCATTGTTTTATTATCTTCAACTACACAGGTGCTACCGCAAACTGTAAGAATTGTTTGAAGTCGTTCCTTGGGAGGCAGACCCGGTATGGTTTTATGGTCCTGTGTAGTTTCTCCTCCTGTTAGACTGCGTTAGGTGTTCATCCAGTGCTGGCTCCATCCTTTCTGTTCTTCCTTATTTTGTTGGAAGCTGAACGTTTCCGAGTTCTTTTGATCAAAGTCCGTAAGGAAGGCTGTTTATTAAGTGAAATGTGTTCTTTGAAAGAATTATTTACAAATAATTGTTAATAAATTAATGAAGAATTTAAGAGTTGATTCATCTTAGATGCTATCTCTAAATAAAGTAACTTTTAGCTGTATGTTTTTTTTCCAGTTTTCATATGGTTGAAGGTGATTACCCTTGTAACAACCGCCAAACATTTTGAATCTTTAGCATTATTTGACAGTATTATTTCCAACTTGCATATATTTATTACACTCGGATTTGTGTCTATTTATTTAGAATAAATGCAAATTTAAATACAATACAAAGTTAAATGCATGATAGTTGAATTGTCCCTTCAAGTTCATAAAACATTTTCATGTAATTATCTCCTTTGACTCAAAATATGTTTAATGGCCCCTTTGCATACTTTGGGACATTTATTTCGGTAAGCTTTCTCAGTTATGGGGTTTTTTTTTCTATTTATTTTCTTCATTATCGCTCATTTAACTGACATCCAGTCAATGCTGACTCACAGCGACCCCGGTAGGATTGTCCTAGTGGTTTCCTAGGCTGTACCTCTTTATGGGAGTAGAAAGCTCAGTCTTTATCCCGCCTAGCTGCTGCTGGTTTTGAACTACTGACCACGAGGATAGCAGCCCAACTCGTAACTAGTACATCACCTAGGATCCTAATGTAAAAAAAAAAACCCAAACTCACTGCCATCAAGGCAGTGCTGACTCACAGTGAGCTCCTGTAGGTTTACCAAGACTGTAATTGCTTATGGGAGTAGGAGACCAATCTGTCTGCTGGGCTGCTGGTGATTTTGAATTGCCTACCGTAAGGAGTGTAGCCCAATGAATAGCCAATGTCACCAGTGGCTCCCTGGGCTAAGCTTACAGAAACGGAAAAGACTGATACTGTTTTTCCTAGTCCTCCTTGTTGTTAGGGCATGGATCCATTTTTTGAGAAACCATCAAGTTTTATCTGATGCACTCACCCCAGACATACAAAAGAAACGAATGGTAACTAGAAGCGTGAGGAGTCCACTCAAATAAGTTTAACAGCTGCGGCAACTACATTTAGTTTAGAGGGCGCTATAAGTTGTGCAGCAGCACCCAGCCAGTGCCCAGCATCCATGTGACCATGTCGTCACAGGCTGCAGTTCTTATGTTCAGGGGCTTGGCAGGAGCTGAGCCTCTAGTCTGTCTCCAGTTCTCCAGGATTGTTGTATGCACTACTTACATCCTTTAACTAGTTCTTTCTCTGCTTTTGAATCAGCCTAGCACTTTCTTTTGCTTGCAAGTAAGAACCTTGAGGCATAAGGGTTGGCAGGACAGATTCTCATTGCCAGAGAGTCGATTCCAACTTCAGTGACCCCTATAGGCTTGGCCCCCAAGGTCTCCAAGACTAAATCTTTGTGCCAATAGGAAGCCTCATCTTTCTCCTGTTGAGTAGCTGGTGGTTCCGAATTGCTGGGCGTGTAGTTAGCAGACTAATGAATAGCCCTATACCACCGGGCCACGTAAACAGATACTATTATCCTAACTTTAAAGAGACTGAATCACTTCCTTGAAGTCACTTGACTAGTCAGTAGTGGTCCCTGCTCCCAGTGTTTGTGTGATGAAAAAGGAATACAGAACAGGAGTAAATGTCACTCATTAGCTCTGAGCTGTCACAGCATGGGTACCATATCTTGCCTTTGTATCATCGTTGGTGTCTAAATGGTTTTAATTTTAGAATCCAAGTTTCTGAGGTCAAATAATTGGTGTGCCCCCAGGCCAGCCATAGGTGTCCTTTGTGAACTTTGTAGGAACTGTCCCCTAGAGTCACCTTCAGATCAAACAATAGTGGTTTATTTTTAGAATATAGGGATTCATTGAGGTTACATCAAGTAATTAGAGGGTATTGGAAAGGATACTTATATACCAAGTTCCTATTGTCTGCGGGTCTTTCTACTGCTATCTCCCACTGCCTGTAAGCCTTATTGCTCTGTATTTTACTGTAAAGAGATCTGTTCATTTCTAAAGTCCCAAGCTAAATGTTTCTTCTTATAGGGATGTCTTACGTTGTAGAGTGGATTAATGCTCAAAATCCTTCTCCTCTGCTCTACTCTCATTTATATGGATCTCTTCACACCCACTGCTGTCCAGTCGATTTTGACTCATGTGTTGTCAGGTACCTTCAAGTTGGTTCTGACTCCTAGCAATCCTATGTACAATAGAACAAAAAAACACTGTCCAGTCCTGTGCCATTTTCAAAATTGTTATATTTGAGTCTTATCACTGCAGCAATAGTGTCAACCCATCTCATTGAAGGTCTTCTTTTTTTGTTGCCCCTGTCCCTTCCCAAACATGATGTCCAGGGACTGGTCTCTCTTGCTCATATGTCCATAGTACATGAGATGACGTTTCTCCATCCTTGCTTCTTAGGAGAATTCTGGCTGTACTTCTTTCAGACAGACCTGTTTGTTCTTAGCATTCCATGGTACTTTCAGTATTCATTGCCAGCACCACCGTTCTACTGCAGGTTCTTCTTGTCTTCCTTATCCCGTATCTGTGGTAGTTATATAATCTGTAGTCAATCTGTGAGGAATAAGAGTGAAGGGGTGAGGTTTAGCCTGCCAATCAGGTTGCAGCTTGATGGTCTCATTTGGAGGCGCTAAGGAGACAAATAGCTCCTTGGAGGAAGGGCACACACTCAGTCCCCGCGAGACTTTCTTGTGGACAAGCCACATGGAGAAAGGCTGATGGTTGCCAGAGCCTTGGAGCTGGAGAAGCCACATGGAGACCCCTGCCAGCGCTGAGATGCTTACACCATCCCTGGATCCGCAATACTTTCCACCAAATGGCCTGTGATCTTCCTGTATTCAGCATCATTGCATGTGTTTTGCGACTCTGAAGAGGACTTTATAGATTGGTATCGGACATATGGGCTAATATTGGACTTATGGACTTGATCTGGACTGGGTTGGGATGTTTTTGCAATATTCAATTGCTCTTGTATATAAAGCTCTTTATTATACACAAAGAGTCTCCCTAGCTTTGTTACTGTACTCAAATGGTTCTCAACCTTCCTAAGGCTGCAACCCTTTAGTACTGTTCCTCATGTTGTGGTGACCCTCAAATTATAAATTTATAAATTATAATTTATAAACCATAAAATTATTTTCATTGCTACTTCATAACTAATTTTGCTACAGTTATGAATCGTGATGTAAATATCTGATATGCAGGATGTATCTTCACTGTTACAAATTGAACATAATTAAACATAATTAAAGCATAGTGATTAATCACAAAACAATATGAAGTTATATATTGTAAAATATTTATGTTTTCCATAGGTCTTAGGCAACCTCAGTGTAAGGGTCATTCAACCCCCAGAGGGGTCTCAACCCAAAGGTTGAGAACCGCTGCTCTAGTCCATCCAGACTAACATATTATGGTACTGAGAATGGGTTACTAGAGAAACAAATTATAAAGATGGAGAGTGGATATTTATTTGACTTCTGCCTCTTGTTACTGTTTCTTCTTGGACTAACCAGAGGTCAGATATGACCATGCAGTCTACTGGGTTTTCTGGAAAGAATAAAGGAAGTTAACATTTTTATTGTTTTGTTTGGTTGTAGTCTTTGGGTATTCCTGTGAAATGGCAAAAATGAATGTTTTTAATGTATATTTCGAGTTCAGGGGTAGAAATTGCCCCTTGAATTTCTCACAGACCATGCTGGTTACAGAAAATGGCTGATTGGGGTCAAAATGACTGACAGAAGGCTAACCCTGGCTTGAGGCAATTCTTTCAGAGTCCTAATCGCATATTTTGTATCAACAGAACAGTTTAAATAAGGATTAAGATAAACTAAATGAGGATTGAACTTGACTGTTTTAAGAATTGAGTTTATTATCTGATTCTACTTTGTTTATACTTCTTTCTTCTGCTTATTATTGTTGGTATAATGATTGATAGAAATGATTATTGGGAAGTATGAAAATAGAGAGTTTGTAAACCTTGCCTTCAGCCATTAAAATCTGAATCTTTAAATGGGTTAGGATGTGCATGCAAAGAAGTCTCTGAAAAGATAAGCCCCATCCAGTGCTTTGGACTACTCAGGATATATGCATTCCACAGGGGCTGTTGACAGATTGAAGAAAAAATAACTTTTTGGCCTTTTGAATCTTGAACTAGTGTTTTTTTCAGAAGCTGAAAAAAAATCTGGATCCATGAAGAAAACTCCTCTCTCAGAACGAATGTTAAAGGGGCCTGTGGCAGCCTGAAATGCTTGCTAGGTGGGCCCCCTGGTTCCACTTGTTGAGTGTAAGAGGAAGAAAAGCAGCAATAGAGAGACAGGTTAGGTCTGGCCACTGACACCTATACCGGACAGTCTACCGGACTAACACATATCCAACTTACACATGCATATGAGCTAACTTAAAATAACAAGCCTTGAACCAGGCCCACTTTAGTCTTCAAAGTAACCTCAAAGTAAACATGTCTTTTGCAGCAGATGTACCCAATGCAGTGCATTATTTGATCACTTGACTGCTTTTTGCTTGTAGAACCAAGCAAAACACAATCCTTGACAACTTCAATCTTTTATCTGTTTACATCAGCGGTTCTCAGCCTGTGGGTTGTGGCCCCTTTGGGGGTCGAATGACCCTTCCACAGGGATCGCCTAAGATCATTGGAAAACATATATTTCTAATGGTCATAGGAACCAAGACATTCACCCACATAGGCGTACCCAGCATGTTACCCATGCTACACCATGTTTCAAGACAAAATTTCATTTATTTGTAATTAGAAATAAATATTTCATAATATATAATTACATATTGTTTTTATGATTAATCACTATGCTTTAATTATATTCAGTTTGTAACAAGCTACATCCTGCTTATCAGATATTTACACTAAGATTCATAACAGTAGCAAAATGACAGTTATGAAGTAGCAATGAGAATAATTGTATGGTTGGGGGTCACCACACATGAGGAACTCTATGAAAGGGCCGTAGTATTAGGAAGGTTGAGAACCACTGGGTTACATGATGTTCCCTCTTGGTCTACCGAGGATTTTGGTTTTCTTTCCATTAAGTTGTAATCCACATTGAAGCTGAAATTCTTGATCTTCATCTGCAAGTGCTTCAAGTCTTCCTTACTTTCAACAAGGAAGGTTGTGTCACCTGCATATTGCAGGTTAAGAAGCCTTCCTCCAAAGCTGACACTATGTTCTTCTTCAGAGCGTCCAGCTTCTTTGATAATTTGCACAATTTGGATTCTTAGCTACCTTATAAGGTTTCCAAAGCTGTGTATCTTTTTAAAATCATTGTATTGGGGCCTCGTACAATTCTTATCACAATCCATATATACATCCATGGTGGCAAGTACGTTTGTACATTTGTTGCCATCATCATTCTCAAAACATTTGCTTTCTATTTGAGCCCTTGATATCAGCTCCTCATTTTTCCCCTTCCTCCCTGCCCCCCCCCTCCGCTGCTGTACATCTTTATAGAAGCAGAAAGTCTCATCAGGTGGATTTGACCCACCAACATTCAGATTAGAATTAGTGCCACCTGGGCTCCTTATATTTCTTTGTTCAAAACTAAAAAATGGAATTCACTGCCATCCAGTTGATTCTGGCTCACAATGACCTTAAAGGACAGAACAGAATTTCCCCTGTGGGGTGACAAAGCTGTACATTTTTATTTGAATAGAAAGCCTCATGTTTCTCCTGCCAAGCAGCTCATGGTTTCAAACTGCTGGCCTTCCAGTTAGCAACCTAAAGAATAACTCATTATGCTACCAAGCCTCCTCTGTATGTCTCATAAGCATTAACTCGATGACAGTGAGCTTGTTTTATATTTCTTCTTGGTACCCTTTGTATCAACAATTATAATTTGCATTTATTTCTTTGTTTATTATTTGTCTCTCCCGCAAGACTACGAGAGCAGAACCATCTTTGTCTCTTCAGTCACTGCCACAGTGACTGTCTTACAGGAAGCCCCAAGAATAAATAAACCTAAAAGCAACCAATAAATCATAAGAAGTCAAGCATAAATCATTAGGCACTTGAGCTTCACAGAACTGCCATTTATTTTGAAACGGGAAAGAAGCTCAGCATTCCAGGTTAAACACTTCATTCTTTTATTTGGGCTTAGTAGGGCTTACCGAGGTCCCTGGGAGGCACAACAGGTGTGTATTTCAGCTACTAACTCAAAAGTTAGTGGTTTGACTCCATGAGCAGCACCAAGAAAGAAAGGTCTGATAATCTTAATAGTAGCAGCAGGTAAGAGCAGCTGATTGCTATTAAGATTATAGCCAATAAAATCCCATTAAGCAGTTTTACCATAACACATGGGATTGTGGTGAGTAGCAATTGACTGGCAAACAACAGTTTGGGACTTTCTTTTTATTTCAGTTGTGGATACTACCGGTTTGAGGTGTCGTCCTTTTCAGTTTTCTGCCTGCTTTTTAATCTAATGTTTCAGCTATTCTCAGCTACCCATCGCATCCTCTGCTCGGTACATACTTTATATCAAGACCTCTTGCTTATTCTTAGCTTTTGTTTATTCATGATTGCTACTCACTCAGGAGCTCTGCTGGATTGTATTACCTATACAATCATTTTATGGATCTGTTGCCAAATTATCTTCCCAGCAAAAACCTGATTCAACCAAGTAACTAATTCCAAGCTACTTAAAGCCCATGTTCTAGCCAGTCAAACGGCCAATCCCCTGTAATGCAATAGGTCTGTCCAGAAAGAGATTGCTTCATAGTTAGAATTAAGAAGCTCAGGGCCCACAGGAGAAAACTGTTGACCCAATGACAAAAAATGCCATTGCAGTGTTTGCAGATTTTTCTAAATTAAAAAGGAATGACATCTTTGTTCTAGTGAAGTTAGATGACCAATTGATCAGTCAACTTAATACCACAAAGACATACTGAGTTTGTATGTGTTTTATACGTTTTAAACACCTTGAAGGAAAGTTCTACTACTGAATATTTTTATCAAGAGAAACAAGAAATTAGAATCATTGATTACATCAACTAAAAAGGGAAAATTGCTGTGCTAATTGTAATTGTACATGCCCTTTGACCTAGCAGTTCCACTTCTAGGCATTCAGACTGAATTTACACATATGCAGCAGAAAACACCCACTTACACACAGTTTGTTTTTGCAGTGTTTCTTGTAGCAAAATATTTGAAAATATATCTGAGAATACAAATATGTCACAATCATAAAACCACATTGGCCATTAAACTGTTTGAAGGGGTGTTCCTGGTGCATGAAGAATTAAAGTGAAGAACACAGGCTAACATTTTTTTGTCTGCATAAATAGTGAATGGGAAACATATAAGAGATTGTAATATGCTTTACACAATTGATGTATGTATGGATTGTGATAAGAGTTGTATGAGCCCTTAATAAAATGTTAAAAATGTTTAAAAGTAAAAATGTTTTTAAAAGTTATTCAGATATACAGAAGAAAGAAAAATATATTGGAAACAATGTTTTTCCCTAGAGCAGCGGTTCTGAACCTGTGGGTCACGACCCCTTTGGGGGTCGAATGACCCTTTCATGGGGGTCAATCTTAGCTCTATTCAGTTATTAGGTGATTAATTACTTGATTAATCAATGGAATCAACAAATGCTATGCAGCACTAATCATGTAGGAGGCTGGCAAGTTTTCCTTTTGTGAATTGAAGGTAATAAAATCATCTACCACAAAGGGTTCTTTGAGGATTAAATGAGATATTATGTGAACATTGCTTTGTAAACTGAATACAAAGCTGGAAATATTTTTTTCATTGCCATTGAGCCAACTTAAAAAAATATTTTATTGGGGACTCATACAACTCTTATCACAATCCAAATATACATCCATTGTGTCAAGCACATTTGTACATTTGGTGCCACCATCATTCTCAAGACATTTGCTTTCTGCTTGAGCCCTTTTATCAGCTCATTTCCACCCCTCCCCCTCCCCTCCCTCATGAACTCTTGATAATTTATAAATTATTATTATTTTTGTCATGTCTTACACTGTCCAAAGTCTCCTTTCACTCACTTTTCTGTTTTCTGTCCCTTAGGGAGAGGGTTATATGTAGATCCTTGTAATCATTTCCCCCTTTCTACCCCATATTCCCTCCACCCTCCCGGTATCACCACTTTCACCACTGGTCCTGAGGGGTTCATCTGTCCTGGATTCCCTGTACTTCCAGTTCCTATCTGTACCAGTGTACATCCTCTGGCCTGGCCAGATTTGTAAGGTAGAATTGGGATCATGAGTATGGGGAGGAGGGAGAAAGCATTAAAGAACTAGAGGAAAGTTGTATGTTTCATCGTTGCTACACTGCACCCTGACTAGCTCATCTCCTCCCCTAGAACCTTCTGTGAGGGCATGACCAATTGCCTACAGATGGGCTTTGGGTCCCTACTCCACACTGCCCCTCATTCACAATGATATGGATTTTTGTTCTTCGATGCCTGATACTTGATCCCTTCTACACCTCGTGATCACACAGGCTGGTGTGCTTCTTCCATGTGGGCTTTTGTTGCTTCTCAGTTAGATGGCTGCTTGTTTGTTTATCTTCAAGGCTTTAGGACCCCAGACGTTATATCTTTGATAGCTAGGCACCATCAGCTTTCTTCACATTTGCTTATGCACTGCTTTGTCTTTAGTGATCATGTTGGGAAGGCACGCATCATAAAATGCCAGTTTAATAGAACAAAGTTTTTTTGCATTGAGGGAGTACTTGAGTGGAGCCCCAATGTTCACCTGCTACCGTAATACTAAACCTGTAAATATATGCACATATATCTATTTCTATATCATCTATCCTATATCATATGTGTTTACATATGTACATGCCTGTATTTAGACTTGTATAAATGCCCTTTGCAGCCTAGTTCTTTCCTCTTGTCCAACTATCATGCTCAGTCTTCATTTGGGTTTCAGTAATTCCTCTTGGTTTCATTGCAGTTGAGCAAGCCCTTCCAGGACTACCTCTTACACCCTCCTTGCCATTGATTTTGAATTACTTGTTCCCTTGTCCATGGGTTTGTTAACATCCACTTCCTTTCCCCCACCTTCCCTCTCCCTTGTCCTCTGGAACCATCGGTCCAGTTGTTTACTCTTCCAGATGGTTTATCCTGCCTTTCTAGATAGACCTGCAGAGATAATAATGTGCACACAAACAAGACAGAGCAAAATAAAGCAACAAAATAAAACAACCACCACAAAAAACAATGACAATAAAAGCACCTGTAAATAATTCAAGCTCTGTGTTTTGACCTTTAGGAGTGTTTTCAGGTTGAGTCTGATGGGGTGCCACACCCTGCCCCCAAAGTCCATTTTTGGTACTCCCTGGGGACTTCCTTGTTCTGCTCCCCTTGCTGTTCTGTTGCACGTCCGTAGTGTTGTGCCTTGGTGTGGTGGGGTAAGATTGGGTGCAATTCCCACACTGTGTCTCCTGTGTTGTCCCCTGTAGGGCTATGGGTCAGTGAAAGATGTTGTGTCTCACAGTGGGGCTGGCTATATGGTCCTCTCTGTGCATTGGGTGGGGATATCATCCTCAAGGCTTGGTGGGCCAGGTGTGCTCCACTCTCTCTTCCTCCCCTTTCAATCACTCCTGTGTGCTCTGATCAGACAAGTCCCTCCCCATAAGCTGTGGCTTCAGTGCTGTCCTCTGAAGTAAATTCTTCTGTGGGGAGGGGTGTCTGTCCAAGTAATTGGGATTGAGGCCAGCCCCTCAAGCCTCTAAACTGGTTCCGTGCTTCATCTGGTATGTTGCATTCACATCTTGGAGCACTGGTTGAAGTCTGGTCCCTCTTTCCCTGTGTAGATATAAACAATACCCTCCTCATGAGTGGGTTAGTGCCCTGGTCCCCTGATATCCATATATTCATTTCTTTTTTCTTCTTCCTGTTTTCTCCCTCCTTTTTAGTTGCAATGCTAACTTTTAATGACCATATAGAACAGGGTAGTACTGCCCCTGTGAGTTTCCTAGATGTAACTCATTATAGGGGTATAAAGTCCCATTTACTTTAGATGTAATTCGTGTGAGGCACAACAGTGGCTGCTTAGAATTGTAAGATAAAGAAATCCATTACCAGCTCTGAGGGAAATTTAGTCTACAGTAGAGGAGCAGACAACGACACAAATGAGTGAATTAGAATGCAGATCAATACAATGGCACTGTTCTTCCGAGGAATCAAAAGGAGCCAGATGATAATTAAATTGTTGTGGCAGTAGAAAAATGGTGGCATTCCACGTTAAAAAGAGCATGAACAAAGAACATGGAAACATATATGATGTATTCAGAGAATGTCAAGAAATTCACCATGGTTAAATAAGAGATTCATGAGGATAACATGACTTAAGTCTCTGACTTAAAATAGTATGCCTTGACCAAACTTAAAACTCTTCTTGTAGATCTTCTTGTTAGTGATCTGTACTACATACAATGGAACTGATTCAATGGCTGTGGCAGTATACAATGCTATGGAGCCCTCGAGCCACTGTGTGTTGGGCATTGGCCTGCTAACCACAAGGTTCAAACCTAGGGAACACTCCAAGGGAGAAAGATGAGGCTGTCTGCTCCTGTAAACAGCAGATCGGTAGTCTCCAAAGCCTAAGGAGCAGTTCTATTCGGTCCCTTAGATTTTTAAAACAAGGTATAGCAGTGAGTTGGGTTGAGTTTGGGTTTTACATATAATGCTACATACATAACTGGCTGATACTACCATTCTCATGCTAATTCTAAAGATAAATGAGATCAGTTTTATAAAGCTACTGAGTATAAAAGGTAATAATAAAAACTTTAAAGAGTAATTCAATTTACTAAGAAAGAATGGGACTCTTTAAGCTGGGGACTACCTGTATACTATTGTACCTAACAAGGGAAGCAATCAGGGGTTGAGTAGATAAGTAACATATTTTAGGAAGGTTATCCTATTTTAATTTAGTAGGATTGGCTGGGGAAGGGAGGCAAAAAGGATAGGGAAAGTTCAAACAATTCAAGGGAAAACAACCAGGTGGAGATTTCTTGCAGGCAATTGGAAATACAGATTTAAAGTTTGGAAAAAACAACAACAAACAGTCTTGGCATACACTTTTAGCAACAAATCCCATTGTAAATAGTCCATTCATGTAAATCACTATACCCAAATCATTTTTTGTTGTTAAGTATACATACAAAATACATCAATATCTACATGTACAATCAGTGATACTGATAATATGCTTTAAATTGAGTAACCATGTAGTATCACTGCAGAAGAGATACTGAAATGTCAACTAGATCAGCAACTGGTGGGTGACTTAGTGCTCAGAACCTAGAGGAGTTAACCAAGAGGGTTGGTGGAGAAGCTGAGCTACAAACCAGAGGATAGTGTTGTCGTGGGCGAGATCAACTACACTTTATTAATAAACAGCTGGTTTGTCAGTAAGCTAGAGCCTGGAAAAATCTACAGCCAGGAAAAATAAATCCCAGGATTTTTATAGTTCCAAGTAGTGGGCTGGCTTAGGGGGAGGGATATTCAAGCAGTGAAATTCTTATCAAACTGTCAGGGTCTGGGGAGGAACAGCAGTGCTGCAGGTAATAGTCAAGGGCTTAGCAAGATATTTACATTTCTTGCTAATTGGGTAGGCAGAGTCCGGAGACATTTTAAGAGAGTCAAAGGTCTGTCAGCAGAACAGAGGGGGTATGGAGGGTGAGCGGGCGGCTAGAAAGGAGTCCCTCCTGCTAAGCTAGGTTACCACAATAGCAGACGAAACGGTGAAGGTCAGCCGAAAATGAAGCGAGCTATGGGAACACTCATTGCTCAGTGCAGTTCGCACACCAGCACAGCCACCTGAAACTCGTTCAGGATTGTCAGCTCCTTCCCAAATCTGCAATCAAAATCTGCACTTTAACAAACGTCAAAGCCAAAGGGGCAATTATGCAAAAAGAACACTGGCGCAGACCACTTAATTTCCCCCTTAAGTTTGATGGGAGAAGGTAAGGAGGTGGAGGTATCTGGAAAAGGCAACAGACAAGGTTTTCAATTTTGATGTGACTTCTTAAATGTAATTTCAAAGACATTTATCTTACTAAAACCTCGGGGGCCTAAGAAAAGGTTTGGGAAGTAGGGCGTGCCACCGTCTTATCATCACACACGAAGCAATGCCGCTCAGTAGTGCACAGCTTGGGGAACGAATATTTAAACTCTCCGGACCCAGCACGCGGAAGTTCACGCCCCGGTAACCCATGGGATTGTGGGATTTGTAGTTCAGGCATCACATCCGGCTCAGCTACAAAAGGGCTTGTCCGGTCTCCGGAGGGCCCAGAGCAGGAGATCCAGGTTTCCCGACTTTCTCCGGTCCGCGGTCCAGGCGCCAGGGGCCAGCGAGCCCGGGGCCACGGCGGCGCGGAAAGTCCGGGCGCACTCGGCCCGCGTCATGGCGGGCTGAGGCCGATGATGAATTCCGGTGTGCATGTCAGGGTTGCTGTGTCACTCGGCCCGCCCGGCGCGCCCCTTCCCGGCCGTCCTTCCGCACCGGTTCCCGGCTCTTCCGGTCCCCGGCCGCCCCTCACCTGCAGGGCCCGCTCGCCCCGCGGCCCGGAGACCGCCTCCCTTCCCCTGCGGCTGACCTCGCGCGGCGGCCGGGCCCCCCGGCGCCGGACCGACGCGGACTATGGCGAGCGGCGCCGCCAGGTACCGGCTGAGCTGCTCGCTCCCGGGCCACGAGCTGGACGTGCGGGGCCTGGTGAACTGCCTCTATCCGTCCGGGGCCTTTGTGTCAGTGTCCCGGGACCGCACCACCCGCCTGTGGGCCCCGGACAGGTGAGCGCTGCGAGCGTGTGCACGCTTCCGGGCCGGTGGGAGGAGGGTGGCCGTGCCCGGTCCCGCCGGCTGGCTCCCTCTTCCCGGTGGACTGTCCGCCGGGAGTGCGGGAAGTGCGGGAAGCCAACGGCGTTTACGCGGAAAGCGGCTCGGGGTGAGGATGGGGTGGGGGCTGGGGGGAGCCAGAGACCACTGGTTCTAACCGGACCGCTAAGCCGCGGGTGACCTTGGAGACTCTGTTACTTTGGAGGTGGGGGCGGGGGGCTACCGTTTTCTTATTTGGAAAGTGAAAAACTTTTGGACGGCAGGATCTTCCAAGTTTCCTTTAGTCTCGAAAAGGATGCCCAGTGCAGCCTCGCGCCCGGCATGCCAATGAAATGTTATCTCCCCCCCCTTCCCCCGCCCCTTTGAGTTTTCGCTCTAGTTTCGCTGCACATGTCATTTTTTTAAAAGCATAGGTCTCAAAACTTAACATAGCAAAAAGTTGCACTGGCTTCTCGCGGTCCTGGTCGGAGTTTCTTCCTCTGGGGTCTGTGATGGGCTTGAGCGGAGTTGATAAACTGTTACCACATGTCTTATGGAACGTTCAAGACGTCCAGCCCAAATGTAACGCCCGATTTGACTGAAGGAAATTGCAGGCCTGGAAGATAAGTTTCGGTTCAGGAGGAATTGAAGTGTGAGGTATTTGTTATATAGTGCATCTGCTTTCAGTGGGGCTATCCTCAGCATTTGATTCAATGAACTATTCAGTGCCTCATAGTTGTTTGGGGTCTGGGGCAGCAGAATAGGGAGACAAGATTCCTGTGCTTATATGGAGCTTACCAATAGTTTGGCGAGGAAGATGGATCAAATACCAAGGCAATCAGTAATTAAAAATTGAAGTACCAGTGTGTACTATGAGGAAAACAACCAAATAAAGGGCTGGGTGGAGAAAGATGTTAAAAGTAGGAAGCCTTTCTTGGGGACATTGAGTTTATGCGATAATGGTGGAGTGATTTGGAAAAGAAAAGCAAAAATGGTTGCCAGTCAAAGAATGTTACTAAGTTGTATACGTGGAGTTTGTTGAGTCTGTTTTCACCACGCTATGCTTTGTGAAGTGTATTTTCACCCAGTAAAAGTAAAGAAAGAAGAAAGCCCGTCTGAGTTCAGAGGTAACATGTGAAGAATGAGATGGAGCTGTCAGGGGAGTGGGAAAGGTGGGAGGGTTGTAAGAATGTGTAGGCTGGGAGGCCCTGGATTGGGAAAGAGGAAAGTCACTGTGTGAGAGAGAATGAGTGGTGAGGTCTTCCCCATTGGGTGGAGCCAGGACTTGCCAAGGTGAGAGGACAGGAAGTGGAATGGGAAGCAGTAGCTTTCAGAGTCCAGCTGCAAGCAGTGCTCTCTGATTGACCTGTTAAGGTTTTTTAATTCCTGGTGGAGAATACATTGGAAAGGTTAATTGTGAAAGTAGGTCTCTGGCACTTGGAGGTAATACAGCCACAGTCAGTCATGGTGGTAAAACTTTACTGATACTATTCTAGAACTAACGCTTTTGTTGAATTGGTCCAGGAAGCCTTTAAATGTCTCTTGTAACTCTTAAGATCCTGTGACAATCCAAAGCACTAGTAATACAATACATAACTTCTTGTGTATACTTGAGTGCAATTAAACTTGTACGTCTGTAATTGAATCTAGAAAAAGCATAGGCCCAGTAGAATGCAAACACGTGGCAACAGCGATGTCTAAAGGATATCTGTTGTGATCCTGTTATTAACCTTTTGGATATTTTGTGCGTCAGCCCAAAGCTTTAGTGGCACACTGGTGAAGTGCACAGCTGCTAACAACGGTTGGTGGTTCAGTCACCAACTGCTCTGAACCCACTAACCACTCTGCCTGAGAAAGATGTGGCTGTCTGCTTCCCTAAAGATTTCTATACTGCCACGGAAACCCATAGCCCAGGTTTCATTTATGCTATAGACCAGGGTCCTCAAACTTTTTAAACAGGGGGCCAGTTCACTGTCCTTCAGACCCGTTGGAAGGCCAGACTATAGTTAAAAAAAAAAAAAAACTATGAACAAATTCCTATGCATACTGCGCATATCTTTATTTGAATTAAAAAAACAAAATGGGGCAAAAACACCCGGCAGGCTGGATAAATGTCCTTGGCGGGACGCAGTGGCCTGCGGGCTCAAGTTTGAGGACCCCTGCGTAGGGTCTCCAGGAGTCAGAATCCACTTGATGGCAACAGGGTTTTTAAAGATTTGACTAGGTTGGCAAGAGCTTAAAACACTGGCGTGGCTGCATTTACCAGGAGCTTATGAAACTTGGACTGAATGCGTTCTCTCTTTTTTACTTAAATAATGTTTTTTTGTTGTTTTTTGGCTTTTCAAATTAATTCACCTAACACTGATTGAAAGCCTCGAATGTGCCAGGCACAGGTGTATAATGCTCTGCTGTCAATAATAATTCTCTGCCATCGAATTGATTCTGATTCATGCCAATCTATAGGATAGAGTAGGACTGCCCCTGTAGTTTTTCAAGGCTCTGAATCTTTATAGAGGAAAGCATCTGGTGCGTTTGAACTGCTGATCTTGAAGTTAGCAGACCTGATCAGAATCCAGGGCTCCACCAGACATCTTGCAGTCACATAGGTAGTGTGTAAATAAATTCTAGTGAAATAGAATTGTTTTGCCTTTCTTACGGAACAGTTCAGGGTATGGTATCCCTTGGCCACTGGGGAAGGGATGCCCCTGTATTCCAACTCCGAACTCCCTGCCATTGAGTGCATGCTGACTGAGGGGCCCATGGGACAGGGTGCTTGTGATGCCTTAAAAAAGTTATGCCTTTTAATTAGGGAATTGGTGACAGACAGTGGATATACTCTGAACTGCCAGAACAAAACAGTTTGTTTTTATAACAGTTTTATTGGCACATAATCCTTATATCATACAATTTCATATCAAGAAGAATTGTACAATCATTACCACAATCAATTTTAGAACTTTATCTTTCTTTTTTATTCCCCCCCCCCATGATTAAAAGTCACCTTTAAGATGAGTTGTGTAATCACATTCAGTTCTAGTCCTCGCTTCCCCTCCAGCCTCCATTATGTACTCCCTAATCACCTGGCCCTTCTCCCATCACTCCTCATCCTTACATCCCTACAAACTCTTGCATCAATTATTATCTGTACGCATTCACTCCTGTGCTTCACAAACTGTTAAACCCGACAGAAACAGTAATGAACAGAAAGGAAACAAAGTGGTAAGGATTAAACAATAGAAATATAACGATAAAATACAATGAGTTAGACAAGACCAGCTTTAATATTTTAAAAGCCAGGGAAGAAGTTTTTGTCATGGAACAAGCAAGAGATTCTTGCATCTAGAACAAATTCAGGTTGGGTCTAGAGCAGTGGTTCTCAACCTTCCTAATGCGGTGACCCTTTAATACAGTTCCTCATGTGGTCAACCCCAGCCATAAAATTATTTTCTTTGCTACTTCATAATTATAATTTTGCTACTGTTATGAATTGGGTAACCCCTGTGAAAGGGTCTTTTGACCCCCAAAGGGGTTGAGACCCACAGGTTGAGAACTGCTGGTCCAGAGGGAGGTCAACTGACCCAGGATCAAGAGCATAATCAGCATTACAATGATCTATGCTTGCCTTTAAGGTTTTTCCTAGCCTTTTCTGTGACTAAAGGGGAAGCCAGTGACTTACTCTGACTAGACACTCTGCAGATGGGGTTTGGCCTCCCACTGTCCTCCACAACCTTCCACAAATGGGGTGTTCACAATTTTATCTCTGATACTTGTCCCTTCATCATATTTGAATTTTGTTATTTTCAATTTTTGATCACACAAGCTGGTGTGATTCTTCTATGTGGACTTAGTGCCTTGTTTAGATGGCTGCTTGTTTCCATACAAGCTTTTAAGACCCCAGACACTATTCCTATTGATAGCCAGGCACCATCTGCTCTCTGCACCACTCTTTGCTGTAGCACCCTTATCTTCAGTGATCATTTAATGAAAGTGAGTATTGAGCCAAGGCTATGTTACCAGAACTAACTGTTCTTGGATTGGGGCTAGGCTAGAGTTCAGTAGGAGCCTAGAATTCATCTGCTTGTCCATGGAATATGCCTGACTGAGATTTACTTTGGTGGTTGTCTTATGACAAAATGAAAGCACCATAGGACCAACTACACCAGCACCAGTGACAAACCAAACAAACAATCAAAGAAAGAAAGAAAAGCTAAAGACAGGAAAATAAAAGCCCATATAAATAAAAAGCACAACATTGTCAACCATCCCCCTGGGGAATAAGGCAATTACACTGAGCACATCATCATTTGTACCAATGACAGCACTCTGGACACAGTTGGTATGAGGAGTCTGTACACCTTGAGCCGGAACCCATGAGTTGCTGCCCTACACAGTTGGATCTCCCTTTCTATCGAGCTGTGTGTATCCTCATATGGGCCTTGGTGCCTGGCTCAGTCTTCCAAGAGCAGATCCCTTAAAAAACAAAAACAAAAATAAAAACCTGTCATGTCACTGTGAGGGGGCATTGAGGTACTAACTATATGGTGACTCTGGGGCCCTTTCCACTGGACACCCACCAAGCTGCACCCTCCCAGGTGCAATGACTGCCACTTCCCCAGCCCTGGGATGGCTACTCTCTGCTTGTTCTTCCACAGCCCTGGGGTGGCTACACTCTTTTCCAAATACTCTAGTCGTCAGGCCAAAGCTGCAGGCCACTTTGAGGCAGGGCTCAGTTAATTCAGCTGGATCTCTGTTAAGTTCTTCTGGTGTAGCGCCAGCGATATACCATGCTGCTTGCACGGTGAATGTCCAAGGTCACCATGCTGTTTAGGCCATGGCATGGTTCACTGAGGAAGGGTAGTGTGACTCTTTAAGAGAGTAAAACGCTCCCTCTTTTCGTGTGGAGCTGGTGGTTTCAAACAGCTGACCTATCCAGGAGCACCCCAAATTTGATCCCAAGTAGAAGGTCTCCCCTTTGCCTTGTGTTATAAACGGTGTCTTTAAGGCATTTTTATTTCATGGCATTTTGATGAAGTGCTAGAAAATGTTTGGAGCTAATTAGTAAATGAAATTTGGTTCCCCGAGTCCATCTTTGGTATGGTAGGGCTGCCCTGGAATTTTGGTAAAATGGAAATAGTTCATTGCTAGGGCAGACTAGACCGTCACGATAGGTTTTGAACTCCGGAATGCTTTATGGTCTTCCGTGAAGGCCTTGCATCATGGAAGTGTATAATTTTTGGTTGTACACGAAACCAAACCATTTGACATGCATTGTTTCAGGCCTCTACCTCTGTGAAACCTCTTCAAATTAACTTGAATTCCCTAAGCACATCATCAACTTTAGACTTGAGAGAGGTGGGGTAAGCTTCAACAGCTTTGCCTTAGGAAAAGTGCCCCTACTGTATGACACCTTCCCCATTATGCAGACCTCCCGAGCCTGTAAACATTCAGCATTTTGAACCCTTAGTCAAATAGCTCCGAGATTTGTTCAGAAAGCAAAGGAACTCCTTTCCTTGATTTATTTTCTGAGAGCCAAACTTTTTATCAAATTACATTCATATGTAATATGTGTCGTGCATAATACACATACATGATCTATATGATTACATATTGACATCATATAGTATGATCATCATAACATTACATATTTAATTGATAAAATATAGAATCATATTAACATGCTCATATATAACGCATGATCATACTGTATTCAACCACTTCAGTAATTGACATAATCAGATTTTGACGTGAAATGCGAGAAAATTTTGCATCAGAGCTCAAACGAAACCTTGGAATCCGACCGGACAGGTGATTTTTGTAAATAAAAGCAGTTCATGTCTCGGTCACTCAGCATTAGTTGGCGTTGTTAGTACGCATTGTTTAAACCTTTTGTGGCTGTGTTCCAAGCGTTTTGCTATAATGTTAGTTTTTGTGACTTTTTGTACTGTTTTTAGATTAAGAAAGTTTTTTTGAAAAGAATCATCATGATAAGGACCTAACCGTGTTATCAATATTGTTGATGAAAAAAGAATATATTGTTGATGATAATTTAGTAAACCCTTTTATAAAACAGTTAAGGAAATGCCAACAGCAGACCACATTAGACAGATATATTTTTAGAAAATGTCAGCCAGGTCCTAGTGTAAAAAGGCAAAGAAGAGGAAAAAAAGCTGCTGTAAAGCAGCTACCAGTTGATGTTATGGAAGGGGATTCCCCTTCTAAACAATGACTCTCCATACCTGCTCTCCACATGCATGCCCACAGATCTAGATCCTCATCAGTCTCAAGGTGTGGGCCATAGTGTAGTTGTTAAAACTTTTTGAAATGTGTTTTTTATTTAAAATATGTTATTTAACTCTGAACTTACTTTGATATTTCTGTGTAATTTTTTTGTATGAAAAGGCCAGGTTAGGATAAAAACATGGTTGTCGAGAATGGATTACGGTAATCTGTTTTCAGTTTCTTTTGGAAAAAAATTGATTCGCAACTGCATCACACCTTGACACTCCTTCTGGAATGGATTAGCATCAAGGTCTGGGCTTCTACTGTAATATTAATATGCAATATATTTTTCATGACTAACTGTACAACTCAGATTGCTGTTTCTTTAATTTAGGTGTGCTATCTGTTCATTGGTACTGTGAACTGTCAGCATTTAGTTTACTCTTCCCTTACCCCCATGAAACATGTATTTGTTCTATAACTGGGTCCTTATAGTTGAGCTAATTTTTTTTGCTAAGTCAATAATTTGTGTTTGCTTAATTATGGCTGTGTAAATTCTTTATACAACTGAGCTCTAGAATAAAGTAAGATATCTTGAACAATTTTATAATATCTCTGAAACTAATGTAATTCTCTGGTTTTAGCTTTAAAGTTTCATTTTCTATGTTTCACCAGTTCAGTTTAAAATTCTTTGCCAGTTACTAGATCACAAGACATTTAGACAGCAGAGGTAAATGCATGAAAGGAAGGGTGGGTGGCTAAGTGATAAAATCCGTGCCTTCCATGCGAGAGACCCAGGTTCAAAAGCTGACCAGTGCACTTCCGTGCAGCCACTACAAGCCTGTTTTGTGGCTCAGCAGGTTTCAGCAAAGTTTCTAGATTGATGGGGACTAGGAAGAAAGGCCAACTGATGTTTTCCGAAAAGCAGCCAACAAAAACTGTAGGGATCAGAGTTGTCCCGACTCCAAACAAGGACCTCTTAACATTTCATTCTGCTAGATGCGTGATTGTCATGATTCAGGGCCAACTCAACAACAGCTGTTGACAGTTAGGACTGGTCTTCTGGAAATGACTTTATGCTGTCTTGATGCTTGATTAGTAATTTGAGTGGGCGTTTGGGTTAGGACGGGTAGTCTAGAGAGACAAATCGAGTGACACTCATCTTTGTATAAGAAAGAGCTTTTAGCAGAAAGTGATTCTGCCTTAACTGCTAGGCCATTTGAGCCTCCCACCTGTGCAGACTGCCCTGCGTGGTCATGAGCACTGTGGGTGCAGCAGGGTTATGGTTTCTTTGCCCAGAGCAGCTGGCTGTCTTGGGGTTCTATACTTATCCTACCACTCAGTTTCATAAGAGGCTTTGTTTGCACTGAGGGACTCTACTGCACACACGCTTTGCATCTACCTTGGGAACCTACCCGGGCTGGGCAGCTCCTGTACCAGGGTGTTGTGCTTGGGCACTGATCAGGTGACAAGGAACTCCATAGCTCTCAGGCCTCACCTGTCAGTGGAGCCAGCCCCTAACAAATCATCATGGACCCGGCAGGGGCAATTGTACAGTGATAAAATGTAAAGATTATAGTAAAGTCATAGAGAATAGAGAGAAGAGAGATTGAAACAAAGGAGTCAGACACATTTCGTGGTAGCATGCTCACCTCAGCCCGGCTTGGTGGTCCACGTAGGGATGTGGAAGGTAGGAAAGGCAGGGGAGAGAGAAGGCAGGGAAGGGGGCCAGGGGAGAAAGTGACTGGGGGAGAAAGAGCGATTTATTACTAACCATGGCTTATATATCTTTTGGGGACATGCAAGCCTCCTGATTATAGGTAAAGACATATGTCACGAAGGGTTTGTACTATAGGTAATACAGTAATGAGAGGAGGTCGATCTAGGGGTATACATGCAATAGGAAGCGGAGGGATTGGGAGTATACATGTGACAAGATGGGAGGATCCTAGATTCAGGATGGCAGCCTAATTTTGGATGTCACTGAGCAGGTTTGACCACTTCTCTGGTTCTCCATGAAAACAGTTACTATCCTTATCAGTAGGGTGTGAGCCCCACCTACAGTGGATCAGACCATAGTCTGATGGCTGAATGCCTTCAGGGAGAATATCTCTAAGCATCTGACCTCCCACCATGTGCTGGCAAACAGTCTCTAATGTTTGGCATATCTTTGGGGGAGACCAAGCTGGGTAAACGTCTGTATATCCCACCATTTGCCCTTATTTTCCCCCCCCTTCTGTTTTATATATAAAATTCAAAAGAGCAACAGGGTGAAGTGGTTATTTTCTATACATTGAAAGCTGTTAAGGCAAATGTAATGACCAAATTAATATAGCCAAAGATTCAGGCTTATGGCAAACATTTTGAATCCAGGCACAGGGGATAAAGCTCCCCCTATGCCCATCTGCTATTGGAGGAAGGTATGAGAGGAGTTGGATGCTGCGACAGGAAGAAATAGAGCAAATATGAATGTCTGCTTCAGTAGGGAGACAGAATCAACCATGTGCTCACTTTAAGGCAGCAACACTTTAAGGGGAGAATCCGTGGAAATGATAGATTAACTCAGGAAAATGTACTTGGACTTGATCTCCAACTAGCAGAGTGGTGGCCTTCCTACTGTGGAATACTAGCTTTCCAGATTCCTTCCATACCAGTCATGGAATAAGTCCCAGTCATATTTCCCTCAATGTTAGTTTCCCACATTTTCCCCTTCTGTATTATGTTAGGACATAATAGTGTCACAGAGGCATCATGGCCTCTCTTCATATGTCTGTCTCCCTATAGAAGCGGCACAAGACTGCGAGCACCAACATTATGACGATAAACAACACAGTCAGACACAGACAGAACGTAAGCTATGTGACATGCTTTGAGCCCAAGCGCACGGGTCCACACCTCCTGTGCTGTCCACCAATCGTTTAAGCAGATCAGCGCCAGGGGACACCTGGAGTCTGTCTTTCAATGCATAGAAAATATCCTTCTTTAGCTGATCAACATCTAATGAAATGTTTCCCTTAAACCCTTGCAAATGTTTTCTAATCAAATCCCAATCTTACAATGTCTTATATGGGCAGGGGGGTTATAAAAAAATCAGTTACATTCCAATCACATTTTAGCATTAATTGATATTGCAAGTCCATAATTTGATCTCCCAACCACTGGACAGTTTGCAGCAGCTCCGCTACTTTCCCCCCAAGTTCATCGTCCACCTTTGCTTGAGTGGCCCAGAGCTAATGTGTGTTCACTTGACATTTCTGCATGAAATGTTAAGTTTTGATGGACTCTTGTAGAGCTCCCCAGCGACGGCAGCAGTGGTGGCAATTGCTGTAAGTCCGACTGTAGCTGCGATGACCATTCCCACGCATCTGTGAAGTCTTTTCAGCATCTCCGACGTCACTTGCTTCATGAAGGATGATTTTGGACTGCTCTCCCATCTGTGCTTCATCTCTGGGATCCACACCCCCATCCTGCTCTTTAGGATGAGGATGTTGTCTTTCGGAAGGTTTATAAGCAGAGCGTGGTTAATGCAAGTGAGCAATTAACGATTATAGCACGTGCACTGTGAGCAGTTTCGTTTATGATGATGTTTCCTACAGCAAGCACATAGGCCGCTTTACACATGAGACTATGTATCAAGTCTCATTCTTGTGAACAACATTAAGTATAGCCAGATTGACTGGTGCCAGTAAAGCTTCCTGTATAGCTTGTTAAAGGCTTAGTGGCAAGAGGTAACTACCCCAGATCCCATTGTTCAGGTCCTGTCTCAGGCCTCAGTAACCTGGGGTGGGGAGGTGCAAGGCCCCCTTCATGTCAGACCATTAACTTTGACCTGGTAGTGGCAATGCCATTAAGGGTCTTGTGCCACTCAAAATTACTGATAGAATCACATGAGGTGATGTTGGATTCCTCTGAGCAATTAGTTAGAAACTTTGTGTGGGGGTCCCAATCCATAATAGTTAGTGTCATTTCTTAACACCTTTCCATGTGGCTCCTGACAATTTGAGCCATTTGAGTCTGTCAGCAAAGACATGCTGGTAACTGGCTCAATTGGTAGGGCATCAGACTCTTAATCTCAGGGTTGTGGGTGGGTGCCCCATGTTGGGCGCCATATGTCAGGGGAACCAACCCCTAACAAATCATCACAGGTCTGCCAGGTGCAATTGTACAGCGATAATAATGTAAGGATTAAAGTAAAATCAGAATAAGAGGTAGAAGAGAGATTGAAATAAAGGAGTCAGCATCCTCCCTCAGCCCCGCTTGGTGGTCCTTGTGGGGATGTGGAAGGTGGGAAAGGCAGAGGGGAGAGGGTGGGGAAGGGGGACATGGGAGAGAGCGAACGGGGGAGAAAGCGATTTATTACGAACCAAGGCTTATATATCTTTTGAGGGTGTGCAAGCCTCCTGATTACAAGTAAAGCTGTGTCACAGGAAGGGTTTTGTACTATAGGTAATGAGAGGAAGACGATCTGGGAGTATCTTTGGTTGAGACAAAGCTGGGGAAAAGTCTTTTTATATCTCACACCCACCATGAACTGCCCAACAGCAAATGCACCCTTGACAATAGTTTATTTTCCAATTACCAGGGAAGCTGGATCAATGACTTAGCCTTTCATTGTACAAATAAAATCAAAGGTAACATTTTCAAGCCATGGAATGAGGGTGAGTGAATAAGGTCAAATTTTACTTCTGGGAATTTATGAAAGTTTTGAGGTGTTTCTGGGCATGTCATACAAGAACTTTTAAAATAGAATGTTATCACTGCTGTGTTTGTGTGCATGTTACTCACGTAGGTGCACTGTGTGCTAAACTTGGAGTAGTCTTCGTTATTCCAGTTTCCAGCTCTTCTCATTTCTTTCTTCCTCGTTTCTAAGGTGCATGTTGTTAGAGACTGATAGCGCCCTCTTTATGACCAGTACTGCCCAGTCCCTTGCCCTATTCACAACCATTGCTATGTTCAAGCCCATTGTCGCTCAGCGATCTTGCAACATCTTGTTGAAAATCCATCTTGTCATTCCATCTTGGTGAAAATCTTCCTCATTTTCCTTGGCTTTCTACTTTATCAAGCATGATGTCTTTCTCTTGGGACTGGTCACTTTTGATAACATGACTGTGTAAGAATTAGTACCAGACTAGTTCCCAAGAGTTGGAGATTAATGATGACCCCAAGTCCAACTCTTCCAAGATGGTCTTCTGCCCTGTCCCCACCCCCACCCCTCCCTTGAGCCACATCCCTGGTTCTGCGATTCACTGCAACATCCCACAGAAACTCTTGAAACAGAGGAAATGTCTTACGGGGTGGTGGGTGCTATTCAACCCCAAACCTGAAGGTCAGGCAGAGACAAGCCAAATGCTGGGTCCAGAAGCAGAAGCCAACATTTCCAAAGGTCACTGCAGGTTTTCTTCTACCAACGCTTAGTTAGGAAATAGAGGTCTGGCTTCCAGGGGAGGCAGTAGTTAGAATTGTATGGTGGTGGTTCCATTGTTTATCTAAGGAAAACAAAGTCTGGAGTCTTAAGTCGAGCCCTCTACTAAAGTAGAGTTAAAGATGCTCTCAGTGAAGCGAAGGGTATGGCTTGGTTCACACGCTTAACTGAAAACAAAAAACTCATCCTTGCTGTCATTGAGTCAGTGCTGGCTCAAATTGAGACTTTCTGAGCCTGCTTAGGGGAGTAGAAATTGCTGTCTTTCTCCCACAAAGCTGCTGTTGGTTTCGAACTACTAGCCACATCGATCGCAGACCAATGTGTAACCACTATGCCCCAGGACTCCTCCCTTTACTAAAGTGGGATCTTAAAGATACCATCAAGGTAACAAAGGGTGTGACTTCATTTGCAACCTGTACTAAAACAACTGTGAGTTCATACCTCATAGGTCAGGTCTTAATCTCATTCTATTTCTGTCTCTGAGGAGCCCTGGTGGTGAAGTGGTTCTGAGTTGGGCTGCTAACCACAAGGTCCACAGTTCACAACCACCAGCCACATAGAGGAGACCAGGCTTCTACTCCCATAGATAGTTACAGTCTTGGCAACCCAACCGGGCAGTTCCGTCACAGTGTTGCCAGGAGTGGAACTCAACTTGAATGCAGTTATTTTTGTCCATTAGTAGAGAATGCTTATCAAAATGGAGCTATAAACACTGATATGTCTAGAAGGAATCATGTTTAGAAGAGCCACGTTAAGTGACTGTAACTCAGTGTTCAAAGTCCCGAAGATGAAATTTCACCATCCTTTCTTCAAAGGAACATTTTGGTTGTTTTTTTTCCAAGACAGATGTGTTTGTTTTTCTGGTGGTTCATAGTATATTCAGTATTGTTTATTCACACTGTAATTCAAATGCATCAGTTCACCTGTCCACCTTGCACTTGCATGAGGACATTAAAAGCACCATGGCTTGGGTCAGGCATAACTTAGCCCTCAAAGTGCCATCCTGGCTTTTTAACATTTTAAAGAGATCCTTTGTAGCATATTTGCTAGGGTACAAAGGATGGTAATTTGGGACCTGTGGGAGAATTCATTGGTAAATTGGTTTTCCACTTTCCTGATGCTTGCTTGAAACTCATTTGTCTTAGGTCAGCTTAGACCAGCGGTTCTCAACCTTTGGGAGTCAAACGACGCTTTCACAGGGGTCACCCAATTCATAACAGTAGCAAAATTACAGTGATCACTCTCCTGCACTCTCTCTTGCCCTGTACCACCAAGAGGAGCTGAGGGGAAGATGGAGACAGAGTAACACATACCAGAGGGACTCTGCAGAAATCAGCCCAGGAGAGTTACTAAGAGGACAATTCAACACTGCTGGATCCAAAGGAGGAGCATCATAAAGAGGGAAAAAGGGACCAAACTTCAATCCGGGGCTCCAAGATGTGATTGCAACATGCCGGCAAGGAATAGGGAACCAGTGGAGAGGTCTGAGGGGCCAGCCCCAATCCCAACTACATGGACACGTGCCCCTCCTTCCAGAAGAATTTATTTCAGAGGATAGCACTGAAGCTACAGCTTAGGAGAGGGACAAGTCTGTTCAGAGCACACAGGAGCAAATGAAGGGGGAGAAAGAGACAGTGGAGCAGATCCTGGCCCACCAAGCTTGAGGGTATATCCCCACTCAGAGCAACCAATGCACAGAGAAGACCATCTGGCCAGCCCCACTATGAAACACGACATCCCTCACTGACCCATAACCCTACAGGGGACAACACTGAAGACACAGTGTGGGAATTGCGCCCTATCTGATCCCGCCACACTGAGGCAAAGCACTAAGGTTGTGCAACAGAACAACTAGGGGAACAGCAACGAAGTCCCCAGGGAATACCAAAAATAGACTTTGGGGGCAGGGCGTGGCGCCCCATTAGACTCGACTGGAAAACAGCCCTAAAGGCCAACACACAGTCCTTGAACTATCTACAGGCTTTTCTATGTTTTTTGTCATTGGGTTTTTTGTTGTTTTGTTTTCTTTTGTTGCTTTGTTTTGCTCTGTCTTGTTTTTGTGCATGTTATTATCTCTGCAGGTCTGTCTAAATATAGGTTGGATGAATAATCTGGAGGAGAAAACAGAACTGACTGATGGTTCCAGGAGGACATGGGAGAGGGGGAGGTAGGAGAGAAAGGAAGTGATGTTAACAAATCCAGGGACAAGGGAACAACAAGTGATCCAAATCAGTGCTGAGGAGGATGTAGGAGGCCTGGTAGGGCTTGATCAAGGGCAGTGTAACCGAGAGGAATTACTGAAACCCAAATGAAGGCTGAGCATGATAGCGGGACAAGAGGAAAGTCAAAGGAAATAGAAGAAAGAACTAGAAGGCAAAGAGCATTTATAGAGGTCGAAATAAAGGCTTGTACACATGAAAATATATTTATATAGGATGATGGTGAAATATACCTACATGCATGTATTTATAGGTTTAGTATTAAGGTACCAGATGGACGTTCGGCCTCCACTCAAGTACTTCCTCAATGCAAAAATACTTTGTTCTATTAAACTGGCATTCTATGATGCTCACCTTCCCGACATGATCGCTGAAGACAAAGCGGGTGGGGTGCATAAACAAATGCAAAGAAAGCTGATGGAGCCTGGCTATCAAAAGATCTTAAAGGTTTAAAGATAAAAAAAAGTGGTCATCTAACTCAGAAGCAACAAAGCCCACATGGAAGAAGCACACCAGCCTGTGTGACCACGAGGTGCTGAAGGGATCAGTTATCAGACATCAAAGAAAAAAATCGTGTCATTGTGTGCTCACTTTCCTGATATGATCACTGAAGACAAATGGGTACATATCCAAAAGTGGTGAAGAAAACTGATGGTGCCCGGCTGTCAAAAGATATAGTGTCTGGGGTCTTAAAGGCTTGAAGGTAAACAAGCGGCCATCTAGCTCAGCAGCAACAAAGCCCACATAGAAGAAGCACACCAGTCTGTGTGATCACAAGGTGTCAAAGGGATCAGGTATCACGCATCAAAGAACAAAACATTAAATCATTGTGAATGAGGGGGAGTACAGATTGGAGACCCAAGACCCATCTGTAGGCAGCTGGACATTCCCTTATAGGAGGGTCACAGGGAGGAGACGAGCCAGTCAGGTGCAGTGTAGCAATGATAAAACATGCAACTTTCTTCTAGTTCCTAAATGTCCCGCCCCCCCCCCAGCACTATCATGATCCCAATTCTATCTTACAAATCTGGCTAGACCAAAGGATGTACACTGGTACAGATAAGAACTGGAAACAGGGAATCCAGGACAGATGATCCCTTCAAGACCAGTGGTGAGAGTGGTGATACCGGGAGGGTGGAGGGAAGGTGGGGTAGAAAGGGGGAACTGATTACAAGGATCTACATATAACCCTCTCCCTGGGGAATGGACAACAGAAAAATCGGTGAAGAGAGATGTCTGACAGTTTAAGATATGACAATAACAATTTATGAATTATCAAGTGTTCATGAGGGAGGGGGTAGCAAGGAGGGAGGGGGCAAAATGAGCTGATGCCAAGGGCTCAAGTAGAAAGCAAATGTTTTGAGAATGATGGCAACAAATGTGCATGACAATGGATGTATGGATTGTGATAAGAGTTGTATGAGCCCCCAAGAAAATGATTTATTTTAATTACAGTTACGAAGTAACGAAAATAATTTTATGGTTGGGGTGGTCACCACAACAGGAGGAACTGTATTTAAAGGGTTGCAACATTAGGAAGGTTGAGACCCGCCAGCTTAGACCTTTATTATTTTTCTTTCAAGTGTCAGTATTCAGATTTGTGTTCCTGTTCTCTCCCCACTGTCTCCATGGCCTGTGCACTCATGCCTGTCTTAAAGCGGTTTCCCTTCCTTTACTTCTCCCCTCCCTCCGCCTCTCCTCCTTTTCTCACACACACACACACACACACACAGTCATACACACCATGTATGTATGTATGTATGTATGTATATACACACATGAGGACTTCAGAAATTTTGGGGGGGGAAATCTTGTTTTCATTTTCCACAAAATTCTTGGGGCTCACTTTTGTATATAGATATATATTAGATTGTCTTTAGTCAGACTGGACTGTAGAGCAGTGGGTTTGGTTTTATATGTGCATATGCGTGTATCTCAGAGGTGCCCTGGTGGCATAGTGGTTATGAACTGAGTTGATTACGTTCAGGTTAGCAGTTGCAAATCACCAGCTGCTCTAAGAGAGGAAGATGAGGCTTTCTACTCCTGTAAAGACTTGCAGTCTCAGAAATCCCCAGGGGCGCTTCTACACAGTCGTATAGGGTGGCCCTGAGTCAGAATTGACTACAATCAATATATTTTGTTTCAGGTGTGTGTAACGTATATGCTTACTATTGAATCCAATAGAAGACTTTGGGTGGGGTTTAGAACAGGAACAAAAATTAGATACATTCAGCCTATCTGGGAGTCTTCCTGTCTCTTTATGTGCCCTATCTCCTTTAAGTAGACTGAGCTCCTGGTTCAGCGTGGGTTTGGGGTATGGGGTGTGCTTTTTTATATCTCTCTGTAGCCAACCTAGTGCCTTCACGTAGTCTATCATAACTGCTTGACGTGCCCTAAGTGAGGCTGTGGAGCTAAGTGACTGACATGTATCATGTGTCCCTGGCATAGCCATTGCCATTTCCCTCTCTATTGAGTCCCTCGTTGCATGTGGAGAGTGATTGATATTGCACATATTTATATATATATGTGCTATGCTAATAGTACTGCTGATGTTTCATAGTGTGAAAATGTCTTCACTGTGCTTAGTTTAATGAAACTGAGTTCCCTCATCTTTAGTGCTTGTGTTTTCACTAAGCATAGATTTTGTGGTAACCGTCGCTGAAGATGAAAAGAAGCCACTCACTGTTTCCCTCCCTTCTTCCTAGTTCTTTCTAATAATTAGCAAGCTGTTTTCAAATAGCCACTTATTAAACAGCTGCTAAACTAATATAAATTTCACTAGCAACAATGTAAATCAGCAATTTCATGTTTAATTTAAAATAATACATTTTATAAATTGTATGTGTTCTCAAGTGCAGCTTCACCATTAAATAAAATAAATGTTTCTTTGACAGTAATGCTAGGTTTTAATAAGGGAACCCTTGTTGTTCATTTTCACCATATTGTTGATCTCCAGTCCTAACAGGGGCTTCACAGAAATGCACTGTATGAGTGGCCACTCCAATTTTGTGTCCTGTGTATGCATCATACCAGCAAGTGACAGCTACCCTCATGGACTAATCGCCACTGGAGGAAATGACCACAACATTTGCATTTTCTCACTGGACAGCCCAGCGCCACTGTATATACTGAAGGGTCATAAGAATACTGGTGAGTACCGTGGTTTGATATCCTTCTATTGTGGAGGTTCCAGACTCTAAAAGTAAAATTCTTAACTATCTTCTCAAATTTTACTTTGCTCTGTTTTACTTACAGCTAGATGGTAGAAACCTTTTCAAATCATTTTAATTTTGTAAGTTTTCTGGAAAAATGTTATGCCCGTAAAGGTTGACTTCTTCATATATGTAAAAGTGTTTTGTTAAAAGGCGTATAGGCACTGAATTAATAATTGTACTTTTTGCTTTTGGATTTTCAACTCTTGTGCGAGACTCCTTTGTGCTATTTCTCTGTCTTTTGCGTCTCATATCTGTATTTATGCAGCAAACTGAAAACAGAGAAGTTGTTGTCTTTAGGACTTTCATATCATTAGAATATATATTATTTTGAATATTTTTTTCTGTGATATGTATTCCTGGGTATATTATGCTTTAATATGTCTTCATTATATGAAGGGGCTTTAAAAACTTTACATCAAAAGATCATGTGTAATTCTCCTACCTTTTTATAGCCCAGTCATAAAATGACATGCTTGATCTGTGTAGTGTGTACATAGATTTTTTTTTCTTATGTATCTGGAGTGGTTTAGGAAGCACAGAAACAGGTAGTAGGCGCAACAAGATTATTTGAGCTGTAGAATTATTTGAGCTGTAGAATTTCCCATGATTTTGGATTTTACTGATTGAAGTCTTCTTAATTCATGTTGGGGAAGGCTTTTTTCACATGGTTGACCATCTTAGATCAGCTGTACATATTTAAGGAGAAATCCAACTCCATTGCCATCAGGGCTGTATAGATTTCTAGACTAATCTATGAAGCAGAATGCCACATGTTTCTCTTATAATGCTCTTGTTGGGTTTGAACCACTGACCTTTCAGTTAGGGACCGAGCGCTTAACCACCATATCACTATGATGTTCATTTAAGAATAAAAGATAAAGTCTATTGACAGGTTTTTAGCCTTTGTCAGTGGAGCTGGGGTCCTTGAGTGACGCAGATGACTGTGACAATAGGCTCGGCTATAAGAACAATTGTAAGGATAGGGCAGGACAGGGCAGTGTTTAATTCTGTTCATAGGGCCGCTGGGAGTCAGAACCAACTTACTGGCACTCGACAACAGCTACCACCGCCCGTCTAGTGGCATCATGAGAAATAGGCTTGGCAACCCCCCCTCCCCCCCATTTAAAATTATTTTATTTTATTGAGGGCTCCTACGGCTCTTACCACAATCCATATATATATATCCATTTTGTCAAACACATCTTTACATAAGTTATCTTTTTCAAAACATTTCCTTTCTACTTGAGCCCCTGCCACCAGCTCCTCATTTCCTTCCTCCATCCCCCATCCTCCCTTCCTCCCCCAAGCCCCCTTTATAATTTTTAAATTATTATTTCTTTTGTCATGTTTTACACCAACTGCTGTTACATTTCACCCACTTTTCTGTCCATCCCCCTGGGATGGGTGCCATACATCGATCATTGTGATCGGTTCCCCCTTACTCCCCCTCTACCCTCTACCCTTACCCTTCCAGTACCACTGCTCCCTTTGGTTGGTCCTGAGGGGTTTATCTGTGGTGATCCCCTCTGTAAAGATTATGTTCAAGAGAACCCTCTGGAAGAATTCTTCTCTATAAAATACTATTATTATGAGTCAGAATCAAATTGATAGCAACTTGGCAGTTGGAAGATGGGGCTTAAAAGATGACCAACTGATGACTTGGCCTTTTAGGCGGGAGACACTCTGCTCCACATTAGTATCTGGAAATCTTTCACACTATGCATTCCTCTAGAGAAAAACTTTCCTTGCTTCTGCTGGAGGGGTGTAGGGTAGCTGATGTGTGCGTGCCGGAGGCTGTAGGACCACAATTCAGGGTGTAGACCTTCCACTTACTTTTCCCTGTGCTGACAAGGGCCCCTTCTTCCATCCCTTGCTTATGTCTGGTCATCTGAGCCTGGAGACTTGTCTTCATGTCCTCCAGAGATTAGTCCTTAGTCTCTTGCGGTAGATTTGGATGTAGTTGCCTTACTCTAGATTGGAGGAAGAGATAACAGTATATACTCAAATATAAACTGACCCGAGTATAAGCCAAGGTAACTAATTATTACTTGGGAAACCAGAAAAACTGATTGACTCGAATATAAGCTTAGGGTGGAAAATGTAGAAGCTATTGGTGAGTTTCAATAACCAAAACAAATGAAAATAAAATTACTAAAAATTAAGTCATTAGTGGGGTAATGTATTTAAATATTTATTTTAAATAAAAACATAAATAAAAGGACAAGTCATTTGATATTAGTAAACCAGCACAGTAAGTGGAAAATAGGTTCAACAAAAACAATGATACCTTAAGAGTATTGTTCCCTAAGTTCAATCAGCAACCAAGCTAAAATTCAAAGAATTAAAACCCTTCAAAACTGGATTCCTCATCATCATCCGTATCCCAATGCAGAGCTTCAGCTGGTGTGAGGTCATCATAGACGCTGTCCTCACTGAGATCACCGTCATCGCCATTACTGCTATCA
The DNA here is from genome assembly GCF_050624435.1 of Tenrec ecaudatus. Classification (NCBI taxonomy): domain Eukaryota; kingdom Metazoa; phylum Chordata; class Mammalia; order Afrosoricida; family Tenrecidae; genus Tenrec; species Tenrec ecaudatus. The sequence continues at coordinate 25,955,871 of NC_134539.1, read as the reverse complement.
TTTTCATACAAAGCGCAGTCTTCACTGCCATCCATAACATTACTAATACTACATTTCTGGAAGGCACGTCGCACCATGTCTTCTGGAATGTCTTCCCATGCATCTCGAACCCACTTTGCTATTAACTCTATGTCAGGCATCATGAGATTTCCTCCTTTTGTTAGTCGGGCTTGACCACATGACATCCATTCATAACACTGACCCTTGTATAAATCGGATCAGCGTATAATCCGAATCGGTTTATACACGAATTTCACTGTGTGGTATACAAGCTTTCACGCTCCACATTTTTCATGTCTCCACCGTGTACTTGACTGGCTACTGAGTGTTGTGGAAGTTCCCTGGGCCTTGCCACTTTGCTTCTAATTCTCCCTCCCTCTGGGTATTTGAATTATAGCATATTCGGTTTTGCTGTTAATCTTACCATTTTAAGAAAAGTATTTTAATACTAGTATCTATTTATGGATTTACTCTGTTAGAGTAACTGGAGCTTAGTCTCTGTTTTTAGACAATCTTTCATATTTTTAGCCTATACAGGGAGCTTCAAAAAGTTTGTGGAAATATCTTATTAGTTCAATTTTCCCATAAAATTTTTGAAGTCCCCTCCCAATATAATTTACATTGAAAATAGAAGTATCTTTAGTTTGCCATTCTATGACTGTTGAGCATTTAACTTGACACTCCCTTTCTATCATCTTAAAGTTGTCCTAAATAAACCATATAAGAAGAACTTCAAAATCATTTTCATGATCTTAGTCATTTCTTAGGGCTGTAGGCAACTTAATGCTGGTCGTCATTATGCAGGCAGGCTCAGTAATGTCCTTATGGTGGCACAGCCAAGATAGATACCCAGGTTGTGCGGCACCAGAGTCTGCTCTGGACTGTGTTCTGCACTCTGCTGCATCTCCTTTGAATTTAGCCTTGATTGGCCTAGGTATGGTCACTTCATCAAGTGTTTCTAAAACTTTAGTGCTTTAGTGACTGGCAAAGCTGAACATGTTTTAACAAATGATTCTTTATTTCCCAGTGTGTAGTCTTTCGTCTGGAAAATTTGGGACATTACTTAGTGGCTCGTGGGACACCACTGCCAAAGTCTGGCTGAATGACAAATGCATGATGACCTTACAGGTATGTAGTTCTCTGTGGATATTCTAGGTAAGACTTAATGGGACACATTGGGGGCAACTTATACTGATCCCCATTGTACTCCCAGGGCCATACAGCTGCAGTGTGGGCAGTAAAGATACTGCCTGAACAGGGATTGATGCTGACTGGATCTGCTGACAAAACCATCAAGCTGTGGAAGGCTGGAAGATGTGAGAGGAACTTCACAGGTAAGTTCAGAGTTGGCAGCTCTTATAATATCCATTTATGATTTTGCTCAGATTTTCTTTTCTTAAAAGTTGTGGGTGTTTGAAACGTATATTTGAAACTACATTGTTTCAATGTGTTTGGGTCACTTGGTTGAGTGGTAACTTTTCTGACAGATAATATTTAACATCCTTTTAAGTTGCATCTCCTGCATGGCTAGTGACCATTAGTTTCTTTTCATGTGTGTTTCAATTGCCATTTCTTATTAATCATTTTATTTGGGGCTCTCACAAATCCTATAATAATCCATCATTCAGTGGTTTTAAGCACACGTGTACATAGGATGCCACCAACATTTCCAAACAGTGTCCTTCTACTTGAGCCCTTGGTGTCAGCTTCTCTTTTTGCTCCTCCCTCCCCCCACCCTTGTGAATCCTTGATCAATTATATATTATTTCATGTCTTACACTGTCCTTTGTCTCTCTTCACCCACTGAGTATCATTTATGATGAACTCCCTGTTCATATCTTTCGCCCAGTTTTTAACTGGGTCGTTTTTCTATACTCTTATTGAGATATTATAGAATTCTATAAATTTGGATAATTAGATCCTTGTCCATTATGTGATTGGTAATAAAATGTGGCCAGTGTGTGGGCTTTCCTTTCGCTTTCTTGGTGAAGTCTTGCTGTGTAGAAGTGACTTATTTTTAGTAGATCGCAGCCATCTATTTTGCCTCCCACTGTGCCTCCTTTGTTACATTGGTGGTCTGTGTGCTCTGCTATCGGGCCCTTAATTTGTTCCAGTTTTCTCATCTATGGTCCTCATCCCTTTGGACTTTTCATTTAGGTCTTTAATCCAGCAAGAGCATCAGTTCTCAACCTGTGGGTCGTGACCCCTTTGGAGGTTGAACGACACTTTGACAGGGGTCTCCCGATTCATAACAGTAGCAAAATTACAGTTAATTTAGTTACAACTAAAATAATTTTATGGTTCGGGGGTCACCACAACATGAGGAACTGTATCAAAGGGTCCCAGTATTAGGAAGGTTGAGAACCACTGATCTAGTTCGTTTTTGTACATGGGGAGAAATAGGAGTCCAGTTTCATTCTTCTCCATATGGAGATTTATTGAACACCATTTGTGGAAGAGGTTATCTGTACGCCATTCGATAGTTTTGGCATAATTTTAAGTGGTAACTTGTTTTACACAGTTAGGTCTTTGGTGTCACTTTAATATTTCATCCTGAAACATCCAAGCATAGCTTTATCACCTTCGTTTATACAGGAAAGCATCGTTTTGTATGTTTATTTATACTGGTGTGCATTGTTTAATAACAACTTTAATGCTTGTTTTTGTTGTACACCGAAGTATCTACTGCTTCCTAATCCTAAGAGCACAGGTTTGTTTGTGAGGTAGCTACCATTTTTGTTTTTTTCCTTGAAAGCTCAGCACTACTTTGGCTTATCTTGAAAGTAGGAAATTCTTTTTTATATATTTCTACTGTAGTGAATATTGTGTAGTTTTAAATTACATTTATTGGGGAGAAAAGGTTGGAAAATACGCAGATACATTGTTGCAGTGAAAATCCTGTTTGTGGAGCTGTGGAAAGAATTGGTGGTGCTATCTAACCTGCTCCCACTACACGGGGTGGGGGGGGATCACTATCACTATCGTCAGCATCAGGTGCCCAAGGCTGATTGCCAGGAGGCTGAGGGCAGACCTGTCTCCACTGTCCCCCCTCTTACTACTCTGATACCATCTCTTTCCCGCACAGCACTTTCTACTCTTTCCCTGGCTAAGGCATTCATTGCAGTGGCCTCACAGAACTCACAGGGAGTACTTAGAATCCGGGGCTTGATTAAGGAAGCTAACAGATGATAAATGTTCAGGATGCAATTATTCAGACAGAGCAGCCTCTTCTCAGACATGTTTGTTGGGAGACATCTCTCTGATCTTTGGCCTCTTCATCTACATGACCCCTTGGCCCTTCCCCTGCTCAGGTAATGTTACAAAACTCTTTTGGGGGCTGCAAATAAATGCTCAAAGGGCACAATACTTTGTCACAAGCCTTACCCCCAGCTCCTTGAATTAACAAATCAGGCTCAACTAATTAAGTACCCACTGCACAAACCAGCCTCCTGCCCAAGACACTCAGTTTTGCTTGCTCTGTGGGCTAGAACGCTCACCGTTTGGCCTTATGCTTTGGCTCCTGGTTCTACCATTCCAACTCCTCTGCTACCTCTCATTTGCTTCTCTGATCTGCATTTAGAAGACTCAGGTTTCTCAAAGGATGAGATTCCTGATTCTTTTAGTTGTAATGAGATTCCCCCTGTTAACAATTACTCACAGCTGAATCACAGTCCTATCAGTTTCTACCTCCCTTCTCACCAACCAGGGAAAAATCATTTCAGGAGAGTTTCAAAGATTTGGTTAGAAGAGCTATATTAAATAATTTGCTGCACTGCAGGAGAGTTTTAAGAAGTAGTGTGAAGAAGATATGGTAAATATAAAATAACTTGCCAGGATTAATTTTTCAAATGTTATCAACCGTAATTTTGGTTTCTGGATTTTTCCAAGAAAAATAATGAATTCTTGTAATTGAAAGTCAGTTTTAACTACTCAGTGATACATTTGATAATATTCTTGGGATACATAGAACTGCCATCCAAATAATCAATTTTAATGAATAACATTCTTTTTTGACCCAGGACACGAAGACTGCGTAAGAGGTTTAGCGATTTTGAGCGAAACGGAATTTCTCTCCTGTGCAAATGATGCTAGTATTAGAAGGTGGCAAATCACTGGCGAGTGTCTTGAAGTATATTATGGCCATACCAATTATATTTATAGCATATCTGTCTTTCCAAATTGTAAAGGTAAGATACCATGCTTTGTATTTCAATATTTGTGTTGAGCAATTTTGCATCTTTAAGTGGGAGGAGGAAGACTTACTGCTTAAGTAAATTTAGTATCTTAATTTAAAAAGTGTCGTTTTCCTACAGGAAGAAATTGTTTTGTAAGTCTGGTATTAATTCAGATTAGATGATTGTATTTGAAAAGATTTTGGATATCTGAGGAAAGTTGTTTTATTTGTTGGTGCCAGGAATGCTGTGAAATGTATATAAGTTGTGATATTTGAAGTTTCACCTGGTGTAGATCACCAATATATGAAATTTAAAACTGTTCTTTTAACTTGCTTCGAGGTTAGAAACATGTTTGTTGAGTATAAGTGTTCTGAATTCTAACCAGGCTTTTCTGTGTTCATACCGTGTAGATTTTGTGACAACCGCAGAAGACAGATCTCTGAGAGTCTGGAAACACGGGGAGTGTGCTCAAACAATTCGCCTTCCAGCTCAGTCTGTATGGTGCTGCTGTGTGCTGGACAACGGGGACATCGTGGTTGGTGCGAGGTATTCAAATCGCAGTGAATCATTAATTGCATGTCTAGGTTATTGGGTGGACACTAGGAAGGGCCCCTGGTGGCGCGGTAGTTTCACTGAAAGAGATCAGCAGTTCAAACCTACGAGCTGCTCTGCAGGAGAAAGCTGCGGCAGTCTGCTTTCGTAAAGATCACAGCTTTGGAGACCTGTGGTGCAGCTCCACTCTGTCTGGCAGTGGAGTTAGAATGTGTGGGGATACACTACGAGGGATTTTGGATGAACTGGGAAGGCTGTGTTTGTCAGTGAACAAACACTAATAGGCATAACAGTTTTATACTAAAGATATACATCGCACTAATATGTTCCTGTAGTTTTTGAAATAGAATTGTTGAATTCAAAGAAAATTAAAGAAGTAGAGATTGACTGAGGAACGCTTCCTGGGGAAGAGGACTTTGAACTCGATGTGCAGGTTATGGGTGGGAAGGGAAATGGGAATTGCTGTCCGAGCCGTGTAGCAGAGGTGTAGCACGGAAAGCAGAGCCTACATACAGGAGATGAGAGAACGTGGGGGACGCAGACTGGGCACTAGTGAGTAGTGAGGCTGTTCCGACAGAATGGAGCTTCCTGCTGGAGAGCTTTGAGTGCCAGGAATATTTGAGTTTTGGAGTTCAGGTTAAAGCCTTATTGTAATTCTTGGGCAAAGAACGGTGCGAGCGGAACCTATGGATTATCAAATTAAATATGTGGGTTGGATTTAGCCAGTGATGACAGTGGGCATGTAAACAAACTAGAAATCACCTGCTGGAAGTTTGTAGAGTTAGGAACTAGTAGCCCAACCACGATGACAGTTAAGAAAGAATCAAATGAGATACTAATTAAGAGGGAATATGATTGGAAAGGGTATAAAAGAGAAGGGTAAAGCTTTAAACATTTGGTAAGGGGGTGTCTCTGTTTAGAGGGTGGGATGGGGAGGTAGAGTCTTGGTTTGGAGCAGCAGGTGGTACTGCTTTTAGATTTCTGGGATCTGCATGATGGTAAGTGACACTCATGGCTGTGGTCACACGCAGTTACACTGGAGCCTAGTGTAAAAACTGAGACCGAAGGTGAAGATCTGTGCACAACTACAAAAGCTGAGTGACAAAACCCCTATCCTCCGAGGCAGCAGACTGTAAGCACTAACGATTGAGCAGTTACAAACTGCATAGTGCGCCGAGATGCCATCAGTAGGTCATAGAAGGGAATCAGAATGGTGAAATTCAAGCAGTAGTTTATAGGGAGCTTGTTGTCCGTGTCAGAGTGTGCATGATGGTGGTCTGGAAATGGAGCGTTAGAACAACTTTTGTGTTTGACTTGAAAGGTGGTGTGAGTGCTTTTGTTTGTGAGAGGATATTGGAGAATGGTTAGAAAACTAGGTTACTACCAGCATCTGGACCAAGGATTGTGTTAGTTGATAAAAAAAAGTAGACTACTTCTCCTTTAATCAGCCTTTTCATCCTCTACATTACTTTAGATCATAAAAGAGGGTGCAGAATGCTGAAGTCAGCATAGTGATAATACTCAGCAGTTAGTACGTAATAACATCTCTCATATTTTCAAATGCAGGTAGATGATTGTTTTCTTTGATCATTCAGGTGTGGTCATGCTAATGGACTATAGCAATGCCTTTTTAAATCTTGTGTCTTTCTTTATAGTGATGGTATTATTAGAGTCTTTACAGAATCAGAGGACCGGACAGCAAGTGTTGAGGAAATTAAGGCTTTTGAAAAAGAACTTGCACAGGCAACCATTGAATCCAAAACTGGTGATTTGGGGGACATTAATGCTGAGCAACTTCCTGGGAGAGAACATTTGAATGAACCTGGTAAATATTTCAGTCCACCTTGTAGTAAATAAAAGCCATTTTATCAGCCTGTTGGAAAGTTAAGAGTAATTCAAATATTTATTTATATATATGTATAAAGGATTGTTTTGTTAGTTATTCAATAATAGTGTCCTCATTTCCAAGTATTGAATTTTGAGAAATCTTACTGTTACACAGAATCACTCTTGAACACTGTTCTTGGCTTGATCTCATATTTTAGACGTGCATCTAAGCTTCCCAGAACCAGTAACCTTTTAAAAAATCTTTCAACACTTTTAGTGTACCTCATAGATATGCAGAAATAACTCATTGAACATATTTTGGTGGCTTGGGTTCTCTGAGAGTTGTGCAGTCTGAAAATAAAAATGAGTTTAAATAAAGTAATGTCTGTGGAATGAGTTAGGGATCATTTGAATTGTGTGAAATGATTGGATGCAATTTTGATCCCTAAGACCACAGTCTTTCAGGGTGTCCACGAGGTCAAACTGAGTTTATAATAATGTTCAGCTGCCTTTTGTGTTTTCACTGTGGTGACGTGGACACTTTCTGTACAAAAGCAACGCAGCAGCGGGCAGGATACTGCTGGCTCGCTAGCGTTCAGATCAGCGATAGCACCAGGGGCTTCTAGGAGATGCTGTGGCCTTCGCGTGCGTGCTTTTGTAGGTACTCTGTGCGACAAAATGCAGAAACCCAACTGCGCCAATGTGTCGTGTGTGTCGAGAAAAAGCACTTGTGTAGGTGTTTGCGTTGCGGGTTGGACTCCAGCCCGCTTTCCCTGGGATGCCTTTTTCCCTGGAAAGAAGGGTTAAGTCTTACATGGGACTTAGACATATTTTGATAACTAAAGTAAGCCTGTCACTTTAAGGAAAGCAACTGACAGTATTTGTTGTCCAAGGTAGAATCCAAGCTTTCAAGAAAAATGTGTAACTACCACTAGGCGTTTGATAGAGTCATAACACATAAGGGACAGTCGTAATAAAATCAGTGAGAACACAGAAGACCTGTGCATTGTGTTTAAAAAAAATCATGTAGATCAAAAGATACACTCAAAGTACGAGATCAGTGTTGCTGTGAGAGATGTGAGAAATTCACTGACTTGATTTTAGACTCTACATTGTAACTTTTAAGAAACTACCACTTGCAGAATACTGTCATCTGTACAAGCTGTTAAATTCACATTCTTTCTCAACTACATATCTATGTGATAAAAAAGATTGAATTGAGAAAGAGGGAAGATACTAGAGCTGTCTTCTAATAAAGCAGTCATTAAAGAGACACAAATGTTGAACCATATTAGTCTTCTCACAGCTACAACATTAAAATTTTTTTTACTTTTATTAGAAAAATGTTTCATATATACTGGGTCTATTGTATCTTTTACTCTTCTCAATCTTTATTTCAAGTATAGTAAATCAGTTGTTACAACCCACATAAAAAGGCTTTTGGTGAGTCTAACTACATCTTACGATGCTAAAGGATCTTGAAACAAAATTTGACATATCAGAATTTGAATCTTAATTTTTTTAAAATGTAGCATTTTGTCAGTATGTAGACATTCAGTAAATAACATGCCTACTGTATGCTAGACATTGTTTTAGGCTCTGGGAAATACAGATAACAAAAGGGACAATAGTCATTGATCTCATAAATTTGTATGTTACTGGGGAAGACCAGTAATTAAAATATAAATCGGTTATTAAGTTCTTTGATAATGATTGGGAAAATTGTGCTGCTACTGTGATAAATCAACCTTAAAATGTGAATGACATCGTAGGGAAAACATTTGTTGCCTAAAGTTCAGTTGGTGGCAGGGCCTGATAGAGTATATTTATCTTTTGGAATAGTTCTCATGTTCAGGTTGATGGAAACTCCACCATCTTCCATATTTGGCTCACAGGTCGTCTTGAGCATGATATTCTGTCAGACAGGAAGCAGGATGATGGGCGAGGCCTTGAACTGGTGTACATAACGCCATCCAGATTCCACTAACCATTACTGCGTTATGTAACATCATGGAACTGCACGATGAAGGGAGGTGGTGGGGTGTGGGGACACTGGATAGCTACAACTCCATCCTGTGGAAGGGAAATGTGAATCTCTGGAGGGCAGCTAACTGATGCTGCCACTGAGGCTTTGCTGAGGCAGTAACAGTAAAATCCTTTAGAGCTGAGGAAGCAAACGCTGCTGGTGAAAGTGCCACCGGCAGGATAAACAGCAAGTGCAAAGGAGAAGAAGGCAGGGCAGAATAGTAGAAGATGAGGTCAGAGGGATGCTCTGTAGATTTTACTTGGCTTTTTGCACTACCATGCGGGTTTGGGTTTTACAAGTGAAGGGTTTTGAAGAGCTATGTGTCAGGATCTTCTTAACCCTTTGAAAGAATTCTGGTGTTTCCTGTGTTGACTAAGACTAAGGAGGCTAATAGCAGAACTGGGAGTCCTGTGGAAACAATCGGAGAAATGGTGGTGGCCTCTACCAAGGAGTAGCAATGACTGTGCCATTTTACAGCTAGGGTTGTCAGGGTTGACTGAAGAACTGGCGGTGGGAGTGAGAGAGCAGTTAGGCTCATTCTGCAGCCCTTTCATTAAAGGACTCATTACTGAAATGAAGTGTGTTGTCAGGAAATGTTCAGGAATAAAATTTGCTTTGTTTCCTATGGACCAGTTACTCCTGAGTAGAATCACATTTTAAAAATATATTAAATAAAGTTTCCTTTTAAGCATGATTTTGCTTTTAGGAATGTACTTCTCAGTAGAATTATATTTTTAAAGATTTTGTCTACTAAATTTTTTCTTTCAAATCAAGGTGTGTGTGTGTGTATACACACACACACACACACATATATTCTTATCTATACATTTTGAACATAAAATCTTTTTTTACCTGTTTTTATTTTCTCAGTTTTGCTATGGCATTCCAACTGATTTTCACAATTGTTTTTTTAAGGCACTCGAGATGGACAGACTCGTCTAATCAGAGATGGAGAGAGAGTCGAAGCCTATCAGTGGAGTGTAAGTGAACAACGATGGATGAAAATCGGTGATGTTGTTGGCTCATCAGGTGCTACTCAACAAACATCTGGAAAAGTTTTATATGAAGGGAAAGTATGTCCATTTCTCTTTCTAATCACCAATATCTTAAAGCATTAGACATTTAAAGATTTGATTTTCTCTCTTCCCCATGCTGATAAAGGATTCTTTGGTGTTTTGATATTAAAAATACATTGCTTTGAAGGAATGCTCTCTTCGTCCGTCTGGAGGTTTTTATTATTATTATTCCCATGTAGAAAGAGTTGTGCTTAGTGGACAAATGAACTGTTATCTGTCTTTTACTAGTTAGCTAAACTACTCATTTTGGATAGGGAGCTTCTGTGCCTCCGTCCCTTCTTGCCCTCTTGCTGTCACTTAGTCAGACACGAGGGACACCTCAGAGAGCTGTGATGCCTGCGTCTTTGAGATCAACCAGATAGACTGCTGGGGCCTAAATCCAATATGTAGCCACAACCCACGGACGTTCTCCCAGTGAAATGCTTGTTTTGTATTTTTCTTACTATTTTATATTATGTTATTCTTTTTGTGCCAAAGAAGACTTTAGCATTGTATTTTAGAAAATGTTTAAGTTGTAATTGTTAAAATAACGCATAATGTATGATCTGTTATGTATGCCACTGAAATATATAAGAACAAGTAAGTTAATAATAATTTCATTTCCCTTTTATATTCCTATTAAAGGAATTTGATTATGTTTTCTCAATTGATGTCAATGAAGGTGGACCATCATATAAATTGCCATATAATACCAGTGACGATCCCTGGTTAACTGCATACAACTTTTTGCGGAAGCACGATTTGAATCCCATGTTTTTGGATCAAGTGGCTAAGTTTATTATTGATAACACAAAAGGTCAAACATTGGGGCTTGGGAACACCAATTTTTCAGACCCATTTACAGGTAAGTAAGAGTTTCAAATAAGTTGGTTTTTTTTTTCAAATAAGTTTTAGTGCTTCTGTAAGTATTGGTTGATTTTTTTCCTTCTAATATATTTGAAACACCTATTATACTATTTAAAGTAAAAATCAAGATCTACAGCATTAGACAGTGACTTCACATTTATATTTTTTGTTTAAAATGATAATCTATTTTATTGAATAACTAAATTATTAATAAAGTACAGCAGTACTGTAAGTGAAATGTTAAAAGTAATCTGTTTTTACATTTTTAAAAAAGAATATAAATTCCTGCCCCTTTAGAAATATGTCGTGGTCAAATTCGGTATACAGAAATTGTGTTTTGAGTCTAACAACTACTTTTGTATCAAATTAGGACTGAACAGTGAGTGCTTTCACTTTATATGTGGTTTGTATGCTACATGTTCTTCATAAATTAGTTGTTTGTAAATGTGTGTACCGTATCTAATATGTTGTAGAGGGCTTAAGTTCTCATGCCAGGGCATAACTGATTGTTCTGCTGGCATTGGCCTGAGTCCTGGGTCCTGGGAACTAAGACCATGGTATATGAAGAAATAAAATGTTTTCTTAGGTACCTAGGCAGCTTTAAGTAAATACTTGAAATTGTCGCTCATTTTTAAGGTTTCCCTGTCATTACTCCCGACTCTGCTTCTGTGTTGTCGTATTCTTCTTAGTTCACAAGGACTCCCTACTTTGTCCCTGTCTCAAGTCTCTGTTTAATTCTCTGTTGCTCTTTCCCATGACTGTCCGGTGCTCCCAAATGATCACTTACCCTGATTCAGAGTTTCATTTGCTATTGATATAATAAAGTTGAGCTTATTTGTGAGTTGAGTTAAACAGAATTACTAAACTACGCAGTTCACTAATGAATAAATTATAAATGAAAACGAATAATAAGGTGTTTCATTGCCAGTAGTTACTGAGTAGAACGTGAGAGATCGCATAAAAGGGAAAATGCAGGCTCGCAGTGCTGTGTGAGCTCTTGTGGAACTGAGAACAGATCCAACAGCTACTTGGCTTTTTTCTTTTTGGTCTTTTTAGACACTGACTTTAGATGCTTGCTTGTGTTTGTTGTGGACAAGTTAGTTTATTTCCATAGCAGAGTAATAAAATTGACACCACACATTTATAAAGATATAAAAGGAAATCCATTTCCTCTGTAGCGCTCGTGCCCTTTGCAATTCTCCTCTCCAGTAGGGTGTGAGCCTCAGTGGATACGGGCAATCTTGTTCCCTGCTGCATCCTCAGCACTGTTTGACACATGACTTAGTGAGACCAGGGGCTCTCTGAAAGATTAACATTAGTGCCTGTGGTTTTGATAGCAACAGCAACAGCAGGGCTTCAGGAGAATGTGTACAGGAACAGGGCCAGGAACCGATGTGTGTGTTTAGTATTTAAGTAGTGTCCACCTGTGATTCTATTTCTACATTTCAGTTTGTCATGCTCGATGCAACATCTGTTCAGGATTATCTGACCACATACATCTGGTCCCAGGGGGTTATAATAGAGAGCAAAAATTATGATCAGAGAAGGGGACCTAGCAATTGAAATACACTTCTTACACGCAAGATATATATCTCATGTCTTGTATTCAAAGCAATTGTATTTCCAGGCATATATAATGATACAATACCTACAGTAAGACTCTTCAAAAAGGTCATGGAAAAATTCCACTATCTTTTATTTTCATTTTTCCACAAATATTTGAAACGCATGTGTAACATAATATATATGTCATGATAGTCATAAGCACCCACGTTATACTGGCTTTTGTTTATAGCAGGCGTCCTCAAACTACGGCCCATGGGCCACATGCGGCCCACTGAGGACATTTATCTGGCCCACCGGTGTTTTTGCCCCTTTTGTTTTTTTACTTCAAAATAAGCTATGTGCAGTGTGCATAGGAATTTGTTCATAGTTTTTTTTTTTTAATTATAGTCCGGCCCTCCAACGGGTGTGAAGGACAGTGAACTGGCCCCTGTTTACAAAGTCTGAGGACCCCGGCTTATAGCATATGTGCTGGCTGTCTAAGAAGTGTACTGGACAAGAGTTTAGCCTTCAGCTTGTGGCCAGCAACAGGCAGTCTCTTGTATCATGCAGCTGTGGAGAGTTGTAGCATAATTTCTTTTTTGGTAATTGAAAGGGGTTATATAAATTTATTTCTTTATGTAACAATTGATTAGATAAACGTACCATTTTCAATGTTTAGGTTTCATTTTATTAAAAAAAAAAGTCAAATCACTAAAGGACAAAATCCCCGCCAAAAAAAAATACAATCTGTATCTGTTCTTTATTTACAGATAACTGGTCACTATGAAGGCACAGATTGATTAAAATCTGTTTATTCAAATAATCCGAATATTTCATGCATCACAACACTGACAGCACTGCACACTATAGTGTCATATTCCCTCCACTGCATCAGGAGAAAGTGAGAAAGTAATTTCCAGTGGTTTTGCTTCTTTTTAGTCACCTTATTAAATCGAGGTTAATTGGGACAGTTTTCTCTTTGGCATAGATTGTCTCAAAGCACTGTTCATAAACTTATCTCAGTTCAATCCTGCCTCTTCTTTCCATCTCCCTCCCATTGTACATGCAGGGTAGAGCGCTAGGAAAAGAGCTTCAAACTGTTGACCAGGCAGCCAGTGGAGAATTCCCACGGTGCGCTGAAGTCTTACCCTGTGTGCTGGGTTCCTACAGTCCCCATAAGGCAGGGAGCTCCACGTGATCATTCATATGCAAAAACTTCTTCCATTGTGCTTGCAGAGGGAGAGATTTGGTTCTACTGTATAAGCAGATACAATTCATTTTAGGAATGGGAACTTCTGATGGATAATTTTATGACAGTCCCATTGACTGTGTCTTTAATATAACTAAACCTATTTTTTTCTGTGTGCAAAATACCTTTTCATTTCTATTGTTGCCTTAATGGTCAACTTTAGCCATGGCAACATGTCAGGCAAGAATTTCTTATTACACATTGGTTTAGAAACCCCCAGCGGTTGTATATGCCTATGGTATGCCTTCTGCTGAGAGCATATGAGAGTGCTTGATGTCGAGGTAGACATATAAGACATTATAGCCCGGGTAATTCCTAGCATCTTCTATGGGAATGCTTTCTAACAAAATGAACTTACTGGGGAATACTATTGCTTTGACAAAAAGAGGCACGTGGTGATTTTCTTCATGGATTGAAATAATTTCTTAGTTTAATTGCCTTTCAAACTACTACCGTGAGTGCCTCCTAGCTCCCAAGTACAGCGGGACCGGCGCTAGTCAGAGCACCGAACAGCACACAACTGGAAAATCAGTGAAGGCTATTTGCTCAGCCTCGAGCCAGGACAGTTTGCAAAAACAAAAATTCTCCATGCTGGGCAAGTTCAGCTCCACAGAAAGCTGTAGAGCTAAAGAAAAAGATGGTAACAGATGTGGAAAAGTTGCTTAATGAGGTGATTTGGGACCAAACACAAAAACAACTCTTCCTCGGGCGGGGGATGGAGTGGGGAGCTGATGTCAGGGGCTCAAGTGGGAAGAGAATGCTTTGAAAATGATGGTGGCAGCATGTGTGCAAATGTGCTTGACACATGGGATGGATGTATGGATTGTGATGAGATGTAAGAGCCCCAATAAAAGTATTTTTAAAATTTTTAGAAAAACCAAACCCTGCTTAGCACATTTATGATCACTGCTAAGACATATATATATATATGTATATATTATTATAATTTCCCCCAAAGATGCCTAAAGTATAAGCAGGACTAGACTATGATAATGTGCTTTCGCAAATTGCAGAACGTATTGAAAATGTTAAGTGGTTCTTTTTTGTTGTTGTTAAGTGATTCTTGACTAATTTTTCTGATATTTAACTTTGGGTGCTGAGCTGTAACAAGGTTTAAAATTAAGAGACAAAACTTGGGGGCAACATTTGGCATTTTTTCCCTCCACATCAGTCAGACTTCTGAGTATAATTTGTCATGTTGTCATCTGTTGGCTTTGTTTTTCTCTAAGGGTGGACTTGTCTAACATGAACATGCCGTCGGTGGGATTCAGCGGTCTTACATGTTTCCTTTGTTCTGCGCACAGGTGGAGGGCGGTATGTTCCGGGCTCTTCCTCGGGGTCTTCCAACGCACTGGCTGCTGCAGATCCTTTCACAGGTGGGCTGGAGTTTTGACCAGTATCTCCTTCCTCACTAGTTACAGTGCATTTTGGAGACATCTTCAGTACTAATAATCTTTGAGTACATATTTCCAATCTTGATGGATCTGTTTTTCTTTTTAATTATTGCTTTTTCTTTGGAGTATTTTGGTGGATTTTCTTGTGACTGTTAAATACTGCATAACTGGAACTCACTGTTTTCTCACTGATCTTGCCTGCCACGAGAGCAGAATCGTTCAGAGATTGAAGGAGCCACGTGAGTGTCTGATACTGTACGAGCCGTGCAGGCAAGGTTGCTCAGGCATACTTTGACTTAGCATGGAAGTGACAGGCCACACAGCCACCCAGGACCAGTTTTTCTAATATATTATCTTTGTGGAATCCTTGAAGTATCTGTCCAGCTCTTCAGAGTGAGTTTATTTATCACGGTAAGGAGGCTTCAGCAGTAGTGCTCCTGGAAGAAATGGTCAGTAGTGGACTTCAGTGCAGCTGGAGCCATCGATGTCTTCAGAGTAGTTCTGAGTACGTGGTGCTGTTGGTGGGTCTTTAGCCAGAGTTCCCGGGCAGTATGCCCAGCTTGGGAAGAAATTCACAGCCGATGCATTAAGAGCTACACAACCAGCAGCCTGCATAGTACTGCCCCTGTCCACACATAACCAGAGTGAGGTGCTGGCATTACTCCCATTATGCTTCCTTTGCCCGTGAGTGCATTGGTGACCCGGATGGTTATTCCGATTCTTACTGATAACCAGTGTGATAGGACAATCCACTCTCAAGTCATCCCTGTCATGTCACAGGAACTCTGAGGTGGGATTGATTGCAGGTCGAAATAGCAGAAAGTATATGAAGAGTGGGTAGGGAAGAGGCCTTTCTCTTAGCATATTTAGCACTGTCAGTGCTGAAGCTGGCACCAACGGAGTTCACCAATTACATTGGCAGTTTTTTTCGGGAACAGGACGAACACACCAAGCTTCAGCTGGCCTCTGCAAGAGCAGAAGGCCTCCTGGAGCCAACATGCAGAGAGCGATCTCCCTGTTGTAGTGTCAACACTGGGACCGCAGCCGTTTTGGAGACCTGAGGGGGCTGCAGAAAGTTTGTGGGGCAGTGGAGTTAAAAGATAACGGAATTGTTCCCCAAAACCGATGCCCCCCCCACCCCTTGTATGCAAGATAGTGTGTACTAAGCAACATAGGATAATTTTGTCGAACTATTACCAGTCATGGAGTGGAAAAGACGTAGTGTGCTTCTATGAATTAATAGCCGTTGACCCGCTATGGGGCAGTTCCATCCTGACTTAGTCTTGGTGAGTCAGAATGGACTTGAGCGCACTGGGTTTGGAGCTCTTTTGTTTCTTCATGAAAATAAAGAACAGCACCTCCATATCTGAATTGACTTACCTAATGCATGTCCACATCTAACAGAATGTATGGAAAACATTTAAGTACTCAATGTGTGTTAGCAGCAATATGATTTTTTAATATGATTATTTTTTATGTTGTTTTTAATTTTACCTGTAATGCCTGGTTAAAATCAGTCTTAATGATGTTGTTTTCCCTCATGTGGTTCTCAAACTTCTTGTGTGCATTAGAATCGTGTGAGGAACTGGTTTCAATTACTTAACATAAGGTCACCCTCGAGATTTCAGTGTCCTAGATTTGTGAGTTCACTAGACGGGTAGTGCAAACATTCGCATTCGATTACTCACATGAAGTTGGATGTTTGCAACAACCTAGTGCACTGTGGAAGACAGGCCCGGCTTTCTGCTTCCCTGAAGGTTATAAAACCCTCAGAAGCAGTTCAACTCTGTTATACATGGGGTTGCCATGAGTTGGACTTGCCAGACAAATAATGGTTTTGGTTTGACATCCTTCCCATAAAACTCTTGATTACATAGTCTTGTGTAGGTTTGTTCCGTTATTCTGAAAGACTCCCTATGTGTTTCTAAAGTAGAGCTGGTTTTTAGAACCACGTGGTCTTGGATGGGCTGTGGGAATCTGATTGTTAACAGGTGATTCACTTAGGTAGTCAAGGAACCACATTTAGAAAGATGTTGGAGCATACTCTGCTGCGGGTAACCGAATGCCTTAGACAGGCTACTCTGATTTCTAAAATATTGTAAATAATAATGGTGTTGAATTATTAGTGACTCATAACAACCCTGTAAAGGGTTTCTGAGACAAAATCTTTATGGGAGCTTGAGAAGCAGACTTTGCTCTTAGCAGCGATTGCTTAATCCTCAGTGCCACCAAGGCTCTTTCTGAACAAGTCCAGGCCCTAATTTTCTTTACACCCCAACATTTCTTTGTTTTGCTGTTTAATGAAGCAATCAGGAAATATAATCTCCAATGTGACATTATTTTAGCATATAAGACTCTCAACCTAGACTCTTTCATTTAGCTAATAAGCCTGTGCTTTTATTTCAGAAGAATGAATAGTGTTCACGCCAGGGTGCAATTATGGCATGATGAAGCACACAGCATGCCTCTAGTTTTTAATGCTTCCTTCCCCGCCCTATCATGACCCCCGTTCTTACCTTACACATCTGGCTAGGCCAGAGCATGGACACTGGTACACATCAGAGCTCTTGACACATGGAATTCAGGACATACACTCCTCATGACCAATAATGAGAATAGCGATACCAAGAGGGTACGTGGAAGGTGTCGGGAGAAATGGGAAACAGATTGCAATGATTGTCTTTAAACCGACCTCCCTCCCCACTCCGGAAGTGAATAACAGAAACGTGGGTGAAGGGAAACAGCAGGCTGTATAAAATACGAAAATAAAATTATAAATTATCAAGGGTTCACGAGGGTGGAAGGGAGGGGAAAAAAGGAGCTGATACTAAGGGCTCAAGTAGAAAGAAAACATTTTGGGAATGATCAAACTTGGTCAAGTGCGCTTTGATACAATTGATGTATGGATTATTATAAGCGCTGTAAGAGCCCCCAACAAACTGATTTATTAAAAGTAAATAAAAGTTCACATTACATTAAGAATCCTTCTAGCTTCTTTCGCTAGTCTACTGCTGCTTTTGCAGTGAATTAACATCTGCAATTATAATGTATATGTGCCTTCCAAATTATTTTTCAGCTAACATCTATTGCATGTCAGCATCTAAGCATTTTTATGTATGATAATTGCGGAACATTTTGCGTGTAAAATAAGACCCATTGCAGAGTGCGCCTGCTCCTGCAAGTGCATGCTTGTATGTAGAGAAGGGAGCAGGCTGAGCTCTTCCCCAGCCTGTGGCCGCCCTTGCTCACGGGGAGTGTTCTTGCTTTGTAGGTGCCGGTCGCTACGTACCTGGTGCCACTAGTGTGGGCCCTTCCATGGATGGAATTGATCCATTTACAGGTGAGAGCTTTTCAGTTCTCTCTTCTTAGATTTGAAAAATTCATTGAAAACTTTTTCCAATGGGAAGATTTTAAGAAAATGTATACCATTTTCTTGCCTGAGAACTTTTTATATGATAAATTAAGACCAAATTTCTTGGCCTACTATTAGAGTTTTCCCAGAATTTTCATTAGGGTACCTTAAATTTATATGGGGAGCTTCCCCATGCTCAAGTGAGATACTGCGTTAGAGTGAGTCTTGGTAAGGATAGTTGTTTTTGTTAGGTTACGTCAGATCAGTTCTGACTTTTGTACACAAAATGAAACACTGCCCAATCCTGGACCACCCTCACAATTGTGCTGCGTTTGAGCGCATTGTTGCAGGAAGTGCTGTGATGAGACTGGCCTCTGCACTCCTACCACACAGTCTTCCTTGCCAGCCCCCTTCGTTCAAAACCCCCTGCCATTCGGTTGATTCTGACTATAGGAATTCTGATTTGTAAATCTGAATGGGCCTATAGCCACATTTCCCCAACAGAGTAGCTGGTGGGCTTAGCACAGGGGTCCTCAAACTTCTTAAACGGGGCCAGTTGACTGTCCCTCAGACCTGTTGGAAGGTTAGACTGTAGTTAAAAAACAAACAACTATGAATTAATTCCTATGCACACTTCACATACCTTATTTTGAAGTAAAAAAACAAACGGCAAAAAACCCCACGGGCCGGATAAATGTCCTCGGTGGGCAGCAGTCTGAGGATGCCTGATTTAGCGGTTCACAACCTGTAGGTCGTGACCCCTCTGGGGGTCGAACCACCATTTTACAGTGGTAACCCGATTCATAACAGTAGCAAGCTTACAGCTGTGAAGTAGCAATGGAAAAATGTTATGGTTGGGGGGGGGTCCCATGAGGAACTGTATGAAAGGGTCGCAGTGTTAGGCAGCTTGAGAACCACTGGTTTAACCCTTCAACCTCAGTCCAGTGCTTATTCAACACTGCCACCAGGGCTCCTTTTACACTAGGGTCTGGAATATTCTATCTCTCGAGCAGCTCTTTAAAAACTATTTAACATGTGACCTAGAGTCGATACATCGTATTTGTTCATTCCTTGTTGCATTTGAGCAGTTGAGTGTGTAGGACCATCCAACTTGCCCTCCAAATACCAGCATACTGGTTGGCTAGGGAAAGAGTGAAACCAGCAGAGGGTACAGTGGTAGGCAGTTACTTCGAAGAAAGATGCCTTCGAGTCCCCCAAAGAGAGAACCCAGTGCTCCGTAAATTTCTGGAAAGTGGCTCCGGCTCCTTTAAAACAACGCAATGCAGAAAACGTTGTGTGTGCGTGCATGTGCATGCTTCATTCTGGCTGTCAGTAAAATGCAAAGCTACATGTGTTGTCTGCTTCCTGCAAATGTGACAGAGTTCTTGGTATTTATTTTCTCTGACTTGAATTATTATATCTAAATAAAGACATACAAAAGAGAATCATGCATAAATACATGACATTGAGCGTAATTGTTGCTGTTGTCAGATTCTATGAAGTTGATTTTCAATTCATAGAAGCAACTCTGTAAGATTGACAAATTCTCCCATCAACTTTTCTAGGTTATAATCACTCCTATTTAATTTTAGAATACTTTTCCAAGGAACTCACTGAGGCTTTTTGAACATCCACATACACTTCCTTCTCGGTTACCCACCCCTCTCAGAAGCTCCCGTTGTATCTACTGTGCGTTTTCTTCGGGGACCATTTCATTAACATTGCATTCTCTGCCCCACAGCTACACTCTTAGGAGTGAATGCGGGAGTGCAGGGAATACATTTGGCTTCTATCCGATCATGCCAATAAATAAATACCTTATGCTTTAAAAACAATTTGTACATTTATCTCCTTGTGTCATTTTATTGTACATACTTTCTTCCTTTCTTATTCCTAATCTCAGAAGATTAAAATTATATATGTGAAAAATGCTTTAACATTGAAATAAAAATGGAATTAAGAGTACACGCTTGTACCACATATTGTCCATTCAGGCAGTAGCTAACAACTTCATGTGCATCCGTGGCCCCGTAAGGTTATAATAGAGTTTAAAATTCTCAATCAGAATGAGACATAGCAAATACAAGTTGTCCTTGTGTCGCTTGTATACAAAGTTGCGCCGTTAGATGTATAGTGGGATGTGCATAATCCATATATATATATATAATATATATATCTTGCCGTCATGTAACAGCTGTCACTGCTTGTGACTTTCTTTTATAAAGTTCTCCATTTAACAGTCTATGCTTTGACTTGTAGGCCACAGCAGCAGCCAGCCTTGTGTATCGTGTCTGTGTCATGGTATATATCTCTGCTTAATTTTCTTTGGGAAATATCACCATGAAGTGTGTCATAGGCACGTCACACTGCAATCATGACGATCTTCACAAACAGAGATACTCCAAGGTGTTAAAGGATCTACTCAGATAATACTGCATGGTTCATGAAAATTGAAGAGGGACCTATATCAGATAGAAATTGATGATGTGGATTGAGGCTCAAACACAAAAGCATATCCTGTGCACATCAGTGAACCCTGGTGAAGCACAAAACTTATTTTGATATGCTTAAAGAAAAAGCAGGACTAGACTGTTGTACGGTGTTCACACAACATCCAGATCATGTAGCGTTCCCTCTGTATAAATTAAGATTGAAGTATAAATAAATTATAAATCAGAACCAAATTATGCTTTAGTTGGTCATTATTTTTTACTAAGTATTATAAAATATTCCATTTTCCAGCTTTTTTACATTAGGTAATGAGGCTTGGGTAGTGTAATAGGGACTTAAATTTAAAAATTAAGTATAGCATATTTGGGCATCTAAATTGCCAGAAGTTAGTAACTTAAGGATGGTATAGGAAGAAGAGTATACAATATTTATAATACATTTAGAGTAAGCAATTATAAAGGGAAACGCCACTATGCCTGAAGGAAGATGAGATTGAATGATTCCATAATTGTTTTACATTTTGATCTTTCTAAAATTTATAATTTAGGTTGAATACCAAAAACATTTAAAAAGTAGAAAATAAGATATAGAAAAGCCTTGTTCTATACTTAAGCTCCTATAAAAACTAAAGTATTATTTCAAGCAAATACAATATATAAAATCTTGTCAATTTTTTGAGGTTGATTAGCTGTATTGCATGTATCGAATAGTTGTCTGAGTAATTGTAAAAACAAAGTTACAATATTAGAAGACTAATTTTTGACTACTGTTATTACTCATCATCTTCTATTCTGTAAATAGGGAACAGTGCTTACCGATCAGCTACATCCAAAACAGTGAATATTTATTTTCCAAAAAAAGAAGCTGTCACTTTTGACCAAGCAAACCCAACACAAATATTGGGTGAGTATATTGTTATGAAATGGTTGTTTTCACACATTCCCACAGACTGCAGCTTTCTCAGGTTCTCCTCCTCCTACCACACTGGGAGCTTGGTGCTTCTGTGAAGAGATACGTATATTGTGTTAGGTTAACAAAGGACAGACAGAGGATGACTGTACGGGGTTTGCTGTGAAGGAGTTTGAAGAAAATTGAAAATTATCGATGAGAAAAAGGCCAGGAAAAGGGGGCTCGGGGGGTTTTGCCCCCCACAATGACACCTACTCATTTTTAGAAGCTAGCAAAGGGCAGTCCTAGAGAATTTTGATAAACCTGTCCCATTCGTCGTACAATTATGGTCTTGCCCAAGCAGGCTTTGTTTAGTTCCCTAAACTCCAAGCAAGATTGGAAAGGATGTTGATTGAGGCCCTCAGCTGTGGTCAAGCTGATCATGTTGATATGGTGTAAATAGAGTGCAGAATTCTTCAGGGAAGCACTAGAGAGATGGAAACACTAACCCCAGAAGTGGATAGACCTAGGTGGAAGATAAGTCAGGAAACAGTAGCTTTACATTTCAATATTTTTGTTTAATAAAGGTTTCTATAATTTTGTAGTAATACTTTTTTACTTACTGTCACGTGAATGTGGCTAGAAATGGCAGTATTTCCATTTGATATGTTTTGTAAACACAGATGTCCAAATGGAACTAAGTCAATAAATTAAATGTTAGAGACATTTTAAAGGACTTTTTAATAAATTTAATCGTTGTGGAGAATACACATAGTAAAACCCACTTCATTTCTGTTCCTAGACATAATGGTCAGTGACATGTTACCACATGTCAATATTCTCATTATTTCTGTTCTAGTTGTCGCTTCCATTTATTGGATCTCCTTGCTCAACTTTCCCTATTAGCCTTTAAAACAGCTATTGACCGTTTTCTTTTTAATTTTTTTAATAGAGTACTCAAATCTGAAAATCTTGATTATTCTGAACTAAACTATTCCTTAGGTAAAGGTGGCTTCAGGAATAATTCAGTTCAAGATTTGAAATTCAGGGCCATGATCTAGAGGACTTTTAGTCTTAGAAGGTCCAGTAAGTGGATTCCTTAAGAAATTGACATTTTCTTCCATATTCCCCCCCCCCCCCCTTTCTATCAGGAGTTATCTGTTTCCGATCAGAGCGTTGAGTAGTGCTAAGAGGCACCATCTAGTCTTTCTAGTCCCTGGGTAAAGGAGGTGATCGATAGTCCAGTGCAGACAAATGAGCCCTGTAGTCCAGTTGCTTCTTTGTACAAATAGACATTTAAATTTTGGACTAAATAATTGACAATCAAAGAGATTGATTTTAAATTGGCCAGCAATTGGTTGCACATTTTCTCCCTGGGAAAATAGGGGATTGACTTATACTTGAATGTATACTACATTCTATTGCTTTCAAACTACTTCTAATTGGTTGCATGTAGGATAGAGTTTGAAACTTTATTTAAAGAAAGCATTCAGGTTTTAGAACATAGCAGTTAAAATGAGAATGATCGCAGCACCATTTGTTTTACCATCTTGTTTTCAGCCTAAAATACGCCCACAACTTTCTCTTTCTTTTATGGTCTTTCTTAATTGCCTTGAATAGTAGTTACTCACCGCAGTGTATGGTGGAGTTCACTCTTATTTTTAAAACTTGTATTCATGTATTATCGGACCAGTTCTAGATGGGTGATGCTGCAGGTGTGATATTTGGGTTCTAGGTAAACTGAAGGAACTTAATGGAACTGCAATTGAGGAGAAGAAGTTAACTGAGGATGACTTGATACTTTTGGAAAAGATACTGTCTTTAATATGCAATAATTCTTCGGAGAAACCTACAGCCCAGCAACTCCAGATTCTGTGGAAAGCTATTAATTGGCCTGAAGGTACACAAAGACTCTTTGAAATATAAGGTGGCTTTTCATTTCTATCACTATTACTGATGTTTCTGGATTAAATAAGCAAGCACCTGTCTGATTAAAAGTTTGAAAAACTTCACAAAAAACCAACGTACAGTGCTAACACCGTAATAACAGTTTTTTGGTCGCCTATCTTGGGAAATTTTAAGAGGTAATCGAATGATCTTCCTAACTACCATTTTCTGTACAATTTCAGTGCATTTGTGGATTCTTGGTAAGCCACCCACCCCCAAATTTTGAAGCATCTTAGGTCAAGACTACAATCTTTTGATCTAAGTGTTTGCTTTTTAAAAATTTTAGAAGTTAATTTCAAGTGTCTTGCCCATTATTTCCACTATAGATTTTTTTTTTTAAATAAGAAAGCCCACGTTGTGGACTTGGCAGGTCACTTAATGTGTTTTAGTGTCTCTGTGTTGTGCTTGTGACATAATTAAGATTCCTGGTTTAACACTTGGTTTTTACAAACACTTGTTCATAAATGATGCTTTACGTTACTATGTGAAGTGGAGCATAGTATCCAGTTGCCTCACTTTTAGTATTGGTAAGATCAAGTGCATTTATTCATATGTTTTCTATCAGAGCTGTCCCTTATCAAAAGTTCCATCTACCTATAAACGTCCTATCAGCATTTGATAGCTGGAATTCTTCCAAAAGTTCCAACATGAAAAGACCTTTCCTCTGTTCCACTCTTTGGTCTTGTTTTAGAATATTTGCAAACAGCCGCCACTCCGTTGATCCCACAAGGATCTATGGAATACCCGGGCTGTTCGACAACCTGAGACCCCCCACTTTTAAAGCAGCATCCTCCTACAGCAAGAACCCAGTTTGCATAAACACAAATGAACAATGAGCACAAGCTTCAGAAATCTACATGTTATAAAGCAGGCCCATGGTTCTTCATATTTTCTAAATGTGAATTTTTGAATTTATTTTAATTTTGCATTACTTAACTTGAATTAGTTGTCATGAGAGTTTTCTGTTTATACATAGACATTAATGAGTTGTTTCTTTTTCATAGATATTGTCTTCCCTGCCCTCGACATTCTTCGACTGTCCATTAAACATCCCAGTGTGAACGAGCGCTTCTGCAATGAAAAGGAAGGGGCCCAGTTCAGCAGTCACCTTCTCCACCTTCTGAGCCCCAACGGAAAACCAGCAAACCAGCTGCTTGCTCTCAGGACTTTTTGCAATTGTTTTGTTGGCCAGGCAGGACAAAAGCTCATGATGTCCCAGAGGGAATCACTGATGTCCCGTGCAATAGAACTGAAATCAGGGAGCAATAAGAACATCCACATTGCTCTGGCTACATTGACCCTGAACTACTCTGTCTGTTTTCATAAAGACCATAACATTGAGGGGAAAGCACAATGCTTGTCAGTAATTAGCACAGTCTTGGAAGTTGTACAAGACCTAGAAGCCACATTTAGACTTCTTGTGGCTCTTGGGACACTTCTCAGTGATGATTCCAATGCTGTGCAATTAGCCAAGTCCTTAGGTGTTGATTCTCAAATAAGAAAATATGCCTCAGTTTCAGAACCAGCTAAAGTAAGTGAATGCTGTAGATTTATATTAAACTTGCTGTAGCAATGGGGTGGGGGCTAAGACTTTAAATTGTTTACTTTTATTTCTTTCTCACATTTTACATGACTGATTACTGATGATAAAACAAAATACTGTGGATGAAGTAACGTTTCAGATATTGTAAAGTGGGGGGGAGAGGGGTGACAAAAGGAAAAATAAAA
The DNA here is from genome assembly GCF_050624435.1 of Tenrec ecaudatus. NCBI lineage: Eukaryota > Metazoa > Chordata > Mammalia > Afrosoricida > Tenrecidae > Tenrec > Tenrec ecaudatus. The sequence continues at coordinate 25,930,815 of NC_134539.1, read as the reverse complement.
AAAAAAGTTTTGCACTGATGAACTGTGAGATTGTGCTGTGTAGCGTGGGCGGGCTTTCAGGCGTAAAGGACGCGCTCTAGTCAGCAGCCCAGCCGCTACAGTGGCTTTCCGCCCGTCTCTTGCAGGGCCCTCAGACTGCGGCCCCCGCCGAGTGCTTTGCACCGTTTAGTTTTTTACTTCAAAATGAGATATGGGCAGTGTGCATAGGAATTTGTTCATAGTCTTTTTTTAAACTGTAGTCTGGCCCACCAACGGGTCTGAGGGATCGTGAACTGGCCCCCAGTTTAAAAAACTTGAGGACCCTTGCTTAGTGACTCAGGAAACAAGGGCTTTTCTTATTGCAGCCATATCCTAAACTGTAGGCAGTTCTCTTTTATTCACTTTCTGATCCATTCACCTCTGGTCCACGGGTGCATTATTTTAATAACCTACTAACATTTCAAGGTCTTCTTTTACGATACCTCATTTAAAATTACAAAACAAAACAAATCCAACTCGTGAATTAAACCAGATATTGAAAAAATATATAATGATTCTTTCAAATCATTTGGAAATAGAAATTATATTTGTTCATCAGCTAATGTTTAGAGGGGGGATATGAGTCACATGTGAATTCAGACAAGGCTCAGCATTGAACCTAAAATTATGATCCAGTTTCTTTTGCTTATCATTTTGAGTTAATTTAATTTTTGTTCCAGTTTTAATAATTGGTTATATATTTGATAATATTTGGGCATTTGTATGATTTTTAAAGAGAGTTCAATAAGTACTTTTATTAAGCTAATGAGCACGCAAATGTATGGTATGTCAAACTACTTTATTTGGGAAGCCAGAGCATGTCATATGAAACAAGGGGCTCTGGTGGTGTAGTGGTTACGCATTGGGCTGTGATTCATATGGTTGGCAGTTCAAAAAGACCAGCAACTCCACAGGGGAAAGATTGGGCTTTCTACTCCCATAAGCAGTTAGTTTTGGAAAACCCACAGGGGGTCACTGTGAGTCAGCACTGACTCGGTGGCAGTGAGTTTGGTTTAGCTTTGTTTTGGCACTGTGTTAAACACTGATTTCTCATCTTCCAAATTCCTTTAAATATAAAGTAGTGGTCTATTTTTAGCTGTAAAATAGAATTGATAAAGAGAAAAAGGAAAAGCAGCAGTGGACTACATCTTCAAAGTGCAGGCCATCTTCTACTTCGTGGGTAAGGAGCTACAACATCTTAAAGAATTAATACAAAGAGGGAGGCATCTCATTAATTCCACAACTCATGCCACTGAAGATAACCCAGTTCTCTTCGACTTCAAGCTGCTTCTCTTTTTCAAAGTGAAAGTAGCCTTTTTAAAAAGGGTATTCATGAAGATGTGACTTTCCCAACATTTCTAGTATTCTTAACCCAAAATTCTTGGTCTCGTGGCAAAATGAAGTCACAAAGAGCAGTTCTCCAGTAGGGGAGGAAAAGCTTCTAATTAATCTTCACAATTAATCCAAGGAAAGCCTTTAGGACTATCCAGAGACCTGGTTGCGGTCAAGTCAATTCCAACTCCTAGAGACCCTGTGTAGAATTTCTGAGGCCCTGAGTCATGGGAGCAGGTGCCGTCTCGCTCCTGTGGAGCAGCTGGAAATGTGAACACCAATCTTGCAGTCAGCTGTCCTGCTCTTAACCAATAGCACCGCCGGGGTTCCAGACGAACGGAGAAGGACCGTGATTTGTTCAGGATGAAATTAGAAGTGCCTGGTGTGTGCTGCTAAGAATTTCACCAGTTCAATCTACTCCCTTGCAATACATTTTTTTCCTTAACGCCTTCAGTTTGGCATTGATTTGTAAGTACGAACATCTGTGCAATATATGGAATTACTAAATACCTGCACAATGGGAGGGTGTGTAGCATCGGTTAAGAATGTGAGTTCATTCTTGAAAATGTAAGAAGTGGCAAATTGTGAACACTGCATGTTAGCATGTTAGTACACAAGTCTTCTTGTAACCACTTTTACTATACCAATTAATTCCTTTTTATTGAAGACTTACACAGTCTCGTAAAGGGAAATAAGCCAAAGCTGAATGATAAATGGTAAAAGAGTGAATTTCATGGACAAAGTTTTCTTTTTCCCTTTTTAAAATATTTTCTTTCATGATTGTTTTATGTCTCTCCAAGGTATAAAAGCAATATACCCTTCTGAGTAAAAAGAAGAACATCAAAAATTGTAACTTTGGGTAGTGACCCAGAGACAGTCATTCTTAACGTTTTGTGGCATGTCCATATGTCTGTAAGAATGTGTTTAATTAAATAAAATAAAGATTCTATTAGACTTTATGTTCAAACTGAACCCCTACAGTACACATACTTTGGATTATATGGATATGCTCATTTTCTGTCATTGAACTTTATGGTTCCAACTTTTCTGTTACAAAGCAAAACTGTGACAAATCCTGGAACTTTGAGCTGTACAATTGGTTTATTGCCTCGGCATAAAATTACGTGTGGAGATCAACTTTAAGGCGCTGTTCTGAGACTTCACGGGCATTGCCAACCACTTGGAGTGTGCAGCCTAGGGAGTTACTGTCCTTGTTGCAGTAATAGTTCTCAGTTTCCTTTTAATACACTTGACATTTTTTTAATTTCAATAAAATTTGAGGGACAAAACGATTTGAAACATTGTAAAATCTAAATTATTGATATCTGCATTTGAGCTTTTAGTAAACATAGAAAGTGTTTCTCTGTTGACTTGAGTTTATAATGAATCATATTTGCTTCTACCTCGTTGCAATCTCAAACAATGGTGAAGGCCAGAGAGAACTCTGGGCATAGAACAAGTATAAGGCGTTCCTAAAATGCACGTAGTCATTTATGATTTGTAATCTTGCCTATATAATGCACCTATCTGAGATCATGAAATGTTCTTCAATATTTAAAAAAATGAATATGGTATATTTGAATGCATTTTTCTGTAGGAAACTTAATGTTTTGAGTTTAATTTTCAAAAAAATATTTTTACTTAGAATTATCGGGATCATTTTTCTGTTTTCCAAATTTTTGTAAAAATATCCATTCAGAAAAGTTGATAGAGAAGTAATCTGAGCACTCAGACACGTGTCAACTAAATGCAGCCACTAATATTTTGCCATATTCATCTCTATTCATATTTTGAAATAATTTAAAAATCAGTTGTAGATATACTGACACGAGGCAACTCATTACTTCAGTGTACATCTTCTAAGGAAAGAAACATTCAAAGGATATTCTTTTTATAATGTCACATTAACAAATTAATGTCATATGTAATATCCATTCCATAGCCACATTTCCTTTTGGGACTAAGAAGACATTTTTTTTTTTTACTTTTCAAACCGGCACCTAATCATTGGCGTCTGTGTATTTAGTTATTTGCTATATGTCTTTTGGATTCCTTAATCTAGAACAGTCCTAAAGTTTTCGTGTTTTTTAAAAATAGGACCCGTGAGGGGGGCAAATTGGCAAGTATCAACCCAGAAGAGATTACAAAGTTGCGCTCACCACTTGACCTTTTGAAGTGCATCTTCCCTGCCAGAATCTGAAGAGTTCTGCATTTTGCATTTATAATACCTCCCCCATATTATCTATTGCTTCCCAGCAAATCACCCCCAATTTCGTTCCTTCAAACAGTGCACATTTATTGCTTTAGCTTTTGCAGACCAGGAATCCAGGCACAGGTTCATTGTTCCTCTGTGTTCCGCATGGGGGTCAGGCCGACTGAGGTCTCATCTGAAAGCTGCTCTGAGTTGCTGCATGCTCCCTCGGTTCATTTTCAAGCTCACCTACATGGTTGGCCACTTCTTTTCCTTTTGTGCACTGAGAGCCTCGGTTCCTGGCTGGCTCTTGGTTATAGGCTGTTCTTCGTTTGCCATGTGGCCCTCTCCGACATGCTGACTTGCTAGTTCAGAGCTAGAGAAAGAGTGTCTGCTAGCCCTGGTCTCCAGAATCTGATCATAGAGGTGGCATCCCGGCCTAACACCGCATTTCGATTGATTAAAGCCAGCAGAATAGATTACTTGAGGATGTGAATGGGAGACCATATTAGGACCATCTAGCAGACCTGTTGTCCACAAACAACTTTTTTTTTTTGTCCAGAGGCTTGATTAGATCGTGGCCAAGCTTTTGGGAAAGGATTCTGTACTTCCTAGGGATTGCGTACTTGCCATTTCATCTTGATTGCATTGTTCGTTTCCTTAAAGTTGGTTCCCTTCTGTCAAAAACGGGGGGGGGGTAGATGTGTAACGGCCTCCTAGTTGCCATGTTGTAGAGCATGGATGTCACTTTGAGGCAAAGGTGCACCTGACGCTAGCTAACCCATGCTGTTTTCAGCTGCCTCATGTGCGAGAAGCGTGCGCGACACGTGAGGAAGACAAGGAGAATTGATACATTCGAAACGGTGGAAGTGATGAAGATGGAAAGTACCATGGCTGTCAGAAGATCAGAAAAACCTTTCTTGGAAGGAAATAGAGTCAAGACTCATCCACAGAAGGGAGGTTGGCAAGACTTTGTCTCGAGTACTTTGGAGCAGTCCCTGGAGAAGGGCAGTGAACAGGAGGAAGGCCCTCAGAAGGAGCGACACAGAAGCTGCAAAAAATGGGCTCAGGCAATGATGGCAGGACGGGGCGGTGTTTACTGCTATTGTACATAGGATCCCTGTGTATTGGAACCAAGTCGTCGAGTCGTTGCCAACTCAGCGACCCTATAGGACAGGGTAGAACTGTCCCTGTGATGAGTTTCCGAGACTCGATCTTGTCCCACAGAGTGGCTGGTGGTTTTGAACTGCTGACTGTAGGTTGCAGCCCAACTTGTTACCATGTAAATACAGATTCAGGAACATTTCTCAAAAGTTCCTGTGGTTTTCCCGAGTTTTCTACATTTTTTGTTTACCTATCATCCTGTCAGCTTCCCGGAGTAGTAATCAAGTCACATTTGATTAATCTTTAAAATTAAGAATACTCAAACGTGCTTGTTTTCTGAGAGTACTAAAGAAGGCAGGATCTTGACTTTGAAACACAAGTGCCGATGAGACTTATAAAGGCTTCAGAACACATGGGTAATGGACCCCTTACAGAGAATGGGAACTCAAATCCTTTCCATTTTCTGCCTAAGAGAAGGGAGTTGCTAGGGTTTTAACATTTAAATTTGTGATTCCTGGATACATTGCAATAAATTTGGGGGGAAAAATCATGTGCCCTAATAGTAACATTTCCATGAGACTCCAAGTTACATAGCAATGGTTACCTCCTGAGTTGCCGCTGGATTTAAATCAGACATTTAAAAAGTGAAATTGCAATACAAAATGGTCACATTGAGTATTATCTATAATATATATTAACTCCTATGTGTTGGTTGTATGTGGAGGTGTTGGTGGCATAGTGGTTAAAGTGCTCATTTGTTAACCAGTCTGCAGTTCAAACCCCCTTCTGCTTCCCTGGAGAAGACGTGGCAGCCAGCTCCTGTCAGGATTGTAACCTTGGAAACCCGTGGGACAGTGGGTTTTCAAATTCTATAAGCATACTGTGAGTGTATCTTCATCCCTGTAGAGCAGCGGTTCTCAACCTGTGGGTCGAGACCCCTTTCAATCGGTCACCCGATTCATAACAGTAGCAAAATTAGTTATGAAGTAGCAACGGAAATAATTTTATGGTGGGGGGGAGGTCAGCACAACATGAACTGGATGAAAGGGGTGCAGCATGAGGAAGGTTGAGAACCACGGCTGTGGAGTGTAAGCCAAAGCCTGTCTATCACTACCCTAGAGAATAACGCATAGTGACCCTCTATAAGGGTTTTGTTAATTTTTATACATTTTGTGGGGGGCTCATACAGCTCTTATCACCATCCATCCATCCATCCATTGTGTCAAGCACATTTGTACATATGTTGCCATTATTTTCTAAACATTTTCTTTCTACTTGAGCCCTTGGTATCAGCTCCTCGCGTTTTTCCCCTCCCATATAGAGTTTTTGAAGCTTTGTAAATTTTTGTGGGAGCAGATTGTTTCATCTTTCGTGTTTGGATAGTGGGTTTGAACCACTGACCGTGGTAAACAGTCCAGCCCTTACCTAACAGTGCCACTGTCATGTACATACGAATGCCATTAAGTTGAGTTCAACTTATAACCGTATAGGGCAGGATAACACTGGGTTTCTGAGATTGTAACTTTATGATAAGAACGCCTTATCTTTTCCTCCCATATATCCCACACCTCCTGTCCACCCAGCTTCTGGTGCTTGGGACTATGGCTATCAACCCACCACTCCACCAGGGCTCCTTATAGCCTAAGTTTGCCTCATCCCTGCGGGGTATAAAACCAAACTTAAAGGTACTGCTAAGTAATTGTGCAGATGAAGAAATGAAACTACAAACCAAGGACATCTTTGTATTACATGCCAAGAATAACAAAACACTGGAAGAGAGTGACCATAAATTATATTGGCACAATAATGTGGAGAAAGATAACAGTTGTATTATGTATAACAAGGATGCTTTCAAAGGAACACACTCAAGCTATGTTTGCTTATTTCTACATCATGTTAAAAAAAAAGAGTATAATCTCAAGGTCAGCCGTTCAAAACCACCAGTTGCTTCCAGGGAGAAAAGGCTTTCTGCTCCAGTAGGATCAGAATCCCACAAGGGCAGTTCCACCCTGCCCTGATGGGTGCTGTGAGTCAGAGTTGACTCCATGGCAGGGAGTTAGTTTGTTCATGCCCAGGGTTACAATCGGCTTTGGAGGGTGTTCGCTCTTATGCAAATCAACAGGATTCAGGTGGGTGTATTCTGAATCACTACCTTACTCAAGGGTGTGACCAAGTCACCACTCTGTTTCTTTGGGGTTATAACCTGTTGGAAGACAGAAGCCACATCTTTATTCAAGCCGTTCCTCCATGTATAAGAGCCGTCTCAAAAGCTGAGAAAATTGCAAGGGTCGTTGAGAAGAACTACCAATGAAGCATGTTTGAGCTCTATGTGTGAAGTGGTAGACAGACTGTAGGCATGGGTACTGTAGGGCAGAGCAAAGGAGCTAGACCAAGACCAGAAGTCAAAGCAAGACCATGGTACAAAACAAGGGCAGAGCTAAAGCAGAGCAGTGTGCTTACTTGCCCACAGAGGCAGATAACAATGAACCACATGACGGAGAAGCTGAAGATAGGAGAGAGATTTGGCTACTGGGTGAAGAAAGATGGGACGATGGACCAATGACTCTATCCTTAATATTTTCTGATTCTGGCTTGTGGTAATGTGTTAACTTCCCTAATAAACCTCCTTAAAAACAAACAAGCAAAAAACCCTCCTTAATCCTGAATAGTGCCTGTGGGTTCTGTATGGCTATTGCAAATAATTATCCAGCCCAGCAGAAAGGTAGTGTTGAAAAATTGATTGCTAGCTGAATAGGGTGAGGAAGGATGTCAGTGGAGGCATGTCTGATTTCTGCCTCATTGACAACAGAGACAGATTGTCCTTCCCTTGGTGTAACCAGAGAAGGTCAGAGATGGCTCCCATAATATTGTGCAGAAGTGCTCTAGTGGTGTAGCGACCTGCAATTAGGCTGCTAACCACTAGGTCAGCAGTTCGGGAACACTGCTCCACAGGAGAAAATTGACCTTTCTGCTCCTACAAAGATTTAGTCTCGTGGGAAAATAGAGTTGAAAGATAATGGAACTCTTTGAAGCCCCTTCATATTTCTATGGAAATGCAGCCTGAGTGATTTCATATTTCTATGTGTTTCATAGTGAATTCATATAATCATAAATCTGAAAATGCAATCATACATTAATACAGCAATTCAAAAATTGTTACTAAGAACTTATGTATAGAATTTAAATTTAAAACATCGGATTACTGGGGAGCAGACTGTCTAGACATGTCTCTGCAATCAGTAGATGACTGCAGACCAGGGTTCTTAGTAACCACTTGTACTAGGGCTTATGTAGCTGCCTTCAAAGAAAAGGTCTAATCAATAGACTGTCTTCCATGGGGATATGCATAGGACAAGTTCAATTCAAGACAGAGAGATCAGCTCAAGTTAGGAGGGCAGGGAAATTTTCTCCAACACAGGATGATAATAGGGGCTTATTAGGAGGGCATTTAAAGAAAATTGAAAACTGCATTGGTGAGCAAAAGGCCAGTAAAGTTGTTCCAAGAACCTTTTTTCCATCATGACAATGAACCCTTGCACATTTTGAGTGTCTAAGAGCCCTGGTGGCCAAGGTTAGCAGTTGGAAGGGTTAGCAGTTAGCCACTTTCTGTCCTAGAATTAGTCTTAGAAATTTACATGGCAGTTCTACCCTGTGTTACAGGGTCACCATGAGTCATAGACTTGACAGTGAGTTTGGTTGAGTTGGAAGGACTGTCTTAGAAAAATTTCCAAAGCAATAATGCTTACCACATCCACCCTACAGCCGTGATCTTGCTCCTTTAAGCTGCTTTCACCTAAACTTAACATTTCAAAGAAACACACTTTGAGTCTCCTAAGGGCATCAAACTCACTGCTGTGAAGTTGATTCCCACTTATAAGGAGGCTTGCTACTCCTATAAAGATTGATAGTCCCAGAAACCCAAAGAGGGTTCTGCTCTGTACTATGGGTTATGAATAGAAATGGACTCAATGGCAGTATTTTTAAAGAACAACATTGCTATTGTAATGTGTAAATTGAAGCATATAGCAGTCTGAAAACAATTAGAGAAACATTCCTTTCAGAGGTGTTTAGACTTAGATGATATGTCAAGAAACAATAGCTTCAAATTTAAATATTTTTAATAAAGGTTTCCGTGATTCTGTAATGTCTTAGCCCTTAAATTCTTTAACACGAGTTTTACAGAAGACTATGGTTTACTGTGGGAGCCCTAAATCCATGTTAGGTCTACATAAATTCAGGGTGTGGCTCACTCTTAATATAGACTGACAGTGTGTAGAAGGTTTTTCACTTCTGGACCCTGCCTCTGGTTTGTCAACCTCCTCATACTGCCTGCCGATCTAGGAGCCATCAGCGGACTGCCCACCTAGAATTCATTCTGCAGCTCTTGGATTCATCCAGCTCTACATCCACCAGCCTGTGGTCTTCCTGCGTTATATGCCTCCTTCTGGTTCATTAGCCTCTGCAGCTACAGGACTCAGGAGAAGCCTTCAGCCTACATCTGACCCAAGGACTTGAACACAGTGCACTTAACCATGTATTCCAGTTCTAAAATGACACGAGCCCATTCTTGAAGTAAATCTTTTTATTGACATACAAATGAGTCACTGGTTCTGTTTTTCTAGAGAATCCAGCCTAACACAGAGGCTCCTGAAACCAATCTGGTTAACTTTTCTAATCTGTGGATCCCAATTGTGGTCCATACTTTCCTGCTTCTGTATTCTTGCCTGTGACTGTGATGAAGTGATCTGTTGCTAATCATAAGTTTGTGACCATTTGCTTTGTTCCATGTTTTATGTAAGCAGCCACGTGGCTGTGAATCCTTTTGAACTGAAGTTTGGCCTCATGCTGATTGTCTTTCTCATATGGATGATATGTCATGTTTCAGACTTAATAAAGGGTTCTCTATAAAATGTATTTCAATTTGAGGTTATTGCTCCTTGGGGCGGAGGACAAAAAGGTCAGTTGGCATAATGAGCTCGCAAAAACAATGTTCTACATCTGACTCGAGTCAGTAGTCACTGGGGTCTTAAAAGTTTTCAAGTAGCCATCTAAGGTGCCACTATTGGCCTCTCCTCATCTGGAACAGAGTGAAGAAAATAAAAGGTAAATGGAACTACTAAGCTTCTAAGGGTGATGGAAAAATTTGCAAATATAATGGTGATGGTTGCACAATATAATACAACCTGATTGAATTATTAGTCTGAAGTATGTTGAAATTGCAAATGTTTTGTTACATGTATATTTACCATAATAAAAATAAAAAGACATACATAAAAGACTCAGTTGATAGGTGCTAGATTGCAGTTGCCATGAGTTAATAATTATATATATTCCTAAACTTATTGCCATCTAGTCACTTCTGATTCATAGTACCCTATAGATTGGAGTACCCCTGCCCTTTAGGGTTCTGAGACTAAATCTTTATGGGAGCAAACAGCCTCATCTTTCTCCCATGGAGTAGCTGCTTGGTCCACACTGCAGACCTTGTGATTAGACGTTGAATGCACAACCCACTATGTCACCAGGACTCCATGATTTTGTATATAAGGCATTCTTGAATACTGGGGGGTGGGGTGTAAAATGGCTCACAGAAACCTATTTGTAAAGGTATCTTTTTATCTTTGTTCAAGTAATCATTTGTAAATAGTTGAAAAAATTACAAACTATTTGTAAATAGTAGACAGTTTTTAAACGAGGAAATGGGGAGGAGGAGCATAAGGAATTATTCTGCAAGACTAACGGACCACATGTACATCAACCTGAGGACAGACCTACAGGCTGCCTAAGACTGCTGACAGCTCTGAAAGGGATCACGATGAAGGCTCCTGAATAGAGTAGAAGAGAAATGTGAAGCCGAACTTAAAATCATTAAAAGGATCAGGCCTGCTGATGGGATGACTATTGGAACTCCTAGAATATAGTCCTTAGTCACCCATCAAGCCTGGAATTGAACTCACTCCCTGTCTCAAATTGTAGCCTAACCATACACAGGTCTATGAGATGAATAACAGGAGGGTGGCATGTACTCCTTAAAAACAAAACCCTAAACCTATCAAATGAGCAGCATTTGTCCAGGATAAGGTTCAGAAGGCAGGGGAAGAACGGGAAGAACGGAAACCGTCAACACGGGGAGGAAGGGGCAAGTGCTGTTACGTTGTGGAGACTAATCAATGCCAAGAAACAACGTTTGCACGAATAGTTGGATGGAAAGCCAATTTGCTCTGTATGCTTTTAACCACAATAAAACTTTTTGTTTCCCTTTCTTAAAAACTGCAAATAAAACTAGAACCAAGTGCCTTTAGAAACGACATAGGGAAATAAGAGTTTGGTGGGGGGAAAATGAGACGACTTAAAATATTTTGCTCAGATTTTCATGAGTTGAACTTAGTTTCCCCTAAATTATCTTCATATTATAACTTTTAGCTTCATAAAAACTGTGAGAGGCAGAAACTACATCTTTACATCAGTTCACAGTTGCTTGTTACAATTCACTAAGGAAAAGAGCTGTTTTAAAGCTCCACCTTTCCTCCTTTTCAGGGGCATTAATTAAAAACATTTTATTTTAAAAGAAAGAAATGGAAACACGACGAGGGGTGCCGTCGCGCCAGTGGGTTCCGACCGCAGAAGCTCCACGCGCCTCTGAGGTGCCTCCGGGAGGAAAAGCGATGGGCTCGAACCAATCGCGATCGCGCTTCAGGACGATGTGCGACGAGACCGGAAGTGACGTGTCAAGGCCGCGACGCCTGCGTCCGCTGCCTGACGTCTCAGCCCCGGGGCTGCGGTCGTTGCTGAGCCAGCCGGCCGGCTCCCGCTGCATGGTGGCTGCTGGGAGACCATGACGGGGAAGAAGTCTTCCCGTGAGAAGCGGCGCAAGCGAAGCAGCCAGGAGGCCAGCGCAGCCGCCGCGGCGCCGGACCCGGCGGCCACCCTGGCCAGCAGCGGCAGCGGCAGCACCAGCGGCTGCGGCAGCACCAGCGGCTGCGGGAGCGTCACCTGCTGTGGCAACACCAGTGTCAGTGGAAGTGTCACCGGCGGTGGGAGCCTCGGCAGCTGCTGGGGCGGGAGCAGCGTGGAGCGCAGCGAGCGGCGGAAGCGAAGGAGCACTGACTCGTCGTCCAGCGTCTCGGGGTCCCTGCAGCAGGTGCGTCCGGCTGCCCAGCCGCTTCCCCGCGGCTGCTGCTTGGTCCCAGGAAGGCCGACGACCAGCGCAGCGGAGTTGGGCCGCCGAGCGCGACTCGCTGTTAGCGTTATCTGTCTCGGGCTCCACCTGGGCTCTGGTTCTGCTTCCCCAATCCCGAAACGTTTGCTTTGAAGTACCAAGCTTCTGACTGGCTAACTTCTTTCAACTTTTGACCCCTCTCATCCCTGGTTTCTTCCCCCGCCTGAAAAGCAGGAGGCAAGAGCTATGCATCAATTTCCCCTGGAGCTAGGCATCAATGCCCCCAGGAGCCAGGCATCAATGCCCTGGTGAGCCAGACACGTGACTTCTCATTTTTTCTTTACTTTTTGATTTGTTGTTGTTGGATGCTGTCGACTGACTTCCGGCCGTAGCAACCCTATGTACCACAGAACGAAACACTGCCCCGTCCTGCGCCGTCCTCACAATTGTCCTTATGCTTGAGCACATTGTTTGCAGCCACTGTGCCAATCCATCTTGCTGAGGGTCTTCCTCGTTTTTGTTTCCCCTCCTTCTTTACTAAACATTGTGCCCTTCTCCAGGGACCGATCTCTCCAGACAACATGCCCAAAGTAGGTGAGGCAAAATCTCACCATCTGTGCCCCTCATTAGCATTCTGGCTGTACTTCTTCAAAGACAGATCTGTTTGTTCTTTTGGCAGTCCACGGCACTTTTTATATTCTTTTTTTCATTGGCCTTTAAGTAGATGTGGTTAGCTCTACATTATAGATAAGAAAATTGTGGGCAGGACCATGTACCCAAGATAGCAATTAATAGCGTGTAGATTTCAGTCCAGATATCTGGCTTTGTCAAACTCATGTTTTTTATTGTCCGTTGACCTGGCAAGACAATGTGTTCTTTAACCCTTTAAAAAATAGTATCATAAAACAAGTACATGAATACATGCTTGAACAAAATTCATACGGCAAAGAACTAAAGAGAAACTCTTGAAAGTCGTTCTTTGTGCGTCCCTTTAAAAAAAGCTTGATTCACCCCAGAATCAAAGCCCAGTGCCATGGAGTTGATTTGGACATACAGTGAACCGTTTCTGAGCTGTAAGTCCTTAATAGGAGCAGGCAGTCTTGTCTTTCTCCAGCAAGTCAGCTGGTGGGCTGAAACAGCTCACCTTGCAGTTGGGAGTTCACTGCCAGGACTCCACACGTTGACACAAAACCCTCGCATTTTCTTACCCTCTGTGTACAATCAATGCATTCCTACTCTTATGCTTTATTGTGATTCCACTCCCCACGTTGAATTGGGTTCTATCGCCAGGTCATTGGGATGAGGGTCTTTCCAGACCTAGCCCTTACTTTTTTAGTGAGAGGAATATTTTGGCTTCCGGTATTTTGCTACCACAGTGGACATTAGCGTTAGCTTTAATTCGGTCTCAGGAAAATCTGAGCAAAGAGCATGCTTACTTGTCTTTTGGCTCCTATGAGCCAGCATCGACTTGATGGTAGCGAGTTAAGTTTTGTTGTTTTTTTGCATTGGCTGGGCTTTTAGTGTAGCATTGGACAATAACAGTGATAGCAGGCCTACATCTCCCATTCTTTAGTGGGGTCATTTCTAATGTCCCATTAGAAATATGATGTCTGTCCCGTAAAAACAAAGTTCATGGCTGCCTAGTTGATTCTGGCTCAAAGTGACCGACAGGAGAGAGTAGAAATGCACTATAGGGTTTCCAAGACGGACATACATTTTCCCCCCAGCCTGCTGACCTTGTGGTTTGTCTCCCCAAATGCTTAACAAAATGTGGCACCAGGGTTCCATCTTGGATCATGTTGTGTAGATTGTCTTTAATTCCTTATTCTCTGAGTGTTGTAGAGTTTTCTACAAATCAGATACTTTTCTGGCATTCAGATCACACAATTTTCTTCTTTAACTGTATGAAATTATTCATTTATTTTTATTCATTATTCATAAATGCACTTCATGTACTTGAAGTATGGGGCAATAAACCCTATTTGGTTTGTTCTCATCTGGAATTCATATGATAATTTACTTTTGTGTTCATAAGCTAGATGATCTAAAAAGGAAATAAAAACATAAAATAAAACAAACAAAAAGTTAGATGGTCTTAGGGCATTTCATAGGCCTGCTAAGCACCAGGTCATCGGTTCGAATCCACTGGCCCCTTCTTAGGAAAAAGATGAGGCTTTCTACTCCGGTAAAGAGTTACAATGTTGGAAACTCATGGGCTTTTTAAAAGAGTTACAGTCATGGAAACCTACCCATGGAGAAGTTGTACTCTGTCCCAGCGGGTCATGATGAATCAGGATGGTTTGGTCTTTGGCCCGATTTCCATACAAGTTAATGCCTGCCAGCTACCCATATAAATACTCCCCCCCGTATATTGGTTTGTTTCCTGTAGTCTTGCTGAAAGTTTGTTTAGTTTAATGGTTTAGTTGACCACTTGTGATTTCTTATATATACTATTATATTTGGAAATAGAGATCTTTTTGCTTCTTTCACCCCAGTTGGAATGCCTTCTCTTTTCTTGTCAAATTGCCAATATTGTTGGGTGCCTCTGAGTTGATTCTAACTCATAGAGGACCCACATGACAGACCACAGTTGTCCCATAATTTTCTTGGTTGTACAAAGCAGATTGGAAAGACCTCAGATTCATTGCAGGGAGCCCGGTAAGTAAGTTATTGAAACAATTTAGGCAAACCTGTAAAAGTAGCTTTGGAGAAACTGGATATATTTGAGAGAAGAAAGAGAAGTGCCCCCAAATGTATTGATTAACAAATTACTTGGCTCCTTTTGGAATGTTTATATTGTGTGTAACAGATTTAAAAACCAAAATAGCCCCTTGTAAGCAACATTACTTGATTGTACAGCAGTTGTGATTTGTCATAGTTTTGCCATCTTTTTCTACTTATTTATGTGTTCTTAGGTAGCATGTAGCTTCATTCTTGCATATACAACGTAGCTTCAGAAAATCCATGGGAAAATGGAGTAGAAAGATAATGAAATTTTTCTGCAAGCTTTCTGTAGCCCCTTTGTATGGAAGACTTAGGTGTGAATGACCAACTTGAAGAATACTTGAATTCTTCAAAAGTCTAAAATTGTATTCAGTATTGAGTATATGTTCATGTGTGTGTCCTAAAATATTATCAAGTGCTGGTTTAATTGTCACATGAAGAGTATGATAAGGGAAGACTGTGCAGTTAGTTAACCTGTGGTTTTCAGATCTGTGCAAAGAAAGAATTTGGAAATGTTTCATGAGGAAGAATTTATTATATGGCATCCTATACATATTTTACACATTTTGAGTAGTATTTAATATTTCTTTTTCTCTCTCCATTTTAGGAAACCAAATATCTTTTTCCATCTTTGGAAAAAGAATTACTCTTAGCAGAACACAGTGACATTGAAGAAGGTGGACTGGACCTGACTGTGTCTTTAAAACCAGTTAGTTTCTATATATCGGACAAAAAAGAAATGCTTCAGCAGTGCTTCTGTATCATAGGGGAGAAGAAGTTACAGAAGATGCTTCCTGAAGTGCTAAAGGTACTTCCTTGTACACAGTATCAGACTATATGTGTATTTGGGAATACAACTCTTATTGTAGTGGGCACCTTACACATGCACTTTATAATCGAGTGCTTTCAATTAGAACAAGTTACATGAGAAGTCATAAAAAGGGATTCTGTGAATCATAAATTGTCTTTTGTATTTAGATGTTGGTCAAGAAAAAGATGAGGCCTTTTGCTATGAAGGCAGAAAAATTTTTTTAAAACAATTTATTGGGGCTCATACAATTCTTATCACAGTTCATACATATACATACATCAGTTGTATAAAGCACATCTGTACAGTCTTTGCCCTAATCATTTTTTTCTCCTCTTTTCTTTTTTTACATTTTATTAGGGACTCAGAACTCTTATCACAATCCATACATATACATACATCAATTGTATAAAGCACATCCATACATTCCCTGCCCCAATCATTCTCAAGGCATTTGCTCTCCACTTAAGCCCCTTGCATCAGGTCCTCTTTTTTTTTCCCCTCCCTCCCCTTTCCCCCCTCCCTCATGTGCCCTTGGTAATTTATACATCGTTATTTTGTCTTATCTTGCCCTATCCGGAGTCTCCCTTCCCCCCTTCTCTGCCGTCCCTCTCCCAGGGAAGAGGTCACATGTGGATCCTTGTAATCAGTTCCCCCTTTCCAACCCACTCACCCTCCACTCTCCCAGCATCGTCCCTCACACCCTTGGTCCTGAAGGTATCATCCACCCTGGATTCCCTGTACCTCCAGCCCTCATATGTACCAGTGTACAGCCTCTGTCCTATCCAGCCCTGCAAGGTAGAATTCGGATCATGGTAGTTGGGGGGAGGAAGCATCCAGGATCTGGGGGAAAGCTGTGTTCTTCATCGGTACTACCTCGCACCCTAATTAACCCATCTCCTCTCCTAAACCCCTCTATGAGGGGATCTCCATTGGCCGACACTTGGGCCTTGGGTCTCCACTCTGCACTTCCCCCTTCATTTAATATGGTATATATATACATATACACATATATACACATACATACACACACTTATATCGTTTTTGTTTTTTTTTTTGCATGATGCCTTATACCTGGTCCCTTGGCACCTCGTGATCGCACTGGCTGGTGTGCTTCTTCCATGTGGGCTTTTTTGCTTCTGAGCTAGATGGCCGCTTGTTCACCTTCAAGCCTTTAAGACCCCAGACACTATCTCTTTTGATAGCCGGGCACCATCAGCTTTCTTCACCACATTTGCTTATGCACCCATTTGTCTTCAGCGATCCTATCATGGAGGTGTGCAGTCAATGATATGATTTTTTGTTCTTTGATGCCTGGTAACTGATCCCTTTGGGACCACTCGATCACACAGGCTGGTGTGTTCTTCCATGTGGACTTTGTTGCTTCTGAGCTAGATGGCCGCTTGTTTATCTTCAAGCCTTTAAGACCCCAGTCACTATCTCTTTTGATAGCCGGGCACCATCAGCTTTCTTCACCACATTTACTTGTTCACCCACTTTGGCTCCAGCCGTTGTGTCGGGAGAGTGAGCATCATAGAGTTCCAATTTAATAAAAGAAGGTATTCATGCATTGAGGGAGTGTTTGAGTAGAGGCCCAAGGTCCTTCTGCCGGAAGGCAGAAATTTTATTGAAAAAAATAATTCTGTAAACGCTCACTGCAATTTTTACTCAGCAACCCAACAGGACAGAGTAGACCTGCCCATTTGGGTTTTCAAGATTAGAAATGTTTGTAGGAGCAAACAGCCTCCTTTTTCTCCCATAGAGAGTCTGGTGGATTTGAATTGCTAATCTTATAGTTAGCCCAACACGTAACCCACTATGCCACCAGAGTTCCTTAATACAGGAGCTAGCAATTAAATTGAGGGAATAATCAATTGTTTGGTGCTTTAAAAAATAGTATGATAATAGACTGGTATGTAACTCCACAATGGTTGGTAGGTAATGTATTTCATCAAATTCATAACTCTTTCCATGTACTTGTGAAAATGATCAAGGGAAAAACAGCATTATTCTGATTTTATAGTTGTGGAAAAGAGCTTGAATAAGGTAAACCACGTTCATATGTCTAGAAAGTATAGAACCAAGACTTGCATATTTAATCCTTTAAAGAATTGCTTGAAGTGAAATTAAGACTATCTGGCCACTTGATTTATTCTTTAGTTTGTTCTTTCATGATAAATAAGCTTTTATATGTTCCCATCAATTTTTAAATAAAATGTTCACATGTTAAACTAGCTCTTTTCTTATTTCATTACACAGAGAGATATTTGTGAATCTACTTGAGACTTAGAATTTGTTCTTATAAGATTTTGTTAACTGGATTTTTTTACGTGCTAACCAGTTTATGGTAGAGTTATATTACATAACATACAATTTTTTAATCCCCTTTCCTTAGAACTGTTCAATAGAAGAAATTAAAAAACTCTGCCAGGAACAGTTAGAGCTCCTATCTGAAAAAAAGATCTTGAAGATTCTTGAGGGTAAGGATGCTTATCTGCATATTCTAGGACATGTCTTCGTTATAAATTCTGTGGTATTCTCTTCTTATTTTGGGTATTAACATTTTGTTTGTAGGTAGCCACTGAAGAGTTTTTTAGTTCTCTTTGTATTGACAAATTTGATTACACGTCAGAATAACATTTCATCATTTACTGACCTAGAGTTTTTCTAAATCAAGTGTATGTAGGTAAGTGTGTAAGGTTGTACATAGTAAAATGAAATAGAAAAGGTTTATTCAAACTACTATAAATAATGTTTAAAAAACCCAAATTTCTCCTAAAATAAATTTTTACTTGCTGCTGTGTCTTCATAGCTTCATCGCCTTTTGCATATCTCTGCACTACTCAGACCCTTTTCACAGATAAAGGAATCTCACAGACTTTGCCAGCTTTCCTGTGTGCCTCAGTGACTCCTCTTTGTGTGATACTTTTTATTATCTCTAGAATTTTCGATTTACAAGCCCCCCCAAAGTTTTATTGGCACATAATTTACATATAATTCAAGTTTTTTCCTCTTGAACATTGGAGTGATATTTGTATTAGTGATATAAGAGTAGGAACAAAAATAGAGACCTTCACTTTCTAGAAATAATTTCTAATTTTGCTTTTCCATGAACTTTTTGAAACCCCCTCATATAAGCATTTAAAAAGTGTAACCTTTCAAAACTATAAAGTTCCTTAATCTGCAGCACTTTTAACGTTGACATTTTTGTCTGATTGAATCGTGTTGATGGTTTTTTTGTAAGCATGTTTTATATAGTTTATTTCGTTTATAAGGTGACAATGGTATGGATTCTGATATGGAAGAAGAGGCAGATGATGGCTCTAAGATGGGATCTGATTTAGTCAGTCAGTAAGTTAAAAAAAACACTTTCATTTTGATTTCATACCTCACGCATGTGATAGTTTTATGTGTTTTGTTTTCTAGAAAATAATTCTACAGTGTAGAAGAATTGATTTGATGTAATGATCGAAAGCCTTATACTGATTGCTCATTTTGGTGTCTGAAAATAGAGTTAATCGCTTTCAGGATGAATGTGATTTTCCCCAACTATTATACATAAGACAACACAGATGTCAACCTAAAGCAAATTCTTATCTCTCCTTAGAATTTGAATATATACTTCATAATATCTAACACTTATCCAGCATGTACTATGTACCAGATTCCATGTTAACAGTACTGGTGATTTTATATTATTGAATTCTTCTGCATATCTAATACTATTCATTTATAGTAGACTCATTTCACAGATGACTTAGTAAAATGGTTCATTTTATATACGTATATCAACCAAAAAAACAAAAAGCAAACTCACTGCTATTGAATCAATTCTGACTCATGGTGACCCTGTAGGACAAGGGAGAACTGCCCCTGGGGGTTTCCAAGACTGGAACTCTTCACAGGAGTAGAAGACTTCGTCTCTCTCCCGAGGATTGCCTGGTGCTTATGAAGTGCTGATCTTATAGATCCCAGCCAACTCATAACCACTAGGCCACCAGCATTCCTTGAAGTTCACAATAGCTGGTGACAAAGCTGCCGAGCCCAGAGCCCAGCCCTGTGCCTGGTTTCTACTGATGGCGCAGAGGAGGCGGGGTGGAGGGCGCCCGATGACAACAGTCCTTTCAGTGTCTGCTCTCTTCTCAGTGGGATGCAACTAGCCCTCTAGCCCCAGTCCCTCCCCAAAGGCTACTGGGGTGGTTAATTGAGACTTACTGTCCGTGTCTGATGTGCAGGGACTCTCCCCTCCCAGCTTCTCTTTGGTGAAAGCCTAACTACACACACATATAATTTGATTAGTGGGATGCTAAAAAGTGCCTACAATTCTGAAACACAAATTCATCAAAAAAAGAAGCACGCGGATGTTTTACAATAAATTTTTCTACCTGTGGTAGCATGGCCAAGGGGTGTAAGGTGCTGGAGTACAATGAAGCGTTCTGCCCTACCGCTGCTCATCAAACTCACACTCAAGAATGTTAGCCTCTAGAGGTAACTTTTGCCTGGAAAAGCAATTACTTTGGTGATTGCCAAAGACTGATTTTTATCTCATTTTGCAAAGCTTAGAATAAGAAAGGATTTGTACCACAGGTACACAATTAAGTCATTAGAGGCAGTAGAATAAATAAACAGTATATATTTCGCTTAAAATCTTGAGTACCTTTGCCATTTCTAAAAGTTCTATTGTGTAGGTCTCACTGAAGAGGGAGAATTTTACTTTATGTGATAATGTTTTTTTAAAAATCATTTTATTGGGGGCGCATACAACTCTTATCACACTCCATCCGTCAAGCACATTTGTTGCCATCATCATTCTCAAAACATTTTCTTTTACTTGAGCCCGTGGTATCAGCTCCTTGTTTTTCCTCTCCTGCCCCGCTCCCCCCTCATGAACCCTTGATAATTTATAAATTATTTTTATTTTGTTGTCTTAAACTGTCCAACATCTCCCTTCACCCACTTTTCTGTTGTCCGTCCCCTAGGGAGGGGATTATATGTAGATCCTTATAATTTGTTCCCCCATTCTACCCCACCTTCCCACCACCCTCCCGGTATTGCCACTCTCACCACTGGTCCTGAAGGGTTCATCAGTCCTGATTCATGTTACAACTTTAAAGAGCATCAAAATTATTGATTTGTAGCAAAGCTTTTGGAAGCTCACCATATTACTTGGCTTTCTCATTATCAACAGGCTCTATTAGGTCATCTCATACAATGATACCTCCTCGATTGTCGAACTCAATTTGTTCCAACGTTGTGTTCAGATACCCAAACTTACTTACAGCATCAGACAGTGATTCTTTCTGAGTGAACACAAAATTAGTTGTGTATTTCCTTGTGTTACAGAGTAAATTCTGGCCTGAATATTTGTTGTGCAAAGTCTATTAAATGAGAGTGAAGGGAGACCACATGAAGGTCAAGAAAGGTGACCTTACAATTATGTCAGTGTGTCAGCTTCTTATCAGCCTCTAGATAGGTTTTTACCTTCTCGTCTTAATTTTAATGAACAAAAATCACTTTAATAACGTAGAAAAAGGGATGTGTGGTATTGAACATCCATGAAAGTTGTGACCTTTCCTCTCAGAGTCCCCTCTTTCTCTTAAATAGTCTTCTCTACTTGATCTCTGGGTTCTGTTACCCGTTGCAATGGGTACACAGAACTCACAGGCAAATTTCAAGATGGAAGGGTTTATTAAGGACACTAACAAGTTGTAGTGCCAGTGAGAAATACTTAGGGATGAGGTGCTGATCAGGATGTGTTACACAGTTTTGTCAAGTCTGCCAGTAAATGCCCAAAGGGCATACTATTCTGCTAAACCTCAGCCAAAAGGCTGTGAGCTCCATTTCTTTGGGTCAGCAAATCCAGCTTCCCCAATTAAGTGCCCAGAGGCTCACCACTCCACAAGCCTGCCTCCTGCAAAAAAGCACTCATCTCAACTTGCTCTGTGGGTTGGGAAGCCCCTCACTCTGTCCCATGCTCCTGGTTCTGCTGCGGCTCCTCTGATGATGTAGCTCTCTTCTGGATCCAGGAGGTTCACTGCGCAGGGACTGCAGATCCCAAGAACATACTCCATCCACTGCTGCCTCTTGCTGGTAATGAAATCTCTCTACCGGACCAGGACCTATCCAGGGCAAGGTCATTTGAGAGACTTGGCCTCGAAGAGCCACATGGAATAATTCACTGCCCCGCACCACCTTTCCCCTTCATTATAGTTTTTGTCAAACGAGATATTCCATTGGTAGCAGGATCTCAGAAGCTGTCCCCTGTGGCAGTGTGCTATGTAAGGGTGTGCCTGTGTGGTATGTGGAGCATCTGCTGTAGTAACTGCCCCTGGGCAGTTAGCCACTGAGTGCGTCAAGGATTTGCATCACTTAGGAACTCCCTGTGTATTTTAGTTTCACTTATTCCAGTAACGATTTGAATATACAGAAGTACTTGTTTACACTAATGAAGCTATGTTATGAAATTATCTTTACACTTTTATCTCCTCACATTGTCATCTTTATATGTTGAAAATCTAGCCTTCCTTTAAAATCAGCTGTTAAATGCACACACCCCCCACTCCCTGTCCCCAGAGCTTCCTGGTCTCTACTGTTTTTTATAGAAGATTATTTCCTTATTCATATTTTATACTGTTTTGCTGGTGTCAAAATAGCTTGTGCTTTTGAAGTTTAGTGGTTAGTGTGCCTCAGAGATTAACATCCCCAAACTGGAAGCTGTAAGAAACTGTTAAAGATGAGCAAATAAGTGAACGTTGAATGTATAACACTTTCAATAGGAATAATGTATCACTAAAGTGGTAATTATAAGAAATGAGTGAGAATGGACCACTGTGAAACACGAATGAATGAATGAATGTCTACTTTATAACATTGCTTCTACTTCTCTTCACTGTAACAACTTCGAAGGATGAGATTGTCACCTCAAGTACGCTTTATGTAAATTAAGGATCATTTTAAAGCTTTAAAAATCCCCAGCTTCGCTGATCTTGAGTCGATTCCAAATCAGCGTGACCCTTTGTGGCTTCCCTTTGGGTTCCTAGGACTTGAAGTATTTGCAGAAGAAGACAGCCCCCTCTTCCTCCCTCAGAACGACTGTTGTGCTCGACCTGCGGACCTTTAGTTAGCAGCTCCATGCATGCTGCTGCCAGAGCGCCTTTAGTAATGTAGCATCTCTAACTTTGCATTGTTTAAAAAGTTCTACAAATGATGGTGAGCTAGTGAATGTTACAGATTAAGACAGATTACTTAATATGAACAATAATTTAAAGTTAAATGCAGTAATATGAAGAGGAATATATGGAGATGGATTAGGAGGAGCTTTATTTAACCAAAATGGCACTAAAAATAAGAACAGTATTAGTTTGATATAATGTTTTATAATTGTGCTTTAAATAATATGTTCATAATGAAATGTAAGTGTAAAATAGTACAGTGTAAAATAATCAGAATTAAAGTTTTTAATATAGAAAGGATAAAAAACACTTGGGGAAATGTCAGCAATATTTTAGAATTGCTCCCTCTAGTCTCTTTCTGAATTTCAAACTAATGCACTTTTAGTGAATGATATAGAGGGAGATGGCATTGGAAAGGAGTCTATACTTCTTTATTTTACATTTTATTAGGGGTTCATACAACTCTTATCACAATCTATACATGTACATACATCAATTGTATAAAGCACATCCGCACATTCCCTGCCCCAATCATTCTCAAAGCATTTGCTCTCCACTTAAGCCCTTTGCATCAGGTCCTCTTTTTTTCTCTCCCCTAATCTATACTTCTTTAGCTAATGTTAAGACAGTGTCACAATTCTAGGAGATAAATTTAAAACTCCAGGTTCTCAAAATAAGGTGTATGACTTGTCCTCTAAAGTAGATTCTGTACAGATATTCTGGAACGACTGTTCCTAGCCATTGCCGCTTTATGGTCACAGCATAGGCAGTTTCTAATGTCGTTTTGACTGGATTCTAGTTTTTCATTGTGCACCATAATGACCCGGTAGGAGATAGCAGAACTGCCTCTGTGGGTTTATAAAACTGTAAATCTTCACCACAGTAGAAAGCCTCATCTTTTTATTAGCAGAGCGACTGATGGGTTTGAACTGCTGACTTGAGACTAAGTAATATGCAAGGATAAGTAAAACGTTATTGCTCGTTGGGTTCCAGTTAATACATGTTTATTTCACATAAAGCATGCTTAAACATGTCTGTGCGATCAGAAATCCTCGCAGCAATATACTTGTCTTAGTCCTAGCAGGTTGCCTTTGAAAAACAAAATCCAGTCAAAAGGCTGGGTCAGTTAACTCAAAAGAGAGAGCTCCATCAGCTCAGACAGCTAGGATGACTATTAGGGCGAAGGACATACGATGATCACAGGAACCTGTTGTGAAGAAGTTTTAAGAAAACGGAAAACTTCAGTGGTGTGAAAAGGCCAGGAAAATGATATCAGGGAATTTTTTCTCCATCATGACAATACACCTGGCTCGTTCTTTGAGACTATCAAGGGCTGTCCCAGGAGAATTTCCTTCTTAAACATTATCCCATCCACCCAACAACAGCCCTAGTCTTGTCCCTCAAACTCCTTTTTGTGGCGAGAAGAGGATTCATGTGGAGCTCTGGTGGCACTGTGGGCTAAGCACAGGTTGGCTGCTCAAACCCTCAGTCACTCCACAAGAGAAAGATGAGGCGGTTTGCTCCCATAAGACTGACAGTCTAGAAGTCTTCGTGGGGCTACGTGAGCCAGCAGTTCGGAGCCCTGCGGTGTCGGGGTGCAGTTGTTGGGCTGCGATCCGAATGGTCGGCATTTGGAAACCACAGCCCCTCCTGGGAGAAAGTCTGGGTTTACTACCACCATTTACAGTTAGTCTCAGAACTCCACCGGGAGGTCCCGCGTGAGTACTAAATGGATGGCATTGAGTGTGCAGTGGGTTTGGTTTTTTTGTTCCAGGTAATTTGGAGTGGGCTTTTTTATAAAATGAATGTTTTTCTTTTGCCAAATCAGAAACGGTAGTGGTTTTATTTAAAATAGAGTACATAAATAGGCTTGAAATAGAAAATGGCTGAAAAGAGCAATTTATGGGTCAAGTAGATACTAGTTAGTATTTGCAATGTACTGGTTACTACAGTGCTATAGTTCTTTTTTTTCTTCAATCATTTTATTGGGGGCTCATACAGCTCATCACAATCCATCCAGCCATCCAGCCGTTGTGTCAGCACATGTGTACGTTGGGTGCTCTCATCATTCCCCAGACATTTGCTCTCTGCTCGAGCCCTGGTACAGTGTTATATCTCTTTCAGCGTCTACAGTTCTTCCACACCTCACATCAGGAAGTGTCCAGCACACAGCTGTTCGCAGTCAGAAGAGGCAGTTGAGGGATGAATGACAGAATGGAAGACGATCTTATTTGTAGGGCAGTTAATGAGGATGCAGCCTTGAGATAAGTTGCTTATTCTTGAAAATGATAGAGTGATCACTAGAATTGTGCATATGACCATTTTTCTATCGCTGAACTCTAACCAGTGGTGTATGGTAGAATTCTGTCATGGTATTTTTGTATGTATAGATAACTTTTAAAGGGGCAATGACATGTAGCCATATACATAAAACATTCTCAATAATTATCAACACAATTGGACATGTTGGAAATAAAAGAATCCATCATAAACTGCTATTCTTAAAAACTTAAAAGAAGTGAAATATTTGATTAAAATTCATATGCTATGAGCATTGGCTTTACAGTACTTAAATAAAGATAGTTTTATCCATAGATTCGAGAACAGGCCTCAGATGAGGAAGTTAACGTTTGATTTGTCAAACTCATGTAATCACTCCGGATGTAGGTGATTGTTTTGTGCCTGTGACTTAAAAAAAAAATTATGAAAAAAAACTCGATGCAATAGTTTATTAAATTCTCGCTTGCCTATTGCTCAGCTTGCCTTATACCATATTATTTTAACCCCTTTCAGTTCTTTCATTCTGATTACTTTGAAGCAATATCTTCACTCTGTTACTTTAAAACAGTGGTCCTCAACCTGTGGGTTGTGACCCCTTTGGGGGGTCAAACAGTCCTTTCACAGGGGTTGCCTGATTCATAACAGTATCAAAATTACAGTAATGAAGTAACAACGGAAATAATCTTATGGTGGGGGGATCACCACAACCTGAGGAACTGTATGAAAGGGCCGTGGCGAGAACCACTGCTTTAAAAAGACAGAGAGCTAGCTCTCCTAATTGCTGTAATAGTCCTGCATGAGCATGGTTGAGATACTCCAGGTGGGCGCTGACTGCAGGCAAGAGGTCCGACTTGCATGCATTGTGTCCCTGAAGGGAACTTTGAGGCCTAGGAGGAACTGTATTTTTGTAGCAGTCTCCATGCCGAGAATTTCAGTATTTTTTTGTGAATAGAAGCATTTTTCCCCTTCCTCATCAAGTGGCTTTACCTACCAAGTTTGTTAAAAGGATTTTTGCTCCACATTTTAAATTTAATCTTTATCATGAAAAAGCCAGACATCTCACGTGGTTCTGAACGGATCAGCTATCAGGCACCAAAGAACAAAAAATCATATCATTGGGTGCACACCTCTATGATATGATCGCTGAGGACGAGCAGGTGCATAAGCAAATGTGGCGAAGAAAGCTGATGGTGCCCGGCTATCAAAAGAGATAGTGTCTGGGGTCTTAAAGGCTTGAAGGTGAATAAGCGGCCATCTAGCTCAGAAGCAACAAAGCCCACATGGAAGAAGCACACTGGCCAGTGCGATCACGAGGTGTCGAAGGGATCAGGTTTATGGCATCATCATCATCAAAAAATAAAAAATCTTACCATAGTGAATGAAGGGGGAAGTACAGAGTGGAGACCCAAAGCCCATTTGTCAGCCACTGGAGATCCCCTCCCAGAGGGGTCTAGAGGAGGACATGAGTCAGTCAGGGTGCGATGTAGCACCGATGCAGAATAGAGCTTTCCTCCAGTTCCTAAATGCTTCCTCCCTCCCACCCCCACCCCACCCCCACCTACCATGATCCGAATTCAACCTAGAGCAGAGGTTGTACACTGGTGCAGATAGGAGCTGGAAACACAGGGAATTCAGGGTAGACGATACCTTCAGGACCAGGGGTGTGAGGGGTGATGCTGGGAGGGTAGAGGGTGAGTGGGTTGGAAAGGGGGAACCGATTACAAGGATCTACATGTGACCTCCTCCCTGGGGGATGGACAACAGAAAAGTAGGTGAAGGGAGACGTCAGGCAGGGAAAGATGACAAAATAATAATTTATAAATTATCAAGGGCTCATGAGGGAGCGGGGAGGGAGGGGGAAAAATGAGGACCTGATGCCAGGGGCTTAAGTGGAGAGCAAATGCTTTGAAAATGATTAGGACAATGAATGTACAGATGTGCTTTATACAATTGATGTATGCATATGTATGGATTCTGATGAGTTGTATGAGCCCCTAATAAAATGTAAAAAAAAGAAAAAGAAAAAACCAGACATCCAGAAAAGTAAATTGCAATATATTGAATCCCTGACATAAGCGTTGCCTAGATCTGCGGGTTGTCAATTGTAGCACTTTCCCGTGTGTGTTGCAGCTCAGTTCTCTAGTGCTGCTGTAACGGAAACAACCACAAGTGGGTGCTCTAACAAACAGGAAGTCATTGCCCCAGTTTGGGAGGGTCTCAATCCAAAGTCTGAACGCTGGCATTGGGGAAAGGCTTTCTCTGTTCATCACCTCTGAGAGAAGTTCCTTATCTCCTTGAACATCTGTGGGCCAGGCACTCACCTACATATATCTTGGTGTCAGTCTTCCCTTTGATCTAGGCGGTTCTCAGCACAGGGCCCCCGTATCCAAAGATCTCTACTCTAATGCACTCCAGAAAATTTCCCTACATTAAATTAAGATTGTGACCCAAGTAAGTGTATTGTAGACCACAAACACCCTGCCTTATTAACATAACAGACATAACTAATCCTGTTTAATGTAATCTAATCCTGCCTTATTTACCATGGCAGAGCTTAGGAACTACAACACATATGACAATTCTGCCCAATCGCAAAATGCTAGTACCGGCTTTATCAAAGCGCTTCTTCACTGTGATGTTTGACTTGTTTCTATGTTGTTATACTTGTTAGGTGCGATAAAGCGAGTTCTGACTCAACAAACCCACGCCAAACTCACTGCCATCGTCAGTGCTGGCCCACAGCGACCCCCTGTGGGCTACAGGGACTGTAACTGTTAATGGGAAAGCCAGACTTTCTTCTACAGAGCTGCTGGTGTTTCCTAATTGCCTACCTCTTTTCACAATCACTGCCATGCGTAGGCTCATGGTTGTAGCTCCTGTAGGTCGCACCATGTGGTTGACGTCTTCTTTTCTCTGTTCCTTTATTTTAGGAAGCCTGGTATCCTCCTCCACAGGCTGGTCCCTCCTGCTAACATGCCTAAAGTAGATGAGATGAAGTGTCTTGCTTCTAAGGAGGATTCTGACTATACTTCTTTCGAGATAGATTTGTTCATTCATCCGGTGGCCCATAGTATATTCAGTATGCTTTCCCAGCATCATAATTCAAATGAATCCATTTTGGGTCTTTCTAAATTCTTTGGGCATTAATCAGTACTAAAGGAGATTTGTACCACTTCCCCGCGCCACCAAGAGACCTGGTGGCTGAGTCTTCATGCTCATTTCGTAAAACTGCACACTTTTTCGTTTTCATCAAGCAAAGTGATATCGTGTGCATCTGGAAGATTGTAAACAAGTCTTCCTCCCATCCTGATTCCAAAGTCTTCGTCCTATAGCCTTAATTTCTAGCCACCTCATCTGTAAGCCAGTCTCCTGCCCGAAGGCACCCAGCTTTACTTGTGGCTCTGCCACCTTCCAAACAGTCTCCGACGGGCTTCCCTACTGGCTCTTCTTTCTGGATGGGAATGGGATTCTCTAATCCTGGTAGTTCTTGAAGTGTTCTTTGTGATAAACACCATTCTTCTTCAGCTTGCCCTTGCCTGACTGGTAGATTATACGAATAACTAGAACTTGTTCTTATGTGGGGAATTTCAAAAAGGTTGTAATAAGATTTTATCTTTTAATTTTATTTTTCATGAACTTTGTGAAGGGACCATGATTTTCCTTATCAGCTAGAAATTATTTTTTAACTTTAAAATTAGTACATATATTAATAATTGGTGTATTAAATTAATTTGGTATATTAATGTACACTTAGTGGACTTAAACAACATATATTTGTTCTGCACATTTTTAAAATCATTTTATCGGGGGCTCATACAACTCTTATCACAATCCATACATACATCCATCATGTCAAGCACATTTGTACATTTGTTTCCATCATCATTTTCAAAACATTTGCTTTCTACTTGAGCCCTTGCGATCAGCTCCTCATTTTCTCTCCTCCCTCCCCATTCCCCTCTCTCATGAACCCTTGAAAATTTATAAATTATTATTGTTTTGTCATATCTTACACTGTCCAATGTCTCCCTTCACCTACTTTTCTGTTGTCCATCCCCCAGGGAGGAGGTTATATGTAAATCCTTGTAATCAGTTCCCCCTTTCTGTCCCACCTTCCCTCCACCCTCCCGGTATCACCACTCTTACCACTGGTCCTGGAGGGATCAGATGATCCTGGATTCTCTGTGTTTCCAGTTCCTATCTGTACCAATGTACATCCTCTGGTCTAGCCAGACTGTAAGGTAGAATTGGGATCATGATAGTGGGGGCAGGAATCATTTAAGAACTAGAGGAAAGTTGTATGTTTCATCATTGCTACACTGCACCCTGACTGGCTCGTTTCCTCCCTGAGACCCTTCTGTAAGGGGATGTGCAGTTGCCTACAGATGGACTTTGGGTCTCCACTCTGCACTCACCCTCATTTATAATTATATGATTTTTTGTTTTTTGATGCCTGATACCTGATCCCTTCAACACCTCGTGATCACACAGGCTGGTGTGCTTCTTTCATGTGCGCTTTGTAGCTTCTGAGCTAGATGGCCACTTGTTTATTTTCAAGCCTTTAAGATACCAGACGCTATTGTCTTTTGAAAGCTGGGCACCATCAGCTTTCTTCACCTCATTTGCTTATGCACACATTTGTCTTCAGTGATTAGATCAGGAAGGTGGGCACCCATTGATATGATATTTTGTTCTTTGATGCCTGATAACTGGTCCCTTCTACACCTCATTGTCACACAGGCTGGTGTGCTTCTTCCATGTTGGCTTTGTTGCTTCTGAGCTAGATGGCTGCTTGTTTACCTTCAAGTCTTTAAGACACCAGATGCTATATCTTTTGGTAGCCGGACACCATCAGCTTTTTTTCACATTTGTTTGTATTTGGCGATTGTGTTGGGAAGGTATGCATCATGGAATTGTTCTGCACATTTCTGAAGGACAGAAGCCTCAAATCATTGTTACTGATGTAAGCAAGACTGGCTGTTTTTGAGGCTCTAAGGGGAGAATCTGTTTCCTGCCTTTCATATTCTGGCGGCCAGTTGCATGTCTTGGATTTTGGCCTATGCCGCTGTCTTCTCAACACCTTCTCCGGTCTCTGCTCCCTTCATTATTCCACTGTCTCCGCTGATTCCGCACCATAAGGACATTGGTGATTACTTCAGACCTGCCAGAATAACCATCTAAAGATTTTAAATCACATCTGCCAAGATTTTTTTTGTTGTCACAAGAGCTAATATCCACAGGTTCTTGGAATTAGGATATTTGGAGGGCTATTACAATAGAGAAAATATCAATCTAAAGATAATCCCTATTGGAAAAAAAATTCCAACCCACCTCCTGTTTTTGATCTTTTTCCAAAACAGAACTTCTAATACTTTTTTCATGTTACAAATCCTTTTAGAAGTCTTTTGAGCCTTTCTTTGAAGAATGGTGTGTGTATGTATTTAATTTAGGAATTGCAAGGCTCATGAAGGAAGCCAGTTATATTGAAATGGGTAATCATGACAAGGTGATATAGGTACCTTTCCAATATATTAACTAATATAATGTGGCAGAATTCTAGTAGCTTCCATAATTTTGAAGTCACAATAAGCTTAAACTGTATTTTGATCATCTGAAACAGCTATATCTTGAAATGGAAATATCTATGAAATGTGTTCATGACAAAACTCACAAATATTACTGATACTGTAACAGATGCTTAAATTGTACAATTTTAGTGAAAATACAGATATACCTTTCTCTGCCTTTGCTTGGCTGAAAAGAGCCCTTAAAAAGATACCCTTATCTTAGTTCCTGAAACTTTTAAATGTTAGCTTATACGGCAGAAAGGATATTTGTAGATATGGTTATCTGATGGAATTGATCCTCAGTTTAAAGCCAATTTTAAAAATACAGACTTTGATAGGTGAGTTCTGTGAGCAACTGAATGATCAGGAAATGGATTCTTTAATTTTGATGAAGTGCAATTTATTATTTTTATATATAGGCCATGTTCTGAATGTCTTATCTAAGAAATTTTCATTTAAGTTAGAGACACAAAGATTCGTTCCGTGTCTTCCATAATTTATAGATTTATGTTTTACATTTCACTTGGCATTCTGTCGATTTCTTGCGCTTTTATTTGTGCCAACGCATTCAGTACATCTTGGACTTCTTCAGTCTCATTGAATTTCAGTGACTAATCTCTGAGAGGTGGACAGCCTATTCCTTCTTTGTAGTCTATCCTTAGTCTGGAAGCTCCACTGAAACCTGTTCACCTTAGGTGGCCCTGCTGGTATTAAACATATTGGTAACACAGCGTCCAGCATCACCTGGCAACATGTGAGCCACCACTGTAGGACAGACTGGCAGATAAGTGGTAGGAGCAGCAGTCAAGAATGAAGCGATGTGATGCATTGGGCAGATGGGCTGTATGAGACCTGTTGAAAGCGTTGAAGGACAAGTGTCACTTCAAAAATGAAGATTGGCCGGACTCGGCCGTGGTGTTTCCAGTTGCCTCATATGCATGTGAGAGTTGGACAGTGAGGAAGAAAGAAGAATCGACGCATTTGAATGATGGGATTGGTGAAGACTATGGAAAGAAAGTACCCTGAGCTACCTGAAGCACAACCAAATCTGTCTTGGAAGAAGTACAGCCAGAAAGCTCCCGAAGCAAGAATGGTGAGACTTGTCTCACACAGTCTGGACTCGTTTTCAGGAGAGACCAGTCCCTGGAAAAGGACTCCATGCTTGGCAGAGGAGAAGCTCCGTTGAAAAGATGCTCAAGGAAATGGATGGACGGAGTGCCAACAATAGACTCAAAGATGACGACAATTGTGAGGCTGGCGCAGGGCCAGGCAGGCTTGGTTGTGTTGCACATAAGGTTCCTACGAGTCGGAAACTACTGGACGGCAGCTCCCAATAATAATAGCATGTTTTATTGAGGTCTTTGAATTAATTTTTATTTTCAAATTTGTTTCAAAAAATGGATAGTCATTTACCTAGGTATCCAATTATATTAGTACTGCTCAAAAATTATTCTTTACCTATTGAATTACCTTTTCTAAAAAAAAAATCAACCTTATACAAGAGAGTTAAAAAAATCTTTGGAAAAATGCAATTACAAGTTAATGGAATTTGTGAATTTTTTGAAGCCCCCTCATATGTCTGGGTTTGTTTGGGGGCTCTATTCTCTTCCAGTAATGTGTAGGCTGTCCTTTCTTCACTACCATAGTATTGGTTTCTGTCACCTTGTTGTCTTCAAATCCAATAACTCGTGTTCTTAAACACCCCCCCCTTTTTTTTCCAAACTGTTTTCTTGCCCATGATCATTTTTAACAGTAGGCGCTCATTAGAAGATAAGCTACTTTAACTCAGTCTCTGTTGTTTAATCCCTAAATGGTGGAGAGAACTGGGGCTTTTCTTTTGTAGTGCCATATTATCTGCTTCTCTGTCAGCTCACTTTTACTGAAATGAGAAGAATCAGCTTGTGTTTGGTTGTATTTCCATGTTTCCATTGAGGCATTTTCCAGTATCTTTCAGTTGGATAAGAAATGGATTTTTCCTGTTTAAACAATATTTTTAAAATTTGCTAACACATGTGTGATTGTTCTTAAATTTCATAAATCTCCCTAATGTATTTATTATTTTGCTTAAAAACATTTTATTTTAAAATTATTGTTTTAAGAAAGAATTGGAAATGGCTAACTGTATTGGGAGGAAATGATGGAAATGGACTGAAATGGATTTGAGACACTGAATCCCAAGGACAGATACAGGGCCCATGTTATGTTTCAAGGCCAGGCTTGCAAATTAAGCTGCTTAAAGAAGGCACCTGCAGTATCTGACAGTGTTTCCACGCTGTGCGTAAGGGTTCCATCAGCTATTTCCTCTGACGCGGACAGCCAATTCCTTCTTCATAGGCTGTTCTTAGTCTGGAAGCTCCACTGACCCTGCTGGCCTTTGAAATACCAGTGACATAGCTTCCAGCATGACAAACTGACAGACAAGCAGTGCTGACAAAGAACATGGGAAGTACCATCGACTGCCACGAGCATAAACAAATCTGTCGTGGACAAAGTACAGCCACAGCTCCTCACAGGCAAGGATGGCATGACTTCTTACATACATTGGATAGGCTGTTAGGAGGCGACCCATCCCTGGAGAAGGGCAGCATGCTTGGTAACATGGAGAGGCAGCAAAAAAAAAGAACCCCAGTGAGATGAAGTGACCAACTCCGGACCGGCAGTGTTGGTTTCATTGTTTGTGCATCGGGTCGGGTCACCGTGGGTGGGAACTGACTCCGTGACCCCGAGCGATGGCAGCAGCAACAAAGAAGGGCCACTGCACATGGGGGAAGGAATTTAAAATTTAGAAATAATTTTGTTATTTTTTAATGGTGAAGAAACACAAAGATTGTTGTTAAAAGGTTCGTCCCCATTGGGCCTCCACTCAAGTACTCCCTGAATGCAAGAACACTTTGTTCTACTAAACTGGCATTCCATGATGCTCACTTGCCGGACAGAATTGCTGAAGACAACGTGGGCGAATAAGCAAATGTGGTGAAGGAAGCTGATGGTGCCGGGCTATCAAAAGGTATAGTGTCTGGGGTCTTAAAGGCTTGAAGGTAAACAAGCGGACATCTAGATCAGAAGCAGCAAAGCCCACATGGAAGAAGCACACCAGCCTGTGTGATCAGGAGGTGTTGAAGGAATCAGGTCTCGGCATCATCAGAACAAAAATTCATATCATTGTGAATGAGGGGGAGTGCAGAGTGGAGACCCAAAGCCCATCTCTAGGCAATTGGACATCCCCTTACAGAAGGGTTGTAGGGAGAAGAGGAGCCAGTCAGGGTGCAATGTAGCAACGATGTATCATACAACTTTCCTCTAGTTCCTAAATGCTTCCTCCCTCCCCACCATCATGATGCCAATTCTACTTTACAAATCTGGCTAGACCAGAGGATGTACACTGGTTCAGACAGGAACTGGAAACACAGGGAATCCAGGGCGGATGAGCCCTTCAGGACCAGTGGTGAGAGTGTCGATACCAAGAGGGTGGGGTGGAAAGGGGGAACCGATTACAAGGATCTATATATAACCTCTTCCCTGTGGGATGGACAACAGAAAATTGGGTGAAGGGAGACGTCGGACAGTGTAAGTTATGACAGAATGATAATGATTTATAAATTATCAAGGGTTCATGAGGGAGGGGGGAGCGGGGAGAGAGTGGGGAAAATGAGGAGCTGATGCCAAGGCTTAAGTGGAGAGCAAATATTTTGGGAATGATGAGGGCAACGAATGTACAAATGTGCTTTACACAATCTATGTATGGATCTTGATAAGAGTTATATGAGCTCCTAATAAAATGATTAAATAAAAAAAGATTCGTCCCCAAACCAGCTTTGGCACAGAGTGCCTTTCTGTTCCCCTTATTTTCTCTCCCTACATCCTCTCCTTCCCTCTCCCCCCTCTCTGTCTCTGCCTCCGCATCCCTGTGCCTCCCCTGTCTGTTTTCTTTTGTTTACTCCATTTCCAGTTGTAGAACTTTTAAATTAAAAGTTGATACCAAAAAACTCTTTTAAGTTCATTGCCATCTAGTTGATTCCAACTCACAGTGACTCTCTAGGACAGATTGGCAACTACCTGTGGGTTTCTGAGGCTACAAATCATTCCAGGAGCCTAAAGTCTCATCTTTCCCCCAAGAGCAGCTAGTGGACTTGACCTCACCGCCTTATGCTTGGCACAACAAGTACCCCACACACCATCGCAGAGCCTTAAAGTGTGGTAGAAGTGCTTAAATGTCATTTGCGGCTACACTGTAATGTATTTTCTACCTCTGCTACCTGATTTTTGTTTGCTGAAGGTAGTTTTTTAAAAAATTCTCGTATAAAACTAAGTAACTATCATACTTACATGCTGTAATTTTCTTAAAAGTAACCACACTTCTCATTTTGCATATCACCTTTCATACTATTTAATGAAGATCTTTACATTGAATTAATGTGAAATTGGAGAGATTAGCGAGCATAGGTCTAACATTCGTAAGTTGTTTTTGGAAGTGTTTTCAATGTCTGATAATGCCTATATGAAAGGCTGGCTTTCCACTTTCAGCCACAAGGTGGTGACCTACACCTACTATCTGCAATTGTGCTTGGAGGTATCCGACAGCCGGATCAAACCGCATTTGAAAAAAAATAGATCAAATGCTATAGGAAGTCATGTTGGACACAAAAAATTGCTTCTGAGAGCACATAGTCGTCGTAGAGAAGGTCTCATTTTGATTGAAGGGACTTTAGGGGCCTTCCACCAAGAGGCTAATTTTGCTGCATTCATTAAAACGTTTTAATTCAGATATAATTTTAAGCTCATTGATATGTTGCAAGGATAACTGAAAAATAAATACCAACTTTATATGACCACTTATGTGGATATACTTATTACCATTTTATTACATTTGTACACCTTCCTTATGTGTGTGGTGCGTGTCTGTCCGCATCCTGCTTTTTCCTCTGAGGCACGTGGTGGTGGTAGTGTACGTCATGGCATGTACTTGGGACTGTTCCACTGTGTGTTTTTCTGAAAGATAAAAGTGTGTCCCCCACAACGACAATACAGTTATAACTTGTGTGCATTTAGCATCGCTACAGTATTTTTATACTCTCTGCCATCCGTGTATCAGTTTGTCATTTGATTCAATAATGTGCTTTATATCATTTCCCCCACCTAGCTCAGCTGTCTCAGATGTGTTTTTACATTTAATTATCATGTCTCCTCAGCCTCGTCTCACCGGGAATATTCCCGCAAGCCTTGTCTTTTTCTAACATTGATATTAACAATAACAACAAACTCTCTTCCCCTTTTTTTGAATAGAATATTCCTTATTTTCGTTTTGAGTTTGTCTGATGTTTCCTTAAACATAAGTTAGGCGTTCTCAACCGTGGCCTTTCCTGGGTATCACGCATGTTCATCTGTCTGTTGGTGCTGCTACATCATGCTTCGGTTGAAGGGATTTCTTTGTAAATTCAGGCGCGTATGTTTAGAAGACTAATCAGGGCTCGTAAGAATCTATAGGTATAAGCAAACACTTTTTTTCAAAAGGAAGATACATAGGAATGGATGCCGAGACTGCCAGGCTTCAGGTGGTACACTTTGACTACTCCTTGCCAGGCTTTCAGTGTAGTGCTTTGTAGACACTTAATCTGCCTCTTATGGAGCATTGTTGACTTCTCCATTGGATCTGCCAATCAGTTATTTTGGTAAAAGGATTAAATAGTAGGTGATGTTAGAAATAAGCATAAAAAATGGAGACATCTTAATTATAAATTTCTGAGATGTAACAATGAACACCAAACCCAAGTTATTTTGTAGTCTGTGTATGAGTTAATGCTTAAGCTAGTGGAATTTTAATAAAATGAACATGTGTCACTTTATGCTGATGTGAAAGAACGTTGTAAACTTCTAAGATACATCATTACAAGCCTTTTCCAGACTTGGACTGTTTGAGTCATTTGCTGCTATTAACTGGATAGAAATAGTAGCAAATTCCCTAAATATATCTAGTGTGTTAGTTTTAGGGTTTGTATAAAACTTCTCAGAAGGTTAGATACTAGGAAAACTCATAGAAAATGGTCACCTTTCTCGCTTGAACTGTTGAACTTAATTGATTACTTGACTTTCAAGCTGAAAAGTATTTTTGGCATTAATATTAACACTCTCTAAGAGAGACCGTTAGTTTAGCTGGCAGCACTGTTGCGGTACACGATGAATCAAAACTTTTTTTGCAAAATCTTATACTTAATCCATTTACTTTGATTACATATGTATATTACATATAAAATATGCAGTTCACACAGACTGCAGACATCAAAGCATTTGAGGTGTGAAATTAGGTGAATATAAAATCATTTGAATGCCAAAGTGCCCACTAAATTTAACAGTTGAACTTGAGAAATTGTGGGGCACTGCTGTGAGTGGTGACTTCTCCCATCAGCTACCCTGCAGAGGACTAGACGGGCGAAAAGCATGCTTCCTCTCTACCTCCCTGCCAGGTTTGCCTCTTATAAAGCAGTGCACCCTTCAGCTGGAACGAGGTGCTGCTGCTTCTGCCTCTGTGTATTTGCCGAGTGCACTGAATGCTGCCCTGAGGGCTGCGAAGAGGGCAGTGTGTTTTCAAGCGCCCAGCGTAACTGGGAAAGTGGACAGTAAATATCATTTGATTTAACTGTAGTTTCAAAAATTGTTTTTATTTATTTTCATTCCTCAGACAAGACATAGATTCTACTTCATCTCTGAGGGAGAACAAGCATCCTGAAGGTGTGGAATTAAAACAAGGTATGGATAAAGCACTTATTTTGTTTAAACCCTCCCCTGAGGAGTAGGAGCGTTTTAACTGTAATACATTTTCACAGTATTTCAGCTCCATTTCATTTTAGGGACACAGATTCATTCATTGGGTCCAAGGTCAAAAGCATCGAGAATCAAGTCTCCAGCTCGTGACTCCTTCACCCGCTTGGCTCTGCCTCAGTGCTGCAGAGTGACCACTTCCCACAGACATCGTTGTCATCTCCAATAACTTAATTTCAATTACATCTTCTCAATTGTAATTGTGATTGGGTTGAATATGGGGAAAATGATATAGGATAACTTTATCTTAACTTTAAAGTTTGGCTATCTTTAAAAAGTTATAAAAACTTTTTGAGGAGGTGTTTTCTTCTTGCCTATTTTCTACCTCTTTAATTGATCTTTTAACATCATTAGTTTTTGTCTGTACCATCTAGCAGAAGT
This sequence comes from Tenrec ecaudatus, assembly GCF_050624435.1. NCBI lineage: Eukaryota > Metazoa > Chordata > Mammalia > Afrosoricida > Tenrecidae > Tenrec > Tenrec ecaudatus. The sequence goes on along the minus strand of NC_134539.1, from coordinate 25,893,263 downwards.
AAAGTAGTACTTTGTAATTTATTCAAGACAAGTTAAATTAATAGGGCTAATCCTTTAAATGTGTTTGCTTTCTTTTCATGGCCAGTAAGAAAAATTGAAAGTAGAATAAATCTTTATTAGGATCTCAAATGTCACCGCTAGTCTTGACATTTCTCTCCTTTCCTGATAACATTAATTTAGAGTAGTGAGTATCGGTTGGTGCCAAGATGGTTGTGGAATCTGTTATAAACATGAACGATCTTTGATGTCTTAAAATAGTTTTCCCAAATCTTGGGTCATAGAATGCACTTTGTGTAGAGAAGCAGAACACCCTCTTACTTGGGCAGAATTTCCCTCCTATGGTGGTCTGCCACAAATACTGAGTTAGGAAAATGCAGTATGAATTGTATAATTTGAGTGTGTGATTCATTTGGTTTATATGTGGGGAAAACAAACTGCAGTTCTAGTTTGTGATTGGGGTTTATAGATCCGAGAGGGCTTCAGAAACATCATGGAGAAATTCAATTATTTTTTACTTCCAATATTCCACAAACTTTTTGAAGCCTGCTTGAAGGTCTGATGATTTTGATAATTCTCAGTGTTTTTCAGAAGTCCTGTTGTGTTAGTCTCATAAACAGCCAGACAAAATTATATCTTTGAGCTTAACTTCTGAATGCCACCCATATACATGAACTCAGATCCATAGTTTCATCTACATGTAATTGTCATGTATGAAAATTTCCAGTGACACATGAATTTCATATATAATATAGTGGATCCTTTGTTCAGCTCTCATACCACCAGGTATAATTTGGATAACACAGCTTTTTTATTGGCCTTGTGCATAGGCAGCGATGTGCAGGCCATCCTGTTAGATCACCCGGGGAAGAAAGAACATCAGCTAAAGTATAGAAAAACCTGGGGGGGCCAGTTGATCAGGGTTCTTGGGAATAAGGAGTATGATAGTAGTTTGCGAAGTAGCCAAGTGGCTAGTTGTCACACAGCGCAGGCCTTTGATGCACAGGAGCCTGTGGACTTCTCTGGGGTTTAAAGAGGTCTCAAGGACACTCCCTGGGGCCAGAGGGAGCGGCGGCAGCTGAAGTGAGAATGCAATTCCAAGTGCAGCAGCCCTGCGCCTGTGCTGACTCAGCCTGGAGGGAATGGTGAAAGCCAGTTCCAGCACTTTCGTTCAACAAAGCAGGGAAATAGATACAGCCTTTTAGAAAAATGTCTATAAAAATGACGAAAGCATAAAATATTTTGTTGCATAATGGGGCAGCATAAATAATCTACAGGATTCATTTATGTAGCCAAGCATCCCAGTAAATGTCAGCATAGCTGAAAGTCTGGCCAAGTCATAAGTAACTTGCTTAGAGTTGCCTAAAAATCTGAGGTAGAATAGGAAAAAAAAATCTTGGTAGGCTTAATAAAGGTGATCACCTTTTTCTAGATGAAACTATATTTTTTGTTTTTACTATGCAAAACTTTCAAAAAGCGTGTTAACATTCTCTCTAACTTTTCTTCCCCAAGTAGTAATTCTTGCTCACGGAATGTATGTAACAATGCTCCTTGTAAACACATGCTGTCATTTCATTTGATGGCTTGCCCATTTGAAATAATTCATCTAAGCTTAAATAATCCATTGTTCAGCAGGCCAGTAAACAAAACAACATTGAATTTTCCTTTTGTTCTCTTAGAATAAAATACTCTTATTATATGACATACATACTGTTGGTATGTAGTGGCAAGTAAATTACATTTTCAGGTTTTTCAGCTTCCAAAATATTCAAACATTGGGAAATACTATGAATTTGTTAAGCAGACATTGGCATTTCTTCGTCTATTGCTATTGACATTCATCTATCAGATTGTAAACTAACTTGTACCACATGTTAACCTTGGACTCAGACCTACAAAAACACCTCTAATGTGCGAGTTTTATTTAAATGTAAAAATAATCTATTTGTTGATTGATTGGTACTATAGTAAAATAGAAATTCCTTTGTTAGGGCTAGTTTTCTAAAGCATTCCTTTTAAACCAGTAATACAATATCACTTTAATGTTGTGTTGTTTTTTTAAAATAATTTTATTAGTGATTCATACAACTCTTATCACAATCCATACAGACATCAATTGTGTAAAGCACATCTGTACATTCATTGCCCTCATCATTCTCAAAACATTTGCTCTCCACTGAAGCCCCTGGCATCAGCTCCTCATTTCCCCCTCCCTCCCCACTACCCTCTCCCTCATGAACCCTTGATAATTTTAAAATTATTGTCCTATCTGGCGCGGTCTGACGTCTCCCTTCACCCACTTTTCTGTTGTCGTCCCCCAGGGAAGAAGTTATATGTAGATCCTTGTAATCTGTTCTCCCTTTCCACCCCACCCTCTGTCCACCCACCTGGCATCGCCACTTCACCATAATGTGGTGTTTTTATGCAAGTACACATACAGCAAACTTATCATGTGTAATCTGTGATCTTAGGTTAACTTCCCGGAGGGTTTTTGAGCTGTATCATTGCCAGTGTTTGACTCGGTTTTAAACTAGTGAAGGGCTACCACAGATTTTGTAAATACATCATGTAGTAGAGTTTTAAAGTAAGAAAACTGCTATTTGCCTATGCTATTTTGTCATCATTCTTTTTAAAATACCAACGAAGCATCCGCTAGTCTTGATGAATTCTCTTCCTGCAGACATTAAAAAAATACGTAAATTGACACAGCAATATTAAAATATTGGGCTGTATTTAAAAGATTGCTTTAGAGGTAACAACTGCATAAATTTGCAAATTACTCAGCTATTTTAACTTCAAGAATTAAGGTTTCATGTTTGCATTCCTTCCTGGGAGTTTCCATGAGTAATTATTTTTTTAAGTTTACGTGAAACATAGCTGAGGCATATGAGGCTGAAAAGAATAGTTGAGGTTCATAGTAAACAAGAAGATAAAGACAACCCCTGCCTTGGAGTCCCCCCCGCCCCGCAGGGTTGCGCACGCTCTCCACCTTGCAGGCGCAGACGCCCGCTCTCTGCTCTCTCCTGCGGAGGGCATTTGGATTAGCAGTCGGCCGCCAGGGCTTCAAGGATTGTAGTAGTTAATGGACAGTATTTGAAGGCATTTAAAATGAAAGCGGTGGGGCTTTTTTTATGTGGTGTATGAGAGTGAAATTGGGGTAAGTAGACAGATTTTGTTGCAATCTATTTCAGGGAGTCAGCGTTACCAGAAAAATGCAGTGAGTTGCCTTCAGCCGTCTTCCTTCATGGTACTGGAGGTGTTCAGACACAGGTTACACAGCCGTCACTTGGTGGCGCTGTTGTAGAGCGAATGCAAGCAATGCTGAGCTGTTGGGCCTTGATCTTGAAGATCCTTTATACTGTTCAGATCTTTATGAAGACCAAAGCCTAGAGCAGTGTCTGCACTTGGAGAGATGTTTAATAATTGCTCTTTAAAGTTGTTTAGTTGGAAACAGGAGGAAAGTGTACAAAAAGTTTTTTTCTGTTATCTTTACATTAAAAAAAATTTTTTTGGAAAAGGCAAGGTGCTTGATTTAGTTGTAAGATATGATAGCTGCTTGAAATTCATTTATTTGAGTATAATAATTAAAATAAACAATGTGCCTCTGTAATATCAGAAATGATAGTAAGACACTTATTAAGGCATTTTCTCATGTAAACGACTACTTTGATTTACTGGATGCAGACATACTTGCCCCAAGCGTGCACACGGAGTTTTTCTTTGTGTTGTATCAAATCTCACTTTCTTTTCCTTTTTTAGTAATAATAAAAAAATTATTGCTTCCTACAATTATATACTGACCTTCTAGCCCATGAGTTAGATAGTGAATGACAGACAGCTTTGAAACTTGTTAACAGAAACTTCAGAAAGTGGAAAGGTAGACTTCCATAGGGATTAAAGTGTCTGATTGCCAGTAGGTAAGCTATGGGATGAAAACAGAATAAATATTTTCTATGGAGCTTTTTCAGCCTTTCAGATTAGTGGTTACCCAGGGAAGAAGGGAAGGCAATCCTAGAACTCCCTCAGTAAGACATATGTAAGCATGACTATTTGCCCCTTAACATTTCCGCTTACGTTTATGTGATTATACCAGTGCACATTAATTTATGAGTAAACACATGCGTACGCTGGGTGAGCACTCTAAATGTTGTAATGATAGTGTTGCATGGACAAAGAAATTGAGAGGCTATACTTTTCGACTACCACAAAGGACTGAAGACCGCAATCGTTTCTGGCTTTATCACTTTAAAAACTGGTGTGGCCTGAGAGATTTTGCCATCATTAAGCAAAGATTTTAAATATCAGAGGGTCTGAGGTATCCTACCAACTGTGTACTCACTCCTGTAGAGTTGATTTTGAATCGTAGTGACCGTGAGGAGAATTGTCCCTGTGGGTTTCTGAGAATGTAACTCTGTATTTTTTCATTTGAAGTGAACGTTTATGAAGGCTTAACAGAGGCAAAGACAAAACACAGCCGCCATAGGAGGGAGCCGCTAGCACAAGGTTAAAATGGCATCTGGCTGTGCAGCTGCAGGGCAGTCAGAAACCTCATCTTTCTCCCAGGAAACGCCTGGTGATTTTGAACTGCTGACCTTGCTGTGAGCACCCCGAAGTGTAACCCACCGTGCCACTAAGGCTCCTATGAGCGATCAGAAGCCACCCAGCAAAAGTTCACCCGATTTCTAGTTTTGCTTTTATTGTTTTCTAGAGTAGTGCTGTATTGGGAGAAGCAAAGATGAGTACGCAGATGAGTTTGAGTCAAAAAAAAAAAGAAAGAAATGGATTTTCAGATAAAAAGGAATTGAGTTGTGCTTAAACTTCACAACTGTAGTTGAAGGAATAAAAGCAAGTCATCAGAATTACAAATATGATGAGACAAAGAGCATCCAAAACTTTTATTGCATTGTAATGGAAAACCAGTAAGCTCAGTAGGTGACCAAGCCGCATTTGTCCTTCAGAAGGTTTATATGACCCCCAACTGCAGATTGCCATACAACTATCCTTTGCTGGAAATTCTGTTCTGCTGCTTCCCAAACTGTAGGCCTGAGTGTTGCAGAACTAGGGGTGTGTGTCCTGAAAGAGTTACAAGCTGTCTGGAGTTGAAGCAAAGACGCATGGGTCCCATTGATTTGTTGTAAGAGTTTGTGTTTAATTCCATTCCTCTAGCCCTTGATTATCTCCTTGACTGGCCTTATCAAATAAGCATTCACAGAATACGGCTTCCAAACACGAGCTTGCGTGCTTTAAAGGAGTTTTCAAGGCCCGCTCTGGGGAAATGATGGCCAGTTCAGCAAGTGGGGACGTAAAAGGAGATGGTGGTATAGCCATCAGTGGGACTTAAGAATTTACATTTCTTTTGCTGACTCCTTTGAGCTTTTTCACAAGTTATTACCAGCAAATGACCCCAAACAGAATCCTTCCAGCTTTTTAATTTGTCTCTTTCTCTAAGTAGTAGTTGAGTGAAAGGGTGAAAATTGCATTTCGTGTGGCAGATTAGCTCATACTGTTTCCGCGCCCTTTGAAGGCTCCTCTGCGGCATTTAATGGTGACTTCTCTAAATTAAAAAATATATATTTAAAAGTTTCCTGGCAAGCTGTTTGGACGCATAATGACCTGCGTCTGTTTTAGTGAGAATAAAATTACAAAGGATTTGGTTCATTATTTTGGATGATACCTGTTTTAAACTTTCTGTCCTGTGATAGATTTCCTAAGAGCCCCAGACCTGCTCCTAGGACAGCCTAGAGCCTGCGCCTTCCAACCTGCAGGCAGTGCTCGGGGCCGTGGAGCAACACTGGTCCTGGGAAAGGCTGGTCCTCAGGTAGACCTCGGAGGCCTTCCACGTGAATCCTGTGTGTTTGTGTCTCCGTGCCCATTAAAGTTAGGTTTATACCATACAGCGGAGTGCTTAAAGTGTGTAGGAGCATTCTGAAAATTATGAGATTCGTAAGAATTAACCAGAATGTGACACAGACAGTAAGTAAGCCACATGCTTTTGGGAAATGGCACCGGTCGACTTGCTCAAAGCAGTATTGCTACCAACTTTCACAGCAAAACACACATATCTGCCAGAACCAATAAAACACGTCTGCTTGGAGAGCTGTGCCTCCTGCCCAAGGGAAGCTAGTCCATCTCTGCCTGCGCCGCGTGGACTCCAACTCCGGAGGGCAGAGTGGAACGGCCCCGTGGCCCTCTTAGACTGAATCTTGGCTCTACTGAGGCTGGTAATTGCAAACTGCTGGCAGTCCAATGTGCTCCCCCACTGCACCGCTGGACTTGAATCCAGATTTTGTTACCGATTCCTGCCCTTTTTCCTTACTCATTTCTGTAATCGATGATTTAAGTAGCAGTTTCGGTTGCTGCCTTACATAGTTCATATGGAGCCTAAAGAAGAATAAGAACTTATTGATCGATTTTTATTATACACTCTGAACGGTCTCCTTCATATTTAAGTGAGTTTAAGGGACATACGAGAAGGTATCTTCAGCCTGAATGAAGTCAGTCCATCAATCCAACCACTGAAGCTTCTGTGGTCCTTCTGCTTCTGTCAGGGTCTGGAGACAGTATAGAATTGATAAGTATGTAAGGATTTGGTAACTATAGTTGGGTTTAAATTCTGGTTTTGCCATTTACTAGGTGCGTGCTCTCAGGCAAGTTAAATTCTGTTCCTCATTTTTTAACCATTTCTAAAAGATAATAAATCTGAATGCCAGTTTCTTTGTGCTGGTAGAGGATCGGATGGGGTGGTGTTGTTAAGTGCTGCCAGGTCGGTTCTGTCGCACACAGCAGGCCTGTGTACAACAGACTGGAGGACCGCCCAGTGCCACGCCACCCTCGCCGTTGTTCATCAGTCCATCATGTTGAGGGTCTTCTTGTCGCTTCCCCTCGCCTTTAACAAATATGGTATCTTGTAGGGACTGGTCTCCCCTGACTGCGTGTCCCCAACTATGTGAGACTAAGTCTGGCCATCCTTGTCCCTAAGGAACATTCTGGCCGTACTTCTTCATAAGCAGATTTGTTTGTTCTTTTAGGAGTTCATAGTATTTTCAGTATTCTTTGTCAGAACCGTAGTTCAGACACATCACTTCTTCTCTGGTCTTCTTCATTCCATGTGCAACTGTCACATGCATACGAGGCGATAGAAAGCACCATGGCTTGGCTCAGGTGCACCTTATCCGCAAAGTAACCCACTGGCTTTTCACCATTTTAAAGAGGTCCTGTGCAGTAGACTTATCCATTGCCATGCATTGCTTGATCTTCCATGAGCACTGATGGTTAATACATGTAAACGACTTTAGAGAAGTACATAATAAGTACTCAATAAATATTATTTTAATGACTCCTGCCCTCCTTATTTTTGCCGTTATTCTTCTCCACATCATCGTCTTGGCTGCCTCTAGTCGAGAGTCTCTGTTTTGGATTACAGCCTCCCTTTATGTCATTCTCAATGAGCTGCTCTGTCTTAGACACTGGTTTGGTCTGCTTACATGATGTTACAAAAACTCTGCAAAATACCTTTTTTATTTTAATGCTTTTTTACCAGACAATGTTCTTTTAAAGAATGAAAAATGCCTCCGTTCATACAGGAAAATGTGGGACTCATTTCCTTCTCTTCCCTCTCCGTGTCCACTCTCCTTCCGGAAGTAACCGCTGTAAATCACGGAGAGTGCTTCTTACTTTTAAAACACGCATGGCCAATACGCTTCAGCATGCCAACACATCTTAGTAATTTTCCCATCCTTCCTGCCTCCCGATGGATATGTCTTACTCTTTACTAATGAATAAAAAGTAATGTCTTATTTTTATTTCACAGATTAATTATGAATTTGGACTTTTTTTGTGTATATTGACCCTTTCTTTGTATTTTACATTTTGTGAATTGTCTGGTTTCTACCCTGTGCTCATAATTTTGGTTTTCTATTAGCAGTTTTACTGCCATATAATTCAGATATCATATAACTCAATCATCCAGTCACATCATGAAGAATTGTACAACCATCACCACAATCATTTTCAGAACATTTCCCTCATACTTGTGCTCATTGTTATTAACTCCCCACTCTCCCCTAGCTACCGCCCAGGACAGTTCCTGTCTCTCTAGATTTACCCCTGCCTGGATTTCATATGCAGAATAATATTAAAAACTAAAAAAAACCTAAAAACGGCGACAAAGTATAACAGATCGAAACCTCGATCAAAAAGAAAACAGAAATATTAAAAATAGTTAAAAATGGATTGTAAGGGAAATCAAGTTGATAAGACGCTAAATTCTAACCTAACTGTATCTGCGATAATTCACTTTCCGATGCACGCTGCGTGGTAGGCTCTTCCCGTCCCTGCTCTGTGGGCAGAGGGGGTACCTGAAGTTTAATCCAAGTAGCTTTCCCCTTCACTTGCTATGTGGAGGCTCCATATAGTCACTTGTTTTTAAGAATAGGTCTTGCTAATCTTTTCTTTTAGTTTGCATCCTTTAATTTTACCTCCTTTCTGAGAAATCTTAACTCTCTCTATCTAATTCTGATGTTTTTCCCCTTGTGGCTGCTTCAGTTTGTGTTTCTTAATTTTATCTTCAGTTAACTTACACTTTGTGCTGTTCTTTTTAAGTTTCTTTTGTCACTTCAGTGAGTTCTTGAGAGAGAAATAAAGTAGATATGTATGTATGCTCAGTTTGCCGTTTTGCACAGAATTCAAACAAGTGTTTCAGTGCTCCATGTTCTAGCATTTGAGTCTTGGCTTAATTTTAATAATTCTCCATCAAGAGGCTTCACACATATGAATCAGCCACACAGAACATTAGAAAAGCCCTTATTTTATGCATTTGGACTATTTTCAGTGAATTGATTGTTATTAGAAACTCAAGGTTTTAAAAATGCCAGTTTGTTATTGATTATATAAGCAATGTAGATGTAGTCCATTCTGCTTTCTTACTACGTGGTAAACTCCTTTTTAATCTATATTGAATATATATTACTTTTAAAGTTACTGAGTCCTATGAATTTAATGAATATTTTTTTCCTCTGTCAATAAAACACATAAAAGGTGTTGGGTGTTCTATTTAGTGGTGGGATACTTTGCGTTTATTGGTTTATCCCCTGTTCCTAACTACACGCCACTGAATAATGTAAACAAATATTTCTCTGATAAATTATTCCGTTTATTCATCTGTGTCAGTGATGAATTTGGGTAATGATGGATTCATTTTGCTGTCTAGATAATCACAGTCTAGATGAATTGGCCTGTTATTTTAAAAATCCTTGGTACTTGATGCACAGTTTGACTAGGGCATGAATCAAGTTGGCAACACAAAGAGACTGGGAAAATGAAAGTAAACGAAATGGTGACTATCTACCGACAGGAGGAAGGTGTAATGGGAATCAGCTATAGTAGCCGAGTGCTTCACAAACCCCTGTGTTCTGTTACTTTCTCCCTGGAAATATGTTTAACTCTTTCTGTGACTTGCTGGAACTGGGCTAGTGCTTTCTCATAACCCGTTTGCTCAATTCCTACATTTCTGCTGTTATTCTTTGAAGTTCCTCTGATGAGAGGCAGTATTTCAGGGACCAGAGCTCCTGAGGAGAAAGACAAGTTACAGTCAAGAGACCCACAGGGACAGTTTCACATGTTCTTCGGGGTGGCTGTGGCTCAGAGTGGACTGGATGGCCGTAATTTGGGTTGGAGATCTTAGTAGAGATATGATTTATAGAAGGACTATATTATTGTATCCTGTTTCTTTGTTTATAGCTTTAAATTACTTTATTTTGCTGTTTGGTGACACCAGCAAGTTGAACTACTTTTGATGTGATGTCTTTTGTGATTTCTAAGTGGAATTTTAAAAATGATTTTTAATTACATTTTTGTTATTTAACCTTAGATCCACCTGTCTTTTATAGTTCTTGATGCATTTTAATAACCTTACATTAACTTGCTTACATTAAAACATTTTCTTTCTTTTTTTCCCGTAGACTTTTAAAATGTTAAATGAAGTTAAGCCCTGAGGTCTTTGTAAAAGCTGTACCCCTCTAGTTTACACGCTGATAGAATCATTAAAAAACACCTGTTTTGGTTTTGAATTTTTTATCATAAATCATGTCGTGATTATTTGTAGTCTTCTTGAAGACAGGTATTGGACATGACGTCAAAGAAAGAGTCTTACTGTGATAAGCCCAGGGTACAGGGACTCTTTAGCTTAGGTCGCTTCTTAAGCTTATGTAAATGACCTCAAAGGAGTGTCCGAACTATGTAAGAGCCTGCAGGCTATTTGACAAATGCCTGAAAGTTGTAGATTTCTTCCCAAAGAAAAAGGAATGGACATAATGTACATTGCCGTTTATTTTTAAATGTCCATAACCACTTATAGACATTGCTGCAGTCTGTGAGTAAGTAGTACATGGGGGCTTCACAAAGTTCATCGAAAAACAGGATTAAAAAATAATAGAGCTTTTTGAAGCCCCTCATATGTCTAGTATCCATTAGTATAGACTTTCCATTTATTTAATAAAACTTCTAAATTGCTACCATTTAAAATTTTTATTTGCATCTGGAGTCACAACATATTAATTTGTACAAGTGCATTTACTTTGAACTTTGTGACTTAGCATTTAAAGAATTGTTTAGTTGTGTATTAGTGTGTCATTATGCACCAATCCTTGGAGTAAGATGATAAATAGGCCTTGGTTATAATGCTCATACATTACAAATCCATTCTCTTGTACATAAAATCTGTTATTGAAAAGATTGTTGAAAAAATTAAGTAAAATCTAGATTAATAACTTGTGTCTTATCTTTCATTGGCTACTGCTGCCATTAAATTTTTGGGGAATTATCTTCCAGGTGAAGAATTCAGGAGACCTTCAAAGAATTAATGGAAAAATTCCATTGTTTTTCAATTTCATTTTTCTGTGAACTCTTTGAAGCTCCCTCCTATTATGGGAAAGATAAATGGTAACCATATAAAAAAAATCAGGAAACTTGTTTAAAGTATTAGGATTTTATATAGGTTTGCTTAGTTTTAACTTCCTGTAATATTAGATCATGGATTTTAGAAATATCCTAGAAAAACTTGCTTCCTTTTTACAGGAAAGAAAAGCTGATTGGATAAGACATTTGTTAGGAACCACATGCTGAATGTCAGAGTAAGGTTTAGACTTGGGTAGCTTGGTTTTCAGCATGTGCACTCGGCCTTCCTTAAGCTCGTCTGTGCTTGATTCATTATCTGGCAACTCCCCGTGAAACCGTGGCACTCGCCGCCCTCGAGCCAAGGCCATCTCACAGTGACTGTGTAGGACAGGGCACAACTGCCCAGTGGCATTTCTGAGGGGGCGCTCTTGTAGGAGTAGGAAGCCCTTTCCTTCCCCGTGGGGCAGCTGGTGACTTCAAATCCCAGTGAGTGACTACTGTGCCACTCGGGCTCCTGGCAACTACTTAGGGCTGGAGGTGGTGGGGTGTGTGTGTGTGTGTGTGTGTGGGAATTACATTTTTTAAAGAGCATCTTATGTTTTAAAATCTTTGAAATCGACTTCAGGTTTTCATTTGGAATCCGGGACTGCAGAACTTTAGGTGAAAGAGATGCTGACGTTAACTTTTGAGGCTCTGAGCCACTTAGCATTTATTTCATTTATTTTTGTCTCAAATTAGAATAATTTATATAAAGCGTTATTCCTGAAGGCAAAGCCTATATTCAATTTTCTGTAATTTTTGTTCTATTTAGAAATTCTTGCTGCTTTTAGAAACCATTTTAAATGTTCTTTAGCATTAAATATTTATCATTGCAGTTGTGCGTTTTACAATATCTGTTTATGTGCACAAAAATAATTTATTGATTCTTTTTCCATTTTAATGTTGGACCAGGGAGTCATTTTGATTCTGTGAACATGGGAGGGTCCTGCTTAGGCAAGGTCGATGAACTATCTGTTACCAAACCCAGGAAGTGAATAACTTATGTCCTTCCTACCCATTCTAGTATCAGAAGTTTTCACCTGTCAATTTATGTTTTGTAAATAAGTTTTCTGACCCACCGGAAACCTCACATTAGAGCTATAAATGTGTGCTTGAACTTAAACCCCTCACAGCTGAACTTCAGTGATGGCCAGGCTGATTGTCGTGAAGAGCCACTACTTTCAAGTTCTTTTCATCAGTTATAGAAGCTTTATAGCAAATGCATTTTTAAAAATCGTGGTGTACTAACTTTACTAATTAAATTCCTCTTGATGAAACTTGTTTTATCTTAGAAAATGTCCTTAGGCATTCTCTTTTAATTTATTTATTTGGAACAAAGTGTTTGAAAAGAGTTAGGATAATTGCAATGCACATGGTGTCCAGTTTGCTGATGGTATTTTTCCTTGGAAAAAAAAATAATGTGAAGTACTTTAAACTTTTTCCAGAATTAAATTTTGCTCTGCCAATAATAAGCAATAATCTATCCAAAGGGTTTTCAACATCAGCTTTCATTTGATACTGCAGAAGCTTCACTGTGATATAAAACCTTATGACATTTTAATTAGGAAACTAGATCATGGAACAGCATATGATGGAGTAAATTTCCCACTGCTTGCATGTTCTACTAAATTGGAATGAAAATATATTAAAACTTGCATTACAATCGATCTGGTTTCCAAGTTGAGTCAGGGAAAAAGGAGACAGGCTGGTGATGAAGGACGTGTTTGGGACTGCATGGCGGGGTGGGGATAAAGCCGAGCTGTGGTCATAAAGAGGAAGGACATTTTGGCTAGGGCATGTAGGTTACGTGGCTCTCTCTGTTGATTCCAGGGAAAGGCGAAGACAGTGATGTCCTCAGTATCAATGCCGATGCCTACGACAGCGACATAGAAGGCTCCTGCAACGAAGCAGCAGCTGCGCCCCCCGCCCCAGAACCGACGGCCCAGCATGAAGCCGGCCAGATCGACGACCTGGAGAAAGACATTGAGAAAAGCGTGAATGAGATTCTGGGACTGGCAGAGTCTAGTCCCAAGGAGCCCAAAGCAGCCACCTTGCCTGTGCCTCCACCGGAAGACGTGCAGCCTTCCGCGCAGCAGCTGGAGCTGCTGGAACTCGAGATGAGGGCCCGAGCCATCAAGGCGCTGATGAAAGCCGGGGACGGGAAAAAGCCAGCTTAGGGCCGGACTGGATGGGGTCTGAAGTTCAGGTGTGTTCGAGTGACGTCACGTCTTCTCATTTTGTGTATGAAGTTTATTTGGGGCCGTACATGACACTTCTTATGTAATCCTTATTAGGTAAATTGATCAAAGGTGTAAAATGTCTGTGGTTTTGGGGGTGACTTTTATATACTCGTATGTGTGTTATTGTCTTATGAATTCTTGAATAAATAGAGTTGGATAACCTGGATAATCTGTTAGAAGCTACATCTGCAAATTGCTATCTTGAAAGCCATTAACGAAGAGTCACATTATATTTTCTTTACATCTAAATATTTTGGCACCAAACCAAAATGCTTCAGGAAGATGACCAAGCATGTTGCTCTTAAGGCTGCCGATATTTTGCAATAGAATATTAAATTATTATTCCTAGATTTGTCGACAATGTAAGAAGTTTAGTTTTGCTTATCTGCACTTTTAAAATGTATATTGTCTTAGAGATGCTTTCTGTTGGCATAGATATACTAGTTGAAAATGAAAACAGATTAAAACTTATAAAACTTTCTTTACAATGCGTCAAGAGCTCAAATAGCAGAGGGATACTTTTCTTACCAAAAAAAGGGGACTGACTTTAATGCAATTTTTAGCCACGTGGAACTAATCAGCCAAGTCTAATTCAGAGGACATGTCCTTCTAACAGGTATTTGATATTATCGAACACTTAGTTCAAATTTTTGTTTGTTTTCAATAAAAAAGGAATAAGCTTGCATTTATTTACATTCCAAGCTATCAAGGGAAAAAAAGCATGTTTTATTGTATAGATGTCATTTAATGTGTTGTTGTTGAAGTTCTGATGTGGTAGAAACTCCATGACTCAAACATAATAAAGACTGCCATTCTGGGTCTGAAGACTTTTGATACTTTTCCAAAAGCAAGATTCATTTCTTGGACCTTTAATAAGTTAATCTCATAATTAATTGAATTTTGTATAGTTTTATAAATAAGTTAACCTCCTGCCATAATGCAGGATGCTCCTCCCCCATCACGAATGGCAGTTGTTTGATGCTGAGATGAATTTAGGTAGGGACCCTTCACTTCAAATAAAGCCTTTTTCCTTCTTGAATATAAAGCACAGGCTGCTGTTTTTATATTCAATTGCAACTATTGGATGTGCGGTTACCATGCTGACTGCTATTGTACAAAGATCATCCTTATCCTGAAAACTTGTAGGGATTATTAGCTGACATAATTATAGATAGAGACTTCAAAAAGTTCATGGAAAAAATCCCATTTCCTTTTCATTATATTTTTCCTTGAACTTTTTGAAGTGCCCTCATATGTTCATTTTAGGAGCTTTCTGTTTTAAGCTGTTTCCTTATTAGGCAAACCACCATTTCCCTCCTTGATTAAAAACAAAAACAAACAAGCAAAACAAGAAGCCAGGGTCCCAGAACTGAGGCAACTGGATCACAAACCGCATCACAAACCTAGCTTGACCCTGACCTCTAGACATTCGAGGCTGGGAAAGCAGCGAGAACAACAACATCGAGTCACGCCAAACGTAGGAATCCTGTTTGGTACCTTGACGTGTGTTGTTGTTAACGTCTCCCTGTTGGAGTCTTTCTACGCCAAATGCACCGAAGGAAGATCGAGTTCGCGCCTTAGAACTGCGGAAGGCTCATCGTCAGGGCAGTACCATGATGCAACCATTTCTTAGGATTCATTGCAATTGGGTGCAATTCCCTTGCCAACATTTTTTTTCTTTTATAAATAAATCTCCTATCATGAAAAACAAACAACCAAACCCAAGTCCCTACCATAGAGTCTTAGCGTCTCTACAGGACAGGATGAAACTGCTGTGCGTTTCTGAAGCAATAACTCTTAATGGGAGTAGCAAGCCTCATCTTTCTCCCCAGATGTGGGCAAGATCCCATTTTTGTGGTCCCCTTCCCTGTGGAGGATACACAGGGGCTAGTCTTGTGCTGTCATCTCGATGAACTCCCATTAGACACCCATTCTTGCAATTGAAGACACCAATGAAAGACCCCTGGCCCCGCAATCGGAACCATCTTGCTTTAACACAAATACCAGAGATACTACTAATTTGTGGGTCTCGAAAGCATTCCTACATATTGAATGCAATTCATACATCCCAGAAGACTAAGAGAGATGACTTAGTCACCGCCTCTGGATACATTCGACCCTAAGACGTCTCCTAACAGACAACTCACTCCAAATGGAGACTAAGGCGGCTGCTCCTTTTTTTGCCCACATCCTCGATTGTTCTCCAACCTTCCTTACTCAGGGTCCCGTTCACATGCATATGAGGCCGTTGAAAATATTAGGTAATTCACTGCACCACTGAGCTAGACATTCATTACACTTTGGACTTACGATTGTACCTTTTCTTCCTGCCTTTAAAAGCTTCCCCCCGCCTCGCCCCCCCCCCCCCTAATGAAACACAGGGCCTTGTATCATCTGAAACGCTTCACTTACACTTAGGAGTTCTCATTGCTTTAGGATGAGAAAGCACTGCTCTGGTAACACAATGTTCATATTCCTAATTAAAGTTAAAATAATAGACTTTACTGCTGCATATTGATGGAATGCATTGGATGTCATTTGTGTGATTGGATGTCATTGTGTCATTGGTGGTCTGTGCCCGATTGAAATCACCACCTGCTTGGAGCTCCGTGTGTCTCTTTCGCTCAGTGCAGAACAGATGAGGAGACATTTGACTGGTGAGGATATGTGCGAGGCCGAATGAGCTGAACAAAGGAGAGATTCCTACCTCTTTGTTTTCTCTCTTTTTCTCCTACCGAAAGACTGGAGTGAGTTTTGAGAAAGAATAATTTTTAAAGAGTAAGTAACTTAGTTTTTCAAATGCCTAAGTGATGGGGAGATGCCATCTATCGATCTGATGCTGCTCTTTAAATGATCAGCTCTTGGGTATTTATTGAATGCTTTTAAGGCGTTCAGACTTGTCCAGAATTTTAAACCTAGAGACGCTGCAATGTGGGTATACACATGGAAGACACTGACTAATAAGATGCAGGGCCTGCTGCTTCAACCTGATTCCTCCTCTCCCCACCTCTTCCACCCCAGACAAAGCAATGTTCTAATCACGAATATATTAAAACAAAACAAAAAACTAACACCCTAACTTCTCATTCAACACCAAGCAATCCTGACACTTGACCCAAGGGCTGAAGGCGAGGTGGTGACTGATGAGGCTTCTCTATTAATCGGCACTTGGCTCAAGCGTTAGGCCTTCATCTACTTTTTTGATGTTTGCAATGACTCCACATTCAAGAGTGATCCTAAAACGGTCTCCCAGTTACCAACAGAACACGACCATTATGGGGAAATTACCCGACTCTGAAAATCCTCTGCTTTTGTTGTACATCATTAATTCCTAAAACTACCCGGCAGTATCTTTTCCTCATAAATCTTGTTGCCAAAAGGTGTGCAGCAAAATGTTAGATTTAAATCATAAGTTATCAGAGGGAAGGTGTGTATTATAAATTGTTTTAACAGTAATGTAATTTTAAAAAATGACTTTAAGAAGCCATTTTTCAGGTAAAAGTGAAGCCACAATTTGAGCCAAATAGATGAGGGTAAGTAAAACAGTAATGCCACAATAATAATAAAAACATCGCAACGGGCAGTTTGTCTTTCTGATCCTACCCTCTCTCTAGGTCTGTCCATTTCCGCAGGTGGTGTTTTCATCCCTCTCACCCTTTCCCCAAAGCATTCTGGACTCGACTTGCGGTTGACACTACATCAACACGGCAGTTTTGGGATTTGTGAAGGACTCAGATCTGGTTTATTTATTTATTTTTCCAACCATTTTATTGGCGAGTAATTTACATGTATCAGTCAATCGTTCCAAAACTGTATTTGAAATGTTCTTTGCTTTTTGGAAACAAAAAGTCTGAAGGGTGAAGATGAGGGCTGCAGGGTGGGTGGGATAAGGGTTCCCAAAGAAATTCTGGAGTAGCCCTTCTTATCGAAGAATAAGCAGGTGCATTGTGATGGGGAGGAAATGTCTCAGTGTAGTTTACCTGGTCTTTTTCTTACCAATGCACTCTTTTTTTTGTCAAGATTACAAATTTGGATGGGTGTTTATTGTGGCAATCAATTAATTGAAGAACAATGAGAGGCTGCGGGTAAAACTTAACATTTAAAGGTGTAATGAGTTCCAGTCTCAGAAGCGTACAGGGGCCAGTTCTACTTTGGCCTCTAGGGTCGCAGCATATCAGCACCATTGACTGGAATGGCCATGAGAAGTCTCTCTATAATCCGGGGCAGGAGGCACTGTTTCTCCAAGAGGAATAGAAGCTACACCAAGCAGTACCAGCTAATGATTATAATATATGTATCGGACTAGACCCTAAGTAGAAAGATATTGGTTTTTGCTATTTGGTGACTCATGTTGACCTTGTGTACAAATTAAATCATTGCCTGGCCAATTACCAGCTTCATAACTGTTGTTACATTGGAGCCCATGATTGAAGTCATTGTGTTAATCTATCTTGTTGAGGGTCTTCTTAATTTGTACTGACCCTCTAATTTACCAGGCATGATGTTCTTGTCCAAGGACTGGTATCTTCTGGCAAAGTATGTGAGACTTCTAAGGAACATCCAGACTGTACTTCCCACAAGACAGATTTGTTTGGGCTCCCAGCAGTGCATAGTACTGTCATTATTCACCAACACCACAATTCAAATATATCAATCCCCTCGCAGTTTTTCTTATTGGTTGTCCAACTTTCAAATGCATAGGAGGCTGTTGAAGACAGCAGGGCTGGATTCAGATGCACCTTAGCCCTCAATGCGGCACCTTTGGGTTTTAACACTTGAAAGAAATCTTGTGTGGCAATGACCTTTGTGGATCTAAGTCAACAAAAGCCTTGACAATGCCAATTCTTTCTTAATTTTTCAGAATGTTGTCTATTGGGCCAGTTGTAAAGATTTTTGTTTTCTATACAATGACTTGCAACTCCGTGTAGTCTGCAGCATAATTTTCATCAGCAAGAGCTGCTTTCAGCAAGCAAGTCTCTTCCATCTACACAGTGCAGGCTGCTAACAGACCTTCATCAAGTTCTGATGCTGCATTTGTCTTCCTATCATCTAGCTTCTCAGATTATTTGCTCAATGTCTAGATTGAATTAGTATCGTAAACATATGCCACCCCTCTGCACATCATTACTGATTTTAAACCACGTAGCGTTTGTTTTTCTGCTTAAACAACAGCTTCTTGGTCCCTGTGAACATTCTGCATGAGAATATTGGAATTCTGATTGTTCTCAGTATTACCCATGATTTCGTATGATGCACACAGGTGTAGAGTTAATAAAGCATAATTAAACATCTTCCTGGTATTCTCTGCTTTCAGCAAAAATCTAGCCGACATCAGCAGTAATATCCCTCATCCCACATACTCTTCTGCATCGGACTTGGATTTTGGTCAGCTCCCTGTATGTACTGCTGCAACCATTTTTGAATTCTCTTCTGCAAAATTTTGCTTTTGTATGAATTAAGGAGATTGTTCGAGAGCTTCCACATTCTACTGGGTCACCTTTCTTTGGAATGGGCATGAACATGCACCTTTGTCATCGGTCGGCCAGATCGCTATCTTCCAAATTTCTTGGCAATGGCTAGTGAATGAATGCTTCCAGTGCGTCATCGGGTTGTTGAAACATTTCAAATGGTATTACTTCAATTCCTGGCGTCTTGTTCTTCACTAATACTTTCATGCAGTTTGGACATCTTCCTTCAGTCTTATCAGCTGAACAATTCTTTTTGCATATCTTCCATCTGCTCTTGATGTTTCCTATTTCATGATGACCAGAACCAGAGAGAGGTTAGCAATGCAGTTTTCAGTCGTTCTAAAACTTGTTGATAATATGCCCTATGACTGTTCTGGGGGTGGGGATCTATCAAGATTGCCCCTGGAGAATTCCAAAAGACAGTCACCTAACCAAAGCCGACCTTTCCACTTGAATTTGCCATATGGTCAGCAGATCCCCTTGAAAGTCAGTTTTGATTGGAACTTGTTTTTGGAAGGCGACCTTGTGAGACTAAAACATTAGCGAGAGAACGTCTCTGCAGCCATCCGCTGATTGCTGAGACATGTTTAAATCTATGCTTGAAATAAGCCCGTGCATGTGGGAACCAGAGCCCTGGCAGCAATACTCTTTAATTTGCCCTCATATGGGAGTAAAAGGTACTATTTCATCATAAAATGTAGGAAAAGAGAATCTAGTTATACATTTCCTTTAATGCACCTGTTTAATTCTAAGAATTAAAAGACCAATATATTTTAATTCCAAGCTCCTTGAAATCTTTTATATTTTATCTCCAAGTAGACTCTCGTTTTAAAACACCCAAAAAGTACTAGTGAGTAACCAGTGTTGCTGTCAGGTACTTTTGACTCAGTTCCAACTGGAAGCAGCCCTGGGTACAATAGAAAGAAACATTACCCAACACTGGCTGCCCTCAAAACCATCACTGCTTGTCATAGCCAAGCCACCGTGTGGATTATAACAAATAGTGGATAATGATGACAATCGTGGGTATTTCAGAATACTTAGTTTGATTCCTGGGCATGGTTAGTGGATTCCACTGATAATTTTAATCTTTCGTCTGGGTCTTTACCCAGCATGATCTCCTTCTACAGGGACTGGTGCCTCCTGATAACATGTCCAAGTACCTCCTTGCTGGCTGCTAGGGAGCGTTGTAGACGGACTTGTTCCACCACAGATTTGTTTGTTCACCTGGCAGTTCAGGTATGTTCAATTAAGTCCTCATCATCACCATAATTCAGAAACATCAATTCTTCCCTGGGCTTCCTTACTCATGTCCAGGTTTCACATCCAAATAAGACAATTGGAATACCACGGCTTGGGTCAAGCGCACACTAATCATCAAGTGACATCTTCGTGTTTTAACGTTCTTGAAGGAGGAGGTCTTGTGCAGCAGATTGGCCCAATGCAATATGCTGTTGATTTCCTCACTGTTGCTTTCCTGCACATCGATTGTGGACCCAAGTAAAGTGAAACCCTTGATAACTTTCATCTTTTATCCACTTATCATCATATTACTTACTGTTCCATTCTTGAGGCCTCCCTTCCCCGGGGCTATTGATCCGGAAGACTGTTGTCTTTGATCTTCACCAGCAAGCGCTTCCAGTCCTCTTCACTGTCAGCAAGCGAGGCGTGTCACATCCTTGTCCCAGGTGCTGAGGCTTTCTCCCATCCTGATGCACTTCTTCAGATAGCCCAGCTTCTGGGACTGCTTACTTGGCATATGGATTGAATATGTCTGCAGGAAGGACATCATCGTAACGTACATCTTTCTTGACTTGAAGCCATGTACGATCCCCTTGTTCTGTTTGAACAACTCATTCGGTGCCTAAGTAAAGGTTTCCCATGAGCACAACTAAGTGTTCTAAAATATCCATCATGTTCTGATCCACACTATGCATTTGCATAGTAAAAAAACCCACAAACAAACCTGTTTCTGGCATTCTATTTTCAGTTAAGATCCATCTGACATCAGCAACAGTCTCTTGTTCCACATCCTCTTCTGTATCTGATTTGAATTCCGGGTAGTCCCCTATTGGTATACTGCTGCAGCCATTTTCGAATGATCTTTGGCAAAAATTAAGTTGTATGCGATAACAATGGCATTGTTAGATAATTTCTACCTTTTGCTTTTTTTCATGCATGATCTTGATATTCCACAACTTGTCCAGGCTTCAGTCATTAGTGTTCAAAGCATTGAACCTATTCCTGGGATGGTCTCCATTTCCGGGATGGTCTCTTTTCCCAGGATGCTCTCTAGGATATATTCAAAGTTGTTCTTTGGCTTTCATGGACTTGTTTTCATGTTCTTCAGCTTCAATTTCAACTTGAATCTGACAGATTGTCTGTTTTCAGTCAACTTCTAGCTCTGACTGATTTGTCTCCATCATCGCTTTCTACAGATGTAGTCAATTTGATTCCTGTGTATTCTGTCTGGTGATATCTTTGTTTATAGTTGCTGCTTATCTTGTTGAAAAAACATTTTTATAAATAGGTTATTCATCTTGCAAATTATTTCTTGCAATATCTGGCATCAAATTCTATCATCAAGGTCATATTTCCCAACTGTGGACCTTTCTTTGTTTCCAATCACCAATAATTTCAATGCATCTTAACTACATGTTTGATCAATTTCAGATCCAAATGTTGGCAAAAATCCCAATTTCTTTATATTTGACATTGGAGTTTGGTATGTACATTTGAATAATGGTCATATTGATTGGTCGTCCGTGTAAGCGTCTGGATATTACCCTCTTACCGACGGGTTTTTACCTTCCGACAGATCTTTCTATGTTCCCTGGAGGATTAATGTGCTGCCATTCTCTTCAATTTGTGATTCTCAGCGTAGTAGATTATGTGATTGATTTTCAATGTCCATTACCAGTCCGATTCACTAATGTCTAGGATATTGATCTTTCTACATTCCATTTCCTTTTTTATAACTTCCAATTTTTCTTTTCTTTTTTCTTTTAATAAATCGTTTTATTGGGGGCTCTCACAGATCTTATAACAAATCCATCCATCCATTGTGTCAAGCACATTTGTACGTATGTTGCCATCATTGCTTTCAAAACATTTTCTTTCTACCTGAGCCCTTGGTAATAGCTCATTTTTCCTCTTCTATTCCCCATTCACCCTCCCTCACAAACACTTAATAATTTATACATTGTTATTATTTTTTGATGTCTTACACTGTCCGGTGACTCCCTTCTCCCACGTTTCTGTTGTCCATCCCCCAGGGAGGGGGTATATGTAGATCATTGTGATCAGTTCCCCTCTTTCTCCCTCTACCTTCCCCTGCACCTCTTGGTATCACTACTCTCATTATTGGTCCTGAGGGGTTTATCTGTCCTGGATTCCCTGTGTTTCCAGCTCTGATCTGTACCCATGTACATGCTCTGGTCTTGCTGGGTTTATAAGATAGAACTGAGGTCATGATAGTGGGGGGGAGGAAACATTAAAGAATGAATGGAAAGTTGTATGTTTCATAGGTGCTATACTGCACCCTAACTGGCTCATCTCTTCCGTGTGACCCTTCCGTGTCTATTGTCTACAGATGGGCTTTGGGTTTCCACTCTGCACTCCCCTCACTCATATTGATATGATTTTTTGTTCTGGTTTTTGAGCAATAATCTAAGTTATTGTTTTTTCCTTTATCTGTTGTTTTCATTGTCACAATCACTTGGTAAGTATACTATCTAGAATTACTTTTTCTGAGTCCATGAACTTAGGCTATCTCATTTTTAGTTTATGGTTTTATTTATTTCAAAATAATATGTAAACTCTTTTTTAAAGTAAAAAGTGTTTAAGACTTCTTTTCTACAAACTGCTCTTGCTTCTGTGTTAAGCACTTTCAAATCTTTTAGCTCTTTCTTCCAGTATTTATCACTGTGTTCCTAAATAATATGATTGTTATTTTTTTAAAAAACGTTATTGTGAATGATCAGATCATAATTTTCCTATTTGTTTTTACTATTTCCTGGTAATATTACTTATTGTGAAAATATTGGTCTATTTTGGAATATTAAGATTCAATTCTAGTCCTTGTATAAGCTTGTGTCTTTTCACCTTATTCTCCTAATAAAGTGTGATTACATTATAAATTTTCAGCTGTTAGAATTTAATATTTATGCTTTTTTGACTATATAAATACTATTAAAAGGGGCTATTTGTTGTCTGTAATTATATTCCTTTCTTCAAATTTTTTTGTTTTAAAGTTTTTGGAATTAATAATTTAATCACCTTGCTATTCCATTT
Organism: Tenrec ecaudatus; assembly: GCF_050624435.1. Taxonomy (NCBI): domain Eukaryota; kingdom Metazoa; phylum Chordata; class Mammalia; order Afrosoricida; family Tenrecidae; genus Tenrec; species Tenrec ecaudatus. The sequence continues at coordinate 25,870,333 of NC_134539.1, read as the reverse complement.
GAACAGTTTTATGTACATTGTCAAGTTCTGTCCAGTTGGTTCCGACTCATTGTGGCACTATGTACAACAGAATGAATACTGCCCAGTCCTGCATCATTTTCCTAACTGTTGCTTTGTTTAAGCCAATTGTTGCAGCCACTGTCTTATCCCCCAATAGCTCTTCCTCTTTTTGCTGACATTCTGTTTTACCAAGCGTGACGTCTTATTCCAGGGACTGGTCTCTCCTGATAACATGTATTAGATACAAAAATACGTCTAATGAAGTCTCAGCCTCTTTGGTTGTTGGCTCTTCTGGCAGTCCAGGGTAATTTTACCAACAGCATAATTCAAAGGCCTCAATTATTCTCTGAGCTTCCTGATCAATTGTCTAGTTTTATTGAAAATCCTATCGCTTGGATCAGATGTACCTTACTCTTCAAAGTTACATCTTTGATCTTTAACACTTGAAAAGGTCTTGTGAGGGAGATTTGCCCAATGTAATCAATACATTATTTGATTTCATGGCCACTGCTAACATGAGCATCGGTTGTGGATTTGGGGAATATGCAATCCTTGACAATTTCAATCTTTTCTCCATCTATTACGATGTTGTCTGTTGGTCCAGTGGAGAGGATTTGGGGTTCCTTTGCATTGAGTTATACTCCACACTGAAAGTTGTGTTCTGTTACCGTCGCAGCAACTGCTTCAAGTCCTCTTCAGTTTCATCCATCAACTAACTTTCCACGTGGTAGACCTTCATTAGGAGCCCTGATGGCTTGCAGGTTGTATGTTGGGTTGCTACCCACAAGCTTAGCAGTTTGAACTCACTAGCTTCTCCCAATTTGCAGCCTTGGGAACTCAAGGGGAAGAGGGGGGCTCCTCTGTCCTAGAGGCTGGCGATGAGTCAAGATTGACCTAACAGCAGTAGGTTTGGTTTTAGACCCTAATTTATATCCAAAGTCTTGTAAAGAAGTGCAAATCGCTTCTCAGTAGGTGCAAATATATCCTATAATCTATGATGTGTCTTAAAGACCTTCCTCCTGGAACTGTTTTGTCTTCTATTCTATGCCACGTATTGTCTTGTAGTCTATGTATCGGTATTTTTCAACTGGATCCCAACTTCGGAAACCCTGTCTTTCTCTTGACTTATTTCCTCAATTTGCTCACACAACTTTCTTTTTACAGCTTTCTGTGAGAGACGGCTGCATAATAAGCCACTTTGATTCTTTCTGCAGTTGATTGAATCTCTCTGGCTGCTGACTTGTAGGCTGGGAATCAGGGTTCTGAATTTTGTTCCATTGCCTGCATGCCTTCTGCTGTCCGCTGAAGTTATTAAGCAGTCATTTGTCATACTACCTAATACTTTGATATGTTCTACTTCTTTCTCTTTGGAAGGTTTTAGGATCTCATCTCTCTCACTAGTAATCTGAAAATTGTTACATGATATGTGAGGGTATGGATCTTTTTATTCATTGAGTTGAGATTGAAGTTTTTTTTCAGTGAGGAAATTCAAGGGCTTCAGTTCTGGATCATTTTCTAATATTACTTCTTGGGCAAATTTCTTTCTTCATTTTTTTCCTAATTTCTCCTGCAACCCTTTTCATTCAGATATGAATTATTTTTACCTAATTTTTAATATTTCTTATCATTTCTATTTTTCACCTACTCTACTTTTTGGATAGTTTAATTTTTTTCCTCTTACAATTTATCCAATGATTTTTTTAAAAAAACACCTCTTCTATAATATTTTTTAAATCCCAAAGCACCTTTTGTTATTTTTTACTATTTACAAAACAATATTACATTATTGTTTCTGTAGGAATTGGTCTGCTTTGGCACCCGGATGATGTTGCGTGCATTCCCCTAAATCATAAAGACAGACCTTGAGATTTGGGCTGACTTAAGTTGCGGGAGAACACAAACGTTACCAAGAGCAAGGCGAAACACACAGTCTGGTGTGGAGCTGTCACAGGGCCATATTCGTGTCCTTTCTGTCTTGCAGGAGTTTCCTTGGAGGTGAATGCCACAGTACAGTTTTCTCATCTGTCTGCCTTTTCCTGGGAGGCAAAAGAATCACTCTTTCCTCCTCTGAGGCACAACTGCAGGCCTGACAGCTGCTGGCCCCAGCATGGCATTTGTTCCTGTTCAGTAGGGTTTTCCATCACACAGTAAAGCCCTCAAGTTGCATTGTCATTTGACCCATTGTGTGTCACACTGCACAAGGGCCATCTCCCCTCACTGTCGACATAAGTAAAAAGCTGTCTAAATCTTCAAAGGACTCATTGTCTGGGTACCAGATAAATCCGCCAGAGCTTTTCTGTAGCTAAGTGGGCTACCCTTGTTTAATCTTTTGTCATTTTTTGTGTGTTTTTATGAGGAAACACAGCAGCACATGTAGTATTCAGGATATTGTTTAAGGAGAAATTACCTGTTGTTTTTTTAACCAGTGTTTTATCATTTATTATTATTTTTTACTAAATTCAGATTTAGCAGGGTTAATTTAGGGTGACAGTTGATGGCAAATGAAAAGAGTGTGACAGGAAGTGAGAAGCCAAGGACGACACTGTGCTGGAATCACTGAGACTCGAGGCTGGCGTGGAGCAGGGCTTCTGCTAGCCCTCGTGTCACCGCACTTGCCTCTACTGTAACCGTCATGCTGGTGGTTCGCTGTTGATGTTCTCAGGGGCACGATGTACTATTTCACTATGTAATTTCACATCCTGCTTATTAAAAAAACATTTAAGAACCATTTATTGGACTATTATTTACTCTTGTTTTGATTTTCTTCAGATTTCCCATTACTCATTTTGGATTGCCTTTGCTTATCTTTAAGGATATGTCAACTTCTAATCAATTAAAATTTTTTTTCTTCAAAAAACTTTTCCTTCATTTTGAGTTACATTTTTCTTTTCCGTCAGTTCGTCTCAAGACATTATGCTTTAAGGAATGCTCCTGTGTTCCTTCTAGTTGAGGATTCTGAGATGATTTTTTTCTTTTATTTCAAAATATCCCCTGAATTCTATCACTTCATGTCTCACTCTGATTTATGCTTTGCTTTTATGTCTTGTATGTTTTTCTTAATGACTCTTATCTCACTCTCAAGTACTTGCCAACAGATCTGATAGGTATTGTGGACCTCTTACAGTCAACTTGTAGTCTCTGTAGGGGAATTACTGTCCTCCTTATTCTCTCCTTTTTATTTATAACAACATTGCATGGTATTTTGCCAGGATGCTTAAAAACCCAAACCAAACATTTTTTAATTGTGAATTGGATGACAATTTAGTTAATAGATTTTTCCATTCAACCTTACATACAGGTTTTGTTTCATCTCACTGATTTCAGCCCTCACAATGTATTGCCAGTTACCCCGCTTTTCCCTATTGTTCTTGTTTTCCCTCTGCCTCTACTCTTCATTTGTTGATAATTTTTTTTAACTTTCTCCTTGGGTAAATGCTGCCCTTCTGAATCCAAATGTTTGAGTTTGCTAGATACTGTGCATACCTCCTTTTATAGCTCCGTGGGCTGTTAACTCCAGCAGCTCGAACCCACCAGCAGCTTCGCAGGAGAAAGGATGTTCTCCTCCCATGAAGAGTTACAGGCTCCGAAACTCACCGAGGCAGCCCGAGCCAGTCCCTGAGGGTTGCTGGGAGTCAAGAGCACCTTGTTGGCAGAGTTGCATTCTTTCTGTTTTATTTGTTATTTGACTACAAACTGACCCATGGAGAGGAGTTCATGTCCAGACTTGAAGGACCTACGGCCGTAGTCTTGGAGTGTCACCAGTCTGTCTGACCAGGAAGCCTCGTCTGTTGTGATTGGAGATTTGTTTTACATGTGCCCCCCACGCTCCCTCCAGGGCCTTCAACTGTGGTCCTTTGCAGAACAGTTGGGAGTGGTAGCTGGACATCATCTGGTTTTCAGTCCTCAGCGTCATCGAGACCAGTGTTTGTCTTGTCCATTAGCCCATTTGATCAATTGTTTCCTTGCATCTTCGACTTTTTTTTCTGCTAAAGGTGATTTATTTTGCTGCATGTGATAATATACTCAGCAAACATATACTAATTCATCTGTTCCCACCTGTGCAATTTAGTACCATTGTTTACATTCTTTGGCTTGTGCCACCACTCTGGTTCCTTCCTCCCTTATTAAGATAAACTTATAAAAAATCCAAACGCAAACCCAATTCACGGCCACCAAGTTGCTTCCGACTCAGCGATTCTAGCGGCTAGGCTAGAACTTCCTTTTGGGGTTTCTAGACCGAAGTCTCAGACCCAGCACTTTGTAGCATACTACGTCACCCGGGTGCCTCCTGGCCTGAGTGTGTTGTCCCCTAAAGTGCTCGTCTTTGGAGTTGTAGTCAAGTTGATCCTGCGAGACAGCATTATGCCCAAGGGAGATTGATTGATTGATTGATTACCAGTTAAGCTCAATTCTTGTTCTGTTTTAAAAGACTTTCTGGGGTTCTCATTTTTACCTGATTTTCTTTCCCCCGGATTTTGAGAAAGAATTTGTCTTGAGTTAGGCTTTCTATCTTTATAGAGCTTCATTTTGTTTTTGTTTCTCTAGTGTGTAAGAACTATAGTCAATGGTTTCTCCTTAGGGAGGGATTCTGACCCAGTCCGGTCCAGTTCCCACCACATTCCAGAGACCTTTCACTCACCTCCACTACGTGGTCTACATGTTCCTGTATGATTCCATCCATGGCAAGTTCAATGGCACCATCAAGGCTGAAGATGGGAAGCTTTTCATGAATAGGAAGGCTGTCTCCATCTTCCAGGTGTGAGATCCTGCCAATGAAGTGGGGCGAGGCTGGTGCTGAGTATGTGGTAGAGTCCACAGCCATGGAGAAAGCTGGGGCTCAAAGGGTGATCATCTTTGCCCTCCCAACCTATGCCCCCAGGTTTGTGATGGGTGCCAACCATGAGAAATAGGACAATGCCCGCAAGGCTGTCAGCACTGCCTCCTGCACCGCCAACTGCTTGCCCCTCAGCCAACATCATCCAGGACAACTTTGGCATTGTGGAGGGACTCATGACCACAGCCCATGCCATCACTGCCACCTGGAAGCCGTGGATGCCCCCTCTGGGAACCACTGGCACAATGGCCATGGGGCCGCCCAGAACGCCATCTCTGTATCTACTGGTGCTGCCAAGGCTGTGGGCAAGGTATCCCGGAGCTAAATGGGAAACTCACTAGCATGGCCTTCCGTTTCCTCAGCCCCAATATGTCAGTTGTAGATCTCACCTGCTGTCTGAACAAAGCTGCCAAGTACAATGACATCAAGAAGGTAGCGAAGCAGGCATCCGATGATCCCTAAAGGGCACCCCTGGCTACACTGAGGACCAGGCTGTCTCCTGTGACTTCAACAGTGACACCCACTCTTCCATCTTGATGCCAGGGCTGGCACTGCCCTCAAAGACGACTCTGTCAAGCTCATTTCCTGGTATGACAATGAATTTGGTTACAGGAACAGAGTGGTGGACCTCATGGTCCACTTGACCTCCAAGGAGTAAGAGCCCCGCTGGACCACCAGCCCCAGCAACAGCATAGAGGAAGAGAGAGGCCTTCAGCAGCCCCCCACTCGATCCCTCAACACACTGAGAATGTCCCATCAACTCAAATTTACATCCAGGCCTTCTGAAGAAGGGGAGGAGCTTAGAACCCAGCTTGTCAAGTGCCATCAATAAAGGGCACTGTATTCAGCCACTCAATAAGTAAAAAAAATAGGACTTTATTGATTTTAAAAGATCATTTTCAAATATCTTAATTTTTAAAAGAGACTAGAAATCAGTTACCTTTAAAATATTTTATCGTGGTAAAACAGACATAGCATAAAATTTGCCATTTTAAACATTTTTAAGTGTACAATTTGGTGGAATTAATAATGCTCTATATTTTTAAGAATCATTTTATTGGGGTATCATGTAACTCTTATCATAACCTATACATATAGCCATTGTGTCAAGCACATTTGTACATTTGTTGCCATCATCATTCTCAAAACATTTGCTTTCTATTTGAGCCCTTGGTATCAGCTCTTCATTTTCCCCTCCCTCCCTAAACCCCTCCCTCATAAATCCTTCATAATTTATAAATTGTTATGATTTTGTCATGGCTTACACTGTCTGACATCTCCCTTTACCCACTTTTCAATAACACACTATCTTATGCAACTATTACCACCTACTATATCATCCCAAACAGAAACTCAATACCAATAAACAAGAACTCCTGGCTCTCCCTCACCCCAGATAACGTGTAATCTACTTCTGTCTCTAGAAATGCAGATTCTCGTGGTCATCTTGTCTAATTATATAACAGGCTTATCCACTTAACATACTGTTTTCAAGGTTCATCTGTGTCATATCATGCTTTAGAACAATATTCATTTTATGGCTGAGTAATATTCCATTATTATATTTAGCACATCTTACATATCTATTCATTCTTGATGAATGCTTGGGTTGGTTTTACCTTTGAGCTCTTGTGAAAAATGCTGCAATAAACATTATTATACAAGAGTGTTGAAATTTCTTGTTTTTAATTATCTGGGGTATATACCTCAGAGTGGAAATGCTGAGTCATATTATATATATAGCTTTTTAAGGAGCTGCCAAACTGCTTTCCATAATGATTGCATCATTTTTACATTCTTATCAGCAATGCATCCAGGTTCCAAGGTCTCTGCACTCTCACTAGCACTCATTATACATACACACATATATGCAAATATGTGTATATATAGAGATATATGTTTAATAATAGCCGTTCTAGAGCATGAGTAAGTAGGAGCCCTGGTGGCATAGTGGTTATGAATTTGGCTGCAATCCCAAGGTCAGCAGTTCAAAACCACCAGCTGCTCCTGCGGAGAAGGACTGGGCTTTCTACTCTGGTACACAGTTACAGTCTAGGAACTCAAAGGGACAGTTCTACCCTGTCCTGTAAGGTCAGTATGAGTTGGCATCGACTCTGAGGGAGTGGGTTTGTTAATTTTGGTGGGGAGGAGACAATGGTATCTCATTGTGGTTTTGATTTACATTTCCCAATGTCCAAGGATGTTGAACATCTTTACGTGTCTCTACTGCCCATTTGTATATCTTCTTTGGAAAAATGACTAAGTCCTTTTTTAATTGAATTATGTTGTCGTTGAGTTCTTCAGACACTCTGAGTATGAAATTCTTATCAATAGTTTATAAATATTTTGTTGACAATGTCTTGGATGCACAGATTTTAAATAATACGATGAAGCTAATTTATACTGTTTTCTTTTGTTACTTATGCTTTTTGTGCCACTTATAACAATGCATCACCAAATCGAAGATCACTAAGTTTTAACCCTACGCTTTCTCCTAAAAGTTTCATGGTCTTACCTCTTCTGGGAGGGGGCTTCCGAAAGTATATGGAGAAATTCTACTCTCTTTTAATTCCACTTTGCTATGACTGTCTTGAAGACCCTTATATTTAGACCATAGATTAACTTTGAATTAATTTTTGTAAATGTGTGAGGTAGAAATCCAACTGTATTCTTTCACACGTGGAATCTCAGTTGTCCCAGCAGTGGTCCCGACAGATGATTCTTTCTTTATCGTATGGAGTCCTTGGAAGACAAATCGACTGGTCGTAGAAGGAGGACTTATTCTGGCAGCACGTTCTTCACCTTGTTCAATGGTCCAATCTGCTACTTGGGTGGAAAGTGACCTCGGGGAGTATTTTTGACTTCCAATTAGAAGGTTTTCTCTGCCTGTAGTGTCAAGTTCCTCTAGTTTTTCTGAGCATCCAGTGTGGCTTTCTTGTTGTTGTTTAACTTTGAGTTTTGTTCTACATTTAAAAAAAAAAATCTCACATTACCCGGGATCTTCTATGGTGATCTTGTTGAGTGCTTAGTAATGGTAGCTGAGTCCCACCTAGTTCGTCTGATCTAGACTAATTGGTTCCTCAAATTTTTATTTTCTTTCATTCTCCTCAGCTAGGAGGAGTAAGGGCTAGTAGTTACTTCTAAGATAGTCGCTTGGGAGATTTTAAGACCCCAGATGCTATTACCATACCGGGATGTGAAACTTATCTTTATGAACTGTTTTTGGCAGTTGACCTACCTGTTCCCCTTGATGACTATATTCCTTGGCCTTCAGATCCAGCGATACAGTGCCAACATCTAGGCAGGTTCTAGAACTGTGCCCTCTGCGTGCTCTAGTATATTTGAGGGAGCTTCCAAAAATTCACTGGAACGTTTCATGATCTTGTCATTTCATTCCCAGAAACGTTTAAACGCACCCTTCTACAGATGCAGCATTTGCAAATACGCATGTAGAAATATCCACCACTACACCATTTTAAAAACACATTTTCAACTACTGCCCGTACACAAGGGGTGTAGAAATGCCCTCCATTGTACCATTTTTAAAGGCGCTCTGGTGGTGCTTTTGGATAGTCATTGGATGCGAATGCCTGGCCAACATTTTAAATACAAGCCACTCTTCGGAGAAAGAAGAGGCTATCATCTCCCGCCCTCCCCCCAAAGATTTATAACTTCAGAGCCATATAAAGGTCACTGAGTCAGAACTAACTCAACAGCAGTATATATATCTATATATTTTTAATTCCATTTTTGTGTTTGAGTGTACTACTGTATTTAGCAAACCTCACTTACTTTGCAAACCTCTGTATCTCCTCAAATCACTGATAGTTATTGCTGTTGAGCACTCTTAGATGCTGTAGTGTTTACCCCAAACCCACTGCCATCGAGTCAATTTGACGCTTAGCAAAGCTATGTATCCCGTGTCATTATTGTACTTTATTCTTGTGTGCCTTTGAGTCTTCCTTAACCTGGGTCAGGTTTTGTCGACTCCTCCCCTGTTGTTTATTGCCTTTTTCTTTCACCAGGATTAGCTCTTGTCTACTATCGAGGACTGGTTCTTTATCCCGTCTGTTTTCCTTCCTGGTAGGAATCAAATGATATTTCTTTCTGTATGTAAAACTGTTCTTACTTTTTATAATAGTGGTCCCATACAATATTTGCCTTTTCATAACTGACTGACTTCATTCAGCATAATGTTCTCCATTTTCATCCATATTGTGAGCTGTTTCACAGATTTATCCTTGTCCTTTAGCCCTGTGTATGTGGGTACCATGGCTTATTCATTCAGAAATCCATTGGTGGCTATCACAATGATCTACACATAACCACCTCCCTGGCAGACAGACAACAGAAAAGTGGGCGAAGGGAGACGTTGGATGGTGCCAACATAATAATAATTTATAAATTATCAAGGGTTCATGAGGGAGGAGGGGTGGGGAGGGGAAATGAGAAACTGATACCAAGGGCTCAAGTAGAAAGCAAATGTTTTGAGAATGATGATGGCAACAAATGTGCAAATGTGCTTAACCCAATGGATGTATGGATTGTGATAAGAGATGTACAAGCCCCCAATAAAATGATTTTTAAAAACCCCAAACAAAACAAAAAATCCATTGGTGGAGATTTAGACTCTTTCTATCTTTCTAGTGCTGCAAAGAACATGGGTGTGAGCATAGAGCTATTCAGGTTACTGCTCTTATTTCTTAAAATATATGCCTAGGAGCAGGATTACCGAATCATATGGTATTTCTATTGATAGCTTTTAAGGAAGTGTCAGAGTGCTGTGCCATTCTTCAGTCCTATGAGCACCGAATGAGTGCCAGTCTCTTCGCCGTCTTGGTCGTATCTGTTCTCTTTTTGGACCCAGGCCATGCTTACCAGGTGAGATGACATCTCATTGCACTGCGGATTTCTCTCTCTTGCTGGCGAAGGAGCCTGATAGCACAGTGGGTTCAATATTGCATCAAATCCCCCAACACTTGTAGGAGGACCAAGAGGAAGCTCCCATAAAGACTCAGAAACCCAAGGGCGCAATTCTACTCTGTCTTAGAGAGTCACTGTGAGTTGGAACTGATTTTATGGCATTGCGCTTGACTTTGCTTATTTTGGTTTAAAGCAGTGGTTCTCAACCTGTGGGTCGCGACCCTTTGGGGGGGGGAACAACCCTTTCACAGGAGTCACCTGATTCCTAACAGTAGCAAAATTGCAGTTATAAAGTAGCAAAGAAAATAATTTTATGGTTGGGGGTCACCATCACATGAGGAACTGTATTAAAGGCTCACGGCCTTAGGCAGGTTGAGACCCACTGGTTTAAAGGTTAATGATCAGGAGCATCTTTTCATGTGATTATCACCAAATATCTACTTTGGTGAAGTGTTTATGTCCTATGCCCATTTAAAAATCAGATTATCTTTTGGTTGTTGAGGTGTTGATATTTTTTCTAAATTTTAGAGATTAGGTCCTTGTCAGACAAATTGTAAAAAGTTTCCTCCTGTACTTCTCTTTTTGTTCTTTTGGCAATGTCTTTATGTGTTTGTCTAATTTATCTCCAACTGCTTATGTATTGCTTGCTATTTATGCCAACTACGAGTGTCTCTAGCGTGGTTCTATTTTTTTCTTTTATAATCTTTATAGTTTTGGGTTTTACATCTAAGTCTTCAATCCTTTGTGACTCAGTCTTTCTGTATGGTGTGCTATGTGGATCTTTTCCCCAAACCTTTGCTAAAGAACAGCTGTCTACAAGTGGATGGATTTATTTCTGCATTCTTACATCTAGTCTGTTGGTTTATGTGTCTGTTATTGAACCAGGACAAGGGTGTTTTAATTACAGTGGCTGGTAGTAAGTTCTGAGAAAAGGGAGTATGAGGCCTAATAACTTGTTCCTCATCTTCAACAAAAGACCCCCAGGGATGTCTTGCAGGAAGTGTGCCTTGCCAGCTAAAGCAGGGAACTGGGTAAGGCAGCTGCACTCTGGTCTGACCATCAGAAAACAAGAGACCCGAGAACTAGAAAGGAGAGGCTCACTGAGCCATTTATCCTTTCGCCCTTCAATTAACCCCACATGTTTATCAGCCAGGTTGACACAATAAACTAACTATCTCACTATCCATAAACATGGTATGTTTTGCCAATTATGTAGATCTCTCTCTCTTTCTCTGTCTTGTCCTAGTGATTTGTAGTTGTCTTTATGTAAGCCTTTTATGTCTCTAGTTAGACGTATTACTAAGTAGTTTATCTTTTTAAGGGTTACTATATTTTATTGTTATTAGATTGTTTCCATGGTTTTCTTTTCAGAGTTCTTTTTATGAATATTGAGGAATCCACTTGCATTTTGTCTATTGATCTTGTATCGTACTGCTTTATGGAAATCTTCTATTAGTTTCACTAGTTTTCTAATGGAGTCTCTGATTCATAGTCCATGGGAGTGCAAGCCAGCAATCAGCAGGGGATCAGGGCAGCAGTGGCTGCAAACACACACACCGATAATTGCCTGGATAATGCATGGTGGAGGCGTGTGATAGGTAGGTTTATTGTGCCAACTTGGCCAATAGGAACATGGGGGATTAACCAGGTCACAGTTTGATTGGAGGACAAAGAGATACATGGCTTGACTAGGCCTGCTCCTTGCTCTCTTGTGATCAGACAAGCTTGCGGCTGCTATAGCCAGTTCTCTGCCTCACCTCGTGAGTTACACTACTTGTGGGACTGCCAACCCATGGATCATGTTGCTAGAACTTGAGGTTCCTTCAAGACATGCTTTGCCATGCTGCTGGTATACACACCGTTCGAACTTGACGCTGGTGGATCTTGTCATATTGCATTGTGTGAGTTCCATATCCCATCCGAGCCTGCTTAGCTAAATTCTTGAGCTGCTGACCGTTGGTGACTTGCCCTGCTGTTTGCTGCCTATGGGTGGATTGCCTGCATTGCCTTAGAGAAGACTCAGCAGCTCACTTCCTTTACCTTGGTCCCAGCAGCCTGTGAGTTGAAGGGCTTCCATTATATTAACTGTTCCACAGAAGTAAGTTGAACTGAGCCCTGCTGTGTAGACTAATTAGCTGTCATATTCCTTCATGCTGTATCTATCTATCTATCTATCTATCTATCTATCTATCTATCTATCTATCTATCTATATATATATATTTGTAAGTGTCTGATTTTTTTCTCTGGAGAATCCTGCCTAACACAGGGTGTGTGACTCAAGAATATGGAATCAGGCCCTAGAGTTTCAGGGGGTCCGCAGGGTGAAAAGGGTGGATTGGGTATCAGCACTGTTGACCAAATTTCCAGAGTTTTCCAGTCTTGTATAATGGACCACCAGGCAGAGGCAGTTAGTTGGTGGGTGGGAATGGGGGACCACACCTCTGGTCACTGGGAGCAGAGCGAGGGTAAGGGAACAGGGGCATCCCCACTCTGTATCTCTTCTTGATCATTATTTTAGTGTTTTCCCCCCAGTTGGTGTTTGATTTATTTCTCTATCCTTTCATTTTATGTTCAAGATTTTAGAATTAGTATCTGTACTTTGCACTTGATTTCTTGGGGTCATTGTTATATCGGAAAGAGTGCTATGACTGACGAGGTTATCATCTTAAGATTTTTCTTTGATCATTGTAGGTTTTCAAATCAGGCAGTATAAGTCAACCAAATTTATTTTTTTGTTTTCAAGATTGCTTTGGTTATTTGAGTCCTCTTGGAATTCTATATGATTTTGAGGAATGACTTTTCCATTTCTTCTAAAAGATATTGTTCTAATCTGTACACCACTTTGGATAGTGTTACATGTCTTAAAGTCTTCCAATCCATGAATAAAGATGTATTTTAATTTATTTTGGTCTTCAATTAATTTAACCAATGTTATGTAGATTTGAGTGTAGAAATAATTTACCTTCTTTGTTAAATTTATTCCTAGTTATTTTTTAATTTCAGCTGCCATTGTAAATAAAATCTCTATACATTTATATTTGGTCTTTTCATACCTGGTATATAGCGATACAACTGATTTTTGTGTTTTAAACTTATTGTGCTATTTTATTAATGTGTTTATTAATTCTGGTAACTTACTATTTTTTAAGTTAAAAAAAATTATAAGATTGTATTATCTGTCTTGGAAGGAGTATGTCCAGAAAGCTCCTTAGAAGTAAGGACTGCAAGACTTTATTTCATGTGCTATGGACATATTATCAGGAGAGACTGGTCTCTCGAGAAGGGTATCATGCTTGGTGAAGTAGAGGGGCAGAGAAAAAAGGAAAGTCCTAGACAGATGATTTGACAGAGTGGGTGCAAGAATGAACTTAAACATAAGAACAATTGTGAGGATGGTGGAGGACTGAACAGGGTTTAGTTCTGTTGTGCACAGGGTTACTATGAGACCCAGGGGCACCTAGTAGCAAGCTAACATCATCTACAAAAGCAGTTACATATGATTTTCCAATTGGTGTGTCTTTTATTTCTTTTTTTGTGTGTAGTTGCTTTTACTAGAAATTCTGTTATAAAATTGTTTCGCTTTTGAAGGTTATCTAATTTCTTCTGACTAATTCATATTTGTTGGTTGCTCTTTTGTATTAGTATATTTCCTTCTTTAGTGTATCTTCTTCAAGTCTAAAAAAGAACAGAAATTTTGGTGACTGAGTTTCTGCCTTTAAATATATTTGATATGAGATTTTTAATGTGATTCTTCCTTTACTGTGATATTAACATAAGGGTAGTAATGGAAATTTGTTATTACCTATAAAGTATATCAGACTATTATAACTTTGTCATAATTTCAAAACTAAGCAAACTAAAAACTGCTGCCTGAAAGATCGAGGAACCATCAATCAATAGTAATATATAAAATTTCCCTTTTGTCCCGTAGTAAAAAGGTAAGCTCAATGCAGTTGATAACTATAAAACAATTGTTTGAATATTAGACAAGCTATACAATAGCTTATTTGAACACCTTTTTCTACTAGTAAACATGGAAAAAGAAAATACAATATAAAGAATAATAAGATATCAAGTTAAAATCTGATTATAAAGTCCTTTGGCTTATTCATGATTATGTAAACTTTTGTGTTTATTTCTATGTGTAATCTGCAATATATGGATAGGAAAAAATGTTTATTATGTTTACTTTATTTATAGCCAAATTTAAATGTTAAAATACTGCAATTTTGTCAAGTTTTATATTTTATCGCTCTTTCTTGCCATTAACATTAAATTATGTAAATGGAATACTTATGTATTCTGAAGCCTGTAAAAAGGGTTTTGCTCCACAATAGTTAATCAAACTGCTGCTATAGCCACAGGGGAAAATACCCAGGACTATAACTGTAAATATTGTGTGGTTATGAAACTGTGGAGGACAAGTCATCATCCCTCTTTTTCTAATACACGTTTAGACAGTCAACTATTCTCTTTTAAATCTGCCATAAGTTGACATCTTTTTCACATAATCCGTAGACTCTTTTGTCAAACTTAAAATGTGAATTTTAACCTGTGTGGCAAAAATGAATCTTAGGCAACCTATTGTTTTTCATGTTGAGTGAATGGAGTCAACCCTGTCCAGTTTTAGAACATGTTAGCCTCAAGATGTGACAATATAAGAACGTGGTTGTTTCATGTCTTCATTTATATATTAATGAATGTTAATCAATTCTTTAAAAAGGCTGCTAACCTTCATTGAAAGATAAGTATTTTCAATGACAGTTATTTTCTGAGTCTCAACGTGAACCTTTATTATTAGAATTCAGGCACTCTTAAATTGTAGCTCTTCCTGAAAGTATTTAAATACTATGATTCACCCATTTAAAAACATTTGTGAATTGACCTGAAATTATTTGCCTTTATCAGCCAGATATTATCAGAAAATAAAGTTTGGAATGGTGGGTGGGAGAATGAAATTTAAAATATAGTTTATTAGAACTACCAGATGGGTAGGAAACTGAGGGGCACAGCTATCTACATTTAGTCAGATTGGTGTGTTTTCTTTGAACTTGCTCTCCTTGAGCAACATTTTCAGTAAATATTTTTTGCCTATTTGCTATCAAAGTAGATGTCAGAAGAGACTCTGAAACTTGCTCTAAATTGTGGAGTAGTTAAGGTAAATGGAAGAAATGATGACGCCAAAGAACTGAATTGTAAATTTCAAAGGGCAGCTCAAGAAGACAAAGTGAAACATCATAATGAAATGTGAAAAGACAGAATCAGAAAAACAAAAGGAAAGAATATTCTCGGCATATCTGAAATTGAAAGAATGCAAGTAAGAATTCAAGGCTCAGATGAGATGAGCCAGTCAGGGTGCAGTGTAGCAACGATGAAACATGTAACTTTCCTCTAGTTCTTAAATTCTTGTCCCCACCCCCCACTATCATGATCCCAATCCTACTTAACAACTCTGACTAGACCAGAGGATGTACACTGGTACACACAGGAACTGGAAACACAGGGAATCCAGGACAGATGATCCCTTCAGGACCAGTGCTGAGAGTGGTAATACTGGAGAGTGGAAGGGAGGGTGGGGTGGAAAAGGGGAACCTATTAAAAGGATCTACATATAACCTCCCTGGGGCTGGGCAAAGGTGGGTGAAGGGAAGTGTCAGACAGGGCAATATATGACAAAATAATAATTTATAAATTATCAAGGGTTCATGAGGGAGGGGGAGCAGGAAGGGAAGGGGAAAAATGAAGAGCTGATGCCTAGGGCTTAAGTGGAGAGCAAATGCTTTGAGAATGATGAGGGCAATGAATGTACAGATGTGCTTTACACAATTGATATATGTATGGATTGTGATGAGTTGTTTGAGCCCCCAATAAAATGATTTTTTAAATTATCAAGGATTCATGGGGGGTGGGGTGGGGGTGGGAATGAGCTGATACCAAGGGCTCAAGTAGAAAGAAAATGTTTTCAAAATGATGATGGCAACATATGTACAAATGTGCTTCATACAATGGATGGATGAATTATGAAAAGAGCTGTAAGAGCCCCAATGAAAGGATTTTTAAAAATTTTAAATCCACTATTTCAGGTGGTAGCATATGAATAAGAACCAATGGTTCTGAAGGAATAAGTCCAAGCTGTACTGAAATCATTAGACAAAAACATGGATCCAGGAATTTATGGAATACCAATTAAAATGTTTCAACAAGCTGATGAAGCATGGAAAGTACTCACTCCTTTATGCCAGGGTATTTGGAAGCCAGCAACTTGGGTTATTGGCTGGAAGAGATTCTTCTATGTACTCATTTCAAAGACAGGTGACCCAATAGAATGCTCAAATTATAGAACATTATCATAGATGTTACATGCAAGTGAATTTTTGCTGAAAAATCATCCAGGAACGGTTGCAGCAGTACATTGATAGTGAACTGTCTGAGGTTCAGGCTGGATTCAGAAGAGGATGTGGAACAAGGGATCTCATTGATGATGCCAGATGTATGTCAAGGCATTCTACATCGTGGATCATAGCAAATTATGGATAATTTGAGAAGAATGGGAATTGCAGAATGCTTGATTGTGCTCATGCAGAACTTGTACATGGATCAAGAGGCAGCTTTGATAAAGGAACAAGGGAACACTGCATGGTTTAAAATCAGGAAAGGTGTGTGTCAAGATCGTATCCTCTCACCATACATAATCTGTATGCTGAACAAATGATGAAAGATGCTGGCTTAGATGAAGAGAAATATAGCATCAGGATTGGAGAAAAGTCTTACTAATAACCTGAGATATACAGATGACATAATCGTCATAACATCATGAAAAATGGAGAAGAGATTATGGTTGTCACAGATTTTGTCTTGCTTGTATCAAAAATCATTACTCATGGAAGCAGGTCATTAGATCAAAAGACATGTTGCATTGTATAACTCTGCTGCAGAAGACCTCTTTCTAGAGTATTGAAAAGCAAGGATCTTCCTTCGGGGACTAAGGTGCCCCTGACCTAAGACTCATTGCCTCGTAAGCATGTGGGAGTTGGACATTGAATAAGAAATACCAAAGAAGATTCCATGCATTTGAATCGTGATGCTAGAGAAGAGCATAGGAAGTGCCACAACTGATAAAAGAACAAACAAATCTGTCTTGGAAGAAATAAGGCTCCTAAGAAGCAAGGATGGCGAGACATTGCCTTGTGTACTTTGGGCGTGTTGTCAGGAGCGCCCAGTCCCTGGAGTAGGAAGTCGTGTTTGGTGCAGTGGAGGGGCAATGAAAAAGAGGCAGACCCTCACAGAGATGGATTAACATGGTGGCTGCAATGATGGCTTAAGCATCGGAACAATTTTGAGGATGCTACAGGACCTGGCAATGTTTCATTTTGTTGTGCATAGATTCGCTAATGGTTGGAACTGACCCTATGGTTCACAACGACAACAACAAAATTTGTCCCTTTGTTCTTTTCCTATTTTTCTGCCCTTCACTTTATTTCTTCATGGCCATTGTCTGAAATAAAGGTTTTTTGATGCCCGATAACTGATCCATTCGACACCTCGTGATCACACAGGCTGGTGTGTTTCTTCGATGTGGGTTTTGTTGCTTCTGAGCTAGATGGCTGCTTGTTTACCTTCAAGCTTTTAAGACCCCAGACACTATATCTTTTGATAGCTGGGCACCATCAGCTTTCTTCATCATCTCATTGGGAGCACACCTCCATGATACGATTGCTGAAGACAAATGGGTCCATGAGCAAATGTGGCAGAGAAAGCTGATGGTGCCCGGCTATCAAAAGGTATAGCATCTGGGGTTTTAAAGGCTTGAGCGGTCATCTAGCTCAGAAGCAACAAAGCCCACATGGAAGAAGCACACCAGCCTGTGCCATCACGAGGTGCCGAAGGGATCAGGTATCAGGCAGCATCAGAACAACAACAAAAAAATCTTACCATAGTGAATGAGATGGGGAGCGCAGAATGGAGGCCCAAAGCCCCTTTGTCAGCCACTGGAGATCTCCTTGAAGAGGGGTCTTGGGGAGGAGAAAAGCCAGACCGGGTGCGATGTAGCAACAATGAAAAATGCAACTTCCCTCTAGTTCCTAAATGCTTCCCCCCACCCCGCCCCAGAATTATCCAAATTTTACCTAGCAAGTCTGGCTAGACCAGAGGATGTACAGTGGTACAGATAGGAACTGGAAACACAGGGAATCCCGGGCGGATGATCCCTTCAGGACCAGTGGTGTGAGTGTCAATACTGGTAGGGTAGAGGGAGAGTATGTTGGAAAGAGGCAACCAATTACAAGGATCTACATGTGACCTCCTCCCTGGGGGATGGACAACAGAAAAGTGGGTGAAGGGAGATGTCAGAGCAAGACATGACAAAATAATAATTTATAAATTATCAAGGCTCAAGAGGGAGGAGGGAGCGGGGAGGGAGGCAGGGGAAAAATGAGGACCTGATGCCAAGGGCTTAAGTGGAGAGCAAATGTTTTGAGAATGATGAGGGCAATGAATATACAGATGTGCTTTACACCATTGATGTATGTATGGTGATAAGAGTTGTATGAACCCCTAATAAAACAATTTTAAAAAAAGAAATAAAGGTTTATACTGGGTTCTTTGGCATAATCTCAACTAAAATGTCAAAGAACAAGGATATTACTTTGAGGACTAAGGGGCACCTGACCCAAGCCAAAGCATTTGATGGAATGGGATGTTAAATATCTAGTTCAAAATACCAACATATTCAATATTTTTAAATTGCATATATTTGTACTTTAAAAAAAATCTCCGTTTTAAACATTAGTGCATTTTTCACTACAGAAAAATTAAATATTTTGTCGTGACACATTTCTCCCTCTTTTCTCCTAATCCTGTTGTCGTTGTTAGGGGCCATCAGTTGGTTCCAATCCGTAGCGACCCCATGCACAACGAAATGAAACCCTGCCAGGTCCTGGGCCCAACGAAATGAAACCCTGCCAGGTCCTGGGCCCAATGAAATGAAACCCTGCCAGGTCCTGGGCCCAATGAAATGAAACCCTTCCAGGTCCTGGGCCCAATGAAATGAAACCCTGCCAGGTCCTGTCCCCCGTCGCCATTCTTCCCCTGCTGGAACCCATTGGCAATTCATCTCCGTGAGGACCTTCCTCTATTGTACCGCCCCTCCACTTTACCGCGCTTGACTTCCTTCTCCAGGGACTGGTCTCTCTGGACTACGTGTCCGAAGTATGTATGGTGAAGTCTCGCCATGATTACTTCTTAGGAGGGAGCACTCTGGCCTTATTTCTTCCAAGGCAGATTTGTTTGTTCTTTTAGCAGTCCGTGGTACTCCAATGCTCTTCTCCAGCCTCTCAGCTGGAATGCATTGATTTTTCTTTGGTTTTCCTTATTCATTGTTCAAATTTCACATGTTTATGAGGTGATGGAAAAAACCAAGGCTTAGGTCAGGGGTCCCTTAATCCTTGCTTTCCAAGACCATCAGCTGCTCTGTGCGAGAAAATTAAGACTGCGTGCTCCTGAAAGATTTACTGTCTCGGAAACCCTAAGGAGCAATTCTACTCTGTGCTAGAGGTTTGCAATAGGTAGAAATCCACTCACTGGCAGCAAGTTTATGGTTAAATAGTGGCTATTCAACAGTATGGTCAAAGTGAAATATATATTTTATATGCAGCAAGTATGGA
Source organism: Tenrec ecaudatus (assembly GCF_050624435.1). NCBI lineage: Eukaryota > Metazoa > Chordata > Mammalia > Afrosoricida > Tenrecidae > Tenrec > Tenrec ecaudatus. The sequence continues at coordinate 25,850,913 of NC_134539.1, read as the reverse complement.
TATTGTAAGTTATCTGATCCAGCTTAATAATACAGTGAAACATTTGAACTTTGTATTAGCTGCGACCTCCAGCTTCCTCATAATTGAGTGAAGTGTTGCCATCAACACTTCTCACTCAGCCTTCTTGATTCTCCTGAAAGGAGAGTTTCCAAATGGCATTTTCACAATGGTCCCTGTTGAAAAGTTCACTAGTCAAGAATATGAACAATCTTTTCCTTGTTGCAAGAGGTTTAAAAAGCAATTTGAAAGTAACAATCAACATATAGTAGACTTAAAATATTTTTTTAATGTTTTAAGTTTGTATCTTTTCTCTCTCCTTTTAAGCGGTGGGGTGAGCGAGAAGAGAGGAAACGTCCGATATTTATATTTAATTGAACTAACAGCCCGTGCTGACAAGTAATAAATAACAGCAGTTCAGAGTGACTAAATAAATTGGTTTCCACAAGCAATGATTCATCTTCTGTCTTTCATTGCCATCAGGCTAAGAGACAGCTTCTTTTTGTCAGTTTATAGGAGAAATATTTGATAGTGTAGCAATCTTGTTTCTATCCTTGCAATAGCAACTCCGCTACCTCCTAGAGTGGTAGCATTTACATATTTCAATATAGTAAGTCTACATTAGGTTGTTCATTTACTTAAAGCCTTGTGGAGATATTGCTCAGCCTTTGGTTTATCACAACATTCTGGGACGGTCATATTGTGTTCCTACTGATGCAGCTTGGAGAGGTGGTGAGAATTGGTATCCAGAATTTATAAAGAACTCACAACACAAATCTAAAATTATTCCAAAATAAAGATACTTATTTAAAATAGGATAAATTGTACTTAAACCACACAAGAGGACTTTAAAAATTTGTGGAAAATTCTATTATCTCTTTATCCCCTCATAGATTTCACAATCAAGTTAACTCTTGATTTTCAAATGATGAATCCAAGTGCAAAAATTTTTTATAAAATTTTCAGCACCATAAAAACTGTTTCTCATTCCCATACAATGCTTCTAAAGTACTCTATCTTTGTGGAATCCACTTTCCACATTGGAGTTAGCTTATTACCTGTGCATATTTTAAAACCATTTTCTTCCTGAATCTTTCATAAACATGTAGTTTTCAAGAACAAAGCTCGAACAAAGCTTAGAATTATGAAGACACTATTATCTTCCTTTTTTAAAGGAATGGAATTTTTTAAAAGCCAATGGGAAGTTTAGAAATGCTCTGCTCAAAATTTGGAGGACATTTAAGCTCATCATAAAATTTAAAGATTTTGAATCAAGAACTTAAAGAAACGGCCTTTATTTTGTTGTTTACTTATCGCCGTGTAACCAATTGCACAAAAACCTAGTACACTAAAACCATGAACCTTTATTATCTTGTCGTATCTGCGGGCAAGGAATGTAGGTGTAGTTTAGCTTCAGCCCCCGGTTCAGGATCTCTCCGAGGCTGCAATGAAAGTGTGTCAGCTAGGGCTCTGGGCCCATCTGATGGCTAGTCGGAAGGAAGGACTACTTGCAAGATCATGCGTTTTTGGTTTTTTTTTGCTCATTTGCATGTGTTCTTTGGCAGGTCCTTATGGGTTGTTAGACGGAGGTATCATGTTTAACAATCTTGTTGGTAGTTAGTTGGTGGTCTTTCTTAGATCCTGGTCAAAGGACAGCCTCTGAAACAGCATCTTGATGTCTATCGAGTGTACGTAGAGAAAGAGAGGGTCACGCAATAAGGAAGTCAATCTCTATTGTGGCATTTGTGACATCATTCATCTTTGCTGTAGTCTATGCATTCGAAGGGAGTTACTAGATTTAGCCAATATTCAAAGGAAGGAATTGTATAAGGACATAGATATCAGGAGATGGAGCTCACTGGGAACCATCTTAGAAGTTACTTTTAACTGTCAGCAACCCAGAAGGTCATATACATACAACTTTTTTTTTAGAGTGCACATTTAAGCTTCTCTTCAGTGCACATTGAATTTTGGCTGTTCATTTACAGTGTTTCCCTCATCTTTGGTCAAAACATACTCTTCTCCAAAAATCTTTTATCCTATTCCCCCTTCTCTTGCCTTCCCTGGGAGCCTTGGTGGTGTAGTGATAATGCATTGGGCTGCTAACAGCAAGGTTGGCAGTTTGAAACCACCTTGGGAGAAAGATGAGGCTTCGTACTCCCATAGAGAGTTCCGGCCGGGACAGTTCCGCCCTGTCCCATAGGGTCGCCTGAGTCAGAATCCACTTGACAGCAGTGAATGTTCTTTTGTTTTTGGTTTATATGCTTTATTTGGTTTATACGCTACATTACCTCATTTTGGTTGTATGCTCATTGCTGTGTTTCACAGAAGCAGAGAAGTAGAATGTTAATTCATTTATCCATGTTTTTTTATTATGCAAGAGGATACTTGTCTAAATAAGGAAATGGTTAGTTGAGTTACATAGCCAGTTTTTCCTTGTAATTATTTTCTCAAATAGTGGTAATTGATGCTGCTAGCAAAATTTTAGATAATCTCTTAAAAGTCTTTGTTTGCAATTAAGTACTGTACTGTCCTCTGTTTTTCATAGCTTTGTAGGTAAAGCCTGTTAAAAAGTGTTGGAACGATGGTAACTTTCGGCCCTTAATAAACTGGCACAGAAAGAAGTTTTGGGAAATAAATGTATGAGTCCATGAATCACTATTTTCTAGTTGCAAAACGTTTCTTAGTAGAATGTTTAAATACTACAAAAGGCAGATGGTTAATACTCCTGTCTGCAACCACTAAAGTAAAATACGTTTATTAAAATTCTTTTTCACAAATGGACATGTGGGCAATTAATTTGTTACTATCTTTCCATGGGGGACAAACTAGAATAAACTATTTTTAGAAACAAACCCTCAGTCACAGAACCTACTTTCTTATTTCTCATCGCTACCCAATTGTTCTTACTGGAAACACTGAAATACCGAAGTACTTCTTTTCTGCCTCGGGTGGTCTTCGTTTCACTCGGGAATGTGTTTTTGTGGCAATTCATGGAGTCAGCAGTTATTGCGACTCCAACTGAAAGAGACAAACTTCCTAAGGATTTATTATATATGTGTCTTGCCACTGAGTGAGCAAGGAAATACATACCCCTCAGTGCTGACTGGTTGGTAATTTCTGAAACTCGATGCCACAGCACCTCATAAATAACAGAGCAACAGAGTCATGGAGAATTTGGCAGAGATCAATCTCTAGATAGATGAGTTAGTCTATAAGCAAATAGCTACTCAACCTCTTTTTCACTTTTAAGAATGCAGTTTCTAACCCAGATCCTTGGATTTCAATGAGTCTTTAGAGACTGAGAAAATTTTACAGGTTAACAAAGACTAACAGATCAGCCACTGAGCACTGGTTCAGGGTAGGTTGTGTTTCTTCCTAAGATATCTGTCTATGTATATTATATATAAATGTTTATTTACATTTATGTATAAATATTTAAATATATATTTTCTCACATATGTATTTATGCCCTTTAGAGTCCCTAGAATCTGGACAAGTGCTTGGTCTCTTGGACATTTGCTACGAGTGTTCAGTGAGGTGAATTCATCTCTGCCCTTACAGGATGAGAAAGGAGTATTAGCTTCACTGGTGATCTGTCAAAAGTATTGCCAATACAATATTTGTGCTGTGAAGTTGTTTTATTTTTAAGCGACTTATGTATTGTATTTATGTGTGTGTATCTCTCTATATAAGTTTATTTATATAAAGGCATAACCATGGTTGCCAAAGACATGCCCAGCCCTTGCTGTATGTTTCCCCAGTGTTCGCTGTGCCCAGGGACACTGACCTGTAGCTGTGCGCTCAGGAATGTTAGCTACCGGCCCGTTTGGACCTGCCCACATCCTCCAGGTTTGTGCACGAGCAAGAAAATGGTCTAAGAGTGAGTGAAGATGAACTTTCAAGTGGGATAGGAATGCAAGTAATCTCTGACCCGTCTCTGTAGATGAGGAATGAGGTGGCAGGCGATGCTTGAACATGGTTTGTGATGTGTAATCAGCTGTCCTTGTGGCTGCTGTGTGTGTGTGTGTGTGTGTGTGTGTGTAAGTAGACTTCTGATTGTTGATGCTAGATGTCAAAGAATTGGTTCTAACACATGGCAGCCTCGTATGTGCAAAGTCCAACTGTACTTCTGAGGGTTTTCAGATTTCTCCGATCTGTGTTTTATGGTACTTATTGCTGGATGGAGTTGAACTTCCAACCTTTCAGCTAGTAGTCAAGGGCTTAACCAGTTGAGCCATCCAAGGACTCCTTCAGCAAAGTGTTTCGACATTTGAAAATAAAGTCAGAAATAAAATCATCACATTTTAAATAGTCTTCATACAATGTTTCTTTCTGAATTTTTTTTTTACATTTGGATGAACAAGTATTTTTTAAACAGTTTTCTTTCAGTATGACACCTGGAAGGGACAAGACAACTGTATGAAGATAAGCTAATTAATTTGGGATCAATAGACTTAGACAAAATTGTGAAATAAGCGAAGTGCCTTCTTGGCAACCTGCTGTCTCTTTTGAAACGTCCTTCCTGTTGAAGCATCTTCTGTCATCCCTGTCCTGGCCTCAGTGAAGAAACACTGTCTTCATGCAGATGGTAGGATTTCACATGTTACCTGTGGCGCAGAGAGAACCAAGGGAAAGGGCAAAGGTTAATATGAAGATCATCACAATTGCAACTAATCGTCTACTGTGTTAGGTACTGTGCTCAGTACTTGGCACACATTATCTTCACTTGTGAAAACAGCCGAATGAAAAATAGCGGTGATCGTAATTTCTTATGAAATCTGAGATCGTAGATATCATCCCTATGATAATACAAGAAAATAGAAATGTCAAGATTGGATCTGTCTGCTGCCAAATCAGAGCCTTTTTCTTCGTTCTAAGATTTTCTACTGTGAAAAGCTGATGCTGGGGTCCTAAAGGCTTGAAGGTAAACAAGCGGCCATCTAGCTCAGAAGCAACAAAGCCCACATGGAAGAAGCACAGCAGCCTGTACAATCACGAGGTGTCGAAGGGATCAGGTACCATGCATCAAAGAACAAAATATCATATCATTGTGAATGAGGTGGCAAGTGCAGAGTGGAGACCCAAAGCCCATCTGTAGGCCTCTGGACATACCCTTACATAAAGGTCTCTGGGAGGAGACAAGCTAGTCAGGGTGTGATGTAGCAAAGATGAAACATACCACTTTCCTCTAGTTCCTAAATGCTTCCTCCCTGCGCCCCCCCCCCCATCATGATCCTAATTCAACCTTACAAATATAGCTATACCAGAGGAAGTACACTGGTACAGATAGGAACTGGAAACACAGGGAATCCAGGATAGATGATCCCTTCAGGACCAGTGGTGAGAGTGGTGATACTGGGAGGGTAGAGTGAGGGTGGTTTGGAAAGGGGGAACAGGTTACAAGGATCTACATGTGACCTCCTCCCTGGGGGATGGACAACAGAAAAGTGGGTGAAGGGAGATGTTGGACAGGGCAAAATATGACAAAATAATAATTTATAAATTATCAAGGGTTCATGAGGGAGTGCGAAGTGGGGAGGGAGGGAGAAAATGAGGAGCTGATGCCAGGGGCTTAGGTGGAAAGCATATGTTTTGAGAATGATTAGGGCAATGAATGTACAAATGCACTCGACACAATGGATGTATGTATGGATTGTGATAAGAGTTGTATGAGCCTCTAATAAAACAAGATTAAAAATAAAAAAGACAAGTTGATGCTACAATTTTGGGAATCACTATAGGAAATAGTTTTCGGGTAGGGAATCTTTTACAGTTTCTTAGGGGCACAACAAATTTGGTAGTCAACGACTATTTCTCATGCCATAACACTATCCTGGGTTGTAGACTATGGGTAGGTTAGGTATATAATAGAATTATGAGACAATAATGAAAGACCAAAAAAAAAAGTCCCGATAGTGATAGGGAGTTCCCCTCTGGTCATTGGCATACTTAGGAAAGTACTGTGCTTCATTTGGTGACATCAGCTTCTTTAATTATAGCCATTCTGTTGGTTGTGTACTGATATCTCACTGTGGACATTTCCCTCATGACCATGATATCAGGAAGAGCCCTGGGGACGTAGTGGTTGCACATTGGGCTGCCAACTGCAATGTCAGCAGTTCGAAACCACCAGCTGCTCCAAGGGATGGAGACAGGGCTTTCTACTCCTGTGAAGAGCTATAGTCCTCGAAACTCCCAGGGCAGTGGGACCCAGTTCTACAGGGATGCTATGAGTTGGCATGACCTCAGTGGCAGTGAATTTGGTTTGATGACAGTGATGTTGACCTCTTTTCGCGTGTCTATCAGCCATTTATATGTGAGTACTTTCTTTGTCTTTTCAAATTTTGTCCATTTTTATTTGGGTTGTTTGTCTTTCTATTGCTGAGTCTTAGGAATTCTTTGTATATCCTGGGTCTTTTGTCAGATATACATGTGGCAAATATGGTTCCACAAATATGGTGCCTATTCATTAAGGCCATTAATGCTACATTAAAAAATAGTGTTTTATTGTGTTTTCAATAAACATTTACACTGTACTTTTGGCTCCCATTCAACAATTTCTATACAAGTTGTTCAGTGACGTGCGTTACTTCCTTCACAATTTTGGAATGGATGATTCAATTCCATTAATCTAGTTTTCCTGCTCCCTTACATTTGCATCCTTGTCTTAAAGTAATTGTTGAATAGTCTCATTTGTGTGGTTTTGAAAAGGGACAAAGTACTTGACAGTGCTGTTCACTCATTGTCTTTAGGGACACGGTCATCTCAGGGGTTAGCCGGGTCCAGGAGTGGAGGAGTGTCTCAGAGCAGTTGTCTCAGGATCTGCTAGACTGCATTTTTTGTTTGTTTTTAAGGAATATGAGATCCGTTCTACATTTTCTTCCCCTTCTATCAGGATCCAGCGATGGTGACCTTGATGAAAATGATCAGTAGCAATAGTCAGGCACCATCTAGTTCTTCTGGTCTCAGGGTAGAAGAGGCCATGGTTCTTGTAGGCCATTTGTCCTATAAACTAGTTTCTTCTTTTTTTTTTAAAAAACCCATTTTATTGGAAGTTAATCCAGATATCATATCATTCCATATTTCAATCACATCACGCAGTCTTGTACAATCGCTGCCACGATCTGTTTAAAAGCATTCTTTTCCTTCCTGGACTCCTTGACATCTGCTCCCTTTTACGTCCCATGCTCCCCGCCCAGAGGCCCTTATTGCACTTATTATAGGTCCATCAATCCTGGCTTTCACATCCTGAAAAACATACAACAAAAATTCAAGAGGTTGACCCCAATAACATAGCACATCTGAGAAAAACAATAAGAACAAATGGAAAACAAACAAACAAAAACACAGAAAATGTTGAAACCCAGATCAGGACTAATGTGCTTCAGAAAGAGGATCAACAGGCAATGTTTTAACCACTTAAGCCAGTGTAAACTAGTTTCTTATCAGAGTTTCTCACTTCCTTCTTTTTCTTTCGCCCTGGATGAGTATCTTAAGCACTACTCACCAAACTAGACCATCATTTTATAAACTGTATTATGTCAATTGATCAAGATGTCTCACTAGACTATTTTCTTGACCCTTTTAACCAAGAAATCTAATCGCATAAGGTATGTCTGCAAAATATAATTGTGATCCCTACTTTTTTTTTTTTGGTAGAAAGCAAAACAGTTTACTGGGAAGGGATAGGAAAGAAAGAGGAGACGTGCGCAGGGACCAGTTCTCCGAGCAGAGGATCCCGACTTAATAATATATTTTGAGGAGTGGAGGGGTTCATATTGATAAAGTCGGGTGTCATTCAGAAGAGCTTTAGTGGTACAGTGGGTAGGCAGTTGGCTGCTCACCAAAGGGCTGTAGCAGTTCAAACCTATCAGGCACCCCGAGGGGGAGGGGTGCTTCCATAAAGGTTATAGCTTTGAAATATGCTGCCATATAGATTAAAATATTGACACCCCTATGGGGAATTTAACCTTTCTCTTGCAGGGCTGCTCGGTGTTGCAAGCAACTTGAAGGCAACAGTACTTTAAACAATTTGCTTATTGCTTCCTGTGATCTAAGAAATATTTACAGCTCACAACAAATGAAGTGATTCTCCTCTGATTTCCTTTAGAAGCCTGGTAGTTTTTGTTTAGGTTTTATTTTGTCTTTTAACCAATTTTCAGATTTTTCTTGAGGAGCAGACTTCTTAAGCTCTATTAAGACAATACCCACGAAAAGCTAATCCTACATATAAACACAAATAAATGAAGTTTAATCGGGTTGCTCGAATTCCATTACATGTCTTTTCTGAGAAATCATGTGCAAATATGGAATGACCATATTGAAAAAAGGAGGCCATCTCCAGGACTCATGTTTTGTTTTGAAGCATGTGGTTCATGGCGAATAAAAGGCTTTCTGATTAAAGAAAGTCTTGCATTAACAGGTGTTTTGTTAAAAGCACCTTTCCAGGTATAAAGGCATCATGCAAAAAAAAAGATATATGTGTGTATATGTATGTGTGTGTGTGTGTGTATATATATATATATATATATATACCATATTGAATGAAGGGGGAAGTGCAGAGTGGAGACCCAAGGTCCAAGTGTCAGCCAATAGAGATCCCCTCACAGAGGGGTTCAGGAGAGGAGATGGGTCAATGAGGGCTGTGAAGTAGTACTGATGAAGAACACAGCTTTCCCCCGGTCCTGGATGCTTCCTCCCCACAACTACCATGATCCGAATTCTACCTTGCAGGGCTGGATAGGGCAGAGGTTGCACACTGGTGCATATGGGGGCTGGAGGCACAGGGAATCTAGGGTGGATGATACCTTCAGGACCAGGGGTGTGAGGGGCGAGGCTGGGAGAGTGGAGGGGGAGTGCGTTGGAAAGGGGGAACTGATTACAGGGGTCCACATGTGACCTCCTCTCTGGGAGAGGGATGGCAGAGAAGGGGGAGGAGGGAGACTCTGGATAGGGCAAGATATGACAAAATAACGATGTATAAATTACCAAGGGCACATTGGGAGGGGGGAGCGGGGAGGGAGGGGGAAAAAAAAGAGGACCTGATGCAAAGGGTTTAAGTGGAGAGCGAATGCTTTGAGAATGATTGGGGCAGGGAATGTATGGATGTGATTTATACAATTGATGTATGTATATGTATGGATTGTGATAAGAGTTGTGTGAGTCCCTAATAAAATGTAAAAAAAAAAAAAGAATGACGAGGGCAACAAATGTATAAGGGTGCTTTGCTCAATTGATGTATGTATGGATTGTGATAAGAGTTGTATGAGCCCCAATAAAAATATTTATTAATTAAAAAAAAGGCAACGGACTGTCTTGTGCCTTTATAGGGAGTCTCTGCTGGGCTAATGGGTAAGTGCCCAGCTTCGAAACTACAGCACACAAGGAGGCACCTTGAAAGAGGAGTCTGGTGCTCTGCTTTCAAAAGATTTGACCGTTGAAACCCCCCAACTGTGCACAGGGGTCGGAATCCGCTCAACAGCAGCACTGGTCTTTCATTTTTCCACTGTGCATCTATGTATACTGGCAGAGCGGCCTTGACACGCCGGTTTCCTGGCACCGGCCTTGGACTTCAGGAGCGAAGCCAGAGCCGAAGCCGCTTCCCGCAGAGCGCGCAGGAGTGAGCCGCCATGCTCCCCGCGTCCCAGCCACTGTCACACGCCTGTGGATCGCAGAGTCAGGTTGTAGATCGCAGGTGACCGTGGCCACTCTGCCTCAGGCACCGATGGAAGCCCGTGTTCCTTGGCAGGTCCAGTTCCCAGCGGTTACCTCAGCAGCGAAACTGGACAAGCTGATGAATGAACACGCCATCGGGTAGTCTAGCTGATGGAGGGCAGTCACTCGTTTCAACTCCCACATGGCATTTGCTCCCAAAAGGGCTTTTCCAGATCTTTCCACTTACAGAACTGTGGGTTAACTTTGAGTGAGGCCAACAGAGTGGGACTAACCCCAGCCAGCTGGGCAGTCTGCCTGTCACCCTTCTGCTTTAATTCACTGCATGCTACTGCCTTTGAAATTTGCAGCCAGCTCCTAAACTATTCGCCTTATAATGGTAGAACTGCTTGAAGCATTTGACTATTTGTTCACCTGGGTGGAGCAGTATGCCCAGGTTAAAAGCAAAGCAAAGCAAAGCAAAGCAAAAACAGATCCAAACCCACTGTCCTTGAGCCCAATCCGACCCATAAGCCCCCCATATCCATGTAGGACTTCAGACACTGTCAATCTTGAGGAGCTCACCCAGCCTCATCGTTCTCCCCATGCAGCCCCTGGGGGGTTGGAGCCACCTGACCTGGTGGTTTGGTGGTTTGCTGTCCAACGCTTACCAGAACGTCACCAGGGCTCCTCTCTAGGGGACAAAGACAGGTGATAACCAAAGTGCACAGCTCCGGGCGATGAGAGTGGTACTCTCCAATGTTCTCCTGACTCAGACAAGTCAAGTGAATGTTAGTAATCGTCTTTTTATGCGCTCCCATTGGTGAGGACATTCCATGTTCTGGTGCCTCCCTCCAAATATTTTTTTATGAACTAAAAAAAACCCAGTTTTAATAGAAAGGTTATATTATCAACAGTGCTAGTTTGAAAGAGCCAAATAGGATTCTGAAGATTACCTTTCTTTAACAATGCCTTAAATTTTTATCTCCGTATCCATTCCTCATGGCTTCCTTTCTTCAGACATTATGGTTTATTGTGTCTCCACTAGGTAGCTTGCATGTGATTTACACAGTGAATGGCCCTGCTTTGGAGCAAGTTAATGATATAATATCCCCATTTATATTCAGAGCAGCCGACACTTTCTAGCTCTCAGAATAATAAAAGCACCTGCATTTAATATACATGGAAGAATGGGAAGGCAAATAGCAGATAAGGCACAATCAGGTAAGTGTAATCAGATAAAATATCACAATATTATAGTAGATCAGCATCTGGTAATGACTTGAATTTTGAAAGACTGACAAACACCGTGGCCTGAAGCAGCCAGGAATACCTCATTCAGAGCAGCTCTTCCCAGAGCTGATTGCTCCTCGTGTGTTTCCTGGCAGATTCAGCAGGTGGGGCTGCTCATTTTAACTCTTCTAGAACTGCATTGTGCCCGTGGAAAAACACTGGCCCAGACCGCAAACAAAAACAAGCGATGTGTTTGAAAGCGCAACCTTGCCTCTCCTAGCAGTTATCTCAAATTGATCCAAATCAATTTATTTAAAATAGCGAGCGAGAGAGAGAGAAAGCCTGCAGGACTAAGCAGAATTTTTATTTCTATCTCTGCGTTTGTCTGTCTGGCATTGCCTTTTTTTTTTAAGTAGTAAGGGCTAACGATGGGTAACTACTGTGTTTCCCCGAAAGTAAGACCTCCCCCGAAAATAAGGCCTGCTTACAGTTTTGCCTCTTGCTGAAACATAAGGCATTCCCCGAAAATAAGACTTCCCTGAACATAAGGCCTCCCTGATAATAAGCCCCCCGAGCTACCATAACTCTGGACTCTGGACCATAGCGGCAGGGGCCGCCACACAGCTCACTGTTGGCTGCAGTGCAGCTGAAGCAGGCAGGAAGTGTGAGTAAATGTACCATAGATTGTTGTACATGGAAATAATGGTAGTAACAAGATATTCTTTTTTTTTTGTAACAAGATATTCTTGATACTGTAGGATTCACAGTTTGTCTGGTTGTGCTGGTTTGTGGTGACAACTACTACTGTATACAGGTAACAAATTTTCATTTTTTGTGGTTCAACAATAAATGTGTACTGTATTCTTCTTCATGGAAAAATATGATATCCCCTGAAAATTAAACCTAGCGCATCTTTGGGAGCAAAAATTAATATAAGACACTGTCTTATTTTCGGGGAAACAGGTTAGAAACAGATTTCAGAAAGCTTCTTTGTTTTGACCATTGGCCACTGGTCAACCTATCTCAGCTTTACAAGAGCCCTAGTGTAACAAAACCATATGGAACTGAAAGAGAAAGCTTCAGAATTGTAAAAGTCATAACTCACCAACTCACTAGTTTGTAGCTTGGAATGTAGCTTTTGAGTTACACTTGGAGGGAAGCTGGCGATTCCTTTGAGGAACCGTCCCTCTGGCCTCCCACATGCCATGGAGGCCCGGGGAGCGCAAGGCTGGCTGTCCACATCCAGATGGGCTGGTTAGCAGACTCCTGGCTGACCCAGCAGCAGGGCTATGGCTCTGTCCCAAAGCATTTGGGATTTACTCTTTTTCACTGTGGTTGTAGATGGACATAGTACACTGAAAATTGTATTGACTACTCCATCTTCATTAGTAACAGTTTCTGTTAGGTAGCTAGCTTAGGGACAGGGGGGTTGTCCCTCCCATGCCTGTGAAGGCCCCCAGAGAGGAGGTTGGGGAAAATTAGGCAACTCAGATGCCAATGAGGACCCCCAAACTGAGCATGCCCATACTCAAAACCCCAGCCAAGTGGGAGGTATACTTGGACAGTCCAAACTACGCCCAGGCTCATGCCATCACCCAGGTGGGCTCAACCCAGCCAACGGGGCCAACCAATACCTTCAACCCCATCTTCGCCCAGCCGGGTGGTGGGTTAGAATGAAGGCAGGAAGCATGCTCTGACAGGCTCTCTTGCCACAGCCTCTGGCCCCAGTCCTGTTGCCCCACTCTCTGGCCTCTGCAGCCTTGTGTCCCTTTCTTCCTCCACCGCTCAGGCCCTGGGGTCCCTCCCCCAGTTGCCACGTGTGGGTGCTCTTTTCCACGGGGTTCCTTGTGCCTGGCTGTGAACCCCTTTAAGACTATAAAACCTGAAACTTGCCCTGTCCTTCATAAAAACCCACATGGATTACAAAATCGGTGCTGGCGTGAATTTGTTCATCGTGCAAAGCCAATAACCGAAGCATTGCCCACTCCAGAAACGTAACATTCCCATTGGGCGGATTCTGACTCATGCTTCCCTCGTGTCTATTTGAGTAGAACTGCGCTCCCTATGGATTTGAATGGCTGCATTTCCAGAAGTAGAAGGCGACGCATTTCTTCTGAGGTGTTTCTAGACTAAAGCCTTCCATCTTTCGATGAGCCAGGTAGCCGGTGTGTTAACCATTTGTACCATGTGGTGGTTCTCTCCATCTCAGATGGGCCAACTCATTCTCTTGTTTTTCAACTCACGCTGACATCTGCTGTTCTAAGAATGGCAGTCGTGGGCACTGGCCAAGGAAGGTGTGCTTAAATGGAACTTTTATGAGTATGATGGGGATGAAATGACTGTCTTGTGTTTAGCACCACCTTGTTTGGATAGAAATGGCTCAAAATATCCCTGTTTTCCCACTCACTTGTATGACCATGGCTAAGTTAAAAATAAGGCTGAGACAAAGGGAGCCACAGTCTCTCTGAAATGATTCACGGGAAGAGTATTCATCATTCAATCCATGTGGGAGCAAACATCAACTGACCGGAACCTTTGGTGAGCCATCTTTTTCCCTTCTCACACTCTATCCATCCCTACCACTGTTACAGTCGGTTTTTAGAGTAAAAGGTCAGCCTTAAAAGAGAAAGCTTTTGCCTGCGGTATTAAATCGAAAAGTAACTATCCACTGGCAGGCTATTTAGGTATCAGGAGGCTCTTGTCTTTTCTATGGTGTGTCTGTCTTTGGGATATCATGGTTCTGCTCTGGCTTTAGAAGGATGAATTTGTCTTTCTAAAGGTTAGCTTCATGCAGTTACATCCTAGATCTGAAGACTTGAAGGAGAAATGATGTTTATTTCCAGATTTCAAATCATAAGAATGGAAAGTAAAAAAGAATTTGCTGAGAATCAAGGATTAGTTACAAGGCTGTGTCCTGGGCATTCCATTTTGTATAATGTTTTTCTTCACAAAATTCATCATTGAATCCTTTTGGGAGGTGGGTTGAAATTGATGTTTTACAGTTGAGAAGCTCTGAGAGTATGGCAGTTACATAATCAACATAGTCAACTTGAGGAAGGGGTGGAGTCTAGCCGGTCAATCAGGTCATATCCAACGAGGCCTCTGTGTGGGCATGGCCTTCTCCTGAGGATTCTGAGAATCCTGGTCTTCCTCCCTGGAGGGGGCACTCTCCCTTATGAGACATTCCTGTCGACAAGCCACATGGAGCTATGCTGATGGAGCCAGAGCCCTGGAGGTGGAGATCCATGCTAGTGCTGAGATGCTTCCACCACCACTGGATCCACAAGACTTTCCACCCACTGGTCTGTGATTTTTCTGTGTTCGGCATCATTGCATGTGTTGCATGAGTCTGAAGAGGAATTTATAGACTGGTATGTGATATATGGGCTAATATCAGACTTATGGACTTGATCTGGGCTGGGCTGGGCTGTTTTCTTAATATACAATTACTCTTGTATATTAAGCTCTTTCTTGTACACATATGAATTTGTTTCTCTAGTTTGCCCAGACTAACACAGAGAGTCTTCCAGGTCAGGAGAAGACATCTGGATCATCAATTTAAACATGAACTGCATAATATTGAAAATACCTCCATGAGCAGTGTTTCATTTGTTTTGCTTTATATTTTAGTTGTGGTTTAAGAGGACGATCCTTATTTTGTCAGCTTGTGAGCCTGGGCCATGAAAAGCTCAACTGCGCACGTTAAACAGAGAAATCCATCACTGTTTGACACACGGTACAGATAGCCTCAGAGAGAGCATAACTGAGGCTATTTCAGCCTCCAGCTCCCAAATAGTGCTGCTTCTACTTGAAGTCACATTAAGAGCCTTTTCATGAATAGTGACGGTGATAAGGCCATCAGCCAAATTATTTTCTGCTCCCATCTGCATTTCTCACCCTTTCTTTCATCAGAGCCTGCATGATCTATTTGAAAAAGAAGTCAAATTGATCATTGTTGAAGTTCGGTGGAGGATAGATTGGGATTCATGATAGGATTCAACTTCTCTGTTTTGAAATGTTTCATAATAAAACGTTTTAAAACAGGTTATTGAGAAGAGGCAAATATTTGTCCTTTGTAAAGGGTTACCTTTCTTAGTTGTGTTTTCAGTTATCTTTGAGTCCTCTACTCTGGCCCAGGGAAATAGCTGAGGTTACCTTGGTTAAATACACACCTTCGATTTTAAACCTGGTATGTTTCAAACCTTAGTTATGAGAAAGTCCTAGATTTTCATGCACTTCAGTTTTGCTACCAGTTGTTAAGAAGTTACTTAACTTGCTACTTCAGATTTTTCATTTTAAGGGCAAGAATCTTGTTTTTATGCCAGCTTTAAACCTCTTCTCACTTCTTAGCTAATCATCTAGATGTATGCGAGAGGGCTCTGATTTGAGGAGAATGGGCTTGGTTTCTGGTTTGATGGGACATAACAGTTGTTCCTTATGTTGTTACTGTAAAAATCACATACATAAGTAGATTCCTAAGAAGCAAGTATGAAGACTTCGAGTTGACACATTATTAAATATCATAAATGATTGCTAGAGAAAAAAACATCTGAAAAAAAGTAACTTGGCTATGATTAACATATTCTACAAATCTATCAACACTGCGGCTCTGCCTGTCCTTGTTCCTCTCCAAAATTAATAATGACACCTGCTGAGACCCTATTAATATTATAATAGTCTAATAGACATCGGCAAATATGCAGCAGGAAAACTAGAAATCAGCAGTCAGGGTGAGCGCATCCCAAGGAAAGTTGGCAGGCGGGTGAGCCAAGTCCTCATGGGCTTTCTTAATACCTTCCTGGGATCATTCTCCTGTCAGCCCCCATTCGCAGAAAATGTACTCATCTTGACCAGAGAGATGTACTAATACACGGGAAACATCACAGAGTATTTAGTATTTTTTAAAAGTAGTAGAAATACTACTATTCATGTCAGTGTATATCCTTCAATGGCCTGTTGTCTGGCAAATAATAGGAATTCTGCTAGAGAATGTATATCTAGGAGTTTAAAGAAATAGCACCCCCCACTGATTCGAGTTTTATCAATCTTCTGGCTGTATCATCTCCAAATTCATCCTCAATGGAAATATTCTAACGTGCATTGGCTACTTGGAGGTCCTCGGAAGAGTAAAATTCAATGGAATAAGGGCATAAAAATGAAAGAAAGCAAAACCTCTTTAAATGCACACTTCTAAAGTACTTTAGGGCATCCCCAGCACAGCATTGCTTCTCGGCAGTGTTCGTTTACCTCTCTTCCTCTTCAGTAGACGTGTGGTTGGACCTTCCTGTAGAGTAGACACTGTCTTATGCAGCCTTCCTAGCAATTTGCTTGGAGTGAACTTTGCGGTGGAAGAAAGATGGATAGTTCCCTCGTGTGATCATAATACATCCATATCAATTGGTGCCAACAGAGGTTGTTCTTTAGAAAATGAGGATCTGCTTCCCCCAAGGGCAGTTAATCTGTGCCTCCTATTGGATGGATTTGAAAGATTCGAAAGATCATTTGTCTTAAACCATATTGGACCAAAGAGGTCATACCACAAAGACCATGCTGCTTTCTAGGTGGAATTCCCAATCTAAATATCAAAACCAATTTATAGAACAGGAGAAAAAGCCAGTAGAAAAAGAAGCATGGCCCCTCTCCCCTCCCCAACCATTTTCTCCCTAGGAACCAGAATCTGTATGCTTGCCAGGACCAGCAGTCCCAAATATAGGCTGGGTGACAGCTGTGGGGATATGCACAAGACCCAAGAATTTGTCCTGTTCTTAGAGTCTTCTTATCCTACATCTGGTGATGACTCACTTGTAATCACTTCATTATAGATACAGCTCAGAGACAAGGAATGCATTTTTTCACTTAAAAAAACCTCTTTACTATGTTGAGGTTGACTTTTTTGGGGGTATTGACTCTGCTGCCAGTTTTCCCGACTAGATCTCCTCCCTCCCCTGCTCCAAATCACTGCTCCTATATTTTGTACTAGTTATTGTGCTTTCTGGAGCAGTCCAAGTGGTATAATGGCCAAGGGGTTGGCTGCTAACTGAAAGTTGTGTTTCAAACTCATTAGCCAGTTGACAGTAGAAAGATGTAGCAGTCTGCTGGTGGAAAGATGTCCGTCTCGGAAGCCCTGTGGGGCAGTTCTACTCCATCCTCTATGGTGCTGTGAGTTGGAATCAACTTGATGGTAACGGGTTTGGTACTTGACACACATTATGGAACAAGCCACCTTCTGGTTGGTGCTGCACTCTCATTCTTGCTCAGGAACAACTCCAACATCACGTCTCAGCGATATTTTCGCTTCCTTCCTCAGGTCCAATGAGCTCTAGGCTCTGTAAACCCAGGGCACAGTGAACATTATGATGTATATTGAGTCAGGAGAATATACTTATTTGCAGCCATATTTTTCTTCCTCGTTGGATTGCAGACTCCTTGACTGGTCTGTGTCTTTTGTTTGCCCGGCTGGCTTACAGCAGGTGCTGATGAAACATGTGTTGCACAGATGTTCCGTATATTCTCTCTACTTTCATGCTAATTTGAGGCCAGAGGGGAGATTTTGATGAGAAAGATATTAGTGAACAGTTTACGTTTCTTAATCTTATTGAGCACTTTAAGACATGGAGAACCACACATGTTGATAAATGTGATAAAAATAATGTAATTGGTGGTGTTAATAGGAAGAACGATTGTGGCGGAGGGCAAAATGAAGAACAGCAAGAACACTGGTGTCAGGATTTATCAGCCAGAATTCCAGGCCTCACTTTCCTCTAGAACCTTGTTAGAGGGCCTGGGGTCCTCACCTTCCTGGGCTTACATTTCTCACTGTGTAGAATGAAGGCACAGACTTGGAAAGATCAGTTACATGGGTTCCAGGTTCCTTTGAACTCTGAAGTTCTACTATGTATTACAAAAATACCCAGGGATTGTCTATGAGTGTCAAGAATCTCTAGACTCTTCAG
The DNA here is from genome assembly GCF_050624435.1 of Tenrec ecaudatus. Classification (NCBI taxonomy): domain Eukaryota; kingdom Metazoa; phylum Chordata; class Mammalia; order Afrosoricida; family Tenrecidae; genus Tenrec; species Tenrec ecaudatus. Next base: position 25,833,076 of record NC_134539.1, on the reverse strand, counting down.
GACAGGGTCTTTGTACTCTACTGTATTTGGTATCCTCTTGGCATTTTTCCTGAGTTTCTTTCTCTGGTGCTCATCTTTTGAAAATACATAGGTGTGCGCTGTGTGTTGTCGAGTTGATTCCAAATCACCCTGATCCTATGCACAACAGAAGGAAACTGCCCAGTGGCTGCATTACATTCCTAAGTTATCGCTATCCTGGAGCCCATTGTACTGAGTGTGTCATTCTAACGCACAAAGACATCTCTCTCTCTCTCCCTCTCTGATCCTCTGCTAGCATGATCTGCTCCACCAGGGACCAGTCCCTCATGATAACATGTTCGAGGTATGTGAGATGAAATCGTGCCATTCTTCTTTCTAAGAAGCACGTTGGCTGTACTTCTTCCAAGACAGGTGTGTTCGTTATTTTGGCAGCCAGTGGCGATTTTAATATTCTTCACCTACTCCATCATTTAAGTGCATTCATTCTCCTGTGGGTTTCCTTACCCATGAGCTGGTTTTCACTTGCAGCTGAAACCTGAGCCTGGGTCAGAAATACCTTAGTCCTCAAAATGACAACTTAAGCTTTTGGACATTTTAAAGGAGCCTTTGGTGACAGATTTTCCCAGTGCTGTATATCTTTGGATTTTGTGACTGTTGAGCCCATGAACACTGATTGTGCATTTAGGTAAAATACACTCCCTGACATGGTCCATCTTTTCTCCTTTTGTCATCATGTTGCTTATTGATCAAGTTGTGAGGATTAAAAAATTATTGGGATGGAATCCACACTGAAGGTGGTATCCTTTGATCTTCATCTGTAAGTCCTTTAAATTCTCTTGCCCTTCAGATAGCAAAGTTATAACATCAGCATCTTGCAGGTTGTTAATGAGTCTGTTTCCAATCCTGACACATCTAGTCCAGCCTCTAGGCTTATTTGCTCCGCATGCAGATCTAGTAAGTATGGTACAAGAATTCCAACCTGATGCACACTGTTCCCGATGTTCAACCAGGCAATGTCTAGTTGTTCTGTTTGAATTGCTGACTCTTGGGCCATATATTGTTATGTTGCTAATCCATTCTTCCTTTCAGTTGGCCGTATTCACCTCTCTGTTGCCCGCCTTTGCCTCTTGGCACCAGCTCCCCAGACAGGTCTCAGCCCTTTTTCAAATGGTCCTCACCTCCAATGATCCAGATAGGGTTTTAAGATCATGTTGGACTTTGCCCTACCTTCATTTTTGTGTGTAGAAAGACCGTATTGCCCAGAGTCTGCTGCCATTTCTACTCTCTGACATGGTCGATGTTCGCAGACATCGAGTGGAAGAAACACTGGTTCTGGCCACCTCACTCTTGTTATGTTTGGGTCAGTCCACTGGGTCAGTCCATCTCCTTGGTGGTCCTCCTCGCTTCCTGCTGACCTTCTGTTTTACTCTCCATGATGTCCTTTCCCAGGGACTAGTCTCTCCTGAGAACAGGTGCAAAGTAGTTGAGCTGAAGTCTCTACTCCCTACTCCGCCCCCACCTCTTTAAAAATATTTTCTCAGAACTTTATCCTTCATGTGTTAATAGTAATAACTACTGTTTATTGAATATTTATTACGAGCCAGGTATTGTGATAGATATTTACTTTTCACCTCTAATTCTTATAGTGTCCCTATAAGGAAGATATTTTATATCATTTTTAGAGGTGAAATGATTCTTGAATTATTTCGATCACATACCCACTTTGTCCAGCGGCAGGGCAAGTGCTATGTCAAGGGCAAGTGTTATGTCCACAGCATTGGTCTATGCCCAGCTTTGCTATTGGGTACGTGACAGTTTTCTTTTCAGAAATAATATACCAGCAGTTAAAACAATATTTTATGACATATCAACCTGATATTACTTTTCTTTATGTCTTTTTTCATATTTTAAAAGTTGTGATCATAATGTGTAAGAGTAAATATTCCATAAGCATTTACCTTGTTGTGTGCTTCTGTATTGTCACCTTAATGGGTCTAGCATTCTCATCAAATGGGGTATTATAATTTATTTTAAGGTTTTACTTCTGCAGAACATTGTGATAATTTCCATTTTGTGATGAGATAAATTATTTCAGGATGTGATATTTATGTAACTTTAAAATTTTTATGGTAACTCTTTATCTTTTTAAAACCCTTTTATTTGATAATTTTGAAATATTTGGCAGAGATTATTAAAATGGAACACAGGTTTCTATCACCCAGCTTCAACAGTGATCTAGATTTTACCCATGTTATTTGATCTAACTCACCACCCTTCTTAAGACCTTTAAAGAAAATTTCACTTATCTTGTTATTTTGCTTGCAAATATGATAAAGTGCTGTCTCTGGCTTGGGTGAGACCCAGCCCAGGGATGCATGTGGCAGCCAATGAAAAAGGAGGGGAAAAGGGAAAGAGAGAGAGAGAGAGAGAACAGGAACATGGAGAGTGGAGGAAAGGCACTAACCCAGCCATGGGGATGGTATTGTATATATCTCCACAGGAAAGGGAGAGAAGGACAAGACCTCCATCCAGTGCACCAAGCCTAGATGGCAACATACCGGCATGAAGCAGTGAACTGACAGAGACGTCTTTGGAGCCAGCCCCAATCCCAGCCATGTCGACCCCTCTCAGAAGATTGCTCTACAGAGGACAGCACTGAAGGTACGGCCTGGGGAGTTGTCTGCCCAGACTACATGGGAACAAACTAAGAGGGCAAGAATGTGAGTGAGGGAGAGGGAGAGGGAGAGGGAGAGAGAGAGAGAGAGAACACACTGCATCCTGGCCCGCCAAGCCCCAAGGATGACACTCCTGCTCAGAGCAGCTAAGACACAGAGAGGACCAGAGGGCCAGACCCAACACAGACACAACATCCCCTCACTGAACCACGGGGCTTCAGGGGGCCAGCACTGGAGACCCAGTGAGGGAATTGTGCCCAGGCTGACCAAACATGAAGAGAACACAACAGAGCAGCAAGAGGAGCAAAGCAACGAAGTCCCCAAGGAATCCCCCAAACAGACTTCAAACTCAGAGGGCAGGCTTGGCACCTCATCAGACTTGATTGACAAGCATACATAAGGGTCGGTAGACAGACCTGGAACTATTTATAAGCCCTTTTCTCCTCTTCTCCTCCTCTTCCTCCTTCTTCTTCATCTTTTCTGTCTATCTGTATCAGATAGGCAAAAAAAAAAATCCTGAGGAGAAAACAATAGGACTGACAGTTCCAGGGGAATAGGGGAGAGGAGGAGGTGGGGGAAAGGGAAGGAGGGGAAGGGAAGGGGGAGCCAACAATCCAAGGGACAAGGGCACAACAAGCGATCTAAAACCAATAGCAAAAAGGGTACAGAATGCCTGGTGGTGTTTGATCAAGTGGAATGTAGCCCAGAGGAGTTACTGAGAGCCAAAAGAAGGTCTTCATGATAGTGGGACAGGAGGTAACTAAAAAGAAATAGAGGGAAGAACTAGGAGGCAAAAAACATTTATAGATATAAATATAGGTATGTATATATAAATATATTATATATAACTATAAGGATATAGGCCTGTGTACATATATTATATGTTAAGTATCAAGGTAGCCAATAGACATTGGCCTCAAGTACTCCCTCAATGCAAGAACACTTTATTCTAACAACCTGGCATTCTGTGATGCTCTGACATTAAAGTACTCCCAGTGAAATGATTTATATATTTAAAAAAGATAAAGTGCTTAATCCATTGTATCACCAGAGCTCCTTTTCTATTGATAAAGACTTAAAAAAATAAACACCACCAACATAACCATATGCTAGTATCACACCCAACAAAAAGGCATAATTTCCGAATGCCATCTAATATTCTGAGCACGTTCAGATAGCTCTGATTGTCTCAGGGCTGCCTTTTTGCATTTTGGTTTGTTCAAATCAGATCTTAACGTGGTTCATGTGCTGCAGATGATTATTACCTTATCAAACTCACTCATTCTAAAGAGTGTACACACACACACATGCACACAATTAGTGCAACATGCTTTCCCCCCCGACTGTCAATTTGCTGAAGAAATCAGGTCATGTGTTCTGTAGAATGTCTCATATTCTGAAGTTGATTGTTTCCGCAAGGCATTTTTTACCTTGTTTCTCTGTTCCCAGCATTTGCTTAATTGATCGTTAGATGTAGAAGATTTCATAATACTGTGGCTCATTTTTAAAGGAAAATTACTTCATAGGATTGTTTTCAACTTGAACTCAAATGTGGCATACTTTTTAGAACGTTTTCACCAGATCCTAAGCCTCCATCATGTGAGGCTTTCCGAATTCGCTATGGCTTGGGAGTGGCCCTTATTTTTCTCCTTCCTTTCAGGTCCCAGGTTAAGTACAAAGTTCGCGTGCCTCTCCCTTTAGGTTAATAGGCAGAGTCTGATCTCCTGGAAGAGGTGGCAGAAGAGATACCATCCTAGCAGACCTGGCCATCCCAGCCCACTGCGTCTTTACTACAGAAGTGAAGCCTTAGCTATAAAGCCCTGGTGGTGCAGTGGTTATGTGGGGGTTGCTTTTTGGGAGAAAGACGAGGTGCACTACTCCTGCAAAGAGTTACAGTCTCAGAAGCCCACTGGACCGATCCTACCCTGTGCTATAGGGTGGCTATGAGTCCAAATGGACTTCATGACCGTGAGTTTGGTTGGTTTTTAGTATCACTGGACAAGAGGATGTGGGGCCCACTGCCACTCTTGTCTACTCTGCCTGCAACTTGGTGTGCTAGATCAAGCACGCATCACATTTTCAATTGTGGCAATGGCATTTACGATATGTTATTAGAAACATGAAGGAAGTTGGCTCATGAAAATCACATCAGAGAGAATGGGACAGTCAGGTGTCTTTTTCGTTTTTTAACTGTGGCTTTGGGGATTGAATTTAGTTATCTCAATTTTAATCTTCTTGGACAGACTGAGGAGTGTAGATTTTGAGCCATCGGAATACATTTCCTCTTCTAGTGACTCCTTTGCCCTTGTATGGAGCAGGCAGCCTCACTGGCGAGTAAAGTAAATCTTAGAAACGGAAAGCTGAAAATGGAAGCAAAGGGGATCTAATTCTTTCTATAAGGAGCCTTGTGATATAGCGAGTTATGAGTTGGGCTGTTAACTTCAAGGTCAGCAGTTCTAAACCACCAGCTGTGCTGCAGGAGAAATATGAGGCTTTCTACTCCCATAAAGAGTTCACAGACTTGGAAACCCCCTGGGACAGTTCTGCTCTGTCTTAGAGGATTACTATGAGTTGGAATCAGTTTGATGGCAGTGAGAATTCTATTTTCTTTAAAATTATTCTCAGCAACTCGATCTTTGCCAACATTAAACTTGCATGTTAGCCATTTATCCTTCTTGATTTCTCTTGAGAAATGGCCTTACCATGCATTAGCTATTGTTAAGAGTCCTGGATACGCTCTGCTTATTCGTAATTGTCCTAAGTGTACCTCTTTGGACCCTATAAGCAGTTCTCCCTCTTTTCGACTTGACCTTCAAAATATTTATAGCTTTTATAAATGGAAATTCTGGTAAACTCCACTCTTTGCAGTACTTGCCCTTTAACCATATGATTCGTTTGAGGGTTTTCGGTGGTGTATGCAGTAAGTCTGAGTGGTGTCTGTCCAAGGACTAATGTGTGCGTGACAGAGTGCAGGGAAATGACCCAAAGCAAGAGAGGTGATGAGGTCTGAGTTCTGATGGTTTTGAATAAGTTACAGAAGGGGGAAAAAAGTAAAATTGCAATGAAGATAGCTCTTCAGACCAGTTTATACAAAGAACTCCCATTAAAAGTTCTTTTACCCCATATTGTACAATATTAAAAATATATTATTTATTAGACCAGCCAATAAAACATGCCTGTAAGTCAGAAACTGATATGTAGGAATCTATCCTCAATAGAAGGCAGCAATATTAGCGCCCTTAGAGTCAATCATAGTATTGTGGGGCTGAAGTAGAAGGGAAGAAATCATACAGTGTGATGCACTTACCTTGTAGGAGGCAGAACCAAAGCTCCCGCTTCCCCAGAGTACAGGGGCACTTAGCTTCTGAGTCTGACTCCAGTGCTTTCTCTTCTTATTTAATTAGATTTGTTGGGTTTAATCAACATTGAGTATAAATGGCAAAGGTTTGCCTTAAGCATGATTAAGTGTTCATTTTATTTATTTTTAGGTAGTAAGAAAGTATTTTTTTATAAGTAACTAGCAACTTGAAATTGTGGAAGAAGGGGGAAATTCCAGTGTAGACGGCTCATACCTTTACAGGCAGAATCTTAGTTTCACCTCCTCATGGAAGGCACCGTAGCTGTGGGGGATACTGTGGATTGTTCTGACTCACCTTTTATTCCCAAGTAGAGAATGTCCCTGCGGAAGCCTGCTGCGGAACAAGGCACGCAAAAGGAAGATGCGGCTGCTGGCTCCGCAGAGATGCGAGAAAGGGGCCCGTGCCACTGCTTCTGCGCGGTGATTTTGTTACATGTATATAAAAAGCCACATGATCACATCAGTAAAAGAACCTAAAATAAAAGGGATTTTTCAAGACTCGGCTGTCTCTGGTCAGAGGTGACCAGGAGGTCACCTTCATTTCAGTGACAGCTGCGCTCCTGGCCTTTGAGCTAAAGACTCAGTACTCACACAGAGTGTGTGCTGGAGGCACGGAGGGACCAAGTGCAGGAGCCTGGGTGCGGTCTGCTGCTCCAGCCTGGGCTCCCCTGGGGTGTCGTTCCTAGACACTTGCGAGTGGGGTGCGTCAGGCTCTTTGCCCGAGTTGAGTCTGCTTCTCCTGGAGGACCACGTTTTCCCTCAGACCACAAGAATCCCTCGAGGAAGATCACCGGGTTTTGCGCCCACGTGAATACGCTCCCCAGGCTGATGGAGCACCAAGTTAGCAAATTGATCAACGCTTCTTAACAAGCCTGCAAGTGTCCTTCCATCTCCAAGCAGCACCAAGTGCTTTTCCTACAAGCTCCTTCCGAAGAGGTGCTCGCCCACCAGGAGGAAGGATCTCATCGCAGACTTTGCTGGCAGGACATGAGCCAGCATGTCTTCCATGAGGCTGGCGGCGCCTCGTTTTGAGCTGGGATAAGGTTGCAAGGTACAGTGGCCACGACCAGGGGGGCCGGGACAGGAGCCTGTCTAGGGACCCCACACCTGCCCCGGTTTTCAGCCACCCCGGCCTGGCGGAAACACCTCTATGTTTTCTGGGCGAAGTTTATTTTACCTTGTTAAAACTCTTTGTATTTCTGATTTTTTTTCTTTTTACAGCAAATGTTGATTTAATGTTCAACATTGATATGCGATACTATTAACAAATATGCAATAATATCTCTTTATGTGATTTAAGTGGAAGTTTACAGAGTAGAGTATCAATTTTACATTTAACGATGGATACATCTTGTTTCAACACATCTGTTTCCATCCCCTCCTGTGGTATGACTTATCCCACATCTTCCAGGAGCTCTCTGTTGTTATTCCTTTCTTTCCTAACCCTCTGACCTTGGATAAATGCTGCCCTTTTGATTATTCTCACATGAAGGTGAGCTCACTTCCAAACCTGAAGGGTGACTAAGGGCCATGACCAGAGGGGGTCCCACCAGCCTCTACCTAACTAGTGAGCCAAGTCCCTTTTAAGCTTTGGGGTTCTGATGCACATTTTGGGGGATTCATTCCATCCAGGACTTTCTAATGTGACCCTTCTCAGAGGAGTAGGTAGAGGTAGCTGGCTACCATCGAGTTCTTCTGGTCTCGGGGTTGTGGAGACTGATGCTTGTGTGGTCCACTAATCTGCTAGGCTAATTATTTTCATGTGTACTTCAATGTTCATAATTATTCTTTCTTGCAAGTGGGGAGAGAAGAATGTTTGTATCTTCGATGGTGGCTCAAAAGCTTATAAGACTCCAATTGCTATTCACCAAAGATTTGACACTTACAATGACCTTCTGATACAATTCTCTAGTGGTGCTGTCGAGTAAGTGTTGGGGTGCTAACCACAGGGTTGGCAGTTCAAACCCACCAGCGGCTCCATGGGAGAAAGGTGAGGCTACTTGCTCCCATAAAGAGTTACAGCCTTAGAAACCCTATAGAAGCCTGTGACGAATCAGGATTGACTTGATCGCAGCGGAATCAAAAATCAAAGGAAAACACAGTCCCAGTCTATAAACCCTATTGCTGTCCCATCTGAAATTGTAAAAATGGTGTCCCATCCAAAATTGTGAACTAGGTTCATTATGCTACTTTCTTAGAGTTGTCACCTATATCTAAAATCATGTGTTCACCATAGATAGGAGGATAAAAATAATAAATGAAAATATTGGTCATTGTGTAAGGGCAGTCACAAATCTTTTGCCCCTCAGGCTCCCAGATGGAATTGAGAAGGAGGTTTTAACTTGAGACCTGGTATGGGTATAACCCTTCGCTAGACAACAATGAATCACTTCTACGGCATCTCTTTTGTCCTTTCCTATAGATTCCTCCCCATGCCTTGCATACTTAATTCTCACGTTCTCCCGGCACTCCACCTCCTGAAAGAAACTTGCAGGGTCTAGTTACATCATTTTTCTCTCCATCTTATCACACTTCTTTTCTGATCTTTCCCTGTGAATATTTATAATTTGTAGGACGGTTAATTGGCAGGTGGTACCAAGCACTGTTCAGGTCATTTTAATTTTTCCAATAGGCACCTCTGACTTTTCAGCAAACAAGGGAATAGATTTTTATGTATATGGAAGAAGTTAAAAGCAAAACGTGGCTATCAGGCATGAATTAAATGTGTTGGACAGACTAATCCATTACGAGTATATCTGGAACTATATCAATTAATCTTAATCGTGTGTATTCTTTTAAATATATCAACAGTTAAAAATTGCATATCTTATTAAAAATGGTTCTGGAGCTGAGATGTAATCTGCCAAATGGAGCCATAAAAATAGGAGCAGGATGAGCAGGCAGCCATTTTTCTTGCTAGAAACTTGAAATGAATGGAGATCGGGAATGCAAGGCATCTTTAAATAAATCAGGAGCCTTGTGACATTCCCAATATATTAATAACACAATTTTGATTTGATTTATCTATTTAAAATAAAGAGCCAGGTATACTTTAAATGCCGAGACATAAATTACAAACAGGGAAGCTTGATTTATGCGAGTGGCAGATATAGGTGAGACACAGCAAGTGGTCCCAGGCTTTGCCACATTCTCTGAGGTGGTAGTGGGTGGAATTGTACAAAAGTAGTGAAGAAAGGGCTGCCCGAGGCTCCATTTGTTGATCTGTGGCTGCTGGCTGTCTCCTAAGAAATGATAAAAACCTGATGACAGGAACTTTCACCTCTATTCCCGACACGTCTGGATTTTAGTGAAATCTGCTTGACAGTTCTGAGTGCCTCACTGTCTCCATGATGGATCTCTGCACGGATGGCATAGGAGCAGGGGGCAAAAATAGAGGAAAAAAGAAGAAGAAAAGGGGGAAAAAACCCAAACAACCCAGCATAGGTTACTATCGGCTGCTCTGGTCTCTTGCAGTGATGTTTACATGATTGTATTCCTCAAAGTGCCCACGTCCCCTCCCCTCACTGACACATACCTCCCCGCTCCCGCAACTGATTTTTTTTTCCCCTCAAAGCTATGTATTTAAATTTCTTTTACAAAAACAACCTACCACTTTCAAAATTCTCTCCATTATACTTAATGCATTCGTCAAATCTGTGATTCCATTCTTGGAAACATTTTTCCAACTCATCCGTTTGGATGGCTGACAGCACCTCCCTCTTTATTTTTCTTTTGCACCTCATCCACTTCTTCAAATCGCTGTCCTTTCATCCACTTCTTCAAATCGCTGTCCTTTCCTTCCCTTCTTCATTTGTGGAACAAAAAGAATTCACAGGGGGCGAAGTCAGGTGAGTAAGGTGTCTGGAGCATAATGTTTTTGCCAAAAACTGGTGCACTGAGATGGCTGTGTGAGCAGGTGGCATCATCGTGGTGGCAAAACCAGTCTGCCACAAATCAAACCAGTCTGCCACAAATCAGACCTTTTTTTGGGGTAGCATATTGTTATGCAATCTTTTCAGGACCTCTAAATAGAAAGCTTGATTAACAGTCTGACCTGGTGGAACAAACTCCAAATGCACTGTCCCCCTCAGTAAAAAACCAAAAACCCAAACAAAAAACTGAGCATCGTCTTGACCTTTGATTTCACTTGATGAGCCTCTTTGGGTGCGAGGTCATGATAGCCTTTTCCACTGGGTTGACTGATGCTTGTTTGGGGGTCGTAAGAACAGCACCATGTCTCTTCACCAGTAATGAGCTTGGAAACAAAGTCTGGGTCACTTCAGAGCTGTTCTTTCCAAGCACAACATGTTTCTACTTGAAGCTCTTTTTCCTGGTCAGTCAGAACCCCAGGCACAAATTCCCCAGAGGCCCTTCACATTCCCAAATCTTCCTTTAAAATCCACGGAACTGAGCTCCAACACAGTCCAGTTAACTTTCCCATCTTTTCAATGGTCCATCATTAGTTTTTGAGCACAAGAGCGTGGATTTTGTCAACATTTTCATCCATCAGAGCTTTTTCCATTTTTTTTTGGTGGGGAGGGGGTATCCCATCATATTCTGCCAATTTTTTTTACAGTGCTATGTCAGTCCAATTTATGTTTTTTCTAGTCTTGCCTGGGCTGCCGAGTGTTCCTGGTGGGAAATCACATGGCCAGGCAAATTTGTCTCAGCCCACATTTTTATTCTCCAACCTCAGACCCGTGGGGATACTGCTTTGCCCACCTCAAGCGCCCTTTACATGGTTGCCCTTCTGATCCTGTTAAGTCTCACCTTAAATATTACTACTTCAGAGGATCTTTTCTGAAGTCCCTATTCAAGTGAGAGCCCCACCCACTTCGGGCCCTGCTCATTACTTTCGTGACAGTTTGCACTCCTCTATAACATGAAAAACAAAACAGCACACCTGTGAGCGTGCGTGGATTAGGTGGTTCCCTATCAGATCCTCATCTTTCAGTTTTGCATTGAACAACTTGAACTCCTATTCGTCCTCTCAGTGCCTTGCCCTGCCTCCCCCGCTTTTTGCTCATCTCTTTCTAAGATGACATTATCTTCCCCTGCACCCAAGTGAACACCTGTCTGTCTTCCAGCCTTTTCCTGCTATTTTCCTCACTTCCGCTCCCACCCCTGGGAAACCATCAAAGCGGTTTCTTTTGGTATGGAAACTTTTATCTTGATATCTGAAAAAATGTCTAACCGTGGTTTCATACAATATTTATGCTTTTGGGACGGACTAACTGCATTCAGCATAATGCCCTCCAGATCCCTCCATGGCATTTCTTCTTTATTTGCCTAATTTATATAATCATTATTGAACTTTTCTTCCTCTTTAATGTTTCCTGTAGTCTATGGTGTGTATGGATCACTTCATTTCCCCATCCTCCCCTCAGTGGGCATTTAGGTCGTTTCTATCTGCTTGCTTTGTGAGCTGTGTTGGGATGAACATCTGTCTGTGCTGTTCCTTGTTTATGGAGCTACTGGGTTGTGTGATTGCTGGATCCTATGGTATTTCTAGTCTAAATAGTTGGAGGAAGCACATACCACTTTCACAGAGGTCGTACTGCTTTACGTTCCCATCCAGAACATGGAGGGTTCCAAGCTCTCCACCCCACCCCCCTGTTAGCATTTGTTGTTCCTGTTGTTTGAACTTTGCTAACAGTGCTGGCGTGACATAGTATCTCATCATTGTTGTGACTTGCCTCTCTTGAATAGCTAGGAGTCACGAACATTTCTTCAAACGTTTTCACTTGAATCTCTTCTTTGGTGAACTGCTTATGATGTGCTTCACCCACTTTTATTCATTTATTTATTTATTTATTTATTTATTTATTTATTTATTTTCTGAGTTCAAGTTTAATACAACTACAAAAGATCAATGGGCTTATGCCCCACTACTAGTACATGATACATTCAGGCCCTGCCCAAAACAGCTCAGGGTCATTTTCACTGGGGTGTAGAAAGACTGCCCCTCCCCAGCCCCTACAAAAAATGCCTATCCTATTATCAAACACCATGCTCTCAGTAGAGTCTAAGGCCTTATGTTTGAAATACGAAGAATACAAAAGAGGTTTGTTTGTTTTTCTCAAGGCTACTCATGGCTGCCTCACACTGAAATGGTCCAGGGCTCACTTCTGCTTGGCGAAATACTCTCTGCTCTTCTGGACATCAGGCTTGATGGTATCGCTGCCAGGCTTCCAACCAGCTGGACACCCTTCTCCATGTTTATCCGTGAACTGGAAGGCCTGAACCAGTCTTAGAATCTCTTCCACAGAGCGGCCCACAGGGAGGTCATTTACAGTGATCTGCCTAAGAATTTCTTTATCATCAATGATGAAGAGGCCCCGAAATGAGATGCCTTCCTCCACCTTTAAGACCCCACAGTCCTGAGCAATGGTACGCTTGGCGTCTGATACCAAAGGAATGTTCATAGGCCCTAGGCCTCCTTCTTTCTTGGGTGTGTTGATCCAAGTCAGATGGCAGAAGAGAGAATCCACAGAAGCACCAATCACTTGGCAGTTGAGTTTCTTAAATTCTTCTACCCTGTCACTGAAAGCAATGATCTCCGTAGGGCACACAAAGGTGAAGTCAAGAGGGTAAAAAAAGAACACAATGTATTTTCCTTTATAGTCAGTCAGGCTGATATCTTTGAACTGACCATCAGGCATAATAGCTGTAGCTTTGAAGTTGGGGGCAGGGTGCCCAATTTTGGCAGTTCCTGAAGACATCTTGTTAACAGCAGGGGCGCCTACAGGAGCGAGCACCTGTTGTCACCAGCCGGAGAGAGCGTGCTGCTTCACCCCCTTTTAAATGGGATTATTTATCTTTTTCTTGTTGACATGTTGACATTTTCTATAGATTTTGGAGATTAGTTCTTTGTCTAATATATCATTGCCAAATTATCTACATCTCCACCCCCAGTTTGTGGGTTCTGTTTGTGATGACTCTTTTGGTGATGTCTTTTGATGCTGCAAAGTCAGAAGTTTGAATCCATCAGTTGCTCCATTGGAGAAAAATGAGGCTTTGTTTTCCCATAAAGATTTAGAGTCTTAGAAACTCACAGGAGTAATTCAATCTGTTTTATAGGATTGCAGTCAGTTTGGTTTTTAGTTTTTATGCACATAGTGTCTCATTTTTAGGAAATCCAAGTCATTGATTCTACTGTGTGTGTGTGTGTGTGTGTGTGTGTGTGTATGGTTTCTCATTATGTTTGATGGGGTGTTTATGCTCTATATTAGGGTCTCTCAGTTTGTGTCAATTTCTTCATTGACAATTTTTACTGTTCTAGTATTTGCATTTAGGCCTTTGACCATCTTGTGTATGTTTTTATGTAGGAGTGAGGTATGGCCCTTGGTTCATTCTTCTATGAATGGAAATCCAATTTTCCCAGCACCATTAGTTGAAGACATTTGTCTCTTCCCCATTTAATGTCTCTCAGCTCTGGTCAAAAATCATTAGTCTGTAGGTAGAAGGATTTATTTCTGGGTTCTCTGCTCTGTTATGCTGGTCGGTGGGTCTATTATTGTACCAGCACCTGGCTTCTCTGATTGCCATGGCTATTGAGTAGGTGTTGAGGTTGGGAATTGAAAGGCCTCCTACTTTGTCCTTCTCCTTTAGTATGGCTCTACTTAACCTGGCTCTCTGTCCTTTACATAAGGAGTTGGTGATTAGTTGCACTCTGTAACTTTATTTTATCCTATATTGAGCATCTGCCTGACTTTTTTATTTGCCACCATAACTAGATTCTTGAGTACAGGGGCAAGATCGGTTCCGTCATGTCCTGAAGTACAGGTGTTTCCTGGCACATGGGAGGCACTCAGGACATGTTTCTGTAAAAGTGAATAAACTGAAAGATCTGTTTGAAAAAACAAACAAAAATCAAAACAAAATACTCTAATGGAAAGTGTAAGAAGCACTGTTTTAATAAAAATGTGGACATTGGCTCAAGAGAAACCTTATCGATGTCAGATTGCATATAGATTTCAAAGAAAATGATGGTGTGCAGTTAAACAGTTAAAGATGATTATGGCTGATTTCAGAAAGTGTAGCAGGTGCTAAGTCTTCACAACAGTGGGACCACTCTTCCTCTGACTGCTGATATGGCCTCTGTCGACTGTACCCCTGGAACACTCCCAGCGTTCCCAGAGCCCTGCTTGTGCCCACACCTCAAGAAATCATATAGGGATGTAAATGAGTGACTGTGAGCAGAGGCATTGTTTTTAAGTTTTTACTAATTTATAGTAAGAAGCATAAGTTAAGGCAACAGTACATATTAGAGTTTTGTGAACGGTTATAAAGGACTTGCCACACACATCACTGTGTCATGAAACATGATTTTGAGCTGGTGCTTTACAATACAATCTCAAGCATTACTGAACATTTTATTGGTTATATAATTTCTTAGGAGGAAGAAAGTGCATATAATTAAGAGTGCAAATTGGCAGCCCCATAGAAGAGGATTTTTGTGGAAACAATTATTATGACAGTCTATCCGCTTACTTGTATATGTGGCTCCAAAACTTTCCTGCAATGAGCACCATAAACACTACTTTGGGTTGGACCTATGAATGCAATATTAGATATCATTGATTGATATACATGAGCCAATCTCGTATGATCCAAATGGATTAACTTATCAAGCACACATCACTTGTTTTGTTTACCCACAATGCATTTGCAGAGGAGCTGTTGTTAACTGCTGTTGAGTTGGTTCTGACTCATCGCCTCCCTTTGTACAACAGAAGCGCTGCCAGGCCTTCACTGCCAGTGGAAGGTGGGGTATTACTCTGGAAACAGTGACAGTCTCAGAAACTCCCAAGGGCCGTTCTACCCTGCCCTGTAGGGTTGCTATGAGTCCACACTGACTTGATGGCATTGAGTTTGTCCTTTTCGGGGGCGGGGGTTAGAGTGGAGTCTTATACCATTTTCATAATTGTTCCTTTCTTGAGCCTATTCTTGTAGCCACTGTGTTAATCCAGCCCATTGAGGACCTTAATTTTTAAATTGACCCTTTGCTTTACCAAGCAGGGACTGGCCCTTCCTGATGCCATGCCCAGGGTACCTGAGATGAAGTCTTGCCATCTCTGCTTCTCAGGCACATCCTGGCTGTACTTCTTCCAAGACAGATTTATTTATGCTTTCTGGCATTCCATGGTATATTTAGTATTCCTTTTCAACATAATTCAAAACATTGTTTCTTTTCCGTTTCTTATCCATAGTTTAGCTTTATCATGCATATAATGGGACTGAAAAGACCATGACTGGACTAGGCACACTCAATTTCTTAATGTGATATCTTTGCTTTTTAATACTTTAAAGAGGTCTTTTGCTGAAGATTTGTCTAATGCTATATGCCATTAGTTTACTTGATTGATACTTCCATAGATGTTGATTGTGGATCCAAATAAAATAAAATCCTTGACAATTTATATCCTTTCCCTATTTATCATGATGCCACTTCTTGGTTCGGTTGTGGAGATTTGTTTTGTTTTCATTATGTTAAATTTAAACCCATATTGAAGGCTATAGCTGTAGTCTTTGATGTTCATCTGCAAGTGCCACAAGTCCACCTTGCTTTCAGCCTGCAGCATTGTAACATCTACACCTTGAAGGCTGTTACGGAGGCTCCTTGCAGTCCTGGTGCTGCATTCTTCTGGACGTAGTCCAGCTCTGAGCAAATTATTTGCTTAGCACAAACTTTGGTAAAAAGTAAAACCTGATGTAAGATGTTCCTGATTTTAAATCAGTCAAAATCCCTCTTTCGTTCTGTTTAAATGACTGTCATTGGTCAATGTATAAGTTCAACATGAGCACAATTTAGAGTTCTGGAATTCCCATTCTTCCCAATGCGATGAATCATTTGTTAAAATCAACACAAATACCTTTATGTAGTCAGTGAAACACAGGTAAACATCTTTCTGATACCCGCTGCTTTCAATCAAGGTCCATCTAATGCCACCAATGATAGCCTTCATTCCAGTTCCTCTTCTAGATACATTTGAATTATGGCAGCTTCCTCCAACCATTTTAACATCGTTAGCAAAATTTCCCTTGCACGTAATGGTAATCATATTATTGACTAAATCCCGTGTTTTGTTGGATCACCTATCTTTGAAATGGGCACAAATATGGTTATCTTCATCCTTGGCAAGCTAGGTGTTCTCTAAATGTCTTGGTGTAGACAAGTGACCACTTCGTGCTTTGCAGCCCTTTGTGGAAACATCTCTATGGATACTCTGTCAATTCCCGGCGACAGCTCTTATCACAATCCATCCATATATTCACTGTGTCAAGCATATCTGTACATTTATTGCCATCATCATTTTCAAAACATTTTCTTTCTACTTAAGCCCTTGGTATCAGCTCCTCATTTCCCCGCTGCCTCCCCCACCCTCCCTCATGAACCCTTGATAATTTATAAATTATTGTTATGTTGCCATGTCTTACACTGTCCAATGTCTCCCTTCACCCACTTCTCTGTTGTCCGTCCCCCAAGGAGGTAGTTATATGTTGATCATTGTGATCAATTTCCCCTTTCTCCCTCACCTTCTTCTTACACTTCTGGTATCATTACTCTCATTATTGGTCCTGAGGAATTTATCTGCCCTGGATTCCCTGTATTTCCAATTCTTAATTGTACCCATATACATGCTCTGATCTAGCCTGATTTGTAAGGTTGAAATGTGATCATGATAGTGGGGAGTGGGGGAGAGAGTGAGCATTAAAGAACTAGAGGAAAGTTGTATGTTTCATTGGTGCTGTACTTCACCCTGACTGGCTCATCTCTTACTTGTGACCCTTCTGTGAGGGGATGTCCAATTGTCTACTGATGGGTTTTGGGTCTCTACTCTGTACCCACCTTCACTCACATTGATACAATTTTTTGTTCCGGGTCTTTGATGCCTGATACCCGATTCTATTGACACCTCATGATCACACAGGCTGGTGTGCTTCTTCCATGTGAACTTTGTTGCTTTTCAGCTAGATGGCTGCTTGTTTGTCTTTAAGCTTTTAAGACCCCAGACATTATATCCTTTGATAGCTGGGCACCATCAGCTTTCTTCACCACATTTGCTTATGCATCCATTTTGTCTTCAGTGATCGTGTCAGGAAGGTGAGCATCACAGAATGCCAGATTATTAGAACAAAGTGTTCTTGTACTGAGGGAGTATTTGAGTAGATACCCGATGTCTGTCTGCTACCTTGATACTTAACACATAACTATATGTACGTAGCTCTATATCCCTATCAATATATAAAAATATATTTATATATGTACATGCCTGTATTTAGACCTCTATAAATGCCCTTTGCCTCCTAATTATTTCCTTTTACTTTGCTCTTGTCCCACCATCATGTTAGGCCTTCCTTTAGGTTTTAGGTTCCTCTCATTTACATTGCTCTTGACCAAAACCTACCAGGCCTCCTGGAGTGTTAGGAGTTTCTTATTGTGTTGTCTTTCTCAGGACAAATGAAAGAATCTTGGTTGTACTTCCTGAGCCCACTCAGACCAAACTCACTGCCATCAAGTCGATGCTTTCTCAGAGTGACCATGTAGAACAGCGTACAATTGTCCCTGTGAGTTTCTGAGACTGAAACTCTTTACAGGCGTAGAAAGCCGTGTCTTCTTCCCATGGAGTGGCTGACCTTGCACTTAGCAGCCCAACACGTAACCACTATACCAACAGAGCTCACTAAGTAAGAATTGTCTGGATAATACCAGAGAAACCAGAGACAGATGCTGTCAACCTATAAAAACATCACCGTCAATTATGCTTCACCACATTCAATCTCTAGTTGAAGGGAGTTGGTACCAGCTATCCCGAGTCTCATTCAGGCTCTTATTTGCTGAGCCTTTACCAAGCATGTGAACTTCCCTGAAAAGTCCTCAAAAATTCTCTTGGATGAAAACAAAACAAACCAGTCAAGATTAAAGAACAAATTTCAACTAAGAAATAAAATAGCACATCAACGCTAAATTATGTAGCTGTAACAAAGAAAGAACTTTTGGGGAGTGGCCATTTTGACTCCTGCTCTGGTTTGTGACATATGTATTTTTTTAATTAATTAATTTATTTATTTTAACAATTTATTGGGGCTGATACAATTCTTTTCACAGTTCATACATATACATACATCAATTGTATAAAGCACATCTGTACAGTCTTTGCCCTAATCATTTTTTTTCTCTTTTCTTCTTTTACATTTTATTAGGGACTCATACAACTCTTACCACAATCCATACATATACATACATCAATTGTATAAAGCACATCCATACATTCCCTACCCCAATCATTCTCAAGGCATTTGCTCTCCACTTAAGCCCCTTGCATTAGGTCCTCTTTTTTCCCCCCCTCCCTCCCCATCCCCCCTCCCTCATATGCCCTTGGTAATTTATACATCGTTATTTTGTCATATCTTGCCCTATTCGGAGTCTCCCTTCCCCCCTTCTCTGCTGTCCCTCTCCCAGGGAAGAGGTCACATGTGGATCCTTGTAATCAGTTCCCCCTTTCCAACCCACTCACCCTCCACTCTCCCAGCATCGTCCCTCACACCCTTGGTCCTGAAGGTATCATCCACCCTGGATTCCCTGTACCTCCAACCCTCATATGTACCAGTGTACAGCCTCTGTCCTATCCAGCCCTGCAAGGTAGAATTCGGATCATGGTAGTTGGGGGGAGGAAGCATCCAGGATCTGGGGGAAAGCTGTGTTCTTCATAGATACTACCTCACACCCTAATTAACCCATCTCCTCTCCTAAACGCCTCTATGAGGGGATCTCCATTGGCCGACACTTGGGCCTTGGGTCTCCACTCTGCACTTCCCCCTTCATTTGATATGATATATATATATATATACATATATACACATACATATATACATATACACATATATACACATACATACACACACTTATATCTTTTTTTTTTTTTGCATGATGCCTTATACCTGGTCCCTTGGGCACCTCGTGATCGCACTGGCCGGTGTGCTTCTTCCATGTGGGCTTATTTGCTTCTGAGCTAGATGGCCGCTTGTTCACCTTCAAGCCTTTAAGACCCCAGACACTATCTCTTTTGATAGCCGGGCACCATCAGCTTTCTTCACCACATTTGCTTGTGCACCCATTTGTCTTCAGCGATCCTATCATGGAGGTGTGCAGTCAATGATATGATTTTTTGTTCTTTGATGCCTGGTAACTGATCCCTTTGGGACCACTCGATCACACAGGCTGGTGTGTTCTTCCATGTGGACTTTGTTGCTTCTGAGCTAGATGGCCGCTTGTTTATCTTCAAGCCTTTAAGACCCCAGTCACTATCTCTTTTGATAGCCGGGCACCATCAGCTTTCTTCACCACATTTACTTGTTCACCCACTTTGGCTCCAGCCGTTGTGTCGGGAGAGTGAGCATCGTAGAGTTCCAATTTAATAAAAGAAGGTATTCATGCATTGAGGGAGTGTTTGAGTAGAGGCCCAAGGTCCTTCCGCCACCTTAATACTTGACCTATAAATATAGACACATAGATCTATTTCCCCATCCTCCTATATATATTTGCATGTACATGTCTTTGTCTAGACCTCCATGAATGCCCTTTGACTCCTAGCTCTTTCCTCCATCTCCCTTGACTTTCCTCCTGCCCTACTACCATGCTTCATCGCCACCTGGGCTAGAGTATACCTCTTCTCTAAGCAACCTTACCCTTGATCATTTCCCACCAGGCCTGCCACTCCCCCTTCTCTACCATTTGGGGTCACATGTTTTCCCTTGTCCCTGGGTTTGTTAACACCACTTCCTTACCCCCCTTACCCCCCCACCCCAAGTCCCCCCGGAACTGTCGGTCCCATTGTTTTTCCTCCAGATAGTTCATCCAGCCTGTCCTATTCAGACAGACCTGTGGAGTCACTAACATGCACGAAAACTAGACAGAGGAAAACAAAGCAACAGTATACAACCAGACAACAAAACAACAAAAACAAACCACTGACAAAGAACAGAACAAAACAGTTCACAAGAGAAAAGCTTGTAGTTTGCTCTGGTTTGTGACATATGTATTTACATTTTATTTTTACTTGAATAACAATACTTGCTTTAAATGTTGCAGTTAGAGTAAAACAGTTCCTATATACCCTTCACTCAGCTTCCACTGATCTTACATAACCATGGAACATTTATAAAATAATTTTAAGAACTACCATTGGCATTTTACTATGAACTAAAGAAGACTTCTTTCATATTTCACCACCTTTTCTACTGTTACCCTGTTTCTCTTTCAGGATGTAACTTGAAACACTTAGCATGTTTGTCTTTTCATAATGAATGTGTTGATATTCTCAAGTCAGCTGTGTCTCCTAGGGGCCCTGTATACAACTGGCCAAAACCAACACCCTCACAATCATTCCTGTGTTTGAACCAATTGTTATATGGGTAAAATCATCATGTTAAACAAACAAATAAACTCAGTACCATCAATTGATTCCAACTCACAGCAACCTTATGGAATGGAGTGGGTTTCTGAGACTGGAGCTCTTTATGGGAGTAGAAAGTCTCATCTTTCTCCCTCAGAGTGGTTGATGGTTTTGAACTGCTGACCATGCTGTTAGCAAGCCAAGGTGTTACCCACTACCCCACCAGGGCTCCTTCTTTCATGTTCAGGGCGTTTCTTTTTATCACTGCGTTGACTAAGTATAAGGTCCTTCTCTGGGGACTTGTCCTTCCTCTTACAAATCCAAAATACATCATCTGAAGTTTCTCTGTTCTCATTTTTAAAGCACCTTCTGGATAGATTTCCTCTAAGATAGATTTGCTCATTCTTCTGGCAGTCCGTAGCATATTTAATATTCTTTGCCAGCACCATCATTCAAGTACATCAATTCTTCTTAGCGCTTCCTTATTCATAATCCAGCTTTTGCATGCATATATGGTGATTGGAAATATCACGATCTGTGCCATGCATACCTTAGTCCCCAAAAAGAATTCAAAATGAAACCAAGAGGCAAAACAATCTATTCCTGTGAAGAGATCACTGCTCTCTCTATGTTGGCCTCTACTCTTCCTGACACACAGACATCATACTTATTCCTGGATCAGGCATCAGACATGTGTCTTACTTTTATTTTTATCATTTAAGAAAATTATAAATGTACCTAATGCTATTAAGTGTACTTTGAAGGCACTTTAAATGTGTCCATAATTTTTTTTACCATATGGATTGCTTTTATTTAACATTATGAGTTTATTGAATGCTTGGTGTCAAAATCTAACAAACGACATGGTGATGATTTTCTCTTCACTGTAGCTTTGGGCACATTTCGTATTTCTGCAAGCCCATCACAAGGAAGAACATATAATCTGAAGTTTCCTGGACTTCCTATTTTATGTTATTTTTTAAAATTCAAGAATAATGAATTACCATTATACGAATTCTCTCAAGTTGAAAGTCCCACAACCTGTAGACTTTCTTCCCTGAGGAAAAAGAAAGACTTTCCAGGGCTCTGGCTTTAACTAGAGCCTGGGCAACTGAACATAATAGGAAGGTTTTCAGTAACCAAGTAAAACTCTAGCTGCAGCCTTAAGCTATTCAGAGTGGTTCCAGGTTCCAGTGAATCCTCCTGAACAATCTTGTACCCCACTATCTTTTGATTTGTTAGTAAGGTGGCATTGACCATTTGTTTGTCCTTTCTTTGCTTGTTTGTCACTGGTAAGTCAGTTTCATTAGTGGTGGCAGACACCAACTCCAGGGAAAACTGATCCCCTGATAGTCCCTGCCTTCTAGAACAGGATCTCTTATAACCATGACACATCCTCCTGAACATCAGTGATGTTTCCAGGCCTTTCTTTGCTTGTTTGTCACTGGTAAGTCAGTTTCATTACTAGGTGGCAGACACCAACACCAGGGAAACCTGATCCCCTGATAGTCCCTGCCTTCTAGAACAGGATCTCTTATAACCATGACACATCCTCCTGAACATCAGTGATGGCTCTATAGCAGTAGCCCAGGCTAGTCTGTCTCACTGTCAGTCACCCATCCTCTGAAACTCAGCTTTTCAATCTAAAAAAACTTCTACCTTGATTCCTGCCTCATTCTCTGACCAGCAAAGGTCGCTGAGTTTTTCCTTCACAGCTTGAGCCCTTTTCATACAATTCTAATGCATGTCCCTCATGTGGCGCAATATCTACCATCTAATGTTTCTACTCCGCATCTTAGGACCCCTCTGGTTATGCCATTGGCCAGCCAGAGAAGGTTGATAGATACAGGCTTCAGGGAAGGCAGGAACTTTTCCTGATTTTGGTTAGTAACTCTTCTTGCTTATGCAGATGAGACCTTTTTGTGGTGCATTTGTTTGTTTTCAGTGTCCTTCCCTTCTGCTCTCTTTTAAAAATCTAGAAATCATTTTTTCTTCCTCAGCTGTATTAAAATACACACAAGATGGAAACCGCATTATTTTCAGTAGGGTAGTTTCCATATGATGTGCTCATGAGACATTTCAGTCTATAAGGACTGAACACAGAAAAACAAAGGCTAATAAAATAATGTAGTTTTACAGAAGACACGGGGCTTATTGTGTTACATTTTCCACCTAGTAGTCGAGGGTGCCTTGAGTGAGGCCAAAGGAAGTTCAAGAGAAATTAGGTTCAATTATCCCTTGATAAATTGTCCATGGACATGTTGTGGTTATTACGTGTCAATGGGTTGGTTCAAATGCATAGTGACCCTTTATGCAACAGAATGAACCACCACCTGGTCCTGTGGCATCCTCACGATTGATGTCATGTTCCAGCCCATCATTGCAGCCTCTGTGTCACCCCCTCTTGTTGAGGAGCTTCCATTTCTTCACTGCCTCTCTACTTTGCCAAGCATGGTGTCCTTCTCCAGGGACTGGTGTCCCAAAGACCATGAGATGAAGTCTCCCCATGCTTGCTTTCAAGGAGCATTGGTGCTGTACTTTATCGAAGGAAGATTTGTTTGTTCTTTTGGCATGCTATGGTGCTGTCAATATTCTTCACCAGCACCATAGTTTGAATGCATTGATTCTCCTTTGGTCTTCTTTAATCAGTGCCCAACTTTCACATGCCTATGAGCTAATTGAACAGACTCTGGCTTGCGTCAAATGCACCTTATTTCTCCAAGTAATATCTTTGCTTTTCAATAGGTCTGTGGAGCAGATAACCCAATGCAATGCGTTGTTTGATCTCTTGACTGTTGTTTCCATGAGCATTGATTGTGTATGCCATTTCAAATTTTTTTTCCTTTTATCATGATGCTCCATCATATTAGTTCAGTTGTGAGAGTTTTGGTTTTCTTCACATTCAGTTATCATCCATATGGAAGGCTACAATCCTTGATCTTCATCAAGAAGTGCTTCAAGTCTTCATCTTCAGCAAGCAAGTTTGTGTCATATGCCTATTGAAGTTTGTGAATAAGTCTTCGTCCAATCCTGATGCCGAGTTCTGCTTCATATAGTCCAGTATTTCTGATAATCTGCTCAGCAAACAGATTGAATAAGTATGGTGAGCGGACATGACCCTGACGCATACCTTGGACAAACATTTAACCAATTGTGGCTAAATGCAGAGTCATTTACCCTGTTAGCACTAAGGTATACTTTGAATTCCCAGCCATAAACACTTAAATACAGTGGCCCTGGCTTGTATTTCCCATTTTCAGTGATGGGAGCATTTGTTAATAGAGTTTGCTTTGTGAACTAGTTGGACAGAGTACCATGAAAATCTTTAATAAATTATAGGTGGATTTGTGGGTTCTGCTCAGGCCATGGTAGGTTGGGTGAATTGAAAAGAAATGGGACATAGTCAACCCTTAGGTCCAGTGAGTCCTAGGTATTAGATAAAGGAAATGCTCAAGTCCAAGTTCCTTTTTTTACCCGATAAGTTTTCCTGATCTCTGTGGATAAAGGTATCAAGAAATGAATATTTTCATCACATTGCAATTACTTGTTGTCAAGTTGTTTGCTTAGGGAAACTTACATTTCCTCAAAGACAGGCAGTTTGCCTTGTACAAAGTCATACCATTCAGAGAATGTTCAAAGCCGGTTTTATACTCAAAGGAGAAGAGCATCCCACAATCCAAGATTGATGGGCCTCCTGCATACAGTGAAACCGCTCTAAGAAAAGAGATCTCACAACTCCTCATGTGTCAGTGTTTCCAGCCTGCTTTATATTTATTAGTCCCTGCACTCTTGATTAAGAGGAAGAGGGGGATGAACTGTCAGAGTGTCTGCTGAGCTAGGGAGACTGTTGGTTTAAACAGACTGTTGCACATCTTCAATACTGTTATAAATAAGCTTCTTGTGAGCTGTGCCTATGAGGAAAATGTGAAGCTGAGTTAGGGTGAGGGTCTGAATTAACGAGCAGTTTCCTTATATTGAAGTCAAAGTGTTAGCAGAAGCAATGATGTTTGGAAAAGTCTAACGAAATAGTAGGGATTCTGAATGGACAGTCGAGAAATTCCAGAGGTTGTACATGCTGAATCTGTAGATTGAAAGGTGAAGTACGGTTCTACAGCCTGTCAAAAGCAATTCTGTAAGCAAATTCCTAATTGCATGCTGATGTACATTGTAGTCTCCTTCGATAGCCATAGAGTTCCCAGTCCAGTTCTCTCTTGGGCATGGCTGTTTCCTAATATCAACATGTGCTCTTTGTCCTTAGTGCACCTGTGTGCTTAGTGGTCCAACCAGTCACAACCTCTGGCTAATGTTGCTGAAGAAAGACAAAGCCATGTTTTTCTCTTCTTTTCTTATTCTAGAGGGTATTGAGATGACTAGTGGTTAAATGCTGCTGAAGTACCTCCCACCACGAGTCACTGTCATACTCTAATGACTTCTGAGCTACTGCGATGCTTGAGTTTGTGTCATCAGTATTTCAAGGTCCAGCCGAGCCACACATGGTGACAGGTTGCCGCGGGATTATTTGACTCAGCTGAAAAGTCTGATGATCTACATCCGAACAAGAGTCCGTGGAAACCCTATGAACCACAAGGCACTATTGTTGGGTAGAGCGGTGGAAGGCATCCAAAACACAGTGGGCACAGCGAACTCAAGCACGTCCACCATCTTGAACACAGTCCAGGATCGGGTGACGTTTCGTCCTATCGTACACGGGTCTCCCTGAGTCGGAGCGGCTTTGACTGCCACGAACAAGAGCAGGCCTAACTAGAGCTGTTAGCCACGTGAGAGATACCAGCGGGCTCGTCCTCCTCCTGCTGGTGGCGCTGGGCTGCGAGACTCGGAGGCCAGGCCTGTGGCATAACAATCACTCTCCTTTCTCCACAATTTGGCACAGTGTCCTGCTAAGCGATTTCTGTCCTCAGAAATAGATGACAATCTTAGGTGATAGGAAACTTCACTCAACATTTTCCTCTGCTTTCTAGTTTGTTGGAGTTGTTTTCCTTCGCTTTACTCCTGAGGTTAAAGAAAAATGCTCACGTTTGCATCAATGTTTATTGAGTGCTTATAGACAGTCAATGTCATATCAGATAGACTCAGCTCCTGCCCTCCTAGAACTTACAGTTCCAGGGAGAGGCACTGGGTAAGAATCAAAGAAAAGAAGAAAGTACTTGGAAGTAAGTTGACGGGCTGTGATGGGAACAAGCAGGATGTTGTCACCCTGGTGTGAGTGGACATGGAAGGAGTGGCTAGGCCCCCCTCTTCTCAGTCCGACTGAGGACTTGAATTTTAGCATCCGCTTCCCATAACTTCTTACAAGAAAGACTTTAGCAGACATAAAAATAGTTTGCTAACCATGAGGTATTACAAGCAATGGTTGGAAGTTGGATTAACCTAGGCAAGTGATTTGATCTCTCGGAGTCTGTTTCCTTCCCTATGACACATAGGTACATTCATCTGTCCTAGAGGCTGCTGTGAGAATTAGCAAGCGACCATGTGTGGAAAGCAGAATCAGTAGTGGCCCAGGACTCAGGCGGATAGCCAGGTTTCAGGCCCTGGTTCCTCTACTTACTAGTTGCTATTCCTGCTGTCTGTGTACATGCACATGTAGCTGTCTATCTAAAGGATCTCTGGTATTGCTCTTAGGTAAACATTGAACTATCACCACAAGTTTACTGCTTCAAATCCACCTGCCACTTTATGGAAGAAAGGGGAGACTATCTGTTCCCATAAAGATGTACAAGGTCAGCAACTCTATATAGGGACCCTCTGAGTCAGAGTCAACCGGTAGCAGTGGCTTTGGGTGGGTTATTGAACTGTCCACTTCTCTCTGGCTTCTGGAATAGTTCCTGGTGAAAGCTACGTGTGAAATCAAGGACAGCTTCTGCTGTCACCACCGTCTCTTCCTCCTCATTCTCTTCACGGTCCTCACTGTCGTCACCATACTTGAGTATAAGCCCAAATGCCAACGTAAAACAAATCCTCTTGTGCTCTAAGCATGAAGTCAGAGTGCCCCGGGACAGAGCCTCAGCGTGGGGACTGCGAAGAATAGGATGAAGGATAAAAAGACGAATGCGAGGCTCACAACGGCTGTAGCCTTTTTGTGCAAAGGGGTCAGGGATTGCATTTCAGCCTCCCCCCCTCCAATTCCCTAGCCCGGCATTACTGTGCATAATGACCTTCAAGGAGAGAGAACGAAGCTCTGAGTAGAGAGAACAGTTCTGGCTGCAGCCCAGCTCCACCACCCCGGCTAGGGGAGAGCCCTCTGAGGTCTCCGGGATGACTTAGCTTTATTGCCTATTGTCTCTCTTTCCAAATTGCCTTGAGGATGAATGTTCCAGCCAGAACTCATACAAAGGACACCAGCCTCCAAGTACCTCCTGGATGCGAATGCTCTTCCCCTTTGTGAAACATCCTTCAAATTGACCATTAATGGAGCCTGTGTTTGGCACCTTATGAAGAGGAAATGACACTGCATCGAAGGTCTGCACTCTGGCTTAGGCAGCGAATTGGATGAGGGATACTGGCTGGGGTGCTTTCCTACTGGGCATAATACCCAATTTATTTTCATTTACATTAATTTCTTTAGATCACTGACTGCAAGAGGCATTAAACTGTTAAAAGCAAGCAATTCCCAATTGCTTGACACAAATAGAAACGTTTAATGAATAATAATAATAAAAAAGGAGCCTATGGATGAAAACAACATGCAAAACTGCAAGAGCTTGTTCACCAACCCTTGCCCATTGCACAGGGCAGACTAACTTGCTTTTCTCCTTTGGTTCTCTTGCTTTCTCTTTTTGCCCTCCCTCCTTCATGTCTTTCGAATTTTCCTTTAAAAGGGCAAAGCAAATACTTCTTACGTGGAACCGAATAGAGCAGTGTTGTATCAACAGCACAAATAATAAAATGAGTAGACATGAAGGCTTTTATAGGGTTGCTTCCACCAAAGCATGATAAAAAAGAAGACAATCCCATCTCACCTTACCTCACCTCACTCAGCTCTAGGTGTAGAGCAAGCAGTTAGGCTACTGGTATGAAAACCCACTGCCCTTGAGTGGATTCCATCCCATCACGGCCCAATACTTTATGAGGATGTTAATCTTTCTGGAAGCAGATCACTTCATCTTTCTTCCCATGGGCAGCGATGCGTTGGAACTGCTGACCTTGTGGTGAGTGGTCTGGCACATACCCAACAATGACACCAGGGTTCCTTGCTGGCATGAAAGGAGATTGTAATTCCTTGAGCTCATCTCAGAGACAATTATTTCTACCTGGGGTCGAGTCAGAATCAACTAGATGGCAGTGAGTTTTTGTGGGCTCAAAGGTTAAGACACGGGGCGAGCTGCTCTGTGGGGGAAGTCTGCCAGCACTTCATCCAAAGCCCTTCAGTCCTTGGCATTATTGTGAATGGGATCTTAAGGGCGCCATCAATTCTAGGGGTCTCTCTCCCTGCAGTTTTCCTCCCGCTTCTCACATCACAGGGCACTCTGGGGGAAAGAGATTTGTTTTCAAGGGAGACATAGGTTGGACTCTGGTCTCTCTGTTCTTCATGAGCAAATACTGCCGGAAAATAAGTTTAATCTTCCAAATTCTTATCCACAAAACAGGTAACACATATTACTCATTCATTGTGATTTCCAAGAATCTGATGGTAGAAGTTCAAGTACATAAAAATATACAAAGAAGAAAGATTGGAAGGAAAAATGATAGCATACTCACAATGACCGTTGACTTTTCCTCCTGCTCTCTCCTTCATGTTTCAAAGGTCTCTAATAGGAAAGCATTATCTTCATTAGAAGAATTATGATTTACAAAAGCACATTTTTTTTCAAGCTCATGCTGTTGGGTGTCATTGATTAGGTTTCACCTCATAGCACCCCGATGTAAAACAGAACACTGCCTAGCCTTGGGCCATCCTGAAAATTGTCATGTGCAAGCCCATCACTACAGCCACCTTGCCATTCATCTTGTGGAGCTTCTTCTTCTTCCTGCTCACGACCCCTCCCTCTTAGCAAACATGATATTCAGCTTTACCTTTGCCAAGAAGACCACCACTTCCAATCACGGATCCTTCCTTTGCCCCCCAACGTTTGCATTCCAATTGACAATAATTATCAATGCATCCTGATTGTAGGCTCGCTCAATTTCAGAGTGAAGATGTTGGTAGAATTAGTCAATTTCTTCATCACCAGCCTTCATGGTTAGTGCATACATTTGAAAAATAGTTGTTGTGACTGCATCCCACGAATGCAGGTAGATATAATCCTACCCCAGATGGCACGCTACTTTAAGATAGATCTTGAAATGTGCTTTTTGATGAAGAATATTACGCCATTTCTCTTGAATCTATCATCCCTGCCATAGTAATTAATATGACTGTGTGATTCCAAACAGCCACTGCCGGTCCATCTCAGCTCACTAGGGCCGAGGATATCGATCTTTATACTTTCCATTTCATTTTTAACCACTTCCAGTTTCTTAGATTCATATTTCACGCATTACAAGTTGCAATGATCACTGACGTCTGCAGCTCTTTCTTCTCATTTTCAATCATGTGCCAACAGTAAGGGCTTTATTCCCGAAGGCTTCTCCCCATCATGTCATTGTGGTTGACCCCACAGGCATCTTTTCCTCAGTTGTATTTTGAGTGCCTTTTGATCCGAGGGACTCATCTTCCGGCATGCTAGCTGACAATGTCTGACAACGGTCTGCTGGTGCTCATGGGGTTCTCAGTGTCTGACGGTGGCTCGCTGCTAATCATAAAGTGCTCAGTGGCAAAGTCCTCCCAAGTGGACAGTCTCTGATTTTCTTTGTAGTCTCTTCTTCGTCTGGAAGCTCCTGACACTTCTTCACTTTGCCTGACCCTGCTGGCATTTGAAGTAGCTGTGACATCCTTTCCAGCATCCCAGCAACACACAAGCCACCACAGTACGACAAACTGATAGACAAGAAGTAGCAAGACTGCATTGCACCTACTTTGGACCTGCTATCAGGAGAGACCAGTCCCTGGAGCAGAGAATCCTGTTAGGAGGATAGATGGGGAGTGAAGGGGAGGGAGGTCCGCAAGGAGACGGATTGAGAGCGTGGTTCTGGCAGTGGGCTCAGGCATGGGAACATTGTGAGGATGATGCAGGACCAGGCGGTGGTTACTTCAGTTGTGCAGAGGGTTGCTATGGGTGAGAGCTGGCCTGATGGCCCATAAGAGCAACATAACCAACCTATCAAACCCCTTCTCCTCAAATCTGTGTGTGGTCAAAAAATCCAAACTAAAATTATTAGGATTTCTTTGAAATGGCAATTCTTGCTTTTCATAGGCACCAGAAAGACTCATGTCCAGGACTGCTCCTTGATGCAAATACAGCTTGATTTCACCACTTGGCACGAATATGTGCCCAAGAATAATTTTTTAAGCAAAAAGGTTCAGATTATTATTTTTTGTTGCAAAAAAATGCCACAGGTTATTACGCTAACATCAGGAATGGATATAATCAGGTCTCATCTATTATTAATGAGGTTCTGCCTTAATGTGATCATTATAGGTATGTGCCTTACACCTAGAAGCGATCATCTAACATAATAACAACCTGAAATAATGAGTTGCCAGCATGATATTTTTCTTTTGTGACGGGGAATAACTGTAGGGTCGCTTTTCCTGTTCTTGTAACAACAACAACAACAATAATAAACTGTAGCATTTTAGAAAGAGACAAGTGTAAGTTTTATTTGTAATGTAATGGTTACTGCTTAACATCTTTACTACTATAAGATTTTCTGCAGAGCGCACACACAAAATGATTTGAAAACCATACGGTCTGTTATAATGATGATCTCTGGGCCCAAAACCTCATGTAACTTTTTATAATGTACATGGGTGTGTGTGGGGGGGTGTTGTATATGGGTGTGTGTGTGAGAGACAGAGAGAGTGACGGAGAGTCAGAGAAGTTCAGGGAAACTGAGTGAGAGAGTTCTGAGATGTTTCTGCCTACAAGTTGATTTATTAAAAAGCTTTCAAAGCTTTCTCCTCAGGTCTACGTCTTTCAATGGAAATTCCTCACCTTCTCTAACATATAGATTCAGAAAAGACATAAACCAAGCCTTTGTGAGCAGAGGCCAAGGAATACCCATGCGAAATAGTTTGGTTTCCAGTAGCCTATTTTCAGCACATTATTATAAAGAGTCGTACCAAGACCTGCCTACAAAATCCTATTGCATCCTTCACGGAGTTGCATTCCACCAGGGAAGAGTTTCCTGGAGACCCAATGGGACAAACAAGTGTCAGGAATGAGTGAATGCAGGAATAAGAGAATGAGACCCAACCTGACAGCAGCAAAATCAGTTGAGAAAAGTTCAAGGTTGGCCAATCATACTCTTCAGCCTTCAGTTGGCTACTGTATTCACCCCTCCCGCCCCCCGTCCATCCACTGCTAGCTTCCAGGCTCTGTGTACTCCGTCCAAACTGTGCAACTGGTCGTGGAGTCACCGCCAACAAGCCTCTCTTGTGATTTTGTTCACCAGCCGGGCCCTTTCTGTAGCTTTTGGTGCTGCTGCCCTGCACTTGCTTCTTGAGACTCTTCCCTCCTCGGGCTTCTGCAGAACTGGGGTTTCTGGCCCATCCCTTCCTTCTCTCGCCCACTGTCTGCTGGCTTCTTTGTTTCCCTACATCCCTGCCACATTGTTCTCCCCTAGCCACCTCTGCTTGCCCACCTCCAGGGTCCGATCCCCATGGAGAACGCTCACGTTTATAACTTGAAGTATGGCTCTGCCAGTGAGACGCAGACCTGATGCTCACTCCCACCGGGCTTCTCAGGACATGGCGCTCTGTCCCAGCCCAACGGACCTCATTGCCTCTTTTCTCACCTCGCTTCTGTTCTCATTTACTAGGCCGTGACTGCCCATCTGTGTTACAGGGATCAACGTATTTCCTTCCCATGTGGAGACATCTTTCATGCATTGCCGTTTCTACGTGTTGTGGTTTCACCACATGTCTGGAGTTTATATCCCATTGCCTGGATGCGTGCAGTCTCCTCTGTTCAGCCTTCTATATCAACATCAGCCTGCCGATGTTGACTTCCTTCATGACTGGTGGAATTGTGATATTCCTGCTTGTGTTACTATCCATAGGAGTTGCTCAACAAATGTTACTTTACTGCTTGCTTAGCCTCATGTCTTACAAATGGAAGCATTTAGACTACTACACAACTCTAAAATCTTTTCTTGCTCTGAAATTTTCTGCAGATGGACATTTCGTGGGCAGCGACTCACGGGGTCCTAGAGAGGCACACATGGGCTACTAACCCAAAAGCCTGTCAGTTCCAGTCTGCCCAGTGGTACTGCGGAAGAAAAGCCTGCTTCCATAAAGATTACAGCCAAGAAAACCTTATGAAACACGTCAACTCTGTGATACATGCAGTCCCCACGAGTCAGCATAGACTTGATGGCTGTGGGTTTGGTTTTCTCTATTGGTATTTGTGGCCATTCTGTGTCCAGGTGCTATGATTTTTCTTTTCTGTGGGTATAAGAACATATCCTTCAGATCTCTGACTTTAACTGTCCAAAGCCGCAGCTTCTGGTCTCTGCAACACATCCCAACATCTTTTCCAAATCTGAGCATCCCATGGGGCTGTTCACAGTTAGTGACTAAGTGTAGCAGGGGTACTGATCAGGCTCATTCCTGGGCAATATAGGACTCCACTGACAGGGGATTGGACCCTCACGGCCTTGCTAGAGCATTTCTTGCCTTACAGAGCAGTTTAAAATGTTTCCGTCCCTCACAAGACTTTCAGTTAATAATTATGTGAACACAAAAGTTAATTGGCATACTATAAGCCACCAAGGCAATGTTTTACATTGTAGGTAAATAGCAATTGTGATAGTACAAGCTTGCGAGTGGCCATTGAAGGAGCACCTATTGGTCTCTCTCTGCCCAGAACAAAGCAGAGTGAAGATCATCAAAGGCCCAAGGAAATAATTCAAAGAACAAATGGACATGTGAACCAGCCTTCATGACCGGAGACTGGAAGAGCTAGATGGCGCCTGGCCCTATTGCTGACCTCTCTGAAAGGATCTCCGTAAGAGACCCTGAACAGGGTGGGAAATAAATATGGCACCATCTCAAGATTACATAGAGAAAAGAGTAGAGTTAAAGGAACCCCCGAGAGGAGGGCTCTGAGATAATTCAAGTCTGGGACTGAGCTCATCTACGCCGCTCAACTTTGTGTCAAATAATAGACAGATCTAACTGGACAACAGTGCTGCCAGAGAGGTGTGTAGTCATTAGAACAGCCAACCAAAGGCAGTCAAAATAGCAGCATTTGCCCAGGGACAAAGCCCAGAAGGCAGGAAGGGAGAGGAAAGAAGGATGAACAGAAACGGTCAACAAAGAGAGGAGATTAGGAAGAACACGGCGACGTTTGGAGATTGCAGTCCGAGCCACCAAACGAAATGCGTGAATGGCTGAACGGAAAACCAACTTGCTCTGTGTCATCTTTCACCTGAATCAGAATAAATAAATAATGGACCTGGACAGTATTGGTGCATCAATTGGAAGGCAGGGATGCCAGGTGTTCATGGGAGGGGGTTAAAGAGTAACCCCGTGCTTTCGGCACCATACTTTTTCTCTAAGAACTGGGAATGTCTCAAAAAATTAAAGTCTATAAAATATGTTTCCACCCCATCTCCTCTTCCTTCCCATCTTCATTCCCCCTGGGGTCAGACCTGCGTGCCAGTGTGGACGGCTCCCGCAGTGTCCACCCTATTTTTTCTTGCAGGCATCTGACTGGATGCTATTCTTTCATGTGTGTGGTCTGCTGCCCTTTCTCCCCTAGGTGAAAATGTCATCGCTTTGACTGTCATGTCTGCATCTGCAACCACTTCTGTCATTTTACTATTTGTACTAGGCGGGCACAGCAAAGACATTGCTTACTTTGTTTAAAAAAAACAAACCACCAAAATAGCCTTTCCCCAAATATCAAAAAACACACAACACTTATAGAAGTATGTGAAAAGAAAAGAAATATTCCATAATCGTGCAACCTTTTAATCGCTACTATGATCAGGCCTTTTAAGAAATAATGGATAGAAGTAGCAGCCAACTCTTATTAGCAATAACAAATAAACGTTGCTTCATATTCGTTTAATGACCTGGTAGATGGGCGGGCGTGCTTTTCCTGCAAAGGGCCGACGAGTACAGCTCTTTGACCTTGTTGGCCACCGGCGTCCGGTGTCACTTTTCAACATTGCCTTTCAAAGAGCCTGATGTCAAAGTGAACGCAGCTGGAGTCCAATGAAATGTTATTTCCTAAGACAGGAGATGGGTGGAGCGGGCCATGGGGCCAGAATTGACTGAGCTGTGATTTAGTAAAAGCCAGGATCTTACAGAAAAACCTGACCTGTGCTTGAGGTTGTTTTCTTGTTGTTTTCAGAACTGAGTTTTAAAACAGAGTGTTACTGGCATATCATTCACATGTCATATATTTGACCACTCCATCATCTTAGGAAGAGTTGGGCAATCACCCTAATCAATTTCAGAACATTTTCAGAGCTGAGTTTAAAGCAGCCATCAGGACGTATAGAAATCAGTGTGTGGGGAATTCAGCAAAGTGACAATGGGGGCAGAGGGTCCTTGGCAAGATTGCCCTGCTGCCAGCCTGCTAGCCTCCTCTGCCAAGGCGCTCCTGGGCTGCACGCAGGGGGCATCCAGGAACTTGCCACCAAGAAGTTGCTTCGGGCAGCCGTGGGGTTCCTGTTTGTATAAACTCCCCCCTCAAGGACAACCCACGACTTAAGCTGGGAAAGAAAATGACTTTGCTGACTGCTAAATCCTGGTCTTTCTGCTGTTGTCAGGCATGAGTTAAGCAGGTTCCAAACCCTTCCTAATGTGCTTTTCCCATTTAATTTTGTGGCTGCATAAACTTTCATAGCAAATAATGAGTCAGGGCTGCAGCACAAACGTTACGGACTCTTTATGTATCTGGAGAGCCTGCTGGGCGAGGCTGTGCATGCTAATGGCCTGCTTAACCAGGCACCGGCTGGGCCAGCAAGCTTGTTTTGGCTTGAAGAGGGGTTCTGCCTAACACGAGGGAACCCCACCAGAGAGCTCCTTGGCTTCACTGCCACCCTCCCCTCTCCACGGGAGTGCTTTTGTCCTAGACCTGACAGCTGTTCCTCTCGGGTCCCCGTGAGTTTGTCCCTCTGCTGGGATTCTGACGGTGTCTGTCTTTATTTGAGTGTTGAAGGATACATCCTCCCGCGGAGTCGTATTTTCCACATCGACACGGATACTTGCATTTGTCGGCAGAAATGAACATGGACTACCTATTCTCCGGCCCATCTGCTGGGATGGCACCAGGCCTGATTGCTGGCAGGGCGGGCAGGCTCTAGGGGACGGAGGCTTCAGAGCACTGTGTGCAGAGGATGGCTGTAGAGGTCGGCGAGGGAGCCCCGTGGTGGGAGAAGAGCGGCAAGAAATCACTTTGTCTCCTGCTGACCTGCCCTTGGGCTACTGGCTGTGTATCAATCAGCAGAACCCCAGTCACCCTTGGAAGGGCTAAGCCCCTTCAGAGATCTGGGTGGAAAAAGTGCCAAATCTGTGTACTGGCTTGCAGCACAGAGGAGAGCTGAAGGAATGGGGAGTGTCTGGATGGGAGATGTTGGAATTCAGTCTCCATGTCCTCTTCAAGCACAACTATCTAGAGAAGCTGTCACCGAGACTTGGAGTAAGATAACACAGAGTTAAGTAGAAGAAGCCGATTATAAAATGGTGACGTGGTATAAAAGAGGACATGTGGATATAAAACATCTGTGTAGGCCATGTGGGTGTGTGATAGTTTTTCTGGAGGTGGTGGGATTACAGGTTATTACAGATTATTTTTCATTACTTGTTTTATCTGCTTATATTTATTGCAATAGATGTATAGATTATATATTTTTAAGGAGGAAAAAGAGACAAAGACAATTGCAAAATAATAGACATGAGAAAAAACCTTACTGAAAAACCTAACCTCCGTGGGTGCTGGCTAAGTGCAGCCTGAGTGATTACACCCGGGAGCAGAGGAGAGGCTGCAGCAGCCTGGAACAGAGGTGCTTATTGGGTTGGTTGTGAAAGAGTTTGGGGCTGAGCTGAGCCAGCCCTTTGAAGATGCTACAGGGCCTTGGTTCCTCTCCCTTCATCCAGTCCCCCACCCCCTTCCTTCTCTGGCTAAGTCTTCGCTTGCTTCCCTTCCTAGCTCCACAGAAACCTTTTGCATTGTGGGTGAGATGTCTTGACCTCCTCCAGTCCTGCTCTCTCTTGAGAGAAGGAATCTTCTCCCCAGAGCTTAGAAGAAAAGTCGGCTCATGGTGGGAGTGCCAAGGCAATCTCCTCCTTCCCAAGCCAGAGGTGACAGGAAGTGACAGCAAGCTGAGAAGAGGGTCATAGGTTAGAGCACCAGTTGGTTGGGTAACTGCTGGCCACAGATTTGCCTACAGAATCAGAATTCTCTTAGGAGGAGGCGCTAGGAAGTTGGATTTTTCGTAAATACCTAGATGATTCTGATGACCAGCTAGGTTTGGGAAACCAGAGCTACATAGTTTTCTACCTCTCTTCCAACTCTAGCTACCATTGGATAAAACCCTATTCTCACTCCTAGCCATGGGGCTTCAATGAAATATGTCTCTTTTCCAGGCAGATGGAAAATGGAATTTCAAGCCTAGCTCACGATCAACCTCTCCTAAAAGGAGGAAGACCAGTAAAACAAGTTGCACCTAGGAACTAGAATTGTGTGTTGTCCATAGAGGGGAGTGGAAGACCCCACACCATGTCTTTAGTACTTTGCTGGTTTTATAAGTACACAATGCACATCCACCGTGATACCGGAAACTCCAAGCCACACTCACTGCCAGCGAGTCCATCCTGACTCAGTGATCCCTGTGGGTTTCGGAGACGGTAACTCTTCATAGGAGTCGAAAGCCCAGTCTTTTCCCCAAAGAGCTACTGCTGGTTTCCAACTGCTGACCATGCAGATCACAGCCGAGAGAGTAGACATGTTCCACCAGGGCTTCCGTAGCATGGCACACCATTTATTTTGCCCAAGAGAGTGTTTGGCTCATTTTTGGCAATATTCCATTCAATTTTCTCCAAATCTTGCCAGGAAAGATTGGACTACCATTTTATAAGAACATCCAGACACCAAGGACGTTTGCAACCTATTTGAGGCTACGTGCTGATATCTGTTTGTCTATCTGCAAGAACAATTTTGGACTCCAAAGGAAAGCTGACGCAATGCTCCCATTTTCCCGATTTATAGATGGAGACCAAGAGGAAAGTGTCTACCATGATATGCAGTGGATGGCACTGGGATCAGAAGGCAGGACCTGGAAGCAGACTCTAGTCCATGGAGAATCAAGTCCACACCAAACCAGCGATTGCCAGCCAGTTGATTGTGAACACTAGTAACTTTTTGGGATAGGCTAGAGCTGCCAGCAAGGCTTGCAAGCTTGTGCATCTTCAAGTCACATCTTACTTCTATGGAACAGCTCCTTGGTTCCAACTGCCGACCTCCCAATTGGCAGCTGAGTGTTTTAGCCACTGAACCATCAGTTGGAGAGACTCAAAGCCCAACCTCCAAACTATGAGTTGGAATTGCCTCGATGGCAGTGAGTTCAGTTTGGTTTTTAATCATTGGTGTGGAACCAGTATTCTGCCCAAGGCCATTTGGATATTTATAACATCAACGAGGATCATACTAAATTATCAACTTAAAAAATTACCCGCTTATTTGGTCAAATACTTAATAAACCCGCCCTTCCTGTGATACATGGAGAAAAGATGGAGTTCTCAAGGACGTGGCCCTGCTTGGATTCACAACCAGTGCTCCGGAAGCAGCCATCAAGGAGCGGTCATCGAGAGAGCAGAAGGCAAACTGCACTAGGTAAGTCTGTTGCACAGACCTCTTTGGAGTGTAGAAAAGCAAGGCTGTTGCCTTGAGGTCAGGGTGTGCCTGACCAAGCCATGGCATTTTCCTTTTCTTTTACAACTTGTTTTATTGGGGACTCTTACAGATCTTATAACATTCCATGCCTCAATTGTATCAAGCATATTTGAACATATGTTGCCATAATCATTTCCAAAACATTTTCTTTCTACTTGAGCCCTTGGTATAAGCTCCTATTTTTTCCCCTCCCT
The DNA here is from genome assembly GCF_050624435.1 of Tenrec ecaudatus. Taxonomy (NCBI): domain Eukaryota; kingdom Metazoa; phylum Chordata; class Mammalia; order Afrosoricida; family Tenrecidae; genus Tenrec; species Tenrec ecaudatus. The sequence goes on along the minus strand of NC_134539.1, from coordinate 25,795,507 downwards.
ACCCTCCCACCCTTGTGAACCCCTGATCAATTATATATTGTCATTATTGTTTCATATCTTACACTGTCCATTGTCTCCCTTCACCTACATTTCTGTTATTCATCCCCTTTGGGGGGGAGCTGTATCCAACCCTGTGATGGGTTCCTCCTTTATCTTCCCCCCAAGATCATCGCCCTACCTCAATGATATCGCTTCTCCCACTCCTCTTCCTGAGGGGTCTATCTGTCCTGAATTCCATGTGTTGAGAGCTCTTATCTGTACCAATGTGTGCTGTCTGGTCTAGCCAGATTTGTAAGGTAGAACTGGGTCATGGTAGTTGGGGGTATGAGGGGTGGTGGAAAGCATTCAGGAACTAGAAGGAATTATGTATTTCATCGGTGCTATACTGCACCTTAGTTGAATCATCACTTCCTTATAATCCTTCTGTGGGGGGATAGCCAATGTCTACAGATGGGCTTTGGGTCTCCACTCCAGCCCACCCCCCATTCACATTTATATAGTTGTTTAATACCTGATTCACTTGACACCTCATGATCACACAGGCTGGTGGGCTTCGTCCATGTGGGCTTATTTGGTTCCATGCTAGATGGTTGCTTGTTTAACTTCAAGCCTTTAAGATCCCAGACACTGCATGGGTACCATCCTCTTTCTTTACCCCATTTGCTTATGCACACTTTTTGTCTTCAGAAATCATGTCAGGAAGGTGAGTATCTAAGATTGCCAGGTTATTAAAAGAAAGTGTTCTTGTGTTATGGAAGGCCTTGAGTAGAGGCCCAAAGTCCGACTGCTATCGTAATATTTAACACATAAATATATGTACATTGACCTCCTCTATCCCTTTCATTATAAATTCATATATTTACATATATACATGTCTATAGCTATAATTCTATGAATAGCTTTTGCCTCTTATTTCTTTCCTCTATTTCCTTTCACCTTCCTCCTGTCCCACTAACATGCTTACCCTCCATTCAGCTCTCAGAAGTTCCTCTCGGATACATTGCACTTGATCAAACCCCACCAGGCATTCTACACCCTCCTCGCCCTCAAGGTTAGATGGTTCCCTTAACCCTGAGTTTGTTAAGCCATGGCATTTTCAATCACCAACTATACATGTGAAAGCTGGACATTGAATAAGGAAGATCAATAAGAATTGATATATTTGAATTGTGGTGCTGGGGAAGAATATTGAAAGTACCATGGACTGCTAAAAGGACTGACCAAGCTGTCTTGGAAGAAGTACGGCCAGAGTGCTCCTTAGAGGCAAGGATGGTGAGACTTCATCTTACATACTGTGGACATATTGTCAGGAGAGACCAGCCCCTGAAGAAGGACATTGTGCTTGGTAAAGTGGAGGGACAGTGAAAAATAGGAAGGCCCTCATGGAGAGGGACTGACACAGTGGCTGCAAGAGTAGGCTCCAACAGGTTGTCAGAATGCCGCAGGACCAGGAAGTGGTTCGTTTTCATGCAGAAGGTCCCCATGGATCAGAACAGACTCACTGGCATCCGACGACAGCAACAACAATGTTATGACTGGCACAGCTGGTCTCTGGTGCAGCATGTGATGTTAGCTGGTATGGATGATTTGATGGCCTGTGGGGCAGACATTCCTCACTTCTGCTTTATATTGAGTCAAGGAAAAAGTCCAGGGGTGATAATAATTATTTTATTCCATCACCAAACCCAACCCATTGCTATCCCAGACTGCAAATCTTCATAAGAGCAGATCGCCTCATCTTTCACTTGGGGAGTCTGTGGTTGCGTCTGAACCTTTGAGTCTATAGTTAGTAGCCCAAGGACAAAGCAATCCACAGTGCCGCCACGACTCCTTGTATTTTATCCCAGCTCCATATAAAACTACATCTTTTCCTTTCTGAATTCAATCAGAGAACCTGAAGCCATTTCTTTGGAGACAGAACTCCATCCTCGTAGCAACAGGTGGGAAACAGCTTCATAATGTTCAGATTAGCAGACTTTTTTTCTGTTAATGTCTCACTAATTATCATGAAGACTTAGCATTGAACCATAATTATTATCAGTTAATTAGACCTTAAAATGTATCTTTGATAACACCTCTGGCATTTAATTATGTTACTGGTACCTTAGGAATGTTACTACGGGGATATATGACTACAGTAAAATATAATTAGTTTCCATTTTTGTTTCTTGATACCATATTGATTGCAATAGTAGTTTTGTGGTGACATTAAATTTATAGTCTATAAAACAAATGCAGATTTTAACAAATATTTTTAAAGCATATGAAAAAGAAAGAGACCATGGGAAAAGGGAAAGTGGTGTTCATTCCTGATGTCATTTAACAAAATTGCACAATAAATAAGTGGCCCCTTTCCAAGTGTATGCTTTACCATAAAGCAAATAGCTCTCAAGAACTTATGTAAAAAAATCTATTTCTAATGTTAAAAATACAGAAAAAGTTACTAAATTATTTCCAGTATTACAAAAGTAGCATGCATGTTCCTCCAAATAAGTGTGCATCAACGCATGTTTTAAATGTGGCACAAATGGTTAAGACAGCTAGCCGCCAGGTTGGAGGTTCGAACCCATCCAGAGAAACTTTCAAATAAAGGCCAGGGATCTTCTTTCAAAGTATCAAGTTTTAGCACCCTGACTCAAGGCACAGCCCTGATGTTGTGCGCAGCATCATTGCGCAGGGGCGTGGCCCCCTTCCAGTGGCAGCAGGTGCTGTAGAAAACACGTGTCCTCAGTGCTGGTTTGAATCTTACCTTTGACTCAGCACCCTCCTGTTCTTTGGAGTTGACTCAGAGCCTGCCATACACCAGCCAGTCTTCACCTCACTGCCTCTGCAACCGCAGGCCTGACCGCTAACCTTGGATTCATCCACCTCTGCAATCCCCTGCCTGTGGCTTCCTGCTGGTCATAGTCCTGAAGCGAGATGGGTCAGGAGGAGCCGCTAGCCTAACACGGGACCCATGAACTCGAACCCTCCCTGGGCTTGGACCTGTCCGCTTTTACAACCCTGGCAACTATTCTCTTGATACACAGTTCTTTCTATCTCTCTATAATTTTCCCCCTATAGCTATACATGAAAGCCCTGTGGAGTGTAGTTGTCCTCTGCCACTTGAGTTTCTGTGAGTCAGAGTCCACTCCATGGCAGCCGGTGGTGCATGCTGGGAAATATTACAAAGGCACCAAAGACTTAAGCACCTTGCTTGAGGTTGCACGGCAGAATACATTTCTGTTTGTATTTATCAGAATGCTTTTTTACAGAGATTAATGAAGAATATCCATAAAACAATATGGTTAATTTCCTAACTTTGTAGGAGGCTTAGGGATGAGCTAGAGACAGGCTATCGGGATGGTCTAGTGGATACTGAGCTCTTTGAGGGTAAAATCCTGTCCCTCTTATTTAAGGTGTGTGTCTGCACTAGTGACCTCCTGTTATAGCAGAATCTACCACAAGTGGTGACATTAATAAGCAGAAAATTATTTTCTCATAGTTCAGAATACTAAAAGTTCTCACTCAGGGAATGGCTTTTGTGGGTAGTCTATCTTTGTCTAGTTAGGCTTCCGGTAGCCAGAAACCCTTGAACTTCCTCAGCTTGTAAAACGTGCCATGCATGTCTATCTTCAAATGGCATCTTTGTGTGTGTGTGTATCTGTTTATTGTGCTATTTTGTAGATCAGACATGATTAGGTATAGGACCTTTCTTAATTAAGACAACAGAGAAAAACCTATTTCTAAATGGGATGACGTTCACAGATAATGGGACCAGAACTTCAATACATATTTTCTGACATAGTCCAATCCATAATGCCATCTCACTACCATCGACAAACCCTGATTTGGTGTTTCACACATTAAAGTATATAAGCAAGAAAAAACAAACAAACAGCAGCAACAAGAACAACAACGTCCATGTGCTCCCAAAGCTGTAAGCTTTATGGAAGGAGATTGCCTCTCTTGTAGCTGCTCCTGGGTTTGAAATGCCAGCCTTCTGGTTAGCAGCAGAGTGCTTTACTTCTGCACCACTAAGGCGCCTCTCATCCACACATAGTAGGTGCTTAATTGTTACCTGCTGAGTGAGTCTTATGGAAATGTTAAGAAACCATGCTTTAAATATTTTCTCTTTGGGAAGTTTAAACTCAGTTGCACCAAGAGGGAAAGGTTAGCTCTGTGATCTTGGGTAAGTTATTTAACATTTCTGACCCCCATCAATACAATCATGCAATTAATATCTTCAATGTAGGGCTGTACATAGGACAGGGAAGCATTGTAAAACACTTATCACGGTGCTTGGTGTTTAGAATCCATCTGGAACAATTCTGGTGATCTGTTTGAAAAGGTCACACACCCTTGAGAATTCCACGAGCAGGTCCACTCTGCTCACCTGTGGTCCCTGTGAGCTGGAACTGACTCAACAGTCACGAACACAGTTCATCCTCTTATGATTGCAAAGAGTTGAGATGAAGATTTTGATGCCACTGAAAAGGGGGAAAGTTAATGGGCCAAGGATAAGCACAACGCGAGAAGTAAAATCAGAGAAAAGAGAAAGATGGAAATAAAATGACTTAACTCACAGAGGCCAAGATAGGCTTTGGAGAAGAAGTTTTTGTGTTGACCTGAAGTAGCTGGGTGGAGAAGAATGGAGTTATATTGAGCAAAAGTCTCAGAAGCAGGAGATCCGAGTTCTTGCTCACCTTCTCCGATGACTTAGGCAAACCTGGACCATCCTCTTCAGTGTAAAGTAAGGTGATATCAAAGTCTTTCCAGATACAGGAAAATGAAGCAGTTTAAGGGAAGCCCTGAGAATAAGAATGAGTCGAATGTGGAATTAGACACAAAGAGAGCTGATTTCTACTCCCAACTTTGAGTCTGTTTCTATCTGCAAATAATGGGAGAGTTGTACTCTGGTGGAGTTATTGAGGATTCAGAGTAGTGTATGAAAGGTGGCTTACTGCAATGGGCAAGTCTTCCTGCTCTTCCCCCTTCCTTATTCTTATCCATATTAAAAGCACTTAAAATCAAGGTCACCATCTTAGGCTTTTTAGTCATAGTTGTGTTTGTAGAGCAGGCTTTCAACACTTGTTATCTGACAGTGACGTTATCTATGTTTGTTTATGTTTCTGAAAGACCTTCTCTGTCCAGAGAGAGAGCTCTCTTCAAGCTTTCTGGAATTCATCTTCCCGCTTACCTACTTATCTTGTTCACGAGGGTTTTCCTGAGAATCATAGGAAATCATATTTTACTTGAAAATCCTATATTATAGAATTACTCAAAAATCCTACATTATAGAAAATCCTATATTACTCAAAAGAGGAAGAGGGTTCTAGGAAAATTTTGTGTGTATGGACACAAAATTTTCTATAATGATTTGATTATGGTAATATATAACAAATAAATTTGCCATTTCAATATTTTACATGTACAATGAAATGATATTAGTTATGCTTTTCCTTGAAAGGAACTCTGGGGGGCCCAAAGGCTTAGCAGGTGACTGCTAACCAAAAGGTTGGCAGTGTAAACCGTGCAGTTGCCCCACGGAGAAAAATGAGACCATCTGACTGTGTAAAGATTTATAGCATTGGAAACGCTATGGACAGTTCTACTCTGTCCTATAGGGGTGCTATGAGTTTGAATTAACTCAGTAGCAATAAGATAAATGTTTGTGTAGGTTTTTTTAAAATTATGCTATATACTCTAGATAAATTAAAATTAGTAATTATTACTTAGGAAAAAACAGAAGCATCTATCAAGAGAAGCAGAGTATAGTAGTAGGCTGAGGTAGTCAGACTTTACGAAGAATCATTAAGCTATCAATCATTTCAACTTTCCTAACATCTTTTATATTACCCAAACGATATCTTTGAAGCATGTTTCTCTTCACAGTGTTTATGATTTGAATAGTAAATAAATAAAATGGATTTTGGTGGTATTTAAGAGCGTTTCAAGGCAGAAAAATGGAATTGGATTATATAGTTGGATCCATACAGTGTTCATGGAAGCAGCGGTCAAGAGGTCAAACGACACACTGCACCGGGGAAAGCTGCAGCATAAAACTTCTTGAAAGTGTTGAGAAGGCAAAGACTAATTTGCGCCTGACCTAAGCTATGCCTGCGAAAGCTGGGCATATGCCTCATATGCCTGCGAAAGCTGGGCATACGCCTCATATGCCTGCGAAAGCTGGACATACGCCTCATATGCCTGCGAAAGCTGGGCATTTTGAATAAAGAAGACCAAAGAGGAATCCACGTGTTTGAATTATGGTGCTGGCAAAGAACATGAAAAGTTCTGCCCAAAGAGCAAACCAATCTGTCTCGCAAGAAGTACTGCCAGAATGCTCCTTGTGGGAGAAGATGGCGAGACTTTTTGCCTCACGTCCTTTGGACAGGTTGTCAGGAGAGATCAGTCCCTGGAGAAGGACATGTGTTTGGCAAAGTAGAGGGACAGTGAAAAAATAGGAAGACCGTCAACAAGACGGATTGACACTGTGGATGAGTCAATGGGCTCAATATAAACAAACAATTGTGCGGATAGCTGGACAGCAGTACTACCCTATGAGTTGGAACCTCCACAACAATACCTAGCAACCACAACAACAATCACAACCACAACAACAACAACAGCCTTAGTTGCAGTCTGGGAAGCCCACAGGAGCTTCCTGTCCAATAGGGTCTCTCTGAGTGGTCATGCCTTCAATGGGGATGAGTTAATTACCACAGTTTTCTCTTTGAAAACTCGGACTGCTGCCCCTGGTGCTGAAAGCATGTAATTACACTTCATGGATGTTCTATCCAACGTCAAGGTTGAGTCAAATATTGATAGAAATTCCCAAAACAGTCCCCCAACCAAACATCCATGCACGTTATCTCGTAGGGAGATGTGGATTTACAGTCTGGAAGCCACCAAGAGTATTCACATGGGTAGCGGAAGGAGTTCACCTTTTAATCGAAAGTAATCCATTTCTGAGAAACCATCACGGGTAATTTGGCACAGTTGAACTTTGTCTTTAACCTTTTACTGTGATTTATGTGATTAGGCCACTGTAGGAAGTGGTTTTCAACAGCATGATGAAAACACTTTGAGGAAATAATTTCTGTCTTCAAGTACCTTGCATCCATATTTTTTTCCCCTCCCAAGTGTTTCTCCTTTCTCATCAGAGGGAGAGCCAGGAAATGGGAGGAATATTGGCTTCCGAACACTGCCTTGGACAAGAAAAGAAGGACCATACAACAGAGTCAAACTCAAGCTTCTGGTTTCTAACAGTTCCGTGTAATGTGTTTTTTGCCTGATAAGTAATAGGACTGCATCTATTTAAATCCAGCAGTTCCCAGGTTTGGGGGCTTCACCTATCGACCAGAAATTTGTTTTGATCAGGTTGCTGCTTTATTTTAGTTTTCCTTTTTTCCTTTCTTTCTTTTAAAGCTCTGAGACTCATCAGATTTTAAAGTTCATTAAGCAATACAGCTACCATCTAACTCCTTTTATTTTAAAAAGGACAACTTAATACTACAAAAGTAGAAAGAATGTGGTTTTATCTGAGGCAACACAGTTGTTGCGTGAAGGTTTATTTTGTTTACTTTTTCTAGGAGAGTAAACAGTGGGTGGTGGGCCAAGGTTGGCCTTCTCAGGGAGCAGGGCAACCCAGTGTTGAGACTAATTGTAGGTCAAAAGTCTTGGTACCTGCTGTGATATGTGCCGCCGTCTCTCCAATTATGTCCAGAAGTTGCCAAACAGTCTCCAAAACCTATCAGTTAGGTAACAGTGTGCATAACCTTGACAAGGAGTAGGGTGGAGCGTGACGAGTAGTCAGATTTGAAAAATCTTCGTATTCAGACTCATCCGTCTGAACTCTGTTCTTCACTATTTTTCATTGACAATGACTCTTGGGCCGCTGCTTCACAGTGCTTTCCTTCTCAACATGAAGTCAGAGGAGATATTTTCTTTCTGGAGAGTGTAGGCTGTGGGTGACCTATCTGAGTTCACTGGCTCACTGAACAGTGATTAACATTTACAATGTATGCAAACTAGACTCCTAATTAAAGTCCAATAATGTAAGACTTTGAATCTTCTCAGTGCCTTTGGAAATAATCACAGATGCTGGCTGTTTATCATGAAAAAGCCATTATGGTAAATGACCAACTCTGCCACCTTCTCCTTTCCATCAACCGCAAAAGTGATTCTCCGTGGCAGAGTTTTGCAAGTGGTGCATGTTGCAGAGTCAAATGTCTGCTGGCAGCTGTAATTGTTATGCAAACGCTCTGGGTAGCAGGCAGAAGAAAATAAACAGAGAACTGAGTCTATGTGAGTTTGTTAGCTCAGGCCTGGAGGGTGGGCTTCAAGAACTCTCCATGACAATGGGACCCAGCTGTGAGTGTGAGTGAGCCTTCCTCCAATTCCTCTTCCTCACCTGCTCTGCTGACTATTTGTGGGTGACTGAAGATGAGAAGTAGAAGGGATTGTGATAAGAGTTGTATACGCCCCAATAAAATGATTTATTATAAAAAGAGAGAGAAATGAATTCAAAAGAGGTCAAATGGTGGAACTATCCAGGAACCAATTATTCATTGTATACTGAAGAATTATGAAGTCCATTTATTTGCCCATGTTTGAGATTTGAGGACTCCACACTCAGTGAAGAAAAATTGAAAAGTGGAAACATTTTTGGGTTCAGTTGTTATGCGCACAGACTGAGGTAGACAGGTTATCCACCTTACCTTTCAACTTACTTAATGCGTGGCTGCATTAAATTCTTTTTTTTTTTGCATTAAATTCTACACCTACTCCTCATTTATCCGCTATTCTTTATCACTTTGAATTTATGACATTAGTAAAAAACCAATCTCCTGCCTGGTCCTGTCGTGCATTAATGATGTATGTCTATCACTAACGAATGCTGAGGTACAAAGCAGGAGTAATTCCGGCTGGGACTGCCGGGCGATGCGTCAGCTGCGCCACTCTTCTCAGTGGTTGGCAGTTATGTAAGGAGGCAGCCGCTTCAACATCTGATGTGCTCCTCCTCCAGTTTTGCAAAATGCTGGGTTTTGTACAATGACCTGGTCTTTGGAATCCAGCCATGCTGGCCAACAAAGAGTGCGTGTGTTAATTACAAATAAAAAAACCCTGAAGCTCAATGAGGTTGGCAAGCAGAATAAAGGTCTAGGGTGTCATATGTAAACTTCATATTTAGGTCTATCTGACTCAAAAGCTCATGGCCTCTCCTACCTCTAAGCTAATTCTTCATATTATCCAACAAGGACTTCAGAAATGAAGTTCTGAGAAGTATACTATAACAACCGTGGCTTCACTGTTCCCCCCCCCCCCCAGAGTTCAATGCCACAGAGGCAACGTGGCTGCAATCGTTGTCAGCAGAAGCAGCTGCTGATGTGCCGAGTGCACCGTGCTCCTGGTGTGGAATGTGCTGGCAGGCATGGCACCAGAAAGATCTCTGGGCATTTCTGGGTGCATCATCAAGATCTCACACCATAGCCTTTGGTGTCGGTAATATCATGTTTGCTCGCTGAAAGCAAAGATCAGTAAATGGACGTTTTCACCTTTGGGGGGCATTCATTGGACGGATATAACTGGTGGTCCATAGTGTCACTTCTCCTCAGCCACCAACCACGTCTCTCTGGTCCGCCATCTCTGTCGTATGCTCCCCTGGTTCCTGCCCCTGCTGTGCCTCACAGCCTCTTGGTTTGGGCGAGCTGAGGTGAAGGTACACGACAGTCTCAGCACTGCTCCTTAGAGTCTCCATGCTACAATCTCTGGCACATCTGATCTCGGGGGCCTCCGCCACACTTCAGAAAGGGATTCCGGACACGATCTTCCAAATGGTCCTGGTATTTCTCTGGGTGTCTCAGATGGCACCTTTATATTGATGGAGGTGTGGCTTGTGTCCCCCAGGAAAACGCAGGATGGTGTCTTAAAATCATACTCGGTGGCATGTTTTAAAATGCCCCCCAGAGGAAACAAAGGATGTGACTTGGGTCACACCCTCTACTAAAGTCAGGTCTGAAACCCACCCTAACCCTGCCCATTAGTGTAGTAGAGAATGCCTACCAAGTAGGATGCCGGCCTCAGACACAGTGTCCAGAACTATCACACATCACCTACGGCAGGAAGGGCCATGTTCATTGACTACATCTCACATATAAAACCTGAAAACCACAAGGCATAGAAAAAGATGAAGAGAAATTCTTGAAAATGTTTGATAGTGGTTTTCTTTAAGTAACGAGTTTCCCCCTCCCCCACTTTTCTATATTTCCAAATATTTATATCTTCCAGTTTTCCACAATGGATTTATCAATATTTTTTCATCAAAAATATGGGTTTTTTCCTTAAAGAAGAGAAACTTTTGAGATGGAAAGGAATGCTGTTAAATTTAAGTGATTTGACCGCAATATAGTTTACATGCTCAATCTTCATACATTAATGAGAGGAAAAATTCTTCATACAGGGCACACCTCCAAGATACGGTGGGTTTGGTTCCAGACGCTTGCAAGAAAGTGAATATTGCCATAGAGAGAGCCACGTGACTTTTTCTTTCCTCCAATGCATAGGAATTATGCTTTCTATAGTCTGTTAAGTGTGCAATTCTGTCGTGAAGAGTGTCGACCATTGTCTGTGAAGTGTGCAGTCGCATCTTGAAGATGTCGACCACTGCACAAGTTCAGAAAGGTGACTCAGAACTACAAAGTGAGCACACGATGTTGGGAAAATGACGCCCACAGACTCGTTCAATGCCGAGTCGCCACAAAGCTGCAGGTTGTGAAAACACACGCCAGTGAAGTGCAAGGCAACCGAGCATACCAGCCCTCTCCTGGAGCCTTCCTACAGTCCGCCTGTCTCTTTACTTTTTGTAACTACTCACCTGGGTATATGCTCTAAGTGATCTACCTGGCGTGTGACGAAGGCCATTCAGCAAAAGGGTAAAGCCTGACCGTCTGGCATCAACTTTCAGGTCTACCGATTTGCAACGGGGTATTGTGGGAGGTTGAAAAACAGCCACCCAGAGAACCTCATCCTAATCCCTGGGAACGGCAGATATTACTTTACATGAGGAAAAAAAACTCCAAACATCTTTGCACGTGTGATTTAGATTCAAGACTGAAATGGAGAGATTACCGTTGTTTATCAGGTGGGACCTATATAGAATCACATATATCTATAGAAGGGATATAAGAGAGAGGCAGAGGGAGAAAAGAAGGCAATGGGAATATGGGTCCTTGTAGTGGGGACCCAGAGGAAGAGTCCATCAACCAAGGGATGCTGGGAAAGGCATATCTTACGTCTGGCACATGCCCTGGGCACCACTTGAAGGAGAACATCATCGAGCAGTTTTTGTTAACCACTGCCATTGTCACGGCCAGCAAGTTACAACAAACCTTTCCCTCTTGGAAGTCTTTATGGGTCAAAGTGTGAGGAGCCCTCATGGTGGAGTGAGTCATGCACTGGGCTGCTAACGGCCAACGGCCATTGCCCAGAGAAAAAGGAGACTTTCTCCTCCTGTAAAGTGTTATGGTCTTGGAAACCCACACGGGCAGTTCTGTGCTATCCAATAGGGCCGGTACAGCTCTTATCATGAAGATTATTGAGGTATATAACTATGATATGTTTTTATATATTAAATGTATAAAATGGATATATAACTTAAATGTATGTGGTATATACAAAGCTATAATGTTCATAATAACCTTGTTAAATAGGTATGACATGTGTAATATATGTATGTTTCTCTTGGACATGCTGTGCACACACACACACACACACACACACAAACACACACACACACACACACACACACACTACTGGAGAAATTGGAATCCAGGGCCTGTGAGATGACAGTACCCTAAGTCAGAAAGAACCTAGGTCTCTCAGTTAGCATCCAGAGGAAAGCCACTGAAATACCTGCATGGGACTGACATATGAATAAAGAGCGGTTTATTTCTCAGTCTCCACTGTTCTTTGTTGTCCTAAGCCATTCGTTAGTTGGGTGCCTTATTATTGCAGTCGCTAGTTACTATTACCTTCAGTAGCCCTGGCGGCTCAGTAGTTCGAAGCCACCAGTCTCTCCTCAGGAGAAAGTTGAGGCTTTCTACTCCCCCAAAGAGTGGTTCTGCTCTGTCCTATCGGGTCACTATGAATCAGAATGAACTTGCTGGCAGTGGAGCTTGATTATTATCCTTAGTCATACAGTTAAGAGTTCTTTGCATTGACTTGAAGCAGAAGGTCAACAGCTAGCTCTTTCAGCCCTTGCCTGCCATTTGTAGAAAAAGCCTGTTAGGGAAAAACTGTTGATGTCTGTACCCAACAACTTGACTCATGAAGTCACTGGAACAAAACAAGCCATTTTCAGAGAGTCACTTACTGATTGCAGTTGCATATTCTAATTAATATCACGGAGCGTTAGCAAACTAAGTAAGGAGCAATTATTAGCTATCAGATTCTGGGTTTGGGAGAGAAATGATAGTGTATTGTGCATAATTTTTGCATCATTAAAAATTAAATTCCGTAAGCATAATGACTCAAACATCAGGCTTTGACAGTATCTGCAGATGATAAACTATGGGATGTAAGAAAACAATTTAGTAGGTAATGGTGCAATATTTTCAGTATTGAGACAGAATTTAATTTTTAAAAAGCATAATGATATTTTATATCAGATTTTCTCAGTCAGACATTAACAGAAGAATCAGACTAGTACAGTATTTGGTCATCTTTTGTCTTATATTCAAGTCCTTAGAGGTGTAGAATGAACTGTTATGTAGAAAACTTTCACTGTTTTCCCATTTTATAGAAGGTATTTTAATGAGGGAATTCGCATCCAAGTCACAATGACAAACTCAAATATGCCAGTGATCCTGAGGATGACATAGGATCGGACAATGTATTCTTCTGTACAGAATGTTACCATGGGTTGGAGTTGATTAGAAGGTGATCTATCTAAAGAGGAAGAAGATGAATTTGATGAACTAGACGCACCGTTTCTTAACTGTGAGGACTTGAGGTGTCTTTATTCTGCACATCCTCCATAGTGACCTGTCTGAAGCAGTAGACCCCCAGTAAATGTAAGTTCTGTTTTCCCTCCCTTCTTGGTATTGTTGAGTCCTCCCCTAGAGACGAGCGCCTGAATGCGAGATTCCTTAGGACCTGCATGAAGTCAAGCTCCCGGAATGAACCGCCGAATCAAACACTAACCCCACTGCCACCAAGTGGATCCCAATTCATAGTGACTGCAGCTCTTTATGGGATCAGACAAACTGGATGACTCACCTCTTGTTGTCGTTGTTGTTAGGTGTCATCAAGTTGGTCCTGTGACCCTAGGCACAACTGAAGGAGACATGCCTGAACCCATTGTTGCAGCCATGGCGGCAATCCCTCTTGCTGCCCCTCCACTTTACCAAGCGGGATGTCCTTCTCTAGGGTCTAGTCGCTCCTGACAGCATGTCCAACGAGTGTATGACTAGGTCTTTCCATCCTTGCCTCTAAGGAGCACTCTGGCCAAACTTCTTCCAAGACAGCTCAGTTTGTCCTATTAGCCATGCACGGTATTTTCAATAGACCTCTCCAGCACCTCTTAGCTGTCCAACTAGGAACACGAAACTGGCAGCCGGAAACACCCTAGGACCTTTTTATGAGATGGCTCAGCGCTAAGCTAGTTCCTGACGCCACAGATGTTAACTCTATGGAGGTTTCTTCTCCGCTTAAGTTCAAACCTCATCTCTTGCCTAGCACTTGATATAATGTTATTGCAGGAAGTTTTCCTACAGTTCTGTTGGGTCACATTCTTTGGGATGGGCACACATATGGATCTGGCCAGGTCTTCCAAATTTCTTGGCCTAGGTGAATGAGCGCTTCCAGTGCTTCATGGGCTTGTTGAAATATTTCCACCGGTAGTCCATCAGTTCATGGCGTGTCATTTTTCACTAATGCCCCCATGCCCCCAGTGCAGCTTGGACTTCTTCCTTCAGCAACATTGGTTCTTGACCATATGCGCCTCTTGCATGTGATCTGACTCTGTATTCCTTCCAACTTCATTTGACGCTTCCTCTGTCACTCAGTATTTTACCCATAGGATCCTTCAGTTGAGGCTTGAATTTATTCCTCCAGTCTTTCAGTGTGACACATGCTGAGCCTATTCTTACCTTTTGGCTTTATCACTCCAGATCTTTGTTCATATTTCATTTTAATGCTCTCCATGGTCTTCTGGAGCTTCCCTTTGACATGTTCTGTTCGGCTCTTTGACTTCATCATCTCGCTCTGTCTGGAGATGAACTTGTCTGTCACTCAAGACTCCAGCTCATTTCAGTTTCACTTTCCTTCAGTTTCTCTTTTTCAGCCACTCAGACCACTCGTTAGGCTTGAGGGATAAGGGAATCTAGAGGAACTTGTTTGTTTTTAAAGACATATCCTGTGCATATTTACACAGACCATCTCAGGAAATGAAATCCACAACAACATCCCACTACGCCCTCCATGTCTGTGGTTCTCTTTCTCTCCCCTCATTCTTCCTCCCTTCCTCCTCCATATCCTATCCCTCATCATGTCATCATTATGTGGAGAAAAAAATAGAAAAAAATGCATAAAAGGTGGATTTTTTAAATGATTAATAACTAGATAGTTACCTTAAGAACCTCTTGAATCGGAAGATTTAGGGGCTTCTAAAGGGCTTAGTAAGAGAAGATGAAAAATGAAGGGAAGCATTCAGGGGATCTAAGCTTGTTCCCATCCCACGGTGTGCATTTGGACAACTTACTCTTTCAGCCCCATTCCATCATGTGGTGCTGATGAAGGGCCTTTCCACTTTGATTGTACCATTCAGATCTGTAACAATTAGGGTCACCAGCTCCTGTGATGGTTAAGGTGCTTGGTAAACTAGGAGTCTATTTGCTTTGTTGTATTGCTTACATATGATTAAAGCAGATTACCCTACACGATGTGATGAGGCCTCAAGCCGTCAATTGAAACCCTGAGAATAAAAAGGGGCTTTCTTTATGACATGGTTTGCTTTCGGCCTATAAATAAGCATTTTACCAAAACTGACTCTTCACTGTTACAGAGTCAATGCTGACTACATGACAGGGTACAACTGCCCTTGTGGGCTTCTGAGGTTGTAGCTCAGAGGAATGGAAAACTCTTTCAGAAATAGAAGACCTCGTCTTTGGAGTGGCAGGTGTTTGGGAGCTGCTGACCTTGTGGTTAGTGAGCTTAGTTCTGTTTCTTGGTCTGACTCCTCATTCTTTTCGATGCCTGACTTACGAACTTTGGGACACAAGTCTGGAGATTTTGGGAATCTCTAGTTTGTAACTGACCTTAAATTTTAGACTTGCTAACCCATTCCATAACCTGTGTCTGTCTCTTTCGATCACTCGTTCTGTTTTTCGAGAGAACCCTAAGACAACATGTAAACACATTGCAAATTCATCACCTACCTCGAAAATTTATTGCTGGAGGTTTAAGAATGGAGTTCTGTGGAAAAAGAAAACCACAAATCCATGATGTGAGGAGCATATTGTGTTTCAGAAGAGGACGGAGGGTGGATCTCTCTGGCCTAAAATGCCATGGTATTTGAATGAGAATGTGAGTGAAGCGATTGCTTCGGTAACATTTTACATTCAGCATCACCAAACTAGCGACACAGAGATCAGTCACAACAATGGGATGGTGATAGTTACTGCAGAACAATGGAAAAGCCTCCCAGACCGGCATACGAGAGTGCCCTTTTATCGTACTGCCTGTCGGCCTCACAACCTTTGTGGTAGCAGGAGAGATATAAATAAATCATTTGCGTTTTCAGACTTGAGGTCACTCATCAACTATTTATGCATGTGTTTGCATACACTCACACTGATCCAGAAGGTGTAATTGGATAGCAGTACCTGAATGTGGTTTGTTCATGAAGAGATGGCCTGATTGACTTATCAAACATTAGATGCTATAAAAAAATAATCAAAAGTGCCTTTATTATTATTTTTTTAAGTGAAAGAGGGGTAGGCATCAGGACACTGCCTTATGTCTTTGAATAGCTATCTCTTTGTGTCTTTGAGGTTTTGCTTTTGTATTATAATGTTAATGGAAAGTAGAACAGGAAAGGAACTGATGACCCGCGTTTCGTCTTCTGGGCTTTGAGTGAGGAAGTGGCAGCTTTCGAAAGGTAAACAGGCTGAAGAACTTGGAAAGCCCGAAACGTAAAAGATGGGTGCTCAGGCTAAGTGGAGATTTCATTAATGTACGCATTCCGTCCATATGTACCAATGACCCATTATGAACCCTATCCTAAAGCAAGGGCGTCTCCAGAGACCTGCCCCAGTGCAAAAAGAAAGGGATGTTTATAAAAGCCAGGTCGGACCTGATGTGACACGGCCTTCCCAACAGGCAAACTTCCCAGCAAGCTCAGGAACGGGCGTGGAAGAGCAGGGTTGAAGGTGAGCGGGGGTGGGCCAAGGAGACAGGAGGGCAAACGACCGGTGCAGAAATCATACGACAGGATGGAGGAGTTATTGCAATGGTTGCACCTGGAATTAAAGCATGGCGGAGGGGCTCACAGGGACGATTTTAGAACGAAGATTGGAACAATATCAGTTGTCAAAGAGGATAAAGAATGGATGTCTTCCTGGTAAGGAAAGAGAGCAACTCTTACCTGTTCCAAATGGGAAGAGACTGTGAACCTACGAAGGTTAAGGGGAAAGAAACCCAACTGTGTTCGTTCTTAATGTGAGCAGGTGACATGCCCTCCTGTATCTCATTCTTCCCGACAACTCCAGAAGCGTCTACCCCTTCAGCAGAAACGATTTTCTGAGGCGAAGCCGCTGTTCCATGGTTGGGGTAGGATTCCAACCCACGTCTCTCCAATCTGCCACTGACCAGAGATGCAGCCCCAGCTTCCAGAGCTGCATACCAGTTAACTGACGAGAGAATGTTATCTGAAACATTGTTATACCTGAAGTATTAGAAACGGGAAAAGGTGAAGCATGAAGCGTGAACCACGACGATCGCAGAGGGAGCAAACGTGGAAGCTGCTCCAGGCTACTGGGTTGCAGGGACTAAGAGAGGAGGTTGGAATGATGGCAAGTTAGAGGCTTGAAGGAAGAGGCCCTGGGGGCTGGTGTTTCTGAGCGTGCAGGACCAGACTGTCTGCAAGTGTGGCAAAAGCAGCAAAGGAATCAACCACACTTCCTGGATCAAGAAGCTGCCCTCAGGGCGAAGAAGCCTGGCCCGATGTTAGGAACAGAAACTTGGCAGGACCAGCAAGTCCCTTTTCAGCCCGACAACCTTGGAGTATGGAGTATGGAGTATCAGCAAGCAGCTGCCAGGAACTAGTAGCTGCCAGTCAATTCTGACTCATAGCTCCCCCCTGTGGTGTGTCTGTAGAATTGCGCTCACACCGTCTTCAATGACTGGATTTTCAGAAGTTCACCCGACCTTTCTTTCGAGGTACCCGTGGATGAACTTGAACTTATAGCCTTTCGGTTAGCAATGCTTGCACCACTCAGGGGTTCTGGAAATGTGGTTCCCAGCGTTCCATCCCCAACATCCCAAAGCCCTGCCGTGAAGGGTGGCTCTGAGCGCAGGGGGGCATCTAAGGAGATGCTGTCTCATGTCCAGAAGAGAGTTTCAAGATCCCTGCTGCCCGGCTTGCTGAACAGGACAAACCACCGATTTTCATATTACTTTTAGACCAAAGGCCATGAACAATCATAGTTCACTCACTTCTGTGAACGACAGAGTATGCTTGAAAATAATACTTACCTTTAGGATTTTCAAGTTTACACAAACTGCTTTGATGGGGTCCTAAATAAATATAAATGCATGTCAATTGCCTTGGGTATTGAGGTAGACAAAGCCATGAGTGATTTTAGCTGCTGACGATGATCAATTCATAGGACAGAAGGACAACTAGCTGTAAAGGCATTGCACAAACCGTGGACTTAACATTGTTTGGTTTTGTCTTGGGAAGCCTGCTTCTCTTCCCAAGGAGAAGAGAACAAACAAATGGCACACTCTTCCTCAAGAGCGGCGCTTGTGGAAAAGCAAAGGCGCAACAGGAATGAGAAAAGAGAGAACATCCCCAAAGCCCATGGGGAGGACAATTCCCGGTTAACTGTAAAAAATGGAGAACATAATTGAGACAGATGACCAGATTTAGGAAAAATAAACCTCACCATTAAAATCTAATTAAATATTTGCATTTCAGCATTAAGTTTCTTTTCAAAAGTTTTGTGAGCAGCAGGGTGACAGTGAAGATTATTGACTATAATTTGCCCAAGTTTTTAAAACTAAATTAGTTTTGTGCGATGTATGGAGGTTTACTCAGCGGCGCGCAGCCCGTGGCTGCTGTATTATTCTGTTCAAGTGAATCATTTATAACTGTTCGCAGAGATCTTTTATCAGCCACTTATCTCCTTCAACTGGACTTGTGATGCCAAGGGATGAAATGAATTGCTGGCTAATATTGTGAGAATTAATCAGACCACAACAGCGGGAGAGTAATGACTTACTTACAGTTAGATATTTGCATTTGGCAGTAAAATCACAACAAAAATATAAGGATGTTTAATCTTTGGCTTCAACCTGAACACTAGAACATGTTGACAATACAAAAACCTATGAAACGTGCAGTGTGTGTGTTAATTTGGGGTGATTAACTAATCTGCAGCATTTATTCTGGGAAGAAAGGATTTATTGGACACAGGTAGTTGTTTGTTTGGTTTTTCATTTTGCAGTACCTTTGAATTAAATTGGTCTTCATTCCTTAGAGGATTTTTCTTTCTGTTTTTCTGGAAACCTTTGGGCTAATGAGGTGTGTTTTTCATTCCTCAAGCTCACCTTCTTCCAAAGTATGTGCGTTTTGTCTCATTCTCTGCTTCCTTTGTCTTTTCTTCTTTGACTTCTTTCTGCTCCACAATAACTTTAGGGGGAAAAAGGAGGAGGGGTGGGCAGTGACACCAAGTCCCGAGTCCCAAGAGCTATGTCCCAACCATCACAATGTGCCAGCACTCTTCCCATTTCTTCCCTGGGTTCCCTGTTTCCATCCATCTGATTCTCTTCCCTGGTTTCTCAACTTTTCTTTTGAGTCCTTTTGGTCCCTTATAGTTGATTGTTCTAAGGAGCATCTTCCTCCCAGATGTTCATTTTATGGGCCAGTCTATTATTGGACTGAAGAGTGGTTTCTGTTCCAAGTTTGAAGGTTATCTCAGGGATTCCTCCATCTCAGCACACCTGTCAGTCTTGTCCTTAAAAAAAAGAATTAGAATTTGTTCTACATTTTTCACCTACTCCAACCAGGATCTTTATTTTGTTCCTGGTCAAAGCAGCCAGTAGGTGATAGCTGGGCACCATCTAGCCCTTCTGGTTTCAGATTAGAGCCTTTAGTCCTTTGGCCTAATTGCTTCCTCAAGTCAGGCTTACTTCATTCTCTTTGCTGTAGACTGAAAAAGACCAATAGTTCTAGCTTACTTTGATAGCCCCCTGCAAACTTTTAAGATTCCAGAAGCTATTCACCAAATTAGGATGTAGAAAATTATCTTTAGGAACTGTGCTCTGCCAATTGACCTAGATGTCCCCCAAGACTCGGTTCCTTAGCCTTGCAGCCACATAGCCCAGTCCTGCAAGGTATTTGATTATTCATAAGATGCTTCCATAACTGTGTTCCTTATTACACACATGGATATGTTTGCAGCAAATACAAGTATGCATGTAGAAATATCACATACAATTATATTTCTAGACAGATCCACAATCATGCGTATACATGCATGTGAGTGTACTCCCACATGACCCCACATCTGTTTAGCATACATATATTCCTCTGTCTTGAGTCCTAAATTATTGTTTTCTATTACTCTTGCTGCAGATTGTGTATGTTATAGAATTTACTGCAATTGCCTTTTATCCTTGCAGAACTTTCAGTGTCATCCATTGTCTTGTTCATGTTGTGCTGACTACACCCAGATTGTGTATTGTCTTTTCCTTCCCTAGAATTAGCACCTGTCAATTAGTTAGTTAGTGATCCTCTCCCTCCCCTTCCCATCCCTAACAGCCCACAGGGGGTTCTAGGCTGTACGCCCTATGGAAGCCAACCACTGAGTCTTCCTTCCACAAGCCACTGGGGGAGCTTGAATCACCGACATTTCAGTTAGCACCACCAGATTTCCTTGGCCAAGTATATGCCCATGCATTGACCACATACCTATGTACCTGGAAACAAAATCATCCACGTGTTTTGCCCCTTTTCAAAGGTGGCGAGGTGAGGTCAAAATGTGAGCATGCTGGATTCCAAGACCTGGGTTCAAGTTCCATTTCAAGGCTATTTCCTGGTCAGATAACTTCTTATATCTGGAACCTTTTTTTTCCCTGGATGGAAAACGATGGATTGGCCTTGTGGTTACAGTACGTTCAGATGTACCGAGGACTGTGAGGATGGCACAGGTCTGCTCAGTGTTTCAGTTGGTTGTGCATTGTGGCACGGTGATTCAAACCCGACTTGATGGCACATTACAGGATCAACAACCTCTATATAAAGCACCTATTACCTTTTGATTTAATAGCTGTTCAAATAAGAATTTACCCTATAAGTATACCTGCAAACACGTACAATTCCACGTGAAGCACTGCTTACTGGAGTGAAAATCAGCGACAACTCAAATCAGTAAGGAAATGGCTAAGTAGATTATGACACATTCCTCTAGCATTCTACACTGCAGTTGTTCCAATGAATGAAATATATTTCCATACACTTCCATCATGAAGCGTGTACAATACAGGAGGAAGCGAGAAAAGCAAGTGGAAGGGCAACATGAGTCTATTTTGTAATATATATATATATATGTATATATAGTAACAATGCTTGCATGCGCATTAAAATGAGGGTAAAGATTCTAAATGATTCTATCTTGGACGGAGAGGAGGAGGAGTCCCTCTCTCTACTATACATAGTGCCTTATTTAAATATTACAAACGAGTATCATTGCTTTGGTAATTAGAACACAAAAAAGGGTACTATAGAATCTAACTTCTTTTTGAAAGGAAGGAAGGTAAGATGTGAGACCAAGCCTGGTTCAGTAAATCCCTAAATGATCATCTTTGATGTGTCTAGTCCCCAAGGCCCTTTGACCTTTAGCCAGAGAATTAGCCATGTGCTATAATTCTGTTAGCTAACCCAATAGGTCTGACTGATGGTAAATGAGACAAGAGAATATCTAGAATGGTCTCTTTTTCTTTTTTTCAAAATGAACAAAAGGCTAATACACAACCTGGCTGTGAAATATGTAATTGGAAAAAAATATTGCCCCTTGGTTAAAGAAGTGACCTCCAATGGGCAATAATTCCTCTAGATTGAACATTTTGTTACAATTGTCCACCGAAACTTAAAGAGGTTATTTCCTTGATCTGCAGGGCATTCATTTTCCACTATAAGCACCCCACAGAGTAATGTATATACCCTACATATAGAAGATTAATAGCATTTCTCTGGTGCCTTCCTCCTGAACTTCTGGATACAAGCGGTGTTCGTGGAAATGATTTGATCTGAATCACTTTGGGGTTCCAGCATTCAAGCATTTCTATCTGTTCTTTCTTCTCATTCCCACCATGATTGCATATCCTTTCTTTAAACAAAATTTGCCTCCACTCACTGACAATCAAAGAACTGCAAATTAACAGCATTTCCCATACAATAGGCAGGTAAAGGCTCACTTACTGTCCCAAATCCAGTGTTGTGGGTGCTCACTCATGTACTGCTTTGGAGATCCAAACTTACACATTCTTCCTGATACACAGGCAATCTGTATTCAATTGGAAATGATGTCAATTCCTTGGACCCAGTCAAAGTGTGAAGTCTGCCTAATGAAAAATTCAAAAGAATATAAATGTTCTCAATACAGGACATATTTATTATTATTATTTTACAATTAGAATATTCAGAAAATGTAGCAGTGAACCCCAAACCCAACCCACTGCCATCAAGTGATACTCACTCGAGGTCTGATCTATTTAACAGGCAAAACGATGTGATATCTCAGGTTTGCTTTTTAATGATCCAGGGGATAAAGTCAGAGGGTGGGTAGATGAATCAAAATTAGGTGACAGATACTGGGGGTTAGAAATGATTCTCTGCACAGTTAAGCTTTTCTATCGTGGAAAGTTGTTAAAAATATCATGTAGATTTACATTCATGGACATACAAGATGCCTGTGGGGGGAAATAATTGGTTACAAGGTCTTGTTGCTATCTATGACTTAGCCTTTGGATATAAAATACAAATTTATTTATAAAGGGAAATTCTTGGAAGGATGTTCATCAAAATATTACACCTCATCGTTTCTGAGTGGTGTGATTTGGGTTGATTTCTACACAGTTTTTTGTTTTGGAGTTTTTCGACTTGTATTTTTAACATAAAGTTAAAATGATAATCATAGTACCCTTCCACTTGCTGTGTAATAAAAATTTCCATGTGACCCCCACCTTTGTGCCTGTGATAAGTCTGCCACTTCCATTCCCAAGAAAATGGAAGTTCAGGGATGATAACTTTGCTAAAGTTACTAAGAATTCGGGATCAGATGCAAATGAAGCCAGCCTAGGAAAAAGAGGAAGTGTCATTGCCAGCTGCTTGCTTGGAGCGTTTCTTAGTGACAGGCAGGAAAGCGCCAAAGACACTCAAAGTCAATCATTCCTCCTCCTCTCTGAAGAAGGTCAAGCTTTATCATCCACCCACTGCCGCAGAGTCAGTCCTGACTCATCCTGTTTTGGAGGTGGTAAATCTTTATGGGAGCAGAGAGCCTCTTTCTCCCATGAAAAGGATGCTCTCTCTCCTCCTTCCTTCCCCTTCTACAGCCAGCCAGGCCTCTGGAATGAAAGGATAACATTCCAAAGGACTAAGCTGAATGGGTGAAAGAGTAACTTCGACATAGAAAGTAAATAAATGGCATACTTGTTCATCATTTACTTGCTCATTCGTCCCATGTCAAGGAACTCTGATGGCAATGGTGGGTTCCATGTTAGCCATGTGATAATTCCTAGGACTGTAGAAAGCGACACCTCGGAGGAAGCCAAAGAATAATTGTTCATCCTCATGAGAATGAGGCTGTTCCAGGTTCCTGGTGTGAGGAATCCTCTACTGCTCTTTTCCACAAGGAGACCTTAGAAACTATCTTCCCACAAGGAGCCCAGGGCCTGTCTGCCTATGCCATGGATGAAGCTCCTCCTAAGTATTTCTCTCCTTCCATCCCACTTCACCGGTTTATTGTGGCCAGGACACCAGCCCGTAAGCCTTTCCCGGCCAGTCGTAAGAATGTTGTTCCTTTTCTTTTCATAATGTGAGGCGGTGAAAGGGTGTTGGTGATCCGTAATCGGGAGCTGTTTCACGAAGTCCTAGATCGCTTGCAGTGAGATAAATTGGAGCTGCGTAAGAACCTATTAAAAACAGGGACATCTGCACCGCTTCCCCTAGTGCTTTATAACTGGTCTCCTCCTTTTAAATCCACATCTGCTATGGAGCTCTCAAGTAAATGGCACACATTTTGCTTCAAGACAGGACAGACTGTAAGGACTGAGTTTTATTTTTTCTGACCATTAGTGCTTGCCATCAAACAGATTGTGAAAACACACACAGTTTTGAGCTGAAAGCAGGCATTTTGTATGCATCCCCACAAGGGAAGCCATTCATTTCTTTGAAAACGACGTGTGTATGTAGGTGTTTGTACATTTATCTGTTAATAAATGTATTGCCTTTGTAAATGTGCTTGATTAATTAGGAAATACTTTGAGATTTCCCGTGGGGAATTCATTCTGAGTTTACATATTTTGAGGTGATTTAAAGGGATTCTTTGTATAAAGCACTCTTGTTTGTCCCTCCAAGAATGGTAGAGTCTTGGTAATTGTTGAAGTCGGCTGACGGCTCTGAGCTTCATCATTACACTATTCTCTGCCTTGTGCATGTATAAAATCCTACCTAATAAAAATTAGATGAAAAAGATTGCATTTTCCTGAGTCACTTTGTAGCTCAGTTCTCTGTGCCACAGCAGAGCACAGAAAATTCCACATTAGGCTGAGGAATGATCCTTAGAGCTTAATGTGAAAGGAGCGGACAGAGACCCACCGGTATCCCTGTTGGCCTTTGGCTGGAGCCCAGTGTTTTGTAGTCTTATGGTCTGCCATGCTGGCGAGAATCAGGACAATTTACTTTGAATTGTAAATAGCCAAGATGAGAATTTCTAAAATCCCATTCTGTGCCACACTCTCATTTTTTATTGAGATTACCATCTAAGTCTCCTTCATGTCTCCCCGCTCTGCCACTATTAAGAGCTATTTAGCTTTTCAAATGCCATAAGTCAGACTCCGAACAGGAGAGCTAACATTAAAAGACCTGGTTTTGGATCTCAGTTTCATGTAACCTTGAGAAGGATCCTTAATCCTTCTAGAAGTCCATTTCCCCATATAGACAATGGGTATAGATGAGTATGAAGACTAGAGCGTGAACGGAAGCTTTAGCAACCGTAGGAGCTCTGGGGCTGTATTGGGTTTCGAGTAGGATGCTACCTGCCAGGTCGACAGTTGGAAACCACCTGTCACTCCTCATGAGATGAATGAAGGTTTCTACTCCCATGAAGAGTCACCCTCTCAGTGGAGCCATTCTATCCTGCCCTAGAGCTTCACGATGAGCCGGAATCGACTTGATGGCAGTGAGGTTGGTTTGGGCATTCCAAACGGTAAAGCTCTCTGTATTGTGTTAGTGCCATTCAGTTGGTTCTGGCTCATAGCAACCTCATGTACAACAGAACGAAACACCGACTGCTCCTGTGCCACCTTCACAATTATTGTGATGTGTGAGCTCATTGTTGCAGTCACTGTGTCCAGCCATCTCATTGTGAGTCTTCCTCTTTTTACCGGCCCTTTCCTAAACATGACGTCCTTTCCCAGGGACTGGTCTCCCCCGAGAACATGTCCAAAGTAGTGAAATGAAATTTCACCATTCTCCTCAGGAGCGTGCTGGTTGTCCTCTTTCTTACAGCTGATGGATACTATCCTTACATCCTTACAGGGCTCCAGCAGCTCTGAGAAGAAAGAACTCTTGTAAACACAAAGGAATCCTGGTGGTGTAGTGGGTTATGCGTTGGACTGCTACCTGCAAGGTCAGCAGTTTGAAGCCACCAAGATGTTCTGCGGAAGAAAGATGAGGCTTTCTATTTCGGTATAGAGTTACAATCTCAGAAACCCACCGGGGCAGCTGTGCTCTGTCTTAGAGGGTCTCTATGAGCTGAAATCAGTGGGAAGGTGGTGAGTTGAGTTGTGCACCCGGAGTAGAAAATACAGAGGTCAATGTCACATCCTCCCTGCTTTTGGTTTGATAGCCTCCTTATCACCAATGGGAGCTTTTCCAGTGTCAGTTTTCAATAGAAAGAGCTCTGGTGGTGTACTTGGCCATGCATTGAGCTGCTAACTGCACCAGAGAATGGTGAGGCCATCTATTTTTGGAAAGATTAAAAGTCTAAGAAATCCAAAGACAGTTCTACATTGTGTTTCAGGGTTGCTATGAGTTGGAATTGAGTCCATGGTAGAGAATTGTTTTTTGGGGGTGTGTGGGTGTGTGTGTGGAGCATTCCATGGGGATAGCTTGTTCAACTGCAGACTGCGACACTGATTCAGAAGGTTTAGGGTGAGGGTGGAGTCTGGTTGATAACCAAAAGATTGGAAGTTCAAATCCACCCAGAGATACCTTAAAAAAAGAATGAAAGAAAGAAAAAATAAGACTCATAGATCTACTTCTCAAACCCAGCAATGGAAAGCTCATGGAACCAGTTCTACTCTGACCCAGGTTGCGTTGCTATGCGTTGACTTCATCGTATAGTGACCAATGGGTGGAGATGTTTTAAGGTACACAAGAGACCCCAATCTTAAATATAATTTAAGGAGAACATTTATTACATCTTCAAATAGACAAAGACACAGGCACATAATTCAGGTGAAGGAGGCCATTAGCATAAGGACAAAATGCTTCCAAGGTACAGAATCAGGAAGCTAGATGAATAGGGCATGGAATAAACGGAACTGTCCCAAGTTCAGGACTGGCGACAGATCAGTACATCCCAGTTGTAGGTGAGATTGCAGAAGCAGAAATAGCACCATGCTTGATTGGGACGAGTACACTGTTAGATAGAAGGGTTTACCAGATTAATCCAGGCCTTCTGATTAGACAGTCAGGGCGTGGCTGATAGGGCATGGCTCACAACTAGGTGATCCTCTGTACAGTCCCCAGCACAGTAACCATCATCAAGGACTCACCCAGGCAAGCCCCTAGTAGAGACTGCCCATCCCTGGGCTGGCTGGAGAAGGGTGGAGGTAATGCACTTTACAAAGTACTCTGGTCGAGGGCAAAATTATCTACACTCTTAGTTAATGATCCAATGTATTCAATGAAGCTTCATCTATGTGGGGATCTGCAAAGGGATTTGGGGCTGTCACTGCCCTCCATTGTCCTTCTCACACCAGGATGCTCAGAGTTTAAGCTGTCATACAATAGGAACATGCATGTGGATGGTTTAAGGATTGTAATTTGGAAAACCTGACTTCTAAGGTGTAACCAGTTATCCTTATGAGCAATATTTGTCATTCTAAAGAAGATTCTTATGTACATATGTAAATATATTTATATATGATGATGGAGAAATAGATCTATGTGCATATATATATATATATAGGTTTAGTATTAAGGTAGCAGATGGACATTGGGCCTCTACTCAAGTACTCCCTCAATGCAAGAACACTTTGTTCTAGTAAACTGGCATTTCATGATACTCACCTTCCTGACATGATCACTGAAAACAAAGCAGATGCATAAGCAAATGTGGTGAAGAAAGCTAATGGTGCCTGATGGTGCCCGGCATCCGGGGTCTTAAAGGCTTGAAGGTAAACAAGCGGTCATCTAGCTGAGAAGCAACAAAGCCCACATGGAAGAAGCACAGCAGCCTGTGTGATCACAAGGTGTCGATAGGATCAGGTATCAGGCATCAAAGAACAAAAAAATTGTATCATTGTGAATGAGGGGACATGCAGAGTGGAGACCCAAAGCCCATTTGAAGACAGCTGGACATCCCCTTACAGAAGGGTCATGGGGAGGAGACAAGTCAGTCAGGGAGCAGTATAGCACCAATGAAACATACAGCTTTTCTCCAGTTCTTTAATGCTCCACCCTCCCCCCCCCCAACTATCACAATCCCAATTCAACCTTACAAATCTAGCTAGACCAGAGGATGTACACTGGTACAGATAAGAGCTTGCAACTCAGGGAATCCAGGGCAGATAAAGCCCTCAGGACCAATAACGAAAGTAGCAATACCAGCAACATAAGAGAAAGGTGCGGGGAAAAACGGGGAACTGATCACAATGATTTACATATTACCTCCTCCCTGGGGGATGGACAACAGAAAAGTGGGTTAAGGGAGACATTGGACAGTGTAAGACCTGACAAAATAATAATAATTTATAAATTATCAAGGCTTCGTGAGGGAGGGAGGGGGAAGGAGGGGATAAAAATGAGGAGCTGATACCAAGGGCTCAAGTAGAAAGCAAATGTTTTGAGAATGAGGATGGCAACAAATGTACAAATGTGCTGACACAGTGGATGTATGTATGGATTGTGATGAGTTGTACAAGCCCCCAATAAAATGACTTATATATATAAAGAAGATGTTTACAAAGCAAAAATGTCACTTTGTGGACTATGGTGTACTTTCTGCAAAGCGTGGTTATTTTGAGTCAAATCACGTGCATGCAAAAGTTAGATGGTGAATAAAGAAGAGCGAAGAAGAATTGATGCCTCTAAGTTATGGTGTTGGCAAAGAAAGTTGAGTTTTAACGTAGATTGCCAGGAGAAGGACCTAATCACTTGTGGCAGAAACACTGCCTTTGAATCAAGGATGGAAAGACTATGTCTCATGTACTTTGGACATATTCTTAGGGGAACCATGCCTGGATAAGGATATTAGCTGGGTCAAAGAGCGGGGACACACACACACACACACACACATACTTCAATGAGATGATTAACACAGTGGTCACAAGAATGGACCCACATGTAGCAATGAGTATGAGCAGGGGACTGTTTCATTCTTTTGTACATAGGCTTGCTCTGGGTTAGACCAGCTCGATGGCATCCCACAACAACAAAAAGAAGGTGCTGAAGGGAGTATTTAGCCCCAAAGAATAACTCACCAGGAATGCAATGCTAGAAAGCCGCAGACTACAGGGCTTTGAGTGAGACTTCCCCAGGGCCCATCAATGGCACCCCACGACAATCATAACTAGATTTGAATAGGAACATCCTAGCTTTTCATCGTGCCTGCCTTCTAGGAAGCCTCTCTGGGCGATTTTACTTCTATGCACATCTCTCCTTAAGGGAATGTTGTTCTGGAGACTTTATTTGTATTCTCTGAATTATTTTGAGTGTGATTATTGTTTTGTCAGAAAACTATAGCTTTTCCTTTAGATAATTGACTTTGGAGGGGGTTGTTGCATTGTTAAATGTGATTTTTATTTAGACTTAGGGCCTAAATATTTCCTTTGGGAGAATGCATCTTTGGCTTTGTAATGTAAGTCAATGGAAAAATAGGTTTTGATTAAAAGAAAATTGCTTTATAGTCAATTTTTTACAAGAATTGGAACAATTGCATTAGATGAGATTGCCCTGTATACCTACTCTCCAAATGTTATTTACTTTTCACAATGCAGCTATTATTCAATGTTCTCTTTGTCCTCTTAGGTTTGCCTTCCCCATTCCGATCGGTACAGTTGATTTCCTAATTGTGCAATATTTAAGTCAAATTATATGAAGAATATAAAAGCATTTCCAAAGCTACATTATAAAAATGCAAGAAATCATTAATATTACAGGACCTACTTCCTCTTCTGAAGCCTATCTGCTATGCCTAGACTTTAAGACATTTAGCATGAAGAACATTTTACCGAAACTACACATTGTTCTCTGCTTAAATGGAACCCAAACATCAATCCTGACCGACTCCCTGGTAATGTGAGACGGGCAAGTGGAATGTAGTGGTGTTGCTCTTGATCTGTCGTTTATAAGTTAAGGACTAGAGGGTGTGACTCAAAATAGAGACGTTGCTACAGCCAGGAGTGGGGATGGGGGTGGGAAGCTTTCCTTGACGCTATTTTTAAGTACGCTACAGCTACAGAGGCGTTTTAAGCTATCTATACTTTACATGTTGCTGATGACCTCTTCTCAGGGTGGTTAGCTGGGTGGGGTCATGATCACGTCTCGTTTTCCTTACTGTTGTTTCAGTTAGAGGGTCATCAAGATGCAGACTTCTCCCCAGAGCCTCCATTTGTATGATCCCAATGAGGTCTCTAATTTTCAGAGTTCTGGGAGAGGCACCCAGGTCCTAGGAAGATTGGGACGCTTTTGCCACTCAAAGGATCAAATGGAACCAAGAAATGGAAAAAGTTGCATTCGTCCATCAGAAGTGTGACGTGGGACCACCTGGCTGAAGTTGCGAGAGTGGAAGGACAGAGAAACAAAGGTCGAAGGAGGCAAGGAAGGAGAATGCTTCAACCTCTTATTTGTATCATCTCTTTCCAGGCCCCCGCATTGTATCCAACTAGAAACTAAGGGCAAATAAGCCCAGATGATGCAGTCGGTAGAGACAAATCTCCTGGAATAGAGAACAAAGAAAGGATGGGAATAGACTGGCCATGAGTAGTTGATGGATGATACCCAACCCAATGATGTTTGTCATCCACCAAAGACCCTAACCATCTTTTCTTCCCTAGTCATGCGTATTGCTCTTTCTACTGCAAATATCCCACCCATTTCTCATCTGATAAGGTCTTTTTTGTAATGCGACACTTTGTATTAAGATTGGTCATTCCACTGACAGCACTTTGGACTGCAGTGCATAGACAAGTTAACTGATTGGAGAAATATTAGATGATCATACCGTTTCACATGAACAAACTGGAGTTAAGAACATTCTCAAAGACATGAAAACATTTTGTGTGTAAGTTTATGTTCTGGGGCAGCAGAAAATTGCTGTGAGTGCTGTCGAGTTGGTTCTGACGCATCGCAACCCTCTGTGCAACGACCACACCCTGTCCGGAGGCTGCTCAAAGGGCAGTCAGCTGCGGAAGCCACCAGCTGCTCTGCAGGACGCAGATTTAGCTTTTCACACGTGTCAGAGGTACAGTCTCGGAAACTCACAGGGGCAGTTCTATCCTGTACAAGAGGCACACCATGAGTCAGAATTGATTCAATGGCAGTGACAGAGAGAGAGAGAGAGAGAGAGAGAGAGAGAGAGAGAGAGAGAGAGAGAGAGAACTATGCATTGATTTGCTGCTAACTGAGTTGCAATATTACCATCTAGTTCCTTAGACTATTTACCTAGAAGAAAGTATGCACGTGGACATCATAAATTCTGTAGCCTTGGATATAATTCGTGGTAATGAGACTCGCTCCAGGTGGGGCTGTGCTAGTGGTGGTGATGGAGTGGTAAAGCAGGTGATCATGAAAGGGTGGCAGAAATGAGGTTTGATGATTGGCAGCTAATGGGAGATAATTAGGAGGAAGGAAATTCAGGGATGGATATGGAGATCATGGTGGTGGAACTGGAGACACGGGGTGAAGCTGATGATGTTCGTAGTGGTGTAAGTGGTCATGGAGCGTGTAGAGATGACGAGGGTGTTGGAGAGATTTGAGGAAGTGGAGTGGTCATATTGATGATTCCAAAGGAAATAGAATTCACGACGTTTTATGAGGAGAGACAATACCATATTACCTTTAATTTTTTTAGGTCTTTAGTTGGAAACAAATAATGAAGTTCAGCAAATGTACTTGCAGAGAGATTTGTCAAACTCAGCACTCACTTTGCAGATGCTCTTTAAGCTCTTCCTTAATTACAGATATTAGCAACATGCTGTGCCCAAAAGCACCACTCCTGTCAATTTCAACACCGTACACAAGTTTTTCTAATAAATATTATTCAACCTCAATTATTGGAAAGTTTCAGAGTAAACCTGGCTTCTCCTATTCAACACAGTGCACTTGAAAGTTCATTTTTATCTTGAAAGTAATGCTATTTAGTCAGGGATTATCTTTTATCTCTGTTTGTGAAACAGCTGGAAGTGTAGCTACTGAGATTTGATATTTGTCTTCCTGTACTCGACTGCCAAGCAAAATCACTTCCTTTCTAATAAACACAATGTACCTTCATAAATTAACATAAACAGAGACCGTTTGGAAGACGGAATCTACAAGCCTGACCTTCCAGTAGATATAATGTATGATTTTTTTTAATAGACAAGGATTTACTTTGCCTATTTGACTGCATATTAAGCTAAAATAGTTGGAGTAACATTTTCCGTTTTCATTGTTTAAACTATGCCCCCTACTTTCTTTCTGGCAACAGGTGACTTATTCTTGCCGCTACGAGATCCACACTTGAGTCTAGAGAGCAGCATGCGCCTGCTCAACAAACTCATGCTGCTTAAACAATTGAAACCTGCTTTCCCAGTCGGTATGGTTAAGAATGGCAGATGCAGGAAACACTCTTAATGATCATGGCTTCTGTCTAGCATTTGCTGTGCAGCAGGTCCTATTTGTGGATTATCTCATGTCCTGGAATGGTCCAGTACCCACTTCGTTTGACAGATAAGAGGACTATGGCTTTGGGAGAGGAACATCTTTAAAGCCCACTTAGTAAAGAGTTTAGCCAGGATTTGGATCGAGCTTCCTACTGGAATCCATCTTCTCAACTATTATGGACTGCAGTCTGATGCGTTCTGTCAGTGCTGGCTTGAGCTCAGTTGCGCCCATTCTACTTGGGAAACCAAATAAATTCATTGTTCGAATAGTTCTGGGTTTATTAAAGGAGAGCAAGACCTGCTGTCTAGGAGAAATACGTATCATATGGAAACAATCCTTTTTACCTAACTTAGTCAAAGTTCACTGACATGAAGAGGTTATGTAGAGAGAGCAGAAGACCCGAATGCTAGTCCTTGTTCTGCAACATGCTAGTCCTAGTCTTGAATGCCATGGGAACTCGGGGGCTCCTTGTCTTTGTCTGTCAAGTAGAGAAAGGATCTGCCCTACCCATCTCAGATAGTAACAAGCCTGTAAAGACTACAGCATCCTAAGTAACTCTTTATGAACCATCGAAGTGACATCTTAATAAATCTCTTGTCCTTTAGTCTCTCCCTCTCAAAGCTTTTCCATAATACTTTTGTTTTCTTTAGCTCTTCCCCACTCAGAAACATTGCCTACATGGTGAAGTGTAAAATGTTCATCCTGATCCAGGGTTCTTTTTCATCTGCTCGCAATCAAGTTCTGTAATCCTTCAGTGCCTTCACATAACCTGTAGGGTAGTCAAGCAGAATTATTTGTCCCTTTATGCCCTTGACCATGTGCTACTACATGGCTTGCATACCTTGTTAGTTGCTTACTCGATCAGGTATTTATTGAGTATAGATAAGAATGCTCATCGTCGTCTTTGACGCCAGCATCTAACTTGCTGGCTGGAAACTTTTCAATCTCAATGCCCTTGGTTCTTGGTTAACACCCACTTTGGCCCAGGAGAACTTCCCATATGTCTCAGAGAGGGGCTCAGCTATGATTGATATTTTGAGAATTATGGGAAGTTTCTGAGAAGATAAACTCTAAAGATATATTGTACCACTCTATTTTTTCTTCAATCATTTCATTGGGGGCTCGCACAATTCCCATTACAAGCCATACACACATCCATTGTGCCAAGCACTTTTGTACATTTGTTGCCATCATCATTCTCAAAACATTTACTTTCTACTTGAGCCCTTAATATCAGCTCCTCATTTTCCCCCTCCTTCCCCACTACCCCCTCCCTCAAGAACCCTTCCTAACTCATAAATTATTATTATTTTGTCATATCTTACACTGTCCAAAGTTTCCCTTCACCCACTGAAGGTTATATGTAGATCCTTGTAATCGGTTTCCCCTTTCTACCCCACCTTTCGTCCACCCTCCAGGTATTGCCACTCTCACCACTGGTCCTGAAGGGATCATCTGTCCTGGATTCCCTGTGTTTCCAGTTCCTGTCTGTACCAATGTACATCCTCTGGTATAGTCAGATATGTAAGGTAGAGTTGGGATCATGATAGTGGGGGGAGGAAGCATTTAAGAACTAGAGGAAAGTTGTATGTTTCATCATTGCTACCCTGCACCCTGACTGGCTCATCTCTTCCCCCCAATCCTTCAGTTAAGGGGTGTCCAGTTGCATACAGATGGGCTTTGGGTCTCCACTCTGCACTCACTCTCATTTACAATGATATAATATTTTTGTTCTTTGATGTCTGATACCTGGTCCCTTCTACAACTTGTGGTCATACAGGCTGGTGTGCTTCTTCCATGTGGGCTTTGATGCTTCTGAGCTAGAGGGCCACTTGTTTATCTTCAAGTCTTTAAGACCCCAGACATCATATCTTTTGATAGCTGGACAACATCAGCTTTCTTTACCACATTTGCTTATGCACACTTTTGTCTTCGGCGATTGTGTCTGGAAGGTGTGCATCATGGAATGCCAACTTAATAGAACAACGTATTCTTGCATCGAGTAAGTTCTTGAGTGGAGGTCCAATGCCTATCTGCTGCCTTAATACTAAACCTATAAATATATGCACGTAGATCTATTTCCCTACCATCCTATATAAATATATTTACATATGTACATGCCTATATTTAGACCTCTATATTTAGACCTTTGCCTCCTAGTTCTTTCCTCTGTTTACTTTTACTTTCCTCTTATCCCACTATCATGCTCAGCATTCATTTGGGTTTCAGTAATTTCTCTTTGTTACCTTGCCCTTGCTGAATCCTTACCAGGCCTCTCACACCCTCCTTGCCACTAATTTTGGATAACTTGTTCCTGAGTTTGTCAACACCACCTCCTTACCCCCACCTCCCCCTCTCCCATGTCCCCTGGAACCATCAGTCCCATTGTTTTCTCCTCCAGACTGTTCATCCAGCCTATCTTATCTAGATAGATCTTCAGAGATAACAATATGCACCAAAAAAACAAGACATAGCAAGGAAAAGTGATGAATGAGAACACAGGGATGACAATAAAAAAGAAAACCAATGACCCATAAAAGAATAAATTAATTTAAAAAAGAAAAATGTAAAAAAGAAAGACAATCTTGTAAATAAATCAAGGATCTGATTTTTGACCTCTAGACGTGTCCTTCAGTCAGGTCCGATGGGGTGCCGTGCCCTGGCCCCAGAGTCTGTCTACCCTTTGTTCTCCCTCGGGGGCTCTCTGTCTGCGTCCCCCATTGCTTTGCTGCACGCCTATAGTGTTTTGCCTAGTTTTCCTGGGGTCACTCCAGGCCATCCCAACACTAAGTCTCCACTGTTGTCCCCCGTAGGGCCATGGGTCAGTGAGAGACGTGTGTCTCATAGTGGGATCAGCCATATGGTCCACTCTGTGCATTGGCTGTT
This sequence comes from Tenrec ecaudatus, assembly GCF_050624435.1. Classification (NCBI taxonomy): domain Eukaryota; kingdom Metazoa; phylum Chordata; class Mammalia; order Afrosoricida; family Tenrecidae; genus Tenrec; species Tenrec ecaudatus. The sequence goes on along the minus strand of NC_134539.1, from coordinate 25,761,045 downwards.
CGGAGCGGGGACATTGTCCTCCAGGCCTGGTGGGCCAGGATGTGCTTCACTCTCTGTTCCTCCTGGTTCATTTGCTACAATGTGCTCTGATCAGACATGTCCTTCTCCCTCAGCTGCAGCATCAGTTCGGTCCTCTAAAGCCAATTCTTCTGGGGGAAGGGGCAGTTGTCCACGTAGTTGGTTTGGGGCCGAGCCTTCAGGCCCCTCCACTGACTCTGCTCTCCATGCCCGTATGCTGCATTCGCATCCTGGAACGCTGTACCAGTCTTCTTGATGTGAGTGAATTAGTGAATTGCGTGGCATGTGGATAAAGTGCAAATAACACTGTTAAAATAAAGATATAAAAATAAAGATATAGATACTTGCTTTTTGTTGAATGTAGCTCTTTAAGTGGATAAATCTGAACTGTAAAATATCTGCTAGCTAATCTTTTAGATTAATAGCTGAGACGATCATCAAAATAATCGGAATACTGTGTTAGTTCAGCAAAAATGTGAGGAAGATCTTTTGAAAGAAGATAAAGCAAGGAATCATGCATTGTCTAATGAATTATTTTGGGAGGAAATAAAGAAAGCAAAGTGATTATAATTGAAACATTATAATTTTAAACCCGGTCTTTTAATTTTTTAAAAAATATTCTTTTCCCACCCCTTTCTAACTTTGTACTGCCTCCCCCTCAGCCCCCCAATAGAGCATCTATCTATTTTCTCTGGAATCATAGTGGGAAATTAGTCGACACTCTTAATTGCAAAGTGTTAGGAGGGGCAAATTGCTTCTAATGGGGTTGTTATTAAGATTGTCATTATAGCTCTATATAATAAAACTTCGTTTGTGACATCTTCATCCTCAGGAGATCAGCTGAATTGCATCTCATACTTTGGTGGATAGAGTACATCCAAGTCATGCAAAATCATAACACTGATTTCTTGAGCCAGTGCGGTTTTTTTCCCAAACTGAATCCCCCACTGTCAAGCTGATTCTGACTCATAGGGACCCAATAGGAAGACCAGAACAGCCCATAGAGTTTCTAAGACTTTAAATCTTTACAGAAGCAGAATGCCACATCTTTCCACTACAGATCAGGTGGTGGATTCAAACTGTTGACTTTTTGGTTAGTAGTCATGCTCTTTAACCACTGCACCACCAGAGCTCCTTCTATACAAATAGAAAAATGGAAATCTGAGAATGGAAATATAGGAAGGGCCTGGGACTCTTTGACAGAGAAGGTATCAGTCAAGAAAAGTTTCAAAGGTTGATCTGGTTTTCTCTAAATATGTTAGCAGTATTTCATCCGAGTTCAGGAGAAAGGGTGCCCTTGTGATCCTACCCAGCCCTCACAGCTTGTTCTTATCTTCCAATAAAACAAACAAACAACACCCCCCCCCAATTTACTGCCATAGAGTCAAACCTATAGGATGGGACAGAACTGCCCCTGAGAGTTTTGGAGACTGACTATGAGAGATGAAAGCCTCATCGTTCTCCCATGGAGCCTCTGGCTGGTGGTTTCAAATGGCTGACCTTGTTGTTAGGCGGTCTCAGTGTGTAATCATTCCACCACCAGGGCTCTTTTAACTGCGAAAAGAGTGTGTATATGTTTTAAAATCACTTTAAATAGTATTAAGCCTTTTATGATTTTAAAATAATAACTTTGTATTCACTGCTATATTCTGAGAGTTCATAGGTAATACAGATGATTCAGTATTTGGCTCCTGACCCAAAGGTTGGTGGGACAAACCTACGTCAAAGATGCCTTCGACGAAAGTCCTGGCGTGCTCCTTTGGAAAGATCACTGCCATTGAAAATGCACAGTTTCACCTTGACACATTTTGAGCATGTGAGATTTCATGTTGTTTTACAGCAGTTTAAGATCCAACCCCTCTAAAGAAGTCTTTGCCCTCACAAATGAGGGCAATATCGTTGACACGCAACCCATCATGGCTTGATTAGCATGGTTCCATCTCCAGGACACTACTCATCTCGTGGCATATTGACAAGTAAATCTGGTGGCCTATGAAGCAAATTACAAGTCTCAGAAACCCGGTGATTGTCCTTACTTACTGCAAACATGGCTGAAACCGGCTGGATGACCAATTCCCTGGCCACATCCCTGAGTAATAGTGTGTCTTATGTTCATGCCCTTTTCAATCAGGACTGTACTCAGTAACTGCAATGCAGCTTGGTGATGCTCTGCCGAGTAGGTTGATGTTGGACCCTTCTGGTCTCTGGAGAGAAGCCCTCCAGAAAACCCTTGTTTGTGACCCTGTGAATTCCTTATCAGTGCTACCAGGTAACTGGTCCTTCCAATCCCTTTTGTGGTTGATGGCTTCATGGGCACAATTCTTCCCCCGGAGGTATGCAATGTGACCACTCTTCTATCTAGAGATAGATTATATTTCTTCAGGCTCTTTAACCTGAGCTGAATGGTTACTTTTGTTGACCAAAAAAATTGGTGGAAGTGATCTTTTATGAATTTCAGAGTCTAGGTCCCAAGAAACACCGTGGTCTTTACTTTTCATCCTCTTGTCCTACTGCTCCAAGAACACTGTGTAAGGAAACAGGTTTGACTGGAAAGTCCTATGTGCACAGGAAGAGGGCAAAGACCCCCATTCCATACCAACACTGACTAGTAGACATGCGAGCGAGGTCATTTTAGAACTCAGTCCGGCAGATCCTTCAGTTAAATGCAGCTGAATGAGTGACCACAGGCAAAAATCATTAGAAAAACTGCCCTACCAACCTACAAAATCATCAAAAAATTAAGTTGTTATTTATAAATCACTATGCTTTTGAAAATTTTGTTAAACAGCCAAGAATGAGTGTATGATTTATCGGCAGATTCAGTAATACTAAACCTCTTTGGAAAGGCAGAGTTTGGATCGGATCATCTGCAAGGATGCTCCATTGCTCGTGTCTAGACATTGCAATGAACACACTTGAGAAAAGACATGTGGATGAAAAACCAGAAATATAGTGCATAGGGTACAAGAACACATATCAAGGAAACCCACGGAACCAGAGCACTCTTCTGGGAAATGTTCTACGTCTAGAAGATAGCGTTGGGAGTAGACTAAGGAGGATTTGACTGTAAAAGTGGTGACTCTCCATGTGAGCTGCTGACCTATGGAAAAACGGGAATGTCAACCAGTCAGAGAAATGAGGGAGTAAGCACTCTTGAATATGAGTCAGAGTCTGATGACTCAACCTGAGACGTTGGAAGACACTCTTCTTGGACCCTTTTATGATTTGGGATTGAACATGGGTGAACTCTGGGGTACCTGATTTGGGGGAGTCCAGAAACCAACCCACTGCCACGGAGTCCATTCTGACTCACAGGGACCCTAGAGTACAGAATGGAACTGCCCCTTTGGGTTCCCGAGACTTAAAATCTTTACAGATTTCATCTGTAAAGACAGCCTCATCATTCTCCCATGGAGGGACTGGTGGGTTTGAACTACTAAGCTTGCAGCTCAATGAGTAATCCATTATGCCACTAGGGCTCATTGGATGCCAGAAAGTTCATATTAATGTGTAAAACTAAACTTCTGTGGGAAAAAACCCCAGCAAAGTCAACCGTTTCATCCCATGAGTATTTTACCCACCATATAGACACCATCTGTGTATAATGAGGTAGCACTCTCGTAAGGATTTTGAGCTGCATAATTATTCTGCAAGTTGTCTGGGTTGTGATTATGCTTTTTCAGTTTTTAGTGGAGTCATGGGAAATAAATTCTTATAAATATTATAAACTCATAAAAGAAGACCCAAGCTATAGGGAAAATAAAAATTAGCTATGAATAGGCTTGCATAAAGCTTTGAGAATAGTGAGATATTCATCACCTTATAAAAGAAAAAAAACTTAGATGGGTCATAGACTAGACTGTCCCCAAGGACATTGTGCTCAATTTACCAAAGAGCTTCCTTTATATTAGGGATTTGGTATGAATATGAATAACAACTGTCGCTTCAGCTTCCTTTTATAGCCATGTTTCAGCACACATATCTTCATAAGTGAACAGAGAGGTAGGTAAGAGTTAGATATTCTTGGTTCTTTGGTTTAATGTCACCTAATAGCAACCATATCTCTCTCTCTTATCTCTAGGAGTATATTATCAGCTGCAACTAATGTATTGCTTTCATAATTGTGGAAGGAATATAAACCCATGAAGGGGATAAACAGGGAGGAAGCTTCGGCTCAAGGATGCATGATTTTCTAAAAAGGTCAGTTACAACGATAGCTTGTACATGATGGGAACAGCTTGGAGTCACCACTGAGCAAAGACAAGAAAAGGGGATTAACTTGCACACTCTAAATGCTGTACAAAGACTGATGGCCTATTTCCCATTGTACCACTTCAGAGGCTTTCTGTTGCAAGTAATAGAGAACCCCAACTCAACCGGCTTAAAGAGTAACCTGCTGCTGTAGTCGGTTCTAACTCATAGCAACCCTACTGGACAGAGCAAAATTGCTTATAGATTTTTTTCCCCAAGGTTGTAAATCTTCACAGAAGCAAAATGGCTGGCGGGTTTGAATTGCCAACCTTTCAGCAGAGGAGCACTTAACCACTGTGCCACTAGGTTCCCAGAATAACGCTAAGGCCACCAATTATCCTACAAACAAGGAATTTAGAATTAGGTCAATTCCAAGGTTGATTAATTCAGTGGCTTAATGGCAGCAGCAAGGACCCACTCTCCTTTCACAACGTTTGGTTGTCGGGCTTATCTCCTTAGCTGTGCCAGCCGTCAACAGCAGAGCCAAGCACACAGCAGCAGCCAGAGGCCAGAACAGAAAGCCGCCCTTCCTTCGTGGCCCTTTGGAAGAGTAAAGGAGACTCTTCTAGCTGGCCCCTTGCATCGTGTCTAGAAATTGTGCTCCATGACCTTTGTAAAGAACAAAAAAATCATATCATTGTGAATGAGGAAGAGTGCAGAGTGGAGACCCAAAGCCCATCTGTAGGCAACTGGACACCCCCTTATGGAAGGGTCGTGGGGAGGAGACGAGCCAGTCAGGGTGCAGGGTAGCAACAATGAAAATAAAATTTTCTTCTAGTTCTTAAATGCTTCTTCCCCCCACTATCATGATCCCAATTCTACCTTACAAATTTGGCTAGACCAGAGGATGTACACTGGTACAGATAGGAACTGGAAACACAGGGAATCCAGGGTGGATGATCCCTTCAGGACCAGTGGTGAGAGTGGTGATACCAGGAGGGTGGAGGGGAGGTCAGGTAGAAAGGGGGAACCGATTACATGGATCTACATATTGCCCCCTCCCTGGGGGATGGACAACAGAAAAGTGGGTGAAGGGAGATGTCAGACAGTGTAAGACATGACAAAATAATAATAATTTATGAATTATGAAGGGCTCATGAGGGAGGGGGAGCGGAGAGGGAGGGGGGAAATGAGGAGCTGATATTAAGGGCTCAAGTAGAAAGCAAATGTTTTGAGAATGATGATGGCAACAAATGTACAAATGTGCTCGACACAATGGATGTACGTATGGATCGTGATAAGAATTGTATGAGCCTCCAATAAAATGATTTAAAAAAAAGAAGAATGCAATGAACACAATTGTTCTAACCCAATCTGGAGTCATCTGCTGTGATCGTGAGTGGCTGTCTGGGAGCCCATTGAAATCCAGGTTCTGTAAAGCTGGCGAGAAGGGGCGGAATTACTGTGCAATAGGTAACGAAGGGGGTCTGTCACACCAAGGATGACCACGACTGGTGCATCAGTCACGCAGTTAAATTTGGCAGGATGAAGCAAGGCTCTGCTCTTCTGCTAAGCTGGAGGAATCCTGCACTCGTTTTCTCTGGCTGCTGCAACCAATGCTCATGGTCCGGTAGTGACTTAGCAATGATTCGCTTTCAGAGATCTGCAGTGCTAAGTGAGTTTCACTGGGCTGACATCCGGGTGTGACGAGGGCTACATTCTTTCCGGAAGTGCTGGGGGAGATTTTGCTTCCTTGTCTTTCTAGTTGATAGAGACGACCGATGTTCTTTGCCGTGCCTGTCTTCAAAGTTACAGCAGCAAGCTAGTCCTTCTACTGCCCTCCCCGGTCTTCTCGCTCTGCCTCATCCATTACTCCTCTTGTAATGGCATTGAGCTCACCTGTATATTTAAGAATCATCTAGTGCAGCAGTTCTCAACTTGTGGCTTGTGACCTCTTTGGAGGTTAATGACCCTTTCACAGGGACCACCTGATTCATAACAGTAGCAAAATTGCAGTTATGAAGTAGCAATGAAAATGATTTTATGGTTGGGGGCTCACCACAACATGAGGAAGGGTATTAAAGGGTCGCGACATTAGGAAGGTTGAGAACTACTGATCTAGTGGATCAATTGAGGGTTAGCAGCTAAGGATTAGCAATCTTAATTTCCCTTTGGCAAAAAATGTCATATTCACAAATTTGACAGATTAGGATGTAAGCATCGTTAAGGAGCCATTTCCACCACTGTCCATCACAGACAACATTCCCGTCAAATACCAAAGCGTCTATGGCATTGTCTGTGGGAATGATGAGGCCTCTGGAAGGACTCAGCTCCTTCACCGGGATCATATTTCCATAGCACGGGCATGCGCACTTGGACAAGTGGCTTCACTTCTCTCGGATGGAGCTAGTTTCCTACCATATAAAATGAAATGAATATTATTGATCTCAGAGTTGTGGTAAGAATTTAATGAGGCGATTTACGTCAAGTGCATATTACAATGCCTAATTTAGATGGTATGTTAAATAAAACGGCACTCTCACCACTCCTTTTATCTCTGAAAGCATATGAATATCTTAGAACCATTACTTAGCAGACTTCTGATGTGGATTCCATTCCTAGCTCATATATATCCTGGGCATGTACTCATTGATCGGCTGGCTATTAAATCTTATTGAGATGAAGTCATCTGTAAAATGGGAATAATAAAACCCTCTTCATAGGGTGTAGATGAAGATTAAAAGAAAGATTAAATGAAACAGCATGTATTTATTGCCCGGCACACTTTCTGATGCATGGCAAGTGTTTAGGTAAATACAGTTCACTTCCTTTTCCTCGTGTATCCAAGCCTCCCCTCTCTCATGAAGGCATCATCGCTCATACCAAGGCAGTGGTTCTCAAAGGCAGTTCTATATTAGAAGCATGTAGAAAGCGTGTTTAAAATACAACTTCTTGCGTCCTACTCCAGGTCTATTGAGTCAAGGTTTGGCAATGGCAGTGGGCAGAATTGCTTCGATGAAGGGATAAATAACTGATTCAACATTAACATACTATCTTTAACAGAAGTACTGGGATTTTAACGCAAACACAGTACCACTTTCAAGGCTTAAGTAGGAATTCTCAGGCATCCTCCAGCAGAGATCTTTTGAGGATGCACTAGACTTGCCAGTGCTTCTGATTTGTGAGTTTAGATAAGGGAGGAGATAGACAAACCAATAAAAATGAGTTCACTGAGATTTTTTGTATACTTTTCTATATTAACTTTGTCCTCATTAGTGTGGGAAGCGGGAAGTTGGTGATAGAATAACATGCCACATGCTAACATGACGTGGCAGGGAGTTGTTCGATGGACTCTGCTGATGCTCTTTGTTATGTGATAAAGCTACATCAACATTAGCATGCTCTTCTCTGATGAAACAACTGATAGTTGGCAGTGAGGGTCTTTTCCCCCCACAACGCTCCCACACAAGTGAAGACATTAAGAGTTTGGAAAGATGCTTAGTATCTAGATGTATCAACTGTTGCCCCCAAGTCAATTAGAAAGGAGCCCAGCTGGCGCAGTGGTTAAGCGCTTGGGGATGCTAACCCGCTAGCTGCCTCCAGGGAAAAATTTGTAGCCGTCTCTTTTAGAAAAGATTGCATCGTCAGCAACGGCATGGAGGCAGTTCTCCTCTGTCTTCCTATAGGGTTGCCATCAGTTAAAATTGGCTTGATGGCCATAAGGTTTTTCGGTGTCTTGTGTTTGTCTAATCTTTAGGAACGTTAGCAGCCGGACCCCGAACCAAGATACCACCAGGACTTTTTACGGGCAGGTAGTCTCCTGTCTTACCCCAAATTAATCCCCACATAAATAGAATTCCAGTTTCCATATCAATGGATAGTATTACTTTCAAGAATCCCCGTTTCATGATCAGAAACATTAAATGCAAAGGAACAAAGGGCAACACACACCAGATAATATCTGACAGACATCTATTTGGAACAATTTCCCAAGCTCCAATTACGGCAAAAGAGAAGAATTTATAATCCAAGCTGGCTGTTGGCTATCGTCCTCTCTCCCTACACTGAATGGGAGGCAAAAGCATGACGAGGGAAGGGACACTGAGCAAATCGACTGAATTCCCGAGTTTGTCGAATCAGAAGGGATTCTTGCTATTCAGTTATGCCCAGCTGAGGACAGTGCATTTTCTTCTATGATGTATATGTCACTTTTCATTAATTCTGAGAGGCCTGTTCCTTTAGAAACCGGGGTAAACAGAGGAGTGTATTGGATTAGATCTCTGCCGTGAATAAATTTATTTTCTAGCAAGTATAAAAAACGAGCAAGGCCAAAACCCCCCAGAGCAGAAAATGTCACAGTGATTGCTAATACATTACTGCACAGAGAAAGGCCTAATAAAACCCCTATTAGGATGTCATACCTGCTTACGACAGAATTCTCCAGAAAGTTTATTTGATACGTCTAAGCCAATTATCAAAGTCTTAGTGATAAGAAGCCGCTCACTAGGCCTGAATGTGTCAGAGCCGAATGACTAAATTGTGGGAATTCATGGGCCTCTGCTTTGCATAATTAACTCGGCTCTTTGTAGAATGCATATACTTTGGAAACTAATTTTCTCTTTGCACAAAGCATTTTGCCCTTGTCCTGCCTTTGAAAAGTAAACTGTTTAGCTGTAAGGTTAGCGTCCTTTTCATTATATTGGGCTTGAGCTTCTTTCCCCATGTTTCTAGCCGACTCTTGTCCTTACTGTTCATCTGGGTGGCAGCATTCTCCCGAGGCAGATGTAGCCTCCAACCGGAAATACGCAGTAGCGAGATAGAATTTCCTCTAAATGGAAGGCACGCGTTGGCTCTGCGACAAGATTATCATGCCTCGCTCGCCTCTTTTTGCATTATGCTGGGATGGAAACACCAGGTATATTATTTTTAAAGAAGCTGAATATTCTTTCTTTGTTCAGAAAGAGAATCAGAAGTGTTGGTGGCATACATATATATTAGCTAAAATTCAGAATTAATCTAAATTTATTTGGCATGCCAAAGTCAATGATTTGGATCAAACTGGTTAGCTAGTCTGGGTAGCAAACCAGGCTGACCAATTTTATCAATTTATCAAGGTTATTGATTGTACTCAGGAAACGAAGACCGCAAGGGCTGGTGCCAGAGTCCAGCAATGAAGCAAATGGGAACTCTACTCTGAGAGCCAGGGAGCGAGGAAACGAGATGCCTCTCCACTCACCCCCACGCAGACTGGCCTATTGCAGACCTCACCGAGTTGACTAAAGGGGCCAAATGAAGCCATTGTTTGGACTAGCATTTTTCAATATATGGCTTATGATCTTCTTCATTTCTCTAATCAAATCATGCCTGACTCCTTGGGACGTCCACCAGTCCAGTACTGAGAGAAAAGAGTCACTGGGAAGCCATGAGGGAGACGGTGTGTGGGCTTAGTAGTTGCTTCTTCATGGAAGACTTGCCGTTTCTTCTGTGTGGGCTCAGTACTTGCTTCTTCATGGAAGACTTGCCGTTTCTTCTGTCTGGGCTTAGTACTTGCTTCTTCATGGAAGACTTGCCGTTTCTTCTGTCTGGCGGGTAGTTGCCCTCAGGGACACCCCTTTCTCCCAGGCCTCTCGTGTGACAGAGCAGACACTTCCCTGGCCTGTGGCATCCTCGCAGTCACTGGGAGCTTTGAGGGCCGGGGTGCCATCTCTGTGCCAATCCATTTCATGGAGGTTTCCTTTGTTTTCACGGACCCTCTCCTTTATCAAACATGATCTTTTCTAGGAATTGGCCTTTCCTCACAATGTGTCCAAAGCAAGCAGCACAAAGCCTCACCGCTCTTGCTTAAGAACAGCATTCTGGTTGTTCTTTCTTGAAATCAGATTTGCTCATTAGGCTGGCTGTCTGTGGTACGTTACATTGAACTGTTTTACGTCACCACAGTGAGACTTGGCTTCTACACACGTGACAAAAGGTGAGGAGGATGAAGGAGCGGTTACAATGTACTGGAAGAATAGAGCCCTTAGTCTCCAGTTATAGGTAGGAGTGATTTATCCTTGACACAAATCCCTGGGTGGTGCACTGCTGAGTGCTCTTGGCTATTACCTGAAAGGTTTGTGGTTTGAGTCCACCCAGAGGCTCCTCAAAAGAAAGGCTTGGCTAGCTCTTTTGGTAAAAAATAATGCAGTCATTGAGGAGACCATGAGCACAGCACTATTCGGACATACCTGGAATCACTGTGGTATGAAATAGAGTCAACAGTATTACAGATTCCTTCCATCTCTGAGTCTAAGGACCTAGTTAAAGATGATCTGCTGTCACACAAAATGGAATCACCCTGCATTCTTTGAAAATCTTCCAAGAAGAATTAAACTTTGCCTTAACATAAGTTGCAAAACAAAAATCCCTGTTCGTGGCTGCTTGTCTTCTGCATCCACAGAAATCATGAATAGTGCCTGCTTTGCACGTGTTATCAGGAGACCAGTCATGGAGAAGGAGATCAGGCTTGGTACAGTGAGGCAAGGAAGACCTTAGACAAGATGGACGGACACCGAGGCTGCACGTAGGGGCTCAAACAGAAGCATACTTGTGAGGATGGCCAGGAGCGGGCAGTGTTTCCTTCTGTCACACACAGGGCCGCTTTGCGTGTGAACGGACTCACGGCACCTAACACCAATGACCTGGAAGCGGCTGGACATGGGGGTTTGCAGGCAGGTGACCGATAGAAGTGAGTTTTGTGGAATTGACCACTAGCACTCCTAGCATTTACTTACACCCAAACGCACAGCCAGTCAGTCGGTTCTGACCCATAGGGAACTGGACAGGACCGAGTAGATTGCTACTGTGAGCTTCGGAGGCTGTGAAACTTTCCAAGGGCAGAAAGCCTCATCTTTCTCTGGTGGAATGGCTGGTGGTTTTGAACTTCTGGTAGCAGCAGTTAGCAGCCCAGTGCACACTCTGCCCAGATGGGTGTATGCATGTGCAGGGAGGAAGTCTGTCAGCACGCACCCTTCTCCTCCTCAGTCTACTTCAAAATGCCTGATCCGTAGATTGAAGTTTCCTTGAGCTGTTGCTCAGAATCAAGCTTCCCTCTGACCACGCACTTGCTGTGAACTGTGCCTGTCAGTGAGTATCCGCAGCAGAAGATCAACGCAAAGGGCAGAAGTCGGTGGACTCCTAACTGTCTGTATCGATATCTGCTAGTGTGATTCTGTAGAGTGACTCTCAAGGAGAGTAAAAATAAATGCAAATGTCTGAAAATTATTCCTACTCATTTAAAAATACACTTTTGGGAGGAGGTGGCAGTGATCATAAAAGCCAAATAAATGATGATAAGATGTCACAACTCCCCAAATGATTAAGACTCACTGCTCCGAGAACTTACATTCTAAAGAAAGCACCCCACATCTGTACAAGTGGCTCTTATACATATGCTAATCAGTTCCACGGATAATTTTAGCTTTTAGTTTGTTTTCTTCCTGTCATTATTTTATGTACTTATTTGCTAGACTTCATATGAACATCCGGGTGGGAGGGGTGAGAGAACACACATACACAATTGCTTATCATTCAAATTTGGGGGGAATATAGTGGGAATATGCAATAATCTTGACACTAGATTTTTTTGTCATGGGTAGAATTTGGTGAGTGCTGTGAATAATAAGGTTTTGGGTGAATGGAAGAAGTCGGAGAATCCTATATGGATTTATGTCTCGAGTCATCTTAAACCATTTAAATAATTCTGACCATAATGACCTACCAATTCCTTCATCTCTTCTTTAAATGGATTGTATTAAAATGAAATACTTGAAGTGTGACACTGCGAAGAATTCATGAGCCATTTATTTTCGGTCTGTCTTTGCACTTAGGAACAGCAAAGCACTTCTTTTCAACCATGGCCTCTAACAAGAGGCTATGTCTAAAACAGCTCTCAGACTGCGCACTGGAAGCTAGGCTATTCCAAGCAAATCCCTTTGAGATTACAACCACGAGGAAATCTCTCTGAAGACTTCTGCTTAGACCTGCCTCCTTTTTCATTCTTGGGCTTCTCATCCTTTGATTTTTGGGGGGTCTCTAAGCCTATCAGCAAGGAGCCCCGGTGGTCGGGTGGGTTATGTGTTAGCCTGCTTGCTGACTGAAGGCTCAGTAGTTAGAACCTGCCAACTGTTCCACTGGACAAGAAGGACACTAGTTGCTTCCATATGATTTATTGTCTGAAAAGTGGGTGAAGGGAGACATTGGACAGTGTAAGATAGGACAAAATAAATAATAATAATTTATAAATTACCAAGGGTTCATGAGGGAGAGAACGTGGAGGAGGGAGGGGAAAATGAGGAGCTAATACAAAGGGCTCAAGTAGAAAGCAAATGTTTTGAGAATGATGATGTACAAATGTGCTTGACATAATGGATGTATGGATGGATTGTGTTAAGAGTTGTACGAGCCTCCCCCAAAAATGATTTAAAAAAAAGATTTATAGTCCGGGAAAGCCAAAGGGGCAGCTCTATTCTGTCCTCTATAGAGTCACTGTGAGTTGGAACCAATATTATGACATTGAGTTTCGTTTTAGGCTGTCAGCATCAGATCCAATTCATGTTGCTTGCCCTCAGCTCTCACTGTACTTCTGACTTGGTTCCTATTGTATTATTTCTTACCTTCCCCCAGATGCCCGCCCTCACTCTCCCCCTACCCCGATCTCCCGGGCATAACATAACCCCCACGGGTGAATCCAATGAGAAGTCAAAGAAATGGTACCCATGGATGCAGTCCATGAGCATGAGCCCCCCCCCCCCCCCCCCGCCGGCCTCAGAATAGTCTAGAAAAGGCAAACAGAAGATATCTAGCATGTTGGGCAAAATTCCTGGCACATAGAAATGATTATTCTTTGGATCTTTGGTTCACTCTTGCTTTTGTGTATAGAATTCCAAACATATTTCCTTTTTTAAAGTTAATGATACTCAAAAGATCAGGGTACTCTGAGTGTATAATAAATGCTGATTATTATCTTAAGACACTCCGATATCTAGACCCTGACTCTCAAAAGGAAAGTTTCATGCTTTCTAATTCATACTGGATGACTTCCCTTCCAGAGGGTCAGTATTACAGTATCTTCTAAAGTAGCTGTCTCCATGAAAAATCACTGCAGGGCAGGTTGCTGCTGCTGCCTAAGACCCCCATCCCCTAGGGTTTGGTAAAGCAGAATTGATCTGGAGAAACAGTGTTCTCAGTGATCCTGAGAGACGGGGCTGACCGCTTCTGTGATGTGTTTCTTTCCTGCTTGGGAATGCTGAGTGGGATTCTTTGGACCCCTTGAGTTTCAAGACTTTCCAGGTGTATCTCGTGTGTTGGACCCCAAACTTACAATTATTTTGTTATAATTTCAGTCTGAATTTTCTGAAAGCAGTATTGAAGGTCGTAAAATGTTCCCATGAAGTAGTTTGTTTAATTGCAACCCACTATTTTTGTGTGTGTGTTTGATGTGTGTTTCTGCTTTTGTGCTGTTGAAACCCAAATGTTAATTCAGTGGGAAGTAGAAAGGCATGTTGATTTACGCAAACACTTTATACTAAATGAACAGGATCTCATTTAAGTGAGTTGGTTTCCCAAGTGCTGTGGATGCATGAGCTGACATGGCGGATTCCTTTGTCCTTGGTGGGGGAAAAAATCTCGGTAATTTTGATATTGTCTTTTGAATTAAATTGCGGTATATAACAAAGCAGGAAAACCTTAGAAAAAGTTTAGTTCACATGGCCATACATGCTGCAGTTGCTATCAGGTGCCTTCCAGTCAGTTCTGACAGTGAAGCAGTGGGCGGGAGGACGGAACACTGCCGCGTCCTGTGCTGTCCTCACCATGATTCTAACGGTTGGGTCCGTTGTTCCAGCCACTGAGTCAGTCCAGCTCCTTAAAGGTCTTCTTTTTTTAACTACCCCTGCACTTTACCAAGCACGGGGTCCTTCTCTCCTGGCGACATGTCCGACGTACTTGAGACAGAGGCAACGTCCTTGCTCTGAGGAGCATTCTGGCTGTACTTCTTCTAAGACAGGTCTGTTTAATTTTGGGGGTAGTTCGTGGTACTTTATATATTCTTTGCCAACACCATAGTTCAAATGCAGCAACTTTTCTTCATTCTTCCTTATCATATGTCCAATTTCACATGCATATGGGGTGATTGGAAATACAATGGCTTGAGTCAGATTCACTTTAGTCCTCAAAGTAACATCCCTGCTTTTCAACACGTTAACAAGTTCTTATGCAACATAGTTATCCAATGCAATGTGTCTTTTGATCTCTTGACTATTGCTTCGATAAGCATGGATTGTGGATCCACACATGATGAAATCCTTGGCAACTTCAATCTTTTCTCCATTTATCATGATGTTATCTATTGGACCAGTTGTGAGGATTTGGGTTTTCTTTACATTGAATTGTAGTCCATACCGAAGGCTGCCATTCTTGGTCTTCATCAGCAAGTGATTCAAGCCTTCCTTACTTTCAGCAAGCAAGGTTGTGTCATCTGCATAGGTTGTTAATAAGCCTTCCTCCAATCTTGATGCTGCGTTCTTCTTCACACAAGCCAGCTTCTCTGATTAGTTTCTGAGCATACAGATCAGATAAGTATGGTGAAAATTCTAACCAGAAGGTCACACTCACATACTCACTGCCCTAGAGTTTGTTCTAACTCATAGTGATCCTATAGGGCAGAGCAGACCTCTCCCTGAGGGTTTCCAAGACTAAAAACACAGAGCAACAAGGCTAACCTTTCTTCTGTGGATCAAGTGGTGGTTTTGAACTATGGACCTTGAGGTCAGCATTCCTTGTACAACCAAGTGCACCCTCAGTGTTCCCAACCAGAGTCTACGCACACACACAGACACACACACACACACACACACGCTATAAGTTGGATTTAACTCAATGGCAGTAAGTGTGTCAGCTTGGTTTTTGTTTTTGCTATATGCTATCTAAATTGGTCAGACATTGCTTTATGAAAGATGGCCCAAGGAATAAATTATTGGAACGAAACCCTGTTATAACACAAGGATTGAGAAATAGGTCTGATATCTATGATGAGTAGTAACCATACCAAGTATAATTTATCTACTTCTAATTTAGAAGACATACATCAACTCATAAATTAATAATACATGTTATAAAACATATCATGAGGCTGAAATGTTTTAAGATGGCAAAACTGAGCATTGAACTTATGATGATTGGGACAATTTAAGGGAGATGGCAGAAAGTTCTATCTTTAGTAAAACAGGTAGGACTTGAATGGCTTAAGGAAACTCTACTGTACACTACCCTATGGAATTTGAAAAACCTTGAGGATGCTCTGAGCCCCCAAATTTGCCTCCAATGTAGAAATGTATAGCATGAGCTATGGGCCCAACCTTCAGTCACAGATTGACCTTAAGTTTCCGTGTGTTTCTATTAAACCTTATATTAAATGAAAGTTTGTGTGAAGGTTAGCCTTGCCTAACAGTGTGACTACACAAAGCTTCCGGGCTCCCTTTTGTGGCAGTCCTCAGAAACAGCAGACTGCAGGGTCTAATCCTTCATGGGGCAGACAAATGATACGGCATCAGAAAAAAAGCTGATATGTTCACAGTGTGGATTTTGTGCTCTGTTAAAATTAAATACAAATCTTCCGTACATATTAGAAACGAAGCTCTCTGCCCCTTTTGAATAAAATCCAGTGTTAGCTGTTCTCTTCTTGGAATCTTAGTAAGCACGGCAAATTCTCAACCCATTTGCTTCTTAAAATGTTTTTGTGTGTATTTCTTAATGGTGTTGTCAATGCATAGTAAACTTGCATTGCAAAGGATTAAAACATCCTTCTAATTAAATACCTCCATATCATTGGTGTGAAATATTGAATATCATATACTTCTGACATTATTGTGATTATCAGGTGCTGATGAGTAGGTTCCAACTCATAAAGCTCCCCTGTACAGCAGAATGAAACACTGCCTGTACCACCAGTGTACATGCTCTAGTTTAGCCGGATCTGTAAGGGAGAACTGGGGTCATGATAATATGTATGGGGCGGGGCGGGGGATGGAGAGAAC
Source organism: Tenrec ecaudatus (assembly GCF_050624435.1). NCBI lineage: Eukaryota > Metazoa > Chordata > Mammalia > Afrosoricida > Tenrecidae > Tenrec > Tenrec ecaudatus. The sequence goes on along the minus strand of NC_134539.1, from coordinate 25,744,765 downwards.
TAGAGGATTGGGGTATGTTTCATCGGTGCTGCGCTGCACCCTGGCTGAATCATCCTTTCCATTTTCACAATTTCTCTTCTGTCTGAGCCCATCGGCGCGGCCACTGTGTCCTCTTGTCTAGGGCCACCCTCTTTCTTGCTGCCTCCCAGTTTATCTAGCACAATGTCATTCTCCAGAGACTCGTCTCTCCTGACAACATGTCCAACGTATGAGACAATCAGATGATCTTCTAGGGCCAGTTAAAAGTCAGATTTACAACCAAAAGAATGGGGAGAGAGAGAGAGAGAGAGAGAGAGAGAGAGAGAGAGAGAGAGACAGGAATAAAAAAATTTGGAGTAAATAACAGACTCCTTAGTTCCATCAGATACAGTAGAAATCAAATGAATGGTGGCAGAAGATTCTTAAAAATCACAAATAAAATCAGAAAAATATGTGCACCCTCTTGAGTGGCAAGCTTCAGACAAGTAAGGCCAGGAGAGATTCCCGTCCTGAAGACTATCCCCAGCATGGATGGTGGAGCTACATCGTCAACTCTCTTATTTTTTAATAAACTCTCCGGTACCCAGAAGCATTTGTAAAGCCAGAAGGCTGTTTGTTTATTTAAAGGAGCTCATTATATAAGGATTCTCACATATCCCTTAGCAAATCCAAAACAATCTTGCTGAAAGCTTTACAGAATTTATTTTACTTTTGAAATCTGGAAACAGAGCCAGTGGCTCAGGCTTTCAATTTCCTCCTCCTCGGCCATCAAGAAGCAGTCCAAGGTACCATTCCCCCCCCCCCCCCCAAACTCCAACTGGTCTCCTTCACCGTGGATTTCTGTTACCCTGTCAGCGTTTGGGCAGGTCAGGCTCTTGCTTTGGCATTGCTTTGTGATCCGAGTGTCTGTCTGGGGGTGAGTCTTGTGGGCTCACGCCCTCAAGGAGGTGAAATTGACCATCAATCTCTTGTGTGCTACACTCAACTCTGACTCATTACCACAAACGATGGCCAAGATGCCCAGTGGTTTGGGGGTTATGGCCACATTTAGGTTACACTGGTAGCTTCTGATAAGCAGTGAAGAGTCCACAAAGCTTTGTTGCTTATACAAATAAATGGCTTTGGCACCTTCTCAAAGTGTGGCACATTCTGTATAGCCTTTATGAAGGCTATAAATTTACATTCATTTGTATGATTAGTTGATGTTTCTTTCCCTGCAGGCCAGTGGTTCTCAACACTGGCTCACTTAGGAATCATTTGGGGATGTTAAAACGATTTATGCATGGCCCTCACCCCAGAGATTTCTATTTAATTTGGATGAGGTGCAAGCTGTGCTTTGGAATTTTTCAAAGCTCCCCAGGTGGAGTTAATATGTGGCTAAGATTAAGAACCACTGCTATTGAATGTACATTCCTTGAGGTAGAGACCCACCTTTTCTTCTGTTCACCATTGGACTGCAGCATCTAGTTCAGTGATTAGCACCCAATTGGTGCTCAATAAGTGATTGTTGAGTGACTCACAGCTATCGGTTGATTCTGACTCTTACTACTCCAAGAAGATAAAGTAGAATTGTTCTTTGGATTTCTCTAGACTGTAAAATATTTTGAAAACCTTTCACAATCGTGAATTGTGTGAAGGTTTACAGAGCAAATCACTTTTCCTTTAGCAGTGCGTCCATATTTTTTGCATGTTTTCTTTTTTCCACAATGTGCTGTCACTAACTCCACTTCCCCGGAAGGAGTTTCCTTTTTACTTTCTTCCTTCTTTCCTAACCCGCCGGAGTTTTATCTCTGGGAAAATGCTGCCCTCTGCGTTTCCAGTAGTTGATTAAGCTACAGAGTGCCCATCTCCCTAGTGTTATTGTTCGCTTCCTAGAATTGCCCAGTGTTGGATGAAAATTGAGCCTTGGGGGTGAGTTCATTTCTAGACAAGAAAGGTGACTAAGGTCCAGAGTCTTAGGGTTGCTCCACACTCTGTCTTATCAGAAATCCGTATGATTTTGAATTTTGTCCCACATTTCCTACTGCTTTCTCCAGGACCTTCTAATACAGTGGTTCTTAACCTTCCTAATGCTGCGACTCTTTCATACAATTCCTCATGTTGTGGTGAACCCCCCCCAACCATAAAATTATTTTCATTGCTACGTCATAACTGTAATTTTGCTACTGTTATGAATCAGGTGATCCCTGTGAAAGGGTCATTCAACCCCTAAAGGGGTCGCAACCCACAGGTTGAGAACTGCTCTTCTAATATGATCTTTTTCAGAGCATTTGCTAGTGGCAACTGAGCACCATCAATTCTCATTGACTAAGGCAGTGGTTGAGAACCACTGGTCTAAGGGCTGTGTTAGGCAGGGTTCTTTAGAGAAACAAAACCAGGACACGCTAGGCTAGGTTTATACACCGAGAAGGAATATAACAGCTAATTTGTCCACACAGCAGTACAGAGGGCTCAGTACAACTCACTTTGGTGGAACAGTTAATCTAATGAAAGTCCTTCAACTCACAGGGCTGCTGGGTCCAAGGTTAATGAAGCAGACAGCTGAGTCTTTACAAGAGCAACGCAGGCAGTCTGCACACAGGCAGCAAACAGCAGGTCACCAACAGTCAGCAGCTCAGAAGCTTAGCAAAGCAGGCCTGGATGGGATATCAAACTAAAGCAATACAAGACAACAGGATCAACAGGATATCAAACAGGATATCAACAGGATATCAAACAGGATATCAACAGGATATCAAACTAAAGCAATACAAGACAACAGGATCAACAATACAAGACAACAAGCTCAAGTAACATACACACCAGCAACGTGGCAAAATAAGTTTCGAAGGAACCTCAATCTCTAGCTACATGATCCATGGGTTGGCTGTCCCACAGGTAGTGTAGCTCACAAGCTGAGGCAGAGAACTAGCTAACGGAGCCACATGCTGGTCAGATCAACAGAGAGCAAGAGAGAGAGGGGTGTGGCTTGCCGAACCATTTATCTCTTTGCCCTCCAATTAAACTGTGATTTGATTAATCCCATGTGTTCCTATTGATCCTATTGGCACAATAAACCTACCTATCACAGGGCTATGGAGACTGTTGTTCTCCTGGCCCATTAGTCAATTGGATGTATTACTTTCGTGATTGTTACATTTTTGTTACTCTTCTTTCCTCCAGATAGGAAGAGCCACTAAGTTGCCTTTAAGACCCCAGTCACTTCTCACAAAGTAGGTTGTAGAATACTGTTTTTGTGGATTGTGTTGCATTATTTGACCTTGGTGTCCCCTGAAGCTGGTTCTACAGACTGTAAATCTCTATGGGGCAGACAATGCCATCTTTCTCCTGAAAAGAGTTTGGCAAGTTTGATGCACCAATCTTGTGGTTAGCAGCCTAGTGCACCACACCAGGGCTCTGCTCATTAAGCAGATGAATAACATTTTGGAAAAGTGACATTGAGATAGGTAAGGTTTATTGTGCCAGTCTGGCTGATAAACACATGTGGGATTAATTGAAGGGCAGAGAGATAAATGGCTCAGTCAGCCTTGCCTTTCTGGTGCTTGGGTCTCTTGGTCTCTGATGGTCATACCAAGGTGCAACTGCCTTATCCAGTTCCCTGCTTCAGCTGGCAAGGCTCACTTCCTGCAAGAAATCTCTGAGGAGAAGCCACATGGACCTACCCTGATGCAGCCCTGGTTGCTGGAGCAGCCATGTGGAGACCCTGCCAGCACTGAGATGCTTACACGCTCACGGATTCAGCTTTCCTCCTGCAGTTGGCATCATTGCATGTGTTTTGTGAGATGGAAGAGGACTTTGGAGGTTGGTGTCTGACATATGTACTAATGTCGGTCTTGTGGGCTTGGATAGCACTGGGTTGGGATGTTTTCTTAGTGTACACTTACCCTTTATATAAAACTCTCTTTCATATACATGTGAGTTTCTGTGGATTTGTTTCTCTAGTCTACCCAGACTCACACAGCGACCTTCTATCTCTAAAAGACAGCTCAATTAAAAAAAAAAGATGGAAAATGAGCTGATTCCAGGAACCTAAGTGGAAGGTGAATTTTGAGAGTGATGAGGGCAACGAATGTATAAGGGTGCTTTACTCAATTGATGTATGTATGGATTGTGATAAGAATTGTATGAGCCCCAATAAAATGATTTATTAAAAAAAAAAGGTTGGGCGGGAGGGGAGAATTAAGCAAATAGGGCATTTTCTGAAGATGACTCAGCCCAGTGTCTGTGGTCCAGCTCAGATGCCCACAGCGTGGTTCAAGGGACCCCTGGACTGGAAACACCCAGTGCCCATCTCAGCAAGCTGGTGTCTCAATCTCTGTGATTTGCAGAGGCTGCTGTTCGTTTGGACCTAGTTCAGAAGGGAAAGTGGCCAGATGACTGAGCAGAGAAAACTCGGGAGGAAAGGAATCTTGAAACCTCACTGCGCTTCCTTTAAGCTTTTAATCAGAAGGAAAATGGTAAAACGCTGAAATTTTTGTATGAAAGCTGCTTGTCTGTTAATTAGGGGAGCAGAAGGAGGAAACAAAAAGAATAAGAAAAAAATAGTAAAAAGAGGAAGCGATATCTTCCGAAAATGAGGAGGAAAATGCTTGCATCGTAGTAGATCAGTAGGTAATTGAAAGATGAGAAAAAATGACCGAGTGGAAAGTTAGGACTAGGGTTATGTAATTTACTGAGAAATGCCAATTTTTTCTTCTTAAGGAAAAAAACCGTGGTTTTATCATCCCCAATATCATCTGGAAGTGACTGAATTTAGGTCAGACAAATGTAGTGCTTTTGGAAAGATATGCTTAAATCGTGAGCTTCAGAGCTGAAATGTGGATGACAAGCCGCCTGCAGTTGCCTGTTTTGCTTAGGTGAACTTGGGATTCTACCCCCCATCCCCCTTAGCCCCATGACACCCGTGGGGGCTCTAACTAGCTTAACCTTCAGAACACCTGGAAAGGTTGAGTTGACACCATGCCTCAGCCCTTGTGCAGAGAGGGTGATAATGTGTGAGCCCCGGATGAAAAGCCACGGCCAGGGGCCATCTGCTCCCTGAGGTTACCTGCCACACCCGTATGAAAAGAATTTCCACACAAAACAGTGCCCATCCCTCTACAGCCTACAAGGTAAAGCTTGTCCCTCAAAGAAGCCAGCCTCCAACCTTCCACAGCAATTGACAATGTAATAGCCTCAGAAATAAGCAAAATGTCTTTTGAAGCAATTTCGTCCAGTTGTCCACCAGCCAAGCACTGTTGATATCATCCAACCTGCATGATAGAAAATCATGTGTCTCCTTATACCTCCATGGGAAGACACTTCATTCTTTTTTAGGTACCTTGAAAATCAAGCAGAGTATCCCAATCATGTGACATCTCTGCTTGGGCAGACTTGGCAGTCTGGCATTCTGGTTGACGGTGTCCTTTAGCTTGTGTGGGCTAGGCATCCAGCGAGTTAAGATCAGAGGAAGAAGACTGGAGCAGCTCGTGTGCCCGTGGAATCAAAAACGACGGAACAGAGTAGAAGATGAGCTGAACTGGTCCCTACAGAGAAGGGAGAAGTGGTTATATTTCCCCACAGACGTCTTGGACTTTCACCCAAGTGTCTGCTTAAAAGAAGAGTTCTGGGCCAATGGAAGTTGGTCAATGCCTTCCAGTTTGAAAAATAGTGATTTTTAAATATGGGGCGCAGTGATAATTTGACGTCTGCCATTGTTTATGAGTGCTGAATTAATGATTCAGGGGAATTGCATTGCAAGTTGCTTGGTCCAGTGATGTAATAATTAAATCAAATGGATTTCAATCCTATTTGGTCAGCTCCCCTCTGTTGTTCTTGGTCTGCTTGGAGAGGACTGTCAAATTGAATTTGCTGTCCTCCGTGTTTGCCAAAGTTTATTATTTCAATTTACAACAGCCGAGATGTTTTAACCTGGTCTTTTATGTACTCTGTTGTGTTAGCTCTGATATCGTGCCAATCGGCACAAGTGAGTAATTACGGAATGATGGGCTTTCCTTTGCTTTCCGAAAAGCAACAGGGAGATCTTTCTGATGTCTGGGGGAATTATACTTAAGCCTTTGGTCAGAATCAGGACTGGGGAGTCTTGTTGGTTTTTCTTATTCATAAGTACATAAAAATGCCAACAAAAGTATATATGCAATGTTTTTGTTGGGGTATATATATTTAAATATATATATATTTAAATCTCAATATATATATTTAAATCTCAATAGGCTAATGCCAAGTAAAACTAGGGCTAACCTTGAGAAAAGATGCTTTGAAAAGAGAAGGGTAAGATCAGGTTCTAAATGCATTTAATTCATTAGCCATAAAGCATGCAGAGCGGGTTTGTAATGGTATCAGAACATCCAGGAAAAGATTCAGAACGAGATCACAAAAATCCCATGTGGAGGCTCCTATTAATGTCCACAATCTGTTCTGTAGCTACTTCCATCAGATTATCTGTGCTTTCAAACAGGGAAGGAGATTAGGCTCTGCCATTCCCATCTGTAGTCTAACACTGAGCCTTAATGCTTACATTCTCCAGTGTGATAAAAAATTAAGTAAACAGGGGAAATTGCTTTTTTACTAACACTTTAAAAAATTATCATGGAAATATATGCTTACTGTGGTAATTCTAACAGTGATAAAAATTCCTAGTAAAATTTCTAGTTTTCTCTTTCTTATCCCTGAATACTAGTCCTTAAGATAACTTCTGATAGTAGTTGACAGTAGATCTAGACATACTTTTTCTTTGTATTCCTAAATATACACACTGTGACAGGTAGACTTGTTGTGTCAACATGGCCAATGACCACCTGTGAGATTAATTGAAGGGCAGAGAGATAAATGGTTCAGTCTCTCTCTTGCTCTTTGATCATTGGACCAGTGTGCAGCTGCCTTGCTTGTTCTGTGCATCCATTTGCAAGCTACACTACCTGTGGGACAGCTAACCTGTGGATTGTGTCACTATAACTTGAGCTTTCTTCAAGACCTAATTTGCGACACTACTGCAATGTACATCTCTTGAGCTGGGGACTGTCACACTCTGTCATCTGGCTGACTGTTGGTGACCTGACTTGCTGTTTGCTGCCTGTGGCCGGATAGCCTGAATTGCTCTACAGAGGACTACCTGGTGGCCCTCAAGACTTGAAGGACTGCCAGTGTCTCAAAACTGTCTCATGGGAGTGAGTTGCACTGAGCCATTTGTACTGCTTTATAGATCAATTAACTGTTTATTTCTTCTGTTATCTATCTAAATATATATAAATTTATTAGTATCCTGGCTTTCTTACTCTAGAGAACCCTGTCTAACCCCGCCACACTGCCATATATAGAGTAGAAAATGCACTGCTCCTTCAAGGCCATATGTGTATTTGAGGTCAGACATGCCTGGGAGGTTATTTCAAACGCAAAATGTTTGAATATGTCTCTGTGACCAGTGGGTGCTGGTAGACAAGCTCTCTCAAAACACGTGTCTCTTCAGGGTGCCTTAAGAAACGTCCAATGAAAGCATTGTCTTCCTAGGGGAGTTGCTGGGCCAGAAGCCTTTAAGGCAACGAGGTCAGCTCAGAACCCAAAGGGATAACATTCATAGATGTCTCTCCAAAGACACAGGATAATCACAGGGGCTTTTCATTAAGATGTTTTAGAAAAATTGAGAACCGTGCTAGTGGGAGATTAAAAAAGGCCAGGAAAAATGTGTTGAGGAATGATTTCCATCAGGATGATGCACCTGCTCCTTCTCCTCAGGTGACCAGGGTGTCCCAAGAGGATTTCGTTAGGAAACCTAATCCCATCCACTCCTTTACACCAATCTGGCTCCTTCAGACATCTCTTTGCTCTCCAAACCCAGAGAACTTTGAAAAAGAACACCATCCGAGTCGCCCCGGCCTCCCCGCCACCACGAGATGTCAAAACTGCTGTTTGCATGGGATGTAAATTGAAAATCACAGAATTCTTTGGGGAAGGGTTAGAAAGATGGAAACACAGTGTTGGAAGTCTGTAGGCCTAGAGGATATATGGAGAAACACTAGCTTTACACTTTGAATTTTTTTATTTTAAAAGGTGTCCGTGATTTTGAAGCGACATTTTTTTTTACTTGCTCTCACATGAGAAACACATACATACAGTGTCCAGCCTTCATTTGGGTTTCAGCAATTCCTCTCAGTTACATTGCCCTTGATCAAGCCCTAAAAGGCCGCCTATACCCTTCTCACCATTGATTTTGGACCACATGTTGTTCCCTTGTCCCTGGGCTTGTTAACACCACTTCCTTTCCCCATGCATCCCCCTCTCCCAAGTCCTTCAGGAACCATCAGTCCCATTGTTTTCTCCTCCAGATTTTTTATCCCACCTATCTTATCTAGATAGTCCTGCGGGGATAATAATATGCACAAAAACAAGACAGAGCCAAACAAAGCAGCAAAAGAAAATAAAACAACAACAAGAAAAACCAATGACAAAAAGAAAAGGCTGTAAATAGTTCAAGGTCTGTTTGTTGACCTTTAAGAGTGTTTTCCAGTCGGGTCTGATGGGGTGCCATGCCCTGCCCCAAAGTCTATTTTTGGTACTCTCTGGGGACTTCCTTGCTCTGTTCCCCTTGCTGTTCTGCTGCACGCCCTTAGTGTTTTGCCTTGGTGTGGTGGGCTCAGATTGGGTGCAATTCCCACCCTGTGTCTCTAGGGTTGTCCCCCATAGCACTATGGGTCAGTGAGGGACATTGTGTATCGTAGTGGGGCTGGCCCTACTTTTAAACGTCTCTGACTTTCCATACAGACCAGGCGACCCCTACGAGTGGAGAGGCATTTAGAGGTACTCCTGGAATGCTAGCTCTTCCCACTCATTTCAGGTCCCTGTGGTGGAAGAGAATGACTTCCTAGTCAAGTGGACCAACTCCCCCCACTGTGACTGGGATTCACACTGGTCAGGCCGCATCAGCGTGAAGGGGACCCTGCCTCCATCGAGGAAGCCTGGCCAGCTTCTCTTCTGTTCGCTAACAGCACTGGGCTAAGTGAGCCGTCAAGGCAGAAGGTCTGGCTGACTTGTGGATAGGCAGGACTAGCAGGGAAAGTTCCTAAACTAATTCACTTAAGATAAGGGGGTGGTTTCTTCTCAAAGGCACAGCAAAGAAAGATCCTCACTTCTCAGTAAGCCTGTCCAAATTGTCTGCCAACCACTGGAGGATGAAATTGAGTGTAACACTACAGCATGTATTACTAAGAGTAAACTCGCCAGTAAATATTTAAAGGGTATAAGCTAAGCTTCTCCATCATTTACCTGCATTTTGTTTGGATGACAAGAAGTGGCAGAGTGCACTGCAAAGTGAGATTAGGTGCTTGAAATTCGGCTGCAGAGATTAAAGGCACACTTCCCGAGGCGCCCTTCATTATGGGGAAATGGTGGAGGGCCGATTTCCTGAAGGGCTTTCCACTTGGCTGCATGATTAAATGTTCAGGGAACTATATAATTGGCAATATACTTTTTTATATTCTCGTGTAAATAATTTCTTACTTTAAACTTCACAATGTGTAATATTTAAACACTTGTCAAACCAAAACTCACGGGTGGCAGGATATTATAAAAGTCTAACAGCAGGATTAAGGATGCTATGGCTGGAGTGGATTGATCTCTATAGTTTTCCTGAAGAGGAATCTTACACAGAGGTATAATTTGTGAAATAGACCCACACAGTCTCAGTAATTTGAGCCGTTCTGTGGGAAACTCCGAATCCATCTTAAAGTAGTCTATTCTTGAAAAAAAAAATTAAACCGAGTATAAAGGATTTTAAAAAATTCTGTGTATGCATTCACACATGTATTCTACTAAGTTTTTTAAGTAGAAGTCAAGTGAGGGAAACATCTACACCCCCCCCCCCCACACACACATTCTGTGAGCTCTGTCGTGAGTGTACTGGTTGAGCCCAGAGACAATCCCAAAGTCATTTGTGTAAATAATAACAGAAAAAAGATCGCTGCCAAGTCATCATGCCTGGGAATATAGCGTGTTGGTGGAAGTTACTAGGAAATCAGTATTTGTCATCACGTTTGATGGTGTATAAATCCCAGACTAATTTATAAGGGTTTAAGGCCTTTCACCCTGATGTAAAAAGTGGCTCATTAAAGTTAACAAGCCTTCTTTATCTGGACTCATCTTTTAGATTTACCATGTGATTAAATATAATGAAAGGAGATGGGGGTGGGGAGGTGGCATTTAAAACCCAGCCCAGAGAGCTTTGGGTAAGAGAGGGGGGGCTGTGGGAGGGCAGAGCATTGTGAGCCCCGGAGGAACCGGGTGTGCTGAGTGATACAAGCAAGTATCTAAGAAGCAGACCGTTCACACAGTCTTGTTCATAAGTGTTAAAGAATGCTATCAGGCAAACATTTCAAAAGTATGAAGAATAGTATTAAGTACAAAGAGATGTGAGTAAAATGGAAGGGCTCTTGCCATTAGAATGCAGCACTGTAAAACAAATATGAAATTTATAAATGTATCTGAGGGAAGAAGAGAGGCATCATGATTGAATGAAGACTTAGTCCAAGTTGCAACCTGAGCTCCTGTTTCCAGACTTAACTGTTGAACTCTGTATCCATCTGAGACCAAACTAGCTACCACCGAGTCAATTCTGCTCCCTAAGATTTCTCAGACTGTAAATCTTTATGGGAGGAGATAGCCTCACTCCCATGGATTAGCTGATGGTTTCGAACTACTGACCTTGTGTTTAGCACCCTAACATGTAACACACTCTGCCACTAGGGCTCCTTTAGTGAGATCCTTGAGAAGAGATCACATAGTCAGAGATATGAAGGATCCAGAGCTGGAACATGGACCAGCTGAATGGAAAGAGAACACTTTCACCCCGAGATAAACTATTGGAAATTGGCCCATGTCACTGAAGGATCACATAGTTTAACTTACCTGTCTAGAAGATCGGGTTTCCAGCCGTGCATCATGGGCATTTTCAATGCGCATCATAAGAGAAACCCAGGAAAGAGACTGTAAATACCATAAAAGCAAGGGACCATGCTTAGTCCTTAGTCCTGTCAGCACTCAGTCAGCATGTGTTGAATTGAACTGGAAGGGTTTAATTCGATGTTTAATTCTCATGTAGAGCATTCAGTTCAGGAAAGAAGAAGAAAAAAGTCTTGATGTAGAAGAACGTGCCAGTGATGGGGGAGATGGCACAAAACACACCAAAGTGGCCTCAAAGACAGCTCAGTGCGCTCACACCAGTAGGATGACAAACCATGGCAGCCAAATCAGCGTAGTTGGAATAGTTTAGAGTAAATGAAGTTATATGAGAGTTGCTGGGAATGGCTCTTAAGTAGCCAGGAGAAAGGGTCTTTGGAGCTTTACTTCATTCTGATGAAATGGTTTGTTCTGCTTGGATTTGGGGGTTGGTTCACACCTCTGTTCTGTTGATTCAGAAACGGGGAACAAAGGAGGGTTCTGTGGCCCTTGGAAAACGAGCAGCCTGCCCCCAGTGTTTGTTCTTTTAACTCTCTTCTAGAGATTGGAAGTCCATGTTGGTGTTATAGTTTTTAACTGGAAATCTTGATGCAAAAGACCGTGAACAGAATTGTGTAGGGGGGGAACGCAATTTGGATAAAGAGAACGAGCCTGCCCCTCGCCTCTTCCTTTTTGGCAAGTCCCAGTTGCAGAGTAGGTTACAGTTGATAAAGCTCTTTCACACGCAGGCATCTCATTTGATCCTCTGAACCCATTTGGCAAGGTCATCTTAAGTGATTTTCCAAAGGTGACCAATTAAAGGGACAAAGCAGACACTAGAATGAACTTTTTGTTCACCCAGTCCAAAAAACCCACAACCCAAACCGAAAAACGACTGCCTGCCTCCTATGAACAGACATGGTATTCAACCTTGAAGACAGAGCGTGGACAAACAGGGGAATTGACAGCAACCACAGGGGAATTGTGGCAACTGTGCTTAGTTCAATGCAAGAAAATGGCAGCGTGGAGGGAGCACTCCGCATCTGGCCTGGGAACTGGGGGCTGGAGCAGGAAAGGGTTGTCCTCAGTGTCGTTTCAGCTTCGGGACCAGCGGCCTGGCTCCAGTGGGTTTCGAACTCGTACCATAGAAGGAGTCCTCACAACATGCGGAGAGATGGAAATATAATGAGCGGGTCATGCACTCCTCATGAAGCTGGGTATATTTAAACTAAGTTCTGTTTTGTTTTCTGAGATCATCAGCGTTTTTGATGGCTTGAAAAGTTTTTTCAACATGATGATTGTCCTGGAGAATTTCCTTTAAAATATGAATGATTTATTTGGCGCTATAAAAATGTTTCACCCAGCTGTGCCTTTTGTCGGTGAAATCTCAGATTTGGGGACCATTGAGTCTGCACCCCTGTCCCTCCTCCTTTTTATTTTGTGAGTGAAGAAAAGAGTTGGGCTTTCTCTAACCTACTGCTTTGGAAATTCCGTGGTAGACGAGGTTAAAAGCCATAATGGGCCAAATGAACTCAGAGGCATAATGCCATTTCAGGAAATGAGAATAAGCAGAGAATTTAAACATGTGATTTTCTGTACTGTCTAGGAAGTGTCCCGGCAAGCTATCAAGTCAACCTTTATATAGATGCGGGTGAGAGACAGGGCAGAAGGAGAGCAAGTTGAAATTGAAGGCTGCTCTGACCAAGAGAAGGCAGAGGCAGGCGGGGTGAGAAGAGGGAGAGGTTTCTTGATCCCTGCTGCTCTTTCTGTCGGGAATTTCTTTCTCTCTCTCTCCCCCGCCGCCCTGGCTTGTATCTATCAGCAGCTTCTGTTTCTGCCTCCGCTTTGTGGAAGGCAGCGGGGCTGGCAGAATGCCCTCCCTCATTGGAATGTGTCACAGGGCAGAGGGTAAGTAAAAGCAATCGATGGCCCTGCCTGGCCCCCACCCCTCCTCCTGCCCTTATAAATACTTTTATTTGCATTCTGTCACTGTGGTGGCGGCTTATCCCTTCCCGTTCACCCTTTCTAGTTGAAAGTCATTAATCTGTAAATGCAACTAATTAGCCCTTCACCGCTCCAGAAGCAGAAAACCCTGCTCGCGCATCGTTTAGTTTATTGGGTGCCAGAAAGTGTACACTTAAGGATCAATGGACAGTGCCAACAGAACGAGGGTCTGTGTAATCACACCATTGGCCCTGGTAAGCTCTACAGTGAGAAGCACACGGAGGGGCTCAAACCTGCCCCACAACGGTGCAGTTCCCCACACCACGGGACTGCCTGTCTTCTTTTTCTCAGGTAAGCCGTGCCCATTTGGGGAGGTGAGCCCTCTCAATCCATCTTCTTGAAGAGCGAGGCACAGAAAATTAGGTGAAATTGGGTGCATTCCAGCCCTGACATTTTTCTTTTTAGAGAAAGGTTGAACTCAGGACCTCAGGGTTGATATAAGATTGGAAAGGCCACATCACTTTATCTTATTTTTACAATGGGGGAAAAATCCTTTCAGTTCTAAATAAAATAAGAACCATAATGCTTATGCCTAGCTTTTTCTTTTTTCCACCTAAAGTAAAACAAAGGAGAGAGTGCCATGTACACGCGCGGGCGCACACACACACACACACACGGAGGGAGGGAGGGAGGGAGAGAGAGAGAGAGAGAGAGAGAGAGAGAGAGAGAGAGAGAGAGAGAGAGAGAGAGAGAGAGAGAGAATTAACTAGATATCACTGCAGAATCATGATTCCCTAAAGGAAAATAATTTTTCTCTGGAGGCAATTGTCCTTAAAGCAAGTTATAGGCATAGTTTCATTGCATGACTGAATGTATAAGGAGATTAAGCCAACAGAAAAACATCTCCCTATTCAGGAACACAATATCTCGTGTGTGTGTGTGTGTGTGTGTGTGTGTGTGTGTGTACTTAGGCTTTGTACCAAAGAGAAGCTGGGAGGGGAGAGTCCCTGCACATCAGACACGGACAGTAAGTCTCAATTAACCACCCCAGTAACCTTTGGGGAGGGACTGGGGCTAGAGGGCTAGTTGCATCCCTCTGAGAAGAGAGCAGACGCTGAAAGGACTGTTGTCATCGGGTGCCCTCCACCCTGCCTCCTCTACGCCATCAGTAGAAACCAGGCACAGGGCTGGGCTCTGGGCTCGGCAGCTTTGTCACCAGCTGTTTCGAGCTGAGTCCTCTGTCGCTCTGCTTTGAGAGCAGGCATTCTAGCTGTGGATGGAGAGCCGGAGAGCTGGCTATTGCGATCCTTGTCTGGTGGCTACACCATTCTGTGCATCAGTGAGGATGAAGATTGAAAGGGATAAGTGGAGCTCTTTTCCTCTTCTCAGAAAACTTGCGATGCTCATGGAAACATAAAGAAGTGGTCATTCTTTACGTAGCACCTTTCATACAATAGGAGGAGGTTAGTGCCTCCCTGACATGACCAACCTCATCTCAATATGTTGGTGTTTGAAACCAACAACCTGTTTGACCTGGAACAGTCCCGTCATTTCCAAGCTTGCCTTGGCGAGGAGATGCAGTTGATTAGGGTTGGAGCAGGTATAGGGTGCAGGTACTTAGTTTTCGATTCCTCTGTGGCTGAGCACGAGGTTGGGATGAACTTTGGAATTGTAAGTAGAGCACGGATCTTCAGGATCAACTCCTGTATTTTGTGTGACACTCTGCTATTTTGCTAAAAGGTGATCTCAGGCTTGGTTCTCAGTCTTTGAGAGTGACAATCTCTGTTTTCTGTTACAGTCTGTGTATCTTTTCTCTTGAAGACTTTGCGTTTTCTTTCACTCTTTTCTACCATTGTACCCAGGATATTATCTGTTCTCGCCTGAATCAGAGTGATTGGAGAGGGTAGCTGGGCACCATCTGCTCTCGTCTCAGGATAGATCGGCTTGTGGCTCATGTAGACCGGTTTCTTCTCTGAGCTTTTCGTTAACTTCTGCCTTTTTTTCCCCCCCTGAATAAATGTTAGAGACTAAACAGGTGATAGAGCTGGTGAATAGAGACTTAGAATTGTATTTTAGGTGCCCCCTTGCAAGCCTTCTAGACCCAGACATCCCTCACTTCACCAGCACATAGACCATGAACTGTGTGCACTCTATGAGGCCAGTTGACTCAGTTGTGCCATGCGACTATGCGTTCAAATACCGAAAACCAATCTTGGGAGGTGTTCAGTTATGACTGAGGAGTATCTACGTTTGTTCCTTCAATGAATAGATGTGCCAGCTCCCCCATGTTTGTATGTACATGTATCTAGGGGTACTTCTTAGGATCCCTGCTGGTGTAGTGGTTACGCATTGGGCTGCGATCTACAAGGTCAGCAGTTTGAAACCACCATCCGCTCTGTGGGAAAAAAGATGCAGCTTTCTTCTTTCAGGAACAGTTGTAGCCTTGAAAACTCACAGGGGCAGTTCTCCCCTGCCCTACAGGGTCACTAGGACTGCCCGTCCACTCTGGCAGGGAGAGAGAGAGAGAGAGAGAGAGAGAGAGAGAGAGAGAAGAGGTACTTCTTTGCTGGTGTAGAAAGCTTGGCCTTTCTCGTGGGTGGCCAGCAGCCTACCTTGTTACGCCCTGTAACAAATCCAAAGGAGCGGTTCCACTCTGTCCTGTAGGGTCGCGGAGCATCACAGCAGACTCAAGGGCAATACGTTTGAGTTTGGGTTGGGACCTCTAAGCCTTACCTGGTGGCACAAGTCAGATGATGTTCACACTCACCAGTCATTTGTGGGAGAAAGATGAGACTGTTTGCTCTTGGAAATAGTTCCAGTCTGGGAACTACTGTGGAGCGGTTCCACTCTGTCCTGCAGGGTCACCGTGGGCTGGAATTGATTGGAGGGCAATGGGCATGGGTACTTCTATCTGTCCTCACCTGTATATTATACCTGTACCTACTAATAGACACATCTATATATTCCCAAGCACATTATTATTATTATTATTAGTAGTAGTAGTAGTAGTAGCTATCGTACTCATGTCAAGTTCTGTAGTGCAGACAGCCTCTTCTCTTGAGTGATTCTCAGCCACATCCTTTACTGGAAACGGTACGTTGTCAGGGAGGATTTGCATTTTTAGGATAGGATAGTTTTGAAAAGAGACGTTCTCTCCACTGACTCCTTAGCTATGTCACACAGCCTCTCGGTCTTCAGGAGCCATGCTGCTTTCATCCCATACAGGAGTGTGGGAAGCAAGATTTCTAGATGAAAACTCAGTTGTTTCTGTTTGCAGAAATGGACCAGATTAAAAATGCGTGGAGGTTGCTGAGTTGCAAGAGACGCAATTGAAAAAACGTCATCCCTCTTGCCGTGTCTTTAAGTGTAAAGATTAATGTGGCATTACAGGATGATCTATGTGCCCATAGATTACTGTCTGAATCCCTGCATCCACTTTATGACTTACTGTTTGGCTGAACATTTTATTTAAAGATAAGTGAGGATTTAAAGCACTTTCCTTTCTTCTTGGGGGAAATTAAAGAAAGAAAGAAAACCGAAAAACTGAGTTGAAATCAAGCAACTAGAGTAAAAAGAATCATTTGAGGGGAGGCATTTGAGAAGCTGAACAGATGCTTAATAGCAAGCAAACCCAAGGACTGATGTTGTGCTCCACGGCTGATGGCACAGCACGTCCACATTGTCCTCGATGTCACACAGCCACCAACGCGGGCATCTTCGTGACTAAGTTGTCAGCTTCTTGGAAAGCAACTGGAGTGAGGATAAGCGACACGTGAAATTCAAATATCCCAATTAGAAGATGTATATATTTGGGGGCTTCGCACATTCCTGGAAGAAACGAGATGAGAGCAATTTCCCCACAAACTTTTAGAGGAACAAAAACTTTTCAACCAGCTCCATTTTGTGCTGTTCATGCTTCATGTGCTTCTGCAGTTGTGTGTGTGTGTGTGTGTGTGTGTGTGTGTGATTCCCCACTGTGACTGCAGACGGAGAAAGCAAGCTAGTCTTTTCAATTTATCGCATTACATTAGTTGCACTATAAGATTCTTAGAAGATGATTGTCTTGTGGATTCGAGTTCCAGATCAGTGGGCATTTGGCTGGCTGGATTTATACGGTGTGCTTAGAGAATTGGGTCTTAAATCAGCGTGGCTGGAGGCTGCAGAGGGTTTGTTTTTCCAGCCACAATAACTAAATCACTGGCGAAGTGCAGGTGTGGCCCTTTTCTGGTCATCCAAGGCAAGCGTGTACTGGATCATCACAGCTCGACATTGCGAAAAGCAATAGGAGAGAAACGTTTGTTTTCCTATGACCATCCGTGTATTTCATTCGGTAAAAGAGGGTCTACATGGAAGGGACATCATGGCATTAGTTTATCACCTGGGAGAGATTTGAACTGAAGGAAACTTGGATTGAATTACATATATTGGGTTCAGAGGACACTTTAAGCAGGAGGCTGCCTAAGTCACCCGCTAACATTTTTATGATTTTGGAAAAAGGTCTTTTCTAGACGTAGTAGTGGAAATATTCACTAGGAAGGACAGGAAAATGCCAATTTATGTTCATTTCTTCACTTCCTTTTTTGTTGTTTTGTATATCCAGCCATTTTTTTCCACAATTAAGGACCCATTGGAAGCCAGGCTCTGCTTTAAAAAAAAATTTTTTTTAGGGAGCTTCATTTCTGGTGGGAAAAAGCAGATCTGGGACAAAACTTTACCATTTAGTCGTGCAAGGCCTGAGAGGGGGATGAGGAAAAAGTACGTTGGGGACACAGAACAGGGAGTGACAAACTCTTCAGAAGGAAGGGGCACTCTTAAAATACGGAGAAAAGATGGTAGAGTGTGGTTCTCATGAGCCTCACCCTGACTCAGTCATTGTCTCAGTCAAGGTCAGATTCGTGTGTTCTTAATGGAGTATGAACCAGATGAAGAAATTCAGAGAAACTTAACATTCGTTGGAGTCTCTGGACTGTGCACACAGTAATACACTTGACTACCAACTGCAAGGCGGGTGGTTTGAATCCACCCAGAGGTGCCTCAGAAGAAAGGGTGGGCAATCTATTTCACAAGATTCCAGCAAACGAAAACATTACGAAGCCAAGTTCTGCTTCGAAACATGGGGAGTCACCTGCACTGGAATGGTCAAGAAGGCAACGTGTTTTGTTTTGCTGTAAACATGGGAAGGGATCGTCTGGTTCCATTTCCTCAATGCAAGAATCCCTAACCGGCACCCTAGCATGGGCTGGTTCCTTATAATTCAGCCTGCTCTATTATGGAACTAAACTCTGCACTGACAAAAACTGATTGGTTCTGCCAACGCTCTTGGATGTAAAGAGGAACAGATGCTCTCTCTCTCACACCCACAAAAGACTTTTCAATGTTCAACCGAGGCACGAGGTCAACTGGAACCTCCGGGCGTTTTTTTGTCATCCAAAGGGCTGTGATATTCTGTGCTCCATTTGTACATTGATTTAAATATATATATATATATATAAATTAGGACTTAGCATTTGTTCATTTAAATGTGTACTTATTTGGTTTTTCTCCAATGCTCCAGTTTAAAGTTCATTTTAAACCTGTACTCTGACCTTTTCCATGCTAACGATTCTGTACCAGTTTCTGCGGTATGTAAACTTGATTGATATTCTGTCTCTTTCTCCAGGTCATGGATAAACCTGTGAAAAACAACATGAGGGAGAGCAGGACCCTAGGACTTACCATCTCTTTGGGGGTATGATGACTTGAGCAGGCAGGATGATCATGTGACTTGAGTTGCCCAGTAGAGTTAGGTTAGGTCCCCACGTGTCCCTCTTGTTTTAACTAAAAACCCAGGCACTGCCATGGAGTCAATGCCAACCCTAGAGGACAGGCTAGAACTGTCCCTGTGTGTTTTTGAGATGGCAGCTCTTCATAGGAAGCAGCTGGTGGTTTTGAAGTCCTGACCTTGAGGGTAGCAGCCCAGTGGGTAACCACTACACTACCAGGGCCTTTTCCCATTCTTAAAAGTATTCTAGTTTGACTTTTGAGTATCACGGTAACTTTAATTATTGGAGACCATGCCAAAGGACTTGCGGGAGCTCCCGAAATATGTTCTCTGTGGGATTCTCCTAACTTTTAACCATGCGATGCAATGAGATTAGTTTGCCAAATTAATTCTTAGTCCTAGCATTCATAGATTTTTTGAAATGCTTTCAAATGAGCATTTTTTTTCTCCACTGGAAATTAAATTCACCAGGCAGTAATTGCAGGTTTTATTTATTGTGTGCTTACTGTGTGCTAGATATTCATTACAAATGTTACTTCACTGAATCCTCATCATCACACGATGAGGTAGGGAGTGGTCCTCTGCATTTCGAAAGGAAGTTCTCAGTACTGGCTTACATGACTTTCCCAAAGCCTCTGAGCTAGTCACAGGTAGACACCAGATTCCAATGCAGACAATTAGACTCCAGGGTCTGCTCTGTTCCACTAATTTTTACATTGTGTCTTGTCTCCATTTGAAACCGGTGACATCAAAAACATATAGAAATAAAAGAAGCTGAGCTCAAAGATATCCTTCCCCTTAGAAAATCATTTAAAGCCAGACAAGAAAGTGAAGGTAATATAAATTTTCCAGGGTGCTAGCAGCGTTGATGGAATTACACAATTGAAAGGACAAAGCTAACGGGCACCCCACAAAGCTTCTGATAAATGGGCCATAAAAGTGCTCCCACACCACTGTGACGTAAGAGCCACCCTGCGAGCCCTTGAACTTCTCTGGCTTCTGGATTGGCTTACAGCATTTCCCATCCCTTCCCCTTGGCCCTGGGCCGGAAACTAGGACCACCATGGGCCCCCAAGCTGATTCTAGGGGATTTCTCCTTCCAAAGTGATTGTTTCCTACGATGAGAACGTGTGCTTGTCTGCTAGGATAAAGAGCAAGCGTGTAGAGTCAAGCAAACGCCCAATGTTACCTTTCGTAGATGTTTGCTGACCGAATGAACCCACGCCCACAACACGGTGCTGCACTTAGGAGTGAGGCTTAAGGGGAGTGGAGGCATGCCTGTACCACAAAGATCCCCTGCATCTTTTGCGTGTTTTCTTTTCCTTGTTGTGCAAAATACTCCACGCTGCAGTTTCTTACACCTGAAGTTTTTCAGAGATGTCACTGGCCAGGGAAGTGGCACCTTTTCCTCACCTTCCCCCTGCATGTTCTTCAATCCAAGACCCACACCTTATTGGTCACGCGATGGTAATGAAGGGATGGGCCGATGGTCTGGAATTCGCCAGGCTCTGCGAGAGGCAGCCAGAGAAGGACCCTATAAATACAAAGAATCTGGACCAGAGGACATTTTATTACAAGACTCGCTCCTTTCTTAAAGACAGTAAACATGATGAATCTCTCTTTGCCCCCGAATTTATGAAGACAGATGGCTCTCTCTGTGGTGGTTGTAGCTGGGGTTGCCTGGCAGTCTGAGGCAGGGGCGCAAACCCACACAAATACATTGATGGCCATCCCTAATGACAGGAGACGATGTCTCATGTTTGACTGAGTGGGACTTAAGGAAGTGACATTGTGTTTTACTATTGGGATAGACAAGAATTTCTCCAATTTACATGTTTCCATGGGAAAGACTCCAATACTTTCTGTCAGGGAAACCTTGAACTGCTTTAAATCCTGTTCCCCTGCAACTTTTTGTAGTATTCCTTTCAGCCAGGCTGAAAAGAAAAATATCTTTTTCTGCCCAGGCTTCTAGAACTACCAACCCAGGAACTGGTGGTGTAGCTTTGCATTGGAGTCGCCCACATTCGGTGCACACAGTTGGCTTTCTGCTGAGCCGGTGAAGGGAGACGTAAGAGGAGGGGGGGTGGGAGAGGAGGGAAATGGCAGGTTTCTGAGCTCAGTGTTTAAAGGTCTCTCTCACTCAAAAACACTGCTCAAGCTCGAGTGCACACGCACAGCCACACGAGGGAACTGGCTCCACTTTGCTAATGGCGGCCGCGCGCATCATTGGCTATGCAGATCACAGAAGCAAGCCATTCTGCTCAGCTCTAATTCCATCAGGATCATTTACCTTTTGAAGGATAGAAAAGAATGAATTGAAGATCAAAATCATCAGCCTTATTTGGCTTCATCCAAGATTTATAGCAGCTGCTTTCAAGGGCAACTGAAAAAAAAAAAAAAAACCAACTACGGAATTCACATCTGTACCATTTCTTGTCTTTCAATATTTCATAAATGTTACCAGCAAAGTCAACCTCTGGGGACATTAAAATTAAACAACCTCTATCCCTCTCCTATATTGGAACAAGAGCACATATCAATAATAGCTATATTTAACTACTCTCTTCTGTATCATACCTTTTAGGATTAGCTGTCTCAGAAGCCTGCATTGAGTTTACTATTCATTTGCCAAAGGTTATTATAATGTGGGAGCCGTATCTTTGTTATGTCAAAAGCATTAAAATTTGATTCAAATGGTTAATAATACAGTACCCATTATTGCCAGCTTTAGATTTGAATTTATTGTTTATGCAAACATTTGAGGAATATCCACCGACTTTAAAATGAAGATATGTTGTCCTCAATTTAAATGCCTTAAGGTGAAGGCCCCCAGATCGACATGCATGTGTTTATATGTAGATGTATATGAATGCACACATAGATGTGCACACACAAGCGCACACACACTACCGGGAGGACATGGCATGTGTTGTGAGCTCAGAGGCAGTCCATAGGGTTGCTGGAGTTTCTTTGGAAGTGTTGATTAGTTTAGACAGCAAGAAGTCTATGTCGCATTCTATAATAAAGGACCACAGTATAAGAGAGACTGATACAATGACTCACAAATTATTATCCTCAGGATCAAGCACAGTGGACAAATAATTGATAAGGCAAATTAATTTTCCATTTGCAAGATGCTCGTGTTCTAAACTCCTCTCTTCACGCATTCTTAAAGAGTTCTCAAGTGGAGTAGCTCCAGTGGACCTTGTTCACGGCGTCGTTTAGGATTTACAATACATGAACTCAGCATCAGTCCTTTTCATTGGGGTCTGACAGTATCTTGGCGTTTCGCTGCTTTATTTCTTGTAACAGTAAAGGTCAAGTGTGAAATGTCAATGGGAAATAGATATGTGCTAATTCAGTGAGCACTGAGTCATGCAAGTGCTTAATACTGACTGAATAATGTTGTTGGAATGGATGTTGGAATCA
Source organism: Tenrec ecaudatus (assembly GCF_050624435.1). Classification (NCBI taxonomy): domain Eukaryota; kingdom Metazoa; phylum Chordata; class Mammalia; order Afrosoricida; family Tenrecidae; genus Tenrec; species Tenrec ecaudatus. Next base: position 25,722,726 of record NC_134539.1, on the reverse strand, counting down.
GAGATATCAGGTTTTGCCTTGTTAGTTGGGGTCTCAGGCAAGATGTCCACTGTTTCTGCCTTACGTTGATCAGAATATCTAATGTCATTTTCATGGAGATACTATTGTTCTCTTAGACACATGCTGTGAGAAAGAGAGAATTTAACAGAGCTGTTAATGTCCAAAAAAGTGGTATATAAATGTTGGTCCGGGAACTGATTACAAGGATCCACATGTGACCTCTTCCCTGGGAGAGGGACAGCAGAGAAGGGGGCGAGGGGAGACTCCGGATAGGGCAAGATATGACAAAATAACCATGTATAAGGGAAAAAAAAGAGGACCTGATGCAAAGGGCTTAAGTGGAGAGCAAATGCTTTGAGAATGATTGGGGCAGGGAATGTATGGATGTGCTTTATACAATTGATGTATGTATATGTATGGATTGAGATAAGAGTTCTATGAGTCCCTAATAAAATGTAAAAAAAGAAAAGAGGAGAAAAAATGATTAGGGCAAAGACTGTACAGATGTGCTTTATACAATTGATGTATGTATATGTATGGACTGTGATAAGAGTTGTATGAGCCCCTAATAAATTGTTTAAAAAAATGTTGGTCCTTTGTTTCTAGCCTCATCTTCTAACTAAGATTTAATATGAGAGCAACAAAATTGTCATACATAACCATTTACCGTTGACAACGTGTTGTTTATTTAAGGAACTTAGACACAAGTTTAATGAGATGATTATTACTCCTAAAGATGGCCCTGCATTGGTATTACTGTCATGTTTTATAGATACGAGGAGGCTTCAAAAAGTGAGTGGAAAAACTCCATTATCTTTCAGTTCCATTTTCCACACACGTTTTGAAGCTCCCAAGTGTGTCTAGATATGTCAATGGCCTTGATGGGGCGAGAGGGAGAAGGAGCAGGAGGGCGAATGTCTCAGTTACGTTCCTAAGGTGCGTGGACATGGGAATGGAATCTTCCAGCTCAGGTTGCCATTCTTATCCTCTTGGAGCTACTTCCTCTTCCTCTCTGGGCTCCCCTCCATCTTTGGCTTTCTCAGTTTCTCCCCTGAACGCTTCCAAGAGGTTTCAGGATGTGCCTAGTCCTTTCGCGCTCCGAGGTCTTTGCACCGAATGTTTCTTAGGACTGGAATCAGTCTTCCCTTACTCCTAACAAAATTGACGTCTTTTCACCTTAAATATTGATTCCTCAGAGAGCATTTTCCCGAGAATCTTAGCTAAGATAATCTTGCCACCATCATTTTTGTTTCACTGCAACCAGGTTATTTTTCTCTGATCTAAAGTCATAATTATCATGTGTGTCTACCACCTGTCTTTCCAAGTATGTCTCTTTTATTGTTATAACTACGATACCTAGCTTAGTATACGGTAGAGTAGGTACTGAACAACAGCCATATTGGTGATAATAGTTTACTGCCATCAAGCAGATTCTGACTCAGAGCCTCCCTGTAGGACAGACTAGAACTTCTATATGTATGATCTATGTGTATCTACCTACCTGCCTGCCCACCTACCTGTTTAAAGGTCCCTAAGTAACACAAACAATTTGTGCTTGCCTACGAACTTAAAGGCTAACAGTTCATACCCACTATGAGGCTATGGAGGAAAGGCCTGGTGATCTGCTTACATAACGATTATAGCAAAAAACTCCACGGAACTCCACTCCACAACAGATGGAGCCTCCAAAGCGACTCAGTAGCAATGCGTTATTCTTGTTTGACCTCGGTGGTGCCTTATGAGGTGGAGGCTGCCATTTTCTCACAGTACAGATTCCGATGCTCAGACAGAGGGCAGGTAAGCGAGTGGCCCAAGGTCAGACAATTGGCAATCTGAATATATGCATGAAAGTGCTCCTCCTCTGCCTGAGCTTTTCACTAGTTCCAATTAGAAAATTTTCTTTATTTGAATTTGTAAATTAAATGATCGTGGTTTCATCTTGATCACCTTGACCAGTACCTTGGGCAATTGGTCCAAAGAAAAGCCTTTCTCTTTCTCCCCTCTTAACTCCTCCAGCTTGCTGCTTGTAACTTGTCATCAGTTTTCAAGTTACTCCAGTAGACACCAAGAAATGGAGATTGAATTATATAGGACTTAAGAGTCCTTGGGGTTCTTGGGTGTAGTGGGTTAGGAGTCGGGCTGCTAACTAGAAAGCCGACAGTTTGAAACCACTCACGACTCCTCAGGAGAAAGATGAGGTGTTCACTCTCATGAAGTCTTACAGCTTCAGAACCCCTCAGGGGCAGTTTTCCTCTGTCCTACAGGGTTCCAGTGAGCTAGGAGCCCTGGGTGGTACAAATGGTTAACACACATAACTCCTAACTAAAAGGCTGGAAGTTCAAGTCCATCCAAAGACATGTCAGAAGAAAGGCCTGGCCCTCTTCTTCTGAGAACTTCATGGAGCATAGTAGGATATTTCTATTTTTTAATTTAAATCATTTTATTGGGGGCTTATACAATGATCACAATCCATGTATACATCCATCGTGTCAAACACATTTAGAAATAAAAGCAAGCCAAGCTGTTTCCACCTGGTTTCAAACCGGTGACCTTTAACAAGTGAGGCAAATGTGATGACCACTACACTACAGAAACCACTTAGAGCACAGTGCTTCTATCGGACACATTTAGGATTGCCACAATTCAGAAACGACTCCAGAGCAACTAGTTTAGCTTGCGTGTACAAGACAGAAGTATGGTGCCCTGAGGTTTATTTTGGAGACTCATCCACACCGCCTTAGGAAGCTGGGTGGAGACATCTCTGAGAAAAGCACCAGCACGTGCTCTTGGCTCTACTCCGGGATGGGTGGCAGTGTGCACTCGCTCACCCCCCAGTTCTGCAGCACAGCCACAGGAAGAAATGCATATAGTTCAGAGGAAGAATAGTTGTCTACTGTTAGGACAGTTTTTATTTTCACCGAGCCGTTGTGGACCTAACTGGGATCCATGTTCCTTTGCTTTTTATACTGTCTCCGATATTCTTTTACTTTTATTGAAGACTCAGTGCCCTTCCTTGAACCCCAGTCACTGAAATAGCTGGTGATCAGGTGTCTCCAGGGAGCTCTGAAGTTGCGTTGGGCCCCGGCCCCCACATTCAATGCCTCTGGACTGCTGTGCTGGGAGCCAGCTTTCACATTTACACTTGCCTCCTCCTGCTGCTGTCAGTTGTCACTTGCCAGCTGCCAGCTGCCCTAGCCGCTGTCATCTCCTGCCTGATTTTACACCTGGTTGTCAGAATGATGACTCGAGGGTGGATCCAACTCTCCTCAAGAGTCAAGTGTGTGGACTTCATGACAGTCATTTTACACAGAAAGAAGGCTTGTTTTTCTTCTTATCTCTGAGTTGGGATGATTAGAATGACTAGGGATGTGGCTTCTCGGCAATAAATTAATAAAATCCTGGTGGCACGGTGGCCTAGGCTAGACTAGCCCTCAAGGTTGGCAGTTCAAACCCACTAGTAACTTCTTGGGAGGAAGATGAGGCTGTTTGCTGCTGTACAGACCCCTGGCCTTGGAAACCCTTTATGGAGTCATGCTGAGTTGGAATGGACTCAGTGGCAGTGGGTGGGCAATAAATACGGTGATCATTTTTCTTCTTATGATTATACTGCCATCATTGAGACTTGTGTGTCCCTGGGTGGCTCAAATGGCTAAGTGCCTTTAACTGTTAGTTAAAGATGGGTAGTTCCAACCACTCAGAGGCTCCTGAGAAGGCAGACCTGACCATCTGTTGCGGTCCACGTGGGAGAGTCCTCCTCTCTGCAGCCATGGGTCAGAGTTGGCAGCAACAACAAGAACTATCGAAAATGTATGCTTTTATATAGTCCTAGTTTAATTCACAGATAATTTCTTTCGGCCCACTAAATAGCTACATGGTTGCTAAGCCCTGGCATTATAGTGATGCTCAGGAAAACCAGGCCTGCCCTCCACTGCCGGCTCTGCTTTCTCGAGGGCTGTGGGGCTTTCTGCTCCTGTTTCCGAGATGGCTCATTTTACACCCAATGCAATGACCAAACTGACCCATCCCCTCTCTTAGACTTTGCTAAACCCTTATTGTGTGGTACCACCTAATCATTTGTTAGGAGTTATGAAGACTGGGCAGAAGGGCCGTAGCAAATACTTTCACTCCTCTATAAGTAGTAAGACTTACCAAGGAGAAGGTGCCCTACGGGGAACAAATCTTGCCAAGAAGTTTAGGGAAGCCCTCCCCGTGGAATTAAGGGAGCTAAACTGTGAAAGAAGACGAGGAACCAACTTAGGCTAAAATATATAGGGCTCTGTGTTAATCTGAGTTGACTAGAGAAACAAAATTCATAGACACTCCTATGTGTGCAAGAGAGAACTTTATATCAAAGAGCAATTGTACTTTAAGAAAACATCCCAGCCCAGTCCACATCAAGTTCATAAGTCCAATATGACCCCATATGTCAATGCCTGTCCATAAATTTCTCTTTAGCCTCATGTAGCCATGCTGTGATACTGAGTGAAGGAAGATCACAGGTCAGTGGGTAGAAAGTCTTGTGGATCGAGTGGCGGTGGAAGCATCTCAGCACTGGCATGGGTCTCCACGTGGCTCCCCCAGTTCCAGGGCTCTGGTTGAATCAGTATAGCGCCATGTGGCTTGTCAGCAGGAAGAGGAAGCAGAGCGAGGGAGGAATACAGGAGTTCCCAGAATCCTTAGGAGAAGGCCATGCCCACCCGGAGGCCTCTCTGGCTAAGGCTTGCTAGTCTGGACTCACCCCTTCACAAGTTGACAGGAGATTATGTAATTGCCACAGACACTATTCTTTTTGGAGGGCAGGGGGCTTTATCCTTTTTAAAGGAAATTTTATATCCATTATTTCACTGTGCTCTTGATGGGGGATAGGCATTGGACTGTCACCCATGAGATTGGCAGTTCAAATCCATCAGCCACTCTGCAGCAGTAAGATGAGATTGTCTGTTCCTGTAAAGAGATCCAGTCTCAGAAACTGGATGGGATCACTCTGAGTCAGATTACATTTGATAGCAGTGGGTACCAGCTCAGTGAATTCCTTTACAAGATGGTGATTCAGGCTTTTTGTGACTTTTCCCACACAACTAGCAATATGTACCTGCGGCTGAGACACCAGTCCCCTGACATTTAAGAAATGTGGGTGATTAATCTGGACTTAGATCATATTCCTCTATTCATCATTAACATCCCTTTCTGGTCCCCTGCATCCTTAACTGTAAAATGATGATTATCCATACTAGTTTCAGATGAAATGAGATGGAAAGTCACTTTCTCAAACAGGCGTTCTCTTCCCTTAGTTTCCTTCCTCTGTGACTTCTTGGACAACCATGCCACCCCTTCCTTGAGTTGTGGAACTGATGCATCCTGTGATCAGGGTGAATCACCTGTCAAACTCCCCTTTGTTCTATATGGGGCGGGGTATCGGTGTCCTTTTACAGAGATATAGGTGTTCTACATCTGGGAGTGCTTCAAAGAGTTTGTAGAACAGTGGAAGTAAAAGATAATGGAATCCCCCCTCCCCACTCCCTAAAGGAGTCCTGCTGGTACAACGGGTCAATGTTTGGCTGCTCAGAGGAGGGTGGATGGTGGGTCCGCTTTGTGTGAGAAAAGGCCTGGCAATTTGCTCCTGTGAAGATTACAGCTTAGGAAACACCATGGGGCAGTTCTGTTACACTGTCTCCCCACATAGGATTGCTATGAATTCAAAGGAACTCAATGGCACACGGCAACAACCAAGTACATTTCTTCTTTAAAATATATCGGGACATGGCATTGTGCATTTATTTTAGGGACCCAGGAACTGAATCTGCCAGATGTACAGTTAGCCCTCCAATGCGGTTGCAGGTTGACTCACTTCAGGAACAGATGGGGCACTAAGTTTTACTCTTGCAGAAACTCACAGTTAAATTAATACCCAATTGTGGCAACTACCTCATCCTGGCTGTCTGCACACTTATTTGTCTTTCAATTGACTTTGGGCTCATTAAGTTGCGTGGTTTTGTGTTTTATATGACTGCCTACTTTTAGGAAGCAGACACCTTATAAAACTCTAGAGAATATGGGTTATTGTGTGAGAGTCCTGGATTTGAATCTTGCCTGTAGCCTTGAATTGATGAGTGGATTTTATTAGTGAAGTTACTTCATTTTCTGCCTCAGTTTCCTTGATCTAAAAAAAGGATAACAACGACTTTATAGTGATTACATTAGAAAACTAAATACAAGACCTAAACATGTAAAAAGCATCCTCATCTGTAAAATAAGAACAGTATCAATTCTACTCATAGTTTGGTTTAAAGGGTTAAATAAATCCCAACCAAACTCCCTGCCACTGAGTCATTTCGGACTCCTTGTGATCCTATAGGAAAGGTAGAATTGGCCCTGTGGGTTTCTGAGATTGTAACTCTTTACAGGAGTCAAAAGCCTCATCTTTTTCCTAAGGAGCAGCTGGTACTTTGAACTGTTAGCCTTTTTTGTAACAGATAACACATAACACATTAGGTAACTCATCACACCATCGTGATGTGGTTACAGAGCATTGTAGATGATAAGGAACGACAATTAATATTATTATCCTAGGGTGGTAGAAACAGTTAATAAGCTCAACTATTAAGTCAAAAGTTGGAGATTAAAGTTCCCTAAGAGTGCCTTGGAAGGCAGGAGTAGAGATTTGCTTCTGAAATATTAGCCATCGCAAACTATAGTGCACAGTTCCAGCCTGGCACACACAAGGCTGCTATCTGTTAGAGACAAATTGATGACAAGCGAGTTTTATTATTGGCCTGAAAAATTAGGAAGATATGTGTAGAGCGTGATTGCAGAAGCATGTTTGAGACACACTATGCGGGAGGCAGGGTTCAAGGGCAGTCCTGAGTTCTGAGTCACTGCTGACTCTCTTAGGGTAGCGAGTGTCAATTTTCTGAGCTATCTCCTCCATCTCAGAAGTCCCCGGCCAATGTCAAATCCTCTCTGGTGGGAGTTCCTTATGTCTCTAGATTAGACTTCAGCACTAACTGCAACCATTTTTCTTTCTTATTTTCATTTGCCATCAAATGTTCTACAGGCTTAGTTTTTCTGTAAAACCAAAGAGACCACAAGTCAGAGTGCAGAGCGGGGGCGAGAACGTTGCTTGGTTCTCAAAGGATGGTGTCGAGCTGTGGAGTTCGGGTCACCTGTGCTGGTGTTGGTACAGCCCTTGACAGGGGTGAAGTCTGTGAAAGGAGATGAGGATTTGGCAGTGACTTATGATATGCCTATAACAAGGACATGGAACCATGCACAGGCAGGAGACAGTCAGGAGGATGGTAGAGTGTCACAGCTGACCAAAAGAAGGTAGGTAGCATGAGAACCATTGATGAAACTGCCAGGTAGAAGGGCTGGGTACAGTGTGCAAGAAGGGAAATTGTAGTGGTTGGGATATAAAATTAGAAAGCTCACCTGATATAAGTAAAATATATATGGATGAAGGCATAGGGGCACAAGATTTTTCATCTAAAACTCCAAACCCAAACCACTACCATCCAGTTCAGTCCTCCCCATAATGACCTTCTATAGGGTTTCGGAGGCTGTGGATCTTTGGAGGGGCAGAAAGTCTCAGCTGTGTTCTCTGGAGTGACTGGTGGGTTTGCACCCCCGCCTTTCCTTTAGCCCTTCAGTGCCTCTTCAACAGAGTCACCAAGGTCCCTTTTTCTGTAGGCACATTTTAAGTATATTTTCCTAAGGTCTAGTGTTCAGGTAATATCCAACCATCACCTGAAAACTATTTTGTTAATGAATAAATGATGACAAGAGAGACGACAGAGCAAAAGATGACAAAAAAATTGTAGTGTCTGAGAATTTATGAGTATATGAATGCGCGGTGCTTAAGGATTCTGATATGACAGAGGTTGAGGTAGAAGTCCATCCTTCCACCCACCCAACCATCTATTCATTAACCTCTTATTCATCTCTCTATCCACATATCCACTGACTCTTTATTATATTAAATAAGCATAAGTATGCTGTCTTTTTCTTGCCCCAGAAGATGAAGGAACAACTCATGAAAAGGGAAGCAGCTTTTAATTGAGCGATGGCATGAATGGGGCCTCTTGTGAGAAAGTGAATTCTCCTTGTTGTTCCTCTATTAACCCAGTATTTTTCTGTCACTAGAAATCTGACTTAATGTTGAAACACAGTGAAGAAGATCAACGCCTATGGGGTTTCAGTATGGATTACAATTTAATGTAAAGAAAACAATACACTTCACTGGACCAACATCTAGCATCATAGTAGAGAAAAAAAAATCAAAATTGGCAAAGATTTCCTCTTACCTGGGCCCACAGTTATCGCCCATGGAAGCCGCCGTGCTGACTAGCACCTAATAAGCAGTGATGCGTCAGTGTGCAGTGGTGCACTTATTGCACTGGGCGAGCTGCTGTAAAAATGTTATTTAGAATGTTCAAGAGCAAAGATGTTATTTGGTAAAGGTGTTACCGTTTTAACTAATTCAACTTAAACGGGTCACACCAAACTATACTTTTACTATATTCCCAAAAGGGTAAAATTATGACTCTGTTCTTTAGTTATTTGAGTGTCTTTTACTGCAGAGATCTGATTGTTGTCTACTTATCTAAGATGTATGCTATCATTATCTAAATCTATTCCAGAGACCATCGGCTTATAGTTATGAGGGTAGGCCTCCTGTGTCTGTGTTCTCAGAGAAAAAAAAGACTCCCAATTCCAATATATATTTTAGACATTTTTTTTATTAAGTCTTAAACAGACAAATAGGGATAAAGGCAAATAATTCAGATGAAGGAGATCATTAGCATATACCCTAAAAGTGTCCAAAGGATTCACAGCAGCGGGACTAATTATACACAATGTGGAAAACAAGGAAATTGTCACAAATTCATGATTGGCCAAAGATCAACTCACCACTGCTGCAGATGGGACTATAAAGCAGATGATTTGGATACATACAAAATTGTAGATTAGGGGAGTTTACAGGATTGGGTCTGGTACTCTCAGAACTCTTGGCCAGGGGGCGACACAAGGCCAAATGGTCTTAGTATTCCAGTTTCTGTTCAGGGCACACGTGGCAAGCCCTGCTATCCTGGTGACCCATGCAACTCCTGGTGAGTTTCCATGACTGTAATTGTTTAGAGGAGTAGAAAGCCCAGTCTTTCGCCTGAGGATTTGCTGGTGGTTTTGAACCGCTGGTCATATGATCAGAGCCTATTTTGTAACCACTACACCACCAGGGCTCCTTATCAAGTGCTTAGAAGTTAAGCTCTAATACAGTTGTATATTCTTGAGTTTATTTCAATGCTTGAAACCTGGTAACCTTTAAGGAGACAGACTGCTACATCTTTCGTCTGCAGAGCAACTGGTGAGTTCAAACCATTAACCTTTCAGTAGTAACCTCAGCAGCTGCTAAAGCACTTGGTTTATGCAAAGCTAAGGCATCAGGATAGAAGAAAGGCTTATTCAAGACTGGTGCTAGGCAGGTAATCCTACTTTGCTTGCTGAATGTGAGGAGGACTTGAGGACTTGAAGCACTTGCCTATAAAGATCAAGGATTACAGCCTTCGGTATTGATTACAAGTCAATGTAAAGGAGACCCAAATCCTCACAACTGGACCAATTTAACATCATGCTAAATGGAGAATAGGTTGGAGTTGTCACGGATTTCATTTTGCTTGGATCCACGACCAATGCTCATGGAAGCAACAGCTAAGAGATCAAAAGACACATTTCATTTGGTAAATCTGCTGCACAGAACCTCTTTAGAGCATTGAAGAGCAAGGATGTTACTTTGACAAGTGAAGTGCCCCTGACCCAGGTCATGGTATTTTCAGCTCTGCATATGAAAGTCAGATATTGAACAAGGGAGACTGAAAAAGAATTGATGTATTTGAATTGTGGTGCTGGGCAGAATACTGAAAGTACCATGGACTGTTGGAAGAAGTATGGTCAGCATGGTCCTCAGAGGCCAGGATGGCGAGACATTGTAGCCAGTATTTTGGACTTGTGATTAGGAGTGACCAGTCCCTGGAGAAGGACATCATGCTTGGAAACGTGAAGAAGAGTGAAAAAAGAGGAAGGCCCTAGAGATGGATGGATACATGGCCGCTACAACGGCTCAAACATGGTGACCATTGTGAGAGTGGCACAGGACTGGCAGTGCTTTGGCTGTTGTGCACAGGGTCTCTATGGGCCAGAAACTCAATGGCACTTACAACAGCTGTCTGTGGTAGGAGCCACCATGACCTAAGTTCAGATGCCCATTGGAGTTCTTGGTTACTTCCTCAGTGCTTGCTGATCATTTGGGTTCACCAGTATGATTCTGCCAATAAAATCTGGGCAAATCCAAGCAGAGGCAGTTTGCTCTCTGGAGAGTGTGCTTGAAAGTAGATTAACTAGTATCCAGAAAGTGTTCACACAAAGAGCTAGGGAACTTGCTTGGATCATTTCCAATCAGATGTACATTACCTAAGTTCAAGTTTGGGGTCCTAGAGATTATGACTCAGTGCACTATGATTTTGAGTCATATGCTGATGCCCGCATAACAGGGCAATCAGAGGCCCAGAAACAATCCCAGAACCTTTTCTATCTCAAAATTATGTATCTCAATCATGGTCCTTCCCCTGCTCCTTCTGTCTGTTGAAGGGGAAAGAGGAGACCCCAAATCTCAAATCAGATTTATAGAGACAAGCTTATTAAGTGTCAAATAGGACAAAGACAATTCTTCTGGATGAAAGAGATCATTAGCATGAGGCCTTAATGGCGTCGAAGGATTTATCGAAAACTGCCTGTTTAGATAGGATATGGAAGTCCAAGGGAAACGGTCGTTAAAGCACGATTGGCAGCAGATCAATAGGTCACAGATGCCAGTGAGACCCCAGAAGTGGAAGTGGGACCACGATTGGGAAACATACCTTATCACTAGAGAGAGGAGCTTACACGATTTGTTCAGGGCCCTCTGACTGAGGCAATCAGGGTATGACTCATGACCATGAAATCTTAGTAGCTAAAAATCCATCAAGAGCACACCCAGACAAGTCCCCAGAGTCTAGATGACTGCCCTTCCGTGGACTGGCTAGTGGAGTGGGGGCAATCTGCTTTCTAATGCCCTCTGCCAGAGGGACTATCTAGGCACATTGCCCATTAAATGGTCAGAAAGACTTCAATGGAGCCTGAAACCATGTACAGATTCAGAATGGATTTAGGGCCGTTACTGTAAATCCTAGCTTCTGCAAACTTCATGAATGTAACGTAGAGCAGACACTCTAGTACAAGCCCCATGTGGCACGCGGATGCATTCTCCTGACATCAGTCGTGACCTTGTGAAGCTTTCCTTTGTTCTCCATCATGGCTAATGCTCCTCCGGCCCTTGTGCCAGGGCTTCCAGTCCTGTCCAATGTCATGGAAATGTACATGCAATGGAAGTATAAGTAGGGCCAATCAGAATAGATTTTCCGAAACTTCGCTGCATGGGCGAGCACAGAACTCTGCTTATGGTCTTTAATGTAAGGGTCCTGGAGTGAGGTATGAATTTGCCACTGATGGTTGAAGGTCATTATCTCTCCCACAGGGGCGGACCTCTCTTCAGAGTAAGTCACATCCATGACTCACCGAACCAGAGAAGCCCAAAGACAAATAGATGGCCTTTTCTTTAAGGTGTAAGGAAATGAACAGAATGGAAACTTTAAATAACAAAAGGAGATCATTTCAATAACAACAACAACAGAAGGACCTGCGAAGCTATGGCGCCCAGCCCCGGGTGTTGGATTTGTATTTTTGCATTTTGCAACCCAAGGTTTTGTAAAGGAGCTCTGTGAACTATCTAAAAGTTGATGATGAAAAAGGCAGGAGAACGAGAAATCCGGGGAAACGTAAATGAATTCATCAACCAGGCTCGAAAAGGAGATTGTCTATCTTCACACATTTTCCCCTTCATCTTGACTGAGGACAGAAAGCAGACGTTGCGACATATGCTAAATGCAAGCTCGTGTTTCTGGGAACGAATGGTTATTACAGATTGAATTAAGTTTCCAGGATGGCTGGAGAAAAAAGCCTTGGAAATGGGATCGCCTTTCTTCTGTCTAGCCCATTTTGTATTGTGCCACGTTGGGGAAAAAAGTGACAGATGACTTCCCGCATCCCTCACAACCATCATTTCCTCCACACGGTACGGCTTGTGGCAGCACTTGACTTAACAGCCCTCCCCGCACACCGTCTATTTGTTGCACACAGTGAAGCTAATCCTAGGCTGGCCCCTAGGCTTCTTTCTGGTTTATCGGCTTTTGGTGACAGGTGAAAGATGGAGGAAAAACAGCTGGCTGGGGTGAGGGACAAAAGGGCCCTGCTGCACACAGGACTCCCTCAGGCCACCAGCAGGTGGGATCTTTATGTCCCATGATTAAAGAGGGCCACTTCCAGTCCTTCTCACCACGTGCCACTGGGCTGGGAAGGAAAATGGGCAGCAGGTAGTTTTTCTTCTTCAGAGCCCTGTTTTTCGAAGAAGGCACGTTGGAGTTCTGAGAATACTCTGAAGCCCCAGGGAGGAGAAGGTTCCCTTCTGGGACTGGGGGCGCCTGAGGGTTCAGCAGGGTATGGTATTGGTTGATGTCTCCACAAGAGGGCACCCCAACTTTTCATCTTTGCTTTCCCATCCCTCGAGGATAGATTTGCTCACATTGTTGCCAGACAAGGGGAGACGACCGCATTCATCCTGCGTGGAGCCAACTTCCTCCCCTGTCTCGATCCTCCGTGTCATCCCGTCTCAGACAGTCACTGTTAGGATGTCATTGGTAGGAACGTGAGCGTGCCACCGCCACTGCCTTCAATACCAAGTTCTGCTTCCCAGGCTGAACCCACTCCCACAGGTGACAGGTGTGGCAGGTAGAGCGGATGTCGATTTGCACTCGTGTAAGGGTGGAGTCCAACCTGTCAATCAGGCCACAGCGCCATGAGACCTTTTTATAAGAGAGATGCTGGGGACCCCTCCCTCCTCCCTCTGCCGCCTGGGACTTCCTGCCTCCTGGGACTCTGTGTCTGCTTTCAGGGCTGGCCCCATCGGGCAGCTGACCCTGGGAGCCAATCTGGGAAGTGCAGGCACCTTGCCATATCTCCGCCTTAGATCCTTGCCACGTCCACAGCCTGCGATCTCCCTGCGAGTCTTGCTGCTCCTTTTAGCATCACCGGCCTTCAGCTGTGAGTCTGAACAGAGCTCTGCCTAGCACCCAATCTGCAGACTGCAGTTGGTGGACTGGGTGCTTTCTCGATATGTTACTTCTTGATAGAAAGTTATTTCCTATACATATGTGAGTGTTGCCGATTTTGTTTCTCTAGACAACCCCGTCTAATCCAACCGATAAGAGGCCATGTATGGACAAGTGCTTCTGGAGCGAGTTGTGGTGTAAGCTCAGGATGAGCATTTCCATTTGGTTGTGGATAGTCTTAGGAAAAACAAAAACAATAAAATGAATGGCCATAAAAATGAACTAAGAATGCATTTAGAAGCCACACCAAAGGATGTATAGCCGATCATATGTGGCATTCAGTTTTATTATGTTTAGATTTGATAGGAGTAAACGTATATTTTGTTCAATATAATCAAAGGTTATTGGGGAAAAACTTATCCCCAACCTCCCCTCCCCAATATTGTTCATCAAAAGTCTATGAATAGCAATTTATATTAAAAAGAACCACTATTACATCTGTAAAAGTTTTCTTCTTTCACAATCACAATGAAACGATAGTGGTTACCATATTAAGCTACCTATACACACACTTTGGGGAGTGGTGGAATTTTAGCCTCCATATGGAGATATACTGATTGGATTCCTGGCAAAGACACCATTGTCAATGTCTGTCTCTGCAGGCTTGTATGTTGCTATGGGCAGAAGAACAGATTTCAGCACAACCTCCAGACTAAAACAGACTAGGAAGAAAGGCTTGGTAGTCTACTCCTGGAAACCAGCTGATGAAAATCTTATGGATCACAATCATGGAATCTAATGGCACATGGGCCCACCATGAGTGCAGTTCCAATTCTAAGGAAGCCCGAAGCAACATTAACCCTTTAACTGTGCACATACTACAAGCTTTGAAAAATGTGAACACGTGAGTTTGCTTTTGTTACGTTCTGTAATGTAGGTTGGGCTGAAGGCAATGCTACTGAAAGGAGAGCATGCACACCTGTATCTAAACTGTCTGCATGTTTTGTGCTAATAATATCATGGTAGGAAAACCATGGTATAGTTAATGAAGGGAGAAACATTACTTTGGGATGAGTAAGAGGAACACAGTCCGATTTCTATTTTGTTCTCACGTTCTCCACAGGAGCCTTGGAGAGGTTTCCTTTTCTGTCTCTTTATGTCTTTCTCCCAGTTTCCATGTACTGTTTTGCTTCTGAGGCTAGCACCTGTGACTCTTTTGGAAGATAACTCTCAGAAAGCAGGGTGGAATCCAACTAAACAATCAAGTCACGGCCTGATGATGCCTCGTTGGAGATGTGTGTGGGGGGGTGCTCCTGGAAACTGGCCCCTCTTCTCTGTGACTTCTCATTCCTGCTTGACGAGTCTGCTGATGAGCCCGAGAGCTGTTCACACCCTGCTATGTTTCCACCAACCTTGGAACCATGTGACTCTGCCCCCACTGGTCTATGAGCTTCTTGATTCTCTTTTCTGCATCACTAGCCGTCAGCTACATGAGTCTGAAGAGGGACTTATGCACTAACATCAGATCTTTTTGGATGTGAGTTGAACTGGACCAGGATGCCTTCTCAGTATATAATTTCTTCTTGATATGAAGCTCTTTCTTATACATGGATGACTGTCACCGGTTTGTTTCTCTAGCCCATTCAGTGTAGCACATGTGGGTTAGAAGCGTTTACCACTTATACCACTGGGGCTCTTATGGAAGAAGAAGGAGAAATATGGACCAACCATTGGCTAATTTTAACATGATTGATTGAAACCTGCCTCCCCCTCCCTGAGATCACAGCATATTAGTTTACAAGATAATCATTATTCAGCCAATATTCAATATTAGTCTTCAAATTAATATTCAAATGTGAAAAATCTGGCCTCCAGCAAAGAAGCCCTGGTGGCATGATGGTTCCGCATTGATGGGCTGTGATCTGCTAGGGCTCCAATACAGAAGTACCAGCCACTCTGCAGGAGAAGGACATGGCTTTCTACCAGAGGTAGCCGTAAACAGTTACAGCCTCGGAAAGGCACAGGGGCAGCTCTACCCTGTCTTTTAGGGTCTCTATGACTTGACATCGACTCAATGGCAATGGCATTTATCTATCTATCTATTATCTATCATCTATCTATCTATCTATCTATCTATCTATCTATCTATCTATCTATCTATCTGGCCTCCAGCAAGAAATAAGTGAGTTGTAACTTCCGGGGAAAGTAGAGGTGCCGGCTGATTAGTTTTAGCCAGGGATTTCTTAAAAGTAATCATTTGGATGTTTGGGTTAGATATCAATTTCTCTCTTTCACACTTTTGCACCTCTCTGAGGTGTGATGAAGAGTCCCCTTACAAAATTGGGCCAAGGTTAACCTCGAGGAATTGACTTTGCTAGCCCTCTCTCCCTCTCCTGCCCTGCTCCACCTTTCCTTTACCGTTTTTTAAAAAAAATTTTGTATATTTTTGTGGGCAGCACTTTCTTAATACACCACATACACATGAATTTTGGTCTCATATCTGTCTGCTTCCAGCAAGCCTAGCCTAAGGCAGTGTCAGATGCAGAGTGTTTTAGAAATAGGAATGACAGACCATAAAATGTCTCTATGCATTTCAAAGCTCTTGCTTTGAGAGCTCCTAGGGGCCAGCATTGCTAATGTCTAAATGTCCACTTCAGGAAATAAAGAAGCCTAATCGAGCCTGGCTTGTGTAGTAAACCAGAGATATTTACTTAATGTACCAGTTTTCCTGCTGTATATTTGGAAACATTTGCCATAGTTAGTCTCTGTTTTCTATAGACTTTTTTCTCTCTCCTAGATTTCAATGATTGTAAGCTCTGTTTCTTATCCTTAAAGCAAAACCAAGCCAAACCAGCTAACCAGGGGATTATGGTATGTCAGAGTAGACCTCTGTGCCATAGGATTTTCAATGGCTGATGATCAGAAGCTGATCTCTAGGCCGTTCTTTGAAGGGAGGTGCCTCTCGGTATGCACTTGAACGTCCGGTCTCTCGGCTAGAGCTGAGTGTTTTGACTATTGACACCACCCAACAACTCCTTGTGTGCCATTACAGGAATTCAATGTAGACCTTTCTTCTAAGGCTTTGAGGTATGAGTAAGGGATTCATGGAAATACGAATCATTTTCAAGAACTGCCCCCTTGCAAAGCCATCCTGAGATGGTTGCTGTGCCTGGAGTAAAACCCTGTGAGAGGACAGACGATATCACAAAGTCAGACTAATTTTCAGTCAGACGACTTTGAACTCCTGAAAACAATGAGAGAACATAGAAAAGGAAGGGTGAGTTTGCTATTATAAAGTGCTGTGATGCCCGTTATCTTTTTCTCCAGACGTCTATTACATAGTCGGCGTCTGCATTGGGTCATCTAATTCTCAAAACAACCCTAAAATACAGGTGTTTCTCTCCCTACTTTTTAAAAAAGTAGATGAAGTCTAGAAAAATTAAGTACCTTGTTCAAGGCTAAACAATAGAGGTGGTATTTGAATCTAGGTCTACCAACCCCTGCTACCTGTACAGTTTGACAAAAAAAATAATTCACTAAATATCAGTGTAACTTAACAGCTTTCAGGGAGAGTCAATGACTGTTTGGAATATCGATGCATTCCTTTGGTATAAAAATAGTATTATTGAGATGCTTCCAACACTTTCAAGAAAATGATCTCCCTCGTCGTCTTGTTGAACAATAAACCCAAACTAAACTCCCTGTCCTTAAGTGACTCACAATGGCTCAGGCTAGTGCACAGAGTAGAATGCTCCACAGGGTTTCCAAGTCTGTCCCATCTTCAGGAAAACCGACTTTGGCATCATTCTTTCGTGATTCAGAGAAATTCACGGACAGTCTGAGCAACGTAACCACTGCACCCCTAGGACGCGTTCCCAACATTAGCTACTATTTACGGATTGCTCCCTATGCCTAATTTAATCTTCACAAAAATTTTGAGAAGGGACTAATTAGTCTAATTAAGATAGTTTAGCTAACTTGTCCAATGACACATGGATCCCCAAACAAAAAAATCAATCTAACAGCATTGAGTAACCCTGTGTAGTGTGTCCGAGACTACAAATCTTTATGGGAGCTGATAGCCTCACCTTCCTCCCATGGAGTGGTCAGTGGGTTTGAACCACTTACCTTTCATTACTCAGCCTAATGCTTACATGACAGCACCATCAGGGCTTATAGGTAGTAAACAGAACATGTGGGATTGGACCCAAGACTGTGAGCTTCACTGCTATGCTGATAGCGGCGAGTGCTCAAGGGAGCCAGCAGTCTTTACCAATTGAATCAGCGCAAGGGAATCCATAAGGTTGAACTTGCAATGTCCTAACAGTATCTTGTTTCTCATTAATGTCAAACTGTTCTAGAAAAAGAGCAGCAAATTCATCGTCTGACAGTAGCTTGGATTGACGTTAAAGAGAAGGGATGTTTCATTCTCATTCCATTGTAGAAGTGTTGTCTTCAACATTAATTCCCTTTCTACTGTTCAACCATTGTTCACTTTTTTTGGGGACAGAACAGAATTTCAGAGGGTTCATCATAGCCAGGTGCTTCTCTGTACCTGGTGCGTCTGATCTGCAGAGCAAAGGGATTCATAGACAAACACAACAGCACTCATTGCGGACCACACAATTAATCATTCTAGGTTTCTGATTTGTTTCTTGAAACGGACTATGTTCCTGTAATGGGAAAAAGACAGCTCCATTCATCACAAAATACCTCACGCTGCTCCTCGGCACCCTCCGCTGGTCCCTCGCCATCCCAAAAGCTCTGGAAACATCTGCTGTGGGTATCATGGCCGGGCTTTTCCCCATTCCCTCTTAGGCTCGCCTTCTCAGCCTCCTGGTTTTGAACTCTCCTATTGTGGGTCAAGACTAAGAGGCCAGTGGCCTCAGTGGGGATGAACAATTAGCAAGTTCATTACTTACAGTGCCATTCACAGCTCTTGCCAATGATTACATTTCTGTGCATATGACATATTGCCTGATGTTGCCAAAAGAGCACTAGACCAGGAATCAGTTATGCTGGATTTTGTGTGTGTGTGTGTGTGTGTGTGTGTGTGTAATCTTCCGGTAACAATTTGTCAGCGGTAGGATGAGCTATTTCACCTCTCTGGGCATTCATTATTTAATGAGCAACCTAGCTGAGATCAGTATTTCTAACTTTGGATCCTCATTAATACCACGTGAAATGTACACAATACTAATACCTGGGTATACCCAAGACCAATTAAACTAGGAACTTTGAAGGGGCAGGGACTCTGGCATCTGTGATCTCCATAGGATTCCAATGTTGGTTCCTGTTTGAGAGCCATTAGTCTACATGAGCTCTAAGGATCATTTGATCTCCTAATAGGAGTACATGTATACTGCATGTTTAGGCCGGGAAACACGACTACATTGGTAAGAACAGGGAAATAATCTAGTAGAGAGGGGTCTGTGATGCTGTAGAAGGAGAAGGTTGTGCTACTGGATCCATACCTTTGAGGTGGTAGGAGGGGGTACCAGGACTCAGTGCTCAAGTGGGAGGAATTGACTTTAGATAGGTGCAGGGACAGTACATTCACAGATGGACAACAGCCTGTGTGGGTGAAAGTGTTGCCAGGTAGGTAAATGCAATGGTAGGAAGGTCTTGTGATTGGTGCCTTCTTTTCCTTAAGTGCGGGAAACTCAGAAGCAATGGATATGGATGACTTGGAAGTTTGACAAGGGGGAAGGTTTGGAAAGTCATTTAGGAGGACTGGAGGAGAATACACATATTAGGGACATGAAAGACACATCTGAGGTTGTTAGTCATGAGTTTAAAGCAAGACTGGTCCATGGGGTTGTGTACTTTTCGATGGTGCAGATTTTGGACCAACTTTCTGATTACTGCTAGAAGCCTAACCACTGGCTTCTTCCTGCACACCAACTGCTCTGTTTGGCGTCATCCACACCATTGAATGCCTTTGCAAGATCTGCAATGGTACCTCCCTGGGAACACTACCGTCTGTGCCTGGAGTTGTCTGCGGGCTGCCCTGGGTTTTCGAGGTCTGAGGAAATAGCGGGGGGTCAATCCAGGTTTTTGTGGCTTCAGCATAGAAAGGAAGAATCCAACTCCAACTCCACACCAGCTACATGACAGAGTTCCGACGTGGCTCCACCCTTCATCCTTCTTTCCCCTATTCTGACACCAACCATTCCTCCCCTGGCATTCTGCTTCTCTCCTGGGTTCCATCATCCACATGCTGCAGCCACACAGGTAATATTCAACATTTATTAGGAATTTATTAGGGATGTTGCCAGGTGACCACAAATCAGGATCAGTAAAAATCAAGGGCAGTCAGTGGCCCGCAGCAGTGTATCTTCTTAGTCATAAGCCAAATCTCTCTCATCCTCTCAATGATATGGTCTCTTGGCCGCTGATTCCATGGGCTGGAACCGGAAGTCCACCTTCCCTTTGCCTTACTGCTGCAGAGTCTCAGCGGAGCAGGCTCCTTCTTCTGTCTTTTGATCTCTCTACTGTGACCTCTGCTGCCTTCACCACCTCACATAAGGGTATCACTGGAAGCTGTTCTTTCTGATAGTCCTGGAATCGCTCTGTTCCTTCTTCTGAGATGGCTTTTATACCCAGCGGAATGGCAAAGCCAACCAGACCTGGAGTTTGAATCCTCCACATCTTTTTTGCATGGTCCCAGCCAATCATTTGGTGGGAGTTACAGGTAAAAGGATAGAAGAGTCATAAGTAATTACCCTTCACCTCAAGAACTCACTCTACCTTTTCCTCCAGAGTCAGGCAGAACTGAGTCCTGCCAGGTGGTGAGCACCGGTGGCAGGTCACTAAGACAGTGACAAAAGAACGACTAGGCAGAAGCACGTATAAGTGAAGCCACGAAGACATCTCTTTTCCTGATTAGAACAAGCCCACCATGAGCCATCAGTCATGCTTGTTTCCCTCTCTTTTTTAGACATATAAGTGGCATGAGGTATGTGAATGGTAGATGGAGACCTGGTGGCACAGTGGCTAAAACATCTGGCTGCAAATAGAAAGGGTGGTGCTTCAAGACCCGCAGCTGTTCAACAGAGGAAGATGTGGCCGTTTGCTTCCATAAAGAGTTCTGCCTTGGAAACTCTACGAGACAGTTCGACTCTGTCATGGTAAGTTGCAATCGACTGGACAGGAGTGTGTCTCCCCCTCCCCCTATACTTTGTACATGAATAGTAGAATTATGGAAATAATTCGGCTAAAGTTTTAGTTAATATAGGGCCAGTGACTTCTGATAACCGAAAAGTCCTCTAGCACAATAAGTGGCATCCCAGGTCGTCTACACTTAGACTTTCAAACCAAACTAGACCAAGTGGTGAACTTTGGGAAGACTCAGGGTCCGTGATAACATTAGTGTGATATAGCAGAGTGCGAATACATGAAATTTCTGCCTTATTCATTTTAGTTCTACTTCAAAGGCGTTGGGAAGCTAAGAACCAGCAGGTGATCAACTGGGAGTATTCAGAGAAAATACAATGGACTTTGTACTCTTCTTGTTGAATAGTCTCTGCATAACGTCTTTGGATTCTGGCACTGGAAAGTAGGAGAAGCCCCCCATTAGTTGGGAAGATTTATCAATCTGAGCTAAGTCAATTGTATTATGTTGTTTCCAAGAAGACAGTAGAGCTTGTGAAATTTAACAGTGTCTGTCACCGCTTGACATATTGGCGAAAACAAAAGCAGATTGAGGAAATGACTCACAATAGTTCATTGTTTCAATAGTCAGTCTTTCCCATCTGCACAGTGTGTTGAATTTAATGACATCTGAGAGGAACTTGGTAGAAATTAATGCACCAAATTGTTTTCAAGAAAAAAGCCCCCTCTTTGCAGTTTCAGTCACTTCATATTGGTATCTGAAATCTCTGTTTTATCTGCTTGGTCGCATAGGTAAAATTATAAAGTGCCTTGACTTAAGGGAGAGGAGAAGAAAAGACTGGGCATTTGAGAGAAAGAAAGTATCTGTGAATGATGAGTTAAAATCTATTTTCACATAAAGAATGGGTTATGTATTTTGGCTTTGATAAACTCAAAAGCAAAAGAAGAAATCGTTCAATATTTCATAAAGAACCAAATTCAGGATGATATATGCAGACGACATTCATCTTCTGTTATCACATGCATACACAACACATCTGGCTGCAGAATCTATGATGCCACTCAGGAAAATTTATCATTTTTGATGGGAAACCATTAATTTACAACAGTGGCACTGAATGCATAGCTGTGTGGTTTGAGTTCATCGGTGATAGGTCTAGGCCTTCTCTCGGCATTGGATTCCTTACAGACCCTTTTTAGAACTGCAGCTCGTTATTAGTAGCCTACTGATTTACCTGAAGAATAGTTCAATATGTAGAGACTGTGAATGCCAGGTAAGGAGGGGAAGATCCCTTGGTGGAAGCCCCCCAGTGGACGAGGGGGTGGGTGCTAGCTGAACTACTTGAAAGTTCGTTCTTTTGGAAAGTATTTCTAGTTGTTGTTGTTGTTGGACATGTACAAAAAAAATCTATGTTTCAACACCACTGCCAACCAATATGTGCCGTGGTTGGATTAGGAAGGCACGCTGATTCCAAACATCAATGCTCTGTTGTGTAGTGCTGCAGAAGCAGCCTCTCTTTCTGAGTGGCTTGTCTATAGGGAATAAAGGGTATGGCTGCGCTCTCATAGCATTGCATGCAGCCTGAAGAAACAGCCTGACATCACCTACTTCCAAGCCTCTGCATCCTCCTGGCAGCTGCATTGCTGAAAGCAGAGCCACTGTAGTGACGCAGCTCTGGTCTCTATCTTCATAGGCCAGCTTCACAGGCTACCTCATCAATCCTTTCTAATCAGATGACTTTACTAGAAGCGTGAAAAAGTGGGAGTTGTTTGCGGCAGACACTTCATGCACAGTTGTTTTAGTTTAATACCAGTGGTTATTTTCTCTAACTTCTTGTTGTAGGTGCCATTGAGTTGGTTCAGACCCATAGGGAACCTACGCCCAATAGAACTAAACACTGCCCGGTCCTGTGCCATCTTCACATTTTGCCCTATGTTTGAGCTCCTAGTCACAGGCCCGGTGTCCAGCCATCAAGGATGTGGGCCTTCCGCTTTTTTTGCTGCCCCTCTGCCAAGTATGGTGTCCTTCTCCAGGGACTGGTCTCTCCTGACAATGGGTCCGAAGTATGTATTCTCGACATTACTAGCCTTCACATCCCCAAGGTCTTTTGGACCGAGTCCCTCTAAATTATGAAGGAAGAAATTTTAGTCAGCAACAGTATATCCATGTTCTCATGGGAACCTAAGTGAAGAGGATGGAAGTTCTGGGAGATTTTTAGAGTGTGGGTCACCTTAGGGTTTAATGTTGAAGACGAGTCCTTCGGAGGGGTAGGATTTCCACTGATTGGCATTAGCACATTGAATAAACCAGGGAAATCTTCAACTTCTCAATTTCCCTATTCATTTGAATAAGGCCTTGTAATCTACAGAGATGTGCTAAGAATAATGATAATGTTTCTACGGCTCCTTTTGGTGACACTAAGGCAGGCTTTACATAAACACAACGAAGATTGCTTCCACAAGCACCTCTCGGAGCTTTCTCCCCACGAACACTCATGCGATGGGACATTTCTATAGAGCTATATATAGAGATAACTGCAAGACCAAAGACAAAAGAGAATTATTATGTAAAAGACACTCAATTTTAAAAGAAAATCCATGATATTCAGCCAAAGAAACACTGGTTTACAACAAAAACTATTTAGATTCCCCAAATTAAGGATGTGTGCCTTTTTCAATGATAATATATCATCCTTTGCCAATTACTTGCTCATATTCTTATTTTCTTTTTGAGAATAGTACACCAATGTAGCATTTGAAAGACAATTTATATTTAAGAGTAAAAAAGCCCATACAACAAGAATTAACTTGTTTTCAGTGGAAGGCTTTTTTGACTGTGAAGTCCTGATGTTGGCTTTCACTCTCTCTGGGTTTGCACCCCCAGTTTGAGCCTGAAACTTATGCTAGGGAAGTTGCTGGTATTCCATTCATCAGTGCCATGACATGCTAAAATCATGCTCTTTCTATCTATTTCTAAGGTGTAATCACAGGTAACCACTCCTAGCTCAGTGGAATTGATCCAGAGAATTCTGTTGGGTCATGGCAATGGAGAAAACAGGTCTTCACTATGAGGTAGCCTATTCACAATCAAAGGCCAGTCCAAGGAAGACTATCATTGAATTAGGAGTATGCCCAATATTCTTTAATAGACAGAACTCTAAAAGAGTAGGAAGAAGAGGAGAGAGTAGGATATGGTGGTAGTATCTAGCATCTCTTTGGAGCACCCTGTCTTTCTGTGTCACATTTGTATGTCCTCAACTATGAAGGACTCAAAGGTATTAAGCAAAGGGATATAAAGCAGCCATCTGGCAGAATTGGCACACGACCCACTTTCTTTGGACCAGCTCTGAATATATCGGTTCCACTGCAACTCAACAGAGCTAGTGGCCCAGGGAAAACTTGCCAGACTATAGCACTGTCCCATCTTCAGAGAGTCCAGTCCTCCCATCTTCACCCCCAGCTTATCACGAAGCGCAAATTGTTATCTCTGCTAAAAAAGAGACCTCTTAATTTTTGTAGGCTCCATCTATAACTGTCATAAAGTAGAAGCCATGAATCAGAAAAAACATTAGTGAAACAATTTTGCTCACGTAGACAGATGAGAGCTGAACGTTTTTTTTTGTGTGTTTTTTTTTTGCTGTAGCTATACATTTTAGTTTATATTTCTTCATGTGAATGTAACTCTTTGCTTCTAGATTTATGTTAAGCTGAGCAGGCAGTTCTGGTAAAATTAAGTCCATGTACAAACAATAGATTTGGACAGCTCAATTTGGGGCTTGAACTTCATAATAATTTCCCCTGATTACACTTTCTGACCCTTGCTTCTTGTAACCCACTTTGATATTGAATATCATCTTAGTGCAAGGGTGTGCCAAATTGGTATTTGTATGCACGGATTGACTTGCTTGGGAAAAGTACTGAGTTCAAGTTTGAAATATTTACACTGAACCAGACTTTTAGTCGGGAATAAAATGGAGAGTACATAAAAAAGTTATAAACCATCGTTGGTCTTTGCTTCTGTTGTGGTTTTTATTGCATGAGGAGGGCAGGCCCTTGAATCCTAAAGTGCAATAAGTAGACTCATAATCTTATGAGTTGTAGTCAGAAGTCCATAATCAGAATAATGAAATTTCATTAAGAACATAGTGAGTGAGGGAAAAGACCCATGGGGTTAAGAATGGATACTTATGAGTTGCCATGAAGTTTACCAACATTTATGGATGCAATCTCATTGAAACCTCTGAGCAATACGATGAGAAATGTAGCAGGACCCCCACACCTCCACCCCTTGCCACGTTACCTATGAGGCTGAGGATATTGAGGCACCAAAGAGATATTCTGTAGTCTCTAGAAACTAATGAGAATGAGGATACAATGGTCCCAAACTTATGGGATAGTGCAAAAGCAGTTATCAGAGGTAGCTTGATAGCAATAATATGAAAAAGGAAGACTTGTGACTGATACACACACTATCACAAAACCTCCAGCAACTAGAAGAGTGAACAGAACAATCCTCTCCAATAGCAAAAGAAAAAAAAATCAGGGAAGAGTTAATCCAGTGGGAAGACAGAACAATGCAAAAAATCTATACAGCAAAAAACTGGTTCTTTGAAAGGATCAACAGAATTGATAGACCACTGGCCAGCCTAACCATGGAAAGGAAGGAGCAAACATCAATAGCCAGGATGAGTCATGAAACGGGGGGAAATCACAACAGACCCCAACAAGATTAAAAGGATAATCACAAAGTACTATGAAAGTCTGTATTTTTTAATTGTTAAAAGATCATTTCACTGGGGGCTCTTACAGCTCTTATAACAATCTACACATCAATTGTATCAAGCATATTTGTACACATGTGGCCATCATTATTTTCTAAACATTTACTTTCTATTGAACCCTTGGTATCTTTTCAAATTTATCTAATAAATAATTTTATTGGGGGCTCATACAACTTTCATCACAATCCATACATCCATCCATTTTGTCAGGCACATTTGTACATGTGTTGCCATCATCATTTTCAAAACATTTTCTTTCTACTTGAGCCCTTGGTATAAGCTCCTCATTTTCCCCTCCCTCCCTCATAGACCTTTGATAATGTATAAATTATTATTTTTGCATGTCTTACATTGACTGATGTCTCTCTTTACCCACTTTTCTGTTGTCCATCCCCCTGAGAGGTGGCTATAGGTAGATTGTTGTCATCAGTTTCCCTTAATGAATTCAACAAGATGGAAGACATGAACAAATACTTGGAAAAAGAATCCTTCCCTAGATTATCCCAGACAGCGGTCAAGAACCTCAACATACCCAGACCAAAAGAAGAAATAGATATGGTTATCAAGAAACTACCAACGAAAACACCCTCCTAGACCAGGCGGTTTGGCAGGAGAATTCTACAAGCATTCAGGGAAGAGCTGACACCAACTCTCCACAAATTATTCCAGAGTGTAGAAAAGTGTGGCAAACTCTAAAACTTGTTCTATGAAGTCTTTATAATGATACCCAAACCAGCCAAGGGTCCCACAGGAATAGAGAACTACAGACCAATATCACTAAAGAATATAGATGCGAAAATCCTTAACAAAATCTTGGCTAGTAGAATACAAAGGTATATAAAATACGTCACCCACCATGATCAGGTGGGATTAATCCCAGGGATGCAGGGATGGTTTAAAATCTGAAAATCCATCAATATTATACACCACATTGATAAGAAAAAGTATAAGAATAACATGACAATATTGATAGACACAGACAAAGCATTTGACAACACCCAACACCCATTTCTAATTAAGACACTCAAGAAGATAGGAATGGAAGGAAAATTCCTCAAATTAATACAAGCTATCGATGAAAAGCCAACAGCCAACATCATAGTCAATGGAGAAAAGACAACAATGATCCCACTGAAAAAGGGGATAAGAAAAGGATGTCCCTTGTCCCCATTTCTAGTCTACATCATACTGGAGGTGCTAGCTAACAACATAAGACAGTGAAAGCATATTAAAGGTATACAACTGGAAGAGGAGGAGGTGAAACTATCACTCTTTACAGACTACACGATCATATACATTGAAAATCTCCAAAGCTCCATAACAGGAATACTGACAGTGATAGAGAAATGTGGAAGAGTGGCAAGATACAAGATCTACAAACAGAAATCTATTGGTTTGCTATATACATAGGACAAGACCATGGAAAAGGAGATCAAGAAGGCAGTGTCCTTCAAAATAACCACAAACAAATTGAAAAATCAAGGGACATATTTAACCCAAAAAACAAAACAAACCCCAAAAGACTTATACAAGGAAAACTACAGGACCCTACTACAGGAAGCCAAAAGCAACCTCCACAAATGGAAGAATATCCCATGCATGTGGATCAGAAGACAATATAGTAAAGATGTCAATCTTACCCAAGGCACTATATAAGTTTAACACTATCCTGATTCAAATACCACCAACCTTCTTCAAAGAATTGGAAAAGCTGATAACCAATTTCACATGGAGAGGGAAGAAGCCCAGAATTAGCAGAGAACTCCTCAAGAAGAAGGACAAAGCAAGAGGGCTTGCTTTACCTGATTTTAACACCTACTACACAGTCACAGTAGTCAAAACAGCATCTGAAAAGAAACAGAACAATGGAAAAGAACAGAAAACCCAGAAATAAAACCATCAGCTATCAACAACTGATCTTCGACAAAGGCCCCAAAAGTATCAAGTGGGAGGCGGATGCCCCCTTTAACAAGTGGTGCTGGAAGCAATGGACCCACATGTAGAAAAATGAAACAGATGTATACCTCACCCTTTGCACAACCACTGACTCAAGGTGGATCACAGACCTGGAAGTAAAACCCCAAACTATCAGGACCATCAATGAAAGAATTGGGACAAACCTAAGAACTTGACTCAGGGAATATATAAGCTAATTGCAACAGGGAAGGGTTCACACACAGGTGAACCTGAAATAGACAAGTGGAATATACTAAGGATAAAACACCTGTGTGCATGGAAAGCCTTCCCCAAGAGGGTAACGAGATAACATGCAGACTGGCAGAGGATTTTTAGCAATGACACACAAGGGGCTTATTACTAAATCTACAATACCCTTCTAGCCTGCAAAAGGAGGAAAACAGTTAACCTCCTGAGGAAGCAGGGAAAAGACCTGAGTTTCACTTGGGGGGAGACCCAAGTGACCAATAAACATATCAGAGAAATGGAAATCAAAACAACCACGAGATACCATCTACCACCCTTGAGGATAACCCAAATCAGAATATGAGAGAGCAACAAATGTTGGAGGGGATGTGGCGAGATAGGACCTCTTTTCTACTGGTGGTCGGGTAGATATGTACAGCCTCTGTGGAAAGCGATCTGGTGATATTTAAAGCGAATGGAAATTGAGCTAACTTATGACCCAGCTATATCTCTACTGGGCATATACCCAGAAGAGGAAAGAAATAAACCACGCACCAGTCATTTGCACTTCAATGTTTATTTCGGTGCAATTCACAATCACAAAGAATTGGAAACAACCTAAATTTCCATCGATAGATGGCACATACACACAATGGAGTACTACGCATCACTAAAAAGGACTGATGATCACATGAAGCACGTCATTTCATGGCAAGACTTGGAGGAAATTATGCTAAGCAAAGTCAGCCAAACACAAAAGGACAAATACAACATGAGTCCTCTGAGGTAAATATTATCAGCACAGTAGGTATAGAAGAAAAGCCACTCATCTCACACTAAATGGGTTGAGGTACAGGCAATCTGGTAAAGGTCAGACCAAACCCAAGGAAGTACATGTTATTCCAACAGGGAAAGGAAGAGGTGGGGAGGGAGATGATGGAGTGGGGGGAACAGGGCACTAACTCACCCAGGGACAGAGCATTGGTTATCTCTCCATAGAGTGGGAGCCCCACCCCGGTGCACCAAACCTATAGGGCAATGTAACCATGTGGAAAATGCATGAAAAGATTAGGCTACAGGGTCGGCCTTTGGTCAGTCAGAGTCAAACTGACCCCTTCCCAGAAGTATGTGCTACAGAGAACAAAATGAATCCTACAGGTTGGGGAGAGGGACCCGCATGCCATGCCCATACGGAAGCCAACCAAGAAGGAAAAAGAGAAAGGAATGGTCAAGAGTCCATATCACCCGGAGGACAATGTCCCTGCATGGAGTTGCTAAGGCATTGAGAGGACTGTAGGATGGACAACAGCTCAAGACATGTTGTCCGCTTACTGGAGCATACTGAGATAGAGGACACACGGCAGAGTTAGTTCAGTCTGAACTCCCTGCAGCAGGGTGAACCAAGAAGGGGGCATTAATAGATCAGCTACAGGAGCAAAGCAATGCCAAAGAGTCCCTAAAGAGGCCCCCAAAGAGACTTCAGACTACGGAGGGGCAGCTCCCGGAATGGAATTCCCCCAGGATCAGTGGGGAGATAGTCATAAATGTCAGGGGACAGACCTGGAATTAAATATTTTATTTATTTTTCAATCTTTTGTTTTCTTTTTGATTGGTCTCTATTGTTGGTTTGCCTACTTACATAAGATAGGCATGGGAAGCAAGCTTGAGAAAGTAATGGGACCAACCTTCCTGGAGGGACCTGGGGGAGAAGGAGGAGAGGAGGGAAGGGAGCTGTGAGCAAACAATGCCATAGACAGGGGAACAACTAGGGAATTAAAATCAACAACAGGATGACGTAGAGAGCCTGGGGGTGTTGGAGCAACAGCAATCTAGCTAATAGGAATTATGAAGACCACCAACCAACCAACCAACACCATGTTGTTGAGAATGAGGGATGTTGGCGTGAAAGGATGAGGCACCCAGAGCACAGTAAAGTACTGATGAAATACACAATATTCCTCTGGTTTCTTGAGGCTTCCTCACCTTTCACTATCATGACCCCAGTCCTGCCTTTCACTTCAGATTAAAACAGAGCATGTGCACAGGTACAGATAAGAGAAAAGAGCTCAGGATCCATGGAATCCAGGAACAGGGATGGAAGTAGTGATATCAGAAGGGGAGAAGGAAAGTGGGAGAAGCGGGGAGGAAGGGGAACCAATCGCAATGATCGACACATAACCACACACCCCTGCCCTCCAGGGGGATGAACAACAGAAACTGTGGGGGAAGAGAGACAGTAGTGGGTATAAGAAATGAAAATAATAACTTATCAAGGGGTCATGGGGAGCAGAAAGAGGAACTGATGCCAAGGGCTCAATAGAAAGTAAATGTCTAGAAAAGAATGTCTAGGAAAAAAAGCATATGTTTAAATATGCTTGATACAATTGATGTACCGATTGTTATAAGAGTTACAAGAGCCCCCCAATAAAATGATATTTTAATAAAAAACAAACAAAGAAGAGATATTCCATTTCACTACACTGTGGAAATATACTTTGAGTCCCAAACCTTTCCATTTTCAAACTCTTCGTATGGCTCGAGGACATGTCAACCAAGGAACTCGTCTGGATTCTGTGCATAGCCTTTTGACAAGGCACTTTCAAGGAAGAGTGGGCCAAGGACTTTCTGATGGACATGTGAAACAAAAGCTGGCTGTGGGCTACTCAAAAAAAAAAAAAAAAGAAGAAGAAGATTCCTCTCCCAGTTGGAAAGAGATTGAAGCCAGGGAGAAATTGTATGTAAATGTACAAAGATTAAAGGAGGTTGGTGATTCTGTAGAAACATTCAGGACACAATGATTGTCTAAAAGTTTGAAGTCAACCATAATAACATGGTTATCTTTTAAAAAAATCATTTTATTGGGCGCTCATACGACTCTTATCACAATCCGTACATCCATCCATTGTGTCAAGCACATTTGTACATATGTCGCCATCATCATTTTCAAAGCATTTTCTTTCTACTTGAGCCCTTGGTATCAGCTCCCCATTCCCCCCCTCACTCCCCCACCTCCTTCCTCAAGAACCCTTGGTAAGTTATAGATTATTATTTTCATATCTTACACCGTTCCCTGTCAGCGTTCACCCAATTTTTTGTTGTTCATCCTCCTGGGACGGGGTTATATGTTGATCCTTGTGATCGATTCCCCTTTCCTTCCCCCTCCCTTTCCCTTATCCTCCTGGTATCTGTATTCTCATTGTTGGCCCAGAGGGGGTTTATCTATCTTGGATTCCCTGTGTTGTGGGATCTCATCTGTAGCAGTGTGTATATTTTGGTCTAATCTGATTTGTAAGGTAGAATTGAGGTCATGATAGTCGGCGGGCGGTGGGGGGGGGGGGAAGGAAGCATTAAAGAATTAGAGAAAAGTTGTGTTTCACTGTTGCTATACTGCACCTTGACTGGCTCATCTCTGCCTTGTGACCCTTCTGGGAAGGGATGTCCAATTGTCTATAGATGGGCTTTGGGTCTCCACTCCCCACCCTCCCTGCCCCCTGTTCACGTGGGTATGATTTTGTTCTGAGTTTGAGATGCCTGATACCTGATCCCATCGGCCCCTCACACAGGTTGGTGTGCTTCTTCCATGTGAGTTTGTTGCTTCTCCGCTAGATGGCCACTTGTTTATCTTCAATGCTTAATTCTTAAGATGACACCATTTCAAATCCAAATCTCGAATTCTTTAGCCCTTTTAAAGGAAAGGCTGTGGAGAAGGAGACCTACACAGGGAAGACATTTGGTGCAAGAGGGAGAGCATCTGTCAGCATTTGCCTGTTTATTCCGTCTTTAGAGAAATGGCTGTCACAAGAGGGACAACCAAGCACATTTAAAATAACACCTTCAATGTAATATGAACTTGAAATTTTGCCCAATGTAGTTCTTTTTGTTTCATATCTTTTTCTTCCTTCTTTGATAAATAGAATGCACAATTAGAAAAAAAGAATAATACTCTTGGGTTTAAATATTTTAATAGCACTGTAAATTGGAGGCAGTATTTATTAGCAATTATAGATGATGCAGATGATGCGGCAAGTGAGTAGAAGAGGGTTAACACAAATCCACAAGTAGCTGTTTTCCAAGGCAGTGAAATACCAGCTACTGGAAGGCCATGCCAGACGTCTTAAGGTGTCCAGAAAATTTCATGACAAGGTGGGATTGAGGAGATGGAATCAATAGGGAAGAGATTAACAGCTGCTCTCAGATGTGGGCTGCACAGTCAATGTCCCTGATGATTGTGCTAATGATTTCTGGAGATGGAGAAGGAAGAAGTTTCATTTGAGAAAATAACCTCTTGAAGAAAAGCATTGAGGTAGAGGGAACATGACTTGTTTTACAGATAAGAGATGGCCTTGGTTTGCTGGAATGGGATGCTCAATCCTGGAAGGGATTTGTAGATGCACGGAGTGGAAACTTCAACCCGATTTCTATGTTACAATCTTGAGACAAATTTTCTTTGGGAGTCCTAGATCCATCCACATGATCAAGGGGCATTACCTCGTATCCTTTTCTTAAAGTCAACGGATTATTAATGTGAATACCATCTGTAAAATAGTGTCTGACCATAACCTAGCAAAGTTAACACAAATAATTAATTAACCATCACGGCAGCCATTGTTGCCATGAAGATTACTGTGAGCGAAGTGAGATAAATTGCACACTTAATTCAAGTTCCAAAGAAGGGGCATTTAAGGACATTGAAGAGCGGAACTCATTTAGTATTCAGAGGATAGAGGCAGAAGAATAGTGAGAGACAAAATATAGTACTGGAGTCTTAAATAATAAAGCAATAGGGTAAATACCAGTGTAAGAAACGAGAAAAGGGAACCAAAACCAGGAAAACAGAAATACTGGAATAAGACAAGATCATGGTGTCAAGGTGTGGGCTGGGTGCGTTACCTCCTACCCAGAGCACTTTAATGGTTTGAGTGAGTACCTGTTGACTCCCTCTTGGATTATCCTCTGTGTCATTCTCATTCGAGAATGGTGTTCATTAGAATACATTTGAAATGATGATGCACCTGGATCATTATTGAGAAGTAAGGAGAAGTGTGACAAGAGGGATGGTCAGAGAGAATCATCCATCGTGCTGTTAGATGATTTGCTGGAGAGGCATACAAAGTAAGGTCCACTTGCTAACACAAGGAATAACAAGCTTTGGTCAACACATGTTCTGGTTACAAAATTAGATTCCTACATAGAAAATTTGTGTTGGAAAAGCGACATCCCTGCCTTCCCCCATTCACTTGTCTTAAGACAAAATCGGCTTACATTAATACAAGACTTTATAGGATTTATTATCAGTTTTAACGAGAAGTATTAAAATGTCTGAATTGGCTCCAGTTTCCCATATGCAAGGGGCATTTTTGGGTTTTATTTATTTATTTTTTTCATTCAGATAATTGTTGAGACTACTCCAGATCTCAAAAGCAAAGTTAATTTAGGTCAATGGGAGAGAATTTATCTACAGTCTATTACCAACTAATCCCCAATTAGACCATAGAGCTAGGAACTGAGTGGTTTAGTCGGATCATTTGTCTTCAGCAAGAATTAATTCAGTGAGGATAAAGGAAAGAGAAATGATTCTAGAAAATACTTGGTGGATTTTTGTGGTCATCCATAGGCTGGCATGGGGGAGAGGAGCTCTGGGTCTTAAAGAAAACCTTGGACATTTCAAACATGTGATGGTATGGGGTGGAAAGACTGGTCATCTCCGGATTCAGATTAGAAACAAACAAAAACACCCTGAAATTGACAGAACAACTACTTCTTAGGATTCTTGTCATTTGCACAAATTTCTTCCTCCCCAATGAAGGCCAATTTTCCCTTAATATTTTATTCCTAATTGCAAAAGATAATTGGAAAACACAGAAAAGCACAAAGAAGAAAATAAAAAAGTTTCTAAATCCCTTCACCTAGAGATAATAATAATTATATATTCCTAGTTATTTTTCTCCCCTGGATCTGCGAATATATATAAATGTACTCAATATTTACTGCATAAGTACACTGTAAACTTATTATATTTACAGTCTATACATATACCATATCTACATATGCTTACATACCCAGAGGGGGAAAACAACCTGGGAATATGTACCTATTGCTATCTCTAGGTGAATGGATTAAAAACGAGTTTTAATTTTTGCCTTTGTACCTTTCTGTGTCTGGCTACACACACACACACACACGTATACATGAGGGGAGCTTCACACACACACACACAAACACACACACACACACACACACGGGGAGCTTCAAAATTTTCATGTAAGAATGGAATTAAAGGGGGATATTTCCATGAAATTTTTGAAGCCTCATTGCATATCTATCTATCTATGTACAGAAATTCTCCTTCTATTGACCTAAATTAACTTTATTTTTGATAGTTGGCTTACTCACAAGCATTATTTGAATGAAAATAAAACAAAAAATAGCCTATTGCAGGTAGGAAGTTTTAGCCAAGTCAGCCATTTAAATACCTCTCACTAAGTCAAGTCTAGTTGTAATAAATCTCGCAAAGTCTTTGATTAATGTGAACTGGTTTATAAGATGTGGGAGTTGGAAAGATGAGAGGGTGTTTCCTTTCCAACACATCCATTTTAAATTTTTTACAAAATTTAAAGTATGTAATTGTTACTCTTTTCACTTTAAGATGTCTCTTGAATATCTCCAGTTATTAAGGTCCATTTATTACATTTTTAATGTCTGCATAATATTATATCATGTTGATTTATGGCAATGTATATGACTATTTCACCATGGTTTTGAATTCAGGATGTCTCTGCCTTTTTGCTGGGTTGTTTTGCAGTCTAAAGGGATGTCTCAGTAGATATCTTTGCACCCACTTCTTTGTGTGTGCACTTCCGATGATCTCTTTAGCAGACATTTCTAAAATTATTGAATCAAAGGGAACATACATATTAAGATTTCTGACTTTAAGAAATCACTGTCTTCCCTTGCAATGAGTGTGCTCAGTGTCTCGTGGTGGCTGAGTTCCCTAGAAACTGACTTGGGTGGCAGTTACTGGTTCAGAATGTGGCAGCGCCACGCTTCCGTTGTAACTGACCAGACTGGTCACTTTGCCTTTCACAAGCAGCTGTAGAGGGCACCTGAGGACTGGTTCTTGGAGGAATGGTTGGGGGAACATGGTTTGTAGCGAAGATCATTTTAACCCTAAAAGTCAACTCGGGCCATAGCTATGAATCATGGGGTTAGGGTGGTGTCTTTCTCCTTAAAGGTATAGATTTGACGATTTGGCTAGGTTCGGCCAATTTAGTACATTGTTCACCTCAATACTGAACGCTTTATATATAACATAAAAATGTACCAGTATCGAGAGCGGCAGAGGACTCATCAGGGTTCCTAAGATGGAACTGTTGGATTTTGAGACTGGCAGCAGGTATCTAGAAGATAAATACTTGGAGACTTGATCAGAGGTTCACGCAGCTCCTGCCACTCACACCTGCTCCTGTCTCCGTTTTGCCCCACTTCAGTTAATGCCTGTCATGATCTGCATGGCGACTCTTCGTTGTTCTCTATTCGCTGAAGTCCAAAACGAGCCATGGCCCATGACTTCATTCCATTGGAAATCTCCTCTCTATTGTCACTATACTTTCAGTCTTTACCACGTGTCTGAAGTACTAGATGCCTCCAACGCCGGTCTCTTCTAATTTCCCCTTTACTGCTTCCAGGCTGCTCTTGAAGACACCACCCACCCAACCATTTCCCTCTAAGACCCCAAAGCTACTGCAAATAACGTTTAGACGCTAAGCCTTTTCAGGACTGAGACTTTTCTCGGACTTAGCCAGTTTCTCCCACAACCCCAGTGTGTAGAGAATTGACTGACATTGAAACCGATTCTAACCTCACAATTGAACGAAACATTCAAATGGGAAACTGAGGCTGAGAGAGGGAAAGTAATCTGCCTCAGGTTATGTCGATAACAAGTGTCAAGGCAGGGATTCAGTCCCAGACTGGTATTCTTGAGCAGCTTCTACCTGCCCCCAACAATCCACATGGACACGGCTGTACCGTCCCACACTGCCTCTGCTGTTGGTGACCTGAGATGGACTCACATTAACTCTGCATAGGGTCCTCACGAGTCAAAATCCGCTCAGGGGCAGTGGGTGTGTTTCCCACTTCCTTGTCTACCTTCATGTTCCCTGTTACCTGAAGATTTGCCAGGATATCCTTGGAGCTTCAGTATAAATGAGTCCTGACCCAGCCCTCAGTCCTCCTGGCTGAATAGCCACACTTGCTGTCAGGTGACCCTGCTGTCAGATACTTGTCCTGGTTGCCAGACTCCCAAGATGCCATGTCCTGCACCTTTGCTAACTCCTTCACCTGAAGCTGAACACTAGGTTCACCTGGCCGGTCAGACTTCCTCTCATGTTGGGCTGGCCCCTTGTCAGGCCCACCTGCAGGGACTGAGCCCTGTTGCTGAGAAGGAGCATTTCCCCGCGCTCCTTTGCACCAGGCCGGCATCTCCATGGGGTTCTGACTTGGGGGCTTCTCCATCCTCTACCAAGATGACTTGACTCTTGGCTCTGGATCATTAGACACATAATGGTTTTTCAAAGACTGATCCCAAATTTGGGCAGGCATACCAGGATTTCGAATTTTGGCTGTGGGCCTCTTTTTGATAGTCACATATCCTGGAGCATATGTTCAGATTTTGAGCAATCACTGAGTGTGTGTGTGTGTGAGAGAGAGAGTCTCATTTTAGTACTGTCTCTAAGTTGAACAAGGAGATAAAAGTGGGGAACATGGAAAAAGGCCAGACTTGGTGTTCTTCAGGGATGTGAAGACACGATTAGATATTATAGTGTTGACATGGTCTACCTCTCCCACGTGATATTTTCCTGGCTTACACCCTTGGCCCTTTAGTTCACATTTTCTGTTCATATAAGAGAAATTAGAATACGAAGAAAGGCCATGATGACTGCACCAGCCTTCTTCGCATTGGAAAATAGGAAGCCAGCAGCACAACAATGAACATGAGATTGAAGAAAAGGCCCCCAGAGCTACCCCATTTGGGCATTAGATGCGATGTGTCTCACAATTATTGGCACAAGTCGTTTAACACTTGCTATCCTGTATTGAGGAGAAATAATTTCATATTTACCAGAATCACAGATAGAGAGAACAGGAGAAATTGATTTACTTCACTCAAACATGTGGATACTCCCCCAACCTTACATTTGCATGAACTAAGAGCCATGTGAATTTTCCCTCAGAGCTCTCACAGCTGACCCTCTGAGGATTGCTCGTGAACTTGTTTTATTTTCTTATTCGCTTCATGTGCATTTTACACTGAGTTGGGGGAGAGATGAATGTAATTTCTCTATTTGTATTTTATCCATTCACATTTAAGGCTAGGGCAAAAGGGTGTATTCTGAATAAATAAAGGGAGATAGTTAATAATCTGCTGAGATTGACAAAATACATATTTAGCTTGTGCACATTTGCATGAATATGCATACCGACAGGAAAGATTGATACATCTTTGTGGAAGAGTTGGTACGAATGTGTATCTCTTGTTCTTTTGATTTCTTTGCTATAGTCTTAAATTGGACTCTGCTGCCCTTTTCTGCGCCAAGATATTAGCTGAGTGTAAGACGTCTGAAGCTGGATATTTCTAGTATCTGATTGGTTTTTATGTGGTTTTCTTGCATGTCATGATGTAACCACAAATATAATGTGGAGTACATTTTTATTTTGAAGAGAGAAAGGTTTGGTGGTCGGAGGAATTGCTATTTAGGTCGTCTGGAAGTAGATCTCCTCCTTGATGCTGTCAGGGTAAATCTCTAAGCCTGTAAAAACACTGCAGCTCTGTTGGAAGTAATGGTTATCATGCTTCAGAGGAAGGTTAATTAATTGCTCCACTTTTGCTGACTTACCTGCCAGTAGACCTATGCAGCTTTAATGTTCTGGCGACCACTTGCAAGCAGAAACCTAGATATGCCTGTTAAGTAAGCCTAGATATGCATGTGATGATTCTCTAGTGCCTAAATTTTAGAACTTTAATGATTTTTTTTAATCCAGAGAAATACATTATTGAATTGAGGTCAGAGGAAAAATGGCTACAGCTGTGATCTGGGGGTGGGGGAGCTATCAAATGCTGAGCTGAGAACTTCCCAAGTTGGGAACCCAAGCCATAGTTTTGCCCACAGGGACGTTGTCAACATAGAGAGAATGTGCATGTGTTTAGGGGTGGGCTTCAGGATTGGATAGAGGTTCAATGGCATCATCTTGAAGACTTTTCACTTAACAATGACCTTTTTGATGGCTGGACAGCCACCTGCTTGGTCAGGCTTCTGGTTTAGACCTTTTAGCAGACTTTTCCCTGTAAATGAAATTGGAATGATTTTATTGTGGTTGTTGGTGAGAGACCAAGGAGGCAATATAATGAAATATGGACGCTGGAAACCAGTGGTCTAAGAAATCAATGCTGGGTAGTTCAATGCTGAACCCCTGGTACCCCAGCATCTGTTGAACAACTTCACAGTTTTAATCGCAGATACAAGCTTGGGTTACGGAAGGACAGCTCCAAAGACTATGTGGTACCAAAAGCCAACCTTGGTCTTCAAGGTGCTTATTTCCATGAGCAGGTGAAATATATTCAGTGGCTTTTTTCACCAGCTTTGCTCTCACTTGCATTCATGTGTCGATTTGGTGTGATTTTATTCTGGACAAGTCTTGAGAGTTAGCCAAGTTTAAAATGAAATATTCGACTGCAGAGGTATGGCATCCCTGTTAGAATGAGGTGGGTCCTGGGTACTACCTGTAGCTACTCAGCCACTATCTTATTTGCATACTCTACAACAGTAGTGCTCAACCTTCCTAATGCCGCGACCCTTTAATACAGTTCCTCATGTGGTGGTGACACCCCCACCATAAAATTATTTTCACTACTACTTCATAACTGTAATTTTCCTACTGTTATGAATCGGGTGGCCCCTGTGAAAAGGTCATTCAACCCCCAAAGAGGTTGTGACCCACAGATTGAGAACCACTGCTCAACAATGAGGTGTACTGAGTGTAGTATCGGCTGGAGCCTTTGAGCAGAATCACAGAATCAGAGCACAGTATTAAGTGGAACTGAGAAAAATCTGTACACAGATGTTAAAAGCGCAGCACCCTGTCCTGGTGAACTTCCCAAAATTGAGGGAAGAACAGAAGTCAGGTTTATTAAACTGAGTGTTAAATTTGGTCATATCCATGAAGTTCTTGGGGGAAATCACAGAAGGGAAGATGGTCTGTAGACTGGGAGAGACCAAGTTGGATTCAGAGATAGAAAGGCCCTCAATAGTCCGGAACGCAGTCAAGAGTTTGGTTAGCAAAAAAAGAACCAGGGAGCGGGTGGTGGGGAGGGGAGATTTATTTTCCCTGAGCAGCAAGATAAACGCAAGCAGGTGAAGAAATAGGATAAGTCCAAAGTGAGCAATAGGCCATGAGAAGAAATGGAACTGGAGTCAGAGTCAGATGCCTGATAGCCTGAAACTCTAGTGGCAGAGTGGTTATTTGTTGGACTGCTGACCACAAGGTCAGTGGTTGGAAACTACCAGTCGCTCCTTAGGAGAAAGATGGGGCTTTCTACTCCCATACAGAGTTACAGTCTCAGAAACCCCCACGGGCAGTTCTATCCCATCCTACAGGGCCTCCATGAGTCGGCATCAATTTGATGGCAGTGAGTTGGTTTTTTTGGGTAGTTATCTGAGTCGTGACTGAATGTGCCAAGTATTTTGTAAGCCAAATGTTAACTTATTTCAGAGATACTTTGAGCAGACATAGCTCGTAAAACTCCTGGTACTTGATAATTCTGTTTCAATATATAGCATACATATGATAAAAAAGAAGAAGAAGAAAAATGTTAATGTGTGGCTTTTTAATTGTTTGGGGGAAAATTGGGGGAGGGCCCTCAGGTTCCCTTCTCTGTATTCTCTTCTTTTTTGGGCAGATTGTACTCTTATGACATCATTCTTCTCTTCTCCATCACAATTTGCTTCTGGAAAGGGACAGGCACCAGCTATTTAAACTGTAGCATGCTTTTATCCAAGCAACGGTTGCCCCACAATTTGATTTTTCATGGAAGAAGAATAAGCTTTGTTGTGTCAAATGATGTTATTGGGCATCTGTTGAATAGAGGGAGTTGGTGGTTCTCCGGAGACGGAGTATCACTCATAGTGTCCTGTGTCCGAGTGGCCTGACCTGGGCTCCCTGCTCCTACTCTTTTCAGGTGTCTGCTTGCTCTTAGAATGGATCTGTCCTCTTTTTAAAAAAACTTTACTCCAGGGGTGAGCCATTGAATTTGTGGTGTAGTATATTTCCAACTGAGGCCGACGAAACCAGAACCTTCGTTGGTGCTCTCTCACTCAGTCCCATTTCAGTTGGTCAACGAGGCCTGTGTGTGACATGGCTAGGTCCTTCCTTTTCAGGTGTAACCATTTGGGGCTGAGCCACTTCCAATGGCCTGCCCATTGAATATGCAATCATGAACAGCTTCATTAAAATAATTTGTTTAGGAGATGATGACTAAGACCTCGTTCCTGATCATCAAGGGTTAGAAATTGAACTCCTAGAGCGTGAAGCCAACGACCCAGTTTAGCAATCCTCTCTTGATGTGCCTGGTGCGGATTGAAGGTCTTGCTTGAGGCTTTTTGCATATCCTTCTCTTCTATGGCTAGTGAATACTTTGTAACACACCTCCTTCCACAACACTGAGCAAAACAAAAGCTGCCTCCTCGTAACTTTCTCACATGGTAAAAGCAAATCTCCGGCACATCTGAATCTGTTCTTAAAGCCAAAAGAGAATATGGAGGCCCTTGACTGATGGACAGCCCCACAAAGCACGAATCATGAACTTGAGTGCTACGGAGTCTTGGTTCTCAGTGCGAGAGGAGTGTGAGATTCTAGGAGAGGTGTGGCAGAAGTTTCATCCATTACCTGGTTCTCCTGCACCTGTCCCAGTTACAGCACTCACAGGTCTTAGTGGGAATAGATCACATCATGACATAGAGGAATGGACAGTCTTGACTCTGGTGTGTCTGTAATTGTAACCCATCTTCGGAAGAAAATACGCAGCAACCTTTCAAAAAGAAGACACTTTAGTAATCATGGGGACCAAGAATGGAAAAATCTAAAGTGGGTTGGGACTCGCTTTTATAGATCCAATCTAGACACATGTCTAGAGATCCTAATCCAGACCTCATTCTACATCAAACCTCTGTGCTTCCCTGGCTCTCTGTACCAAGTCCCCCATCTTCAGAAGAAATGGGCATTCAATACAGGGAGGGCATGCGTGCTATTTTTAGTCCCTTGGACTCGCCCTCTCACCATAGAAAGTTATTACGTGTGGATAATTAGCTCATCAGGCCTCATCTTCAAAAAGAGATCAGGATCGATGTCCTAATGTGACACTCCTATCAAATGATCAAGCCCTAATCCTTCCTTCTTGAGTTAATTTGCCAGCTGGGCTGATCTCTGCCTTGGGTCAAAGGCAGGCGATGCTTTCACTGTCTGCTCTTGAAGGTGATGCAATCGGCACCTTAGTCTTGATAGCAAAGGTGGAAAGGGAGACCTGAGAAATGTGTATGTTTCTTAGACAAACCCTTGAGGCTTATGAAATACTCAAGGGCTGTATTAACCTCCTGGAAGCAATTGTCAAGATTAAGTGTGAACTACACAGCGAAAGACTCCCAAGTATAGTTCACTTCCTAACCTAGTTGACTTTCAAGGACCTCAAGGCTCCATGGGGGAGAGGTTTACATTCAAATAAATGGTCGTACAAATAATAATCTCTAAGAAATAAATGGGTCTCTAGAGACCACATGCCTCAAATATTTCATATCAATGGGCTGAATTAGGATTAGCCCCCTTATCACTCTCTCCTGGTTGCCAGAATGTTTTTAAATGGATCTCCTCTGATGGCTTTAGGCCAGAAAGCCAGATCTTCTGGAAAGGTCAATGTCTTTAGGACTGGTACTCTCTCCGATGGGTTCCTCTGACCTCCTGTGCATCGTGTGCTTCCCTACTCTTCATTCACGCTAGGGCTTGTGTTTGGGGCTGGAAAACCATTGATTCATCCACTACCTTTTGTTTTCCTATCTTAGAAGAAATTCCCATTACAGAATGATGAGCCCTGCATATCATTTCCTTACCCCGAAGAAGGTCCTTCGACCCTCTCTTTCTCTTCTTGTCTTCTGAAGGTTCTGTCAAGAGCCTCTAATCTGCTGTGAGCTGATCTGGCGTGTCTTCTTCCTGGGAGGAATTGCTACAGTTGCCGGAGAATGTCGCTCCCCTTCTCTTCAGAGCTCTTCTCCCTCCTTTCCTCTGAAAGTCTAGGATTTGGAAAAATCTTAAGTATTTTATGTCAGCTAATTGTGTGCAACACCTTTATAACATTTTGCATGCCATAGACTATCCCACATTCCTAATGAATACTATGATTCTAGAAATTACTCCTAGAATGGTAGTCTGTAGAATCCCTGGGTTGAATAAAAGATATGCAGGTCTTTCCTGTGATTGGACTGAAGTCTCTGTCAGGAAATGGGAATGCTAAGCCAAGGTGGCTCCCCCTATTCTTCTTGGAGTTTGACAGGGTTCTTGAGAGCAACAAAACCAGGACACTTATGGTTTGATTGCTACGGAAACCTTGTTGTCATTTACTGGTAACCATGTCCATACTGTCTGTTGATTCACTGCTCACAGCTGCCCTCTACCACCACGGGGTCCAATCAGCCCCAATGTAGGCAAATGTAGTAAT
Source organism: Tenrec ecaudatus (assembly GCF_050624435.1). NCBI lineage: Eukaryota > Metazoa > Chordata > Mammalia > Afrosoricida > Tenrecidae > Tenrec > Tenrec ecaudatus. The sequence goes on along the minus strand of NC_134539.1, from coordinate 25,680,736 downwards.
TCACTTAGGGCAGTTCCCATGGTTAATCCTGGTGCTCATAAAACGGCAGTCACAGGGGTCTTCAGAGATGCTGGGGCCCACTTCACAAACTTGTTCCTTATGCTTGTGGTGAAAGGTATGTCCTTGGGAAAACACTGCCTTTTTGGGTCTATGAGATTATTCTGATAGATCCATTCCAACATGCCAACTCCCCTAAGCTTTTGGATGCCTTTTTCTACAGTGTACCAAGGGAGGTCAGGTACTTCAAGTTGGTCTAATCTAGAACATCTGGCAGCCCATGCTTCAGTGAATCAACCTAATAACCAATTAGATCCTTTCTTAGCCTCTCTTGCTGAGATATTGAAGGAAGAATCTGTGCTTAGGGGTCCCATATCAAGAGACTCAGACTGGTCTAATGTTACATTCTTTGCACGGGTTTCCCACACCCTTACTAACCGTTCCTAGGGATATTCCCCAGGCTTCTGCTTGTACGTATTAGAAAACCGGAGCAGATCTTTATGAGCATAGCACACTTCTTCCTGAGTCATCGTCTGAACCTCACCTTTAGGAATTTTCTGAGACTCAATTCTAGTTATAGGTCTAGAGGAAATAATGGGTGGTGGGAGTGTTTCCTGATACTCTCAGTAATATCTTGTAAGGCATCTCCCCTAGGCAATGCTACTACAGATGCAGCCCCACCTGGCATTTCAGCTTGAGCAGTTTGGCTAATTTGCTCAGGTGTGGGTTATTTTACTGATAGTGGATTAACCCCTTCAGGTGGGAGGGGTGGATCTATTGACTGGGGTGGCTCAATTGACTCTAGGGGCTCAATAGCCTCCTCTTCTGGATCATCAGCCCATATGTTCCCATCCCATGTTTCAGGATCCCAATTCTTTCTGATTGCTGTCCTTACTTTAGTATAAGCTACTGTTCTAGTCCTGCAATTCAGCTGATGCTGTAATTCAGCTACTCGTATGATGAGACTCTGGCTTTGGTTTTCAGCTATGTCAGCTGTATTCCTAGAGGAGGGAAGACTCTTCTTTGCAGCACATGCAGAAACTTTTAGGTCTGCTATTCAGCACTTGAGACGTGCTTCCAAGGTTCTGAGATTATCCCTTCCTTGATCACATTTTCTATTGTAAGAAGGACCAGTCAACCAGCTTCCCTATACTTCTCAGCCTGACAAAACTGCTGGAAAATATCAAACACACGATCACCCAGAGCCTCCCCTCTCACCAGCGCTTCATCTATTGATGGTGACACTGTGGGTATTAGCTTTGCTACTTCACACCATGGATTCACACCACCCACTCTAGTAAGAGTGGCAGACTTATCCTTGTCTTTAGGGGTAGATAAGGCATTATCAGTTTGTTAAGCCAAATCAGGCTGCAGAGCCAATTTGAGAAGCCCATATTTATGATCTTGTTTCTTTAGGACCACTCCTGGTACCAATTGTGCTAGACAGGGTTCTCTAGAGCAACAAAACCAGGACACTTATGGGTATATATACATATATACAGCATGAAGGAATATAACAACTAATTAATCCACACAGCGGTACAGAGGGCTTAGTTCAACTCACTTCAGTGGAACAGTTAATATACTGGAAGTCCTTTAACTCATGAGGGCTGCTCAGTCCAAGGTCAAGAAAGCAGAACTTGCATGAGTGTCATAGCTTCAATGGATTTGAAGGTCTTGTATAGTCAGTCACTGTCTCAGAAACAGACTGATTTATTTACTTTTTGTTTCTGTAAATTGGGCCACTGTTCCAAGTCTCTGCCCCTATATTTCTTTGGCAATCGAAAGCTACCAGTGGTGAGATGGAGACTCAAGGAGGCAGCCAAGTGGGAAGAAGACCTAATTCTCATCAACCGGGGTTAATATCAAAGCAGTGAAGTTACATTTGCAGCCCATAATCCTTAGCATCGTCCAAGGAAAATGCATAAGGAAATTGCTTAGCAAGTCTCAAAGCTTCTTGAGCTGGTGATAGCATTTTAATTTTTAAAAATCCTTTTAGGTGAGCCTTAATGGTATTAGCAACCTACTTTTTACCTTAAGTATAGAGAGTTGACATCAATCCTATTAGATGGCTTGCAGGGACATATGAAGACGTCTTTACTTCTGCTCTATGTTCTCTTGATGATATAGGCATGGGAAGAATTTTAGCTTTGCTCTTGAGCATTTTGGGACATATTCTTGCCATTTGTCAAATGCTCAACTTTACTGTGTATTACTTCCTTATCAGTAAGAGGCCTGACTTTTATGATATAGCCCTGATCCTGTCACATAAAACAAGAAGGCTACATTCTCAAAATAGAGATGTTTAAATTTTAAAATAATAAAAAGAACTAAGATGAAATAGCTTACAAAAGATTTACAGTTTAATTGTACATCATCTTTTCTGAAATTATATCATATGTAGATGTGAGTTTTTATCTATCTTAATCATGGTTTAGATACAATTTTGTAGTTTCAAAACATTGTATTAAATATTCTCACATGTTGTTAGTGCTGGTGAAACTGCTCAATTATTTTATTTTATTTTATTTGCAATTGTCAGGAGTTCTTAGTGTGTCTGTAATGATTTAAGAGAGTTGAATAAAAGACACCAAGTGTGTGTGGCCTAGAGAAAATTGGTTAAACATCGAATGAGGTTTATTCAGAATAAATAAGGGAACATGGGTGGACCCTTTACCTAAATGAAGACGGACAGTTTGAAAGCACCTGTGGCTCAGCAGAAGAAAGACCTGGTGGTCTGGTCCTACAAATAGTACTGTCCAGTGAAGGCTGTGGAGCTGGTTCTATTATGTAATAGACAGACTTGCTATAAGTTGGAATCAACTAAAAACAGACAAATTCAGGTCCACAAACCTGAGAATCAAGGTGATCGTGGGTAGTTAAACTTTCTGACCTCTATCCCCAACAGACCCTGTCCCAGTACCCTTTTATATATCAGATTACATATACATTCAATTTTTGTATTTATTAAATCCTTGGAAATCCACTCATTGTCTATTGTTAGCCAACTGCTTAAAAGGATACACTTGTTGACTAATTCAGTTTATAAAAGCAAGCATTTCTGCTCTTCTTTCCTTACCAATTTCCCTCCTGAATAATAAATAAAATATTCAAGGAAGTTTTTAATATTAATATTTTGAAGATTCTTTAAGATAATATAATGCACACATTACTTAATCCCAAGTGATATTAAGTAATTTGAGAAAATGAGAAGAGAAATATGGTTCAAATAACTTTGATGTCAGGGATGGAAATTGGGAGATAGCAAGAAGCTAGTTCATACAGGAGCAGGGCTCTCACTCAACATGAAGGACAAAGGAGACAACAGAGTAGCAGGCAACTAAGGTGATGCAGAAAGCCTGGTGAATGGAAAGTCTCTGGAAGAATTGGAATAAAGTTGGAAAACTACAAAACTCACTTCAGACTAGAGGTTCAGTGTCCTTCATCCATGTGCCCATGTACAAAAGAGGAGAGGATGAATAAAAGCAAAAAAAGAAACGGATTTAAAACAAGATATGTCTATAAATCTGTTTTCCCAGAAAAGGGGAGCGGGGGCATGGGGCACTAACCCACCCAAGGGGAGGGTATTGTTTATCTCTCCACAGGGAAAGAGGGATCAGACATCAACTCAGTAACGCAAGGTATGAATGCAACACTCCGGCGTGGAGTAGGGAACCAGTGTAGAAGTCTGGGAGGCTGGCCCCAGCACCAAAAATTAAGTGGATTCCTGCCCCTCCCCCAAGAAGAATTTGTTTCTGCAGCTCAGGAGAGGGACATATCTGATCAGAGCACACGGGAGCCAGATGAAAGGGGAGGAGGAGACAGTGTAGCACAGCCTGGCCCACCAGGCCGTGAGGATGATGTTCCTGATTAGAGCAGCCAGTCCACAGAGAGGACAACATGGCTGGCCCCACTATGAGACATGATGCCCCTCAGTGACCAATGGCGCTACAGGGGACAGCACCGGAGACACAGTGTGGGAATGGCACCTGACCTGATCCCACCACACTGAGGCAAAGCACTGGGGGAGTGCAGCGGAACAGCAAGGGAATGGAGTGGCAAGGTCCCCAGGGAATGCTGAAAGTGGACTTTGGGGCCAGGGCGTGGTGCCCCAACAGACTGGACTGGAAAACACTCCTAAAGGCCAACAAACGATCCTTGAACTAACTACAAGCTTTTCTTTCTTGATGTGTTTTGTTCTTTGTCAGTGGTTTGTTGTTGCTGTTTTGTTGTCTGGTTGTATACTGTTGCTTTGTTTTCCTCTGTCTTGTTTTTGTGCATGTTATTATCTCCACAGGTCTGTCTAAATAAGACAGGCTGGATGAACCATCTGGAGGAAAAACAACGGGACTGACAGTTCCGGGAGGACTTGGGATAGGGGGAGGTGGGGGGTAAGGAAGTGGTGTTAACAAACCCAGGGACAAGGGGAGCGACAACATGGGATCCAAATAGGTGGTGAGGGGGGAGTGGCAGGCCTAGCAGGGAATGATCAAGGGTAAGGTTACATAAAGAAGAGGTATAGCTGTAACCCAGGTGGGGATGGAGCATGATAGTGGGGCAGGAGGAAAGTCAAGGGAAATAGAGGAAAGAGCTAGGAGGCAAAGGGCATTTATAGAGGACTAGACAAAGACATGTACATGCAAATATATATATATATATATATATATATGTAAATAGCTCTATGTGTCTATATTTATAGGTTTAGTATTAAGGGCGGAGGGACCTTGGGCCTCTACTCAAGCACTCCCTCAATGCATGAATACTTTCTTCTATGAAATTGGCATTCTATGATGCTCACCCTCCGACACAACTGCTGAAGCCAAAACGGGTGAACAGGTAAATGTGGTGAAGAAAGCTGATGGTGCCTGGTTATCAAAAGAGAGAGTGTCTGGGGTCTTAAAGGCTTGTAGGTGAACAAGCGGCCATCTAGCTCAGAAGCAACAAAGCCCACATGGAAGAAGCACACCAGCCTGGGTGATCAAGAGGTGCCAAAGGGATCAGAGATAAGGCATCATCATAAAAAAAAATCTTACCATAGTGAATGAAGGGGGAAGTGCAGAGTGGAGACACAAAGCCCATTTGTCAACCACTGGAGACCCTCTCACAGAGGGGTCTAGGGGAGGAGATGAGTCAGTCAGGGTGTGATGTAGCACCGATGAAGAATACAGCTTTCTCCCAGATTCTGGATGTTTCCTCCCCCCCAACTACCATGATCCGAATTCTACCTGGCAAGTCTGGATAGAGCAGAGGTTGTACACTGGTGCAGATAGGAGCTGGAAACACAGGGAATCCAGGGTGGATGATACCTTCAGAACCAGGGGGTGAGGGGCGATACTGGGAGAGTAGAGGGTGAGTGGTTTGGAAAACGGGAACTGATTACAAGGATCTACATGTGACCTCCTCCCTGGGGGATGGATAACAGAGAAGGGCGTGAAGGGAGACACCGGATAAGGCAAGATATGACAAAATAATAATATATAAGTTATCAAGTGCTCATGAGGGAGGGGGAAGCGGGGAGGGAGGCCGGAAAAAAAGGGGACTTGATGCAAAGGGCTTAAGTGGAGAGCAAATGCTTTGAAAATGATTAGGACCAAGAATGTACTGATGTGCTTTATACAATTGATGTATGTATATGTATGGATTGTGATAAGAATTGTATGAGCCCCTAATAAAATGTCGAAAAAAAATCTGCTTCCCCACGATTTGAACTCTGCCGACTCAGTGCATGGGGATCAGACATTGAATGTGCCCCACAGAGCATTCTGAATCTCTTTAAAAGTAATACCTGAGGTGCCTCTCGATTACTTTGTAAGAAGTCTAATAGATCTTAGGGAATAAATACAAATATGAAAGAGCTACCAGGATCAGAAAAAGCCAGCGAAGGCTTCTCATCACTCTCTGACAAAAGTAGTTTATAGTCTTTCAGACAGTTCCTATTTTCCCAAGGATCTTCTATTAAATTGTACAGTCAGATACTAGTGCTCTTCTCAGCTGGGTTAGAAGCCACTTGCCCTCACAGGTGGATGCTGGGAAGAGTTCCTTAGCTGTGTATTAGGGAAAAATAGGTTTAGTCTCCTCAGTTAAACATTTATGTTGGAGATAATCTCTGGGAGGGATACCTTCATGCTAAGGATAGGTTCCGTTCACCCAACTGACATATCTTTTTTCCGTTTCTGCTATTACGTAGAACTTTAGATAGGTAGCTTCCATCGACTCAACTCTAATGGTGACCTTATGTAAAGCAGAACAACCCGTTGCCTGGATTTACAGCATCCTCATGCTCACTGGCTGTTGTTGTTAGATCTTATGGAGCCAGTTCCAACATATAGCGAACTTAGGTATAACAGAACAAAAAAAGTACCTGGTTCTGAGCCATCTTCACAATAATTCTTGTGTTCAAGCACATTATTGCAGCCACCTTGTCAATCCATCTTGTCAAAGGCCACCCTGTGTTTCACTCCTCCTCTACTCTACATAGAATAATGTCCTTCGGGGTCTGGGCTCTCTGACAACATGTCTGAAGTATGTGAGATGAAGTCTCACCATCCTTGCCTTAAAGGAGCACTTTGTCTGTACTTTTCCCACGACAGACCTGTTGGTCGTGGCAGTCCATGGTACTTTCAATATTCTTTGCCAGTACTACAATTCTTCTTCAGTCTTTCGTATTCAATGTTACATTACATGCTTATGATGCAATCAAACACACCATGGCTTGAGCCAGGCGTACTTCAGTCCTCAAAGTAACATTTTTGCTTTTCAATATTTTAAGGATATTGTATAGATAATTTACCCAATACAAAGTGTCTTTTGAGTTCTTGTCTACTACTTTCATGAATATTGATGTGGGTCCAAGCAAAGCAAAGTCCTTGATAAATTTATTCTCTGTTTATCATGATGTTACCGATTGGTCCCGCTGTGAAGATTTTGGTTTTCTTTACATTGAGTTGTAATCTATAGTGAAAGTTCCAATCCTTGATCTTCATCAGTGTTTCACGTCCTCCTCATTTTCCACAGGCAAAGCTACATCATTTACATATCACAGGTTGCTAATAAGCCTTCCTCCAATCCTGATACTGCATTCTTCTTCATATAACCCCGTTTTTCTAATTAGTTGCTCAGCATACAGATTGACTAAAGCATAATGCAAAAATACAATCCTGATGGACAACTTTCCAGATTTTAAAGCATGCAATCTATCTTAGTTCTGTTTGCACAATGTCTCTTGTAAGATTAGGGTAGAGTACAACCCCCTGATTCAGGTGACAGTCCTGTTGCAATTGCAGTGTGGTTTCCTGGGGAGAGTGACCTACTTCCTAGGAAAGCTTACTTGTTTCTGCTGGAGCTGGATCCTGCATCTGGCTTGTCAAACTTTAGTTCTTTGAACTTGGAGCCAGTAGCCATCTGTCCCGGCACTTGTGATGTTCTTGCCGATCCCAGGCTTATCAGCAACGGAAGCTATGCATTTCTGCATCCTGCCTGCCACACTGGTAGCTCCCTTTCAATGTACGGCTGCAACTTTTATTGGATGATCTCCAGAAAACTTCATTTGCATGTGATATCAATGATACTGTTCTATAGTTGGAGCATTCCGTTGGGTCACCTGCCCTTGGACTGGGCACAGTTATGCATCTCTTCCAGGTCAGTTGGCCAAGTAGTTAGCTTCCAAATTTCCTGGTCTATGCAAGTAAGTGCCTCTCATGCTTCTCCAGCGTGTTTACATGCTTCAGTTGTTATTTTCATCCGTCCCTGAAACCTTGTCTTTGGATAATGGATTTAGTGCGGCTTGACCTTATTTTCTCTGTGCCATTGGTTCTTGCTCATATGCAGTGGCTTGAAATAGTTGTTTTTGGCACAGTGACTCTCTAAATGCTTTCCATCTTATTTTGATGCTTTCTGTATCATTCAGTATTTTGTCCATAGAATCTTTCAGTATTGCAACTCGAGGTTAAACATTTTTTTGAGTTCTTTAAGTTGAAGATATTCTGAGTTTATTCTTCCTTTTTGGCTTTCTAACTCTAGGGTCATGCACATTTTTGTCATAATATTTTACTTTGTCTTCTCAAGGTGTCCGTTGGCATTTTCTGTTCAGCAATTTGACTCTATCATTTCCTCCAGTTGCCTTAGCTACTCTAGGATTAGCAGCCAGTTTGAGAGTCTGTTCTGACATCTACTTTGACCTTTTCCTTCTTGCTTGCCTTTTTAGTGGCCTTTTGTTTTTGTCATGAATGATGTTCTTGATGTCTTCTCACAGCTCACGTGCTCGTCTGTCATTAATGTTCACGTGGGGTTAGACTTACGGTCATATTTTGGCTCTCATGGACTAGTTTTCAATTTCCTCAGCTTCAACCTGAATGTATACATGAGCAATTGACAGTGTGTTCCACAGTTGGCCTTTGGTTTGGTTTTAGCTGCTGATGTTGAGCTTTTCCCTCCTTTCTTCCATCAGATGTAATGAATTTGATTTCTGTGTATTCCATCTGGAGAAGCCTATGTGTATAGTTATCGTTGTAATCTCTCTCTCTATATATATAGATATATCACTATATATCTCTATCTCTATCTATATATGTATATATAGATATCACTAGTTTTGCTTCCCTCGAGAAAACTCCCTAGCACTTGTGCCCGTCCATCTCATGAATGATTGCCTTACCACATTTTTGGTGTCTACCTCAACAATAATGATGTCCTCCTCCAGCAATTGATCCCTCTTGATGATGCATCCAAAACTAGAGAGTTGAACAACGTTGTGATCCATAGGTTTTCACTGACTAAATTTCAGAAGTCTAACAGCAGGATTTATTCAATGATCTGTCTTAATCTAGAAGCTCCAACGAAACCCGTCAACCACGGACGATCTTGCTGATATTTGAAATACAGGTTGGCATAGCCATCAGAATCATAACAACATGTAAGCCACCCCATATCATCAACTGGCATACAGGTGATCCTTTCACTCTCCTTATAATGCTTCTAATGGAGCCAAAGAAGGCCCATTACTTCTGGCTGCTGGTTGGAAGAGTTGACAGGAGTATATGAGTAGTGAATGTCTTTCAGAAAATTAGTGTCTTTGGAAATCACACCAGGGTTTCATTGGGAAAAAGATTGAGTATGTAATTTTTCCAGAGTATTTGTTTCAAGTGAAATTCTCTTAAACACTTTTTCTTTTGATATGGACGTAGTTTGTCCTGAAATTGATGAAAGTATATTATCTGATATTGGAATAATTAATGTTCAGGCACTAAATTAAAAAAGGAAAAACTCAGAGCATTGAAAGAAATTGAATTTATATTTGCAAAATAGATTCCTGCAGTGTATTTATCTTTACTGAGCTCAATGTCATTATAACCAAATTATCAGAGCACGCTCATCTTTTATATAAATGGGATTCTTACCTCATTAATATAATGAAATTTACATCCACATGGGAAAATGCATAGACTCTTTGTTTAGTGCCCTTTCAAGCCACAATCATATCACGAAATATTAACCCATTGGTGCCACTCAGCATGGCTCCAATTGGAAAATGTATCCATAATTCCACTTTTCATTTTGCTTTGTTGATATTCTACTAGAAGTTAGTCTTTTAATTGTGTATTAATAGAATAATAATAATATCTGGACTGCTGAATATATTGTGGATATTCTTTAAGAGCTTTCAAGTATTATGTACATGAGGGAGAACATTTTTATTCAAAGCATTCTGTTAGAATTGGCAGTTACTTAGATGCTGAATTCTCCTTTTGCTGTGAAACACCAAGGAAACTGATTCGACAAATTAAATTACTATATATTTATAGATATCTTAATAGTTCATAAAACACTTGAACCTAAATAATTAATTTTGAGCCTGCAATTGTAAGAAGGCTAAGTGATGTGTTTATGAATACATATCAAGCAAATGACAAACCCAGAACTGAATTTTATGATTTCCTAACCCCACTTCTATTACTAACATTACTCTGAAAGAACTTTGGGGCAATTGCTAATTTTGATATAAATTATAAAATATTACTGGTGAAAATATTAAGTGGCATTGAAAATAGAACTTAAACATGCAAAAGCATTATAATATTGAATCAGCAAAGTCCGACATATACGTTGGTGTTAGGCGCTGTTGAGTCGAATCATCAATGTTGAGTCATGTCAAACCATAAGAGAATATACGGTCAGCTCCAAGTATGTGAAGCTCAAAACCAGGCAAAACTAGGACATTTACTTCTCCCAAGATAAAATAGTCACACCAAAATTACCCTTCCACCTGAAACTACTATAATCCAGATAAAATATATGAACCATGGTTTCAAGATATCCATCACCATGCAAGACAGAGCAGTGATCACGGAGAGTCGTGAAGTTTAGTAGGCAAAGCCCCAAGCTTTGTGTGAAGAGTGTCCCAGGGTGCAGCACATTTGGGGTGAGATCATAGAAGTGGAGCCCCTGTCTTCCTGAGGAGGGAAGTGGGAGTTGTGAATCCAGGAGTTCAGGAGGTGAGAGTTTTCAGGGACGAGTACTGGGGAGGAGAGAACTCGGCAAAGAAAGAACTCCAGAGATTTACAGAAGATGTCTTTGAGTCTTCACCTCAGTATTAATCAGTGTTTGCATGTAAGAAAAGAAATCCCCTCCAAAACGGCAGCGAGCACCATCCTTGAACTTTGCTCAGGACTCACTGGAATGATGCTTGTATCCACCACTCAGAAAACAAAGTCTTAGAACTCACAAAGGAGAGCACTCACTCAGAAAGGCCTTACTTCAGTAGTTAATAAAAATACCATGCTTTTTGTATCCCTACGTGAATAACACACAAATAATGTGCACATTGGAAATGAATATGTCAGGGGTTGTGTGGCTTGTAAAAAACTGTATCCCCAAGGGTATAATTTGAATAAAAATAGGCTGTCCTAGAATGAACACTGCTCTGATCCCATGCAACAATTGTAAAAGTGAGACCCAAAGGGAGAAAACTTTCCAAGGAGCTTAACTAGGCCCAGAATGAACCTCAGTATCTCAGAGGTGTTAAGTCTTTGGAGGTCACCCCTTTTTCAGTATATGAAACCCAGGATTGATAAAGCTATATGGACAGCAATTAGAATAAGGGATTTGGGGGGAGGGCAAAAGGGAGACAATGTCAAGGAGTTCCTGTAGAAAATGAATGTTTGGAAATTGTGGTAGCAGTGGTACAATTCTACTTAACATGATTGAACTATGGAATGATATGATAGCTGTATTAAAATCCAAATGAATACATTTTTAAAAAGAAGCAATATGGAAAAAATAATATTTACACGAAACAAAATTATCCAGTACCCAACAAGGTAAACTTTAAAATATATGGCATTTAATAAAAAGTTATCACATGCAAAGAAGAAGAAAATATAATACATAATGAGAAAAATATTAGCCCACTGAGATCGACTCAGGAAAGACACATATGATACAATTAATAGTCAAAGAAATTAAAATAGCTGTTATAAATCTTCCCCTATGTTCAGGAAGATAGAGGAAAGATTGAATATGTTTAGCAGAGATAGATTGAGGATCTTAACTCTAACATAGGTAAAACTAATCTACAGAAATAGAGGACAAATTAGGGCATATTAACGAGGAAAGACTTGAAGATGACTTCTGAAATACTGAAGATGTTTGCCATCTTGATTTAGGTGTTTTTATATTGGTATTCATATGTATGAAAATTTATTGAACTGAATGTTTAAGACCTGTGCACTTTATATAAGTTAAACGCAATAGAAAAAACAAACTACTGTACTGTCGTCTGTTTGCAAACAGGTCAATCTATAGGAATAGATAAATGTTTTATTCCTTTAGATGGAACAAAGTAGATACATGTCCATAAGCATCTATAATTATTATAGGAGATGTCAGAGAAGAGATTGAAACTAACTGCACCAGAGAGATTACACCCCCTAATAGTTTAGGTATATTAGTCACAATCGCAAGGACACTTATAAATATTGTAGTGCTAAAAATATTGTTAGTTATCATAATCTCTTTCTAAATAAAAAAAGCCATTTTACTGGGGGCTCTTACCACAATCCATACATCTTTCTAATTTTTGTACCTGAAGGGAGGCAATGGAGAGTCAAGGAAGAAAATCAATGTGAATTTAGCAGAAGGTCTGTGGAGAGTCTGCGTTACAGAATACAAGGTGATGTTAGAGTCATGGTTATGTGTGGGGCTGCTAACTGCAAGGTCTGCAGTTCAAAACCACTGGCTGCTCCTCTGGAGAACGATGCGGCTTTCTATTTTCTTCTGTTAAGAGCTACAGTCTTGGAAACTCACAGAGTCAGTTCTACTCTGTCCTATAGGATTGTTATGAGTCGCCATCGACTCAATGGCAGTAAGTTATTATTGATATTTTCATATCTGTTTCCTAAGAAGTTCATCATGTGGTACAAAATAAACACTACCAAGAGACACATGTTAACACCAAGTAAGTTAGTCAGTCACTTCTAGGAGAAATAATATGTGAGGAACACAGAGCCGAGATGAGGTTTGGGGTAAATCTCCTTTATCTGAGAAGCTCAGATCTCAATATAAATTGATTTCTATTGAGTCTTCCTTTGCACCATCCTTATCAAATACCACATGTGGGTCAATGAGTAAATAGTTATTAATAGGCAACCTATTTAGCTTGTTTATTTATATGATTTATTGGAAATTCCCTAACTAAAAGGATTGTTCTGGCATAGTATAGAATAAGATGAAACTTTTAGATTAGAAAGTGTCTCTAATGACTTCTTTTTGCAGAAAGCAGTAGCTCAAGTTTTGGATCTGAGAACAAGAAGCCAGATTTTCTTTTCCCCATACAGGGGGAGGAGAAGCATTTTGGACACATGCATCTCTCCTGAGGGCTTTCTGTCTTTTCCTTTCGGACAGAAGGACTTTCGCCTGAATATTGCCATTAGTTAAAATACTTTTTACCTATACCTTCTAATGGAAAGTCAAAGAAAGTGTGTTGGCACATAGAATTTGATATTACAGTATAGCTTTAAAAAATTATATATTGCCAGACAGGCAAATGAAAATATGAAAACACCAAAATGAGTGTTGTGAATTGAAGTGTGCCCCCTAAAATAGACGTTTTAATTTAAAATTTTAAGAAAGACTTGGGGTCGGGGTTGTATCCTCTCCCCAAACTTGATCAATCTGTAAACTGAGCAAGTCACCGGAGAAGCTGGGCTGTATAAAGAGGAACTTGGCATCAGGACGGGAGGAAGGCTTATTAACAACTTGTGATATGCAGATGCCACAACCCTGCTCACTGAAAGTGAGGAAGACTTGGAGCACTTGCTGATGAAGACCAAGGACTGCAGCCTTCAGTATGGATCACAACTCAATGCAACAAAGACCAGAATCCTCACCACTGGACAATAGGTAATGCATGATAAATGAAAAGAAGGCTAAAGTTATCCAAGATTTTGTCTCACTTGGATCCACAATCAATGCTCATGGAAGCAGCAGTCAGGAGACAAAAAGATGTATTGCATTGGGTAAATCTGTTGCACAAGACCTTTTTACAGTATTGGAGAGCAAGGTACACTAAGGTACGCCTACCCAATCTAATGATATTCTCCATTGCATCATATGCATGTGAAAACTGCATATGATGCAGTGATAAGTGATGTTACACTTATCACAGAAGGAGGACCATCGAAGAACGGATGCATTTGAATTGGGATGCTGGAGAAGAATATTGAAAGGACCAATATTAAAACATCTGTATTGGATGAAGTAGGGCCAGAGTCTTTCTTGGAGGCAAGGATGTCAAGACTTCATCTTACATACTTTGGGCATATTGTCAGGACAGACCAGTCCCTGGAGAAAGATAATCTTGTTCAGTAAAGTGGTAAGACAGTGAAAAAGAACATCCTCCACGAGATAGATGGACACAGTGGCTGCATCCGTGAGCACAGGCATAGGAATAGTGGTGAGGATGGCAGAGGTTCATGCAGTGTTTTGTTCTGCTCTGAGGAGAGTCATGAGTTTGAGCCAACTCGATGTACCTGAAAAATAGAAGCAGAAATAGTCCAAGAAGGACCTCTCTCTATTGTCATGCCCAGAATTTAAACTTCTAGACTATCAAACTGTGTCAAGAGAAAATTCTGTTATTCATATATTGATGTATATATATTATTATGAATTGAATGAAGATTTACATATCCAATCATTTATCTTTTTTTATATCTTTTTAAAAAATTTATTTATTTATTTATTTACATTTTATTAGGGTCTCATACAACTCTTATCACAATCCATACATATACATATACATACATCAATTGTATAAAGCACATCTGTACATTCTTTGCCCTAATCATTTTCTTTTTTTTAAAAATCTTTTTATTGGGGCTCATAAGGCTCTTATCACAATCTGTACATACATCAAATGAGCAAAGCACCCTTATACATTCGTTGCACTCATCACTCTCATAATTCACCTTCCACTTGGGTTCCTGCAATCAGCTCGGTTTCCCTTTTTTCCCCCCATCCCCCTCCCTCCCCGATCCCACCCCTGGTCCCTTGATAGTTTATAAATAATTATTATATCTTATCTTACACTCCCCGGCGTCTCCCCTCACCCGCCTCCCCCTTGACAATCTCCCAGAGAGGAGGTTACACATAGATCTCCGAGATTGGTTCTCCCTTTCTACATGCCCTTCCCTCCTGTGTCGCCACTCCCACCGCTGGTGTTGAAGGGTTCGTCTGTCCTAGATTCCCTGTGCCTCCAGATCCCCACTGCACCGCTGTACATTCATTTTTCTATTTAACAATTCATATAATTTTGTAACAGGTCATTGATGGCAATCCCCACAGTGTAACATCACTCATCCCACTTCCTCTCTGTGTTTCCCATTTCTACTCTTCTTTTTTTTCGTAACTCCTCTAAATTTTGCCCTTGAGTAACTACTGTTACCCTTTTGATCTCAAATGGCTGAGGGGTATGTCTCTCATTAGTATTTTTATTCTCCTTTTAGACCTGACAGTGTTTGCCTGAAAATTGAGTCATGGGGGAAGAGTGCAGTTCCAGACTTGAAGGAGAGCTGAGGGCTGTAATTCTAGGAGCTCTACCAGTCTCTTTCTGATGAGTAAATCTGATTTTGAGTTTTTCCCCAGACTTTCTCCCACTCTATGTAGGACTGTCTAATGTGACATATTGCAGATCATAGTGGTAGTTGGGTGCTTTCTAGTTCTTCTGGTCTTGGGATCATGAAGGCTGAGGTTTGTGTGATTTATTTGTTTCTTGGATTGTTTACATTCATCTTCAATTTTCTTTGCTCTGGACAGGAGAAACCAATAGTTGCACTTTAAATGGCTGCTACTGAGCTTCTGAAACCTCAACCACTGGTCATAAAAAGAGGATGTAGAACACTGTCTTGGTGACCTTGGATATACCAATTGATCTTGTGTCTCCTGAGACTATGACACTGAACTCACAGGCCCAGGAATTTATTTCCTATGGTATTTGCTTACATCTAAGAAGTTTTCATAACTCTGCCCCCAGTACATTCATGTATGCATACAGTATAGGTAAATGTACACATGGAGAAATATTCTGTCAAACCTCTCCCTCTCACACCTATTCAACCTGTGTGTTTATCCATACATCGACTTACAGATCATTGTTACTGCAGTATTATATACACCACAGTATTAACCTCTGTTACCTTGAACTCTCTTGCACACTTCCTAGTGTCTTCCCCTTCCTCCACATTTGTTTTTGCTGACTCTTCTTTTCATGTACCAGGGGACTTCAAACAGTTTGTGGAAAAATACTATAATGTTTACTTAACATTTTTCTCTCAAACCTTTTGAAGCCTTTCAAATTGCCTTCCCCATTGTGTTGCCCAACTTACAATGTGTTTACCTTCCAGTGATTACTCTACCTGCCCCTCCTCGAATGGGTGGGGCATGTAAATAAGGTGTAGAGGACTCTAACTCGGGATTGGTTAGTTGGAACATTCTACTATTAGAGCGAGCCGTCTCTGAAGCAGAAACAAGAAATCCCAGGAAAAAAGAGCCATGAACAAAGTGTGTGCAAGATTCTTGCTGAAAGTCGAAGCCGAGGCCCTGGCAGCGGCGGCACTGAGACCATGAGGCAGAGTGGAGGGGCCATGTGGGGCTTTGACTTCCTTGCCCACAGAGAAGAGCCCAGTGGACCACACACCTGACAGCATGGCTGGGAAGAGGGGCTGCTGACGGAAGAACTGTATCCTTACCAAGCACCTGTTAGCCTCCCTAACAAAGCTCAGTAATTATGACTAGTCTATGAGTTCTATGTGCTCTTTGCATAAATTAAGGAACCCAGCAGAGAGGTAAAGTGCTAATGGGGGCGGGCTGGTTGGAGTCAAAATAGGGTTAGGAAGTGTGCAGGGTATCGGCCTGTCTGTTTCTGCCTTGGGCTTGTGTGGAGTTGGATTCTCCTCCATACTGAATTCAGAAAAGGTCAGATGTAGCCACCCCCCTCCTCCCCCTCCTTCTCCTTCCTGGTAATCATCAAAGACTATTTCTGTGTGCGTGAGAACGCATTCTTGAATTTTTATAATATTTGTCTTCACCAGAATTTCCTCTTGTGATTTTACTCAGCATGATGTCTTCAAGGTTCATACATGTTATGAGGGGTTTCACAGATCCATCTTTATTCTTGAATGTTGTGTAGTATGTCATTGGGCATGTGCGGGCACTATGTACTATCCACGCTGTGCTACGTACATACATGTACTATATAAAGCTATGACAGTGTGTGGAAGCTTTTCCTCCGACTGTGTGCCACTCTTGTCTGAGAGCCTGGGCAGTGACCTTTGGGGCAGATGTTTGCTTTTTCTGGGCAATTTTGGAAACACTGGCAGGATTGCTGGTTCCTGTGGGCTCAGGGGAAACAGCAATCCCTTCCCTCCTCTTCCAGTTCCGTTTCGGTGACTGCTGGCAGGCTTTGGTGTTCCTTGACCAAAGATTGCCACCAACCACCTCATGCCACATCAAGATGTTTCATTCCAATCTCTGTCACCATCTCAGGTAACCTTGTGCTACTGGGTCTGTTTAACTTTTTCTTATAAGGACTCCTGGCATTGGATTTGGAGTTGACCTTAACTCCAGGATGATGTCAGGTTCAGCTCTTTAGCTGTAGCAGGATAGGGACAGGGGTTATCCCTACCATACCTGGAGGACCCTCTACAGGAGGTTGCTGCAGAGAATCAGGGGAGCCCTTAGCTAGCAAGAAAGCCTACTGGGTGCATGCCAATTCAAACCCAAGCCAGGAGGGTGGGACACCCAAACTAGGCGTAGGTGCGTTTCATTCAGCCAATGGGGTCAACCAATACCTTCAACCACACCTCCCAGCTGAAGGCTCCAAATACCGGGAACCAAGACCATCAGGCCTTTTTTCATCTTCCTCTCCCTCTGCTCAGTCTGTCCCCTCAGGGCACCACAGGTGGGTGTGCAGTGCCACGAGGTTGCCAGTGCACATTGACTGTAAAACCTGAAACTTCCGTCCTTTATAGAAAACTCAACTGGGATCACAGTCCAGGCTTTGGCATGAATTCTTTCTTGTGCGAAGCCAAGAACCGAAGTATTTCCCACCTGAGAAACCTAACATCGCCAAGAAAGAAGACATGGACTATTGGGCCCAGGGGTTCTTTTTTTCAAGCCACTATTCAGCCCAGTGCTTTGTCTAGTGCTTTTACTGGGAGCTGATGAGACAGGCACCGTGTGCTCCTGTGTGCCCAGATCCCAAGCCCCTAGTGTTCATGATACATCACACTGTATAGTCTCGGCACCGTGAGCTCCCTTTGTCGGTGATGGAATGGTTTGAGAACCAGGCTAAACTTCACCGTTGGGCAGCCCGCGTTAAAGCGCAGCCTCAGGCTTGCTGCACTAGCCCGTTCTCTGTACCATTCTCTCCTTTGGCCAAGGCCTCCTTGCAGTGGAAATATTCTTACTAGGATTCCATAGTACGGGGACAAACGAGAATTTAGACTTTAGTCCTGCCCTTCTGGGGCCCTGAGTTTAGTCCATTAAAACAAAGCTCACGAATCATAAATGTCCATCTAGAATTGTGGCTTTCTCAGGTGACAGGGCCCTTCCTCACCTCACTGTTTTCTCAGGAATCCCAAGTTGGCTGCTATGAGCAATTCCATTTCTGATGATCCCATCAGAGAACAAGTCCTTTTCGATGGCATCTGGATGTGTCCACCCGGGCCAGCCAGTGGCCATGATTCCTCCCCACACCATTGACAGCCCCACCAAGGGCAGTTCTCAGCCTGAAGGCGTTCCAGAGTCCAAGTCTTGGCCCATCGATGAGAGCAATGTCAGCTGCTCTGGGTTTGGCACAGCAGTGCTAGATTTGAAGCAGCTTCATGTCAGGTGCAAGCAGTGTGGATCCAAACATTGAGGAGTCCAAGGAGGTCAGCAGCTTTCCTTCTGCAGCAGCAAGACCAGCATAATGAAGGGTCAGGCAGCTGGGCTCAAAGTCTAAGCGGTGGGGCCCTCCATAGCTCTTTGTACCTTTTCTGCCTCAAAGTGCAAACTGGCCCACTCTGAAACATGCACACTGGACTGGAAAGTCATCAGATTCCAAGGGTCAGACATTTGATTCCAACAAGAGCTCATTAACATCCTAAACTTGCTTTTCAAAGCTCCAAACATATTCATCTGGAGATTGCTTCTCTTTTTGCATCGTCTCTCCTTTTAAAAGAGGGTCTAATAGGCAGCAACCATAGGAAAACATAAGCAACTGCAGAGATGTTGTTTTTCTCTGTTTTCAATACGCAGAGTTGAAATTTCAACTCCCCTATTCACAGCAAGCCACAAATGAATTTTTCCCATTAACAATTGATCACTCTTGCGTGTATATAACTACAAGCATGATGGGGGGGGGGGGAACCAAGAACATCTTCTGTACACACCAAATCAAAAATCATACGTCCTTAAGATTTTTCCATCCAATTTCAAGGGTTGTCCCAAGCCCTAACAATAAATTCAACGTTTTCTGGGTTAAAATTATAGCTATTAGAATCGAGAGTCTGAGTGGCTCTGCAGAAAGGCTGGAGACAGGGTATGTGCAGCCCACTCCACGTTCATTCCCCTCCTGCTTGAAAGAGAAAACAATTAAGTATCTCAGTTTCGCTGTCTTGGATCGATCCCAATCCCATCTCTGGAACTCCATGAGCCCTTTCCCCTGCCACCTGAAGTGGAGCACGGAAAGCAGAAGCCTCTCCTCGCCTCCTCTTTCCCCCCTTCACTTCAGTAGCATGACCACAGGAAGCCATGTGATTCAGTTAGTCACCTCTGCTGGCTTTGGGTCTATCCTCATGTCCCCTAAGTGACTGTCACCTCGCACCACAGCTAGTGGTCCAACTGCTGTTTAGTACTATAGGCAACCCAGGTACTAGTTTTACCCTCTCTCCTCCATTAACCCCCTCTCCCTCCCCACTTTGAAATACTCATAGTATTGTAGTCACTTTTCAGTGACTTGTAGTCATTCAAGTAAATCTTACTAAGGGGACTACTGATAGGGAGGTCCCCAAGACCACCCATCTATTCAGACATCCTTTAGGACAGTGGTTCTCAACCTTCCTAATGCCATGATTTTTTAATACAATTCCTCATGTTGTGATGACCCTCTAATCATAAAACTATTTTCGTTGCTACTTCATAAGTATAATTTTGCTACTGTTATAAGTCAGGCAACCCCTGTGAAATGGTTGTTTGACCCCCAAAGGGGTTGCGACCCACAGGTGGAGAACCACTGCTTTAGGAGAACCCATGAGACACTTGGTATGTAACTGGTTAACTTGACAGAATGCACGATAGGCACAGGATGTGTCTTCCTTACGGTCTCGCTCTCCAGCAGGAAGACACAGTGCACACGTTCATTTTCTTGTCCAGCAAAAGGTGCATGCATGAGTACAATGTTTCTGCCCAAGTGAGTCTATTAGAGAGTCAGTGGTCAAGACTTTTCTTGGGGGATGAAATGTAGGCAACTTCTGGTCAGTGTGTGCCTAGAAGGACAGTAGGAATCTACAATTAATCACATTGTACAGTCTGGGCACAGTGAACCATTCTGATCAGTTAGGAAATTATTTAAGTATCAAATTTCCAGAAGTCAGTCAAGGAGCCACTTTGCCATCTGCCCTTTCTAGAGAGAGCAGCCTTGGATCTGCTCTGTTGGTTCTCTGATTCACCAAGTCCCTGAGTAAGGAGGGGAATTAGGCCACCTTTTGAAGTGGTATTTACAAATTTCTCCTTTGATAGGCAGTTGTGTTCTACAGAATAGAAACCAAAACCAAACCCATGATTGTTGAGTTAATTCCGACTTACAGTGACCCTAGAGGACAGAGCAGAACAGTTCCCTCCGATTTCCAATGTTGAACTCTGGATGAGCGCGGACTTCCTTATCTTTCCCCGTGGAATGATTGGTGGGTTTAAACCGCTGACATGTTGGTTAGCAACCGAGTGCTTTCATCACTGCACCACCAAGGGTCCTATAGCATGGCTCACCCCACTGGCTTATTGAAGTCTGTTTTTGTTTTTAGTCCTGTTACATGGCAAAGAGGAGCCCCATCATGGTTGTTGCTACCCAGCTGGGAGACCAGTGTAATTACGTCTTTTGTTGAGATGTGTGTGTCTGTTAAGGAAGGGGATTTTCATCTAATTCCTGGAAACCTCTCATTTCTTTTCGGATCCAATGAAGAGAAACTGCAGCCTCAATCTTACTTCTTTGGTTCTATTACTTTCTCTTCTACAATATGTGTGTCCTCTCCATCTGTTTGCTTATCTACATATCTAAAAGTCATTTGTCATTGCTAGTTTTTGAAGCAAAGCATGGAGGCTTAAAGTTGAACACTTAGGATGCGATCGTAGCCAGCTGATGTTATCCATAGGTTTCAGTGGCCAATTCTTCTGAAGCAGACTGACTCTTCCTTCTTCATAGTCTGTTCTCAGTCTGTAAGCCCTCCTGGAAGCCAATCACTTTGAGTTTCACCACTGGCATTTGAAATACCAGCAACATAGCTTCAGCATCACAGCAATACACAAGTCACCACAGTATGACAAACTGACAGACAAGTGGTGGATTGTATGGATCATAACAAACTATGGATAACGTCGAGAAAAATGGGAATTCCAGACCACTTAATGTTGCTCATGGGAACGTGTACATGGATCACAAGGCAGTTACACAAACAGAACAAGGGAATACTGCATGGTTAAGAAGGAAAGGTGTGTGACCGGGTTGTATCCTCTCACCATATTTATTCAGTCTGTATGCTGAGCAAATAATCAGAGAAGCTGGATTATAGGAAGAAGAATGCAGCATCAATATTGGGGGAAGAATTATTAACACCCTGCTCTATGCATGTGACATAAACTTACTTGCTGAAAGTGAAGACTTGAAGCCTTTGCTGATGAAGATCAAGGACTACAGCTTTTCGTATGGATTATAATTCAATATAGGGAAGGTCCAAATCCTCACAACTGGGTCAATAGGTAACTGCATGACGGAGAAAAGATTGACATGATTGAGGATTTTATCTTGCTTAGATCCAAAATCCAGGCTCATGGAAGAAGCAGTCAAGATATGAAACGATGGGTTGCATTAGATAAATCTGCTGCTTAAGACCTCTCTCTCTCTCTCTCACTTTAAAACTAGGATGTTACTATGAGGACTAAGGGGATCCTGATCCCAAGCTACAGTATTTTCAACTGCCTCAGATGTATGTGAAAGTTGGACATTGAATAAGGGAGACTGAGGAAGAACTGATGCATTTGAATGGTGGTGCTGGAGAAGAATATTGAAAGTTCCATTGATTGCCAAAAGATCAAACGGATTTCTCTTGGAAGAAGTTTGGCCAGAATGCTCCTTAGAGGAGAGGATGGTGAAATTTCATCTCACTCACTTTGGACATATCAGGAAAGACAAGTCTCTAAAGAAGGACATCAATCTTGGTGAGTGAACAAGAGGAAGGGTTCCGGCAAGATGCATGGACAGTGGCTGCACTAATGAGCTCGCCTAAAAGCCTGGTTGGGAGGCCGGTGCAGGAGCACTCAGCATTTCCTCCTGTCACACATAGGGTTGCTATGAGTTGGAATGGACTTGAGGGCACCTAACAACAACTAGAAGATGATGCTTTCCTTTTTACTCCTTGTTGCAGCTTCCTCTATTAAGATTCCAGGCTGAGCCCTCGGAGGCTAGGCGGGCCCTGCAAGAGAACTCCCGTGACAGCTGTTATGCTAAGAAAGGAGCCTCAGTGCTGAGCTCAGTGGGCGCCTAGTGGTTAAGCACCAACTAGGCCGACAACTGAAAAAGTTGGAAAGTCCAAACCACAAGTTTCTTAGAGGAAGAAAGATATGAGAGTTGGCATCTATAAACAATGATGATCTTAAAAAATTCTATGGGGGAAGCTGTACTCTGTCTGAGAAGGGTCACTATAAATCAGAGTTGATGGCAGCAAAACTGCCTTTGACCTATTTTTCTTGCCTAGTAACCTTAGGTCTCTTGCTTTTTCCTCTGTTATTGGTAGCTGCTGTCTAGTTGATTGCTAGTCAGAGTGTCCCCATGTGAGAGAGTAGAACAGCCTCCCAAGGGATTCTAGGCTACATCTCTGATCAGTGGAGCTGCTAGGCAAGTTTGAGTCACCAAGCTTCCCACCCCAATACAGGAATCTCTGTAAGATGTTTATCTTTACAGGTGATCCTTCAATCTTGAAAATCTGGTAAAGCTGTCCGTCCCTTATATCATGGGACCACTCTAGTTGTTAGACAAGTCTTATCTCCAGCTAAAATCGACCTCTCAAGTTGCCAACCATTGTTCTTGGTTTGTCCTTCAACACACGCATATTTTCTCCATAAAATTTTCTATTAACCTGAAACACCGTCAGGTCTTCTCTCTCCTCAACTCTCTACCACACATATTTTTATCATTTCTTCGCCCTCAAAGGATGAATGCTCTTGGAAACTTGATTTTTGGTTACGTTTTCTGAATGTTCTGGAGTTTGTTTACCTTATTCATACAATCTCACATCAAGAACAAAACGTGACACTAAAAAATAGTCTGGCATATGCATAGATTTTTACCATTAAAGAGTTCTTAATGTATGCACATCTTTCATATGAAATCAGGTTTATCTGTCACCTGTAGCCGTTTAAGCTGACTCTACTGCTTCATATTACTCTGATGAGCCACCACTGTTTGGTTTTCTTTTTCATTTGTTAAGTAAGTCTACCAAACCTGGTGTACTAATTAATGTGTGAGAATAATTATTAATAAATGTTTACTATTGCCACTTATTATAATGATTATTATTTTTACCTTAAGAAACTTATTACACCATGGCAAGATAATTTTGACTTCAGTTCTCTCACTTGGCCAGCTTTCCGCCACCTGAAATTTTGCTAAGTCTTCCCATTTAAGCGTCCAGTTGATTTGATGATGCTGGTATACTGCACATGTCCCACCTGAATGTATCTTTCAATTTGACATTCCTCAAAAGTACTTTCTTTAATAATCTATGAACAATAGCAGTGGTCGCACATGGTTCTACTTGAATTTTTATGTTTTAAAGGTTTAGTTTCTTAAAAATAAGTTGCTTCTATAAGTTTTCTTTGTTTTTTTTTTTTTTACCATAGCTCTATTACCACTTATACAAAGTCCCCCAGACTTTTCAGATGCACAGATACTGTCGAGTCCAGAACTATGAATGTGCATTTTCAATGACATTGGAGCCTGGGTGACATCGTGGTTACTCATTGGACCACTATCTGAAAAGTCAGCCATTCTAAACCACCAGCCCCTCCAAGGGATAAAGACGGGACTTCCCCACCCATCAGGAGTCCCAGCCTCAGAAACTCACAGTGCTACCCTGTCCTATAGGGGATGATGTGCTGGCATCAACTGGATGGCAGTGAGTGACAGTGACCTTGTTCTATGGCAGATAGGGGTAAAACATTTAACTTAGTCCTCCATAAGTAAATCTAATTTATTTCCATGCTAAAAGTTTGTGAGAATTGGCTCTAAGAATTAAGTTTAACAAAATCACATGATAATAATACATAAAAATGATCCTTCTACTACTTAGGTGGAACAAGTGTCATTGTCCTCTGTGACCTTCATTTAGCTAGCTTTTAGTTCAATCTCTTTTTAATGTTATCAAAGCAAGTGAAATATGCACCAGAATGGTACTGCAGAGAGTACTGTTATCGGGCAGTTGCATGAAATGCATATTATGTTTCTGATATTCAGAATATTTCAACAGCTGCCAATAGTCGGGGAACTGGGAGTTTGTGTGTGTTTGCTTTCAAGGCATTTAGGAAGAAAAGCTTCTCAGAGAAGCATCAATAAACATTATTTATCGACACTCTTTGGTATGAGTTATGGCACTGAACCAAGCAATAAATGTGAGATTACACTTAAGCCATGATTCATTGTGTGTCAGGATGATCAATGGATATTTTCTTAGTTTTGCTTGGCTCTTTCTAGGCCATCTCTATCAGCTACAATTAGTTAGAACTTGATGTTTCTTGCCCTCCATATTTTGCTGGATCCAAAATCAGAAGCAGTCTGCTGTTTGGTCCTCACTCCTGTAAAAGTATAAACTATCTGTAGTGATGATAGCTGGGCACTCTAGAGGAAATTAAAGAAAGAGCAAAGGCTTTTTAGAAGAGAGGGAGAAAGGAGAAGTGAAAAAGGAGACTTAAAGAGAATGGAAGAATGAGGAAGAGATGCAGCTTGAATAGAATTGGGTGAGGCATTGAGTAGCTTCCTGCTGATAGGTCACCTCTGGTGCAGACTCTATTCAGATTCTAGGGATCCAGGGATGACACAGGAGCAGTTGCCTTTGGACGTCAAGGCTTGTCTTGACCAACGAGGCTATCAGCTACTACTGATGTTTAGATGTTACCGTGTTGTGGGTTCTAGGCCTCACAGAACATCTGGATTCTATTTAGAGCTTGAAAGCAGAGGAAACATCAATAATCACACACACACACACACACACACACGCAGTTGCTGAGGCTGCTTATGCGTATCCAGAATCTTTACAGAATTGAGTTTTTGGTTTTGAGGGCTACAGCGTTGGTTTCATGAAATATCCTAGTTAATTGGCCTCATAACTTGTTCTGTGTTTCTACCTTTTAGTTAATTGTGTAGTACGTGGAGCCTTTAAAGCTTGCAAGAGACCACCTAAGCTCCAACTGTTGATCTCTATTCTCATAGCAAGAGGAAGAAGGAGCACTAGCGATAGAAGGAAGATGAGTGTATTGATAATTGCCTCCATGAACAACTTCATTAAGCAGGAGAGACTTGAAGAACTGGCTAGTGCCTGGCTAATTTTTAAAAATCATTTTATTGGGGGCTCTTATCACAATCCATACATACATAAATTGTGTAAAGCACATCTGTACATTCATTGCCCTCATCATTCTCAAAACACTTGCTCTCCACTTAAGCTCCTGGCATCAACTCCTCATTTTCCCCCTCCCTCCCCATTCCCCTCTCCCTCATGAACCCTTGATAATTTATAAATTATTACTTTGTCATATCTTGTACTGTCTGACATCTCCCTTCACCCACTTTTCTGTTGTCCATCCCCCAGGGAGGAGGTTTTATGTAGATCCTTGTAACCAGTTCTCCCTTTCCAACCCCCCCTCCCTCCACCCTCCAGTATGGCCACTCTCATCACTGGTCCTGAATGGATCATCTGTCCAGGATTCCCTGTGTTTCCAGTTCCTGTCTGTACCAGTGTACATTCTCTGGTCTAGCCAGATTTGTAAGGTAGAATTGGGATCATGATAGTGGTGGTGGTGGGGTAGGGGGGAAACATTTAGGAAGTAGAGGAAAGTTTTATGTTTCATCATTGCTACACTGCACCCTGACTGGCTTGTCTCCTCCCTGTGACTCTTCTGTAAGGGGACATCCAATTGCCTACAGATGGTCTTTCAGTCTCCACTCCACATTCCCCCGCATTCACAATGCTATGATTTTTTTGTTCTTTGATGCCTGATAACTGATTCCTTTGGCACTTTGTAATCGCTCAGGCTGGTGCGCTTTTCCCATGTGGGCTTTGTTGCTTCTGAGCTAGATGACCGCTTGTTTACTTTCAAGTCTTTAAGACATCAGATGCTGTACCTTTTGATAGCCCAGCTTCATCAGCTTTCTTCACCACATTTGCTTATGCACCTTCTTTGTCTTTAGCGAATGTGTCGGGAAGGTGAGCGTCAAGGAATGCTTGGCTACTTTTACTGGGCATTTTTTGAACCAAAGATTTTAAAGAAGAATCCAATTAAATGGGGACAAGTGTAGAGCAGAAGTTCATTTTCTCATGGCCTCTAGAATTCCTGCGTTTGTGAAAGTTGAATGAACCCCTGAAACTATCTTCATGAGATAACCTTTTAACCTTCAACCAAAAATATCCCCTGAAGTTGTCTTAAAATCAAACAATAGCTTTCTTTATTGGGTAAAAAATGTCTACCTTATGTCTTATCTTATTATGCTTTTTAAAGACATATAGGATCAAGTTAACAACAGCAACTTGAAAGTACCATACTCTGATCTCTTCTGTCTTGGTTTTCTAAATTAGAGAAGCTAATTCTGGACACCAGTATGTGTTTGGGAAAACCTGAGCCAACTTCTTGGGGACATTTGCATTTTAGCCTTCTAAAACAGATCATCGCTTTTATAGGCAACCTCTGCATGGTGAGGCATTTCACCTAATCACAACACTCTCTCATTCCTTGGTTACTCAATCAGATCCTTAGCAAATCCTTTGTTTACAGACTAAGACACAGTGTCTGCAAGGTTGGCCAGTAACTCCAGATTGGAAAGGTTTCAGCTGAATTGCAGCCTGTGTAGGAACAGAAAAATGAAACTGCTGAGTGATAAAATAGGTGGCTTCAGTAGGAAGACTCTTTTAGAAGAGAGAGGGGAGGGGAAAATATAAAACCCAAACCTTTTGCCATCCAGTAGATTGTGACTCATAGAGATCCGATCGGGCAGAGTAGAACTACCTTACAAGGTTTTGAAAGCTATTGCCTTTATGAAAATGGACTGGTACATCTTTGGACCATGGAGCAGCTGGTGGATTGTACCTCCAACTTTTCAGTTAGTGGCTGGTCATTATACCACCAAGACTCCTTTGTTGTGGTTTTCTCTTTTTGGCTAAGTGAATGGCCATACCATTGCTGAGACCGTCATTTAAAGAGGACTTGATTCAGCTAAAGCCTTTTTTATGAAGAGCAGGAGCTTCAAGTTCAGGTGTCAGAACTGTGATTGGACATGGCTCCGCCTCCCCCCGCCACCCCACCCCCCCAACTGTTTAAAGCCCAGCAGTGGGTTGCGACGATGCATTCATGATCTGAAGACTCATTGTAACCAGGGTGGCACAGCACTTGGTTTTCGAATGTAGGAGTTGAAGAGAAGAGGAAACAAGGACTTTTGAACAAGGCAGAGCTGATATGTTGTAAGGTGCTGCCAAGTCAGTTCTGACTTATAGCAACTCCATGTCCAATAAAATGTCTGGTCTTGCCCCATCCTCACAACTGTTCTTATATTTGAGCCCCTAGATGCAGCCACTGGATTAATCCACCTTATCTAAGGTCTTCCTCCTGGTCACTGCTCCTCTACATTACCAAGCAGGATCGCCTCCTTCAGGGACTGCTTCTCTCCTGATCACCTGTCCAAAGGACATGAGCAAAAGTCTCACCATCCTGGCCTGTAAGGAGTATTGTGGCTTCACTTCTTCTAAGACAGATCTGTTTGTTCTTTTGGCTGGAAGTCTATTGTATTTTCAATATTTTTTGCCAACACCAAAGTTCAAATGCATCTATTTTCCCCCCTTGGTTTTATTTAATGTCCAACTTTCACATACATAGTAGGCAATGAAGAATGCCATGGCTTGAGTCAGACACACTTCAGTCCTCAGACTGACATCCTTGTTGTTCAGCACTTTAAAGAGGTCTTGTGGAGCAGATTTGCCCAATGCAATGTGCTGTTTGATTTCTCGACTGCTACTTCCATAAGCATCAATTATGGATCCAGGCAAGATGACGTCCTCAACCTTTTGTCCATTTACCATGATGTTACTTATTGGTCCATTGTGGGGAGTTTGGTTTCCTTTACATTGAGTTGTAGTCCATACTGAAGGCTGCAATCCTTGATCTTTATCAGCAAGTGCTTCAAGTCCTCCTCACTTTCAGTGAGCAAGGTTGAGTCTTCTGCCTATTGCAAGGTGGCAATGACCTTCCTCCAATTCTAATGCTGCCTTCTTCAAATAATCCAGCTTCTCCGATGACTTGTTCAATGTAGAGAGTGAGTAAGGATGGGGAGCGGACACAGCCCTGCTGCACCCCTTCTCTGATTTGAAACCAAGCAGCAGCATTCTGCTGTTCTGTTTGCACAACTATCTGGTGATCCACGTAGTTTCTGCATGAGCACAGTTAAGTCTTCTGGAATTCTCATTCTTCTCAAGACGACCCATAGTTTGTGCTGACCTGCATATTTACGTCATTAAGTGAAGTGAAGAGCTCGGAGAGCTGTTTTAGAATGTTTTAACGTGGGTAGAAAAAGAGGTCTTCTTTCAGGGTGGGTTCTTTCTTTTCTTCATCATGTAGGAGTCCATCCAAACTTGCCCTTTCAGACACAAATAATTAACTTCCCCTTCCACATGAAGCAGTCAATTACTTGAATCACACTCCATGTAGTGAAGAGATTTCCCCAAATCACCCTAGATACTGATGTCATGACCTACCGCTGCTGTTGCTGCCAGCCTCTACTCCTTCATGGCCAGAGACGTTTCTTTGCTTCTGTGGCGCTTGCCTTCCAGCTTGCTGCTCTGGAAAGGAAAGAAGTCTGTATCTTCCTCATCTGGAGAACAAGGAAATACAATCAAAAATAGAAATCTGGAATTAGAAGACTAATCCTGTTAGTCCACAATGGACCACACCACGCTTTTAAATATGCTGCAGGGCAATTCACTTTCTGAAAACATACAAGTGACTTGACACAGTCCTTTCCTTATACCAACCTATAAATGACCCCTTTCATGTATTTTTCTTAAATATTAAAATGTTGCCAGCACTATATATTCAGTGAAGAAAAATTATACTATTCAGATGAGCAGATACTAACTTAAAAGTCATTTATTTATATGCCCTTTACACAGAGGTAATATTTTTATAGATATCTTGGAATATAGATTTAAGAGTACTCTCATATGCAACCATTTATGCACAATATCACATTATGAAAGTCAAATTATTGTATGTATATTATTTAAAAGATATTCTGTTTAATCATGATGAAAAAATTTCTATTTCAGTATGATACTTCAAATTTTATTCTTTAAAACAATGACTTAGTATCAGTATACCAACCTGGCACTCTTTGATACCTTCCCAACACGATCACTGAAGACAGAATGGGTGCATAAGCAAAGGTGGTAAAGATTGCAGATTGTGCCTGACTATCAAAAGATGTAGTTTCTGAGGTCTTAACAGCTTGAAATTTAAAAACCAGCCATCTAGCAAGGAAGCAAATAAGCTCACATGGAAGAAGTACACAAGCCTGTGCCATCATGAGGTGTCAACAGGATCAGGTTTCAGAGATCTAAAGTTCCAACATGAACAACTACATTGATGTGAATGAAGGGGTATGGAGTGGAGACCCAAAACCCATCTGTAGACAGTTGGACATCCCCCCACAGAATGGTTATAAGAAAAGGATGATTCAACCAGGTTGTAGCTAGCACCAATGAAACACCATTTCTCTAGTTCCTGAATGCCTCCCTCCTCCACCCCCCCACCACTACTATGACCCAGTTCTACCTTACAAATTTGGCTAGAACAGAGAACATACATTGGTACAGATAAGAGCTCTCGAAACATGGAATTCAGGACAGATAAATCCCTCAGGAACATCAGTGAGAGTAGAGGGGAGGGGATGGTTGGGGAGGGGGAAGGGGGAGAAAGGGGAAACCCATCCCAAGGTTGGATATATAGCTTCCCACATAAAAAATATGTGGATGAAGGGAGACAATGGACAGTGTAAGATAGGAAAAAATAACACATAATTGATCAAGGATTCATGAGGTGGGGGGAGGAAGGGTAAAAAAGGAGGAGCTTATAGAAAGGGCTCAAATAGGAAATGTATTGGAAATGATGATATCAACATATGTACAAATATGCTTGATACAATTGTTGTATGAATGTTATAAAAACTGTAAGAGCCCCTAATAAAATGATTTTTTAAAAAGAATCAGTATACTATTACAGACACTTACTGCATTTAAATATGACAAATATTTAAAACACTTAGGTATTTAAATAGTATCTTAATGTTCATAAATTTATAAGAAAGCTAGACTATGAAGACAGAATAACTGATGCATTTGAATTGTGGCATGGGTAAAGCATATCAGATATGTAATGGAATTCCAAAGAACGAGCAAATTATTCTTAGAAGAAATATAACCAGAATTTTCATTAGAGGTGAAGATGGTGAAATACCGGCTTGCTTTCATTGGCTATATCAGGAGAGACCAATCACCAAAAAAGACAAAAAGATGGTTGACAAAAGTGGGGTCAATGAAAATACTGAAAACCCTCAATCAGATTGATTAACACAATAGAACAGTAGACTCAAACATACTAACAATCAGAAAGATGGTGGTGGAGTTGGCGATATTTTATTTTGTTATATCTAAGATGACTATGAGTTAATTATGACTATGAGCTAACTCAGTGATAACTAAAAACCAAAAATTGTTGGACATTTAGATTACGAGTTTTTAATGTAGGCAATCTTGTGACAAATACTATATAAAACATATATTTACCTTGGCACTTATCCAAAGATTACATCTGGTGAAATTGCTAGATTTAATTACGTTTCCAAAATGTTTCTTTGTTTAAAGTACAGAAATTTCAGGATTGTGAGCAAAATAAATAACTTTTTAAAAGTCAACAATTAATTTCTTGTTACATAGCAATAGATAACAGATTAGGTATTTTGTCTTGTCTCCTCCCACCATTCCTCCTTGCTCAATGAGAATTTTAATATCCAATTTATTTATTTATTTACTTACTGTATTTTGTATTTATTTTGCACACAAACCTGAAATTTGTGTAGAACTTAAAAGGCTTATCCTTTCTCTATGTGGTGTCAGTTACTGAGACTCATCCAGGGACTGGGAGATTTATACCTACGTTGTGGCAATCATCAGTCAGGTCTGTGGATGTTGGTTCCCATCAGGAAGCTCAGTCAGTATTATAGACAACGGTCCTCAGTTCCTCTCCGCATGGGTTTTTTGAGCTTCCTGAAAGCATAGGGGCTGGTCCTTAAGAATAAGCATCCTTGGAGCTCAGGGACCATGATAAAATGCCTGGTCTCCTTATTACCTAAACTTGAAAATCACAAAGTCTCTCTATCACTATAGTCTTTGCTTGAAGTAGTCATGAAGACCTGTCCATGTTAAGAAGATGGGGCAGAACCTCCACCACATGCTGGGGAAGGTGTAATGTGTCAGAAGAGTATGTGAGATGTAAGATACTACATCCGATTAAATGGGTGATTTAGGATCTCACATTTGAAATATATCTAGTCCTATGTGTGTTATGTTATTGATAGAAGTTGCCTCAATTTTAATGTTGATATGCTATGTTGATTCACACAGTGATGAGTAAAACAATTGAGTGCTACAACTGGATATTAAGATTCTCATTGAGCAAGGAGACACGGTGGGACAAGACAAGATAAAATGCATTTGCCAAAGAAGGCAGACAAATAACCAAGTACAAATGCCAGTTCCAAAGACTACGTTGTACCAGTGACACATATTGTAAAATAAAGATTTCAGATTTTATTGGCTCTCCATGTTCATGATGTGCATGTACGTGATGTGTGAATGTATCAGGGTGAGGTGGATAAAGTGACAAGGACAGTGAATCTCAATCTGCGGGTCACGACCCTTTTGGGGGTTGAACGACCCTTTCACAGGGGTCACCTGATTCATAACAGTAGCAAAATGACAGCTATGAAGTAACCACAACAATAATTTTATGGTTGGGGGTGGGTCACCACAACAGGAGGAACGGTATGAAAGGGTCGCAGCATTAGGAAGGTTGAGAACCACTGTCAAGGACAAAGACAGTCAAGTGAAAGGGTCACCTTGAGATTTCATGTCCCATCCACAAACAATCTCATGTGTTAATAAGTTTCAGAAGAGAGGGATGCTGACATCCTTGTGGAAATCACCGAGAACAAGATGTCCTTCAACTCCGTCTAGAAAAAGGAAGGCGCAAGAAACTTGGGGAGAGTAGAGGGAGCACAAATGCCTGCTTCCTCCACAGACTCAGCCACTTAGGGAAGTACAATCACATTTCATTTTTTTCTGAATGTCAAACTGTAACTACTGGTATTCCATCTTCTGGCAGCAATCCCTCTTGATAAGCAATTTTTCATCAAAACCATATGACTGGTAGTTGATCACTGCAAATGACTCTGCCATTAGGGCAGTGCCTTCGGTATTTCTCTTTCCCCTTCTTATTGAAACTGCTCTGAAAAGTGATGCAGAGAACTTGTGTGAACTGATATGTGATTAAATCCAACTTTACATAGATTCAAAGTGCTTGTAAGAGTGCGGGCCCATCTCATTGGTGCTTTGAGTTATTTTCAACAATGAAGAAAACATTTTTCAAAGTGGCAAGGAAAGTGGTAATGCACCCTAAGAAGTGAACAGAGATGTGTGCTTTTTAAAAAAACGCATGCATATATTAAGAAGAAGAAATAAATAAGCGAGAGCAAAAGCCAGGTCATGCTCTTTTCCTTCTGCATCAGGCCCAACCACATTCTCACTTTACAGCAGAGACCTTGGTGATTTTAGTTCAAAGTTGACAAGCTAAATTTGACTTTCATTAACTGCCTACATGGAAATATGTAATGACGCCTACAAAAACCAAGGATCCATTTGGAAATTAGATCCGAAGGAGTTAATACACCCAAGAGTTCCAACTTGAAATGCTCCATGACCATCGCGTGGAGCACCAATGCTCACCATTCTTTTCCTGGCCATGTTCAAATTTGATTCAGATCCATTCTGAGCTGTTATCAGTCAATCAATTTAGGACACTTTTTCAACCCAGGAGGTATTTTGTACTAACAGGGATATGGTTGTTACAAGTGAAGGAAGTAGGGAGATGTGTTCAAGGATCCTGCCCAACATCCTGTAATGAACAGAGCAGCTTTGCACTGAACCAAAATATCAGTGGGGCCCCAGTTGAAAAATCATGGTTGTGGTTCCCAAGCTAAAACCAAACCCATTGACATTAAGTTAATGCTGATTCATAGTGGGCCTCTAGAGGGCGTCAGGGACTAGATGTTTTTGGGAGCAGGCAGCCTCATCCTTCTGAGGAGCAGCCCAATGCCCACCCAATCCACAGTGCTACTAGTGCTTCTTAGTTTGGACACTTGGAATTTTACTTGTATAAGGGATATCAGCTGTTGCCTTATCTATTGCTAACTCGGTATAAAATTCAGACTTAAAGGCCTGGTTGTATTATCTATTCCTTTTCCTTTTAATGTCAAATCTACTCTCATATCTACTCTCATATCTCATATTTAAACATATTTGCGACTCCAGGTATAAAATATTTAATTAACATAAATCGATGAACAAAATGGATGTGTCATAAGCAGACTTTCTAGTTTATTTTGGACTACCTATACATTTAGAATTCCTTGGAGGTGTAAATGGTTAAGTGTTAGGATCCTCACTGAAAATCTAGAGCCTGAAATTCAGCCAGCATCACCTTCAAAGACAGACCTGGTGATCTGCTTCCAAAAGGTCAGTCTCAGCTCAAGGACAAGTTTGGTATTAAAAGGGTAAAATCATGTTGAGTTAGGTGCCATTGAAGTGGTTTCAACTCATAACAGCTCTACGTACAACACAACAAAACCCTGCCTGGTCCTGCACATTCTCACAATTGTTATTTTGTTGGAGCTCATGGGTGTGGCCACTGTACCAATTCATTTCATAGAGGATTTTCTTTTCACTGCCCTTCCTCTTTACCAAGCATGATTACCTTTTCCAGGGACTGGTCTCTCCGGAAAACACGTCTAAAGTACATGATACCAAGTCTTGCTATCCTCACTTCTAAGGAGCATTTGGGTTGTACTTCTTCCAACAGAGATTTGTTTGTTGTTCTGATGGTGCCTGGTACTTTTGATATTCTTCCCTGGAACTATAATTCAAACACATCGATTCTTATTTGATCTTCCTTATTCAATGTCCAACTTTTTTGTGCATATGAGGCAATTAAAAATAATTTGGCTTTGGTCAGGTGCACATTAATCCTCAAAGTGATATTCTTGCTCTTTAATACTTTAAAGAGGTTTTGTCCAGAAGTTTTACCCAGTGCGTTTGATTTCTTGGACTGTTGCTTCGATGGGCATTGATTTGTTTTATCTTATAAAATTATTTTTGATTGGTTTTATCTTATATTTGCTTCTTAATTTTCATCAAAATTTAAATGTGAAGTTTCTTTGTTATTTATCTTTTGCTGGTATTGTTATGTAATTCTTCTCTTTAAAATTTTTTATTTTATTTTATTAAGCAATTTTATTGGCATATAATCCACGTATCATGCAATTCAATATTTCAATCATATCAAGAAAAGCTGTGCAATCATCACTACAACCAGATTTAGAACATTGTTCTTATACTCACTATTGCAAGTCACCCATCTTCTCCCAACTTCTTTGGCCATGACCCCAAGAAACCCTCAACCAAGTCAATATCTCCATAGATTTACCTATCCTGGATTTCATACACATACAAACACACAAAATAACAACAACAAAATAAAGCAGAAAACTTCAATAAAAAAGTAGAAAATATTAAAAACAGGGCAACTTTAAATGGGTTGAACAGGAACGCAAATGATACGATGTTGAATTTTAACCCAACTTTTCAGCTATCCTCTTTCAAATACACCATGATAGCAAGGCTGTTCACATCCCTGGTCTACGGTCAGAGGGGACTGAGTCACCGGGGACATCAGCCAGGTGTATCTCCATTCACTAGCTTGTTTTTTTTAAATTGAAACAACTTTTAAATGGGTCAAAGTGGGGATCAAATAAGATATTACATTTAACCTAACTATATCCACCAGAATCAACTTTACAATGCTCTCAGTTTGAAGAAAAGGATATTCCTATCTCTCCACTACGGTCAGGGGGATTTACTCAATCTATGTGTAGATCTGCAAATGGATTTTGGGCTTCTACAAAGCAGGTATTCACAATGTAAGCTCTGATATTGTCTCCTTTGGATTTGGATATTATAATTTATAATCCTTAGATCACACAGGCTGGTGTGCTTCTTCCAAGTGAACTTAGTTGACATCCCACTAGATGGCTACTTGTTTGAGAACAAGACTTTTAAGACCCCAGGCATTATACTTTCTGGTAGAGGGGCATCATCTAGTTAATTTTCCACACTTTGTTAGAGCACCCAGATCTTCAGTGATCGCTTCATGAGGGCGAGCAACAAATAGGTCCATATCATAAGAACTAATTGGTCTAAGATTGGGGTTAGAATTAGGTGCAAGCCCCAGATCCATTTATATGGCTATGGTTTATATATGTTTCAGCTTCACCTAAGAGACATCATTACCATTTTACCGTAGCAAGCATTATCAATCATCTCCCTGGGGTCAAAGGTAGTTCTGATAATGCCATTAATTTAACCAATGGCATAGAATTTTAAACCCAGCTGAGAAAAGGTACATATACAAGTATAATTTGTGAACCACAATATGTGAATTGTTGGATTGTGTGGATTAAACTCATAAGTGACTGGACACAAATTATGCAAACAATGGGAGTTTATCAGAAGGCAAAACTTTCAATGATATTTATCCACAGTGGCAGAATCTTATCTATCAGATTAATACCTCTTATAATAAAGCAAGTAGGTATAGTTTGAATAGTAAGTATTTGGTAGTACTGGCCTGCCATTCGTTGGGGGACCCTCCAGGCAAGTATTCCTTGTTTTCTTTTTCTCTTGTGATTTCACATTCCTACATTGCCTTCCATGTGAGCAGCCCTTCCTGTTGTACAGCCTGAAAGCCCAGGATCTCCACTTGTCTATAGAGGACTGCATCTCCTATGGTTCCTGGTCCCTTCTTACACTCTTTTGTGTGTCTCTTCCCAATAAAGGTACATTTTTCTCATTGATCATTTAATCAAAACTTGTAGTTCTCTATGGAAACCCAACAGTTGCTTGGTTATTGGGTAAAGAACTTCATTAATAAAAATATATAATCTCTAGTTAGTTTATTATTTATAATCTCTGTTGTTTTACAAAGGATTTTATATCATTTGCTAAAATGTCTTTCAGGATTTTCTGAGTACTATATAGTGACCACGTACAAGAAAGATCCATGTCATTCATTCACTGACATCGTCAATTCTGACTCAGAGTGATCTGGTAGGAACTACTCCTGTGGGTTTCTGAGACAATACATCTTTACAGGAGTCGAATGCCTCAACTTTCTCCTGAGGAGTGACTGGTAGTTTAGAACTGCTGACCTTGCAGTTAGCAGCCCAACACATATTTCTTTAGACATATTCACGGAGTAAGTAGTTTTTTTAATCATTGGATATTGATGATTCCTCCAGTCTCAGTTCCAGGAAAGGATTCTATGTCTAGTCCTTGAAAACTGAGGCAGAAAGAAGCCGTATCTGGAAAAATACCACTGGGAAATCCACTTCTCGAAAGATGTTCTCTTTGTAAACTTTTCATTGTTGGAAATTTTCCCTTCTCCCAGAAACTGGGAGACGAGATATGCTTAGTAGATCAAATTGATGGTTCACCCACAATGTAGTGCCATCCCAGATGTAAAATTCTTTCTATTTCTTCCAAATCTTTTAATTCTCCTCTGAACCACGATAAGTAATATGATTACAGAAGTACAGAAGAACTGGCTAAGATTCTGTGTAAAACAGAATCAGAAAGCCCAGTTCTGGCTGTGCAGTGATGATCTGATGGTTAAAATCGTGGAGAGTCACTTGCTCTATTTGCCCTTGATGATCTGAACTTGAGAGGTGAGGCAGCGGGTAAGGCTTCCAGGACACTCACCCCACAGCCCTGAGAAGAACAGCTAGGGACTGGACGACTGATTCTTTACTGCAGCTCAATGTCCTGTTGCTGTTGAGGACTGATCGGGATTCTGCAATCACTCTTGCAAGAATTTTCTCATTTTAAAAAATCTCCTCTATGCACAACCTTCCATTGCCTTTAAACAGAAATTTAATTTATTCAGTGATAAGGCAAGGGAAGATCTTAACGTTTCTGATGTGAGGGATCTGAAGAAATTAGGAGTGAGCAAGATAAATATCAGAGAGTCAGCACTGCATATATTTCCTAATGGATAAGATCTTTGCTTTTGTTATTTTAATTTTCTCTGCATGGAATCAGATAGTCTACGTGCCGTCAATAAAGATGATGCTAACTTGCTAGCTTTCTAGTTCTCACCAGAAAG
Organism: Tenrec ecaudatus; assembly: GCF_050624435.1. Lineage (NCBI taxonomy): Eukaryota > Metazoa > Chordata > Mammalia > Afrosoricida > Tenrecidae > Tenrec > Tenrec ecaudatus. The sequence continues at coordinate 25,643,191 of NC_134539.1, read as the reverse complement.
GCCTCAAATAATTTATTTCATTTGGATCAAGGAGAAGATAGGCTCATATTTATTCACTCAGCCACCCACCCACATTTTGAGAAAGCTGTCATGTAAGCAGGTACTGTGGCAGTGTCTAAGAATAAACAGAAGAATGGCACACATTACCTTGATTAAACACAGGACACATTGTAAGGCACCATGTGCAATGTATATAGAGGGATAGAATATCAATAGAGCCCAATATAGGATACAGAAGAAGAAATGGTGATGAAAACCGTTTGGGATGGTTTTACGAAGCCTTACAGAGGAGGCCCGTAGGCCAGCTCTTGAGAAAGGAGTAAGGAGATCATTAGCAGACAGGTGGAATGGGTAAAGGCAATCAAGAAGAGTGTGAAGCAAAACCTTGAAGTAGAAAACATCAATGTGGTGTCTGAGAGTCATCGCTAAACTGACCTGGCTTTCATTCAGGGGAGTAACAGTGGATAAGGAAACAGCAACCACATATACGTTGTGCCCTGTACTGCGGACCTTATTTTGCAGATGACACATTCCTCCATGTCACATTGAGAGTTCAGAGCCACCTCTGTCCAAATGTACATTTGACACGTATGAGGGGTTATCCCCGTCAACACAGAATTGTGCGGGGTGGAGCGGAGCTTTCGTAGTCTGCATTTTTCCCATTAGGCGAACAGCAAGCAACTTGCTCTGAGTTAGTGCACCCAGTGGCATTGCTGCGAGGGTTCTCTCTGATCACAGTGAATGTTTTCGTAAAAGTGGTTTCATGCAAACCTCGTTTTGTTGAATGTAGAAAACCATGAGAACCGGTGGCCAAACATGATGGCCGATTTAGAAGAACAATATGTAGCTGTGAAACTGTTTCCTGCTCGGGAAAAATGCCATAGAAACTGTTGTGATGTTGAACACAGCTTAAAGGGGAAAACTCAAGTGTATGAGTGTTTTTCTCATTTCAAAAAAGGTGAAATGTCGGTAGATGACAAACCTGTTCTGGATGTCCCCCAACTTCTCAAATGGATGAAATGTCCACTCGTAGTGCATTTGGAATATGACCCACCAGGTCAGACTGTTAATTAAGTTTTCTATTTAGAGATCCTGAAAAGATTGCGTAACCATATGCAACAAAGAAAGCCTGATTTGTGGCAGATAGGGGACTGGTTTTGCCACACGACAATGCACCTGCTCACAGTCATCTCAGTGTACCAGTTTTGGGCATGCTGGTTTTGTGAACCTTACTCACCTGACTTCACTGTGTGACTTTTTGTTTCCTCGAGTGCAGAGGAACAGGAAAGGATAGCAATTTGATGACATAGACGAGGTGAAGAGAAAAACGAGTGAGGTGTTCGCAGCCATCCAAACAGATGAGTTTGAAAAACGTTTCCAAGAATGGAACCGCAGATTTAACAAATGCATTAAGTGTAATGGAGAGTACTTTGAAGGTGATGAGGTTGTTTTGTAATAAAATGTAAATACATAGCTTTGGGGAATCCGTTTTGGGGGGGATACCCCTTGTATATTGGCTACCCAACATGTTCAGAGAGGTTTGATGTAAAAATAATTTGAATACAGGAAAAGAACGAGACAAAGATTTATTTCCTTATGAAACAAGAAACCAGAGACCAGAGACTACGGTGAGGTCAGTATCAGTGGTTAACTCAGAGAATATTTGGACACGTTGTCAGGGTAGACCAAGCCCCGGAGAAAGACTTCATGCTTGGTAAACAGAGGAGCAGGGACAAAGAGGACTGCCCTCGACAAGATGGAACGACACAGTGGCTGCAACAACGGCTCAAGCGTAACCGTCGTGACGGTGCAGGGCCAGGCAGTGTTTCGTTTTGTTCTACAGAATCTGTACTGATTCACTTTGAATCTGAACCAATTCGCCAGTGGGAAACAACAAGAGGAACGTGCTGGCAGAGTGCACCCACTCCTTCCAACATGGGTGGTGCTAGGAGAGGTGCACCCCAGAGAAGTCAGCAACAGTAAGTCAGCAGATACGCGTGGACAGAAACACTAGACAAGTAGACTGGCAGTGTAGCACTTTGTAGGGGAACCTGGAGAGAACTAGAAATCCAACAGCTGATTGGGCTCCTGACCTGTGAAGTTTCTTGGCTTATTGTCTGGAATGTTCAAAACAAATTGGAGAAGGAATGAAGGATAATCCAGGAAGAACACACGTGAGCTATTCAGCCAAAAGTAAGTGACAAAGAGAAGTGTGTATGTGTGCTTCTGCGTCTAGGTATATGTGAGCACACATGATTATCTCCCAGCACAAACACACCAGCACAGCCTCAAAATATACTTGTACACCAGGAGTATCCACTGAATTTTAACTTTCTAATGAATGCTTTATTATGGTTTAAGTAAAAGGTTACAGAGTAAATTAGTTTCCCGTTGAACAATTTACACACATTTTTGTTTCTTGACACTTTGTTACAGCCCCTTCAATGTAACAGCTATCTTCTTAACCACTCTCAGGGGTCCCGTCACCCCTCTTTCCTTCCTCGTTCTTTTTAGGAACTTAGTTTTGGGGCAAATGCTGCCTTTTGGTCTCATTGTTCTGAGAAGTCCATTCCTCACTGCAGCTGTCCTTCCATTTAGCGGTCTGTCTATTGTTTGCTGAAAGGTGATTTCTAGGAGTGGGTTCACGGCTAGATCTGAAGGGCATCTAAGGGTAGTAGTCTCAGTGGTCCTACAAGACTCTGTATGGAAGTCTGGTCTTTTTAAATTATGATTTTGAGCTTTGTTCTACCACTTTCTCATTCAGAACCATTCATTGTGATCCCTGATCAGAGTGGTTGGTGGTGGTAGTTGGGGACCATCTAGTTCTGTTCTCAGCTTAGCGGTGACTGGTTCTCATGGTCCCAAGTTTTTTACACTAATTGCTTCTTTTTGAAGTTCCCTCCCCCACCCTCACTCCTCTTTGCTCTGCCTGGAAAGTGACTAATAATAGTATGTAAGAGAGCTGACCCATCTTTCTAAGACAATATATTTTGAGTTTGTTGGAGGACTTTAGTAAACAAATAGAGACATAAGAGGGGTTAGGAATAAATAATTGATTTTGAGCGTTTCCTCAGTAGACTGATTATCATATGCTACCACCCAGTGTGTGCTGTCAAGAGAGCTGGTGGCACAGTGGGTTACACATTGGGCTGCCTACTGCCAGGTCAGCAGCTCAAATCCAGCCGTCCCTCCATGAGAGAAAGGTGAGACTGTCTGCTACCATAAAGCTCTACTGCCTTGGAAACCCCAAGGGGCCATTCTCTGTCTTGTAGGTTTGTTCTGACTTCAAACTGACTCGATGGCAGTGAATAAATCACTATGTGTCGTCTAACTCACAATGTTGTTTTTCCTACGTTCCGCAATATTTATAAATTCATGCTTTTGCTGGGAAAATTAAACTATGAAGATGTGATATTTTACTACACATAAGTCGGGGTTGGCTATCTTTGAAAACTGAGGTCAAGCGGGAAATTAAGGCAGAGGAGACTCAAAGGTGGTGAATGGGATACGAGAAGCCTGTGCATTTATTTTTGCTGCACTTTACACTTGCTGGGTAATCGCAAGCAAGTTAATCACGCTGCTTTGTCTGTTTTTTTTTTTTCAATTTCAAGTTGGAAAAGAAATGCTTCTTAGCGCAGTTAGATTCCTATGTCCTAACAGTTTTAAAACATTGAACTTCCTAGGCACGAGGTGACACATGAAGATAGTCTCTGGATCACAATTATTTTGCAGAAAAGTAATCCCTCCTCATTGTCATTGATAAGACAAGGTTATGTTCTTTATTTTCAGTCTGGCTCTCTTTTGCAATCTCCCCAGTCTTGTCTGAACTAAATGGCTGTTGCGCTGCATAGAACACTTTAGATTGCAGACCTTTGAAATGCATTCACTGGAAACTCTGATGTAAGAGTGATTTGTAGCCTGGGCTTCGGAAGATGGGCAGCAGAATGGAGGCTGGAGTTGTTCATTCAAAGGAGAAATATTTTTTTCTCTGTCTCTCTATTTGCTGTGAGCATAATTTCCATATGTTGAAAGGAGTCCTACTTGCAGATGGCTTCTCAACTGATTGTATAGCCCTTCCTGTTGGTAGCATTAAAAGAGATGGTGTAAGGAGCTGTTGCCTTTCCACATTCTCACTCCAAAGAGAATCAGCACTAGGAGATGCTTCAGGAGTGACTCTCTGGAGGAGAAAGCAAGAAAAAGAAAAGAAGGTATTTGTAATGTTGACACTGGAATAGTAATACTTGGAATAGTCCAAGGAAGAAAGGAAATTGTCAACCACTCTTCTTGAAGACTAGAATTAAAATTGGACACCTCAGTGAACATTTAAATATATACTCAGAGATTAGTAGCCAAACTATTGTTGAGGACCTGGAATGCAAACTAAATATTAGACTTGGAGACAAGACTTCACAATATGAAAAGTCAACAAGACCTAGAAAATGAAGTCCTAGATTAGAAATCAGATACTTTTATTGTATGTGGAGGAATTTGGAGTATGGCTAATTGTATGCACATTTCTCTAGATATATAAACTTGGTGACATAATTATTCCCTTTGTGACTGTTTTCTTATCTGTAAAGTGGGAATAATGTACCTGTATACCTGATAGGAGTTTTTGACAATGAGATGATAATAGCATATGCAAATCTTCTAACACATTATGTAGCATTACTCCTGTCACATTCAAGACATTTGGTTACCGTTTTGATAAATCAATGTCATTTGTTAGTATATTTTCCTCTACTAAAAGATTAGTAAAGGTTGCTCTGCATTTTTCGACCAGTGTCACTCATCTTACCATGTTGGGGGGAAGTATGTGAGGGAAACGTAATTCAGTTGATGAGGAATTGCATATCAATTTGGCATCAGGTCAATTATGTGACTGATTTATAAATGAGCAAGAAGACTTGTTTTTCAGGATCTTAGTATCTAATCAAAAAGTCTGGTAAAACAGAAACAAAATCTTTAAACAGTAACAAAAATAACCCCCTTAGGAAAAAACAAACCCAAATCCAGTGCAGTCCAGTTTCTGAGTCCCAGAGGTCCCATGGGGTCGAGCAGACGACTCTATAGAGTTTCCAAGGGTATACATCTTTATAGGAGCAGACTACTCTATAGAGTTTCCAAGGGTGTACATCTTTATAGGAGCAGACTGATCCATTTTTCTCCCAAGGAGTGATCCGGCACTTAACCACTATGCCATTAAGGCTCTCTCAATAAACATACCACAAATACAGCTCTGGCCCCAGTGGTTTTATCATTTGGGAGTTGTTGTTAGGTGCCATCAAGTTGCTTCCGACTCACAGTGACTCTATTTACAAGTAGAACAAAACAATGGCAATCCCGCACCATCCTCCCAATTGTTATGTTCAAATTTATCATTGCACCACTGTGTCAGTCCATCTCGTTAATCTTCCTCTTTTGTCACTGCCCCTCCACTATACCAAGTATGATGTCATTTTTTAGGGACTAGTCTCTCCTGATAACATGTTCAAAGCACATGAACTGTAGCCTTTCCATTCCTGCCTCCCAGGAGGCTGTACTCATTCTAAGACAGACTTGTTGGTTCTTTTAGCAGACCACGGTGCAGTTTTACATTCTCCAACAGCTTCATAATTCAAATGCATCCATTCTAATTTGGTGTTCCGTATTCGATGTTGAACTTTCACATGCATAGTAGCAATGGAAAATATCATGGCTTGTGCCAGGTGCACCTTAGTCCTCAGAGCGACATCCTTGTTTTTCAAGTCTTTAGAGAGATCTTATGCAGCTGATTTACTCAATGCAACACATGCTTTGATTTCTTGACTGAAGCTTCCATGAGCTCTGATTGTGGAGCCAAGTAAGACAAAATTCTTGACTTCAGCCTTTTCTCTCTTTGTTAGACTGGGTTGACTAGAAAAACAAATCTAGTGACACTCATGTATGTGTAAGAAAGAGCTTTATATCAGGCAGTAATTATGTATTAAGAACACAACCCAGCTCAGTCAAACTCAAGTCCTTAAGTCCTCTACCATTCCCTAAGTCCCTCTTCAGGACACACTGTCACGTGCCATGATGCAGAATGCAGGAAACTGACAGGCCAGTGGGTACAAAGTCGTGTGGATCCAAAGTTGGTAGTAAACATCGCAGGGCTCCTGCAGAAATCAGGGTTGCCAGCAAGCTGGAAGGCCAAGGTAGAGAGTGAGAGAGGCCACCCTCCAGAGAGCTTTTTATCTCAGTAGCGCCTCCAAGTGAGGTCATCTGTGTGTTACCTGATTGACAGGCTAAAATCCACCCATATCTTCTTACAGTTGCCATCTTGGCACAAAAAAATCTAACCATCACATTACTTATTGTTCTAGTTCTGATTTTTAAATTTTCTTTACAATGAATTTTAATGCAAGCCACATTGAAGGCCCCAATCCTTGGTCTTCATCAGCAAGTGCTTCAAATCTTCCTCAATTTCGGCAAGCACTGTTGTGTCATTCTTCATATTGAAGGTTGTTAATAAGCCTTCCTCCAATTCTGATGCAGCATTTTCTGCATCAGGACCAACTGCTCTGATTACTTTCCCAGCATACAGACTGAATGAGTATGGTGAAAGGATGTGATCTTGATACACACCTTTCTTGATTTTAGTGTTCCTTTTTCTTTTGGAATGATTGCCTCTTTATCCATGTACAGGTTCTACATAAACCCAGTGAAGTCTTCTGGAATTCCCATTTTTCTCAAGGCTGTCTATAGCTCGTTATGGCTCATTTAGTTGAATGCCATTGACTAGTCAATAAAACACAAGTAAACCTTTTTTTCTGGTATTATCTCTTTTCATCCAAGATCCATCTGTCTACAGCAATGACACACTTTGTTTCATGGTCTCTTCTGAATCTGATTTGAATTTCTGGCAGCTCCTTGTCAATGTACTGCTGCAACTAATGTTGAATGATCTTCAGCAAAATTTTACTTGCATGGGATATTAAGGCTATTGTTCTGAAGTTTTCACATTCTGTTGGATCACCTTTCTATGGAATGGGCACAAATATGGATCTCTTTCAGTCAGTTGGTCAGGTAGACGTACTCCACATTTCTTGGCATAGATGGGTAAGTGCTTTTAGTGCTTCATTAGCTTGTTGAAACAGTTGAATTGGTATTCCATCAATTCCCAGAGCCGTGTTTTTGCAAATGCTTTCAGTGCGGTTTGATTTCATCCTTTAATACCATTAGCTCTTGATCATACTACCTATTGAAATGGCTGAATGTCAACTAGTTCTTTTTAGTACGTGGTTCTGTATACTCTTTTCATCTCCTTTTGATGTTTCCTGCATCGTTCAATGTTTTTCCCATAGAATCTTTCAATATTGCAGCTCAAGGTTTGAGTGTTTTTCTTCCATTATTTCTTCAGTTTTATCAGTTTAAGGCATGCTGATTGTGTTTTTCCTTTTTGGTTTTCCAACTCTAAGTCTTTGCATATCCCATTATAGTATTTTACTTTGTCTTTTCACACTGTCCTTTGAAATTTTCTGTCCAGCTCTTGTACTTAAACATTTTTTCTATTTGCTTTAGCTACTATATGATCAAGAGCAGGTTTAAGAGTCTCTTTTGATATCCACTTTGACCTTTACTTTCTTTATTTTCTTTTTAATTACCTTTTGCTTTATTCATGTATGATGTTCTTGATTTCTCCGACAGCTTATCAGGACTTCACTCATTAGTGTTCAATGCATCAAATATTTCTTGAGATGTACTTAAAATTCATGTGGGAAATGCTCAAATATTTCTTGAGATGTACTTGAAATTCATGTGGGAAATTTTGTTTTTTCCCCCTCCCCACCCCACCCTCCCACTGGGGAATTTTGGTTTTGTGGACTTGTTTTAAATTTCTTCAGCTTCAACTTGAACTTGCATATGCGCAATCGGTGGAGTTTTCCACAATAGGCCCCTGGCCTGGTTTTATCTGCTAATATTAACTCTTCCTCATCTCTTCCCACAGATGTAGTCCATTTAATTGTGGTGTATGCCACCTGAGAAGTCCAGGTGTACAGCTGCCTTCGTATTGTTGAAAAGGGTACTGACCCTAAGGCTATGTTTGCCATTCCTTAGGAGCCCTGCTGACATAGCGATGGCAAGATAGGTTAAAGTTTGAAACCACCAGTCTCTCTTTGGGAAAAAGACTAACTAGGCTTTCTGCTCTGCTAAAGAGTGCAGAGTACTAATTCACCCAATGGGAGGAAATTGTTTATATCTCTACAGGAAAAGGAGAGCCCCCTCCTTAGAACAATGTGCTTCAGAGGATGGCACTGAAGATACAGGCTGGGGAGAATGGCTAGTCTGTCCCACGTGGGAGCAAACTAAGGAGAGAGGAAGGGGGAGGAGGGGAGAGAGAAGATGTCATCCTGGCACAACAAGCTTTGAGGGCAATCTTTCTGCTTGGAGCAACTAATGCATAGAGAGGATCATAGGGCCAGTCCCAGCTTGAGACTTGTCCTCTCCCTGGATCACAGCACTACAGAGGATAACACGGCAGGTGTGTGTCCAGTCTGATGCCCCCCCACAATGGGGTGAATTAAGAAGGGAGCATAACAGATCAGCAATAGGAACAAAGTCACGAAGTCCATGAGGAATCCTGAAAATAGACTTGTGACTCAGGGGTCAGTACTTGACACCTCATCTCACTTGGTTGGGGGATAGTCATAAAGGTCAGCAGATAGACCCAGACTTATTTAGTGTGTGTGTGTGTTTTAACTTACCGGTATTTATTTTATGTCTGTCTATAAGATAGGAAGGTCAAGCAATCTTTAGGAGAAAGCAATGGAGACTGATGGTTCCGGGCTGGCATGGAGAGGAGGAGGTGGGGATGGGGGTTGGGAGTAGGGAGCGGTGAGCCAATAATGTTAGGGACAGGGGAACAACAAGGGATCTAAAAAGAGATGGTGAGGAGGGTATAGAGTTCCTGGTGGTGTTGGAGCAATTATAATGTACCTAAGAGGAATGACTGAGAGGTGAATGTGGGGTGAACATGATAGTGGGGCAGAAGAAAAGTAAAAGAAACAAGAAAGAACTAGGAAGTAAAAATTATATAGAGAGGTATAAATATAGACATGTATATATGTCAATATATTAATACATAAAGATAGGGGTATTGGGCCTCTATGCAACTTTTTCTTCAACATAAGCACACTTTGTTCTAATAAGGTGGCTCTGTGTGATACTCACCTTCCTGACAAGATCACTGAAGACAATATGGGTGCATAAGCAAATGTGGTTAAAAAATAGATGGTGCCCGATTATTAAAAGATATAGTGCCTGGAGTCTTAAAGGCTTGAAGTCAAACAAGCAGCCATCTAGCATGGGAACAGCTAAGCCCACATGCTAGTCTGGCATATGTACATTGGTATAGACAAGAGCTCTCGATACATGGAATCCAGGTCAGACAAGCCTCTCCGCAACAGTAATGGGGAGTAATGATTCCATGAGGGTACCAGAAGAGAGGTGGAGGAGGGGGGAAGAGGAACTGATAGCAATGATGGCTGTATAACCTCCCTCAAGGGGGGTGAATAACAGAATTGTAGGCGAAGGGATATATCAGAGGGTGTAAATATATAGATATGTATATATAATTTTTATGTATGTATATAATATATTAAGGGTTCATGAGGGTGGTAGCGTGGGGGAGGGAGGAATAAAGAGGAGCTGATATCAAAGGGCTCGAGTAGAAAGAAAATGTTTTGAAAATGATGATGGCAGCATCTATACAAGGTCACTTGATATAATTGATTTATGAATTGTTAAAGTACCTGTACAAACACCCAATAAAATGATCAATAATTATAATAATAAAAACTAGAGAAAATAAAACTGCAAAAAAACAAAGGAGTTGCATTCTTGGAGATTCACAGCGGTAGTACAAACTTGCACTAAAGGGTATGAGTCAAAATTGGCTCGTTGGCAATGAGTTTGGTTTTTGGTTTGGCCTCTTCCTTTTTGTTTCCAACTTGGCATTCCAATCACCAAGAATTATCAAAGCATTGATTGTATGTTTGACCAATTTCAGGCTGAAAATATTGGCAGCGTTCTTCAGTTTCTGCATCACTAGCTTTAGCTGTTGGTACATAATTTTGAATAGTTGTATTGACTAAATTTTCTTGAATGCAGACAGATACTATCCTATCACAGCGTTGTATTTCAAGCTAGATCTTCAGATGCCCTTTGATAATGAATGTGATGCCATTGGTCTTGACTTTGTCATTCCTAGTATAGTAAACATGCAATGGTCTGATTCTGGAAGCTCCATATCAGTCAATTTCAGCTTGTTAATGCCTAGGATACCGAGCTTTGTGCATTCCACTTCATTTTTTGATGACTTCCAATTTTCCTAGATCCATACTTGGTACATTCGAAGTTCTTTTGTATGGCATTTCTTAAAAGAAACAACAGTTCAAGAAAATGCACGTAAGTTGGAAATAAATTGAAACCTTTATTTACTCATTCTGTCAAAGCCACTTTTGTGAGTGTGAAGGTGTGAAAGAGGCAGATTTTATTGCGCAGAAACATATCCCTTTGTCCCCCTCTGACTTTCATTGTGTCCTCTACATCAAAGACCGATGCTTTCAGCAAGCACTCTCCTGTCCAGTTCCTTGTCCTCTCTACAGCCCAGTTCAAGGGGCTCATGGCTCTTGAATCCTCTATCGCTTGGGGAGGTTGTGAGGACAGTGGCAGCATAGGGGATGTTTCCCTCATCACTCTCTGGTGGAGGATTTACTCTTCTACATTTCTTTCTTTTTAAAAAATCATTTTATTGGGGCTCATACAACTCTTATCACAATCCACACATACATCAATTGGGTAAAGCACACATACATTCATTGCCCTCATCATTCTCAAAACTCGCTTTCTGCTTGGGTTCCTGGCATCAGCTCCTCATTTTCCCCCTTCCTCCCTGCTCCCCCCTCACTCATGAACCCTTGATAACTTATGATTATTTTATCTTATAGTACTACACTTCTCTTTAAAAACTTCCTTTAGCTTACTCTTGACTTTTTCCCTGTCTCAGCTCTTCCTATATATTATAAGCAGCCTCGATAAACAGTGCACAAACACGGACTTTTCCTTAGCAAGGAGGTGCATAGCCTGGGGAGGCTCAGTGAGTAGGGAGACTAGGGACCCTCATCAATGGTGCCTTTCCAAGCGTAAGGCCCTATTGCGGCAACAGAGCCATAGACAGTAGAACCCAAGTCCTCACTCGACCGCACCCGTACCTGACATAAGCAGATTTCAATGCGAAATGCCGAGAAAATGTTGCGAACAAAACAACGGAATCGGACCCAACGCACGTGATTCTGGTAAAGTAAAAGCAATTGGTGTTTCGGTCCCTGGGCGTTTCTTGGCGTTGTTAGTGCGCACTTTGCTTAAACCTTCTCCAGCTGGGTTCCAAACGTTTGCTATCAGTTTTGTAGTCGTTTGTTACTGATTTTTAGATAAAAACCACGGATCCTAAGAAAGTTTTTTGAAAAGAATCATCATGATAAAGAACTGGTTAACCGTGTTCTCGATATTGTTGATGATAATTTAGTAAATGCTTTTAGAAAACAGTTAAGGAAACGCCAACAGCAGACCACATTAGAGAGTTTTTTTTTTTTAGAGAAAGCCCGCCAGGTTCTATTGAAAAAAGCCAAGAAGGGAAAAACCTGAAAAGCAGCGACCAGTTGATTTTATGGAAGGAGTTTCCCCTTCCAAACACTGACTCTCTCTCCATTTCTCCTCTCCACGACCGTGTCCACAGATCCAGATCCTCATCAATCTCAAGGTATGGGCCAGACTGTAGTTGTTAAAAACGTTTTTCATGTCGTGTTTCTTATTTAAATTATATTACTTAACACTGAGCTTGTTTACTTTGAAATTTGTGTAATGTTTTGCCTAAAAAGACAGGGTTAAGGTGAAAACTTGGTGGTCAAGAATGGATGAAGCAGTGTTTAGTTATTTTTTTATTGGAAAAATTGATTTGGAACTCGATTGCATCGCATCCTGACTCTCCTTCTAAAACAGATTAGTGTTGAGGTCCAGGATTCTGCTGCATTTATCTTTGACAAATTTTTGAAAAATGAAATGAAAATACTTTTTCTCCAAACTTTTTGAAGTATCCATGTTTGTATATGTGTGTGCATGTGCGCACGGACATGTGTGTGCCTGTGACTGTGTATTGTTACTTTAAATGACTTCTTCCCTCAGATCATGAACTATCCTTTTGGTACTTTGTCTGCCTAGTTATATTTCTGGAGAAGAAATTGTAGTGTGGAAATAATACCTTTTGTAAAAGCAACAGCAATAATAGCAAGGAAAGTGTTGATCTGTGATGGGAGAGGAAGCAGAGGGAAAGGGGGAATCTCGCTATCATTCACACCACCTAGGAGCAATGTCAGTTCGCATTTCCAAACAGCTTCTCCCCATTGGTTGTTGTTGAGTTCAATGACACCCATTGTTTGCCTTAACTACAATTAAAATCAATTTTCAGAAGTGAAATAATGATTTTTTTACAAGCTCTTTAAGCCCCTTTGCTTTAGAATGTGCCTTTGTAAAAGGAACCACCCCAAGAGTCCATCTTTATGCAGCCAGCCACCAATTTAACTTGCATTGCTTAAGTAATTATGCATACGGAAACGCGAACCAGAGTACTTAATTTTGGTTTTATTCCACTCTCAGCCAGGTAGACTTGAAAGGTAAATATTGACTAAGGTAAGGAGTTATTGCCTTGATGATTTGATTTGTAGAACTGGTATAGCTTGGAATCAACCTCATTAACTTCCATTAATCAGAATTGACTAGTCAGCAATGGAGAGCAACTTCCATAAAAGTTTGTTCTGTTGTTCTTTCACTCCCATTTGCAGTCCACTTTTCAATTAATGCTGTAATGTGTTTAGTGTATTTCTATAGCTGGGGTATTTTCAGACAGAGATAAAACAGGATCGAAGCTTCAGAGGAAAGATAGACATTGTGGATATAGTGAGACTTAGTTTGTGATTTGGGCCAGTTGCCCTGTATAGTTCAAATATCAACCCGAAATTTCATTTTTTAACTAGGCATACTTGAGATTTATTGGGAATATTGAATGACAATGTTAGAAGGAAACTCAAAACCATCTTTTCTAACTAGATATTTGAATTCCTTAAAAAAAATCTTGATCAATTGACTCAAGTTCCTGCTTGAGTATTTCCAGAGGTGGGGGTATTGTTACTTTCAGCTATATCCCCTTTTATGGTATGACAGACAGTCTAGCTCTAATTCTTATAAATTCTTAATTTTGAGTTGGAATCTGTTTCTTGTCTTCTTTTGTGATTCAAAATAATAAAACAAGAGTTGAAAATTAGAAAGCAAACCTTTCACTGCTATAAACAGAAGGCTCTTGGAATTTTGATTGTTCCCTGTATGTTTTTGAAACATTAAGATTATAACATGGAAGTGAAAACTCTGGAAAGAGTGGAAAAATTAAAATCAAGACTGAAAATCAAAAGTAGTTTAGAACTTCAGGATCCTCTATGGGAGTGAGGTAATTTGAAGACCTTGCCTGAGTTTTTGTTCGAATCCTTGTTAATGACCTTTTCCCCAGTTTAAGAGGATAAATACATAGCAAGATCACAGAATGGCAGCTGGCTAGGATAGAAAGCAGATGAGATGATTGTGCTGGTTGTGTGTGAGTATATCTGTGTCTGTATGTGCTTTGTGGGATTGAAGAAAGGAAGGGAGGAAAACCTTGCTATTATGTTTTCAGTAAACAATCTCCACCCCTCCACTCCCCAGCCAGAATGATCCCTTGCATTTCATTTTGGACACTCGGCTGCCTCTCGTGGTCAGCAATATACTAAGGGCCAAGAAGCACCATGGGATTGCTTCCTAGCACCGATACTGCAGAGCAAGAGTTTCTAAACCTCAAGTCTAGGGATCTCTTTGAAGTCCTGGTTGGCATGCAACATGAGAGGCCAGCAAGTATTTATGCTTCATACATTTAGAAAATGATCAGAGGGCATACAGTGAAACCCACACACTCATTTTCATCCTGTTCTACTTTGACAAGGGTTAATGTGGCACTGCGAACATCAATCTCTGTAGGGGTCTTCAGCCTCCGCAGAAATACTTCCACCCCCAAAGACTCCTTCTGAAGAAAGGCTTGACAAGTTAGGAAAACAGGCAGATTTGGATCTTTAATGGTGAAGCAAGAGTGGCAGCTGAGTAGATGGCAAAGGCTAAGGAATCAGGCAGGACAGCTGCGTCTGTCTTAGAGTTACTGAAATCCCCTTCGTTCAAAATACTGAGGCTAGTCGGGAAGACATTCTCAATCATGTGAAACATATTAAAGCCTTGAGCCAATGGTTCCTCTCCTCAGGTCTCTTTCTCCTTGACTGTGAAACAAGTGGGATTGAGCTGGCGGACTCTAAGGGTCTCTCCTGTTCTTGCCTCCTAAGAATCTAAGCTAGGTGTTCAATTTTTAAAAGTTCAAAGATAGATTTGCACTGAGGGTGGGTAAAAAGAGTCTGTGTTGTCTTTAAAACCCTTTGTAAAATCCTTTTGAAAATATTCACCCTGAACTTGAAAGTGATTTACTTTCTCAACACTAGCAAAGCTTTCAAACCAAAGGACTTCTTTCCAGGATATCAGGTGGAGGAAGCAGTGTGGGACAGACTAAAGTGAATGTTTTATGTTTAGGTGGGTTTGAACACATCTAAGGTAACTGTTGCTTTGATAAAAAAGTCTTTTAGGGGGAATTATAGAGATGAAAGTACACATTTGTGTAGCATAAGTTTATGGGGTATGCTTATTAACTTAGATATTGTGACGGAAGCTACAGTACTCAAAGGCACCATGTTCACTTAAAACAAAAACCAATAGCAGCTATATAATTGAACCCTGAGGATATTGTAATATTACTTTGTCCACGAAGAAGAAACCAAAAGATCATAAAGCCTCTCATTTGATTAATATTTATAATGAAATCTTTGGTTGGCCTAGACTTCATTAACCCTTATTACCAATATTAAGCAATAGAGAATTTTGGTTCATGAACTATTCCAGGCAATGGAGCCCTGTCAAACAGATAGATTACCATTTGAGAATGTTGGTAGTGTATATAATTTGCTATCCTAAGTATGGTGTGGTCTTTGGTACAAAATCTAATAATAGTGAACTAACTCTGTAGACCTTATACAGAGGACACATCGAAAAGATCTTAGTGTATCCCCAAAGTGTAGCCCTGCTGTCAGACTTCTCCAAACCAAATGTAAATGGCTGTGGCAATGGCCAGATATGCCGCACACGGTCCTCAAGGTTATACATATGGAGCAGACTGGCAGATCATTGTCTGAGAAGGGGCCTGGAGGGCTCAAACTATCAACCTTACAGGGAACAGTTCAGTGAGTTAGACATTGTGCCCCCAGAACTCAGTGACCACTATAACCTCTGTAAGAGCCCTCCATAATCTCTGTATAAACCATCGGTCTTAAACTCAGAGAATGGAGCCATGTAACTTCATTTCCTGAGAAATAAACAAATGGAGTATGCTATTTTCAAATTTCTTGTCATGGTGTCTGCTTTTCTTTCCATTTACAATTTCAGAATTTGCAGAGAAAATGCCAGCCGGATCAGCTAGGGAATGTGTGTTCTTGCAATCTATCTTCTTTTAATATAGCTAGGGGTGCGTGTGTGCGTGCACGTGCATGCATGTGCACAACTACAAATTTTGATTTTCTTGTTCTCTTCGTAATTTAGCAGGTTCTAGCATTTGATTTTGCTTTCATCTTGCCTGTGATAAAATGCATATTTGTTCTTTAATTGGTTTTTCATGACCCCAGCCACCTTACAGCTTTCTTAGTTAGGTATTCTCTAAACCACAAGTTGTCCGAATGATAGCCCAAGACAATTATTTCACTCAAGAAACCTGGCCTCACGATAGCAGATGCTGTGGGACTCTGTCCCCTTTATTGACCTCGTTGGTAGTGAGAGTCTTCAGCGTCATCGGCTTCACCAAAGACAGCCTCTGTGTAACACGTTTACGCTTTTATTTATTCCCCTGTTCTCTGTTACTGATGCTGTACTTTTGGCTCGATGTCTTCCTCAGAACTCACCGCATATTTGGCTTCCTCATTTATTCACTGATCTGTCCTTCGATCATCATCTTTCCTCGTTCATCTCCTCCACCACCACATTGCATCCCCGTTTATTCAGTCGCTGCTGCCAACGACAGCAATGACCTTTCAGCTGGGCTCAGGCATGACTTCCTTCGAGCAAGAGCTTAGCTACATCTCCCAAGAAGGGCAGTGTCTTAATAGGCACAATTGTGTGGTGTAGCATTTTATCATTTAATTAGGGTATTTTAAAAATCACTGTACCCTATATTTGGACTCATTGCTTTATTGCACTTAGCATCACTAGAGACTTAATTATGGCCCAACGAGTAAAGGTTTAAGAATATTCCTTTCCCAAGTAGCATGAAAACAACCGAGGAGAAAACAGAGTTTATTTTAAAGACAGGAAATGGTTTATTGACTTGAAAAAGTTTATTCCCTGCTGAAATTATCTGAAAGAACCAATGGCACCAGGTCCATTACATTCAAGAAATGACAAGTTGCGGTCGGTTATTGGCACAGACATTAAGTCTCTTGATTTGTAGAGCCACAGTCTGATAATATTGCTAAATTTGGGCTCATCATGCCAAGATATTGGGAAATCCATGAAATTTATGACATGTTGGGGCAATGTGATATGTCACTTAATTGATGGAAAATCCATCCTCTTGAATCATGCTATGAAAACTGCTAGCGAAGATAAAAAAAAAGAGTCCATATTTTAGGAGAAATGGGTGGAGATTTGAAGGCAAACACTGATTTGACTCTGGGAATCCTTCCCAAATATCAGCCTCTTTCCAGGAGGGTTGAGGGCTGTCAGTCTGGCATTCCCGAGTTGAAGAGTGGGTCTTGGTGGCACAGACGGCAGGCCACCCAGAGGGAGGGTCCGTTGCTGCATTTAAACCGTCCTCTATGCGCTCCCTCCTCAGTCGGTGCCGCTTTCACAAGCGTGTAGTGAACAGAAGGGGAGGCAGTGATGATGAGAATAAGTGTCGGAGTCAGAATTACCTGAGAAGTGGCAGAGATGATCTGTGAAATTTGTTTGCATCATTCACTAATAAATGACGATCTCCTTTCTTTTTAAATGATAGTGTTGGGCGCTCCATGTGAATTCCTTTCTGTTTTCTCTTTCAGATATTCTTTTTCATTGCAATTTCTCCTCACTACGGACAGTATGCTTCTGCTTCTTTGCATGCCTAATCATGTGCTGGATTTCCCCTGTATTCTTATTAATATTCCCGATCTCTATTCTAATACATGGTTAAGTGCTTGGAAATGATCGGATCTTTTGGAGGTGGTTGGTCCATAGAACGCAACTAGGCTGATTCTCCCTATTTCTGGTTGTTTACTTCAGATAGCACTGTGGTATTATGGTTTACCAAGCATGAGTTCCTTTTCCAGGGACTAGGCTCCCCAGATGACATGTCCAAATCAAGGAAGATGAAGTCTTGCCATCCTTGCTTCTACGGAGCATTCTGATTGTACTTTAGTCAAGCCTGCTTTATTTGTTCTTCTGATAGCCCGTGGTACTTTCAGCATTTTTTTGTCATCAACACATGGGATGTACTCAGCTAAAGACTTGAGGGGAACCCTCTGCAGATTTCCTGTGCTCACTCTCGGTCTATAATTTTCTCCTCTCTCGTATTCTGTCCTGTGTTGACCTTCGTAGACACAAGGGATAGCTCCTCAACTCAAGGAAGCCACTACGACCACTGATGTGCCCCTTTTCTGTGATGATACTGGGATACCTCCCTTCATTTGCCTGTCCTGTGTTGGAGGATGACTGTTCTTTGTTGCTTGATGTTCAATGTCTGAAAAGCATTTTCTCATAATTTTTGTCTTTTCTTCTTAGTTATTTCCAATCTTGCCCAGATAGGGAGTGTTATATTTCTTTCTGCTCCATATATTGCAGAAGAAAAAATTTCTGGGCAGAATCCCTACACTTTGACTCTGAGAAGGAGGAGGAAAGAGAGAACTCATTCAAGTCCACTGAGCTCTTCCTCTTGCAATTGTACTAACACATAGTTTTACTTCATCAGTTCCAGATTACAAACTCAGAGGTGTTTGTACTTTGGGTCATACATTCACTCATTCTTTTAATTTATTCAATAACTAATGGCTAAATGATATTTTTTATAATAATAAGGCTCCATTAATTGTGGATGGAGAGCCTGGCAGCGTGGTGGTGACATGTTGGGTTTCTGACCACGAGGTCGGCAGTTGGAAGCCACCAGCTGCCTCTTGGGAGAAAGAGGAGGCTGTGTACTGTTGTGGAGAGGTACGGTCTCAGAAACGCTAGAGGGCTGCCGTGAGTCAGCATCGATTTGATGGCAGTGAGTTTGGTTTGGTTTTGGAATTGTGGATGGGAGTAAGAGCGACTTATTGATGTGCTTCTGAGAGTTCTAGTTGCTTCCTAAATCCTAGTTGGGAAGAACAGCCCAAAATGATCTGCATGGTTAATTAGGATGCATATAATTACGGGGAAACAGAGGGTGCTAGAACACACAGATGTTTCTGGAGAATCACGAAGGCCTCTCAGTGGAGGTGACATTTAAACTGGGACTTGAAAATGGGTGATTACAAAATAAGCCTGGTTCCTTTTAAGGCCCTGCCTGACCCCGAAAACCTATGCTAAGGAGCACTTGGCACAATAGCCTCCAGTGCCTTACTTAGTTAGCATCCACTAGAGTTGGCTGATTCTTTGCCTGAGAAAATTTCTATTGTAGGCAAAAGCGCTATAGTAGAAAATTAATACATTATAAATTAGGGGTAAAATGTTAATAGTGATTTATTTTGAATTGTAGAACTTTGGGTGATCTCCCCATGTGGTAATTATATAATTGTCAATTTGAGTATTAAGAGTGAAAAGGTGGAGTCTACTCTGTCAATTGGGCCATAGCCAATGAAAATTCTGTGTGGCCATGGCCTTCCCCTAAGAATTCTGGGAATTCTGGTATTTCCTCCTTGGAGGCTGGAGACACTCTCTCTCTGCACACTTCCTGTGAGACATTCCTAAGAGGAAGCCACATGGACCTACCCTGATGCAACCTTGGGAACCGGAGTAGCCACATGGAGATCCCTGCCAGTGCTGAGATGCTTACAACACCACTGGATCCAAAGACTTTCTACCCACTGACCTGTGATCATCAGTTGGCCAGGTAGCTGTCTTCCATTTATTTTGCCATGGAAGAATGAGTGGCCCTAGTGCTTCCACGGGAACACAATAAGATGTTCTGGAATTCCCATGTCTCTCAATGTGATCCATCAATTTTATGATCCACACAGTTGAATATAGTCAACAAAACACAAGCAGATACCTTTCTGTTAGTCTCCGCTTGCAGCCAAGATCCATCTGATGTCAGTAATTTTATCCCTTTTGCCATTTCCTCTTCTAAAACTGGCTTGAATTCCTGGCAGCTCCATGTCAATGTACTGCTGCAATCATTGTTGAATTAATTTTAGCAAAAGTTTACTTGCATGTGATGCTAATGATGCTGTTCAGTAATTTCCACATTTTGTTGGGGGCCACAACCCAATATAAAGAAACCCCAAATTCTCACAATTGTACCAGTAGAGAACATCATGATAAATGGACAAAAGATTCATGTTGTCAACGACTGTCTTGCTGTGATTCTTAATTAATGCTTACGTAAATGGCAGTTGAAAAAAATCAAAGAAGGAAGATTGAAGAGCTGATCCATTTAAATTAGGGTGTTGGTGAAGATTATTGAAGGAGCCATAAACTTTTAGAGGAGCAAACAAATCTGTCTTGGAAGGAGTACAAGCAGAGTGCTCCTTAGAAGTAAGAGTGGTGAGACAAATGGCGAGATCTCTGCTGATGTACTTAAGACATGTTATCAGGAAAGACTAATCTCTGGAAAATACATCCTGCTTGGTTAAGGAGAGGCATATATAAAAACAGGTCCATGCTCCATTAGATAGATGGGTTGCCACAGTGACTGCAACATCACAATGACTGAGGATGGTGTAGGACCAGCAGTGTTTCTTTCTGTAGTGCATCGAGTCGTAATAAGTTGGGGTTGGTTTGAGGGACAGCCACATAAACAACACAGACAGGGGACTTGGGGGTAAAGAAGAGTTCACTCAGCCAGAGATAGAGTTCGCACTATGATCTTACATCTCTGATGTCGTTATTTTTCCTTCATAAAGATGCCACGAAGTACAAAACAGTAAAACTGGTGATGATTGTACAACTCTTCTTAATGTGATTGAACTATTGCATTTCATGATAGGTGACTTATATGCCAATAACACTGTTAAAAACTTTATAAAAATGAAAAAAAACCCTAAAAAACCCCTAAAACAAGAGCCCAGTAAGACTTATAGGACATTTGGCAACCTGATTCTTTAAGTAAGCAAGACAAAATGTATCAATGGCCAATTAGGTGTTTCCAAATTGCCTAAAGTCAAGCTTCCTGACCAAAGTAAGATTAAACAACATTGTTAGGCAATCAGGTTTAGATTTGGCTTTGTTTTGGTAATTAGTCTATAAAAACTATCTCCACTGGTGATTCTTTGGAGTTCTAAGTCGAGGATATGGCACAGACCATGCCTGACCTCCTCTTCAGGCTTAGGCAGGGAGAAGTAGATTCCAGCTCCCCACCAGCCCAAAGCCAATTACCCCAAGCAAATGTCACCCCTGCCTCCACCCTCCCATATTTCTTACTCTATTCTGACATCCTCAGCTGTCCCTCCCACGACACTCTGCTCTCTGCTGGATTTGAGCATTCATTGCAATGGCCACAGAGAACTCACAGATAATATCTAACAATTATGTCCACAGTGTCTCTTCTCAGCCATCTCTCTGGTCCATGGTCCCTGTCTCTGTGAGCTAGGAAGTGTGCTGCTGCTTTGTCTCACTGTCTTGGCTCAGCTCCTCTCAAGGTCTTGGGATCACAGTCCCCGATGCCTGTTCTCTGTACCTCTTCCGGCAAGGATGTCACATGTGCTCCGTCGGTGATTTTTCTTTCTTGATGACTTTGAGACACCTGTTAATGTTTTTGAGATACCTCTCTTATACCCAGAAGAAGAACAAAACTGACCAATTGCTTCTATTTGTGTTTGTAAATCCAAATGCCTGGTACCACCCAATTATTTGGTGGGAGTTCTGAAGAAAGGGCTAGAAGTGTCATATGTAAGCAATTCGTTCACTTCACTACACCACTGACATTTTATTTGGTGCTGCCTGATTCATGAATCATTGTTCTACTTTTGCATTTATTTAGCACAAATATTTACTTTATAACTGATTTTTCTTTTAATACTCTACACCAGTGGTTCTCAACCTTCCTAATGCTGTGCCTCTTTAATACAGTAACTCATGTTGTGGTGACCCCCCAACCACAACATTATTTTTGTTGCTGCTTCATAACTGTAATTTTGCTACTGTTGTCCACCATAAAATTATTTTTGTTGCTACTTCATAACTGTAATTTTGCTACTGTCGTGAATTGGGTGACCCCTGTGAAAGGGTCATTTGACCCCAGAGGGGTCACAACCCACAGGATGAGAATCATTGCTGTACACTGTGCAGTAAATGCTCTCCTTTTTAGTGGGCACAATTCTCAAATGATCATTTTCTCCTGCTCAGAGAGTTTAGAAAAGTGATGGTAGGTATATGTGTTCCCCAGGGCTATCCTAACTCACCCATTCATCTAATTATCTATCATTATTTTAAATTAAATACTTTTATTGGGGGCTCTTACATCTCTTATCACAATCCATCCATCCATGTGTCAAGCACATTTGTACACATGCTGCCATCATCATTTTCAAAGCATTTTCTTTCTACTTGAGCCCTTGCTATCAGCTCCTCATTTTATCCCCTCTGTCCCCAGCCATTCCTCCATCACAAACCCTTGATAAGTTATAGATTATTATTTTAATATCTTAAATCATCCTTTGTCGTTCCGCACCCACTTTTTCATTGTTAGTCCCCCTGGGAGGGGGTTATATGTCAATCCTTGTGATTGATTCCTCATTTCTCCCCCTACCTTACCCTTATTTTTCTGGTATCTCTATTCTCATTGTTGATCCTGATTCCCTGTTTTGAGGGCTCTTATCTGTAGCAGTGTGCATGCTCTGGTCTAATCTGATTTATAAGGTAGAATTGAGGTCATTATAGTCAGGGGAAGGAAGCATTAAGGGACCAGAGGAAAGTTGTGTGTCTTGTCGGTGCTATACTGCACCCTGACTGTCTCATATCTTCCTGTGACCCTTCTGTGAGGGGATGTCCAATTGTCTACAGATGGACTTTGGGTCTCCACTCCATGTGCCATTACCCCCCTTCACATTGGGTATGATTTTGGTCTATGAATATTTTAAAATGCAAATATATACCAGAGAATATATGGAGAGTTAAGGATACAGTGATTAAATGAGCAGGCATGTGACTCTTTTCTGAATTAATTGATATGTGTATTAGGATATCCATTTGTCCAGTAACTGCACAAAGAAAGAGTTATAATGGGGTTAAGTGCTTTAAAGGAGAAATATAAGATACTGTGAGACTTCTTAGAAGGGGAAACTACACTATTTTGGTAGTTGTGTGTGTTAAAAAAAAATAGCAAGGCTTATAAAACCAAATGTGGCATAATATCAAGGACAAATGGGAATCTCATTTATGTCAGAATTTAGAGAGTTTATGTGTTCTAGTTTTTTTCTAATGTACATTTAAATAAGTTTCTTTTAAAATTTTTTTAACCCTCCTTGTGGATTCCCTAAAGTGACCCGTTAGGCCTGCTACCACACTGAAAGCTTCACTGTTTTGGATATTGATTATGAACTCATGAAGCAAAACATTCCAACTCAGAACAGATCCTCCAAACAGTAGTGGGAAAGAGGAAAGATAAAGGCTAGAGAAAGGACTGGGGAAGATGGAGGCGAAGGAGTGCTAAACCCGAGTGAGGCAAACTGACCGGGGCACCAGGAATGAAGGTGTATGATGACGGAGAGAAATAACTTGGTCCTCAATGATCAAGCTGGACATTGATGATTTGCAGGGTCCCTCTAGCTAGCTACTGAAATCAATAACATCATCTTTCACTGGCACTAATTTGGAAGCAAATGTCACTGTGAGATGGAAGAGGGTGCTTGGATAAAGCTCACCCGTTTTGTTGTTGAGTTCACCTTCGTTTGTCTTCATGCAGGTTGTTTGAATGTGAACACAGGGCACAATGTTTCTTGATGAGTTTACTTTTTTTAAAAAATGAACTCGGAGAAGGTCTTGATATAATTAGAAGTGCAGATGCCTCTCTCTGATATGCTTATTGGTTGGTCTGGAAATATATAGTTGCTTATTGTTAAGCCAGCACCCTATCTTGTAGATGATCCTGATTTTTATTTTCTTGGGAAGCTACTTTATATATATTAATTTTAGTTTTAGAATATCTTGTATTAATTTATGTGAAAATCCCATTTCCCTATTCATAGTCCCTGGCAACTTTCCGAAACCACTGAGTCTCCAAGGAGCTAGAATTAGCCCCACACAACTTACATTTGGTATCCTGTGTCTTATTTCATGTGTAAAAGGAATTTACTGAAGTTTTGAGGTATATTCATTTGAAATTATTTTGTTGGGAGCTGTATATTAAGACTATGATCAAGCTCTTCCATGTAGTGGGTCATCACCTCGATTAGCAATCATTCTCGAAGAGATTGATCCAGAATCAAGAGCGTCAAGAAAGGTGACAAAATCCATTCAAGGGAAAAGGACTCTCCTGGACATTTTGGCTGATGGATCTGAACTGGAGGCAGCAGAGTCGTACGGGTCACCTGGTGCAGGAGATGAGATGAAGTCGCTCTTTGGAAGGCAAGCCCAAAGCGGGACTGGCGTCACTCTAGAAAACATTCTTAAAGTTAACCATTAAGCTCACGGGTTCTCAGAGTAACCAGCGTATTAGGAGGAGTAAATTTCTAGATATAAAATACATTTCATTTAAAAAATCATTTTATTGGGGGCTCTTACAGCTTTTATCACAATCCGTACATACATCCATTGTGTCGAGCACATCTGTACATTTGTTGTCATTAAACATTTTCTCTCTACTTGAATCCATGGTATTAGTTTATTTCCTTTCCTTCCCACACTCCTTCTTCATGAACCCTTGATAATTTATCATTTTTCTTCATATCTCACACCAACTGATGTCTCCCTTCACCCACTTTTCTGTTGTCCATCCCCCTGGGGGGCGGTTATATGTAGATCATTGTGATCAGTTCCCTGTGTCTCCCCTCACCTTCCCCTTCCCTTCCTGATATCGCTACTTTAATTATTGTTCATGAGGGGTTTATCTGTCCTGGATTCCCTGTGTTTCCACCTCTTAGCTGTACCCATGTACATGCTCTGGTCTAGCCGGATTTGTAAGGTAGAATTGGGGTCATGATATTGGAGGATGGGGGAAGGAAGCATTAAAGAACTAGAGGAAAGTGGTATGTTTTGTCAGTGCCATACTGCACCTCAACTGCCTTGTCTCTTCCTTGTGACCTTTCTGTAAAGGAATGTCCAATTGTTTATAGATGGACTTTGGGTCTCCACCCCTTCTTCCCTCTCATTCACATTGATATGATATTTTTGTTCTGGGTCTTTGATGCCTGATACCTGATCTCATTGAGACCTCATGGTCACACAGGCTGGTGTGTTTCTTCCATATGGGCTTTGTTGCTTCTCAGCCAGATGGCTGCTGTTTACCTTCAAGTCTTTAAGACCCCAGACATCATATCATTTAATAGTTGGGCATCATCAGTGTCTTTCACCACATTCATTTCTACACCCATTTTGTCTTCTGTGATAGTGTTAAGAAGATGAGCATCACAGAATGCTGAGTTATTAGAACAAAGTGTTCTCGCATTGAGGGAGGACTTGAATAGAGGCCCAATGCCTGCTGCCTTAATACTTAACATAAATATATGTACATAGAGCTATTTCCCTATCATTATATATACATATATTTACATATCTACATGCCTGTGTTTAGACCTCTATAAATGTCCTTTGCTTCTTGGTTCTCTTCTCTATTTTTTTTCACTTTCCTCCTGTGCCACTATCATGCTCAGCCTTCATTCAGGATTCAGTAATTCCTCACAGTTACACTGCCCTTGATCAAGCCCCACCAAACATCCTATGCCTTCCTTTCCATTGATTTTAGATCACATGTTGTTCCCTTGTCCTTGGATTTGTTGACAACCCCTTTCTTTCCTCCCCATATCCCGAGGCACCCGGAACCGTTGATCCTATTGTTTTATACTCTGGATTGTTTATCCCTCCTCTCTTAGTTAGTAGACATGCCATTTCACTTTTTTTATACCTAAATTTTCAATACTTTGAAAAATCTCAAGAATACAGAATCAAGGGAGGATTCTTTTCAGATTTGGGTTTGACTGACATAAGGAGACCAACACCTCTTCCTTCCCAGGTGTCACTTCCCAAGCTGCTTTAGTATGAGGCCTGTGAGGGGCATCGCATCAGGGCCTGGCGAAGAAATGTAACAGGGAGAACATGACAGACTCAGAAGTTTGGGGTTTGAGAGTGGCAGACAGTTAAATGGGGTAAGTAGTTGCAATGTAGCAGCTGTAAGTGCTAGGTCATCCTGAGTGAGTGCTCATGAAAATGTGAACTCATTTCCTTGTCATCAAGAGTAAGGCCTTGGTATAATGTGCACAGAAGCAAAAAATTTAAAAAATCTGATGTCAGTTAAAATCCTTATTAGATATTTATCATAGGTAACATAAACGTTTTGGGGAAAATGAAAGCTCTATAGCTAGACATCTGCAAGTGTTAAAAAGAGTTAAATTAGTAATCTTGTAACTTAGAATCTCTAAATAGCAACCTGGAGACACTTATTAAGGTCAAACTCTGATATACATTAACTGCTCCAATTAAACTTCTTGTTCCTTTCTGGTCCAGGATCCTATCCAAGAATATGTTCAAATTTGGCTGTCATAACTCATCAATCTCCCTTAATCTGAAATAGTTTCCCAGTCTTTTCTGGTCTTCCCAAACCTTAATAGTCTTAAAAAGTACATGTCTTACATTATACAGTCTGACTCTTAATTGGAGTCTGTCTGAGTTTTTATCATGACCAGACCCTAGTAGACAATGGAATTTAGAAATCACAGCGTGAGTGTTCCTCGCGGCCATTTCCACCAGGCTGCCACTGAGTCTAACCCCTTTTAAAGGACGGTGTTAGTAAATATACATAGATATACACTTATATGTACACAAGGAAGACCACTCAACACAACTATTCTTCAAATTTATACACCAACCACTAAAGCCAGTGATGAAGACATTGAGAAATGTAATCAAGATGTATTGATAATTATTGGTGATTGAAATGTGAAAATTGGAAACAAAGAGGAAGGGACAGTAATTGGAGACTAGGGCCTTGGTGATAGAAGTGAAGCTGGTGATCACATGATAGAATTTTGTAAGAACAATAACCTCTCCGTTGAAGAACAGAGTAGCTAAAGCAAACGACAGAGAGAACGGAATAGAAACTTCCCAAAGGCCCCTCTGGAAGACAAAGTGAAGCATTATCACGAAATGTGCATAAAGCTGGTGTAAGAATGCCAAAAGGGAATAACACACTCAGTATATTTTAAATTCGAACCGAAGAAAAGAAGCCAAGCATCGAGTTGCAATACTGAACGATTCTATCGGCAAAATATTAAACGATGCAGAAAGCATCGAAGGAAGCTGGAAGGAACAGAATCATTGTGCCCAAAAGAATTGGTCATTAACCGTTTCAAAAGCACATGCTCAGCCACTAATGGTCCTTAGGGAATTCGTCCACGCTGCACAGAAGCATTAACAAACATCAAGGCTCCAGGAGTTGACGGAGCGCCAGCTGAAATGCTTCAACAAACCAATGCCATGCTAGAAGCACTGGCTAGACTCTATCAAGAATCTGCTTTTCCTCAAAGTTTGAAAGTTTAACTATTATGTGCCTTGGTGACTTCTTCTTGGGGTCCCGTCGTGCTGGTGTTCTTTCAGCCTCCTGGATGGTTGCTTGGTTTTCATTCATTAGGCTGGGGAAGTTTTCCTCCAAGAATTCTCTCGCTATTGTTGCAGATGACTTCTTTGTTGTGTCTTCCTCCGGTAGGCCAATAATTCTAATGTTGTTCCGCTTCATATCATCAGACATAGCTCTTAGGTTTTCTTCGGCTTCTCTGATGCTCTTATTAGATTTTTGTTCACGTTTATTAAAGTCTGCTTGGCTGTCCTCCACGACACTGATGCGGTTCTCTGATTCCTCCAATCGATTCTCAAGGAACATGATTCTGCTATTGTTTTTCGTTACCTGCTCCTCAAGCTCCTGTATTTTCCTTTGGTATGTGTCTTTTATCTCCTCTATAATTTCATCCTTTTTCTGTAGTGTTTCCCTCATATTCTGCATCGCTCCAAGCACCATTCTGAGAGCTTCTTTGTATGGCATCTCAATGTCTGCTTCTTCTATGTATGTTGTTATGTTCAGGACATCCTCTTCCTTTGCCTTTTGTTTCTCCTGTTTTTTCGTTGAGGTCGTTGGGGGTGATGGCTGTTTGCGTTGAGTTGTTTTTGAGGGACCAGGTGCCATTTTCTAGTCTCTCTCTGGAAGACTTATAGGAATTCTTCTTCGATCTGCCTACAGCTGATTTTGCTATGGGATTAACCTACCACTTTATCTTCCTGTGGCTTCCCTATCAGGGGAGTGCCCCAGATGGCAGATCGACTGCCTGCACCAGTGTTGCAGAGGCTGGGCTGAAGTTCCCGCTATTGATTTGAATATTGATAAGTGTTGGCTGAGCTGCCTTATGTCCCCAGGTACACAGGCAGGAACTCCCTGGTGAGAAGTCTGAGGAGTATCCCCTGGAGAGCAAGCAGGCCTTACCCTAGCCTTGGGCTATCTATGCAGGGTGGAGCTCACCTAGCTGGGTGTGACCCAGGCGCAAATGCCCTAGGGCAATGGGAGTGCCCCGTAAGTCCGAAATGGAGTGTGAGAGAGCAAGGCAGGAACAAGGGGGGTGAGAAAAATCAAAAAGTGAGACTAGACTGTGCAGGGGTACAGGGAAGCGAGGGAAGCCAAAGAAACTATGTGGCTGAGTCCCACTTCCTGCCTGTGGATCTACAAGGGCTTACTTCCTGCCCCAAGCCCCAGCGGTAGTTCGCAGCTGAGCCCCAAGAAGGGTCGCAAGAAAACTGCTGAGCCGCCCCCAGAGAAATGGGGGGACAGAGAGCAGAGATGTTAACAGACGCCGCCGTGTAGCTGAAGCTTGATCCCTGCCTATGGAGCTGTGGGGGTTTGGGTTTATTCCCTGCTCAGACCACGCGGCGCGGCTGCGGCTGCGGCTGCGGCTGTGCCTTGAAAAAGCCCCTGCGGAGCCCTCCAAGGCTGTGTGGGAATATAAAGCCCACATGGAAGAAGCACACCGGCCAGTGCGATCACGAGGTGCCAAGGGACCAGGTATAAGGCATCATGCAAAAAAAACAACAACGATATAAGTATGTGTATATATGTGTATATGTATATATATATATGTATATATATTTGTGTGTGTATATGTATGTATATATATATATATATATATATATATATATATATATATATATACCATATTAAATGAAGGGGGAAGTGCAGAGTGGAGACCCAAGGCCCAAGTGTCGGCCAATGGAGATCCCCTCATAGAGGCGTTTAGGAGAGGAGATGGGTTAATTAGGGTGCGAGGTAGTACCGATGGGGAACACAGCTTTCCCCCAGATCCTGGATGCTTCCTCCCCCCCAACTACCATGATTCGAATTCTACCTTGCAGGCCTGGATAGGACAGAGGCTGTACACTGGTGCATATGAGTGCTGGAGGTACAGGGAATCCAGGGTGGATGATACCTTCAGGACCAAGGGTGTGAGGGACGATGCTGGGAGAGTGGAGGGTGAGTGGGTTGGAAGTGGGGAACTGATTGCAAGGATCCACATGTGACCTCTTCCCTGGGAGAGGGACAGCAGAGAAGGGGGGAAGGGAGACTCCGGATAGGGCAAGATATGACAAAATAACGAGGTATAAATTACCAAGGGCACATGAGGGAGGGGGGAAAGGGGAGGGAGGGGAAAAAAAAAGAGGACCTGATGCAAGGGGCTTAAGTGGAGAGCAAATGCTTTGAGAATGATTGGGGCAGGGAATGTATGGATGTGCTTTATACAATTGATGTATGTATATGTATGAACTGTGATAAGAGTTGTATGAGTCCCTAATAAATTGTTAAAATTAAAAAAAAAAAAGAATCTGGAAGACAGCTGGTCAGTAGACTGGAAGAGAGCTATAGGTGTGCCCATTCCAAAGAATGGGAAACCAATATGAGGCAGAAATTATTAAAAGATATCATTGATATCACAGGCAAGTAACATTTTGTTGGAGATATTTTAAAGTGGCACAGCTGTACCGTGACAGAGAGCTGCCAGAAATTCCAACCAGATTCAGAAGAGGACTTGGAGGGTCTCATTGCTGATATCAAATGGACCTTGGCTGAAAGTAGAAAATATCAGAAGGCTGTTTTCTTGTGTTTCTTGTGTTTTAGTGACTATGCAAAAGCAGTAGCTGTGTGAACTGTAGAACACTACAAACAGCTTGTCCAAGGATGGGAATTCCAGGACTTAATTCTGCTTGTGATACCTGAGCACAGACCACGAAACAGTTTTTCAAATATAACAAGAGGACACTGGCATGGTTTCAGTTCACGCAAGATGTGTGTCAGGGTTGTATGTGTGTCAGGTTTTTATTCAATCTGTATAAAAACAAACAAGCACACAGAAAACCCACCCATTGCCATCCTGTACATCGGCAGTTCTCAACCGTTCTAATAACGCGACCCTTTAAACAATTCCTCCTGTTGTGGTGACCCCCCAAACCATAAAATTATTTTCGTTGCTACTTCATAACTGTCATTTTGCTACTGTTATGAATCAGGTTATCCCTGTGAAAGGATTGTTCTACCCCCAAAGGGGTCGCTACCCACAGATTGAGAACCGCTGAAGTAGATTTATAATCATAGTGACCCTACGTATGGTTTCTGAGGTTGTAAATCTTTGTAACAGTAGGGAGTCTCATCTTTCTCTCTTGGAAAGGCTGGTGGGTCTGAACTACTAATGTTGTGATTAACAGTCAAGTGCTTTCCCAATAGCACCAACAGGGCTCTCATTCCATTTATATGCTGGGCAAGTAGTCTGAGAACCTGAACTATGTGAGGAAGAAGGCAGCATCAGGACTGGAGACAGCTCATTAACAACCTGTGATATGCAGGTGACAGAAACTTACATGCTGAAAGCCAAGAGGATTCAAAGCACTTGCTAATGAATCAGGCTAGATAGCCTTCAATATGGATTAGAACTAGATGTAAATATTGCAAAAATCCTCACAATAAACAACATCATGCTAAATGGAGAAAAGATTTATGTTCTCAGTAATTTGTTTAACTTGGATCTACAATCAAAGCTCAAGTAAGTTCGAATCAAGAAATCAATTCTATTATACTAGGAAAATCCATTCCACAAAATCTATGTAAAAAGTTAAAGAATAAAGATGTCACCTGACATCTAAAGAACACCTGACCCAGACCATGGTAATTCCAACCACCTCATTGCATGTGGAATCTGGCTGAGGAATAAGGCAGACTGAAGAATTGATGCAGTCGAACAACGGTGTTAGTGAAGACTATTGGAAACACCATGGACAGCAGGAAGAATAAATCTGTCTTGGAGAAAATACAGTTAAAGAGCTAGGGAGACGGTGAGACGGAATCTCACTTCCTTTGGGTGTGTCGTTAGTAGAGAATTGTCCCTGAGAAGGATCTCATGCTTGGTAAAGTTGAGGGTCAGTGAAAAGGGGAGGACCTTGGATGAAATGGATTGTTACCGTGGCTCGAACAATGAACTCAACATACGACAGTTGTAAGGATGGCGCAGGACTGAAGATCATTTCATCCTGTGATGGTGCCAGACTGGATAGCGTTTCATTCTGCTGTACATGGGGCTGCTATGTGCCGGTACTGACTTGATAACACTTAACAAAATTTCTATGTGAAATCTCTGAGCTGTACAAATGCTTAACATATTCCCTGCACAAGCATGAGCCTCTGTGTGTGTGCGTGTGTGTATGTGTGTGTGTGAGTGTGTGTGTATGCACATGTAGGCTCGTGCTTGTAGATGCATATACATCAAAACCTCAAGAAACATTTCAACTATTTCTGTTAGTAGATTATGTAATTATGAAGTCCCTGAGTTCATAATCATGTTTTGAAACTCTAGTTTAATATTTCAGGCATCTATCTTTCTCAGCTCATCTTTTCCATGCTTGTAAAATACCTTCTCAGAGCATGAAAATGACTCTCATATGTTTAATATGTTTCCATATTTAATGTAGTTTGTCAGTTTACCAGGCACTCAGTAATTTCTTCCCTCCACCCTCCCAGGCCCCACACTCTCACCACCCTGCTCCCTTAGATTCTGCCATCTCGGCATCTGAATGTCAAGGGCAGGGAACCTGTAAAGGGTACGAAACTTGGGAAAGGAATAAAGATGGGCAAGGGAGGGGATTGATTTTCTAAGACAGTTTGACTTGACTTTTCTGTAAGTTGCAGTATAAAGCATGCTAGCTGCTATAACCCATACCATGCTATTGCATTTATTAATTGACAAATCTGCCCGTGCCACTTGTTTATGAGCGCCTAAGTAGAAGGTGACTCTCTGAATCATTGCTTAATCTCCAGTGGTGTCTGCAGAGCTTGTCACATGCTAGGGTTTGGTAATTGCATTAGGTGTCAGTGACACAAAAATAATTAAGACATAATTGTTGTCCTCAAGGAGCTAGTAGAAATAATTAATACGATGTGTTGATTTCTATAATAGATACACATGCAAACTGCTATGGGCACAGAAGAATTTGTAAGTCTGAGCAAAACTTTGCTAACACAAGGAAATGAAAATGAGAACCTTTTTGATACAGCCTCTAGTGTCATAAATTTAATTCAGAGTTGTCCCTTGATGAATACATGTCTTCTAAATCAAATCCTTTATTATGTGCAGAAAATCATTCAGAAGCTAGTAGTTTGGTTGTGTGTCAGAGCATCGAGTTCCTAAATGTTGCGAGACGGGTCAAATGGCACTTCTCAAGTGGCAAAACACACCTGAACATGATCATATTAACACCTCGAAAGAGGTTAGCATCTGCTAACAGGGAGAGTCGACTCTCGCCCTGCAGCAGCAGCAACCATGGCGATTGTCGGCATCTCCATCACCGGCCGAGGTAGAGCTCGGAGACAGTTAGGAGTGAGTCTGCCTCTCTTGTCAGTACTTAGCCTTCAGCCCCGGCCAGAATAAAAGCTGCTTCCAGTTTATGTTGGGTGGTTCCCCTGAACAACCCATGGAAGTGCACTGGGACTGCACCCAAACCAACCCGTGGCTGTCTGCGGGATTCCAACTCATAATGACCTTGTCAATCTCTAGAACAGTGGTTCTCAACCTTCCTAATGCCCCAACCCTTTAATGCCGTTTCTCATGTTGTGGTGACACCCCCAACCATAAAATTACTTTCATTGCTACTTCATCACTGTCATTTTACTACTGTTATGAATCAGGTGACCCCCCGTGAAAGGGTCGTTCGACCTCCAAAGGGGTTGCGACCCCCAGGTTGAGAACCGCTGCTCTTTAAGATAGAGTAAAATGGCCTCAGAGGGTTTTCCAAGCTATACTCTTCATGGAAGCAGACAGCCACATTTGTCTCTCTGAAGCCTTTATATGGGTTTGAACTGTTGGCCTTTGGGCCAGAGTTGAGAACAACCTGAAAGACACCAGGGCTTATTGAACTGAAAATGGCAAGACTCTAAAACCTGCACCGATTGATGGTGGGTGTTCTCTCTAAATTGAGCTACGTCCCAGTGGCTCGCCACTACCTCCTGTCCGTCTGCTTCCACCTTTACATTTCTTGAATGGTTCATTCCTGGATTTTTATTACATCCGATCCTTAGCTCCACCTCCCTTCCTTTCTGCTATTCAGTGGATTTGTCTCCTTGTCAGCTTGTCTCCTTGTCAATTCAACTTGACTCACCTTTCCAGAAATGACAGTGACATGTGTGTTGAAAAGCACTCTCTGGACAGTCTGTGATCAAGCAATCGAGAAAGCAGGCCAAGAAAAGAGCCTAAAGGCTAAGAAAGTGCAGGCAACAGGGCAGAATTGGCCTCCAGATCTCGGTGCTCTCGAATCTTCAGAGCTTTGCAGAAGAAGATACTGAAAAGGAAGAATAATAGGGGCAGACTGGTGAGTTTTTTCAGAATGTCCGGGACCAAAATAGGCTCCATCAACTCACATCAATGTGCCTCTAGCAATGGCTTTCCCTCGCACAATTAAACTACCCAGTCCGGCAAGTGAATCAGTTTACATGAATCATTCTTTCTGCCTTTATAACTTAAACATGTGAGAGGTGACAGTGTTCAGGGCTAACAGCAAACACGGAAAAGATCGCTTCAAATAAAATATTAACTAATGCAGATCTGCTTGATGCATGGTAAATTGCATTTGCCGTTGGCCAAATGGAAAGTGATCTATGTTGGACTTCAGAATAATAAATACAAGGAGCGATCAATTGAACTGAACTAAAGCGGTATGGTTTTGAACGACGACTTAGAGTTATATCTTCCAAACATGGCTTAAAAAAAGGACTCAATTAAAAAGTAAATTGGAAAACTATAAAGTAGCTGACACAAATACAAGGTTAAGTTTATGGAAGTTATAAATGCTAAACAGTTTCCCTCTACGATTCCAGTTTCTGCCCGCTCCCTGATTTCTTTTTGTGCCTTCCATTTCTTTTTATGAGTATTATTACTCAATGGGAGAGCAATCAGTTATATCAGAGCCATTCACTGCAAAGTTTGTGTCAATAATTTTTATTGAAATAGGACAAAAACAGAGGAGTTTGTGTCCACAAGCATGCATAAATAGGGAAGAAAAGAAAATTATTATGCTGTTAGGGTATCAGGAGAAGTCTTTGAACTGAAGGGGAAAAAAGAAGAAAAAACCTCTCCCGTGGAGAGAATAGAATGTGCTTCATTTCAATATCTATTACAATTATGAAAGAGCCAGAGCATCATGGGGCTTTGAACAGCCTTGTGAGCTGAGCTTTGTGTCAGGACCATGGTTGTGATTTTCAGTCTCCGGGGCTGCTAGTTCAATAACGAGCAGAAGCCGTTGGGACTTTGGGGAAGGAGAGGAAAGAGAAAGGGTGAGAACTGGGCTTCTCGAGCCGGGGTGATCATAAGAAACCCTGGAGGGGATTTTTATGTTAAATATAGTATTTTGTTCCCTCATGGAACCTGAACCTCCTGTTGTGCAGCGTGGAGGCAGATGTATATTCAACTCCCATTCCAGTTTCAGGGTTTGAAAATTACAAAGTGTAACTGACACCAGGCCCGGAGCCTGAAATGTTCTCCCTGGAAGGATGTAGAAAGTAGATGGCGAGTGAAGTAGGAGATGAATCAGTGTCTTTCTCCACTCCCTCTCTCTGCATCTTGAAGAAGGGATACTCCATCGGGAGCTCTTCTTGGAAGGGGAGTGCCTTCCTTCTTTTCGGGTGCCCCGATAGGCATTGTCTGGTATGCCCTGGCAAGAGTTGCTTAAATCTTTTTGTGTCTGCATCGTCATCTTCAAATTCCCAGACACCCCGAGGGGCAGTTCTACCCTGCCCTGTAGGGTCGCCCTGAGTTGGGATCAAGTTCATGGCAGGGAGTTTTGTTGTTGATAGGTGCCGTTGAATTGGTTCCGACCCGTAGCGACCCCAAGCACAGCAGAAGGAAACACTGCCTGGTCCCGCACCACGCTCACAGTTGTTCCTGTTCTGGAGTCCATTGTGACTGGCATGGTGTCCATGCAGCTCCTGCTGAGGGCCTCCCCTCCTTCGGGGTCCTTCTCCGGGGACTGGTCGCTGCTGACCTCATGGCCACGTCTCTAAGACAGTCTTACCATCCGTGCCTCAGATCAGCACTCTGGCAGTACTTCTTTCGATTTTCTTCTCCAGCACCGTAATTCAAGCTTCGTGCTAATGGTGAGTGGAGCGGGCTGCTAAGCCAGAGGTTGAAAGGTTGAGTCCACTCAGCAAGAAGCATTTGGGAGGAAAGGTCTGGTAATCTACTTCAGAAAGTCAGCCATTGAAAGAAAATCTATGGGGCACTTGGTGTTGGAATCCACTCAACGGCAAATGCTTTCTGTTGTTGTTTCAGCTGTTTGTGATGCTGGAGTTGATTCAGCTCAGATGGAGTTGATTCAATGCATACCAACCATATAGGACAGAGTAGAACTGCCTGGGTGGGGGGTGGAGGGTGGTTTCCAAGTTGGTAAATCCTATGACAACAGAGTGCCCCATCGTTCGTTAGAGAGCGACTGGTATGTTCAAGCTCCCCAACTTTTCAGTTAGCAGTGAACTTCAGTTCTGCACCAATTGTCCCCATCAGGCTGGCCAGAACCTGCTTGAAATACCCAGCAAAAGCTTTGGGTTAATAAACAATATAGAATAACATAGCAGTTACGGCCATGTGAATCACCATTGTCCACGCACCCTTAAGCACAAGCACAAAGGAAAAAAGCAAAGCAGGAGGCTGGAGCTCTCTGGTCACACCGCCCCAGCCCTTGGGCTGCCACGAGGTCGCGCCTGCCCTGCCTGCTACTGGCTGAGCGCGACAAGAGTTCTGCTGTGGTGTGCACATTGGGGGCTGCATTCTCCTCTGTCTCATGGGACACAGGAGCTACTCAGAAGAGCCTTGTTGGGGGACTGTTGCTGTCTTTGTATAAGACTTTTGGTCTTGCTTGTGTCTTATGCAAATGTGCCAGCTCCAGCCTGTTGATCTCAATAGAGATAATCATTTACATACAAATAAATGCCTGCTCAAATCAGCCTTACTGACTTGGAGCAAAACATGCTTGCAAGTTAATTTCTTCATTTGCTCTGTCTATCCCTTGCATATCGCCAGGCATTTTCCTGTCTTGTCGACTCAGGGGTAGAGTCCTTAGTTAGGAAGGTATGATGGGCTCATTTATGCTTATTTTCTAAACTGTAGTCAACAGTTCACCTGATTTCCCCTTTCTTTGATGTGCTCATGTTGGGAGGAGTACAAGAGCACAGGAGTTAAAACCACACAGGTAAATGCTATTACACACACAAGTCCATGGTACGAGTAGGCATACTCTATTAGTGGATCCAGAGGTGCTCAAAATGAACAGGGGTGAGAAGGGCCTGGGACTGCATCATATTAACATATGTATGTATAAATATAAATATGTAACAAAATGACCGAACATTTTTAAAATTAATAAATCTTTTTACTGGGGCTCATACAACTCTTATCACAATCCATACATACATCAATTGAGCAAAGCACCCTTATACATTCGTTGCCCTTGTAACATAACCAAACCCCTAGAGGAAATGGATAACTGGTCCTGGGGACTCAGGATTGTAGTCTCAGGGGACAACAAGGTACACTGACATAACATGGTCATCCCCCAAACAATGCTCTGTAGCCTCTTTTGATGAACAGCTTAAAAGCTTAGGAATATCCCGCTAAGGTGCAACTATTGAGCACTCCCTGTCTGGAGCAAAAGGGAGTGTAGAAGATGGAAGATCAAAGGAAGCAATTGTTCTAATAGACAAAGGGGCCACATGACTATCTCCACAGCCCCAAGAACAGAACCTGAGAGGTTGCCTGACTACCCGTGCTGACTACTCTGAAAGGGATCACGGCAGGAGGTCCTGGATAGCAGGGGAGAAAAGTGGGAAAGAACTCAAAATAATAAAGAAGAGCAGGCTTATCGGTTTGATAGGTGGAAACCCCCAAACCACGGTCCTTAGAAACCCTTCATGCCTGGAATTGAACTCTCCCCAGTGGTGGTTCAACTTTCAGTCAAACAATAGACAGGCCTGCCTCTAAGGCAGTGGTTTTCAACCTTCCTAATGCCCAGACCCTGTAATACAGTTCCTCATGTTGTGGTGACCCCCATAAACTTTGTTGCTACTTTATAACTGTTATTTTGCTACTGTTATGAATTGGCAGCCCCAGTGAAAGGGTCATGCTTCCACTCCCCCCCCCCCCCACCATAGGGGTCATGACCCACAGGTTGAGAACCGCTGCTCTAAGGTGAGGCAAAACACTGGGAAAGTAGTCACTCATTAGAACCACCACCCATAGGAGAACAAAAGGGCAGCCTTCATCCAAGGATACATTTCAGAAGGCAGGGAGACAGGCTAGAAAGGCAAACAAATAAACACAGGGAGGAAGTGGGAAGACCGTTGTTACGTTGTGGGGCTTACAATCAATGGCACAAAACAACATGTGCATGATATGTTGAATGAAAACTCAGTTTGCTCCAAAATGGTTAGTCAAATCACAATAAAAAATGAAAAGCAAGGCAAAAAACCAACTTTATTTTGTAAACTTTCACTCAAACTACAATAAGAAGCAAAAAGAAAAAGACTTGATATCATGATCCTTGTTATGTATGGAAGTTGATACAGCTCAATTGGGACAACATCATTAAAGAATTTGTAAGAGTAAAGAATAGATAGCTGTCTTTATAACATGCTGGAGATGAAAGATCCATCTAAAATAAAATACAGTGTTTTATAGTGATGTTTGTTTTCTAATCATTGAATATTCTTTAGTTAAAAAACAAACAAACCTGTGATAAAACCCACGTGGGGTCAGTAAGTAAGCACAAATAAGCCCAAGATTATCTTGTTGACTGGGCACTCTGGTTCTGTCAAGAACTGTAAAGTTGACAAGATTCCTTGATTCTGTGGGCGGATACTGTGGGGTGTGGAGGGTGAGAGATGCTAGCCACATGTAGAAGTAGAATCTCTGAGGTCTGGAAAAATAGAAAATTGTCTGCTACAGATTACTGAATATGCACAAGTAAACCT
Organism: Tenrec ecaudatus; assembly: GCF_050624435.1. Taxonomy (NCBI): domain Eukaryota; kingdom Metazoa; phylum Chordata; class Mammalia; order Afrosoricida; family Tenrecidae; genus Tenrec; species Tenrec ecaudatus. The sequence goes on along the minus strand of NC_134539.1, from coordinate 25,605,150 downwards.
TTGCTTACCTAGTTTATTGGGTCATGCAACACTGCTGCTTTTGGAAGTTCCTACGCTTCCCATCCTCTAGGCTCATACTTGAAATCTGATGGCAGTTTATTATGAATTCAGTGGCAGTGAGTTTGGTGTAGAAGAAAGTGCCCTGGTGGCACATTCAGGGAAGTGTTCAACTGCCAACCTTTGGACTGCCAACTGCATGGCAGCCAGTCAAATTCACCAGCCACTCTGGAGAAGAAAGTTAAGTTGGCAGTCTTGGTCCCGCTGAATTGGCTAGATGACAGTGGATTTGTTTTCTTGTTTGGCTGGACTCTTATAAACTTTATAATTTTTGCCACCAAAGAGAAAACAGTAGTCCAGCTCTATTGCCTGGCTTTGAAGTTTCCTTAAGATGAAATCTTCCTTCTAGTCCCACAGTTCTCAACTTGTGGGTTGTGGCCCCTTTGGGGGTTGAGCGATGCTTTCACAGGGGTCACCCAATTCATGACAGTAGCAAAATTATAGTGATGAAGTAGGAACAAAAATAATTTTATGGTTGGGAGTTCACCACAACATGAGGAACTGTATGAAAGGGTCGGGACATAAGGAAGGTTGAGAACCACTGCTCTAGTCTCACTATCTTTATGAATGATCATATTAACGAAATACTCACTTGGGTCTACTCTGAGCTGTCCACTTATTTATCTTTATCTTACAAATGTATTATAAATGCCATTTTGTCTGACTTTTTTGTAGTTCTTCAGTGTGTTCTAGTGTCTAGGTTTGGACAAATGGTATCTTACTGTTTCCTTCTTTTCCAAGGTCTGTATTCTTTCCTACTGGTTTGCTTTTTTAAGTTAGGTTTTTAAAAGAATATCTTCTGTTTCCCCCAGATACCCAACTTAACTCGGAGGAAAATGTATATCTTTGCAACTACTGAAACATCCCATCAACTAATGTGTTATGACTTCTTCCTTGGCTTTTCAGTATCCTCTGCGTTGTCTCTGAAATATTCTTCCCCTTGGCCTTGGCCTTCTGAGATACCACTTGGTACACAATGTTTCCCAGACATCGGACTTTGAGACACTGAGCAGAAGATGTACAGAAAGTTGAGCAGACCGCGTTCTTAGCATAGACACCTGTTCTGAGCAGAAGGGGAAGCTGCCCTGCGGTGCACTTATCACGGAATGAAGGCGGCCCCAGGGGGGAGCAATGAGAATGGGTAGGAGGCTTAGCAGTGTTGTGAGTCCAGGTGGCAGGGCTCTTCCTTGAGGGGCAGGTTGACCTTGGGTGAGGTAGCTCTTTTCCGACAACCATTTCTGGCACTTGGGAAATGAGTCAGTTATCCCTGAAGGGGACTCTTCACAGCACTCCCTGTGTGTCTCCACGTTTCTGGTTTGTCTCTTTCCTCCTCAAGTGCGTTTTTGCCATCTTTACAGACTCCTTGCAGATTTCTTCTGTGACTCACATTCCGAGTTCTCAGCCTCTCCTGCTCAGTCCTAGGTTCTCGTCTCTCCCTTTCACACACGCGCTCTTCTTCAATCACTGTCTCCAGAAATGTCATCTGCATGTTGCTCACGGTGGAGCTACAATAGATTTTATATGACTTATGGTCAACCCTTTTCTTTTACTGTTTTATTTTGCTTTAAATTAGAATAATAACCACCATATTAAACACAAGGGTTCACAGATGCTACTACTTAAGAAGAGATACGTTTGGAGATGATATATACTTTGGCGAACAGTTTGGCTTCCTGGAAAAAAGAGGGTAAATACATAATAGTATGTCTATCTGCTATAGTGGTCTGACCAAGATGGGGACTCGATTGGAACTGCTGTCCTGGGTGATTTTATTATTTCCTAGGTTTAAACCATTGACATGCTGACAGCCTCATTTATATTTTTGGCTTAAAACTTCTCTTCATAGTTCAGGCTCTTACAGCTGACTGCTTATTTGACAGCTCCTCTTAGATGTCTCACAAACTCAGTAAATTTATTTTCAAACCCAAACTCCCCTGTCTTAAACTCTTTTTGTGCAGTCTGCCCATTTCGCTCAGAGCTACGTTTCTCAACCCAAACACCTGGAGGCCTTGATTTCTTTACCTCTTTCTCTGTGTCAGGCCAGGCTGTCTGGAGAAATAAACCCAGTGACACCCATCTATGTACAAGAAAGAACTTTAGTCCAAGAGCAACTTTATCTAAAGAAGACACCCCAGCCCCATCCATCTCAAGCCCAAAAGTCTAATGCGAGCTGGGGCCCTCTTAAGACTCACCTACCTGATGCCGAAAGCTGACGCAAGAAGCAGGGACATCTCTGCCCTTTGAGTACAGAGTCGTGTGGAGCCGAGGTCAGCGGAGACATGGCAGGGCACAGACAGCTGGCAGGGTTGGCCAGTCCACATGGAGACACCCTGAAGATAGATAGACACAGAGTCCCAGCAAGGAGGAAGGCGAAATGGCAGAAAGAGAAACAGTTCCCATGTTCCCTTACTGTCCTACAAAAGGCACACCCCCAAGAGGTGTCATAAAGCCAACACTTGATCGATAGTTGTCACTCCACATCTAGCCAGGTGTGTCTGGTTGACATAAAATCTTACCCCCACATTTTTTCCCATGAAATCTACACACTTTCTTTGGATTTTTTCCCATTGTTTCACTGGAATGTATTCTCTTTCCTCTAGCTCTGTTATTTGCATTTTAGTCAGGCCATGGTTATTTTGCTCCTGGAGTCTCCAAACCCCATCCTTACTGGTCCACTCTTTCTCTTCTCCAATCCGCCAGTCACAGCACAAAGTAGCCAGCGTTTTCAGCAGCCAAGCCTGATCACAGACCTCTGTTTGTCTGTTCATCACCCATGCCTCCCATGGAACTCTAGAGGAGCGTCCCCACAGAGTCTACGAGGCACATCCATTTCCTCTCCAGTGTCATCTTGAACCAGTATCCCTTTGTGGGTACTGACTTCTATTGACATTGACCTCTTTTGTGTTCCTGGAACATTTCTACCTCTTTTAGAACCCAGGGCTTTTATGAATGCTGATTTTTCCTTCCCCAACTGCTAACGCCTGGTCCTCTGAATGTTCTTTCTGATGTTTCAGGTCTCATTGTAAATGTTACCTCTTCTTACTTCCATTGCTTGACCAGCCTATCTTAAGTTGCATGCCTCTCTGTCTGATTCCCACAGTGAGTCGTCAGCACTGCCTTCTGCTTATTTGTTGTCTAATGTTTGAAATAATTTTAATTATGTTTATTTATTTTCTAAATTGTGTATTAACTTTCTCCCCACTCGACTGTAAGCTCTAGAAAAATGCACCACTGTATTACTAACCCCCAGTACAATGATCAGACAGAGTAGATTCTCAAAAAAATTCCAGTTTTGAACAAATAAGTGGAATGAATATATTTATCAAAATATTCTTTGATGCCTCTCAGAAAAGACTTGCTTTACTTAAGAGGAGCTATTATGAATTGCGTCTCCTTAAAAATATGTATTGAAAATCCTAAATCTTATACCTGTTGATGTAATCTTGTTAGGAAAGACGATTTGTTAGGTTAGTGAGACCATATCAGTCTAGGTTATGTCCTAAACCTAATGACTTCTGAGTCATCAAAAGAGCTGACCAGACAGAAACAAGTATAAATTGAGGGAGAGCGATGCCATATGGAGGTCACTCAGGAGCCAAGCAACACTGAGCCTACCAAAGCCTAGTGAGAGCAGAATCTCTCCCACGAGCCCCCTGGAGTGCTTTGACTTGGTGCTTTCTAGTCTCCTAAAACACTTATGTCCCTTCAAGCTTCCCACCTGTGGTCTTTCCGTTTCAGGAGTATTAAGAGACTAAGAGTTTCTGCAAGTTATTAGTAAAACTCCAAACCAAACTCACTGTCATCCACTTCACAATCCGTACCAACTCATGTTGTTGTTGTTATTAGGAACCATCGAATCCCATTGGGACCTTGTATACGCCAGCACAAGACACTGCCTGGTCCTGTACCAGCCTCGCAACTGTTCCTATCTTTGAGCCCACTGTGGCAGCCAAGGCGTCCATCTATTGCTTTGAGGACTTTCACTCCATTCCCCCCCCCCCTTTGCTTTACCGAACATGATGTCTTTCTCTAGGGACCGGTCTGTCCTGACATGTCCAAAGTACAGGAGATGAAGTCTAACCATCCTTGCCTCTAAGCCAGTGGTTGTCAACTTTCCTTATGCCATGATCTTTTAATATGGTTCCTCATGTTGTGGTGACCCTCAACCATAATATTATTTTTGTTGCTATTTCATAACTGTAATTTTGCTACTGTTATGAATCCTAATGAAAATATCTGACACACAGGATGTATTTTCATTGTTACAAACTGGACATTGTTAAACATAATTAAAGCATAGTGATTAATCACAAAACAGTATGTAGTTATATATTGTGAAATTTTTTATGTGTTTTCTGATGGTCTTAGGTGACCCCTGTGAAAGGGTCCTTTGACCCCTCCAAGGTGTCACGACCCAAAGGTTGAGAATGCTGCTCTAAGGAGTACTCTGGTCCTTCGCATGCAAAGACAGACTGATTTGTCCTTTTAATGGTCCATGGTACTTTCAGTATTTTTCACCACCTACACTTCAAATGCATGAATTCTTCTTTGGTTTTCCTTACTCAATGTCCAACTTTCATATGCATGCGAGCCAATGGAAAATACCAAAGCTTGGATCAGGCACCGTAATCATAAAAATAATATCTATGATTTTCATATTTTAAAGAAATTACTGTAGCAGATTTACCTACTGCAGCTCCTTTTTTTGTTCTTTTGATGGCTGCTTCCATGACCATTGACTGCAGATCCAAAAAAGACAAAATCCTTCATAATTGCAATCTTTTCTCCACTTATCATGAAGTTAACTGTTGGTCCAGTTGTGAGGATTTTAATCTTCCTTACACTGAGTTGTAATCCAGATTGAAGCTGTCATCCTTGATCTTCATTAGCACATGCTTCAAAACCTCCTCACTTCCTGCAATCAAGGTTGTTAATAAGCCTTCCTCCAATCCCGCCACCACATTCTTCTTCATATTATCCAGCTTCTCAGGATTTTCTCAGCAGACAGCTTGACTAAGTATGAGGAGGGGATATAACCCTGTCACACATCTTTCCTGATTTAAACCATGCAGCGTCCCTACAAGGGTTCTGCATGAGCGTAACTAAGTGTTCTGGAACGCCCAGTCTTCTCAGGGTTGTCCATAGTTTCTTAGGATACACACAGTCTAATGCCTTGGCAGAATCAATACAACACAAATGAACATCTTTCTGGTATTCTCTGCTTCCAGTCAAGATCAGCAATGACACCCCCTGTTCCATGTCCTCTTCTGAATCTGGCCTGAACCTCTGGTGGCGCCTGTCAATGTATAGCTGTAAATGTTGTTGGATGGTCTTCAGCAAAGTTTTACTTGCATGTAATCTCAGTGATATTGTTCTATAATTTGAGTACTCTGTTGAGTCACTTTTCTTTGGAATGGGTACACATGGATTTCTTCCAGTCATTTGGCCCAGTAGATATCTTCCAAATGTCCTGGCATAAGCAAGTGAGTACTCCCAGTTCTTCATCAGCTTTGTGTAATGCTTTCAGTGCAGTTTGAGTTTCTTCCTTCAACAACATTGATTCTTGCTCGTCTGCTACTTCCGAAAGAGGTAGAATGTCAACTAATTCTTTTTTTTTTATATTGTGACTCTATGTATTCTTTCCATCTTCTTTGTATACTTTTTTCTTCATTCAGTGTTCTACCGACAGAATCTTTTAATACTGCAGTCTGAGGCTTGGGTTTTCTCTTGAGTTCTTTTGGTTTAAGATAGGTCTAATGTGTTCTTCCTTTTAGGGTTCTCTAATTCTAGGTCTTTACATATTTCATTACAATATTTGGCTTTGTCTTTTCAACCTGCCTTTGAAATTTTCTGTTCAGCTCTTTGACGGCATCATTTCTTCCATTTGCATTAGCTGCTCTGTGATTGAGAGCAACCTTCAGAGTCTTTTCTGACATCCATTTTAATCCTTCCTCTTTTTAACTGTATTTTTAATGACCTTTTGCTTTCTTCACAGAAAGATATTCTCGATGTCTTCCTACAGTTCAGGTATTTTTCATTAACTTTCATGAGTTGAATAATTTCTCGAGATGTTATTGATATTCAAGTGGGAGAGACTGATGGTTGTATTTTGGCTCCTATGGATTTGTTTTAGTTTCCTTCCGCTTTATCCTATGGATGTCAGTCAATATTCAGTCCTCGGTGTGGTTTCAGCTGCTGATATTTTGCTTCTCTAGCTTCTCTTTCCGCAGTCAGGTTGCCAACTTATAGTGACTGTGCTACTGTGCACGCTCAGAGTTCCTTTGTGCGTTTCCAAGACTGTAACTTCATGGGCGTAGCGAGCTCCCTTTCCCCCCAAGTAGCAGCTGGTGATTTTGAACTACTGATTTTACAGTTAGCAGCCCAATGAGTAATCACAATACCAGCAAGGATCCTCAAGTTATCTGTAAGGCAGGATAAAAGTCCTGTCTACTGTATAGTATCTAATTTTGCCCTCTGGTGGCTTTGTGATGAGCTGCCAGCTAGCCTGTTCTGGCTCAACAGAGTGACCACAGTGTCAGGCTGACACAGATAGGGTTGATTTTCAAGCTCTTTTGACTCAACGCTTATTGCCTCACCTTGTTGGGCTTTTCTAATATGACTTTCCTCAGCCTTACATCTTTACAAAGACGATTGGTGGCCCATGCACCTCCCGCCAAATAAATCATTAAAGTGGTACAGGACCAGTGTACTCTTTTCTGGAGCCCAGCCCAGCCTAGGGCTGCCTGTTTGTGGTATTAATGTGAATTTGAGGGAATCAAATGGATTTGGATCATGCTTTGTTTATATTCCCATGCCCTTGGTCCAGCAAATTGTTAGATATTTTATAAGTAATTTAAATTTGCTATTCTATTCCTTTTTTTTTATTTTAACAATTTATTGGGGCTGATACAATTCTTTTCACAGTTCATACATATACATACATCAATTGTATAAAGCACATCCATACATTCCCTGCCCCAATCATTCTCAAGGCATTTGCTCTCCACTTAAGCCCCTTGCATCAGGTCCTCTTTCCCCCCCCCCTCCCCTTTCCCCCCTCCCTCATATGCCCTTGGTAATTTATACATCGTTATTTTGTCATATCTTGCCCTATCCGGAGTCTCCCTTCCCCCCTTCTCTGCTGTCCCTCTCCCAGGGAAGAGGTCACATGTGGATCCTTGTAATCAGTTCCCCCTTTCCAACCCACTCACCTTCCACTCTCCCAGCATCGTCCCTCACACCCTTGGTCCTGAAGGTATCATCCACCCTGGATTCCCTGTACCTCCAACCCTCATATGTACCAGTGTACAGCCTCTGTCCTATCCAGCCCTGCAAGGTAGAATTCGGATCATGGTAGTTGGGGGGAGGAAGCATCCAGGATCTGGGGGAAAGCTGTGTTCTTCATCGATACTACCTCACACCCTAATTAACCCATCTCCTCTCCTAAACCCCTCTATGAGGGGATCTCCATTGGCCGACAGCTATTCTATTTCTAATGGGATCCCCCCATTATATATAACCTAATTTATTACTATTAATCTGAGGGAGCTTCAAAAAGTACATGGAGAAATTCCATTATCTTTTTAATCCCATTGCCTCAAAACTTTTTGAAGCCCCTCTGTATACAGGCTAGCTTGCATTCTGTATTAAAACTTCTTTTCCCTGTACTTGACTATCTTCCTAAACTCTTAATAATTTAAATAGTTTTTTTGGGGGTTGATTTGCTTTGGATTTCTAAGTAAAAAATGAATTGTATCATCTGCAAAAATGACTTTTGGGGGTCACTTCCTTTCCAGTGATTGTATACCTTATTTTATTTAATTGTTGCATTTCAATCCCTGGAGATTATAGAACAATGTCCGATAACAGGGGAAACAATGAGCATCATTGTCTTATTTCTGATGTTACTGGGAGTGCTTCTAGTGTTTTTTTCTTGAATAGGGTGTTGATTATGATAGCTAGTCTTGACTAGATCAGGGATACTTATCTCTTTTCCTACTTTCCTAAAAACTTTTTTCCTTCAAAATTTACTTGATAAAAATGAAGTTTATTTTCAAATGTTAGAAAGGCGGTTTCATTTCAGGCCCCATCTGCTTCCTTGTCCCTGCTCTTTCAGGTAAATGTGAGTTTTCTGATATTTGAACTTGTGGTTCTGTAATGCTGCCTTTGTCTCTTCAAGGTTCCTTCAACTCTCTCCTATGCGCTTGGCTTTCAGACCCTTCGCCAGATCCGTTGCTTAAAGACCTTCTCAAGTTCGCCCATGTCACTTAGAAAGGTGTGTTTTGTCAACACTGGACGTCTGTTTCCTTTTTGGGAAAGACTTTTGGGAGTTGATTTTGCAGTCCCTAATCCTTCACTCCCAGAAAAACAATGGGGGATCTTTTGGGACTATGAAGCCAGTATCAATGTTGTTCTGAGGGCGTTTGGATCTGTGGAGGGTGTCTGTGTGTGTGTGTGAGGGGGGGTGGGGGTGGGTATAAAACGTATCATCCTTTCCAGACATACACACTCCATGGAGGCCTCTGCTTCTTAAAATAAATTCTATAATTTTGGACTTATGGAAACAAATGCCATTCCTGACACAGCATAAACACCAGGATACTATGGGTTTGAAAAGTTGCTGAAAGGGATTTCAAATAATTATAGTCTCAACACCCATGGAACAAAATGCAGAAAAGGCTCCAAACACTGACATGGAAAAAATATGACCTGCCCATAGGCATCAGTAACAGAGCTATTGAGCAATCCTTGGGAGAAGGTTCTTACCTGTAAATCCTGTGAATTATCCTATGTTTTTGAGAATCATACTGCAATAATTTCTGTTGTGGATTTACCGTTATGCCAACAAACTTCTCTCAAGATGAAATAAACAGATTACTTTCAGAACATCAAAGGTCTATTTCTGGAAGCTGGGAGGTAGAGGAAAAAAATGTACACTTGATCTCTAGATCTGAACATCTCTCTCTGATCTTGAGAGACACGTCTCCAAAGGTTTCCTGGGCATTTCTCACAGAGTGTTCTGTAAACGAACCATCTCCATCTCCTCTGCCACTGAGTCCATTCTGAGTCATGGGGACATCATCAGACAGAGTAGAACTGCCAAGGTGGATTTCCAAGGCTGTAAAGCTCAGGGCAAAGGAAAGCCTCATCTTTTTCCTGAGGAGCAGCTGGTGTTTTAGAACTGGTGACCTTGTAGTTAGCAGTCCAACGAGCAACTCACTGAACTACCAGGGCTCCTATAGCTGCCTTATTTTCAACTCTTATTTCCCTCAGTTAAACATGGTTTCTTTGCTCTAGTTTCAGTTTACTTATGGCAGAAATTGCTACCTGAGTTCAAGGATCCAATGTCATCTTCTGACATAGTAATAACGTTCCTAATTATTTTCTAGAATGACTTCACTCTTTCTTTTCCTTCCCCCTGCCTCCTCATTCTTTCCAATAAAATGCAAGTGAAATTGTCATATACGCACTCTGGGAGCCTTTCTTAAATATTAGCCATCAAAAGCACTCTTCCTTCGGAATCAATTTCTTCCTTCCTGATGGACAGAGTGGAATTGGAGACTTCAGGCATGGAAAAAGCAGTACAATCACAAGAACCTCTGAACATGGCGTCCATCTTGTATTGCCTAGATCTGGACTTGCACTTGATCAAGAACTAAACTGTGCTGCTACGAAGCAAGTAACCATTTCTGCCACAGGAATCCCCACCACTGTGGGCGCTCTGTTGCTTACAGCTGCTGCCAATCCTTACAAAGACACTTGGTGGGTGCTCCACCGCCATTCCAGCCACTCAAGGAGGGAGGCAGGAAGCCAGGCATTTCTAAATTATGACACCTAACTGGTCAGATTGCTGTTTTCTCACTAACATTTTTATTTTAGCCTCAGCCATCTCTTGCAAACTCAACTGTTTGCTTTATCTCCAGGTCATTCTCACTTTTATTCCATGTTTAATATTTCCCAATGAGTCACAGGTGCCCAGGGAGCAAAGTAGGTAAGTGCTCAGCTACTCATAGAAAGTTTTTTGGTTCAAACCCCCAGCGCCTCAGGAGAAAGCTGTGGCAGTCTGACCTAAAGCAGGCGCGGTGAATGTCTGACCTGCAAAACCATCGATCTGGCTAACATTGCACGCCTTACCAAGGAGAAGCCGTTCCAGCCAACATGGCTGGGGGGTTGTTAGGTGCTCTTGAGTTAGTTCTGACTTCTGACAACCCTGTCTACAACCCAACAAAACACTGCCCGGTCGTTGCTGTCCTCACAGTTACTCGTATGTTTGAGCCATCGATGCAGCCACTGTGTCAGTGCATCTGGTGGAAGGTCTTCCTCCTTTTCATGGCCCTACTACCTTGTCAAGCATGGTGGCCTCCTCTAGGGACTGGTCTCTCTTGAGCAACATGTCCAAAGTATGTGAGGCAAAGTCTCGCCATTTTTGCCTCTAAGAAGTACTTCTTCGAGACAGAGTTGTTTGTTCTTTGGCCATTCATGGCATGGCAATATTCTTGACCAGTACCATCATTCAAATGCGTGGATTCTTCTTTGGTCTTCCTCATGCGAGCCTTCACATGAAGGGTGAAGTTAATGAAATGTTTGACCAAAATTTTAAGGCCGACTTTTAAGTTGATAATTTTATATGAGCAGTGAGTGATTTTATAAATATGCAAGTGGCCCTAGTCAGGAAAAAAGATTGTCTGCCCTTGTTCTGAAGATTTACAGCCAGGCAGTGGGGGAGGGGGGATTATAGCCCTTGGAAACACTGTGAACACTGCGGTGGGTAGTTCCACTCTGCCCTTTAAGATCTCTAAGTTGGAACTCACTTGGCAGCAGTGAGCTCGGTTTTTCTGTTAGTAATTTAACATCTTTACTCTTTGGATAGACATCTCTGTTATCCCCAAAAGGAAATGGGAACTGCTGAGACTGTGGAAAGTTCAAATTACTTGGAATGCCTTTTCCATTAAAGGTCTTTGTAACTCTCACTGAATGATTGGGTCCCATCACGTAAATAGGGCAAATGAAAAACTCTAACAGAGGGATTGGCCAGTTTTGCCCTTTTACTGGGTCTAAGATGAGCCATTTCAGAAGCAGGGACACTAGTCCCATGGACATCAAGAAGGAAGAGCCACCAATGGAGCACATTTGAATCCCTGCCTGATGTGGCCACAGCAGCAGAGACCCCAGACCCCACAGCACCGGAACCAAAACCGTGAGCAGAGCCAAGGAGCCGTGCCAGTACCTGAGACAAATTCCCAACTCCTGGGGCACTGACGCTGAGCGCCTTCAGGCAGTAGGCTGGCTGCAGAGCCGGGTGGCCTTTGGGCATTTATCAATGTCAGAAGAACTTTCTAACATTTTTTCTGAGTACGAAAGACAGAGGCCAAGGGCCACCTGATTGAAAGGATGAGGACTAGAGAGATGTTCCCATCAATATAGCTGAGATGTACTGTGGACCTACGTACACATATACATACATACATACATACACACATACATACATACATAAATGAAAAGCTCAACGTGCATTTTGCTCTTGGCTTATCACTTACCAACTTTCCTAGTACAGACGATAGTTGTGAGCATTGTATGTGAGTTCTGCGTGCCCATTGAATACACATGGAACCCAGCAGAGAGGCACAGTGCTGGTGGTGGTGGTGGGGATGGGTGGGGCGCAGATGAGTCAGCGTAAGATAGAGAAGGACGGACCCATGGGGGATGTCTGACCTCTGCCTCACGGGAATCATCCTGGGGGAGTGTGCAGTTGGAGCCTCCTTTCCCTGTGTAGTGCCCGCCCCCACCCCCTATGTCATTTCCTCACTGTCACTGAAGGCTTTTTGCCATGTTTTAAAACTCACTGTCCCCGAGTCCACAACTGCCCTCCATCCACCCCATTCAATGTGTGCTCCTTATTGGCCCTCTAGTGCCTGTCTCCCAGTCTGTACACAAGCCCACACTTCTTTCCCCTCCTTTTCTCTCTGTGGCCTTCAGCCCCGCCCCACCCCTCAGCCAGCTCATGTATTAGGGTGCGTAATCATAGGCAGCTTTTTCCGAGAGCTTACCTGGTCTCAGGCACCGTGCTGGCAACTTGTCCCTTCTTGGTGTTAGTCTTTTTTATGTCCTTACCGTGACTTTAGGAGTCCTGGGGATGTTGTGGGCTGTGCCTTAGGCTGCTCATGACAGGGTTAGCAGGTTTGCCCCTCTGTGGCCGAAAGATGAGGCTTTCTCCTGTCCTAGAGAGTTAGAGTCCCAGACACCAACAGGGGAAGCTCTACTCCGTGCGATAGAGCCCCTAGGAGTCAACATCGACTCAATGGTAGTGAGACCATGGCTTTACCAGATTCACTCACCATATTGTTCCCATTCCAGAGCTGAAATACAGAGTTTCAGTACTTTATGCAGGTGGTATATGGCAGGTATATATATTGCTATGATACTGTGCCGTCATCATGATCACTGATAGGTTTGAGCCCATTGTGACCGCGGGTATACTGAGTGCCTTCCAGTCTAGAGGACTCCTCCAACCTATATGCTATTCTTCGTGATCCATCAGCTGATTTCCTACTCACAGGGACCCCGTCTGACAGATGACAAGGTATTCAAGCCTGTAAGCTTTACTGAAGCAGGTTACCCTTTTTCTCCTGTTGAGTTGACAGAGGGTTCTGACATCTACAGACTTGCTTTGGAGGTCAATTTCCAGATCTTTCCCCCAAGTCTGTCTAAGTGTGAAAGCTCCACGGAAACTCGTGACCCTGATGATATTTGAGCTGTAAGTGGTGTAGCTTCCAGTATCATGGCAACATGCAGGCACCTTAGTAAGACAAACAAACAGTCATGGGTGTGAGTCAATAATGTCCGCAGGTGCCATATAAGGAGCTCTGGTGGTGCTGTGGATTAGGCATTGAGCTAACAACTGCAAGGTCAGTGGTCTAAACCCACTCGATGCTCTTCAGCCAAAAGATGAGGCCGTCTGCTTCCATGAAGGCAGTCTCGAACACTGAATTTAGTTCCCTGAGTAAGAATCGATGTGATGAGGGCAGTTAGACTGTGCCCTTGGGTATGACCCGCTGTTACTGCAACTCTTCTTCCTCGTCTTTTTCCTCAGTGAATGCAGTGCTGCTGCAGGGATTCTCTTGAATCTGCTCCGATTTAGTGAAAGGATATTTGAATGAATTGTACATAAATTCAAAGAAGTGTGAGAACAGATCATGTTTTGGGTATTGCCATGAAAGGGGCTGGCTGTAGAGCAGGGTGGTTCTGAGTACGGGTTCTAGTGTCTGACTGGGAACCAATAGCGACTCAACTGCACACTATTTGTGGATGCTTGGGCACAGTGGTGATAAAGGTAGTAGCTCTGTGCACGGGCCTTTGTGAGAATCAAATGATTTGCGACATGAGAGTGCTCTGAAAGATTCTTGGCTTCGGGTACTTACTCAGCAAGTGGTAACAATTATTATTCCTGTAGATTTGGTGTTTAGATAGATGAACATGAAACTTATTTTCTAAGTCAGATACCTTGAGAGTGGAAGTGGCATTTATCCATAATTACATTGGAACAACAGGCATAAACGAGGATGGTTCTGGCAAACTGGTGTCACTGCTGATTTAGAGTATGTTTTAGGAGATAAAATTGGTAATCTAAATTGGGTCCTTTGTTGATTATTAATATTTTTGAAGCATAAAAATGTAGGCCTATTTTGTCTTCCTCTTGTTCTGTTTTTTTTTTAAGCTTGGACAGTTAGCGGTGCATCAGCGATGTAGCAAATAATCATAAAAGCCACCATCTGTTGAGTGTCCACCATGGTCCAGGTTCCTAATATGCACTCTTAGTGTTCTTCATCTTAGCCTTGCAAGGTGACCATCATTCCTATTTTACAGAAGACAAAACTAAGTCTCAGAGGAGTTCATTCACAGGTAAAGAGAAGGCACCAGAATTACAAGCTATATCTCTCTGATTTTAGTGTTTCCATTCTTTAGAGTAAAATTTCCAAAGTGTTCCCTAAATACACCGTTTATCATTAAGTTTCCAAGCAGGGGGAAAAAATCCACATTTAATCTGCAAAATGCAGCATATCTCAGAAAGAAAGACGCTGGGCTCCCATTTGTTATTTTATGTGAAAAGCCCTATGAGTGAAGCACCCAGTCATATGACACGCAAACCCTCAAACTGCAAATTCATGGCCTAGCATCCCAAAGACGTAAAAATTGAATTGTATGCTAGGAGGATTATGTGCCAGTAAAACTGTAAAAAAGAAAGAAACAGGCTATAGAACAAGCTATCCTATATTATTTATTTAATTCAGGAACCTCAGTATGTTAAAGAAACCACCACAACAAACAGAATGCACAGAAATAAAATTGGACGCTGTGTATTCCTGCTGACTTTCTTGGTGTTTCAAGAATATCACATGGGACTTTGCTTAGGTAAGAGGCTACATCCTGTTGTCTTTATATAACAAATATGTATTGTGTGTCTGCTTGTGACAGTCACTGTATTAGACTGAGAGAAACGGGATAATATAGAGCAGGCAACAGAGTAGTCCCAATTACACGGATACCTTCTGAGATGTGGCTGATTCTCTCCTTGTGCTGAAAATATTCTAGCATATGATGTCTTCTGTAAAAGTTATGCACAAGTAAATGACAAAAAAGTGTACCTGAGATTGGGATCTTGGGTGAATGGCTAGACTCACCCACGGAATGATTGATTTCCCTACGAGAGAAGCAGAAGATCACAGAGTGTGTCTTAACGAAATGACAAGGTCCAACGTGCCATTGATTTTTGGATTCCTCAGAAAGAATTCAGAAAGTAAAAATCAGGTTCCCAAGTGAGTTTCCCCTAATGTGGCTTTGAGGTTCACGATGGATATTAAACCGTATTAAACGGTCAATATGGATATGAAGCAGTTAACAACGAGGTCCTTAGGAGGAAATGATATGATAAGAATTGCACACCCAACAGACTGACAGGTCATCCATTAGTCCAATAGACCAAAGTTCAAGCCCAGCGCCATGGGAGCAGACGTTCACAGTTAAGTTCCCCACAGACTAAGCCGTGACACCTAATCAAAGAGGTTCTGGCATCGTTCACATTTCATTTTGGCTAATTTTTAGCCCGTTATTTGATTTCCTGAGTGTTCCGACAGCTGGCGATAGGAGAGAGGCGCAGAGGCGCAGACATGGCAAAGGCATTGCTGTTGCTGGAGAGCCCTGCGGGGGTGGGGGGGGGGTGGGGTAAGGACGAGGTGCCAGGGAACTGCGGCACCCTGACGGGTTGGAGTCCTGCAGACTCCTTCTGTGCGAGAGAGGGCCTTCTCCTGAGCATGCTGGAGTACAAAACAATGAATTTTGCCCCAAATCAGTCCTTGGAAAGGAACTAAAACACGAATTAAGCTCAACCACAGTGAAAGGAAGGAGGGAAATAGCGCCACCCAGGGGCCAGCTTCTCAGTGGCCGTTCCTGGGTCTGCTCTCCGTTCCTTGTGCACACTGGAGAGCCCGTGTCCTTAGTGCAGCAGGACGCTCCTGTCTGTTTTCAAGTCTTCCCTGTCAGGGGGTAAGATACCTAGCCTATTGCAACTCTGCCAGCATGCGCGGGCTGATTTATTCTGAAAAAATAATT
This sequence comes from Tenrec ecaudatus, assembly GCF_050624435.1. Lineage (NCBI taxonomy): Eukaryota > Metazoa > Chordata > Mammalia > Afrosoricida > Tenrecidae > Tenrec > Tenrec ecaudatus. The sequence goes on along the minus strand of NC_134539.1, from coordinate 25,589,487 downwards.
CATTGTTGATTCTCAATGCCCAGCACGCGTCTGATACAAAGAACATAGTCAGCAATTTGCGTACTGAAGGGCATCCGGAACCAGCCGGGAAGATCCGAGGTAAAGGCCTTACTCCATAGATTGCTCAAATTATTTGGCCTCCTGTGTCCTTTTCAGAAAACAAACAAAAAACCCCACTAGCTCCCGCTTGACAATGAAAAACATTTGTACTATATAGTCCACAATCCCAGATACAAGATCTGCTTATTGCAGCCCCTTGAATCCTTTCTGAGCCCCCCACGAGGGTAGTATTGCCCACCTTGGGAAACATTGTTGTCGAGAGCAGGGCTTCTCAACCTTCCTAATGCCGCAACCCTTTCATACAGTGGCTCATGTTGTGGTGACCGCCCCCCCCCCACCATGCAATTATTTTCATTGCTACTTCATCACTGTCTTTTTGCTACTGTTATGAATTGGGCGACCCCTGTGAAAGGGTCATTCTACCCCCACAGGGGTCACAACCCACAGGTTGAGAACCACTGCTCTAGGTAGAGGAAGTCATTTAGGAGAAACTAGTAGCAGAGGGTTACCTGAGAAATGATGAGCAAAGTGAAATGACTGAGAGACTACCTATATTACCTGTCTTGATTGCATTCTTTGTAGCACACACACACACACACACACACACACGAAAACTATGGGTGTTTTCCAGGCCCAGGAAGGGACATCCAAGTATAGAAAAAGTAGATCCTCGTGCCACAGTGTCAAGGTCTCTGTTTTTATTGGAAATGTATTGCAGTAACCTTGTCTACAGAATAGGCCGATCTGCTATCTCTCAAAACTGCCGCCAAAGTAATCCGCAAAGGCTTGTACATGATTGAAATAAATGATCAAGGGCACATTCTCTGAACTTTGATTCTGTCTAAAAGTATGAGTGCTAGAATTATGTGTCCTCATTTCCTTCTCTTTTCCACCCTAACCTCATCCCTGGGCAATGTAGGGCATGGGCACTGGACTTGCTAATTCAGCACCAGTATGGCCTAGTCCTGAGTTGTGGCCCCCCCAATCCCACGGCTCCAGGGGAGAGGTGGGTGAGCTCAGGAACGACGGCAGCATCTTCCCCTCTGGTCCTTGTGATTCAGGCTGGCAACTGAACAGCTGCTCCCTTCGTTGTCAAGGTGATTTCCTTGGAGAACGACTTCAAATGAATGACTAGTGGGGTAATATTGCTTTGTGTGGCTGGGTGTTTTCATTAGTGATGAATGAGCCAGAGAAGATGCTTAAGCTGAGTTTTCTGTGTAAGTCCTCTGAGAGCCCACCCATCACAGTCAGCTTGCTGAAATTTACAGCATGCGGGCAAATAATAGTACTGAGGTTGCTTTTGAAATTGTCCCAGGCCTTATCATCAAGTGAATATTTTCACCTGTGCCAAAGACCTTGTAAGAATTTATGCACTTACCCTTAGGTAGTTTCCAGTACTTGAAAGCATTTGTTTAGATTGGACTTCAGAGTTTGTGAAAATTCATATTCCCATTTTAGACCCCAAAGTGAGTCAGGGTACTTAAATAATTGCTGTTGACTGTCTTGCATTACATATCCTGTCATATACAAGAATGGATGATATTAATAACAATTTAATAACCATTGCATTTGAAAGCAGGTCAATTCCATCTCATGGAGATGGCAGATATTATAGCGTCAAACTGCTCCGGAGGGTTAAACTGTACTCTTCATGGAAGCAGGTTTCCAGGCCTTTGCTCCATGGTGCTACTGGATGGGTTCGAACCACCAACCTTTAGTTAGACATTAATCGCAAATCATTCGCCATACTGAGGGATCCTCATCTGGCACTCACAATTGACCTCTCTTCTAAGGAGTTATAACATCCCTGTTTCACAGTCACTGATGGAGTTGTTTCTCAAAAGGGCTTGGCTTCACATAGGATAGCAAACAGAGACTTCTGTTCCCCTGGCTGCAGTTGTTTGGTGCGGTGATGGCTTTATCAAAAACTAGATGCATAGGTGAATGGGTGGATGGATAAACAGACTGACAGGAGGATAAATGTATAGATAGACAGGTAGTCAGATGACAGATAACTAAATAGAGAACTAGCATTGAGTAGTTTCCAACTCAGGGGGATGCCTTATGTACAACAGAACAAATGTTGCCTGGTGCCTTGTTGTCCTCGCAGCAGCTGGAACGTTCAAACCGACCGTGACTGCTATGGTGCCAGTCCCTAGCACCTAGGGCTTCTCTCGCCCTCACTGGCCCGCTACGTTACCAAACACGACGTCCTCCTCCCGTACTCGAGCTCTCCTAACAACCTGTCCACAGCAAGCAGGTTGGATAATGCTCTGGTGTGATGCGTAGGTTTGATTTGCTAGTTTTTGGAAGTAAGAAACACTGGTGGCTTCATGAGTTTGGAATCAGGCTGATAAATACAGGGTCAGCAGTTCAAACCTCTAAGACACACACACACACACACACACACACACACACACACACGGGGTGGGGGAGGAGGGGGAGAGAGAAAGAGAGAGAGAGAGAGAAGGAACTGACTCGACAGCAGTAAGGAATTTTTGGAAGGAGATCACTAGGTTTCTTCTCTTTCTAGTCTGTCTTAGCCTGGAAGCACTGCTGAAACCTGATCCAGGTGAGTGACTTTTCTGCCTTCTGGTATCTGAAACACTGATTACAGAACTTCCAGCTTCACAGCCACACACAAGTTGCCACTGTGCAGCTGGCAGATGGACAGCGGGCATCAAGAACTAGGAAAATGGAAATTACCATCGAAATTGGTGAGGGGATCCTGGGCTAGGGCACCAGCAACGAGCACTCGACCTGTGAAGAAGACAGGCGAATCAGTCAGTGTGGAACGTGATCTGGAGAGGAACCCATCAATTTGAGACCAAGGATCCTGTCTGGTTTACTTTGCCTATGGAAGAATTTGATCCATGCTAAATGGAGGAAATCCCAGGATTCTGACAGGCACCAGTCACAGTTGGTTCGTAATCCTTTAATTCGATGATTGATCAGACCATTCTGGTAAAATGGGATACTCTTGCTTCATCTCTCAGGAGAAAAGCATCTGTCCCAAGGGCTCTAAGGCAAATGGAGGCAGCAGGATACAATTCATAAAATGGGAATGGATAGAAATGGCCAGTTTTAATTTTTTTTGGGGGGGTCCGTTTGTGTTACACTTGCTTCTTGGCAGAGAGTAAGGGGAATAAAGGAAGTCTAAGGTGTGTTTCTCAAGAAATCACACAAGAAACAAAAGAAAGCAGTTTTTGTAGACTAGAGAGGGTTTGCGAGCAATTACGTTTTGCAAAAATATATAAATAAATAAATGATGCATTGTATTTCCAAAAGGCCCCGACAAACTATGATAAAAAAATATTTTCCTTAGGTTTTAGGATAGTGGATTTCATGACGGAAATAAAGTGGGCTGTGTTCTCTAAGTAATTTATTAGTGCATCTTGGCACCGCAGCACTAATGGGCTTGCTGCCAGGTATTCTGAGCCGCAGTTTGTCATGTCTGACTCTTTAGTTCTTTCAAGCAATTGAAGAAATGGCCTTCTGCAGGCTGTCAGTGACAGATTCTAGCTCACTCACATAGATAAAGCTCAATTAGCTCCTGGAAAAAACATCTTTTAAAAATGCAATGAGCGGCACCGGGAAAGATAGGTCGACAACAGCCCCCGAAACAAAGTAAAATGTTGCTGTTGAGCGTAGGACGTGTTGCCATGAGCAAGCGTGTGGCAGTGTTCAGTGGCTCCATTGGACAATTCTTCCCTTGAACAATGCAGTTGGACATTTTAAATGACTTCAAATGTTTGGATAGCTCTTTTGCTTTTCAGACGTGATAAGGTCAATAATCCCGAAGAGTTATTATGTTTTTACCTAAATGCTATACAATTTTTTTAATCCAATTGAGCCATTCTCTCATGAGGTATGTTGTAACATTGCTGTGCTAAAGCAAAGCATGAGCGTCACACAGGTATGGGAGTGCCAGGCAGCTGCAGGACACTTTAAAATAAAATGAAATAACATGTGTTTTGTATATAAAACTAAGGCCTATAGTGTATACTTTTTAAGAAGTTCAAACTTAGATTGTTGTTGTTAGGTACTGTCAGGTCAGCTCGGACTCATAGTAACTCTGTGTACAACAGAATGAAGGACAGCCCACTAGAGTCTTCGCAATTCTCTCTATGTTTGTGCCCATTGTTGTAGCCATGGGGCCAAACCCTCTCATTGAGGGTCTTCTGGCTTTTTGAGGATCCGATGCTTCACGAAACAGGATGGCTCTTTCAGGGGCTTGTTCCTCATGAGAACTAGTCTCAAGTAAGTGAGGAAAAGACCCTCCATCCTTGCTTTCCAGGAGCATGTTTGCTGTACTTTCAGAACAAACCAATATGTTTATTGTTCTGGTTGTCCTTGGTCTTTGACTATTCATCATCAACTCCCTAATTCAAACAACCTCTCGTTTTCTGTCTTCCTTACTTATTGTCCAACTTTCACATGCATCTGCGACAGTTGGCTTGAGTCAGTTATACCTTAATCTCAACGTGACATATTTACTCTTTAACATTTTAAAAAGTCTTGTGAAGCCAATGTGCCTAATGCAAAACACTGCCTGATTTTTTTGAATGCTGCTTCCATAAGCGTTAATTGTGGATCCAAGTAAAATGAAGTGCTTGAAAACTTTAATACGTAATCATGAATAGAAGTAGCAAGTTGACCTCTTACTAGTTAAGACTGGCCTGCAAATGTTTTGTTTAATTCATATAGAATTTTAAATATGTAGTTACCATTAAAAAATCAGGATATTTGATGAACACAAATGTTCAGTCTTTTATTATGTCTTAAGAAATAAAAGATAATAAAATCTTTTATATTCCAAATTGAAATAATTTGGAAATCTGCATATATATTCTCTGAGGTAAAAACCACCCTATAATTGTTAGTTAGTGTGGCGTTTGTTCTAGCTAATGAACACATCATCTGTAGCAGAAAGAAACCATTGTCAGGCACTGCTCGGTCTTCATGATCACCGGTATCTTCAAGTCCATGATTCAGTCCTCTGTGCTTGTGAGTGCCTTCCAGCGTGCTATCGGAGGATTTTCTATTGTTACCATTGGGTATTCATTGGCTGATTTTCAGAACTAGGTTGATAGGCCCTTCTTTTTGGCCTGCTAACTACTGTACCCTTGAGGAGAAGTACTCCCTGACCACCGTCATTACCTCAGTTCCCAGCAAGATTGCTTTCATTACCTGCCTTGGCATGGAGGAGCCCCAGTGGTATAGTGGTTATGCATTGGGTTGTGATCTGCATGACTGACAGTTCAAAACCACCAGCAGCTTCACTGGAGAAAGATTGGGCTTTCTACTCTGATAACAGTTACAGTCTTGGAAACCTGTAGTGGGTCACTATGAGTCATCACTGAGTTGATGGCAATGGGTTTTTTTTTTGTTTGTTTGTTTACTTTGGCTTGGGAGCTTTGGTGATATAGTACTATATATTGGGCTGCTAACCACAAGGTCAGAAGCTTGAAACTACCAGATCCTCCTCAGGAGAAAGATAAGACTGTCTCCAACCCACAGGGTCACTATGATACGGAATTTACTCGATGGCAATAATAGGGCTTGGCTTGATTGATTCAGGAGTGGGGGTATTCTTGCATTAACAAATCTATTCCACAGTGATGATGGGAGTCCCTGTATATATCAAAAGTACATGGGATTCTTATTATAATTGTAGAATCCTCAAGCCCCCAACTGGACCAGGGAATACAGCTATTTGAATGTAGGGCATGATGTCTCTTATGCAAACGTAATTTGTTGGAACCACTAGTCTCACAGACTACATACGATCTAGTTTTTTTTAAAAAATAGATGAAAATCTTAATACAATGCATGGACCCTGGTTATGACACCATGCAGGGATCTCTTTTTGCACCTCCAATTACCTTACCCTTAATGGCTACATTTCCCCTGAAAACATCAGCTGCCCAAAATCATTCTACTGAGAAAAATTCAAATGACTTACTGACTTAGGCCAAATTTTCAATTTGGAGATAAAATCTACTACATTTATGAACTCATTTGTTCGCCATACAAGGATTGAACTTTATAGCTATATTTTGGGGTGAGGGGCATTCCTAAATCATAATTATGAGATATAGTGCTAGAGATAGAATTCCATTGGCATGAAGCCTAAGTGAATTAATAAAAACTTTATATTTCTCTCACCCACCCATGCAATCTTCTCTGATTTCTGAAGGTAGTTAGACTAGAAGGCCCTGAAATATCTATTAGGATACCAGCAATGAGAGTATCTTCCGTCTGTATGGTGCTTGAGAAGTTACAAAGCAGGTTCAGACACAGTATCCCCTTTGATGTATTTAGTCACTCTGTGAGATGGGACTGATGAAGTAACGAAGCCTGAATTCACTTGACAGTTGGTCTTCCAAATTCTGGTCTGCTTTTGTTCTACTATGTTAGTCACACATTTCCAATACCAAGTCTGCCTTCTGGTGACCTACACTTGTCCATTTGTCCCCAGTATGTACCATACTCAGTACAAGTAAACTCCTAAGAATTGTTAACCTTTCAACTATTTGAAAAAAACAAAACAACCGGATCGTAGCTCTTGTCTACTGCCAGAATCGTGAAAACACAGCTATCATCATGTTTTTTCGGGTGGTGCACAACTTTTTCTTTTGATCTAAGGTTGTGCTCACTTTTATGTAGTTTTTCATTTTTAAAGAATGCCCTAATAATTTTATGTCCTATTTAATGCAATGAATGTAGTAAAGTCAAATCAAAGCAAGCAAAACAAATACAAACCTTCGTGAGGTTCTATTCCAAGTGTCTAAGACCCTCCCATCGTATAGAGCACAACACGCTCTGAGGCCTGTGCCTTAGATGTTTGGTGGCATCAAAGTCTCTTGGTGATCCTGACTGTCCTCTTGGTCCCCTACTTTTCTTAGTTTTTATGTACTTGACGAGAGCCGTCTGCTTGAGTTAATCTGGCTATAAAAATAACTACATAAACTCTTGAGTGGTCTTTGTTATTGTGAGGTGGTATTGAGTCAGCTCCAACTTACAGGTTCTCGACATCTAGCAGAACAGAGCTCTGTCTAGTTTGGAACCCTCATTATCATCACTGGATGCTTGTTGCTACCACTCTGTCAATAATTTGGTTAAATATTCCTTTCTGCCGACTCTCAAAGTAACATCTAGCTTCTTGAACACTTTAAAGAATTTCAGCCTTCAGTATGGATTACAGCTTGATGTAAAGAAAACTAAAATTCTCATAACTGGACCAGTGAGTACCATCATGATCAATGGAGATAAGAGTGAAGTTGTCAAGGATTTCATGTTGCTTGGATCTACAACCAATGTTCACAGAGGCAGCAGCACTCAAGAGATTCAACTACTCATTGAATTATGTAAACCTGCTGGACAAGACCCCAGTAAAGTGTTGAAAAAGACCCATTAAAGTATTGAAAAGCAAGGATGTTACTTGGAAAACTAATGCACCCTTGACTCAAACATATCTGTCTTGGAAGAAATACTACCAGAATTTTCCTTACAGGCAAAGGTGGTGATCCTTTGTCTCCAGGGCTTTGGGCAATGTTATCACGAGAAACTAGTCCCTGGTGAAGGACATCTACTCGGTAAAGTGGAAGAGCAGCACAAGCTGAGTTGACACGGTGGTGGCAACAAGGGGCCCAATTATAGCAACAACTGTGAGGATGGCATGGGACGGGGTGGTGTGTAGTTCTGTTGTCCACAGGGATTATGAGTTGAATTTGATTCAATGGCCCTCAACAATAACTAACAACTTTTATGGTGCTAATTTTGGATCCAACTAAAATGAAATCCTTGAAAACACCCGTGTTTTTTCCCCCTTGATTTATCATGATGTTGCTATCAGACCAGCTGTGAGAAATTTCGTTTCCTTTCCATTGAGGTATAATTGACACAGAAAGCTGTAATACTTGATCTTCATCAGCAAGTGCTTCAAATCCTCCTCCCTTTTAGCATGCAGGGTTATGTAATATGCATATTACAGCTTGTTATTGCCTCTTCCCCCAAGCCCGAAATGTTTTTCTCCTATCATCCAGCTTCTCTGATTGTGCACTCAGCACAAAGATTGAGTAAGTGTGGTGAGAGGAGACAACCACGACGCACACTTTGTTCTGTTTGTATATTATATACAGGTTCTTTATAGGCGAAATTCAGTATCTTAGAATTTAAATTCTTCTCAATGTTTTCCATAGCCTACTGTAATGCACACTATCAAACTTCTTGATTTTCTCTTCTTTCGGAGACCCATCTGACTTTAGCAAGGATGTTTGTCCTATCAGATCCTCTTCTGAATCTGCTTGGAATTGCTGGCAGTTTTCTTTCATAAAGCATTTTATCATTAGCTCATACAACTCTTATGCTGGCAGTTGTCTATGTACTGCTGCAACCATTTTAAAATTATCTTCGGCAAAATTTTACGCTTGCGGTGTTGACTGTAAAATTTAATAATTTCCATGTTCTGTTGGAGCATCTTTCTTTGGAATAGGCACAAATAGGAATCTCGTCCAGTCCGGAAGCCAGGAAGCCATCTTTCAAATATTTGAGCATATTCAAATAAGTCCTTCTCCTGCTTCATCTGGTGGGGGGGGAGGGGATTTCAGTCGGGATTCTAACTTCCGGGGTCTTGTTTGCACCGGCACCTTCAGGGCACCATGGACTTCTTCCTTCCATGCCAGAGGGGCTTTCTCGATGCTGCCTGCTGAAATGATTGAGCATTGCCCAATTCTTTTTGGTAGAGTGGCTCTGTGGATTCCTTCAATCTGTCTTCTTTTTTTTTTTTAATGCTTGCTTCAGTGTTTAACATTTCCCCCCCACAGAATCCTTCAATATTGCTACTCAAGACTTGACTTTCTCTTGCATTCTTTCAGCTTCAGAAGTCCTGAGTATGCTCCTCCCTTTTGCGTTCTTAACCAGTCGTTCACATACTTTATTATAATACTGCCCTTGTCTTTTGTAGTTGTCCTTTGACATTTTTTCCAGTTCTGCCACTTCATCATTTCTTGGAGTCACTTCAGTTACTCTACATTCAAGAGTAAGCTTTAGATTGTCTTTGAGCATTCATTTTTGTCTTTTATTCTATCCTTTCTTTTTTATGACCTTTTGATTCTCTCCCTCACCTCCCCCACCTCCATGAATGATATCCATGATGCACCTCACAACTTGTCTGTTTTCTGGTCATTAGACTTTTACTTGAGATGGTATCTTAGTTACTCTATATAGTGTTACTATAGCAGAAACAGCACAAGGGGATGGATTTAACAACCTGGCATGTATTCCCTCACAGCAAGACCAGCTCTGGGAGAAGTCTCTTCTTTGTTTTCGGGGGAGGCTCTGGTCCTCTTTCAAAATCTGTGGGCCCAGCATCCCTGGTAGCTATCAATTCATCTTGGTAGAAACCTTCTGCTGGGTCTAGGAAGTTCTCAGCATAGGGACCCTGTGTCTAGAAGATGCCCTGTACAACTGTCGCTTCTTTCTTGGGAGTTCTAAAGTCTCTCCTCTCTCTGCCTTATTCTCTTATATTATCTCATGTTAGATTAACAAAAGGATGCAGGCCACACCCAAGGGACACTCTTCGTACATCAGATATGAGTTCTGCAATGAGTCAGGGTATTACTATAAATCCTCTTAGTTCCCTTAAAATTGAATGAATGTATGATCACATCATAGGTGATCTTTATATCATAGTGTAACTTCCAGGTTACATCATTACATAGCCATTAAACCAATAATGATCATACTCCAGCTGATTCAACACATTTAAAAAAAATAATTCAATTTTTTTTACTCTACCCTTTGGACCCCCCAAATTTAGGTTCTTGCCAAAACCAAAATGCTATCATCCCATTATATCATCATGAAAATCTTAAATCAATTCTAGTCAAATTCCACCAAGCGGCAAAATTCCTCTCCATTTGTGAATCCAGAATACAAGTTATCTGCTTCCAAAGTAAGATGGTACAACAAGCACAAAATAGAGATTTCCATTACAAATGAGAGAAATTGGATGGGAAGAAGGGATAATGATTACCAAATAAGCAAAAAACACAGCAGGAAAATTTATGTTACATCTCCAGCCTTGAAAATAATTCTTTGTTCTCTAAGACCGTCTATACAATGGCCCTGCCCTCCAGATGCTGGTTGTTATTCCTGCTTTTTAGATTTGGATGGAAACTGGCCCGTCAGGACTTTGGATGGAAACTTGGCTTTGGGCAACCCCATTCTCCTAGTGCAACGGAGTGATGACACTGTTCCCTCAGCCCTGGCAGACCTTGCTCTTTTGCCCGTTGAGCATGACAGTCTTGACTTCTTAGGTTTGGGTAGTAGCTCTAGCCCATCCCGAGCACTTGTGAACAGCTGCCCAACACTCTGGACCCAATTTGACTCCTTGGAATTTAGAAAGCTGTGGTCTCACCCTTGCTATTCAGCAAGCCCTAGTTCTACCCTCAGAGACCCCAGAGTTTATGACCCTCCCCTTTGAGATGGAGGTAGTTCTGCTTCCCATGCTCCTTGTGTTTTCAGCTTATGCTTCTTAGTTCCTTGACCTCTCAGGCCCTCAGACCTCAGTCTCTGCTCTCCTCTGGAAGGTGTTTCAAAGACTTTTAGTTTTACCTTTAACCCCCCCAAAGGCTCCCTATTCTACTAGTGAGTCTTGGCCTAAAGGTCCTATGTTCTCTCACTCTGTGGGCAATGGATGGGCCAGCCTAGTACTAAGGTCTGCTGGCATCTTGCTCTGCTAAGAACTCGTGTGCTTCAAGGCACTCAGCTCACTCCTTCACTGGGCTGACTCCGGTGCTGTCTCCTACCAGTCTCCTGGTGTGGCCACCTTTGGCTACTGTTTCTTCTTGTCTGCTTTATCTCCACTTCCTTCTGAGATCTCACCAGAGTTGCCTTTGACCTCCACCATTGACGCTCAGACAGCGTCTCCAAGGCAATCTTTTACTATTAACACTGTGCTATCCCTTCAGCTTCTGCCTTTTCATTTGATTGTAACTGGCTTTTCACTCTACTGAACTCATCAGAAGCAATGGTTTCTTCAGTGGTTAATCCTGGAATCACAGGGAGGAAATCAGAGTATTTGGCAACCTAATACATACATTTTAGTTCTTCAAATAGAAGCAGTTATGCAGGAAACTTGCCCCCAAAATATAAAATTTCTTTAAAGCTACCGTTTATTAGGTATTCACTATCTAACAAACCACTGGCAGCTAACCACAAGATCGGTGGTGAAAATCTGTAGAGGCTTTGTGGGAGAAATATGAGGTTGTCTGCTTCCATAAAGATTCATAATCTCTTAAATCCTATATTGTGACAAGATGAGTTGGAGTTGACTTGATGGTGATTGGTTTGGTTATGTAACAGGTATTTTGCATACATTATTGCGAAACCTCCCAACAATTCCGAATAACATTTTGCAACGGAAGAAACAATATCCAGAAAGTCCCTTTGCTTCTAGGAGTTAAAAATTGGGATGACAAGCCAGGTTAGCTTCACTATACGATCCATGCTATTTCCACTATATCACACTGTGTGTCCTAAGTACTACGCCATCCTCCTGGTGCCCTCGTCCTGTTGGGAGCCTTCACCTAGGCCAGAGCCTATTCCCTCAAACAAGCTCATGGTTAACTTGAGACTGTGTCCTCTGGCCGCCCCCAGCCACCTGAACTACTCCTCCTAGCTCCCATCTAAACTTACCTTTCCAGTGTATTGTTATTGCTTCCATTTCTTTCCTTGAGGAAGTGATTAATTCAATTTAGCTAGGGTGTTAGTGAGCAGATATAGCCTTACATTAACATGCCTATTATAATAATGGCATCTACTATTATCTTATACTTAAAATATATTAATCGCTATTATCAATGCTGATCTTGTGATTTCAGTCCTCAAAATACCATTTTATAGATGATTTGCTCAAAGCATAAGCTTAGTGACTTCAAGAAATGGTTCTAAAGTGGTACAGGCTCACTTGACTCCCTAAATCAAACTCTTAGCAGTAAAATTCATTTTGCTTTTCATTTTTGAGATACCACATCAAAATTTTGACAAGAACCAGTGATCGGTTTAATTTCATCCCTCCAGAAATAAATGTCCACTTTTCTGGGCCATGGTTGTTGGGGGTTTGGCAGTTATGCAACTGTGTAATTTCTGCAGTTATATAATTAGTGAATCTTCCTCCCCTGATGTCGTCTGGTCTGATCAGCCAATCAATTGCAAAGCAATTAGAGTAGGATAAGGAGTCCTGGTTGGCAGTTCAAACCACCAGCCAATCCAAAGAGTAAGATGAGCATATATATGTTCTTGTTGGTTCTCCTTGAACTGGTTCTGACCGCTAGTGACAGTAAGTACAATAGGAGGGACTCTGTGCTGCCCTGTGCCACCCTTCCAGTCATGCTTATATTTGAGTCCATTGTGGCGGTACCTGTGTCAACTCCTCTCATTGGGGGGTTTTCTTTTTGTCACTAGCCTTCTACTTTCCCAAGGATGATGTCCTTTTCCAGGGACTGGTCTCTCCTGAAAACATATTCAAAGTAAGGGAGACAAAATCTTTCTTGCCACTAAGGAGTAGTCTGGTTATACTGCAAGACAGATTTGTTTGTTCTTTTGGTAGTCCATGGTATTTTTAATGTTCATTTCCAGCACCATAATTCAAATGCATCCATTTTTCATGGGTCTTTGTTATTTAATGTCCAATGCTCACATGCATATGAGGAAATGGAAAATATGCATCTTCGTCCTCAAAGAAAATTCCTTGCTTTCCAACACTTTAAAGAGATTTTGCGCAGCAGATTCCCAATGCAATGCTTTGTTTGCTCTCCTGACTGCTGCTTCCGTGAGCATTGATGGGGATCCAAGCCAGACTAAATCTTTGATAACTTCCATCTTTTCTCTGTTTATCATGGTGTTAGCGTTGGTCCAGTGGTGAGGATCTTTTTCACTGTTTTGCATCGAGTAGTAATCCATGTTGAAGGCTGCAGTTCTGGATCTTCCAGCCCTCACCCTCAGCTAGCCAGGTGTGTCATCTGCATGTCTCCGATTATTAACAAGCCTTCCTTTGCTCTGGATGCCACATTCTGCTTCATAGACCCTGATGCACACCTTTCCTGGATTTAAACCACGTAGAATTCGCTTGTTCTGTTTATAAATGGGCCCCTCCTCATTGATACAATGAAGTGTTCCAGAATTCCCATTTTTTTCAGGTGATCCATAGTTGGTTGTGATCCACAGTCAGATGCCTTGGCCTAGTCAATAAGATACAAGTAAACCTCTTTCTGGTATGCTCTGCTTTCAGCCAAGATCCAACGGTCATCAGCAATGGTGTCGCTGTTCTAGGTTCTAGGTTCTCTTCTAAATCTAACTTGAACTTCTGTCAGCTCCCTGTCAATGTACTTCTAAAACCATTATCTGATGATCTTCTGCACAGTTTTATTTGTATGTGGCATCAATCATATTGTTCTATAATTTGAACAGTCTGTTACATCACCTTTCTTTGGAATGGGTACAAATATGAATCTCTTCCAGTCATTTGACCAAGTAGTTTATCTTCCAAATTTCCTGGCATAGACAAGTGAGTGCTTCCAGTGCTTCATTAGTTTGTTAAAACATTTCAATTGACATTCCATAAATTCCTGGATCCTTGATTGTGGCTAATGCTCTCAGTTTAGCTTGAACCATTGACTCTTGTTCTTATGCTACCTTCTGAAATGGTGGAAAGTTGATTCATTCCTCTAAGTACAGTGATTGTGCATTCTTGTGCATTCTTCCCATCTTCATTAGATGCTTTCTATGCCATTCCATATTTTTTCTCTTAGAATCTTTCAATATTTCAACTTGAGGCTTAGTATTTTTCTTCAGTTCTTTCAGTTTAAGGTCTGCTGAGTGTGTGCTTCCTTTTTTGGTTTCTACATTTAGGACTTTACACATTTCTTGATAATATTTGACTTTGTCTTCTCAAGGTACCGTTTGAAATTTTCTGTTCAGCTCTTTGACTTCTTCATTTCTTACATATCCCTTAGCTACTCTATAATTAAGAACAAGTTTGAGAGTCTCTCTTGACACCACACTGATCTTTTCCTTATTTCCTGTCTTTTTAATGATGTTCTGCTTTCTGTATATATGAATATATGATGTTCTTGATGTCATCTCATAGCTCACCAGGTCTCTGTCATTAGTGTTCAATGCATCAAATCTTTTCTTTGACTTGTTCTCAAAAATCCGGTTGGATAGACTCAAGTTCATATTTGGTTTTTATGGACTTGTTTTAATATTCTTCAGCTTCAGTGTGAATTTAAATATGAGCAATTGATGGTCTGTTTCTCAGTCAGTCCCTGGCTTTGTTTTATCTGCTGATATTGGACTTTTCCATCATCTCTTCCCACAAGCATAGTCAATTTGATAGCTGTGCATCCCACCTGGAGAAGTCCACATGTATAGTTGCTCTTTGTAATGTTCTAAAAAAGCATTTGCGTTGAAGTTTTTGTTCTTGCAAAATTCTATCATGCTGTCTCCAGGTTTTATTTATTTCATTTTAAAAATTTAATCATTTTTGGGGGGGCTCACACAACTCATCACAATCCATACATCCATCCATGTGTCAAGAAAATTTGTACATTTGTTGCCATCACCATTCTCAAAATATTTGCTTTCTGCTTGAGCCCTTAGTATCAGCTCCTCATTTTCCCCTCCTGACCCCTCCCTCAGGAACCCTTGATAAATTATAAATTATTATTATTTTGTCATATCTTATACTATCTGACGTTTCCCTTCACCCTCTTTTCTGTTGTCTATCCCCCAGGGGGTAGGTTATATGTCATCGGTTCCCCCTTTTTATAACCAAGACTATAGTTTCCAACTACTGTCCCTTCCTCTTTGTTTCCAACTTTTGCATTCTAATCGCCAATCAAACATGACACGTGATTGCATGTTTGATGCAGCTCAGACTGGTGGCTTAGGTAGTACTTCTCAGTTTCTGCATCCCTGGCTATCTTGGTTAGTGCAAAATTTGAATGAGTTTTACTTTAGGATTTCCTTGAATGCAGATAGATATCATCCTATCAGAGCATTTACTTCAAAATAGACCTCGTGATAACCTTTTTGTCGATGACTCTGACAGTGTTTGTCTTGATTGTGTCAGAGTAAACCATACTTTCTGATTCAAAATGATCACTACCAGCCCCGTTACAGCTCACTAACACCTAGGAGGTTGATTTCTATGCATTCCATTTCATTTGTGGTGAATTCCAATTTTTCTAAGTTTATAATCCAAATAGTCCAAGTTCTGATGATTAGTAGATTTTAGCAGCTGTTTCTTCTCGTTTTGAGACATGCCACATTATCCAATAAAGGCCCTGAAGCGTATTCCTGCAGGCTTTACGCCGTCCATGTCATTATGCTCGACTTTCCTTTGAGAAGTCAACTCTTTCTCAAGTATATCATGGTTGCCTCCTGATCTCAGGGACTCATCATCTGCCACTGGTTCTGAAAACTTTCAGCTTCTATCCATTAGGCCTTCAGTAGCTGATCAAGTTTGGATGCTGTGTACAAGATTTTCAGCAGTGTATGCCTTTGAGTGAACAACTGACTCCTTCTTCATAATATGTTCTGGAAACTCTGCTAAAACCGGTTCACTCTTGACAACCCGGCTGGCTTCCAGTATGACAGACTGACAGACAAATGGTGGAGGTTATCTACTTCTGTAAAATTTATAGTTTCAGAAACTATACTAAGAAAAAATTCTCTTTTAGTCCTTCAGGGTCACTATGAGTAGGAATCATCTAGATAGCAGCGAAGTTTGGCTTATTTTAGAATGGGCTCCACAACCTTTCTCATGTCACAGCCTCCATGTGATACAGGGGGAGTTTCTCTGGCATGTGGCCCGAATCACCTTTTATCTTACAAGAAATGCATGGGGAGAGAGGAGGGGCCTCTATACAGCCAATAAAGAAGAGCCAGGAGCTCAGCACCTTCTTTTTAACATGGGCTCCCTGTGCTGGAAACCTCCTAGACCCAGAGGAAGATTGATGCCTAGACATCTTCCAGTTGTGCTCCCCAACAGATGTTGATAGAGACAAGGGGCTTCCCCAAGGGCGAACAAGGATGAAGCCGTCCTCTACAGCTGGTGTTATGAATTCAGACTTAGAGTCTCCTAACTGTGAGAGGATAGATTTAAGTTTGTTTCAGCCATATATTTGCAGTACATCTGTTATAGCTAAGACAGAAGTTGGTACTGGAAGAATGGGGTACTATTCTCACAGATACCTGAAATGTGGAATCCGGTAATGAACTTACTGCCATCGAGTGAATACTGATTCAAAAGCAACCCTATGTGCTTAGAGTCTAAATTAGTCCCAAGTTGCCTAAGTGAATAATTTAGCCTACAACAGTAAGGATGATCATAATTCACATATATTTAGTGCTTGCTGCAGTTATTGTTCGAAATGGTTGTGATGATTCCACTCAGAGCTGAGCAGAACTGACATGGGCTTTTTGTTTTGTTTTAACTATATTCCTTACCAAAGAAGATAGCCAGGCTTTCGTCCTGAGGAGCAAGGGGGTAGGTGCATTTGTCCTGCCAATCTTTCGGTTTTCAGGCAAGTGTTTAACCATTGCATCACCAGGGTCTCAAGGAATAAGCTAATTCATTTATTTATAATTTCCTTCATTTAACTCTCATTAAATGCTACTCTAGTTTATAGAAGAGGAAACTGGCACTGTCCCACTGCCACCAAGTTGATTCTGATTTATAGTGATCCTTTTAAGGTTTCTGAGAATGTAACTGGGTTAGCAAATAGTCAAATCTTTCTCCTGTGAAGTGACTGGCGGATTTGAATTAGTGTCTTTGTGATCAGAAGCCTAATCAATGCCTAGGTCACATGCCGAGCTTACTACATTTCCTAGGTCACACAGATTATAAATGGCAGACACAGATTATAACCCAGACAGTCTGCCTCCAGAACCTGCTTTCTAAATCTTCTTTGGGAAGAAAGGCATTTAAGCCAAAGGAAACTCCCCTTTGCTTTGTTAGAACTCTGACGGAATTGCTGGAGTCAGCAAACTTTTTGCCAGGGAAAGCTCTTCTGTGGATGTCAAGAAGAAAATGAGGTTATAGATCTCTCCCTGTCTGGGATGTATATTTATTGTACAGTGGGACGTAATCTAAATTATTCACATTTTATATTTTATGGAAATTTTAGCTTCTGTAAATCTGAGTAAGATCTCAAGACTAGACTTGTGTGTAATAAAATTCTTATAAAATTCATTTAAAAGATTAATGATAGATGTATTGGTAGAAAATGAAATCTGGGCTTTTTTTTCCTTTCAAGTTTCCTGGATTTCCCCATATCATTTGCTGAGATTTTCTTCATGATGAAACCTTCCTTTTATGTCATTTGGGCAAAGTAAAGAGCAAATGACTTGATTTTCTGGTTCTATGTGGGCAAAACTACTGGCTAGTTAGTGCCTCTTTAAATAGGTTCCTGCTAAAGTTTTCAGTATAAGGTTATTTTATTTATTTTTCTTTCTCCCAGACTTTTAGTCAAACATCATGGGCTGAATTCTAGTCTCTACCACTTATTAGTTGAGTGGTTAGTCTATGGAAACTGCCTAACTCTCTCCAGGTTTCCATTTTCTCAGTTGTAACATGGGAAAAATAAATTTTGTTATGGAGAGGGTCCTGAGAAGTAAGTATATTCTAGTTGAACTCAAAACCTTGAGTTGGATATTAGAACAGAAATCTATAATGTACAGAGAAACACAGGCAAAGTTTGCTGAAGGAGAGACAGATTCAATCAGGAAGGCATCAGCTGAGAGTAGCAGGGTCTAGAGGAAGTCATTTAGGAGAAAAGGTGACAGGCATGGTGAAGTGAATGAAGTGGCTAGGACAGCACCAGAAAGACTAGCTCCTGAGTTCCTTTTTGGCACCAACACTCCTACACACACAGGAAGCTGGGCATTTCCAGGAAGAGGGACATCCAAGTGTCAAGGACTGCCTGTTGCTCTTGTGAGAAGTGTCCTCACAGATTAGAAGTCATTCTGAGCCCCCTTACTGGTTAGTGTATTTAACTCATGGAGCCTTTGCCAACTAGGGAAGCTCCCTCCATCTATTTTCACCAGACCATTTCTCTGATGCAAAGGTAGCATGGACTTGCACTCATGTTAGCTCAGTAAATCAGTACTAGGCACTGGGTTAGATGCTGGAGCTCCAGCATAATTGTAGCAGTAATCTCCCTGAAAGTGCACAGGAGCTCCTCAGGGCCTGGTAAAAATTTGGCTGTAGGGTGTTTTTTTTCCAGCTGAAGAACTAGTTGTCTCTGGCTCAGCAAGATAAGCGGAATCCAATTGAAGTCAAAAAGAGAATATAGGCTCAATACATATTTCCTGTCATGATCAAGGTCTTCCGGCAAAATGGAAGGATTCTTATAAAGAAGTCTTGTTTACTCACTAGGCGAGTAGAGAGGTTCATTAAGGCAAGAAAGGCCGTGTGGCAATGCACTGATGGAGAGAGAGTGCTGAGGATGGAATATGGACTTGTGAATCAGAGAGACCTGGATTCCAATTCTGCCACTGGCCTTTATAAGCAAAGTGCCATTGGGCAAGTTATTTTCTTTCCCTGAGATGTTTGCTTTGTCTGGTAAATGGTGACAGTAGTACCTAGTTTACAACATTATTATGAAGATTAAATTAGATCATATGTTGGGAAGACAGCTGCACTTTATTTTAAGAAATACAGGCAATGAAGTATGTGATATATGACGAACCCCCGTATGTTCTTAGCAGAACGTGCCTTGTCAATCAGTTCCCACCCACCGCTGATTTTTAAATATTTCATCTTCTTCAAATGCATAGGACAAATCTTATGTCTATCTTGACTACCTCTAAGTAGGTCAGAATTCATCTCCTTGCCTGTATCCACACATGGATTCTTCTACCCCGATTACCACTGATGATTTGCTTTCTCTTACTCTATCATAATTGGAGCTGTGTATTCACTCGTCTTACTACTTCAACTCAGCTCAAAGCTCCTGAGGACAGTCTTGTGTCTGTTCATCTCCATCTTCCTCATTGAGCATAACGCTTGTCTCCTGGTAGGTAATTGGTGAATACATTACAGATTCAGCAGGATGATTTGCAAAGGCCCCCAGGAAGGACTTCCTTCATATTTTGAGATTTGACCTATCTCCTTTACCCTCTTCACTTTCAGATAACATATTTTATCTTTCCTCACATTGATAGGAATATTATTTGATTATTTCCTTCTCCTGTGTCAGCAGTCTCAGGGACCACCAATTTCTCTCTCTCTCTCTCTTTTCCCAAGAGTCCTTGGATGGTACACATGGTTAACACACTCAACTGCTAACCAAAATATTGGAAGTTTGAGTTCACTCAGGAGTCCCCTTGGAAGAAACATCTAGTGATCTACTTACAAAGAAACCAGCTGTTAAAAACTCCAGGGGACACAATTGTACTCTGACTTACATGGCAAGGGTTAGACATGACTTGATGTTGTTTTTGTTAAGTGTTATAGAGTTGGTTCCAACTCATTGTGACCCTACACACAACAGAACTAAACACTGTGTGGGCCTCAGCCTTCCTCACAATTGTTCCTAAACCTGAGCCCATTGGAGCCACCGTGTCAACCTACCTCACCGAGGGCCTCCCCTCCTTCACTCCCTCTCCTTTTTACCATACATAGTGTCCTTCCCCTGGACCTGGTACTTCCAGACATGTTCAAAGTATGTAAGACAACGTCTTACCATTCTTGCCTCTAAGGATCACCTCAGCCCCACATCTTCCAACACAGATAAGTTTGTCCTTTTAACAGCCCACGATACTTTCAATGCTACTTATTTTCTCTATTCTGTTCCTTTATATTAACCCCAGTGCAAAGAACACAGTCTCTAGCATGAAAAACAATAAATATTTGTTCAATAAATGAAAACTACTCCTTGGTTTAGGGAAAGATTTTTTTGTTGTTGAAAATAAATTTATTTCATGGGAAATTATTATTATGATTTTTAACATTTTATTAGGGGCTCATACAACTCATCACAATCCATACATATACATACATCAATTGTATAAAGCAGATCTGTACATTCCTTTCCCTAATCAATTTCAAAGCATTTGCTCTCCACTTAAGCCCTTGACATCAAGTCCTCTTTTTTCCCCTCCGTCCCTGCTCCCCCCTCCCTCATGAGCCCTTGAAAATTTATAAATTATTATTATGTCATATCTTGCCCTATCCGGCATCTCCCTTCACCCCCTTTTCTGTTGTCTGTCCCCCAGGGAGGAAGTCACATGTAGATCCTTGTAATCAGTTCCCCCTTTCTAAACTACTCACCCTCTACCCTCCCAGTATCATCCCTCACACCCCTGTTCCTGAAGGTATCATCCACCCTGGATTCCCTGTGCCTCCAGCTCCTATCTGCACCAGTGTACAACCTCTGCTCTATCCAGACTTGCAAGGTAGAATTTGGATCATGGTAGTGGGGGTGGGTGGGTGGATGGGAAGCATTTAGGAACTGGAGGAAAGCTGTATTCTTCATCGGTGCTACGTCGCACCCTGACTCATCTCCTCCCCTAGACCCCTCTGTGATGGGATCTCCAGTGGCCAACAAATGGGCTTTGGGTCTCCACTCTGCACTTCCCTCTTCATTCACTATGGTAAGATTTTTTTTTGTGTGTGTGTGTGATGATGCCTTATACCTGGTCCCTTTGGCACCTCGTGATCGCACAGGCTGGTGTGCTTCTTCCAGGTGGGCTTTTTTTGCTTCTGAGCTAGATGGCCGCTTGTTCACCTTCAAGCCTTTAAGACCCCAGACACTATCTCTTTTGATAGCCGGGCACCATCAGCTTTCTTCACCACATTTGCTTATGTACCCACTTATCCTCAGCGATCGTATCATGGAGGTGTGCACCCAATGATATGATTTTTTGTTCCTTGATGCCTGATAACTGATCCCTTCGGAACCATGTGATTGCACAGGCTGGTATGTTCTGCCATGTGGGCTTTGTTGCTTCTGAGCTAGATGGCAGCTTGTTAATCTTCAAGCCTTTAAGACCCCAGATGCTATCTCTTTTTATTGCCAGGCACCATCAACTTTCTTCACCACATTTACTTGTTCACCCGCTTTGGCTTCAGCAGTTGTGTCGGGAGGGTGAGCATCATAGAATGCCAATTTTATAGAAGAAAGTATTCATGCATTGAGAGAGTGCTTGAGTAGAGGCCCAAGGTCCTTCTGCCACCTTAATACTAAACTTATAAATATAGGCACATACATCTATATATATATATATATATATATATATATATATTTGCATGTACATGTCTTTGTCTAGACCTCTATAAACGCCCTTTGCCTCCTAGCTCTTTCCTCTATTTCCCTTGACTTTCCTCCTGCCCCACTACCATTCTCCGTCCCCACCTGGGTTATAGCTATACCTCTTCGTTATGTTACCTTACCATTGATCATTCCCTACCAGGCCTGCCACTCCCTACTCACCACCAATTTGGATCCCATATTGTTCCCTTGTTCCTGGGTTTGTTAACACCACTTCCTTACCCCCCACCTCCCTCTATCCCAAGTCCCCCTGGAACTCTCAGTCCCGTTGTTTTTCCTCCAGATAGTTCATCCAGCCTATCTTACTTAGACAGACCTGTGGAAATAATAACACGCACAAAAACAAGACAGATGAAAACAAAGCAACAGTATACAACCAGACAACAAAACAACAATAACAAACCACTGACAAAGAACAAAACAAAACACTTCAAGAAAGAAAAGCTTGTAGTTAGTTCAAGGATAGTTTGTTGCCCCTTAGAAGTGTTTTCCAGTCCAGTCTGTTGGGGCACCACGCCCTGGCCCCAAAGTCCACTTTCAGCGTTCCCTGGGGACCTTGCCACTCCATTCCCTTGCTGTTCTGCTGCACTCCCCCAGTGCTTTGCCTCAGTGTGTTGGGATCAGGTCAGGTGCAATTTGCAGACTGTGCCTCCGGTGCTGTCCCCTGTAGTGCCATGGGTCAGTGAGGGGTATCATGTCTCATAGTGGGGCCAGCCATGTTGTCCTCTCTGTGGACTGTCTGCTCTAATCAGGAACATCATCCTCACGGCCTGGTGGGCCAGGCTGTGCTCCACTCTCTACTCCTCCCCCTTCATCTGCTCCCATGTGCTCTGATCAGATATGTCCCACTACCGGAGCTGCAGAATCAATGTGGTCCTTAGAAACAAATTCTTCTGGGGGGAGGGGCAGGCATCCACTTAATTTTTGGTACTGGGGCCAGCCTCTCAGAGGGAAAGATTTTTTATAGGTTTCATTTAAATTATTTGTTCCTTTGGTATAGTAATCTTTAGAAATTTTAGCTGCTCAAATAACAGCTTATCTGGAGATCCCATTCACAAAATGTACAAAAGTTGAACTATCCCCGTGAGGTGGAGGCAGGCAGGAGGATGGAGGCCTGAAGCACTGCATACTCACTACCTGTCTTCTGAATTACATGATAAAGGCTCTGTGGGTACATTTTGCTTACCACTAAGGCATTAGAAAGCAGATTTTACTCAAAAAGCGATTATTCATAACGTTTGTGATGCCCAACACTTGTGTTTAGATGGCGTGGTAGTTACATAATCTCCTCAACTTGCAAAGTTGAGGTGGATTCTAGCCTGCCAATCAGGTCGCAGCTTGATGACCTCATATGGACGTGTGAAGGAGATATGTAAATAGATCACTGGAGGGCAGACACACTCTCTGCTTTGTCTTCCTGCTGACAAGCCACATGGAGCTACACTGAGGCAGCCACAGCCCTGGAACTGGAGAAGCCATGTGGTGATCCATGCCAGCACTGAGATGCTTCCACGGCCATGGGATCCACAAGATTTCCCACTCACTGGCCTGCGATCTTCTTGCATTCAGCACCATTGCATGGCTGTGTGAGTCTAAAGAGGAATGTATGGACTAGTGTTGACAAATGGGGTAATAGAAGACATAAGGACTTGATCTGGACTGGGCTGGGATGTTTTCTTAACGAACAATTGCTCTTTCATACATAGTTCTCTTTTACACACAGATGAGTGTCTCTAGGTTTATTTCTCTAGTCAACCCGCACTAACACGGATGGCTTGATTATCATAGCCACTCTTCTTATTTCTAAGAAGCCTGGGCAATACAGTGGTTAAAGTACTAATTGGAAGGTTGGCTGTTTGTACCTACCAGTCAATCTGGGCTGTGCAGGACAAAGAAAGCTGTGACAGCTGGTTTCCATGGAGATTTACAAACTGCAAACTGTGGAACATTTTCCCTCTGTCCAACAGGGTTGCTATGAGTCAAACCAACTCACTCCCAATTCTCATTTCTAGAGTTGTGCCCATTGCTGGCATTTACTGCCATAAGTGGGAAGATTTTCTATTATGGTCAACATCAATAGGAAGTACAACAATCAGACACAAAGTGGCGCCTGGACTCCTCATTCTTGAGATGGGTTGGCAGGGCAACGGGATGGAACTGTGCTCAGTGAATCTAAGGATATAAGCAAATAGTGAGAAATATATTGTTACACACAAGAAAGAAGAGTTGCTTCCATTAATCTCCTGCCTTTGATGATGAAGGGACACAAAGCTCTATGTACATTCTTTCTTCCATCCTCAGAGACATTCTATTAAACCACAAAGCCTCATCAAATCTTTGCTGCCCTCTTAAGTCATCACTGACTGCATGGGATGGATTTGGATGATGTTATTTGCTGGTTGCTAGGTTTTTCTCCCCTCTTGTTGCTATCATGCATTTGTTCCCTGGCTCTTGGCTCTTGCTGAATTCTCTTTGTTGGGATGTCTGATGAATATATGTAATTCTTTTGTCCGAGGTATTTGAGCCTGGGTTACCTTTAGTGTTCCACAAGAATAGAAATAAACAGAAATTTATTTAACTCCTACAAAGCTAAGAAGTAGTTCTGTTGGACACTGTAGTCGTCTGTCCCCTACTCATCCCACCAAAAGTAAATTGTGTTGTTTGAGAGCAAAGAGACCCCAAATCTAAATATAACATATGGAAACACACTCATTGAGGCTAAAGACAAGACAAAGACAAAAACAATTCAACTGGATGAAAGAGACCTTCGCCATCAGACCATCATGGCATCCAGGTATTTACTGGCTGCCTAAACAGGACCTAGGTGTACAGGGGAAATGGTGTACAAAAGCATGGCTGGCAGCAGATAAATACATCACAGTTGTAGCTAGGATTACATTAGTGGGAATGGGAACACGATTGGGACACATACATTTTTATTCTAGATAGAAAAACTACATAAGATTGGTTCAGGGCCTCTCTAACCAAGGCAATCAAATTACGACTCGTGGTCATGCGACCCCAATACCCTAATTTCCATTAAGGTAATTTTGTTAAAGCTAGTCTGCCCTTCCTTGGACTGACAAGCGGAGTGCTAGTCATCTACTTTCTAGTATGTAATGTAGCCTATTCAAATATCCCCAGTAACAATTCAAATATTCCCTAGCTTCTCCAAGCCTCCAAACTCACATCTTCCTGGTTCAGCAAATAACCTTTACCCATCCTTTGAGGGAATAATGATCAGTGAGGAACAATACAAATGCCTGGCCTTTCCCAACCTCCCACTTCTAGACTTGATTGTGTGTTCATTTACCATATACTCTCTACTTTATCTCAGAGGAGACTGGTTTTTATTTCTGCACTGTCCTGATTCTGTCTTCCTTCTGGACCTTAAGCAATCTGTTGTTCTCTAACAATTATATTTTCAATTTCTCCTGTCACGAGATGCTGCCTCTTTCCTATATACATATACAATGGGGTACCCCCCCAAAAAAAAACCCAACAGGAAAAGCTCCTATGGGCAGAACTTTCTTAGTATGCATTTTTCTCACTAGGCGAGCCTGGAGCAACTCACTCTGAATTAGTGCACTCAGTAGCATCTCCTGGTAAGGTTCTCTCTGGTCACAGTGAATTTTTTTGTAAAAACAGTTTCTCTTGAATCTCATTTTTTTGTGATGGCCAATTCAAGAGAACGGCTTGTGGCTTTTTGTTTTCTCCTCGAGGAAAATGTTGCAGAAACTGCTGTGATGTTGAACGCAGCTTACAAGGACCGGGCTATGGGAAAAACCTCAAGTGTACTAGTGGTTTTCTTGTTTCCAAAAAGTTTAAATGTTGGTTGATGTTCTGGGTGTCCGTCAACTTCCCAAACAGTGGAAAATGTGGATAAAATTTGAGCACTTGTGCTCAGAGACTAACGACAGATCATTGAAGAGATGGGGACATTACTTGGACTATCTTGGAGCTCAGTTCAGCGAACTGTAATGGAAGATTTTGGACTGAGAAAGGTTGCTGTGTAATTTATGCCTCTTTATTCTGACCAGGAGAACGAGTACAAGTGGAAACAACCCATGCTTTGAAAGAACAGCTCTGAAGGAACCCAGACTTTTCCCAGGTCATTACTGGTGACAGGACATGGTGCTGTTCTTACAACCCCGAAAGCAAACATCAACCAAGTCAGTGGAGGACACCATTGTCACCTGACCAAAAACAGCTCATCAAGTGAAATCAAAGATCAAGACAATACTCATTTGTTTTTTTATGTGAGGGGGATAGTGCATTTGGAGTTCATTCCCCAGGTCAGACTTTTAATCTCACTTTCTATTTAGAAGTTCAGAAAAGATTGCATGACAGTGTGTGACATAAAAGGCCTGATATGTGGTAGACGGGGGACTGCTTCTGCCACCATGACGATGCACCTGCTCACATAGCCATCTCAGTGTACCTTTTTTTTTTTTTTTCGGCAAAAAGCATCATGTCTTTCT
Source organism: Tenrec ecaudatus (assembly GCF_050624435.1). Classification (NCBI taxonomy): domain Eukaryota; kingdom Metazoa; phylum Chordata; class Mammalia; order Afrosoricida; family Tenrecidae; genus Tenrec; species Tenrec ecaudatus. The sequence goes on along the minus strand of NC_134539.1, from coordinate 25,563,602 downwards.
TGTTCCACACACCTTACTCACCTGACCTCACTCCATGCTACTTCTTTTTGTTCCCATGAATTCAGAGAAACACGAAAGGACAGTGATTTGAAGACTTTGAAGAGGTGAAGAAAAAAACGAGGGAGGTGCTGTCAGCCATCCAAACAGATGAGTTTGAAAAATGTTTCCAAGAATGGAATCACAGATTTGTCAACTGCATTAAGTGCAATGGAGAGTACTTTGAAGGTGATAAGTTTGTTAAAAAAACGAGTACATAGCTTAAAAAAAAGAAAATCCCTGCTTTCCTTGGGTACCCCCTCGTGTATGTCTAGTTCATTTGTTTCGTTGTTCGAGATTAACTTGTTTGTAACTAAAGACACTAAGTCCATTCAGTTTTACGTTTCCTTCTCTCTTTTAAGCCACTCAGACTACTGCTTAGGTTTGAGGGATAAAGAATCTAGAGGGATTTGTTTTTTTCAACTAACACATTGCATATATTTGCACAGCCAGCTCAAAAAATTAAATCAACAACAGCATCTGTTAAACCTTCCAGAACTGTGGTTCTCTTTCTCCTCCCATCCTTCCTCCCTCTCTCCTCAAGATTCTATCCCTTCTTTCTACCTGTTCTCCGACTCACCTCCAGCCTCCTTTTTCTTTGTTTTTCCTTATAATAATGATGTTATTAAATATTTATCTTTGTGAGATTGACTAATTTTGTTAAGCATAATGCCCTCTAGTTTTGTCCACGTCTTGCCGTGTTTACAAGGGTCTCATCATCTGTTATTGGTACATAATACTCCATTGTTTGGACGCACCAGGGCTTGTTTATCCATTCCTCTATAATCAAGGTTCTTGGTTGTTTTAAGAGCAGCGTATAGTTTATACTTTGTGTCTCAGGGAAAGCATCCTTTCACTGTCCAGTACAGTGGGAAACACTGGTCGGCACTGACTTCACTTTCTCAAGCCCCTTTGACACGTACGATTTCAATGTCACCACTCTGCAAACATTGTCCCTACTTGCCAAGGCCACCAATGACCTGTTTAGGGTATGTCCATGTTTTCCTTCTTAGTCCCCAAATGATACAATCTCTTGAGTATGTTGACACTTCTGTTTGCTTTATAAACATGTCTTTAAGTTTAAACACATTTTAAAAATGCTTTCCTCCATGAAATATTGAATGGATTGCAAGAAAAAGTTGGTGTAATATTTTCCTCCCTTTATACAGAGATATTTCTCTTGACATAGAAAGCATTTTCTCCTCACTTATAGAATGCTGTTTAGGTTTGTCACTTCCTGTCCATTTCTCATCAAAGCAAGCCATAATTTTACTTCAAAGCAAATATTGAATCTTTGTTTCTCATTTTTACAAAGGCAGCACCAACTGGAAGGAACTCCTAAATACCTTTAAGACAACACCTTCCCCTAACAAGTTCAAAGCCTAATGGTTCCCCTTCTAGGCCGGAAGAATTTGAGGATTACCTTTGAAATTCAGCAAACCTTTTGATTAATTTTCTGTTTTGCTATTATGAATTTTCTTCAAATTCTGTTCCTCATTGTGCCCTGGCTCTATATCTCCAACTCCATCACAGCCTCTAGTCAAAGGCTTCCATCAATATTCTCCCACTTCTTTCTTTCTTCCCCTCTCTCTTTTTTAATCCCAACCTTAGCTAATAAAACTTTTGTTCCATCCTCAGAGAACTGCAGGTGGCAGGGGGTGGGGGTGGATGACAGGGATACTAGTGACAACTCTGTAGAAGAAGACAACAAGAAAACATGGGGAGTGGGGCTGCCCAAGGCTAAACAGATATTCAAAGGAATTTCAAATATTTGGAATGGAAGAGTTGTCCATATAATTTAAAGAGAAAAAGAATAGCAGCAATCTCTATCCCTAGGAAAATTAATAGTTAGGATTTTTTTAATGCCCCGACAGCATACTGCCAGCTTTGGTATCAGCAGACCAACCAACCAAGTCTGTGCACTTAAGTAAACGTGCCCCGGTCTCCTAATGCACATATTAGTTTGTATGCATTAGGGACTTGTGCTTCTGTTTGTAAAACCAAATTGTCCGTCTGACCACTTCTTAAAATACCAGATATGCTCTAGCTTAAAACCAAAGCAAACCAAACAGAACACATCAAGAATAACAACAACAACAACACACACACACACGCACACACACACACACACACACACACTAATTCTGCATTTGAATTCTAGGCCAGGGTAAAATTGAATCGCAGTTATAAACCCTCTAAGGAAGGGTTTATCTGGAATACCCAACATAACCCCAATTTCAGCAATGCAGATGACACTGCCATAATAAAAGAAACACGAAAGCTTTCAGTATGTTTTCTCAGAACTCGAACACATTGAGGGTGATTTATGCGTGGCCAACTAAACATTCAAATGCTTTTCCTACCAATGGTGTATTTTTCAAGACAACAAGCACTCTCATATGCGATTCTACATTCCACGGCAGCACTGCTCCTGACAACACGCACCGCTTCTGATAGGGCGGCATTTCCAATCCAAGATTAAAATCTTGGAAACTTGTCAACAGGAAAGGATGATGACATGAGTGAAACTGCAGCTATCAAAGGGAAATGCCTTGCAAGTAATTTCTGTAATGGTCAACCGCTAGTCATTTCTCTCCCCCGACTCCCGTCTAAGTAAAGGGGTTGGCCTGAAGGTCATTTTAATATTTTGGATAAGTACAGTCACAAACCAGAAATTCATGAACACAGGAAAAAAATGAGTCATTTAAAACCACAAAAATCAACTTTTTACACTGTCTGTCTGATTTCCATTTCTAATGCAGGCTGTGGAATGGTTTCCTTTTTACGAATAGGGATTTTAGCAATGAGTTGACAATAAACCCTTGAACTTCACGAGGCACGAAAAATTAGAGATCAGAGACTCTTAAATTTTCTTGGGTATATTTCCATAATTTTTCCAGTGTTACTTTATTTAATCTTGCACTACTCCAGAGCCTAGAAGTGAATGACCTACTAGGTCTTTTCCATTTCCCCCCCTTCTTATAATTCGCTTTTTCTATTTGGATGTGGGTGATCTCTCTAATCTCTGGCGTGCCCTGGCCTATACTGTGGGCAAATTGGGGTGATTCTCAGTTTTACCAGCTACACAGCATTGAGTATTAAAAGACATCTGTGGGCCAAAGAGTATATCAGACAAAGTTGAAACCATTCATGCATTTTTTTCTGCTCTGTTCTTTAAAAAATATTTTATTCCCATAATATACTAGAGAAACTTGAATGGATTTCGATAGCCCTTTGTGTCTTTAGTGTTCCATCCCCCCACCCCTATCCAAATACACAGAAACATTTCTTGACTCTACTCTGGGCAGTGATTTCTTTCTCCCTACCTATCACTCAGACACATATTATGCTGTAGTAAAATGATCAGATGTGTCAATCCGTCGTCATACGTCAAAGTGATCATCTTAGGGAAGGAAGAAACAGAGTTCAGGGGGACAATATAAGAGGATCACTGGTCTAGTGTTTGGAGTCAAAGAAATCTTCCTTCAGACCATCTGAGACCATGAAAGAAAGACAACATTTCAGGCCTTACTCCGGATGTACTAAACCAGAAACCAGCGATGAGACTATGGTCTGTTTCACAACAAACCTCAGTAATTCTGGTGTACGTCCCAGAGATAGTTACTCTCTGTAAGAGAGATACATTCTCTATTTACTAGCAAACTAATATGTAACGGGAAAACCACAAGCCAAACAAGTTGCTAGAATCATTTCACGTGTTTCTAGTTTGGAGGAGAACCGTGTTTTAGAGCAGACTGTGCACCATAGGGTTGTCAATTGGTGTTATCTTTTACAAGTAGTTCACCACATCTTTCTTCTCGGGCATCGCTGGATGAACTTGGACATTCCGTCTTTTCAGCTGGGAGCCAGATGAAGTTCCCATTGGCACAGCCCAGGAGTGCCAACGTAATGCATGTCTCTTGGCTTTAAGTTGTCCGAGAAGGGCTGCCATTGATATGTCTGTACATTTTTCAATAAAGTATGTGAAATATATTTTATTTTTCATGAATGCTACCTATGTATCCTTTGTCTACTCAGCATAATTGTAACTGGCTTAAAGTTAATGTATAGGAAAATAATGATTTAATTTAGGGTTCAATAATGCAAAATGATACTGATGAGAATAGTAAAAATAATAAGAAAAACAAATTGTCTACTTTAAAAAGTATATAGATTTGATTACCCAAGTTAATTAACTTTATGTAGGTAACAACGGGCACTGGTGAGGGGCAGAGAGATTGGAACCCTTATTTACTGCTGGTGAGACTGTAAAATTGTGCAACCACTTGGAAAAATGGTTACTTCCTTGGAAAGTTGTGAAAAGTAATACCATTTGACCCAGCATCCCTCTGCTTGGAGTATATCCTAGCCTCATAAGAGCTGCAACGCCAATAGATAGATGCACATCCATGGTCGCCACAGCAGCAGTCACTATAGCAAAAAGCTGGAAATGACCTCAGTGCCCGCGGCTTGAAGAATGGACGCATAGATTAGGTTCCATGCACACAATGGAATGTTATGCCGTGTAAGAAGAGATTAAGGAGGCTTTGAAACACCCCACAGCATGGCAGGACCTGGAAGATGTGCCGCTGAGTGAGACTAGTCACACAGAAGCCAGGCATTGCATGAGATCACTATTGCAAATAATCAAGAACACGTCTTCTCACTAAAAGAAAAATACTGCGATGGTCACTAAGGACGGCAGGGAAAGGAAGTCATTGATTAAAGGGTAAGGCAGGTGATGACTGGGGTGAAGTGCAAGGCAAGCTACAGTAAGAGGGAAGTTAGGGAGACTGATAGAGGTGGGAAAATATTGGAGGTCTGCCCAAGCTGAGCTAACAGAGACAGACGTGGCTATGCACACAATCCTACAGTAGTGGTGATCTACAAAGAGATGCTTAGATAGACCTGCAGATGGAACTTTCGCCGGAAGGAAAGTCGGAGTATACTCATGAACACACATTTGATAGAGGATATTTATATATATGTATTTACCTTTGCTTTAAATATATCCAAGAATGCAGTGGAGCACACAGGAAGCCATGCTATGTAAATGTGTTAGGCATAAGGAAACTCCTTGTGGGAATGAGTTACTGGGCCTAGTTCCTCAGGGTTATAGCCCAGAGGACACCAGGACCAGTTGGCATAACTCAGTTCGCAAAGAGTATTTTGCATTCTACTTTGGTGAGTAGCTAGAGTCCTGAAAGTTTGTGAGAAGTCATCTAAGGTACAACCATTAAAGAAGAGTGCTTGAAATCGAAAGATGTATGGAAATAATTAGTCCATTACACTAACGGACAACACACATCAGTTGCTACAACGCTGAGGTCAGAAGAACTCAATGGTGACAAGTTCTGCCTACCAACTGCTCTGGAAAAGGTCCCATTAGAAGATAGAGCGGGAGAATAAAATGGAGCAAAATGCAACATCATCCAGGAAGCCAGATTTGTGGATTGAATGGAGACTGGTGGGATTTTCAGGATGAGGGCACTTCCCCTTCGGGTCTGTAACCATCCTCAACTCTGCAATACAAGAGCTAGTTAAGATCCGAAGGAGAGCGCTTACCCCAGGACCAACTTAAGAAGGCGAGGAAGAAAGGAATGGAACAAGGAAACCAGGAGAAAGTGGGTAAGGGCTGGTACATTGAAGGGATTGCAATGTATGAGTTGAAATAAAATGTGTGTGAAGGTAAAACTGAGATTTGCTCTGTAAACCTTCACCTACTTCATAATAATAAATAAATAACAAATGACTTGGAATAAGTCAAAGTTGCATCGAAGAAAACCAAGTTTCCGGAATTGAAGAAAGACCAAGAGAAATAAATAGACGCAATACTGACATGGCCACAAGTGAACATTCATTGGTGACAAGACATTTGGAAGCATCTACCTGGGGCAACAAGCTGGAAGAGATCTATATTCACATTCAAAATAAAGTTGATCCAATAGAATATGGAAATTATAAAGCAATATCATTAATATTACACTCAAGTAAAATGTTGCTAATGGTAATTAAAAATGGTGGTAGCCATTATTGACAGGGAACTTTCAGATATTTAAGTCTGATTTAGATGAGAATCAAGTGATATCACAGCTACTGATTAGACAGCACCTAATAAAAATAACAATTTATATAACTTTTGGGAAACTATTTTATAAATCATTCCTCAAAAGTTAGATGGCTATCTTAAAAAATACCTCACAAATAAAAAAATTCATTTTATTGGGGGCTTGTACAACTCTTATCACAATCCATTCATGCATCCATCGTGTCAAGCACATTTGTACATTTGTTGCTATCATCACTCTCAAAACATTTGCTTTCTGCTTGAGCCCTTGGAATCAGCTCTTCGTTTTTCCCCCTCCCTCCCAATGTCCCTCTGCTATCTTAATACTAAACCTATAAGTATATGTGTATAGATCTATTTCCCTGTCCTCATATATAAATATATTTACATGTCTACATGCCTTTATTTAGACCCCTATAAATGCCCTTTGCCTCTTAATTCTTTCCTGTATTTCTTTTTACTTTCCGTTTCTTGACCTTTAGGAGAATTTTCTGGTGGAGTCTGATGGAGTGCCACGCCCTGGCCCCAAAGTCTATTTTTGGTATTCCCTCAGGGCTTCGTTGCTCTGCAATCTTTGCTGTTCTGTTGCATGCCCTTAGTGTTTTGCCTTGGTGTGGTGGGGTCAGATTGGGCGCAATTCCCACTCTGTGTCTCCAGGATTGTCCCCTGTAGGGCTATGGGTCAGTGAGGAATGTCATGTCTCATAGTGGGGCCAGCCATATGGTCTTCTCTGTGGACTGGCTGCTCTGAGTGTGGATATTGTCCTAAAGGCTTGGTGGGCCAGGATGTGTTCTACTCTCTTCCTTCCCCTTCATTTACTCCCATGTGCTCTGATCAGACATGTCTCTCTCCTTGAGCTGTAGATCTCAATGATGTCCTCTGAGATAAATTCTTCTTGGGGGAGAAGCGGCTGTCCAGGTAGTTAGGGTTGGGGCTGCCCCGCCAGACCTCTCCACTGGTTCCCTGCTCCACGCTGACATGTTGCATTCACATCTTGGAGCATCGGGTTGAAGTCTGGTCCCTCTTTCCCTGTGGAGATATAAACAATGCCCTTCCCTTGAGTGGGTTAGTGGCCCTTCCTCCGCTACCCGTTCTTTTTTTTCTTCCCCCCACCCCTCCTTTTTAGTTGGCTACCATGTGTATCCCTGGATTTGGTCTAACCCCTGCCATACTACCTGGTCCTCACCTCAGGAATGTTTGTATACAGTAGCTTTTCCCTTATGCTCCTTTTGCATTTTTAAAGATTATCTCAGTGGACTAATGTATTTGTCCTTTTGTACTTGGCTTACTTCACTTAGCATAATTTCCTCCAGTTCTTCCCATGTAGCGATGTGCTTTCTGTGTTCATCGCTGCGGTTTAGCGATGCGTAGGACTCCACTGTATGTGTGTGCCACAGTTTTTAATCCATTCATCGGTTGGTGGAAATTTGCGTTGTTTCCAACTCCTTTTAGTTGTGCACTGTGCTGCGATGAATACCGGAGCACAGCTGTCTGGCTGTAGTTTGTTTCTTGCCTCTACTGGGTATATGCGCAGTTGGGGGATTATTGGGTTGTATGATAGGTCAATTTCTACCTGTTTTAGATTTCCATAGTGGCTGTACATACCTACAGGTTCACCAACAGTGGATGAGAATTCCTATATCATCACAGCCCCTCCAATAGTTGTTGCTTTGTGATATATTTAATTGGGCTATCTTTGAGGGTGTTAGGTGGTATCTCATAGTTGTTTTAATTTGTATTTCTCTTAAGGCTAATGATTGGGAACATTTTCTCTTATGTTTATTGGCCATTTGGATTTCTGCCCTTGTGAAACTTCTGTTCAGGTCCTTGCCCACCTCCTCAGTGAGCAATTAGTTTTTTCTCTCTCTTTTTTTTGGAAGCTAGCAGAGTATTGTAGATTTTAGTAATAAGATCTTTATCTGATGTGTCATTTCAAAAGATGTTTTCCCAGACTGGGGGCTTTCTTAATTACTCTCTTGGTGAATTCTTTTGATGTACACAGGTGTTTTATCTATAGTATATCCCACATGTCAATTTGTGACTCGTGTATTTGTATCTTTCCCTATTTCTGATAGCCTATGTATTCTCTACACTAATGTTCTCAGGTTCGTACCAATTCCCTCATTAATGGCCCTAAGAGTTTGGAATTTTACCTTGAGGTCTGTGATGCACCTTGAGTTTATTCTTGTGCATGGAGTAAGATAAGGGTCTCACTTCACTTTTCTATAGGTAGATATCCATGTTTTCCAGGACTACTTGTTGAAGAGGGCATCTGCTTCCCATTTGATATTTTTGGGGCCTGATCGAAGATCAGTTGTCTGTATGTTTATGATTTTATTTCTGGGTTTTCAGTTTTTTTCCATTATTCTGAGTATCTATCATTATACCAATACGGTGCAGTTTTAACCACTGTGGCTGTTTAATATATGCTAAAGTCAGGTAAAGCAAGCCTTCCCACTGTGTTCTTCTTGATGAGTTCACTACTAAATCTGGGCTTCTTCCCTCTCCATGTGAAGCTAGTAATCAGTTTTTCCATTTCTTTGAAGAAAGATTAGGGTAATTGTATAGAGATTGCATTAAACTTATATTGTGCCTTGGGCAGAACTGACATCTTTACTATATTGAGTCTTCCAATCCACGAGCATGGGATACTCTTCCATTTGTTGAGGTCACTCTTGGTTTCTTGTAATAGTTCTGTAGTTTTCCTCATGTAGGTCTTTCGTTATTTTAGTCAGGTATATCCCTAGATGTTTCAAGTTGTGCTTGGCTGTTGTGAAGTGTACCACCTTTTTGATCTCCTCTTCTGTGGTCTTACCTGATGTGTATAGCAGTCCGATAGACTTCTGTTTTTGATCTTTTATCCTGTTACTTTGCCAAACTCCTCTATTGCTCACAGTACTCCCTTTGTGGAGCTTTTGTGATTTTCCATATACAAAATCATATCATCTGTAAATACTGATAGTTTCACCTCTTCCTTCCCTGGGTGAATACCTTTGATGTCTTTGCCTTATGCAGTAGCTAAAACCTCCAGTACGATGTTAAATAAGAGTGGGGCCAAGGGGAATCCTTATCTAGTTTCCTTTTACAGTGGGATTGTGTTTGTCTTTCCTCCATTGTCTACCACGTTGGCTGTGGTTTTTCATATATTGCTTGTATTATCGTGAGGAATTTTCCTTCCATTCCTATCTTCTCAAGTGTCTTAAACAGGAATTGGTGTTGGATGTTATCAAATGCTTTTACTGCATCTATCGAAATTATCATGTGGTTCTCATAGTTTTTCATGTCAATGTGACGAATGATACTAATGGTCTTTCGTATATTGGACCATCCCTGCATTTCTGGTATGAATCCCACTTGGTCATGGTGAATTATTTGTTTTGTATACTTTTTTATTTTATTGCCCAGTATTTTGTTAAGGATTTTTTTGTCTATGTTCATTAAGAATATTGTCTGTAGTTCTTGATTCTTGTGGGATCCCTGCCCAGTTTTGTGATCAGAAACCCAATTATTTTGATGTTGTTCCACTTCATAGCATCAGACATAGCTCTTAAGTTTTCTTCAGTTTCTCTGATGATCTTATAGATTTTTGTTCATGTTTGTTAATGTCTGTTTGGCTGTCCTCTAGGTCACTGGCGCGGTTCTCTGTCTCCTCCAGTCAGTTGGCGAAGTCTGTCAGTCTGCTACTTGTCTTCATTATTTCCTCTCTACGTTCTTGTATTTCCCTTTGGTGTATAGATTTTATCTCTCTATCATTTCCCTCATATCCTGTATGACTCCAAACAACATTCTAAAAATTTCTTTCTGTGTAGATCAATGTCTGCTTCTTCTATTGCACATTTTAGGTTCAGGACATCTTCTGCCATTGACTTTTGTTTCTCTTGTTTCTTTGTTGAGGTCATTGGTGCTAGTTGCTCTTTGTGTGGTATTGTTTTAGAGTAGCTAGGTGCCTTTTTCCAGGGAGTCAAAGAGTACAGGCTATCTCTGGGAGACTCGTAGGAATGCTTCTTTGAACTGCCTGTAGCTAATTTCACTATGGAATTGGCCTACGACTTTATCTTCCTATGGCCTCACTCTTTCCCCAGTCAACCAGTATTCTGTTATTTGGAAGGCAATTTTGATGGTCCTCTCAGAGGTCACTGGTTGGGTTGTTATGGATTTACGAGGATGGTGCTGTACTGGGTGATAGCACAAGAAGCCGAGATGGTGTGGCCCATGGCAGCTTGGGGCACTGCAGAGGGCATGCGGGGTGCCTGCTGCAATGGAAGTGCCACAGAAGGCTGGCGGTTGCTCGCTTTGGTGTAGAGCACCACAAATGGTGGGCAGAATTGCCCTGGTCAGGTAGATCGCTATGGAGGTTGGGCACAGGATCCTGCAGCAGTGTGGAATGTTGGCAAGTGTTAGCTGAGCCGCCTTAGGCTGTGTAAGGCACTACGGCAGGTGAGAGGAAGTTCCCTCAATCATGTGGGACCACAGAGGATGGATAGAAGCTCCCCTAACCAAGCAGGCAGGATTTCACTGGAGGAAGATGGGCAGGATTTCCGCAGCCAGGTGTGAAGCATTGCAAAGTGTGGGTGAGCAGAATTTCCCATGAAAGATGTTGGGCAGGATATCTCTTGATGGAGGGTGGATGGGCTTTCCCTAACCTTGGGTTATGCTGCAGAGGGTGGAGCGCTCCCAGCTGGGTGGAGGGCAGGAATAAATGCTCTAGGCTAAGGGGAATGGACTTGAGATCAGCAGTGGCCTGTGAGAATAAAGGGAAGAGAAAAAGAAATGAAAACAAACAAACAAACAAAAAAACCCAACAAAAATCTAAGCCTGCTGATACTGTGGGGGGATAGAGTGAAGAGTGGGAAACAAAAGTAACAATGTAGCTGAGGCCCAATCCCTGCCCATGGAGCTACAAGGGTTTAGTCCCTGCCCCGAGGTGTGGCAAACTGTGACTGTGTTGAGATTAAGCCCTGTGCGGACCCCAAATGGTCCTGGCTCCGGCGGAGACAGTGGCAAGGCTATGGTCAAACCCTAGCCAGCCTCCACTGTGGTAAGCCAAAAGCCTCCAGCACCTCAAAACCTAGTGGTTCTGTGCCTACTTATCTTTATGATGCTCCCCCTGTGACCTGGCAGTGTGGAATATCCCTCTTGGTAATTCTCCTGTGCTGGTTTCTGCGGAGTCCCTCTGGTATGTGTTACACAGTTGCCATCTTCCCAGAAGTCTCTCTATCTCACAATTTTTTTGTTGTAAAATGGCTATAAAGTTTTATAATAATTTTCATATACAATATAAAATATTATTTTGTATATTATTAATAATGTAATTACTAATCCAATATACTAATATAATTATTCTAACATGTCACATTACAAATAATTTCCTAAAATGTAATAACCTAATTAATGAGTCACTGCGTCCTGTACTTGAAGCTTTTAAACACCTCTCATCATTATTCAAAATGTACCTTACATGCACAGCAATAGTAAAAATATTCTTTAATCTTTCCTCTTCATTCTGATGTATTTTAAGATCCCATAATCTCTTTTTGAACTTTTGGATATTTTCTATCTTGACTCCCGGCTTTTTGTCTTAGCCCCACAGTCTATTCCAAGCACATGCCACTAGATTTATATTTCTAACATGCATATCTAATTATATTTTCCCCATGATTAAGAAGTTCAAGTATATAACATCGTTCATAATCTTGGTCTTGTAGATTTTTAAATTACTAAGTTTTCATACTCCTACTTTACCTCTTCCCTAAAGCTATATAAAGCTATGTGAACCCAATTAAACTCTTTTTTTCTTCTTGCCAGTCTTTTCTTGCTTCTGTGAATTTGAAGCTTCTATTTTCTCTGCTTGGAAAACCTTCCTGTCCTTAGATGGCACAGAAAACTCATACTCAACATTGAAGACCAAGCATGGTCTGCTTTGAGAAAGTACCCTTCCTTCCCTCAAAAAATAGGCCCCTCATATATCTCATTTTACAAAAATATAAATAGTTGATGGATAATCTGGCAGTTACATAATCTGGTGGCAACTTTAGATTTAAGAGGGGGAGGGGGTGGAGTTAACCTGTCAATCAAGTTGCAGCTTGAGCTCATTTTGGAGGCACTATGGATATAAACACGTCACTGGAGGCGGGACACATAGACAGTCTCTGCTTGGCATTCCAGACGATAAGACACATGGAGCTATGCTAGAGCCCTGGAGCTGGAAGAGCCACATGGAGACCCACACCGTCACTGAGATGTTTACACTGCCACAGGATCCACTAAAGTTTCCACCCACTGGCCTCTGATATTTCTGCATTCAGCATCATTGTATGTGTTTTGTGAGTCTGAAGAGATATTTATAGATTGGTATTGGACATAGGGGCTAATATTGGACTTATGGGCTTGATCTGGAGCGGGCTGGGATGTTTTCTCAATATTTAATTGCTCTTGTATATAAAGCTCTTTCATGTACACACATAACTGTCTATGAATTTGTTTTTCTAGTCAGCCCTCACTAGCACAGATACATATATGGAGTAAAGATAAAGCGTGTAGACACGGTATTACACATATATAAACCCACACGTTTTTAAGATACTGGATATTTCTGTGAAAGAGGAAGAAGATATAATTATATTTGTCATGAATTATTTCTTATAAAATAATCTGAAGTTCATACAGTGAAAAGCTAGATAAATTTAGGTGGTGGAATATGTATATTAATTTTTTTATTTTCATGGTGCTATTTTTATGTATAAATGAGTCATTTATTTAAGATAAATGAAAAATGTAACGAATGACAACTAAATCATGGAATCAGCCAACATAGAATATTGTAGAGCCTTTTCTTTAGAAGATTACAGAATTTCTGATTTGAAATGACAACATTAAAGATATGAATTATGTGTCCCCACAACTCATTCTCTATTTGTATTCCACCCCACATTCTTCATTTAGAGCAACGGTTCTCAACCTGCAGGTCAAATGACCCCTTCACAGGGGTCGCCCCATTCACAGCAGTAGCAAAATGACAGTTATGAAGTAGCGATGAACATAATTATATGATTGGGGGGAGCGGTCACCACAACATGAGGAACTGTATTAAAGGGTTGCAGCATTAGGAAGGTTGAGAACCACTGGTTTAGAAGGACCCCACCACCTTTCATAGTAGCCCACCTGGAATTCTTGCTCAGTTCTACATCTATCTTGGGAAGGCAGTGAGGTACCTGCATGGTTACTGTTCACCATTTCACTCTGTCCTCTCAGTCTGCTTTTATTCATGTCCTTATCACGCTGATCATTCCTATCAGGATACACCCCAGAGCTCGCAGTGAACACAGTCTGTCTAGAGAAGACCAGAAGCACAGCACTCTCGTTTTAGATGCACCACTGTCTGATGTGATCTCAAATTTCCACCGACATTTTGAAAAGCAAACCACACAAGTGGACCTTTGGAAAGGTGCCACTGTAAAGGTAGGCTTCTTCCAGTTTTAAATTGTGCCATTAAATTACTAGCCTTTGACCCCAGTGGCTGGTAGAAAAGATTGGACCAAAGTGTTCATTGAATTTAAATGTTTTGTTAAATTTATGATACCCAGTAATTTATTCCCTTGGATCCTGATACTTCATGGGCTGTTTGTCTGTGAAACTGTAGTATCAAACTTGTAGCAACAATTTTTCCCCCAAGGGTATCATGAGAGAACTTGTCAGAGCTTTTCTGAAATCCAGGGAGAGTACTTCTACTCTGTTTCTCTTAACACCCAGTGTAGTAACTCTGTCCGTCGGAAATGAGGTTAGTGTGACAGGACCATTCTTAGTGAGCTCATGCTGAGTTTGCCACTTCCTTTTCTAAGTGCTCCCAGGCATTGTTTAAAAAAAATGTTCTAGAATCTTGCCCCTGATCGATGTCAAGTTCAGTCCTCTGTAGTTCACAAATACACAGGCATTCTCTTTTTATAAATCCCAGTGACACCTGTGCATATCCAATTTCCCAGGAACTCTGTTCCGCTGGGGGGTTCCTCAGGTTCACTGACAGAGATTCCACCATAGCTGCAAATTATGTGGAGATACATTCCTTGGCCAAGAAACTCTGATTCATTTGGATCAAAGCCTTTTAAAATCTGCATGTATTTAAGGACATGCACATCTATAATTTATTTGAGGAGCGAATAGGGAATTGATTAGCTCCATCTGTGGCTGAGGTCCTGTATGGTTTGATGGCTACTACCAAACTGAATCACATCAAGTCAATAAGATGTCATTTAAGGGGTAGAAACATGCCTAGACAATACTACAAAAATAAAGGCAAGATCTCACATTATAAATATAATAGTCAAATTAGGGAAAACTAGGCTTGTGATGTTATATTCTGTATAGTTCAAATTGCCATAGGCTGAGCTTCAAAAATGATGATTTTTGCCATCCAAAATTATTTAAAAGTGACTTAAGTTCTCTACTTGTATTCTTGGAGACTATGAAATTAACCAGAAATGCTACAAACACTTCTTAATGTTATCTTTATTCCATTCCCTTCACTTTATAGCTGAATCCCCCCCCTTTATTTTATCGCCACCCTCCAATGTCCCCAATTTTGTGGAAGGATCTCTACACTTAAAATATATATATTTAATGATTTGTCTTTCTTTCCTCTCTCCTCTTTTCTGACAGTTTGTCTCAAGTATCTCAGAACTGGTTTGTTAGCTTGCTTTCTCCTGAAGGGGGCAGGGAGAGAAGAGATTGAAGGAGACCCAGACAATATTCTCATTAATGTCATGGAAGACTATGTTGAGAGCCTAATTCTCGCATAATTTTATCTCGGAAATAATAACAACATGGCACAGATAATATGAATAAGGACTATATCAAGTGGCAGGCAATAACTTGCAGTACTTCATAAAATAAGTCAAGGCATTTTTCATGAAGGTGACATTTAATCCGAGCTTTGAAATTGACAAAGGGGGAAAGTGAACTTAAAATTCTTCTTTAAGGGAAGGGATGTCGACTGATATTCCATGGCCAGAGATTGTTAGTAAATGCTAAGCCTGGATACATGCAAAGACAAACCTTCCTTTATTGCCCAAAGAGAACTTGAGTTGAAATATTGGGATAAGAGTGGGGGGGGGGTACTAACCCAGTTTATTAGACTAGTCAGCCCTGTTGCGAACGTTGCAAGGGGGCATTAGTGGGAGTCAAAAGCAGAACAGCTTGAAGAGTAGTTAAAAGAAAAAAAATAGTCCCTTGGTCCTTGAGGCGTTTTTATACGCTGCCTCCTATGAAAAGGCAAAGGAGCGGAGGGAGCCCTGTGGTTTACGTGCTGTGCTGCCAACTGCAAGTTTGGAGGCTGAAACCCACGAGTCACTGTGGGGAAAAAAGGAGACTGTTTTCTCTCGTGAAGTTTTGCAGTCTTACCCTCACTGTAGAGGGTCACTGGGTTATGAGTCAAAACCCACTTCGTGGCAGTGGGTTAGCTTTGGGGGTGTAAAGGGTAGCACACTGGGCACTCACCTGCTGCCGGGGATGTTGGCAGCTGGCACCCACCTGCTACACTGCAGGAGAACGCCGAAGCTGTCTGTTCATTTCAAGGTTTACAGCCTCCGAAGTTTGCTTTGACTTGGGAGCGGCTAGTTGGACATGGACTTGGATGTGCTCTGTAAAGGTAAGTTCCTGGGTGACGAAGGATTTTTGCTCAACCACTAACCTAAAGAGGACGGTTTGAACCGACTGAGTGGCCCTGCCGAAAAACAGTCTGGTGATCTGTTTTTGTAAAGATTAGAGCCACAAAAACTCTTGCATCGTAGGCGTTTTACTCTGCCATGCATCAGCCACCATGACTCTGAATCAACTCAAGGACAGTCGGAACTCCACAGGGAAACAGTTTCTGGAAAATTGGATACGGGCAAGTGTTATTTAGATTTATAAAGAGAGAAGGAATGTTTATTTGTGGACTAGGGAGGGCTGAACTTGGCATTGATCCGAGTAAGATTCTAGAGTGCCTTTTTTTTCCTTCAAAACAAGACTGTGAGCCCTTAGTGTTATAGAAAGGGATTATCATTTATTAAACACCTATCTTGTGTCAGAAATGGTGCTAGGCACTTTATATACCTTATCTCTATTATTTCTCTACATGCCTGTGCGATAGGCAGTATTTGTATTTTACAGGTGAGGAAATGGAGATCAGCAAGATGAAATCATTTACTCAAGGGTCACACCCGCACTAAACGACAGGGCTAGGATTCAAAAGCTCCGAGACATCTGATTTCAAAATCCTTCCTGTTGCCTTGCCTGGCACCACCTCAATGAAAACAAACCAGGATATGAAGCAGCTTCTTTTGTCCTTGTAAAACACCTTGCACTTGAAAAACAAGGCAAAATCCCACGCCATCTTTCAAACAGAGATTGCCGTGTTCTGCTAGTTTCATTAAATACACTTTTCAGGTGATAGAAAAAGTGCAAATATAATTGTTTCAACGAAGCAATGTCATTCCGTTACTGTGTACAGTGGAAATCCATTTCCACGTAGACATCCCTTCAATTCAGGAGTTAATGACATCAGGAGAGTGAAATCTGAAAGGATAGCCCCTTACTACTTGATTATCTACTGCTTTGGAACACTGAGCGGTGAATACCTGGCCCTTGGCTGAACTGAGTTTCCGAGTTATTAATGCAACAGGTGCTGCAAGATGAGGTCTGTGAACTGCAGGCCAATTTTCTGGCAGAGGATAAAATGTGAAGCAATAGATAGCTCAGGAGAGGACATGGTATATGGGGATACGGTATCTGCAAGCGACAGCCGCATATTGCTGAACAAGGGCTCTTCCAAGTACTCTGCTGTTAATCCAATCCGAACTCAGTCCTACATTAGAACAGGGAAAGCAAAGAAAAGGGACGGAGCACCCCTAACCTGAAGTAGAAAGGTCCCAGAGCAGGAGCAATATGGATAAGCTTATTTTTCTGTTTCTACATGCTTCCATTTCTTAACTTGGATTACACACGCAGTGTGTGGATGAGGATCAGATCTCTCTCCAATTTCAAGAGAGCAAGCGACTGAATGCAACTAGCACTGTCAAGATGTATCTATGTAGAGAGACAAACTGTGCCTGGCTACTAACGAAAAGGGGGAAGGTTTGAGTCCTCTCTTGGAACAAAAGACCTGCCTCTACACGTCCGAAAAGTCAGTCGCTGAAAATGCTATAGAGCCCAGCATTTGTGGTGACGAATACGGGGCTGCCCTGAGCTGACACTGACACCATTTCAATTCGTGTGCGTGTGACCTTAGGCAAGAGTCCTGAAAGATGCAAGCCCTCCATTTTCTCATTTTGAAAATGCAGCCAAGAAATAAGAATGTCCTTTTTGTACAGATGTTGATAAGACTAGATAACATATAGGAAAGAAAGCATTTAGCACGCTTCCTAATGCATCCAGACCCAAAGCCATGGCTGCCAGATCATCCCGACTCATCGCTTCCCACACCTACTGCCTCTGAGCTGATTTCCATTCCTGGAGATCTGATTTTCCAGAATAGAACTGCCATTTAGGATCCCAAGGCTGTCATTTTTATGGAACCCTGGTGGTGTAGTGCTTGGGCTGCAAACTGTCAGGTCAGCAGTTTGAAACCACCCACAGCTCCTCAGGAGAAAGAGGAGCTTTTCTAATTGTGTGAAAAGTTACAGTCTCAGAGTCACAGGACAGTTCTACCCTGCCATGTAGGGTCACTAAGTCAGAATCACCTCCATGGCAATGAGTTGTGTTTTTTCTATTAGTTGTTTGAATCTTGATGGAAGCAGACTGATACAGCTTTCTCTTGAAGCAGCTGGTGGGTTCAAAGCACTGACCTTTCGATTAGCAGCAGAGTGTCTAACCACTATGCAAGACGGCTCCTTTCTTAGAACATAGGTGGTATTCAGCAATGGGTGTCATTGAACTTTCTGGATCTCAGATACCTTAGTTGTACATTATTAGGATTGAGTCAGCAATCTCTGGGATAGCAAACATTGATACTAAAAAACTAATATAGAATGCCTTATCATGAAAACTACCATCTACACTCGAGTATAAGCCGACCCGAATATCAGCTGAGGTGCCTAATTTTACCACAAAAAAACTACATAAAAATGTACAGAAAAACCTGGCTTATACAGGGGTATGTATGGTCAGTGAAGTTCCTCAAAACCTTTCTGTAGGTTTTTATGTTTTGGTGATAGCACTCCTTATGCATCACTTCTGGTTTCAAATTTTAAGATGTTCTTAAAAGTATTTATTCCTGGTGTATTTTTGATGAGTCAGATATAAAGAGAAATTCTATAATTTTCCCCAATATTTTCACATTCAAAGGGAGTACTCTCATACCGCTTATGCCGTTGGTTGAGTTGTTGGCCCCATGGCGACATGCAAGTAGAGAAGAGTTGGAGAAGGAAGTGTATTCTCTGGGAACATCATTGCTATGCTCTGATGGATTTCACAGAGGAAAGTGTCATGGGAGTTGGGAAGTACAAGCTCAGAGACAGGGTCTCAGTTTTTCTTGTTCTCTTCATCCCCATTTAAATTTTTTTTTCAAAGGAAACCAAAGCAGGCATAGGAGGACTGCTTTAACCTCCTTATGTGTGCATCACATCACCCTCTTCTGCTAAGGAATCATTTACTTTTATTCACTTTTTCTGTTTTATCTTTATTACACTCACTCCTCACCTATTGGCCTAGTTAAGTCTGAAAGACCAAGCCATTATGCAGAACAATCAGCAAAATGGAATATGATCCCATCCGGTCATAAAATGGAGGATGAGTAGTACATCATTACATAACTGCCAAATTATGCCAATTGCATAATTGCCAAACCACTGAGAACCACAGCTCAGTCAAATTGACACATAACCATCCCAGGCAGCATGACTCTGGTCTCATACCTTAACATCAATTACTGCCAGACTTAAGTTGTTAATGTGTCAAATACTTGGATAGTTAAGTTTTACTATTTCAAATGTGAAATGGAAGATCAGGTGATAGTTAATGAGTTAGGGATAGGCAAGGGGGTAACCCACGAAAAAGGGGAAAAAGCTCCGCTTGGCAGAGCTTTCTCAGTACACATATTTTCCCCACTAGGCGAGCATCCGACATCACGCTCTGAGTTAGTGCAACCAGTGGCGTTGCCTGGGAAGGTTCTCTCTGGCCATAGTGGGTTTTTTTTTGTGTGGAAACAGTTTTTCTCAAACCTCATTTTTTTGTGATAGCCAATTTAAGGGAAGAGCATGCAGTTGTGAAATTTTGATTCCTGCTTAGGAAAAATGCCACAGAAACTGTTGTGATGATGAGTACAGCTTGCAAGGACAGCGCTATGGG
The DNA here is from genome assembly GCF_050624435.1 of Tenrec ecaudatus. Lineage (NCBI taxonomy): Eukaryota > Metazoa > Chordata > Mammalia > Afrosoricida > Tenrecidae > Tenrec > Tenrec ecaudatus. The sequence goes on along the minus strand of NC_134539.1, from coordinate 25,544,182 downwards.
AAAAACTCAAGTGTACAAGTGGTTTTCTTCTTTAAAAAAAAGGTGAAATGCTGATTGATGACAAACCTTGTTCTGGACATACATCAACTTGCTGAATGGTTGGAAATGTCAAATTGGTGCACCTTTACTCGACAACCGATGACAGACCATTGAAGAGATGGGGAAGTTATCTGCCCTATCTTGGATCTTGGTTCAATGAATTTTCATGGAAGATTTGGGAATGAGAAAGGTCACTGTGAAATTTGTGTCTTGGTTTCTGACAGGCCAGGTAAAAGAGCATCGAGTGGAAACATGGAAACATGCAGTGTTTTGAAAGAACAGCTCTAAGGGACCCGGACTCCTTTTTCCCCAGGTCATTTCTGGTGAGGAGACATGGTGCTATTCTTATGACCCTGGAGGCAAACATCAATCAAGCCAGTGAAGATGCCATCATCATGGTGTCCAAAACAAGCTCTCAAGTGAAAGCAAAGATCAAGACGACATTCATTTGTTTGGCCTTTTGATGTGAGGGGGAAAGTGCATTCGGAGTTTGTTCCACTAGGTCAGACTGTTCATCAAACTTTCTGTTCAGAGGTTCTGAAAAGATTGTGTAACAGTGTGTGACAAAAGGCCTGATTAACGGCAGATGGGGGACTGGTTTTGCCACCACAACAATGCACCTGCTCACACAGCCATCTCAAGTGACAGTAAAATCAGCATGTGTCCCTTGACCCAAGCACCTGACTCACCTGACCTCACTCTATGCACTTCTTTTTGTGTCTACAAATGATTGAAGAGGGACATGAAAGGAGAGCAATTTGACAGCTTGAAGGAAGTGAAGAAAGAAACAAGGGAGGTGCTGTCAGCCATCCAAACAGATGAGTTTGAAAACTGTTTCCAAAAATGGAACAGCAAATTTGACCAATTCGTTAAGTGTAATGGAGAGTATTTGAAGGTGATAAGTTATTTTGTAAACAAAATTTTAAATACATAACTCAGAAAAAAATTCTAGTTCTTTTTGGGTACCCCCTCGTATATGAGAATTTTATACTCACTGGTATATATTTATTTGCCATTTTGTTTTTTGTCTGCTATATCTATTGTTATGAGAACAGATATTTTGTCTGCTGTATTCTGTATTGTATCCTGACAATATTGATGAGTCTTAAGCATATAAAATACAAAATACTAGAGTCACTGACTTTGGGTCTACTTAGACTCATATTGAACCTCTATGTGGTTTCTAAGAGTACAAATCTTTAAGCGGGCAAATAGCTTCATCTTTCTCCCTTGGAGTGGTTGGTGGGGTTGAACCAGTCTACCCCAAGTATCCTTATTAAGCATGTAAATCCTCCAAATCAAACCCACTGCCATTGAGTTGGTTCTGATTAGTGGCTCCCCCATAGATATCAGAGTAGAACTCTACTTCATAGGATGTTCAATGGCTGATTTTTGGGAAGTATGCCACTGTGCCCCTTTTCTGGGGCCTTAGGGTGGACTTGAACCATCAATATTTTGATTGGTAGCCCAACACTGACAGATTGTGTTTCCCAGTAACTTCAATGCTTATAGAAGATGCTCAATAAATGTTTGTTAAATGTACAAAATTAGCTGGCAACAAGTTTCCTGTTCTTCATGATTCTGACAAAAATTACTGCCATGTACTCAGGGACACTTTCATGGTTATATTACTTTTCCACCAGAGGTCTTGGTGGAGAACATGGAAATTTGGCTTTTTCGCTCACAATGTCAGACAAGTCTTGCAACCATTGTGTCTTGTTTTTTTTTTTTTTTACCCACAGATCATCTCAGACCAATTAAAACTGTTTTAATTTCCCAGACCTTAATGGAACCTGGGTGAGCCTGTCCTACTGTCAACAATGACAGTGATTCAACGACACTGCGACGGTAACAGTTACGTTTTAGAAGGCACACCACATGGACATATATGGCAAACAAAATATATATCTCTGCACTGAGTTGTGGTGATTTGGTTCTGTTTGTTCCCTTTTGACATTATTAAGTAATATAAAATAAGGTATTGAAGACTGAAAAGTACCCAGCATGGCACCTGGGGGATTCCTAGTATCTGGAGGCAAGCTATGTGGCCTTCATGTGCTTGGTGGCAGGAGATGTCAGTTCCTCAATGTGAGAAAATTTTAAGACATAATAGCTGGCTTCCACCAGAGTGAGCATTGAGAGAGAGAGATATTGTAAAACAAAAGCAGTCATATCTTTATTTTATTAATTTTTAAAACCTTTTTCTTTTGGGTTGAGTAAACATTTACAGATCAAATCCTCAATTTTACATTCATCAATTCACATACATTTTTCAATTCGTATACGTTAATCTACTCAGTGTATCATCCCGTATTCCATTTGCCTTCTGTGTATCCTTTTTCCATTCTTCCTTAGCCTTCTGGACAATGGTCCTGGATACATACGGAACTTCTGATCTTGTGAGGTTGATTATTTTCACAAGGGGGTGAAGTAACTTCCAGATCTGGAGCATGACTATGAGCCACCATCTTGGTGGGTTCACCAGTCGCTATTTGACCAGTAAGCCTGATGCCTCTTATGATTTGGGGTTATTTTCCATATTTTCCCTCTCACTTTACCCAGGACCTTGTGTTGTGATCCTTTTCAGAGCAGCTCTTCATTATGGTGTGATGATATCTTGTTTTGATTTGCATTTCTCTAATGGCTAATGATTGTGATCATTTCTTCCCATGTTTGCTGATCACTGTGATTTTTTCCTTGGTGAAATGTCTGTTTATGTCCTCTGCTCATTTAAAAATTGAATTGTCTTTTTCTGGTTAAGTGTTGACAAAATTATTGCCAAATTTATTTCTGGCAAATTTATTTCCCAAATTATTTTTCCCGGTCTGTGGGTTCTTTTCTTACTCTTTGGTGAAATCTTTTGATGCATCTAGTGTCTGATTTTGAGAAGGTCCAGTGCTCTGGTTTGTGTTCTGCTGCTGTTTGTTTTCATTATGTTTGATAGTTTATTTATGTCATGTTAGAGCCCCTAAGTTTGTACCTGGTTTTTTTATTGATATTTGAGGTCTAGGTTTTAGATTTAGGTTCTTAATCCATCTTGAGTTTGATTTGTTTTTCTGCAAATAGATATCTAGTTTTACCACCAACATTTATCATAGGGGTTATCTCCATTTAATGTGTGTGTGTGTGTTTGTAAACAATTGGCTGAGCAAAGGTGGATGCATTTACTTTTGGCTTGTCAAAGTTTTTTCTTGGATCTGTGTGTCTGGGTAACAGAACCAGGATGTTTTGAGTACTATGACTGTGTAGTAAGTTCTAAACCACCATTTGTGCAATATTCTATCAGTCTCACAGATCAACTCTATGCATTTGGAGTATACAGTTTACTTTTCTGAAGACCAAATACCAGTACCAATCACCATTGAGAAGAGTCTAAGCATGGTAATTGCATGTGTTGCAGTTGAACAACATTCCATGGGGTTTCCAAGGGGAAGCAGGTCCCCAGGCCCTCTTCCGAGGTAGCTCTAACTAGGTTAAATGCACTCACTGCCAGCGGGTCAGTTCTGACTCATAGTGATCCTATATTTAGAACTGTCAAATTCTGACTGATTTTATAAATGCATAGTGTTCAGAATTGGAATACAATGACGGCCTGTATATTGAACTCTGATTGTTTTTGGAAGATTATATTTCAAACAGTTATATAAAATGTATTCTGGTTCCTAAGTAGATATTTAAAATGAATGTCTAACTTTTGAGGGATTTCATATTTCTACTATAGAATTAGTGGGCTCGGGAGAAATGAACTCATCTATTTTAACAAATTAAAAGTCTGAGCTTGTAAAAATTTTAGAATAGACAGAAAATCTGAATAAGAATTTAAACGATAGTGCTTTCTAAATGTAAGGGGATGGGCTCATGACAACAGAGAATCTTTTAAATCTGTGGTTTCTCATTTACTCTTGATATTGTACTTTCTCTTTTTTGGTTCCATCTTTTACATTAAATATCCAATTTTAAATTCTATTGTCTAATTGATTTAATGATTAAGAAAATGTTCCTGATATTCAGCCTAAATTTTTCTTCTTAATGCATTCCCATTACTCCTGGTTAAATTCTGAACAGCTAGGATTGATGAGGCCCCAAGAACTAATTAATTGATTGCTAAAGCATTGTGGGATTCTTGGTTTTAGAAATACGTTTAACAGTAAGCTTCAGGGTAAGCCTTCTTGTTGTGTGGTTTTCATGGACAAGTTGCATTTAATATTATCCCTCAGGCTATCATATATAAGCATAAACTAACAAGGTTCGATCTTTACATGATTTTCCAAAGTGATGTAAAGAAAACCAGGACCATTGCCACTGGGTCCAGTTTGCCTCCTATTGAGAGTAGGACTGAGTAGAACTCATACAGGACAGAGTAGAATTGTTCCCGTGGGTTTCTGAGACTAAATCTTCACAGATGCAGACAGCCGTGTCTCGCTTCTATGATTTAGCAAAGTAATCACACAGCCTTCGTCATCACACTTGGCCATGGAGAAAATAAAGAATTGAAAAGGAATGGCATCATATTCACTGTAAAAAGACTTTTCAGGATCTATCCTGAAGTATTATTAGTGCTAGGATAATATCTAACACTTACAAGGAAATGGATCATATGATTCAGATAGTACTAATTATTCACTAGAACTAAGGGTGAAGCAATGAAAGATGTTTTACCAACTTATGCATTATGAAGTTAATCAAGCATGTAATGAAGCACGATGCACTGGTAATTATTGATGCTTGGCATGGGAGAGTTGGAAACAAAGGGGATGTGCAGTAGGGAAATATGGCCATGATGATAGAAACAGTGTTCGAGAGCACATGATAGAGGTTTATGAAACCAATGATTTATTTCTTGAAAATACAAGTGGACATTGCCAGATGTTTTACATGGGAGTCAAATCTATTACATCTGTGAAAAGAGATGATGGAGGAGCCCAATATCATTGGTGATAACAAGAGCAGAGACCTACTTCAGGACATCCCAACAATTGCTCATATGCAAATTCAAGTAGAAACTGAAGAAAATTATAACAAGTCCATGAGAACCAAATTACAATCTTGAATATATCTCACCGGAATTCATAAACTATCTCAATAAGAGATTTTGCATTCTAATGACCAAAGACTAAACAAGTTGTGAGATGAAATATGAAGAGATAAAAGGGCAGTTAAAAAGATAAGAAAAAAAAGGTCAAAATAAGTATCATAAGAGACTCTGAAACTTGCTCTTGAATGTAGAGTAGCTAAAGCAAATAGGATAAGTAATGATGCATAAAGAGCTGAATAGAAGATTTAAAAGTATGCCTTATGATGACAAAGTAAAGAATTATAATGAAAGAATCATGCTGAAAGATCTGAAGAAAAATTAATACATTGAGTTGCTATATTGTTATATGTAGATCTATTGACAAAATACTGAAAGATGCAGAAAGTGTAAAAAATGGGAAGAATTGGTTGACATTCAACTATTTCAGGGGGTAGCATATATTGAAAACCTGGTGATATTGAGGGAAGCAGCTCAAGCCGCACTAATCACATTAGAAAAAAATTAAAACTCCAGGAATTGATGGGCTATCAATTGGAATGTTTCAACCAACAGATAAAACACTAACGGGGCTTATTCATCCATGCCAAGAAATTCGGATGACAGCTCCAGCCAATGTAGTGGACGAGTTCCCTGTTTGTGCATATTTCAATGAAAGATAGTCCAACAGAATGTGGAAATGAGCAACAAATCATCATTAATATCATGTGCAAGCATATTTTTGCTGAAGATACTTTAAAAAACGTTGCAGTGGTACATTCAAAGAGAGCTGCCAGACATTCAAGTCAGATTCAGATGATGACAGAAACTAGGGATATAACTGCTGATGTCAGATGGATCTTGGCTGAAAGTGAAAGACATCAGAAAAATGTTTACTTGTGTTTTGTTGACTGTGTGGATCATAACTTAAAATAACATTGTGAAGAATGGGAATTCCACAACATGTCCTTGTGTTCACACAGAAACCTGCACTTAGACCACGAGGCAGTTGTTTGAACAAAACTACGGGGTTTAAAATCCAGAGAGGCGTGTGTCCTGTTGCATCCTTTCATCGTACTTATTCCACAGGCACGATGTGTGACCATCTTGCGGTTGTCCTAACTGGAGAAGGTGCTATCTGAACTGGAGGACGACTCAGTAATAACCTGCAACACGTAGATGATCCAAGCTCTGTTGCTGAAAGGGAAGACTTTTGCTTGCTGAAACTGAAGAATTGAAGCATTTACTGATAAAGATCAAAGGCATAATAGGGACTATATCTGAATAAAAATTTTAAAAAATCCTCACAGCTGGAACAATAAGCCGCATCATGATAAGCACAGACAAAGGTGACTTGTCACACCTTTTATTTTATTTGAATTCACAGGCAGCAGTTATGGAAAGAGCAATGGAGAACACCACATGGCACACTGCATTAAGAACGCGGTTGTTAAAGACCCCTTAAGTGTTCAAAGAAAGAGATGTTACTGTAAGGACTAAGATGAGCCGGATCCAAGCCAGGATTTTTTCAATGGCCGCATAGCTATTGAAATCTACACAATGACTAAGGGAACCACAGAAAAATGGATTCTATTAAGTTAGGGTGTTGGTGAAGAATATAGAAAGTGTCACGGACTGCTAGAAGACCAAGCAAAACTGTTTTGAAGAAGTTCAGCCAAAATACTACTTAGAAGTGAGGATGGTGAAATATATCTTATGTACATTAGACATGTTATTACGTGGGACCAGTTCCTGGAAAAGGACATCCTGGTTGCTAAGGTCAGTGAGCAACACCATGTGTCACACAGACACAGAATGGCTTCCACATGACAGCGGTTGAGTGGGTGGTGAGTGGCAGTGCAGAGGGGCTGTTGGTTGTACGTGGCACAACGTGGGAACAGACTGGACTCTATTTAGAACAACTGTGATGGAAAATCAAACAAGTGCTCGGTTAAGGGCAAATTGCAGCCATCGTAGCTAGAAAAGTGACATAAATTACAAAAGTAGAAAAAGCTCTTCAGGGCAACTTTTAGATGGTTGACTGGGATTTAAGTAAGGGACTTAAGAAGGTAAAGCAGGACATTGATTATGCCAAGAAGACCACGTGGTGCAGTGGGTTATGAGTTGAGTTGCAAACTATAAGGTTAGTGGTTCAAACGTCCAGCCTCTTCAAAGGAGAAAGAGGAGCTTTCTCAGAAACCCATTAAGACAGTTCTGCTCTGTTCTACAGGGTCACTACGAGTCAGAGTCATCTGGATGGCAGTGAGTTTTTATTTTAAATTTGTGAACTCTGCAAATAATGGAGAGTGGGGTTATTTGGAAAATTGCGGTAGGGGGTTAAGGATATGTATGGGTGTGACCAAACCAAAATCCAGACTCACTGCCACTGAGTCAGTTGAAACACATAGAGACCCTATGGGACGGGACGGGACTGGCCCTGTGCTTTCTGAGATTGTAACTCGTTACAGGAGTAGAAAGCCTTGTCTTTCTCCTGCCTGGGCGAGCCAGGGAGGGAAAAATCATGGAACACCTTTCTATGTCATCATTAAAACTTAGGCTTGATCTTCAATTAGTTGGGGAGTCCATAGTAGGGTTAGGGGGATGCCCATAAAGCAAAAGTGACTTATAGTCTTTAGGTGCCCTGGCAGCGCTGTTAGGCAAGCACAGGACCACTAACCACTGCCTGCTGTCCTAAAGATTGATAGTCTCAGAAATCCTCTAAAGGCTCACTATGAGTGATGATCAATTGATGTTGTTTTGGGGGGGTGGGGTGGGATGGGAGGGGAGTGGGATACTATTTAATGTCCAATCTACAGAGAAGTATTGGAGGGAACTCTCCCATATACCCACCCACATCCATAAAAACTGCAGTACGACTTGAGAAAACCAAAAGCAGCCAAACCCCAAACCAGGTTGCTCTGCCAGTCCTGGTGTGTTCAAGCCTGGTGTGTTCAGTTGTCCCAGAGGGGATGCCAGGCAAAGGTGAGACCCTTTGCCTGATAGAGGGCAAGGGTGGGCTTTACTTTTGGAATTGGAATGCTTTGTGGTAGGATAAAAATGGGAGATATTTTTCTTAATTTATCCCATTTCCCCCTCGATTAGCCTTTAGAAAATTATTTCAAAGAGTTTTTTTTTTGTTTTTATTTGTTGTTTTGATAAATGTTGCAGGGTGCTAAAGACCGTCTTTTGAAAAGGCTTCTAGAATTTTAAGCACTCATAGTTCTTTCTGAAGAGAGCAGGGAAATGCTACTTATAAATACTTTACAAATATTATATTAAAACATGACTATGGCATTTATGAAATTACCTCTGAGCAGCACCCAAAGGATTCTTATGGCGTTTGCCTTTCCTGCTAATAAGCAGCAGGTGCGACGCGAGCAGGGTCAAGGTTATTTAATAATGTTTTATGCATAGTTTTGGGTGGCCAATGTGGGATTTACCTTGACACTCTCAGAATTTATTGGTTGGCAACTATATTAATGAAAGAAAATGAATTTTTCCTCCTCTTCTGGGAGCTCTGTTAGAATCACTGTGAGTTCTTTTATGTGCCGCTAATTTACTTTCAGATTACAGGGTCAGAGAAGTTCCACACCTCCCCTCCCCTGAGCTCTTCCTGAATGCTCCCTGCTGCATGCTGGGAGGGAAAGACAGCTGAGAGGAAGGAGACAGTGGTGCTAAGAGGGGTAGAAATGGGAGAAGAAAGGAGGGAAAAAGTAAAGATATATTCTTCTCTGCATTTTCACATCAATTTACTAGACTGATTCATGGAAGAGTGCTTTGGAATCATAAAGGACTAAAGGCTTGCTAATTGTGATTAGGAGCCCTGGTGGCGTGCTAGTTATACTTATTGGGCTGCTAACTGCAAGGTCAGCTGTTCGAAACCACCAGCCCTTCCACAGCACTACAGAGTTAGTGTCTCAGAAACACACCGTGGCAATTCTATCCTGTCCTATAGGGTCACTATGAGTCAGCATCAACTCAGTGACAGCGAGTGAGACTTGTTACTAAGCAAGAACACTCAAACTCAGGGATTCAATGGTGTTCTTCCAAAATGCCCATAGGTGGGAATCCTAACCTTGATGTCACTGGTTCTATTCCCATTTGGGAATGAGTTGGCTCCGTTGTTCATCCCAATGAGTAATGAAAGATGCAGGGTTCCTTTTGTAGGGGGTTTGCAGCCCATCTCATTTGAGGATGAAAGAGATAGAAACCAGAAAAGCAAGCAAACAGAGCTGGGGGATGATTGATGCCAAGGAATCAGGAAACAAGTTGGGGCGATGCCGGAAGACCTTCCTCCAGAGCCAACACAGGTAGAAAACCTTCCCCAAGGGCCAGAGCCCCCATTCAGGCTTGTGGCGTCCTGAGCGCTGGGAAAATACATTTCCGTTTGTTAAAGCGTTCTACTTGCCGTATTTCTGTTATAGCGGCACTAGATAACGAAGACAGCTTCTGACACAGTCTGAGACAGCCGCTGTAAAGAAAAGTAATAGAACTAAAATACATTGGACAAGGGGTTGTAACTTTTATGTGTATGAAGGTAAAATGTACTCGTGATTTATATCCCTTTTTGATTAACACCCTGAGATGTATATGTGTATACACAGAGGCATATTTTATTTACAGCTTTGTTTTGGCAGTCATCTGCATCCAAAGTACCTTTTGAAATACTGCAGAAGGTCAAAGAAACAATTCTAAAGTTGGGTAATAGTTGAAATTAAAAGGCAAAGGAAATGGAGGGAGACAGTTTACTGCCGAGATATCAAATTTTATTTTAATTTTTCAGCCTGAAGTTTAACACCAAAGATAAATCTTTCCCGACAGGATCGGTTCAGGAATATATCATATCAACTTGTAAGTTATTAGCTGGGTTTTTGAGACAGATATCACCTCAGTAATCCTCCAAATGCATTTACTTTATTTTAAAGGCTGTTCTTTCCATTATTAATGCCATACTGAATCACAGAACCATTCGTGATAAAATGTGCTACTCGAAGAAATCCTGTAAATGCATCTGCAATGGTTGCTGACATGTTTCAACTCACCTTAAAACATACTGAAAAATTTTGGAAGATGTTTTTATCTTACCATATATTCTCCATAGAAGGTTAGAATGCAATTTATTAACTCTGTGGAAGTTGAAAGCTACACTTGAATAAAGTGATACCAATACTTGTCAGGATTGGCTCAAATTATGTATTTTATGAGAAAATAGCACAATTCTACACTGTGAAAGTCTTACATCAGTTAGATTCTTGTGAGAGTAGAGTAGATAGGTTTAATTAGCTTCAAAAAGGATTCGTTTGCTCTTTAAAGCCAGAAAATCTCTCTGCTACTACATTTCTAGTGTCCCCACAGAAACTGGGAAATTTTAAAGGAAAAACTGGCTGCAATGAATCCCATAAATGGTTTAAAATGTATTCAGCTGTAACGGTCTGGTGAGAATGGTATAGTGTCAGTTTTTGCTTTTCTATCATCTGTATTTAAGGCTAGTCAACCTCTTTGAGGTTCCATTGCCTCAAGTTTCCAACAAGAATGTTGAATATTCTGGGCTTTCCTTTAAGGTTTGGGTTTTTCCTATACATCCGAATAGATCAGGCCAGTTTTCCAAGTGTCTGAGAGTTACAAGAGAATGGCCGAATGGTAATTTAATGAGGCATGCAGATTTATCCTATGTCAAAACTATGTAAACACAACAGAGGAGTAGATAGTGTTTATCATGGTATTCATATTTAGACTCTAGATTTCAGATGTTGGATCCATAAAATGTAAAAGGACCAACCTTAGGACCTTTCTAGAAATCATGTAGATTAGATGTGAATCTATCCATCTTACTTTCTGGGTGAGGAGGCTGAGTTTTAGAAAATTTCGGGGTCTTAGAAGTCTTACCTATCAAGTCACTGTTGGCCAGATCTAGAACCCAGACTCCCAAGTCCCTTTTCATGCCTATCAGTTTGTCATAACACGGTGGCTTGAAGCTGTGGCGCTAGAAACAATGCCCCAGGCATTAGAAACCCCAAGAGGGCCAGCCATGGTGGGGAGGTTGTAGTAGAGCTCCTAAATTAACACAGACTAAGGAGTAAGACTTTGGGATCTACTTCCAGATATGAGCTAGAGAAAACCCTGTGATCACAACAGAATATGTCTTATTAATACTACATGATGACTCTCTTGTATTGGAAGACATTCAAAATACGCAGCGATGGCAATAACCGATCTTGCGAACAAATGGTCTTAAGATGGCACAGGAATGGGCCATGCTTGGCTCTGTTGTACACGGGCTTGCTATGAACAGCACAAGTCTCCTTTCCAAGCTGTCTCCCAGGTAAGGGCATCCTTACTTCATTTGATATGCAGATGCAAGTGACTGATCACCATCAGTGATTTTTCAAGGGGCCACGTTGATGACAATTTGATCACTGGTAGCACATAGCAAGAAGGGGGCTCGAATTTGGAGGGCACATAAACTGTTAGAAAACATATTTCAAATTTGTTCCTCATCCTCTTGAACTACTCGCATCATTGTTTCCCCCTTTTGTGCTGTTAAACTTGAATCTAGACCTGATCACAATTGAAGTAGTAACTGAGAACCTCCACATGCCTTGGCCTCAGGGTTTCAAACCAAACCCACTGCCATCGAGTCAAGACCGACTCATAGCGGCCCCATGACACAGGCTAGAACTACCCCTGTGCGTTTCTGAGACTGCAACTCTTCACAGGAGTAGAAAACCCTGTGTTCCTCCCACGGAGCGGCCGGTGGTTTCGTACTGCTGACCTTGCAGTAAGCAGTCCAACACATAACCACGATGTGAGCAGGACTCTGTTTTCAGGGTTAGGGGTTTAATTTTTCATGTATTTAACTAGCTGCAGATTGATTTACCATTCTGGGTTCTGAGGCTACAGTTATGGAGCAGAACCAGTTCTTGTAATCATGAGTTTTAGTACAGTGTCAGAATTCACCTCTCTTTTGGATTAGCTGTGGGTGTGTGTTTGGGGGGAGTCAGCTATGAGGTACGGGTTCGGGAGTTTCCAGCCAAGTCTTTGCCATCTTCCTTCCCATCTACTCTTTTCAGATTGATGTTCCTTTAGGACAGCGGTTCTCAAACTGTGGGTTGTGACCCCTTAGGGGGGTGGAGCGACCCTTTCACAGAGGTCACCCGATTCATAACAGTAGCAAAATTACAGTGATGAAGTAGCAATGAGAATAATTTTATGGTTGGGGGGTCCCCACGGCATGAGGAACTGTACGAAAGGGTCGTGGCATGAGGAAGGTTGAAAGGGTCGTGGCATGAGAACCACTGCTTTAGGATGTACCTGGAAAATAACCAAAACATCGGGCTGGAGGGCACAGCCCTCAAACTTCTAAGTCTGCACGAGACTTTTGCAAGGAATTAGGGTCCAGCTACAAAGTGAGAAGGCACAGTCATAAGATTGTCCTCACTTCTCACGCCATCCACGTGTTCATGGGTTCTCAAGACCATGCTTTCAATAATGCACTATGAGGAGTCACAGAATAAACAGAGAACTGTTATATGAACATAAACAAACTCACTCTTCACTCGCTTGCCTGCTCGCTCGCTCACTCACTCACTCACTCACTGCTCGCTCACTCGCTTGCTGCCAGCAAATCCATTCTGACTCAGAGGAGGGTAGCACTGTCCCTGTGGGTTTCCAAGCCTGAAGCTGTTTATGAAGTAGGAAGCCTCACCTTTCTCCAGAGGAGGTGCTGGCCGTCTTGAACTGCTGACTTCGCAGATATTTGATCACAGAGAAAGGATACAGGTTAAAAGTGGTCAAAAGAAGTGGCAATGTAAGTCAGAGTTTGGGAAGACTAGGCATGAGAAGTTTCTATCACTCTCATACATTACGCACTTAGAACTGGTAGTATGACAACAGACAGCAAATATTGCCAACTGGGAAGCTCATCCTAGATGTGATGTCCAAAGTGTTCGTTGGGAACCATTTCTGGGGCATGAATTGATTGATTGATTGCCTGCGTTGTTGCTCTCAAGCCTCCAGTAAACCAATCGTAATAGTGACCTTACAGGACAGAGTAGAGCTTCCCTTTGGGGTTTCTAAGACGGGAGATCTTCCTAGGAGCAGCAAGTCTCTTCTTCCTCCCTCTGAGTGGTTGGTGGGTTTGAAGTGCGGACCTTGTAGTAACCCACTACCCCACTAGGGCTTCTTGGGTGACGCCAAGCCCCCCCCCCCCAAGTCACATGATTAAACCTTTTGATCTGACCAGAACCCATCATAAGTTTATACTTGTTGCTAGACCCCACCTTAAATACCCAAGTGTCCAGTCCCCCATCTCAACAAAGACACTGCCATGTGCTGTGACAGAGTTAAATGCCAAACTCTGAAAGCAAAAGCGAGACATCATTTTGTGCAAAGTCAGATTTGTTTCCGCTCAGAGGGATGAGATATTCTCTGTGAAATGGGATGAAGTTAGAAAACTTTCTCATTCTCATTTTTCTCGATGTACCTCCTAACTGTCAGAAACATCTCCTATAAGAAAATGGATAATATCAATTGTTTGGGCTTTTTCCCCCCTGAAATGTGTGGGGTGTTTTGAAGTTTATGTTGAGCCTGAATGGAGGAGCACTGCACAGGTCCTCTGAGGAATCTGAAGATTCAGAAGCAAAATGGAAATCCTCCATATGCAAAGGAGCACACAAAACAGACTGTATTCAGGATATTTTCAAAACCTGCAGCCCACGATCTTTGTTAACTGCAATATTTTGGTTTTGCTTCCAACAATTTCTTCCACCTTGTATAATCATGGCACCGAATAAGTGTTCAACATTAAAACAGAGACTGCTTTTCAGCTGCAGGGTGGCTGTGTTTCAGAACGGAGGAGAACATGTGCCTTCTGGATGAGAGGTGTAATATAAATGCAACTTATTACCATTTCAGGCAGAATTCCCAGGCTGGCATTGAGCAATTAAAAAAAAAAAAGCAAAGCTAAACAAACCCAGGAGAACCACATTCCCTTTTCATTCAACCCAAGATGCTCAGTTATTGTGGACAAAGAACTAGAAGACGCCACCGTTCTTTGTAGACTCTCTTCCAGCGGAGGCAGGAAGTGAGAGAATTATTTTTTCTCTTCCACTAATCAGCAGAGAGTCTAAATGAAGAGGTACAAATGGCTCTTTCAAGAATTTGTGAAAGCAACATTCATTTTAGAAAAAATATACTGATTTCTTTCTCTGAATTGAATCGTCTCTCTCAATCGTTCCCGACCTTCATCTTCTCTTCAGAGAAGAGAGGCCTGGTTGGATGGAATTGTCTGTCCTGGTGAGGGGCAGGCTTGGATGGCATTGTCTTTGTATGAACATTTAGATTGAGAAAGACATATTTCCCGGACTTCATGACTTTATAAAATAGACTCTGCCTTAACTCAGAGAAAAGAAACAACATGTTCGCAAGCAGGAATTCAGGCCTAGCAATGGCTGAAAAATGCTTTCCAAGGAGCTGTATGCCCTTGTCTCTTTGGCTTCAAGACTTCACTATGAGATCACATTTTTCTCCTGTATGTTGCTACCTTTAAATATTCAGTATTGATTTCTGCCCATTCGCTCTTCCCAGTTCAAGGTTATGCACTCTTTGATGCGTTTGTAAGGCGGCTGTGCTTACACGGAAATGTGAGCGCTCTTTACCCGGGACTGCTCTAATCTCCTTTCTAATTCGGTCGATATAATGAATCTGGAAACTCTAACCTTAAGGCCAAATCATTTACCATCAGTTGTCTGTGTTTGGGGAAGGCACAGACAGAGAGATGACAAGAATTTTTTATCCACAGAAGGAGCACATTGGCTATGAGTGTAAAAGCCCTAAATTTGCTAAGACATGTAACAAACCTTCCTCCACAGGATTGAGCGGTAACAGAATGGATCATGCATTATGCTAAGTGGAAAAAATGACATAAAAACCTTGTTTTTTCTTTTAAATAATTTTCTTCTTTTGTTATTTACTAAGTGCTATATTCTGAAATTGGTTTCAGTACTCCCGCGAGTCTGAAGTTTACATTTCATTTGATGCTATGGGGGTGGGGTGGGGGGGGGGGGGCTCACGCTCATCTATGCTGACTCATTTTTTTCCATGTGCTAATGAATCCTCTGCTGTGTTCCGTACCCAGAGAGAAACACATACAAATATTTGGTTGCAGCTGTATTTTAATGTTTTTACCGATATTTTTCTGTTACTCCAAGGCTTAATGACAATACTGATATTGAACAAAACAGGGATTGGGAGATGACTTTCATTTGCTGCAACAATTGCATGATATAAGAACACAACCTCAAAAGTCTAGCTAGAACTACTGTGTATGATACAGTAATAATAGATGTATGACACAATATATTAGTCAAAACCCATGGAACTTTATAGCATGATCAATGAACCTTAATGCATACACAGTTGAAGAAAAATAATTTATGAGGTCAGGGCATTCAAGGATGGAATGCAGAACATGACCAAAGAACCTAGCCATTTGAATTACAAGTGTAAGAAACAATCTCACTGAAAGAATGATTTAAAAAAAGAAAAGTAAAATCCACTTAGCTAACATTGGAAAGCAGTGGCATCTATAAACTCCAGGAATTAACGTGATGTACCTTAGTCCTCAAAGGAACATCCTTGCTTTTCAGTACTCTAGCGAGGTTTTGTGCGGCAGATTTCCCTAATGCAACTCATCTTTTGACCTCTTTACTGCTGTTTCCATGAGCATTGATTGTGGATCCAAACAAGACAAAATTCTTGACAGCCTTTTCTCCATTTATCATGATGTTACCTGTTGTCTACTTGTGAGGATCTTAGTCTTCTTCACATTGAGCCTTAATCCACCCTGAGGTCGGCAGTCCTTGCTCTTCAGCAGCAAGCACTTCAAGTCCTCATTTCAACAAGCAAGCTTGTGTCATCTACATATTGCAGGTTAATAAGCTTTCCTCCAATCCTCATGTCACACCTTTCTTCATATAATCCAGGTTTTCTGATGCATTGGTCAGCATACAGAGTGAACAAGTGTGGTGAAGGGATACGACCTTGACACACACCTTCCCTGATTTTAACCCATGTAGGATTCCCTTGTTCCGTTCTCACCACTGCTTCTTGATGCAGGCACAGGTTCCACAGGAGCTCAATCAGGTGTTCTGGAATTCCCATTCATCTCAAGGTTACCCAGAGATCGTTATGAGCCACACCGTGGAATGCCTTGACATAGTCAATAAAAGACAAGTGAATGTCTTTTTTTTGCTTTCAGCCAAGATCCACTGGACATCAGCAATGATATCAATATTCCATTGATGGTGTATAGAAAGGACAGAGGATCCAACTGGAAAGACTCAATAGTCAGAGCTGGATCAATTTGAGCAACAAAATAAATATAATAGTATTGGATTATGACTCGAGTATAAAATGAATATCTGAGTTGGTTGTTTTAAGTGTCATCAACTCTGTTCTGATTTTACTATTAGTGCTGGGATTATAAATACCCAAATTTATTTGATCTGCCACTTCATTTGCAGAAGAAAAAAAAATTCAAACTCAGCACCCTCTGGCAATGACAACTTTTGTACAGTAGTCCACAATCCAGTATAAAGTATATGTGTGTGTGTTTGTAGCCTCCCTAGATTGTTCCAGAACCTTCCAGGGAGTGGTAACACCCATTTTGGGAAACACGGGGCTAGATGATATCTCATTATTGTTTTTATATGTGTTCTGTTCTCTTGAACACGGGGTTCCTATGAGTCAGAACCAACCCAATAGCACCTAGCGACAACAGCAACAATGGCGGAATTGCCCAATGCAACGTGTCTTTGGTTTCTTGGATGCTGTGTCTAAAAGCTTCTAGATCAAGCACAGTGTGTGAAACCATTTGTTGACTTTTGACCACAGTTATTTTCTGGTGCCATTGAGTTGGGTTTCGATTGAAACACTGGCAGCCCCTACGCCATCTTCCCCCATGTCATGGTTCAGACCATTGCCACGGCCGTCTGTCCATTCATCTCCTTGATGGTCTTCCTCTTTTTCTTTGACCTTCTCCTGTACCAAGCACACCCTTTTCCAGAGACTGGGCTCTATTGTTAATATGCTCAGCATCTGTGAGAGGAAGTCTCAACATCCTCAATTCCAAGGAGAATTCTGACTGTATTTCTTCTGAGAAAGATTTATTTGTTTTTCTGGCCATCCATGATACCGTCAATCATCTTCGCCAACCCCAGGTGTTAAATGCATCAATTCTTCTTTATTCCTTGTCGATACAATATGTTCCCTTTTGTGATTTATTTATTTATACTCAGCATACTTTTCCTCCAGGCTCATCCTTGTTATAAGGTGTTTTGCAGCTCCATCATTATTCGTTAATGTTGTAAAGTCTACCATTGTGTGTATTTTTGTCGATGAATCCTTCTGTTGATGAACATCCAGGTAATTTTCCTCTCTTTGCTATTGAAAATAGAGCTGTGATGAACATGGACAAACAAATCTGTGTTGGAAGAAGCAAGGCCAGAGTGGTCCTTAAAGGCAAGGATGGCAAGACTTCGTCTTACGTACTTTAGACCAATCCTCAGGAAGACCGGTCCCTGCAGAAGGACATCATGTCTGGTAAGTAGAGAATGGCAGAAAAGCGGGACAGTGAAAAAGACGGACTGACCCAGTGACTGCATCAAGGGACTCAGGCATAGGAACAATAGTGAGGATGGCACAGGACCATGCGGAGTTTCGTTCTGTTGTGCAAGAGGTTTATCTGGGTCATAGTTGACTCAATGGCCCCTAAAACCAACAATGTAGTATCAGTACACTGCAACAATAACTAAAATTGTGTAAAGAAACAAGACAAAGTAGATGACTGGGACCTCCTAAATATTTGACATTTATGTGAATTAAAAAGTTTCACAGTAAAAATGAGAAGCTACAACTAGAAATAAATAAATAAACACACCTCAAACAAGAGACTGATCTCTAAAATTTATAGAAAATTTCAATATCTCAGCAACACAAAGACAAATAATCCAATTAAAAATGGGCAGAGGCCCCGGTAAGGACAAGCTCATGGTTCAACAAATGTTAACCATTTCCCTACCATGTGCTAGACTCAGAGTCATGTTGTCTCCCTGAGGTAAGTGGAGTGAATTCAGCACGAGGGTTAGAATAAAGGTGAATCAACGATACGTGTGGGGCAGTTTTTCAATCATTCTGAATTTAGAAATGGAAACATTTTAGGACTTTACAGTGTTCATGAGCATGCAAACAGGAAAGGTTCATAATTAAGAGAACTAGAAAGTATATCAAATAAGTCATTTTAGCTTCAAGTGACTAGCCTGAACCAAGAAATACCTTTATAAAATAGAGTTGAGGAGCTTAATTTTCCCATTCTGAAAAAAATTTTGATGAAGCATATGGACACAGGACTGGATATTAAAGCCTTATGAGCTCTGTGACCCCATTAAACCTATCTAACTCTTGGAATATATGTTTTGTGACCTCTTTTTGGTAATAATTATGTTTGTATTACAAGATTTTTGAAATAGAAAATGTTTATTGTGAATACAATATTTAGAAAGTTGACTGGCACAAAGTAAGTTCCCGATACATTCCTGAAAGTTCTTCAGAAATTGCGCATTCATAGCCTCCTAAGTGCTCCGGGAAGAAGAATCATTTCGGATGTCCCAGGATTTTTATAATCCTTATGAACTCCTTCCTCTTCGCACTTCATGTTTATTTAAGGCAAAAGTGTCCTTCTCTGGATACAGGTGCTTTATAAAATCAGTTTCTGAACCGATTCCTTCTGAAAATGTTACATCTTTACTTTAAGATGGCACAGTTCCAATGATGTAGTGGAATGTCAGCGTCGTGATTCACGCTGGTGCAAAATGGCATTCTCCATGCATTGGGTTTCCCTTAAGACAGCAACACACACACACACACACACACATCCATTGGGGTTTTTGGCAATCAACTATCTGTATACACACCCATACATACATTCATATATATAGTTCTTTCTCTGCTCTCTCGCTGTGTCTTTCTTTTCAGAGGTTCTTAATCAGTAGGTGTGGGCAGGTAGTTCATTACAGGTCAATGAGTGTTAATATAGCAAGAGTCTGATATAATCATGAAGGGGCTTAATATTTTTAAATATTTGGATGAATTATGTAAAAAGGTTTTATCCCTGTACCGTGTCTCTTTTCCGTTCTGTTCCAAAGGGGAATCTATGTAAACTTGCTCATTCCTTGAGGTGGAATTGCCTAGTTTATCTAATTAACCCCTTTCATTTCCTAGTTAAATATATTTTGATGGAAAATACTTTCTCATTATTCCATAAATTTCCTTCTGTAGAGCTGATTTCTGCTTTAGACTTTGTTTAAACTGGGTTTACCAGAGAAACAAATCCAATGACACTCATATGTGTAAGAGAGAGCTTCATATCAGGGAGTAGTTACATATATTAGGGGAGCAGCCCAGCTCAGTCCAGATCAAGTCCATGTGCCCTCTACTAGTCCATAAATTTGATACTAATTCATAAGTGCCTCTTCAGACTTATGCAGTCACAAGCAATGATGTAAAATGTGGGAAGATCACAGGTCAGTGGGTGCAACGTTTTGTGACTCAAATGACGGTGGCTGCTGCAGGTCTCAGCGTGGCTCACCAGCAGGAAGGCAGAGAGAGAAAGGGAGATTGCCAGAATCCTCCTTTTGAGAAGGCAGAGAGAGAGAGAGGGAGAGGGAGGGAGAGGGAGAGGGAGAGAGGTGCCCAGAATCCGCCCACAGGGAGGCACCCACAGTCTGTGACCTGATTGACAGGCTAGACGCCACTCCTACATTTTTATATCTTCAAATTGACATAAAATTAAGTACCACAGACTGCAATGGCTAGGATGAAACAAAATGTATGTTTCCTATTTTTGGCCTAAAAATCTACATAAAGGAGATTTTTTTATATGTAGATCCTTGTTCTTATAGATGATATGGTATGGAATGAAAATATTCTGATGCACAGGCATTTGAAGGGTAGAAAATGTAAAAATCCTTACGGTCTTAGTTAGTACTTTTTGAAGTGTACAAGTGCAAAGAGAAGGCCAGACCCTCAAAAACATAACTTCACAAGCCTCCGGTTGCTAATTCTATTTATTTTTCATGGAATTTGTTATTTTGGTGCTATGTCTGCAATTGGGGGTTGGCAGTCAAAGATATGATTCCTTCATAATCCTTTATATTTCCTTCCCCTCTGTGAGTCTTGAGATGAAGGCTTGAGATGAAGGCTTTCCTTGGGACATAGGTGACGCTACTGCTGTCTTGTGATGGCGTCTCTCTCTGTGAAATTACTACAGAGTTGTAGTCTAGGAAAGCATTGCGTTCTTCATAAATGTATGCATATACATTAATAAAAGGCACATGTCTTTAATACCACATTTTTACAGAGAGATATGGGAATGACTTTGAGCCAGTTATTCAAGAAGTTACCTTTTAGAATGAGGAAATGAAGATACCAGGAACACAGAACATGGGAAGTCAAGGCTTGAACTTCTAACACAGTGGGCTTCTTTCTTTAAAATAGTGTATATGCAGATAGTTATGGATAGAGATGAGGCAGAAATATACCTGGAATGTAAAATTGTTTGGGAACACATAATTTCAACTGGTTTAATATAAAATGGGAAGCAACAATTCTGGCTTGAGAGTCAGGACTTTATGTTACATTGTGCATTACACATGGAAAACACACACCCCGTAAAGAGAAGCGAGGACTTAGAAGGCTAACGGACTTTGAATATTTGATTGTATAATGGATCCATAGAAGTTTCAGCAAAATGCCTAACTTTACACACTTGGTGTAATAAAATTTCTATAATCTTGAAATATCCACCTACTGGAGAGAATGCAGCTCTGGGTATGGGGTGGGAAAGATGTGTTCAGTACTGACAAGACACACTAGGACGACTTGGGGGTAAATATTAGGGTACAATCGTCACAGATCCAGTGTAGGTTGTGATGTGAGGAAGGCTCAGCTATACTTTTCTTTTTCTAAAGATTTGTTTCCATTCATTAATACACATATTTGGTTTTATGTCATTGATTGCAATTCCCACAAGTTAACGTCGCCCTAGTTCTGCTTGCGATTTCCATTTTCATTCCTACTTCTCTTTGACCCCTGCCTGCCTTCTGAATTTTGCCATGTTTGGTCAGAGAAAAAGAGAATGACCTTTAGGAAAATGGGTTGACCCAGCGATGCAGCAGCAGGTCCAAACACAGCAACGGTTTTGAGGATGGTGCAGTACCATGGGGGGGGGCGGGGAGTATTTGCCTCTGTTGTACACAGGATCCAATACACTGACACGAATGTTTCTCTTTCCATTGTAAACTTACATGGAGCTGCTTTGTGGATGATATCATCGTCATGTGTTTAAAGATAAAAAGGAAGGCATTGTTAAAAATTCCTAATGGGCCCCAGTCATTTTTCATCTATCCTCTTGATGAATCCATACGAACACCCTCATGCCATAAGAGTATCTGTTGTGCAGTCAGGTGAGAAAGCGGAGCCTTCCCTCAAGCAATAGAAAGTGACACGTTCAGAGTCACAACCAAACTCCGCATAACCATAAAGCCCTGGGTTGGTTTTACAGGCCTGGGTGGGTCATGAAAAGAAGGCGGGGGTGGGGTTGGTGGCGAATAGAATCAAATTCCCCGGAAAGAAAAATTTCTATGCAATGGCATATGCTATTCTGGCTTTGCTTGACTTCCTAGTGCATCCCAATATTGTGCAACTCTATTTCTAGACATATGGAAAGAGTTTAATTTTAAAACAATTAGACTGGACACACTTATTTAATATCCCTTGGCTCTGGAGCTCAGCCAGAATCTGGATTCTGTCTCCAAGTTTAATTTCTATTCCTTGTACGTATCACTTAGTTGTCAGTAGACAGAAACTTCATGGCTTTTGTGTTACCCTGGCTCAGGAGCCTCTAGGTGAGGGCATTTCTTTATCTGACCTGCTCAGCAAGAGAGAGTAAAGTTCTCCATCTAGTGATCTTTCTGGGGGCTATTAGGATTGGAGATTTTGCTTTCCAGGTCCTCTGTTGTCCTGTAGTGTCATCAGATGACAAGATTTCTAGACATTAATTTGTTTCTGCTCAAGGAATGAAAGTAGTTATAAATATGGAAGGAATGGGGAACAAGAGCATTATAGAGGAGAAATCAGTGAAGTCACAGTGGTCAGTATGTAGCTTGCTGGTTTGGCATATCTAAAACTATAGAAGAAATGAAACAAGAGCTACAGAGTGGGAAAATGAAGCTCTGCATTTGTCTCATTTTAATTTAATTAACTCTAAATTCAAATCAATTCCATCCCATCCCATTCAAAACAACGAATATTGCCTTGATGCCTTCATAAAGAGCAGGTATTGTCCTACCTACTGAAACAGCCTGGATTTCCTTCAGATGTTGTGTGGCCACACCAAACAGAAGTAATGATGGAAATAGCTTTGAGAAAGTCACGGTCCTTCCCTGGGTCCTAGTTTCCTCATCTGTAAAATGAGGATCTTCTCCAGCTGCTCCCATTTGGTGATACTTTTTCTGGGAATGCAATATGTTGTAATTGAAAGATCTGTTACTTCAAAATTACGTGACTCATAGCTTAGTCCCAGCTGTTGGAACTTGATAAGTTCTTCAACTTGACTAAGTCTCATCTGAGTGACATAGAAGTTACTTTTGAATGTTTCCCCTTCATACTAAGTTTATATCAGGGTAAACGTCACCTCAACAGCCCATATGTCTTGCTTATAGTAAGAATTCAAATAATATCTTTCTTTCAGTTGACCCTACTGGTTTTCTTTACTCAAAAGGGGCGCACTCATGTGATCTTGGTTTGTGAAATGTGATCACACGGCTATGTAATGGGCATTTGTAACAGGTACTATGGCTTAGTAGTCACGAGGAGAGACAATCAAGTAAAATAACTCTAATGCTAAAAATGAAACTGCAGTTGTGTGTACACTTGAGTATCAAAAGCATCTCACCATATTTCACTTGGTGACTATGTTGTCAAAATACAACAACAACAAAAAGATTGCATTAAACTAACACTTATTGAGGTCTATATTAGCTTGCTTCTCAAACTGCCCTTTGAGATTTTCTGCTCAGCAACTTTAGTTCATTATTTCTTCCTCATGCCATCACTACGCGGTGATTCAGAGCACATGTCCGAGTCTCTTCTGACATCCACACTGATCTTTCCTTTCCTGTCTTTTTAATAACATTTTTCTTCATGTATGATGTTCTTGACATCACCCAAAAGCTCATCAGAACTTTTATCATTATTGGTCAATGGATAAAATCTTGCGACATTTTTGATATTCAGGTGAGATACACTCAAAGTTCTATTTTGAATCTCATAGTCTTGTTTTAATTTTCTTCAACTTCAACCTGAACTTACATGTGAGCAGTTGTTGGCTTTCTTTAGCGGCCGATGCTGAGTTTCTCCATCATCTTTTCCTACAGATGTAGTCAATTTGATTTCCATGTATTCCATTTACAGAAGTCCATGTGTAGAGTAACCTTTTGCGTTGTTCAAAAATGGTATTTTCTATGAGCAAGTGGTTGGTCTTACAGAATTCTCTCATGTGGACAACAGTGTTCTTTTGGTCACCAAGACCATAGTTTCCAAGTACTGGTCCTTCCTCTTTGTTTCCAACTTTGCATTCCAATTGCCAATAATTGTCCATGTATTTTAATTGCATGCTTGATGAATTTCACACCGAGCCCTGAATAAAGTTCTTCATTTCCGGCATCACTTGCTTCAGTGGTTGGTGCAAAAACTTGGATCAGAGTTGTGATGACTGGATCTCCTTGTATCTCAATAGACATTAACCTATCACAGACAGCAGTGTCTTTCAAAATGGATCTTGAAATAGGTTTTTTTTGAAGATCAATGAAAAAGGAGGAGGTGATACTAAGGGATCAAGTGAAAGAAAATGTTTTGAAAAATGATAATGGCAGCATATATACAAATGTACTTGATACAAATGAATTGTTATAAGGGCCCCTAATAAAATCATTGCTATATATAAAACAAAGAAATGCCATTCCCAGCATAGTAAGCGATATGATTTTCTGATGCATAATGCTCAATACCAGTCCCATTCAGCTTACTAATACCTAGGATATTGAAATGATTTTTATGCATTCCATTTCATGTTTGAAGACTTCCAATTTTCCTAGATTCATACCTTATACACTCCAAATTACAACCATGAATAGATGTTTTCAGCTCTTACAATATTGAGTCATGCCACATCAGCAGATGAAGGCTTCAAGGGCTTTAGTTCTGAAAGCTTTGCTCCACCTACAGCCTTACGGTTGACAAGGCAGCTCCTCCTCAGTTATATTTTGAGTAACGTCTGACCAGAGGGGCTCCTTTTAAGCGCTCTCTCTGACCATGTTCTGCTTCTATTCATTAGGTTTTCAGTATCTGACCATTTTCCACCGCTATCCATAGATTTCTAGTGGCTGATTCCTCTGAAGTAGACAGCCCATTCCTTCTTCATAGTCTGTGAGCTCTGTGTAAAACCTGTGTACTTTGAGCGGCTCTGCTGGTGACTTAGCTTTCAGCATCACAGCCACACACAAGCCACCACAGTACAGAAAACTGACAAGTGGAGGACAAAGGGCAACTCAAGAAGACAAAGTAAAATATTACGATGAAATGTGCAAAGACGTGGTTAGAAAACCAAAAAAAGGAAGAACAAGTTGAACAAGAACAGGTCAGTGAAAGAACCCAAGAACAATTCCAAATCATGAGTTGAAATATTGAAGAATTCTATTAGAAAAATAGTGAAAATAGTGAATGGTGTAGAAAGCACTGGAAGAGATGGAAAGAATACACAGTCACCGAGCTGAAAAGAACTAGTCGATAGTCCACCATCTCAGGGAGTAGTAGATGAGCAAGAACCAATGGTGATGCAGGAAGAAGTTCAAGCTGAACTGAAAGCTTTAGCCAAAAACAAGGCTCTGGGAATTGATTGGATATCAACTGAAATGTTTCAGCAAGCTGATGAAGCGCCGAAGAACAAACCATCTACACTAGGAAATTTGGAAGACAGCTACTTGGCCAGCTGACTGGAAGAGCTCCATATTTGCAACCATTCCAAAGGATGGTGACCAAACAAAATACTCAAATCATTGAATAATATCATTGATATCACCTGAAAATACATTTTTGTTGAATATCTTCCAGCATCAGTTTTGCAGCAGTACATTGAGATGTACTTCCCAGAGATTCAGGCTAGATTCAGAAGAGGAAGTGAAACAAGAGACATGATTACTGATGTCATATGGATCTTGGCTGAAAGAAGAGAATAACAGAAAGATGTTTACTTGTGTTTCTTTGACTTATAAAAGCCTTCAACTGTGTGGATCATAACAAACAATGGATAACCTTGAAAAGAATGGGAATTCCATAACACTTCATTGTGCTCATTTGGAAACTGTACATAGATACAACCAGAACAAAGGAATACTGCATGATTTAAAATAGGAAATGTTGTGTGTCAGGGTTGTAGCCTCTCATCAAAGTTATCTGATCTGTAAGCTGAGAAAATAATCAGAGCAGCTCAATAATATGAAGAAGAATGCATCATCAGGATTGTAGGGAGACTTAATAACCATCTATGCAGATGACACAGCCTTGCTTGCTGAAAGTGAGGAGGACTTTCAGCACTTGCTGATGAAGATCAAGGATTGTAGCCTTCAGTATTGATTACAAATCAATGTAAAAAAAAATCAAAATGGTCAATAGGTAACATCATGATAAACTGCAAAAACATTGAAGTTATCAAGAATTTCTTCTTGTGTGGATGCACAATCAATGCTCAGTCAAGAGATCATAGGACCCATTGTATTGGGTAAATCTGCTTTACAAGACCTCTTTAAAATGTTGAAGAGAAAAGTATGTCTCTTTGACATCTGAAGTGACCCTGGCCTATGCCATGGCATTCCCAATGGCTTCATATGCATGTAGAAGTTTGACACTGAAAAAGGAAGACCAAAGATTGGATACATTTAACACATTTGAATTATTTGGACATTGAAAGTACCATAAACTCTCTAAGGTACAAACAAATCTACCTTGGAAGAAGTACAGCCATCCTTACCAGCATGGGTGGGAAGACCTGGTCTTATGTGCTTTGTGCATGTTATCAGGAGAGACCAGTCCCTGGAGAAGGAGACCGTGCTTGATAAAGTGGGTGGGGCAGCCCAAAAGAGGAAGAAACTCCACCGGGTGGAGTGACAGAGTGGCTGCAACAATGGGCTCACATGCAAGTAAAACTGTGAGGATGATGCGGAGCATGGTGGTTATATTAGGGCTGGGTTGTCTAGAGAAACAAATCCAGTGACACTTACCTATGCATAAGAAAGAGCTTTATATTAAGAAGGAATGATATATCAATAAAGTGTCCCAACCCAGTCCAACGCAAGACCGTAAGTCCCATGCTAGTCCACAAGCGTCTCTTCAGACTCAGATAGCCACATGCCAGTGATGCAGAAGGATGAACTGGGAGACAGGAGGATCACAGGCTGGTGGGTTCAGAGTCCAGTGGATCCAGCATTGGTGGAAACATGACAAGGTGCTGACAAGTTCTGTGTGTGGGCAGTTCTCCATGTCAGCAACAGAGTGCCAGCAGGCAGGAAGGCAAAGAGGATAGAGGTTCCCAGGGTCCTCCTTATAAGGAGGCCACACCCACATGGAGACAAGATCAGGCTGTGACCTACACTTTTATACACCTTCAAATTGACATAAAATTATCTGACTATCCCAGAGATGTTTCATTCTGGTGTACCTAGAGTAGCTCTGAGTTGGAACCATCTCAGAGGCACCTAAAAACAGTAATTGTCTGTATCATGGTTATCCAACTATATACTTTAACCTTTTATTATGATTGGGCAATGATTTACAGAGCAGAGCATCAGTTTCACATTCAACAATTCATGCACATTTTATTTTGTCTCATTCTTGGCATTGTCTAAGTATCTTCATTTCCCTCTCTACCCAAGGATGATATTTCCCTTCCTGAATGACCCTGGGCTTGCTCTGTGACTCGCCTTAACCAATAAAATATGAAGGAGAACTTAACGGTGTCCCTTCTGAATGGCCCCTTTAGGACAGTGCATGATGAGTAATGTGACATCTTTCTCTTTTTACCAGTAACGAGACCCGCAATGATGCATAAAGTGAGGCTCCATCAGACTGGGACTGGTGTGAGGACATGGTGGAGCCATTCTGTGATCAATGTGTGTTGATGAGTTGGCACCAATCTTTTGCCATTGCCGCAAAGGTCTTTTTGAGGCTGATTTGTAACCTGGTCCATTTAGAATTCTCTATACTTGCTATTGAGAGATCTAGTGGTGGCCAAGAAAAATAAGACCCAGGGTCATTTATGGATATTGAAGTTAAGTAAGATGTATTAACATATGACTCATATGTATTTTAGGTAAGATTTTATAATAACACATGGCCTATGTGATTCTACAGGCAGTATGCAATGCATACATATATTGGAGGAAGCAAATTTGGTGTTGAGGTCTGTCTAATATGCTTTTAAGCTGACAGTCTATAAATTAATAGAGAAGAGGCTACAAATGGTCAGCTGGAAGAAGAGAGCACTTCAAACAGAAAGAAAATTGGAAGCCAAGGCAGAGAGGCAAGAAAATTCACACCACAGTTGAGGAATTCAAGCTGACTATGACTACAAGATAAAGTAAATGGAGAACTGGAAAGGATTGTGGCTGGTGAGATCATTTCAATAGCCACCCCCCTCATTTATTGACATGGTTGACTTGCAAAGACCAAGTCATTATGCAAAAATCAGAGCTACTTGAGAGTGAAGGACAATCACAATAGCACATAACTGCCAAAGGACTGAGCATCATGGTCAAGTGTAGCAGACGCACACTTTTAACCAACACAGCCAGAGTTACTTGCCTGATATCTAGGTGATGGTTACTGGAAGAGATATGTTGTGAATGTACCAAAAAATGAAGGACAGTAGCTCGTTTTACTGCTGTCATAAATGTGAAGTGTCGGATACCAAGATAGCTGAGACCTGAGGGGTAGGTACAATAATACTGAGTTTTTATTATTTTTTCGGGACATGAGTAACATTATTTGATAGATTAGGAGCTAGGGCCTTGTTGATCACCAGTTAAGCATCACATGGTTAAGCTCATAAAAGAGTTGGCAGGACAAACGCCCCAGTTGCTCTGCGGGAGGAGAGGCCTGGCGATGTGCTCCACTCGGACTAGCACCCAGGGGACCCTCTGGGACACTTCTGCTCAGTCAGAGAGGGTGGTTATGGGCTAGAATGGGCATACACTCAAACAAAGCTAACAGAATTTACGAGGATTGAAAGCTTGTCTGTAACTGCCCAGTAGGATGTGTTATCTGATGGAAAACAGAAAACCATTGAATTGTCGGACACAATGGTGATTGTGTAAGCTTGTGATCAGAGGATTATATTTGTGAAAGACCTTTCAGGTCCAAGTGGGTTTCTACCTAAAAATCCCACCTGCTTGGAGGTGATGCAGACTCAATTTTCAGTTTGCTTTTAGCAATCCGGTTCCATCCACCAAGAGAGATGGAGAAGTATATAGCTTGGAAACTGCCGAAAATGATTAATTTAAAGGGATAGAGGTAGTACATGCAAGAAAGAATATATTACTGGCCCCAATAACATTAAGATATTGAATAATTGTTTAAAAACACTATAAATACAATAAAATTACTCAAAAATGAGCTCCTATACCCAATTCAAATAAAGGATGTGATATTACATCAATACTTTGAACATTTCAATTTACTTTTGACTGTAAAATAGATAATAGGGTGGATAGATGAAAGGCAAAGCAAAAATCTTTAAAGCAAATTTAGTTAGTGGTCCATGTATTCTTTCTTCCTTGTTTATTGAGGTTGAATGATAGTGATCATCATTTGCATTTTTTCTTGTCACAGAAAGATGTATAGAGAAACATTTCTTTATAAATGACAGTGATGTTTCTGACAGTTGCTTTCTGTGAGTTATTACCTGAAGCCAATAGAGACTTGAGCCTGAGTAAAAGAGGTCTCTGAGCCAAAATCTTAGGGACTGTAATTAATATGAATGCTTTTTTTTCAGTCTTTGTCCTGTCTTGTTGAAGCCTTAATTTTGTGCCAACAAAATTCAAAGGAAAAATTGTACAATTTCAACAGTTACCGTTTGCTTCTTCAACCTGGTGGTGAAAGGCTTGGCTGCTAAATGCAAGGTTAGGGGTTTGAATCCAACACCTGCTTCCTGGGGCGTAGGAGCTGGAGATCTGTGTCCATAAATGTTACAGCATTGCACAATTCGACTGTTAGGTGGTTATTTTGAGTTCCAATCTACTCACCACCTCGTAACAACCACAACGCACACTAACCTCAGAGCCCCCATTCCATCCCTTTTCTTTTGTCTTCTCCCTTTCCTCCATTTTCATTCTCCTTCCCCTTGCCTGCTTGCTCTCGTGAATAGTCTTTCTTCCCTTTTAAAGCAGCCCGTTTCTGCAGAAAATAACATGCTAGAAATGAGCTGACTGCCAGTGTGCATAAGATTGATTGTAACAGAGAAAGAATGTTGTAAGACATAGCACGTATTAATCTTTCCGTTTTGGTCTATAAAGACCCAGGTTTGGCTACTTTCACTTTTTATGCTTTTACGGAGATGCAGTTAGGTTGGGATAGGAGATTCAGGGCATGATAGACGGAGATTTACAGCTCTAGTGTCCGGGAATACAGATCAGCTCAGTATTGTGGCTTCTCGTTATCAGCCACAGGCCCTGCTTCCTTAGAGACCATTCCTAGAGCCAGACTTGGCAGAGGTTTTCAGTGCGGCTCTTCCCAAACCGAATGCCCAGCCAGGGAAGTTGTCAGAAAAGATCAGTGCCAGTTTAGGGATGGTTTTTTGAAGTTTTCCTGAAATAACCAATAATGAGTTGCCAGCTTTGATAGCTCTTTTTATAGATCTTGCAGCAGCTGGATCAAAATCTAATGAAGATGATTGCGTCTGACAACGGCAGGCCCGCACATTTCTGTCCTATTTCTTGAGTGCGCAAATGCGTTTCATTTGGGAACATGAAAGGCATATTTAGTGACAACTGATGGTTCTTTGTTTTTTAATTCCCAATAATGTCTTCAGTAAGTGCTTTTGTTAACATTTTTGCATTATACAATAGGTGACACAGGAAGATAATCGGTGTGCTGAAAGCAATTAAAGAGTTTATATCCAACTTGTTCTGCCTATTAAATGGATCCATTTGGCATAGAAGCACATTAGCATCTTTACAGTGGCATGATTGTGGAAATAGGTTATTCCGGGGGGCCTGCGCATCTTCTTTCTGTGGCAATAAGACATATCTTCAAGACTGGAGGAAAGGAATGAGCCATTTTTCTCCCCTTGCAACTGTAAACAGAAGTAAAACTATTAATAGATGCTGTAGCTAATCCCAAGAAGCTGCAATGGAGAGATTAAATAATGTCGTGAAGAGAGAAAGCCAGAGTAAAGGGTGGGGAGGGAGTGGGGAGAAGAGAGAGGCTGGTTCCCTGATCACTGAGCTGCACCAGCCAAGGGCAAGCTGAAGGACTCTGACGCCAGGCTCGACAATCGGTAAAACAGGGGCATCCTGTGTTCAGCTGAGTCAATATCACTTCATCTAGTTCCTGAGAGTGATTCTAACAAGAATATTTCTGTGGTGGCGGTGGTTTTATATAGTAATCAATATTATTATTTTTTAAGGGGGCTGAATGCTGTGGAGACATAACTCAGCTCAAAGGGGAAGATGGGCTTTGTGAGCAAATAAAATGTTTTGTAATTTAACAAAAATCCGAGAATTCCGAGGTCTCTGGGTTAGTTCACAATCTGACATGGGGACCCCCTTTTATTGCCCTATAGTATGAGTCATAACAAAAGCTACTCAAACATAATTAAATATTGTATCTGATTATTAGAAATAACTAAGCGTCCCCGGATTTTATTCCGACTAGTGCACTTGGACTTTTGTTCCTCCTCTGGTCAATGCATCCCTATGGAATGAGAGGCGTTATGAGTCAGTAGCTCGACTGAGGAGCAGTTCATCTTTTTAGATATTGACATTATTGATGCATTTTAGGGCTTCTCAAAATGTGGTCCAGGGAGTCATTAGCATCTTTTGGGAAAGTATTAGAAATGCACAGTCTCAGGTCCCTCACTAGATCTGAAAATCTGAATTTCCAAGGCTGAGGTCCAGGAATGTATTTCAAGCAAGCTCCCCAGCTAGTTTGTGAGCACTGAAGTTAGGGAAGCACTGTTTTGGGACGGAAGACTCTGACGTTCAGAGTTTTGAGTGTTCTGGTTAAGACCACATAGCTTCAGGGAGACAGAGTTGAGTTTTGACTTAGAATTTCTGTGCCCTAAGCTGACTCCTTTGAAGGATTGTAGAAATAGGTGATTCTGGGGTCGGCAGCACACTTGGTCTCTGAAGATGGTCTGTCATTAGGGAGTCTGCGCTATGGTTCTTCTGCTATTTTATTGTCTTTGTCAATGTGCCTAGATTTTGATAGGGCCCCAGTGGGTCCCCAGCAGGGGCACAGAGATCAAGGGGAATGGGAACAGTGGCTTGAATGGAGAGAGGGTGTGACATTCATTCATTGCATCCTCAGAGTCATGAGTGACAGAGAGGAGTGAACGTTGATCAACTCTCAGTATCTTTAGATCAGTTCTAGGGAAAGGAATAGCTCAGAATAGTTTGGACATACATAGAATTTACTTTAGTGGTTGTGGATCACTGAAAACTAGCAATGGACTGATGAAGATCAAGGAGCTTTTCTGGCTGCACGAGAACCTAGACCAGCACGTGGGGACACAAGTTTATTGATGGCGGACTGCTTAGACTGTGATAGTTCATGCTTGAATAACCATTAGCTCAGGCCTGTGGTCTTTGGGTATCACTGAGCATTCAGGAAAAGCGGGGTCGTCACTCCTTGGAATATTACTGCTTTGCTGACATCATCCTGCTTTGACTTCACATCTCTTTTTTACACTCTGGATTCCATTGAGGAAGTCATTACCCAGAGATAGAAATTTGCTATCCATTAATAAAAGCAAAAACTCAATTTGAGTTGTCATTGGGTACCTATAATCTTGAATAAAAAGCCCCAGTGGTGCAGCGGTTAAAGCACCCAGCTGCTAGCACTGTAGGTTTGAATGTATAGGTTACTCTGTAGGAGCAAGTTGTGACAGTCTGCTTTTTATAAAGAATTATAGTGTTGAAAGCGCTATGGGGACAATTCTAGCCTATAGTGTCGCTATGAGTGATAATCAGCTTTGACAGCAGTGGGTCAGTCAGGGATAATTACCTTGAATAAAGGGTTCAAGGAGGGAGCATATTAGTGGAAAGAACCTTTGGTGTCTTAGGACCTGAAGTTCTAACCCTGGGTCTGCTACCTGCTAGTTTGTGTATCCTTGAAGTCGTTACTTTTAAGTTCTCTGAATTGTAGTTTCCTTTGGCATAATAGTGGTGTGTGAGTGGAATGTATACCTCAAAGGGTGAGGTATGTGTTAGTCTGGGCAGACTAGAGAAACACACTCATGTGTATAAGAAAGAGCTTGATATACAAGAGCAATTAAATATTGAGAAAACATCTCAGCCTAGTCCAGATCAAGTCCATAAGTCTGATATTAGCCCATATGTCTGATAACAATCTAATCATTCCTCTTCAGACTCATGCAACACATGCTATGATGCTGAATGCAGGAAAATCACAGGCCAGTGGGGGGAAAATCTTGTGGGTCCTGTGACGGTATAAGCACCTCAGTGCTGGTGTGGGTCTCCATGTGGCTCCTTCAGCTCCAGGGCTCTAGCATAGCTCCATTTCTCTTGTCTGCAAGAATGTCTCTCAGGATGAGCATGTGTCCTGCCACCAGTGAGCTATTTATCTCCTTCGCATCTGCAAATGTGGTCATCAAGCTGCAACCTGATTGACAGGCTAAACTCCATCCCCTCACTCATAAGTCTCAAAGTGACAACAGATTATGTAACTACCATAAGGTACAAAGGGAGGAAACATTGATGATCATATATTCAATATGCCAAGAACTGTCCTGATTTTCCTGGTTTGTACCTCTTGGCTTGTTGCAACTATTGATAGTTTTAAGTTAAAAATTGTTAAGTAATTCTCCAAAAATGTTTTAAGTACTTTACTGGAAGTGTTTTGCTTTGCATGATATATTACATAATCATGTTGATTAAACAAGGGAGTGCATTTATAGTTTATTCAATCTCTATTCTGACCAAATAATCCAGGAAGTTAGATAAGGTAGAATGTGGCATCAGAATTGAATGAAGCCTCCTCCATGATGCAAAAGATGACAGACACAACCTTGTTTGCTAAAATCCAAGAGGGCTTTTAGCATAGAGGAAGGTCAGACTCAACCTTCAGGAAAATTTACACCTTAAAACACATGCATACACACACATTCATAGCTAAACAAGTAAGCAACATCATAGTAAATGAAGAAAAGATTGAATTGGTCAAGGGTTTCATGATATGTGGATCCATAATCAACTCCCATGGAAGCAGCAGTCAGGAAAACAATGACATAGTGTATTGGGAAAAAATGCTGCAAAATAATGCTACAGAGCCGGTCTATCACTTGGAAGACTTTTAATATCCTTTAATGTGTTGCAGAGACAGGATGTCACTTTGTGAACTAACATTCTAATCCATGGTATTTTTAATCACCTCTGATGCATACAAGTGCTGGACAATATATAAGGAAGTCTGAAGAAAAATCGATACCATTGTATTAGGTTGCTGAAAATATTGACTATTCCATGGCATGCCACGGGGTGCCCTGGTGATAGAGCAGGTTTCCTATTGGGCTGTGAACCGCAAGGTCAGCAGTTTGACACGACCAGCCACTTCCCAGACAGAGGAGGCTTTCTACCCTTGTAAAAAATCTGCTGTCTTGGAACCCACAAGGGCAATTCTGCTCTGCCCCAAAGGATCATGATGGCCAGAATCCACATGATGGCAGTGGATGTGAATTCTTCGTTTGAGGACTGCCAGAAAAATGAACAAATATATCTGAAAAAACATACAACCAGAATGCCCCTTAGAAAAGAAGAAGGGGAGACTTTGTCTCATATGCTTTGAATAAGCTCTTAGGAAGGAAAGATCTCTGGAGAAGGGCATGCTTAAGAAAAGCGGGTCCGTGAATACATGAAGGTCTCAATACAGCAGGATCAATGAGGCAGACTGATCGGTATTGGCAAGCATGGCTCAGACATAACAATGGCTGAGAGGACGGGGCTGGAGCAGGCAGCCTCTGGTTTGGTTGTGCACATGCACACCCTCAGTGAGAATTAGAACTGACTTGATGGCCCTGAAAAACAATATGTGTTGTATTCATTACATGGGTACACAGCAATGGAAACTATCATTTGAAATATAGCACCTGTGGGCCAGTTATATAAGCAGAGTGAGTATATCTCTCTGGAAGATAAATGGTCAGACACTCTATCCCCAACTATGCAAACTAGCCTGACAAACTTGCTTCTCTGTGCCACCATCTTTTAGCTTGAGCCACATAGGTCAATTACAGCAAAAGCTTGGAGCACCATTGGCCGGTCAATTCTGCATAGCTAGCTGAGTGCTGCTGTCACTTGCAGGGCACTGGGCAATTGAGATCATCTAGGAGGGCATTTAGAAGAGAATTTATGATGCAGCAGAGAAATGCATTGCATATGTGGAGTTCCTACTCAGTGTCTTAGGAACCTTGGTGGTGTAACATTTCAGTACTTAACTGATAATGGAAAGGTCAGTAGTTGGAACCCACCAGCATCTCCATGGGAGAGAAAGACTTAGATACCTTCTCTTGTAAAGATTATAGCCTCAGTGACAGCATGAGGCAATTGTGCTGTGTCATATTGGGTCATTATTAGTTGGAATAAACCACACAAGAGACTCAATGTCAAGTGTCCTACATCCCTGATCTCAATTCTCACAAAAATTCTGGAAAGTGGGGATTATTAGTCTGATATTTGGAGTCACATAGAGAAATACAAGCATTCAAACTCCTGGTTTCTGTCTCTTAGGCCCACGCTTGTTCCATGCCCAGGCTCACTCAATGACATTAATGAGGAACTATTTTAATCGCACACAGCACAGTGAGCAGTATCAATCAGCCAAACATCAGTCCTGTCTTCCTGTCTTTGAAAGAGGGCATAGAACTACTCTGTTGTCAAGGGCAAGTATTTTTTTTCAAACTAACCTACCACTTCCACTTCTTTGATTTTATGTGCCTCTGCCCTCCCTGCACACCCCGCCACCCCCGCCGTGCCTACCATAAACGTAACTTTACACAGACCAGGAGCCATTCCTGATATCAATTGCTGTTTTCCTGCTGCCTCTGCCAGACGTCACATTAGACTTATTGGAAAGCAGATGGTCTGATTTGGGGGTGATGTGGTAGAGACTCATGGAAACCCTGAAAGGAGGAAGAGAGGAAATCAGCGACAACGTTCAGACCGGGCCTCCCATCATTTGAACAGAGGGGAAATTTGGGGTAAAACCTATTTCTTTCCCCTTCCTTAATTATTGTAGTTTAGTTCTGACCAGCATTAGGTAGATAAAGATAAATGTGAATTTTAAATTATATTTAATCTTCATTAAAGTAATTATGTCTCTTAATGAAGAATTTGCTGGGTTGTGGTTGTGCAATGGAGTATAAAATCCTAAGTGCATAAAATCAATTTCATTTTCAGGCTAGATTTTCTGTCCATTAATAAACACGGCACTGAAAATATATTTGCTCAGAGTCATGCCGCCTGCTCATAGTTCACCCAAAGCCAATACCACTGACAACAGCTGGACAGCTGACTTTCCATTGCTCACCCTTCATTTTTCAACCCAGAGGAGCGCTCTCATCTTAAAGAAGGTCCAGGAGCGTCCATGTTGAGGCTGTTTTCCTGGGCCCAGCAGTGAGGCAACCGTGGGTGATATCTCACACCCAAATGAGTTCTCTAATGGAATGGTGTTTGTGTGGTGCTGCGTATTTCATCTCAGTGCTCTGGCTTATTAATCACATAAGTATGAATTAGACTCTGGCATGCTTATGTTTCCTAATGTATGAAAATTGCTTATTTATTTCCGTGCTGTTAAAATGGAAAGAAACAGACTGGTTCTAAATAGCAGTGTACTGTAGTGTGAAGCAATTAAGTGAGTTATGCATGCCCTTCAGCAGGAGGATAATGGAGAATTGGTGCCAGCTAGTCCTCCCTGCTGCTGGTGACAGAGAGAAGGACATGTCACAGAGGAGCAGTGAAGAACCATCCTATTTCACAGCAACCTTGTGAGTGTGTGACTGTAACATAACCTTAAGATTTAGCTCCTATGGAGTTGCTGATGTGCTTAGTTAACGTTTTTTGAAAGAAATGGAAGAGATCAGAAGAGCGCACCACGTATGGGAGGCTAAGACTTTGTGATGTTGACGACAGACGTTTCTCTTAGTTCTCTTTTGGATACCATCACCTACCTGGTAGGAGCCCTGCTGGAGTAGTGTAACACTCAATGAGCTCTGATCCACAAAGGCAGCAGTTTGAAACCACCAGCAGCTCTGTGGGAAAAAGACTGGGCCTTCTTCTCCCTTAAGAGTTACAGTTTCAAGAACCCACAGGGGGTCCCTGTGAGTCAGATTGATTTCATAGCAGCGAGATTAACAATAACACAGAGGAATCACCCCAAAGATCAAAGGCTACTTGTTCTTTTTGAGGGCAAAACGGTGCATTGAAAGGAGCAGGGATGTGAATTTCTGGGTATTGAGTTGGTGATTTAAATGCTATTAATCTATAATTTGCTGAATTATAGATACTTATGATGTGCCAGGTTCTGTTCCAAGTGCTTATTTCTTTAATATTAACAGCCTATGAAATCATTACCAACATCATTCTCATTGCAGGCAAGGGCACAGAGAAAAATCAACAGCAAAACTCACCCAAGGTGAAATTGCTGTTAGGTAGCTGATCAGGATTTGAACACAGGCTCTTAGACAGTATACGCTTAATCACCAGACCCGGTTGATTTGGTCATTTTTATGTGACCAGACTAATGTCACAGAACTCTTCGGAGCTTTATTGGTATAATGGAAGAAGTACGACTTATGTGCGGGGTTGATCACTGAACGGCACAGTTCAGAATGACCAGGCATTCTGTGGAAGGCAACGAGGTTTTCTACTCCTGTGGGATGACTAGGAGTTGGCACTGACTCAGTGGCCATGGAGTTTTGAGTTTATTATTGACTGAGGGACATGAGTGGTTCAAAGGTAAAAGTCCTGTCTTCCACTTACGCGTGAAACCAGGTTCAATTCCCAGCCAATGTGTTTCATGTACAGACAGAACCCATCCATCAGTGGAGGGAGTGTGTTGCTATGATTCTATAGCACTCTTATGTAATCGGTTGCAGAACTTCCAAACCAAGAAAGAAAAGTAAAAAAAAAAAAGACCTGACAATCTCTTTCTAAATATCAGCCAATGGCAACTGACAAGACAATGTTTATGGAGGTGCTGCTCAAGTATTAGTCAGGTGCCTTATAAATAACATCTCATTTGAGCCTTGCTGGTAAAGCAGGTAAATTATCTCCATTTCACATATGGGAAAGCTGTAGATTAGAAATAGTAATGCCAAAGTCACACAGCATGTGGCAATGGAGCACAATGTCACACTTAGTCCGTATTCCAAAGCTTGCAGTTCTTCTATTAGACTACCGTATATACTCGAGGATAAGCTTACCCGAATATCAGCCGAGGCTCCTAATTTTACCACAAAACTGCATGGAAAATGTGCTGAAAATCTTGGCTTACACACGAGAATACACGGCGTGATGGAGGTGTCCCAGTGGTGCAGTTCAGTGCTCCCATGCTAACCACAAGTCTGCAGTTTCAGTTACCGCATGTTGCACAGAGATAGATGGGACCACCTGCGTCGTAGGGTCGCAGCCTGGGAAACCCTTTGGGCAATTTCACCCTGCCCCCTAGGCTTGCACCAGCGTCTGTGCGGATCAGATGGGACAATGCACGTGAAAACCCCTAGTGCCACAAAGGAGTACAGGCCGCCAGAGAAGGTGCTGGGAAAATGGCACACAGTTCCTGTCATTGCTCTCATTGCCTTTGTCTGATGGTAGCAGAAGGACATGCCACCCAGGAGGTTAATCTATCAATAGTCAGTAGGGATGTTTACAGCGCTTGTCACTATGGGATTTAGAGGGTTCAAAGTCAGAAAATACTGATATACATTATTTAATAACAAAATTATAGTACATATTACTCCTGAATTCTTTTCTAAGATAAGGCTTCGATGGTTGTCCAGGAATTGGATAGAAACTTTATGAAAACTTGGTTTTGCATAGAGGACATAACATAGAACTCTAGAAATGATAGTGTGACAAATAAACATGTCACCGATAACCAATATGAAGATATCATTTATAGGCAATATCGTTTGCCATCAAATGGATGATGACTCATATTTATTTCAGGAAATTTAAAGAATAAATTACCTACAGATTGATTGAAGATTGGCTGAATATTTCCATCATTGATTCTATGTCTTGTTGTTGTTCTCTCTTGAACGCTCCGGTAGTTAGGCTTGATTCAACTCAACTGAGCCAGTTCTCAGTGGTTTGGCAGTTGTGGCCTAGTAATCCCCGAGGATGTGGCTGAATGTACTGTAATCAGCTCAATGATGGGATTTGCTGTGAGAAGCCAAGCGGTTCTAAGTTGAGGGTGGAGTGTGCCCCCCCGATTAATGTCACAATCCTGATACAATTAAAAAGAGCTTTCCTTGAGAATATGGCCTACCCCCTTTGCAAGTAGGTGCCATGGGAAAATCTGCTATTTTTATAACGAATGATAAGTTTGTAAGATTTAACCATACATATCAAGTATATGAACGCATTTATGTGTAGGATTACATCCTCGGGACATGCCAGAATTGATCAATTTCCCTAATTCGAACGTATGAATTGCTTGTCATTTTCTGTTATAAAATTCAATCTTGAATTTTATATGATCAGAATTATATAAATATTGCTCACAGCTCAGACATTTGGTTTTCATTTACTTCCATATTTCTTTTGGAAATGTCATTCCTGTATTCGCCAGACTTCGTAGTTTGGTCTGTACTAGACAACGCTTTGCTGTCTCCTGTGATCCCACTTCGCAGCCCTCTCTGTCTTGTTCGGTCCAGCGTGGTTTTCCCTCCCAATCTTTCTCTTCCTTGGTTTCTCCTGTGTGAAAGATGTTCGGTTGCATGCAGGCCTTCCCTGGCATCCTTCGTTGACTTTTCCCTCCTGGTGCATGGCAGGTGTCTGCAACTTCCTTTTCTACAACTCCTTTTCTTCTCAGAAGATTGTGGGTTACTGTCGACCAAAGAGAAATACTTGCATGACCCTGTGGAAGGCAGAAGAGGAGGAACCCGTCTTCTGTGCCCTGCAGGCCCGCAGATAAATGACGTGCTTTCCCAGTCACCCTCGTGAGTGCTTGCATGGACAGGGGATTTGAAGTTTGTTTTGAAGTGATCTTCTCCAACTTTTCCATTGGTTATGTTCTCCTCTAATCCTCTTTTTGAAAATCCTTTCTATTTGGAAGATCCATGCTGCTTTGTGTTTCGTTTTCTTGATTCATGTTCTTGTTTTGCTTAAACACATCTTCTAGCAGCGATGTTTTGTTCTGTCTTTTGTTGTTGTTACAAGTTACTTTTGGCTGTCACTAATTCTCTTCTCTGTGTTTTTCTCACCCCAAGCAATGACTTACCTGCTTGCAGTGTATTTACTTTCTTCTAGAACAGCGGTTCTCAACCTGTGGATTGCGACCCCATTTGGGGGTTGGATAACCCTTTCATAGGGGTTTCCAGATCCATAACAGTAGCAAAATTATAGTTATGAAAAAATTACAGTTTTGAAGTAGAAAGAAAAAAAAATTTTATGGTTGGGAGGACACCACAACACGAGGAACTCTATTAAAGGGTCACGGCATTAAGAAGTTTAAGAACCATTTCTCTAGACAGCTTTAAAAATGGGATCATTTCGCATGCACTCTGCTTTGTGTGGATTTTTCACACAGCATCATTACATTTGGATTCTTACTGCTAGAAAATAATTTAGCTCTGCCTTTCTGTCTAATGTGACAATTACTGTTTTTTAATTGGGTGTGTGTTAGTCTGAGTTGACTAAGAAACAAATCAAGAGACACTCGTGTGTAAGAGAGAACTATATATCAAAGAGCAATTGTACATTAAGAAAATCAAGTTCATAAGTCCTCTATTACCCCATATGTCAATACTAGTCCATAAATTCCTCTTTAGACACACATTGCCATGCAATGATGCTGAATGTAGGAAATCACAGGCCAGTGGGTGGAAAGTCTTGTGGATCCAATGGTGGTGGAAGCATCTCAGCATTGGCGTAGGCCTCCATGTGGCTCCTCCAGCTCCAGGGCTCTGGTGTCATCAGTGTAGCTTCATGCGACTTATCAGCAGGAAGACAAAGCAGAGAATAAATTTGGGTCTGGCCTCCAGGAAGCTTATTTATCTCCTTGGCGCTTCCAGAATGAGGTCATCAAGCTGTGACCTGATTGACAGGCTAGACTCCACCCCTTCACTCTTAATATTCTCAAGTTGACACCAGATTATGTAACTACCACAGGGTGCTTATATCATTTACTTTTAATTTGAGTGGAAATCTGGCTAGGTTTAAATTTACCATCAGATCATTTGCTATTATGATGTTTCATTTATTCTTTGCTATCATTTCCCTCTTTCAGTGCTTTCTTTGTAGTAATCAAATGTTAATATGATTTAATTTCATTTTTCACTTTGACTTGCCGGTTATAACTGTTCTTTTTTTATTTGATGATGCTGTAGCATGCATAGTGTGCATCTTGATAAGTTCACAGTCTACTCTCAGTGATATTATACCAATTACTGTGTAGTAGGAGATCTATAATTTGTTTCCTAAACTTTTGAAAATCCATATTGTTGGCAGGTGTTTTAGTTTAATTGTATAATTTTTATAAATATATTCTTTCCTTATTTATCTTCAGATCCTAAGGATGCTTACTTAAAGTCACCCTGAGCTGTGCTATCATTTTTGCTTTATTGGCGCCGACTGCACCTTCTCTGTGTTGTTTGTGGCCATCTTCCCACAGCTTCAAGGAGACGTCTTACCTTTCCTGCCCTCCAAGTCCATCACAAATGTGCTTTGCTTTCTGGTTCCCAGCTACTCCTTTCTTATTGTAGTCTTAGAAAAGTGTAGTCAATGGACCAGAAAGTAGCTTGGCTTTCTTTCTCTCTACATCTGTTTCCTGTGTGACTAGAATTGTTTCACGTCTTTTACCCTGGGTGTATCTATAACTTTAGGAGTCCTTCTTCTCGAAGAGAAAAGCCTGCCATCATATTGAATTTTGCCAGTGGGCCCATTTCTCTTTCCTGTCATAAAATTATTCTGTTGTTACCTGTTACTCTGCGGGAGTCAATTGGTTATTTGCTTACCTCTGTTTCCATACCTAGAGTTCAACAGACTGCTGGCTGCAGTCTAGCTCATCATTGGAGTTTCTGCTCCATTTCTGGTGCAGTGTATCTATTTTATATTTTGAGCTAAAATGACCCTTTCCCTTTAATCTTAACTATTCAGCTTCTCATTTTGGAGCAGTATAGGAAACTCAAAGTATGAATGCTCAGAGTCATGTTTATCTGGAGTCTCATATTGTAAAAGACATTTACAACAGAAGTTTTATTATAATGGCATCTCAGAAACAAATACTCAAAGTGAAATCCTACTTG
Source organism: Tenrec ecaudatus (assembly GCF_050624435.1). NCBI lineage: Eukaryota > Metazoa > Chordata > Mammalia > Afrosoricida > Tenrecidae > Tenrec > Tenrec ecaudatus. Next base: position 25,502,261 of record NC_134539.1, on the reverse strand, counting down.
AAAGTGAGTCGTGCTCCCTCTTTGCTTTCTCCCTCATGACTTGAATTTGTGACATAGACATGCTTAATCTTCTTCTCAATTCCATATCAATTTTCCTTAGGGTATCGGAATAGGCAGAGCAGGAAATTAGTTATAGGTCCTGGATGACCCACACTGTGGGGTTGTGGAGGGTGATTTGTAGTGTCTTTTTTGTTGTTGTAGTGTCTTTTGATGGTTACATTTTAAAATTAAAATGGACTTGAACTGGAAAAACTGAAATTACAGAAGCATGCCCTCTCCTTATGTAAGATATGCCTGCTTAGTAGAGTGAGGAATAAAACCAAGCCTTCTTAGGATGTTCCGGTTCTCCGGGTAGAATGAACACTTTAGATCTTATGGTTCCTTTAGCTGATTGCTGCTTTCCTTTACCAATAGATCTTTCAAAATTATGGAAATTCTTCTTTTTAATTTAGCAGAAAGAGTTCATTATCTACTCCCATCATATGAAAAACTGTATTATGTCTCACTTTTTGTTTTTGTTTTTTCCCCTTCACTTGCCTCAGATAAACTGGGGATAGAAGGAAAGAAATGCCACATTTTCATTACTTTCTTTCTGAGCAAACTCTCATATCCTCATTAAGGCTTCACAAACATGACAACACCTGCATCAGGCCACCTGCTTCTGTTTGTGTGACACAAGTTTATTCCTCTCAGAGGTGACATTGCAATCACTACAAAACACCTGAAGCTTCCAGGCCTCCTTGGTCTGGTTTTTCTTGGAAGGAGGTTTGCTTGCTTTGGTAGAACTGAGGACTTGATATTTCAGCTTCTAGTCATTTAAAGGGAAAAATATAGATGAAAGGAGAAAGCAAGATCTTCAGTTTATACAGGGCACTATTTAGCAACGATTAATATGTGATTTTTCTAAGCTGATCTGGACATTTGGCTAGTTTGGGAAGTTTTTAAAATTTTGTATTCTGGAGCCAAATTCTCTGAGCTCAAATTCTGACTCTGCTGTTTGTTAGTTGTGTGGCCTTAGGCTATTTATTGAAGCCCTTTGTGCTTTGCTTTCCTCATCTTTAAAATGGAACTGGAGATTAGATTACTTCTTAAGGCGATGTTTAGTGCTTAATGAATTAAGATATGCAAATCACTGAGGGCAGTGCCTAGAGCATAGTTAGCACTCAGTAAATGCTGTCATTTCTGCCATTTCTTTATCTGATCATTTATTTTGTTCTAGACACTGGAGATACATGGGGGAGCATTATAGAAAAGTCTCTGCTGTCAGAGTTTCCAACCTACTGGGAGACAACTCCACATAAATAAGTAAAGAATTAAGTCAACTATGTTCAAATAATAGAAAGTGCCACAACACAAATAAAAGAAGGCCCATAATTTCTAAATCTGAGTCCGGCATTTTTGATAGAACTTTCTGGTTCAATAAAACATGTAAGCCCCGCTCGTTAGATTATACCCCGATTTTCAGAACTGCACGGAGTTTGACTTGCAGTCACATAACAAGTATTTGTAAGGAAGTGTTCCAGAAAATGAATGCTGTGTTGTACACTTTTATGCTGGAGAGCTGAGCCTTCCTCTGTTGTCAGCTGTCTCTAATCTCCAAGGATCACTCTCCTGCCCATGGGTTTCCCTGTAGCCCAATGACTGCGAGCATTCAGAATTTAACAATTTGCATATAAATGGGATCACATGCTACCAAATTCACCATTGCAATGGACTGCAGTCTAGATGAGGCCTGAATCAATAGCATCTTATTGTTTCTACTCATTCCCAATGCCCTTGCCTCCTGACTGACTAGCCCACGTAGAGCAGTAATAGTAATGCAATTCATTCTGGAGCCTATTAAGCTTTAAAATTCTGTAATTTAAGAAATGATGTGACAATTTATTTTGCCCATTACACTAATTACGCACTTATAAGACCCCAAATTGCTATCCTTCTAGGTTTACAGTTGATTGAAGAAAAAAATATGTGTCAGCAACTGTCTTTTGTATCAGAATGACAGTGAGGCAATCCATAGTGGGCAAAGCTTACTCGACTGGGAATGAAGGCTCTCGAGGCTGTGGGCACACTCGGTGTTCCTCGCTGTCCAGCCCTCCTCTTGCTGTGGGGTCATTTCCAACTCGCCGCCACCCCCCACAGGACAGAGCACTGCCCGACAGGACTTGGTGGACGGTAGACTACAGAAGCCACCCGCTACATCTTTCTCGTATGGAGCAGCAGCATGCGCCAACCGCTGGCCTTTAGGCTGCCAGATGAGGGCTTCCCCACTCTGAGACCAGGGGCTTCGCGGAGCAACGGGATGCGCTTTCTCTCTGAGATTGGGAACTACTGACATGAACATGGAACATTTTCCTTTCCAGAGAGCTCCAGATAGGGTTTCAAGTAGGGCTCGTACCCCCTGTTGAGAATATAGACATGTTATTGCAACGTGACCAAGCGCAGTGGTAGAGCTCTGTAGGGGAGTGACTGAAACCGGGTGAAAACCGCACATCTCACTTTAATTAATAACGAGCTGATAATCCGGTATAAGCAGTTCCAAAATTTGCCTCAGGCCCACACTGCACTTCAAATAGCAATATTAAAAACACTCTTCCATGCGTTAACCAAAGGTGACTACCATGCTGACAAATCTCTGCTATCAGAAAGAAAGAAATTTAAAAAAAAACAGTTCAAGTTAATTCTAGGTGTGCTAGAATTAACCCTCTTAGCAAACCTAGTCAAACAGGTTGAATCTAATCCCTTCAAGACTTCTACAACTGACGCTATATTTAATACTGACACAATTATCAGAGAGTTCTGAGTAAGAGTCTTAAATAGAATATTAATGTAGTTCTGCTTTGAGGAAAACTCATAGGGAAGGACGGAGTGGTGGGCTCCCCTGAGCTTTGGGGAACTTCACAAAGGGAACATTACAAGGTCTGGAAAGACTCCGGAAGTGAAAACTCTGATCCCCAACTTTTATTCAAGGTTCATTGGAACAGAAATTAATTTTACTTTTTGATGGCTGAATAGTAGAAACACCTTCTGTATTTTTGACTTTCTTTCTTTCTTTTTTGGAAAAGAACAGTTTTCTTTATTCCATTTGCCAAACTCCTAAGGAATGTAACAGCCGCCCTGTTAGTGGATTCAGCTTGGTCAAATGCTACAAGGCCATGGAGCTAAAATAACTCACTAGCAGCAAACCCTTGGAAAATTGAGAATGTTAAATATGGTTCACAACTGCTTCATAAGCCATTATATACTTAAAAGTAATTCAGCAGATATTTGTTGCCAGGAATTGACTATTTCAAAGTTTATATGAAAGCAAAAAGGATTTGTCTTAAATAAACAATGAAAACAATTTTAAACAAAATGTTGAGGACTTAGACTACCTGATTTCAAGTATTATTATAGAGTCATAACCATGAAAACAGCATTTTTAACTTTCAAAACGTTTGACAAATAATTTTATGTTTTCAAAGGCAAAATGAAGGAATATGGCAGGGGAATATGAAACTTATTTCGGAGGAAACTATGTACTCAAGTTGCTCTTGCTGAAGGATCCATCTTAATTTGGAGGGAGATGCCTAGAAGTATGCCGTATAATGAGTATCTTCACCCAATCACCAATTTCAGAAGGATGGACAGTATGTCCCAAGGATTCAAAGATATAGTGATAAACTATATAAAGGGGGCCAAAGTAATTAAAATCCAAATTAATTGGGGTGCATCTCTCAGGAGAACCAGAGCACAATTCTGTTACAATGGGGAGGGGGTTCATCATGAGTTGACCTTAAATTGAAGTGAACTTGACAGAAATATTTTTGTTTTGTTTTGCTTTCTTCTCACCAATAGGTAATAGTCATCTGAGACTTACTAGGTACTGTACAAGTGTTAATGGACTACAACCTCAGAGTATTGTTATTGTTAGGTGCCTGTAAGTCTATTTGGACTCACGGCAATTCCATGTGACAGTAGAAATGCCCAAGGGAGTACTTTTTATGCCAAGGTTTCTTTCCCCCCTGATGCCCCTGGGTCAGTTCATGCAGCCTACTTTCTGTTAGCAGCTGCGCACTTCGATCTTTGTCACCAGAGCGCCTGGCATTCTTACCCTTCCAGCATTCAGATGTGCTCGCTCCGGAGGCTGGGGATCTTTAGGAACTTGTCCGTGTATCGTGAAGATAGATTTCCAACTCAAAGCAATTTGACTCTGAAGCTCATACATCTTAGATTCAAGGGAAGCCTCGAGGAAGCTTGATGGATAAAGTTAGGAAAATGTTTAAAATGTCTGGCATGGCCAATTGAAGGCCCCGGGAACTGCTACACCCATTGAAAACCAAGCACGGTACCGTCCCTTCCTAGTGTGCTCTCTGCCTTCATCATGTTTTTCAGCATTAATAATCAAGGCTGGTTCAGATCATGCCATTCCTTTGCGTAAATATTTCGCTAGCTCCCCATTGTTCACGCAAAGTCTGTCACCCACCTTTCATTGACAGAGCCCGCTCCCCTATCCCTCCCCAGGGGACACATCAGTCACTTCAGTCTATTTCTGCTGGCACAGACTCCTCCTGGATGCTCCTGTTTCCTTGCAAATTAAACTATTGAAACCTTGGCCTCTGCTAAAGGCCTGGGTCAAATGCTACCTCCTCCAGGGTAGCTGCAGGGCCAAGAGAACTGTTTAACAAGAGTGGAAATGATGGCCATGGTAATCAGGTATTAATTATTCATGTACCAAAGGGTACCGCATACAGTTTTTTTTTTAACTTCAGCCACCCACTGAGCTTCTGTCCTGCTTTCTTTGGAGAGAAATTGGACGCACAGATGCTGGATTTTTATGCATAAATGGATAAAGCATGAGCACAATTTCTAAAGCTGTTGCAAGAAAACCACTTATGGGTGATGTGATAAAGCTTCGCTGCATACTGTGTCTACCTGTTGTGCTGTGACAGTCTCAGGGATTCAGAAGATTGAACTTCGAAACCCATCAACGTTGTCAATAATCTTTTCTGGACACTCCCCACAGGCATTTTCCACACAGAAGTTTCTTGGTCTTCTTCTGCTCCCCTTGTTCATATACATACTTTGGCTTCTACTTCCTGCGTAGCTCAAAATATCTGGTGGTTATCTATAAATTAACATCGGACATTTTCCTTCTTCTTTTGCTTACTATTGCATCCATCTCAGAGTGTTTTTATTTTTAAATAAAATATTCATGCTACAGTCCCTTAAGCCATAATTGGCATCTGTCCACTCAGAAGTGTGCAGGACAACCGGCCATCATTAGATATTGCTCTAGGATGGACTCCTTCGAGCAGTCTACACAGCTAGCTACCCAGGGGCAGCTCATTGGAAGGGACATGAGATCCGCACTGGGCAGGTGGAGTTGCTTCCTTAGCTTGAGAGGGTTAAGCCCACAGGAGCTAATATTCCTTGGGACAACTCCGTAGCCATAGCTTCCAGAGCCCAGTAGGGGACAACTAGTTACAATACTCACTGCATTCAGACAAGTGTAAAGTTTGGTTTCCCCATCAGTGATTATCATTCAGGTAGGTTATAGATAGCTATCTATCAGGTTCATGTTTGCTCACAATCAGTGTTATGAATGATGCATTCAGTGTTTGCTTGCACCATAGGAAACTGCTAGGCAATGAATCAAGGGTGAGGCCATTACAAAGAAAAAGGGTAAGACTTTGTTAACCCTCGGTACACATGTACGAGCCTTGTAGATTTTATAACTGCCTTTATTTGGGGGGGGTGTTTAGTAAAAAGCTTGAAACAATGTGAGTAGGAGGCAAGCTATATGAAAAGGGAGTTATGATCACTTAGCTTTGATTTGCTCAGATCATATTTAGATGATTATGTTTAGAAGTGGTGTAAAAGCAGTATCATAATTTTGGTGTAAAAGCAGTATCATAACTTTTAATAAGAGGGTGTCATACTCCCTTAATATTAAGAAATTTGCTGCATCAAATCATTGAATATAGGGTATCAATGGAAATGTCATCATATAAATTGCTCCCATCTTACTAAAAATCTGAGGTGCAGCAAGATCAAACCATGTTTGTGATTCTACACAGGTAGACTCATGCATGTTATTCATCAGCTGATTCAAGACAGACCCTGTACAACTGACATGTGGTCAAAGAGCTGTTTAAAATGTGTCATTCTTTTCACTTGACATTATATAAAAAAATCTTCCCAATAATTTGTGACTCACCTTAATGATAACCATTTACATATGCCTGCATATTGTTCTAGACATTTAAATATAATGTTTTTACATACATTTTATGCATCTGGTTTATTTTCAACATTCTACATTTCTACATTTAATGTTGCCAGTGTATCTTGCCCGGATTTTTTTTCCTTGTCAATTATTTCCTTTGCTTCTTCTTTTGTTGGAATGCTGACAACAAACTTTCTCCTAGATCTGATAATAATGGTACATTGCATTTTGTTAATTTTACGATGGTTTGATCTTTTATCTTTACATGTTTACTCCTCATTTCTTTTTTATCTTTATCATTGTTTGAGTTCTTTTATCTTCAGTGCTTAGAAAATGATGTGGAATTAATTTGTTCTTTTTCAAATTGCTAACCAATAATCTCAGCTCTCCATTTAAAAGATTGCGCTCTTTCTTGTTTTGACAAGTCTAGTTGCAATTACGGAAGTTTATACATGGCTCTTAGGGGTCATCAAGTCAGTTCTTCTTCAGAACAACCCTGAGTGCAACCGGAGAGACAGACCACTTCCTGGTCCCGTGCCAGCCTCACAGTTGTTGATATTTGAGCCCATGATTGCACCCACTGGGTCAGTCCGTCTTGTTGAAGACCTTGCTCTTTTGCACTGTCCCTCTGCTTTACTTATCATGATGTCCTCCTCCAGGGACTGGTCTCTCCTGACAACATGTCCAAAGTACACGAGACAAAGTCTTGCCACCCACGTATCTAAGGAACATTCTGATTGTACTTCTTCCAAGATAAATTTGTTTGTTATTTTGGTAGCCCGAGTTACTTTGACTATTGTTTGTCAGACTATAATTCAAATGCATCAATCCTTCTTCTGCCCTCCTTGTTCAGTGCTCCACTTCCACATGTATGCGAGGCAGTGGAGAGCACCATGGCTGGGCCAGGCACATCTTTGTCCTCAAAGTGAAGTTAGTTTTAAACCGTGTAAAGAGGTCTTGTGCAACAGATTTACCTAATGCAATGCACCATTTGATCTCCTGAGTGCTGCTTTATTGATCATTGATTGTAGAGGAAACCAAGAAGAAATCCTGGACAATCTTTTCTCCACTTATCATGACATTACCTGTAGGTCCTAGTGTGGGGATAGCTGTTTTCTTCACATTGAGTTCTAGTCCTTACTGAAGGCGGGAACCTTTGATGTTCGTCAGCAAGTGCTTCACGTCCTCGTCATTTCAGCAAGCAAGGTGCCATCTTCTTATCAAAGGTTGTTCACATAAGTCTTCCTCCAATCCTGATGCCAAATTATTCTCCATATAATTCAGCTTTTCTGGATTCTCAGCATATAGATGAATAACTGTAGTGAGAAGACACAACCCTAAAGAATATCTCTTGATTTTGAACCAGGCAGTATTCTCTTGTTCTGGTCACACAACTGACTCTTAAAAACAAAAACAAGACCCCAAACCCCAGTTTTATTCGCACATACTCTGCACAGCATACAATTCAATAGTTCAGTTATATCAAGAAGAGTTGTACTGGGTGAAGGGAGATGTCAGTCAGTGTAAGATATGAAAAAATGCTAATAATTTATAAATTACTAAGGGTTCATGATGGAGGGGAAAAATGAGAAGCTGATACGAAGGGCTCAAGTAGAAAGCAAGTGTTTTGAGAATGATGATGGCAACAAATGTACCAATGTGCTTGACACAATGGATGTGTGGATGGATTGTGATGAGCTATACGAGCCACCAATAAAATGATTATAAAAGAAGAGTTCTACAGTCATCACCACAATCGATATTAGAGAACTTTCTTGGTTGTTTGTACTCATTGTTATTATTTCCCTACTTCTCCCAACCTCCCCTGCCACACCCTCGAGAAACGATTAATCCAGTTACTGTCCCTATAGGTGCATCCATCCTGGATTTCATACACCAAAAATCATACAAAGACAAAAACCAAAGAAATAAAAATCTTAACAATAACAAAGTAAAATCGAGAAAACTGCCATCAAAAGAAAGCAGAACATATTAAAAACTAGAACAAATTTAACATGAGTCAAAAGGGACATCAAATGATAAAATGTTCAACAGTAACCGAGTAATATGTGCCACAATCCACCTTCCAATGCAGAATGTACGAGGGCAAGCCTATTCAGACCCCTGGTCTAGGGCCAGAGGGAATTCACCAGAGGCTTAATTAACGAGTATTTCCCCTCCTTTTCCTTTTTTAAAAAAAATTTAAACTGAAATGACTTTTACGTAGGTCAAAGGGTGATAACATAAGATGCTACATATTCGTCTAGTTAGATCTGCAATAAGCGTCTCCACAATGCTCTCTGTCTGATAATAAGGCTATTGACAGCCCTCAACGTGGGAGTCACAGAGGCTTAATCTCTGTACTAATCTTGCAAATAGCATTTGGGCTTCCACTGTAGTTCATAGTCTTCTGCAAACCAGATGTTTACAGTTAGGCTCTGATACCATTCCTTCCTATAGATTTGGATTATATTATTTACAATCTGATTACACAGTCTGTTGTGTTTCTTCCAAGTGAATGAATGTTGTCACACATCTGCCTCTTGATCTATGTACAGAATCTGCATGGGGAAAATGAAATGTTCTTGAATTCTCGTTCTTGAGGCTGTCCACAGTTTGTCATGGTCCACGATGTTGAATTCCTTGGCATAATAAAACACAAGCAATCATCTTTCTGATCCTCTGCTTTCACTCAAGATCCATAAAACATCAGCAATGATATGCCTTGTTCTATGTTCTCTTCTGAATCCGCCCTGAACCTTCCAGCAGCTCCCTGTCAATGCACTGATGCAGTTGTTGGATGATCTTCAGCAAAATTTTACTTGCATGTGATATCAGTGATATTCTTCTCAAATTGGCTCGTTTTATTGGGTCCCCTATATTTGGAATGCATTCAAATATGGATCTGTGAGTCAGTTGGCCAAGTTGCTGTCTTGCAATGCTAAGAAAAATTTTACATCATCAGCTTGTTGAAACATTTAAATTGATATTCTATCAATTTCTGGAGTCTTGTTTTGACTAATACCTTCAGTCCAGCTTGGACTTCTTTATCCAGTACCATTGGTACTAGCTCATATGCTATCTCTTGAAATGGATAAATGTCAATTAGCTCTTTGGTACAGGGCTTCTGTGTGTTCTTTCCATCTTCTTTTGATGTTTCCTGCATCGTTCAATATTTTGCCCATAGAATCTTTCAGTATTGCAATTCGAGGCCTAAATGGATGTGTTCTTGAGTTCGCTGTTTGAGATGTGCTGAACATGTTCATCCTTCTTTGCTTTCTAACTCTATGTCTTTGTATATTTAATTATAATATTTTACTTTGTTTCCTTGAACTAGTCTTTGAAAGTTTTTGTTCAGCTGTCTTACTTAATTATTCCATTTGATTTTACTCCTTTATGATTTTGAGCAAGTTTCAGAGACTCTTCTGAAATCCGTTCTGATCTTATTTCTTTCCTGTCTTTTTAATGACTTTTGCTTGATCATGTATGATGTTCTTGATACGTTCTCACAGCTTATATGGTCTTCTTTAATTACTGCTAAATGTTTGAAATTGGTTCTGATATTCTCAAAATTCAAGTGGGATATATTCAGGGTTGTATTTTGGCTCTCATGAGTTTATTTTCATTTTCTTCGCTTTTAACCTGAACTTACATATGAATAATTGATAGTATGTCCCCCAGTCAGCCCCTGGCCTCATTTTAGGTACTGATAATTACACACACACACACACACACACACACACAAGCTTTGGTGGTGTCATGGTTATGTGTTGGGCTGTGATCCATATAGTTGGCAGTTCGAAACTACCAGTAGATCTGTTGGAGAAATACTAGGCTTTCCACTTCTGTCAACAGCTGCAGTCTTGGAAACCCACAGGGCGTCACTCTGAGTCAGGATTGACTTGATGGCAGTGAGTTTGGTTTTTTGGTATAGGCAGATGTGTATATGTACATAAATTTCTGACCACTTTCTTTTAATCTACTGAACTCTATATTCACTTGCTCAGTATTCACATGGGGTTTTAATTATTGCTTTTGTGCACTGTGTTCTATTATCTACTGAGGTTGCTCTTTCTTTTGTCCTTCACACATATCAATCTCATTGTGATTGATTGAGTCTTATTCTCATATCTAGAATATTACTTGATATTTTCATAATAAAATTTTACATCCTTTGGCCAAGTTTTATTTTAAAATTGAGTTCTATTAACTTTATAATTTAACTAGTATAGTCAATTCTGCAACATTAATCTCTTTTGTCTCGCATACAATATACTTATTAATATGTCTGTCTGTGAAATCTGGAGAATGAATAAAAAAGAACAAAGGAGACTTGGTGCTTTTGAATTATGGTATTGGTGAAGCATATTAAACATGCCATTGACTTTCAGAAGACTGAATGATCTGCACTAGAAGGATGCTTCTAAGGAGCCAGAATGTTCCTTAGAAGCAGGGATGGTGACCGTTGTCTTCCATATTTTGAATATATTCTTAGGAGGCATAACTTGCTAGTAAGGGAAATTATACATGGTAAAGTAGAGAATTAGATAAAACAAAAAGGAAACCCCTCAGAGATGGATTAACACCACTGCTGCAGTAATGGGCAATGGTCATGAGGATGACCGGGCGCTGCGCCGCGTTTCCCATTCTTGTAGACAGAGTTGTTGTAAGTTGGAACTGACTCAGTGGCACTAAAGAGCAACTACAGCGATCTGTCTTAATATTTGTTATTGGTTGGTCAGCTTTGCCTCCTGCTGGGCTTTTAGACATGCTATCTCAAAAGCAGGAAAGAGAGATCTCCTTATCATCAATAAATAAAAGCCAGAAGCAGGGTGTATCCTTTGAATCTTGAGATCTCTAACACCAAACTTTTGGGGTCCAATAGACCGAGCTATCATCCTGGGTGGAGACGCAGCAGCATCTAGAGCATGAGCCATGGCAGTGGATTACCTGGCACAAGGCTGTGAAACAAACTGAGTGTCCTGCATGGGGAGCTATTTTTAGGCCTTTGAAAGGGAGTGGGGGAAGCAGGGGGTGGAGCTAGATTTGCTGATTCATGAAACTAGAGCAGAGGACACTCCTTTGAGCTTTTTAGCAAAGTAGAGTGCCCTCCGGGCATTTATTCTCGGCACTAGAAGAGTTTTATAACGTTTCTTTAGCAGGGCAGAGGCCGAAGGGCTGGGTGGCTGGGAATCCAAGGATCAGAGAGAGGAAGGCTTTGGCACAGCTGAGAAGAGCCTTCCTGAAGGCAGAGTTACATCCTGAACAGTTCGAATCCTGATTTGAGACCCATTAAGAGCTATAATAAATTCCATAATCGTAAGTCTGCTTTGTGAGTTCTGTGTGGCCTTTGCCATGAATTCTTGAACTCCGCAGAGAGGAACAGTATGGTGGGACTCGACTCCCGGCTGATGTGAGGATTGGGGGGCATTTGAAGGGTCGGGGTGTGCCTAACTGCAGCCTCATAGGAATCTCTTTTGGGCTGATGCCGATGGAGATTTTTCTCCTTCCTCGTTGGGAAGCCAGCGGAAGTCATAGGTGGTGCCAGTACTATTTTTATGCGTCTTTTGTTTGGTAAACAGGTAAGTTTTAAAATGAAAATGGTTATTCGTTGCTGAGTTAATCGTGACTCAGTTTACTCCATCGGGATTTAAAGACCGTGATCCCGGGAAGGAGAATTCCAGGCAGGTCTTCCAGGGGCTTCTGGCCTTCCTTGAATCGCCATCTCATTGTTGACTGCTTCCTTGTTTAAATTACACAGACTTTCATTATCGAAGCCCTTTCTGTTTAGGCTAAAATACTGCAACCAATAAAGATGACTTATTTTATTCTTTCATGTATATTCGCTAAAATAGTTAAAAATAGAGAGAACCTTTTAGTATCTATTGAAATGAGTATCTATTAAAATAACCAATTTATGATACAGCAGCAGTTACATATTTCTTAGTGTTGAATTTTCTCAGCTTTACTCTTTAATAATCCTCATTTACATATTGCACTGTTCAAGGTATGCAAACCATCTTTTAAGAGAATTTTTAACAAGTTGGAATAAATTCACAAGTGTGTGATCAAGATGATGAAAGACATAGAAATGACATCATATGAGAACTAGGATATTCATCTTGGAATAGAAAAAACCTAAATTATCCTATTTGGGGAAAGAGGATGGTTGAGTTTTAAGTTTAAAGGGCCTTTTTCTTGAGAAGATTTTTTTTAATTCCAAAAAATTCCAGGAGGAATAAATCATTAAAATGAGAAGCTACAGAAATATAGATTTAAACCAATTTTCTCAAGTATAGATATTCATTTTTTAAATGTTGTAATTCATGAGCTATTGAGCCTCTTCCTCAATGTCAATGTTCAAGCACAGATTGGGTGGCTTTCCGTCTGTAGAACAATTTCCTGCATTTGTTGTGTGCTTGGTCTGGATGACCTTTGATGCCCTTTCCAATTGTCAAACTCTTCATCCATGATTCTATGATTAAAGTGTACATTATGCTCTAAAAATATTTTTGAAACCGATGTGGTAGATGGACCTCTAACATTGCTCCTGATACACAAGCAGAGGTGTTTCCTTGTACAAACAATGCTCTCAGTCTTGCTGTGAGGTCATGTCACAGGTGTGTTTGAGGTCGAAAACCATTTTTCTTAAAACCAAAAAGGCAGATGAGACATGGGATTGACCTAATCTCATGATCACATTAGTAGTTGGTCACAGAGATCAGAGAATGTAACACATCATGCCTACCTTGAAGATGAAGGGACCCTTGTGTCATGAATCCTGGGTGGAATTTGCAATCTCTGTCTTGCTTTTGGATTTCGAGATCTTCTCAGGATTGAACCCTCACATCAACATACAATAGTTAATTATAATGACTACTATTAATTGAATATGGTGGTAGGAGATATTCATTCATAGCTATTCCTTCTGTTCTGTTCTAGAAATGGGCTCCCTGTGGGTGTAAAACCATATCCTGATTTTGAAATTGGCAATTGGAGAGTAGGCAGAAGTGACAGTGTATGATGTCCCAACGTGTTTTCTCTAGCCTTCTTGTCAGTTTGCTCTCCATCATGAGAAGACTATGTCCAAGAGAGCCACTGCTCTTTTAGACCAATTGTTGGAGCAAAAAACCTGGATCCAGCCTGTGTACTAGAGCCAATGACAGCTTAACTGTCTAGGAAACCTTTACACCCTCCACAGAGCCAGAGTTGACCTACAGTTTCCTGAAGGAGAAATAAATATACACTGCTATGCGGCATCAGCATTTCAGCGGTAGCTGTGTTCTTCTTTATTTAAGCAAATTATAATGAATAAAAATGCCTAATAATTGTAGACACTTTGTTACATGCTTTATTTTTATGACTGCATCCTTACAAAAATATTAACATTATCTTATAAGACTTTTTTAATTATTAAAAGCTTTTATTAATATCAATGCTATATATACAGAGAGGTACAGAAAGATTTTTAATCTAGCTGCAACAAATAGTACCACCAAACATATAACCTTTTCCCATGCCTCTCTTAAGGTACTTAACTTTTTCAATCTTGTATTAAAATCATTTCTAGAGATTATCTCTTCCCATTTTTATTAAATTTTAAACTCTTTTAGGACACAATCTATAATGGAATTTGGTTCATCCTTAAAGCATATCCAATTCCTGTGTGCTGTTCATATTAATCTTACAGATAACCGAGTGAAGGAACAAACACAAAGGTCTCTTGTTTGCACCGACTAGACATCTCTATTGTAAAACAACTAAATGTTCCTGAACAGGTCAATGGGTGCTCTCAGTAGAAATGAGAAGTGAGTAATAATTCCAAACGTCAGTTATGATTTGCATTGACAAGCTTCCTCAGAATGTATATGCTAAGCCTTTGCATATCTGAAGAAATAAATATCAGTATTAAAATATAATAAATGAAAGCTTGGTTACCCCAGATTGCAGTTTCAAAGTTTATCTGCATATTTCATACAATATTAGCACGTGTGACTTGCATTGTATAGCCGTTGCTCTCATTAAAATGTATCAACTCCCCCTGGGATTCATGGCTGCCATCTGGCCAAATATTGGCTTCTTACATTTAAAACTAAATTGCATTGAAGTCACTGAATCTCTCAATCAATTACAAAGGATCTGAGCTCTTAGAGTTTACATTGATTGGCCACCATTTTCCTAATGGAGTCATAGCCTCTATAATTACCCGTTTGACAGGAGAGGTGCCTGCTTTCCGAAGGCTATATATCCTAGCTCTTCAGTTACCTAAAATGTTACTTGGCAGCCCTCATAAGAACATCAGCTACAAAATGTGATTAAAGTTAATGTAAGTGTAATCGAATGGTGTTTTCATCTCATCTCTACTGATTGCATATGGCTGCCACATATTATTCTGTAACACAGATTGCATTTTTAAAGTAACTTCAATGTAGCTTTTTATTTTATAATTCATCAAGAGCCCAAAAGTATGCATTTGCACACAACTTCTTGTGGACAGTCATATTCAAAAATACTGCCCGAGTCAACAAACTAAAATCCCCTTTTCTAATTGTATTCTGGGCATTATAGCAGGCATTTTACATTTTATTTTGATCATAGTTTTTCCATTCCAAACATAAAAGGTGTTACGACTCTCTCTTGCTCTATTAGAAGTAGTAGAAAGAACACTGCTATTGGGTCAGACACACAGTTCGTATTCCAACCGTAGACACCCTCCTCAGTCTAGATGTTATCATGCTTCTGATAATAGAGCTTATGCGCTTGGTAGTATTATTTGTTGCAACTAGATTTACTTATCTTGAGGATTTAAATAAAAAATAAAAGCAGAGACATTCACTTCTGGTAATATCACCCTAAATTCTAACTCACTTGCACAACAATGATACGATAAGCTAGGAAAGAGGAAAGAAAATGTGTGTTTAAAGGTATCAAAGCACCAAAACCCTAAAAAAAGTATTTTGGAGTCAAGGATGAAGACAGATATTCAGAGAGTTGAGCCTTGCATCCAGGTTTCCTTTCCTGAGAGGCATGTGATAATTAGTGAAGAGATGACCGAATGTGGAGACGTACTGTTGGCAGCTTTAAGGCCCAGGGGAAAAGTTTCAGTCTGGAATTTGCCAAAGGAAGGGCTATTGGTCAACCTGAGACTCCGTAGCTTTGTTTGGGACTCTGCAAGGCCATACCTCTAGTAGTAATGATGGCCGGTGGCCAGTCTGCTCCGCTTTTAGCCATTACGGAGGCCCTGGAAAGACCAGTCCTTAAACCTGTAGTGAGGCAGTTGCAGAAGCCTCAAAGGAATTGGCCTCAGCAGCAGCAAATCTTTGCTAGAGGAAGATAATATCATTGGAGACTTGCATAATGTCGAAAAGCATAATGTCCATCACATGAAAAATTACAAAGACCAAGTACACCGAGACACAAACTGGTATGAATGAGACTCGGCAGAATTATCAAAAGTAATGACCTACCAATTCACTGCCATTGAGTCCATTTAAATTTATAGCAACTCTATAGGACAGAAAAATAAACAAACAAACTAGCAAACAAACTGCTCCTTAGGTTTTCCAAGACTATAAATCTCTATGGGTTTAAGCAGCCTCATCTTTGTCCTATGTAGCAATTGGGGGTTAGAACTACTGACCTTGTAGTTCGTAGCCTAACATTTCATCCATCCACTACCAAAAATCACTGCCAGAAGCTTCATTCTGACGCATAGTGACCCCGTAGGGCAGCTTGATCTGTCCTTGTGGCTTCCAAGGCTAGAAACCTGAGTGGGAGCAGAACACCTCATGTTTCACCTGAGGAGTGACTGGTGGGTTTGAATCACTGCTCTCAATCCAACTTCCCATCCACTATGTCACCAAAGTTACTTTTATTCAAGAAAACAACAGGCAAACTTAAAGATTTCAACAGAGAACTAAAAAAGATAAAAGGGAGAAATAGTTTTAAAACAAACCAAGTAAAATTCTGAAAACTGAAAGACTGGAATATCTTAGTTGGCTTACTTTCCTCTAAAATAATTTAGTGAACTCTGCATTTTCTAATACACTATATAGTAAAACCTGCAAAAGTCAGAACTTGTGTGAGATAGAACTCTCCCAGAGAAGAAAAACTCAAAGTATTTCCCTCTAAAATGAATTCTCAAAATGTGGTCAGACTGCCCTCTCTCAGAGGCAGAAAACTTGTGAGACCCAGAAAAACAAGTCAGTCCCTTTGAGTTTGGCTCTTAGAGGTTTCACGATACTTTCCTATGTGTCATGTTTCATAGTTTAAAAAAGTATACAGAAAATATAAGAGCAATCTGATGTTGCTGCAGGTACATGGTGAACTACTAACCACAAGATTAGCCCCAGCTGCTCCTTGGGAGAAAGGTAACATCTGCTCAAGTAGACACAGCCTCTGCGATCCTACTTGGGTCACTAGAAGTGGGTCTATGGCAGTGGGTTTGATATTTTGGTTTTATATTTTCTTTTCACAGCTAGAATCTGAATTATCCAGTGCTGTTGTAACAACATCATACAAATAGGTGGCTTTAACGAGCAGATGCTTACTGCTTCCTAGCTTTGGGGAAGACAGAATAACAACCTGCCACTTACAGGTGACACAGTTTGGGTTTTGCTGAAAATGAAGAAGGCTGAAGCACTTACCAAGGGGCATCAATGCCTTTAGTATGGATTACACCTCAACAAAGAGAAACCCAGTCTCTCTGCAGCAGAGCCAGTAATCAACGTGACAATCAACATGGAAAAGGTTGCGAGGGTTGCGTTTTACTTGGATATACAAACAAGGCCCAGGGAAGCAGCAGGCGTGGAATCCAAGGACACCTGGCATTGGTCAAACCTGCTGCAAAATGAACTCTCTGAAGTGGAATGAAAAAAGTGATCACTTTGAACGCTAAAGTGTGTCGAACCCAAGCCTTGATATTTTCCAACACTTCGTGGATGTGTCCAAGCTGGACTATGAATAAGAAAGACAGGAGAAGAATTGATGTGCTTGAATTAGGGTGTTGGCAACAAATATTGAAAGTGTCATGGACTGCCAGAAGGACAAACAAATCCGTGTTGGAAGGGGCAGAGAAGAATGCTCCTTAGAAGAGAGGTTGGAGGGACTTTATCTCGTGTGTATCATCAGCAGGGACAGTCCTAGGGGCATAAATCAGTTACATGTTGGGCTGCTAACTGCAAGGTCAGTAATTGGAACCCACTAGCACGACAAGCTGCCACTTGTCAGTTTGTCATACTGTGGTGGCTTGTGTGTGGCTGTGATGCTGGAAGCTATGTTGTTGGTATGTCAGAGGCCAGCAGGGACATCCAAAGTGAGCAGAGCTTCTAAAAGCAGCAGACTATGAGCAAAGAATCAGTTGCCCACTTTGGAGGAAGTAGGTGCTGAAAACCTTAAGAACAGCATGGAAACACTGTCAGATAAGGGAAGCCTAAAGAATGGAAACAGAACATTGGCAGGGATACTGGTGGCAGAGGATGGACCTCTCGGGCCAGAAGCTTCTCGAAATGTGACTGATGAGGAGCTGCCCTCTCAAAGTAGAGTCGACCATGGTGATGTGAATGGAGGAAAGCCTGTGGGAGGGGGACTTCAGGATCTTCATTTGCTGATGGGGCCCAATGCAAGGTAAGCTGTAAAAACTGCAACAATCTACTGATGTTCAGAACTTGAAATATGTGTAATATGAATCTTAGATTGATATTAACAAACATATTAAGATCGATAAACAGTGTTAGTAAGCCGAAATGAACTGGTATTGGTCATTTTGAATCAGAAAATCCTATGATATACTATGTTGGGGATAATAGATTTAAGAGTAATGGCATTGCGTTTTTTGTCAAAATGGTCACTTCAAGATCTATCTTAAGTACAATGCTGTCTGTGGCAGGGTTATATCTATCTACCTGCAAGGAAATCCAATCAATGCAAATATTATTCAAATTTATGCACCAACCCCAAAAGCTAGCGATGAAGAACTTGAAGAATTCTAATGGAGACATTGATCAAACACACAATCAAGATGCATTGTTAAATATTGGCCATTGGAATACATATATTGGAAACAAAGAGGAAGAATCAGTAATTGGAAAATATGAATGTGGTGGCAGAAACAAAGCTTGAGATTACATGATAGAGTTTTGCAAGGTCAACCACTTCTTCAGAAGACAAAAGGAGACTATACAGTTCTCCTAATGGAATGCACAGAAATCAAATTGACCGTGTCTGTAGTAAAAGGTGATGGAGAAACTCAATATCAGCAGCTAAAGTCAGGCCAGGGAAACCATCAACTGCTTATATATATGCAAGTTCAGGTTAAAGCTGAAGAATATGAAAAACAAACAAACAAAAAACCATGAGAACCAAAATAGAACCTTCATCTCACCTGCATTTCAAAACATCTCAAAAACAGATTTTCTACATTGAATATACATGACAGAAGACCTAACGAGCTGTGGGGGAAATCAAGAACATCGTTCACGAAGAAGGCAAAAGGTCACTAAAAGGAAAGACAAAGTGGATGTCAGAAGAGACTCTGAAACTGTTCTTCCTTATAGAACCACTAAAGAAAATGAAAGAAATTGTGAAGCCAGAGAGCTGAACAGAAAAATTCAAAAGGCAGCTTGAGAAAACAAAACAAATATTAATAATGAAATGTACAACATGTTCAAAGACCCAGAGTTAGAAAACCAAAAAGACATACTCAGGATATCGTAAACTGAAAGAACTGAAAAAAAAAAATTAAAGCCTTGAGCAAAATATTGAATGATGCAGGAAGCATCAAGAGAAGTTATTTTTTATATATAAAAGAATAAGAAGGGAGAAAATGCTTAAATGTCAACGTTCTAACATTTAAGGAGGTAGTATATGAGCAAGAACCAGTGCTACTGAGGAAGACAATCAAACTGCATTGAAAACATTAGACAACAGCATGGTTCTTGGAATTGATGGAATACCAATTTAAATGTGTCAACCAGCTGATGAAGCACTGGAAGCACTTATGTTGGGAAATTTGGAAGGCAGTTACTTGGCCAACTGACTTGAAGAGATACGTATTTACACCCATTCCAAAAAAAGGCAACTTAACAGAATACTCAAAGATAAAAATACTCAATATAATTGTTATCACATGCAAGTAAAATTTTGCTGAATACAACCCAACAGTGATTTAGCAATCCATTGACAGTGAGCTCCCAGAAGAGAACATGGAACAAAAAATATTATTGTTGATATGTCAGATGGATCTTGACTTAAAGCCCAAGTTAACAGAGATGTTTACTTGTGGTTTATTGACTATGTAAAGGCATTCAATTGTGTAGATCATACAAAACTATGGATAGTCTTGAGAAAATGAGGATTCCAACACTATTTTGCTCGTGTGGAAGTTGTACAAGGATCACGAGGCAGTTGTACAAACAGAACCAGGGAATACTGCATGGTTTAAAATCAGGAAAGGTGGGCAACAGGGTTGTATCCTCTTACCATACTTATTCAGTCTGTATGATGAGTAAATCATCAGAGAAGTTGGAAGGGGGTGAAGGGAGACTCCGGATAGGGCAAGATATGACAAAATAATAATCTATAAATTATCAAGGGCTCATGAGGGAGGGGGAAGCAGGGAGGGAAGGGAAAAAAAGAGGACCTGATGCAAAGGGCTTAAGTGGAGAGCAAATGCTTTGAAAATGATTAAGGCAAAGAATGTACAGATGTGCTTTATACAATTGATGCATGTATATGTATGGATTGTGATAAGAGTTGTATGAGCCCCTAATAAAATGTTTAATAAAATAAAAAGAAGAAGAAGATTGGGGCATGCGGACTGGAGGAAAATGTATTAACAATCCATGACATGCAGATGATACAATCTTGCTTGCTGAAAGTGAGGAAGAATTAAAGCACTTGCTGATGAAGATTAAATATTGAAGCCTTCAGTATGGATTAGAACTCAATATAAAGAAGACCAAAATCCTCACAAATGGACCAATAGGTAACTTCATGACAGATGGAGAAAAGATTGAAGTTGTCAAGGATTTTGTTTTCCTTGGTCGGACCCACAATCAATGTTCGTGGAAGCAGCGGTCAGGAGGTCAAATGATGCATTGCTTTGGATAGATATGTTGTATAAGAACTTTTTAGAGTGTTGACTAACAAGGATGTTACTTTGAGGACTCAGAATTGCTTGACCCAACCTATGGTATTTTCAATTGCCTCGTGTGCATGTGAAAATTGGACATTGAATAAGGAAGACTGAAGAAGAATCAATGCATTTGGATTGTCGTGCTGGAGAAGAATATTGGAATATTGGATCTGGGGACTACTAAATGACAAGGCAATCTGTCTTGGAAGAAATATGGACAGACTGCTCCTTAGAGGCAAGGATGGTGAGACTTTTTCTTACATACTTTGGAGATGTCAGGAGAGACCAGTCCCTCGAAAAAGACATCATACTCAGTAGAGAGGTAGCAGAAAAGAAGAAAGCTCTCAAGGAGATGGATGGACACAGTGGCTGCAACCATAGGCTCAAGAACAGGAACGCATGTGAAGATGGTGCAGGAGCTGGCAGTGTTTTGTTCTGTTGTGCAGAGGGTTGCTATGGGTTGGTACTGACTGGATGGAACCCAATTAAAAAACAACCGCCACAACGAAACAGCAGTATCCTAGTGGAAAAATAATACCAATGGAAAAAGTGAAGCATTGGTTACTGTAAGGATTTATAGCCTTGTAAACTTTAGGGAATATCTTATAGGGTGACTGAGGGTTGAAATCACTCTCACGGGGAAGATTCCGAGGGATTAATCTCTGGAGAAGGGGTCAGCTTTGGCAAAGTACAGGGTCATCAAAAAGGAGGAAGACCTTAGATGAGAAGGTCTGACGTAGTGGCTGCAACAGTGGCCCAAGCAGCAATGATCGCGAAGGCGACACCGGGCCAGACGGTGTCTCATTCCGTTGCATGTAGGGCACTCTGAGCTGGAACCAACTTGATGATACCTAACAACAACAATTTTGAAGGTTAAAAGTCCAAAAAGGGTAGATTGTATTTACTCCCCTTTGTCCGTAACTGGTGGCATTCCTTGACATTCCTTGACTCACTAAAGGGCATTCCTCACACTGTCTCTTTATTTTATGTGGAAACATTTTCTACTGGGAGACACAGTTCAATCTACAGCCAATTCCAACCAATACTTTTGAACCCATGTTTTATTCTGTCCTTCACAGCAGTCATACGAGAGAGGTGCCGCTATTCTTTTCCTAGACAAAGGAGATGATAGGCCCTTAAAGGGCCTTATGGCAGCACAGCTGGAAAATATCAGGGCTAGGTTACAAACATAGATCACCTGACTTCACCCAAACTCTTAATGTTATTAACTGGTAAAGGTCTTAGAAGTCCTTGCAAAATGGAATTGTTTCTGAGGGTATGCTAAGCTGATGTTGGGGATAGACCTTCTGCTCCATCTGCTGATGTTATAGTGGCTTCTTGAAGAGACGTTGATCTTAGTGGGCGTTATGTTCAGCCAAGAGGCATCGAGGACAAATTGATGGGGGCTCTTCCACATAGAGTTTCTTACTTTTACCCACAGTGCCTTCTCTGTAGAGTTTACATCTGTCTCTGGTGAGAACGGGGTAATGGGCTCCTACAAATGAAACTTCCTTTGTTCATCTTTTGAATCTAAGAAGCCATCACCTGTCTCTGGTCTTATTACTTTGTACACTCATACTTTTTAAAATTCAAGAGCTTGGTTGCTTTTTAAAATACCATTTATAGTACCAAAATATTCCCTAGTTCTTTATGCAAATTGCTTCTCCCTCCCAGCAGAGCTTGAGATTCTAAACTTGACCAAGCTAAAACAAAACGTCTATTAATATTGTAGCTTTCACCTCTCTACCTTATAATAATGAGGTAACTAAATCCATCCAATGATTCTCCCAGAAAATAAAGATTTATTCTGGGGTCACTTGTTGGTTCCATTTTTACATACAAGGTTAATCTTTATTTCTAATTGGTAGATTCTCTGGATTAAAAATGTTTTATTTTCTCACTGGTGCCTCAGCACATATTATATGCAATGAGACTTCTCCAACCAAATAAGCTCAACCGACAACTATTTGTGTCCTATAATGACTTAGTATTTGGTAAAAGAAAATCAACAGACAACCGTTCATATTGTGGATGATCAGGAGCTTACAGTGCAGAGCGTACACGTCTGATTCTCCCCGCTGTGAGTACCACACTATACAAAGGCCTTAGAAGTGAAATGGAGCACTTTCAAGGGCACGGGGGCTGCATCCACATTAAGAGAACTGCTTGCAGGAAATGGGTATGATTTAGGGGCTATGAGGACAAAGAGCAGTAGGAGTCCCTGGTCCCTGGTAGGAGGAAATGTCAGGTGGTTGGTAAAGGCAGGTTGTTGCTCAGTATGAATAAATGTTAGCTAATCTGCCAAAGGATATATTTGACTAAAGACAAAAGCTGCTTTAGAAACAGGAAACTCTCTGTCAGTTAAGTGACTTCATTTTCCTTGGGTGTGTGGTCAGCTAAGGAATGAAAGCCACACCTCCACCGAAGCCATTCCTCTTTGCATAAGAGGCATCTCAGACAAAGGGAGAAATGCTCAGGATCATTGGAAGAGCACAGTCCAGATCTCTGAAGTGGTGGAGGCTGTGACCAAAGGAGCCAAAGACAAGTGGAGTAGTGCTCGCTACTATCATGGGACTATGAGTGAGAGCGACCAACTGGCTTCTTAGCCCATTGATGCAGAAGCAAAGGGAACATATGGCGGAGAGACTGAGGACCACAGATAGATTTGACTCTGGCTGCAAAGAGGTGTTACTGTGGACCACTGACTATATTCTTACTGTTTCCTGATCCTGACTTATGCTAACCTATTAACTTACCTCATACATTCCCATAATTGTATTGTCTGTGAATTTGTGTGCCCATTGCAGTTAATTATTGAATCCAGCAAAGATATGGTATCATGGAAGAAATGGATGGTGTCAGAGTAGGCAAAGAAGCCTGGAGTAGGCAAAGAAGACCTGTGTTCCCCATAGCAATGGGGAGGTCAGAGGAGGTCAGATATGGCCCCACACCAGTCTTGCAGCACCACTAGGTGGATTTGAACCACTAACTTCCGGTTAGTAGTCAAGCACTGAACTCTTTGTATCCTCTAAGGATTGCCAATGCCTGTATTGCAAGAACCCTACTTCTAACTTTCCTATAAGGGGACTAGCATCTCATTCTCAGTCACTTAACTGACAGAGAAGGATGGCGTCGTAAGTCTCACTCTCTAGAAGAGTATAAAGATCCCTCCAAAGAAAGAGCGTGGCTTGGTTCACATCCCTTTCTATGGTCAGGACTTAATCTCACCTAAGTACCATCTGTTGGTACAGTACAGAACTCCTTCCCAAATGAGATTATTGCCACAGATACTGAGTCCAGAAGTATAACACATCAAGGAACTATGTTGATTGATTATATCTCAGGCACTTTGGGATAAAAGCTCAGTGAGCCGCCTTTGAGAAGGTGCAGCATTGAAAATCCTATGGGGAGGGCTGTTTCCCTTTGCACACAGGGAGTTCCTATGGGGTGGAATCAACTCTGCTGCAAATGGCGTTTAATCATGCGTGGACTGCTCTCCAAAGTCAGTAACTACAGTTCCCATCAGAAATGTGTACCTATATAAATGTGAATGTTTGGTATTATTTGGAAAATGGGAAGAGTAACAAAATGATTGGGCTAGTCATATATAGTGCTATGTGGTTGACCAGTAGAGGAAGCTGAGATTGGATCGGTGTTTCAAGATTACCAGCATTAAAAATCATCGTACATACAAGCAGATAACCTTGAGGTTCAGCAAAGAGCATTGGAATTTTTCTTCTTTCTTGCCTTTGTTAGACCAGAGTGTCGTCATTTCTTGCTAATTCTGTTACTCAGATCTGTAGTCTCCACAATCTACCACGTGGCTACAAGAAGTCACTTTGCACTTGAGTCAATAGCCGCAGTGGCCCAGACCAGCTTAATCCAGAATTTGATCAAGAGCATGTGCTCTCTGGAGAAAGAATAAAAAGATGCTTTGGGACATTGTTTTCTGAAAAGGAATGTTTTGTAAACAAAGCTTTCACTTATTTGAGTCAGTCTTTTAATAACATAAAAGCAGGCAGAGCTTTAAACTCTCTGGTTTCTGCTTTTCTGAGCTATTTGGTGTTAGAAGTTAGAGAACCTTGTTTTCCTTTGGTCTTTTTATCTAATCAGTTTTATCTCAATAATCTTGGACTTCAGAGACAGCGGTAACAGAACTAACTGGGCAGAAAAAAAATTCCCTTGAGTGCTGTTTCAATTTGTAAACCTTTGGTAAGCAGTTTAGCCCAAGGATCCTCAACCCTGGAGGAATCATATCAGGGTTTAATAAACCTAAGCTAGCAAGAGACTTTCAGTGCTGCAAGATTTGATTGGAAGGCAAAGGATAGAGGGGGGAGGAAGCGGAGGGGAGTAGGCAGTAGCCCTTTGGTTTCCATTGTTGAAAAAGCAACTGGTGACTTCATATTTAATCTTAACAAAAGCTCAAAAAATTGCTACCTTAGGTTTTAGGATGAATCCGTAAAATGGAAGAATTATTCTTTTTTTTTCTTTCCAAGACAGATATTCAGACATGAAAATGTGAGTTCCTTTGACTATATTAACCAGGTCCTACACCTTTTCTGATCAAAATATTCATACTGTATTATTGTAATGAGACAAGCACAAATGTTTCACATTAAATTTTCTGGAGCTTTAAATTTTGAGCTTGATCCTTCATTTCTTTGATTTTGTTTTTTTGCCCTCTTTCCTTCAAAATTTCTACCATTTATCATTTACTTCCAATTAGACCATGAACGATTGCTTTCACACCTTGATTTCGGCTATGTCTTCTTGTGTTTACATATACTTTAACTAGTAGGTATAAGCAATGCATAATCTTGCTAAAGGTCCTTTGCCTCTTAAAAATATTCCCCAGAAGTAAGGTTTATACGAGAGATAAAATGAGAATAAGAGAGAGAGAGAGAGAGAGAGAGAGAGAGAGAGAGAGAGAACAAGGTGATGGGCCAAGCAAAGGATAAAAAGTTTTATACATTGCTGCTTTATTGCCTTTGGGGATATTTTCAGTATTGTCAAACTTTTTATGGACGACTGTCACTTTACGTGAGCCTGAGACTATATTCATTGCCTTCTTTTCATCAAGTCTGTCAGACTCTACCTTGTACTGTGCAAACTATTTCTGTAGTCATGGCTTTCCAAAGGCTCCATGAGTGATTAGATCCAGTTTTTTGGTTTTGTTTCGTTTTTCTTTCATTTAAAAAGGTTCATTTATATAGATGAAGCAAGTCAAGGTGACAGGAATATATGAAAAGCAATATGAAAAATGATCCTCTGCTTTAAGCACTGGATAGTTCTTTACAAAAGAAGTTTCTTGGATTAGTGAATTGTTAGCTAGCCTCAAAAAGAGGAGTCGGCCCCATCTAATCACTTTAACGCTTTAGAAAGGGGCTCTTCTCTTTCTATATTTTGGATCAATTTCTGATATAGATATAATGACTCTGAGAGTGCTATTGAGTTCTTATCATATGCCAGCCAACATGCTAAGCATTTTATAAAATCATATCATTTGCTGCTCATAGCAATCACATGTAGTGGGTTCTAATGTTAATAGATGTGGTCACTTCAGCTTGGAGAGGCTCAGTAAATTGCTTAAGAGCAAAGAGAAAGGGTTTATCTGGCCAGTGCATTGAAGATCCAAGATTCAATACCAGGCAGTCTAACTTCAGAATGTATGCGCTTAATCTCTTTGTTACGCTGCTTCGTGATTAGTTGTTGCAAGAACCCATGAATGGGAAATGGAAGGATCAGTTACATCAGACAATTGTTGAGTGCCATGGGGCCCGTACCAGCTCACAGAGACCCCATGCTTTTAGAAAGGTCTCCTATCTTTCTATGTTGCGGCATATATTCAGATAGAAATATAATGGCTTTATGGAAATGGATCTAGACACTGCCCAATAGGGTTTTCTTGGTAATACTATTTTTGGACACAGATGATCAGGTCTTTTCCAGGGAGCCATGAGGTGGGTTTGAACTGCTGTCCTTTCCATGGCTAGCAGCCCAATGCTTAACCAGGACAGTCACTAGGACTCCTCTATAGTACATATATTTATATGTCTGTACAGTATATGTATGTACACATATAAATAAAGCAATCTTTTTCATAATATTTCTTGTTAAAGCTTATGACTTGTGCCTAAGAGCATATTTTTCTTCTTTAGTAATAGGCTATGCGCTTAAAAAATCATTTTATTGGGAGGTCATACAACTCTTATCACAATCCATAATACATCCATTGTGTAAAGCACATTTATACATTTGTTGCCCTCATCATTCTCAAAACATTTGTTTTCTGCTTGAGCTCTTCATTTTACCCCCTCCCTCCTCCCTCATGTACCCTTGATCATTTATAAATTATTATTATTTTGTCATATCTTACACTGTCCGATGTCTCCCTTCACCCACTTTCTGTTTTCTGTACCCCAGGGAGGAGGTCACAGGTAGATCCATGTAATCAATTCCCTCTTTCCACCCCATCCTCCCTCCACCCTCTCGGTATCGCCATTCACACCTCTGGTCCTGGAGGGATCATCCATCCTGATTCCCTGTTTCCAGTCCTGCCTGTACCAGTGTCCATCCTCTGGTCTAGCCAGATTTGTAAGGTAGAATTGGGATCATGATCGTGTAGAGGGCAGGGAGAGGAAGCATTTAGGAACTGGAGGACAGTTGTGTGTTCATCGAAGCTATGTACTTTTTAATGAAACTAGGAAAATGAAAGTTGCCTAGCCCATCATTCTGGCCAGAGTCCTTTTTAAGGCTAGTTCAGGCCTAAGAAGGGGAGTTGTTTTATTTTCCTTATATGTCACCCATATTTCCTAGAGATGATGTTGACTGGCTTCTCTCACTGACATACATTAGAAAGAAACGTGCATTAAGCAAATCTAAATCACATTTACCTTTGAGATCAGTTATGCTTATGGACTAGGATTAGGCTATGCTTCGGCACGCACATCTGTGCGCAGGAGCCCTGGTGGCGCATTAGACTGTTACTCCCAAGCCGGCCGCTCCCCACCCTCACCGGGTCTTCCTAAGGAGAAAGGTCCTGCTCTCTGCTCCTGTAAAGATGTGCAGTCTCAGAGCCCTTGCCAGGGGTTGCAATGAGTCAGAATTTACTCAATGGCAGTGTTGCTTCTTATTTTTCTATTTGTGTGTGTGTATGTAGTAGGTGTATATGTGTGTGAGTACATAGACTTTAAATCATATTAATTGAATATTTTCTTGGCTCTAGTAACAGTCAAGGAATAAATAGTATTCTGTATCCCTTTCTTCCAGAAACTCATCTGTAAATGTGAAATATCTTCAATTTCTGGATTTCTAATGAACATCCAAAAGGAAACAAACTAGCATTTCTTTTTCGATCCTTACTATCTAATTCTCTCTTGAGAGAGGGTTTTGTTCGTCTCTCAAATAGGACCCAGACTTCCTTGACGCCCATCTCCTACATTTTGGAATATTTTCCCGTCGAATGTCTCCATCTTTCTTTCTGCTTCTTTAACCCCCCCCCTTTTATTCCTCACCTTCGTGCTGCTCCTCAATCTTTCCTTCCTTCTTTGTCTAGATAACCCCTCTGTGTCCTTTTAAGATCCCCTTAGGCACCGTCTCTTCTAGTGTCTTCTTTCCCGTTTCCTCTACTAGTTTTTCTCAGAAGAGCCTAGTGGCTACCATTGCTCCGGGCCCTCACTGTCTCCTGACACGCCTCTGTCAGGGGAATTCTTATGGGATTTGCATTGCTTGTTCACCCATTGGACTCCCTTCCTCCACCTGTTGCCTCTGCTGCTTCTTTAAATATTGTGGGAATACAAATAGCATGGAACATTCACTGTCTCAACCTGATTCCCACAGAGAATTCAACAACTCTACTAAAGTTATAGTCATCACGTTGTTCATCCACCATTGAGATCCCTTTCCATTTTTTAAAATTCCCTTTAACTTAGGCCCTTGGCTTCTGAGCGAACAGCTGAGTCTCTCCAGCCCTGTCAGGCAGCAGAGTGCCTGACACGATGTGGGCGTGGCTAAATGTTTGCTTGAACTAATCGACATTTAAAGACATCACTCGGTGCCGTTGTCTTGGATGCTGTTCTTCAGGAGATCTTCCTCTCCTGACCTCCCACAGCAGGTGCGGCTGGACTACTTATTTGGGAATGAATCTGGGACTCTCTTTTCCGGGAAAGCAAAGAGCAACAAACCCACCCAAAGCTGCTGCTGTGGGTTTCAACTCATAGCGACTCTATGGGGCAAAGTACAACTGCCTGCCTGGAGTTTGCAAAGCTGTGAACCTTGATGGGTCCAAGCAGGCACATCTATCTCCCCAAGCGTGAACAGTGGCTTCGCACCACCATGGGCTGCACCACCAGGCCTCTCCTGCACTACTGCTGTTTTAACCGTAGAATGTTATTTACCATTTTCTTGACGTTATCCATGAGATTTTGAATTTCTTAAAGGTAAGGAAGTACGGTAACACTGACTATCCTCGGAGTATCTTAAATTTGACTTTGTCCTACTTGACACAATTTGTTCATGCAGGGTGAAACCATTTCAAAAGACGGGGACTAAGCGCCCCCTCCAAGCACAGACCCCACTGCCACGTCCCTTTCGCACTGCGTTTCCTCATCCCTGCAGAACAGTGCGTGTGGACAGGGACAGGGACAGGGACTGCAGTGAAGTCCTTCGAACGCTCCAAGGAATTTCAAGAAGCTCACGGTGAGAGTTTTCTTTTAGAAAGAGAAAATATGTTGTGGAAAGCTACTTCATTTTTGAGCCTCAGTTTCTTCACATGTAGACTCACTGTAATAGTGAGCTACTTCCCGGATGAGGACTAAATGAGACAATGTATGCAAAATGTCTGGTCCCTGGGAGTCATCAGTACATAGGAGCTGCTGTAGTTTCCTATTGCGGCTGTAACACCAAAACCGTAAATTTGTGGCTTTAAAGAAAATAAATTTGCTCACAGCTCAAGGGCTTGGAAATCTCAATTTAATGTCCACGCGCCAGGGGAAGAGTCCATTCTTTGACTCGCCGCCTTATTTCTTAGCAATCTCACGTGACATCCACTTCTCCTTGTGCTTGCTTCTATGTCTAATCCGCTCTCTTTACAAAGCAGAAATGTTTATGATGACAACACCCTCTCCACTGATAGAACCTCATTAACAAAACAAAGAAATCTTTATTTCTAGGTGGGATTACATCCACAGGGCACGGTAATTAGGGTTCCAACACATACTTTTTGGGAGGGACACAATTGAACCCTGCTACTTGTCGCCATTGGTGATCTCACTCTTTTCTATGAGTACAAATAATAATGTCAGTAACAGTGGATGTTTACATGGTATTTCCTATGTCCAATAGTTATTCTAGGTGCTTTACATATATCATCTTATTTAAACCTTTAACTCTATTAAGTACATTCTACTATTATCTTCATTTTGAGAGATGAGAAGTGGAATTTGAATTTTTGTTCTCTGGATACAGAGGCCATGTACTTCACTGATATCTGAGAGGGCTTCAAAAAGTTCATGGGAAAATTCCGTTACTCTTCCATGACCATTTTCCCATTCATCCTTGGAGGCCTTTTTGTGTAACTGAAGGCATTTCCTAGGAATATCTACTCACCGTCTAATCTATGCTGAGTGCTGAAGTGAGAGACGAGTCATTGTGGTGTTTGTCCCACAGGGCTTCAAAATTGTCCCTTCCAGGTTGTCCCCCTCCTGTGAATTTGCATGTCCACCTCAGATGTGCAGAACCAGGGTCATTTTAATAAGAGTCTCAGGTGATTTTTATGTATACTTAAGGGGTTCTAGAAGAATCATCCCAGGATCTTGTTAAAGTAGGGATTTTGATTCAGTATATATCGGGTGGAAATGTGAATGCTCAATAGATGATTGAATTAGAATGAACCTATTCTATCCCTTGCTACCTTCATGATGTTCACAGTCGAAGGTGAAGAAAGACAAATATGCACACAATTTCATATTGATATTATCAAGACTATCGATTCGAGTGATCTTACATCCCAGTTGCCCTAGGATAGTCTTGGTTGATGTCTGCCATCCAGCATGATTATGAATACTATTTTCTTTGACACTCTACTGTGTGTTGGTCTGGATGATAAATTACAAGATAAAAGATATGGCCTTTCTAAGCTGCATGAAAGGTTCTTTCAAAACAGGGTGACCTAACTTCCTGGGGCAGGGCTTCGCCTGAGTGCTGCAGGGTACGGAGCTGCTGGCCAGGAAGGAGAAGGACATTCCAGGCAAAGGAACGAGGAGCGCCATGTGAGCAGGGATAAGGGGCTGCTGTGGCAGAGCTCTGACTCCCAAACCTGGCTGCACATTAGAGTCACCTGGGGAGCCGTTAAAGCTCCCGGTGCTCAGGCTACACTTCAGGTCAATTAAACCAGAATCTCTGGAGCTGACTTTTAAAGCTCTCCAGGTGTTTGCAAAGTGGTTTGAGAACCTCTGAGGTAGAGAGCTCTTGAGAGGTGTGTGTTTGGTTGGCGGGGGCTGGGTGGGGCACTATGCGTAGCAGCTGGGAAGTCTGGCAAAGACCAGCTCATGTCAGGATGAGGTCAGAACCACAGGTGTTGCTGCTTGTCCTTGACGGTCCCTCCAGGCTCTGTGCGGTGCGGTCTCAACCTGTCTTGGAAAGGTGTGTAAGACTCTGTCACTTACTCAAAACTCACTGCCATCGAGGGGACATCAACTCAGAGTGACCTGATAACACAGGATTGGGCTGTTCTGCTGAGTTTTCAAGACTCTCTATGGGAGTAGAAAGTCCTGTCTTTCTCCCGTGGGGTGACTGATGGTTTTGAACTGCTAATCTTGCAGTTAGCAGCCCAACATGTAACCACTACACCACCAGGGCTCCTTGAAGGCTCATTCCCTACTGCCTTGTTTTCTCTTAGGACAGATAGTGGGTGTGATAGTCGATTCTATGTGTTACCTTGGCTAAGGTATGGTGCCCGGTCTCCTGGTCAAATACAAGTCTTGATGCAGTTAGGAAGCCGTTCCAGGTCTTTAAATTACTTGGTCTAAACTACAGCAGCTTGCCTTCCACAAAAGTGAATGGACATCAGGACTCTATTGAAAGCCCTGAGAAAAGTGATTGGCCTCCATTCAAACCCAACACAACCCAACTGAACCCAACCACTACATAGAGTAATTCTGACTCGTCCTGTAGGACAGGGTAAAACTGCCCCCGTGGGTTTCTGAGACTGTATATGTTTACAAGGGTAGAGAGCCTCGTCTTTCCCCACACAGGGAAGCTGCTGGTTTCAAACTGCTAACCTTCTAGTTAGCAGAACAGCTTGTAACCACCACACCACCAGGGCTCTTGGGTTTTTGCTGCCAGACTTTCAGGATTCCCTCACTGTCTCTTCACATTGATTAATTTATAGATTTTGAGGCACGAGAACCCCCAGGAATCTTCAGCCTGTTACATGAGTTTACAACTTTTGTGCTCGCTAGCCCACACAACTCACAATTGTATGAGTCAAATATTTAATTCTATCCCCTTCTTCCTTTTCCCCCCTCTCTCATTTACTCTCTCCCTCCCTGTCCTCTCACACCCCAATCCCCACCATGATCTTTTAATTCCATTTCGTCACAAATATGTTGAAGGCCTCACTCCTCACCTGCATCCCCATATCGATCTTCTGCCAACACAAAAACTTCTGCTGGTGGGTGCTCCATCCCTGTCCGTGGCACAGGGTTTTCTTGGAACCTAGGAAACTTGGCCACCTAGAGCCCATCTCCCTCATCTTAGACCATTTCAGGAACTTAGAATCCAGAAATGTTTAGCCTAAGCAATGTAAACCATGGCTCACACAAGACCGTTTCTCAGAGTCTTCTTGGGAAAAGACTAGTCATGATATGGCTGGGCATGCCTCTGAGCTTAGTAGGTGCTATGAGATGATCATTTTCAGGGGTGGCATGTGCGTAGGAGTGTTGGATGAGAGGGTGACTGAGTGCAGATTCATGACCACACATGCTCCTTCACAGTATAACCTAGAATCAGGTGCGAAGAGTAGGCAGAAGGGCTAGATCTCCCTGTGCTGACAGACTCTGCTAAAGAACTCCAAAGGGGCTTCTGATTTTCCAGGTCACCATTAAGGTACTTTTGTCTAAGCAAAAGAAGAAAACTGATTGTATTTGAATGTTTTTTTTATCTATTTCATAACTTTCAATTACTTAGACACTCACAACTGTTTGGATTTCCATTTGGACTCCTTCCCTGGACCCTGCAAAAATGAGTTAAACAAGTCTGAGCCTGGGCACATAAATGCGAAAGAGAGACATTCAGATCCTTTCAAAGATGGGTGACAGATTACTTACCTGCTTGGTTCTAATTAGCTAAGCCTCATTTGTCCAATATTCTATATAATAGCAAATTAAACAGCTCATGCAACTCTTGCCTATCTCTCAAAGCTGACAAGTATGGTGACTTGGTTTGGATCTACACCAGAGGACTTTCTGGTGAATCCTCTAAGGGGGATAGTAACTGATTACCTCTCAAGTGCCAATCATTGTATTGTATTAATTTCTTTGTTTTTAGTATCTTATTCCTCACAAAGAAGATATTATAATTCTCCTTTGGAAATCACAGAAACTTGTTTGGAGAGGTTAAGTAACTCAGATTCTAGCGGTTAGGACTGTGTCCTGTCTGGATACACTCCAATCAGAGAGGGAGATATTGTTCCATGCAAAATTATAAGTAAAGACATTATACTAAGAAAGTTGAGTGTCTTTTCAAAATGACCTTGATATTCTGCTGCTCATTTCAACCCCCACTCAGCTGTCTCCTTGCCTCCTTTCTTCCCCCTGCCTTATGAGTAAATCACCCTAATTATTAACTTTGTAAATGAAGCTCTAAATAAGCTATTTAGGTTTATTCCTATTAGATGGGACAACAGATTAGAATCCCAGAGCCACCTGGGGTGGGAGCATGCTAGATTTCCATGCTAATGCCTCATGCATGTTTTATGCCTTAGATTAGTAGCTAATGTGGTCATTGATCATCTCGTGTCATATGAGCTACAAACCTGCTGCTTTGAGCTAATTCTTTTAAGAACTTATTTCCAAATCAGTATTCAAAGTCCAGACTCAGGTTCCTGGCAGAAAGGGAGGTCATATTTGTTTTTGGTGAGGGTCAGAAGCACTTTTTTTCTAACTACTTGTGCTCTTTGTAGATAATAAATAGGGTATAATATATCACCCTGTGTATTCTATCCTGCGAGGTCCACGTGTAGAGTTGTTATTAATGCTGTTGAAAAAAGGCATTTGCAATGAATCAAGTTGTTGGTTGTTAGTCTTGCAACGGTCTATCATGTGATTTCTGGCATAGATTCTATCACGAAGGTCATTTTTCCTAGCTGCTACTTCTTTGTTTCTAACTTTCTCATTTTAGGCACCAGTAACGTATCTTGATTGCGTGCTTGATCAACTTCAGACCGCAGAAGTTGGTAAAGATCTTCAATTTCTTCATAATTGACATTCATGTTTGTTGCATAAATCTGAATAACAGTTGTATCAACTTGTTTCCCTTGTTGGCATATGGATATTATCCTTTTAATGATGGTCTTGAATTTGAGGATAGATCTTAAAGTGTTAGCTTTGAGAATGAATGTGACATACCTCCTCAGTTTTTCATTTCCCAATTAGTAGTTTATTTGACTGTCCAATTCAAATTGGTCAATGCTAGTTCATTTCAGCTCACTAATGCCTGGTATCAATCTTTATGCAGGTCATTTTAATTTTTAAAAACTTCAATTATTCTTTTATTCATACTGCATGCACATAAACACAGATCTCACCAGACAGAACACACAGGAATCAAATCTGTATCTGTGGAAAGAGACAACCAGGAAACTCAACATCGTCAGTCAAAACAAGAAAGACCAGAGGTCAACTGTAGACCAAATAATCCAATGCTTATGTGAAAATTAGAGTGGAAGCTAAAAAAATTTTTTTAAAAGTCCACGAGTGTCAAAACATGATCATCAATCTATCTCACTTGAATTTAGAAATCAACTGAAGAAGAAAAGTAATGCATTATAAGTTGGCATTAACTCAGTGGCAGTGAGTGAGTGAGTGAGTGAGTGAGTGAGTGAGTGAGTGAGTATATGAGTGACTGAAGACTAGACAGGTTGGAGGAAGACATCAAAGTCATCAGACATGAAGAAATTAAAATGTCACTAAAACGATCAAAAAGAAAGAAAAGGCCAACATGATGTCAGGAGAAACTCTGAAATTTGTTTTTTGAAGGTAGAGGAGCTCAAGTGAATGAAATAAATGAAGTAAAAGTTGAAAAGGAGATGGCAAAGGTACTTCAGACAATGTCAAGTGTTATAACGCAATGTGCAAAGACCTGGAGCTAGACCTCCCAAAGGGAAGAATATTCTCAACATTCTATAAGTGAAAAACTGAAGAAAAGAGTTGCCTCCAGTTGTAATATTGAAAATCTCTATAGGAAACATTTTTAATGGCACAGGAAGAATCACAGGAAGATGGAACGGATGCATAGAGTATCTGTACCAAAGAGAATTGGTTGATATTCAACTTTCAGGAGGTATCATGTGATGAAGAACTGACGCTATTTAAGGGAGAAGTTAAAGTTGTAGATACATTCATGAAAAGCATGGCTCTAGGGATTAATAGAATGTCAGTTGTACTGAATTAGTGTTC
The DNA here is from genome assembly GCF_050624435.1 of Tenrec ecaudatus. Classification (NCBI taxonomy): domain Eukaryota; kingdom Metazoa; phylum Chordata; class Mammalia; order Afrosoricida; family Tenrecidae; genus Tenrec; species Tenrec ecaudatus. The sequence continues at coordinate 25,467,247 of NC_134539.1, read as the reverse complement.
TATAATTTAGCTCTATGCTCTAATATCCATGGCAATGACGACATAGAACCCACAGACAACATTCATGGTTCCAGGGCTTATTAAGGACGTCAACAAGCTGTGATGCTGGTGAGAAGTTCTCAGGGTTGAGGTGTTTATCAGCACAGGTTGCACAGTTCTGCTAAATTGGTACCAAATGCCCAAAGGGCATATAACTCTGCTCTGAGCTCAACCTGAGGTATTCCGTTTCCGCTTTGTGGGACAACAAGCCTAACGCCCTGAGTTAAGTGCCTAGGGGCACCCCACTCCTGGAAGCCTCGGGCCAAAGGTGCTTAGCTGCTTCTCTGTGAGTCAGCAACTCCAGCATCCCCAACAAAATCCCCAGAGACAGCCCTCTGTGAAAGACAGCTTCACCTTTACTTGCTCTGTGAGTGGGGAAGTCCATTATTCCGACCCATGCTTTGGCTCCTGGTTCTGCAGCAACTCCGCTGGTTGTCTAGCTAGCTATTTCCTGGATCCAGAAGGGTCCCTGTGTGGGGCTCTCCTGTACAGAGGATGTGGACCCCTCTCCTGGCTCTTGCGGGTAATGAGATTTCCCCCTCCTGCTTCTCAGAGAACTCATTCTGTACACAGCGGGGATTCACGCTCCAGGAAAATACCCACTAGTGAATCCTATTACTCTCTTTCCTCACCTCCTTGCCAGACTCAGGCAGGGAAAGGTCATTTGGTGGAGTTAGAGACTTTGGCTAGAGAGTGACATGAAAAAAAAATTCACTGCCCTCGCATCAACTGAGGTCTCAACAAATGAATGCCAACTTGGAAGCACCTTGCCGAGAAACGTAGAAGACGGCTACCTAGCCAATTGTCTGGAAGAGAACCATAACTTGTTCTTTCCAAAGAAAGATAATCCAGGTGTGTTTCAAAATTATCAACCAGTATGGTTAATATCACATGCAAATCAAATTATATAGGTCATTCAAAAATGAATGCAGCCATGCATGGAGACGACGCTGACAAAAATACAATCCAGCTTCTGAAGAGGACATGGGGTAGGGATATTGTTGTGGATATTAAATGGATCTTGGCTGAAAGAAGAAATTAACCAGAAAGAGTTTCACTTGACTCTTATTGACTGTACAAAAGCATTTGATTGAGTGGATAGTAACCAACAGTGCATAACACTCCAGAGAACGGATATTCCAGAACGCTTAACTGTGCTCTTGTGGAACCTGTACCTAGACCAACAAGCAGCCATTGGAATAGAAGAAAGGGTATTACCTGGCTTACAGCCAGGAAAGGTGTTTGTCAAGAAGGCATCTTTTCTTCATACTTATTCCACATGCTTAGAAAACTGTCTGGAAAGTTGCAGAAGGCCATAGCATCGTGATCAGAAGAAGACTCATTAGCAACATGAATCAATAACAGCCTCATTAACAAACAAAGATAAAATAGCCCTCTTTGCTGAAAGTAAAGAAAACTTGAAGCATTTGCTGACGAAGCCAATAGTGTCGGTAGTATTAACCTAATGAAGACCCAAATCCTCACCACTGAACCAATAAGCAACATTGTGATAAGCAGAGGAGATAACTGAAGTTATCAAAGATTTAATTTTACTTACTGGTCGGTGCATAATTAATACCCAGGGAAACAGCAGTCCAGGAATCAAGTTATATATTGCATTGGGCAAATATGCGGCAAAGGCCTCTTGAGAGTGTTGAAAACAAAGATATGACCTGAATAGCATGTGCCTGACCCACGCCATGACATTTTTAACCTCCTCATCTATATGGATAGCTGGAAAAGGAATCAAGAAGTCCAAAGAACTGACCTCATTGAATTATAATGTGTGTAAAGAATATTGAATACACCCCTGCTAGAAAAACAAACAAATCTATCTTGAAAGAAGTACAGCCTGAACCTCTCTTAGAAGTAAGCCTAGTGAGACTCTGCTGCCTTGATTGCTTTGGGCATGTTACAGGGGGTACCTGTCCCTGGAGAAAGACACCATGGTTGGCAACGTAGGGATCTATGAAAAGAGGAAGACACTCGATGGGAGCCTCTGGCACAGTGGCCTCCACAGTGCGCTCAGACACAGCGAAGGCTGTGGGGATAGCGCAGGACCGGGCCACATTTCTTCTGTTGTTCATGGGGCTACTGGGTCAGATACCAAACAACAGCATCACTGTATCTGCGGAATAAGTGAGGTGTACGCAATTGCCAACGCAGAAGTATTCCCTAAAAATGTGGATTTGGAAGCCCTTTTGTTGCCTCCAGTTTCTTTCTAAATCAATGCAAATAAATCTTATCTTTGTCAGTCAAGCTAAGTTGCATTTGAATGAACCATTTTTCACAAACAATGGAAAAGTGAGGTCAATTTAACTTTAAGCTACTTAGTTCTGTTCTTAGAGAGGTCTAGCACAAAATCTGGTCTCTTTTCTCTGTACCTTTGTGAATTTCATTAACAAACTTCTTATCATTTCTCAGTGTCATATTTTTATTGGAAATGTGAGACTTCTACTAGCAACTGCTTCCTCAGAGGTTATGAGGGGTGACAGAGCCAAGGAATATAAAATATTCACACATAGTAAACACATAAGTATTTGTGCTTATTTGATCCCTCTTCCATTTAGAAAATTGTGTGATAAGTAATTCATTAATTGACTAGCCCCCTCTCTTATTTCCCAGACAGAGATGTTAACAGGTCACAATGCAGTCTTATGCTTTTGGAAGCCAGTAGTGGGGCTGATGAAGAGTGATGGTTACTCTCCCCAAGGAGCCTCTCAGCATCTCAGAATCAGATTCTCTGGTCGTCCAACTAGGGCAGAGGCAGGGAACAAGTAGGAAATATCGAAGTACTCCACCCCTGAGACAGAAGGCAGTTCTAACGGTGACTCACACGACTGACCCTAGACAGAGTTTATCTTTAGGTTGCCATAATTAAGAGAAAATGATGAACTTTCATGTGTCCTGCTTCTAGTCCTTGAAGCATCCTCCTCTCCAGAACTGCACATTCCTGTGTTCCTAAAGAGAATGGGCAGGAACAGGCATTTGTAAAGGAATGCTCATGAGGTGAAGGCTCCTTTGGCTCTGACAGGGTGATAGCAAGACATGTTGGTGTCTGGGCTTGGCTGGTAGCTTTTCCTCTTGCAGCTGCATCACAAGAACATTGGGCAGTTGGGGAGGCTTTGGACGACTCTCTGGCCGCCAATGACTTCATGAACTGGAAGCTGAAGAGCAGAAGTTTTAGTGATCAGGGAATGTTTGTTTCAGCAAGGAAGTCCCTATGGTATAGTAGTACCATCCATGACTAGTGAGTGGGTTGAAGGTTCTGGGTTAGATGTTTAAAAGTTGTTTAAAAGTGCTCGCTGGGCCGCATTTCCTAAATGACCTTGGTTTTTTTCTTCTTTCTTTTTGATGGTTCAGGCAAATAGGATGAAGTGGGCCACCAAATCTATAAACAACCTCATGTATAATTCTCTAAGTTAGGTTTGTTCTTTTGCTTGGTGAACTTTTATAATGAACTTTGAATGTAATAAAATGCTTCAAAGATAATTACAGAATGAGTTCCTCACAAGATAACTGAGATCTTCAGAAACATTTTATTTATCAAGACAGAATATGTGCACATTTAGGAAGTACACTTTCCTCTTTTTAATAGACACCAGATGTAAAATGTAATATTTGATTGAGAAAAACTTTGTTTACATATTTTGTCTTCACTGAATACAGTTAATGATTTTTATTATAACTACAAAAGAACTTGCTCCTTTATACATGCTACCTGTGTTAGACAGGATTCTCTAGAGAAACAAAACCAGGACACTTATGATTTTATATATACACACACATAACACAAAGAAATAAACAGCTAATTAGTCCACAGAGCAGTACAAATGGCTCAGTTAAACTCACTTTTGTGAAACAGTTAATACACTGGCAGTCTTTGAACTCCTGAAGGCTGCTGGGTGTAAGTCCAGGAAGCAGACAGCTGAGTCTTCTGTAGAGAAATATAGGCAGTCTAGCCACAGGCAGCAAACAGCAGGACAGTTCACCAACAGTCAGCCAGAGGACAGGGTCCGACAGTCCCCAGCTAAAATGCTATACACACCAGCAATGTGGCAAAGCAGGTCTCAAAGGAACCTCAAACTAAAGCGACATGATCCACGGGTTGGGTGTCCCACAGGTAGTTGAGGCAGAGAACTAGCTAAGGCAACCTCACACGGATCTGATCACCGGAGAGCAAGAGACAGAAAGGTGAAGCTTGCTGAGCTATTTATCTCTCTGCCCTTTAATTAAACAGCAACCTTATTAATCTCACATGTGTTTATTGGCCAAGGTGGCACAATACACCTGTCTATCTATCATACTGCTTAAGCACATGCTGAGCATCTTTCACATATTTTACACATTGGTAAAGAAATAAGACTGGATAAATGAAAATTATTAAGTTTAAGATAGAAGAAATATTCAAAAATTTCAGGTAATTGACTTTGTGGTTAGTTGGGCTGTCTAGAGAAACAAAGCTAATGATACTCATAGATGTATAAGAAAGAAAGGGAGGGGGAAAAAAGAGGAGCTGATCCCAAGGGCTCAATTGAAAGCAAATGTCTAGAAAAGGACGATGGAATATATATACTAATATATCAGACATTACTGATGTATGGAGATATTACTGATGTATGGATTGTATGTAACAAGAGTTGTAGGATTCCCCCAAATAAAATGATCTAAAATACATAAATAAATAAAAAGAAAGAGCTTTATATGAAGAATTAATCTTTTATCAAAAACACATCCTAGCCCAGTCCAATTTATGTGCATGGGTCTGATGCTAACCAGAGTCTTCCCCATGCTCATCATAGCTGCAAGCCGATGATACAGAAAGTTGAAGCAGGATGCAGGAAGTTCACAAGCTGGTAGATGCAGAGCTGGATGGATCCAAGGTCAATGGATACACGGCAGGGCATTGACAGCTCTCAGGGCTGGGTGGCCCCAAGTGGGGGAGGAACAGAGTACCGATAAGCAGAAAGAAAGTTAGAGGCCCAGGATGAGGAGGAGGCAGAGGGGTAGGAGGAGGAGGAGGCAGAGAGAGAAAATCCCCAATGACTATTTCATAAAAGGACTATACCTTCAAGGAGGTATCATCAGGCCATGACTTGATGGATGGGGTAGACTCCACCCTCACACTTTCATACAAATTCAAGTTGACATCAAATATAACTACCACAGACGGATCAAATCTAGAGTTCAAGAAATTCTCTGGAAGTATTCAACTGAAAATATAATTAAGAATAAAACTAATTGAAATAATCACTAGGGGGAAAAAGCTTTCAAGGATGGGAAGTCCTTGGATGGTGCAAATGGCTACTGTGCTCAGCTACTAACTGAGAGGTTGATATTTTGAGACCATCTAGAGACACCACAAAAGGCATGATGATTGGCTTCTGAAAAATGAGCCATTGAGGTCCCTATAGAGCAAGTTCTGTCAGACACAGTGGGATAATTGTCAAGGAAAATAACAAATTTGCTGCCATTGAGTCATGGGGTACCTGTGAGTCAGGACTGACTGTGTGACAACTGTCGTTAAAGGATGCACTAAGCCTCTGGGGACTGTTACGGAGTGCAGGTTCCGTGGGAAGAATGATGGGCATGATTCCTGAGATTGCTCTGCTTTCCTGTAGGAATCTGGAAAACTGACTCTATCATAACCACCCCACCTCCCTAAAAAAGGACCAAACCAAACCAGAGTAACAACAACAATAACAACAACAAAACTCAGTGCCAGTGAGCCAATTCCAACTCATAGTGACGCTGTGTGACACAGTAGAAGAGCCCCTGTGAGTTTCCAAGATTTCACTTCTTTATGGTAATAGAAAGCTTCATCTTTTTCCCAGAGTGGCTGATGGTTTCAGTGGCTGACCTTGAGGTTAGTAGCCCAAAGCATAACCTTCTACACAGCTTTAAAAACAGACAGAATGAAAATATCTAGGTTGTTTGTAGGATTAAAAAAGTCCTCTTGGAGAACCTGATACATAACAACAACAATAATGGCATGAAAATGCTACTTCTTTTTAATCATTTGATTGGGGGATCATACAACGCTTATTACAATCCATCCATGCATTCATCGTGTCAAGCAAATTTGTACATTTGTGGCCATCATCATCATTCTCAAAACATTTGCTTTCTACTTGAGCTCTTCATTTTTCTCCTCCCTCCCCACTCTGTCATGAAACCTTGATAATTTATAAATTATTATTATTTTGTCATATCTTATACTGTCTGATGTCTCCCTTCACCCACTTTTCTGTTGCCTGTTCCCCAAAGAGGAGGTCTTTGTAATTGGTTCCCCCTTTCCATATCAGCTTCCTTCTCACCTCCTAGTATCACCACTCTAAGCACTGGTCCTGAAGGCATTATCTGTCCTGGATTCCCTGTTTCCAGTTCCTATCTGTGCCAGTGTACATCCTCTGATCTAGCCAGATTTATAAGGTAGACTTGGGATTATGATAGTGTGGGGGTGAGGGGAGGATGAAGCATTTAGGAACTAGAGGAAAGTTGTACAAAACTCTACTTCTATGAAGTTGATTCAGACTTATAGCAACTCTCTTGGAAACAGTCTAGCGAGCTGCTCCTTAGAGTTTCTAAGTCTGTAATTCTTTATGGGAGCAGAGCGCTTCACGTATGTACTAATCTACTGGTAATGAAGAAATTGAAAATTTCTACCAGTTTCTTCAGTCTTAAATTGATCAAACACATAATCAAGATGCATTGATAATAGTGACTGAAAAGCAAAAATTGGAATACAAGAGGAAGAATTATGAGTTGGAAAATATGAACTTTGTGATAGACATGACACTGGAGATTGTGTGGTTAAAATTTTCAAAGGCCAACAAATTATTCATTGCAAATATCTTTTTCAATAACATAAGCTGTGACAGTACATCTTCAGATGCAATACACACGAGTCAAGTGGACTACAATTGTGGGAAAACACGATGGAAAAGCTCAATATCATTAGCCAAGGGCTTACTGTGGTACAGACCCCCCATCAACTGTTCATAGGCAAGTTCAGAATTTAGCTGAAGAAAAGTTAAATAAGTTCAACAGAGCCAAAATAGGACTTCAAGTATATCTATCCCACCTGAATTTAGAGACTGTGTCAGGACGGATTTGATGCATTAAATACAAATGGTTTAAGGCAAGATGAGTTCTGCGATGAGAGCAAGGACATAATGTAACAGAAAAGCAAAAGGCCATTTAAAATAGACAGGAAAAAAAAGATCCAAGTGGATATCACAAGAGACCCCGAAACTTGCTTTTGAATGTAGAGAAGCTAAATCATATGGAAGAAATGAAGTAAAAGATCTGAACAGATTTTTCAAAAGGCAGCTTGCAAAGACAAAGCACAGAATGAAAATGAAATACTTGAAGACCTGGGGTTTGAATGCCAAAAGGCAAGAACGCACTAAGCATTTCTCAAGTTGGAAAAAATAAGAAAAAAACCCTCAGCTTGAAGCTATGGTATTAAAGGATTCTTTAGGCAGATTATTGTATGAGTTAGGAAACACAGGGTCACTATACCAAAAATAATTGGTTGATATTCAACTATTTCAAGAGGAAGCATATGAGCAAGAACTGATGGTTCTGAAGGTCCAAGCTGTATTTAACTAAAAAAAACAACAAAATCCCTCACTACTATGGAGTCAACTTTTACTCATACCAAACCTATGAGACAATGCCAAACTGCTCCTGTGGGTTTCCAGACTGCAGTTCACTAGGAGCAAAAAGCCTGTCATTCTTCAGTAGAGTGGCTGGTGGGTTCAAACTGCTGGCCTTACAGTTCAGAGCCTAGTGATTAACAGCTATGCCACCAGGGCTCCTTGAACTGTACTGAGGCATTGGCAAAAATATAAGTTGACAGGAAAAGATTTCTAAAACAGCCTCTTCTTTCTTGAGGTGCTTGCTTATCTTTTTTTTTTTTAAATCTCACAATTTTATGTAAATTTTAATACATACATAAATAATACATGGCAGAAAAAATAGACCGGTGCTTGCTTATCTATGCCAAGACATTTCAAATATAGCAGCCCAGCCAACAAACTGGAAAGGATGAAGATGAATGTACTTGTGCACACCTAAGGAAGGGTGACCGAACAGAATGTGGAAATTAATGAACAGAATCATTAATATCAGAAGGGTATTTTTTCTGAAGATAATTTTAAAAACATTTGTAGTAGTATATTGACAGGGAGCGGTCAGAAATTAAAACCAATTAAGAAAACATACTATGAGGGAAATCATTGTTGATGTCATATAGACCTTGACCTTGAGGGAGTAGAGACCAGTACAGATTCTCAGAGTCTCATAGAGACTATTAGAAAGATGTTTGCTTACGTTTTATTGGCTATTAATATTATTCAACTGTTTGCATAATGATATGAATAACACTTTGAAGAATGGGAATTCCAGACACCTGTCTTCATGCAGAACTTGTACACAGACCAACAGATAGCCATTTGAACAGAACGATAAAATACTGAATGTTTTAAAATGAGGAAAGTTATGAATTAGCCTTGTCCCTTGACCATATTTATTCAGTCTGTATGCAGAGCAAATACTTTAAGCAGTTGGATTATGTGAAGAAGGATAGGGCATAAGGATTAGAGACACGCTCATTGACAACCTGCCCAATGCAGATGGGAAGCCCTATGTTGTAGTGGGTTATGGATTGAGCTGCTAAACCACCGCCAGCATTTCAAACCCAAGAGGTGCTTTGTGGGAGACAGATGAGGCCTTCTGCAGCCCCAGAAACCGAAAGAAGCATTGCTACTCTGTTTTCCTGGGTCGCCATGAATCAGAATCAATTTGATGAGTGGCTGGGTGTAGTATATATGCAGATGGCAGCCTTGCTTGCTGAATGTGAAGAGGAAGTGAAGCATTCACTAATGAGGATCGAAGCCTTCAGTGTGGATTACAACTCTGTACAAATGGAAACTTCCTCACAGTTGGACAAAGAGACACGGCAGGGTGAACAGAGAAAAAGATTGAAGTTGTAAGGGATCTCATTTTACTTGTATCCGCAATCAATTCATGGAGGAAATAGTAAATCAAATGACATATTGCATTGGGGAAATTTGCTGCAAAAGGCCTCTGTAAAGTGTTAAAGATCAAAGATGACACCTTGGCAAGAAGAATGCGATTTTCCCGAGCAATGGTATTTTCAATGGCCTCCAGTGCATTTGAAAGCTGGACAATGAACAAAGAATAGTGCAGAATAATTGATGCATTTTAATTAGGGTGTCGTCAAAGAATCCGGACTAGACCATGGACTGCTAGCAGAATGAACAAGACGGACTCAGCCAGCGTTCTCCTTAGAGGTGCGGATGGCAACCTTGCAGTTCAAGTACTTGGCCCATGCTGGCAGGAGGGACCAGCCACGGAGGGCTGCAAGAAAGGGAAAGATCTTCAGGAAGATGGAACGACACGGTCACTGCAACAGTCGATGTAAAGGTAACAAGGGTGAGCACAGGGCAGGACTGTTCCGTTTCCTTCTGTTGGACAGAGGGTTGCTATGACCTGGAATCTACTAGATAGCACCTAGCCACAATCTCGGAGGAAACAGACGGCTGCATCTTTCTCCACGGGCTCAAATCACGGGCCTTTTGGTGAGCAGCTGAGCCACGAGGGCACATAAGTAAACACACGTGCCAACATGGTTAAGTGTTTGGTTGCTACCCAAGAAGTCAGAGGTTCAAACTCCCTTGTTTCTGCGGTAAGAGGCTTTCGTAAAAAGGAAACCCTATGGGGTAGTTCTACTCTGTCTGAGTCACTATAAATTGGCATTTACCTAATGGAAACAGTTTGGGGTTTTATTTAAAGACTTTTTCAACACTTGACTATTTGTGATTGATTTTGCATTGTGTAGTTTAAACATTTTTTGTATATATTGGATGTAAGTCCTTTCAAATATTTTATTTTTCCAGTTTGTGGATTGTACTTTTATTCTCCTAACAGGAGTTTTAAATTTTAATAGGGTCAAATTGATCACTTGCCTCCAATCCCTTATCAGTCCATATGAATGAAAAAATATATTGTTAAAACCAAAGTTACCTAGATTTTCCATCATATCTTTAGAACGTTTTATAATTTATGTCTTATGTTTAGGTCTATAATTCACTTTGAGTTAACTTTCGTGACAGACATAAGCTCTGTATCTAGAGTCATATTTGGGATGCAGACGTCTAGTTTTTCCAGTGCTATTTCCAAAGAGATTATCCTTTTGCACTCAATCATCTTTGTCCTTTGTCAAAGATTAGTTGATTATATTTGTATTCGATTCAATTGATACACTTGTCTATCCCTGCCCACTCTATGAGTAGAGTTATAACTACTTGTAAGAACAGGACAAGAATCTGTCAATGATTTGAGTGGCCATTGAGTCTATAAAACACCGTGGAGGTCCAAGCAGCCTCAAGAGGACACATTTCACTGTTTCACTGTTTATATCAAGTACATACAAATAGAAGTAGATACATTTTTCTAAGCTGATAAATTTTTAAGAGACTGGTTTAAAGTTAATTTTAGCAATTTCTAATGCCCATTCTATGAGTTATAGTATACATAAATATAAGTTGTTTTATGTTAATTCTTGAGAGCAGTTTTTAAAAAAATTTCATGTGAGCAATCCAGGCATATTGTTAACAATATAATTTGGGCTAAATTGAGCTCCTCATAAATTATGAGTACTTTCTTATTACTCACTGGAATGCATTTACCCTGCTAATGCAATATTACAATTTTTATTACATGTTAATAGTTTAACAGCTAAAGTTAAATGATATTAATAAAATGGTACAATGAACAGTTCTCATTTGTACTATTCTTCACTTTCTTCAATATTATATTAGTAATGTTGAAAAATAGTGACACAAGGAATACAAAACAAAAGCAATTATTGGACTCAATATAAATTATGGAAACTTTGAATTGTGTGCACTCAGCTAAAACAAAGCAATGTTGGAAACAGTGCCTCATGCACTGCTTCACAATTAAGTGAATACTGGTTGATCAAGAAACAATTATATCAACAGACTCATCTTAATTTATAACTCTTGCTCCAGCTGTATCTATTGAGGTAAAACTGAGAAGAGAATTGATATTCATTTTAAATATTCAGTCAAAAAAGACAGTACAAATGATATATCTTTTTTCCCTTTTCTCCTGTAGTTGAAGATTTGTCTCAAATAATTTGTTGATTTCTGTTTTCTACTTTATTTTGCCTGTGGAGATGGAATGATAATCGCAATGTGGAGTAGGAAAATGAATCTTTTCAAAACTTTTCAATTGTAAGTTAGTTGTTGAGTAATGGATAGATATGAATGGATTGCTATTAAAACAATAGGCATACATTAGACTATCAACTTAAGTCTGAAATCATAGCCGTACAATAATAGAATTGAGAAACTATGACTTCACGAGAATAAGTACCCAGTGAGGATTTTCCTCTACAATACACTCAATGTGAATTACTGGTGCTGACTCCGTTCAAGAACACAAACATGTCCCTGCTGCCCTAGATATTAGAGAAAAAAACTATTAAGGTATTTTTAAGTAGTTTGACATTTTTAAGTGAAAAAAACTCTATAAATATAAAAAACTTATTTTTAGGAGGAGGTCAATAAAAGAAAGATGAAGGCATCTATAGTACTTCATCTTTTGAAAATGGTGAACTACAAAATAATGAACAACTTAAAAGTGTAGTGGGTTTAACTAAAATACGTGCAAGTAAAGGGACTAAAATATATTTATCAATGAATTAAAATTTTAGGCAACTGTTTTCATGTGGGGTTTCAATCTTTTCCTACCGAAAGCCCCTCAAAAGGCGTTATGGATTGAATTGTGACCCCTCTCCGCCAAATACAGGTTATAAATTCTAACCTCTATGCCTGTGAATTTAATCCCATTTTGAAACAGGTGGTATTTGTTATGTTAAGAGGGTCAGAGTAGTGGAGGGTACATTTAGAGTTGATTTTTAAAAGATATAGAAAGCGCAGTTAGGACAATCAAAAGCAGAGATTGAAAAAGAGAAATGCCAAGACACATGAAGATTAATCAGGAGCAGAATCTCAGAGTCCAGTCTTTCCCTCTGGAACTAACAGAAAAAGAAAGCCCTTTTCTCAATTGAGATTTCCATCCTCCTAAATTATGAGAAAAGAAATTACTGGTTGTTAAACCATCCACTTGTGGTTTTCCTGTGATAACCGTGTTACAATACATGTCAGTGGTAGAATTTGGTTCTGCAAGAGTGGGATGCTGCCATAACGGATACTTAAAATGTGGAAGCAGTTCTAGAATTGACTAATGAGTATAGGCTGTAAGAGTTTTCAGGAACCTGGTGATGCAGCTGAGGAAGCACTTTACTGGTAACTGTAAGGTTGACAGTTTAAATTTACCAGCCACTCCAAAGGGGAAGATGAGGCTATAAATACTTAGAGTTTCAGAAATACTATATATGACTGCGATGAGTTAAACAGCAGTAGGAATAATAAAAGCCTAGCTTGCTTGAATCCACTGTTGGTAGAATTATAGACGTTGAAGGCAATCTACTCAAGTCTCAGAAGGAAGTGACGAGAGATAGAAAGTCTCTACTGTCGTATATGTGTGTGCATACATATCTGTGTGCATGGATACATCCTCACACCCAGAGTGCTTCTAGAAATATGAATATTCAATGTGTTTCTCATGAGGCTTTAAAAGAAAAGAATGACCACGTGGCAAAGAAATTGTTAGAATTATGTTCAAATGTTTTGGAAAGAAAAGGATTTAAAAATCTATGGTGCTATTATTGATTTTGCATTTTAACAAGAGCCTACAGAAGGGCAGGGCACTATGTGGAGAGTGGTCAAGTTGTGATAGGACTCTCAACTGGGAAACCCACAGAAAGGGCTCTATGCTATCTTACTCTGAGCAGACAATCAACAAGGACTCACAGGACAGACTGGAGGGGAATAATTCAGTTGTGGCTTATTTTGATAAGTCAGAGGAATTAAAAATCTTATAAAGAAGTTTGAAGGTTTTGCTAATGAAGAGAACCAGACAATTTAGGTATGTTATGCCATTGTTCATTAGTCAAGAACATCTTAAAAGGGTCTCACTGAATTAGTAGTTCATTCAACCGTACTAACCATGCAGCGAGGAGTTCTAGTTATTGAACAATCTAGTCAAGAGAAGGTTTTGTGTATATCTTACATGAATTAGGAATTTTAAAATATACAATTCTCTGTGATAAACTTGACTGCAGTAATATTTAACAAAATTTTACCTGTATTGGTCACTCAGAATTTCAATGTTACTGTAATTCACAACTATCAATTATTATTTAATATTTCATAGATTTTTCTGGGTGCTTGAATATTGTGATTATTTCTATATTGCATAAACATAATATTAAATCATCCCTTGTATTTTAAGTTTTTTTTCACTTGCTTCAGTGATCACTTATTGATAACCTCATCAATATACACTCACTGATAATTATTATACATAAGTTAATACCTTGGGTTTAAATAAATATTTTACCCTGATAACATAGTGAAGAGTTAATGCAGGAAGTTCTGAATTGTCTTGTTTAAACAATTATCTTATTTAAAATCACTACAATGCCAGTGATTTTATATGTAACTCTATCCATCTTATTTTTTCCCTCACAATGAGGAGTACTATATGATTTCAGGCAGCCTGCTTCTTTTTCATTATGGAAGGAGCTTTGGAGGCAAAGAGATTTGAAAAGAGAAAGAGAGGGGGTGAGCACCGGTTAGCCACAGTATTATGAATAGTTTCATCTGTCGAAATTTAGAGCTAGTAAGGGAAGAATCCCAATATTCATCTATTCCATGTGATTTTTCCTTGAAAACATGTTTGTGAATAAAATAGACTAAAGGAAAATTAAGCTATAAAAAATGAAGACAAAACTTAGGAATCTGGAAAATCCTGTTGACAAACTATGGGCATAGGTCCTAGAATGTTCACTTACCATGTGACTGCACCGTCTTTTGTTAAAGAGTGTAAGCCTGCGACTGAAGGATAGATCCAATGTCCAATACAAACACACAAAACAACATATCAGTTCAGAGTAAAGAGAACAGAGAGAGAGTGAAAGAATGCTGTCTGCCTCTTGGGCAATTACAGAAAGAAAGTAGGCCAACAGAGCTTCATCTGTTGTTCTCTAGAAATAGAAAAGGGCTGTCCCTAGAACAGCTCAGGTCAACTGTTAAAAGGAATATCGGAAGCAGGGCCACCTCAATTTCAGGGTGGGGTTACAATAACCTAAGTATGAACGAGTACGTCTTCACCATACATCTGGGGTGTGGGGCTGCTATGAAGTCATGCCAGCAGGATGGGGCTGTTATGTCCAAGGTGCAGGAGAACAGAATCTGCCTGGGTCAAGGGAGTATACTCACCAATCATATGGCCAAGGAGAATGGGTTTCCCGAAATCCAAAGAAGCTAAAAAGATGCTCTCCTGTGGGCTTGAAAAATGGAGCCAAAGCGAAGGGCAAGGGGGCCTCCACCAAGTATCCGTAGAGTACGGCTGAACTCAGAATCTGAGGGGTGGAACAATTGCTCAGATGCTTCTGAAGAGCAGAAAATGATTTCAAGTTCTTGAGCACTCATGCAAATTGTTCTGTTAGGTTTAGGACTTGAAGGTGCCTCTTCCCCCTTCTTTCCTTCAATTTCTCCTCTTAGCAATGGAATCACCTATCTTGTGACATTCTCCCATTGCACTACAGAAACAGATACATTGTATTCTCTATCCCAGAAGTTCACAGGTGAAAAGGATGGAATTTAGATGATTCAGAGGAGATTTTGGAGTTGGAGTTGATTTTAAAGTTTTGTGTGATGTGATGGAGTGACAATGTGCAGGACATGAATTTTAGGGGTTCAAAGCGTAGAATGTCATGGACTAAAGTGTGTCCTTCAAAGATATGTCACATAAATCCTAATCTCTTTAGTTGAACTCCATTTAGTAATGGATCATATTTGTTTTGCTAATAAGGCAGAGTAGTCTTAGCATGTGTTGTGAGACTCCACCACAGTGAACCCAACCATGAGGGCAATGTAACCACGTGGAGGAATGCATGAAAAGATTGGACGACAGGGCCACCCCCACCAGAGCCAACCTGACCCCCTCCCTAGAAGTATGTGGGACAGAGAACAACGCTAAACCTACAGGTTGGGGAGAGGGGCCAGCATGCCACACCCACATGGAAGCAGCTCAAGAAGGAGAGAGAAAGGGACAGTCGGTCTAGATCCCATATCAGCCCACCAAGCCCACAGGATGATGACGTTCCTGCATGGAGCTACTAAGGCACAGAGAGACTAGGGCCGGCAACAACTCATGAGAAGTTGTCCCCTTACTGGAGCAGACTGTGACAGAAGACGATACAGGGGACACACGGTGTGGAAGTAATGCAGTCTGAACCCCCTGCAGCGAGGCAAACCAAGAAGGGAACATAATACATCAAAACTGGAGGAAAGCAAAGCCACAAAGCCCCTAAGGAGCCCCCAAACAGACTTCAGGCTAGGAGGGGCAGCTTCCAGAATTCCCCAGGGCCAGTGGGGAGATAGTCCTAAAGGTCAGCAGACCTGGAATTATGTATATTTTTCTCTCTTTTTTTCCTTTTATTTTTAGTCTTTTGGTTTTTATTTTGTTTGTTTGGTCTGTGTTATTGTTGGTTTGCCTACTTATATAAGACAGGTATGGGAAGCAAGCTTGAGGAGAAAGCAACGGGACTGATGGTCCCAGAGGGACTTGGGGAGAGAAGGTGGTGGGGGAAGGGTGCGGTGAGCAAACAATGTCATAGACAAGGGAACAACTAAGGAAATAAAATCAACAAGGATGATGTAGAGATTTTGGGGGGTACTGGAACAACAGCAATCTAGCTGAGAGGAAGTACTAAAAGGTGGAAGTCTGGGATACGTGGTGGTGGGGCAGAAAGAGGTGAAAGGAAACAAAGGAAGGATCTAGGAAGCAAAGCTATGGATAGAGGTATAAGCATAGGTGTGTCCATATGTAAATATATTAATCCATAAAAATAGAAGTACTGGCTTTATATACATATATGGCAGTACATTGATGTGGTGGATGGACTTCGGGCCTCTGCACATACCCTCCCTCAATACAAGAACACTATTTTAACAAACTGGCATTCTGTGATGCTCACCTTCATGGCATAGTCACTGAAGACAAAATGGGTGCATAAGCAAATGTGAATAAAGTGGATGGTGCCCGGTTAATCAAAGAGATAATGTCTGAGGTCTTGAAGGCTTGAAATTAAACAAGTGGCCATCCAACAGAGAAGCAACAAGCTCACTTGGAAGGAGCACACCAGCCAGTGTGATTATGAGAAGCCATCAGTACTGAGTAACAGGCATCAGAAGATTCATAACAAACAAACAAACAAAAACATACTGTTGAAAATGATGGGTGTTGGGAGTAGAGACCCAAAGCCCATCTGTAGACAATGGAGCATCCCACCACAGAGGGTTCACAGGAAAGGGATGAGTCAACCAGGGTGCAATCTAGCACTAATGAACTACACAATATTTCTCTGACTCCTTGAGGCTTCTGTACCCCTACTATCATGTCCCCAGTGCTGCTTCTCACTTTGGACTAGACCGGAGCATGTACACAGGTATAGATAAGAGATGGGAGCTCACGACGCATGGGATCCAGGAATAGGAATGGGAATACCAATACCAGAAGGGTAGGGGGAAGTGGGAGCGAAGAGGAGGAAGGGGAAACTGATTGCAATGATTGACACGTAACTGCACACATCCCTCCAGTGGGAAGAACAACGGACACTCTTGGAGAAGAGAGACAGAGGTTGTTGTGAGATTTGAAAATAATAATATTTTATAATCTATCACAGGGTCATGAGGGTGGGTTGGAGGAGGTAAAAAAGAGAAGTTGATAGCAAGGACTCAATAGAAAATAAATGTCTGGAAAAGAATGCCGGCAACATATGTACAACTATGCCTAATGAAATCGATGTATGGATTGTAATAAGAGCTGAAAGAGTTCCCTATAAAATTATCTTTTACTTAAAAAAATATAAAAAGAGCAGATAAAGCCAAACAAGCAAACAGAAATGGCGATTGCTCAGGAGCAGATGCTCAAAGAGAAAATGAATTTGCTCCCGATCCTACAGAGAAAGAAGCCTTCCTCTAGAAACAGCACCCTAAATTTATACTTCTGTTATCCTCAAATGAGAGGAAACAAATATCTGCTAGTTAAAGCTAACCATTTATGGAATTTCTATTATAGCAGGACTAGATTACTAAGACTGAAAGTTCATTTTATTGATAATGAGCTTTGTGACCATGGAAGTTATCATTGAGTTTGGTAATTTGGAGAGAAAAAAGTACACAGACCCCTGGAACTCATTTCTAAAATGTTCTTAACACAATCACTATGATATAGATATGTACATCAATCGATTTGTTATCACTGGCTATTATAGATAAACACCAACTCTATACCAGAAACTAGTGTGAATCTCTATGATATAAAATATAGAAAATAATTTAATATTGATTATAGCATGCACAATCGGCTAGAAGAATGAGCAAATCTCTTTTTGGAAGAAGTACAATCAGAATGTTCCTTAAAAGTCAGGATGGTAAGATTTCATCTCAGGTACAAATATTAGGAGGGGTCAAAAGAGAGTCAGAGATAAGTGAAAGGCCCTGCATGAGGTGGATTAGCACAGGGACTGGAAGAATGGGCTCTAGGATAGGAATGGCCCTCAGGAATAGGCAGCGTTTTGTTTTGTGTCCGTAGGAGTGAGGACTGACTCCATGGCACCAAAGGACAGCTACCTAATTTAATGCCATATACTAAGTTTCTTTCTGCACTTTTAAAGGACTAGTTTTAGTGTTTTGACATAAATTCTTTCTTCATTAGCTTCTAGATTTATTGTTATCCTATTGAAGCTAAGGAAGGTCTTTTGTCTCTGTCTTAAGTATTTTGTGTTCGATTTTAGCAATTTTACATGATATGGTGTGTTAGTCTGGGTAGATTAGAGAATCAAATCCAAAGACATATATATGTAAGAGAGAGTTTTGTATAAAAAAGCAATTAAAATATTGAGGAAACATCCCAGCCCAGTCCAGATCAAGTTCATAAATCTGATATTAGACTATATGTCTGATACTAGTCTGTAAATTCCTCTTTAGACTCATGCAGCATGTGCAGTGATGCTGAATGAAGGAAGATCGCAGGTCAGTGTGTAGGAAGTCTTGTGGTCCATTGAGTCTCGAAGCATCTCAACGGTGGCTCAGGTCTAAATGTGTCTCCTCCAGCTCTCTGAGTGTCCCAGCAGGAGGAACGGGAAGACAGAGAGACTGGGCCTGGCCTCCAGTGAGCTGTTTAATCTCCGTGAAGCCTCCAAATGAGGTCACTCAAGCTGAGACCTGATTCACAGGCTCAACTCCACCCCTTCTCTCAAGTTGACAGGAGGTTATATAACTGCCATGTATGGATAGGTGCTTAGTTTTACTGTTTTTTTTTAATCTGTGGGTTAAGATCCTCTATCGTATTTTAAAGATTCTTGCCCATTATCTGTTTATGTATCAATTTATTTCTCTTTTCAATCTATCTTTTTGTTCTAGGACTACAATTATACAATTTTTGTTTCCCAAACACTCCCCTCTCCATCCATCTGACCGTTCTCTCTTTAGGCATTAGTTCTTAGTTAGATATTTTCTATTAACTTGTCTTTCACTTCCTACTTTTGACTTCTATTGTGTCTACCATTCTATTAAACCTATTCCTTGATTTTTTTAACTTCAAGCATTGTGATATTTTAATTCTCAAATACCCATTTGAGTATTTTAAAAGGTTTAATTCTATTTTACTATTATTCTCTTTGCCCATAACTTTAATGTATTTACTTGCACACATTAATCATAATTTTGATGTGAAAGTTTAGAGAAAATTGTTTTTTCATCCAACAGCTTCAGCACATTTTGTTTCATGTCATTGATGGTCATGCCCACAATGTAGCATCACTTACCCCATTTCTATCCTGCGTTTCCTGTTTCAACTCTTCCTGTATTCCTGAAGGAGTCCTCGTGATGTGACAAGTTAGGTGTTCAGCTATTAACTGAAAGGTTTAAATTAATAGTTACTCCACAAGTAAAAGATGAGGCAATCTGCTTCCCTAAAAATGTATGACCTCAGAAACCGTATGAATTAATCTACTCTATTTTATAGGGTCACTATGAGTTAAAAAATCTCTTTGACCAAAGTGGATTGTTTTTTTCTTAACCTTTCCTGCCTTCTGAACTTTTTCCTTGGGCAAATGAACCCCAGTGATCATGAATGGTGGGTGGTTCTACAGAGTGCATACCTCCTTAGAGTTATTGTTCATCTTATCCACCTGCCAATTTTTCTGAAAACTGAGCCAGCAGCTTAAGTTCAGTTCCAGGCCTGAAAGATGTCCACGGATTACAGTCTCAGGGGCTCAACCAGTCTTTGGCCAGGAGCATGGTCTTTTAATTTATGATTTTGAGTGTAGCTCCATATTTTTCTCTCACACTGTCCATGACCTTTCAATATAACCCCTTTGAGAACAGTGAGTGGTAGTCAAGCACTACCGAGTCCTTCAGGTCTCAAGGTCATGGAGCTTGAGATATACATGGTTTATTAGTCCATTGGAGTAATGATTTCCATATAGCTTTGATTTTCCTGATTCTTCTCCCATTTTATAAAGACACCCTCAGAAACCCAAAATTAGTCCCTATGAGTCAAAATTAACTTAAAGGAAGTGGTTTGGGGGGTGTGTGTGGGGAGGTATGGGGCAGTGTTCTGGGGAGGGAGAGACCTATACTTGAACTTTCACAAAAACCAAACCAAACACAAACCTTACTGCCATTGAGTTGATTCTGATGCCTGTGGACCCACTAGGACAGGAGAACTCCCTGTAAGGGTCCCAAACTGGAACTCTTTCTGGGAGTTGAACTCCTTATGTTCCTCCCCAGAGGCGTTGGTAGTTTCACATTGCTGACCTTGTGGTTAGCAGCCCAACGCTTACCCAGTCGCACCTGAGATGGCTGCTTCTCATGTATCACCAAACTAAGGTGTAGAGCACTTTCTTTGTGGATTATGTTGTACCAATGGACACTGAAGTCTTCTGAGACCAGGGTCTTGACTCCTCACGGTCAGTGACTCCTTTGTTTATAGTGCTTGGTTAGGTTACCATAGCTTCATAACTTGGCCCTTTGAATGTGTAAAAAGAACAGATGATTTCAGGGGCAGCTTGAGCAGATGAAGTGATGTATTATAATGGAATGTGCCAAAACCTGGAGTTGGAAAAAACTCAAAATGGAAAAGCACACTTGGCCTATCTCAAGCTGAAAAAACTGAAGAAAAAAGTTAAAGCTTTGGGATGCAACATTTAAGGATTTGGGAGCAAACTTACTCAACACAAGAGACACCCAAAGAACGTGTTTATCTTTACCATCTACGGCTGTAGCATATGATGAACAGCTGATGATATTGAAGGAAGCAGTTGGGGCTGAATGCACTGAAGGCACTGGCAAAATCCAAGTGACTGAGGACCAATTGAAAGGTTACAGCAAAGGAATGCCGTGATGGATCCTTCTTTTGTTTTTTCCAAGCAATTCGGACCACCACTACCTGGCCAACCAACTGTAAGATATTCATTCTCCTCCCGAAGAAAGGCAGTAGACTAGAATGTGGAATTTAGAAAACGATATCCTTACTCTCATATATAAGTGAAATTCTGCTGAGGATAATTTAAAAGATGGCTGCTGCAATTATTAAGGAACTGTCAGCAATTCAAGCTGGATTTGGAAGAGATCATGGAACGCGATATATCATTGTTGGTATTAGATGGATCTTGACTGAAAGAAGAAAATACCAGAAAGATGTTTGCCTATGTTTTATTGACCATGCAAAGAAATCCAAATGGGTGAGTCATAATAAACTATAGATAACATTTCAAAGACTAGCAATCTTAGAACACTAAATTGTCCTCATGCAGAATCTGTACATAGCTGTTTGAATAGGAAAAAGGAATACTGAGTGGTCTAAAATCAGAAAACTTATGTGACAAAAATGTAAGAAAATAATCTAAGAAGCTAGACTTCAAGAAGAAGAATGGGACCCCAAGAAGGGCTAAAGACCGGAGGATGACATCCCTGCATGGAGCTGCCAAGGCAGAGAGAGGACTGTAGGGCCGACAACAGCTTATGACATGTTGTCCCCTGACTGGGGCAGACTGCAGCAGAGAACAATACTGGGGACTCACAGCAGGGAGGAAGTACGGTCTGTACCCCCCACAGCGGGGCAAACCAAGAAGGTAACTTAACAGATGAGCAACAGAAGCAAGGCCAAGCCACAAAGCCCCTAAATAACCCCAAAATAGATTTCAGGCTTAGAGGGGCAGCTCCTGGAATTCCCCCAGGAGTAGTGGGGAGATAGTCAGAAAGGTCAGCTGACAGATATGATTTTGTTTTCCCTTTTTTCCAAATCATTTGTTTTATATTTGTTTGGTCTATCCCATTGTTAGTATGCCTACGTATATGACAGGCATGGGAAGCTGGCTGAAAGAGAAAGCAGAGGGACCAATTGTCCTGGGGGGAAGGGGACTGGGAAGGGGAAGCAGGTATGGGAAGGGTGCAGTGGGCAAACAGCGCCATAGACAGGGGAACAACTAGGGAATTAAAATCAATAGAGGATATAAAGATACTGGGGGTGCTGGCGCAACAGCAATCTAGCTGAGAGGAAGTACTATGAGGTAGAAGTAGGGTGAGCGTGATGGTGGGGCAGAAGGGAGGTAAAAGGAAACAGGAATGGTCTAGGAAGCAAAGCTATGGATAGAGGTGTAAGCATAGGTGAGTCCATATATAAATACATTAATCCATAAAAGTAGAGGTCTTGGCCTATGTACATATATTTATATGGTAATACACTGAGGTAGTGGACTGACTTTGGGCCTCTGTTCATACCCTCCCTCAATACAAGAATACTTTGTTCTAATACATTGGCAATCTGAGAAGTTCACTCTCCTGGTACAATTGCACAAGACAAACTGAGTGCATAAGCAAACATGGTAAAGAAGACATATGGTGCCCGGTTATTAAAAGATATAGCATCTGGGGTCTTAAAAGATTTAAAGTTAAACAAGTGGTCATCCAGCAGAGAAAAAACAAGCCTACATGGAATAAGCACACCAGTTTTTGTAATCATGAGGTGTCATTGGGACCAGGTAACAGGCATCAGAAGACCCTTAACAAACAATCAAAATCATAGCGTTGAGAACGAGAGGGGGCAGAGCAGAGACCCAAAGCCCATCTGTAGGCAATGGAACATCCCCCCACAGAGGGGATCACAGAGAAAGGATGAATCAACCAGGGTGCTGTAAAGCACCGGTGAAATACACAGTAATCCTCTGGCTCCTTGAGGCTTCCTCACCCTAACTATCATGACCCCAGTGCTGCCTTTAACTTCAGACTATACCTGAGCATGTGCACAGATGTAGATAAGAGATAAGAGCTCACAACACAAGCAGGAATGGGAATAGCAATACCAGATGAATAGGGAGAAGTGGGGGGAGGGGAACCGATCATAATGATTGACACATACACACACACACACACACACACACCAGGGGGAAGAACAACAGAAACCATAGGGGAAGAGAGGCAGTGGTCAGTGTGAGATATGAAAATAATAATTATTTATGATCTATCAAGGGGTCACAAGATTGGGAGGGAGGGGGAAAAGAGGATCTGATACCAAGGGCTCAATAGAAAATATCTAGAAAAGAATGATGGCAACATATGTACAAATATGCCTGCTTCAATTGATATATGTATTGCAATAAGAACTGTAAGAACCCTCAATTAAATGATTTAAAAAAATTGGCCTAAGAGCCACTAACAGTACTCAATAACCAGATGACACCACCTTGCTGGCTGAAAGCGAGCGGGACTTGAACACTTGTCAAAGATGAAGGGCTTCAGTATGAATTACCCCTGAACAGAAAGAAACACGTTTTTACGGTTGGACCAATCAACAACTTCCTGAAAATGGAGAAAAGATTGAATCTGTTAAGGATCTCATTGTACTTGGATCACAGTAACACCCATTCAAACATCAGTTAAGAAATCAAAGGGCATATTTTATTGGACACACGTGCTGGAAAATATTTTTTAAGTGCCAAAAATCTCCCCACAAATATGCCACTTTGAAGACTAAGGTGCACCCATCCCAAGCCATAGTACTTTCAGTCACCTCATAGGCAAGCAAGAGCTTGACAAGGAAGATTAAACAAGAATCGATGCCTTTTAATTATGCTGTTGCTTAAGAATAGTACATACATCATGGGCTGCCCAAAGGAGAGGCGAGTCTGTCTGGAGAAAGTACAGCCAGATGTTTCTTCAAAGTGAGGATTTTAAGACTTTGTCTCCTATGCTTTAGATGTGTTATGATCAAGCTGGAGGCTATCAAGCTTGGACTGTGATGATGGTGTAGGGAAAGGAGCAAGCAAACATTATTCCTACGGAAATTTGAAGGACATATAAGGAAAATAAAACAATGTGCTTTATACATCTTTAGACACACACACAAATGGGTGTTTGAGTGTGTGTGTATGTATGTGTGTGTGTGTCCCTCCACTGATTTTTAAGCCAGTTGTGTCAATTGTAACCCTTGGCAATCCCAAGTGGGTCAAAGTAGGACTTCCTGTAGGTTCATTGGGTATTTACTGGATGGTTTTGTTTGGTAATAGATCATCTGTGTAGACTAAAAGCGTCAATTTTATTGTTAGTAGCTGACTGCACAAATGATTGGCACCACTCTGGGACTTCTCTGTGGTTCTTGACCATGACTAAATCTGAATTCTACATCATGATGCCATAGCTATAATTGGCTCCCCGGGAAAAGATAACTTTAGAACAACTACTCATCTTTGAAGATTCTACTGTCTTTAGAATTTTATTTATTCATATGTGGTCATTATATATTCTGTTGTCTATCTTAGAGGATTAGGAGTGAAGGGGTTGAGTCTAGCCTGTCAATCATTGTATAGACTATGAGACCTCTGTGTGGGCATGACCTTCCCCTGAGGATTCTGGGAACTCCTCCTTGGAGGCGGGAGACACACTCTCTCTGCTCACTCCCTTGGAGACTGTCAACTCATTCCCTGTGAGACATCCCGGAGGAGAAGCCACATGAACCTACACTGATGCACCCAGAGCCCTGAGGTCTGGAGAAGCCATGTGGAGACCCCTGCTGGCACTGAGATGCTTACACTGCCACTGGATTCACAAGACCTCCCATCCACTGGCCTGTGATCTTCCTGAATTCGGTGTCATTGCATGTGTTTTGTGAGTCTGAAGAAGGCTTTATAGATTGGTATCGAACATGTGACCTAATACTGTATTTATGGACTTGATATGGACTGACCTAGGATGTTTTCTCACACTATTCAATTGCTTTTGTGTATAAAGCTCTTTCTTATATATATATAAGTGTCTATGAAATTGTTTATTTAGTCTACCCAGACTAACACATCCTGCTTCGCATGTAATGGAAGACAGACTCCAAGTACATTTGTTGTTTCCCTACATGTAGACCCTCTAGGTGACCTTGTTTCTATAGTTATTATATAATTTTAACTACCAGCCACAAGGGCATGGTTAATAGTGAAGTCTTCATAGAGTTTTTCCCCTAGAATATAAGACTTATTTCAAAATGCAGCTACCTGTGAATACGAGATCTGTTTCTTCCTGTGTCCGCTGACAAGCAAGTATAATTAGAGCCCAGGCTTCTGTACAAAAGATTTCTTTTGAGTAGCCGAAGACTGGAAATCACCCGATGTTCATTACAAATGAAAAGAGAAAAATTAATTATGCTCTACATACAATGGCACATTACTCAGTAGCAAAGCGAGTGGATTGTTGATGTGGGTAACACAATGGATGACTCTTAAAAATATTAGAATCCATACAAATATGAACACATGCTACACAGCTTTATTTACACACCATCTAGAACACAAATAACCCATAGTGATCGAGAAAAGATGAGTTGTTTCCCAGGGAGGGAGGATTATTAAGGAGCATGAGAAAACTTTTGAGGGTGATAGATATTTTCACTATCACAGTTATGGTCGATTTCTTTGATGTTTGCATTTCTGAAACTTGTCAAGTTATACACTTTTAATAGTGTAGTTTATTGAATGGCAATTATACTTTAATAAATATGCTTAAAAATAACACATGCAGACTCTCTTTATTGTACCTGTTTACTTATTCTTTGAGTACTCTGTTATGCTGAGTAATGGGAAAATAGTGCCTAGGACTTTCAGGTTCAGTGATGCCTCCCAAGTACTTGATTGAAGGTGAGCATTCAGTAAATATTTTTTGAAAGAGTAAAGTGATTAAGGCATACTGCTACTAGTATACATAATATTTTCCTTTATACACCTATTAAAACACAGGTCAGACCATAACATTTGTCTTTAGCCATATTGTTTTCTTTATAAAGCCAACTAGAGTATAAATTTCCTTGAATTATATAAAAGGTAACTCTAACCTTAAAATAAGTCCAAACTCAATGACCAATATAAGTGGAAATTTATATGAGAAATGAAAACCACACAAAGTTGTTAACATCAAGAGACATCTAATATGCAGAGGTAAGTTAGCTTCCAATGAAATCCCATAATGTACAAGCCCCTCTGGGTAAGTGCATTAATGTCATAATGAAATTGCTGACTTCTGCCTTGCCAAATGTTGATGCCTACAAATGGGGTCCATCCCTTCAGTGGGCAGAATGATTCCACGTTCCTATGTGCATGATTATGCTTTCTGAACAGTGAGGGGAGGAAAAACTATAAAAGTCTCACTGTGCATCTCTTTAAATTTCTTATGGTGTCTCTCATCCTTTATAAATTCTGATTTCTTATATGTATTTTTTATTTTAGTTTCCTGGTTGTTAGTCATGCAGAAGTCCCCTCTATGGAAATTTCATCTCGGAGCCATTTGAGAAATTATGAGGGTATTAAACCTGGAGTCTATCTTGGAAACTAGTCTATCATTTCCTTCCCAGCACTCTCTGCAACACCCTCATGCACTGAAATGGTAAAAACATACGACAATCTCATAAACAGCCTCCTATATAAATGTAAACACAGAGTCCGGATTGCCTCCAACACTGCAGCTCTGACTCTTTCACAGTGTTTTATACTTTTCCATCTGCATTCAGCGCACCCGCGCCTACTGCTGGCTCCCTTTGCCTGCCAGCTTCCCTGGCCTTAAAATAGTTGTTCGAGCAGCTGCGAATGTTCTCAATGACAATTGCTTTTGTGATTTACTCAAAATCCTGACAATTTTTAAGTCTGCAAGAATAAAAAGCCTAAGATCTCTGGGGATATCACTGTGCAAGATCATAGTTAATCTTCCTGTACTCTCCTCCCTCGGTACTTCTCTGTTTTAGTACAGTGCCACAGGAATTGTGAAAGGTACCCTCTGTACCCCCCCCCCCCATCTGACAGGTATTCTCCTGAAGCCCGGTTCTTCTTCTTCTTTCCCCCCCTGAATCTTTTGGTGCCCAATAGCATCTCAAACTTGTCTTTGGCTGTATTCACTATGAATAATAGTTACTCCCTCGGCTTACAGGCTGTAATTTGCCTCCTCACATTCTAGTTCTAAGTTCATGTTAACTTATTTGCTGACTGTTTGAGGATTATAAAAGAATTGTTGCGAATATTTGGTCCATATTTGGTTGATAGCACAAAGGTAAGAAGAGATCATTGTTTCAGAATCCTGAAAGTCTAAAGTCATTGCAAGTATGAAGAGGCTTAAAAAATTCATAGATAAATGGAATAAAATGATAATGACATTTTTTCCGTGAAAATGTTTGAAGCCCTGTCAGATAAAGGAGGACTCGTTGCATTGGGCAAAGCTGCTATAAGGGACCTCTTTATGTCAAAGATGTCACTTTGATGACTAAGGTCTGCCTGATCCAAGCCATGGTTTTTTAATATGCATACAGAACCTGGACAACTAAAAATAAAGATGGAAAAACATCGATGCATTTGAATTTTGTTGTGGGCAAAGAATATTGGCTATACCATGGTCTTCTAGAATAACCCAAAATTCAGACTTAGAGGAAATTGAGTCAGAATGCTTCCAAAGGCAACTCCAAAAAGGCAGGACGTGGAAACCCAAATGAATGAACTTGGCCCTACCTCAAAGCTGCCTGTAGCCCTTGGACTTGGGACTGAAGCTCCCTGATCGGAAAGGAAGCAAATGATGACCATCCCAGGACGGCGGAAAAGGCAGTTATTGGTCCTTGGGTGGAATCTCTGACTTCATGGGTTTCCAATCAAAGGGGACCCAGATGCACCATAAATTTAGTACCTCAATGTATCTCTTGCATTTCTCTGACAAGTATTAATCTAATAGATGGGGATCTGCCCTCGTAAGAAATTATACAGTAAAATTTCCCTTAGAACCACCCCCCATGCTTAATGTAAACAAGTAATCAATCTGTACAAAGAAACATTTCGTGGATTGCCGCTCAAAATTGGATTCTATCAATGGTACCTTACACCCCACAGCATTAGATAGATTACTGATAGTATCAGCGCAATCACCTTATACCCCAGGAGAATGACTGACAATGATTGTCTCTCCCCCACCCCCTATTTGTTTCTCTCTTTGTTTTCCCTTGGTTGTTCTTGTTGATTTTTGGTTTTGGCATAATATGGTCACTCAAGTAAACCAGACTTGTTCATATCCCATAGACAAGCAGATGGATTCTGGACTCCCACTAAATTCTAGCCCCAATTGAAGAATATTTTGTTCTTATAACATTGTCCTACTCAATACCTTAATGAGATCACTAAAAGTAAGGGTCCTGCAGCAGAGGGTGGTGAGAAAGCAGACAGTGTCCATATCACTTAGAGGAGTGTCTGGGCTCTTAAAGGCTTGTATTTAAACAAGTAAGCTTCTTGTGAGGCATCAACTAAATCGACATGGGAACAGCACACCAGCCTGTGTGATCCCAAGATGCCTCTAACAAAATCCAAATATGACGAAGGGCTTAGATCGTGAATTTCAATTTAGAGCTTAAATTTAAGAGCTTAAATTGTGAATACCCAATTTGTGGAAGACTACGGAGGATAGTAGGAACCCAAAATCCATCTGCAGAGTATCAAGTCAGATTAAGCCTCTGGCAGCTCCCCTCTGGCTACAGGTGAGGCATTCCGACAGCTTGACTATCAGACAGAGACTTTTGTAAACTTGATTATGGAGGATCCAACTATGGTATAATAGGACTCTTGGCCAGTCGACCTCCCTCTTGACCCAACCTAAATTTGCTATAGGCTAAATATTTCTTGTTTGTTCCATAACAGAAATTCTTCTCTGGCTTTTAAAATATTATCAGTGGTCTTTTTTCATTTGTTTTTATCTGTATATAATTATTATTACTTTCTTCTTCATTTTGTTTGTTTTGTATTGTTCCTGTTAGCTCTCCCAGTTTATGAAACACAGAAGGAATGGATAAATGGAGACAGTAACCTATGCAAGGCTTTCTTGGGACTGGGAATGTGGGAAGAGGGAAGGCACAGAGAGTGACTTGTGATGATGTGTATACAACTCTTTTTAAAGTGAGTTAACAATGGAAGTATATACTGCGTGAATTTTATACCAAGAAAACTTTAGAAAAGAAAGAAGGAAACCCAAGTTGACCCATGGCTCCAACACGGGTAAAGGAGGAAGAGTATTTGCCTTGGGAACATTGAATTTATGCTACTGGTGGTGAAATAATTTGGAAAAGAATATCATAATGGATATATAATAGGGTATAATCAATGGCGCTAAAATATAAATATAGAAGGCGTCGAATTGGAGAATATTTTATTGTGTATATTTTTGCCATAGTTCAAAAATTACATCAATAATGAGTACATGGAAGAAAAACTGTGCTAAAATTGATTGTGGTAGTATAATTCTTGGTATTATTGAATTGTATTATATTGGAAAAGCACCAATAAATCTGGGTGGGGAAATTGAAATAAAGAGACTAACCACAAAACAAACACACACACACAAAAAAAACCCTCAAAAAAGACTGCTTCTTAGAAGTAAGGATTGTGAGAAGTTGTTTCACTTATTTTGGGCATATATGAGGGTACCAAAAAAAAAAGGAAAACCTCTCCACTAGATGAATCTTTCATAGTACACATTTTTTTTCCCTGAAAGGCAAGCGAGCATCCAGCAACTTGCTCTGAGTTAGTGCATCCAGTGGTGTCGCCTGGGAAGGTTCTCTCTGGTCACAGTGAGTTTTTTCGTTCAAGTAGTTTTGCTTGTGTCTCATTTTTTTGTGATGGCCAATATGAGAGAACAGCATGCGGCTGTGAGATTTTGCTTCCTGTTTGGGGAAAAATGCTACAGAAACTGTTGTGATGTTGAACACAGCTTCCAAAGACAGTGCTATGGGAAAAAGCCAAGTATATGAATGTTTTTCTCAATTCAAAAATGGTGAAATGTCAGTTGATGACAAACCTCATTCTGGATATCCGTCATACTTTCTGAATGGATGAAAATGTTGACAAAATTCGGGCCCTTGTGCTCAAAGACCAACAACGGACCATTGAAGCAATGGGAGAAGTTATCTGGACTATCTTGGAACTCAGTTCAGTGAATTAAAACAGAAGATTTTTGGGAAATAGAAGGTTTGTTGTGAAATTTGTGCTTCTGTTTCTGACTGACCAGGGAAAAGGGCATCAAGTGGAATACCATGCTTGGAAAGAACAGCTCTGAAGTGACCCAGGTTTTGTTTCCAAGGTCATTACTGGTGATAAGACATGGTGCTATTCTTAAAACTCTGAAAGCACACATCAATCAAGCCCAGGTAAGATGCCATTGTCACCCCCGCCCCCAAGTTCATCAAGTGAAATAGAAGATGCAGACAATGTTCCTTTGTTTTTCGGATGTGAAGGGGATAGTACATTTGGAGTTCGGTCCAACAGGTCAAACTGTTAATCAAGTTTTCTACTTAGAGGTTCTGAAAAGACTGCATAACAGTGTGAAACAAAAAAGGCCTCATTTGTGGCAGATGGGGGACTGCTTTTGCCACCACGACAGTGCACTTGCTCATGAAAACATCTCAATGTGCCAGTTTTCAGCAAAAAAAAATCATACCTTTTCCACCACGCACCTCACTCTCTCTCTCTCTCTCTCTCTCTCTCTCTGTAACTTATTTTGGTTTCCTCAAGTGCAGAGGGACATGAAAGAACAGTGATTTGACAAGGTAGAAGATGTGAAGAAAATAGAGGGAGGTGCCTTCAGCCATCCAAACAGATGAGTTTGAAAAATGTTTCCAAGATAGATTCACAGATTTGACAAATTCATTAAGTGTAACGGAGAGTACTTTGAAGGTGATAAGGTTGTTTTTGTAAAAAAAAAAAATTAAGTACATAGTTGTAACAAAAATTCTCAGTGATTTTGAGGGTACGCCCTCATATTATCATGAAGGACCAAGAGCTGGAGAAGGACTTCAAGCTTGTTAAAGCAGAAGGTAAATCCAAGAGGGAAATCCTAAATGAGATGGATTCATTCCGTGGCTCAGAGCTATGAAGAGTGGGGATGGTTCACAATCAGACAGTATCCCACTGTGTCAAGGTCACTAAGTGGAGGCACTGACCTGATGGAGCCTAACAACTTAGTCCATAGAGCTTGGCAATAGTCTTGAAACAGCTTGACCAGAAAGAATTGCAATTCCAACTTTAAAATGCATCACTTTTGCACAGGTAAGTTATGGAAGAAAGAAGTCTATTATAACTCAATGAAAAGTTAGCAAAGCTATCAGATAGTTTGCATTAGCATAAAGATTAAAAATGGATCCAAACAAGTGAAGTGTCTGTTTCTCCATTTAGATGATAATATATCTTTCTTGTACTTGGCAAATTGTTTATGTAATGTCTTTTTATTATTTTGTAGTAAGACTTATAAATTTTTTCTCAGTTAACTCCCTTAAGAAATAATTGGTACTGGGTATATTGTATTGCAAATGAGAAGAGATAATATCTATTAGTTGTTCTAAGTGCTTTACAGATCTCTCTCTCTTTTAAAACAAAAAATACATGAAGCCTATAGAGGTTTTTACTAAGATAATTCTCGTTTTATAAATGAGAAAACTGAACTTAGGAAAGTTTTAAAAACTTTCCCAAAGACCCACTAACTAGAAATCTGGATAAATCTCAGGTCTGTGAGTGCCCAAGTCTACTTTGTTTCAACTATGATGTCCCCTGGATGTGATGAATTTCCCTTGGGATGCTCCAAAAGGAGGAAGCAGTGGGTTTCTTCTCCAGTTTGGATGCTTGCCAGGAAGCAAACTGTGCAACAGTAAACCTGGTTTAGTTGCGACGTCAAACTCAAAGTTGGGTGAGAGGGGCAGTAATTGAATTAGTGTTGTATTTCCAAGTTTGTGAACAGAAAAACCGGAGCGTCGTTGGAAAAACATCACTTAGCGTCACATTTAAATAGCATGATATCTAGGTCTTGGGGCCCAAAGGTTTTTCATTGTGAAGTGCTGGGAAGTCCGTTCCGACTTTCAGGGAGCCTAGAGGAAACAGAATGCAAGTGAGGGGCACACTGCGGGCCTGCACGGACCTCGCCGTCACTGCGATATTTGAGGCCGTCATTGCAGCGGCTGCGTCAAGCTCTCTCCTTGAGGGGCTTCCTTCTTTCACTGACTTTTCCGAGCAGGGAGCTCTTTACCAGGCTGTTTTCCCCTGATAACATGTCCCAAGCAGGTGACACAAGGGCCCAAAGGGTCATACAGCCTGAAGAACAGTAGGCTCTCGATATGCATTTGTTTTCCTTTTCAGTCTATAAAATGGACATATTAAACCTATTATCATGAACAGCTGCTGTCTGAGTGTCCATCTGCCATCCTGTAATGTTTGAGGTTTGCTAGGCTGCTGGAAGCCGTTTCACCTGTATTTCAAGTATTGGCAGGGTCACCCATGGTGCTTCAAAGGAGCTTTCTGACTAAAACAGACTAAGGATAAAATCTTGACAATCTACTTCTAAAAATTCGCTCGTGAAAGTATTATGAATCACCACAGAACACTGGCCAGCACATTTGTTTTGAACATGTAATCAAGAACCATAATAAATTGCAGGAGGAAGACATCATACGTGTTGAAGTGTAGGGTCAATGAGTGTGGGTGAAACCCTTGATAAGATGAATTGAGACAATCATGACATATATGGGCTGGAATGTATTGGTGAGCAGGGGAGCGATGCAGGACTAGCCACGTGATCTCTGAGTCGGAGTCAACACCCCAGCAGTGATCTACGTATCATCTATTTGTCTTTGTATTTCTATCAACTACCAACATTCACTGACTCTCTCTTTCATTCGACATTCTTTGAGCAACATTCCTGAATTAAGCTCAGAACTCTCTGCTAGATACTGAGGACACCATGGTGAGCAAACCAGGGTTTGCTCCAGCTATAACAGAATCTATAATTCAACAAAGGAGACAGATCGATCCAATAAGACCCAAATATAGATTTATAAATAGTGAGCATCAGTTTTGAGAACTAAGTGCATGGAAGTGACTGCTGGTTGTCCCGTACTGTATGTTTGTGAGCATTTAGTGGCGCTGTGGTCTAGGCGTTGAACTGCGAACCGCGATGCCCACTGTTCCAACCCGCCACCTGCCGTGTGGGAGGAAGCTGGGGCAGTCTGCTCCTATGAAGATTCACAGTCTCAGAAACCGATACGCGGTTGTCTCGTGTTGATCTGATGGCAGTGGGTTTGATTCTCCAAGTACTTCCCCACCTGAAGGAGTCTGAGTGGTTAACCTTAGGGGCTAGCTGAGGTGCTAGTGAAAACATCGGTGATTCAAACCCACCAACTTCTCCCTGGGAAAAAGATGTGTCCATCTCCTTCACCAAAGATTTTCCAGCCTTGGAAACCCTGGTGAAGTTCCATTTTACAGTCACTATGAGTTGCAATTGACTAGAAAACACACAATATTTGGTTTTCTCATCCTCCATGGTAATACACTTCATAGCTGTCCATGTACTACCCTTAACAAAGCAATTACTTACCAATCTTTCCTACAGTGGAGTCTGGCTCTGTGGTTTATCAACAAGCAAATATGAAAGTATCGTGTACTTTCCAGTAGCCTAAGAGCACCTGTGTGTCCTTCGTCTCTTGTGTTTGCCCTTCCCTCTATCCTGCTGATGGCAATGTGAATATTGATTAGAGCTCTCTCTGGAATCAGAATGATCAGCGAAAGTCACTGGGCCTGATGGTTGAGACACAGAGCTGCCAGAGCATCTTCCTTTCTGATTGTTTCTATGACAGAAATAGCGCCCATGGGCAGTCTTAGAGAAAATAAATTTATTTTCTCACAGTTGAAGAGGCTGGCAGTTAAAATTCAGGACACTGACTCTTGGGGAAGGCTCTTTCATTTGGGGGCTGGGGGCAAGCGGGGTGGAAGCCCTTGGTTCAGCTTCTCAGCTTTCCCTTTGTCCTTGTTTCGGTGACTCATCGGCTCCTTTATATATCCAAATGGATTGACTTAGAGGACACCCTGTACTGACATGTTCCATTAATTTCAAAAGTAATCCCAAATGGGATTACTTCCACAGGTATGAGGGTGAGGATTTACAACACATACTTTATAGAGGAAATTCATCATTTATTCCAGAACACCATCTATCGGTTGTCCGCATTAGGAGTTTTTCTGGGTACGCGGAGAATAGATTGTGATATTTAGTCTTGCAGCCAAGAAAGGCTTCCCCAGAAGTGACTGGCTTATAGCTGAACATTAAGCGGGTGCTGTCTTGAGGAAGAGGCGGAGCAGGGAGGTTGAAAAGGTAAGGAGGATTTCAATCTAGGAAGACTTGGTTGGTGTAAAAACGGATAGATGTAACAAGTATTATTGCTTTAACTGGAAGACATTCTTCTTATGAAGCCCATGTGTCTTAATACACACTTCAAGGCCAGCTAGCAATTAATGACCTGCCCACGTCGCACCACTTTCATTTCTCATTACTCTTTGCCATGGGTTTCAGACTGGGCTCATCAATTTGTAATTCCCTTCTAGCCTTCTTCTCTGCCAGCCCACGTCATTTTAAAAAGTTCCATTAAACTGCCTCCTTCATGGGGAATTTTCTGAGTAAGACAGCTCACCCTCCCACCCAACCCCAGAGCACCGATGACTCTACTCAGTGGATGCTGCTTCCACCTGTACCCTTTATTCTCCTTTACATCCCACATACCTTCCTCAAACCTCTTTACAGTAACATTTTGTTGACTGAATGGCTAGAGACCAGGGTGAAAGTTCCTTCCAGCTCTGTCTCTCCCAGAGCTGCTGCCTGTTGTGGGAGGAGAGTCTCTGTGGACCAGCCACGTACCATCATTTCTCATTCCCGAAAGGTCCCACATCCAGGGTGGCCCTGCAAAATTCAGCAGGGGAAGAAAGTGTTGTTTGTCCCTTCTGCAGGCCCGCAGGCCTTTGGGTAAAATGATGTTGGATGGATTGGGGCTGCGATGGCCAATTGGAATATTAAAGCTACTTTCTGCCTCTTCCTGGTCTGCCTGGTGGATTTTGATATATTGATTATTAATTTCATCTTGAAATATTCATGCTTCGGGCCAGTACAGAGCTGACCATTGCATTAGGGACATTCAGGCAAAGGATCGGGTGTGCACTCCAATGTGGCAACTGTGACATAGGTGGCTTTTCTTGTGGTCCTTTGGACTTTTCTTGGGGCTGGCAATGATGGATAGAAAAACAGGTGCAAAAGGTTTGATAGCTTCATCTTCATGGAATCAGCACCATCGAGACCTTCCATGAAAATGTAGTGTTAACAGCAGTCCTGTCTACAGAGCTAAGAGAGAATGACTGACTGCAGACAGGAAGCATCCGTATTGTTGGAGAGGCTCCTTAGCTAAAATAAAGTTATTTTCAACCCAACCAATTTGGGAGAGATTTTTCCCCACATATTTTTCCTTTTGCTTTCTTACCTATGAAATATGCAACCTTCTTTTATTATATTTCCATTTATTTAACTAATATTTAAAAAATCAAAACCCAGCATGAGCCTGGGGGACAAAGCAGAAGGAGCCGAACGGTTTCCGAGGCTGCCCGCTCCATGGAAGCACGGTGTTCCATCTTTCTTCTCTGGGAAGCCACTGGGTAGGCTTACTTTCGACTTTGCAACGAGCCACCAATAATTAATCAGTGCTTTACCAGGGACTAGTAGCCAACATTTGCTGAAAATCTATTATACATTAAGAATTCAGAGTACAAATGTAGAAAAGAAATTACTGACTTCATGGAGGTTGCAATTTTGAATAGGGGTTGCCAACCTTTTTGTTTGTTTGTTTGTTTCTGTGAAAGGACAAATAGTAGGTATGTTTTGGTTTTGCAAGCCACGTCGCCGCTGTTGGAAGTGTTCTGCTGTTGGAAGTGCAAAATCCTAAACCCTAATCGTGAAACACCATTTTCCCTGTCTGCTGACATCTACTTGATTAAGGATACTTAAGGTGAAGCCTTCCCTGACCATGACACACGTAGGAAGTGTCACAACTACTCTAATCCACATTAATTTTGCTCAGGGTTTCTCCAGCACTTGACAAGGTTCACTTGTTTTCTATTTGTACAGGTAGAGAGTGTAACATCATCAAAGGCGGGGCCTATTGTGGAATGTTTGATGTGCTGGCAGAGAGTGAAGAACATTGCTGGCAAAGTATGCAATCTTGAAGACCTGGGAGTTGGCTAGGCTGTTCTGTGGACTTGATTGCGTGTAGTACGCATACAGATTTTCCCAAGCACTTTCCAGAGACGCATGCCACAATCAGGTGAGAAGTGGGTTAAGGCTGCAGGCAAGAAGACCAGCTGATGGACAGATGCCCCTTTGGTAGTAGGATGGGTCAAAGAAGCCAGATTGATGAAGTGATATTGGTTCACACCATTACATAGGATCATATTTAACAATAAAGCCCTAGCTACGGTCAATTTCTCATTAGGAATTACAATAAATAGTTCTAGTTTCAATAGTTCTTAAATGTATGATTCTGAAAAACTCATTTATCCTCTTGAGTCTGTATTCTCGGTTGTAAAACAAAGAAGGCAGTTTAAGTAACTTCTAAGTTATTTCTTCTAGTTCGAAATGCCTACAAATTAATTGCTTGGTTCCTAATGGTCATTTTCCATATGAGACTTAGGCTCTACCATCCACTTCTTTTAGATTATGATAATCTTAATTGAATCCTCGTGTTTAAAAGAAACACTGTTTCATTCTTACCTTTTTAAGACTTGTTGAATAAACTTGGATGACACTTTAGGCTTTCTTTCTTATTTTGTTCTCAAAACCCCCATCCCACACTGATCCTCTCTACGAACTCTGTCATGATTCTTCTCCCCCTCCACTTCAACCCCATTTCCACTTCTTCGGGAGCCATTTGTTCATTGCCATGGCCTTGATGGACCTGTACTGTAGCCCTTTACCATCGTTTCCATGCTCCTTTTCTCGTCTTGCCCTGGTCCATTCAAAAACGACAATTTACTCTAATTGAACTTCATTTTCTGCTTCTCCCTCTTGAAGCTACCTTGATTTTTTTTGCCATTTTTCACATGTCTCCTCATAAGACTTGGACTGTGACTTATTCATCCTCGGGTCTCCAGAGTCCTGGAGGCTTCCTGGTACATAAAATTAGCCCAGTCAGTGCAGGAACCCAGGCAAACTTTCGGTCCTGTTTTCTCATGCTCTAGAATATTTCTCATCTCCCTTCTAAGGCCATGGCTTCTCTCCCGGCTGCATTCAGCCCATCATAAAACTGTAGCTGAGAGCCACCGCAGGATGGGAATTCTGGCCCTTCACAGTTCCTGTTTGCACAGATTTTCGCTTCTCATTTGCATTTACCTCATTCCTGCTTCCGGTTTAGTTCCCCCATAGGGTTCTCCCTTCTCTACAAGACAAGAATATCTGCTGCACCCATGGTACATGCCTTGTTTTGCTTCTCCCGACGCAACCGCTGCTCTGCCCGATAGCTAACTAATGGGCTCTCGATGGGCGTTTTGGGGTGATGGAATCAAGAATTCAGTTCCCCTCCATACATACACTGTAAGCATCACGCCATAGGCTTTGTGTCATGTGAGCATGCTTTGTGTGGAAAGGAGCATCAGCTGCCCTCATCCACCATTGTGATAACCCGGCCACAATTGAGAACCAGACTTCTTAAAGAAAAAAAAAGGATGAACAGAACTCCCACAGTCTCTGCATTCCACGTGTTAGAAGGGATCTACCTGCGGGGTCTACAAGCAACCATTTGCATCTTGGTTTATGTGAAGGACAGGCAGCCCAAGCATCTGAGTGTGACTGCTGATCCAGCGGGGATGCAAGGCCCCGCAGAGGGAGCAGGCTCAGGGGCTGAGGGCCAGGATGAAGAAATTAATAATACACTTATTATTCAGAACAGCAAAGGGCTGCAGGCTATTGGCAAGAGGTTCGGCAATTATCTGATTAACTGCTAATGTGATACCAAGAAGCCCCTTCTAGCCTGCACTTTTTTCTGGTACGTGACACAGAAGGGTAAAATGGTAAGGAGCTGCTATTTTGTGCAGAAAGCTGAGCTCTGCAGGTAGGTGGGCCACACCGAGACCCTGGTGGGTCGTCACTCTTTCAAAGTTGGAAGCAAATGGGCCTTTTTGATGCTGTTATAACTCTTTCTGGCAATATCAGCTTCTCTACAGTACCATAACTCAACTTTAATATGAACACTGAAGTTGTTTTCTTTTCCATTTCGAGCACTTGCTTAGACTAAAGGGGGCTGGCATCTATCTTTTCAGTGGGAATTTAGACATCAGCCTCTCATATGTCTTCTGATTATGACCCTGCCACACTAGGCTGGAAGTTGTCTACCCTGGCTTGCTAGGGAGGTTCAAAGCTCACCAGGCTCTGGTCTCTGCTCCTGTTCTTCTCAGGAAACCACCCTCATTCTAAAGCCAAGTGCCACCACTGTGCCATGAAGTGCTTTGTTTGAGCCCCTCCAGGCTTCCTTTAGTGCCCAGAAGACTTGGAAAACCTGCACTGTCTGCAGAGAACTTGATTCATCTTCGCAAGATTAGACCGCGTGGGTTGATAGCAAGCCACCCTTTCCAACATTTAAAAGTAAACCCAGGTCTCAGTGGTAGAAAATAAATGGGAAAGCACTTATTTCGAACTGGCAGTGATAACACGAGTCATAATCACAATTGATTCCCCTTAGTTTGTGTTCCTGATGATTCAGGAATCTGTAGGATGTCCCTGTAATGATGTTGAAAAGCAATTTCCCATTTCTACTGATAATATCCTTGAGTATTCGCACAGTCCTCCTCTACCCTTCAATCCCCAGCTGTAAATTCCTCCCACTCTTCCCCGGCTCTGTGGGGGCAAATCGACTTCTCAAGTGCAAACATTCGATGCAATTTTTCAGCACGATAATCATTCAAGTCAGTATCAGGAAAGGTTAACCAAGAGAATGTTTACATAAAAACCTTTCACTTTGTCACAGTTCATGAAACAGAGGCACTTTGAAAGCGGAGGCATTTTCGCAGCTGAAAAGGCATTTAAGTGAGGAAATCAAATCCTGTACAGAAGTATTACAGTAGCCTTATTTCCAAAATTGGTTAATGGAAAGTCTTTTATGTGGATATCAATTATACCACGGCTAAAAAGTCAATTATAGAGTAATTGGAGGATAACATAATGGATTTACCTTAGGTAAATTCAAAGTCATGTTTGAAACGTAGTTCTTCATTATTGCAGCCTTGATGTAGGAAATTAATTTTATCTATATAATAGCATTCATTAAATGTAAAGGTTTAGTGACAAGTACCTTATACAAATTTGAAAACTGCAGTATGCAAACAGAGGCAGTTGGATTTTTAACTGATTTGAGGGGTTTCTTTTTCTTTTGGTTATTGTTATTCTTTTTTAATTACTAACCTCACTTACTACCCCATTCCACCACACTTGTTTAAAATAAAGATGATCACATTATGAATGTGTATTTTCATTGCAAAATACACAAAGGATAAAGAGTCAATGCTTTCTTTGTCATTGCTTGTTCTAGTTTTAGTCAATCTTCAGCAAAAAGAACCAGAAGAAGCAGCCGGCTTTCCATGGGCCCTTGTGCGGTTCTATGCACACGATCCTTCATACCTGGTGCTCTTTTCCCTCCTCTGTGTGAGCGCAGTCATGACAAGGCAGCATGGATCTCTCGGAACAGCAGGCTCTGCCAGGACTGTGTTCTGTAACACTTCAGGGAGAAAGATCCCCGCTGGGCTCCGGAATGAGACACTTCTGCAGGAAACCAGGAGGTGGTGGGAAGGACTCTCCAGGGCTTGCATGGACTCACTGAGTGGCAGCCAAGCTCATCTTCTCTTGTGAAGTAATTGTCTTCTGTTTCACCTGCAGTATTTCCTTGCCATCAGACCCTAAGATCTAGAGTCTATTATGTCCACTCACTCTTTGATTATCCTTACAATATTAAAATCAGTTTCCAGGTTTGGAGTTGTAAGTCCCAATTGCATAGTCAAATCCAATCACTCATGTATTAAATACATGATTATTGAATGCCTGCTTATTATGTTTCAGACACTGTAACCTTTGGAAAAATCATGACATTGACTCGTTTGTGTAGATAATCAGATTGCAAACATTTGATATTGACCTACTATATTGTATCTCTTACCACTTACTGATCTGTAAAAGATGATAGATAGATAGATAGATAGATAGATAGATAGATAGATAGATAGATAACTCCACCCAAAGTATTCTGAATATTAACTGGGTAATCTATTTCTAACATTTGACTGTAAATAATAATTCTAATGAATATTCCAGCCAGCACCGTATTGCAGCCCTTCTTGTCGGTTTGCCCTTCTGAGCTGTGAGTACACCTTTATGTCTGAGACCTGGTTAAGTATAACCATAGTAAACCCTGCAGACCCTTTGCAAACACTGACACATGAGAATCTAATACTGAGTGCACTGAGTGGGAAAAGATTACACATCTGCAATTTGGGCTTCAGTCCATTCAAGTTCTTTGCGAGTCTTTGGGCCAAATCCTACCTAGTGTAACAGTTGAAAGGCAGAATGAGGCAGTGGAGGCATACAGTCACTCAGTGAAGAGAGTGTGAGCTGTGGTCAGTGGAACAGGACTCCCAATGTGAAAACACTAAAGACTTCTGCTCACTAGTCAGTATGGGAGTGAATGAGGGATAGGGGATTTCCTAAATGTAATTTTCCATGGATATCAAAAAAAGGTCTTTGATTGCTTTCCATCTGACAGTTGAATTTGTTGAATTATTTAATCAATTATAAAGATAATTATTTTCCTTTGTAATATTTCATTATTTAGTGTGTGAATAGTTTTGGGCAAGATGGGCCAATTTGGGAAATCATTTATGCACAATATGAGCATTCCTCAGAAGGATTAGTAAGGGCTGATATTCCACATGAAGGTGGGTGCATAAGTTAAACTTTTCAGAATGGTCAATTGGCCAAAGCATATTGTGTGCCTGTTATAATCACATGCATCTTCTGTTGTGTCTACTGTCCTGCCAAATTAAATTAATGGCAGGTATGGGCTCTCTCTGTGTGCAAGTTGATGCGTTTGAAGAAGGGCAAGGAACATATGTTGAAGGGTCAAATGTAGCAAATTAGTCATATGAGGTAACTCTTCTTGTCTCACGTAGACATAACAAAAATAATTATTTTTCTAACATAGAAACCACATATCTGACCCCAACTACTTCTTTTCAGGACATCTCTCTAGTTTTCCGGTGACATACAATTCATTTAAAAGTAGTGATATGAAACTGAGAGTATTTGGTTACCTATTTCCTAAAATAATCTTTGTAATTGATGACACATTTTGTAATTTCCCTGTCAATAAAATTTAGATACTTAAAATGTAAATGCCCAACACAAATTAACCAAACTGGAACACACAAAGTAAAAATATAATTACAATAATAATCATAATATTATTGAATCACAGGAGTGCTCAGTTGCTATATAAATTGCAGTTTCATATTTGTCTGATTCTTTGGATTCCCAGGTATTTTTTAACATTGATTGATTTATTCAGCAAATAGTGACAGAGTTACTTGATCTTAGGCACTATTCTAGGTGAGAAAAATTAAGCAATGTGAAACAACAACAACAACATAAAAAACAAGTACAACTCATAAAGAGAGGGGAATTAAATAAATATAAAAACCAAATATACAGCATGGCAAATAGGACTATGGTTCAAAATAAATTGAGTTAATGAAAATTGTTACCATTTAGATGTTCAGGAAGGTTTCAGAAGTGTGATGACAATAGAGACATATAGAGGTGGAAGGATGGGATATGCTGTGTGGTAGTTACATAATCTTGTGTCAGTTTGAGAGGATTATGAATGAAGGGGTGAAGTCTGTCCTGTCAATCAAGGTGTAACCAATGAGGCCTCTGTGTGGGCATGGCCTTCTCCTGAGAATTCTGGGAACTCCTGGATTTCCTCCTTGGAGGTGGAGACTCTCTCTCTGCTGCTCTCTCCTTGAGAGACACTCTACTTACAAGAAACATGGCTCTATGCCGTGTGAGCTGGAGAAGCCACATGGACCTACCCTGATGCAACCAGACTTCTGGAGCCAGAGAAGTCATCTAGAGACCCTTGCCAGTGCTGAAATGCTCACAACGCCACTGGATCCACAAGACTTCCAACCCACTGGCCTGTGATCTTCCTGCACTTGGCATCATTGCATGTGTTTCGTGAGTCTGAAGAGGACTTTATAGATTGGTATCGTACATATGGGCTAATATTGGATTTATGGACTTGCTGTGGACTGGGCTGGGATGTTTTCTCAATATTCAATTGTTCTTGTATATAAACCTCTTTCTTATAGATATGTGAGTGTCTATGGATTTGTTTCTCTAGTCTACCCAGACTAACACATGCTGAGACCAACGTAATCAACAGGCAGAAGAACAGCAAATGCAAAGGCCCCGGAACTGGATCATGAGACAGTTCATTTATGACTACTTGTGCTGTCTGAAGGAAATAGAAAGCAAAGCAAAACATTTTAGGATGTTGGTCTGAAAGGAGGTGATAATAATTTGAGAAGAGAGAGGAGGTTGAGGGAGAAATAATGAAATATGGAACAGTATAATTTCTGAGCACCAAGAAGGGCCCATTGACATTTAGGAGTGATTATGTGAAACCAATCAGCATGGCTAGGCACTGTCTTCAGTTATGATCACCTGCCCAGGTGTGGAACCAGCAAAGAGTAGGAATTCAGCAGAGTTAGGGATGCGCTAGGCAAGTGTAATAGAAGGAATAGAAGTTGAAGGAGTTGAAGGTACAGAGGGAAGTAAAAAGAGATTGGAGCATTAGATTTTGTATCACAATGGTGAACATATGAAAACAGCATGAGCAATGCCCATTTGCTTAAGTCATGATCCTGTGCATCTTTATTGACTCCCTGTCTTCAGTTGGGCTCCCTAGACATAGGAACCCAAGAAAAACATTTCTTGCAAGTGATTTATTAAGGAAAGGATGACAAGGGAAGCTGCTACATATGGGACTAGAAAGGACAAGTAGAGGATGTCCAGCAAGAAAGAGATCTCAAGCAAAGTTCCCTTCGAAGGTGGGCTCTACCTGTTCTTTCAAGGGAAATCTGGATTGTAATTTATCATGGGTTTTCCCTTGCTTGGCTCCACAGTCAATGCTCCTGGAAGCAGCATGCATGAAATCAAACAGCACATTGCATCGAATGAATCGACCGCATAAAGTATCCTTACAGTGTCGAAGAGCAAGGATGTCACTTTGAGGCCTGAGGGGTGGTTGGCCCAGGCCATGGTATCTTCTGTTGTCTCAAAT
Organism: Tenrec ecaudatus; assembly: GCF_050624435.1. Lineage (NCBI taxonomy): Eukaryota > Metazoa > Chordata > Mammalia > Afrosoricida > Tenrecidae > Tenrec > Tenrec ecaudatus. The sequence goes on along the minus strand of NC_134539.1, from coordinate 25,424,278 downwards.
GCATATGAAAATTGGATATTGAATAAGGAAAGCCAAAGAATAATTCATTAATTTAATTATGGCAAAGCATATAATGGTCTGTACCTCTAAGCTTAGAACGGTACCTGATACCTCAGCAAATAATTCTTGTACTAATAAATGAATGCCTGGTTAGATTGGCTGCTGGCTGTGATTTTCTGTACTTCACATAGTTAAATAGGAAGATTCTTTTCCCTTTATACATTCCTGCTATACGTTCCTCTTTTCGTGTATTGATTGAGACTGAGGTTTAAATCCTGCTGCTCACAGGGGTGCAAAACACTATACTTATCAGGTACCATAACCTGGGGATAACTGTGAACAAAATGGCTGTGGATGTTAGAGGATTATGATTCATTTAGTTATTGTGTTGAATGTATAATTAGTCAATGGGCAATATCAAAGTTGTTCCAATGAAAAACTAATTATTTGCTTGTGTATGTGCGTTTGAATATTAATAATTTTATATGACATGTTTATTTGTTGCTGCTACACAAATGACTTAAGCCCTGGGAATTTGAAGTACAAACCGCTACCCTTGTAATCTGAGCTCACAAAGAGATGTTTAGAGAAAATTCTTTAGAGACCAAATCATAGTTCACTCAAAGTCATTTAAAAGAATCCCTTCAGTTGACTGCCCAACAATAGGATTAGCCAAAGTATTTGAAAATGTGACAAGTGAAAACAATTAAGAGTACTATATTTATTAAGACAAACTAAAACCTTCCAGCCTTGCCTAGAACATTTACAGCTCATTGACTCATCTCTGGTGATGAATGAATTGTACCTATTCCCTTACATGAAACATATATTTACCAGTGACTCAAGTATAGATCATTCTTAAAGCATGATTTTATTTTAAACATCTAGAGGGAAATATTGATCCTACTTCTTTCATTTTCCACACTTGAAGCTGATTGATTTCTAAATTACTTTGCTACGATGATCCAATTTAGGATTTAAAATCCCACCATGGCAAGATTTTCAAGCTGTGAGGAAATTTTAATGCTCAGTGCCCAAGTCACTTCTTCTTATTAAGCTAGACACTTGGGGAGACCATCAGCTCTTTTCAGAAAACCAACAGTGCATTGCAGCTGCACTCAATCTAACTGTGGTCTGACCTCGCATGAAATTTCAAGAATCTTGGCTTTTGATAGGGAAGCAATATGTTTGTTTATGACTTAGTGAGCAAGATGTAGGCCCAGAGGCCCTGTTCTCCCTCATTCTGAACCATGCAATGCTTCCACAGCATTGATGTCTATCAGAGACTGACACCAAAGAAAAATACTGCAAATTCCACTGAGCAAGCAGGTTATTAATGCTTTCAGCTTTATTGAAAGATAATTTACATCACAAAACCAAGATCACTGCCATCAAATTGATTGTGCCTCATAGTGACCTTAGGACAGGGTAGGATTGCCCCTGTGGGTTTCCAACACTGTAACTCTTTGTCGGACTAGAAAGCCTCTTCCTTCGACCAGCAGCATCTGGTAGCTTTGAACTGCTGACTTTACAAGTAGCAGTCCAATGCATAACCACAACAGGACGAGGGCTCCTTATAATGTATGTGCAGACTTAAAGTTCACTCCTTTAAAGTGTACACTGTAATGAATTGTAATAAGTTTGCCAAGTTTTATAACCCTCACTGTGATTCCATTTTTAACACTTCCAGCACCCCAATATGACCCTGTGCCCATTTACTCTTAATTTATATTACCACCAATAGCCCAGGAAACCACTTACCTACATTTGTCTCCGCATATTCCCTTTGATAGACATTTCTTATGAGCAGAATCATGCAATATGTACGTGTTTGTGTCTTATTGCTTTCACTTGCCACAATGTGGTTGCGGTTCAGTCATGTTGTAGCATGTTTCTGTGCTTTGTTCCTTTTATTGTCTAAATGTCTATTGTATGAGTCTGCTACACTTTGTTTATACCTTTACTAGTTGATGACCATTGGGTTGCGTCTGTTTCTTGGCTACAGTCAATAATGTCACCGTCGGCATTTGTGTGTACATCTTTTTGCAAACATACAAGAGACCCTCAGAAAGTTCATGGAAAATGGAGCTAATAAACAATGCATTTTCCCCACGAACTTAAAAAAAACTCCCTCATATGTTTTAATTTTCCTTATTTCAGGATTTTATGTTAGTTTCATGTCGAGCTTCTAAGAACCTGACAAATGTCGAATGCATGGCTTGGTGAACTGTAGGCATTACCAAGATAAAGGTGAAGAAGCAGCCCCCTCTCAAGAAGCTTACAGCTTATAAAAGATAAAACAACTCCCCAACGCACTTGGCTCCTAGACATCATTGGCTTGCCAGGAAGCATGTGAACGCCATCGGGAAGTTATTGAAGTTTCTAAAAAAGAAGGCTTATCAACTTGTAAGTGAAGTGGGTATTCTGCATCGTCCTTTGTGAGATTTTCGGTTACCCCCCTCTGAGGACCTTCTCTAATACCAGACCATGTAGAGTCTTAGTACTGTTTACTATTCATTTCACTCAGAGAAAGTTGTTGTTGTTAGGTGCTGTCCAGTAGGTTCTGGCTCATAGCAAACCTATGCACAACAGAAGGAAAGGCTGCCAGGCCCTGTGCCAACCTCACCATTGTTCTTGTGTCCGAGTCCAAGTTGCAGCCACTGTGTAGCTGTCGAGGGCCTTCCTCTAGCTCATGGAGCCTCTGCTTTATCAAGCAGGACGTCCTTCTCCAGGGACTGGTCTCTCCTGTCAACATGTCCATAGTACCTGAGACAAAGTCTCGCCATCCTTGCTTCAAAGAAGCATAAAATGCAATAGATCTTGTGATAGGTAGGTTTATTGTGCCAACCTGGCCAATGCACAAATGTGGGATTAATTGAAAGGGCAATTTAATTGAAGGGCAGAGAGATAAATGGCGGGGCAAGCCTCGCCTTTCTTGTCTCTTGCACTTTGATGATCTGGCCAGTGTGCGGCTGCCTTAGCTTGCTCTCTGCCTCCATTTGCAAGATACACTACCTGTGGGACACCTAACCTTGGGACTGTGTTGCTGTAGTTAGAGATTCTTTCAAGACCTGCTTTTGGTATATATATCACAGTCATCTGACTGACTGTTGGTGACCTGCCTTGCTGTTTGCGGCCTGTGGCCAAATTGCTTGAATTGCTCTACAGAGGACTCAGCTGTCTGCTTCCTTGACTTGCACCCTTTGGCCCTCACGACTTGAAGGACTGTCTCACATAAGTGAGTTGCACTGAGCCATTTGTATTGCTCTATAGACTAACCAGCTGTTTATTTCTTCTTATCTATCTAATCTAAAATCATAAGTGTCCTGGTCTTGTTTCTCTAGTGAACCCCATCTAAAACAGACATTGTCATAAATTGCTTAAGTGTGTATAATACTTCTTATAGTATATGAATGCCAGTGACGTAGAAGCATCCCAGCACTGGTGTGAGTATCCACGTGGGTCCTCCAGTTCCAGGGTGCTAGTGTAGCTCCATGTGTCTTGTCAGTAGGAAGAGGAAGCAGAGAGCGTCTCTTTATCTGACCTCCAGTGAGCTATTTCTCTTTGTGGTGCCTCGAAATGAGGTCATCAAGCTGCAACCTGATTTAAAGGCTAGACTCCACCCCTTCACAGGTTGATACCAGATTATGTAACTACCACACCTGTTATTCCCTGGGAAGAGAGCAGATATATAACAATCACAGTTGAAGAAGATGAATCTGGAGACTGTGTATGATGCATTGAGGATGTAGAATTCAAATATAAAAAGTTTTGAAGATTATTATCTTCGATTGAATTATGTCCCCTCAAAATCTGTGTCAGTTTGACTGGCTAACATTATCAGAGGTTTGGCAGCTATGTAATGATGTAATCATCCTTCAGGATGTGATCTAATGTGATCAGCCTATCAGTTGTAAGGTCATGGGACACAACTTATTTCATTTGCCTGTGGTGCGGCCAGCATCACTCTTCCTCTAAAAGAGGCAAAAGAAGAGCGAGGTGAGCAGAAAGGAGGAACCTTGACACCATCGAGAAAGGAAATCTGGATCCCATTGCGTGATAGTCAGAATCACATCATGCGATAATGATGGTGATGAAAGCGCTTTTAAAAAAAAAAAGTTATTTGTAAGAAAACGTAGTCTTTCAAAGTGAGTAAAAAGCTGCACGCATATACATGCATATGTATGAAACAAGCAAACAGACTCACTGCCATTGAGTTGATGTGGTTGCAGGGCTGAACTGCTCCTGTGTGTTTCCAAGACAGTGACTCTTTAAGGGTATAGAAAGCTACAGCTTTCTCATGAGGAGTGGCTGGTGGCTTCAAACTGCTGACTTTGAGGATTGTAGCTCAACACCTAGCCACTATGTCACCAGGGGCTCCATTTATGTCGGTGTGTGTGTGTGTGTGTGTATAACATTTTAACATCCTAGTTCCCCAGTCTCCAGAGTCCCCAGATTCCTCTGGGAGCCTAGAAGAGCTACTGTTCCACCCCAAGCCCCTCTGCTGGCACCACTGACTTCTTTGGAGGGGTGTTGAAGAGTGGAGAATTTAGTCCATTAATTCACTAAGCTCCCGCAGGATGTTGCTTAAACCGAGCAGAAGAGAAACGAAGGAGGGTGACAGATCCCTACACGCCACCTCGCTGCCCCAATTGAAGGCAAAATGTAGCTGCTTTCATACATCTCTCCTTCCCTGAAGACCAAAAGGAAATAGGAAAGCTCAGACTGTGAATGTCAATGAACTGCTAGATTATAGTTAGTAGAATAATGCGTGTGACCATTAGTGCAGTTAAGCAGAGCTTCAGGGAGAAGCTGGGATTTTCTAATATAAGTTTGATTTGCAATCCGTGTGCTCAGGCTATTATCAGAACATGTTTGATATGGTACAAGGTGGTCAAGGCAGAGCCCAGGCTCCCTTTGAAATACAATTTTCACTTTTTAAGGGGCATCCATGCCTACTTGATGTTTTGGGGGAGGAACAACTAGAGATTCTCTTGAGCAACCAGGCCTCCATGATGTGCATGTCTATGTCTTCCTTTAATGTCACAAAAGTTACACACCTTAAACACAGTTAACAGCCCCCCCCCACCCACACACACACACACCCTGGCTTAGTGACAGTCCCTTCAGGTGGAAAATAGAGTGCTAGCTTTGTAGTTCAACCACACAAGCTGAAGTAGCACAAGCTAAGCCAGTGGAGGGTCAAGATTAAAACAAGGTCAGCCTCTGCACCACAGCCTACCTTTTGCACAGTGAGCCGCTGTCCTAGGCAAACACGTGGGGTAGTAGGCCATTGCCTCACAGAATGGCTACCCAAAGCTTCGATGGGTGGAACATGAGCCCTCCTACTGTCATAAACATGTTCCATATCCATATGTCATAGTCAACATGTCACCTATTTGCATTTCCCAAACATACAAATTTCATTCCTTCGCCATTTTTCTAAAATGCGTCTCTTCAGCCTGTAAGAAATAACTTGGGTCTTCCAGGTCCTGAGGTTAATGAAGCCTGAGCTTTGATTTCAAGGATGTTTAACCCGTTCACATTGGGTTTCACGTCCCTGCTGAAGTTTCCCCATTTACTGCTCCCTTTTGATAGTCTTCTCCCTGCTCTTTGATTTCTCTTTCGGGTGATTTTGTTTGATTGCCTAGGCGCATCAAAGTCTTCTCCTTCCCCTGCATCGGCTTTAATGTCACAGTTTATTCTCTCATGCCTTCCCTTTCCATATTTCAGATAAACTCACTTCCTTTGAAGAAAACCCATCCTATCACCTTTTTGTCTCTCTTTTCTGCTTCTTAGACTCTTAGAGTCTTAGGCCTAGAATGAAATCATTATTACTAACAATTAAAATCTTACCAACTATGATGCATCTGAAAGATTAGCTAACACACAAAAGGAATTCTATGTTTATACTAGGACTAACTTTCGTTGCCTAGGAGATTGACTATATGTCTGAATCAGGCACTATCTCTGGGAAAAGACTGTAGTCCCTGATGGAAGATCTTGTTCAGTTTCTGTAGGCCACATTTTGGAGATACAATTTAATCTTTACCAGTAAATTTATATACTTCATGTGTTTGGTATAGCATGTCATGTTAATTATATACTGTGCTTTTATGCACAACAAAGAGTAAAATTTCAACTAGAGATTCCAAAATGGCTGGATGGTAGTGTTTCCAGGGGGTATTAACATCTCTATGATTTTCATTCAAGAACCACATATTCTTAGGTCAGACCCAATATTTATATATTCTCCTTGTATTAAAAAAGTACCAAGTACTCCCTCAATGCGAGAACACTTTTTTCTATTAACCTCTCATTCCATGATGCTCACCTTCCTGACACGATCTCTGAAGACAAAGCAGGTACATAAGCAAATGTGGTGAAGAAAAATGATTGTGCCTGACTATCAAAACATATAGTGCCTGGGGTCTTAAAAGCTTGAAGATAAACAAACAGCCATCTGCTGAGAAGCAACAAAGCCCACATGGAAGAATCACACCAGCCTGTGTGATTACAGGGGGTCGATAGGATCAGGTACTACGCATCAAAGACCCAGAACAAAAAATCATATCATTGTGAATGAGGGGGAGGGCGGAGTGGAAACCCAAAGCCAATCTATAAGCAACTGGACATCTCCTTACAGAAGAGTCACGGGATGGAGATGAGCCAGTCAGCATGCAGTATAGCACCAATAAAACATACAACTTTCCTCTAATTCTTTATGCCCCCCCCCCCACTATCGTGACCCCTATTCTACCTTACAAATCTGGCTAGTACAGAGCATTTACACGGGCACAGATAAGAGCTGGAAACACAGGGACTCCAGGACAGATAACCCCCCTCATGACCAATATTAAGAACAGCCATACCAGGAGGTAAGGGGATGGTGGGTGGGGGCTGGATAGGGAAGACTTTATCACAATGATCTACCTATAACTCCCTCCCAGGGGAATGGACAACAGAAAAGTGGGCGAAAGGAGACATCGGGCAGTGTAAAATATGAAATAATAATAATAATTTATAAATTATCAAGTGTTTATGAGGGAGGGAGGGGAGGAGAAGGAGGGGAAAAGTGAGAAGCTGAGACCAAAGGCTCAAGTAGAAAGAAAATGTTTTGAGAATGATGATGGCAATAAATGTGCAAATGTGCTTGACACAATGGATGGATGGATGGATTGAGATAAGAGTTGTATGAGCCCCCAATAAAATGATTTTTTTTACAAGTACCCGCAACTGCTGCTGGAAGGCAACTAAATTTTCAGAGTATTCCAAGCAGAAAGAATATTCAAAACTCCATTTACAGCAGGACATGTAAGCAAAGAAAGGACATTTCCCACAGAACTCTCTTTAATAGCATGGATAATTTTAAAGATGAATTTTGAGAGAGTGCTGACAAGGAGGATAGTTTTATAGGAATATTTGGCAGCAATCATTTGAGTTCATTTCACCCGACCCACACCTCAAATACGTGTGAAAGCTGCACTACGAATAAGCCCGAAGAATTGAAACCTTTGAATTGTGATTCTGAAGACCAGACACTGCTGTGCTGCAAGAAGTACAGCCAGAAGTCTTCTTAGAAGTGATGATACTTGGAAGAGATGATGGGGACTCTGGCCATGTCATCAGGAGAGGCTAGTCCCGGTGAAGGACATCATGGTTGGTAAGATAGGTCAGTGGAAAGGAGGGAAAATCTTAATGAGATGGGTTGACAGATATGGAGGCTGCAACAATGGGCTTAAAGAATTTTAAAAATATATAGAACAGAAATTATAAGGATGACACAGGCCTGGGCAGGGTTTTTTTCTGTTGTACGCAGATAGGGTTTCTCTGAGTCAGAACCTTACCACCAACAGCAGTGTTTTCGTATCTAACTCTTCAACAATGGTCGTTCCAAATAACAACAATAATATTAACAGAATATCAACTTAGTCAAACCAGAATTCATTTTCTCAGCAATACCTGGCTAAGAATTTTCTCTTGAAAAAATACATCTTATTCAAGGTTATAGGAAAGCATCAAGTCTTTCATAATAATATACATTTTGGCATAGAGTCACCTGATTCAAGACTGTATTTCCCAGATTTTGCTAAAGGCATGCATAACCAAGTGGCTAAGAAGGTTTGCCCAGTGAGTTGTTATGGGAAGGGGTGTTTTCACATTTCCTGCTGTGCATAGAAAGGAAAGTAGTTGCCGCCCCTTTCTCAGATGAGAATGAATTTATGATGGTGGGTGTTGGACCACACTGTCCACTCCATGGGTGATGGTTAATAGTAGGCTGGATATCACTACAACCTGGCGTTGAGATCGATCACAACACGAAGTCAGTTATTAAGGATCATGAAGCCACACGGTACAAGTTCAAAGCCACTTACCTCATTTTTATGTGATGGAAAAATAACTGTCTTTTTCAAGCATTTCTTCTTTTAAGCTCTTACTTGATACAAAAGTTCATGTCAAAATGACAGTAGGCACAATTTGCAGTTTGTTGTATTTACTGATGTAATATAAATAATATTAACCATGCGTATTATTTTCTGTCTGGAGTATTGTTTCACTCGCTGTCATTTTTGGATGTCATCGTAACCTTCTAGTCAATAAAATCTTCCATGTATTATAACAGATTATTATTTGGTTTGGAGAGCACCCGGTGAGAGAGACTTGTCAAAGGATAACAGTCGCAACACTATGTTGCTTCCCGTGGACCCCACCGCTGCAGTGCTCCATAGAGCATGGGCTTGTACTAAGGCTTATTTTATCTGAGAGATTAAACTAGAACACCATCATTAATTCCCTCATTTCATTAAATTCTCAATCTGTTAAGCACAGAGCTTCAATCTAAGTACCATTTCTAAGATTTTATTTCCTTAACTTTACAGTAAGGATGATACCTTTTCACGTTGCTTCAAGCATTTTTTTTTTGATTCACAGATAATGTCAGTGTCCTCTTATAGGTCTTACAAAAATTAGTCCTTGGTGCTAACAAAATTGCATCTATTTCTTCACGTCCCTTCAGAGCAAGGATGGTGAGACTTAGTCTCACACACTTTGGACATGTTATCAGGAGAAACCAGTCCCTGTGAAAGGACAACATGCGTGGTAAAGTATAAGGGCAGTGAAAAAAAGGTTAGGCTCTTGACAAAATGGATGGACACAATGGCGGCAGCGATAGGTCCAAACATAAGAACAATCGTGAGCATGGTGCAGGACCAGGCAGTGTTTCCTTCTGTCCTACATAAGGTGGCTATGAATCAGAGGTCACTTGAAAATATTTAGCAAAAATATCTACCATCTATCTATTATCTATCTACCTATTTTCATCTACACCTAGACATATAGGGCCATAACATTTTAAAATTAAAAAATAGATTCAGTGCCATAGAATGAAATATCCACCCCACCCCCATTTATATTAACATATTAGCTTGACTAGACCAAGAGCCTTCGTTTTATGATCTGATGTATTTATTCTATACACTGTGAATCCTAATATCTATGCTATTGAGGGGGCACGATTAATGGCATTTGTGTCAACAAGGCCACATACAATTAATAGAATTCGCAACATTTTTTGAGGTATAAAGTACATTAATGTACTTTGATATATAAAATAATCCATCTGTTGTGGGATATAAAAGAGATTAAATTAGTGATCAGAGAGAGAGAAGGGGGCCTACTACCACCAAGAAGGAAAAAAAAGAGTGGAATATATGCCCTGGGACCTAGGGTCTCTGTGCCCAAATCTTTCTACACTCAGGTGAAAAATAATGTCAAAACTATCTCCAGAATGGACAGAGAGCAAGCCTTGCCTTAGAGTCCGCACGCTGGATTCCTCGGTGGCATAGTGGGTTAGTGTTGAGCTCTTAAGCCCAAGGTTGGCAGTTCAAACCCACCAGCCACAGGTGGGGAAAAGGTAAGGTTGTCTGCTCCTGTAAATAAGTACAGACTTATAGGTGGTTCTAATCTGTCTCTGTAGGGTTTCTCTGAGTTTAAAGTAATTTGAGGCAGTGAGTAGGTGAGTGAGTGAGTGAACCTTCTAAATGATGAGAGACTCTGGAATAAAAGCACCATTTTCAGTATTTTTACGAGCAGTATTCGATAAGGAAGCTGTCAGTTTGTAGGAAACAAAAGGCAGGGAGCAGGAGAGAGTTCTTAAGGCTAGCTGCGGTAAGGCAGCTGTCACACTTCGGTGCTGGCATGTGGATCAGTACCAATGCTGCCTTTGGTTTAGACGGCCACTTCCATGACAGGACAAGAAAAGGGAAAGCTTTTCTGCTTCACTTGCATCTATTCTGGATGAGAGTTGAAAGGAGTGCATCTTTGAGCTGAGAACCTATTGATTTAAACAGTGCCACTCTCGTGCTGCCCCCCCCTTCTTCTTCCTGAGTTTTCTCATTATTCTTGCATGTTTATTGGCTCTTCAGACCTCGGTTACTTAATGAATTCTCATCTTCATCGACTTCTCTACCAGGATGCTTATTTCCTCATCCCGGGAAGTTCATGAACACGTATAAGTAATAGAAGCATGGGGTAGAAATGTCCAAATCAATACATTGGCTCACTGCCACAGTTTCAGTTTCTACTCTCAGTTGGGGGTGGGGGGAAGGCACACACAAAAATGTCCATGTACTAGTCTAGAAGGACACAAACCAGGAGAGGGTTGGAGAGCTTTGTGTGAATGTAATGGCCCTTTGAATTTAAGAATAGAAGTAGTACTGTAGCTGAAAAATCTTGAAGTGTATGTTCTAAAAGTAGCCTCCCCATGCTGTGAAATATCATAAATAAGTAAATTTTGCAAAGAAGTGCAGGTGCTGACACATAGTCATAAACTGTTTATGTCATTCCTGGAACGACTAAACAAATTGTGATAATGTAATATCAACCCTCCCATCTCAACGGCAGAAAGTTTGGCCTAGTTGTGGCAGTGAGGGGCACGTGCTGGAGCACTAATTACCATAACTAATTTGTCTGACCCCGGAGTATGACAACACATCCAAGTATGAAAACGAAAGACACAAACAAATGTGAAGCACACTCTCTTTTTTAAAAAAATAATTTGATCGGGGACTCATACAACTCTTATCACAATCCATACGTACATCAATTGTGTAAAGCACATTTGTACATTCATTGCCCTCATCATTCTCAAAACATTTGCTCTCCACTTAAGCCCCTGGCATCAGCTCCTCATTTTTCCCCTTCCCTCTCCGCTCCTCCCTCCCTCATGAACTCTTGATAATTTATAAATTATTGTTTTGTCATATCTTACACTGTCCGACCTCTCCCCTCACCCACTTTTCTGCAGTCTGTCCCCCAGGGAGGAGGTCACATGTAGGTCCTTCCCTCCACCCTCCCGGTATCGCCACTCTCACCACTGGTCCTGAAGACATCATCCGCCCTGGATTGCCTGGCAGCACACTCTTATCATAAAGAAAACATAGGAAATAAAGTCATATCATAATAGGGAATCGTAATTTGGGTTGAGTCAATTTACGTCTATGAAAAGCTTCACGAGAAGGTATTGTTGGTTTCATTTTAGCCAGACTGGTGCTACAGTTCAGCTAACATATAATCAAACTATGAATTGCTGATGTGGGTTTCTCTTGCTAATGAGAGTTCCTGTGTGCGTGATTTTTTATTGGATGTTTTTGCTCAATTACCCAGCTCTGCATTCTTTCGGAGTTCACAGACTTCTTGGCCTGGAACCATCTTCAAGTGTTGGAACGTTTTGCCTTCTCTCTTTTCAGGCTTTCCCGGTCCTTGGGGTGTTAATAGTAACGCTGAACACCGTCACCCAGCAGTTCCAGGGATCCATCAGTTTAACCTCACATCGACTGAGAACCTTCCCGGTGATACAGCCCCACCGCGGAAAGGCTTAAAGTCAGTTTTTACGAGCTCCTGTGATTGGTTACTTGCTAAGGTAGCGGATGCTTGACTTCTGTGACGGAGTACATCTGTCGATAAAGCGCAGTGGGGGAAACGGCAGAAGTCATCCTTCTAACCAGAACCGATAGTTGTCAGCTGCCTCACCAGCTTGAGCTGCCGGCATTGCATGGGGAGCCTCTCCCTGGGCCCCCGTCCTTGAACACATTTCTTAAGAAATAATATTGAAAACAATAATTTCAATGGACTGGATAGATAAAAGACTGAAGCATCATTTGGAAATCTTTTCTTCGGGACCCTTCCAAGTGCATGGGAATTTCTTATTTAGGGATGATCACGAACCAAATGTCGTGCCTGTTGAGATTCCCTTGTTCAGACATTGAAGGTCGCAGGCTGGGGCTCCGGCACGATTTCTATGCCTTTCTGGGTAAAATGTCTGGTTTGCCACCACGGGCTCCCGCACTATCCCCTCTTCCTTCCCTTTAATGTTCCCCATGAGCAGAGGGGTGAACCAACAGGGCCAGTGGCTCTTCTACCTTCCATTACCATCATTTTAATAATTAGTGCAGAAGAACAGCTGTGATCCTGGCAGACAGATAATTACAGCAAAGCAAATCTCAGGATGAGTCTCCTGAACACTGGGGAGCAGTTATGTCGCAGTACCTGAACATTTTATTCAGAGGAAAATGAATTCAGAAATCAACCCTTCTTCAATATTTCCTTCGGAAAAGATGGAGAAAAACAAGACTTGGGAAATCTCTAACATAATTTCCTTCATGACCCAGCTTACACATTTGTGCTGCCCTTGTTTGCTGTCTCACACCTAATAGAAGAAAGTAATTAACCATTTTAATTTCAAAGGGAATACTTCAAACGTTATTCTCTTCCAACTATTGGCCTGGAAAATTGAAGTAGTCATGGTACCAAAGGTATTCTTTGAGCAGAAGGAGATAAAAGTTAAAATTTTTTTATTAATTTAGTTAACAATTATTTATTGAGTAATTACCATGCTGGTGATTTTCACAGGGAGACCGAAATGTCTAATCTACTATCTCTCCTCTCAATAGGCCTGAATCCTTTATAGCTGATGTTTGGCTTTACTGGTGCATATTTACTGAATGAGTACCTATAATCTGATATGGATTATAGGAGCAATTTAGCTAGATTTCACTTCAAAGGTAAGCCTGAAACAAAGGTTTCTGTTTAGGGAATGCATTTGGAAAGTGATCTAAGAGAGTGATAGTGATTGGAACAGGGGAGAAGGGAAGGAGACAAGGCTTGCCATCACTATAGACAACCTGTGGCCTCCTGTGTATGTACTATAAAAGAAGCAGATGTAGCGTTTATCATTAAATACATTATCATTTAATTAATGGAGACAAAATTAGTGCAAAGGACTACAGAGAAGACCATTGACAGTTTAAGACTGAGGAAAGAATAGCTCCATGTAAACGACTGGTTCTCTTCCGGGATTACCTTTGCCCTCCCAAGTCGCTATGCTGCATGGCTGGGCCACGTTGTTTGCCACCTCAGTGGTGGAGGATGAAGGTTGATGCTGCCGGGTAGAAGTCACGGTTGATGCTGAACATCATACACAGGACAGACCTGCCCCACAAAGACATATCTGGCATAAAATGCCTGTTAGGTTGCTGTTGAGAAACTGTACTCTAATGTGAAATTTTTTTTCTTTACTTTTAATAATAGTGACCTCATAAAATAACTGGGCTTTGTAATTGACTGTATTTCATTCAGCATTGTGGTTTTATAGTATGTGTCGTTTTTATGCCCAGGAACTCAGTAAAATTAACTTGCATATACAGTGAAACCTGCAAGAGCGAGGACTTCCCGGGACAGTCTTGTTTTGGGGCCTCTTGAGTTTTCCACCGTGGACAGAGTCCTGTCTTACTCACTTCTCGATCTTTCTTCTTGGTTGAAAATATTTTAGTCCTTATTCTCCGTCAGGTTTCTGCATACAAATTTTGGCATTTGCAGTTTTGATTATATGAAAATAGATGTTTTACAAAACTACTGTTGATAGGATTTTTTCAGTCCTTAGTGTATGCTAGGTTTACCCGAAGCCAGCAACTATTGTATCCCTGTGTTGAAGATGAGAACCTAGAGTTAAATAAATTGCCACGGCCATGCGATTGATAAACAGCACAGTTAAGTTTCAATAAGTGTATGTCCTTGATGAAAGTTTGGGAATCTTTGAACTATAATGTTGCCCATCCTGGACACGACAAAGGCAAACACATGTATGTATTGTTGTCATCTAATTGGTTGTCACTTACAGGGACCCTGTGGACAGCAGAAGGACACACTGACTATCTAACAATTGTCTGAACCCCTTGTTTTAGCCACTGTGTCACCCCAATCCCTTGAGCATTGAACAACATGCACCATTCTGTGAAATTTTGTATTCTCATTAAACAGAATTTCCAGTTCTCCTGCCTCTGTCACATCAACATTTTTAAAAAGTCATCTGCGGAAGACACTTAGGTGGACAGCCTTCTTTACCTCAGACCATTTCAAAATACGTCACAAACTCCACCTTCTCCCCGTCTCCAAGCCCCTTCTGGAAGGGAGTGGATATTTCTCTTGCTGTGTCTGTGGAGAATCTGACTGACAGTGTTGATTCCTCATTTTCGACATTTTCTGAGATATGGGTGGTGCAAGAATATATCAGGGATTGTGGTGTGTGTGTGTGTGTGTGTGTGTATGTCTGTTTAACATGTCATGAAATCAGTTTTGGCAGATTTTAGAAAAGACTTTGTAACTGAGTGAAATGAAAGGACAATACCCATCCCGTGAGTTTCTTGATTTTTGTTGCCTTTTTCTCTCCTGCTGCGTTGATGCGCTCCTCCCACAGAGCTTGTGATGCTTGCTGAGCGGAAGGTCTCTGGCACTCCACAGCAAAGACCCGCCACCAGCCCCGAGTCCCTAACCACGAGGCAATTACAACCCCCCTTTCCTAGGAGGTGCCAGTCATAAAGGCACAGGAGCCTTGGAGAGGCGCGGGAGTGTCAGACAGCCAAAGAGAAAACTCTGGCATCGAACAAATGGGGCTTTCCTGCTTGCGATGCCAGCAGGCAGCTTCTGGCTATAAACTCTTTTGCAGGGATAAAAGCCTTCCTAGTGGAGTTCTAGCAATTCTAAATATTTCATGCCTGTACTTGAACGAGTAGTTGCCATAGGAAGGCTGGCTTGAAGATGTATTATCAACTTAGTATTTTCCAAGTTCAACTTTTTCATTAGTTTCTCCTTTTCTGCCCTTTTCCCACCCAAGTCAGAATCTCCAATTGTAACCATTCTTTAGATATGACATGGTATCATCTTTATTGAAATGTGTCAGCTCTGTCGGCTGAGTCCTGCTGAAGATACAGCAAAGGATAATAGGAGAGGAAATAGAAACGTTTTTATTGTGACAGGTGCTTGCAAGTCTTGGTGGAAGTCAGAGTGTATTAAGAATCTGTGACCGTGTTGTTGCTATTGTGTGCTGTCGAGTTGATTGGGACTCAATTATTCTATATGATAGAGTAAAACCAGCCCAAAGGTTCCTAAGCCTGTGTTTCTTAACCAAAGCTGATGAATACATCTTTCGCTCACAGATCAGCTGTTGGGTTTGAATTGCCAGTCTTTGGTTGAGCAGTAGAGTGCTTACCCCTTGAGCCCCAGAGAGCTTCTTCTGTTACCATGTAGCAACCCGGAATTTTAGTGGCTTAAAAAGATCTCACGGTTTTCTGCGACCTGTCAGTTTATCATACAGTGGTGGCTTCTGCACTACTATGAGTCTATAAATTATGCCGCTGGTATTGCGCATACACACAGGGTCACCCAGGGGGGAGGGTCTTGATTCAGATTAGCAATAAAGGCCTGGTAGTGGTTTCCTTCCAAAAAGTAGCTTATGAACACTTTATGAATTGCAACACAGCATTGTCTAACACAGCGCTGTGAGATGGGCCTCCAAGGTTGGAAGGCGTTCGAATACCACAGGGGCTGCAACAGTGGATTTGAACATACCAACCAGGTCTTCCTCATCTCATTTAATAGCAACGTTATGCTTCTGGTAGATGAAGCTAAACACAGGGATCATGTTTTACTCGTCCCTATCTCTCCCGTCCAACATCAAACTCACTCACGTATCTTACTGGCTGCCTGTAATATGACTAGAATATGATCACTTGTGACAATATTCTCCCTCCTAAAATTACTCTCCGGTCTCTCCTAGGCATTTTAATAGACCCCAAACTGTTCGCTCTGTGTCCACCTTTGGACCACTAGAGAGTACATTCAGCGTATACTGGCGCTCAGCCTCCAGGCAGGCGTGCTGCCTTTCTGGGTCACCCTCTGGCTCTCACTTCTACCTACAGCACTCTTGCATAGCTAACCCACAGCATTCCTCCTCGCTCTTTATTTGTCCAAAGTCTTCTGCAGTGATGCATGGCATAAAAACTATTCAAAATAAGCATTTCTACAACCATTTCTTTCTTTCTACCTGGTCCATATCCAATGTAGATTTTCTCTTCTCCAAAGTAGTTTTCGCCACACAATGGCTGATTGCTGTGGCCATGTTCCATGGAGCCAGTTCCCAACCAGAGCAAAACAAGGATGATACAGCGAAACCCTGCTTGGTGTGGGAGCATCGTCGCTATCATTGCTGTATTGGAGCCCATTGGTGCAACTGCTGTCCCAGGACGTCTGATCGAGGGTTTTCTTCCTTTCCTGATGACCCTCTGCTTTATCAAACAGTGTGTCCTTCTCATGGCCTGATCCCTCTTGATCAAGTATTTGAGCTGGAGTGTCACCGTGCTTCATTATAAGCAACTCTGGTTGTTCTTCAACCAGGACACATTTACTCACGCTGCTGCCGGTCTGTGGGGTGCTCACGATGCTTCGCCAACACTACAGTTCAGAGGCATCGGTTCTTCTTTGGTCACCCCCTCCATTGTCCAGCTTTCACATGCTTACTCAGGTGGTTGAAAATACCATGGTTTGGGTTCAGGCACACTTTACTACTTGGCTCTTGAACACTTTAAAGAAGTCTTTGTATGTATACTTGCCCAAGGATATACTTCGCTTGATTTCATGGCTGCTGCTTCCATGGGGAATGGAAGCGGATCCGAGTAAAATACAGCTGTCTTCCCAATACCCTGGCATAAAAGAGTGAATGTTTCATGTTTCACCAGCTTGTTGAAACATTTCAGTCGATATGCCACCACTTCCTGGGGACTTGTGTATGGCTAATGCTTTCAGTGTAATGCTTTCAGTGCAGCTTGAATTTCTTCTGTCAACGCCACTGGGTCTTGCTTATATGATACCTCCTGAAGTGGTGGACCACTGACTAGTTCTTTCTGGTACAGTAATTGTGTGTATCCTTCCCATCTTCTTTCGATGCTCCTTGCATCATTCCATATGTTTCTCATAGAAACTTTCAATATTCCAACTCAAGGCTTGAATTTTTTCTTTGTTCTTCTAGTTTAAGATATGCTGAGTGTTTTTCAATTTTAGCTTTCTATTCTTGGGCTGTGTACATTTCATGATAATATTTTACTTCCCTTGTTGAGCTACCCTTTGAAATTTTCTTTTCAGCTCTTTAACTTCATAACTTCTTCCATTTGTCTTAGCTACTCTAGGATTAGTCTCTTCTGACACACACTTGGATTTTTTTCTCTTCTTTCTTTTTAATGCTCTTTTGTGTTCTCCGTGAATGATTCTCTTCATGTCCTCCTCCAGCTCCTGAGGCCTTCTGTAAATACTGTTCAAGGCACCATTTTTGCCTTGAGGTCTTCTTAAAATCCAGCCGGGACGGACTCAAGGTTGTATTTGGTTCCTGTGTACTAGTTTTCACTTTCGTAAGGTCCAGCGTGTCCTGACATACGGTAGTTGGTCATCTGTCCAGTCATCCGCTGGCCGGGTTTTAGTATGAGATTCTCTAGCATCTTCCCACAGATGGAGTCAACTGGATTTCTATGAACTCCATCTGGAAAAACGCAGGCACAGAGTCACCGTTTTTGTTGTTGAAAAACGCTGTTTTCGATGAACAAGTTGTTGGTCTTATAAAATTCAATCATGCAATCTCTCATTTCAATTCTATTACTAAGACCATCATTTCCAACTACTGTTCTGTCCTCTTGTTTCCAACTTTTACATTCCAATTGCCATAATGATCAATCCACTTTCATTGCATGTTTGATCAATTTCAGACTGAAGACTTTGGAGAATTCAGCCTTTGGGGCTTCTAGCAACAAGGTCTGCAGTTGGAATGCACCAGCTGCTAGCTGGTACTTTGGAGCTTTCTGTTCCTGTGAATAGTTACAGACTAAAGAGTTCCCTTCACACAAGCAGCCATCTAAGTGAGGGGTCAACAAAGTCCCTGCGGAAGAAGCACATCCGCCTGTGCACAGAATGGTATCAGAGCTTACATTTGGATCCCCTATTTCTCATAAGGTTAAGGACTACAGTAGAAGCCCAGGATCTGTTTGCAGGGTCCTGAAGGTATGAAGACTCTACAGCTGCAGTTCTCAACCTGTGGGTCACGACCCCTTCCCAGGGCTCACCCGATTCAAAGCAGTAGCAAAAGTGCAGTGATGCAGTAGCAACGAGAATAATTGTATGGTTGGGGTTAACACAGCATGAGGAACTGTATGAAAGGGTCACTGCATGAATCCTTTCTGATCACCAAGGGGGGGGGTTGAATAGCTGTGTTATCAGACAGAAATTGTAGAAAGTTGATTATGACAGATGAAGTTAAAATGTGATACCTTATCATTTTAGCTCCCTTTTGAACTATTTGAAGTGGTTACAGGTTGGGAGGTGACCCACAAAGTCAGTAGTTGGAAACCACCAGCCTCTCCCCTGGAGAAGAAATGTGTATGTGTGTGTGTGTGGGGGGGGGGGGAGAGCTTATACCAAGAGCTCAATAGAAAGTAAATGTTTAGAAGAGAATGAGGATGACACATGCACAAATATGTCCTATTCAATTGATGTGTAGATTGTGATAAGAGTTGTAAGAGCCCCCAATAAAATGATTTTAAAAATAATAAATAAATAATTTTTAAAAAGAGTTACAGTCTCTGAAATTCACAAAGGAAGTTCCCTGTCCTATAAACTCAGTATGATTCAGCATCTGGTTTTTGAGAGCTTTACTCGTTGATGCATCAATTTGAGCAACAGTTGCACCGATTGGATTTCCTTCAATGTGTACAGATATAAGCCCATCACAGACAGCATTGCCCTTCAAGATAGAGCTTGCCACATCCTTTGTGATGATTAATACAATATCCTTCTACCAAGTTCTAAACCATATCCTTTCCTGATTTGAAATTGCTAATTCCAGTCCTCTTCAGCTTACTAACACCTAGATAATGATCTTTATAAGTTCCATTTCCCTTTTGACGAATTCCGGTTTTCCTAGATTCATAGTTCCTACAGTCTGCATTCCAATGATTAGATTTTGCAGCTGGTACATTTCATTTTGAGTCCTCAACCCCCAACAAACTAAGCCCCCAAGGCTTCCCTCCCACAGCCTGGACTGCGCCACGTCATTCCGGTCGACTCTGCTTCCAGGAGGCAGCTCTTCCCCCACCTATTCTGAGTGCCAAGTAACCTGAGGCCATCATGTTCTGGCATGAGATCCCTGCCAAGGTTTTGCTTTAATGCCTTGCACCTTTAGTATCTGACAATGTTTCCACGCCATGCATAGGTTTTCAGTGGCTACTTCTGATGTGGACTTAGGGTTCCATCATCTGAAAGCTCTGCTGAAAACTTTTCCCTTGGGGTGACCCTGCTGGCATTCAGAATAGCATCGACATAGCTTCCAGCATCATACTGACACACTAGCCACCACAGTACAACACACTGACAAATTGCCATGTTGTGGCAAGTCTTGAAAATTTGGAGTGTAATTTACTTACCCTTGTTCTTATTTTTTCAAGAGTGTTGTTTTGTTAGTCTTGATGCTAAGAATTCCACATACCCTTTTCATTTAACTTGAGAATTTTTACAAAATGTATTTTTATCCCCCCTCCCCCTGAGATATCAAATTTATAGTTCAATTTGAAATAAATTAATGGTGGATCAAAAAGGTTCTGGAAAAACAGAATTGAAAGATCATTTGGTTTTTCTGAAAATCTTCTGAAGCCCCTTCATAATTATCTAAATAATAATAATAGGACTTTTCATATGTATCTCCATGTGCTTAAATTTTCTTTCTCTATGCAATTAAAGTATTGCAGTGTAGAATTTCTAAACCTGTCTTGTCAAGTTAATTCATTGACATAATTTTTTGATTCAAAACTAAATATTCTTGTGTTTCAAAATTCATCTGGAAAATTCTGTCTATAAAAATACCATTGGAAAAAAAATACCATTGGATTTAAAAATATTGACCACTCTTATCAAATTCCATTCTCAATTATGGTAGATATTTTTAGAGATTCTTTGGATTTTTTTTGGTACACAATCATTTGTGTATATAAACAAATTCTCTTTATCTTCTTCATCTTGATCTCATGCCTTTTCATATGTTACCCCCATTACTGCACTGGTTAGAACTTCTGGGATCATGTTGCATAGTTCATTAAAACACATAAATCTTTGTCCAGTTCCTAATCTTAAAGGAAACAATGAATAGTCCATCCTTAGGTATGTTGCTAGCTGCAGCTTTAATTATAAATGCCCTTTATTTTATTGAGACAGTATGCTATTAGTTATTATTTATTGAGAGTTGTGAGATGATTGTTCATTTCTCCCCTCTCCCCCCAGTTTTTTTCTCTGCATCTATTGAGATGCTCATGTTATATATTCTGTGTGGATTGAATTGAATTGAATTGTTTTAAATTCTGACGTCAAAACCTATGGTTTTCATTCCATATGGGAATGGATTGTGTTTACTATGTGAATGAGGCAGGATGAGTATATAAAAGAGATTAAATAAGTAAACCGGCAAGCAGAGACCAGTTAAAATAGATGCTAAGACAGGTGAAAATCTCAAAGGAACTCAGAAACAAAAGCTGAAGAAACACAGAAGGACCTTCCTCCAGTGTCCAGAGATATAAACCCTTCTCCTGGGATCTGGCATCCTGAATTTGGACTTCTAGTCTCTGAAACTGTGAGAGAGGAAAAAAATGTTTGTTAAAGCCGTTACAGGAGCACTAAATAACTAATGTATTTTCCCATTATCCTGTTAACATATTAAATTACATAGATTAATTTACAAATATTAAATCAAACTTATATTTAGGAAATAAATCTCAATTGGTGGTTGTTTATTATTTTTACTCCAGAATGCAAAATTCAGTGTGCTGATACTTTAGTGACACTATGTGTATATTCATGGGGAATATTGATCTGTAATTGTTATTCTCTTAAATACTTTTGCTGAATTTTGGCACCAAGGTTTTACTGGTCTCACAAAGCTAACTGGAAAGTGCTCTGTATTTTATTTACTGAAAGAGTTCATGTAAGTATTTCCTCTTAAATTTTTGATAGCACTCACCAGGGAAGCCATTTGGACTTATGGTTTATATTAGGGAAGGTTTTTAATTGCACATATTTATTTATTTAAGTAGGTCTAATGGATCTTCAAGTTTGCTAATTGCTTTTGTGTTAATTTTGATAAATCGTGATTTTTTAATGGAAAACAATAATTTTATCTAAAGTTCTCCATAGGTTGGAAAAGAAGTTATTTTCTCCCTTTGTTATTGTTTCATGCCTGGATGGTCTGTGTTGCTAAGAAATAAGAAAATATTAAACTCTGAAATAACTTCAAAATGGGTCAAAAATATGATCAAATAATGTATTACATTTTAACCTAACTGCATATTTCCATAATTGACTTCACAATGCACTCTATCTGGTAGCAAAACTATTTATAGCCTTGGACTACATTGAGAGAGGATTCACCTAAACCTTAATCGTGTGTGGATTCTGAAAATGGATTTTGGGCTTCCGCTGTCATCCATCGCCTTCTGCAAACCAGGTGTTCCGAATTTAAGCTCTGATACCTTTCCCCCCTCTGGATTGCGTTTACAATCCTTAGATCACACAGGCTTCTGCTTGAGTCTTTATATTTTCTCTTCTATTGTTGGTGGGTTTGTGCTGTTGCCCTTGTTCTAATTGTTGGAGGTGTTGTATTAAGGTATTGATTTCAGATTTCTCCTCTATTTTTATATATGTGTTGATTATATAAATTGCTCTCTAATAACTGCTTTTCCTGTGTCCCAAAGGTTTGAGGATGACCCAGAACTTTTAAAGTTGTTTCTTGGATGGTCTTCATGTGTTTGCCTTTGTGTTTCTTCTTTCTATTGTTGATTTCCAGTTATATAACATTGTGACCTGAGAAATTGAGTTGTAAAGCTCAATGTTTTTACTGTGTTGAGGCTTGCATTGTGTCCTAATATATGTTCTACTTGAGAGTATGTACTGCGTGCAATGGAAAATAATGTATATTGTGTTGCTTTTGTGTTGAGTGTTCTAATATGTCTAGGAAGTCAAGCTGGTTGGATGAGTTATTTGATGCTTATGTTTCTTTTAAATTATTTTATTGGAGGCTCATACAATTCTTATCACAATCCATACATACGTCCATTGTGTCAAGCACATATGTGCACTTGTTGCCCCCCTTATTCTTAAAACATGTGCTTTTTACTTGAGTCATTAATATCATGAACCCTTGATAATTTATAAATTATTATTATTTTGTCATGTCTCACGCTGTCCAATGTCTCCCTTCACCCATTTTTCTGTTGTCCATCCCCAGAGAGGAGGTTATATGTAGATCCTTGTATTGGGTTCCCCCTTTCCACCCCACCCTCCCTCCACCCTCCTGGTATCGCTACTTGCACCACTGGTCCTGAAGGCATCATCCGCCCTGGATTCCCTGTGTTTCCAGTTCCTATCTATACAAGTGTACATCCTCTGGTCTAGCCTTTTTTGAAAGGTAGAATTGGGATCATGATAGTTGAGGGGAGAAGCATTTAGGAACTAGAGGAAAGTTGTATGTTTCATCAGTGCTACCCTGCATCCTGTCTGGCTTGTCTCCTCCTCACCACCCTTCAGTAAGGGGGTGTCCAGTTGCCTACAGATGGGTTTTGGGTCTCCACTCTGCACTCACCCTCATCTACAATGATATGATTTTTTATTCTTTGATGTCTGATACCTGATCCCTTCGATACCTTGTGGTCACACAGGCTGTATTATTTATTGTGTTTTTTTTTCATGATAATCGGTCTTTCAATGAGAGTGGTCTTTTAAAGTCTCCAACTAATGTTCACTTATTTATTTCTGTTTCAAATTCAAGTCTAATCATTTGGCTGGTCTATTTTGAGGGGCTTTCATTGGGTGCATACATATATTTATCAAGGTTATTTGTTCCTTGTGTATTGTTTTTTAATCATCATGTAGTGTTTTTTTATGGTAAGGATAAAAACATAATAGTATACAAACAAAAATATAAATAATTCAAGAGAGATAGAAGATCCCCATCAACATTCAAAAAGCCAGGGAAGGAACATATCATGGAACAACTAAGAGATACTTGCATCCAGAACAAATTCAGATCATATCTATAGGGAGGTCAACTGGCCAAGTATCCTGTTTGATCCAGCTTAATCAAGATTACAATGGTCTCTGCCTGATAGTAAGGCTGTTGGAGACTCTTGCCTGTGGCTAGAGCAGATGTGCCAGTGACTCAGTCTGACTACATAGTCTGCGGATGGGTTTTGGGCTCTCCCCCCGCCCCCACATCCCTTCACAATTTGGGGCTTCTTAATTTTTGTTGTGATGCTGTTCTCCTCACCACATTAGAAGTTTGTATTGTCATTGTTGGGTCACACAAGCTGGTGTACTTCTTCCATGTGTAGTGTCTATTCTTGTCCTTCATTATGTTATTTGCCTTAAAGTCTATTTTATCAGAGATTATTTTTGATAGTCCTATGCTTGGTAAAATTTTGTTTGTCATTTTTTGATTTTTAGTCTTTTTTTCTTATAGATGTGTCTATTTTAGGCAGCATATAGATGGATCTTGTTTCTAATCTAGTCTGATATTCTCTGTTTTGATTGTTACATTTATTCCACTGATAGTATCATTATTGATATATTTTGCTATCTTTTTTGCTGTGTTTGGTTACTTCATCTCCCCATTCCCACCCCCCACTTTTTATTAGTGTCTTTGTTCCTTTTTAATTTATTTATGTGGTGTTTTTATTGCTGCTTTCATCGTACTGATTTCTGGGTGGTGTTTTGCTCTGTGATACTCTCTGGTTTGTCTGCTACTGTTGTTGATTTTTGTCTATTTTAATGTGGTTAATGTTTTTTGCAATGATGGTCTTGTTTTTATGCATTCCTTTAGTTTTTCCTTTTATATTTTGTTGAATATAAGATTCTAGGTTGGATTGTTTTTATTCGGCGTTTGATATATGTGACTCTATTGTCTTCTTGCTTATTTTTTACTGTGAAGTCTGAACTTATCCTTATCAGTTTTCCTTGATATGGTGACTCATCTTTTTTCTCCAGCTGTCCTAAGGTTTCTCTCATTTTTCTTGAATTTGTTAATCTGAGTACTTTAAGGAATCAAATCCACAGAAACTCATGTATAAGAGATTTTTATATAAAGGTTAATTGTGGATCAAGAAAACATCCTAACCCAGTGCTGCCCAAGCCCATAAGTCCAACATTACCCATTAACTCATATGTCCAACACCAATCCACAAAGTCTTCCTCCATCTCACAAAACAGACACAATGATGCCAACTGCAGGAGGAAAGCTGAGTCAGTGAGTATGTAAGCATCTCAGTGCTGGCAGGGGTCTCCACACGGCTGCTCCAGCACCCAGGGCTGCATCGGAGTAGGTCCATGTGGCTTCTCCTTGGGACTGTCTTGCAGGAAGTCAGCCTTGCAAGCTGAAGCAGGGAACTAGCTAAGGCAGCAGCACCCTGGTCCAACCATCTGAAAGCAAGAGACCTGAGAAGCGAAATGGTGAGACTCACTGAGCCATTGATCCCTCTGCCCTTAAATTAACCCCTCATGTGTTTATTGGCCAGGTTGGCAGAATAAACTAGCTACCTCATTGAATTTGGAAAGTTTGACTAAGATACATCACAATGATTTTGGGGAGTACATCCTGTGTAGTATTCTCTTAGCTTATCAAACAGGTCTTTTCTCTAGATTTTTTCTTTGTTTGTTTCTTCTTGTTCCAGGATCCTCAAGAGATGTAGGGCTTTTTTCCCCATAGCATCTCACATCATTCTCAGGCTTTCTTCTGATTCCTTTGCTGTTCCACTAGGTTTGTAAGATTTTCAGATGTTGTGTTTACTTTTCTTGATTGTGATTGATGACAGTTTCCTTGGCATTCTGGTACAATTAATGGTGTGTGTGTTGCTGGGTCTTGTAGAAATAGTTGGCCGTATCTAGTGCTGTGTGAGAGGTTTTATGGTAATCATAGAATGTTGAAATAGAGAAATGGGGAGAGATGTGGCCAAGGGGGGCCAGTGGGGATAAGAAGAAAGAGAATAAAATAATAGGCATGATAGTAATAAAAATGTCTAGATATGCCAAGAGATTGGAAAAGATAATGGGGAATGTATTTTAGGATGGGTAGTCAGGAGTAATAGTTTTTATGGAAATATATGTCCTGAGGAAAAAGAGAGAAGAAATACATAATGAGTGGCTATGCAGGGAAGAGAAGTTATAAAGACTCAAAAAGATTCAGTTGTGGTTTGCATCTGGGTGCAGCCATTCTGTTCCTATGGCAGTGGTATGTTGGTGGTTCAGTGCATTCAAAGGAAAAAGAAAAAAGAAAAATCCCTTTTGTGGGTCGGTGTCCTGGAATGTTCAGGCCTGCCTATTTTCCTTGGGGGGAATGTTTTATTCCCAGAAGAGGGAGGCTGAACTGAAACAGAATACTAGAAGAGAAAGTGGGAGAGAACTAGAATAAAAATATCATAATAGAAGAAAAGTACAAAAAGCAAAGAAAAGAAATGAAAGAATAAAACTGTCCCGAGGATGAGTTCTTCCCCTTTGGCAGTGTTTGTGCACAGACTGGTGTGCTGCGTGGAGGAGGTGCAGCATGTACGGAAGGCCCCAAGAACAAAGCATAAAAAAGGAGGAAGGAGAAAAATGGCAACAACAAAAAAAGTGTAGCTTGGGTCCTGGGAATGTCTGCACCAAGTTACCCATGCAATCTGCTGTCCACACAGGGCCCTTTGAGACCAGCTAGGTCAGTGGTTCAGCTGGTTGGTTGGCCTCAGAGGCCAGGCAAAATTGGTTCTTGCCACCTGTTGGTTCTCTTGATGAAGAGGAATTTGTCGGGAAGCATTTCTGTTCTTCCACTTTAAGAAAATTAGGTCTACTTAGCTATTAAGTTGATTTGCTTGCTGGCAGGAAGTATAGGACATCCTACTTTGTAAGACCTTAGTAATTACCAAGGAGATCACCCAGCGCTGGTTATCTGGTGTCCCCATCATTCAAGTTCTTGTTATAAAATTACTCACGTTCAAGTATTAAAGTCTCTATAAGTCCGGTAGATCAAGTGTTTTCACAACCTCTAAATTATAGTGTCTTCAGTTTTATTTCGTGTCTATGTCATATTTTTAACCAGTGTTGGTGAAGGTAAGACGCTGGTCCAGACAGTTCATACTTAGACCCATTCTTTGAGTGACTCCACATCCTGTGACCTCAGAGATATGCACTGGAATCCCTGAATCTAGCTACCAGTTGATAGTGAATATCATTGTACTCAATGTGTTTGTAGACCAGGGAGAAGAAGGGTGTTTTCTGTTTTGCCTATCTCATATCAACTATAACTCAAATTTCTTAATTGAAGGAGAAATCTGGGTGATGTAGATGAGCTGCGTGATCAGGAACAGAAGGAAACACGTTAGTGCTACAACACATTCCATCTCTACCAAGGTCATCTCAACATTAGCTTTAACAACCTGGTACTCTATATAAATCTTCATTTTATTTCAGCAACTTTAGTACTTGAGTTCCTACTTACATTAAATGCTGTGTCTTCCATTGCTTTGGTTGAGATTTATTATTTCAACTTTTGTGCATTTGATAGTTTTCTTTGAACCTTGTTTAAAAATGTTGCCATAGTCCTTCTTGAATTAGAGAAAGATGTCTATTCAGTTTTCTTCTTTTTGCCCGATTGTGAGTCACTTGAGTAAGGGAATTGTGTGCTATTAATCTTTGGATTCCCATAAGTGCCTAGAACACGGTTTTGAATCTGGTTCAGAGGCAATCGGGCAAGGTGAGCTATCTGGAAGTTTTTAGACTTTCAGTTCATATCATTTAATTTACCAATGTTACTGCTCTAGGAATTGAGAATATAAGAAATTACATTGTGTACCCATGTCTATATAAATAGTTCTTTGTACTAGAACTACGTCGAACCCAGATGTTCTCTTTGGTACTTGGAGCTGTTATTTTGTAAACCTCGTTGTCAAGATTATTGCTTTTCAGTTGAGGTATTACAGGGAAAATGACATATAAAAGACAAACATTTCCATTAAAAATTGCTATTAGGGCTATTATAGCATTTTTAGAATAATTTTGATTTCTGCCAATTGTGTTTCCAAAATATGCCCTCTACAGGAAAGGACATGGGCCTAAAAGGTGCAGAATAATATCATGGGGACAAAGAAGCACAAATTGCATGCATCAGACCAAACTTACCTTTCATCATTTTTACATTTGGGAAACATTCAATCCCATGAGCTACTAAAGCTATTTTCTTATTTGGTTTATCAGTATTAAAGCTGAAGAAAATGTTCTTTCCAGGACAGTTTATAATGGAGCCCAATTGCAGAAGCAATTTAGCCCCTTCACGTTCCCTTGAAGATTCCAGCTGTGAACACTGTGTTCTGACTGCTCATCTCTGTATATCACCCCGTGCCGCAGAAAGGGAAACGAATCTAGATTCCCCAACAGATAGGAAAGAGCTAAGGGAATGGATTTGGGAAAATGCACGTAGGGAAATTATGATCAGGTTGCTCCAGAAATAGAAATGCACACTTTAATCAATCTAAATAAAAATTATAATTACTAAATAATTCCTCTTGATTAGCACCTCTGTTCTCATGATGAGCTCAGGTTGGGTGATAACGTTAAAAGAATGGCGCTTAGTCAAAGTTCAAGTGATAGGCCACAATTATAAGCAGCACAATCTTGATCCCGTCGATTAAATATGCTCAGCATTCGAGGATGAGATTAGCGTTGTCTGCAGAACAGAATGAAGGCCTTCCTTTCTTCCTTTGCTTTCAAACCATTTGTATTTAGAACCTAGTTCAATCATGTCAGTGTTTCTTCAGTTGCTACTACAATTAGTTTCCAAACATTTTCTTCCTTCGTGTATTCCTTGATATCAGCTCCCCCTCACCTCTACCCCAACTCCCCTACCATACTCCCTAAGAACCTGTATTCTAGTTATTGTGTCTATAGATTCTGGGCTTCATTGAAGGCCTTTCTTGATGAAAAATGTGGATATTTTCTTAAGCTCATCCTATCGCAAACAAAATCTTATCTTGAAGGCCATAATAATGTTTTATTCCATTTTTGATGTTGAGGGAATTATTGATATACAGTTCTTAAATTAGGTGATAGATTTTTTATTATGCTAGCATTTATTTCATTATTTGGGCCTCAGAATTACCCTACTCCATTGAGGATCAATTATCATGTTCTAACCTGAACTATTGAGTTAGTGGTTTTTGTTTTTGTTTTTTTAACCACTCCCAGGGAGAGTGACTTGGATTAACACTGACATTATATTCTTAGCATGGATAGATCTGGCCTTACGGGAGAGTCTATTGATTAGTGTCCTCGGGGTATGGCTGAAATTTTCTTCAGAGTCTTGGACAGGCCCAGGTTTATTGTGTCATGTTTTGGACAGGATGAAAACACTCAAGGGCCTGCTTTGAAGGTCAAGGCTCATCTGATTTCTCTTCGTCTCTACCTTTGACAGACAACAGAATCTTATTAGATTTTTTTTCCTGCTTAGGAAGGTGTATCTTTGGAAATTTACTGCTGTAAAATATGTGCCTCCCAGCTCATCATTGATGACTGAAACCCACATTCAGTCTACTTGGTGTTTTATGAGACCCAATCACATAATGAACATTTAATTGCTTAAATTTGATTTATCATTTGCACAGATAAATATAAATCTAAAGTACAAAGTATTCAAACCAATAATTTTTATGAACAGCGCATATATGGAAACAAACATCTTTGATCCTGAGAATTTCAAGTTGAACACAACGTAATTACTGATTTGAAAATAATGACAATGTATTAGTGATTAATTTTGTGATTATATCAATAAATACTGCTGAAGCAATTTTCTTGGAATGATCCTCTCACAGATAATAATAATTCATTATGGAAATAATATATCTATGTATCTTTAAGTATATTTCTATCTATAAGATGAACCGTAACTGGTAAGGTCTGCTCCTTTGAAACTCTGATTCAGGGCATTTCCAAATGTATCTGAGGCTGTACAGTCAGAGAGTAACTTTTATTGGCTTGGATGTCAAAGAAAAGGGTTTGGAGCTATAAAAACAGAAGAGAGAGAGAACAGATGGAGAAAGACTGTGCAGAAAGGGGTTAAGTCTTAATCCCAAATATAAAATCTTTGAATAACTGCTAAACTATCCATGCCAGGGTGAAATGGCAGATGTCAGAGCAAAACTACATGGAGGTGTAAGAGGATGCCATTTGCAAAGAGACAGGGTTAGAAGTTTGAGTTCAGCCAAGTTAATTTTATTTGAGAAGGGAAAAAATCCAACACTATTTAGATGAACACAACAGCAATTCAGTTCTGAAAGTGATTGCCCATAAGATTAAGTAAATGCCCCAAAGGTGGTAACAAAAATTCAGGAAAATATAATGTGAAGAAAAGACAGTCAAAATAAATTTATATGGAAATAACTTAGATGCTGCAATTATCAGGAAAAAATTTTTTGAAATTAGACGTTAGAAATATGTTTAAAGATGAAAACAAAGATATATTCATAATGAAAATTGATGGAGAAAATTAAAATTATTAGAGAAAATTAAAAGAAATTAGAGAAATAAAAGAATGCCATAAGTTTAAATGGACAATAACTGCAATGAAAATTCTTTGTCACATTGGAGGTGATGTATAAAGGGCAAACAAGTTGAATATGGATTTATCGAAAGTATTATTCTGAAGACTGAAGATAACATGATTCAAGAGAATGGATGTTTATCTTAGAGATTTGTGAGCATATTAAGGGCCCAACATACATGAAACTAGAGTCCCCAATGAGGTAAAAGGGAGACGGACAGAAAAAGCAACTAACGATGTAAAGTCCAAATGTCTCTCAATATAGGTGAAACTTGTAAGTATCAAGATCCAAAAAGCTCAACATACTCTGAGAAAGCTGGACCATCGTTGTAATAAAGGCTCTGTGCATTCTGGTGAAACTGTTAAAATCCAAAGAGTAGGTAATGAAATAATATTAAAAGAAATGTGTTAAAGCAAGAAGAAGATGGCATATTACATACAGGAAACTGGTAATATCGCAATGACCGACTTCTCATTGTGACAGTGGGTGTCAGAAGAAAATAAGTATCTTGAAAGCTTCCAACAAAGAAAATATCCAACTGCCACATAGAATGACACAGAATGACAGTGAAACAAAACCATTCTATTTCAAATGGTTTATTTGGTATGTTTCAAAGACATACCAAACTTAAATAATTTCCACCCATAAACCTGTACTGCAGAACTACTAAAGGAAGTTCTTCAAAATGAAAGGAAACTACACTAAACAGTGACTCTCACCTACAGGGGGAAACACTGTAGAAACGCTAAGTGCACAGTTACAATGCATATGTGTATGTGTGTGGATATACGTAAATATATATCTTAGTTCCGATGGATTTAAAATACGTAGATGGGTAAATAAAATGATAAATGCATGTTTTGGGGTTTCTAATATATTTAATTTCATAATTGTACAAAGGACAGCAGCAATAAAATAAAACTATACTGTTACATGGTACTTATGTTTTATGTGAAGTGGTACAATATTAACATTTAAGTATATTTTAGTTGTCAAAATTTTATTATTGACCCAAATTAACATTCCCAAAAGCAGCAGTCAAGAAATAAAGGATTGTTGACAAAAAAAAAAGAAATAAAGGACTTGTTACATTGGGTAAATAACCTGCAAAATATGTCTTTGAAGTATGAAAAAAATGAAAAGGTACTGTGAAGATTATGGGGCACCTGACTCACACCATGGCATTTTCAATTGCCTTGTATATATATGAAAGCAAGACAATAAATAAAAAAGACTGAAGAAGAATCGGTGCCTTTGAATTATGGTGTTAATGAAGAATATTGAATATACCATGAGCTGTCAGAAAAAATAAACACATCTGGGTTGGAAGGATAGCCAGAATACTTTTAAAAAATCATTTTATTGGGGGCTCGTACAACTCTTATCACAATCCATACATCCATCTGTTGTGTCAAGCACATTTGCTGCCCTCATCATTCTCAAAACATTTGCTTTCTACTTGAGCTTTGGTATCAGCCCCTCATATTCCTGCGCCCTCTCCATTCCCCACTCTCTCATGAACCCTTGATAATTTCAGAATACTTTTTTTAGAAGTGAGCAAAGTGCAACTTGGTTTCAAATACTTTTCACAGGCGCTACCCGACAGGACCCGTCATTGGAAGAGGGTATCGTGCTTGGTAGAGTGGAGGGTCAGCGAAAGAGAGTACTGATGGGCTAACCCCATGGCTACCCAAACGGGCTCAACACAGCACTGACTGTGAGGGTGGCACGAAATACGATGGTGTTTCATGTTGTTGTGTGTAGGGTCACTCTAAGTAAACAAGGACGTATTGTGACATCACAACACACTACAATCCTTGGAGCTACATATAAACACTAACTCAAGGGAGCGCGGCTGAACGTGAATAGAGAAACCAAAAGAACATGGTATCAAATAACTCACCACCCACTCCAAAACACTCTAAGTAAAAGGCAGAGAGTTTCAAAACTGCCTAATGGTAAAACCAAATCTATGGTACACAGAGGACATGTGTAGATCACCACCAAGTATGGTTAATATTACAGAGAATGGGGATTCTAGAACACTTGGCTGTGTTCTTGCAAACCTGTGCATAGACCAACAGGTAGTTGTTTCAACATAACAAACCGCTATTTATTATTTAAAATCTGGAAAAGTATTTAAAATTTATATGTATTATACACACACACACAAGTAAAATGTGACATGTGAGTTTCCTCTGGCCTTCTCTAATTTTCACAGAGGGTGAGGAAAGGAGTCACCGTCAGCAGCTTTCGAGCCCAAGGCTAATTTCTGTGAGGCCGAGGTCAGACACGCCTCCATCCCTTAACCATCTTCCAAGTTCTACCACCAACCATTGCTTTGACAGCCCCCCCTTCTCCATGGAGGCCGATGATTCATTGCAGTGGCCACCCAGAACTGAGAGACAATATCTATGAGTATGGGTTTCCTAAGGAAGATAACAGATGACAAGAGAGAGTTGTTCAATCCAACTAGCCTCTTCTCTGCTGTGCCCACAGGCAGGCTTCTCTTTGGATTTCAGCCTCTGACCTGTTTGGGCAATGTTACAAAGCTATTTTAGGGCTGACAATAAACGTCTAAGGGGCACGCCACTAAGCAAGCCTACCACTCCCAATTAGGTGCCTGGAGACCTAGCACTCCACCAGCTAGCTCCAAGGGACTCCGTGTTACTTTCTCTATGGCTGGGAAGTGCACTGCTCTGCCTTGTGGTCTGGCTCTTGGCTCTGCTGCTGCAGCTCTTCTGCCTGCCATTCCTCTGCCGTTCCTCTGGTGTGATGGCTGTCTCCTAGATCCAGGAGGTTCAAGGTCCAGGGCTCTCGGGGCTCAAAGGACACGTCCACTCGTAGCTCTTTCTTTTGTGACATCCTTCCTGCTTCTAAGATGGCCCATTTTATGCTCAGTGGGATAGTAACCATTCACAACGAAATCCTATCATCATTTTACTTGGCTTCAAAATTAAAGTTCATGACAGCAGCCATCAGGAAATCCAGTGAGGTATTGTATTGGGCAAACCTGCTGTACAAGATCTATTCAAAGTGTTCAAAAGCACAGATCCCACATTGAGGTCTAAGGGATGTCTGAATGACGCCACAGTGTCTTCAATTGCCTCGTAGGTCTGCACAAGCTCAACAACGAGACAGGAAGATGGGAGAATTGGGAGCCCTGGTAGCCTCGTTGTTTACAAGCTGGGCTGCCTGCTAACTGAAAGGTCAGCAGTGTGAAACCACTAGCTCATCTAGGGAAGAAAGATGGTCCAGCTCCGGTAAAGATTTTGTTTCAGGAGCCCGCAGAGGGGGTTCTACTCCAGCCTATAGGTTTGCTAGGAGTCTGAATTGACTTCATGGCAATGAGTTTTTCTTTTGGAGAAGAACTGATGCATGTGAATTATGGTTCTGGATCCATGGGATTCCAGAAGAACAAATGCTTCTTGGCTGTCTAGCCAGGATGCTCCTAAGAAGTGAGGATGACAAGGCTTCACATCAAATGCTTTGGCTCTGTTATCAGATACGACCAGTTCCCCAGAACGATACAATGCTTGGTAAAAACATAGCAAAAGACGTAAACTCACTGCCACGGCATCAATAGTAATTCCTAGCAACCCTGTAGGACAGGGTAGTACTTCCCTGTGAATTTCCCAAACTGCTGTAACTCTGTGGGAATACACAGCCCTGCCTTTCTCCCTTGGAGAGGTTGGGGATTTTTCATTGCTGACCTTGCAGTTAGAAGCCCAACAAGTAACCAACATACCATCCAAAATCCAGGAAGACCCACAACAAAATTGATGGACACATGGCTGTGACAATGAGCTCATATATAACAACAATTGGGAGGATGACACAGCACCTTACATTTTTTTTTCCTTTTGTAGGAAGGTTCTCAATGAGTTGGAGCCAACTTGGCATCTAAAAACAGCATAGGAAATACACTTTAAAAGGGTATAAGTAGGTTGAAAGTCAATGGGGGAGGGGGAAAATAAACATTTCTTTTTTTATTATTTTATTGGGGGCTCTTACAGTTTTTAGGACATTCCACATATAGATTGTATCAAGCATATTTATACATAAGTTGCCGTCATCATTTTCTAAACATTTACTTTCTTTTTTTAATCATTTTATTGGGGGCTTGTACAACTCTTTTCACAATCCATACATACATCCATGGTCTCAAGCACATTTGTACATATGTTGCCATCATCGTTTTCAAAGCGTTTTCTTTCTACGTGAACCCTTGGTATAAGCTCCATATTTTCCTCCTCCCTCTCCTTGCCTCCCTCCTGAACCCTTGATAATTTACAAATTATTATTTTTTTCATGTCTTGCATTGGCCGATGTCTCCCCCACCCCCTTGTCAGTTTTCCATCCCCCTCGGATGGGGTTATAGACAGAACATTGTAATCAGTTCCTCCTTTCTCCCCCCACCTTCCCCTTTGCCCCCTGGTATGGCTATTCTCCATATTAGTCCTGAGGAGTTTATCTGTCCTATATTCCCTGTGTTTCCAGCTCTTATCTGTACCCATGAACATGCTCTGGTCTAGCCAGATCTTAAAGGTAGAATTAGGGTCATGATAGTGGAAGGGAGAAAGTATTAAAGAACCAGAGGAAAGCTGTATGTTTCATCAGTGCTGCACTGCACCCAGACTGCCCAATAGGCCCTGTGTTTCCAGTTCTTCTCTGTAAGGGGATGTCCAGTTGTTTACAGATTGGCTTTGGGCCTCCACTCCACACCTCATTCACATTATGATTTTTTTGCTCTGGATCTTTGATGCCTGATACCTGATCTCATCAACACCTCATGATCACACAGCCTGATGTGCTTCTTCCATGTGGGCTTTGTCGTTTTTCAGCTAGATGCCCACTTGTTTATCTTCAAGTCTTTAACACCCCAGGTGCTATATCTTTTGATAACTGGGCACCATTAGATTTCTTCACCATATTTGTTTATACACCCATTTTGTCTTCAGTGTGGAAGGTGAGCATCTCAGACTGCTGGATTATTAGAACAAAGTGTTCTTGTGTTGAGGGAGTACATGAGTAGGGCACAATGTCCATCTTCTTCCTTAATACTGAACCTATAAATATATGTACATAAATCCATTTCCCCATCATCATATATAAATATATTTACATATGTACGTGCCTGTATGTAGATCTCTATAAATACTCATTGCCTCTTAGTTCTTTCCTCTATTTCTTTTTACTTTCCTCTTGTCCCACTATCATGTTTAGCCTCCATTTGGGCATCAGGAAGTCCTCTCAGTTACCTTGCCCTTGCTCAAGCCCTGCCAGACCTCCTACACCCTCCTCATGATCGATCTTCGATCACTTTAAACATGTACTTTCTATCTGAGCCTTTGGTATCGACTCCTATTCTCTCCCCACCCAGAAACATACCCTTCTAACATAATTATGGAAATTTAGAATTATTATGTAATTATCAGAAAAAATAATAGTTTCAAGACTTGGAGTATTGCTATAATTAATAGTTGCATAATAACAAAAGGGTAAATTTACCAGGAAGACAAAACAGTGATAAAATATATACTTAAAATTGAACTTCAAATATATGAAATAGAAACAAATAGAAGAGGCAAACTTGACAAATCTACAATCATAATAGGATGTTTAACATCCCTTCCTCAGTAATTGATTGGTCATCCACACAAGCAATAAAAAAAATATGATATACAAAGAGTACCCCCAAAAATCAGACTCTCACTAGATGAAGCAGAGCTTCCGTGGAACACATTTTTCCCACTAGGTGAACATTGAACAAATCTCTGTGCAAGTGCACCCAGTGGCATTGCCTGGGAAGGTTCTTTTGGGTCGCAGTGAATTTTTTCATAAAAGTAGTTTTCTTTGAACTTTGTTTTTTGTAATGGTCGATTTAAGAGACCAGCATGCAGCTGTGAAATTTTGTTTCCTGCTCAGGAAAAATGCCACAGAAACTGTTGTGATACTGAACACAGTTTACAAGGACAGTGCTATGGGAAAAATGCAAATGTACGAGTGATCTTCTCATTTCATAACGGTGAAATGTTTATTGATGACAACCCACATTTTGGACATCTGCCAACTTCCAAACAGACGAAAATGTTGACTCATAGTGCATTTGGAGTTCCTTCCACTAAGTCAGACTTTTAAATAAGCTTTATATTTAAAGATTCTGAAAAGATTGCATAACAGTGCATTACACAAAAGGCCTGACGTATGGCAGATGGAGTACTGGTTTTGCCATCATGACCATGCAGCCATCTCAGTGCGCCGGGGTTTGGCAAAAACAGCATGCCTCTCTTGCTCCATGCACCTGACTCCCCTGACTTCTCTCCATGTGACTTCTTTTTGTTTCTGTGAATGCAAAGGGACCCGAAAGGAGAGCAATTTGAGACATAGAAGGGATGAAGAAAAAAAGCGTGCCCTACTTCTGACAATATTCTATTGCTATCTACAAGGTTTTCCCTGGTGACTTCTTCTGAAGCAGAGAGCCTGTCTTTCTTTGTAGTCTTTTTTTGTGTGTGGAAGCTCTTCTGAAACCTGTACACTTGACATGGCTTTCAACCTCACAACTTAGAATAGCATTGGCACAATGCACTTAGTGCAGTATAAATACTATGCAAATATATACTTGATATAAATACTATGCAAGCCTGTACTTGATACTTATTAGTTTTTTGATGATTATATGAATCAAGTCATGATTTCAAGGCCTGTATAAATATATTGTTCAAGTACTTGCTGTATAAAATCCCATAGAAGAATTAGTTCAGTGGTATGCCTAAATGTGCTCGTAAAGTAGGTTGGAGGATGGAGTAGAGTCGTGTCTGGTTATGTAGAATACATAGAGGAAATACCAAATGCTTTGGATAATCATTTTGGGTAATTTCATGCTTCTAAATAATTGGTTCTATTTTTTCCTGGTTTTCCAGTGACTGGCTTTATCTTTCATGTCGTGTTCTATTTCCAGACCTGAGTTGAATACCAAACAGGAGTGTAGCATTAATTACGGAGACACATGAGCTATCTGGTCAGTAGACTGACATTCTAATTGCTTTGCCTGACACATTTGAGTCGAGGATTTATAAAGCACATAAGTTAACTATGGAATAGGGACAGAACTGTGTCAGGACATGGACGGAACTAACGGGATCTGGTTATTGTGTCCCAATTCTCTCACAATGAAGAGCTGAGATTCCCTAATTCAATTGATTCCAAGTCCTTGTTTTTGGCTCTGAATATTTTAAAGTGCATGCATGTGAGTCTAAAATGAACTGAAACTGTGCAAATTCAAAGTTAGGGGTAATGATAGAATATATATATATATTCTATATATATATATATATATTCTATCATTACCCCTAACTTTGAATATATATAATATTTTGGTCTTAGTTTTCAATGGTTCTTAGAGTATTATAGAATAACTAAAACTCTTTAGAAAAAGACATGTAGGAAAAACAATGAACTGTTTATAAAAGGATGTATTGTTTCTTTGTTCGTTGTTTTGTTTTTGATGAGGTTGTATCTATGGTGTATTCATTTTCAGAATCTCCTTGATTTATTGTCATGAGAGTCTAAACAAACCCACTTCAGTGTGCAGGAATGGAAGCGGAGGAAAGAAATACACATAGTCAAATAGAACACACACACACACACACACACAAACACACACACAAACACACACACAAACACACACACACAAACACACACACACAAACACACACACAAACACACACACACAAACACACACACACACACAAACACACACACAAACACACACACACAAACACACACAAACACACACACACAAACACACACACACACAAACACACACACAAACACACACACACAAACACACACACACAAACACACACACAAACACACACACACACACAGCAAACACCTGGCTTCGAGCCAGGTGTCTGAGGTCCCATCCCCACTTTTCTATGTTCTCTGAGTCAGTGATGCACGTTAGGGAATGTCCACATGCATAACATCTGGTGGCTTCAGTCCCCTTTAACTGTAGGATAGAGAAGATATTTTAAATGTTTCAGTAACTTCACATAATGAGTATCATAGGAGTCTTCCTGGTATTATATGTCCACAGATGCTGCTAATATTCTACTTAATCAGATGCAAAGGTATAGACTCCTCTGGATTTTTTTGTGATTATTAGATAAACTCAGTATTTGAGGGGAAAAGTGCAAACAGTTTTAATGCCAAGAAACTTCGGAGTTTACGGAGGTACTGGGGAATCTCTCTCTCTCAAAATCTGTGTGGGTGTTGAGTTGGAGGAACTCAACAAATCAAAAAATGATGCATAAAATGTTCGTGAGCATCTACTGTGCACCTACTGTGCGCAGGCACTGTTTCAGGAGCTGAATGTTGCACAGAAATCCCCGCTTTCCTGGCACTTACAGCTTGGGGCTTCTTTCTTGAAAAACACCTTCCTGATGTGATGAGTTGGTCCTTACCTTTCAGAGGGAAAACGATTCCCATGTTAACACAAACCAAGGAAAATTTTAAGTAACGGAGTCAAAAGAAATTTCCTATTAGGAAATAAGGTGGCAAAGAGCAGATTTGTTTTAAGAAATTTAAGAGGAAAGGCTCCGACAAACTGGACTCACATTTTGGGTCTGTGGATGGAAAGAACCCATACATTCACAGCCAAATGCATCAAAAGTTACCCATTTTTAGATAAAGCCATAGCACAGATACAACCATCGTATGTTACAATGTTCCTTGCCAAAAAATTAATTGGCCCTGGCTGACTTTGAATTCCACCCAGATTTGCACAAAACTTGCTGAAAGGTTTGTCTACCTCAAGAAAACTTTTGATGAATCCAGTTATAAGTTTCAATTTTTGACAAAACCTTGAAGCCAAGTAAGATTTTCTTGGTTTTCTGTTTGGTGCATAGGTACTGCAAACTCTAATTATGAAGCCTCAGGGGAATTAAAGAAATGACAGGCATAAAAATAAAAATCCTCTGAAATGGGTAATTATGGAAAAAGCACATCAGAAACAAAAAGAATCAGAAGATAATTGATATTGAAAAATTGTTAATAATATATTTACACAATTATTTATAAGGTGCAAAAACCACTAAAGATATATGCTTTTCTGAGTGTGTATTGCTGTTGAAAATGATGACTTTTTAGAATGAATACCAAACCTATGCAGAAGGTGATTTTTAAATAGACCATGTGCTCTTCCTACCTTTAAAAATTTAACAAAAATTTTCCTTTTGTTTTTATAGACAAAGATGAATTCACATAAATGGAATGACTATTGAATTAGAAGTGGCATTAGAGTCAGATAGGTATGTCACACAACTGAGATTTAATGACAAAGTTATTTTGCATTTGAGTGACATGTGAACAGTAATTCAGCCCTTTTATCGAAAAGGTTATCAGTTAACCAAATTGTGTTATTATACTGTAAAACCCTCAGTTGTATGAGCATCAGGAGAATAAATTCAGATTGTTTTTGGTGTTGACTCTGACTTTGTATTGTCTTTTAAATTTAGAGACAATTTAACTATTTCTACTATTAATGCAGAGAAACTTAATTTCTGTAATTGGTGTTTTGAAATTAAAATTACTTTTTGTTTCTCACTAAAACAAGTACATTTGAAAATATACTGTTATTGCATTAATGGAGTAGAATTTGAGTACCTACTAAATGTACAGGGGTTAGGTGGTATATAAGTTCAAGAATTTACTCATAATAAGAGAATAATGTCACAGAATAAAGCTGAATGTCAAATTATGTTGAGTACACAGTTTGTTTTTTCATGATTAGAGGGTTTATTAAGGAAGTTAACAGGTTGTAATTTCAGTGAGAAATGCTCAGGCTAGCTGTTTAACTGGATATGTTACAAAGTTCTTTCAGGTCTGCTCTTAGGTGCCCAAAGGGGCATACCACTCCGCTGTAAGCCAGGACCAGGAGGCATTCAGTTCAAGCGGGAGTACACAGTTTAAAGAAGGGACAAGATGTTGCAATTCAGTTGCATGTGTCAAGATGCAAAGAGATGAAGGACTTAGACAGTCTCCCAAGTCAGGAAACAGTTTTCAATGAGATGAAGAATTCAGGTGGAAGGTAATTAAACTGATTAAGAGCATATTTGCTAAAGTTACTGTTGTCTGTTATGAAGTATCTGAATTGACCAGTTGGCTCAATATATTTGGTAGTATGGGGGGCCTTTGAGGGTTACACAGCAAAGCATGAAAAAAATAATATTTGGTTTATGTGTCTTTGTTTTATTTCTGTTTATAAAATCATTTAAGCATTTTGATGACACACTCCGAAAATGCATATGAGATAATATAATACAAAGGGAAGAACTTGATTCTGAAGTCATATTGTCTGTCTTTATATTCCTTCTACCAATTACTTCCTGCATAGCTTTGAGCAATTTAGTTTATTGTGTTTATGACTTATTTATACAATTATATTCTTTGGTGAAGAATGAAGTTGCAAATATATTAAAAACTCTGTAATTTGTATACAGCAAAACTTTATATCATACTTATGATGTCATGATTATTATATAATCATTTTGAGTAAAATAACCTTGTCTTAATTGTTATAGTTATCTGCTCTTAGGCAAGTTATTTAGCCTCTGCACTTCATTTCTCAAACATACTTATTGCGTTGCTGACCATAAAGTCAACAATTTGAACCCACCAGCCACTCCTCAGCAGAAAGACTATGCTGTCTCCTGTCACGATTTCTAGTCTTGGATACCCACAGGGCGATGCTACTCGGTCTTATAGGGCTGATTTAAGTCAGGATCAACTTGATGGCAGCGAGTAAGTAATGTACCTCAAGGTAGAATAAAAAAAAATAATGTATGTGACAGAGCATGCACATTAGAAAGCATACTATCCATAGTTGGAAGCACTGGTGGGTCAGTGATAGAATCCTCACCTTCCATGTGGGAGACCCAGGTGTGATTCCGATGCAATGAAGCTCATGCCTAGTCACCCCCTACCGCATTGCTGCCCCACATTTATTCGTGGGGGCTTGCATGTTGCTACGAGGTTAAATAGATTTCAGCAGAGCTTCCAGTCCAAGACAAACTAGGAAGAAAGACTTGGTGATCTATTTCTGAAAATCAGTCACAGAAAAACTTATGAGTCAGAGTAATCCAGTCCACCACTAATTTGGGATGTGCAGGCCTCAGCGGATGTTCTGTCCACTGGTCTGTCATAAGTTGGAGTGGACTGAATGGCAGCTAGCAACATGTCTATATATACATTTCACTGCTACTGAATTATTGATGCAGATATCTATTAGCCATTGCTTGGGCAGTTGGGGAGCTATTGTAAATGGATCATTTTATTAAAAGCAAATGTAACAATAATAAAATGTAAAATATACTCATAAAAATTCTGAGTTGAAAAATTATACCATTTGTGATGCAGAAGTGATGAGTCCTTACCAATATTATTTTTCACATGTTTCCCTCCCACTTTCTTGAAGGCAAAGATCATTCTTCTTTAACTACATTTCCTCATTGTCAATCCAGTGTTTGACATATAACAGGTATCAAATGAAGATGGAAAAAGTAGCAAGAGTCACTGTACCAAAACGAACTAGTTGGCATTCTGCCACTTAAAGGGGTAGCATATGAGCCAGAAACAACGGTAGTAAAGGAAGGCCCCCAAGTACGCTGACAGTATTAGCCACAAATAAGGCTCCGGGAATTCCTGGAACACCCAACGGAATGTTTCAACAAGCAGATTCAGACATTGAGAATACTTACTCGTACTTCCAATTTTGAAATTTGGAGGAAACCTACTTGAGCAGCTGATAGGAAGCGATCGATATTTGTACTTTTCCAAAGAAAGATGACCCAACGGAGTGCCATGTGGTAAGCTGACAGACTGGCTGAGGATACAGTGCAGCTAAATCCTCAATGCTCAGGATTACAGGTCTGGAACGCTGACTCCATGGGGGCAGAACCTCATGGTTATGAGATATAAATGCACCTTATTACACATCCTCATGACTGGACACAGTCCCTCCATAGCCTCCCATTAAGGAACTGTCGTAAAGGAGCTGCCATAAGAGATGAATCATTCCTGGCTGTTCACTGTACTTGAAGGTTATCAGGTTATGTGGCCCAACTTACCGTAAAGTGCAGCGAATCTTCTTCTGATGTCGCTTACTGACTGATCCTAGATTGCTCCCCTGGGGAGGACTCGGGGGTGTTTGAAGTCAACTAGCACTAGATAAAGATGCTGAGTCTTATCATTCCTGTTCATTATGCTACCCACTTATGATATTACCCATTGGACATGTATGTTTGCTGTATTAGATGTATGCCTTTTGAAAAATCTGTAAACCCTGTGAGTATGTATCCCCATTGGAAAATACATTACCTCTCTTTTGGTCTTGACATAGGGACATGGAGCCCCTGTGCCCCACTGTCTGTCTGTATGTCTTATTTTCCACAATCTCAAAGTCACTCCAACAATGCTCAATTCAAAAACAGCACAATGGAGATGTAAAATTTTGCTGAAGATTACCGAATAACAGTTGTAACAGGGAACTGTCAGCTCAGAAGAGGATGTGGATCAAGGAATATCGTTAATGACATCCATTGGATCTTGGTTGAAAGCAGAGGATACAGAAATATATTTACTTATGCTTCATTGACTGTGTGAAGGAATTCAATGGTGTAGATCATAACAAACTCTGGATGTTCTTGAGGAGAATGGGAATTCTAGAACACGTCGTTGTGTTCACTTGGAACCTGTACATGGAACAAGAGGTGGTTGTGAAAATGCAACAAGGGAATCCTGCATGATTTAAAATCAGGAAACATGTACATCAGACTTGTATCCTCTCACCATACGTATTCAATCAGTATGCTGAAAAAATCATCAAAGAAACTGGATTATATGAAGAAGAACTCAGAATCAGGATTGAACGAATCTTACAATTTGCGATGGGCAGACAATACAACCTTGCTTGATGAATGTGAGGAGGACTTGAACTACTTGTATTACAATATGTATTACAACTCAATGTAAAGAACACCCAGATCCTCACGGCTGGACTAGCAAGTAGCATAAGGATAAATGGAGAAAATATTGAAATCGCCAAGAATTTCATATTGCTTGGGTCCACAATCAGAGCCAAAATCAAGAGGTCAAATGATGCTCTTTGGATGAATCTACTACACAAGAACACTGGAAACAAATATGTTACTTTGATTACTAAGGCGTAACTGACTCAAGCCATGTATTTTCAATTGTTTCCTATGCACGTGATAGCTGGACATTGAATAAGGAAGACAGAGAAAATTGGTTACATTTGAACTATGGTCTTGGTGAAGAATGCTGAAAACACCATGGAGCACCACCAAAACAAACAGATTCTCCTTGGAAGAAGTACAGCCAGACTGCTCACTAGAAGCAAGTATAGCAATGCTTCATCTCATGTACTTTGGACATGTTATCAGGAGAGACCAGTTCCCAAGCATGAGAAGAATATTATGGGTGGTAAAGTGAGGGGTGTGTGTGTGTGTGGGGGGGGTGTCTGCAAAAAATGAAGAGGCCCTTAAGAAGCTGGGGTGGCAGAGTGGTTGCAACAGTGGGCTGAAACGTGAGAGCAGTGGTGAGGATGGGGCAGGAGCGGGAGGTCTTTCATTCTGTTTTTCAGAAGGTCATTGTACTTAGGAACAGATCCGACAGCACCGCACAAAACAGCAGCATGGTTTCTGAGACCCGCTGGACGTGTGGGGGTGATGTGGCAGCTGGTACTCGCACTGGTTTGGATTTGCAACCTGCTCCAAGGAGAAAAGGAGAGGCTTCAGCAAAGAGTTACCTCTTCAGCAGGTCTCGGATAGAGTTCTACTCTGTCCTCTATGGTTGATGTAAGTTGGGATTGACTTAGTGGCGATGGATTTCCTTTGAGTGGGTATAATTATAATGGAAGCATAAACGCAAAAGATGAAGACACGATGTGAGAATGGAATTTGTGGTTACCCACAGAAAATTTGATAGTTTGACTAAATCCCCATATCATCATAGCTATTATGATCAATAGTATAAAATAAATTATTTAGATTATTATAAAATAAAACAGTTAGGTAGACCAAAGTCCACCTAAGTGATCCATAAAATCCTGGAGCAGTATGAAATTGCATATACTCCCAGAAGGTGATAAGGTTTTCCTGGACCGTTAGTTTCCTACCACAACCTTAAACAGTTACAGAAAAGTTGAGCCTTGACTTTTCCTTTTGTTGCCAGACTATGACTATTTTTTATTATGTAGTCGATCCTGTTTTTTCTTGCAGAATATTTAGAGAGCCACATAAGTATAAAATGAGGTCAGATATATTTCTTTCTATTGATTCTAGGCTCTTCTTTTTCACTTTCACAATTATACTTGTAAGTCATTTTTACCACTTAAAGAACTTTAATAATTTAATGGAAGCAAAAGATTGGTGCTGAAGGGACAAATTTAGAATTCTTTATTAGATTTCCCCCCACCCTTTTTCTTGCAAATGACTCTGCTGTCTTAAATACCGGATTACTTGAAGCCTCTCAAATCTCCCTTTGAAGGGTGGACTCGTTTATTTACTCCCCAGCCGATGCTGCACACAGCCTCCAGCAGCAGGTTTCTTACTGGCATTGTCATTTGCACCTGCAGTTACGATGGTCATATCTGACTCCAACTCACGCCCGTGGAATTGACGCCAATTCAGAGCTGCGCTCTAGGACAGGATCGAACTGCTGTGCGTTTGGGGGATTCTAACTCGTTAGAGAATAGAAAGACTTATCTTTCTCCAGCATTCTCCAAACTGCTGACCTTGGTGTTAGCAGACATTGACATAGTGCTGTCTATGTTTTAATCACTATTTACAATCTGGTCTTTTTATCAGTCCCATCATGTCACATTTTTAGCTGAGAAAGCTGGCATAGGGAGATGATCACTTAGTCA
Organism: Tenrec ecaudatus; assembly: GCF_050624435.1. Lineage (NCBI taxonomy): Eukaryota > Metazoa > Chordata > Mammalia > Afrosoricida > Tenrecidae > Tenrec > Tenrec ecaudatus. Next base: position 25,379,353 of record NC_134539.1, on the reverse strand, counting down.
CAAAGAAAGTTATGGAGCATAGCTAGTACCATTCCAAAATCTATGTTCTTCATGATTACGGAAATATGAAGTTTCAGAATCTCAAATTAAATCATATGAATGGAAAATTATAGATTTACTTATAAGTAAAATAGCTCATACATTGATACTGACTAGATCATCCCTACATGTAATGACCTTGTAGGAGAGTAAAATCGTCTCATAGTTAACCCATGTTATCTTTGTGGAAGCATCTTTGTGGATGAAATTCTTGTCAATTTCAATATTTTCTCCATTTATCCTTATGTTATCTATTAGTCCAGCTGTGAAGCAGATTTGGAAGTCATCTTAATCTGTTATTGGTAAAACAGGAAAGTACATCTCCAAACAGGAATGGCTCCCCAAATTAGAAGATATCCTCTTGTCCTGAAACTGAATCCTAATTGCAAGATCATAGTTTCCATGTTTCTTGCTTACAAGGCTATAGTTTCCATATCTCAGCAAAAAGAAATAATAAACTATGAAAAAAAGGAAAATTACTTGTATTTTGGAAAAAATGCTTCAATTTTTTTATTATACTAGGTAAATAGTGATTTTGAAAAGTAGATCACTTATTAAAAATAAAATATTGCAATCAGATATTAAAAGAGCACAGGGTGAGTGACGATTTCAGAATGATGCATTTTATTTATTAATTAATAAAATTTCTTCCAATAATTTTATTGGCATATAGTTCACATATCATACAATTCAGTGGTTCAATTACATCAAAAACAAGTTTTACAATCATCACCACAATCAGTTTTAGAAATTTTAATTCATTCTTGTAATTATGAATAGCTGCTCATTTCTCCCTAACCTCTCCTGCCGTATCCTTAAAGAACCACTACTCCAGTTGTCTCTATAGATTTACTTCTCCTGGATTTCATAGACAGAAAAAGATTACAAAATGAACAAAAACAACAAAAAAGTATCAAGAATAATAAACGGAGACAGAAAACTTCAACAGAATAGAAAGCAGAAAATATTAAGACCAGAGCAAATCTAAATGGACCATCAAGAAGATCAAATAGTAGGGTGCTCTGGAAGTATGTGCTGCAGAAAATGACAGTAGACCTTCTGGTGGGGGAAGGAACCAACCTACCATACCCAGACGGAAGCAGACCAAGGAGGAAAAAGGGAAAGAGGAAGTTGGCCTAGACTCCATATGGGCACACCAAGCCCAGAGGATGAGGTCCCTGCATGGAGCTACTGGGGCACAGAGAGGACTGTGGGACCACCAACAGCCCAAGACATGTTGCTCCGCCTTAACTGGAGCATATGGAGACAGGGGACAATAATGGGGACAAACGGTGAGGAAATAGTGAGGTCATGGAGCATAACGGATCAGCAATTGGGGTAAAGCCAAGCCACAGAGCCCCTGAGAAGCCCCAAGAATGGACTTCAGGCTAGGAGGGGAAGTCCCTGGTCCTCTCTCAGGACCTGGATCTATGTAGGGTTTTTTGTTTGTTTTTCTTTCTTTTTTTTCTTTACTCTCATCTTTTTCATTTCCATTTCCTTTCTTCACCCATAGATTTTCTTATTGTTTGGACTAGGACATGGATGGGTTTCCTCATTATATGGGTTGGACCATGGGAGGGAAGCTTGGGGAGAAGGCAATGGGGCCAATGACCTCAGAAGGTAGAGGGGAAAGAAGGAAGTGGGGAGAGGGGTATCATGGACAAGGGATCAACTAGGGAAGCAGAACCAGCTTCCGGGAGAGGGTAGAGGTCCTGTGAGTATTAGAGCAACACCAAGTGAATAGAGAGGAAGCACTAAGATGTAGAAAAAAGGGGAAGGATGGTGCGGCAGGAGGAGGCAAAGGGAAACAGAGGCAGGTTCTAGGAAGCAAAGGTATAGAAAGGAATGCAAATACATTAATCCATAACAGCAGTGGTATTGGCCTATATACATACATATATTTATAAAGCAATACGCTGAATCTTCAGACTGCCTTTGGGCCTCAGCTCATACCTTCCCTCAATACAAGAACACTTTGTTCTAACAAATTGGCATTTTGTATTGCTCAACCCCCATGCCCCTACACTGTCGCTGAAGACAACATGGGTGCATAAGCAGATGTGGTGAAGGCAGAGGATGGTGCCTGGCTAATAAAAGATAGAGTGTCTGGGGGTTTAAAGCCTTGAAGTTAAACAAGCGGCCACCCAACAGTGAAGCAACAAGCCCACATGGAAGAAGCACACTAGCTGGTGTGAGGTGTCATTGAGACTGGGAAATGGACAGCAGAAGATTCACAACAAATACTAGACAAACAAAAATGCATTGATGATAATGGAGGGGGGTTGGAGAAGAGATCCAAAGTCCATCTATGGACAATGGAATATCCCCCCACAGAGGGGTTGCAGGGAGGGGGTAAGTCAATCAGAGTGCAGTTGAGCACTAATAGGTCACACAATATACCTCTGTTCCCTGGGGGCCTCCTCACCCTCCACTATTGGGTCCTGTCCAGAGCATGTACATAGGTATGGGTAGGGGATAATGCTCACGACACATGGACTCCAGTAACAGGAATGGGAATAGAGATGCCAAAAGGGTGGAGGAAAGGAGGGAAGAGGTGGGAAGGGAGAGGGCACCGATCACTATGAATGGCACATGGCCGCACCCCAGCCAGTGGGAGGAACAACAGAGACCAGAGGGAAAGGAAGACAGGAATCGGTGTGAGATTTGAAAATGATTGATGATATACAATCTATTAGGGGGCGACAAGTGTTGTGGTGGGGCAAGAGGGAGGGAAAAAAAGAGGAGCTGATCCCAGGAGCTCAATGGAAGTAAAGAACGATGGAATGTATGCTGTATGAAGATATGTATTATTCCGGCAAACCTGCGAGGAATGTTGTTTTCTTTTGTTCATATTAGGGTTTATCTCATAGGTGTTGTGGCATTGCAGTCACCCTCGTGAAGTTGTGCTATGTGTTTTTCAGTTTTTCGGTATTTGAAACCCAGGATTGATTATCCCATAGAGACAGCAAGTAGAATCAGGGTTTCCGTGGGAGCGGGGTACCGTGGTGATGGTGGTGGTGGGAGTAAAAGGGAAACAGTGTCAAGGAATCCAGGAAGAAAAAGAAGGTTCAGAAACTGATTGTGGAAGCAACTGTACAATTCTGATTGATGTGATTGAACAATGGAATGAAATAATATGTGTATGAACTCCCAATTAATAATAAATTAAAAAAAGAATTGATGCATTTGAATGGTGGCTCTGGACAGAATATTGAACATACCATGAACTGCTGAAAGGACAAACCGATCTGTCTTGCAAGAAGTACTCTCAGAGTGCTCCTTAGCACCAAGGGTGCCAAGACTTCCTCTCATGTACTTTGGGTGTGTTATCAGGACAAACCAGTCCCTGGAGAAGGACACCATGCTTGGTAAAGGAGTGGGGTTTCAAAAATTTTGTGGAAAAATTCCATTATGCTTCCATTCCATTTTTTTAATAAACTTTTTGAAGCCCCCATTATAAATACCTTGTAAAATCTTATTAACTTTGAATTATGTAGTGTATTTAAAGTTCTTCGCATATTTTCTTACATCTCATAGGTGGTCAATAACCAGCAGTCTGTTTGTTGTGTTACTTTCATGGATTAAAAACAAGTAATGCCAGAATTTTAATCCCTTCCCAGACTGCCATTCCCTCTTTCACTAAATGATGATCACATATTTCACCTCTACACTAGTTATGAAGATGCAGCGGGAGGATGCCTTGAGGATGCTTTGCAAAATGTAAAGTGCCGTTAAGACAAGTCAAAGTAGCTGTTAAATTAATTCTATTTTTTCTTTAAAAGAGTTGGAGTAAGGACTGGAAACAAAGTACTTTTACAAACTAAAGCGACTCAGCTGTGACTCTGTAAATGACAAGACAGCCTGTAGATTTCCTGTCTCCCTGCAGGATCATTTTCCCATGTTTGATTGCCAGCGTTCCTTTACCCCTCATGTCTCGCTGTGGGCGAGACCTAATCAGTGTTGGAGTAGGCTCCACCAATTAATTGTTGGAAGCTATTATCTATTTTCTAAATGTTTACAAAACCTCAGGAATTGTTTTACCAGTTTAGACAGGTTTGCTGCCAATAAATGCAGTGGTATGTATATATAATATATATATGGATATCTCGGAGTGAAGTTTTATTTCTTCCTGTTAAATATTCTTTGAAAATCTCCATATTTTTGGTCACATTTTTATTGCTTCCGTCAAACTTGCCTGGGTCCTTTATACCCTTCTTGCTCTCATCTTTCTGTTATTATGTATATTATATATACAGTCACACTAAGTATGAGCGCGCTGTTGCTCTGACCACGACAGCCCCAGTTTAGCTCCCTTTAGAAGTTTTTCGGAAACATTGTATAGCATAAGTCAGCAAATGTTATATTTATGTTTACTCTTGAGCATGAATATTTTCAGAAACATTATGCAGGTTTAAAGTTATCAACCAATAATTACCAGCCAATGCTGTTCTGCAGGTCCCAGGATATCATGATAGTGTTTTTGTTTTCCAGATTTCAAATGCATTCCCTTTCTAAAATATATAGATTGAAGCTTACAAATAACACACCTTTGGTTTTTCTTATGTGGCCTTTACTGAATGTTCTTTGTGTGATCGGTGGGCTGGGTGTTCATGCCCACATTATACAGTAGGAGGTCTCCCTTGGTCATGTCCTACCTTTTCAACGTTCCAACTACAAAGATGAGGTAGTCTATGGAGACTCCAAAGTGTGAATTATAAGCCTTTAAAAGAAAAACAAAGAGGCAAAATTAGCAAACTGGATTATTTTGAATTAATCTAGAAAATTAATGTTATAGTCATTATTATTACTATGATTATTATTTGTTCATCAAAAACAAAATCAAACCAAAGTGGAAGTGACACTTCCCCTGCACCATTTTCCCCCATCATTTTACTGGGGCTCATGCAACTCTTTCTACAAATCATACATGCACCCATTGTGCCAAGCACATTTGTACATTGGTTGCCATCATCAGTCTCAAAACATTTTCTTTCTACTTTAGCCTTTGGTATCAGCTCTTCATTTCCCTCCCCATGAGCCCTTGATAATTTATAAATTATTATCATTTTGTCATGTTTGGGATTCCCTGTGTTTCCTGTTCCTTACATCCTCTGGTCTAGCAGGATTTTTAAGGTAAAATTGGGATCATGATAGTGGAGGGGGAGGAAGCACTTAAGAACTAGAGGAAAGTTGTATGTTTCATCATTGCTACACTGCACGTTGACTGGCTCATCTCCTACCTGCGACCCTTCTGTAATGGGATGTCCCCTTATCTACAGCTGGGCTTTGGGTCTCCACTCTACACTCCCCCTCACTTACAATGATATGATTTTTGTTCAGTGATGCCTGATACTCGATCCCTTTGACACCTTGTGGTCACACAGGCTGGTGTGCTTCTTCCACGTGGGCTTTGTTGCTTCTGAGCTAGATGGCTTCTTGTTTACCTTCAAGCCTTTTGATAGACGGGCACCATCAGATTTCTTCACCACATTTGCTTATGCACACATTTGTCTTCAGCGATCATATTGGGAAGGTCAGCACACAATGATATGATTTTTTGTTCTTTGATGCCTGATACCTGGTCTCTTTGATACCTCGTGATCACACAGTCTGGTGTGCTTCTTCCACATGGGATTTGTTGCTTCTGAGCTAAATGGCTGCGTGTTTACCTTCAAGCCTTTAAGACCCCAGTCACTAAATTCAGTCCTCCCTAAGGAGTGCTTGAACCAGTGAGGGATGCATTTGGCTCCACAGAACAAGAAACCCAAGTGTTCTGGTTTATGCAAATGAGTTTATTTATTTATATAAACCAGTCCAGAGGAATCGATAGATGTTTCATTTACTTAAAAGCTCAGTGATGTGCAAGTTGGCATTTCTTTTTCCTTTTGTCTTTTTCCTCCTGGTTGCAAAACGTTTGCTATAGTCCTATAGGCTATATATCATGTTCCTGTTTAAAGCATGAAGAGCCTAATGCCATAACCATGATTATCCTCTTTGCTGGAAAAGCAGTATGTTTGCAAGAACAATTTGTATTATAAGCTCTGAGAAAAATCTTTTTTATTTATTTTTCTTTTGCATTAGAATTTTGTAATATGGCCAGACTAGCCTGTTCTCTTATATGTAACAAATCTTTGAGCTGGCTTGATATCAGCAACAACAGCATCAGCCTACAGGGGAATGTAGGAAGCTAAGCATTTAACTGTCCAGACTCTTAAAGGAAAACAAGGTTGTCTTTGTCAAAATGTCCCTGTCTATATTGCAGCAGTGATCGCTGCAGCCCAAAGGTGGAAACAGCAACAGGGAACTGGATGATGAAAATGTAGTGTATACACAAAATCCCATCAGGAGAAATGAGGTCTTGATAAAGGCCACAACATGGGTGTACCTTGAACACAGTTTGCAGAACGAAACACGTGAGCCATAAAACAAAAATATCAGATGATTTCAGTGTTATGAAATCCCTAGAGAAGACAAACATATAGATAACAGAACTTAAAGGTGCTTCACAGAAGTTCGAGAGGCCTTGGTGTAGTGACAGATTTGGCAAAGGATATTGGTGATGGTTAGGTAAGTATGATTGATGTAATTGATCTTATTGATTTGTATACACAAACAATATTGAATTAATTCATGTGTTATCCCTATTTCTAGAGTTAAAAATTACACTCAAGAAAAATTAAAAAACTCATTGAAGGGTTGTCTGAAAATAGGTGCATTTTGATGTGTGTAAATTATGTCCCAAGAAAATCGCGTTTTTGAAGAAAAGTTAGACTTTCCAGCTATAGTTATTCATGGAACATGTAGGGTGTGTGTGCATCCTTAACTGGAAATGATACCACCATCCTCAGAAGATGAGGAGTAAACACCGGTGCCTACATGTTCACCAGAACCTGTGGAGGCTCTGAGGAGAACAAAGCACCAAGAGGCAAAATTCAAAAGTGAATGAAAATGTGTCCAATTTACAATCAGATTAAATGCTGTGGGCACAAAGCCAAAGACTATTCTTAGATGGGGCTTTGTTTAGCACTCTAAATTTACCAGCTGGAATTCTCTAAGCACATACTGATTCAACATTCTGAAGTGAAGCATTCGCTTTTTATTTGAAAAAACAAAGTGCTTCCTCTAAAAAACAGAAATAAACTTTTCTTTGCAATAAAGAAATAAGCCCAACTCAAAGCCTAAACCTACTATCAATGAGTCCATCCTGACTCATAGCAACCCTGTAGGGCAGACTAGAAATGCCTTTTGGGTTTCCCAAAGCTGTGAATGTCTATCAGGGAAAACTGCCTCCTCTTTCTCCTGCAGTGTGGCTCGTTGGCTTGAACAGCTGACCTTAAGGTTAGGCGTACTACGTGGAATCCATTACAACACCATTTTAAAACATAAAAAAGGACTGTTTTGTGCGTTTAACCTCATGAGCACTGATTGGAAGCTCCTTTCCCTACGATGGTGCCAAGTTAAGGCAAAGAGCATGACAAAGTAGAGAACACGTGTACTGAGCACCACTTTGAGAGCTGGTGTTGCCAGCTTCTGCCTTGTAACCAAGGATATATCAAGTCAATAGAAGGGAGAACTTTCCACTAGGTGGTATACTGTTGAGAGTGAACAACCATATATCACAGGAAAATTTCTAACAGCACAAAACTCCATAATAAATATTTTATTCTAATAAAGTGGCACAGTTCTTTTATAATTTTCCCTAATTAAAAAAATTAACCATTTCCCCCAAAGTGGGATGTGTATGTTTTTGTTTTAAAGTGCAACACGCAGTTTCTTATTTACGCACTCAACCCTCATCCTGTGGGGTTCCCTTGTTCATAATTTATCCATGACAATAAAATGTTTTCCATACCAGCACACAATGCAGCAATTAAAGCTGAATATTGAATTAAAATGCTTATGATTTGGAAAAGGAGTCTGTTTCTATTATCAGGAGATATGCTCTTTGTAGTTGTAGCTAGGTTCCACCAATTCTGTCCTGGACCGTCATGAGCCTATGCACAACAGAACGAAAGACTGCCTGCTCCTGGGCCATCCTTGCCCTGTTCCTGTACATGAGCCCATTGTGCCCGCCCTGGCACGAGTCCAACTTATCGAGGGCCTTTCTCTCTTTTGCCGCCCCTCGATCAAGCATGCTGTCCTTCTCCAGGGAGTGGTCTCTCCTGATAAAACGTCCAAAATATGTAAGACAAAATCTCGCCATTCTTGCCCGTAAGCTACTTCTGTCTGTACTTCTTCCAGGACTTGTCATGTGAGAAGTCCATGCCATTCATTCCCACTAGGGAATTGAAAATCATGTCTTCATCACCCCAACAAGGAAATTTCTCATGTTGGTCAAACTCAAAGCATCAGACTATCATTTCATGAATTTTAAAAAAGAAAGTAGCTTTTCAGACCCAAGTAAACAGTGCTTCAGAGCAAGGCTGGGTGAGAACCCGAGAAGGTAAACAATCTTTCTGCGATGTTAAGCTTTCCTTGTTGAAATCCTCTTGTTCTCCTATATTTTATAAAACATTCAGTCTTTTAAAAAATAATTCCTGAATATTATATGACCCAAAGAAAGGCTGAAAAAATGTGATACAATAAAAGTAGGATAATGGAGAAGACTTACCTGATTCACATACTTATAAATCCTTGCGCTAAAGTGGGGCGGATGTTTGGTGGTGAAGTTTCAGTGGATTCAGACAGACTAATATTTGGATGGAGTATGGCTCCCCACTGTGGGAGCTTCTGCACTGGGAACCATGGAGAGCCCTAGGGTTGTGTCCCACTGGCCAGAAGTGGAGCGAGAAGTCAGGGCATCCAGTCAAAGGGGTGGTAATTGGTAAAAAATAAAAGATGACAGTGGTACTGTCACTTAATGCTCAATCCTCTTAGGGGAACGAAGGGATTTGGACATTTTAACACAATTTTTTACAGATTCATATGTTACATATATGTTAATTCCATCATAAGCTCATCTAGTTCTCATACCAATTGGGTTTAATTATTCATCAGAGTTGACAGTTTCAAAAATTACTTCCCACTTTGAACAACCTGATAGCCATATTGCTAACTGCCAAAGGAGACATTTGGGAAGTGTTATACATTCTTATGCTCAGGCCAGGTGAGCCAGGGAGTTCTTTTAAGAGCATATCTAGCTATAGTAGATTTAAATACAGAGGTCTTAAGTAAAGGGAATGAAAATATTTTCAACCATCTGTGAAATCAAATTGAAATTTTAGAGTAATACTCAGGATTTATTTTAAATACCTTAAATACGGAATCCAAAATAAAACCAGAAGCCTCAAACAAAACGTGCTGCCATCGAGTCAAGGCTGACTAATAACCAGCCTCTGCGGTTATCTGAGGCTGTAACTGTTAATCAGAATAGAAAGCTCTTTCTCTAGCGGAGCTGCTGGTGGTTTCGAACTGTTGACCATGTGGATTGCAGTCCAAGGCAGAACCATTATACCACCAGGACTCCTCTAAATACAACCTAGCTGCAGCATGTTCAAAATCACTTATTAGGAAAATAAATGACATTTATTTTCAAATGTCCCCCTCAATAAAACTAATTTTGTTGTATAATGCATTGTATCATATAAATTCTATGAATTTTAGACAAGTAAATCATTGTAGAGAAAATTGTATTTTACTAATCGTTACACTTAAAAGTGTTAAAAAGCAAAGGTGTCATTTTGAAGACAGATTTACCTGGTCTGAGCCGGGGGACTTTAACTCTCCTCCTCTGCGTGTGAATGCTGGACACTGAATAAGGAAGTGTGAAGGATAGTGGAGACTTTGAAGGATGGTGTTGATCATTCATATTGAATGTACTCTAGACTACCAGAAGAATAAACAAATCTGTCCTGGAAAAAGTCTGGCCAGAAGGCTCCTTAGAACAAGGATGACAAGCTTTTGTTTTATATACTTTGAGCATGTTATTTAGAAGGGTCTGACACTGGAGAAGGACATGAGGCATGGGGGTGAGTGGCAAAGAGGACGATTCTCAATTGGGTGAATTAACCCAGTGGTGGTAATAATGAGCTCAAACAGCAATGGTTGTGAAGCCTGGGTAGTGTTTTCTTGTGTTGTTAAGGGGAAAAACTGATTTGAGAGCATCTACCAACAGCAAAAACTTTACTAAACACTTTGCCCTAATAATTAGCACAACTATGTTGAGGAGTGAGTGCTGACTCAGAGTAACCCTACTAAAAATAAGATTCTTGTGGACATCAAAAGACTTCCACAGAAGAGTCGCAAAGAAAACCCCTGGAGGAGGAAAATCATCCGTGACAAGGATACAGTCGACAAGGGACCAATCCCTCAACTGTACAGAAAATGCAATAGTTCCACAAGAAAAAGAGAAAGAACCCAATTAAAAAGTGGGCAAAGGACACGAACAAGCAGTTCCCCAAAGAATACATTCCACTGGACAACAAGCATGAAGAAATGCTTCTGGTCCCTAGCCATCTGGGAGGTGCAAAGCAATGATGAGGCACCAACTATCCATGACAAGGGCAAACCAGTTAAACAAACAAACAAACAAAACAGAAATAACAAAAGTGGGAGAGACTGTGGAGAGATTGGCGCCCTCAGACAGCTCTGGTGGGACTGTATCTAAGTACCACCATTGTGGAAGGTGGTGCGGCAGTGCTTGGCATATATTTAAAAAGTAAGAGTCAAAACAGGAGCAGACATTATGCATGCACAACCATGTTGTTGGCAGCACTGTTCCCAATAGCAAGATGATGAAAACTACCCAAATGCCCCTCAGTAGAAGAATGGACAAAGAATCCTTGGTGCCTACACACATGGCAATGGTACATACTAAGCATCTCTGAAAAACAAGATGAAACCATGAAGCCCCTCCTGGCATGGTGGGGTGGAGGGGCTGGAGGACATTGTGCTGAGTGAAATTAGCCAATCACAAAAGAACATATCTTATCTGAGACCACTGTTATAAGGAAAAATCTAACAAACACGACAAAGTAAACCTTTTATGCCATGTGTTGCTAGGTAGTTGATCCACATTACTATGGATGCGCCGGGAAAGGGCAGAGGGCAAACACAGAGAGTCCTACGACTGAGCCCTAAAAGGACAGATATCAACGCCTAAGAACATCTCCCCGGCCCAGGAAAATGGAAATCTACATGAGTAAAATTAGCAGTCTCAATCTAGAAACTTCCAAAGTGCCTTGCGCTTGAGGTTGATATGAGCTTGTGTAAATCATGTGGTTAAAAATATTTGAACTGATCTTTTATTATTTGCTTACTTTTCCTCCCCAGTAGATACTCTATTATCTTATTAATGCCTTTGAGATCCAAAGTGTCTAATTTAGTTTTCATATCTTGCCAATTATTCTGCTATTTATCAGGATTTCAATGACTAATTCCTTAGGGAAATGGACTCTCTATTCTTTCTTCCTAGTCTGGTGAGAGAGAAAGCACATGGAGAATTGGGATTCCGTTGTAGACACTATAATTCTGAGAATAACATATCTTGTACTTTTCATTTTACATTTCATTTAATGTCCTATCTAAAGCCATCCTCAGAATTGGTGCATTTAAAGCCATAGCGGCCATCACTGTACCAATCCTTCCCATCAAGGGTCTTCCTGTATTCTACTGCCCTTCTAATCTACCAAGCATTATATCCTTTTCCAGGAACTGGTACGATCCATGCAGCTGAAAGCCTTCACAGGCAATAAAACACACATAAATGACCTTCTGATAGTCTCTGCTTTCAGCCCAGACCCATCTGACATCACCAATAACATCCCTTGTTCCATTCTCTCTTCTGCATCTGGCTTGAATTTCTGCAGGGTTCTGTTACTGTACTATTGTGATGGTTGTCACTTGATCTTCAACAAAACTTTATTTGCATGTGATAGCAACAGTATTATATAATGTCCACATTCTGTTGGGCCTCCTTTCTTTGGAATGGGTACAAATACAGATCTCTTTTGTACCCATAAGTTGATCAACTGGATAGCTGATCAGCTGAGTTCCAAATTTCTCTTCATAAACAAGTCAATACTTCTAGTGCTTCATTAGCTTGTTGAAGCATTTCAATTGCTATTTGGTTGTTTACTCATTTCTAACATATATGGGGTTTCAAAAAGTTTGCAGGAAACTTCCACTAACTTTCAACTCCATTTGTCCATGACCAATTTGAAAGTCCCTCTTACTGTGGCTTGCACAATGATCCTATGCTATTGTTAAACTTTCAGAGAGAAGAATTGAGGCTGAACAGATTGAACAAGCTGTGAATTTATACTTTCTGATTCTAAATCTATTTTTAAAATTTAATTATTTTTTCCTATGACCTTTTCTGAAACTATTAATACATTTTGATATCTGAGTATCATCTTCCAGTGATTATTAAGTTATCAGATTAATTGAGGCCCACATAAAATACTTAGTAATTAGATTACAGGTTAAGACTATTGTTGTGATCAGATATGATAGGGAAACATAGAGATGCATTCTTAAATTGTTCGAAAATTTGTGAGCCTCTTTGACTTTGTTTCATCAGCTCTTTCTTATCCATTTAAACGCATTGTGTCACTCCATTTTAAAGGACTGCAATTTGCCTGCCTCATGAGTGTTCTGATGGCCATCTGCAGGAAGGTGACATTTTGTGCTGTCTCTGGAGGTTTCCCTGACCACTGGCTTCCGTCATAAAGTCTCCAGTGCTTTTCATCTCCTCATTGTAATTACTGGAGTTGTGGATGCCAGTGCTGATTGGGACCGGCAGTTGAAATGGCATGCATAGGGTGATTGACACAATCTGTATGAGTATCTATTCTCTTAAGCCCACACTATGTCACAGGCTGTCAGAGCTAGGCTACTGCCAGCGCCCCTTCAAAGTCATAATGAAGGCATGATGCTCACTAGTCAATTATAAGTTCATAAATTAGACCCTATAAAATATGTGCTCTCAGGACTCTGCCTAAAAGAGCTGGACATTCGTGTCCTCTCCTTTTGTTATTGAACAGAACTTGTATTTGAGTCTGTGGTTTCTGGATGAAATTGGAATTTTAATTCATATTATTTGAGTAGCTATAAGTATTATTAAAGTGCCAAGGATTCTGCCCTCCCACCAGTCAATATTTCTGATGGGTCTACAGGTATTTGATAGTGAGGAGGAGGCCACGTGACCTGTGAGACAATATTACTGAGCACAGAGGGGTGAGCATGGATCAGGTGTGGTAGATAAAAATTCTGAATCATTCTAAATCATTCTCAGGATGTATCATGATTCTTAACTCTAAGAAGCCATAGTGAAAGGAAAGGAAAGATTTTTCAATGTGAAATGATTATATACAAATAAGTTGATTGCAAGATGAGCTAATTTTAATGATCTCTAATTAAAAATAATTCTCCAGAACATTCTATGGTTGGGCTTTGATTTTTCATCCTAATGCTATTGCACCTACTCTATACATCTTTGCTTTGTGGCTTAATTTTCCCCTCAGTCACATTGGCAGTCTCACTATATCAGAGTTGTGAGAAAGAAAAGAGCCTAGTATGTAATAAATGTTGCCAAACTAAATAAATAGGAAAGTCTCAATAAATAAAAGTAATTATTAATCATTTTTAAGACTCCAGATTCTATTTCAGAACCTCCCTTTTAGCTATTGTCATTGCTATCATCACTGAAAAATGATGATATAACCCATTATGTAATATCTATTATGATGATAACAATTATTGTTATTTCAAAAACTCCCCCCATATTGATTTGCCCTATATTTCTATACTCTATGATTTCTCGGAAAAATGTCATGTATAATACAAATCCATGGCTTGCTTACTTCTTAAGCCAAATTTCAGAGTTAAAAGAATCTTGAGCAGTTCAACCTCATCCTGTACTGGGTGAAAAATATTATTCGCATACATTTATAATGTCCTTTTAGAATAAGTGCGTTTTAGATAAACTTTAATGATAGAGTGAGTGAGTAAATGTTATGAAAACCACATTTGACCTCTTCTGACTACACAGGGGTAAAGCAACCAATTGCCTAAGGGGGATACATCTGAGGCGAAGTTCTGACAAGCCTCCTCCCTCCGACTTGCTGTGCTCTAGCCTGAGACCAACAGCCTCGCCCACAGTTTTCTACATCTCTGCTAGATTCAATAATGTGCTACAATGGCTACAAACAAATCACAGACAGTTCTCATGATTACAAAGTTTATTAGGGAAGTTATATCCTAAATCAGGGTAAAAAAATATGGATACAGTCCTTTGTCCGTAGCACATCTTCTCAGACATCCTGCTAGGCAGGTCTCTCTCCAGTCCTCAGTCTCTCAATCACATGTCCCCTTCGCCTCTGCCCTGCCCAGACAAGCTTTCCTTAATCTGTGGGCTGGGAAGCCTATTTCTCTCTCTCAGTTTCTGCTTCTGCATACTAGGATAACGGATGAGTGCGCTGCTGCTGTCCATGGTCCTGAAATGACTCGTCTTGTTCTGAGATGAATGGCAGAATTGACTAAACCCTTAATCAGAGTCTTCTACACCTTATTTTCTTGTACCTGCGCAATCAACTGCGTGAGAGTGCCCACCTGTAGATACATATTGAAGATTTTCACAAAAGGTATCATTGACTGAGCACTTACCATAAGGCCAAACTGTAACCCCTTAAACAATAATCACAACCCTGCAATAGAAAGCTATTGTCACTATCTAACAAATGAAGAAACCGAGCTGGGGAGTTTTAGCAACTTGCCCACTGTCAAACAGCTTTTCAATGTAAAATAAATGTCGACTTGCAAGTGTTTTGCTTCAAAAACTGTGTACTTTAATATTTTCCTGCCCTCTTGGACCTCATTCTCATTAATTCTTCTAATGATAAAAGTCCTGCTGCACTGCAGAAGGATATCAAGAACATCTCGTTCACGAAGAAAGCAAAAGGCCATTAAAAAGACTGGAAAGAAAGAAGAACATTAAAGTGGAGGTCAGAACTGGTGCTGAAATTTGCTTTTAATTGTAGAGTGACAAAGTAAGGCAAATGGACGAAATGTTGAAGTCAAAGAATTGATGAGATGATTTCAAAAGGCAGCTCACAAAGACAAGGTAAACTACTATTATGAAATTCCAGAAGAATGCATATCGTCATATCTTTAACTGAAGAACTGAACAAAAATAATTCAATCCTCGAGTTGCCATAGAGGAAGAGTCTCTGGGAGAAAACATGAACGAGGCAGGAAGCATCAGAAGAACATGTAAAGAGCACAGAGTCCTTGGAGAAAAACTAACTAGTCGACATTCAACTATTTCCAGAGGTGGCATCTGAGCAAGAACCAAGAGTAATGAATAAAGAAGTTCAAGCTTAATTGAAACAATGCTCCAGGAATTGATGGAATATTGATTAAACTGTTTGTCAGCGAATCTGGAAAACAGCTATTTGGTCAGTGAACTGAGTTGATCCATGCTTTCACACATTCCAAAGGAAAGTGACCCAATAGAATATGAAAATTATACAATAATATCCTTGCTATCATATGCAAGTAAAAGTTTTCAGGGGATCATTCCACAATGGCTGCAGCAATACATCGACAGGAAGTTGCTACATGGGACAGATATCATTGCTGATGTCGGATGGTTGGTGCATGGATGCAGAGAAAACTATTAAGTATGTCGAGGTATTTGACTGCTTCATAACCAAGCCTCACAAGTACTGGGAATTCTAGGACAGCTTGTTGTGTTCTCGCAGAACTTGAACATGGACATCACGTGGCAATTGTTCAAACAGAAGGAGCGAAGACTACGTGCTCTCAAACCAAGGAAAGCAGGCCAGTTCCCCTCACACTCTAATTCACCGATCTTGGGAGACATGTACCCTAGAGCAATAGCATCAGAAATGGCAGGGCATGTCTGTGAAAATCACATGTAGTTAGGGTCACCTTCATGGTACCATGTGCTTTGCCCATATCTAATGTAGCTCCTTTTTGATCCCGCGTCTCTTGTCCTTGTGGCATCTCCATCCATTTGAATAAGGAATGTCCCATGGGAAAATGATGGCTTCTACACAACTACACTGTGATAGTGTTTTGAGATACAAAGAAGAGCATACCTATTTTCCTATAGCTGAGACTCTTAGCTGTGTATATATATTTTACTTTTCACAAGTGAAAAATCCTAGGGAGCAAGGAGGAGAGAGGGAGAGAAAGAAAAAATATTTAGTGCTCTTCTTTCCTGTGGGTACCTAAGCACTTTAAAATATATGCATATATATATTAAAAGCCAAACAGCCCTATCGGAGATGCAGTAGTGAGTTTAAACATTTGAAAATCAAAATCTATTAAATGAAGGCTGAGATAGAGAAATACCCAAAACATTCAATAAAGCTTTTCAACCTGACTGTAGGGTTACCATGACAACGGAACTCAAAACCCCCTCTTCTTCATATAAAGTTACTGAAAAAATGCCCATGGTAGAAGCAGCATGGAGTCCTCAAATTTATAATACGGAGCAGAGGTACAAAGAATCTCCAAAACATTTGATAGAGCTTCAGGGTGAACATTTTAATATCCTCTTTACAAAAAAAAAATAATAAAAAAGACCTAAGCCATTTCCACACTACTTCATTTTTCTTTCATCTCAACCATTTTAAGAATTTCATGCTATTTCAAAATCAGTTTCTATGAAAGAAAACAGTGTGGATTATAATGGCTTAATGAGGAATATTAATCATATTGATCCTAAAATAGGTTTGGAGACTAGCGAGCAGGGCACGGATGAGGTCCCTGCACAAACATGGCAGCAGTAGTCAGGTGCGGGGTGGCTCAGCCCTGACGGGTGTGACTTCCACTTCCAGTGAGGTCGAGGGAAGTCTTAGAATATGCAAAGGCCCACCCCAATAGAACAAATCAAAGCTAGGTGCTAGATAACTTTATTTTGAAACATCAAGGAGTTTCTTAGAGTAAAATACCTGTGTGCATCTCCTACACATACATGCCTATATGTGTGGGGGCTAGTGTTGTTTTCACTGACCAGTAAGTTCCAACTCTTGGCGATCATTGGTATAACAGAGAGAAATGTATTTGCATAAATCACACTCTATGTGGTAAGTGTGCATACGTTTGTGAATATGTCCTTACCTACAGGTCAACACAAAGGAATGCATTCACAAAGATGATGAACTTTGTTGTACTTAACATTTCCCTTTCACACGGTATGTTCTAAAGTGAATTAAAAGATATTAATATCTAATAACATATAGCTTTGTTTTGCTGTTGTTTTAAAATTCTCATCTGAAAAATAGATAAAATTTAGAAGAGAAAAAATTATCTTGACAATCTTCTTCCTGGCTCAGTTTTAGAATCAAGCATCCTGTGTCTAACTGGCTAAATAATATGCATCACGGAGAAATGCTCTCATCTTGGACATCAGTTCTCATTTTCTGGAGATAGTGACTAAAGTCTAAGCAAATGTTTTCAGAGTTGATCTGTATTGTTGTTGGACTGAGTTTGCTTGTATAAAAGATTGTTTGCTGGCGTATGCTTGCTTTATCTCAGCTTTTGGGGGCTAGTAAATTGTTCGTCAAACAGAGAGAATGCCTATTTCTTTTTGAAGGTGGGTAGTGATCCGACATGTTCCTCTGATTGTTGGTACCAAACTGCACTCCGTAAATGACAAGAAAAGCTATGTTCCTCCAACTCAGTTGATTGGAAGGTGGGTCAGTTCGAAAGTGATTTCTTTTATGAAGAGCAATTCAAGGTGGAGAATGACAATGTCTCAAATGTCTGACTTTCCCCCAATGCTATTTCCTCCTGAGAGCAGCGGCCGCTCCTCCCGTTTGTCTGTTTCTTCATGTCCCAAGTTCGACAGTTTCCTGTGCCGTCTCCTAGAGTCCACGGACGGTTACAGGGATACTCATACGATTGGGGAGGCTGGCGTATCCCAAATCCAGACATTTGTTTGGAGGAGCTTCCCATCCAGCAGGCTGCAGATGCTGGTGAATCAGGTTAGGTGATACGCTGCAACTCGCTCAGGCAGAGGCCAGTGAGAGACAAGATCCCAAACATTAGCGTGGACTTCACAGAGTTGCACCGCAGCCATGTGAAAGACCAGAAAGGAAGAGCAGGTCAAAGAGTACATGGGGCCACCTATCAGGACGGCTACCCAAGCCTTCAACCAGCAGTCTTTTGGGAGGGGAACTAGCTTCTGATTAGTGTTCATCACTGGTGGTACGGGCCTCGTCTGCTACCTATGTTCAGTTGAGAAAGTCACAAAGGTGGCATTTTGCCCACATTGGAGGCTTTGATGACAGTGTGATTTTTGCATACACACCATTCCACCAATGGCACTAAGGGTAGTGACTTCAGTCACCCCTCTCTCTGTCCCCCAGTAAGGCAGGGTTTCGATTTTTACTCCACCGTAGTCTTGTCTCATGAACACAGCAGATGACTCACTCCAAATCGGGATCGTAACGATAGGTATGTTGTTGGGTGACATTGGGTCAGTTCTGACTCAAAGCAGTCCTACGTACATCAGAACAAAACATTGCACCAGCTCCACAGTTGGTCCTCTGCCTGAGCCCAGTGACACAGCCACTGTGTCACTCCATCTTATAGAGGGCCTTCCTCTTTCTTGCCGCCCCTCCACTTTACCAAGCCTTCTCCAGGAACTGGTCTCTCCTGACATTATGTCCAAAATTTGTAAGATGAAAGCTTGTTACCCTTGCTTCTAACGAGCACTCTGGACAAACTTCTTCTAAGCCAGATAGATTTGCCCTCTGCTGAGTCCATGATATTTTAGAAATGGCAGGTATCGGGTATGGAGCCTAAGATGTATAAGACATAGCAACATGGAGGACTATAGCGAGTGGGGCCAGATTGTGTAATTAACTACACGACACCAAATTCAGGCATAATTATCTAAAAACACATGTGTAAAAGCTCCTTAACATCCCTTAGGCAGTGTGCTTTCTGGGAAAATTTCCATTGCTCCTGTTGCTGCTTCCTGATTTGGCTGCAAATTATCCTAATTTTATTTATTTGAATGCTCTGTAGTGGTGATTATCGAACTGTATGTCCACTGGAAATGCCACTTCTCAGGTCCTATATGACACCTCCTGGGTCAGAAACTCTGGGATGGCCAGAAATAAGCTTTACGGATTATTTTGATGTACCTTAAAGTTTGAGACTCATTATTGCATACTGAGGTTTGAGAACCGTACAAGTATTTGAAATAATGATAGTGCGAACGATGATAGTGAGAACCAAGAGCAGAGAACACAGAGAGATGCTAGCATTTAGGGATTTAGAACTGTAAGCGAGTTTCTAGATCCTTGACCGTATCCGTTTGGTTCATACGTGAGCCCCAGAGAGACTCAGTAGTTGACCTGATACCATATACCTAGCAAGAGGTGGCTGTCATCTTCTGTAAGAATTACAATCATGGAAATCCTGTGTAGGTGATGCTCCACTGTCTAACAGAAACACGATGGGTCGTAATTTATGGGTGAAGGACTTGGTTGGCTTTTACATGTAGAAGACCCAACCTAACTCAGTATTAACAACAACCCCCACAAAACTTTTATTGCCAATTAAGTGGGAGTTTATATATCAGATGGTTGGGTTTGTTTTTTTTTGCAGTGAACAATTTAACTGTTCATCAAACCTTCCAAAAGCTCTCCAATTCTCCTTTCCTCTCCCACCTGGTGTCCATCTCCCTCTCGGCAAAAACTATCTTCCCTTCGTCCGCGTTAACACATCTGCCCTCTCGCCTGTGACTCTCCTGCCCTCCTTGCTCCTTCCATCCCTGTCTCTTTTGGTATGAAGCCTTGTATCTTGACTTTAAATTTTTTAATAATAGAAGTCTCATATGATATTTATCCTTTTGTGGTTGATGAACTTCATTCGTGTAGTGTTAGCCAAAATCTATCCATGTCATGAAGTGCTTTACTGTTTCATCCTTACTCTTTAAAGAGGCAGTGAGGCATCAACACTGCGATTTTGCTACAGAACACATTTTATGGAGGGGAATAATATTGCTACATCCTCAAAGGAAAAACAACCACCACAGCCACAACAAACACAACCCTTAATGGCCCCTGATCCCTCTGGACAACAGCTAGAATCTTCACCGTGATGTTGGAAGTCCTGCATCATCTGCACCTGACTCAGCTCTTCAGCTTCCCTTCCTACTCCTATCCTCCCCTCTCCTCTCCTCTTCTCCTCCCCTCCTTTCCCCTCCCCACACCTCTCTCCCCTCCCCTCCTCCCTCTCCTCTCCTCTCCTCTCCTCTCCTTTATTCTCCTCCTCTCCTCTCCTCCTCCTCCTCTCCCTTTGTCTCCCCTATAGTTAACATTCACTTAACTCTTGCTGGCCTCTTAAGCTTGTGCATAATTCATTTCTGATTTATGTCACACATTTATATATATTGTATATTTTCGAGTATATACTGATCTGAATATCAGCCAAGGCACCTAATTTTAACACAAAAACTGCATTAAAAATGTGCTGAAAACCTTGGCTATTACATGAGCATATATGGTAGTTCCTCTTGGCCTCCCCTTCCCCAAGTGATGGTTTTGTGGTAGCTTGGACAAGAGGCTTCTAGGTACAGCACCTATGGTCTCACTCATATGTTAACTCTGGAATATAGTTCACTAAGTTTTACTAAATCTGATGATAGGCTGCCAAGAGGCCAAGTACATGGTTTGGTACATATTATGTGTAACAGCAATATTCTTTGCTTTCTAAGTTTTACTTGTGGGTAATTTTGCCATCTTGAAATAAAAATTTCCAGATTTACACATGGGAATGTCTGTAATTGAGCTATAACAAATTCACATTTGAAACCACTCTTATACAACATGAAAGGTATAAGAATTATTTTAGAAAGCCCTGGAAACTTGTTTTTCGTACCTTGGAATTAATCTCAAACTTTGAGACAGTGTCCTCAGATAACTGAAGTATCATGATGCACAAAAATACCTGGACAATTTACCTGTGTTTTTATTTTAAGCATGAATTGTCACCAATAAGGAACTAAGTTTTAAACACTGAAGCACAATCTAGAAACAGTAAACAAACACCTTGCTCATTTGAGTAGCTGGTCTGTGCTCGTGTTGTGAGTTGTATAAAATGAACTATTTTTAAAGTGTAAATTCTGATTCAGCAGCTCTGGCATGGGAACTGGGATGTCACAGTGCTGACAAGCTCTGAGGTGATGCCAATTGGCCAAATTGAGTAGCAAGGGTGTAGGCGTTTATGTTTCCTCTTTGAATTGGCTGCCAGAAACTCAGAATAATTCTATCTTGAAGGTGACTCATCTTTGTATACTAACATATTTTTCTGGATTTATCTTTGCCTTTCTTATTCTTATTTCCCTTAAATTCTCTTTCCTTTGTGGGTTATATATTTTTAAACTTTAAGTCACCTAAAATCCTTCGTGTATGTGTGTGTATGTTATTTGTGTGTGTATTGTTATTTGTGTGTGTTGTTATTTGTGTGAGTGTTATTTGTGTGTGTGTTGTTATTTGTGTGTTTATTGTTTGAAGAAAGAAAGATTCATGGGTGAACGTGTTTGCCCCAAGACTCCAAGTCCAATGTTTTGTTGTTGTTGTTGTTTTCTTTCAGCCACTCAGACCACTGTTAGGTTTGAGGGCTAATAAAATCTTTTTAAAGGAGAGATATAAGTAGACACATCAATGGAAAACAGGGTGGTCAGAAATGTAGATGTAAGAATTAATAAGACAAAGCCCCTGACCTGAAAAATATCCAGCTCAACCCAGGGCAATTGTGTCCAGTAAATTTGCATTATTGTATAGTGTAGGAAGTGCTGCAGGAAGACTTCTTTCTCCTGCTGCTCTAATTTTTATGAGAATGGATTTTCTCTAAACAGATGTTAGCCCTTCACTGCCCTTTTACTCCTGCCATCCCTGCAGAGATGGAATAACATATGATTAGTACATTTTGGAAGGAAAATGCAGGTATACTTGAAGGCAGGGTAAACCCTCCGTGATATTTCTAGATGGATAAACAAAAGCACCCCAAACTTGATATTGTTGAGTGTACTCTAATTCATAGCAAGCATATACACCAGAGTGGAACTGCCCCACGGGTTACCCAAAGCTGTCATCCTTTAGAGAAGCAGACTGCCACGCCTTTCTCCTGGGGAGCAGCTCCCGATTTCCCACCACTGACCTTTGAGTTGGCGCCCAGCACGTAACCAGTGCATCATCAGGGATCATTTCAGAATGGATCAACCCGCTCAACTGGAACTCAAGACAAGGCCACTGAAAGGCCTTTGTGCTAAGCTACATCCCCGAATGTGGCCTTCATTATTAAAACAGGTCACCGCTCATTTGTATCCCATTTATCCTTCTTTCATGTATCAATTTGTTCAGAAGCCAGGTAAGGAAGGAGCATGCTATTTACTGGGGGCCTCTTGAAAACGCCAGTATTTGGTTCACTGCTTGGAACAGTGAGAACAAAACTAAAAGGTCTGGAAATTAGGGGAGCAAAATAGACTCTGGAAGATTTTCAGTGCGGCAGGGCATTGTGACCTTGGCAGTTTCAGAGCCTTCTATTAGGCTAGGGGGAGTTTTATAGTTGTGTTGTTTGCTTTTAATGGCTGTGGCCTGGACAAGAGGCTTTAAGCCAGCCACACAGTCTTCTGACCTTGGCAATTGACCATAAGTAAGAAGCTATTATAAAAGTACTTGGATGTGGTAACAGTATACAGGTGCCCATCTGAGAGTTGGGTGAATGGACAAGGCTGAGTCCAGATGGAGCCTTATAGGGGTTCAGTGAGCCATCAAGGCTTCAGTCAGTTGGCACGGTGGAGACAAAGATTTAATTACACGGATTAGGTCTCCCCAGGCAGACACACATGTAAAGGCATGGCCCTGGACCCTCAGCAAGAAAGACTCACAGGCAGAGGTACAGCTGGGGCTGAAGCAAATTTCCTTCTAGAACATACATGCATGCATGCACTCATGTGCACACAATCTCCTTCAAGCATTTTAGCCATTGTGAATAGAACCCATGATATTTGTTACTTTGAAACTGTAAGGAGCATGGTTTCACGTGGACCCCAGGGCACAAAGAGCCTCAGAAGACAAGGCCCATATGGGCTGCCTCACATTTATTACTGTCTTCAGGAAACTGGAACACCTATGTTTGACACATGTGACTTTTACAAGATCAAGAGGCATAGCCTGAGTGATCTCAGGTTGGCTTAAAAATTTAAAAAAAACAAACCCACAGTCATCAAGTCAATGCTGACTCAGAGTAGATATGAGACTAAATCTCTGCAGGAGTAGACAGCCTCGTCTTTTTCCTATGAAGTGGCTGGGCTGGTGGGTTTGAACCTCTGACCTTGTGATTAGCAGGAATTAGCCCACTAGACCATCAGGATTCCTTGTCATGTTGCCTTAGAGCTGATTGAATACTCAGAAAAGAAGATTTTTCTCCAAAGTATAAGAGCCCTGGTAGAATCAGGCACTGAAACTACCTACTCCCAAGGGAGTGCAGATGCTTTGTCTCAGGAAAAACCAATGTCTAATTTGCGACCCAGGAGAATGAATTTCAGAGATGTTAATAAGCTGGGTGGGGAGGGGAAGACAAATAACAGAGGTAAGATCTGTTGCGTAATTTCTAAGAACGTGAGGTGATAGGATGCATAGATAGACATATCCCTCTAACCACGGGTGCTAAGTGAATACTGCAAATATCAGTATCTAACAGAGATTGTAGGAGGTCGGCGCACCAGCCATTCCTTGTGGGAAACGTATTGACTGACGAGCAACCTAGCAGTGCCCAAGACACCGTTTTCTCCTTCTACTCCCTTTCTTTCAGACACTGCCCAGTCTCTGCGGTGGCCAGATTCTAGGACTATTTTGTCTCTGTTCACTATGTGGGGCCTGGGTATGACTGGGCTTGTTAAATCTGATGACGCCAGATGCTCAGAGTTTGTGTTCTATTCATTTCGTGGAATTTTCAAAGAAGACACTCTGAAAATTAAATGTATTCAATCTTTCAGAACTAAAACAAAGCAACCAACAACCCACAGCTATGTTCAAACACCTGTAAGAATCGGTTTATCTCTGAGTATATGGCTGAAGGGAGCAGACTAAGAAAATGCAGTGCGTTGTTTGGGAATTTTAATTTTCTCTAATCATTTTGGGTTTAACCTTAACTCATCATGACAAAATAATTAATTGGGGCATTTAATCTCCTTCAAGTTTAACATCTTTGGATTTTAACTTCAAAGGGAACTTCATATTTTCACTTTAATTTCTCCCTGGGTGTTTAGTCTTAATTCAAATTTGATTACCTCTATGTTGTTGGCTTCTTGTCATACATTCCCCGCCCCCTTGATTTTGTGTCTTCGAAATGAGAAATCCAGGGTAGATTGAGTGTTCCGTCTGGTGTACAAGACGGTCTTAGGCTTGCTTCAATGAATGATTCAGCTCAGAGTTTCCTTTGGGAAAACCACGAGCTCTTCACCCTGTGGTGGAGTTCTGCAGAACACACTGCAGAAAGGGAGGGGAGCTGGGAGCGCCACTTTGACGGAGGTCAACACACCCTCGGTTTGCTCTCAGTGCTGTTGACGAGGCTCTATCGTATAGTGACCCAAAAGTCAGACTGGAACTGAATTCTTTTGGTTTTCAAAGATCTAAATCTTTGTAGGAACAGAAAGCCTCAGATTTTCCCCTCAAAGTAACTGGTGGGTCCAAACTATTGACCTTTCCATTACCAGCCCAATTGATACCCCCTATGCCACCAGAGTTTCTCATCACCTTAATAGCTATATCTGAATTAAAGAAAAGGACAGAGTTAGGGAACTGTAAAGTGGTATGTGGGGGCATTTGTCTACTTTCCACGTGGAAGAATTTTGTTTTCCTTCAAATGTTTGATGTCTTTATGCCCTTTACTTAGCTATAGAGTCTCGGAGTAGTGTGAACAATTGACATGCTTGGCTACCAACTAGCAGGTTGGCAATTCAGGTCCACAGGGAGGGGCCTCTGATGAAAGACCAGTTATTTTAGTGTCGGGGCAAAGGTACCATTGAAAACCCTTTGGAGCACAGACTTACACAAACAGCATCCCCCACAAGTCAGTCACCTGAGATGCCTACTGGATAGTCTGGCACTTGATATTCTTTATACCTGGGGAGGTAGGCTTGCTCATCGGAGGAGTTCATTTGGGAAGGATAATCGGAGCATGCTCAGCTGAGCTCAGCTTTCCTTCCTCCGCTAGGCAGGCGTTTTCCTTCTCCTTCTCAGCAGGCTTTCTCTGAGGATGGTTTGTCTTACTGACTTAGTTCAGAATCCTTCCTGGGAACTGGACCACGAAACAAACAACTGCCATCAAGTAGATCCCAACTCACAAGGCAGAGCAGAACGGCATCCCTTAGGACTTTGAAGGTTGTGACCTTGGTTGGGAAGACGATCATTGGGCTTTTCTTTGGCGGGATAGTTGGTGGGTTCAAACAGCCCCCCTTTCAGATTGGAGCCAAGCACTGAGCACTTAGCTGTTTGTACCACCCCAGGCTTCTTCCTGGAGACAAGGGTGCTATTTATTTGGCGATCCTAGACTACTTTAAGAGTAGGTGCAATTATAGATCTATTCGTAAGATATGTTATTTGCTAATATTCTTTTAAAGCAAATTTGTCCTTCATTTTAGTGCTACGAGATGACTCGATAGTGGATTCATTTAGTCTGAAGCGACTCAAAGGGCTCCTATAACTGAGTGACCCTAATGCAGAGGCTACAATATGTCACTGTTCTTTAATGTGGACGTCTAGCTAGTTCTTCCTGGAATTGAAGCAATTGGGAAAAACTGAAAAGTTATCCACATGAACATTGCATATACAGTGTAATAAAAAGCATGCTGTGAGTTTATTTTAAAATTGAGTCTATGACTGCAGTCAGATGGCTCACTAAGGATTTTAATGTAGCTGCAATTCTATTCTCTGGAGAGACTTTTTTGTAGCCCCCTTGAAGATTCCACATCAGCTTCTTTTAGAATTTGCATATTTCTGTACATGCTATTCCATTTTTATTATTTTCTTGGTCGTGGACTCGTTAACCTATGTATGACTGTTTCTTTCTTCTTCTTCTTCTTTGGATCAACCCCCCCCCCTAATTTGGTCCTCTGTATTTACAAGTAAGTGTTTTTTCCTTGCTCTTTGGGGTTGATACAGAACTCAGGTGGGAGCTGAATCTCAGGGTCTTGTGCTATGAGGAGCTAAGTACTTACAATACTTCAAAATGATGACCTAGACGAGGCTGGAGTGGCAGCATTATGCAGCCTTATGGCAGCTGCAGACCCCAGTGTTCCTTCCTTTCACCGTGTAATCAGAAGCACTGCAATCCTCCAAAGCCGAAAGCCGAGCCGGTCCCTTTCAGAGTTTTTCTTTGCAAGCAGGGACCGACTCTTCCAAACCTTACCAGAAACGGAGTTAGTGAGTTGCCCCAGCAACTTTGTCAGTCAGGGTCAAATTTACTTCTATAAGCATGAAATCCTAGAAACTAAAAGCTTTCATTTCAACAAAATGTGCTTCTTTGGGTATTTGTTTGCTTAAAAAGAAATCCCCACAAGAATTGCATCTGGACAGGCTTGGTGCTTTGGGATTCGTGTAGTCTTTTATTATCCATGTCTTTTCTCTTGTTTCAACTAGTTGGGAATAGGACCATGCACATTTGAGACAAGAAACCTATCATTTCCCCCACCCACCCAGTTGGCTTAAAAATGACTCCTTCCTAGGTCTTCCTCTGTCTGCACTGTAGCAGAGTTGAAGTGTGCCACTTTTCCAACAGAGGGCAGTGTGTATTTGCTAAACAACACTAACTCAGCCTCCCATAGTTTGGAATGCTGTCCTCTGCAGAGTAGAAAGGACACTAGGAAACAATTCCTTTCTTTCAATTTTGCTCCACAGTTTCAATTACAGATGCCACTTTTTTTGGTGAACACTGAGGGGGAACGTCTACTTTCTCCTACCTGCACCCACCCCACGAAAGGGAAGGAGATAATGAAGGCAGGTGCATGGAGAGAGGGGGGAGCACTCTGACCAAGGTGTTCCAAAATTTTGCCCATTGCTGCTGGGACCCCACCGTGAGGCTGACTTTCGACCTCTGAATAGCGAGAGGTAGGGTTCCCCAAGCCCTGTGAATGCTGGGATTCCTCTTGCAGGCCGTGCATGTCCGCTTGAATGTCCGTTCTTCTGACTTTGGACAGAAATGCAGCGTGCTTGCTTTGTAAATTGTGGTGTAGAATTTGAGGTCTCTAGCTTTAAGTCTTGCTCTCTTTAAAGATGATCAATTTGTCCACTTAGGATGAGCCCCGAGACTACCTTCTTGGCTAGGAATCCTCATGGAATTATGGTTGTTTGACACAAGGAAATGAATATGTATCGAATGCTTATTTTGTGTCTGACATCACAAACTTTATAGTTTATCCCGTTCAGTTTGCATGACATCCTTAAGAGGTGCCATTATTAATATTGTTTTATAATGGAAGATGGAGCCAGCAAAGTTAAGCAAACGCTTTAAATCATACTCCT
This sequence comes from Tenrec ecaudatus, assembly GCF_050624435.1. NCBI lineage: Eukaryota > Metazoa > Chordata > Mammalia > Afrosoricida > Tenrecidae > Tenrec > Tenrec ecaudatus. The sequence continues at coordinate 25,351,805 of NC_134539.1, read as the reverse complement.
AACAATTGGCAGGCTAGGAATTAAACTCAGTTCTGTTTGATATTAAAGGTGGTATTAATTTCAAATATTTCAGCTCTTTGGTCTCTCCTGACCCTCTTCTAAGCAACAAGCACTGGAACTATTTGATTCTTCATGTGAGGGAAGGGCATTGGGGCATCTCTGACTTCCTCCAACGACCCAAAGAGGAAGGAGACTTCAACTTTCCGGCTGCCCAGGAGAACTTCCTCTGCAGCAGAGACCAGGCCAAGTCATCACCCTCCAACTTCCCCTTTAACCCTGTTCTGACACCACTCTCCCTGACCTCCATGGCAATCGACTTCCCTGCTGGGTTTGATATCCTGCCCTGATGGTCAAACAGCCCTCACAGACAATGCTCATGAAGATGGGGCCCAGGAGGGAAGTCACAATGTCACCACAACCCAGAAGCAGAAGGCAATATGATACAATCCTTTTGCCTGCAGTAGTTCCTCTTCCAGCCATGCTAGCAGACACAGCTCTCTCTAGACCTCCACTCTCAGTCCTCCTTGCCCCTTGACCTCTTCCCTGCTCAGGCAAGTTGTATAAAGCTCCTTGAGACGGATGAATGCCCAAAGGTGTTCATTTTTAGGAGATGGGCATTTTCATGGCTTCTTTGTATTGTGCCAAGATGAAAAGACTAGATTGAAGAGAATTCTTTAACATGGGAAATATGAATTCAGTATATTGATGGAGACTCACTGGCTTCCATCAAGTTGATTCCAGCTCATAGAGGCCGGAAGGGGCAGTGTAGAACCGGTGCTGTGGGTTTCTGAGACTAAGTCTTTGTGTGAGTTGAAAGCATCATCTTTCTCCTGCAGAGTGGTCGGTGGTTTCAAACTGCTGACTCTGAGGTTAGCAGCCCAGCATGTAACCCGCTAGGTGAACAGGGCTCCTTTACTGAGGTAGATGCCCCTTGTTAATACAGTTGGGGTTAGGAATGGCGTCGTTATAATTTCTACCCCTGCTCATCCGGCTCCAATCTTAAAGCACTGTAGGCCACTGATGGCTCCTCTCTGGGTTAAAGACACAATGAAATGCAGAGGAGACGGAAGAGCGTACCTGAAAGACTCCTTCCGAAGGAAGACTGGACCTTCGCATTAGAAAACCACTGGTGATGGGGAACGACTACCGAACCAGTTGCCCCTCAGAAGGGATTTCCCCATCTGGCACGGTAGAGCTAGGCACCATCGAGCTTTCGAGGCTGTAGCCCTTTTGTGCCTCTGGGTAGGTTTAAAAGCCAGCTTCATGAGTCCGTAGTTTAGCACTGAACTCTTTGTGCAGGTCAGGGCCTCCTAACCTAGAGAGCGACCAAGGCCCAAACTAGGAGGGGATTTTGTCTTCCCGGAGAAACAGACAACCAGCCCACTGAGGCACCCGGTCACCCAATAGGGTGGGGCAGACTGCATTAGCAACTTCATTTTCTTAATTGGTTTTCTTCAAATAGAGTGGACGGAGCTTTTTAAGATTGTTCCTATTGTAACAGAGAGCAGGCTAGCTTTTTCTTTCCTTTCCCCTCCGCCCATAATGAGTAGACATAGAGGTGCAGGCAGGCAGAAGTGGGAGCAAGCACAGTGTTTTCAAAAAGCCTCCAAAATAAATACGGAGGCGCTGGGGTTCATTGCTCTGCACAAAGCTGACCGTAGCCAGCTGTCGTCTGAGCGGAACACCATCCTGAAGATCTCAGACCCACGAGGCGGAAAAGAGAGAGAGAGTAACTCCTCTCCTACGAACGACTGATGCCAGGTGAGCCAAACACAGCCCCGAAGGAAGCCAACGTCAATGAGGTGAAAGTCCTTGGGAATGCCCTTGTTGCTCCTCTCTTCACCCCTGCAGAAATAACCCGGCCAAATGGCCTGGTGCCAGGGCGGCAGCCGAGTTCAGTCTCTTTCCACGGACGGTGCTCATAAGGTTCTTGCTTTGAATTTTGTGAGAACTAAACATGAAACACACCATTCCCCAACAATTTGGGTGATTTCTTTTTTAAACGTTTTGTTAGGGGCTCATACAACTCTTATCACAGTCCATACATATACATACATCAATTGTACAAAGCACATCTGTACATTCTTTGCCCTAATCATTTTCTTTTCTTTCTTTTTTTTTCCTTTTCTTTTTTTACATTTTATTAGGGACTCATACAACTCTTTTCACAATCCATACATATACATACATCAATTGTATAAAGCACATCCATACATTCCCCGCCCCAATCATTCTCAAAGCATTTGCTCTCCACTTAAGCCCTTTGCATCAGGTCCTCTTTTTTTTCCCCTCCCTCCCCGCTCCCCCCTCCCTCATGTGCCCTTTGCAATTTATACATCGTTATTTTGTCATTTCTTGCTCTATCCGGAGTCTCCCTTCCCCCCCTTCTCTGCCGTCCCTCTCCCAAGGAGGAGGTCACATGTGGATCCCTGTAATCAGTTCCCCCTTTCCAACCCACTCACCCTACACTCTCCCAGCATCGCAATTTGGGTGATTTCTTATGCATTTTTCCTCCCCCGCCTCCATATTACCATCGCTCCTGTTTCTATTCAGACAAAATAGACATTGCCGCCCCATCAGTTCTGACTCCCAGCAACTCCGTAGAACCGAGTGGATCTGCTCCACAGCGTGTCCATGGCTGTGCATTTGTACAGCGCAGACTCCCAAGTCTCTCTGCCGCGGAGCCACGAGCCGGGGCAACCTTTCCTTCAGCAGACGAGTGCTTAACCACCACACCGCAGAGATCCTTCTTCAACTCCGCGGTTCTCTAAACATCTGCCACGTAAGAAAGCCCTCCTCCTGCTCTCACATCGAGGTATTCCATGCTCAGAAATCCAGAGAGGACCGCCAGGCCTTCAGTCAGATTCAGAAGAGGATGTGGAGACAGGGAGACCATGACTGACACCAGACGGATCTTAGCTGAAAGCAGGAGTACCAGAGAAATGGTTATCTGTGGTTTTGGATTGTGCAAAGGCATTTGGCTATGTGGTTTATAATAAATTATGGACATTGTAAAACATTGGAATTCCATAACACATACATTTGCATCTAGGAAACCTCTTCATAGACCAAGAGGCACGCGAGGGGGATACTGCATAGTTGAAGATGAGAAAGATGTGTGTGCCAGGTTGGTATACTTCCACCACATTTAATGAATCTGATGAACAGATAAGCTGAGCAATGGCTGACTAACACCCCGTGATTTGTGGAGGAAGCCTCCCTTGCTGATCGCAAAGAGCACTTGAAGTTCACACCGATGAAGGTCAAAGAATACAACTTTCAGTGTGGATTATAACTCAAAGTAAATACACAGAAATTCTCACAACTGGCCCAATAAGCAATATCATGACAAATGGATCAAGATAGAAATTTCTGAGGATTTCTGGGATCCAAAACCAAGACTCCTGGAAGTAGCAATCAAGAACTCAAACAACATATTTCATTGAGTAAATCTGCTGCAAAAGATGTCTTTCGGGTGTTAAGAAGCAAAAATATCACTTTGAGTCCTCAGGTGCACCTGACCCAGGCTACAGAACTTTCAGTCTTATATGCATGCAAACAAAGCTGGGTGCTAAGTAAAGAAGACCAGAGAAGAATTGATGCATTTTAATTTTTATATCGGTGAAGAATACTAAATGTAGCTGCCAGAAAACAAACAGGTACATCTTGGGGAAAAATTTCCAATCACAATACTCTATAGAAGCAAGGATGGTGAGATTTCATCTCTTGTACTTTAGATGAGTTATCAGGAGGGACTAGTCTCTAGAAAAGTACATTCAACTTGATAGAGTGGTCAGTGGCAAAGGGAAGACCTGTAGCAAGATGAATCGACATGATGTCTGCAAACGGCAACAATGGATCAACCACAGCAGCCATTGGAAGGACGGTGCAGGACCGGGCTCTGTTTTGTTCAGTTGTACATACCTTCCCTCTATGGCATGTGCCTACTCAAAGCAGGCAATGCTGTCACCAACCTTATGAGAATAAATACATTTCTGAGAAACCTCAAGACTTTCTAACTGACCTTGTAAACGGCTTCACTCAGACTTAGACGTTTACTGTTTAAAATGTGAGTTCTCATTGGTGGAAGAGGGAAGTTGGAATAAGAATTTAATTTGGCCTATGGTACACAAAAGCTAATTGAAAGAATCTGTTGGATTTCAGTTCTAGTAGTAGTGGAACATACAGTAGGCAGCCATATTATTTTGCAAACTACTGTATATGGTACAGTTTAGGGATAGGAGTATGTAGAGTTGCAGGTACACAGGACCTGATGCAACATCTGAAACCTAAGTAGCCATATATAATAGAGTGACAACTCTTTATGTGTATGTATAAGAAAAGCTGTATTTATGAGAGCAATCATATATTGAGAAACATCCCAGCCCAGTCCAGATCAAGTCCATAAATCTGATATTAGCCCACATGTCTGATAACAATCTGTAAATTCCTCTTCAGACTCACACAACACTGCAATGACACTGAATACAGGAAGATCACAGGTCAGTGGGTAGAAAGTCTTGTGGATCCAGTGGTGGTAGAAGTATCTCAGCGCTGGCAGGGTCTTTGTGTGGCTCCTATAGCTCAGCGCAAGAGAGTAGTTCAATGTGTCCCTTTATAGTGAAGTCGAAGTTTACTGTTGTTGCTGTTGTTTGTCGGTTCTGAGCCATAGCAACTCCATGTACTTCCTTAGGTCTTTACATGTCAAGGAGACTTATCTTTAAGCAATGGGCCAGTACTACAAGGCAGAAGAACATGTTCTAAAATTGATTGTGGTGATGACGGTACACGTCTTCTTGATATGATTGAACTGGTGACTTGTGTGAGATGTGGATGGAGTATCAATAAGACTATGTAAACCACAATAGGTTTCATTTAATATACTGGACATGGACTTAGAAATGTGACTTAAAGCCTTATTTCTGCAGTCATTCTGGGAAAGGAATGTTTAGGAAGCGTTATCTGATGTGGGTTACTGTTCTGTGGTCTATTCCATTTCCCCTTTGATGCTGTTAGACTTTCAATAAAAGTCCACTACATGCAGTGATCTTCAAGTGTGGTCCTTTGATGCAGGAAGTAGATGGACCATAGTCACATGTAAATAGTGTATAGTCAGAAAGAGGAAAACAGACACCGGAGCAAAGAAAATAGACAATTAGAAAATCAGAGAGATCCATGGATTCTCTAAGAGAGCATGGATTATCCAAAGTAATATGGAATAAGTAATCAATTAATTTAATTTAATGTTGAAAAGTTAAAAGGCCCTTTGAGGGTTGTGGATAGCTAGATCTATTTAACCTTCTAGTTTCACTCACTAAAGGTTTGCATTCTTTCTTGCTCTTTTGTATCCTTTTGGCTTGATGTGAACATTTTCTCTTTTGAAGGTTGATCTAAAAATAATATGTATATAAAACCGAGTTAATTATTCCTTCAGGTTTTAGGGAGGCACCTTACCTATTCCATTGCTGTTTTACTGAGAAATGTGAGTGAGCTATTTGAAATCTACACTTAAATTTACTTTTACACCCTTTCTAAATACAATGTCATTATTGAAATGCATGTATCGATGAGTTATAAAATTCCAGGTTTTCCCTCTCACACATCTTTTCCAGTCTGTGAATTGTTTCCCATAATAACAGGTATATGGCATTTAATATTATTGTGAAATACAAGAGAAAGACAAGCTTGACATTTCTCAGTGTTGGTCAGAGTGTAAATCCACAGGGTGAAAGCATGGGGAAAAGAGAAAAGCTTTTGTCGCGCTCCGGAGGGACTGCTATGACCCTCGTAGGAGGTCTCTCTTTTAAATAAAAAATACAACTTCGATATGCTAATTACCCCCTTTGGTTTATTCTGTGGGCCCACGTAAAGAGTCCAGGTGGCCTAGTAGGTGTTGGATTGCTAAGTGCACAGTCAGAAGCTCAAGCCCTGCCTGGCCCATGGGAGAAAGATGGGGCTCCTAGTCCTATAAAGATTTGCAGTCTCTGAAGCCCTATGGAGCAGCTCTGCACTGTCCTAGAGGGCATTACAAGTGGGCATTGTTCGATGACAGTAGATTTCATAGGATTTTTTTGGAGGAAGTGATCTATATTCTATCCTGGTCTTGCTAACCCCAACACACACTTCTTTTTAATTTTCAGCTTTCAGTTAGCTAGTCACACCAGCCATGTGGTTATTTCTATTTGAAAATATTTTACAAATTACTGAAAGTTTTTTTTAATCTCATTATTTGGTAGAACAAATTACTGAAAGATCTTTTTTAAAAATCTCATTATTTGGTAGATATTTTAAAAATTAAACTACTTCCTTGCTTCTATCTTATTCATTTGATTTTTCTTTTATTTGTTTGATTTTTCTTTCGGGAGTCTTGGGATTTCTCTTTAAATGTGCACTTACTTTGGGTGTACTTCTTTTAGATCTGACATTAAGCATTCCTAATTTCCAACTCTGTGTGGGGTTCGCAGCACAACAAGACTGGTGGCAGCCTTCCCAAGCTGTGTTGTGTATGGCTGTCCGATGTCCTCTTGCTGGACCGTCCACTCAAACCAGTTTCCAGGTCTGTCTTTCCCGTGTTCTTTCTTTGGGTCCTGGTGCCGGTGTTGCCCGGGTAGAGGTTGATCTCTCTGCTCCCTGCTCCCTGGGATTTCTCAGAGTATGTCACATACTGTCTTGGTTGATGGGTCACTCTGGCTACGTCTTGATAGTAAGCTGTATTGTCTTGATAGTAAGCTGTATTGATACTGAGCAATTTTGATACCTGTCCTTTGTCTTTTATCCAGCCCACCCAAGTCACCTGGGCGGTACAAGCGACAGTCTTCTCTCTCAGCATGAGCAGAGTGGCCTAGAGCAGTGAGGACAGGTTTGACTTTCAGTTTTCTCCCTGCAGTTTATTTTGGTAACTGCTCTATTGCAGTCAGAATTTGTTTGAAATAAAGTTCACATCTTACCAGCTCAAGTGACCATCTTTCTCCTCGGGTCGTGCTGCGTTGCAGTTTTGTATTAGATGCACAATGAATGAAGCAGGTTCAAACGTGACTCCTTTTTGCTTTCCATTCTCTGTTGGGCTAGTTTGACATAACGTTAAAATGATTCATCTGAGAGCTTCCTGCCTTTCAAATACTTTTAACATTTAACCCTATCCAACATTACTAGATATGTGTTAATGAGGAGAGTGCTCCATTAGTCAGGCATAATGAGGATGCGTCTGAGGTGAATTGTGGATCATCTTTTGAAAAGCATCCTATTCTCCTCAGGAATGCATGTGTGAGACTTCTGAGATGCAGAGGACGTGCTTTGCACGTTGCCTGCATCCTCTGGAGCCATGCTTCTCAACTGTCATACCCTTCCTCATGTGCTGGGGACCCTCCAAGCATACGATTATTGTCATTGCTACTTCATCACTGTCATTTTGCTACTGTTATGAATCAGGTGACCCCTGTGAAAGGGCCATTCGATACCCAAAGGGGTCACGACCCACAGGTGGAGAACCACTTCTCTAGAGCCTGGCAGTGCAGTATATGGCCCTGTGTCTGTTTTCTCTTTATCCCAAAACATTGGCTTGATCTCTGACTAGAAGCATGGATAATTTTATCCTTTGAGTTGGTTTCTGGGTGGAAGAGATTAAAAATATTGCTGAATTGTACATATTAAAGCATGTCAAATTGACATAATATATTGCTTATTTTTTCAGCAGTAAAACACACATGCACACAATTTAAATGTGAAGACCACAGGTAACTTATTACCCCATCGAAGCCCAGGGATACCTATTTTGAAATAGGATTAAATTATTTGGTAATATACAGTACTATACAGGTGGCGTCACCCACATATGCAGGGCTATTCTGTCCAGAGGGTGGCATTGGCAGTCATGAGGGGGTCTCATCTTCACAACTCCAACAATGCCCTCTTCTATGTAAATGAGACTCTAAACATGGTGATCATGTAAGTTACCATCTAAAAGAGTGCATGTTTAAAAGTAAAACATTTTATAAATGTTTATATCACGGATTATTTTGTTGTGTATTTACCAACCTAATTAAAATAAGTGAATTTTGAAATATTTATAAATAACCAACACATTGTAATGAATTGCTTATAAAATTATTCTATATCTAGTTACTTTTGAAAATAAAAGTCTTTCAAAAAACTGAAAGTAAGCAGGTTCCAGTAGAGGAATCTATCCAATAACTATGAACTATGTCTTTAAAGTGTTTTTTCTCCTCCATAGAATTATCCCCTTTACTCCATTCCCATGATGCTCTCTCATCAAGTCATCATGGGTGCCATTTTGGAGGTTGATGATTCTTATTAATTTTTGTTCTCCATGGCCTAAATCTGTACCTAGATTATAGCTGACACTCAAAAACACAGAATGAATGTACGGTACGAATGACAAGTCAATATACCTTTCACAGATTCATGTTCTATGTCCTAGGACATCAATTGGTAAGAATTCTGCACTTTTTCTAAAAGTATGATGATCACAGTTTTCCCGGGACCGTCTTTGTTTATATTAGTCAAATTGGGCAGTTTGGCCATGTAACAAATATACCACATGTTTTACCTTTTATAATTCAATTAAAATAAACAGTGATACAACCCCAAAGTACTAGCCAGACAAGGCAACAAGAAAATATGACCCTATTTAAAAGGATAGGTTAAAGCATCCTTTCCCCAAGGTAGGTGGAGCAAGCTGTGCAGAGTATGCATCAAATATCTGTGTACTTAGATTATAAAATTCAGAATACAATGCTATGAGGATTAAAAGACACATTTGAAAAAATTTATCTATATATCTAGGTCAGAAAATCAAGTACTCCTGCACGACGCATTGCCAAAGCCAGCAGTTCCCTACCTCTTTCCCATGCCACAGTCTCGGGCAGCAGACAATCAATTCTGATTGTAGGCAGTTTGGGTTTCAGTTATTTAGGAGTATCATATGATATTTATCTTCTGTAGTTCTATTTGCTTCTTGAATTCTTAATTAAGATATTTGAGGTTCTTATAAATCAGCCATTACAAAACTAATCTTTCTGAGTTAACAATTGCCTTGGCTTTGTAGTTACTTGATTTTATGTATACCCCAAACCAAACAACAACAGTAATAAAAGCCACTGTTTTCCAATAGATTCTGACTTATGGTAATTCCATATGCTTCGGAAAAACTGTGCCTAGAGATTTTAATAACTGTGATCTTGTGAATGACAATTCTGATGATCATACAGTGGTTGAGCAGTTGGCTGCTAACCCAAAGGTTGGTAGGTCTAACTCACCAGATGCTCCAGGGGAAAAGGAGGCAGTGCCAGGCTTCTGGAGAGATGTGTAGCTTTGGAAACCACATGGGACAGCTCTATTCTGCCCTAGAAGGTTCCGCTTGAGTTAGAATTTGCAGGATGGCCATTTAAAATGTTTTTAGTTAAATCGGACTGAAGTTGTTTGTCAGGTATTTTAGGCTTGTAAATATGTCAGACTCCTTTAATTATGGTCAAAGACATCAAGTAATGTTCCGTGCGATTTCCCCTATCTATGCAATGGTCCTTCTAAAGCTCACGAAGGTTTGCGGCTTGATGTCAGCTAACAGCAACAGCCAGGCCTCCTGAGAACTATCAGCCCGGAGCATCATTTCCCTTTATCACGGTCCCAGAAATTTGCCCCCACTCTCATCATTTTTCTTTTCTGAAGATATATATACAACTCATTTCTTCAAGTGATTTCCGTGAGGTCATTGAGAAAAGCACTTTACCCATATATCTGAAAATATATGTAAATCATTCTCATTCATAATTGATAGTTGATGGGGGGTCTAAATTGCATACAATTGTCTGTCAGAATTTTGGAGTTATCAAGGGTACCTTAGCTTCTGGTGTTGCTCTCTGGAAGTCATATACCTTTCTGGTTATTGATATTTATTTGTTGCCTGCATTGAAATTTAGAACTTTTTGGAAAATTAATTTTCGGATGCTATACTTTGGTTTAAATCCTATGTTCTTCAAGTTGGTAAAACCTGGTAGTATTCCTGGGTAATTTTATTTCTCACTTTCTGGAAAGGAAAATACTACATTCGCTGGGTGGATCCTTAAATTTTATTAACTCTTTCCCTTGTTTTATCACTTGGCTTTGTTTTCTGAAAGAATCTCTTGATTTTTGTTTTCTAATTCCACTATTAAATTTATTTAAATTGGCATGTATTTTATTTCAGACTATTCTTTGATTTTTTTTGTATTTCTGAAAAAAGTAGCTTTCTTCCCTCTCTTGTAGATGCTGAAACTACCGGTGAATATATTTTCCCGCTTCTTGTTCTCTTTCTTGTAACTCTTCCTTCGGAATTCTTTTCCTATTTGGTTTCTAAATTCCACGTTATAGGTTTCTCCTCAGATATCTGGGACTCCTTAACTGTACATTCATATTTAAGCGTGACCTACTAAATAATGCCTGGAACCCAGCATTTGTCTTTTGCTAAGATGTGGGCCTCATTTATTGTAGGCTCTGGGCACGTTATCATGAGAGACCAGTTCCTAGAATAGGACATCATTCTTGGTAAAATAGAGGGTCAATGAAGAAGAGGAAGCCCTTCAATGGGCTCAAAGATCAAACATAATGATTGTAGGCTGCTCAAGGACAGGGCAGTGCTTCATTGTTTGTATAGAGTCATTATGGCTTGGAGCTGACTCAATGGCACTTAAAAACAATAAGGACTAAGGTCAGGGCCCTACAGTTCCCTACCTGACTGCTGGTTACATTTGTTTTACTGTAGGAACCCAGAACTCAGCACCTAAAAGCCTTTTCTATAAAGAATTTCTATTCCTAGCTTTCATTGGGAATTGTGATCATGAACATCCAGCTTCTGTGAGTGGGCAGAGCTTCTTGAACAGAATTTAGTATCCCCACCTCCACCCTCACTCATTTTCAGCTCTATTTTTTTTTCGATGCTTCCAGAGATATTGGGCCACAAATTCCCAGACTCGCTAAATGTCAAGCATCTGCTTGCCAACATTTAAACTTCAATTTTCTGTCATCCTTGACTGCTCTTATTCTCCAAATTTTGTTAACACCTTTTTGTCAGTTTTAACAACTTATGTTGGCTTATATTTTCTTCGTGGGGTGTATGTGTGTGTCCTAGTTTGCACATATATTTTATATTTTAAGTGGGTTTTTGAATAAAGAAGAGATAAAAATAAACATTCTGGTCACCTTGTTAACTTTAAGTCATTGACAAGCAATCTATATGGTAGGGATGAAGCTTAAAAATAGTCTTCCTTTCATATATGTATAAATTCAAAAAGTGAATCTGTAATTTTCTAACACTGCTTTTAATGATTACTTTGCTTTTAATTTGAATGTAAATTAAGGATCCCTTTAAAAATTAGCTTCAGATAATGGAGTTGTGAATATTTTCCACTTGGTTCATTGAAGTAGGATGTTGTGTGATAGACATAAATGTGCGGCATCTGAGTTTTTATGCTATTGGTAGTTGCCATGGAGTTGATTCTGATTTATGGCCACCTGGTGAGTGGAGAGGAGAACTGCTCCATAGGGGTTTCAAGGCTGTCACCTTTTGGAATGTAGTCACCAGGTCGATTTTCGGAACTGTGCATCGGTTCAAACTGAAACCTTTTGTCTAGAAGGTGAAAACTTACTCATTCTTATTAGGGTAAAATACCCAAATGAAATAAATATATTAAGGAGCAAGAGCAAAATCCCCTTTCTTCCCCAAACTTCCTACCTCTACCACTGAATTTCAATAAAATCACAGGGTAGCCTGGAGAACTGTCAATCATTGACCCCAAATTCAGCAGTGAGAGAGTGAACACTAAGACTGGGATAGTGGAATATTCCAGGACATTGCCAAGGAAGTGGCTCAGAGGAAAAAGCAAACATGCATAAGAAAATCTGGAGAGTCTCAGGACCTCTCTTGGAAGCATCGGCCCCATTGATCTCGCTTCTTTGTTTCCTCAACAGACATACTTATACAAGAGCATTTGATGCATGCACATATATGTATTGTTTCCTACTTCATGCTGGTCACTATCCTAGGAGTTGATTGGTTCTGTAGCAGTTTGCCGGACTCCTTTTGTGGTAGTTACATAAGTTGGTGTCAACTTGTGAATATTAAGAGTGAAGGGGTGGAGTTTTGCCTCTCAGTCAGGGTGTAGCTCGATGGCCTTATTTGGAGGTGCTACAGAGATTAATAGCTCGCTAGAGGCAGGGCATCCACCCTCTCCCTGTGAGACATTCCTGCTGACAAGCCACATGGAGTATTGCTGCCAGAACCAGTCCTGGAGCTGGAGGAGCAACATGGAAACCCAAGCCAGCTCTGAGGTTCTCCCACCACCACTGGATCCACAAGATTTTCCACCCACTGGCCTGTGATCTTTCTGCATTTGACATCATTGCATGGCTGTGTGAGGCTGAAGAAGAATTTATAGACTGGTTTCAAACATATGGACTAATGTTGGACTTGATCTGGATTGGGCTAGGATGTTTTCTTCTCTTTTTAAAAATCATTTTATTGGGGGTCACACAACTGTTATCACAATCCATATATACATCAATTGAGTAAAGCACCTTTATACATTTTTTTGCCCTCATCATCCTCAAAATTTGCCTTCTACTTGGGTTCCTGGAATCAGCTCATTTTCCTTTTTTCCCTCCCCCTCCCTCCCCATTCCTTCCTCCCTCATAAACCCTTAATAATTTATAAGTTATTATTTTATCTTATCTTACACTTCCCGGATATTTTCTTAATATTCCATTACTCTTTGATGTAAAGTTCTTCCTTATACACATATGTGTCTATGAATTTGTTTCTCTGGTCCACCCAGACTAACACACCTTTATTATACTATAAATTCTCTGTGTTCATGTACTATATTAGATTTATTTTGTAACCCTAATGCTTTAGTTATTTTATGAGCCATACAACCATTAACTAAATGTTTATGGAATAAATGAATATGACTACTTTACTTAGGTAGCCACAGTTAGGAGATATGAAAATTTATCATCAGCCATTATTATGAAATTCATGGAGCTGATTTTTTTTCCAAAAAGGACAATATTTATGAATTACTCATGCTAGGTTTTTATTCCAGTTGAGAGATATAGTAATTAATTAAGACAGCCACATTTGATTATTATAGTTCATCATATTTTTACATTAAGAATCATCAAGGTTTTATTATTTTAATTTCAAGGACTTTTGAGAACTGATAGTTTGTCTTTCTCTTCTCCTCTTCCTGAATCCCTTTAGTTTATTTTTGGGTTATACACATGAGATTCTGAGTCAGAGTAGTTGTTTTTAAGTATCAGTTGTGTTGTTTACTCACTTAATTGTTTTAAACAAAATAGTTAATTACACAAGGCCACAATTTATCCAACAGTTAAAACAATATAAGCATCTTGTAAAGATTAAATACTAAAGCGTTTCTGAAGCCAAATGTGATAAACAAATTTTGTTTTAGATAATGCATGGTAGACACACACCCACATCCACACAAAGAATAGGTCATATTGCAATGTTCTGCATTGACTTGAGTTTCCCCAAGAGATGTGCTGAAATCCTAACTCTGGAGTCTGTAACTGTAACCCTATTTGTGAATAACATATTAGCTGATGTAATTAAGTTAATATGAGGTCATAGCGGAGTAAAGTAGGTCCAATTCAAGCAGATGTTGTGTTTGTATCAAAAATCAAACCAAACTCATTGCCGTCAAGTTGATGTCAACTCATAGTGACACTATAAGAGTGTAGAACTGCCATGGTGAGTTTCTGAGACAGTAACCCTTTACAGGAGTAGAAAGCCTCATTTTTCTGTATTTATAGAGGAAAAGATACACAAAGCCAGAATACATAAAGCAAAAATGGCCATACAAAGACAGAAACTGAGATTGTAGTTATACTCCCACTAGCCAATGAACACCGAACATGGTCTGGAACCATCAGACATCAAAGGAAGCAAGGAGTCTCTCACTAGGACCTTCAGAAGCTGGATGTCCTGGCCTCATCCAGATTGCATCTTTCTAACCCCGGTGGCATTGTGGGTGATGCACTAAGTTGCTAACCACATGGTCAGTCATTCAAATGCAGCAGCTGCTCTATGGGAGAGAGATGAGTTTATCTACTTGGTAAAAATTTAAAATCTCAGAAACCCAGAAGCAGTTCTGCCTTGCTCTGTACATCTGATAGGAGTTGGGTTAGTGAATGGAAGGGTTGGCAGTGAGTGAAAGTGTTTCCAAAACTGGGTGAGAATAAATTTGCCCCCTGGAGCCACCAAGTGTGTGGTATTTTGTTAGGAAAACTCCAGGAAACTAATGCCATCGAGTGGGTTCCAGGTCACAGCCACCTTATGTACAGCAGAGCGAAACTCCACCTGGTCCTGTGACAGCCTCACAATGCTTCTGAGGTTTGAGCCCGTTGCTGTAGCCACTGGGTAAACCTGTCTAGTCGACTTTACCAAGCATAATATCCCTCTCCAGGGACCGGTCCCTCCTGATAATGTGTTCAAAGTACCCGAGAGGAGTTCTTCTTGCTTCTAAGGAGAATTCAGGCTGCACTGCCTCCAAGACAGTCTGTTTGTTCTTCTGGCTATCCATGGATGCATATTTCTTATGAATACTTTCAATATTCTTTGCCATCACCATCAATCAAGCACATCCATTTTTCTTCCATCTTCTGTACTCAAAGTCCAACATGCATGTGCAGATGAGGCGATGGAAAATGCCATGCCTTGGATCAGCCTCACGTTAGTCCTCAAAGTCACATCCTCCTGCTTCCTGATACTCGGAAGAGTTCGAGTGGAGCAGACTTACCTAATGCAATGCACCTTTTCATTTCCTGCCTGCTGCTTACATGAGCATTTCTTGTGTAGCCAATGAGAACTTTCTGACTTCAATCCTTTCTCCATTTATCATGAGGATTTGAGTTTTACATTGGATTCTGGGTTTCATGACATTGGGTTACAATCCATGCTGAGGGCTGCAATCCTTGATCTCCATCAGCAAGGTCTTCAAGTCCTCCTCATTTTCAGCAAGCAAGGTTGTGTCGTCTGCATATAGCAAGTTGTTAATTATCCTTCCTCCAATCTTGATGTTGCGTTCTTCCTCATATAGTCCACCTCTCTCACGATTTGCTCAGCATACAGATGGAATAGTACGGTACGAGGCTACAACCCTGACGCATACTTGTCCTAATTTCAAACAATGCAGTATTCCTTTATGATTTTGGAACAATTGCCTTTTGATCCATGTGCAGGTTTCTCATGATCACAGTGAAATGTTCTGGAATTCTCATTCTGCTCAAAGTTAGCCATAGTTTGATGTGATACACAGTCGAATACTTTTGCTTCAGTAAAACATAGCAAATATCTGGCATTCTCTGTTTTCCGCCAAGATCCCTCTGACTGTGCTATTCCTGATCTATGTCCTCTTCAGATCCAGCCAGAGCCTTTGAGAATTCTCTGTCAGTGTACTGCTGCAACCACTGGTGAATGATGGTCAGCGAAATTTTACTTGCAGGTGATATCATTGATGCTGGTCTATATTTTGAGCATTTTCTTGGGCTATCTTTCTTTGGAATGGCCACGAATATAGATCTCTGTCAGCCATTGAGCCACATAGCTGTCTTCCAAATTTCTTGCCACCGATGAATGAGTGCTTCTTGAGCTTCTTCAACTTGTTGAAATAATTCAATTAGCATTCCATTAAATTTTAGAGCTCTGTTTTTGGCTAATGATTTCAGGGAAGCTTGGACATCATCCTTCTGAAATCCACATTGATCTCTTCTTTCTTTCCTCTTTCTTTGTGACCTTTGTCTTTTTGTCACCCCAAGTTCATAGGTTTTCTGTCATTAGTGCTTGATGCATCAGATCTGTTCTTGAGAGACTTTCCACTTTCAGGTGGAATATGGTCTAGGTTGTATCTTGGCATTCTCATGGACTTGTTTTGATTTTCTTCAACTTCAACCTTGACTCACACTTGGACAATTGATGGTTTTCTTTACATTTGCCCTGGCCGGGTTTTAGCTACCTATAGTGAGCTTCTCCATTGCCTCTTTCCACAGATGTAATCAATCTGATTTCTGATATTCCATCTGGAGAAGTCTGTGTGCATACTAGCCTTTCGTGTTGTTGAACAAAAGGTATTTGTGATGAAGACATTGTTAGTTTTACAAAGTTCTATCATGACAGTTTTAGCTTCATGATCACATTTACTAATGTTCTGCCCTCTTTGTTTCCAACTTTTGCATTTCATTAACCAAAAATTATCAATGCATCTTGATTGCATATTTGATCAATTTCAGACGGAAGAGGTTGGTAGAACTATTCAGTTTCTTCATCGGTAGACTTGGTGGCTGGTGCATAACTTTAAGAATGGTGGTAATGCTTGGATTTTCTTTTATGGATATAGGTACTATTCTATCAAAGACAGCATTGTACTTCAAGCTATATCTTTAAATGTACTTTTTGATGATTGGTACAATGTCTTTCCTATTGATTATATCATCTTCACCACAATAAATCACCCAAGTTACTGATTCAAAATGGTCCAAACCATTCTATTTCAGTTCTCCAATGCCTAGATTGTAGATCTTTCATTTTTAACTATATCCAACTTCTCTAGATTCATACATTCTACATTTCAAGTTCTAGTTATTAATTTCTATTTTCAGCTGTTTCTTTTCATTTTAAATTGTGCTCTGTCATCAAATGACCACCTTGAAGGCTTTACCCCACCCATGTCGTACAGCCGACCCTAGTTTGAGGAGGTAGACCTCCCTCAGTCATATTTTGCATGCTTTCCCACGTGAGGGGCTCAGCTCCTGGCACCACATATGACAATGTTCTGCTTCGATTCATTAGACTTTCAGTAACTGGCATGCTTCTGATGTTATCCAAGTGGTTTTCAGTGACCAATGCCTCTGCAGTGGGTGGCCTATTCCTTCCGTGTAGTCTGTTCTCAATCCAGAAGCTCTGCTGAAACCTGTTCACTCAGAGGGACCGTGATGGTATTTGAAGTACCAATGACACATCCTTCAGCATCAGAGCAACCCAGAAGCCATTGCAATCCAACAGTCAGACATTGTACACAGTACACCACAGACAGACAAGTGATAGAGGAAACTCATATGGGCCATAAGAAAAATAATCTGTATTTCTCAATAATGCTAATTCTCAACATTTGAGAAATTCCTAAGTTTTAAGTGCCAATTGTCATTAAGGATCAAAGGATTTCCCCCTGAGGAAATCCTGTTTTGGGGGGACCGTGGTAGGTGTGAAACTCTATTTTCAAATATACACAAATTCCAGGCTGTGCCAACAGGACTGTCATCACAAAAATAGTCCTTGGTAGTTCAGGAAGCACCAAACAACTCACAGCTCCGAGAAGAAGCAGGCTGAGAGCACAGAAGGGGCAGAGCTCCAGATGCCCACTATTTTTGAATGAAAATGATGCATTCCATCTATCCGTAATCCACATTCAGTTAACACTTTAGGGCAGGATTTAGCTAAGCAGATTAGTAATAAAGTTGAATGTGGAAATCGAAGCCGTGTAAGCTATTGTTCGGAAAACTTGTTTCCAAATCTATTTGACAGCCTTCTGGCCAAATGATGTTTTTCCTCCCCCCCCCCCAAAACCATTTTATTGGTTGTTAATACAGATATCATATCATTCTTATAAATAAACAATTCTCATAACTGATGATGACATATTAATATATTACTGAAATGAAATATTCAAGCAACAAAAAGCATATAGAGCAAAATGTAAAAATACCTCTTTTTTACATGCTGCTTCCCAGAGCTATCCACTGTCAATAGTTACAACTATGTTCCTGTGATGCAAGAACACACATACATCCTACTCAAAAGTCACTGGTACTTCCAAAGAAAGGAAGGTTGGATTAAAGTTTGTATAAATATATATATATATATATGTAAAGTTATATGTGACTATATATGTATAGTCACCAAATTAGAGCATACTACATTATATAGTTGTTTTGTCACTTAGTAGCTATGTGACCCCTGACATTTATTAAAATTTCCAAACTAATAGTCAGTTGACTCTTTTGTGAAATCAAAGTATAATCACTTTGAAAAGTTGCATTAGTAGATTTTCAGGTGGGATGTGGGATTCACGGTTGTTGAGATGAATAGGCTAAATAAAATGTTTACTTATTTATCATTTTTATGTAAGGGATTGAGTTATGTTTCCGCGAAAGGTATTTCACGTCTTAATTCCTGTGTCTGTAAATGTGAGTCTGCTTTTGTTAATGAGGTCAAACTTAAAAAGGTAGAATCCTTCACGTAATCCAGTGGTTCTCAACTTCCCAGTACCACAACCCGTTAATACAGTTCCTGATGTTGTGGTGTCCCTGTATGTGGACATATTTGCATGTGGGCGGACCCACCTGGAGATGGATAGAGGAGCAGTGTCTCAGTTCCTGACCATCAGATACATGGTCTTAGGTGACCCCTGTGAAAGGGTCATTTGACCCCCAAAGGGGTCACGCCCCACAGGTTGTGAACCACTGAACCAATCCTTTCAGAGTAGTCTCTTAGCTCAACTACTCTGCCACTGCCTCTCAGGGCTCCCAAGACTGTAACTCTTGAAAGCAGTAAAGAGCTTCTTTTCCTTGAGGAACTGCTGGTGGTTTCTAAACTGCTGACCTTGTGGCTAGCAGACCAGACATAGCCACTTCCCAACGGCATAGGAAGAGAGAGAAACACACACACACACACACACAAAGATACATATGCAAAGGGAGTTGTGAACTCCATGAGAATCATCTACAAGCTAAGGAATGCCCTGGAAGCATCTGAAACCTTTATTAGACTTTTAGTCTTTTAAACATTGAGACAATAAATTTCAGTTCTGTAAAGTTGCACACTTAGGGTATTTTTGTTAAGAAATCATCAAATTACTAAGACATCATCTACCATATACCTCACATATATACCTGATAATATGCGCTATTTTCCATTTCTCCTTCCATCCTGCTCTTTGTCCTTATCAATCTTCACGTTTTCTTCGCTTATTACGATTATGCTAAGACTGGATCACTATCTCATTGATGGAGAATGAGCGAGGGCTCATTTATCTCAAGCCATGAAAAGTGCAAACAGGCGGATGAAAAGCTAGGTGAGCATTTTCTTTCCCTCCTCTCCTGCTGAATGAGCTCCGGGAGACCTCAGTGGAGCTGTGGGTGGCGTATGGACAGAGTGGGCATCAAGGTGCTCAACTATCTCTCTGTTTTCTGGAACATTTGAAATATGTTTTGCCCCCCAACACACACACACAACCCCCACCTCCACTCTACCCCCGCTTCCAAACTAGTAAGCACATATAAAATATCAAAACACGTACATCAACCTGGGAAATCATCCATTTTATTAAAATGATCTGATTTGTCAGATGAGAAAATATTCAAATGATTCATTTGAGAGTTTGACAGTCTTCAAATGTTAGGGCAGTCAGCCCAAATGAGAGCGATCTCTTTTGATCTTCCATTTTACATAAGCCACACATTGAAAAGTGCTTAAATCGCTGCTGGATCTGCACGTGCCTTCGCCTCTGTGGCTAGGGTACTGCTTTGGGGACAACAGAGAGTGGCCAATCGCCTCTTCGATGGTTTTTCAAAGACATTTCAATTTTATTCCTGCACGTCAACGGCCACAGAAGTCATTTACGACTTCATCTTTTTGAGCACTGGGCACGCTGTCATTAATTAACTCACCATTTGACTGGATCTTTAAAACTGTTAGAGGTAAGTCAATTTAGTGCTGTCTTATGCTTAATAAAATGCTAACGTCTCATTTTGTGAGAGCCAGGTAACTGGCACCTGAACAAAAGCTGCTAGTTTTGTTGATTGCTATATTGGTTTATAATTATGTGGAATGACAGGGGAAAGGCTGTGCTTATTTATTCTTTTTATGTATTTATGTGTAATTTATTTAAATACTTTATTGTGCTTTAGGTGAAAGGTTACAATGCAAACTGATTTCCCACTAATCAATTGGTGCACAAATTATTCCGTGACATTGGGTATACTCCTCACAGTGTCTGCACTCTCCCAGTTTTGACCTTGACTTCTCCTCTGTCTCACTGGCTTGGTTTTTCTGCCTTTTCTTACCTTCTTGACTTTGCTTTTGGTGAAATATTGTCCTATGAGTCTCTTGAGTTGATTGTCTCAGAAATGCAATCCTTCCAGGTTATTATTGTTTACTCTATAAGCTTATCTTTTAAGTAATTAAGAGGGGATCCCTGGAAGTGGTTTCAAAGGTTGCCTTCAAGGTCCACCGTCTCAGAGTTCTCCAGGCTCTAACAGACAAGTAAGTCTAGTCTTTTTTATAAACTTGAATTTGGTCCTACTGTTGCCACAACCTCTGTTGTGATCCCAGTCAGCGTGGTCATCCATCGTTCCTGGCACTCTGCAGCTCTGGTCACAGGTTAGTGGAGGCTGGGGTTCATAGGGTGCTTTAGGCCTTTTGACTCATTGTTTCCTTGCATTACTATTATTTTTGTTACGTTATTGGCTCCAGATGGAAAGCAGCCAATGGTTATAACTTAAATGGCCACTCACAAGCTTTTCCAGTTGACACCTACCATTGTCTTATGGACAATGTTATAACCAGTTGACCTAGATGTCCCTCGAGGCTATAATTCCTAAACCGCAAGCCCACCATCTAAATTTTGGGAGATGTTTGGTTATGGCTAAGAGACTTTCATGGCTGTACTGATTTTGTGCTCTATTATATGAGGGAGTTTCATAAAATTTATGGAAAATGGAATTTAAAAGATATATTTTTCCAGAATTTTTTGAAACCATCTCAAACAGTTGGGTATATTGGCAGCACATCCAAATACATAGGTAAGATAGTCACTTCCAACTCTATTTATGCACATGACTGGATTAGATTCCAATATAGCCCCTCAGTCAAAACTACTAACTCACACACTCTTGTTACTCTTACTGCTCTTGTGGGATTGGATTTGTAATAGCATTTCTATCCTTGCATACCTTTGTGGGGTGTCTTCCTTTGCCTTGGTAATTGTGTTGCCTTCTCCCATACAGTCAGTGTATTGTCATTGCCTTCACCAAAGTAGCTACAACCTACTATCTAGTTAGTGTCTGTCTATATTTTTCCTTCCTGCACCCTCCCATCCCTGGTCATCAAAGAATATGTATTTCTGTATCAGTATTTTTCTTGATCTTTCAATAATTGTGGTCACCTACATTATTTGTCCTTTTCATGTGACTTATTTCACTCAGCATGATGTCCTGCAGGCTCACCCATGGTGTGAGATGCTTCCTAAATTCATGATTATTCTTAACATTGCATAGTGTCCCATTGTATGAACATACCACAGGATGTCTATCCATTCATTTGTGATGGGTACTTACGTTATTTCCATCGTTGTGCTACTGTGAATAATGCTGCACTGAGCATGTTGTTGTGAGAAGCCATCCTGCTGTTGTTAGGCTCACTGAACACCACCAAAAAACAAACAAACACACACTTCCTAGAGTGCATCTTACATATTCTATCTGAAGCAAGTCAATAGGTGTGTGTTTGACAATTAATTTTGTTGGTTACACTTAACCGAGGTGTGATATGTCTTACAGATATATTAAAATCCTGTGTTCCTTAATAGGTATACTTCCTTGAATAGAAGCTTTTCAAGGCTATAGGATTAAATAATTACATATATTCTGTAAACTTATCTAGGGTTCTTTATATCAAACTGTTACAACTAAACTTCTCAAAAAGCCTGAGGGGTAAGCATTATTATTAATTCTTTAATAGAACTGGAGAAATGAAGCTCTGAGATATTTAGTTATTTGGACAAGTTCACTTAGCCTTGACAGACTGGAATTTAAATTGAGGTATGGTGTATCTAAATTCAGCATTTCAGTTTATGCTAATGGAAGCGAGCTTTGGTTAACCTATTCAAATCACTGAGGCCTGTAACAATTTTCTTGGAGACCTTGACCATTTTTTCTTTTTTTTCACTCATTTTGTTCTTTTGTTATCCTCACCGCCAAAGGCATTTGTATGGGGACTTCCTAAAATGATGTCCAGGATTCGGAATTTACTGGAAGAATTCACCAATGGCCATAATTATGACTGAGCTTTATTAAAGTGAAGAGATACAGCGCTCCTTAAGCAAGGGAAAGGGTGGGTGAGTGAAGTGTGGAGGAAAAAAGGTGCAAGCTTCCCAGAATCCTCTCCTGGGGGAGTCACACAGGACACACTTGATTCTTCCACCACTTAGCTGTGACAGTCTGAGCTAGTTTTGATGGACATAAGTAGAAGGTGGACAGAGGGAAAGGGAATTTGTAAATGTCAGGAGATTGAACCAGCCTAAAGGAACATCATGGGCAAAAATCAGTGAAATGAGGTAACAAGAGAATTGTATCTATTTTAACCAATAATATAACAATGATCTGGATAAAGTAGAGGTAGATTATAGGCATAAGTAGGGGTCTTGTAAAGGTTATTAAGCCTGAAAATAATCAGGAGACTGTGGAGGAGTGAACGTGGGGCCTGCCTGGAACCATCAATAAAAATGATCCCAACGAAACGTTTCTCTCCCTGTGTGGCTCTCTCTGTAGATTGCTCTGTTAGCTTCTCTTTTCCACGGCCAGGTTCATTCCTATTCCTTTATACGTCCTCTCTGAGCACAGATCAGATGATCGAGACCAGGACTCTGCCCCAAACACGTAAGACTGATGTCAACTTATTTCCCGCCATAAAAATTCTTCATAAAGGAAGCATAAAACAACACAATGGGTACATTAGGCTTTCTTCATGACGAGAAAAGCTGAGAAGAGAAACCATCGGCAAGTTTTGGCATGTCCGTGAACCCCGCTCTGAACCAGGGGCAGCCCCAGGGGGTGGAGTTCAGGGGATGGTAGACACCAGGGGTAAGGGAGCTGCCGGGATGCCGCGATTTCTCTGACCTACAATTTTGTCTGAGGGTTTATTCCATTTTCTCTCTATCTGATTCTCTGTCATTAGTATCACTTTTCGCTCATCTACTGCTTTATTTTCAAATAATTCTCACGTATAAACACATGCCAAAAACGATTTAGGCTGCTAGCCACAGGCGTAACGATGGCCGCATCATTATTTAGGGATAGAATGATACAAATCACTGATACTCACCTGCACTTTTTAACCTGGTCGTACTGCTACTTGTCTTAAGATATATTTTCCCAAAAGATGTTAAGTAAAAATCTCTACTTGGGTTAATTTTATATTACAAATGACTGTTAAAAATTCCAGTTGTGTTTGTGTGAGATCATTGCAATGCCATGCAGGTAAATAGACCCTCACTGAAGGGCCACATGGCAGCGGGACACACACATGAACAAACGTAATGTCGGCACATGGACTCTCAGCCACGTCAAATCTAAAATTCAGTGGCCAGAGAGAGATCTACAATCCTAATCATTTGGTTTCATGGTTTGTATTAGGCAGGCTGCAGGCAAAAACTTCCCTGCATTGTGGGTTCTTTTCTTCCTATGTCCTGGAAAGGTGACTAAGTGTGAATGTCATGGATGCTGCCGGGGGACTGTATTTTAAAGAGCAGGAAAGATTTGAGTAACAGAAGTACTTAGATAAAGGAAACAACAAATCAGTTAATTTGTTAAATTCATGCTCTCTTTGCATAGGCACAAAGAATTCTCCATAATGAAATAACTTGTCCCCCCCAAAATAAACAAACATTTTATTTCTTATTTTATTGTGTGCAGAGTGTCTCATGACTTAGCCCAGGGTGAGAAACCATTGCACGTGAACACTGCAGCTCAGGAACATTAGCCTAGGTCTGGATCTTGCTTTCCAGTAGGATAATCTTTAGCCACAAGTGGCTATTATAAGCCATTAATATTACATAAGATGAAAAGTTAGTTCCATAATTTACTAGTCAAATTTCAAATGCTCCATAGCCAGATGCAACCAGCGGCTACTGTAGGGGACTAAATGGACACAGAGCATCTTTTCCATACAGAATGTTCTACTCGTGACAACTAGTTCATTTATTTATCATCATAGTCTCATTGGCATGTAATTCACGCATCCTACAATTCAATATTTAATTATATGAAAGAGAGTGATGTATTCATCACTACAATACATTTTATAACTTTTTCTTTATTCTTGTATTCACCACTATTAGCTCCCTGTTTCACCCCAACTTCCCTGTCATAATTCTTAGAAGCAATTCATCTAGTTGCCATCTCCTATTTTAAGTTTCACATAAAGAAAATCATTCAAGTAAAAAAAAAAAGATAAAACAGCAGCTACAATAGAGTAAAACACGGAAAAACCTCAATCCAAAACACAGCAGAATATAGCAAAACTTTGAACTTAAGTCGAAAATTGGCTAAAATGAGAAAACAAATGGTAAGATGTTAGATTTTACCCTAACTATATCTGCATTGGAACTGTGGTAATGGCAAAGAATATGAACATACCATGGTCTGCCAAAAGGTAAAACAAATCAGTCTTGGAAGAAGAGTCACCAGACTGCTCCTTAGAGGCCAAGATGGTGAGGCTTGTCTTATGTGCTCAGTCAAGTAGAAGGGCCATCAACAAAAGGAAGAGCCTCACTGAGATGGATTATCTCCATGGCTGCAACGGTGGGGTCAAGGACAGGGACAATTGTGAGGATGGCACAGGTCCAGGCAGCATTTTCTTCTGTTGTGCGCAGGGTTGCTATGGGTCGGAGTAGACGCAGTGCAATCTGACAACAAATCTGCAACTATCTCTAGTGTTGAGTTAGAAATCAAAAAGAAGAACCCACTCAACATATTTTAACCTGAGAGAACTCGAGAAAAATGCAAAACCTCAAGCTGTAATATCGAAGGTTTCTGTGGGCAAAATATGGAATGATGCAGGAAGTATAAGGAAAAAAAGAAGGAAAGAATACAGAGAATCACTGTACCAAGAAGAACTGGTCAGCATTCAAACATCTCAAGAGGTAGCCTATGGGCAAGTTCAATGTTTCAGAAGGAAGAAGTCCAAATTACACTCAAAGCATCAGCAAAAACAAAGCATGGGAATTGGGGGAGAGCCCACTGTAATGCTGTGCTGGATGCACCCACTCATTGAGGTCAAGGAATTTGGAACACAGCTACTTCGCCAATGGACTGGAAGAGATCCATATTTGTATTCATCCACAAAAGTTGATTCAGGAGAGCCCACACATTATAAAACGACATCATTCATATCCTGTGCAAGTGAAATTTTGCTGAAGATTATCCAACAAGAGTTGCAGCATTGCATTGAAAGGGAGCTACTAGAGGTTTTGGCCAAATTAAAAAGAGAACATGAATCAAGGTATATTATTGTTTCATCCAAATGGATCTGGGTTGAAAGCAGAATACCAGAAATATATTTACTTATTTCTTATTGACTGTGCCAAGGCATTTGACCATGTGCATCACAACAAACCATGTCTAGCCTTGAGAATAATAGGAAATCCAGAACACTTCACTATTCCCACGAGAAACCTGTGCATTTATCAACAAGCAGTTCCAACAGACCAAAGGAATACCACACGATTTAAATCAGGTGAGGTGGAAATCAGCGTTACATCCTGGCACCATATTTATTCAATATGTATGTTGAGCAAATCATCAGAAAAACTGGATTACGTGAACACAAATGATACCTTTGGATTGTAGGGAAGCTTAGTAACAGTCTGTGATAAGTATATGGCACAATTCTGCTTAAAGGAAGTGAGGAAGACTTGAAGCACTTGCTGGTGAAGCAGCCTCAAAGTCAAGAAGACCAGATCCTTACAACTGGACAACAGGCAACACCGTGATAAGCAGAGAAAAGATCGAAGTTGTCAAGAATGTTATGTTTCTTGTATCCACAATCAAGGTTCATGAAAGTAGCAGCCAATAGATCAAACAGTGCATTGCATTAGGTGAATCTGCTGCAGAAGACCCTTTCAAGTGTTGAAAGCAAGAATTTTACTTTGAGGACGAAGACGTGCCTGAACCAAGCCAGGGTGTTTTCAACTGCCTCATATGCATGTGAAAGTTGGACACTGAGTAAGGAAGACTGAAGCATAATTGATGCATGATAATTATGGTGCTGGCAACGAATACTGAAAGTACTCCAGACTGCCAAAAGAATAAACAGATCCATCTTGAAAGAAATACAGTCGGAATTCTCCTCAGAGGCAAGGACGGTGACACTTCTCATGTACTTCTGATCCATTGTCAGGAAAGACTCGTCCCTACACCAGTCCAATCACACTTGGTAGAGTGCAGGGGCAATGACAAAGAAGACAGCGTTCCAGGAGATGGAATTCCCAGTGATTGCAACAATGGGCTCAAAAGAACAATTTTTGTGAGCATGGCACGGACTAAGTGGTGTTTCTGTCTGTTGTACAGGAGGGTCCAGATGAGTCTGAACCAACACAAGGACACCCAGCAACAGCAGTGTGCGCAGTAATCTGCGGCCGGGCACACTTTTTCTGGGGCTAAATTATTCGTGTTCTTCTTCAATGGACTGGGAAATCAGTGGAGACTCGGTCCTTCTGCAAACCAGGTGCTCAGAATGTCAGCTCTAACACACTCTCCCCCTCTGACTGTGGATGGTGCTGTTAGTGATTCTTTGATCATCCTGCTTCCTTTGCTTCTTCCATGAGGACTTAGCTGCAGCCTTACTTCGAGGACTGCTTGCTTTAAGAGAAGTCTCTCAGAGACCAGCCATTTTTCTTTGAGATAGCTAGGCAGAATCTGCTTGCTTTACCATACTTTGCTATAGTACCCCTATCTTCAGTGTTCTTTTTAGGAGGGAAGGTATCAAGTAAGACCATATTATAAGAACTAACTAATCCACTTTAGGGACAGCATTATCATTTATAGGGGATCATTTTAATAATCCCCCACAGCATATGGCAATTCTGTTTACTTAGAATTCTATTGAAGTAGATCACTATTTTAGCTAATATACTATTTTGGATACTATTGATAAAGGAAAATGTGCCTGTATAGAAAAGCTTTTTAGACTGAAGTACATGGATTGTTGACTTGTACAGTTAGTGACTGGAAACTAAGAAAACAATGAAGTTTGAAGACAGGGCAAACTTTTCAATAACACTCATTCACTAAGTCAGAACAATACCTGCTGGACTAAGACACGTCATAAAAATGCACAGAGAGTATGAAAAGAATAAATATATAGTACTACTTAATTACCAAATATTGGACAAGAGATGTGAACCAAAGTCCAATGACTGCTAAATCCACAACCTTGAGATCACAGTTATCTGCTGCTTCTCACACCAAGGCAGCGGTTCTCAACCTGTGGGTCACAAGTCCTTTGGGTTGAAACACATATTTCTGATGGTCTTAGGTACCTAGTTACCGCTTCTCTATCTGTCTCCAGACGGGTCCGCCCACACGCAGGTACACACGCATATGAATACTTGGTGTGAAGACTGTTACCCTTGCTACACCATACTTCAAGACAAAATTTCATTTATTTGTCATTAGAAATAAATATTTCACAACATAGAATTGCATATTGTTTTGTGATTAATCACTATACTTTGATTATGTTCAATTTGAAACAATGGAAAACACCCTGCATATCAGATATTTACACCATGATTCATAACAGTAGCAAAATTACAGTGATGAGGTAGCAACTAAACAATTTTACGGTTGGGTCACCCCAACCTGAGGAACTGTATGAAAGGGTCGCGTCATTAGGAAGGTTGAGAACCACTGACCTAGGGAGTTGCAGCCTGAATTACAAGGCAGTGTTTTCAAGTCTTTTAATCTACGAAAGGGAAAGGTAAAGTCCAGTTTGCTTAGTGGGGTTCTGAATTGGATCCTTCTGTAGTCACTCTAGTTTAGATGTGACATGCCCATTTACTAGTGTTGTGCATGGGTAAATATATGGATATTGAAAACTAGAATTGGGAATAGTTGTAATTAATTATAGTAGAAACCCAGGATCTCAACCGCATCAGTACTCAACATAATCGAATTTCCATGCAAAATGTTGAGAAAAGTTTGCATCAGAACTCGAACAAAACATTGAAATCTGACCCAATGCACTTGTGACTGGCCATTAGTTGGTGTTGTTATTACCCATTGGTTAAACCTTTTGTAGCTGAAGTTCAAGCGTTTTGCTGTCATTTTCTTTGTTTTTGTGGCTTTTTGTACTGTTTTTAGATAATAAAACAGGGGTCTTAAAGAATTTTTTAAAAAGAATCATTATGGTAAGGAACTGGTTAACCATATTGTTGATGATATATTAGCAAACCCTTTTAGAAAACAGTTAAGGAAATGCCAACAGCAGACCACATTACAGATATTTTAAATTTTTTTTCTTTTAGAGAAAGTCAACTGGATCCTCTTGAAAAAGGGCAAACAAGGTGAAAAAAACCTTCTGAAAAGCAGTTACCAGTTGATTTTATGGAAGGGGATTTCCCCTTCCAAACATCGACTCTATCTCCATCCCTCCTCTCCACATCCGTGTCCACAGATCCAGCTCCTCATCAATCTCAAGGTAAGGGCCATACTATAGTTGTTAAAAACTTTTTAATGTTGTGTTTCTCATTTAAATTATATTATTTAACTCTGAAGTTATTTACTTTGAATTTTATGTGTAATGTTTTGTATAAAAAGGCAAGTTTAGGGTAAAAACTTGGTGATCAAGAATGGATTAGTCCATTTTCAATTATTTCTTATGGGAAAAATTGATGCAGAACTTGACTACATCACATCTCGACGCTCCTTCTAGAACAGATTAGCGTCAAGGTCCAGGGTTCTAAAGTATTTAATTCACAAACTTTAAATACTTAGGCATATATTATGTAAATTTTGATTTGTACCTTTGCCATGAGCCCCACAAATTACAATTTAAAGGTATAAGATCCTTGTCTTTTCTTTGGCAGATTTGTATGTGAGGTATACTGCTATTTCCCTGACTGTGTATGACAGGGAGTCATGATGACTGAATGGAAACATTTTATAATTACTTGAAACTATATAATCTTGTGTCATACATCTCATTCAAGATACAAGGAGCCTTCAAAAATCTGTGGGAAATCTATTATCTTTCATTAGAATGGTTTTTTTTCAACTTTTGAAATCCCGTTGTATACTTTTAATTGTGCATTAGGAAATTATAATATGCATGTGTGTATATATATATAAACAATTCATAATATGCATGTGTGTATATATATATAAATGTAAACTTTTCTGGAGTGCATCATAGTAAAGATTATGCTAAGAAATCAGGTGGCCCCTGTGAACAGGTGGGTTGGGAGATGCTCTGCTCATGCCCCTGGGGTCGCTCTTCTGTCTGCTGTACCTTTCCATTACGAGGATGGCACAGTAGCTCTCTACTTGACTTCAATTTTAGGGACAATGGCTAGTCCATGACACTTAGAATTGACTGAAGGACATTCTTTATATTCTTTGATTTCATCTTGACTCCTGAAACACTTCTACCTAATTATATGCTCTCACCCTTTTGCGCATGCACGCACACACACGCACACACACACACACACAGTAACAGATACTTCACTTCTGTGTGTCTGTCACATGTTCCTATTTCATGTAGTGTGGTATGGCTTTTACCTGAACAGAACATCTCAGTATGAAATCTTTATGGAAGTGTTCATTCAGAGGAAATGTCGTTACCACTAGAAACTCTGAAATCTGTATATCAAGTAGTGAACCTTTTAGTTTTTCACTAAGTCCATGAGAGGCTAAGGAATAATAACAATTTAGCTGTTGGCATTAGAGCCCCAGATGTCCTCTACATATTTAAAACAACAGGTAGTATGGGATCCCTTTTCTACCTTCCTCTACAAGACTATTCTGCAAATAGGTGATTTTTTAACATGAAAGAGAAGAACTAAAACTCCCTTGTATCTTGATGAAAAGACATCGAATGCAATTAAAGAATCTCGGTTCTTTTAAAAGAACTGTGGAATGAACTGGAAGCTTGTGAAGGTGGTCAATATTTTAGGGAAATTGCATTAGATTGTTTACATTTATAACTCAGGCTTTTGTTCTTGTTTATGGAACATTTCCACTCAAGGCTCATTGATTCTCAGATTGCTGAATCACAGAGCAGCTGCTTCTATTAGAAGCACAGTTATTTAACCTACTACTGATTACTTCGTAAGTACGTAATTTCTCAGACGCAGGCTCTGGTTGATAGTTCTTGCTCTTGAGGTCATCGTTAACTGGGCAGGAAAGCTCTTCCTGTGACTTGTTCATCCAAGTGATAATAGTTTTATGCTGTTTGTCTCTATTTATCATCCATATTTCTCTTATAAGAGCCACCATTTATTTTATTTTTTTTTAATACGGAAGGGATATGTAGTATCAGTTCAGGGCAGCACTGGCCTTCTAGGGATAGAAGTACCATTAAATAGATGATAGATAGAGAGATAGAGAGATAGAGAGATAGACAGATAATAGGTTGATGGATGATAGATGAGAAAGAGATAGAGTTGATTTCTGGTAGGTAGGAGTAGATTATGGAACCTCAAACCAACGAAGAACGTCCAAAGTGCTTAATGATACTGTTATAAAAATCACATTTCTGAACTTGTCCACAAAAATACTTTTTGTAAAGTTATAATTCTTCTCCTTGTTCTAAAGTTACTAAATGATAACAATGACTTTAAGTTAATTATCTATTGTGATACAAATTTCAGGTCTATGGCTTCATTCATTACAAGCAATGGTCCATGTCAGCTTGTCTGTGATGCTTAAATTGAGAATAATTTTCAAAAGCTTGGCCTGTGTGTTCTTTGAGGTGGTTTCTCGATGGGAAGGAGGATCAAGGGGAACGTTAGACCTGCCAGCCTGGAGAGGCTAAGACACTGGGGAGGCACTAGGTCTGGGGAGTTAGAGGACCTCAGCTAAGGCTACACCTTGAATGGTTAGGTGCCTGAAGCGTTCAAATTGGTTTACCTTTAGAAAGAAGTAAGTGCTTTGGAAAATATCAACTTTGAAGCCAGAGAAATCTGAGATTTAATCTGAACTCCATGTAGATATCAATCGATGATGATGTATGTTTTTATGATCCATTTTGATATTAGTATTCAAGTACTAATATTACCTCCTCTTTCGAAACCAACCAGATGACCTTGTCACCGACTCTTTTCACAATGGCCTCTACACAATGGCCTCCACAAGTACACACTCGCATAAACTCAAGTGAGAGTCCACATTCAGGTCTTAGTAGTGGGCAGCAAATGTCTAGGTGTCACTGCAGCCTGGACATGTGATCATTTTTATCCTCCAATATTTTATCAGTCACTATGCACATTCCAAATTACTGCACAAACGCAACCTGTGGAAACATGAGAAGGACATTCTTGGTGACAAAGGATTAAAGAATCCTTGGAATGATGCTGGAAAAGATTGGTATTCTTTCTAGAATTTCTTTGAGGTGGTTAAGCAGGAGGTGGCTTCACAAAATTTGGAAGAAAATGGAATGAAAGGAGAATGGAAAGTTTCCACGAACTTCTTGAAACCCCTTCCTAGAAACTGGAATGAGAAATACAAGAAGAAAAGATTAAAAAAAAACACCCTAGCCCTTCAAAATCTATTGATAAAAATCTTACACGTGGGCAAAGTGTTTCATTGTTATCAATTATTAATTGATTCTTAAAAGCAATACTAATAAACATCCTTGAAACTGCTGGGCAAAGTGAGCTCCGGGCTAGGGCAATAGCAAAATAAAGGCATAATTAATATAATTAATATACACTGATTCCATGTTACTAACAAAACAACCTGCATAACTGAGCAGGAAAATGCCTTTTAAAAAGAACAAAAATGATCTCCTTGGGTTCCAAAAAGTGCATTTCTCCCCATGGAAATTTTCCGTGAACTAAAATAGCACATACTAATAGTTATCATTTACAATGGGCCCACTATATAATGGGGCTTTTTATTTCTAATCCCTACGGCAACCTTGCAAGGTAGATTTCATCATCCCTGTGCTCCTGATGAGGAAATTGAGCTGGACAAGGGCCATATAATTGTCTAAGGAAAATTTACACAGCCACTGGCAATAAGAATTTTATCCTGCAGGCAGTAGATCTTACTCTTACCCGAAGGCTCACTACTCTACCCATGCAGGCCCATCCGTCTCATTTAGTCATATAAACTATACTGCCGAAGGACCAGCAAGGAGGCAGCATGAGTCCCCGTCTACGGAGTTAACAGGCTACGGGGTCCTTGTTTATTTTTTGTTTTCTTCAGTAAGCCTTTTGGCAAGATGCTGTACTAGACCCTGAAAATGGAAGCATATAGCACACTGGATTACCCCCAAAGACTCCAAACCTAGTGCATGATGACAAGTGACAGGTCCAAACATCACTCTTTCTCTTTCGGGTTTCAGTAGTAGATACAGCTTGGCTGCTGTGAGGGTAAGCCACTCACAATTTTTATCTGAACAGTGATTCCAGGCACTTCTGAAACCTTGGTTAAAGTGAGCTTATCAGAGAAATAAACCTCATTTAGCACTCTTGTCCTGGAGAACACATGCAATCCGTAATTTGCATTATACATTGATAAACATGCTCATAGAATTGTGATGAATTGTGCCTGTGGTCCTAGGGGTTACTATGGAGATTGAAGGGAGGATGATCATGTCTTAATTTGGAGGGTGAATGAGAGTAACAGAGACAACTCCACACAGAGACTCTTAATCTTAAAGGATAGATAAGAAGATGGCAAGGGATGAAAGTAGAGATTTAGGTATAGGCCAATGATTTATATGTAACACTAAAGAGTTTAGACTAAGGGTTTGAATTTCTGGAATATTTTCAAAAGGGATTAATTCAATCCTCAATCAATCAGAAAATCAATGGTAAAAGGGGGAAGAGTTCATAGACGAGAGAATAGAAATAGGACTCTGAGGATACAACAGAGATGTTGCAGTAATTCATAAAAGAGAGAATGGGAACTAGATTAGAGACATGGTGACTGTAATAGAAACCAGCAATTAGATTAGAAGCCAGGTACAGTTTGAGAATTAATAAACATTTGTGCTAGAACATGGGGGTGCATTGTGAAAACGGAAGTACATCCTAGGGTGCCTTCCAGATTTCTGTGTTGGATGATTGAATTGATGATAGAAGGAAGAAACAATTATGCGAAACTGAATGATTTCACTATAGAGAGACTTCAAACATTGATTTATGTTTCTGCACAGGAATATTTGTGAAAAAAATATGGCTTGTAGGTCACATGCTTTTTTCTAAGGCAGATTTTGAATGATTCTCATGAGATTTTAAGAAATTAATTTTAATGGTAAGCAAAAATAAAATGTGCATTTTCCTTATTGGGAAAAATTAGAATCAATAGGATCTTGACATTGATTGAGCAAATCCTTAGTGTGTATCCCTTTGAGGAGAAATGATTGTTACGGAATCAATGGAATTCTTTTATCTCAATACCAGTGATGATGTTTCATTTCATCTCTGGGTGGGATATGCTTCACTGTTCGGGCTGGCCAGGATTCCAAATGGTAAGCTCGAATCAATTTTATTTCTTTGTAAAGCTGAACCATACTCAATTCACTGAGCACAGCTTACAGATGGCTTTTATGCAGGACCTTAATGTGAAATACAGGAACCACCCAATTAGAAACAAGCAGGCCATGGTGGCATAGGGGTACATGTTGGGCTGTGGTCCTCAAGGTCCACACTTCAAAACCACAGCTGCTCCGGGGGAGAAAGTCAAGGTTCTCTACTGGCGTGAACTCTCTTCGAGACTCTCAGGGACAGTTGGTTCCACCTTGTCCTCTAGAGTTACTCTGTATCGGCATCAACTGGTTTTTGGAGAACCAAAAGAGAAAATATTATGAAATTGATCATTTCTCACTTAATGTGTGCTTAGCAGAAATGGATCATCCAAGTTATTTTTCAAAAACTATATTATGTAGAATCTTTGTGAGCAGAGAAGATCATCTGGTGGAAGTAAAATTAGGTGATTTTCTGAGATGCAAGGACTACTGAGTGTTCTCAAAGTGTTTTGGAATTATTTACTTCTCATGGTGGTCAAAGCCAGTGTTTATATGTGCATGTTGGGGGAAATTAGGCATTCTTTGGACACATTTCTGAAAATTTCTCAAGGAAGAGAGCAACTAAAAATTGTTACTATTCAGAAAATATTTCTTCTACTATCTTCTTAATTTAGATAAAAATAACACTTGGTCATTTTAGCGATTAGTTATTCTGTGAAGAGTTGTGTTAGAAATGCTTGCTTTATGAATAATGCTTTTTATTTCTTAATATATAATATATAATGTACCAAGAAGGCATTATTTAACCATTAGAGAAAAGATATTCACTCTTTATACAACCCTTAATAGAATTATTTATTGACTAGCTGCATTTTGCAAATCTTCTCCCATTGTCTAGGTGGCATGGATAAGGTTATTTTTCCTCCTTCAGAGCTTAAATTAAAACAACAGCAACAAAAACAACAAAACCTTTGGATTTAGTTACTGAGATAAGAAGGATAGTGTTATATATTGAAAACAACACAAGAATTCTCATAGTTGGTTGCTTTCTGACTGACTGAATTTGTGTAAGTGGACAAGTTACTAAATTCAGTCTATGGTCTTTAAAATTGGGGAGGTAGACTAAGTAATGTTGGACTTAGTGAGCTAAACAATATCTCCCACAACCCCTTGGCTTTATCATCAAATAAAATTATTAATTATTATTTTAGAAGTTGGAGACTCCTACTATGGTTGGATGTACAGAACTATTGATCAGATAGTTTTTATGAAAAGATAAACAGAATGTGGGTTAATAGTGTAATTATAGTCTTTTGTACTAGAGGACGTCTTCTTTGGTCAGGACTTCCATCTCTCTCTTTATTCCACTTATCATTCATGGAAATATGAGCATAACACCTGTTCATTTAGTTCTGTTTCTAACTAAGAATTTCAGGTAAAATCGTCAGCTCAAATGTAACAATTATCCAGCTTACTCCAATATGAGCTAGGACGTGTCTACCAGGTTGGGTGAAACTGTAAAAGTTTGGGGAGATAAAGAGGGAAGGAAATGTACTTTCATGGGCACATATATTAAAAGCGTACTCATTATGTACATATATATTTAAAATTGATGAAAGAGGTAGGATGGGGAATTTGAAGATAATGAATCCATGAATGTGAACTTATAAATTTGATTTTTTGGAAGCCTGTAGCATGTGAAAAATTACTAGCTTTTAAAAAACTACTATTTAAGAAAATAATGGTATACTTAAAAGCATTGCATGCAAAATATAATAGCAACAATATTATGGTCTAGCATCTAGAGAAATTGTGAAAATATTTTCCAAATTAGTTTGTTTATTTCTTTACTTATCTTTGATCCTTTTCTGAAGAACATGCTTTCAACTATTATTTTATTCTCTTTATGAAAATACTAATGAGTGAAAATTCAGGCTACAGCATGTGACTGTTTATGGCAGGAGACAATAAGGACCCGCTGACTAGAATATCCTTGATTTCCACTGAGTGCATGTTTTCCTTGTTTGTAGAATTTCATATTTTTATTTAAACACTCTTTATAAAGCAAGTGAACATTATCCAAGGATAAAAAATAAGCTGTTATATGTAGCAATTGTGGCAAAGATGTGGGGATAAGTTTTCTTTATTTTTCTATTGTTCTGTAGCTCATAAATAACAAAAGCGTATTCCTTTATTCCCTCAAGTTCTAGCGTATTATTGCAGTGCGTAGACGAGACAGTCTTCCTGTTTCTTAAATAGAATTGAAATCTCCATCGCTATGTAATTTTCCACAGCCATCCACTTTATGATGTCAAAACACTTTTATTTCTGCCTGGGAGGTTTTCTACCTTGCTATCACTAATATTGCACCTGTTTCATTAAATGTAGAATCACTGATGGAAGTGACAAATGGAATTCAGAGACATTCTTAGTAACTGTAGTCAATGTGGGCTAGCGTACTTGAGAAATTCTCAATTATTTTAATGATTTGAGCTGGACTTAAGGTCACTTTTATACTTCTGAACCCAAAAGCACCGTGAAACAATTGAAAAGTGATCACATGGTTAGAGAGAAGCAAACACCTTTTTTTTTGGTTTGGTTTGTTTCCTTAATGGTATAACTATGAACCTTTCCTGATGAAAAGAGCAAAGCACAGGCCACTGCCATAGAGTTTTATGTCAACTCATCGGGATCCTAAGGGCGAGGGGACCAGTGGTCCATAAAGAATCCAGAGCTCGGATCTTCCTGAGAGCAAGCTTTCTTTCACCTTTGGAGTGGCTCATGGGTTCCAGCCACCAGTCTTCCAGTGAGCTGCTCCGTGCTTAAACCATCATGCTGCTAGAGCTTCTTCCTGGTTGTAAAGGTAAATAATACTTCTTAGGAAGAATTATATAGTACATAAAAGGTGCTATCCTACCAGGGAACTTTTGAGACTGCGAAGGAGCTACTACAAAGACTTATGTGATCACAGGTGTAACCTGGCATTTTCCTGAGGAAACTGGAATCACCTGACTGACATTCTGCTGTCCAAGGTTCCTGGGTCCCAAGAAATCTCACTCCAAGTTTCCTGAATTCCAAGATACTTCCTCTCCTGACATTGAGGAAAATATATTATGTTCATGACAATATAACTGACCATGAAAACAACAGTAACAAAAATGGAGTTCTTGAAAACCCATTAAATTAGTCTTGAAACCAAAGAGCCTAAAGTCTAACAGAAGATAGTTCTAGTAGATTCACCTTAAATACCACTGAGCTAGTTTTACAAAGGATGGGTAAAAAGACAGTGATGGCCACCAGTTCCTTTTACAGTCAGTCTGTGGATTCCTCTCTGCAGCCTTGCATTTGGTTTTGATACTGAGATAATGACACCCCAGGGACCCACCAAGAAATTACAAAAGGTTTGTTACTCACACAAAGAAGCCTTCTGAACAAGTGGGGCATTGTACCCATGTGGATCCAACAATGGTTTGCAAGAGTGAGGAAGGAGATTCACTTGAGGTTGGGTGAATATGTTGTGTGAGAGTCAGAGGGTGTGTGATTTGAAGATCCAAGAGCAGGGGCAGACAGAAAACAGAAGTGGGGTTGTCAGTATAACAAGCATCCCCAAATGGGGCCAGTCTCTTGATTGCACTTTCTAAAATAACTGGGGGGACGGTGGGTGGGGTTGTGGCCTTGCTCCTTGCCCTGAAATGTTGGACGTGGCTTTTCTGGGCTTCCTTGCACAGGCCTGGAGAGTAGCCTTCTCTTGTATGACAGGATTAACGGCACACCTAGACGTCTGTGCTGGACGCCGTGAGTGTGCTTGCTTCCCTAGTTTATTCCACGTGCAAATAATGCTAAACATCAGAATCCTACTTTTAAAACATGAGTCTTTGGTCCCTATTTCTTCAAAAAAGGAAAACCCTCTCAAACCTATATGACTAGAAAATTCTTAGGTAGAGGAGAGCTTTACTCTCAATAGAAACCATCTATTTTGATAGCTTTGCTACATTTCTTAGATCACTACCCTTTGTCACATTTCTTTGCAAAATAACTTTCAGTCTACAAATGGAACTGAAGAAACATGTGACATAGATTTGACACTCATGTATATGGTGTGCATTATTTTGTGAGTACTAAGTGAGCATTATTGCTTTCAATCATCTGTAGAACTATAAATACTGTTTATATTATCTATACTATCCCTACACTATCATTTTCCCCATTTTACAGATTTTCTCAGGTGGGCAAGTAGGAGTGGGATTGGAACATCGAACATCTAACTTTAGATTTTATAATCTTAATTGATGGGGACAATGGCAAGGGAGGTTATTTACCCATATTTCAATGCAATGTGCTCTTTGGACAAGTATAATGCAAACGTCTAATACTTTTGCCACTTGTTAGATCTCCTCTAATTTCTGTGTAATTATTAACATTTTTAATAATTCTGAAATTGTCTTAATTTTTAAAGATGAGTTCATAATACTTGATTTTGTGGGTATGCCTGATCTGCCCCCATCCCGTGGAGTCCAGGATCAGTACTGGGTGTTTATTAATGTAATAATGAATGGCCATGTGCTTGGTGTCTTGTTTATACATGTTAATTAATAGCAATGTTACTGGTCCATTTTCAAATGTGTTCTTTAAAATTCTGAAACCATTATATATCGTCTTCTGTATCCCCTAAAACAGTCTAAGAAGATCTTATTACTTTGTTGTCAGAATCTAGTAATGTTTTCTATGAAGAAATGAGTCTTGATTGCCCCACATCTGGTTCCATATCAGCTTTCATCAATGACTTTTCTTGAATTATTTTTTTTCTAGAGGAGCTCAGTCAACTCATTGGACTCCATTTGTTTTCTGCATTTTATGATTTGCCAAGGTCTAGCCCTGAATCAGTGTGATCTAGCTTAGCCTTCTTAATTCTAATATAGGAAGACTGCCTCTCACCTAATCTTCATCATGATGTGTAATTCTTAAAAGTCTTGACCATCCAAGCCATTTGTGTGTCTGTTGATGTTCTTCTGTAGCTTTCGCCATAGACTTCCAATTTTTATGTTCATGTTGACCATCAATGGACTTGTTTCCCAGAAACTGAGGCAGGGGGTGGGGTGTGAGCTGGAGGTGTGCTTTTGTGAACATGTATTTGTTCCTAAGAATAAGAAGGGGGAAAAAGGAGAAGAATCTGAATATCAAAGTTTCACCAATCATTTTAGCACATCTAGTCTCTATAAGAGAACCTCACACAGTTGAAAGAATTATATTCCTATCATTGTATGAATGAAGGGACGTATTTAGAAAGGTTAACTACCTGGCTCAAATGCACAGATTCTTAGATTCTTTAAATGCAAATCTATCTGACTCCAGAGCCTGTGATGCTCTGCAATGGAAAGGAAAAAAAGCACAACATTTAAAAGATTCATCCAGGGTTCTCTGGTAGGTGGCCAAAGTCTCTATAAGTCTAGAGTATGATGTAAAATTAAGTCTTCTAGGAATCTGGAGTCTTAAATGTTTGATGTTAAACAAGGGGCCATCTAGCAGGGAAGCAACAAAATCCACCTGGAAGCACACCAGCCTGTGTTATCATGAGGTGTTGACGGGAACAGATATCAGAAGTTCAAACAACAAGCAATTAAATTGTCATGGATGAGCATGGACAAAGTGGAGAAGACCCAAAGCCCCCCTGCAAGACAATTGGACAGTCCCTCACAGAAGAGCCACACAGAAGGGGTGTTAAGTCCACAATGTGGTGTCGTACAGCACTGATAAAACACATAACTATCCTCTAGTTCTTTAATATTTCCTCTCCTCACTATTATGGTTTTTTTAAC
Organism: Tenrec ecaudatus; assembly: GCF_050624435.1. NCBI lineage: Eukaryota > Metazoa > Chordata > Mammalia > Afrosoricida > Tenrecidae > Tenrec > Tenrec ecaudatus. The sequence continues at coordinate 25,312,448 of NC_134539.1, read as the reverse complement.
CTCATTAATCCTGTTGGTAATGAGTATGTTTATTTGCACAATTAAGATCATTGGATGCATGAAAGCCATGATAGATAGCCCTGCAGAAACAGTAACAGGAGTAATGATTCCCTGATGGAATGGGATGAGGTGGTGGTGGTGGGAGCTGGATGGTAATGATGAATGTATAATCCCACTTGAGGGGAACTAACAACAGAATTTTAAGTGAAGGCACAGAAAAAAATAATACTAATAATACATAACATAAAAACAAGAGGTTCTGGGGGTAGGGCGCAAGAGGGAGGGAACAAAGGGGAACTGATATCAAGGAGTTCAAGAAGAAAGAAACTATGTAGACACAGATAGTGGCAATGACTGTACAATCATGTTTGATCTAGTTGAATTACCCAACATCTGTAAGAGCTCCAAACAAAACAAAATAAATAAAATTGATTGTGGAAAATTAATACATAAAACTTAAGTCCTTTATAATATTTACAGGGAAAATGGTGATACCTTACAGACATTCTTTTTGTGCACTAGTAAGGGGTTATGTTCTATGCAATTATTATTACTGTTATCTCAAAACAAAAAAAATAAGTAAGTTTATATATATTACTGGAAGTCCTTTTAAGATGATTGCTCAGTTTTATAAAATTTATAAGTGATGAGGATAGATTTTGAACTGAGATACCTTAGTCATATTGCTTCATGGACTGATGTACTAAGAGTCCATTGCAACACTTCAGAGCCCACTTACCGAGCCATTTAAAAAATCATTTTATTGGGGGTGTGTACAACTCATCACAATCCACACATGCATCCATTGTGTCAAGTCCATTTGTACATTTTTTTCTCTCATCATTTTCAAAACATTTGCTTTCTACTTGAGCCCTTGGTATCAGCTTCTCATTTTTCTCCTCCCCTTTTCCCCCTCCCTCATGAACCCTTGATAATTTATAAATTATTATTATTTTATAATATCTTGCACTATCTGATGTCTCCCTTCACCCACTTTTCTGTTGTCCATCCCCCAGGGAGGAGGTTATATGTAGATCCTTGTAATTGGTTCCCCCTTTCTACCCCACCTTCCCTCCCCCTCCAGGTATCTCCACTCTCACCACTTGTCCTAAAGGGATCATCTGTCCTGGATTCCCTGTGTATCCAGTTCCTATCTGTACCAGTGTACATCCTCTGGTCTAGCCAGATTTCTGGTAGAATTGGGATCATGATAGTGGGGAGGGAGGAAGCATTTAAGAACTAGAGAAAAGTTGTATTTTTCATCATTGCTACACTGTACCTTGACTGGCTTGTCTCCTCCCCATGACCTTTCTGTAAGGTGATGTCCAGTTGCCTACAGATGGGTTTTGGGTCTCCACTCAGCACTCCCCCTCATTCACAATGATATCATTTTTTGTTACTTGATGCCTGATACCTGATCCCTTCGACATCTTGTGATCATGCAGGCTGGTGTGCTCCTTCCATGTGGGCTCTGTTGTTTCTCTGCTAGATGCCCGCTTGTTTATCTTCAAGCCTTTAAGACTCCAGACGCTATTTCTTTTGATACGGGCAACAGCAGCTTTCTTCACCATATTTTCTAATGCACCACTTTGTCTTCAGCGAACATGTTATGGAAGGTGAGCATCTCAGAGTGCTGGTTTATTAGAACAAAGTATTCTTGTGTTGAGGAAATACTTGAGTAGGTCCCCAATGTCCATCTGCTTCCTTAATAATAAACCTATAAATATATACAAATGTATCTATTTCCTCCTTGTTATATATAAATATATTTGCATATATATACCTGTATTTAGATCTCTATAAATGCCCTTTGCCTCCTAGTTTTTTCCTCTATTTCTTTTAACTTTCCTTTTGTCTGACTATCATGTTCAGCCTTCATTTGTCTTTCAGAAATTCCTCTTGATTACATTGTCCTTGATACAGCCCTTCCAGACCTCCTACACCCTCCTGGCCATCTATTTTCGGTCACTTGTTCCCTTGGTCTGGGTTTGTTAACACCCACTTCCTTCCCCCCACCCCACACCTGCCCTCTCTCCCATGAACCTCATTGTTCTCTCTTCTGGCTTGCTTATCCCGCCTATCCCTTCCAGATACACACACAGTGACAACAATATGCACAAACACAAAACCGAGCCCTATTTGATAAGTCTTTGTTCCTTATAATCAAATAACCTTTGTCTACAACTGAAATACAATTTCAATTTTTCTAGGGAGACTGGGATTTGGTTGAAGCTTTCTTGAAGCAGATTCCAGAGGGAGAGAGACAAGGGAAGGGTTCTGAATGGAGAGTCTCACATATGTTGACACTCACCATCAATCTCAATGATCTAAAAGCAGCATTACAAAAATTAATAATTTTTTAATTTTCCTCCTTGATATTTTTATCATTCACAATTAAGAATTGATAGTCAGAAATTCATTTTGACCAAGAGAAGAGGATTAAAAGTAATATGAAAACAGTAAGAGTCCATGGACAAAGTGACCAATTCATCCAGTTTCATCACAGTGAAGGAAAATTAGATGTTGAGTATAGTTATTTATTAATAACATTAACAAACAAGATTACAAAAACACATCAAAACAAATCAAAGGAAGACCAATGGGGACTAGTGTATGTGTGTATTAATTTCCCATGTTAATATGACTCAAGAGACATGGGTAGCTATTTAAAATATGATTATACTCACAAATAAGCCCAAAGAAAATGAAATGAGTAGATCATCTAATGAAATCTGCATTGTATTTTTTCTTTATGAAACAATGGGAAAGTTAGGGTTGATAAGAATATTATAAAGAATTGTCATGTTTTATATTTCAGAAGTAGATAGATTTAAATAAATCCTGTGGGTTAGTCTGGGTACTTAGCTCTTTTAAAATTCAGAATGCTTTTCCTTAAAAAGAACAAATTGAAAGAAATGAACTTTAGAAGCAAAACATATTCTTAATTTCAAATATTCTTTGGGGTGTTTTTATATATAACTTCTGAGCATTTATGAGAATAAATAATGACTTACATTAAATCTACATACATAAAATTACATTTCTACTTATCATCTACAATGTGCCTGACCTATACTAGGTTGAATAGGTGCAAAGACAATTCATGATTTTGTATAGGTTCTTTGGAAAAAACCCGTATATTTTTAGAATATAAAATATAATTATTTTGAGAGTAGGATTGTTAAAGAAAACCCACAATAACAATAATCAAACAAAAGTCAAAATTATTTGATTGTACTACTTAGGGAAACACAAGATTCACCTACTTAAAAGTATATTGAGTGCCTTCAATATGCCAAATGCTATCTAGACAGTAGAAATAAATCATATTAAGTCCACAATCCCATGGTGGGGAATATATGTAGTATGGGGAGATAGACAATAAACTGATAAACCAGAAACTATCAGATACCTATAAAGCTATTAAGAAATAAATGAGGTGATGTTGCAGCGTTATCATCCAAGGTATTTTGGAGCAGACCCTTAAAGAAGGCTTTCAAAGGGAGAGTCGATGTAGCTAAGGTGGCTAACTGGAGATTTGGGAGCAGAGAGTTTCGATATTGGCGTATAGTAGGGAAATATTCTAGTTGACAGTGGAAAATGCATGTTTAGGACCATAACTATGAACACTGAAGCTGAGGTGTGATAAACAAGATGAGAGAGAGAAAGAGTAGAGGAAGTTGAAAAGATGTGCAGCAACAGATTTCTAAGATCAGGAAAATGAATTTTGATATAATTCTAAATGCACAATGCCATTGGAGGAAATTTTTCCTGGAAGAACCATGTTCTAATTCATTCTTTTATAAAGTCACACTGACATGCTGCTGTATAGAGAATGGAATTGCGAGGGTGGTAAAGATTGAAGCAGTTTTCATAAATATGATCTTAGGGTGCCATGAAAAATTGATGTCTAGAGAGAGAAGACACATTTTTCTAAGTAAGTAATGAAATAGTTCCATGTAGCCCCAAAATATGGATTAATGTGGCTGGTCCATGAGTCTCAATGTTTTGGCAGTTAGGTAATGATATAACACCGTTATATGAGGATGCCGACATCCTTTATGTTGTGATTAGCTTGGGTCAGATATTAAAAGGTTAGGGTAGTATGTAACTTAACACCTAAAGCGTCACCATCCTGATCTGTTGTAAGGGGTCTTTCTCATATGTATGTAGTGGACATCAACTGTATTTGATAAGACATAAATATAGAAAGAAGGAGTCACTGAGAGAGGGACCTGCTATCATCAGGTAAGGAGGGCTAGGGAATGGAGCACAATATTGTAATCTGTGGTCTCTATTCTGGGAACTCTCTAAAACAGGAGAGAGAGATCGAGAGAAAGTCTTCCCTTAGATTCAGCACTCTGTATTTGGACTTCCAGCTTCCTCACCTGTGAGAGAATGTAGTTGTTTTTAATGCCACTCCCTTGTGGTGTTTCTGATTTAACAGCACTAAGTAATTAAGACTGCAGCCATGAAAGCTGCAGTTGAGAACTCAAATGGCCTGTTACATTGGGACAATGTGCTGTAAAAGACCTACTCAAAGTGATCACAAGTAAATATGCCACTTGGAAGACTAAGATTACACCTGACACAAACCATGCTATTTTCAATCACCTCTTGTGTTCCGTAGCTGGGTGACAAAAAAGAGAAGAAGATAGAAGAATCTACGCATTTGATTGGTGGTATTTGAAAAGGGTATCATGTACACCATGGAGTTACAGAAGAAAAAATAAATATGTGTCTGAAAGGACACAGCTAGAATGCTCTTTAGACGTGATAAGGCAAGACCTCACCCCGTGTACTTTGGACATGTTATTCAGAGGGAGCATTCGCTGTAGAAGAACATTGTGCTTAGTAGAGGGTCAAGGCCAAAGAGTGAGACTGTCAGAAGGAGGGGCTGACACTGTGGCCGTGACAATGGGCTTGAGTGGATGGGATAGGGCATGGTAAAGTTACTTCCTGTCCTACACAGGCTCACTGTGAGTCAGTATCAACTGAATGGCACCTGAGAGCAGCGCAGCATCTATGTTGGGATAGATCTGCCTGGTGGCATTGCGGGTTCCACATTGGGCTGCTAACCCCACAGTCTGTGGGTTGAACCCACTAACCACTTGGCTAGAGAAAGGTGCATCTTTTTACTCTTGTACAGATTGACAGCCTGGGCAACCCAAAGGGCAGTTGTATCTTGTCCTCTAAGTCACTATGAGTTCTATTCAGTGACAGTAAGAGACATCCGTCATCCTTTTATACATCTTCAAAGTACTTTGAAGCATTGCATTCCTCAGAATATCCTACAAGGGAGAAAAATATCCCCATTCTGTAATGGAAACGAACATGCTTCACAAAGGATGTCTCCTAGCAACTCTTTGGTTGACAGAAGAATTGAATCTGGGTTCTTATTTTATTTTCAAAGCATGATACTACTGTACATAAAAGCTATTAAAATTGTAGACAATGTATGACATAGTTACCTGAACTATGGTAAATTATGTTTATGAATTTTTGTTATTGTGAGCCTTTTTGGCAATATAAAGGTCTTTAAGATCAATATAATGGTATTTATGTCCCTTTGCTATATGATACTAGATGGTAATTTATAAATGTTTACATTTGTCATTGATTTCGCATTACTCTTAAGTTAAGATTAGCTCCTTTACTCCCTCTTATCTCTTTTTCTAAGCACGATTGCATCAAGTCCTACTGAGAGATCTCACACAGACTGTACTTTCAAGTAGAGAGTTAAGGTCTGTATTAGAGTATTCTTCTAAATACCGTTCTTACTGAGGTAATAAGAAGCCAGTTAAGATCTAAATCTTTATGTACTTTTTTAAGGCAGTAAATCTGAATTGTCTGATGTTTTACACTTTTGAAATTACCAATTGCTTTCAGTTAAGCCCAGCTTATACATAAAATTCTTAACTTCCTCATCCCACCAATTCCTACTAAGCCTAGTGATGTAAAGCACAGTTTGATGCGTTTGAGGATTTCTGTGTTCTGCATTGTAAATTAAATACTGTTTCAGAGAGTTGACTGTCAATATTTTGCGCATAGTATCTGTATGTTGTAACAGATTGTCCTTCTAGATGACAACGGTTTCTGTGCACGTTTGGGTGGGTTTCCACAACTAGGGCCCTTCTCATCATTGTCTTTCTTGCTCCAAAACCTTAAACACCATTTGTGACCTTTTTATGTAAATCAAGAAGTTAGTACAATTAGTGAATGAGAAAACGTGTTTACATGTTAAAACAGAACAAAATGTAATGTATATCAGATATTGTTTGGTGGGACTCTGAGTTAATAAGAGCAGAATATGGGTTATAAAGATGGATAGAAGGTGGGTAAAAGTCATATCATTCATTTTTTGCATAAGTGTGTCTATTTCAATAAATATTTATGACATTCTCTAAGTATCTGTGGAAAATATGACCCTTGTTCTAAACTGATATTCCACTTGTATTGGGCAGATAGACAACTACCAGATTCTTATAGTTATTAAAGATATAAAAAGAGAGTAAGTCAAGCCAGGTGCTGTAGATTTTGGGGTTCCTTGATATTAAAGGTGAGTTTTAAAGGATTCACTATTTATGTGAAGAGAAAAGGAAAATCATTTCAGGCTTGGAGTGTGTCCTTTTGGATAGATTCTATAGTTAATAAGGAGAAAATTATTTCTTGATATTTTTGCCTTCTATTTATATTCTGATTTTTAATTGCGCATAGTTTTAAACAAAAAATGCTAGACCAAATGCACTAAAACTTTTGAAAATTGTCCTTAAGAGCACACATACAATGCACATATGCTTTCTAGGATAGGAATGAAATTATATATACAATTTTATTGGGAGCTCTTACAGATATCACAACATTCCATAATTCAATCACATCAAGCAGGAGTATACAATTGCTACCACAGTCAGTTTAAAACATTTTCCCTCTTCTTGAACTCCTTGATATCAGGTCCCCTTTAGCCCTTCCCTCCTCTCCCCTCCTCCCCAGGAACCCTTATATTTTTGCCGCCTCTTATATATCCATTTATGTACAATTCTGTTATTCACTCCCCTCCAGTGGGGTTATACAATCATCAGTGCTTCAGCTGCCCCCCCCCATCCCCTTTCTTCTCATACCCTCAGGGAACCATTACTCCTGTTACTGTTTCTGAAGGGTTATCTGTCTTGACTTTCATGTATCAAATGATCTTAATTATACAAATGATTAATGAGGTAATAATTACTAAACAGATAAAATTCATAATAGTGAGGGGGGAATATTAAAGAACTAGAGGATAGTTATATGGTTCGTCAGTGCTATGCCACACCCTGGATTTATCATTTCCCTCCATGTGGCCCTTTCGAGAGGGACTGTCCAATTAACTTGTAGGAGGCTTTTGGGTTTCCACTACATCCCCACCCCTTCACACTGATTTAGCGGCTTGGTTTTGAACTTCTGATATCTTTTCCCATCATCACCTTATGATCACACAGGCTGGTGTGCTTCTCTCTTATGGGCTTTGTTGCTTCCTTGTTAGATGGCTGCTTGATTGGCTACAAGCCATTAAGACCCAGATAGTATATCTTTTAATAGCTGGCCACCATCAGCTTTTTTCACCACATTTGCTCATGTCCCCAATTTTGTCTTCAGAGATCGTTGTCAAGGAGGTGAGTATCATACAATGCCACATTATCGGAGCAAACCATTCTTGTACGGATGCAATATTTAAGGTAGAGGCCCAAAGTCCTTCTGCTTCCTTGTTGCATTTACATTTATATACATATGTAAACAAATATATCTATATTAAAATAATCTACATGGCAGTGCTACAGAGGACAGCCCTGAAGATACAGTTCAGGGAGAGTGTCCTGTCTGACCCATCCACATGGGGGCAAACCATGAGGGAGCGCAACAGACCAGGGATGAGAGCAAAGCTAAGACGTCCGGGAAGAATCCTGATTGTAGACTTTTGACTCAGGGGTCAGCACTTGGCACCCTATCTGAACGGGCTGGCGCTTAGGCACAAGGGCATTACACTGAATGTCTAAAGGTATAATGGACCTGGAGGCAGGGGTGCTAGATCACTCCATTCCTGATTGCACCCCTGACTGCGGCAGAGCAATGGGGACTTCTAGGATGTGCCTGTCGGAAGACCAAAAGGGGGTGTGTGCTGTTACATATGGGGGCCCGGGATAGGGAACCCTGAAAGAAAGGGACGGGACTGATAGATTATAACATGTCCTTCTCTCTGTTTAACAGAGATAGTCATCTGCTCTGTGTCATGGTCTTTCATAGACTGTGACCACGTATATGTTCTCTCTCTCTCTTTTTTCTTTTTTTAATTTTTGTGTTTGCTTATCTACAGAACATGGGCAGGCTAGGCAATCCTGTGGAGATATTCCTGGGTGGCATGGGAGAAGAAGAGGCGGGCGGGGAGGGTGGGCAGGAGAGCGGTGGGGCAATAAAGATGTGCACAGGTTAATAGGAAGTGTTCTAAAATGGATGGCCAGGAAAATGTAGCTTTTATGGCTGTGTCTAATCAACAGAATTTTATCTGAGAGGAATTACGGAGAGGTGAACCATGGGTAAATATGATAGTGGGACCGGAGGAAAGAGAAAGAAGAAAACAGTAGGAAAAAATATATGTGTATAAATGTAAAATATACATATAATTATTTAAATATAGGAAGATGATATTTTTAAGGGCAATTCAGATACAAACCCAGAAAAAAGTAAGGCTCAGACTAAGCTGAATTAGAATCAAAGTGGGAAGGTTGGCTTTGTTTCTGAATTCCTTGTTATGCTCAGCAGTAATCTGTATTTATTAGATTATATTTGGCACTCAGCCCAGTTCTGCCTTTGAAACAAGCCATTTGGGAAGTTTTCACCAAAAGGATTTCCCATCAGATGGGAGCAATTTTACATTTCCCATCAGGCTCCTTTATAAAGGTGCTCTCCTTTCTGTACAGTGTGGTTTCTCCTGAAACATTCAAACTCTCCCCTTCCTCCCTGCATGGCCCAACTGCTATGCAACCATCTGATCCTTCTGCCCCTCCCTTGCTTCACACAGATATTGCATCTCCAGAGAGCACCCACCCTGGGGGTTTAGCATCCCAAGATGCAGCAGAAGATGCTTCCACATCTCACACCACTCCAGGGGATATGTGCTCACCCCAGGCATCCATATGGGAGGACATTGTCATACTGCTGCTGATTATTCTTTATAATAAAAGTCGCTTAAAACAACCACTACTCTGTGACAACACACATCTCCAGAGGCTGGACTTCATGGATGCGGAGATGCAAAAGGGAGCAAAAAAGTGCCAGTGGGTCTCTTTAGAACGAAGTCTTCTCAGTGCTAAAATTCTACAGCATGCATCATGGGGCTGACTAAAATCACTGTGGTCCATCCCCACTGAGCAATCATTGCTTTCCTTACAAATTAAAAATAATAATAAGAATAACTTTTCATTGTGATTTGGGTGAAAGTTTACAGAGAGAATTGAACTTCCATTCAACAGTTTGTGCATATTTTCTTTCGTAACATTGATCACAATCCCTGTACGACAACAGAACTCTTCCTGCTTCTTCCCTCTACAGCTATATCCTTTCATACTTAATCTTATTATTAAAAAATAAAATACATGGGTAGTGATTTTTCCATTATCAACTGGCCAGTCAGGCCCTCAAGCCAGGGGCGGTCCAAGATAGTCACTGAGGTGTGATGACTTGGGGATAACAAGACATTTCCCTTCATACGCAAATGGTCTCTGTGCCTCTTCCGAGTCAGTTACTGACCAAAGAATTGGGAAGGGCAAAACTCTAGTGCCAATTTAAGATGGCATCTCTCCATAGCCAATTTTTATATGTATCCCCTGTGGAGATGAGCACAGCAGGAATTGCAAGTGATGCAGACAGCTGCTGTGAATGGGTGATTGAAATAATAGCCAGTGGGTTAAATACAGACAAATAGGCTGCTATGGCACTTAAAACGTATTATGGAGTGGTACCCAAATGGTCAGATTAGACCGCATTTGAGGATAGGACAACCAAATGGCTCTCTGAGCATCCAGCCCTTTCTTTGTTATAGACTACCAAGAGTGTTGCACCATGCTCAACCCTGGAAACCCGACAGTACCTCTTTTGTAAAATTCCACTTCTTTGCATTGCAAACTATCAGGGACTAGCATCCCCTTTGACTGTGTATTTAAAATTCTGTTTGCATCATTCTAAAATGTAGAACTATTTTTAAAACTGGATCAGACTGTAGCATTATCCTTCTGGAAGCACATTCAATGGAAAATTCAATCACACTGAAAATTGTTTATCAATTCATCATTTTTATTTCTGCCCACTCAGGTCATTTTGATAGCTGGTATCATGTAAAATATTTGTATATAATATAGTCAATAGATTTTTTACATAGCATATTAAGTTCTTACTTCACTTTAAGACAAAATGTTCTCTTGAAATCAAATGAACTATATTATGATTTTTCCTTATAGGATACTGTGTTATGCTCATTTAATTATAGGTTTGTTCTGTGCTAGGGTTCACCAATAATTTAGCTAAATCTATAATCCCGTATTTGGAAGCTCTGCTTTCTAGAATGGACATTTTCCACCAAAAAGAAGTTGGGTGAAGGAAATTAATTTTGGCGGAAGCAAAAAAATTTTTTTGGTGGAACATTCTTAGATGCCTTTTCAGTTGGAGGTATGTTAGTGTTTTCAGATACCATTTGTTTATTAGTTTGTTTTACCATGGTGGCTTCCCGGTCGCTGTGATGTTGAAGGCTGCGACACCAGTGTTTGAAATGCCATCAGGGTCACCCACAGTGACCAGGTTTCAGCACAGCCTCTGGACTCAGGTAAGAGTACGGGGAAGGAATAGTCTGCCTACTTCAGAGGAACAAATCACCAAAACCCTATGGCTGGCATGTAAATATTATCAGATAGTATAAACCTAAAGAATAGAAGCAGAACGTTGCCAAAGATAGTACCAGATATGAGACTTGAGAGAATGGGGCAGGATCAGAGTGTTTTGTTCTGTGGTACACAGGTTCACTATGGGTCAGAACTTAATCAATGTCAGGGGTTGGGCTGGCCAGCAGAGAGGGACCCTAGTGGGTCTGACGAGCCCCCCCAGCACACACACTGGGTCTGATGAGCCCCCCATGTACACACAGTGGGTCTGATGAGCCCCCCATGCCTACACAGTGGGTCTGATGAGCGCCCCCCCATGCACACACAGTGGGTCTGATGAGCCCCTAGCACACACAGTGGGTCTGATGAGCCCCCCATGCACACACAGTGGGTCTGATGTTCATGATCTTTTTTTTACTATTAATTAATAGGGTGATATTTGTAGAAGCAATCATAGCTTTCTTTAATGAATGGTTTTCAGTCTTGATGGCATCTTAGAATCACCTGTGGAGTTTTAAAAAAATTATATGATCAGTACAGATCCTCAGCCAATTAAATTAGAATCTTGGAGGGTGCAAATACCTATTGGTGATGTTGAAAGCTTTATAGGCTTTTTTTTTTAAACGTTTTATTAGGGGCTCATACAACTCTTATCACAGTCCATACATATAGATACATCAATTGTATAAAGCACATCTGTACATTCTTTGCCCTAATCATTTTCTTTTCTTTCTTTCTTTTTTTTCCCCCTTTTCTTTTTTTACATTTTATTATGGACTCATACAACTCTTATCACAATCCATACATATACATACATCAATTGTATAAAGCACATCTATACATTCCCCGCCCCAATCATTCTCAAAGCATTTGCTCTCCACTTAAGCCCTTTGCATCAGGTCCTCTTTTTTTTTCCCCTCCGTCCCCGCTCCCCCCTCCCTCATGTGCCCTTTGTAATTTATACATCGTTATTTTGTCATATCTTGCCCTATCCGGAGTCTCCCTTCCCCTCCTTCTCTGCAGTCCCTCTCCCAGGGAGAAGGTCACATGTGGATCCCTGTAATCAGTTCCCCCTTTCCAACCCACTCACCCTACACTCTCCCAGCATCGTCCCTCACACCCTTGGTCCTGAAGGTATCATCCACCCTGGATTCCCTGTGTCTCCAGCCCTCATATGTACCAGTGTACAGCCTCTGTCCTATCCAGGCCTGCAAGGTAGAATTCGGATCATGGTAGTTGGGGGGAGGAAGCATCCAGGATCTGGGGGAAAGCTGTGCTCTTCGTTGGTACTACCTTGCCCCCCGACTGACCCATCTCCTCTCCTAAACCCCTCTATGAGGGGATCTCCAGTGGCCAACACTTGGGCCTTGGGTCTCCACTCTGCACTGCACTTCCCCCTTCATTCAATGTGGTATATATATATATATATATATATATTCTTTTTTTTTTTTGGATGATGCCTTATACCTGGTCCCTTTGGCACCTCGTGATCACACTGGCTGGTGTGCTTCTTCCATGTGGGCTTTTTTGCTTCTGAGCTAGATGGCCGCTTGTTTATCTTCAAGCCTTTAAGACCCCAGACACTATCTCTTTTGATAGCCAGGCACCATCAGCTTTCTTTGCCACATTTGCTTATGCACCCATTTGTCTTCAGCGATCCTATCATGGAGGTGGGCATCCAATGATATGATGATTTTTTTGTTCTTTGATGCCTGATAACTGATCCCTTTGGAATCACTCACTCACTCAGGCTGGTGTGTTCTTCCATGTGGGCTTTGTTGCTTCTGAGCTAGATGGCCACTTGTTTATCTTCAAGCCTTTAAGACCCCAGTCACTATCTCTTTTGATAGCCGGGTACCATCAGCTTTCTTCACCACATTTACTTGTTCACCCACTTTGGCTTCAGCAGTTGTGTCGGGAGAGTGAGCATCATAGGGTACCAATTTAATAAACGAAAGTATTCATGCATTGAGGGAGTGCTTGAGTAGAGGCCCAAGGTCCTTCCGCCACCTTAATATTAAACCTATAAATGTAGACAATTAGATCTATTTCCCCATCCTCATATATATGTTTGCATGTACACGTCTTTGTCTAGACCTCCATAAATGCCCCTTGACTCCCAGCTCCTTCCTCCCTCTCCCTTGACTTTCCTCCTGCCCCACCACCATGCTCCGTCCCCACCTGGGCTACAGCTATACCTCTTCTCTACGCAACCTTACACTTGATCGTTCCCCATCAGGCCTGTCACTCCCCCCTCACTACCATTTTGGGTCCCATGTTGTTCCCTTGTCCCTGTGTTTATTAACACCACTTCCTTACCCTCCTCCCCCTCCCCCACCCAGATCTGTCTGTCCCCCCGGAACTGTCTGTCCTATTGTTTTTCCTCCAGATAGTTCATCCAGCCTGTCCTATTCAGACAGACCTGTGGAGACACTAACATGCAGGAAAACAAGACAGAGGAAAACAAAGCAACAGTATACAACCAGACAATAAAACAACAAAAACAAACCACTGACAAAGAACAAAACAAAACACTTCACAAAAGAAAGGCTTGTAGTTCGTTCAAGGATCGTTTGCTGGCCCTTAGGAGCGTTTTCTAGTCCGGTCTGTTGGGGCACTACACCCTGGCCCCTAAGTCCACTTTCAGCATTCCCTGGGGACCTTGCCACTCCATTCCCTTGCTGTTCCACTGCACTCCCCCAGTGCTTTGCCTCGGTGTGGTGGGATCAGGTCAGGTGCAATTCCCACACTGTGTCTCCGGTGCTGTCCCCTGTATCGCCCTTAGTCACTGAGGGGCATCATGTCTCATAGTGGGGCCAGCCATGTTGTTCTCTCTGTGGACTGGCTGCTCTGCTCAGGAACATCATCCTCATGGCCTCGTGCGCCAGGCTGTGTTCCACTGTCTCCTCCTGCCCCTTCATCTGCTCCCGTGTGCTCAGATCAGATATGTCCATCTCCCGGAGCTGCAGAATCAATGTCATCCTTTGAAACAAATTCTTTTCGGGGGAGGGGCAGGAATCCACTTAATTTTTGGTGCTGGGCCCTACTCCACGCCTGGATATTGCATTCACACCTTGCGGCACTGTGTTGAAGTCTGGTCCCACTTTCCCTGTGGAGATATAAACAATACCCTCCCCTTGGGTGGATTAATGCCCCATGCCCCCACTTCCCTTTTCTTCCTTATATTCATCCTTTTATTTTCCTTTCCCCACCTTCTCCACTGTTGTCTACCATGTGCATCCCTGGTTTTGATCTGGTCTCTGCCATACTACACAGTCTTCACCCCAGAAATGTTTGTATATAGTAGCTTTTTCCCCTATGCCACTTTTGCATTAAAAAATTTTTTTAAAGAATTTTTTTTAATTTAAATTTTTTTTATACTTACCTCAGCGGGCTCATGTTGTACTTGTCCTTTTGTGCCTGACTTACTTCGCTTAGCATGATTTCCTCCAGTTCTTTCCATGCCGCTATGTGCCTCTTACGTTCATCACTGCTTTTTAGTGATGCGTAGTATTCCATTGTATGTATATACCACAGTTTTTTAATCCAATCGTCAGTTGATGGAAATTTGGGTTGCTTCCAACTCCTTGCAATTGTGAACTGTGCCGCAATGAACATTGGAGCACAGATGTCTGGTCTTGGTTTGTTCCTTGCCTCTTCTGGGTATATGCCCAGTAGGGGAATTGCTGGGTCATATGGTAACTCTATTTCCATCTGTTTTAGGTATCGCCAGATTGATTTCCATAGTGGCTGTATATACTTACAGCAGCAGTGGATGAGAGTTCCTGTCTCCCCACAGCCCCTCCAACACTTGTTGCTTTCTGGTTTTTTGAATTGGGCTACCTTTGAGGGTGTCAGGTGGTACCTCATTGTTGTTTTAATTTGCATTTCTCTTATGGCTAAAGATCGGGAACATTTTCTCATATGTTTGTTGGCCATTCGGATTTCTGCGTCTGTGAAACTTCTGTTCAAGTCCTTTGCCCACCTTTCAAGTGGGCTATTGGTTTTTTTCTTTTTGGAAGCTATCAGTGTATTGTAGATTTTAGTAATAAGACCTTTGTCTGATGTGTCATTGCTAAAGATGTTTTCCCAGTCTGTGGAATCTCTTATTACTCTCTTGGTGAATTCTTTAGATGTACACATGTGTTTTATCTTCAGTATATCCCATTTGTCGATTTGTGCCTCCTCTGTGTTTGTGTCCTTCCCTATTTCTGATAGCCTGTGTATTCCCTGCACCAAAGTTCTCAAGTTGGTCCCAATTCCCTCATTGATGGCCCTAATAGTTTGGGGTTTAACTTCAAGGTCTGTGATCCACCTTGAGTTTATTCTTGTGCATGGAGTGAGATAAGGGTCTTGCTTCATTCTTCTGCATGTGGATATCCATTTTTTCCAGCACCACTTGTTAAAGAGGGCATTGGCTTCCCATTTGATATATTTGGGGCCTTATCAAAGATCAGCTGTGTGTATGCTGATGCTTTTATTTCTGGGTTTTCAGTTCTCTTCCATTGGTCTGAGTATCTGTCATTGTACCAATACCATGCAGTTTTGAGAACTGTGGCTGCATAGTATGTGCTAAAGTCAGGTAAAGCAAGCCCTCCCACGGTGTCCTCCTTGAGGAGTTCTCTGCTAATTCTGGGCTTCTTCCCTCTCCATATGAAGTTGGTAATCAGTTTTTCCATTTCTTTGAAGAAAGATGATGGTAGTTGTATCGGGATGGCATTAGACTTATATAGTGCTTTTGGCAGAACTGACATCTTAACTATATTAAGTCTCCCAATCCAAGAGCATGGAATATTCTTCCATTTGTTGAGGTCGCTCTTGGTTTCTTGTAATAGTGTTCTATAGTTTTCCCTATATAGATCTTTTGTTTTTTTAGTCAGGTGTATCCCTAGATATTTCAATTTGTGTTTGGCTATTGTGAAGGGTACCACCTTTTTGATCTCTTCTTCTGTGGTCTTATCTGATGTGTGTAACAGTCCGATGGACTTCTGTTTGTTGATCTTGTATCCTGCCACTCTGCCAAACTCCTTTATTGCTTCCAGTACTCCCCTTGTGGAACTTTTGGGATTTTCCATATATAGAATCATATCATCTGCAAATAACGATAGTTTCACCTCTTCCTTCCCCAGACAAATACCTTTGATGTCACTTCTTTGCCTTTTGCTGTTAGCTAAAACCTCCAGCACGATATTAAATAGGAGTGGGGACAAGGGGCATCCTTGTCTGGTCCCCTTTTTCAGTGGGATTGTGTTAGTCTTTTCTCCATTGACTATGACTTTGGCTGTTGGTTTTTCATATATAGCTTGTATTGTCTTGAGGAACTTTCCTTCCATTCCTATCTTCGCCAGTGTCTTAAACAGGAATTGGTGTTGGATGTTGTCGAATGCTTTTTCTGCGTCTATTGATATAATCATGTGATTCTTATACTTTTTCATGTCAATGTGACGAATAATACTAATGGTCTTTCATATGTTGAACCATCCCTGCATCCCTGGTATGAATCCCACTTGGTCATGGTGAATTATTTGTTTTATATATTTTTGTATTCTGTTGGCTAGTATTTTGTTAAGGATTTTTGCATCAATGTTCATTAGGGATCTTGGTCTGTAGTTCTCAATTCTTGTGGGATCCTTGCCTGGTTTGGGTATCAGAGTTATACTAGCTTCATAGAAGGAGTTTGGGAGTTTGCCATTTTTTTCTATGTTCTGGAAAAGTTTGTGTAGGATTGGTATTAGTTCTTCCCTGAATGCTTGGTAGAATTCTCCAGTGTAGCCATCTGGTCCAGGAGATTTTTTTGTTGGTAATCCCTTGATAACCGTTTCTATTTCTTCTATTGCTATGGGTCTGTTGAGATTCTTGATGTCCGCCGAGGATAGTCTAGGGAGGGATTGTTTTTCCAGGAATTTGTCCATGTCTTCCAAATTGTTGAATTCATTGGAGTACAATCCTTCATAGTACTGTGTAACTATCCTTTTTATTTCATTAGGGTCTGTTGTAATGACCCCTCTTTCATCCCTTATTCTTGCTATTGAGATTTGTTCCCTCCTTTCTTTGGTTAGGTTTGCCAATGGTCTATCGATCCTGTTTATCCTTTCAAAGAACCAACTTTTAGCGATATTAATTTTTTCCATAGTTTTTTTATTTTCCCTCTCCTGAATCTCAGCCCTGATTTTTATAATTTCTTTTCTTTTGCTATTAGTAGGGTTGTCCTGCTGTCTCTGCTCTAGTTTTTGTAAATTTTGTGTCAGCGTATCCATCATGATTCTCTCTTCCTTTCTTAGGTGTGCTTGTATTTCTATGAACCTTCCTCTGATGACTGCCATTGCTGTGTCCCATAAGTTTGGGTACGTCATGTGCTCATTTGCGTTGGTTTCTAGAAATTTCCTGATTTCATCTCTGATCTGCACCAGTATGCACTCCTTTTGCAGTAGAGAGTTATTCATTCTCCAATTATTTGCTCTTATTTTCTTTGTCTTCTTTTTGTTGATTTCCAGTCTTATGGCACAGTGGTCAGAGAGAGTGGTCTGTATTATTTCAATGTGCTTAAATTTATGTAGATTTGCCTTATGCCCCAGCATGTGGTCTATCTTCGAATATGTGCCATGGGGACTTGAAAAGAATGTGAATTTTTTTTTATTTGGATGAAAAGCTCTGTAAATATCTATTAGGTCAAATTGTCTAATTGTGGAGATTAGCTCCCTAGTCTCCTTGTTGAGTTTCTTTCCCTGTGATCTATCTTTCTCAGTGAGTGGTGTGTTGAAGTCGCCCACTATAATTGTCGAGTCTGTGATTTCTTTCTTAATCTTTTGGAGTGTTTGGTTGATGTATTGAGCTGGTCTTTCATTCGGGGAATATATGTTTACAATGCTTAGTGGTTCATTGTCTATGATTCCCTTGAGCATTATATAGTGTCCCTCCTTATCTATTTTTATGGTTTGTACTTTGAGGTCAATTTTATCCGAGATAAGGATTGCAACCCCTGCTTTTTTTGTATTGCTGTTTGCTTGGTAGGTCCTTCTCCAGCCTTTGATGCTCAGCCTATTTTTGTCTGTAGCCTTGAGATGTGTCTCCTGTAGGCAGCAAATTGATGGGTTGTGTTTTCTAAGCCATTCTGCTAGTCTCAGTCTTTTAATGCCTGAGTTCAGGCCATTGATATTCAGGGTTATTATCTCAATGTGCGGACTCTGTGATGCCATTTTATACCTTTTGTGTTGGGAGCTTTCCTACTTTCTTTTATCATTAGTATGTGTTTTGTGTGTGTTTCATTCTTGACTTCTTTCCATCCTTAAGCCATTGCTATCTTGGGGCCTGTTTTCTCTTTGTTGTGGTCTGGGTGAAGTTGTTCTATGTGTTGGTCTCTTATTTGTGCTTGGTGAGTGTTGTTCTTCTGCCCATACTGGGTCGGCGAGGATCTTTTGTAAGGCTGGGTTTGTTGTAACATATTTTTTGAGTTTTTCCTTGTCTGGGAAGACTTTTACTTCTCCATTGATCTTGATCGATAATTTGGCTGGGTAGAGTATTCTTGGATTTGCGTTGTTTTCCTTCAACTTTTGGAATATGTTACTCCACTCTCTCCTTTTTTTCATAGTTTCTGCTGATAGGTCTGAACATATCCTTATGTGGTGACCTTTATATGTGAATGCTTTTTTTGCCCTAGCTGCTCTCATGATTTTCTCCTTTTCCTCAAAGTTGGATAGTTTAACTATTATGTGCCTTTGTGATTTCTTCTTGGAGTCCCATCGTGCTGGTGTTCTTTCAGCCTCCTGGATGGTTGCTTGGTTTTCATTCATTAGGCTGGGGAAGTTTTCCTCCAAGAATTCTCTCGCTACTGTTGCAGATGACTTCTTTGTTGTGACTTCCTCCGGTAGGCCAATAATTCTAATGTTGTTCCTCTTCATAGCATCAGACATAGCTCTTAGGTTTTCTTTGGCTTCTCTGATGCTCTTATTAGATTTTTGTTCACGTTTATTAGTCTGCTTGGTTGTCCTCCAAGACACTGATGCGGTTCTCTGATTCCTTCATTCGATTCTCAAGGAACATGATTTTGCTATTGTTTTTCGTTATTTCCTCCCTAAGGACCTGTATTTCCCTTTGGTGTATGGTTTTTATCTCCTCTGTTGTTTCATCCTTTTTCTGTATTGTTTCCTTCATATCCTGCATGACTCCAAGCAGCATTCTGAGAGTTTCTTTGTATGGCTTCTCAATGTCTGCTTCTTCTATGTATGTTGCTATGTTCAGCACATCTTCTGCCTTTGTCTTTTGTTTCTCTTTTTGTTTCGTTGAGGTCGTTGGGGCTGATGGCTGTTTGCGTTGAATTGTTTTTGAGGGACCAGGTGCCATTTTCTAGTCTCTCTCTGGAGGACTTATAGGAATGCTTCTTTGAACTGCCTACAGCTGATTTTGCTAGGTTATTAACCTACCACTTTATCTTCCTGTGGCTTCCCTATCAGGGGAGTCCCCCAGATGGCAGGTCCGCTGCCTGCCCCAGTGTTGCAGGGTCTTGGCTGAAGTTCCTGCTATTGGTTTGAATATTGATAAGTGTTGGCTAAGCTGTTTTATGTCCCCAGGTACACAGGCAGGAACTCCCTGGTGAGGAGTCAGAGGAGTATCCCCTGGAGAGCAAGCAGACCTTACCCTAGCCTTGGGCTATCTATGCAGGGTGGAGCTCACCTCGCTGGGTGTGGCCCAGGCGCAAATGCCCTAGGGCAATGGGAGTGTCCCTTAAGTCTGCAAAGGAGTGTGAGAGAGCAGTTCAGGAACAAGAGGGGGACCAAAATTAAACAGTGAGACTGGACTGTGCCGGGGTACAGGGAAGTGAGGGAAAGACAAGCAACTATGCAGCTGAGTCCCACTCCTTGCCTGTGCACCTGCAAGGGCCCACTCCCTGCCCCAAGCCCCAGGGCAAACCACAGCTGAGCCCCAAGAAGAGTCACAAGAAAGCTGCTGAGCAGCCCCCAGAGAAGTGGGGCTGCAGAGAGCAGAGATGTTAACTGGCACCGCCGTGTAGCTGAAGCTTGATCCCTGCCTATGGAGCCGTGGGGGTTTGGGTTCAGTCCCTGCTCAGCCCACGCGGCACGGCAAGCTGTGGCTGTGCCCCGAAAAAGCCCCTGCGCAGCCCTCCAAGGCTGCGTGGGAATATAGAGCAGAGACGCAAACAGAAGCAACAATGCAGCTGAACACCAATCCCTGCCGGTGGAGCCTCAAGGGCCCTATCCCTGCCCTGAGGCAGGCAGGGGAAAACTGTGGCTGCGCCAAGGCCAAGCCCTGCTACAGGCTCCAAATGGTCCCGGCTTGGGCAGACACAGTGGCTAGGCTAGGGTCGAGCCCCAGCCGGCTTCCCCTGAGGTAAGCCAAAAGCCCCCAGCCCCTCAAAACCCCTTGGATCTGAGCCTACTTATCTTTATGATGTGCCTCCTGCGATCCAGTGGTGTTGAATTTCCCTCTGAGCAACTCTCCTGGGCTGGATTCTGCGGAGTCCCTCTGGTATGTGTTACTCCGTCGCCATCTTCCCGGAAGTCGCTTTATAGGCTTTTAAATATACAATGGTATTGGAAATTACTGATTGAGACTAGTGGTTTTCAAATCTGGGTATGCATTAGAATCACTTAATTAATAGAACTCTGATTCAGTTGGTTGGTTGCACTGTCCAGCCAGTGGCAAGTGTATTAGATTTGTGATGTATTTTTTCTGTCACTTGTCCAGGACTGTTATTGCATGTATATTGTTTTACATGATGCTCACCACAAATCTCTGAGACTGTAATCATTTTTATTTCCCCTGCTCTGTTCATCAAACTAGACATTAACTTTCCTGATTCTTTCTTTTACTACCATAAAGCCTCAATTTCCCCCTACTATTTCTTCTTTAATACATTTAAATTTTTTACTTGTGAATTTTTAAATCTTTCAAATATTA
This sequence comes from Tenrec ecaudatus, assembly GCF_050624435.1. Taxonomy (NCBI): domain Eukaryota; kingdom Metazoa; phylum Chordata; class Mammalia; order Afrosoricida; family Tenrecidae; genus Tenrec; species Tenrec ecaudatus. The sequence goes on along the minus strand of NC_134539.1, from coordinate 25,291,626 downwards.
TGTTTTTTAAATTTAGTTTTTATAATTCTTATCACTTCATTGACTTTTTAATGAGTCATTGTGGTCATACTTTCAATTAATTCTTCCAACAGCATTTCTTTTGAATATTTGAATGTTTATAATAGATGGTTTAGAGCATTTTAATTTATTTTTATTAGATATAGGTATGACTTATCTGATAGTGTGTTCTATGTGTGTTGTCAGTTGGTGGTGGGTAATGTGCTGCTGTGATGCTTAAAGCAATATCACAAATACTAAGAGATTTGCAATTGGTAAACAGGTTTCAGCAGAGCTTCCAGAACAAAAACAGGCTCAGTAGAAGGAATAGATTGTGGACTTTTGAGGGGTTCTCCAATAAAAACCTTATGACTAGCAGAACATCTTCTGATCTAGTGTTACAAGATCAGTCAGTCTTTGGAGTTAGAAGATACTCAAAATACAACTGGGCAAGAGCTGCCTTCTCAAAGTAGAGTCAAATTTCATACCATGGTTGGGGTAAAGCTTTGGGACCGTCATTTCCTAATGAGACATGGCTCCAAATGTGAAGAACAGTTTCAGACACCCATTAGCAACGAGAACTTGGAATATATGAAGCAAAATCTAGGAAAATGGGGACCTGTCAAAATGAAATTGAGTGAATAAAAGTTGATGTAATAGGAATCAGTGAACTGAGCTATTTTGAGTTGGAAAATGGTATCGTTTAGTAGGGGATTGAAAAATTCTAGAGAAATGGTGTCTAGTAGTCAAAAACAACATTTTCAATAGCTATCTTCAAGTTTGATGAAGTCTGTTATATATTTGTATATATAATACAAACTTGGGCCAAGGAATTTTAAATATCCTATGTGCTGATTTAGTAATGTTCATAATTTATCTTCAGTTTGTAATATCCATTATCATGGCTACACAGACCTCACAGACAAAATTCATGATTAAAGGGCTTATTAAGAAAGCTAATAAGTTTTAAAAGCAGTGAGAAATGCACAGGGTTGAGTTGTTTATCAGGACGCATTGCAAAGTTCGTTCAAGTCATCTAACAAATGGCCAAAGGGCATGTCACTTTTCAATAAACCTCAATCCACAGGCATTGGGCTTAAACTCTTTGGGTCAGCAAATTCAACTTCCCCAGTTAAGTGCCAGAGGCATTCCTTTCCTCAAGTCAGCCTCCGGAATGTAGCACTGCTCTTTCCTGTTCTTTGGCTTAGGACGTCCACCCCTCTGTGCCATGCTCTGGCCTCTGGTTCTGTTGCTTCTCCTCTGATGTTGTAGCTCTCATCTGGATCCCGGAGGCCATTGCCCAGCAATCTTGGGTCCAGAAGACGTACTCTACTCCTGACTCTGGCTGTTCATGAGATTTCTCTTCCTACGTCTCAGAGGGCTCATTTTATACACAACAGGTTGACAGTCTTGTTAGAAATTACTCACACATGAATCCTGTCAGTAACTTGCTCCTACCTTTTTAATAGACCCAGGGCTGCAAAAGAACAGACAGTCCTGTTTTGGGAAAAGTGCAGCCATCCTTGGAAGTGAGGATGGTGAGGCTCCTTTTTGTGGGAAACTAACACTGAGGGGAATCTGAGGAGGATTATATTCCCTAACTTAAAACAGGGAATCTGGAAAGACAGTATTCCATAGTAGGAAAACCTCCACTTTGGTATTTTAGAGGTGAAGTCTAAGTACATTATCCTGCTTTAAATATCATTCCCACAGATTCTCCCCTTCACAGCTATGCTGCCCTAAAGTGAGCACATGGTTGATTCGATCTCTCCATAGAAACAGATATTGTCCTTTTGCTCTCTCTTCCTGCAGTGACACCCCTTCCCCCTTATACCTCCCCCAATGCAGATATTAGGTTTCCTCACCTGTGAACTTGGGGAAATTACTGTAGATACTGCCCACCTTGTTACACAGGTAACTCCTAAATATGCATGTTTTATGGCTACTTATACATGTCTGAAGATAGTAAAGTTTGCTCTCACGTTGAGCAGTTCTACACGGTCCATCAAGAGGAGCTGCGGTGAGCATGCTTCCTTAAAATATGTCTTACTCCTTTATCTACTCTCTCTCCTACATTTCTTCCTCTGTGACTTTACTATAGTCTTTATCTATTATCGCCCTTCAGTTGTTGGAGGCTGGTTTCCTCTGGCACATTTTCATGTACTTTGGATGTGTTCTTAGGAGAGACCAGTCCCTGGAAAAGAACATCATGCTTGGGAAAGTAAAAAATCAGCGAAAAAGTGGGTTGACACAGTGGCTGCAGCAGTGGTTTAAAACATAACTAGTTTCAAAGATGGTGCAGGATCAGGCAGTGTTTTGTTCTTTTGTGCATATGGTAGTTATGACTTGGAAACTACTTGATGACAATTAAGTACAGCAAGGAAGTCCAGTTAATACAACCAGCCTTCAAATTTAGACACCAACCACTAAAGCTAGTGATGAAGAAATTAAAGAAGTTTAACAACTTCTTTAGTCTGAAATTGATTCAACATGTAATTAAAATGCATCAATGATTACTGGCAATGAGACTGTGAAAATTGGGGCCGGGGGAAAGGAAGGATTAATAGTTGTTAAATATGGCCCTGGTGATAGAAATGAAATTGGAGACTTCATGATACAGCTTTGCAATATCATTGATTAATTCATTGCAAATACCCTTTTCAACAACATGTACGGAGGGTATACAAGTGGTCTTGCCCGGTGGAATACACAGTAATCAAATTAACTACTTCTATGAGAATGTATGATGAAGAATCTTATCAGGTGCAATAAGACCAGAGCTGTCTGTGACCTCGACTGTCAGTGATTCAGATGCAAGTTAATGTTGAAACATAAGCTGAAGAAAATTAAAAGAAGTACCTTGAATATATCCCAGCTGAATCTCGAGAGAACATCCTAAGAACCGTTTTGACCCACAGAACACTGGCTGAAAACTTAAAAATTTGTAGGATGACATAACAAAATACCATATTAAAGAAAGCAAAAGATAATTAAGAAAACAGAAAAAACTTTAATATCAGAAAAGACTGAAACTTATTTTTGACTTTACACTTTCTTAGCATAGGCTAGTGAGTGATTCCATCACTAAATCAGTTGATTGAAATATTTCACTTGGTATTTTGTCCATTCCTGGAGCCTTATTTTTGGTTAATCCCTTTAGTTGCAAATTGGACATTTTCCTTCAAGATCATTGATTATCAATCATATGCTACCTCTCAAAATGGTTGAATATTGACCAATTCTTTTTGGTATGGCAACATTGTGCATTTAATCCATCTTCTTTTAATGTTCCTTATATTTTCTTCAATACTTTGAACATGGAATTCTTCATTATTACAAATTGAGGCTTGAATTATCTTTAATTTGTTCGGCTTGGGAAAGGCTGAGTTCTTCCTTCTTGACTTTCTATCCATTCCTAGAGTTGTACAGTTCATTAGAATGCTAACTTAGTCGAACCAAGTATTGTATCGGGCAACTTTGTAGCACACGGCTTCTTAAAGGAGCGAAAGAACCAAGATGTCACTTTGAAGACTAAGACGAGCCTGACTAAGACACTATGCGCTCAATGACCTCACATGTATATGGAAACTGCATGATGAAATAAGGAAGATTGAAGATTGCTAAAGACAAAACGAGGGCATGCTGAAGAGGAGAACTGATAGTGCCCAGCTATCAAAAGGTATAGCATCTGGGGTCAAAAGATAAAGGCTTAAAGAAAAATAAGCGGCCATCTGACTGAAAAGCAGCGAAGCCCACATGGAAGAAGCACACCAGCCTGTGTGATCATGGGGTGTTGATGGGATCAGGCTTCAAGGACTGAAAACAAACAAACAAAATCATTTCATTTTGAATGAGGTAGAGGGCAGAATGGAGGCCCAAAGCCCACCAGTAATCAATTGGAAACCCCATCAGAAGGGCCACAAGGGATGGTTGAGCCAGTCAGGGTGCAGTATAGCCTCGACTGAAACACATAATTTCCTCTAGTCCTTTAATGCTCTCCCCCACCCACACTATCATGACCCCAAGTCTACCTCACAAACCTGGCTGGACCAGAACATGTACACTGGTACAGATAAGAGCTCACAACACATGGAACCCAGGGCAGATAAACCCCTCAGGACCAATAATGGGAGTAGTGATACTAGGAGAGTAATGGACAGGGGGTAGAGAGAGTACTGGTAAATCTGTCCTGATGATTGACTATGACCTTTTTCAGGGGGATGGACAACAGAAAAGTGGGTGAAGGGAGACTGTGGTCAGTGTAAGACATGAAAAACAAATTTATAAATGATCAAGGATTCATGGGGGAGGGAGGAAAAAATGAGGAGTTGATACGAAGGGCTCAAATAGAAAGAAAATGTTTTGAAAATGATGATGGCAACATATGTACAAGTGTGCTTGACACAATGGATATAGATGGTTTCCAACCGCCAACCATTAGGATTGCAGCCCAACTCTTAATCACCGTACCACCAGAGCTCCTCAGCATTAAGTAGTCATAAAAATAAATGTTCTGTTCAATATAGTAGCTTTGAATGCCATCAGCCTAACAGTCATCAGTAGGAGAAGAACAGGTTGGAGTTGCTAAGTCTCAGAGAACTCTCCTTAATTGACTTCTGTGGGAGCCCATTGGAAAGCACTAAGAAAGCTGCCGCTGATCTGACTTGAATCAGAGCTAGTTCCTGGTCAACAGCCAGTTCCCAAGCGTACTTGTGGAGTACATTTCAGTTTAATATTTAACATTTCAATGAAGTTAAAATATACTTGAGGAAAAATAAGAATCTACCATAAAACAAAACCAAAATAAAAAACAAATGAACAACTAAAAAGTAATACATGGAAAAACTAGGGAGGGGATTCCAAGGGCTTTGAAACAACTCAAAATATCCCTAGTGAGTAATAACAAGTGCTGGTCAGGGTTTCTTGCACGTTCAAGAAGGTTTACATCCTCAAGAAAGAGCTCTGGCGGTCCTCACCTGTCATCACTAGTTGACTTTGAGGTTATGCACATCACGAAGTCATGTCTAAGGAAGAGTTTGCAACTGCTTGCCCTTTAAAGAGGTGTCCCAACAGACAGTAAGCCCTTCGGCAAAGTATAGGACACTCATCAGTTTAAGGATTTAAAAAATATTTTTGGCAATCCTTAACTGGTCATTGGACTAAACAATCAGAGACTTCAGTGGTCCCACAGTGTAAAGAATATAGGAAATAACACAATAGGAGTAAGCACTACATAATTAGAAAGGCCTATCTCTATATGATGCATGACTAAAGTATTTCCAGTTACCTTATAACATAGCTGTCCTTCACATTATGTAGTGAAGGTGAACCTTGAAATTTTCTATAATGGAGAGGAGATAAAGGAAAATGGCTATTTTATAAATTAGCCTCATACATTCTTCATAGAGATTATCATCTAATTGTCAGTGTGAGAAGTTCAGCAAGATAGATTAAACACACAGTGTTACCATATCAAAAACTATTGGTCCAGATTCCACCATTTCCAGAGGTAGCATATGACCACGAATCAAACAAGGGATCCTCAAAGAGCATTCTAGATGTACTTCGCCCAAGACATATTTGTTCATTATTTTGGAAGTTCGTGGCATTTTTAATATTCTTTACCAGCAGCATAATTCAAGTATACCATTCTTCAGTCTTCCTTAATTGATGTCGAATGTTCACATGCATATGAGGTGATTGAACATAGCATGGCTTAGGTAGTTGATGTTTTTTGTTTATGTTTAATTCTTTGATCTGTAAATTCGAATCTTATCCTTTTCCTAGCTTTAACCCTTTCTGTTACAAGTATTTCAACAACAACAACTTTGGACCTAGCTCAATTTTCAGTCTAATTTTGCATGATTCTGCCTGTATTTCCCATGATCCCTAGCCTATATACCGTCTTCTGACCACTTTTCTTGTGATCTTTGTTCCCAGCTTGGGAATAGGAATCACGTAGAATATAGAACTATTCCCCAAAATCAACTCTCACTTCTGATGTGGGGTCGTGTGTTTAGACCAGACTTGGATGTCACCCTCTGATAAAATATAGGGCCATTTGAATATAAAGGTTTTAAAAGAGCCCTTTACCAAAATATGTCATCTTATTTTTAACAAATCACTTTTCAACATTAAAATAGATATACGAGGGTTAGTCAAAAAGTACAGCTGCTGTGGATCGACGCATACATGCACAGGTATATCAAAATGTGTTTAAATATGTTATTTCATCAATGAATTGTTACACACAGTTAGATAAGGAATACGCTCATCTTGGTCTCATTGGGGTGCATTTCCAAAATATGTCTAATCAAAATGGCTTCTTCTGGGAGATCTTCTGGGTCAATGCAAAAGGACAAGAAGGGGACATCTTGTAAGGTTTTCTTGAAGGAGTATGTAAGACAAACACAGTGCTTATTATGAAGTTTTAGGGTAATTGTAAACCTCGTTGGTGAGAAAATGGCCAAGAAAATTACATGTCGGAAAGTTTTATTTTTTTCTCGAAACAGTGTACCTGCTCATTCTTTAAGGAGGATTCTTCCATGACATTGTTGTTGACAAACCTTACTCCATCCACCTACAACTTTGGTCTTTCCTTTTGTTTCCAAACTCAAAGCATGTTTCAGGGGAACGCAGTTTAAGCTCCTTGAAGATGCTCAAACTGTTGTTTTGACCTGACCTAAGGGGAAGAACAAAGAATGCTCTGGGGAAGGGTGAGAGAGATACTCATACCAGCTTCAGAAATACATCAATCTAGATAGAGACTATGCTGGAGAATGAACATTTCAAATCTTCAATTTTGAATTTAATAGCTTTTACATTAGATAGCAATGCTTTTTGACTTGCCCTTGTACCGAGTGATCTCTAATGGAATCTCAATGTGAAAGCAAGAGGATGGCATTTCTCAAGGGACAGAAAGGAAATTAAATATATGAATTATAAACATGAGAGAAGCATGGAATTTTATGAGTTCTTACATATAATGAACTGACTGTTTAGAAGTGAGGTTAATAAGTTTGACTTTCAAACAGAGAGTTTGGCATTGTGTTTCAGACAGTCTGGGTTTGCTGCTACTCAGTCTACTAATAAAAGCTGTTCACCTTCTTCCTTGATGGGAAAGCAAGGCGCTAGGCATGTGTGGCATGCCGAGCAATGAACAACATGTCTCCGAATTTTATGGGAGCAATGCCATTTCTTCTAGGACCATTAATTCCTTATCTGGCAGATGCCTGCCTGCTAAGTAGCCTTTTGTATTTACTTCAAATTCATCAGTTTGAGATGTGGCTGTACTCCATTCGTAACAGATTGAAAAAAAAATGGACTGTTTACTGAAAGAGAGAAAAAATACATCTGCTTTCCAGAAAAACCCACATCATTGTTGAGCAGAATTCATATTTATTTAGTATCTCAGCTTTGAAAGGTACGTGGTCAATGCAGTTGACTGAGAAGTCACTGAGAGGGCCACAAACCCATAAAAAGCAGTGAACTTGCTGCTTTGAAAACACTGAACTTTCACACTAACTCTCTGTGCTTGTGGGTGGTGTATTTCTCACAGCAACCTCAATTTGTCTCTCAAATGGATTAGGCCAGAGGGCCCTTCTTTACCACGCTGCCTTACCTCTTTTGAGATACGCTAGTTAGTAAAATTAATTAAACGAACATTAAGTCTAGTTTGCCTTTCCTTGAGCTATTTATCTAGGAGAGTGAGTGGTGATTTCTTACACTGATTTCGTACATTGTGAGTATGTAGAGCTGAACCAAAGATGCATTCTCTCCACTCCCTTGTTATTGTCTACTCCCACGACCTTACTTATAAGTGAGGGAAATATGGCCCAGAATGGTGGAAAGACTTACCCAGGCACATGCTGCGTGGTTATGTGCCACGGAGTCAGTTCTGATTCATAACAGTTCTATGTACAAAAGAATGAGATGCTGCCCAGTCCTGTACAGTCTCCACCATTATTGCCACCATGCGGGCCCATCACATTGAGGGTCTCCCTCTCTGTTCATTGATCCTTTACATTGCCCAGCATCATGGTCATCTCTAGATACTGGTTCAGTCTGAAAACACGTCCGAGGCACATGAGATGAAGTGTCCCCGTTTGTGCTTCTAAGGAGCATGCTGGCTGCTTTTTCTTCTGGAAGTCTTTGATCATTTTAATGTTCTTTACCAAGACCACAATTCAAAGGTTCCTGAATCAATTCTTCTTTGGTCTTCTTATTTATTTTCCTGCTTTGGCAAGCATAGGCAACAACTGACATGCCACGGCTTGAGTTAGGCGTACCTTAGACCCGAGGTGACCCCTTCACCTTTTATAATTTTAAAGAGACATTTTACCGTAGATTTCCTTGATGCAATACATTGTTTGATTTATTGACTGCTGTTTTCATGGGAGTTGATTATAGATGAAATAAGTAAAATGAAATCCTGGACAACTTCAAGATATCTTGTTTTCCTCCATTTATAATTCTGCTGTTTATTTGTCCAGTTTTCTTTCTCATGTTGAAGTATAATCCATATTGAAGATTGTGATCTTTGATCATCATCAGTAAATGCCTCAATTCTCTTCACTTTCAGAAAGCAAGTATGTATCATCTATGTATCATCTACGTATTGCAGGTTGTCCGTAAGTCTTCCTCTGATCTTGATGTTACATTCTTCTTCATGTAATCCAGATCCTCATATTGCTTGATCAACATGCAGTTTGCATTCCTATGGTAAAAAGATACAAGCCGGGCACATCGCTTTCCGATGTTAAACCACATACCTCTCTATTGTTCTCTGAATGACCATCTCTTGGACTCTGTCCAGGGGCTCCCTTGCTTGAGGGTGGCCAGTGAACTGTGGCTGTGGACTACCATATATTAACCACGCTCATGCTCTCATTGTCACCTCATCTCCATTGAGTAAGCAAGACCAAAGAGAAATTGATCCATTTGAATTGTGGTGCTGGCAAAGAATAATGAAAGAACCACAGGTTGCTAAAAGCACATGCCTATCTGTGTTAAAAGCAGCATGCACAGAGTACTGTTTGCAAGCAGGGATAGTGAGTCTTCTTACATGCTTTGGACAGTTTGTCAGGAACGACCACCTCTGGAGAAGGCCATCATGCTTGGTTAAAAAGAGAAAGACCCTGACAAGATGGATTGACACAATGACTACAATGGACTCAAACATGGAAATACTGTGAGGATGGCACCCAGCCTGACCGTGCTTCCTTTGGTTGTGAATGGGGTTACTGTGGGTCAGAGTCAGCCTGACGGCACCCAACAACAGCAGCATAGTCTGGAAGGCATGGTTCTGACTTTGTGAATGAATGAGGTTCAAAGTCATGCCCTATACCCAACCCTCATCGTTCATGTCAACATCCTCCAGTCAGCTAAGCGTTTAATCGGTACAATTCAACAATTCATGTTTTGTAGTCTGAAAAGCTGACCTCTACATGGATGTTTTCCCTTTTGTAAATGGTGCTTTAAGTTCTACACCATCAGCTAAATCAATGATACTATCAATAGAATTACCTTACCCAATGGGACTGGGTTATAATCTTCTCTATCGTAAATGATAAGGATGTCCTTAAAGTGAAACAGAGATGTATACACCACAGATATATGAATGGATTCTGAGCTCGCACTTATTTGTAGTCCTAATCAAAGAACGATTTTTTCTTATGACCTGGCCCTACTCCGTACTTACCCTCATGAAGGGATCACTGAAGATATGGGTATGATAGCTAAGTGTGGTGAAGAAATCCAATGGTGCGTGGCTATCAGAAAAAATAGCATCTGGGTCTTAAAGGTGTGTCTTAAAATGAGCAGTGATTTAAGCGAGGTGTCAACTAAGTCCACATAGAAGGAGCATACCAGGCTGCGTGATCTAAGGATTATAGATAATGAAGGCCAAGTATGAAGGAGAGAATGGTATCAGAACTTAAATTGTGAACACCTGATTTTCAGAAGGCTGTGGATGACAGTGAAGCGCAGAAGCCATTTGCAAGGTCCACACCTGGATCGAGCCTCCAGTGAAGCCCCTCTCACAGTAGTCAAAGAGAATAGACTTGGTCTCAGACGGAGAGCATTGTAAAGTTGATGATGGAAAATGTAGATAGGGTAAAATGTCAAATCTTATCATTTGATTGCCCTCTTGACCTAGTTTCAACTTGTTTTGCTTTTTAATATTTTCTGTTTTCATTTCTATTGTGGTGTTTCTCCATTTTGTTTTGATCATTTGTTTATTGTTTTGTTTTGTATGATTTTCTCTATATGAAATCCAGGGTAGATAAATCTATAGGTGCAATAAATGGATTAATAATTCCCTAGGGATATGGCTGACAAGAGTGTGGGGAATTGGGAAGCTAACCACAATGAATACGAGAAAGGAAAAACCTGGTCCGAAAATGATCGTGGTAATTATTGAACAACTCTTCTTAATATAATTCAATGATTAAATTGTATATATGAATTATATGCCAATTAAACTAGTATATTTTTAAAGTAAAACAAAAATAGTGTTCTGGAATTTCCATTCTTTGAAATGGTATCCATATTTTGTTTTTCTCAGGATCATACATCCCACTGATGTCAGAGATTGGCCTAGGAATATACTTGCTGGATTCCAGTACAGGCCATTTCACTTAGCAGTCTGAAATAACTGGCATTTAAGCCCATGGCGGATTTACCAATACTTAACATGTACTATGGCATAGTGTTTATGCATGGGGCTGCTGACTGCAAGACCAGAACTTGGAAACTACCGGTCACTGTGAGAGAAAGAGACATCTTTCTACTCCTGTAAAGAGTAGAAAGTCTCAGAAACTCACAAGGGCAGTTCTACCAGATCCAATAGGCTCCTTAGGAGTCATCATTGATTTGATGGCACTATGTTTGTTTTTTTTGGATGTAAAATTACATAAAATGCTTATAAGCATAGTGGACCAAGGTAAATGTAAAATGAGGAGCTCAACCTCTTGATAAGCAAGTACTTGGAATAAATTATACAGTATTTCTGTATATGACTATTTAGACCTCTACATATATATTATGCATTCAAGAATTCTTGAATTTATCTATGTGTTGAAGATGGATACTTACATAAATATTGCTTCTGGGCAACTGATTAATTCAAGTCTAGATTTACATATCAAAGTTATAACATCTAATGGGCACTTGGCATAGTTATGAACTAAAATTGGATGATAGTCAAAACCTTCTCCTGAGTTCTCTACCTGGGTTGTGTGTATATATAAAATCCATAGCACTTACTCAGTGCTATGTTTCTCTTTCGGTTGGTGCTTTGCCCACCATTTGGAGAGGTAACATAAATTCCTTCCATTAACAATTCTGTCAGCCTCATGTGTTTTTGGAGCCAACACAAATAAGCATTTACTAAATGAAGCATTACTCAAGAATATTGACACCATCCTCTAATGTGTAGATTTAAGATGGCAGAAGAAAAACATGCCAAATAAGGTTGCTTTTTCATAGTTTGTGCTTGACAGAAGATTTCTCCAACTCTCCCCACCTCAACAACATCCACATTGTTCCTCTACCCACTCACCTTTGCAGGGGACAGCCACACGGCCGGAAGTCACTATGTGAGCTGTCTCACTTACTGGTTAAGGCAGACATCACAATGGTGCAGGACAATTTGAAAAGGTGGGTGGGGTGGAAGAGTGGGTTGTTACAGTCAATATAAAATTATGTATTAGCTGATTATTTTGAAACCAACTTTTCATTTATTTACTTTGCTTTTTAGCATGACATTTTATATTCCACATTTAGAATTTTCAAGCTAGGTGGTATACTATTTATATTTTATTGAGATTGAGGGGTTGAGTTTACTGAAGGCAATAGTAGCTAAACAAAAAGAGGAAAACTCAATGCCATCGAATCAATTCTGGTTCATAGAGACTCTATCCAGACCCCACTGCTTCTCTGGAGAGAGACAGGGCTTTTAACTCCCAGAAAGAGTTACATTCTTGCAAACCCACAGGAGCAGTTCTCTCCATCTATAGAATCACTGTGAGGAGTAGCTAATACAGGCTATTTAATTCCTAATCCCCAGAGGCCAGTTATAAATTTATTAATCTCTCTTTATATTATAGACTTGCTAAAGCTACAACTTATTACATTTGGAAAATGAGGAAAATAATGTATGAATGGTGTAAAAATGAAGTCAAATGATGCACATAAAATGCTTAGCACAGGACTTGTTACATAGTTAGCATTCAATGAATATATGCTACAATACTAATAGTTAATAGTAGCAATAATATAATAATAAATAATGTATTATCTTGTTGATGAAGAATATTGAACATACCGTGGTGTCATAAGTAGGTTTATTGTGCTAAAATGGCCAATGAACACTTGTGGGTTTAATTGAAGGGCGGCGAGATGAATGGCTCGGTGAGCCTCACCTTTCTTGTCTCTTGTTCTTTGATCATTGGACCAGTGTGCGGCTGCCTTGTTTGTCTGTGCCTCTGTTTGCAAGCTACACTACCTGTGGGACACCTAACCTATGGACTGCGTCACTAATAGTTTGCGGTTCCTTCAAGACCTGCTTCGCCACACCATTGGAATTTACTTCTCTTGAGCTGGGGACTGATTGTGGGTGACCTGGCTGACTGTTGGTGACCTGCCTTGCTGTTTTGCTGTCTGTGCCGGGATAGCCTGGATCTCTCTATAGAGGACTACTCGGCGGCCCTTAGCACTTGACAGACTGCCAGTGTCTCACAACTCTCTCACAGGAGTGAGTTGCACTGCGCCCTTTTTCCTGCTTATGGATTAATTAATTGTTTATTTCTTATGTTATATATCTATCTTTATAAATATATACAAAATTATTATTGTCCTGGTTTTGTTTCTCTAACATACCTGGACTGCCAGACAAACAAATATACCTATTTTGAGAAAGGACAGACAGACTTCTCCTGAGGAGCTAGGCTAGTGAGGTTCCTCTCATGTCCCCTGAACATCTCTCAGGAGGGAAAAGTTTCTGGAAAAAAGACAGCACAGTTGGCAACACACAGACCAGGGCAAGACCAAAGGAGGATCCTTAACAAAGTGAATGGATGGCGTGGCTACAACAGTGACTCAGACAACAGGAGGCTTGCGCGAGCTGAGCAGCGCACCAGGAGCCTGAGCCGACTTGACCGCATCGCGCAGCCAACAAGTCGTGTCTAGTTGGCAATGGAATAAAGTAATTGACTAAGTTTAATTGTAACCAAGACAGTCTGTTTTTGACCTGGAAGTAAGTATCAATTTGGGCAAAATACTCTAAACCATGCTAGAGTATTATTTTCTTTATAATTATTAATACTGTTTCAAAGTCTTTGTATGATAAAGCACACACTTTAGACACAGGACTAAACAAAATATCTTATATAACGTAGCAAACCAGGCTCAAGAAGTAGGAAAGAATGAACGGCCCAGCATCATGCCTTTGATTGTTATGCCAAGTTATATATTATATCAGGTATTAGATCATTACGTGGCAGTTTATATTATATTATTATATTATATTATATTATATTATATTATATTATATTATATTATATTATATTATATTATATTATATTATATTATATTATATTACATTACATTACATTACATTACATTACATTACATTACATTACATTACATTACATTACATTACATTATATTATATTATATTATATTATATTATATTATATTATATTATATTATATTATATTATATCAGGTATTAGATGGTTATGTCATGATATATGTTATATTATATCAGGTATTAAATTTTTATGCCATGGTATGTATTACATTATATTGTATTATCTCAGGTATTAGATTGTTATGCCGAGGTATGTGTTATATTACATCAGGTATTAGATGGTTATGCCGAGGCATATGTTATATTACACCAGGTATTAGATGGTTATGCCGCGGTTCCAGGTGGGCTCAAACCTGATGCAGCGAGAGCAAGAGGGCCTTTTCCTGCGGGGCCTTTACATCTAGGAAGAACCTTTCGTTTAGATTTTAACATTATCTTTTGAGAAAGTACATAGAAACCTGCTGCCAAGCCCATTGGCATAGAGTTGAAAATGATTCACTGGGGTCCTATATGGACAAAGTGGAACTTCCCCCGTAGGGTTTCCAGACTGTACTCTTACAGATTCAAACAATCTTTCTACTGCGGAGCATTTGGTGGGTTCCAACCATTGACCTTTCCATTCGCAGCCCAGTGCTTACGTGGTGGGTTTCAAGGTAAGATCTCTATTGTAGAACCTTAACCCTGCGTCTCTTTGCTTTGTGAACTGAATGTATGATCCCTGCAATTATCTCATAAAACACAATCAAGGCTTATCATTTGTGTGGTGTGTGCCAATATAAAAATGTTAATTTATTAATATAAATAGTTCATATATGCCACTATTTCATCATTTTTGACATTATTTTGATATTTCCTTTTCCCTACTAATATACATCAAGCCTTCTAAAATAGAAATTGCCCAGGTTTTTGTTACTGTTGCTGTTGTTCTTATCTTTCCGGATGCTTTACAGCAAGCTCAGATGGTCTAAACAGGGTAGCCATAGCAAAAAAGAGCAGAGGAGAAGGGAAATGTCAGAAGAAGGAAGAAGGCAGGGACATTACAGGACATTGATGAAGGCATGTTGGCAATTGCAATAGAAATCAGGGTTTCTACATGAAATTCGCCTTAGAAAGTCTCCTCTAGAATTCACTAGTGAATCTTCTACCCCTTGTCTGTAGTTAGTGGACTCTACTTAGAATTGAATGTTATTAAACCAAAAGCACAAACTTCTGTCTCAATCTCACCAGTCAAATGCACATAAAAATATGTGAAAATACCAAAAGGGTGGCTTTTCAGCTGAGCTGTAGACAAAACTTGTAATTTCCATTCTCAGCAGACAAACCACCTGTTTTCTGCCTTGGTTGTCACCAGAGAAGAGGCATCAAAGGAAAATGTTTGTTGACTTCCCAAATCCAACCCGTTCCCATCAGCCAGCCCCAATGCATAGTGATTCTGCAGAGTACAAAATCCCCTGATGGTTTCCAAGTTGAAAAATTTTTATTGAAGTTGATATCCATGCCTTCTTTTCCGCAGTAAGTGGCTGATGGGTTCGAACCGCAACTGTCTGGGTAGCAGCCAAACACTTAAATTCCGGTACTAACAGAAGAGTTAAAGTCAATTTTAGAATATGTAAATTGTCTTGATGAATGCAGTGCACTGAATGGGAAACATGTGCTAGACCAGTACAGATCTCTAATGAAATGAGAGCATCCGAAAGCCCATCTTTTATGTGATGAACATAACAACACAAATTAAACATCAAACAGAGCAAGGGAAACAGAGTAGATAGGTGCTCAGAGTGAATATATTTATTCAAATGTATTTGTCCTTTAGCACTGAAAAATTTTGTATTTACATTATAGAACCGAAATTTTTTATTATTCTGCTTTGGGTTAATGTAGTCATAAGCAAGGTTTAAGCAAATAATCTTATTCCTAGATCTTGCACTCAAATTTGCATCCAGTATATTGATATGAAGTGAGGAAAAAGAAGTATTACTTAAAAACTTGAATGGTCTTTTGACAATTAAATTTCTACTCCTCATTATAATAATTTATAAAACCTGAATTTTAAAAGGGATTTATTTCAAGTATTCTTTGGTTTTATCCATATATGTGTCTATCTTTCTTTCTATCTATTAATATTATATTCATCAGAACAGTGTGAACTGATGGCATATTTTCATTTAAACAACAGTGACGTGTTCTGGTTAAATGCCTTGTATTTGAAGGTGCAGAGCTGAAGCCTGGCTTACAATACCAGGTTTTCTCTTGGGGAGGCTTAAATGAGGCATATTGCTAAGCAAAAAGAAGGTGCTTTGAGCCCACCAGCTGCTCAATAGAAAAGATATGTGGCAGTCTGGTTTCATCATACAAATGACAACCTACTCTATGTCCTCTACTACTCTATGGACTATAAGGTCACCTTGATTTGGAATCTGCACCATGGAAGTGCTCCCGCCCCCCCTGCCCAGAAATGACCTTCACCAGGCCATTGGTTTATGTGAGAATGATTTATATATGACTAGACCTTATATATATTTTGTTTTTCTTTGTATCCTCAATTGGGCTTTATGATACTTTGTCAGCTAGCAAGTAGTATAGGGGTGGTGTCAGACCACCTCTAACTTCAAGAGGGGTAGAGAAAGAGAACCCCCCCCCCCCACCACACACACACCATTAGAGGTAGCCCAAGGCCAATTCTCATGCAGCAGAGGTCAGGCCAGTCTCCACCCTTGGACACTTTTCCCACATTGCCCACCAGCTGTGTTTCCCATCACATCGACTCTGCGGGCTTTGAGCATCGGTTGCTGTGGATACCACATTCATGATATCCACTTTATTTTGGTGAAGTAACTGGTTACAATTCATGTCAAGAACACTCAGAATTTGCTTCTCCAATCAGGAAAGCCTGTCTGTCAGGTGTGCCCAAAGGCTTACCTCTTTCTAGCCTGGCTGTTAGCCAGGTTGTCCCTTGGTCTCTGGCCTTTTGGGCAATACCACAAAGCTCTTTTAGTGCTACTAACACAGTCCCCAAATGTTTTACGCTCCACCTTGAGTAAATGTTAGCTCAAAGGCACTCAGTTCTACCTCTCGCTTCCCTCCAGGTAAGTGTCCAGGAAGTTCCCCACTAGGTCAGCTGGCACTCAGCAGTCTGGCTGAAAGCCCGCCATGGGCTGCGAAACTCACCACACTTTTTTTCCGCTTAGTTTCTTGCTTCTGCTGCCTTTGCTGCACCAGTTCTCTGCTGCTTCTCAGCCATCTTCTGCCATTTCTGTTTCCTGAGCTGAGGGACTTAAGCACAGGCATCTCAAGGTCACACTTTACTCCTGCCTCGTAGGTTTTCATGATTATGAAATCTTCTACTTGATAGTTCAAGTGACTGTAGTGTTGATGTCAATGTTGGTTGATAGAGAGGTGGCTTTGGCACCAGAAAATCAAAAGATTCTAAATTAATGTGGACATTTTTTCCATACCTAATGTGTAAGTAAAATAATATAATGAAAGCAAAGTAGAGTCAAAGGAAAGTAATCTGTTGAGATGTGCAAGGACCTGGCGTTTGAAAACCCCAAAGAAAGAACTTGCTGAACATCTCTTAGATGGAAAGAACTGAAGAAAAAGGCCCAAGCTTCAAATGGCCATTACAGAAAGATTCAACGGGCAAAGTATTGCATGATGCAGGGAGCATCAAAGAAAGAGGAAGTGAACACAGAGTCATTGTACCAAGACCTGGTCAACATTCAGCAATCTCATATGGAAGCATATGATCAAGGATCAATGGTGCCGAGGGAAGACATTAATGGTGCATCGATGGTGTTTGCAATAGACAAGGCTATAGGAATTGATGAAATAGCAATATAAATATTTCAGCAGGCTGATGAAGCGCTGGGAGCACTTGCTCATCTATACCAAGAGATTTAGGCAACAACTACCTGGCCAACCGACTGGGAGAGATCCATGGTCAAAACCATTCCAAACAAAGATGACCCATAGAATGTGGTTCTGTGTGGATCAGGCACAGGAGCAGGCCATTTGGATCAAGAGCACACACTTGGATTAACCACTATGCAGTGGGTCATGGAATCGAGTTTTTTTTATGAGTTGCTATATCATTATTTATTATCCCCAAATAATATTCCTGGCAAGAAGCTAGGCAAAAAATGTATAAAGACAAACATTAATTGACGTATTAAGCAATTTCTTGATTAAGAACCTAATCTTTATTTTCACTCTTGCCTTTACTTTTTAGCTCTAGTTCGCTTTTCATGCTTTCTGTCAATGTGAATGTCTTTCCTTAAGATAGAGTTGCTCTGATGATGTTAACTCTTTCTTCACTAGGAAGTTTTGGGAAAAGTGTATTATACTTTTAATTTCTTTATATTTTAATTTCTTTTATGTATTTTCTCCAGTTGTATGAATGAAAGCTCCATAATGATATGACTCCTACTTCTCATTGAATACGGTATGCATTTGATGCATTTCTACTTGGTAAAACAATTTTTTATAGCAAGTGTTAATGAATTCTTAAGCATTTGCATACATGAAGGGAAGGTTTTCAGTAACACAATATAGGCATCACAATATAAAGAAATAAGCAAAATAAAAACACCATATGTAATTACTATTTGAGCACAAAAAATAAGTAAGCGATGAGGTCATCTAGGTTATAAGACACATATTCAGTTTTCTCTCATAAATTATAAAATGAGTGTAAATGCAAAACATTGTAATACGATTTCACTTCAACTTTCTAGATAATTTCTGGAATTTTAGTTTCTAAAATCATCACACTGGATAAAGATTTAATTTTTATAGAAGACCTCTAGAATATTTAAGATTTATGAGGGAGTACCCCCTCTCCATCCATCCCCCCAAAATAATTGGACAAAAAGCTCCGTTGGGTGGAGCTTTTGTAATAGGCATTTTTCCTACTAGGCAAGCATCCAGCAACTTACTCTGAGTTAGTGCACCCAGTGGTGTTGCCTGGGATTGTTCTTTCTGGTTTTAGGGAATTTTTTCATAAAAGCAGTTTCCTTAAACCTCATTTTTTGTGATGGCCAATTTAAGAGAACAGCAGAACAGTGTGCAGCTGTGGAATTTTGTTTCCTGCTCGGGAAAAATGCTGCAAAAACTGTTTTGATGCTGAACACAGATTACAAGGACAAAGTTGTGGGGAAACTCGTGTATGAGTAGTTTTCTTGTTTCAAAAAAGGTGCAATGTTGTTTGATGACAAACCTTGTTCTGGATATCCATCAACTTCCTGAATGGATGAGAATGTCAAATAGTAATACATTTGGAGTTTGTTTCACCATGTCAAACTATTAAGCAATTTAGAGGTTCTGAAAAGATTGCATAACTGCGAGACAAGAGAAGGCCTGATCTGTGACAGACAGGGGACTGGTCTTGCCAACATGACAATGCACCAGCTCACACAGTCATCTCAGTGAGCCAGTTTTTATCAAGAAACAGCATGCCTCTCATGTCCCATGCACCTTACTCACCTGACCTTGCTCCATGCAATTTCTTTTTGTTTCTGTAACTTCAGAGAGCCATGAAAGGACAGCGATTTGATCATTTAGAAGTAAAGAAAAAAGGAGGGAGGTGCTGTCAGCCATCCAAACAGATGAGTTTGAAAAATGTTTCCAAGAATGGAATCACAGATATGATAAATGGATTGAGTATAATGGAAAGTACTTTGAAGATGATAAAGTTATTTTGCAGGAAACATTTAAATGCAAAGCTTTGAAAAAAATTCCATTCCGGGGGTACCCCTTTGTAAAAGATCTCTAGTATATGGAAAAAAATAAAGTCTTAGAAAGCACATGACCTGGGTTTGAATTCTGACTGTATCCTTACAATTGTGTAATTTCAGATCTATAGATAGCTAATTTATAGAATGGAGAAAAAGTGTCCATTTAGATGGATTTTGTGTCTATTAAAAATAATTTTATTTCAGAACTTAGCCCTGAACTTAAAATTGATATAGATATTAATGATTATCCTTTATAAATTAGCACAAGAAAAAGGGATGAATGAGAAGAATAGTAGAAACTTAGGGAAATGGGAAAACATGCTACTATTGTTTGAAATTCTTTTAGGCTATGATGACATGTACCCCTACATTTGTGCAGAGTCTATAAAAATATAATTATAAAAAGTATAATTTTATAACCTGTGTCACTGAAATAGTTGTGTCCTTTGTTCACTATGTTTACTCTATTTTATCTGGACAGATGGACACACGCAATGCCCACCTGTAGGTTTAGCCAAGAGCCATTTTTATCTCTTTACTTCTGAGTTACTGGATTTCTGTGTTCCACTATAGGGTTTTTTGTTTTGTTTTGTTTCTTTTGATTGTTAGCTTCATTCTGTATATCTCTGATCTTTTTCCTGGCATTTGGCAAAATGATTTGAGTTCTTAATTTTAAATCCGCTTTATACACTCCTGTAAGAACCCTGGTGGCACAGTGGGTTAGGCTTTGGGCTTCTACTGTTCAGTTCAACAGTTCTAAACCACCAGCTTCTCCTAAGAAGAAAGGTAAAGCTTTCTACTCTCATAAAGATTTTTAATCTTGGAAACTCACATGTGCTGGAGGGTCACCATGAATCAGCATCAACTTGACAGCAGTGTGTGAGTGAATGAGTCCTGTGGAGAATAAAATATTGAGGCCTCTGCGGATATGCTTGACATGGTTTGGGTTCACTTAGCATTTTAAGTACCAATCATAATTGCTACCCAATTATGCCAGCATGTTGATAAACCTAAAGCATATGACTTTGAACCTACAACCACGGAATCAATATTCTGAATTTATTGAAAGAAACTATTAAACAGTCAATTTTAGATGGTGGACATCCTTATGTTTTTAGTTGCTTTGCTTTAGATTACTCCTATTTCCTCTTCTAAGTTTGCCACCAGAGCAGTATTGGCTTCTAGCCACCCAGTGCTCAGAAGTGTTAGGAAAGGAGCAGAAAGGAAAACAGGAAATATATAAAGAAAGCACAATAAGTGATATTACAGTCTGGGGTCACACACTGAGAGAAAACAAACTATGATTGTGGTATTAAAACTTACCTTTGCTGTAAACCCTCAGCAATTTCCCAATAAAATTTTTTTAAACATATATGGAAATAAATATTAGCTCCATACATAAGAATTTTAGAGTTAGGTTTTTGTGTTAGCGATCCACTGTTATATAAAGCGATTATGCTGAGATTTAGTAGCTCAAGACAATAAACATTATCTCTCACAAACAAAAAGACCATCTCATAGTTGCCGTGGGCCTGCGATTCAGGTATGGCTTTCCTGGATGGAAAGAGCTCAGGGTTTCTCATGGGGTCAAATTCAAGGTGCTCGTGTGGTTGTTGATATCTGAACACTTTCTGAGTCTGCAGGATCCGTTTTTAAGACAGCTCACTCATATTGCTGTTTTGGCAGAAGGCCGCACTTCTTTTCCGGACCGTGGCAGAATGTCCCAATTTCATGCCATTTCATCGTCTCCTAGGATTGCTTGAATGCCTTCACAACATGGTAGCTGGCTGCCCCAGAGCACATGAAGAGCGCATGCTCCAGCCAGCTAGCATGCAAGAAAGAGAAATCCTTCTACTCGGGCCTTTATAAATGCGAGACAAGAGATCAAGTCCATTGATGGCATGCTTTATATGGTTACAGAATGATTTCCTCTGTCCAATGAAATGACATCTGGCATTAGGGATTTCTGAGACTTTGTATGCTTGGTTGGAGAGGGGAAAACAATTGTTTGAATCTTGATATTCTCTTTGTAGGCTTTTAGCGCTACATACAGATGCTTTGGATTGCATATTATTTCTGAACCCAGTTTTATCGCATACAGATGAGTGCTGTTTGAAAGGTTTTCATAAAAGAGTTTATAAGGTTTGAAGAATTTAGATATATTCTAAACAAAACAACTAAATTAGTGTATTATTTGTGATTCCTTATCATTGTTTCTTTTAAAAATTATTCCATATATTAAGAGCAGATAACCTAGAAATTAGTGTTTGTTACTAGAACATTCAGTTGTTTCTTCCTGTTATTATTGAAATAAATTTGATATTCTTTTCTAGATAACATTTAGTAGAAAGGGTTTTATTTTTCTACGAAGAATAATTTCTACTTAAAGTTTTCATGAGTTGGGACTTCACAGCCAATATTGAGTGTGTGTCTAGTTCTCCATTAGATGACTCTGAATTGCTGGCACAGGCTCATCTACATTTTGAATTTTACTGAGTCTGAATAATGTGCTTTGTAATGAATGTTTATGGTCAGGAATGCATTAAATGGACTCTGGGAAAATTAGCTCTAAACCTTTTGTGCTTTTTGCATCATTTAGATATCACAAATGTTTCTTCTATAGAAGAAAACAATGATAGCATTTGCAAATGTTTTTTTTATTTAGAAATTTTTATGATTCTTTAGTATAACTTAAATTTATGCTAAGCATAATTAAATTTAAGAGACTATGATTAGCCAAGGGAGAATGGAGAGCTAAATACTCATTTTTTCCAAATAAACAAAATATGAAAAATTGAGATAAAGAAATTCTACAAATAATTTCGATAAAAGGTCTACTTTTATCCCAGAAGAACAATTACAAGGGGATCTTATCAATCATCCATAGGCTATTATTTATTCTTTTCAATACAATGAAATTTATAACAGTTAAAACAAAATTTATTTTCCAGCTTTTAGCGACTTTAAAAAACACAGTATAAAACAACGAGCTCTCCAAAATAATTTGTAGATCCTCTAAAGATTTCCTGAATTGAAGTATAGTCTCTAGCTTCTCAACACATTTTCCCTAATACTACAAAAGAACTTTATTTATATACACGCCACTTCAAACTAAACTGGATTATGAGAATCCAGAAAACCATGTCCAAAAGTATAAATTAACAAGTCAACTCCAAACTCACTGCCATCAAGTCAATTCTGACTTATAGTGGCCCTGTCTAGGGTTCCTGAGGCTCTGCGGATCTTCCTAGGAGCAGGTGGTCTCCTCTTTCTCCTGCATAGCAGCTGGTGGGTTTGACCACTGTCCTTTCAGTTAGGAGGACAGTGGTTAGGCACCAGTGCCACCGGGGCTCCTTCATAAATGGTTCTCAAGTCAAAACTTCAGGCCATTGAGTCCTTTCTGACTCCAAGAATAGGGGGAGCCCTTCCCCCTGTGGGTTTCTGAGACTGTGACTCTTTATAGGAATAGAAAGTCATGTCTTTCTTCTGCAGAGATGTTAAGGGTTCTGAACTGCTGACCTTGTAGATAATAGCCCAATGTGTAACCACTATCCCACCATGGCTGCTTTGTGGAAATTAGAATTACTAGTGGGAACTAAACGTTGTTTGAAAGTTCTGTCCAACTTGAAAAAGAATGGGTGGCTACCATGTATAACATTATCACAGCATTTCTCAAACGTTGTGGTTAGGTGCTGTCCAGTCAGTTCTAATTCACACAACCCGATAGACAACGGAACGGAACAATGCCTGGCCCTGCATCTTCCTCACCATTGTTGCTGTGCTAGCGGCCTTCGCAGCCGCCTACAGGGTTGCTCTGTCTTCTCGAAGATCTTCTTTTTGTCACGCAGCCTCTGCTTGACCAATCCTACTGTCCTCCTCTAAGGAATGGTCCATCCTGACAACGTGACCCAAGTGCGTGGAGCAAAGTCTCGCCCTTCTCACTTCGAAAGAGCAGTCTTTGTACTCAGCCAGGAGGAGTTTTAGTTTACGTTTGCGGGGTTCTGCAGTCATTGATACTTTCTTAGAACATTTCTGTAAGTGCTCGTAGCAAAACTGCTAGAAACCCGAAGGCAGGGTGATAGCGTACAAAGACGATGGCTTTGGCTTCAGAAGATAGATGTCGTTTCAGAGCTGAAGGTTTTTCAGCTACTTACCTCACTGGCCCAAGTACCAGGCTCCTAATTGGAAAATAGAAACCACATAGTCCCCGTTATTGAGTTTTTAGTAGGATCAAATGAAATGCTGTAGACAAAATACTTACTGAGGTAATTAGGTATCCTGGACCATTAATGACTGCCTTCCTTCCCTTTCCTTTAATCATATGAACTCCTTATAGTTAGATTCGAATTTTTCTGATATTTGGATATATTGAATAAACTCACGAAAAGCTAAGGAAAGAGAACCATGAGCTGTGCATAGTGTAACCTTAATCTATATTTACATAGAACACTTTTTACATACATTTTAGCAATTTGAGGAAATTTAGACACTCATGATGACAAATTCTTGCTTTTCAAATGGTCTCTTTAGTACCACCCATCCTAACACACTTGGCAAATAATTTTCCCAGCTACCGTCAGAGAAGTTTGATTCCTTGTCACTTTTGAAAGTGCTGAAGTGCCGCAACTGCTCCATAAAGGTGTTCCAGGGACGTGGTCCTCGTTGCTTTCCCAGTGTCTAGCCTTTTTCTCTCAGACATATCTCAGAGCCATTTCCTTTCTACAACTTATTTTCTGCTTTTCTGATTTAGCTCCTTCCTGGCAAAGTCTAGTTTCTGTTTTATTTTTGGTAAAATTTTGTGTAACCAACTGAAGCACGCGTTAGCTCATTAAAGCCACCATCAAGATCCCCTGAGCCAGAATGATTTTTATGTTTGTGAATAATCCTGCAGAATATTTTTGAGAGTCTTACCTTGAAGAGTGAAATGAACACTGCTTTTGCTGCTGGTGCTGAGTCACATTCAGGCCCCATGAAAAAACAAAATGAGATAGTATTCTTTCCCTCTCTGGTTGGGAATACTTCACGAGCTCAGACTACATCATTATTCCCCTAGTAATTAAGTGGAAAGAATACTAATTTAAAGGACTTACTTCAGCCCAAGTAGTTGTATATATTTAAGGATTTTTGTGAAGCTTGGAGTTGTTCGCCTGGAAGGAATGAAACCTTGGAGAGTTCTCAAACAGTCTCGCTCTGTCCTCAAGTGGGTTACAGTTCAGGCCGTGTCTCCCAGCTCTACTGTTGTTGAGGTTTGGCACCCATGTCAGTTCTGACTTACAGAGACACTCAGTGCGACAGAAGCAAACACTGCCAAACCTGGTCATTAAAAAAATTTTTTTTATGAAACATGTTATGGGAAAGATAGCTCAGTCATTTTACTGAGTTTTTCTGTTCGGAAGGATGATGAAAAAATCTGCAAGTAAAAGAGAAAAAAATGGGAGAAAGAGGCTAGTCAGGGCCAGGGAATATTCCAGGATTCAATTTCAATGTCCAAAAGCAGAAAAGAAGAGTTACAAATATGAGATAACATAAGTGAGCGATGTATATTTCAGGTAAAGGTGAGGTTAGTTTGAATAAACATTCTGAATCATGTACACCGCATTTGTTTCACAAACTTTAGTGATAGAGTGTTTGTAACGGCCGAGCCTCACAGAAACGAGAGGACTTAATTATTTTCAATGTAGAAAAGGTTTACCCACTTTTTTCCTTGAATTTTTTGTTGTTTCAGAGGTACTCTGGAAATGGAAAACAGCAAGTTTTTGTAAACTTTCAAATACAGCCCTGGTCTTAACCTTTCAGATATCTCTTTGTTCCCCAAACTCGTGAGCATTTAAAAGGAACACACTGTGAGCCCATTGATGATGCCAAACTGCTGATTCAAACCGAAGTTCAATGATGTCTATGAGGATAGAAGTCATCTGCTTCCTCTCACACTAGAGCATTTCAGCATTTAACCCAAGAGTATTTCAGTCCCATTAATCTGCTACCGGTGTAGTGGAGGTAAAGTCCTGTTGACTTAGTAGGGTTCCCAAAGCAGGTCCTTCTGCTGTGGCCTATGAAGAATCTGGTGAACCTCGAGAGGGCAAATTCTAAAGTCCCAGTTGCCTATAACATGTAATCTGGAACACCAAAGGCTGATAGAAACGAGATCAAAAGTGCCTAATTAGGAACATACTACAGGGCATGGTCTCCTGGGGGTGGGGTGGGCCATGTCTATATACGTAATATTAAGCATATTTTCCCCAGTGGTAGGTTGGTTTACCCACCAACATCGGTGAAATCGTCTTCTCTGAGAGAGAGAGATCACCCCTCACCTCTGGTGTTGAGTTTTCATTAAGGGTTCCTCATCTCCATTCATTTGGGACAATATAGAGACATGCTTCTATAGCATTAAACAAACAGATGGGTCTTCTCTCTATCCCACTAATCAGTCAAACTGACCCCAGCATTAGAAAGTTACATTGCCTTCGAACAATGCTTGCCTTTGTCTTGGTATTTATCCTTATAATTGTAGTCTCATACAGTACTTGTCCTTTTGTGATTGACTGACTTCACGAGCATAAGGATTTCCAGGTTCATCCTGGAAATGGAAACCTCACCTTCAGTAGTGTATAGTCTAACAGGAGAGTATGCCAAGATATTTTGATATTTTTGTTTCTAAAGGTATAGGAGTTTGTCGCATTGTACTTCAATTACCCATATAACAAGGAATATTATTCAGCTCTAAAGAGGACTGAAATACTGATACCTAGTAAAATGAGGATGACCTTCTAACACATTATGCCGAGTGAAAGGAAGCAGACAAAATGGGCAGTTCACACACGTTTCTAGAGATGCAAAACATCCAGAATGTGCAAATCCAAAAAGAATGCAGAATGGCAGTTGTCAGTGGTGTTATGGAAGAAGAGGGGAGAAAATTGATTAGCGGGGGAAAGGTTTTACTTTGAAGTGTTGGAAATGTTTTGAATTATATACAAGTGATTACACAATGCTCTGACCTTACTAAATATTTAATTGTTTATATAAATTAATATAATGTTTTGTGACTTTTACTTTAATAATTTTTAATATGATCAAAAATTAAAAAGGAATAACAGTGAGCATTGGGACCTGAACACTATAATAATGGTCCTGTTTTTTTTAAATCATTTTATTGGGGGCTCATATAACTCTTATCACAATCAGTACATATATCCATTGTGTCAAGCACATTTGTACATTTGTTGCCATCATTATTCTCAAAACATTTGCCTTCTATTTGAGCCCTTAATATCAGCTTCTCATTTTCCCTCTCCCTCCCCCACCCCCTCCCTAATGAATACTTCATAATTCATAAATTATTATTATTTTGCCGTATCTTAAACTGTCCGACATTTCCCCTTGCCCCATCTCTATTGTCTATCCCCCAGGGGGGAGGCTATATGGAGATTCTTGTAATAGTTTCCCCCTTTCTACCCCACATTCCCTCCACCCGCCAGGCATCACCACTCTCACCATTGGTCCTGGAGTGGTCATCTGTTCTGGATTCCCTGTGTTTCCAGTTGTTATCTGTACCTATGTGCAACCTCTGGTCTAGCCAGATTTGTAAGGTAGAATTGGGATCATGACAGTGGCGCGGAGGAAGCATTTAAGAACCAATGAAAAGTTATATGTTTCACCGTTGATACCCTGCACCCTGACTGGCTCATCTCCTCCCCACAACCCTTCAGTAAGGGGGTGTCCAGTTGCCTACCAATGGGCTTTGAGTCTCCACTCTGCACTCACCCTCATTTACAATGATATGATTTTTTTGTTCTTTGATGCGTGATGCCTTATCCTTGCAACACCTCGTGTTCAAACAGGCTGGTGTGCTTCTTCCATGTGGGCTTTGTTGTTTCTGAGCTTGATGGCTACTTGTTTATCTTCAAGCCTTTAAGAACCCAGATGCTACATCTTTTGATAGCCGAGCACCATCAGCCTTATTCACCACATTTGCTTATTCACATGTTTGTCTTCAGTGATCTTATTTGGAATGTGGGCACCCACTGATATGATTTTTTGTTCTTTGATATCTGTTACCTGGTCCATTCTACACCTGGTGGTCACACAGGCTGGTGTACTTCTTCCCTGTGGGCTTTTATGCTTCTCAGCTAGATGGTTGCTTGTTTATCTGCAAGCCTCTAATGACCCTGATTTAGGTTTCTTTTTCAAAATCTGCTTCAGGAAAGAAGCAGGAATTTAATCACAAGAGGTGAACATGGTTGATAATACTTCTCACCTAGTATTGCTTTTATTTCATTTACAGGAGTTCATCATTGAAGGTAAATAATGATGCTCTGAGAAAATGTGGCCTTGTCTTTCTCTCCTCCCCTTTTGTCTTTTCCCTAATTCCCTTTCTTTCCTTTCCCTCTTCTTCCTTCTCCCACCTTCCCTTCTTTCTACTCTCCTTCCTTTCCTCCCTCCATTCTTTCTTTCTGGAAAAAGCTGGGCAAGAGGAAATTCTGATCCCTCAGCCTTCCAGTGCTCAGTAACAGTCTATTCATCTATGGGAGGGACATACGTGCGTGTTTGGGGCTCCACGTTGACAAAAGTGACATCACTTCTGTGAGTAGTTATTTTACATCGTGAGTGAAGAGAGAAGCTTGAGAAGGAGCCCACTTGTCGACTTATCACCTGCACGCCATCTTATGAGTGACGTTTCTAATTCTACATGTCTTCCTCAGTAATGAAGATACATTTTCTAACATTCAAGGCTGCTTTGAAACTGAAGGGGGTTTAGCATGCAATAGTAGGTACTAGTCATAATTAATAATACTGATACATACTAACTCTGTCTTTTCTGTCAGATCCTCTGCACCCATCTTCAACTTCAATTTTCAGGCCACAGTCTTATATATTTATACATTGACATCAAGAATTGCCTCTTTTCCTTCTCCAAAGGCTCTATCACCCCTTCTTATGCCTACATGGACCACTGTCCATTCAGGAACCGAAAGGACCCCGGTGGTCCAGCCTTTTCAGTCTGCTTCCAGGTTGAGTGTAAGGGGTTAGAACTTTATCTAAATTCAGAAATCTACTACTACAACGTCTCTTTGAAACAAATTTTCTATAATTGATTTTCTTAAACCAGGGGAACAGAGAGTTCCAAGATTATCGTAGTTAACATTGCCGCAATTGCTGTCAGGTAGTGACTCTCCCACCTTTCCCGTCACCTCCGCAAGAAGAGGCCAGGGAAAGTGCATCCCGGGCTCCTGGCAGATGAAACATTAGCACACCTGTTCATGCTTTTGGCTTTTTTTCTTCCGTCTTGTGCCTTATCTTTAAAATTCCTACAAAATACTTTGCACTTTTCTCCATAATATAGCCACATCCATTTAATCTTGTCTGAGAGCCAAGAAGCTGAGGCACCTGGTGCGTCTAGGTGGAATGATCCAAAAGAGGAGCCAGGACCCCATCTTCTGTCTTCATGTGTGTCTGGAGCCATGTTGAATTTTCAAGTTGCCTTTTCTACCAGCTGTTTTTCTCTCCTGTGGTTAACCTTTGCACTGACGTAACCACATACCCTTACGAGATATTTTTTGTTTGTGGTCAGGCAGATGCAGCATGTGACAGCTTGTTCCCAGGGGGCCTTTCCTCCATGATCATGCGGATGCAATACAAGATAGCCCACGCCCGAATGGTTTTGATGCGCAGCATAATCAACAAATCTTCTTTACAGTGGACTCCTAGTGGAAGACAGACTCAAGGAAGCAGGTCTAAAGGCCTGTGTCCAGGAACACATGCCCTGAAATTGTCTTCCGACCATCCTTAATAATTTTAAAAGTCCATGATGCAACCTTAATGGGAGCGGGGTGGTACAGTGGTTACACATCGGGCTGTCTCCCTCAATGCCTGCAGTTGGAAACCACCAGTCGCTCTGTGGGAAAAAGAAAGGACTTTCTACTCCCATTACGAGTTGCAGTCTCAGAAACCCACAAAGGCAGTTCTCTCTCGAGGGTCATTATGAATTGAGTTGATCAGATAGCGATGCATTTTGAGAGTGCGAACCAATCACTTGACCCCACGTATATGTTATCCACCAGTTCCTGCTAAGAGCCCATTTTCAGACACCTTGCCTTCAACCTCTGCAATGCAGTGAACTATTTAATATGGCTTTGCTAATCATAGGTATGTTACTCCCAAGAAGCGACCATCGTTTGTCTCTGATAGGTGTTGGTAGATAAGTGGGAGATGATATTAATATGAATTCTAATACTCATATGTGAGTGACTGTTAACTGGGTTAAATGTGATTTTCATGCTGTTGGGTATAATTCAATCAGCTCACAAGCAGAAACAGAGCCTCTCACTGCCAGTAAGCTAGAAGAGGAGCATATCATTTGGAGCCTGAGATCCCTGGGCATGAAACCTCCTTGATCCAAGGGAGAACTGTGAGCCCAGAGGAATGGCAGAGAACAGTAGCGGCGAGAGAAACCAGGAACCAGACTGGCATGAGACAGAGTATTGGGCTTTGCAGCCCAGAGCACAAGTAGAGCTGAGTACTTTTATCCACAAGGCTGGCTCATGAAGGAGGCTGCCTCGGGGCACTTCATTTGGGGAGCTGGGTTTGCTGACCCGTGAAACTCCAGCTGTGTGCTTTTGACGTGAGGCTTACAGTGGGTATGGCATATCATTTGGGGCATATCGTTTGAGTTTTAGAACATTGCACAAGCAGGGCAGTCGCCAGGCCAAGAGTTTGGGGACAAGAGAGAGCTTGCCTGCAGGAAGGGCAGAGCAGTAACTGCCCTGAGTAAACAATTGTACCCTGAGCATTTCTCACTTGAATTGTATTCTGTTAACTTCCCTGAAACACTTCACAGCCATGAGCGTCCCTTGTGCGTTCTTTGTGGCCAAGGAACTGAACAACAGAACCCAGGCACAGAAGTGGAATACTGGGGGGCGGGGGGATGCTCCTCTGACTGTCCTTCAGCTAGCTTCAAGGCTGTAGCGGCAGCTCCAGCTCTGGCAGCCTAAGAATGCCTGCCTCTCTGTGGCTCTCTGTGGTGGCCAGCTTCAGCTTCTCTCTGGGCTTGTGAGTGGTTCCTGATTTGTACCTTTCTCTGGACTTCCCATAAATCTCTTTGATTTTACGTCTCAGAGTGTATGTATTTACTTTAGCACAAAATGAAAGAGAACTTTTAAGTGGCATACCATTGAATGAAAGTGTTCTTCCAGAGAATTACGTTCAAATGATTCTATGGTTTCTTCTCCTCCAGGATACTGTTATGAATTGATATACTTCCCCAAATTGAAAAATTTTGTTTTCATATAATGGTTTATTTCTTTCATTCTCCTCTATGTATTCAGAGGGAGACAAGGAAAGCTGTTTCTAATAGAAGCTTATGTCATGGGAGTAACAAAAGTAAGCAGTCTGAAAAAATATGAGTACCACATAAGCATGTAAGCACGCCAGTGCCCTAGTCTCACACATCTTGATGCTGGCACCATGAGTACAGCACTTGATTCCACCAACTATTTTCTAGCCTAATTTATTCACTTACATTCAAACCCTTAATATTCATTTACATTATAAAATTGATACAGCAGAAGTTTAAAAAAATAGTAGTGAATGGCATGGAGTGAATATGTTGGATGTTCAAAGGCGTCAGTGATATTGACTCTCCTTAACAGGACAGGATGGCATAACTGTAATTACACATTCAGCAAATTTCCAAAAGGTACTAATGGTTAGTGGCTATGGCTCGCTATGCATGGATTCTTCATTACGTAGAGAGTTAATATAGGGAACATTTTTGGAACACTTTGAGTGAACGACTTGAAGAAATTAGTTTTCCATCGAACACTTTATATACATTTTGTTTCTTGACATTAGTTGTAATCCCCTCAATGTCAGAGCAGTATTCCCACTCCCTGTCTGTGTCCCTTGCTTCCATTCTTAACCTTTTCTACCCCTCTGACCTTCTGAAATTAGTTTGGGGGCGCATTCTGCTCTTTGGGGCTGGTGTGGTTGATTGTTCTGAGTAAGGTGCTTTACACTTTATAGGGGATGCATGACACTTTATAGGCCTTGCTAATGATTGCCTGAAAATGATTCCTCTGGGCTTGCCGTGGGTTGAGTTCCAGATTTGAAAAGTGTCTAAAGACCATAGTCTCAGAGACTAGTCACCAGTTTCTATCACACCAGCAAATTTTATTGTTTTAAATTATTTTAGTTTTTAAAAAAATCCATTTTCTCTCCCACTCGCTCCAGGATGTTGTATTATGGACCCAATCAGAGTATATGGTTGTGGTAAGTGGGCACCATCTAGTTCTTCTGGTCTCAGTTTAGTGGAGGCTGTAGTATGCTTGGTTCTTCAGTCCCTTGGACTAATTGTTTCCTTGAGGTTCTGATTTCCTTCATCATTCTTTGACCAGGACAGAAAGTGATCAAGAGTTGGCATCTTACACAGTCATTTGCAACCTTTTAAGCTGCCAGTCACTACTGACTGTAGTAGAACACAGGCTTTCTGGACTATGCTATGCCAATTGACCTAGATGTTACCTGAAATTGTGGTTCCAAGCCTCTAAGTCAAGTGACTCAGGTTCTTAAGGTGTTTGGCTATTCTAAGAAGTTTCTATAATCTTGCCCCTCCCATGCTCTGCTACATACATGAATATATTTGCAATAGGTGCATATGTAGAAATATCTTTAGCCAAGTCTCTCAGTCTCTCTCTTTCTCTCAGTGTGTGTGTATGTATGTGTGTATATATATGTATGTGTACTCCCACTTGCATTCCAACACCTGTTCAGCTTGCATGCTTACCTATGTATCCACCCCTAGATTATTGCTTTTTCTTACTGCTATTTCAGGATGTGTATGTAATTAATCTTTATCATTGTGGCCTTTTATTCTTGTATACCTACCAATGTCTTCCTATGGATTTATTTTTAAGTTCACATGAGATTTGAGGATGAAATACAGTCATGTAACTTGCTTCTGAATATCCAGAAGCCATTTCTTCTCTGTGCTATAGCCTCATCTTCGGGATCTTTCTAAATAGAAACTCTTCAGTTCCCCTGAGTGAAATGCTCTTCTTTCCTTTCCGCGTACATTTAACTGCATTCTTTATTGAAAAAAAAGGAGGAAAGGAAAAAGCAAGAATGTTGGTTTATTGCTTCTAATAAAAGAAATGTAATCTGAATACTCAGGATGTAATTAGATCATAGTATTTCAATTGTACTTGTATTACTAATACAGCCATAAAATAAATAAGCAGTGCACTCAAAAAGCCCACTGCGCAAGCACATCTTGTCACTCTCTGCCATCCATCTTCTCTTGCCATATCCCGTCTATCAGCATTTTCCCCTCCACTCGATGGGTTGCACCTAGCAATTTTTCACACATCCTGCACTGCTGTCTCGTCACCTCCTACTCTAATATATATAGAGAGGAAGAATCCCTTGTACCCCATGTATGCATCTCCAGTGTTTGAACTCTCCATCTGTCACCTGACTACCCTGCCTGCTCTTTCCTAGCCTTGCTCATTAAATCAGGTGCTAATGCGTGAAAGTGGATGTTTCTCATATTGATGTTTCCGAACAATTGGCCTTTAAACTCTTTGACCTTTGCAAGGTGAAGTTATTCCCGGATGATACTCTCTAATATAAAAATTAAGCTAAATCAAGTGTTTCTCACTTTTTAAGCAGGTATTTTAACTTTGTGCAATCAAAGAAAAATAGACAAATTTTCCTTCTGAATCGCTTGAAATAAAAATGTGAAGACATCATTGAAGAAGCACTTTACTGACTGTGCAGTGGTTAAGCGCCCCCTTCTAGTTGCACAGGGAGTGGTTGGAGTCCCGCGGGGACACTGCAGGAGGAAGTAGTAGCAGTTCCCTTCTGTACCGATCACAGCCTTAGCGCTCCGGGCTAGTTCTACACCCTCTGCAGGGAAGCACTGGGTTCAAATGCACTCCGCCATCGTGTGTTTTGTTGTCATTGCGGATGTTGTTTTGTGCCAGCTGGTTCATCCTGACTCACGATGACCTTATCAGATAAAGTAGAAGTATACCAGCTGTTTGGTTTCTGAGGCTACACTATTCAAGGAAATGATTGGCTAGATCTTTTCTTGTGGGATATAGAATCAACTCGATGGCAGTGAAGTTTGTGTTTTTCTCCTATCAACTGGCTGGTGTGTTCAAAGCACCAAGTATCCATTTAGCCCCTGAGTGCGTAACCATTGTCCCATCACAAACATAAAGGACGCTCTGCTGTTGAATGAATTCGCACTCACAGTAACCCAGTTCAGCAGGCTAGACCTGCCCCCAGGTGGTCTTTAATGCCACCTTCACAGCACAAGTCGATTCCCACTGATTTGGGCTTAGCAGCTCAGCTGGTAACCACCATGCCACCAGGCTTTTTAATTTGAGGATACGATGATTGTCCTCAGCCAGGGAGGGGTTTGTATTTATGTAGACCGACTCACTTAAACGCAAAGATGAAACAAACAA
The DNA here is from genome assembly GCF_050624435.1 of Tenrec ecaudatus. NCBI lineage: Eukaryota > Metazoa > Chordata > Mammalia > Afrosoricida > Tenrecidae > Tenrec > Tenrec ecaudatus. The sequence continues at coordinate 25,257,842 of NC_134539.1, read as the reverse complement.
ACCAAAAGAGAAAGCAACGTGTTATTTTTACACATCCCCCAAACACGCTATCACCAAGTGAATCCCGACACATTGCAACTCTGTGTAGGATTTCTAAAGCTGTAAAACTATAGATGCAGACAGCCTTGCCTCCTCTTTCTCCAGAGGAGGGCCTCCTGGGATTGAACCAGCGGCTTTTTGCTAGCAGTCCAATGCTTAGCTGACAACGCTCCCAGAGTCCCTTTCCTAAACATTAAGTCACCATCATTGGGGCCATTATAAAACTCATACCCAATCGACTACAGCAAATAAAATTTGATATTTAAATCAGAACGCTAGTCAAAATATAATCAATGTTTTGGAGATTTTATCAAAGGAAAGGTTAACTTCACAAGTGATTATAGCATTTGCTGATACTCATTACTATTGCCTGAGTGGGAAATGTCATTTGATAATTTAATATTAGTCAACAAGGAATCAAAGCTTTAGAGAGAAATGCATATTTCTTTTTTGCACTAAATTCTGGAATGGTTTGCTCTTCAACCTCTTCGTGTCTCTTGATCACCAGAGGGGAGTCATTTGAGAACAGATTTAGTTCCTGAGTAGATGACCCCAGGTAGCAAGTGAGGTGCACCCTGAGATGTGCTGAGCTTTCGTGACATTTCCAATCAGAAGGGTTTAGGACCAATGTCTTCCTCCCCTCTGTTTAGTTTAGATGCCACCCAATTATAACAGTGCCTGGAAAAGGCTACCTCATGGAGGTCTTGTTCTTTGATGTAATCTCTTTGTAACGATCTTTTGAACAACAACAACAAAAGTTGTGTGCTTTTTTTTTAGAATTGAGTGCATTCTTTAGTGCAAAAAACCTGTGTCTGCTATCGCCTTTGCAGTACCGGTAACCCTTTTCACCAAAATATCCATTCAGTTCAACTAGCCATTGACCTGATTCCTCTTATTCACATTGGATTGATTAATAGTTTGACATGAAGAAATAGCTGGTTTGGCATTAGGTAGGCAGAGGCACTGCCAACACAGCAAGTTCACTTTAGGAGCTACGCATGCGTTGTCAAAAGCCAAAGGAAGAATAAGAGTAAGTTAAGTCTCAGTATTAACTATTGTCAAATTACTCAGAGTTGACTGAGTTGGCTTAACGAAGCCATTTTACTCCTTTTCTACCTTTCCTTTCATATTCTTTGTTCTCACTTTTTGTTCTCCTTTTTGTTTTGTCCAACATCAATTACACTCATATTCAATGCATCCATCTTGTATAGAAAGTCTTTATTATAAAAACTAATCACTATGTAGTCGCCAAAATGGTATGTGACCCCAAGAAAGAAAAATGTAGCCAATGAGCAGGGGAGTTGAGGTAGAGGAGTGATCATGAAACCAATGGGTCAGAGAGTCCACACGAGTAAGAATGTGAAAGGATATGTTCTCATCAGGAGGGGGAATATAACATAAAAGATACTCTACCGAGGGCTGAAAATCAGTGAGCAGAAAAATCTATCCAGTATAGGTTGAGAAGTAGACACAAGATTAAAAGGAACATAATTAGAGGAACTAGTCATTTCTTGGCCTCTTTTTCTTAAGTTTTGAAGTTGGACATGCTCTGTACCTGGATGACTATAAATTGGTGAAAGACAGAACCAAGAAGAAAATATGAACTTGGTTTTCAACTTTGAAATCCCTTTATATGCTACTGAGTGGACAGACCCGTTGCCTGGCCTGGGGATGTACAGGTGTATAATAAAGGCCTCCAATTGTTTCTCCTTGATCACTCTCTGTACCACTTATATGTCGAAGTTGTATAGATATAGCACCCTGATTTTCGTGCTCTGGATACTAATAACTTTCCATATACTAGAAATGAATTTTAAAAATGTGATTTTATTCATACAAAAAATAATTTGGTAAAGTGTTTCAGATTTTCAGCCTCTGAATTTGTGAATTTCATTTTTAAAAAAGGTATATTACTCATATAGTGATTTAATATTTTAAATGTATATTCCAAGGCTTCCTGAAATATTGAAAATTTGAAGGGAGAACTTATTTTATCTATAAATAATTATCCAATACATATTAACAATCTAATGTCTAGTCACCTTGTCAATAAAAAAGTTTTCATTTTATATTTTTGTTAGTATTTTTACTGGTATTTTTTGAGTACTTACTAAAAGTCAGGATTCTGTGCTAATTTATTTATATTCACTCTTATTTAATGATAAGAATGACTACATGAGACAAGTTATTTTTCCTATTTGACTATTGTTAAAATATGTTACAAGCAATCAAAGAACATGCTGAAAATTACACATTAAATCAGTAACTGAGCCAGAATTTGAAGTCAAGTTTCACACTCAGAATCCTTACCTACTATGTTATTATGACTCAAATTATCCAGATTGGGCCTCCTCATGTCCAAGGTGTTCATTTAGGATAATTTTGAAAACATTTTTTATTTTTTCAAAACAACTCCAATAATGGGAAAAATGATATGAAATTATAATGGAGAATAGATAATCCAAGCATGTAGATTAATATTCTTCTATTATCAAGAGGTTTTAATATATGAATGCACATAACATGTATTTATTCTTTAATCATTCATTCATTCGACCAAATTTACTAGGTAGCCAGTTTTCATTATGCTAGGGACATTGCAACTATTTTCAACATGCTCTCTAATACAGAGGAAAAAATAATATAAACATATTGTATATCTTTTAGGAACATAAAAAAATCCACTTACTGTGTATACTCCTGCATAAGCCGAGTTATCCTCATATGTTTTATGCAGTTTTTGTGGTAAAATTAGGTGTCTCGACTGATATTTGGGTCGGCTTGTAATCGAGTATATATGGTACTCTTACACAGGAGACTTAAATGTTGTTCTAAGCATTGATGTATAGCTCCAGAGCTATCTACAATAGCTTCACTCTTTGGTCTACACATCTACCACTAATAATCCAAATGAGAGCTGATACCAAGGGCTCAAGTAGAAAGCAAATATTTTGAGAATGATGATGGCAACAAATGTACAAATGTGCTTGACGCCATGGATATCTATATGGATTGTGAAAAGAGTTGTACGAGCCCCCAATAAAATGATTAAATTTTAAAAATCTAATCTTCAAAACAAAACGAAAAAAACAATTTTTATAGATAAATTAAATAAATGGCTTACTTTTGAATATGTCCGATTTGATAGTTTTGTTCATTTAAATAGTCAATGCGAATAAGTAAATGGTTAATTTATTCAAGTAGCTCATTAATGAGTTGTTAGTGACAGAATAATTTAGATAAAACATTTACACCTGTATTAACTGTAGATTCTGCCCAAGTAACTTCACAGAGTAAGCAATTAACAGTGGCAAGGCTTTACGTTTTGTAGTTGGAAGCGGAATTGCTTGGGAATTACTTTAAATTATTTAGAGGTAAGTCCTAAGTTTTGAAATAATAATTATTTATTTTTTCCTTCTTATACCTAAATTGAAGTATCAGGAGTATCAGACTAATTAAAAAAAAGAATTCTTGAACAAAAACTGTTCCATGAGTTTTCTTGAGCACCTACAGAATCACTTAAAACCCAAATAAGTTACAAAGGTTGTAAAAATTTGCAGGAAATGTGCGTAAACTATAACACAAAATGATTATGTGAACGCAAATCCTTGAGAAGTTATGTTTGGCTGGCCATTTTTCTTTTCAGTGTATTATAATCAGTATGTAATCCCATCAGCCCGTTGTTGACCAAGACGAAGTGGATGTGAGGAATTCTTGAATGCTGACTTTCAGGAAATGACTGCATGAATGAACAACTTGGAGGTTGGAAACGAAGAAAAGTACTATTGCATTAAAATTTCCCTCTTAAAAGACTATTTATTTTTAAAGACAATTTAAGGGAATAATTAATTTTATATTTGCCAGCCACTGAATTAATGTCAAATGAAGACAGTCCTAATGTCTTTGCAGAAAAGAGATACCTTTGTAGTTTGCACACTGTGATTGAAGGATTTGAAATAGAAACCATGAGGCAGAAAAATTCCTGTTGAATTTTCTCAGAATTGATCCTGAGTCTCAACATTATTCTGAACAGAGTATGTCTTAGTCTTTAACCTAGAAGAGTGTCCAGCTTGGGAAACGGGTGATTCAGACGGAGGCATCCGGCCAAATTGGTCTAACCTCTGAGCATCCTGGAATATAGCTATTGGGAAACAAAGAGATTAGTTTTGAGGTCATTGAAACCACACAATGTGCTAAACATACTGAGACAACTGGTTGATATTTCACTGTTGTGTGTGTGTGTGTGTGTGCGCGCGCGCGCGCTAGCGCGCCTGCGCTAATGCAGCCTTGGAATTAAAAAGAGAGATGAAACCACTTTTGAAATATTTCGAGGCAAAAAGTCCCGGTACATTGGCATTCATCCCAGGTAGCAGCTGTTCTCTGAAACGGGCAGGCATTGTTCCAAATCACAGATTTCAGAGGAGAAGCAGGGTACTCCTTTTTTCCTGAGGCATAGCTGTGTTTATGTATTTTCTAAAGCACAGTCTCCCTAAGGTGAAACTGAATTTTTTTATTATAAATATCATGATGTATAAATAAAATGAATTGTCTATTTTATACAATTCTTAAAAGCTCTGCTTTTTCCCCCTAATATTAATATGGTCCTCACACTCTTAGTTCTTTCTCATTTGGGCAGAAACTTGGTTCAGTTGTATTTCCTCTAGTAAATGGTGATAACTCTTGGGATTCAATTGCCCAGGAGCAGCTAAGAGCATTTTTGTGGATCTGGAGTGGGAAGCATTGGCTCTCTGCTGTTTCGTGTCGATGTCGGAATTTCAGCCCTGGGTAGCAGTTGTGGACTTGTCAACGTTTGTGTGTGCGCATGCTTGTTTTCCATTCTCGCAATAGCTCAGCAATTACACAGCAGGTAGGTTGGTATTTCCTTTCGGATGGCAGTCTCCTCCAAATGAAAGGTGTCATTTTCAGGAGAGCTAAACATAGGACCTTCAGGTTGTAAGATCTTAAATATACAAATATTTTCTTCATGCATTTTTCTCCCCCCTGAATAGAAAATTGCCTGGAAGAAATGGCAAAATAAGCGACTGGTGGTGGTGGTGGTGGTAGGGGTAGTATGAAAGAGATATCTTAGTAATATTTCACTGACTTTTTAATTAAATTGAGATAGATTAAAAAAGGAAGCTTATTCTTGTTGCTTGACAGGAAATGGAAGAAATAAAATACATACCAAAGAAACAAGAGAATGGAAGAAGAAATTAACATGAGGGGTTAAAAGAAGATGGAAACATGATCCCCACTTTTGTTTCGCTAACATTTTACAACGAGAGGAAAAAATTGATGGAAAGCAGAAATAGTAAGGCTGGAAATGGTCTTAGGTGTAATTTTTCCAATCATTCCATCTTACAGTGAGGATTGACAATGAGGACAAAGGAGAGAAGAGTAGGGAAAAGATAGAGGTGGTTTAAAAAGTAACCAAAGGACGAAAAAGAGGGAAATGAAAATACATCTAATAGGCTGTCTTGCGATAAATTTCTGGCTGCTGTCAAGTCCATTCTAACTCATGGCCACCCGCAAGGAAGAGACGTGCTCTTGCGGGTTTCCTCGGCTGTCAATTGTTAGGGAACAGAAAGGCTCACCTTTCTCCCATGGAGCGGCTAGTAGCTCTGAGCTATAGACCTGTGGTCAGCAGGCCCCACTCACCACAGCACCGGAGCTCTTTCTAAAACTATATATAATTTTCTTGGAGGCTCGTACAACTCTTATCACAATATATATATATAATTTTATTGGAGGCTCGTACAACTCTTATCACAATCCACCAATCCATCCATTGTGTCAAGCACTTTTTTATACATTTGTTTCCCTCATCATTCTCAAAACATTTGCTATCTACTTGAGCCCTTGGTATCAGCTTTAATATTTTTTATTCCAAAACTCAATATGTAAAATTATAAGGGAAGGCAGAGAAAGGAAATCTGTGTTGGTTTTGTATAACTGTTAATCTGCTTTTTCACTCTGCCAGTATAACATTTTGCTTTCCAGCTGTTTATTATCCAAATCATTTTCTGCACTAGATAAAGTGCTACCAGCAGGACTCTGAGATGTTTTATGCAAATGAAGAGGGAAGTCTTGGACAAGTTGCAAAGCACAGTTTTTTGAGTGACATTGCAAAACAAGCAGGATCTAAGTGAAAAGAAAGCTTGGGTGGTACTCATTATATTTACTATGCCAAAATAACTGATTGACATTTTAATTAGATAAGAAATATAATTATATTTTTAACTCTGAACGGACCTCTTTTGAGAGATATACTCCTACATTAAAAAATAACAATCATACTAGGAAAGCCTTGTAAGAATGCAAAGGAGTAATAAAGAATATAAAGGTGCACTCAATTATCAGTGACCATGACATTATTAATTCCATGGATCATGAAGCAAAACTTTTCAAAGACTTAACTTGCTTTTACCCTTTGACAGCAGTATGCATTACAGTGATTGCATTTTATTAAGAGAATTGTTTGCTAGAGCAATCCATCTTTGTTTTGGCATCTGTAGCATAAATATTTAATTTAATTTATGGACCAAATTAAAAACAATCTATAAAAACTGGGTGACTGCGTTGTATCTGCTCATTGTTTAAAAAATAAAAGAAAAAATGCATACACTTTTTGCTGTATACCAGGTAAGGTATATCTCTTAGAAAAGAGACTTTGTATGACTTAAAGAAATTAACTATTTCAAGATTGTGGAAAGGAGGAGTTGATAAAATCAAATATAAAAAGAATAGAAGTTTGAGCTAGAAGGTATATCTTCCCTAGATTAATCTTACTTTTCATGTTTTCTCTAGTGTGGTGCGTCAGGTTACTATTCAACATTAAAAAGAAAAGAAAGACAAAATACAGATGCTCTCCTGAAAATGATTGAGCTGAATATTTTAAATGTAAGAAATAGGTGATAATGATTATACTTAAGAAAAAGGGAGTGTCCTGCATCGTTAAACTTCACTTTGGATTTTAGTTACGTTCTTCTGTTGGCGTTTTGCCTCAGGCTGTGTACCAATTATATTTTGGATGTCCAATATAAGAATATGTTGAAAACAGTTATATAAATCTTGAAGGATGAAGATAATAATCCTATATGTTCTCTTCTGAGTCATAGCTTGTAGTTTCTATTACATAAAGGATATATTGCTATTTTATCCTATATGTGTCCTTATGCAACAGAATTCAATATAAGAGGCGATCATGGAATTGAGCTACAAAAATACATAAGGGATCTGAAGTAAGGTAGTACCATATCTTTACTTCAAGTACTGGTATGTGTATATTTTTACATATACATACATCTTGTAAACCATAGACGAGTCCTGACAAGTCCTATTTTTCAAAAATGGCTGCAACAATAGCTCTCACCTCACATATTCTTAGGCGATGTGGTGTTGTCACACCAACTTCCAAAGGTGTCGTCTCATTTTCCTCTCTTAAATCTGGAGCATAAGTCTTTGTGACTTACTTGTAATTGGTAAAATGTGGTTAGATAAATACCTGATGGCTGCTCAGGCAGAGCAGAAGCCAAACTGCCTGCATTGTTTTCTTAAACTGCTTGCTGTTCTCTTGTTACACTGGCTCAGAACCCGGTGGCCATCCTTGAAAAACCAAGACCACATGGAGAGTCTAAGAATGAACATCTTAAACTGCTTGCTGTTCTCTTGGGACACTGGCTCAGAGCCCGGTGACCATCCTTGAAAAACCAAGACCACATGGAGAGTCTAAGAATGAACAGGCACTCTAGTCGAGAGTCCCAATTGAGCTCCACTTTCAAATCACCCCAGTTTTGATGCCAGATGTTTTAGTCTTTTCAATCTTCCTGAGTCATCTGTTGTTCGAGTGTAAACTTTTCACATTCCCTATGAAAAGGTTGCGTTCAATGCCTGGCCGATGCACCTCATGGGCAGCCACCACTTCTCCATCAGTGGAAGCGCGCATGTTGCTGGAATGCTAATGAGGTGTCAGTGGAACATCCAGATGAAGGCAGATTAGGATGAAGTTCCTGATGATGATCTGCTTCTGAACATTGAGCAATGAAAACCATATCCAGCCCCTTCTGTGCTTGGGGTACACATGAGCAGCCACCAACTTGGGATCACAAATAATCTTTCTAGCACACCATTGCATATCAAGACATGTGGATCTTCTTCATTCATTTTGATGGTTGCATAAGTTTTCAATGTGTAATTGAACCAAAATATATTTAACCAGTCGGGCAGTACTGAACATGTAGGAGCTCTCCATAGCAAATTTTAAATTAACCTTGCCTAGGTCCTTATGATATGTTTAATTATGTCTCACAGACGGATTATCACCTTTAATTAAATACATGAATTAAACAGTTACAGAAATCTCCATACACAGTGGGCAAATGGACAAATTTTATGGTCATAATTGTAAAATATTTTAGTAATCGATGATTGCTTGATTGTTGAAGTCAAAGGTCATGCGTGGGGTCCTCCAGTTGACTGGCAGTTTGATGTATCACCAACGGTGCCCCAAATATTGCTTCCTTTATTTTACCAAAACGTAGCAGGTGCTAACACGATGGTTTCAGTGTGTCGAGAAGTTGCAGGACAGTCAATTTCTGATCACAGCGAGTGGCTCTGGATTCATGATTTGTTGTTTGTCAACACATCTGCCCACAGGGAAGGCCAATGTGTCCTGCAACTTTCACCAATTGGCAGTGTGACGAAAATGATTAGGGACTGTGAGTGAGTGTCCCATGGAGTTGTTTAACTTTCAAGTTAAAGGACATGAAATTTAACTGAGGTGAAGACTTTCCTAAGGTTTCTGGTTAAAATACCCTTCCCATTTGAATTGATAAATAAGTAGTAAGTTATATGTATGGAATTTTATATATTTAATATATTTTTATTTATATATAAATAATATTTGTGGGTAACAATGTATTATTTGTGGGTAATAAATAGTAAATCATATAGAATTACAAACTAAATATACTTAAATAAGTATAAATTATATATATACTAACCACCATGCCACCAGTACAAAAATGCATTTTTGTACTGTGGCTCACAATCCAGGATGGGGTGTAAATGACTCTTTTGCATTTTCCAGGTTTCTGCCAGAACAGTTATCTATACTTTGTCCTGGATTGTGGTCACAGTACAAAAGTTTTCTCTGAGTATGTTTTTTCCTTTCTAAAAAGTGAGTGGTAGATCAAATAAGTTCGGGAGTTCATGGGCTAGACGAGCGGTTCTCAAACTGTGGGTCGCAGTCCCTGCGGGGGGTCGAATGACTCTTTCATAGGGGTTACCCGATTCATAACAGTAGCAAAATTACCGTTATGAAGTAGCAATGAAAACAAAAAAAGAAGTACGAGGTCAGAGAATTGAAGGGAAGGTTATTATGAACTACCAGTACGCAGATGGCACCACTTTGCTGGCAGAAACGTGAAGGGCTGGAAACACTTGCTGATAAAGGTCAAGGGCTTTATGCAGCCTTAGATAGAGATGGCAATTCATTGTAAAAACAAATCCTCACAACTGGACTAATCGATCACATTGTGATAAGTGGAGAAAATATTGAAGCTGTTAAGAAGTTCACCTTGGTTAGATCCACAATCACTGCTCATGAAAGCAATTGTCCAGAGATAAACAATGCATTGAATCAAGTAAATTTGTCATGCAAGATCTCTTTAAAGTGTTGAAAAGCAAAGTAGTCACTTTGAGGACTAAGATGCACCTGCCACAAGCCATGGTGTTTTCAATTGCCTCATATACGAGTGACAGTTGTACATTTACTAAGGCAGACCGATGGAGAATCAAGGCATTTGAACTGTCTGTTAAAGACATTGAAAGCATCAGGGGCTGCCAAAGGAGCAAAGCAATCTATCTTAGAAGTATGACCAGACTGCTTCGTAGACACAGGGCTAGTAAGAGGCTTCGTCTCACCTACTTTGAACATGTTATCAGGGGAAACAAGCCCCTAGAACAGGACATCTTGCTTGGTAAAGTAGAAGGGCATACATAGACAGACAGATGATAGATAGTTGATAGATATCCTTGGTGAGATGGATGGATACAGGGGCCACAGCACTGAGCTCAAACATAACAACGATAATTTGCTAGTTAGCGAATTTGGACTTTGCAGGGCGTTGAACCCATTTTTAGTTCTGGAGCTCCCTTATTACCTCAAAGGTTGCTTCAGGTGTGTGAGGTAAGGGACTTAATGAGAATCAGGTGTGGGCACCAGAACAGATCATAGCCAAGCTGCAGTGCCTTCGTGAGCATGACCTTCTGGGTAGTGACGAACAAGAAGGTAGCACGGCGTTTCCAATGCCGTGCGCAGCATTTGAGTGTGTTCAGCGTGGCAACACTTTGGTAGCCCCAAAGCATCACACCCACTGCCTGTGGCTACAGAAACGAGTGGGAATAAAAAGAGGTCATAACAAGAAGACAGATGTACACCCTTCCCCTACTATTGATGACAGAATAGAAAGAAGGGACAATTTATGTTTTGCAGTGGAATTGCACCCTAATAAATCCACAGCCTTTATCAAAGTCCATCATTAGGGTTTCTCACTTGGAAAAGAAAGATCATAGGTCAGATCAAGATCAAGTTGCTGAGCCATCCAAGTCTTTGCTTTCTTCTGTACAGCGGAGCCATCGGCACCAAGATCTCGCTTACAGAGGGATGAGGAGTACAAAGTACTGCTGAAAGATTGCTTCAGAAGAGTCACTCAATAAAATAAAAAAGATAATGGGGCCCAGCAGTAAAGCAACAAAGGTACTTGGCCTTTAAAGTCGCAGCTCAATTTCAAGAATATTTTCATTTTAAATGTAGAGGTCACAATTGCAAAGTTTTAGCAAATAACCCACTAAGAAAAACGAGTTGTGTTAATGACAACAAGCCTCTCCATATATAGAAATATATAAAACTCCTCAGACACTCATTTCAAAGTGTGAAATGCACACAGGGCAATTCAAAACAAATTTTAGGGTGTTTCAGGCCATAAATTCCTTCAGCCTAGATCAATGGCTTTGCTCCAGCATTGCTTATTTTCAGTTTAAATTGGGTTTTGCTAAAGAGAATTTTTTTTAATAGACTGAACCTTTCTGGCTTCTTTTGGAATTTCTTCACATATTTTTAGTAAGAATTAAGTTGTCAAGAGCCATTTTGTCATCTGACTCATTTTCTATAGGTACAAGAAGGCAAGTGCTCGTGCGTTGCTGTCACACGATGTCACACATGTACTTGTTCACAATTACGCAAAATTTATCTGAGTTATAAATTCCTTCTAATCTATCTAGGATGATTCTCAAGTAAAAGTTTAGACTCAGTGACATAAATTCAAATACATTACGAATCACATTAGTTCTCAGGCTGATTTCAAATCATATCTATCTGTGTCAAAAGGATTTTGAAAAGAGACGCTGAAAAAACAATGTGCTCTATGAAGCAACAGAACATTATAATTGTAAAATGATATACTCTTTGAAACAACTGTGCATTGTAATTATAAACTGAGTTGCTGACTATATTGATCCTTTTACCCATGACTGCAAAGGGTCAGGAAACAAAGGCTGAGGAGGTACACATGTTTGGTTTTCCCCAGGGGAGCAAAGAAGAGCATCTATTGTACTACTAAGGGCAAGGTGCTGTAAAATATGCTCTATTATTAATTAAATTATCCCATCCTCCGATCACTGTCAATAATGCTAGAGTCCTCTATAGGTCAGTGGAGGGTGGGAAATGGAGGCTAGAAATGGGAAGTTAAGTTCATTAGCATCATTTAGAATCCAGATACCTTCAGTCAGATACATCTATCACCCTGCAGGTCCTTGAGTTCCTATACTAGGTTCTGGATTCTCCTTATTTGATCAGTAGGCGCAAGAAGGTTAAGAAAGAAGATAGGAATTACATCAACTCTCACTTCCCACAAGTCAATTCCAACTCACAGCGACCTCGTGGCACAGGGCAGGAATATCCCTGTGCGGGGCTGAGTGTGTGAATCTTTATGAGGAAAGAAGCTTCACCTTGTCAGTAGGTTTAAACAGCTGGCCCTATGGTTAGCAGTCAGTCCAATGTGGGGCGCATTACAGCCCCCACCGGAGCTCTTTGAGGAAGGCTCTGCAGGGCTAGGACCAGTTTATGCCTCTTCTGTTGACATTTTATAGACCAGTTTAGTCACGTGGCTCAAACTTGCTGCAAAGAAGGCAAAGAAGTCTTCAGCCACTCTTCTGAGGGAAAATTCTGGTTTGCTTCACTTTGTTTATGCCGCAGTATCATGATGCTCATTTTAGGATGAGAGAAGCTGAACCTTGAAGGAGTTAAATAACTCACCTCGTGAATTATAAAGGAGCTCTGATGGTGTTGGGAAGGGGGCTGCTAACGGCGAGGTTGGCAGTTCAAACCTATCATCCACTCTGCAAGAGAAAGACGAAGCTGGCTGCTTTTCGTAGGAGTGATAGCCTTCGCTACCTCATAGAGGGTTACTATCGGTTGGAATTGACTCAAGGCAGTGGGAAGATAAGTAGCATGCGACAGGACTCATTTGGTCTATTTTGAAATCCAATGCGATATTTTTATGTTAGATATTTTACTTAGGAAAATGTGCGCAAGGTAAATTGTCAAGCTTGGTAACGTTAATGAAACTGAACGAGGGTGTCTTGACACAGCAGCAGAAAAAGAATCCGAACAGTTTAGCTTTTTGTGGGCAAACCTAATACACTGTGCAAGTTTAAAGACTGAAATATGTATGATACATACAGATCTTGAATTATATATATCTTTCTCTGGCATTCATTATCCCCCCTAAGTCACTGTATGGCTTTTTGGAGACATTATGAATTAGGTTATCAAGGTGCTCAGCCAACTTTTTCACAGTGTTTCCGTTTATGTAGCAATTGGATAGATATATTATCACCATAGTTTCTTCCTAATGTCTCGTGATAACTCAGGCTAGGTTGTGGTTTTTATGCTGGCATGAAACTCAGCTATTATAAATCTGAGCTATTCATTCAGTAACCGTAATGGGTAGCAAAGATGCTGACTGATTGCTTGTGAAATGATCTACTGCATTCATTCTCCATGATCCATTTGTTTCGCTCCTAAAACCAAACTCTTCCAAAAAAATACAGGAATCATTTGACACTGGCTGATAGGGAATTTCAGCTATGAATTTTCTGTGGCCCCAGAATATACAAAATACAAAAAAAAGAGTATGAAAAATAAATCAAGTATCTTATTTTAGAAAAGCATTTTTCCTTTGACATCCATTTACCAAGAACAGCATTATCGAACTTCTGTGGTCTTTTTTGATAGTTAACCAGGCAGAGTGCCAAGTAGTCGGTCTGAGGAGCTTCTGAGAGTTTTAGTTCTTTCTCTGTCAGTATTGGCTATAGATTTTGAATGAATCATTCATTCATGCATGAACTTCATGTGTTTTGTTCATTCATTCATTCATTTATTCTGAAAAGCTTTAGTGTCTACAATATATCAGACACTGATATGTTGACGGTAAAAAAGTAATTTAGAAACAAAGAGCAATCTGTTGAAGTGAGACAGCTTAGGTGTAAAAGCGCACAACGAATCAGGAAAGAGCTATGTGTAGACGTCATAAAGATAGCATACAGCCAAATGAATACCAGCAAGATTGGAATACATGGATACTGAAAAGCATAACACTAGACTTTAAAATAATCATTCCTATCTTTAAAATGTTTTTTAACTGTTATTTCCCTCACTGAAAGACATCTGGGGACATCCTAAGTGTTTTGTTGTTTTTAAGCATATCCTTAAATGCAGGGGCTTGACAGAGAGGAGAATAGGACAGACAGATCATCTATATCCGCCTCTCTATTAAGATGTTTTGGAGTTCAAAAGGTATACCAAAGGAAGATGCAAGGGGCCAATGATGACACATGGGAGTCATATCAAAGTCTGGGGAGTGTTACCTGATGCTCTGGAGAGACGAGTTAGACTTTAGCTGTATTTGTAATCCTTTATTTTAAAATCTGTATGAATCAAATATAGAAAAACTAGAAACTAATAAATATTACAAGAGAGAGCCTGCATATGGTTCATGCTTTTTGCAAATTATAATTACACTTAAAATTAGAAATATATATAAAATAAAAAGGAGTAGCATGTTGAATATTTTTACTATTTATATTAATAATAGCTCAAATGCATGCATTTATTCATAGACAGCCTGAATATAAGAACCACTTAAAATGACAGTTAATGTGAAGTGTGTGGAACATACATGAATGATGTACTTTTGAACAACATGTAAGTACTGGGATTTAATGAAGATCAATTATATCATTCCAAGGTGCAAGTATGCTTTTCTTAATAGTCAGTGTTTGTTTTCTTTGTCCTGGACTCTCTTTATCTTCTTTTTTCCTTCAATGTATTTGTTTTTCTACCCAGTACTTGTTTTCTTCCCATTTCTCCTGCCGTACTCATGATCTCCTCAGTCAATAATACTGCATGTTCTTAGGCAAGCTAGAGCCTTCTTTGTTCTTCATTACAATCCTCTTGGTATTGGAGATTACCCCTTACGTACTATTCAGTGACAACTACAGTAATCCTCTTGGTATTGGAGATTACCCCTTACGTACTATTCAGTGACAACTACAGAACCCTGAAAAGTGTGCCATGAGGGCAGAATGAGTCACAATTTTCACTAAGAGGCAAGAAAAGGTTATGATGTCCCTTGGTCCCTTTTGTCCTTCAACCTGGCACTTTTCTTGAAAGGTCATTTTTCTTAAATCTAAGTCAGAGGGAAACTTGGTTATATTTTTCCCTGCTCACACTTCCTAAGAGATGGAATGGTACTGGAAAATAAATATGAGCTAAATAACTTTCCAGGTCTTATGTACTCAGTGCTAAGCTTCATCTAAACTCCAGGTGGAGAAAGACAATCCTAAGGCAGCTCTGCCACAAATGTATCATTGCACAGTATGTAAAGACAGAATTGGTTTCATAATGATTTTCTTGTGTATTAGAGGGTATGTTCATCGGGACCTTCTAAAGAAACACTGTAAATTCTCCCTCTTGAATCTGAATCTCTCTCTTTTTCTCCTTCCATAATCCACTAAATACAACGATTCACTTGCATGATAACTCATCTCGTTGCCATTTTGTCCCATTCCCTCCTCTTGGGAGGTAGTAGGGGAGAAAGGAGATGTGAAAAGGAGAACTCAGAGGGAAGATAACATGAGCTTTCCACGTGTAACTCTGTTGGCTCCAGTGAAAGAAGCAAAGTGAATGGCCCCGGAACATTTGAGGGAAAGTGTCCCCTGTGGCCATGTGAGGTTGCTCTAGCTGTGGTTGCTTTTGACCTTGATTTTCTCGTATCCTTACAATAAACCAGACCTAGTGCCATTGAATCAATCTTGACTCATAGAAACCCCATACAGGGCTTCTGAGACTGCAACTTTCTCAGGGAGCAGACACACAGAATAGCTGTTGGGTTTGAACCATCGATCTTGTGGTGGGCAGCCAATGTTGAGGCCTCAGTTGTACTAGTATTCCTTAGAGATGTTTAATCATTCACATACTTTGGGCTCCTGTGCGAGTTAATTAGGAAAGCTTAAAAAGTACCTACCTTACCTATAGGATTATTATATTGGTTAAACTATGTTAGTATTGTTTTCTTTTCACAGTATTTAATATACCCCAAGGATGTCTGTTAACAATGAAATCTAAACAGATCACTTTTCTGGAGACTTAATTTTGAATTGGGTGCTGCATAGTTCTTAGTGTGATGGGACCCATTGACTGTTTTCATGTTTACATATTCACTACTGGTCACATTATACTGACACATTTCTAAGAATTCTACAAAGAATGAACTCTATGTTACCTGCTATTATTAGAGTTATAAGAACTAAGTTAGATATCATCCATTCAACAAGCTCATATCAATGAAGACATGAAGGCATAAAAAAAATAAGATGCAGCTAGTTAGTTAAAGAATTGAGGAATCATCTAAATTCTCATGACCTCAATCATACTAAATTTCTACCACACCATGTTGCCTTTATAAAATAAGAGCTTGTTATTTTAAAAGTCTTGTACTTCTTCATGGAGATAAGGATCACTGTTGTATTACCAGGGATTGATACAGTGAATGGCATCCATTGTAGACTTTCAGTAGATTGAAAATATATAATTTATTTATGAATAGTGGCAAATGGTTATTGATTCTCTTATGCAGCTTGACCAATGAGAATGCTTCAAGTCCAGTTTACAATGCTAAGTATAGAAATTCTATATTGAAACCTATGATATCGATTATGCTATATTTCAATACATAATATCTTCAGACCCAACCTACGACAAATCTCAGACCTGATTCTCATTCCCATAAATGATCTCGGTTTTCACATTTTCTCAAATTAAATATTATTAGTTTGACACTTTTCTCTCAATTTAATGGCTCAAGAAAGTTTATTTATTATCTCCACAAATTCAAGGAGACATTTTTAATGATGTGCAATTCATGTTTCCTGTGTCTAGTCATGTTAACTTTTCTCTTTATTCTTTCATTCTGATGCAAAATTTTATACCCAAATACAGTACCAAACTCCGACTCTTTCTCCGTTTGAAGAGTGACTAAAGGTTGTGGTCTTATGTGATTCAACAGTCTCTGTCTGTTCAGTAAGCTGGCATGTCTTATGATTTTGAGATTTGTTCTATGAATTTCTCCCACTCTATTCAGTGCCTTAGAAGGTGATCTCTGTCAGAGCAGTTGGTAGTGGTAGGCAGGCATGGTCCAGTTCTTCTGGTCCCGTGTTGAACAGGCTAGTGTTTGCATGGCCTATCCATCCACTGGACTAATGGCTACCATGTATCTTTAGGTTTTCATCATACATTTTCCCTTTCAATGGAAAGACAAGAGTTGGAACTTAGATGGTCACTCATGAGCTTTTAAAACCACAGCAATTACTCATCAGTTACTCATCAATTACTCATCCTGTAGATCATTACCTTTGTGAACTCTGCTATAACAATTGAACTTGGTGCCCCTTGAGGTCTGGTGACTCAGTCTCATTAAGGTATTCAGCTTTGTCTCAGAAGTTTTCATAACTTTTCCCCCTGTATGCTTCATCATACACTTGGATGTATGAGGGGGTACCAGGTACCCCTTTCCCCCTCAATAAAAGGAAAAGAGCTAGGCTGCACAGAGCTTTCATAGTAGGCATATGTCCTACTAGACTAGCTTGCAGAAACTCACTCTGAGTTAGGGCATCCAGTGGCGTCACCTGGGAAGGTTCTGTCTTGTCACAGCAAATTTTTTCATAAAAGCAGTTTCTTTCAAATCTTGTTTTTTGTCATGACTGATTTAAGAGAATAGCTTGCAGTTGTGAAATTTTGTCTCCTGCTTGGGAAAAATGCCAAATAAATTGCTGTGATGTTGAATACAGCTTACAAGGACAGCACTATGGGAAAAACTCAAATGTATGAGTGGTTTTCTCCTTTCAAACGAGGTGAAATGTCAGTGGATGACAAACCTTGTTTTAGACATCCATCAACTTCCTGAATATACGAAAATGTCAACAAAATCCATGCATTTGTGCTCAAAGACTGACAATGGACCATTGAAGAGATGGAGACATTATCTACTATCTTGGAGCTCAGTTCAGTGAATTTTAACAGAAGATTGGGGACTGTGAAGGCTTGCTGTGAACGTTCTGCCTCAGGTTCTGACAGACCAGGAAAAAGAGTGTCGAGTGGAACATGCCCCACTTTGAAAGAATAGCTCTGAAACAACCCAGCTTTTTTTTTACCCCAAGCTCATTACTGGTGAGGAGACATGGTCCTATTCTTACCAGGCTGAAAGCAAACTTCAATCAAGCCAGTGGAAGACACTATCGTCACCTTGCCCTCAAAAAACTTGTCAAGTGAAACGATCAAGATGATGCTCATTTGTATTTTGGATGTGAGGGGGATATTACATTTGGAGTTCTTCCCACCGGGTCAGACTGTTAATCAAGCTTTCTATTTAGAGGTTCTGAAAAGACTGTGTAACAATATGTGACAAAAAGGCCTGATTTGTGCCACGCGGGGACAGGTTTTACCACCACAACAATGTACCTGCTCACGCAGCCATTTCAGTGTGTCAGTTTTTGGCAAAAAACAGCATGACTTCTTGTCCCAAACACCTTACTCACCTTGCTCTATGCAACTTCTGTTTGTTTCTGTGAATGAAGAGGGACATGAATGGAGAACAATCTAATGGCATAGCAGAGGTTAAAAACAAACAAACAAACAAACAAGCAAACAAATGGAGGGTGCTGTCAGGCATCCAAATAGATGTTCGAAAAATGTTTCTAAGAATGGAATTGCAGATTTGACCAATGTGTTAAGTGTAGTAGAGAATACTTTGAAGGGGATAAGGATGTTTTCTAAAAAAAAAAAATTAAATATAAAGCTTTGAAAAAAATTCTGTATTGGGGGGGCTACCCCCTTGTATTTATAGAAAAATTAAGCACTCATACAAATGTCCTCGGTCAAAAATACACATATACCCACACAGACCCACACAGTTGTTAGATGATATCTAGTCAGTTCCGACGCAGAGGGACCCAAGGTCAAACAGGACAAAAGCCTGCCTTGTCCTGCCCTAGCCTCACAATTGTTCCTTGTGTCTGAACCCATCAATGCAGCTGCCCTGTTAATCCGTCTTGGGGAGGCCTGTCCTCTTTTTTGCTGTCCATCCACTTTACCAAGCAGGTTGTCCTTTCTATGGACTAGTTTCTCCCGATACTATGTCCAAAGTAGTTAAGACAAAATCTCACCATCCGTTCCTCCAAGGATCATTCTGGTAGTACTTCTTCCAAAACAGATTTGTTTGTTCTTTAGGCAGTCTACCAGCATCACAATTCAACTGCATTGATTTATCTTTGGTCTTCCTTATTCCATGTCCAACTTTCATATGCATGAGGCCATTGAAAATACAATGGCTTGGGTCAGGCACACCTTATTTCTCAAAGTAACCTCCTTGATTTTCACCACTTTAAAGAGATTTGGGGCAGAAGATTTACCCAATGGAAAGCATTATTTGATCTCTTGACTGTTGTTTCCATGAGCATTGTGTGTGCATCCAAGAAAGACGAAATCCTTGACAACTTCAATCTTTTCTCCATTTATCATGATGTTACCTACTGACCAATGGCAAAGATTTTGGTCTTTACATTGAGTTGTAATTCATACTGAAGACTGCAATCCTTGGTAATCATTAGCAAGTATTTCAAGTCCTCCATACTCGTAACAAGCAAGGTTGTGCCATCTGCATATTACAGGTTGTTAATAAGCCTTCCTCCAATCCTGGTGCTGCATTCTTTTTCAAGCAGCCCGGCTTCTCTGATGATTTGCTCAGCATATAGATATGTGTGTGTGTGTGTGTGTGTGTGTATTCTTACTCTGCTGCTCGTACCTCTTCAGCCTGTGTTTCTATCCAAGGATCTATTTGTAGATCAACACTATTGCAAGTACTATTGTAATCAGTGATTGAGCTTTCATTCACTTTCAACCCCTGCTAATTATTAAAATGTTTTCATCTACTGCTACTGCTTTAAAAAGCATTAATAAAGGGTGAATGGTGAGAAACCAAAGCCATGTGAAATACTATCCTACCTATAAAATCACATAAAACTTATCTGTTCATTTTTCCCAAGGGTTTTAGCATGTTTCTTTCTAAAATGTTGATTCTAAACTCATGCTTATCAATTAACATATTCATTTAAAATTAAATAAATATAATTATATTTCTAATTTTATTTTTTATTTGTATAATTCCCATTTCTAGTTCCCTCATGTTCTGATTTCTTCCCCTGACATGTTTTTTCTATTTGGTCAGTCAAATAAAAATTGAACAAAGGTAGATAGGTATTTGCCTAAGGTGAGAGGCAAAGTATTCACTTTTGTAGAATAATGGCCTCATACTATAGTGGTCCTTTTGTGATTGACATATTTCACTCAGTTTAATATACTCCAGGCTAATTCATGCCATGAGGACATTAGTTTTTATTGTTATGGAATATCCCATTGTATGTATATATACATATTTATCCAGTCAGCCATTGATGGACATTTATTACATTATTATACTAGGGTGAATATTAGTATGTGTGTATGTACATATACATATATAATTTCTCTAGGATATACCTAGAAGTGGATTATTGCTGGATAATAGTATATATCTCACGGTTTAAGGAAGTGCCATAGCATCTTCCAAATTGTTGCATCATTTTCCAATCTCACCGGCAGTATTTGAGTTTTCCAATCTCTTTGTACACTCTGAAGTCCTTATTGTGTTCTGGTTGGGTTTTTTTAATTTTTGAACTTTACTATTAATTCTGAAATGAAATGGCATCTCATTGTTTTTATTTGCATTGCTCTAATGGCTAAGGAATGTCTTCTTTCCTGGTTTGAGTTCATACTCTTTGCTCATTTCTTAAATTGAATTATTTGTCTTTTTGTTTTGAGCTGGATGAAAGAATCGTTGTTCTAGTTAAGAAATGTATTCTCCATTTCTTTTCTTCAAATTTATTACTTAGTTCTGTTTAATTCCTCTTTAAAATCTCTTAGACTATGTTCTTTTAAGTTTTATTGGCATGTAATTCAGAAATTATACAACTCAATAGTTCAACTATATTAATAAGAGTTGTATAATCATCAACACAATCAGTTTTAGAACATTTATTTGTTCTTATATAGATACTTATTAGCTTTTCATTTCCTGCCAACCCTTTGTACCATCCCCCTAAGAAACCATTAATCCAGTACTATCTCTATAGATTTACCTATCCTGGATTTCATACACAGAAAAACATTTTTTAAAACTAAAGCAAAAAACTAACAACAGTAACAGAAAATTTTCAATCGAAAAGAAATCAGAAACTATGAAAAACTAGAACAAGTTTAAAATGGGGGGAAATACTCACTGCCATTGAGTCGGTGCAGACTCACTGTGATGCCCTGTGGTTTCAAACTGCCAGCTCTGCTTATTGCAGCCCAACGTGTACCCACCAGGGTGCCTAAAGTTATATTAGCTATTTTATTATTGAGGACTGCATCTCTTTCTTGATCTCAATTCCAAATATACAACTTCTAGTCAACACTCTCATCTTTTAATTTCACTCTCTTTATGTTCCCCAATGGTAACTGAGGGGCATAACTTATTTGTTATTAGTTGCTAACTTAAAGATTCACTCCAAGAACAAAGACATGGTGAATTACTTTGGTAAAGATTGCACCAAGAAGACACCCTGGGGCCGGTCTATGCGGTGACACACAATGTCATCATGAGCAAGAATCTACTCAATGCTATCCAATTTGGTTTTACTTTAGTGTTTCCAATGCTAGCACCTCTTCAGCACCCCTACTCCTTCCAAGTCATTTTACCATTTCTACCTTTCACTCACCTTGACTACTCCTTAATTCGATTTTCCCTTTTGCATGACTTATAATAAAAGGCCCACCCATCATTATAATCACTTTCTGCACAAGATTTCATTTCTTCTATCTCCTTCTCCTTTTCTTTCTTCCTCTATCTTCCTCGCTTGGTTAATTCCCACCTCTACCCAGTGTATTCACTCCAGTATCCAAATTCACTGCCATCTAGTTGAGAGTCTCTCATAGCAAGTCCATAGTATAGGGTACAACTGTCCCCGTGACTCTCCGAGACTGTAACTGTTCCCGTGGTAGTAATCCCGGTCTTTCTCCCACCAAGAAACTGGTGCTTCCAATGGCCAGCCTTGCAGATGGCGGCCCTTCGTGTAACCACACCACCACCGAGGTCCTTCAGATGTACTAGAACAGATAAACATGAACGGGAACACGCATGCGTGCGCACACACACACAGCCTTGCCCCTTGATGCCTGGTGGCATTTCAAATTCACAAACCAATCTGTGCTGCCTGGAAATCCTTTAATTTTTCTTTAGATTCACTCTTGTAGGTGGACATTTGGCATCCTCTTTGTTTTTCAATTCCCCACATCTCCTTTTCTATCTACAATATGTTTTGTTCCTTGTTTATTTGCTGTTTCATGAAGAAAATAGAAATAAATGCAAAAGTCAAAGGATCAAAATATTTCATGTATAGACTAGCAGGCTACCAATTCATTTGATTTTTAATGTTTATTTTGCCTTCCTTCTTCATAACAGTTTGGCGTCTTCCTTTTACTAATCTTTCTACTTTTCATTGGGATTCACTCTTCCTTTTTAGAATTTTGAGTCTGTCCTTCTTGTCAACAATATTACTAAGTTCTATCTGCATCCCTTCTGCTAACCTATACATATAATAACATTTCCTACAAAAATATTCTCTTGTTCTCATGTCTATTTTTTTGATTTGCCCTTATATTGTTCACTTTTTCAACAAGTGCCTTGGGAAAGCTGTGCTTACCCCATTGTCTCTCTCCTATGCTCTCTTGACTTCACTGTACTGAAAGAGAGGCCTGCACATTTACTGTACCCTCCAAAATGGCCTTAATATCAATGTCATTCCAGTTTCCAAATTTATTCAATTCCAAGTTTTTGTCTTACTATTCTTGTTAACATCACTGGGCAGAGCAGAGAACTTCTTTCTTGATAAACTTCTTAATTAATCCCTAAGGTATTTCCCTTTAGTGATGCTCTCCTCTCATTTCACTGGATGAAATTTTAGTTTCAGTTTTACTAATTCTTTCCCACCTCTAAGGTTGGTACTACTCCAATGCTCCAATTGTTTTTTCTTCCTCTGTCCTCACTCACTTTATAGTTATCTCATTCAGCCTAATGGCAGTAAATATTTAAAACATATCTGTGTGAATACTCCATCAGACTCTGAATCCCAGATTCCAATATTGCACCCTCTATTTCTATCCCAACGGAGCCCTGATGATGTAGTGAGTTATGCATTGGGTTTCTGATGCTGAGTCAGCAATTAAAAAGGACAAGCTGCTTGAAGGGAAAGAAATAAGGCTTTTTGCACTCATAAAGGTTCAGCCTCCACATCAAAGATTAAATGCATTGGAATAAACCTATTTAGAGAAATTGAGGATTTGTACAAAGAAAACTACAGAATACTGGTACAGGAAATCAAGAGATCTACAAGATGGAAGGATATCCCTTGTTCGTGGATAAGAAAGTTTAACATTGTAAAAATGTCAATATTATCCAAAAAAGGAACTCAAGAACTTAAAGCCCGATTGCAGGACATAGACTTAGTATCAAACATAATGAAGGAAGAATGCATAGTATTAAATTAGACAGATAGATGGATAGATAGAGAACATACTAAAAATAAGACACTTATGTGCATCAAAGGACTTCATCAAAAGAGTTAAAAAGAAAAGAACCTATGAATTGGGTTAACATAACAATGTGCAAGGAAATTATTTCTAATCTCTATAGAAAACTGCAATATTTCAGTAAGAAAAGAACAAAGAATTAAAAAGTGGACAAAGAACTGACAGGTCACCAAAATTGACATCCAAATAGTCAACAAAAATATGATAAAATGCTCACAATCATTAACCATCTTGGAGATGTAGATCAAAGCAATAATGAGTTAATACCTTCTGGAAAATGACACCTGATTTACAAACATAAAACATAAAGCAACAAAATTTGGAGATGGCACAGAGAGATTTGAACTTCATACACTGCTTGTGAGTCTGTAAAAATGTACCACCATTGTAGAAAGTGATATTGTGCTACTTCACACAACTAAAAAAAGAAATTCCAACAGTCGCTCTGCTTTCTATATGCCCTAAAGAAATGAAAGACATAGCATGAACGGACCGATGCACCCCCATGTTTATTTCAGTGCTGTTCACAATAGCAAGAAGTTGGAAACAGTCCAAAAGCCCCTGGTGGAAGAATGGACAAAGAAACGTTGGTTCATGCACATGTATCACTAAAATCAATGATGAAAACGATGAAGCACCTCATGACGTGGTTATACCTGGAGGATATTATGCTTAGTGAAGCTAGCCAATCACAATGTAAACCCTGATGCTTTTACACACACACACACACACACACACACACACACACACACACACAGACTTACAGCCTCAGAAATCAAAAGAGGCAGTTCCACTCAGTCAGGTAGGGTCACTGTAAGAATTGACAAGATAGCTGAAATGAGGGCAGTAGAGGACCATATCTGATATCTTCTGACTTCTCTATCACCATCATACAGGGGTAAGACAAGTGTCCATGGTCTATCCTTCTTTACCTGTTCTGGCACCAATGGTTCCTCACACACCACTCTACATCTATGCTGAGTTTGATCATTCATTGCAATGGCTACACCAAACTCCCAGACAGTATTCACAATTAAGGAGGTTTATTAGGAAAGGTAATAGGTTGCTACCACTCAGGATCAGCAAACAGTAGGGATACAGTCATTGGTCTTAAGTAGCAGCCAATCTTTATCTGGTCCTCATTCTTTCATCCACGTGATCCTGTGGCCTTTGCCTCCATGATCTAGAGAGCTAGCCTGCCTAACACTTTCCTGCCATTCATACTGTTGGATAAGATAAAGAGAAGGTACCCCATAGTCTATGCATCTGGTTTTAGTGGCCTCTGCCTTTTCTTTTTTAAATTTTATTTTATTTATTCATTTTTGTTTTTTTCTTTTTTGTTTTATTTTAAATATTTTATTAGGGACTCTTACATCTCTTACCACAATCCATACATATACATACATCAATTGTATAGAGCACATCTGTACATTCTTTGTCCTAATCATTTTCAAAGCATTTGCTCTCCACTTAAGCCCTTTGCATCATGTCCTCTATTTTCCCCTCCCTCCCCGCTCCCCACTCCCTCATGAGCCCTTGATAATTTATAAATTATTGTTTTGTCATATCTTTCCCTGTCTGGCTTCTCCCTTCACCCCCTATTCTGTTGTCTGTCCCCCAGGGAGAAGGTCACATGTAGATCCTTGTAATCCGTTCCCTCTTTCCAACCCACTCACCCTGTGGCCTCCCAGTATTTCCCCTCACATCCCTGGCCCTGAAGGTATCATCTGCCCTGGATTACCTGTGCCTCTAGCTCCTATCTGCACCAGTGTACATCCTCTGCTCTATCCAGTCTTGCAAGGTAGAATTCAGATCATGGTAGTTGGGGGGAGGAAGCATTTAGGAACTGGAGGAAAGCTGTATTCTTCATCGGTTCTACATTGCACCCTGACTGACTCATCTCTTCCCCTAGATCCCTCTGTGAGGGGATCTCCAGTGGCTGACAAATGGGCCTTGGGTCTCCAGTCTGTGCTTCCCCCTTCATTCACTATGGTAAGATTTTTTTTTTCTGATGATGCCTTATACCTGATCCCTTCGACAACTCATGATCACACAGGCTGGTGTGCTTCTTCCATGTGGACTTTGTTGCTTCTGAGGTACTTGTTCACCTTCAAGCCTTTAAGACACCCAGACACTATCTCTTTTGATAGCCTGGCACCATCAACTTTCTTCACCACATTTGCTTATGCACCCATTTGTCCTCGGCAATCGTATCATGGATGTGTGCACATCATGATATGATTTTTTGTTCTTTGATGCCTGGTAACTGATCCCTTCGGAACCACGTGACCACACAGGCTGATGTGTTCCTCCATGTGGGCTTTGTTGCTTCTGAGCTAGATGGCCGCTTGTTTATCTTCAAGTTTTTAAGACCCCAGACACTATCTCTTTTGATAGCCGGGCACCATCAGCTTTCTTCACCACATTTGCTTGTTCACCCTCTTTGGCTTCAGCAGTTGTGTCTGGAGGATGAGCATCATAGAATGTCAGTTTAATAGCAGAAAGTATTCATGCATTGAGGGAATGCTTGAGTAGTGGCCCAATGTCTTTCTGCCACCTTAATACTAAATCTATAAATATAGGCACATAGATCTATTTCCCTATCCTCATATATATATTTGCATATGCACATGTCTTTGTCTAGACCTCTATAAATGCCCTTTGCCTCCTAGCTCTTTCCTCTATTTCCCTTGACTTTCCTCCTGCCCCAATATCATATGCTGTCCCTACCTGTGTTGCAGCTATACCTCTTCGTTACCTTACCCTTGATTATTCCCTACCAGGCCTGCCACTCCCACCTCACCACCAATTTGGATCCCTTGTTGTTCCCTTGTCCCTGGGTTTGTTAACACCACTTCCTTACCCCCCATCTCTCCCTCTCCCAAGTCCCCCCAGAACTGTTGGTCCGTTGTTTTTCCTCCAGACAGTTCATCCAACCTGTCTTATTTAGACATACCTGTGGAGATAATAACATGCACAGAAACTAGACAGAGGAAAACCAAGCAATAGTATACAACAAAACAATAACAACAAACTGCTGACAAAGAATAAAACAAAACACATCATGAAAGAAAAGCTTGTAGTTAGTTCAAGAATCATTTGATCATGAACACAGTCTCCAACATAATCAAGGATTCTCTCTTTTGCTTCACAGATGGCTCATTGTATTAGCTTGGGAAGTAGTAATGAAAATTAGTAAATCCCCTTTTTAGTGCTACACATACCTTGTTTTCAAAGTCTGCCCCAATCATTTCTTGGGAATTATAGAGAATTGGGTAGAAGAGTCATGCTAAGAAATTTCACTTCTCCACAGTAACAATATGATTTAACAATTTATAACCTCACCTAATTGTAAAATAGGAAATTAAAACTTAACATGTCTGGAAATAGACTCTTAATTCCCAGGCATCTCCTGAAAAATCTATTCCTCCTTGAATCCTTGATCTCTGCTGATAGGAACTCCAAATTTCTCAGTTGCTTAGGATAAGAATATTGAATCATTCTCTTTCTTTTTAAAATTTTATTAAATCATTTTATTGGGGGTTCTTAGAGCTCTTATCACAATGCATCCATGCATCCATTCTATCAAACACATTTGTACATGTGTTGCCATCATCATTGTCAAAGCATTTTATTTCTACTTGAGTCTTTGATATCAGTTCCTCATTTTCCCTCCCTCTCCCATCCTCCCTCATGAACCTTTGATGTTACAAATTATTATTTTCATATCTTACACCAAAGCCTTTAAGACCTCAGATACTGTATCTTTTGATAATCAGGCACCATCACCTTCCTTCACCATATTTGCTTATGCACACATTTTGTTTTCAGCAGTCATGTCAGGAAGGTGAGCATCATAGAATGCTAGATTATTAGAACAAATTATTCTTGGGATAAGAGAATACTTTTTGAGTTGAGGTCCAATGTCCTTCTGCTACCTTACTGCTTATTTAACATATAAATATAAGTACATAGATCTATATTCATATCAATATATATAAATATATTTACATATGTACATCTTTATTTAGACCTCTATGCATGTCCTTTGCCTCTTAGTTCTTTCCTCTATTTCCTTTTACTTTCCAATTGTCCCACTATCATGTTCGGCCTTCATTTCAGTTTCAGTAATTCCTCACAGTTACATTGCCCTTGATTAAGCCCCACTAGGCATCCTACAGCCTTCTCTCCATTGATTTTAGTTCACTTGTTTCTCCCTTGTTCCAGGGTTGGTTAACACTGCTCTTCCTTTCTCCCACCTCCTCCGCTCCCTGCCCCCACCCGAGAACCATTGGTCCTTTGTTTTCTCCTCTGAATTGTTTATCCAGCCTATCTTATCTAGATAGACATGAAGAGACAAAAATAAGTGCAAAAACAAGGCAAAGCCAAACCAACGAACAAAGGAAGACAAAACAAACAAACAAAAACCAGCAAAAAAACAAAAACAACAAGGAAGCCGATGACAAAAAAAGGGAAACCCTATAAATAGTTCTAGTTCTTTTTTTGACCTTTAGGAGTGTTTTCCATTTTCGTCTGATGGGGTGCCACACTCTGTCCCCAAAGTCTATTTTTGGCATTCCCTGGGGACTTCAAGGTTTTTCTCCCCTTGTTGCTCTGTTGAATACCCTTAGGCTTTCTCCACAGTGTGATGGAGTCAGATCTGGCACAATTCCCACATTGTGCCTCCATTGATGTGTCCTGTAGTGCTATGGTTCCGTGAAGGACATCACGTACCATGGTGAGGCCAGCCCTATTGTCCTCTCTGTGCATTGTCTGCTCTGAGGAGACATATAGTCCTCGGGGCTGAGTGGATCAGGATGTGTTCCGCTTACTCTCCTTCCCTCTTTGTTTGTTCTTGTGTGTTTTGATCAGTTGTCATTCTCTTTCTTAGACCTTACATCTGATCCTCATTCTACCAACAAATACCATTGACACTAGCTCGGAACTTGGAGCACATTCATTACTTTTGCTGTTACCAACTTGTACTGAGTTTGATTCTTAACACGCTCACTAAATACATGCACAAACATATGTTATATATGCTATATATATTTGGATACATATGCAATATATAACACACCCCCACACCAGAAAGATGTTGACTTGTGTTTATTAACTGTGCAAAGTCATCTGACTGTGTGGACCACCATGACCTTGAGAAGAATGGGAGTTCCAGAGCACTTATGCTCATGAGGATCTGGTACATGTGTCAAGAGCTAGTTGTATGCAGAGAACAGGCAACTCTTTCCAACCAGGAAAGGTGTGATTCATGGTTACATACTCTCACCATACTTGTTAAATCTGTATGCTGAGCAAATAATCGGAGAAGCTGGCTTATGTGTAAAAGAAAGTGGCATCAAGATTGGCTTATTCACAACAGGTGACACAATCTTGATTGCTGAAAGTGAGCAGAACTTGAAAGACATTCTATTGAAGATCAAGGATTGTAGCTTTCAGGATTACTCTTTAATGTAAAGAAAACCAAAATCCTC
Source organism: Tenrec ecaudatus (assembly GCF_050624435.1). Taxonomy (NCBI): domain Eukaryota; kingdom Metazoa; phylum Chordata; class Mammalia; order Afrosoricida; family Tenrecidae; genus Tenrec; species Tenrec ecaudatus. Next base: position 25,229,027 of record NC_134539.1, on the reverse strand, counting down.
ATAACTGGACCAATAGGTAACATCATGATACATGGAGAAAAGTTTGAAGTTGTCAAGGACTTTGTCATGCTTAGATCCACAATCAACACTCATGGAAGCAGCAGTCAAGATGTCAAATGAAGCATGGCTTTGGGTAAATCTATTGCATCTTTTGAGCACTGAAAAGCACAGATGTTACTATGAGGACTAAGCATCTTACCCAAGCCATGCTTTTCCATTGCCTCATGTGCATGTAAAAGTTGAACATTGAACAAGGATGATAAAGAAGAATTATGATGCTGGAGAAGAGTATTTAGAGTACCATGGACTGCTTAAAGAACAAACTGATCTGTCTTGGAAGACATTTAGCCAGAGTGCTCCTTAGAGGCAAAGATGGCAATATGAAATCTTACATACTTTGGACATATTGTCAGGATAAGCCAGTCCTTGGAGAAGGACATCATGTGGATGTGCAATGAAAATGAGGCAGGCCCTTAATGAGATGGGATTGACATTGTGGCTGCAATGATGGGCTCAGGCATGGGGACAGTTGCAAGGATGACACGGGACAATGCAGTGTTTCATTAGTTGGAATCTACTCAATGGCACCTAACAACCTGACGACCACACCACACACATATGTATGTCTATATGCACATAAACATATATATGCAGTGGTGTGACATACATGTATATATATAATTTTAATTATTTTAAGATATTAGCTATTTTAAAGATAATATTGAACTTATTGTGCTGGTCAAAACCTATGAGTAAACCAATATTCCAACATTGCCCTTTCATTGATACTTTAAGAATTGGTGTGTTTCTTCTTTGTGTATTTTACTTTCCCACTAGTTCCTGGATGGAGAATCAGAAGCTCTATTGGTAGCAATGCGATGGACACTCTGTGTAATTCAGGGAGATTTACTGTAACACTTCAACTCAGTTTTTTCATGCATGAAGAGTCAATTTTAAAAATTCCCCTACTTTACACAGATTTTTTTTCTTAATGTGTTTTGAGAAATTAAAATGAAAGCAATAAAGGACACCTGAAAATATACATATCCACTGGGGATGCTGTAAGCAAGCAAGTCCACTTGTCTCGCCCTTTACTCCAGCTCCATATCCCTGTGATTGCTCCATTCCAGACCACAGTTTGATGTCTAAGTAAACTTACACAGTGTCTGTAGATGCTGTCCCACCCAAAGACAGAATACAGTGCAATCCCACCCTATGGACGGAACAGTAATGAAAAGGACCTGGGTGGGAAATGGGGAGAAGAAAGAAGATTTGAAGATTATTACGATCAAAGACTTAATTTTGTCATTCTGCCGAGTTGAGCTACTGGTTTAAAGTTGTGGCTGTTTTATGCAGTTTTGTCAGAAAGTGATGTGTCAGAATTTTTACATCTGAGGTACGTGCTTTTTTCAGCTGACTGGAAGCATCAATCACAGGTGGAATTTTCCTGCTGCTAGTTCGCTTTTCTCTCCTTATCAAAAAAAGAGGAATGTCTATGTGATTTTCCAACAGAAACAGGAGCAGCTGAAAGCCAGTTCATTTCAAAGGCACTTTAAAGCTGCCCGCCTTTCTATTTAACTTTGAAAACAAACTTAAACCGATATTCTAAATTCTATTAGCAACCGTGATTGCCCAAGCCCCTATTGTCATTCCTTACACCTTGACGTAGGTGTTTTAGAGTGAAACCCACAAGAGGATGATGCTGTGGTCATTTGGGGATGCGATTCTGTAGGCTCTGGAAGAGGGAAAGAATGTTCTCATTGCATGGACTTCCTTGGTGCCTCATTTGGCCTCTGGTATCTATAGTCTAGCCCATTTTAAATCTATACAGGAACTTTTTGGGGAGGGTGCTATATTTCCCATTTTACAAATGATGCTACTGAGATTCAGAGAAATTAAATGATGCACCAAGGTTATTCGACCAATAAACAGCAGATTGAGGAATCGAGTTCAGATCTTTTCATTCCTATGGCTGAGGTCTTTCCCATAATCTGTTTGTAGTTCAGGTTGACTTTCTGAAAATTACCAAGTGAATCTAGCACAAATTTAGAGATACGCATTTAGGGTCATTAGTTTTAAATTGAGACATAAACAGAAAAGAAAGACACAAAAATGAGTGAAGTGTGTGTGTGGCAGGGGCGGGGGGCGAGGAGAAGAAATCAACTCCAATCCATGCAATATAATACAAAATGCCCTAAAGTGAGATTCAGAAGACACCCTTTTTAGTTCCAACTCTCTTACTAACGAGCTCTATGACCTGGGGCACCACTTGGGACTTCGATTTTTCATCTGTAAAATGAGGATGTTGAACTTGAACTTTGCATCCTTCCCAGCATAAAAATAGTCTGTGCTTCTGAGGAGGAGCTAGTTGAAGCATTCGCTCTTCTTGCCAAAGTCAGAGCACCGAGGAAACCAAAGAAAGCAAGAAACAAAACCAAAACACAGACGGGAACAAACCACATCCCACACTTGGATGGCACGGCATGTTTTATCCATAAAACCCAATTAAATTTCCACATCAGTCTGTGTCTCAGGGAAAAGGCTCAGAGAAATGAAGCCACTTAGCAAAATCCATTTTTATACTACAAGCAATAGGAAGGTTTCAAATGGAAAACTGGAGAAAAAGTTCATTTGTGCCAGCTTAAAATAAGTTATTTTGAAAGTCTTTATGAATTTGTATGTCTCATTGTGACATAAACAACTAAGTTACCACGGATTCATGACAGCCTGAAGTTTGTCAAAGTAGATCTACAGTGTTTTCAATGGCTGATTTTAGTGGGCAGTAAATCTCCAGTCTTTTCTCCCAAAGCTTCTCTGCGTGGACTTGAAATTCCAACCTTTGAGTTGGAAGCACACTGACCTTTTGCAAATGAATCTTATTCATTGGACACTGCAATGAGCATATAACAGTGTGATTTTTGCAGCCAAAAGTTGCTAAAAATGTTTTCTTGTATAGCTTCTGGTTAACGCCACTAGACTAGACTGCTCAGAATACAAAATTCTCAAAAAAATGAGTATGATGAAGCATAATGATATATATTTGAGAGAAAATTTCTTTTGATAACTTATTATTATTCTGGATTCAGCCTAGCATATGTACTTTCCTCTTAAGAAAATTGTCACAAAATGTGAACTTCCATTGATTTTAGGTTACACACAGCTGGCATTTGTAAGAAATGAAAGACATATAGGTGTCTTTTTGGCTTGATTAAAAAATGAAACATAAGCTATTGTCAACCAGATTCTTGGATCAAAGTGGTTATTCAAGAGGTGAAAGTTACATATTTGGAGCTGTATGCTTTCTAAATTGAGGATCTTTATTCTTTATCAGCCAAATGATTGAGATCATACATTTTTTTTAGCTCCTCTTTCTTCTTTAACCAATGATGCCTTTTGGATGGAATAGACACCTACCTTTTACTTTATTTCATTGTTTGTAGTGCCTCTTACCTGCTATCCAAAATGGGGAAAAATTGCTGCATATGGTCATTGACATTGTTATATTTCTGGGGCTCTTGCTCTTATTTGAAATATACCCACACTTATATTAATCCCTGTAAATGTACATTTAGGACAATGGACATTTTCTGACATAGTTTTATATATTGGGTCTTATCTGTGTGCCTTTTTTAGTATTATCTACTTATTTCCTATGCATTTCAAGACTGGGCACTGAGGAAGGATGACTAGAGAATGGGACACTGAATCATGATGTTGGTGGAGAATGGTGGAAGTATTATGGTCAAGTATCTTGATTGAAATACAGTCCAAACACTCGTTAAAAGTGAGGAGAGAGAAACTTCCTCTCACCTACTTTGGACAAGTTACCTGGGAGGAGCCAGTCCTAGGAAAGAATGCAGTGCTTAGAAAGTCGGTGGTCATCAGAAGAGAGGAGGACTCATCTGAGGGATTGACACAAGGGCTGCAACAATGGACTCAGGCAGAATGACCATTGCAAAGCTGGCTCGGAACCAGGGAGTGTTTGGTGCTATTGTACACAGAGTCACTGTGAGTAGGAAGTGACGCCCTGGCACACAACAATAATGACAACAAAAGGATGCTCAGAGGCAGATGCTTTGGTTCTAGGCTTGTGATGCAGAGGCCAATCGTCATGGATTATGGGTAACTCTGATGATGACTCTGTGTCTTGTCAGAGTCAAAATACATATTTAAGGAAGAGAAATGATTAAGAAAGGGAGCACAGGGGGAAGAAAAAAAGGTCCTTATTTCAGAGTGTGACATGCTTTCTCTTAAAACACCTGCCAAGAATCACTGTTGTTCTTTTCATGACAAATTATGTGAAATTTCCCTTCTGCAACTACATGGACATTGTTAATATACACTCCCTTACAGATCCAGTGAAACACAAAACAAACATAGGACTGCATTATTTGTTTACATCAAAAAGTAAACCACCAAACCACAGAGTATTCAATTTAATTAAGAAACTATATCCCACACAAGCATGGAATAAAATAATTCTACTGAGAACACAGAAAAACATATTAAGAATGCTTCCAAATCCAACAATGCTTTTTACTTTAGAGTTCTTTCAAAAGCTATGACTTACCCCAGTCTCTTTGGATGATCTCTTACGCTTCGTTCACAGCCTAACTCCTGTGCTGTCCTCACCCTAGGCAGTTATTGCGCTAAGATGTGCAGGCTTCTGAATCAGGTGTGCTTTTGTTGATCTGGCTCATGACAATCCATATATATCCAGTAGAACTACGTTCCGTGAACGTTTTTCAATAGCTTGTTTTCCAAAGTAAACTGCCTGGCTTTTCTTCCGAGGCTCCTCTGGGTGGTCTTGGAGAACAGCCGTTGGGGTAGCAGAGAGTGTATAAACCTTCTGAACCACCAAGATTCTCCCATAAACTGCTTTTGAAAAATACTGTGTTGCAAATAAGGAATAACAATTAAAATAGATTTTCATGGAGGAATTAAATGTAAGTCTTGAATAATTTGTTAAAAAGCAAAATAAATATGTAGTAGAATAGAGCACGTTGGACTGTTGGGGGTGTTGGGAAGATTTGATCCAAGGTTTAATGTCTGATTTTACCGGTCTGTTTTGTATTACTAAATTAAAATTGTTCCTAATTCTTATCCATCTTTTGATACATTCCTGAGATTTATATTGAGTGTATTTCTCAAAATATCATGGATATTTTGATTTAGTAAATTAGAGCAAGAGCCAGGAATCTATATTTTATACATCTATGTCCTAATGTTTGAGAACTAACTGTTTGAAAAGTTGCTTTCCGTTTGCCCTGTACTCTTGCAGACCGTCAGCCCGCTGTGCTGGGAAGCTACGGCAGCATTGGCTTGAGTAGAAGATGTGCTTGTCCGCAGGAGTAGTCATTAGGGGAGACGAGTCTCAGTCCGTTGTAGTTGAGGTCTGACTTCCTTCATGTACTAAAAAGGGGTTGGGGGAGGCCCAATCTGTTTGCTGCTTGAGCTGTGAACTATCTGAAGCATATTCTGTCTCGGGAAAGTAAAATTTACAACTAGATCAGAGAGTAGGGGTGGGAAATAAGGTGGGAAATGAAAGCACTTCCATAAAGTGCCTCAGGATCTTAGAGGTTGGAAGGTCATTCACTCAGGTAGGATGTTTTATTTTTATCTCCTCTCTAGAATATTTAGATGTGACTGGTGCGCCTGGAGGCTTCTCTCCCAGGGCTGCCTGGAGGCTTCGTAAAAGGAAAATGCTTATGTAAAGAAGACAAGTGTGGGAAGGCAAGCATCAGCTTAACGGACCGGGGAACTCAGCAGTTCCACCCACTGCTTCTTTCCCTGAGCAAACTCCCGTGAGAGGCTCTTCTAGCGAGATGTCTGGTGCTTTACAATGCTTCCCCAGCCCTTTCTGATGTGATGATCTCCTCCTGATAGCTTAATTTTATGAGATCATAGGAGCACAGTCTGTGAATGGGAAACACTTAAAGGGAGAGAGAAACTTTCAAAGCAGCTGTTTAATGTAGGGAAAGAAGAGAAAAAAAGAACCCAGCAAGAGGAAAAAGAAAAGAAAACTAAATCTAAAGCCTTACAAAATAAAAGCCATTTAGGCAGGTAGCTTTGCCTTTTCCACTATAAGTAAAATATTCATGAATTCTGCTGCTCTGGTATTGTATGCTCGATAAAATAAAAAACTCATATGCAGAGCACAAATCCTGGAAAAGAAACTGTTACCTTACAATTCTTCTTAGGAAATCCGTGAAACCCGCCTGGCAAAGCATCATTGCTTAGTGCAGCAATGTTGCTCCACCAATTTCCAGGAGAGAAAACCATGATGGGTCCCCTCTGTTGTGCTATTTGTCCCCTGATACCTGAAGTAGACCTGGTTTCTGTCAGGGCTAAGGATCATGTTACGTCTGAATGCGAAGAAAAAACACTGATGATGGGTAGATAATCACAAACCAAGTCTAGTCAGTGACACTATTCTGTAATTCAAACACACAGTGAACTGGGGACCAGAGATACCATTTCAGGAGGCTGAAAGGCAACTCCAAAAGAATGTTATTTCAAAAATCAGCGCTGCCCTCTTTGGATGATGGATCACACACCATCTGAGCCATCACAAAGGTCCTCCCTTTCATGTGTGCACTCATCTGCTCAGCCAGTGCTTCCATTGGCCCATCAGATCACAGACACATCAACTCACTCCATCACAATTTCTGTGGGCTTATGGCCTCAGTACCAAGCACTTGAAACAGGAAGATGAATAAGATTCAGTAGCCTACCCACCCATACGAAAACTTTCAAATTTAAGTAAAAGGAGACAAAGTTCTCAAATTGTGTTGAGAGTGACCAGCAATGTTACTCTTTGGTGTGGTGAGCCTCTTATAGCTATTTAAATTAAAATTAGTCTTAAAAAATTTAGTTCCTTAGTCAAACCAGCCACATGTCAAAGGCTCAGAACCATGTGACTAGTGGCCACTACTGTACAATTCAGAAAGAATATTTCTATCATTTCAGAAGGCTCTACTGGACAACTCTGCTAGAAAAAGTGTGTGTGTGTGTGTGTGTGTGTGTGTGTGTGTGTGTGTGTTGAGGTGGTGTGGGGGAGTAAGTAGTATACTTTTTTTAGTGTTTGATAAAGAGAATATTGGCAGCATTAACAAAATACTGGAAAAACATGAAAAGGGTATCTGTAATTCTTGTTTAGTGAGTTGAGCATACAGCTTTCATAAACTGTGTTTTGACAAATTCAAACAGGGAAAGCTTCAGACCTGTCAGCAGGCATTGACCTGCTGTAATGTCAGGCTTTGACCCCACCAGGGGCAGATTACTCAGTAAGAAATGTAAGCATAGCTTTATTTATACTTAAATAATTACTATGCACTATTAAACCTATGTTTGTTTTGTTTCCTGGGTATTTTGTCCCTGTGAGGGAGTTTATAAAAAAGATTTTGATTCTATAGGGAGGTGTTTGGGAACTAGAAGAAATACAGATCCCAGCTACACCTAGAAGCAGATATTTTTTTCTTTTTAAATCATTTTATTGGGAGCTTATACAACTCTTATCCCAATCCATACATCAATTCAATCAGGCCTGTTTGTCCATATGTGGCCCTCATTTTCTTTTAGACCTTTAATTTCTATTGAACCCTCGGTACCAGCTCTTTTTTTCTCCCCCTCCTTCACCACCCTCTTAGCCTCCCAATAGATTGTACATTGTTATTATTTTCATCTCTCACACTGACCAACCAAAGAGCAGAATTTTTGATGTGGTTAAAAAAATAAAAGTGAAGTAGTTCACTGAAGTTTGGTAAGTAAGCAAGAACAAGTAAGCTCATGCTCACCTTGCTTGTTGAGTAAGCCACCACTAGACAGCCTATGCCCAAACATGTGACAGAGTGAGGAGAGGCTGCAAACATGGAAATTTGAAATCGAAATGTAAACAAATAAACGGTATCCATGTAAAGAAACATTCAGGCATGCACAGTGTGAGCAGAAGAAAGGAACATCAATGGTTGAAGATACTTGAGAAGTTGCATCAGTGGAATAAGAGTCAACTATTGTGAAATAGACATAGGGCTAGAGTATAAAGACCATAGAAAATCTAAGTAGTGTAATCACCTTTTTATAGGAAAGGCTGGGGAATTCAGCATAGACACTGCTACCATCCCACAGGTTACCTGTGTTTTTATAGACCTGTGTCTGCATGGTTTTGTTGCACACCTTAAAAGGTTTTCTATTTCGACAATCGTTGTATGTATAGTTCTATGGTCAAAATGATTTCCATCACATTGTTCACCCATCATCTTTATCCACTCCCCAAATTATACCACATCCTTAACAGAAGCTCAATGTCCCCTAAGCACTAGGTCCTATGATCTGCCATTTATCTCTCCTGAGGTCCAGTCTCTTCAGCCTCAAATGTGGCTAATATTCACCAATATCAGAGTATTGATTCTGAGTTAAAGAAAATAACTGATAAACTTTAGAGAGTTCAAGTTATATATTTCCTTTCATCATAAGCATAGCTCATAGTGAGCTATTAATGTGATATAAAAAGAGTATCTTAAAATGAAACACAATATGTTTACTACTAAACTTTAAAATAAAGATTGAATACAATCCAAAATCACATCAAGAAAATAATTGACCATGACCTAATGGTTCAATATTCAAAAAACAATCAATGTAATCTCCCACCTAAAGGTAAAAAATAAAAACCACATCATTCTATCAATAGATTCAGAAAAGACATTAGGTAATATTCAGCATCCATATTGGGATAACACTCAATAAAATAGGAATAGAAGGGAAATTCCTCACCATAATAAAAGCCATATATTAAAAAGAACCAACCAACATTATATTCAATGGGGAAAACAAGAAACATTTCCCCTCTTGAAAAGGGGGAGAGAGACAAGGATGACCCCTATCATCACTCTTAGTTCAAAATCGTAATGGAACTATCAGACAACAGAAAAAGGCAAAGGAATACAAATAGACAAAGAGGTATGGTATTGTCAGAGAATGTAATCCTATATGTAGAATACACAAAAGTCTCCACAAAAAGCCTACTGGAAACAAATGAGGGATTCAGCCAAGTAACAAGATACAAAATTAAAGACCGGAAATCAGTCAGATTCCTGTATACCAGGAAGGAGATTATTAGAAATACAATCATATTGCAATATTATTTACAATAATTATTCAAAAGATGAAATACTTAATAATAAACCTAATGAAAGAAACAAAAAGCCAATGCAGAGAAGACTATACAACATTGCTACAGGAAATCATAAAATATTCTCATAAATAGAAAAGCCCATGCTCATGGATAGCCAGACTTAAGATTGTAAAAATGCCAATACTACCTAGAGCAGTGTTTTTCAACCTGTGGGTTGCGACCCCTTTGGGGATCGAATGACCCTTTCACAGAGGTCACCCAATTCATAACAGTAGCAAAATTACAGTAATGAAGTAGCAATGAAAATAATGTTATGGTTGAGCAGGGCGGGGGCGCAGGTCACCACAACATGAGGAACTGTATTAAAGGGTCACGGAGTTAGGAAGGTTGAGAACCACTGACCTAGAGCAATCTAGAGATACAGTGCAATCCCAATCCCAATACATTGTTTAAAGAAATGGAAAAATGAATTACCAATTTCATAGGGAACGACTAAGGATCCAGGATAAGCAAGGAACTTCTTAAAAAGAAGAAGCAAGAGGTTTCACAGCACCTGACCCAAAAGCCTACAACCTAGCCACAGTAGTCAAAACAGCCTGGTGCTGGTATGATGAGAGATGCGTGCACCAAGGAAACAGAGCAGAAAACCCAGACATAAATGCATCAGCTTACAGGCAACTAAGCTTCAGCAAATGACCAAAAACTATCAAATGGGTCAAAGACAACCTCTTCAACAAGCAGTATTAGACAAACTGATTTCCAAATGTAGAAGAATTAAACAAGACCCATATCTTTCCCCACGCACAAAAACAAACTCACAATGGATTAAGGACCTGCATGTGGACCCCAAACTATCAGGATCATCAATGATAAAACTGGAACAAGCGCAGGGGCCCTATTGCAGCCATACCTAGACTACAAAGTGTAATAAAGGAAGCACACAAACAGTAGAAGAAAAAATAGACGACTGGGACACGATGAAAATAAATCACTTACTCTCATGGGAAGATTTCTTCAAAATTGTAAAACAAGTGCCCACAATTGGGAAAATTATTTTACCCACAACACATCAGATTAGGGTCTAATTACCATAATCTACAGAACTCTGCCACAGCTCAATAATAAAATAACTATCTATATAAGATAGGGAGGATAAAAAATCCCTAGGAGAAAACAACAGGACCAAGGGTTCAGGAGGGACAAGGGAGACAGGGATGTGGGTGAAAGGAAGTCGGGAGCCAACAAATCCGGGGACAAAGAAACAACAAGTGATCTAAAATTGATGGTGAAGAGAACATGAAATGCCTAGTGGGGTTTGATCAAGTGCAATGTAGCCAAGAGGAATTACTGAGAGCTGAATGAAGGTCAAACATGATAGTGGGACAGGAGGAATATAAAAGGACTAGGAGGCAAAAGACATTTTTAGAGGTATAAATACAAGCACGTACATATGTAAATATATTTATATATAACAATAGGGATATAGGCCCTTATACATATAATTATATGTTAAATATTAAGGTAGCAGATGTACATTTGGCATCTACTCAAATACTCCCTCAACACAAGAACGCTTTGTTCTAATAAATAGCATTTTGTGATGCTCTCCTTCCCAACATGATCGCTGAAGACAAAGCAGGTGCATAAGCAACTGTGGTGAAGAATACTGATCGTGCCTGGCTATCAAAAGATAGAGCATCTGGGGTCTTAAAGACTTGAAGATAAACAGTGGTATCTATATGGGAAGCAACAAAGCCCTCATGGAAGAAGCACACCAGCCTGTGTGATGATGAGGTGTGATAGGATCAGGTATCAGGCATCAGAAGACCCCAAACAATCATATTGATATAAACTAGAGGAGCCAGAGGAAGACCCAAAGCTCTTCTGTAGAAAATTGGACATTCTCTCACAGAAGGGTCACAAGAAAGCAATGAGCCAGCCATGGTGCAGTAGAGTACAGATGAAATGCACAACATTCCTCTAGTTTTTTAATGCCCCCCCCACTATCATGACCCCAATTGTACCTTACAAATCTGGCTAGACCCGCACATGTACACTGGTACAGATAAGAGCTCTCACACAGAATCCAGGACAGAACAGACAATCCTGTCAGGAACAGTAATGGGAGTAGCAATACCATGAGGGTAGGGGGAAGGGGAAGGTTGGGGGGGAAAGGGAACCAATTGCAATGAATGATTTATGTATAACATCCCGTCCTACCCCCACACGAGGAACAACAGAGACATGGGTGAACAGAGACAGTAGCAGGCAGTGTAAGGTATGAAAATAAGGGTGGGAGGGTGAGGTAGGGAGGGTAAAAGAAGTGGAGCTGATACCAAGCGATCAAGTAGAAAGAAAATGTTTTGAAAATCTTAATGGCAACATATGTAGAAATGTGCTTGGTACAATGATTGGATGGATTATTATAAGAGCTCCCAATAAAATTATTTATTAAAATTAAAATTTTTTTAAAGAAGTGGAAAAATAAGTGAAGAGATACATCACCACAAAATGACATACAAATTGCTAACAAACACATAAAAAATGCTCATAATCACTAGCCATCTGGTAAACGAAAATTAAAAGCCACAATGAGATACTGCCTCACTCCCACAGTGATAGCCCAATTCAAAATATTAAAAAGAAAACCCTAGAAAACAGCAAATGTTGAAGAGGTTGTGGAAGGAATGGAACTTGAGCACACTGTTGGTGGGCTTGTATATTGTGGCAGTTATATAATCTGTCAACTTGTTTGAAGGTGTGGAGTCTAACCTGTCAATCAGATCATAACCAATTGTACCTCTGTGTGGGCATGGTCTTCTCCTGAGGATTCTGGGAACTCCTGTCTTCCTCTCTGGAGACGGAACATACACTCTCTCTGTTTTGTCTTCCTGCTAACAAGCCACATGGAGCTATGCTGATGGCAGCCAGAGCCCTGCAGCTGGAGGAACCATGTGAAGACCCATGTCACTGTTAACGACGGTTCCACTGCCACTGGATCCACAAGGCTTTCTACCCACTGGTCTGTGATCTGGAGACATTTGGAATCATTGTATGTGTTCCATGAGTTTGAAGGGGAATTCATAGACTGGCATTGGACATATGGGCTAATATCAGACTTATGGACTTGATCTTGACCAGGCTGGGGTGTTTTCTTAATATGCAATTGTTGTTTGTTATGAAGTTCTCTCTTACACATATGAGTGTCACTGAATTTGCTTCTCTAGTCTACCTGAACTAACACATATATACATACAAGCACTATGGGAAGCAATATGGATACTTAAAGTAACTGAAATTGAAATCCCATATGATCCAAAAATACCACTTTTAGGCATAAACCCGAAAGGAATGAGAGACAACATATGAGTGGATGTATGCTCTTCCATGTTCATAGTAGTACAGTTCACAATATCAAGAAACTGAACGCAGCCCAAATGCCCCACAGAAGAATGGTACAGTACATAGCACAATGGAATACTAGTGGCCCCCGAAACAGTGATAGAAACATGAAACAATACATGACGTGAAGGGACCCAGAAACGATTACACTGAGTGAAGTCCATCAATCACAGAAGTACAAATGCAGTATGAGGTCTCATACACCTCTTATCATAATCCACACATCCATCCATTGTGTCAAGCACGTTTGTACATTTGTTGCCATCATCATTCTCAGAACATTTGCTTTCCAGTTTAATGCTTGATATCAGCACCTCATTTGTCCCCACCCTCCCCACAAACGCTTCATAATTTATAAATTATTATTATTTTTCCATGTCTTACACTGTCTGATGTCTCCCTTCACCCACTTTTCTGTTGTTCGTCCCCCAGGGAGGGCATTATATGTAGATCATTGTGATTGTCTCCCGCTTCTCCTCCACCTTCCCCTTACACTCCTGGTATCTCTACTCTCATTATTGTTCCTGAGGGGTTTATCTGTCCTGGATTCCCTGTGTTTCCAGCTCTAGTCTGTACCAGTGTACATCCTCTGGTCTAGCTGGGTTTGTAAGGTAGAATTGGGATCATGATAGTGGGGCTGAGGAAGCATTAGAGAACTACAGGAAAGTTGTATGTTTTATCGGTGCTCTACTACACCCTGACTAGCTCATCTCCTCCCCATGACCCTTCTGTAAGGGGATATCCAGTTGCCTACAGATGGGCCTTGGGTATCCATTCCATGCTCCCCTTCATTCACAATGATATGATATTTTGTTCTTTGATGCCTGATATGTGGTCCTGTCAACAACTCATGATTACACAGGCTGGTGTACTTCTTCCATGTGGGCTTTGTTGCTTCTCAGCTAGATGATTGCTCATTAATCTTTAAGCCTTTAAGACCCCAGATGCAAAGGTGACATAGGGAAGAAGCTACTATATACAAACATTCCTGGGGTGAAGTTCAGGTAATATTGAAGGGGCAATACAGTAGCTACCTAAACAGGAGGGGGGGGGCAATAATAAAGAAAGAAAAAGACATGGGTAGCAGGCAAACACGGCACTAACCACCCAAGGGGAGGATAATGTTTACATCTCCACATGGAAAGAGGGATGAGACTTCAACCCCGTGCTCCAAGACATGAATGTAACATACTGGAATGAAGCAGGGAACAAATAGAGAGGTCTGAGGGGCCGGCCCCAATCCCAACTACGTGGACAGCCTCCTCCCCGCCCTCTGCTGAAGAAGTCACTTCAAAGGACAGCACTGAAGCTACAGCTCAGGGAGAGAGACATGTCTGATCAGAACACGCAGGAGCAATTGAAGGGAGAGGAAGAAAGTGTGGGATGCACCCTGGTCCACCAAGTCCTGAGTACGATATTCCCAATTAGAGCAGCCAAAGCACAGAGAGGATCATAGGATTTGCCCTACTGTGAGACTTGACATCCCTCACTGACCTATAGTGCTAAGGGACAACACTGGAGACATAATGCAGGAATTGCACCCAATATGATCCCACCACACTGAGGCAAAACAATAAGGGTGTGCAACAGAACAGCAAGGGGAACAAAGCAAAGAAGTCCCCAGGGAATACCAATATTAGAATTTGGGACCAGGGTTTGGCCCCCCATCAAACTTGACTGAAAAACACTCCTAAAGGTCAACAAACAGACCTTGAACTATTTACAGGCTTTTCTCTTTTTTGTTGTTATTGTATTTTTGTTGTTTTTAGTTTTCTTTTGTTGCTTTCTTTTGCTCTATCTTGTTTTTGTGCATATTATTATCTCTGCAGGTCTATCTAGATAAGATAGGTGGGATAAACAATCTGGAGGAGAAAATAACAGGACCTGTGGTTCCAGGAGACATGGGACAGGGGGAGGAGGGGAAAAGGAAGTGGGTGTTAACAACCCCAGGGACAAGGGAACAACAAGCGATCTAAAATCGATGGTGAGGAGGGTATAGGAGGCCTGGTAGGACTTGATTAAAGGCAATATAACTGAGGGGAATTACTGAAACCCAAACGAAGGCTGAACATGATAGTGGGACAAGGGGAAAGTAAAATGAAATAGAGGAAGGAACTAGGAGGCAAAGGGCACTTACAGAGCTCTAAATACAGACATGTACATATGTAAATATATTTATATATGATGATGGGAAATAGATCTATGTGTATATATTTATAGATTTACTATTAAGGTAGCAGATGGGCATTGAGCCTCTACTCATGTACTTCCTCAATGCAAGAACACTTTGTTCTATTAAACAGGTATTCCATTATGCTCACCTTCCTGACATGATCACTGAAGACAAAGCGGGTGCATAAGCAACTGTGGTGAAGAAAGCTGTTGGTGCCCAGCTATCAAAATATATAGCTCTTTAACACTTTTAAAGAGCTCCTGAGTGACATGTTTGCCCAATGCTATGATTCCTTTGATACAGCTCAATGTCTTAGCTTATTTGTTGAGCATACATGGACTCATATAGTGAAGCACACCACCCTGATGCGCTTTTATCCTGATTTTAAACCATGCAACATTCACATGTTCTGACACGATCACAATGAAATGTTCCGTATGTCCCATTTTTTGAAAAGCTATCCACAGTTTGTTATGATCCAAAGAGTTGGATGCCTAACATAATCAGTGAAACACAGCAAACATAATTCTATTTTCTGCTTTCATCCAAGATCTCTTTGACCTTAGCAGTCATATCTCTTACTTTGTCCTCTTCTGAATTCAGCTGGAACTCCTAGCAGCTTCTTTTCAATGCACTGTTGCAGCTGTCTTAAAATGATACTATATTTAAGTATAATATTAATAAAGGTGCTTGAAACTCTTTTGGTTCTGTTGGAACATCGTTCTTCGGAATCCCACAAACATAGATCTTTTCTAGTAACTTGACCAGGTTCTTGCCTTCTGAATCTCTCGGCATAGATTACTGAATACTTCCAGTACTACATTAATATGTTAAAATATTTCCGTTGGTTTCTATGAATTCTTGGAGACTTCACTTTCACTATTGCCTTCAGCGCATTTTGGACTTCTTCCTTCAGTATTGTTGATTCTTGACGATATGCTGCCTATTGAAATGACTCAATGTCAACTGATTCTATTTGCTACTGTGACTGTTAATTCCTTCCATCTTCTGCTGATTCCAGAGTTAGTTAATGTTTTCTCCTCATAGAATCCTTCAATATTGACCCTAGAGGCTTGGCTTTTTTTCTCCACTTTCATTGACTTCAGTTATTCTGAGCAGGTTCTTCCTTTCTGGCTTTCAAATTCCAGGTATTTACCTGTTCAATTATAGTGCTTTACTTTGTCCTCTCATGGTGAAAGTTTCTGCTCAGCCCTTTTTACTTCATCTCCGTCATTTGTTTTAGTTACTGTATGCTCAAGAGCAAATGTCAGAATCCTTTATGTTTTAATTTTCTTCATCTTCAACCTGTACTTACATATGAACAATCTATAGCCTGTACATCATTTCTTCCTGCCCACATTCAAAACTACTGCCACTGTGGCTCACAGTAGATCCCATGGGACAGAGTAGAACTCTCCCTTTGAGTTTCTGAGGTTATAAATCTTTATGGGAGCAGAGAAACTCATATTTATCTTGTGGATTGGCTGAGAGATTCAGACTGCTTCCCTTGTGGTTAGCAATCCAACTTGTAACCTGATAGGCCACCTTGGCTTCTTGTCTTCTGACAGATGTAGTCAGTTTGACTCCTGTGTATTCCATATGGCCAGAGCTCTGTGTTTATGAGCTGCCATTCATGTGGTTCCACAAAGCCTGCGAAAATAAGAAATCACTGGTCTTGCAAAGTTCTATCAGGTGCTCTTCAGCTAGTTTCTATCACCAAGGCAATCTTTTTCAACTGCTGATCATTCCTCTTTCTTTCCAATTTTCATATTCCAATCACCAGTGATTATCTAGGTAGCCTGATTTCTTGTTTCATATGTTTCACACTGAAGAAGTTGAAAAAATTCTTTAATTTAGTGAGAGATGTGTTTATTTGAATACTAGTTGTAACAAGTGGCTTCCTTTGTAGGCCTATAGATATTATTCCCTTTGTAGGCCTATAGATATTATTCTCTCATATATAGCATTGACCTTCAAGATAAGTCTTGAAAACAAATTTTTTTGATGATGTTGTATGTGATGCCATTGCTTTGGAATTTTGCACATCTGGAATAATAAGTCAGATAGTAGTCTGACTTTAAATGACCAATAGAAAGCCATTTCAGCTTACTAATGCATAGGATATAGATATTTATGTGTTTCATTTCATTTTTGATAAATTCCAATTTTCCTAGATTCATACTTTCCACATCACACATTCCAGTTATTAGCGAATGTTTTCAACTACTTCTCAATGTAGTCATACTTCATCAGCCAACGAAGGGCCCAACTGTTTCATTCCATCCATGCCAATAGGTCGATGGCACGTTGAGGAGGCAGTTCTCCCTGAATCGTATTTTGAATGTATCCAACCGGAGGGATGCATCTCCTGGCACTACATCAGATAATGTTGTTGAGACCAGTTCCTCAGAAATGGACTGCGTGTTCTTCCTCCCTAATCGCCTCTTACTGTGGAAGCCCACCTGAAACCTCTTCACCACAGGAGATCCTGCTGATGCTTTAAGACTGGTGGCAAAGTTCCCAACCTTACAGCAACATAAGGACCCCCCACAGTGAACGAAGCTTACAGCGCAGTGGGGGGTTTCATGCCAGACCTGGATATCATTTGTCTGAAAGTGGAGCCCCACAGGGACAGTCATCTTCAGACCTGAGAGGTGATCCCCCGCCCTGCCTTGGAGCGCGCACTAGACTCAAACCTACCAGGGAGCTGGGTCGTTTTTTATGATTTTGCATGTTGTCACACATTTTCCTCACACTCTTTTCAGGACATACTAATTGGATCACTTTCCAAGCCATTGAAAGGAGTAGCCAACTAGCCCGCTTTTTCTGGTCTCGGGATTGGGGGGGGAAGATAATCACAGGGTCCATGGGCTAATCACGTTCACGGGTTTTAGATTTCCAACACTGGTTGCCTCGAACCTGGGAGAGAACAGTAGTTGCATCTTAGATGGCTGCTCACAAGTTTTTCAAAACCCAACTGCTACTCCCCAACTAGAATGCCTGTGTGGATTACGGTATGTTAATTGATCTGGGGGTCCCCTGAGTGTAGGATCCTGAGCCTCTGAGTCTCTGAAGCTATTTCCCTCAAGGTTCTTGCTTATGTCTAATTTGTTTTCATGACTTTGCCACCTGCATGCTCCACCACATCCATGGTTATATTTGCAAAAAAGATACTCAGGTACAAATATCATCTGTCAGACTATATTTCCATCTGTGACTATATTTCCATTCTTACTCTCACATCTATTTAGCATGCACCTCTCTCCTTACATCAACTCATAGATCAGTTATTGCTGATTGTGTAGGATAACAGGATTGACCTCTCGTGTTTAATCAACTCTTACTCTCATTACAATGTGTTTCTCGGCATCCATCTTTTATTTTATTTTTTGCAAACTCCTTTTTTATTGAGTAGTACCATTTCCTTAACCCAAGTTACCATGTGTCTACCCTTAAGCCAGTAACTTGCGCTTCCTCTTCACCCTGGTAACTATCAAAAATTTTCTTTCTTTTATTTCCTAACAGTTTTATTGACAAGTAATTTACATATCATATAATGCAATAGTTCAATCAATCAATCATACCAAGGAGAACTGTACAATCACCGCCACATCAATTTTAGAGCATTTCCCCCTCCCGTGGTTAAATTGCCTCTATACAATCACAGTCCATTTGAGTTCTCCCTGTCACCTCCTGTCTTCATGATTTACTCCCCCAATCCCCTTCCCCTCCGTACCAGCTACCCTCTCTGCTGGCATTCCCTGTTATCCTGTGCATCAATTCTTCTCATCATGTACCCACTTTCTCCTGTGCTTCACAGCTGGGAGACCCAACAGAAAACAATAAAAAACATTATCACGCTAATAAAAACATAATAGCATACAGACAAAAATACAAATAATGCGAAAGAAGGAAAAGACCCCTAACAACATTCAAAACCCAGGAAAGAACTTTCTGTCATGGAACCAGTAAGAGATACTTGCACCCAGAACAGACTCAGGTCCCATTTATAGGGTGGCCAATGGCCAAGTATGGAGTACGATCTGGCATCATCAAGACAACCATGGTCTCTGCTGGATAGCAGGGCTGCTGGAGACGCTTGCCTGTGGCTAGAGCAGATTTGCCAGTGGTTCAGTCTGACTAGATACTCTGCAAATGGGTTTTGGATGCCCACCATCCCCCACAGCCCTCCACAAATTGGGTGTTTGTAATTTTTCCTCGGCTAGTTTCCTCCTCATCGTATTGAAATTTTGTAATTGTTATCTTTGGATCACACAGTTGGTATGCTTCTTCTCTGCGGACTTAGTTACTCCAAGGCCTGGTGCTGCAGAACATTGGGACACTGAATCCTGGATTTTCAGGGTACATCTCATGTTCCAGAGGCTGCATTGGGGAGACCCCAAATGGGATCTCTACTAGATGAACTGGACTCTAGCCCAACACACTTGTAACCTGAGGATTAAGCCAGAAAACACATGGTGTCTGAGGTAGGAGAAGACAGCTGTACCAAGAGCGGTGCCCTGTTGGTTGGCAAACAAACAAGGTCTTGGTACATCAATGCCCTGTATGCTGTATTAAGAGATGCATTATCCTGGCAATCCTGTGAGGGCCATTGCGTTATATTCTGCATGTACTCATGTATATTAGGCTGTCTCTCAGAGATGCATCACCATTGGGGCTCACCCTCCTGAAGCTGTGTTATTTGTTTCTTTATTTTTCAGTAAATGAAACCCGGGGATGCTGAGCCTACAGGGAAAGAAAAAGTAACAAGGGTTTGGGGGAGGGATATATAGAGGGGGGTGATATAGAGAGGTAAGGAGATAAGAGGGAGATGTTGTCAAGAGGTCTAAGAAGGAAAAGTATGTTTTTGAAACCAGATGTGATTATGGATGAAACTGCACAATTATATTTGACATGACTGAATTATGGAGTGATATGACATATATGTTGGCTCTCAAGTTACAGCATATTAAAAAAAAAGAGGAATCGATCCAGGAATGGGTTTTGGGCTCACACTAAATCCTAGCTCCAGCTGAATAATATCTAGTTCTGACTTCATGGTCTGCTCAGTAGTTACCTTCATGAAATGATCACTGAAGATTATGGTGCGACAGCAAAGGGCGATGAAGGAAGCAGCTGGTTGCTGGCTTTCAGAAGAGTGTCTATACGCTTAAAGGCTTGTATTCAAACAAGAAGCCAAAAATTGTTTCTTTTAGTGTGAAAACTTTTCTTGACTTTTTACAATTGTGGTGTCACACAATATTGGTCCTTTTGTGATTGACTAGTGTCACTAAGTATAATGTTTTTCATATTAATCCACATTGTTACATGTTTATAGATTCATCATTATTCTTTAATATTGCATAATACTCACTTATCTGTGTATATCACTGCTTGTTTATATATTCCTTCATTGTTAGGCATTTAGATTGTTTCCACCTATTTGCTATTGTGAGTAGTGTTGCGATTAACGTGGGTGTACTTATTTCTGTCATGGCTCTTATTGCTCTAGGATACATACCAAGCAGAAGGACTAGTGGGTCATATAGTATTACTCATCTTATAATCATACAAGGAATGTATAAGGTTTTCAATTTTCCACAGACTTACAGCATGTGTGGCTTTCTCTTTGTTCATATTTTTCAAGTTTAGCTTTAGGATTAACTTTAGTATTTAGCTTTAGTATTTGGTATTGGGATAGCTACCCCATTATTGTTCTCATTCACATATTGTATGTTTGGACGTCTTCTTTCAGGATGTGTCTGTGGATATCATCTGTTCATTTTATAACTATTTGGGTATTTGTCTTTTTTCCTGTTGAATATTGGCATTTTCTATTAATATTAGAGTTTGGTCTTTTGTCTGATATGTAATTGCCAAAATTTTCTCCAGTATGTGGATTCTATTTTTACTCTTTCAGCAAAATATTTTGCTGCATATCATATGTAAGTGTTAGAGAGTTCTTGTTGTCTAATTTGTCTTCTGCTGTTTGTGTATTTTCTGTTATATTTGATAGTGTATTTATGCTTTGTATTAGGGACTTAAGTTTGTCCCTATTTTTTTATTGACGATTTTTATAATTCTATGTTTTAATTTAGGTTTTTTATTCAGCATGAACTTGTTTTTGTGTATGGCTGAAATATAGGTCTTTTTTCATTTTTCCAGAATGGAAAAAATTTGGTTTTGCTAGCACTATCTATTAGAGAGACTACGATAGGTTTGTTTCTCCAAGATCAGCTGTCTGTAGATTGATGGATTTACAATTGTATTCCATTAGTCCATGTGCCTGTCATTGTGCCGATACGAGGCTGTTTTGAGTAGCATGGAGTAGTAGTAGTAGTGGTACTAGTAGTAGAATTGTGTGTTGTACGTTGTCACAGTGAGAGACAGCCTTTCTGTTCTTCGTCAGCACTGCAGTGCTCATCCAGGATATCTTTCCTTTCCCTACAAAGTTGTTGATATTTTCATATCTTTAAAGATAATTTAGAATATGGATTAAGATTGTATTATAGCTAAAGATGCATCATGTCATGGTGACATTTTCACAATGTTAACCCTTTATATCTATGAACATGATATAGTCTTCGATTTATGTAGGTTTCTTGGTTTCTTATGGCAGCTTTGTAATTTAATTGTATAGATATTTTATTTTTATATATAGATTTATTCCTACATTTTTCATTTTTTGAGTGGCTGTTTTTAAATAGTGAGTTTCCCCCCTATTTTTAAGAGCTCTCTTTGCTAGTCTATAATAATCCAATTGATTTTTATATATTGATATTGTACCCTGCTAGAATCCTGAAGCTTTCAGTTAGTCAAAATAAGTTTCTTGCGGAATGTTTGGAATTTTCCTATGTATAGAACTGTATCATCTGCAGAACAGAGGTTTACTTCATCTTTGTTAGTTTGGATGCATTTAATTCATAGCTCTGGCAAAGATTTCCAGCAAATATATATTAGAAGAAGTCATAAAGTGCATCCTTTTCTAATGCTTATTCACAAGAAAAATTGCTTTCAGTCTCTCTTCATTGCAAATAATATTGACCGTTGCTTTTATCTGGAAGCTCTTATGTTGAGGATTTTCCCTTTTGTTCCCATTTTGTTGAGTGTTTTCATGATTAATGGGTGTTGAGTTTCTTCAAGTGTCTTTTCTGCATCCAGCAATATTATCATATGGATCAACCAAGTATTATTGAGGTAAATATGCTCACATATTTTGGTCTGTGTCAGAAATAAATGGGAGAGGGTGAAGTTTAGTAGGAGAATTAATATCCCAGTCACAATAAAATGAATTATTATGGCCCGTAGGTCATAGATTATTCTTTTTTAAATAATTTTATTGGGGGCTCGTAGAGCTCTTATCACAACTCATACACACATCCATTGTGTCAGACACATTTGTACATATGTTGTCATCATCATTTTCAAAAAGTTTTCTTTCTACTTGAGCCTTTGGTATCAGCTCATTCCCCCTCTTCCGCCTCCCTCCCTCATAAACCCTTGATAATTTATAAATTATTTTTTTTCATGTCTTATATCAACTGCTGTCTCCCTTCACTCACTCTTCTGTTGTGTTTCCCCCTTGGAGTGGTTTATATGTGGATCATTGTGATTGGTTCTCCCTTCCTCCCCCCACCTTTCCCCTACCCTCCTAACTTTGCTACTCTCATTATTGATACTGAGGGGTTTATCTGTCCTGGATTCTCTGTGTTGAAAACTCTTATTTGTATCAGTGTACATGCTCTGGTCTAGCCAGATTTGTAAGGTAGAACTGGGGTCATGATAGGGGGGGTAAGGAAGCATTAAAGAACTAGAGGAAAGTTTTATGCTTCATCAGTGCAATGCTGCACTCTGAGTGGCTCTTCTCTTACTTGTGACCCTTTTGCGAGGGGTTGTCCAATTGTCTACAAATGGGTTTTGGATCTCCACTCCACATTCCCCCTCATTCACATTGATATAATTTTTGTTTGGGATCTTTGATGCCTGATACCTGATCCCATTGAATCCCCATGATTACACAGGCTAGTGTGCTTTCTCCATTTGGGCATTATTGCTTCTCAACTAGATGCTGCTTGTTTATCTTCAAACCTTTAAGACCCAGACACTATATCCTTTGATAACCGAGCACCATCAGCTTTCTTCATCCCAGTTGCTTAAGCACCCATTTTGTCTGCAGTGATCATGTCAGGAAGGTGAGTATCACAGAACCCCTGGCTATTATAGCAAAGTGTTCTTGTGTTGAGGGAGTACTTAGGTAGAGGCCCAATGTCTTTCTGCTACCTTAATACTTAACATACGTAAATTATTCTTGAGTTCTTTGCTTTCTTTCTAAATTCAATAAGCTGAATATTTTGAAGTAATAAATTTGCCTTTTGAATGAAATGTGCATTTCTAAAAAGAGGTGGAACAAAATATCTTTAGTTTAGTTACTCTTCACAGTGCCTTTCCCCCAACCCTTTCCTTTGTGTGTTTAGCATTCCTTAAAACCTCAGTTTTACCCCCACAGGGAAAAGACATAATTCTAAGCTTAGAGAGGGAGAGAACAGACAATGTGCCACTCTTTTCTCCCAGCAATAAAATATCATGTGTGTTTTGTTGTCACAGAATTCTCGCTAATCGTGCAGAGAGAGAGAGAGAACATAGTAAGAGGTCTTGAAAGGGCAAAAAAAAAAAAAAATGAATCAGTGCTCTGGGTCTTTCTGAACTCTTGCTTATCATAAGTAGGTGTTGATTCTTCATCATAACAGTTGTAAAAACAAGTGAAGGAAGAATGAAAGCAGAAAAAATACCCACTTTTATTTCTAAATTAATAGAAATAATAATAATGTAACTGTCAAATTTGAAGACTGGTTATATTTATCCTATTTTAATTCATATTAACATTATTCAATATATAGGTATTTATATTTCATTACACTAAAGTGTGTCAATCGTTCTGTTAGAGAATGTCTACTACACGCTTCATTAATTAATGTACTGAGCACACTTTAGAGCGCTCAGCCAGAGCTATCTCTCTAGGCTATAAATATACAAATATCTGAAACAAGATATTTAGTCAATGTTGAAAACAAATGGTAAGATATTTTAGTTTTAAAGATCATGTTATTGGGGGCTTGTACAACTCTTATCACAATCCATACATATATACATTGTCAGGCACATTCATACATTTGTTGCCATCATCATTCTCAAAACATTTTCTTTCTACTTGAGCCCTGGTGTCAGCTCCTAATTTTTTACTCTTAAGGATGTAAGGAGATGGAGATGCAGGTATATCTTGTGGGTCAAAATAAAGAAACATTTAATAACCACTTTCCAATTGAGAGCACTACACTATGTTGTTTCTTTAGTCCTATGTACCACCTGAAAATGTAACTATATTTTCTCCTTTGAATATCAGATGATGTTGAGGACCTATCCATTCATTGAATGATGTTTTATAAAGTAAATGGTAATGGTTTTTAAATGATTCTTAATGTATTCAATTCAATTAAATAATTTATCTCATTAAACAAATATTTGTGAGTAGTTACTAAGTGCCCACCTTGGTTTTACAAGCTGCCAAACAAAATGGATTAAATTTCAGTTCTCACTGGTAGTAGGAGAGATAAGATAAAAATAAACAAATATTTGTGAAGATACATTTGAAGACAAAAGATAAAGAGGTTAGAAAATACAACAGGTGAAATTCCACTTTTTAAGTCCACTGGAGAACCCTGTAGGCAAGAGTTACTTACTTGTAGATTCGCCTTTCTGGATGATATGCATTATTCTCTGCTCACCTCTAGGGGGCAGTTCACCGTACAGTGACATATTCTACTTGTAAATTCATCGTTTTGGTAGTCTTCTTTAAGAACCCTAGGCGACACCATTTTCACTGCTTCTGTAAAGATTATTGTTGTGTGCCCTTGAGATGATTTCAACCATAACAATCCAAAAGAGGGAGAGGAACTTCTCCCAGGTTGTAAATCTTTACTGAAACAGTTTACCACACCCCATTCCACCAAAGTAACCCATCAGTTTGAACTGCAGATCCTTTAGGTGGTAGGTGTGGCAGTTACATAATCTACAGCCAACTTGAGGAAGGGGTGGAGTCTAGTCTGTCAGGGCGCAGCTTGAAACCTCCTGATGGAGATAAATAGCTCACTCTTGCTCTTTGCTACAGCTCCTGTTAACAAGTCACGTGGAGCTACTCAGATAGAGCCAGAGCTCTGGAGCTGGAGGAGCCACTTGGAGACCCACACCAGGGTTAAGATGCTTCCACTACCACTGGATCCACAAGACTTTCCACCCACTGTCCTGTGAGTGTCTCTGGATTTGTTTCGCTAGTCAACGCAGCCTAACAGTAGGCAAGTTTATAACCATTATGTCAACTAGGGCTCCTTTCCATAGGAATACAGTCAAGAAAATCCGAGGGCGGTTATATTGTGTAGCATATGGCGTGACCAGGAGTTGGAGCCATTGAGTGATATCAGTTTGTTTTTTACATCCTGAGTTATCAGATAGAATAGAAGCTTTGATTTTTTTGAGAGCTGCATAAAAGAAGAACCTGGGTGTACCCAACAGCCTCCTACTTTTGATTGGCCCTCAGCTGTTCACAGCCAGGCTCTCGGACAGCTGCATGGCCTCAAGGGGCACAGTGATGCTTGCTGAAGCTGCCCACTCCTTCAGCACAGTGTGTGCGTGCGTGTGTATGCCATGCCGGGGCGGGGAGGGGGTGTGTTCTTGCTTCAGTCAATTCCTGTAACCTCACATTTTCACTATAGACTTAGAAGCGCCTGTGAACATTTTCCCAAGGTGGGAATATGAATTAACGTGTGTCGTCTTGGTATTTTCACATAGGTTTTGGTCTAAATGTGGTTTCACAGACGACAGGACGATGTTTTCTACTGAATGTTTTAATACCCCGTGTTCTCTTCTTCCAAATTGCGCTTTCAGGATAGTCGGTGCTCAAACTCCTCTGCCGACCTGCTCCTGCTCGAAGATGATTACTTGCTTACGCAGCAAACCGTTAATTAGGGAGACTTTCTGTGCTTCAGTGACTTTGGAGTCAGAAAGAAGGGAAGACATTGATATTACCCTTATACTCATAATCTATTTATGCAAATAAGTGAATAAGTAAGGATAGCACACGGGCAGAACCATCACATCGTTAACATCTACAGTGTAAACTGCCTGGGTCGTCTTGAAGCTCACATGGCAAGGATGAAAACAGCCAAAGGTCAGCTTGGGCCTAGTGACGTTAAAGAACTTAGGGCAGAAACCCAGTTGTAATCATGAAGTAAGATCTAAAGAGGACATATTTAAGTTGAGGGGGGCATTCCATGTAAGAGGAGAGCTATAAAAAGTCATATCTTCTAGCAAGAATGAAATACAGGTGCAACCGAGCAAGCATAACCCCCTAACATGGGCAGAGAGTTTGATAATGAATGAGGAGAGAGAGTCAGGCCTTTAATTGGGACTCTCTCCCCCGCCCCCATGCCCCACGCATTGATTTCTGCTTAAAAGGACTGTTTTGATGTTGAATAGATCTTACTGAAGAGATGGAGGGCTTTATGTTGTAGGCATACAAACACTTCCTAGTGATAGTTACACATCTTTGCCTCGAAAATACTAGTAGCTATAGTTTTCCTTACCACCCTCTATTTTCCCTTTTATCTCCTCAAAACAACCATTAGATGGGTATTAAAATCAAGTACCCACCTGTGATTATTAGCAGAGTAAAACACTCCCCCTAGCCTGTTCCCTGACCCTATTTAGAACATTGGGTTTCCCCGACCTGTGTCTGGCCAGTCGTGAGGGACCGAGAGTTAGATTGCTGGATCTGTGTACTGTTGCTGCTGCTACCTTTCTGGTCTGTAGGCAGTCTAGGTTCTTATTTATTTGTTTGTTTATTGACCGAGATGTAATAGCTATTTAATATCATGAAGGGAACTCCCTGGAAAGTAGAGTCTAAAACCAGATTTAAGGCCATGCCATACACTAAGCCTCAGAGGCCATGAAGCAAAAACAAAGTCTCTATAACATTACATACCTTTTGTCAGAAAATATATCTTGTCACTGATTTCCCCCTCTCGACCCCATACTCATTTCTGTTCATTTGTAAGGGCATCATTTCAGCATGTTTTTATTTTGAATATCATATTAATAAATGGAAAACACTGAAGTGGGTGATTCAAACGAATTATCTCTAGTTCAGAATCGCAAATTCTGCCTCGTTGTTCAGGAAATGTCTAACCAATTACCTCTGGACAATCTATAGTGCTGAGTTTCAATTGCAGGGCATGTTGGTAGGAATGCTTTTGTGTGCTTCCAGAGCAATCCGTGTGCTTCGATTTCAGTTACACACTTTGCTTGCTGATTTCTCCTCCCCCGATTTGTAGAAGTCAGCAGTCTCCAGAAGATGTTGGCAGAGGGCTTGAGGCTTGTCTGACTGTCTGGGCTGTAGGTGGGCTACCTGTAAAGAGAGAAGGGAGGGCGGGTACAGCGCCTTTCTCCCTCCGACCGAGGGGTGGGTCCTAATGTCCACTGCTGCTGATGCAGAACTCAGCCAAAATGATATAGGACGTGAGGGGGCGGCAGCAAGTACAGAGCAGTGAAATACATTACCATATATATCATGTTCTGGTGGGTAAGATAGAAGCGATGTGTGTAATGAATCAAAGCTGGAAAGTGTTCTGGTGTGTGGCGATAGTGAGGGAGACAGAGCTCTCTGTGGCTTCGCCTCAGCTTTGGAGGCTCTGTGTGAGGAATATGTGAGTAAGCAGAAACCACTCACTGTAATGTGACAAGGGAGGACATTTGTGAGGGCACCGGAGACCCTTCGTTATTGTAGTGGGGATCTGTTATTTCGCCAGCCCAGCACTCTGCTTTTCCTGTGGGGAACTCGCCCTCCCTGCTGCCTGCAGCCTACCATGCACTCAATTAAGGGGCCAGCCCCTTCCCTGTAAGCCAAGAGCACAGGACTCAGGCAGCGCCAGTCTCCCTCTCCCTGAATCAGTCTATTGAATGGAGCAAGCAATGTGACCATGGAAAGGGACAGGAACTGATTCATCCTGACAGCAGAGCCTTGAAGAGATGGCCCATTTGTTTCTGCTCCCAAGAGTTCACCTGTCTGCTGGCTCTCTCTCTCTCTCTCTCTCTCTCTCTCTCTCTCTCTGACCCTCAATTCTTCTGGTTCTCTTTGATTAGGTAAGATACTGAATATGACTAAAAAAATTAGCTCTGTGTTCAAGTTCACCAGGGTCAATTTCTTTAGTTAGCCTGCCATCCAATATGCCCATAGTTGGGATGTGCACAATAGTTGGTTCCTAAGATTCCTGCTTACATGTTAAACCAGCATGCAGGTTTGTGGTTCATAGGTTACATGAGTCCCACCTCACATTGAGACTAAAAGGGGACACAGAAAACAGGGTGAAGACAATGGCCCTGAGGCTTCCATTAATAAAGAGAAAGGAGAGCTTAGTTTTTCCAAGGCTGGGGGGGGGGGAGGATTTGTAAATGTTTTTGACCTCACAGCTGCATCTGTTAGAGGGTTAATCCTTCCTCCAGGAATAGATATGAAAACGAAATGAGCCAACAGTGGTACATGTCTGGCACAGGGTTTGCTACAGTGTGGTTGTTTAGTTAACATTTGATCCTGCTCTTCCCTCTAAATTAATCCCCCCCACCACCCCTTAGTCGATCTTGCTGAGGATTCTAATGAGACCAGTGGATTAAATGACACATTGATACAGGACACATTTTGCTTTATGCTTCTACAGAAGCTTGGATGGCTCAGTTGAGTAACTTCTCTCCGTAAATGCTTCAGTTGTTTGAAATATATTCTTGGGAGCATGTCACAGGAAATCTTTGAGAAACTCAGTGAGTTCAAGATGCTGGAAGTAGAAAATGTTATAGGAATTTTATGGTCCAGGCCTGACTGGATCGTTGCTGCTGATTCCATCTTATTAACATTATTGTCGTCATTGCAGTAGCACCCAAGTGCCACCTGCTAATAAACAAGCAAGCTCTCCCGATGTCTCTGCCAGCTACTACAGGGGACCTTTACAAACACTTCACCTGAGAGGTAGCAGCACTGCTTGCCTGCTGTTGCTTGGCTAGCAGACCATCCCGGGATGTGCCAGGGCTTTCCTCTTCTGCACCAAAAGGGGGAAAAAAACTAGTGTTACCTTGCTGTTGTGCAGTCGTATTCAATTCTAAAGCTTGTTGACGCATGAGAAACTCATTGATACTCTGATACATGAGATGTCTAGCTTCTTCTCCGACCCCTGGACCTGTAGCTCATGTTTCCCTGGCCATCTGACCCCGAGACAACCCTATCTGTAGTCTGAGCCTCTGCCTCCTCTATGTGGGGGCTACATTCTTTTCTTTAAGGCTGATGACTACTGTATTTTGCACACTGAAGATAAGAGTCCAGGAGTACAGAAGTCAGAGTATTGCATATTATTATTAATAGCACTGTAGTATCATAGTATTACATTAATATATTATCATAGTATTGTATTGATTATTACTGTCATCTCCAAGGATCCTTTGCTCCACCCCTTTGTCCTTTCCCTACAAATTAAATTAACAAACAAGCAACACCAAAAACTATGGTATTTTGAGCAAAAGGATACTGGGAAGGACAATGCCTTTCAATTCTACATTACAGACAGTCCCAACCTGGGGCAGTTAGTACCAGGAGGTACCCCCACCAAAAAAATGGAATTATTTTTTCAAAGTATGTGTTTAAATAAAAAATAAGCTTATCACCTTCAAAGCACTCTCCATTACACTTAATATATTTGTCAAATCTTCAAGTCCATTCTTGGAAACATTTTTCAAACTCATCTGTCTGTATGGCTGACAGGACTGCCCCCGTTTTTTTGTTTTTTCCTTCGCCTTTTCTATGTCATCAAATCACTCTCCTTTCATGTCCCTCTGCATTTTTGGAAACAAAAAGAAGTTGCACTGATCGAGGTCAGGTGAGTGAGGTCTTGCTTAGGGCAGGAGAGGCATGCTGTTTATTGCCAGAAACTGATGCACTGAGATGGCTGCATGAGCAGGTGCATAGTCGTGGTGGTAAAACCAGCCCCTGTCTGCCAACAATCAGGCATTGTTTGGTTGCGCATTGGTCTGCTATCTTTTAAGGACCTCTAAATAGAAAGCTTTATTAACAGTCTGACCTGGTGGAACAAACTCCAAATGTACTACAAGTGAACTCTTTTGTCTGTTCAGGAAGTTGACAGATGTCCAGAACAAGATTTGACATCAATCAACATTTCACATTTTTTGAAACAAGAAAACCACTCCTACACTTAAGTTTTATTCCAATAGCGCTGTCCTTGCAAGCTGTGTTCAACATCAAAACAGTTTCTGTGCCACTTTTTTTTCACAAGCAGGAAATAACACATACTGTTCTCGTAAATAGGCCATCATAAAAAAAATGAAGTTTGAGTGTAACTGTTTTTATGAAAGCATACACTATGACCAGAGAGAACCTTCCCAGCCGACGTCACTGGTTCACTCACTGAGAGTGAGATGCTCGATGCTTGCCTGATGGGAAAAATGTGTGCTATGAAAGCTTTGCTCCACCAAGAGCAATTCTCGCAGTGTTTGGGTTTGCCACTCTATGTCTGCCTGTTGTCTCAGGGACTGCTCTTTGCTGTTTGCAAACACTATTTGATTGACAGTCTGCATTATGTTAAGAGTACTATACTCATGATAAAATATGTTGTTGTTAGGTGCCATCCAGTGGGCTTGAACCTGTAGAGACCCTATGCACAGCAGAACAAGACACTGCATGGCTCTGCGCCATCCTCACAGTTGCTCCTATGCCCCTCTCTGCCGGACGCCACTGTGGCAGTCACCGGGTCAATCCACCTCTTTGGGATCCTTCCCTGTTTTCACTGCCCCCCCCCCTCCCTACTTTACCAATCCTCCTCTAGTCCTTCTCCTCCCCTTTACCCCCTCGCCTTTACCAGCCCTTCTCCAGGGACTGGTCTCCCTTGATAATATGTCCAAAATATGTAAAGTGAAGTCATGCCAATCTTGCCTCTAAGCACTCTGGTACCATTTCTTCCAAAGACGAATTGGTTTGTCCTGTTAGCATTCCATGGTACTCTCAATGTTTTTCTCCAGCACCACAGTTCCAAGGCACCAATTCATTGGTTTTCCTTATTCAGTGTCCAGCTCTAGTGTGCATATAAGGCAATGGAAAACACAGTAGCTTGGGTCAAGTGCACCTTAGTCCTCAAAGTAAAATCTTTGCTTTTCAATGTGCTGAATGGGTTTTGTGTAGCAGATTTATCTAATGCAATGTATCTTTTGGTCACTTGATTACTGCTTCCATGAACATTGAGTGTGGACCCAGACAAGAAAAAATTCCTTTGTTTGGAGTTGTAATCCATACTGAAGGGTATAATCCTTGTTCTTCATCAGCAAGTGTGCCAAGTCCTCCTCACTTGAAGCAAACAAGGTGTGTCATCTGCACATTGCAGGTTGCAAATAAGCCTTCCTCCAGTTGTCATGCCACATGCTTCATATAATCCAAGTTCTCTGATTATTTGTTCAGTTTACAGATTAAATAATTACAGTGAGAGGATACACCCCTGATACACAACCTCCATTAGTTTAATCTCTGTAGTATTCCTCGCTTCTAACAACTGCCCCTTGATCCATGTATGTATTCCACCATAAGCACAGTCAGTTGTTCTGAATTCCCATTTTCCTCAAGGTTATCCATAGTTTATTATGGTCCACAGAGTCTAATGGCTTTCCATTGTCAATAAACCGAAAGCAAACATCTTTATGGCATTCTCTGCTTTGAATCAAACTCCATCTGACATCAACAATGATAACCCTTATTCTACTTCATCTTCTGAATCCAGTCTGAACCTCTGGAAGTTCCCTATCAATGATTAACTATAATCCTATAAAAGTAAAACATGGATTTTGTAGTATATTATTTTACCTGATGCAGAAATGTTATATTAATTATCAGAAAACTTACATTTTTTGAGGGGAGAGAAAACAACTTGAAAGTAAGACTGTCGATTATATTTGGGAAAATAAGTTTCATTCTTTAGAATAAGTACAAGTTAAGAAAGGTGGTGCTCTGACTAACTATAATGAAAAAATAATGTATTTTATTTGATAATTAAGAAAAATTTTAATATAAAAATTGTTTTCCGCAGCTCTATTGAGAAATCAAACCAAAACCTCTGCCATCGGGTTGAGTTGGACACATAGAGCTCTCTGATTCTCTAGAAATGATGCCCTCAGATGTAAAACCCCTTACCTACTTAAAAAGCTTATGGGGAAGAGTAGCAGAGGTCATTGCTTAAATCTCTGCATTCCTGCAGAAAAACAATTTTATAATGGTTCTTATTTTGAGGACACAAGCTTTGTTCCATCGTGCCCATGATAGACACACTATTGGTTTAATCTGGGGCACTTTTCATTTTTATCACTGTTATTATTTTTTTTACTCTTTTGAATACTGTTTTTGTCCAGTTACAGTGAAGGCTAGAAAATAAATTAATAGAAATAATTTGAGCCCATTAATCTTCAAATCAGTGAGGATATATTACAACTCTTTTTTTTAATCCATCCAAATGTCATTCACGTTTCAGAAAGTTGTTATTTGTTAGTTGTGGTGGGATATTTGTCTTTAGAACTTAAAGAAAGGAATCACAGACGGGAAGGTTTCCCTCAGTGAAAACCACTGAACTGATATCCTCAGCAACTGGTCCAACATGTATGCATCGTCCAGAGACTAGCCAACTAGAACAGAAGACAAAAAGGATGGGGAAGGAGGCAGAAAACGTGTTCAGCAATTTGGTGCGGTGTTATCTTCACTCACCTTACTTAGTCTCCCTCCAGTTGTGATCGCATCTAAGTTTAAAATAGCGGACAATTGAAAAGCAGGGGCTAATATGACTGTACCAATGACAGCAATGAGTTAAAATAAAAGAAACAACAACACAGATTCCGGCACAAGAGAAAATCCAGGAGCAATTCTCCACAGGCAGCAAATAATTTGTTTGAGTGCATAATTAATAGATTTGTCAGAAAGTACTTAGATTGTGAAATATTGCGCATAGCCCTCTTTCCAGATGGATTAAGATGAATGGGTCCTCTCGCAGCATGTGAAACCTCATTGCTCAGCAGCTGGAGAATTGCTGCATCTCGAGGTGTTGGAGTCTCTGCCTCTCTGCGCTCCTCCTTCTCTTTCCTTGGCTGCAGGGAGAGAAATGAATGCTTCTCATTCCGATACGGAATGGTGTCCTTTCCCTAAAGGGCATCCAAGCAGACAAAATTAAATCAGATGCTCAATGGGGAAACTTTCCACTAAGTAGGAATTTAAAACAGGTGAATGTATTAACATGTTGAAAAATGGTTAAATGAAGTCGAGCTGTGGATCAGAGGTGTGACTTTTCGGCAACAAGCCACAGATGTATTTCATGTGCAATTGCCTGTACATTGAGAAATGACACATGTCTTTTTTACCCTTGGAAAGATCCATGTAATATATGCTTGAGGAATTCTGATATACATTGGCTGGTTAAACCCATATGATGAGAGTCCGGATTCTATTTCTTTTTAGAATACATTTGATTTGAAGGAATTACCTCTGCTTTCCAGTGGACATTCTTTCTGAAGTTTAGGATTATGGACGTCATAAATGGGGGGAAAGACCGTGACCTCCAGGAAGGATGCTCAGTTATTTTGGTTGACCAGGAGAGATCAAATAAGGGTAGCTGAGGTTATTTTGTTGCCTACCTTATCTTTTATGGTAAAAAATCTTATTATTTTATTTAGAGAAAATTCTCAAGGATTTTATTTCAATTGAATATCAAGATGAGCTGGCAGTGCAGTTTGGCAATGAATGGGGACCTGACACCATGGTTTCAGGTCACTCTCGGGTCCTTTCTTTGGAGTTGGTCTGTAGCAGTCATGGAAGCCACTTTGGCATCCAGGGTAGGGAATTGCAAATTTGATGGTTATTGATAAATCATACAAGGAGTCCTGGTGGTGGTGTGGGTTATGAGTTGGCTTGCTAACCCAAGGTCAGCAGTTCTCACCTCCAGCCACCACCCAGGAGAACGATGACACTGTCTGCTGATCCTTAAAGAGTTACCCAAAGAGGCAATTTGCCTCTGTCCCGTAGGGCCACTATGAGCCAGAAACCACTGATGACAATGGGTAAAGTAAGAGAGTGGTACGGAGTATTTTCTTTCCAGGGGAAAAAAAATCTGTCAGTGCATATTTGTAAACATTTAATAAATAGTTACCTTTTTGTGTGCTCACAATTCAGTGTTTAGTAGGAGCTTTGTACATAGCGGATGGATAAAGGAATGACTCTTTAAGAGAGTTACCTCCAGGCAGAGTCTTCCTCCAGTAGGCATCACGCATATGGTGACCCAGTCCTGCTCCCTGGAGAGAGGCAATAGACACCTAGGCAAATTGGCAACGGAGTTTGATCAGAGGAGAGACTATTCTTCAAGATGCTTTCCAGCATCTTCAGAGCTTGGGCAAGCCTATACTGGGGCACCATGTGTCCTGAGTCCCTGATGGTGAGGAAAGTGATCTTATTTAAAGAAGTCGACCACCTGGTCATTCCAAGGCTGGTAGGGGCTCAGCATTGGCTGTTTTAAGGCCTCCACAAACCTCTCCCAACCCAGGAAGTTGCAAGCCATGTCAGTGTCCCCGTTGTAGACAATGGCACGAAGGTCATGCTGCAGCAGCTCCTGGTAGAAAGGAGCCATGTCCAAGTACTGCCTCTGGTACTGGGAGCTAGCCTGGGGGCTGCACAGTTCCCCGACAGGGAGGGAGTCAGGGATGTGGAGGGCCCGTCTCACGTCATTCCGGTTCAGCCACTTGTACATGGCGGTAGCATTGACGCACGCAGGCACGGCCTGGGATGGGACCACCTGGAGGCTGGAGGGGACATGCGATATCCCCATTTTGTTATTCCATGCCCCAAACGCTAAACTAAACCCTGTATAGTTACTATTCTTTCGACATCTAGTTGAACACATTAACTTAACTAAAGTAATGTCATCTAAGCAGGTCAGCGTTCTCTACGTTTTATTCACACACCGAGTTTTCCTCAAATTTCACTTCACTCTGGTTCCACAAATGGCTGAATCCAAATCACTTGGAGTACTTTACAGAAATGCCGGTTTTTATAGCTGGTCCCTTAACTGTTGAATCATATTCACTGGGTGACAGACCTGGGCACCGGGACTTAAGGTTTATTATAAACATTCTGAGATATTAACAGTGAAGAGCCCCTGGTTATGGGGCACACGATCACTGTGTCTCTGCAGTGTAACTTGCACCATGGAATTCCTTATGCAAGGAGAGAAGGAGGTTTGTGAGATAGTTTTAGGATTTATAAAGAAATGTCAAAGTCCATATAATTTTCTGATTTAATTCCATTTTGTTCATTTACCCATTCATTATCCTTTAATTTCTCTATTTATCAGATAATGTTGAGGTTCTGATCTATGCTTGCTAAGGTCTGGGGATTTGAGAGATCCTTAGTATTTTTCACATCTCTTTCTAGAGACCAATCAGCTACCAGTCCTGCAAACCTCAGGAAATATATGAGCTCTCAGATATTATGTCTGAGCCCGAATTCTCTGGACTCAGTTTCTGGACTTTTCAAACCCCAGATTTCTTGTAGGCATATACTTCTATTTTGCTTTCTTCATTTCCATTTTCCTAGAATATTAGAGACTGGGGCGTGGGGGAACTGACAGTAGAGAAGAGATTATATAATATATCAGAAATCACAAACTATGAAGCTAAAATAAAAAAGCAATTTAGGAGATTTGCTTTAAATCAGAGATGCATCAATAACTTAAAATAAGCTTTGAGAGGAGTTAGTATGAAAATGAAAAATAAAATTTTATTTTTTGAAAGATTTACCCAATGAAGGAAAAAAAATAGTGGGACCAATTTCATGATAAATTACTGTTGTTAAATATTATGATGTCTGTTTCCACTTACTTGGTTGGTTAGCATCAGCTGAAACTGTGGATTTATTCAAATAAATATAGCTATAATGCTGAAAGAGTCTAGTCAAATAAATTACCTTGACACAAAGATTTCTGATAAATGAAATGAAAATATTCTAGTAACAGGAAGACATGTGGGTATTGGGTGACCTTTTCCAGTCTCTAGGGGAGAAAAATTAAATGGCAAATGAATTCTAATTCTTATCTCTCTCAATATATCACAGCAAACTATATGGAAATATATTCCCATGGCAAGCTAGAGGGAATGGATTAATGATTTAAAACATCAGGTTTGCAATGATTAGAAACCATAGAACAGTCGGTTTGAATCTCAAAACACTTAGCTTAATCTTCCTTCCTTCTAAAACATGTCAATAGAATATCTAATTCAGTGTGTGCGTGTGTGTGTGTTTTATAAAAGAAGCAATACCTTGAAAAATCAAGTGGTAAGGGTTTTTAGAAAACCTGAATGCTTTATAACATTGTTTGCTTCTAAAATCAGTTGATCTGTATTTTTCTCTTTAAAAGACGTATATAATGATCTTGAAAAAAAAACATAAGGAAATTTCATTGTTTACTTCTCTCTCCTCCATTCCAGAAAAGCAAGTTTATCATTTTCTGCAAAATTTACAGTACTGATTTTTAATTAACTTCAGACAGTCTTAAGAATTTGTGAACAATCTTATGGGTTTGCTTGCTACCGAAGCCTATTACATATAAGAAAATCATATTTTTCTCAGCCTAAGGAAGGTAGATTCTGAAGATGACACGTCCTCTTAAAAGCACCAGTTTTTTAAAAGGTCTTGGGGAAAAAACCCCTGAATAACCCTCCACTGGTATATTAAATCACTATGGAGTAAATGTAGTATTTTGACATGTCTATTTCAAAAAAAATCAAAATATAACTAAACTAGGTGTGAATTGTGTCAAATAAGCATAACTGGTGGCAGAGAAGATGTGGATGCACAGTTATGCTTTCAGGGGATCAAAAATCCATTTTCTCTTTTGACATGATAAATTTGATGTTTGTACTGATTATAAAATTTCTGCCACGTCTTTTTCCTCTAGCTAGACTCTATCAATCTCAAAGCTGAACATAATGAGGAACACATAAAGCTCTGCACTAATTCGAGTGACACAAGTAAACCAGAATCTTCCAGAAACAGGCAGGTGACCCCAATCTGACTTTAACAAAGTAAACTACCTTTATATCACAATCAAACGTAAATACAAACAAAAATACAGTATAGTGTGTCCACTTGATTATTCGGAGAAGGTTACTCTACAGGGACATCAACAGCAAGGACAGGAGTTCATTCCATCCCATTGTTTCTGATGATAATCTTAGCAGCAATGTTAGCAGTCAGCAGAGTAAAGACCGCAGAATTTACATCTATTAATTTTTCTAGGGTGATGGCAACATAGTGCCAGTAGAAATCTGCAGAGAATCTGCTAAGAGATGTTTTCTTTAAAATTAAATTAATTTTGTTTTAATTATAAAAGTGAGATATGCTCACTAAATAAAACTAAGAAAAGTGTGCATGTAGGAAGGAGTTAAAAAAACAAAAACACAAAATCAAGAAATCCTTCACTTAAGAAATAGCCACAAATAACATGCTGTCGTCATTGTGAGTCAGAATTGGTTTGATGGAAATGAGTGGGTTTTTTTCGGAGTCAGTGCCGTGAATCAATTATAATTAATAGAGTCCTACGGACAACACAACACTGCCCTGTCCTGTGCCGTCCTCACAAATGTTCCTCTGGTTCATCCTATTGTGGTAGCCATGGTGACAAACCATTTTTGGAAGGGCCTTCATCTTTTTTACAGCTCTTCCACTTTACCTGCAGGATGACCTTCTCAGGGACAGTTCTTTCCTGTTAACATGGCCCAGGGGTGTGAGATGAAGCCAATCCATCCATGCCTCTAAGGAGCATGTGGCTATCTTTCATGACACAGCTATGTGTTCTTTAAACAGTTTATGGTAATTTCAGTATTCTTTGCCAACACCATAGTTCAAATGTATCTATTTGTCTTTGGTTTTCCTTATTCAGTGTCCAACTTCCAATACATGTGAGAAGATAGAATATACCTTGGGTCAGACCCATTATTTTAGGCAGGGTTCTTCAGAGAAGCAGAATCACGACGCTTATGATTACAGACAAGGGTATACCTGCCCCCCCCCCCCGAAAAAAATTGGCAAAAACATTTTTCAGAGCTCTATATTTAAAGTTGTTTATAAAACAACCTTATTACTTTCAATGTATTCTCCATCAAATATAATGCATTTGTCGAATCTGTGATTCCATTCTTGGAAACATTTTTCAAACTCATCTGTTTGGATGGCTGACAGCACCTCCCTTGTTTTTTTCTTCACCTCTTTAATACTGTCATATCACTGTCCCTTCATGACCCAACCCTTTCGATTACAGAAACAAAAAGAAGTCTCACAGAGCAAGGTCAAGTGAGTAACGTGTGTGGGGCAAGAGAGGCATCCTGTTTTGTCAAAAACTGATGCACTGAGATGATTGTGTGAGCAGGTACGTTGTTGTGTTGGCAAAGCCAGCCCCCATCTGTCACAAATTAGGCCCTTTTTTGTCGAACACTCTGACACAATCATTTCAGAGCCTCTAAATCAAAACGTAATCAACACACTGACCAGAAGGAACAAACTCCAATGCACCACGAACCAACATTTTCATGCATTTAGAAAGTTAATGAACATTCAGAATGAGGTTTGTCTTCAATAAACATTTCACCTTGTTTGAAATGAGACAACCACTCAAACACTTGAGATTTTCCCAGAGTACTGTCCTTGTGTTCAACATCACAAGCTGTGTTCAACATCACAATAGCTTCTGTGACATTTTTTCCAAGCAGGAAACAAAATTTATAGCCATATGCTGATCTCTTAAGTTGGCCATCATCAAAAAAAGAGTTTTGAGAGCAACTGCTTTTATGAAAAAAAAAATTCACTGTGACCAGAGAGATCCTTCCAGGTGACAGCATTGGGTGCATTTATACAGAGTGAATTGGTAAGTGCCCACCTAGCAGAGGCTCCTTTGAGACCTGCTTCCTTACACTTCTGGTGCATATATCTATTGAGCTCAAGGCTGGTAGATCCTGTCACTGTTACTGGATCTCTTGAGTTCTACATCTCTGATTTGCTCAGCTCATGGCACTACTTACTGTTGCTGCCACACCCTGCTTCCTGTGAGCCTACTTTGCCTGTCTTGCATGAGGTTAGCCTTTGCTTTCTGCTTCCTTGACCTTGGACCAGCATCCCATTGAGTTGAAGGAGCTTCAATGTATCAACCGTTTCACTAAAGTGTGAAGAAATGTTGACAATCACAAGCCTCGTGTTTGCAATTGACCAGGTGGTCATAAATGATAGGTAGGGTTTCCTTTATAAATACTCATTGTGTGTTTCCTTCCCCTCCATCATTGCTCTTTACCTGGTGGGGTGACCCAGACCTTCATTCTTGAGGAATCTGGGTTATTAGACGTCCTGTCAGGATTGGCTTGCTGTATTGTACCTTTTACTTTAATCATAGGGCTCAGAAGCAACAAAGCCCACATGGAAGAACACACCAGCCTGTGTGATCATGAGGTGTAGAAGGGATCAGATATCAAGCATCAAAGAACAAAAAATCATATCATTGTGTACTCACCTTCCTGATACAATCGCTGAAGACAACTGGGTGCATAAGCAAATGTGGTGAAGAAAGCTGATGGTTCCTGGCTATCAAAAGATATAGTGTCTGGGGTCTTAAAGTCTTGAAGGTAAACAAGCGGCTATCTAGCTGAGAAGCAACAAAGCCCCCATGGAAGAAGCACACCAGCCTGTGTGATCACAAGGTGTCGAAGGTATTAGGCATCAAAGAACAAAAAATAATACCATTATGAATGAAGGGGAGTGCAGATTGGGGACCAATAGCCCATCTGTAGGCAACTAGACATCCCCTTACAGAAGGGTTGTGGGGAGGAGATGAGCCAGTCAGAGTGCAGTGTAGCAATGATGAAACATACAACTTTCCTCTAGTTCTTAAATACTTCCTCCCGCCATACTATCGTGATCCCAATTCTAATTTACAAATCTGGCTAGACCAGAGTATGTACACTGGTACAGATTGGAATTGGGAATGCAGGACAGATGAACCCCTCAGGACCAGTTGTGAGAGTGGTGATATCAGGAGGGTGGAGGAAGGTTGGAGTAGAAAGGGGGAACCGATTACAAGGATTTATATATAGCCTCTTCCCTGGGGGACAGACAACACAAAAGTGGGTGAAGGCAGACGTTGGACAGTGTAAGATATGACAAAATAATAATAATTTGAAAATTTCCAAGAGTTCATGAGGGAGTGGGAAGCGGGGAGGGAAGGGATAAATGAGGAGCTGATATCAAGGGCTTTGGCGGAGAGCGAATGTTTTGTAAATGATGAGGGCGACAAATGTACAACTGTGCGTGACAATGGATAGGTTTATAGATTGTTATAAGAGTTGCATGGGCCCCCAATAAAATTATTTAAAAAACTTATATTACCTATTGGCCTACCTGTGAAGATTTAGGTTTCCTGAAAGCTGTAATCCTTGATCTTCATTAGCATGGACTTCAAATCCTCTTCATAATTCGGCAGACAAGTTTGTGTCATCTGCATACCTTAGATTCTTCATAAGCCTTCCTCTATTCCTAATGCCCAGTTCCTTATGCATTCTAGCTGCTCTAGGAGTTTGCTCAGCATACAGACTGAGTAAGCATGGTTAGATGATACAGCCCTAGCACACACCTTTCTTAATTTGACACCTTGCTGTATTTCCTTTGTTCTGTTTACCCAGCTGTCCCTTGGTCCACATGCATGTTCGAATGAATGAATGCAGTGTTCTGGAATTCCCATTTTTTTCAAGACTCTCCATAGGTTTTATGATCCACACAGTCAAATGCCTTTGCATAATCTATGAAACACGAGTACACATTTTTCTGGTATTCTCTGCTTTCAGCCAAGTTCCATCTGAAATCAACAATGATATCCCTATTCCTGCCTTTTCCTGAATCTGGCCTGAACCTCTAGCAGTTCCCTGTCTATGTACTGCTGCAAACATTGTTGAATATCCTTAGTAAAATGCTTGCAATATTAATGAGATTGTTCAAGAATTTTCACATCCTGTTAGGTCACCTTTATTGGGAATGGATATAAATATAGATCTCTTCCAGTCAGTTGGTCAAGTAGTTGTCTTCCAAATTTCCTGGTATAGAGGAATGAGTGCTTCTACTTCTTCATCAGCTTGTTTAAAAATCCACCAATTCCTGAAGCCTTTTTTTGGGCTAATGCTCCCAGGGCAGCTTGGCCTTTTCCTTCTGTACTGTGGTTCTTGCTCATCTGCTACCTCTTAAAATTGTTTAAAGTTGACTAATTCTTTCTGGTACAGTGACTTGTGTATTCTTTCTAAATTTTTGGATTTCTCTACATCATTCACTAATTTTTCTCATGCAGTTTCTCAATATTGCAAATTGAGGCTTGCATTTTTTCCCTTGATTTCTTTATTTAAGCATGCTAGTCTCTTTTTTTGGATTTCTAACTCTAAGCTCTTGCACATTTCCTTATAGCAGTTTCCTTTGCCTACTTGAACTGAAGTTAGAAATGTTCTCTTCAGTTCTTTGACTTCATTATTTCTTCCATTTGCCCTGGCTACTTCACAATGAAGAGCAAGCTTCAGGGTCTCTTCAGCATTCACTTTGACCATTTTCTCGGTCCTGCTTTCTATATGTGCTTTCTTCATGCATAATGCTCTTGATGGCATCCCACAGTCCATCAGGTCTTCTCTCGTTAGTATTTAATGAAACAAATTTATTCTTCAGAATTTCTCAAAATTTGGGTGAGATAGACTCAAGGCCATAGTTTGGTTATCATGGATTTATTTTCTTCAGCTTCATCCTGACTTTACATATTAGAAATTGATAGTCTGCTTAGAGTAGGTCTTGGGTCTAATTTTAGCTGCTGATACTGAACTTCTCTATCCTTTCTTCCCGTAGATGTAACCAATTTGATTTCTGTATATTTCCATCTGAAGAAGCCTACATATTTTATATATTTTAAAAAAAAATTATTTCTTAAGAATAAGTCGGTTGTCTTTCAAATTGCTATCATGCTAGCAACAGCATCATCTCTGTCACCAGGACTATATTCTCCAACTACTGTTTCTTCCTCTTTGCTTTCAACTTTCACATTGAATTACCAGTAATTAACAATGCATTTTGGTTGCATGTTTGATCCACTTCAGACTAAAGATTTTGGTAAAATTCTTTAGTTTTTGCATCACTATATTTAGAGGTTTGTGCTTACATTCAAATAATAGTTGTATTGATTAGATTTACTTGTATACAGATAGACATCATCCTACCACAGACAGCACTGCACTTCCAGATACATCTTGAAATGTTCTTTTTGATGATGAATGCAATAGCATTCCTATTGATTTATAACACCCTGCATAGTAAACCATATGATTTTCTGATTAAAAATGGCCAGTAAGTCCTTTTTGAAGCAGTGTATTGACGGAGCTGTCAGAGGTCAGGCCAGATTCAGAAAAGGTTGTGAAACAAGGGATGTCCTTGCTGAAGTCAGATGGAACTTTGGGTGAAAGTAGAGAATGCCAGAAAGAAGTTTGCTTGCTTTCCTTGACTACGTTGGCCATAAGAAACTGTTGATATCCCTGAGATGATGGGGATCCCAGAACACTTCATTGTGCTCCTGCGGAACCTGTGCGTGGATCAAGAAGCAGTTGTAGAAACAGAACGAGAAAACAACACTAGTTTAAAATCAGGATAGATATGTGTCAAAATTGTATCTCTCACCATGTTATTCAATCTGCATGCTGAGCACATTCTTAGAGAAGCTGGATTATATGAACAAGAATGTGGCATCCGGATTGGAGAGAGGCTTGCAAATGACATAAACTTGCTTACTGAAAGTGAGGAGGATTTGAAGCACTTGCTGATAAAGATCAAGGATTGCAACCTTCGGTATACATTACAACTCAATGTAAAGAAAACTAAAGTCCACGTAGTTAGGTCAATCAAAAAAAAATCCCACATTCACTTCACTCTCAGAGATGCTATAGGACAGCGTGGGACTGCCTCTCTGAGTTTCCAAGACTGTTAACTCTTTATGGGAATAGAAAGCCCTCTCTCACTTGCAAGGAGCACCTAGTGCAGCAGTTCTCAACCTGTGGGTCGTGACCTCTTTGGGGTTTGAACAACCCTTTTACAGGGGTCACTCGATTATCAACAGTAGCAGAATTAAAGTTATGATGTAGCAATGGATATAATTTTATGGTTGGGGGGGGGTGTCACCACAACATGAGGAACTGTAATAAAGGGTCGCAGAATTAGGAAGGTTGCCCTAATGGTTTTGAACTGCTGACCTTGTGTAATACACAGCCAAGCATGTGACCACTAGG
This sequence comes from Tenrec ecaudatus, assembly GCF_050624435.1. Taxonomy (NCBI): domain Eukaryota; kingdom Metazoa; phylum Chordata; class Mammalia; order Afrosoricida; family Tenrecidae; genus Tenrec; species Tenrec ecaudatus. The sequence goes on along the minus strand of NC_134539.1, from coordinate 25,185,849 downwards.
TCACCAGGGCTCCAATAGTATTGTGGTAAATGGAGAAAACTTTGAACTTGTCAAGGATTTAATCTTGCATGTATCCATAAACAATGCTTATGAAAGCAAATGGCAAGAGATCAAGTGACATATTGAGTAAGTCTGATGTGCAAGACTTTTTAAAATGCTGAGAAGCTAAAATGTTACTTTGAGGACTAACATGGGTCTAATACAAACCATGATATTTTGAATCACCTCGTATGCATTTGAAAATTGGATTTTGAATGAGGAAGATCAGGGAAGAATTGATGGATTTGAATTTTGGTGTTGTTGAAGAATATGAAACTTATCGTGTGATGTCAAAAGAACAAACAAATCTTTTGGGCAAGAATTACAATTGGAGTGCTCCTTGGGAAAAAGGATGGTGAGAATTTGTCTCATGTACTTTGGCCATGTCACCAGGAAATACTAGTCTTTGGAGAAAGACCTCATGCTTGGTGAAGTAGAGAGGCAACGTAAGAGAGGTGCACCTTCCAGAATGTGGACTAGCACAGTGGCTGCAAAGTGGGCTCAAACACAGGAACAATTGTGAGGCTGGTGCAAGACTGGGCAGCATGTCACTCTCTTTTACATCAATCTGAACGGACTCTATGGCATCTAACAAGACCTGGATATTATAGACAAAATGTCTTATTTCTGTGGTATTGCAAACCATTTGTAAATACAATTTAATTCCTTAACCAATACTGCTTTGCATGTAGAGATTATATATTTTTAACACTTTTATTATGTGTTGGCATTTATATTGTTTGCATTATGTACGACTATAAAAATACTACACTGAACAGTTTCTTGCCTCATTTTTAGATTTTTCAGATTATTTCTCAAGAATTGAGTCTAAGACAGAACATAACTTTTTTTTTCAGTACAATTGGTGACATGGTTCAGTCATTTGCTTATCTAAATATATTGGAATTGAGTATTTTAGAATAACTAAAACTTAAAGTAACCTGAAGAGGGTAGTCTAAATATATATCCACAAATGATGACCAGAAGATATAATTAGCTCTAAGCCCTCATTTTCCAACAGGTGGCTATTTCTGCTTTCAAAATCTCTAGTGACAGCCGTTATGCAACCTTTCTTGGCAACTTGTTTCATTAGTTAATTTCCTAATATTACTGTTATACAGATTTTCATAATATTTAATCTAAATTACTCCAAGCATTCATTTGAGCTCTAAATATGTATCTGTGCCCTCTCACCCACCGCTTAATAATTAACAGCTAATTGGTATCTCTGTTAAAAAAGTGTAGCTCGTAGACACATGCACACACAGATCATGCGCTGCTCAGATTTCTTCATATGAAGAAATAAAAACTTTAAATCGTAAAACAGAAAACGTGGTCCAGAAAAAGTATCAGAGAACCTCAAAGAGAAATAAATTATCTAGTTGTCCAGCTAGAGGCCAAAGCAGGCCACAGATCAATAGCAGTTACAGAACATTAAGTCTTCTGCCTTGAGGGAAGCAACTGAAATCTCTACCAGCAACTAAATAGCCTAAGGAAAGAATATGAACCAATTGATCAAAGTTATAGGAAGTCAAATTTTGGCTTATTCGAAGATGAAATTTCAAAAAGTTGGAGCTATCCAAGCATGTAATGAGGTAGTGAATTGCCTAGCATGTGAGGTCCTCTGCAGGACTTGTACGGTTTCTTATTAGCATGGCACAGAAGACAGTTTCTGATCAGTAGCCTTCAGCCATCTTTAAGAGTTGTTTCTTCAAACAAATCTTATGTGAAATTGCCTCATATAAAACAGATGTCCTAGTGAAAGTGTGAACTGAACTGATCCCATCCATCGGGCTACCTTCTTCTCCTTCAAGTGGCCTCAGATTCTGAGTTAGGAATTCCATATTTATATGCGCTGGCATTCCTCTTTCTTGAACTCCAGGCTTATCAAAGCATTTGCCTATTGACATTATTTACTCAGATATCGAAATCAGACTCAAGGTGGCCACATCTAAACGATTGATATTCCTTTTACCACATACAACCTTTAGCATCTTAACGAAAGGCAACTCCATCTTCCACCTCCTCAGGTAAGGACATCCAGAGTCTCCTTTGGTCCATGCGCTCCTTTCACACCACTCTCCGCATCCTTCAGGGATTTTTCTTGACCACACTTCCTCAATGAAGGCAGCACTCACATCCTGGGTTACTTATCATCACTCCGTGCCTGGGTTATTGAAACTGCCTTTTAACAATTTCTATGCTTCTTTATCTCGTAATGCTCTGATTTAGTTATACAAGTAAAATTATTTTTAGAAATTAAATCAGATAGTGTTGCTTCTATTTCTTTCAAAATTCTCTGGTGGCTACTCATATCATGGAGCTTTGTAGCCAAAGTTCTTACAGGGACTTGTATGATCTAAGCCCCGTGGCTGCTACCTCTTACTGCTACCTGCCTCACTCAAACTGGGTCAACAGCATTGCGCTCCATGCTCATCTTCACAGTCATAGTGTGTCATTAGCTACCTGGCTAATTGCCTCTCTGTCTTCAGTTCTGAAAATGCATCATCTTAACCCAATACTCCCATGCACATTATTCAATTTGCTTATTTCCATAGAATGGACCTCTTTCTTATATTTATTTTGTATCATAAATTTTATTCTGTGATATGTCAAAGGAACAAAAATAAGTCCTGTCTTACCTAGGTGCGTTAAAGATCATTCTCAATATGTGGATTAATAAATGAATGATTTTTTTTTCCTTTTGAATAGCTTGACTACATAATTGGTAATGGAGATTTCCTTTAATCATGGAATTCTGAAATTTTCAAATGGTGATTGTTTAATAAGTCACAGAAAACCCCTTGTGAGCACAAAAACAAAACAAAATATACCTATCCTCAATTGCTCTCACTCTTGATCTCTAATTGGTAATGTTTATCCGGAGAGCCCGAAGGGAGACTCCGGATAGGGAAAGATATGACAAAATAACAATATATAAATTACCAAGGGTACATGAGGGAGGAGGGAGTGGGAGGGAGGGGAAAAAAAAAAGGACCTGATGCAAAGGGCTTAAGTGGAGAGCAAATGCTTTGAGAATGATTGGGGCAGGGAATGTGCGGATGTGCTTTATACAATTGATGTATGTATATATATGGATTGTGATAAGAGTTGTATGAGCCCCTAATAAAATGTTTAAAAAGAAATAATTATTTCTGAATAATCATTGATATTTGAAGGTGTGGCAGATATATAATTGTTTGTCATTTGAGGATTAAGAGTGTAGAGGTGGTGTCTAGCTTGTCTATCTGGAGATAGTCAATGAGACTTCTGTGTGGGCATGGCCTTCTCCTGAGAATTCTGGGAAATCTGGTACTTCCTCCTTGGAGGCCAAAGACACCTCTCTCTCTCTCTCTCTCTCTCTCTCTCTCTCTCTGCTACTTCCTGGGAGACATTGCAGGGAAAAACGCCACATGGATGCAACCAGACCTTAGAAGCCGGAGAAGCCACAGAGAGACCGCTGCCAGTGCTGAGATGTTTCCAATGACACTGGATCCAAAGACTTTCTACCCACTGGCCTGTGATCTTCTGCATTCAGTGTCATGAGTCTGAAGAGGACTTTATAGATTGGTATCAGAAATATGGGCTAATATCAGACTTATGGACTTGATCTGGACTGGGCTGGGATGTTTTTTCAATTTTCAATTGCTCTTGTAGATAAATCTTTCTTATACTCATATATGTCTGTCCATGGGTTTGTTTCTCTAGTCAAGCCAGACTTACACAGAAGAGTGTTTGATATTATTGAATTTACCTAGGATATCCTGATTTTATTATGTCTCTAAAACTGGTCAGGCATGTGAAAGTTGGGCATTGAATAGGAACACCATAGAAGAATTGATGCACTTAAAATGTGGTGCTGGAGAGGAATATTGAAAGTCCCATGTACTGATAAGAGGAGAAACAGATCTGTGTAGGAAGAAGTAAGGCCAGAGTGCTCCTTAGAGACAAGGATGACAAGACTTCGGCTTACTTACTTTGGACATATCATCAAGAGACACTAGTCCCTGGAGAAGGAAATCGTGATTGACAAAGTGGAAGGACAGTGAGAAAGAGGAAGTCCCTCAGCGAGTTGCTTTGACACAACAGCTGAATCAATGAGCTCAGGGATAGGAACAATTGTGAGGATGGCACAGGACCACGCAAGGTTTTGTTCTGTTCTGCATAGGGTCACTGTGGGTCGGAGCTGATTTGATGGCACCTAACAACACCAACAGCAGCAACTAAAATTGCCCAACAGCAAAAGGAAATGATGAAGGTTGATATGATTCTGCCAATAGGTAATAATTCTTTTCCTTGAAATTTCAGTGGATTTATTTAAATAATGTTTCCTAATGAAAAGAAGATACATTCCTTTTTCATTCATCAACTGAAACTATGATGTACCAGCTTTTACAAACTGAATGTAGCATCTGATTAATTAAATAATGGGAAAAGTAAATATTATTTTCTCTGGCTGGGTTCTATCAAATACTTGTACCAAGAATGATAATTTTATTGGTGCAGTTTTCATATGAACCCTCTAAACTCTGAAATTTTAAAGAAATAAGCTATTTATTATCCCTAACAAAGGGTAAAGAAACAGTTCCCTATATCTATCACAATTTAAGAATTATATAAAGGGATTTATCATGATTAATTTGAGAATATTTTGAAATGGTAAATTAAGGTCATTTTTAATAAGGACGAGTTTCCTTCATTATGTTCATTTTAATGGAGAGTTCCAAATTGTCCCTCCCTTCCAAACCTCCACCCCCCACTACCCGCCAACCCCCCCCCCCCCACACACACACACTCCCTGCAAACTTCAACCCACACACCTGGAGATTTATCAGCCCTAAGAGGAAATGTTAACAATCAGGATGAAATAATGCTTTGTTTCAGTTCCTAAAAATTCGACTCCTTGCTCACTGCCTCACCTTTGTTCTTCCAAATCTGTCTATTTAATTCTTCACTCTCCAGCACCATTCTGACAATTCCTGTTTGTTTCTCCAAAGATTTGTGGAAGCTCTACCCTCCACTACTTAAAACCTTTTTACAAAGTAATTTCTTCCTCCCAAACAGGAAGGATTTCGATACTTAATTTTCTAGAGATTTCATTTTCCCCTTTCAATAAGCAAGTCCCCCAGGGGACCATGAGTTGATTTCTTTATTCTGCAACCAATGAATCTTTATAAGAAGCACTGTGCACTTGCGACGTTTGGAGAAGCAAAGGCAAAGCAGGTCTCCTGCTGGACTTTGAGTGCTTTCAAGTTCTGGATATGTTGCAGAACCAAGCCTACCTGAGAATTAATAAGCTACTGACATGGTAAGAAATGGAGCTTATTTAATATCTACTCAAAGGATATCATATGGCAAAAAAAATCAGTTCCAAGAAGCCTGTATATATGCATATATCTTTTTTTAATGATCTTTCTCTCCTCTTGCTCCATACCTAACTCTTTCACTTCACATTGAAAGAGATGTGCTGAAGGCATTCAGAATGAAATGTTTCTCTTTTGGAAAACTCATAAATTCAATCTCAATATAGATTATTTTTGTCTTTGTCTGTGCTATGAGAGGATCATAGTAACATTTAAAGTTAATAGGCATTGGAATTGTGTAGACTAAAAAGTCTGAATAATAATTCTGCCAAGCATTATGAATTTAACATTCTCTAAGTTTCTGTTCTCATGTGCAGTGAAGCTGCTGAGAAGTTTTCCAGAGTATAGTTCTTCAGTACAACTGTCCTGAAAGATGCTGCTCTTTGCTGTTGGAAGCAGCAGGTAGTTTTAGATGAGCTTGCTCTTAGTAACATTGTTATGTTATATTGATTAGAAGAAAATTAAGAACAAAAAATTTTGTAGGAAACACAGATATTACACTAATTTGGTTTGGTTTAACTTGCATTGAACATTAATCGTTGGGATGACTTACCTAGTAATATTGCAGTTTTGTAGCTGCTTAGGCCTGGTGGCATTATCAGGTAAGCATTGGACTGCTAACTACAGCATCCAGAGTTCAAACTTGCCAGCAGCTTTTCTGGAGAAAAAGAAGGCTGTCTGTTCCCACGTAGAGTTACAGCCATGGAACCCGGTGTCAGTTCCTTATAACCAATGTTAGTAGGTTTGGGGTTGGTATGTATTGGTGCTCTTGCGTTTGTCTCTAGATTTTATTATGGACGTTATTGGTAAGCTTGCAACTCTTGTCATTTTTGTTGCTGTTATTGTTATCTTAGAATCAGGGTTATTTATATACAACTTTAGGGGTATTTTAGTATAGTCTAATTAGATAGAAGTTTGTTGTTTTTAAAAAAAGAAGAAATAATTTCTTCTGTGACTCTTCTCTCTGGTGTGTGGTCCTTTCTGATTGTAGGAAGTAACTTGGTTAGAACTTTTAGTATCATCAGCATTGATACCTAACTGGAGTCAATTTACATTCTCTCGGCTTCGTTTCCGCTATGTATCTGTCAGTTTGCAAATCTCTGGTACCTTGTGTGTTGGTGTGATCTCGCAGGCTATGCCCCTGGTATTTAAAAGATCATTAGGGTCAGACCTGGTGGACAGGTTTTAGCAGAACTTACTTGGAAGAAGGACCTGGTCATCAATTTCTGAGAAGGAATTTGATTACTAAAACCATATGAATATTAGTGGACCATTGTTTGATGTAATGCAAGAAGATGATCCTCATGGAAAATTCATATATAAATAACTCTCATGGATATCAGAAGCATTAAAAGTACAAATAATAACAGACTGGGTGTTAATCCAAACTTTGAATTATGAGATAATACAAGACATGGAAAAATGCACCACTCAATGTAGTAAGATGTATTATATATATGAATACATATATAATAAGAAAATGAAGAATTATAAAAATTATTCTTGACATCTGCTTTTCACAAAGAAATAAGACGATTTAATTCCCAGGATGTCTAATGTTGAAACTTACAATGCATGAAATAAGCATGGGTTTCATTTTTTTCCTTTCATTTACCTATACAGGCAATCCCCAGGAATATCAATGAGATCCATCCTTAATTGTTTCTTTAAAAATTTATAGGTTAAGTTGGAACAGGTGCATATGACTATTATTTAGTTTTTCTTAGCTCAAAATGAGATGGAACCATTACAAAAACTATTAATAATTGAAAATTAGAATGTATGAAGTATAAATCTAGGATGATTGGATGCATCAAAAATGCAATGTAATGTATAGTGATCTATACCCTGTGCCTACATGAGCTGAATTGGAGTGGTATTGGATATTTTTTCAACAGATAACCATATGGTTCACTCTGTGGGAATGACAAACTTAAGAGGAATGATATTACATTCACCATAAAAAAGAACATATCAAGAACTACCTTGAAATACAGTGCTGTTTGTGATACATTAATATCTCTACATATCCAAGGACATCCAGGTAACACAACTATTATCCAAATTTATATACCAACCACTAAGGCTGAAATGACAAAGTTGAACTATTCTACTAACTTCTACAGGAGTTGGAAACCAAGAAGAAAGGAATGTTGTTGGAAAATATGGTCCAGGGATATAAAAAAGCTGGAAATCACAGGATAGATTTTACTAAACCAATGACTTCTTCACTGAAAACCCCTCTTTTTCAGCAAGCTAAATGGGGTCTATATATGTGGACTCCATTAGGTAGACTACACATAAATCAAATTGACTCTATAAGGAGACCATGGAACAACTCAATATCAGCAGCCACAATGAGGTCACAGAGTGACTGTGGAACAGAATATCAACTGCAAATAAGGAAATTCAGATCACAGTTCAAGGAACCTAAAACAAGCCCATGATAGCTAAAATTGGACTTGGAGGATGTCTCACCTGAATTTTGAGACCATCTCAAGAATAAAATACAGTTATTTAATACTAAGGACAGAAAAATTGACAAGTTGTAGGAGGATTTCAAGAACATCATACCTAAAGAAAGGTAAAGATTATTTTAAAGACAGTGAAGCGAAAAAGAGGCTGCAGTGCACGTCAGAAGAGCCTGAGCAACTTGCTCTTGATCAAGGAACTGTAAGACAAATGGAGGACACAACGTGAGATAACGGAACAGAACGTTTCAAAGGGCAGCTTAAGAAAACAAAGTAAAGTATTACAATAAAATGTGCAGATTCTCTTTAAAAAATACTGAAGAAAAACTCAGGTTCTGAGCTGTAATACTGAAAGATTCTGTGGGCAAAATGTTGAACGATGCAGGAACCATCAAAAGAAGATGGAAGAAATAGACAAAGTTATTATACCAAATGAATCGCTCAACATTCAGCCCTTTCAAGAGGGAATATATGACCAAAACACAGTGGTCCCAAAGAAAGAAATCTAAGCTGCACTGAAGGCATTCCCCAAAAACAAGGCAACAGGAATTGCTAGAATACAATCAAAATATTTCAACAAGCTGACGAAGCTCTGGATGCCTGAACTGTCCTATGTGAAGAAATCTCGATGACAGTTACCTGGCCAACTGACTAAAGGAGATTACTATTTGAACTGATTTCAAATAAAAGAGATGCAACAGAATGCAAAAATATTGAAAAATAAAATTAATATTACATACAACTAACGTCTCACTGAAGATCATTCAACAAGGGTTGCAGCAGTACATCAACAGGTAGTTGTGGAAAGTTCAACCTGGAGTCAGAGGACTAGATGGAGCCAGGGATTTGTGCATAATATCATGAACCTTAGTTCAAAGCAAAGAATACCAGAAAGATATTGATTGTGCTTTATTCACTATGCAAAGCCGTTCAGCTGTGTGGATCATAGCAAATGATGGGGAGCCTTGACAAGAAAGGGCATTCCAGAATACATCATTATGCTTATGCGAAACTGAAGATTGAAGTTGCTAAGGACTGCATCTTTCTTGGATCCACAATGCATTCTGGTGGAAGAAATGGTCAATAAATCAAAGAATGAACTGCATTGAATGAATATGATGCACACACCACCTCTAAAGTATTGAAGGCCAAGGATATCACTTTGAGATTTTAATGGCACATGGCCCAAGCCATGGTATTTTCAATTTCCTCATAAACACATCAAAGTGTGACATTGAATAAAGAAGATTGAAAAAGAATCAAATGTATTTGAATTATGCTGCTGGAGCAGAATATTTCAAGTGTCATCAATGGCCCAAAGAACAGACAGATCGGTCTTGGAAGATTCACAACCCACCTGCTCCTTGGAACTGTGGTAGGCAAGACTTCGTCACACATACATTGTGCATGTTATCAGGAAATGCCAATCTCAGGAAAATGATATGTTTGGTTAAATGGACAGGCAGTGAAAAGGAGGCGGGCTCTGGATGAGATGCACTGACACAGTGGCTGCAACAGTGGGCTCAAGTGTAATAACAATTGTATAATAGCATTCCTCTGTACAGAGAGTTGCTGTTTCAGCACCAACTTGAAGATACCAGTGGCAACAAGTGCAAACAAACAAGCAAACCCCTAAGCCTTTGCAATGATGTAAAAGCTACATGTGCATCAAGTGAAGGGTATTGTGATGGAGATTTTGTTGCAAGGAGAGGTTTCTTCCCACTTCAGAGGGAAGGCAAGTGTGCATAACTTTCAAAGGCCAGTGGGAATAAATCAGAAGTTTGTAACCTGGGGGCTACCTGTATGCTTAAAACTACAACAAGCGTGTTTAATGCTTTAGCAAAAATTCGTAAGGGTCACTGAACAATTGTCCTTTCCTCCCCATCGACTATTGATGCTTTGCATGGTTAATTTGTACACAGTGATGTTGAGGGTTCTGTCCAATTATACATCGTGAAACTGCCTTCAAAGCAACAGCTTGCTCTGTTCCTACAACACGGTTGACTTCAGAGACATCCAAGCACGGACATAACTTCTGCCAGCTGGAAAACTCAATGAATTCCTCTCCAGTGGCTCCTCCTGCAGTGAAAACCATGCACGTCCCGGTATGGTGCGTGGGTAGTAGTGACATCAGAAATAAAGCATGATGTTGATGAAGATTTCATTTCCCACTCTGCTTTTCTGTTTACCGAGACTCCCCAGGGAGAATGAGTCAATGGATGGATAGTTTGACTGGGTATAGAGAGGAGGCAAAAGGACTAGGAGAGGGTGAGGAAAGATGCTGCCGTCCAACTAAGCACTTGAATCTTGAGGTAATGCATAAAAGTGCTATAAGTAGTGCATGAAGGGGGCCAAACACTAATTTTGTTTATCATACATTTCTGTCTGTAATTAGCTCTAGGCTTGAGGGTTTAAATAGTTGAAATATTTTCATATCACTGTGATTGCCTCACTTATTATGAATTGATATTTTTAGTATTTTTAATCACACAGGAAAAGTAAAATAAACGTAATAATGTATTAAGTAAGAGGGCTGTGGAAATACTGGGAATGAAGCGTTTAGTTGACTCCCACGGAGAGGTGAGAAGGGAGAAGTCATCAGCAGGCTTGCTGCTTCAAGTGAACACAGCAGTGTCACTAGCTCCAAGATACAGAGGTTGAAATAGAATCACAAATGTGGATATTCTTGGCAGTGTTTGGCTCAAGATAAGAACTCAAATCCCTTTCCAGAAAGGCCGAGCATCTGTGTTAAACAAGGGAAGCAGTACAGGGGCCAACAGGGACTGTAGTACCATTCGTCATATGACAAGCATTACACAAGAATTGCATATAGTGCAGCACAGGAGGAGGGACCTCATCATCCATGCCTACATATGTGGAAAATCATGTTAGTTCTTCAACAATTCTAGTAGCTACAAAATGTGGCCTTTCTAAAACACGTACACACACCCCTTCAGAAAGTGGGGGTAGCCTAAACAAGAACTCTTTCGATGTATTTCTGGATTAATCTGGTTTGGAACCAAGTCTCTTTCTAAGATTGAAATATTTCTTCAACACAACAGCATTAATTTATGTGAGAATATGATGAGTGAGAAAAATCTTTCCACGAAATCACTATTTAAAAATTGCAGATTTTTACTTCCTTCCCCCTCCCCCCACTATCAGGATCCCCAAATCAGGCTAGACCAGAGTATGGACTCTGGTACAGGTCAGAACTGGAAACACAGGGAATCCAGTACAGATGAACCCCTCAGGAACAGTGGTGAGAGTGGTGATACCAGGAGGGTGGAGGGAAGGTGGGGTAGAAAGGGGGGGACTGATTACAAGGATCTATAGATAACCCCCTCCCTGGGGATGGACAACAGAAAAGTGTGTGAAGACAGTTGTTGGACAGTGTAAGATATGGCAAAATAATAATTTATAAACTATCGGGTTTGTGAGGGAGAGGGGAGGCGGGAGGGAGGAGAAAAGGGCTCAAGTAGAAAGCAAATATTTTGAGAATGATGATGGCAACAAATGTACAAATGTGCTTGACTCAGTGTATGTATGGATTGTGATAAGAGTTGTATGAGCCCCCAATAAAATAATATTTTAAAAAAGAAAGCAAAGAAAAGACATGATTCAAGTCCAAAAAAAAAAAAGAAAGTAAATGTTCAGAAAATGATGATGGCAACATACGTACAAATATGCTTGATATAATTGCTGTATGAAATGTTATGAGAGCTGTAAGAGCCCCCAATAAATGATTTAAAATAATAATAAATAATTACACATTTCTATTTAAAATTATATTTCATAGGTTGCCTAGAATTGTTGGGAATTTTTCATCTAGTATAGATCTGGAATGAGCATGGGCTCTGTAGTTGCATAAACATACTTTCTTCACATCAATATATTTTTATAGAAATAATTTTTAATCCAAATTTTGCTTTTATTCCTTTAATAAATCTAAGAATCATTTTTTATTTTTTCAGTATAATCTTTAAGCATACCTTGAAAAATGTTTTCCTGCCTGCCAACCTGGCTGGCTGGCAGTCTCTTCGCATAGTGATTACTCGTTGAACAGCTAATGGCAAAGGACAGCAGTTCAAAACCACCAGATGCTCCATGGGAAGATGAGGACTCCTATTCCTAAAAAGAGTTAAATCTCAGAAACTCATGGGCCAGTTCTACCTAGGTTATTGGGTCGCTATGCGTCAGGATAGACTTGATTGCAGTGTTTGCTTTGGTTACCTACCTATAAATCCATCCGTCCACTTATTCTTCTGTTTTCCTTACTGATTCACCTACCTACCAAGCTATGCATCCATCCAGATCCACTGCCATCAAGCCAACCCTGCCTTGTAGGAATGGGGCTGTCTGGGGCTGTACATCTTGTGGGAGCACATAGCTTCAGCTTTCTCCCATGGAACAACTGGTTAGCAGTCCAAGGCTTACCTACTAGCTTGACCCATCGACATGGACCTCGACATACCAATACAGCCATCTACTTTTATAGAGAAGCTCTTTCTGTCCGGGGTTTCTGCACCCACTTTTCCATTTCCACCAAGACCGTGAAAGCAAGGCTTCACCACTTTCAATCTGTGTAATGTATTAATGTGCTTTAAATCCATAATTTCAGAGATTACTAGAGCTGAAATGGATTATATACATGCTTTTCTTTCCCTAGCCAAAATGTCCCAGAAAATAGGCTTAAGGAGATGAAGTGTCTTGCCCAAGGTCATGTAACACATTAATTGAAGAACGAAATTAACTATAGTATATTAGCATATAAATTTATAAAATTTTCGGACCCAAAAAATGTAAATGTCAAAGAGAGTGAGCAAAAATGTTTTTTCTTTTCCCTGCGATGTGCAATGTCGGTTCCTGAGTGCATACAACTCCCATGAAGTAATTCATTTAACTCTGACATGGTCAAGTGATGCTACTGCATTTCCATTCCTGTCAGGGAGAAGGCTAAGGATTCCATGATTCAGACTCAGCAAAAGCACACTTTCCAAATGACATGTGTTCTGAAATTGCTGCTGATTTAGATAGGTCTTTCTATTTTATGGGTGTTTGAACCACAGTCTTTGGTGGACATGACTCCATTTGGAATAAAATCAGATATCTCAGTAGTTCTGATTGATGAAAATCTAAATTCACAAAAGCAATGAAGATATTCCCTATATGTTTCCTTTAGATTCCATCTTCCTCCCATGGATTTAAAGGAACATGTCATTTTCATATTCGTCCTGGTGTTCCGATTTATCACTGTGGATAGAGCCCCCATTCATTAACAGTGAAGGCAGATACTGTACCTCACAGTGGATTGTGGCGAAGTAGCACAGACTACTAAGAATCAGAAATCTTGGGGTTTAATTAAGTATAGTTACTAATTATGGGACATTGATCAAATTACTTTACCTAATGAGGACCCCAGCAGATCTCTGGTGACACAGTGGGTTGAGCATTGAACTGCTAGTTAAAAGGTCAGCCGTTTGATCCCATCCATCAATATGGAGAAGATGAAATAGATTGTTACTTTATGTGCACTCTCAGAAACTGTAGGGAGCAAGGTTTCACTCTGTCCTAGGGGCCGCCATGGCTTTGACTCTCCTGATGACAGTGGGTTAACTAGGACCGTAGCTTGCTTTAGTTTTAACATCAACATGGGGTATAGATCAGAGTTCTCCGTATTATATAGGAGATTTTAAAAACTTAGAAACAAAAACAAAGTTTATTTATTCATGACATCACTCCAACTCTCACGGATAGTGCTGGTTGTAGACGACAAAGACTAGAGGAACTAGTCCTTCTCTCTTGGACATGCTCTCACGACAGTGTTTGCTGACATAGCCTCTCCGTAGTCCTCATGGATGCCTGAGAGCTCTTCTAAAAACACTTAATTGAGTCTCTTTGGCTCTGTCTCGGGTCACAAATTCTCCCCCTCATCAGTTACTGCCATCAGGGAGATCAAATCAAATCACTTACCATGTAGTTTTACTCTTGCAGTAGAGGGTGTGATTGATTTCTCCTGAGTCACAGACAAGGAAGGCATTGGGGTAACTTCAGGCCAATCAGGGATGAAGAGAGGGAGAAATAGACGCTGGGCACGCAAAACAAGAGATGACCATCTGAAAGGACTGATCATTTTCTTAAAAGACTTTCATATTGTATTAAGAGGAGGGAACCTCTTTTATGAAAGGAGATTTTATTTAAACATCGAATGTACACGCTATATGGAAATAGAGCATCTATCATAGCTAGAGTGGGTGGTCAACAGTTTGTTTTGTTTTTGTAGTAGGTTTTTGCTTAGCTGGTCCTCCTTCCTCTGCCATGGCAGTCTCTGTCAGCACTTCCGGCGGGCACTTCTAGTTCTTACTGGAGGGGAATATGAGAATCATCGGACAAGATGATCTCTTAGGAGTCTTCCAGCTGGAATATTCTACTATTATCTCTTCTTTACTCGGTGATGCACTCCCTATAATGAGGAGATGCACGTAGTCTTTATGCATCTTTCATTTGCTCTTGTCCTCTGGTCTGCGTACACTCTCAATAAAATGCTAACTAGTTATTTTGAAGGGGATACACCTGTTTTTCCACAATATTAGTCCCTAAATCCTTTTTCCAGTTGAATCTTTCCCTCTTTGGGACCCAGAGTGCTCATAAAGCTGTACGCTAGATGGAATCAGCTCTTGTTTCCCACTCAACAGGCACAAATTGCTCCTCGCTGTGGAGGTAAGCGCTATTCACCGACTGCTCTACAGCGGGCTTTGTTGCAAATGGTACAGACATTAAATCTCTTTGCCTAGATGCTCCATTCCCTTTTAGCACAATGCAGAGTGAAGACTAGGGAGAGGTTTAGTCCGATTTGGCCCTTGAGATAATAATAAAAGTCAGCTGCCTAAGCCTTAAGCCACCTTGCAGAATTCTCTTTGAAAATTTCCACCAAACTTGTACAATGAAATTATTTCCTTCTCCATACAACATCTCAGGTTTAATACTGCAGTTGCTGCTAGTAATGTCCATTTGTAATATTATTTGTGGTCTTGATTTTCCTCAAATCCACTGAGATATTTTAATGTCAAATCCATATGGACCTCTAGTTCTTCTTCAAAATGTTAATAAGTGAGGCCCAGTTTAGCGGTATTCGAGATGTAGGCTATAAACATTTCATTCTATAACACATTATGAAAAATAAAACAAGTGAATTCATATAACTCCCATAGCAATATTAGCATTTGTGTCCCAGAATTCTATATAGTATCTCTCTTTTTTCTTTCTTTTTTATTCTAATACAACACAATAATCCTATTTTCCTTTTATTGACTCTAAAGATACCATAGTCCAACAACCTTGAAGATAAATTAATTTTATTTGGTTACATAATAAATCAACTTGACTTTAGATGTGCTCTCAAACCCACAAAACCCCAGGATGGCATATCTGTGTCAGTTAAGTGCAGTATTAGATGCAGAGCTGTGAGAAGAAAAGCAATTGTTAATTTGATTTGTTTTCTTTTAAAAGTTCACAGTCTATTAAAGGGGGAAAATAAAGTAGGTCTTTGGCATATGTGATTGGTCTTGTATATTGTTTGGATTGAATTGAACTTTGGGATCATGTCCTCATTCACTGACAAAAGCTTTGTGTAAGACATATTAATAAAAAACGTGCCCTGTGTAAGGTATGGATCACAGAGATGATGCTCAGATAGCATATCATAATAACCCAAATGGAAATTACATAGAGAATATATTAACCAGAATTTCTATCCTATAAAGAATTTTGTTTTAAAGAGAGGTATTCAAAAGATTATATTTCCCTTTCTCATCTTGCTACAAATTCAGCCTAATTACTATAAAGCATTTATTTGCATATGTCTCATTAATTTGTTCCTTTTATTCCACTTTATATTTTCTCAAGTTTTGAATTTTTACATAGTTTTTGCTTTCTACAGAGTTTGAATATATCACCTTGGAGGATTATATTTAAACAAATGCATAGTGTTAGATATTTTCTCTCATTCAATACTGAAACTTGGGAGTTAGCAATGTTCTGCACTGTGTGAGTCCTCTCTTGGAAAAGATATAATGAAGTAATATTTTAGACAAAGATTTGGTTCTGAAGTCAGTGCTTAACACCAAAGAGTTGTCCTTGAAAATCTCCTCGGGAGATACCACATTTGAAATAAGAATGTCACTGTTTAGTACATATTGTACTGTAGATTTTCCTCCACAATTTGGACAGAGTGCTGTTTCCTTGGGGGGGGGGAACCATTCTGCATAGCAGTTGGTTAAGTTAAAGATCATCCACCGAGTGTATGCTTAATCTTAGAGCATTTAAGTCACCTTCAACAGGTGAGATGCTCCAGTATACGATGTAGACAGACTCAAAGAGTAAATTCACATCTCCTATTTCATTCTTGCCCCAGAACATTCCCTCCTTAAAATGATCTTTCCTTATTTTTCTCCTCCCCATCTCTCTCTTCCCTTGTTCAGTGTGACGTAATGAACTGCTGTCTCGCATGAGCTCAGATCCAGGGTAGAAACCGCAGGTTTTAGCTATCATGCAAAGCTCGTCAACGACTCATAATCGTCTTTTCCTTTTCTCCTTCCCGACCCTCTCTCATTCATTTTTCTTTCCCAAATTTAGTGACCAAAACATCATTTTATTTTGCCCATATCTTAACATTGTAGTGCTGGTGTAACATCATAAATACCATAAATACATGACTTCAGAGAGCATAAATTTACTTTCTCACAGTTCAGGAGGCTTGAAGTTGGATGTCATAAGTAGCTTTGAGGAAAGTATCTCCCTGTGTGGGCTCTAAGGAATGATCTTTATATCTTTCGGTTTATATGGCTCCAGCATTGCTTAATCTCTATCTCTTTGTCTTGTCTGCTTCATAAAACTAAAAAAAATGACTAAGTTTAAGGCAACCCCAATATAGTTAGGGTCTCATTAACATAAGAAACAAAACACTTTCCTTAAATACAATTATATCTACAAGTTTGTGTTAAATGCCATGCCATGGCTCCTCCAAATAGTTCACTGCCATCACGTCAATGCTGACTTATAGTGAACCCCTGTGGGTTTCTGAGACTATAACTTTATGGGAGTAGAAAGCCCAGTTTTTTTCCTGAGGTCTGCTGGTGGTTTTGAAATGCTGACCATGCGATTGCAGCCCAACTCAGCCTCTATACAACCAAGAGTCCTAATAGACACCTATATACCACATTGCCCAATCTTGTGCATCTTTACAATCTTTGGCTTTACCAATCATGACATCCTTCTGCAGGGACTAGCCTTGAGACAGAGCCGTGCCATCCTCTCTTCTCAAGGACGTTCTGGCTGTCATTCTTCCAAGACTGATTTGTTTCTTTGTCTGGCTGTTGCTGTTGTTAGATGCTACAGCATGGGTTGCAAATCACAGTGACTACTTTCAACTGAACCGACCACTGCTGGGTCCTGTACCATTTTCACAACTGTTGTTAAGTTGGAACTCCTTGTTGTGGCCACAATATCAACTCATTTTATCAAGGACTTTCCCCTTTTTCACTGACTCTATACTTTACCACACGTAAGAATAGAACATAGCCAAAAAAAGAAAGATAATGGTAATGAAATAGAGGATAAGATCAAGTCCATTCTCACTCTTAGAGAGCATTCTCACTGTATATCATTCGAGATAGATGTGTGTTTTTTCTTCTGACAGGCATGTTTCTTTCAATACACATCACTGACACTTTAATTCAAATGCACCGATAATTTTCCAGTCTTCCTAATGAACTGTCCAGCTTTTACATGCCTATGAGGTTATTGAAAATACCACGACTTGGATCAGGTTTACCTTAGTCTTTAAAGTGATACCTTTTCCATTCAATACTTTAATGGAATCTTGGCAACTAATTTTGTTAATGCAACACATCTTTTGATTTCTTGGCTGCTGCTTCAGTGAACATTGATTCTGAAGTTAAGTAAAATGAAATCTTGGAAACTACTTTACTTTCTCTGTGTGCTATTATTTTTGCTGTTGGTTCTCTTGTGAAGATTTTTGCTTTCTTTACAATGAGTCGCAATCCACACTGCAGGCTGTAGTATTTGATCTTCATCAGCAACTTCTCCAAGTTTTCTATTGGCTGTAAATAAGCCTTCCTGAATCCTGATACTGTATTCTTCTTCATCAAATTTAGCTTCTCAGATTATTTTCTCATCAGATAGAGTGCATGGGGATCAAATTCACTTCATCTCTGGAAGGAGAGCAGAAAAAAAGCTCAATATCATCAGTCAAAACAAGGTCAAAGCTGATTATGAAAGACCATCAATTGCTCAGATGTAAGTTCAGGTTGATGCTGCAGAAGCTTGAATTAAATCTATCACAGCCAAAATACAACCTTGAGTAAACACCCTAATAAAGAAAAAGCCAAAGGGATGTCAGAAGGGGCTTTGCAGTTTGTCCTTTCATGGAGAGCAAAGTGAATGGAAGTAATGATAAAGTAAAATAACTGATATAAAAATTGCAAATGGCAGTTCAAGAAGGTAAAGTATTAAAATTACACGTGTAAACACCTGGAGTTAGAAATCCAGAAATGAAGAACACACTCAGAATATCCCAAACTAAAAGAACTTAAGAAAAAAATCCAGCCTGGAATTTATATATTGAATTATTCTATGGGAAAAATATTGAACTATAACAAAACAAATGTACTGCCATCAAACTGATGCCAACCAGAAATGAACCGTAGAAGAAGGTAGGTCTTCCCTTATGAGTTTCTGAGATTGTAACTCTTGACAAGAGTAGAAAGCCCAGTCTTTCTTCCCCAGAGCGCTTGGTAGTTTCAAACTTGGGACATTACAGTGAGCAGCCCAAATCATAACCCCTATGCCACCGGAGTGCCTTTAAAAATTATACAAATATTATTAAAGGACGATTGGAGGGGAAAATCATATCATTGTGTCCCCACCTTCCTTATATGATCACTGAAGACAAATGTGTGCATAAGCAAATGTGGTGAAGAAAGCTGATGGTGCCCGGCTGTCAAAAGATATAGCGTCTGGGGTCTTAAAGGCTTGAAGGTAAACAAGTGGCCATCTAGCTCAGAAGCAACAAAACCAGCATAGAGGAAGCACACCAGCCTGTGTGACCATGAGTTCAGGTATTAGGCATCAAAGAACAAATCATCATATCATTGTAAATGAGGGGGAGTGCAGAGTGGTGACCCAAAGCCCATCTGTAGGTAACGGGACACCCACCATCATCTTTCACAATGTTTTAATTCTAGGTCTTCCTGAAATGTGGTGACACTCGGACGTGTGTGTTTGTGTTTGTATGTAAATCTATAGGAGAGGTAAGAAAGAGGAGTGTTTGTGTAGTGAAAACATTAAGATATATAGCCTTTAATCGATCTTCCCACCATAGTCATGGTTGATGAAATACGTTTACCATCAAACACCAAGAAAAAGAGTTCATCCTTTTCTTAGAAGTTGTCTACTACTTAGTCATAGTAACATAGAACTCAGGTAGAATGGAAGTATTTTATATCTCCCACTTAGGAAATAAAAGGATCAATACATTTAGAGGAATGAAGCATGTTCAGTTGGTCATAGGAAGGCCATAGGAAATCACTGGAATACAGCACCCATTTGTCTTGTGATAACATTGAAAAATGTCACGATTTTGAGGATTTAAAATATTAAATATCAAGCTATTCCATTTCTGACACTTAGTTGCCACATCAGAATAATTTTCCTGAAGCTTGTAAACATTGACGTTTTGACATCTTTCAATGTAATTGAATGAACATTGTATTATTTTTCAAAAATACTTAACAAATTGTTCTACCGAGATGGAATCACACTGGTCTTTCATTGAGGCATGTGCCTCCATTCCTTCTGACAACACATGGTTGCCCTTCTGGTTATCCTTTACCCTAAATGTGCCACCTCTGACCAAACTTTAAGAGCTACCATATAATTCTGTCATCATGCCAGGGAAAACCACAACCCACACAGCAGGTAACCTGAAAGGATAGAACAGAAAAGATGTAATACCACAGTGGCAATATAGTATGTCAAAGGAGCAGACACTATGGCTGGGAAGATTTCCATGAGTGTGCATATTTTGGTTTTATATTGATCTGGGCCTTTGAGTAAGATAGTATTGTTTAGTGATTACATTATTGGGTTTTGCAATCAATTTCACTTCACTTTCTATCTCGGTAACCTTGGGAAAATTTATTTTACTCCTTAAATTATCTGTCTTCTGTCATCTCTCCTAGAATTGAAGCTCAATAATACAAAACTCATTCTGTAATTGGGAGAATTCCATGATTTAAATTGATGGCTATTAATAGGGGAAATGGTATTAATAGGGGAAAATTTGACAATGTCTGGAGATATTTTCAACTGCCACTTGTTGGGAGAAGATGAAACCTATCTTGAGACAAGAGGCCCAGCATCTTGCAGAATATTCCATGGTGCACACAGGACAATTTTCAGATAAAAATATCTGACCATCCTCAGGAACCACCACCCCTCGTCTGTCAGTTTGTTCTCCTGTGGTAGCTCCTGCGTTATTGTGGTGCTGAAGGCTGTGCCTCTGGTATTTCACACATAGAGCTTCCAGACAGAAGGAGTGAAGAAGGAACAGACTGTCCACTTTTGAGGAATTAGCCTTAACAAGTCTTATGGGTGTGGTGGAAATGGTGTCAGATACTGGTGGCCTGATGAAGAGAAGAACATTGTCAGAGATGGTGCCGTGGGTGAGGAGCTGCCCATGGAAGTAAAGCCTTCAGGAGCATCATTTGCTGATGATCATGCTTCAAAGAGAGAATACACAGCTGCAAACATCGATTAATAACTGGAATTTGGAATATATGAAGAATGAGTCTAGGAAAATGGGTAGTCATTAAAAGTGAAATGAAATTCAGTAAGATCCATATTCCAGGCCTTGGTGAGCTGAAATGGACTTGTTCTGACCATTTTGTATCAGAAAAATCATATGGTTTACTAAGGTGAGAATTGCACAATCAAGAAGAATTGTATTTCCTTCATACTTAAAAATTACATTTCGAGATTTATCTTGAAGTGTACTGTTCTCTGTGATAGAATAACACCTATGCACATAAAAGGAAATCCATCAATATGACTATTATGTAAGTTCTGTGCCAATCAGGAAAGCTAGGTTGGAAGAAATTGCACAATTCTACCAGTGTCTTCATTGAATAAAGAATGAAGAAGAAGCTAGCCATTTGGACTATGGTGCCGGCAGAGAATATTAAAAGTATGCTGACCTGTAAAAGAATAAACAACTCTGTCTTGGAAGAAGTAGTGACAGCGGGCTCCTTAGAGATAAAGATGGGGAATATTCTTCTCACACGCTTTGGACATAGTGTCAGGAGGGACCAGTCCCTGGAGAAAGACATCATGCTTGCTAAAGTATTGGGGCAGCCAAAAAGAGGAAGGCTTCCGTCCAGATGGACGGACACAGTGCCTGCAACCATGAACTCCAAGAGTAACAATGACGGCACAGGCCTGGGCAGGGCTTTGTTCTGTTGTAACCACAGGGCCACTATGAGTTGGGACAGACTCAAATCGAAGATACCTATCAACACCAACAGCAATAATTCTTCAGTCAGAAATTGATCAAACAAGCAGTCAATAAATAGTTACAGGTCTGTCTATGGACTTTTAAGAGTGGTTTCCGGTCGAATCTGATGGGGTGACACGCTCTGGCCCCAAAGTCTATTTTTGATGTTCCCTGGGGACCCAATTGCTTTACTCTCCTTGCTGCTCTGTTGCACTACCTTAGTGTTCCGCCCCAGTGTGATGGGTCAGACAGGGCACAATTCCCACACTGTGTTTCCAGTGTTGTCCCCCCTAGCAATAGGGCACAGTTTGGGATGTCATGTCTCATGGTGTGGCTGGCCCTATGGTCCTCTCTGTGTATTGGCTGGTCTAAACAGGAATATCATCCTTGGGGCTTGATGGGCCAAGGTATGTTCTACTGTCTCTCTTTGCCTCTTCCTTTGCTCCTGTGTGCTGTGATCACACACACCCTTCTTCCTGAACTATAATTTCTGTGCTGTCTTCTGAAGGGCATTCTTCCAAGGCGTGAACATGCATGTGTATGTGTGTGTGGTTTTTTTTCCACATAGTTGGGATTGCTGATATCAAGGGCTCAAGTAGAAAAAAATGTTTTAGAAATGATGACAGCATCATGTGGACAAAAGTGCTTGACACGATGGATGGATGCATGGATTGTAATAAGAGCTGTATGAGTCCCTGTAAAATTATTTTTAAAAAGAACATGCAATCAAAATGCATTGGTAATTATTGGCTATTGGAATGCAACAATTAGAAAGAAAGTGGAAGAAACAGTAATTGAAAAATATGATTTTAGTGGTAGAAACAAACCTAGAGTTCGCATGATAGAAGTTTGCAAGACCTACATTTCTTCATTGTCAATGTCTTTTTCAAACACAAAAGACAGCTGTATATGTGGACTTCTCCAAATGGAATAGACAGAAATTAAATGGACTACATCTGTGGTCAGAGATAGGTCATTTCGATCGGCAGCAAAGCCAACCAGGGCTGACTGTGCCACTCAACATCAGGAATCTTATATAAGTTTAGATTGAAAGTGAAGAAAATATAAACAAATTCATGGGAGCTACAATTCAACCCTGAGAATATCCCATATGAATTTTGAGACCATCCCAAGAATAGATTTGATACATTAATTGTTAGTGACAGAAGACCTAAATGAACTGTGAGATGATATCGAGAATATTCTGCATGAAGAAAATAAGAGGTCATGATATAAAGATGGGAAGGAAAAGACCAAAATGTATGGCAGACAGTGATGCTCCTGATCATAGAATAGCCAAGGAAATGGGAGAAATGATGACGTCAAAGAGCTGAACAGAAAGTCTGAAAGGGCAGCTTGAGAAGACACTGTGAGATATTATAAGAAAACTGAAAAGGAAGGGCACTCTCAGCACATCTTAGACTGAAAGAATTCAAGGAAAAAGTCAAGATTCAAGTTTCAATATTGAAAGATGCTATAGGCAAACTATTGAACGAAGCAGGAGGCTTCAAAAGAAGATGGAAAGAACATACAGACTCACTGAACCCCAGAAAAGAACTGGTTGACATTATCGATTTCAAGAGTTAGCGTATGAGCAATAAACCATGATATTGAAAGAAGATTTCAGATTTTACTAAAAGTATGAGACAAAAATAGAGCTTTAGGAATTGATGGGCTACTTGTCAAGAAATTTGGAAGGTATCTACTTTGCCAATAATAGAAGAGTTCCATATTTTACATATTCCAAAGAAAAGTGACTCTAGAAAATGTTTGAATTTAAAAGAGAGAGAGAGCTGATACCAAGGGCTTAAGTAAAAAGAAAATGTTTTGAAAAGCATGATAGCAGCATCTGTACCATTATACCAGCATATGTTTGATACAATTGATGAGTAGATGGTTATAAGAACTAGAAGAGTCCCAAATAAAATGATTTTTTTAAATTGTAGCACAATAGAATTGGCATTACATCCAAGCAAAATGTTGCTGAAGCTCATCTGACCACAGCTGCAGCAGTACAGTGACAGGGAGCTGCCAACGGCGTCCAAGAAGTCAAAGAAGGCCAAGGTCAATGGCCTCAAAGAAGGCCAGGTTCAGAAAAAAACGTGGAACACACTTTGGAAATATTGTTAGGAGATAACTTACTAATGTCAGATGGATCTGGGCTGAAATCACAGAATACTAAAAAATGTTTACTTTTGGCTCACTGACTGTGCAAATCAATTTGACTGCATAAATCATACACTGTGGCTAGCCTTGAGAAGAACTGGCTTTCCAGACTACTGCATTGTGCACATACAGAACCTGTAAATGGATCGAGAAGCAGTTGTGTGAACAGAGAAAGGGAACAGTGTGTGATTTAAGATTAGAAGCCGTGTACTTCAGGGTTCCGTTCTCTCGCTGTATTTATCCCATCTCTATGCTGAGCACATGGGCCGAGAAAATTGCAGAGAGCTGTCAAGTCAGAGGTAGGACAGGTGGCAAGAAGCAAAAGGAGAGACATGGAAGCAGCAGCATGAGCCTGGTAGGATATGACATATGAATCCATTTAAAGAGAAAGAGAGCTGAGTGTCTTTGAGCAGGAAGTTCCCTGATTCTAGTAGGGTGACTTGGGAACTTGTGAACATGCTTTGTAGACCCATAGAACCACATATCTGAGTGTCTTTGGGCAGGGGTTTACAGGTGGAGTGAATGCCTCTTGAGAACCACTGATTTAGTCTAAACACTGGATTATTTTCCATCCTTGAGAACTAATCTAAAGTACATTTTCCACTGTAGTTGTTCTTGCTTGGTATTTATTATCCCTTATTTTCCTCCAATTGCTTTCATTTGTAATATCTACCTAATATATTATACACTATTATACTTTGGAAAGATGTGACATATTCTAGATTCACGGATGAAGTGCTGGAATTTTACTGCAGGATGGAATATTTACTTGGAGTTCACCAAAGACTTTCAGATGGTCTGATGGAATGAAAGTGGTGTGCATGTGGAAAAGATATGAATTTGGGGAGTGGGAAAAGTTGAGAATGCTATGGATTGAGATATATTTCCCCCAAAATATATGAATTCTTGCGTGGGCTATGATTCTTATTGTTTGGGCAGTTATGCAATGGTATCTAGTGATGGTATGTGTTGTGATCAATCATTAAGTCTTAAGGGGTAGAGATGGGGTACAACACAACTTGCTCAGGTCACAGACATAATTTAATGTAGGAGAGTTCCTTAATGAGGGGACTGTGGCCTCATTTAACTTACAACAGATCAAGAAAGAGAGACATGAGCCGATGAGGAGGGACCTACAACCCACAAGAAAGATAAACCAAAGTGGAGTGGGAGTGAATCCTTGTGACTCAGAGTCCCTGGGAGAAGAACCTCCTAGGCCCTGGGGAATATAGGTACAGGTCCATGGAACTCCAGCCTCCTCAGTATTGAAAGGAGACAGAACTTTCCTTGAGATCCAATAGAGGGTGGAAGTCCATCCCTAGAGCTGGTGCTCTGAATTCAAACTGCCGAGATCCTAAACTGTGAGAGAATACATTTCTCTTGTTGAAGTCATCTATTTGTGGTATTTCTGTTACAGAAATATTTGCTAACTAAGACAGGCCCAAAGTGTAAATGGTATTGCTATTGAGAGCATTTAAGCCAGAGTTCAAAGTTAACACCATACCTGGCACACAGTAAAAGAAAATAAATATTTGCCAAATGCAAAATTATTGAGTGGGCTTAAACAACACCTTGTAAATATTTTGCAATTATTAGTTTATAAATCAACCCCAATTTTGCAAGTTCATTGTAAAGATGACTTTGTAATGCATGACTATAAATATATGACACAAGAAAAAAGGCACCGTTCTTTCAGACAGCTTGGCAGTGGCAGCCTGTAAATCCCACAGTGGTTATATGAATAGTGAAGTAGAAGGGGCTAGAGATTCTCTGAAGTTTCATAGAAATTTTTATGATATGCTTTCATTTCTGGTAATTATTGTCAGCATACAATGTACATTAGGCAGGGCTTATAAAACCATATGCATTTAAAATGTTATATAAATATGTAATGCATAAAAGTAAACTGCCTGAATAATAAATATATTTACCCAAAGAGTAAATAAAACAGCCCATAAGAAGCTGTTCCAATTATACAGGTAAACACTACTGTCTATGCTTGACTTTCCTTCATTGCTTCGAGTCATGGAAATAAAACCAGAAACATTGTGTCTTGCAATGAAATTGGGAAATGACATCATCTAAAGCAGCCCCCAAATCTAATATAAAAATGTCACTGTCCTAACTCTCTCTTTTTGTCAGTGTCCAAGGGCACTCAAGAATTGCTTTAGACCTTATTTTTCCTAAGAAGGGACTTTGCCATCGCTGATAATCCAAGCCAAGGATGAACTGGCTAGGAAGCAGTTGGTCTGCGTAGAAAGATTGGCAGGAACCTGAACTCTTGCGTTGGTGACTAACTAGCTGTGTGACCTTGGAAAACTCACTTTGTAAGCAGGAGTTTCTTCATCTCTAAGTAAACATGTGGAGTTAGCACTTCCCTTTGCTTCTGAATTCTTGCCTCCATTGGCCCCATTTTGCATATGTACGTACACACACACACACACACACACACACACGCTCACGGATCCATCCACATACATTTAGCTCCCACAGGAGCACCACCCTTGTTTGGAAAGATTTTTAAATAGGAACAAGCAAGCCACAGACAGTCTCAAAAGAAAAGGTGCTAGCTCTCATTCCAGTGCTTGAGTATTGACTTATTTTTCAGCTGTAGCTTTTAATTTTTTTTTAGTTTAGCAGTAGGCGAAGGAGCCTTGGTAGTGCCGTGCTTAAAGCCCTCAGGGGCTAAACACAGACTGCCCTTTCCAGTCTGTCTGCTACTTAGGGAGACAAAGAGCTGGGGTTCTGCTCCTGTAAAGAGAGCAGCCTGTACGTCTCCTTTGGTCTGCTCCACTTGGGGCGCATCACTAGGGGCTGGAATCCACCTGGCGGTAGTAGGTTTGGGTTTGGTTTGTCTTTGCGCAGAGGTGACAGTAGGCTCCAGCACTGGAGAATAAGGACGTATAGTAAAATGTCCATCTAAATATCTTAATTAAGAAAACAATAGCTACCCCATTTTGGCGGCTTGCTAAATAAAAATATTATTTTGTACATTATCTCAGTTAATCATTACAATTGTGCTGAGTTGGAGACATTATGTGAATAGATTGAGATTTAGAATCGATCAAGATATAGCTCTGTCATATCACTTCTGTGACTCTAAGCAAGAGAGTCAAAGCCAACTCAAGGTCTCAACAATACTATTCTTCACAACTATAGCTTCTTTAGTTGACATTTTCTCCTGAAAATGATAAGCATACGGGGTGGTAGCACGTGTGATCTCCATGTGTTGATAAGATCAGATGTCAGACATCAGAAGACCCAAAACAAACAATCATATCAATGTGAACTAGGGGGACTGGAGTGGGCCCCTAAAGTCCGTCTATGGACAGTTGGACATCCTCCCACAGAGGGGTCCCAAGGAAGGAATGAGCCAGTCAGGGTGCAGTACAGCACTGATGAAACACACAACTTTCCTTTAGTCCCTGAATGCTTCTCCCCTCACCGACTATTTTGACCTCAGTTTTACCTTACAAATCTGGCTGAACTAGAACATGTCCAGTGTACAGATAAGAGCTCTCAACACATGGAATCCATGACAAAAATAATAATAATTTATAATGTATCAAGGGTTTCTGAGGGTGGGAGGGTGGGTAAGGAGGGGGAAAAGAGCTGATCCCAAGGGTTCAAATAGAAAGTAAATGTTTCGAAAATGGTGATGGCAATATATAAAACAATATGATTGATTCAATTGATGTATGGATTTTTATGAGAGGTGTAAGAGCCCCCACTAAAATTATCTTTAAAAAAATAGGGTGTCTTAGGAAGGGAGGACACATTAATATTTTCTGTGAATATGTGATCTGCCTTTGCTTGCCTCCAGAGAATTTTCCTTTCTCTCTTCCACACGTGTTCTCATGGGAATCTTGGCCATATCCTTGCAAGCTGTGCAGTGTTAGTCCCCCCTCTTGCAGAGGCCACAGACTGGCAATGAAACTGGAGGAGGGGTCACTCCTGAAGTTTGTGGCAAGAGCAATAACTGATGAAGAACGTAGAGGCAGCTAAAGTCAGCAGTGATTTCTTTCAAGCCTAGTTCTCCCATCAACAGCATGGACTCCAGGTGGATGGTAGGGCAGGCACTTTGGCTTATTCAAAGTTCACGTCATGCCACTTCACCTTTATGAAAGACCTACAATAACACCCATTTTTGCTTACCAAATTATTTCCAAAAAGGATTTTTGGTTTGATGACAAAAACAACATCGATCAGTGTAAGATATGAAAAAATAATAATAATTTATAAATTATCCAGGATTCATGAGGGAAGGAGAATGGGGAGGGGAGGGGGATAATGAGGTGCTGATACCAAGGGCTCAAATAGAGAGAAAATGTTTGAAAAAGATGATGGCGGCAAATGTACACATGTGCTTGACACAAGGGGTGGATGAATGGAGTGTGAGTAGAGCTGCATGAGGAGCCAATTAAATGATTGAAAAAGAAAACACAATGAAAAAGCGACCTTAGCATTCGGGGTTCGTTGAGCGAGCGCGGAGTGATTGAAGAAGCCGTGCGCATCACAGGCAGTGAGAGCTTTCTCACTCACCTCCTTTCCTGGCTGTCACCTCAGCATCTAAGCAGCAGCCTTTGTCGCTTTAAATTGGGTGTCTGTGAGTACTCTGTGTTACTGCTGTGTCGGTTATATGTTGTCGGGTGTGATTTGGTAGGTTATTGGGAGGCCTAGGAATACTTACAATGTTAAAACGTTTCTCCTAAGTGGATGGCAATGGCGTCTTCACATTAATGATACCTAGGTCTCTAAATGATTTCATAGGCGTGTTCTGCTTTGGGAGGGTGAAGGAAACCTTTACTCCCAACTGGTTTAGGAAACTCAAGCTATTCAGGAATCATATCATTCATATTTAGAAATCTTCATTTTCTAGATGATAAAAGAAATTCAGAAGATTATCTTTATGGAAGAGAGCACTGGTCTTCAGAAGATATCTTTCATGAATTCAGTGGCATTGGGTCCCATTCAAGAAAATGACAAAAATATAAGTATATACATTTCTTCATATCAATTCTTCTATACAAACACATTATATACACATAGGTATATGTAGTGTATCCCACCATGAATGACTTCTTTTGAGGAAAAAACATGTAGCCTTTACTTAATTATATACAGCTAAAATAATCTCTAAATGTTTTACTTTTTTCCTTCTTTCTACCTGTATGAACTACTTACTACACACCATTTTTTTCTAGGAAGAAGGCTGTTTAATCTACACTATGACCCTCGGTGTTAAGTCATGTTATTATCAACATCTTGCAGATCTTGAGACTGAAGATTATTTTTCCATAACTAAGAAATGGTAACAGCATGAATCAAACACAGGCTGAGTGTCCATCCTAGCCATGTCTTTAATCACAGAAAGAAATAAGATCCATCTACCACCAACATTCTTGCTTCCTTTATATTTTTAAGTGTAGTTAAAAATGAAGTGTTCCACTTATTCTCTTACTATCATTCAAACCTGAGTAAGTTATGAAAAATATTTGAAGAATAAACTGAAGGCAAACAAACATTGCATTGGGCAATTAGGACTCACAGTACGTTTTAATAGACCTGTGCTCCATATGATTTTCAATGTTTGAATTTTTTTTTCAAAAGTAAATCATCAGGCCTTTCTTCCAATGTACTTCTAGGTGGACTTGAAATACAAACCTCAGTTAGTAGTCAAGAAGTGAATCCCTTATACTACCCAGTGACTCCACTTGAGCAGACAGTTGTAAGACTATGTCTTTTGTAAAGTCTGCATACATGAAAATGTTATCAGTTATCCTATATAGGAATCTAGGAGCTCTGGTGGTGTCATGTAAGCTGTTGCCTTGTTAACCACAAAGGTAGTAGTTCAAACTTAGCAGCTACTCTGGGCTTTCTGCTGCTATGGAGATTGACAGCTTGGAAACCCACGGAGGTAGTTCTACCCTGTCCTATGGAGTCACTATGACTACCAGTTGACTTGACTACAGAGAAAGAGTTATATAGAAATGTCTATGACTTCTGTTTAAAATTATTTGCTATGAGTTAAATATGTTTGTGGTAGTTACCTATTTTCATGTTAACTTGATAAATAAGTGTAGGGGTCGGGTCTAGCCTGTCAATCAGGTCACAGCCTGCTGATGCCTCCTCGTGGGTGTGGCATTCTCATGAGGATTCTGGGAACTCTCTTTTTCCCTGGAAGCGGACAACACTCTCGCTCTGCTTAATATTTCAAACCATGCTGATGTCAGCCAGAGCCCTGGAGATGCATACATCACCATTGGATATGCAAGCCCTTGCACTCACTGGCCTGTGATCTTCCTGCATTCTGCATCATTGCATGTGGATGATTGGGTTTGCAGAGGGAGCTGTGGACTGGTATTGGACTTATGGGCTAATATCAGACTTATGGACTTGATCTGAACTGGGTTTGGATGTTTTCTTGATTTACTCTTTGATATAAAGCTCATATACATTATGAGTGTCATTGGATTTAAAACAATGTTACATTTAATACCTTGGTGGCAGTCTCATCTTGGCTTTGAATATCAAGCAGTGATTTTTTTTTCATTCCGATGAGTTATAACAAAGTTGTAATTAAAATACAACTGGTAAATTGCCCTTGTCAGACTATGAAAAGATTAATCTAAAAACTAAGAAAAGTTTGTGAAGGCTGACTTAGAACTAGAACAAACTGTAATCTTGGCATGGCTTAATTTACCCATCATCAAAACTTCAATATGAATGTGCATTACATTTTTTTTTGAATGTGCATTACTTTTACCGAGTTTTTAAATTGCATTTATAGGGAATTACACATTTGGTAAAAATAAATAAATAAAAGTTGAAGACTAAATAAAACAACCAGTGTGCTGAAGTCTCCTGGGCAAAAGCCAATCTGTTTACTTGGCCCTAGTAAGGCAGATTAAATCTTATAATTTGTATCCTTTTCTGTTATTGAATTTGTAGCTGAGTTCTTGGGTTTATTCATTTTGTGGTGTCTGCATATATTTCTTTGGCGTAATTAATACAGAATGTTTCCTTTGCCTTCTGTTATTTAATTTAGCAAAATCCTTTGAGGTAGATTTTATAAGTTTTCCAATTTTATCCCTCAAAAGTGGGACAATTTTTGTTGAATTTCTGTAAATTCTGATTTTCTCCTATCCCTATGAAAAGATTTACTGAAGAAGCAATTCAATTGTAACTTGCAGAACATTTCTTTCTGTTTTCCTCTACTCCTTTTAACCCTTACCTTATTCTTGCTGTTTCCTTTCCCTCCTTTCTTCCCAAGGATCACACAGTCGTGGGATTTGCATAGACGAAGGATAACACACAAGAGGAAAAGGTGGTGGCACCCCAGAATTTTTTTCTGAAATGAAACTAGGTAGCATCTGAATACAGCTTGGGGAAAAATCATTAAAATTGAAATGTTAGCTCATTTTGAAGTGTTCCATCTACCTTTGAAAGGCAATCCTGGGGGCTGGAAACACCCAGTGACATTTTTGAGGCTCCGGGTCATTTGTGATTTAGCGGTCTCCCCTCTTTGAGCCCTTTCATTCCATCACCCCATCACCCTGACAGTGCCTCTGGGTCCTCCCGAAGTCTGACTCCTGCTTCCAAGGGGACCTGCTTCGAGAACATGATGCCACTCCATACAGTGGCTCCTTTTAGCAACTATGAATAAACAGATCCTGGGTTCAGGATTGCATTCTGGAATGAACGGAGAGCAGCTTTGTCCCGTGTTTCAGACTACCGAGGAGGACCCTTAGCGAGGTAGAGACAGAGCAGCATTTACTGTGCTAATTATGCATGTCCTGTGAAAGTCTCAGGACAAGAAGTAAATATCCCCAGAGCTTCTATGTGTATAGAATGCTTTGACTTGCCTAAGAAATATTGATTTTTTATATTGGAAAATCTACCTTTGCAATAGGAAAGGCTTTGTCCCATATTCATAGCATTCTATACAGAGCAAATGTGTGGAAGCAAACATATAAACATATGCATATTTACTTTGAGGAAATGTTTCTTCTTAAAAAATTGGTTGCTCTCTGAGAGTGATTTAGAGGAGACAAAAAAGGAAAGTGGATTCCATTTTCTTCTGAGGAAAGGAATGTTCTTATTGCTTCTAAATATGAATACTCCCCTAAAACATGTATGGACAAATGATAGTTACCTTGATCGAAGGCATTGAAGACATAAATTGTCCGGAAGCCCTGTTGCGGAGGCGACTTTATGGTTATGATCCGGCATCCTCTGTAGTTCTGTTCGAGCTTTGTAAGGGGCAATGGTGATAAATGAAGTGATATTTTGCTTCACATATCATTCTTTATGACTTTAGTTAAGGCGGACAGCCTTGTTCTGGGTGGAGGTGATAAATTAGTTATCTGAGCCTAGTTAGCTGGGAGGCAGTCCTAAACTGGGCGACATTCGACAAAAGACGTGTTCTAGTCTTTCGGAAACAAGCCTTTTGCATGTTCTCGGAGGTCATTGCCATTTTACTGCGTTCTTTTGTGTGGAAATTCCACATTTGTAAGTAGAAAGGACACATAAAACTCACGTTCGGTTGTAAACGTTTGTGTCCATCTAAATGTGCAAAGGTGGCTCTGGTCCTCTACTCATTTGCCTTTCAAAATTCACATGATTCATGTCTCTAGAGTTAGGGAAGGTTAGGACGTTTTTGCACCAATGCACTGCCAACTGCGAGAAGAGCCTGCAGGGCTTACCTTGTGCGGGAGAGAGCAGGGGAGCCAAGACAGATAGCTCAGCTTCATATTTTCTAAGCTAGTTGCTTCTGGTTAAAAATGTGCAATGTGCATTGTTCCTTCCCATGCTGATGTCAAAGAGGGCAAAGACAACTTAAGTACTTGGTTAATGTATTAGAATGTTTGTTGCAAAGAGCAAATAAACATACTTCATGAATATGTAATGTTGCTGAGAGCAGCAGAAATTATTTCTGGCTCTTATTATGGCTTTTCTCCAAGGTTAATGCTGCCTGTTTGCCGGTAAAGTGTTTAATGGTTTTGTTATCCTCCTGGAGTGGTGTCAAATCAGCCACTGGATTATGAGTGACGTCCCCTCCCAGCATCTCAGGGAGCCCAGGACTAGGAGGGACTGATTGGAAGAGTAGTTTGCCCTCTCCTCCCTCCATCGGTGGACAGGATTCTTCCTCACAGGGGAAGCTGGTGTCTTGATTCACACATTAAAAGACGCTTCCATTAGGACACCCGTGGGAGATTATTCTGGGTGGAGACACATTTCCTGAGTAGATGCAGGGAGATGGGACGAATCCAGAAACAGTAGAACTAATACTCAGTACTGGCAGGGCCACATTCATCCCAGTCGCATGCTTCTTTTTAATAAATAAATGAATGCTTTCTTTTCCCTTACTATAAATGCAAACGCAGGCACCCTAGAGACATTTAGAAAGATTTCATCTGATATTGTTTCTAGGCCTAGAGATATTTCTTTACAGAGTTTACTGCATACACTTTAAATTAGTCGTTAAAAGAAGCTTACTCAGTTTCTTGATGGTAAACATATTATCAATAACCTTCTAACTTTTGTAGCATTTTTTTGGGAAATCAAGTGTTTTCACAGGTTGCCAGCAGGAAAGGTAACAGGATTATTTCAGATGTAAGTGGAGAAACTGTGATTTGGTGAGGTACCTACCGACCATGATCAGAGTACATACCTTATGGGTAGTACTGTCAGTGCAGGTATATGTTCATAGAGGGGACTATTGGTCCAAACCACCACTTACGTTTGGCTCATGGAAATATCATGCAAATCGCATGTACCAGACCTCTTTAAAGCGTTAACGAACAAGGACACCACTTTGCAAACGAAGTGGGCCCACCCCAGGCCAGGGCATTTTCAATCACCTCAGGTGCAGGTCCACATTGAACAAACAATAGAGAAGACTGAAGAGGAATTGATGTGTTTGAATAAAGGTGCTAATGGGAATATTGAAAATCCTCTGGACTGTCAGAAGAATAGATCCTGAAAGAAGGATTAGCAGAGTATTCCTGAGGAAATAAGTGGTGAGAAGTGGTCTCATATACTGCGGATATGTAATCAGAAGAGACCAGTCCCTGGACAACGACATCATGCTTGGTAGAGTGGAAGGGCATGGAAAAGGAAGATCGCTGAGAGGATGAATCGATCCAGTGGTTACAACAATGTGCTCAAACATCGTGACCTCGAGGATCCTGCAGGACTGGATGGGGCTTTGCTTTGGTGCACAGAGGGTGACGTTGAGTCAGAACCAACTGAAGGCCAGTCAACAAAACCACCTAAGTCCAAAACACCTTTGGATTTGGATCACGTTATTCTCAGCATGGTGAGCTCATTTATACTAACTTTTGAATGGTGAAAAATATAGCTAATCTGTATGGAATTGTTATTATGTATTTCTTCAATGATGCTGTGGGAGACGGGAAGTGGCCGGCCGTTAGGCTAACAGATGAGAGCCAAACGTATGTATCACCCAAAGGTGTTTTCTGCTCACTGGTGTGATACTTCTGTCAATCACTCTCAAAAATCACGTGCACTCTTTTAAACACACACACACACACAATTAGTAATAACATCCAAATTTTTTGAGAATCTCAAACAGTACAAAATTGTTTAAATTATCAGGCTATATTTGTGCTTAACTCTGGTAAACACAAGGTGTTCTTGTGGCACAATTAGTTAAAATCTTGGATACTAACCGAAGCCTGACTGTTCAAACCCACCAGCTGCTTTGTGGGGTAAAGGCCGGGACACTATGCTCTCCTGTAGAAGTTGTTGAATTGTTTTCCTGTGTACATTTTTGCCACAATTAGAAAATGAAATAATGACTACAAGGAATATAAAACTATGTTCTAGACTTGAGTATGGTGATGATTGTACAACTCTGCTTGATGTGACTGAATTATTGAATTGTATTACATGTGAATGAAGTGTTAATAAAACTGTTAAAAATATTACAACCTTGAAAACCATATGGGGCAGGTCTACTATGTCCTATAGGGTTACTATGAGGCAGAATTAACTTAAGGGCCATGATTTTTTTTCAGATGGAAAAAAATGATGAAGACTCTAAGGAATTAAAATTCTTTAACTTTCTTGAACTAGAACTCAGAAAACACTTAAATGAGATTTCCCCTAACTTACTATTTCTTCAAAATATCACCATTATTTAAGGCCTTAAAAGCAACCTGAGTATTTCTAAATTCTCTGCTTTTCTAGTTATCTCCCTTAAGTGATCTCAACTGCCATTAGCTTTTCCATCACAGTTAATTAGAACAACTTCTACACATAAAGATAATGTGGCCTATTCCTAGAACCTCTTGTGGATAATCTAATTTTTAAAAAGGGATAGAGAAATGGACTCAAATATTATCTAACTTATGGGTGACTTTTAATTGTTTTAAATGTTATCCTTCACATCTGTCACCAAGAACAATTTGTACTCCTACTCAGGTTCTTATTCTAAATCTATCGGAGAGAGTCATATCTTCAAAAAATCTATAGGATCTAAAACATAATCTGAATTCTTTCTAATATATCTTACTCCTTGTACTATTTTCATTGCAAATCTCCAAAAGTGTTCTTGGTATTTAACAAAAGTTTATAACAGGAGAAACTGCATTGTACATAATATTTATGCAGAAATTAGCAAGGTCATTATTTTTTCAAACTATTTCTATTATTGATAACATATAAATCTTAATGAGATTTCCAGCCTTAGGGCTCAGATACTTCTAAATCAGATGTCAAAATGTAAGAAATTATAATTCTATAACAGTAATGAAACAATACTTCATTTTTTAACGTGGTGCAAAGATATTCACAAATCTTATGTTAGCTCACTGATTATTATAAGCATTGCATTGTAATTCAGGTCTATTTCCTTGTTCTTATTCTAATTTGGCCTCAATGGGCTACAGGACGGTCTATATTCGGGACTATAATGGTTAAACTTCTCTGTAGGATAGATACAAAAGTCAGTAGTCATTTGGGTAAACTGCTGATAACCAGGAGAACAGTAAACTTTGGAACTGGAAAAGAGTTTAGACACAGTTTCTTTCAAATCAATGCTTATAAAAATGAATAAATGATATCAGTTTATGATCAGTCTTATCATGAATAAAATGTGAAGAATTAGCTTTAGCTAACCTCTGATTTTTCTATAGCTTAACATCTAGGAAATTAACCACAACTTGAATAAATTTCTAGGGCATATACACCCCACACACACTAACACACACACATATGACTTTATACATACGTTTCTACACCATCATGGCTGTATGCTTGACCTCATTTATTTTAAATGAGACAAATGCTCAACATTTTAACATAAGGTTCTTTTGAAATATCCTTTTATGTGATACTTACTAAAGTTACAGTTTATCGTTCGATTGCTTAAAGCTAATTTTTTACAGTGAATAAATAAATTGTGCACACAAATTTTTCTTTAAATAACTCTATAGCCTACTCCTTTGGGGTTCTTGATTGTATTTCTTTTACTGTAATTTTAAGGAATTTTTAAAAGATTTGTCACCTTATTTTTATGTTCACTTTCTATGGAAATCTGCTTTCCTTGGCGTATGTGCTTTCAGTAACTTAAATGCACTTGAAAAAAATCAAGGTTTTGCATAAAATGAAGATTGTAAAAATGTATTGTTTTTGATTTAAGATCTAATGTGGGCATATAAGGGTAACATCTTCCTTTATTATTAACAAGATTTTTAGTTATTAGAGCCCGAAGTAGCTAGGAAAGACAGTTTTCTCCTTACGGAGTAGATGTTGTTGCTCCCAGCAGTTTTTATTTCTTCAGGGGAAAAAAACAAAAACAAAAAATCAGGCAGACCTTTGGAATTTTATGTTTATTTCAATAGATTATTGTCAACATAGAATTAATACACAAAAAAACACCTGCAATCTGGTGAATGCTCAAAGACTAATAATGTAAATTCTTTGCAGTATTTGTCCAAAGACTGCTTCAGTTTAAAGGAAAATAGATTTTCAGAAATAGAGATAAATAGTAGTGTGTAAGGAAGGTGATGTGAGCACTATTTCCATTGCCATTGTTATTTTAAATTCACCTGTGTTTTATCAGCAGATACAGATAAAGACAACTAAGTTAATGTATGCATAATTCATCCATCTATAAACTAAGGATTAAAAGGTGTTCAGCTAGTATGAATTGCCTTACTCTATAAAAATTGGTACATAAAATAGATCCAATTATTCAAACTTATGAACATTTACTATTTTATGGCATATTTAAAGAAGCTAATTTGTCACATCTACAGAGGAAAAGACGTTTGAGTTTACTGAAGTATTGGATAGAGGAGGGAACATTAGCTTAGCAGTTAACAAACTTAGTTATGCTCCCAATTTAACCAAACTCACTGTACACTTTTAGAGAAGCACACTCAGAAATACTGTTATAGAGTTTGACTTCTAACACGGAGCCTGGTGCATTCATTTAATGCTTGATGATTAATATGGAAGGTACATGGTATGGAAAATCATAAATCAAACAAACATTTTATTTGCAGAAAATATTAGGATAGTTCAGAGGAATAAGATAACAAATATTCCTGCTGTTCTCAGGAATGCCTTTTCCTTGCCCCTCTGCTTTACCAAGCATGATGTCCTTTCTCAAGGACTGGTCTCATGACAAAAGCACACTGAATGAAGTCTCACCACCTTTGTCCTTAGGGAGCATTCTGGGTGCCCCAGACTTGTTTATTCTTTTGGCAGTCCATGGTACTTTCAGCACAGTCATCAGCACCCTCATTCAAAAGCATCTATTATCTGTAGGTCTTCCTTATTCAATGTCTAACTTTCACATGCTTATGAGGTCATTGAAAAATACCATTGTTTGGGGCTGAGCATACCTTAGTCCTCAAAGTAACATTCTTGCTTTTCAACACTTTAAAGAGGCCTTGTGTAGCAGACTTATGCAATGCTATTGTTCTTTAATATTCATTGTCTGTTGGGTCTTCTTTGTTGGGTGAGAACTGAGAATTTGCATATTTAATAAACTCATGGGTGATGCCAATGCTGCCAGTCCCTGGAACATATATCGATTAGCAAGAATTTAGAATATTTCAAAAACATTGCCAGCATTTCACATAGATTTAATTTTTAGCAACGTGAGGTGTTTAATGTCCATCCATTCCCAGTCTTGTTACTGCCTAAATATTTCAGTACAGCTTGAAGTTCTTCTTTCAGTGTCATTGGTTCTTGCTCCTATGCTCAGCTGCCTCAGAACACACAGCACGGCTCACACAGCTTAAAATTGTTACCAATATGTTCCAGGTAAAGCCAAGTTCAGTAGTGAGAGCTCCAAATCATGTCTACCTGGTGTGGCCCGTGAGGATATTGTGTCTTTCAGGAGGACAGAGTCTAAAATCCTGGTTGTCTAGAGGACACAATCTGGGTCACCAAGAGCTGAATAAAAACTAGATTACATGTGCCCAGTTAGGAAAGGACACTGAGATTATTCTCCCATTTGTGGTGTATCTACTTAATATTGAGCAGTTTCCCAGTGGCAGGCTGCCCCACCTGGTTTGTCCACTAACTGAGGCATAGTCACCTTCTCTGAGACAGGCGTGCCTTCCACTCAGTCACCTTTTGACTTGTGTTTCCAGTAAAGTTTGCAAATCATTGTTGCAGACGTGTTTGTTAATTTGAGGTGGACCGTAGACTAATGTAGAAAGAGAGGCTTTCTACTCCTGTAAATAATTAATGTCCCAGACACCCACAGGGACTTGTCGTGTATAAAGGGCCACTCTGAGATGGCATTGACTCAATGGCAGTGAGTCTGCATTGGTTTTGTAGAATAATGTTATATGGCAGGAACTGGTTGGCCTTCTCCTTCTTCCCACATCATAGGACATTGACCCAATTGTGGTGAGACCTCCTCTATCCACATGGTTTTTAACATAGACAAGTAAGGGAGTGGTCCATGGGTCATGAGCACTGGGCAGACACTACCTCATTCAAACTGCTAAATGTAGCATTCGTCACCCACTGTTTGGAATGGAGGTTCTCAACTTGCATACCTTATTCAGTTTAATTGACAACAAGCCATCAATCATCACAACGGAGGGAAGGATGTTCTGTTTCTACAGAATGTCCTGATTGTCTATTTTCGTTAGAGTATATTACCTCACTGTCTTGATGAGTGCTTGACATCTAACAGGCATTCAAATATTTTTTTGAAAAATAAATGAGTGCCTACTTGCTCATTAAATGTGTTGGTCTCCTGGCTGACTTGCTTTCCCCTCCTTCTGAGGAATAACTCCTTTGAGTTTTAACAAGCCCTGCAATCTGCTGCCTCCGACTTCTTATGATCTGCACCCCTGTTCTTCTCTCCTGCAGAGTTATGCTGCTTCCCGATTACTTCTAAAACTCCTGCGGAAGCTTCTCTCTCTTTAGCTACTTAGCTTTAAACTCATGTCTGCCTCCACTGCACTATCTAGCTCGGTGTCTGTGCCTGGCCATCTTCTCGGTGTGTGCATTTTCATCACTTGTGGAGACCTGGTCCTGATAGAAACTCTACTCACAAATGGGAGACATCTGTACGTTTATTAAGGAATTGTCTGCGAGTCGACTCGGTTGAGGACCTATTTCAGAGAATGTTCGAGTCCTTCCTCTGTGCTGGGCATTCGGCTCTCTTCTCTTTTTAGGAGACAACAAATGCAGCAGGGTCCTTTCTAGTTCTGCACTCTATTTTCTGTATATCTAGATTAGACCCAGCTTCTGGGATACAGTCTATTTAGACAGTTTCACTTAGAGGACTCCATATCGATCAAAAGTGGTCATTATTTCTTGTTAATATTCTATGATCTCTCCCTTTCAATTGTGTGTGAAATTATGTTGTCAGTGCAGCTCTAAGGGGAAACCTCAAAAAACATGGAGGCCATCAGTGGTCTGCAGGGTACATTGTCAGGCTCCAGGTGTAATAAGCCGAGTGGAAATGACTACTTCCGATGGGTAATGGGAGGTGGTGCATCGGTGTGCAGTTTGCCTCCAAAGATTTCCTAGTGTACGTGTCAATTTGGGTGTGCATTTAACTATTCTGATCATACCCAACTGTATTTGAGAAGGTAAGAGAGTGTTAAAGAAATAATGGAGAGGGGAAAAAAGGCCAAGGAGGATGCTCTTAGATGAGAAAATTTCTCCCCTCTTTTTTGTCCCCTTAAGCAAAAGCAGATAACTAACTCAAGTTTTACCATGAATGTGAGGGATGCTACACATTCCACTTAATAAGCTCTCTAACCAAGACACAGCTCTGCACGCCCAAGCATTTGAAGTATCATTCTCAGGCTCTGAAGTTATATAATAACTCACAGAAGTATGAATAGATATCATGCATAAAATCAAATACCATATGATCAAATATACTAGGGATTCATTAATTTCTTCTGAGCTGCATGCCTTAAATGAATGTAGCACCTGGTCTTTATATCTTTCCCTTCCAAAGCAACCTGCTCCCTTTCAACCTGTCCCCAGAGTAGCTCTGCTTTCTTATGCGGCTTTGTCTGTAATACTTTAGGCTCATGTTGAAGCCATTCTCAGCAATCAGTCCTAAAGAGGTTGTTTCTGCTTCATGCTCACCATGAATCCACTGTGAAACTGAACTCCAAAGTCCTCAGGACAATCAGAAACAAATACGGTAGCTTTGTCAGCCCTCTGAACTCCACCACTTTCAGTGTCTGTCTTAAAGTAAGTGATCACAAACATGCTGTCCTGCTGTCTTTTATGCTTACTCCGATAAATGGTAGATTCAGATAGATATGAACTAGAGTTTTGCCTCTGACATGATTGTGTGTCCAAGGATAATGTGCTGCGTTTCATTTCCTTAAATCATTTTATTGGGGGTTCGTACAACTCATCACAATCCACACACCCATCTATTGTGTCAAGCACATTTGTACATCTGGTACCATCATCATTTTCAAAACTTGCTTTGTTTCTTGAATCCAGGATTCTTCATTGCTAATACATAGGTAAGTATGCCTATCTTAGGGCAGAGTGAACATCCGTGAGAAGATATTCATGAGGCGTATACACTAGGCTCTCCCCAGGTTTGCTGTAGTTTCTTTCCTCACCCTTTCTTTCCCTTATAGAATTCTAGCAAAGTGCTTGTTGGATTCCGCAGTTTGGTCCAATACATGATTGTTTGGGATTGGGCAGGTTGCAAACTTGTTATTTCCCCAATATAAAGAATAATAACTTATTTACTCAAGATTGTTTCCAGCTGACTTATACACTGTTTCAATCCTCTTCTGAACAAGTGATAGCTTTTCCTGTGGATTGCCCTTGTCGCCATGAAGAGCATTGACCCTGCTCGGAAGGCAGGGCACCACAGAGGGGTTGGCCAGCCTCTCACTCACTCTCTGCTAACACTCTAGGCAAGGACTGGAAAATGGATAAATCATTTTGATGAATTTCAGTTGATTCTTTTCCTAGGAAACTTCACATTTATGTATGTGTCACTTGGATCTATTCTCCAAATCGATAACTTTCCCCCACAAAATCATTCTCAAAAGTTACATCTAGTTTTCTTTAACGATTCCTGCACTATTTTCTTCCAAATTAAAATGCCTTCAACTTGGTTCAGTGGTTCTTGGTGGAAATTGTGCAAATCCCAGCAATATCTCCTGACATTTTGCTCAGAATGTATAAAATTATTATTATTCATTATTTATAGAGGTTTAGGAAGAAAAAAACAATGTTTTGGAGTGTTTCAACTAAACAACATCTAGATGAAAAGCTGCAACTCAAACAACTTAACTCACTGAAACAAATAAATCAGCATCATCATACAGAAAGAGGTTGTGAAAAACAGGGTAATCATTAGGGTACTAGAGTTAAAGTGTGCCTGAATTGTGATATGTACGGTTAGTCTTCTTGAACTGCATAGTAATGAGTGATTTCCGATGCATAATTGTAGTTTAAAATTTACTATTTTTGGCTAAGTAACAACCGCTTCTTATGACACAGTGAACTAGTTTTTAATTATGAAATACACATAATCCATGCACAGGGATTTTTCTGGATTAGTGAGTCTGGAACCCAGTAAAAATATTTGATTATGAAAATGAAGAATGTTGTTAAGTTTTGCTAATGGTCATAATCTATTAACAAAC
Organism: Tenrec ecaudatus; assembly: GCF_050624435.1. Taxonomy (NCBI): domain Eukaryota; kingdom Metazoa; phylum Chordata; class Mammalia; order Afrosoricida; family Tenrecidae; genus Tenrec; species Tenrec ecaudatus. Next base: position 25,144,100 of record NC_134539.1, on the reverse strand, counting down.
GTTTGTCATGTAGCCACTTACTAAAATGTGTTCAATTCCCATTGTCAATAAAGTATACACTCAAACTCACTATCATTGAGTCAGTGCCAACGCCCAATGACCCAAAGACATGGACGAACTGCCCCTGTGTGTTTCCCAGATAGACACTGTGATGGGAGTAGAGAGCTGAGTTGTTCTCCAAGGAGGGGCTGATGGTTTCGAACAGAGGACCTGTGGATCATACTGCCACCAAAGCTCCTTGCAAAGAAGTACTAGACAATATGAAGTTTTAAAATGACTAACACTCTCTTTTTGTTCTTAAGAAGATGGTGGTTGTGTGAAGACAGTCTTCTAGAAAACAAAGGTGTAATGCAAGTAAAGTTATATAAAGAGAGCACTAGTTTGTTGTAAGGCTTAAGGTAGAAACATTTTTAGGGTTGAAAAAAAAGGGGAGAAAGGAAGAAAAGACAATTACTTGGACTGACATTCAGTGTGCCCAGGCTTACATGAAAAACAATAAGATAAACCAATTCCATTTACCTCATGATGTTGATTAAACTCATGAGCCTGGGTCAAGAGATGCCATAGCTCAAGATAACGCCTGTTGTGCAATGAGTTATTTCATATGGCTCTTCTCGGCAGGAACTTCATAACTCCAAGTAGACAATTGGATATGTTTCCTTTTTTCCTTCTTGGTCTGGGTAAGACAAGGTGGGAGAAGGTGGCATAGTGCTGTGTACGTCACCTGTAAATGACTGCTAACAGGGTTCATTGTGATGATAACAACTTGAAATTCGAATATTAGGATGGTCAATTTAGCACGCTGCTGCTTATAGAATGAACCATCTCAGAAGCAGGAGTGGCAGAGGTGCCCCAGGCTGCAGTACTTGGCTGTACTTGAGCCATGGACCAGGAAGCCCACTACTTCTCTGTCTTGAGCTTGAAGCAGTTCTCCTGCCACTGCTCCTCTGCCTCCTCTCGGCCATTTCTCTGCAGTTTCAGTTTTCTGTCAGTATCCTGGGATTGCGGGGTTCAAGGCCACGCTTCCCTGCTGGATCTGTTCTCTTGAATGTCTTGAGATCCCCAACCTGCTTCTGAGATGGCTCACAGGAGAGCTCAATTGATCATCCTCATGGTGAGAGTCTTCATTATGAAAAGTTTGCCAGGTGGAAATGCTCTTTTTCGTTGTGTATGTATGACTCAGATGATGTGGCCAGATTAAATGGAGCCCAGCATGGCGTCATAAAACCGCACAGGCTTTGAAGGACCAGTCTTACCATTTGTTGGTTCTGTGACATTGGACATTTTACTTGACCTCTGAGACTCAGATTCTGCATTTGCAACAATAGTACTTGTCAGTTATGATGAATGTAACATTAAGTGACATTTATTCTAGAGCTAACAAATATTGGTATCTAGACTCATCATTTATCATCATGCAGAACGACAGAACTCAGATGACCAAATATAAAGAGACCTACTAAAACCTGCAGAACAAGTTTCTCATTTTTGTAGACCTCCTTTTTATTATCGGCAAAATGAAATTGTTAGAATATTCTCTAACAATTCAGACTCTGATAACAAGCCTTTTATATAATGAATAAATATAACCAGTGGATAGGAGTCTGTAGCAGAAATGACTCTATTCGCTTATTTTAGCTGGCAATTTGGGCGAGTAGCATAGACTTGATCTGAGGCTAGAAAACATGTTATTCACAAAGGTTAAAATAGATGGCAAGAGACCACAAATCCTTGCTATCTAAGTATGCATTAAAATATAAATTGTTTAGAGATAGCGTAACCAATTTTTTACCACATTCTATAGAAAAACCATACTGCTTATTGATTGGGCTACTTTCTAAAAATATGTTTTCAGTACTTAGGCTGTTCTGTGTCTTACCTGGGAATGTTTTCTTACACAATGTCATATTCCATGTAAGTTCCACTTTTAAGCATCTTCAGGTTTATGAGATATGTTTGACTTTGACTGCTATTCCTTGTTTTGCGTTATATATTTCTCAAGGTTGTTGTTTACCGTGTGATTCCTCCAATGAGCTGACCTCATCCATGTTTCCAGGTCAAGATAGTTGAGCATCCACTTTGTCAAACTCAATTGACAATAGGATGTTTCTCATACTGAGAAATTCCCAGGTAAATATAAATATATAAATAAGTTTTAAATATATATAAAGAAATAAAATATAATGAAACTGAGCTCATCTTAATCAATGACTGATAGCAACGATAGTCCTTGCCATTAATCAGTTTGGTGACTGTACTCGTATTTAAGTGCAGTTACTTAATTCCAACTCATGACTACCGTGTGTACCAAAGAAGGAAACGCTGCCTGATCGTGGATGTTGGCCCCTGTTCCTTCTCCTTTGGGCTTTTGCCCATCTGCAAATGAAGGTTCCCAAATCTTTGCTCCCACAGGCTTTACTGCATCTGCATCATCATGGTCAACTCTCCCTTAAGAAGGCAGCTCTTCCTCAGGCATCATTTGAGTGCCTTCTGATCTGAGGGACTCATCTTCAGGCACTATCTATGAAAACATTCTGCTGCTTTCCATGGGGGTTTCAGTATCTGATAATGTTATGATTCTGTCCATAAGGTTTTCAGTGACTAATTCCTCAGAAATTCCTTCTTTGTCATCTGTGTTCTTAGTCTGTAAACTCTGCTGAAGCCTGTTTATGTTGGGTGACCCTGCTGGCACTTAAACATGGATGGCATGGCTTTCAGCAACACACAAACCACCCCAGGTCAGATTGACAGGCAAGTGGTAGTGGTAACTAGCTTACTGGATTTATGAAAAACAAAGTGAGGTCTTACATTTCTTGAATAAGAAGTTACTGTTGAAGAATGCATTTCTGTTTTTTCAACTGTAATTCTGATATATTTTATTATTATATTTCAAAAGAGATGGGATAAATATTTGTCTCTATTAAGTGATTTAAATATGAGTAAATGGGAAACTTAAGAGCTACTATATTTAGAGTTAATCTATCTTTACTGAAAGAAAATTTGGGGTGGGGGGTGAAATCCCCCAAACTAAAAAATCAGCAATTGACAATTGAGAATATGCAAAGTTAGTCTATATTCAAATGTATTTCTTGATTTAAAGTAATAAATATCTCACACAGTGAAGGATTTTTGTTTAAGGAAAGAGGAGAGAATTTTGGTGTGCTTGATTATCAAGAACAATTCAACTACACTGACTTACCTTATATGATCACATAGACATATACAGCATGTATAGGTAAATTGATCTACAGACTGAAATTGAACACCAGAAGGCTTGTCTAAATCCACTGGGAAACCGTTACTATTTTAAAATGTTCTTTTAGAGCCAGCCATTCATCTAGAGCAGCAGTTCTCAACCTGTGGGTCGTGACCCCTTTGGTGGTCGAACGACCCTTTCATCGGGGTCACCTGATCCATAACAGTAGCAAAATTACAGTTATGAAGTAGTCACAAAACTAATTTTATGATTGGGAGGTCACCACACCATGAGGAACTGAATTAAAGGGTTTTGATATTAGGAAGGTTGAGAACCACTGGTCCATAGTGAGTTGGGATTGAATTGACGGAAAATGTGTTTTTGCTTTTTTTCTTGCTTTTCTAAATTGACTGATTTCTTAACAAGAAGGAAGACCTTATAGCATTGTCAGGTAAGTTTTGGAAATTTAACCACATGTTCGGTAGTTTAAAGACAAGTAGTTCTAAAGTTTTCAATTTCTCTGTGGGAGAGAGGTAATTCAGTCTGCTCTCATAGAGATTTCCAGCCTCAGAAATCCTCTGTAAGCTCAATGTGAGAATGCTTTCGGAATGGCCCCCTAGTCGTGAGTTTGATTAGGGATGTTTTAGATGTAATACAAGAGAGCCTCCAAGGTAAAGCGGCAAGTGTTCAGCTGGTTCAAAGGCATGTAGTTGAAACCCACCAACCACCGAGAGGGCTTTCTGCACCCATAAAGATGCACTGCCTGGGAGCCTGCAGTGCACTTTACTCTGTCCTGTAGGATCGTTGTGACGCAAAACGGACTTGATTTGGGCTTCTTATAGGTCTGTTTTCTGGGAACACCAATCACTGATCCTGGGAATTCTTCCCACTGTTCAGTGTCTCCTCTTTTTTCCCCCCTTCTTTCTTCCCCTCCCCGCCACCGCCCCCCCCACCCCTCGCCACATCACATATCTTAACTGGTTTGCTCTCTTGTTTTAGTGAATCATATACCCAAGTAACTTGTTAAGGGTTTTGGAGTTAATGAGTTTCCCAAATATACAATGACTATTTGGATAAGCGTAGAATTCTAGATTTGAAATCATTTTCATAAAAACCTAGTAGGTTAACTCCGTTGATTTCCAGCCTCCAGATTTGTGGTCACAATGTCTCAGAGCATTCTGATACTCAGCCTTTCTCACCTGTTAAGGTTTACTTCTTCCTGGAAATGATATCATTGTCTCCTTACCTTGGACATTCTGAGACATCAATATGACATTTTTCAATGTGAATACATTGTATTTTTATTTGGGTGTGTTTTTGTGGGGAGCCTTGGCAGGCATTTTCAATCTGGAAGCTAGTTTGCTTGGAGAAAGTAGCTCAGATAATTTTGTTTCCATTTTCTATAGTCTCTGAAAGCTACTGGCTACTCTGCTGTTAGAAACCCAGGATATTCTATTATTTCCATATTATCTTAAATGCCTATTATTTTCACCTTTATGTGTTACATATTTTCTGACAATTTTCTTCAATGGTATCTACTGTCTGTCTTCCAGCTTAAAACAAAATACCCCGTCATGTTTTAATTGCTCAAGTTCAGTCTCGCTTTCTAAAATGTGTACAATACCTTGCTCTTGCTTTACAGACATGGGTTTCTTTTCTTGCTCTGAGAACATACTTGAAGGTTGTTCATGTTTTCTTCTGTGCTTGGAATTGACTCGGGTGTGCCAACTTCTAGATATTTGTGTTGGTCGTGTTTTTTTTAAGAATCACTTCTCAAAGGACTTTGGACTCTTAGTTGTTTATTCTCACTCAAAATAGAAGCATCCATTAGCTTTATTGAATGCCCTCTGCAGGGGCAGGAACTGTGGGCTGATAGGCCTCACAGTTGAACGATCACATGGAGACTTCCTGCTTCATTTAGTACCTATGAAATGAAATTTGATTTTTTTCTTCTAAAGTTGTTATTTATCATCTTAATTCTCTACCATAGACCTAGATGGCAGCTTCTTACGAGGCAAGACTTTTCAGTATTCTTTGTTCAAACTTTCAGTTGTCATACGAGTGCACTCACCAATGTTAGTTGTTTCTGATGTGGGTTTCTTGTCCAGAGAGTAGCCTCCTAGTAGTCTACCAGGGCAGAGTACTGCCTTCACGGACTTGGGAAGGAATCTGAAGGATTATAACTTTTATGTGACACACCCCACTGTTAGAGTCACCTGATCCTTCCAATGTTTAGTTTTGTAGGGTTGTGTAGTTTGAGTCCACATATGATGGATGTTCATATGACCTCAACCTCTTAGGTTTCAGCTTTTGTAAAATTTTTATGACCTTTAGGGTTATCTCTTCTTTGTCTTGTCATTTACATTGTGTTATCTGTGACTGCTATTTCAGATGGGTTTTCAGGCAGAGTAAATTCAGGAAAAGTACTGCTTCTTCTTTGTTTAGTTCAGACTCTCCTTCTCTAGAACTTTAAAGCAAAGCAAAGTAGTTACAAGCATGTCCTGTCTAAGTTTAACATGTTGCACTTAGTCTCTCCTAACTGATAACCTTTGGTGGTCAAGTTCATCTCAAGCGTAGTGCCCGATACGACAGAGCAACATTTCTCCACCCAGAGCTCAAGGCTTTAAATCACTATGAGAGCAAATTGCTTCAATATTTTCCCACACAGCTGCTGGTTTGTTTGAACCAGTGACCTTTAGGCGATGCATTAGCACTTAACACGCTAAGCCACCAGCTCTCCCTTAAATTCAAGCATTTGATGATACAAAAATTAACTTGCTTTATGTGCTGTTTATTTCTGTCCTGCAATACTAATGGTTAGGTCTCAAATTATTTTTTAAGTCATACAATATTTGATATTTTTAGTGCCCTTGTAGGGCTGAGGTCCCATTCTGTTGCTGCTGGCCAGCTGTAAACACCTTTGGTTTCTGAAGTCTTCTCTTCCATCCTTGTACTTGGCTCCTTGTCTCTCAAACCACCAGTGCTGCATTGTTTACCACACTTAGATTCCCGGACTTCCTATCCTGCTGTACTTTCAGCTTTGCTTTCTCCCTCATTTTCCTACCTGACGGGCTCTCCAAAGGGATTGTGTGATTTGATGGGGCCCACCTGTAGATTTTTCCTATTTTGAGAGCAGCTTTCTAGCAGCCTTAATTTCATCTGCAAATTCCTTCACAAATGATGGGATTCTTGCGGAGACATCCTTTGATTTATTTTTATCATAGGGCTGATAACATTTGGCCAATGAAGACTTCTAGATCATTTGAATAGGATTTCTCTGGATCTGTTGCTTTCAAATGTGAGGGATTATTGGAAACAGATGTAGAACTGAGGAGCTCAGAAGTCCTGGCTCTTCAGGTATTATGCACCTAAATGTTCATGTTTTTATCAAGTTTCCTGGTGATCCCAATACCCACCAACATTTGTTTGACCTTGGCTTTCAGTGGCTATTATCAAGTTCATACCATACAGCTAGACCTTTAAAAAGCACACTGTTCAAGTTAGCATTCTCTACTGGTTAATGGAGACTATTGTGTGGTTTTAAGACTTCGGGAAATATATTTTTTGGGTTGAGTCTTAAAGATCCTCTCAGGGCAAACTTTAGTGGCGCTTCCAGCATCTATGGCTCCAGAAAGACTCTGTAAAGTCTTTGATCATGATGGTTAGTAATGGTAGAAACTGCTAAATTGCTATATGTTCTTTGCATGCGTTCTCAACAATAACAGTACAAATAAAAGAAAAAGGGAAGAAAAATACCCTTACAGAGATATATTACAAAAAGATCCAAGTTAAACTACAGGCTAAAGTATCTTGATTTAATATGTATTATCAGTTTAGCTTTAGAAAACTAATTGGCTATGTATTACAGTTGATTACTTATTAGATATTTTAATTATTTATGTTGCATATAGCTTTAAGAAAATGTAACTATCCAGTACGAACCAAACACATAATGAATGTTCTGGAAAAGTGTGACTTGTTATATAAATATTACAAAATTTACTGTAGCAAATTCAAAAACAAACAAACACATTCTAGCAGCCTGGCAAAGCATATTGCAGCATCTGGCTTCAAAACAACCATATCTTCCATTCCCACCTTATCAGATAAAACATATATATTTTTTTTACCATAATACGACTGAGTATGAAGGTACTTATTCTAGGGGTAAGGAAAACAAAGAAAAACAAAACACTGTCATCAAGTCGGTTCTGACCCACAAAGAACTTATTTGGGTTTCTGAGGTTTTGTAAATCTTTCCGGAAGCATCAGCTTCATTTCTTCTCACGGAGCCGCTGGATTTGAACTGTCAACCTTTTAGTGCTTGGGGGATGGTGCCACCGCAGGTAATTAAAAATAGATAGTTCTTAGCTAAATATACACTTAGGAGTATATGCAGATTAAAGTGTTTTAGGGCTACTTCATGAGAATCTTGTACTAAGCTGAGATTTATTGAACTTCTATACTAAATCACTGTAAGTCTAAAGCTAATCCAAAAATGTTTTAAAAAGACACACATGCCTCAAAATACTGGAAGATAATTGGGAAATGAGAGTTGTGTCCTAAAAGAATATATGTATTTTAAAAGGTGTTTGGAGGGCTAAGGAAGGACTTAGTTGGTAGTGCATAAGAAAACCCAAGAATGTCAAACAGGAATTGGTATTTGAATTAGAAATTGATGAATGAGTAGGATTTGGACCAATGGGTAGCTATGGATCAATGTTTAGTGAATGGAAAAATGCAATAATCTAAAATAAATAGCCAGTAGCATAATTAAGTTAAAACACACGAGGCATGAATTAGAAGGGAAGTGTGGGGTGTTTGGAGCCAGATCATTGATAAATTTTAATGTCAATATTTTCTAAACTTGGCATTTATTTGATAGCCAGTTGGGAGCAAGTCAAGGCTTTTGAGCAGGGAGCTAAGGTTTGCATTGTGCTTTAGAAAAAGTGCTCTGACCGCGGCATGGACGTGTATAGAACAGCGCCCCTGGGTTGATTCCGCTAGTCCAACACGGGACTCATTACTGCTGATCTCAGATGTCTTCTCAGAACATTATTAGGGTAGCACGTTAAATTTCCTTCACCGATCAACAGAGTTGGCATGGGGGTGGGGAGGGGTGAACAACACTTGCTGTAGTGCACCTGGAAGAAAAGTAAATACACTGGGAGATTATTATTGGAAGAACGACGTAAGGAGAATGTGAAATGAGGTGTATACCTAGTGGGGGAAAACATAAGGTGAAATAGGTTCCAGTGGATTTTAAGAATGGATTTGATAAGACATGGTTATTGCTTTTTAAGTGTTGGGAAGAAAAAGAGGCTGAGAGGCATATTTCTTTCACAAGAGTTATACATTTCACCATCTAGTAAATAGACATGGTATTTGAAGACAGATGACAACTTACCAGGTAAATGCAAAAAGAGAAAATGATAGAGATAGAATTCTTGGAGACATGTACACTTTGGAGATAAAAGTTAAAGCTGACATGGAAGTAGCCAGGAAGAAAGAAATAAGTATTAATGAACTAGCTTGTGATGTATACAAAAATAAACAAGCAAAACAGGCTTACTGATCTGACAGAGTCTGATGGAACCCCTGAGACTGACCCTAAGTCACCCTCCAAGCCTGGAACTGAATTCCTCTCACCACTCAATTCTCAGCTAAATAATAGACAGGTCTATAAGGGGGACAGTAGCATTAGGAAAGGAAGCATCATTCAGAAGAATCAAAGTTGGAGATAACTAATTTTCCCAAGGAAAGAGTTCAGAAGGATTAGTGGAGAGAGGAACAGAAATGGGAAACACAGGGAATGAGTGGGATAAGTGATGGTACATTACAGGTATTACAATGAATGGAATGAAACAAATATGTATACATTGCTGAATGGAAAGCTGATTTTCTCTGTTACCCTTCACCCAACTCACAATGAAAAGTTTAGAAAAGAAGAATATAAGTCAAACATTGTCAATTAATCAGACAGTTGAGGAGGATGGTGGCTAAATAATTACCACTAAAGTAAATGGAAGACAATTGTAATACCTCAAACACATACAGGAGTATTGGATAATTATGTTTTTAAATGCAAATATGCATAATTTAAACAATCCAGTATACAACCCAACCAGTAGAAGCTTTATGAAAATTTTGTTATCTCTAAGCATGTTTGACCAGTCCTTGAAAAAGGATGTCACACTTGGCAGAGAGACTTTGAAAGACAAGACCTTCAACAAGAAGGGTTGACAGAATGGCTGCAGCGAGGCTCTTAAACACGAGAACCGCGGTAAGCACAGCCCAGCACCAGGTGGTGTTTGGATGCACAGAGAGACGCAATGGTTGGAACGAACTCTGTGACACTTAATCAAAACAAACGTGCAGCTAAAAGATGTTAGCCAGGATGATTCTAAGTGTCTTTAATTTGAACTAAAATCAGAAATGGGATAAGAGCCTGAGAATAGAAGAAAGTAAAACATAGGAGAGAATTATACATTTTTCTATTGATTCCTAAGTTCTTTGTATATTTACAACAGGTACATTGCTTCACCATAAAAATAAAATGTGGAAATGAAGATGAAGAGTAAGAAGTCATTAAAAAAAAAAGAGTTGTCCAACAGTGAAATGCACTGGGCAGCAGAGTTACATCCCTACAGAAGTCGTGGTGGTGGGGTGGTTATTTGTTAGGTTGCTAACTGCAGCCGGTTTTAAACCACCGGCAGCTTCACAGAGGAAGACAAGATTATCTACTCATGTGAAGGGGTAAAGAGTTACGGTCTCCACAGTCACAGCGGCAGTTCCACCCTGTCCTGTGAGTCAGCATCAACTCCATGACACTGAATTTCACTTTCTGGTTATAGGTAATAAAGAGCAGATGGTTAGGCCTTCAGTTAATATATTGTCCAAAAGTCATAGAGAAATTGATACTGTAGTTTTACTTTTTTGGACAGAATATAGCAGAGGATTAGTTCATAGATAAGCCATTTTTAGACACCAAGACTTGTCTGAATTCTGGCCTGGACTGCCAGGGTGACTTCAGTCAATTCATTTGCACTTACTTGAGTGGCATATCATTTGGTTTCAGATTTAAATCTATCAATTGCTCTATAATTGAGATCATTAAAGATTAATGGACAGACTTGGCTGTCCTAAAGATCATGAGGTTTCATAGCTTATGTTACTAACTGGGGTACGGATGTGGAAATTGTTAATTTTATGTATTGTTAAAAATATATACAGCAAACACACAGCATTTCAACAGTGTTTATGTGTACAATAATCCAGTGGTATTGAGTATAATTTTTGAGCTGTGTGTCATCCTCAACCTTTTTTTGTTATTCCCCATCCATTAAGAGACTCGTTGCCCGCTAAATTCCTAGCTCCCCTCACAAGTCAGTGTTGTCAATTTGATGGTGTATAGATAGCTGTTAATAGAATATACCACTCAAAGCAGACATTGTTTCACTAGTTAAGCTCAATTACTGCTTGCCTTTAAAAAGCTTTTGTTTGTTTGTTTGTTTGTTTTTGGGGGGGGGGTTCTTCCAGATCCATGGCTTCAGAGTCTGGAGTGCATGAGAATTTGAAATTTTCTTTTACATTGTTTCCCTTTTGTGACCAAAAATGTTCAGTAAATAGTCTGGCACCATGTTGTTCTAGTTGCATGATAAAGGTAGTAATTGTTCATGGAGGCAAAAGCCTCCAAATTCCCTAGGCTATGGAAATGACCATCAGATAGGGTTGATAGAAATATTTACCCCACTGACTCTTTTATGTTCCTGTAATGCATTACCCATTGGGCTGCTCATCACAAAGTGAGCAGCTGAAACCATGAGTGCTCCCTGGGGGAAAGATGAGGCATTCTAATCCCATAACAAGCTACAGTCTCAGAAACTCACCTGGGCCATTCTTCTGGGCCCTGTGGGGTCTTTGTGAATTGGCTCAATGGCACTGAGTTTGGTTATGGTTTGATATGAAGAGCTTAAGAACTGAGTGCATTAACTATATATGAATAAACATGAAATTCTATCCTTTTAAGATTTTGCTTCATTAATCTCAAATTTTTATTCTAGTACTTATTAAAGATTAAATTAGTGACTTTTACTGAAAACATCCTTGAGGATCACTCAGTGAAAAGAATAATCACTACAATTAGAACTTCTAGCAAATTCTAATAGGAGTTCTGATACTGCCTTTTGTATGGCCCAAATTTAAAAACATGTTCACTACTTTCTTAAACATATATAATATATTAAGAGACAATTTTTTCACGGGGGTTGGGATGTGTGTTTTTCCTCGAATTAATTTTGTCAGCTTTCATTTTTCACTTAGGAGTGAAATTACTTTCGCTGTGTTTATTGTGCTGTGTGAGTCCAAGTTAGACATGTGATTTAAAGAAAAGATGGTGCCACTTCTAAGTTCCACATGACAAACACAAAGGGCTCTTATTTCATAACATCGTTTAAAGTGATCTTTTCATTTTATGGTATTTTTGACCTCTCTAGTCTGATGTTGCAGTACAAAAGAAACATAGGCATACCATGTTTCATTTACCATTGAAAACTAATGGTTTCACCCTATGATTTTAATTTCATTTTCTTAGCCTAGATATATTCTCAGGTGCTTTTCCCCTAGTCATTTGCTGCTCAATCAGGTATTCTTGTAGCAGGGAGGGGAAGAAATAATATCATCTGTCCTTTCTGGCTCCTGGGAGCCACTGTTGTTATCGTTCGGTGCCATCAATTCAGTTTGGGCGCGTGACATTCTGATGGACATCAGAATGAACCACTGCCCATTCTGCTCACGTGTTCCTCTGCTTCATCCCAGGCTTGCAGCCACTGTGTCACCCCATCTCCTCTTCCAAGATAAACAGATCTATCTGCATTGGGAGAAACGTGGCCACCGTGCTCCTTAGAAGCAAGGATGGCAAGGCTTTGTCTTCCATGTTTTGGACACATTCTCGGGAGAGAGCAGGTGCTGGAGAAGGGCATCGTGCCTGGTACAGCCGAGGGACAGTGAAAAAGAGAACACGCCAAAGGGCTGGACTGAAGCCATTGTAGGAAAACGAGAACACTTAATGGAGTATGCATTTTACAACTCACATCCTATCTTGAAATTTTTCTTCAACTCTCAAAGTATTTTTAAAAACTGCATGAAGAATAAGCGTTGCCTAGACTAGACTAGAACTTTTGTTAATTTGGAAGAAAATATGAATTTCTTGAACCCAGAGGTGCAGTTGTTAGAAATCTGCTCAAAGTGCTGGTCTTAATATTGAAATAATCAGTGCCTAAAGCAAAATACTTGTAGTTTTAATATCTTATAATATTAATAATAGCAAAAATGAAAAAAAAACACTGCTAAAATAATAGCACTCATTTTGGAGATCCCAGTATGTAATTTCAGGAGGAAAAAAAAATCTCAGAAATGAAAATCCATTTTGTTTACCACGTATTCAAAGAAATAAAATTAACACTACCCATTCATTGTAGGTGTCATTCATGGGGTAGATTTAGTAAGGGCTAACATACCGTTAGGAATCATGATCCTCATTCTTCTCAACCCATTTTACACTCTCCATTTTTTTTTCAAAATCACTTTATTGGGAGCTAATACAGCTATCATTCCACAGTTCAGCCACATCAAGCAGTTTTGTACAATTGCTAGCACCAGTTTCAGAGCATACTTTTCCGTCTTGGACTCCTTGGTAGCAGCTCCCCTTCCCCCTCCCCTCTGCACCCCCAGGAGCCCTTAGGTTCCTTAATCCTGGCTCTTATGTACTGAGAAAACCAAACAACACAGAAAAACCTATAACAAAAATTCAAGAGGACTACTCCTAATGACAAAATACATCTGAGATAAAACCCAATATGAGGAAAAACCAAACAAGTGAAAAACTGAAAATGTTGTAAACCAGATCAGGCCCAATGTGTATCAGAGGAGGGATCAACTGAGCATCGACGTCAGAGTCATTTTGCTCTGTAGCCATCTTGGCACTGCACTCTGTTTGGGAGCCAGTTGATTCCCATATCTCCATTATGGCCAGAAGAAAGTCACCGGAGGGATAGTTCCTGTGTAGATCTCACAAATGTATGTTGGGTTCCCACTGTCACCCACAGACTTTTGCAAACCAGAATCTCACGAATTTAAGCTCTGATAGTATTCCTTCCTTTGGCTTTAAATTATATTATTTGCAAACTTTTGCTCACAGATGTTGGCATGCTTCAGGCATGTGGACTATGTTGACATCCTACTTAGATGGCTGTTTGTTTGGAAACAAGGCTTTAAGATCCTAGAAATTATTTTACCTGATAGCCTGGCACATCTAATTTCTTCACCACACGTTGCTATAGCACCCGTGTCTTCTGTGCTCCCTTCCTGAGGGTATCGCGCAGGGCCATGATGTAAGAACTAATTGTTCTTAACTTGGGACTCTCTTCAATTTCAGACACCGTCCATAATAAATGGATGAAACATATAAAGCATTATACAAATAATGTGTAATATATGCGTAATTCATTATTTTTCTAATCAAAAATGGATATATAGCTTTTTCGTTTTCTATATGCATTGTGTTATACTCAATTATATTCCTATTAACAGATAAAGAGAGAAAGGATGCCTTCATCATGCTAATATACCTGTTAGAAAGTAATAAGTAAGTATTTGGGGCACAAACCCTACTATGTATTAAAACTGAAAAATTTTTATTATGTAGCAATATAAGTTAGGCTGTATGTCTTCAAATTATCAAAATTGGTACAAGTGATATCTTTGATATTTGTTGGAAATTTTAAAAAACTATGTCATGTTTATTTCTGTATTAGGTGGTAGTTCTTATTTATTCTCCCAAGTTGGTTCAACAACTATATCATTCTAGCAGAAAGAGAAAAGAATTGATGGGAAGCTGGAGACAAAGAGGGTACCTAAGAAAATGTGCTGAAGAGAGCTGATGGAGCCCAGCTGTCAAAAGACATAGCATCTAGGGTCTTAAAGACTTGGAGGTAAACAAGTGGCCATATAGCTCAGAGGCAACAAAGCCCACATAGAACAAATACAGCAGCCTGTGTGATCATGAGCTGTTGAAGGGATCAGGTATCAGACATCAAAGAACAAAATACCATGCCATTGTGTGCTCACCTTCCCAATGTGATCGCTGAAAACAAATGGGTGCATAAGCAAAAATGGTGAAGAAAGCTGATGGTGCCTGGCTATCAACAGATATAACTTCTGGGGTCTTGATGGCTTGCAAGTAACAAGCACACCAGCTTGTGTGATCAAGAGGTGCCGAAGGGATCAGGTAGCAGGCATCACAGAACAAAAAATCAAATCATTGTGAATGATTGCGGACCCAAGACCCAACTGAACATCCCCTTACAGAAGGATCACGGGGAGGAGATGAGCCAGTCAGGGTACAGTGTAGCAATGATAAAACACACAACTTTCCTCTAGTTCCTAAATGCTCCCTCCTCCCAACCCCCACCACTATCATGATCACAATTGTACCTTACAAATCTGGCTAGACCAGAGGATGTACAGTGGTACTGATAGGAAGTGGAAACACAGGGAATCCAGGACAGATGATCCCTTCAGGACCAGTGCTGAGAGCAGCGATACAAGGAGGGTTGTGTAGAAAATGGGGAACCAATTACAAGGAACTACAATACAACTTCTTCCCTGGGGGATGGACAACAAAAAAGTGGGTGAAGGGAAACATCGGACAATGTAAGATATGACAAAGTAATAATTTATAAATTATCATGGGTTCATGAGGGAGGGATAAACGGGGAAGGAGAAGAATAAATAAGGAGCTGATACCAAGGTCTCAAGCAGAAAGCAAATGTTTTGAGAATGGTGATGGCAACAAATGGTACTAATGTGCTTGACACAATGGATGGTATATGGATTGTGATATGAGTTGTATGATCCCCAATAAAATGATTTTAAAAAAAGAAATATACATTGAGTCAATTATTAAAACAATATCAATCTAACATGTACTCTTCAGGCCTTATTATCTTCAAATAATTTTTATAAAAATATTATCTAATATGATGAAAATTAAATACAAACCTGACTGTATCAGAACTGTTGTGCCTTGAAATTTCAGTCCAAATGCTGTTGGATGAAAAGTTTATTTGGGTTTCAAAATAAAATGGTCAAAGAGAAATATGAAAACCCTTAAAATGAGTCTTCTCAAGTTACTGAACACATAATTGAATTTTCTTGCAATATCAAGTAAGGAAGGTAGAAAAGAAATTTTAACACTGTTATCAACTCTTGAAAAATGTGCTTAATAACAAAGTTCAAACTCACTCTTAAACTATGCAATAAAAGCTCACATGAAAACAGAGCTGAAGGAGGAATACAGGGAACCCTTTTGTTACATTTTCTGTAATGCCAAATATTTGAAATGCGTTGCTCATATAAGAAATGTACTTTCTTCAGAAGAGTCCATTTAGGTTTAGCTATTTAGCTTTATTTTTGGCCTGAGATTTTCAATTGCATCATAGACAGTCTAAGGGGACTCTTCTCTGTGGATAACAGATATCAAGGAATGGCTCTGGAAAGACTTTATTCCATGTCAGGTTGCACTTTGGTGTGTCAGGTATTTTTCTTGGTGACACTGGGATCTGAATGTTTTACCTGGAGAGATGAAATATATATACTTTATATGTATCCTCATTTCTGAAAAGAAAGAAAATATACCAGGCTCAAGGTCAAAGTCAAAATTCCAAGTTGAGTTCAATTTATGTAACAACCATTTGGCTTCTTGAAAGTAACTATTTGCAGCAAAGGCTGGGATTAATTTTTAAGAGAAGAAAAAATCAATTTAATTTCTGTAGTTTTTATTTTAATCTGTGCTTACAGGCAAAAATTGAACATATTTCATCTTGTGTTAATTCTTAATTTTTAAAAATGCATATTTAAAATAGTATATATTGAATAGTTTGGCAGTATTTTCTATATGCTTGGTTTGGGTTTATAAAATTTTAAAATTTAGAGTATCTTTCTCTTTTTCTTAGGAGGACATGCCTCTGAATCAGGCCTTAATAAAGGTATAAAATAGACAAAGTTTTGATTTATTAAATAAATATATATTTTGAAAATGTAACCTTAATAACAGGGATTTGAAAGTAATCCTTGTCAGGAATATAGTTGGAAGCTTGCTTTCTCTCTAGAATGTTCTGATACAAATTCTGTCACTGATTATGACATGTTTTGAGTATATAGGCTTTATTCTATAGGCTGCCTGTAAAATCAGCAAAACAATTTGATGTTACTTATTACTTTCCCATGAAGCACAATCCTGCTATGAGGTCGGAAAATGCTGTTTTTCTATCCAGCTTGTTTCATATCTATTGACAAAGCGCTCCCAATCCTGAACCATTGTCATAACGGTTATTTGGGGTCCTTGTTACTGTGACTTGCCTTTTGTGGGATGTTTACCCTGTTGCCAGACTTTTGTCTCCCTGCTCATGCCTCCTGGCCAACATTTCTTTTCCCTGTCTGAACAGCCTGAGTTAACAGAAGATGTACATTCAGTTACTAGGGTTACGGTTACCAACCCAAACCAATGCAATTTAAATTCCAGATTTGCTGGATATTTTTTAAACAATAATTTTTCTAGGAAAACAGCCTAAGAGGCATCAACATTTATGTATTTCTCTCAGGATGAAACATTGTCCAATGAATGTGCAACAATAGAAAAAGTCCAAAGACAGGGGGCAAGAAGAGAGCATTTCATGAGATGCATAGAGACCTGGAGTTAGGAAGGCAAAGGGAAAGAATGCAGCATTTTTCAAACTGAAAGAAGTGAAGAAAGAGGTAAGACCTTGAGGTGCTATATTGAAGAAGTCCGTGCTCAAAATTCTGAAAAACGAAGGAAGCAATAAAGTATGATAGAAGGAAGACAAAGTCACTGAGCTGAAAAGAATCGTTTGACCCTCAACCTTTCAGGAGGTAGCAGGTGACCAAAACCCGATGCTGTTGAAGGGAGAAGGCCACGCTGCCCGGGGACACTGGTGAGAAGCAATGCTCTGGGACTTGGTGGAATACCAATTCAGCTGTTTTTTCAAAAGTATGCAATACTAGAAGTTCTCACTCCTCTATGAAAAAAATGTTGAACGACAGCTGTCTGGATAACCAATATTTAAAAATTTTAAAACAAAACAACCTTGTCACATTCAAAGTACTCTCCATTACACTTAATACATTCGTTAAATCTGCGAGTGCGTTCTTGGGAACATTTTTCAAACTCACCTGTTTGGATGGCTGACAGCACCGCCTCATTTTTGCTTCACCTCTTCTAAGTCCTCCAATCACTGTCCTTTCCTGTCTTTCTACCTTCAAGGAAATAAAAAGTTGCACGAAGCGAGATCAGGTGAGTCAGGTGCATGTGGCAAGAGAGGCATGCTGTTTTTTGCCAAAAACTGAGCTGGCTGCATGAGCAGTTGCATTGTGTTGCAAGGCCAGTCCCCTCTGTGCCACACAAATCAGATCTTTTGGGTCACACGCTGTTAAACAATCTTTTCAGAACCTCTAACTAGAAAGCTTGATTTTCAGTCTGATCTGGTGGAACAAGCTTCAAATGCACTTTGGGTTTCATTTTTGTTTGTTTGGGAAGTTGATGGAGGTCCAGAATGAGGTTTGGTCCTTAATCAACATTCCACCTTTTTTCGAAGTGAGAAAACCACTCGTGCATTTGAGTTTTCCCATAGCACTGTCCTTGTAAGCTATGTTCAACATCACGACAGAATTCATGTTGTTTGGATACAATTTTGATGTTATTGAAGAAATCAAGACAGTACATCCTCTTTGAATCAGCCTCCGTTGTACTGCAAAATGAACGAGTTGGCACTATTACTAACAAGGTTATTATTTTCCTGTGACCCTACAAATATTAATAAATTTATTTTATTTATTCTTCTGAACATTATATTAATTTAAACCAGCGGTTCTCAACCTGTGGGTCGCTACCCCTTTGGGGACCGAATGACTCTTTCATATGACCCTGTCACCCAAGTCATGACAACAGCAAAATGACAGTGAAGAAGTAGCAATGAAAATAATTGTATGATTGGGCTCACCACCACATGAGGAACTGTATGAAAGGGTCGAGGCCTTAGGAAGGTGAAGAACCACTGATTTAAACCATAATGTTAAGTGCCACGTTGCCCCCCTCTGAGCTTGATAAGGAGATATTTAAATGTAGACATTTTTCTAAAAAAAATTGTGTGCTTGACAGAAAGCAATCAAGTGAAGAGATTTGGATGGAAAAAAATATGAAAATAGAGAAATAAGGTCAACAATGAAATTAATAGTTATTGATATCACATGATCATCTATTATTTTCAAAAGTGGGGAGGAAATTGGGTTTTATTCTTCATAGCAGTCAAATAAACACATAAAAACTATAATTTAAGTTAGATTATCATATAGAAAATTAAATTTTTCCTAAGAACGCTAGCTACTTCTCTCATTTTGAATTTCTCAAAAAGAGCTCTGTCATAATGGTGGATAATTACCTCAATATTTCAGAATTGTATGCAGCTAAGTCATACTGTTTTCAATAGCACGAGGGCACAAGTTAAAACGCCCATTCAAGGAGACAGGCAAGGTCTTCTAATATTGGCTCTAATGACATGTGAGCGTCGCCCCCTCCCCCTGCCCTCCAGTGGAGGAGCTGTCCAGGGTTTGGAGCTATGCTGAGACGTATTCCTGGTCTCTACCCATTAGATGCCAGTAGCATCCCTTCTCCCACCCAGTTGTAAAAACTAAATTTGTTTCCAGCCATTGCCAAATGTCCCTGGGGGACAAAAATCTCCTGTCGCCAAGAGCTATTGAACTATAATAATTAAGGCATTACCAATGATTCAATTACAATTGTGAGAAACACAGGAACCATTTAAAAATCTGCTCTGGGCTTGAAAAACCTTTTCTGAGAAAGGAAGACTTAAGTAAAAGTATAAGGTTTGAGGAGTATTTAGACCAGAAGATTCTAAATAGGGGGATAGCATATGACTTAGTTGTGATTTGGGTGAGGGGACCAGGCATAACATGCCATTGACTCAATAGCAATTACTAAGATAACAAAAAAGCAATTACTAAGATACTGTCAATGGACCACCACAAAAGTTGACTAAGAATAGGTCTCAGGTGCTAAGGAAATGTGTAACCCTGATTTTTCATTTAAGAGCTTATAAAATGATAAAAAGAACCACAAATGGACTAAGTAAAATCAGGTAAGGATGAGAAGCTATTTTGGAAGATACTCTAAATGCAATAGGATAATAAGGTAAAAAGTGGCAGTGTGGGCTGGAGAGATTATGAAGAGATGTGATGGACTTCTCTAGATGGACTAGTATGATTTGGGGAAACTCATAGTTGAATAAGGACAGGGTGTAGGAAGGGAAGAGTGTGCACGGATCATGGTTGGAATGAGTTTCCATATCGGACAAGGATATAATGTTGCAAATTTGTTAGGAATTTAAGAAATGATGGCCTACCAAAGCCAGTTATACCTGTGTCAGGGGAAGGAGAATCAGGCCTGCCATTTCATCATTTTGGGACTAGTTAATAATTAAAAAGTTAGCCATGGGTGGGAGAAAGAGAAGGCTATGCCAGAGGTTGAATGTCATTACTATTATTTATATATATATATATATATATATATATATATTTATATATATAAATGCCATTACTATTATTTATATATATATAAATATATGTATATATATTTATATATATGTATATATATATATATACACATAAGAGGTCTTTTTTGTTTGTTACATAAGATCCAAACTCAGAGTTATCTTAAAGAGTTTAAGATCTAGAGAAATTTCCTCAATTCTTTTCCACCTAGAATTTTCTCACAATGAAAATAATATTTTAATAGTCTTAAGTGCTATTCAAAATTGAAGTGATTCTCGCTTGTAGAATAGGCCTAGTGTCAATTGTTTTAAAATGAGTTTTGAAGCAGAAACTCAAAGTAAGTAAAAACAAAACAAGGCAACAACATAGAAACAAAATGTTTTTATCCTTTCTTTTTGTTCTGTACATAAATGTTTACTAAACAGTATTTTGATTTTGCCAAATTACTTTCAGCTTTCTTCTTCCCAAGAGAGTTGGAGAGTGTGGGTACAAATGTGTTGCTATTCTGATAAAATAATCTTTACCATTGTCTTTATGTTTTAGATTCTGTATGGCTGAAGAGTGGTGTAATAGTATCAAATTGACAGGAGGTGGTCTGTGGTAGTTACATACTTCTGTGTCAACTTGAAGTGTGGGGTGGAGTCGGGCCTGTTGATCTGGTCACTGCCTGATAGTGCTTCCTTGTGGGCATGGCCTCCTCATAAGGAGGTCCTGGGAACCCCCCACCAACTCCCTGCTCTCTCCACGTCACCTTCCTGTTGGCAAGTCACAAGCGGCTGAAACTTGCCACCACCATTAGATCCACAACACTCTGCCCCCACTGGCCCATGATCTTCCTCCTTTCTGCATCATGGCAGGTAGCTGCATGAATCTGAAGAGGGATTTATGGTCTAGTATCAGACTTATGGACTAGTACTGGACTTTTGGACTTGATCTTGACTGGGCTGGGATGTTTTCCTGATATATAACTACTTCTTGATATACAGCTCTCTCTTACACATATATGAGTGCCACTGGATTTCTTTCTCTAGTCAACCCAGCCTAACACAGCAGGATAGTCTGTGCTTTCGATTGTTACCACAACTACAGATTGGCATACACTTTTAATAGATTTTTAGTAATGATTTTGTAACTGTTACATCATCTACTTTTCACAATTATGTGGCCTGTATTTTTCAAAGGAAAAGAGGAACACATTTTATGGGACTTGCTGCAGAATAATTGTTAGCAATCATGCATTTCTATAACTTTTTAAACAAAACACATAAAGATAAAATTTAGCATATTGTAATAATTATTGGCCTTCAGTCCTACAAAGGGGAATTAAGCTAAATGAATCCTAGAATATACAATGAAGACAGAAATGTGGTTATGATAAGAGTAGGCGATGCCAAGTTCTGAAAAACAGAGGTGAGTTTGCAATTGATTTGGTGGGCAAAAGGAAGCTATTGATGTTTAGGGGTTGATATGTTAGCTCTGGTGTTTTAGAGGGTAACCTGGAAGGGATTCTCCTAGAGCGAATGGAATTAGGGATAGGACAATATACTAGAAGGCATTTGAAATAACAAAGTCACTTAATTACAAGTGCCAGGATTACTGAGAGTTAGGGATTCAAAGTAGAACGTGGGTTTGGAATTAATGAATAAATAATACTTTCTATTCTATATTCCTAATATGATACCTTAAATTTTCTGTTTTAAAAACAGGTTTATTAGATACAATATCTTATGTTGTACCTTCCCTTTAAATTCATCAAATCCCAAATGAAACTAATGATAAAGTACCATATATACTCATGTATAAGCCAAGTTTTCAGCACATTTTTAATGCAGTTTTGTGATAAAATTAGGTGCCTTGGCTGATATTCGGGTCAGCTTCTACTTGAGTATATACAGTACCTAGTATTTACCTGCTATCTTAATTTCAACATTTCACATTTATAATTACAATTATATTATATCACATCCCTTTGTTCTATTCAAAGACTACCTCTTAGTCTCTGCTCAGATGCCACACGAACACAATTAAGGGTCTGAAATTCAGGTCCTATTAGGGTCATGTATAGTTTGAATGAACTACATAGACAAATGCCTTTATATATTTGCTATTGTTGACAGTACAAAATAATCGTAAGTCGGAAAATAAAATCTGCTTGCATTTTATACCAATTTTGTTGAAAATAATAAATTAAGAAATAACATTTAAAGAATTTATGTCCATGTTATTTTTCAATCAAGCTGTAAACATTAAATGTGTTCTTTTACTTAAAACCATTTGGAGTATTAAAACACAGTCTGTGATAAACTATCACTATACCAGGTAAATGGTTGTAACTGGATGTTTATAGAGAAAGCACTAAGAATTGGGGGATGTTTCCCTTTGAGATCCTATCCTTTCAGCAAATCATTTTTTTCTTTGGTATTCCTTTATCATTAAAAAGTCAGATCGAGGAAGTTGTCTTTAAAGTCCGTTGAACAAGATGGAGCGATGTGTCCTAAATGCCACAGCCTCTCACATCTTCGTCTTGACAAGAGAAACTTGTTTCACTCTGTGCAACCCAAAGCCTGGATCACTTTAAATGTAGCCTCTGTAATTGCTTGTGGCAAATGATCTTATTGATGGAGAAATATGTAACCCAGTTCCATGTGGATATTGTTTCTTTGAACATCAGAAATAGTTCTAAGTAAATGTCTTCAAAGTAATCTTTTGAAATGAGGTAGCTCTATCTTTGGTTTGTAAATTATACAATATGTAGTGTTTTCAGTCAAACAGTGTCCACTAGAAATCAAAGAATTGGTATATTAGGATAACTTTCAAAGCTCACTGCTGGAAAAATCACCTAGAAATTAGTTTTGTTTTATCTTCCAAGACACAGAGGTTTTAAGATATGCTGTTTCGTTTTTAAATCCACTTTCCACATTCTTTAATGCAATATAATAGTGTTGACATGGGAAACAGATTTTACTAAAGTCTGAAATTTTCAAATAGAATCTCATAAATAAATCTATAATTAGCATACTGATGGAATGGTATATTCTTGGTTAAGTAAAGTTTATACATATATTTGTTTTAACTCCTATATTCAACAATATCCATTGGAATAATAATAAAGCTGTGGATAGAATGTGTTTGGATTTGGGATTTTAATTTAAAGTTGGAGATTTTCCTTTCCCCTGTTCATATTCAAGGATAAGTCAAAAAGTATTACTTCTAGATTCCAGTCCATTCATGTGCTAGTTTATTCCAAATTAAACATGTCTAAGCATGTTGCAATGAGTGGACGAGTAGAGGACGGCAGAAAGATCCTCTCAGGAATATATTGATCTTAATCTTTCTCTCAGTAGGATGCCTTCAAGAAAAAAGTCCCATGAAAACAGAGAGGATTTCCTGGGACAATTAAATTCAAGGTAGAGAGGTCAGCTTGGATGGTGTTGTAGTTGTTACGTGCTAGAGAGTTGGTTCCACCCCATAGCAATCCTGTGCACAACAAATGAACTAGCACCAAGGCCTAACCCATCCTCGCAGTCCTTCCCATGCCTGGGCCCATTGTGATCCTTCCTGCAGGACAGGTGGGTCTGTCCTCCTAGCAGTCTGTGGTACTTGCAGGACTCCTCTCCAGAAGCACATTGCCAATGCATCAATTTGTAGGTCTTCCTTATTCAATGGTCAACTTTTACATGCATGTGAGGCAATGGAAAATCCCATAGCGTGGGTCAGACACACATTAATCATCAAAGTAACATCCTGGCTTTTCAATACTCTAAAGAGATCTTGTGCAGCAGATTTACCTAATGCAACCTGTCCTGCGGCCTCTTGATTGCGGCTTCCATGAGCATTGATTATGGATACAAGCAAGAAAAAATCCTTAACAATCTCAGCCTTTCCTCCACTTATTGTGATATTACTTATTCATCCAGTTTTAAGCATTTTGGTCTTTTTAAATTGAATGTCAATTCATACTGAAGGCTACAACCTTCATCTTCATCAGCAAGTGCTTCAAGTCCTCCACACTTTCAGCAAGCAAGGTTGTGTGTTAATAAGCCATTTTCCAATCCTGGTGTCACATTTTTCTTCATAGACTCTAGCTTCTCTGGTTATTTGCTCAGTATCGATATTGAACAAACAGGTAAGATTTAATCCTGACACACACCTTTCATGATTGCAAACCATGCAGAATTTCTTTGCTCTGTTCCCCAAACTGCCTCTGAATCACTGTAAAAGTTCTACATGGGCTCATTTCAATCAAATGTTCTGGAATTCCCATTCTTCTTAAGGTCATCCAAACATGCTTTATTATGATCCACAAGGTTGAATACACTGGTAGAATCAATGAGATAAAAGTAAAGAAACTTGTTGTATTCTCTGCTTTCAGCCAAGATCCATCTGACAAAGCAATGATATCCTTTAATCCATCTCTTATTCTCAAACCAGCCTAAAACTCTGGCAGTTCCCCGTCTATGTACCGCTGCTGGATGATCCTCAGCAAAATATTGCTTGCCTGCAATTCTCAATGTTATTTTTCTAAAATTTGAGCATTCCATTGGTTCACATTTCTTTGGAGTGGGTACAAATATGTATCTGTTCCAGTCAGTTGGCCAAGTAGCTGTCTTCCAGATTTCCTGGCATCAACGAGGGAGTGCTCCCAGTGCTTCATCAGCTTGCGGAAACATTTCAATGGGTGTTGTATCAGTCCCAGAATCGTTGTTTTAGCTAATGTTTTCAGGGCAGCATGAAACCCTTCCTTCAGCACTACTGCTTCTTGTCCATCGGCCACCTCCTAAAAAGGCAGATGTTGCCTAGTTCTTCTTGGTGTAGAGACTGTGTTCTGTCGAGCTACCCTTGGTGCTTCCTGCATCATTCAGTACTTTGCCCAGCGTGTCATTCAAGAGTGCAACTTGAGACTTGAACTTTTATGGAGTTCTTTCGGCTTCAGATATGCTAAACATGGTCTTCCATTTGGGTTTTTCTAATTATAGGTCTGTCGGAGCCAGCCGATGAGTCGAACAGTCCTGAAAGAGGGAGTGAGGATTAAGGAAAAAAAGAGAGAGAGAAAGTATTGGGAGGGCAACTCTGATGGACTGAAGCACCGAGTGTATTCTACACACTCCTTATATCTATGCAGAAACAACCCAGGTTAATGATCTCATTGTTAAGCAAGCACATTTGATACACATAGCAACTCTATCTTCTGGCAAGCCAGACATCCTTGAGAAAATTAAACCACCTGTTTTTCCCAGACCTTGCATACTTTCTTGTCCTTGACAGTCTGTTCAAAGCGTAAAGTCAGAAGAAATCAGCAAACACTTAGGTCATGAGACTTCTCAGCCGTGTCAAGGCTGAGTCTTAATGGGCTTCAGCATAGGTCTTTACAATGTCATCATAATATTTAACTTTGTCTCTGAGCTACCCTTCGGAATTTTTATTCAGCTTTTGACTTCATCCTTTCTTCCATCTGCCTTAGCTTCTCCCCAATTCAGAGCAAGTTCTAGACTCTCTGCTGACATCCATTTTGATCCATTCTTTCTTCCTGTCTCTTTAATGACCTTTTTTTTTTTTTGTGAATGGTGGTCTTAATATCCTCCCACTGCTGATCAGGTATTCTGTCATTAGTGTTCGATGCGTCAAATCTATTCTTGAGATGTTCTCGAAATTCAGGTGGGATAGACTTAAGGTCATATTTTGGCTCGCATGGACTTGTTTTACTTCTCTTTGGCTTTGTCCTGAACTTACAGTGGAGAAATGCATGGCCTGTTCTGCAATCGGCCCGTGGCCTGATTTTAGCTGCTGACATTGAACTTCTCCATTATCTCATTCGTTTATGAGAGCAAGGGCTCTCCTATGAGCATTTCCGTGGAAAACCTTTCCCATCGATGCTATGGCTCTGATCTTCCCTCTTTAGTCTTCTTTTGTTCCCCCAAACTCAAACATCATTTAAAAAGAACATCTCCAATCACAACGATCTACTTCTAACCCCCTCTCAGGAGGATGGACAACAGAAAAGTGGGTAAAGGAGACATCGGTCAGTGTAAGACATGAAAAAATAAGTGTAATTCATACATTATCAAGGGTTCATTAGGGAGGAGGGAGGGGGGAAATGAGCTGGTACCAAGGACTCAAGTAGAAAGAAAATGTTTTGAAAATGATGGTGGCAACAAATGTACAAATGTGCTTGACACAAGGGGTGGATTATGGATTGTGATAATTATATAAGCCCCCAATAAAATAATTTATTTTTTTTAAAAAGAACATCTCTCCAGGATACTAAAACTGCCATTCCTCAGGAAAGGATTTAGAGATGGAAACACCGCCTCCAGTAGTATGTTGAGCTCCATGGAGGATATGTTGAGAAAATAGTTTGCTTATATGAGTAATAATATTTCTTATTTATTGATTTGAATGCTGGTTTTATTTCAACCTGTGCTTAATACCTTACGCTAGAACTCCAGTGAAAATTAAAATTAAAGTACTAACCCTACTCATGGTTGTTACCTGAGGAAAATCCTTTGGATACTCCTATCACAGACCTTTAGTCTTTCCCCACTTCCTATTCTACTCAAGATGTCCAATTCCCCTGATCCAAGTCAGCTCTCAGCAAAACGGCGGATATGAATGACCAACGGAAAACATGTCCCTTTCTGAATTCAAAATATGACTCTGAAAAAGATTTTCAGATAAGAACCAATGAATTGGATGTCGTATTTTGGTACAGTCACTGATTAAGCAAACTTCATTTTCCTTGTAATGGGCTTGTCATCGTAAGAGCACAAGGAAGAAGCCCAGGTACACTTGCCTACCCTCTGTCTTCACAAGGCTTCACGAACGAAACGGGAAGAATGTTCTGATGTAGCAACCTCCAGGATAGTGTGTGGACTTCCTGTTCCTTATTGCTAGTTGCCACCTAGTCAAGCCCACTCAGCAACCCAAGCACATGACAGTTTAGAACTGCTCCGCAGGGTTTATTGGCTCGGTCTTTATGGAAGGAGATCACCAGGCCTTTTCTTCCATGATACAACTGGGACGGCTTGATCCTCCAAACTTCAGGCTAGTAGCTGAGAACACACTACAGGCTCCACCTGAGGATCTTCCCTAGTCCTTCATTTTTGATAGAACAAAAGGCGTCTCATCTACTCTGTCCTCCGGGGTTGCTGAATCAACTGGAGGCTGTGATTTTCAGTACAAAGGAGTATATATATTTTATGCATTTATTAAGATGACACAATTAGGGACTTGTATGCTACTGAGTCTTTTAGAGTAGGCATAATATAACTTTTTGATGAGACAGCATAATAAACTATGTGACCAATTCCATTTGTTAAATATCTATACTTTTCCCAATAGTATTGTTTCTTGTAGAATATTATTACGTGCATTAGAGTTTAGTTTTTCTCCTGGATTATTTCTAAGCATCCTTTCTGTGTCATAAGTGACATGGAAGCTACATCTATTCTCTTTTGACTGCACAGGGAAGAAGAGGCTTCAACTCCTCACCTGGCACAAGGCGGAAGTCAGGCACACCGCCCCTCTCAGTCCTTCTTTCCCTATTGTAGGCCAGGCCATTCCTCCCATAAAACCCTACTTTTCTACTGGGTTTGATAATTCATTGTAATAGCCAAGCAGAACTCACGGACAACGCCAACACTTTTGGGAATTTCTTAGGGAATTAACAGGTTACCACAGGCCTGGATCAGAAAAACTATAGTCAGGGGTCCGTAGTAGGGTCTCTTATCAGCCAGCAGTAAATTGCTCTCTTTCGTCCCAGCCTGTCAGTCATGTGGTCCCTTGACCTCTCCTCCATAAGCCAGGAACCCCAAAGACAGGGCCATATCTCCTCACTGCTGCTATCCTCTGACTCACGGTCTTCTTGCTTCTTGCTCTGGTCTTTGGTCCCAGTGGGGCATCACCTCTACTGCTTCTGCCCCTGCTGGGATTTGGAACATGCTCCACTGGTGTCTCTTTTTCTTTGATGGACATGGGGCTTCTCTCTCTTCCAAGTTCTGAGATTACACTCTTATCCAGGGGGAGGGCAAAACGGGCCGTTCCTGAGGTTCGGATCCTCTGTACTTTGTTGCGTGGTCTCATCCAATTTTTCAGTAGGACTTACAGTCCAATGAACAGGACTGTCCTGTTTAAGCAATTTTACTTCACCACAGGTATGAATTTGTACTATTTCTTGTTTAGTATTCTACATTATTTTCAACAGATGGTATGCCAATTTCTTGGGCCAACACAAGTATATATTTTGCTTTGAATAAGTTATTTCATTTACTTCACATTTTCTGGAAACCGTGTGTTGAGATCTGAGGTAGAATAGATTAGTGAGATTTAAAGCTAATCAAATCTTTGCAGTTATTTAAAGGTTTGGAACAAGAAAAAAAGATCTTCTAAAGCCATAAAAGAATCCCTGGGACACAGGAGGAAAAACTTGTGAGTGTTTTAGAAAAGACATTTCACAAACTCTTATCACTGTGTAGCACCGAGACAGGATCTCTTTAAAGTCTGATTTCAGACAACATTGACCTCTATGCATCATCGCGGTAATCCATCCAGCTCATCCTGCCTCTCCCGGAGGAGGACGCACAGCACAATCAGCTTTTCAAAGTGCTCTGCCTGTTTATTGATGTCCTGTCCAAAAAATGCAACAGGTAAACACATTCCCAGTCCAAACATTGATAACAAGCTAGGGCAGCTGTAGCTCAGCTGGGACATTCATTTAAAATAGCTTGGTGGTATGAAGGCCTCCGATTTTCAGCTCTATTTGAGAGAGAATCCACTGAGCTGAGCATCTTTTATATCAACTGCTATCCTGGACCAGGCTGGACTCAATCGCTATTAATTGAGCCCTTGTGCATGCTCCTCTCATGTTGATTCAATTTCAGATATTTACATATGTTGTCGCCCTCACTTCCCGTGAACTTTGGAACAGGTGTTATTAGTTCCCCTTCACAAATAAGGAAGTGGAAGCTGAGATCATTTAAGCAATTTCTTTAATGCCAAACATCCTATAAATTGCAAACCTGGGACCCAGGCCCAGAACACCCTAACACTGTAAAGTATACATTGAACAACTCTCCAATGATGAATATGGAATTAATGTAAAATGGGAACTTAGATGTGAACTCTTGCATAGGAATTCACATCTAAATTAGTCATTTTTTAATGTCTCTCTTTTTTTACTCTCCCTATGCTTGGTAAAGTAGTCCATAGCTATTATTTACTGAGCACTAATTATCTTTCCTGTGCTGAAGGAATTATATCAATTAATCCTCACAATAAGCCTATAATACACTATACCCCTATAATCCTCACAGTAACCCTATAAAAGAGATATATTACATTTTATAATAGTGAAATTTGAAAATTTAGAGAGTTATAGTAACATGATAAGAAAGATTTCTCATGAAATTGGGGCAAGAACTGAGAAAACATAGGCAGGATGACTTCAACAAATATTTAAGCCCACTGTCACAGAAATAAATAATTATATTTGCCCATACTTTAGATTTGTAGATTTAACATCTTAACTTTGACTATATATTTGACTGTTGATTAGACCTGAATTGGGGAGGCTCATCAGTCAGGTGGCAGTCTTGGGTCCCAGGCTACAAGCAACAATAAAACACCATGAGATAAATCGGGGGCGGGTGGGGGGGGGGGAGAGAAACAAACCTCCCTGTTTCCAATGAGCTCAGGTGTGTGTTTCTGGCTACTATACCTGTACTGGAAAACATAGAGCAGATACATAAGGCGCTTCAAATCCTGTGAGATAGAACTCTGAAACCTAAAGGTGTGGGGTATCAGCGTTATTTACCTTGAAGGAGAATTAGAATTTCCTTCTTATGGCTGCTCCTATTCTGAAGGAGAGCCGATGAGAGATAGCTTATTAGGAGGTAAATGATAACATAAAAGACTATCTCAAACCATTAAAAACATTTTTCTAAGGGTTCATTATAAACCACTATATATTTAACATGAAGAAATTCAACCCTCTATAAGACAGTTCACTTCTCTATCCCACAAAAGATAGATGTGAAATGCATGGTAGATAGCATCTGAAAATACTGCCTTGTCTCATACACCTGGACCCTTAATGGACCCTATTCCTAGTAGGACCCTAATCCTCACGCATTTTCTGTGAGTTCTGGGTAGTCATTGCAATACATTATCAAACCCCGTAGCAAAGTAAAATAAATGTCTGTGAGAAGAAGAGTGTGTGTCAGAATGAGGGGAAAGGAGGAAGGAGGGTGCAGGTGTGTGCCGCCTCTGTCGTGGGGCTATCAGCCTTGGCTGGTGTGGTGTTGGACTCGATTTTGTCCTACTAAAGTCAGGTCAGGTCAGATGTGGCCACCATGTGATTTATCTCAGCAATGCTCTTTAAAGTAGAGGGGAAGTGCTTGGCTCTGAGCGAGTTTGTTTGATTTGAGCTATGATGGGTCCATTCACCAAAACAGGGAAATCTCTGGTAAGCAGATTGCCACCTCTTTCTCCTTCTTAATAGATGGTGAATTTGAACGCCTGACTTTTCAGTCAGCCTCTGAGCACTTTAACCACTGCCCACTGAGCTCCTTATGTGCCACCAGGGCCCTGAAAAATAAATATATCTAAGTTTCTGGCTATGGTTTATTTAATCCAATATCCAAAATATTATTTCATCATGAAAGCAATATTCAATTTATGATTGTAATATACCTTAGGCTGCGTTCTCTAGAGGAGACAAACGAGGGTTTCTTATATATGAATATAGAGAAGGGGTGATATCAAGAAAGTGGCTTCTGTAGCTATTGAAGCAGGCAACTTCCAAGTTCATGGGTCAGATATCAGGCCAGAAGCTTCTCCTAACTCTTGTGTAGTCGTGGGGGCTGATTAACCACAGATTGGCAGGACAATGGCACCCTTGTGGCTACAGATGTGAATAAATGGAGGCTTCTGCAGGTAGGAGGCCAGAATTGGCAGGCCACACAGCAGGCTGTTGGCTGAAGTCCAAAGAATAAGAGCTGGGTGAACTGTATGCAGGGGTTACTGGATCTTAGCAGCCACACCACTGAGAATCCTGGCCCAGCAACTTGATAGAAACCTTACCAAAACATATTTTAGCTTTATTGTGGTTACTATGCA
Organism: Tenrec ecaudatus; assembly: GCF_050624435.1. Taxonomy (NCBI): domain Eukaryota; kingdom Metazoa; phylum Chordata; class Mammalia; order Afrosoricida; family Tenrecidae; genus Tenrec; species Tenrec ecaudatus. The sequence continues at coordinate 25,113,148 of NC_134539.1, read as the reverse complement.
TTCCTTATTTCATTTTGAGTATGTGAATTATGGTGTATATGTATTTAAAGAACATCTCAATTTGGATTAGCCACATTTTAAGTACTTAATAATCAGATGTGGCTATTGATTTCCATGTTGGCCATTAAAACCTCTAAATAAATCATTTTATTGAGGGCTCTTAGACAGCTCTTAAAACAATCCATACATCAATTGTATCAAACACATCTGTGCATATCTCACCATCATCATTTTTGAAACATTTATTGTATTAATTATAGTAAATTGCATTTGTATTTGTATCTGTATTTACAATACAGATAAGCCATTGCCATCAAGTTGATTCCAGCTTAGAGCAACCTGGACAGAGTATATTTGCCTCCACAGAGTATCTAAGGCAGTCATCTCTACAGAAGCAGATTACCGTCTCCTCCTTTTGGTTAGTACCTTTGTACCTCCAAACCTCCAATTGCTAACTACAATTTCTAGTTCTTTACCAAAAATTAATGATAAAATATTAGTTTTAAAGCATATAGCTCCAATGCAACTAATACTATAAATCATTTTGAAATATAATACAATTTATTGTAATTACAGATAATTTGTGATTACATTAAATTTTAATTGTATTTGTATCTGCTTTAGCCCTTAGTATTAACTCCTCTTTTTTCCCTCCATACCCCACATTCCCACCCTCCTAGACACCTGATAAACTGTAAATTATTACTATTTTCATATCTCACACCATCCACTGTCTCTCTTTGTCCACATTTCTGTTGTTCATCCCCTGGGTGGGGGGTGAAGGGGAGGGTTATATGTTGATCATTGTAGCCCATTCCCCATGTCTCCCCACTTTCCCCCATCTTCCCCCTACCCTCATGGTGTTTTAATGGTGGAAAATCGAGTACTATAGCAAACTAGTGGGAAAGATATTGTGATTTATAAGTACTTTTTATGCTTTTCAAAGTGCAATGAAACAGTAGGTCAAGTTTCCTCAAGCTTGGCTGAAATTTAGAATAAATTGGGAAGCTAAAATTCTCTAGAGTTCTACCAATAATCTGATTTGTTCATATATGGTGGTATACCTAACATCAGTAGTTTTTCTAAAGCTTCTAATATGTTACAAGGGATGAGAAACATTAGGTAGGACCGCTTTTTTAGTCCTTGCTATTGCGAGTCCCAACAAAGAATCAGGACAACGAGTGGACTAGCAGAATAGTCCTCGTTCTCTACCAAGAGAGAAAGAACTGACAACTCCTTGGGCACTGCCACATTTCTGTAACACATTTCCTTATATTTGTTCTGTATAAAGATATTACATATAATGACAATACAACTCCAACTAGGATTCATAAATTTATCAAATTTATATTATTTGGAAATTTCAAATAGACTCAACTTTAAAAAAAAGAGTATTGGATTTTTTTATTGTAATAGTTCAGATTTGGGGTCTATTTTGGCAGTTAAAACCTAGTGAACTCCCATTTGGAGATCTAATGTAATGTACTCACTTCCAGAATGAAATCTGCTATAAGTAGATAACGAACTGTAAGGGAATGCCATCGGAGGTGTGACCTGCTTGCAACACTAGTGAATTTTGTGGAAAAGCTGACTTGCTGTTTTCTGAGTCTACATCCTGCATCTGCCTTGTCTAGTCCAGGGTTCTTGTGTTCTTTGTACTTGAGCCAAGAGCCTGCCAATCCTCGGAGTTGTTAGCAGCCTGTGATTTTGCCAGCTGACCTGGATCTTTGCATTCATTTGCCTCTACCACCAAAGCCTTCTAGTTGGTCTGCTGATTTTGAGTTCAACAGCACCAGCAGCTACAAGATTCAAGAGAAGTCTCTAGCTTAAAATCTGAACCTATGGACTTGAAACATACCTGTGTTACATTAGTATAAGCCATTTTCTTATGATAAACTTCTCTCTCTCTCTATATATATATATACATAAATACATATACATATAATACACACAAAAAAACAGTGGAATATATATATATATATATATATATATATATATATATAGAGAGAGAGAGAGAGAGAGAGAGAGAGAGAGAGAGAGAGAGAGAGAGAAGCAAAATCAGTGGAGAAAATAGATGTACCGTATAAACCCAAGTATAAGTTGACCCGAATATCAGCCAAGGCACCTAATTTTACCACAAAAACTGCATTTAAAATGAGCTGAAAAACTCAGCTTATACACGAGTATATGGTATTTTATCAATACATAAATATATATACTTGCATATTTATATGTGTGTGTTTTCTCCATTGGTTTTGCTTCACTAGAGAATCCAGCTTAAGACAACATAGGACAAATAAATTAATGACCTAATGACTCAAATTAGATGATCTCAAAAAAAAAAAAAAAAAGAAAATGAACATTTATATTCAGTAAAAATTCAGAAGTTTATAAGCTTCTGTGGAAACTGACTTCTTTAACATTGTGGGGAAAATGTTTTACTCCTTTGCCCTTCCCAGGAACGAATCCAGCCTCTGTATTTGCATCCTTCAGCCTGCTCTGTGCAGTCTGGAGCATGTGTGGTGAAGAGGCCCAAGAAGGCAGGTGTAAGCATCTACCTTCCAGGCCATGAGCTTGATCCATCTCAACCATAGTAGAGTGTAAAAATGCTGTACTTCCTCCACCCTTCCCTAGCCAATGTTCCATTTGCATCTAATGTTACAGACGCCATTGTGAGTTACCCTTAAATTAAGAATTTCAGTCTCTTAATAACAGGGTCAAGTTAATAACCTGAGCGTAAAGGGATACATCCAGCTTCCCAATGCTGAAGCAAAGACCAGTACAATGTTAAGTCCTCCTTAATATGGTCAACTTCCTAGCACCTGGGTACGCAGAGAACATCTAACACGGCATGCAATTGCTTTATTACGATTATGGCAACAGTGATTTATCCTTCTGTAACCCCCACCATTCTCTCCGGAGAGCACTTTCTCCTCATGTGTGTAAAGAAGCCTTAGGCTTATGACGATATTTACTACTCTCAATAGTACGATAGTTCTCCATTTTGTGCCCACTTCCAACCTTCATAAAGCATCTGCCAAAATGCTGAAATCAGCTTTGAGAAAGTACACTTGTGGTGGTCCATGAAATGAGGAGGTTTGACAGTACACGGTCTGGCAGGCTACAATCAGGCCAGCTCTCACACAGTCATCTGGATCTTTAGCATTGAGACACATGATGAGTCATGAAATGAAACACTGTGCCCAGATAATGTTCCCTATAAATGAAACCATGCTCCCCTAGTTTCCACACCTGAACACACATGTATGCCGCACACATACACATGTGCACACGTACTCCAAGAGTTTTAAAAAGTACTTCAAAAAGGACCTAGAAATGTAAAAATGCCACAACTCGTGATTCAACCTTTTAATGGTTGAAGTAATTACATCATTAATCGTATCCACTATTTTCATTTCTGTAATAATGGCTGCATTGTACAATTAAAAATCAAGACTTTTAGAAAAATCGTTCATTTGCCTGAGCTCGCAAAGACCAAGCATGGATGCGTACTGTGACAAATAGTCCATAGTCTATGTTCTATGATGTTACCAATCAGAGCAGGGACAGCTTAATGTAGCAAGAAGCCAGTCAGCTGCACTGTGTCAATCCCCAAAGGGCCATTGCAATCAGATGGATCTGAGCAGTATGGCTGCGAATCTTGTGCTCATGGGAATTGTATGGGAATGGCCTGAGTCTGCAGGTTTCAGCTGAGGAAAACCTAACAGCAGCCTCAAGTTAGATATTTAACGTGCAAGCTGATTGACATGTTTGAGAAGACATTTTACCAAGGAGCCTCAACCCCTCCAAGACCCGCCCCCCCCCCAATTGAAACAACCTGCTGGTTTTAAATTTGGTGACTATTGGAGTGTTTTGAGCATTCAAAACGCCTGCAGAGAACTCCCCCAATCTTAAACTGAGGGCTGGGAGGGAAGTGCTCACTAAGCAGAGGGCTTGGGAGAGGGGAGCACAGGAGCTCCAAGGCAGAAATCTGACCTGCACAGTCAAAACTTTGTCAGTAGACTCCCCCTATGAGGTGGGCTGGACCTGATATGCTTTCCAAAATTTTCTGTATTTTTTTTGGTTTGTCTTGTTTTCTTTGTTTTTTGTTTGTTCACATTAGAGTGTATCTCAGACTTGTGATGTCAATGGAGAGCACCCTCTAGAAGCTGTGTCACGTTCTTTTCCATTTTTTGGTCTATGAAACCTGGGATCGGTAAAGCTACTGGGACAGCAAGTGGAATAAAAGGTTCGGGGGGAGGGGAGTACACTGGGGGTGGGGTCAAAGGGAGCTGATGTCAAGGAACCATGTAGAAAAAGAACGTTTGGAAACAGAGTGTGTGGTAGAAACTGTACATTCTACTTGACATGATTGAAATATGGAATGATATAGGTATTAATTCACCATGTATCCAAAAACTGTTGACATAAAGAGTTTACAAAGATTCAGTGTATTCCTTGAGTCACTTTCTAGCTGGTGGTGGGAGAAAATCCACCAAGGTGAAACACATTTCTGAGTCTTCCTCTTGGTTGAAGAATAGTATTTGTTGCCCATGTTTTTTTGGCATAGATTCCATCAAGTCTATTTGGATTAATCTTCTCTCAGCTGCCAACTGTAAATCATGGCACTATGATCATTCATTTTTTTTCTGGCTTAGATGAATATCTGCTTGGAGATGGAGCCGAGGGTGGTGGGAAGCATTCTTATCAGCAAGGATAATGGAAGTTTGCTTTATAAATCTTTGCACAGAAGGCAGGCATTCAGAATCTCACCTCACTGAGAGCAGGGAGGATGGAAACAACACAGAGTAACACACACATGAGCTACGTGGAGCGCTTGAAAAAAATGCAAATATGAATCATGTAATTAGTAAGCATCTACTCCTCACAAAATTACTCATGTAACATGTTGATTTTAATCTCTGTTTTCCAAACAATCTTATTATGTTCAAAGTTTATGCAAGACAGTTAATTTCCTGCTTGAAGTATCCCTTAGAGTTGCTTGGCATTGGAATGGGAAAGGAGCAGAGCATGGTGATTTTTGGAGTTAAGTAACAGCCATTCCTTGGACTCTTGTTTTGACCAGATTATAAAAAAACATTTTCATACCTTTTCCATTCCAGTTTTGTTGATGAATAATAGGAGCCCCACTAAAATAATAAAACACATAAAATGTCTTAGTTATATAGTATAGCAGAGCTAGGCTTTCTCTACAAGTATCCAGGTAACATATACTACAAAACAGCAGTAGAAATTCGAGAGTTACAGTTTTGTATTTTACCCACTCACCATAAACCAGCATTTAATGGCTATATTCAATATTCAAAGCATTGTCTTCTCACAGTTTACAATTGAGTCAGGGGTGAAATAATTATAGAAATGAGTCATGCGTGTACCTTTAATACACTATTGCAAGAATATCCTTGGTGCGATGTTAATCTATTTTTAAATCATTGATGCGTTTTTAAATTTTCTTAAACTTTCTCCCTAATAATATCCTGCACCTTAAAAGAAAACATGTATCAAGATTACCAGAAAAAAGATGAGGCTTTTTCCTGTGAAAAAGCTTCTGTCTCTAAATAAGATAGGCTGGATAAACAATCTGGAAGAGAAAACAAGGGCATCAACAGTTCCTGGGGGACATGGGAGGGGGAGGTGGTTGGAAAGGTAGTGGTGTTAACAAACCCAGGGACAAGGGAACAACAAGTGACCCAAATCGGTGGTGAGGAGGGTGTGCGAGGCCTGGTAGGGCATGATCAAGGGTAATGTAACCAAGAGGAATTGCTGAAACCCAGGTGGGGACTGAGCTTGATAGTGGGACAGGAGGAAAGTCAAAGGAAGTAGAGGAAAGAGCTGGGAGACAAAGGGCATTTATAGAGGTCTAGATAAAGGCATATATATATCCAAATATATTTGTATATAAGGATGGGGAAATATACCTATGTGAATATATTTATAGGTTTAGTATCAAGGTAGCAGGACATTGGGCCTCCACTCAAGTACTCCGTCAATGCAGGAATACTTTCTTCTATTAAATTGACATTCTATGATGCTCACCTTCCTGACACAACCACTGATGACAAAGTGGGTGAATAAGCAAATGTGGTGAAGAAAGCTGATGGTGCCCGGTTATCAAAAGATGTGGTGTCTGGGGTCTTAGAGGCTTGAAGGTAAACAAGCAGCCATCTACCTCTGAAGCAACAAAGCCCACATAGAGAAGCACACCAGCCTGCGTGATCCTGAAATGCTGAAGGGATTAGTTATCAGGGATAATCAGAACAAAAAATCTTATCATAATGAATGATGTGGGGAGTGCAAAGTGGAGACCCAAAGCCCATTTGTAGGCCATGGGACATCTCCTTACAGAAGGGTCTTGGGGAGGAGACCAGCCACTCAGGGTGTGATGTAGCAATGATGAAACATGCAAATTTCCTCTAGTTCCTAAATGCTTCTTCCCCTCACTCCCCACTCTAATGATCCCAATTCTACTTTACAAATCTGGCTAGACCAGAGGATGTACACTGGTACAGATAGGAACTGGAAACACAGGGAATCTAGCGCGGATGATCCCTTCAGGACCAGTGGTGTGAGTGTCGATACTGGGAGGGCAGACTGAGGGTGGGTTAGAAAGGGGGAACCTATTACAACCTATGTGACCTCCTTTGGGTATGGACAACAGAAAAGTGGGTGAAGGGAGATGTCGGCCAGGGCAAGATATGACAAAATAATACTTTATAAATTATCAAGGGCTCATGAGGGAGGGGGAGCGGGGAGGGAGGGGAAAAATGAGGAGCTGAAGCCAGGGGCTTGGGTGGAGAGCAAATGTTTTGAGAATGATGAGAGCAATGAATGCACAAATGTGCTTTACATAATTGATGTATGTATGGATTGTGATAAGAGTTGTATGAGCCCCTAATAAAAAGATTTTAAAAACAAAATTAAAAACAAAATGTTTCTGTCTCAAAAACCCACAGGGGCAGTTCTACTCTGGCCTTTAAGGTCTATATAGATTTGAGTTGGTAGTGAGCTTGATTGCTTGGGATTAAGATTACACTTCTGGAATTCCCCCCAGTCGCTATCATAACTATCGAAGCAGACTTCTCTGCTTTGAATTTAACGAGACCATCAGATCCCCTGGGAAACTGGAGTTTGGACTGGACCTTGCTGGGTGGATCATATTGGTCATTCAACAACATCCTCCAATTACAATTCATTCCATGAAAAGGTCATCATTGACTTCAAGGTTCCTTAAAAGACTGATGGGAAATATAGCTCATTGTGATAATTGATCTTTTTCAATTATTTTGATACCCATCAAACCAAAGCTTCTGTAAGATATTTGCCTAAAATTGTAAACACTAACCCCGGTGAGACCCCAAGCTTCACATACACATTTCATTGACATTAATGTATGTTTAATATGTTGTTCAATCATGAATATGGATCAGACTGCTTGAAAATAAATGCTCTTGAAAAGCGGGCTTCATGTTAATGATATATGTGATAAATCATGCTACACAGACTATATGTGATTTATATAATTACAGGGACATGAGTTCATGCTAGCAATGTGTGGAATGCGCCAGAATGCCTCTTCCATTCAAAGCCCCTTCTGTATCATTCTCTCTTGTCAGCCATCATTGTTGAATAGGCAATGGGCGTGTGACCAGGTGCTCTTGAACACAGATTATTCAAGACAGAGTGGGACCAACTCCCATAATGGTCATTCTACAATCTCTACCGACATTGTGGGGCCTTGGACTCTACTATTTTTTTTATTCCTCTTCCCTCTCCCAGGTAATTATTGAGGTCTTCCAAACCTCTATTAAAATACACACTTCTCCTAAAACCCGTGGCTTTATATGGATGAGCATTTATATAAACTGTTTGGCAATGCTTCAATGATTTTGGAAGATTGCCATTTGGATTTTGTCAGCTGTATGATAGTAATCGAGCCACACAGTCATTGTTTTTCATGGCACAAAATATATTCTTTGTTTTTTAAGTGTCCTAACAAGACTAAGACAAGTATGTTACTGAGAGACTTTGCCTGCAGCCATCCACTGATTGCTAAGACATAGTTGAATACATTAAAAAAAATCAAGCCATGCATGTATGAATTGGAACTAGAGTAGCAATATTTTTCTTACCTGAGTATCTATTAAGCCCTGAGAGAAGAGCAAATGTGTTTTGACAATACCAACCATCAAAGCACTCTATTTGTATGCCGGCATTTTCCTCGGCATGCTTTAATAATTCTTTAATTGAAACTCTCTGATGTCATGCTTATTGTGTCTCCAACACCAATTCGAATAGAATATCTTATATATTCCTTTTCAGTTGAATGAATGGAATTACTATATATTTCCAAATTCACAGTAACTAACTTTATAGAAAAACCTTCCACTTTCTGACTTAAAATCTCAAGACAAAAACAAGCCAAAAAAAAAAAGGCTTGGGCTATTCCCAAGGATATTTTGGGGGGCGGCACAGGGGGAATCAGCTATAGACTCTGATACAAAACAGAACGTAAGTCTAATCTCAGAAAAATGGTTAGAAAAATGTCCACCCATCTTTCTTTACACGATGGCTTATTTTTCCTGGTGTCTAATCATGGTACACAAATCACATATAAACAGGCTCATCCAAGAGACATTTTCATCAATTAGGAAGAGCTCAAACAATATTCTCAGGAAGCTGCACAGCATTCTCAAATGTGATTTCCTTTCCCTTCCATCCTGAGATGAAACACGGATCAGCATAGCCCATGCGAGAGCTTTCACGTGACAGAAATCCATTTTCTACCTCACCTTTTTCAAACAGAAGGCCATTTTTGTGTGAATTTTATAACTTCAGCTATCGTTTTTTAAAATCTCATGCTCTGAATATTTGGGCTAGATTTTAGTACTACAAATCCTCTTTAATATTTTAAGGAAAATACCCTTTTAAAAGGGCACCATTACCTGAGATAAATCTAAATGTACTAATAAACAGGACAAGTTATTTTGCTTTGAGTTAGAATTACATTAACAATTTCAAAGTACTATCTGATCAGAAGCTCTGGTTAGAAGTTATACACGTGATTAAGGAAAATTAATCATTTACATACTTTATATTGTGATAAAAATGGACTATTGAAATTCATGGAAAACTCAATTAAAAGATAATATAACTTTCCATCATATTTGAAGCACTCTTGTGTGCAGGCACACACACACACTATATATATATCTTCACATGTACATTCTTCACATATACATTTCACTGACACTAACTTGTGTGTTCATTGTGGTGTTCCACTGTGATTTTATGTCAAATTAATTGAAAGATAAATGCTCCTAAAGTCAGGCTTAGTGATAATCGCATATGTGATAGATATATCATACTATACAGAGCGACTTTTGATTTATGTATTTACAGAAAACAGATGTTTGTTGGCGATGTACTGAGTGCTCAGAATGCCAGTTCCATTCAAAGCTTCTTCTCTGTCCTTCTTTCTTGTCAGCCATCAGTGTTGAGCAGGCGGTGGACACTCAGATTTTCAGGAACCAGTGGGAACCAGAGAGAAAGATAGAGAAAAGGGAGAAGAAGAAGAAGAAAGGGGAAAGGAAAAAAGAGAGAATTACAGGAGAAGAAAAATAGTTTATGTATATATGTATGTGTGTATGTAAATTAAACAGATCTCTTTTGTTTGCCACACAGAATGGAATATTAGGATATAAAATTGATATCTCAGAACATTTAAACTAAAATTGGTCTAACCCTTTTAAGAAGCACAGCTTGAAAACAGTTGCTTCTAGACTGAAATTTTGTTTTCTCAGTTTTTGTCATGTTCCCCTGTCCCACAGCAGTAATTTTGTACTCTAAGCAACAGTTGGTGGCAGTATTATCAGGTTTCTGAGAAATCATATAAGGTGGAACAAGTGTGTGTGTGTGTGTGTGTGTGTGTGTGTGTATTTGAGAACTTTGAGTTCTCCATTCACTGTGAGCCCTAACCTAAGCACAATCAATTCTTCTAATGCAGCCCTGTTGGATACTTATCCTAAGGAAGAGATTGCTAAAGATATGGTGCTATCACACAGTGTGGTGAGGAAATCAGATGGTGCACAGCTCTCAGAAAGAATGGAATCTGGAGTCCGAAAAGCTGGTCTTAAAAAAAGCAGCCATTTATGTGAGGAGTCAGCTAATTCCACAAGGAAGAAACACACACACCAGCCTGTGTGATTCAAGGATTGTAAATAATAAAATTCAAGATGAGAAGAGGGAATTGTATTAGAGCTTCAATTCTGATCCCCTGTTTTGCAGAAAGCTGTAAATGACAGTGAAAGCCAAAGTCCATTTGCAGACTCCCCACGGGGACAAAGCCTCTATTGAATTCCTTTGACCAAGGAAGGACCATTGACCAGGGCTGGGAATGGCCTTGCCCTCACAGAGAGTACATCAGAAATGAATTAAGGCCTGTATAGTTAGGATACATTTTAGTTGCTTAGCCTTTGTTTCCCTTCTGACCCATTTTTAATTTGTTCTAGTTTTTATTTTCTACTTTATTTGCATTGATGTTTTTCTGCCCTTTACTTTCTTGTTTATTTATTATTTATCTGTTTATTTATTTATTTTAGCTTTCTTTTTCTTTTTTAATGATTTTCTTTATATGAAATTCCGGATAAGCAAATCTAAAGAAAGTAGCTGTATAAATAAGTTCCTAGTGTTATGACACAGAAAATCAGAGGGAAATGGGAAGCTAATGATAATGGGTATAAAACTGAAGAAAATGTTCTGAAATTGTCATCATGATCACACAACTCTTCTTAGCATATTCAAAAACCATTGAATTGAGCTCTGTGAATTACATGGGGCACTGTCTTAATTTTACTATCTGTCCATTTTACTCTTCGGGGTTCTAATGTCCACTGCAATGAGTACACAGATACTCAGATGAAATTCACAATCAAAGGGTTTATTAGGAATTTAACAACTTGTAGTACCAGTGAGAACTGCTCGGGGTAGTAGTTTACCAGATGCATTACAGTTTCAAGGCTGCTAAGAATTGTCAAAAGAGGCATAGCACAGTGCTGGAAGCCTCAGCCCAAAGGCACTCAGCTCCACTTTCTCGGGTCAGCAAGCCCCAGGTCCCCGTTCAGTAACTGCCCAGAGGCACTCCACTCCCCAAGGCAGTCTCCTGCACTGAAGCACTCAGAGCTGGCTCCATGGATTGGGAAGTGCATTCCTCTGCTTTGTGCTCTGGCTTCTGGTTCTGCTGCTGCTGCTCTCTGATGGTGTAGCTGTCCTTTGGTTCCAGAGGTTCATTGCACAGGGAGCTCAGGTTCAGAGATCCACTACTGCCTCTTACTGGTAATGAGATCCATCTGCCTGCTACCCGAAGGCTCATTTTATACACAGTTGGAGGTCACTCCAGGGACTCCCAGTCACCTTTACTAACAGGTGAATACTATCAATCTCTTCTGCCACCTTCTTACTAGACACAGGCAGGGAAGATCAATTGGTGGTTGTTAGAGATTTTGCTAGAAGAGCCACATTAAATAATTCACTGTCCCTGGATGTAGGTCAGTAAAACTGTTAAAAAAAAAAAAAGCACAACGAGAATACTGTAAGCTTTTGGTGTATAAGCTTTGGGCGTGTTATCAGGAGTGGTCAGTACTGGAAAGGTATTACCGTCCTAGATAAAGTTGAGGTTCGGAAAAGGTAGTGAGGGCTCTCAGGAGATGACTGTCCACGTGGTTACAAGCATGGCCCCAGCCGACATTTCTCAGAATGGTTCCTGATTGGAACGGGCTTCATTCTGATGACACATAACAATTCAGAGTCCTGGGCACAGTGTGGGTTGTGTGTTGGGCTGTTGACTGCAAGATCAACAACTAGAATCCATCAGCTGTTCCATGTGAGACAGGTGCGACTTTCTGGTCCCATAAATATTTCTAACGAAGCCCCGGTGGCGTAGTGGGCTACCCAGTTAGCTGATGCCCAAAGTCAGTCATTCAAACCCATGAGTTGATTCTAGAGGAAAAGATGAGGCTGTCTGCTCCCATCAATATTTAAAGACTTGGAACACAAGGGGAACATTATATTATATCCTATTGGGGTGTGTGGCCATGGGCTTGCTTTGGCTTGGTTATTTTTGTTTTGTTTACAACAATTCTATGCACCAAATAATGTGCTCTCAGAATCCTCACTCTGGGAACGTGAAGCTAAGTTACCTTAATTATTTGCACTTGGTCAGTGCTGAACTTGAATTAGAAGTCAGACAATCTGACTATGGTGGGTACATCTGACAGACCAGGCCTGATGTCGAGGGTTTTAAGAATGCTAAGACTGGATGCATTGATTGATTGATTGTGTGTGTGTGTGCTTAAGCATATTTAAAAAAAATAATTTTATTAGGGGCTCATACAACTCTTCTCACAATCTGTACATACATCATTTGCATGTATGTTGCCATCATCATTATTAAAACACCTGCTTTCTACTTGAGCCCTTGGCATCAGTTTCTCATTTTCCCTCCCTCCCTGCTCCCCCATCCCCCTGATCCCTTGATAATTTAAAATAATTATTATTTTATCATACCTTACACCATCCGACGTCTCTCTCACCCAGTTCTCCGCTGTCCGTCCTCCAGGGAGGAGGTTACATGTAGACCTTGTCATCTGTTCCCCCTTTCTCCCTCACCCTCCCTCTATCCTCCCAATATCGCCACTCTCACCACTGATCCTGAGGGGCTCATCTGTCCTGGATTCTCTGTATTTCCAGTTCCTATCGGGAGCACATATTTTTTACTCTTTCTGTCACCCTTGAGGATGATAATGAGGATTTCATACTCTCAACAGTAGTATTAACCTTTTAACTTACTTCTATAAAGCCTGGGCTTTTCATGCATTGCCTACAGAATACGAATCTTGATTTTAAGATCACATGAGCTCAAAAAATGTTAATAGAAAAATAATTATCTTTTGATATGTAATCCCTCTTTTCAGGAGCTTTTGTATTGCCTTATTAAATTTCTATGAAGGAGCACAGTGAGAGAAAATGGTTCACAGTAATGTCCTTGGAGAGGTGCTAGAATTCTGTAATCACCATTAGACAACTCCTGTTTGCTGTCGTTGATAACCTTATTGGGGTTATATCTATCCTATTACTGATTGATTAACTAATTGCTGATTTGTCTATCAGGATCTAATTTTTCCTATACTACTGGTAAGCAGAAGGAGCTCTGATGGCCCTGGGGATTAGGCATTGGACTAAGTGTAAGTTTGGCAGTTCAAACACACCAGCTTCTCCTTGGGTTAAAGCTATGGAGTTGTCTGATGCAGTAAAGATGTACCGTCCCAGAAAACCCATATCAGGTTGCTCTGAGGTATAATCGATTCCATGGCAACATTTTATTTTGCTTGTTGGTAAGCAATGCGATCTAGTCATATCATGGGTGAGATGTAAGGATTAGTAATCATTAGAAAACACTGAAAGCCATCCTTGTCATCTCTCTCTTAGTGGATCAGAAAGTGAAGATTGATTGTTTGAGTGAATGAGCTGGTTATTTAAAGGAAATGCCAAAGGATTCTTCCTTCAATTTGAACATTTAATTGGAAGGACAACGCCATCATAAGTCAAAGTCTAACTTGATAAAGAGTAAGTGTCTGTCAGTTACAAGTTGAATATATTTTAATGTTCTCTGTAATTCCTGACTATCTTTTTGCATACCTGGGTTATTCTAAAGCAAAGAACTCTCAGTTAAAAAGTTTGCCTCTTTCTACTTTTATTACACAAGGAAAACTATTTTGTAAAAGTTGATTGCTCATCTATTTCATATCTTATAGATGGAGAACAGTAAAATGAAAATAACCCATGTGATATGTTTGCTCATGGAATATCTTTTGAATGCCTGTAGGTGTTGTGATACAGCCCAGTGGTCAAGAACACGAGCTCTGGAGTAGGAGAGACATAGTAAGATGAGGGTCCTCTGGGAGTTTTGAGCTGTTGCTCATATCTCCCCTAACAGCAGATTCCCAACTTACAGAATGGGTGTAATACTGGGACCTCTTTGGGGCAGACTTGAAATTCGAATGAGGCAAATGTAGTTCTCTTCCTAATGAGAGAACTGTAGCAAATGGGAAGTACTTAGTAAATTGTACCCAATTATTAGGTTAGTGTCTTAAACACATTGAAGTGTAATATAATGTAGACAAATGCATGTGTGTCCAGAAATTTTTAATATTATGAAAATAAAGTACACAAAAATAGCCCCTTCTCCCCAGAATGGTTCTACCCTTTAGACATTTTATTAGTGAGAATGAGAGGCGGTGGAGTGGGGAGTGGGCAATGAGCAAGAGAGAGAGAGAGAGAGAGAGAGAGAGCAAAAGAGAAGGAAATAATAAAAGGCCATGTGAATTTAGGAAAGGGGAACCAGGACCTGCATGAGTGAAGTAGCAGAGACATCTTTCTGAAAGCGTGGTTTAAAATGGGGACATGAAAGTAAAGAAAAAAATTACTTTTGCAGATATAATATTGGAGATAAAACTATTAGAACATAAAGAATCCCCCACAAAGTTCTTGCCTCAGCAAAAAAAAAATGTATAGAGTAATAATATCTTTGGAAAGAGAAAATACTATTTGTTTTCCTGATTTGGCATGCCTTCCTTGTCTAAATGAATAGTTGTGATAATTGCATAGATCCAATGGAGTTGGCTAGAATCCTATAGAATTGTTAGGGAAAATAAAACTGGATTGAGTTTGAGATACTTAATTTTTAAATATAATTTCAACTGCTCAAAATTCGAATATAGAAAATGATTGGTCTGGAAGATACATATATATGTATTTTTTCAAGTAAATAATAGCAGATATACAGAATCTATTATGCGAAGGTCTCATTCTATTCATGATTGGCCTGTAACATAGTGTTGGTCCAGGTTAACTAGAGAAACAAATTCATAGACACATAGTATACAAGAATGCTTTATATAAAGAATAATTGTACATTAAGAAAGCATCCTAGCCCAGTCCAGATCAAGTTCATAAGACTGATATTAGCCCATATGTTTGATACCAATCTATAAATTCCTCTTCAGCCACATGGAACCCATGCAATGATGCTGAATACAGGAAGATCACAGATCAGTGGGTGGGAAGTCTTGTGGATCCTGTGACATTGGAAGCATCTCAGTGCTGGCAGGGGCTCCATGTGGCTTCTCAAGCTCTTAGGCTCTGGCTGCCAGCAGTCTGTCTCCATGTGGCTTGTCAACAAGGATGTCTCACAGGGCCCGAGCCTCTGTCCCACCTCCAGCGAGCTATTTATCTCCTTCGAGCCTCCAAATGAGGTCATCAAGCTGGGACCTGATGGACAGGCCAAACTCCACCCCCTCACTCCTCTCAAATTGATAATAGATTATATAACTCCCCCACATAATCTGTGAATTTTCTGCATAAAGCTAACCTTTAGATCCTTCTTAGAAATTCCCTAAAACTCAGAACTCTATTCAAGGTCACATCTTTATGCTTGGGATAGTTTCTACAGCAGCCATCAGCGTCTAACTCCATTTTTCTGAGTGACACTTAGGACAGCAAGAGCAACAGTAATGTATTATGTGCATGCTCTAGGTCCGACATCGGGGTCAACGGATCGTGTGCTTTCTTCCCATGTCAGCCTTTGAGACAGGTAACCATAGTATCCCTCTGGCACCGAAGGAGGCCCAGAGGCTTAGGCTAAGTCATGTAAGTACCACACCCAGCAAGTAATGAAACAGAAGTCTGCTTTTTATCATTTGTTTCAATCATTCTGTTTCTGAGGTTGCTTGTGAAGTAATTAGCTCTGAAAAAATGTTTTGTACGTGTATGGGTATATGTATTTTCACAAAGTCTATAAGTTTTTCTTTACTTATGTTTCATTGTAATCTAGCAGACTACACAGTAAATAATTGGAAATATAAGATCTTTTGTATTGTGAATTGATTTTTAAGAATATAGACCACTTTGGTACACCTTTGCTTTTATTAAAGTAAAGATTAATTGACAAACATTTTAACTAAATGGAAATTTAAATTTTAAATAGAAACATAACTAGATCAACACACTCTGACTTAGCTAGTAAATATAATCAACTAAATTATAGATCCATTGATGCTATTTATCAAAAATGTATTCAATAAGTGCATTTTGCTTTGTCTTGAGGCTCTGCTTCCCTTGAGGTATAATGTATTATGATAGAAAGAGCAAGTCTTCAATGACCGTGGTATCAGTTTGAGTGTCTACATGCTCACCTAATAGTTATACTGCTAAATAATTCCATCTCATTAGGCTCTGGATTTCTTCTTCTGAAGTGGATTCAAATAAAATCTATTTACAGGTTTGTTCTAAGACCAAAGCAGCTAAGAATGTGAAGTTCTTAGCATAGTGCTGTAGTGGGTTTTGCATAGGGCTTCAGTTCTAAACTACCAGCTGCCGTTTGGATGAACAACGAGGTTGAGAAAGCTTCCAGTCTCCAAGCCCATAGGGATATTTTCACTCTGTCCATGGGCTCACTGTGAAACAGAACCAACTGGATGACAGGAGCTTGGGTTCTGTTTTGTTGAGTACGAATATATCTAATACATAAGATGTGGAAATTGTCCATTTTTTAACCTTGCACTTCAGTTCTACACTTCATAGCATGTAGATAGTAATTTATACTTTACAGTGTATCCTCATTACTAAATAGAAATAATACACATAATGATACTTGCCCTTCATAAGATCTTAGTAAATGTTGGGTTTCCTCCTCTCATTTAATTCATATTAAAATGCATTCTGGTAATTTTTATTTCTTTTCCTTATTGGTGAGTGTATCTTTTTATTGTCTACTACAATATGTTTGGTTGTAAGCAGTTTGTGGTTTTAAAGTTTTAACTCTAAAAAACCATAAAGGAAAAGAAAATGCCATGCAAAAGGCAATCACAACAGGAAAAGAATAAGCCATTTTTCAGGCAAAGAAATGATGAATTTAAAATGTAGGTTCCTTTTCAATATTTCAGGAAAACACATTACATACAGTTCTGGGAGCACAGCCAAAATGCAGAAGCTGAGAGTTATATCCAACAGATATTACGAGAGGGTAAGAGGAGTCATAGATATCCAATTACTTCTATAATAAAAGTACAACATCCCATACCTTTCCAGCCACATCTTTGTTTTAGAAGGAAAGGCAAGGGGTGGAGGTTATGGAGTAAATCTTTCAAGCTCTTTTGAAAAGCTTCTTTCTTTACCTTTCACTCCCTTCCATTTTATAGTGTAGGTTTAAGCTAAAATGGAATGAGAGCCCTGACACAGAAAATTACTCTTTGGAAGTTCTTTGGAAGCAAGTAAAGTAACGCATGCCTGTTTGAACACCTTCTGTGGGTCAGGCACTGTAAGCGGTACAGGGTGCTGAAGATTCATTAAGGACCTGGAGGGAAACACACACACACACAATCTTCACTGGTTATGATTTCTAGGGAACGTAGCCTAAGACTTTTAGTATCAACAGAAACAAAATCTTCAGCATGCATTTTCTAAGTAGGTTCTCAAATTTGATTTGTTTTCAGAGCACTGACACTCCGCCTCTATTATTAAAGAGAGTGTGCTATTAATCATGGCGTACAATGGCTGTCTAAAATATCACCACAAATAGATGAAGTGTTGCTAAGAAGTGATGCTCTGAGTGATCGTGTGCTTGATATTTTCCAGCAATTTCGTCAGGAGGCGAATGATCAGGAAATCGGTTGGTTGGTAATACTTACATTGGACAAAGTGGAAAGGGAAACAGATGAACTCAGGGCTTCAGAGTCACAGTTCAAAGGCCATATAGCAGACTCAACGTTTCCATTTGGGCCATTAAAGAAAGCCTTACTCTTAGAGAAACAAAGCTGATGTTGTCAAAATGCAACCCAACATAGAATGAGAATGGCTGAATGGCAATGACAATTGCATTTCATTCTTGAATGGTGTCTGATTGGAAAGTGTTTTCCCATTTTTGAGGAAGAAACGAGGTACTGTAACTTGGATTTGCACATCTAGGCATCTAATCAGAGAGATGGAAACATTGAGCCCCTCAAATCCATTGAATCACTTCATCCAATAATACGACTCCACCCCTCTAAAGAGATTACACCACTTTTATATGCATATCCATTAGCAGGTAGCCCATTTTTCCCTACACCTACATTTGAAGAAATTAACCCAACTATGTATGCTGATAGGCATCTGCGGCTTTGTCTGAAGCATTACCTGAAGCAGATGCCTATTTTGCTGAGTTTCCCCAGAATACACCAATACCACTCATTATTGCTTCCAGATCTACAGACTTAAGTCTTCCCACCCAAAATCCCAGGAATTGACATGATTACCCGAGATGAGGTATAGTGCACTCCTTACGAACTGCCAGACATTTCTGAAATGCACAACAGAAACCGGGGGATATGTGTGGGGATGGTTGTTAGTGGTGTTGGATGATAGTACAAGAAACCCCATATATACTCGAATATCAGTCGAGGCACCTAATTTTACCACAAAAACTGCATTAAAATATGCTGAAAACCCTTGGCTTATACACGAGTATATACGGTAGGTTGGATCAGTCTGAGTTTGTTGCTATGTGTCAACCCAGCACAGATCCTTCAATATTTCAGCTTGAGAGGCTAGGAGAAGACTTCATACTTTATTTTATTTGCTTGCTGAAGCATAAATGATGGCTTATAATAACTCAAGTCAAAGTACCATACCTACCCATGCAAGCTATAGAAGAAAGTACTCAAAAGCATGTTACTGTGTTAACATATCATTGGCATGTTGGAATGCATTCATATTCCAAGGAGGTATCCCAAGGCATATTAGCAATGTTAGCATGACATTGTCATGTCAGTATGAATTTATCAGGACAGGTCCATAAGTCCACATATGGACTTTCCTGAGGACACACCTTTTACCAAGATGTGTGGAGGGAACCCTGGCATCGGTGAAGACTGCCGTGATTGCTATTTTAGATGTTAGATTGGGGAACTATCCTATTTGAATTAAGATACCTGACTACAATGCGAGATGCTGGGTCCTGTGGTAGGAAGGGCCAGGTGGCAGCATTTAATCAACAGAGACAATATAGATAAGATTACCATAAGAGCAGAATCAAAGTAGTAATCAAAATATCTGACTTGTATGGAGTTATGGCATTAACTACTGAGGCATAGCAGCCCAAACAGTGAAATGGATGGAAAATTTACTAAATATGCACTTGATCTAAACAAGGGGAAAAATGCTAGGTCAAGTGAATGACACTCTAACTTGAATCATCATAATCATCATGGCCACCCCCCACCAACCCAGTCAATGCCCAGATTTGAACAGTTTAGAGATCTGAAGACCTTTGAATCGAGATGAGAGAGAAGCTGGGTCCCTTTGTGAAAGGGCCTATTTGTCACAACTTTACTGTTTTTCAGCCTTTACTGCGTTTCCTTCAGCCTTCCCAAACTGACTAGTCATTGAGGAAAAGGAAATAATCAGACGTTTCAAGGATTACTGAAAACTAGCTATGGGTTGAAATTAATTCTGAGAGACTCAAACAAATTAGCAGGTCCAACAATCAGGGTGTATTTATGAATCACCAAGTTATTAATGGAGTCTTACCTCAGGTTTGTCTCATACTGGACCCAGTGCATCCCCCAAATCATCCTGCAGTTATTTCACCAGTGCCAGAAGGTATCATTGGAATAGGCAGAACCCCATAGGGGATCCCTTCTTTGCAGAACAAGGACTGTTATGGGCGGAAAATCAATATGGGAGCCACTAGAGCTGCTCTCCATAGAAGAACAGTAAGTCAAAAGCCTATTGCACTCCGGGAGGGATTGCAGAGATCAGTGCCGCCTTTCAGGATGTGAGGAGTGCATTGATGGATGGTCTTTCAACCACAGTACCATTGAGCTTGCCTATTTGGCCTTTGCAGAATACATATTTATCTTTTGCTAATGGAAACGTAACCAGGTGGTGCCTCCCAAGTTTAGGTACTCTTCTAGATGCAATTTCATTATTTGAGCAAATTCGTATTTCTTGGTTCCTGGTATGCAGTTATTGATCTGGTCAGTGCCCTTTGCTCAATTCCAGTTTTAAAGGCTTACCAGAAGCAGTTTATAGTCACTTGTCAAGGGGGACAATACACTTTCACCATCCTGTACCAGGGATATATCAACTTTCTAACACTCTGTCAGAAGTTAGTCAGCAGGGACATTGATCACATTTCCCTTCCACAAGATCTCACATTCGTTCCTTATAAAAAAATTTCCAATTCACATTAACCCTAGAGGGCCGGATAGAATTGCCCCTGGGGGCTTCTGAGGCTGTAACTCTTGACAGGAATAGGGAGTCTCATATCATATTGATGGCATTATACTGATTTTTTCTAGAAAAGAAGTAACAATTTTTCTAGACTCATTGATAAAAATTCAGGCGCCTTCTACCTCAGTAAAATTTGTTGGGGTTCAGTGGCGTGGGGCCTGTTGAGATGTTTCTATTAAAGAAAAGGATACATTATGTATGGCATCTGGGCCCCCTCACACTAAAAGAGGAGGCACACTGCCTAGGGGGGTCTCTTATTTTCATGCGTTTCTCCAGTCTATTTATCAAGTGACTCAAAAGCTTCTAGGTTTGGGTGGAGCCCAGAACAAGAGAAAGCTCTGAAACAGGTCCAGGTTGCTATGGAAAGGCGCTCTGTGACACTAGCCAATAGGACTGATAAGAGTGATTGTTTTCCATCATTCTGGAATGGTCCAAGACTTGTCATTGATGCTGTAATTGTGCTGACATAAGTCGCCCCACAGAAGTCCAGGGGGCCAGGGGGAACCGCAGACCCTCAAAACAAGTTGAGTTTGGAATGCAGTGGTGTGGATCTAGGGTTTCTGCAAAAGAAGATTTAAAGCATCTTTATTGATTTTTAAAATGTACATGCAGCAAGTGAAGGTGGTCGTGATAAAGAATTTGTTGTGATTAGGAGTTGGTTCAACAATTTCAACGTTAGAGCATATTGCATAACATTAAATCATAATTAGGAGTGGCTCCCCCTACTGGTCTGTCCATTTGTCATGCCATTGTGGTTGCTTCCATGTTAACTGATGCTCAACGCTATACCACCTGTAGTGCAAATGCCCGCAAGCTCATCCATAGAAAATGGGTTTTAGCAGTTTCAGACTAAGAATAAATGGGCAGTCCACTTCTAAGAGATTAGCCACTGAAAACCTTACGAATAGCAGTTGAATAGCATCTGATATAGTGTTGGATGATGTGCCATTCATGTTTGGACTCGCAATAACCCTGTGGAAGAGCTGCCTCCTCAAATACAGTGCAACTCAATGACATGGATGGTGCAAAGCTCTGGAGACCTTCATGTGCTGATCGGGCATGACTCAAAATGAGAAGAAACAGTTACAAACAGCCATCAATGATCAGAACATGGAATGTATTAACTTGGGCAATGTGTATATTGTTAAAAATGAAGTGGAGCACATGAAGATCCGTGTCCTAGTCATTAGTTAGTTGAAATGCACTAGTAGTTACCCTTCTAAGTGACAATCGCTGCTTTACTGTGCTGGAAATTACAAATGGAAGGGGGATGGCATCAGAGTTCTCATAATAAAGAACATTTCAAAACCAATCTTGAAGTACAGTACTGTAGGTAATGGAATAATATCTATATGCCTACCAGAAATGAGTTAATATGACTGTTCAAATCTATAGATCAACAACTAAAGTCAATGATGAATACATCGAAAAGTTTTAATAAGTTCTGCAGTCTGGAATTGATGAGAAACTTGGAACAAAATAGAAGAATCATTAGTCAGAAACTAGCTTTGGTGATAGAAACAAAGCTTTCGTGACAAAGATCATAAGATAGAAGTTTTGCAAGACTGGCAAGTTGATCATTTCAAATATCTTTTTTCCCAACAACCTAAATGAAGAACATCACAAACTGGTTAAGAGGGATGAGGTGTGTTTCAGGGCTGTACCATCTAGCCCAGACCAAGTATGCTGACCTCTGAGGACTGCAGAGGAGCAGAAAGGAGCTGGCTTGGAACAGAGTCATCAGTGGCCCAGTAATGCTAGCTATTGGTACCAAGGGGTGACTATCTCATGCAGGCCCGGCTGTAGCTCAGAGAAGGTCTAGGAAAGAGTGTCGAGTCAGCTTGTGAAGGCCTGGCCATCCTTACCTACAGCCCCAGTCTGCTGCACACCTCGGTAGAGACTCATGTCTAGCATCCTATGCTACGGTAGATGGGGTGTTGGGCCAGAAGCATGAAATCAGTCTCCACCTGTACCCCTCTGGTCGCCAAGGCACCTGACCCGATGGACTAGCCCACCCACTCCCTCATCCCTTGCACCATACCTTCGCCTCTGAATCTGCATGCAGACTAAGCCTCCAGAAACACGAAACATCATGGATCCCTTCATGGAGAACTGTCTAGCCCACCCTTCACTGGGTGCTCTTGAGACAATGTTTTCTTTTTGGTAAAGTTAGGCTGAGACTACATCTAGTGGGTCTCATCTTTGCTGGAGAACAAATCTCCCTGGGGCTTACAGTGGGCACCGGACCCTGGATATCAGAGAAGGTGCTAGATGGGTTCATTCAAGCACCAAGTAGCTATGAAGCCCCTTCGCTTGCAGACACAGTTGTAGGCACTTAGCATCCATCGGTGAAAAGGAAGACAGGAACCAGCCCTCTTGCCTTCCATTCTAATTAAGTCGTCAGGGGAACGCCAGCTTTCTGAAGCAGGTGCTGTTCGTTTGGTGTCCTCACGTTCCTTTAAATAGGAACGCCATGGGCTGCAGTCTGCAGGCGATGGTGGAGCCCAGCAGCTACGGAAAGAGTGAGTAGAATCTGAGTGGATCCACAGAAGGATGGAGGTTGTGTCTGGTCTGTACGTGGTACTTGGCTGGAAGGATGATTTGGGGCGTGGCGCGTGCGGGAGTAAAGTAGTCAGAAAGAGCGGAGGTGGAGTCTGAGGGCCCGGGGAGCAAAGGGGTTGCTGGAGCTCAGAGCAGCCACGGAGAGACTCGGCTCCCACCGTTTTCTCCAGGTCTGCGGGTCCTTCCCTTCTTCTGAGCCGCCCCCCCCCCCCCCCCAAACAGGGTCTGGGGAGAAATCTCTGAAGCTGAAACTCTTGTGAAGGCGCAGCTGCGTGCGGAGCAATGGAAAAGCACGTCAGTGAGAGAAGGGACACTCAGGTGTGTGACGGGAATCAGCAGGCTTGTGCACAAAGTGAGGGTTTGCGCAGGCGCGGGCAGGGGGGTGGCCTCAGCGTGTCCACCAGTACCAGGTCTTCGTGGAGCATCCTGCGTGTTGGCTGTAAGGTGCTTAGGTACTTGGATAGTTTACTTTGCAGTGGGAAGGACCCAGGGTAGACAAGGGCATAATCCAGGCTTGCTGGGGAAGAGGAGTTGTCCAGACCATTGAGGGAGGATTGCCTGGCACTCGGGCTCTGTGCTAGCCCCCTGCTTGATGACCAGACCTCACGCTGTCAGGATGGCAAGAGTAGGATGTTAGCATGAGACTGGTCTCCAAAGGGCTTGGCGACCAGAGGGACTTGGCCCCTTGCAAGTGTACCCAGGGAGGGCAGTCTGATGGGAAAGGCCAGGCTTCTGACCCCAGCGCCCTTCACCCTCACCCACAGATTCATCTCGTACATCCTGGGCACCTAGTTGGAAAGTGACTCTTTTTTCCATCCAAGACTGATTTCCCATCCGTCCCCCAGAGAGATTGCCTCTCTGAAATTCCTGCTGGAGAACTTGCAAATTACTGTGACCAAACCAGATCTACAATTTCTACCTTCTCGTGGCTCAGCTGAATCTCCAAGAGGCCACGGAACGAGCTCATGGGTGAGGAAAACGGGGATAACTGCTTGTGAGAGATGGCGAGGGAGGCAAGGTGTCCTCTGAGGAGAACACAGAACTGGGGGCGGGGACCAGAGCTAAGTTCCCTCAGATCCCTCCACCGGTGGAGCACTGTCTGGAGCACTTTTTGGAGTAGGAGTCTTGGGATTGGGCATCAAGGCAATGGGCTTTCTTCTGTCATTGGCAAGGCACAAGAAAGGACAGTTACATGGGTGATCTCCTCTCCTCTTGCAGCCCCAGATCCACAGAAAACGGTAGATGCAGCAACTCACCTAAGACCCTCCATTGTTAGTGATTATGGTCCTCTTCCCATGATACTACTGCAAGAGGAGCCATTACCACCAGTGACCCCACCACCCTCTCCATCACCAGCGACCCCACCACCACCACCACCACCACCACCACCACCACCACCACCACCACCACCACCTCTAACACCTGCACCAGAAGGACAGTCTGCTGGAGAACTAGAGTCTCACTTTGGGCCAGTTCCAGATCATCCTCCAGAAGAAGCTGATGATGGGGCTCATGATCCTACTGCAGCAGTGGAGCAGGGGCAGTCACCAGAGACTTCCTCCCCAACTCCATCCCCAGAAACTGTGGGATAGCCTATTGGAGAGCCAGTGTGTTATCATGGGCCAGCTACAGTGTGCCATGGGCCTCGCTCCCTGATTCTGCAACAGCATGTACCCTGGAGGCAGCCCAGGTCCTCCACAGCCAGCTCCAGCCAGGGCTGCAGCATCCCAGTCTCTTAACGTATATTGTCCACATCAGCTCCTCATCCACATCCAGGAACCAGATGGTTCAGAAGTAGAGCCCTCACTCCCCAAATCCAAGGGGGTATTTTTTTTCTTTGCTTGTTTTTTCTTTAGTATTTTCTCAGCTTGTGTGATACTATTTTTAATGTAGATTTCTAATTAAATAAAGTTGGCCTGACTCATTCTAAAAGTGTGAGGTGACTTTACGTACTTTCTCAGTCGTAGAAAACTATCATTAGTATCTGCTTCCAGAAAATGTTCACCCCCACAAACTGGAACCTGAACCCACAAAGCAGTCCTGACCCAAGATTTGTCCCCAACCCATGCAGTCAGTGACTAGTTTGCTGTCTCGGTGTTTATCTGCTCAGAATTTCATATCTGACTGGAAATATCCTAATGTGCTTTGATTTGCTGTAGTCGTTTAGTTTAATGTCTACTAGGATCACCCTTGCTAGAGCTAGCTAGAGTGCTCAATGGAATCCCACTGTATGAATGGACCATCTTTTGTTCATTTATCTGTTAATGGGCATTTGGGTTGTTTCTTTCTTTTGATTGATTGGTTTTTTTCTGTGACCTTGATAAATAAGTATTTGCATGGCTGCCTGTCCACAGGCTACATTGCAATTAGGTAAGGAGGAAGAGTGAAAACATAGCTTAGGTTTGGGGAATGGGAATGAGGAGAGAGAAGAGATATAAGCTATGGGAGTTGAGGAGGTGGGAAAGGTCTAGATGGGGGTAACACTGAGGTTGGTGGTCCTGGTAGGAGGTTCGATGCAGCACTGATTTGATGATTGAGAAAGTGGGAGGAGGCAGTAAGGGGAGTGAGGGTGGGAGGGGTCAGGGCATCACCACCAGGTGTGTGAGCAAGGATGTGGAAGGGGAAAGGAGGTAGCCCAGTTAAGGGTGTGAGGAGGGTTTAACCATGAGAATGGATTGCCCACAGTAGATACAGGCATGGAAGAAATAGAAGTAGAAGGGAATGGTGCAGCGAGTGCCCAGATGTGACCATGATGATTGGAGAAGTCCAGGACGCCACCCAGATATCAGGAGCGAGGTGGGAGGCACGTCAGTAGAAGACATAGTGTAGGGATTGGGGAGGTAAAAGGTTCAGTGGAAGATCAGCTGTGGTTGTTGCGAAGGTGGAGGAGTCAAGGCAGAGCAGCTGTGGGAAGTGTGAAGATGCCCAGGCCAGAACTCAGCTTGGGATTGAAAACTGAGGATGTGGTACCAAAGATATCATTGCTGATGTCAGATGGGTCTTGGATGAAAACAGGGAATACCGGGAAGACTTGGGTTTCATTGATTATACAAAGGCACTTGTGCTTCATAATGAAATATGGATACATTGAGAATAATGTGAATTCCATCACACTTCATTGTGCTTATAAAGAATTTACACATTGCCCAAGAGGGAGTCGTTCCAATAGCACAAGGAAACACTGCCTGGTTTAAGATCAGGAAAAGTGTGTGCTAGAGTTGAGTTATTTCACCATAATGACTGGACCTATATTATGAGCAAATAGTCAGACTATGTGAAGATTAAAGGGGCATCAGGAGTGGGGAAAGGCTAATCAACCTCCTGTCACATGCATATGCCACAACCTTTCTTCCTGAAAGGGAGGATGACTTGAAGCAGTGGCTGGGGAAGATCAAGAACTTTTGCTTTCAATATAAATTGCAAATCAAAAGGCAACCCAAACCCTCACCATTAGACCCGAAACTCATGGTAAATGAGGAAAACAAATAAGGGTTTCATTTCTCTTGGAGTCACAATCGAGGCTCCTGGAAGCAGCAGTCAAGAAATAAAGGATAGATTACACTAAGCAAATCAGCACGAGGGCTTGTGAAAGTGTGGAAGGGCAGCAAGGTCCTGTGGAGGACTAAGGTGTGCCTGACCCAAGTCGTGACTGTTTAATTTGCCTCAGATACGTGTGACGGCTGGACAATGAAGGAGGATACGGAAGAACTGATGTATTTGAGTTACGGTGCTGGTGAAATACTGTGGACTGCCAAACACCGAATCTGTCTTGGAGAAGTACAGTCAGAATGCTCCTGAAAGGTAAGGCTGCCAAACTTTGTTTCATGGTCTTGGACATGTTATCGGGAACAAGCAGTGCCTGGAAAAGGATATTTCGCCTGGTAAAGTAGAAGACCGGGGAACAGAAGGCCGGCTGTGTATGTAAGGGATTGATATGTTGACTGTAGCAAGAGTTGGCTGACACACAAAAATAATTGGGAGACTGGCAGAGGACCAGGTGCTGCTGTGTCCCCTGGTGCATAGGATCGCTATTAGTTTGAACTGATTCCATGACACCTAACAAGCTTCAAAATTCTCTCGCCCCAAATAGGAAGGCTCCATAGTGCTCTAAAATCCTTCCAGTTTCATGTTTTTCTTCTCTCCTCCTGATTCCTGATGCCCTCGCCCCAGTGCCTGATATGCTGTCTGAGGAACACACTTAGTACATCCCAACATACCTTGCCCTTTCTGCTGCTGATCTCTGGAAGGCCTTTTCTCTATTGATTGTCATGGGTCAAGGTATCAAGGAACCTTCCCCGTTTGCCATTGGTCAGACAGAATCCATCATAATATGGAGCACTATTTATTCCTTCAGAATGCTAGGTTCATATTGCTCAGCCTGCCATTTTTGTTGCTTGTCCATTCCGGTGCTTGAACACTAGTTCCATGTTGTACGGTGGTGCTATATTCCTTTATTCAGGCAGAGGAATAATGTTTGACAGCCAGTGCGTATTCATTAAATATTTCTGAATGCTGAGAAATGTGGACATGGTTGCTTTCCTCATAAAACTCATGTGGTAGTTGAGAGACCCAATTGTGAGAACTTCTTACCACACTCAGGATGATTTGAAAGACAGACAAAATTCTTAATAAATTTGTTCAGCTGTTCTTTAAGAAACTTAAAAAAAAAAAAACTCATGTGGTAGTAAGGCCTGAAACAAATACAAGTAAGCAGACAAGCATAAAATAGAATACACATTTTGAGAAGTAATTTTGTTCTGTGCTTTTGATTAAGGCAATGCAATGAAGAATTAACCAAAACCAAGCCAAACCCACTTCCATAGCGACCCTGTAAGACAGGAGAGAACTCCTCCTGGGTTTTCCAAGACTGTAATTCTTAAGGGAGTGGAATGGCTCATCTTTCTCCTGGAGAATGAACAGGGAACTGTGGAGTAGACAGGTTGGCTGAGGAGGCTTTTCTGAGGTAACCTTTCTTGGTAACAAGGAACTGATCAGGCCTGAGTTAAAAGGGTAGCACTTTATTTCAAGAGAGTGGAAAGTAATAATTACAAAGACCATCTTTATTGGACCAACAAGTTTCTCAGGGCACATGTACACACTCACCTTTCAATGAGAATTTATATAGAAATGGAAGAGCAAAGTACACATTTTCAATCAGTCGAGGGTAGTAGAAAGGAAGAGAATTCTACCTTGAAAGGCTATCGCATCCAGTTACAGTATACAGGAATGCTTGCATGAGGATATGTAAAAGGGATTCAAACTTGGGATATAGAGCAGTTGTAAATCTTGACTGATTCCAAGATATCTGTAACCAGGCTACACATTATGAACCTCTTTGTGAAGGAAACTTTGCCTGAAATTTGTAAGGAGTAAATTGAAACCCTTTATTCTCATTCTATGGTCTAAAACACCATTTGACTTTAAGAGAATAAAAGACATTCATGTAGGTGAGTATCTTTGTGATTAGAAAAAGGGTAACCAACCAAACAAAAAACAAGAAACCCTCAGTGGCATTACTCATAGCAAACAAACAAAAAAAAATCTGTGATTGAGTCACTTCCAACTCACAGAAGTAGACAACCTCACCTTTCTTTCACGGAGAGGCTGCTGGGGATGACCCACCTAACACCCAGTGATCACCATTTACTGAGCATCTAGCATGATCCTGGTTCTCTACACAGCACTATCACTGCAATGCCTATTTTTCTAATTGGTGAAGACATGTGAGGCAATAATAAACCGCTGAACATTGTTATGTGCCATTGAGTTGCTTTTGCCTGATAACAACACTGTACAAAAGAACGAGACACAGTGGAGTCACCAGGAAACCAGCTTCATAATGGATATAGTTGAGCCCATTGTTTCAGTCACTGTGACCAACTGTCTTGTAAAGGGCCTTTCTCTGTTTTGCTGTGCCTCCACTTTACCCAACAGGATGTCCTTTGGCAGGTACTGGTCCCTCCCAATAACATGGACAAAGAACTTGAAGCAGTCTTGTCATCCTGGCTGTATTTCTTTCCAGATAGATTGGTGTGTTCTTGCAGCCCATGGTACTTTCAATGGTCTTCACAAGTGTCATCATTCAAAGTCATTGGTTGTTCTGCCAGGTTCCTTTCTCCAGGTTCATTTTTCACACACACACACACACGAGGTGAATGGAAATCCCATAACTTGAGTCAGACCCACATTCATCATCAAAGTCTCATCTTTGCCCTTCAGCGCTGTACAGAGCTCTCATGAGATGGATTTACTCAATGCACTGGATAGTTTGATTTCTTGACTGCCACTTCCATGAGCATTGCCTGTGGATCCCAACAGGACAAAATCCTTGACAACTTCTGTTTTTTCTCTGTTTATCATAGTGTTGCCTACTGGTCTATTTTGTGGATTTTTGTTATCTTTATATTAAATTATCATCCGTACCGAAGGCTGTAATTCTTAAACTTCATCAGCAAGTGCCTTAGGCCCATTTATTGTCTGTAATCAAGGCTGTCACTATTCGAAGTCAGAAATTGATGTTAAAAGTTGATTATGGAATAGTTCCGATGTGACACATTTTAAAATGACAAATCTGGATTCAATGTAGGCTTGGTCTAATTATCAATATGCATTCCTGTTCTATCTTTTCCTTCCACAGGTAATGGTTTGTTTGTTTTTAAACTACCTTTCCTTATTTCTCCTAATGGCTGTAATATCATTGAAGCAACATGAACTAAACCAGGCTGTCTTTGCAGGAATCTGTTAATTGGCTTGTTTTCTAAGTCAATCAAGGTCAACATTTCCCCTTTGATCCCCTTCTCCTGCATCCCCCGCTTCCTTCACGCTTCCCCTTTTGATTGTTTGCATGATTGCTTTGCTTCTTCTTCCAGTTCCTCATGTGCACACTGCCAAAGTTCGTGCACATTTAGACATTATTTTTCTAGGCCCGCCATAATAGCTCATCGCCTTCTTGCCACAGGGCATTCCCAGCTGGCATTGTTGTCTTGCAACTTGTTTGCCTCTTGGTCTCCATAAACAAATGCCAACCTCAGCTGGCACCTCTTCTAGAGTCATTTGATTCCAACCTCTTTCTGATGCACTGGTGGCCTCAGGGAGTTGGCCCACACTTTTCCCAGCCGCATCCTCACCTCCTGGGACTTGGCAAATATTATTTTAGGTCAGCTGTGTTAATAGTCTTCATAAAACTGCTTGATGACTACAGATGGGTCTTTATCCCTCATGCGCTGTATCCCTTTTGAACCAACACCATGTGAAAAAACAACAATGTAGAACATCTGTGAGTTATCTTGTTGGCTTTTAAAAAGTTGTAATTTCAGAAATGCAAGGGAAGCATGAGTATTTATGAGCTATAGTGGTTCTTATAGTGAATTTATTTTCTTGATGATATGTATATATATATTTGTCTCTATGCTAATAAGATGAAGCAGAGTTCATTCAAGGTTCATATGAACTTTAAAGAAAAACCTCAATGGTCAACTTCCCAAATCTACTCAATTGCCCCACCATTGAGTGTCAGTTTGTCATACTGAGATGCCCTTTGTGTTGCAGTGACACAGGATGTTTTTCCATTAGTATTCCAAGTGCCAGCATGGTCATCCATGGTTCCTGTAGGCAAATTAGGAATCAGGCAAAGGTGGTCCATTCTGAGGGATTAAACATGGAGACCCTTATGAACAGTCGTGGACTACTGTAAGCAGAGTAGACATTAATGATGAGGATGGAGTAGAGGTTTGAGGACCTTTATTTGCTGATAGTGCCCAATGAAAAATGAGAAGAAACAGTTATAAGCACTCATTAATAATCAGAATGTGGAATGTACAAAATATAAATCTAAGAAAATTGGAAGCTGTCAAAAATGAAATTGAATGCATAAAGATCAATACACTAAGCATTAGACAGCTTAAATGGACTGGTACTGACCATTTTGAGCCAGACAATAAAATGGTTTACTATGTCAAGAATAAAAAATTAAGGAGGAATGATGTCACATTTGTCATAAAAAAAGAACCTAACAATATCTATCTTGAAATATAATACTGTCTGAATTAGTTAATATCTATATGCCTATAATAAATTCTAGTTAGTACAGCTATTATTCAAATGTATGCTCCAATTACTAAAACCAACGATGGAGAAATTGAAATATTGTACTAAGCACATCAAGCTGAAATTCAAACACACATTGATAATTGGAATGTGAAAGTTGGAAACAAAGAGAGGAGTATCAATAGCTGAAAATATGCCCCTTTTGATAAAAAATGAAGATGATGATCACAAGATAAATTTTGCAAGATTAAAGCTTCTTTATTATGAATATCTTTATCCTGCAACATAAATGGTGACTGGACTCATGGAAGTCATCAGATGCAATGTACAGGAATAACATTGACTATATCTGTGAGAAGAGACTATGGAGACACTGGATACCAGCAGTGAAAATAAGGCCGGAAAATCAGGTCACCATTTGCTTGTTTGCAAGTGCAAGTGCAAGTGGACACTGAAGAAAATTGAATTCAGTCCATCAGATGCAAAATGGGACCTGGAGTGTATCTTCCCTGAATTTGAAGACCTTTCTAAGAATATATGTGTTAAATTGGACACTAATTACCAAAGACCAGAGAGTTTGGCAGTGACATCCAGAACATCATACGTGAAGAAATTAAACACATGAAAAACCATGGAAAGACTGGAAGGAAAATATTAACATGGATGTCAGATACAATTCTGAAATTTGATCTGAAATGAATTACTAAATGAAATTAAAATGTCCAGCAAAAAAGCTGAACATAAATCTTCAAGGAGGGAGGAAATATGGGGGTGATGGAAAAAGAGAACCACATTTACAGAAGAATATTGTTATTGATTTAATATCTTGATAGGTGCTGTTTGCCTCTTTAAAAACAAAAACAAAAATCCCTCCAGATTTCTTATTCCTTAGACCTAAATATTGATCTGAGAGCATTTTTTAAAAATAAAAGGAAGAAAAGTAGAATGGATATGGACTTGGAGCCTCAGTGACCAACAAGTTCATTTCAAACATGTTTATAAAAAAGGAAGAAAACTTCAGATGGCAACAAGAGCAGAAAAAAGTAAATCAGCACAATGAAATGTGAAAAGATTTGGAGCTAGAAAGTCAAAAAGGAAGAAGACACCATTTCTCAAGTGGAAAGAACTAAAGAAAACTTTCAAGCCATGACTTGAAATACTGAACAATTCAGTGGGTAGTACCCGTGGGCAGTACCATGGACAGTATCCATGGCCAGTTTCCATGTCCAGTACCTGTGGGCAGTACCATGGACAGTATCCATAGCCAGTTTCCATGTCCAGTAACCGTGGGCAGCACCATGGAAGCAGTACCCATGGGAAGTACCATGGACAGTACCATGGGAAGTATCCATGGCCAGTAACCGTGGGCAGCACCGTGGAAGCAGTAAGAAATCAAGTGAGAAACTCAATTCATATCGAGGGTTTATTTTAATTTTAATTGGTGAGTATTATTCATTGTTTGTACTACTGAGTGCTAAGATGGTGGGCATGTTGTCCTGTTGAGAAATGAAGCAGACTGAATTTAGGTGATGCATTAAATTAGATGTTTTCTGAGACAGCTTGTTTGGTCCTTTCAGATAACTAGGTGCTCTGAGGCTCTCTGCTTCCTTTCCAAACTTGAGTAGAGATGCCCCTTTCTCTGATCCCATTGTATTCAGTGCTGAAAATACGGGGATGGGTTTTCTTTGCTCTCAGGACTCATGGAATTTTCTTTCATCCTCTTTGCTTCTTCCTCAAGTGAACACATACCCCACAATACAGCTCTATGGTTAACATTGATCCTACTAAATATTTCTAGGTACTAATTCACCCCCTTTCCCTGTTTCTTTCAGGAGTACTCAGTATTATTTATTCCATTTCTATGACTCTGAAAACCAAGCACTCCTATTCAAATTCACTTGAAGAGAGTAAACAAATGATCTTTTTTAGCATTAAATTAAAGTTGAAAGTAGTGGACATCAAACTTAAAACTCAACCCACTGTTGTGGAGTCGATGATGGCTCATACAGACCCTATAGGACAGGGTAGAACTGCCCCTGTGAGTTCCTGAGACTATTCATTTGTGCAAAAAGCCCCATCTTTCTGGTTGCTTTGGACTCCTGACCTTGTGGTTACTAGCCCAACACAAAATTGCTAAGGCAAGAGAAGGGAAATTCATAGGATTAAAATTTCAAATTATTTTCCTGCCTATGCAAAAGCATGAAATGATTTTCACAATGATTTGCTGATAGTTGGTACTTAAAAAGATGGAATTATAACTGACTTTACAATAGTTTTTCTAATATTTTTCTTTACTTCCTGAAAATTGAATTCTCCAGCATCTCATTTTTGGAATGTATCTTGATTTTGGGTAACATTTTGGGAAAACTGGCTGAGGTCAGAAGTCTGAGGCTATAAACTGAGCATATTTAATTAGTGTAAGGTGATAGTGGAATAAAAACCAGCATTTATATCTCCAGAGTACCAAGGAGTTCAGCTACCCACAACACTCATACAATAAATACTTTAAAATTTCAGGAGAAAATGAGAAAACTAATGTAAGTTACCAAAATTAGCACTTGCTAGTCTATTTTTCCCTGTTAGAACAATTAGTTTGTGAAGAAATGGTAACAAGGCTGACATTTGTGTAGAAAAGTGAAGCATCAAATGGTCAAAGGCTACGGAGAAGAAGTCTAGAGGATTCTAGATGATCTTGGGAATTGCTGTATGCAGCGGTATCGTACAGCAAATTTATGTCTTTTGATCTCTTTATTACTGCTTCCAATGGCCATTAATTGTGGATCCAAGCAAGACAAAATCCTTTACCACTTCAATCTTTGCTTGATTTATCATGATCTTACCTATTGGTCCAGTGGCGGGACTTTGGGTTTTCTTTACATTGAGTTATAATCCAGACTGAAGGCTGCAACCCTTGACCCTCATCAGCAGTGCTCCAGGTCCTCCTCACTTTGAATCGGCAAGGCTGGTACCCTGCATATTGCAGTTTGTTCATGAGCCTTCCATACTGATGGCCCATTCTTCTTCTTCGAAAGCCTGAAGAAGAATCAATGCATTCGAATTCTGATGCTGGCAAAGAATATTTAAAGTACCATGACCTGCCAAAACAGAAAACAAAATTGTTTGGGAAGAAGTACAGCCAGAATGCTCCTTAGAGGCAAAAGGATAGCTAGACATTGTTTCACATACGTTGGACTTGTCATGAGAGATCAAGCCTTGGAGACGACCCTTATGTTTGGTAAAGTAGAGGGGCAGCAAAAAACATACTCTCTCATGTTTCCTGATTTTAAATCATGCAGGACCCCTTTGTTCTGTTAGAACAACTACTTCTTAGTTTACGTGCAGGTTCCTCGTGAGACAAGAAAACCTGAAGCCCACTGCCTTAGAGTCAGTTCTGATTCATAGCAACCTGGTAAGACAAGCTCAACTGCTCTCTAGGATTTCGAACACTTTAAAGCTTTACAGAAGAAGGGCATCTCGCCTCACTTTCTCACAGTAGCTGTAGGTTTAAACCCCAGCTTTATCATTGTCAAATCATGGGGTCACACACTGCACCACCAGCACTCTTTTGGGCTTAATAGAATGCCTAGAATTCTCATACTTGGCAATATTAGCCATGATGTGTTATAATTAACATAGATCAATGCTATGTTTTTGGAAGTAACTGAAAATTTAGAAGACTTAATTATTTAAGGCCACTTGAAATTTGAATTAATGTGTATGTTTGACTATAGCTTTATATTTTCACAATTAGATGTATTAACCTTGCTTTGTCTTATTGTTTTTCTGTTCTTTTTTGTAATACTTCTGAATGAGAACCAGAAAATATAATGAAAATCAAATTATTTTAAAAACTAGGCTTGTAGTAAGCAAGGATAACTGACTACATTCTCCTATTCTTACTCTTTATTTATTCCCACTAAACTCCCCATGTCCAGGATCTAAGATCATATTTTATATTTAAATCTCATGAAATCTTTTACCATAACATGATTACTGTTATGTAGCAAGTCGAAGGGGTGCCTGGCCCAATCCATGGTATTTTCAATAGCCTCGTGTGCATGTGAAAATTGGACATTGAATAAGAATGACCAAAGAAGAATCGATGCATTTGAATTTTGGTCTTGGAGAAGAATATTGAAAGTACTGGACTCCTAAAAGGACAAACCAATCTGCCTTGGAAGAAGTATGGGTAGCGTCCTCATTAGAAGCAAGGATGGCAAGACTTACTTACTTTTGATATGTTGTCAGGAGAGACCAGTCCCTGAAAAGGACATTATGCATAGTAATATGGGGGGTGGGCAGCAAAAAAAAGAGGAAGGCCCTAGAAGATTGATCGACTGCAACAATTGGACTCAAATATGGGAGCACTTGTGAGGATGGCAACAGGACCAGGCAGGGTTTCATTCAGTTGTGCAGAGGATTGCTATGGATCAGAATCAACTCACTGGTACCTGATAACCACAAGGTTGTTGGCAGCAAACGTTTAGAATGAAGTCTACTTATTTATTACTGATTGGCTCTTATTTCTAAGTTCCTTTATACCTATAGGGTCACCGTGAGTCAGAATTGACTCCATAGCACCGAGGTGTCATTTTTTGGTAGTTCATTTGATTTTACATCTTATATCTTCATTCTATTACAAGTCAGATTCTGCATTTAACTTTATGCTTTTCACCTCTTCCTAGCATACGTTACCTGGTTCTACAGTTCCCCCTTTCAGATGACCAGAGGTAGCATAACTTTTGCTAGCTTAGGGCTCAAGATGCCCTGCTTCCGATTCCACCTATTTGGAGGGCAAACAGTCTAGTGACCTTGCGGGAAGAATAATGGAACACCCCACTTTAAAATGAGCAGAGGAAGCAAGTGTGGAATGGTTCACCTTCAGCTGGTGCCATCTTTGGATTAAAAACAAACAAAATAAAAACCTAATAAAGATCCCCATGCTGGATAATTTCTAAAATACAAACAACAGAAAAATACTGGCAAGGACATTGTTGGTTACAAAGCATTCCCTAGAAGAGAGCTATAAGCAAAGTGAGATTATTTTAAACTAATGCATTACTTTTTTCTTTTTAAATTGCCTGAGCTTTGAGTCATCTCAGTTTTATATCAGAATAAATGTTCCTGGTTGATTTTATTTATTTCATTGTTTGCCTAATATTTCACTTATATTAGGCTTAAAGTTTTAACTCATTTTTATTGCCTGATAATTTAACCTATTTCATTATTTCACTGACCTAGTTAGTTTATTGGAACTGTAGTTTAGTCACATATGATACAGAAGTATGAGGTTATACATTATTATAATTTATCATCAATAGCTTATCCATTTCCACCAAGTTTCAAAGTCAGAACATACTTACATCTGTTACTGAGATATAAGGTGGGATATTCAGAAGGTGATGCTAGCTCATAATATATGCTTTTATAGAAAAAAATCCACTAGTAAAGTCATGACAGAGAAGTATTTAATTCAGGTTTCTACCACTATTTTTTCTAATATAAATTATCAATTTAATGAGAATATATGCTTTTTTGTTAACACGCTGCAATGTAATAATTCTGGTAAGTCAAACTGATAGGTTTTAATTGATAAGACCCTATTCATCAATTTATGGAATCATAATTATTACTTGTTTTTGTCTTTTGCTAGAAAAGGATGATTGTCTATCTTACTTTATGAAGCATTTTTCTTTCCAGATTTGTTTAAAGGAAGAGTGAAAACATTTAGGCATGCCTTTATTTTAAAACATATTACTACGTTTTCGTCTCATGTGACAATTAATTGCCAACTCATTCTCTCTGGAGTGCTTGTCATCATTCCATTTGCTCTAATTAGATCAAGATATAGTGTGTCCCTGTAGAATTATAAAGTTAATATCAGCTCCTTGTAGTCTGGGCAACTGAGCCCTGCTGGTGTAGTGGGTGATACCTTGGACTGCTAGCCACAGGGTCAGTAGGTCACCAACTGCTCCATGGAAGAAAGATGAGGCTTTTTGTTGTTGTTAGGTGCCATTGAGGTAGCTCTGACCCAGAGAGACCCTCTGCATCCCAGAACAAACCCCACGGGGTCCAGCACCACCCTCACCATTCTTCCTATGCTTGAGTCCATTGTTGAGGTGCTCTGTCAATCCGTCCCTTTGAGGGCCCTTCCTCCTGGTTTACCAAGCCCCTCTCCTTAACCAGGCATCATTGCCTTACCCAGGGCCTGGTCTCTCCGACTACTTCTCCAAAGAACAGGAAATGAAATCTTGTCTTCGTTGCCCCCCGGCTGTCCTTCTCCACAAACAGCTCAGTTGGCCCTGTTAGCAGTCAACTGCATTTTCAACATTCTTCTCCTGCACTACAGTGCAAATGCATCCAGTCTTCCTTGTCGCATGTCCAGCTTTCTCATGCGTATGAGGCAATTCAAATTATTATGGTTTGGGTCAGGTCCCCCTGACAGCTCATTACATCCTTGCTTTTCAACACACCAAAGAGGTCTTGTACAGCAGATTTACCAAATAGAATGTGTCTTTTGATCTCTTGAGTGTTGCTTCCATGAGCATTAATTGTGGATTTAAGCAAGACAACCTCCCTGGCAATTTCAATCTTATCTCCATTTACCATGATGTTAAATATTGGTCTAGTTGTGGGGATTTTGATCTTTACAATGAATCGAAATTCATACTTAAAGTAGAAATCCTTGGTTTTCATCAGCAAATGATTCAAGTCCTC
Source organism: Tenrec ecaudatus (assembly GCF_050624435.1). Classification (NCBI taxonomy): domain Eukaryota; kingdom Metazoa; phylum Chordata; class Mammalia; order Afrosoricida; family Tenrecidae; genus Tenrec; species Tenrec ecaudatus. The sequence continues at coordinate 25,075,477 of NC_134539.1, read as the reverse complement.
CTCACTTTCAGCAAACCACGATCGTTTCATTTGCATATTGAAGGTTGTTAATAAGACATCCTGTAATCCTGATGCCATGTTCTTTTTCATATAAACCAACTCCCCTGATGATTTTCTTAGCATACAGGTTGAATAAATATGGTGAGATGATATAATTCTGTCTCATACCTTTCGTGATTTAAACCATGCTATGTTCCCTTGTTCTGTTTACGCAACACCTCTTGATTTACTTAGAAGTGTCCCATGAGCACAAGGAAGTGTTCTGGAATTCTCATTCTTCTCAAAGCTATCTATAATTTTTATGATTCACACAGCTGAGTGTTGTTGCACAGTCAATAAAACACAAGGGAACATCTTTCTGGTATTTTCTGTTTCAATCAAGACCACCTTACATCAGCAATGATATCCCTTGTTCCACACCATCTTCTGAATCTGGCCTCAACCTCCGGCAGCTCTCTGTCAGTGTACTGCTGCAACTCTTTTTGGATGAATTTTTGGCAAAATTTTACTTGAATATAATACCAAATATATTTTATCAGTTGAACCTTCTGTTGGATATAAATACAGGTGCATTGGTTGACTAGAGAATCAAATCCAATGACACTCATACATGTGTGAGCGGGTGCTTTATTTTAAGAAGTAATTAAGAATCAATAAAACATCCCAGCATAGTATAACCAAAATTCATATGTACAATCCTAGTCCATAAGTCCCTCTACAGACTCACAAACCCACCTGCAATGATGCAGAATAGAGGAACATCACTGGCTCATGGGTATAAAGTCTCATGAAACCATTGACAGTGGATGCATCTCCGGGGCTCTCATAGTTCTCAGCATGGCTCATCAACGGGAAGGTGAAGGCAGACAGAGTGGGGATAGGGTCCCAGGACCCTCCTTCTAAGAAGGCCACTTCCATGAGGAGGGTTATGACCTAATTGGCAGGCTAGACTCTATTGCTACACTTTTATATCTTCAAGTTGACATGAAATTATATAACCACCACAATGGATTTCTTCTAGTCAGTTGACCAACTAGCCGTCTTCCAAATTTCCTGGCATAAACAAGTAAGTGCTTCCAGTCGTTCTTCAGCTTGTTGAAGCATTTCGATTGGTGTTCCATAATTCCCAGAGTCTTATTTTTGACTAATATATTTAGTGTAGCTTGAACTTCTGTCTTCAGCACCATTGGATCTTTCTCATATGCTACCTCCTGAAATGGTGGAATCTAATTCATTTTTGAATACAGATAATACAGTAACTGTACTTTTCCCATCTTAATTTGATGCTTCCTGAATCATGCAATATTTTCCCCAGAGAGTCTTTTGATATGAATCTCAAGGCTTAAATTTTTTCTTGAGTTCTTTCAGTTTCAGATATACTGAACGTATTCTTTCTGTTTGGTTTTCTAACTTTTGGTCTCTGCAAATTTTACTATAATATTTGACTTTGTCTTCTCAAGCTGCCCTTAGAACTTTCCTATTCTGACCTTTGATTTCATTATCTCTTCCATTTGCCTTAACTACTCTACAATGAGGGCAAGTTTTAGAGTCTCTGCTGACGTCTACTTTGGTCTTTTTGCTCTTTCCTATCTTTTCAATGACCTTTTGCTTCTTCGTGAACGGTGTTCATGATGTCCTCCGACAGCTCATCAGGCTTTCTGTCCTTTGTGTTCAATGCCCCAAATCAGCCTCGGAGATGTTCTCGAAAATCAGGTGGGATAGACTCAAGGTTAGATGTTGGCTCTCCTGGTCTTTTAAAATTTTTCTTCAGCTTTAACCCCAGTTTACATTTGAGCATTCATAGTCTATTGCACAGTCAGTTCCTGGCCTGGCTTTAGCTCCTTATATCGAGCTTCTCCATTATCTTTTCCCACAGATGTAGTCAATTAGATTTTTGTAGATTCCGCCTGGAGAAGTGCATGTGTATACCTACCTTTTGTTTTGCTGAAAAAAGATATTTGCTATGAACAAGGCATTGGTCTTGCAAAATTATAGGATGTGATCTGTGTGTTGGTTTCTATTACCAAAATGTTTTCATCCAACTTCTGTTCCTTCCCCTTTGTTTCCACTATTTATATTCTAATTTCTAGTAATTATCAATGTATCTTGATTGCATGTTTGGTCAACTTCAGTCTGAAGCCTTTATTGTTGAAGTTGTTAGGGTCTTTGAGTTATGTAGATTTTTACTCACAGTGCTCCTTTGCACAGCAGAAGGAAACACTAAACTCATTGCAACTTTTCAGTTATCGCTCTCATAGATCAGGCTTATATCTTAAAGCATTAATTTTATGCATTTTTCATATTTAGAATAAATCTTACCGTGTTATCTCTTGCCTGTGTCATCTTTCTTTATATGAATTCTGTTCTGTACTCACAGCCCCTGGGAACAGGTCTCATTTCCTGTATCAAATTAGTGTAAAACTTTCTCCCTATCTCATTATTTACTACTTAAAATTGAACAAATTAATTTATCTTTTTCAATCACTTGATATTTTGGCAGTTATTACTACTATAGGCTCATAGTGTTACTGTATATATGTGAATTATGCTATAGGGCAGCAATTCTCAAACTCTGGGTCGCGACCCTTTTGGGGGTTGAACGACTCTTTCACATGGGTCGCCCAATTCATAACAGTAGCAAAATTACAGTTATGAGTAGTAACGGAAATATTGTTATGGTTGGGAGAGAACCACTGCTATAGAACATACTTTCATATTAGTAAGACATATGATGTATTCATATCACAATGGAGAGATAACTTCTTAAATCAAGCCTAACACATTCTGCTCTTTAAGTTTAATATATGTCCAACAAAATCATTTTAATCTCGGACAAATGTAGCGAGATAGAGAATTTAACATTCATCTATTCATGCAAGCCTCCCACAATATCTTTTAAAGTGTCTATTTGTAATACCTTGACTGGTTTCCACCATGCCATGCTAATTGCCATGATCATGCTTTCATGTTGTTTAGAATATACCATGTTCATAAAAATTAGTCTTTAGAATATAAACATCCAAATGTATGCTAATTTATAAAGGGTATAAGAAACTAGTCGGCTAGTTCCTAACTCCATGGTGTCCAGAGAAGGAGCTGCCATCAACTTGGGTTCCAACATCTGGGCCTGCTTCCATCTACTCTTTGTTCATGTGATGTCATAGACATTGTCATAGACATTCGCAAGGCTTTCATTGGCAGGAAATAAGCAAAGGACAGGTAAATCTCAATGTTCTGTTAAAAATATAATTCTTCCAGAACAGATATTGCCTCTATGTCCTTTTTCCTCTGGGTACCAACCACATCTGCTCTCATGTGGTTCCTGAAATGGTCCTATGTTCTTTCCTGCCTCCGAAGGTTCTTACCCAGCCATTTCACCAAGTTATATTTTCTCCATCTCACAAACATGAGCCAATTTTGTACTTTCTTTTGAGATTCTAAACTGAAACTAATCCAGTTTCTCTAAAAATATTCTCTCAGCATTTTCTATGCTTTGTGGAGCTCACTATTTAATGGCATAGTTGCATGATTTTATTTGGCTAATGCTTCTGTCAAACTCTAGACTGTAAGCTTCATGATTCTCCAGTATACATAATAGTTGCCTAAGCATATTGAACCAATGAATGAATGTACAAAACTCAACTCTTTCTCTCCCACTGATAATATTTGCAAGGATATAAACAAATCACAAAAGAAGTAAATTGTGTTGTTTTAAAAATATTTCCATTATTATCATAGTTTAAAATAATAAAATGCCTTTTGACTTGGATTCATGTACCAAACAGTAAATACATCCCTAGTGATAAAGAGAGGAGAAAGTTGATTTATGTGTTAACTTTAGACATTATGAAAAATCTCTATATTAACTTGATCTTATCTCATGCCATATGAGATAGTATATTTTATCTATTCTTTTCAGAAAGAGAGTTATTCATGAATTCTCCCACTTCTGGTTAAGGGAGTCCAAAGATGCTGTAAAAGTGAATAAATTATAAATATGTATTATATTTATGTATATAATTTATTAATAGGTATTACATATAGTATATAATATGTACTATAATTATATGTAAAATAAATTATACTGAACCAAAGAAGGCAAACTTCTACATATTTTATCTTTTAGTTCACAATAATACAAAGTCTTTTCAGTAAGGCTGGGATGAAATATTTGTATTATATGCTAGGTACTATACTAAGAACTTCTTTCCAGATAAAAATCACAGGAAACCTTTGGACATCTTATCAGTTATTCCATCTTAAAGATAAAGAATATATGACTTAGATGTGTTATATAACTTCCTCAAGGTCAAATTGAGTTAACGTGGGATTCAGGGTTGGAATTTAGCTTCCTCTAACTTGAAAACCAGAGCCAAATACTCCTCTTTACGTCTGGCTGAATTTGAGTCGGAAACTTCTTACAGCAGATGGCCTCCCCTTGTGGAGCCCATCACTCTGACTCAGAATGCTGGAGGATTCACAGTGGGCTTCTGCTCCCTTTTCTGGTCTGTTTTTAGCCCATTCGGATTTATTTGTAGCATAAGCTTCATCTTTGTATGCTTCTGCCATTTATTAGCACCTTGGAAATTAGTGAAATTTTCAATATCAACTCAAGGATTATCAGGGACATCCAACAAAGACATACTAGGCAACTCTATCCTACTGGTCAATATGAAATTATGCTCGGTCAATACAGATTCCAGGAATCACATGTAGTACCATGCAGCTCGGTTTCAACTTTTCTTATTTTATGAAGATCTCACATCAAAGCACATAGATCATGCCAGGTGGTTCTCTCTTGACCACATCGTCACTGTGCAACCTTGTCTGCTTCTTGTTCATTTGTTCTTGTCGGGGGCCATTGAGTTGACTCTGATTCCAATGCATAAGGACACTTTGGGCAACAGAGTGAATGAAATATCGACCGTTCCCTGGCCAGCTTCACAACTGGCGTGTTTGAGGCCATGGTTGCAGCCACTGTCAATCCATCTTGTTGAGGATCTTCCTAGTTTTCTCTGCCCCTTTACCAAGCATGCTGTGATTTTTTCAGGAAAATTTGTTTCAAGCTGTCACTTCACCCACGTGAGTTCTCCATTTTAACTTACAACTGTTGGATTCTTCTTGTCAACCCCAACTATGTGTTTCACAATCTTTGAACTTGGTAAAATGTGTGATTACTGGGATTTCCTTTCTAGATCCTGATAAACGTATAAATCAACTCCATTACTGAGAGTTCTAAGAACCATTAAACCTTTAGAACCCACTTACCAAATGTTCTGTTTTCATTTTAAAAACCCAAACAAACTAGAATGGATTAACTGGAATGTCATTATATTAGTCTCCCCCTTCTAGTCCCTAAACTTTAGATTTCTGTGAGCATTAGATTTCTTAACCACAAGTTTGACAGTAGAAGGTCAGCGGCCACTCTGGGGAAGAAAGATGAGGCTCTCTGCTCTGATAAATATTTACAGCCTCAAACCCCTAGGCAGGGTTGCTGTGAGTTAGGTGTGGCTTGATTGTGGTGGTATTTTTGTTGTTGTTGGTTTGGTTTTGTTTGGGAACACACCTATAATGGGAGACTGATTTGAGTCATTTAACGTTTCTAGTTCCGCAGTTATTTGCATGTAAATCTACTGGTCTGAATCACTAAAGATCCAGTTCAGTCTTAATGATCTCTCTTTCTTTTGACTCAATTCATATATTTTATAGATACTAGGCAACCATGAGAAACAGCTAACCAAGTTTGTCTTTTTTGTGATTTTTAATGAGAAAAAGAAATCAATATCATTTATCTGGAACAAAAAACTGTTTTCAGCTTCTAGAAATGCTTCTTGAGATCTGTGCGCCATCATTTTTAGCAAGGTCTTCGAAACATGGGGGAAACTTTTTTTCTCAATTCACTGACGAACAGGATAAATGTCTAGTTAGTTCCAAATGCGGAAAACGGGGCTTAATGTGACTGCAGGAATGTGAAAATAAGAACTTGGCTAAAAACTCATGGAAATTAATTTTTCTATGGCCTGTATGTCCATGTAAGGTTTCCATTTGTCATTTTTGAGAAGGTTCAGATGTACAAGCCAAATCGAAGGCTCTATCTGTTTATTTGTTTCCTTCTGTGAACCTGCAGAACTCAGCAGTAGTGACAGATGAAGATGTCATTCCAGACGTCCCTCACTCAGCCAGATTAGTTTCCTGGGATAAGGTCCATTCTCAGATTCCTACATTTGAAGATTCGAATCCCTAGGTGCCTATAACCCAAGGAAACCTAACTGTTCAGCCTTAGTTACATTATCCACAAATGAGGTTAATGTTGATACCCGTTCAAGTTAGAGGGGTACCCATGTTATTGTAATTATATGTTGACTCACTTATTACTTAAGCTCTCTCAGCTCCATGAAAAGGAGAGTCCTACTGATATTCTCACAGTTATATCTTAGGTATCTTTTATAAAGTTGGAAATGACAGTTGCTCAATGCATATCTTTAATGGGTAGTACTTTTAAAGTGTTCAGCTAGTGCCCACTTCTCAGTAGACACTTGGCAAAAGAGAGTCCACCCCCCACTACTTTATCATTCTCTTGCATTGAAATGCTGTTCAGAATAATCCAAAATAGACATATTAGTTATAAACCTATTGTTTTAACAGAGAATCCACATTTCTAGACTCTGCTTTGTGGTTTGGGGAGATGAGGCCTTTAAAATGACAATTTTAGGCTTCTTTGACAAATCCAGACTTCCTTCTGTTAGATTTAGACAATAGGAAGAGGTAAAGAGAGAGTCTGGATCCTCTCTCAATATACCCTACACTTGCATATTGCTATGATATTTTATGCTTTACCACAAGTAATTCCAATACAAGCCGGATTTCTCACTGTGGAAAGATTTCAGCAGAGCTAGGAAAAAAGACAGACAATGAAGAACTGTCTGACACTCTAGTTCTGTAAATTGATCAGTGGCATGCAACCAAATAATGTCCAATACGGCGCTGGAAAATCAACCAGTTACATTGAAGAGTACTCAAACATTTTCTGGATATGTGTTGTTATAGTTTCAAGTGTCTGTGTATATGTCTATATCCTGGCTTTGTTCTTTGAAAAATTCTAAAAAATAATATAAATCTATATTCCAAGCATACAGTGTATCTTTAGTATATTATAGTCGACTGCTAAAATATTACTGCTTCCCTAAATAAGCCAATTATAAAACAAAATTTTGTTAGTGATATTGTGGTTCAAATGAATGCAGAAGATCCTCTAATATTCTTCATCTGTTTGATTTGCAAACACATGTGATTGAGCTGCTTAATTTGCAGGGTTTATTATATTGAACATACATCTGTCCTGCACAGACATTTCAGTGGAGACTGAAAAGTACATACATGGATGTATAGGTCAGTATCAGGAACAGAATGTAAAATTTGCAGAGATTTGAATGTTCACTACACTGATTATTGCAGTAACTTTACAAGTTTAGTTCCAAAGTGTTAGCGTAACAATTATTCTCTAAGGTTTCCTTCCAAACCTGGAATATGTGTCTGATGGATTCCATGAACAACCATATTCTTTACCATGAGACCAAATAACTGAAGAGTGTATATCTACCATTATTTAACAACCTCATTGAACATTTCAAACAAAGATTCTTTCGAAGAACTCTTCAGAAAGGAGGAAATTCAGAACAGAACTTCAAATTATCATGGAATCTAGATTCTCTGGAACTATTGAAGTTAGGTTACCTTTCAAAGTTGTAGTCCTGCGGACATCTTTAAACTTTATATATTAGAAAGAAACATATAAAGTAATCTGAAGTAATCTTTAAATCAACCAGTAGAACAATTAGGATAAAATATATACTGTGGGCATCATACCTTTTAAGTAATTATCTCTATAAGACCAAATTGAAAACAACTCCAAAGATTGGAGAGGGAAATGAGTTGTGTTGGTGATGGGGAAACAATGTGGAAAAGGATATTGATAAATGTAACACAATGTGAAGACTGTAACCAATGTACAAGGAGAAACTGTTACTGTATTAGAAGTGGTTTTAAAAAAATTTCCTCCACAAATGCTATTTATACAATAAAAGAAAACACTGAAAATTAAGTAGCCAGTCAGGTATGAAAAAGTATATTTAACTGAGAGCAAACTTTTGAAACAGTTCATAAAGTTTTCTTCACAGAATAATTTTTTCAGAATAAATGGGCATAAAATTTTAACTCCGGTGGAGTCATCCAGCTTCATCAGCTTAAGACAATATTTTATTTGGGTTGTGTCTACACTGTACTTGACTATTAACATGAGCAAAATCTATGAGCAACCAATTTTTAATCTATCTTAATCAGCTTTTAAGAGTGGTGCTGGCATAGATATCCATAATAATAAATGGAATAAGTCATTTTGTCACTTAGAGAAACAAGAATAGCAAAAGTCTTCACTGAACACTGAGTTACCCAACTACCTTGATTCAATAAAGGACCTGAAAAAGACATATTGGGAGAGAATTCAAGGGAGTAATTGAGTCTTTTGTGTTTTAGTAATTCTAATTCTAGTTACTCAGGTGATTATAAATGAAAGAACATTTAATTACTCATCATTTATTGCCATTGATTTCTCACTTTTGAGTCCCCAATGCAATTAGTTTGTATTTTTGTTTGGTATATTTAGTATTTCCCCTTGTAGATATTTATATTTATTTATAATTCTAGTATTCTTAATGAGATGTAACATTTACTGAGAAACAATGTAGATCCTTTTTTAAAGTTATTAACCTAAGGTCTTAGTTTGTCTCCACACTATCATCTGTGATAGTTATCTTTATATTTGTATTTGACAGATGAGAATCTGATCATCAAAAGTATAAGACACTTGCTGAAGTTGACACACACTATCTGACAGTGTGATACAATCTTCTTGAGAAACTGTGTAGCTCCATCCATCTTTGTACACCCTGCTTTGTCTAGATCATTTCATAAGCCATTCTTGGAGCCATTGTTATGCCAAGATCATGGCCCAGAAAATATGTCGAGTGAGCTTCTTCTTCAAAAATAAGTTGAATTTTTCTCCTTTACAAATTAGTTAAAAGATTTGCAGGCATAAGTAAGCACAGAGTCCAAACATACATGTGATCAACTATGTTAGCTGACAACTATGTTATTCCACTTACATAGATGCATACTCAAGTATAACTAATAAATCAGGAGAATAGGAAAGCTGTATGTATTAAAGTTTTAAAATGAAACAGTAGTATAGAATAACTATATATATGTATGTCTACTGTCTACTAGGGAAAAGCTCAGTGCAGAGTTTTAACTTGTTCAACTTTATGAATATATTAATATTGTGTATTTAGACTATAGTTTACTTGTGATAAGCCTGAATGACATTAGTATTTTAATGACTCAGCTAGCGGTGTTCTTTGGCAGTTGATTAGTTGAAGGGAGTTTAGACAAAAGGGGAACTTACAGAACATTGGAATTAATTTGCTAGCATTACTATGAGGTCTTCAACCTTACATTGCTCAATTCCTAAACCAAGAGTCGATTATTATAATATATTCACTCAATAAAGCTTATGTTATTATGAATGCAGAGTCCAGGATTTATTTGGGTAATGAAAGAAATGAATGGAAATCCAAAGCATGGGAAACACATTGATTTTAGTGCTTTGCTAAAATGAGCCGGGATGATTAAAGTGGGAAAAAAAAGCCCAAACTAATTGCTGTTGATCAAATTGTCTACTTTTACTACTAAGACTAATTAACATGGTGATCAATATTAATGCCAACTTTGTCATTTAAAATAACTTACTTCTGGTTTGAAGGGCTAATTAGTACTCGCAAATTTGAAGCAGTCGCATATTATTGGTGCCCAGTACATTTGTTATCTTTATTAAGACCATTATAAAAGAAGGGAGACATTGAATTCAGAAAAGGTCTTTTGGGTGATAATGTTAAAGATTGAATTATATCCCCCTAAAATAGCAATCCACACATCCATAAGTGGGGATATAATCCCATTTGGAAATAGGATATCCATTGTTAATTATATCAATACAGGTCATGTTCTAAATGTAGTGACTATTAAGGAAGAAGTAGAAAAGTAGACACAAACACCAACAAGCATAAATAGGGGAAAGAAGACATTATGTGATGACAATGGAAGTAGGGGAGTCTGTAAGTCCAGGAACTCTACTGCTTACCTGTCCCAGAAGTTGTAGAGGGCAGGATACCATTGCTAACATCATACCATATATTTGTGTTTTAGCTGACTGAACTGTGAGAAAACAAATTTTCATTTTTAAAGCTATCCACTGTATTTTTTTTGTTATAGTGGCACTAAATAACCAAGACAGCTGGTAAAGTTCAAATAATGGCCATAATTTTGTCAAAATTATTGAAGGAAATTTGAATGGATTTATGAGTTCATTGATTTTGTGTTCATATTTATAGGATACTTGTAATCTGCATTGTGAAGTTATTGCATCATTTGACACTCTTATCATGAATATATGAAAATTGTAATCTAACTTTTTACCAATATTTTGTTTAGCCAGTTTTTAAAATTCTAGTGCTTTTCATTATAATTTGGTTAAATAATACTTTATTTTGATTCAATTTGTGGTTTTCATGACAAATTGGACCCATACATAGATACTATAGATGGGAGAGTTTCAAAACAGCCATCATAGAAAAATGGAATTAAAAGATAGGAATTTTTTCTTAACTGTTTTGAAGGATTGTGTGTGTGTGTTGTTGTTGTTCTTGTTGTTAGGTGCCCTGATGTCCACTCTAGCTCCTCGAGACCCTGTGGACAACAGAATGAAACACTGGCTGGACCTTTGTGATCCTCATGATTGATGTTAGGGTTAAGACCATTGTTGAAGCCACTGTGGCAATCCATCCCCTACAGGGTCTTTCTCTTTCTCACTGCCCTTGTACTTCACGAAGCAAGATGTCTTTTTCCCAAGGGCTAATATTACGCCCAAAGTTCATGAGATGAAGTCTCACTATCCTCTATTCCAAGGAGCATTTTGGTAGTACTTCTGCCAAGATAGAGTTGTTGATTCTCCTGGCAGTTCTATCATCTCTAGTCTTCCTTTTTCAGTGTCCAACGTCCAATGCATAGGATGGCTCGGGTCAGGCCCACCATAGTTCTAAAAAGGATGTCCTTTCTTTTCAATACTTTAAAGAGTTCTTGTGAAGAAGATCTACCTAATGCAATACGCTGTTGGATGGCTGGGGCTTCTTGAAAATTTATTGTAGCTCCAAGAAGAATGGATTCCTTGACAATTTCATATTTTTTCATTTATGATGATATTACATATTGATTCAGTGGTGAGGATTTTAGTTTCCCTTAGAATATGTTGAAATACGTTTTGTATTGAAGGCTGGTATCCTGGACCTTCATCAGTAAGAGCTTGAAGTCCTGTTCACTTCCAGCAAGCAACATTGTGTAATTTGTATATTGCAGGTTGTTAACAAACCTTCTTTGATCCTAATGCCTCTTTCTTTTTCATATATATACACACATATATATATCTACATCTAGTATTTTTTATTGTTATTTTAATGAATATATTCGGGAGGAAGTCTATTGCTACATATGTGAAAATATTCTATATGAGAAATATTTGCTTATATTTTTATCTCCTTACTCTTTTCCTTTTGAAATTTTTAATTAGTTTTCTTTTATGTTCACTCACTGCTGCCTGTGTTGCCTCAAAGTAATTAATCAATCATGAAGATGCTGTCCCATAATTTCTCCCAGTAGCTTCTTTTGATTACATCAGAAGCCAGCATAATCTCAACCTTCTAAGTTGCTAAGGTTGGCTACTGAAAACGAAGGCCGTCAGAGAGCGCGAGAGCAGTGCAAAGGGAGACCCTACGCGAGGTGGGTCAGCACTGCGCTTGCAGAATGCGGTTGCAATAATAACAACTGTGAAAACAGGGTAGGATTAAGCAGTGTTTTGTTATGTTTTTCTTAGGGTCACTATGAGTCAAAGCCAACTCCACAGCCCCAAATGGCAATAAATATGGTTAAATGATTAGTGAATGGCTTCCTAAGTGCTCTAAAGCTTTTCTTAGCACATGTTACTTTTTAAGGGTCATTGGGTCAGTTCTGACTATAGCTACCCTGTGTACAACAGAATGGAACAAGAACCGTCCCCTGTGTTGATCCATCTCGTCAAGGACCTTCCTCTTTTCTGCTGCCCCTGTCCTCTACTAAGCATGATGTCCTTCTCCAGGGACTGGTCTCTCCTGAAAACATGTCCAAAGCACATGAAGTGTAAAGTCTTGCCATTCTTGCCTCTAAGGAGCATTCTATGCCTGGCTTCCAAGATAGATTTGTTGGTTCCTTGAGCAGTCTATTGTAATTTCAACATTTTTGGCCAGTACAAGGATTCAAAAACATCCATTCTTCTTTGGTCTTCCTTATTCAACATCCAAAGTGTACATGCATATGAGGTGATTGCTAAAACCATGACTTGGGTCAAAATACCTTAATCCTCAAAGTAACATCCTTGTTTTTCAGTACTTTAAAGCAGTCTTGCTCAGCTGAATCATTTGATGTAATGTTTCCTTTGATCTTGCTGCTTCCCTGAGTATCAATTGTGGATCCAAGCAATTAGTTCCCTGACAACTTCAATCTTTTCTCCATTGATCACAATATCACCTATTGGCCAAGTTATGAAGACTTTAGTTTCCTTTACATTGAACTATAATCTGTACTGAAGGATTCAATCATTAATCTTAATCAGCAAGTACTTAAATTCAAATTCAACAAATGAAGTTGTGCCATCTGCATATAGAAGATTGTTAATAAAACTTCCTTTGATCCTGATGCCCTATTCTTCTCCATATAATACACATTCTGTAATTACTTGCCCTGTATACATATTGAATCAGTCTTATGAGAGGATCCAACTCTGACACCCACATTTCTTTATTATAATCCATGCACCATTCTGTTTTTCTTTTTGTACAGCTGCCTCTTGGTCCCTGTAAAAGTTCCACATGAACATAATGAAGGGTTCTGGAATTCCCATTCTTCTAAAGATAATCCACATTTGTTATCATCCACACAGTCAAATGCCTTTGCATAGTCAATAAAACACAAGTAAACATCTTTCTGATAATCTCTGCTTTCAGCCCCAATATCTGACATTAGCCCCAACATCTCTTGTTCTACATCCATTTCTGAATTTGGCCTGAACTTCCGGTTGCTCCTTGTCAAAGGACTGCTCCAACCTTTGTTGGATAATTTTCAGTAAAATTTTACTTGCCTGTAATATCAATGATTTTGGTTCATAATTTGAGCATTTTGGTGGGCGATATTTCTTTGAAATCAGTAAAAATATTGATCTCTTTCAGTCAGTTGGCCAAGTTAGGTGTCTTATAAATTTCCTTGCATAAACAAATGTTTCCAGTGCTTCATCAGCTTTTAATTTGCTCAACTTTAACCTGAACTTATATATGAGCAATTGATGATCCATTTCAGTGTTGCCTCTGGGCCTCGTTTTAGCTGCTAATATTTGCCTTCCCCATGCATCTTGAAGTATATAGGTTTTCTGAAATATTATACCTAAAAGTACAAAGACCTAGAGTTAGAAAACCAAACAGAACATGCTTAGAAAATCTTAAATAAAGAAAAATTCAATCCTTAGGTTGCAATATTGAACAATCCTATGGAAAAAGTATTGAATAATGAAGGAAACATCATAAGAAGATAGAAAGAAGATTCAGAGTCATGGTACCAAGAAGGCCTGGCTGAAATCCAACCATTTGAAGAGGTGGCATATAAGCAAGGACCGATGGTACTGAAAGAAGAAGTTCAAGCTGCACTGAAAGTATTCGTCAAAAGTAAGGCTTTGTGAATTGATATTTTCATTCAATTAAAATGTTTCAATATGCTGATGAAGCACTGGAAATACTCATTTGTCTAAGCCAAGAAATTTAGAAGACCAGCTTGGCCTACTGACTGGAAGAGATTCATATTTAGACCCAATTAAATGAAACATTACAAACAGAATATGCTTATTATAGAAGAATATTATTAATATCACACAAAGTACAATTTTACTGAAGATCACCAAAAATGGTTGTAGCAGTACATTAACAGGGTGCAGCCAGAAGTTCAGGCCAGATTCATAAAAGGAAGTGATAGAAGGGATATCATTGTTGACGTTAGATGCATCTTGACTAAAAGCAGAGGATACTAGAAAGATGTTTACTTGTGTTTCATTGACTATGCCAAGACATTCAAATGTGGAAAACTGTGGGAAGCCTTGAATAGAATGGGTATCCCAGAACACTTCGGGGTATTCATGGGGAACCTGTACATAGATCAAGAAGCAGTTGTGTGCCCAGGACCAGGGAATGCTGCATATTTTACACTCAGGAAAGGTGGAGGTCATGGTTGCATCTGCTTGCTATGCTTAGTCAATCTGTATACTGAGCAAATAATCAGAGAAGCTGAATTATATGAATGAGAATTTGGCATCAAGATTGGATGTTGTTTTCATTAGTTGCCAGTAAGTTGGTTCCAACCCACAGAGACCCTATGCAAAACAGAACCATGAAGGTTTATTAACAACCTGCCATAGGCGCATGACACAACTTTGATTGCTGTCAGTGAGGAGGACTTGAAGCACTTGCTGGTGAAGATCAAGGATTACAGTCTTCTGAATGGAATCCAACTCATTGTAAAGGAAACCAAATTCTTCATAATCTGACCAAGAAGTAACATCATCATACATGGAGAAAAGATTAAATATGTCAAACATTTCCTCTTTCTTGTATCCACAATCAATGCTCATGGAAGCAGCAGGCAAGATATCATAGGATGCATTATATTAGCTAACTCCATTGCACAAGACCCCTTTAAAGTGTAGAAAACAAAGCTGTTTCATTGAACATCTGGTGCACCTAAGCCAAGCCAAAATATTAGCCTTTGGTGCCTCATATGCATGTGAAAGTTGGACATTCAATAAGGAAGACTTTAGGAAATTTGATGCTTATGAACTGTAGTGTTTGAAAAGAATATCGGAAGTACCATGAACTGCCAAAGGAAAAAAAAAACAAATCTGTTTTGGAAGAAGTACAGCCAGAATGCCCCTTAATAGCAAGAATAGCAATACTTTATCTCATGTTTTGGGACATGTTTGGGGGGAAACCAGTTCAAAGAGACCTCTGTTGGAAGAAACATAGCCAGAGTGCCCCTAGGAGACAAGATGACCAAACTCCATCGCACATATTTTGGACTTGTTATCAAGATACACCAGTCCCCGGGGACAGAAATCATCCTTGTATAGTGGAGGGGCAGTACAAAGAGGCGAGGCCCTTGACTAACAGGATCGACACAGTACTGACTTGATGGCAGTGAGTTTGGAGTTTTGATTAGTATCCGGTTTAGTCAAATTATTGTTGCTGTGAGGTGCCGCCTGTAGTGATTATACAACAGACATAAACACTTCTGGATCCTGTGCCATCCTCAGTCTTTCCTATCCATATGGGTATTTGAGCTCGCTGTGCTAGTCCGTCTCACTGAAGGCCGTCCTCTTTCTGAAGCCACATGGTCTATTAAACAGGGAAGCTCAATCGGTAAATCCATGATTACATGATGAGATCATTCTAAACATGGAGGCAAGACTCCAGCTCTAATCTTTATTTCCTTTGTTCTTTTAGACAACACATGATTTTGATGAGAAAAAAGTAAAAATAACTAACATTTATTTAATGACCTTATGTGGCAGGCACAGTGCTGTGTTCATCTGTTATCTTCTTATACATAGCTATGTGAGTTCTGTATTATTATCATGGTTATATTGAACCTTAGGAAACCTAGGCCAATTCTTATTAAATCACTAGCCCAAGATTAATCAATAGGGAGAGGCAAAGCTGAAACTCAAATAAATTAATCAGATGTAAAAGTGTCATTCTTATTCTCTATTCTACTGATGACCCAGCTGATAGTGGTTTTATCTACACAGTATTTCAGGAAAATCCAACTCATAATTATAGCATCTTTTCTATGATATACCAACCCAAACCCACTGCCATCGAGTTTATCCCAACTCACAGTGACCTTATACGACAGGGTCGAATTGCCCCATAGGGTATCCAACATTATAAACCTTTACAGAAGCAGAATGCTATATCTTTTTCCTGAAGAGAGGCTGGTGGATTTGAACTCCGGCAGTACCAGGTCTCCTGCTTTTATGATATAGTGCTCACGTTCAGTTTATGTGTGCGATGAATTTACCTATGAAGACTGTGTCCTGAGCAGTGTAGTGGAAATGATCTACCCTTGTCAAAGCAAATGATAGGTAGTTCCAAAGTAAACGCAACCAGGCTTGATGATAGTCTTTACGTCAGTAAGACGCACTTTTGAGCCCAGAGGCATCCTGTGAAATTGCAGTGCTCCAGTTCCGGGCTCTCTGTCTAAGGTGTCCTTTATGTTCACCTTGGCAGCATGTCATGTAAGGCTGCTTTTGCATTGAAATGCATTTGCCCAGTGGATCCCGCAATTCTCTCCCACCTTCGTCATATCGGTTACAAATCTAAACCTCAGATCATAAATAATATTCTCAAGAAATGTTGCGTTCTTTATTTTCTTAATGACATGACAATCTTTTTAAGAGCCTCTCATTTCATCCAGAGGAAATCTATTTTAGTCAATTCAATGTCACTCTATTTATTCATTCAATTCAAGAATTTTTAGGCAAGTCAAAGTGTTCTCTTGTGCTCTATATCTTTCTGAAAATCACTTCCATCAGGTCAATTCTGATTCAGAAGAACCCTATAAAGTTCAGGAAATGGCTTGGAAGTCAGGTTCACTTCTCACTACACAAAGGAGAAGCAGATTCCAACTCCATATCGGCCCAAAGATTAATCCTATGTGACAGAACTCAGGCCTGCCTCTACCCTCCAACTTCCTCCACACTAGTCTGGTGCCTGCTCTATTTTCAGCAACGCTCTCCTTTTCTGCTGGCTGCAGTACTCTGGTGCAACAGAATTAACAAACAGTACTCATGATTCTGGGGGGTTATTCAGGAAATTAACAGATGAAAAGAAGTTAGGGTCAAATACAGTCATTGTGTCTGCAACTGTGTTTCTTCTTAGCCATGCCACCAGGCATGTGTCTCTCTATTCCTCTGTGTCTCAATCTCATGGGCCCTTGACTCCTGCCACACTCAGACAAGGGATACAAGGCTCTGCTAGCACTGATAGATGCCCAAGATACTCCATTCTATGAGCCAGCCTCCTGCCCAAAGGCACTGGACTTTATTCATTCTGTAGGTCAGGAAGCCTGCCACTCTGCCTCAGGGTCTCAGTACAGTAATTCTGCTCTGTCTCATGGTCCTAGTGGTCTCACTTGATGTCCCCAGTGCCTCTATCACTTCAGGTTGGGTCTCACATAGACGCCATTGGTGGTTCTTCTTTCTTGATGGCGCAGATTTCCTGTTCTTCCTTCTTATTTATACCCAATGAAATGGCAAAACTGACCCATCCGTGAGTCAGAGTCCCTTTATCTAATTTGCATGCCCTCATCCAGTAAGCTGGTGGGAGTTATGAAGATGATATGGATCGAAGAGCCATAACAGGAAATTACATTTCACCAGAAGGCTACCTATAACATTTACTTCCCAGGGGCCTCAAGGAGCAGCAGGATAGTAATGGAAGTAGGCAGAGTGGGACTTGTGATTTGGAGTCATCTATGTAGTGGGTGTTCACTTAAATTTACATGATCCCGTCTGTTCCTTTGCTCTCGATATCTGTAGGCTTCATCTGCTAAGAAATTAATTTTCTCAGCCGTCCTCTGTGTGTACAAATTGTGGTGGGTGCTGTTTATCCGGAAAATGAGTTCTAGACCCTCCTGCTGTAATTTTACCCCTCTTTTTGATGATGTTAGTTTCTGTTAAGTCAATTCCATCTCATAGAAACAGCTTCTATAACAGAACAAAATATTACCTGGTCCTGTATCATCTTCATAACTGTTGGGATTTATGAGAACATTGTTGTAGTTGTTGCATTGATACTTTTCAGTGGATATTTTCATTGCCTTCCCTGTCCCTGCGTTTTGCCGAATACTTTTCCAGCAGCAGGCCTCATCTGATGATGTATCCAAAGTAAATAAGTCTCGACTGGGATCCATTGATTCAAACAGGGATCACTAGAACTTCCTTTCTAGTCTATTTAAATCTGGACACTCCACTGAAACCTGTCCATCATGAATATATTTGACATATTGTCATGCAACTTCCAGTATGATTGCAACATGTAATTCATCATTATGTTACACAGGGTTCTCTAGAGAAACAAAACCAGGACACTAATGATTTTATGTATATTTATAGAGGTAGATAACATAAGAAATAAACAGGTAATTTATCTTTAAAGCAGTACAAGTGGCTCAGTGCAACTCATTTCTGTGAGACAGCTAATATATTGGCAGTCCTTCAAGCCTTTGGGGCTGCCAGGTAGTCCTCTGTAGACCAATTCAGGCTATGCAGCCACAGGCAGCAAACAGCAAGGCAGGTCACCAACAGTCAGCCAGATGACAGGGTCTGACATTTCCCCAGCTCAAGCGATGTAAATTCCAGTTGTGTGACGGAGCAGTTCTTGAAGGAACCTTAAACTAGTGACAGTCCATGGAATAAGTGTCCCACAGGTAGTGTAGTTTGCAAACTGAGGAAGAGAACAAGCTAAAGCAGCTGCACACTAGTCCAATCAGCAAAGAGCAAGAGACAAGAAAGGTGAGGCTCGCGGAGCCATTTGTCTCTCCGCTCTTGATTTAATCCCACGTGTGTTAATTGCGATGTTGGCTCAATAAACCTACTGATCACAATCATAGTGTAGCAAATGGACAGATGAGTAATGAACGCAACACTTAGAGGGTCTTCTCAAGTCTTTCTCTAGACTACCAGTGCTATGTGTTGTTGTCTAGGAACCTATCTATGTACAAACATAATACAAGACCATTGTCTATCTTACAGCCTTTACATCTTACTGATGGGGGGGGGCCTTCAAGATTACAAATCTTAGGAATTTACCCAGCTTGAGATGTACAGATTCCTAGATTGTTCTGATTGCAAAATTCATCTAAGAAGCTCAATATATACCTAACCCTTAGAGTCAGTTTAGAGAAAGGATTGAAGGGAAACTGTACAGGTCTTTTAATTCTGGTCTCAATCGCTAACTCTCTCCTCTTTTGATTCTGTCTCCTTCCAATGACAAATACTCATTTATCCTGTGTTGGTGAAAATAATTTTCATACAACTTAATGACTCTTGTTTTAATATTGGATTTATTCCCTGAATGTCAGGATTCCGGTATTGTTATTTATAATTAAGTTTCTCATAACCTAAAACTTTACCATCAAAAAGATGTTTCACACATTTCAAAGCACATATTGAATTCTCAAATACTGAGGATTTATTATTCATTTTGTGTTCTGCTTAATTAGTTCTCACCCTATTGCCATGGCCTGAGTGAAAGAAGGGTAAGGCTGGGAGAAATTATCAGAAAAAGAACCCTTGGTTAATATTGAAAAACATTATCACCACATTTGGAAGATATTTTGACGTTAGATCATCAGACATAGGGATTTGGTTTATTAATGTGGCAAACAATGATACCAGCCTTCTGTGTTGGTGCCTGTGTAGCAGCCTATCTGCCCGCTGTGATCATGAGGATGTATGTCCAGTTGGCAGGGCTAATGTTCTCCTATGAGATCATACCATGGTTAACTCATGATGGAATCTTAGTCCAAGCAGTTGTGAGAAGGATAGGATGGGATTGTTTTCTTAGGTGCCATCGAGTTGGCACTGACTCACGGTGTCTAACCGAGCAAAGCATTGCTCAGTCATGAGTCATCCTCAGATCAGTCTTATATTTGAGCTCGTTGTTACAGCCACTGCATCAATCCATCTTGTCAAGGGCCTTCCTCGTTTTCACTGCCTCTCTGCTTCACTAAGAATGATGTCCTTTTCCAGGGACCGGTCTCTTATGACACCATGTCCAAAGTATATGAAGTGAAATCTTGCCATCCTTGCCTCTAAGGAGAATTCTAGCTGCACATCTTCCAAGACAGAGCTGTTAAGTCTTTTGGCAGGTCAGGATGGTACTGTCAATATTCTTTGCCAGCACCATACTTCAAAAGTATCTTTACTTCTTTGGTCTTCCTTGTTGAAAATACAACTTTCACATGCATGTGAGGCATTTCAAAGTGCAATGGATTGGATCAGGTGCAATTTAGTGCTCAAAGTAACCTACTTGCTTTTCAACACTTTAAAGGGGCCCCTTGCAGCAGATTTATCAAATAAAATACATCATTTGATCTCTTGGCTGCCTACATGAGCATTGATTTTGAAACAAGTCAGATGAAATCTTTAACAACTTCAATCTATCTCCATTGATCATGATATTACCCATTGATCCGGCTGTATTTCCAGTAATACAGACTGAAGGATGCAATTCTTGATCGTCAGCAGCAAGGGCTTCAAGTCCTCACTTTCAGCAAGAAGGGTGCGTCATCTTCTTAGGATAAAAAAGTTGACGAAGAGAGAATTGAAATAGATATTTCCTTCTTTCTTATAAAGTGAACTGCAAATACATAAGGGAAAAGTTGGAATGGTGGTTTAAATTATATGAAACACTTCACAAGAAGTTCTTGTATATATTAGTTTTACCTAGGACCTTAACTTGATTAGTCCTAGGATCAAGAATTATGTGATTTTTGAAGCTTCTCCACTTCTGCAAGGACCTCATAGAATATATATATATATGTATATATGTATATGTATACAAGAAGGCAATCAATACAAAGGACTATTACTACTTCAAACTTTTTTTTAACATTTTATTAGGGGCTCATACAACTCTTATCACAATCCATACATAAACATACATCAATTGTATAAAGCACATCCGTACATTCTTTGCCCTAATCATTTTCAAAGCATTTGCTCTCTGCTTAAGCCCTTTGCAACAGGTTCTCTTTTTTCCCCCCTCCCTCTCTGCTCCCCCCTCCCTCATGAGCCCTTGATAATTTATAGATTGTTATTTTGTCATATCCTGCCCTATCCGGAGTCTATCTTCCCTACCTTCTCTGCCATCCGTCTCCCAGCGAGGAGTTCACATGTGGATCCTTGTAATCATTTCCCCCTTTCCAACCCACTCACCCTCTACTCTCCCAGTATCGCCCCTCACACCCTTGGTCCTGAAGGTATCATCCACCCCGGATTCCCTGTGCCTCCAGCTCCCATATGCACCAGTGTACAACCTCTGCCCTATCCAGTCCTGCAAGGTAGAATTTGGATGATGGTAGTTGTGGGGAGGAACCATCCAGGATCTGGGGGAAAGCTGTGTTATTCTTCGGTACTTCATCGCACCCTGACTGACCCATCTCCTCTCCTAAACTCCTCTGTGAGGGGATCTCCAGTGGCCAACAAATGGGCCCTGGGTCTCCACTCTGCATTCACTATGGTATATATATATATATATATATATATATATATATATATATATATATATATATATATATATATATATATATATATATATATATATATATCGTGATGCCTTATACCTGGTCCCTTTGGCACCTCGTGATCGCACAGGCTGGTGTGCTTCTTCCATGTGGGCTTTTTTGCTTCTGAGCTAGATGGCCGCTTGTTCACCTTCAAGCCTTTAAGACTCCAGACACTATCTCTTTTGATAGCCGGGCACGATCAGCTTTCTTCGCCACATTTGCTTATGCACCCGTTTGTCTTCGGCAATCGTATCATGGAAGTGTGCAGCCAATGATATGATTTTTTGTTCTTTGATGCCTGATAACTGATCCCTTTGGGACCACTTGATCGCACAGGCTGGTGTGTTCTTCCATGTGGACTTTGTTGCTTCTGAGCTAGATGGCCACTTGTTTATCTTCAAGCCTTTTATCTCAACCTATAAACTAAATCCCTAAGATCTGGGCTGAACCATGTGTGAGAGTTTGATACGTGATGTATACTTTTGGCATATGTTCTAGTTTTTATTGCAATCTTTGCTCACTTATAGCCCTCTTCTCTGCTTCTGCCGGTGATGCAGAAAATGGAGTTTGAGGTATTTAGGTCCCCAGCTGTCCTGCAGGCTTAGCCTCCAGCCAGAAGAAATGCACTGGAGGAATGAGAGGAAAGTCATCACAGCGCTAGCAGGAGAACTGGATGAATGGGTGTCATCAGACAATCAATCTGAGCATTTTCCAGATTGTCAGAATTTTTTCTTCTGAATTGTCACTTTGGCACTGACAGCAGTGATGGTGTTTGCAATTTCTGCACATCCTGCATCTTCAGTTTAGCAGCAACTTCTCTGGAAACTACCCTTGCACTTTTCTTGGGTTTTCAAGATTCTAATTCCTAATACCAAATCCCTTTGTGGTTGAAAAATCTATAGGAGTCCTGCTTGCACATCTAGCACATCTGAGTGTTGTGTAAAAAGGAAGTGTAAGTGCACACGTGCTAGTGAAAAATGTGTTTAAAAAAGATAAAAGGCAAGTGAATATAATAAAACAGAGTACAGTTGGCTCAGACAGCTTACCTGGGAATTATATTTTGGATGATCAAGGAAGCTTCTTATTGTTTTCCTTTACTTATAAGTGAAATATATATATAATGATATGTGGCACCATGCTGAATTTAGAAAAAAAGGAAGACAGAAATTGGTTTTAGCAATCTGAAAGTATTGCTAATTTGAGTAGGACAGTCATTCTTTTGGTATCAATATTTTTCTTAGTGTTTATTTTTTTAAAGGAAATGGTAAAGATCATTCCTTTTTCATTTATTCATTTCATTATAGCCTCTCCCTATGTGGCCCTAGATTGGTGCACATCAATGTTTGCCTAGCTCAGTAGACAAACTTCATGATTTGTAATGATCGTATTCTGAATGGAAGATTCAGCATATATGAACATAAATTATTTTAAATCTTTGAGAAGTAGCACCCGATAAAATGAAAGCTGAACATACTTCCTGATTTTGACCAATCCACGTAAGCCCTCCTCACCTTTGAAGAGTACAAGAGACATGAAGGAAGCATGAGCTCTCCACGACCATTGTACTGTCATGTCACATGTATTCTCACCTCATCATGTGCACTGTGCTGTCAGTGTACATACAAATGAAGTAGGATTAATGTGTCCAAGCACTATTCTACTTAAAACTTAGTTTCCGATGTCCAAGTGTAATTTTCCATCTATCATATTCCAGCTGATTTACCTATTTTGTTGGGATCTTTACATGCAAAGGAAAAGGCACTCTGTGCTTATCTCCTTCCGGGTCTGTGCTTAAGTGTTCCTGATTTGATTATCCACTTAAAGTGTCTCACCTTTCAGACACTGTGTTCCTTTATTCACAAAATGGGGATAATTACTCCTGGCTCTTAGACACTTCACAGGAATAGTTTCAGGTTTAATTAGAAAACGAGCAATAGTTTTAGAAACCTCAGTACATCCTTGGTTATTAATGGACTGAACTATTTTCAGCCAATTAATAAGACAGCTTTTTCTATCTCATTCCCATCTACAACCGTATCTCTAATTGCGGGCCTCGGATCTCTCCCCTTCTACGAACCCTAGGAAGACTCTCTCCTTAATGCAATGTAGTTTTAAAAGTTTTATGTATTTATGTCCTAATGTAAATGTGTTCTTTAGAGAGAAATTGTACCCAAACCATGGGCCCAGAGTCATTTCACTTATATTGTTTTTTTTTCTTAGATTGCCAGGATACTGCAATGTCATTCCAAAAAAATAGCTCATACTTTTATATTTCCCTAGTAATTCAAGTTAAGTTTGTGGTATTTGTCACACACACACACACACACACACACACACACACACTCACACACACAAACATGAATAACACTGTAGAATAAGGCAATGTTCTAAATTATAATCATAGGCCATTTAAGGAAGTGCGGGAGCATAGTTGTGATGGGAATAATACAAGAGTCACTGGGAAATGAGTTGAATATGAAATAAAAGGTTTTTAAAATTTTTAGTTTGTCTTTATATTTTAAAAGCTCAAAGATACAGATTATACTGTCATCGAGACATTAAAAAAAGAAAGAAACAAGGACTGGTAGCTATTGAGCAGTTAGCTCGCTCCAGATACTTTGTATACAAGGAGGGGACTTCCAAAAGTTCACGGAAAAATGAATTCCAAAGCTAATGGGAAAAAAAATTTTTTAAGCTAATGGAATTTTTCCATGAATATTTTGAAACCCCTTATAGATAATCAAATTTAATCCTTAAACTACCCCATAGACAAGTATTGTTGTTTCCAACAAATTGGAAACACAAAATGAGTAAACGTTCTAGTTAAAGACTACCTAACCCGGAGTTGCTATGGGAGAGCAAAGAAGAGAGTGCAGATTATGACAAGAAACCCATGTTTTGTCCTATGCGTGACATGATGTACATGTGATCAAAGGAGGAAATAGCCAATAATGGTCCTGAATGAATTGCATCTTAATGGAATGCTGGCAAGGGTCAGGAAATCAGGAACAGGTGAAATTCAGAAATGAAAATGTAAACCGTTCAACCTTGTCCTCACTTTTCATGGTTGGGGAGACAGAGGCTCAGAGGGCAGTGGACTCTCCTCCAGTCCAGTAGCCCTTTCATTGACATGGGTTCATTAATGCAGTCCCTGCCAATCTGGTGACTCTGTGTTCTTCTGATGGCACAGCAGGTGAGTGCCTTATGTCTTCCCACATATTCAACAATGCCCTGGCGCTGCAAGAAAGGATACTTTTTAAATGAATCTTTTTAAATCTCCTCCTCAGTGTTTGTCTGAGCAGCATGCAAATGGTGTCAACTCTATTATCTTCCCCACAAACTGTTCCCTTCTCAGGGCCAAATCAGGGGAGGAAATCTGGAGCTGTGCCCCAAGTACCTCAAGGGCAGCTGGGCTCTTCTATTTCTAGATCCCAATCACCTGCGTTTCTCAAAAGCTGGGGCCATTTCAGAAGAGACATTTAAAGGTCATCAATATACTGCTTGCTTACTGTGGATCTGAGAACCTTGAAATGTCGAGTTTGAGCTTGAGGCCAAGCGGAATTTGCGAGCCCTCGTATGATGGGTGATGAGATCATTTACATTGGATTATACCTCTGGTGGATGAGCAATTCAGTAAGATGAATACAGTGGGAATGACGGCAGTACATCTGCTGGACACTTCTATCAAATAGCTCTCTCATCTCACCTCCTAGGTGTGCAATCTTCAATCAGAAAACATATTTGAAGCAGGAAATCAGTTCTCAAGCCTAGGGCTGTATCATCTGCTCCTGTCTCTGCTGCAGAGTGTAATTTTGTCTACTGCCACATTGCACAGACAACCATCAGACAATGGGGTGATGATTCATGGCCAGCAAACAATGCACTCTGAAAATGGCACCAAAGTTACAACAGACTTTTCTGACTCTGGGTAGGAAATTGCGATCAACATTTTTGGGGAAAATAAAAAATAAGCGAGGTGCTGAGCTACATATCTAATATGAACACACTCCTCATCCACAAAGACCCTGTCTGTGGTACAGGAGCCTGGTGGCTTAGTGGATTATGTTTTAAACTGCTAAGCACAAAGTCAGCAGTTCAAACCTACCAGCTGCTCTGCAGGGGAAAAATGAGACTCCCCTGTAACAATGTAAAGTCCTGGAAAGCCATAGGGTAAATCTCCTCTATCTCTTATAGTTGGCAGGAGTCCAAATCAACTCTACGGCAGTGAGTTTGATTTAATAGTTTTGTGGTGATAAGAAACTTTAACTTAAGTACTGTGAAACGATAAATAGCAACTGTTAAGGGAATAAATAGTAAATTGACTTAGCCAAGAGATCCTTACAATCTTTGTGTAACTCAAGTGAACATTAGGGATGGTGGTAGTAGAACAGAGTTTCCAAAATGGGAACACGTGCGGAGAATTCTAGTTGTAAGAAAACCATGAGATGCCTCGTACCTGACCCCTTTACCACCTCGTGGTCGCACAGGCTGGTGTGTTTCTTCCATGTGGGCTTTGTTCTTCTGAGCTAGATGGCCGCTTGTTCACCTTCAAACCTTTAAACCCCAGACACTATATCTTTTGATAGCTGGGCAGCATCAGTTTTCTTTGCCACATTTACTTATGCACCCATTTGTCTTCAGCAATCATATCATAGAGGTAAGCACACAGTGAATATGATTGTTTGTTCTTTGATGCCTGATCAGGTATCAGGCATCATCAGAACAATAAATCTTACCAAAGTGAATGAGTGCAGAGTGGAGACCCAAAGCCCATTTGTCAGCCACTGGAGATCCCCTTTCAGAAGAGTCTCGAGGAGGAGATGAGCCAGACAGGGTGTGATGTAGCAACGACGAAAAGTACAACTTTCCTCTAGTTCCTAAATGCTTCCTTCCCTCCCCGCACTATCATGATCCCAATTCTACCTTGCAAGTCTGGCTAGACCAGAGGATGTACACTGGTGCAGATGGGAACTGGAAACACAGGGAATCCAGGGTGAATGATCCCCTCAGGACCAATGGTGTGAGTGGTGATACTGGGAACGTAGAGGGAGGGAGGGTTGGAAAGGGGGAACCGATTACAAGGATCTACATGTGACCTCCTTCCTGGGGAATGGACAACAGAAAAATGGGTGAAGAGAGACATCAGACAGGGCAAGATATGACAAAATAATAATTTATAAATATCAAGGGTTCATGAGGGAGGAGGAAACAGGGAGGGAGGGGACAAAATGAGGAGCTGATGCCAGGGGCTTTAGTGGAGAGCAAATGTTTTGAGAATGATGAGGGCAATGAATGTACAAATGTGCTTTACACAATTGATGTATGCTTGGATTGTGATAAGAGTTATATGAGCCCCTAATAAAACGAATTTTTAAAAAGTCAACCTTAAAAAAAAGAATACCATGAGTGTCTGTCAAATCCACATAGGTCATTAACAACATGAAAACTTAGCCAAACAATGATCATATTGAATTCTGTGTTCTCCCGGTTGCAAGCTGTACACTAGGAATGATTTGTTGTGGCTCCTCTGTTTATTCACTCATTCATTCATTCCTCCCTTAAACAAATCTGCATTGAGTGTGTTGTATTTTTTCCATCATTAGTCCGATGAGGAGGAATGAACACGGTGGCATAGTGGCCCAAGCGTCAGTCTGCTATCTGCAATGTCAGCTGCTTCTCGGGAAATAAGAGGAAGCTTTCTGCCTCTGTCAAGATTTTTAGGGTTCCAAATCCCGAATGGGCAGCTCTACTCGTCCCTATAGAGTCACTATAAATTAGAATCGACTCAATGGCACTGAAGTTGAGTCTTATATTTAGCTATATTTGATCTAAGTTCTTACTAATTTAGTCCACTATGTGTTGACTAATAAATTGTTTGTTTGCTTTTACTTTGTAGTTTTGCCTTCCCTTTCCCCCAAGTTAATACCTATTCACTCTAGTTAGGGATTTACCTCCTTGTTCCACCACTGGTAGCCTTCAAAGAATGTTGTGTACTGTATGTAAAATGTCAACCTTTACTTGACTTTTTACAATAGTGGCCTCATATATTATTTTTCCTTTTGTGGTGGATTAATTTCACTCAGGTTTGTCAATGTTATCAGATGTTTCCCAGACTTGTCAGTAGTCTTTAACATTGGGTAGTATTCCATAGTGTGTGTATGCCACAGTTGTTCATCCATTCATCTATTGATGGATACTTTAAACAATTGTGCATTTGTGAATAGAACTATGATACCATGATGAACATGGTATGCACATATCTGCGCATATCATGGTTCTTATTTCTCTAGGAGAGATACCTACTGGTGGGGTTGTTGGCTGATACAGTGTTCCTATTTCCAGTTTTTAAGGAAGCACCATGCTGTTTCCACAGTACTTACACCATTTTACAATCCCATCAACAGGATGTGCGGGACTATACAGGAGCTTTGTTTTGATGCTAATAATGAAGATGTGATTATAGTGGCTTAAATAATAAGGGTTTAATCTTTCTAGTAGAGGTACAAACGAGTACATGTCTTGTCAGAATCGTTGAGTGATGCTGACTTGTAATGGTACCACAGCACAGAACATAAATGGCCTCAGAGACTATTTATTCTAGGCTATGATATTTAGGAAAGGAAGGAAGATGGAGCAATGGTTAAGTGCTTGGCTGCTGTGGCAGTTACATAATATGGTGTTAACTTGAGACTCTAAGAGTAAAGGAGCGGAGTTTAGCCTGTCAATCAGATCGCAGTTTGTTGACCTCATTTGGAGGTGCTATGGAGATAAAGAGCTCACTGGAGGCAGGAAACGACAGGCTCTCTGCTTCTCTGCTCGACATTCCTGTTGACAAGCTACATGAGCCATGCTGATGTCAGCCAGAGCTCTGGAGCTGGAAGAGCCACATGGAGACCCACACTAGCACAGAGATCCTTTCACCGCTGCCAATGGATCTACAAGACTTTCCACCCACTGTCCTGTGATCTTCCTGCATTTGTCATCATTGCATGACTACATGAATCTTAAAAGGAATTTATGGACTAGTATTGAACATTTGGGCTAATAGTGGGCTTATGGACTTGACCCGGACTGGGCTGAGATGTTTCTTAATGTACAATTGCTCTTTGATATGAAGTTCTCTCTTACACCCATATGAGTGTCTATGAACTTGTTTTTCTGGTCAACCGGGAATAACACAGCTGGAAACCTAAAAGTTAGTTGTTGCAGCTCCATAGGAGAACAGTATGGCAATTGGATCTCCTAAAGGTTATAGTCTCGGAAACCCAATGAGACAATTCTGTCCTGTCTTATAGAGTCACTTTGAGTCAAAATCAACTCGACAAAAATGGGTAATGGGTGTAAACTTTGTGGGAGCAGATTACCTGGTCTTTTTCTCTCAAGAACCCACTAATAGGATCAAACCAGTTCTGGTAAGCTGATGAATACTTAATTGCTGTATGGCTTGGATTCCGTAACCAAAAAATCCCAAACTTACTGCATCAAAGTCAATGCCAGTTCATCACAACACCATAAGATGGGTAGAATTTCTGTTAAAGGTTTCCCAGACTGTAACTCTTTACGGTAGTAGACAGCTTCATCTTTCTCCAAGAGAGAGACTGATGGCTTCAAACTGCTGCTCTTGCAGTTAGTAGTCCAACACACAAACCAATATGCCACATCGCTCCTTGGATTGCTCATGTTGTTATTGTCACTAGGTGCAGATTCATAGTGATGCTATGTTCAACAGAATACTTGATCCTGCTTCATCTACCTAATTATTTTGATATTCAAGTCCATTGTTGCAGCCACTGTGTCACACCATTTGACCCAGGGTCTTCCTCTCTTTCGCTTCCCCTTCACTTCACCAAGCATTGTGTCCTTCTACAGGGATGTACGTGAGAGGGAGCCTCATCAGCACCCTTGCCTCTAAGGAGCATTCTGACTGTACTTCTTCTTAGACAGATTTGTTTATTAATTTCATATTCTGTCTCAATATTATGGTTCAAATGCATCCATTTTTTCTTCGGGCTACCTTAAGGGATCCCTAAAATTCAGCGAAATAAGATTGTTTTGTTTTGTTTCTAACTCAATGCTCCAGTAAAAGTCTCTTGACACATGGGAATATAAAGAAAAAAGTGGTTTCATTTCCCTTCCCTGGGGACATTTAACTCTTTACACATCAGAAGAATTAGAATTGGGTCTCTAAGGCCATCAAGTTAATGCTGACTAATAGCAATCCTGTGCAGAACTGCCCCTGTGGGTTTCCAAGACAATAATGGTTTACAAGAGTAGAAAACCTCATCTTTCTCCCAAGGAGCAGCTGATGGTTTCAAACTGCTGACCTGCAGTCCAGTGGTGGCCACTATACAACCTGGGCTCCAGGACTACAGTTATGACTAGGTACTTGCATTATCATCAAGCTCTCAAGAAAATTGGTACACCATTTTCTAGGTATTTCCATATCAAAAGAGGTCTTTGAAGCAGATCTCCATCACAGAAGTTATAAAAATTGCCTGGAACTTATCTACCCCTTCATGGAAGAAAGACTGGACTTTCTACTTGTGGTAGTTATGTAATCTCTTGTCAATGTGAGGCTTACGAGTAGTGAAGGGGTGTAGGTTAGCCTGTCAATCAGGTTGCAGTTTGATGACCTCATTTGGAAGCACTAAGGAGATAAATAGCTCACTGGAGGTGGGCCATACACTCAATCCTGTGAGATATTTCTGTGGACAAGACACATGGAGCAATGCTAGAGTCCTGGAGCTGAAAGAGCCACGTGGAGACCCCTGCCAGTACTGAGATGATTACAACACCACTAAAGCCACAAGACTTCCCACCCACTGGCCTAAGATCTTCCTGCATTCAGCATCATTGTGTGTGTTGCATGAGTCTGAAGATGACTTTATAGATTGGTATTGGACATATGGGCTAATATTGGATTTATGGACTTGATCTGGACTGGTCTGGGATGTTTTCTCAATATTCAATTGCTCTTGTATATAAAGCTCTTCTTGTACAAATATGAGCATCTCTGGATTTGTTTCTACCCAGAATAACACAGTACTGCTGAAAAGTTACAGTCTCAGATACCCACAGGGGATCGCTATGGTTCAGCATTGACTCACTCAATGGCAGTGAGATCTACCCCTTGTAAAGATGTGTTTATATTCCGAAACGATTAGAATAAGTACTTAGATGTGTGACTATCTTTTTTCAGAAGAGTAAGAAACAGAAAGAGACACTGAGGGAGAGAATGTATCCTTTTCATGAGTATTAATGAGAATTAAAATGAAAATTTTCAAAATTTAGAAATAAAATATAAATAAATGCCTATTTAACTGCTTAGCACATAGTTGGCCCTCAATAAATGGTCTTTAATTACTCCAACATGTTCTAATTCTCCTCCCTTCCTTTATTTCTTCTATTCTCCCTCATCCTGTAAAGAACTACTTCAAATGCACTTTTACTACCTCTTTACCTCCAGGAATGGAGTTACAGATATGCAATGTTAGAATCAACACCTACAGGACATATGTAATGAGAGAGAAAATGTGTAAATTGTGGAGCAATTGGTTAAAACAGTGGTTCTCAACCTTTCTAATGCCACGACCCTTGAATACACTTCCTCATGTTCTGGTGACCCCCAACCATAAAATTATTTCTGTGGCTACTTCATAACTGTAATTTTTCTACTGTTATGAATTACAATGTAAATATCTGGTATGCAGGGTATATTTTCATTGTTATAAATTGACCATAATTAAAGCATAGTGATTAATCACAAAACAATATGTGATTATATATTGTGAAATATCTGTGTTTTCCGATGGTTTTAGGTGACCCCTGTGAAAGGGTTGTTCGACCCCCAAAGGGGTGGCCCACAACCCACAGGTTAAGTACTGCTGGGTTAAAAGAATGGTTAAATGTGGAATGAGATCCCCCTTTTCTGCACATACGTAGCCAACTGTCTCAGTTCTGTCCTGGTTCTTGCTTTTTTTCTTTCTTTTTTCTCCCCTCCTCTTTCACCCTCTTCATTTTTTCTAGCTGCAACAACTCTTTCTTTCAAAGGCGTGCAATGCATCACTGCTTTATTGGTGGTGGAGATATGAACAAAGAGAGCAGTAAAAGTTGGGTCGTTTGGATGTACTACATTGAAACTCTTTGTCCTGTCTGCCATGGCTGAACAATCCTAACTGATCTTAATCTGGAAATCAAATTGCCTCTCTTCTACTGATTGTGCAGCCGTGTTGTCTTTGGCATGGTGTGTGGTCCCAGTGAAGTCTGTAGAATCAAATAAAAGTCACTGCAGGCAAACAATGACCTGCTATCATTGTCTCTCTCAGATCCTATTCTGTGTCTTTGCTTAAATGTAAGCAGTGTAAAGATTAGTCAGATACCATTTAATAGCAAAGCGCTATATGATGTTGTGTCCTGATGGAACGAGGGCCAGAAAATAAATAGGGAAATTGGCTGTACTCTTAGCCGGCCCAGCTCTGCCCGATTTTGCCATGTGATCTCAGCAAAAGTGTTCAATGGGCTGTCTTCACAGAGGTGCATGGGATTCCATCACCTTGTTGTTGCTAAGTACTTTCAATGCTTAAAAGCAAAACATTTGAATTGACTGACTTGTGTAGTGGCTCGGGGATGAGTACTGGGACACACGCTTTCAATGACTGTGTTTCCAGAGCCTGACTCTTTAAAGTAGGCCAGTCGTCTTACAGTTCCTTCTACTTCAGAAACATTGTTAAATGATTACTCAGCTGACCTCCTCATTTTACAAAAAAAAATGAATTTGAAAATACTAATTTGTAGTCTTATGGACAGAGATATTTTTAGGCTGGAGGGAAAAAAATCCCTCAGGCTCAAAGTCTGCTTTCTTTGGCGGTGCTCCTGTTCAGGTAGAAATGTCTTAGAAATAATTAACATACATCCTCCTTTCTCTAGCTCTAAGGGCCAAGGGAAGTTGGAAAGTCAAACAAAAACATGAAAGATGTTGCCCAAGAATATTTCTAAGAAAAGAAAAAAAACTAAGGGACAAAATTAACCTCCTGTGTTAGATTTCATAAATCTTGTCTATTATATAACCACCTCCACTTATATAATTTAAAACAATGTGTGCGTCTTTTTATACTAGAGGTGGTAAGATGGTCAGGGAGGGAATGGTACACTTTGAGTTCAGTTTTGACATAGTTGGTTAGTTTAACCTTAAAGTCTTCATTCTACTTTTCACCCCTGGGCACTTTCTGGCTCTTTAAGCTGAACTAAACGCATTGGCTTGTTTTGCAAGAGAATAATGATATAATTCGACAAGCCAGGGGCTTGCATTTGATGCCCTAGCTGATGAAGTTAATGGAAAAAGGATCTTATGCAGCCATCAACTTTTTCTCAATTCCTGGAGCTTTTTGTAAATATGTCTTACCAATTCTAGAGAAAGAAAATTCACATTCTTTACTTGCGGGTCCTAGACAATGATTTCTCTAATAACACATTACTTAAATTGCATGGCCAGCCAAGATATCAGCAAGGGAGATCATAAAATTTTATTTAACCTTTTGTTAATTTAAAGCTCCAGCATTCTCTAATTTATTTATTATGTATGGGGAGGGAGGAAATGACAATAACCTCAAGGGCTATGAGATCTGTATCTGCTTTATTCACTGTGTTCAGATTATATGCTTCACCAAGGGGACAGGAAAAGATTTAAAAGCCCCAATTAAAAGCACTTGGAAGACTCACAAGAGCCAAAGTACTGAATAGAGACCAATTGAAAAACGCATCTGAGATGAAAAAAAATGCTGATATTCTGCAGATAAGAAATATTCTACAGACTCTATTTTCATTCCTTTTAATGTAAGATTTTGGGAGCCATATAATATTCTTCATGTATTCAGTGGAGAATTATAATTTCATAATTCTTGAATGAGTGCTGAGATTTATTTGACCAACCACCATGGGCCCCTCATGGGATCAACATAGACTGGTAAGTATTCAGCCCATGACGGTTTCATATCTACCTCGAAGGCACTGTGTTACCTCTCTTGTGGTGATTTATGCATATGTAATATTCCATGTACTCAGCACAAAATATGGCATTGAGAGTAATTCCTTCATAAATATTAGCTAACATTTTTGGTCATTGTCATTAGTGTTAAGTTAAATCACAAATAATATTTTATAATAATAACACATTTGTTGGATTAAACTCTACCTTTAAACTTCAATTCGGCCTTTATTTCAAAGAGAAGTCACTTGCTCTAGTTAAAGTTCTTTTACATCTATCTGTAAATTTTAATGGAGAACTATGACACTCAATTATTCCAAAATTCAATACTAAACTGTTATTCATGCCTGAAGTATCTGACTTCCTATGACAGGGATGTCTTTTATCTGAATTATCAGATCAATTATCTTGATTTCAGTACTCAACTTTGCAAGCCTATATGTTCTCTGGGTCCTCTGCAAGGTGCAATTGGTTCTTTCTTTTTGGTTGTTGTCTGACCCACTTAGCTTCACACCAGGTTCACAGGCATGTGCAGAGATGATGTCTTTGAAACATAGTGTGCATCTCAAAAATGGTTGGAGTCTTTTCCGAGATGTTACAATTAGTGGTCAAAGAGACAGAATTCAATTATTTAAATCGCCTTATACAATATTCCTCTAAGGCACAGAAATATATACTTATAGTATTAACATTTGTGAATTTATTTCTAAGCTCTGTTTTGTAGATCTTATAGTTTGGAAATTCACTTCTCTTAAGAAACTGTTTTCCATTAAAACATCAATATGTATTTACATGCCTTCTAGTTGAAAGTTGAAGTGAAAATGAATTGGTAATTCAGTCAAACATGAGCAGTGAGCCAGAGTTTGAAAATCTATCACGGGATAAAGTCAAAGAGGAAGAAACATAATAATAAACTTTTCTGAGTATGAGTTTAAATATTCATGATTTGTTTCTTAGCACATTTTAAAAATTGTATTTCTAAACATCAGGGTTCTTAATATGCAGAACAGAAAGAGCAAAGTACTAAAAATCAACGAGCATATTGCCATGGAATTTGTTTAAAACTTCCCAAAGCTACATTAGTATTTTCAGTGCGTATACATAATCGAGTAAATCTCTCCTCAAAAATTAGGACATAAACCAAATTAATTAACCTCTGAGAGTTAATTGTTAAAATCAATACAAGATGGAACAGAGAAATGACAGGCAATTTTCAGTAACAGCAGAGAGGGGCTCCAGTGTAAACTGATATGCCAGATTAACCCCTGTCGCTCTTCTACACTGTGAGTGCACCTGGGAAAGGAAAGGGGCGAAGAGAGTAAGGTAGCATTTTCTCAAAGCCGGTGTAAGAATGTCAGGGGACCACTTCTGACTTCACAAGGAAGAAGAGTCAAACTCTACCTTAGCCCAAGTCAGGCACACCGCTACCTTCCTGCCTCTGTCACTGGTTCTGATACCAGTCATCCCATATCAGGGCACTTTCTATTTCTCTGCCAGGTTCTGTAATCCATTGCAATGGCCACATGGAGCTCATAGATAATACATCAAACAATAAGGATACATCAATATCCTCGGCCAGCACCCAAGCCTCCCTCTCTGTTTCTCCGTCTCTCAGCGACATAGTAACCAAGTCTCGCTCAGATTCTACCCCTCAGCCATATGATCTCATGACATTTGTCCCCATGAGCCAGAAGCTAGTCTGCCTCTCACTCTGTCCCGCAGTCCCCTGCTCTCAAGCCAGACAAGGAGAAGGGACATCACTGTTTAGGCGCTGCTCCTCTAAGTCCCCATGCCACTTCCTGAGGCATCTGGTTTTTGTCACCTCCACCCCTTCAGACAGAGATCTTGAACTTGCTCCAAGATCCTTGGAGTTTCTCTCTCTATTTCTGCTTCATAGATGGCTTATAGCAAGGGGTGTGTCTTCACAAAGTGGGCAAGCCCTTCCATCAGGGTTGCCCGTGCCCTGCTTGTACAACCTCACCCGATCATTGGGTGGTAGTTACAGAATTTCGTTAAAGAATCATATGAATCACTCCACCACAGACAGTCTTAGGTGTTCCTGGAGTCTCTACTGGTCCCGGAAGTATGGCGTTTTTTTTTTTCCAAGGATTTCATTTTACTTGAACTCCAATTGATGCTCGTGGAAACAATACTAAGAAATTAAATGAGGTAGTGCATTGGGCAAATATACTGCCAAAGGACTCTTTAAAGCATTAAAAACCAGACATGTCATTTTGAGGATTTGGTTGTGCCTGACCCACACTATGTTGTTTTCAATTGCCTCATATGTGTGTGCGAAATTTCGAAAATTGTGGGGGACCAGTCTCCATAACCAAATGGATCTAAGGGGCAGTTGTGTAATTGAGGCATAAATTAAAGAGGCATCAGACAAGATAAAGCATGCAAGGACTCCCCTCTTCAGTCATGACTTCAGGAGCCAAGTGTGGGCAGAAAGAGGGTGTCATGGAGTCTCATGGCAAGCACATATGTAACAGGAAGCGGTTGCACAGAGGCATACACGTAACAGGAAGGGACGAGCTAGTAGTACACGCACAATAGGAAGCTGTTGTACTAGGTGACGAGATGGACAGACTTTAGAGTCAAGATGGCAATCTAACCTTGACCTTCTCAGAGCTGGTTTGACCTTAGATGTCTTTGACCTCCCCTCCAAGGGAAAAAAAATCATTATCCTCATCAGAGGGGAGGGGGCCCTACTTAGGGTGGACCTGACAATAGATTACC
Organism: Tenrec ecaudatus; assembly: GCF_050624435.1. Classification (NCBI taxonomy): domain Eukaryota; kingdom Metazoa; phylum Chordata; class Mammalia; order Afrosoricida; family Tenrecidae; genus Tenrec; species Tenrec ecaudatus. The sequence goes on along the minus strand of NC_134539.1, from coordinate 25,039,224 downwards.
TTAGATGGCTGTCAGGGAGATAACCTTCAAGCAGTTGACCCTCAAGATATAGTGAGCGACCATGTGTTTGCAGACAGCACCTTACATTTGGGATTATTTGGGGGAGACCTTTCAGGGAATAATTTTTACTTGAGAGAATGTGAGTGGGACGCATCTCCAACCCAGGAAGCTGAAGGTTTGTTTCCTCCACAGGAGCCTTGCCCTCCCAGACTCCTTAACATATGAATGTTGAGAGTTTTCTGAAATCCTCTCTTCCTGGTTTTCAATTTCCCACAGACAATGACAAAGGAAGTCAGTAACTGAAGCACCTGAAACATCATGTGGTCAAATAGTACCGAAAGTACCATGAACTGCCAGAAGAATGTACAAATTAGTGCTGACAGAAAGACAGCCAGAATTTTCTGCTTCTTAGGAGAGAGGATGGGTATATTATCAAAAGATACTGCTTCCTATAGTAAAACACACTATTACTTGGTAGAGGCTCACTGAAAAGAAGTTAGATATGTAAATCTATATCTAGTTATGGCCATACCATTCATTAAAGAGATAGCTTCTCTTCACTGGAAAGCATGTGGACCCCTTGTCAAAAATTAACTGACCAGGGGCGCATGGATTTATTTCTGAGTTCCTAATTCAATTTCATCCATCTACATATTTTTCACCAAACTGGCCCGAGGCTCTTTGGTTACTAGGGCTGGACAGGAAGCATATTTTGAGATGGTTGAGTGTGAGGCCTCCTCCTTTGCTCTTTTTCAGTGTTGCTGTAGTTATTTGGAGTCTTTTCTCTATAAAATTGGTGATAGCTTTTTTTCTTTCCATTTTGGTAAAAATTTTATTGGAATTTGGGTTGTACATGTATATATGTATACATGTATATATATGTATACATATATATTTATATAATGTAAGTGTATATATGTATATGTATGTATATATATATATATATATGGGGCAGCACTGATACTTTACAATATTAAAATTGTCTATCCTTGAGCATGGAATTATTTCCTGGTCAAGTTTAGTTTGTTGCAGTCATGTTTTATAGTTTTCATCATATAGGGCTTTTACCTCCCATGTAGGTTTTTCCATTGGTATTTTATTCTTTGGGGAGCTACAATATATGGTATTATTTACTTCCTTTTGTGGTTTTTGGAGTTCTCCTTGTTAGTGTAACATAACTCAACTGATCTGAATTTTGGGTGTGCACTTTGTACTCTGCCACTTTGCGTTCTCTTCTATGAGATCCAGTAGCTTACTTGTGGAATTTCTGGATTTTTCTATGTAAAACCTTATGTTGTCTATGGATAGAGATACTTTTCCCGTTTCCTTTCCAATTTGGATACCTGTTTTCCTCTTTCCTGTCTGCAATGTCCAGCGTGCCACTGGATAGACAAGTGATAGTGGGCATCGTTATCTACCCTTACTCTCAAAGGGAGACCTTCAGTCTTTTTCTCTTAGCATAAGACTCACGGTTGGTTTTGCATCCATGCCATTAATTTTCTTTTGTTTTATTTATGCAGCGAATTACTGAATATTGGAGCCCCTGTGGCATGGTGGGGAAGTGTTGGAATGCTAACCTCAAGCTTGATGGGTCAAAGGCACTAAGCACTCTGGGGGAGATGCATGAGCCTATTGGCTGCAGTCAAAATGTACAGCCTTGGAAATCCAGTACAGGGTGGCTATGACTCACACTGACTTGATGGCACTGGGCTTGGTTTTTGATTATAGAAGTAACCATGGTGATTGCAACCGAGAGGACTTCTATATTTCTAACATCTTTGATCATTTTACCAGTGATCAAGGAATTCAGAGAGCTTGCTCTTTCTTTTCCCCACCTTGAAGTAGAGATATAATTAATCTATAGATAAACTGAAAAAGCCAATAGAAGGCAAAATAAAGTTGCTCTTTGTTTGAGATCATGCACACACAAGGTGATGGAAGTTTATCCAAAGGACATGGTGATGCGGAGCGATAAGGAACTTAGTCAGAAGTTACATTGACAGGTCTCATGGGGAATAAAAATAGCATTTTAGATTAAATACTGGCAAAATGTTTTATGTAGCGTGATTCAACTTCTGTTTTTATGGATCTCTGTCTATAGTTGATACTATACTATGACCATTTGTTCTTCTCTGTATTCCCGGTCTATGTGATGACTTCTGACTATTCAGAGGTTTGCAGCCCTGTCTTCTTTCTGTGCACTTCTTGAACTCAATCAACCTTCCTGCCTCTGTTCCGCTTCAAGTTGATATGTCTGCATTTGTGCACACTCCCTGAAATCTGTCAAATGGTCCAATTCATCTCTTGCTCTCAGCATAGATCATTCGCTTTGAGCAGAATTCTTGTGATATTGTCCTTCCTAAACCATTACCCATGACCACTCCTCAATATGACAACTACTAGCACTCAAATAAGAAGCTGTAGCCTTCACTAGGGATTGCACCGCAGTGTAAAGACAAGTTGATTGGGGCGGGGAATGTATGGATGTGCTTTATACAATTGATGTATGTATATGTATGGATTGTGATAAGAGTTGTATGAGTCCCTAATAAAATGTAAAAAAAGAAAAGCGAAAAAAAAAGAAAGAAAAGAAAATGATTAGGGCAAAGAATGTACAGATGTGCTTTATACAATTGATGTATGTATATGTATGGACTGTGATAAGAGTTGTATGAGCCCCCAATAAAATGTTTAAAAAAAAAAGACAAGTTGCCTTTTACAGACATTATGATAAATGGAGAAAAGATTAAAGTAGTCAAGAATTTCATTTTGCTTGAATCCACAATCAATGGTCACAAAAACAGCATTCAAGAAATCCCATGATGTATTGCTTTGGGAAAGTCTGCTACACAAGACCTCTATAAAGTACTGAAGAGTAAGAATGTCATTTGAGGGTTAAGGTCCGCTTGAACCAAGAAATGGTATTTTGAATTGCCCCTTGTGCGGGTAAAGGTAGGATGATGGCTAAACAACAGAAGAATAGATGCCTTTGAATTATAGTGTTGGCAAAGAATATTGAAAGTAACATGAACCTCCAGAAGAACAAACAATTCTGTTTTGGAAAAGGGACATCCAGAATGCTCTTCAGACACAAACAGTGGACACATTATCAGGAGAGACCAGCCCCTGGAAGAGGACACTATTTTTTGTAAAGTAGAGGGTTAGCAAAAGAAGAGAAAGATCCTTTATGCAACAAGGGGCTCAAATACAACAATTGTGAGAATGGCGCAGGTCTGGACAGTATTTTGTCCTGTTGTACACAGGTCTTCTATGAGTCGACACCAAGTCTAGGGAACCTTACAACAATAGTACCCATTGTGACTAAGGACCTGGAATGTGACAAGTTAGAACTAGAGGGGGCCCTATGGGTACATTATCGTTTTTTTTACTTAGAATGGAAAAAAATGATATATCATTGATAAATTGTATATTGATTATACTTATATATTTGGTAACATAAAATCACGTCAAAATGATATTTTGAAATAAAATATATTAACTATATTATTAAAATTCATTTTACCAATTACTTTGGTGTGCTATTGGAAAGCTTTGATGTAGTGATGTAATTCCTCTTGATCTTCGACAAGCCAGCAGTAGCTAGGGTAAGGATTTCATGTAGCAAAGAACAAGGCTTCTGTAAATAAGAAAATTGCTACTTGGCGTTTTCTTTTTAATGCCTCAAGTGTGAAAGCCCTCAGTATTCCTTGGATTTCTGCCCAAAAGTGAACTGAAGTCAATGTTGGCAGTTAGGTCAGGGACCACTAACTGAAAAATCCGTGTTCTGACACCACTAGCACCTCTCAGGAGAAAACTGAGACGATCTGCTCCTAGAAAGATTTCCAGTCTCAGAATCCCTCTACAGGGTCACGATGAGTCAGAATCAACTTGATGATGGTAGGTTTGGTTCGGGGCTATTGTGATGAAATGAAATGATGGTGCGTGGCTTGCGGAGCCAGTCTTCATAACTCTTACCAAATGAATGGGTAGTGATATTCAAATAAGATATGGAGGCCACTAAGTTAGGGTGAGGGCTTGATCAGTGTATTCGTCTGGGTACATTAGCGAAACAAATCCACAGAAACTCATGTATAAGAGAGAGTTTTATATAAAAGTTAAGTGCACATCAACAAAAATTCCCAACCCAGTGCTGCCCAAGCCCACAAGTCCAACATTAATCCATCTGTCCGAAACCAATCCACAAAGTCCTCCTCCATCTCACAAAACAGATGCAATGATGCCGACTGCAGGAAGAAAGCCGGGTCAGCGAACTTGTAAACATCTCAGTGCTGGCAGGGGTGTCCATGCGGCTGCTCCAGCACCCAGGGCTGCATTGGGCTTCTCCTCATGGGTGTCTTGCAGGAAATGAGCCTTTCCAGCTGAAGCAGGGAACTGGCTAAGGCAGCTGCACCCTGGTCCGACCATCAGAACGCAAGAGACCCGAGAACTAGAAAGCCGAGGCTCTCTGTGCCATCTATCCTTCCTGTCCCTTCAATTAACCCCAATAAACTAACTACCCCAATCAGTTTCACTAATTTTCTGAGCAAAAGAAGGCCATTTCAGAAGCAGGAGATGAAACCCTGCGACCATCATGAACAAAAGAGCACACGTGACCTCCGTATCGAAATAGGCAGAGGCACCAGAAATTGGAGCACCAAGACCACGAGACCGAGCAGATGAGCAGCACCGAGACCATGAGGCCGAGCAAAGGGTGGGCTTCTCAGCCCATAGAATAAGGCAGCAGCCAAGGGACTATGTGGTTGAGAAGCCAGGGACCAGAGAGAGACATGCCTGCCAGTATGGCTGAGAAAAAATAAAACTCTATTCTTGATATTTTTTAATCTGTTAGCTTCCCCAATAAAACTTCCTAAGAATGAGGGTTGTCTGTGAGTTCTGGGTAGTCATAGCAAGGATTATCGCACTCAGCGAAATGTCATGGCAGGGACAATTGCTATTAGACAGGAAGGAGAAGGCTTGGGTATTGAAGAATGTGTGAACTCTGCCTTGTAGGAATCATCCCCAGACAGATGTGGAGCCACAATCTCCTTCCGGTTTCACTGCTGAAGCCAGAATTTGTCAGCCATTGACCCATTCAATATTTTCTCACTTACATATGGCACCATTTTGTAATATTAGATATTATGTCACATCATTTTATAGTTCATAATGATTTTTCAAACATGTTACCATTTTAACTTCAAAATTGATCTGTTGGATAGAAACTCTGATTGTCTACTGTGCACCAATTATGGAAATAAAATCTAGAAAGCAAAGGGTATAGGTCCATGTACACAGAAGAACCAGAACATAACCTGAATACATTGGTACTATGGAGGTCTTTAGAGTCCAATTGTCCTGGGTTTGTGCAGTTTTTCTGCTGCAAATTGACCCATGACCTTGGGGAAATCACTTAATCTTTCTAGCATATAGAAGTAATAGAAAGAATAATGGTAAAAAAGATACTGGCATAAAATCAGTGTTAAATATTATAATCCACATCCAGCTCCAGTTCCTATATTTGTAAAAACACAAACAGTTTAATACTGGTTAAATTACCCAAAAATTAACTCACATCCATCAGGTGGCTTCTGACACACCACAACCTTCTACAGAGTTTCTGAGACTCTAAATCTTGATTGGAGCAAATGGCCTCATATTTCTCCTGGGGAGCAGCTCAGGGGTTTGAAGCAGTAATCTTGAAGTAAGCATCCCATTGCTTAATCCACAATGCCACACAGCCCATTTGCTAGACAGCAGGGATATCATATTTTAAAGATAAAAGCATTAGATAATTTTATGAGAAGTTATATGTAATAGTATAACATTTTTGATCCATCCATTAAAGGATATTCTTTGAAACCTATTCAACTTTTATAAAACCTCACTTTTATTGTTACAAAAAGATTTGTTTAAAAAGCATTGCTGTAGTATGAAAATATTGAATAATTTGAATATAGAAATCACAAGTTCTTATAGTTTGAATTTTTGATATCACACCTTTGCCCTCGGAATACAAAACTACGTTCATGAACATGTTCTGCACTCTAGTGGCAATGAGATTAGGCACTAGTGGGCTAATTGCAAGGTCAGTGGTTCAAACCTGTCAACCGGTACTCTGATATGAGAAAGATGAGGCTGTCTGCTCTTGTATAATTTTTAACTGAGTAAGTTATAAATTTATATCAGAAATTATATAAAGTCTGATACTGAGTTAGTCCACTTAATGGCAGTGATTTTGTGTTTTGGGGCCCTGAACCAACTTAAATGTCCAACCTGAATAACCATTTGCCTACTACTATCACTGGGGCTTCCTCGGCTGCTGAAAACTTCTTTCTTAGAAGAGTCCCTGTTTCAATGAATGAAACATAATTGGGCCACTCACTCATGCTCAAAATCCCAGCCATCTGAATTTGCCTCTCTTTTTTTCTCTCCCTTTGGATTTAATTGGTCATTACGTTTGGTAAAGTAGCTCAGCAATATCAACTGTTTGCTCTCATACTTAAACTTTTAGACATTATTTCAACTGCTTTTACTCAATTTCTATCCTTCCCTACCTGGGTTAGGGCAATCATCTCAAACATCTACTTCTGGTTTCATTTATACTCATCTTCAAGTCTTTCTCCTACCAAGGCCACCTTGTGCTATTAAAGTGCAAGGTTGATTGTATTGGACATAATTCTAACTCTGTTACTTCTTTTTATGCTGTTTGGTTTGAAGTAAACTTGCTTATCATTAAAGATGCAAAATCCACTTCAATTTTACTTTTCCTCTTTTTACAGCTACTCAGACCAATATTTGAGGAATAAGGCATCTGGAGGAAGTTTTTTTTTCTTTTCAATTTTGGGTTTTAAAGAAGTACATTGATATCTTTACACAGCCTATCTCAGAAATAAAATCAACAATATCCCATTAAACCCTCCACAAGTGTGGTTCTTTCTCCCCCTGTTCTGCTCCTTTATAGCCCAGAAGCATTAGGTTCAGTATCCACCCTGCTCTTGTACGACCTCACTAACATAATAAAAGAGTACTCTAGTTCCAAACAGGATCACAGGCACAAGACCAAGATATCTGTGTGTGTGTATAAACAATTCAATTCACAATACCCACCAAATCAAATTTTTCACTCATTACATAAATCTGATCAGATGTATCGATATAGATCCCTAATGCAGTTCATGCCACAGTCCAGAAATTTAATAATAAATATTAAATGAAGGAATATCTGAACAGCTCTCTCCAAAATCGCTAAACTCACTGCCATTGAGGCCATTCTCGCCCATAGCTGCACCGGGAGCTTTCTGAAAGCTTTCTGCTCTGCACAGCAGGTCTTCTCTTGTTCCAAGAGTAGCAGGTCTTCTCTTGCTGCCGTGGTTTCAAACTGCTGGCCTGTGGTTAGCAAGCAGCCCAGTGCACGAGGACTGTACCACCAGGGCTCCTTTCTGAGAGCTGCCACTTCTTTAAAGTGATTGGGCTGGAGAGTGAATCCAAAGTGCTGTTGCTGCTTGCAATGTATCAAAGCAAATATGTTGGTTCTTTAATTAACCTTCTCAAGCTGTGTGAAACATGTCTAAACCATAGGAATTTGGAATGGCTCAATTATTAGAAAATATGTGTGTTTTCAAAGTCACTGTAGAAAATAGAGATTTAACTATGACCCAAACGGGGATGCTATGTTTGCTGTTCTCACTTATGTGATAGGAAAATCTTAGTGGGGGGGAGGCAGCAGGGGTGGGAAGGGTGCACTTGACTTTAGTTAGATGATGATAATTCCTTTTAATCTTTGAATAATAAATTTATTACTGTCCAGGTTGGCCCCAAATGATTAGATGAATAATAGAAATTATCCTTATAGAATCTGAACCAAGGTCCAGGGGAGGCTGGGTGGTCTAGATTTTTCTAGCTTTTTATAACAAACAACATCAGCAATATGGACTATTGGTTCCTACCTTTGCTGGATCTACTTCAATGTGGAGTACAAAATCTCATCCATTAATATTACCATCCTATGGCACTACAGAATTCATGACTGATTGCTTGCTGTTGTGCTCAAGAAAAGTTATCTTCAAACTATCACCCACCCAGGATGTAAACTAAAAGCCCATGGCTACTCCTCCAACTGAAAACAGTCCCCTATTCCACTTTGCTTCCTGTCATGCCAAACCAAATTAGGCACCAATGACAACAGATTTCTTAAAGCATAAGCTCTTTTTTCCCCTCTAAATATTATCCCAAGCATTGTAGACAAAATAGGTAAGTAAATAAATAAAAGAGAACTGGCAGTTATTCTATATACTTTTAAATAGGCAGCAGGATGCTAATATATTTTGCATATTTTTCATCAAGATAAAGACGACTGAGAATGGAAATCATGTTAGTGGGAAGCCTTAAGCCATGGTATCACTGGAGCTAACAGTGCTTCTGCTGTTAAATACCTTCTTGCAATGCTTGACTCTAAAGGCCAGTGGGTTTTATCTGCTCTAAAAGTCTCATTCAAATGTACAACAAAATACTTTGGTGATCCTGGTATATAAACTACCTTACTTTTGTTGCTTGCCACTATATAGTCCATTCTAACTTATAGTGATCCAATTAACAGAGGAGAACAGCCCCATCTGGTCTCCTAAGCTTCATGAAAACAGACCACCAGGTCTCCTCCCACAGAGTGACTGGGTAGTTAAAACCTCCAATGTGTGAGTAGCCCAGCACTTGACCCCTGTCACATTACAACTCCTTATAGATGATCTATTTTAAAAATCACTGGTCAACAAGTGGCCATCTAACTGAGAAGCAACAAAGCCCACATGGAAGAAGCACACCAGCCGATGTGATCCCAAGGGGTCAAAGTGATCAGGTATCGGGCATCAAAGAACAAAAAAATCATATCATTGTGAGTGAGGGGGAGTGCAGAATGGAGACTCATCCCCTACAGAAACGCCGCAGTAAGGAGACAAGCCAGTCAGGATGCAGTATAGTAACGATGAAACACACAACTTTCCTAATTCTTAAATGCTTCCTCCTTCCTCTCCCCTACCTCCACTATCATGATCTCAATTCTACCTTACAAATCTGGCTAGACAAGAGGATGTACATTGGTACAGATAGGAATTGGAAACACAGGGAATCCAGGACAGATGATCCCTTAAGGGCAAGTGGTGAGAGTGGCAATACCAGGAGGGTGGAGAGAGAGTGGGGTAGAAAGGGGGAACTGATTACAAGGATCTACATATAACCTCCTCCCTGAGGGATGGACAACAGAAAAGTGGGTGAAGGGAGACGTCAGACAGTGTAAGATATGACAAAATAGTAATTTATAAATTATCAAGGGTTCATGAGGGAGGGAGGAACAGGGAGGGAGGGGGAAATGAGCTGATATTAAGGGCTCAAGTAGAAAGCAAATGTTTTGAGAATGATTATGGCAACAAATGTACAAATGTGCTTGACACAGTAGATGTATGTATGGATTGTGGTGAGTTGTTCAAGCCCCCAGTAAAATGATTAATAAAAAACCAAAAATCACTGCCATCAATTCCAACTCATAATGACTCAAAATAACAGAACAGAATAGTCACTGTGAGTCTCCAAGACTGTAAATCTTTACAAGAGTAGAAAGCCTCATCTTTGTCCCATGCAGTGGCTGGTGATCTTAAACTGCTGACCTTGAGGTTAGTAGCCCAATAAGTAACCTACTAAGACACCACCACGACTCTATAAGCCACCTTCTCCTGCTTTGTGTACCTTGGTTCTTCCAGAGAGAAGTAAAATTAACTTGACTCAGTCTTAAAATTGACCTTTTAGAAGTAGGGCTCTCTTTCTTATTAGTTCATGTTTTATCTCTTTTAGAAGACCAAACTTTGGCTAAATAAATGTAAAGCAATATCTACTGATGAGTTTGTGGGTTTAGGTAGCTCCCTCTTTCAAAATAGTACATCATGGACATAAACAGTTTCATCTTTATATGGTCCCCATATTTCATGAACCACAAGTGGAATCACATATAGAATATTCTTTAAGAAATTTCATGTTTAATCAAGGCCCGCTCTAAGCATAGGTCCTACTTTTGGTTGTGCCATTAACTGAGTCTGAGGCAGTCATTTCATCTCTCTCTCCCTCGACTTAAACATCGGTCGAGTTAAACAAACAAAAACACCGCTATCAAGTTGATTCCAACTTTTACAACCTTATAGAGGAACATGGGCAATAAAACTTCCTGGGAGCCAAGATGCTCCTCTTTCTCCCATGGAAGGGCCTAGTGGTCTCAGTTATGAACCTGTGATCAGCAGTCCAAAGTTGACCCACAGTGCCACCAGGACCCCATAAAAGAAGCTCTCAAAAGGTGGAGAGCCCCGTGGTAGCTGTACACTTGGGTCTCTCTTCAGTCTAATGGGACATGTCATCTTCATGGAGGTCATCTTAGTTTCCAAGTGCTATCATGCCACAAAGTATCACAAGTGGATAGCTGAAAAAAATTGTTTTAAGTGTTTTATCATCTGGATGCACTAGAAGTCCAAATGCACAGCATCAGCTCTTCTGGAAGATTTTCTCTTTCAATTATTAGTAACTGCTGGAAATCCCTGGCATTCCTAGACATGCAGATTCTTCTGTCAACATCTCCACATGTAATATCTTGCCTTTGGGTGTGTGGATGTGTCTATTTTACTCTTTTTTATAAAACACCAATAGAAGGGATTACTTTTAGGACTTACCCTATCCTAGTGGGATTTAAATTAATATACAAAAAAGTTCTTGTTTCCAAATAGAGTCAATTCATAGATTTATAGGTTAGGACTTTTTGGCAGATGCAGTTCAATCCATAACATGAGATATAAACTCAGATTTTAATTGGATGCCTGTAGTCTGAGAGATCTAAGCAGGAGCACAATATAGATCAATTCATTTCCCTCCATTTTTAAATACATCTTGATGATACTGTCATAATAACTGTCTTTCCAATGACCACAGCATTGTATCCAGGTCCTGAGCAAAACTTTTCCAATTTATAAAAGACCTAATGTAAATACCATCATGCCTGGACAGAGAAGTAATTCTTTGGGCAGCTACCTTTGGGGCCAGCAGTCCCATAGATGCGGATGTTCCATTGTGCCGTTGTTAAGTAGCGACTCTCATATCAGCCCAGTCCAAGCACAATGGAGCAAAATGCTCCATACCACCCCCGTTGGATTGCACCATTGCGATCCATAGGGCTTTCATTGGCTACTTTTTCTGAAATAGGTCACTAGACCTCTCTTATTAATTTGTTTTGGTTTAAAAACTCCACTGAAACCCACTCAGTATAACAAGTCTCCACTGACAACTGCGTGGTGATTTTGCTTGAGGATTATTTCTTGGGAATTGTACCTGGATCTCCCTCATAGAGGTCAAGAATTCGGACACTCAGCCACCTCATGGTACAGGATCGTTCCAGGAGCTTTTCTGAATAAGAGGGTAGCCCAGCAGGTGGCTCTAGTTCATTGGCTCTTTCAACATCACAACCTCGATTCCTATTCTTTTGAAATTGTATTTAACAAAAAGTACTTCCTTTCTTATGAGCACTGAAGTATGACTTAATTTGAAATCAATCTAATATGGTCTAACCGACTGCTTTGATTAATCCTGGCTATTATTGGAGACTCGGGAGTTTATTACGAATCGAGAATAAGGAACTTTTTGTAAAAGGGTAATAAAAATAATACTTCCACATGGCTGGGATTTAAATGAAAGCACTTGACTTTTAGTGGTGAGAAATAACTCAAACCTAACTTGAAACAATTTAACAGAAGCAACACCTCCCATTTTAGCAAGAATCAAGAGTTAACTGCTGAATGCCTGAGGAATGAGGTTGCTGGGTTCCTTAGACCCCTGTCTACTCTTATTTCTCTTTTGTACCTTCACAACACTGCAAGAGCCTAAGCAATGCCCACCACCCTACATGCCTTTTTTAAAAAAACATCACACGAATAATAAGATCTTTATCTCTATATTAGAAATAGAGAGATATCCATCTCTTTCCTTGGCTGTTTCATCTTTCTAGAAGAAAAGAAAGCACCCAATTATACACAGCCATAAATTAACTTGACAAGCTGCATTCAGGAACTGCCGCCTCTGTCCACGTTGTTTAAATTGTTCCCGAATTCTGAGTCTTTTGTGGGGCAGGTGCATTACATGCTCTGGTGGAAATGGTTTCTTTTTATTCTTCAGACTACCGACAATGTCCTGGGCGGCAGGTTCACTTCTGCACTTCTTTCTCTCCGTGGACTCCTTGTGGGTCCCTCGAAGGCTCTTGAGGACTGGGGGGCCCAGTCGTCATCGCCCGCAGGAGGCTCGGGAACTCCGGTCTGAGAGTTGGCACCCCTCACACGCTTGTAATTTGGAAATGGCCCCATCTCCTCCTCTCAAGACCTTTTCATGGCACTTTCGTTATGGATAGTATTTTGAACTCTGCTGTAATACTATTCTGAACTCTGCTGGGACATCCAGAGAGCATGTGAGGGAACACAAGTGCACTTGACTAGTAACTGAAAGGTTGGTGGTTTGAATCCACCCAGTAGTGCCACAGGGGGAACAAAAACACATCCAGTGATCAACTTCATATCTGCTTCTGTCAGATCCAGTTATTAAAAAGTGCAGAGTGCAGTTCTGCTGTCACATCCATGAGGTCACCATGGGTTGGAATCTACCAGAAAACAATAGGGTTTTTTTTAGGTTGTTTTGTTAACTTCTAATGTAATACCTCTGTGGTTCAGTGACAATATGATTGCCTTGGAAGACGCTTCTTGCTGTGCTATGCTCACAATACTAATTAAAAGGAACTGCAGCACACTACACAATGGAAAGTCACTGTTACTGGGGTCTGGTTCATACAGGCAATAGTGTATTGCAAGTAAGAAGGACGGCTTCAGATACATCCTGTAATACACTTATCTTAATCCCCTTGTTGCAGTTGTTGCTTTTGAATCTTTTCTACCGCCAAGTGACCCCGTGCGCACGAGAACTACACAGGACCCCGCTCAGTGCGGTTCTAACAACCACTGCGGTATGAGTCCAGGTTAAAACCACTAGGTCAGTCCATGTCACAGAGGGTCTTTCTCTTAAACGGACCCTCTACATTCCCAAGTATGATGGCCTTCCGCAGGGATGAGCCCCCCTTGAGGGCATGTTCAATGTATTTGAGCTAAAGTCTTGACTTCTTTGCTTCTAAAGAGCATTCCGACTGTATTTTTTCCAGCAAAAATGTGCTCATTATTCTGACCTCCCATGACATCTTTTGTTGACTATCCTTTGCTGACACAATAATTACAATGCCTAGAGTATTTGAAAATATTCTGGCTTAGGTCAAGGGTACCTTAGTAGTCAGCATCAAGAGCTCTTTCCTAATGCAATACAACGTGTGATTCCCTTGCTTCTATTTCCATGACTATTGATTATCGATCCAAGAAGTAAAATTGTTGACAACTTAAATGGTCCCTTTTGTTTATCAAAATGTTACTTATTGGTCCAGTTATAAGGATTTTATTCAATTTATAGTGAGATGTTTTCTTTTTGTTGAGGCTTATTTTCTTTTATTTAAGGCTATAGTCTTCAATCTTCATCAGTAAGTGCTTCAAGTCCTCTTTACTTACACAAGCAGTCTGTCATCTGCACATCATAGATTGTTAATGATATTTCCTCCATTTCTGAGCCAGGTTCTTCACATGTTCTTGTTTATTGGGTTATTTTCTCAGCATGCAGGCTGAGTAAACACGACGAAAAGATACAACCCTGACATACCTTTAATGATTTTTCAACCATGAAATATCTCTCTATTACTTAGAGCAGTGGTTCTCAACCTTCCTAATGCAGTTCCTCATGTTGTGGTAACCCCCCAACCATAAAACTATTTTCGTTGCTACTTCATAACTGTAATTTTGCTACCATTATGAATTGGGTGACCCCGTCGTTTGACCTCCAAAGGGGTCATGACCCACAGGTTGAGAACTACTTTAGAGCAACTTCCTCTTGATCTATGGACAAAGTCTACATGAGCATCATTAAGTGCTCTACAGTTCCTAGTATGCATCATGTTATCCACAATTTGATATGGTATATACAATTAAATATTGTTGCATAGGCTAGTAAATGCTAGGTACCATTTTTGTTATTTTCTCCTTAATCCAAGATCCATCTGATATCAACATTATTCTTCGTTCCAGACCCACTGCTTAATCCAACTTGAAATTTTAACGGTCTCCTGTTGCCCCACTAGTTAGTTGGGCCGTCAGTTGCCTGTCCTTCGAACATTTTGACGTGGAGGAGTGAGCACTTCCAGCATTGTATTCATTTGTTGCGCCATCTCAATTGGTACTTTATAATTTCCGGAAGCCTCCTTTTGTTTACGCATGCCATGTAGCTTGGACGTTTCCCGTAAGTACTATCGGCCCTTAATGACATGACAGTTTCTGGAATGCTATTACATGGTACAGTTATTCTGCACACTTCCTTTAAGGCTTCCTGAAGCCTTGAATATTTTGTTTATGAAATTAATCAGTAGTTCAGCTTGAGTCCTAATTCCCCCCCCCAGTTTTCGCAGCTTGAGCAATATCAAATGCCTTCTTCTCTTCTAATTGTCCAGCCCCAGGCTGTGCATATCTATTTACAATGCGTTGCTTTATTTTCTCAAGCCACCCATTGCATTCGGCTCTTGCTTCGTTTCTATGTCTATTTGCCATTGATTCTGTTCGTTCTTTACATTATGCCTTTTCTTCAGATAGAATGTCTTCAATGCCATCCACGACTTACCTGTTCTTCAGGGCACAAGGGTTCAATGTATCAAATTTATTCATAAGGTGGCCTCTATATTCAGATGGAATATATGAAAGATCATATTTTGGATCTCATAGACTTCTTTTAATTTTTCCTAGCTTCAACTTGAATTTACATATCATGTGTTCCACAGTTGGCCACTGACATTGCTTTGGCTGATAATTTGAACTTCTAAAAATGTAGTTTACTTGATACCTACTAAGGCCTATTTATAATTTTGAAAATTATATTTGCAATTAATTTCATGTTGGTCTTGAAAAATTCTATCATGTCATCTTAAGTGTAATTTTCAAATGCTGATCTTTCTTCTTTGTTTCCAACTTCTTTGGGTTTCAATAACCAATAATTATCAATCCATCTTTTTTATTAATAAATCTTTTTATTGGGACTCATACAACTCTTATCACAATCCGTACATACATCAATTGAGCAAAGCACCCTTATACATTCGTTGCACTTGTCATTCTCAAAATTCACCTTCCACTTGGGTTCCTGGAATCAGCTCGGTTTCCCTTTTTTCCCCCCTCCTTCTCCCTCCCCGCTACCCCCTCCCCCCTGGTCCCTTAATAGTTTATAAATAATTATTATATCTTATCTTACACTGCCCGGTGTCTCCCCTCACCCACCTCCCCATTGCCCATCTCCCAGAGAGGAGGTTACATATAGATCTCCAAGATCGGTTCTCCCTTTCTACACCCCCTTCCCTCCTGGTGTCGCCACTCCTACCGCGGTTGTTGAGGGGTTCATCCATCCTAGATTCCCTGTGTTTCCAGATCCCTACTGCACCACTGTACATCCTCTGGTATAACCAGGTCCACAAGGTAGAATTGGGGTCATGATAATTGGGAGGGGAGGAAGCGTTCAGGAACTAGAGGAAGGTTTTGAGTTTCATTGTTGCTACACTGAACCCTGAGTGACTCATCTCCTCCCCACTACCCCTCTGGAAGGGATGTCCCACTGTCTACAGATGGGCATTGGGTCCCCATCACGCACTCCTCCTCATTCACGGTGATGTGATTCCCACCCCCATCCCCCGCCTTTGTTGTTTGAGACCTGGTCTCCTCTGCCCTTCATGATCACCTATGTTGGTGTGCTGCTTCCGTGTGGGCTTTGTTGCTTCTGGGCTAGATGGCCGCTTGTTTGCCTTCAAGCCTTTAAGTCCCCGGATGCTACATCTCTCAGTAGCTGGGCACCATCAGCCTTCTTCACCACACTTGCTTATGCACACTTTCATCTTCAGCGATTATGTGAGGAAGGTGATCACACAGTGATTGTTTTTATAATATATATAATAATGAGATATTATGGGATATTATATATATACATATATATGATAATCCAGTTTAACCAAACCAGTAGCTTCAGATGGGATCTCCTGAGATTTTTAATTCATAGCAGAGCTGTTAGCTCAGCTTAGAAGGTTGCATAGATTGTTTGTTAATTACAAAAGTATACTTTTGTTAGATCTTCTCAAAGGATACCAGATGATTATTGGTACTGATTAAGAAGTTTTAAGTAAATCTGCATTGCTGAGAAAAAGGCCAGGTCTGTTGTGCCAAGAAATACATTTCCATCATGAAAATGTACCTGCTCATTCGGTGAAGGTTATAAATACTGTCGGAGTTTTGTTGGGAAACGCTACTATATTAACCCTGAAGCTCTGTTCTTGTCCCTTTTAATTTCTTTTTGTATCCCAAATTCAAAGAACATTGAAAAGAAATACAATTTTAGTCCCTTGAGGATGTCAAAAGTGACATTTTGATGAGAGTGTAAAATTCTACAGAAAGGTTTAAGGGGATGAAAACACTATCTTAAGATGTTTATAGACCTAGATGTATGTTGTGTGGGGGTATAATCACTTCAATTTTAATATTTTTGTTTAGCAAAGGATTCTATGATGTTGAAGCAATACGTTGCGGTTTTCCTAATATACATATTAATTTTTCACTATTATTTTAATTCTCTGTGATAAAAATAATTAGATGTTTAGTTAAATGGAAGGTTTTATTCTAATCACATTATTAGAAATGTGCTTTTACCTGAAATCTCTCTTATCATAATTTTCCTTGATGGTCACTCTAATAGCTACAGAGTCCTTAAATGGACTGGCCAAGAAACAAGCTATTTTGAGGTCCCACAAAGGACTTATTTCTGTTTGTCTCATTTTTCATACCAATTTTCTAACTATAGATAGCAGTTGGGTTCTTTTATCCATATGGGCTCTATTGTTGAATTGTTTCTAACTTACAGTGACCATATGTGACAATAGAACTTCCCCATATAAAGTTCCCCTATGTGAATTTGGGGAACAAAAAGAAATGTGTGTATATATGAGGGAGAAAGATAAAGAGATTTATGCAAGAAACCACCAACCTTTTCTCCATGTAGCCACTGGGTGGGTTAGAACTGCTAACCTTTTGCTTCGAAAATGATAGGCATTGAGCTATTGTGCTACAAAATCCTTCAAAAAAGGATAGATGTAGAACTTCCCTCTCTGTGCCTTTGGAGCTCAGGTGTTGGTGAACATTTACTCAGGAATTGTTTTCTTGGTGTGTTTTTTTTTTCCTTCTGAGTTGAGCCCCAACAACTCAAGCCTCTCTTGGCCTCTCAGTTTCCGCTTAATTCTCATGTGCCCATAGTATCTGCTGCACCTCTTTGTCAGTGTTCCCTTACTCTTCTTTCTTCTGGCTACTTAATTCTCAATTCTGCACATTTTAATAACTAAATTATCCCCCTGTGTTATTCTGGGGAAATTAAAATGACAAGATTTCCAGTTCAAAAAAAAAAGAAGATTGAGCTCCTTATCTATTGTGATTTCAAAGGTGGGCTCTCTTCTGGCCAGATGTCCCCCCTCGGTGATGGCACACATCTCTGGAGATGCTGTGCAACCTTTTTTTTCTTTGTCAAAGTATCTAAAATATTACCAACTACAACTTCAATCACTTTGATTACACTACGTAATAATTCAAAACCACACGTGATACCACTTTCTTCTAAAACTGAACTCACATTTTAAAAACTCTCAAATACAAGTGCTTATCTTTTCATAGGGTTCTCAAAATACATTTTTATTCCAGGCTCATGATCTATTGTGAATTACCTACCCCATATGCCACACACAAATGCCAACTGAGAAATTGCTGCTAGAGAGACAAATTTCAAACCCTGTACAAATATGATTTCTTTTCGTTGAAGTTTACTTTGGAAAATCCTCTGAGAACCTTGGCCCTTGGGTTACTTACACTGTTGAAAAAATTCACAACTCTTCCTAAACCAAATTATTTTGTTCTGTCAACGTATCTGAAAATTTCTCCTAAGACTGATCTCTTTAACAAATTCCAATTTTTTTTCTTAAATAGCTGTATATGGTTGAAAAAAATGTGTTTTGGTAGCTTGTAATTTCTCTCCAAAGGGAGATGATTCAAACTCTTGGTTATTCTCCAGCTTGGTTATTTTAGCCAAAACGAGAAGTGTCTCTGCCCAAATACAAGTTACAACTATAATTCAATGACTATTTCCTCAGAAACAGAAAATGTTTCTTTTTTTAAAATTAATTTTAACAATTTATGAGGGGCTCATACAATTCTTATCACAGTTCATACATATACATACATCAATTGTACAAAGCACATCTGTACAGTCTTTGCCCTAATCATTTTTTTCTCCTCTTTTCTTTTTTTACATTTTATTAGGGACTCATAGAACTCTTATCACAATCCATACATATACATACATCAATTGTATAAAGCACATCCATACATTCCCTGCCCCAATCATTCTCAAGGCATTTGCTCTCCACTTAAGCCCCTTGCATCAGGTCCTCTTTTTTTTTTCCCCTCCCTCCCCTTTCCCCCCTCCCTCATGTGCCCTTGGTAATTTATACCTCATTATTTTGTCATATCTTGCCCTATCCGGAGTCTCCCTTCCCCCCTTCTCTGCTGTCCCTCTCCCAGGGAAGAGGTCACATGTGGATCCTTGTAATCAGTTCCCCCTTTCCAACCCACTCACCCTCCACTCTCCCAGCATCGTCCCTCACACCCTTGGTCCTGAAGGTATCATCCACCCTGGATTCCCTGTACCTCCAGCCCTCATATGTACCAGTGTACAGCCTCTGTCCTATCCAGGCCTGCAAGGTAGAATTCGGATCATGGTAGTTGGGGGGAGGAAGCATCCAGGATCTGGGGGAAAGCTGTGTTCTTCATCGGTACTACCTTGTACCCTAATTAACCCATCTCCTCTCCTAAATGCCTCTATGAGGGGATCTCCATTGGCCGACACTTGGGCCTTGGGTCTCCACTCTGCACTTCCCCCTTCATTTAATATGGTATATATATACATATACATATACACATACATACACACACTTATATCATTGTTGTTTTTTTGTTTTTGCATGATGCCTTATACCTGGTCCCTTGGCACCTCGTGATCGCACTGGCCGGTGTGCTTCTTCCATGTGGGCTTTTTTGCTTCTGAGCTAGATGGCCGCTTGTTCACCTTCAAGCCTTTAAGACCCCAGACACTATCTCTTTTGATAGCCGGGCACCATCAGCTTTCTTCACCACATTTGCTTATGCACCCATTTGTCTTCAGCGATCCTATCATGGAGGTGTGCAGTCAATGATATCGATCACACAGGCTGGTGTGTTCTTCCATGTGGACTTTGTTGCTTCTGAGCTAGATGGCTGCTTGTTTATCTTCAAGCCTTTAAGACCCCAGTCACTATCTCTTTTGATAGCCGGGCACCATCAGCTTTCTTCACCACATTTACTTGTTCACCCACTTTGGCTCCAGCCATTGTGGCGGGAGAGTGAGCATCATAGAGTTCCAATTTAATAAAAGAAGGTATTCATGCATTGAGGGAGTGTTTGAGTAGAGGCCCAAGGTCCTTCCGCCACCTTAATACTTGACCTATAAATATAGACACATAGATCTATTTCCCCATCCTCCTATATATATTTGCATGTACATGTCTTTGTCTAGACCTCCATGAATGCCCTTTGACTCCTAGCTCTTTCCTCTATCTCCCTTGACTTTCCTCCTGCCCTACTACCATGCTTCATCGCCACCTGGACTAGAGTATACCTCTTCTCTAAGCACCCTTACCCTTGATCATTTCCCACCAGGCCTGCCACTCCCCCTTCTCTACCATTTGGGGTCCCATGTTTTTCCCTTGTTCCTGGGTTTGTTAACACCACTTCCGTACCCCCCCTACCCCCCCACCCCAAGTCCCCCCGGACCTGTCAGTCCCGTTGTTTTTACTCCAGATAGTTCATCCAGCCTGTCCTATTCAGACAGACCTGTGGAGTCACTAACATGCATGATAACAAGACAGAGGAAAACAAAGCAACAGTATACAACCAGACAACAAAAACAACAAAACCAAACCACTGACAAAGAACAGAATAAAACAGTTCACAAGAGAGAAGCTTGTAGTTAGTTCAGAAAAAAAAAAGAAGACGAATGAGCAAGCCAGCAAATAGTTTCATTTGGTTTGTTGTTGTGTTTTCTGTTCTCTTGTGTTCTTTTAAATGTGGGTCAAGATAGGCAGCAAAGTCTCTGCAGGTCCGGATCTACTTGAACATACACAGCAATCTTGGGTGAAAGTAGTAAGTCTTATAAAGGGCTCTTCTTGCCTGGTTTTCCTGGGCCTCCTGCCTCTCTCAGCTCCTGCTTCTGCTCTCCTCGCTTCCCTCATTCTCCATCAATGCAGGAAAACAACTCTGGCCAGTCATTCCTTTGATTGATTGATTACATTTTCTCTGAAACACATTCTCACTAACAGTATTATCATCCAGACATATGCAGTTTTCTTTTGAGCCCCGTCTCTGATTTTGGACTAGTCTTCCCCCATCCACAGCTTGTCAAAGGCATTTCAGGCTTTCGGGACGGCTTGCTCTTCCCTCACCCAGGGGCAGTGCACAGGGGTCCCTGACATCATTCACCGTCTGCCTTGGCAAACATTTCCGAGTTCCTCTTTTCAGAGTGTTATAGGTTGTGCTGCATGAGTTTAGTATTGTGGTCCCTGGTGTCTCTGATTTGGGTGTCTACACATGTCGGGACAATGAATCAGGAAGACAAGTTGGTGCAGGGAACAGAGGAAAGCAGACCCTGAATGTCTTAAAGAGGAAGTTTCGACTTCTGCTGTTGCGGGGTACCATATGTCCATTCTAACTCAGAGTGGACGCCATGTACAAGTGAACCAAAGACTGACCCGTCCTGCCCCTCCTCTCCATGGTTGGTAGGTTTGGGCACATGGTTGCAGCCACCGTGACAATTCATATTGTTGAAGGACTTCTCCTTTTGGCTGTGCCACTAGTTTACAAAGCATGATGTCTTTGTCCAGGAATGGATCGTTCCTGACATCTCCAAAAGACCTCAGACAGTCTTCCCATCCTTACCTTTAAGGCGCATTCAGGTTGTACTTCTTCCAAGATAGATTTGGTGGTTCTTTTGACAGACCTTGCTACTTTAACTATTTTTTGCCAGCGCTAGAATTCAAAGGCGTCCATTCTTCTAGAGTCTTCCTTACTCACTGTCCAACTTTCACATGCATATGAGGCAATTAAAATGCCATGGCTTGGGTCAGGTGCACCTCAGTCCTCAAAGTAACCTCTTTGGTTTTCGACACCATTCAGAGGTCTTGTGCAGCAGATTTTCCTATTGCAAGTGCCCTTTGATAGCGTGACTGCTGCTTCTCTGAGCATTGATTGTGAATCTCAGCAAAACAAAATCTTTGACAATTTCAATCTTCTATTTATCACGATACTACCTTTTGATCCAGTTAGGATGTTTGCCTTCTTTATATTGTAATATGGTACTTTATACTTAAGGTTAAAATCCTTGATCTTCATGGGCAAGTGTTTCAAGTCTTCCTTTCTTTCAGCAAGCAAGGCCGTGTCATCTGCATATGGTAGGTTGTTAATAAGTCTTCCTTCAATCATGATGCCACATTCTTCATATAATCTATCCTTTCTGGTGATTGCCTCATCATCCAGATTGAATAGGTATGGTAAGAGGATATAGACCTGACACATAACTTTCCAGATTGTAACCATTTGATATTTCCATATTCTATTCCCACAACTGCCTCTTGATCCATGTATAAGTTCCACATAATTCACTCAGGTGTTGAGGAATTCAGATACTTCTCGACAACATCCACAACTCATTATGATCTACACCATCAAATGCCTTTATAAGTCAATAAGACACAGGTAAACATTTCTATTTATGATATTCTCTGCTTCCAGCCAAGATCCATGTAACATCAGCAATGATACCCTTTGTGACAAGTTCTCTTCTGAATCTGGCCTGAATCTCAAGGCAGCTCTTGGTTAATGTACTGCTGCAGCCATTGCTGCATGATCTTCAGCATAATGTTACTTGCATGTGATTTTAATGATGCTGGTCTTTGATTTGAGTAAGCTGTTGGATCACCTTTCTTTGGAATGGGCACAAATACAGATCTCTTCCAGTCAGTTCGCCAAGTTAGCTGTCTTCCAAATTTTCTGGTATAGATGAGAGAATGCTTCCAGTGCTTTACCAGACTGTTAAACCTTTCCATTGGTATTCCAGGAATTGCTGGAACATTGTTTGAGCTAATGCCTTCATTTGAACTTTTTCCTTCAATACTATTGATTCTTGCTGATATGTTGAGTCTTGAAATGGTCGAAAGCAGACTAGCTCCTTTGGGTACAGTGACTCTGTTCTTTCCATCTTCTTTCATGTTTGCTGCATCATCCAATACATTGTCCATAGAATCTTTCCTGTTGCTACTCAAGGATAGAATTTTCAGTTAAAGATATATTGCATGTGCTCTTCCTTTTTTACTGATGCTTCAAGTTCTTCTAACTTTCAGCAAGCAAGATTGTGTCATCTGCATATTGCAGGTTGTTAATAAACCTTCCTTCCATCCTGATGCATTCTTCTTCATAGAATCCAGCTTCTCTGGTTATTTGCTCAGCATCCAGATTGAACAAGCATTATTAGAGGATACAATCTTGACACCCACCTTTCCTGGTTGTAAACTATGCCGTCCACCTCTGAGCCTTTGCTAATAATTTGTGGCTATAAATCAGTGATTATGTGAATTCCAAACCTACCTCTTCCTTTCTCTGAACAAATTCTAGTCCTATTGATACTCTCTCAATCCTGTCCTGTATCATCTTGGTCTTTCTCTCTGAATAAAAACAATATTCTGCAAACTACAATTCTCAAATACACCTGTATCTATCCTCTATAATTTCTACCTGTGGCAAAAAGTGCCTCCAACAAGGATAAGCTGTATATTAACATTGACTAATCATAACAATAGCATTTAAAATAATAATTATTATTTTAGTTACTCCTTACAGGAATCTTATTATAAGCTAAGTTTTCAACTCAGTACTTAATACATACTATTCCTACCCCATAGGTAATTGATAGAATTGCATAACATATGCTATGTAAAGTACTGTACCTTCATTTGGGAAAGACAAATGTTAGTTAATATGTTATCCCTATAAATTTAATAATTTCCATGATGCATATTGTTCATTTGTCCTTTTACCATACTTTTGCATGAAGAATTCTTGTTACTCTGTTCTATAGGAGAAAATACATTGCAGACAATCAGAAAAATAGTTATGATTCAACCGTGCACAGTGATCTCAGAGCTTATCCTTCTGAAATTTTAGTGATTAATCTGATAAATATCTAGTTTTCTGATTGCCTGGAGTTTACAAAAATACCTTAAAACCATCTCAATGAAAGTTTTTAAAATTTCACTTTTACTTCCAGCTCCGGGAGTACAAGTATTCCCTTTTCATTGTGCTCAATCGAGTCACAATTTCCCAGCCAATCTCATTGTCAGGAAATTGAAGATATTATAATATGAAAATGCATTAAAAAGTTTGTTGAAAATGTAATTAAGATATAATGGAGTTTGGGGCAGCTCCCTTGCATGTGGTCAGAGGTCTCGCTTTCTCTTCATCCAGTGAGTTCCATCCTCTCCAAGAAATTGAAACTATAAACAGAATCCAGAAAACACAAGCCAAAAACTGTTTCCCCTAGAAAACAGAGTGGAGAAGAGTTTTGAGGTAAAATTCTTTTCCTGATAAAGAGACGAGATATGTGGAAATAAATCAGCTGAGCAAAGAAGAGAGGGAGGCATAGGGCTGAGAGGAGGACAAATGAGAGAGGAAGCCAGAAGAGGGGAAAGCTCTTGGGAACTTAGGGGAAGAGTAATTGCAATGGGCTAGTTAATTTCTTGTTTGTTTATTTTTTTAATGTGTAAGAGAGATCTTTATATCAAG
The DNA here is from genome assembly GCF_050624435.1 of Tenrec ecaudatus. Lineage (NCBI taxonomy): Eukaryota > Metazoa > Chordata > Mammalia > Afrosoricida > Tenrecidae > Tenrec > Tenrec ecaudatus. The sequence goes on along the minus strand of NC_134539.1, from coordinate 25,015,129 downwards.
AGGTAATTATATACCAAGGAAACATCCAAGCCCAGTCCAGAACAAGTCCATAAATCCAATACTAGTCCATAAGTCCTATACTAGTTCATAAATCCCTCTTCAGACTCATGCAGCTGCAGACAGTGAAGCAGAATGCAAGGAGATCACAGGCTGGTAAGTGCAGAGATGTGTTGATCCAATAGTGGTGTCGCGGGCAGCACGCCAAGTGACACAACCACAAAAAGGTGAAGCAGAGACAGGTGGGGAGGCTCCCAGGACCCTCCTTGTGAGGAGGTCATGCCCACAAGGAGGCATCATCAGGCTCTCATCTGATTGACAGGCTAGACCCCAGGCCCACACTTCAAGTTGACACAACATTATGTAAGTACCACAGACCATCCCTTGGCAACTTGACACTTTCACACGATTCTTTAGCCATATATAATTTTAAAAATAAAGACAACAGTAAAGTCATATTTGTGCCTCGCTTAGCAAAACTAAAATGCAAAGAACTCAGATGTGCCAGTCTCACTTTTTTTGGCCAGTCTCATTTAAACATAATACTGTATAAGTGAACAAAACAAAAATATTCTATACAATTGCCGTTATGTGAACACCTACACCATAATCCTATCAAAACATTCCCCCACCTTTGAAAGTTTGTAAACCAGCCACTCCATGCCTTTTTCCTCCCCATTTTGGGTATCCAATTTCTATCCTGCCACTTTTATCAATCCAGTGCTCTCAGGCAACAAGCATGTTCTTTGATCTGAAGAATCTTCAGTCCATTTAAAACCTTGTGAGTCTGCATCCATAATCAAAGTCAAATCAGGACAAGTCTTCCATAAAATCAGCAGCATTATGCACCAATTCAGAGACTGAAAAATTTTACCTTAATCTGGTCAGATGCTGATCAACTTAATGTGGGGCATCTCACTTAGCTTCACAAGAGTGCCCATTGGCCACCTCACCTTTCAACCACGGACCCCATCACAAATTCTCAGCAATCCTAGCACTCTTGGGCAAGATCATGCCATAGGCTCAGGTTCCGCCCAACACTGTAGACTTCAGACCAATCGGCCCGCTCTTGTCTGCAGTCTGCCAACACCCTCTCAGCAAGTTCCTTTGAATGCAAATATCCTGAGCACTCAAAGAACTGGTCAGGCTTTTCTTTTCAGAGCCTCCTTTGCAGGTGTGTCCTATACCCAGTTAAAGATGAAAATTTGGTGACTGAAGGCAGTGAACTTATAAACTCTCTATTTTCTTACTTCCTAATTGTCATTTCTAACACACAATTTATCAATAACAATAAATAGAAGAAATCAGTATAGGACTGGTACAGCCAGATCTTAAACTCAGTTTTTAAAACAGTCAGTTTCAATCCTTATCTAAACTCTCCCATTCATATACAGTATGATTTTACACCTCTGACTGCATCAAGCCAGGGCCAGGACATCTGTCAGCCATTTTGACCTTCTGTCAGCCATTTTGACTAAGCAGCATGGTATTAGGAAGACGTTCAAGGGGTGAATTCACCCCCTGAGCTCAAAATGTACACTTATCACATTCATTTTCAACATTTCAGAGAGGAATAACTAAAGACAACAGCCAAAAGAAAATCAAAACTTTAACTTACCATATTCTCTCTAGAAAACAATCGGGGAAATCATGTGGCCCTGTCTGACTGCTGGCTACCAAAAAAAGAAGAAAAACCTACAAAAAAGAAGTGGTCAGACAAGCATTCCCTCGCCGTCTTGGTGATTTGTTCCTCTAGTACCCCCTTGCCATAATGTGTTAGGCCATAATGTGTTAGGCTAGGATGGCTAGAGAAACAAATCTAGAGACATTCATATTTGTGTAAGAGAGAGTTGATATCAAGAGATCATTATATATCAAGCCCAATATCCCAGCCCAGTTCAGAACAAGTCTCTAAATTTGACACTAGTCCATAAATCCCTCTTCAGCCTCACAAAGCCACATATAATGGGGCAAGATGCAGGGAGATCACAGGCCGGTGGGTGCACAGTTGTGTGGGTCCAATGGCTATGTCTCTGGCAGCTCTCAGGGTGGCTGGACAGCAAGAAGGTGAAGCAGAAAGAACAGGGTTAGTAAATTTCTTCAAAGCCCCAGGGGCATAAATGGCAAGCACTCAGCTACTACCAGAAAAGTTGGCAGTTTGACCCCAACCATCACATTCATGGGAGCAAGACCTGGATATGATCTACTTGTGTAAAGATTATAATCTAGAAATGCCTTGAGGTAGTTCTGTTTTGTCACATGGGATCACTATAAATTGAACATCAATTAGATGACACCTAACAACAAAGCTAAGTTTTTGTATTGATTAAAATGTTAGAAAATGAAATCCTATTTGCAGCATATTCCTTGAAATGTGGCATAGAACAAAGAAAGAATTATATGATGTATATAATATATGATGATGTCGGAGGATAAATTTTAGGGGTGCCACAATAATGGTGGGACTACAAACCACATCCTACTGAGCCTGCCACTGCTCTCAATATCCTGGTGGCCCAGTGCTTAATGACTTGGCTGTCAACTGAAACATTAGCTGCTTTTCCATATTCATAAAGATTTCCTCGTGTGTTACTTTGAAGGGCTAAGGTGTGCCAGACCCAAGCCATGGGATTTTCAAAGACCGCATATGTGTGTGTGTGTGTGTGTGTGTATGAAAGTTGAAACATGACTAAAGAGGACAGAAACAAAGCCCTGCATTTAAATCATGGTGCTGGTTAAAAAATATTGAAAGTACCATGAGCTATCAGGAGAATAAGCAAATCTACCTTGGAAGAAGTACAACCAGAATGGTCCTCAGATGCAAGGATGGATCGACTTTGTTTCAAACATTAGACATCTAATCAGGAGAGCCCAATCCCTGGAAAAGGGCCTCATTCTTGGTAAAGTGGGGCCATTGACAAAGAGGAAGACCCTGGATGAGATGGACTGACAAAGGTGGATGCAACAATTGACTCCAACATAACAATAATTTTGGGGGTGGCGCAGGATTGGGCAGCATTTAGTTTTGTTGTACATAGGACCACTGTGAATCACAAAGTCATGGCACCTCACAACAGAAACAATAACAAATATTCACAATATTGAAAACCCTCTGAGACAGTGCTGCTTGTCTTTAGTAACATTATCAGTCAGAATAAAGAGTCGTGGTGGTGGCGCTCCTGTGTGAGCATTGGACTGCTTCCCATGAGATCGGATGTTCAAAACCACCAGCTACACTGTGGGAGAGAGTTGACGCTATCTGCTCTTACCAAGACATGCAACCTTTACAGTGTTTTAAGTATGAATCAGAAAAGACTTGAGAGCAATATGTTTGTTGATTTGGTAGCCACAACTCTTGGGGGTCTACCACTGATTGAGAGTCATCTTGAATCTAAAAGTAGAATGGCTTTCCCAGGTGTCTGTTTCAGATATTTGATGTCCAAGAGAAGACCAAATATGGTTTAAATGAAAGGTATAAAAAAATCCTTCAAAGAACTGATGTCACTTTCAGTAGGATTACTTAGAGCATACGAGGAGGTACACAAAAAAAATGTTTTTATTTTTTTCTGATGTGAGCGTAATCATGAATTTTGAGTTCATTCTACCAGGTCAGACTGTTAATCAAGCTTTCTAGTTAGAGGTTCTGAAAAGATAGTGTAACAGTGTGCGACCAAAAAGGAAGAGAGGAAGTTCCCAGAATCCTCATGAGAAGGCCATGCCCACAGGGAGTCATCAGGCTGTCACCAATTAACAGGCTAGAACCCTTCACTCTTAATATCCTAAAGTTGACATGAGATTACGTAACTACCACAATCTAGATCTCAGAAGGAAGAAAAGTCATCCGGGTATCAGGTAGCTCTCGAGCTAGTTCGCTTGTGTGTGTGTTCTCTCTCTCTCTCTCTCTCTCTCTCTCTCTCTCTCTCTCTCTCTCTCTCTCTCTCTCGGCTTGCATTTATGCTGTTTAAATATACATTCAGTAAGTAACTTCCCAGCTTATAAGAAAGGGACATAGAAAATTCCAAGATAGCGAAGTGTTTAACATAGGCAAAAAACAACCAACCTGGATCTAGTGAGTTATACAGAACTTTTGCCAATCCTTGCCCCTAGGAGACAAAACTGGCTACATTTAGTTCCGTTATACAAAGGTAACTATCAGTCATAACTGACTCCATGACATGTAGCAACTCCAACAACCAGGTACTTACTGTTCACAGTTTGGTCTCTGTAACTATAGTCTATGTAAATAAAATCTACGCAAACAACACCCCTGTGCTGCACGATCATTACAGCAGCTGGAATAATAGCCCTGCGGTCTTGCAAGGTGAAAGTCCACAACTGTGGCCAAGGAAAAGAACACTGTAGAAGCAAAGTGGAAACAGAGGCTGTATCCATGGCATAGAAACACAAACAGGCTAAGAAGATAATCCAAACTTTGCATTGCATAGCAAACTACGGAAATGAACCAAAAAATTCTGGCCTAACTTTAGAAAGCTGAACTAGATGTAAGTGGGTTGGAACAATTTTAAAAGAGCATCTAACCCAGTTTTCAAGAAACTGCTTGGACATTTTGCAATTATGAGAAAGAGATAATAAATTATAGTCTATTAGAGGTCAGAGGGGACTAAGAAACCTTTGCATTCTTCATTTGACTAAAGAGGGGAGTAGGGCTCAATTAGATAGAGTGACACAGCCAAGGTCATGTAGCTTCTTAGTAGCAAAGCCCAAATTAGAAACTAGTTCTCCTGATTCCTACAAGTGCGGTCTGCTGCCGTTGGACCATGGTCTAGAAGCCTGGCATCACATCCACTTGCTTGATTTGCTCTTTGGCAATGATCCCAATCTTGTTATAAGCAGAGATTGCTCTTTAATTGGACTGTTGTGGCTTAAGACTATTGCCTTTAGAAATAGATTGCCTTTCTGTATTTCCTGGTAATCTCTTGTTAAGAAACACCTTTCTCTTTACATCCTCTGCATTTGATACATCCAGACGCATGGACAACTTCCCGATAGGCTGATGCTAGAATTTGTGCAAAATAAACATGCAACTTGCCATTAGGTCCAGCTGAGGGGAAGCAGCCTTCTGAGTTTTGTTAAGCAGCAGTCCTAAACAGCAGCAGCAGTTCTTCTTTGCCCTTCAGAACTGTGAAGGTGGGAAATTGTGAAAGAATAAGAGAAAATTGTGAAAGGGTTTGAGAGAAACCAGAAAGATTACAATTGTTTTGTTTCAGTTAAAAACAAAAACAATAACAAAAACCAACTTGGTACATTCTAGGGCATTTGTCAAAGTTATCTCTGCCTTTAATTATCGTTCAGGTATTTTACACATTGTAAACTGAGTCCTGGAAAAGAAATACAAGTTCTTGTTATAGAAAAGTGATAGGCATGCAAATGATTCCTGTCCATAGAAACACAAAGGATAGACTAAAGTGTCCTACTTTTACATGTCTATTCATAACATTATTTTTTTTGCTCTCTTGATTATGGGAGTAAAGTTCTTCGAAGCCTCTTTTGAGTGGATTTTGAGTGTAATTTTAACACTATACCGGTCCTTCATTCATTTATGAGTAAAATAAGATCTTTGACATATGCACATTTTATATTTGCCTGAGAGGCATAACTTTACATTTTGTAAAAATCTATGAAATTTTATCATATAAATCTAGTCCAAAGTCACAAAATAATTTCTGATTTCCATAATCGCCTTTAGAATGTAAGGGAGATAATCACAAGGACAAACTTTCCATTTCTCTCTACTCTATGTCAATGTTCTTCATAAATTTGCCAGAGCATTTTTAACGATTCCATCTTCCTCACTACTTAAATAACTTGTATTCATTATGAATGACAAAATGAACAGAAAAAAATATCTTTAGAGAATTACTCTTGACTATGGCCCGAAGCTTGTCTTTAGCTTCTTGAGTAGACATTCAACATTACTCTTTCCTTCCCTTGAATACATTGGCTAAAAACCAGCTTCTAAGACCTACCATGACCCCAAGATAAGCAGACAACAAAGTCTAATTTTTAAACTTTCTGCAGTAATGAGAAAGTGCTTTGAATAATAGTTGATATTGCCTTTAAACTCTAAAAGGAACCAGAATGGAGGATCATGGTAGCATAAAACACGATGAAGTGTTGAACTTGTATCAGATGAGCAGGAGTACTCAGAGGGTTTGGGGGAAAGGCAGCCTGCCAGATGTGTCCTGGGCAGAACGGAGTCGGTTTTGCAGAACATAAGGAGAAGTAATGACCCATAAAAACTCCTGGTTCCTGCTTTCCCACGGGAGGCCCAGGAGAGAGAGCACGTCTCCTTGCGGCCTGGGCTACCCCAGAGTGTTGATTCTTTTATGGCTTCTCCACATGCTGAGCTGCAGAATCAAGAGTCTGGCTTGGAAATTGACTCCGTTATTAGGCCCTGGATATGCTTGGTACTTAAGTTTATTTTTATTCAACTTATGTAATTTTTCTTCTTTCAATATAATAGACCTGGAGCATAATGCTTCAGGATAACTAATGTCCCACCCTTGGGTAGTCGGTTTTCTCACCTCATTGAGTTTATTTCCATTCTCAAAGCCTCCCTCCTCCGCTGACTTTGTTGCTCAGTTCAAAGTGCACTGCGCCTTGGCTGTCAAGAGAGCCCGGGATATTTGCAGCCCCTGCAGAGACTCGCATCTCCTCAGCTAGGGCCATCTTTGTCTTTCACAGCTCCTCAGGTGGCCCAAATTTTCACAGCTTGTTAGGTGTCTCTGGCATTCACAGTCTGTGGTCCTGAATGACTGCTAGGGGAACTGCGGTCTCATTCCCTCCCGAAGCCAAGCTTCACAGTGGAAATGTGTTAGTCGTGCCAATAGCCTCCCAGAAATCCTGTGGTTGTGGCAGATGTAAGCTAACTCAGCATGGAGATGAGATTTCTTCCAGATTGGGAATTGATGTCCCAAAGAGAAAGTGAATTGTTCTGATTTCTTTCCTAAGTAAGTTGTTGTGACAAGTGGAACTGAGAATACCTCTACACACACACACACACACACACACACACACACACACACACACACACACACACACTTAGTGAAATAAATAGCAAACAGAGTTGCATGTGGAATATTGGTCCCTGTATATCTTTTTCTTTTAATTGCTGTTGATATGAGTGGGATGGCCAAACATTTTTTTTTAATTTAGTAGAGACTTCCCTTGATATAGCACTGTTTTCAGGAGCCAGAGAAAAGTGGCATTTTATCAGGAAGAAGGTAATAAGCAAGAATTGAAATGTTTTCATTTGGGTCCTAAGTGGTGCCTGAGGTAAAATTGCACAATGTTAAAGCAACAATAATTGGTTCCTCCTGGCTCTTGCCATTGAAGGAAATTGAAATTCAATTGACTTTCAATGGAATAGTCATGGAGTTCCAACTGTCATTGCTCTGACTTTGCGCTTGTCTGTCCCCAGAACGATATGGCAGCCAAAAAAAGAAAAGGTCCTGGAACAGTGTGGAGAATGGTGCGATTTGTTCAGGACAATTGGTAGGAGGCTGGTCTATTACAAGGATCTGGATTCACATCAGTATACTTCTGAGCCCTTATTTAATAGGTTGCTAACATGGTGGGATGCAATGCTTATCATATGATTGTTACTGACAAAGAAAAATGTAATTTAATAAAGAGGCTCAGTTATGACATCCATTCGGGGTTAGAGGCAATAGCAGGTATCTATTAATTTTATGACCATGTCACATGCCCTTTGTTTCCAAAGTTGTCTCACTTTTTCCCATTTAAAAGATAGGAATTTCAGACTAACTGAAGTACAGTGAGACAAAATCAAGCCACGCCCACTGCCATTGAGTGGTGTCCCACTCAGAGCAGGCCTACAGAACAGTGTAGGGCTGCCTCCTTAAGGTTCCCACGCTGGGCATCGACACAGGAGCAGAGCACCTCACTCCTTCTTGGGAGCGACTGGTGGGATCCAAGGGCTGACCTTGTGGTTAGCAGCCCACTGTGTCATGCATTGTGCCAACGGGGCTCCTGATAGTATAGCGAAAAGGGCCACTGGTTGTCTAAAAAAAGTGTGGTGAGTGCCTCAATTTTTGTTTAAATAGATTAGAAAGGTTATCTTAGTATGAAAATTTTCAAACACAGGCAAAAAATAGAATAACCTAATAAACTTTTGAACAGTCTTGTTGGCATGTAAGGCACATATACGATGCAATAGGTCAATTATATGGAGAAGAGTTCTACAATCATCACTACAATCAATTTTATAACATTTACATCTTTCTTGTATTCATTGTTATTACCTACCCACACCCCCCAAAACCTCCCCGCCATACTCCAAGAAACCATTAATCCAGTTACTATCTCTATAGATTTATCTATTCTGAATATCATATACAAAAAACTAATAAAATAATAACAATGACAACGTAAAATGTAAATACCTTCACTGGAAAATACAACAGAAACTATTCAAAACTAGATCAAATTCAAAATGGGTAAAAAGACATCAGATGATAAGGTGTGAAATTTTAAACCAGTTGCATCTACAATATTCCACCTCCCAATGCATTCTTCTTGAGAGCAAGGCTATTCACAGCCCTGGATTTTAGTCAGAGGGAATTCACCAGAGGCACATGTATTTCCTGAAACAGCTTAAAAAAACGGGTCAATAGGGAGACCATTATCGACTTTGCAATGATCTCTGATAGCAGGTCTTTTCACTTCCTTTGATCATGGTCAGAGGGCATTCAAAAGAGGCTAATCCACATATGGAGCCTGCAAATGGATGGGGACTTCCACTGTTGTCCACAGCGTTCACAATATACACAATGATACCATTCTCTCCTTTGGATTTGGATTTTATTATTTACAATCCTTAAATCACACAGGCTGGTGTCTTCTTTCCATGTGGACTCAGTAGATATCTCATTTGGATAACTACTTGTTTGAAGATGAGCTTTTAAGAAACCAGAGGCTGTTATTTCTAATAGCTGGGTATCATCTAGTTTCTTCACCACACTTTGCTATAGCACCCACATCTTTAGTTATCTTGTCAAGAGGGGTAGGATTAAGCAGGACCATGTCATAAGAAATAATTGTTCTTAGCTAAGGGCTGGACTTAACTATGAGCCCCAAATCCATTCATGCATCTATGCTTTATATAGGTCTTTGGCTCACTTTAGAGACATCATCATTATTTTATGTTAGGGAACATTATCAATCACCCTCTTGAGACATAAAGTAAATTCTATTGAGAGTGGCCAATTGTGTAAGTCTGGGTTGACTATAGAGACAAAGTAATTGATACTCATATATGTGTAAGAGAGAACTTTATATCAAAGAGAAATTATATATTGAGAAAACATCCTAGCCCAGTCCAGATCAAGTCCATAAGTCCAGTATTAGCTCAAATGTCCAATACCAATCTATAAATTCCTCTTCAGACTCATGCAACACATGCAATGATGCACAATGTAGGAAGATCACAGGCTAGTGGGTGGGAGGTCATGTGGAGCCAGTGATAGTGGAAGCGTCTCAGCACTGACAGGGGTCTCCACGTGGTTCCTCTAGCTCCAGGGCTCTGGTTCTATCAGCAAAGCTCCATATGTCTTGTCAGCAGGAAGACCAAACAGAAAGTTTACATGTGTCTTCCTCCAATCAACTATTTATCTCTGTCACACCTCCAAATGAGGTCATCAGGTTGTGACCTGATTGACAGGCTAGCGCTAGGCTCAACCCCTTCACAAGTTGACAGGAGATTATGTAACTGCCACACTAATTGTATAGAATGTAACATACTGTTTGAGAAAAGGAAATTATACAACAATAGGCTGGCTATGAACCCCGATATATGAAGGGTTGACTTGTACAAATTAAACTCAAGTGACTAGACACGGTTTACTCTTATGTACCCATCTCTCATCATAAACAGTTGTCATCTCATGCATACTTCCACCCACTTCACCCAACTATGATTACTATGGATAACATTCCAGACTTTTGATCATTTCATCTATGAATATTTCAGTATACCTGGCTAACTGAGATGAACTCTATTTTATTTTAAGCACAATCACAATATCATTTTTCATAAATGATACCTTTCTTATATTCAAATATTTGGTACTTGTTCAATATCCTAAGCTGTCAAAAATTTTATGAAATCAACTTTAGTGAAGTATAAGGTACATAAAATAAAATTACCTGTTTTAACTGCACAGTTCCATGTGTTGTGACAAATACCTGTGTAACCACTACTTCAATCAAGAGGAGAACATTTCTTTCATCCCAATGTCCACTCTCGTTCTCATTTTCTCCACACTTAACCACAGTTCTCAGAATTCATCTATCTGCTTCCCAGTTCTAGCATTTCATAGAAACAGAACTGAAAACAGAAACTATTTTGTGTCGATTGTTCACTCAGAATATTTATGAAATTCACCCATGTGATTGCATGTATCAAGAATTTAGTGTTTTGGAACCCTGGATATTATGTATTATGGTGAATTACAGTGAATGATTTCTTTGAAAAATGTAACATTAAGTCAAGTTCATATGCAACTACCATCTCTTGGTGGAGGCCTGTTTGTTGCTACGATGCTGAGCAGTTCTAATGGATCTTGCAGACTAAGATGCCCTTGAAAAAAAGGCTGTTGGTGTATTTACAAAAATCAGCCAATAAAAGATGTTTTAGGTTACAAAAATGTAATCTGCAAAAACATTGCACATCTGAGCATCCTTGTTGCTTCGTTGTGAATGGGTCCACCATAGTTCTGGGGCAACGTTAGCTTTCTAATACGTTGCTGGATTACATTCGCTATTTCATAAATATTTGTTTCTTTATCTTGGAACAATATTAGTCTTTGGTCTTGTTTTGTTTTGCCTTGTCATGTCTTGGTATCTTGGTGGTTTCTTAAGGCCTGGTACCATTTTTTTAAGAAGCCCTGGTGACAATGGCTAATGTGCTTGGCTCCTGATCAAAAGATTCCCAGTTCAAGGAGCCCCGGGATGTAGAAGGCCATGCCTTAGACTGCTGAGCCCAAGAGGTCACCAAGCTGAACATACCGGTTGCTCACTGGGGAGAAAAATGACAACTCGCTTCTGTAAAGTCTTACAGTTTTGTAAACCCTGGTCTATGGGGTCCGTTCTATTCTGTCTCGTGTTTTCACTATGAGTGGAAATTGACTTGATGGCAGAGCACTGTCATAGTCATTGCTGGGTGCCATTGCACCAGTTCTGACTCACAGAGACAGAATAAAACTCTACTTAGTTCTGTGTTATCCTCACAATTGCTGTATTTGAAACCACTGTGGAGCCACTGTGTCCATTCATTTCCTTGACAATTTTCCCCTTTTTCACTGACATCATGTCCTTTTCCAGGGACTGGTATTTCCTTATAACATGTCCAAAGGACAAGAGAGAAAGCCTTGCCATCCTCATTTATAAAGAAAATTCTGACTGGTCTTCTAAAATTGATATTTTTTTGCCAATATCTTTCCCCAACACCATAATTCAAATACATCAATACTTCTGCTCTTAAATAACATTATGATACTTAGATGCATTATGATTTCTTAATTTAATTCCCCCATTAATTTTTAGTGGTTTTCTAATACATTTAATTCTACCTGTTTAATGTCCAAAACATTGTGAACATTTTTCTTAAAACTGTTACAGAGGTCATTTCATTTGTTAAAGCTTGCATAATTTCAGGAAAGAAGTCTTCATTCATTTTACCTTTTTGCTCTGTGTGTAATGTTTATGTTATTTCATTTACTATTATTTAAAAGATTTGCATTTTTTCTCTTTATGCTACAAAGGGGCTTCGAAAAGATTGTAGGAATATTCCATTATCTTTCATTTCTGTTTTCCATGAACTTTTTTGTTGTCTCTTTGTATTTATTAGCATTGGCGATGTATCTTTATGTGATTTTCTTTGTATCTATACATGTTTGCCTTTGATGAGATACTTCCCTCTGTGGCTTTGTCATTTTCATCAAATTTGGAAGCATCTTGGCTATAATTTTTCAAAATTATTTCTCTCTATATGTCTAGGACTCTAATTTCATTTATGTTGGCCCATAGATATTATACCACATATCCCAAGGATTTTCTTCAAGTATTTTTTAGTATTTTATCACTTCTGCATCGTATGGGTATTTCTCTCATTCTACTGCATGTCTTACCGTTTTATTTTCTTCTGTAGTATGTTATCTGCTATTAATACCATTCATTGGCATTTTAATTTCATATTTGAATATAGAATTTTTCATATCTACTTGCTCCTCTTTATACCGTTGTTTCTCTTTTCATCACATTGAAGGTAACATCAGGGTAAGGGGAAAAGACTCATTAATAGACTTCAGTATGCAGATGGACATACCTCAAAAGCTCAAACTTGCTGAATTCTGATCCGTAATGACTCTATTGGACAGTGTAGAACCGCCGCTGTGGGTACCTCTTTATGGGAGCTGAAAACCTTCCTCTTTCTCTCACAGCATGGCTAGTGGTTTTGAGTTCTATGAGGGTAGCAGCTTAACTTGTAACCCACTGTGCTTGCTACCAGGGATGCTGGTAACCTAGGGGACCAAAGAGGAAGAGAACTAGAAGTACTTATGGATAAAAATTAAAGATTACGACCTTCTGTCTGGATGATTCCTAAATGTGACCAAATCATTTAAAGCCCTCACAACTAGTCAGATATAAAACCATCATTACAAATGGAGGAAAATGTTATCAGGGATTTCATTGTAATTAGATCAACAACCATTGTTTATGGAAGCAGCAGTTTATAATAAAATAACATATGGTATTGGAGAAATCTGCTTAAAAAGAGGATTTTTAAAAAGTTTTTAAAAGCAAATAGCCCTTTGATGGTTAAGGTAAATAAAACCAAAGCAGAAACATTTCCATCGATTTTATGACATGCAACTGAAATAACCCATGGAAGCAAGGATGGTGAGATTTTATCTTACTTTGACCCCATCATCAGGGATGGTCAATGGCTAGAAAGGGACATCATGGTGACCAATCAGTGAAAATGAGAGCAATTCTTAATGAACTGTATTGCACAATAGCCAGACAATATAGGCAAACGTATCCACAGTTACACAGACTGCACAGCATCAGGCAGTACTTTGTTCTCTTTTATGGCGGGCATCATGAGTCAAAGAAAATCACTGGCAATGGGCTCCACCACCATTCAAGGAAGAAGTGGGCACTGCAAGGATAGAAAATGTGATTTTTGTGGTTAAACAAATAACCCATGTAGTCACACTGTTAGCATTTGGTAGAAATATTTTGATGTAATTTATATATGTAACTTCATTTGCATATACCTTAATAAATTCTAGCTTACCTATTTTCCAGGTTATCAAGTTAAAGCTGGTAAATAAACTACCAGAATAGATGTGTATGGGATAAAAGATGCTACAAGTTTGAAGCCCCATTGTATGTAGAGAGGTGGGCTTTAAATCTATGCAAAAACCCTTAGATGTTGCTTTCTAAATTTCAAAATATATAATAATCTGGAGGATTTTTTCCTTCCAGAGACTACATTTACTGAAGCTTACTGTATGTTAATAGCAGATATCAAAACACTTGCTCACTCTTTGTAAACAAATGCAAAAAAAATAGTAATTACCTTCTTTAAAGTGTTGATCAGACCATCTCCAGATTGATAGAAAAAGTGTGTAGAGGATTAAGATAACATTTTCTTTGCTTAATAAGATGTGACTTATTAACACATCTCGGCAATGATGCATCAATTAGGCCACGCTTTCTCGAGTTGTTGAAGAGTAAGACTTGAATGTTATAACAAGAGAAAAAATATTTCATGGCTATGCTAAGATAACAAATCATAGTTACGAGGCATTCGGAACCATATTGGCCTATTCTTTACCTACAGAATTAATGCATGGAAAAATCTAATCTATGGAGAGATCCTTTTACAAATTGCTTGATTCCTACCAGCTACCAGTGGAATAAGCAATCTGTTCCTGCATTCATGGACTGCTACCTAGAGGAAACACTTAGGCAAGATTGCAAGCTGTTTTAACAAATTCTGGAAAGTAGGAATGTCTGCGTTCTGATTTTACCAAGCTAGGCTATGAATCCTAAACTGCGTATTAAGATTTGTGTGTTTGAAACATACCTGGAGCACAAGAACCAATTTACTTCATGTGGGATATGCAATTATTCCAAGTCAAAACCACCGAATATTCTGTTCTTTGTTTAGAAAACCGAAGTTCATACATTAACCTATCTTTTAGCAGAAGCCCATGAATACCTAGTATGCCTAAAGGAGCGAGTCTGTTGCTGTTGGTATCAATTGTTCTATATCAAAGGCTAGGGTCCTCTCTCAGTAAGTACTCTTCTAATGTGTGTACAGACAGAGGTAGATAAATAGACGTGTATAGATTTCAAAGCATATTTTTGGAATTATAGTTATCTTATATCTTAGCACTTAGCACCTGATGCTGACCAATACTTGTACTTTTTCATCTAAATGATATGTGTCAGTACCTATATATTCCTTTTAAAAATATACTGGAATGAATATGTATGTGTGTGTATATGTATATATCTTATCCTTCCAGGGAGACATGCTAACACATAATTAAAGGGGCTGCTATGATTCTTTTCCACAAAACACATAATGCTTACCTAAAGCTTCTTGGTATAGTAAGAAAACCTATATATATGCAATAGTAAGTGTTCGAGGCGATTGCTAAATGTTAGTTTAAAAAAATCGCAATTGGAAAAAAAAAGTAAAACCAAGCAATCAATTTGTAGCTGGTTCGGAGCCTGTTACAAATACCAGGAGATTTCAAAGTGTTGAAAATGAATCAGCAGCATTCATGGCTGAGCAGCAACAGGGGATGATATAAAATAAGTTCCCCACTTGGGGTTTTCTTTAGGTTTCTCCCTTCGCCATGCAATCAATCATGTGCAGTATTGCATTCTCTAATTTCTACATTCATCACTGTGCAGGCAGTTGCACCAGGGAAATGGGGCCGAACAGAGGAGGAACGGACCTGGTTGGTCTGGTTAGGGACCAAAAAAGTAGGACGGTCCCACTCAGAGTGGGATTTCCACTTGGTGTAGAGATGTGCTAGAGTCACAGAAAGTTCATAATATGTGAGAAAGATTCAGACATCACTGACAGAAAAGATAAGTACAAACATTCGATGTGGAAATTCTGGTCTGAAAAAAACAAGTCCTGATCACAAATGGATTTTTAAGAACAATCTGTACTTAGGCCCTAGCATGACCTTATCCAAGCCCAAAAAGAATACACCAACTGATTTGGCATTCACCATGGGCAAAGCTCTGTGCTGAATGTTTGACGGGATGTAAGACCCTTAACGTCTCTTATTTTCAGGAGTGTGAGATCTTGGGTGCACATATGAAAAGTTGTCTTGTGATTCAACCGAGCATACAAGCACAAGGGCTAGACGAAGACTAGAGATTTAGAAGAAGAAGAAACGATGCATAGGGCTTTGGAAGCCGACTTTGGTCAGGGGAAGTAGGGAAGCTTTCAGGAGAGCATGAGACAGGGCTGCACAATGAGCACAAAGCCAAACAGTAAAGGCTGGGTGGGACCTGCTTGGGCACAAGTAGGGCTTAATCTAATCTGCCTGGAAGAAAGACCTCACCTGTTCATGCTTTCTCTTGTAGGTCAAAGAGCTCACACAAAGTTAATATCACAGGATTTTCACCTGGAAAAGTATCAAGGAAAATACTGTTTTTAGGCTCTTTATTATTTGTTTTAAAATGTGTGCCTTTCCACCTAAGTAAACCAAAGTAGCTGTGTGCCCAGTCTAGTCACACTCCGAGCCTGGACTTTAGATCGACTATTATTCACTCCTGCATGAGTTGTTTGCTTATGTTTATTTTCCATGTGATAAATTGATCTGTCAATTAATTTTGATGTATTCTAGCAACTTTGTAGCAATATAATGTTCACTCTAGAGAATGACAGATTGTAGTTTATGAAAATTGCTTTGTACAAAGAACTATTTTTCCTTAAAACTTATTTTTGATAAATCAGTGGCTCAAGGGCATATTAATTTGTGTGGATTTAAAAACTTCTATGTGGGACCCAGCAGACTGAGAGCTTCTAGGGAATATACATGGTTAAATGCTGACTATTATAAATGTTGGTGATCCAAATCCACCCAAAGTCTCTTCACACACGTAGGGTCACTGCTAGTGAAAACTTATTGTATTGCAACTAATAATAGCAAGAGGGACAGATTCTTAGATAACTGACACCAATTAAAGAGAGCTCTATGATCTCAATGTAAATTCTGCTCCCAGATTTGAATCATAGTTGGAAGTTGCTGGATATGGAGTGCCCTCATAACAAATCAAAGTAGCCCATCTGAATTCAAGTTTCTGAGAAAAGTAACTTACACTCCCCCAAATAACTCACAGAAAGACTCTCTCACATCATTTTTTTTCGAAAGTAGGAAATTAGTTAAATCTATGCCAAAGATGCCTGGTTTCTGAGTTCCTCACATAAGTACCTAATAATTTAACTAAAATAACTCGCACCCATTGAGTCCATTTCAACTCAAGGCAACACTTTGTAGAAAGTGCTGGTGTAAGAAAACTTCGTGAATTTCCCATTCACAAAGAAAATAACATGATTAGAGAGAGACGGGGTCATTTTGGCCTTATGCATATTCTATGCTGCCTGTAGACATGTCTAGCTAAATGTTCTCTATATTAATGGATATCTAATTTATTTTGTTTCTCTGTGTCTGAAAGATCTATTGTTTATATATTTTAAAGATACATTATCACTTAAATACATATTTTTCATAATTATCTCAAAGAAATACTCAGAAAGAAGGTTAGATTCCATTGTGTGTTATGTTTCAATTGATCTAAAATTCTATTAAAATTTTATTAATATGACATAAATGCTATGCTGTGTGAGCCTTATGGACACATGAGAGTGGCAACAGTAATTCATAGTTGAGAACTTTAGCATATGGGAAATTAAACTTCTTTGTAGAATCCCCAATTTGTGATGTTCTTTTATTAGTCTTCTTGATCAATTTCAATTCAGAAAATTCCTATATGAATGCTTATTTTGAATTTCAGAGAGGCTCAGACTTATCACGGCAAAATAACATTCCACAAAATTAATTGCTTTGAGATTTAACATAATTGTTCTATATTAAAAGCTACGAACATAACTAAATTACTATATTTTATAATGTTTTGTCCATTACATAGATACTTAGCAAGAAAGAAGCTATGTGCAAAACATTTATAAGGTCTATTAAGTGTTTTGATTATGTTAAGATTTAATTACTGCCAATAAAATAATTACTAGAACATTTTATAAAGACAAACGTTGAAAGTGAAATATATTATAAAGTTAATGAACAAAGTAATATCCTGGTTGAGTAGCATTTGTTTACAATCATTGGTTCAAGAAATACTGTCTATGTAGAGTTAGGTGGGACCTGGGCAGTTTTACTGGCAGCTTAAGTTTGTTGTTGGTAAGTACAGTTGTAACTTACCTGGTATTAATCATATTTTTATTTTATGATATTTCTGGAAAGAGCTGAATACAGGAGAAGAAATAACTAGAAACTCAACATTCCATTTTAAAGATTAGCATGTGAGTGCCTGAATTTCAAAGGAGTCTCCTAAATATGATGCCAAGATGGGCAGAATGATTTCTGTGCAGGACTCAGACTTGTCAATTTGATGCTATTGAAAGACCAATATGGCCAGCAGCTGAGTTAAGCTGGGTGTCAACTTACTGGACATTTTAAAGAAAATAGGGAATAGACTATAGGATGTAGTGAACCTACTGTAGGCAATGCTACTATTTTCTCTAATTCATTCCCAAGAGATAATGCATTAAAGAAAGCAAGCTACAAAATACAACACTCTTCCCCCACCCCTAAAAAGGAAAAGGTGGTTGCAGGTCTGTGCAAGCTGCTCACCCAACTGTATGGCAGGATGAACTGGAAGCACATGATAATGAAAAAGATAGATGAGCAAGAAGGTGAGTCCCGATTCAGGCTACCGCCCCAGCTGCCCCACCATGGGACTGAAAGAGGAGAATGCCACAGGGGCATGTTTTACAATATCACAGACCCCACCCAGGAAGGCAATACATGCAAATCAATCCAATCAGAATAATAAATCCTCATTTGGGGAGGATTAAGACAGGGTAAGAGATATTAAAGTGATGCTTTCCTGGGTCCAGCAGGTGCCTACTGTTTGTTTGGTTGACAACAGAGGTCCATTTATTCCTTCAGGAAAGAATATCCCATAGTCAGTTTTGAGAAAGATTTTAGAGAAGGATGCTTTACTTTGTAAACCTATTCTTAAAGCCATTGCCTAAAGTGAATAGCCCTGAGTGGTAAAATGCAAAAAAAGGCTACCATCCTCACTTTTAGTAATCTAACAGTGATGCATTTAAAGCATGCTAGAGGCTTCTGACATAGATTCTACCCAGAGATCTTTAGATAAGGAAATATCTCCATCTTTCTTTGATTGTGTAGTGGTAAAATCTTTCTGGAGAGTATCTGGGGATACACAGATAAAGCTATATTTAAAGCCAGCAGATCATCTAACCATGGCTTCCACCAGGAAGCCCCCCAAAGCAAAAAAAAAAAAAAACAAACCTTACTGCCTGTGGTAGTTACATAATCTGTTGTCAATTTGAGGTGAAGGGGTAGAGTTTAGCCTGCCAATCAGGATGCAGCTTGATCACCTCATTTGGAGGCGTTAAGGAGATAAATACCTTGCTGGAGGCAGGACACATACTCACTCCCTGGGAGACATTCCTGTTGAGATGACACTTGGTGCTAGAGCTTGGGAGCTGAAGGAGCCATGTGGAGACCCCTGCCTGTGCTGAGATGTTCCACCTCTACTGGATCCACAAGACTTTCCACCCACTCTCCTGTGATCTTCCTGCGTTTGGCATCATTGCATGCATTGCATGAGTCTAAAAAGGAATTTATAGATTGATATCAGACATGTGGACTAATATCAGACTTATGGACTTGATCTGGGCTGGACTGTTTTCTCAATATTCAACTGCTCTTGTATATAAAGCACTTCTTTATACACATATGAATGTCTATTAATTTGTTTCTCTAACCAACCCAGAGTAAACCACTGCCATTGAGTCAATGCCAACTCAAAGCATCCCTATAAGACAGAGTAGAACCACTCCCATGAATTTCAGAGGCCGTACTTCTTTACTGGAGTAGAAACCCCCCAAAGAGTTGATGGATTGACTTTGTGGATTGAAACTTAATGTGTAGCCCCTATGCCTGCCAGGCTCCTACTAAAGTTAATTTGGATTATTGGAATCTACATGTACCAAGTGGTTTGAGCCAAAAGACTTTGTACCTTTTCTTCAAACAAGGAGTCTCTGTTTTATCACAGGATAGTTGTTTATATTTTGCAACATATCCATTTCCCTTGCTTTATGATTTGTTAAGAGTACTATTTTGAGTGCTCCTAGATTTGCTGGTGTGTCATCGAAGCTGAGACTCATAACAATTCTATAGGACAGAGTAAAACATCCTGTAGGGATTTCTAAGCAGTGCATATTTATCAGAGTACATCACCAGATTTTTTCCCCCACGGGACTCTGGGGAATTTGAACACTAGCCCTTAGCTACCAGGTCAAGCCATCGATGGTACCACCAGAGGTGCTTCTGGTAGCAGAGGGCACTAAAAACCATCATTACGGCTTTGTTTATGTGTGTGCTGTTTTTACTGCTTGCAGATATTTATATCTATGTGTATAGATTTGTTTGATTTTTTCCTTAACTTTCCAGAAAATGAGAAATGACTAATTGCTGTTTCATTTGTTTTTGTTTGATTCTTTTGTTTTTTAATACATGAAGGACAAGCTCACAGTTTGAACAATGATTCTGTAGGAGATTCTGGTCAAAAGGTAGAAAACACAGAATAGAATTTAAAATTACAGCAACTCCAAACTTTGTAGAGACTGTGTGAAGGTTGTAGGAACCCCTTGAAATTATTGATCTGAGTTCATCTTTAAAATCTTAAACTGAACTCTCCCCTGAAATCTTTTTAGGAATGTTCGCTAGTCAGAGACTGGCAAGGGGAAAAGAGGTGATGATGGAATGGAACTGGCAGGATCAACAGAAGAGAGAAATGGAGACAAGATATTTCCGTACATGCTCACCCAGCATAAAGGAAGGTCAAGGGTAGAATAAAACACATCTCCCCATCAATGGAAAAGACCAGAGATGTTGGGGATAATGAAATGACTGAGAGAAGCAAGACAACATGTTCACACAACCCCCACAATGACTGAAAAGACTCTTGAGTTTTGGGTCTGAGACAAGAGCACAGCATGAAGCCTGTGGTGCAGAGGTTCCAGATGCACATATTTAAGAAGAAAAGTTACACTACAGAGAACCAGTTAATAGCAAAAGGCAGCCAAAAAGCCAGTCTGGTGGGGGGTCTGCCTTTAAAAGAATATAAGGTTCAGTTTCACATTTTGCTAGGCTTTTTAGACTAGCTAAGGGCCCTTTGGAATTCTTTACCAAAGTAAATCTTTCATTAAACTTACTCTTTTTGTTCAAAACTTTTCTCTGACTCTTGTTTGAATTTTGTCCCTGCCCTAAAATCTTTCTTGGAAATGGGACAAGAGCCAAGTAGTGGAAAAGCTTACAAGGCTGAACCTCCTCTCAATAACAAAGCTAAACAGTAGTTTATAACTGTTTATGAGAGTAGAAAGCCCATTCTTTCTCCCATGGGGCTGCTGACCATGGGATCGCAGCCCAGCACACACCCACTGCACCAGCAGAGCCCCTAATAAAAAATGTCAACCTTGTTCATTATGCTCTTTGAAAATTATCTATAAGTTGCCATCCACTATCTTTAGAGTCACTATGAGTCACCGTTGACTTCATGGCAGTGTGTTTGGGTTGTGTGAAGTCAGATTTATAATAGATACAGATTGGATAAGAATCTGAGCGACAGTGGGTTTACATTAAGATGAGAGGAAAAGGTCAGGAAATGAAGGTTTGGATGATTATGCTTGTCAAAGAAAGTGTTCAATGTCACTAGTGCTCTGCTTGAAGAGATATGAATTGGTATATGTTTTGCTCTCTGTTTTCTTACCAACAACAAAATAAATAATTTAGAAAAATAAAAGTTCACCTTATAGGTATTTTGTTTGCATGATTTTCCATTTCTTTGCAGTTCTGAATAACCTTCCATCATATTCTTTGAAATGAGCACAAGTGTTTGTTCTCCCTTTAATATTGAACTTGGACTCCTGTCTTTTGCAGACAAATGACTTGTTAACATAATGTATTTGATGCACAATTTGCATTTCTGTGAACCAGGGATTAGGTATTGTGTGTAGATTAGGAATAATTTATGTCTAATTAATAATTGATGTTTTCCCTATTCTGACTGAGATTTGTTCTGCATAATAGGAGAGAAGCTAGTACTCCCTAGCGATGACAAGATAAAGATTTATTCAAGTGCAAATAGGATTAAAACATTGAAATCAGTGGCTGCATGGGCTTTAACCACTTTACTGCTAAATTACTGAACCTCTTGGGTCACAGAAAAACTTTTCACTCTTCTGCCTTCTGCAATGAGCAAATATATACCCACAAAAATGCATTACATACCCCAAACCCAAAACTTGGTGACCTCCAATATCCAATAAGCACTGACAAATTCAAAAGGAAACCAAGAAATCTTTGGAGCATCCATATAGACTTCCCAATGTCCAAAGACTCAAACTCACTGTTTTTGTCAAAGGAACGCCTATAAGTACTCACTGAAAGTTGATATAGTCTAATGTAACCATTTTCAAAAGTAGGTCATAAAGGAAGTAATGTTTATTATATGAATTTCAGGTACTATAGAAGTAGCACAAATAAAACATAACTCTGATGCCTCCTCCAATTTCATTCAATTTCCCATCAGTGATGGGGTGCTTACCAAAAGGTCAGCAGCTGGAAAACACCAGCCTACACCACAGGAAAAAGACAGGGTTTTCCACCATTGTAAAGAATTATAGTCTTGGAAATCCACAGGGGTGATTCTACCTTGCCTTACTGAGTTGCTATGATTTGTAATCAGTTCAATGGCAATGAATTTCCATCAGTGATAAATAGTCATTATTTCTAGTTGCCTTAAAATTCAAAAGGCATGAAAGTTTATTTTTCAAATTAAAACAGCCAATTAGAAGAACTGAAAGAAACACTTGAAATTAATCAGGAGCCCTGTCTGTTAGAACAGAAAGAAAACTGAAGAGAGTCAATATGGTATCCAAGTAAAATCATGTGCCTGGTGCTCCTATTGTTAGATCAGAAAATTAAGAAGTAAAGAGGCCAATATGAGACTGAGTGCTAAAAATAGATTCCATACAAGAGAGTCTGGTTCAGACCTCCCTCTGAAATTTTCGCCTACAGAATGATTCAAGAGCAAAACTTTAAGTTCACTGTGTCTGCCCATGAGCTCCCCTAATCCCTGACCAGGTCCAGTGGGACAGCGTCAATGGCATCAATCACGCCTGCCTATGCCCAAGATTCGAGACCTATAGAGTGTAGTAATTTACCAAGTCTACTCTCTAGAGGTGGTCATAATGCCAGACTCACAGAGAACCTCTGAGAACTAGCTACAAGACCTCACAACGTAGTTCCCCTCTCTGCTATCCACCCTGCTCCTGCATTCTTGGGCTTTGCATCCTCCATCACCAACCAGGAATATAGTTACTACATTGGCCATTCCCTTACACCCTCTCCTCAGCTCCTCCCCTGCCAGCATGGGTAATAATAGATAATTAGGCACTAATTTGCAGCAATTGAAGAGCCCTTGGGAATTTTCCCATAACAGAATGCAGATTCCCCCAAGCCTGCAGAACTGTGTAGGAAAGAGCTGGGAGTGACACAGGATTACAGCTAGGGGATAATTCAGATCTAGTTGGTCCTAAACCCACCGACTAATCTGGTCCCCCTTCCTTGGGGGTCAGCATGGCACAGCCCCCATATCTGGGCATCCCATAAGCCCATTAAAAAAAGAAAATATATATTTGGGAAAAAAAACAACTTTACAATTCCAGGCTGTGTTCCTTTGTGTAATTTTGAACGTAAGCCACCAGAAACCTGGTTTATTAGCATAATATTAACACAACAAGACTGGCAGAACTCTAATCCCCAGAGCACACCCTAGGATTTAACATTTAAAAAATGGGATAAACTAGGGCCTGAAAGTCACAAGCCTAGTCAAAACCTGGCTCTATCAATTTTGGGCTCCACAGAGCATTTTTAAAAGACAATAAATTGTGGCCAGATAGTGCAGACCAGGCCCATACTCACACTATAGGCCTGCCCAAAACTGACCCAGTGGCATACCTAGAATTGCCGGCTTCAGCCCACCCACCACTGTTGCTGGCTACTTAGTCAATCATTACACCTTCTCTACATAGTAGTCTGATTCACCACTATAGTAGGTCACAGGTAGTCCCTGAAACCACTCTTACCAGTAACACAGAGAAAGAGTTCAGGGTCCCTTGGTCTCCCAAGAACATGAGGTCAGTTCTTCCTAAAGAACATACAGACAGCAACATACTTACTCAAATCCCTCAACAAGAAAAGAAGAAAAACAAAACACAACAGTAGGAGAAGTCCTAAACATAATGATGCTCATAGAAGAAACAGACATCGATCTGCAACCAAAATAAATTTTCAGAATGCTGCTTGGAATAATATGGGATGCAAGGGAAGCAACACAGAATATGTATGCAATGATAGAAGGGCTGAAGTTCACGCACCAAAGTGAAATACAAGAACTAATTGATGAGGTAATAGAAGCAAAACACAAGATAATGGACCTCACCAACAGACTAGAAGATGCAGAGAATCATACCAGTGATATCAAGGACAGTCAGGCAGACTTCAACAAATGAGAAAGATAAACAAGATAATCAAAGAGATGGAAGAAAACCTGAGAACAATGACAGATGCTATGAAGAGGAATATTAGAATAAATGGTCTTCCAGGAAAAGGTACAATTACGAATTCAACAGCCAAATTTATGAGAGAATTCCTAGAAGCAAATGTCCCCTCCTTAATGAATGAGAATCAGATATTCATACAGGAGACAGAGAGGTCACCAATTAGTCTAAATCCCAGAAAGGACTCACCATGGCATATAATAGTTAAATTATTCAACTTCAGGGAAAAAGAGAAAATTTTAAGAGTATTGAGAGAAAAAAAGAAAGTCACATACAATGGTGTTTAGGTAAGAATATGCTCAGCCCTATCAGCAGAAACCATGAAGAGGAGGTAAGAGTGGAATAACATTTTCTAAAAGCTGAAAAAGAAATGCCAACCCAAGATTCCTCCACCCTCACAAACTGTCTATTAAGATAAACTTGAGGTAATAGTCCTATCAGACAAGGAAACACTCAAATATTATATCATAAGACACCCAACCTTGTGGAAAATCCTTACTGATTCACTGTGGGTAGAAGACCAATACCCGCCAAGCACAAGCAAGATACCACTGTATAGCAAAACTCCATCCAGTAGTCAGCATGCCGAAAACAACTACCGAGGTTACATTTCCTCAGAGGAAAAAGAAGGCA
This sequence comes from Tenrec ecaudatus, assembly GCF_050624435.1. NCBI lineage: Eukaryota > Metazoa > Chordata > Mammalia > Afrosoricida > Tenrecidae > Tenrec > Tenrec ecaudatus. The sequence continues at coordinate 24,990,519 of NC_134539.1, read as the reverse complement.
AGAATGAAACCCCCCACATAAACACAATGCACTGATAGGAAAACACCCAACACAAAAGACATGACAGCAATGAATACACAAATGGTGCTAATAATTCTGAATGTCAATGGCATAAACTCATCCATTAAAAGACAGGTTAGCAGATTGGCTCAAAAAAAAAATAACCCATTAATATGTTGCCTGCAAGCTCACAGACAAAAATGAACTAAGAATAAAAAGCTGGTGGACAATATACCAGGCAAAGGGCGACTTAATAAAGCACAGGTTGCAATCCTAATTTCTAATAAAATTGACATCAAGGTAGAAACATAAGATGAGAAAAGGATGGGTACTATACAATGGTCAAAGAATCAATAGACCAGGAACCAGTAAACATAATAAATATATACACACCTAAGGAGAGACCCTTGATAATCATCAAAGTATTCAAAGGACGAAAAAAAGAAATCCCAGACTCAACAATCATAGTGTGTAGATTTAATACAATACTATCAGAGAAAGATTGATCACTGAAAAGGAAGCTCGGCCAGAAGGCTACATAGCTAAACCGTACAATTAGGCTACTGAACCTAAGAGACATTTATAGAGCTCTCCACCCAAATGCACACACACACAAAATCACATTCTTTTTGAGTACACTTGACTCATTTTTGAAAATAGCCCCCAGGCTGGGACACAGGTTGAGCCCGAGTAAATTCAAACACATAGAGATCACTCAGCTTTCCTTATGGGATAAAATAAGAACAGTTATCAGAAGTTTGATAGAAATTAATGCATATATGTAAAAGGAAGAGAGACTTACGACGGATATATTATCACAAAAGCTCCAGCAACAAGAACAGAGTCAGTAGAACAACCCCTCCAATAGCAAAAGAAGAGAAATAATAAAAATTATGGCAGAGTTAAATGAGTGGGAAGACAAGAGAACCATGCACACACACACAAAATCAATGCAGCAAATAACTGGTTCGTTGAAAGGATCCACAGAATTAGCATACGGTTGGCAAACCTAACCAAGGAAAGGAAAGCACAAACATCAATAGTGAGGATGAGGGATGAAACCGCGGCAATCACAATGAACCCCAACGAGATTAAAAGGATAATCACAAAGGCCTATGAAAGTCTGTATTCTAATGAATTCCACAACGTGGAAGACATGGACAAATATTTGAAAAACAATCCCTCCCTAGATTACCCCAGCTAGAAGTAAAGAACATCAACAGACCCACAGCAGAAGAAATACATATGGCTAGCATGAAAGTACCTATGAAAAAAGCTCCCAGGTCAGATGACTTCACAGGAGGAGTCTATCAAGCACCCAGGGAAGAGCTAACACTGATCCTCTACAAATTATTCCAGAGCACAGAAAAATATGGCAAGCTCCCAAATTCATTCTATGAAGTCAGTATAACTTTGAAACCCAAACAGGGCAAGGATAAACAGGAAAAGACAACTACAGACTGATATCTCTAATGAACATAGATGCAAAGATCCTTAACAAAATATTGACCAATAGAATACAAAAGGATATAAAACATATCATCCATCATGATCAGATGGGATTAATTCCAGGGTACCAGGGATGGGTCAACATATGAAAGTCCATCAACATTATTCACCACATTGATTAAAAATAAAAAAGGATAAGAATCGCACGATAATATCAATAGATACAGGAAAAGCATTTCACAACATCTAACACACATTCCTAATTAAGACACTCAAGATACAGGGTTCCTCAAATTTTTTAAACAGGCGGCCAGTTCACTGTTCCTCAGACCATTGGAGGGCCAGACTATAGTTAAAAAAAAACAACAACCCTATGAACAAATTCCTATGCACACTGGATGAGTCAACTGATAAGCAGGACAGGCAGCAGAGGCAAAGACACTCAGTGGGTGGGATAAATGTCCTCGGCGGGCTGCGTGTGACCCGCGGGCTTTAGTTTGAGGACCCCTGGAATGGAAGGAAATATACTCAAGTTAATACAAGCTATTTACAAAAAGCTAACATCCAACATAATAGTCAACTGAGAAAAGACTAAAGCAATCCCACTGAAAAAGGGGACCAGCCAAGGATGTCCTTTGTGCCCATTTCTTTCAACGTCATACAGTGGAAGGACATTAAAGGTTGTATGCATCTGGAAGAGGAAGAGGTAGAATTATTGATATTTTCAGACAACTTAATTCTATAATATTGAAAACCTCCAAAGCTCCACAACAGGAGTACTGGCAGCAATAGAGGAATAGGGAAGAGTGGCAGGATACAAGGTCAACAAACAGAAGTCTATTGTTTGCTATATACATTGGAAAGACCATGGAAGATAAAGAAGAGAATACCTTTCACAATAGCCAGGAACAAATAGAAATATCTAGGGATATGTCCAACTAAAAAAACAGAAAAGCTTTTTTATATAAGGAAAACTACAGAACCCTACTAATAGAAACCAAAAAGGAATTCCACAAATGGGAAAATAACCCATGCTCATGGATTGGAAGACTCAATATGGTAAAGATGTCAATCTTATTGGAGGCATTACATAAGTTTAAAACTAGCCCGGTTTAAATGCCAACAATCTTCTTCAAGGAATTGGAAAAACTAACCCACAAGTCTATATGGATTAAGACGAAGCCCAGAATTAGCAGAAAACTCCTCAAGAAGAAGGACAAAGTTGGAGGACTCATCTTACCTGACTTTAACACCTACTATATAGCTATAGTGGTCAAAACAATGTGGTACTGGAATAATGACAGATACTCAAACCAATGGAAAAGAACAGAAAACTCAGACTACAGCATATAGACAACTGATCTTTGACAAGGGCCCCAAAAGCATCAAGTGGGCGGTGAATGCCCACTTTAATAAGTGGTGCTGGAAACAATAGATATCCATATGTAGAAAAATTAAATCGAGCACAAGCACAAACTCAAGGTGGATCACAGACCTAGAAGTAAAAGTCCAAACTAAGGACAGGGACAAACTAAGAACCTTGGCACAGGGAACGCATAGGCTAACTGTAATAGGGAAGGGTACATACACAAGTGAAGCTGAAATCATCAAATGGGATATACTAATGATAAAAAACTGTGTGTCAAAAGACTTCACCAAGAGAGTAACAAGAGAATCCTCAGAACTAGGAGAGAATTTTTCGCAATGACACAACAGACATAGGGCATATTGCTAAAATCTACAATATCCTCATGGCCTGCAAAAAGAAAACAGTTAACCCTCCCCACCCCCTAATGAAATGGACAAAAGACCTGAACAGAAATTTCACTAGGGGGGAGACCCAAATGGCCAATAAACAAATGAGAAAATGCTCCTGATAATTAGCTATCAGAGTAATGCAAATTAAAACAACTATGCAATATCACCTAACACCTTTAAGGATATCTCAACTCAAAAAATCAGAGAGCAACAAATATTTGAGTGGATGTGAAGAGATAGGAACTGTCCTTCACTGAAGATGGTTGTGTATATACCTACACTCTCTGTGAAAAGGGACCTGGTAATATTTGGAGCAAATGGAAGTTGAGTTACCTTATGACCCAGCAATTCTTCTACTGGGCATATATTCCAAAGAGGTAAGAAATAGACCATGGCCTTTCATCTGCGCTCCAATGTTTATTGTGGCACAATTCACTATCCCAAAGAATTGGAAACACCATAAACTCCATGGTAGATGAGTGGATAAGAAAACTCAAGCACATGTACATAATGGAGTACTATGCATCACTAAAAAGCATGCTGGTCACATGAAGAACATTTTCTCATGGGAAAAGTTGGAGGAAATCATGCTAAGTGACATTAGCCAATCACAAAGACAAGGACAACCTGAGTCCCCTGAGGTGAGTGTAATCAGCAGAGTAGGTATAGAAGAAAAGCCACTTATCTTACACTTTACAGGGTGAGACTCAGGCAATTGAGCAGGGGACATACCAAACCCAAGGATTTACATGCCATTCCAACCCAAAGAAGGGGAAAGGTTGAGGGAGGGTGGAGGAAAGTGGGGGGGGGGGGTAAGGGGTGATGACGGCACTGGGTAGGAAAGGCAAAATCCATTGAAAGGTAGGGTGTTGTTTATGTCTCCACAGACATGAGTGTCTCCACAGACTCCACCAGAGTGGGCCAAACCTCGAGGGCAATGTAAGCACTTAGAGCAACTCATGAACAGAGACATCTACAGGGCCGGCCCCAATCAGAGCCAAGCTGACCTCCTCCCTAGAAGTGTGTGCTACAGAAGACAGCACTAAAGCTACAGAGGGGCTGGTCTGCCATGCCCACACAGAAGCAAACCAAAGAGAAAAAGAGAGTGAGAGACTGGGTCCCAACTGGCACACCCAGCCCTGAGGATGACATGTCTGAACATTGCTGCTAAGGTACAGAATGGACTGTAGGGCTGACAACAGCTCAAGCCATGATATTCCCTTGCTAGAGCATATCATGACAGAGGACTATATTGGGGACACACGTCAGGAAGTGAGTCTGGTTTGACCCCCACCCCCATCTCTCACTCCATAGTGGGGCAAGCCAAGAAGGGAACATAACAGATCAGCAATGGAAGCAAAACCAAGCCAAAAAGCCCCTGATGAGCCCACAAAATAGACTTCTGTTTAGGAGGGGCAGTTTCTGGAACATCCCAAGATCAGTAGGAAGAATTATGTATGCTTTTTGGGGTGTTTTTTGTTATTTTTTTACTCCTTTTATTCAACCTTTTGTTTTCTTTTTGTTTTGTGTGCATTATTGTTGTTGTTGGGTTTTTTTTTGCCTACCTATATAAGGTAGGCATGTGAAGCAAATCCGAGGAGAAAACAACAGGACTGGTGGTTCCGGAGGGAACTGGGGTGGGGGATGGGGGGATGGAGGAGATGAGGCAGGGAAAGGAGCAGTGAGCAAACAAATGCTATGGAGAGAGAAACAACTAGAGAATTAAAAGCAACAATGAAGAAGACATAGAGATCCTGGTGGTGTTAGAGCAACAGCAACCTAGCTGAGAAGAATTGCTAAGAGGCAGAAGGGTGAACATGTTGGTGGTAAAGGAGGAAGTTAAAAGGAAATAGAGGAAAGAGCTAGGAAGCAAAGCTATGGATAGAGGTATAAACATAGGTGTGCACTTATGTAAATATATTAATTCATAAAAATAGAGGTATTGGCTTATGTACATATATTCATAGGGCAATATATTGAAGAAGTGAATGGATGTTGGACCTCTGCTCAAGCCTTCCCTCAGCACAAGAACACTTTGTTCTAACAACCTGGCATTCTGTGATGCTCACCCTCCTGGCAGGATCACTGAAGATGAAGACAAAATGGGTGTGGAAGCAAATATGGTGAAGAAAGGTGATGGTGCTCAGCTATCACCAGATATCGTGTTTGGGTCTTAAAGGCTTAAAGTTAAACAAGTGGTCATCTAGCAGAGAAGCAACATGCCCACATGGAAGATGTAGACCAGCCTGTGCGATCATGAGGTGTCGATGGGACAATGTAACAGGCACCAGAAGACCGAAAACAAACAAAAAACATATTGTTGAGAACGAGGGGTTCCGAACAGAGACTCCAAACCCATGTGTACACAATAGGACATCCCCTCACAGAGGGTTCACAGGAAGAGTTGAGTAAACCAGGGTGCAGGATAGCACTGATGAAACACACAATATTCCTCTGGTTCTTTGAGACTTCCTCACCCCCTACTACCATGACCTCAGTCCGCCTTTCAGTTATGGCTAGACTGGTACATGTACACTGGTACAGATAAGAACTTAGGACACATGAAATCTAGATCAGATTAACTTCTCAGGAACAAAATTAGGAGGAGTTTTGCCAGGATTGTAGGGGACAGGTGGGAGGAGGAGGGGAGAGAGGTGGAACCAATCACAATGATATATGCATACCCTCTACCCCTTGGGGGATGAACAACAGAAATGTGAGAGAAGGGAACAACGGTCATTGTAAGATATAAAATGATAAAAATGTATAATTTGTCAAGGGCTCCTGAGGGTGGGAGGGTAGGAAAAAGGAAGAGCTGATACCATGGGCTCAAAGAGAAAGTAAATGTTTAAAGAAGGATGATGGCAACATAGTACAAATGTGTTTGATACAACTAACCTACGGATTGTTATAAGAGCTGTAAGAGCTCCCACTAAAATGATATTAAATTAAAAAAAGACTAGAAAAAACTATATTAACACATATTATTGTAAGTCTTACTCCAAAATCATAGCTGTTAGGACATTTACATTGAATTTCAAGAAGTACGGTCTAAGGCAGCACTGTAAGCATGTTCCATAGGGAGAAAAACCATCTGGCAGTGCTCCTGTGGCACTAGAGCCATAGGTACTAAACATGGCAGCGCCTGTTACCGGCAGTATGGTTAGCATGGTAAGGGTATAAGAATGGTTCTTGCTTCTTTCACAACACACAAACTTCGCCTTAGTTTTTCTTGATTTCAATATTTGTATCTACCCACCATGTTTAGAGCCCATATTCATGGATATGAAGATAGCTACACAAAGGTATTATCACTCCCCAAAGATGAATTATAATATAAAAATATAATAACATTTTACTGCCATTTTGTATCATTCACCTCTTTTGATCCTTCACCCCTCTCTATACTTGTAGCTTAGAAAAACATCCAACTGCTTGAGGTTTTCATAGCCTTCCAATGGAGTACCTGTCTGATAGATTTCATTATTTCCCACATCTCAACTCGACTTCATTGTATTTCTCTTTAGTCATGCTGCCCCCATGAATCCCTTGTAATTGTGACATTCCACAGCATTGGTCCTGAAAATGTTTCAGAATGGGGTAAAACACTGCCAGGTTCTGTACCATCCCCATGATTGGTTATGGACCAGATGCTTGGGTTTTTACTGACTGATTTTTTTAAGTAGATCACCAGGCCTTTCTTCCTAGTCTGTCTTAGTCTGTAAGTTACTCTGACACGTATGCACCATCACAACAACTTTCCAGGCTCCACTAATATAAATATAAATATAAATATATATATATATAAAATTTGAATTGTGATCCAAATAATTTAACAACTGGTTTGCCCTAATGAACCTTTTAAGTATAAAAATGATATACCAAAAGGTAGTTTATTATTTTATGCAGTTAATACATAAGAACAATAAAAGTACACAAAATTAGATTATTTGTAAGAGTTTTAAAATACTAAAGAAAAAATATTAAATAATTCCCTACAACTCTCTTGATTAGTCCTTTCACTTGCAATGTTCTGCACATTTATGTGAGCATCATCAGCTATGTAATGTTGCCTTAAGCACCTTTCACTGTAGGAATAGGACCTCATTCCTTGAGAGGCAGTTCAGTTAGACAATAGTCCCTGTGGTTGATATGTTAAACAGTTAGATGACTTCTCTGTTCTGAACATCTGATGTTCATCTTTGAAAAATCCCTTTCTGCTTCTGCTGAATTTACAACAATTGTTCTGATCATTTTTTAATCTGTTTGACCACTTTCAGGAACTATATAATTCACTCAATATTTCGTGAGAATTTGAGGCATTACACAAAGCTGTAATGAATGAAAACGTGTCACCCGCTGGTTGTTTAGCACTTTTTCTCTTTACGTTCTATGTTTGTTTACTGAAGCAACAATCTCAAGGGGAAAAAATATCATATTTCATCAAAAGTATAATGAGTTTTAGGAAATGAACAAATAAATATTATTAACATGATTTTGTCTAATTTTTTATACCTGTGGATGACAATAGGTGTTCAGAATAAACTCACAGTTTGAAAGATCAACATATCAAAAGATTAAGGTAAATAAAGGTACGATTTCCACACTAAGCTGCTGCCCACCTGAGTTTGAACACACACACACACACACACACCAACTACCATGATCCCAAGTTTTCCTTACAAATCTGGCTAGACCAGAGGATGTGCATTAGGATGTAAATTATCAAGGGTTCATGAGGGAGAGGGAAGCCGGGAAAAAATAAGGAACTGATGCCAGGGGCTTGGGTGGAGAGCAAATGCTTTGAGAATGATTAGGGCAATGAATGTACAAATGTGCTTTACACAATTGATGTATGTATGGATTGTGATAAGAGTTGCATGAGCCCCTAATAAAATGATTAAAATACAGTCTTGTAAACCCAAAGGGGCAGTTTTACTCTATTCCCCAGAGTCTCTGTGAGTGGTAATTGACTCAGTGGCAAGGAGAGGTAGTCAGAGAATATCTTATAATGAATATGGGAGTTTATTCCAAATAGTTTACAATATTATCTATCATCTTATGAAAATATATGTATAGAGATTTCCATAGAGTGCAATAATTCCTTATATGATTCTTTCAAAAAACACTGTAGTAGCTAAGATCTATATGATAATAATGAGATTATTTAGGAAGTAGAGGAAAGTTGTATGTTTCATCGTTGCTACATCTCTTCCTGACTGGCTCATCTTCTCCCCGCGACCCTTCTGTAAGGGGATAAGACTGTACATCTTTATAGGGATAGAAAGCCTCACTCCTCTAGAGAAGCAGTTGGTGGCTTTGAACTCCCTGCCATTAATAAGAATGTGACTTGCCTTGAGAAATATAAAGTCATTCTCAGATGTATCTGGTTGTCCCTGCTGGATCCTAAATTAGATTATTTCCATAGAGGTTACACATACGAGTTTCCATTGGTTTCAAAGCAATATCAATCAAGATAAGAAGGTCTTAAACTCTCTAACCAATTGGCCTCCCATAGGTATTCACAGTGAATAACGATAAGATAGAAAAATAGGTCTCAAAGTATCTTAGAAAGAAGTGGACATCACTAAAAATTGCCTCCAGGAAAATAATGGCCTGTGCCATTATCCAAGTGAAAGGCACAAGAGTAAAGAAATAAGGAAAGAGGTTAATTTCATTCTAATCAGCATATAAAATCTATATGAGGAATAAAGCATGCATATCTTGCATACTTTTGACCCCACAACAAGTGATCCAGCTGGATTAATGCTACAAGTTTTCCCAGAAAGTATGAACAAGTATCCAAAAGATAGAAGCCAGAATATGATCAAATCAATTTCCATATTAAAAAATCACAATAATGAAAAAATAAATTTATGAGTCTAGCATAGTCTCAATGTATTCTGAATGAGAACCTGAAGGAATGAGGTAATAAGAGGGGAAAAAGAAAGGTAATAAATATTTTTAGTATTATCTAAGTGATTATCAAATATTGCCAACTCATATATGCAAGCTTAAGAACTTCTTCCAGACCTGTTGCATTCCTTGTGTAATGTTGATTATGAATTGTTTATTAACAAATTCAATTTGCTTCGCCTATCCTACTGGCCTTGTTTGGCACCACAATCAGTGCTCATGGGAGTAGCAATTAAGAGATCAAGAGAGGCATTATATTGGGTGAATCTGCTGCACAGACCACTTTAAAGTGTTGAAAAGCAAGGGTGTTACTTTGAAGACTAAGGTGTACCTGACCCAAGCCATGGCATTTTCAATGGCCTCAAATCCATGTGAAAGTTGGACATTGAATAAGGGAGCCAGTAGTAGAATCAATGTGTTTGAACTGTGGTCTTGGTGAAGAATATTGACAAAGTGCCATGGAATGCCAAAAACTATCACGTCTGTCGTGAAGAAGTACGGCCCGAAGAAGTAAGTCTGTCTTACATACTTTGGCATGTTATCAGCAGAGCCCAGTCCCTGAAGAAGGATATAATGCTTGTTAAACAGAGGTGCAGCAGCAATAGAGGGAGGCCCTGAATAAGATGGATTGATACAACAGCGTGCTCAAGCATAGGAACAGTTGTGAGCGTGGCAGTGTTTCGCTCTGTTGTGCATTGATTTGCTGTGCGTCAAAATGGACTTGACGCCACCTAACAACATCAATATTATCCGGGGAAAGTCCTCTAATAAATGTACTACTCTCTTGCTATCTTGTGCGTTGGCCTGGAATCACAGGCATCCCTTTGACATGAGACTTGGAATGGTTTTCCTGCTCTACTGAAACATCTAGGATGAAAGTTTCCTGCAATGAGTTGGGTAAAATTGGGATAAATTGAGTTTGGGCACATAAGAAGCCTTTAACTTAGAGTAGTTGTTTACTTTCATTCACTAATCCATCAGCCCAGTAAAATTAGGGGAGATACTTCTGATTCTTTAATTTGGAAGATTGTAATCAGAGATCAACCAATTGCAACATTAAAAGGGTAGGGGGGGGGGGTTGGATCTATATTCATTCACATATTTTGGGTAATTTAGAGCTCTTATAAAAAGAAAACTATTCATTTACAAGATATTGTAGAGCAAGATAAAGTAATTTCCACTAGTCATAGCTTCCAAACATTCATAGAAAGAGTTTGGACGAGATCATCTTCTGGCTGGAAATGTTTGTTTACGGAGGAAGTTAGGAACTTGCCTCAAGACTGTGTTATAGCAACACAATATTTTAATTTAGATTCATAACTGATTTGAGGTGACTTTTGCACCAGATTTAAACATAATGGCCTTAAACTCAGTCACAGTAACTACTCGTTGCTCTTTGCTATGCAAAAAGGTATCATAAAATAATAAAAATAACTGCAAAGGTGTATGAGTGAGCAATGGATTACTCAATTAAAACTGTACTGAAAAGGAAATCTTTGTATTTGAAAACAAGGGGCTTAAAAGGAAATTTGTATAACTTCAAGTGGGGTTTAAAATTTAGGTTTTTTTTAAAGAATGAAAAGGGAGAATTTCATAGGTACCATCATTTTTTTCTCATGATAGAATTGTCTAATTCTAGATCTCTGCACTTTATATTATAATAGGTTACTTTGTCTTTTTGAGTGATCCCTTGAAATTTTCTACGTATCTCTTGTTCTTAATCATTTAATCTATTGGCTTTGGCTACTCTGTATTCAAGAGCAAGTTTCAAAGTCTCCTCTGACATCTAAATTTTCTTTGTGTTCTTTCCTGTTTGGTGTTTTTTTTTTTAATGACCTTTAACTTTCTTAACATTTGATGTCCTTGAATTATTCTACAACTCACCTGGTCCTTGTTCATTACTGCTCAATGCATCAGATCCATGACTTTTAACTGTTCGTTCTAATTCAACTGTGTACCAAGAAGCTGTTCCCACACTATATATAGTGAGTCAAAATTTACATTTTGACAAGATCTCCTGCTGACTTTTATGTATTCTATAAGAGTCACCTGGGGACCTTATTACAAAGGAAAAGTCTGACTTTTTTTCCCTATAGTGGAAAGGCCAATTCTCAGCAAGGAATGGAATTGGAATAAATTGTTTCAAAGCCCTGACCAAATCTTTTGAGATGATTTCAAAGTACAGGTTGCATATATTTAAAACTGTATTTTGCTTCTAAAAACTTATTTTAATTTTCTTCAGCTTCAACTAAATTTTGCATATGAAAAATAGCTTGTTTGTTCCAAAGTTGGCCTCTGCTTCTAGTTCTAGTCTGGTTGGAACTGATCAAGTTGAGCTCCTCCATTGTCTCTTTCTACATATGGAACACAATTGATTCCCAGGTAAGCCATCAGGTGAGATTATCATGTATATTGTTGATTACATTATTTTGAGAAGTTACTTTCAGTAAATTAGTTGGCTTAAAAATTCTAGCCTGCAATTTCCAGTCATTTCTATCATCACAGCCATATTTTCCAATTACTGGTCCATTTTCTCTTTGTCCAACTTTTACATTCCAATCACCAATAATAATCCGTTCATCTTGATTGCACTTTTGATCAATTTCACAATGCAGAAGTTGGTAAAAACTCTTCAATTTCTTCATCTTTTGCATTAGTAGTAGAAGTGTAAACTTTAAAATAGTAATATTAACTAGAATTTCTTTTAGGCATATGGATATAATACTTTGTTGAAAGTCTTATACATTTGCATATGCAATCTGAAAATTTCTTTTTGACGATGAATGTAATGTTCCTCCTCAATTGAACCTGTGGCTATCTAATTCAAAGTGGTCAGTGGCAGACCATTTTAGAATATTAATACGTAGAATGCTGATTTTTTTAAGCGTTCCATTTCATTTCCCATAATTCCCAATTTTCCTAGGTTCATATATGTTATGTTCTGATATGAATGGATAGTTGTAGCTATTCTTTCTTATTCTGAGTCACTTGCTGAGGTGGTACTACTCAAAATGAAGCTATCTTGGGTATTGAACACATAACTACTGCCCCTTTGAGTTTCTGTGACTATGAACCTTTACAGTCACATCTTTCTCCAGTACAGTGACTGGTGGATTTGAACCACTGACCTTTGCATTTAGCAGCACAGGGCAGAACCCAGGGCAGAACCCAGCACAGGGCTCTTTATTCTGATTATTAAGTGCTAATTTTTAGAAGAAATGAACTCTGATTCACCTAATTTTGTGTTTTCTGTGGGTTCTTACAAATGCTTAAGGCATATCATGGTTGATGTTCAATAAGTCTTTAGTAATTGATGGATCCCTTATTCTCTTTCATATAAACCCACTTTCCTCTTTATAGATTTAGTAACTTAACTTGGCTTTACCTCAAGATACAGCATTCAGTGTTTCATGAAGAGGAAATCCTTTATTGCCTGATTTCTCTGTTTAGATTTGCTGCAAAACTAAGGAGTTAACAGAAATGTGAGGCTCATAATGATTTAATATTTGAGTGAAATGTTACCTGTTAGTACATAATGGAAAACATTTTTAATTTTAAAGATAAGTAAAGTAAGGGGAGCAAGCATTGGGGAATGGGATAGCTGGCACTCTCTGATTTTTAAAATTTCGTAGTGATTTCTTTTCTCTAAGAAATATTGTTTAATTCTGGGGCAACTTTAGATTCATTAAATTATAATTAGTTACCATGTGAATTGCAGTGATACTAATATATGTTTTATGTAACTTACTTAAATTGTGTGAGTTACACAATTTCAGTGCCCTACCTGTAAAATGGGAGAGGACATTGTACATTTCTACCAGGTGGAAACATTGGTTGAAGATGTGAAACATCTGATTATGCCAAAAGCCAAGCATAGGGCACTTTTTACTAGTGTTAAAAGCAGCCTTTCTGGGGGGTGGTTGTCCTTCAACCCAATAGTGTATCTTTGTAAATAGGCCTCCTATGGAATTACAGATGGTCCTGGTGAAGTCTGATTAGAGCCTCTTTCAATTTCCTCCTGTGCTGCCAACTATTTAGTCTGAGGCTGTGTACACTTTCTTAGATATAAATGATTTTATCTCGATTGCTGACAGTGTTCAATTCAATGTCCTTCTTTTTGATACAGTATTTGCTGAAGAAATTGTATTGATTCACCGAGTCTCTCTGCTGTAATTCCCCGACCATCTCAAGGCCTTTTAGGTTAACCAGTTTCTTTCAAACACCCTTCAAGACAAAAACATATTGGTTTTCAAAATCTCAGCAGGATCCAGCAATATGGGAATCAGTGCTGGCCAGAGTAATTAATAATTTAATTGTACATATATATAATATATATAACACAAATTCAAGTTCCAGCAGCGTTTAGCATTTTATGTTTGCATTTTTTAACCACCAATAGTCCTGCTTTTCTGTAATGTATTTTCTTCAGATGTATAGGTGAAAGCAATGATTTATTTGTATGAGGTAAGGAAGAAGCGAGGGAAATTAACTCCCGTCACCCACTCCCCTTTAGACAATCAATAATTCTTCTCTCATCCAGACTTTAATCATTGCTTGTCTGGATTACTGAAGACTTTTTCTTCGTTTTCCTATCTTTGACCTCCTTCCTCACTAGAGAGTTCAAAAACTTTGGCTACATTCATCTTCCTCTCCCTGAAACCATATTACTCGTATTCAAGTGTCTTTTTTGCTTTCAGAGTTAAGTTTGAATTTCTTGATTGTGGTCAACCTCGTGGAAACCAATTTAATTTTGCTCTACCCTGAAGTCAGAGTTCTTTGTAGTTCATCCATTTTCTTTAAGTCATCATGAGTTTTCTCAATGGTTTGTTGAATGTGAGAAGTGACTTTTCAATCATCGTCTATTGGCAAAAATATGAATCTTCAATCTGAACATAACCTGGAAGCTATATAATATCTTCTCAGTGTGTACATGTGCTTCTGATAACATAAGTGACTCCAGTACACATCTCATTGGTGTTATAAGATGCTTTCGTTCAAATTGGCACAACTCAATGGCTATGATGACAGCTTGTTGCCTATAATATATTCACCAAAGCTGCATTGTTTGCACTCAAATATCTCTCCGCCTGTTTTGTGCTCCTTTGGGGATCCTTTTGCATAATATCACATTGCTCAACAACAAGGGGCAGTTGTGTAGGTGACTTGAAAGCTGAAGTAAGAAGAGTATGAATAAAAGGAAGAGCATCGTGACAAGACATAGATGGACGACAAAGAGCTGTCCTCTGGAGTAATGGTAAGAGTGGGGTAGACTCTGAGAGACTCTACTTGATGGAGTTGCCTTTTATACATTCCTTACTCAATTCCTCTATTAAACAAATATGAGGAGATACCATGCTTCCAGCCTTGCTCTGGAAAAGGGTGAGAAGGTCGTGAGGCAAGCACTTCTCTAATGGTGCTTGTTTTTTTTTTTTTAAATGGGAGTTGAGGCTGAGGCTGAGGCTGAGGTAGAATACAAACTCGTCAAACAGTGACTGCCCATAATAACTCACATCAGGCCAAAAGCCATGAAGAAAATAAAAATTAAGGAAATGATGTATCACAGTGGAGGAGAACACTCCTATAATCAGAGACCAAACCGCAAACCAAACAGACTGTCATTGTGTGGTTCTGACTTGGAGGGGTCCTATAGGGCAGAGTCGATCCAACGGCTGCGCAGAGCTCCCGGGACTGTAAATCGTGACAGGAGACAGCCTCGCCTTTTCTCCTGCGGTTTGACAAGAGGGTTTGAATGGCCGGACTTGGGGTGCAGCCCAATGTTAAAACTGCTGCACCCCCCCAAACTTCCTAGAATCTGAGAAGGACTGTGTAAGCAGGAGAGGTAGGCGAGGTGATCTGAAGCCTGGGTGATGAAGTGTTCACTCTGAGGGGAAGTGGAGGCAGAGCAGTGAAGGCAGAAGAAAGAGTACGTGGACAAGCTAAAGCAAGCCTGTGCTGCGCGCTGGGCATCTTGCGCGCGAGGAAGGGGAAGAGAATGGCATGGAAGACGCCACAGAGCGGGGAGCTCGGGCTTGTTGAGGTGGGAAGAAAACCGATTCTCACGTTAGATACAGCTGGGGGGGTTTAAACAGAAGACGTCAGTAATCTGATTACTTTTTAAAGAGATGACCCTGTCAGATGTGTGGAGAGTGAATCACAGGGGAGCAAGTGCAAACTTCATGTGCACATTTCCTTGTCCAATTATAACACTGGATCCATTCGGGGTTAGCTCCTGACTTTTCCTATCGTAAGAATTAACTGAGTTCCCTTTTATTCAAAACGTTGCTAGGATTCGATACAATTACTTTCCACGACTTTATGGCAATTCAGGCACGTACGGTAGCTCAAGAGGCTTGAAAATGCTCGCATCCTTTTGCTTAAAACAAGAGTCTGCCTAGCAACTTGCTTTTATCTGTGACGGGACTTCAAAAGGTCCGTGAACAATTCGATTATGTTTTGGTGACATTTCTCACAAATGTTTGACACTCTCTTGTATTTAATTTATATTTTGCATCAGGTTGGCGCCGAGTGGGATACTACCAATGTCATGCTTCCGGTGTCTTTCTACCTTCACCCCTTCCCATACGCTCCTTAGCACCTCCAGCTCAACCTCCACCTGCCATTTGCAAACACATCCATTACTTGGAAGAAAACTTTCTGTTTTCTGCTGCTCTGCTTTGGACCTTCTGTTCCAACTGAATGGAATGACTTCTCATTGGAAATTTCCCTTTTGGCCATTTCTTATTTTCTGATTATTAGTATGTGTCGATCTAATATTTTGAATTAACATCTTTATGGCATGGTATTTTATTTTAAAAACACTTTAACCTATTTTAGTTAGTTCTTTGAGAGAATGATGATATATTTTTAAATTTTTTCTGTCTTCAGTGCCTATAGTAGTGAAGGACGCAGTGGGATTCGAAAATATTATTGGCTGTTATAATTAATCACTTATTGAATGTGTAAGTGGATAAAATATATGCTCGAAGTAGCCAAAATTTATTATGAAATGTTTGAGTTTGCACTGACAGTTATAAACAGGTTTGTACATCATAGTCTAAAGTATATCTATGAAAAAATGTATGAATGATTGAATACATGTAAATGTAAAGGGATATGGAGTTTGGTTCTTCATTATGCTTTAGTGCTTACCATGTATATAAAATATCTGTTAAACTGATCAATGCTAAGTTATTGAATAAACTCACACTACCATTCACTCACTCACATGTTCACTTAGCAATTATTTCTTGCATAGCTTCTGTACACTGGGCATTTGAAACCTATATAAGTGGGTGGGTGCATGGTTAGATGAACAGAGAGATAGATAAATACATAGATAATTAAAGAATTGAATGAATCAATTACTTGCTCAAACTAATAATATTAATAAGTAATAGTTTATGCATACTCAGTTCTGTGTCCTAATTGAGCTTCCCAACATTCTGATCTGATCAATGAAGATCTTCCTGTCTGTAGTCTTTCACTGCTTGTGTGCATGCTTGTGTAAGATATTTTCTAAAGAGATCACTTCACTTTGTTCTACAGCT
Source organism: Tenrec ecaudatus (assembly GCF_050624435.1). Classification (NCBI taxonomy): domain Eukaryota; kingdom Metazoa; phylum Chordata; class Mammalia; order Afrosoricida; family Tenrecidae; genus Tenrec; species Tenrec ecaudatus. The sequence goes on along the minus strand of NC_134539.1, from coordinate 24,973,849 downwards.
TCTTGATATTCCACACATTTCATCATTTATTTAACTGCTTTCTTTTTCTTCCAAAATAATTCTAGTATTTTTGAATGACCAAAACAAACTCACTGCCAGCAAGTCAGTGCTGACTCACAGTCACCCCTGTGGGTCTCTGTGACTGGAACTGCTAAGGGAGTAGAAAGCCCAGTCTTCCTCCCACGGAGCTGTGCTGGTTTCCGGCTGCTGTCCATGCAGATCGCAGCCCAGGCATAAGCACTGTGCCACAAGGACTCGTCTTCTTTACATGACAATGGCATTTTAAAAGATTTTCTATTTACCTATTTTACTGCATTAAACATATACTTATTGTTTTTAAATGCAGAGGGGAGTACAATCATTTCAGAAAGCAGATATGAGCTTTACAGTTATTGTCTCATGATATTTGGATTTTGGGGGTCTAGCTATACTGAACTTGAGATCTATCTAAAAAGAAGAGAGAGCTTTGGAATAGGGAGAAAAAAGAACACGTATTTGATAAAACAAACAAACAAACAAAAAGCAGAGCTTAACTGATCCCGTATTTTTGTTTAGGAGAGGGAAAGAGAAGGAACCAGAAGTCTCAAATGAAAGATAATGGGGCTGATCCCACAGTCAGCTGGGAGCGAGCTGCTCACTTTTTGGAGGACCATTAACTCTTTCAAGCCACCAGAGTGTCGTTTGGTGCATTGAAGCTGACAGGTAATAAGCCCAACTTGAGCATGGGCATGTGGTTTCCCTAGTGACTTGGAGGGTCCTGGCAGGATTCCAAGATTCTAGGAGCTCAGAGAAAAGGGTCAGGTCAGCTGGATTTCCACTTCATCAAAGACATTCCACCTTCCCAACTATGGTTGCATAGATCTGCAAGAGCCTATTTTCTAGATTTATGGCTGTAGATGAGGATTTAAGGTTGGTTAGTATTAACATTTTGAAAAGGTCATGTGAAAGCTATCCATTAGTTATGAATTTTTAATTTTTTCAATGTTTCTCCCTTTCCACAGCACCTTGTTATGTATAATATTCTTTCATTTTTTGTATTTTGAGTAACATTTTGAGTATTTTCTATATGCAGGGCACTGTGCTGAAAGGCGTGTGGAGATGCATGTTCCTCACCCAGCGGACTTTGCTCTAGCGGAAACAACGAGCAATGCATTACACCAGTAACTACTGTGTGCGCATATAGTATGCACGCAGTACTATGCATACGCAATAATATTAAAAAAAGAAAAGAAAGAAAGACCAAACTCACTGCCTTCGAGTGAATGCTGACTCAACAGATCCCCCTGTAGGTTTTCTGAGACTGTAACTGATGTTGGAAGTAGAAAGCGCAGTCTTTCTCCGGCAGAGCTGTGGGTGATTTCCAATCGCCCACCCTTCAGGTCACAGTCCGACGCTTGACCACTGTACCACCAGGACTCTGAAATCACAAGCATGTAAAATTTCACTGAAGATAACTCAAAAAGGGTTGCGGTAGTAGACCAACAGCGACCTGCCAGAAATCCAAGTCGCATCCCGAAGAGGCTGTAGAAGACAGAATATCTTTCATGATGTTGGACAGCTCTTGACTAAAACAGATAGTACCAGAAAGATGTTTACCTGTGTTTTATTAACAAGGCAAAGTTGTCAACTGTGTACATCATAAAATACCTTCCTGATAGCATTGCAAAGAATGGGAATCCCAACGTTCCCTCTGCCTGTCCACACCCAAAAAGAAAACAAACACACAAACTCACTGTGTCTCTGAATAACACAGTAGGACTGCCCTGTGAGCTTCTGAGACTATAGCTGGAGCTTAGCCAGCCCCATCTTTCTGTTACCGAGTGCCTGATTTCACACTGCCGGCCAGCCGTTGGCAGCCCAATGCTGAACCGACTTTGCCATCGGAGCTGTCTAAGAATGCTAAGATTCACTGCTTTCAGTCCATCCAGCGCATAGTGATCCCAGGTACGCCCGAAGGAAGCCCCGCCCAGTCCTGCGCCAGCCTCACAATTGTTTTGATGTTTGAGCCCATTGGTTCAGCCACTGTGTCAATCTATCTCCTTGAGGGCCTTCATGTTTATCCCTACATCACTGCAAGCATGATGTCCCTCTCCGGGGGCTGGTCTCTCGTCTCTCCTGACAACGTGCCAAAAGTATGTGAAACTTTATCTGGACAATGACTAATAAAGGCCACAGAAGGGTTTGTGCGTTTGGGTGTTGGTGAAGCATACGGAATGTATTGTAGATAGCTAGAAGAGTGAGCAAGTCTATCTTGGAAGAAATACATCCAGAAAACTCCTTAGAGGCCCGTGACTACCGAGGGAGTAGAAAGCCCTGTCTTTCTTCCTCAGGAGCAGCTGGTGGTTTTGTACTGCTGACCTTGCAGTTAACGGCTGAACACATAACCACTACACCACCAGGGTCCCTTGGCCCAATGCTTAGTATCCAAAACTCATATCAGTCGGAGTTTCTACAGAAAACTGGGATGAGTGAGGTGTTTCCCAATCTATGGACCACCTTTTCCTGGCTAGGGAGCTCTGAAGGATCTGATTCTCTTCTGTTCTGTTCTTGGTAGTGGAGGGTCTGTGTAGCTTTAGATAAATCACACATGCTCGGTTTCTTTTACCTCCTAATCCACAGTGATGTAGTTCTGTCAGTTCCTTATGATCTTATGAAATCAAAATTAATGTACTGAGATCACTTTGATATTTTCAGATTAAATATATATATGAAGATAAAAATTCTTCTCAGCAAGTATCTATCTAAATGCAATTCCAAAACCAAACCCATTTCCATCAAGCTGATTCTCACTCACACCTATTCCCTACAGTTTCAATCTCTAAGGGCATACACAGCCTCATCTGTTGCCCAGGACAGCTAAGTGGCTTCGAACAGCTGACCTTGTGGTTTCTAGTACAAACCTTAACTCACTGTACTGCCAGGGCTTCTTTCTACCCTAATTAGGGTATTTGGAAAACAAAATATTTGAGAATAGAAATATGCGTTGGTTAATGTCTGTTCAAATAACATTTGACCACATAAATATTTGTAGTCTTATACATTTTTTATTCTTTAAAAGCAATCACCCTTTTGTTTATTATTTCCTCCTAATGGTTTTTAAGATCTTAAGCCCAGACTCTTGTAGTACTGGACCGATGGAGAATATGGGAGGCTGAGGCAGAAGACATGTTGCGTGTGCTGCTTTGAACTTGTCCCATGATCAGGCTAGCGGCAGTGGCCCGGGCGGAACTTCTGCTCCCCGGGCAGGTAGAACCATGGGAAGAGCTGGGCACACTGGGCTTCCTCTGCATGCTCTCCCCCCCTACGCTCCATGAATGGCCTCTCAGCATACTGCCAGCACCCATTGCTCTGCCCCGCCCCACCCATCCCTCCAGCTCTGGGGCAGCAGTCCAGCAGTAGTGGTGATGGACACAGTGGGATGTGGGCTCCCGTTATGTTTTACTCTGTTGTTTGCACCACATATCACTTCTCCAAATCACATAATGCCCTATTTCACAGAATGGATTGTAGACATTAAGCAAGGCATATCTGTATGAAAATGTCCTTTGGAGAAGTTATATCAATGTTTGCTTCTATAGTGTTGTGGATGCTACTTATTTTTTCCTTTTGCTGAAAAAGTCATTATAGAGATTGTTCTGAGTGGTGAGTCATTCCTAGGGGAAAATCAATTCACTTTAGTATCCGAAGAGTGTACATTGCAGTAATATTTGGTGGTCTCACTAAAGGCTACTTAAAGGAAGAGTGGAGGACAGGCCGGTAACGCCAAGCATGGAAAAAGGCTTGTCCAAAGAGTCAGGATTCTGACAGAGTCTGGAATATTTTAGGAATAATGTGGTCAAAATTGCTGAAGTATATGGGAAAATGGCAAGGAATTAGAACTTGGAAACACAAAGATCTATGACCAATATTATAAGTATCGTTAAATTATTGCTTTAATTTTTAATAGAAAATATTGAAATTCAACAAAAGAACTAATTAGAGGTGCTATCATACTTTTATTGAAAATGCTAAGTCTAATGACAGTAAAATTCTTATAAAGAACTCACACATAGGAAAGAAGCCTGGATTAAAGAAAAAAGACAACAAATGAGAGTTATTTACAAATACCCGGGACAGATTGAATGGAGTAGCCTTTTAGATATGAAGGTGAAAAGCTGTCAACGTGGAGACAATAATACCAAAAGCACTCAGCTCATAGCTACAATTATCTACTAAATTTACTTGTCTGGATGTGAAAATGTTAACAAAAACGAGAGACATGCAGCTCAAGTCTGTTGCCAACAGAACATCAACAAACAACACAGTTGGACCAGATGTAGAATCAACTGGAAATAAATCTCCTAAGTCAGTTGTGACTGTTATCATATTTTCCTAGCTCTCTTTCTCATTCTCAAACATCTGTCACTCCGTGCTGCTGTTAAACAAAACAAAAATAAAACAAAGCTTAAAAAATAGAAGACAAATATTTCTGGTAGGGTAAAAGCCAGGACAATTTTTTGACTTTCCAAATTACTTCAGTCATTGGAAAAGCTTACACTCTAATGAAGTGAAGCATTTCACAGTCATCGCCATAATTAACCAAGAATACGTAATAATCTCAATTTCTCCTACTGCCGAAAAGAAAGAATTGTGACCAGGAGGAGAGAGGGCATAGAGAACATTATACTTACATCTCTTTTATTTCTGACTTTATCTATCAAAGGACATTCCCTTTCTATCACAAATATTTATAAATCATTAATTTCTGATTTTATTTCTGCTTTCATGTGGCTCTATTATTTTCATTGAAACTTTTAGGGGAAAGAGAAAGGCAGAAAAGAAAAGCTGTTTATCACACACCAACTCTTATACTCATTCTGTGATTTCATAAACAGAGGGTTTCTAATCCATAATACCTGGATAAAGAAAACAGTATACATTGTGCTGAAGGGGGTCATTTAAATATAGTCATGCTTGGCTCTAGATCAAACAAACTTGCTGAAAGTGGGGGAATTGAAAGACTACTGATGACGGTTAAGATATAGTCTTCAGTATAGGTTATTACTCAATGTAAAGAACATAAAGATCCTTACAACTAGACCAACAACATATGATAAACCGAGTAAAGATCTAAATTGTCAATGTTTTACTTTACTTGGGTCCATGCTCATGGAAGAAGGAGTCAAGAAATCAAGTAGGGTATATTGCATTTTGAAAATTTGCTGCATTTGAGGACTTCGGTGTGTCTAACTCAAGCGATGGTATTTTAAGTCATGTCAGCATAAGGTAGCTCAAAAGTGAATTAAGAAGGAAGAGAGGAGATGGATTGATGCACTTGAATTAGAATTATAGTGCTGATGAAGATTATTGAATGTACCATGTACTCCAGAAGAACAAACAAATTGATATTGGAGATGTACAGTCAGAATTCTCCTTAGAAGGGAGACGGCTAGACTTTGCCTCAAGCACTTTGGACACCACATCAAGAGACCAATCCCTGGAGACATTATGCTTGTTGAAGAAATGAATTGACACAATGGCTGCAGCCATGGGCTCCAACATAAGACTCATTGTGAGGATGATCCCGGACTGGGTAGTGTTTTGTTCCTTGCTACACAGGGTCACTCAGTGGCTTGATGGCACTGAAGAATAACTACAGATTTTTGTCTCTGAATGCACAAAGAACCAGAGATTGTTTACCATTCTCCCGTGGTTTTATAGGTACTGATTGGAATATAGAGTCATGCCAATGTTTTCTACATCATGAAGATATCAGTGGCATAAAATGATGTTCCCTAAACTTTCTGACCAAAAAGCCCTAATGGGGCTAGATAATATTATTCTCTTTGGGTTAGTGAAGCTGAAGCGGAATTAGTCATTTACAAGACAGACAATGCTGACACATGAGCTTGCATGTTATATGTTTGTAAGTGACATCTGAATTATGGCACCCAAGACCAAGCAGCCTGGTTGAGTCACAATGACAGTCAAGAGAATGAAATTCAACATGGTGCCAAATTGTGTAATGTTGGCAAATGCCCATGAGGCTTATGTTAAACCACATGGATTTTCAAAAATATATTAAAATTTACATTTTGGCTTCTAGTAGTAGTTCAAATAGAATATTCTGTAAGTAAAGAAATTATGAGACTACCTTTTTCTATCTAAGTTGCCTACACAAGCCAAATCATAATGGGACTGTATTTAAAGATCACTGTTTTGTTTTCTTTATGTATTTTTGGAATGAAGTGATTCCTTTTCTAATATTTAATAAATGTTTATAGTTGTGTCTCTCTTTTCATGATGCCACTTTGCTGATAAAGACATTGACCAAGTCTCAGATTTAGAAAGATCAGTGTTCAGAGCTTTTGGTCTGTGTTACAAGGACAATCATTTCTTGTGTAAAATGAGATAAATTGAGAAGCCATGTTTTTACAGAACAAAGTTGGAAAATTATCATTCACATGCCAAACCTACCTACTGTCTATTATATTTGAATAGTAGGAAAGCAAAGACAGTTTTTTATATTTTAAATAATTACAAACCAAAACAAAAAGTCGATGATTTTGCAAAATGTGAAAATTAAATGGAACACCCAATTCAATATTGCTAAATAAAGTTTTATTGGAATGAGGCCATTCTAATTTGTTCACGTGCTTTCTATGCCTATTTTTACCAAGTCAGAGTGGAGTAGCTGGAGCACAGCCCTTACGGGCAGCAAAGGCTAAGGTATTGACCACTTAGTCTTTGACAGAAAAAGTGCCCAAGTCCTGACAGTGATGGATGGGAGGGTATAAGAAGGAAATGTAAGAGCCCCCAATAAAAGTATTTAATGAGAGAGGGAGAGAGAAGGTGATGCCTTTGAAATGATCCTTTCATTGCACAAAAGATGAAAAGAAATGAAACAATGGTAACTTGAAGAGAACAACTCTTAAGGTTTTAAAGGGTCTTGTCAATAAGAGCAGAGTGCCTCCTTCATTTTTTATTTAGCTGAAAAGTCTATATTCTAATTTCCATTCCTACCCCACCCCATTTATCTTCTCGGCATCCAAATACAGATGCAAAACTTGAAGATAAAATATACCAATGAGCAGCTTTCTTTAAGAAAGTGAGAGTACATAGGCAACCTGAATTTAGCATCCACAGCTGTCTTTATCTAAAACGATACCCAGGCATCAAATTTGACAGTTGTTGTGTCTGACATTGCTATTTTTATCTGTACACACGAAGCAAAAATATGTCACTAATCAAGGGTACCAGGAGTTGTGTCATTAGACAGTGCCATGGAAAATATGTTTAGTTCAGTGGCCCTTGGTGACATTGTCAGAATTGGGTAAAGTAAAGGTAACAAATCACTGCAATCAGAGGATAGATTCCACTTCATAGTTTTCTGTCAACTTTATAGCCCTATAGCCAGTCAAACTTAGGAAATAAAATAGTCAATGACACTTTTTATCATGTAGACTAAAATGTTTTTCTACTTTTTAACCACAATAAAATTTCCACTTTTTACCAAAATATGATTGTCATTCAATTTTTCTTTTATATGCTAAAGGGAGGGAAGAGAGAGTGCACATTTTGGAGGAAGGTAGATACATTTTTGTTGGGTAAGCTTAAGCTCTTGCTAAGACTTGAAGAGTTTTCGATTTTATTAACCTGGAGGAGAGGGATTCTGAACCAGGGTAAAACATGAACACTGTCCAGTATCTAAGGCTATTAGCATAGTTCGAAAGCAATGGGCAAAATGCAAATTGTGTCTGTTAAGAAAATTAGAGAAAAGAATGTGAGCCGAGGTAGTAGAAGATCTTGAGAGTTGAAAGAGGAACCAAATAATATTTGAGAATTCACAGGAAATAATTCTTGACATCTGATAAAAGCAGTTTTAAGTCAGCATCCAAGGGTTAAAGGTGGGAAGGAAAAATGAACATTTGGGTAGAGTAACACCTGAGAGCACATAAAATTGTGTTTTCTGTCTTGCATGTGTTACCTAAGAGTAGGAATCCCCGTAGACTGATTGAAATAGAGAGATATGTGATTTAAAAGCCCAAAGAGTTTCCACCACACTTTGCAGGAATGACTCCTACACATTACTTCTCAAGGCAAATCTGTACATAAGCTCACCAAGCTCTTACCTACCATCCTCTTCCATTTCATGTGCCTCCTGCCAGCATCAGTAGGGATGTTTGTGGCTGAGATCCTCTCCTACCCTCTCCAGATTCCAATGTTTACAATATAAAAACAAATTTTGGAAGCATGTCAGTATGTACTGTATTTTGCATTGCGATCTAGTTGACTTTTGACATTTCCCAGGAGTCCTTGAATCCTGATCTAGACTTAGTTTAATTTGGATCAGGTAAGGACTCAATCCAACCCACATTTCAGAGGATATCCTGAAAATCCTGCAGAAAGATAGTAGTGAAGGGCAAGTGAAAGTATAAAGGAAAGACTATTTAGGAAGGCTTATTGAATATTTGAAGATATCATTGGCAGAAAAATGAGGATATTTTGAAAAGAGTGCTTTGTTTTTGTCAGAAGGAAGCTTATTTTGACCAAAAGTAATTAAGTGCCCTGTTATGAACCAAAGTTAGTGATTTGTGCCCACCCCTTGGTACCTTGGAGACAGCCCTTGTGATCTGTTTCTGAAAGATCACAGGCTTGGAGCCCTGGAGGGAAGCTCTACCCTGCACACAGGGGCTTCCCAAGCCTTGGGATTAACTTGACCCTAGCTAAAAGCAGCAAACACAGCCTTTTGGGCATCCTGTTTTCAAGTGCTAGAAGAATGTTCATACTGAATGATGCCCTTTATAATATAACTAGGTCTAGAGTCAGTGCAAGGTCAAAGTTGCCACTGTGGGATTTATCCACTTAGTGATAAGAGTTGCAATCTCTGTCGGTGATGATTTCTCTTAATAGAGAGGATGAAGGAGAAATGTTGAGGGGGTCAGCATCTAGACAGTCGGAGAAGGCAACAGAGTCATCAGGGATGTAAAGAGGACTGGCCCAAACCGTGCTTATTGATTTATTTCATATAGGTATCGTATTAATTTGTGTTCCAAACATAAAATAGCTATGGTTGTATGTCAACTTGAGTGGGTCAGGAATCTCAGTGGTTTAGTGGTGAAGTTGTGGTATTCCCTCCATGATGAGATAACCTGAGGGTATAGCTTGTGTACATAGAAGTGGACAATGTAGAGAAACTTGTTTACTTTTTGCTGTCTGTGTCATGTATCTGTCCCATTGTCTGACCTCTGCTTCTTTGAATTTAAACTTGCGACATCCTATATTGCCTATTGATCTTGGGAGTTTTCAGTAGCCTGTCATCTCACCCTGGATTCATTCATATCCACAGCTGGACATCTGTCATCTGACCTGCCGATTTGGGGAATCAGCAGCAGCTTGCTTGTCATCTCACCTGTGCCCTTGGATTCATTGTCCACTGCAGCCAGAAGCCTGTTCTATGACCGGCTGATCTTGCGGCCATATGGCAACCCTTTAAGGTCCATTAGTCAGGAGAAGCCTCCAGATTGACATCTGACCCACCGCCTTGGAACTTTCCCTCCTCTGCAGGATGTGAGCCATTTACTTGATGGAAATTTCTTTGTATATATGCAAATATAAGTTTCACCAGCTTTGTGTTTCTAGAGAACCCAATCTAAGACATAGAACAATGAAACATATTTGACTCAAGGTCATGGCTTCCATTTCATTCTCCATCCCCACCCCCACCACCACTTGCAGTTTACTCTGATGATGAAGCCTTCCATGTGTTTAAATGCACACTAGAGAAAATAATAACAGCATACATTGATATGGCCCTATCCAATGAAATAGGCTTTCATTTATTTTATAGCTTTTACTTCACATAATAACACCATCAGATAGATATTTAGTTAACATTTGACAAATGAGGGAAATAAGATTAGCATTACAAGAACAGAAATATCTGTCAATGCTAAAGTTCAATATTAAAATCAGAAGAAAGGGACCAATAAAATATACTAAGGTATGATATAAACCAGAGCTATTTTCCTAATTTATTAACAAAACATCTGTACTTTTTTGCTGTAGTGTTGCTATTGAATAATCCTTCTGATATTTTTACTTGCAAAGTCGCTCATATGTAAACATCTGATAGTTCCTTTGAAACAGCAATTTATCTTCCGTTTAAAAAACTCTTGCCCTTGAGTCCTAGCCTCCTCCTAGGACAAGACTGCCCCTGTGAGTTTTCAAGACTGTAACATGTGACAGGATTGGGAAGCCTCATCTTTCTCTTGAAGAGTGGCTAATGATTTTGAACCGCTGACCTTCAAATTAGTAGTCCAATGAATAATACTTTACGCCCCAGGGCTTCTTATTTTAAAAACAGTCCTATAAAATATGCTGGTGCCCTTCTACAGTTATTGTGGCTAAATAATTCCTTGACCGATTTAATTAGTTTGTTGGCAAAATCTTTCTTTTTATCATGTACTATTTTATTGGCTTCAAGATATCTGTATGCAGCACTCAAATGAAAGTTAAATTGCCATCTGTCTTATATTTTATTTTTTGCTCCTTTTTGAATAAAGTCTTATTTTATGGTCAAATCAAATCTGCATATTACTGTGAAACTGTTATATCACTGATGAACATAAAATGTGTTATGGAAAATATTCCCTGACTCTAGTACAACTCATAAGCAAGAGAAATTAGATTTGAGCCTTAATGAATATTATATTGTGTAAGCATGTGTTAGCAGGAGTATTTGTTAGTATTCAATTGTAATATTGAGTTCACCCTATTTTAGATGTATGTTTTTCTTATGAACAGGTTGTTTTATCCTTTGTTCACTTTGTAGGAGGTATTTTGTTGAATTAATAACACTTTTTTATCACTTTTAGGTGTATATGGAATCATCAAAAACCCGAGTGAAAGTGTAGCTTTGAAATGTATCTGCACAGAATCTCAGAGCTGAGATGGGCTTTAGAGAGCAGGTTGTTCAATGTGCCTGTTTTACCAATGAGGTTGTTGAGACAGGCTTTTAAAAAGTAGGAAGAAAAATTAAAACACTCTAGAAATGAATCAATTTGGCTCATTAAGTTAAGGAATATCTTAAGATTAGAAAGAAATCTCAAATATTGTTGGATATTTCATAGGGATATGTATGTATGCAAAGGATAATGTTTATGATATACTAAAAAATGTATGTACTGTTTCTCAGAAATTTAAATGTAACTAAGCAACCTCTAGTCCAGGTAGCCACCTTACTCTTGACTCCCAGGAAACTCAGGGGACTGATTTCAGAAACCTGCATCTCACCATCTGCTGCCTTCAGACAGAAGCACATCTGACCGACGTAAAATTACATTTGCCCACATCTTCTTGTCTTTCGGCAGACATCGGAACATTTCTGATGGATCTACTGCCTCTGATTTCATTTGTCTAATTAGATAAATCTGTGGAATTGAGCTTGTCTCCATCACCATGACAGAACTCCTCCCTGATTTGATTTGCAAACCCCCTCCCAGCTCCAAGGAAAACAAATGCTTAAACAAAAGAAAGAGGAAGGTAATTTGGGTCATTTTGTGTTAATAAGATCACCCAGAATGCAATTTGGCAAACATGTCTCTCTGAATTGTCCATGTCCTCTTTTCTTTGACTCATTCATTTGAATTGACTCCTGAGACATTGAAGCATTGGAGAAGTAGGTGGCCTCATTACTTGCTTTAATATGAAAAGTTCTTTTGTTACTGTTTTTGAGATGTCTTCTCATAAAATAGTTTAATAGAATCTTAAAAGAATCCAGAAGCACAGGTCACATCTATATTGAGAGAATGACACAATACCATGGAATAGTCTTTTCTATTTGCTTCAAATTAATCCTGGTAAGACATCTGGGAAAAAAATCAATATTAATTTGAATGAACCAATTTTGGGGCTTAATTAAACTCAACACTGCATTAGGAAATGAAGCTCACAGGCTTGCAGTTGTAGGATTCCACGCATATTCACTGAAAGTAGTTTCAAAATGGATATCGTTTAGGCAAGTTGTCATAGGGATCCACTATAAAGACTAAAGAATTTGGCAAAGAATAATGACAATGGACGATGTTCACTTGGTATTAGATACTAACACTACCTTGTTGCGCTCCTACTAGTTTAGAAAGAGTGTTGGTTGCATAGTGGGTTTTACCTTGGGCTGCTAACCACAAGGTAAGCAGTTCAAAACCACCTATTGCTCCACCAGAGGAAGATGGGGCTTTCTACCCCCTTTAAGATTACAGTCAGTGAAACTCACAGGGACAGTTCTATCCTGTCATCAGAATGGACTCAATGGCAGTGAGGTACCGTTATTAGAATCTTAGCAACTCTAAGTTTCTAAGGGCGGTTCTACCCTGCCCAATAGGCTCCCTATGCCTCAGCATGAATTGGTGGCAATCTTTTTGTTTTTGTCCAGGTTTTGAGGAGTGAAGAGACAGCGGCAGCATTCTATGTTCTTTCTTCATCTTCATATAAGCAGCACAATATTTGGTAGTGTTCTCTGCCACTTTCTAAATGAGGAAATGACCCAGAGTCGAAGCATTTCAATCGAATTGGTAATTGTGCCATTATCATCCCTGTGCCACCTTCTGCCTGAAAACCCTACGGAATGATTCATCTTCACGTGAGTGAGCGGGTTAATATGACTTTTGGGGAGTCTAGCCTTCTCTTGATGCCTTTGTCTGACATTTCTCAATGTTAGGTTTATAAACCTCCCTGTCATTGTACCGCATTTAGGAAAATATACATTCAAGTAAATAAAGTAACACAACTAATGGCCAATAAATGATCCTAAATAAAGACCGCGAATAAAACATTTTCTAATTTGCATATGAATTGGTGGCATGCAAATAAGTGTTCCTAAGGTACTTGTAGATCACTGTCCTTTTCAGTCAGTTAACCATTCCTTGCATCGCCTCTCTCTGCTCTCCTTTTGATCTGTGACTGGGCGGGGACTGAGGTCTCAGGTCCCTCTCCTCCCAGTTCTTGTCTCCTAAGAAGGAAGTCAGATGAAATATAGGGGAAAGGTTTGAACACGTGTATTTATTAAAGAGGCATTATAGCTAGTCTGAGGTTCCTTGGCTTGAGGTGGAAGTTCATGTTTTCATCTTAATTACAACGACAGCACTATGGGAAAAACTCAAGTGTACAAGTGATTTTCTCCTTTCCAAAAAGGTGAAACATTGATGATAAACCTCATTCTGGACGTCCACCAACTTCCCAAACTGACAGCAATGTCGACAAAATTTGTGCATTTGTCCTTGACAACCTACGGGCCATTGAAAAGATGGGGAAGTTATCTGGACTATCTTGGAGTTTGGTTCAGTGAATTTTAATGGACGATTTGGAAATGAGAAGGGTAACTGTGAAATGTGAGCCTCAGATTCTGACTGATCAGGAAAAAGATTGCCCAGTGGAAGCATGATGTGTTTGAAAGAACAGCTCCAAGAGACCCAGACTTTTTCCTCCCCAAAGTCATTACTGGTGAGGAGACATGGTGCTATTCTTACCACCCCAAAAGCAAACATCAGTCATCAGTGGAAGATGCCATCGTCACCTCACTCAAAAGAACCTTGTCATTTGAAATCAAAGATCAAGACGATGCTCATTTGTTTTTCTGATGTGAGGAGGACAGTGCATTTGGATTTCATTCCAGCAGGTCAGATTGTTAATCAAAGTTTCTATTTAGAGGTTCTGAAAAGATTATGTAACAGTATGTGACAAAAAAGACCTGATTTGTGGCAGATTGGGGACTGTTTTTTTCACCACGACAATACACCTGCTCACGCAGCCATCCAGTGCACCAGTTTTGGGCAAAAAACTTGTCTAACTCACCTGACTCACATGACCTTGCTCCTTATGAGTTCTTTGTGTTACCGCTACTGTAGAAGGACATGAAAAGACAGTGATTTGATGACTTAGAACAGGTGAAGAAAAGAAAGAGGGAGGTGCTGACAGCCATCCAAACAGAGGAGTTTGAAAAATGTTTCCGAGAATGGAATCTCAGATTTGACAAATGTATTAAGTGTAGTGGAGAGTACTTAGAAGGTGATAAGGTTGTTTTGTACAAGAAAAATTAAATACATTGCTTTGAAAAAAATTCCACTTTTTCTTGTTACTCCCTTATAATTCCCTTTCCAGATACTTTCCATGTCTGCACTCCTGAAAATTCCCAAAGTTCATGCTGAGTCCTTCCAAGGCCTTGAAATGAAAATTCCTTCAGTGCTTCAGGAGGTAGTGTGATAGTGCCCTCAGTCTCTGTCCCCACCTTTTCACTATTTCTTTGACTTCCATTGATAAGGAAATGTGTTTTATCTGCCCTTCCCCTTCCTTTGTGTGTTGGGGGAGGAGGGGACTGTTAGGGAAGCATGCCTCAATTTCCATTTTGTGTTAGGATTCCTTTCACTAACACCTTCTTCTCCTTTGCTCAGTTCTGTCTAGCTAACATGAGTGCTCATAAATTAAGCTCTAATACAGTTCCAATCTTAATAGTCTCTTAATACTTCTTCCACTGCCAACAAACGATGAGCCTGTGATTCTTTACCTACATTATCATAAATTTCTAGTTAATGAGTCAAAATTAATGAGTTTATATGCCACCTGTACTTAGATTCCCTGCAATTTCCTATACAGTTAGTGATTAATCTTGTATGCATTATATAAAACTTATGAGCATCCTTATTTGAATAAGTTTCTAATTGATTATTCCTTTAATTAAATTGTCTAGATGATATCAATAAAATATTGCTAACTGTTTGTCAGTGATATGATGACCTTATATTTATAAAACTATTCTGTGGTACCTGGGTATTTTCAAATTACTTCTGTGTTTCAGAAAAATTTAAATTCTAAACAGTATAAAATTCCAAATCTATGGATCCCATGTCAATAGTAATTTCATCTCTTGGCCCATCTGGTTGTAGTATTTTCTATTACTGTATAGACTCTGATATTTATGTCTTAATATATATTTGCCTTATAGCCCAGTTATGATTCCTAAGAGGACTATAACTTTACATTCCATGATGCTTGTTTTAAAATTCTCAGCCATAAAATTGCATTAATATGTTTTCTTTTGCTGTTTCCTCCCTTTATTTTAAGGAATATGTAATGCTTTTGTGTTCATCTTCTCCTTCTGCATAACAAAATATATTCCAGAAAGCGAATCAGGGTTATATTTGAAATTCTTGCCTTCATAAGTAAATATATGAGATTAATCCTGAGTGACATGAGGGCCAACGTGCAAGAATAATTTTACATAGGTCACCCATAGGGCAGCACTTTCATTCACTCAGAAAATCTGTTGTCAAAGCAAATATTTAGAGAGTTAGAAATAAAGGTGCCTCCGCTCTAAGTGCTATGGTGCAGGTGAAGTGTTGTAAATGTAAATGATTAAAAAACAGTGTAATGAATGCTAAGAAATAATGTTATTTGTGAGATATGATTTAGGTGAATGATTTTCAAACATTAACGTGTCCAGTTGCCTCACTAAAGGAGGGGGTGGGGGGGGAGTGGTTTGCAGACCACACTGCTAGAAAATGACAATACAGTGACCCCAGAGTCCCTGCCTAAGAGACTACGCCATCCTCCACGCAGGGCATGGTGAGTCAGCTGCAGCTCCTGCCCCTTGATGGAGCTGGTGGTCTTTGTCTGGGCTGGTGTGAAAGCAGAGGAGAGGCCTGGGACCATGGAGGGCAGGGCTGGATTGTGTAATGCTAGAACAGGGGTTCTCAACCTGTGGGTTGCGACCCCTTTGGGGGATCGAATGACCTTTTCACAGGGGTCACCTGTTCATAACAGTAGCAAAATTACAGTTATGCAGTAGCAATTAAAATATTGTTATGTTCGGGGTGGGGGGGTCACCACAGCATGAGGAACTGTATGGCAGGATCGCCACATTAGGAAGGTTGAGAACCACTGCTCTCGACCATTGCACAGGCTTCTGCAGCCGTTGGGGGTGGAGTGAGGTAGTGTTGAGAATGGGGCAGGAGGGAGGGTGAAGTGGGGTGGGTGGTGTGCAGGTCAGCTGGCCTTCCCTACTCTGTGGAGGAGGGAGTCACACGTGAATTACCGCCCTGACCCTGGAGACACCACTGGAGAGTCCTTTGTCTCCTCTGGGAACCTTGCTAAAACTCAGCTTCAAAATCATTAGGTCTAGGGTAGGGCCTAAATCTACATTTCTTTCAAATCTTGGCAATTACTCTCAAATTTGTCACATCCCCAGCATGTTATCACCGGCTTAGATAACACATTTATCTCTACTTTCATCTTCTCGCTACTACTGAGGTTCCAGGTTGTCTAAAAGTTTCCTGTTGTTGTTATTGCTAGGACTGGCCGAGCAGACTCATATTGACCCTGTGTACACAGAGTGAAACACCGCCGGGTCTGTGCCGTCCTCACCAGTGTTCTGTGGTGTTAGCCTATTGCTGCAGCACGGAGTCAATCCAGCTTGTCAAAGGCCTTCCTCTTGTTTCCATGCCACCCCCACCCCCCTTCACTAAATATGATGTCTTTCTCCAGGGACTGATCTCTTCTAATAACATGGCCATCACATGTGAGAAGAAGTCTTGCCATCCTTGCCTCTAAGGAGCTGTGTTAGGCAGGGTTCTCTAGCAAAAGAACCAGGACACCTATGAATATATATATTCATATATATATATATATTTGTCTAGGTTTATATAGCAAGAAGGAATATAATGGCTAATTAGTTCACACAGTAGTACAGAGGGCTCAGTTCAACTCACTTTCATAGAACAGTTAATTTATTGGTGGTCCTTCAATTCACCCAGGCTGCTGATCCAAAGTCAAGGAAGCTGAGATCAGACTCTGCCCTCAGGCAGCAGAAAGCAGGGTAGGGCAGCAACAGTCATCCTGGGAGCTTAGTGAAGTAGGTCCCAGTGGGATCTCGAACTCAAGTGATGTTCTCTCAGTGACACAATCCATCAGCTTTAATATCAAGTGATATACGCACCAGCAGTGTGGCAAAGCAGGTCTGGAAGGAGCTTCAAGCTCTAGGGACATGGGTTGGCTCAGCCCTCAGGTAGTGCCACACACGGTTGAGGCCAATAACTAACTCAAGCAGCAGCATGCTGGTCTGCTCACCAGAGAGGAAGAGAGATGGGATGCCAGCGGTGGAGAATATTTATCTCAGTTGCCATCCAAGCAAGCTATGACCGATTAAACTCTGCCCACATGTTTCTGTGGAGGTCTAGTTTGCACAATAGACCTAACAATCACAGGCATATTTTGGTTGTACTTCTTCCAAGGCATATGTGTTTGTTCTTTGGGCAGTCCAGGGTATTTTCAGTAGTCTTTACCAGTGCCACAATTCAAATGCATTGATTCTTTGTTCTTCCTTATTTAATGTCCAATTTTCACATGCATAAAAACTCAAAGGAAAAACAAGAAACAAACCTCACTGCTATCAAGTGGATGCCTATTCATAGTGACCCTGCAGGAAGAGGGTAGAAGGCCCCGGTCAGTTTCCAACACTGTAACTCTTCAAGGGAGTAAAAGCCCTTCATTCTCCTGAGGAACATCTTGTAGTTTTCAACTTTGAACCTTGCAGATCACAGATCAAATGGCCAAACCATAAACGAAACCCTAACATGTAAATATCATATCATCAAAATTGATGTAAAATTAATAAAAATGAAAGGCTCTGAAAATGCATGTTAAATATCCAAGTTTTAACAAGTAAATTAAAGGAAGAAAAGAAAAACTCAGTAAGATTAAAATACTGAATTGTTCACTGACATCGAAGCTCAGTGATAGTCAATGCCAACTGTCAGTGACTCTAAAGCAAGATAGAACCACCTCTGAGTTTCAGAGGCAGTAACTCGTCATGGGAGTAGACTGCTTCATCTTTCTCCCATGGAACCACTGTTGGTTTTGAACTGCTGACCTTGTGGTTAGCAGCCCAAGGAGTAACAGCCAGAATTGGAAACTGTTTCAGGAGATAGCTAATTCTACATGATAAAATGGCGGAGGAGGAGCAAGAGAAGGAGAAATCATCGTTACATGTCATTTCTCCTCTCTGAATTAAGTTACAAAGCAGGAGATGGGGCTACGTGGAGGAGGAAGGGGCAAGACTGCCCTCAAGGCACAGGTCAGGTACCCTGTGACCTAACAAGCACTTCCTCGAGGTGCAAGAAATCAGAGGAAATATTGTATTGGGAAAATCAAATGCAAACAAAACAAAAAATTTCATTACAGTGCCAAAGAGCGCTTAAAGTGCTAAGGGCATATAATCCAAATTATTATATTTTATTATTATTTTTTAAATTCTCATGTAAACGGTGAACAATGAATAAGGAAGACAGAAGAAGAATTGCTGCATTTGAATTACAGTGCTTGCCAAGGACATTGAAAAGTCTATGAACGACCAGAAAAACAAATACATCTGTCTCGGAAGAAGCGACCTGGCTGCTTTTTGGAGGGAAAGATGGCAAAACTGTACTCATGTACTTTGGACCTATTGTCAGAAGAGATCCGTCCCTGGAAAATGATGTCCTGCTTGGAAAAGCAGAAGGTCAGTGAAAAGAGCAAGACCCTCAATGAAATGGATTGATATAGCGACTTCAACAATGGGCTCAAATATAGCAATTAGGAGGATGGAGCAGGATCTGATAGTGCATTATTCTCGAAGACATTCAGTCACTGTCAATTAGAAATAACTTGCTGGCACCTAACAACCACAGAGCAATACAACAAATACATGGATGTGTGTAAACATGTGTGTCTCCGTGCAAGTATTTATTTATTTATCTTTATCTAGACATTAATAATTGGAGGGCTAATAATTTTTTACTGATGGAGTCTACCATTTAAAGATATACATTCTAGCAAGTGTGCTATAATTTATATTATCATTATATTAAGACCAGGTAATATTTGCCTTTAAGAAATCTCTATATTTTAAATTATATTACTAATCAGATTTCTTCACTTTTATATCCTAACTCATGAATTTCTAAACAATGTGTACTAATATATCTCAGTAAATTATGTATTTATTTAGGGGAAAAACAGTCATTTACATTCAAGTTGGAAACCATGACATAGTTCTATCCCCAAACCTAGGCTTCTTTTCATTTGGCATTAATTCCAGTGATACACCAAGTTACCTGAAAATCTCACTCCTGTATTTTACCATGCAAATAGGTATATTTTCCTTTATCCTCATGGTCCTTAAAAGGTAAACAAAATGGAATTTTTCAGATTCCAGATCTCAAAGATCAGGTGAAGTTGAATTGGGTTTAGTTCAGATTTAATTTATGGGAAGAGACTACAAAAATCTTTTGGGGAAAAAATAGAATATATTATCATTTGTGGTTTTGCCTCAGTTCTGTACATTTTCTCAAGTGGGTAGGACCTCAGCTCTTGGCTTTGCAAGATGAAAGAATTCATGCTGAAGCTAGTTTTGTCATCCAAGTGGGTTTTTATGAAGGACAGGACAAGTTTCAGGTTTTACAGTCTCAAAGGGGCTCACAACCAGGCTCAAACAACCACGTGGAAAAAAGCACCCACGCGTGGGGATCTTGGGAGGATCACAGAAGGCCAGAAGCCCAAGAACCCTAGAGGCTAAAAGCATGTGGGCCAAGAGGCTGTGGGGCCTGGAGCAGGCCCAGAGGGGGCGCATGTGGGCTATTGAGCAGGCCTGCAGCAGGCTCTGAGGGGGAACATCCAGGTGGCATATGTGCACCCCCACCTTCCAACCCGCCACTGACCAGGAGATGGGTAAGAGAGAGTGGCCTTCCCACAGCAAGGATATTTCAAGCCTCTGACCTGGGAGGCGTAGTTGACGGTATTGGTTGACCCCATTGGCTGGGTTGCACCCACCTGGGTGATGTCATGAACCTGGGCCTAGTTTGAACCACCCAGGTGTGCCTCCCACCTGACTGGGGCCTTGAGTGTGAGCATGCTCAGGTTGGGGTCTTCACAGGTGTCTAATGGTTGCTGATTTCTTTCCATCCTCCTCTAGGGGGCCCTTGCACGGCTGGGAGGGACAAAACCCCTGTCCCTAAATCTAGCTACCTAATAGTTCCTGTTTCATTTTTATTCTGCTGGCCGCTGTGGGGTCCTCAGCTAGATATCCATAAATCCTCTAATCTCTCTTCCAGTCACTTTTTGGCATTTGTTCCTTTTTAAACTAATAGTAGATTGGTGTACCTTACTATATAAGATAGACTATAGTTTCTCTCAAATTTCATTTTAAATGATTTAAAAGCATAGCAACATTGGAATTCAATCATAATTATTCTAATTGGTATAACAATTATTGTAATTGTAGTGTATTTATTATTCTAAGTAATAATTCTCTCAAAAGTACTCCAAAATATTCCCTTACAGATCTTGATATAATTATGCCATGACAGATTTAATTTTAAAGAAAACATATGAAATGGAACTATCTTTGAAAAAGTCAAAATTCAATGAGAGCATCTTCCCTTTGAAGAGAGTTCAAAGTCCCCATAAAAGTGATCTACAGGGGTCATAATTGCAGGCGATGTTCTTTTGCTTCACAGGCTAGCAAGTAAAGGCCTTTGACATCGTCTTGAGTCTCAGAAACAAAAAAAGTCCACTAAACTTTCATCAATTAAATTTTAAAAACCAAATATTTCAGTTTACTTTTGAAAGAGCATATTGTTTTCTCCTAGAAGGTGCAAAGTATTAGTGCTAAGTCTCATTGACTGGATGTACTCTATCTTTAACTGCAAGCAAAACCGGAAAATAGATTTCATGTTTTATTACTTTTTTGTTTTTAGATCATCCATACTACACTGGATGGAGAGATAAGGAAGAAGAAGATCATATAGTTATCCAATTACCCAAATGCCTACCAAAGTGTGTTGGCATTACTCTAGCAGTAGAGATCTGTTTATGCAGACCTAAAGACTATCATATATTGATTTAGACAGACCACTTCTGTTTAAGAGAGTGGATTTACCCACTAAAAAAGCAACCGACTCAAAAACAACCATGAAATACTACCTAACAACCATACCGTAGGTCAATTAAAATAACAGAATAACAAATGTTGGCATGGGTGCGGTGAGATTGGAACTCTTATCTACTGTTGGTGGACTTGTAAATACATACAGCCACCATGGAAGGCAATATAGTGATACCATAAACAAATGACAATGGAAATACCATATGATCCAGCAATACCATTAAGGGGCACATACCCAAAGGAATGAGAAACAAATCACAAACAGACATTTGTTACCCCGTGTGTATTGAAGCACAGTTTACAATAGCAAGAAGTTGGAAATAGCCTAAATTCCCATGGACAGAATATTGGATAAAAATTTTCTGGTATGTGCACACAATGGAATATTGCGCCTCCCTTAAAACCAGCGATGAAACCATGAACTACCTCAAGACATGGAGGGATCTGGAAGAAATAAAGCTGAAAGAAGTTAGTCAAGCAACGAAGGACAAATTCTGCCTGAGTCCACCCTGGTAGGAACAAGCTGCAGACGGGCACACGCACACACAGGCTGGTAGGGCACTGAGTCTTCTGGCTGGGGACCAGGCAGCCTGGTAGAGAGCCTGGCTGGTGCCAATGGACCAAAATCCATCCGTTCTTGGTCACTTGATCAGAGAGCACCACACGCCTGTTGGGAACAGATGCCTAAGGAAGGGGAGGGGATGTTGGCGGCTGAGTGACTGCACTGTGAATCTATGGTGAGGGGTCCCCTGGGCTTGTAGAGAGCCCTACAGAGAGAGAAGGGGGAAGAATGGGAAAGACTAAGCAGTGGAGGAGAAAGGAAGCAAACCTATCTCGGGGAACATAAAGGTGGATCTGTTTGCAGGAAAAGATGGAGGACTGACCCCCAAGTCGGAAGTGACTTTGGTGGCATGCAACAAATGGACCACAATGAACTTGGGAATTTTGGGGAGCCTGGCCAGGTGGAACACTGGATCACTGAATCCCAGATCTGCAGGGTTCAGAGCATGCTCCAGAGGTTATGCCAGAGAGATCCCAAGTAGGAATGCTACGGATGAGCTGAACTCTGCCATAGTCAGAAATGACAAGGTGCCTGAGGAAGCAGAAGACAGCTGTACCAAGAGCTATGAACTGTTGGTAGGCAGACAATCAACGTCCTGCTTCACCAATACCCAATACGCTACATTAAGAATATGTATCCAGTTGTCTACAAATGGGCTTTGGGTCCCCACTCCGCACTCCCTCTAATTCACAATGATGCGATGTTTTGTTCTTTTATGCCTGATACCTCATCCCTTCGATACCTTGTGATTACACAGGCTGGTGTGCTTTTTCTATGTGGGCTTTGTTGCTTCTGAGCCAGATGGCCACTTGTTTATCTTCAAGCTTTTCAGACCCCAGGCGCTATATAATTTGATAGCCATAACCAGGCAACATCAGCTTTCTTCACCACATTTGTTTATGCACCCATTTGTCTTCAGTGATTATACTGGGGAGGTGAGCACACAATACAATTTTTTGTTCTTTTCTGCCTGGTAACTGATCCCTTCAGCACCTCATAATCACACAGGCTGGTGTGCTTCTTCCATGTGGGCTTTGTTGCTTCTGAGCTAGGTGACTGCTTATTTACTTTCAAGCTTTGAAGACCCCAGACACTATCCTTTGATAGCTGGGCACCACAGAAGGATCATGGGGAGGAGATGAGCCAGTCAGGTACAGTGTAGCAACAATGAAACATACAAATTTCCTCCAGTTCCTAAATGCTTCCTCCTTCCACAACCCCACCCCCACCCCCATCTACTATGATGATTCCAATTCTACCTTACAAATCTGGCTAGACCAGAGGATGTATACTGGTACAGATAGGAACTGGAAACACAGGGGATCCAGGATGGATGATCCCTTCAGTACCAATGGTTAGAGTGGTGATACCTAGCAGGTGGAGGGAGGGTGGGGTGGAAAGGGAGAACCTATTACAGGGATCTACATATCACCTCCTCCCTGGGGGAAAGACAAGAGAAAAGTGGGTGAAGGGAGACATCGGATAGTGTAAAATATGACAAAATAATTATTTTCAAGGGCTCATGAGGGAGGGGGGAGGCAGGGAGGGAAGGGAAAAAATGAGAAACTGATGCCAAGGGCTTAAGTGGAGAGCAAATGTTTTGAGAATTATGATGGCAATGAATGTACAAATGTGCTTTATACAATTGATATATGTATGGGATGTGATAAGAGTTGTATGAATCCCCCATAAAATGTTTTAAACAAATAATATGCATCACCCCAGCAAATGTTTGACAGACATCCTCTTTCATTTGGTTTCTGCTTGTTCATAGTAGGGTTCATCTCAGAGGAACTAGGTCATTTGGGGTCACCCTGTGGAGGTAGTGTTACTTGTTTTTTTCTGTCTTTTGGTAAATGAAAGCCAGGATTGGACGAGTCTATAGGAATAGCAAACAGAAGATGATATAAAGGAGACCAGGAAGGAAAATGATGGTAGGAAACTGGTTATGGAAGCACTCTGACAAAATTGAACTATGAAATGATATGGCAAAAAACATAGACCCAGAAATGGCTTTGGGCCTCACACTAAATCCTAGCCCCAAATGAAAAACAATTAGTTCTTCTGTCAAGGCTTTGCTGGATCCTCGCCCTCAGGAAGAAAACACAGAAGACTCAGGTGCTGTAGCAAAGAATGTAGGTGGTGCCCGGCTACCATAAAAAGTAGCATCTGGGGCCTTAAAGGCTTGACAACAAGCCAGTGACATCCAAGTGAGATGTCAACTAAGTCCACATGGAAGAAGCACACTAGCATCAGTCACCGAAGGATGGCCAACCTTATAATTAGAAGTCAAGGAGGGATTGGTATCCGAGCCTAACATGTGGGAATCTGGATCCATTTGTGGGAACTATGTGGGAAATAAGCCTCCGGGTATCTCCCACGACCCATAACTGAGGGGTGCAAGGAAAGTGGTTCCTAAACAGAGGGCATTGGAGGGATGAGTGCAGAAGAGCAAAGGCATAAATCTGACTAGAACAGTTAAAACTTTCTCATTAGATCCTTCCACTGACGCATGCTGGACCTGATCTGGTTTTCAACATTTTCTGTATTTTTGGTTTGTGTTGTTTTGTTTGGTGTTTGTTGGTTCATATTAAGCTGTACCTCAGAGGTGTCTTGTCATGGGAAATCACCCTCTTGAAGTTGTGTTGTTTTTCCATTTTTCAACTTGTGACCCACAGGATTGATGAACCTATGGGGAGAGCAAGTGGATGAAGTGTCTCGGGGAGGGGTGGGTACAATGGTGGAGTGAGGTGAGGGGAAGATGATGTCAAGGAGCCAAAGTGGAAAAAGAATATTTGGAAACTGTGGTTGCAATTGTACAATTCTCCTTGAAGTGATTGAGCTATGGAACAATACGATTATATATGTTTCTCAAAAAAGAAAAAAAATCAGATAACACCTGTGGTGGTTACCTAAGTTCCTGTCAACTTGAAGATCTATAAAAATAGACGGGTGGCATTCAACCGTGTGGGTGTGGTTCTTTCATAAGGCGGGCCTGGGAACCTCGCCCTCTCTGCCTTCCCTAAGGCACCATCATTGGATCCACAAGACCCATCATCTTTATTGCACTTTTTAAAAGGGAAATTATTTAGTGCCAAAACAAAGCAAAATCACCGTATTGCTATTTGTACCATGTCATTTAAATGGTAGCAGTGGAGGAGAAATGCAACACTCACAGTGAGATATAGCCAGGAAACAAACATGAAGAGGACATTCTCCTTTGAGGAAGAAGTCAGAGTCAAGAGGTACTTTTGGCTTCAGGTAATTTTCAAAAGTATTTCATTTTTGGGTTTGTTTGTTTTTCAATTTGCTGTAACTTGGGAGTTAACACCTATGTGCTATCATTCCACAGTTCAGTCATGTCAAACAGCATTGTACAAATGCCTCTATAATTAGTCTCCATCCTTTTCCTTCCTGACATCATGTCTCTTACCTCCCTGTGGAAAACTGAGACAGGAAAGAGAGTGCAAGCAGACAAATGTTTTATTTTCATCATTAAGAAGCCAGGATTCTGGAGGGAGGGAGGACTTCACATTTTCGAGATGGAGATAAGTCCCAGTCACATTCTCCTAATTTAAAATGGTTCCCACAATCTCCTCCCATTATAGTGCTACCTTAATGTTAATTCTTACAAGCACATGTTGCTGTCAGTCTCCCCACTCAGGGGACAGCCACCTGCCTCCAGCACTGGGTTAGGTTACTCCCCCTATGAGCTCAGGGACCTTTAGAGTTAACATACTGCCCACCTTGTTACATAGGTAGGTGTCTATTGTTGGGGGATGGTGGGAAGGACATATAAGTTGGTGAAGTGCATTCTCTCTCTCTCACATGGAACTGACATTATGGAGGAGATGATCACCCCAAAGCTTTTGTCTGTTTCTTAATTTCTTTCCTTCAATTACACAACCATCCCTTTGGACCCATCCAAATGTAGGCTGGCTCCCACACACAACCCAACACTTCCATATCACCCCCCTCCACACACACACATTGAAAGCCTTGTCATAGCGTAGATCCATAAGCCCATAAAACAGGTTTGAGGCTTGCACTACATCCCAGCTACAAGTTAAGAAACATTAGGTTTTATATCATGGTCCTGCTCAATACTTGCTCTCAGGAAGGGAACACAGAAGACACGGGTGTCATAGCAAAGTGTGGTGAAGAATTTAGATGGTGCCTGACTGTCAGATAAAACACTGTCTGGGGTCTTAAAGGCTTGTCTCCAAACAAGCAGCCATCTAAGAGAGATGTCAGCTAAGTTCACATGGAAGAAGCGCATCATCATCAGTCACTGAAATATTGGAATCCATATAATCTGAAGTCCAAGAAAGGACTAGTATCAGAGTTTAAATTGTGAGAATCCAGTGTACAGAAAGCAATGGATGTTTGTGGAACTACTTAGGAAATAAACCTCTGGACAACTCCCCCGATCTAAAATTGAGGGAAGGGAGGAAAGTGGTTACTACTCCCCCTGCCTGGGGGAGAGACGCACAGAAGATCAGTGGCATAAATCTGACCTAAACAGTTAAAGTGCTGACGGTAGATCCCCCTATTATGTGGCTGAACCTGATCTTGTTTCCAACATTTTCTGTATTTTTGGTTTGTATTATTTTCTTTGGTTTTTGTTTGTTCATATTAAAGTGTATCTCAGAGGTGTTAAGTCAACAGAGGTCGCCTTCTGGAAGCTGTTATATATGCTTTTCTGTTTTTCAGTACAAGAAACTCAGGGTTGATAAACCTAGAGGGACAGCAAGTAGAATGGGGGATTCAGGGGTACAGGGGTGCAGTGGGGGGGCAGGTAAAAGGGAGATGATGATGTCAAGGAGTCCATGTAGAAAAACAATGTTTGGAAGCTGATTGTGGTAGCAATTGCACATTCAACTTGGCATGATTGAAAAGAAATGATTCGAGATATGTATTAAATCTCAATTCATTAAAAAGAAAAGTTCTTCATTCTGTTGTTCATAAGGTCACTACGGACCAGAACTAACTGAGTAGCACCTAACAACAGTGACATTACTTACATTAAAACAGTATGATATAAAACAATTTGATCAAATATGATAAGCAATGAAAAAAGGACACACTGAGACATTAAGAAATGTTCAATAAATAGTTTTTCCTTTTTACTATCTTGTCAGTCTCAGAAGAGAAAGGTCTCTATGTACGGAGAGGAAGACATAATATTGGCAGAATTCTATCTAAAACAACACGATATGAAAAATACTAATTGTAATTTCAACAGCATGGTGAAAAGTCATGTGTTTTATATCATTGTTATTAAGATTAAAATTTCAATCCAAATACTTCGTTTGGGTTCTATACTAGAGCTCCAATAAATAGTAGTCATGATTGATAGTTGAGGCAGAACGGAAAAAATTACAACACATTGCTATTGGAACTTTCTTTTTCATTTCACCTGAGGGTTGATTATATGAATCTTGATCTAACTTACTAAGCGAAGTAAAAAAGTATTGGCTCAAAGTCATAGATTCCTTTGTTAAATAAAACCGTCAAAATGTGGAGCTATTTTTCTCAATACATCCTTCATCTGGGTCGGAGCCTTCTGAATGCAATGTTTTCAGCCAGGTCTCTAACCGTTCATTCTCTTACACACGGGGCTGCTCACCTCTAGCCGCTCCATGGAAGAAGGAGGCTCCTACTCATGTCAAGATTTATGGTCTCAGCCCCCCCCCCACAACCACAGCTCCACTCTGCCTCGGGGCTGCAATGAGTCTAAAGATGGCAGTGAGGTTGTCCATTTTGTTAGTTTTGTTTTTGGACCCCCTCACAAAAGGATTCTGCATTCTTTGATTTATACCATACGAAAATGACAGTCCTAGCATCCCAATAACTCACACTGTGTAAATCTTCTGAAGGAGCGACTGCAGCAGTTCAAAACTACCCTCTGCTTTGCAGGAGACAGAAGGGACCTCTGGTCCCATAGTAACTTACAGACGTGGCTGTGAGAGTCCGTTCCACTGTGTCCTCTAGGCTCCTTATTGGGTGGAATCAACTCAGTGTCAGTGATTCTGGTTTGCAGTGAGCCTTGAGTATAAGGAAAAGTTGAATGAAGCAAAATCAGGGCGTAGGGCCTGAAGCAGGTTCTCAATGGAGTTCTCTGGGGAAAGTCCTTGCTACTCTCAAAGAATGAGATGGCAGGTGTATTGTCATGGGGGTGGGGGTGGGGGGCCGACTACCATGGTCCAATTTTACAGGCCCTTCTCTTTACATAGATAAAGTTTATGATTTTCTTAAATCTTCTTCTAAAAGACCCTGTGATTATCCTGCGTAGTTTGGAAAAATCTAGCAAGATTTCCATAAGTCTAAGAAACAGTGACCATAACATTCTGGACCGTCGTCTATGCCTTGGTCTGACCCAGCAGCGGTTGGTATCAACTACTGTTTGGATCAGACTTCATTTTTCAAGGGCCTCTAAAGGAGACTGAGACAAGTGCATGACCACAAGAACTTGTCTGCAGCCCCCCCCCCAACCCCCGCCCCACTGATTACAGAGACGTGTGTTTGGAATAAATCTGTGCTTGTATGACTGGAACTATTGTAGCGATACTTTTTGACTTACCCTTATATTTTTTTCAATATCCCCGGGACCTAGGGTAATTATCTTTAGTAACAGTATCCTTGAAGCTTCTAGCTATAGTTTTGCCTGCTTGTTCCTGACCAAGACTCAAGAATAAGCCGTGAATAAGCCACTGCTCTAAGATTCAAGCATCGGGCTATAGAACCCTGTCCTGCTCTAGTTTTAAAAGTTCACCTATCCTTGAATCAGTGTGCTTCTTGTATTTTTAAAAATTTGTGCTCATCATTGTATTAGCAATATTTTTTCTGGTGATCAAGATATTTTATAAAATGGATTATTAACGAATTTCTGTGAAATTTGCCTGGAGGCAAACTTGCAATTCAAGAATAATTCAAGTGACAGCCTAAGAGCACATTACGTGAGTTCATTGTCACTTTCACCTCAGTATTCTGTAAAAAGAAAGTGATGCAGCTTAATTTTTCATCCAGCAGTATTTTCCCAGGAGGCATTATGGAAGGGCTGAGTACGGAAGCATATATCAGCTTTCAAAAGTTCTGGCATAAATAGCGTGATTATTCATGTGCATGTGTGACTACGCTGCAAAAACCGAATGGACAAAGATAAGGTTCACATCTTTGATAGAATATTTTTTAAACCACATTGCCTCTATTAACTGCACCATAGTTATTTGTGAAGCTATTTTTTCTCTTCCTTTTATTTATTTTTATTTTTTCTCTTCTTTTTATTGAGTTCTTTAAAATTCTTCTCTGAAAGATTACACATTTAAATCCACTTTATAGTTTCATACAGCCCTATAGCTGCTGGCAGTTATGATCCACCACCCCGTACGTGTTAGCTATTCCACAGTGTTATCATTTTTGAGTTATGTAGCCAAGGAAATGTTCTTTTTTCCCCCTTTAACATCACCATAATGTTTTTCTAAAGAATTTTTTCTTGAAAATATTTCAAGAATGCTGTATTTTAATCCAAAAGCCATGTCCACATGGCATGTTAATTTAAAATTCCAATCTGATAATCTTCATGATGATCATTCATGATTACAGACAGACCTGTTATGTACTGACTTTGCCCCTTCGGGCCATACTCCTAAGTTATTCTGAGACTAAGCTGTGGCTGTGTAAGCAATCTGCTGAGAGTCATGGTTCTCTTAGCTACACATAAGTCCGATTATTTTCTACAATATATTTTTTAACTAGCTCAGCGAGCTTAATAATGATGATAAGAGCTACTGGTGACTACCCAGTGGCAGCTACTCTCCTCACTGGTTTAGCTACAAGACCTCAATGGATCACAACAGATGTATCAAGGTGATATAGTTAGTATCCCCATTATATAGGTGGAGGAAATGAGACAGTGTGAAATGAAATATTTCCCACTGGTTTTATTGCTGTTGACTCTGACATTCAAACTCAGTTAGTTTGTGCTTTTGTTTTCTTCTAGCACCAGAACCTTGTACATTAAGATAAATATACAAAAAAGAATTGTTTTAAGGGAAAATAAGACCTTTATATTATTTTAAATTAAATTTAATTTTTATTGGGGGCTCTTACAGCTCTTATCACAATCCATACATGTATACACTGTGTCAAGCCCATCTGTACCTATGTTGCCATCATCTTTCTCAAAGCATTTCTTTCTACTTGAACCCATGGCATCAGCTCCTCATTGTTTCTCCTCCCTCCCCCATGAACCTTTGATAATTTATAAATTATTTTTCCATGTCTTACACTGACCGCTGTCTCCCTTCACCCACTTTCCTGTTGTCTGTCCCCTAAGGGGGGGACATAAATCTATCATTGTGATCAGTTCCACCTTACTTACCTCCTATCACCCCTCCCACTTCTCTTACCTTTTAAGTATCGCTACTCCCATTATTGGTCCTGGATTCCCTGTGTGTGAGCTCATCTGTACCAGTGTACTTGTTCTGATCTAGCCAGATTTGTACGGTAGAATTAGAGGAAACTTGTGTATTTCATTGGTGCTATACTGCACCCTGATTGGCTCATTTCTTCCTGTGCCCTTCTGACAGGGGTGTCCAATTGATTGCTGATGGGCTTTGGGTCTCCATTCTGCCCTCCCCTCATTCACATCAATAGCCTTTGTCTTTTCTTAACCTCATCTAATATATATACACACACACACACTGTTAAACATTGCTTAATTATACATGTAGAGATAAATGTAGAGATGATAAAGTCCCCATCTGCATGGTCCAACTGTCAGCACTATCAGTCATAAATACTTAGTTGGAAAAGAACCTCCCCAGACAAGTATATCCTGGAAGAAGTAGAGTGAGAATGCTCCTGAAAGTGAGGCTGTTGTCAGGGGGGGGCGGATCCCTGGAGGACATTATTCTCAGTAAGAACTGAGTGTCAGGGAAAAGAGGAATATTGTAAATGAGTTAACGACCCTGCTTGCACCAATAGGGCCAAGCAGAGACATTGTGAGGGGGACCCAAGGGTAGGTGACGGTTTCATTCTGTTGTATGTAATGTCACTATGAATTGGACCAATTCAACAGTACCTAAAAAGAATAACAGAAAATAAGAACAAGATAGGTTATATTAAAACATAATAAGCGAGAAGACTATGGAGGAACCGCACACTTTAGCATATGATCAAGAACTAATGGTACCGAAGGAAGAAGTCCACGTTGCACTGAAAACATGAACCTGGAAATCGCAACAGCAACTGAAATGGTCAACAGACTTCCTCATTCACTATGCCAAGAACAGGGAGAGATCTAGTTTTGTGTCCATTTCAAAGAAAGGTGACCCCAAAGAATGCACAAATTATAGAACAGTATCATTGATGTCACATGGAAGTGAAATTTTGCTGAAGATCATTCAACGAGGTTTTGCCACATTAAATTGACAGAAACTTGCCATAAATTCAGGCCAATTCCATAGAAGAGATGGAACAAGGGATATAATAACTGATGTCAGATGGATCCTATCTGAAAGCAGAGAATACCAGAAAGATGTTTATTTGTGCTTTATTGACTATACAAAGGCATTTGATTTTGTGAACCATAACAAACAATGGACAGCCTTGAGAAGAATGGGAATTCCAGAACCCTACATTGTGCTTACGCAGAATCTGTACATGAATTCAGAGACCATTGTCCAAACAGAACAAAGGGATATGGCCCGGTTTAAAATTAAGAAAGGTCTGTATCAGGGTTATCTCCTCTCACCGTACTTATTCAGTCTGTATGCTGAGCCAAGACTCTGAGAAAGTGGACCACATGGAGAATAAAGTGGCACCAGACTGGGAGAAGGAATATTAACAACCTGTGACAGGCAACATACACAACCTTGCATGTTGTAAGTGAGGAGGACTTGAAGCACTTGCTGCTGAAGATCAAGAATAATCTTCAGTATGAATTACATGTAATGTAAAGAAGACCAAAATTCTCACAACTAGACCAATAGGTAATATCGGGCTACATGGAGACAAGATAGACAATGCCAAGGATTTTGTCTTGCTTTGATCCACCATCAATGCTCACGGAAGCAGCAGGCAAGAGCTCACATGACACATTGCACTAGGCAAATCTGCTGCACAAGATTTTTAAACTGCTGCAAAGCCAGGAGGCTACTTTGAGTATTAAGTTGTGCCTGACTCAAACCTAAAGTATTTTCAAATGCTTCACATGCCTGTGAAATTTAAACAATAACACAGAAAGACCAACAAAGAACTGATGCATTTGAATTACGGTGCTGGAAAGAATATTAAAAGTACTGTTGACCACCAAAAATACCTGCAAATCTGTCCTGGAAGAAATAGAGCCCCCAAAATGCTCATTAGAAGCAAGGATGGGGAGAGTTTATCCCAGGTACTTTAAAAATTTTTATCAGGAGAGACCTTGGAAAAGAACATGGCTTGTAAATTAGAAGGGCAGTACAAAAGAGGAAGACCGTTGACAAGATGGATTGACACAGTGGCTGCCGCAATAGGATCAAACCTAAGAGTGATTGTGAAGGTGGGCAGGCAAACGCAGGGTTTCTGCTGTACATCAAGTTGCTATGAATTGAAACCAACTCAATGGCACCTTGCCACAACAGTACAACATAACTTTTATTGGAAGGATAGATATAATTTAGATGACTACAGTACACCCTCTCTGAACCATGGTCTTGTTGGTCTCATCGGCATGTGAACGCTGCACACGGAACAAGGACCCAAAGAATGAATACCTATGAAGAATGGTATTGGTACAAAATATTGAAAATTCCATCAAGTACTGGAAGAACAAGCCAAAAAGCCCTTGGAAGTACAACCAGAATATTCCTAGAGAGAAAGATGAAAAGACTTTGCCTTATGAATGTTGGAAATGTTATGTGGAAGGATAACTCCTTGGAGAAGAATTTCATGCTTGGTAAATGAGAGAATCAGTGAAAAATTGGAAGAGTCTCGAGGATCTTTATTGACACAGTGGCTGAAACTATGGGCTCACAGTGAGGATGGCTCAGGATAGGGAAAGGATTCGTTTTGTTGTACATGGACCTGCTATTGGTTGGTACCAACTCCTTGGCACCCAATGGATACACTCATCTACAATCTGTCAATTTTAGTCATAAACTCAGCTTTAACTCTATAATTTCTTGTTCCCAATGTATTCCTCATCGTTGTTATAAAACAGCTCAAAGAGAATAAAGAACACAATTGAGAATGTAGACTTTTATAAAGTTATTGAAAAGTGAAAACATATACACCTCCAGTAGGAAAGATAGAATTAATGCTCCCATTTTAGAAAATAGTAATTCTGGTGTTGTGTACAGAGAGATTATGCCAGGAGACAGTCGTCTTAAGTTATTTCTTAGAAAACTAAGACTACAGTGAAAATTATTTTTAGATAATAGATGTAGAAAAATATTCCAAGCCAATAATTTTCTCAGAAGCATCTAAGCAGTGACTATTATTTAATTTCTACAGGTGGTTATGGACTAGAAGTGTTATATTCTAATCTTCTTTCTTACTTTGCTACTTGTAACAATGTTCAAACTTGTGAGTTGATGGATTTGTCATTTCAATCTATTGAAGAAAAAGCACGGATAGCTAGAGAACCTGTAGAGTCCTAGTGGTGCTGTAAGGAGCACTGGGGCATAGTGGGTTAAGCTGTGGGGCGCTACCCACAAGGTCAGCTGTTCAAAATCCCAAGGTGCGCCGCAGGAGAAAGATGAGGCTTTCTACTCTTTTTAAAAAGAGTGAGTTTATTGAAGGGGATGCTTTGGAGAAGAAATCCAAAGCACCTTTAGCTAGTGTAAAAGGCCTAATTTTTCTACACTTATAAAGAGTTAGTCTTGGAAACCCACAGGGGTAGTAGATCTATTCTGTCCTATGGGGTCGCTATAAGTTGGTAACTACTCAGTGACAGTGCATTTTTGAGCGAGAGGTGCTGTCTATTAAGCACTGGGCTAATGACTACAAGGCAGGTGGTTCAAACTCACGTTACTCTGTGAGAGAAACATGCATCTGGGCAACCCCATGAAGATGTACCCTCTGAGAAAGCCTAGGAGATGGCATCCATTCCAAGGCAAGGGTTTAAAATTTGGGTGAAGAATATGCACAAGGGGACTTTTAAAAGTTCATGAAATCATTGTATTATCTTTCAATTCAATTTTTCCACAAACACTTTCAAGCCCCTATTATATAGTAAGAATTCATAGTTTCCTCCTGGCTTTCCAGAGACTGCAGCTTGCCCAGGGATGATGATGGGGGTATTGAGCTTAGCTTCCTCAGTGATGTACCCCGTGCCTGACATTTTATGTACATTATCGCACCAGTGGTTAAAACAACCTTTTAGGATAAATCTTAGTAGTCTCCATTTATAAATTAGATAGAAGAGGGTTTAAGTAACATGGCATTTTTTACTTACAATGAGTGGTACAGTTTGAATCAGATTGCACTTCAACTTCCAAGCATCTACCCAGTTAACTGGGCTCACACATTCATCACTCTTCCTAAGGAAATACAGGCACAAAATCTACTCTCAAATCAATTACGACTCACAGAGATCCTAAACGGCAGAATTGAGCTGCTTCTTAAGGTTTCTGAAACTAAATATTTACTGGATGAGAAAACCTCATCTTTCCCCTTTGCAGGAGCTGGGCGTGGTGCTGGTTTGAACTGCTTATCTTGTAGTTAGCAGCTGGAGTGCAACCAACTATGCCACCAGGACTCCCACTAGGCGCAAATCAAAGTCTAGTAGATTGTTCTTGTTAACACCTGATGTGCTATCCGGAAGTAATTTAGGCAGATCCTCAAAGTGGATCCAATGCCTCACTTTCAGTTGGGATTTAGAACAAGAAATGGTAATTACTCAAAACAACACAACACCTGGAAACATCATCAGTGTCACTATAATACAAATGCAAGTCAGCTCATTAATTTGATCATAACAAGGAATATTAGTATTCAAGGTGAATAAATGCATGGAATTTACTTTAGCTTAATCACACATCCCAGTTCCTGTGGGTGCCTCTACTGTGCACGAAACACCTTCCCACATCCAGAGTCTATCAATACAAATGTGCTGAGCCTTTGTATCTTGGAAGTTCAACTGACTCACCTAAGTCAGCTATCTTCAGAAATGTGTTGACTTCAACAGGGAAATGGTTAAGCTCCTTACACTACTAATTTTCAACAGTTACACATTTGTGTCTTATAATCAGGATGATGCCATTGTAATTGTTTACCTTCTAGTCAATTTACTCATGGGGGCCAATCGTCCTTTCCATACTATAACACGGGGCCTTCTTTCACCTGTA
The DNA here is from genome assembly GCF_050624435.1 of Tenrec ecaudatus. Lineage (NCBI taxonomy): Eukaryota > Metazoa > Chordata > Mammalia > Afrosoricida > Tenrecidae > Tenrec > Tenrec ecaudatus. The sequence goes on along the minus strand of NC_134539.1, from coordinate 24,939,003 downwards.
AACACCATAATAGAGCGCGTGAGATGTAGTGATGATTTTTAACAACTTATTTTGATTCCCAGTGCTTTGATGTCATTTATTAATGAAGAACATTTCATTCAATGATGTCTAACTCCCTTTCAGCTCTAACATAATTTAGGTAAAAACAATTTGCATCCAACTGTACATCAGACTTAACTCACAGTTTACACTGAAAAGGTTAAATGGTATTCTCAACTTAGAGAATTGTGTATTTCCTTAAATATATATATATATATATATGTATATCCATGTTATTTTTTATCATGATAATAATGTTACTGTTGTTTATAGCTGTCTCTAGAGAGAACAATATCCTTGGAAGCTGGAGTGGGTTTTTAGAAGTGTTTTTTTAAAAAGCAATGTGACATCACAAGTGTACTTTGTTTTTATTGTTCTGCACTGGGCATCTAGCTACAAAGTCAGCAGTTCAACACTCCCAGCCCCTCCGTGGGAGGAAGAGTTCCTACTCCAGTGAAGGGTTAGCATCTCAGAAACTCACAGAGGGTAGATCTACCCTGTCCTGTACGGTCACTGGGAGTCCGAATTGACTCCGTAGCACTGCGTTGTGTTAAAAGGAGGTCAATTCCATGTTTTGTGGGGTCTAATGTTTATACAGAAGCTGCAGGGTTTAGCAATTAATTAAATGATCAAGTATCAGTCAAAAGTCAGTAATTCAAATCTACCTACAGACTACTTGAAGCAAGGCTAGCGGTCTGCCTCTGGGAGATCACAGCCTTGGAAGCCCGGGGAGCAGGCCTCCTCTGCACTTCCATGGGGCTGCCGTCAGTTAGGACGGCTCAATAGCAACCGACAACAACAACGGCCTCCAGATGCATTGTGAAATGTTCTGTAAGAAAGAGAACGTACACTTTCCAATAGGAATTTTAGAAGGTTTAGAAGGAGCACGCATTCGTGTAGCTTCAGCTTCATTTGCTTCATGAATATTCTGCCTCTATTTGCGTATGTTTAGTTGAGATAGATTAGGAGTTTGTGACAGAGGTAAAACAACAGGCAGACGGTTAAAGCCCACTCTTTTTCACTAGATTCTGTACAGTTTTACCAAATATTTAACCTCAAGGCATTTATCTTGGACTTGAACTGTTACAGAAATGCAACTATACCTTATGCAATCTTTGACACCCCCCTGTCATCATTATGCACACCTATGCTAATTCCCAGACCTGGTATTTGTTTTCCCTCTTGTCCATGCATGTGCCACATTTTGTTCTTATTCCTCTTGGTGGACACTGGGACTATTTACAGTGTTTTCTTGTTGCAGATTATTTTATTCCAAAATACTTACTATCTTCTACAACACATGAGTGAGATTGTTCTGAATGGACAACAGATGTCCCTGCCCTGATGGTCAACCAAAGCGGCTGCACCCTTCCTGCCTGCCCGGAGTATCCGCTCAAGGGTTAGAAATCCTGTATTTTCTTACTCTGTGGAGCAGGCTAAATATGTTCAGGGATCTTCAGGAGTCAGAAGAAAAGAGGAGGACTGGACATAAGAGGCAGTGACTCTTTCTAGCTTGCTGTGACTTTTCAATCGTGGCATTTGGATGTGAAAGAGAGAAAGAGTATGGCAAGGAAAATCACTCACAGTGACTCAGCTGGGCATGGGGATGAGGGTTAAACTTGGGGATGAATCGCAGGCCACAATATGGAGAAAATCAAAGTGTGCACTGTAGCATCACGATTATACCTTTAGACATAAAGTTTGAATTAGAAGAGACTATTTTGGTTTTATGAAATTGAAACAATATAAGGAAATATAAAGGATTGCAGCCTTCGGGGTGAATTATAACTCAAGGAAGAGATGAACCAACCTTCACAACTAGAACAATGAGTAACATGATAAATGGAAGAAGACTGAAGTTGTCAAGGAGCTCATCTTTCTTGGATCTACAAGCAGTGTTCATGGAAAAAATACAAAGGAGATCAAAGGACACCAATTGCATTGGGTAAATCTGTTGCACAAAATCTCTTTAAAGTATTGAAAAAGCAAGGATATTACAGTGAGGAATAAGGTGTGCCTGCCCGAAGCTATATGATATTTTCAATTGCCTTTAATGCATGTGAAAGTTAGAGATAGAATAAAGAAGATAGTTGTTGAAGTTTCTATCTCATTGACTGTCTTATTTGCAGATCCTGAATTAATAATAGATTAAATGATGCCCATCTTCTTTGTGGTGGTATTTTAACTGCTGTTTTTGCAAGGAGAGAAATACTTTGCCTTTTTCCATGATTTCTTCTTTTGTAGTTCTGTGGTGAGTTATAGACTAGCTCTGTTTATTTGAAAATGTGTTCTGCCTTTATTTTTAAAGTGTATATCTTTATAGACTATACAATTCTAAGAAATACTTTCTTTTGTACATTATAATTCTTACTTTATTGTCCTATGATTTGTATTGGTTCTGATGATACATCATTGGTAATAGTTCTGTTTTTCCCATCTATGTAGTTTTTCTCTTATTTTTTGTATTCATGATTCTCTCTTTAGTTTTGATTTTTAGCAATTTGACCAGAACAATCCTAGATGTGGTTTTGTTGAATTTCTGTATCTATGGGTTGATATTTTATCATTAACTTTTGAAATATTTATACCCTTATTATTTTTCCTGCTCCAGCCTATATATATATATTAAATCTTGAGGTCCACTTTTAAGCATGTTCGACCTGGGTTCCACTTACTTATATGCTATCTTGTCATCATAAGATAACTGAGACCCTCTTCTGTTTTGGATGTGGCTTGCCCATTCAATCTTTGTTTTGTTGGTTTTCTTTCTTTCTTTTTTGTATATGTTTTCATTTAGGAATTTCCATGGGCTGTAAGCTGGTGGTCTTATTTATTCTGGTATTAAACCAATTTAATAATTAATAAATCTTGTATTTTTATATTTAGAATTTCTGTTCATTCTTTAAAAAATAATTTAATTTTATGTCTTGAGGTTCTTTATTAGCTTACTGATAATAGCCATCAATTCCTTTAGAGGCATGATTATATTTATCATAATACTTCCCCTCTCCCTTTCTCCTAAATCTAAATTCCATGTTGTCACTTGATCTGATTCTATGATCTGCTTTTCTGTTGACTATGAGTCAATGAATCTTGCCTTTTGGAAACATTTTACAATTATTATTGTAAAGTGGACATTATGTAATTGCTGTGAAATTACATTACTTTGTATGGCTCTTCTAGCCATGTCCTATAACTCCCATTCTATGATTTAGTGGGGCTATGCTAATAGGATGTGTCATTTCATTGGGTGTATAAATGGGGCATTTTAGAAGCAGGATGATAGAGAATCCTGTGATCACTAAGTAAGAAAAGCCACCAGTTGGGTGTGTGAGAGATCCCTACCTGAGTGACAGAGGCCTCAGAGACAGAGCAGAGGAGTCACAATGAGATTATGAGGCAGAGCAGGGGAGCATTATCTAACCTTGAGGCAGAGCAGTAAGTAGACTTCCTGACCCAGGAGGAGAGGTCAAGGGATCATTGGACGAGAGACCAAGACACAAATGACATATGCCTACCAGCAAGACTGGGCAGAGGTACTGTGGACAAAATAACTATCTTCCATAATTTGTGACATTTTAGCTTTCCTAATAAACACCATAGCCATGAGTATTTTCTGTGAGTTCTTGCAATCTTTGCAGCAACTGATCAAATCCTCCAGAGCAGCAGAACCTTGGGAGAGGGGTGGTGGTTCTGTGATCTCAGAACAGGGTAAGGAAGGACATGGGTGGAGGGCATCTGACCTTTGTCATGTGGCAAAAGGCTGATGTGGAGTTGGAGTCACCTTTGCATCGCTAGATGAGGTCAGACATGGTCTTCAAACCACTTCCACAGTATGCTAGTTATTAAAGAGAAACTAGATATTTTTAATCTTCCATCAAATGATTTTGGGTCTTATTCTCCAGAGTAGTTACATTTTTGGTGATTTACACTCCAGTGTTGGGGATTTTTTAGACTTTTCCAAGGCAAGTTTAACGGAGATTTTTAGTAGAAGACTAGTATAGACTTATTGTTATGGGGTCTTGGGTAAATGCTTGGGGGGTTAGTATTACTGGTGAGTTGCAATTTTAAGATCCACTGTTTTCACTGCTACTTCAGTTCCATGTCCTGTTCTATCAGCCAACTGAAATAAAGCAGCACTAGGTGCAAGACACAGAAAGGAATTGTATTGCCTGTGTTGACAAGACTCAGTGCATGGTCTTGTGTCCACAAGACCACCGGGCTTCCCAAAGTGGGTGTCCCTGGGACTTTATTCCCTTAAACTTCTGAAGTTCTGACTTCTTCCCACACCTCTCTGCTCTTTAAACCAGCTCTGTCCTTAAACAAAGGTCAGGCTGTGGTCATTTTCTCCTATAACTTCTAAAGGCAGGATGGTAGGTCAGGTAATGTGCTCCTTCCTAGAGATTCCAGGCTATGTGTCAGTAGGAAGACCCTGGTGTATGGGCGATGCTGCTTTGGGACCTGATTTGAGATGGAAGGGGCTATGTGCCTACTCTTTGCAGAAGAATCTTGTGATGGAATGACGATGAACAGGATGCACAAGTCAGAAGAATTAAATAACAGAAGGGTGAGCAGCAGAGTAACATACCAAGTAAATAATAGAAAAATGAATATTGGCCTAATAGTGCTACTACCAATACTATGGATAGTGTTCTATTATATAGTATAGTATACGCCCGCCAGTATCTCATGTTAGTTCACTGACTCCCACTTGCTGTTCTTAGCCCAGTCTTGTCTTGTTTTCAGCATTCATAGTTTCCTACTTGTGCAAAGATAAAAGGTGACTCTTTCTCAGATTTCTTTGGTACCTGATGTAGAACTTCAAGGTGCATCAGCATCACAGAATTCTAACATTGGTTTCCTCTCCTCCAGAGGATGGCCTTTATCTTTACTTTCTACTTCCCTTTGATGCATTGTAGACCGTTCCTCAAAGTCAGTGTGAATATGTCCACCCCTTCCTTCACCAATCACAACCCTGTACTTCTTGTGCCTTATTACCTGAGGACATTGAAGAAGTTCATTATATTTTATTCAGGTTTTTGTTTCCTCCTTGTCAGATTGGTAAACTCAATACCTATCACTATTGTGTCCATAACTTTAAACCTTATTTAGTATCGCAAGTCAAATTGTGGTGTCTTGTGAAATTTCTAAAATGTTTTCTGATTTAATGTCTCCATCTCTTAGAATAATTCCTAATGAGATATGAAACAGACGCCTGCCATCACAGTTCACTAATAAATACTATGCATAGATTCATTCCATATATATAAATTTTGCTTCTACTCTAGCTTAATAGCACTATACTTGATCCAAATCATTAAGTTCAGTTTTCTTTGTATTTACAGAGACACTGATAAGAAGAAGTGAAGGAAAATGATGAGGAAGAGTGACCTTGAGAGGAACTATATATTCTGATTACTGAGGTGCTTAAATATTGCTACAAGCACTAAGGCAGGTGTGTTCTTGTCACTTGTCCCCTTTCTCTGTGTCCTAGAGGCTTGTTATCGTTCCGTAGATTTCCGAGTAATTCGTAACACACAGAAAGCTAAAAGGGAGACTTTCAAGTATGTTTTACTGTGGAGAGCTGTGGCAGGCTGAAATGCTTGCTAGGTGACCACTTGGATCCACTTGTTGATAGAAAGTGGGAGAAAAGCAGCCATAGAGATACAGGTTGAGTCTGGTCACCAACACCCATGGACCTGGTTCACAGGAACTAGAGGAGAAGATGAGAGTGGGTTGACTGGTCTGAAGTTCATGACCTAGTGGTCTAGTCTTGTTGAGAATTTGTGAAGGGACTCATGACCCAAAAGCAAGGCAACCAATGGGCACTCTGGTGAGGCTGCCAACATCGAGTTGACCAGAACCTGACCAGATGTAGAGAAGATTTTTGAGCTTGTGAACTGGGGCATGTTGATGCAGATTTGATGGATGGCCTGTCCTGATTTGACTTTGCTTCTGAATGCGGACTTCACAAAGTTCCAACTGGAATGAAGATTCTTCACATCAAAGACTATGATGGGCTCCTCAGAGCACTGGGTGGATGTCAGTGGGCAGTGTGGAACTTGGACACCCAAAATGGGGTGGACAAAGGCATGAAGTGGATGCTTTACAAACTCTCCTAGGTGGGGGATTATAGTCATAGGATTATGGGGTTGTTGGTATTACTTAATTGCAATTGTTAGGCATAGGGTATTATTGTTTTGTGCACTTACAGAATGTTATGTTTAAATGAGAATGGCAATATGGTAGTTACATAATCCGGTGTCAATTTGGGACTTGAGAGGATTAAGAGTGAATGGGTGGGGTCTAGTCTATTAATCAGATCATAGCCAATGAGGCTTCTGTGTAGACATGGCTTTTCCCTGAGAATTCCAGGAAATCTGGTCTTTTCCTGCTTGGAGGTGGGAGAGACTCTCTTGGCTCACTCCCTAAGAGATACTCTACTGACATGACAGCTGTCACTACACTAATAGACCCCATGCCTTGGGAACTGCAGCAGTGGAAACCCCTGCCTGTGTTGAGATCCTTCTACTGCCACTGGATTCCAAAGACTTTGTACCCATTGGCCTGTGATCATACTGCATTCGGCATCATTGCATGTACCTCATGAGTCTGAAGATGACTTTATAGATCAGTGTCAGACATATGGGCTAATATTGGACTTATGGAATTTATCTGGACTGGGCTGAGACATTTTCTCCATATTCAATTGTTCTTGTATATAAACCTCTTTCCTATACACATAAGTGTCCATGGATTTGTTTTTCTAGTCTACCCAGACTAACACATTATGGTACTGGGAGTGAGGTACTTGAGAAACAAATAATGTGATAGCATTAAAGAGCTAGAAGAAAGTTGTATGTTTTATTGGTGCTATACCGTACCCTGACTGGCTCGTCTCTTCCTTGTGACCCTTCTGTATGGGGATGTCCAATTGTCTACAGATGGTCTTTGGGTCTCTGCGCCTCCCCCTCATTCACATTGATATGATATTTTGTTCTGGGTCTTTGATGCCTAATACCTGATTCCATCGACACCTCATGATCACACAGGCTGGTTTGCTTTTTCCAGGTGGATTCTATTGATCAAGCTCTTTCTTAGACACATATGAGCATCTATGACTTTGTTTCTCTAATCTACCCAGATTAACACACAAGGTCTTTAAAACATCATGTTCATTAGTAAAAAAAAGGGTATCATTTTTGTCTTGATTTTTTTAATTGAATTAGGTAAAAGTTTACAGAGCATACCAGTTTTCCCTTCACCAATTTATACACATTTTGATTCATGTTAGTGATTGCAGTCCTCACAATACAATATTACTTTACCCACTTCCTCTGTGTATTTCCTATTTCCATTCTTCTTTCTTTTCATTCTTTCTAAACTTTGTCCTTGGGTCAACACTGTCCTTTTTTGTATCAAAAGATGGGTTATTATATGGCATGACTATCATTTTAAAAATATTTTCTGAATTTCACAAGCTTTAAAAAATGATCTCATTTGAAGCAGTATATTTAATTTTAAGAACTGACTGTTCAGAATAAAGTGCATAGTTAGAAACACACTATATGCAGATATATATTGCACTAATGCAATGTAGAAATACTTTACAAAGGATTTATGATGTGTTTTTAAGTTGTATACAGTTATAACACAGCAACAGCCATTGCAAATGCATTTACTTTAAGTTGCCCCATTGATTATGAATAGCTCACTGAAAATGCTAAGCAATTATATTGAAATGTGACATCCTTTTTGAACAACAAAAAGACAATATAGTTCTTGTTGATGTTAAAATTGTTCTATTCTGTAAATACATTGTTCTTGGCATTCATAAACTGCTACATTTTATCCACAGTGGGAAAACATAAAGGGAAAATTACCATCCATTTTAGTATAGTAGCAGGGCTTGAGGGGAAAAAAAAGTTTGTTCTTACTATAGTAGTAACTAGAGATTGATTTTCTAACAATCTGTAATGACCTGTCCTGTCCCCCCTCAAAAAAAAGTCTGTATTGGGTATCCATTCACCCATTTAACCAACTCATTACTTTTTGTGTTATGATTAGTTGTCATTGAGTTGATCCAATTGATGGTGGCCCCTTGTGCTACAGAGGAGAGAAGAACACTCCATTTCTTCTCAATAAGCTTCATGAGAGAGATTGTCAGGCCCTTTGTTCCAATGGCACTGGTAGATGAGTTTGAAGTACTAACCTTTAGGTTAGCCATTGAGTGTAAACCAAAGTGCTACCTAGGGAGTTTTTCCCATTATTTAGTGTTAACTGAATACTAAATATTTATTAAGAGCTTACCACATGCCAGGCTTCATACTGTACTTAGAAACTGAAATTGTTAGTCACATAAAAACCATCTCAGCTCTTTTGCAGTTCAAGTTCACCCAGGGATAACGAAAAGCACAATGCAAGGACTGTTAGAAGGGACGTGAGAGTGTAGCAGTGCTTTATAATAGTCTTGGTTAGGAAGGGGAAATGTAAGCTGAATTATTCAAGGGGAGAGAAATACTAAAGGTCCTCTAGACTGATGGAATAATGTGTGTGTGTGTGTGTGTGTGTGTGTGTGTGTGTGGTACTGGTGGCAGGAAATAAAAGAATAGGAAATTTTGAAAGCCAGAAATATAGAATAGAATATAAAAAGTGGCATGTAATATATGAAATAAAACCTTGGCTGTGCAGATGACACAACCTTGCTTGTTGAAAGCGGGAAGGACTGAAGCCCTTGCTGATGAAGATCAAGGATCGCAGCCTTCAGTATGGATGAAACTTCAATGTAAAGGAGATCAAAATCCAATTTAGAAGCATTATAGAAAGACGTATAGGGGAAATAGAAATCATTATAGAAGACGCAAAGAGGAAATTTCATGAACTCCAGTAATACAGATTATTGATGAATTCAATTACCAAGAAATGGTTATATTTTGAATTCTTTACTATATTTAAGAAATTGTTGAAATTTTAACTCATTTTAATTGACAATTTCTTTTATAGTTAAACTATGAAGAAATGGCACTTAAAAGTATTAGGGATAGGTGAATGTTACAGGCAGCAGGTCTTATGACTCAGCATTTCAAATTACAACAGTGTGTCATGATCAACACTCTGTCTTTTGTCTAAGCTTTGAGTTTGTAAACACATCATTGCTGTAGCAAATGCAGGTCAACCAGCTGAATCCTAATGCTGGGGTTGTAGCATGATTTCATGGGAACACACTATGTCCATAGTCAAACTTGAGTATGCATTCTTGTTTTATTATTGGTCTGATGAGTGATACCTGGAAAGATGTTTAATTTGAATGTGAAATAATAAAATGAGAGGAAAATAGAACCACCTTGCACTTTTGCTTTAAGGATCAAGTCCTTTAAAATTCCTAGTATAGTACCTGCATTTTTCCAATTAAATAATTGCCACTATTATTTTTAAAAAGTATAGATCAATCAGTAGGTGTCACTTGAGCTAATAGGTATCTGAGAGACTTCTGATAAACTTCGTGTTTCTTTAGAATTCCTTATTCTTGCACTAGAGACACTTTGGTCAATAACCAACATAATAACACAAGTTTCACAAGTGTTCAGAGGCCCCCATGTTAACAAAATCTATTGAGTTGTACTATTTCATCCAAAAATTGACTTTCCATTCATTCAAATAAATGGAATAGAATTTTATGATATAAAAATTTTATATATATATATGGATATACTGAAATTCCTTTTTTTTTTTTTTTGGAAGGTGGTTTACTGGGAAAAATAGAGCATTTCTAATGTTCAAGGGATGATTGGATAGTTGTAAAATGTTAAGTAGCAAGGAAAGTTTTCCTAAGCTAAGCCTCAAAGAGTGACAGGGGAGAAAGGACGTAGGCCTTGGTGTGGTCGAGAGAGGGTGGGAAGGACTTAGATAAATGAGGAAGGGAAAGCAAAGGAGGAGTGCCGATGGAAACATAAACCCGAGCATAGGAATGCCGCCATAGAAACAATAAATCTCTCTGACTGTAGATTTTATGATAGGAAAGTGAGAGATAGGCTGGAAAGAGAGCAAAAGATCAGAAAATGATCAAAATATAGGAATGGACAATTTACAAAAGCATGAATCCAATAGGAAAATTCTCTTATGAAAAAGATTCACAACCATTATCCATTAGCCAAACCAATGCAACCCTGTTGCCTTCAGGTATCTTTTGACTCATAGAGACTCCATAGGACAGAGTAGAATTCTTTGAACCTTTCGATGACTACACTCTTCATGAAAGCAGTTTGCCACAACTTTCTTCCACGGAGTGGCTGGTGGTTTCAAACTGCTGACGTGTACATTAAGAGTCAAGCTCAGAACCTCTAGAGCCACTACTGGTTGTTGTTTTAGTTATTGTTGTTTTGTTGTTAGGCGTCAAGTCTCTGCAGCGAATAGTGACCCTGTTCATAACTGAATGAAACACTGCCCAACCATCTTCATAATGGTTGCTATGTTTGAACATATTGTGGCAGGCACTGTGTCCAAGCCCCTCCTTGAGAATCTTCCTCCTTCTCATGGATCTCTCACTTTACCAAGCATAATGTCCTCCAGCAGTTAATCTGCCCTGATAACATGTCTAAGTGTGAAAGATGAAGTCTTGCCAGCCTTACTTCTAAGGAGCATTCTGGCTGGACCTGCTCCAAGACAGATTTGCTTATTCCTCTGGCCGTCTGTGATATTGTTAATATTTTTCACCAACACCATAATTGTGGTGCAACAACTTTTCCTTATTCAGTGTTCAACGTTCGCATGCATATGAGGCAATGGAAAATACCACGACTTGGCTCAAGCTCACATTCTTGATCTAGTCTTCCGATTAGCGTCCTCGCTATTAAATCCGTTAAAGAGGTCTAGGCCAGTGTATCTGGCCAAGGTAACATTTTGATCTCTTACCTACTGAGTATGGACTGTGCATCCAACCCAAATGAAATCCTAGCAACCTTGATCTTTTCTTCATGTATCATGAGAGCAGATAGAGGCATATAAATGGTTATCAAATGTATGTGCTTTTTTTCCTCTTTGTATTTTCAACTGTGATACTTACTCCTTATCGGGAAATAAATGATCCCTTGACCTCGATTTTAAGAGAAATGTGAAATGATTGTTCAAATCAAATCTCCAGGTATGATCTCTGAAATTATTCTGACACGGTACATTTCCTGGGACAGCTAACGAATGCCAATGCCACATTCCCAGACTCATCCACATGGGGTATTCATCCCAATCCCTGATGTTCATTGCATTGATAGCCCCTTTTAAAAATTCCCTTAAGAAAACAAACTTTCTGCCACTGGATCTTCTCCAACTCAATAACAACCATCTAGGACAGGGCAGAACTGCCCTCATGAGTTTCTGAGACTATAATTCTTTAAAGGCCTGGAAGGTTTGATTTTTCTCCCTAGGAGCAGCTGGTGGGTTTCAACTGCTGGCCTCATGGATCACAGTCAATTCATGACAACTACATCACAGAGTTCCTTTAAAATTCCCTTAGTAACAGGAACGATCAGTTTTCATTCTTTTATGGATGTGATCAAGTTTTGTAGACTTGTTGAGACGTTTGTTCAAAATTCTTATAAATCTTCAGAATTTTTAAAAAGTCTAATAAGGAACAAGTACATCACTGGTTTTCAGAGCATTTGAACAAACTATGCTAGGTTACTAGAGATAAAGAATGTAAGCACCCAGAAAACAAAAATAGATCGTCTGGAGTGGGAAAGGAACTGACCCACCACACCACATCCAGAAGGAAGCTGAAACAAAAGAAGTAGAAAGGACGTAGTGGAGTACACCTGGGTCCACCAATCCCAAGGTCGAGAGACCAGCTAGAAGGGCCCATCATACAGAGAGGACCATTCAGCTGACCACACTACGAGATGCAACATCCTGCACCAACACATGGCCCTACACGGGACAGCACCTGAGACACAATGGAGGATGTGCGACTGAGCTGACCCCGCCACACTGGGGGCGTGCAATGGAGCAGTGGAGGAAGCAGAGCAAAGGGATCCCGAGGGAGTATAAAGGATGGTCTTCCGGGCCAGGACGTGGCGCCTCACAAGCTACACATAGAAAACACTCCTAAAGGCCAACGAACTGACCTTGAACTACTAGCAATTTTTCTTTTAATATTTGCTATCTTTTTGTTTAGTCTTTTTTTAATTTGTTTTGTGTTTTACCTTGTAAAATTTGTATGTTAGTGGCTTTTCTGTTTATCAGCGTGTCGATGTTGCTTCTGTCAAAGCCATGTTCTTATGTGCCACTTGGGCGCAGTCTAAGTCATATACATTTGTATGCACATATTACTATGTCAGCAGGTCCACCTAGACAAGATAGGCTGGACAAATAATGAGAGAAGAAAACAACAGGACCAACGGTCCTGGAAGGACATGAGAGCATGGGAGGTAGGGGAAGGGAGGAGGTGTCGCCCAACACAGGGACAAGGGAACAGCGAGTGGTTCAAAACCAGAGGAGGGAGGGGAGGGGAGGACTGGTAGGGAGTGACCAAGAGCAAGGTAACTGAGAGGAATTACTGAAACCAGAATGAAGGCTAAACATGGTAATAGGTCGGGAGGAAAGCGAAAGGAAATAGAGGAAAGGAGTAGGAGGCAACATGCATACAGAGAAGCCTAAATACAGACATGTACATATGTAAATATATTTATGATTATGGGGGCAATAGATTTATATGCATATATTTATAGGTTCAGTAGTAGGGTAGCAGATGGACATTGGGCCTCCTCATGCATAATCCCCCAATACAATAGCACCTCGCCCTGCTAAACAGTCATTGCAGGATACCCATCGTCCCGACATGATCACTGAAGACAGACGTGTGCGTAAGCAAATGTGGTGGAGAAAGCTGATGGTGCCCGGCTATCAAAAAGATATAGCGTCTGGGGTCTTAAAGGCTTGAAGGCAAATAAGCGGCCATCTAGCTCAGAAGCAACAAAGCCCACAGAGAAGAAGCACACGGCCTAAGCGAATACAAGGTGTTGAATGGACCATGTAGCAGATACAAAGGAACAAAAACAACCATTGTGTGATCACCTTCCTCACATAATGGCTGAAGACGAAAGTGTGCATAAGCAAGTGTGGTGAAGAAGGCGGATGGTGCCCGGCTACTGAGAGATATAGCGTCTGGGGACTTAAAGGCTTGAAAGCAAACAAGCGGCCATCTAGCACAGAAGCAACCAAGCCCACACGAAGCAGCACAAAAGTGGGGTGGTGGTGAGAATCACATCACCGTGAAAGAGGGGGAGTGTGTGATGGGGACCCAATGCCCATCTGTAGACAGCTGGACACCCCTTCCAGAGGGGTAGTGAGGAGGAGATGGGCCACTCAGGGTTCAGTGTAGCAACAACGAAACTCAAAACCTTCCTCTAGTTCCTGAACGCTTCCTCCCCTCCCAATCATCATGACCCCAATTCTACCTTGCCTTGCAGACCTGGTTATACCAGAGGATGTACAGTGGTGCAGTGGGGATCTGGAGGCACAGGGAATCTAGGACAGACGAACCCCTCAACACCAGCGGTGGGAGTGGCGACACCAGGAGGGAAGGGGGTGTAGAAAGGGAGAACCGATCTCAGAGATCTATGTGTAACCTCTCTGGGAGATGGGCAATGGGGAGGCGGGTGAGGGGAGACGCCGGGGAGTGTAAGATAAGATATAATAATTATTTATAAACTATGAAGGGACCAGGGGTGGGATCGGGGAGGGAGGGGGATGGGGGGGAAAAGGGAAACCGAGCTGATTCCAGGAACCCAAGTGGAAGGTGAATTATGAGAATGATGAGTGCAACGAATGTATAAGGGTGCTTTACTCAATTGATGTATGTACATACTGTGATAAGAGCCTTATGAGCCCCAATAAAAAGATTAAAAAATAAATAAATAAAAATGTAAGCACCATAAAACAGAAATAATTAATTTTCCTATTTGGTTCAGTACTGCATATAGAAGCTACAGCAATGTCCAGCACGTGGTAGGCAATCAGGGAGTATTTTTGAGGAAATAAAGTGTCACTTTTATGAGATGGGTATAAAGCAAATGGAGTTATGATTCCCAAGTGTGGCTTAAACAAGACAAGCTCTGCTGAGATCACTGTAGTCTGCTGTCAATGCTTAGAACAGGGCCAAGACTTCAGGAAGTGATCTGCAGATGGCTTGAGGAAGTATCTTGTTTTCTACTTGCTTGTAAGTTGATGTAAACTGTTTGCATTTGTTCGTTTGTACTGACTGAAGAGTGAATCATCATTTTAATAAGTTGAAAGGTTACTATCTTATACTTCTCGCCGTCAAGGTCTCCATCCTGCCTGAGATTACCAACAACCCAAATCCAACCCACTGCCATGAAGTCAATTCTAACTCATAGTCACACTACAGGACAATGTAGAACTGCTTCTTGGGGTGGCAGGGACTGTAAGTCTTTGTGCGAATAGACAGCCCCATCTTCTCCCATAGAGCAGCTGGTGGATTGGAACCACAGACCTTGTTGTTAGCGGCCCAAGATCCAGATGACAGTGTCAGTAGGGTTCCTTCACTTGAGCTAAGTAAGGCTCTCGCTTTAGACTTCTTTTATGGAGTTGAGGAAAAATGTCCAGCACCTATCTTCCTTACAATAATGGATCACGGTCTGAGAATGATATCTGAATGTGGTATTGCTAGAAAGAGACATTATGCTTATATTTTTCATGTCAAGAAATTGTTTACTGCATTTAAGAATGGAAAGTTTATCAGACCTACTGACCTTTTGAAGTGTTTCCCTATAGGAAAAAGTTACTCACACTTCCTGATAGCATTAATGTACATTTAATTACTTGATATGCCTGTGGTATAATTTTTCTTCCCTGTAAAGGTAGGTCAGCACATTAGAAAGGTTAAGCATCTCATTCTAATTGGAGCCACAAAATATCGTTAATTAAATCCCTGCAGGAGTCCCTCCGGATTGAACTACATATATTGAACTCATAGAAGATTAAACAGTGCAATCCTTTTACTGCTCCAAAGTAGGATAGCGCACTTTCTTTTTCAATTATGATCTTCAAAATGCACACTTGCCTCCGTGTTCTAGCTAACTATAAGAGTTATAAGTTTCCTCCCTTAATGTTCAGTCAAAGATGCCTCCCATCTATATTACTAATATTAATGATAAACACGCAGTGGTTTTCAGCCCAAACCCAAATGCCCTTGTGGCTAGACTCTCATTTTCTGTTTGTCTAGGGGACAAAATCATAACCAAGTTATCTTTATATCTTGCAAGTTCCTTTACAATGAATTCACATGTAGACTAGAGTAAAAGGATTTCCCAGTCCCATCAGAGATATTAACTGGTCCAATTCTATTCCTTCTAGCAAAATTGTGCTCATAATGTAGTATACCCAACTTCCCAAGTGTGCTTTGAAACATTTTTACTGTAGGTAAATTCAAAGTATAATTTTACCTTTCTTTATAGCTCTATTTGCCCTCCGGTGATCCATATGAAGTTCAGGCAATTCTGTGTAGTTCTTTTGAAGTTTATGGGTTTTTTTCTCAGGAAGGAGTTAGATGTGTCAACAACTGTTAACCTGTTGACTATTTTTTACTGCAATTGTTAGACAGAGTCTTCTCTAGAACTCCTCCGGGCTGCCTGTCTGCAAAAGTAAATGCCCAAACTGGCTTGGCACAAAACACAGAATGAGTAACAAGAGTGATGCAATATAATATCCCAAGTGATGGCTTTAGACGTAAAATTTGCCTTTCACTGGAGACTACATTCCAGGCTGAAGTGGGGGGAGGTATATGAGCTAAGCAATCGATGCATTAAACTTGAGGTGTCAATGAATTACAGGTAGATGTGTTCAATTTGTAGTTGTTTGGACAACTCTACAGAGGCAGGAGATGGGAGAGATAGTGGGACACATGTTAGGGAAGAGAATTTAAGGGTTCCGGGAAGGGCCCTTAACTTTTGAGAACTGGTGTCAAATGACAGCTACCCAAGGGATATGAACTTTTACCAGCAATCTTTTAAATTAAAATAAAGCACTTGGACTTTACCTTCCCCTCATGTTTTATGATACCACATAGGAAATTCTTTTAAAATGCTGTAAGAATAGACATCTGTTGGTCAGTAAAAATGACCTTAAAATGCTCTAATGAGCCAAATGTCTTCTATAATACATAAGAAAAATTGACGTTCCTGAAACAGTTTAACATGAAGTGTGTTCTGACATTTTCAAGGCTACGTTTTAATTTCTGGCATAAAAAGAGCTGTTCATCAAACTATTTGGGAAATACAATAAATAATATTTATTGAGGCCTCATTCTGTGTCAGAGTGAGATGTTTCTTACAAAAATTAACTGAAGTAATACAATGTTCATGGTATCAATTTAGAGACTATCACATAGACTTGAAGTACTGAACACTAATTACCAAAGACTACTGACCTGCCCTTGAATGACCAATCTCTAAAGCATGGTATCAGCAAGGCTTCCCAGAGTGGTTGTTGATATTAGGAGCCATCAAGTTTCTGAAACTCACAGTAACCCTTCCAGTAACAGGGGGACACCTGTCTGGTCCTGCTCCAGCCTCACAATCATTGTTATGTTTGAATTCACTGTTGCGGTCACTGTGTCACTGAACTTCTACTTGATTTGGAATGACAACAAGAGCATCCTACATAAAGAAAACAAAAGATAATTTCAAAGAAGAGAGAAAGACCAAAGTGGATGGTAGAAGAGATTATGAAACTTTTATCATTGATGTGAATAGTTAAAGCAAAAAGAAGAAATGATGAAGTCAAAAGAGCTGAAAAGATTTCAAATGGTGATGTGAGAAGACAAAATAAAGTATTTTAATGAAATATTCAAAGCTCTACAGCAAGGAAGTCAGAACACAGCCAGCATTTTTCAGTTTGAAAGAAATGAAGAAAAAGTTCAAGTCCAAAGTTGGGATAATGAAGGATTCCATTTGCAAAACAGTTCGCAGCCTGAGAAGCATCAAAAGAAGACGGCTCACTTCCCTGGACCAAACAGAATTGGTTGGTACGCTACTCTTTGAGGAGGTAGAATATGATCAAGAATTGATGGCATGTCCCCTTGCAGAAGGGTCGTGGGGAGGAGACGAGCCAGTCAGGGTGCAGTGTAGCACCGATGAAACATAAAGCTTTCCTCCAATTCTTTAATGCTTCCTCTTCCCCACTATCATGACCCCAATTCTATTCCACCTTATAAATCCGGCTAGACAGAGCATGTATATGGGTACCGATAAGAGCTGGAAACACAGGGAATCCAGGACAGATAAACCCTTCAGGATCAATAATGAGAGTACCAATGCTAGGAGGGTAGGGGGAGGGGTAGGAAGAAAGGGGGAACCAATCACAATGTTCTCTATAGAACCCCCTCCCAGGGGCATAGACAACAGAAAAGTGGTTGAAAGGAAATATCAGTCAGTGTAAGACATGAAAAAATAACAATAATTTATAAACAATCAAGGATTCATGAGGGAGGGAGAGTGAGGGAGGGGAAAATGAGAAGCTGATACCAAGGACTCAAGTAGAAAGAAAATGTGTTGAAAATGATGATGGCAACATTCGTACAAATGTGCTTGATACAATGGATGGATGGATAGATGGATGGATGGATGGATTGTGATAAGAGTTGTAAGAGCTCCCAATAAAATAGCGAGACCAGAGGATGCACACTGGTACAGATAGGAACCAGAAACACAGGGAATCCAGGACAGATGATGCCTTCAGGGCCAGTGGTGAGAGTGGTGATACTGGGAGTGAAGAGGGAAGGTCGGGTAGAAAGGGGGAACCGATTAAAAGGGTCTAAATAGAACCTCCTCCTTGGGGGATGGACAACAGGGAAGTGGGTGAAGGGAGACATCAGACAGTGTAAGATATGACAAAATAATAATAATTTATAAATTATCAAGGGTTCATGAGGGAGGGGGAGGGAGAAGGGAGGGGAAAAAATAAGGAGCTGATACCAAAAACTTAAGTAGAAAGCAAATGTTTTAAGAATGATTGGGGCAAAAAATATACAAATGTGTTGATATACAGTGGATGTAGGTATGGATTGAGATTAGAGTTGTATGAGCCCCCAATAAAATGATTAAAACAAAAATAAAAATGAATTGGTGGTATGATCAAGAAAGAGGTCTAAGATAAGCTGTACTGAAGTCATTAGTGTAAAATAAGGTTGCAGGAATTCATGGAGACAATTTAAATATTTTAATTAAACAGATGCAATTGGGGAGGTGGTTACTCTTCTATACCAATCAATTTGGAAGATGGCCATAAGACCAAGCAATTGGAAGAGACCCATATACATATGATTGTAATGAAAGGTGATTCAATTGAACATATAAATTATTCAATAATATAATTACTAGCACATGCAAGTAAAATTTTGCCAGAGGTGATTTTTAAAATGGCTGCAGCAGTACATTCACAAAGGACAGAGGGGATTCAAACCTACATCAGAAGAGGACATGGGATGAAAGATATCTTCCCTGGTGGCAGAAAATACCAGGAAGATGTTTTCTGTGTTTCAATTGTGTGTATCATAAACAACAACAACAGCAAACTGCGGATAACACTGTGAAGAAAGGACTTTGGCAACAAATGTACACATGTGCGTGACACGACGGATGTATGGATTGCGATAAGAGCTGTATGAGCCCCCAATAAACAATTTAAAAAACAAAAAAGTTTGTATTCAAACAAGCAGCCATTTAAGTGAGGTATCAACTAAGTCCAGTTGATCCAAAGATGACAATTACAAAATCCAAATATGATGAAGGGAAAAGTATCAGAACTTAGATTGTGAACACTCAATTTGTAGAAGACTAAGGGGGGCAGCAGGAGCCCAAAATCCATCTGCAGAATATTTAGGCAGATTGAGCCACTGATAAGAATCCCTCTGGCCACAGGCAGAGATGCCGGCAGCTTTCCTATCAGATAAAGATAAACTTGATTATGGCAGTTCAAAACAGGGTGTAATGTGATAATTGATCAATTGACCCCCACTCTTGACCCAACCTGAATTTTCTCTAGGTTGAACTATTTCTTGGTTGTTCCACACCAGCAATGTCTTCTGTGGCTTTTTAAATGTTATTGATGGTCTTTTCTTTCTTACTCTTTATTTTCATGTTTATGGGAAAAGTAAATATTTTTTCTTTTTTTTCATTTTGATGAAAAAAGACACTTAGTTGTTCTTATGCAGAACCTGCACATGGAGAAAGAGTCCGTTCTCAGTTCAAACGAAACAAGAGCTACGACATGAGCTAAAATCAGAATAGCTGTGGGTGAGGCTTGTCCTCTTTCATCATATTTATCCCATCTGTGTGCTGAGCAAATAATCCACGAAGCCAGATTACAGGAAAAAGGAAGAGGGCTGGGATATGCTGCTATCACAAGCTTTCTTAAAGAAAGTAGAGATGATTTGAATCACTTTGATGAAGACCAACGACTACAGCCTGCAGGTGGAGTACACATCAACATAAAGGAAGCACAAATCTTCCCAATGGAACAATAGCAACCTCATGATAAATGGAGAATGGATTGAAGTGTTCACGGATTTCATTATACTTGGTTCCACAATTACCATTCATGGAAACAGTAGTTAGGAAATTAAATGGCATATTACATAGGACTTTTTAATATAAAAAAAAGCTTCTTAAAGTGTTAACAAGCAAAGATGTCACTTTGAACTAATATGAAATTACCATGGTTGTCAATCATTTTATATGAATATGAAATCTGAGAAATAAATAAGAAAGAACAAAGAAGAATTGATGTATTTGAATTGTGGTGCTGATGGAGTATAGAATATAGCATGAACTTCCAGAATAAAAACAACAACTCTGGTTTGGAAGTGTAGCAAGAATGATCCTCAGAAGCGAATACAGCAAGGCTCCTTTATACATACTTCAGGCATGTTATTAGGATGGACTAGTCTCTGGAGCATAGCATTCTCTGTAGAATACAGGGTTGGCAAAAAGAGAGAGGCATTCAATTAGAAATAAGACTACGGGCTGCAACAATGGAGTCAACAGAACAATTTTTGTGAGCCAGGTACAAGATTAAGCAGTGTTCTTTGGTAGGGACGATCTCCATGGAGGGGAACTGACAAGACACCTAACGACATCAATAGTCATGACAACGTCACTTATGGATAAGCAAGTTAAGGCATGTTGAGGTTACCTGTTGAGTGGAACAAACTCTAGTTGGACCCAGGAAGGTTGGCTCAGATCAGTTGGCACTGCCTTTGATGATCCGGTCGTGGGCACCAGTCCAGTCACTAGATAAACAGCTGTTCTCACTCTTAGCCTTGGATTCTCTGTCATATAACCCACTCTCCTCCAGTCTGCTTGATTAATGTTGCTGCATAGGTATCTCAAGGTGGTGCAGTGGTTACCCATTGGGCTGCTAATCAGAAGGTCAGCAGTTCAAAACCACCTGCTACTCCTAGTGAGAAAGAGAGGGCTTTCTATTCCTGTTAATAGTTATACTCTCAGCAATTTCCAGGAGCAGCTCTACTCTGTCTGATAGGGTCACTATGAGATGCCATGGACTTGATAGCAGGGAGTTTGGTTTGATTTGAAGTTAATGCCCACACAGCATGTCATCATGAGTCTCAGCTTGAAGGCACTGTGCTGTACTCATCCGAACTAAGTTCCAGGAGGTACTGACTTCACAAGTAAGTCTCAAGCTTGAAAACAATCAGCTTTAGACACTGTGCAAACCAAGAAGGAACTATTCTCTCTCTCTGGCTCTCCGTTCTGCTGATGATGATCCTCACTACTCCCTGGGCACTTCTCTGCTGTTACAGTATTCTTTCTTCGGATCAAAGAGATTCGATGTACAAAGATCTCATGATACACAAGACATGTTCCACACCTGCCTCTTCTTTCTTGATAGTAGGGAGATCTCCTGAGAAACAGCTATCTATTCAGTGGTGATCTTTGTTGTTGCTGTTGTTGTTGTTAGACGTCATTGAGTCAGTTCTGACTCACAGTGACCCTAGATATTAAAGAATGAAACAATGCCCAGTCCTGTACCATAGTCCTGCACCATCCTCACAATTGTTCTGATGTTTGAGCTCATTGTTGCAGCCACTGTGCCAATCCATCGTGTCAAGGCCTTTCCTCTATTCTGCTGTCCCACTACTTCACCAAGCATGATGCTCTTCTCCAGGGATTGGTCCCTCCTGACAACATGTCCAAAGTACGTGAGACAAAATTTTTGCCTCTCAGGAGTAGTCTGGCTATGCTACTTGCAAAGACAGATTTGTTGGTTCTTTTGACTGTCCATGGGACTTTATCATTCTTCACCAGCACCATTATTCGAGTGCATTGGTCCTTCCTTAGTCAAATGTCCAACTTCACATGGATGGGAGGCCATTAAAAATACTATGGCTTGGGTCAGACACACTTCTACTGTCCCTTATATGGAGTGTGAGCACACACTCCTGAAAGAGTGGGAGCCTGTCTCTTACTCCTTGTCTGTCTTGTCTTTTAGATAACAAGTATTTTAGTAACCAACTCCAATTCTCCATCAAACTATTATTTTGATGGTGGTATGAACATGAAATGTACACCCAATGTACTGTTTCTTGGCTCATTGCTGCAATGATAAAGTGATATTGATAGTGAAATTAAAATTTTTAATCATTGTGGCATATTGCTGATGAAAAATGAGCTTTTTATCAGTTCTTCATTCAACTTTTCCAAAATAACTGCAATATTTCACTCACCATATGTACTTCTGTGGTTAAAATCTGCAGATCACACAATAATATCTGAGTTTTTGCCACCTTAAATCATAGATAGCCTGGCATGTACTAGAAAAGCTTGAGAAAATGTAAAGATACTTAATATCCACAATTTAGTTTTCTCCTTCAAATGTTTTCATCAGAAAAGCAGATTCTTATTACATAACCATAAAGATGATTGAAAGGATAAAGACTTTCTAGATGATGAACACATAGTTCCCAAGAAGCACTTTCCTATATGGAATGTTTCCATCACACACATTTCCTCCCCGCTTGCCTTTTTCCAATCAGCTACAAGTTTGGTATCCTCTTGATAGAATGATGATTAGAGTGTATAGCATCCCTGTTCTCTCTGACTTGACTTCACTTACTGAGTGCCAAGAAAATACCACCTTTTGTATTCAACTACTATATACGCGAATATAAGCTGACCCAAATATCAGCTGCGGCACCTAAGTTTACCACCAAAACTGCATTAAAAATGATTCGGCTTATACATGATTATATATGGCTTATACATGATTATGTATGATAATTGTAAACAATGGGGACTCGGCTTATACATTATATATGATAATTGTAAACAAAGGGGACTTGGCTTATACATTATATATGATCATTGTAAACAATGGTGTGGTTAGTGGTGGTTCAGTGGTAGCATTTATCGGGCTTGCCTGGGCTCAATTCCCAGCCAGTGTGCCTCTGATGCATCCACCTACACTCTATAAATAAAGGTAATTATGTTGCTATGATGCTTAATATGTTGCAGTAGCTCTCCCAGATGAAGAAGAAAGGCCTGGGCATCTGCTTCTGAAGATCAACCAAAGAACCCCCCAGAGATCACAAGAGACCTATCTTCAGTAGTCTAACAAGCAGACCCACACATACTGTGGGGATGGGGCAGCATGGGGAAGCATTTCAGGCTGTACATGTGAGCATCATGAATCACAGCCCAATTCAATGACAACTAACGAGCATTCTAAATAAGAGTTTTCCCCTGCAAACATTTACATGTTTATACTTCACCCTTCTGCCTTGCTTTTTGTATCTTTCATGAGGTTGGGTTACCTTGAAGGATGTCCCCTTTCCTACTTCCATTTTTCTCCTACTCTTTGTTTTGTCGGTTAAAAGAGGATGCACGTCACAGTAAGTGCAGAAGCAAGGCTACAAGGATATGGTCATATGTGGGGAAAAACCAAGAATTTCTGCTCTGCAGTGAAAGAAGACAATTACTAAAGCCACTGAGGGTCAGAAGCATAGACATATGTGCCCTCCCGAATTCTCAGAAGCCCCTTCAGGCTCTCCATCAGCACTCCCTCTGCCTCCTCATCCTCTTTTAATTAAACCTCTGTCTATATAAGCAAGCAGAAGGACTCAAGAGAAATAAGACTTTTTTAATATTCCAGTTTATAGGTATTTCTGTGTTGTTTCATTTATAGTTGCAAGAGAATTATTTTCTGAAGCAAATGTGCTGAGTTTCAACTCCATTATGAGCTAACTAAGCTTTTATGGCTGGCCACGGGACCCACCCTACCACTATTTATGACACTGATTTTATGGGAGAATATGTTGTGAGTTCCACACAGTCAATTTTCAAATCAACCGCGGGAGCTTCACCTGTCTGTCAATTGGGAATGCTCTTCAGGAGCCTGATTCTGTCCCTGCTGGTTGTGAGTCCATAATTGAAGTTATGTGCATTTGTCAAAGAAGGCGGGTTCTCTCTCCACCAGAACTCACCTAAGGCGCTGACCCAAGCAGGATCTCCCTGGCTTCGAAGTTCAGTCTCCGACATTGCAATGACGTGCCAAATAAAATAGTGCTTACATTTCCCACTGAAGAGTTGTATTTTCCTGCCACAGGACATTTACAATCATTTGAGCAAAGGCACACCTCAGCCTTGTTTTTCTTGCGACTCCACGGATAGACCGAACACTACGTAGTGTTCTGAAGTTCCCATTCCCAGCTATTAAATATGTTCCCATGATTCCCTATCCAAAATACTGAAGCACAAACAACAGAAATGGTCATGCAGGAAATCTATTTGGACCATTCTCAGTGCTGTTCCAGAGAGGATAGTGTGACCTGGAAGTGATCTTTCTTATGTACAAAATATGTAAATGTTGATCAAACTATTGCACACCATTCTTTCCCTTAATGGACCCTACCAACAACTCTGGGCAGTCGGTTTGGATCATGGATGTCACAGTTGGAAAGGGATATATTTCTCCCTGGCCTGACCCTTATGTGGTATAGGTGGATGGGGCCTAAATTCAGCTCTCCCAATTCTATGCCTCACATTCCTTCCATGGCTGACCATAAACCCAAGAAGGCTCATCAAGCCCCCTGGTGAACAACATAACATCCAGAGTCAGATATGAGGCTTAATTGCTACTTCTGCTACTCGCAAGCTTAGCGACGTCAGGCATGTCTCTGGCTCGGTTTTCTTCTCTAGAATATGGCCTGCTCATAGCCCCATATGGGTTGTGAGGATTAAATGAGCTTTGATGTAAAGTATATCAGATACTTCTCAGTGGTACATAGAAATCACCTAATAAACATTAGCAATTAGTAATAATGTATTTCCTGGAATATATTCCAAAGAGCTGTGGGTAGTGTCTTTATCAAGTCCTTAGTACAAAGAAGCCAGAAATCACTAGAGAGCATCCTCTTTTCACCTATTATTTTTTCCATGTTGATAGTTGCATATGGCATTTATCATCAATTTTATTGTAATGTCACAGATTAATTTCCCATAATTCCTCTTATGTCCACGATGAGAGATATTAGTAATCAATTATGGTCTCCTCAGGTCATCCTCATTATGGATTGCCTTGGCAAAAGCAACTAATCTGTCTTTCAACCATTGCCCTCTTTTTCTCTCCCGATACATTTTTTTTATTGCTTACCATTTAATCGTCATAACATAAATCCTCCTCTCATTAAAAAACAAATTTATCTGCTCTGGAGATCATTATTTATTATTACTTACTCTGTACTAATGAAGCCAATCCTTCCATGCCTTTCTCATTCTGTGGAATGTTTCTGTAAATATTAAAAGTATTTTTTCTCCCTCCCATTCTTCAATTTGGTTTGTGTTACTTGCAAGGTGCTAAAGTTGGAATCTTTGTCGGTTTGACACCAGCCATTTCCTACTATTTTTACTCTAATCCTGCTAGAATTCTACTGCTCACAGAACGTGAACAAGAAACAGAAAGATAGAATTCTCATCCAAGCTTTATTAGTATAAATATACTTATTGAGTATAACCTATAACTCTTTATTCCTAGCTTTATTAAGCATAAAGTGTAACTCAGTGTAACTCGACTGAGTTCTATTTTACTTGCCACATGGCAGTGTGAAAAGCAGTGTGATTGAAAATGAACTGTCAACAAGCATATCATACTTCTATTATATGTCCACTTCATGCCTACAAGCATCAAGGGAGTGGAATGGGTGTCCTGTCTCTGGAGTAACCCTGACTGAACTTCTGTCTGACTTCCCTGATGTCTTAGCTCTGTGGCCTTAGCCTCTTCTACTTCCCTTGTCTCATTTAGCAGTCATAAGACTGTTCAGAGGATAAATTGATGTATGCATGTATTGGTACTATGTATATGTTGGTTATGTGGAAAAAACAATGTACAATCTCTTCAGTTTGATGCACCAAGTGCTTATTTCTCAATTACACAAAGTCACTGGCGGGTTGGGGCCGATCTCCAGCACACAGCTCTAGACACAGCTGTGCGTCGGTCCAGGCTGCTTGGTCCTGTGGCTTAGCCATCTGTGCTAAAGGCTTCCATGTTGCTGCCACTGGGACAGTGAAGCTGGCCTGCAGGGAGTCACTGCTGCCTGAGTCTGGAGAAGACAAAGGCTCTCTGCCGAATTGAAAAGTGCCCTAAACTGAGGAGAGAGGAAGGAATGCCCATGGAGCATCCTCAATACTAGCAGCATGTAAAGCACTGAGAATAATGCTGGCCCCATGGTAAGAATCCTGCCCAGGGGCATTGCTATCCACAGAGGGGCAGTGCATGGGGTAGCTCTGGCTGAGGGCTGCAGTTAGGTTTTGGGCAAAGTAACTAGGAAATGAATTTATATGTTTAAAGTATCGTAGGAAAACCTTTCAAACTCACACTAAGATTCCTACTTTTAGTTAAATCTATCCTTCCCACTTCCACTACTTGAAATTGCTACATCCTTCATCTGGCATATTAACTCCTACATTATTGTTTTCTCATCTGCAAAATGGATATAATTGTATTCTCTTCCTTAGAAGGAACAAAGAACGACTTGATCTAATGATTTAGATAACCCACATTAAGGACTCATTTCACTATTGCTATTATTCCTGTATGATGCACCATTTTGGCTAGAGTTTCTAAATCTTCATTCCTAGATTCCGCATCTGAATCTTGAAGGCATGATTGGTCTTATTTCTAAGAACACATCCAGGCACACATGCATGTGAACCATCACGCAGTTGTGTATCTCAATTTGTGAGCTCCGAGGTAGACTCTGGTTTCTAACATTGGGATGAAGTTCAATGGTCTCCATGTCTCATGAGTTTGCCTCCTCGCTGAGCTATTCCACAGTTCCCAGCATCAACTTGACTTAAAGCAAGAACATTTCAACCCCGTCCAGATTTATCTTCTTTTACCCTTGGAGCTCCGCATCATGTTACCCTGAATTCCATTCCATTTCTGTCCAATTGTTCTGATGACTGTTCCCTTGTTTGCCTGCAAGGTCAACCCCGAGGTCATTGGTTACCTTTCCAGCAGGAGTGGCTTTCCCACTAGGTGACAGAGTTCTTCCTTGTTCTTGAGACCCTTTGGGTCTGAAAACTGAAGCCTAGACCGGAGGCCAGGGCTTGCTTCTCCTCATTAATAGCTATTACATGCCCCAAACAGGTGCTTGTGCATCTGAACAGCTAATGATTACGTTTAATTCTTTATCCCTATCCTTGACTCATTAGGTGAGAGATCTGACAATTTGTTAGCTAACTGGTGGCAATAATTGTATGACTACTAGTATCTTCCATTTAAGATCTATCAGAGTTCACTCAGGCCACAGTTGTCGGCTGGAGCATGGGCCATAACTGATTTCATTGTGTGTGATGAGATACACCTGCTGAGCCGAATCCCAGGTAGCCAGCCACACAGACCTTGCCTATCATATTATCATGGGCAGAAGGCGTTTTAATAAATATGGTGTTCCTGCCCCTGGATGGAATGTAAGCAGTAGAGACAGGCCATTAAGAGGTAACACATCAAAGAAACATTCAGAAATTACCTGTAGAAATTGTGTGACAATGAAAATTTTAGAGATAGTATATCAAAGGAATATTAATATTTGGAATCAAATAAAGTGGTTCCACTTTGAATTAAGCAATGCTAGAATAGTATTTAGAACCCTTTGGGGCTCTCTCTATTTGTCCCCGTGGAAGTAACAGTACTAATGGGTCATCATAGTTGTGAAAACAATCAAATGTTGTAATAATCAACACTTTAATTTTTTTTAATTTTGTTATGAAATCATTTATGTTTTCCATTCAACAATCCATACATATTTTATGTAATGTTGTTGGAGCAATCCTCACAATGTAATATCACTTGTGTCCTCCCTGTATTTCCTGTCTCCTTCCTCCTTTCCTAAGGCTTCTGAACTGTTGGAAAAATACTACTCCTTTGACCTCAAATGTTGGATTATTTTCAGTATCTACTATACAGTTTCTTTTATAGATAGACCTGGTGGTGTAGTGGGTTATGCGTTGGGCTTCAAATTGTAAGGCCAGCAGTTTGAAACCACCAGCAGCTCCACAGGAGAAAGAGGAAACTTTCTACTCCTAAAGGGCGACTTAGTTGGAATCAACTTGACTGATCAGAGTAACAAAGTAAACAGATCATTGACCTACCTGTTTATTATTTGGCTACAAATTGAGCCATGGCGGTGAGTTTATTTCCAAACACGAGAGTGACTAAGCATCATGGTTTGGGCCGTCTCACCAGTTTCTCTCACACCAGTGAGTCTAGTATATATTAGGAGTTTAAGTGGCTGTTCACATTTTTCTCCTACTCTGTTTAGGACCTTCACATGTAATTCCTTCAAGGGTAATGTGATCTCCTTCTTCTAGTCTGAGGGTGGTAGACATAGATGTCCAGATGCTTCACTGGTTTATTGGATTGTTTTTTTTCTATGTCTCTTCAATTTTCTTCACGTGTCTTTCCACCAGACAAGGAGAGATCAGTAGCTGTGCCTTAGATGGCTGCTCAGGAGCTTCTAAGACCCCAGTTGCTACTCACTAAAGCAGAATGTAGAACTTTCTTTGCTTTGTGAACTACGTTACGCCAAATGCTCGAGATGCCTCTGAGACCATGATCTGGGGCCCCAAGACATAGCAAATTCTTGCCTATGATATTTGGTTTTACCTAAAAATTTTACTAACTTTGTCCACTGGGTGCTTCACTGATAATCTACATTTTATATGAACTTTATATACTTTGGGGAAGCCACAAATCTTTCAGTGACTCCTTTGACTATTTAATATAAGAAATAAGAAGAGTGGCTACTTCATAGGGTTAAATACTAAGTCCTTGGGGGCTTGGAAATGTGCCTGACACACAGTAGGCATTCAGAAGATGTTAGCTTCTCATTGTTATTTTTATAGAATGCTTCCAGACTCCTTTCATGGAGGCAGGAAGCAGGCTGTGCCGGATCTGACACCAGAAGCACGCTCTGCCCAGTGCAGCTGCTGGACTACAAGAAAGGACTGAGAAATTAGCCACTTCAAAAGACTTGGTAGTTTGAAGTTAAGGATGATAGTTTGAGCTGTACCAACCAAACCCTTCTGGTTTCACTGTTAACGCTGTAAAATGGCTTGGAAAAGTATTCTTAAAAGAATCAGCGATACTTACCAGGCAGGGGAGATACCATGATCACAAAGGTGGTTTTCCCAGGGCAAGGCTTATCCATTGCACTCCGGATGTGCTGACCCCTGCGATTTCCCCAAATGTGGGAAACTCCACTGCATAATTTGTGGTAGTGGGGGACTGCGTTCGTGCTCTCCCCTAAAAAAATAAATAAAGAGTCAGCAAATTATATAAAGGGACCAATGGTCCCAGAGGGACAAGAGAGTGTGGGAGGTAGAGGAAGGGAGGAGGTGTTGGCCAGCACAGGGACAAGGGAAAAACGAGTGGTTCAAAACCAGTGGAGGGAGGGGTTGGGAGGACTGGTAGGGAGTGACCAAGGGCAAAGTAACTGAGAGAAATTACTGAAACCAGAATGAAGGCTGAACATGGTAGTGGGACAGGAGGAAAGTGTAAGGAAATAGAGCAAAGGAGTAGGAGGCAAAGTGTATACATAGAAGCCTAAATACAAACATGTGCATATGTAAATATACATATGATTATGGGGAAAATGGACCTATGTGCATATATTTATAGGTTCAGTAGTAGGGTAGCAGGTGGCCATTCGGCCTCCTTGTGCACACTCCCTCAATACAATAGCACTTTGCTCAGCTAAACGGTCATTCCATGATACCCACTATCCCGATGTGATCACTGAAGACAGACATGTGCATAAGCAAACATGGTGAAGAAAGCTGATGGTGCCCGGCTATCAAAAAGATATAGCATCTGGGGTCTTAAAGGCTTGAAGGCAAACAAGCGGCCATCTAGCTCAGAAGCAACAAAGCCCACAGAGAAGAAGCACATAGCCTAAGGGAATACAAGGTGTTGAACGGACCAGGTAGCAGACACCAAAGGACAAAAACCATCATTGTGTGATCACCTTCCTCACATAAACACTGAAGACAAATGTGTGCATAAGTAAGTGTGGTGAAGAAGGCTGATGGTGCCTGGCTATTGAGAGATATAGCGTCTGAGGACTTAAAGGCTTGAAAGTACATGAGCAGCCATCTAGCCCAGAAGCAACAAAGCCCACATGGAAGCAGCACACCAACATGTGTGATCATGAAGGGACTAGGGGATCAGGTTTCAAACAACAAAGGTGGGGAAATCACACCACAGTGAATGAGTGGAGTGCGTGATGGGGACCCAATGCCCATCTGTAGACAGCTGGACATCCCTTGCAGAGGGATAGTGGGGAGGAGATGAATCACTCAGGGTTCAGTGTAGCAACAATGAAACTCAAAACCTTCCTCTCGTTCTTGAACGCTTCCTTCCTCCCCCCCTCCCATTTATCATGATCTCAATTCTCTCTTGCAGACCTGGTTAGACAAGAGGATGCACCGCGGTGCAGTAGGGATCTGGAAACACAGGGAATCTAGGATGAGGGAACCTCTCAGGACCAGCGGTGAGAGTGGCGACACCATGAGGGAAGAGGGTGTAGAAAGGGAGAATTGATCTCGGGGATCTACATGTAACCTCCTCTCTGGGGGATGAGCAACAGGTGGGTGAGGGGAGATGCCAGGCAGGGTAAGAAAAGATAAAATAATAATTTATATATTATTAAGGGTTCATGAGAGGGGGATGTGGGAGAGAGGGGGAGGGAAAAAATGAAAATGAGCTGATTCCAGGAATCCAAGTGGAAGGCGAATTTTGAGAATGAGGAGGGCAACAAATGTATAAGGGTTCTTTACTCAATTGATGTATGTACAGATTGTGATAAGAGTTGTATGAGCCCCAATAAAATGATTTATTTTAAAAAATCAGAATCTTAAAACTGTTTCCTTTTCCTAAGTGGTCTTTATGAAGACCACAATATGTGAAAATTTAATAAAAGGGACATAACTAATTCATTCTCGAGTCCCATGTAGCTCTAAAATTTACCAAATATCCAGCACAGACAAATCTATATCTCTTATTAGTCTTCATACATTTTAAGAGGCATTTTTCAATTATTTTGAAAATATTTTAAATAGGGAAGAAATAGGTCCTTACAAATTAAATACTCATATCCACAAAAAAAAATAAACACCATGTTGGGTAGGGAGGAAAATATATAGGTACACTGTTACTGTATTATTACTTTAGGTTCTATCATACAGAGATATCCATTTTACAATTTAGCCTTTCCCATTATCTCTATTTTAAATAGTTTTCTCTTCTTATACTAACGCTTCTCTTCTTGAACTTCTTTTCACCTTCTGTCTTCTTTCTGTCAAACACAGATACTCTAGTGTTTAGGTGCTTGATGAAGGTGGAGAAGGTGGAGAAAACAGCAGGGATTTTGACTTGTTTCACGATGCTATTAACATTTTTTAAAGTATTATTTGGGCTGCCTCCTGAAAAAGAAGCCCCAGGTCAAGTATTATTAACTTTCTGCTTTTCTTTGTGAAATTGAGATTCAATCAGACCCTGAAGAAGCACTCACTGCTTATTGTTTTTGTCATTGAAAGTTTTTCAAAAGCTACCAAAGTCCCTGTAAATCTAAATGGGACATAGATCCATTACTTATTTTAAAGCCCAGAACTACAATTATGCTAATGCAATTAAGCTTCATGAATATAGTATGCAAATAAAATTGTCAAGAACCATTCCAAGTAGAATCATTCTTAAAGATAGAACAGATTGGTCCTGCAATTCCTGCAAGGATCATTGTTGTATAAATTCCAATGTAGAATATCATCTGTGTGGTGGTGAAAATAATTTTAGAACGTAATCATCAATATTTAGATAATCTCCACATTTTCTCCTTGGAAGTGACACACTTGAAATAATGAGGAAAAAGAAATATATATACTTCATATACCATATACACATATGTATGTTCATAATGAAAAGATTTAAGTTTAAATATCTGGTGAGGCTTTAGATCCTGTATCTTAAATATAACAGGTTTTCACCAGTTGAAATGTAACATCATTTTAGGAACCGCATCTTAATAGTTAATACTTTTTTTTTACTCTTAAAGTAGAATAGCAAAAACAAAAAACCAACAACACCTGGTTGTCATCATCAGAAAGATCTGAGATCATCATCAGACCAGTAGGAATTATGGAACGAAGAGTTCTAAGGAGAATTTAAAGGCGCTCTGGTGGCACAATGGGCTGAGTCTCAGCCTGCTGATCCTTCTTCGAGGCAGGAAGACGAACCTCTCTGCTCCTATAAAGATTCATTGTCTCAGAAACCCTGAGAAACACTTCTACTCTGTCCTAATTGGTCTCTAAGAATTAAAATTACCTCGGCGACAGTAGGTTAGGACAGCCCCTGCTACCCTCAAAAAATGAGCAGGTACATTAAAGCAATTTCACTTAATGGATATAGTATGCAGGTCGAATCGTAGTGATGGGGGGAATAGTCCTCAGGGCAATTTTCCTGGTCGATTTTTATCAGGATAGCTTTCTATTAAAAGTGTGTCCGTCATTCTACTGGATCCTTTGAGGAATCCATTAAGATCACCCCTTTGAGGTTCTCCCTAAAAACAATTGCCATGGGCTTCTGAGCTGACCTCACTCCTCTGGATTGAACAGGTCCAGTACATCCCTTAGATGCCACTGTTTGGACTGGCCATGCCTCGCTGCATCATTGAAGGCACCCTGTGAGACTCGCCCAAAAACCCATGGCCATGCAGCCCATTCTGACTCACAGCAACACTGTCGAGGATTTCTGAAGCCCCCAACCTTTACTGGAGCAGATAGCCTCGTCTTTATCCCACAGTGTGGCTGGTGGGTTTGAACTTTTGGCCTCATGGTTAGCAGGTTAGCCCTCTGAGAGTGTCAACGCTTAAGACCAAGGTATTAGTGAGAGAACTTGTCTGCAGCTATTCACTGACTATCGAGCCACACTTCAACACATTTGTTTGGAGTGGGACCGTGCATGTATGAACCAGAGCCCTGGAGCAATATTTGGGGGATTAACATCGTATTATGAGGCACTTCATCCACCTCCCATCAGCTGACTAGCAATTGTCAGGTTAGTACTGATCGTCTGCTCATTAGGCAATTCCAACTTCGTCTGAGGCAAAGGTAAAGAACGCAAGAGAGGAATGTCCCTCATGTCGTGTGTGTAAAATAGACCTCCAATTCACCAAAGTGTAATATTCTTTGTGATTACATCACACAAAAAAACTTTTAAAAGTATAGGTAGTTCTCTAGCCAACTCCCATGGATGCAATTCTGACTGATAGTAATTCTTCAGGTAGACCAAACACTATTATATAGGTACAACCTATGCATTCTACTCATGTTTAATAAAATTGTGTACTTTCCTTTGGGAAAAAGAATGAAATTCATTATTGATATTAGCTACTCAGCTGAAAACTAAGATCGATTGATGTTGGGGGTAGCGTTTGAATTAGTGAATCCACATTTGCTTAATTAATTCAGTGGGTGTGCTGGCAAAGGGCTTATATCGATTCATTTCTGCTAGATGAGCATTAGGTTGTGCATGCTGACATTTCTCCATAAATCCTCAGTTTTGCAATAGGATTTATTTGAAGGGTTAAGGTAGACACTGGTCTGTGCTGTTGTCAGGTGCCATTGAGTCCTTTGCAGCTCATAGTGGCCCCACGCACAACAGACTGCCACGCTGCCTGGTCCTGCACCATCCTCCCCATGATTCGATGCTTGCGCCCATTGTTGCAGCCACCGTGTCAATCCATATTGTTGAATACCTTCTCTTCTTTCACCGCTCCTTCACTTTTCTAAGTAGGATGTCCTTCTCCAGGGTCTAGGCTCTTCTGATAACACGTCCATAGTACACGAGGCCAAGTGTACCTCTAAGGCACATTTTGGCTGTACTTCTTACAGACAGATCTGTTTGTTCCTTTGGCAGTCCATGGTAAGTTTGATATGCTTCATGAACACCATAATTCAAAAACGCTGTTTTTTGTCAGTCTTCCTTATGCAAAGACCCCTGGTGGTGTAAGTGGTTGTGCACTGTGCTGCAATCAGCAAGGCTGGAGTTCAAAACTGCCAGCTGCTCCGAAGGAAAAGGCTAAGGCTTTCTACTCCCATAAACTGTTGTGGTCTCAAAACCAATGGGGTCAGTTCTACCCTGTGGTCTGGGGTCACTATGGGTTATCCTCGACTCAATGGCAGTGAGCATCTTTTGTTGTTGTTCTGAGTCTTTAGTCAATGTCCAACTTTCACATATACATGAGTCAATGGAAAAGACCATGTGTTGGGTCCCGTGTACCTTAGTCCTCAGAGTAACATCTTTGCTTTTTAGCACGTTGAAGTGGTCTCGTGCAGCAGGTTTTCCCAATGTAATACATCATTTGATCTCCTGACTGCTGCTTCTACACACATGGACCGTGGGTCCAAGCAAGATGAAATCCTTCACAATGTTAATTTCCCCCCATTTATCCTGATGTTACATATTAGTCCAGGTGTAAGGCTATCTGCTGTATTTACACTGAGCTGTAATGCAGACCGAAGGCTGCAATCCTTGATGTTCATCAGCAAGTGCTTCAAGTCCTCCTCGCTTTCTGCCACCCAGGAACAGCTCAGTAGTTTTCGTTTCAGAAAAGACTGCTTCCCAAGCCGATTTTATGATCGTGCAGTCTATCTTTGTTATCCACCGCCTCCCACAGGTATCTCTCCAGTGGCTTCTATCAAACCCCCTCTTTAGCTCACTCTAAGCTATTTGTAGCTGATCTTGTAAGTTTCCTCTCCATATGGACAGCAATCTAATATTAAAGTGCTGCATCCTACTACTGTCCTCTCAGGCATTACCCAGCAGAGGGAGGTGGGAAAGCCAGACGATACTAGGGATTTTATTCATCTTAGCTTCTGCGGGTCTGACCTGCTCCCCCACTCCCCCGAAACACCATTGTTTTACACAATGCTCTTCCTTTCCCATAGACCTGTTTCCTCTCTGCTCTGCACTTTGAAGCCACCTGCCCCAAACCAAACCCTACCCCCCCCCCCATTACAGTTAGCAGTGTCACTGTCTTGCTAATCACAAAGACCAGTAAGATGGAAGCCACACAGCTCCCTCCTGGTCCCAATACATAATCAACTGGCAAGTCCTTCTGTTCCCATCTCGACACGTTCCTCAAATCTCTCCTCTTCTGTGACTGTTCTGCTTCAAACTTCTCCCACTGGCTGGCACCTCAATAAAGGGCTCCTAACTAGTGTCATCCAGCAAGTGTTGGTTTGCTAGCCACAAGGCTGGAAATTCAAATCCACCAGCTGCTCCTGGGGAGAGTAGGCTGCCAGCTCCTGGAAAGATTTCCAGGCCATAAATCCCTCTACCGACGCATGCAGCCACATGGAGTGATGCGGCACGGCAGGAGGATCACGGACCAATCTGGTTCCAAGTTGGGTGCAAACATGGCTGGGCTCCGGCAGCTCTTTGGGTGGCCAGCAAGCAGGAAGGTGAAGAAAGAAAGAAAGAAAGAAAGAGAGAGAGAGAGAGAGAGAGAGAGAGAGAGAGAGAGAGAGAGAGAGAGAGAGAGAGAGAGAGAGAGAAAGAAGGAAGGAAAGAAAGAAAGAAAGAAAAAAAAAAGAGAGAGAGAGAGAGAGAGCGAGCGCACAGTTCCCAGGGTTCACACTCTTATACCATCAAGGTGTCATCAGGCTGTGACTTAATTGACAGGTTTGACTCCAACCCTACACTCACTCCTTGCATCTTCAAGTTGACATCGAAGTGTCTGACTCCCCCTGCCTCCGAGTGCTTAGCTGTTTTAGTACCAGGGCTCCTTTACGACTCACCCAGGTGAACAGGTGTGTGTCCACATACGAATTGTTTTCCTCTAGATGTGCGGAATCAGAAGCTACTGAGGCTACAAAGGCATCCTCTCAGCTCAATCCCCCCACCTGTACGGATTCAGAATCTGGTTTTTGATCCGATTCCCAGTCGGTGTGCACAATTCAGCTTGAGAAAGCCCACTTGGGGAATGCTTACCAGCTCTTGTCAGCTGGACAAAGCCGTGCCTTTTGCCCAGCCCGCTGCGTGCTCTCTGTGAATGCACCTGCCTCTTCCTTCCAGGAGGCTCGGGGCTCCTTACGAGTGCTGCCATTTCCAGCCCTCCTGTGATCCCTGCCCTGTGGGACAGCTCAACAAATGTTGGTTTATTGAAATTGGACCGACCTCTGGGTCAGCTGGGAACGTACAAGCCGGATCCCTACTGACATGGCCTTTTGCACGGAGCGGTCGCACTTGCTTTGGGCTGAGCAGATGCTGGTTTTGCCTCCTCTTTCTGCATTCACAGATGGTCCAAAGCATTTCCTCCTGGAGAGTGGATGGCTGCCCGGCGCGTGCTGTGGGCCAGGCAGCTGGGTTTCCCTGTTGGTTAGCTGCCAGGCCCTGCTGATTGAATCTTTCTTCAGGGACTGAATACTTGGTGCTTGTTCCTGGAGGGCCCTCACTGGAGTTCAGTGTGGCAAGAGCAACTTCATTAGCAGGAAGTTGTTCGCCACCACACACATTTGGCGGACTGGAGTAACTTATGCTCTTTTCAATTTAAAACTCCTTAGCGTGGAACCGCCACAACTTGATCACAAAATCACTGTCGATTTCCCATCCTCTCCCTCGCAGAACTGGTCTGTTCATTGTGGCACCTAACCCGTGACTGACGCATGCTGTTGCTGGTACTTGCTGCTGTGTTCTCCCTGGCTCACAGGGACTCCATGTATAGGGGACAGAATGTTTCCCAGCGTTGCGCCACCTCCAACCCCGTGATCAGACTGCTGTGTTCCACAGGGCTTCCGTTGCCTGGTTTGAGGAAGTAGAGAATCAGGCTCTTGTACCTCGTGTGTCTCCGTTTGAAAGTTCTACTTACTATTAGCACAAGGTGACCAGATTTTCACATTGGTAAAGGCGGGGCGCCATTGACAAAACTCAGATCCTGGTGAAATAGTCACATGGCAGCCAAAACCCGTATACCCTAGCTTGCCATGCATTCTTTCCAAAAATCGGGAAAATTTTTAAGATGCTGCGGGATGTGGGAAAAATTGTTAAAATTCCGGACTGTCCCACCAAAAGCGGGACATCTGGTCACCTTACATTAGAGCAACTTGCAAATATCCACTGATCAACAGTTGGTAGCTATGTATGAGGTACATTGGCTGGGAACTGTATTAGGCAGGGTTGTGTAGAGAAACAAAACCAGGACACTTATGAATATATATATTACATATATATTATATATATATGATTTATGATTATATATATATATTCCTATTGGTCAATAAACCTAAATCTCACAGGAACCAAACTGGAGACTCCTAGATGAAAGGCATGAGTTCTACTTCTGAATCATCGCCCCTCTGGAATGACATATTCCAAAATGTTAACATGAGGTTGGGTCTTGGGTCCTTTCTCCCAATTACTCTCCTATATTTACAATCAGTATAATCTTTTGATATTTAGTAAGTTTAGACTGTCTGATTACCATCTTTTAACACTAATAAGTTTAGTTTTTTTTTAATTTTAACAATTAATTAGGGGCTCATACAATTCTTATCACAGTTCATACATATACATACATCAATTGTATAAAGCACATCCATACATTCCCTGCCCCAATCATTCTCAAAGCATTTGCTCTCCACTTAAGTCCCTTGCATCAGGTCCTCTTTTTTTTTCCCCTCCCTCCCCTTTCCCCCCTCCCTCATGTGCCCTTGGTAATTTATACCTCATTGTTTAGTTTTTTTATACTGGTTTTTAATCTTAAAATGGAATCCTTAATTTAAATTACCCAAAATATGTAGTAAATCGAGCATCTCATGCATACCCACTATGGAGACTTGCATGGGTCTATAATTTTAAAGTAGTTTCTCAAAGATTCCAAAACTAGAGTTCCCAAAATAGGATTTACTCATTGCAGTTTTGTTGCATGAGAATATTAAAAATGTCAGTGAATGGAAACACAGGGAATCTAGGACACATGAACCCCTCAGAACCAATGGTGAGAGTGGCGACACCAGGAGGGAAGGGGGTGTAGAAAGGAGGAAACAATCTTGGGGATCGAAATATAATCTCCTCTCTGGGGGACGGGCAACAGGAAGGTGGGTGAAGGGAATTTATAATAATTTATAAATTATTCAGGGTTCATGAGGGAGGAGGGAATGGGGAGTAAGGAGGAGGGTGAAAAAGGAAAATGAGCTGATTCCAGGAACCCAAGTGGAAGGCAAATTTTGAGAATGATGAGGGCAACGAATGTATAAGGGTGCTTTACTCAATTGATGTATGTACGGATTATGATAAGATTTATATGAGCCCCAATAAAATGATTTCTAAAATAAATAAATGTCAGGGAAAAATCAGCATGCAGATGTCCTTAGTCCAGGCACTAAATTTGATTCACACTGACTCTTTTTTTTTTTTAACCTCAGATACATTGTTTTCAACCTGAGCATTTGAATGTTTGGAGTTTTGTTTTGTTAGTAATTTGTTGTCAAAAATGTACACGGCAAAACATATACCAGCCCAACAGTTCCTGCATGCACAATTCAGTGCCATTGACTTATCGGAAGGGTGCACCATCCTTGCCTTCCATGTCTGCGTTTTTCCTCCACCGTTAACACACACGTGCTGCTCTCTGAGGATGCCTCCTACTCTTTCCAGTTGCTGGTGTCACTTTGACACTATCCATGTAGTTCTTTAAAGAGCATAATTCTCAAGACAGGTGGTCTTCTTAATTCTCAAGACAGGTGGTCTTCTTGAGTTGAGCTAAACTATGTTAAGTGTTCAGGGTGTGATCGTTTGGTTTTAAGTGTTCAGGGGGTATTTCAGGGGGTAAAGTTTATCTAAGGACCCAACTCATCCGTGTGTTAGAATAACCAACCACTTGAGATAGAAAGGGCAGCATGTGTCCAGATGGTTAAGAAACGAAGGAAGTGGGGTTAAGAGATGGTACATTGAGGGGATAGCAATGTATGACTGAAAACAAAATGTGTGTGAATTGTTAAATGGAAAACGACATACTCTGTAAATCTTTACCTGGTTCACAATAAGAATAAAACAGTAACAAAGATTGCCTAAGGGAAACAGCTCCAGTGGTTCCCTGGCCACCATGGCCCTAGAGAAGCAGGAGTCCACTAGAGTTTGAAACTCTATTCTGAATTTCCAGTTGTTTCTTAATGATTCTTCTACGCGAGTTTTGATCAAATTGTTCAGAAGTGGTAATGAATACCAATGTTTTCTAGAATGGTGGCAATGGAGACAGTTTCCCATAGAGTCAACTAATGACAAATTCCATATCCCCCTCGTTTTCCTGACTCTATTACTCCCTCTATTGTTCCAGGCAAATAGAGGCCAGTGGTGGCATAATGAGTCGGGCTGCTAACCTCAAGGTCAGCAGTTCAAAACCACTAACCACTCCATGGGAAAAAGTTGAGGCTTTCTATTCCCACAAAGAGTTACAGCCTCAGGTACGATAGGGTGGTTATAAATAGGAATCAATTTGATGGCCATGCATTTGATTTGAGTTTTGGTGGCTTGGGTGGGTGGGTGGATAGGTGGGTACCTGTACATTTTTAAGAGCACAGAACAACAAACTGAAGGGTCGGAGAGAAGCACTAAATATAATATTAGGACATTTACCCAGATATCCTATGAAATAATTAGCTCCAAATGAATGAATCAAATCTCATGATGTTTCTCTTTCTTTGAAGTGTGGGGGAGGGGATTCATTGTTATCAATATACCTGAGGAGCCCTGGTAGCATACTGATATTCCCCAAATAATTCCTGAGCTCTTTTTATCCTTTGCCTTTATCTGCATGAAACATTCATACTATATTTTTCATAAAGCCTTCCTACACCTTCCGAGTCAGAATTAATATGCCTATACCTATCCTCCTTAAGCACACTGTCTACTCTTCCTTTCATAAATTTTCATGTTCTAATCTTAGGAAAAAATAAAATAATATTTTTGTCAAGTAATATTCCAGTTCATAACGAACCTGGATGACAGTGTAGAAGTGCCCCGTGATGTTTTTAAGGCTAGAATTTTATGGAAGTCTGTCTAGTCCATACTACTGGTAAAGGATATTGAAAGTGCCATGGAATGCTAAAAGAACAAACAAATCTGTCTAGGAAGAAGTCTGACCAGAGGGCTCCTTAGTGGCAAGGAGGGCAAGAATTTATCCTACGTGCTTTCCACATGTTGTCAGGAGAGACCAGTTCCTGGAGAAGGACATCATGACTGGTAGAGAAGCAAGGAAAGCCCTGTATGAGATGGACTGACACAGTGGCTGCAACAATGGATCAAGCATGGGAACAATTGTGAGGACAGCCTAGGACCACAGGAGTGGGCAGTGTTTCATTCTGTTTGTGTAGGTCACTCACTGTAGGTCAGAACGGACTCAATGGCACTTAACAAGAACATTCTTCAACTGCATGTATGTCAGTGTTTTCTCTGACTGGAGAACAGAGGATGGGCCTTGTCCATCTGTCAACCCCTGTGTTTGTCGTGTGCCATTGAGTTGGTTCTGATCCAGAGAAACCTTAAGTACAACAGACCCAAACACCACCTAGCTCTATGCCCTCCTCACAACTGTTCCTACGCTTGAACGCGTTGCTGCAGCCACCATAACAATCCATTCTCTTGAGGGCCTTCTGATTTTTCACTGCCCCTCTACTTCACCAAGCAGGATGTCCTTCTCCAGGAACTGGGCTGTCCAGAAAACATGTCCAAAGTTATGTGAGATGAAGTCTCACCATTCTTGCCTCTAAGGAGGGAGCACTCTGGTCATACTTCTTCCAAGACAGATCAGTTAATCCATTTCGCAGCCCACTTTCAGTTTCTTCTCCAGGATCACAATTCAAATGCATCGCTTATTCTTTGATCTTCTCTATTAAATGTTCAACTTTCACATACATAGGAGGCAATTGAAAATACCACGGTGTGTGTTGGGCCTGCCATCGTTCTCAAAGTGGCATCCTTGCTATTCAACACTTGAAAGAGCTCTTGGACAGCAGATTTACCCAGAGTGATGTGTCCTTGGATTCCTTGACTGCTGTTTCCATGAGCATTGATTGTCTAAGCAAGGTCTAAGCAAGACAAAATCTTTGTTTATAATTATGCTACTACTTATTGGTTGAGTTGGAGGATGTTGGTCTTCCTTAATCGAGTCATGATCCATACCAAGGTCTGCAATACTCAATCTTGCTTGTGATATCAATGAGACAGACTTACTATTTGCACAACATGCCGGGTACTCTTTCTTTGGAATGGGTACAAATATGGCTCTCTTCCCGTCGGTTGGCCAAGTAGCAGGCCTGTATATTTCTGGCATGTGATTCACCAGCTATTGAAACATTCTAAATGGTATTCCATCAATTCCTGGAGTCTTGTTTTTGGCTAATGCTTTAAGTGCAGCTTGAACGTCTCCCTTCAGCACCCAGCACCACTGGTTCTTGCTCATATGCTGCCTCCTGAAATGGTGGAATGTTAGCTATTTCTTTTTGGTATGACTCTATTATTTCCATCTTTTTTTGATGCGTCCTTCATCTTTCAGTATTTTCTTCTTAGAATCTTTCAAGATTGCAACCCAAGACTTGAACTTTTTCCTTGAGCTTTTTCAGTTTAAGGTATGCTGAGCATGTTCTTTTTCGGTTTTCTAACTCTAGATCTTTGCACATTTTCCTGATAACATTTGACTTTGTCTTCTCAAGCTGCTCTTTGAACATTTCTCCCCTACACCACCCAAATTGACTTGCACACAATAATATGTAGCAGTTGTATAGATTAAAATAACAATGTGTTATCAGATAATCTAGGTAAAGCACGAATATCAGAGACAACAACATGCCTATCCCTTTGCCATATAGTGATGGCTTACTTGTTACAGGGATGTTATGCCACCAGTCTGTCGAATTCCAGATAGGTCACTCTGGGTGGACAGGTTCTACAGGAGTGCTCAGATCAAGATGGAAGAATACTGGTCTGGGGTGCAGTGGGGCATAGCAGCGGACACAGCACCTGCTACTGTCGCTGCCCACGGTGCCCTTTTGCCCAGTGACTCCCTGGGCTGCACGATCTCTCTCCCTCGTGGTCTGTAGCCAGCAGTGTCAGTTTTCTTTCAAAATGTGAAACTTTGGAGGCGAGGTTTGCTGCGCTTGCAAGAGGGCAGATGATGCAGAACTAGAGATGGGAAGACCAAGAGAACGCGGCTGTGGCTGCAGATCATAATCAGGGCAAGCTCACCATTGGGCGCGCTCAAGTCCTCTCTAGTCTGTGGATACAAAGTCAGTTTCCCTGACAGCGCTGCTGAGGGCAGCAAGGTGGTCAACCTGCCCGCCCCCACTTCCTCTTAAGCCCCACACGTCAGAGGGTGTAGGAGGAGAAAGCTGTGTGGAGTGTAGTGTTGGGGTGGGATGGGGGGGTTGCTGAGAGCTTTGGTAACTGTAAAACCCCACTTGAGGGGAGTGAACAACAGAATCACATATGAATGGATATAGTGGATGGTGTGAGATATGGGGTAAATAAATAAATAAAGGTTCCTGGGAGTA
The DNA here is from genome assembly GCF_050624435.1 of Tenrec ecaudatus. NCBI lineage: Eukaryota > Metazoa > Chordata > Mammalia > Afrosoricida > Tenrecidae > Tenrec > Tenrec ecaudatus. The sequence continues at coordinate 24,896,836 of NC_134539.1, read as the reverse complement.
GGGGGTGTGCATAAAAGAAAGCTGATATCAAGGAGTTCAAGAAGAAAGAAAATACTTTAAAACTGATTGTGGTAGCAGTTGTACAATACTGCTTGATATGATTGAGCTATGGAATGTTATGATATCTGCAAGAGTTTCCAATAAAATGATTTTTTAAAAAGAATAAAGTTCTGGTGCTCTGTTTATGAAAAGTAAGCAATGAAAACCTCTTGGACCATAAACGACTATTGTCTGACATGATGCTGGAAGATGAGTTGCTTGGATTGGAAGGCAGAACCTACGGGCTCTAACAATAGACTCAGACTCACTGCCGATCGTGGAGCTGGGGCCAGGACCAGGCAGGGTTTCTCCTCTTACAGATACGTTTGCCATGAGTTGGAGACAACAAAGGATGCTTTTTTATTAAACAAACATTAACAATCATTCACTAGCAACAACAATATTTGAGCGCGTGGGAATTTGAAGCTTTCTATGGTCCTTATTGGCTGTGTGATCTTGTCTACAGCATACCTTTCCATTTCCTTTCTGTGGAAATATGAAACAGGGATAGACATATAATTTCTTTCTTAAAGACGTCAGCATCGAGTGGATTCATCTAGGTAAAGCACTAACCCTGCGTAGGTGTTAGTATTTTATTTATTCCCATTATATTGATTGTATCTGCCTATTTGCTTCTTACTAGATTATTAGGCACGACTGAGGAACTTGGCATTGCCAATTCTGTCTAACCATTCAATGTCAGTACCACTCATAAAGGATGCTGGAAAGAAAGCTGTTGGAAATGAAGGCTTTCACTCCAAAACCATTTTTAAAAAACGATAGGGACTTTAAGATGCAGGAGGTAACTTAACCATCAGGATATTTTGGCTGCAGTTCACAACAAATAAATCTGTTAGAGATAATTTATGCAGAAGCTGTTCGTGTCACAGGGAAGAGGTTCGATTTGAGGAGCACATACTTCTTTATTACCAGATGATTCATTGAAAATCCCAATTTGCAATGATTTGCCTAGTGGAAGGGTTGTTGGTCGTAAAAACATCACAGTAGAAAATTCAACGATGAATGTTATTTATGCCAAAGACATACATTTGTATTAGCTACACACATCCCAATGTGTGTGCATAAGAATTACGACAGCACTGATAATTCACATGAGGCCCAAGGAAGGGTGAAAGTCAGCATTTCTGATCAGCTGTACAAGATAATAGTTTGGACACAAAAATGAGTTCAGTATCCCTATACGAAAGATAGGCTTATTAACAGGGCCACATTTTCTCAGACTCGGTTAGTAGCCCAGAGGATGGGGAGAGGAAAGGTAAAGAATGGCCTCCAATAACAAACATCTCAGACTTCCCGGAATGCTTTTCTGAAGTGTCATAATTACAAGAAAGATAATTAACTTATTCTCATGGGTATCATTGAGAGTCCTCCAGAAATAATCACACAAAAGGGATAATACTTGCTAATAGTGTTTATGATTTGATATGAACTATAGAGTAGTCAAAGGAGCCCTGGTGGCACAGTGATTACACATTGGGCTGCTAGCTGAAAGGTCAGCGGTTCAAAAACACCCACAGCCCTCTGGGAGAAAGATAACAGACTTTCTATTCCACTAAAGCTTTACAGTCCATGAAACCCACGGGAGAGTTCTACTCTCCCCGACAGAGTTGCAGTGCATTGGAATTGACTCAAAGGCAGCGAGAAGAAGCATATTCAAGAAACTGTGCTGGCAGAGTGGGTTGTACCCTGACCCTAAGTTCACCATCAGTTTTTGCAAGGGAGGAAAATAAAGCTATCTTCTCTCCAAGGGAGCAGTTCTGCTCTGTGCTAAAGGCTCACTGTGAGTTGGAACCGACATGCTGGTGATGAGATAGAATAGCCTCTGCAAATAAGAACCTTTTAAACAAACATTAACAAAATTATTTCATTTTCTTTGCAGCCTTTTCTTTTTTAATTTTACCTTCTTCTATTTAAATTTTTCCTTTTTAATTGTACCTTTTCCTATTTCCTAATGTCAGGGGTGGATGAACCAGATGCAGAACTCAGACAAACAAGACATTACCAAGTTTCCTCACAATGTCAACTTATATTCATGCTAGTTGATACTTGTATTAGTACCTACTCATATTAGTAGGCCACACCCCCAGATTTGACCTGATGAAAGGGGAAGCACTCCACTCTACTCTTCCCACAACTACTTGGCTGCTCACATAAGATCCCATTGTGGACTTGATTAAAGTATGTTTGATCACATTATGGGAGACTCCTGGCCCAGCCAAGTTGACACAAAGCCCAACTATCACAGCCTCATTGTGCTCATTTCTTAGAAGGTTCAAAGTCAGGAGAGGTGCATTCCAAGAGACACCGTTGGCATCAGTGTGTCCATCCCGATGATAATTTGGCAGTTGGTGTTATTTTTTTTTTGGGGGGGGGGGTGCCAGATTAAGACTTGGCATTTTACTGAGCCAAATCCTCTGTTTAATTATAGAGGTGAGATAATTGCCAGAGGAGTAGTTCAGTTAATAATTATAGAAAGCCCTATTTAGCAAGAAAAACAGGGTAGAACAAAAGCTGACTTCAGTCACACTGACTGTCAGAAATAGGGAGTTTGAAAATTATTTATCCATTGGAATCAAATCAAATTGTATCATATCGATGATAATGTTGCTGCGGAACTTCCTCACCGATGCCTTCGGTTACAGGAGGTTTGGTTTGTGAAATATGTGAACGGGCAAAGTCTGGACATGCGCAGAAGTAGTATGATATTAGCAAGAATACATTACCCTAAGGATGTACAATCTTTTACTGAAAAGAAAACTGAAAAACAATTCATCTAAATGTCCTGTTAGAATGCTAGACATTTGAAGATAGGAAAAGGCAAGCGTGTATAAAAATATTCGAGATATCGATCACCCCATCCCCATCAAATTAAACTGTCAGTGAGCATACGGGTTTTATTTGTGAAATGCACACTTCGGGCTAATTTATGCTGCACTTAATTGGAAATACCACAAGAATTTTTAATAAGATCACCCCTAGCACATGCAATTTGTTTGATATAAACATTGTGATCCAAATCAGTTAATTCTTTGTAGAGATGGCTGGCCAAATTACTCTTCAGGGTTCATGTTTTCATTTCAATAGTTAATACTCTTAAACTCTGTGCAATTATACTACGTGACAATACATTCGTTAAGCTACATTAAACCTACATTCTGTGTCTAGTTAAATGGTTTCTCAATGTATAGCTTTGACAGTTAAGAAAGGGTTGTTTTAAAAGGGGATACCTGTTGGTACTTAAAATATTTTTAAGGAATGTGTTATTGACTATGCCTTCAGATTAAAGCAATTAAGTTGTTTGTTTGTTTTCTTAAGAAAATTCTGCACACAATTTTTCAGGAACCAAATAATTAGGACAACTTTTTCTGGACATTTTGATATTAGAGAAGACACTGCGGCTTTACATTTTACAGAAATTTTTAAATGAGGCTTTAAAAATTTTTTAGGTTACATTATAAAAGTGATATTATGTAACTTTGCTTAGACAATAAACAGAGATAAATGCCATTTAAACGATGTTAAACCTAGCAGCAGAAAGAAATTTTGGGTGTATTTTCATATTTTTGCTTGCACGGTTTGAGTAACAGGCTATGAGAAAAGGATGCAGTTATGCAGAGTTCTACTATGTTCTTAGCGATTTCTAATTCTTTTGGTTTGGGCCTAAACCATATGTCTCTTTAAGCTGCCCATTCTTGTGAAATGCCCTGGTGGGTTTACAGTGTCCCCCGCAGAAACATCAGGAACAGTTCTGCTCTATTATATCGGGTCACTGTACATAGAGTCAACTCCATCGTGGTGATTTTGGATCATGGGGAAGCAGTGCAATATGATTTAAGAGGCCCTTGTCATTGATTCTGATGGTTTGCCCACACCCACAGCTCACTGTAACATTCAAGTGGTATTTCAGTTCTTAACATGTCTGGCACTTTCTCCTTTTCAATCGATTAGATCACTTGGATGAAGTAATTATTTCTGGCCCGGTAGCTGCCATGTGTCAGCATGTTCTTCAGAAGTGAAGTGAACTTACCCCATTGCCAGTACCTATGTGTGGCCACTTCTAAAATCTTACCATTCTTTTGTCCTTCATACACACACAAAAAAAAAATCTCGATAAAAACATTACTAGATGCTTGATATTTCAAAGCTGTGAAGGCATTTGAATGATCACTGTGTTAGTCTGGGTAGACTAGAAAAACAAATTCATAGATACTCATGTGTAAAGGAAAGAGCTGTATATACATGAGCAATTAAATATTGAGAAAACATCCCAGCCCCGTCCAGATCAAGTCCATAAGTCTGATATTAGCCCATATGTCTGATACCAATCTATAAAGTCCTCTTCAGACTCATGAAACACATGCAATGACACTGAAGGAAGGAAGATCACAAGCCAGTGGGTGAGAAGTCTTGTAGATCCAGTTGTGTTATAAGCATCTCATGGCTTCTCCAACTCCCAGGACCCTGGCTGCGTCAGGGTAGCTTCATGAGACTTCTCATCAGAAATGTCTCACTCCATAGCCCTTCAGGGGACAACCCTGGAGACAGAGTGTGGAAATTACCCCCGATCTGACCCCACCACACCGAGGAAAACACTAAGGGCATGCAGCAGAACAGCAAAGGTTGCAGAGCAAGAAAGTTCCAAGGAAGTACCAAATATAGACATTGGGGCCAGAGTGTGGCATTCCATCAGACTCGACTGGAAAAACTCCTAAAGGTTAAGAAACAGACCTTAAACTATTTACAGGCTTTTAATTTTTTTGTCATTTGTTTTTGTTGTTTTGCTTTATTGTTCTGTTATGCTGTCTTGCTTTGTGCATATTATTATCTCTGCAGGTATATTTAGATAAGACAAGCTGGATGAACAATCCAGAGGAGAAAACAACAGGGCTGATGGTTCTGAGAGGAAATGAGAGAGGGGGAAGTGGAGGAAAGGAAGTAGTGTTAACCAACCCAGGGAGAAGGGAACAACAAGTGATCCAGTATCAGTGACTAGGAGGGTGCAAGAGTCCTGGTAGACCTTGATCAAGGACAATGTATCCGAGAGGAATTACTGAAACCCAAATGAAATTTGAGCAGGATAGTGGGACAAGAGGAAAGTAAAAGGAAATAGAGGAAAGAACTAGGAGACAAAGGACATTTATAGAGGTCTAAATATAGGCATGTACTTATGTAAATATTTTTATAAATGATGATGGGAAAATAGATCTATGTACATATATTTATAGGTTTAGTATTAAGGTAGCAGATGGACATTGGGCCTCCACTCAAGTACCCCCTCAATGCAAGAATATTTTGTTCTATTAAACTGGCATTCCATGATGCTCACCTTCCCAACAATTTCACTGAAGACAAAGTGGTACATAAGCAAAGGTGATGAAGAGAGCTGGTAGTGCCCGGCTATCAAAAGATATAGCATCCGGGGTCTTAAAGGCTTGAAGATACACAAGCAGCGATCTATCTCAGAAGCAACAAAGCCCAGATGGTAGAAGCACACCAGCCTGTGTGATCACAAGGTGTCAAAGGGATCGCATATCAGGTATCAAAGAACAAAAGATCATATCATTGTAAATGAGAGGAAGTGCAGAGTGGGGACCCAAAGCCCATCTGTTGGCAACTAGACATCCCCTTCCAGAAGGATCGCAGGGAGGAGACAAAAGAGTTGTGATGAAGTAATGAAACACAACTTTCCTCTAGTTCTTAAATGCATCCTCCCCCGACTATCATAATCCCAAATTTACCTTGCAAATCCATCTAGATACCAGAGAATATGCAAGGGTAAAGATAGGAACTGGGGGCAATGAATGTACAGATGTGCTTTACACAATTGATGTATGTATGGATTGTGATGAGTCGTATGAACCCTTAATAAAATTTTTTTTTTAAAAAAAGATAGGAACTGGAAACACAGGGAATCCAGGACAGAGGAACCCTTCAGGACAGTGGTGAGAGTGGCAATACCAGGAGGGTGGAGGAAAGGTTGGGTGGAAATGGGGAACCGATTACAATCATCTACATATAACCCCCCTCCCTGGGAAATGTACCACAGAAAACTGGGTGAAGGGAGATGTAAGACAGTATAAGATATGACAAAATAATAAAAATTTATAAATTACCAAGGGCTCAAGAGGGAGGTGGATACAGGGAGGGGAAAATGAGGAGCTGATACCAAAGGCTCAAGTAGAAAGCAAATGTTTTGAGAATGATGAGGACAACAAATGTACAAATGTGCTTGACACAATGGATGGATGTATGGATTGTGATAAGAGTTATATAATCCCCTAACAAAATGATTTTAAAAAAGAGAGAAATGTCTCGCAAGGAGGGGTCTTGTCAGTAGTCACAGTATGTCTCATCTCCAGTGATGTATTCATCTCCTTAGCGCCTCCAAATCGGGTCATCAAGCTATTACCTGATTGACAGGTAAACTCCACCCCCCTTCCTTCATAAATCTCAAATTGACAATAGATTGTGTAACTACCACAGACCACCCCTCGTCAATTTGACACTTTCATATAATTCTTTAGCTATATACAATTTTCAAACAAACAATAAAATCATATCTTTACCTAACAGAATACAAGTAAAATGCATACAATTCAATAAATGGCACCCTCATTTAAGCATACCATTCTGTAAGTGAACAAAACAAAAATATCCTATGCCTAACAATTGTTCGAGTAACACCTACACCTTAATCCTATAATCCTATGACTATATTCCCCCACCTATGTAAGGTTGTAAGTTAACCACTTCATGCCTTTGTCCACCACATTTTGGGTAACCAATTTCTACACTGCCCACGTACATCCACCCAGTGCTCTGAGGAGACAATCATATTCTTTAATATGAAGAATGTTCATTCTATTTGGAACTTTGTGAATTCCGTACCCACAAGTAAAGTCAAATCAAGAGAGGTCATCCATTAAGTCAGTACACCAGTTCACAAGCTCAAATAAATTTTCATCTGGTCAGGTTCTGGTCAACTCAATGTGAGCTGCCTCACTTAGCTTCACCAGGGTCTCCATTGGTTGCCTTCCCTTTAGACCATGGATTCGTCTGTCACAAATTCTCAATAAGCCTAGCCCCCTGGTGCTAGGTCATGAACTTCAGACCAGTCAACCCACTCTCATCTTCTCCTCTAGTTCCTGTAAACCAAGTCCATGGGTATCAGTGGCCAAACTTAACCAATCTCTTTATTGCCACCTTTCTCTCACTTCCACTCAACGAGTGGATCCAAATGGTCACCTAGCAAGCATTTCAAGATGCCACACGCTCCCTTTAATATTCAGTCCTAGAGAGTTTTCTTCATGGTTCCAGATTTTTTTCAGCTTCTGACAAAAACTACTAGTCCAAACTTCAAAAATCCAGAGTTCATTTTTTCTTCAATCTGTCAACAATCCCCTAGGCATGTCTCTTGAAATGCAAATATCCTGAGTACTCCAAAGCACTGAATGGGGCTTATCTTTTAAGAACCTTCTTTGCAGGTGTGTCCCAACCCATTTAAAGACTCAAGTTTTAATGGCTTGAAGGGAAGTGGACTTACAAATGGGGTTCTCTATTTTTCATGCTTCCCAGTAATTATTTCTAGCAATCATTATATCAACAATAATAAGCAGAAGAAATCAGTATAAAAAAAGTAGCATCAGATACTAATTTCAATTCTTAAAAATAGTCAAATTCAATCCCATAATTCTTTATCTAAACTATTCCATTGTTACAAAAATATGGGATTAGGCCTCTGACAGCATTGCTGCAAGCCAGGGCCAGGCCTTCTGTCAGCCATTATAGACCTCAGTCAGCCATTTTCTCTAACCAGCATGGTCTCTCAGAAATTCAATGAGAGATTTCTACCCCTGAACTCAAAAAACACATTAACAACATTCATTTTTGCCGTTTCACACAGGAATGACCAAAGATTACAACCAAACAAAATAATCAAAATGGTAACTTCCCATATTCTTTCCAGAAAACACCCAGTAAAGTGCCTGGACAAATCTGACCTCTGGCTAGCCAAAGAAGAAAACTACCATGAGGGAGAGGTCAAGAAAACATCTACTCCCCAACTTCATGATTTATTTCTCTAGTACCCTTCTACCAAAGTGCCCCATCCCTTCATTCATAAGTCGTAAATTGACAACAGATTATGTAACCACCATATGCACTAATGTAGATACTTCTGAAATTCACAGTAATTGTTCATTTACTGGGAAACCCTGTGGAGTGCGATTGAGTAACATACTCAGTTGCTAACCAAAAGGCTGGATAGTTGATTCCACCCAGAGGTGCCCTGAAAGAAAGGCCTGATTGAAAATCTTAATAATTGAAAATCCCATGAAGTAGTTTTACTCTGACATACATGTGGTTACCAAGAGTCAGAATTCACTCAATGGCAACTATTTTTTGTTTGTTTCATTAAGGTAATATCTTTCCTAGCTGACTATAGTTTCATTAGAATAGGGTTCTCATAAAAATTTTAATTGCCACATTATTCACAAATTAATTTAGGTGGATAATTTTAGTGGGACTACAATGGTAGCAGAAACATTCCTCTTATCTTCAATGAATCATTGTCAGCCACAGCTAGTAAACCAGCTGCTCAGAATTTAAGCTTTAAGTACCATTCCCTCCTCAGGATTTGGACGATATTGTTTAGTATTCTTGGATTACACATGCTGGTCTTCTTCTTCCCTGTACATTTAGCTAATACCTTATAGAGATGGCTCCCTATTTTAACACAAGCCTACAGAATTCCACACATTATTCTTTCTGATAGCCAGGCCACATAAGCTTCATTCACCATACTTTGCTATAGCACCCATATCTTCAGTCATCAATTCGTGGGGGTAGGTATTGAACAGGGCCATGTCACAAGAACAAATTGCTCTTAGATTAGGATAACAATTAAGTGTAAATTCAAAATCTATCACTGGTTCACTTTAAAGACATTATTTTTATTTTAATGAAGGTCATACTACCATTAATTTAGTCACTGGTATAGAATTTAAAACATTGTCAAGAGAAAGAAAGTATACACGAATAGGACCGTTTTTCAGACCAGAATAGTGTGTTGATGTGTACAGATAAGCAACTTAGGTGATCAGACACTATTTGTGTATATTTACGTTGAGGGTTGGAGATAGGACAAAACTTCCATTAATGCTCCCTCCCAAAGGCAAAGAGGAACAACTCAGCCTCAGGCACAGGGGAGCTTTGCTGTTTCTTTAATCTTCCACTGGTGTGATTAAGATAAAGTCCAGTTCACTTAGTGGGCATTCCAAATAAGCTCTCTTTGGTGTGGTCTATAAGGGATGTTGTGTACCTCAAAAAGACAGAGTGCAAAGTCCTGGTTGTCCAGAGTGCAAAGTGCATGGCCTGCATCACCAAAGATTGAATGCAAACTAGGTCAAAGTGTTCAATTTAGGTATATAATACTGAGTTTATTCTTCTACTTAATCTTGGGTGATTTTCCCGAAGGGGTGCTGCCCTGCCCAGTTTATCCATTGACCAAAGCTTAGTTACCTTCTCCAGGAGAGGCATGCCCTCCACCATGCTTCTTTTGACTTGGATTTCCAATGAAGTTCATGAATCACTCTTGTAAGGGTGTCAGTTACATTGGAGTGACCATAGAGTGGCCGTGTGTGGTGGGAGCTGGTTGGTCGTCTTACATCATCTAAATCTGACCCAGTTGCATTGAGGCCTCTCCTGTCAGGGTAGTTTTTAAAGCTGCAAATCTTGATCTTCATCAGGAAGTGCAAGATTTTGCTATCTGCATACCAAAGGTTGTTAATATACCTTCCTCTAAACCTGACATTGCATTCTTCTTCATAAAATCAGGTGTTTCTTATTATTTTCTCAGAGTACAGACTGAATAAATCCAGTGAGAAGATACAGTCCTGACACACACTTTTCTTGCTATTAAACCACATAATATTCCCTTGTTCTTTACACGCACGTTCCTCTTGATCCATGCACAAATTCCACCCAAGCACTCTTAATTGTTCCAGATTTCTCATTCTTCTCAAGGTTATCCCGAGTGAGTTATGATCCACACAGTCTAACACCTTTCCATAGTCAATAAAACACAGGTGGTCATCTTTCTGGTATTTGCTGCTTTCAGCCAAGATCCATCTGATACCGGCAATGATATCTCTTGCTTTACATCCTCTTCTGAATCCAGCTGAGTCTCTGGCAGCTCCCTCGCAATGTACTGCTGTAATCATTGCTGGATGAGCTTCACCAACATTTTCCTTACATGTGATATCAACAATATTGTTATAATTTACATATTCTGTTGGGTTCTCTTTCTTTGGAATGGCTACAAATATGGCTTTCCATCCAGTAGGCCAAGTAGCTGTCTCCCACATTTCTTGACATGGACAAATGAGTGTTTCTAGTGCTTTGGTAGTCCAGGAAATCCTGGATCATTGTTTTTGACTAATCCATTCCACACATAGACTTCTTTCTTCTGTGCCATTTGGTGTTTGCTTTCTTGCTCGTATGCTACTTCTAGTAATGCTAGACTGTCAACTAGGCGGGGCCTTGGTGTATCCTATCTTCTTTTGATGCTTCCTGCATCACTCTTTCAAGATTACAACTCGGGGCTTGGATTTTGAATTTGCTTCTTTCAGTGTAAAATATACTGAGAGCTTTCTTCATTTTTAGTTTATTTACTCTCGGTCTTTGCACATTTCATTGTAATATTTTAGTTTGTCTTCTTGAGCTGCCTTTTAAATATTCTGTTCTGCTCAATTACTTCAACATTTCTTCTATTGGTCTTATCTATTCTATCAGGAAGAGAGAATTTCAGTTTGTATTTTGTCTGGAAGAATTTTATCATATGTTTACATACATGTAGTACATATTACCACAATCAAGGTTCTGAATAATTCCATAATGGCCTGGATCTTTTTGCCCCCCTTTTTGCTATAGTCACACACCTGATATGTGTGTATTTATGTAGATTAACTTGTCATAAAAAAATGTTGCAGTTTGTAATTTTTAAAATAGGGTTTCTCTCTATTATTGCTACTCTATATATGCAACTACAGTTTTATGTTACTGATGTTATTTTAGCTTAATACAAAGATCATCCTTACTACTCCATTCAATATTGTTTTTTCTGACTTGTAGAGCTATTCATAATTCTGTTGAGCTGACAAGTGGGTATACTATTTTTGCAATAGCTTGAGCTCAGAATATTATACAGAACCTACTGATTTAATCAATGCCTTGGAAACAATCAATTTGAAAAAACAGTGGCTTTATGTGCTCGAATTTCTTCCCTCAGAACTGATTGCATCTGATAATAAAGACAAGAACTGAGACTTTAAAAACTTAACTTTCAAATGTTCACATTTGTTTTAGAAGCACATATAAAATAAGCAACACTTTCAATAAAACTACTTACCCCAAGAGGAAATTAGCAAAAAATATTAGAAGATAAAATTTAATAAACTGGTATTAGCATTATCACTGGCGAGCAGAGGACAGAGCTATTTCCGAGACTCAGAGCATCTCATATGTTTCAGTGGCGAATCCCTCCTGGTTGTTTACTGCCCCTGTGGATTCGTTTACAGCCCCCCAGCCATGTGCCTAATAGGAAGGGCAGAGCTATTCAAACAAGATCCCTCTTTCTTTTGAAAGTCAAATACAAGCAATTCTCATGCAATGCAGTTGCTAATGCAGGGAACTTAATGGTGTCTGGCTTCCAGATGACAAGGGGAATATATCACCTAATGAAATCCCCCACATTATGTGAAAGGCAGCATAAGTCTTGGTGCCTATCTTCTCAGTTTCCAAAGTACAAATTACCATTAGTAATCAAATAAATGGATATATATATATATACATATATATATATCCCATAAAAAAATCCATGAGCAGTTGAATTGGAATGCTTCAAAATGTCCCATCAGCTGCAACCTTTTGAACCAGTTTAGAAGATGCTTTTCCTCCATTCTTGCGTCTCTGGGCAGACAGAATCCACACCTTGGAAGCAGGAACATGAGCGAAAGTAAGCTTTTAAGAGTGAAAGCAAGGTTTGTAATAGCTCACTCCCACAAAGGAGAACCGGCTGTCTCTTGAGAGGGCAGGTGGAAGAGGGCCGCACCTGGTGCCACTCTGCCATCTTCTGTACCTTTCACACCTTTCTCCGTGAAGGACTGCTCTACTCCCACTTCTACTTTGAGGGTGTGGCTGTGTGCTTGTGTGTATAAGTGTTTGAACTAACTGGTTCCTATTGCTCACGTTCCTCCCATATCCTTTCAGCCTGTGGCCTGCTTATCACTGTTCCTGTTGTGGACTGCCATCGGGTCAGTTCCAACTCAAAATGGGAAAGTAGGATTGCTTCACAGTGTTCCATTGGCAACAGGCTTTCCAGGGGCAGCTCAACAGGCTTTCCTCCTGTGAAATGCCTTGGTGGGCTTAGGGTTCTCTAAGCAGTGCTGATGGCACTATAAAATAAGAGAACAGTTATCCACCATTTGCTATAATCCCTACAGTGCCTTTGTATAATCAATAATCAATAAAATAGAAGTAACCATCATCCAGATATTCTCTATTTTCACTGCCCATGTAAGATAGCCATTGGGACTGCTGAACTCAAGGCAGGATTTCACACTCAGCAGCCCCTTTGCAAGAGAAGATAGGCTGTCTTGGAAACCTTATGGAGTACTTCTGCTTTTACCTGTAGTAGTGTTGCAGTGAGTTGGAACCTGCCAGAGGGCAGTGAGTTTTGGTAATACCAAATCAAAAACTCACTGCCATCCATGAGTAGATTGTGATTCACAGTTGCTTTAAAGGATAGAGCATCCCTGTCCTTAGGATAACCAAAACTGGATTGTTTACTGGAGCAGACTAATCCAACCATGTCCTGTTGGAGTCTACAGAGTTTGAATCTTTCAGTTATTAAACAGGTGCCTCAATCACTGAACACCTAAAGGTATCACAACAAACAAATATTTCAGAAGAATGCAACGCATGAGATGGTTGAACACAGAAAACCGAGGGAAAAATGAAATTAAAAGATCATGAAATTTCCCCCACACAACGTTTGAAGCAATTTCAAGAGCAGAAGCAAATGCTAATAGATTAGACATTCATTTTTTAGTCATTCCTTTAATGGGCTTATTAAAATTACTAATGTTATTTATTACTAAGTAATATAATTACTTAAAATTTACTTAGTATTACTTGATTCCTATGAAATAACGGGCAGAAGTTAGTTTATAGTCCAGTGAAGCGATCATATGAAAAAACAAATGCGATAAAGAGGATTCCTCTTTGACCTCCTTACGCTACAAGTGGCTTCATGCAGTAGCACGGTACTAACCAGCGTGCTGTCCAACCATGGGTATGCAGCTTTTCAGTGGAGCCCAGCTAGAAACAATAAAGAGTCTCTCCAAGTCGTTTCCCTGTTGGTAGATGGGTTAGCTCACAAAATGAGAAGTGTCTTCAATTTCTTACTAGATGTAGACTAGGTGCTGTTTGGCAGAAATGTCACACATGGGTAGTTGTAAAGAAAAAAACCATCCCCCCCCACAGATTAGAAGGCTGTCAGTCTGAATTCAGGGCGCTGGTACTTCGAGAAGGGTATCTCTGTCCTCTCTGGGGTACGAGAACCTCACTCAATTTCTGTGGCCTCCTCACTCCTTCATCCCTTGACAGTCTCCACAAAGCATCTCTCTTCCTCCTTCTCTCTCGGTACCTAAAGGGCTTCTCTTACATCTCAAAGTAAGTACGTTAAAGATGCCCCTAAAATGAAGACATGGTCTCATTCACATCGCCAAAAATAATCTCATTCCTTACTGGGCTTCTCTCCACAGGTAGAGACATTAGGATTCTGACATGTATTTTGGTAGGATACAATTCTGTCTGTGATAGAAAGACACATTGTCCTGGGATCTCTGATCATGAAGAAAAGTGAGGAAAAAATGGTACTTCCGGAACTGGCTTTTGCTGCTGCAGTCTTGCCCTATTGTGGCAGAAGGCAAATTTATTTACTTTCCTTTAGTGGAAAACTAGGAAATTTAATAGTCTGCAATGAGTCACTCTAATATCAATGCAGAACTAATCAGATCCTACTCTATATTTTCAGACTCCAAATAGACCATGAGCAAACTATAATTTTCTATGGTGTGCCTGTCATTTCACAAAATAAAGTGGAAAATGGAAACAATGAGTCATACGATAGAAACTCATCAATATAATCTTTTGCCTCAGTTTATTTGTCTATTTTAAGCCATGAGATTTAAATGTAAGCGGACCATGGATATTGATGCTTGGTTCCTTTAATCGGTTGGTAGGTGCCCTCAGTCAGTTCCAATCCACAGTGACCCCCAGACAACCGAGTCAAACACCACCAGCCTTGTGCCATTCTCATGGTTGCTCTGAGGTTGGGTCTTTTTGAGTTAGTTCTGCTGCTGTAATGTTTTCTACACAACACTGAAGATCGGCCTGGCCCTGCCCCATTCTTATACTCAGTGCTGGGTTTTGAGTCCATCAGTGGCCCCCTATCTCTTTGTACTAACCCTCCACTTTTTTGTCTGGAAAGCCTGATCCCTTCTGATAACATGTCCAAAATAGAAGAGATCACGTCTTCTGGCAGTCCGTCGGATATTTAAGATTCTTTGCCAAAACCATAAGTCAAAGGCATCGATTCTGCTTTGGTCTTCCTTCTGCCTTGTCCAGCTCTCACAAGCATGTGAGACAATTGATTCACACAGAGGTTGACTTTTGTCCTAAATGTGCTTTAGTCCTAAAGTTGGTACTCGTCTTTCACTTTCAATGGAAGTGTAAAAATGTTGTGTCAAGAGTGTCTGACCTCTTTTAGGGCATGGGAAGAAACGCCATTGACAACATCATCCCAAGTCTGATTCCTATGAGGCAAATATCAGCCCTATCTCATCTAGTTAAGTTTTTAAAATTATTTATGACACCAATCATCCCTCCCTTGGCACTCTCTCCTGCTCTGCTGGGGTCAATGATTTATTATATTAGCCACACAGAACTTGCAGGCAATACTCATGATTACAGGGTTTATTAGGGAAGTAGTGAATTAAAATTCAGGATATGATTATTGGAGAACACTTTATCATCATTCCCTCAGGCAAGGTTTCTTTTGGTCACTGGTCTCTTGAAGTCCTTGCTGATCATGATCAATGGCAAATGCTAATAACTGTGATCTTTGGTATGGATGGCAGGCAAGGTCAAGAAAACACAACTCCTCACAACTGGACCAACAGCTTCCTTGTGATAAGCCAAGAAGAGATGGAAGTTTCAAGGATTTCATTTTACTTGGATCCATAGTCAACATTCATGAAGCAGTTGTCAAGAAATCAAACAATGTATTGCACCGGGCAAATCTACTATACAAAACTTCTCTAAAGTGTTAAAGTTCAAAGATTTCCCTTTGAGGCTTACGGTCATAGCACTTTCAATCATGTATGCATGTAAACGCTGGGTAGCAACTAAGGGAGACTACAGAAGAAGCAATGCATTTGAATTATGATGTTGGCAAAGGATGCTGAAAGTACAATGGACTGCTAGAAGGACAGATACATCTGTCTTGGAACGACAACCACTGTGTTCCTTGGAAGTTCATCTCACAGGCTTTGGACAAGTTATCAGGAAGCGGAGTCCCTGGAGAAGGGCGTCGGGCTTGGTAAAATAGAGAAGGAAAAGATAAAGAGCAAAAAGGCTCTAGATGAGACGGGTTAGCACAGTGACTCCAACCAATGGCTCCCACGTGCCAGAGGCTGTGAGGCATGAAGCAGGCAGTGTTTAGTTTTTGTTTTGTTAGTCATAGGTTCCCTCAGAGAAGGAGCCTCCTTCAAGGTACCTAACAACACAACCTAATACAATTGTTTGATGGGAGAGACAAGAGAGTGGCGAAATCGGCTATAAAAGCACTCCATTGAACCTTAGAGAGGGATAAGGTAAGGTGGACTGTTTTCACTTTGTGTCATCAAGAAGGTATTAAAATAATAACTGAAAATAAGAGTAAATAGATGGATGAATCTGGTCTTTTACAAGTATGCCAGAAAGCTAGTGGTATGACTGATGATTTAACCACAAGTCATGTAGCCATAGATGAATGGCATAACTCTTACAAGGAAGAGCGAATTTGATAACATTTCAAGGCTTCTATCAGTTAAAGCAATTCTAGTCCAAGGATCAAATAAAGGTAGGAATATGCTAAAATCAGTGGAATATGGGAGGATAGAGTAGACAATAAAGTCTCCTAATACACATAATTTAAACACCTTCAGTTTCATCTTAAAACCACTATACTTTATCTTCTTATTTTAAAGAAATGAGTAGAGATCATCTTTGTTACATTGTTGACTTTGTGTAAAGAATACTTCATGCACCTTCCTAGGGAATATTTTAAAAGATGGGGTTTCATATTAAAATACATGGAATTATAGTGAAGGTAGAATTCTGTCACTTCCTTCTTAGACATTTAGATCAGCAGTAAAATATTCCTTTTTTATTATTAAATACATTTATTGGGGCCTCTTACCACAATCCATACATCTCTTATCACAATCCATCAGTGTGTCAAGCACATATGCTGCCATCATCATTTTCAAACCATTCTCTTCCCACTTAAGCCCGTGATATGAGCTCCCCATTTCTTCCCCCTCCCCCACCAGCCATTCCTCAGGAACCCTTGATAAGTATAGATAATTCTTTTCATATTACTGGGAAGGATTTCCAGATTGATCCTTGTGATCAGTTCCCCTTTTCTCTCCCCACCCTACCCTAATCCTCTTGGTATCTCTACTCTCATTGTTGGCCCTTGGGGGAAGAGGGGATATCTCTCATGGATTCCCTATGTTGTGGGCTCTTGTCTGTAGCAGTGTGCATGTTCTGGTCTAATCCGGTTTGTAAGAAAGAATTAAGATCATGATAGTGGGGAAAGAAGCACCCAAGAACTAGAGGAAAGTTGTGTGTTTCCTAGGTGCTAGACTGCACCCTAACAGGCTCATCTCTTCCCTGTGACCCCTCTGTAGGGGAATATGCAATTCATTCTTAAAAGAGCATTCAAGAAACATTTAGAGACTTTATGTAACATGTTGGGACTCTCATCTCTTTTAAGCACATGGTCCCATCCTAGCCATTCAGGATGTACAATTTAAAAATTTCCTGGCCCTCACTTTACATATTTTTCTTGTTTGGTCTATGAATATTTTAGTGATCATTCACTTTAGAAGTAATCCTCATCCTTACAGTTGCTTTGCAATATTCTCAGAAATGACTACCGAAGCTTAAATGCTGTCTTGTTCATCAGCGTGAATCAGATAGAAGATTAAAAACAATACCTAGTGTGCAACTCTCAGCTTTGGTTTCTTTCTGTTGAATTTTAATTCCACGCGAAGTGATACCCTTGCAGATACATTCTTTCGAAGCCAAAATACTATCAGTGTTTTACATGATAGCTTGAGAGACTTCATTCTGCCTCAATTCCTCTTTCAAGGCCAGCACCATCTATTTATGACACAAGGGGCTGGAGCATTCATAGGGGATACAAAAAGAAAAGATGGTGAGCGGTCTCCACAGTCAATTCCTTGATTAGGACATGACTTAGCACAATTTGTCTGCCCAGGCCTTTCAGATATTTTACCCAGACTACTGGTTTCCATTTTTCCTCTTCTTTTTGTCCTGCTTCGGAAAGGGGAATCAGAGTGGCATATGTTATTCTTGAGGCATAAATCATGGAATATGGAGACCGAAGCAGTTTGTGATCTGCAAGGCCCAGCAGTCTTGGATCCATGACGTGACTGCACTAACTGCTCACCTGAGTAGGGAGGCGTGGAGCGTGGCACCAACACCTGCCAAGGAAATTACAGCTGCAAGCAATTATTAGGCGGCGGGCATTAAGAAGAAACAATTATGCATATTTCCAGGTACAGTTGGTGATGCCCTCAAGTTTCTGGACCCTTGCCAGGTCAATTGGCTGTGTTGTAAAAACTTCAGCACCTGGTTTTGAAGAGAGACGGCAAGCTTATTTTTAAGCCTGTGGATTGGCTCACTGCAAAAGCCATGCAAAGTAAAAAAAATGGCTTTCTTAAAGTGTGTTTCATGAATCTTACTACCAAAGGTGTGATTTTTAAAGTAATAATGTGGCATGTTGGTAGCCTATTATTCTAGTTTCTGCTGTCAAAATTGTTACTATATTTGGTTATTCAAATAGCTTACAAATATTTGCTGAGTGCGTCCTTTCATGTATCACAGATACAGCTCTGAGAAAAGGAAAGTGGGCTCAGCTCTGGTGAAGTTTACAGTCTAAAAAGACAGTATCTGTTACCCATGCGATACACAGGTGATAAGACCTAGGAAGGGGATCTTGGGACTACACATTGGAAAATATCACCGGACTGATTTAAGGTGAAAATTAAGAGACGGATTGGCCAGATGAAGATTGCTAATGAGCATTAATTTCAAGCATAGATGATACTGTTCACAAAGCTCCTCGCCTAAAGAAGAGGTCCTCCCGTAGGAGGAGATGAAGGAAACTTGGTTGGGAGAAGGTAAAATGGAGGGTGGGGGCTGGCATTCAAGAAGGCAGAGATCCGCGCCGAGGCCAGGTTGTTCAGGACTTTTTAAGCCCTGGTGAGGTGCCCCCTGGGGGATTCCACATGGGAATTTAATGATGAGTTTGAGGCACCTCAGATGTGCACATCCATTGAGAACTATTATTATGCTAGTTGTTGGTGGTACTGGATGTGCTCTTTATTATTCAGGGAGCTCAGAAAGGAAAACAGAGAAGAAAACTCCCCATTAAAATCTTTGGAGAGGTCTGAGCCAGATGTTAATTGAAGGCTCAGAGAAGTCCACAAGTGGGGTTTTCACCAGCCTTTAAGTTCTGTCAAGGATATGTCCAGAAGGAGATGGCATTTGATTCATATCTCGGGGAATCGCACAGCATTAACTAAGTGGTGAGGGGTTCGGGAGCGCCTTTGCCATGAAGGGAAACTCATGCCCAGCAACCCAGAGATGGGGTTGGTAAGCACACAGGGAAATTGCCTGCACATTAGACTACTGGGAAGGCAAATGTGGGCAGAAGTGATGCATTCATGTGCCGGGCGTATGTGACCATTGTATCACTTTCCACATTGCAGTGACCATTCACCAAAGAAAACGGCAAACTTTCACTTCGCAGAGAAACAGAGCTCTTAACTGGGCTACTTCTCAGTAATTCAAGTTACTGTTTTCACCATTTCTGTCACTTTTCAAAAGTCCACCAGAATTTATACCTATTCAACAAAATGTTAATTTATGCCTCCGGAAAAAGATCTGAGGAATATATAGCTTCAGGTGAGCTCTTTTTCATTTTGGATCTGAGTTCTGCACCAACTTGAAATATGGAATAAATTTTCAAGAAGACATCAAATACTCAGCAGAGAGGAAGAAAAAGGTCCCTATTTATCATGCGCCTGCAATCACGGCTGAGTGATGTATTGTGATTACAACTTTTTTTTTAATTGGCAGGCTTCGGGGATGCTAAGGGAATTGGTGACAAGATGATGGATCCGTTTCTCAGTATTGGCTGGTTGAACCAACAAACCTAAGGCAGATATTGACATTTGTCATTCAGCCTCGGAGCCCCACAGTCTCCTCTGCTGATGAGTCAAATACTTCACCTTCCTTTAATTAATGTTTTAAGAGCACAGCCTCACAGAGACACGCAGGGGAACAAAGTTCTGCAATATAACGGAAAAGAGGTGTTACTTAGTACAGGTGAATCAGAAAATGTGAGCGTGGGGGAAAGGATGAAATCAATGACAATGTTTGAACAGCCTAACTCTGTTGGCCCTTGCATGTTAATAGATTGTTTATGCATCCCTTTGCTAGTGAGAAGACAGCAATATGATTAGCATATTCTATTTATTGCCTGTTCATCTCAAATTGGAGAAATGTTTGCATGTTTCTTTTTGTTTATTACCTTGAAAAACCATTGACAAGAAAGGGCAAGGCAAGAATTCACCTTCTCATATAAACTCAAAGAATCACATCCTAAAGAAAAAAAAGAAAGTGAATAGAGAGAGATTTCTCATTGTGTTTTAAAGAAAAGGGAAACTATTTTATTTCCAGAGAAACGCCTTTTAAAATAGGTGGTCAGGACGGAGCTTTGAAGTTTGGCTTGAGACTAATCTTATTCTTCAGTCAATAGTCATTTTTTTCCAAAGAGTTCCTATGATGTGGGCAGACATTTTCTCCATTTGCATCCCCTGCTCCCCAGTCTACACCCTATCCTTGATCCTTTAGAAGTTTCTTTCACGACACAACATTAATGCTGCATTGTTTTAGATCTGATCTTATAAGAACACCGAAACAGAGATGCTTAGAGAAGATTCCAGAAAGGGTCAAGATCTCCACTTTGGACACCTTAAAAATACGCATATATAGGCTAGGTGTGATTTGAGGGGGGATGAACACTGGAGTCCAGTGCTATAAATAATAAATCTGAAAATATCCTTCTGATAATTAGCAACCAGGGGAGCAAGACTCAAATGCAAGTAAAGTGAAGAAAAGTAGATTTTGGAGAAAGACAAATTTAGATATGAATCTCATGTTTTTTCATGCCCAGTATATAACCTTGGGCATGTCTTCAAAAACAAAAGCACACTAAAGATACCGTAAGGTTTTAATAAAAACTTTGGAAAAGCACACTCTCTCGTGCACACACACACACACACACACACACACAGTCCTTGTTTCTCATTTCCCACATCCCTGGCCCTCTGATTGTTTTAATGAAAAAATTTATATTTATAGAGAAGTAACTTAACACTTTCAGCCTGCAATTTAAGTTCCCAACTTTCAAGGAACACTCTCAAGTTATTTATTCTCTGGGACGGACAATCCTTCAAAAGCAGGTCACTGCCATCGGGTTGCTGCTGACTCATAATGACCTTGCAGGGCAAGTAGAACTGCCCCTGAGTTGCTGAGACTGACACTCTTCAGGGAGCAGCTTGTGGTTTGGAACCGTGGCCTTGCTGGTAGAGGGCCAATGAGTAGCCACTATACCAGCAGGATTTCTGCGATATTCCTTAGATTTAGAAGATTATTTTAGAACTGGAGGTGACATTGTTCAACAATCAAAGGTTAGGATTCATATGACTAACTATGAACCAAATGTCTTTCCAGCTTTCAGAATATATTCCTCTGTCAAACCACTTTGGAAAGAGAAATCAATAGCACCCAAGGTATGTGTGTGTGTGTGTGTGCATACAGGGTATGCCTATAATAAATGCATCGCTATATTTGAATAAATTAATATGCAGCATTGCATTATTATACCTATAGAACTCATAAACATTGAGGAGCCACATGGTATATTATAATTATATAAATCTATTGTCTATATTTCTTCTCAGATGTTAACTATTGTTAGCACCAAATTCACATTTGTTTAGTATTCTGCATTTTGGCCACTGATTCTGCAACTTTTATCATCGATCTTTCAAAATGCACCATAAATATTATAGAGTTGTTTTTTCTTGATTCAGTGTATTCTAGGTGCCAAAAAATTTCAAACTTTTTAAAAGACTGCCTGTAAATATACTCAAATATTTGACTTAGTATTTTGTAGTATAACCATGGAACAAAGTGGAACCTTCCATGAATCACAAATAAATCCATTCTTAATCTCATAAATTGTGTGGAGTGGCTTTCACATTAAAATAAGCCTCCTCACTGTCCTCCAGCAGTTTACATCTTTAAACCAGCTGATCATTTCTTAAGCTCTGAACAATAATAAATACATTCAAACCCACTGCCAGCAATGCATTTCTGAGTTTGTGACAGTAGGGGACAGAATAAAATTACATCATAGGGCGTCCAAGGTTACGATCTTTAATGTGCAGACTCCTACATATTTTTCCCACAGATTTGCTGCTGGAAGTTGAGCTATAAAAGGAGTATCAGAACTGACTTCATAGCCTCTACCAACCACACATAGAAACACTAGACACTTACAAATTTGAATGTAGCCTATTTCCTGTTGCCATTATCCATCATGAGATTTACCTTGAGGACAATACAACCAGGCGAAGAAGCCCTTTAAGCACTCACTTGTCTATGCCAAGAATCTTAAGGACAGCTGCCTGGTCAACCTACTGGAAGAAATCTATATTTGTAAGCATTCCAAAGAAAGGCAATCTAACTAAATGCATGTTATGAAAACTATTATTCACATCACATGCAAGTAAAATTTTGCTGAAGACCAACACTTGTAGCAGTACATCCAAGGGAACTACTAGAAAGCTAAGCTAGATTTGGAAGAGATGTCACATGAAGAATATCATTGCTGACCTCAGATAGATATTAGCTGGAAGTGGACACTACCAGAAAGATTTTTACTTGTGTTTTATAGGTTATGGAAGGGATTCGACTGTATGGATCATAGAGATTCCAGAGCACTTCGCTGTCCTCATTGAAAAGAAGAGGGGAATGCTGCATGGTTTCCAGTCAGGAAAGTTCTATGTCAAGGTTGTAAGTTTTTATTATATTTATTCAATCTGTATGCTGAGCAAATAATCTAAGAAGTCGGACTACAGGAAAAAGAACATGCCATCAGGATGGGAAGAAGGCTCATTAACACACAGTGATAAGCGGATGTCATCACTCTGCTTGCTGAAAGTTAGGAGGACTTGGCGTATTGGCTAATTCATGATCAAGGATTGTAGCCTTCAGTATGGATTGTAACTCAGTGTTAAAAACCTGTGCGATACGTGTTCCTGTGTTATGAGTTGAAGTCTTGGAATAAGAGATTCAACTTGGAAGGGATTTACTGAGCCCTTTAAAGAGCCTGACACAGGAGATTGTTGTCTGTACTATGGAGAATAAGACACATCCTAAGCAGCAGAGGTGACCACTGTTTATTACTATGCTGATAAAGAGATTTGTTTGCTATCCAATACCCATACTGCTCTGGTTTTCTCCGAGGGAAATTAAGTTTTGACCAAAGTATGAATCATTATTATTTTTCTGTTAAAATTATTATTCCAGTATATTCACATTTTACAAATTTAAGTCAATTTCTATTTAAATTCCTTAGCCCTGAATGACCTAGGAAGAATTGAATTCAAATTCCTGCTTTGAAGTTTAGTGCAGTAAAGCTTATTTACTTGATCAACAAAATCTGTTAAAGAAATAAATTATTATGACTTTCTACATAATCATCTATGCCATTCACTAGCTGCATTATTTGATTCTTTAAATTAGATTTACCATGTCAATAAAGACTGACCTCTAGAATTTTGCATAGGTTTACACTGTCACTTTCAGATTTAAAGCCCCATATGGCTATCCTGTTTATCTCATCCTTTTTCTGACTCATTACAATCTTACATCCCTTCATTTGCTTGAAATATACAAATAGCCATTTTCTTGTCATTTTTATAGGAACAGCAAGTGGCTGATCCTCTTGAGAACTTAAAAATTGATTTCTCTGGGACTCTTTACTATTTAAACATAATTGTTTCTTATTGTACTGGGTTTAATTTCCTTGTTCTGGGAAGAAAAAGTAGAACTACTTCCAGGTGAATGAGCAGCTTTTTATTGGAAAAAAATAAGTGAGTATCAGATACACATTGGATTGACCACATCGTTAGATAATATTATATATGCTTAGACATGTATGCGTTTGGACCTAGAGGTATATCTATGTGATAATGTATGCTCACCATTAACAAGTGCACATTTTCAACTCTATGGTGTTATGTTAAATGTATAATTAAAAAATAAAAGCTTAGTTTCTGCCAAGAGTGAACTAGCAAGGGTTCCTGACTCTCCCTATAACCCATCTGAAGCAACCCTAAAGGAACAGAAAGAAATGAAATGGAAGTAAAACAGACTTCAGAAACCTGTCTGAAAACTGAGAAACTCTGGGAGTGATTGAAGAGCATCTTGAATTGATGTGTTTGGGGTAGAGGAAAAATGCAGCTGACACAAGGGTGGGTTCAGGTGGAAGGAACCCATGGAAAATGCTTCCCAGCCTTTCACCCTTCTAGTGCTGGAAGAAGTGGTGCCTGACGTTTGTACTGGTGTCCTCAAACTCTCAACACTGTGCTTTGGTGGTTTCACTGGAGCCCTGGTGGTGGAGTGGTTCCACACTGGTCTGAAATCTGCATAGTCTGCAGATGAAAACCACAACAGCTCTGCAGGAGAAAGACTGGCCTTTCTACTCCTGTAAACAGTTAAAGCCTCAGAATTCAACCCTCAGGGGGTTGTGTGACTCAGCAAGCCTCCACAGCAGGGAGGGTACAGTACTAAGGCAGTGGATATGCTTCTTTGCATAAAACAGTGATGAAAGTAAGTGGTCCTGACCAGTTGTTCTCAGCCATTCACTCTCCATCCTCCCCACCTCCATACTGTTTCTTCTAGCTTAAAAAATATAACCCTCCCTGGGCAAGTTTCCAAGGATGAAGACAACAGGAAGGCAGGGTCAGTTGTGACTCTAGTGCCCTGGGGCTCTAGTCTAGCGCTTTTCCCTTCCCTTTTCCTGAAACTCAACGGGGCTGGCACAGATAGAGAAATGAGCCTGTGCTATAGTCCCTTCTGCTATACACACTATTAGCTAGGGTAGCCATGCTCCCTGGGGAATGTGCTCTCACGGCTGAGAGAGACAATGCCCTCCAAAGGGAGACAGTAATTGGAACCATATATGCCAATTGTCCTTATACAGGGAAGCTGCTTAACCTCCCCGGTGGTAATCCTGAGTGTGGATCTGGTCAATGTTAACTGTCAGAAGCAGTGACCCCAAACCACACTCAGGATTACACTGCAGAGAAGTCCCTTAACAAAATTACTGACATAATTAGACCTCCAGGGAGGTTAATTAAGATATCAGGGAAATATATTAAGATTTTGAAAGAATCAAAACCAATGTAATTGAATCAATTTTTGACTCATAGTGACACTACGAGATCAGTTTCAATATGTATAGGAGCAGACAGTCTCATCTTTCCCCCGAAGAGGGGCATAGAGTTTGAACCTCTAACCTTGAGGTTAGCGACCCTGTGCTTATCTTACAGTGCTACCAGAGCTCTTTATGATATAAGAAACAGAAACTATAACAAACATGTTAAAATTTTAGCTGTAATATGTATAATTGTTGAAATAAAGAATACAATTGATGAGTAATGAAATGGATTTACCTCTTCAGTAAGAGAGAAAATTTGGTTAAATAATTTACCCAGATAAAAAAAAGAAGGGTAAGACATAATATATAAAAAGGGGTCATATGAACTATAGCAGGATTCAAAAGAACTGCTAAAATCTAGAAAAAATTTAGAAGAACTGCTAACGTCTAAAAATGGGAGAGATATTTGAATCAATTTATTCATGTTTTCTCAACTACAAGATGGCTGAAAGACTTCTTATTGAAAATACACACTGAATGCTTAATTAAAGAAGAAAAACAGAATACCAGTAATCTGTAGAGTTAGAAAATATAAAGACAAATGTACCATCCAGATTAATAACCTGAAACATGCTGAAGACACAACCTTGCTTGCTGAAAATGAGATGACCCGAGTGTGAAACTAAAAATTCCAAAAGCTATACAATAACAATATCATGGTACATGGAGGCAAATATTAAAGTTGTTGAAAATTTCACACTACTCGTGTCAAAATAATCAATGTTCATGGAAGTCACCTTCAGGGGATTAGCTGATTGCACAGACAAATCTGATGCAAAGACCTCTAAAATCCACCCACCACTTCCCCCAAAAAAGACAAAAAGAAAGGTCACTTTCATGTCTTGAGTAGCGTCTGAGGTAGACCTCACCTGAGCCATTGAACTTTAAACACAAATGTGACAGGGATTGAAGTATCACAGCACTTGTATTGTATTGTAGTACTGTGGTAAAATATTCACTATGCCAAGTATTGCATAGCTCTCTTCTTCTTTTTGTTCTTTTAATATTAGTAAATGATAAGTATGTGAAGGGAGGGAATTTTTTTCTTAAAATATGTAGCTATAGGTTGTCCTATATCATAATCTTAACATGAAGTGTAATGTTTTTCAAATAATTTATTTTATGTTGTTATTGCTGAGCATATATGCAGCAAACAACACATTAATGCAACAGTTCTTTCATGTACAATTCAGTGACCTTAATTATATTGTTCAAATTAGGTGACTATTCTTTCTTTTTTTAATTCATTTTATTGGGGGCTCATGCAGCTCTTATCACAATCCATACATACATCAATTGTGTAAAGCACATTTGTACATTCATTGCCCTCATCACTCTCAAAACATTTGCTTTGATTTAAGCAGGTCTAATGGTTTAACGCATACCCACATAACAATCACAAGAGTCTTTAGATGAATATTAGCCTCATCTAGAGACTTCACATGGATTATCACACAACAAATTTGTGAAGAAGGTAATACTTCTTAATTCCCAACTCAATAGTCTAATAAACAAAGACACCAGTGGTTTTGTACCTGCCTCAAGATACTTAGATTTTGAGGCAACTAGGATTCAAGCTGTTTCCATCCTCCAACTAATACCCCATTATGTTCTCATGTGCTCACTTCTCCAAACTGAGGGAACTTACATGGGTTTGACTTCACAAGAAATTTTGCTGTGAATATTCAATATATGAGTCAAAACACTAGTTCAAAGAGCATCAGTTTTATCACCTTCCTTTACCTGGGCCAAGGAGTTGCTTTTTAGTGACCTTGAAGTTGAGATTAATTGAGGAGTCCTACTCTCTGCTCAGGATAATTTCCACCACTTTTGATAAAGTCACTTCTGTGTGGCAATAGGAGAAAATTTAAGAGCAAGTTTATTTTCCTTTTCTTCCTATTTTCATCATTAAAGAAAATGAAATATGGGCATCAGAGCACAAATTGAAGAACCCACCAAGGATGAGTGCTTTGAGGACAGAGGTAACTTTTTACTTCTTAATCCTGCAGCTTCATCTAGACCACAAGTCCGATAATTTTCCATAAACAAATGTGGTGAAGAAAGCTGATGGTGCCGGGCTGTCAAAAGATAAAGAGTCTGGGGTCTTAAAGGTCTGAAGGTAAACAAGCAGCCATCTAGCTCAAAAGCAACAAAGCCCACCCGGAAGAAGCACATCAGCCTGTGTCACCACAAGGTGTCGAAGGGATCAGGAATCAAAAAACATAAAGTCATATTGTGAATGAGGGGGAGGGTGGAGTGGGGACCCAAAGCTCATCTGTAGGAAACTGGACACCCCCTTACAGAGCGGTCATGGGGAAGAGATGAACCAGTCAGGGTACAGTGTAGCAATAATGAAACATACAACTTTCCTCTGATTCTTAAATGCTTCCTCCCACCCCCCATTATTATGATCCCAATTCCACCTTACAAATCTGGCTAGACCAGAGGATGTACAGTGGTACAGATAGGAACTGGAAACACAGGGAATCCAGGACAGAGGAACCCTTCAGGACCAGTGGTGAGAGTGGCGATACTGGGAGGATGGAGGAAGGTGGGGTAGAAACGGGGAACCAATTATAAGGATCTACATATAACTGCCTCCCTGGGGGACAGACAACAGAAAAGTGGGTGAAGGGAGACGTCGGACAGTGTAATACATGACAAAATAATCATACTTTATAAATTATCAAGGGTTTATGAGTGAGGGGGGAGTATGGAGAGGGCAAAAAATAAGGAGCCTGATACCAGGGGCTTAAGTGGAGAGCAAATATTTTGGGAATGATGAGGGTAGCTAATGTATAAATGTGCTTTATACAATGGATATACTTATGAATTGTGATGAGAGTTGTATGAGCCCCCAATAAAATGACTTTTTAAAAAAGAAATAACATTGTAATTGTTCATTTTGATTCCCTTGTTCTAAATAAGTGTTGCGAGGTCTTATTTGCATATCTTGCCATAACTAGCATACAATAAACTAAATGAATTTTAAAAACCTCACAAAGTTAAGTGATGCGCAATGTTAAAGTAGGTGCCTTGAGAGGAAAGATCTGCAAGCACTGATTTGTTGTTTAGAAGTAAGATCCCTTCCTGTAGAATGAATTGCTGTTTAGAAGTAAGATTCCTTCCTGTAGGTTAGCTACTCTATTTTGGGTTTGAAGGGAGAAGTGACTAACATTTCTCTCTTCTTCTAGAAGGCAGTGGGGTAAGGTGTTGTACGCACAGAAAGAAGAAGCAGACATCTAGGGGACAGAGGGAAAAATCCAATGAGAGCTAAACAAAGTTTGATAGAGACAGTAAAGGTAGTCGTCTTGCCAGTTCAGAAAGAAATTTGTTGCAGTTTCACTTGGTTTAAATGCAGACATTTTGGGAAATGCTACTTCATTCTTCAAATACGTTCTAAGAACTACTTCAGCTGCTGACCAGACTCTGTGTCAAACAGCTTTTCTCCAAGAACTTAATGTTAGACTCCAAAATAAGAGCTTTGTGAATGTTTGTGATTTTATGAGTCTCTAAATACTTCAAACTGACTGGACAGCAAGTGATAGCTACAATAAATTATCTGACTCACTTCTATATGTATAGTAGAGTCAAAAAGAGCATGTAATTAACAATGTGATAGTACTGATGGTACTTTTCACTCTCTCTTGTAATCCCACTCTTTTCTTGGAAATTATATTATTATTAATTTATTGTGTAACTCCCAATTATTTGCTATACATTTTTTAAAAATTAGTTTCTTTTTAAGGTTTCACCAACATACAATTGACATATCATATATTTCATGAGAATTGTGCAACCGGTCTGGCCCCATCGCACTGGGGCGAGGCACTGAGGGCATGCAGCAGAGCAGCATGGGGAGCAGAGTGATGAAACCCCCGGGAAAACCAAAAATAGACTTGGGAGACAGAATGTGGCACCCCATCAGACTCGACTGAAAAACACTCATAAAGGCCAACAAACAGACCTTGAATGATTTATTGGCTTGTCCGTTTTGGGCAGTGGCTTTCTTTTCGTTATTGTTATTTTGTGCTAGTTTTTTATTGTGATATTTTTGTTGGTTTTGACTTTCCTTGTTGTTTTATTTGGCTTTGCCTGGTTTTTGTACGTATTAATGTCTATCTAGATAAGACAGGCAGGATAGATTATTCGGAAATGAAAAGAACGGGACCAGTGGTTCCGGGGGATATGGGAGAAGAGGTGTGAGAAAGGAAGGGGCGGGGGACTGACCCAGGGACAAGGGAACAACAAGTGAACTAAAATCAATGGAAGGAAGGTCGCAGGATGCTTAGTGAGGTCCAATCAAGGGCAATATAGCAGCAAGGAATTACTAAACACGAATGAGGGCCGAACATGATGGTGGGACAAGAGGAAGTAAAAAAGAAATAGAGGAAAGAAGTAGGAGGCAAAGGACATTTATGGAGGCCTAAATACAGGCATGTACATATGTAAACATATATACCCTGTTTCCCTGAAAATAAGACAGTGTCTTATATTAATTTTTGCTCCCAAAGATGTGCTAGGTCTTATTTTCATGCGATGTCTTATTTTTCCATGAAGAAGAATACGGTGCACATTTATTGTAGAACAACAAAAAAGGAAATTTATTACCTGTATACGGTCTGGTAGTAGTTGTCATCACAAACCAGCAAAACCAGACAAACCGTGAATCCTACATTATCAAGAATTTCTTGTTACTCCTGCCCTGCATGAAACACTGTCTAATGTGAGTCAGCCAGACTCCGTCAGGTCAGAACAAGCATCAGGTGGCAGCTTGTCCTTAGGGCAGCATGGACTCTCTGATTAAAGAGACCTCGTACTGTCTGTCTGCTCCGGCTGCTCTGTGGCCAACAGTGAGCTGCATCGCAGCGCCTGCCACTATGGTCCAGAGTCCAGAGTTATGGTAGCTTTGGGGGCCTTATCATTGGGGGGGCCTTATTTTGGGGGAGGTTTTATTTTCGGGGGATACCTTATATTTCAGTGAGAGGCAAAAATGTAAATAGGGCTTATTTTCAGGGGATGTCTTATTTTGGGGGAAACAGTATATAATGAGGGAAATAGAACTATGTACTCATATCTATATGTTGAGAATTAAGGTTGCAGATGGTCATTGGGCCTCAACTCAAGTACTCCCTTAACACAAGAACACTTTGTTCTAACAATCCGGTATTCTGTGATGCTCACCTTCCCAACACATCACTGGAGACAAACTGGGTACATAAGCAAATGTGGTGAAGAAAGCTGATGGTACCCGGCTATCAAAAGATAGAGCTTCTGGGATCTTAAATGCTTGAAGATGAATAAGTAGCCATCTAGCTCAGAAGCAACAACGTCCACATGGAAGAAGCACACCAGCTTGTGTAACCATGAGGTGTCAATGGGATCAGGTATCAGGCATCTAGGACCCAGAATCAAACCATACTCAAGGTGAATGGGATGTGGGGGAGCATGGAGTGGAGACCTAATGCCCATCTGTAGACAATTGGGCATCCCCTCACAGAGGAGTCACAGGGAAGAGATGAGCCTGTCAGGGTGCCAAATAGCACCTATGAAACACACAGCTGTTCTCTAGCTCTTTGGTGCTCCTTCACCCCACTATCATGACCTCAATTCTACCTTACAAATGAGATTAGACCAGAGCATGCACACTGCTACAGATAACAGCCCTCAACACAGGGAATCCAGGACCAACAGGGAGAGTAGAGATACCAGGAGGATTAGAGGAGGGTGGGGGGAGAAAATGGGAACCAATCACAAGGATCTAGAACCCCCTCCCAGGGGACAATGGAAAAGTAGGTGAGGGGTGATGGAGGATGATGTAAAATATGGAAAAAGTCATCTATAATCTATAGCTTTTCAAGGGTTCGTGATGGAGGGTGAGTGGGGGAGAGAGGGTGAAGAAACGGGGAGCAGATATCAGGGGCTGAAGTGGGAAGAGAATGATTTGAAAATGATGATGGCAGCATATGTGCAAATGTGCTTAACACACTGGAGGAAAGTATGGATTGTGATAAGAGATGTAAAAGCCCCCAATAAAAGTATTAAAAAAAAACTGTGCAACCATCCCCACAATCAATCCCAGCACATGTCTTCTTCCTTGTACTCATTTCTAGCTAAGCTTTTTCAGCCAGTCTCCCTTGCCTTGTCCCTTTGAATCTGTTGATCCGGTTGTTGTCTTTATAGGTTTATCTGAGTTTTAGATAGAGAAAGTCATACAAAGTCAAGATATAATATAAACAAACACACACACCCCACACAATGACACAATGAAGCAAAAACAAAAACCTCAATCAATAACAAACCAAAAAATATTAGAATCTTGAGCAATTAGCATTGGCTCAAGAGGGAGGTCAATGACAAGGCATCACAGGTTGACCTGACTAAATTTGCAGTCATCCACAAGGCCTTCTCCAACTCCGCTCCATAAGCAGGGGATTCACCAGCTGCTTACTCTGCGCGGGGATCCTGCAAATGGATTTGGGGCTTTCAATGTCATCCACAGCCTTCTGCAGACCATGTGTTCAGAATTTACAGCTCTTGGAAAACAAAAGCTGCTTTCATTTGAACTTAGCTGATGCCTCACTTAGATGGCTCCTTAAGACGAGCTTTTAAGACCCTGGAAGCTATTCTTGCGGATAGCCAGACACCATCTTCTCTTTACTACACTTTGCTGTAATATCCATATCTTCAGTGATCACTTCATGAGGTTAGGTATTGAGCAGGGTCATGGCTTAAGAACTAATATTTTCTTAGATTAGGGCTACAGTTGAGAGCTCAAAATCTATTCATATATCTATGGATTATATATGTCCCTAGTTCCCTATAAAGATATCATTATTATTTTGCTGAAGGATCTTATAAATTATCCCCATGTGGCATATAGTAGTTCTATTAATATTATAATTAACTAGGGTTATAGGGTTTAAAATATTGTTAATAAAAGTAAAGCATACATATATAGGACAGTTTCTTAGGCCAAAATAAATGAATTGTTGATTTGTACAGATTTATAGCAATTTTGGTGACTAGACACTATTTACACTAAAAATGAGGGTTAGATATAGGGCCAAACTCTCAATAACTCTCAGTCACAATGGCAGAACTGATCTACATATGTCATAAATAGGCAAAGAGGGTGTGTTAGACCAGGTTGACTAAAGAAACCATTCCAGAGACACTTGTGTATCTGTAAGAAAGAGCTTTATATCAAAGACTAATTTTATATTAAGAAAATATCTTGGTCCAAACCAGATCAAGTCCATACATAAGTCCAATATTAGCCCATAAGTCTGATACTAGTCCATATATATCAGACTCATGCAGCTACATGCGATGATGATGAATGTAGGAAGACAACAGGCCAGTGGGTAGAGAGTCTTGTGAATCCAATGGTGATGGAAGCATCACAAGGCTCTTGCATGTCTCCGCCACGAGGCTCACCAACAGGAACGTGAAGCAGAGAGAGTGTGGCCCACCTCCAGGGATAAAGAGAGGAAGTTCCCGAATTCTCATGAGAAGGCCATGCCCACAAAGAGGCATCATCGGCTGACCTGACTGACAGGTTAGACTCTATCCTATACTTATTAATCAAGGTGATGTGAAATTATGTTATAGCACATATATGATAGTCTTGGGTTGTTACTTACTGGGTACCCCGAAGATAAGAATTTAAAACCAAAGACCAATTGCGTCCACATTCATATCCTTGAGATAATATCCATCTGCTTCTTTTCACACTGAAACATTTCAACCTTAGGTCCTATACTTATTTTTTTCCCAATGGGATCATAACTTACATATTATGTAATAACTAGCTTCATGTGCTTGATAGTTTTGCATAAGATTGAGTAAAGTATTTTTCTAGCATCTTCTATGAAGATAAATCATTATTTAATGAACATTTTTCGATTGTTGAGTATGGTCTCCTATCTGTAGGCTATCTTTATTATTAAAAGCTATGCTATAATGAACATCTGTATGATAGAGCTTAGAAGTAGAATCAAGATGGTATAGAAGCTTAGATTTTAAATGAATTGGGAAATTGTGCCCCTGGAAGATTATAAATGCTACTTTATAGCATAGAAGTTAAAAGGTGAAACTCTGAAGTCAGTCTGTTTGGGGTAAAGCCAACATTTGCTAATACTGAGCATGTGATAATTCATAGTGATAAAGATAACTACTCTCAGTTTGCTTTCATTTTTCTCTGCTGTCATATGTGGATAATCAAGTCATTTCCTTTTACTAATTAATGCTATTGTGGAAGCAGGATCATATAGTAGCGTTAGAAGCACATTTCTATATTGATAGTTGGAGGATTCAAATCCCACATTTTCTACTTATTAGTTTTGTTATCTAGGGCAATTTACTTAGTATATTTGTAACTTGATTTAATCATCTGAAAAATGAGGTTTAAATTAATACACACTTATTCATGGTATTCCCAAAAACCCCATGTGCATGAAAAAGCTGGGCAGTGCATTGGAGAGAATTGATGTCTTTGAATAGTGCTGTTCCCAAAGAATACTGACCGTAATATTGACTGCCAGAAAAATCTGCGTTGAAAGAAGTGTAATCATAATTTTCCGTAGAAGCAAGGATGGCTAGACTTCATATCACAGTAATTGGATATGTTGTAAGGAAGGAGCAGTCCCTGGAGAAGGACACTGTGCTAGGTAAAGTAGAGCGTTAACAAAAGAAGGGAACGTCCCCCAACAAGGTACAGTGGCTGAAAAAAATGGACTCAAACAACAATTGTGAGAATGGTAAACGATGTGGCAGTGTTTTATTCTTTTGTATAAAGGACTATCATGGATTGGAAGCAACTTGATAGCACTTGACAACAATATCTATTTATCTATCTATCTAGCTAGCTAGCTAGCTAGCTAGCTAGCTAGCTAGCTATCTATCTAATCTACCTACATGCCTTTAAAGCATCATGGTTGGTACATAGTAAACACTATGAGAGTGTTGGCTATCTATTAGTGTTATTAGAAAATGTATATTTTTCCTACATTCTGGCAAAATTTTAAGGAAAGCTAAAGTATGGGGAATGTATTATTTTTCCTACTACTGCTAAAGGAACAACTATATATATATATATATATATATATATATATATATATATATATATATATATATATATATATTGGTCACCCATAGTTCTTTTGTGATCACTTGTTGATATTTTTTGCTGTTTTCATTTATTGTTATGTAATAATTTAAAAATGTACTCTAGAGCATTAATCCTTTGTGTGTCATACATATTATAGCAAATGTATTCTATTATATATTTAGTACTTTATAATTTTCATAAGCATAAAAATTTGTTATTGCTCAGGATGATATGACTTATTTATGAAGATTTTCCATATTCTCATATAAATATATATTACATTTTCTCATAATGCATTTTTATTGATTTTTATTGAAACAATAACTAATTCATATAAGTATTTTATTTTTTAAATGTACCTTCATATTTTTCTCTGAATGGTTAGCTTTCAGAAAGGCATTTATTGAAGGTCCATTTTTCCTTATTGATTTGAGTACACTTACATACACATGTATTTTTTTGGAACTTTCTTCCATTAAATTATTTTCCTATAATTATAACAATACTCTGCTGTTTTAGTTTACATGGTTTTATTACATGGGTTTTACTTTATGGTTCTCAAAAGTTAAACTATCCCATTACCTCTGTCACCAATTCTCCTTGTGGTGTTTTACATTTGACATTGGAAATAGGCTAGTTTAATGCTAGATTGAAGGGTTTTCTTAACAATTTGATCCCCTCGTGCTCTTGCTGTTGAGGATTGAAGAAGGTTAGGAACCAGCTTTGAAAGATCCTGCTTTGCTTTTCAGTAGAGGTGTTGGAATCCCCATACAAAATCCTCACTTCTTCTGTAGCAGAAGTTGAATTAACTGGGTGGTCTGATGAAATAATAAGCATATTTGTGGTTGCTATTAGGTGCCATTGAGCTGGTTACAACTCACAGTGACCCAATGTACAACAGAACGAAATGCTCCCGTCCTACAGATTGCTACAAACACAGTGTCAATCCGTCTCAGTGAGGGTCTCCCTCTTTTGCACTGATTCCCCAGTTTGCTAAGCATAATATCCTTCTCTACAGGGTGGGTGGGTAACCTGATAGAACACTTATTACCAACTCATTAAAACGAAAATTTGTATTCTAATGTATTTTGACTCAGAGCTATGCTATGGAATGGGTTTCCCTCTGTCAATATTTACAGAAACATACCCGGTGTCAAGTGTTCCAAGCGCCAACCTCTCAGTCATCGGCCAAGTGCTTAAAGACTCTGCCATCAATGCTTCTTTATTACCAACCAATCCTTTTAAACACGCTCTCCCATTTAAAACTCCCAACAGTACTTGGAAGGGAACACTGAAATCCCTGTTCTTTAGAAGAGCCAAAGTGACTGCCCAACAGTTAGGTAATTTGCTCTAAGTGTAAGTATCTATTCTCCACATCCCAGAAGAACAATTTGGATTTTAAAAAATTAAATCTGACGATCATATATTTATCTTTGTTTTAAAATTCATATCCAGCACCATCATTTCACCTCAATATCTATTTTCAAAGGACAAATTAGGTCTATTAAGCCAACTTACCTAAAACTGGTGGTCAGTGTTACACGGATGACAGGCAAGTGTTATTGGATGACAGATCAAGGATGGTTCCTGTATTCCCTAGACAGCGCAGGAGTCCACACACTGCTTTCTGTCAAAGACTAGGATGTCAATATATTGGAGATTGTGGGCTAGATGGTGTCTGTTACAATTACTTAAACCTACCATTGTAATGTAAATGTGCCTAGAATCCATGCATGGGATGGACTTGCCCGTGTTACAATAAAACTTTATTTGTGAAATCAGGCAACACGTTTCATTCGGTGTCTAGATTTACAAAAGCTTTGTGGAGTGAACTTCTAGAGTTGCCCTATCCTTTTCATGTGTGATCTGTTTGATTCAGCAAACACTCTAATCCAATCAGCATTTATTGAACAGCTGCTATGGGCCTTGCTGCTCTCAGTACAGGGGCAAAGAAAGTTCAAGTCTAACTCAAAGTAGGTCAAAGTCATTTTTCTTATTCTCTTTTTCATTTTAAAATTGTTTGCATTCCTTTCCTCTATAAATCAGATGCAAGACTTTAAGGTATTTTCATTGTTTGGGTCTTTTTTCTAACCGCCACATTTATTAGATAATTGTTCTAGCTTTACTTTTGCATATAGCACCTTCTACACAACCTTTGACGACGTTTCTTTATCATTTAACAAAATGTGCATTAAATGAAGAAAATGACATATTTGTATGAAGACACAGTAATTAAATACTGAGATTAGTTACCTTTGCACTAGTCTTAATCATGTCTTGTGAATGATGATAAAAAGACTGAATTATTTCCATACACGAATTCATCTACAATTCAACCTGGCAGTTAGCTATTATCAAAGCCTTTTTTAAGTCTTAGTTAATACATATGTATGATCTCTCCAAGGACAATTTTATTTGATTCATTCTGCAGCCAGCTTCTATTGCATATGTAACTTCAATAAGCTTCAGAGGATAATGAGGTGGTGTGGTCCACTGTGTGGAGCAATTACCGAGCTTCAAGAGCTTCCTAATCCTTTCTGAGATTCCAGGGAAACTTTTCCTGGTTCCGTGGGCAGGGGTGACTGTCGGTGCCATCCTCAAAGTCCTCTGGAGACAGAGCTTTCACTCCCATGGAGCAAGGGTCTTGTTCAAATCCTCAGCAGAATTCTGGAGGCAACCTATCCATGAAACCTTTTTAGCGCATTTGGTTTTCATGTGCCCCTAGAACTAGTTTCTAATACAAAGACAAACCAAAAGAGTATTTCTATCTAGTATTTCAGTTTCTTTTCGTTTTGTTGGCAGTCTTTGATAAAAACAAATAAAAATCACAAAGTTCTTTTTTGTAATGTGTCACAGTTTACCTCTTACTGGGCTCACAATAAATGACAGCATCCAAGCCACCTTCATGGTTTTATACACAGGGACAAGGATTTTTCACCAGTCATGTTAACTCATCTACTGTCATTTTGGTCATCCACACAAAAATGCTTTCATTGTGAAAATTAGTATGTTGGTGTCATAGGCTAATTCAAACCATGTGGTGTTCTGATTGTTCAAAATATAAGGGAATTAAGAAAAAGTAGTGAAGAAGAAAGGCAACTAGAAGTGTGATAGTTAAGATTTGTGTCAACTTGGCTTGGTCAGGGGCCTCTCTTTGGAAAGTTAAGACCTACTAATTTACCATGATGAGCTCTTCTTGAGATTCTAACCTGTTTCCAACAGAAGAAACTACCTTGGAAAAACTTGCTTACTTTTTGCTTGGTCTAGATATGTGGTAGTTATATAATCTAGTGTCAATTTGAGAGCATTACGAGTGAAAGGGTGGAGTCTGGCCTGCCAATCAAGATATAACCAATGAGGCCTTTGTGTGGGCATGGCCTTCTCCTGAGAATTCTGAGAACTCCAGTATTTCCTCCTTTAAGGTGGAAGACACACCCTCTCTCCGCACACTCCCTTGGAGACTCTCTACTGACAAGGCTGAGTCCCTACAAGACATCCTTAAGGATAAGCCACATGGACCGACCCTGAATGCAGCCAGACCCTGGACCTGGACACACCACGTGGAGAGCTCTGCCACCGCTGAGATACTTACACCGCCACTGGATTCATGACTTCCTACCCACTGGCTTGTGATGTTCCTGCCACTGCATGTGTTCTGTGAGTTTGAAGAGGATTTTACAGATTGGTATCTGACATATGAACTAATATCGGACTTATGGACTTGATCTGGATTGGGCTGGGATGTTTTCTCAAGGTTCAATTGCTCTTGAAAAAAAACATCTTCCTTATACACATATGCATGTTTATGGATTTGTTTCACTAGGCTACCTGTACTAACACAGGATCCTACTTATGGCCTGCTGACCACCTGCTCTTTGGACTTGAGAGCCAATGGCCAGCCACACGGTTTATTAATACTGGGAGTTGTCAGTCCCCTGCCATTATACGTGTTGATATTGAATTCATCTTCTAAGCAACCAGAATCTTTTAGTATCCCTGCTAATATTGAATTCATATGCTCCTGTAGCTACATGAGTCACAAGGAGCTTCCAGTCCCATATCTGACCCGTGGACTTGGAACTTGCCCCATTTTACAACTGTGAGCCAAGTCCATGACACAAACCTCTCTCTATAGAGACATTTATAAAATTAATTGGTTTTTTTTCTAGATAACCCATCATTAGGCAAAAATGGATCAAGAATTTACTAGGCACCTCATATGGTACAGGGACTGTAAAAACTTGGCTTTTATAGGTTCAAATCCTGGTTTTACAATGATCAATTGTGTGTCATTATATAATTACATCACCTCTCTCTACCTTATTCATCTACAA
Organism: Tenrec ecaudatus; assembly: GCF_050624435.1. Lineage (NCBI taxonomy): Eukaryota > Metazoa > Chordata > Mammalia > Afrosoricida > Tenrecidae > Tenrec > Tenrec ecaudatus. The sequence goes on along the minus strand of NC_134539.1, from coordinate 24,858,399 downwards.
GATGAAGATAACAATAGCAGGTTCAATGAAAATATTAAATAATTATAATCCTTTACCATTAGCCATCACATTCAATCTTATTTTTATTAATAAAAGTCTTTATGAGCACAGTTATTCTTTTTATTATTAAATAATTCTATAGGGAGCTCTTATACTTATCACAATCCATACATTCATCCATTGTGTCAAGCACATTTATACATATGTTGCCATCATCCTTTTCAAAGCATTTTCTTTCTACTTGAGCCATGTATATCAGTTCCTCATTTGTCCCTCCCTCTCTCACGAACACTTGATAAGTTATAAATTATTGTTATTTTCATATCTTACATCGTCTGCTGTCTCCCTTCACCCACGTTTCTGTTGTTAATCCCTCTGGGGGGGGTGGTATATGTTGATCATTGTGATCAATTTCCCCCTTTTCCCCACACTTTCCCCTTATCCTCCTGGTATCTCTATTCTCATTATTGGTCTCGAGGGGATTATCTGTCCTGGATTCCCTGTGTTGAGGGCTCTTATCTGTAGCAGTCTACATGTTCTGATCTACTCAGATTTGTAAGGTATAATTGAGGTCATGATTGTGGTGGGGAGGAAGCATTAAAGAACTAGAGGAAAGTTGTATGTTTCATCGGTGCTACACTGCACCCTGACTGGCCCGTCTCTTCCTTGTGTCCCTTCTGGAAGGGAATGTCCATTGTCTACAAATGGGCTTTGGGTCTCCACTTAGCACTCCCCCTCATTCACATTGATATGATTTTTTATTCTTGGTCTAAGATGACTGATACCTGATCCCATCAACATCTGTGATCACACAGGCTGGTGTGCTTCTTCCATGTGGGCTTTGTTGCTTCTCAGCTAGATGGCCACTTGTTTATATGCAAGTCTTTAAGACCCTGGATGTTATATCTTTTGATAGCCGGGCACCATCAGCTTCCTCACCATAGTTGCTTATGCACCCATTTTGTGGTCAGTGATGTGTCAGGAAGGTGAGGATCACAGAATGCTGGATTATTATGTCTTCTTGCATTGATGGAGTACTTCAGTAGAGGCCCAATGTCCATCTGCTACCTTAATATTTAACATATAAATATAAGATGTATTCCCCTATTATATATAAATATATTTACATATGTACATGCCTATATTTGGACCTCTTTAAATGCCCTTTGTTTTCTAGTTCTTGCCTCTATTTCCTTTTACTTTCCTCTTGTCCCACTATCATGTTCGGCCTTCAATCAGGGTTTAATAACTCCTCATGGTTACATTGTCCTTGATTTAGCCCCATTAGGCCTCCAATGCCTTCCTCTCCATTTATTTTAGTCCACTTGTTGTCCCCTTGACCCTGGGTTGGTTGACAACCCCATTTTCTTTCCTACCTTCCCCTCTCCCATGTCCCCTTGGAACCATTGGTCCCATTGTTTTCTTTCCCAAACTATTTACTCCACCTATCTTATCTAGATAGACATGCAGAGACAATACGTGCAAAAATGATCCAAAGCCAAACAAAACAACAAAATAAGACAAACAAATACCAATAAAATAACAACAACAAAAGAAAGCCAATGACAAAAAAGGCAAAGCCTATAAATAATTCCAGTTGTTTTTTTTTACCGTTAGGAGTGTTTTCCAGTTGAGTCTGATGGGGTGCCACACTCTGTCCCCAAAGTCTACTTTTGGTATTCCCCAGAGACTTCATTGCTTTGCTCCCCTTGCTGCTGTTGCATGCCCTTAGGGTTTCACCCCATTGTGATGGGGTCAGATCAGGCACAATTCCTGCATGGTGTTTCCAGTGCTGTGCCCTGAAGTGCTATGGTCCAGTAAGGAAAGTCATGTCTCGTGGTGGGGCCAGCTCTGTGGGCCTCTCTGTGCATTGTCTGCTCTGAGCAGAAATATTTTTCTCGGGACTTGGTGGGCCAGGATATGATCAACTCACTCTCCTTCCCCCTTCATTTGCTCCTGTGTGCTCTGATCAGATGCGCCACTCTCCCCAAGCTGTAGCTTCAGTGCTGTCCTCTGAAGTGCATTCTTATGGAGGTGGGGGGGTGGTCCACATAGTTGGGATTAGGGCTGGCCCCACAGATTTCTCTACTGGTTTCCTGCTACATGCTGGCATGTTGCATTCATGTCTTGGTGCACCAGGATGAGGCCTGATCGCGTTCTCGCCCTGTCTTGTGGAGATATAAACAATACCCTCCCCTTGGGTGGGTTAGTATCCTGCTCCCCCTCACCTATGTATTTTTTTCTTTTTTTCTCCCACCCCCCACTATTTAGTTTACTGCCATATGTATCCCTGGGATGGGTTTGGTCCCTGCCATTATACCTGGACCTTCCCCCCAGGAATGGATGTATGTAGTAGCTTTTCCCCTGACTATAGTTATTCTTAATTCCAAAGATACAATTGAACTAAGTATTTGTTGTACTACAAAACCTTTATTATAGTTGTTGTTTTGCACTAATATAAATGCAATTCTTAACCTGTAGAATTTTTCAGTCAGTGAGAGCACATACATATGATAGGGAAAACCTAAACAACATTGATAGCAGTTTATATGAGGTTTGAAGTAAGTAAGGTAAAGGGATAAAGGGATGGTGTTTAATCTAGAGATGGGTAGGAATTATGTGAGTCTTATAGGAAGTAAGTATATCTAAATTTAGAACAAAATTATTAATAGGAAGTTAATAAGTGATGATTAAGGGAAATGTATTTTAAACAAAAGAAGTACTAAAAATGTTTACTCATTCTAACAAAAGCATATATTTCAATTTCGCCAGATGAAGATTAGAAGAACGGGGTCTATGTTAGGCTGAGTTGACTGGAGAAACAAACTAGGTGACACTTATATATGTTTAAGAGAAAACTTTATATTGCAAAGTAATTACATACAAGAAAATATCCCAGTCCAGTCCAAGTCAAGTCGATAAGTCTGATACTTGTCCATAAGTCTCTCTTTAGACTCATGCAGCCACATGCAAAGTCGTGGGGATCCAATGGAAGTAGAAGCATCACAGGGCTCTGGCAGCAACCAGGGTCAGCCAGCAGGAAAGTGAAGGCAGAGAAAGAGTGGGAGGTTCCTAGGACCCGCCTTATGAGAAGATCACAACCACAAGAAGGCACCATTGGCCTGTGACCTGATTGACAAGCTGAATACCACTCCCTACACTTTTGTACATCTTCAAGTTGACAAGAACTTATGTAGCTACCACAGTGGCTGATACTTGCTGAGTCTAGAGCAGTGGTTCTCAACCTTCCTAATGTTGTGACCCTTTCATACAGTGCCTCATGTTGTGGTGACCCCCAACCATAAATTTATTTTCATTGCTACTTCATAACTGCCTTTTTTCTACTGTTATGAATCAGGCTACCCCTGTGAATGGGTCATTCAGCCCCAAAAGTGGTCACGACACACAGGTTGAGAACCGCTGGTCTAGTGGATGAAGCAGATTATCAATGCAACAATGTCTTGATGCATAAACAAGGAGTTGGCATTTATACTGTGAGCAATGAAGTTTCAATCAAGGGAGCACTCCAAGAAAATATTATACCCATTTGTCAAGTGATAGAACTGTGGTTCATAGATGATATATACTATTCCAAAATGAAAAGAAGACGATATTCTGCCAATTACATCATAATTTCTCCTGAAGCTCTGTGTTTTCAGTTTCAGAATAAGAGCAGGACGTAGATTTAAACTACTGTCAGTGCACTTCACTGAACAATAACACAAGCCAAGAAGTATAAAAACGGTTTTTGAAGGTGTCTCTTCTATACCAAATTCCTCTCCAATCACTTTGCTTTCCCTCGACCAAGAAGGGTTGATCCATGTACTTGTGCAGGTTCTTACTCCGTGACCTCATGAATGACAGAGCAGCATGTTACCTGGTACTGGGTCATGCTCACAATGATTGAACGTATTGTTGCAACTACTGTGTCCACTCAATTCACTGAGTGTCTTCCTCTCTTTGATGGTTGTCTACTTACCAAGCAAAATGTCCATCCTCAGAGATTGGTTCTACTGATAGCGTTCCAACAGGCTGTGAGACAAAGTCTCACATCCACGCTCTCTCCAAAGAAGCAGTCTGCCTGTACTTCTCCTTGGGAAAATCTCGTTTTCTGATAGTCAATATGCTCAGCCAAATGAATAGATTGAAAACACCATTGCTTAAATCAAACATGCCTTAGTCCTTAAAGTGCTATCTTTTATTTTAACTCCTTAAAAAAAACTTTCCATGTAGATTTGTCCAATGAAATTTGTCTTTTGATTTCTTGAGTTGTCATTCCAGGAGAAGGATCCCTGTTCGTGAAGATTCAGCTGCCAAGCATCTGGTAAGAATGTACCAGGTATGCCACAGAAGCAAGGTGTGGCAGCCAGCCGGCTTCTGTAGAGATAAGAAACTTTATGGGGTGGGCCACTTTGCTCCAGCAGGTTGCTGTGAGTCAGAAATGATTTAACCACAATGGAGTTTTTGGTGCTCCATGAGAGTTGTTAGTTGATCCAGTAAAATAAAATCTTTGACAGTTTTGATATTTCCCCTTTATCATGATGTTGGTTATAATCTAGTTCTGATGGTTTTGTGGGTGTGTTTTTGTCCTTGATGTCAAGGTTTAACCTGAAATCGTGATGATGACAGCTGCAGTCTTTTATCCTTTTCAGTAAGTGTATTAATTTCTTTTGGCTTTCAGCAATCCGTTGTATCATCTGCATGTTACAGGTTGTTAATGAGCCTTTCTCCAATTCTGAAACTGTGTGTCTCTTCATATGGGCCACTCCAGCTTCTCAGATTATTTGTTCAGAATACTGATGGATTCAGTATTATGAAAGGATACAACGTTGACACACACTATCTTTTTTCCTATTTTACATTACCCAATAATTTTTGTTCTGCTTCAACAGCCTCCTGACCAATGGAAAAGTTTTGCATGAATGTTACTAAGGGTTCTGGAATTTCCATTCTGTGCAATGCTCTCCACGTATCTGTAATGATTCACACGGTAAATCACCATTGTGTAGTCACAAAGATATCAAACTTCAAGCATTCTATTGTATTTTTGTTAACTTCCAGTCTTTCTGTATTCATGCTTTGTACATTCCATATTTTGATCACTAATGGATGTTTGAAGGTGCCCTTTCGCAGTCTGAGTCAGGCCACATTAGCAAATGAAAGTCCCCAAACTTTTATTTCCTCCACATTATTAATCCCCAGTCCACGTTAAGGAGGCAGCTCTTTGTTGCATTTTGGGTGCCTTCCAGCATGAGGGATTCATCTTCTGGAATTATATCAGATAATTTTCTGCTGCCAGTTTTTTTCCAACAATTTTATTGGCATATAATTCAAGTATCATACAATTCAATAGTTCAATCACATCAAAAAGAGTTCTACAATCATCACCAAGTCAGCTTGAGAACATTTTGTTCATTCTTGGGCTCATCATTATTAGTTCTCCATTTCCCCCAGCCTCCCCTGCCATAAGGAAGATATCAAGAAGTTCAAGAAGAAAATGTTTTGAAACTGTGGCAGTAATTGTACAATACTGCTTGATGTGATTGAACTATGGGATGGTATGATGTCTGGAATAGCTCCTAAGAAGATGGTTTGGAAAAATAAATAAAATATAATAAAATGCAAACCCCTAGCATCTTCACAACGAGAGAGAGAGAGAATAGAGACTTTATGCATCTGGGAAGTTCTAAGAAAATGACCCCCTTTGGGAATGCAAACTTTCATTATACTGGAATGCAAACAATGCTTCCAATGTCCTACTTTAACTACTTTTGCTTTATTAGTTCTTAAGGTCAGTGGAGAAACTTGTGTACTAAAGAAACAAACAAGCAGAAGTAGACTTTAAGAAACACCAGCATCCCTAGAACATCGTATATGCTACTGTTATTTTCTCTGTACAATGAAATTAAATGGCTTAAAACAAAATAACCCCAGATATAATAAAACAGATGTTTCCAAATAATTAGGATGGAAAAATTTAAAAATATGGTGAGAGATGCTCTGTGACAACATTGGCCAGGAACCTATAGAGGCGGTAGGGGTGAAGATAGAGGTTGGGCACTCTTAGCCAAGTTTGCACTTAGAAACCCAATTATTCCTCAACCTAAGCAAGGGGGAAATTCCTTTATCACATGTTGGAAAACAAATATTCACTAGAATCCCAAAGTTGGTCACTTCTTAATGGAAACGCATGGCATCAGTTTTTCACCATAACGTCAATAAATCCAAACCAAGGGCCTTTTAATTAGCAGTCCAGTACTTAACCCACTGCACCACCAAGCTTCTATCACTAGACCCACAGAGGGACATTTCCTCAAAGCTCAGGTTAAGATAGAATATTGAGATCCCCCCACATTCTTTCTTCTCATCATTAAAGAAGAAAAGGGAGGACCTTCTCCTTGGTTAATAAAAGCTATCAAGTTTACAGTTATATTATTAATAGTTGATTGAAAAGGGCTAAACAGAAAGGTTCAGGAATAGCATAGGACATTATAACAGTAGTATATACTGATATGAGCAAAGACAGATTGCCAGAGTGATCACCATAGGGGATTTGCGTACCTTAAAGACATGCTTTGGTCTTATGACCTCTCAAAGTCCTTCTCAGGTATATTATTCGAATCATTTCTTTGTCTTCCTTTCTACTTTAAGGCTGCCCTAGGTTTGCTTGGCTTTCAGTTAAATTTCTTAGATGTATTTTGATTTCTAGCTCTTATGTTCTTTGGGAAATCAATACTTATTTAAAAAGACAATGGCACCTGAAAGGGTTGGGCTAATGACCCTACTAAGGACCATTAAAAACCCTAAATGGGCTGTCCCTTTCAGATAGAACCAAGGATGCAAATAAATTAATACAGGGAAATTATTTTGGTTGGTGTTGGTGGAAATGGGGGAAGACAAAGAAGAAAAGGGAAATAAAGCAGTCTTAAAAAATAATAATGATCATACAGGCTTGTGTGCTTCTTCTATGTGGGCTTTGCTGCTTCTCAGTTAGATGGCTGCTTGTTTACCTTCAAGCCTTTAAGACTCCAGATGCTATATCTTTTGATAGCCAGACACCATCAGCTTTCTTCACCACTTTTGCTTATGCACTTTGTCTTCAGTGATCATGTCGGGAAGGTAAGCATCATTGAATGCCAGGTTAATAGAAAAGAGTGTTCTTGCGTTGAAGGGGTGGGTGTCAATAGGATCCGGTACCAGGCATCAAAGACACCGAACAAAAAAAGCCCATATCATTGTGAATGAGGGGGAGTGTGGAGTGGAGATTCAAAGCCTATCTGTAGGCAATTGGATATCCCCTTACAGAAGGGTCTTGGGGAGGAGACGTCAGTTGGGGTGCTGTACAGCACCCATGAAACATACAACTTTCCTCTAGTTCATTTGTTCTTCCTCTCCTTCACTATCATCACCCCAATTCTACCTTACAAATCTGGCTTGACCAGAACATGTACATGGGTACAGATAAGAGCTGGAAACACAGGGAATCCAGGAGAGATAAACCCCTCAGGACCAATATTTGGAGAAGCCATACCAGGAGGGAAGGAGAAAGTAGGAAGTAGGGAGGGGGAGGGAGAACCAATCACATTGATCTACATATAACCCCCACCCAGGGGTATGGACAACAGAAAAGTGAGTAAAGTGAGACATTGATCAATGGAAGACATGAAAAAAATATTAATTTATAAATTATCAAGGGTTCATGAGGGAGGGAGAGTGGGCTAGGGAGGGGAAAAAATGAGAAGCTGATATCAAGCGCTCAAGTAGAAAGAAAATGGTTTGAAAATGATGATGACAACAGATGTACAAATGTGCTTGACACAACAAATGGATATATATGGATTGTAGTAAGAGTTGTATTAGTCCCCAATAAAATGATTTTAAAAAATAGAAATATAATTGATGTTTACAGATTGATCTTGTGTCTTGTAAATTTTCTAAACTCACTTATTACTTCTAGGTGCCTGATTGTAGATTCCACTGGATTTTCTATATAGATATCATGTCATCTGCTAATGAAGATGTTTTACTTTTCCTTTAAACTTTGAAAGCATTTTGTTTCTCTGGCCACCCTGATTGCACTGACTAGATCATCTATTGGGATGGTGAATAAATACGATAAAAGTGTAAAGTAAATAATGAAAATATTCCTTTTTTGCAAGGCAAGTAGCAAAAAAGATTATTTTATTTTTTATTTATATTATAAATATTTGAGAAATCTTGCTGATGTGGGTCATAGAGTTGGTTTCAACACACAATGATTCTATGTACAGAGCCTGTTGACCACAGGTAACTTGGCTGGTGTTTGAAATACTGGTGGCACCAATTCAGCTGCATAGAACCCATAGAAGTCACTATAGAACACTAAATGACAGATGAGTAGTACATAGAAAGCCTTAGAAGATGGAGAAGCCCTGAGTAAACAATAAACCAATACTGAATTAACATGAAAGTAAAAAATAAACTGACTGACATCAAGTTATTTCCAACTCCTAGTGGGTTCCTGAGACTGTAACTATTTACTGGAGTAGACGGTCTCCTCTTTCTCCCATGGAGCAACTGGTGGTTTCAAACTACTGACCTTGTGGTTAGCGGCCCAACTACACAGTCATTTTTAATATCAAAAGGGCCAAATATTACCAACTTTACATACTTCAATTTAACATTACTTCATTTCTTCCTCCATTTTTTAAGCAACTAAAAAGAATCGTAGACCATCACCCAAGCAACTAACACTGCAGTTCTGTGGATAACTTAGCCAGACATTCCCTCGTTCACATGAGCAATGTCCAGCTTTGTACCTGGTAATTAATCTTGATAACAGAATTTATCCAACTGCTTCAGGAAATTACCAACCAATATCATTAATATCACCCACAAGTAAAATGTTGTGGAAGATAATTTTTAAAATAGTTACAATAGTACACCCACAGGGACCTGTCAGAAATGCAAATTGAATAAAGGAGAAGACATGGATTGAGAGATATCGTTGATGATGTCAGATGGATCTTGGCTGAAAGACGAAAGTACCAGAAAGATGCTTACCTGTGTTTTATTGACTATGCAGAGGCATTTAAATATGTGGAGCATAAAAATTATGTGCAATATTGTGAAGAACGGGAATTCTGGAATACTTAATTGTGCTCATATAGAACATGAACCCTAAACCCCCCAAAAAAATAATAGAACAGAACAAGGAAAGACTGCAGAGTTTAAAATCAGGGGACAGGCTCGTCAATTTTAGAGACTAAACTATATGATGAAGAACAGTGCCAGGATTTGAGGAAGACTCAATTAACCTGCCAAACGCAGGTGACGTGACCCTGCTTGTGAAGGTGGGGAGCAATGTAAGCCTGTCCCAATGAAGATCAAAGACTACAGTCTTGAATATGAATTATTCCTCAATGTGAAGAAAATGGTATCCTCAAGGATTGCATTTCACTTAAATTCACAGTCAATGCCAATGGAAACAGTAGTCAATAAATCAAATAATCCATTTGCATTGGGCAAATCTGAGGCACCATCTTTATTTAAATGGCTAAAAAGTGAAGATGTCACTCTGAGGTCTAAAGTGTGTGCGTCTACCTGAAGCTGTGGTATTTTGATCACCTGATAGGAATTTAAAACCTCAACAATGAAAAAAGGAGACCAAAGAAGAATTGATGCAACTATACTATGATGTCATTAAAAATATTGAATGTACCATGAACTGTCAGAATAATGAATAATCTGGCATGGAGGTTGTATAGCCAGAATTCTCTTTAGCAGGGATAATGGTGAGATAATCCTACCTAATTAGGAGGAGCCAACCCCTGGAGAAGGCCAAACCTGCCTGGTAAAGGGGAGATCATCTTAAAAGAGTAAACCCCTCAACAGGCAAATTGGCACAGTGAATGTAGCACTAAACTCTAAAGTGAATCTTGGTGCAGAGCCAGGCAACACCATTCGGTCATTTGCCTGAGTTGCCACAGCGAAGTCCACAGCACCTAACAACAATTGCCATTGGGATCCACGTGACCTGCATTTTTCCCCCATTGCTCCATATTCGGGCCTCTCATTAAAGCTGACTGCTGAGTTCTGTGTTCTTGGTAATCTACACTGTGTGCACTGCACCACTGTGCGGCACTGCCTACAGGTCCTGCAAACAATCACGGATTAGGGTGCTGTGCTCTCAGGGAACAGTCTCTCTCTGGCTTCCTTTGAGGGATAACCAGAACCTGACCATCACTGTAAAGAGCCTGAACTCACATCACAGCAAGCATCTTGTACTTTCCTGAACTCAGCCTGCCGTCCCTATGCTTTTATAGGATGCTTGTTCCTGGCCCACACTTCTTTCTTTCTATCAAGCAGGAAAAAACAAAACAACTCCTCTTGTTTCTTCAAGAGATGGCTCCTCTGTAAATACTCCAGGAAGTGCCCTCTCAATTCTCTTGAGAAATGCATCGAACGACCTCCTTGTGTCCACTGTGTGCATTGCATGCGTTGTTATCAATGGCCATCATCAAGTTGGCTCTGACTCATGGAGGAGAACTGTTGCACGAGTTTTCAAAGTTGTCATCGCGCCGAAGCGCATCACCAGCTGAGTCTAAGCCACCCCTGGATGCGTTCAAGCCACTAGTCAACAAATACTTAGCTGCTTTTGCCTTCTGGGGAGTTATATCTCCCAATTGGATGGTGAGCTTTGAAAGTAGAAGAGGGTCTTTACATGACTGAATTCCCAATGTGTGGCGCAATAAATGAAGCGCAGGAAGCACCCCCAAATGTTTCCTACATGTGAAGGAACATAAAGACTGTCTTCCTTTGGAGACTCGTTGTTTCTAGTTCCTCCCTTCCTCCTTCCCTCTATCACTTGATGCTTTCCTGTTCAGATGCTAAGGGAATGTTCAAGATGTTGATATGAACAGGTATATGGAATATAATCGCGCATAGAAATGAATAGACCCCTTGGCATGTTTCAATGATTGCTGTATTATTTCCCTTAATAAGATGCCTTACAGCCTGCTCATTTTCCTGATAAGGATAACTGCTGTCATATTTTTTGTTTCAATTTGAACATTTTAGAGGCAGTTGCTATTAGCACTAATTAAATGTATAAGAGCCTTCCTGAGCGAAGTAGATAGTCACAGCTAATTCATAAGGAATTAATGATAGTCGCTAAATTGCCATATAGATTTGCACTTTGGGTAGACTTAAATTACCAAATAATGTGAAAACTGTTTTAAAACAAATTTAATATTTAATAGAAGCCATGGTTTTATGAAAATGCATAATAATTTTGAAATTTTCTCAATATTGTTCCAAATGAGCATCTGTATAAAATCACTTTAAAGTAAATAAGCTAATAATATGATAACACCAGTAGAGGGAATAATAACACGAACCATTTATAGAATACTTTAATTTTATTATTATTATTATTGTGGTTTTCTGCCCTAGTATTTACTGTCACACATAGTTTCTTCTACATTTCTCCAGTGTAGATGGTAATAAGTATGTTGGACAATAGTAAACTTTGTTGAGTCATTAGGATACAGAAGCAACAATTAATTAAATAATTTCTTGGTAGCCTTAAGTAGTTTGTGTATACGGACATGTGTGTGTGTCTCAAAGGTAAGTATAGTTTTCTTTCAGAGTGGTTTATACCATTCTAAATATGTTCCATTATTTAATTAACTCTTAATACACAAAAATGAAGTCTAAGTCACTTAAAGGGAAATTTGAAAAAAGATTTTAAAGCAAGAAGGCTATCCGAAGTTAGACTGCCACCTGAAGACAGGCTTTGAGGAGAAATGGTGTCATTTTACAGAGGATTTAAGGCCTCCTCTACGTGATTTTTTTTAAGGAGTCTGCATGGTCAACAGTTCAAAAAAACCAGTAGTGCTGTGGGAGAAAGACTGGGCTTTCTACTCCCATAAAGTTACAGTCTCAGAAACCACAGAGGGTTGATATGAGCCAGCATTGACTCGATGGCAGTGAGTAATGACTCAGTGGTTAAAGTGCTCAGCTGCTACCTGAGAGGTCAGCAGGTCGTCAGCTGCTCCACAAGAGACAGGTGTAGCAGTTGCCTTCTGTACTTATTTACAGTCTTAAAAGCCCACTAGGGGTGTTCTACTCTATTCTATCGGGGTGTTAGGAGCCACAATGGCTGCCATGGGTTTTTTTGGTTCTACAATTTTTCATCTTGACTGCAGAATAGTCCCTGATGTACAGAATAAAAATATTTCCCTAAAGAAGAGCTGTAACCCATTTTGCACACTTAATCATACTTTGTGGCTGATATATGTTGCCAGAAGCATATTTCATCAGGGAGAATAAATTTAGGCTTTTTCAGCTCAAGTGATAATGGGGTAATGGTAGGTGGGGGGGAGGTTAAGTTGATGGCAGATATTTATGTCTAGTTTCCTAGCAGTACAAAACCCAGTTTCTGTTAAATTGATTCTGACTCATGTCGACTCTCTATGTGGCTGAAAGGCATTGTGCCCCATAGAGTTTGTGGAGGGGCCAGGGTGGGAGGAGATTGCCAAGACTTTCTTCCCAGTCTCCTCTGGGTGGAGCCGCCTACCTTCTGGAAAACAACTAAATCTGTTGACTCTTTGTACCACTTAGAGGGGCCTTCTAACCATTTGCCCCCTTTTGAAATGGTCCAAGAAAAGGCTGTTTTAAAGCAAATGCAGTATGTAATGCAAGTTTTGCTACTAATCTGGGATCCGAAGACTTATCTCCTAAAGTGATGTCATTTCCTCAGCACATGTTTCTTCCTTTTTTTTGTTCAATCTATAAAGCTTTACTCCCATATACTTACAGTAACCCTTGTAATAGAGACTATAAGCTGCTAATAGAAATTAAACCATTATTTTTTCTTTAATTTTAGAAATAGTTTCCAAATTTGTCATGGCTTTGAGGAGATGACATAAATGAATGAGGCAAAATAATAATGGGGAGAATAAACAGTTTTGATTAGCTGTACACAAAATAGAAAAGCATGGGATTAATTGAAAAAGAAGTCAAATGCCTGATTCAGTTTTTGCTTCTTCATTAAGTACTCACGGATCTTACAAATTAGACCTTGAAGTTATGCTACATAAGGGGGAAAATGAAGATGTGGCAGAGGTATGTTGGAGAAGCTAGGACTATTTCTGACTTACTACATGGAGCTTTGTGCATTTACTGTACAGCCATCCAGGGGGAGTGGTGGCTCAATCACTGAAATCTTGCCTTTCCTTCAGGGGTGATAGGTTTAATTCCCAGGAAGTGTCCTTCCTGTGCTGCTACACTGGCATATCAGCTAAGGATGGCATGCTGCCATGATTCAGAACAGGTTATAGCGGAGCTTCCAGACGAAAACAGACTGGAAAGAGAGGCTTGTCAATGCACTTTTGAAAACTGGTCGATGAAGATACTATGGGTCACAGTGGTCTGACATGTAACTGATAACCGGGACGGCACAAGATCAAAAGCACGTTCTGCTCCGTTGCCCTTTAGGTCACCTTAAGTTGGAGACCAACTCAGCAGCAGGCAACTAAACAAGCACAATGTAAGTTATTACAACCCCCCTTTTGTCACAGACCCTATAGAATTAATGCTTTATCTCACATCCAAATGTGTAATTTGATTTTTTTAGAAAAACAGAAAAAGTTGAATCACATTTCTATATAGAAATCATTGACCAGAATTAAATAGTTTTGTAGGTGACCACAATGTGTATCATTTCCTATTGTACTTCCAAACAGAATTAACTTTATTGTACATAACTAGTTCTTGTTATCACAAGACTTGTGTTCCAGAAAGCTGCTGCAAACACTGAGTTAGGAAATACTGAACCATTGATCCTATGAGAAATGTAAGGTTAGATGAAGATAAGTCTCTAGCCACAAGCCTTTCCTCTATCATCCAATACACAGGCATGCACCTGCTTAAAAATAATTCATTTAACACATGCAATTCATTGTTGATTTATTCACAGTGAATGCAGAGTCAACAGCACCATCGTTATTACCACAGTTCCCATCTAACGTGCATATTTTCTCCATGAAGGCACATCACCACATGCTTCATCATGACATAGTACTTCAGCCCTGTGCTTGGAGTCATCTTCCACTGAGATCGCTAAAGAAAGACACAAAAATGGGGAGAAGGCGGCACTAATAGCCTAAATAAATAAATAAAATACTTGGGTGCAGTATGAGAGCTGAAACAAGAAGGTAAACTCTTGCCTCGTGGAATCTCAGGCAGGAAGGTATGTGTCGGGTGATCCAAACTTTTGCCCTCTCTGCAAGCTCATGAGAGGCCACCGAACTGCTGCAGATGTTGATTTTGGGGTTACAGAGAACGTTTTGCAAATAGATACAACTATCATCACAGATTCTGTCTGTCAATAGAAAGCACCAGACATGGATTTGGAAAGCATAGCAGGAGCAAAGAGTAGGGGACAGCTGTCTAGACAGCTCCCAGGTACCAGGCTAAACCAAGCGGTAGTCAAGTGCTCGTTCATGGAGCACACAGAATGTCTTGTTTTTCTGACTGAAATTTGATGGCTGTATTGAGAGAGAGAGAAAGAGAGAGAGAGAGAGAGGAATAAAAAGGAAAAACCCTCTCTGCCTAAGGTATAAAATGCTTCTACTTCATTAACTTCATTAATTTTTCTCAACAGTCTAATCTCTAGAGGCATTTGAGTTCAAGTTTCTTGGAATGTAGGCCAATGCCATGATGGGTGATAAATTTAGCACGAAGAAAGGTCTCTCTACCTACAAGCCACTTTGAAAGCCCAGTGTACCATGGCTGTGGAGTGACAGGAAAGCACAGATGTGCTCCAGCATGTCCCAGGGAGCACCACTCTCTCTCGCTTCCCAGCCTTTGGAGGCACCCTTTTGCCCGGAAGTGCCTCACCTCCACTCTCCACCGGAACCACGCTTTGAAAATAAAGGATTTATGTCTGTTATATATGTGCTTGCTGTCTATCATTCCCAGTAGAATGTAAGCTTCAAGAAAATGAAGGTACACGTTCAGGAAATCTTCATGAACTCCACAAAGGAAAGAATGGATACGTGTATAAAAGTGGTGGCAGAAGGGGAATAGATGAAGACAAGTCATCTTCCCTCAAAGGTCGACTTCAGTATTGTTTTGGGAACATCATGCAACTGGTTGAAACAGCCACGAGGGTTCCTTGGTGCCTGCGTTTGCTATGTGGTAAGAAATAGCACTGTGGCCTCAAAGCCTTCACGGAAAGACTGTCTGGGGTGGGAGATGAGATCAGAAGCCGTTCTTGTGTTTTCAGGTATCCTGGGTTTTCTAGTAACTCTGAGTCCCAACTGATTGTCTCCATAATTTTTCATTTTATGATTAATTAAGGTTTTTCTTCATTTTAAAATTAATTAAGGTATTTTTACAGTGCTTACAAATGTTTTCATGTGAAATTTAGACAAATATGTCTGCTGGAGCTACACATGGGTTTATTTAGTAAGAAGTTCTGTTTGGCAGACAATTAAAAAAATGGATACTTTCGCTAAATGAACAAAAAGACTAAAGCTAAATTGACAATGTTTTGGTAATTTCCAGACATATTGTAAACACCGTGAAAAGACCTGCCTCCTTGTCTGAAGCCGCACTGATCAATGCATTGACCTCTGTCTGGAGCTGCATTAACCTCTCTCTACAGTGAGGGATCGGAACACAAAGCCATTTTTCTTCTTCCGAAACTTTCACTAAGACACAAAACAGTTTTTTGGCAGGTGGCATTCTTGCCATTCTTCTTCAGAGAAGCGTCTACATTTGCATGGGATATGTAAAGCTACAATTTGTCTAATCTAACAGGCAATGTGAACATAAGTCTCTGAAATATTTAGACCCAAAGCAAATCTACAAAGTCCTCACAAGCAGGGCTGTTTGTGAATTATGCGCATCATTAAGTCAGTTTGGTAAACTGGAGGCATTTAATGCGTAGAAAGAGAAGTTTGTACTTAATTTCACCCTAGCGGACTTCCACAGGGGCCTGGTGAGTCTGCTGGAGAAACAATGGACAACTCCCTCAGCAGAGTCTCTGTGGCTCTAGTGAGCACACCCCTTTGAATGAGACTCTGTATCATGGTTTACAGCCTCAGAAATCCTGCACAGGGGCACTATGAGCTGGAACCTACTTAACGGCCAGGCTGTTTGTTGCTGTTTGTTTTGTTTTTATGGACCCTAAGTGGGGATTCTAAGTAGACCCAAAGCAGAGAAATGGTGGACGCTGCCAAGGATTCCGTTTTGCTTGGATCCGCAACCAATGCTCATGAAAGCAGCAGTGACGAGATCAAAGGATACATTGCATTGGGGACATCTCCTCCACAAGACCCTTTAAAGTGTTTGGATTAAGAGTGACTGTATTTGCTGTGTCCATGTGTCTCTTTCCTGTCCATCCCTGTCTTCTGAGTTTTACCCCTTGGCAAACAGCCCTTTTGGTCTTGTAAGGTTGATTGTTCTAAGTGATTACTTCCTTGGTGTTATTGTTCACCGTAAAGATCTGTCTATTGTTTGGCTGAAAGTTGAGGATGGTGGGTGAAAAGTGACAGAGGACCATAGTCTTTGGGGTTTTACCAGTCTCTGTCAGACCAATCTGGGCTTTGAACCACCCCGAGCTCTGAGGGAGAAAGACTGGGCTTTCTACTCCCGAAAACAGTTCAAGGCTAGGAAACCCAGAGGGGCTTGCTATGAGTTTGTCACAACTCAACGGCAGTGAGTTTGCTTAGGCTTTTATCAGACCAATAAGCCTGATCTTCTTTATAATTTCTAGTTTGGGTCCACACTTTTTCTCCCATTGAACCTAGCCCCCTCTATGGTGATCATTTTCAGAGTCATTAGCAGTTATAGCTGGCTCATCCATCCAGTTATCTTGATCTCAGGATTGTGGAGGCTGAAGTTTCTCTGATCGACTAGTCCTTTGGTCTAACTGTTTGCCCGTGTTTTCGGTTCCCTCACTGTCCTTTGATCTGGACAGGGAGAGTGGAACAGGTGCTCATGGATCAACTGGGAGGAATGCTGTTCCATTTGGGGACTGTAATCAATGTCACAAAGCAACGTGTGGATGAATTGTTGAAAGGACCAACAATTTGATCTTTAAAATTAAACTCAAATCAAAATAAAAGTTTAAAAATAATAATAATTGAATTAATCACTTAAAAATCACCGAAGAGAATATCTAATATCTAATATGTTCCTTAACTATTGTTTCTCAGTGGGGGGTTTTGTATAAAAGAGAGATAGCAGAGCCCAGAAAAAAATAATTCCTCATTTTAATTCCCTTCATCATTTTAAAACTTCCAGTTACTAGCAAATGCTGAAAGAGAAATAAATAGGGTTGAGGCTCAATTATTGTGCTGTTACATGGAAATCTCTAAATTACAAATGTGAGTTTTATTATTTTTATCTAAAGTTTTAACAAATGACTTGTTCTGCTTGATTGTGTATAGTTGAACAATTACATCATCAAATGGAAAAAAAAATATTTTCTCCGGCTATCTCTAACAAGACTACAGGAGTAATGAATGATGAATGGGGCTTGGCTAGCCAAGGTCTCTAACTTCTAGCAAATGATCTTGCCCAGCAGAGATCTGGGAAGAAGGTGGGAGCAGATACTGTTGAGGGTTTGCCCCTGTGAAATTGAAAGCAGGATTCCCTGGAGTGCCACCTGCTGTGTGTAAAAAGTGCCTTGTGAGAAGTAGGAGGGAGGATTCATTACCAGGAAGAGTCAGGAGTGGAGTGCATCCTCTGGAACCAAGATCCCTGCTCACGGAACCTTCTGGATCCAGAGACAGCTATGCCATAGAAGAGCAGCAGCAGAACCAGAAACCAGAGCCTGCACGGATGGACTTCCCAAACCAAAGTGGGAAGAAAACAGAGTGTGTTTGTGCAGGAGGCTACCGTGTAGAGTTGGGTACCCCTGGGCACATAATTGGGAAAGTTGGACTTTGACCCTTGGAAGTGGAGCTGACTGCCTTCCGCTGAGGCTTATTGGAGTGGGCTGCCTCTGGGGCTTACTGCTGGAGCTGGATTTTCTGAGCCATGAAGCTTGAGCTGAATACCTTCAGGTGGAGGTTTATGGTTGAGGGGTAGGTCACTCTGGGCATTTGAGAGCAAACTTCACACAACTTGGTAACATAGCTTGATAAACAACTCAACCCTCAACATTTCTCACTGTCATTACAATTTTCTAACTTCCTTAATAAACCTTTTAATCATGAACTTGACTGTGAATTCTGTGTAGCCACTGCAATCGATATTAGAAGCTGGAGCTCACGTAGAGAATATTAATTAAGACAGCACAGATACATCAGATAAACTTTGTTAGATGTTTTTGATGGGGCAGAAATGTTTGTTATGTAAACTGTGTGTCATTCAGTTGATTGCAACTCATAGTGACCCAATAGGACAAGCGTATAACAGCCCTATGGGATTTTCAAGACTGTAATCTTTATATTGGAGCAGTGCATTATGTGTTGGGCTGCTATTCACAAGGTTAGTAGTTCAAAACCACCCAATGCTCCACAGGAGAAAGATGAGACTTTCTACTACAGTAAAGATTTACAGTCTCAGAAACACACAGAAGCCATTCTATTCTGTCCTATGGAGTCATTATGTGTCAGAATTGACTACATGGCAGTGAGACTGTTTGTTGTTTTTAATCTTCATTGAGGTAGACTGCCACATCTTTTTCCCACAGAGCTACAGGTGGCTTTGAACTTCCAACCTTTTGGTTAGCAGCAAAGCAGTGCTACCAGGTTCCTCTATCCAGTTTCGCCGCTGTCCCTGTCTAGTTTGCAGTGGTTGTCAGTCGTCTGAGAGTAGGAGTTGGTTCTTGTGGAAGATGATCCTCACCATCTTTCCTGCTCTCTATGGTTAACTCTCTCAAAGTTCACAGCTCAGAGGAGACCACGGCAACAATGACATTTTGCAAACTTACACAGAGTGCACCACTATAGTACTATATTTCTGACACATGTGAAACCCATTTTTAAAAAGCCTTATATTTGTTTATTTTCTGTATTTTCATCAATTAGTATTATATACAACTTATTTTTTAATGAAACAAAGAAATCTCAGAAATTTCATGGCTTCAGTCCCACATTGACATTAATATTACCATCAGGAGAGTCACGTGTATTTTTTTGTTTCGCAGTGCACAAAATAAGTTATGTTTCCACTATAACAAACTAAATATGCAGTGGAATTATGAAAACATTAGCAATATCATGAGAATGAACAAAATGTAACACCATGTGAGCACTGCTGGTGGGAAATTGATGCTAACCGACTTTTTAAATGTGGAGTTGTCACAAACGTTCCATTTGTTATAAATAGATATAGATATAGATAGATGCACAGTATGCTGATGCATAATGAAATGAGGTATGCCTATATAAGAAATCAAAGGCAATGGTCATACTTGCTGGTATTCAGCACGGCA
Source organism: Tenrec ecaudatus (assembly GCF_050624435.1). Lineage (NCBI taxonomy): Eukaryota > Metazoa > Chordata > Mammalia > Afrosoricida > Tenrecidae > Tenrec > Tenrec ecaudatus. The sequence goes on along the minus strand of NC_134539.1, from coordinate 24,838,964 downwards.
TTTATCAGCTTTGAGTAATCTGACATTATTCAGCTAAAAGCACTAATAGTCTTTTCACCTGCTTTATATTCTTAGTGTGGAGATCGACAGTCGTTATCTGATAGGCTAAGTGGTGTTCTTACTCTGTACACAAACTAATGCACAAAGTTAATTTTTTTCCTGGTAGGAATTCTAGAGAAAAATGGTTACTCACAAAGTCAGAGTTCTGTCTTGATATCACTGATTTGTTCATCCAATTGACGAGGTTATCCAGTTTCAGTATCACTATAACACAGCTCTGACTCGTAACCACCTCAGGAAAAGTGTTGTCAGGCCCTGTACAATGCTCACAATTGTTGCTATGCTTGAATTTATTGTTGCATCCACTCTGTCAATCCACCTCCTTAAAGGTATCTACTGATACTCTTCTCTCCTGAAGACATGCCCAAAGGGAGCAACCTGAGTCTTGCTGCCTCACTTTTAAGGAGCCTGGTGGCTGTGCTTCCTCCAAAATGAATTCGTTCTTTCTCTGCCAGTCCAGGGTACACTCAATGTTCATGAACCTTGGCTGACATGTTGCTATGAGATGCTGGAAGCTACTGGTGTCTCAAATACAAGTGTGATCACTTACTTGTAAGGGACTCTTTTCAGTGGAGACTCCAGACTAAGATAACTCGCAAAAGGTCCTGGCAATCTACTTCAGAAAACAACCCAATGCAAATCATATGGATATGTGCAGTTACATATATTCATAGAGGATAGTTAGAGATACTTCTCAGATACAACTAAGTACCTTGGGACATTGGTTTTTCAGATTTGAAGGTTTAGGATTTTAATCTTATGGGTCAACTCAGTCAATTGACATAATAGAGTTCACAAAGTTCATGTTGTGCATCCTAATGCATCCTTCAGTTTGAGTATCACACAAAAACAACTCACTGCCATCAAATTGATGCCAACTCATCACGACCCGACAAGACAGGGTAGAACAACTCCTGTGGGTCTGTGACTTTTTACAAGAGCAGAAAGTGCACCTCCCCCGTTCTCCCCCCTCCATCATTCTCCCTCAGAGCCACTGGTGGTTTCAGAGTGCTGACCTTTAGGATGGTAACCCAATTCACAACCACACCAGCACCAGGGCTTTGAGTATCAGGTAAGCTCATGAAAGTTTGTGAATACCATCTAAGAAACACATACTGGTCTCTAGTCATAAGAAGCAAAAGTGAAGAGGGGAAACCAGTCTCAGAGACCAACTTGTAGTTAGCAGCCCCACACCATCAGTTTCTTTTGAACAATTTCTATAGAAGTTGTTTAATAAGAACCGAATTGTTGCTAGACCTGGGAATCTAAGTTTGCCAGGCATCAGAACAATTGTACGGATGGCACCGGACTGTGCAGTGTTTTGTTCTGTTGTTAATAGGGTCACTATGTGTCAGAACTGACTCGATGGCCCTTAACAACAATTTTACTCTGCCAACTTCCATATGCTGAAATTAACATAATATATTAAATGTGTATGGATAATGCCAGTTCATTGTCTGATATAGTGCTTGAAAAATGAGCCCGGGTGGCTGTAAGACACTCACTGGGGATGCTCTGCCTTCTTAGATTCTGGTTGAGGTGTGTAACAAGGGTGGAGGAAAGCCTTCTGGGTTTTCGTGTGTTGGTGGGGCATGACTCAAACAGAGGACGAACAGGTGTCATCCATTAATAAACAGAACATGGGATATACAAAGTGTGAATCAGGGAAAGTGGAAGTTGCACTTGAATCTCATGTGAAATGTTGAAACGTTACGCTTGAAGGTTAATATGCTAGATAACAGTGAGCTGCAAAGATCTGGTTTGGGCCACTTTGAATTAGTCAGTCATAGAACAAAGGGTGACACATTAAAGAGGAATTGCGTTGCATTCATCATGGAAACGAGAATTTCAAGCTCTATCCTGAATTATAAGACGATGGTTGGATGATGCCTCCAAGAAAATATTCCATATTAAATTCATCTCTATTGGCTGTCCTGTGCCCCGTGCATCTTACTTCCCTATAAATAGTTTCTCCAGGAATCCCTTGGTGCTGAGAATACAATGGCCAAAAGGTCAGTTCCTGGCATTCTAGAAGTCTCCAGCCCCATTCCCTAAACTAACTGGCTCAACTGAGTATGCTGGTTGAGCCTTGCCCACGCTTCATCAGTTTGTAAGCATTTTTAGTATCATCCTTGCAGTCCTAGGGACAGAATACATGTCATAAATATCAACCAGGAGAAAGATAAGAAGGTTACGACTCAGTTGCCGACAGAGGCAAGGACTTGGTGAAAAAGAACAAAGTGCATTTGAACATGGCTGTTGGAGTCAGGAAGTCATCAGCTCCGATCCCAGCTCTCTCCCTATTTGTGTATTTGTCAATTTGGGTATTGAGCCAAATATTGAGGCTCAATTTCCTCATTTTCAATTTAGTTATCATTCCAATGGGATCCTGGGAGGCACAGTGGTAAGTGTTCAACTACTAACCTGCCTGGAAATCGTTCGGGGGAAGTTCTACTCAGCCTTATGCTTGAGCCGTAACTGACTCAATGACAATGTTTGCTCTGGATGTGTGTGTGTGTGTGTGTGTGTGTGTGTGTGTGTGTGTGTGTGTGATTACGACAGTGCTCAAGCTATAGGGGCAAGTAGCAATCGCCGTCTTACCACTGATCTCACTCTACCAGGTATTGTCCTGAATGCAGTCGCAATGGTCAGCACTGACTGCAGAGGGAGCTTCAAATAGACTATGAAGAATTTAGCATTTAAGTTTGACAAAACATAAAGAAAATTCCACTTATTTCTCCTAACTTTGTAGGGGGTTGGCACGCTGGCTGGCTGTGGTCAAATGAATCTCTTGATGAGCTCTCCGGAGACGGCCTGTGGAAACTGTTAGATGAAGTAGGCAGTGGAACACTGGCTGATGCTATGGTGGCTTCCAAAGAGTCTGCAGGGCTCCGGTTGCTGGACATTGTAAGATGTGTGTTGCCTTGACAACCACAGGCAGCACAGGGTTGGGCTGTGAGTGACTTTAGATTCCCTTGTCATTCCTTATGGGGATGAATGACGTGTATGTCTAATCAATGAATGGCAAAGACATGTTCTTTAATGAGATTAATGAAGCTCACATAAAGAATTCTGTATGCTAGGCCCAATGGTATGACTTTCTTAGAAATGTAGTTAAGATGTTTTAGAAATATAGTTAACGTTTCTGAAATGTTGGCCCCAGGGAGGACCACAATCTGCTTTAATGCCCAGGTGAAATTCCAGGCTGGGGTCACAACTGTTCTTTCAATCACCTCTGATCTATTGGATCAGAATTTGGACTAGTTCTGAGCCACTTTTTATCCCCTTCTAATTGTTGATGATCTGAATAGCACTTGGATGACTTCTAGACCTAGTTTCTCACTTTAGCAAATCAAACTTGACCCTGCAATTTTACAGTGGGTTAGCTTGCCATCAATATGAGATTTTTGCTTCGGGGGTGCTTCGTTTTGTTTTGAGTTTCTATTCTCCATCTGAGGAAATTATGGTCCCTCGTCTTGCTTTCCCTAATGTTCCTCATTTCCCATTTTGTTTCCATCATGATCTGTTTTTAATCTTCTCTTTCATGCTTACATTTAGGCCTTTTGGTCTAACTGTGAAGAACATAAATGTCAGCCTATCGATATAGGAATGTGCTCTCTTCATTCCTACGGCAGCCATTCATGTTTGAGGTGCTAAAGCAGTCACATGTTGCTGTGTAACAAATCACTCCAAACTCATCAGTTTAAAACAATGGACTTTGACAATCTCTTACAATTTTGGAGAGCTAGGAATTCAGCAGCAGAGTTCAAACTCACAGCTGTGAGGATGGCTTAGGAGCGGACAAAGTGCACAGCACTTTATTTCTGTTGTGCACAGGGTCGCTATGGGTTGGAACCAACTTGACGGTCCCTAACAGCAGCAAAAGTTTTAACTCTGAATCTCTCAGGAGGTTAAAGTCAGAATGTTAGCCAGAGATGCAGTCTCTGAAAGGGTGAAAGGGTGTCAAGACTGAAAGTTCTAGGTTTTCACTCGCTCATAGGACTGCTCTCTTGACATGGCTTCTGATATCCTCGAGTGAGTAATGAGAAAGGGAGAGAGAAAATGATCATTGGTTTTACAACTTCATCTTGATCATACTTATGTGTAGTCTACTGATAAAATATGGGCGTGGACAGCACAAGCGGGTGAGTAGGAGGTGGGAATCATAGGGGCCATCTTGAAAGCTCATTTCCTCAGATATTTACCTGCTTCATTTTGTCAAAGTATCTAAACTTACATTCCCCAACCCTCTCACATAGAGTGTGTGTGAATTCTCACACAGCGACAAGTCTAGAATTGTTACTGTTAGTGTTGGTTCAGGGCGCATACGTACTTCTAGTCCTCGGCAAAACTAACTATCCACGCTGAAAACTGACAACATATCTTCTAATTAACATCTAACGAGAGTGATATCTGTTTTCTGTCCCCAGTGATTAATTTACCTAACTTTCAATGGCTTAAGAAATTCCAAAGTACCTCTCATGCTAGATGGATTGGACTTGGATAGAAAATGGCAGCAAGGAAGAAAAAAAATCGTACTCAATATAAGAGCCTGGCGTGTCACTTCCACCAGTGATAGTTGAGGGCAGTGATTATTAATGACCAACTTCAAGTAAGAAGTATTGTCAGCAAGCATCACGTGAGTATAGTGTGAGGACAATGGTGTGTAAAGCATTATTCTATGCAGCACTACACCCATAGCAGGATCCTACACACCACCCCATAGCCCATGGCCTATCTATTCAAAAAAACATTCAAGCTCTGCCTGAAAAGGGTCCAGATGACACGACTGTCTTCAGACCAGGAGTATGGCAAGCTATAGGCATCATATGGGATAACACTGAGGTGTATCCTATACCTCCTGAGATCTGCCAAAATATGGAGTCAAAATTTACTATCTCTATGCTATAGATTGAATTCTATCCACCTTAAAATAAGTGTTAGCATCCTAAACACTATTCCTGAATATATATTGCTGTTTAGAATTCTGGTTTTCTTTGTTATGCTAAAAATATGCCAACATAGAGCTCATCGTATACTGATTCGTGCCATCTGTCAACTTTGGCAAGCACTGTGTGATCAGCCTCGGTGTGTCATCTAAGATGAGTAGCCAACGCGTTGAAAGAGAGTTTCCTGACGTGCATAGTCTGCCTCTAGTGTATAAAAAGCTTGTCCATAAGTTCCCCTCTCCCGTTTCTCCTTTGTCACTGCACTCTCTGCATTTACTCCTGGGTCTTGAGACAGGAGCCTGACAGAGTCATCAGCTTGCTGCCTGGCCTTCAGCACTTAGATTCTCCAACGTCGACCACCCTGGGAGGCAGCAAAGGACTTCAACATGACACCTGGCCTGTGTATCTAATGCTTTCTTGTCCCTACAATCTTATGAGCCACTTCCTTGAAGCAAACCTTTCTAAAAACAGGCACTTTGTTCGCTTATCTCCTCCAGAGAACTCGGATTAAGACATGTCCTAAAGCTATCCACTTCTGAGTTATAAAGAGAACAAGTGAGCTCTGGACTAGAGCGGACTCTGGGGAGACAGGCGCCATGTGAGGATCACCCAAAAGCCAGGCTGTCCTGTCTTTGCCATAAAGAAGGAATCAACCAGTTGAGACCCTGATTTGGACTGGTAGCCTCTAAGAAGCATGAGAACTACACTTCTGTTCATTAAAGCTCCCCATTTATGGTATTTGTGTTCAAGCAGAATCAGAGAGCAAAGAGCATCAGCAGCTAGTTCACCAACACCCCTGGTTTCTGTTGTCTTCTCTGTTTCCCTACTGGTAAGTCATGGGAACAAATGGCGTGTATTCCACTCTAGGCTCACATACTGGAGTTGACGCCAATTCCCTGTGACTTTAGAGGATTGTAGGACAGGGTAGAAGTGCCCCCTGGGAGTTTCTGAGACTGTAACTCTTTATGGGAATATGGAATCTCATTTTTCTCTGGTGGAGCGGCCAGTGGTTTCAAACTGCTGACCTTGCAGTTAGCAGCCCAATGCTTAGCCACTATACCACTAGGCCTCTAAAGGTAGACATAGACATACTTGTGATTAGTGTCAGTGTTCTTTAGTCAACGTGACATACTGACTCACTGCAAATGATTCTTTAGGATACTTGCTGTCTTGTCTCTGTTCACTGCATTTGTGTCTCACGCTTCTGCCCCGTCATGTTCTCCCTCTTTCCCTCCAAGCCATGTCCGCTGGATGGCTCTGTTTCCAAAGACTTGCAGTTGCCGAAGTAGACCAGACTCTAGAAATATGGGCCATACTTGACAGTCTAAAAGTTTTCATTTTGACATTTGTTGAAGAGAAAATCAGGTTTCTTCCTCTGAGGATAGCACAAGAATGACACTTTACCTTCCAGAAGCTTCATATTGTGACAAGTTGATAAGCCCTCTATTTTCACCCTCCTATTTTCTCGATCATAAATAGGCTTCAATTTGTAACCCGTGTGTGCAGTCTCATCTAGAAGCAGGGCAGAAGGCACCCTGCTCGATTTTAGCTCAGCAGGACAACAGCTTTGAAGAAATAGAGGGTCAGTTCCCTCCTGCAAGCACAGCTGAAGGACGGTGCTGACAAAACCCGAATGTGCTTTCTGGGGGGACACTGACCTTGTGGCCTGCGGGCTGGCTGTCTCGGCTCAGGGTTTAGTTGGCAGTAAAACAAGGACAATGATCACAGCAATAAGAGCATTACACTAATCATATGTAAAGTGCCTTATGGTTTATAAACACTTTTACAAATATTACCCCTTTGATTCTTTTCTGAATGCAAGAGGTTTATCATGGATTGAAAAACTCAGTACTATTGATTCAAGCATGGCTCATGGTGACCACATAGGACAAGGTCAAACAGGTCCTTGGGTTTCCAAGGCTGGAAATCTTGCAAACGGACTCATGTTCCTTCCATCCCGCAGCTGGCGGGCTCAATCTGCTGTCCTTTGGGTTAGCAGCACAATGCATACCCATGGTGTCACTGGGGCTCCTTCATCATGAAGAGGTTTGTGCCAAAGAAAGAGTTTGCCAAAAGATTTAGTCAAAAAGGTAAATGCAAGCAGGCCTTACTATGGTAAGTAAGGTAAGAGAAAATAGGATGATAAGTAGCAATAATAGCACCACTGCTCCTATGCAAAGTGCTTTAGGATTTGTGAAACACTTCCACATGTGGTAGCTCTTTGACTCACTCAACAGCCTTAACAAGGAAGCAACAGAAAACACCGCCATAACAGATGCTATGTATGTAAACTAGTCAGTTTTCTGGCACGTCCCTCAGATCACACCCATCCCCACCCTCGTAATAGTTAATTTATGTAGCCTACTCTGGTAGCTCTAAGAAAACACCCAAGTATAGTGATGTGAGTGAAACTGCATAGAAAAATCATGTGCTGCACGATCATTCAAAATTTCCAGCATTAAATTCAGGCAGCACTTGACCAACTCACATCATCTATCATTTCACCTCTCTCCTCCTCAGTCCCTAGCCATTTACCTTATCTTCACCTGACTCATAAATTATCCATGCATGACTTGCTTGCTTCATTTGTCAATAAATACATTAATCCCTCCTATTCGTGTGGAGTTTCCTTTGATTTTGAAAACACACTCCTTGTTTTTCATCCACATTTTAAAGCTCTATTTCCTCTTTTTAAAATTTATTTTTTCAAATATTTTATGGGGGATCTTACATCTCTGATCACAATCCATACATTGCTCCTGTGTGGCATGCACATTCGCACGTCCTCATTTTCAAAGCATTCTTTTCCCACTTGAGCCCCTGATATCAACTCCCTATTTCTTCCCCTTCCCTCCCCTGCCTGCCCTCCCTCACAACCCTTGATAAATTATAGATTATTATTTCCATATCTTACATGCTCCTCCATCTTCCCTCACCCACTTTTTGGTTACTCATCCCCCTGGGAGGGGGTTAGATGAATGGTGTCCCGCTTTACCAATGTTAAAATATGGTCACCTTATTATAGATTGATCCTTGTGATTGATTCCCCTTTTATCCCCCTCCACTCCCCTAATCTTCCTGGTAGCAATACTCTCCTTGATGGCCCTGAGGGGTTTATCTATCCTGGATTCCCTGCGTTTTGGGCTCTTATCTGTAGCACTGTGCATGTTCTGGTCTAATCCAATTTGTAAGGTAGAATTGATGTCATGATAGTGGGGGGGAGGGCGCACCAAAGAACTAGAGGAAAGTTGTGGAAAACACTCTCCTTGTGGGACCTCTTTAGTTTGGTCCCAGGACAATCTGCAGGTCATCACCTAACGTTCACATCCACTTTGGATGTGGCATCGATTTTCAGCTGAAAGTGATATGCAATTGTGACTTGTCGCCATGTTGTGGTTTTTTTTCTTACTCACTTCTTTGGAAATGCTACTGGTAGCAGAGGTTATAAGTTCAACACTGACCCCATATATATATGGAGAGAGAGAGAGAGAGCAAATAGATACATCAAGCAGCACAATGTATGGCAACATCACATACAACCAAAGAAAATGGTGTCCAGTTTCGCATCACCTTCATTGTACCTAGCATGGGTCAATCCATCTTGTGGCCATATGTCAATCCATCTTACCAGAGGGCTCCCTTAGCCTTGATGGACTGCTGTTTCTCAAACCCGTACTTCAGCTACTCTGATGAAATGTCCAAAGCACGCTAGATAATACTGTGTTGTGATCCATGAGGTTTTCATTGACTCATTGTTTAAGGTAGACAGTCAGGCCTTGCTTCCTCGTCATCTTTGTCTGGAAGTGTGGTCGAAGTCTGTGCTTCACAGGTGACCCAGATGCCATTTGAATTAACGGCCACATGGTACCCAGCATCACAGCAATGTGCAAGCTACCCTACGATGACGAACTGACAGCGGGCTGGTAGGAGTTAGAAACCAGGAAGTACTCAAGGCACCTTTGGTTGGAATAGGACTAAATGGGCAAATGGAGAAAGGCCGACCTCTGATAAGTAGGGTAGGAATTAAAGCCTATTGCTATCATCAACTTGATCCCTTCTCGTGGCGATTCACAGACTCGCATGGCTGTCATAGAGCTATGCTCTAGTCTGGGTTTTCAATATCTATGATCTTAAAGAAACAGATCTCCAGGCATATCTCCTATGACACTCCTGGGTGGATTTGAATCACCTATCTTGCAGTTAGCAGCCATGTGTAAAGCACTTTTGCCACCCAGGGACCTCGCGTATAAAGAATTTATGCCACGCCACCAAGGAAAGCGAGTGCATCGCAGCAATGATCAGCATGAAGCCGACAATGTTGCTCAAGAATGCCATTTCCCTAAGGGCAGGGCCCTGTGCGTCTGGCTGCCCACCGTATCATGAACTCCTACCACCGGGCTGGGAAGAGGGTAAGTGTGCTCACACTTTTTAAGGAGTGAAATGCTATCTAAATAAATTCTTTTGGCATCTGGTGTGTAATAAGCTTCTCCCTATTCCCACGTCATTAGTACCCGATGGGATGGTGTGCCAGAAACAAAATACCAACGACAAAAATGTAGACAGGTGCTAAGCAAGGAAGCTGACCCCTCCTTGTAAATGTTCTCAAGCCTCCTCCACTGAAGGAGAAGAAAAACTCCGGCCCAGTTGCCTTTTTGCATTGTTCACCTAGGAATGCTTTGGCCACAGGGAAGAATGCGATTTTTGGAAAGCAGGCAAAATAATCCGCCTGCTAAATCTGCACAATGTTTAACACAAAGATCCTCTCCATTAACAATATGGTGCAAGAGAGAGTCTGGGGTTATTAGAGGGCCTGCAACACCCTGCAATGTGTTTGTGCAAGATTAGCCCTTCATGGAAATGATGTTTTCATTCTCACTATGGCCCCATGTCAGGGCTGCTGGCCTTACTGTGTGGAACTTTTCCAGTGCACCAGGGCAAGCACGCCCAGAGCTATTTTCTGGGCTTGAAATAAAAGAGCAAACTGTGGGAAGCCTGAAACCTTTGTTAGCTTTTCTATTCCTCTCTACTCTCTCTATTTCTTGCTCTGTTTTTATCCACCTGTTCATTCCTTGCTTAGTAAACAGAGTTGCCCATATGGCAAATTGTGATAATCTCCTCTCCCCACGCTCTCAACCATGAATTTGACTTAGGTTTTAGCACCAATCAGCTTCAAATACAGAAACAGAGGTAGCCATTTCTCCCTTGTCCATGGACTCCCCAATGTACTCTGTAAACTAACCGAGAGTCATCATAGTCGTGACTGGGATAGGGTGAGCTACGCCTGGCCAGACTGTCTCCCATAAAACCAAAATTTCCAAGACACTCGAGTCCATCTGACTCACAACCACCCCATAATATGAAATTGAGACATCCCATAGGGTTTCTGATACCGCCATCTTTATGGGAGCTGGCTGACAACCTCATCTTTCTTCTACGGAGAAGCTGGTGGGTCTGAACCACCAATTTTGCAGTTCAAAGTCCAACACTTAACCCACTATACCACCAGGGATTCTAGAGGGAAATGCAATTAACACGGAGGAAGAGAACATCAGTGTTGATAATTTTCCATACTTTACTTTTGACCTTCAGACAAAAATCACAAAGAAGGTCAAGGCAGGAAAGAAGCTAGAGAGAAGACAAGATGGACAAGTCCATAGATAACCCAGTTACCCTTGTGATGCCCAGCTTCCTATTCAAGAACAGACGAAAGAAATCACAGATTTCATCTATTTAATCCTTAACTGAAGTCAGACAGCACACTCCTCACTGAACCTTGAGTTTCCCCTCCCTGCACTGCAGCCTGGACATTGACACCAAGAAGCAGACTGAAAAGCTATAAAGACATCTTATATGTTTCCCTTTATTTAGGAATGTCAGTTTTGCATGCTTATTGTTTCAACGAGTGAAACAGTTGCTTCCTAATGTCTGGCCAGTTTTTACATGTGTCCTGTGAGAGTGCAGATGCGATACCAGTGGCTTACTTATTGGCAGAAGGTGAAGGTGAATCCTGCAACTTCATGTTAAAAAACTTCTATAAAACTAGGAATGTGTTTTTTCACTAACCTGATGACACGTACTTACAAATATCCTCCAGTAAAATAAAATGAAGGTATAATTTTTCTGTAAAATAACACAAAATACAAAAGCAATCCTGAAGAAGAAAATCTAAACAAAGGGAGGGATACATTATTTTTGTAGCTCACAAATTCATCTCATTTTTAGTTTATTTCACTCCGGTGTCTCAAATATTGTTATTAGAGGGAGGTTATGCCACCACCGTCTCAAATACCAGGAGGGCAATTAGCGTGGTGGATATGTTTCAGTGGAGCTTCCAGAGTAAGACAGACTAGCTAGAAAAAGGCTGGCAATCTTTTCCTGAGAATTAGTCAGGGAGTTTCTTATGGAGCACAGCAGAATACTGTTTCTTGTGGAGCACAGCAGAAGAGTGTTTCATATAGTATTCGAAGAAGAGACTTCCAGATTAAAAAGCGCCAATTGCTGCCAATATGCTTAAACATGAAGATAGAGCCAGACTGCAACACTTCACTATACTATACAAAAGGGTACCAGGAGTCAGCCAACTCAATGGCAACTTAGATAATGAAATATTTTCTTATATTGCAATGCAGTATTTTTAGATGACAATTCTTCCTAAATTCACCTATATAGAGTTAATGTCATTCTAATAAAGTATCAGCATGATCTTCTTAATTGGCACTGAGTTTCTAAGACTTTGCTGGAAATCAAAAGACTCAGAGTAGCAGAGAGAATCCAGAAGAAAGAAAATGAAGACATAATTTACCAGATATCAGATATCCATTATAAATTATAGAAATTGAGATTGTGTTTGGTATAGAAAGAAGAAACAGAATGAAAAATTCAGAAACAGGCTTAGATACATACAGCCATTTACAATGTCACTGGAGAAAAATTAGTTGTGTCCCTTTTGCAGCACGTACATATTCCTATTACTCAGCAGTTCCACACTCAGCAGTCCCACACTTTGTTCCGTGTTCAGAAGAGATTTATCTACCTGCCCCAAACGCATGTGCAAGAGTGTTCGCAGCAACATTACTCACGGTCGTGAAAGACTAACAGCAATCCAAATGTGCCTCAATTCTAAAATTATTGTTAAAAACTAGGGTATCTTCACACAAAGGAAATAATATGCTCACAAAAGAGCATGCACTATAAGCCACTTTTATTTTAATAAATGGATATAGCTTGTTATAATTTTAATAAATGAATATAGCTCGTTTATGAATATATGCTGCCCAAAGGAAGCCAGACACAAAAGAAGACCTATCGAATGAGGGCATGTATGCATGTGTGGTTGCAAAGCAAGCGGACACAAGTCTACGGAAGTCAAGGCAGTGCTTACCTTTGGAATAACATCGTCACTGGGAAGGGGCATGAAAAAGAGTTCTACATCTTGCTTATGAAGCTATAACTTAATCTGAGAAATACTTATGTGGGTGTGTTCATGTCATCAAAATTCATCTAGCTCTATGTTTGTGAATTTTATACTTTTCAGTATGTATTTTATACATTCTGTGTTTACATTATTCTTCAACAAAATTAACAAATATAAATATTACTTTGGAACTATTTCTGTAGGGTAGGAAAAAGTTGTGCATGAAAAACTACAAAATTCTTCACCATACACAAACTATTACAAAGTTACCTATCAATACATCATAATTCAATACGCAAGACAAGTGGTTTCACTTTGGCAGAGGGAGATGAAATTCGAGAACGGCTTTTTGGAGAAGAGGAGATTTGATATGGAAATCAGGGGGCCCAAAATGAGTGATTTATAAGCAAAACGAAGGGGTAGTCATTCAGCAGAGGAAATAGGATCACCTCGTCAATATTAGCGATGCGTAAGGAAAACTGAAAACGGCGCTCTTTGTTTAGAGTATTATCAATAATATGAAAGGTGGTTGGACAGAATGATTAAGGTTGTGTTTGGGTGACTCTAAATAACAGAGTAAGGAATGTACATTTCTGTAAACCCGGGAGAGTCATTTAATATTTATGAGCAGAAGAAAGGTGTGTGATCAAAGTTATGCTCCATAAAAATAAATCCATTGACCTCAAGATGATTAGAAGGAGAATAGGATTGATGTAGCAAGAACACATAAATGGATATTACAGAATCTAATTTATTTTCATTTGGCAAACAATTATTGAAGGTCTACTAACTGGCTCAGTGAATGCTTACATTAGATCAGTTGAGTGGGATGATGATAAAGACATGCGTGACATTGCTGTTAAGTAATGATTTCTAAAAGTTATTTGTTGGACACTACTAATAAAAATTGATGATAGCATGTGAATTAAGAATATTTTCTGCTGCCATAAACAGATATCCCCATGAATAGCAAACTAAGTATATGGTAGTTTATTTTTATCACACAATAAAATGATACAGATATAGTAAGATATACACAATGCTAGTGTTTATTCAACTTCTTAACAGTACCATCAAGCTTCCAAGATTAGAAAAGAATTTTCCTCCCGTATTCTAAGGCTGCTAAGGATCACTAACTCTCTCACAGAGCTCCTCGATCAGGAAGAGAGAGGGGAGGGCAGTGCCAGTCCATTCTTAAGTCCTTCCACTAGATTTTCTTGAAGTGCTTATGGACTATGGCTGTATCACATTTCTAACCCCAGCTGACGTGAAAGCCGTGAAAGTGTTCTTTGAGAATAGGATATCTGTCATACCCTGCCCTTCTGCTTGTAACAAGACCATCACCTGTTATGGGACCAGGAGGGATACGGAAAACTGATGTCAGACCAAACAGTTTTCCCACAAGTGACAACATATAATATACCCATAAAAAGCTTATATGATGGATGTGGTAATGTACATGCCGGTAAAAATTGCATAAAACAGAATTGAGAATTGCCAACTAATTTATAGAATATAAGTCCCTGGGTAGTGTAAACGAATTGTACTCAATTAGTAGGTCTGCTGTTTGGACCCACCCAAGGATGACCCAGAAGAAATCCCTATGGTGTATAGTTCTGCTTTCTTCTGTGGAGAGGGGCCAGGAATGAACTCAGAAGAAATTAGTTGGTGTGAGCTATATTTTCCATTGTCTGTGGATCTTTAGTTTATTTGTTTCTTGCAAAAGCTAGACTACCACATTCAGTGAAAAAATATTAAAGCACACAAAATGGATAATAAGATCATTATAAGATTAGAAAAGAAGTTATCTGAAAACAGTTCTGCATGTCACAGAAACTTTGTGGATACAGAAGTTCTCATCATTTGGATTTTTATAATAATAGTTTTCTTTTGCAAAAGGAAAGGTTTCTTCCCTGAAAATATGAACAATTAGGATGGACTTTTTAGACCTTATTGGAGAAACATTGCTAGCTGGAAGCTAAGTGATAAACTATGTCTTTCTTAAGAGTAGCTCCTTATGGATTAAGTTTTCTGGTCGCATTAACATCCTGGTCTCTCTCTCTGGTCTCATTACATGAAACTGATCACTTTACATTTATTTTAATGGGGTTCAGATTTTTTACGACTTCATCTTTGATTGCAAACTCTCAAACTTCCTTGGTGTAAATTCCTGGAGGTAGGTCACTGTGCCCACTTTTTTCACTGCTCTATTTTTAATTATATATGGCAATTAGTAGATAGTTATTGAATACATGAATATTTTGGACAAAAATAATAAGCAATATTTCACTTCTCCTAAACAATCATTGTAAGTGGTATAATATTAATTCTAAGAGATACATTAACCTCATAAGTATGGAAATTTTGCTACTAGCTTTACAAATTTCAGTCAGAATATCTTGAATGGTTTGTTTCCATTTTTTTGTTTGAAAGCATTCAACATGGTATCTATTATGTCTTGGGTCATTCAATGGATAATTGATAGCCTAATGATCAAAAGGATTTCTGAGGCTAGGTAGAACAATATTACACTGGAGCATTATTTCTAATTATTCAAATGTCAGGATAGAGCTTACTGAACCTAGAGAAATAAAAGATTAACGTCCATTAGGCTACTCTTAAGCATTAGTTGCTGGAAGTAGTCTTTGCAAAATTCTGGGTCACAGTTAATTCCTACTTCTATTCTGAAATGTGTGCCTGAGATTTGTGGGCTTCAGGAGCAAGCTGAACAAGAAACTGTATCCAGCACTATCATCAAAGTTGAGGCAGCTGGCTTTCATTCTTGTCCCACACAGATGACTTCTGACTTTCTTCACAAAGGTAGGCCACTCGTGTATTTGCTTGTGAACCTTGTGAAGTCTGTATCCATAAGCAAAGTCCAATCAGGACAGGACATCCATAAACTCAGCGGCAATATGCAACAGTTCACAGGCTCAAAAAAAAATCTCTTCATCTGGTCAATTCAATGTGGGCTGCCTCACTGAGCCTCAACAGCGTGCCCACTGCTCACCTCACGTGTAGACCATGGACCTATCATAAACTCTCAATGACCCCAGCTCCCTTGGTCTAGGTCACACAAATCTATAAACTTCATATCAGCCAACCCACTCTCTTTTTCTTCTCCAGGTGGACGGGTGTCAGTGGCCAAATGTAAACCATCATTTTATTGCTGCCTTTCTCCCAGTACCACTCAACAAGTGGATCCAGGTGGTCACCTAGCAAGCATTTCAGCATGCTCACTACTAGTACAAGCTTGAAAAAATCTGGCACCATGAAGAAAACTCCTCTCTTGGACTGAATGTTAAAGGGAGCCTGTGAGCATACTGAATGACCATCTCAGGTGCTATCTAAGGGGTTTCTCTCTCTCTGATGCACACAGACGTGAAAAATACCAAAGCAACAATTAGTCCAAAGGACTAATGGCCATCACCTTCTACAGCCCTGAGAGCTAGATGGTGCTCACCTGCCACTGATGATTGCTCTAAAAGAGATCACAATATTAAGATCATGAGTAGAGAAGGAGAAAAATATAAAACAAAATTCAAAATCTTCTAAAAGGCCAGGCTTACAGGTCTAATAGAGACTGATGGAGCCCCTGAAGCAAGGGTCCTTAGTCATCCTTCAAGTCGGATAATGAACACACCCTCATAGCTCAACCTTCTGTAAAATAAAGAGAGGTCTATATGGTAAACATAATGCCATGGAGACATGCGGTCCTCAGAAGAATCAACCACACATGTTCAAAACCATACAAGTTTGTCCAGGGATAAACCTCAGAAGGCAGGAAGAGCTAGGAAAGGACAAACACCAATAGAAAGAGTAAACACAGAACGCAAGCGACTGAGTGCCGTTGCATTGCAGGGATTGAAATGAAATTCACGAAATAGAATGTGGATGGATTATTAAATGGAAAACAGATCTGCTCTTAAAACCTGCACCCAAGTCACAATAAAAAGGTTTTAAAAGAAAAAAAAAAGTAGAAGAATTTTGGTCTGGCTCAGCTTGATGTTACTTTACTCTTCACCTCCCCCTCATTATTTGCCTTCAGAACTCTGGCTTCACCTTCCACTTCCAATCCTGAACTTGTATGCCTCTACGTGACAGCCAATTTAACATTGCTGGCCTCTCAGACCTTGGATCAGCATTATGCTTCTGTTATGAGTATCTAATTCAGTCCATCTAAGGAGAACTTGGACAGGTAATATCTATCTTTTCCCTTTTAAGAGAAAGAAAATATAGTTCCCAATGATACATTTCCAGGCAGGACATATTTATTCCCAAATAGCATTTTATTAGGGCTATAAACAATACAATTAATCATGCTCTGCTTGTTTATGGTATGCAAATGTATGCACCTCAAAGGACGGGATTGCTTAAAACCTAGGAATGAATCACAGTGGCCCTGTGACACACTTAAAAATGGACACAGAATGAGAAGTGGAAGGTGCTTTTGAAAACACACACACACAAATTAGAATTGCTAACATGTGTTACATACTGACCCTGTATCAGGTGCCAACCTAATTTCTAAGGGGGAAAGCTGTAGATTTTATAATTGGTTCCTCATCGGAAGTGGCAACATAGTGAATTGCAAGTGGAGCTGTTAACCCCAAGTTTAGCAGTTCGAACACACCATCTACTATGCAGAAGCAAGATTAAGCTTTCTGCACCTATAAAGATCTATAGCCTCAGAAACCCCAGGAAGAATTCTCCTCTGACTTATAGGGTTCCTAAGAGTCAGAATTAATTCGATGGATGTGATTCTGGTTTTGGAATTGAATAATTATCACTTAAAGGAACATATTCTGATATTAATTTTTTAATTCAAAAATTGTAGTTTGTGTTACAGCGAGTTTGGGATTTTGTAACTATCTTTAAAAAATGTGTAGGAGAGAAACATTTCACTTAAATTTCCTGACCAGGAAGTGGTACTTGGTAGTACTTGGAGTGGTTCTTTAAGTAATAAAGATAATATGTTATCCCAAATATATAAAATAGTAAGGGCCATTTATGTTCAATGCCCTCCACACTCTACTCCCACATATGAAAGGTCTTTTCTCTATTTTCCTTCTAAAAGCTCTGCTCATCCTTTGACACCTGGCAGCTAATGTGGTGGTAGAGTGATCACTGAAGTTCTCCCCAGCAATTTTTGAATAATCAATGTTTTCCAATCTTGTGCTCAGACTTGTTAAACCAAGTAATTAAGCCCAACTTTGGAGCTTCAGTAGGTTGGACTTAAATTTTCATTTACTGGAATTTCATTCAGTAATTTCAATACTCCTGGTATTACTAATGTTGCTGGCTCAGAGCACTCATTTTCAAAATAATCAAATTAATATTAAAACGATCAATCAAACAAACAAAATCAACCCATTGCCCTAGAGTAGATTCTGACGCAGAGGGACCTTCTGCATAAAGGGTGTCTTGGGCTGTATATCTTTAAGGAGCAAGTTGCCTCTTATTTCTCTCGCAGAGCAGCTGATGTGTTTGAATCTCCAACTTTGCTGTAAACCATCCAACGCTTGGCAAAAAGCACCACCAGGGCTCCTGAAGGAGGTGTTCTTTTCCTGTTCAGTGTGTTGACTGACTCCTTCAGATGCATGAAACATAGTTGTATACATGCCAAATTGCTGAGCAAGATTATTAAAATAAATAACTTTTATTTTCATACTAGTCTCTCGAAGTTATTCCAAACCGAAATACACATCACTTAGTCTATATCTTCATCTAAATACACATCATTTATTCTATATCTTCATCAACATGCCTCATGAAAGCCTAAAGCTTACCATATCTAACATTGAACTTTTGATCTATGCCAACCCTCTGGTTCTAGACCTAGTATCTCCTCAGACCTGCCAACAAATCCAAAAAGCAAACTCCAAAAGGATCCGAATTTTTACAAATAACCATGCTTCAAACAAAGCTATATGAGAACAAACCTCAAGAATATGTATAGAGACACAGAAATATCCAGGTCTAATATAATTTAACAATATGTGGCCCCTAACTTAAAAAAACAGCACTAAAAAGCTAGTGTTAAAAAGGGGCAAAGGGAACTGTAATTCAATGCCATTGGTTTTCATTCTAGGAAACAAAGAAGAGTAAATTAAAGTGAAAGAAGGGGAATGATATAGATCAAAGAGTAAATCTTGAACTAGCAAACAGGAAAAAAACAATCAAATCAAATAATTGATTTCTTTGACAAAATAAAACCTCATTAGTTGACAACATCTATGAAGTGATAAATCTTTAATCAGATTGATCGGGAAAATGGAAAAGAGAGAGAAATTACCAATATCAAGAATGAGAATGATGACATCAACAGATATTCTGCAGATGCTAAACAAGTAATAAATGGAATTCTATAAGCACATATTCATGACTCACATGTCAGCTTTCCGTCCTGTGCTTGCTGTGTTGTCAACTCTAGCACCAGTATGTCAAACATCAGCACGTCACCCGTGGTGAACAGATTTCAACAGAGCTTCCAGACTAAAGACAGAGTAGGAAGACGGAGTAGACAAGCCCCTTCCGAGGGAGGAATCCTCATAAACCTTATGAATAGCAGCAGAGCAGTGTCTGATGCAGAACCAGGAAATGAGCCCCGTAGGTTGGAAGGCGCTCAAAATACCGCTGGGAAAGAGTTGGCTCCTCAAAGTAAACTAGTTGGCTCATCAAAGTAGACTAGTGGGTGGGACAACATTTTCAGATTCATCATTTGCTGATTTGTCATGACTCAAAATGAACAGAAAGAGGTGCAAGGATTAATATCTGGAACATGAAATGAATGAAGTATGAATCAAGTAAAATTGGAAGCTCTCAAAAATGAAATCAAATGCATAAAGATCTATATTCTAGCCATTCATGAGCTGAAATGAACTGATATTGCTCATTTTGAATCAGGCATCATGTGGTTACTATGGCAGGAATGACAAAATTAAGAGGAATGGAGGCAGAAGGAAACTGGCAGAATGAATGTTATTATAAAATGCTGAAAAATTTTTTAATAAATTAAAAAAAAGGAATGCTGATAGTTCTCTTGATTGGCAGGTGATATGGTCAATGCCCAAGTTCAACCAAAGGCTGTTGCAATGGACATAGGATCCACACCAGTTTTTAAAAAAAATAGAAAGAAAGAAAAAGATATTGCTCCTTTGCATCTTCCTCACACTGTGATGATATTTGCTCACAGTGTCTCCTTTCATGGTTATCAATTAGGCCGCATCAGGCAGGGACCTGAATAAGAAGTTGCACTTCATCCTTATCTTCTTCCAGGGGAAGCCAAATTGACACACAAACTATCACACATATTAAAGAGGTCTTTTGCAGCAAAGTTTTCCAATGCAATACGTCGTTTGATTTCACTACTCAAAGAAATTAAAGTATAAATTAAAAACTGATGGACACTACTTCATCAATTGAAGAATTGATATTTTTCAAATATATACAACTCCAATTGAAAAAAACACTGGAGGTAAGCTTTTTGTTTGTTTTTAATTTATAAAGTTGAGTGGTGGTTCCAAAAATCACTTAAAAATACAAAAGACCTCAAGCTTGTACCATACTCAGTCCTTCTGACTCACAGAGACTGTAAATCTGTATGGTGTAAACAGCCTCCTTCATTCTCCTTCAAAGTGGCTTGTGGTTTTGAACTACCAGCCCAACACCTCCAGGGCTCCAGGCAAAAGACCTCAATAGTAAAAATGTTTTTTCAAAAGAAAAAAAATTGGAGACAAACACTACCTGAATCCAAGGTTCACTATAAAGCTGCAATAATCAAGAGTAAGCCATTAGCATACAAATAAAGAGATCAAAGGGAAAGAATGGAGTCCAGAAATAGACCCACAAGTGTATAGGCAACTGCAATTGATGCCGTGATAAAGACAATTCAGTGAAGAAAAGGCAATCTGGTCAATAAATAGTACTGGCACAATTGTACTGCACTTGTGCAAAATAATACCCTTATTTTGAGAACTCACCTAATATTTTAAAATTAACTAAAGATGGAATCTAGAGCTAAAATTATGAAATTTCTAAAGGGACTGAAGATAAAACCTTTGTGACTGACAGGTGTTTTTTTTTTCAATGTAACTAGGCCAAGAGTTTCAGTAATTTGAGAGTGAAGATCTACTAACCCCCCAGGACTTTACAATGTAATCACAAGTAATCAGCTCTTAGAAGATTATGTTCTTGTTGTTAGGTGCCTTCAGGACAGTTCCAAACCAAAGCGACTGACCCCATGCACAATAGAAAACAAACAAACAAACCAAAAACACTGCCCAGTCTATGCCATCCCCACCATCATGTCCCTTTATTGCTCACACTGTGTCAATTCATTATATTGTGGGCCTTCCTCATTTCTGCTTTTCCACTATCCTTCTACTTTACCAAGCATGATGTCCTTCTCCAGAGACTGATCTTTCCTGATAACATGTCCAAAGTATGTAAGATGAAGGCTCACCATTCTTACTTTTAATGAGCATGCTGGTCATACCTCTTCTGGACAGATTTGTCTTTTAGGCAGATCGTGGTACAATAATTTTGCCACCACCACAATTCAAATACATCCATTCTTCCTCAGTTTTCCTTTTTCAGTGTCCCGAACCTATATCCCTATACCCAACAGTCAGTTTAACACATCTGGCCTCCCAGGTCTATCGTCCGTGTTCGCTTCTGCTGTAAGTATCTAAGCCAGCCCAAGGGGAGCTTCAACAGGTGATCTCTATCTTTGCCTTGTAGGAGAAAGAAAATACTGTTTCTCATAACACATTGGCAGGCAGGCTGTATTTAGTCCAAAATAGGACTTTATTAGGGCTATAAAGAACACAATCAATCATGCTCTGTTTCTTTATGGTCTGCAAAGGTGTTCACTCACAAGGAAGAGTTTACTGAACAGAGCACCGTGACTCAGTTCAAGGATCTGGTGGTGTTTCCTTGGGTGTATGGCTTATTGATATCATAGGAAGTAAAATTTTACTGAAAATCATCTTACTATGATTGTAGTGGTACATTGACTGGGAGCTGCCCGAGGTTCAGGCTGGATTTAAAAGAGAACATGAAACAAGAAGTAGCATTGCTGATATTAGATGGATCATGACTGAAAGTATCAGAAATGTTTACTTGTGTTTTGTTGATTATGCCAAAGCATGTGGATCATAACAGGCGATGGAGAGCCTTGAGAAGAATGGAAATTCCAGAACACTTCATTGTGTTCATTGAGAACTTGCACATGGATCAAGAGGCAGTTGAGGGAGCAGAGAAAAGAAATACTACACGGTTTAAAAGCAATAAGGTGTGAGTCAGGGTGCATCCTCTCACCATACTTATTCAATCTGTATGCTGAGCAAATCAATCAGAGACGATGGATTATGTGAAGATTGTCATCTCAGGATTGGAGGAAGGCTTATTAACAACCTGAGATAGCAGATGACGCAACCTTGCTTGCTGAAAGAGAGGAGGACTTGAACCACTTGGTGATGAAGATCAAGGATTCCAGCCTTCAGTATGGATTATAGCCTTCAGTACAAATCAATGTAGAGAAGACCAAAATCCTCACAACTGGACCAATAGGTAACATCATGATAAATGGAGAAAAGATTGTAATTGTCAAGGATTTTGCCTTGTTCGGATCCTCAATCGAAGCTCAAGGAAGCAGCGGTCAAGATATCAAAAGACTTATTGCAATAGGTAAATATGCTACACAAGACCTCTTTAAAGTGTTGCAATGAAAGGATATTATCTTGAAGATCAAGGTGTGCTTGATCCAAGCCAGAGTAGTTTTTTATCGCCTCATATGCACGTGAAAGTTGGACATGGGATAAGGAAGAATCATAAAGAAGAATTGATGCATTTGAATTGTGGTGCTGGAAAAGAATAGTGAATGTGCCACGGCCTGCTGGAAGGACAAGCAGATCTATCTGGGAAGAATTATAGCCAGGATGCTCCTTAGAGGCAAGGATGGTAAGCCTTCTGCTTACAGACTTTGGACATGTTAGGAGAGACCACTCCTCTGAGGACATCATGCTTGGTAAAGTAGTGAAGTAGCAGGAAAAAAGGAAGACCAGCAAGGGTGTGAATTCACATAGTGGCCGCAAAAATGGGGTCAAACATAGGAACAATGGTGAGCATGGCACAGCATGGACAATGTTTCCTTCTGTTGTGCATGAAGGTGTCGTGGGGCAGAACCAACTTGATGGCACTTAATGACAATAAAATCATGACTTCTTAAGTAAAAGTGCATACTATGGAAAAGTCTGCTTGCTTTTTGCTGGATCTGGATTCTGCGTCTGGCTCATCTACCTCTGGTTCTTTGCTTTTAAACCGATAATCTGCTATATTGACTGGGACTTATCAGGGACCTGACATCTGACCCACTGACCTTGGATACTTGCCTCTGCAGCCATCAGCCTGTTGTCTACCTGTCCAAAACATCAGCCCCTACAGCTAAGCAAGCCAGGAGGAGCCTCCAGCCTAACATCTCACTCACAGTCTTGGAACTCCCTGGGACTTCTACTTGCATGGTTTTGCAATAGTTTGAGCCATTTTCTTGATTTTTGGAAAACTACTTTATCTATATTTACATATACTAGTATCATGAGAACCCAGCCTGAAACCATGATCTTTGGATAAATACATAATATCAAAAGTGTGATGCATTAGATAAGAAATTGATATATTTGATTTCAATGAAAAATATTTTAATGTTCCTTATTAAAAATTTTGTGTAATATAATTTCAAGCCAAATCGTAGACTCTGAAATAACATTCTCAAACCCCATGTCTTTTAAAGGGTTTGTTGTCAAATTTTATAAACAAGTGTCAAAACAATAAGAAATCAATTAACAAAAGTTTTAAAAAGTGGGTAAATACTCAAATTAAAAACAAAACAGTACAGCCAAGGACATACACAAGTGGCAATTAATCACATAAAAGTATCTTCACCATCATTAGTTATTAGCCACTGTCATTGAGCCCATTCTGACTCTTTAGCAACCCCATGTGGCAATTCCTAAACTAAATCTTTACAGGAGAAGAGAGCCTCATCTTTCCCCAGTGCAGCAGCTGGTAGGTTTGAACTACTGACCTTAGGGTTTAACAGACCAACATCTAACTCATTAGTCACTAGCTAAAAGCAAACTACAATCAGATACCACTAAACACTTAGTAAAATTGCTGAAATTGAAAGGGTGGACAGTATTAACATTTGGCAAAACTATGGAGGAAAGAAAAAAGTATTTTAATCTTAAAAGGGAGATACCACAGGCAAAGAAAACGCTGGGAAGAGCTATCGACTACATATTTCGAGCATACTCATTTATTTCTTATTAACACAATTCAGGAGAAAGGTGTACCACTTTGTCACTCGTGCTCTCTGTGAGAGAAAGTGATAGAAATTCCATGAATAAAATTGAGAGTTAAAGCTGAAGACAGTTATGAATTAGCCTCTCAATCGAGACATGTTTCAATTGCAAATTGCATTTGAAGCCATTAACCACCCCAAACTTAATAAAGTGAAATCTTCACACTGTTAAAGAGGAGCAGATGTTGTTTGTAATGTTTAATGTAAAATATTTATCTGCTGTTATAATGCGATCCTCGTTCCCTGACCTTCGCTGCAGCCTCTTACGCTTGCTGTGCTTCCTTGCAAGGCTCCTTTGTGAGAGGCGCAATGCATAGTTTGGTTTTGATTTTTTCCCCTTTTACTATAACTATGACTTAATCTTAAACAAATGCTCTCTTGCATGCATCTCTTCTGAGTGTATATTTTCAGAAGCTGAGCAAGTCCATAAGAATCCATAAAAGTTAAGACTCAGAAACATCCTCTTATTTTTCTGTCTCCAGCCAGCATGGCAGGTGAAGAAGTGTAATCATCGAAAAACATATCTAATTAGTGCAGTTCCCAGCTATGAGAGGGCCTGGCCTGGCAGCTGTGCTTTCTCTCAAATGTTATTTTCTTTTTCTTAGATTATTTCAAGGAGATTAATTTCTTGAAGCTCTAGGCAGCAGGGTCATGAGGTCTAAACAAAATGTCTTTCAAGAGAATAAGGGCATTTCCATGCTGGGGGTGACCCACCCTCGTAGACAGAACACAAGCAATAAGGGCTTAAATTGCTATGATCTGCAAGTTTCTCCACAGTACCTGCTGGTTGCGGTTTTACTCCTAAGTGCCAGGCAAATAGCGGGTGGGGAAGTCATATCAAAACTACATATTTAACTTAAACGACTTCAGATACAAACACAGAGGGATTAAAGGCTCATGCTATAAAAATGAAACAGTAATCCCCCTTACCACGCCACAGAACTGGTCTCTATTCATGCAGAACTGGAGTGAGTAGCATTTCTTACTGCAAAGACCACACAGAGAGAGCTTCTGAGATGATAACATGCTACAACATGCTCACGTTCGTCAGCGTTCATCTTGATATCTGCATGCATAGCACTCTCCATACTCCTTGTTCCATTTCCTAGTTTTCCCACACACAGTTCTTTCACTTCCTGGTCCAAAGAGCCAAATCAGCCATAAGGAAAATAAAAAATCCATTCCCATAAGAATCAATCCTATGAGACTGAAGTATTAAACAAGCAACGTTTGGTCTTATAAAGTTATATTGTCCTAACGCGCCAAAAATATTCTCGCCACTGACCATCAGTGAAAAGACCATTGCCTTCTCAGGAACAGCAAGGATGACCTGGAAGGTAGAGGGAATATCATGCTATTATACGTAAACTTTTTATTACTATCAATTCAATTCTGCAAATACTTACAGAACACAGAACCTGATAGATGTCAAACATCTACACCTACTTCAGGAAGGAAGTGACAAGATTGCTAAAGCTTAGCCCTGAGCCCAGGAAACTAAAAAGAAAGATAAGACAAATTTAGCACACTCACAAGGGAAGTTCCTTCAGAGATCTTCAAGGATGGCATGATTCTAAGAGAATTCTAAGTGTTTGCAGAGAGATTAATGGGACCCTCACAATGTGCTTGGTGAAATAAATGTGTTTTTTTTTCCCAGAGAAGATGGAAAAAGGGGATCCAAGCTGGGAGAACAAAATGAACAAAGACAGAATGTGTGAAGTATTAGGATACTGGGGAGATGACAAGTGTGAAATAGACTGATTGGAATGTCAGATGTCAGAATGCTTGACAAGAAAATTATCATTCTTTCAGGAAATTCTTCTGCACATTGCATTCGTGTATACACATAGTGTTTATTTGTGTTATACTCTTTCAATTGAAGTACAACATATGTAACAAAACATAACGCACCCTGTATCTCAATGGAAGTCTCCACAGTGATCACATTCTTGTAATTAGCACCTAAATCCATTTGAAGGGGCTTCAAAAAGTTTTTTTTGGAGAAATCCTATTAGCTTTCAGTTCTATTTTTCATGAACCTTTTGAAGATAGTGTTTTTTTTCTCATGACAATTTAAAGCCTTCCCTGTGTGCCTGTGTATGTCTGTGAGAGTATCCATATTAAAACTGCTTTGTCTTCCCATTTCATTTCTCCATGAACATTTTGAAGCACTTGTGCCTGTGTATAAAAATTCATGAAAAATTCTATTATCCTTTGATTCATTTTTCAACTAAAATTTAGAAGCCCATGCACATATATGCAACAGGGATTCAGACGACACGTTGCATTGAAAAGGAATCGAAAAGTAATTGAAAAGTAAAGAAATGTTTCCATAAACTTTTTGAAGTCCACTTTTATTTGGACCCCTAGTGGTGCTGTGGTAAAGCATTTGGGACTGATAACCACAAAGTTGGAAGTTCAACTCCACCAGCCAATCTGTAGGAGAAAGAGGAGGCTATGTGAGCCCATAAAGATTTAGAGTCTCTGAAACCCTATCAGACATTTCTATTCTGTCTTATAGGGTCACTATGCATTGGGATTGATTTGGTGGTAGTGATTGATATTATGGATTTGCTTGAAAAGTTCATGGAAAGAATTCAATTGTTTTTTTATTCCATTTGTCCAAGAAAACACACACACACACACACACACACACAATGAAGTCAAAAGTTTTGCCACAAAACATGGAACCCTTAGCAAGCAAAACTATTAAAATACAAAACTTTCATTTAAGTTCATTTATTTTTCTTATTGACTTTTTAATTGTGAATTGGGTGAATGTTATGGAGCATATTAATTTTCTATTCAACAATTCAGAGTTGGTTTAATGTCATTGATAAGAAAGCCCATAATGTAGTATCACTGTTTTGTAATAGATAATCTGATGCCAACTTGCAGATACAAAGAAGTGTAGGGGTGATATGCTACCTGCTAATCAAATCACAGCCTGATTGTGCTTCTTTGGAGTGTGGCCTTCTCACAAGGGAACTCCCCCAAAGAACTACCAGAGACGGGCCATGTTTCCACCGACCTGGGATCCATCTGGCTTTGCACCTAACGGCCTGTGATCTGCCTGTTTTCTGCATCATTGCATGTGGTTGCATGCGTCTGAAGAGGGACTTATGGATTAGAATCAAATTTATGGACTGGGCTGGGATGTCTTCATGCTATTTAATACCTTCTTGATATAACGCTCTTTCTTACGCATGAATGTCTCTGGATTTTGTTTCTCTAGTCAGCTAGCCCACCACACGTCTCTCACTCGCAGTCTGTTTTCTGATTCCCTTCCTCCTGATGTCCCCTCCCTTCCTATCACCTTAACATGCCTCTTGGGCAGTTATTGTCCATTTGGCCGGAAGCTATCATTTGGACATATCATCCATCGAGGTCTGGCCACTTCTGAAGGTGGTGTTTCCATCCCTCGAGCCCTTCCCAGAATAATCCTGAACGCCTGGATTTATAACATGTCAGCACAGCAGCTTTGATACCTAAGGGACTTCATTCATATTCCTTTTGGATATTCTTTGAGATTTATGATCAAAGAAAGTATGAAGGGGAAAGACCAGAGCTGTAGGGAGTCAGGGTAAGGTTACCCAATGGAATTATGATAGGCGAGAGCCTTTCTTATACTGAGGAGTGAACAGGTGCTTGAGGTAATGAGGAAATTTTTCCCAGTCTTTTAATTGGCCCTTTTGGAAGGCAATCTATTGGTACAAGTGTATCACTGAGAGAATCTGTCTACAGTCGCAACGGAGACACATTTCAACACGTCTTGTTTATGATAAACCTGTCTGTGCATGAACTGGAGCCTTGGTGGAAATTCTTTCTGACCCCCTCTTGTGCTATTGTCAGCAGCCAGGAACACTTCATGTTAATGTCTAAACTAATAAGATGAGAAGTTAACAATTCCCGAGCAAGAGTTTGTTTTTGTTTCTTTGTTGAGTTTTTCCCCAACTACAAACTTTGGACACCTCTGCTAACTTTGTTACATTAAAAAATGCATCCTTTGCTGGTGTTTTCCAATTCCAGGATGACTCTAACGACTAGCAATTCGCCGCACTCTCTCTCTGTGTTAAAAGAGGTGTTATCTTTCTCTTGAGAAAGATCTGGGCGTTGAGCAGGAACAAGTAACTTTCAGTCCTGCCGTCAGGAAGGCTTCTCACGCAGGAAATGTATACAAATGCTCTCTCTATTGTCCTCTAAGGATCGTCCATTCTGGATCTGTGACTCTCACAACGTCTTGCACTTTTAATGCTTGTCTGGGGGGGAAGTTTCTTAGGCTCATAGGCAGTGCTTCCCACCTTGGTTACCAATTCTGAGCATCGCTTCCTCCAACCCTACCATTTGCTGCTGCGGGCTTTTGAGGAAAATAAAAGGAGTGGGAGTGGGGTGGCGATAAGCAAGAAAGCAGAAACTGTGTGGGGTGAGCAGTGCTTCCATAGAGCTCTGTGCGCATACTCCGGCGTTCAATAAGAGAGTGAGGACGGCTAGGAACGCACCTGAAGCCAGGGACTCTAAATATCACCTGTACCTACAGAATGACATGATTTGAAGTTAGATGTTCAAACTTTGGACATGAGAGAAGCTTGGAAGAGTGATGAACTTTTACCTTGTAATCATGCATACCACACTGTGAAACTATGAGTTTCTGAAAGCAGTAAAGTTCATTCTATATCCTTCATCCCAACTACATTTCTCTGTTGAGTAAAAACATTCAGGAAATTCTTCGGTTGTTGTACTTGTAGAAATACATATATTAATCAGTTGTGTCTGAATTACATATAATTTGAAATTTAAATAAGACTAACAACAGCCCCATAAAGATATGCATATAAGTTAAGCATCCGAAGGAGAAATGGTGCTATGGTTTTCAAGATATAGTGGGGTTTTAAATGGAATTTTACTGTAATATTCAGTTTACTACTGAAAGATATTTCCCTAGATAAAGTAACTCTTATTGTAATACACAACAGAATAATAGAAATTACGATTTTGTCATTGCAAATAGTTGAGCTAAGGCAGAACTTAAATACTGTTAAACATAATGAGGGTAAAATTTTTATTGAGAAGCATCAATTGCATGCCCTTCCCGAGAGCTAATTGATTTCCACAAATGTAGATTGTGTGCTAACATTTGTTCAAATTTTTTAGACATAAAGCCAACTAAGTCCATTTTTCTGTATGGCAGGTGTTTGGTTTTTTAATCAATGATCAGAATCTGATACATTGTTTGGTTGAACTGCCCAGCTCCTGTGGAAAGCCAAAAGAGAGATGTTTCACCCCACTCTTAGGTTACAGCTCCGTAAACTCGAGTCCCATGGATTTGAAAGACTAGATGACTTTTAGCAAGTGGAAGTTCCAAGGACAGGCTGCCTGAGATAAACATTATCATTAATTCTCACAACCATCCTATAGGATAGGAATCTGTAACCATATATCATAGAAGAAAAATTTGAACCTTAGTATTTTGTTATAGCTCACATCTGCTACATACAATTTCCCAGTTACACTTTCTATAAAATGGAGTGTTGTGTTGCAGGTTAATACTTAGTTTGATACTTTGTTTTTCACATATAGTGCTTCACAATTTTAAATATATTTATAAAATGTACCCTATTTTAAACTCAAGAAAACCTTGTGAATTACAATGCTACATTGGAGAGAACAGAGGTTTAGAGTTATAAAGTAACTGAACCTAAATCACTCTAGATTAATGAAGTAAGCTCCAAGTTATTCTATGATATGATAATGACATTGCTATGATATTCATATTGTACAAAAACATAATGGGATTTTCTGTGAACCTTTTGAAGTCATTTGTATGTAGTGTACATATAACTATCTATCTATGGATTGACCCAGTGGCCGTAACAATGAGCTCAAAATTGTTGAAGATGGCATAGAAACTGGTGGTGTTTTATTCTATACAAAAGATCACTATGAAGAAAAAAAAGAGAAAAGATCACTATGAGTCGGAACTGTCTCAGCAGCACCTAAGAACAACTACACACACACACACACACAGTACATATGTATGTACATTTACTGTGTATATATAATACTGTATATATGAATACGGTAACTGTATACATGTGTATATATACTATCTGTGTGTATGTATGTATGTCTGTGTCTGTGTGTGTATATACTGTTATATTTTTTCAATTTCTCCCACTTACAGGTATTGTGAGTATGGTAGTTACATAGTCTAGTGTCAACTTGAGGGTATTATGAAAGGGTGGAGTCTAGCCTATTAATCAGGTCAGAGCCAATGATGCCTCTGTGTGGGCGTGGCTTTCTCATGAGGATTCTGAGAACTTCCTCTTTCTCTGCTTCATATTCCTTTTGACAAGCCACATGAAGTCACACTGATACTAGCCAGAGACCTGGAGATGTTTCCACCACCACTGGATCCACAAGACTTTCCACCCACTGGTGTGTGATCTTCCTGCAATTGGCATCATTGCATGTGCTGCAGAAGTCTGAAAAAGGAATCTATGATCTAGTATTGGCCATATGGGTTAATATTGGACTTATGGACTTGGCTGGTATGTTTTCTTAATATATACTTACTCTTTGATATAAAGCTCACCCTTACACACATAAGATGTCTCTGGATTTGTATCTCTTGTCAACTCTTCAGTACATTGAGGAACGGGACAATCACTGTAGTAGATGTACTTTTACATATGCACTGTGCATTTCTCTTAAAGCGAGGGCATAATGACTACATCTGACAATCCAGAGCTTGATCACATATTTTCAGAGAAGAAATAAAGGACATGTTGCCATATATACTTAAATGTTAAAATGTATGAACAGATAACAGTTTCTTTAGAACACATCTAAAATATTGTGATGCAGAGTTCACAATCAGAAGCAGGGAAAACAACTTTTTCAAATATGAAGAATGTCCTATAAGATAAGCTGAACAAAGCACGTCCATCTGTCCCAGGAAACAAATGCTCGGTAAGTGCTTTGCTCATTTAGGGAGGCCCTATTCAGCCATTCCCAGTTAAAGGGAAGAAGGTCAAGACGCCCCACCCCCCATGCCAGGCACTCACATTTGCAGGAGACTGGTAGAGAATATGTGGTGAACCGGCCGAATTTAATATGCAATCAGGTTAGACACATGAGGAAGGATCTCTTGCTTTCTGAAGTCCTGCCAGCTGAATCTGAAGAGTCAGTGTGAACGCTGGCAGGTTGCGCCTGTCAACTATGGGCTGAGACTGACAGTTATCAGAGAAGGCTAATGGGTCGATCCCAGTGATATTTAAAAGCCATAGTTAAATTAGTTTAGATGCGGTTGTAACTCTCATTTTCATCATGGATTTTATTTTCTTCTGTCAAAGATGTAATAATACTGAATAGACTCCAAATGATTTAAGGATCCATAATAGTTTTACTCTTCACATCCAATTAATTACTTAACATTATAATGATGGCCAACCCCATAAATGGAAATTCAAAAATAGGCTACAATGATGAACTATAAACCTTGCTTTATGCTGAGATGAAGAAGAGAGCACACTATTGAAGCTGTTTCAACATTTAATACTCAGGAAAGAAGTTTCACAAAATTAAATCTCATGCTCTTACATGTATAAGGTAATGATTTTGCAAAATATTGTAAATGAATTTCTTAGAGCATCATTTGTGTAAGAGAATACAGTATGTGCTATATTTTGTCATGCATGCGGTACGTCATATTTTCTTTTGGGTCATTGTTGTGTACATACGGGAGAAAGGAAATCAATTAGAAAATGGGGTTCATGCTCTTACTCCAAAGTTGTATTAATAAGTTTAAGTAAATTGAACTATTATAGAACTAGATTGCTCATACTTAATTGTATATCAAAAAAGGTTTTTAGTCATTTTTTTAAATGTAGGTTTGAAGCCCCTACTCAATCTATCTAATAAAAATTCCAATGTTGGAGTACCTTTAAATGTCTACATTTTTCTTACAGAAGTGTTTTCATTTTTTCTTGCTGTTGAGAATATGGATAAGAGGCCTGTTGGCATAGTGGTTACTCATTGGGTTGTTAATCACAAGATCAGTGGTTCAAAACCACCAACTGCTTCTGTGGAGAAAGAGGAGGTTTGTACCCCAGTAAAAACATTAGAGGCTCCTCAGAAACCCACAGGTGCGATTCTAGCCTGCCCTATGAGGTCACTATGAGTTGGCATCAATTTTTGTTTGTTGAGAATATACACCATATTCGCAACACTGAAGGAGCCAGTTCAATCATCTTTAATGGTGCTGGGACATATAGTATATGAGAATTGGTACTAAACAGTTTTTATAAATATGTCTCGGTGACATTGATTACAGTCTTCGAGATATGTGACCATTCTCATCCTCCTTGTTGGAGTTACTCGACACATGTTAGCATAAACTCACTGCATGCCAAAGTTGCTATCTAATCTCGTGAGTGGCTATTTTCTAAGTTAATAAACTCGAACTGTGATAATATACTCACGTTTGATCTGACAAATACATGTGTTACGAAGCATACAAAAGAATAGTTTTATCAGTACCAAATCCATGTCATATTAAATTCTATGAAGTATTAAACACCTAGCTAGTGCCTCTTAGTAGCTAACACATTCTTAAGAATGGTAGTTCCATTCTACCTGGTTCACTTTTCCTTTCTATTGTGTTATTATTTGTGTTTTACTTAGGTCATGGGTAATAGTTCCTGAGGGTTAACAAATGGACACTTGACAAACTCTTCCCACCCACCCCCACCCCCTGCTGGAGGGCAATGAAGACCACAGACATCCAGAGACAATGAATAGTCCCATCATCACAGATCATTGCAACCCCCATATCTTCTACAGACCTACATATAAATATCCATGATCACCTGTGGTTATACTCTGACAGATATGCCAGATTTCCTTCTATGTGTTTAATTAAACAATTTAACATAGTCTTTACACAGACATACACTGAAAACGAGCATGGAGCAGGAACAACTGCATCCATTTTACAGGTTGGAAACTAAGGGTTCTACAGAGATCTCTAGATTCATTAAATATTTTTAAACTCCAAGAAAAAATATATAATACACATGAATACGGTCATTTCACAGATAACAGAGATGACAAAATGTTGGCTTTATAAACGTAGATAACATAACTAAAAGGAGCAGAATACCTATGTAAGTATAGGTAGACATGTGTTTATAAAATATAGCAGAACTGCCTTCCTCACCGCCAGATCTTGAAAGATCCTTCCCATATACTTTCCCTTGTCTTAGAAGTAGTGAAGGGGGCCTGTTTCCCTTTAAGACGACATCAATCAGCCACTGTAGGGCCAGTGGGCACTAGAGACCTTCTATTACATTTTCTTATGAGTCACTAGTAAAGCAGAGTCGTTTCTTGCCTCTGGCACTCCATAGGAAGGACAGAAACAAAAGAAAACAGGCAATTTGCCCCTGTCACATAGATTAATCAAGAAAGGCATAACCTTTGTATCCTTAGCTGGTCTCCAATAAGGGGAAAAGGGCATCGTGATAGATACAAGCAGGAACCACTTCAATCATCTTTACCGGTCCTGGGACATAAGGCAGGGGGCGAAAAGCTTTCCGTTAAAACGTGTATTTTTTTCTCTATTGAAGTTTCTGTAATTATTACCTGGGCTCCTTCTATCATGCCGTATTGTGAACAACTTCAGAGAAAAGAAGCAGGACCTTAGATCAAAGGGAAAAAAATTGACTCAAAAAAGGGGTGGGGGTTGTATTGCTACAAACACACACACACACAGTCTGTTGTTATGGCAACATGAGATCTAAGAATGACACACCAAATAATATGATACCAAGACCCATTACTATCATCAAACGTTACAATACATATGCTTTGGCTCCTGCGTGTGACGTGCTGTGCAGTTTCCTTCTTTCTCTCCCCACCCGCCCTGCCCCCAGTTCTCTCACTTCAGGCAAAAGCAATGTAACCTATGGAGGGGGTGGGGTCAATTATCATCTATCCCATTTCTT
Source organism: Tenrec ecaudatus (assembly GCF_050624435.1). NCBI lineage: Eukaryota > Metazoa > Chordata > Mammalia > Afrosoricida > Tenrecidae > Tenrec > Tenrec ecaudatus. Next base: position 24,805,178 of record NC_134539.1, on the reverse strand, counting down.
GTTGAATCTGTTTTGCACAAAGAGATTCCACCAGCTACTTGGAAGAGATGAGAAGCCGGATGAAAACTGCATTATTGTTTCCTATTGTGACAATTGCTTATCCTTAGAGATCCATTGCTCCCAGTCTCTGGAGCCTGTGTGGTACCAACATTTAGTGGGCTCAGAAAAGTTGAAGGTTCAAGTCCTCTTAGAGGCACATCAGAAGAAATGACTGGTCATCTACTAATGAAAAATCAGCCACTGAAAGGCTATGGGGTGCGCTCCAATGATGGCACGTTTGGGGTCACCATGAGTCAAAATGGATTTAATGGCAACTGGTTTTGCTGGTTTATGTTGCAGTATTCTAAAATAATAGATTTGTTTGTAGGAACAAATGCATATTTATTGATGGCGCTGTTGTTGTTAGGTGACACTGAATTGGTTCTGACTCGCAGTGACCCCGTGCTCACCAGGACAAGCATCACCCCAGACTCAGCCATCCTCACGATGTGTGTTATGTCTGAGCCCATTATTACAGCCACTATTTCAATCCGTCTCATTGAGGGTCTGAACTTTTTTTTTTCCTTTCACTAACCCTCTACTCTATCTTTTTCACAAGACCTCTTTAGAGTATTAAAAAGCATGAAGGTAACTTTGTGCACCTGACCCAAGCCATAGTATTTTCAATTGCCGCATACACATGTCAAAGCTGGACTTTGATTAAGGCAGACCAAAGATGAATTGGTACATTTAAATTGTGGTGCTGGAGAAGAATATTGAGAATACCATCAACCAATAAAGGGCAAGCTGATCTGTTTGGAAGAAGTTCGGCCAGAGTGCCGAACTTGGGATAAAAATGGAAAGACCTCATCTTACATAACACTGACATGTTCCTAGGGGAGGCCAGTCTCTGGATAAGGCATAATTGGTAAAATTGGGGAACAGCAAAAAAGAGGAAGGTCGTCAGTGACATGAATTGACACCATAGCTGCAACCTTGGACGCAAGTCCTGGCACAATTTTGAGGACAGCCCAGGACGGGCAGGGTGTCATTCCATTGTGTGTGGGGTCGCCATGAGCTTAGCTGACTCGATGGCAACTAACAACAGCTACTTTATCGAGCGTGATGTTCTTGCCCAGGAATGGCTCCTCCTGAAAACATGCCCAAAGGAAATGATATGAAGTTGTACTGTGTTCTTCCAAAATAGATGTGTTCATTCTTCCGGCAGTTCATAATACATCCGTTAGTCTTTGCCGGTACCATAGTTCACATGCATCGAATCTTCTATGAGTTTCTTTATTCATTCTCTAGTTTCACTTGTACTTCAGCCTTCAGCTGACAATATCCTGCTGCTATTCCCAAGGTTTCCAATGGCCTTCTTATTGTTATTCGAACTAGATTGTGAAGTCCTCCTGCCTGATTTATACCGTAGATATCCTTGCTGGCATTTGAAACATCAGTGTGATAGCTTCCAGCATCATAGCAACATGCAAGCCAACACATTACGACAAACTGATGTATGTGTGGTGGATATATTTCATACTTCCAGATATATATTCACCTACAAAGCAAACTCACTGCTTTTCACTCCATTTTGACTCCTAGCACCCAATAGCAGGGTATAACTGCCCCCGTGACTTTCTGAGACTGTAAATCTTTATAGGAACAGAAACTCTCATCTTTCCCAAAGATAGGCTGGGGGTTTCAAACTGCTGACCTTGACGTTAGCAGTCCTATGCCTAGCCCACTATACTGTGAGTACTTCTGACATATTCAAATTCATATTTGAAAACTTAAAGGTGTGGAAGGATATACTGCCCTTATCATTTTTATAAGGTCAAAATGTTTTTTTCTTTTGCTATACTGTACTTTCAAACCAAACTCATGCATGGGTTTTGTACACTGTACTGCTCTATGGAATAGATAGCCTCGTCTTTATCCTGAGGAGTGGCTGGTGGTTTCCAACAGATGACCTAGTGGTTCGCAGTTGAAGGTGTAACTACTATGCAACCAGGGGGTCTCCTTTGTTACACAGTTGTACTCAGATTTTCGCTATACAGTTAGTGTAAAGGATCATGAAGGTGACGCAACCTTTTGTTTTGTTGTTGTGTTATACATAAGGCAGCAGTGAATTGCGGCTGACCCAATGGGAATTTACATCAGCTATATATACATATACGTGTGTGCATATATGTGTATCACATACTCAAATGTATATGTATACATCCTTCTTGTATATATGATGTGCATTTGCATGAACACAAGTATAGTTTGATACAGTACTGGAGACATAGAGAGCATTGCATTATGAGCAGTAACTTTCAGCTGTGTGATGTGCCCAAAGAAGGTAAAGGGGGGAATGGATGACAAATCAACAGACACTTTCCGTGGAAGAATATTAAAAGGTCCCAGCAGTGAGAAGGTCTGAGCTAGGAGATCATAGAGATGATAGTAAATGATCACACATTTTAAGGAAGATGGGAAGTACTATGGACTAAACTAGGAAACAGCTTAGATTTAGGGACCATTTCCTCTTCCTGTGGGTGCAGAAGAAGAAGCGAAAGGAAGGGCTATGTTGAAGGGGAGCCCGAGTCTTCAAAGACCTTGGGTGTTTGTCATTCTCGTGCCCTCCTGCCTCCTGACAGTTCTTGGTTCTGTACATTCTAGCAAATGCACAGGTTTTTAAAACTAAAAATTTGTCTCCAAAATATGTTAGGCTAGGTGACAGTCCATTTCCAAAGAATTTAATACATTTATCCGTAACAGCTCATTTAAACAGAAAAAAAATCCATAAAATAGCTATTCAGTTAGTGTCAGCTAATTTCCCTGCTTCAATCCCTATTTATTTGAGAAATCTGCCATCCTACAGCACAGTATATTTGTGATAGGATGGAATTAAGGGTGATAATATTCGCCATACTAATTTAAAATATATGTTAGGGCTCTTAGCTTAGTCAAACACATTTAATGTCTCTCATCTCAACATTATTCTCACCAACTACCCATTTCAAGGAATAATTTAACATTGAACTTACACTGATAAAGGAGGTATATCGTCCCTAAAGCATTTACTATCAGTTTACTTAGAGTATCTTAAAATGCCAAAGAAAATGAAATTCCAACCCAGCAATTTAGCCATTGTGCTAAATGCATTTCCTGATGAGATCATTGCATATTAAAGACAAAATTAAAAAGTCAGCCAAAATGGATTGGAAACTAGGAAGATTGAACTGAGAAGAACATAAGCATTATCACAGTGAGCTTACAGTGTATAAATGTTCACAGAAGGAGTCAGAATTTCATTATCTTTTCAATGTCCGGGTCACTATGTAGCACAGGTACATGTGACCTACCATAGAAATCAGACTGAGGACTCTAAACCCGTGTAAAAGCACCTACAGACACCTTTACAGAGGGACTTTACCTCGGACTGATAAAAATGTTGATTCAGGAAAGTTCCCAAGAACTTTGTGAATGTTAAATTCGGAAACATTTATTTAGAACTGATGTGAGTCTTGGGATTAGCACTAGGCGCCAAAGTACCCACCAACTTCTGAAAGGTTCTCCCCTTCTCTGAAGACAAAAGCGGGAAAGGTGCCCCTCTTCTCATTGTTCACTTGCAGGCAGGACTGACACCGGGGTGCTGGTGCTCCCTCTGGCTGTATCTGCTTCGCGATTATGAACTTCAGAAGGAAACCCACTCTTCCTCCTTCATCATCAGGTTTTTCACACTGTGAAGTATGCTCTCCCATGAGTCACCCCTACACACACATGCACACATACACACACATACTGAAACAGGTATTTTCAATGTTTCATACAATCTTCACAATGATTATTTTCTAAATTTTTGATTCTTTTCATCCAGACAGGTTTTTCCTATATTTTATGAAATCCCTATATTTTATGAAATCCCTATATTTTATGAAATCCCTATATTTTATGAAATTCCTGTGCACATGTGCATGAGTCTGTTTGTGTGTGCGTATGGTACAGATTGATTTCATCCATCCTAGGTTTCATTCACTGCTGTCCCTATACATAGATAGAATAAATGGTGAAATGTAAGGTTTAACATTTATAGTAATTAATACATAAAGTAATACCAAATAAACAACAGCAACAACAAACTCACCACCATCAAGTCAATGCTGACTCACAGTGACCCCTCTGGGTTTCCAAGACTAACTGTTTACAAGAGTAGAAAGCCGAATCCTTCTCTGGGGGAGCAACTGGTGATTTTGAAATAGCAACCATGCGGATGGCAGCTCAACGCATAACCATTACCCCAATAGGTGGTGATTACTTGGAGGGGTTAGAAGAATCATAAAACAATAATTTACTTCCTACATATATGCAGATGTCTCCTACTGGCTTTTGTATTCACTTACTTTTGGTTTTCTCCCCATCCCCTTGTCTTCCTCATAGAGCGGTCTGGTCCCCTTTGGGGTGTTCATTCTCTCCTGCTCATGTGCCACGGCCAGCTGCTCATCTTTCCAGGCTGTTCAGTCTCCTCTAGCCCAGGATTCTGTTTCAAACTAGCATGGCGTTTTGCACACTCTAGTCCAAGATTTCCTTTCTCCTGCTGGCTCTCTAGAGGTTTCCTGAGCTCCCTTGCCTTAAGTTTCTCCTCCAAAAGTACTCCCATATTTTTTAAAAACGTTTTATTAGGGGCTCATACAACTCTTATCACAATCCACACACACATCAATTGTGTAAAGCACATCTGTACATTCACTGCCCTCATCATTTTCAAAGCATTTGCTCTCCACTTAAGCCCTGGCATCAGGTCTTCTTTTTTTCCTCCCTCCTTCCCCGCTCCCACTTCCCTCATGAACCTTGATAATTTATAAATTATTATTTTGGCATATCTTGCTTGCCCTGTACGATGTCTCCCTTCATCCCCTTTTCTGTTGTCCGTCCTCCGGAGAGGAGGTCACATGTAGATCCTTGTAATCGGTTCTCTCTTTCCAACCCACTCTCTCTCTACCCTCCCAGTATCGCCACTCATACCCCTGGTCCTGAAGGGATCATCCGCCCTGGGTTCCCTGTGAGGACGGGGAAATTGATCTATGTGCCTATATTTATAGGTTTAGTATTAAAGTGGCAGAAGGACATTGGGCCTCTACTCAAGTACTCCCTCAATGCAAGAATACTTTCTTCTATTAAATTGGCATTCTATGATGCTCACCTTCCCGATACACCTGCTGAAGACAAAGTGGGTTAATAAGCAAATGTAGTAAAGAAAGCTGATGGTGCCCGGCTATCAAAAGATGTAGCATCTGGGGTCTTAAAGGCTTGAAGATAAACAAGTGACCATCTAGCTCAGAAGCAACAAAGCCCACATGGAAGAACACACCAGCCTGTGTGATCACGAGGTTCCGAACGGATCAGTTATCGTTGATGCCTATCAAAGAACAATAAATCATATCACTGAGTGCACACCTCCATGATACGATCGCTGAGGACAAACGGGTGCATAAGCAAATGTGGCAAAGAAAGCTGATGGTGTCCGGCTATCAAAAGAGATAGCGTCTGGGGTCTTAAAGGGTTGAAGGTAAACAAGCCCACATGGAAGAAGCACACCAACCTGTACGATCACGAGGTGCCGAAGGGATCGTGTGTACGGCATCATCAAATCAAAAAAAAAAAAAGCTTACCATAGTGAATGAAGGGGGAAGTGCAGAGTGGAGACCCAAAGCCCATTTGTCGGCCACTGGAGATCCCTTTGCAGAGGGGTCTAGGGGAGGAGATGAGTCAGTCAGGGTGTAATGTAGCACCGATGAAGAATACAGCTTTCCTCTAGTTCCTAAATCCTTCTTCCACCACCCCCACACCCCCCACTATCATGATCCGAATTCTACCTTGCAAGTCTGGATAGTACTCTCATCTTTTGATCTTTCTGACAGCAAGATTTTTTAAAGTTGCCTTTGAGTCAATTCTGACTCAAGGTAACTCAATGTGTGTCAGAGTAGAACTGTGCAAAATTGTGTTTTTAAATGACTATTTGGAGGCTGGCCACCAGGTGGTTTGGTGGTAGATCAAACCGTTTCTGAAGGGCCTGTCCAATTTGCATCTTGGCAAACTCTATAAGAAGATACTACTAAAACCAACACACTGCCATCTAGTTGATCCTGGCACCGAGTGACCCTAAACAGATTTTCCAAGACTGTATATCTTCATGAGAGCAAAATCCTTCATCCATCATTCTCTGAGCTGCTGGGGGCTTTGAACTGCTGACATGGAGGTTAGCAGCTCGGTGCCTGATCCACAGTGCCAAAAGGCTCCAGGCCGTTTTAGGGCCTCACTTGATTAGGTTAGTTTCATCACCTTACTTCTAGGCTTTTATTCTATGCCTTCCAATAATCATCACCTATTAGGTATTTCTTTTATGTTAACGGATAGCTACCTGATCGTGGACATGGTACTTCATGAATGAATAAGGTCTAACTTGTCCTCACATGGGAAGCTGACAAAGTCTGTCCTCCAGGAGGGAGGAGGCAGGGATCTTGGAGGCCATTTAGAATTCTGCCCACCACAGATTCTTATTTCATTGAAATTTTGCTGAGAAAGCCATATCATTAAGAAGGCTATAAGTGATACCAAGGACTCAAGTAAAAAGAAGATGTTCTGGATAGGGTGATGGCAACATATGTATAAATGTGCTTGATTGTTGTAAGAGATAAGAGAGTCCACAATGAAATTAGATTTTCTGGTCTTGACTGGATTTGCACACAGGCCAAAAGAATGTCTGACTATTGTGTGGTGTAGGATGGTTTCTGAATGCTTCACATGACCCAGTGAGTTATTTGTTGGGCTGATAACCACAAGATCAGCAGTTAAAACTCACGAGGCCCTCCAAGGGAGAAAGATTAGATTGTCCCTGGAAAGATTTCTGGTTTGTGAAATCCAAAGGGGCCATTCTACTCTGTCCTATAGGGTTGTTATAAGTTGATTTTGGTTTGGTTTACAAGGAGCCCAGTTGGGATCAATGGGGAAATTAGTTTCTGCTCACATATTTATTCCTGAGCAGACTAGTTTAATGGCAATGGCAGAAGCAAGAACACCCATCCCAGACATATAATCATGCGTCACACATTACACTGGCTAACATCTTAGTGGCCAAAAACAGATCGAGTGGAAACCCTTGAAGGTTTAACTTGCAGACAACTGGCATATGGATAGAGATGAATAATCAATGCAATTGATCATCCAAGGCATACAAAGTTAATAATATTAAAAGCAAAGTTAATAATATTAGAAGCTCTACATGCATAAACACAGTCAAGCTGGCTACTGTCTTCAATTAATTTGCTTATGGTGTTCAAAGCTGCCTCATTCTTATTAGAGTTTGAAGTGAACTCAGATAAAATAAATTATTTAGCTTCTACTTCCCTACTCAAAATCTTCATTGATTCTTCAAGCCATTGATAGTATAAACCAAGGACCTTTTAATGACCTTCAAAATCTCAAATTATTTGTTCCTTTGTTATTTACCTTATTATCTTTACTCCCCGGTTCTTATGTCATAGTGGTTACACGTAGGGCTGTGATCTGTGTGGTCCCCAGTTAGAACGTAGCAGCAGCTCCTCCGGAGAAACACTGGGCTTCCTACTCATAAATAGTCACAGTCTCGGAAACTACAGGGATCACTGTGAGTCAGCATTGCCTGGATGGCAGCAAGTTTGGTTTGGAGTCTTTGAATTATTTAAAAGCATTAGACACCTCCTGGCCATTGTAAATGCTGTTGTCGATGAGGAACATCCTTTCCCCACCATCAGCAAGTTCAGCTTTCACCTAAATACGACATTTTCAGAAACACTTTCCACCATCTTTCTTGATTTATATTTCTTCTCTATTAAATTTTCTTATCCAACACGTTATATATTTCACACATTAGTTTTTGTTGTTGTTGTTGTCTCCCCACTACTACTATTCAATAAGCTCTCCCAGAGAAGGAGAAGGAGCCTTGGTGACATGGTGGTTACGTGTTTGACTGTTAATCAAATGTTTGGTTGGTTTAAAGACCCAAATGCTATGCAGGAGAACGATGTGTCCATCAGCTACCGCGAAGGTTTGTAGACTTGGAAACTCTATGGGGCAGTTCTACTACATCCTATGAGTGTTACCACTGTCTCTTTGGACTTGATGTCAGTCAGTTTAGGGCTTTAGAGAAGGATATCCTCCCTATTTTACCTCCATTGTACGTACTCCCACTCTAAGCCACGGAAGAGTGTGAGAACATCCTAGGAGTTCAAAGGGATCCTCTATCACAAACCTGGAGGGAAGTTATCAAGCAGCTGTAGGTTCGAGCAATTTCAGAAGCAATATAAGATGTTTTGCAAGTGAAAGACTTATGTAAATATCATCATATTTCCCTCAACATGAAATTCTCTACTAACTATATGCTGCATTGGGTTTTAATGAACTTCCTAAATAATTTTTTGCAGATTCCACATTCCTATTTCATACATTTTCTGTATTAAAATTAGTAAATTGGTACTGTGACCCGAAATTATACTGAATCAAAGGGCATTAAGAGTTTTGAGCAGTAGCAATTGAATTATATCCCAGACACTTTCTTAGTTAGCAGTAATAAGAAAATAAATTAAGCATATGGACAGCTTCAATCCTATATCATTACAGACATAATAAAAATTTTTGTGTAAAATATAAGACTATAGATCATTAATTACATACTTATTTAATCATATTGCATCTTCTATATTAATTATAGTCTATTAACTATTTTCATTTATTATGTTTATTTTAGTATTTTAAGACATTTTGTTGTTTTATTTTTATTTGTGTCCTTCCCTTCCTTGCTGCTCTCTGCTCATTTTCATCATCTTCGAGTTTCAACTAAGTCCCTCTGCTATTTGAATGTTGCTTGGGTGTTTCATATATTTCGTCCACAGTGTCTTGACATTTTTCAGCATTACTCACAGCCTATTACACTTTCCAAACCTTTACACTTTGACTTTCAACCACATATGCTTATCTTTGCTCCTTCCCAAGAGGCGACTAAAATGACAATAAAAGATATAAAATGGTGGTTTAAGTCCACAAGAACAATGGTTATGGCAGAAGAGACAGTGGAGGATTGGTTGGAAAGCAATCGATCAACTCAGAAAATGGGAGAAGCTAAAATGTCATGTGTAGGGAGATGACAGGGGGACATTGAAAAGGAAGCATGTCATTTCATGTCAGGACTTTGGAGTCACTCCAGGCTTACAGATATCAGCTCCTCGGGAAGCAAGAAGAGTGAGCCAAAAAGCAGAAAACAGACTTGTTAATTGTAAGCCTAGCTAAAAACTCTCCATAATCCCACTCAGTTTAATAAACACACCCAAATGGGGGGGGGGCTTAAGTTTTATTCTCTGGAGATGAAATCACAAACTCTCTTTTGGAATTCAGGAATAAGGTGAGGAGCTAGAAATGGAGACTTCATTGAAAATGTGCTTACATCCCCTTCTATGGCTACAGGGGGCAAAAAACACCCAAGTAGAACAGTAAGCACTTGAGTGCTAAGTGAAAGTTCTGCTGTTTGAATCCATTTTTCTTCTCATTTTGTTTTGTCAGGGGAGGCTCCTTCCCACTACATGGAGCAGGATACAGTTTTCAAAGATAGATTCATTGCACACATCAAATGAAATTGAGGCACGATGTAATGGAAGATGAAGCCATGGTGGTACAGGAGTTAGGTGCTCATATGCTAACCAAAAGGTCAACAGTCAGAATCCATCAACAGCTCCTGAGGATGTGGCAGTTGGTTTCTATATAGATTTATAGCCTTGGTCACCGGTGGGGAAGTTCTACTCTGTCCTATGAGTTGAAATCCACAGAGTGACAATGTTGTTGCTGTTGTCAGTAGAAGACCCATTCTTCTCTAAAGATGACCACAGAGAAAATGCCTCAGTATAATAACTGAGAGATGTCACACTGTTAAATGCATAGCTTCTCAGTTAATCACAATACAGTGAAGCTTGGTGATCAAGAACGTTGGATGTGCCCTGAGAGCTAGCAATCATTTTAAAGGTGTCATATGGCATTGCTGTCAAACATACTCTATGGCCCTCCCCATCAGACCCCCGCCTCGGGAGGATTCTTCTTTTCCCCCACTGACACAAGCTTTGTTCTTGAGATTTACTTTGGCTAGTGGACTATGAACCTGAATGAGGCACTCTGTGCAGAAGATCTAGGAAGCATCATTCTGTTTCACCATTTCCCTTTAACTTTCCTCACACCAAACCCTCCCTAAAAGGGTGAAGAGAGACGGGGAAAACAGATAGCACAAGAGAGTTTAGTAATTTAAGAACGTGTGAAATGTCTGTCCAATGGTCTGCACAGTTGAAGTTGGTAGGTTAAATATATTTTATCTAGATTTCAAGAGTTAAATACTCTTTTTAAAAAACAGGTAAAAGAATTCAAAATTCCTTTTAGGATCAGCGTTGTTAGGTACCATCAAGTCATCAAGTTCTGACTCACAGCAAACTGAGTGCAACAGAAAGAAACCCACCCAATTCTGCCCCAACCTCACAACTCTTCTTATGCTACAGCCCATTCTTTTTATTTTAAATCATTTTACTAGGGGCTCATACAACTCCTATCACAGTCCATCCATACATCAATTGTGTAAAGCACGTTTCTACATTCATTGCCCTCGTCATTCTCAAAACATTTGCTCTCCTCCTAAGCCCCTGGCATCAGCTCCTCATTTTTCCCCTCCCTTCCCACTCCTGCTTCATTCATGAATCCTTGATAATTTATTATTATTTTTTGTCATATCTTGCCCTGTCTGATATCTCCCTTCACCCATTTTTCTGTCTCCATCCACATGTAGATCCTTGTAATCGGTTTCCCCTTTACAACCCACCCTCCTTCCACCCTCCCAGCATCGTCACTCACACCACTTGTCTTGAAGGGATCATCTGGATTCCCTGTGTTTCAAGTTCCTATCTGTATCAGCGTACATCCTCTGGTCTAGCCAGATTTGTAAAGTAGAATTGGGATCATGATAGTGGGGCAGGAGGAAGCATTTAAGAACTAGAGGAAAGTTGTATGTTTCATTGTTGCTACATCACACCCTGACTGGCTCATCTCCTCCCTGAGACCCTTCTGTAAGGGGATGTCCAGTGGCCTGAAAATGGGCTTTGGGTCTCCACTCCGCACTCCCCCACCTCATTCACTCTGATATGATTTTTCGTCCTGATGATGCCTGATATCTGATCCCTTCAACACCTTGTGATCGCATAAGATCACCTATGACTTCTCTGTCATTTGTATATCAACGTATTGCTATGGCCCTGCTGGGACACCTTCTCATCAACTTGCACACTGTAGAATCTAATATATCTTGTGAAAGCACCTTGATTGTAGCATTAGAAGTCCAATTTTATAAAACGTGACATCTTACCTACTGTGTCAAGTATGACTAGTTATTTGTTTGTTTTAAAATGGATCAGTATTGATTTCAAAGCACTGCAGTTTCAAACTTTGATGCCTGCTTACCCTACTAAGCAGAAATCCATCCCTCTGCTCTTAGGCATGCTTTACTTCTGGCTACTGCAGGACAGATGTCTAATTACTAAGTAGACTTAGAGCAATTGTCACTGATGGGGTGTCTCTCCGTATTCCCTATTATCGACATGCTCGGGTCAGTTTGGGGGGACGGACACACACACACACACACACACACACACACACACACACACACACACCAAAGAGGCAATGTACAGGTTTGATCTCTGTTTTTCAATTGAAGATTGCAAAACTAAATGCTTAAAATTCTCCTGATTTTTATACTTGGTAAGTAGTTACTACCTGTACAGACTTTGGGGGGGAACCTATTTCATGACCTGTTATTTTCATAAAATCCTCTGGTCTGTAGTTCTATATCATTCCAAGGAGTCTATTAGCTTACTTTTATCAGTGTAGTTGTTTGATTTTTTACCTTTCTGAAGCATTGTAATTCCTTGAGCTATTTCAGTCCCTAGCATCTCTATTTTATTTATTGCTTTAAGATCCTTAAAAGGATAGATGTGATTGTGCTAGGATGGATTGACAGGTGCCCACGTGCTATAGTTATATCCCAGCAACGCCATTAGACCTTTGAACTCTCCCTCGAGTCTATGATTGCTCAACTCCTAGCTCAGCCTAGCTGTTAGAAAGCCACCGAGCCAGAGCTAGCTATGCAAATGGATGGGGTTCATCAGCATAAATTGCTTTGGGGTGTTTCTCAGTGTGTGTGATGTAGTATTTGACATTGTGATTTGTGACAGACAACAGAGGCACTGGACGAGTTCACTGCCTGTGCCTCGTTGTTGCTGCGGGAACCTGAGGGGCTTTTAAGTCAACTATGCATGATTTCCTCACAGGAGATGCTATTTCATTGCTACACATGACAGAAAAATGCATTCAAGGGAAGTTCATGTGCATCAGCTGAGATTTCCAGAAACAACTTACCAATAAGCTCCAGGACTCACTCGGGGGAAACCAGTGAATAAACTCAAGGTGCACGAGGGCAGGGAGTTTGGGTTCTGGTCTGGAATTGACACCTGAGAAGGGCAAGAAGCTTGTAAGGGAGATGTGACTCTTATAAGAATCAAATAAACTGAGGCATAAATTCCAAAGCACAGTGAGTACAGCCTTTATTGTGTGTTGTAGTTTGTATGGTCCAGGTAACTCAGATGCATGGTGACCTTCAAATGTGGCCTGATGCTATGCCATCTCCACCATCACTGCTAGCGTGGAGTCCATCGCTACTGTGTCTGTCTGTCTCATCGAGGGCTCCATTGCCTTTGCTGACCGTCCACTTCACCACCCATGCTTTCGTTTGGTCGTGACTGGTCTTTCCTAATGTTGTGTCCAAAACAAGTGAGCCAAAGACGTACCATTGTTATTGTCATGTCTGAGGACTTTTCTGATTTTACCATTGTGTGTAGCTTATGTGAAAATGAAGTGAAAGTTCTAAAATGACACAAAAATCCAAACACATAGCCATGAAGAATAGTAATTCTATTGACAAATGTCTAGTAAAAAGCCACATTTTGTTTATACACATACCAGTTTATACATGAGTTTATCAATAAGTTATGATAGTATGTGCTCCACTAATAGGCCTAACATTGTTGCAGTTAAGTTAAAATGAACATATCCATTGACTACTTTTGTTATCACTTGGTTAGTGTTTAAATTACGTTTTTATATCTCCATGATGAAATCTTTGCCCTGATTATATAATACTGTTTTAATGCTCAGATATGTAAGTTTCTTGCTGGCAATAGAATGCTTCTTCTCCGTAACTTTCTGTACTTATCGACTTACAATTTTCACTTAAGAGATAATGTTGGGTCGAGATTCTTTAATATTCATTTATTCAAGTTCTTCATTTTGATAAGTATTTCTCTTAAAATGTTTCACTTGACCATGTTTTTCAGTCAAGTAGCCCTTTGCATTCACATGTTCTTTTTGCTGTAGGAATTATGCTCTCGAGCACCCAATGTAACCATAGGAATTCCAATGGTAAAGTCCTCCTTTGCAGTGTCTCTGCTTTGGCATGCATACACTGCTCTCAAGTAATTTTTCTTACTCCGCCCAACTAGAAAGTGAATTATTTAAATCAAGGACTTTCTCTGGGAATTCCTAGAAGGTAGCACAGTATCTAGTAGGTAATAACTACTCAACAGAAGGATTGAGTTGAGTGATTCTTGAAAACTGTCTATTTCTAAGTAACTTCACATTTTAAGTCTACTCCTGTAAAGATTCACAGTCTTAGGAACCCACAGGGGCAGTTCTTTGATCCCATATAGCATTGCTATAAGTTAAAATCCACACAGTGGCAATAAGTTTGTTTTTGAATAGCTAATGAGCCCTGGTAACACTGTGGGCTGGTGATTGGGCTGCTAACAGAAAGGCTGGAGGTTCAAAAACACCAGCCGTTCCATGGGAGAAAGATGAGGCTCTACAGTTTCAGAGGATTCACTGCCTCAGAAACCCCCTGCAGGGGTTTCACTGTGAGTTGAAGTTGACTTGAGAGCAGTGAGCATGGTTGGATAGCACTGATCAGCTGCACAACTGTGAGGCTCAGCTCCACACCGTGGAGGAAAGGGTTAAGAAGGAAGAGTGATCGTGTATTGGGTGTATATTTCCTGTCCGATGTGGGAAATTCATCCGTAGCCTGAACTCCACGGATCTATGAAGAAGATCTTATTGCTATTCTCCTGACTCTCCCGTAGTTTATTACAGCATCCAGAAGACTGGTGGGGATCAGGGTCCAGAGCCCTGAGAGAAAAGTAGTAAGCCCCAGCACCTCCACTGAAAGAGGAAAGCTATTCCTTGAATAATACGCAAGCAAGCATTCCGATTTCTTGTGCTTCGCAGCCTAACTTGTAACCCCAAGTCAGCAGGGCTCCTTGCAGTCCACATTCTTCCAAAAGAACCGGAAGGTAAACCATTTCTTTATAAATGCACAGAGCGGGATCAAAATGAATCCTGAGTGATGGTCAGGCAATGCCACAATAAGGCCTGCCTGGCTAGAGAACACCCCCCAACTAGCACATTCTAAACGGAGCACAGAGCACGGGGCAAGGAGTAACACAGCTCAGGGGAGGCTAGGCCAGGGGACTCCGACTGGACCGGAGAAGGTTTTGTTCTTCACCACTTCTGAGATGCTGGTGTGCCACTGGATATTATTATTTTTTGTCAATATTTATGTGTGAGATGTTAAAAAAATTCGTGGAAAAGTAGCTTTGTGGGATAATACGATTTTTCCGTGAACTTTTTGAAGCCCCCTGGCATGGGCCTGCATAATGGAAACCCTAGATTGATACCCCCTGTCAGAATGGCCACAAGGAAGAGAAGAGCCAGTTAGGGTGCAGTATAGCACTGTTGAAACACACAACCTTCCTCTAGTTCTTTAATGCTTCTTCCTGCCCAGCCCCCCTCCACTACCATGATCCCAATTCTATCTTACAAGTCTCGCTAGACCAGAACATGTATACTGGCACAGATAAGAGTAATCCAGAACAGATAAACCCCTCAGGACCAAAAAGGGGAACAGCGATACTAGGAGGGTAAGGGTAGAGGGTAGTAAGGGGGGAACAAATCCCAATGATTGATGTATGGCCCCCATTCCAGGGGGATGGGCAGCAGCAAAGTACATTAAATGAGACAGCAGTTGATGTAAGACATGAAAAAAAAAGAATCATTTATACATTATCAATGGGGCATGGGGGAGGCAGGTTGGGAGAGGGAGGAGGGGAAATTTGGAGCTGATGCCAGGGGCTCAAATAGAAAGAGAATGTTTTGAAAAGGATGATGCCAACGCAAGTACAGATGTGTTTGAAACAATGGATATATGTATGGATTGTGATAAGCGCTATAAGACCCCCCAATAAAATAAAATAAACATTGTTCAATTCTTATTTGAGAATGTTGCTTCGCTCATCACCAGGGGACCTCTTGAGTTATTTTTCTGAGGCCCTCATTTAAAGCATGCTGGAGAATGTGGGGAGACCGCTCTCTAGAGAAGGGTGGGCAGGGTGAGCAGAACGGGCTGAAGAAAGTCCTTCCAACACACCGACTCATCCCACTCTACAGCAAGACGTACTTCCCCAAAATGGAAAAGTCCTCCGGGGTCTCTTGCCTGCCATGCCTGCTCCGAGATACTGTGGCATGCACAGCCTGTGTGGGTCTGTGAACGGCTGGATTAAAAAGAGAAAACCTGCCAAGCTGCGAAACACGAGGCACTGCAGTTTAAGGATCTCTTGAGGAAATGCAAATCATTGCACTTAATGGCCGGACTCCACAAACAGTCGCCGAATGGTGTTTATTTCAGGCTCGACGGCCATGAAATGTGTCGGTGGCCCTCCATGCAGGGATGGCCCGCTGGGGCATTTCACTTCGCCATCGAACTTGCCCAGTCCCCGCAAGGGCCCAGCATTGGGCAGAAGGTAGCGAGCAGCCTGAGGCTGACAACCAACAATGACTGTTTCCCCATTTCCATTTTTAAGAACTAGTCCGGTTCTCCAGTATGTTCATTTCATGATAATCAGACCCCAAAGAGAGAAGGACACAGTGGCAAGAGAAGCGAGAGAGAGGGGAAAACTGACGGGAAGTTGGGAAATACAAGAAGCTATTGCGAATTTGCAAAGCAGCTGGTAGCTCTCAATTGCGTCCAAGACTTGACGGTTTATCTGATTTGGCTTTCAGTGACTATTTTTCTTTCTGGGATTTCAAAGGCAGTTTTATAGTGCAGCATGTTTTCTAAATTATAGAAATCAAGCAGCCCCAACACCCCCCCCAGCCCATCCCTATCTCTCTGCAATATTGTGATTAGTGTTGGATCCACATGGATCAGTTTATGCTTGGCTCCTGGAGACTATTATGAAGCTGCTGCTATGGCATGTCAAAAACATGCTGTGGTGAATTGCTCAGATATTGAAACTTTTGTGATCAATCGTATTCGTTCATTCTTATGGCTCCAACTAGGCTTATAATCAGTGGCCACATAATTATATCACTTAGACCTCTGCCAGCAATTCTCCACGGCTCTCCCTGGATTGTCAGCGGATGCCTGTTAAACCTAATCGATAATGATACTGTGACACTTCCATTACTGACATCTCATAACTGCTCCTTCCCACTCAAGTGTTCTGCTTATGTCAAAGCATGTTACTATGGACTACCTGCGCGGCCGTAGCTCTTCATCTCTAAAGCAGGCATACTAATAACTACCATACAGAGATATTATAACGATTCGATGACCTAACCCGTGTCGGGTATTCAATGGACATTCAAAAGTGCTCATTTCCATTCCCTTTTGTCCTCCTACAGGAAAATTGCTTGTAATAAGTGTTTCTTTCATTCATTCTGATGACTTCTTAAACTTGAGCAGAGAGGAATGTATGTGAGATATTAAATGGGGGAAACTGATAGTGAATCCTAAGCAGACTGATACTAGTTGGGCCTTGTTAATGGACCCACATCTTATAGACTGTGTAGCCTCTGCACAGGTTCTAGGACCCCATGGCCTTAGTTGCCAAGTCAATTTTGTTCACGATTTATGTGATTCATTTTGCAAGTCATACAAATATTCAAACATCATCATCAAATAGCTTAAATCATGACTATCTACTTGGGTCTCATCAGACAGAATACACAGGAATCAATTATATTTTCCTCTGTGAAAAGACACAAGGGAAAATGTAATATCATAATACAGAAAAAGTTAGGGGCCAACTATTTTTATTGGTCATAAGCAAGTTTAAGTTTAAACTGAAGAAAATTAAAACAAGTTTATGATAGCCAAAGTATGATCTTGAGTAAATCCCACCAGAATTTACAGACCATCACAAAAATAGATTTGATGTAATGAACACTAGTGAACAAGGATAGTCAAATTGGAGAATGACATAAAAGGTACCATATATGAAGAAACCAAACAAAAATAGAATAAAAGACAAGAAAGGAGTAAAAAAAATACAAGCTTGAATGTCAGAAGAGACTCTGTAACATGCTGTACAATGTAAAGCTAAAGTGAAAGGAAGAATGAAGAAAAAGAATTTAAAAAATATTTCAAAGCAGCTTGCGAGGACAATATAAAGCATTATAATGAAATACACAAAGCCCTGAGTGAGAAAACCAGCAGGAAAGAACATGCTCAGCTTTCCTCAAGCTGAAATAATTGAAGAAAAATAATCTCAAATGACAATATTTAAGGATTCTATATACAAGCAGCATGGAAGCCATTGGCAAAATAAACAAACAAACAAACAAGATTCCAGAAATTGATAGCATACCAATGGAAATGTTTGAACTGGCTGAGGAAGCCCTGGAAGGACTCACCTATATATGCCAAAATTTTGGAGACAGCTGATTTACAGACTAGAAAAGATTCATATTTATACCCATTCCTAAGAAAAATGACCCAATAGAATGCAGAAATCATCTACAAGCATTATTGCTGTCATGAGCAAGTAAACTTTTGCTGAAGATCATTCAGCAATACTTACTAAACTATACTGACAGAGAATAGCTGGAAATTCAGACCAGATGCAGAAAATGGAACAAAGGATGTAATTGCTGGTGTCAGATGGATGTTGGCTGGAAGCAGAGAATACCAGAAAGATGTCTGTAGTTGTTGTTAGGTGTCTTCAAGTCAGTTGCAACTCACAGCAACCTTATGCACAACACAAATAAAGGTTGGAGGTTTCTATGATTGAGCCCATTATTGTCAACACTGCGTCAAGCTGTCTTGTTGAAGGGCTTCCATTGTTTCACTGCCACCTTCCTTGAGTAAGCATGATATCTTCTCCAGGGACTGGTCTCTTCTGACATGTCCAAAGTGCATGAGATGAAGTCTCACCATCCTTGCCTCTAAGGAGTATTCTGGCTATACTTCTTCCAAGACAAAGTTGTTGGTTCTTTTGGCAGTCTATGGTACTTTCCATATTCTTTGCCAGCACCATAATTCAAACCCATCGATTCTCCTTCCATCTTACTTCTCAATGCCCAACTTCTACAGCCATATAGAAAATATTGAAAATATCATGACTTGGGTCATGTCCATCTTATTGCTCAAAGTAACAGCCTTGCTTTCCAATACTTAAAAAAGATCTTGTGCAGTAGATTTACCCAATGCAGTACAACACATCGTTTGAGCTCTTGACTGCTATTTTCATGAATATTGGTTGTGGATCCAGGCTGGATGAACTCCATGATGACTTCTATCTTTTCTCTGTTTATCACGATGTAACCTGAGAGGATTTTGGTTTTCTTTACATTGAGTTGTAATTTATACTGAAGCTTCAATCTTTTATATGCATGAGCAAGACCTTCATGTCTTCCATACTGTCAGCAAAAAAGAAGGCTGTGTCATCTTCATATCAAAGGTCTTTAATAGGCCTTCCTCCAATCCAGATGCTGCATTCTTCTTCATGCACAGTTTCTCTGACTATTTTCTCAACATATGGATTGAAGAAGTCTAATGTTTACTTGTGTTTTATTGGGTTAAACAAAAAGGATTTGTTTACTTGTATTTTATTGGCAATGCAAAGGCCTTTGACTGTGTGGATAATAACAAACTATGAAGAAAAATAGGAATTTTTTGAAATTCTCTTGGAAAAAATAGGAAGCCCAGAACACTTTATTGTGCTCATGTAGAACTTGTACATGAACCAAATAAAACAAGGAAGTACAGCACTGTTTAACATTAAGAAAGATGTTAGTCTTTAGATGGGTTGACAAGAGAAACAAATCCAGAGAGACACTCAGAAATGTATATAAGAAAGAGCTTTATATTAAAGAGCAGTTGAATATTGAGAAGACAACCCAGTCCAGTCAGGATCAAGTCCAAAAGTCCGATATTAACCCTTATATCTGACACCAATCTATAAAGGCTTCTTCAGACTCATGAAACACATGTAATGATGCTGAATGCAGGAAGATCACAGGTCAGTAGGTGGAAGGTCTTGTGGAGCCAGTGGCAGTGGAAGCATCTCAGTGCTGGCAGGGGTCTCCACCTGGTTCCTCCAGCATCAGTGCTCTGGCTCCATTAGCCTCTCTCCATGTGTCTTATCAACAGGGATGTCTCGCAGGGAGTGAGCACGTGTCCTACCTCCAATGAGCTATTTATCTCCTCAGTGCCTCCAAATTAAGTCATCAAGCTGCAACCTGATTGACAGACAAAACGCTACCCCTTCACTCGTAAGCCTCTCAAATTGACAACATGTTATGTAACTACCACAAAAGATATTGTATACTCTCAACACACTTATTTGGTCTCTATGTTGACAAATTATCAGAGAAGCTGGACTATGTGAAGAAAAACATGGCATCAAAATAGGAGGAAAACTTACTAGCAACCTGTGATATGCAGATGACATGATCTTGCTTGTTGAAAGTGAGGAAGACTTGAAGCACTTGCTGTTAAGATCAAGGAATGCAATCTTAGATATGAATACAATCCAATATAAAGAAAACAAAAATCCTCCCAACTGCACCAGTAGATAAAATCATGACAAATGGTGAAAAGGTTGAATTTGTCAAGGATTTCATTTTGTTTGGCTCCATAATCGATGCCAATAGAAGAAACAATCAAGATTGGGAAAATCTGCTGCAGACCTTTTTAAAGTATTGAAGAGAAGCGATGTCATTTTTGAAGGCTAATGTGTACCTGACCCAAGATCAGGTATTTTCCAATTTTTTCACATATATGTGAAAGTTAGACATCGAATAAGAAAGCTTGAAGCAGAATTGATGCATTTGAATTGTGGTGCTGGGGAAGAATATTGAAAGTAGTATGGACTGCCAAAAGAACAGACAAATTTGTCTTGGAACTATTATAGTCATAACGCTCCTTAGAACTGAAGATATGGATTTGTCTAATTACATACATTGGACATGTTATCAGGAAAAATATGTCCCTGTAAAATGATATCATGCTTGGTAAAGTAGACCCACCCCTCTGATATCAAGTCAATTTTGACTCATATCGACACTACAATACATAGTAGAACTGCCTCTTGGAGTTTCTGATGCTGTTTAAGATTTTGTTTTTTTCCATCGAGTCAATTATGGTTTATTATGAATATTTCTTACCATAATTGCTATTACATTAATCTCTATAAGCACATCATATCATAAATGGTACACATTATTGTAAGCATTATAGTAGCTATTTTAGAGATATAGATGAATTTAGCCCTTATCAACAGTAAAACATGGCATCTCAAAAATAAAAATATATGTACTGATGATTTAAAAATATCTCTACACACCAACTTTTGTATGTTATCAATATGTAGAAAATGCCCAATTCATGACTATCTAATCTTAATCAATTAACATATTGTTGAATTGATTAGAGAGTATACTTTGATGTCTTTCAGAGTTTTACAACTTTAAAAGATCCTCTGGTGAACTGTTGTCATTTAACCTGTTTTCTTAGTTAAAAAAAATAACATACTTGTCTATTGTGGGAAAACGATTTTCTTTTTTATAGGAGTAGAAAGCCTGATCTTTCTTCTTCAAAGTAACTGGTGATTTTGATCTGCTGACCTTGAGGTTAGCATAACAATGAGTAACCCAATATTCTACTATGGATACTTCATAGTAAAGTAAAAGAGCAACAAAATGGGCTCAAGGGAACAATAATTGTGAGGATTATACACAGTTTGGCGCTGTTCCGTCTGTTGTACATAAGGTCCCTGTGAGTACGGTCTTGGCGGCATTCAACAACACAGCAACATGACAAAATAATTTTGATGCAGGCAACATCAACAGAAGATGCAAATAATATACACAGTCCCTATACCAAATAATTAGGCAGTATTTGACCACTTAAGTTAGAAAATGATCTAGAACTGGTGCTATTGAAGGAAGAAAACCAAGCTGCAGTAAAGCATTGACATAAAACAAAAACTCAACGAATGTGGGGGCAACAGTGAAAGTATAGTTGTTCTGCGGAAGGCGCTCCCTCATCGAAATTCAGAAGACAGTTTTCTGGTCCACCAACTGGAAAATATACTTATTGGTGCCCATCACAGAAAAAGTATATAGAACAGAATGTGGAAATTATGCAAAAATAACTGATATCACTCCAAGAAAAATGTTGCTGGAAATAATTTAACTAATTTTTGCAGTACTGCATCAAGAGGGAACTTCTGGCTATTTGAGCCATATTCTGAAGAAGACTTGGAATAGGTTATATTATTGCTGATATCAGATGACTCTTGACTGAAAGCAGAGTATACCAGAAAGGCTTTCCTATTTTTATTGCCTATACAAAGGCATTTGACTGTAATGATCATAACAAACCCCATCTAATCTTGTGAAGATTGGAAATTCTCAGACGCTTAATTGTGCTCACTAGAACCTGTGCACCAACAAAGAAAGAACCCTTTGAATAGACTATTGTGTTTCCATTCAGGAAAGTGTGTCCCAGTGTTGCAAACATTCACAACATGTATTCAAACTGTATACCAAGCAAATAATCCCAGAGATCTAATGATATGGAGATGGATATATCATCAAGGCTGGGAGACAACTTATTGGCAGTCTGTAAAATGCAGATGAAGCACTTGCTTTTTGCTAAAAGGGAGAAGGACTTGGAGCACATTCTATTGAAGATCAAAGACTAGATTTCAATATGGATCACACCTTAACATGCAGAAGAGGAAAACAAGTCACCACTGTACCAATAGGCATTAGCATGATAAATGGAGGGGAAATTGAAGTTGTGAAGGATTCCAAACAATGCCCCTGGATGAAGCATTGTATTGCATTCAGCAAATCTGCAAAAGGACTCTTTAAAGTCCTAAAAAGCAAAGATATCCTTTTGAAGACTAACATGTGCCTGACTTAAGCCATGGTTTTTCAATGATCTCATACCTACAGTGAATAAGGAAGATCAAAGAGGAAAGGATCTTTTTGAATTATGGTGTTGGCAAAGAACATTGAAAATACCAAGGACTGCCTGAAAAGTGAACAAATCGGTCTCAGCAGCATTGCAGTGAGAATGCTGCCCGGAAATGTTTATGGTGAAACTGTACTCAGCTTCCGGCATGGTATCCGAGCGGACGCATTCTTGGAGAAGGCTATCGCGCTTAGTAAAGGAGAGCGTCAATGAAAAGAGGAACATTCTCCATGGGATGGACAGACACAGTGACTGCAAGAATGAAAGCAAAAAATCCGTACAGCACAGACTGTACGGATGGCACAGGCCTGGGCGGTGGTTCTGTCATAAATAGGGTCCCTATGGGGTGGAACCAACGAAATGATACCTAACAAAAAGAACAGTCTACTATTAATTCACAAGTTAGCAATGTGCTTGAAATCCTTCAAGAATCTTAGATAATTAACAAATTATTTGCTTTGTTTTCATAAGATAAATTATCTGGAACATATCAATTCTGAGAAAAGACTCAGTGTTGTCCTGGTCACTGTATCTGCAATTCTTTAACTTCTCTCTCATGCTCTCTTTTTATTAATCATTCATTTTATCAGGGGCTAC
This sequence comes from Tenrec ecaudatus, assembly GCF_050624435.1. Classification (NCBI taxonomy): domain Eukaryota; kingdom Metazoa; phylum Chordata; class Mammalia; order Afrosoricida; family Tenrecidae; genus Tenrec; species Tenrec ecaudatus. The sequence continues at coordinate 24,782,185 of NC_134539.1, read as the reverse complement.
TACACCTCTTGCAACAATCCATACATCAATTGTATCAAACACATTTGTCCATGTGTTGTCATCACAATTTATAAAACATTTTCTTTCTACTTGAGTCCTTGGTATTACATCCCCCTTTATCCCTCCCTACCCCACCCTCCCACCATCATGGACCCCTAATAAATTATACATTACTATTATTTTCATATCTTACATCATCTATGGTCTCCCTTTGTCCACATTTCTATTGTTCATCCCGGGTGTGGGGTGGGGGTTGTTAATACATCGATCATTGTAGTTGGTTCCCCATTTCTCCCATTCCCCCCCAACGTTCCACAAACCCTCATGGTATCCCCTACTCCTATTAATCTTCCTGGGGGGTTTATCTGTCCTGGATTCTATGTGTTGAGAGCTCTTATCTGTGCCAGTGTACATGTTCCAGTCTAGTCAGATTTGTAAGGTAGAACTGGGATCATGAGAGTGGGGGGATGGGTGGGGGTGGAGAACGCATTAAAGAATGCTGTATCTTTTAATAGCCTGGCACCATCAGCTTTCTTCCCCACATTTGCATATGCCCCCATTTTGACACATCATAACTGTAGTTTTTCTTTTTTGCCTTTTTACTAACATTTAAGGTAGAAAGAAGGGAGGCACCTGAGCTGTCCTTTTAGCAGAAAAAGAAAATGCTTTCCCCAAAATATGTAGGATATTTCTGTTTCTCTTTGGAACTATATCAGATGAACATAATCAACGTCAAGAGCAACTGGATGGTGAGAATGTAAATAAGCATTTGTTGCATTCCTGAGAAAATTCAAGATTCTGTTAGCGAGGAAGAAGAGGATGTGGTTATCAGATAAGCGGTTTGTCACAGACTGGGCACATAGCTATCTTTGTGCAATGATTTAATAGAAGACATGGGAATGACGGAATGACTTCTGAAGACGTCCTGCAGCCTTTGGATGCTATGATTTGGGAACTGACTAGATGGTGGTGAGCTTGAGAAGCAGCAATAGAATCATTCTGCGCTTAATTCATTAATTCAGCATTGTCATTTGACAATAACATTTTATTAAAAGGCCAATCAGCATAATAATAGAAAGCAGTTGCTGGTCAAATATTACAAAATGGCTTACCACACATGTAACACTTATCAGCGTAAAGCTTTATTCCAATTACTCTCCTCTTTACCCTGGCCCCTCCTACCTCCAAATAACATAAATACCTATGGCTGGTCATTTATGTAATTTTTGTGGTTCATTCACTTGCAAATTATTCAGAGGCATTAATGCAAGATGATTCATCTTCTTAGTGAATTGCAATTGTAGCTACTTCACAATAATGTTTTCCTCCAATATAATAGCCATGTGTTAGAATGTTTTTTTGTTAAGATGTCAGCCCCTTCCGTAATATGTGCTATTATCACTTATTATACTGTACCATATAATTTATGTATTGCAAAAGTAATTATTATAAATTAAATTTGTATTAACTCAGTAGATTACTGTGCACAATTGTTGGGAATGAAAAGCCTTAACTTTTTATTGTAAATTTTAAACAATAATTAATATTTATCATTTAGTAAAAATTGCAAATACTGCTCAAATTTTCATATAATCTATTATTTGCTTCATGCAGTATGCTTCTGAGCAAAAATGAAAAGCAGACAAAGAAAGAAACCATTCTGTACAAATCTTTTTGGAAGTGGATAGAAAATAGTTGCAGTCCAGCTGAGAACTTCCAACATGAGAATAATTTTTCCAGTTATTTGACAAAGAGTCAATGTGTAGAATAAATTTATTTTAATGTGACTTTAAACAATGCATTTGGGGCATATTTTATTATTTCACTGGTTGGAAACTTATATGCACTCTATGTAGGAAGTACATTCCCAGTGGCTGCTATAAATTTATAGGATGAAAATGAGATCAGGCAATATTTCCAAAGCAAAACCCATTTCCATCAAGTCAATTTTGACTCATATCAACCCTATAGACTAGAGTATAACTGCCCTATGGGGGTTTCAAGTAATCTTTTTAGAAGTCAATTGCCAGATCTGTTTCTAGCAGAGTAACCGGAATATTCAAATCACTGACCTTCCATTTAGCAGCTAAACACTTAACCATTGTACCACCACTTGGTGGAATAATGTTATCACACTGCCTCAACTTTTATTTGATAGAGTGATAGTATTGACATACAGTGTGTTGGGTTGAGTTCTCCAGAGGATCAAATCTAGTGATAGAGAGAGAGAAGACAGAAGAGGGAAGAGACAGAGAGGATTTTATATCAAGAAAATGGCTTGCATAGTTTAGAAGTGGCTAAGTCCCGTTTTAGTCCTCACAGGCTGGTGGCTGCATAGGAGTCCAAGGTCAGCAGGCCAAGTTCATGAGTAGAGAGGAATTAAAGAATACAAAGTTAGGAAGTTATAGGACAGGTCAGATGGCAGGGCAATTATGGCTCCTGGAATCAGCAGCAAATATACAAGGGCCCATGCCTTTGAGTCATATCTAGAAAGCCAAACCAGCAAAAACAAGTCAGCTTTTCCAGAGTCTACTTATAGAGGGAGTGGACACCAAGGGAACATCCTTTCATTACATTAGGCCTGTGATCTCAGGAAGGAGCTGCACTCCATTCTAATCTTTTTACAACTGCCCACAGCACATCCATCATGGAGCTGACTACTGTATGTTAGGTCACATCCTGGGGGATTATTAGACCTCAAATTCCAAACACTTGACAATCCTAGAGCAGCAAAATCGACACAAAACCTAACTATCATATTTGGGGGAAAGACAATCAGTCCCCTTTTCTAAAATATTTTATTTCAGGGAAATATGTGGAAAAGCAATTAGCGAAGGAGCCTTAAAAGGGGAAAAGTTGAGAATAGGCTCTGTTTCCCTTAAATGTAACCTCCGTAATGCAAATGTGTATGGTGTGTGACCACTGACTGAAAGGCTAAAGATTCAATTCTACTTCTGAGGAGGCACCCACTGAAAGTCCTGCGAGCACAAGGCCACTCCATAAATGAGGATCCCATGACTTAGAATCGACTCCACAGTAATTCGTAAACTGGAGCCTTCAGGCAGGGGTGGGAGGCGAAAATGGTCCCCTTTGGGTTGAGTACTGGGAAATTGAATTTTGGGCACTAGGTGGTTTTGCACATAATGCAGATACATAATCAATGGTGGAAATATGTATCATTTAAACTTTATTGTATGTTTGAAAATCTTCTTATGAAAATGTTCCAAAGAAGACTGAGGATATATGACATTATTTGACAAGTACCACATAAAATAATTAAGTAAATTATATTTATCATCAGATTCTCCCCTCATTCAATGATCTAAAAACAAACTCATTCTATGAGTTGATCCCACCACCACCTGGATTTCCTTCAATTCTCAAAGACAGTAACTTCTCCATTTCTCTTCAGACAGATAAAATAAAAATCAATAATACTAAAAGAATAAATGAAGTTTATTTGACAAAGATATTTATGTTTTCCTTTAAAGGTTTTCAAAGTAGGCCTCCCATCAACACTTGTTATTGTTAGATGCCATGGAGTGGTTTCAGAAGCACGGAGATGCTGGTTCATCTTGTTGAAAGTTGTTCAATTTTTTGGCTAGCCCCCACCCCCTGCTTTCCCAAACATGGTGTCCTTCTCTGGGAACTGGTCATTCCAGACAACATGTGCAGAGTACATTCGGTGAGCACATTAGTCCTTCCACCCTCGCCTCCAAGAAGCATTCTGGTTGTGATTCTTTCTAGATAGATGTGTTTGTTCTCTTGGGAGTCCATAACGCTTTCGCTATTCTTTGCCAGCACAGCAATTCAAATGCATCCAATTTTCTTTGGTCATCCTTATTTAATGCCCAGCTTTTACATGCATATGATGCAATAGACAATATCATAATTTAGGTCAACCATACTTTTGTCCTCAAAATAACCCTTGCTCTTCAAGGCACATGTATGTCAGGAAGTTTGGAAAAGAGCTACTTGGCAAATTGACTAGAAGAGATCCATTTTTGGATCTAAGGAAAGGTGACCCAATAGAATGCTAAATTTATGGCAAAATATCATTAATATCATATGCAAGTGACATTTTGTTGAATATCACACAACAACAGTTGCAGAAATACATGACAGGTAGCTACTAGAGCTGAAGCCAGAATCAGAAGAGGATGTGGAAGAAGTGATATCATTATTGCTGTCAGACAGAATGTCGCTGTAGACAGAGAACACCAGAAATGGACTACTACTGACTGTTCAAAGACATTCAACTGAGTAGATCATTAGAAACCATGGACAGACATTTCATGATGCTCACACATTTCATCCATGTTCATACATGGTTAGCAGGCAGTTGTGAGAACAGAGCAAGGGAATGAGGCATGGTTTTACATCGGTATGTTCAACAGGGTTGTATCCTCTTATCAAACTGATTCAATCTGCATTGATCAAATACTCCAAGAAGTTGGTTTATATGAAGAACATGGCATAAAGATCAGAAGATCTTATTAATACTCATTAATATGCAGATAACATAATCTTACTTGCTTAAAACAAGGAGGGGTTGTTTGCACTCCTCTTGAATAGATAATAACTCAATAGAAAGAAGATCAAATCATCACAACTGGACCCATGATAAATGAAGTGAGATTGAAGTTGTAAAAGAGTTCACCTTGCTTGTATCCACAATCCATACTCATTGATGCAGCATTCAGATCAAACACATTGAATTGGGTAAAACAAGGATATTACTTTTGAGGACTATGGTGCAATCTGATACAAATCTGGTAATTGGAATTACCTCATATGCATGGGAAAGTCGGACATTAAATACGGAAAACTTAAGAATTAATTGAATATGAGTTATAGTGCCGGTCAAGGATATTGAAAGTGTTATGGACTGCCAAAAAAGTAAATAAATAAATAACCCATACAAATATGTCTTGTAAGATGTACAGCCAGCATGCTCCTTAGAGATAAGGATAGTAAGACTTTATCTCACTTACTTTGAGTATGTTGTCAGGAGAGACTAGCCCCTGGAGAAATATATAATGTTTGGTAATTTAGAGGGGCAGTGAAAAAGAGGAAAACAGTTGACAAGATGAATTAACACAGTGGCTACTAGCATGGGCTCAAACTCTTAAGAATGGCACAGGACTGGGTAGTGTTTCTTTTGGTTGTACACAGGGTTACTATGAGTTAGAACTGACTGGATCACACTAAATGCAATATCTAGAACTATCATCAATCTTCATACATTCTATTTCATCTTTGCTACTTCTAATTATCCTAGACTTATACTTTGTACCTTTCAATTATTAATAGATGTTTGTAGATGTTTATTCTCATTTTGAGTTGTACCGCAACAGCAAGTGAAGATCCTGAAAGCATTGCTCTCTCAGATGTTACTCCATCCAAGTCATTGTGGTTGAACCTACATTAAGAAGGCCGCTCCCTCATCGTACAAAAATATATTTACATCTATATATGCCAGTATTTGGATCTCTATAACTGCCCTTTGCCTCCTAGTTCTTTCCTCTATTTATTTTACTTTCCGCTTGTCCACTATCATATTCAGCCTTCATTTGGGTTTTAGGAATTCCTCTCAGTTACATTGTTTTTGATCCAGTCCTACCAGACCTCCTATATGATGGGGAAAGAGATCTATGTACATATATCTATAGGTTTAGTATTAAGGAAACTGATGGACAGTGGGCTCCTACTCAAGTACTCCCTCAACACAAGAAGGCTTTGTTCTAAAAATTTGTCAGTCTGAGATGCTCGTCTTCCTGGCACAATCACTGAAGACAACGGGTGAGCAAACAAAAGTGGTGAAGAAAGTTGATGGTGCCTGGATATCAAAAGATATAGCATCTGGGGTCTTAAAAAGCTTGAAGATAAACAGGCAGCCATCTAGCTGAGAAACAACAAAGCCCACATGGAAGAAGCACACCAGCCTATCCCAACATGATCACTGAAGACAAAGTGGGTATGTAAGCAAATGTGGTGAAGAAAGCTTATGGTGCCCAGCTATCAAAAGATATAGAGTCTGGGGTCCTACAGGCTGAAAGATACACAAGTGACCATCTAACTGAGAAACAACAAAGCCCACATGGAAGAAGCACACCAGCCTGTGAGATCACGAGGTGTCAAGGGGATCACATATCAGGCATCAAAGACCAAAAAAAATAGCATTTTGAAAGAGAGGGAGTGCAGAGTGGGGACCCAGGGTCTATCTGTGGGAAATTGGACATCTTGTAGAAAGACTGCAGGGAGGAGACGAGCCAGTTAGTTCATGAATGCTTCCTCCCCCCCACTATCATGATCCAAATTATACCTTACAAATCCGGTTGGACCAGAGGATATACACTGGCACAGATAGGAACTGGAAACAAAGGGAATCCAGGACAGATGAACCCCTCAGGACCAGTGGGGAGAATGGAAATATCGGGAGGGTTGAGGGAAGGTGAGGAGGATAGGGAAAACAGATTACAAGGATTATATATAATCTCCTCCCTGGGTTACGAACAACAGAAAAGTGGGTAAAGGGTGACATTGTACAGTGTAAGATATGACAAAATAATAATAATTTATAAATTATTGAGGGTTCATGAGGGAGAGGTTAGGGTGAAGGGAGTGGAGAAAATGAGGAGCTGATACCAAGGGCTCAAGTAGAATGCAAATGCTTTGAGAATAATGAGGGAAACAAATGTACAAAAAAGCTTGACACAGTGGATGGATGGATTGTGATAAGAGTTGTACGAGCCCCAATAAAATCATTAAAAAGAAGAAGAAGGCAGCTCTTCCTTAGTCATGTTATGAGTGCCTTCAGACCTAAGGGGCTCACCTTTGAGCACCATCTCTGACAATGCAATGCTGCTCTTCATAAGGCTGTCAGTGGCTAATCCTCCTGGAAAGGACAGGCTACCCCTTCTTGTAGCCTGTTCTTAGTCTTGAAGCTTTTCTGAAAGCTGCTCACTTTCAGTCACCCTGATGATATTTGAAATACCACGGATATAGCTTCCAGTGTCTCAGCAATGCAGAAGCCACCACAGTATGACCAACTGGCAGGCTTTATTACATTGAAAATTTTTCATGAATTTACCATTTAAATTTAAGAAAAAAAATGAAACCTTTAGAATTGTCATTATTTTTGACAATGTTTCTAAAACTGAACTTTGAATGGCAATAACCTAAAGATGTAATAAAATGTAGAGTAACAATCATATCTCCCAGTTCTCAGTCTATTATTTGAAACAATGAAACCCCGAGGTTATGGCGAGACTATAACCTTTGGACCACAAATTGAAAAATATTAGTTTATAATGATGGTCCCCAAATGTTTCTTATTGAGATCCTAAGCACTTTAAAAAAATCTACACTTTTAAAAATGTAAAAGTACTTCTGTCAATGACTATAATACATAGATAATTAAGTATAGTTAAGAAGAAATACAAATGGAAGTTTAAATTTATTTATACTTTATTTCCTATGCTAATTTTGCATATCCCTCGACAGCCATCAACTCCAAAATAGAGACATTAGTTCTTGAGTACTTCTTTCACTTGATAAAATTCTATCTCCACAAACTCAGGCAAGCATCATACTTACAGATAAGTTATCTATAATCTTTCTAATATCAGAACAAAGACAAACTAATGCTAATCAATATTGTACCTGATGTTCTAGTCAATGTAATAAGAAAATAGGATAAAAAGTAAACATACCAGTTGTGAAACTTTAAAAGTGATAAAATTCCATTATTTACCTACTTATTATTTTGCTTTCATATTAATGAGAGAATTTAACAACATGTCTGGACTTAAATTCTATGTGTGAAAGTCAAATACACTTTCCACACCAATTAAATAAGTGTATTAAAAAAATAGTACATATATTTTTAATCAAAAACAAAAATTGGAGTTATGTACTGAATAATGAATCATTGAAAAAATACTCTAGGCCTTTATGTAGAAAATTATGGAACATTATTAAAACATTAAAATTAGGGACCAGGTATAAGGCATCATGCAAAAAAGAGAATATATATATATGTGTATATATGTATGTATGTGTGTGTGTGTGTGTAGATATACACACACACACACACACACACACACCATAGTGAATGAAGGTGGAAGTGCAGAGTGGAGACCCGAGGCCCAAGTGTCCACCACTGGAGATCCCCTCACAGAGGGGTTTAGGAGAGGAGACGGGTCAGTCAGGGTGCGATGTAGTACCGATGAAGAACACAGCTTTCCCCCAGATCCTGGATGCTTCCTCCCTACAACTACCATGATCCGAATTCTACCTTGTAGGATTGGATAGGGCAGAGATTGCACACTGGTGCATATGGGAGCGGGAGGCACAGGGAATCCAGGGTGTACGATACCTTCAGGACCAGGGGTGTGAGGGGCGAGGCTGGAAGAGTGGGGGGTGAGTGGGTTGGAAAGGGGGAACTGATCAAAAGGATCCACATGTAACCTCCTCCCTGGGAGATGGATGGCAGAGAAGGGGGGGGGGGAGACTCCGTATAGGGCAAGATATGACAAAATAACAATCTGTGGATTATCAAGGGCTCATGAGGGAGGGGGAAGTGGGGAGGGAGGGGGGGGGGAAAAAGAGGACCTGATGCAGAGGGCTTAAGTGGAGAGCAAATGCTTTGAGAGTGATTAGGGCAAAGAATGTATGGATGTGCTTTATAAAATTGATGTATGTATATTTGTGGATTGAGATAAGAGTTGTATGAGCCCCTTATAAAATGTTTTAAAAAAATCAAAATTAGATATTGAACTATAAAACCTAAATACACTGAAGGGAATATAAAATATAATGGTTGGAAAATTCGATATTGTAAAGATTTTGATTTTCTTCAAATTGAAATTGCATATCCAATGCAATTTCAATCAAAATAGTTAACTGTTTTTTAGTTTTCACATTATTTTTTGGTTAATTAACAAGCTCATCCAAAGTTTATATACATAATCAGTGGCCATAATAGTTGAAATACTCCTGAAGTGGAACAGGAATTCTTAGTATATCAAATACAATAAAGATATGGCAATTGAACTGGAGTATATTAAACCTTTCACAATTAACACAAGGATTGACTGATACATTTCAAACATATAAAAATTAGATATAGGTTTATATATAGAAACTTGATATTTCACAGAAACAGATAATCCAATAAGTGAGGAAAAAGTAGAGTAGTAAACAGACTCTGGAGCAGTGAAGTACTCATGTCAGGGAAGACCGGTGGTAAAGCACAGGGTCAACCAAAAAGTGGAAGCCACTCAACAAAATGGTCTGATAAATGGCCATCACAGTAAGCTGAAGCAGGACCACAAATGTGAGGAAGGCGTAGGACTGGAAAACGTTCTGCTTTGCTAGATGATTTTTCTCTATGATGTGGAACAATGACCACCTTGGGGGCTTACACAAATTAAATCCCTCCCTCACGCCATATACAATAACTATTACACACCAAAATAAAATAGGACTTTATGAGTTTTAGAAGAAAATAATAAAGGATACTTTCCTTTATTATCACTAATCATGTTTAGCATAAAGAAGAAGTATAGATCATGAGAGAAATATGAAAAATATAATTATATTTGAAAGTATAAATTTCCATATACTAGAGTTATAGGGTAACTAAAAGTTGTTCAACCTCATTAAAATTCAAAGAATTGTAACTATGCCATGAAAAATGATCTTTATTCACACATAGATAATCAACATTCGAAAATGTAAGGTATTGGCAGCTCTGTGGAGTAATAGGCATGTTAAAACCTCCAGGTGGAGGGTAATGTAACCAAGAGGAATTAATGAAACCCAAATGAAGACAGCATGATAGTGGGACAAGAGGAAAGTAAAAAGAAATAGAGGAAAGAGCTAGGAGGCAAAGGGCATTTATAGAGGTCTAAATAAAGGCATGTACATATGTAAATATATTCATATATGAGGATAAGGAAATAGATCTATGTGCATATGTTTATTGGTGGTAGCAGATGGACATTGGGCCTCCACTCAAGTACTCTCTCAATGCAAGATTATTTTGTTCTATTAAACTGGAATTCTAGGATGATCACCTTCCCGACACAATCACTAAAGGCAAAGCAGGTGAATAAGTAAATGTGGCGAGGAAAGCTGATGGTGCCTGGCTATCAAAAGATATATAGCATCTGGGGTCTTAAAGGTTTGAAGGTAAACAAATGTCCACCTAGCTCAGAAGCAACAAAGCCCACATGGAAGAAGCACACCAGCCTGTGCAATCAATCGCAAGGCATTGAAGGGATCAGGCATCATCAAAACAAGAGAATCTTACCATAGTGAATGATGGGGGTAGTGCAGAGTGGAGACGCAAAGCTCATCTGTAGACCACTGCACAACCCCTTACAGAAGGGTATCGGGGAAGAGACAAGTCAGACAGGGTGCGATGTAGCAATGATGAAACACGTTTCCTCTAGTTCCTAAATGCTTCCTCCTGCCCCCACTATCATGATCCCAATTCTACCTTACAAATATAGCAAGACCAGACAATGTACACTGGTATAGATAGGAACTGGAAATGCAGAGAATCCAGAGAGGACGATCCCTTCAGGATCAGTGGTGTGAGTGGCAATCCTGGGACGGTGAAGGGAGGGTGGTTTGGCAAGGGGGAACTATTACAAGGATCTACATGTGACCTCCTCCCTGGGGGATGGACAATAGAAAAGTGGGTGAAGGGAGATGTCGGACAGGGCAAGATATGAGAAAATAATAATTTACAAATTCTCAAGGGTTCATGAAGGAGGGGGAGTGGGGAGGGAGGGGAAAAATGAGGAGCTAATGCTTGGGCCTTAAGTGGTGTGTTAGACAGGGTTCTCTAGAGAGACAAAATCAGATTGCTAATAATTATATATATATATAAAGATAGATAGATAGATAACACAAGGAATGAACAGTTAAATTATAAAGCAGTACAAATGGTTCAGTGCAACTCACTCCTGTGAGACAGTTGTGAAACACTGGCAGTCCTTCAAGTCTTAAGGGCCATCAGGTAGTCCTCTGTAGAGAAAATTCTGGCTATCCGGCCACAGGCAGTAAACTGCAAGGCAGGCCACCAACAGTCAGCCAGGTCACCAACAGTCAATCCCCAGCTCAAGAGATATAAATTCCAAGTGTGTGGTGAAGCAGGTCTTGAAGGAACCTCAAAGTACAGCGACATAGTCCACAGGTTAGGTGTCCCACAGGTAGCATAGCTTGCAAATTGAGGCATAGAACTGGTCAGGTGATCAAAGAGCTGAGAGACAAGAAAGGTGAGGCTCGCTGAGCCATTTATCTCTCAGCCCTTCAATTAATCCTACATGTGTTTATCGGCCAACTGCCACAATAAACTACCTCAAGTGGAGAGCAATGTTTTGAGAATGATGAGGGCAATGAATGCACAAATGTGCTTTACACAATTGATGTATGTATGGATGTGATAAGAGTTGTATGAGCTCCTAATAAAATGATTTTAAAAAACCCTCCAGGTGGGAATTTAAATCACTCTTTCCCTAGGCTTCATAATATCTCGTAAAACCTTTGGAGCACATCTCTCATGACCAACAATGAAGCCAAGCCGACAGTTTTGATCTACAACTGACCTTGCTGATAACAGTCCAACTCGTGGCCCACCATGCAATCTGCTCCTAAGTATGCACTTTAGGAAGATTCTCATAGGAGCATATAGAAATATATAATGTGTAGCAACACTGTTTTAAATAATGAAAACTGGAATGTGTGTGTTTATCAATGAGAAAAATGGATAAATATTAATGTTTTCTTAAAATGAGAAACAACTAAACAGTTCATCTAAACTAGAATACTACATATTCAGAATAAATTACTTTTGGGCATTGTCTTAGTCTGGGTAGACTAGAGAAGCAAATCCACAGAAACTCCTATGTATATAAAAGAGAGTGTTATATAAAAGGTAAGTGTACATTAAAAAAGCATCCCATCCCATCCCAATCCAGTCCAGTCCCTAAACCTGACATTAGCCCAATCGTCCAACACCGGTCTACAAAGTTCTCCTCAAACTTGCAAAACGCAAGTAATAACCTCAAATTCCGGAGGAGAGCCGAATATCAGCACTGGCGGACGTCTCCATACAGCTGCTCCAGCACCCAGGGCTGAATCGGGGTAAGTCAAGGTGGCTTCTCCTCAGGATGTGTTGCAGGAATCGAGCCTTGCCAGTGGAAGCAAGGAACTAGCTAAGGCAGCTGCACCCTGGTCTGATCATCAGAGAGCAAGAGGCCTGAGAACTAGAACTAGAAAGGTGAGGCTCACTGAGCCATTTATGTCTCCGCCCTTCTTTTAATCCCACGTGTTTATTGGCCAGGTTGGCACAATAAACCTTGAGTATCTCACATATACAATACTGAAATCTTTACATTAGAAGAGGATACATGCAGTACACCTATGTTTATCTAAGCATTAAAAAAGTCTGTATGATTTTTTATGGATACAAATCAGTGGAAAATTAATGAAGATTTCTTGGGGGACATAGTTATTTAGCTTTTTATTTATTTAGTGTTCAGAATGTAGGGAAGGAAAGCAATTGAGGCAAAGAGGTTTTAATTTCATTTTCATGCTCTTAAAAACTGCTGGATATGGATATATGGGTGCTTTTGCATTCTATTTTACATCTTTAGATTTCTAAAGCATTTAATATTAAAGAAAGGCACATCTATTTAAAAACAAAACTGAAAACTTAAATAAAATGTTAAAAATAAAATACTACAACACCTAATGGAAGACAAACAATCTGAGTAAAACTAGATAGAGATAAATGAGGACAAACAATAAGATATATTGGAATATACTTCAACATCTGTTCAAAGAAACAACTCACTATTATTAGAAATGTAATGAACAAGACACAATGACAGATCCAAAGAGTGCTTTAGAGGGATGGGGAGATACAGCGAAAGAATAGCAGAAATAAGAACTTCCTGAACTGTAAATCAAACCTATCAGTTGAGCTGTGTATTCACCTTGAGTTATTGCTGTATTGGGAGGATATTAATATATTTACACTTCAGCATCTTTAGCAATTTTCTTTGCCCTTTTTCTAGATTTGAGAGTTGCATTTAAGTAGACTCATCCTGATGGCCCAAGATTCCCAGTTTTTACATTGAAGGCACCACATACCATGCAATCCCTCAGTCCCTGGAAAACTTGAATGATTGATCACTTTACATGTAGACTTAGCCAGCAAAATATTGATTACAAAGATCAAGCTGTTATTACTAGAATAAATTTATACTACTTCTAGTCGTACAAATTCCAGGATCTTTCAATAATTTCCAGTCCTAGAGATTTTAATTATTTATCAATTCACTTCAAATAACTTGTGTGGTGTTTCTAGGGAAACCCTGAATCCAACAACCACATTCTTAATGCTATGTCAAATTTGCTTGTTAATGTACATTCAATCTGACTTCATACAACTATTTTACCTTTAACTGAGCTTGTACCTGCAGCTTACATCTTTTGAAAATATGCTTTTATGATGGTTTCTGTCTAATTATGGAAATAATTGTCAGCCCCCAGAAGAAAGAAGATGTGTTTCAGGTGTTGCATTTTTAAAACTGGCCTCTGCAGTTCTAATATATAGCCAGAGTTGAGAGCTCTAGGCTTAGAAGATAAAACAAGGAAACAGTTAACAGATAATCTCATTTTAAATGTTTCTCCGGGTGTTTTATTCATATTTGATAGATGAAAGGACTCTTATTTCCAGAAGTGTATTTATTCATTGCTTAGAATTAACCATCACTATGTGTTTATTTGGCTATATATGTGGTGATGCATCAGAATGAGAGTAGTCCAATACATACACCAAAAGGGGCAAAAGCACACCCAACATTTCTTAACCTAAAAGAAATGAAGAAAATAAAACAAGCCTTGAGTTTCAGTACTGAGAGGTTCTATGTGCAAAATGCTGCACTACACAGAGAGCTTCAAGGGCAGAAGGAAGATATGCACAGGTTACCGCACACTCATTTTTTTATGTTGACATTGCACTATTTCAGGAAGTAGCATATGATCAAGAACTGACAACTTTGAAGGGAATCCATGCTACTTTGAAGATACTGACTAAATACAGATTTCCAGAAATTTGCAGAGTATTATGAATTAAGATGCTTCAAGAAATTCATAAAATGCACAAAGTTCTTGATTCCAAGAAATTTGACAGGAAGAGAGTCTCATTTGTGCCCATTCCAAAGAGAGGTGATCAACAGATTGTGCCAATTATCCAATAATGTCATGATTATCACATGATGGTACAATTTTGCTGATAGTTCAAAAATAGTTGCAGCAGTGCATTGACAGGGAGCTGCCAGAAATTTAGACTAGATCCCTAAGAGGACCTGGAATGAATGATATCACTGATGATTGTGGATAATTTTTTTACTAAAATCATAAAATAGTGAAAAGATGTTTTTGTATTCTATTGATTATGCAAAAGCATTTGATTTTGTGGATCATGAGAAACTGGGGCTAATATGGTAAAGCATGGGATCCTGAAACACTTACTTGTGTTCACCTGGAACCTGTACCTGGACTAATAGACAGTCATTCAGACAGAGCAGAAGTTACTGCATGACTTAAAATCAGGAGAGGTGTGTGTCGGGGCTGCATCCCTTCACCATGCCTATTGAATCAGTGTGTATGCTGAACACATAATCTGAGAAGCTGGGCCACACGAACATGAATGCGACTCCAGGATTTGAAGAAGATCCATTAGTCTCTGCTCTGCTGACGGCACAACCTTACTTGCTGACAGTGAACCCGACCAGAGGCACTTACTCATGAAGATCAAAGAACACAGCCTCCATTGTGGATTACACCTCAACACGAGATGAGAATGACCACAACTGGACCCACAGATATCATCAGGCTCCATTAAGAAAATGTCAGAGTTGTCAAGGGTTTTATTTTATTTAGATCTACATCCAAATTCATTGAAGCAGCAATCAAGAAATCAAGTGAAGTATTACATTGGGCAGATTTGCTGTTAAAATAAAGGTGTCACTCAGAGAACTAAGGTGTACCTGACGGGAGCCGTGACACTTTGAAGCAAGTCGTGTGCATGTGAACTCTGGATAAAGCATAAGGAAAACCAAAGGACATCTTCCATACTTCAATTACGGTGTTGATAATGAATCGAATACGCTATGCATGGTATGTTAGTCCAGGTACATTAAAGGGACAAAGCTAGAAAGATGCTCACATGTATAAGAGAGAACTTTATATGAAAGAGCAATTGTACATTGAGAAACATCCCAGTGCAGTCCAGATGAAATCCATAAGTCTGATATTAGTTCATGCATCCAGAACCAGTCTGTAATTCCTCTTCTATCCCAGTCCAGATGGAGTCTATAATTTCGATATTAGCTCATACGTCCAGAACCAGTCTACAATTCCTCTTAAGACTCATGCAGCACATGCAATGACTACAAGTGCAGGAAGATCACTGGCAAGTGGGTGGAAAATCTTGTGGATCCAGTGGCGGTGGAAGCCTCTTAGTGCCGACGTGGGTTTCCATGTGGCTCCTTCAGCTCCAGGGCCCTGGCTGCCATCAGCATAGCTCCATGTGGCTTGCCAACAGGAATGTCTCAAAGGGAGTGAGTGTGTCCTGCATCCAGTGAGCTATTTATCTCTTTAGTGCTTCCAAATGAGTTCATCAAGCTGACCTTGGACCCGATGGACAGGCTAAACTCATCCCTCCACTCTTAACACTGCCAAATTGAAAACAGATTATGTAAGTACCACAAATGACCAGAAGAGTGAGTGATTCTGTGTTGGAAGATCTACAGCCAGAATGTTCCTTAGAAGCGAGGATGATCGAATGAGTTCGTGTAGAAATGCACCATGCTTAGTAAAGTGTAAGGTCAGTGAAGAAGAGGAAACTCTTGAAGGAGACAGACTGACACAATAGCTGCAAAACTGAGCTGAGCCATCACAAGTCTTGTGAATACGGTGCAGGAGGAGGTAGTGTTTCTGCCTGTTGTACTTGGGGTAGCTCCGATTTGGAGACTTAACAACAACAACAACATATATCAACTAAGAATTAAACCTAAGAATTCTATCTTTGATTTCTAAAATTAAGATTTCACAATGTTGTATTATATTAACAATTAAATGGCCGTGTTATGAAATTACAAATTTGGGGGGTTAGTCTAAAGAAAAAATGGGTTTTGATTACTACATAGTTCATGTGTCTTTTATCAGGATAACATTAAAGAGAAAAATATATATAAGAATTTATTATTTTCATTAAAGAAAATCAACGGTGTTCAGAATGCTCATTCCCTTTTCTTTCCCATCTATTCCACAGTAACAAAACTAGCTCTATGAAATGATTAATTCCAACATTTAAAATGGAATGTCTGCTACAAAACTAAATCATGGCCAGTGGGCTGCCTGGCATAAATCCTTCACAGGGTGCTATAACCTTTATCGTTTTTGAAATGTGCCCTGGCAAGGACCCCACCGGCATCTGTACGAGGGAGCCATATGACATTTACATCGCCAGTGTATCCGATTAGACGTTGTGATCCTCCCACATCATTAGGCAAAGCCTGAGCAGAGCAGATGCATGACAGATTGTCCAATGCCTAATGCTTAGCAGGGAAATCAAGAAACAACGGGGCTTTATTCACACTCACTCCCCTCCCCGTGGCAAAGGGCACTGTGACAGGAGGCGATCTCCAAGTTAGAGCCCTTCGAAGGAGAAAGTGGAGACTTGCATCCAGTACCAATTCCTTTCGGTAGCACGTGATTACCCCTTCACAGCAAGCGCCTAGTCTACTACCCAGGGCTAAATAGCAGGCGTCAAATATTTTACAGCTGGCATATTCTTGAGTAACTAAAGAGCCTAGTGAGGTTTGTTTGTTTGCTCACTGATTGATTTCCTTATGGTGAAAGAAATGATATTGCCCTCAGTCCCCACCAGCTGACTTTTATTCTCTTAAATGTTCAAAAATAGTTTTTGATGTTGTCAGTATATCACAGGCGGGGGGAGCATGTATACAAGAATACACACACTGGTATAGCAGTGGATAAATTGAAATGCTTTCGCATCTTTTCTAGGGAGGGGGTACATTTTGGAGTTGGAGATCCACTCTACAATTTTGGTGGGGGTTCTTGCTTCTTTCTCTCTGTGTATATACATCCTTTAAGGATTGTGATGGCTGAGAAGAGCCCTGGGGGCACCGTGGTTGTGCATTTGGTTGCTGGCTCCAAGATGAGCAGTTCAAAAACCACCAGCTGCTCCAGGGGAGAAAGATGGAGCTTTCCGCTCCAGTAAAGAGTGACAGCCTCAGAAACTCACAGGGGCGGTACCACCCTTTCCTCCAGGGTCGCGCTAAGTGGAGATCTACTTGGAGGCCATGAAAAGCGATAAAGGGTCTCTGATGGCTCTGAGGAATAGATGTTGAGCGGCTCACTACAAAACTGGCAGTTCAAAACCACAGCCCGGTCCCTCCAGGGGGAAAGAAGAGTCTGTGGGTTTGTGTAAGATTGACAGTTTCAGGATCCCTACATAAGGTCTCCTGAACGGCAGTTGATGTGCTATTTTTTATGAGATAATACTAGTAATTAACTGAAATGCAATGACTAGCGTTTCAGGAAAAGAGAAAGTAAGTCTGACTTCAGGCCTTAAAGACAAAGCTAAATACTCGGATTAGGAAAAGTCATTTGATTTTCTATGTCTTATTTTCTATGCCTGATAGCGAAGTGTTTAAGTGTTGACCTTCCAACCTAGGTAAGGCAAGGTAAGCAGATCAAAATCACTAGCAGCTCCATGGGAAAAAGAGAAGACCTTTGAATCCTGTAAAGAGTGACGCTCTCGTTAACCCAGAGGGGAAGTTCTACCCTGTGCTGTATGAGGGGGTACCCCCCCCCCGCTACAACTAGAATTTTTTTCAATGCTATTTTCTTAACAAAACAACCTTTAACCTTCAAAGTACTGTCCATTACACTTAATACATTTGTCAAATCTGCGGTTCCATTCTTGAAAACGCTTCCAAACTCATCTGTGTGGATTTTTGAGAGCACCCCGTCCCCCACCCCCTTGATTTTTTTCTTCATTTCTTCTATGTCATCAAACTGCTGTCCTCTCATGTCCCTCTTTTTTCATGGAAACAAAAAGAAGTCACGTGGAGTGAGATCAGGTGAGTCAGGTGTCGGGGGAAGGAAAGGCATGCTGTTTTTGTTTTGTTTTTTTGTTTGTTTGTTTGTTTGTTTTGCCCAAAACTTGTGCACAGAGATGGCTGCACAATCTTCTCAGAACCTAAGCTTGATGAACAGTCTGACCTGCTGGAACAAACTCCAAATGGACTAAAAGTCGATATTTTCATCCGTTCAGGAAGTTGACTGACGTCCAGAGTGAGGTTTGTCATCAGTCAACATCTCACCTTTTTTGAAATGAGACGACCACTTCAACACTTGAGTTTTTCTCATAGCGCTGTCCTTGTAAGCTGTGTTCAACATCACAACAGTCTCTGTGGCATTTTTTCCTGAGCAGGAAACAATATTTCACAGCAGCATGCTGTTCTCTTTCATTGGCTATCACAAAAATGAGGTTCGAACAAACCTGCTTTTACAAAAAAAGTTACTGTGACCAGAACTTTCCTAGGTAACTCCACTGGGAGTACTAACTCAGGTTGAGTTGCTGGATGTTTGCCTAGAAGGAAAAATCCATACTGTGAAGGCTCTGCCCAGGGAAGTTTTTTCAGGGTTTGGAGGTGGTATGCCTCATAAGGTGGCTATACGTTCAAATCCACTCAATGACAGTGAGCTTGGATTTGATTTTGGATTGGATGAGCACATAATTTATTATTTAGTTCAGAATATGTCTGAAAATGAATAAAGGTGCTAGGAATAATTATATAAGATAAAAGATATAAGTTTAGACTATAATAGGCAAACTAGGACTTATGGTACTTACTTATACAAAATGTAATTGGTCATTAAGTTATCTCAGATATCTAGCTTTAAAAGGTGATGACATAAGGTTAAATTCTTTTTCATGACAAGAGGATGAAGTCTTAACAGAAATAAAGTGTAGATAATGAGTCAAGTAACCAGAAGTTGAGCAAGAAATTTATGTACCTATTTTTCATTGGAGAGAAAAGATTAATGTTTCCTATTAGCCTTGTGAAATGTTTTGTATTATTCTCAAATAATCTAATTCACTAGATCTTGCCAATTGATTGACAGTCTGTGGATGTTCCTGATAATTAAGTTAGTTGCTATCAAGTCTTCTGATCTCCCATGTTATCATTAGATGTCACATATTCAATACATTACCTTCATAACAATAACCACCCACCCACTACCCCCAATACATGCACAGTGAGAGAGAAAGAAAGAGAGACAGAGATCTAGACTTAAAACATGGTTAGTTCGGGAAAATGTTTAAAATTTCAGAGACAGCAATTCCCAAGGTGGATAGGAGTAGTTTCATGATGTAATAGAGAGACTTCCAAATATTTAACAAATTCGGGGTCTATACTACAGTAAGAACTTAGTCTTGGAAACCCACAGGGACAGTTGTACTAAGAGTCTGAATTGACTCATGGCAGTGAGCTTGCCTTGGGGTTTGTAGAATAATTGGCTCAGTTCTAGATGTTTCCACTTCTCCTAGAGTGGTTTGCACAGAACAGCTGTTGTCCTCACGTGATTTGGGTCCAATTCGTTGCAATCCTTTGGACAACAGGAAACAACATTGCCCAGTCCTGCAATCTTCACAATTGTGACATTTGAGCCCTTTGTGACAACCAATGTGTCAATCCATTGAATTAAGGGTCTTCTCAGCTGTCCCTTCACCTTACCACGATCGATGTCCCTCAGGAATTGGTCCTTCATAATAATATGTCCGCAGTATGAGAGGCAATGTCTCTTAACCCTAGACTCCAAGGAGCATTTTGACTGTATCTCTTCCAATACTGATATAGTTCTTCTACTTACAGTTCATGGTAATTTCATTGTTTTTATCAATACCATTGTTCAAATGCATCAATTCTTCTCCAATTTTCATTATTGGTTTTCCAGCTTTCACAATCATGTACCGTGACTTGAACTACTGCAGATTGTAGCAGACACACTACAGTCTTCCAACTGCTCTTCAGTACTGCAAAGAAGTCTTTCGCAGCACCTAGTAACAATGCAATAGTCATTTGATTCCTTTTCTGTTGTTGTTAAATTTTTAATTGTTTCATCGGCATATAATTCATTTATCATACAATTCAATAGTTCAGTCATATTAAGAAGGGTTGTGAAATTTATGACCACCATCAATTTTAGAACATTTTATTCTTTCATGTGGTCATTGTTGTTAGTGCCTCATATCCCCTTCTCCTCCTCTGATGTGTCCCTGGGTAATTATGAATCTAGTTACTATCTATAAATCTACCTATCCTGGTTTTCAGATACAGAAAATTATGTAAAACAAAAATAAGAAACAAAAAATCTAACAACAAAGTAAAAGAGAAAACAACCTCAATAGAAAAGAAAGAAAATATTTTTTAAATGGAACACATTTAAAATGGGTCAAAAAGAAGATCAAATGGCACAATCCAAATCCATGTTTAAAGAAATAGAAAAACTAATCACCAATTTCATAGGAGTAGGCAATAGTCCCAGAATAAGCAAAGAATTCTTTAAAAGAAGAATCATCCAGGAGGCCTAGCACTACCTGACCTAAAAACCCGCTATATGGCACACTAGTCAAAACAGCGGGGTACTGATACACTGGTAGATATATAGACAAAAGGATCATCACAGAAAGCCAAGAAATAGAGGCATCAGCCTACAGGCGACTCACCTTCAAAGAAGGACCTAGAATCCCAATCCAATGGGACAAAGACAGTCGCTTCAACACATGGTGTTGGACAAACTGGATTTCCATGTGCAGAAGAATGAAACAAGACCAATATCTCCCCCATACACAAAAACAATCTCAAGATATATTGAAGACTTAAATGTGAACTCCAGCCCTATCAAAATCATCAATGAGAAAACTGGAACAAATAAAGGTCCTATTGTACGGCATGTATAAACACCAAGAACAATAAACATGCACACACAGTGCAAGACAAAACACAGGTAGATGACAAGGACATGCTGGAATTACATTAGTACACACATCAAAATATTTCATCAAAAGAATAAAAGAAGAGTCCACATATTGGGTCATTTTTTTAACTAATAACACAGTTGACAAGGGCCTCATTACCACATCCTACAGAAGTCTACATCAGCTCTGTAAGAAAATAACAAATGCGCCTATTAAGAAGTGCGAAAAAGTCAGACACAGACAGTACATCAAAAATGAAGTACAAATGGCTAGCAAAATGTGAAAATAATGCTCATGATCACTAGCTATCTAGGAGATGAAAATTAAAACCACAATGAGATACCATCTTATACCCACAATGATAGCGCAATTTTAAAAAGCAGAAAATAACTAAGGCTGAAGAGGGTGTGGAGAGAATGGTCCACTGCTGGTCAACTTATACATACATACAATCACATTGAAAACAATATGATGCTTCTTAAGGCAATTGGGAATTGAAATCCCATATGATCCAGCAATACCACTTTTAGGTATATACCCCTGAAGAAATAAGAGACACAATACAATTGATATAATCTCTCCCATGTTTATAACAGCAAATTTCATAATAGAAAGAAATTGGAAGCAACCAAGAAACTGTGGTAAATATATATAAATTTATACATACATATTTGGTAAATATAATGGAACACTAAAAGTCCCTAAAAAACAGTGATGAAAGCATAAAATACCACCTAGCATGGAAAGACCTGGAAACCATTCTGCTAAATGAAGTTAGTCAATTACAAAAAGACAAGTATTGTATGAGGCCACTACTATAATGAGCAGCACCAATTAAACAAAGCTTAGAGACCAATTCTAAACAAAGGGGTAGAGAGTCTGTCTACCTGCCATGAACATCAACCCCCTAAAGTGCATGTGATAAGAACCACACATCAGCTGGGTTCACCTCTTCAAGAAGGGGGAGAAGGGAGAAGAGCAACCACATGATGCCATCCAACATGAGGACAAGGCCGGGACAAATCAACAGGCCCTCCACAGAAGTGAGAGGAGAAACATACCTGGGAAATCCAGGTAAAATCAGTGGAGGGACGCATCTACATTGCAAGAGGTACTAATATTTCTGTTGGTGGGTTTGGTGAGTAAGGAGAAGCAACCTCCCATCTGAAAGGGATGCTAAATAGTGATTATAGGAAACTTAAACAGAGAGCAAACTCATCTATGTTCCTGGGCAGACACTGAAGAAATTTCTACCCAACCCTTGGTCACCCTGCCATGGGCTAAGTGCTAAAATGACCTTCGACACTGGCTGTAGAGGGAACATGGTATTCCCCAAGGTCAACAAGAGAAGGACTTAACTTAGATGTTCAATGGAAACTACCTGTACCTCTTAGACGTAGGACTACAATTCACTGCTGGGAGACGAAGCAATGGAAACCCTCACACACTATGCAAATGGTGATCATTGGACTTGGGTGGGACCCCTGTCGTAGTGGGTGTCCAATGAAAGGGGACCCAGAATCGCCATATATTTAGTATATTAATTCTCCCCTTGCATTAATATGATAGGTATTAATCTAGTAGGCAGGATCTGCCCTTGTAATGAATGTTACAGGAAATTTTCCCCTATTCAACCTATGTGGTCAATATAAACAGAACTCAATCAATTAAGAAAACAATCTATAAACAACAACTCATGTTTTGTAGCTTGCAGTTATATTATATGCCTCATATCATATCATAAATTCCTCATATCAACAGTATCTTAAATTCGATGTCATTGAATAAATTATTGCTGTTATCAATGCAATTGTCTTACACCCCAGGGGGATGATTGACAATGTTTTTCTTTTTGTTTGTTTTTGTTTGGGGGTAAGGATGAAATTTTTGCTTGTTTGTTTATTTGTTGGTAGCGGTGGTTTTGTTTTTATCATAGTCTGGCCTCCACAGTAAACTGGAGTTGTTCATTACCCATGAACAAACAGATAGATCTGGACTCCCACTTAATTCTAATCCCAATCCAAAAATATTTAGTCCTTACAACATGACTTGCGCGATACTCATCCTCATAAAAGATTACTGAAGGTAAGTGTGCTACACCAAAGTGTGGTGAAGAAAGCAGATGGTGCCCGGCTATCAATTGAAATAGTGGCTGGAGTCTTAAGAGCTTGTATTCAAATAAGCATTCATGTGAGGAACCAACTAAGTCCACACTGAAGAAGCACACCAGCCTGTGTGATCCCAAGATGATGATAACAAAATCCAAATATAATGGAGGGAAAGTGTTAGAGCTTACATTGTGAATGCCCAATGTTTAGAAGGCTACAGTGGGAGTCCAAAATCCATCTGCAGAGTTTTGAGCCAGATTAAAACTCTGGCAGATCCTCTCTGGCCACAGGTGAGGGACGCAAATAGTTTTATTATCAGACAGAGCATATTGTAAACTTGATCATAGTGGGTAGAACTATAATATAATATGATACTTGATCAGCTGACCTCCTCTTGACCCAACCTGAATTTGTTCTAGGCTTAAATAGCTCTCAATTGTTCCATGATAGAAATGTCTTCCGTCATTAGTTTTTATAATTGTTGGTGGTCATTTCTTTCTTACTCTTTATTTTCATCCATATATTTTTTTCTTTCTGTTTTGTGTTGATTTTGTTGTTTTATTGTTTCTATTAGGTTCCCAGTTTCTGATGAACAGAAAGAATGGATGTATAGAGACAAGAACTGATGCAAAGGTTTATTAGGAACAGGTGCAGGGGGAGGGTAAAGGGAATTGGAGAACAAACAAAATGAATTCAGGAGGGGAGAAGGAGACCTAGACCTGAATGTGATTGTCTATAAAAAAATCTTTTAAAAAGCAACTTAACTATGAAAGTGTCTGTTTTGTGAATTTTATATCAAGAACACTACTAAAAAAGAAAGGAAAAGAAACCAACATTGACCGATGATTACTAGGTGTGAAGGATGAGGAGTTGGTGCTAACGAGGCATCGAGTATATGTTAATGGTGGGGAATTGTTTGGAAAAGGCTATCAATAACGGTTGTACAACATGAAGAATATAATCAATGGCACTGAATCATACATGTAGACATTGTTGAATTGGAGGATGTTTTGTGTATATATTTTGCCACAATTAAAAAATAACTATACTTATACCAGTGAATACAAGGAAGAAGAAACTGTTCTAAATTTGATTGTGGTAATGATTGCACAAGTCTTCCTGAGATGATAAAATTATTGAATTGGATGATGTGTGGATAAAATGTCAATAAAAGTGTTTAAAATATAAATAAATAAAAGCAAAAGAACAGCAAAAAGAATCAAATGATGAAGTGTTACATAAAATGATTTCTTGACAGATGCTTCCATGAACTTTGGCTTTGCATACAAGTAAAATTAAATCTTTGGCAATTTCAATATTTTCTTTTTATGATGTTGTTTATTGGTCTAATTGTGAGGGTTTTTGTTTATTTTTTATATTGAGGCATAAAATGAAAGCTGTAGTCTTTGATCTTCATTAGTAAATGATTCAAGTATTCTTTGCTTTCTTCCAGCAGTATTTTATCATCTGTGTATCATAGGTTATTAATGTTTTACTCCAATCCAGATATTGCCTTCTTATTCATGGAGTACAGTTTCAATTATATACTCAATATACAGATGCAGTAAGCATGATGAAAGAATATAATCCTATGTCATCCTTACGAATATGACTGTGGAGATAGCAAAATGAAACCAGTGGTTGACTTTGGAACAGACCATCAATTGCACATATGTAAGCTCAGGTTGAAGTAGAAGAAAGTAAAAACATCCACAAGAGCCAAACTCAACTTTGATATATCCCACTTGAATTTCGAGATCAATCAAAAATAGATTTGACTCATTGAACACTAATTCTAGAAGACCTGACAAGCTTTGGGATAACATCAAGAATATATTGTATGAAGAAAGCAAAGGTCATTTAAAAGACAAGAAAGCAAAAAGGCCAAAGAGAATGTCAGAAGATACTTTTGATCATATAGAGTAGCACAGAAAACTGGAAGGGAAAATAAAGCAAAAGCACAACACAAAACATTTCAAAGGGCAGTTAAAGAAAAATAAAGTACTATAAAACAATTTGCAATACCTGGAGCTAGAAAATCCAAATGTAAGAACAGTCTCAAGAGTATAAAACTGAAAGAACTAAAGAATAAATTCTAGCCTTGAGTTGTAATGTTGAATGATTCAATGGCTAAAATATTAAATGATGAAGGAAGCATCAGAAGAAGATGGAGGAAAGCACAGAGTTACTGTACCAACCAGAAATGGTCAATATTCAAGAGGTGGAATATGATCAAGAACCAATGGTACCAGAGGAAGAAGTCTAAGATGTACTGAGGTATCAGCGAAAACAAGATACCAGAGATTGACAGAAGACCATTGAAATGTTTCAACAAGCTGTTCAAACACTGAAAACACGCCATTGTACACATCACAGCCACCTGATGACACCAAGCAATGAGATATATACAGACATAAGCTTCACAGGGTTTGCTTTTCCAGAGAGCCCAGCTGAAGGCAGATGGTCGTATTATGGCTCTCATGGACTTGTTTTCATTTTCTCCAACTTCAACTAATTCACAAATGAGCAGTTAACAATCTCTTCCTTAGTCAGCTCCTAGCCTTTTTATAACAGTTGATAAGTAGGTTTTTCTTTGTTTCTTCCCACTAAGATATTGATTTGGTTACAGTTTGTTCTATACGGTATAATTCCAAAGGTAGAGTCTCCATTATATTGTTGAAAACAATATTTGATGTGAAGAAATCATGGGTCTTGCACAATTCCATCATGAGATCTAGCAGTTTGTTTCTGTCATGAAGGCCCTATTTCCTGGGTTCCAATAGTACTCTTTTCTTTACCCCCAGCTTTTGCATTCCAGTGACCAGTGATTAGCACTGCACTTTAACTGCATCTGTGACTACATTCCGACTGTAGACTTTGGTAAAAGTCTACAAAGGCTTCCTCATGGGCATCACAATGTGTTAATTAGTGTGTGAATCTATTACTTGTCTTATCAAATGATCTTCTTCATAGCTGAATGTTTTCCTATCACTAAGAATGTTATTCTTCGAGAGCTCTTGAAATGTTCGTTTGAATGATAGATGCAATGTTTTACTCTTCAGTTGGTCTTTCCTAGCATGGCAGACCGTATGATTGCCTAATTCAGAAAGGTCTGTTTACGTTCTAATTGTACATATTTTATATATGCTATACATCTAGTGTATCTATTGAGAGATCAGCCCCTGGAGAAGGACATCATGTTTGGTAAGGAGGAAAGTCCTCAAGGAGACGGACTGACACAGTGGCTGCATCAATGGGCACAGGCGCAGAAATAATCATGAGGTGGAATAGGATCGTGCAGGGTTTCCTTCTGTTGTGCACAGGGTCATTATGACACCTAACAACAACATATAGACTATATTCTCTGTATAGTAATACATAGCAAATAAATATACTCTATGTACTCAATATCATTTTTAGGGAGCTCGGGTGGCTTGGTGGTTCTGCGGTGGGCTGCTAACCTCAAAGTCCATAGTTCTAAACCACCAGCCACTCCATGGAAGAAAGAAAGCATTTTTTACTTGTTGAGCATTACAATTTCAAAAACTCACAGGGGCAGATATACCGTCCTATAGGGTTGATGTGAGTCAGCGTTGACTAGATGGCAGTGAGTTTGGTTTGGAGACTATATCATTTTTAATGACTTCCAATTTTCCTACATTTATATTTCATAATTCCACATTCCAAAAATGATTGAATGTTTGAATGTATTTCTTCTAAATTTGGGCCATAGCTTGATCTGCTAACCACAGGTGAGTGGTTTAGAATCACCCTGTGGAAGAGAGATGAGACTTTCCACTCTAAGACGTTACAAACTCAGAAACTTACAGGGGAAGGTTTACTCTGTCCTGTAAGGTCACTGAGTTGGAATGAACTTGATGGCAGTGACTTCGCTGGTTCTTTTTTGGATCACTTCAGCCAATAAAAGTAATGAAAGCTTTAGTCCATTCACAGTATTAAAATTAACTCTATTGGGGGAGGCAGCCCTTCCCAGTTGTATTTTAATTCCTTTCCAACCCAAGAGGTTCATCTTCTCATGCTATTTCAGATAATATTCTGCTACTGTTCAGAAGGTCCAGCAGCTAATTTTTTTAATTGACTGCTTCTTACTGTCTCCTAGTCTGTCTTAGTCTAGAAGCTCCATTAAAATCTGTCTACCATGAATGGCCATGTTAGTATTTAAACTACTAGTGGCATCGTTTCTAACATCACATTAATACACCCATAATATGACAAACTGACAGTTAAATTGCGTTAGACTAGCCAAATAAATTGTACATTTCAAGGACTAAGTTGTTTAGGTAAGAATTTCATCTAATATCAGAACTTACGGACAAACTATGTGACATTGATGCAAATAATATTCTAATCAATAAACAGATCATAATAACATTTTGTACTTGAGTTATACTTTACAATGCATAAGAATCATTGGTTAACTAATTTGTATTTATATAATCTTACTATTAGCCAATATTTTGAGACAGCTACTTATTATTATTATTCCTTTTACATTTAAGGAAAGGGAAGGTTAAGATGATAAGTAACTTACCTGAAGATATATAATAAATAAATGGCAGCTATAATATTTGACCTAAGTTACTTTTAAACAGGACAAAAATGGGATTCCTAAAGCTCTTACTAATGTATGTGTGTGTTTTCATGTGCATGTGTATGTGTGCTTGCGCATATATTACCCAAGAAGATAAAAGATACTCTGTGTGGATTGGAGAAATGTAAAAGTGACCACAGGATGTTGCTAAAGAAATTTAAAGCCATATATTTTAAAAGCATGTTTTTTTCGAAGCTCAAATAGCTAATAACTTCTACAGAGAGAGATTTGAATTTATTAACAGAGAATTAAAAATATCTAAGATTTAATTCGTGAATTAAGAATTTAGCCTTTCCAAAATAGCAATTACTATAGCAAAAGATTGCAAAATACTCCACTCATGTGTAAGAACATAGTTCGCTCTCTTCTCTGTTCTGGTGCAACCAACCCTTCTGACCTCTTAATGTGTGTAATTATCTCAGCAGACTCTCTCTGATGAGGACTGGTTTGGTGAGAGGACGCTGGGAACTCCCACCAACTCTCACCAGTATAAAATAAACCACCTACAGGAACGAAAACGT
This sequence comes from Tenrec ecaudatus, assembly GCF_050624435.1. Classification (NCBI taxonomy): domain Eukaryota; kingdom Metazoa; phylum Chordata; class Mammalia; order Afrosoricida; family Tenrecidae; genus Tenrec; species Tenrec ecaudatus. The sequence goes on along the minus strand of NC_134539.1, from coordinate 24,753,841 downwards.
TTGCAAAGAAGTGCAAGTAATGCAAAATCAAACCAGAAAGATATTCAAACATTAATTCCTACACTTGACAGTTACATGCCTGAGTGATGATTTTTCTATAGAAGTAATATTGTGAAGACTTGGTTGAGAAAAAATTTAGATTTAAAAAAATTTCTTTAACTGAATTTTATGCCTCAATCTCAGGGTACAAAAATCCTCCCGGAATGTCATTTATTTACTTTTCTGCACTAAGTCCGTAGGGCAGCTACAAAATAACTCCACTTTTTCCTTGACAACAGATCTTATAATGCCTCAGGGTCATCTTTCATAACTTTGTTTTCATTGAGCAAGACCCTTTTGTGTAGACTTTTTAAACAATCGGCCTCAGGTTATAACCTGGATGGGTCTGTTAGAAAACAAAAGTCCAAATGTTAGCTAACTTCTAACGTTTCCTGTGCGCCTAAAAAACAAATATAGTAATTTCATATTGCTATTTTGGGTGCTACTGGTGGTTTGTGTTGTTACCATGTTAGCTACTTCATCACAGTTATGGCATCTCAAATACCAGATGGTCACCCATGGTAGCATATTAGCAGGGCTTCCAGAATAGGAAGAAAGGTTTGATGATCTGCTTCTTCCCCCCAAAATAGCAACCACCCCCAAAAAGTATGGATCACAAAAGAATAGTGTGGTATAGTGATGGAATCTGAAGTCACTCAAAATAAACAATGTCTGCAACACTGGATTCAAATAAACCAAATGATTATGGGCATAGTGAAAGATTAGATCATATTTTGTTTTCTTAGACATAATGTCTCCATGAGTCAGCACCAAATCCATAGCAACTAACAATAACCTGTGTTTTAGGGCTCTGACTATGCAGGATCCTTAAGTCATTTTGTTGAAGAGACTACCTGAAGAGATCATGCATTTGCTTTCGTACTAGAACACTCTTTAGCTCCATGTTTGACATCATTGCACCCCACAGTTTTCTAGAGATGAAACTGATGGAATACCTTATAACTTGTATGGTACCAGTGCTACAACTTTGTAGACTCTCCATGTCTGTAAAAGCAGAACATAATTTTCTCCTTTGGCTTTTTATCTACTTCGACAGGCATGGTGACATGATCTCACCTATGGGGAAGTGACCTGCATAACACTACGTTTCCACACTCCTAAAACAAAGTTGATGATCTGATCCAGAGTATAGACCACTTTTAAATGAACCATGGTTTAGTAAGTATCGTTTGGCTAGAATTCTCAGCACAATTACTAGTTTATATTATTCAAAAGATATTAAAAACCTACCAAACATTAGAAAAATTTCTTCCGTTACATTTAAATTTGAATGTATATGGCCCTAAATCTCTAAAGAATACAAAATGGTTAATATACTTTTTCACATAAATAATATTTGTTGTTATATTGGAGCTGTGCTTACACATAATTGAACAGAATGGGAAAATAAAATGAAAAAATAATTTTTATCTGGATTCTACCTCTCAAAACACTCATCTTCAATTTGACTCATTTCATTCAATAATTAGTATTACGGAACCATTGTATGTTAGGCTAGATGCTAGGAATCTAGGGACCCTGATTAGCAATGAAAGAATGTTATAAAGTTTTAAGTGTAAAAACTAAAGAATAGAACATTTACACATATAAAATGAAAATAATGTTTGTAGCGAATATAAATTATTGAAATAGAGAACATGTTGTTTGTTATTATAGAAGGATAAGTAAAACATGTTGGAACCTTTTAATAGAAACTTTTATTAAACAGAGTATCTATATATGGTGTGTTATTGTTTCTTCATGTATCCTCCATCTCCATCTATGCCTTACTGTGGGTGTTGTTGCTATCTCTCTAACCATTCCCTGAAAAACTGGCCCTCTTCTTGTTTACACAACATCAAAATAGAAATCTTGGCTTTTTTGAGGAACTCATACGGGGTCTCTTTTCTGTGTTCTTTAAGCTTGGGGAACAAAACAAAGTCTGAGGGTGCAAGATGGGGGCTCTAGGGTGCACGGTGTAAGGCTTCCCACAGAAACTCTCCTGGACAGTCCTAGCTGTCCTCCACAAATGAAAGGTTGCATTGGCATTGTTGTACAGAAAGAGAATTCTTAGATCTTTTTCTCAATAATTTATTCTTAAATTTTCTTAAAATTTCTTCCTAATAGGCTCTCAAAATCGTGCTACATCCTTCAAGAAAATCTATCAAGATGACTCGTGGGAATCCCAAGAAAATTGTTACCATCACCTTCGGAACTGGCCTTTCTGCCTTGAGTTCATCTGACCCAAAGAATCTCCTGGAACACCACTGTTTTGATTGGATTTTTTTTCTTAGCACAATAACAAGACTAAGATAAGTGTGTCATAGAGAGGATTTGTCTGCAGCCATACACTAATTGTAAAGATATATATTAGAACATTTTGTTTGGAATAAACATAAGCATGTGTGAACTTTAACCCTAGCAGTATTATTTTTTACTTACTCTTACATCTTGTGACTCATAATATTCTATCCCAGGCACTACTTTTGCTGATCTTTCTTAAACCAATTGCCATTGAGTTGATCTTGGTTCCTGGTAGCCTCGGGTCTAAGTGTACTCATGCTCCAGAAGGTTTCTTAGGACTGATTTTTCAGAATTTGAGCAGCAGGCTTTACTCCCGAAACACCTCTGGATCTACATTAAGCTCTGATTTTCCGATTAGCAATTATACATGTTAATCTTTGTTACCAGACAGAAACTTTGTTCATCTTGTTAGCTATTTTTCAAATTTACCTACTCATAACCTTTTGATAAAAAGTACAGCAAAGTTACCATAGTAGAGCAACTAAAATTTATGACTGAGGTAACTAACAAATACCCAGAACTCTGTGAACAGACCGCTAAACTGAAATATACTTAGGCATACAGGTCATTATTCTATTTTCCAAACTACTCTAGCAGAAACTTGGCCATCTAGCTCAGAAGCAACAAAACCCACATGGAAGAAGCATACCAACCTGTGCGATCACGAGGTGTTGAAGGGATCAGGTATGAGGCATCATCAGAATAAAAAATCATATCATTGTGAATGAGGGTGTGTGTGTGCAGAGTGGAGACCCAAAGTCCATTTGTAGGCCACTGGACATCCCCTTACAGAAGTGTCTCAGGGAGGAGACGAGCCAGTCAGGGTATGATATAGCAACGATGAAACATACAACTTTCCTCTAGTTGCTAAATGCTTCCTCCCCACCCACTATCATGATCCCAGTTCTACTTTAAAATATACCTAGATCAGAGGATGTACACTGGTACAGATAAGAACTGGAAACACAGGAAATCAAGGGTGGACGATCCCTTCAGGACCAGTGGTGTGAGTGGCGATACTGGGAGGGTAGAGAGAGGGTGGTTTGGAAAAAGGGGACCAGTTGTAAGGATCTACATATAACCTCCACCCTGGGGGATGGACAACATAAAAGTGGGTGAAGGGAGATGTTGGACAGTGCAAGATATGACAAAATAATAATTTATAAATTGTCAAGGGTTCATGAGGGAGGGGGGAACTGGGAGGGAGGGGAAAAAATGAGGAGCTGATACCAGGAGCTTGGGTGGAGAGCAAATGTCCTGAGAATGATGAGGGCAATGAATATACAAATGTGCTTTACACAATTGATATATGTATGGATTGTGATAAGAGTTGTATAAGCCCCTAATGAAATGATTTTTTTAAAACTAAAAAATAGCAGAAACTTGATTTCTGTCTTCTATTTACACAGTAAAATACTAGCCAAGTAGATTTTTCTACTTGTTGTGCAATGTAACTGAGTCAAAAGTACTACATAGGCAAAGGAGAATAAAAAATTAGTAATAATTCTTTTAACAGTGGTGTTAGGGTGGATTGTTTACACAAACAAGCCAATGACACTCAGCTATGTACAAGAAAGACATTTATATTAAGAAGCAATTTTACCGAAAGAAGGTGCCCCAAACCCATTCAACTCAGGTCCATAGGTCCAATACCTGCCTAGACCCTCTACAGACTTATGTAGCATCAGGACAATGATGCTGAAAGGTGAAGTGGAAAAAGAGAGATCACGGGCCATTGAGTGCAGAGTCACAGGGGTCTAAGGTCAGTGGAGGCATGGCAGGGCAGACATCTCTCAGAGCCAGAGGCTCACATAGGGAAGAGAAAGAGAAGATTCCTCTCTGGTCTCTGATCTTGCTTTTATACAAAAGATAACACCCCCGAGGTGGTGTCATCACACTACCACTTTAATGACAGATTGAACTCTACCCCTAGCCACAAGTGTGTTTGGCAAGGTTCTCTAGAGAAACAAAACCAGGACACTTATGTATATATATATATATATATATATATATATATATATATATATATATATATATATATATATATATATATACACACACACAGAGTTATACAGCAGGAAAGAATATAACAGCTAATCAGTCTCAAGCAATTCATGGGGACAGGATCCACTAGACTCAAGCTCAAGTTATGAACACACTAGCAGCCTGGCTAAGCCGGGCTTGAAGGAGCCTCAAGCTCTAGCAACTCGATCCATTGGTTGGCTTGCCCAAGGTTAGTGTAGCACACCGGTTGAGGCAGAGAACTAGCTAAAGCAACAGCACTCTGGTCCGATCACCAGGGACCAAGAGAGAGATGGGATGTCAGCAATCTTCATTTATCTCGGTCGCCTCACCCTCCAATCAAGCTGTGACCTGATCAAACTCTGCCCACATAGTCCTATTGGCCTAGGAGTGTCTAAAGGAGTCATTAGGAGTATCTAAAGGACATCATATCTAAGGGCCTCAACAATATAGACAGTCACGATCGCTACGTATTCCTTTAGGTTATAGAGAGCTAGAAAAACAAATTACTGACAGACAGCAGAGCCATGCAAAGGGACCATAAAGAAACTAAGTTGCCTTTGCTAAAGAAGAGTCAATAGACTCGTAATCCATTCCTTTGTTCTACATCTAATCCTCTGAGAAAAATAAAAGACAAAATATGTCCAAGCACACAAAAGCAAGTACCGATGCTCCTTACCCTCCTGATCTTCACATGCACTATTCAGCTTACTAGAAATAAATCTAATTTACACGATATTGCGCCCAAAGTGGATAATAGCCATTACCTTTTGTTTTCGGAGATGTTTAATAGACTACGCAGGAAACTCCAGTGTACTTCCAAGAAAGCAGTGACTTGTGCTATACAGTGGTTTTGTTCTGTTTTGTTTTTAAAACAGTCCTCTCATCACTTCAATGTACAAGGAAATGCCAACCACAAAGGAAGTTTAAAGCATATGAAGAGAGGCAGAGACACATACAAGCCTTCAGCCTTTTTCTTAAGTCATGCAGTGAATCATAGCTTTGTCACCTTAAAGCACATAGAGACTATATTCCGAGAGAGGTGCCCTGGTGGAGCAGTGGATTAAGTCCTCAACTGCTAATACAAGCTTGGTTGGTTCAAAGTCACTAATGGCTCTGTGGGAGGAAGATGCAAGAGCCCTTAAAGATGACAACGTTGGGGACCCTGGGGGACAGGTTACTCTCTCTCATAGGCTTACCATGAGTATGTTTTGAAAAGCATGATGACAGCACAGATACAGATGTGTTTGATAAAATGTACCTATGTATGGGTTGTGATGAGAGCTGTAAGAGCCCCTTATAAAATAAAATTTAAAAAACGGAATTGACAAGAACAGCAATGGGTTCTTGTGTGTACATTTTGAAATCAAGTCTAAGAACCATTAAAATGATCTGTGCTGAAAAATGAGCCAAATAAATAAGCAACCATGTTTTCACTAACAGCCTGGGAGAATAATAAAAAGGAAAAACAAAAACAATGCTGGCAGGGACTGAGCTTTGTTCCCGCCAAGCTGATAGGAATCAGTGCTCTTCAAAGGGAGTTTCCCAGAATACTTGCCAAAAACTCAGAAGAGGTATAGTAGTTACATAATCTCATGTCCGCTTGAAGATGTAAACGTGTAGGGTGTCAGTCAGGCCCCTCCTTGTGGGTGTGACCTTCTCATAAGGAGGGTCCTGGGAACCTTCCTCTCTCTCTCTGCTTCACCTTCCTCCTGGTGAGCCACTGAGGGACACGCTAGAGACCTGCCAGACCCCTGGATATGTGTCCACCACCACTGGATCCACAAGATTTTGCACCCAACAGCCTGTGATCCTCCTGTATTCTGCACCATTGTATGTGGATGTGTGAGTCTGAAGAGGGATTTATGAACAAGTATCAGACTATGGACTTTATCTGGACTGGGCTGGGATGTTTGCTTGCTATGTAATTACTTCTTGATATAAAACTCTCCCTCTTGTACATATATGACAGTCCCTAGAAGTGTTTCTTTAGTCAAACCAGCCTAACAGAGGGGAATTCTTTAAAATCCTAGCATACCACCTCAAAAAATTAATGAAACGTAATTTCTGCCAGAATGGATAATACACTGAGATTAGCTTCATGCAGATCAGAATCAGGTGCCATCAAGTCAGTTCCAACCCATAGTGACAGTAAACACGGCAGAAGGAAATACTGCTCAGTCCTGTGCTCCCCTCTCAATCATTCCAATGCTTGAGCTTATTGTTCCAGCCAGGGTGTCAATCCACCTCCTTAAGGGCCTTCTGTTCCTTCTCTACCCATCTACTTTATGAAACACAGTGTCCTTCTCCAGGGACTGGTCTCTCCTGATGACATGACCAAAATCACTACCCTTGCATCTCAGGAGCCTCCTGGCAGTATCTCCTCTAAAACAGATTGGTCAGTCCTTTTAGCCATCCGTGGTCAATATTGTTCACCAGCACCACAATTCAAATGCAGCAATACTTCTTCAGTCTTGTTTATTCAACTTTCAGTCTAACTTTCACATGCAAATGTGAAAAGTAATTTTCCTCATCAGGACCTGATGCAATCATCCTGTGTCCTAAATCCAAAACTCTAAGATGCTAATAAGCCAAGATTAATGGCAGTAAAGTTAATGAGGAGGGCACACTCTGTAGGATTGTATAATGTTATATTTGTATAATATTTGTATTTTATGGTTTATATACTACTTGAATAAGATTGTATTTGTATGATATTGTATAATTATTATATAGGAATCTTATATTTTCTTACTGGATTTTTTTGTGTGTGTGTTAGGTGAAAGTTTACATAGTAATTCGTTTTCCTACTAAATAGTGCACACAGAAATTGTTTCCTGGCGTTGGTGCATTCCCCACAATGCATCTGCACTCTCTCTGCTTCCTCCATGAATTACCTGTTTTCATTCCTCTGGATCCCCTGTCTCTCCCTGTTTTCTGACCTTTGGTTTGGTGCACTGTTGCCCTTTTGGTTCCTGACAGTTCTGAGGAGGACATTCCTCATGGGGACTGCTGTTTGTTTTATATTCCTGTGCATTATTTCAAGTAATACATCATAAAATGTTTTTAAAGATTTAAATGCTCCAAAATCCCCATACGAAAGGCATAGAATTGGAGAATGGATAAAACAAAACAAAAATAATGATCCACCTGTTTACTAAAAATAGCATGGAAAAAGCAAACAAAAAATGAGATTGGAAATACTGATATCAGATAAAATAGAATTTAATCAAAGCATAAGAAATAAATTAGTATATTACATAAGATTAAAAGCATCAATCCAGAAAGAAGATAAAACTTTTATAAATATACACAAAAATATAAAGTCTATATATACACAAAATATATGGTCAGTGTCCCAAAATACAAAAATATATGGTCTGTAATATCTAGTGAGACTTAGAATTCCCATGAGTTCCCTTTGAGTAGCTCTAGGGAAGATGTGGATAACCACTGGTAAAATCATTATGGAATATTAACAATAGAAAGTAATACTCAGTTGGCTAATAAAATTGCAATATATTCTTTGGTACACTTATATACTTTATGAGATAACATGGTCAGATTATGTAATAAAACTTGTTTTATAACTTTTCCTGTGTATCATAGTAAAGAGTCATCAACATTAAATCAAAGAAAACAATTAGAGAAATTGGGATCTAGATTAAGAATTTGTGAAAAATAAAAAGGAGTCTTATTGACTCTCTGGATATAACAGTCCATCTACACTGATAGTTTTCTTTGTTAGATGAACAAGTATTAAATATCACAATCCCCAGAAACTATAAAGACTAAGAAATTTCAGCACTATATAGGATTATAGGATTTCAGTACTCTATAAGATTATAGTGAACTAAGTATGTTCACTACTATATAGGATTAAGGAGAGAACAATATTTTTAGTTTTCACCAATAAAAAGATGGACACAAGTTTTTACTTCCAAATTTTAATAAATGTATCTAAGTCCACTAAACTTACATCAATACATTTTTAAAATTCTCTTTTAAGAATTATTTTATTACTTGTTAGGCTATGGGGTTCAATATTTTCTTTCCTTTTAAAATTTCAAAGGGTATTATGCAAACTTGAGTAAAGGTTAAGAATGATTACTGTGAATCTTGAGGGATTCTATTTCTCTAAATTAATCTACAGTGGTAGAATCTTTCACTTGCCTTGTATCAATATCATTAACAAAGTAATGATAATCATATTGAAGATAAATGTAGATGGTGGGCCCTACATTCCACATTGTCACTACCCACCAGATATGCCTTTCTTTTATTTTTTAGTCAAGTCAGGGGAGTTAGTTTTCTAAAGTTCAATACTAGAATACTAGTTAGCAGGATACTAGGCCCAAGTAGGGGAGTAATTAGTACTGACAGAGGTTTGTTAAATTGTTTTATTTGCAAAACCATTACTTTGTTTGAGGCCATGCTTTGTTCTTCATCAGAGACTGTTACAATAGCCAGTGAACAAACTAGGTCAGCAGGTCAAATGGTAATTATCCAGAGTCTAGTCTGTACTGAAGGACCACACCCCCTTGCCATTTATCTTAGGGGACAAGGAGTGGGTTCTGACTCATAGTGACCTTGTAACAGGAGGAAACACTGCTCCACCTTGTATCATCCTCACACTTGTTCTTGTGTTTGAGCCCACTGATGCAGCTACTGTGTCAATCCATATAGCTAAATTCTCTCAGAAAGGACTTTAGGAAAGGGAGACATGCAGGAAGACAGGCAGGCAGGCAGGAAGGAAGGAAGGAAGGAAGGAAAGAAGGAAGCAAGGAAGGAAGGGAGGGAAATAAGCATTTTTGAGTACAACCCAGAATGTTACCTGAAAGTGTTACAATTTCATTCTCTATAATCAAAAATATATTTCATCTTTCATTGCCTAAAAAGAATGACTTGTGATTTGTTACTGCAAGTTTAAGAGGTATAATTCTCAAAAGGATTTGGCTATATGTTGTGCTTATTTTAGACCATGCTATCTCTTTGTTTAGTGTATATCAGGAATAATACATATACAATGCATATAATTTCATATATCTAAGAAGAATATATACATATCAACATCACAGAGTCAAACGTAAGCAATTCAAGAATGCAGGGAAACATATACTATTTGATATAAGGAATGGAGGATAGCATTACAAGCTCTTCATTCCTCTTAGTAATTATCTCTTTGCACTCCAAAGTCAAAGAAATGCTTCAGAGTTGTCCTCAAATCACAGCAGACAAGGGCTTTAAATCCTTGGTATTGAAAAATCTATCTTACATTCTAGAAAGTTTTACTAGTATACCCATCTCGGAACTTAAATTCTCCATTCAGTATTGCTCTGTTGGTGTTTCATAGTTTTTTTTAATATATTGTACTTTATTCTTTTTAAAATATAATAAAGCTTGCATTATAAATATCTCAATACCTAAAAGTACTTACAAATGTGTAGATATAGTGTGTCTATATGAATGTTAATATTTTTGTTTTTAAAATTTTCAGCTATGTATTTATGAGAAGAAATTTTTATTGTGAATTCCTACATTATATTCAGTGATGACGAGGTCTTAGCCGTTATACTTTCTAATTTATTACTTTGTGATTTAGTGTATGGTGAATTTTATAAATGTTTCATAAGTATTCTAAAAGTGTATTTTTAAGGAAATATACAACAGGAAAAGATATTTTAAAATACATTCATTCACTTTAACCATACAATTGTACACACAAAATAAACCCTGTAGGGTACTTCATGGATAGGATGACTTAACATAGTAAAAATGGCAATACTGCACAAAACAATTTATAAATACAATGAAATTCTGATCCAAGTTCCAGAATCAATCTATAAAGAAATGGAAGAACTAATCACCAACTTTATATTGAAATGAAAGAGATTCACGATAAGGGAAGCACTACTAAAGAAGAAGGAAAAAAGGAGGCCTCTTACTTCCCAACCTCAGTATCTACTACACAGTTACAGTAATCAAAAAAGTGTGGTACTGGAACAACCACAATTATGTAGAACAATGGAACAGAATAAAGAACTCACAAATAAATCCATCCACCTACAGGCAAGTGATTTGTGACAAAGGGGCAAAACATATTAAAGGAGAAAGAGATGGTTGGTTAAACTGGATTCTCGAGAGAAGCAAAACCAGTGATACAGCAGCTATAGATAGATATAGAGATAGATGATATAGATATACCAGGGGGTACCTCCAACCCAAATTCTTTTCAAAGTTATGTATTTAATTATATTTTTATCAAATAACCTCAAAAGTTATAAAACAACCTTCAAAGTACTCTCCATTCCAGTTACTACATTTGTCAAATCTGTGACTCCATTCTTGGAAATGTTTTTCACATTCATCTGTTTGGATGGCTAACAGTACTTCCCCCTTTTATTTCTTCACCTCGTCTATGTCATCAAATCACTGTTCTTTCATGTCCCTCTTCTTTTGCAGAAACAAAAAGCCGCTGCACATTGTGAGGTCAGGTGAGTCAGGCATGTGGGGAAGGAGAAGCATGCTGTTTGGTGTACTGAGATGACTGCCTGAGCAGGTACTTTTTGTGGTGGCAAAACCAGTCCCTGTCTGTCACAAATCAGGCATCTCTTGCTGCACACCATTACATAATCTTTTCAGAACCTCTAAATAGAGAGCTTGTTTAGCAATCTGACCTGGTGGAATGAATTCTAAATGCACGGAGTCAACAGTTTCCTCTGTTGAGGAAGTTGACGGACATCCAGAATGAGGTTTGTCATCAATTGAAATTTCATCTTTTTTGAAATGAGAAAACCACTCATACACTTGAGTTCTCCCCAAAGTGCTGTCCTTGCAAGCTGTTTTCAACATCAAAACAATTTCTGTGGCATTTTTCCTGAGCAGAAAACAAAATTTCACACCCACACACTGTTGTCTTAAATCAGCCATCACAAAAAACGAGGTTTGAGTGAAATTGCTTTTACAAAAAATATTCACTGTGACTGCAGAGAAACTTCCCAGGAGACACCACTGGGTGCACTAACTCAGAGTGAGTTGCTCGATGCTGGCCTAGCAGGGGAAAATGCTTACAATGTAAGCTCCACTTCCCCAGCACTATTCCATTTTGGGGGGGATGGAAATGTATCTAAAGAAAATGGGTGACATAGTTGCAAAAGTGGCTATTTTAGTCTGAGTTCCAAGTCTGCAGGTCAGATGTTTCTCCTAACTCAAAGACTTTGGGAACTGATGACCCTAATAAGGAAAATGACCATGGACTTACATTAGGCTGCAGCCATCGATGAATTCAAGGTCAGCGGGTCAAGTGGCAGACGAAACATGGCTCCCAAGGTCAGTAAGCAATATGGCAGACCTTTGGCTCAAACTCAGAATCCAGACCCAACTAAAAGCAAACAAGCTTCCCATAGTGTACACTTATACAGAAAGTAGGTCATACCCACAAGAAAACTTGCTGTCAATTGCATCAGTGTTGGATCTTAAGTTAGTGCTTGCACTCCACCTTAAATTTTTTTCAGTTGCTTGGTTCACAGAAAATTCCATTATGGTGTGGATCACATTATGTTAGATGACATCCTGGTGATTAATAGGTCTCAAATGCCAAACCACTGCATATACTGTCCCAGCCAAGTTGACACAAAGCCTTACTACCACAAACGGTCTCTTCAAAATAGTGTTGGCAAAATAAGATTTATAGTTACATTAAAAAGAAATAGGAGCAATACCTCACAAAATTAACATATGATGTACTAAAGACCTAAATGCAAACCTTAAAACTATTTTTAAAATGTATCATTGAAAACCATAGGGACAAATTTAGGGGTTCCTATACATAAATACACCATCAAACACAGTGAGAAGCACACAAATTATGGAAGACAAAAAATGAGTAAGAGTTCCCAAAAATAAGATGTGTATGTACATCCGGAGCAGGGAGTATTCCCTTCTGATGTGCAGAGGGCTACTGTGGGCTAGAAATGACCCAAAGACACCTCACAACAACAATAACAACAGTGTGTACATCACGAGATTTAGCCAAAAAATAAAAAGATTACCTGCCAATGGGGACATTTTGGCCACTGACAAATCAGACAAGGAACTGTTCTCTAAAATCTATACAAAATTTCATCACCTCAACAAAAAAGGTGAATTACCCAATTTTCTAAAAAGGCAGGCACTTAAAAATGAACAGACACTACACCAAATTCAGAGACCCAACAAGCATATGAAGAAATGCTCCCCATCATTAACCATTCAAGTGTTGTAGATAAAATAATTACGAAATGCCACCTCAGCCCTGACAGTGGTAGCAGTGTTCAAAGGGACCTAAAATAACAAATACCGGAGAGGGTACAAAGATATTGGAATCCTTATAGCTACAAAACCGTACAAACACGATGAAAATCAGTACGGTGCTTTCTCAAACAATTGGGAATAGAAATTCTATATGACTTAGCATTTCCTATAGTTGGTATATAGGAATAAAGAAATAAATGACATAGCATAACAGATATAAGCACACTGATGTTCATGGATCACTATTTACACTAGGAAGAAGATGGAAATAACTTAAATGCCCATCAGAGGGGGAATGGTACACATTTATAATGGAATATAATGCAATATCAGAGAATAATTATGAATTTTTGTGAAATACCTCATGACATGGCTAGAATTGCAAAACATTATTTAGAATGCAATTGGTCAATTATAAAAAGAAAATTGTTTTATGAGGCCACTGTTTTTAATAAATAAAAGTTTTCATAACTCATCCCCACCCAGACTTTGATAGTTACCTAGCATGGGAAAAAGAGGGAGATAAGTGGAAATAATAGGCTAGACACAGAGTTTCTCCACCTGTGGGTCCCAATGACCCTTTCACAGGGGTTGCCTAAGAACAACCCTTTCACAGGGGTTGCCTAAGACCATCAGAAAACACATTACAATTTATATTATGAGTCATAACAATAGCAAAATTATAGTTATGAAGTATCAATGAAAATAATTTTATGGTTGGGGGGTCACCACCACATGAGGAACTGCTTTCAAAGGTCGTGGCATTAGGAAGGGTGAAACCACTGGGAAAGAGGGTACACAGGTGTTAACTCAGGTGAAAGGGATGTTAACTAACATCCAACAAGAGGTAAATAGGGGGAACGTGATGGAAACAGAGCAAACTACTGGGATCAGTTAATAAGTTATTGAATGCAAAAGTCATAGTCTGACCTCTAAACCCTCACTTAATTCACAGTGAAAAAGTTTTTCCAAGAAAGAGGGTGCAGGGACAAGTTATGAGAGGCAGTCTCCAAAGACTGAATCCGTCACTTCCTTCCCTCCTGGAATACATGCTGCTAACAGTTTTGAAAGTGTCTATTTTTGTACCTCTTAGAAATGACTCTATGACTTGTCCTGATGTAAATAATTTAGCAGACGTGGTAGTATGGCCATCAAAATCCTAATCTTTGCTAAGCTTGACAATTTCCACTTTTGCCAGCCACTGTGCCTTTGAAAGTATAGGCTAGACGTGGGTGTGATGAGCTACCACATAGAAAGTAAAAGTGCCTTGGGAAAAGGAGTAGTTACATGGAATTTATGCTACAGATAAACCCCTCAGGACCCATCACGAGAGTAGCAATACCAGGAGGGGAAGAGGAAGGTGGGGGAGAAAGGGGAACCGATCACCATTATCTACATATAACCCCCTACCTGGGAGATGGACAAAAGAAAAGTGGGTGAGGGGATCCATTGGACAGTGTAAGACATGAAAAAAATGGTAAATTATTGAGGGTTCGTGAGCAGGGGAGGAGGAAAAATGAGGAGCTGATACCAAGGGCTCAAGTAGAAAGAAAATGTTTTGAGAACTATGATGGTAACAAATATATAAATGTGCTGGACACAATGGATGGATGTATGGATTGTGATTAGAGTTCTACGAGCCCTGAATAAAACTGATTTTAAAAAAGAGTATCATGCTATATTGAAAATGTATTAACAAAACCTCAAAATGTTCATCATTGTACTTCAAATAAGTATATTGTTGGGTATAATGTTTGTTACATCTGTAGTACCCTCTAGAAGAAAGCCCAAGGGGTAAATAGATTTCAGTGCTTACTGGGATAATTGTCTTTCCCTTTAAAAATTGGCTTATTTCGACACCATAGATATTGTGATTTTTTTTAACTTTATTTTATTTTGCTCAGACAAAAGAATTTAGAATTAATTTTTGGTCTTCCTTGTGCAAGTATGCAAGGCCTCATTGCCTAGTATGTGTGTTCAACAGAATCCTGCTTCTATCTTGATTTGTTGATATTCACTTATCCTTGGTGTCATTTTCCTTACTTATTAATGTATTTTACTTTTCAGTATCTATATTTCTATGACCCCAAATCCAAAACATGTTCACTACCATCATTTTAACTCAGACTAACTCGTTATTGTTGTGTTGTTGAGTTAGTGCTGAGTTGTGAAAAAAACTAAACCAAACTCATCATTTTCAAGTAGATTTCAATTCATAGCCAACCTATGTAGTGCAGTGGGTCAAGCGGTGAGCTGCTAAGCTCAGAGGCAGCATTTGAAAGGACCGGCCCACCGGCAGGAAACAGACTAGGCTTTGTACTGGTAAGACATACAGTTGTGGCTTTGGTAACCCTCAGAGGCAGCTCTACTCCACTTTGTAGGTTTCCTCTGAGTGACTCCAGAGAGAGTGTCAAAGGCTGTGTATCTTTACAAGTGCAGAGAGCCTCATCTTTCTCCCTTGGAGAAATTATGTAGATCTCCACAAATCCCACGCACACTTGGAAAATGCTTCCACAAAGCAATGATAAATATTATACAGGTAAAAATCACCAGCAGCTCCATGGGAGAAAGATTGGAATTTCTACTCCGATAAACAGTTCCAGTCTCAGCAACCCACAGGGGCTCACTGTGAGTCAGCATTAGCTTGATGGCAGTGAGGATGGAACTTTTAATATTATGGATTATGACTCAAAGTAAAGACGACCAAAATCTTTACAACTGGACTAATAGGTAGCAGCATGGCAAATGGAGAAAGAAGAGTTTAAAGTTGTTAAGGATTTTGTCTTGCTTTAATCCACAGTCAATGCTTAGGAAGCAGCGGGCAAAAGATTAAAAGAAAACTTGCATTGGGTAAATCTGCTGCACAAGGACCTCTTTAGAGTATTGAAAAGCAGGGATGTAACTTTGAAGAATCAGGAGCACCTGGCCCAAGTCATGATATTTTCAATTGTCTCAGATGCTTGTGAAAGTTGGACATTGAACAAAGATGACTGAAAAAAGAATTGATGCATTTGAATTATGATGCTGGAGAGAATATTGAAAGTACTATGGACTGCTAAAAGGACAAACTGATCTCTATTGAAAGAAGTAAGAGAGACCAGTCCCTGGAAAAGGACACCGTGCTTGGTGTAGTAGAGGGGCAGCAAAGGAGAGGAAGATCCTCCATGAGATGGATTGATTTGGTGGGATCAAATATATAGCCAATTTTGAGGATGGCATAGAACCAGGCAATGGATTGTTTTAGTAGCTATGGGTTGAAACTGATGTGTTGGCACCTCACAACAACATGCGTACACAAGCATGAATTTGAATTACTAATCTATTGTTATATACTCATATCTGGAAATAATGGTCTTTACATTTATATCAGAATCAAGAATCTGCTACCAAAGTTGTGTTAGATCCAAAAAAAAAAGAGGGCTACAATATTTTATACTGTGAATTTTATAGATTTGAACATACTATACAATAGAAAAGAAACTTATTCAGATGCATATTTTTTAATCCTAGAGAAAATGTCTTCTCTAGATGCCAACATCTTTTCAGATCTCGGGCAGCTGAACATTACAACTTGCAAGCCCTTTCATGTTTTATCGGTGAGTCTAGAAGTGGTTTAAGTAGCTAATTTTATACTTTCTATTTTTAGAAAATCATCTTCATTTATCCTACTCAAAGAACAAAAAACCTTTCCCCAATTCACAGTCAATTTTCGTTCAATAAATTTTAAAAGAATATGTGATTTTCTCTGTATCTGTTTGTTTGGAGGCAGGGAAGATTGTGAAATTAAATTTGACAGGAGACCTATAAGCTTTCAACTATGGGACATCAGTGCTCAGAAAATAAAATTACCTAGTCTGAAATCTTTGTAACATTCTCATCCCGTCCTTCCTTACCTAAAATTGATTCTACTTCCATTCTCCTGTATTTGGTCTTAATGTAACACTTGGAAGAGCATATGATTGTGATAAGGGCGGTATCAAGATTTTATCACTCCAATACTAATGCTATTCCATGAAACCAAACCAAAGAAACGAACAACACATACACACACACACACCAAAAATAATCGTTTTAAAAAAACTCGCATTGGATTATTCCAACCCAAAACAGCCCTATACAGAGTTCCCATGACTGTAATTCTTTACTAGAGCAGAAAGGCTCATTTTCCTTCTGAGAAGGAGCTGGTAAACTTGCAGACCAACGTCTAACCCGCAGTGCCCCCTGCACTCTTCATTCAATGAAACTAACCTCTGAAATAATAGCTCTTTGTGCAGTTCTGATGCAGAGTGCCATGGAGTTGATTTTGACACATGGCAACCATATGATTAACTCAATGCATCTCTGCTAATGCAAACTCAGCTGGTGACCACCACCCATCACACAAGGGGAGCATGATGAGGTTCCTAATGACACAAATATCTACAGCTTCTAAAACCCACAGGGAACTTAACTGTATCCTCCAGGGTGGTTATGATTCAAAACCAACTCAAAGGGAGTGAGTTTTGACATTTGGGCTCATGGTGAACAGTGTGTCACCCAGCTTAATTGATTGAATCCATGCATATTTCGATTGACAACCTAATGCCCTATCAGTTAGTTTAAATATTGTATGTATATTTTCACATCTGCCTGGGCCAATGTGCCTGCTGAAATACAAGAACCACTTTATGATGATGATTTGGAGCTCAGAAGAATAGTCTGGATAGATTAATATGGGTTTTCTATCATTATCATCTAGATGGGGAAATAAATGAAGATAAAATGATCTCAAAGGTGGCGTGGAGTTAAAACAGAGAAAGCCAAGGGCACCTATGCAAATAGCTGAGGATGGACAACTCATGAAAGCAGTCAACCAGAAAGGCAAGTGTAGGAAGAAGGAAACCAGAACCGTGCATCTGAGAATCAAAAGAAAAGAGCGACAGTCCAGGAAAAGGTGATGACCACAGTCCAACGCTGGGGAAGCGCCAGATAGGAAACGTGTCCACAGTGTTTGCGCTTTAGAGGTTATCGACTCTATTCTTAGGGCAATGTCAGTGAGGTAGTAGATGCAAAACTAGTTTCAGAATAAACATAATAGGATTCAGTAAGACTGCTGTCGTCTTAACGGTCATTTCAAGCATCTTAGTTGAGGAGAAAAAGAGAGAGAATAAATTAAATGTTCAATGTTATAGGGTCAGTGAAAAGTTTTATATGACAACAGAGACTATAGCTAATATATATAATGAACCAAGAATAAGGGGTAGGAAAGGTTAAATTATTCATAAAGGTGGAAGGGTAATTTTGATGAAACAAAGATCAGAGAAAACAAGAGGATCTGATTCAGTGCATAGATGGAAAGATTAACCATAAACAAGAGAAATTCCACCTTGCTGAAGAGGGAAGGAGGGATAAGAATGGTTACGTTGAATCTAAGGTAATTGGTGGGTGCTCAAAGTTGAAGAAATATATATTAGCAGAAAACATTTATATTTTTTTTTCTTAAAGTTGCCTCCACCAAATGGAAAAACATGCTCCATATTTTAGTTCCAATACTTTCAAATGATGGTGAGAAAATCCTCAGGTGTCTTATTCACAGTCTTGAAGATTTCCCTACATAAAAAACTCACTCCTTTTAATTGGCTTTGGAGACATTTAGCACAAAAAATTCAAATGCCGCTTCTTACTTCCACATTTATTATGGTAATGAAAAGGATGCAATCTGTCATATTTGAAAATTAAAAGTAAAATGTTTTATGACATAGAAAATTGGAGGCAATGCTATATCGGGAAATGACAATAAGTTCTATTCTGATGATATTTCAGGATTTTCAGGACACATGACTATTGTAACTTAGATCACTTATTTTAAAATAGGTTGCATCAATTACAGGAAGATGAGCAATGGTCTGAAGACAAACACACAGGGAAAACCAATAAGCTGCTATAAATGGAAACTCTCTTTTTGTTGTTGTTCACAACCCAGTGAGCTCATATCTGCAGCGTGTCTGGGATACAGAAGCTCTGGAAAGTCTTTACTCTGGCACCTGTACTCACCAGAATTGAGAAAGAAGGCACTGGAACGGGGGAAGAGCAGACACACTTAGACCGCTGATCGAGACCACTGCTCAACAGAGAGGATCTGTGAGAAGTGACCTAACTACTATCAGATTGTTTTTGCTTTGAAGTTGCTTACCTGTGTCTAGTGTAATCCAAGGCAGGGTGTCCCCCTATCTCCAAGGTAGGATTTTTAAAGGCTGCATGATCTTTTGGAAGCAGACTGCTAGGCCTGTCTTCTGAAATGTTTATGGGTGAGCCAGAACTGCAGTCTTGAGCTCTTAACTGTTTATATTACCTAGATTGTTGGGTTGTTTTTTTTTACTTAGAATGTAGATATTAACCATACTTGATGATTTACCAAGAAGAATTAGCTTTAATCCCAACTTTCTTCCCCGTTAGGGTCCATGAATATCCCCTGCATTCTATTCCCCAGCCTTAGAGGTACGGTACTCCCTTAAAGGAGAGAGCCAGATTTGAGAACCAAAGTTCTGATTTTTTTTACCTGAGCTTTAGATCCCTATCTGTAACTCAGAGAAATATTTAATGTGTATTTTGCTGTGTTATTGGTGAAACAAAATAATAAATATATGAAACACAGATTTGGCACATAGAAAATATTCAAGCATTTCTCTTCAGCAATCGTATCATGGAGGTGAGCACACAATGATATGATTCTTTGTTCTTGGATGCCTGATAACTGATCCCTTCGGCACCTCGTGATCACACAAGCTGGTGTGCTTTTTCCATGTGGGCTTTGTTGCTTCTGAACTAGATGGCTGTTTGTTTACATTCAAGCTTTTAAACCCCAGACACTATATCTTTTAATAGCTGGGAACCATCAGCCTTTTTCACCACATTTGTTTATGCACCCACTTTCTCTTCAGCAGTTGTGTCGGGAAGGTGAACATCATAGAATGCCAATTTTAATAGAAGAAAATATTATTGCATTGAGGGAGCACTTGAGTGGAGGCCCAATGTCCTTCTGCTACCTTAATACTAAACCTATAAATATATGCACATGCTCACCTTCCCAACACAATCACTGAAGACAAATGAGTACATAAGCAAATGTGGCGAAGAAAGTTGATAGTGCCTGGCTATCAAAAGATATAGCAACTGGGGTCTTAAAGACTTGAAGGTAAACTAGCGGCCATCTAGCTCAGAAGCAACAATATTAATTAATTAATTAATATTAATTAATATTCTTGTTAACGGAGTTCACATGGTGTTTTATTAAATAGCTAATATATTTAATAAAATTAAATATATTTATATTATGCATATGTGTAGACTCCTAGTTGTGGTGATTATAAAGAGATAAAAACTATATATTTTAATAAATTATGCCTACTGTAAACAGTTAATTACATGCATGGTGTCCATAATGTTCATTGTTTCAATACACATGGACCTCAAGTACCACAGCTTAATTAAATAGTACAGACACTAAGCAGCACTGGCCACATTTGAGTTATCACTGCAGAGTTTTATGAAAGGCAGATTTTTCTGCTAGTCAGTCCACAAGTGCTACATAAATAACAGATTACACATCGTGATCAATGACAAATAACATCACTTCTTTAAAAGCTTGCCAAAGGGTGGTCAGTACATATCTGTCACTCAGTCAATTCACAGTCAACAAAGTGAAGTGGTTGTCATTTTCTTGTCTTTCAAGCATAAACCCATGTGACATTTTATAAAACTGAATACTCAAAATGAAAAATCCACCGGTAAGGATAAAATAACAGAAAAAGGTAAAAATGATTATGCCGAACATAAAATTTAAAAATATACGGAGTTAAAGAAGAAATAGCATTCACTGGAATGCTGATAGTTCTTCCATGTAAGCAATACTATGCACCAGTCAGAGAACTTGGTAATGGTGAACTTATTGGTAATTATGTCACTTTGATCTGGCTTGATTGCTTATACTTACAAGTTTGCACTACTTTGTAAAGACTACATATACCTACCAATTAATCACTCTAAATTTTATGACACACCATTTTGTCTTGCTTTTTTGGGAAGTGCTCCCATGGAATTGTGTTCCTATGAAATGTGTGAAATTTCTTCTTACAACTTCAGAAAATGGCAGGGGACCCATTGTTCATAAGTATTACAGATGAGGCGTTTTTCTTGTTTTTTTTAATGGAAAGTATAATTCACATGTCTCAAGTAAGATGAGAATTAAACATCAAAGGTGATAACAGAATTAAGACATTGGCTTTTAAAATGTTCACAGTACTAGTATGCTGGGAGCATTTCCTAGTAATTCTGTGATCAGGACCATACTATTTCCAATTAATAGGCTCTATCAATTAATGTATTGAAGACTGTTAAATATAAAATATCATCCTAACAAGATACTTTTCTGAATTTTTTTTCTTAGGGAAAAAAACATGAAGAATATTTTACAAAACTTACATGATGGTTGAAAGAATTAAGCCTAAGTATAGTACTCAGTACACAAGACTCTATACATATTCATAATTGGCTCCTCTTTCTGTGAACAATCATAGATTTTGAATTAATTTGTTGTTACTTATGACAGTGAAACAGCAAAGCATCTACACACCGTAGTAGAATGGAGGATAATAATGTCATTCCAAGAATAAAAAACTCAGTGGAACGGCAATATGTCAATATTTCAATTGAAAGATAGTGACCAGTATTCAAGATAGGGTAATCTTTGCATGCAGACCCCAGCCAACATCGAAATCCACCACAATGGCAATGCAGACCAAGACAATAATACAGAATATAAGATGCTTCATTGTAAATTTCTTTTTGTATTCTCACAAATGCCCCATGGTATCCCTTTGGTTGGGCAGTTTCCTTGTTTCCTTTTCTAACTTTCACACACATATGAGGCTGCTCATGTTGTTTGGGTCAGGTGCACCTTAGTCCTCAAAACGACAACATGCTTGCTCTTCTACACTTTAAAGAGGACTTGTGCAGCAGATTGACCCAATGCAGCGCGCCATTTGGTCTCTTGACTGCTGCTTCCATGAGCTTTGACTGTGGGTCCAATTAAGACAACGCCCTTAGTAATTTCAATATTTAGTCTCTTTACCATCATTTTACCTCTTGATCCAGTTGTGTGAATTTTGCTTTTTTTAATATTGAGTCCAAACCATACTGAAGGCTGTAACTGCTGATTTTCATCACCAAGTGCTCCAAATCCTCCTGGCTTTCGGCACATCACAGGCGGTTACTAGTAAGTCTTCCCCCAATAACGATGAACATTCACCCTATAGTCCAGCTTCTTGGATTGTTTGCTCAGCATATAGATCAAAGAAGCATGGATAAAGGATACAACTCTGATTCATATCTCTTTTTAAATTAAATCATTTTGTTGGGGCTCTGACCAATATTATAAAAATTCGTATTTCAATTAAATCAAGCATAATTGTAAAATTGCTGCTACCATCTTTTACAAAACATTTTATTTCTTCTTAACGTCCTTGATAGTCGCTCTGCTTTTACCCCTCCCTATGAACCCTTATTATCATATCAATGTATGTATTTTTCCATATCATCCCATCCAATGGAACTGCTCACCTACAGTTCTGTTATTCATTTCCCTTGAGGGGGATTATATAGTCATCATGGCCGTTCATTCCCCCTTTACCCCCTCTCTTCCCAAACCCTAAAAGAATCCTTATTCCCACTTCTATTTCTGAAGGGTTTATCTATTTTGGATTTCATGCATCAAATGAACTTAATTATACAAATGAACACACACCGGTTTAACAAGATTAGTGAGGTAAAACTAAGATCAGAATCATATCTTTCTTGACATTAGACCATGTACTCTTCCCTTGTTCTATTGGAATGACCACCTCTTTGTCCATGGGCAGGTTCAGCATGAGCAGAATGAAATAAGAAGTTCCCATTCTCAATATAATCAATAGTAGATATCAATTTACATGGATGAGGGAAAAGCTATATACATAAGAGAAAGAAGAATATAACATGACTAATAAAAGAAGATTGTGTATGTAACAAATCATAATTTATAAGTAGATATGTAGGTATATATATCAAGCTGAACAGATGTGGTATGGCCTAAGGGAGTGCATTCATGGTTATATATTGACTTGGTACAGGATATGTCTACATACATATCTCTATGTGCTGCAAATATATCTGTGGATATACTAGACCACTCAGGAGCAAAACTATAAAAACTTCTTAGCCATACCAAACACCTTGACAAACTGAATCCCTGGGTTGGGATTAGGAGTTGACATCTAAGTCAATGGGCATAACATGGTCCACACAAGTAACATTCTATATCTTTCTCTGTGAATAAAAAAACTGGGTCTTAAAAGTTTGCAAGAAACCATCTAAGATGCAAAATTTGGTCTCTTCCCATCCAGGGCAAAGAAGAGTGAGTATATCAAGGGCTCAAGGAAAAGAATGCACCCCTGAGAAGTAAGGGTCCAGAGAACATCAGCCTTCACTACCTGGAGACTAGAATGACTAACCGGTACTTGGCAATCAATGTTGACTTTTCAAAAAGTGATCAAAGTAGGGAGGTTATGAATGAAGTTGGGAAAAAATGTAGAACAAAAGTCAAAATCATAAAAAATACCGATTTACTGGACGGAGAGAGACTGATAGAACATTCTAGATTTTAGTCTTGAAACCAAACAAATTCACTGCCATTGAGTTGACATTGAATCTTAATGACCATATAGGACAATGGTCCTTAGACACCCTTTAAACCTAGATCTAAATCTGTCCCCAGGAATCACCTTTCAGTCAAACAACAGACAGTTTTGTAAAGTAATCAATAACACATAGACTAATCAACCATATAAAGGGAACCATTTGCCCAGAAGCAAAATTTGAAAGGAAGGAGACAGGGAAAAAAACAAAATTAAAATTGGGAACCCAAGGAGAGAGTACAGAGAGCGTTTTTATAATGAGGGAATTACAACTAATGTCACACACACACAACGTGTATAAGTGGTTTGTTTCACCCTATCTACAAGAAAATACCCCAAATCAACAACAATTTTTATTTTAGGTGGTATGGTAGTTAGCTAAATGTATGTCAACTAGACATTCCTGGCTAGGAGTGGAGTCAAATCCATCAATCAAATCACAGTCTGATGACGCCTTAATGGTATAAGAGTGTGAGAGAATGGGAACTATCTTCATCCCCTTTCACTTTCCTGCTTGTTGGTCACCATGAGAGCTGCTGGAGCCCCATCATGTTTCTAGCAGCCTTGGATCCACATGACTTTGCAAATAGCTGGCTGTGATCCTCCTGCATTCTTCACCATTGAATGTGACTACGTGAGTCAGAAAGGGACTTAAGGGCTTATCTTAAACTTATGGGCTTGAGTTGGACTGAGCTGGGATGTTTTCATGAAAAATAATTATTCCTTGATATCACACTCTTTCTTACACATATATGAATGTCACTGGATTTATTTCTTTAATTAACCTGGCCTAACAGAGGTGGTATGTTTGAACCATGCAAATCTCAACTATATTTAAGAATAATGCTTATTTTATTGAGTCCTACTTAAAATGATTGTTGCTTTTTCATCTTTTCTTTAAATAAAATCTCAAAAAAGCCACAAAGCTCAGTGTATATTTTAATAGAGTAAAACACAACATGGATGACTATAGAAACACGTATGGGCATTTTGGACTTAAATCATGAGAGGATAATATAGAAAATTAAAGCATACAGATTTAGAAAAAAATAATTTCATAGAAGTTCTGGAGGAAGGACTTCTAATTATTCAAAAAGAAAATGATATTTGTTAAGACCAAATGTTTTCTCAATGTTATCTCATATAGGCTTGGGTGGAGGTGATTTACAACTTGCCCCTGACTCTCTAATTAGTTAAGTGGGGATTCACACCCTAATTTTTAGATTTTTTTTAAACCCATGATCATTCAGCTGCTCCATGTGTTCTCCTGGGATATTGCCTATCAATGTTTGTACATAAGTGGTAAAATCTGATCATTGAAATTGCTTTGCATAGTCTAAAAATAAGTGAGCTTGTAAAGACAAGATGAAAATATGTATATTTGAGAAAATTGTCATATATAAAAATATTGTGGTTGGTGATAGACATATTTGATAAGTAGGAGGAAGGTGGATAGAAGTTATTTTGGGGGTTTTGTCAAAGATCTATAGCTTTTAAAAAATTATTCCAAACTCTAAAACAGACATTGCTTTGTCATTTTTGTTTTAACTTTCATGTATTTTGAGACTGAATGTATGCCAGAAAATGAGTAATTTGGACATAATTTGTCTATCTTATTTATCCAAGTAGAGATCCATAAAATAAAATTTCAAAGATTCCTATTGTCTTCCTATTTTGACAGTTTATCACCACCACCATAACCACCCCCATGGAAATTGGGTCTGTACAACATAATACTAGCATTAACTATCATTCACTGTAGTATAAACTTGGGTTTTTCTGAGTGGAAAAATGAAATTTCACACTCTAACTAGAATAAAACAGTTAAGATAAAGAAAAACTATAACCAAAAAAATTCTCATACAGTGAAGACAAATGAAATGTTTGACTCAATATGATGATATAAGGATTCAGTTTCATTGAAAACGTTTTCCTTTATACTCACTTTCCAAACTGACTCTTCGTTGATCAAAACTGAAATGAAGCTACAATAATATACTGTGATCATACATCTGCTGTATTCTCCTTTTAGGCCGTTTCAAATTTTTTACCTATCAAAGCTTATTTGAAGGACTAAGCAATATAATTATTAGGTATGAATACTTGTCTTTCTGCAGATTTTGCTCTCTTGAAGTAATTATTCAATAAGGCCTTGAAACTGAAATCATAGGGAAAATGTGCATTCATATGTGTAATGCTATTCGGGTTCTCTCTGTAAAACTATGGAAAAGAATAACAAACCCAGGATTTTCTCTTTTGAGTAAGAAAAAACTAATGGAGCAAAATGGTGCTGAATCCCAGCAGATTACATAACGTCCTGAAGAGTCTAGCTGTCACTGGTGTAACGTCCTAATTAATTTGCTGTAAGAGGAGCAGCATGAGAGAGCTGGATCTGTATTGAAGACTATTGTTAACTTACTTCGAGTGTAAAATTTATATTACGTTAGGTAATAGCATCCAGCAGCATTATGAATACCGGATGTAATTTATGTTTCCATTTAGAGGCTATGTTTATTCTGCTAACATATTAACAACATTCTAAGCATTCTTACATGACAGCTCTTGTATATATTAATGGTAACGTAGACATTATTTCCCCCTCCATACACTGGCACAGCTGCATCTTACAGAACTTCAGTAAATAAAGTAAAGTTTATGGGTTTAGGAGGATATTAGCTTTAAGTATTAAAGGACAGGAAACCAAAGGATACAGAATTTGAGTTGGCTACTGAATTGATCAATTCATTCCTACAGCAGCCTTCCTCTGCAGTGCAAGGAGCAGAAAGAAAAGCTGTTTTTGTTTTGCTTTTTAGATGACTAACACCTTGATGAAATATTCTAGGAAATAAAATACAAAGATATTTAAATTGTATTATTCATACATATACTTATTTTGTAGTATGTCCACTGAGACATATGTGACATATTGTAAGTGACAGTGACCATGTTTGCAACAGAAGGAAACACTGCCCTGTCTCGGGCCACTATCACAATCATCGCGGTTTCAGCCAATGCGGTAGGCCCTTTATCAACCTTTTGTCTTTTTTGGCAAACCACCTACTTTACCAAGTGTCATGTTCTTCTAAGGGGACTGATCGCTCCTGATACTATGTCAAAAGTAAGTGAGATGGCATCTCCCATTCTTGTTTCTAACCTTCTGACTCTCCTTCTTCCAAGATCAATTTCTTCCTTCTTCTGGCAGTGCATGGTGACTTTAATGTCCTGCACCGATGCCACAATGAAATCTGTCTGTCTTCCCTGGTCTTCCTTATTCCCTGCCCAGCTTTGCATAGAGACTATGTGACAAAAACTACCGTTTCTTGGATCAGACACACCATAGCCTTTAGTGCCACCGTTTCTTTTTAACACTTCAAGGGCATTTTGCGCTAGGTTTTTCCAAAGCAACATGTTGTTTCATTTTTTAATAAACAGCTTCAGCAGAATATATTCACATATCATACAATTCAATCATATAATCCTATTAAGAAAATTTGTACAATCATCAATACAGTCACTTTCAGAATATTTTTTCACATACTCATTGTTGTTCCCCATTTCCCCCTAAACACCCTTAATAGTCCCATAGGTAATGATTAATCTAGTTACTATTTCTATCGATTTACCTATCTTTGATTTCAGATACAGAAAACCATTCAATATGCAGACAGATAAAACAGAGACGATTTCAATAGAAAAGAAAGCAGAAAATATTAAAATCTGCAACAAATTTAAAATGGGTCAAAAGGGAAATCAAAAGATTGGGTATTATATTTTAACCTCACCACATCTACCACAATTGACTTCAAAATGTTCTCTGTCTCATAGCAAGACTATTTACATCCCTGAGCTATGTGCAGAGGAGAATCACAGGATGCTTAATCCATGTGGGGACCTAGAAGTAGATTTTGGGCCTCCCTAGCCTTCTGCAAACCAGGTGTTCATAATTTAAGTTCTGATACCTTCCCTTCGCTCACATTGGATTTAATGTGTCCAACAGTTTGATTGGCACATAATTTACATATCATACAATTGAATAGTTCAATTGTTCAATCATATCACGGGGAATTGAACGGTCACTATCACCTCTATCTTAGAGCATTCCCCCAACACCCATGGTTGAATCACCTTTGATATGAGTTGTGCAGTCATGATCAGTTCTAGGGCTCCCCCCCCTCCCACCTTCATTAATCCCTTTCCCTTCCTATTGTCCAACCCTTACCCGTGCATTCCCTTGTATTGGTTGTTAACATTTTACACCCACTCCTGGGCTTCGCAGCTGGGAAATCCAACAGAAAACAGTGAAAGATAAATTGCTCTAAGGTGGTAAAGCTCAGATTAGCATAAAGACACAAATACAATAATACATGAGAGGGAGAAGACTCCTATTGACATTCAAGAAATCAGGAAAGAAATTTCTGACATGGAACAACTAAGATACTTGAACCCAGAACAAATTCAGGTGGTTATGTCAACAAATTCAGGAGGTCAACTGGCCAAGTATCAAGTTCAATCCAGTGTAATCAAGATTGCAATGATCTCTGCCTGATGGTAAGGCTGTTCATGGATTTCATTATTTACAATTCTTGGATCACACAAAAGGTGTGCTTCTTCCATACGGACTGAGTCGATGCCTCACTTAGATGGCTTCTTGTTTTATGACAAGCCTTAAGATCCCAGACACTATTCTTTCTGATAGATGGGCATGACCTGATTTCTTCACCACACTTTGCTATCAAACCAATGTCTTCAGTGATTTCTTCATGAGGGTAAGTATCCAATAGGGCCATGTCATAAGAACTGATTGCTGTTAGATTGAGGCTAGAATTGAGTTTGAATCCAAACTCCACTCATAAATCTATGGTTTATATATGTCTCTGGTTCACATCATTATCATTTTATTGTAGAGAAGATTTTAAATCATTCCCTGAGGTCTAAGGTAATTCTATCGCTAGTGTCATTGAGTAAGCCAATAGTCTAGAATTTAAAACACTGTTGGAAAAAAAGGGAACTAATACAATTATAGGCTGGCTTCAGACCACGATACATGAATTATTGACTTGTATAGTTTAAACTCTTTAGTGACTGGACACTATTTACAAGAGCAAAGGAGGTTGGCAATAGGCTGAAACTTTCAATAAAACTCGTTCATAAAAACAGAACCATGCCTACCAGAATAATATATGTAATAAGAAAACTAATTCATGTAATAAGAAAGCAAGGAGAGCATTAAAATAGTAAACATATGATAGTCCAGGGCCATCATTCATTGGACACCCTTAAAGTAAGAGATGGGCATTGGTTATGAAAGAATATTCTTGAAATGTCATCCCTTTCTCTGTTTATCTTGAAGCAGACTATGTTCAGAGGCTTACACGATGGAGGAAGCCTCTAATTGGGATCCAGTTATGAGAAAATTTGTTTTCTTTAAGCTGAAGTGAAATCCATACTAGAGACTGTAGACTTGAGTCTTTATCTGCTTTGCTTTCATCAAGCAAGGTTGTATCATTTGCATATCCTATGCTATCAATGAATCTTTCAGTCCAATGCTATGTTCTCTATATAGTTCAGTTTCTGAGAATATGCTATCATAATGTGTTGCAATGTGCACAGATTATATTTCCGCAACAAAGAAAACACAAGTAAACCTCTTTCTCAGATTCTCTACTATTCACCCCAAATCTGACATCAGCAATTATGTAACTAACTCTAGGTCCTCTTCTGATCCCAGATTGGATTTCTGACACTTGTTTCCTTTCTGTCTTAATTATCTTCAGTAAAATTTTGATTCTGTGTAGTATTAATGATTTTGTTTAATAATTCCCACCCTCTATTGGATCAGTTTTTCTTGGGAATGGGCCCAACTAATTCTTCCAATTAGTTGTTCAGGTCTGCTGTCATCCAACTTTCTTGGTGTGGACTTGCTGATACTTCCAGCACTGCAACAGCTTTTTGAAGAACTTCAATTGTTTTTGTGTCAGTTCCTAGAGTCTTGTTTATATGCCAATGCTTTCAGTGCAGCTTGGATTTCTTCCATTCATATCCTTAGTTCTTGGCCATAGGTTATCTCCTTCAATATAGACTACTTTCTTCTCTTGTGTACAATAACTCTGCATTTCCTTCATCTTCTTCACTATTTCCTTCATCATTCAGTATTATGACCATATACTCCTCCAATATTCCAACTTGAAGATTGTGAAAAACTGAATGCATTATTCCCTTTGGTGTTGTGACTCTGAATATTTGTCCATTTTTCTAGCATACTTTCATTGTCTTCTCAAGCCATCTTTTGAAATCTTCTGTTCAATGTTTTACATAACTTCTGCCATTTGCTTTAACTATTTTAAATTTAAGAGCAATTTTCAGAGTCCCTTCTGACATGAATTATGATGTCTCTTTAATTCCCTTGTCTCCTTAATTTTGCTTTATTCAAATTAGATATCCTTGATAACTTCTAACAAGGAATATGGTATTTGCTCACTAATGTCAATGAATCAGATGTATTCCTGAGATGATTTCTAACTTAAGGTGGCGTATACTCAAGCTCACATTTTGGCTTTCATTGGCTTGTTTTAATTTCTGCAGCTTCAATTTCACCTTGCATATGAGCAATTGATGGTCTCTCCTACAATACACCCCTGGCCTTGTTCTAACTGATGATATTTGACTTCTCCATTGTTTCTCTCCACAGCTGTAGTTGAATTCATTACTATTTATTCCATCTGATAAAGTTTATATGCATACTCCCTGTTTATGTTGTCCAAAAAGGATATTTGCAGTGAGTAAATTATTGGTCTTTCAAAATTCTATCATGACACCTCCAATATCAGTTCTGTTACTAAGGTCAAATTTTCCTTTACCAATTCTTCTTTGTTTTTAACTTTCAGATTCCAGTCATCAGTAATTATCACTGCATCTTAATTGCATGTTAAATCAAGTTAAGCCTGCATAAGTTGGTAAAAATGGACACGTTTCTTCATCTTTGGCATTAGTAGTCAGTGTAACTTTGAATAATAACCATAGAAACGTGTCACCTTGGAGTTTGTATACAATACTATCACTGACATTGTCCTAATCTGGAGATAGCTTCAAGGAATCTCTTGGAAAATGAACGCGATTCCACTCTTCTTTAATTTGTCATTCCTGGAATGGAAATTACATGATTGTTGATTCAATCAGATATTAGAGAACGCACTTGTAGCTAGAATGCAAAGAAAGAAAACAAAAAGACTTTGGGGGGTATGGGAGGAGTACGTATGTAGTACAGATCCTGAGCAGTAAACCACTGCTTGGATAAATTATGATTAAGAGGGAGAAGAAAGATGCAGTATAGAAGGAGAAGGATACACTTTCTCCTCTTCCCCCTTTTCCCATCTTGCATTCATTGATTTTCTCCATTTGTCACAAGGTACAAAATCCAAATGTATTCTTAAGAGAAGGTAGCATAGTATCATAATAGCTTCTGTTAACAGCAAATGTGGTTGTTTTGGGTGCCTTGGAGCTGGTTTTGGCCCATCGTGATTTTATACACACAGAAACAGCCCAGTCCCGTGCCACCATCACAATCGTTCCTTTGCCTGAGCCCATTTGCCTGAGCCCGTAGGAATTAATTAAAATACCACAACTCCAGTCAGGCACACGCTAGCCTTTAAAGTAAGACCCTTGCTTTTCCACAGTTTAAAGAAGTCTAGTGCAGGAAATTTATGTAATGCAACTCATATTTTGATCTCTTGACTATTGATTCCATTAGCATTGATTGTAGATCCAAGCAAGACAAAATCCTTGACTTCAACCCTTTCTCCATTTATCATGATGTTACTTATTGATTGGTTGTGCAGATTAGGTGTTCTTGATTGACCTTGCGTTGTAATCCAGCCTGAAGGCTGGGTGAAATTCTTGATCGCTATCAGTAAGTGCCTCCAGTCCTCAATCTCAGCAAGAGTGAGTCATTTGCACACAACAAGTTGTTCACAAACCTTCCTGCAGTCCTGATGATATGCTCTTTGTCATAGCATCCAACTTCTCTGATGATTTGCTCAGCGTACAGATTGAATAAGTATGGTGAAGGAGACAGCTGTTGAACACCTAACCAGGAAGTATGGTTTAAACCACTTGATTTTACGCCATGCAGTATTCCCTTGCTCTGTCAGCACACCTGCCTCTTGATCCATGCGCAAGTTCCACGGGAGCACAATGATGTATTCTGGAATTCCCATTCTTCTCCAGCTTATCCATAGTTTATGATGGTCCACACGGTTTAATGCCTTGGCATAGTCCATAAAACACAAGTAAAAATAATAGTACCAAGTTTTTAAAGATAGAATCGCTTTCAAACAGAGTTGTGACGTGTTCCTTTTCTAGAACTTTGTATGAAAGAGTGACTAGTAGAGTGAATTAAATCTCCCCACTGTCCATATGAATGATGTTTTCTGTTGAGAATGGCAATCAGTAGAACACCATAAGCACCCATGTCACATGTTCCTTTTCCTCATATAGTTCTCTTGTCCAAAACAATTACATAAAAAAATATAATCACCACAAGGAAATCTAGCCCTCTATCCACATCATATGTAACGAGAAAAGTATACTTACCAATCAAAATAGTCCAAAGTATGTTGTAGTGAGTAACTGAAACTCTCACTGGTCCACAACAAGAATTGAAGTCTTACTTGTGTCCAAGATCCTCTCAGATTCACAGCAGCCTCATTCCACATCCCCACCCCACCCCCCTTTGGGGTTCAGGATGATATAGCTAATTGACTGCCTTAGAAAGGCAAAGGATAGTACAAGGAACAATTTGTTAGATCTTAAAACATTCCTAATAATGTATATCCATGTCATTGAACACAGTACATCACATGACCGCCCATTATGTTAATAATAAAATAAATTAAAATCCCCCCCCCAAATGAGGCCATTAGTACTGTGAAATGAACCTTCTACAGTGGGGATCTTCTTATGGGGTCTTTTCTGCTGCAGGGCTCTGTACACGTCCCTCCTCTGACCTGGAATATATTCCTTCAAATGTCTGTATGACTCACTCCCTTGTTTTCCTGGGTCTTTTATTCAATGGCACCGTATGTAGCAGGACTTTGTCAGTAGCCCTGCAGAGAAACGAAATCCATTTCCTATCTTCGTTCCCTGTTCTGTTTAATAGTCTCTGGAAGATGCTTACCCAAAGCTGGAGGTTGAAATCCATCCAGAGGTAACTGGTAAAAATATGGCTTGATAATCTACTTCAGACAAATCACGTACAGAGGAATCTTACATGGCACAGCTCTACTCTGACACACACGAGGTCACAAGAGGTCAGCAGTGATCCAACATGGTATTATACAATTATGTTAAATTAACTGCATGAAAACAGGAATGTGTAGTCACTTCTGGACTGCCTTCATCTTAAGTAGTATCTAGAATAAGGTTGACATGCAATAAATATTCATTGACTCCATTCACAATTGCATGGGACATTGGCCTCTTATGGGTTAACTGGAAGGCAGCTCGGCTCTGTTTCTGTAAGTTGTGGCTTTGAGACCTTCCTCGCTTCTCTTGGCTCTTCACTTGTTCTCTCTTGATCTCCTGGCAATTACTTTTGGGGCTGGGTGATAAAGAGAAAGCATGCTAGGTTGGATATTTGGAGATTGAGGGTCTTTCAGTCTTGGCAGGGACATGCTATGTGATTCTAGGTGAGTCATTTCAACTATCAGGGCCTCCGGAAATACGGTATCAAGAAAATATGACATTTACAATCAAGATATCAGAGTGCAAGTCCCAGTCCTGCCCCTTTTCAGCTTTATTACCTTGACAAGCTCTTTCAGTTAAATACCCGCAGTCTCTGCTTCCCTTTGTGTGCAATCCCTAAAAACAAAGCGCCCGTTGCTGCTTTTCAGTTCTCGCCTGTGGCTTCCAAAGTCCCTTTGCCACTGCCCCCTGGGACGGGGATGGTAGGGGTCTGCAGGGCACCTTTCTGCCTTGCCAGCAGCTCCGTTTTAATTGGTTGTTAAACCAACTCTGCCTGCAGATGACCTCCTGGTGGGCACAACTGTCCCTCCCGTGGGGTGTTTTCCGGACTGATTTTTCAGAAGTCGGCAGTCAGGACTTTCTTCCGGGCCCCCCTGGGTTGGATTCAGTCTCCACCAAAGGCTGGTAAGGGAGCTCGCTGGTTGAGAACCCAGGGTCCCCCTGCCCCTGAAGCTGTGCTCCCAGGGAACTCTAGAGGAGATGGCAACGCTGGGAGAGAGGAAAGCCTTGCTTTTCCTCTGCTTCTTCCTGCGGGCTTCTGGTCTGCTCTCAGTTTCAGGAGTCTCAAAGGCAGGTGTGCCTTCTATGGTAGCTGTGGTTCCCCCGACATCCCCCCAACCACTGAGGCCTTCAGTTTACAGGTGGTCCCTCACTTGAAGAAAGTGCTTCCTTGGGCTCTTTTTCCTCGCTCTAGACCCCAGTTCCTCCTGGGAGTCTGCTGGGCGCCTCCCCTAGCCCATGGCATCACTCAGGGCCTTAAAAGCCAGTGGTTTAGCTCCATGCGACGACCGCTTGAAGTTCCAGGATTGGACTTACTGTCATGTCTTCACTTTATCCCCTCTGCTGTTGCTACCTCTGTGAAACCTTCGCGTTCTCTTTTTTTTTTTTTTTTTTTACTCTTCAGTCGTTAACAACAGCTAATTAATTTTCTACTTTAAACTCTTTTCTGTCCCCTGAGAGAATGGGGACTGATAATACACTCACTACCTGTCCTATCCAAGGGCTGAAATTCGTGTGAGAAGATGAGAGCTAAGAAGAGGTCATGTCTAGGAAGGATTGTCCGAAGAATGAAGTTATTGGACTGGAGACGGCCCTGTATGCACTGTGGGCTTCCTGCACTCGGAAGGCATCCCTAAAATGATACAGCATCGAATATCTCGTCCAAGAGTTAAAAAAATGGAAATTAATGCAAACTAATCCCACTCCTCTGTGGGCCTGAGAGGAAACAGACACAGTCATTTGCAGACTCTACTCGGCAATGGGGGAGTAAAAGGGACAACACACACGGTCCCCCTGGGAGGAAGGATGCGCTATGTTCAAAGGGAAGGGCACTGTTGTCGGTGCTGAGATTTGAAGAGGTTGCTATGTTTCAGAACAGTGTAACAGAGAGGTGCATTGTGCAATGCATCATTGGAAAGTTGCTGGACTGGGTGGAGGGAGGAGATTTGAACTAATGAACACGGTGGCATAGCGGTGATGTGTTAGGCTGCTGTCAAGGCCAAGCAGTTCGAAAACAGCAGCCAATCGATGGACGAAAGGCGAGATTTATATATCTAATGAGTCACAGTCTCAGAACCGAAGACAGTGAGTTGGACA
Organism: Tenrec ecaudatus; assembly: GCF_050624435.1. NCBI lineage: Eukaryota > Metazoa > Chordata > Mammalia > Afrosoricida > Tenrecidae > Tenrec > Tenrec ecaudatus. The sequence continues at coordinate 24,719,141 of NC_134539.1, read as the reverse complement.
CCGAGTTTGATAGTGAGTTTAAGACATTATTGTCCTCCAATGGCATTTTCTCCCTGCTGTTTTGAATGGCTGTTGAGTTGGTACCAACTTCCCTATCACAGAATGACTCATTGCCTAGCCCAGTGCCAGCTTCATGATGTTGCCATATGTTGAGTCCACTGTTGTGGATTTTGTGTAGTGCTTTCCCAAAGACTCGATTCATCTCCCAGACTATATTGTACATGGGAGCCACAGGTTTTCAATGGCAACTGTGGTAGTCACCTAATCTGGTGTCAATTTAAGATCTAAAGAGAGTAGGGGTGGAGTCTAGGCTGTCAATCTGGAAATAGCCAAGGAGCCTTCTGTGGGCATGGCCTTCTCCTGAGAATTCTGGGAAATCTGGTACTTCCTCCTTGGAGGCCAAAGACACCTCTCTCTCTCTGCTACTCCCTGGGAGACATTGCAGAAGACAAGCCACATGGATGTAACCAGAAATCAGAAGCCAGAAAAGCCACAGAGAAACCCCTGCCAGCACTGAGATGTTTCCATTGACATTGGATCCAAAGACTTTCTACCCACTGGTCTGTGATCTTCTGCGTTTGGCATAATTAAGTGTTTCATGAGTCTGAACAGGGCTTTATAGATTGATATAGGCAATATGGGCTAATATCTGATTTATGAACTTGATATGGACTGGCTAGGATGTTTTCTCAATGTTCAATTGCTCTTGTATATAAATCCCTTTCTGATACCCATATGTGTGTCCATGGATTTCTTTCTCTAGTCTACCCAGACTAACACAGCAACATATGGGAAGCATACTCCGCCCCCCGCCCCAGTCTTTCTGACCTCTATCAGCAATTCCTGTACATCCCTCCCAAGGCTTAGTACGTAAACACATACAAAATAAACACACCTATCTTGAAAACTGGTTTCATATGTTCTAGCTTCAGACGCTTTAGCTTATTCCTACAAACTAACAAGAAAACGGAAAGAATTTGTGGCTACCAGAATGCCTCCTCACAATTTCAGATACCATCATCCCTGAATTTAAAAAAAATGCAGTCCAGCTATCTGATAACATGTCCAGGACAGGAAGTTTCACGATAAGTCTCGCCATGTAACCATCCGCAGGAGGCTTCAATTCCATTCCAAGCAGCTCTGGTGACATGGCACATGATTTTCTCTGAAGTGAAAAATCTGAGCACGTACACCTCCAGCACAGAAATACAGTGTCTTTTACAGTCTAGTCTTGTAAGGAATGAGAAATACCAAGAGGTGGGGATCATTGGCCTATCTTACTGCTTGTGTATGACAGATGACACCATACTAAAGATTAAATGTTAAGTTCAATAATTTTCAACCTGGAATTGAAAATATGTATGTTAAATGAATACATGCTGACTGTAGATTCCTGGGACACTGCAAAAACTAGAAACCACATGAGCAAGAAGATTCTATGGACTGGTTTGGATTTCTTCAAGAAAGTTGCAGAATAAGTAAATTCCAACCAGGAGCCAAGTTATACCATTTCATAGAATTATCTTCCATTATCCTAGATGGCACTTGATAGCAGGCAAGATATCATCAAGTCAACAAGAACATCACTAATATCGCATCATTATGACATCATACAGGTTGCCAAGTTCATAACCAGTGGCATATGTGGAAAACACCACTGATTCTTGGTGGGAGTCAAACTTCAGGGAAAGTGAGTTACCTAAGATTCTCTGTACTTTGAAGCAAAAGTGAAAGTAAAGTCTAGAAGAGGCAGTAACAAAAACACGAGGCAGTAACAAACACACATAGAATTTGGAGTTAGAAAAAGACTTATTCATCTATTAATTATATCAGAGGTCTTGGACATGTTTCTAAACTACCCTGTCCCAAGTGTCCTCACTTTCCAGATGAAATTGAGATAAAAACAGAATTAGTGGAGCATTGCGGTTAAGAGTATGAACCTTAGAATCACGGTGAGATTTCATCTGCACCCACCACTTAGGATTATAAACAAGGCGACCTTGAATATGTTCTGTAACATGTGCACCTCATTTTTCCCAGTTGCAGGGCAGACAAGATGATCATTGTACTTTCCACATGGTTTGGTTGGTGAAGGTTTTATGAATCATTGTATGTGGATCCCTTAAAATGGTGCCTGAAACAGTAAGCATGAACAAAATACCAGCTATTTCCAATATTTATATTACCCCATGGGGTTGTTATCTGGAGTAAATATGGTAATGCATATGAAGCACCTAGCAATGTGCCTAGTGGTCATTCATAGCTGATAGCTAATTATACTTCTGAGAGTATTTAAAGTATTAGTTGTCATTCTTTCACAAGAGCGCGTTGGTTCATTTGGATTTCTCTACTTTGGAGCGAGAGATCGCATTGTAAAATATAGTCTCTTTTGTGTCCTCTGGGCATATTGAAAAGCAGACTCATAAGGAAAATAATACAGTTCGTGACACTGTGAAATCTGTGTTTAAAACCAGTTCCATCGCTCTTATTATTTGGGACTCTGAATAAGTAAAATAAGGTCTCTACATTGGTATGGGTCCCCAAGGCAATCTGGTGTTGTGGGATCTCCACTCCCCTTTTTGCTTCTTATAAGCAAATACCAATTTGTAATTTATTTTAGCTACAAGCTTGGCTACCATACTAATTAAACCGCGTACGACTAAACCGGAAGCGGAATGAAGCATTTTTGTTAGAATTTAATTTGCTGCGTGTACGTGCGCATAGCCTGGCTGAAAGGTAAGTCGGTGGTTGGTGTTTAGGGATTCGTTTAAAAGCATCTCTGGTTTATTTGTGCAGGCTTGCTGGAGTGCCTGTGATGGGGATTCCTGGTTACAACCTTAGAAAAGATGGCTGCTGGACTTCTCCAGGATAGCTTTGGGGGAGAGGTCAGACAGTCAAGTGCCTACCAAGTGTGTTGTACCTGACGAAATCTCACACAGAACACATGGTGCTGCAGAGATTGTGAGAGGTAGCGATTTTACTCCACAGTGACCACAAAATGAGAGGCAATACCTTCTCCTCCCTGGTTCCACTTTGCTGAGTGCTGTGCCCCAGACAGAAAGCACTGCCATCCTCTCTCTGGCCTCAGGCTAGGATCCTCCCCGATGCCTCAACTCTAGCTGATACCAGTATAGGCAGGAAGCTTCCTCCCATATCCTCCGAGCTTATGAGCTAGTTTTTCCTTGGTTACTGGGAAATAAATGTTAAAATCTGAAATCCTTGCCCTGCAGGTTCCTCATCTTTAATAATATGTACCTTCCTGAATATTGTCAAGATGGGTGCATTATGTATGATGTCACTGTGCAAATAATGGTCCCCCCTTACCTGTCCGTCTTTATTGATAGAGGAAGAAAGGAGGGAAGGAGGTTCTTCAGTAGGCTGAGATTTTTAATTAAGCTTATAATGTTTTAAAAATCAGTACTACTCAATGATTACATTTTTTTCCGTGTGTATGTGCAAAGAGGGATGACATTAGATGGTGGAGAAGATGTAAAGCCTGGCTCAAATAGGAGATTAAACCTCTTTCACAGGAAGAATATTGCAGATTTTTTAGGAAGTCTAGAAGCATGAGTGAAGTATGCTTGCCCTGCTCCCTGTAGGAGAAGTCTCAGGAGTCTAAGGAGAGTGGCAGCCAGTGAGAGCAGAGGAATAGGAATGATATTACAGGTGGAAGGATTATCATTGTAGACAGTCACTGATGACAGTAACACAACAAGATATTGATGCTGCCTCCATAAACTTTGATCATTACGCAGGTCAGACCACTGGACCATGGCACCCAGGGCTTGGGCTTCTTCAAGTAGCCAACAGGAGACTAACACTGGTCAGGCCATAGGCTTCCCAGCCAGGCTTATTAATACTGCATGTGTAACTTACTGCTATCAAGATGATTTCCACTCACAGTAGCTTTTTAGGACAGTGTGTTAGACAGGGTTCTCTAGGGAAACAAAATCAGAATGCTAATACTTTTATGTATATATTTATACAGAGAGATAGATATATGACATAAGAAATAAACAGTTAATTAAATTCTAAAGCAGTACAAATGGCTCAGTACAAATCACTCCTGTGAGACAGTTGTGAGACACTGAAAGTCCTTCAAGTCTTTAGGGCCACCAGGTAGTCCTCTGTAGAGCAATTCAGGCTCTCTGGGCACAGGCAGCAAACAGCAAGGCAGGTCACCAAAAGTCAGCCAGATGACAGGGTCCAACAGTCCCCAGCTCAAGAGGTGTAAATTGCAATGGTGTGGTGAAGCAATTCTTGAAGGAACCTCAACTTACAGCGACACAGTCTGTGGGTTAGGTGTCCCACAGGTAGTGTAGTTTGCAAATTGAGGCACAGAACAAGCAAGGCAGCCACACACTAGTCCAATGATCAAAGAGCGAGAGACAAAAAAGGCGAGGCTCACCGAGCCATTTAGCTCTCCGCCCTTCAATTAATCCCACATGTGTTTAGTGGCCAGGTTGGCACACTAAACTACCTCAGACAGCCTTGAGCTGCCGCTTTCAGTTTTCAAAGCTGTAAATCTGTCTGGAAGGAGAAAGCCTTATCTTTCTCCTGGGGAGTGACTGGTAGATCCCAACTGCTGACCGTACAATTAGAAACCCAACTTGTAAGCCCCAGTGCCCCCACACTAATAATATTGTTTGTGTTTATTCTATATCTCCAAGTTCTCTGTCACCTACCAACAGTCTTTATAAACATTCAACCCAGAACTAAACCTAGATGATTCCATAGAAGAACAGAAGAGAAATGCTCCATAAGGGCCCCCGCACAAGTCTATCATCCTTAAAGCTCCCCACAAGGCACAGATTGGCACATCTTTCTCTGCAGAACACCTGGTGGTTTGGAATGGCCAACCTTTCTGTTAGCACATGAGAGATTTATGACTGTGTCACCAGGGCCTCCTCAGTCAATGCATAGTGCAATAACAATGGACAAAGTTGTTCTCAAAGCAGACAGTCTGAGGAGGTACCATTAAAAAAAAGGAAATGAAAGGTTTTTTTATGAGTTAAAAAGCAATGACAGTGACAGTAATGACAGGGGAAGAGGTATATCTGAGTGGACTCAAATTGCCAATATTATGAGTAACACCCGTCTATTAATGGTTTGCACCATTCACTGCTTTCTGTGCACTTCTTAACAGAATGTACTACATCAATTACTTCATCTAATGGAATAAATATGAAAGAGAGATATTAACCATATTTCTCCAGGGTAGAATAATTCAGAAAGGCTCATCCATAAATTAGGGTATGAATAAAATGTGGGAGAAGATATACCTGTTGAGTCTTAGTCTCCTAATCTGTATGACAGGAAAAATGTCAAGATATTTCCATAAATTATGTATTATCAACAATATTGTTATTTTGTTTTCAAATATTCAAAATTCACACACATTTGTCACAATCCAAAATCTCAAAGATAACTACCAGATGGATCTAATAAAACTCATGTCAAGAATATAAAGGAAATAAAGCCAAGATTCTGAAAACCAAGGATTTATTTTATTCAAAAGATATACTACTGGTTTTTTATCCTGTGGCTTTATACATAGCAATACTAGAGATACAGACAACCTAGAATACAGAAGAGGTGAAATCACGATGGTTGAAGATAACATTTGTGTCCTGTCTAAACATTCGAGGACTGCAATGGGCAGAATATAGATCACATATGTATCTATTTTTGCTCATCTGTAAGGAGGTACAAAAGGGAAAGGTTTGTGATAGTTCTGCTGGGCTTGAAAATAGGCTTTAAATAGAGAATGCATCATTATGGATGACTATTTTGGATTTTCAAGTGTTTGACTGTTTGGTTACTTTATGCATGAATGTTTTCCAACTCTCTGCACCATCAACGCTTCCCACACACCATTATTCAGAGTAAAGGAAGCCAGGCAAGGAAGTGAATTTTCCAAAGAGAGTCCCCTCTCTATATAACATTCATTTTGCTGTCAAAACAGGAAAAGGCTGCTTGACAAATGTCTAAATATCAAAGTGTTTGTGTGGCCCGTTGTCTGAGGTTTGTGTTTTACATTTACATTTAAACATGCTTATTATATTTATTGCTCATATAAAGATGTTCTCATTTCAGTTTTAAATGATGTGCATACCATTATTTTTGCAGTTATGAAAAGTCATATTTTATGCCATGAAGATGAATTAGTTGTCTTTAGTGGTGTAGAGTTCTATATATACAGGAGACAGAAAAATATATATTTTTTAAAAAGAGCTTTTATATTGTTTGACTCATGGACTTTAGCAATGCTTGATGAAAAATAAATAATGCCCCCAAACTGTGAAATGCATTCTCTTTTTTAGATCATTATCATGAATTGATTCATTTCAGGTCTGTCTTTCCTGCACCCAAAATAAATAAATATTATGTTTTCCTTGTAAACTTTCCTTGGAATCGAATTGAGGTTTAAGAGATGCTAGGCTCTTCTAAAACACTTCATGAACGTTCAAATTCTGTACATCTAGACTCGGAGAAAAGTGTGAGACAGCTAAATGTGTTTTGGGAAGTCCTATTATCTCCCTTTCTGAGCCCTGTTCATTTCTTTTTTAGGGTCCCTTACTTCTGGGGTGCCTCCAAATCCCATTCCACCCCAGATCTGTTTTCTATGAATGAATGCAACCCATGATGGATTTACTCTTTAAAATAAGAAGGCAATGCTTTATCTTATTTAGTTTTGTTTTCCTTTACTAGCGTCAATATTATTTGTGTTATTTGGAATTAAAATAAACTTCCTAAGAGAAGGTGGGTGTAATGAAAGGAAATACATTTTTTATGTCTAGATTCCTTCTGGGCTTCCTTATTTCCATGCTTGCCTGCAAGCAGCCTGCCTTTCTCCCTTCCTACCTTCTTCCTTGTGCTTCTCTCTTTTTAAATACGAGCACATTGGTTTCTTCCTCAACTAAGGAAACACACCGGTAAATTGACAAGTTCGAGTTAAGGCTAAGTTGACACAACGGAAGCAGGAACCTTTCGTAGAGGCTAAGGTGTGGCCTCTGGACAAGCAAGAAATTCAAAAGAAGACTGGAATTTGTGTACAGATTCTAAGCACCAACAGCTCCCAAATAAAATGCAGAAGCCAGTGTGAATAAAATGAACAAGTTTGAGTTTTCTGGTCACTGGCCTATTGTTGAAAAGCTGTCACTTTGGCTCTGACTTCAAAGTGACATGATGGAAGGAGACTCAGTCAGTCCTTCTCCATCCTCACAATTCTTCTCATGTTTGTGTCAATTGTTGCAGCCTCTGTGCTAATTCACCGTGTTGAGTCTTCTTTTTGCTGCCCTTCTACTTCACCAAGCATGATGTCCTTCTTCAGGAACTGGTCTCTCCTGTCAGGATGTCTGTGGTAGTAACATAATTCCACGTCCACTTGATAAAGAAGTGGAGTGAAGTCTAGCCCGTCAATCAGGTCACAGCTTGATGATGCCTCTTTGTGGGTGTGGCCTTCTCATAAAGCTTCTGGGACCTTCTCTTTCTCCCTTGAGGTGGGCCACACACTGTCTCTCTGCTTCACCTTCCTGTTAACAAGCCATGTGCGAGCCAGGAGCAGCAAACCTGCACCAGCCTTGTGAGGCTTACACCGCCATCCACAACCCTTTTAGCCCCATGACCTGTGATCTTCCTGTATTCTGCAACATTGATTGTGGCTGTGGGAGTCTAAGGAGAGATTTAGGGACTAGTATCAGACTTACGGGCTAATATCAGTCTTATGGACTTCATCTGGACTGGGCTGGGATGTTTTCTTGACATACAATTACTCTTGGATATAAAGATTTTTCTTATACATACTTATGAGTGTCCCTAGATGTGTTTCTCTAGTCAACCCTGCCTAGCACAATGTTCAAAGTTCATGGGACAAAGTCTCACCATGTTTGCCTCTACAGAGAATTCTGGTTGTACTTCTTCCAAGACAAACGTGTTCTTTTGGCACTCCATGGTACCTGGTTTGTTTCTTTTCTTAGTTTACTAATCAGTTTGTTCTGTAATTGCAGCATGCATATATTCTCTCTAGCAACTAAACTGAAAGCTCAATGAAGAAAGGAAAAAACATATATGGAATTTGCATAAATCCTTATATATATATACTTTATAAGCTACGGTTATTCAATAACCATTTAGAAGACTCCAGTGTTTACTATTTGATAATAGATTCTGCTGACAAACTTATTACCACAATCAGTAGCTGAACTGGAAATCTCCCGATGTTAAAACAAGTGTCTCAAAATGCCATGTTGTTTGCTTGTTTGTTTTAAAAGAGCTTTATTGACACTTCATCCACATATCACGTAGTTCAATAGTTAAATCATATTAAGAAAATTTGTACAATCATCACAATCAATTTTAGAATATTATTTTCATCCTTGTAATCATTGCAATTAGTGAAATTATTTTTAAAATTGTGGCTAAAATACACACAATAGAGCATTCTCTAATTTAAAGACTTCTACATGTATAATTCAGTGCCATTGATTATACTCTTTCTGTTGTGCATTATTGACAGTGATATAATTTTTATCTCCTTTTATGTCTTATTCTACTACCATTAACATAAACTCAATGTCCCACCTAAGCACAAACTCTTCTTTCTTCACCCATGGTAACCACTGGCCAACTTTGCTTTCTTTTCATTTAGTAGTTTTCTTGATACACTATTCACAGATCACACACTTCCTTAGTTAAACCGCTTTTCTAAAATGTTGTATATACATCATCACAACCAGTTCCATTGCTCCCTTATGATACTTTTAACAGTCTTCAACAGCACCATCACTTAAATGTATTGATTCTTCTTCAGTCTTCCTTATTCAATGCCCAACTTTTCACGTGCATCTGAGACTATGGAAAATATCGTGGCTTGGGTCAGGTGAATCTTAGTCCTCAATGTAACTGTGTTGCTTTTCAACACTTTTCAGGGGTTTTCCACAACAGATTTATCTAAGGAAATACAGTATTTCATCTCTTGACCGCTACTTCCATGAACATTGATAATGGATGTAAAAAAGATGAAATCCATAAAAATGTCCACATTATCTCCATGTATCATGATGTTACCTCTTGGCCCAGTTGTGAAGGTTTTGTTTTTCTTTATATTAAGTTGCAATCCCCACTGAAGACTGCAATTCTTGATCTTCCTCCAGGAAGCAAGTGCTTCAATCTTCCTAACTTTCAACAAGGCAGGTTGGGGCATCTACATATCATGGGTTGCAAATAAACCTGCGTCCAATCCTGATGACAAGTAGTCTTCAAGTAATCCAGCTTCTCCAATTACTTGCTCAACATGCAGATAAGTATAGTGAGAGGACACAGCCCTGACTCATACCTTTTTTGAATTTTACCACAGAGTATTCCTTTATTCTGAATGCACACAATTAGGTGCTGTGGAATTCTCATTCTCCTCAAGTTTTTTATGAGCCCCACAGTAGAAGACCTTGGCATAGTCAATAAAAGACACACAGAAAACAGTTCTGGTATTCACTGCTTTCAGCCAGGGTCCATCTAACAGCGTGGGAAGACTTGCTCCTTATCCTCTTCTGAATCCAGCCTGAACCTTTGGTGGCTCCTGTCAATGTACTGATGCAACCTTTGCTGGATGAGCTTCAGCAAAATGGTACTTGCATGTGACATCGGTGATATTGCTCTATACTCTGTGCATTCTGTTGGATCACCTTCCTTTGGCAGGGGTACCAGTATGGATCTCTTCCCGTCAGTTAGCCAAGTAGATATCTTCCTGGTGTCCTCACATACACAAGTGAGTGCTTCCAGTGCTTCATAAGTTGGTTGAAACATTTCCGTTCGTATCCCATCAATTCCTGAAGCCTTAATTTTGGCTATGCTTTCAGTGCATCTTGAACTTCTTCCTTTAACACCGCTGCTTTTTGTTCATGTGATACCTCCTAAGATGGTGGAATGTTGACCAAGTCCTTTTTGGTAGAGTGGCTGTGTTTTCTTTCCATCTTCTCTTGATGCTTCCTGCATCATTCAATATTTTGCACAGAAAAACTATCCATTTTTCAACTCGACACTTGAATTTTTTCTTGAGTTCTTTCAGTTTAAGACATGCTGAGTGTGTTCTTCCATTTTGTTTTGTTTTACTCTAGGTCTTTTGGACATTTGTTATAATATTTTACTTTGTCTTCTTGAGCTACCCTTTGAAATTTTCTGTTCAGTTTTTGGACTTCTCATTTCTTCTACTTGATTTAGCTTCTCTAAAATTAAGAGCCACTCCAGGGGCTCTTCTAGCATCCACTTTGATCTTCTCTTTCTTTCCTCTTTTAATGACCTTTGCTTCTACATGAATGCTCTTGGTGTCATCCTATGGTTCATGAGGGTTTCAGTCATTAGTGTTCAATGCAGCAAATCTGTTCTTGAGACGTTCTTGAGATTCAGATGGAATAGACTCAAGGGGGTATTTTGACTCTCGTGGACTTATTTTAATTTTCTTCAGCTTCAACCCACACTTTCATATGAGCAGTTGGTGGTCTGCTCCACAGTCTCTGATCTCATTTAAGCTGCTGATAGTGAGTGTCTTCATTTTCTCTTCCCACAGATTTTGTTCATTTTGCTTCTCTGCATTCCATCTGAAGAAGCCCATATGTTTAGTCATAATTTGTGTTGTTGAAAAAAGATATTTTCTATGAAAAATTTGTTGATGTTATAAAATTCTATCATATGATCTCCAGCTTTGTTTCTACAACCAAGGTCATATTGTTCAACTACTATTCCTTCCATTCTGTTTCCAACTTTTCCAATCTCCAATCATTGTCAATGCATCTTGATTGCATGTTTGATCAATTCATTAGTGGAATTCTTCAAGTTCTTCATCACTAGCTTTAATGGTTGGTATATATATTTGAATACTAATTGTATTAACGAGATTGAGTCTGGACAGATAGAATTCTGACATCAACAGCATGGTGCTTCAAGATAGCTCTTGAAAAGTCCTTTTTTGATTACGAATGCAATGCCATTCTGAGTCAGCCATATGATTTCTGATTCAGAATGGCCCTCGCCAGTCCATTTCAGCTCAATATCACATAGGATATCAATCTTTATGTATTTCATATCTCTTGTGATGACTTCCACTTTCCCTAGATGCATTCTCCATACATTCCGGTATTCGTTTTTGCAGCTGGTTTTTCTCAGTTTGAGTTATGCCCCATCAGCAAATGAAGGCCTGGAAGGCTTACTTCCACAGGCTTGACTCCATCAGCCTCTTTATGGTCCGCCCTACTTTGCTCATTCGTATTTCGAGTGCTTTCTGACCTGGGGGCCTGACCTATTGGCACTACTATGACAATGTTCTGCTTCTCTTCAGTACCCCTTCAGTATCTGACAATGTGTTGATGCTGCGAATATATTTTTCCGTGTCTAATTTCTGCCAAAAGGACAACCATTTCCTTCATCGTCTGTTCTGAGTCTGGAAGCTCCACTGAAACCTGTTCACTCTGAGGAGCCTTCTAGCATTTGAAAGACTAATGATGTCGCTGCCAGCGTCACGGCATCCCACAAGCCACCACAGGATAGCAAACTGACAGACACCTGGCGAAGTCACTGAACTAGTAGCACCCGAAACAATTCTACTGTTATCTTTTCTTAGATACCGTGTTTCCCCGAAAGTAAGACAACCCCCGAAAATAAGACCTACTTACAGTTTTGCCTCTCGCTAAAAGATAAGGCATCCCCCCCAAAACAAGACCTCTCCAAACATAAGGCTTCCCCGATAATACGGCCCCCTGAAGCTACCCTAACTCTGGACTGTGGACCTTAGCGGCCGGCGCAGCCACACAGCTCACTGTTGGCCGCAGCGCAGGCTGAGCAGACAGGAAATGCGAGTAAATGTACCACAGATTCTTGATACTGTAGGATTCACAGTTTGTCTGGTTATGCTGGCTTATGATGACAAACTACTACCGTACTGTACACAGGTAATAAATTTCCTTTTCTTTTGTTTAACAATAAATGTGTACCGTATTCTTCTTCATGGAAAAAATACGATATTCCTTGAAAATAAGACCTAGCGCATCATTGGGAGCAAAAATTAAAATAAGATACTGTCTTATTGTCAGGGAACAGGGTAACTGACAGAATTAGATTCTGCACCACAGCTCTGAGTTCAGATTTACACAGTGTGTGCCCAGCTTCTCCTTCTGCCTTCAAAAAGCCGGTCAATATTCAATTCTTCTAGAAAGAATATCTATTCTGGAGGATGAGTGACTGAGAAAATTCCACATATTTCTTTATATCAAATATCTTGAAAGCTGACCAAAGACCAAATCAAAGTGCCCAAGAAAATCTTAGGTACATTTACATAAAGTATGTATTTTTAAAATAAAGGTCATTCTGTCATACCTAGTGAAATTATTGGTTTGTGTTTTACTCGGTTCAGTCATTCATTCACTGAGGTAATATTTACTTGCATCATAGGTGATTCAATACTATATTGAGGATGCAAAAAGTTCCAAATTCAAAAGAAAAAAATTCCACATTCTCAAAGCAGGAACCAGACAGTGGAGAAATCAATACGTTTACAACACTCAGTCCCTCAGTTCTAACCCTTAATGAAAAATGATTCCCATTTGTTTATTGATAACTAAGGACCTAAGTTTGTGAAGGACATATTCTAGAATATTTTATTCAAAATATTCATTAATGCTTTATAACTTACTATGTTAGGTATATCAAAATTAGAGAGAGAGCTTCCTAAGTGCTTGTGGTTTCAGAAAGGATCAAAGGAAATCATCTTTAAATTACCTATCCCTTGTTCAAGGCAATCAGATATAATTTTCCAGAATTGCATCAGTATTTAGGACCAGAGTGAAGAGTTCAAGATTAAAGGAGACATTTTTACTTTATTTCTCCTTTTTAGTTTACATTTTTATGAAGATAGCCAACTATTTTTCCATGTAATTGAATTTGCAAATAAAAGATGATAAAATCACAAATTTTTGCCCATTATTTATATTTTATTGTAAGTTCTTTTAGCATAGGGGACCTGGATCCTTTGAACCAACCTTGATATGGTCTCCAGTTTGTCTGCCCACAATCACAAATGTCAAGGCATACAGAAAAATAGCAAATATCATTTGTGAACCAAATGTATGTCTTCCTACGTCTGGTGGCAAGTTAGAGCAACAATGAATGTACCACATGGCACCCATTGCCTTACAGAATGTAAAAAAGGACCTTCTTTAAGGGAGAGAGAGAGAAAACCTACTCAACATATCTATGTGACATCATTATGCAAATAGGCCTTAGGCATTAGGGATTTTAAACTTGGTATGTTTTTTTTTTTCTTTGTAAATCGGCCTGTACAAAATGCCTTTCTTGGCTTATCCATAGATTTCAAGGCCCAATTCAAATTATATTTCAGACCACAGTGGACTGAACAAAGTGAAATATCTAAAACAGATTGAATAGCTGATTTATCAGTTTTTGAAAAAAAAAAGTTGAAAATTCTTATTTTAGGAACTGATCGGTTTATCTTTTGCTCATCTTTTTTCTATATATTTTTTAAAGCCATGTCGACAAGTGCAAAAAGGTTTATGGTTGTTATAGTTTCCCAAAACATTTTAAATTTTATTGTTAAACTGGTTGAAAATCAAAAGTAATTTTTCCCATGAATGTATTTTTTATGATAATAATGTTACTGCAGTGATCTGCCTAAGCATTTATCTGGAATCTGTAGGGACACATAGCATGCAAGCATATAAATGCAAATATAAATTTGCAACTATGTTAACCCCTAGAAATGTCTAAAACATTAAGAATCATTGTCTTTTAAAAGGTAAGGTATCCCTTCACAGAGGGGTCTAGGGGAGGAGATGAGTCAGTCAGGGTGCGATGTAGCACCGATGAAGAATACAGCTTTCCCCCAGTTCCTAAATGCTTCCTCTCCCCCCACCTCCCTGCTACCATGATCCGAATTCTACCTTCCAAGTCTGGATAGAGCAGAGGTTGTACACTGGTGCAGCTAGATGCTGGAGGCACAGGGAATCCAGGGTGGATGATACCTTCAGGACCAGGGGTGTGAGGGCCGATACTGGGAGAGTAGAGGATGAGTGGGTTGGAAAGGAGGAACCGATTACAAGGATCTACATGTGACCTCTTCCCTGAGGGACGGACAGCAGAGAAGGGGGTAAAGGGAGATGCCGGATAGGGCAAGATATGACAAAATAATAATCTATAAATTATCAAGGACTCATGAGGGAGGGGGGAGCGGGAAGGGAGGGGAAAAAAGAGGACCTGATGCAAAGGGCTTAAGTGGAGAGCAAATGCTTTGAAAATGATTAGGGCAAAGAATGTACAGATGTGCTTTATACAATTGATGTATTATATGTATGGATTGTGATAAGAGTTGTATGAGCCCCTAATAAAATGTTAAATAAAAAAAAAGGTAAGGCAAAGTATTTCCATATGTTGAGGTTATTTATATATTATTTAATATCTACTGCCTTCTGATAAAATGTTTTCTATCTGCTATTCATAGATTCATTATTGCTCATTCATATTATCTTTTTTATTTTCTTTCTTTGTTTTCTCCTTAGGAGTTGATGGAGTACAATTTTTCCTTATGCATATAGCTTTCTAGCTTTGGAAATCATAAAGATAGAATTATAAATTTTTCTTATATTTTACTATGCATATTATCTAACAAAAGCTAATTTTACTTTTAGGTCTCTGAATCTTCATGAAGAATTAAAGATCATTGGAATATTTTCAGTTTTAATTAATCACTCCTTATCTTCTATATTGATGTTATCTAATATTTTAGCCTCTACATTCTGTTTTGGTTTGGTTTGTTATGGACAAAGGGAAAGACCCTAATTTGTGTTTATTTAATATGTTGTGCTATAAAAATTCCCAAAGTTTATTTCTAAAAGTTAAACTATTATGGTCTGGTGATATTCTTCCTGGTTCTATTGTTGTTGTTCTTAAAATTATTTATTGTGGATTGAGTGAAGGCTTATAGAATCAACCAATTTTATATTCAACAATTCCTACACATTTTGTTTCATGTAATTGCAAACCCCTCAATGTCCACCACCTTACACCATCCCCTCCTTCATCCCTGTTTTTCCTACTTTGATTCCTCCTTCTTTCTTAACCCTTCTGTGCTAGGTTCTTGGGTAAATGCTGCCCTTTGATCTCAAAGGATTGGTTAGCCTATAAGTGTGCATACCTAACATGATTGTACCCTTTACAGATCTGTCCACTGTTTGCTGAAAATTGAGTCATGGGATAAGTTCTTTTCAGACCTCTTCGTAACTATTTGAATCATAGTCTTGGGGGTTACCAACCTCCATCTGGCCAGTAAATCTGACCCTTTCTGATTTTCAGTTTTGTTCCACATTTTTCCCCACTTTATCGAGGACTTTTTCTTTCCTGTTATGTCCTTGACATATCACTGAAAGTATATCTTACCTAGCTAAAGGTGAAGGTATTTACTGAGTACATGCCGATCCAGGGAGTGGTGAAGGACTACAGAGATGGGCAAGATATAATCCATACATTTAAGAAGGCTTTTGAAAAAGTGTATATCGACATTCTGCATTTCAGATAAGCTCATACAAGTATTTCTATCTCTTATATATCAACGTGTCATATTTATGCCACCTGTTCAGCCAGGATTTGGGTTGAGCAGGGAGTGAGTGGGGCAAATGACAGCACCATTAATGAGCTGAATTCTTCTGTAGAAAGAAATATTCATACATGTCCTTTAAGACTGGGTAGTTGCTATACTACACCCTCACGCCCTCGACCCTTTCAGCCAAGTTTTCATCTCTGAAGGAAGAATTCCAGGCCAATCCTAACAGCCTGACTGGTTGCACCGCAGGTTCCTGGAGAAAGTGCTTGTGTAATCTCTTTAAAGTGGTTCTAATGGTTTTTCCCTCAAAGGCGCCTCCACTGCATCACGGCCAGACGGCACGTTTCATAGTCGCTCCTCTCCACGTGGAGCCAGGCCATGGGTCCTCCGAGAGCTATGGAGCTGAGGCTTGTTGGTGAATTAACAAGCATTTAACAAGCACCTACTGTGTGTGGCCTGCTCTGTGTGCATTTCTCCCGCTCTCTACCTACTGAAAGCCTATTCACATAGCAAAGCCTGGCTCCTTGGCTTTCTCTACTGATTCTAAATGATTCTGAATTTATCCTATGGAAATGACCATTGAATCACACTTTTGGGCATTTTAGTGGAACAGGTTATCATTAGCAACCCAAGTGGCACAGTATCTTAAGCATGTGGCTGCTAACTACAAAGCTGGTAGTTCAAGCTCATCATCTGTTGCTCTATGGGAGAAGAATATAGCTAAAGATTCACAGTCTTCAAACTGTAGGAAGCAATTGTACTCTGGCACCATGAGTCAGAGTTAATTAGATGGCAGTGGGGTTTTCGTTTTTGCTGTCATTATTGGATCCCTTCTTCAAGTCCATGTGTAAAGGTGACTGTGCTAGCACAACTCTACACACAAAGATTATTTCTCCTTCATTTCTACTGTACTTGAAGATGAACTAATGATTGGCGATTGGTTTATTATTATCTCAGGTGTTATTTCTGAAAATGTGCCTTTCTGTTGCATATTATTCCATTCCTCTTGAAGCTACACAGGCAATTGGAGAAACTTCAGACTCTGTGAATTCATGCATTAAAGAAAAATATTAACAAGATATTCCCTAAACTGGACTCATTCCTCTTTGATATCATTAGGTATTATCTTCAGGAATTACATCTGAATTGGGGTATCTGAATTAAGAATTTAATATTAGAGATAACAATTTGAGTTGCTTTATAAAAAAGCAGTTAAATATCAGAGGATTTTACCTTTTCCTGTGAGTATATTTGCTAATGAAATTTTTTCCTTGTCTCGTTGCCAGTTACTTTTAACCTTCCTTGAAACTGCTATGGAACAGAACAAATTTTGGGAAATTCACATCTGCATTATAGCCTATGTTACAATCAAGGCATATGTGACACCTGGGAAACTCTTCTTGCTTGTCTCATTGCTTTGCTGTTTGGAACATTCTGGAAGATGTTAAGCTGCTCTTTGCAGGTAGTGGGTTAAGTTTTCTTCCATGGACTTAGAAGCTGTCGAATGACAGAAAGAAGAAAAACAAATGCACCATCTATCACCTTAATGAAAGCCAGATCCACTCGGTTCATCCGATTATCTCTGTCACAGCATCCTTTCTAAATAGAAAGGCACTGTCATGTGGTCAAAACTGTCTGTTCCAGCTCCCACGCTACTCTGTCTCCACGTCAACTCAGTGGCCATGAAACCAGACAGTTTTCTTGTCAACTGACCAACCACAAATATAAACAAGTTTACATCATTATTTAGTCCCACGAGCTATATTCTGTGCCTGAAAAGTCTGAAGGGGGCTGATTGCAGGAGCTAGGAAAATATTCAGTAAATTATTTTTTTTGCCAAATTATAAATAATGTTGGCAAGGAGCTGATCAGTGGGTCAATGAGCAAAAATGGTGACACACCTCTTCATGTGAAACATTTAAGATGTAGGATTTTATTATCCTATTGGGATCATTCATGCTTTCAACATCTATCATTTTTCTCATTTCTTATTTTAAAATAATGTAGAGTTATTTTAAATTTTTCAACATGTGTTTACAATGGTAAATGGAAAATCAATTTCCTCTGTAAACTTTCATTCAAACCACAATAAAATGTTCAAAGGGGGGACGGGGGAAGTACAAAATGTCCATTGAAAATTCCTGTAACTTCATTTAGTGAAAATATCTTACATAACCACAACACAAGTAAATCTTCTAACCTACTCTTACTCCCCTCTTCTTTACACCCCATTCCTAATATCCATGCTAGATAGCCCCTTTGCCTTCAATTCTGGTTCTTCCTACTTGAATCCTTTCCTGCACCAATCATCAGATATACTCATATTTTATATGAAAGCCTACATTTTAGTACTTTTTTATATCTTGATATTTTTTCCACTTAGAAATAGATCCTGAAATTGTTCCATCTCAGTTCCATAGAGGTCTTCCTCACTTGTTTTCACAACTGCATGTGATGGAACCAATCATCTTAAATGTCTAGTGTCTTTGATAGACAAATGGATGATTATGACTTTTTATTCATGGATTGTGAATGCTGCTTCTATTCAAATAAAAATAAACTTCTACATGGTTTATGCCCCCCCCAACTTTTTATGTTGTTAATCTCCTTCATGAGGCCAGGAAATGTATGTATCTCTTGCTTAACCAAGTGCGCATACTACCTTTGTGGCACATATTACTCCCTTCCTGTTACTCTAGTTTCTAGAATTGGCTTCAGTTTCATTTGGTGATTTTGTGTGGAGTCAAGTCACTAGCTTCTCCAGCATCCTCTGTCTAACCCTGAACGTCGCTCATCAGAACTGAACTATGGGTGTCAATTTGACAGTAAACTCGCTGGCCACAGTGGTCCTGCTTAAACCAACTCGTACAAGCTTTGCCTATTTTAGGAGAATTTAGTCGATGCTACTCCAGATTCTATCTTTTGTCTCAATCTTCCCTGTTGTACTCACTTACTCTTAACAAAATACCTGAAGTGCTCTCCAATGTGCAGAATAAAGAGCTAGGCTTTGAATTTTAGAGCATCTTTTTAAAGAGGGATGCTCTTTTTGGAGATGCCTCTGTAATACTTTCACTCTGCCTATTCATTTAGGGCGCAGTTTGAGCAGCTCACGGACGAAATGCATCCATTTATAGTAAATGTTTTCACTTCAAGGAAACCTGCTGAAATGGAAAGTATTTTATAAGTAAATGAAACTTGGACTATTTTTGAAGACTATTCATTGGCATATTCAGTAAATGTTGATAGCTTGGAAAGTCCTGCTACTTTAAGTGGAAGGGGAGAAGGAAGAAGTGCAGTTTGGTGCTAGAAAAACCTTAGCCTTACACATTTTGTCTCATTTTGTCTGAGCCGTAATTAAGATGCTGATTTACCATTTCGGTGAGTTTAAATGCAAAAAAAATGAAACAGTCCTCTGGCTACTGAGGGATACTGTAGGACAGAGTAGACCTGCCCTACAGTTTCCAAGTCTGTAAATCTTTATGGAAGCAGACTTCCACGTGCTTTATGGAAGCAGAATTCACCCATGACGCAGACTGGTGGGGGGTTCATACCACCAACCTTTAGGTATTTAGCCAAGTGCTTTAACCACCAAGGCTCTAAACGAGTCTAACTCATCAACAAAAGAAGTGTCCCAAATGTCCAGATAACACTGAAATACCCCCCAAAATGCAAGTATAAAATCCTTACTCAACTCTCTCACTAAAATGTATGAGATCTGCATTGCCTCTTTCTGTTATCGTTCAGACATCCGGTTTTGAGCTATATAAAGAGCAGGTATCATCCATGAGGAAGAAACAAGGGGAAACCCTGTGCAGTGAACATTTGTGATCAAACAAGCTATGTCATTATCCACATGCAGTGTGAGCTGTCTCATCTTTAGCTGGCATCAATTTCCCTCTCGCACATCAATAGGATATCTCCTAGATGAACCCCTGGGGTGGGCATATAGAGTATCTGATGTTTTTCATTAATGCAAAGCTATTAAAGCCATAAATAAGATTTACCAGCATTTGGGGTCCATCACAGAAGGACCTGTCTTGCAAAGACGTATACAAGAAAAAGGACAATTTCCCATTAAATGTGACTTTTAAAGAGGGGAGATGATCTGAACAGGGTCGCATGGAAATACCGGTGCTAAAGAGGAATATGGACCAAGAGTGGTCGAGCTGAACCACTCATTCTTTTCCAGGTCAGGTTTAATTTTGCTGGCACGGTGAATACCTCGACATGTATTTGCTACTCTAAAAATACTCTGTGCATATTTACTTGCCACAGATGTTGATGAGTCAGTGCACAATATGTTTGCAGAGGTGAAAATGATTTGAACATCTAATGAGATTACAACTGAAATAAATATAGCATTTTAAAATAGATCACAGGAATTAAACATCCAGATGCGTGTTAAGGTTAATCTGCCTTAGTGGATTGGCATCTTTTTTTCCGCTCTCCAGTTCTCCGTATCTGTGGCTCTTAACTGAATCAACGTGGATGAGGGCATGTTTTAAACAGTAATTTCTGAAAGCCCCTGTTTTTCTCCAATTGCAAACTACCAAGTGACAGAGGCTGCTGTCATTGTCAGTAGGCAATTGTCTACATGGTATAAACATCATAGAATCTCTTTCTGTGAACTGTGAGCGCATGAATGTCATCATCGTTGTTCGGTGCCATCTTGTCTCTTCTGACTCGCAGCCACCATCTGCCCTGCGGGGGAAGCAAGGCCCCGCACTGTGCCCTCCTCACCATCGTTCCCATCTGGAGCCTAGGGTGCTAGCCATGGTGCCAGTCCACCTCCTCGAGAGTCTTCCTCTCCTTTGCTGTCCCTCTACTTGACCAAACATGGTGTCCTTCTCTAGGGACTGGTGTCTCCTGACAACATGTCCAAAGCGTGTAAGAAGAATGCTTACTATCCTGGCCTCTAAAGAGTGCACTGGCTGTACTTCTAAGAGAAATGTGTTTGTCCTTTTGACAGTCCGTGATATTTCTGATATTATTCTCCAGCACCCCAATTCAAATCCATCGATTCCTCTCCAGTCTCCCTTATTTGATGAGTATCAATAAGACAAGAAAAAGTGCACATTGCAGAATTCAATCACATAGAAAACATGAACAATCATCCAATTCAGAAGCATCCACCTCAAAGTTGACATGCCCTCTAAATCAGTCCTGGACATGGTAGATCATGTGATTAAGAACTTTCACTCATAAGACAATGCATCTATCTTTTAATTGGTTGATATTCTGAATTATTAGGAAGTTATTCATAAATTTTGACTCTTGTTTCTCTCTCTGGGCTAAATCTAATAGAAATATATAAACAGCCATGATGTTTTCCCTCTGTCTTCTCCATGTTGAAAATTCTTAATCCTTTAACCAATTGTCATATAACCCGGTAACCATACTTCTTTTTCCAATGTCTCACAAGCACATAGAAGCACAGGTATGAATGGACTTTTAGCATGCTTAACAAGTCTCTGCTCATCCACTGGCTCTGCCCATACTTAGTCTGCCTTCCAGAGGCATGCTGCCTCAGGGCCTTCCTCACCGTTTTTGCATACCACCTGGTGCCGAATTTTACCTGCTTCCCAAGACCTTGTCTCCTAGGGCCACGTGTTCCCTTTATCTCACAAGAGCCAACGGAGTCCATTTCTATACTTAATCCATCTTCCACCAAGTCTGATCTTAGGCCAAGAAACAATGGTTTAAGTGTACAGCTTAAACTAAAATTGAAATCAGATGACTTCCTAAACTAGGCCTAACTCATATGATCAACCTAAACCATGTTTGTTGGCTGAGAAGGCATCGAAGTACAAATTTACCCCAAAAGCATATACCACATATACTTGTGTATAAGCCGAGTTTTCCAGCACATTTTTAATGCAGGTTTTGTGGTAAAATTAGGGGCTTCAGCTGATGTTCAGGTTGGCTTATACTCAAGTATATACAGTATGGATTTTAATACAAAAATAGAATCTTTAGTGTTGCTATGTAAATGCTAGCTAGAAATGTTGCTCTTTTTAGGTGCCATTGAGTCAGTTTCGACTCATAATGACCTATATGCAATAGAACAATACATTGCGCATACGTGTGCCACCCTTACAATTATCCCCATGTCTGAGCCCATTGCTGCAACCATTGTGTCTCTCCGTTTTGTTGAGGGCCTTTCTCTACTTCCAATTTTCCTATTTGATACATGGCATTATTAAAACCAACAACTCAATTTAACATTTAAAATGCTTAAGTTAGATGGCCATCTAGCTCAGAAGCAACAAAGCCCACATGGAAGAAGCATACCAGCCTGTGCAATCACAAAGTGTCAAAGGGATCAGGTATCAGGCATCATCAGAACAAAAAATCTTACCATAGTGAATGATGGGGGGAGTGTGGAGTGGAGACCCAAAGTCCATCTGTAGGCCACCGCACATCCCCTTACAGAAGGGTGTCAGGGAAGAGACGAGCCAGTTAGGGTGTGATGTAGCAATGATGAAACATGCAACTTTCCAGTCTAGTTCCTAAATACTTCCTTCCCCCCACCATCATGATCCCAGTTCTACCTTACAAATATAGCTAGACCAGACAATGTACACTGGTACAGATAGGAACTGGAAACACAGGGAATCCAGGGTGGATGATCCCTTCAGGACCAGTGGTATGAGTGGCGATACTGGGAGGGTGGGTTGGAAAGGGGGAAGCGATTACACGGATCTACCTGTGACCTCCTCCCTGGGGGGCGGACAACAGAGAAGTGGGTGAAGAGAGACTCAGACAGGGAAAGATATGACAAAATAATAATTTATAAATTGTCAAGGGTTCATGAGGGAGAAGGGATCAGGGAGGGAGGAGAAAATGAGGAGCTGATGCCACGGACTTAGGTGGAGAGCAAATGTTTTGAGAATGATGAGGGCAATGAATGTACACATGTGTTTTATACAATTGATGTATGTATGGATTGTGATAAGAGTTGTATGAGCCCCTAATAAAATGATTAAATAACAAAACCAAAAAAATTAAAATGCTTAAGTTAGAATATAAATCTTCATTTTTTGTTTTGCTTTCTTGTGGGATTAGAGAATAAGCAAATCTCAATTTTCATGGACTTTGGTTATCTGTTATTGTTATAGAAGTAGTTATTTTAAATAGAATGAAGAAGTGGTTATTTTCATAAATATGAATAAGACCTATAGATGCTAGGCATGAAAGTGTGAGAGATAAATATTTCAAGTTTGAAGGAAATACGAACATGGGTCAATGTTGTTTATTAGTACTATTGTTTCCCAATTAGTATATGCTTCTATATCTTCAAGTTGGAAGACCTTGTAGCAATGATGAGTGGACCTAGAATACCACTGTAGATTATACATCAATGCACCGATTGAAAAGATTAAACCGATTCAGAATCCTACCGAATTTTTTTGGTTTGTTTACTACCTACATTAATGCTAGATTTGAAATGCATGTCTCCATTATTAGGTGAAAATATTTTAAGGACAGAGAATATGAGTTTATATTTAAGACACAGTTTATTTTAGTTAAAACTGAAGAAAACTTGGGGCTTTGATCAAATGTATTAGTTTTCTTTCAGTGATTTACAAAGAAAGCAAGAGGAAAAGGAAGAGCAATTGACTAGAACACTTTTAATTTAGTATACATGAGTGTTTATGAATCTGAGCAAAATCTTCATTAAAATGACAAAAGACTTGGGTTGTCTTTCCCTTAGAATCCTGACACAGATTTATGTTGGATCTGGAACACAGGAAACCTCCCACCCACCAAAAAATATCTCAGAGACCTTTAGTGACAACATGAAATTTAAAGTTCTAAGAACTAGAGATTCATTGAAAATTTGAAAAATTGAACTACGACTCGCCAGTGTCAGAGAGTGACATTTTCATAAATTAGGGCTGCCAGAAGCTGCTGGAATTTTCACAATTGTCTTATTTGAAACCAGCAGAAATTTCAATAAAGGTCATGCTGATTAAGCTTGGGTAAAATCCAGACTTCCAGCAGCAGAAAAAAGAATTTTCTTTTGAGTGAACAATGATAAAATTTGAAGGGTCTTTTTTTTCCTTTGGTTTTTTTTTTTTAACACTAGCAGGACACATCCTCACATTTATATATGCCTCTTTAGCTGCTTCAAAATGTTTCCCTGTCGATTTAGTTAAGTTTACATATCGTCTTGCTGGCACAGTTTATCTATAATTTTAAAAGCCTGTTTGTGTGTTTATTTGTTTGCTTTGCATTTTACTTTTAGTTCAATTCGGAGGAACCCGATAGGACAGAGCAGACTGGTCCTGTACGTTTCTAAGGTGGCCATCTTTCTGGAAGCAGACACATAACTAAATTTTGATTGGCTTTGAGTATGTATTAACACCCCCAACCCCCCAAAATCCACTGCCATTAAGTGGATGTCAACTCATAGCAACCCTATAGGACAGGGTAGTACTGCCCGTGTGAGTTTATGAGACTTTAAGTCTTCCAGGAGTAGGAAGCCCTATCTCTCTTCCATGGATATGTATTAGCTCCTGAAAATTTCATACCTAGATAAACCCCAATTGAAGAATTTGCTAAATATTTACCTTTGCTTTTGTTATATTTGCCATTTGAGCATAAGAAAATATTCAGAAAGTATAATAAACATAATGATATAAAATACATTATTGAATATTTTGTTAAAATATAAACATAATTTTAGAAAATGGGACTAGGAAAACAAGTATGATACCTGTGAAATTTGCAAAACCATTGGGAAATTTTATTTGGCTGTAATGGACATTTCCTTACTAACCAAAACACACATCAAAAAAATATCATAGGGGGAGTGTGGAGTGGAGACCCAAAGCCCATCTGTAGGCAATTGGAGACACCCCTTTCAGAAGGGTAGCAGGGAAGAGACGAGCCAGTCAGGTTGCAGGGTAGCAACGATGAAACATACAACTTTCCTCTAGTTCTTTAATGCTTCCTCCCCCCACTATCATGATCCCAATTCTAGCTTCCAAATCTGGTTAGAAAAGAGCAGGTACACTGGGAGAGACAAGAGTTCACAACACAGGGAATCCAGGACAGATAAACCCCATCAGGACCAAACCTGAGAGTGGCGATACCAGGATGGTAAGGGGAAGGTGGGGGGACAAGGGGGAACCTGATCACAATGATCAACATATAACCGCCACCCCCGCCTTAGGGCACGAAAAGTGGGTGAAAGAAGACAGCAGTCGGTGTGAGATATGAAAAAATAATAATTTATAAATTATCAAGGTTTCATGAGGGAGGGTAGAGGAGTGGGGAAATAAGCTGATACCAAGGGCTCAAGTAGAAAGAAAATGTTTTGGAAGTGATGATGGCAACAAATGTATAAATGTGCTTGACACAGTGGATGGATGTACGGATTGTGGTAAGAGTTGCACGAACCCCAAATAGATGATTGAAAGAAAAAAAAACCGGTTACTATTCAGCATGCTGCACAATCACCATTACTGTCCTTTCATTAATAAAAACTCAGTGTCCCCAAAGCAATGACAGCTCTTCCCTCCTCCCTCCCTCCCCTAACATGTGAATTTAGATCTTGACATATTAGTCTTTGTCACATAAGTGTGATCACATAATATGTGTACTCTGTGTTTGCATGTGTCTGACATTTCATTCTGCACCATGGTCTCAAGGTTCATCTATGTTGTGGAAAGTCATAAGACTTCCTTTTTCCTTGGGACTGAGGATGGATGTACTACATTCTGTCTACTCATTCATCTGCTGGTGAGCATTTCGGTTGCTTCCTTGGTTGGGCTATTATGACCAGTACTGCGATGCGTTCTGGCGCACACATGCATCACACCTCTTATGCCTCAGCAAGGTGGGTTTAAAAGAAAATGGTCACGGATAACGCAATGCTGCTGATGGATCCCAACTCATTTGAGTGATCCTACAGAACAGAGTAGAGCTGCGCCTAGGCTTTCTAAGCCTGTAAATCTTAAGGGAAATGATTGTCACATCTTTCTCCATGTGGAGGGTCCAAATGACTCACTTTTGGAAAAGTAGCTGAGTGCTACTTAACCACTATAATATCAGGACACCTTTCATCATTGATAGGAGAGGTAAAATTTTCACTGGCTAGAGGGATCTGGTCCTGTAGTCCCCATCTTGCTTAGCAACACACAGTTATCTATTTCCTGAAATACAAAGTAACACGAAACGCTTACTGAGAGGGTAGGAAAGTCCCTCCATGCAGCTGACCATGCAGACGACACACCACTGTCGGTTCCGTCCACTCCTGGCCCACACTTGGCTAGACTTGCCTGAGCGTCTCCGAGTGGTTGTCACAGAGCTCCCAAGCCCGCTGGACGCCATAAAAGGGTCTTTCACCTTCCCACCCAGTCGTGCCCCGTGTTTACTAACTAGGAGAGAACAGCCTGAAATGATAACCACTGGGCTCTCACGAAATAAATTTAAAATAAGTAAACAAACAAGCAAACCTGCACATTCTGTGGGAACAGTATGCCGAGCACATTGGCATTGGCAGAAACTCCCCATTGAGCCCGATACCTCTGTTGGCATATCGAAAGCCGTGCCCGGGCTTCCTGCTACGGACTTCAATTATGTTTGTTCGAAATATGAATAGTCTTTTCCCTGAAGTCATATTCAGACGGATAGCTCTGTTCTGACACCCCTTTGTCTCATCTCTCGACAGAGACTCTGCTTGCTTGTGAGGTGGCTGAGAGATTTTTTTCCAAGTCAGAGCTCTGAAAGCATGCAGCGTTCCTTCTCTTGGACTCTCCCCTGAAACCTCTAAATCTCTAAGCAACAGGAGGCTCGGCTGACAGTTCTGATCTGAGACGCTTAAGCGGATTTTAGAAAAGATTTGGCTTTTGTTTGTTGTTTGTTGATCTCTGGAAGGAGGGGAGAGTGTTTATTTCAAGCTTGACAAACAAAAGATTGGAGCTCGCTTTGAGACTAAGGCTGGCGGTTGGGGTGCTGCCATGTCATCTCACTCATTACATCATCGTGGATGTTACACTCCAGAGCTTGCCAAACGTGGTCTAGCTCTCCGTAGCCAGCAAATAAAAGGAAGCAAATGACCAGCAATTTATCCTCTACTGTTATACTGCAGTTGTGATTTGCCTGGGAGTTAATTCTGACTGGAGGCAACCCAGTGGGCAGAGCAGGACGGCACTAGGCTTTTCAAGGCTGGGCCCTTCCTTATCTGATCACCAGACCTGTCTTCTCAGGGACCTCTGGCTAGGCTTATGGGGTCAAACTTTTGGCTAGTACTGGTGAACTTAACCAATTTTGCCACCCAGAGGCTCTTGTTAAGGTAATTCAAGAGATATAAACAAGGAAAAATGTTTTTCTATTATTACCGCATGTTATGAATAGATGAAGATACATGGATGTGACTTATAGTTGCATAAGAAAGCATTTATCAATGTCTTTATATTTTATGTTTCTACTCCATTTTACCTATTGGAAAACAATAAGTGATTTAAAAATATATTCAAATGTCTCATGTAATCGTTCATGAGATAATTCAAGATTTAGAGGAGGAAGAATAGAAGACGTGAGATGGGCTGGCACTCGGGGAGGGGGACAAGGAGGACTCAATGAAGAAGCTGGCTTAACCAACCAGATATTTGGTGGTACAGATTTGGAGAGGGGGACAGATGATATATTGAGTTTTAGTCTGAAAACAATGTTAAAATTACCTACGAGATCAGCAAGATGACGTGTTAAATGAGAATTGACACATGAAGCTGGAGATCAGCGGAACTTGTGTACAGAAATGTAAATTGGAAAATGTTTGTGGTTAGCTGCTATGAATTCCGCCCCTGACTCATGATGACATCTTGCACAGTGGAATGAAATACTGCTCAATCCTGCGTGATCCCTAAGATCCATTGTGGATCAAACAGCTGTGGTCCGAAAACGAACTTATTGCCGTTGAGTCCAATTTGAATCATGTCATCTGATAGGCTCTGTAGCGGGGAGCAGAGTCCGAGAAAAGGTTAAGGTTGTTAAGGACTTTGTCTTACTTGGATCCTTAATCAATTCTCATGGAAGCAGCAGTCAAGACCTCAAAAGATGTGTTGCATGAGGTAAATCTGCTGCACAAGACCTCTTTAGAGTGTTGAAGAGTAAGGATGTTACTTTGAGGACCAAGGTGCGCCTGCCCCAAGCAATGGTATTGTCTATTGCATCACATGCATGCGAAAGTTAGAAATTGCACGAGGAAGACCAAAGAAGCATAGATGTGTTTGAATTGTGGCGCTGGAGAAGAATGTTTGGAAGTACCATGGACTGATGAATGGATAAACCCTTCTGCATTGGAAGAAGTAAGGCCATGGTGCTCCTTCGTCAAGGATAGCTTGTTAGTTCGGTTTATTGTGCCAACCTGGCCAATAGAAACATGTGGGATTAATCAGGTCGCAGTTTGATTGGAGGGCAAAGAGATAAATGGCTCTGCCATTCCTGTCCCTGACTCTCTTGTTGTCTGGAGATCAGAGCATGCCAGAGTATTTGTGCTGCTGCTGTAGCTAGTTTTCTGCCTCAACTTGTGAGCTAGACTACCTGTGGGCCACATAGCCTGTGGATCGTGTTGCTAGAGCTTGAGGCTCTTTGGAGACCTGCTTCACCACACTGATGGTGCATACATCACTTGAGCTTGAGGCTGGTGGATTCTGTCTCCTTGCATAGCTTGCATTCATATCCCATCCCAGCCTGCTTCACTAAGATCCCAAGCTACTGACTGCTTGTTGCTTGTGGGCACTCTGCATGCCTTGCCCCAGGGAGGACTCTGTTGTCTGCTTCCTTGACCTTGGACCAGGCAGCCCACATGAATTGAAGGACTTCCAGTATAGTCACTGTTCCACGGAAGTGAGTTGAACTTACCCCTCTGTACCGCTCACTGTGTGGACTAAGTAGCTGTTATATTCCTTCTCGTTGGATACACCTAAACTCATATCTATTTAAAATCATAAGTGTCCTGGTTTCAAATCTCTAAAGAACCCTGCCTAACACAGATGGCAAAACTTCATCTTACATACTTTGGACATGTTGTCAGGCAAGAACAGTTGATGCAGAAGGACATCATGTTTGGTAACATGGAGGGGCAGCAAAAGAAGGTCCCTGCTGAGATGGACTGACACGGTGGCTGCATCAATGGACTCAGGCATAGGAACAATTGTGAGGATGGCCCAGGACCAGGCAGTGTTTCATTCTGCTCTGCATAAGGTTGCTGTGGGTTGAAGCCAACTCAATAGCACCTAACAAAACAACAACTAGGAAAGCAGTGACCATATATATACATATCTATATCTATCTATCTATCTATATATTATCTATCCTTGAATATCTGAGACCTACTCTGCAGGTGGCTCTTACTAGAATTTCAGTAACTATTACACAGATGAATGAACCTACAGCATTCACTAAGACCAAGGTCTTATTTGCCATCCCCATGAGATCACCAGGGGAATAATCTGGTGATCTGTTTCCATAAAGGTCACAGCCTAGAAAACCCTTTGGAGCCACTGTGCTCTCCTGCAAGGTCACGATGGGTTGGAATGGCTTCACCAACACCCATCAACAACAGAAACCCACCTTGTCCCAAGAAAGACAGGACTTTCCTCAAAGAACTGAGCTGGCGCTGGAACTGGACTCATATGTGAAGGCAGAAGATGATCCAAGAGGAAAGTGCAGTATGAATTTCTTGGAAGAGCTTAATGGTGTTTCTTCCCACCCCTTACACATCCCAAATGAAAGCATGTCCAAAGAATTAGAGATAGTAAGAGCTTCCCACGGATGGAGATGATCCCCTCAGCTTGATGCAGAATGTACTCTCAACCACAGGAACTCCTATTCGTGAGGATGGGCCTCCACAAGGCGGCGGGAGGAGCCTTGACTCACTTGAATGATGGCGGGGAAAAAAACGCAACAGATATCCCTGAAGAGGCAGACAGTGGCAGTTGGATAAATCTAAAGGTCAAAGTTGGTGGGCTATATGAACTGACCCAATGTTGGCCAACAGCCTTTTTTATAACAAAGAAGACCCTCGGGAACTGGGCTGTTCAATACAAAGGCACATGCTAACTAGTGAACAATGCGGTTAGAGCAACAAAAGTACTTTTTAAAGTTTTAATTCAATATTTTAATAGCTATCTGTGCCTGAAGGACAGCTCGGATTCAGACCATTGAAGAATAATACTAACCAAAATGCATAGCGTGAAACAATGAACATTTACAACTAACAAAGGCATTTCTCACCTTGAAAAGTCAGTGTTGAACTCTTACTTGGCAAAGTACCCTGTGAAGCCACCTCTTTCTCTTGACTGCATTGCTTTTTGCTAATGCAATTGTCCTCTTTTTCTAGTCTGACTAATGTGTCTTCATAGTCTTTGAACAAAGGAGGGCATTTCCCCCACTGCAGAAAGTACCTAATTAAGATAGATAAGTCACTCTGATTTTATTTATGTCACAATTTTCCCTGGAGCTAGAATTAAAATGATGCTGTCAAGGGGCAGTGCTAGTGTTTGATGGCTTTTAATATTTTTGTCCATATCAAAAGACTAAATAAATGCAATCAATAGCCCCAATTCCAAACTCTCTAGTAATTATTCCAATAAAGAGATATTCATGGTACCAAGCATCAATACATGCTCTTCATAGCCCTAATAAATCTGTTCCCAGAAAATAAACCATGTTCAGCTAGGCCTTTAGAGAGATTATTAACAACCTCAAACTCAGAATGTGATTAACAAAACTCTTCAACACACGGGGCTTACGAAATATGGATTTTAAAACTCAAAACACTTAATGAGAAACATCAAGAAATAAGAAGCATATCCTCAAAGGGGCTACATATTAAATTTGGCATGACTTCTTAGGCAAGTAACTCAAATGGGGATTTTAAATAGTATTGGCTCATCATAGGAACTCATTCTATAAATGTTTACCTCATAAAATAAAAACCAAAAAATAGCAATAATAATACCCAGGATTATGAAGTACTCTTTGAGTTCTGACTCTATTTTAAGATCTAATGTGATACAGTAAATTGCTTGATATGATAGCTCTTCTATCTTTGAACTTTGTAACTCCCACCAAACAACTTCCTAAAGGGTCCAAGTAAGAAAAGATAGAGGAAGATGCCGAAAGGGTTGGATGATTGTTAGTAATTGCTAATGGAATTAATTTGGATTCTAAAATCTTGGAACTCTAGCAGGGGGTTTGGCCAGTTTTGTCATCCTGCTAGGTAGGCATAATATGGATCCTCTTGGGAGCAGAAGGGGAGATTCTCACTACCATCAAAAAAGAACCAGGAATGTCCTTTCGACCCTGAGTTCTCTGAGTGCTGATGCTCCTAGATCCAGAAGGCCAAGTTGCAATTCCACAGTAGCAGGAAGCAGCAGCCACACAACCAAAGCAGCAGCACGGACTGCAGGGGCTTCCAGGCCCATCTAGTGAGAGTGCCTTCAGGGAAGTGTGCGTGCTGTGTGGGTTTGCACCCAGTACTTAACCACGGAGCGATGGTTTGCTGGCCCATGGCATTAGATTGGAGCTCTTTTGCATTGATAGTTACGGTCGGCTACCCTTTGAACTCTTATTAGCGGTGCTAACAGAGTTTTCTAACAGGGAAGAAGCCAAGAGAGAGTGTGGATACGAGGCTAATACTAAATTGTATACCTGTTGTGTTAGTCTGGATTGACTAGAGCAACAAATTCATAGATAGTCATATATGTAGAACAAAGCATTTTAGATACAAGAGCAGTTGAATATTGAGAAAACATCCTAGCCAAGCCCAGATCAAGTCCATAAGTCTGATGTTAGCCCATGTGTCCGATACCAATCTATGAAGTGCTCTTCAGACTCACGAAACATATGCAATGACACCAAATGCAGGAAGGCCACAGGCCTCTGTATGAAAGGTCTTGTGGATCCAGTGGTGGGGTAAGCATCTCAATGCTGGCAGGGGTCTCCATGTGGCTCCTCTGGCTCCAGGGCTCTAGCATAGCTCCATGTGTCTCCCAGGGAGTGAGTCTGTGTCCCGCCTCCAAGGAGCTATTTATCTCCTTAGCGCCTCCAAATGAGGTCATTATGCTGTGACCTGATTGACAGGCTAAAGTCCACCCTTGCACTCGTAAGTCTGAAATTGACAACAGATGACCGCATGTAACAGGTATTTCTATTGTGTTGTTTGAGCTCTGTGTGGACAGTGCATGAACTTTGAACCTGGCAGAGCATTCAGTAATGTCTTGGGAGGGCCTGCTCCTGTCCGCGAGGGTAAGACAGGAGCGTAGAGCATGTCCAACTCCTGGGCCCTGATGGCAAGAGGCCTTGAGCACCATGATGTCTGAGGCTCGTTCCCTGTGGTGAAGGTGGAAGACCTCATCTCAATTTTTCATTCCCATTTTACAAATGAGGAGACTGTGTTTATAATACTGAAATGCAATCAGTTTCCAAAATACATTGGATGAGGTGATATAGAAAGTTTTGAGAGGATCAATGGAGAGAAATTTAATGTTGGGTGGCTGATCTCAATGGAAGGTGTAGGCTAAGTTCGATCACTAAACAAATGCTGTCAGTTCCAACCAGCTAGAGGGAGCTCTGGAAGAAAGGCCTGGCGGTCTGCTTCCAAACAGTTTCCAGGATGAACACCCTCTGTGACATCGTTCCATTCTTTAACACATGGACACATCATGAGTTGGAAATCAACCTGCAGGCTACTTTGCTTTTTTGCTTTGCTTTTTGAATCATAAGAAATATTTCAAAATGGGAAAAGGAGCATCGTCTAAGCACGACAGTAAAAGAACCATAGAAACACACTAGGTATAGGTAGCAAATTATACTGTAGGTCATTTTTCTCAAGCATGGTTTGTTCTGTCGTTCATAAGGTTGAAATGGGTGGAAACGGAGTCGATGGTACCTAACAACATTTTTCTCAGACAAGCACCTGGAAGCAAACTTCCACACAAGCTGGCCCAGCTCTAGGGTGCGTTTTCTTCTGTGTACGCAGTGGGAGTCACCGGCGGTGACTAACAACAACATGATGTACAGAAACTCCTGTTTGGGGGATAGGGAGAAATGGATAAGGAGGCCAATAGCTGTCGTTTAAACTTGACAAATAAATAACTAATGCATGAAGTGTATGGCAAAAAATGCCACTTTAATTTGCCAGTATGGCATTTACCAGCTACGGTATTTATACAAATGTTGACAGATGAAATAGAACAGTTATTTTAACCTTAGTCGTTTGTAATTTTCAGTTCATGATACATAGGAAGAGAGTTTGTTTCGTTTTTACATGAAATTCAAAGAAGTAACTATCAGGAAATATGAATTGAGATTGTGGGTGTGTTAGTCTGGGTACATTAGAGAAACAGACCCACAGAAACTCCTTATAAAAGAGTTTTATATAAAGGTGAGTTCACATCAAGAAAACACCAAGTTCTGCCCAAGCCAAGTCCAACATTAGCTCATATGTCTGACACCAATCCACAAAGTCCTCCTCCATCTCACAAAATACAAGCAATGAAGCCGAGTGCAGGAGGCAAGCCGAATCAGTGAACGTATAAGCATCTCAGCGCTTGCAGGGGTCTCTGTATGGCTGCTCCAGCACCCAGGGCTGGCTGCATCAGGGTAAATCCATGTGGCTTCTCCTCAGGATGTCTTACAGGATGTGAGCCTTGCCAGCTGAAGCAGGGAACTGGCTAAGGCAGGTGCACCCTGGTCCGACCATCACAAAGCAAGAGACCCGAGAACTAGAAAGGTGAGACTCGTGGAGCCATTTATCTCTCCGCCCTTCAATTAAACCCATTTGTTTATCGGCCAGGTGGGCACAATAAACTTTAACTATCTCAGTGGGGAAGTGGCTAGATTAGAATTGAATCAGTTGCTCCTGAGTGGATTCTGACTCAGTGTGATCAGACTCCTGGTGAACCCGTTTCAAAGTAGGCCTGCACCCCAATAGGACAGTGGTTCTCAACTTGTGGATCGCGACCCCTCTGGAGGGTTGAAGGACATTTTCACAGGGGTTGCCCGATTCACAACAGTAGCAAAATGACAGTGATGAAGTAGCAAGGAAAATAATTTTATGGTTGGGGGTTACCACATGAGCAACTATTAAAAGGATCGAGGCATTAGGAAGGTTGTGAACCACTGCCACAGGGGCTTGATGGGTGGGATGTTTTGCAAGCAGATCATCAGGCTTGATTCCAAAGTGCCTCTGAGTGGGTTCAAACCACCAACCATTTAGCTGGTCGCCTAATGGTAAACTGTTACAGCACACAGGAACTCCTCAGGCTGCTTATAAAAAGGCATCTTGCTGAAATCAAAAGGAACGTTGTCATTAGAGCTGTGGAGTTGGCCGGAACCAAGGCACAGCAGAAGGAAACCCTAACTGGCTCTGCATCATTCCCATCCTTAGGACCAAAGTAACTCTGCACGCCCTGACCTTCCTCGTGGAACTGTTATGTCAGAGACTGGAGAATGGCCTTGGGGACGGTGAAACAAAGTGTAAAAGTGGATCATCACAGTGCTTTATTTATAATACAGTAAGCTTATTGGCGGAGAATTCTTACCCATTCTCTTTAACCTTTTTTATTATTAAAAGATCATTTTATTGGGGGCTCTTACAACTCATTACAATCCATACATCAATTATTTCAGGCTTATTTGTACATGTGTTGCCATCATTATTTTCTAAACACTTACTTTCGATTGAGCCCTTGGTATCAGCTGTTTATTCTCTGCCCCAACCCTCATGGCCCTTTGAAAAATTATTATTTTCATTTCTTACACTGACTGCTGTCTTCCTCCCCCCATGGTTTCTGCTGTCCTCCCCGAGGCCAGGGGTGTTATGTGTCTATCATTGCAATCAGTTCCTCCTTACTCCCCACCCCACCTTCTCCTTACCCTCCTGGTATCACTGCTCTCCCATTCCTAGATTCCGAGTGTCCTGAGCTCTTATCTGTACCTGTGTGCATGCTCCAGCCTAGTCCACAGTGAAAGGCAGCACTGGGGTCATGATAGTGGGGGAGGAAGCCTCAGGGAACCAGAGGAATGTTGTGTTTCATCAGTGCTACACTGCGTCCTGGATGACTCATCCCTTCCTTGTGACCCTTCTCTGAGGGGATGTCCCATTGTCTACAAATGGACCTCTGAAAGGGCAATGAATACATTATCAAGAAAGAACCACTTTGGGCTTTTCATGTTTTCTTATTTAGCAAGCTTTTTATTTCCTGTTCATAAGCTCCCTTTCTTAAATCGAACCAGTTTATCATTGTTTTAAGATGGTATTTTTTACTGGTTATAGCCTGTTACCCACCTTTTGCCTTTGAATAGATTGAGATTTAGAGTTATTCAGCAAGGCAGAACAAAACTGCTCAAGAATTTCCATTATTTAATCTTTAGAGAAGCAGGCAACCATATCTTATTTTTTCTCCTCGTGGAGCTACTGGTGGGTTTGATCCTTCAACCTTGTAGTTAGCAGCCAACCACCAAACCACACCACCACCAGGGATCCTTCTTATTTGGTAACTCACATATCAAAATATTGGTCTAACACATGTAGGTAAAAATAAATGGAAAACAATCTGATGGGGAAAAATGCAACAGATACGATTAAAAACAAACACGGGGCTGTACCAAACATTCAGAGACTATAGAATAACTGATTATGCTCTTGTTGTTCAGTAGTGGATTCAGTTCATAAAGAAGGGAACGTTGCCCCGTCCTGACCCATTCTCAGAATCTTTGCCAAGCCCTTTATTGGAAGGAATGGCCACATTTTTAGTTTAAAAGGGCTTGTGAACCAACCAAACTGCTTTAAGTATAACCTTAATTCTATGGAGTCCCAAATACTTTACAAAGCTGCCCAATGGTTGGGATTGCAGACATATTTTTAGAGCTCCGTGTTCCCACTGAGGGCCTCATGGCAGGTGCTCGGCTCAATTATGTTGAATGCTTTTAACAAGTGCAGGGGTGTGTTAAGCCTGTCGGTTCTAACTTGCCCTAGAGTTTGATCGCTGAACTCACCATTAATTTTTTTTTTTTTTTGGCGTTGAGATTGCCTTGCGGAAGAGCAAGGGAACCACCGGTGGTTCCGCTGAGCGCAGGGCGAGGCCTGGTAGCTGCAGTGCCCAGGCCTGCACGGAAGCGCCCGGCAGAAGCCAGCACCCGGCTTTGAAGGCAGCTGCCTTTCCCAGCGCGGCCTGAGCGCTGAGCAGCCACGCGCTCCCGGGGGCATTGTGCGCGCGCCCGGCCTGGAGATCGCAGGCCCTGGGGGGCAGCTCCGCCGCAGAGGACAAGACACGCCTCGGCCCGGCAGATTCCCGGCCTCCTCTGGCCCGGGGCCAGCGCCCGCCGCCCGCCACCTCCTCTCCGCCGACGCCCGCCGCGCCGCAGGCCCGGAAAGCTCCGCGCCCCGGCGCGCGGCCCTCGGCCCCGGGCGCTGGCGGCGCGGTCGGCAAAGGCCCCGATGTGGCGCATGCGTGGTGGCGCCACGCGGCGCGGGAGCTGCGGCGGCGGAGTCGGCGGCGGCGCCAGCCGCGGACAAGGTCACCCGGGCCGGGCTCGCGGGGGTGGCGGCGGCGGCGGCGGCGGCGCGGGCTGGCGAGGCCGCGCGGGCGGCGCCCGGCAGCAGCTGGAGGAGCGCTTCGCCGACCTGGCGGTGAGCCACCTGGAGGCCCTCCGCGCGCGGGACGAGCGGGACCGGCAGAACGCGCGGCTGCGCGAGGAGAACGCCCGGCTGCGGCTCGAGAACCGGCGGCTGAAGCGCGAAAACCGGGACCTCTTCCGCCAGGCCTTGCGGCTCCCCGAGGAGGGCGCGACGGAAGAGGCCCTGCGCCCCGAGGCCACTGGTGCCAGCCGGGGTGCGCGAGGCGGCGACCCCGAGGACGAGCCCCACAGCCCCCAGGCCCTGAGGGCCCGTCTGGAGATACTGGAGGCCATGTACCGCCGGGCCCTGCTCCAGCTGCACCTCCAACAGCGAGGGCCGCGGCCGCGTGGGGACGAGGAGGAGCGGCCACTTCAGGACCCCGAGTTTGCCGTCGGAACCCGGGACCCGGACTCCCCTAAGCCCTGCCAGTAGCCCGAGGCCCAACCAGGAAGGGGCGGGGCTCCGCACGGCTCCACCTCCGACGTGTACTGCCCCCCCCCCTTCCCCTAGCTGTGCGTTCCGGCCTGCGCCCCGCCCCCGGAACCTTTTAAACCCCTTTACTTTGTTCTCCCGCGCGCCCCGGACACTTCCGGAAGCGACGCGCGGAGCCAGGCCTAGGCTGGGAATGTTGCAGGTCCTTGATAGCCCCCTGCCCCGCCCGGAACACCTGCCTCCCACTGGTACCCAAGGGGTGAGGACTAGCGTCTTGAGGGGCCAATTTCAAACAAGTCAATCAGTACCTGCTAATGCCTAAACTTTTCTTTTGTTGGGAAGCCCTGTTGTGTACCTCTTCTCTTTGGGTTCTTTGAGGGATTCACCTTGGTTCTTAGTTATTCAACCTCCCCCAAACCTTCCGTCATTCTCTCTTAAGTGGCCAACATTGTAAGTGTTCGTTTTTATAAGTCAGTATGACTTGGGTTTCTATAAAGCACCACCTTTTATAAGAAGGTCCTATTTATAACTTAAGAATTCATGTCTGCTCCTTCAGAACTTACATATGTAATATACACTGATTTGTTTACTCCAGAGAAGTTTTGAACTATTGGCCTACAGGTGATCCTATGAGTTGACAAATAAATATGGTGCATTGAAAATAACTAAATGTTTCCGGACTGTTATTTGAAGTATGTTAAATGTTTAGATGTGCTTCTTAAAGATATGTACATGTGTGCACTTACATATTTTAATATCTAGTTTGGGTTATCCCTTGTAAGCTATCACTTTCACTTTATGGAACAATTTAAAATTTAAGGATTCATCCAAAATTAAGTCAGATTTTTATTGCTTTTTCTTTTTATTGCTTTTTCAACGTGATTAGAGAATTTGGTCAGTGTACTGCTAATTGGCCATATATTAATCATTTAAGAACTTTTTAGGTTATAAACTACACATATATCAAAAGCTTCAAGTCAAAATAATTTAACAGTTGAGATTTCAGTGGTAGGAAACGAGACTTAAAATCACCGTATCACCAGACGTCAGTAACACTGTTAAACTGCCTAATTAGTGCAGGTGAAAATGCTGGGTGACTGAGAGAGTGTCTAAGTGATGTTAATCCGGGTAAAAGAAGAGTCAAGTGTTTTATTGGTTAGGGGAATTAAGGTAGTGTTTATGGCATGCCAAAAGCTTCTGCATCCAACATTTATTACAAAATAAGAAGCCACTAAAAATAGGTTTGTGAGGTCCTGAGTTTTGGAGACACTTGGTATATTTGCGTTAGACATTTTGATATGTAGTTGTGGATATTAAAATTTTCCTTACAGACGAAAAAAAGAAACTTGGTGGGCATATGCAGGTGTATGAAAAGTAGCTCTCCCTTCATTTGCTAACAGTGAAGTAAAACGTGTGTAGGTTACAAGAATCTGTAAAGAAGAAACAAATGGGAACTGAAGAATTTGA
Source organism: Tenrec ecaudatus (assembly GCF_050624435.1). NCBI lineage: Eukaryota > Metazoa > Chordata > Mammalia > Afrosoricida > Tenrecidae > Tenrec > Tenrec ecaudatus. Next base: position 24,681,003 of record NC_134539.1, on the reverse strand, counting down.
AGAAAGAAAACTACCCAAATATATAGATGACCTTTCTGTTACAGAGCTGTCATTATGGGTTTAAATTCATTAATCTCGAAATCTTAGTTTCTCATCAGGAAGATGAACATAACATGTACCTCAAAATATTAGAAGAGTTAAGATGATAGATGTAAAATAATAAAGGACCATGGACACAATGTTGGGAAAGTGTTGGAATGCCAACCACAAGGTCAGTGGTTCAAACCTACCAACTGCTCTGCTCTGAGGGGGAAAGATGAAGCTATCTGTTCCAGTAAAGACACACAGTCTCAAAAACTCTTAAGGAGCAATGCTGCCCATATAGACTTGCTATGAGTCACAATCAACTGCATGGCCATTGGTTTCTGGGTTTGTTTGTTTTCAATGGAAAATATACCTTCAGAGGATAAGTAGCAATGAGATTTTCTATCCAAAGTGAGAGATAAAAATTCACATTTTACTTATCATCACCTTTGTTTTTAATGTTTTACACTTGGGAGTACTGGCACAGCTAGGTACCTTTTTGAACAGTTGAGAGTTTTCATTCTTTGTAAACAAAGAGAGGAACTAGAGCCCTATGTAATAAGATGTTAGAGAAAATATAAAAATGCATGCCAATTATGACCATTTAAAATATATTCAAATAGGTAACAAAATACTGTGTTCCTAAGTACCTTTTGACACTTATGTACCATGTAAGTGTGAGCGGATGTTGAATTTTGTTACATGAGTGGATGAAACAGTTGCAGAATGAGGTGCCCTCACATCACCACAAAGCACTATTTGAACCTGTATGAGAGGAGTTGGTGATTCTGAAATGAACATGCTCCATGAAATGGGCTAAGGCTCAGACCTATCTTACTGTTGATTTCTTTTTTGATAACAAACCATCATGCTGGAATATGGCGGTTATTTTGTGAAGTGTAAATATGTAGCTGTTAGTCTACAGAGTCATGATGGAAACAGAGTAGACTGAAAGCCTGTTCCTAAGGCAAAGGGGAAAATACAGGCCAACCTAGTAGTCATGCTGAGGAATAGAGTCTTCTTTTAAGCCTCTATCATAGGAAGTCTGTCAGAATGGTAAGTTTATTGTCCCAGTAAGAGGCCTTTATTTTAAAGTCTGAGTTTTTACTGTTTGCACCTGTAGCAGAATAGATTTAAATATATGACCTTAGTTTGGGGTCTTTGTTTCTACACTGTTAACCTAAATTTGTAAGATAACTAGTTTTTTAGTGGGACTTATCAATTTAGCAAATATTCTATGTTATATTGTTAGGTGCGATCTAACACTGCCTACTATTGTCCCGCCTCTTATTTGGTAGTATATTTGAGCCTATTGGTGCAGCCTCTGTTGTCAATCTGTCTGTCTTGGTGAGAGTCTTCCTCTTTTTTGTTGCCCCATTTCCTTTTCCAAGAACTGGTCTCACATATGCAAAGTAAGTGAAGTGAAGTTTTTCTTCTCAAGAGCATTCTGAGTATATTTCTTTCAAGGTGGACTTGGTTTGTTCTGGTGGTCCATGGTACTTCCAATGTGCTTTGCCTACACCGGAATTCAATTGCATCAAATCTTTTGTGCCACTTGAACATAAAATTTACTCCCTTTCCCTAGAATAGTGTCTTCTATGTACATTGGAATAATAATGATCGGCCTTGTGTTTGCTATGATCCCTGTTGCTATTTTTCGGTGCCATCTAGTCATTCAGGGCCACAGAGACCCAGTGTTCAGCAGTAAGGAGCACTGCCCCATCCTCACAATAAGTAAAATCCCTTGGTGCGTTTATATTTTTACTTGGCACAAGTCAATGAAAGGAAAACATTTTTATCCCTTGGCTAGAAAGAGATTCTCCATCTATGCTCCTGAGCACAAACGAAAGGAGCACACCGTTTCTGGCAGTTAGGTGATCTTAGTGAAACTGAAACTGAAGGTAGCAGTACAGAGAGGAAGAAAGCTTGTATCTTGAGAGCATCGCGGAAACTACAGCTCTCCATCCGGAATTCCAGGTAGATGGGAGAACACATTTCCTTCTTAATTTTCTGCCACATTGAGGTAGGGAATTTTGTTACTAGAAGGCGAATTAGAGTACTAGATGGCAATGAGAAGGGAGGGATGCTACAAGGCCACACCACAATACAGGTGAATCCACAAGCTATGTCGAAAAGAATCCAGAGAAGCATACACCATCATTTCATATGAAGAACAAAGAGGCAAAACGTTTTAAAGTCATGAGGGGCTATGTTGGGGAGACATATAATTGCAACAGGGAGTACGTGAGAATCTTGTAGAAAAAAGTTTGGAAACAACAAAAGTAGTAAAATGTTCTGACCTTCTGTTCTTAAACCTTGAGTACTGCAAGAAGCTGGAGAAGGGCTGTGGTGGGCCTCCAGGGTGCGGCCTTGTCAGGCTCCTCAATGTGACATCTGGAAAGAGGATTGAAAAAGAATGGTCACCCAAGTCCGAGATAAATCCATAAGAGAACGTGGTTCAGAACAATTGCCTTGGCAGTTCAGTGCAGAAAAGATTCACTTTTCAATAAAAATGATGTCAAAAGTGGATTATCTTTTACTGTACATCCTGTACAAAATTATGAATATTTTATTGCTGAATTACTTATATTTGCCAGGTAATACTTAATAAAATTCTCTCACCCACTAGTCAATTCTGACAGAGTCACCAGCAGGGGAGGGCAGGACTACCCTGTGGAGTTGCTGAGACTTAACTCTTTATGGGATGCATTAGAGCTTAAATTATGAGCACCCTCGTTTGCAAACAGCTGTGGATAGCAGTGACAGCCCCAAATCCTTCTGCGGAATCCCCACATAGCTTATGCCTCCTTGAAATCCTTTCTGATCATTAACCAGGGATGTCGATAATCTTGACCTAAGGCAGGGTGTCTGAAAATAGGTTGCCTCCGTTTTCTCTAGCCAGCCAGGTTGAGGCAGTCTCTCACGAGCTTGTCTAACCTATCCTTGATGGAGGTCACCATCGGGGGTGGGACACAATACTGGAGGGAGCCATAGTTGTAAGTCAATTGACCCTTACTGCCAGGGTCAGAAGGTTCTCAACACGGGTCGCCTAAGACCATGGGAAAACACATATTTCCGATGGTCTTAAGAACCGAGACACCACGCCTCTATTCGTCTCCAGGTGGGTTCGCTCACATGCAGATACGCTCACATTCGAGTACCTGGAGTGAAGAGGGTTACCCATGCTACACCATGCTCCAGGACAAAATTTCATTGATTTGTCATTAGAAATAAATAGTTCACAGTATAGAATTAAATATTGTTTTTGCGATGAATCACTAGCTTTAATGATGTTCAACTTGTAACAGTGAAAATACTTCCTGCATATTAGATATTTACATGATGATTCATAACAGTAGCACAATTACAGTTATGAAGTAGCAACAAAATAATTTTATGGTTGGGAGTCACCACAACATGAGGAACTGTTTATTAAAGGGTCCCAGCATTAGGAAGGTTGAGAACCACTGCTTTAGACCAATCTTGAAAGCCCTTCTCTTTAACAATAAACATATCCCAATCACGTTCTCTGCTCTTGCTTCTATGATCTCATCTGTAACCATGCTGTATTGATTTGCCACCAATCCTACTTTCATAAGAGCTTCCTGTGTCCAATCACACTTTTGTCAATGCTCGGTATCTGACTGAACCCTGAGATGCCATTATGACCTCGTGCTACTGACCTACCTCATCCGGATGATGTGTTTGTGTCTGTGTGTTATCATCAACTCCTTTAAGGCTCAACAAGTGTTAAATTACATTGGAGAGGACATCTCTTTTTGAACCCTAAAATGGGGTTAGAAAGCCTCATCTTTCTCCCTTGGATTCACTGGTGGTTTCCAACTGCTGACCTTGTGATTAACCATCCAATGTGTAAGCACTACGCCACTAGGGTACTAGATAGTAATATCAAAGAGTATATTTATGACCCATAGTGATGAAGCATATTTTAAACAATGAATGAAATATAAAACAAAGTGTGATACTAATTTTATTAATATAAATGACATTACATTGGGAAAATCTGCATAAGACCTTTTTAAAGTGTTAAAGAACAAAGATGTTACTCTGAGGACTAAGGCATGAACATCCAAGTTAAGGCATTTCAATCGCCTCAGTGTATGTGAAATCTGGACAATAGACAGACCGAACTTTTTCGAGTTCTCAGCATTGACTCCATGGCAATGAGTTTGGAGTTTGGCCAGAAGAATAAATAATTTTTTCTTGGAAGAAGGACAACCAGAATGCTCTTTGGAAGTGAGGATGATGAGACTTAGTCTCCTGTACTTTGACACGTTATCGAGACCAGACACTGAAATACAACATTGTGCTTGATAAAGCCGAGCACCAGAGAGGCAGACCGTCTATGAGATGTATTGACACACTGGCTTAAACCATGTGCTCAAACGTATGTGTGAGGGTAGGGCAGCACTAGCGCCTTAACAACGTACAAACATGCTTTCCTCAAATAGAGTGGGATAGCAACTGGGAGTCAATAATTGAAGAACATAGAAAGGAAAGCACATCTATAGGTGCATTGAGAACTCTTAAAAGGAAGAAAAAATGTATTCCAGTACAGGAAAAACAGAATAAATAATATTAAAAAATAGTCTATACACAATAGGAATATAAAACATTCCTCAATGGCTCCATTTCTTGTAGCCCATAACTCAACTAACCAGCACTTATTTAATGCTTGAAGCAAATAAACAAAAATTCTAGAAATAATTCTGAATATCTCCTCTAAATTGTCCTTATCACTAAATTATAATCAAATCTTTTAAGAGTTGCTTCAAAAATGCTTTCTACAATTTTTTTTCTTCTCATACATCATGAAGGGCTGGGCCCTTTACTGTAAAGTGAGTTGAGAACTTAAAATGGTATGTAGTATAGACTGGTATAGGATGTAAAGGAGACTTTATTTCTAATAAAATTTAAAGAGAACACTTAATAATTCTTAAAAGAGATCATGACAACACAAAGACATAGGATCATCCAAATGAGGGGGCCATTAGCATGAGGTCTAAATGGCATCTCAGGGTTCCTTCAGATACCAAGCTTTAATAAAGTCATGATTGGATGAACGGAGCCGCTATAGAAATAGGATTGGTGACAGTAGGATTGGGTACAGGTGAGCTTGCAGAAACAAGAACGGAGGCCATGACTGGGATACGGACAGTGTTAGAGGTGCTCACGCTTACAAGAAGGGTGCATGGCCTCCCAACCAAGGCAGTAAAGGCTAAATTGACAGGACATGACTCTCCAATGTGGCAGCCCTTGTACTCTTCCCAGTGTGGTGACCTCCATCAAGGACAAACCTAGGCAAGCTGTTTAGAGAGACTGCCCCCTCCCTTGACTGCCCAGAGAGCACCCTGCTGAGGGCAAGATTATCTCCATCCTTAAAGATCAAAAGGCATTCAGTGGAGCTTTAATCTCTGCAGGGATTTTGCAAAAGGATTTTGGGCTGTCACTGTCATCTATAGCCTTTTGCAAACCAGGGTGCTCAATGTACATATTGCTCAGAATATTAACTCCTATAAAACCAATATCTGCTGGGTTAAACAGGGTTCTCTAGAAAAACAAAACAGAATGCTAATGAGAGAGAGAGAGAGAGAGAGAGAGAGAGAGAGAGAGAGAGAGAGAGAGAACATAAGAACTAAACAGTTAATTAAATAAAACAGTACAAATAACTCAGTGCAACTCACTCCTGTGAGACAGCTGTGAGACACTGGCAGTCCTTCAAGTCTTGGGGGCTGCCGGGTAGTCCTCTGTAGAGCAAGTCAGGCTATGGGGCACAGGCAGCAAACAGCAAGGCAGGTCACCAACAGTCAGCCAGATGACAGGATCTGACAGTCCCCAGCTCAAGAGGTGTAAATTGCAATGGTGTGGCGAAGCAGGTCTTGAAGGAACCTCAAATTACAGCGACACAGTCCATGGGTTAGGTGTCCCACAGGTCGTGTAGCTTGCAAATTGAGGCACAGAACAAGCAAGGCAGACGCACACTGGTCCGACGATCAAAGAGCAAGAGGTAAGAGCGGCGAGGCTCGCGAGCCATTTAGCTCTCCGCCCTTCAATTAATCCCACATGTGTTTATCGGCCAGGTTAGCAAAATAAACTAAACTACCTCATCTGTTGAAACAAGGTGTACCTATAGAAAACACAAATCCCAGTTCTTCTACTTTTTTTATTCTTTTGAACTGTATTCTTGTATGTGTGGATCAGAAAATGCTCTCAGTAAATGATGTCCATAGTAAACTCGTGTGATTAAGGGACGTCAAGCCAGTTCTTCTCATAGTAATCCTACACACAATAGGAGGAGACACTGGCTGGGCCTCTCAATTCTTCCTAAACTGGGCCCAGGGTTGCAGCCATGGTTTCAATGCAGCTCCTCCACGCCTTCCTCTTTTTAGTGTCCTCTCCTTGACCAGGCACGAAGTGCTTCTCCAGGGACTAGACCCCCCAGGCAGGCTACCTGTCCAAAGTACATGAGATGAAGTCTCGCCATCCTTGCTTCTAAGGCGCTCTCAGGACTCACTGCTTCAAAGACACATCTCTTTGTCCTTTTGACAGTCCATGACACTTTTCACCAACACCACAATACAAAGGCCTTGATTCTTCTTTAGTCTGCCTTATTCAGCCCCATGGCTTGGCTTACACTCTCCTTAGTTCTCAAAGAAACATCCTTGCTTTTTGTAAAGTTTCTCAAGTGGGGAATACCTCGGGCCTTGTCTTCGCAGGATGAAAGAATTCACGTGGCAGCCCGTTTTGTCAGCCAAGTGGGTATGTATGAAGGACGGGACAAGTCTCAGGTTTTACAGCCTCAAAAAGGATGCACGCTATTTCTGGGAAGCCTGCCCAACTGCATGGAGCCCACGCTGGAGTTCACACCGGGCCCAAGCCACCACATGGAAAAGAGCACCTGAGGGGTGGGGATCCCGGGAGGCCAGCCCAGGAACGCTACAGACTAAGAGCATGTGGGCCCAGAGGCCATGGGCCCTGAGCAGGCCTGGAGCAGGCGCATGTCCTGGAGCAGGCACATGTCCTGGAGCAGGCACGTGTGCACCTCCCTCTCCCCTGCCACTAGGAGCCGGGTAAGAGAGAGCGGTCTTCCCACAGCCAGGGTGTTTCAAGCCTCTAGCTGGGGAGGCGTAGTTGATGGTGTATTAGCTGTCCCATTGGCTGGGTTGGGCTCACCTGGGTGATGTCATGAGCCTGGGCCTAGTTTGGACCGCGCAGGTGTCCCTCCCACCTGACTCAGGGGCTTGAGTATGAGCATACTCAGTTTGGGGTCTTCACATGTGTCTAATATTTACCTGATTTTTCCCCCAACCTCCTCTACAGGAATGTTTGCAGGCACGGGAGGGACACGCCCCTGTCCTACCTAACAATTTCAACCCTCTAAGGAGTTCTTGTGCCGGGTCTGGCAGTGCTGTCCATCTTTTGATCTCTTGAAAGCTGCTTCCTGAGCATTGTGGATCCAAGCAAGACAACATCCTTAACCACGTCAGTCTTTCTTGATTTATATGTTGTTAGCAACTGGTCCAGTTTTGAGAATTTTGGCCTTTACACCGAGAGAGAGAAAGATGGGACCTTCTCTTCCCATAAACAATAATAGTCTCAGAAACACAGGGGCAGTGCTACCCTGTCCTAGATATAGGGTAACTACATTGTACCAGCCTAGATCAGTCTATATCACTTATTAATAACTAAAGCCTTTATTAACTGCTGGTTTGAGAGGGACTATCACCCTGAAAAACACTCGACCTAGGACAAAGAAAGTACAGGATTGTTATAGTTCGAAGTAGCTTAAGGGGAGGGATATTCAAGTCGTTACATTCTCATGGAGCTGGCAGGGTGGAAGGGGGTGGGGGTGGGGGTGGGGCTGGGGAACAGCACAGCTGCAGGTAATAATTCAAGTCTAGCAGCATAGTTGACATTTCTTGCTAATTGGTCAGGCAGAGGCCAGAGACATCCGGAGTGTCAAGTTCTGTCCGGAGAGAAGGGAGGGGGAGAGGTGGGAGTGGGGTTGTTAGTTGCTAGCAGGGCGTTGAAGGCAGTTAAAAACAAAATGGAGGTTCTCATGCTCAGCTAGGTAACTAAAACTATACATTGGCATTGACTGGATGACAATGATTTGTTGTTCTGGTTGTTTTTTTGGGGGGGCTAGGTTTACATTGAGTTGTCATCCATACTGACAGCTGCAATCCTGGATCTTCATCAGCAAGGGCTTCAAGTCCTCCTCACTCTCAGCAAGCAAGCTTGCATTATCTGTACATCCAAGGTGTTCATAAACTTTCCTCCAATCCTGTAGGCACGTTATTCTTCATATAATCCAGTTTCTCTGAATATGTGCTCGGCATGCAGATCGAGAAAGCATAGTGAGGGGTAGATCACTGGCAGGCACCTTACCTGATTTTTTTTTTCTGAGGGAGGGGGCGAAGGGGAAGGGACCTTTCCTGGTTTTAAACCTTCTAGTACTCTGTTGTTTTCTTCCCCTATAGTAAATAGGGGAGTATGCAGTGGCAATACGTTTTATGCATGCTAGTAGCATCTAAAGAAACGTACTGGGAGCTTGAAAGCTCAGTTGCAAAGGTCATCATTTGTTACCTTTTAGGACCTTAAGAGTAGTATTTATTATGTCTTCTACAGATATGCGCTTTTTAAAAATTAGTTGTAAAAAATTAACTTATTAAAAGGGCCCCACAATTTATAGATGGCATGGTCTGCTGGGACACTTAAATTAGATTATTGTGTCTGAACTTGCTCTTCATGATTAGAACATAGATTTTTAAGGTAAGAAAAAATGATCTCTAAAGGGCAAAGTGAAACGAATACATGCCAATGAAAAAGAAGACTCAGAAGACTGAGAGGGAGGGTCGCGGTGGCATAGGACATTGCACCTCGACCCCAAGGTGAAACTCAACAGCTGACCCAAGAGAGGATCCTGGGAAACCACAGGGGTAGATCCACTCTCTCCAGAAGGTAGCTATGAGTCAGAATTGACTTCATGGCAGTGAGGTTGATCTAGAAAGAGAAGAAAGTTGATGAGCTATCTTGAGGGGGAATTAGGAATTTATAATCTCCTGGGGAGGATAGATTTGATGAAAGAATGAGCTGTTTAATACTACCAAGAATGATTATGATTTCCAAAGTGGCCCAGTTTTGAATCTACTCTTGTACCTGTGGCCTTTCCAAAGTGACTTTGCTACTCTGCCTAGAAGGAATGAGGTCTACTCCCTGCTTATGGTTGATACTTGTTTTTGCCCATAGACCGCAGCAGCAATGACAATATATCAGTATTGTGTCCAGGACTCAGGGACTATGGATTTCGAGTTCATGGAAAATGGAATGCGATTTTCATTTACTTCTGCTCTTTCTTGTGATCCTTCTATTACCGTCTGAGCAAGCTTAGCCTGCTGGACGAAAGAGCAGACATCCGCCTGTCTTTGATCAACTAGACAACCAGTGAGCTAATCACACAAACATAAACAGGCCCTTGTAAAATAAGCTGAGTTGGGCCTTGAGCAGCAAAACTGGTAGCTGACAAACTGTGAGTGATAATTAAAGGTAATTTTATGTCATTATCTTTGGAGGTAGCTAGTTATGCGGCAATACATAACTTTTACAGGCAGAATCTTTGTCGGGACAGGTTCAGGGAATGATGTGAGACTAGAAATCTAAAGCTTTTAGACAATAAACCCATCTAGAGGTTCATGAATTGGGCAGTTGTTTATGTATGTGATGTTGAAAAGAAACTAGGAAGGTTGCTGAAGGCATTTTGACTCTTATTTTTATTATTGTGTATTTTATTATCTGTATAGAATGGATTTGGCTATGTCTGTAGGAGGTTGAGGACCATAAGACGGAAAGTGAGATTGGACAACGCATAGGAAGAAATGATGAATTTGGCGAGTTTTCAGGGATGGATGAGTTCAAATGCACTGCTGATTGACACCATATGATAAACAAATCTTTAAAAAGGAGATAGGAAAAATAAGGCAGGCAGTGATACAGAGAAGCAATGGTGATTGAAGAGAAGTAGACAGAGTGAGGCTATGTCTTTCCAATAAAGCCAGCAGTGAAATCACCTGCTGTGTTGAGTAACATTCCAAACACTGTGAGGGGATTTAGACTACCCTCAAATGGGGGATGAATAACAGGATTACTAGTGGATCTGAGAACCCAGGCCAGTCTGGATCTCAAGCCCCACACTCCCAAGCATTGAAATCACATTGATAGGAAGAGAGAAAGCATGGGAGCAAGAACCCCGGGACAGAAGAACAGGCTCTCCAGTCCACCGCAGGACCACTTCGTATTTGCTATCTATCTTCAGTTGAGCCCCAGAGGATAAGTGGACTCAATCCAGATCATAAATATGAAAAGTTGAAAATTTCACTCAGCTGGAGGGTAGGGATAATATGAGAGGAAGAGAGAAAGAACAACAATGATGGATCTGCAACTAGGATTTGTGTCAGATAAGGAACTACAAATATGGATGCTTGCTTCTTTGTATATAAGGTTTAAAATAAAGATCATGTAAGGTTTAAAATAAAGATCATGTAATTGATGAGAATTCCTGGATTCTTTGAACAGTTATTGCAAACAATCTTTTGAAAGATAGGAAGCAGAGTAATGAGAGTCCTGGGGACATGGTGGTGATGAGTTGGTTCTGAAGTCAGCTGTTCAAAACCAACCAACCGCTCCAGGGATGAACGATGAAGCCGCCTCCCTAAACAGTTACAGTCCTGGAAACCCATAGAGGCAGTTCTATTCCACCCTGTCCTCTATGAGTGAGGATTGACTCAATGGCAATGAAATTCCCTCCCTCCCACATCACCCCACTGTTCTGGAATCAGAGAAACCAGAGGACACCAATAGAGCAAAAACATAAAGTGAAAGTATTTACACAAAAAGAAAAGACTAAATTGCTATAGCAATCATTTATGATCACTTTAACTGGAGTGGAAAAAATCAATTGGGCTCAATATCTTTACTTATACCATGGTAAAATCAACTAATTTGAGTGTTGAGAGAATCAAAGGGGATGAGCCTACTTGTATATGAAAGTACATTGAAAATCTAAAGCCCCAGACAAATGAAAAGGATTTAGTAAAGTTAAAGGCAAAAATATTTATGATACTATTATTAAAATAGATCTTGAGATGATATAAGGAATAAGCCTTATCACATGGCTTAAAAATAAATGGTTCTGTCCGACAATGATCAAAGCAATTAATCTCGATTGTTTGTCAAAGGAGAGTAAAGATAACGTATTATATATTCTAAAATTTGGGGAAGTACGCATTCATGGTGTGCACTCAGTATTCACCAAAGGAACCTAAATCCAATTACTTCTAACTTCACAAGTCCTACATATCTGACTCTTTCTACCATGCCCTGTTTTGTGCCCTGCTCTGCTTATCACTTATTGTCCCACTTGAAAGCTTCCTGAGGAGGCTTATTCGCTCGGTTGGCCTACAGAGATGTCAATGGAGCATAAAGTCAGTTGACACAAGATGCTTGAGCATTGCCATGGCCTCCTATTGTCTTAACGGAGGCAAGGAGAAGCCTCATCCTCCCTCTATTTTGTTTTCCAGATGTAGGGAAAGGACAGCTCACCGAAAGAATACATCGTAAAGATGAGGAATTAAAAAGAATCCATTTTCTACTAATAAAATGAGCAATCATTTACTTATGTAATTCAGATGATACCTGGTCTGGATTAGTTAATATCACATAGTCCGGCCATTGCATTGGGAAACTTACAATGAATTAAAAGAAGATAAATAATAAGCATATTTTAAAACTACAGTGCAAATTTTTGTACAAAATTCCTTTTGAAGTTCTGGTAGAACTTCTGAGTAGAAGGACAAGACAAAATACTAATTAGATTATGCTGAGAAAGAATAGTACAAATAGTTGTGAGTCCATGTTTGTGCCTTTCTAGTTGCTTGTAAAATGCTCTCTTCCCTACACAACTCTGTTCCAGAAATCTTCTTACCAACTCACCTATTTTTAGAAACAATGTAAAAGTGAAGATTCCCAAACTCAACTCTAATGGAAACAGATTTTTCCCCCCAAAAAAGGTATTTGAAAGGAAAGAGATGAGATTTCCTAGAGATGTACCTAATTGTTTGGCAATAATTTGTGGTCCTTTAAAAATAGGACTAATTATCATCACGTAGGCAGGGAAGCTTAGGTGGCAATTTGTAATTCTTAGCAGTTTTTACTTGCAGCATTTTAAAGTTGATGCAGCAGGAGGTAAAGTACAAAATCATGTTTATTTGAATAGAAGTATTTAAAATGCTGTATTACAGAATCAGTGAAGTCGAGTTTAGAGGAAATGAATGTATCTGTCTTCTGCTTATATTATTTAAACTTCCCACATAGTTTAGGAAATGTTCATTTGAGTTTCGGTTCCCATAAGTTCTATGTCTTTGGTGGTACGAATGAGGGGGTGGGGTGTCAATAACGTCTTTATTTTTAGATGGATGAAGGAAGCCACAAGTCATACGCTTGGTCTGGGTAGGCGCCCGTGCGCACGTGCAGGGGGCCCCAGAGACCTCACCCTCTGACCTGTCACCGACCAGGAGCAGGGTAAAAATAGAGAATGGCCTTCCCACCCCAGGGTATTTCAAACCTCTGGCTGGGGAGGCGTGGTTGAAGGGATTGGTTGACTGCATTGGCTGAATTAAGCCCACCTGGGTGATGTCATGAGGCTTGGCCTAGTTTGAACTGCCCAGGTGTACTTCTCACCTGCCTGGCTCAGGGCTTGAATAGGAGCATGCGCAGGTAGGGTGTCCTCACAGGTGTTTAATGCTTGCCTGATTTCCTTCCTAACCTCCTCTAGGGGCCTGTGCAGGCATGGGAGGGCCAACCTCCTGCCCCTGGATCTAGCTACCTAACAATATGAATATTTGTATATTGACGATTTGTTGAAATGATAATTTTGATTAGATTGGGTTAAATGAAAATTATATTTAAAATTGAAAAGATTCTACCTACCTCATTTAATTTCTTGAATGTGACTACCAGAAAATTTAAATGCACGTATGTGGCTCGCATTGTATTACTATTAGTCTTGTCCAATAAATTCAGAATGTAGTGGGGCTATATTTCCCCCAACAGAGCACCGTTGTATCTTAATGGAGTGTACATTACAATGGCTTTTCAAAACCAAGTCTCACACATTGCTGTCTATTGATCTTCTCCAGCCTACCCCAGGTTGACACCATTCTGAACAATATTTGACACCAGCAGTCCTTGTTTAAGATCCCTTCCTACCTGTATCTAAAAGCGGAATTTTTACGGGAGTCAGAGCAGATGTATTTGGTTTTTGTTAAACCTCACTTTGGTGCAAGAAAACACCTGACGCCTTTTCAGTGACTTAAAAGCTGCATGTCTAATAAGTAAGGGCGATTATAATGAAGAATTTTTTGCAAGTGGGGCTTATTTCAATCATTTCAAAGTAAAGGAAAATCTACATAATATTAAATGGAAAGTAAAGAATTGCCCATAAAGCAAACATTTTAGACTCAGGGACTGACTTACATTATAATTTTACACAAAGATATCCAATTTACTTTCAAAATAGGAGCCCTGGATGCATAGGAGTTAGGAACTCAGTTACCACGAAAGGTCAGCCGTTCTTTGTTTGTTTGTTTTTGTTTTGCTTTGGAGACCCTGACTAGGTGCGAAATGCAGTTCTATTTCACTAGCTTGCTCGCAGAAGTAAGCTGTGGCCGTCAGCTCCCCCAAATATTCCAGCGTTGGAAACCTAATGGGGGCGCTACTCCCCCTTGTGTGGTTGCTATGAGACAGAAGTGACTGGACAACAATAGGTTACAGGTTACTTGCAAAAATATTTTTCCAAAGCCTACCATGAAATACAATTAAACACAGTGACAATATCTTCTAATAAAGACAAGGTAGAGGAAGAATGAGTATCACTCTTTTAAGGATAAGATAATTACTGTAATTGATAAGTCATTTAGCTCAAATTTTCTTTCCGGGAGTTTGATGGTACCTTTACTGAGCTTGGAAAAACTCATCTGGGGAAAAAAGGAAAATCAATTAAAAAAATTTTTTGGTCTTTTAGTTTGGGATAAATCATTTTACCTCATTAATCATGTTAGATTTGCATATGGTCATTTGTATATTTAAGATCTTCAGTACATTAAAGATAGATAACCCTTCAGAAAAAGTAACAATAGCAATGGTTCCCCGAGGATATAAGAAGTGGGGTGAGTGGTGGAGGGGAAGAGGGGCGCTGACAGCATTGATGATTCTATGACCCTACTCGATGGGATTGAACAACAGAATCGTATGTGAATGGATATATTGGATTCATAAGATATGGAAATAAAACTATTATAATTTTAAAAATAAGTAAACAGCTGAAATTACAAAAAATCTTTAATTATTTTATTGTAATTAGAAGTTCTTTTATATCCATAACTTTTAAAATTCCTCTTACACATACTCATGAAAATGTGTCATAAATAGTTGCATTGGATATAGGAATTTGAATCATAGGAGAGCTAGGGGGTGGGGGAGATAAATATTGGAGAGTCACCATATAAAGGTTAGAGGAAATCTTCCAATGGGTTAAAATAGAAAAGAAATGAGAAGAGTGAAGCCCAAATACCTCATTATTTAAATTTCAAGCAAAGACATTGGAATAAGAAAAGATAACATAACATAAATACATTGTGCAATAGAATAAATCCAGGAGCATGATATTTGTTGAATACCAAGAGCCTCCATCAGGACTGAGGCAAGTACCCGTGTTCCACACACCATGGAGAGACTAAGAAAGAGAATGAGGGAGTGGCCATTTGATTTGTCATCACCAACCCACTGGTGACATGGCCAAGAACGATTTCATTGATGGAAGTTAAATACACATTTGGGTGGTGAAAATTTACAGATTCTGAACTACGGGAAATGTTTTCAAGACTCTGCTGTTCAAACAAACAAAGACAACCACAAAGTAGCGTTTGAAGGTAACGGAAGAACGGAAATGCATCCTGGGGGCACAGTGTGTCAGGCACAGCGCTGCAGACAGGTGAGAGGTTGGGACCCATCAACTGTTCTGCAGGACACAAATGATTTACCACCACAGAAACCTTAGGGAGCCATTCTCTGTTCTGCAGGGTCACCCAGTTAGAATGGACTCAGTGGCAGAAAGCGAGGACAGAAGGTGATGCAGAATTATGAGAGTCCTTCTTTATAAAATAGTTTTGTTTTCAGTGTAACAAGTTGCAAATAATGTGCAAATCAGAAGCTTGATTCTTTAGTTTCTCTATGGTAGACTTTTGTGGGGTACCAGCCTCTCCATAACCAAATGGACCTCAGAGTGGTTGTGTAATTGAGGGGTAAATTAAAAAGACATTAGACAAGACATACGATACAAGGGCTCACCTCTCAGTCATGACTTCAGAAACCAGGTCTGAGCAGAAGAGAGTGTAATGTCATCTCATGAGATTATATTATCTGGGGCACACAGGCCTGGTAAGCATGTTAACAGGAAGGGGCTGTACAGTACGGGAACAAATTAGGGGTGTACGCACAATAGGAAGTGGAGGCACTAAGGCACACAGGATGGGCGGGCTCTAGAGGCAAGATGGCAGCCTATCCTTGGTTGTCTCTGAGTTGGCTTGACCCTAGGTATCTTTGATGAGGTACCGTTTCCCCGAAAATAAGACAGTGTCTTATATTAATTTTTGCTCCCAAAGATGCACTAGGTCTTATTTTTAGGGTATGTCTTCTTTTTCCATGAAGAAAAATACGGTACACATTTATTGTTTATTGTTGTATTAAAAGAGACCTCGCATTTCCTGTCTGCTCCGGCTGCACTGTGGCTAACAGTGAGCTGTGTGGCAGCGCCCACCACAATGGTCGAGTCCAGAGTTATGGTAGCTTCGGGGGGCCTTATTTTCGGGGGGCCTTATTTTCAGGGTGCCTTATATTTCAGCGAGAGGCAAAACTGTAAGTAGGTCTTATTTTTAGGGGATGTTTTACTTTCAGGGAAACAAGGTAGTTACTTTATTGTGCCAACCTGGCCAATAAACACATGTGGGGTTAATTGAAGGGTGGAAGGATAAATGGCTCAGTAAGCCTAGCCTATTTCTTGGGTCTCTTGCTTTCTGATGGTCTGACCAGGGTGCAACTGCCTTAGCCAGTTCCTTGCTTCGGCTGGCAAAAACATCCCTGAGGAGGAATCACATGGACCTACCCTGATGCAGCCCTGGGTGCTGGAGCACCCATGTGGAGAACCCTGCCAGCGCTGAGATGTTTACACATTCACTGACTCGGCTTTCCTCCTGCAGTCGGCATCATTGCTTGTGTTTTGTGAGCTGGATGAGGACTTTGTGGATTGGTGTTGGACATATGGGTTGATGGGCTAATGTTGAACTTGGCTTGGGCAGCACTGTGTTGGGATGTTTTCTTGATGCGCACTTAACCTTTATATAAAACTCTCTCTTATACATGAGTTTCTGTGCATTTGTTTCTCTAAAGTACACAGACTAATACATCTGAGTTCTCCTTCAGAGGAACAAGACATTATCCTTATCAGAAGGGAGTGGGTCCTACTTAGTGGGACAGACAATAGGATCTGATTGCCTTAGATGGATGATGACCTTCAGGCAGATAACCTTTAAGCAGTTGACCTCCAAGTACAGAGTCAGTGACCATGTGTTTGCAACAGCACCTTAAATTTGGCATTATCATGGGGGCACATTGTGAAGAATAAGTTTTATTCTTGGGATGCATCTTCAACTCACTAAAATGAAGGTTTCCTCCACAGGAGCCTCCCAGACTCCTTAACATAAGAATGTTGAGAGTTTGTCCTCACACACTTTCACTCTCTTCCTGGTTCTACTTTCCACATTCTTTGATAATCAAATGTTTTTAATTTTCACAATGTTAAATCTCTTAAATTTGTCTTTGTTGGTTAATTCCTTTCAGTTTTTGCTGAAGGTGCAAATGTCAATGTCAATATCAAAACTATATTTTTCCACATCATCTGTGAAACTTAATTTTGTAGAGTTACATATTTCTCATAATAGGAATTAAATTTTCTTCAACATCAAGAAGAATTTTAAACATTGCAAAGTTTAGGGGACGGTGAGATAATATCCTCACCACCTCAATATGACATGGTGGTTTTATATTTGTTTTATTACATATCTATTTATCTCTTCTTTTAGTAATTTATCTAGTTTTGATATATTCAAAGTAAATTTTGATTATCAGTACTACTCTCTCACTAAACACATCAGTATAGGTATTATTAACAATCATTCAATGCTTGTTTACAGCTTTTTTTTTAGGTAAAATATATAGCCAGTGAATTGTACAAATCTTTGTTGGCCCCTTGGCATCACTTAATATGTTTTGGAAGATGCATACCCCTGTTGTAATCCTCAAGTGGCAATCAAGATATGACATAGCTCCTCCCCCAATTTGATTCTCTCAGACTCCTATCAGTTAGTATCTCGTATGGCCAGCTGGGATCGGCTTATTGTCAATAAGAATATTCCAATTGATTTACATAAGTTAAAGATGCAGATTTAAGCCCTCACCCAAATGTTTTAGTTTTAGTTTAAGATATATATTAATTTTAGAACCAAGGACCGCAAGAGTTACATATGAATTTTAATTAAGTAGGTTTTAAAATACATTATAAATGAGATGCGTTGTAGAACAAAAGGATTCCGCATTTGTGTAAGACATATTTAAAATGACAGCATAGTTTGACACTACTCTTTTGTTTTATTATTCCTTCTGATCTTATTTGTTTAACTTTTCAGGGTCAAGAAAAATTAGGTATTTGATTTTAGTATATGAATTTTTAACCTGAAGGTTTCTGACTCCAAGTCATTCAGGACTTCTGACCTTACAACCTGATGTAATTTGATTCAGTCAGCAGACATGATGATCATTGTTTCATGTATAAACAAAAGCCTGTCGTTCATCCCTCAAACTCTATTCAAAACACACTGACAGTAGAAATAGAATTTAGACTGAAAACCAAGGGTCAGTAGCATTATGTTCATGTTGGATAAAATTACCCTTTTCATTGATAGCGAGCTATGATTGAGATGGAGTTTCCAAAAGGTCCTGCAAGTGTCCCACATGTCCCTATCTTCTTCAAGCAGTCAGGGCAGGGTTCTGCAAACTCATGGCTTTGGAGGCACCTGATGAGACCTGACTGCTCAAAAACATAGGTCAATGAATTATTATTGTAAAGGAGTCTTTATTTAATACTTTAAGGGTAAATTTAATGTACGAGTAATCACAACAAAACATTCCTTTAATTCTTAAGCAAATTAGGAAGCTTTGGAATGCCAATAATTTGTATCATCCCCAGGGCAACCACTGCTGTCATTGCTATTTCTTATAAAAGACAAAACTGTTCTTTGCATTTCTTACTCCTTTTGAATAGTGAAATTGACTTACCTTATTTCATTTTCAATTTCAATTCAGATTGCAATGCCAACTGCTGAATCTCAAATATATGTTACTACATATATCTAATCTACTCAATAGAGTTTTTTTACTGTGAAGCAATTTTGTACCACCAATCAAATATCAGCAGTTTTGTATGTGAAGGGAATCTTTGGTGGTGTGGTGGTTATGCGTCAGGCTGGTAACCGGAAAGGTCAGCAGTTCTGAACCACCAGCCACTTCTCAGGAAAGAGGGGACTTTTATTCCCATAAAGCGTTGTAGTCTTGGAAACCGGCAGGGGTAGTTCTACCCTGTCCGATAGCGTCGCTATGGGTTGGCAGGGAGTTTTATTTGGTTTGGTATTTGAAGAGACGAGCCCTGGTGATGTAGTGGATTATGTACTGCGCTGCTAACTACAGGGTCAGAAGTTCAAACCAACACGTGCTTTTGCCAGGGAAAAGGTGAGGTTTTCTGCTTCCATAAAGATTAACAGCCTCAGAAACCCAACGAGGCAGTTCTGCTTTCCTCCAGGGTGACTGTGAGTCAGAACTGATTTGAGGGCAGTGAGTTTTCTTGTTTTCCTATGTTGACAGGTGAAGGTTGCTAGACTCAAATGGGCTCGATGTCAGTGGCTTTGGTTTTTGGTTTTGGAGTCGATCATAAAATCAACCATTCCATCCAGTACGTTTAACCAATCGAAACATTACAAGGAGATTATAAACAGCCAGGATCTCTGTATATGTTGCATACATTTCTTGATTGGGTTTTTACATTTTAAAAATAAATTTCCTTTATTTTGCTTTGCTTAATATGTAAATTCTTTGATTACTGAGGTCTTAGAGAAGATTAAAAATAAAACTTGGCTCTGAATCTCAGTTTCAAATCTAATTTCTCATTTCCTCTGATATAAATAGAATATTATAACACCTAGCTTCTTAAGCTTTAAGGGTGCAAGTAGATAGATGCTTATATAACAGTGTTTTGTTCATAATAGGTACATGAGAAAATTTTTCTGTTTGTTGTCCTTCTCTCATCTCCTTTTTAGTTATTATGGTGGCAAATGTACGTTGTTTTTTTTTTAGTTTTACTGTGCTGCATTCTATTCAGACTTTATGCCTGCACAGAGTGGAAAAATGGCATTTGACATTTATTGTGATGATGGGGGAAAGGTTTGAGGCTTTGGATATAAAATATGCCTCAAAAGGGAGGAAAATTGAGTATCCCTAAACTGTGTAGCCCAATGAGATGAAAAGTCAGGGCTATGATCCATTAAACCAAGAAAAATGCAACAAGAATCACTTAAATCTTGTCATACTTTATTAAGAATAGCATGAGGTAGCCTCTAACCTCTGACTACATAGACAGGCAGATAATCCAATTCAGAGTTTTGAAGACCATTCTTATGAGGCGGGACGCAAACATTCTTCCACCCTCCAACCTTCCTTCTTCAATTTGATACCACCTGTCTCCCTTGGGTACTCTATTTCCCTGCTGGGTTTAATATCATTTACCCTGGTCACATAGAAATCACAATACTCTAGATCCTGGGTTTCCTAGGAAAATGAACAGTTAAAATTCAGGATCAGAAATGCTCATCATACACTTCTAGTCCGGAGTGCCTCTTCTCAGCAGTGTCTGCAGATAGGCCTCTCTCTGCTCCTTGGCCTCTCGGCCCTGTGGTCCTTTGGTTGCTGCCCAGCTCAGGCAAGTGCTACAAAGCTCCTTTATTGTCTTGTAAAATTTTAAAGGTGTTCTATTATAAATTAGGGAAGGTTTACTGAACAGATCATCACATGTTTATTCAATAGTTCATACACATTTAGTTTCAGTTCATTTATTGGAGTTCCTTAATGCACCATCACTTATCCCACTTCTTCCCTGTACTTCATGTTTCCATCCACCCCTCCTATGGTGGAAACCCTGTCAACTTTGACCTTGAGTAAATGCTGCCTTTCTGATCTGACATGTTTAATTGTTCCGCCACAGAGCTGAGCCTGCCTTCAGACCTGAAAGGTCACCAGGGGCCATACTGTTGGGAGCCCTACACGTTTCAAATGAATATGATTCGTCTCTAATGATTTGGGGTTTTGTTCCACACATTTCCCACTGTATCCAGAACCTTTTAATGCTGTCCTTTTCAGAGCCGTTGGCACTGGTAGTCCCCGTCTAGTTCTTCTGGTCTTAGGGTAGTGGAGGTTGACGTGTGTGTGGCCCATTAGTCCATGGGACTAACTGTCTCTGGTAAGTCTTTCATTTTCATCATTCTTCTTTGTTCTAGTCAGGGAAAGAGCATTCAGTTGACTGCTTGAGAGCTTTGAAGACCCCAGGCACCACTCCTCGCCAAAGCAGACTGTAGAATATTATTTTTGTGGACTAGGTTATGTCAATTTACCTTCATACCCTTAGACTATGACCCTGAATCCCCAGGCCCGGTGACTCATTCCTGCAAGGGAACTTGGTTATATCTATGACATTTTCATAACTTTGCCCATGGCTTGCTTTACCATATTCATAGATATGTTTGTAGCAAAAATGAATTCACACATGTAAATAACCTCTGTCAAATTGTGTGTATCAGAGGATATATTTCCATTCTTCTGCTAACAAACCACAGTCCAATGGCGCTTGGCTCTAGCTCCATGGGTTTGGAAATCTGGTTCCCAAGATAAAGTTCCGGGAGGCAATCCATTCTGCCAACCAGCCTCCTGCCCAAATACTCAGTTTTACGTTCTTCAAGGATCAGAATGCCTGCTGCTGCTTTGTCTGTGATTTTAATGCCATTGTCTCTGTTGCTGTCACTTCTCTGCCATCTCTCAGCAGCCTCTAGGGTCACAGCTCTGTCTCCTGGGTGGAGGAGTTTCAGCACAGGAATCACAGGATACAAAGAACATGCTTCATCCTGACTCGTCCTCCTGAGTGGTCATAAAATGCCTGACTCGTGTTTCTGAGATGGGGCATTCTAAACCCATTCCCCTGTGACACTTTCTTAGACATTATTTGCATGGTCCCAAGGTGAGGGTTTCTACTCCAGTAAAGAGTTAGGGACTCGGAAATTCACAGGGGCAGTTCTACTCTGTCCTAAAAGTCAGCATGCACTTGATGGCAGCGAGACGCAATAACCTGGCAAGAGTTACACAAACTCGACCGAGAACAGCCATACCAACCAAATTTCATTGTTACTAGTTTATTTGTGGCGACCAACATATGACTTAATATTTCCATCTATTCGCAGACTTTTAGCTTGAGAATTTTCTTCCCTTGAATACCTGACCATCACAGCACTGGTCGTCATGAATTACAATCTGGTGAGATGGGAAATAGTTTACTGACACAAACTTTGCAGGGATATTTTAAATCTCTTAAATACTTCATAAGGTGATATATATTTTACTTATCTTATTACTCTTGACTGGGACATCTTCAGCTTGTGAAAGAAGGCAAACTCCTATGCATACTAGTTGCTATCAAGATGATTCCAGCTTCGGAGACCCTACGTCTATCAGCAGAACTGTGCTCATATGCTTTTCAATAGCTGATTTTTTGGGTTTTTTAAGTACGTAGCCAAGTCTTCTGATGTGTCTCTGAATAGTCTAACCTTTCCCTAGAGGTAAAGAATCACTCACATTTAGCACAAAGATGCCCAAATCCTAGCTGAAGCTTAGGGACATACTTTAGTTCTTATTTTTCATGAAGTTTAAACTCTTAAGTGCAAGGAAGAGTTTTATTATTATCTATTTCTAAATGCCCCAGGCTAGTATTTTTCCTCTGGAAAATGAATAATTGATTTATAATGAGAAAAATGTATGTTAGGCTTTTCAACAACTAGCATAGGAAAATTTTTTGGAAGTGAAAAATAATAAAAGTGAAATACGATCAACTCAATGTACGATAGAAGAATGAGGATGATGATGATACTGATAATGAAGAAGATGGTGATGATATGGTATCTGAGGTGGAACAGAATCCAACAAATAGAAAAGAGTTTACCATCAACTTGGTAAGAGCATAGTATGCCAGGTGGACTAGGGTGGGCACAAATAATAATAGAGCAATACTTATTAACAAATAGATTTATTTATTGTTGACTACTCAGTGTTACTACAGTAGATAGCCAGATGAAGAATGTAGCATTTTATAATTAAGAATGGAATGATTGACCAAAATAGCAATAAAGGACATCATTGGTAGTCCCTGGAAGAAAAACAAAAGGTCATTTTTGGCTTGGATGGGTGATTGGAAATTCTAAAAATAAGCCATCTGACCTGGGACTTATGCAGAGGCAATGTTATAGGTTTAAATGACTAGCTTTGAAGATGACCAAGAGGAAAAAGTAAATGGGTTCAGAGTTCTCCAGATTAGAGATGAGAATATTTCAGTGGATAAGATAGTGAAAGTTTATTGTGCCAACCTGGCCAATAAACACATGTGGGGTTAATTGAAGGGCAGAGAGATAAATGGCTCAGTGAGCCTGGCCTTTCTATTTCTTGGGTCTTTTGCTTTGTATTGTTCAGACCAGGGTGCAGCTGCCTTAGCCAGTTCCCTGCTTCAGCTGGCAAGGCTCACTTCCTGCAAGACATCCCTGAGGCAGAGCCACATGGACCTACCCTGATGAAGCCCTGGTGGGTACTACAGCAGCCCTGTGGAGACCCCTGCCAGTGCTGAGATGGTTACACATTCACTGACTCGGCTTTTCTCCTCCAGTTGGCATTCCTGTGTGGGTTTTGTGAGATGGAGGAGGACTTTGTGGATTGGTATCAGACATATAGGTTAATGTTGGACTTGGCTTGGGTAGCACTGGGAGGGGTTGGGATGCTTTCTTGATGTACACTTACCCTTTATAGAAAACTCTCTCTTATACATATGAATTTCTTGGATTTGTTTCTCTAAAGTACCCAGACTAACACACTGGATGACAGATTGTCATAGTGAAGTCTTGTTTTAGTGAGAACTTAATGGGAAGGAAGGCTTTACATCTGCTTGGCAATGGGGAATGAGACAATTTAAAAAGAAGCATCCAACCAGAGGTTTTAAGGGAGAGAAGTGGGATAGAGATGAGAGAGAAGGTTGAGAAAAGTGAGGAGACAATGGGAAGTAGGAAACTTTGGAGAGGTTTACTGAAAATATGTTCATTAAGGTCAGGTAGAGCTGTCGGAGGAAGTAGGGTAGGAGAGAGGTAGAAATTCAGATTTAAAGTTTTCAAGTGATATCAGGTGTGGAGATACAGGATTCTGGGCCATCTGGAAAGCAATGGTAGTAGAAGCTTTAAGAAGAACCCAGAGGCTGAAGTACAGCTTACACCACCCAGCTGGTAACAGCAGGAAAGAAAGCCAGGAGACAGAGGATGCGTGTAAGCGGTAGACAAGCCGGACTGTTTGGTCACAGAACCAAGAGATGAGAAAGGATTTAAGAACGGTGGATGCCACTGCTGATGTAGGGATGTAGAGCATCCCTACAGTGATTGAACTAGGTGGACATGGTAGTTGTGTCTAAATATTGTCCTTCCTACCCTTGGGCTCTATGCACCCAAATCAAACTCACAGACATCAACTCTGTGCCTATTCACGTTTTCAGTCATGATACCTTTGCCCAGGTCTTTTGTGGTTGTTCCAGAACAGAGAAATCCAAAACATCTGTGGCCCCTTTGTATTATATAATTTTTAATGTAGACTTTCTCAAGTGTGTTGTATATGATTTTATATTCTTTTGTAACCACCGTTCTTCTTTGCACAAAAGATTTGTTAACAAGAGCTCTGATTTCTCAAGTGAACCCAAACATTTCTAATTAAATGTATGTTTAGTATCTTTCTGAGAAAATTTTCTAATGCTTCCATTAAAATTTGTAAGCAGTGCATGCCTGCTATAATAACAATAGAGTTCAGTGACTTCAGTCTTTGAATAGAAAGTCCCTTTTGGTAATTAACTAAGAAAGTCTTGCAGCATTCTTTTGTTTTAATTTTCAAAATATTATTTTCAACGAAATGGTACATTGAAGAAAGTGCTTGCAGTATTTTTTCATATATATCAGGAAAAGTCAGGGGAAAGTTTATCTTTAATTTAAACTACTTACTTTTGACTGTGTTTTTAAGTACTTAGGAGTATTGTCTAGTTGCATCAATGTATGTCTTGTTTGCCCAATTTAACTATAGAATTATTCTCTCAAGGAAGACATTTTTTCCCTTTCTGTATTTTTCTTTCTTTGTTTTCACACTAATTCAGTAGCAACACAACCCCTTATAGGTAAAATTCAGTTAAATATTGAATTTCTATTGACTAGATCCAATAGAATCTCTATAAGTAGATGATGGCAAATCAAACGTATTGATACTACGGTTACAGTTCATCATGCACAGGTTTGTTCCAAACAAAGTATAATGAAACTTGGCTCTGTGATCAGTGGATGGCTGCAGACAGGATCTCACAGTAAGTCTCGTGTCTTGCTCACATCAGGATGCCTTAACAAAGGTCCATTAAAAACAGTGTCTTCAAAGGAGACATGCAGGGTGAGTTAAATTCAAGTCAGAGAAGTCAGCTCAGAAAGTTATGAAGATGGGTTTTTGGAGACCCCAGCAGATAATCTTAATATATTTTTAAAGGTTATAGGATTATTAAAGGTAATTATATGAAAAAGTTTTGAGAAAATGGAAAAGTGCATTGCTGAGAGCAAAAGGCCGGGAAAATGGCAGAGGGTGATTTTTTTTTCCATTATAAAAATGCACCTGCTCGTACCTCAATGGTGGTAAAAGGCTGTTTGAAGAACATGTTATTGGGAAACTGAGCCACATCTACCCTACAGGCTGACCCTTCCCCTTCAGTCTTATTTTTGTTCTCCAAACTCAAAAATAATTTAAAACAAAGAGAATTTGAAACCCACAAAGATATTAAACCATCCATTTTGACATAAAATCAAAATATTGTAGAATTCTTCAGAGAAGGGCTAGAGAGATGACGACAACACCTTTAAACAAGTATATATTAGGTATGGAGGGTATGCCAAAATATAATGGTTTAATGGCCTGATTTTTTTGTTTAATAAAAGTTTCTATAATTGTTAACAATTCCTTTTCACTCAATCTCATAATCTTGTTTCTCTTTATTCTTAATCATTTAAGAATAACTCAGAACGTATCATACTTTTATGTAAAACAAATGTTTAGAATATGCCATATATATCCATGTGTCAGTCCAGGTTAACTAGAGAAACAAATCCAAGGACACTCACATATGTATGAGAGAGAGTGCTATATCGAGGAATCATGAGATATCAAGAAAAGATCCCAGCCCATGCCAAATCAAGTCCGTAAGTCTGATATTAGCCCATAAGTCCGATTCTAGTTCAGCAGTCCCTTTTAAGAATCACATGGCTACAGGCAATGATGCAGAATGCAAGAAGATCACTAGCGGTGGGTGCAATGGCAAGGGTCATGGAAGCATCTCAGTGGTCATGCAGGTCTCCATGTGACTCCTCCAGCTCTTGGAGTGTGGCTGTTCAACAGGAAGGCAAAGGCAGAGTGAGAGAGAGAGAGAGGAAGTTCCAAGACTCCTTATGAGAAGGCCACTACCACAAGGAGGCGTCATCTGTGACGTGATTGATGGGCTAAGCCCCACCCCTACACTTATTTATCAAGTTGACATGAAATTATGTAACTGCCACATTACATAAACTCAAACTCACTGCCATTGAGTAGATTCTGACTCACGGTGACCCTATTGGGCAAGGTAGGACTGCCCCTGAGGGGTTTTGAGGCTGTACATCTTTACAAGAGTAAGAATGGCTCATTTGTCTCCCACTGAGTGGCTGGTAGTTTTGAACTGCGGACCTCTTGGTTAGCAGCCCAACAAACAACCATTATATATATATAGATAGATAGATAGATAGATAGATAGATAGATAGATAGATATTCCAAAGAAGCTAGGGAACTTGAATCCTTAATTTCTAAAAGGCTATTTGTGTTTAAGTAGAAAAATATTCATTCAATTCAAACACATAATACTTAGTATCATTAAACCCTGGTATATATATTTGTATATCCCAAATGAGAAACTTCCATTATGATAGAAAGAATATATATGTATATGTATGTATATATTAGCATATATTTGATATATATTTATATATACCAAAGGAGCAACTTTCTAGACGGAAGAAAGTTGGACATTTTGAAGATGGACCTTTTGAACTTAAAATTAAGAAAAATAGCTAAGAGTGGAATGCTACAAGTAATAACAAAAATATTTAAAAAGCAACAGACCACTAACCCCGTCCACACACAAAAAAGAAAAAAAGGTGAAGCCACTGGAAATAGAAGTAATGCATGAAAATACTTTAAATTTTTTGTTTATTTTCATGACTAACAAATAATTCACTCTCTTCACCTCTGACAGTAATATTTGTGCATAAAGGTCATTTTAATTAACCTTACATTTGTAATTTCCAGCCTCCCTGCCCAAAGGCACTGCTGTTATTTACAATTTTTCTTGGTTTTATGCAAAACCAAACAACCATCAGTGTGAGGCTAATATATGTTAAGTGCCTTAGGCACATTTCAATTAAGCATTAACATAGATTGGTAAATTTCCAAAACATTTAGTGAATATTACTTTCAATCATTTTCATTAAAATTAATAGCAAGTGTTAAAAAGTAATATACCAGGGAGCTCTGGGAATTGAATCCTCAATTTCTAAAGAAGTACTTGTGCTAATATAGAAAGAATTTTCATGCAATTCAGACTCATTACCTAGTACCATTAAACTCTGAATTTTGTATGGGTAGAAGGATAGGAATTATGTGCAAATTAATTGTGTTTTAATAGTTTTATGGAGTGACTTCTATGTCAAAGTATACTTATGTGTTAGCCTGGGTAGACCAGAGAAACAAACTCATGGACACTCATATATGTATCAGAAAGAGCTGTATATACAAGAACAGTGAAATGTTGAGAAAACCTCCCAGCCCAGTCCGGAACAAGTCAATAAATCCTATATTAGCTCATATGTCCGATAACAATCTATAAAGTCCTCTTTAGACTCATGAAACCCATGCAATGATGCCAAATACAGGAAGATCACAGGCCAATGGGTGCAAAGTCTTATGGGTCCAGTGGCAGTAGAAGCATCTCAGCCCTGGCAGGGGCCTCTACATGGATCCTCCAGTTTTCAGTGCACGGAGTCTATCAGCATAGTGCCATGTGTCTTGTCAGTAGAGCATCTCTCTGGGAGTGAGCATAGAGAGAGAGTCTCTGCTACCTCCAAGGAGGAAATCCAGGATTCCCAGAATCCTCACGGGAAGGTCATGCCAACCCAGAGGCCTCATTGTCTATGACAAGATTGACAGACTAGACTCCACGCCTTCACTCTTAATCCTCTCAAGTCCCAAATCGACACCAGATTATGTAACCACCACAATTTACTAGATGCAAACTTAAAGGACTAGCTTATAAGCAAGTTTAAAACTTCAGACTACACATAGCTATCATTTACCATCATTTCCAGAAAGAAGAATTTTGAGGAACCAGTGTCTAGAAGTTGGGAACAGAGTGATCCAAGGAACAGAACTGTCCAAAGTAAAGATTATTATAACAGCATAGAAATACTGAAAGTATCATAAGAGGAAAAATTGACTCACTGTTGTGTATGAGAAAATCAAAACAAAATAGTACAAATAGATAAGATACAATGAAATATTGAAGTACCAGAAAAATTTATAACTCTGAAATAAAGCTGAAATTTACCTCAAGGAATAAGATTACATGGATAAAATTTTTAAAACTGAACAGAAAATGTTGATAACAAAAATTGCTCCATGTAATTCCATACTACTGTACGATTGTGTTAGGCTGGGTTTCCTAGAGAAAACAAAACATAGTGACATGTATCTGTAAGACAGAGCTTTATTTAAAGAAAATGGGCCATACAGCCTCAGTTTGGGTGATCCCAGTTGAAATCTGGTAGTCAGATATTAGCTGGATGTTCTTTTTCAACTCTTGGAGCTGCCAGAGCCAGGAACCAGGAGGCATGAAGACCATAGACCAAGGGAGGCAGATTTGAGTGAATCCAAAGTCAATAAGCAACTTGGTGGGTTGCCAACAGCTCCCTGGATCAGCAGGTCACAAATTGGCCATCATCCCAAGAAGCCGGATACAGGACTCAGGCCGTCAGAAAGAAGGGACATAAAGCTAGTTCTCCACAATGTTTCTCATAGATATCAAATAGGCCACACCCTCAAGTACACATCCTTAAGTTGAGGTCTCATTGAAAGGTATAGCCAAGTTGACATAAAATCTAACCATTACAATCACACTTTAATATTACGTCTAGCCTTTACAAATGTGATATTTTATTTGCACAGCATGCAGATTGACTAAGGATGGTGTGGGAATACAACACAAATGCACACCTCTCCTGATTTGGAACCATGCAGTATCCCCTTGTTCTGTTCAAGCAACTGCCTCTTGATCAAGTACATGTTCTGAAAGAGCACAATGAACTCCAAGTCCTCTTGGCCTTGTCACTCTTGGCGTTGCAAACCACTTAATGGTTTCATTCAAAATTGTCCATATCAGTCCATTTCATCTCACTAATGCCTAGTGTATAGATATTCATGCAGCCCATTCTATTTTTGATGACTTCCAATTTTCCTGGATTCATACTTCTTAAATTCTAAGTTGCAGTAAGTAATAGATGTTTACAGGTGCTTTCTATTTGTTTCTATCAGCAAATGAAGATGCTGAAGGTTCACTCTATGAACATCGTCAGCCAATGAAGATCCTGAAGGTTTACACACATCCTGGTGGTTGATTCTACTTGAGAAGGAAGCTTTTCTGCAGCCATACTTTGAGTTCCTTCTGAACTGAGGAGCTCATCTGGCACGATATCTGAGATTGTTCTGCTGCTGTTCATGACGTTTTCAATACTTGGCAATGTTCCTTAAAGTGGACAACCTATTCCTTCTTTGTAGCCTGTTCTTTGTCTGGTAGCTTTGCCGAAACATGTTCACTTTGGGTGACCCTGTTGGTATTTAAAATACCAGTGACGTAGCACCCAGCATCATAGCAACATGCAAGCCACTATAGTAGAACCAACTGATAGGCAAGCGATAGTGTAACATGCTAGAACAAGTTTATTTTGGTGCAAATTAAAAAAAAAATCCATGCATCCTTTGTCTGTACTACACAATTTCTTGAAGTTCTCCAAATATACTCGAGTATAAGCTGACCCGAATATCGGTCAAGGCACCTAATTTTACCACAAAACTGAATTAAAAATGTGCTGGAAAACTTGGCTTATACACGAGTACATATGGTACACATTATAAACACCATCTCTATATACTTTTAATTGTTTGATAGTAATTCTTTAAACTTCTAAAGATGTTTCACATGATCATTGCCTTTCTCTCAGCTATTCTAACAAGTGCTCCATTCTGTAACCTATGAACAAATTAAGGGAGGATTTTGAACAGAGTTTTGCTTTGTTACATCCACAGCATTTTTAATGTTTATAATGCTTTCTTATACTTTGACTACTGTGCTCTACATTTCCTTCAAATGTAGGAGCAGAACAATTTTGCCAAGCACATAGTCTAAAAAGATAACGATAAAGTTCTTTTCAATGCAGCAAAGAGAACCTTCCAATTGGCAATTTTCAAAATACTCATCGATCCTGAAAGTAACCAAATACAATTAAACTTCCAATTCCAGAGGGCAGAATATAGAGACCAAAAAAGAAAAAAAAGTCATTTCTGGAAAACAGGACGGATGAGTCTGGCACAGGCCGTCCTTGTAGTGTGAAGGGCAGGCTAACGTATCTCAAACCATGAGTCTAGAAGGTTGAGAACAAATCCTAATGATGAAACATCCACTTTGTTGCACCAAAGAATCAAAAACACATAGTAGTGCTGGTGACCAGAGACTTTCTAAGATTGTGAACACACAGGCAGGTCCTTAGAAGAGCTTCGCTGTAAGAGAGAAACTGTGAAAACTATTGTGAGAAAAAGATGTTACAAGGAGAGGCTCGGAGTTCATGTTTTCCACCATTTAATGCGACCTGATAAATGGATGCTTTTCATGAGGGACCAGGACAGAGAGCGTCACTCCCCACACATGTGATAACGGATTCCCCTACAGGGACCCCTTTCAGCTTTCAAATCTGGAGGCCAATGCTATTTGGTTTCCACATTTCTCAGCCATATATGTGTATACTCAATCCATATGTGTATATGTGATATACACATATATAATAAGAGGTAACCCCCCAAACAGGATTTTTTTCTCTCAAAGCTATGTATTTAAATTTTCTTAAAAACAACCTCATCACTTTCAAAACACCTCTCCATTGCATATAATACATTTGTGAAATCTGTGATTCCATTCTTGGAAACATTTTTCAAACTCATCTGTTTGGATGGCTAACCACACCTCGTTTCTCCTCCTCCTCCTCCTCCTCCTCCTCCTTCTCCTTCTTCTCCTCCTCCTCCTCCTCCTCCTCCTCTTCTATCTCATCTAATTGCTGTCCTTTCATGTCCCTCTTCATTCTTGGAAACAAAAAGAAGTCACATGGAGTGAGGTTAGGTGAGTCAGGAGAAGCCAGCAGTTATCGGCTAAAAGCTTTTGCAGCGAGACGGCTGCGTGAGCCCGCTAAAGCAGTTCCCCTTCTGCCACAAATCAGGCCTTTTAGTCACACACGGCTACATAGTCTTTTCAGAAGCTCTAAATAGAAAGCTTGGCTAACAGTCTCACCTGTAGTCCCAAAGGCACTACCAGTCAACATTTTGGTCTGTTCAGGAAGTTGACAGACACCGGAAGGAGGTTTGTCATCAATTGACATTTCACCTTTTTGGAAATGAGAAAACCACTCGTCCAGTTGAATTTTCCCCAGAGTGTAAGCTATGTAAGCTGTGTTCAACATCACAACAGCTTCTGTGGCATTTTTCCGGAGCAGGAAACAAAATTTCACAGCTGCACTCTGTTCTCTTAAATTATCCATCACAAAAAAATGCGGGTCGAGCAATGCACTGGGTAGAGCGAGCTTTCTCTCTGGTCGCAGTAAATTTTTTTTCATGAAAGAAGCTTTACTTGAACCTCATTTTTTGTGATAGCCAATTTAAGAGAACAGCATGTGGTTGTGAAGTTTTGTTTCCTGCTTAGGAAAAATGCCACAGACACTATTGTACAAGGACTGCACAATGGAAAAAATTCTAGTGTACGAGTGGTTTACTCATTTCACAAAACATAAAATGTTGATTGATGACAAACCTCTTTCTGGATGTCTGTCAACCTACTGAATGGTCAAAATTGTCAGCTTGTGCACTTGGGGTTTGTTCCACCAGGTCAGACTGTTATTAAAGCTTTCTATTTAGAGCAGTGGTTCTCAACCTTCCTAATGCTGTGACCCTGTATTACACTTCTTCATGGTGTGGTTACCCCCAACCATAAAATTATTTTGGTTGCTACTTCATAACTGTAATTTTGCTACTGTTAGGAATCAGGCAACCCCTGTGAAAGGGTCATTCAACCCCCAAAGGGGTCACGACTCACAAGTTGAGAACTGCTGATTTAGAGGATCTGAAAATACGTGTAATAGTGTGCAAAAATAGTGTGCATCTGATTTGTGGCAGATGGACTGATTTTGCCACAATCACAATGCAACTGGCTCCGCAGCCATCTCAGCAAGCCAGCTTTTGGCCTAAAGCAGTAGGGTTCTCTTGCCCCATGCACCTGACTAACCTGACCTCACTCCGTGTGACCTTTTTGTTTCGGAGAATGAAGAGGGGAATGAAAAGACAGCGATTTGATGACGTAGAAGAGGTGAAGAAAAACACGAGGGAGGTGCTGTCAGCCATCCAAGCAGATGAGTTTGAAAAATATTTCCAAGATGGGATTGCAGATTTGACAAATGGATTAAGTGTAACAGCGAGTAATTTGAAGGTGATAAGGTTGATTGGTTTAAAAAATATATAGCTTTGAAAAAAACACATTTGGGGGGTACTCCCTAATATATATATATATATATATCACATGCTATGATTACTTGATCTACTTTGTGTTCTAAGATTTTGGACTTCATAAAAAGCTCTTATGTACATGAATTAGGCAATTTTTACTGATGAAAAGGAGACAGCTCTAGCAGCTTTTATATGTTTATTTGATTTGTTTTGTGTTCTGGAAACTAGCATTAAAATGTTGACTTCTTTTCTATGACCTTTGCCGTATAATGCTAATATATCATGACTATTCTATAATGAAGTTGAACTTATAACATTTAGATCAAAGACTGTACAGAGGACATCTATACTTATGATTTCTATATTTTAGGTGATACAGTTTACTTGTTATGTCATTTTAGAAGTGACATGGTGAATTAATTGAAAACAATTGTAAGTGGTTATCCCAGAATAGTCTGACTTTGTCTCATGTGTTTTGGACATATTGTCAGAAGGGCATCATGATTGACAGATTAGAGGGACAGTGAAAAATAGGAAGGCCTTCAACAAGATGGATTGATACTGTGGCTTCAAAAAAAGGGCCCAAACGTAAGAAAAATGGTGAGAATGACATAGAACCAGGCAGAATTTTGTTTTGTTATACATAGGGTTGCCATGAATTGGAACCAACTCACTGGCTCCTAATAACAACCACTAGTTGCTTAAAATGTTTGGGTTCCAAAATGAAATGCAATTCAGGTACTTTAAGATTGATTATGCCAACAGAGGATGTGGTACACATATTGATGCAAGGAGTAGGCTATGGTTCACTTACTGGCTAATTTTGATTTAGCCCATGGAAATCACTCTTCTTCATATAAAACTCCAATTTCACCTTTGATTCCTAGCGACTTAAATCAATAAATATCCATAGTCCACATGGAAAAAGATTAGTTATGGTCCCCTTAGCAATAAGTCCTGGTAAATATTGATTTAAAGGTTTGAAAATAAGCATGGATAACATAACCTTAAGTTGGTTAAGTCTGTCCTGGTGAGAACTAACAAAGGGATGGGTAGTAGCTTTGCTGATGTGTTGAACCCCT
Source organism: Tenrec ecaudatus (assembly GCF_050624435.1). Taxonomy (NCBI): domain Eukaryota; kingdom Metazoa; phylum Chordata; class Mammalia; order Afrosoricida; family Tenrecidae; genus Tenrec; species Tenrec ecaudatus. The sequence goes on along the minus strand of NC_134539.1, from coordinate 24,647,502 downwards.
GTGGTGATGCCCATTTTCCTTCCCATCCTTCATGTGTAGCTGTCTATAATCGATGATTGTACCTTCCGCCAGGCCTCAGAGGTACACAGACGGATTTTCTTGGGACAGGCTTCATTTTCTGTGGAACTAAATAATGCATATGGAATAAGGCAGCCTTGGTCTTTGAATATCTCATCTCAACTCATCTCCTCTCCAACATGGGTAGCTGAGCAGGAAAAATGCCCTTTCCCTCAAAGTTTATAGAAAATCTTGCTTTTATTTTTCTGAGACTCAGTAGGATGAGCTGCCTAATAGATTCCAGACAACAAGGGTTGAAACTAGTCATACCATGCAATCACTCCTGAACAGTTGGCCACTTCGTGGAACAAAGCTATACTTTCTCTCAGGATCAATTGGAGTAATTAAGTTCATGGAAAATATGGAAGAGATTCATGTTAATGTCTCTGTCAAAGTATGAGAAACAGAGGGGACTCGGAGAAGAATATGAATAGTGTAGTGGTCATGTATGGGGTGTTCTGATCAACAATCCTTTTTTTACCTGGAAATATATTTTCCCCCGTGTGGGGAAATTTTGTCTTTCAATTTCAGCCAGGCAGTAGTAGAAGAGGTTACTTAAAACTGAACATCGATACCTATATCTCCAGCTCGTCCCTAAACTAATTTTAGTTGTATGTCAGCTGCTTGCTGCTAATATAATACTGATGAAATAGAGCTGGCTGGTTGTTGTCAGGTTCCGTCGACAACAGGGGTCAGCTCCAGCCCATAGAGATCCTGTCAATAACAAGATGAAACCCTGAACACAAGAGTCCTACGTCATCCTCACACTTGTTCCTATCATGAGTTCATTGATACAGTTGCCGTGTCCGTCCATCACCTGGAGAGCCTGCCTCTTTTTCGCTGCCCTTCCACTTTACCAAGCATGATGTCCTTCTCAAGGGACTGATGTCTCCTGACAACACGTCCTAAGGATGTATGATGAGTCTTGCCAACCTTCCCTCAAGGAGCACTCTGGCCTTACTTCTTCCAATACAGACCTGTTTGTCCTACTGGCAGTCTATGGTCCATGCAATATTCTCCAGCACCACAATTGAAATGCATCTATTCTTCTGCCGTTTTCCTTATTCAATAGCCAACTTACACATGCATGTGATGCAATCGAGAATGCCATGGCTCGGGTCAGGTGCACCTTAGTCCTCAAAGTAATATCCTTACTCTTTAATACACTAAAGGAGTCTTGTGCAGCAGATTTATTAAATACAACACTTCTTTGATCTCTTGACTACTGCTTCCATGAGCATTGATTGATTGTGGATCCAAGAAAGACAAGATCCTTGACAGCGTCAATATTTTCTCCATTTATCATGATGTTACCTTTTGGTCCCGTAGAGAGGATTCTGGTTTTGCTTACATGGAATTATAATCCACACTGACGGCTACAATCTTTGATCTTCATGAGCAAGTGCTTCATTCACTTCCTCTTCACTATCAGCCAACAAGGTTGTCATCTGTATGCCACAGGTTGTTAATAAACCTTCCTCCAATTCTGATGCCACATTCTTCATAGAATACAGCATCTCTTGTGCTTTGCTCAGCATACGGATTAAATCAGTATATTGATAGGCTACAACCCTGATGCCCAGCTTTCCTGATTTTAAACCACATAGCATTGCCTTGTTCTGTTCACACCAATGCCTCTTGATCCATGCACAAGTTCTGAGCGAGCACAAGGAAGTCTTCTGGGATCTTCATTCTTCTCAGGCTACCCACAGATTTTGATGCCCACAAGGGAACACAAGGAAACATCTTTCTGGTAGTCTCTGCTCTGAGACATGGTCAGTCAGATGGATTATGCAAAGGCCATCAAAATCTGAGGACAAGTTCTGGCCTGGCTTCGTTGCCTGCAAAACATTTCTATGTCATGGACAAGTGGCACATTAAGTGGGATTTCCCTGTGAAGTCCTTCTTTACCTTGGAGCAGTGCTATATTTTGTCCTGGACAAGCTAACAGCAGACTTTATGATATTTATTTCAATTCCATTATTGAACATACACATTCAAAATTATAATCTGCACTGAAAAGAATAAGAAAGCAATGTCTAACACTTGTCAATATGTAGATAAAGAACATGTTTATATACTTCATGAGGAATTGTATATTTTACAAGCTTTTTGAATATATCTTTATAGTTATCATTAAATCACTTGGAAAATAGATGCAAAAATTGTTTATAAAATCTATTTCCACAAGAAGGTATTTTGAGCAATTGCCAAAATATGGCATGCCACACAGAAGTGATGCATCATTGATTATGTAGTGTCTTGGAAAATTGATGTCTTTTTTGAGTGATATGCTTAAAAATTTCCTTAATTATGCTTGTGTTAGATAACATGTCATGATTCTGATATGTTTTTACCTGTCTAAATTATTGTACCCTAAAGAAAGGAGCCTCGTTAGTGTGGCGGATTCTGCATTGGGCTGCTGACCACAAGGCCAGCTGTTCAGACCCACCAGTCCCTCTGCAGAGAAAAATGGGGCTTGATTGTCCTATAAAGGTTCACTATGCATCAGAATCAACTCCATGACCGTGAGTTAGTTTTGAGTACAAATTACATTGAATGCATATCAACCATTACACAGAGGATATTGGTGCATTTGCTACAAATTAAATTTAATAAACACCGTGACCATGATTCTTAGATGGTTGACTGGGTTAAATGTTAGACCGCTCACGACTTAGCAGCAGCTCTTTGGAGAACGATGAAGCTTTGACTGTGGGTTATGAGTCAGCATCAACTCAGTAGTAGTGGGTTTGCCAGGTTTAATATCCCAGAGTAAATGTGGATGAATCTCCCCCAAGATGTGTACTTTGATAAGCAGAAAATCACCCATTATCAGACACAGACAAGTGTTTTATTTCTGAAATTCCTTAAACAGTGCTCTTTGCTTCAATCTTTGGAATCTGGCATGGCAGAATGTGTTGTTTTAGGAGACCGTAGCTCCCTGTTTTCAGCTTTGAATTTGAACCTAGTGGGTTCATTAGGAAGTTTTATGGAATATTTGGGTTAGAAGCTCCAACAAAAATAAAATGTTAACATTGCTCACTTTTCTTTCTTTTATTGGCAGTTTAAAAAATTTTATAGATTGGGCCTTGTACAGCTCTTATCACAATCCATCCATCCATCCATTGGGTTACTCACTTTACATTGGCATTTAAGCCTATGCCATTTATCTCCTTCGGGGACTTTACAAGCTTTAGTTTGTGTTAGGATTAATATATTTTTAGACCTCGGCAAAATATTATAAAAATTCACCCATATTTCTGGTATAAACATAGGAAATCCAGGTGCATCATTTAAAAACAAAACACAAAACCCCAACAACTACTGAAAACCAATCATAATGATCCACCTCCTTAACATCTCCACTAGAATGTTGTTTGTTGTATTGTGGAGTCCCAGAACATTTTCTGAAATTTAGTTAAGCATTCTATAAATATCTGTTCAATGAATTTCATAAATGAATTCATAAATGCATTAGATTTGACAATGGGTCATTAGTTATTACTAGAACTATTATAGGAGTAGACATACTAGATTACGAGGGGGCTGTGAATATATCGTGGTTCTTGAGATAAACCTTGGACTACTCAATGCAAGGTTAGTGGATTGAACCCACCAGTAAGAGGAAGAAGATGCTGTATAGTTGTAAAGATTTAAATCCTGGGAACCCTATAGAGCAGTGGTTCTCCACCTTCCTCATGCCACAACCCTTTAATTCAGTTCCTCATGTTTTGGTGACCCAACCATAAAATTATTTTCGTTGCTACTTCATCACTGTAATTTTGCTACTGTTGTGAATTGTCATGTAGCTTCTGATATGCAGGATGCATTTTCATTGCTACAAGTTGAACATAATTAAAGCCTACTGATTAATCACAAAGCAATATGTAATTATATATTGTGAAACAATATCCTTCTGACAATGCTTGGGTCGACTTCCTTTGCTCTCTCCTCACTGCTAATATCTTACTTGAAATCATGATTCCCTCTGGCAGAACTTTTCCATAATTTACTATGGAAATAGTTACCCTGCTTCTGGTTTCTCCTCTACACCATGCTAAAACACAAAGCTTATCACATACTGTGCTTGGTTAGGCCCACCAAGCATGTCTATTGATAAGCCATTTAGCATAGTGGTTAAAAATGAAGACTAGCACATATGGGATATTTTACCACTTAAAAGTGCTAACAATGTCACAGTGGTGTGTTCAGCCTTACATTAAAAAAAAAAAAAAGGCATACAAACTTCTGGGAGAGCTCCTGGTCCAGATTCAAAATATAATAAATTTTAGTGATGGTACCTAACAACGACGACAATGATATTTCATTATCAGTATTCTAATGTCATAAGACAACTCTAATTAGGCCTGTGATAATAAGCCACCCACAATAGCTAAATAATACAAATACAAATACATATATAAAACACTGGAAAAGTTCATTCAAACAGATATTTTCATGAGAACGATATAAAAAGGACACTTTAGAAGAAAGAGTTTGTTTTTGTTGTGAGAACAAAAGCACTCCTTGAAGGGAGTAAACCCCACAAGATTAGGGACTTTTCCATTCCAATTATAAGAGTTCAAGCTTGAGCCTATCGCTCCCTCCTCCGCGGTTTCCTTAGCGGGTTACTGATGAGAGTCACCAGAGACTCCAAGGCATCCAGTATTTTGTAACAGTGCCGAGCAACTGTGCATGATGAGCGTCCAGGGCACAATGGAAGTCACCATAGCTACATGCATGACGTCAGGATTTTTCACGCTTCCCAAGTAACTTCCAGAGAGCCTGTCTACAATGTGGCCAGCTGCTCGCTCAATCAATTTCTACACATTTTCCTGCGCTAAATGGGGCTTGCATGGCTGAATTTGCATAGGAGTTTTCGCTTGTTGCGCTGTCATAACTAGCGGGTAAAATATTTGGAAATGACTTTTTTCCTCTGCCTAGTGTGACGTTCTCTTCGATTTTATATGTTCTTCATCTCCTTCTCCAAATATGTCCTTGCCTCTATACTATTTGTAAATTTTGTTTGAGATTAAAATAATAATAATAAGATCAGGGCAAATTTCTCTCTTTCCATAATTTTTCTACTTCGTAAGTCACAGATTTTTCCAAATATTGACTAATTGCCTATTAAGAATGAGGTTGTATTCTTAGTTCTGAAGATACAATGACAATAAGAGGTTTTGAAATCATGGAGTTCACATTTTAGTGAGGAGTCAGGAAATATAAAAGTAAACCATGGATAATGGTAATGCTCATTTGGAGGGAAATGGTTTGACCCCATTGTCCTTGGGGTCAGTGTGAGCTAGGAGACAGTTTAACAGTAGATAATAGTTGCAGCCACCTGTTAGTTAAAGGAGAAAGTGGATTCAGCAATCCTGGGTGCTGCAAACAATGGATTCACTCAACTTTTAACAATAGGGTCTGGAGTCGGAGTCCACGTCTACAAAGAGGTCTTCAAAGTCCTTTTGAAGTATTTCCAAAGCCCCATGGAGCACAGATTTTCAAGAATTGTAATTGATTTGATAACCACTGCTACCCACTAGTTTAATGGTTCAAACCCATCAGCAGCTCCTTAGGAGAAAGCTGAGGCTGACTGTTCCCATAGTTTTACAGCCTCAGATACCCAGTAGAGATTATGAAAAGTGAACACTGACCAACGACAGTTTTGTTTTTGTTTTGTTTTTTAGTAGCCAATGGTGGATCAGAAAAATACCCTCTGTGAAAAGGTATCAATTAAGCTGGACCTGAATGACAAGCCCAAGTTAGCCACAGAATGAAGATTTCAGCAAGATGAACAGTGAATGTTATTTAGCTCCCTCAGTGGATACAGATCTGACAGTTGACCAGTTTGGCTAAAGTATAATCGAAGGGGGCTGAGAGACAAGGAAATCCATGTAGGACCCTGAAGACCAAACTGAGAAAGTTGGAGTTTGTATTCTGAGCAGGCAATTTCCACATCCTATGGTGAACAGATGAGATAAGAAGCAGGCAAGAGAGGAAGAACAAAGATTGCAAGTGATCTAGATTAAAATCAAAACAAATATTGGACTAGACAAATAATGGTGGAGATGGAGAAATCAACAATTATGCTATTTGGTGATGTAGCTAGCAAGACTAACTGAATAGATGCTTTAGAAACTTGTTTGAAATTTAGAAACAAATATCACTCGGTATCCCAGATGTGGCCACAAAACTTGATCAGCATCAAGACATAAGAGCTGCTTCCGTCCACTGACATATGCCACATCATAGCAAGATCAGCATCGTAGGTGGACTAATATGTATGTCGGCAAAGGTAGAATCAGATGGGCGGGAGTTAGAGCTTTAAGAAGGAACCCCTGAAAGAAAACGATTTTGATGTACAGAAATGGCAAGGCTAGTGAAACGGAAACATTTCTATTGATCTGAAAAAAATTCCCCTAAATATTTCCCTCCTAATTTGTCCCCACGGCACATAAAAACCCGTTGTATACAAGAGAAACAGAATTATACTTACTTATGCTTGGCAGTTTATGTTTCTAATTTATATTTTTCAGAAATATATATCTGCTTTGTCCATACACATGGTGCAGAGGACAATAAAATAATATTGAAAGAGTTTACAAGTAGCAAACTAATAGAAAGTAAAGCAAATACAGAGCAAGTAGCACACTGTTTACTACCTTCCCACTGCCGATGTGCCGATTTTGACTCTCAGTGACTCTATGAGGACTATAAATCTTTATCAAAGCAGACAGCCTCATATTTATTTCATGAACTGGCTAGTAGGTTTAAACCAACAGCTTTGCAGTTAGCTGCCCAATGCCTAGCTTACAGCGCCACTAAGACTCCATACATTATTTATTTGAACTGAAAAATTAGGGGACACCTCAATTGTCAGTACTCAGCACCTATCGAGTGGGAGGGAGTACAGTGGAACTGCATCCCCGTGCTCTGCAACTCATTTGCCTATAAAGCAAACCATTGGATCACTTTACGTAAAATTTGAAAAAGATGTGATTCTGCTAGGTTAAAAAAATCATGGAAGATAATGAAGAAGACTATGAAAGATGCAGGTGCATATGGCTAGAAGCAGGATAATGACCTTCATATTCCCCCAAATAATTAAGTCCTAATCTGTAGAATTTCTGAATATGTTATCTTACATGGAAAGAGACTTCAGAGGTTATTTAAGGTCCTGAGACGGGGCAGATTATCCTAGACTTTCTGGGTGAGCCTGTTGCCATTACAAGGGTTATAATACAATGGAAGCAAGATCCTTAGAAAGATTATGAGGTCATAAGAAAGATGAGGGGGCAAAATAAATAGAGATTGAGATTTGGAGATGCTCTACTTGACCCTTGATTTAAAATGGGAGGAGCCCCCAACCAAGGAATTCATGTAGCCTGGGACCACTTGCCAATGGGTTGATTCCAACTCAGCACATATTTATTTGTATAAATTACAACCAAGTCCCATAAGTCTCTATCCCACTTTTTTGGACCAGATATGCCTATCCAAGTGAAGGGCAGCTCTGGGTCTCCGGATCAACATACTGGTGGCACAAAGAATTAAGTGCTCCACTACCAACCAAAAGTTGGCAATTTAAACCCACTCAAAGTCACCTCAGGCCTGATGACCTGCTAAGGAAAAGTCACCGTCATGAAAATCCGATGCAGCAGTTGTCTTCTGTACACATGGAGTTGTCGTGTGTCACAATCAACTCGACTATCTCCAGTAACATGACATACACGGATTCTGAACTGTAATAGTTAACAATTTTAAGATCTTAGCTAATTTAGAACTATGATGCAAACTTCTGTTTTCCATTGGCTTTTGGATGTTGTCTCTCTCGTATATCTGACATCTGATTCCAAGAGTCATTACCCTGCCATTTTGAGTGATATTTATGTCAACCATAGTGTTTTCAGCAGAATACTAACTTTAAAAAATCATAAAATTAGTCAATCACGAAGACGAACGGTCCTTGGATGTTTGTGTTTCATTTTCTCTTTAACACGCTAGCCTAATTCAACTTCTTCATTTATCCTGTTTTCAAAGGAGCCCTTAATTACTTCCCTCCTCATTTCAGTTGTAAGTGAAATTTTATTGCCATTCTTTCATTAGAATAAATCCTCCAACCTATTCATGAAACTGACAGACACTTCTCCACTGATTTACAACGGAGCCAATTTTATTAATCGGATGCGTGTCCTGGTTTGGGTGTCTGCATCGCCAGCGTGGTAACTGTTGATCAGGGGCCCCCTTTCTTCTTTGTCTTTGCACTGGAAAATTTCCAAGTACATTTTCAGCTTTTTATTTCAGGAAGGTTGAAATTTAAAAGTGCTGAGGAAAATAGAAAACCTTGTAATTGTCTTCAAAAGAATTATTAATTTACTATGAGGTTGATAATTGCACTGGGAATAATGTGGCCTATAAAATATTTGTCTGAAATGTTGTATTAGAAATTTCTTATTTATAGATTTTAAGCTATTCTGGAATTGATTATCATGGGGCCAAAACATGGTGCACAGCACAATAGTCTGAAAATTAAATACCACATATCAAATGAAACAATTTAGTTATTCAATCACAAATTAAATTAAATATTCGGCTACACAAGTTTGGTGGCTAGTATAATATTTTTCATCTTAGAAAACCACTTTAACAGATGTTTAAAATATGCTGGAAAATTTATAAAATTATCAGTGACCAATCATTCAGAAATGGACAGTGAGGAAGGACTGATGCATTTGAATGGTGGTGCTGGAGAAGAATATTGAAAGTGCCCTGGCCTGCCAGACAACAAATAAATTTATATTGGAAGAAGTACGGCCAAAATCCTCCTTAGAAGCAAGGATGGCAAAGCTTCATCTCACATACTTCACACATGCTCTCCGGAGAAGCCAGTCCCTGGAGAAGCACATCCTACCTGGTACAGGAGAAGGGCTGTGGGAAAGAGGAAGATCCTCACAAGGTGGATTGACACTGTGATAATGGGTCCCAATAAAACAACACTGTCGAGGATGGTAGAAGACAGGGCAGGGTTTTGTCCTGTTTTACATGGAGTGGAGTTGGAGTCTACCATGGCACCCCCCAACAACAAAGATTTTACACACACACCTGTAAACGCACATGTATAGCTTTGTTCACCAGAACCAGCAGCCCCTGCAACAGAGTCCATCTGGAAGGGACCGTTGACTGTACACCTACCTAAATAGGCTGATTTCATGGGAATCTCAGTCTACTTAATGAATAAACAGAATGCCCGTGTCACCAAATAAACCTTTACAACCCCCCAAATACTTTTGTAACAGGAAATAGAGGTTCAGCTTGGCATAAGCCTTCCATTGTCTGCAAATGCTCCTAATAAACCTTTGCTCCTGTGGAAAATCCCTGATTCTCCTGGATTCTTAAGGTCTTCCTTATAGTCTTGGCTGAGGAATAGTGGCCAGCAATAAGACGTTTCAGCCCATGCTTTCAGCACGCAGCCTTTTCTTTCACATTCAAAAGCAATGACCGTGTTATCTTTCTCTTCTGTTAACAGCCAAGCACTTTAGTCAATGTGCCATCAGGGGTTTAATGCACAGTGAACATACCTAAATTAGGCATGAAGATAATCTAGTCTCAAACATAAAAGCTGAGATTACAGAAAATCCAACAAATCAGTCTCCATTTGGCATATTTAACTATTATTTCTTATTTCATCAAATTTTGTTCAAATTATTTTTAAATCTAAACATATTATTTCCATGTCTGTATTCATTTAAGCATTTATTGAGGATTTACAACATACTATGGTAGAAGTAACTCAGTGAATTTTTTTACAGAACTATAGATCACACTTTGGGTTCACTTGAAGTATGTATCTTCAGATTTTTTTCCTTAAAAGTTTCTTAAAATAGAAATTATAATATCTCCTTGTGGTAGTCACATAATCTAGTATTAATTTGAGGATTAAGAATGTAGGGGTGGAGTCTGGCCTATCAACCCACAGATAGCCAATGAGACCTCTTGTATGGGCCCTGCCTTCTCCTGAGAATTTTGGGAACTGAAGTATTTCCTCCTTGGAGGTGGGAGACAGATACACAGCTCTCACCCCCTGGGAGACATGGAAGATGTAAAGACACATGAACTACGGTAGGGGCCTGACCTGTAGAAGCCACCTGACGCAGCCAGAGCCTGGACCTGGAGAAGCCACTTGGAGATCCCTGCCAGCACTGAGAAACTTACAATGCCACTGGAACCACAAGACTTCCCACACACTGGTCTATGATCCTCCTGAATTCGACATTATTGCATGTATTTCGTGAGTCTGAAGAGGACTTTATAGATTGGTATCAGACATATGGGCTAATATTGGACGTATGGGCTTAGACTGGGTAGGGTTGAGATGCTTTCTTAATGTACTATTATCATTTATATAACACTCTCTTATACACATGAGTGTCTATGAATTTGTTTCTCTAGTCTACCCAGACGAATACACTCCCTCTTCTGTAAAGTAAAACTACACACTAAGAAATTTACAGAGCAATACCACTTTTATTCTTTTGGATTTGTATATTTGAAAATAGAATTAAATAAAAATATTTATAGTAGAACATTTTGCTTTATCTTTGATTCATTGATTTCAAGGATTTAATGACATAAATATTCTAAGCTTTTCTTGGATTAGAGGCACTAGCAATTGCACAATATTGGACAAAATTAATGTAAACTATTTTAGAAAATGAGATAACCCACAAATTACTCAAAGGTGAAATTCAAAATCTTGTCAGCCTGGCAATTATGCCAATTTGGTAGGTATTCTGGACTCACTGAGAATTTTTAATTGATTTTTGTGCTATTGGAATTCAATTTTCTCATTAAGTTTTAGGAATACCAGCTCTCCTGTCTACACTTTCTGTACAAGGGTCAATCTGCAGAAACAGCTAATGGACAAGGGTTTTGTATTGTGCCAATTTTCAGGTGACATAATCAGAGGATGAGAATATTCAGGTAGTGAAAGGAAGAGGAAGTGTGAAGTGAACAATTAGCAAGGTAACTGCTATCACTCTTGACATTTCCAATTCTTAGACTCAAGGGGGCACCAATTAATCCCTGAAAATAAAATTTAAGAACCCACTTACAGGGTATTACATAGTAATGAAAAGACTTGTTGTAGGGCCTAGAGTAGCAGTAGCCTAATGACCCCAAACAAGATGACTGCTGCCATTATCCAGATATGGTACCACATGCAATTAGCGTAAGTACCAATGAGTCCCCAGACATAGCAAATCAGGGTCGCTTTCAGCTTCTAAGAACTGAATGAATTGGAAAAGACAGATAAAGTAGTGACATGTTGTAGCATAAAGCTACATAAAAGTAGATTTGGATATAGAGAATTTTTCTTAAATTTTTATAAAAAGAGAAACAGCTTGAGAGAACTGCTTTGAGAAGTCGGGGGGTGGGGAGGGAGGGGCTGGGGTAGCTGGTAATGTACTCTATGATCTTGAGTCTCTATGGCTCCTTTGCCATGCAAATTTTGTCCTAATTTCATAGAATGTGATTTAATTTGCATTATGTGAGCTGGTTTCTGTTTTGAAGTTCTAATGCACTCTACAATCGGATAATAATATTTGGAAGCTCCAAGAACAGTGTAACATGGCAAAACATAATCATATTATATTATAACCCCACCAGATTAAAATTTTTGTAACGAACAGTTCATTCAGGTATGATAAGTGTTATAAAAATAACTGAACATTTTAGTGACAATATTCTAGAAGCTCATTTGTTGCTCATACCATTAGAGAAAGAGGTGCAGTGGCGTCTCTGTTCCATGGAGTCATTGGGGAGACAGGCTCTATTTAAATTCTGAGAGTCCTTTTAATTAAGCAAGGCTGGAGAAATAGAAATATGAGAAGGTATTCCCCCCAACCCCCTTGCTGAATTTATTTCAAAACTATTTATTGAATTTTTTTTTTTTACAAAACTAAACAATATTCTTCAAAGTACTCTCTGTTACACTTACTACTTTTGTCAAAATCTGCAATTCCATTCTTGGAAACATTTTTCCAACTTATCTTTTGGATGGCTGACAGCACCTCCCTCACTATTTCCTTCACCTCCTCTAGAGCATCAAATCACTGTCTTTTCATGTCCCTCTATTAGCAGAAACAAAAAGAAGACACACGGAGCTAGGTCAGCTGAGTTAGGTCCATGGGGCAAGACATGGCTGAGTAAGCATGTGCATTGTTATGCTGGCAAAACCAGTGCCCTGTGGCCACAAATCAGGCCTTTATTGCTCACACACTGTTATGTAATCTATTCAGAACCGCTAAATAGAAAGCTTGAGTAACAGTCTGACCTGGTGGAATGAATTCCAGATGCACTACAAGTTGACATTTTTGTTTTTTTGGGGGGAAGTTGATAGACATCCAGAACCAGGTTTGTCATTTATATCAACATTTCACTTTTTAAAAATGAGAGACCCACATATACACTTGAGTTTTCCCCATAGTCTTGTACTTTTAAACTGTGTTCAACAGCACAACAGTTTCTGTGGTATTTTTCCCAAGCAGGAAGCAGAATTTCACAGCTGCACGCTGTTCTCTTAGATTAGCCATAACAAAAAATGAGAGAAACTGCTTTTAAGAAAAAATGGACTGTGACCAGAGAGAACCTTCCCAGGCGATGCCACTAGGTTCATTAACTCAGAGGAGTTGCAAAAAATGCGTAATAAGAAAGCTACACCGAATAGAACTTTTTTTTCTTATTTCTTTTCTTTTTGAATACCCCTTCATTGGAAAGTTTTATGAGAGTATTTGTTGAGGGTGGGCCTGGAAATGACATGCATTATTTCCGTCAATATTCTGTTGTACAGAATGTAGTCACATGACAAACTCTAATCATATGGGAAACTGTCATTAGTCTATTAACTACATGCATATTGTAGTCTACTCACTATGGCAGCCATTAGTAAATGAAATGTATTCAAAACAAGCGTGTTGCCGTTTATTGAGCACTTCTTATGTACCAGTCGTGGTACTTAGCCCTTTCCGTCATGAATTCATTCATCAGGCATTGTCTCTGTGATGCTCCCATGAACTGCTTTCTAAACCGTGTGCTAGACTTGATCAAAACAATTTGTTTGGGGAGAACCGCTTACAAGGATCTACATGTGACCTCCTCCCTGGGGGACAGACAACAGGGAAGTGGGTGAAGGGAGACGTCAGACAGGGCAAGATATGACAAAATAATAATTTATAAATTATCAAGTGTTCATGGGAGAGGTGGGGAGTGGGAAGGGAAGGGGGAAAATGAGGAGCTGATGCCAGGGGCTTAAATGGAGAGCAGATGTTTTGAGAATGATGAGGGCAATGAATGTACAGATGTGCTTTACACAATTGATGTATGTATGGATTGTGATAAGAGTTGTATGAGCCACTAATTAAATCCTTTTAAAAAAAGAATTATACCAGCCCCCAATAAAATGATTTAAAAAACCAATTTATTTTCTAAGCCTTTTTGAGTTTATTGCTTATATAAAATATATATTAAAGCATAATTTCTGAACCTTATTTGGCCTAATGCTTCCTTTTCAGAATAAAATAAAATTTCTAAGTGTCTCCCAGAGAATTAAATTTTTTATACTATAGACCATAGTCAAAATAAAGTGTAGTTATTTGCTAATGCAGCCCCTGGATTGTTCCAGCAACCCTAGTAAGCAGCATCCCTCACTTTGGGAAAACACTAATTTAAAGCCTATACAATGTATGTAAAGTTTATTTAATATATTGTAAGGCCTATATAAAATATATACATTTTAAAGTATTATCTAAATAACTATAGATTAAAATAATCTCTTGAAATGCATTATATAATTAAGTTTATGAATGTTTTATTTATAATATATATTTCTCCCTTATTAATTTCCTATCAAAGTGGACTCAATTTATTTATTAAACATTTTTATTCCTCATTTCTGGACTTCAGATTAAATGCATTCGTATTCTTCTGAAAAATATATTACAAAGACAGTATAATCAGACTGAACACCGATCGAAAAGATTAGGTTCAAGTACTGGCTCCACTATTCTGTCTTAACACTTAGAGTATCTTTAGTTTTTCAAAGCATACGAAAATGAACTTTGTGAATGGTAAATTGTTCTAAGAACATAGTGTACTATTATTGTTCTACATATGACAACATGAAAAAAAAATCCTGGTCCATAACCTGACATGTTTACAAGAGCAAATTTATCATTCATTCAAGTTTTTTTTAATGTTATCTCAGACTTGTTTCATCCATTTCCTTCCATAGAATTAAATCCTAAATTTCATTAATGAGGAAGAATGCAAACCTCTCTCTGCCTTTGTCTGAAGGGTACTTTGAAAGGCAGCTTTGTTTAGGGTGGAGTTCAAGGTGAACAGTAATTTTTTCTGACAGGACACAGAAATAGTATTAATGTCCTATGTTCTGCTTTTTAACTATTAGTCAAGTGTCATTTCTTTCCAGATAACTTGTCATACATATTTTCTCTATCTCCATCCTTGCTAATTCCTCCAACCTTCTCTCTAGTGCACACTTTATAGTATATTGTTTACTTTTTCACTGTGCTTATGGCTTTATTTTTCATATTATGAAGTAGAGTACAGACAGATTTCAACTCTGCCTGGATATTTTTAACATATCTTTTCCTATTTTGTTATCGTCCTTCCTTTCGTTAATCCTTTTTTTTCCAATTAAGTGATCATTTTATTGGGGGCTCTTACAGCTTTTATAACAATCCATACATCAATTGTATCAAGCATATTTGTACATATGTTGTCATCATTATTTTCTAAACATTTACTTTCTGTTTGAGTCCTTGGTATCAGCTCCTCATTTTTTCCTTCCCTCCCCCTCCCACCCTCGTGACCCCTTGATAAACTGTGCATTATTATTGATTGCAGGAGCTGACATTGTGGTTGCTGTGAGCTAGTGTTTATGTACTTCTGCTGGCTTTCATGCAGGGCCCAATGTTTTGTTGTTGTGTTTCTGCATGACAGTATTTTAAGCCTTTCGATGGAAATTTTGAAGTGTGAGTTGAGTGTGCATTCTGCCACAGAGGATTTAGGTTTCACTCTGCCAGGCAGCTGCCCCTGTTAGCCTAGCACTTCTTTAGTCTGCCTTCTTTCAACAGCAACGAATCGCTTCATTTTCTCTGTGGTGTCAGCTTAAGGACCAATACGAATTTAGGAGGCAGACCCCTACACAGGTTAGAGTGCTCTATGAATTCTAAAAACACGTTCTGAGAGACACGCAATTTTTTACTCCTTTTCCCCCTTCTCTTTACATTTTTCTCCTTTCTTCTCATATTTCCTCCTCTCCTTCATTTTCTTTTTAATTTTATTTTTTTTCCTTCTCCTTCATTTTTCTCTCCTTTTGCTTTTCCTCTTTCCTTTCCTCTCACCTTCTTTGTCCTTTTCTTCCCTCCTCCTAGTGGTAGAACGAGCAGGATTATTTCTACCTTCCTCACTGAGCATGCACACAACAGTCTATTATTCTCTTATCTTGAACAAACTCTAGGCATTAACTTGCCCATATCCCATGAACCTTAGCAAACCAGGGAATCAGGACAGACAAAGCCCTCAGGACCAGTTATGAGAATAACAATACCATGAGGGTTGGGGGCGGTTGGGGGGAGAAATGGAGAACCAATTGACATATAACACTCTTCCCCCCACCCCTTTTCACCCCAAGGGGGATGAACAACAGAAACGCGGGTGAAGGGAAGCAGTGGTCTGTGTAAGATATTAAAATAATAATAATTTACAAATTATCAAAGGTTAATGTTGGAGGGAGGAAAAAAATGAGGAGCTGATATCAAGGGCTCAAGTAGAAATGAAATGTTTTGAGAGTGATAATGGCAACATATGCACAAATATGCTTGACACAATAGATATCAATAAAACAATTACATAGGCAAAAAATATATAATTAAAAAACTCCTCTCAATTTCAAAAGAGAAAACCAAGCTCAAAGTAACCAAGCATTGGAAAATATCCCAAGACAAAAGTCACCTTCAATAATCCTCTTATCTCTTTTGGTTCCTGGTCTCATTAGGTTTGGGCTATAAGGATTTCTTACCATTTTGCCTGCTTAGCAATTAAGTTATAAAACATAATTTTTATATTGTAATCAGATTTTTAGATAAGTTCTTCAGGAAGGTCACTTAGGGTATAAAATGTGTTATATGTCTAAAAAGAATGAGACAAGAATTTTTTTTTAAGTTGGAAGCTTAACACATAGAAATTCCTATTTTGAGTTTACAGCATTCTTAAGAGTAGAAGAAATTGGTTAAGTGGGAAATATTTTAAACATTAAAAACAATACAAGTTGATTAATTCAGTTAAATTTTAGAATTCCTACAAGGTTGGCAGTCCTCAGGTGATGGATGAGCTGTAACGATTTACAGTCGAGGAATTCCTCCATATGGAATCAAACCAATGGCAGTGGGCGAATAGTTTGCTTATTAATTTATTTTTGGTAACTAAACACACAATCAGCTTTGGCTGGGGCCTAGAAAGAACTTGCTAACATTTAAAATCAGCTGAGATGCTAGTGCTTACTTTTTGTTTGTTTGTCTTAACTGCTGTGGTTATTGTTGTTACTGAAGGGTAGAAAAAAATGCAGGAGCAGGCCAGCAGCTTGAAAAATTATCAATTAAATTTTCTCATTAGCAATGTTTGGTTCCTTAATTGGCCTTTTTGACTGTGTAATTTCAAGTGATAATTATTTGTGGCACTAGCCCATTCCTATATCAATGTTATCTCTTAATTAATTCAAGAAATTGACTTAACATTTTTTTCCCATCTTGAGACACAAGTAATTTGTGAGTTACCATTCTTCAGACAGCACAGTCAGCAGCCCTGTGAAAAATGACAGTAAGAAAGTCCGATTTCACAGGCTTAAACCACAATGGCACTGACGATAATCTTGGAAACCCCCCCCTCACCCCCCACAGAAGAATTGTACATATTTTGAGCAAAATAGAAAAAAAAACACAACAGGATTACAGACTGTGGATGACACACATAAACATACAGAGGAAGAAAGAACGCATTTCAAAGAGAGTAGTCTCTCTCTTCAAGAACAATTGCGCTCAACGATTATAATTGGGTTGAACATTTTGGTGGCGACAGTGAAAGCTAGCAATGTTTACATTCACATCCTTTCCTTTGGCTGTTGAATTGTTCAGGAAAACACCATGCAGGAAGCAAACAATATGCCAATGGTCAATCATTTTCAATTCCCAAGCCGGAATTTCCCCTCCACCAAGTAAGAATGAATGAGGTGGGGTTGTGGGTGGGAGGTGGTGGTCATGCTTACTCAGGGAAAGAAGGTGGGAAATTATTCATTCATTCACCTTGATGTAAGGATTTTACCTTCGAGCTACTTCCCACATTAAAAAGCATTGTATTCTAAATCCAAAAGTACTGTTTTTCCTCTCTATCGTCACCTTCCCTAACCGACAACTAATAGTTTCCTTTTTACAGTCACTTCTTGAGTACCTATACCTAACAAAAATCCTAACCTCTCCTTGAGTTGAACCAGGGTCCCAGTGACCTCATGTGTGAGAGTAGACTTGCTCCAGTGGGGTCTCTGGTCTGTACGCTTGTCAGAATCAGGCTTGCCCATTTCCAAGAACCTTTATGTGAGTTGTTGAGAAAAAGCCCTGGGGCCCACCTCCAACTTGCTCTGGGTTACCCAGAGCAGGAGACTCCAATGTCACACCAGCCCAAGGCTGATTGGCAAAAGGAAGTGGTCTGACATGCCCTTCCCCTTCGTCCTCTCTGCCCTATTCTGACACAAACCATCCTTCCATGGCCCTGTGTTTCTCTGCGGGGTTGGATAATTCATTGCCATGGCCACACAGAACTCACAAACAACATTTAAAACCATGGGCTTCAATAGGTAGTTAACAGGTTACACAATGGGAAGGATACAGTTCCTTCATCTGCAATGCCTCTGCTCAGTCCTCCTGGCAGGTACGCCTTTCTTCGGTCCTTGGCTGTTGAGCCACATGATCTCTTGGGAGCCCACTGCTCAGCCTCCTTGTCCTGGAGATGCCCCTCTGCTCTCTCCCTCATGACCTTGTGCAGTGGCCTCTGAAACCTCTGCCGCCTCTACCACTTCCACTACTTCTGACATGGGACTGGCAAACTTGCCACTGGTGAGTTGTTTTTCTCTCTCTCTTGATGGTCACGGATCCCCTCTCTTCCGGCTTCTGAGATGGCTCCCTTGTATACAGAATGGGATGTCAAAACTGACCGATCTCCTCTGGTACTGTTTTATGCATCCTATCTGCCTGGTCCCACCCAATCACTTGGTGGGAGTTACAAAGAATGGATAGGACAGTCAGGCACAGCAATTTCATTACACTTCAGCAGTTAACTGTGATTTTTTTTTCCACCTTGACTTCTCCAGGCAACATAGCAAAGCAAAGGAGAGACACCTCTCTGTATTTGTCACACATGCATTATGGTAAGAATAAGTCCCTAATGATTCTCAGACTAAGATCTTTGGGACTAGCAATTTGGAGCCATTCTCTTTAAGAAGACAGAACGATGGGCCTTTCTATTCGATTGCAGTTTCTGAAACCCACAGGGAAGTTCTACCCTGTCTTATAAGATCCTTGTAAGTCAGAATCAGCTTGATGGCAGTGAGTTTATTTTGTGTGTGTGTGTGTGTGTGTGTCTGTGTGTTAAGAAGGCTACGGCAGACTAAAACTGCATAAAACAAAAGAAAGAGTTGAGAAGACTTTAGATTTCCTTTTCAGTTATCATACAAGGAATATAAAGTAAAACATAAATCAAAATCTTAAGTAAATTTATAACCTAAGTAAAAATTAGCATTATAAACACTAATTTTCTTTCAAGTAGGAAACTACTAATCTGATAAAGTTTCATAAAGTGCCTTATTCTAAAATTGCACCTCACAAAGTTTCTAAAGATCTGATCTCTCTCCCTCTTTAATCTGAATGATCTTCTCTGGAAAAGCTTGTAGTTATATGAGAGTCAGTTTCCTTATAGCCAACACAGAGAAAAAAGTACTGTCTGAATGGTTACGCATAGAAGAGATAAAACCCTCTCATATACTTTCACATACTTGAGCACTACACACTATGGGGGTCTTCAGTCGTATCTAAAGCCGGGGCTCTAATGATCATATTGACATTACATATGAGGAACATGGGGCACCTTGTAACTGAAGCCACTGTTCAAGATATGGTGATATTACTAATTGGTTATATTCCACAGGCTATGTGTATGTTCCAGTATACACAAAAAGGGACCGATTATCACCTCTGGTGGATACAGCTATTGATTGACATCTTAGGCCCAAAGCCAGTGATTGAATATAAGAAGTGTTTGGTTTTTGTTGTTGTTGTTCACTTAATCTTCTGGCCTCTGAGTCTGTTTTGGAATGTTTGGGTGATGCAAATAGTTAACTTGTTCAGCTGTTCACTAAACGTTTCAAAGTTTTCATCCACTCATAGGAAGAATGACTCAGAATACTGAAAACTTAGTCATTGCAATACAATGGAGCACAGTTTTACTTTGCCACACACATGGGACCTTATGAGCCTGAATTCGCTTCATAGCAAGTGGTAGAAATAAGTCGATTTCAAGACTCAGAGTAAAAGGTCTGGGTTATTTGATTGTAATGCAGCTTTGGTAAGAAAGGGTTTGCAGAAGATATCTGAGGCAGGAAGGGGAAGGATATATATATATATATGTGTGTATGTATGTATGTATATGTATATCAACCTATCATCTATCTATCTATCTATCTATCTATCTATCTATCTATCTATCTATCTATCTATCTCCTTATTGATGGATGGGTTCCTAGAAGAAAGGAGCTTCACTTAGTTTTCCTTTTACCTGAGGCCTCCAATCCATGGAGAAGGATGCAAATGCCCAAAGATTTTCACAAGACATGAGGTTAACTATTGTAAATTGCTATAATCTATTTGGAAAACCCTATGTGGATTGGACAGCTGAACAATGGACAAGGAAGACAGAAGAAGCAATGCCTTTGAACTATGATGATGAACAATATTCACTGCTCCATGGACTGCCAGAAGTACAAACAAATCTTTTTTGGAAGAAATACAGGAATGCGCCTTGGAAATGAGGATGGTTGGCTTTGTGTCCGTGTACTTCGGCGTGTTATTAGGAGGAACCCGTCCCTGGAGAAGGACATCGTGCTAGAGGGGCTGTGTAACAGAGAAAGGCCCTCAGTGAGGCTGGTTGGCATAGTGGTTGTAACAGTGGACCCACCAGAGAGCTGATTGTGAGGATAGTACAGAACGAATCATGGTTTTGGTTTTTGTTTCCAATCAGTGTTTTGTTCTGTTGGATGTACTGGGATCACTACGTGTCGAAGCCAATAACATTGCAGGTTGAAAATAGCAGTCTGCAATGCGAAGTTCATACTTTTAAATGTTTCTGTGCAGAACACAAACAGACCTGTAGAATACAAAACCTAGAAGACACCAGGGACTAACACGTGGCCGATTTTTACCAACTCTTTCATTTGATAGAGGTGGTAATCAGAGAGGAAAATCCCTTCAATATTTGTGAAGTCTCATGGCTAGTAAGTAGCAGAAATGCAGTTTTAAATACCCTACCTTATCACACAAGACCACTTCTGCCAGTAGAAGCTGAATTTTTCTAAAGCTAGAGATTAGATTTTAATGTGAGCAGGGATAAAGGTTCACACAAATAAGTACTTCACTATTAGTGTTTCCATTATCTTTTCCTTTTTGATAGTAGAGTGGAAGGGCCTTGTATTTTGTAACTCAAAGAAACACCTCACTTCAAAAGTACGACAAAACCACTCATTTCTAAAGAATTTTCAGCTCATTGACATAGAAAGTATTAAACCTTGACTTTACTTTCTTAACATATAAAGATTCCTGTTGTTACTGAGCATGCTTTTTGCATCGTTTCTGTTTTCTTAGTCATCCTTAATCATTTCATATTTCTTACTTAAGTTCTTTAAATTCTGCTGGGATTGCTAGTTGGAAAGAAAAACTAAATGAAATCTCGCAAAATTCTGCATCTGAAGAAGGACTGAATGTCGAATATTTTAACAGATGATTTAATTTTCTTCCTTGTTTTCCTTTATGAAAGGGCTTTTTACTTTCAGACCTTCAGAACCTTCATTTTCCTCTCCAACTCAGATGTGAAGAAAAGTGGGAAGACATTAGTGGGCCAACATCTTGAAAGATTAGTCCAACCACTCTATACACATAATTAGAACTAATTGAATTAGTCCCACTCCTAGCAAAGAAGTAAAATCAATATTATAATTAAAATTGCGTTTCTGTATAATTGGATTTTCAAATGAAACCTCAAAAAGAGGGAGGAGTAGGAGGGGTTCTAACTTGTAGAGGTAATTAATATTTGTATTCAGTTTATATCTTTAAAGTAATCCTGTAGGAATTTGTGGCAATATCCTCAATTTCATTAGCCAGAGCAAATTGCGAGAGTTCCCCACTGTAATCCTTTAAGCAACCATCCTTCCAACAAAAGGCTTCCTCTTTCTTGCTACGGAACAATTTGACTGACAAGGCTCACTTCTGTCCTATCTCAAATATGTCCGTCAGGTACAGCAACAGACTCTCCAAGCGCCAGTTGATTGAGTGTGTTTGCCAAGAAGTATTACCCACCACTGCACCGGTTCACACCCCCGCCCCCAGATCACGGGATATCAATCTGAACAGGCCTGGGGAAACTTAAAATTGATCTGTTATTCCTATTCCTCGAGCTCACTGGCTTCCCTTCAAATGCCGTTTCCCTCTATCTGGTGCGTAGGGTCAGCTCTAGTGCCCTTCCCTGTAACAGGCTTGGCGATTGCCCGATCTTGCATGGTCGTCACGAGGGTCGCTGTATTTGAGTTCACCCTTGTGGTTGTGGTGCACTCCATCTCGCTGACCTGTTACTTGAATGATCATGACGTCCTTTTCTAGCGATTGGTCTTTCCTGGCAAAATATTCAAAGCCGCCTAGCCAAAGTCTCAGCATCTTCCCTGTTAAGAAGGAAAACGTCTGTTCGTCCGGCAGGACATGCCTACATGGTACTCTTCGCTAACGCCGTGGTTCGAATGCACTGATTCTCTGTCCAATGTCTTTTTTCTGCTGTGATGCTAAAGTAGACGCACTATTTTTTAAATGGTGTATTTAGGACCACATGGAGACACTGTTTGATTCGGTTCTTCTCTTACATGTAGTTTCATTTCTATTCGTTCACATTGGTATGCCAAAGTCTACTTGAACATGCCCAAGGTCATTCCTTAGCATATCTACTTGGGATTTTTTTTTTTTTCATCGATGCTACTTTCTCATCCAGGGAGATTGATTCTGAATTTTATCTGTAACACCAGGATGCATCTCCTTCCAGATTGCTACACTCTTGACATAAAAGGTCGTGCCCCAATGCAGGTTCTTAGTTTAGCCGGTGTTCGAATAAAACCCCACTTAAACTCAATATAGACCTTCTCCCTAAGCGCCTCCAGCGCCGGGCTATTTCTCGTCTCCCAGGACACCCTTAAAGCTCTCCTGGCTCTCATGCCTTCGTTTCCCTCTGAGTTACCTTGGCTCTGTTCTTACCCAGTTATGTTCTGGAAGAATGTCAGAGGCTGGAGGAGGAGACACATTTTTGTGATTTCCCCCGGGTCTGCTAAAGTTCTAATGCCTTAAATAGAAGTGCCCTGGGAGGACATCTCTGCCTACATATTACTTGGTGGCAACAGATAAATTGTTTCTCTATAGTTTTCTCTTTGAATTTTATGTGGGATCAGTTTTTCACTTGGAAACCATTCTCTTTTGAGTAATACTTTTCCAATGTGTCACACCTTGAGATTTATTGCACTAATACATCATCAGAGTGACAGCTGGCCCCAATGATGTATAGGTTAATACATCATTAAACCAATTTCTCATTTGGGTTACATATAATATAGGAATGTTAGTGCTTTTATTTATTAGCTATATAAATATTTGCAAAAAAAAACCCCACAAAAACACAAAACCTTTCAAAGAGTTCAAAATACATTCAGACCTGCCCCTAAATCTAGCTGGGCATTGAAATTTTTGTTAGGTACTGTTTATATTAATAGTGTCACCCCACTCTGGAGAGCAACTTAACATTTTTCGCATTATATATCTTTAACTAGAAATGCATGCACATGATGTAATATCAAAAAGATAAAAACGTCTATCATTCAGACTATATCTTTCTCCTATCTAAATCTGGCAGCTGTTCAGCCTTCCTCCTCAGAGGCAAAGCCTCAGCCACCCTTTAAGAAATAGTGTATGCTGTACATACATCAATCTGTACACACATATCAATATATCTGCACATACAGATATGTATATAGCTATACATCCTTTCCCTTTATCTACTGTGAGTAACATACTCTTCTAGTTCCTTGCGTGCCATATAGGTACACAGAGAACTATTCCATTGATAATAATACGGTATTGCATTTCATGGATGTCACATGCTTCATTTAAATAGTTTTTTTATTTCTGGTATTTACTCATAAGGGTAAATAATGTTAATAAGAGCATGGCTACAACAAAGTTTCTGTGGTGGTTGCTTAACCTGTTGTCAATTTGAGACTTATGAGTGTTGGGGTGGAGTTTACAGGGCAATCGGGTTGCAGCTTGATGGCCTCATTTGGAGGTGCTAAGGAGATAAATAGCTCCCTGGAGTTGGGGTACTCCTTCACTCCCTGCAAGACGTTTCTGACAAGAAGCCCCATGAAGCTACCCTGATGCAGCCAGAGCCCTGGAAGCTGGAGGAGCCAGGAGGAGACCCCTGAGAGTGCTCAGCTGTGGTAGTTATAACTTTCTCAATTACTCAAAGACAAATATGTTAGATGTGGGTGTCTTCTGGAAGGTCCAGATAGATAACTCTGAGACCCCCCTGTTAGTTGTCTCACCTAAATATTAGTAGCTAAGAACCTAATTTCTGTTATCTGGTCAGTAAGCAGAGACCTGTGAAGACTGCCTAAGGCTTAAGTCTCTTTGCTTGTTAATGGTCAATGGTTACATCCTCTGATTATCCTGAAAGCTGAGTGAATATAATAGGTCTCCTCGTGACTCCCTCAGGGTGTGCAATCCAAAGTAAATAGTGTATATAATATAATCTCTAAGAATTCTGATCTCAACTTGGGACTCCATCAAGACAGCCTGTGTTGCTATCTGTCTCACCTTCTAACAAACTTCTCATTCTATCGTGCTTTAAATTGAGGTGCTATTAAGTCAGTTATCCCGTGTACAACAGAATCCATCACTGCCCAGTCTTGCACACATTTGCACAATTGTTATGTCTGAGCCCGTGGTTGCAGTCGCTATAGTGATCTGTCTCAAGAGTCTTTCTGGTTTTTGATGACCCTCTATTTGACCAAGCATGATGTCCTCTCCCAGGGACTGTTCTCCCCTGATAGCACATGTCAGCTACTTGAGAGGAGCTTTCTGATTGTATTTCTTCCGAGACAGATCTGTGTGTCCTTCTGGCAGTCCATGGAACTTTCAATAGTCTTTGGCAGCACCTAATTTGAATGTATCCATTCATTCTGTTTTATTCTTCTTCTATCTTTCTGTTTCATTGTCCAAATTTCATGTGCATATGATGAGATTGAAAACATGACAGCCTGACTCCTCTCAGTGATATATTCCCCCTTAAACACTTTAAAGCAGTCTTGTGCAGTCAATTTTCCCAGTTCAATACAATATTTGATTTCTTGGCTGCTGCTTCCCTAAGCATTGCTTGTGGATTCAAGCAAAATTAAATTCTCAATAAATCAATCTTTCCTCTCTTTATCACGGTCCAGTTGTGAAAGTTTTGTTTTCCTTAATTTGGGTTGCAATCCATACTATAGCTACCATCTTTGATATTCATTAGCAAGTGCATTAAGTTCTGTTGGCTTCCAGCAAGCAAGGTTTTCTCATCTGCAAATTGCAGTTATTAATAAACCTTCCAGTAATCCTGCTTCCAAGTTTCTCTCTAACTTTGAGTTGGTGCATTGGCTCTGCTGCTCTGGAGCATCACCCTCATTTTAGGGATAACGATGATGTTCCTGTTTTCTGCTGACTCTACTTTTCCCAGCATGTGGTTCTTCTCCAGGGACGGCTGACAACACCTCCAGAGTACATCAGATGACATCCTGTAATGCCATCTTGGCTTCTCAGAAGATCGCTGGTAGTTCTCTTTCCAAGCAGATTTGTTCATTCCCTGGCAGTCCATGATATATTTAATATTCTTCACCAAAACCATCATTCAAAAATATCAATGCTTCCTTATTCATTGTCTAGTTTTCATATGGATATTAGATGAAAGAAAATGCTGTGACTTGAGTCAGGGACATCATTGTCAAACCAAATCACAATGCTGTGTTTTAACACATTAGAGAGATCTTTGGAATTAATTTTGGCTATTCTGCATTTAAGAACTAACTTCAGAGTGCCTTTTGATGTCATTTTAATCTTTTCTTTATTTTCCCCTTTTTATTAGCCCTTCCTTTTCTTCATATATGATGTCCTTGATGCCATCATGTAGCATTCTGATCTTTGGTCTGAGTGTTAAATGTGTCAGTTTCAAGTTTGAGATGGTCTGCAGATTAGCTAAGATATATCAACATAGTAGTTTGACTCTTGCAAACTTGTTTTACTGTTCTTCAGCTTCACCTTCAACTTGTGTATGAACAATAGCTTGTTCTGCTGGTGGTGCCTGTCCCTGACCTTGTGCTGATTGATCGTCTCTTTCTACTAGTGTAGTTGAATGGATTCCTTTGGATTCCATCCAGGAAGGACCATGTGCATAGTTGCCATTTATGTTGTACTTGCAATGAATATGTTAATGTTCTTACAAAATTCTATTAAATAATCTATTTTTTTCAATTGTCTAGGCAATATTTTCAAACTACTGATCCATCTTATTTCTAGTTTTTGCATTTCAATTACCAGTAATTATCAATACACCTTGATTGCATATTAGATCAATATCCTACTGCAGATGTTGGTAAAAATCTTCAGTTTCTTCATCTGTGGCATTAGGTGCCTAAATTTGAATAATATTTATATAGGGATTGCATCCAATTACTGAAAGCATTGGACTGTAGCACTGACCTTGAAATGTTCTCTTTGACAATTATGATACTGATTAAATGTATCACTCTTTCAGTTTGTCATCCTATGATGGCTTGCATGTTGCTGTGGTTCTGTTATCTAGGCCACTAGTATTTCATTTACCAGTACTGACCTCAATGGTCGATAGATAGCATTTAAAGAAATTTCTAGACGAAGGCAGATTAAAAACAAGGGCTTGACAATCTATTCGTAAAAAGGCTAGGCAGAAAAAAACGTTATGACTTGGCAGTGTCAGTAGATACAGGGAAAATGTTTTGAGCCATCCCAGGAACATTGAGTGAGCGTTTCCCAGAGGGGTCATCCCCAGTCTTCTGGGTGGCAGTGATGGCATGGGCTGTGGTCATGAGCCCCTCCATGATGCCAAAGTTGTCATGGATGACCATGGCCATGGGCTTCAAGTAGTCGGTGGTGTAGAAGACACTGCTGACACTCTTAGGAGAGTTTTCATACGTCTCCTAATTTATTCCCATCATAAAACATCGGGATATTGGCAGAAGAGGCAGAGATTATCACCCTATTGGCACCACCTTTGAGGTGAGCCCCAGCCTTCTCTATGGTTGTAAAACATTAGTGGAATCTATGACATATTTAGTACCAGCTCTGCTCCATTTGATTCTGGCAAGATTTCTTTTCTGGAAGATAGGAATAAGCTTCCCATTGATCACAAGCTTCCCATTCTCAGCCTTGAACTTGTGTCATTGAACTTCCCCTGGGTAGAATCATACTGAAACATCTAGATCAAGTCATTGAAGTCAATGAAGGGACTATTGATGGCCACAATGTCCACTTTGCCAGAACTGAAAGTAACCCCAGTGATCATACGTCTAATGTAGTTAAATCACTCTGACATTTCACCATCTCAGGGATTCAGCAAGGACTGCATGAGAAGATGGGGCTCTCCATTGAAAAAGGAGAGGTAGAGAGCCCAGAATTTTAAATTATAATTCTTTCCTTTCCTTTAATTAATATTAAAATATTTTTTGTTTAATCATGGATCCCTAGGTATAGTGGGTTAATGCTTAATTGATAAGTGCAGCGTCCACTGCTGGAAAACACCACTTACTCTGTGAGAGAAAGAAATGCCAGTCTGCTTTCATAGAAACTTAGAGTCCTGGAATCCTTGTGGGGCTGTTCTATTCTGTCTGATAAAGATGCTATCTTTCTGGATCTACTTGAGCACAATAGGTTTGCTGTATTTTGATTATTTAGTTATAAGGGAAAAATATTACTTGGACTATGTTAAATTTAAAGGTAACTCCAGAAACGTTAATAACAATTTCTAGCTGAGATTAGTCTATGAATTTCCAGTCTGTTTCTGTGTTCTCAGTGACTTTTGAAATCACAGCTTAATTATTTATTCATTGGAAATAAATTGTTTATTGTTAACATTTTCAAGTTTTCCTTTTCTAAATTA
This sequence comes from Tenrec ecaudatus, assembly GCF_050624435.1. NCBI lineage: Eukaryota > Metazoa > Chordata > Mammalia > Afrosoricida > Tenrecidae > Tenrec > Tenrec ecaudatus. Next base: position 24,619,851 of record NC_134539.1, on the reverse strand, counting down.
CACTTATAACAGAATTTTGTTTTTATATATAAAACTTATTTATTTTTGCTTACTACTTTTTAATCTGGTCAAATTGTAGCATGATGTTGCTTCTAAACATTGTAAATGTCCTTTATTTTTTTCTGATATAATCAATCCTGATATCTGAAGATAATGTCATTTTTATTTCCTCTTTCCAATTCCAATTTCTTTTTATTTCTTAAATTTCTTGATTGGTACTGACTTGTTGTTAGGTGCCCTGGAACGAGTTCTGACTAACCATGACCCTATGCATAACTCTAGCCTATTGACTTTCGCCGATTCGGCATTGATTCAATGGCAGTGAGAGAAGAGAATCTTTGCTTGCAAGGAGCATTCGTTTAACTTCCTCCAAGACAGATTTGTTTGTTCGTCAGGCAGTTCACACTACTTTTAATATCCTTTGCCACCTTTATAATTCAAATACATCACTTTATCTTCAGTCTTCCTTATTCATGGTATTGATAAGACAGTATCAACGCCATCACATTAGACATACTTGTATGTTGTGGGAATGTTTCTGATATCCCCATTGAATAAGATGCTGGCTTGTAAGTGGCTTAATCTTCCATTGTCATTTCCCTTTGTTGTCTACGAGTTTAATAGAGATTTTATCAGCTTTGTGTACAATATCAGATTTTTTTCTATTCCATGGAGAGGGTCCAAACTACAACAAAGACATTTCCAAAGTGACTGGAAAGAAGATAACATTAATTTGAATTTTTGTTCATGCTCAGAGATAGACCCATCTTAATCTTTTTCTATGACAACCTATTTCTCTGTTGATTTTGTTTTTCAGGATCTTGACTTAAAGAGAATGCATTTTCACTAATCAGGATTTAATTATATTATTTTTCATGAATGATTTAACTAAACAAATCTTCACAAATGTGATTTTAAAATCTACATGTAAGCATAAACTAAATCTAGGTAGAGAGATGAAGAAATGCAGAAGGGCACTGATGTGTCATTGAAAATATAATCAAGTTTTAGTAATACTATATGCAGCTAGTAACTGAAAGCTCCCGAGTCAGCAACACATAATACCCATTACCTTCTCCGTTTTCACCTATATGCCTGGTTTGGAAATGTAGGTCTATTTTGTGTCAAGGACGGTCAAAAGAACCATTGTAAGGAAAACTGACTTTATAATATGCTCTCAACTGAAGAAGAATAATGAGAAACATGAGAGATTCCTGTACAGGACATTTCAGTCTTTAATCCAAGTCATGAAAATGGTTGCAATTGAAATCAAGGTATGCAATAGATTGAAAGGAATACATCTTTCTTAAAATTCAGAGAGTGTTTTTATTGCAACTATGAATATTATTATTGTAGGAATGTCAGCTCTTCTCTGTCATCAGCTCTTTTTTTTGCCTTGTCACCTCTGTGCCTCATTTGATATTATCTTTTATGAATTCATCAATTTCCTCTTAGAATATTTGCTTACTCACTTCTTTTAAGACATATCCAATAAACTTAAGTACCCAAGTAGCATCTATTTTGAAATTATATAAGAGGCTGATTTATTATTTATTTTTGTTTTCTGTTTGTTTTTGTTTTTAAAAAACATTTTATTGGCACTTCATCCACATGTCATATAATTAAACAATAGGTTTTTTTTGTTAACTTTCTTTCTCTTTTCCTTGACTTCTTGGAGTTAAGTAACTTCTGTGACTATGCGAGTCCACACATATTTAACCAGACATCTTCCTTTCTAAAAGTCTCCTCTTAAGAATGGAACTAGTGTATGAAGGATTTCCATAGAAGCCACTATTAGGCCCGGGTGTGTGCGCATGCGCATGTGTGCACATCTCCAGCACTCAGTTCTCTGCCCTCCCTCCACTCTTCTAGGGAGGATAAATTCACGAGTTAAGGGTTAGAAGAAAAAACAACTGAAAAGCTGATTTGGAGATCTCATTTGGAAAATACTATAGGAGAGAAAAAATTTATGTAGAGTTAAGGGTGGCATTATTGAGAGTTGGAGGTGTTAGGAAATTCAGAGTAAAACGAAAGAACAAGATTTTAAAAGCAACATAAAGTACAAGAAGCAGCCTGTCAGACAGACAGACCGACATAGACTCAAGAATAAGTTCAGAAACAGCAGTTGGACATTTGGTGATATTTGTAACCATTATATATTTTTGTAATAAATATTAAAATCCATGTGATAAGCAATGCTTTTAGATGTGGATCTATTTCAGTGGTTAGTGGTGTTACCTTGCCATGCATTAGAAAAAGTTAAGAGCAAAGGCAGCCATCTTGCATTCTCAAGAAACATTTTAAATGACAAAAATATGACTGTAAGGAGTTTATGTCTACTCCTTCTTAATTTAAACAGATAATCCTCAGACATCAGTGTAAGAGACCAGCATAAGAGAGAACTTGGTCAAAATCTTTTAATATTATATTATTTATATAGCCACTAAGCATTGTTTAAAGTCATATTGTTAGAACCTGAGCTGGGCCTATAGAAATCATTGTTAATAATCCATTGCTTGGGGTTCAAACTCTAGCACCAACACTTCTTAGTTTGCTCAAGTTACCTAATCTCCATGAATCTTGATGTTTCACATCTAATCCTCAGCTGAATAATTTGATAGAAGCTTTTCAAGGATTAAGCATAGTAACAATTTCACACAACTCCTGACACAGATATTATACTATTTAAAACAAATGTTAACCATCATTATTTTTGTTAAATTGAAACTATTATTCTAGTATCGATTACCTAGTGTGTCCTTTCAATACACCAAGATGCTTTTCTTATGAAAATGAATTCTAATAGAATCCTTATTTCATGGTGCTTTATTTCCCCCTGTTTAGAATGCATTAAGCCTACTTTTGCCATAAAGAAAACTCTATTGACTGGGTGAATTGAAATAGGAGATGGCCATATTTAACGCAAAAGTTAAATGAGTCCTATTGTTGAAATTATATTGTCACCTTCATGTTTCAGTCATTGCGTTAAAAAATGAATCTATTTATTTTTATGCATCACTTGACATTAGTTGCATCTTGAACTGAAACATATTTGTAGCAATTCATAAACTCTCCCTGGTGATGATCAATTCAATTTTTTTTTTCAATCCAATTCTTAACATTAACAGAGTCACTACATTGTTGACTGTGGAATCACTATTGCTTCTCAAGGCCTAATTTTTTCCAAATATTTTAGTATTATATTTTTCACTCATTGCCATTGAGTCGATTCTACAGGACTGTGTAGAGCTGCCCCTTGGGGCCTCCAAGACTACATCTTGATGGGAGTAGACATCCTCATCCTTCTACAGAGTGACTGGTATCGGGTGTGAGTGGCTGATCTTGTGATGAGCAGTTCTAAGTTGTAGCCCAGGAGACCCCAAGAGCTCCTTTGTAGTTTTTGGGGTCTTCTAGGGAAATGTAATTGACTTATAAATCTGTCATGGTATCAGTGATCTTGAACATGAAACACTGGGGAATTAATGATGACATGCTTATTCAAATTCCAGACTCTCTCAATCTTTTATAAATAGATTTGAAGACATGATTTAAAATGTAAAGAGAATAGAATCCTTAGTAAAACATATGCTTTGACTCTCACCCAAATATTCTTTGTCAATGTGGTAACATTGTAAGTTGAAATGATCTGATGAACATAATTTCTCTTTTCAAACATTGTCGGTTTATATATTTCTTGAAATGATGTATGTGCTCATTATATCAATTAAAAATGCATTAGTCCTCACACAAACTATTATATTGAAGTTACAGTGATTCCACCTACTTATGCAGCCAGACTTTCTCAATTCCCTAGACAAGGAACACATTTCTATACCCAAGAAAATATTATATTTCACTACTATACATAGTCTTTAAATAAGCATGGTAAATTGTAATATAAGGGATCATTGTTAATATTGTGCTTAGATGAGCTCATGTGATAGGTCCAAATAAACAATTATTTTTATTGGAGATAGATATAAACAGTTTATTTGTATATTGTCCATCTTAATTTGTTCAGAATTGGCAATTATATATTTCTCGGCCTTAATTCAGAATAAGTACGCACATCCAAATTTGGCCTTTCCTTTTGCCTACAAAACATGATTCTGTGAATGTGAAAGTAAGTCATCTTTGGGGTCTTAAGACTACCTGGAAATTTATTTATTTTGATTATCTCTTATAAGTTCTATGCTATGATACCGCTTCATTTTACAGCATAGGAAATTGGGACTGAAAGAATTTTCCACACTGACGGTAACACAGCTAGTAGGAGAGAAAGCACAGACACTCAGTGCTCTTATTGGAAAGTCTGTTCTCTTAGTCATCATATTTTACTGCCTCTGTTTCCCCTAAAGGTTAAAACAAAAAAGGATCATAGAAAATTCCTAACTCAAACTCATAGTCATCAAGTCAATGCCAATGCATAGTACCCAATAGGACAGGGTAGACTGTCCCTGTGGGTTTCCAAAAGTGTACACTCGAAACGGGAAGAGAAAACACCTCTTCTTGCTCCCATGGGGCAGCTGGTGGTGTTGAACTACTGACCTTTCGGATCACAGACCAACATGTACCTCTGTGCCACCAAGACTTCTTGAGAGAAAATGAAACAATCTTAATGTAAATGGTGTTGTTAGGAGCTATGGAGTCAGCTCTGACTCTTTACCTGCCCCTGTACTTTATGACTCATGATGCCCTTTCCCAGGGACAGGTCCCTCTCGATAACATAGTCAAAGTGCATGAGACGAAGTCTCGTACCACCTGTGTTTTGTTTTGCTTTAAATAATTTTATTAGGGGCTTGTACAACTCTTATCAAAATACATACATACATCCATTTTGTCAAGCACATTTGTACATTTGTTGCCCTCATCATTCTCAAAACATTTGCTTTCTACTTGAGCCATTGGTATCAACTCCTCATTTTCCCCTCCCTCCCGCTCCCCGCCTCCCTCATAAACCCTTGATAATTTATAAATTATTATTATTTTGTCATATCTTACACTGTCCAACGTCACCCATTTTTCTGTTGTCCATTCCCCAGGGAGGAGGTTACATGTAGATCCCTGTAATCCGTTCCCCCTTTCCACTCCACCTTCCCTCCATCCTCTGATTATCGCCACTCTCACCACTGGTCCTGAAGGGATCGTCTTTCCTGGATTCCCTGTGTTTCCAGTTCCTATCTGTACCAGTGCACATTCTCTGGTCTAGCCAGATTTGCAAGATAGAATCAGGATCATGACAGTGGAAGGGGAAGCATTTAGGAACTAGAAGAAAGTTGAATGTTTCATTGTTGCTACACTGCACCCTGACTAGCTCGTCTCCTCCACCTGTGTTTTTAAGGAACATTCTGGTTGTACTTCTTCCAATACTTTTTTTTCCCCTCTTTTGGCAGTCCATGGTACTTTCACTATTCTTCTGCCCCATAATTCAAAGGCATTAATTCATCTTTAGTCTTCCTTTTTGTAATTCAGATTTGTAATTAAAGTATTTAGGGTTGAAAAAGTGATTTTTAAAAAATTAATTTGATTTAGGTAAAGCATGATGTATGTTAATGAAATCGGTACGTGCAATTAACTTAATATGTGGATCAACATTAGAATTTTCTTTTCACTTTGGCAATAGAAATAATTAATTGATGAGGTCCCAGTGGGGATGATGCCAACTGGACAAAAGTCGTCATTTTGATTTTCATTCATGCAGTATTAGGAAATAGTTCCACCTAGAGCAGTGGTTCTCAACCTGTGGGTTGCGATCCCTTTGGGGGTTGAACAACCCTTTCACAGGGGTGGCTGATTCTTAACAGTAGTAAAATGACAGTGATGAAGTAGCAATGAAAATAATTTTATGGTTGGGGGTCACCACAACATGAGGAATTGTTAAAGGGTCACGGCATAAGGAAGGTTGAGAACCACTGACCTAGAGAAATGAATCACAGTCACACAGGTATTGGGTTTTGGGGTAGTTACATAACTTCATGTCTACTTGAAGGGTCAGGGTGGAGTCTAGCCTGTCAATCAGGTCATGACCTGATGTTGCATGCTTCTGCATGTGTCCTTCTCAGAAGGAGGGTCCTGGGAACCTTCCTCACTATCTCTGTCTTTACCTTCCAGCTTGCTGACCCTGGTGGACCGCCATGGATACACATGACTTTTCACCCACCAGCCTTTGATCTTCCTGCATTCTGCATCATTGCATGTGGTTGCATGAGTCTGGAGAGCGACTTAGGGTCTAGTATTGAACTTACGGACTTGATCTGGACTGGGCTGGGATGTTTTCCTGATTTTCAGGTACTTCTGGATGTGAGGTTCTTTCTTACACATGTATGAGTGTCCCTGGATTTGTTTCTCTGGTCAACACGACCTAACATATAAGTTGTCAGGCAGTGGTTTTTACTACTGAGAGAGAGAGAGAGAGAGAGAGAGAGAGAGAGAGAGAGAGAGAGAGAGAATGGCAAGTAACACTCTAAACTATCTGAGGGGAAAAACTTATTTAATATATTTAATAATATAATTTTATTCTTATCTTATGATTGCTGATTTTGTGTAAGTATTTATTAGCAAAAAATTGACTCACTATTTTCAGGTAACTAAAGTGAACTTTTCCCAAGTGACTAAAGAATAAATCAAGTTATATTTTATTTCTCTTCATACTTTGGTTATTTAGAAAACTATAGTTTGATTTATCTGAAAAAATATCATGAATCTTCGTTTCTATGACTTAATTCAAACCATCAGAATGATATAAGCACAGAAGCAATGATGATATTATTTATGGTAAAAGAAAGCAATTTATGTCATTAAAAAGATTCACATTCCCTGTGCAGATGTGCTTTATACAATTGATGTATGTATATGTATGGATTGTGATGAGAGTTGTATGAGCCCCTAATAAAATGTAAAAAAAAGAAAAGGAAAAAAAAAAGAAAATGATTAGGGCAAAAAAAAAAAAAGATTCACATTCCCAATGCATTGATCCATGCATTCTCCGTCATCATTTACCAAATGGAAGCTGTAAAAGAATCATCATTTTATTTGTCCCCTACTTTGAATTCAAGTATTTAAAAGATTTGACAATTTTAAAATATTAAATCTCTTAAATTTTCAATGTGATTAAAAATAACAACCTACTATGAAATAACAATATATATACAAAGGTGCTTTAAAAACTTTGTGGAAAATTCCATTGTCTTTTAAATCTCTTTTTCCACAAAATTTTGGAAACCCCTTTTAACACATTTATTTTCATCTATTTTGATTATATAAGGAGTATTTTAAAATAGTAATTAAAAACACAAACACATGCTCTTTGAGGAGAGAGAAGACACAGGGAGACAATACTATTTATTTATTTCGATCACTTCATCCTTCCATGGAACATGCTGGCTGCACTTCTCCCCACACAGATTTGTTTGTTTTTCTGGCAGACAATGGCAATTTCAATAATCTGTCCAGACACCATATTCAAGTGTATCAGTCCTCCCTTGGTTTCCTTTCTGGGTATTATCCAGTGCTACATACCTCTCCAAGTCCGCCTAGCATAACTTGGCAAAGCATACAACGTGAATAAGCATTCATTTCATTAATTCTATTCATTCATCTGTATACTCTGATACAAATAAAAAAAGTGAGCGGTAGTATTATGAATAAGACCGTGCTTTCCCCCTTTTTGCAGAATTAAATATATATATATATATATATATATATATATATAATGTGTGTCATTGTTATACGACAGTAAAAGCTAATGTTTACGGAATCATTTCTAGTCACACAATTTCAGTGCTTGATGAATGTATTAAACCTTTCAAATACGGCTACAATGAAAGTCTTGTTGTCTACGCAGGAGCTGCTGTCTACACACTGGTGGGGTAGTGGTCAGGTGATGGGCTGCAATCTGCATGGTCTGCTGTCTGAGAGAGCCACAGGGGGTCTCGATGAGTCAGCATGGACTCAATGGTAGTGAGTTGTTAATCTAGTTTACGGGAAAAGGAAACCATTCTTCAAAAGTTCCCGTTCCACGGTGACATATTCTTTCTCCCAAGGTCCCATGGTTCACTGCGACCTCACTCGTGGCATGCTGAGTGTGCCAGGGTGACTATAGCAGGTACTTTGAAGTGAACATGGTATGTTGTACTGACAGATATGCTTTCTCACATTTTAAAAATGCCATTTAAAACAATTAGTCCATTAAGATATGTACAATGTTCTACATAGTTATCTAAAACAGATTTTCTTGCATTGTGCTCAGTATTTCTGTTCATTAAAAGAGGAAAAACAAACTTTGCACGGACTCACCCTCTCAGGATGGTTTGGAGGAAAACACAAGAATGAGCAGAAGAGCACTGTTTTCAATCTGTCACGGCTAGCAACCCTAAATGTGTTTGAAATGTCACTGCACACTGCTGACCAAACTGACGCTACCAAGTGAAGTCAGAATTATCAACGAAAGGCTTTTGCTGACAAATGATAGGCCTTTGTGAACACCACTTTTCCATAAGTACAAGTAAGGGCACATTGCTGGAATCTCAGATAAACAATGAATGCCCCACTTTGATGGTGGGGAAAAATTAATTTACAAAGCATATCTTACACTGTCTGACATCTCCTTTCACCCACTTTTCTCTTGTCCGTCCCCCAGGGAGGAGGTCACATGTAGATACTTGTAATCAGCATCTCCTTTCCAGCCTACCCTACTTCCACCCTCCCGGTATCACCACTCGCACCACTGGTCCTGAAGGGATCATCCTCCCTGGATTCCTGAGTTTCCAGTTCTTATCTGTACCAGTGTACATCCTCTGGTCTAGTCAGATTTCTAAGGTAGGATTGGGATCATGCTAGTGGAGGGGGGAGGGGCAAAGCCTTTAGGAACTAGAGGAAAGTTGTATTTTTCATCGTTGCTGGCTTGCTTCCTCCCCGAGACCCTTCTGTAAGGGGGTGTCCAGTCTTATTTACGATTGTCTGAACACTGATCCCCCCCATAAAAGAGTGATATGTACCCAAGAATTCAGTCCTTATCTAATACAGCATTGTCCTTGAGAGGGAAATAACTGTGTGTGTGTTGTGTCATGTTGTTTGTTAGTTTTTCATGAGGAAGGGGAGCTGGTTAGTTCTGAGACTCTTGAAAATCCAATGCTAGAAAATGTTTGAAGAACTGTTACCGAACTTATTGACCTCTCCAAGTTTTTGTCGCCTTGCACAAATATTGAATCTTTTATTACAATCAGAATGCCCTGGATGAGTTTCATGAATTCTTTGAATTGTTGTCTCAGTCATCAGTTATTCTGTGAATGGGCTGGAGCCCTCTGAACTGATTTATACACTTGCTGATTATTGGATGTATTTATAAAAATATTAAACGTTTGAAGGACCACTGGACTGGACCATTGTTTGAAAGTGGCTACTATGCTTGGACCGTGCTGTTGTGAGGGGTCTTCCTGGAGCTGCCCATAAACACTGGACTGAGAGGTGCCCATCAACTGAGAGGCGAGGGGCTGCAACCCACCGCCTTCTTTGTCGGAGAGAGATGAAGTCACTTGCTGCTGTAACTGTTTACCCTCTTGGGAACCCCATGTGAGGGGCTCTGAGCCAGAGCCTACGCAGGGCAGTGGACTGAGTGCTTTAGTAATCATGTGTGCAGCTTTCCAGTTTGAGGATCCTTTTTTTTTTTTTTCAAAATCTTGTCTTACATTACGTTGAAATTTCAACATAACTACCTTTTGACGGGGATTTTAACCTCTTCAAAGCAAGCACGTGTAGCAAGGGATGTTACTGGGTTGGTAAGAAAAGCTGCCTGGCAGCTAAAGGCTGAACTGTAGCTAAAGAGGATATTTTTCATTCTTAAAAACAGCTTTTTTTAATGTGAGATTTTCAGCTAAATATTGCAAAAGCTCTTGAAAATATAATGATGAAATAGGGCTGTGGTTTTCAATTATTAAAGCTTCATTGTCTGTTTGAATTCATTCACCTGGTCTTGACTTGTTTTATTCTAAAACAAAAATAAAAACCACAATCTTTTATACACATGAGAGATGTATTTCAGAGATAAATGATTCTGTTAGGTAGCTTAGCCTAGGAACTGGGATGTCCATTAGCACATGCCCAGGAGAGCCAGCATAGGCCAAAGCTGGATTTTCCCGCTGGTGGGCACTGATGGGCGTTAACCTGGAGCAGCCCCCCTGGGCCAGGTGATTGCAATTCAGCCAATGGGACCGACCTGGGGTCGTTCACCACGCCTCCCCCGGGAACCCTTGAAAAGGCAGGGACCAAGAAGGAGAGGGGGCTTGTCTTGACTTGTCTGGTCGTCTTTTTGGGAGGAAAACTTGGGAGAGAGATCTTTGCATGACCCTGAGCAGTCTCTGCCAGGCCGCATGGTCAAAGGTATCCTATGGGTGCTGCGTAAAACCTGAAGCTTCTTTGAACTCTCATTAAATTCACTTGGATCACGAACCAGGCTTCGGCGTGAATTCTTTCTTGTGCGGAGCCAAGGACCGAGGCTGAAATCTAGCCGGGAGAGAGAGACCTTACAATTCCTATTCATTATATTGCTCCGATTGTGGTGGAAAATGAGGCTATATGAATACAAAGGGCTACTGCTGCTACTACTGTTAAAACCAAAAATAGTATTTAGAAGGATCAGAGTTTGGAGGGGAGAAAGGAAATGTTTATATTAGCTATATTTCTGAAGAGAAATATGTTGTAGCTTAATCCCTCTTGCTTTTTCCTCCTCACCGTCAGAACACATCGATGGGCGTCCTGCCACAAAGCAAAAGAGTTATTTCTAGCATTGGCTCCCGATCGCGATCTCAAGCTCAGGAAGTGCTGCAGCTCTCTGCAGTCACCAGGAGCCATTGGACAGCCGGAGCGTTTGAGTTAACACCATCTTGTGTGGTCCACCCACAATGCCGCACACGTCTTACCTGATTCTGATAGCGCAGCCGCAACTCAACACACGACATTTATCTTTGGTGTGATTTAATTTTGAGCAGAAGGGGAAACTGCTAGAAATCAGGTTGCCATGGTTGCAAGTCCCTTTGTCTGTTAAGTACTTAGAATGGCACCGCTATGCTGTTTGGACACCCAATCAGTTACAACACCGCCATGCTGTTTGGACACCCAATCAGTTACAATCTAGTTTCAACTCTTCCGACCCAAGCTGGCGTTGTAGAATTTGCCTTGATTCTTCTTTTAAGTGATACCAACCCTCAGAAGAAAGAACCTATTGTGATGACAGAATTCCATGAATCCAAAAATGCCATGGCGGAGGGCATTATCCTTCTGGACTCTTTATGATATCCTGTGCTCATCCCTGATGGTTCTCAACTCTTGCAAGGAGTACTGGGCTGGAGGTAACGAAGAAGAAACAACTTTGTGCATACATATTGACAAGTATGTCTCAGGGAGAAGAATAACCCTCCTATTAATTATGACATGAAACTAAATAGAAGACCTAAATATCCATTTATTGAGAGCAAAGCTATATTTTACTCAAAAAAGGGCAAAGACTCAAAATACATGCCTCCCAATAGTGATATTTTCTGTAGAATTAAGTAGCCTTCAATCATTTCATTTTTATTATTGTTATTTTCTCCAATTAGATCCCTGGTAAATTGTAAGGGCAGGCCACATAATCCCTCATGTAGTAGTATTTGAAATCTTAGAGGTGTTAAAAAAATGTACGTTAGCTTTAAAATTAAAATTACCCCAAACCCACAAGCTATATGGAAGTTCAATGCTCAAAATAAAACGACCTTACCTGAAACTACCGAGAGATAAATACATTTACATCCTATTCGGGTTTACATTTTAAAGTCATGAATTTAAAGGTGGCAAATGTGTATAGCAAAAATTAACATGGAAAATGCCTTAAATTGTTTACGCTCATGAATTTATGCATGTACATGGTTATTCGACCATATTTTAGAGACTCTAATCTTAAAAATGGGAAGTGAATGTAACCATTAGATTCACAGTTTAGCAATATTCTCATTTTAGGAAAAACACTTAGGAACAAAGATGACCAGAGCAAATATCTCCTACTTCATGATCTCTGAGCATCATGTGGGCTCAATGATATAAAGTTACTGATATTTGATCAATTTTACCTACCAAAATGATGAATTCATATACTTTCACTTAACAGTTGTTCACACATTCTCCCCTACCCCCCAGTTTGTACAGATGAACTGACACAAACTAAGTGTGGATATAATGCGAATTCCTTTCCAATGGTTTTTAAATGCCATCTAATATCTTTCCCACACCATTTTAAATGTCATCTAATGTATTTTCTTCCTGTGAAGTTATTTCATGCTAGTTTGACTTCATAGTTTTGTGTATTTCTCCCCATCTTAAGGGCATCTTGGCAATACTCAATCAAGATGCTCAATGTTTATCAGCAAACACACTTTCATAGATAGATGTGCTTAAGCAATTTTATTAGAGAATTTTCTTGTGAAAGTGAGAGCAGATCTTACTGACAGTGCATAGATGGGATTAAATATTGTTAGGCACATAGTTGCCAGTTTAAGGTTCTGGATATTACATTTCTGAGAAAACAAAAGGGTGATTTCTCAAATCTTTGAGAGATGTACAAATTTATGATTTAGTAGAAAAAACTAAGAACTAAATTTCAGGTACCTAAACTCACCACAACTGAATCTACTTTAAGTTATACCAATTCTATTGCACAGAGTAAATTTTCCCTATGGGAGTTTTTACTGTAACTCTTTATGGGAGTGGAAAGTCTAATCTTTCTCTAGGGAGCTGCGGGTGATCTTGAACTGTTGACTTTGCAGTAGCAGACTGTCTCTCTATTTTATCCTCAGTATCATTTAGACATTGAGCTACATTTCTCCTCTTGAAAATTTAGGGAGTGTGGTTTGGTGGTCCAGTATTTCTTCTAGCTCAAAAGTTCTTTGAATTCAAGGGTCTATGAGATAGATAGGTAGATAGGGATTCTTCATCATTCGTAACTATGTGGTGAAAAATCTCTTTAAAAACTCTGTCCTCCTTCTTTGCTTCTATATGAAGAAGAATGTTGCATTAGGATAGGAGGAAGACTTTTCCTTTTAATGCTTTTTTGGGTGATTTTAAAATTATATTTTAAAAATCATTTTATTGGGGGTTCATACAACTCTTATCACAATCCATACATACATCAATTGTGCAAAACACATTTGTACATTCATTGCCCTCATCATTCTCAAAACATTTGCTCTCCACTTAAGCCCTTGGCAGCAGCTCCTTATTTTCCCCCTCCCTCCCTGCTTCATCCTCCCTAATGAAAGCTTGATAATTTATAAATTATTATTTTTTCATATCTCACACTGTCCAACATCTCCCTTCACCCACTTTTCTGTTGTCTATCCCCCAGGGAGGAGGTTATATGTAGATCTTAGTAATCAGTTCCCCCTTTCCACCTCACCTTCCCCCCACCTTCCTGGTATCACCACTCTCACCACTGGTCCTGAAGGGATCCTCTGTCCTGGATTCCCTGTGTTTCCATTTCCTATCTGTACCAGCGTACATCCTCTGGTTTAGTCTGATTTGTAAGGTAGAATTGGGATCATGATAGTGGGTGGGGAGGTAGCATTTAGGAACTAGAAGAAAGTTGTATGTTTCATCGTTGCTATACTGCATCCTTACTGGCGTGTCTCCTCCCTCCCCCAACCCTTCCATAAGGCGATGTCCAGTTGCCTACAGATGGACTTAGGTCTCCACTCCACAACCCCCCTCATTCACAATGATTTATTTGTTCTTTGATGCCTGATGCCTGAACCCTTCAACACCTCCTGATCAAACAGACTGATGTGCTTCTTCCATGCGGGCTTTATTCCTTCTGAGCTAGATGGCCACTTGTTTACCTTTAAGGCCCCAGATGCTATATCTTTTGATAGCCTGGCATCATCAGCTTTCTTCACCACATTTGCTTATGCACTCAATTATCTTCAGTGATTGTGTCAGGAAGGTGAGAATCATGGAATACAAGTTAAATAGAACGAAATATTTTTGCACTGAGGGAATACTTGAGTGGAGACCCAATGTCCATCTGCTACCTTAATACTAAGCCTATAAATATATTCACATATATATATTTCCCCATCCTCACATATAAATATTGTTGAGAATGTTTTAAGCATCAAATTAAGTCAATTATTTTTTATTTTACCATATCATTTGCTCAAGGTCCATGACTTACAGAAGTTTTACTCATATCTAGTAATTGATCTGTGCACTTTTTCCTCTGTGGGGTCTACCTTTTATATCATTTATACTTGAGAAATTTTGTGCTGTCGTTAAGCTTTTACAGACTCATCATTCTGTTAAGCTTTTACAGACTCATAAAGACATAATTTGTTAATGGAATCTGCAATCCTTTACATGAAAGTAACCATGAAGCCTTTGATTTCCTATTCTAATATAGATCAATTGTTTTTACACATTTACCAACTAGTCATTTACTTATATTTTACTCTGTTTGGATTTCCCCAATATTTTAATTTATATCCTACTACTGATTACTTTCAATTTCTTTGGTTCTTATTGGATTTATATTTCTTTTTAAGTACATCAATATGCATAAGTGGGCCTATTGGTTCAATATGTCTTTTGGCACATGAAAATATTTTTATTTTCTCATTCTTGGTTAGTTTTGTGTGCTATATAAATCTAAGTTTAAAATAACCTCATCTCCCCCAACCATACTCTGGAGTTATTTCTCTACTATTTGAAAAAAAAATCTTTTAAAATATTATTCTGATTTTTATTCTAAAACAAACAAACAAACTTGTTAATAGCCTTCATCTGGTCTTACCTCAATATGTTTCCCCCTTTTAGATACTGATCTCTTATAATTCTGGGTATTTTTATTCATTCATATTAATTGACCTTTAAGAAAACCTTTCAACCTGAAGATTTTACTTTTTCTTCACCCCAAGGGAATTTCTGTTGTATTAATTTTTTTCCCCTTCTTCTAATGCCTCTGGAATACTTTGCTATGCATTGGGCTGTGAAATACAAGGTCATCAGTTTGAAACCACCAGCCCCTCAGTAGGAAAAAGAGGCGTTCTATGCTGTAAAGAGGTACATTATTGGATACCCATAGGGAAAAAGTTCTATTCTGCCCTATAGAGTGGCTATGAGTCAGAATCATTTGATGACAGTAACTTTTCTATGTATCGTTGGTATCCTTAAAATATTATATTTCCATGCAGCTATTGGACATTCTGTATCTGGTCACATTGTTCTTTGGCTCTCCTTGCTTCTAATTTTTTGGATTGTTTGATTTTTTCTTTCTTTTTTTTTTTGGATCTTCAAAGTTTTATGAAAAATAGAATTGAAAGATAATGGAGTTTTCACAAATGTTTAAGAATAAATATATATGTATACACACATATATGCTCTTATATATAACATTTCTAGAATAGTTAGGCATTGGGAAGACAAATCTAATTATAGCCAATTCCTTGGAGAGAGAAAAAAATTAAAGTAATTAGAGCTTAAAAATACTGGGGGTACAGCAAAATTTAGCATATTATATCTTTCATGTTTGAATTGTGATTATCACTTGCTGACTCTGAAGAAAGTAATTAATTACGATGTAAATACCCGTGGTATCTTGTGATCTTTTTCCTTTCCTCTAAAATCTTTCCTCTCTGCATGTATCTGGCTGGTGTCCTTTTTTTTCCTTTTGTTTTTGTTTCTTAATCATTTTATTGGGAGCTCCTACAGCTATTATGACAACCCATAATTCAATTAGATCAAGGATAATTGTACAATTGCTGTGACCATCACTTGAAAACATTATCTCTCCTCTTGAACTCTTGGATATCAGCCCCCCTTTATCCCCTCCCTTCCCCACCTACCCCCAGGAACCCTATTATTATTTATTATTATTATTATTGCCATATCGTATGCTATTCAATGTGTCCATTCACCTATAACTCTGTTATTCGTTCCCCCAAGTGAGGTTACATAGTCATCGTTGCTATCAGTTTTCCTTTCACCCCTCCCCTTCCCCACTCTTTCTGTACCTGCAGGGAATCCTTCCTCCCATTACTATTTCTGAAGGGTTCCTCTATCTTGGATTTTAGTTTTACCTCGTTAATCTTGTTAGACCTACATATGTTCATTTGTACAATTAAGTTTGTGTGATTTTATTTTCCAAGCTAATGCGATTTTAGAAAATGATGTTTTGGTAGCATTTCCAACTACATATATGTAGATACATAATGCCATACTATGAATAATAAGAAACAAATTTTAGATGTCTTTTGTAATTCCTTATCCATTTGAAACAGAAGCCCTGGTGGCATCATGGTCAAATATTAACCATTAATCAGAGGGTCAGTAATTTAAATCTATCAACTGCTCCTCAGAAGCAAGATATGGCATTCTGCTCCATAACAATTGCAGCTTTGGAAAATATTGGACAGTTCTGTTATATACTATAGAGTTGCTATCAGCGAAAGGACTCAACAACCCCCCTTTTTGTGGGGGGTGTTTTCCCCTTTATTTACTTAAAGATATATTAATTAAATTCTTGCATATCATTGTAATCAAGATGTACTGATAATTATTAGTAATTGGAATTCAGAGTTGGAAACAAGAAGAATCAGTAGTTTGAAAATAGCATCCTGGAGATAGAAATTACACTACAGGTCACATGAGACAATATTGCAAGGACAATGACTTATTCGTTGGAAATATCTTTTTCAATGTTATCATAATGTTAACTATACATGTGGATCTTGCCAGATAGAACACACAGGAATTTAATCAAGTGTATCTGCAGAAAGAGGCAATGAAGCCACAATCTAATCCATCAGCATAAGGCTATAGTTCCTTCTTGCCTTCAATTGTTCTACCATCATTTGTTCACAAGCAAGTTCTATTTAAAATGGAAGAAAATTAAAATGATCATATATAAGAGCCCAAATGCAACAGAGTATGTCCTACCTAAATTTAGAGACCATCTCAAGTATAAAGTACACGCAATGAACACTAATGTCTGAAGACCAGATGAACTATTCAATGGCATCAAAGACATGAAAAACTAAGAAAGTGAAAGATCTTTAAAAAGATATGAAATAAATAAAAAGTCAAAATGGATGTTAGAGGAGACTGAAACTTTTTTGGAACATGAGCAGCTAAAATGAATGGGAGAAAAAATAAAGTAGAAGAGCTAATGAGAAATTCTCAAAGGACAGCTTGAGAAGACAAAGTAAAATATAACAAAATGTACAAAGTAAAGCACTGAAGTAAAATTATGATGGAACTAAGAGGGAACAACACACTGGACACTTATAAAGGATCAATAAATGAAGGGAGACTATCAAGCCTGTGCTGCAATATTGAAGGACCCTATGAGCAAAATATTAAATGATGCAAGAAATATAAAAAGAAGGTGGAATGCAGACACAATATCACTGTCTCACCCAAATTGATGAAATATCAATTGAAATGTTTTAATAAATTGATACAATGTGGGAAGTGCTCAAAGTCTGTGTCAAGAAATCCGGACGAGAGCTACTCAGACAAACAACTAAAGAAGTGTATAGAGATGCTCAGTCCAAAGAAAGGTGATCTAATGGAAAGTGGAAATTATTGCACAATATCACTAATATCACACACAAGAATCATTTTGTTATGAACCTTCAAAGATGTTTCGTGCAGTAATTAACAGGGAAATCCCCCAAATTCAAGGTGGATTCAAAAGAGCAAGCAGGACATGGGATATCAGTGTTGCTGTCAGGGGGTTATGGCTGACAGAGCTTAGGGAACATGTACTTCTTTAGGGAAGTAGAAAGCCCCTCCACCTTCTTTATTTTCTGGTGGAGCGGCTGGTGGTTCAAACTGCTCATCTGTGGTTAGCAGCCCACTATGTTAATGACCACGCCACCCGGGCTCCTTAGAGTAAGCAATGGTCATCTAATAAACAACACATCATCGGAGGCCAACATTGAGAAACCAAGTATACTTAAAACGGTAATTCCAGAAATATGCTCAAAATTAAACAGATCTCAATATACAGGTCAAAAATCATATGCTGCACCAAAGAAAACTGAGCTAGATAATTAATACTAAACTTTATTTTAATGAAATTATTAAACTATAAAAGAAAAGCATATGCCAGCCACCACTCAGAAAGACCTTTGTTCAAGATATGATCAACTGAACTGTGGTAAACAACAACACACCCCACAATGTAATTCCATTTAAATTAGTGCGAAGAATTGGAATGAGAACATTATATATATATATATATATATCTGTGATTTATTATTCATCAGTTCAGGGAACCAAAGACGACTCTATAAAAGTCAGGGGCAAAGAGCATCACACAGCAGTATTTCTATAAAATTAATAAGAGAAAATACTATAATCTCTAAATATTAAAAAAGTAGTAAAGGCAACCATATACATAAAGAGTTGTCAAAACAGTAAAACTATGAAATAACATTCTATAACTGACAAAAATATGTCACCTCAATAATGAAAATCACTTTAAATGGCCTTGTAAAAATAATTTCAGATTGCGCCTACAGCGAAATCCGGTTCTTTGCTGTATGTGATGTGTGCATGTATACACATGCAAGCAAAGTAATTCAGGAAGGCTGAAGGTCGGGATATATCAGTGATATGAAGGACAGAGAGGGATTCAAAATTGGTTGCAGACAAGCTGGAAGTTAGCCACAAAGTTATTAAGCAAGCAAAAGAAGGCAGTGTGTAATTCTTAAGGTTATAATTTACAGTGATGGCGTGACGGCTATGAATATGTGCCCATAAATTAAAAGGCAGAGACTGTCACAAAGCAGAAGCTGTAAGAGATATGAATTAAAATAGGCAGAAACACACACAAAACTAGAAGATGTTAATACACCTTCTCTGTGAGAGATAGATTGAATAATCTGGAAAGCAGGGACCTAGAAGACCTAAGGACAAAGACCTAAGGAGCTCTTTCTATTTTCATAGAGTTGCTGTTACTGAAGCCCACACGGTCAGTTCTACTCTGTCCTTTAGGGCCCCTATAAATTGAAATCAACTGGACGACAGTGAGTTTACAAGTATATAATGAGTAAACATTTTAAAGACTAAGAATAATTCCTAAATTACTGAAGACCTAAATACAGAAGTTAATAGACTAGCAAACATCTGAAACAGTAAACTAAAAACCAAGTTCATTGAAAAATATATCCTAAGATACTCTAATGAAGCAAAAAAATGGAGAGGAAATATCCAACAAGAGGGAAAATTTTAAATATTTTAAAAACCCTATGCAATGCGTGTAATTTTTTCTTCCATTGTGTAGTAATCTGTGTGTGTGTGCCAGAATGTGTCTAAACTCTTGCTTAAAATTAAAATATAGAACTATTTTGCATGAAATATTACCTTCTAGTGGTGTGTTATTTCTGAAACTCTTTCAACCACATTAAATCAACCTTTTTAAAGAAAGCATAAACATATCCTTTAATAAATTATTAAGGTAAGAAATATTTTTGTTGTATATGTTCCATAGTAATCCCTGAATAATTAACCAAGAACTGACTCATTAAGTCAAGTACAACACTAACATCAAGAAAAAGAGACAGGTAAGATTACATCTAAATAATAGGAAATATTAAATCAAGGAAGAGAATGTATTCATAGGTACATTTCCAATAAAAAAGAAAATGGAGATTTGCATTTAGATCTAATTAGTCTAATTCATCCCCATACAATGTATATGTAAAATAAACTAATGGGTCAGAAAACTCCCACTCTTTCATTTTCCTGTTTTCTCCATAAAACATAAAATGGTGTCTTTGGTCATAAATGAAGAAAAGTTCCCCATCAGATGATCACTTTGGGGAACAGATCAGCTATTGAGGAGCAGTGTCATAGACTGGTAATCAGGAGTTTGGTGGTTTAAACTTAGAGACGTTCCAAGATATGACAGACTACTTCACAATGACTTACAGCTTTGCCAACGCTGCTGGGCAGTTCTACCTTGCCCTCGAGAATGCAATGTGTCTGAATCCACTCCATGACAATAGATTTATCAGACCTGTTGTCTCCAATATCTTCCCAACTGATCCCCAAACCAGCATGAAGGCACATATTCAAGTATTTTCAAAAGCATTGCTATATTACTCCAGATATAAAGTTAGACTCCGGTTCTTTTACATTTATAAAATAAATCACATTGAATGGAAAGATCTAGCAATTTGAATCAGCAAGTTCTCTGTCTAAAGCATCATTCTAACACATCCAGCCGGTTAGCAGTATTATACCCTCCTGCAGTCTTCAGAAAGTCAGTGTGTGGATTGGTACGTTGGCGGATACTTTAATGCACAGGGCTTGGGGTCAGCAGGAAAATAAATGGTGCCGGTTATTGTTGTTGTTGTTGTTTCTATGTTCTTTTGCTTTACTGACCATAACTTCAATGACTGTGTGCCAAATGAATAAGGGTTATAGCTCCCTTGAAAGCCCATTGGAATTTATTTCAAAGGTTTGCATTGCCCAAACATGCATATTGACCCATTCTTTGCCTTATTTCATGTTTTAATTGAGTGTCAAAGGTTACACGTTGCTATTAGAGTAAGACATGACTGGCAGCAGAGGTCAGGGACTTTCCAGCATCCTATTAGAGCCATAAACACAAAACAGAATGATAATTTCACCTGCTCTAACCTCAATTTTTCCAGGATGGGACAGACATTGACCTTATTGTTTGTCAGCCATTGACTCCCTATAAACCCCAGCTACCCTAATTCTGCTTACTAAACAATAAGAGTGCTTTCACTACTAGGATGGAAAATAAAACAATGAAAACACTTAGGGATGACTTGAAAGAGAGATATATTCAGGTGACAGGAAAGCTAAAATAGCATCTCCCTTATCCTTAGGTCACTAACCTTGTTTGGCTAGTTTATAACAATAACAGTTTCTACCAACAACCTTCCATTTCATCCTCTTTTGAGGAATACCTTATCATTTTTTTAATGTGAACAAGTAGAAGCAATACATCTAATAAATTGCCCATGCTACCTAAACCCCACTTGTAACTCCTGAAAGATTTGTGAGTTTCACCAAAGCCATAATCTACCTCCCCCTCCACGTAGGACAGTTTGGGGCTTTAAAGTAAGTAGACATTGAAAGGCACAATTAATGCACGCTCCACCTTTCCAAAGTGACAATGGCCTTAATGAACACTGCATATCTTAAATATGTTTCATTTAAAAGGCTGATAAATGGATTTCTTAACAGGAATTTGATTAAATAAATAGAGGTTAAAATCTATAGCTTATTTCCCCCCCAATTTCAGGATCAGATTTCATGTAATTTCTTTAAAAAATTTTAAAGCAGGGTCTTTTCATTAACACAGCAATATTTGTTAGTGAGTTTAGATCACTTAGTTTCTGATACTCAGGTGCATTTTTCCTGAAGGAAAGCTGCTGCATTTGACAGCCACCTGGAAATCTCATTGAGCATCTCTTTGTCCCTACTTTTAGAAACATATTACTTCGTCTGGTTTGCCCATCATTTTATAATTATGATTTTTTTCTTTTTTCCCCTGACCTTGTCTCCCTTTTATTCCCGTTTCTGAATCATTGATAAGTTCTCAGCTACAGTGTATCTACCTCCCCTTTGTTCACCCCAAAAATGTTCATCAGGAATAATGAGGTTACAGTTCTATGGAAAACAAATTATACCCACATCTCACATATCAACATGATTAGACTCCCAAGAAAAGGCTGCTATGCAAAACTGAAAATTATATAAAAATGGAGCATGATCATATCAGAGCACAAATACAGGGTAACTACGAGGTTCTATCACAGCCAGGGCACTGCCAAGCCTTCCCAGGCCAGCCGACACAGACCCACCGCCATGGCCAGCCCATTCTCTGCCCCACTTTGGCACTGTTCCCGCCAGGTGTATCTCATCAGAATGCAAAGTAATAGGAGAGTTGGAGTGTTACTGTGGTCATAAATGCACAATCTATGATTTTGGAATTAATATTGAAATTTACATTATCTGAAAAATGATCAGTCTTTTTTGGCCCAATTATACATTTCTACCTGTTGTGGGATGAAAGCACAAACAAATTCATAAAAACAAACATGAATTTCCTTTGGGAATTATTGATGTATGTGTTATACTGATAGACACAAATTCACAAGTCAATGAGATGCCACAGATTACTAGATCCCTTCTCAGAAATTAGATGTACTTTCTAGGGACAGGCTTCTTACAAGAAAACCTGAAAACAGGAAAACAGGAAAACATAAAAATATAATTTCTTGATTTTTTTTAACCATCCTATAAAAGGTACTGTTTTGACATGCATTTTGTTGAAAAGGGACACCAGATTATTAGCAGATGAACTGGCTATGTGTTGGGCTGTGATCTACAAGGTCGGTTTTAAAACACCAGCTGCTTTGAGGGAGAAAGACTGGAGGACTTTGTACCCCTGTACAGTGCTCCCACTTCAGAAGCCCATGGGGCTAGCTTACCCTGTCCTATAGGGTTGTGATGAGTTGGCATCGAATGGATGGCAGGAGCACCTCCCTTTAAACTAGATTGTAGTGTTTCTAAATGCACATTATTTTTACTTAGTAATTAATTAAATGTTTTTCTCCAGCATTTATTGGACAAAAACCTGATTACCTTAAATTTTTTTTAAAAACCAGTGCAATTTTTGAACCTATGAACAATCTGATCAGCCATTTATCTAAGGTAAAATTGATTTTTTTTCTTGATCCATATATCTGTCATTAAATAATTAGTAGTGCTCACCTGAATTTAAGGAATGTTTTCCAAGTTGAAGAGTCATTTTATATTGATATGTAGACTGATTGCCTATTTTTCTATTTTTATTTTGGGAAGTCCTTACCCTCCTTCCTATGCAAGGGGTTCCTACACCACAGATTTACGATGAATAGTATTGACACTTCATCACTATGTAGCCAACTGAGGGCGCTCGCTGGCACAGTCTGACATCTTCCTGAGGAAGAGCAGGGCCCCTTCTTCACTGTGCGCCCGGTAACTCCTCAGTCCTCAGCCCGTTGCCTAACACACATCAATGCCCAAATGATAATTTTATTTGGCCACACTTGATATTCAATTAGATATTAGTAAAAATAGTGCAATACTAATGTTCCCGAGAGGTATAAACATAAGGACACATGAATACTTAGAATTAACTCACTCATAAGTGGTGAGAGGCGAAGGGAAGAGGAGAGAGAGAAAGAGAGAGGAAGGGTGAGAACGAGAGGGAGAGAAAGAGTGAGAAATAGAACAAGCCAGATCTTCTCATGGTTCTATTCTATTACCTCAAATTCACGTGAAGTAAGATTCTAAATTTGATAAATTCTGTATCACCTAAAATTGCGATTAAAAAGAAAATATATATCAGTATTCACCATTATCATATAGAAAAGTACCGTAACATAATCTGCACTTTATGAGCTCTAATAATTAACTGACCAACTCTGAGCACATTAGAATGCTACTGTAGCTACTTTGGTGTTGTAACCTCCTTGTATAGATATATAGACAGACATTAATTACTATTCTCAGTGTTTCATAAATAAGAAGCTAGCCACGAGAAAGGTAAGAAAAAAGAAACAGGTGACATGATCTGGGTTTTAGGTCTATTTGGAACAACAATGAGTCTGAAAAGAGGACAATCCTGTTTCATTCCCACTGATGTCCGTATCCATGGAAACTCCCTTTTAAGAGCAGCCACATCAGCCTGGAAAAAGCAGGGATGCCACCTTTTGAAGGTTAGTGCATTAAAAGAATCCATCCCTTTGCTAAGCAGGTCAGCTCTGGAAAGCCTCCAAGGGCTCTGGGAGCTGAGAAAGCTAGAGGGCTGTAAATCCTCCTCTCTCTGCTAAGAAGCTCAGCTCCTGAGAATCACATCAGAGCTTTCTAACGCGGAGCGTGGAATGAGAGTCCTTTGTGCCCGGCCTGTGATGTTGTACTCCTGAGGACTTGTTTCCTTGGCCAAGAGAACATGCAGGAGAGGCCTATTATATGAACCTGGAGATTAATTATAAATAGATACAAACGGAGGAAGATAGGCGAAAAGATGTACAGTGGGTTTAGAAAGACTTCCTTACGAGAATGCCAGACGGCAAATGCCTTTACTCCAGAATTCTGTGCGCCGAAGTAACATTCAGATGTTAACATGTTAAGATATTTTGTAGTCTCAGCATTTTTTCTATAATAAATATTTGTTGAGGGAGAGTTCTTCCCTATTGGATTATTCACCAAGCTCAGTCAAAATAGAAAAAGAAAGGAAAAAATGAAAATCAGGTCATTGTGCTTTAAATCAAACTGTGACATACCAGGACTCCTCTTTCATGGTAAAAGTAACATTTAAAATAACTGGGTATAAATAACTATTGTTCAGCAAGTAATCAGCACATTTTGGACGCATATAAAACATAAATGAGGTAAGTCAAATAGCGTCACAAAATCAAATAAATAATAATTTATTAAATGTGAAGCTATTGCTTGTTGACAAATCCTCCATCTAGGTCTATGCACTTTTGAAGATGGCATTTCTATCTCTATAGTCCTTCTAATGCTGTTCCTTTTACACCACTTCACATCAGCATCCTAAAAAGACCCAAGTTGCCTTCCTTTTGAATGAGTTTGAATTTCTGTAACAAAAGAAGTCTGAAGGGACAAGATCAGGATGACAAAGTGAATGAGATAAGGTTTCCAAATGAAATACTTTTGAGGCTGCCATTGATACTCTTGAAAAAAAAAAGAGCAGGTGTATTGTCATGAGGGAAAAGTAAATTCCTAATGCAACTTTCCTGGTATTTTCCTGACCATTGCAGTATTCAAGTAAAATAAAAAATACCAAACTTCTTCCTAATTAGCCCACATGATGGTTCCATGTTGCTTGAGTAAAATCTATCATTATTACAACTTTAGATTCCCGCTCCCCCCCCCCCCCAATAGAAGCAGGCATCATGGCCTTTTGAGCTGACCTGTCCGATTTGAATTGAACTCCCTCAGCAGATGTCCTCAGAAACCACTATTTTGAATGAACTTTAATTTTTTTTGGAAGGCATTCTAATGAACTAAGACCCGAGTATGAGTGGGAGAACTTGTCTACAGCCATGCATTAAAAAAGACGAGCTTATACATATTTTGTTTGGAATAAGCCAGTGTATTTAAAACTGGAATACTAATAGCAATACTTTTTGACTTACCCTCATGTATCAATAGTTTTCTATTTGTGTAATGAGAAACAAACATATGCTACTCCCTTTTAAACATGTGACATTAGGGAATCATGATGAATATATTCAAAATTATGATACTGGTGAAAATCATAGGTCAAATTTCTATATATATTAAGTTCAAGATAACCATGTGGATATGATAGACCATAATAGCAGCAATAGATTGTTGAACAACAAAAAGAATTATATTATGAAAAATCACATTAGTTGTAATAAAAATGAGAGCATTTATGACTTACTATGTGGGTCAGGGGTCCAGGTGTTATATGGTTACTTGGTAGACGGCTAACTGAGAAAGTACACAGTCCAAAACCACCCGGTGTTCTGAGGGAGAGACGCAAGGTTTTCTGCCCCCATAAAGAGTTCCAGTCTCGGAAAACCCACGGGGCAGTTCTACCCTCTCCTGTATGGTTGCTATAAGAAGGAATCGAGTCTATGGCAGTGAGTTTTTTCTGTTTGTTTTTTTTAAGTTCATGTCAGATACTATAATAAGCACTTTATATACACATATTGATTTTATCATGAATCTTCAATACAAACACACATAGTAGTATTACTAAGTGCTCTATTTTACAAAGGAGGCACAGAAAGTAGGAGTGATTTGCTCATATAAAACACAAAATTTTACATCCATTTACAGAAGGGCTGAGGGGAGGAGACGAGCCAGTCAGGGTGCAGTGTAGCAACGATGAAACATACAACTTTCCTCTAGTTCCTAAATGCTTCCTCCCTCCCCACTATCATGATCCCAATTCTAGTTTACAAATCTGACTAGACTAGAGCATGTACCCTGGTACAGATAGGAAATGGAAACACAGGGAATCCAGGACAGATGACTCCTTCAGGACCAGTGGTAAGAGTGGTGATACCAGGAAGGTGGGGGGAAGGTGGGGTGGGAAGGGGGAACTGATTACAAGGATCTACATATAACCTCCTCCCTGGGGGTTGGACAACAAAAAAGTGGGTGAAGGAAGATGTCGGACAGTGTAAGATATGACAACATAATAATTTATAAATTATCAAGGGTTCATGAGGAAGAGGGGGTGGTGAGGGAGAGGGAAAATGAGGAACTGATACCTAGGGCTCAAGTAGAAAGCAAATGTTTTGAGAATGATGGCAACAAATGTACAAATGTGCTTGACACATGGATGCATGTATAGATTGTGATGAGTTGTACGAGCCTCCAAAAATGATTAAATTAAAAACACACAAAAATATTATGTAGCTAGAGAATGAACCCATGTCACCACATCAAATGCTATTTGTTGTTGTGGAATGCTCTCCATTTTTTTCCAACTCACAACGACTACTTGTATAACAGAGCTAAGAACTGTTGCTGGCCTGCCATCTTCCCATTTTCTGCTATGTCGGAACCCAAAGATGCGGCCGCTGGGCCCATCTTTCTCATCAAGAGGCTTCCTCTTTTCTGATGCTGTTGTTGTTAGGTGCCATTGGGTCATATGACCCGTAGTGACCTGATGTACATAACGAAATACCAAGCACTTGTGTGTCATCCTCATAATTGTTCTTATTTTTGAGCCGATTGTTACAGGCGCAGTGCCCATCCGTTTTTCTGAGGATCTTCCTTTTGCCTCTGCCCTCTACTTTACCAAGCATGATGTCCATCAGAGACTGATGTCAACTTGTCCAAGCTACATGGCATGAAATCTCCTCATTCTTGCCTCTAAGAAGTATTCTTCCAAGACAGGATTGTTGGCTCTTTTGAGAATACATGGTACTTCCAATCTTCTTTGCCAGCACCACAATTCAAATGCATCGATCCTTCTTTTATTTTCCTCATTCCATGTTCAATTTCACACGAATCTGAAACATGGCTTGTCTCAGGGGCACATTATTTCTCAAAGTAAGCGCCTTTATTTCCCACACTTTAAAGAGGTCCGGTGCAGCAAACCTACCCAATAAAATATTTCATTTGACATCTTGATTGCTGCTTCCATGACTGACCTTCTATTTTGCCATTCGTGACAGACTGATCTTTTATGATTATGCATCTAAAGTATATTAGATAAAATCTTACCATCCTTACTTCAAAGGAGCATTCTGACTGTATTTCATTTAAAAGGATTTGTTTGTTCTTTGGGTAGTCCATGGTAATTCCAATATTTTATGTCAGCTCCATAATTCCTATATAATTATTTCCCATTTTTGTGTGGTTCCTTTATTTATTTATTTATATTGTTTTATTGAGGGCTCATACAACTCTTATCACAATCCATACATACATCAATTGTGTAAAGCACATTTATACATTCATTGCCCTCCTCATTCTCAAAACATTTGCTCTACACCCAAGCCCCTGGCATCAAATTCTCATTTTTTCCCTTCCCTCCCAGCTCCAACTTTCCTCATGAATCCTTGATAATTTATAAACTATTATTTTGTTATATCTTGCCCTTTTGATGTCTCCCTTTACCCACTTTCCTGTTGTCCATCCCCCAGGGAGGAGGTTATATGTAGTTCCTTGTAACCAGTTCCCCCTTTCCAATCCACCCTCCCTCCACGTTCCCAGTATCGCCACTTACAACACTTGTCCTGGAGGGATCATCTGCCCTGGATTCCCTGTGTTTCCAGTTCCTATCTGTACCAGTGTACATCCTCTTATCTAGCCAGATTTGTAAAGTAGAACTGGTATCAAGATAGTGGGGTGGGAGGAAGCATTTAGGAACTAGAGGAAAGTTGTATGTTTCTTCATTGCTATATCACACCCTGACTGGATCATCTCCTCCCTGAGACCCTTCTGTAAGGGGATGTCCAGTGGCCTACAAATGGGTTTTGGGTCTCCACTCTGCACTACCTGATCCCTTTGACACCTTGTGATCACACAGGCTGGTGTGCTTCTTCTATGTGGGCTTTGTTGCTTCTCAGCTATATGGCTACTTGTTTACCTCCACCCTCTAGACCCCAGACACTATATCTTTAGATAGTGGGGCACCATCAGCTTTCTTCACCACATTTGCCTATTCACCTGCTTTGCCTTCAGCAATTGTGTCAGGAAGGTGAGCATCATAGAATACCAATTTAATAGAAGAAAGTATTCTTGCATTGAGGGAGTACTTGAGTGGAGGCCCAATGTCCTTCTGCTACCTTAAAACTAAACCTATAAATATATGCACATAGATCTATTTCCCCAACCTCATATATAACTATAATTACATATGTACATGCCTTTATTTAGACATCTATAAATGCCCTTTGCCTCCTAGCTCTTTCCTCTATTTCCTTTGACTTTCCTCTTGTCCCACTATCATGCTCAGTCTCCATTTGGGTTTCATTAATTCCTCTTGGTTACATTACCCTTGATCATGCCCTACTAGGCCTCCCACACCCTCCTCACCACCGATTTGGATCACTTGTTGTTCCCTTGTCCCTGTGTTTGTTAACACCACTACCTTTCCCTCCACCTCCCTTTCTCCCATGTTCCCCTTGAACTGTTGATCCCATTGTTTTCTCCCCTAGATTATTCATCCAGCCTATCTTATTTAGACAGACCTGCGGAGATAATAACATGCACAAAAACAAGACAGAGCAAAACTAAGCAACAAAATAAAACAAATCAAAAAGCCGATGACAACAAAACAAAACAAAACACAGAAACAAGAAAGAAAATCTTGTAGTTAGTTCAAGGATGGTTTGTTGGCCTTTAGGAGTGTTTTCCAGTCCAGTCTATTGGGGCACCAAGCCCTGGCCCCAGAGTCCACCTTTGGCATTCCCCAAGGACCTTGCCACTCTGTTACCTTGCTGTTCTGTTGCACCTCTTTAGTGTTTTGCCTAGGTGTGGCGGGATCAGATCGGGCGCAATTCCCACACTGTGTCTCCAGTGTTGTCCCCTGTAGGGCTATGCGTCAGTGAGGGATGTCATGTCTCATAGTGGGGCCAGCCAAGTGGTCTTCTCTGTGGACTGGCTGCTCTAATTGGGAACATTGTCCTCAAGGCCTGGTGGACCAGGATGTGCTCCACTCTCTCCTCCTCCCCTTCATCTGCTCCTGTGTGCTCTGATCAGATACGTCCCTCTCCAGGAGCCGCATATTCAGTGCCATCCTTTGAAATAAATTCTTCTGGGGCGAGGGGCAGGTGTCCACATAGTAGTTGGGATTGGGGCCAGTCCCTCAGAATCTTTTCCATTTTGTCTTTCAACTTTCACACGCATATTATGTGACTGAAAATATCCTCCTTTCCGTCAGAAGCACCTTAGTCTGCCAAGTTACAGATTCACTGTTAAATACTTTCACAAGGTCTGCTGCAGTGGATTTTCCCAAGGAAATTCATCCTGTGATTTCTTGACTGCTGCTTCCTAAAGGGTTGATTTTGGATCCAAGTAAAACAGTGGTTCTCAACCTTCTTATTGCCACGAGCCTTTCATAGAGTTCCTTATGTTGTCGTGACCCCCAGGCATAAAACTTTTATTGCTACTTGATAACTGTCATTTTGCTACTGTTATGAATTGGGTGACCCCTGTGAAAGGGTCATTCAACCCCCAAAGGGCTAGCGATCCACAGGTTGAGAACCGCTGAAGTAAAATGAAATCCTGAACAACTGAAATCCTTTCTCTGTTTGTCACGATATTGTTTATTGGTCCAGATGTGAGGATCTTTCTACACTGAAGGCTGGATTCTTGGATCTTCATCAGTTAGTACTTCTGACTTTCAGCAAAGAAAATCATCTCTTGTGCATATCACAGACAGCTAATGAACCTTTCTCCAGTCCTCATGTTGCATTTCTACAAATCATTTAGCTTCTTAGATTATATGTTCAGCATGTAGATTGGGTAAAATTAAGCAAATTAAGCAACCCTGGTGTATATCTTTTAGGATTTTAAACTATGCAGTATCCTCTTTTCTACTCAAATGACTGCCTCTGTATATTTACAAGTTTTTCATGCAATGTTATCCATTTTTTGGTTATGATCCACACAGTTGAGCACCTTTGTCTAGTCAACAAAACACACGTCAGAATCTTTCTGGAATTCTCTGCTCCAGCCAAGATGAAGCTGATGTCAGTGGTTATATTCCTCTCTCCACCTCCTCTTCTGAATCCTGCGTGGATGTTGGCAGTTTCTTGGTCTGTGTGCTGTTGCAGCAGGTTTTAAATGATCTCCCCTCAAATGTTACTTGTTGTTAAAAATATTAATTGATAGAGTCCCCATGGGGGTGCTTTTGTTTGAAATGGCAGAAATATGGATTTCTTCCTGTTGATTGGTCACATCACCTGTCTTCCAAATGTTCTGGCAAACATTAGTGAGTGTGTCCTGAGTTGTGTCAGGCTTTTTGAAACATTTCAATAGGTATCGAGGCAAATCTTGAGATCTTTTGTTGAAATATTAAAATTAATTTTGATGAGGAATGCAGCACTCTTCTGTTATTTGGAGCTACTACAAGTAAGGTGTCTGCCATCTATGAATAATGACTTAACACACACAGAAAATGATAATACTTTTAGTTTTCATTTCTTTATATTTTATAAAGTAACATCTTATGTGTGGACTCTTTTGATCTTGATGGATTTTATGTAAGTGCAGATAGTATATTGCTTATCTGAAAAACTGTTCGTGATGCTACATGGCCCCTGATGTCATATGTTTGTGTCTAGGAAGTCTTAGGATAAAGAACCAGAACCAGTCTTTAAGCCTCATTTATCTTGAGTTATTTTCTTTCTCTCTTTTTTATAAACAAAATATTTCAGCAAGCTTCCTGTCAATGTTATTGATATTGTTGTTATTAGGTGTCCTCAAGTCTATGTACAACAGAATGAAACACCTCCCACTCCTGCACATGCTCACACTTGTTCCTCTGTTTGAACCCATGATCACAACCCCTGTAGCAATCCATCTTGGGGAGGGCCTTTCACTTTTCCCCTGCCCTTCTACTTTACCAAGCCCTACGTCCTTCTCCAGGGCCTGGTACTTCCTGGGAACACGTCCAAGGTACATAAGACCATGTCTCAACACCCTTGCCTTTAAGGAGCATTCTCGACATACTTCTCCCCTGGTTTGGATCTTTTGGCCGGCCGTGGTACTTAGGTATTCCTCACCAGCACCGTAGTTCAAATACATTGCTTCTTCTTCTTTGGTCGTCCTTATGTAAGGTCCCAATTTCATATGCCTATGATGCAATTAGAATAACAAAATTATGGCTAATATATATGGGAATTAGTTGTCAATTCACTTACTATCTTCAGAAGATTTTTATTTTTGTCTCAACTGCCACTTTCAACAGCAATAGCCTTTTGCTTGATTCAGGGATTTGGAGCCTTTTTTTTTTGAATCATTTTATTGGGACTTGTACAATTCTTATCACAATCCATACATATATCCATTGTGTCAAGCACATTTGGACATTTGTTGTCATCATAATTCTCAAAACATTTGCTCTCCACTTAAGCCCTTGGCATCAGCTCCTCATTTCCCCCTCCCTCGCCGCTGCCCCCTCCCTCATGAACCCTTGATAATTTGATAATTTATAAATTTATTATGATTTTGTCATATCTTACACTGTCCGATGTCTCCCTTCACCCACTTTTTGGTTGTCCATCCCCCAGGGAAGAGGTCACATGTAGATCCTTGTAATCAGTTTCCCTTTTCCAACCCACCCTCCCTCCACCCTCTTGGTATTGCCACTCTCACCATTGGTCCTGAAGGGGTTCATCTGTCCTGGATTCCTTGTGTTTCCAGTTCCTATCTGTACCAATGTACATACTCTGGTATAGCCAGATTTGTAAGGTAGAAATGGGATAATAATAGTGGGGGGAGGAAGCATTTAAAAAGTAGAGGAAAGTTTTGTTTCATCGTTGCTACCTTGCAACCTGACTGGCTCATTTCCTCCCTGAGACCCTACTGTAAGGGGGAGTCCAATTGCCTACAGATGGGATTTGGATCTCCACTCTGCAGTCACCCTCATTTACAATGATATGATTTTTTTTGTTCTTTGATGCCTGATACCTGATCCCTTCGACACCTCATGGTCACACAGGCTGGTGTGCTTCTTCCACGTGGGTTCTAATGCTTCTGAGATAGATGACCACTTGTTTACCTTCAAGCCTTTAAGACCCCAGATGCTATATCTTTTGATAGCTGGGCACCACCAGCTTTCTTCAACACATTTGCTTATATACCCGCTTTGTCTTCAGTGTTCACGTCAGGAAGGTGACATCATAGAATGCCAGTTTAATAGAACAAAGTATTCTTGCATTGAGGGAGTACTTGAGTGGAGGACTTGGACACTTTTACATACTCTTTTCAATCCCAGTTGTTAAGTTATGATTGCTCCTTTTTTAAAGTGTAATTTAAATATATTTTGTCAATTTCCACTATTTTAAAAACTAGTTGTTTATTATCTGATGGCTGGAAAAGTGCAAAAAATCTTCTGACCTACTTTCATTGACTCTGGATTATTTCTTATTTTAACACAATTGCAATATTATGAGAGTCTTCATCACTTTTAAAGAGCATTCTGGCGGTACTTGTTTCAGTACGGTTTGTTCATGCTACTGGCCATCTGTGGCACACTGAACATTCTTGGCCAACCGTGTCATTCAAAGGCAGCGATCCTTCTTCAGATTCTTTACTCACTGTTCAACCTTCCTATGCATATGATTCGTCTCTAAGTTCCCGACAAAGAATATCTTCTCAAAATTCTTGCTCCTCAACATTTGAAGTTTGAATTAAAGCGAACCCAAAGAAAACATCTGAAAACTATGCAGCCCTGGTTTTCAGCCCTAGCTCTATAATTACCAACGATGCTACACTGAACAAATAATTGACAACAATTCTCTGTACATTTTTAAGATGTCCTTGAGCTAGCTCAGATTCATCGAGACTTTATACACAATGGAACAAAATGACGCAGACTGCCTTATTTTCACCATCATGACCATGCTGGAGCCCATTGCCACAGTTTTCTTTTTGCTTTTTAAAAATCATTTTATTGGGGGCCCATACAACTCTTATCACAATCCATACATACATCAATCATGCAAAGCACATTTGTACATTTGTTACCCTCATCATTCTCAAAACATTTGCTCTCCACTTAAGCCCCTGATATCATCTCCTCATTTTCCCCTCCCTCCTCACTTCCCTTTTCCTCATGAACCCTTGATAATCCATAAATTATTACTTTGTCATATCTTATACTGTCCGACGTCTCCCTTCACCCACTGTGTCAGTCTGGGTACTTTAGCGAAAGAAATCCACAGAAACTCATGTATAAGACTGAGTTTTATATAAAAGTTAAGTGCACATCAAGAAAACATCCCAACTCAGTGCTGCCCAAGCCCACAAGTCCAACATTAACCCATATGTCTGGAACCAATCCACAAAGTCCTCCTCCAGCTCACAAAACGCACAATGATGCCGACTGCAGGAGCAAAGCCGTATCAGTGAACGTGTAAGCATCTCAGAGATGGCAGTCGTTTTCACACGGCTGCTTCAGGACCTAGGGCTGCATCAGGTTAGGTCCATGCGGCTTCTCCTCGGGGATGTCTTGCAGGAAGTTATTCTTTGATGCCTGATAACTGATCCCTTTGGTACCTCGTGATCACACAGGCTGGTGTGCTTCTTCCATGTGGGCTTTGTTGTTTCTCAGTGAGATAGCCACTTGTTTACCTTCAAGTTTTTAAGACCCTTGATGCTATATCTTTTGATAGCTGGGCTCCATCAGCTTTCTTCACCACATTTGCTTATGCACCCGCTTTACCTTCAGAGATTATTTTGGGAAGGTGAGTGTCATGGAATGCCAGTTTAATAGAACAAAGTATTCTTGCATTTTCTTTTTTTAAAAAAATCATTTTATTGGGGGCTTGTACAATTTGTATCACAATCCATACATACATCCATGGTGTCAAGCACATATGTACATTTGTTGCCATCATAATTCTAAAAACTTTTGTCTTTTACTTGAGCCTTAATATCATCTGCTCATTTGCTCATTTGCCCCCTCCCTCCCCACTCCCCCCTAACTCATGAACCTTCCATAATTCATAAATTATTATTATTTTGTCATATGTTATACTGTCCGTCATCTCCCCCCACCCTCTTCTCTGCTGTCCATCCCCCAGGGAGGAGGCTATATGGAGATTCCTATAATCGGTTCCCCCTTTCTATCCCACATTCCTTCCACCCTCCAGGCATCCTCACTCTCACCACTGGTCCTGAAGGAGTCATCTGTCTTGGATTCCCTGTGTTTCCAGTTGCTATCTGTAGGAATGTACCTCCTCTGGTCTAGTCAGATTTTTAAGGTAGAATTGGGATCATGATAGTGGGGGGGGACACATTTAAGAACTAGAGGAAAGTTATATTTTTATCGTTGCTAAGCTGCACCCAACCTGGCTCATCTCCTCCTCACAACTTTTCAGTAAGGGGGTATCTGGTTGGCTACCAATGGGCTTTGAGTCTCCACTCTGTACTCACCCACACTTACAATGATATGACTTTTTGTTCTTTGATGCTTGATGCCTGATCCCTTGACAGCTCATGGTCATACAAGCTGATGTGTTTCTTCCATGTGGGCTTTGCTGCTTCTGAACTAGATGGCCACTTGTTTATCTGTAAGCCTTTAAGATCCCTGATGCTATATCTTTTGATAGCTGGGCACCAACAGCTTTCTTCACCACATTTTCTTATGCACACGTTTGTCTTCAGTGATCATATCAGGAGAGTGGGCACCCACCGATATGATATTTAGTTCTTTGATGTCTGATACCTGGTCTCTTCTACACCTCATGGTCAGACTGGCTGGCATGTTTCTTCCATGTCAGCTTTGAGGTTTCTCAGCTAGATAGCCACTTATTTATCTTCATACTTTTAAGACCCCAGATGCTATATATTTTGATAGCCAGGCACCATCAGCTTTTTTCACCACATTTGCTTAAGCACACATTTTTCTTCAGCAATCGTGCTGGGAAGGTGTGCATCCTGGAATGCCAATTTAATAGAACAACATGTTCTTGCATTGAGTAAGTGTATGAGTGGAGGCCCAATGTCCACCTGCTGCCTTAATACTAAACCTATAAATATATGCACATTAGAACTGTTTCCCCATACTCATATAAATATATTTACATATGCACATTCCAGTCTTTAGACCTCTATAAATACCCTGTGTCACCTAGTACTTTCCTCTATTTCCTTTTACTTTCTTCTTGTCCCACTATCATGCTCAGCCTTCATTTGGGTTTCAGTAATTTCTATGACACCTAGTTCCCCTTATAATAGGAATAAAATGGCACTCTTTCATAGGTTGTTAAAAATGTAGATGAGATACCATATTCTGGTTACTCTGGCCTTGGCCTATGCAACTTCAGGTAGAGCTTTGGATCAGGATCTACTGGTGGCTATTATTTGATGGACCTGGGATTTCTCTCTGTTCCTGTTCCCGCTCTGTTGCAGCAACTAAAATGACCAAGCCCCTCTATTAGAGTTTCACACACTTTATATGGATGCTGTTGTTGTTAGGTATCATCCAGTTGATTCTGACCAGTAGAGCCTCGATGCACAATAGAACAAACACTATGCAATTCTACCTCAGCCTCATAATAGACTTATGCTGAGCCGACTGTTGCAGCCAGTGTGCATGGTCCCATAAAGTTAGTTTTGGAAAAACACAAGTGGTCGCTATGAGACACCATTGACTGGTTGATAGTGAGTGAGTGAGAGATATGGATAGAAGATCCATATTAATAAAGTTAACTTCAACACAATAACCATTTTTTGTTAAATGGATTTGACAGAATTCAATATGATTCAGATGTCTTCTCAATTTGGCATACAAGAAAATCATATGAGGGGGTACTCCCCCTAAACTGGAAAAATTTCAAAGTGATGTATTTAATTAAAAAAACACACAACCTTAACCTCTTCAAAGTACTCTCCAATAGGGGAGGGGTGCGAGGAGGGAGGGGGAAAATGAGGAGCTGATGCCAGGGATTTAAATGGAGAATGATGAGGGTAACGAATGTACAAATGTGCTTTATAAAATTGATATATGTATGGATTGTGATGAGATGTATGAGCCCCCAATAAAATGATTTTTTTAAAAAACTACTCTCCATTACACTTAACATATTTGTCAAATTTGCTATTCCATACTTGGAAGCATTTTCAAACTCATCTGTTTGGATAGATGACAACACCATCCTCATTTTTGCCTCCACCTCTCCTACATCTTCAAATTGCTGTCCTTTCATGGTTCTCTGCATCCGCAAAACTAAAAATAAGTTGCATGAAGCAAGATCAGATGAGCCAGGTGCATGGGGCAAGAGAGGTATGCTAACTTTTGCCCCAAACTGGTGCACTGAGATGGCTTGTTGAACAAGTACATGCTCATGGTGGCAAAACCAGTCCTCTGTCTGCTGCAAATTAGGCCTTTGTTGTTGCACACTGTTATGCACTCTTTTCAGAATCTCTAAATAGAAAGCTTGATTAACATTCATACCTGGTGGAATGAACTCCAAATACACTATCGCCCTCACATCAGAAAAGCACAAGAGAATTGTTTTGATCTTTGATTTTACTTGGCGAGCTTTTTTATTGGGCGAGGTGACAGTGGTGCCTTCCCCGGATTTGATTGATGTTTGCTTTCAGGTTGTAAGAATAGCACCCATGTCCCTGCCTCAGTCATGACCATGGGGGAGGGGGAAAAGTTTGGGTGACTTTGGAGCTGTTTGTTCAAAGCTTGACATGTTTTTACTCAACACTGTTTTCCCTGGTCAGTCAGAACCCAAGACACAAATTTCTCAGTGACCCTTCTCACTCTCAAATCTTTCATTAAAATCCACTGAACCAAGCTCCAGGATAGGCCAGATGATGTCCTATTTCTTCAATGGTCTATCATCGGTCTTGGAGCACAAGTGCACACATTCTGTGTCATTTTCATCTACTCGGAAAGTAGATAGACTCCATAATAAAGCTTGTCATCAATGGAAATTTCACCTGTTTTGAAATGAGATAAACAGTCATACACTTGCGGGTTTTTTCCCCCATAGCACTGTCTTTGCACGCTGTGTTCAACATCACGACAGTTTCTGCACCATTTCTCCAGAGCAGGAAGCAAAATGTTACAGCCACACACTCACTGTTCTCTTAAATAGAGCATCACAAAAGACGGGGTTCCATTAAAACTGCTTTTATGGGAAAAAAAATTACTGTGTCCATAGAGGACCTTCCCAAGTGACACCACTGGGTGCACTAAGTCAGAGGGAGTGGCTTGATGCTCACCTGGTGGGAAAAACGGCTACTTATGAAAAGTCTGCCCAGCAGAGCTAGTTTCCATTTTTGTTTGCTTGCTTTGTTTTGTTTGGGTCTACATCGTGTACATTGAAGAGCCCAGAAATTAGTCCAAAGAAAGCCCTTTCTCTTGCTATATAGAAATCTTGTCTCACTGTTTCTTAATAAATAAAATGTATTTTTTGTGATTAACTTAGTTAACCTCTTAGTTTTCTTTTGATTCGTTTAATTATTCTCTCAATTTTCAAAACATGGTCACTGTGCAGTCTCTTCTTTCTTTTGACTTTACCCAGATCCAGGGGGGGAAATAATTGCAACTGGTCCTTGCGTTTGATGGGAGTGTAGCCTGTCCTGTCCCTTATTAAAAGTCAAGTATGTTCATTTACCATAATAGGAACTATTACTGTTGATCGTTTCCTTTGTTTTTGATCCTTATCATTAAACCACAACGTAGACATTCTTACCTTAGAAGAAAAACATAAATTGTAATGTAAGACCTTAGATCTGGCACAGCTGCCTTTTACTTAATGAAACGGCTCCATTCCAGCAAGGCTACTGGAGATATTTTCCCACTGATTCTCATTATCAATCAGAAACGTATTCCCTGGCTGAAATAGAGATATGCCAAATTCAGCTCAGTTTAAGTCAGAAAAAAAGAGCATTTTCATTACCTAAGATACTTGCCAAGCACTAGATGGTTTACACAGGATCTGATAAGACGTTGCCACTCTCCTCAAGTAATAAATAACCACCCAGAAATAAAGTTACTATGCAAATCAATCTAAAATGAAAGAGAAGATGAATGTGTTAAAAGACATAGAAACAGGTTATTATATCATTTCAGAGGGAGGGGGAGAATTAGATCATTTCAGAGGGAGGAGGAGCCATATGCTGTTTTAAGAAAATAAAAATGGTCTGTGGCTTTTTGACTCCCTGAAAAAACTGAAGATTTTTCAGATAGAGTAAAATTTCTAGGCAAAGCCACAGTTCGTAAAAAAGACCAGTTTATTTCTGAAGTAACATCACTTTGGATGGAAAGATAAGGACAATTGTAGACCAATACTGGGATTTTCTGAGATTTGTGAAACCTTAAAATCTTTAGTAAACTATATGTCCTCAAATCAATAATTTGAAAACAAATAAAAGTGAGCCAAAATGAAAATAACTGGAGCTATTAAAGTTCTCTTATTAAGGATAGTTCAGAAGAGGGAACACACAGAGAGGATTTTAGTATTTCCCAGTCTAAGTCCCTCTTCCACGCCACTGAGAAAACTCTCGGTTTCCTCTGACATTAATGAGAGGTGGTAGCAGAGAATTCCTCTTCACATTTCCTAGATGAGAAAGGACTCAAATTAAATTAGTGAAAGGGCTATAATAAATACTCCTGGTGAGTGCTAAGCTATATTATTAAAAGAAAAATCAGCTGTAGAGAAAGACATACACCTTCTCCCTTTAATGTGAAAATTAACAAAAATAATTCAGAAAATGATCGTTTATCTCCGTATATGAAAATTTCAAATGATTTCACAAGGAAAAGTGCCAGTCATTCTCTCTGGAACACAGACAGGGTTTCTGTGACGGGAGGGAGAGGTATGAATTACTACTGTGAAGCATCCTCACATTTGGAGGAAAACAAACCAACAAAGATACGGTGTCTTTGATTTCATGAAAGGCAGGGCATTTAATTTCCCCTCCTCTGGGCTCACTTTTCAGTTGAATGGAAAAGAATACTGGGTAACAAATCAGGGAAACTTGAATGGAGGGCAATCTTGCTATAAGCAAATACATTAATAGCAGCTTTTAAAGGACTGAATTATATTGATTACAACATATGAGCTCCAGATTTTTTTCCCATTGGAAATATCAGTTTGGGGAATAGTAGATATGAAGACACAACTACTTCTTTTTCCCATGCCAGATGTAAGCACACATTAAAATTTGCCATGAACCATAGAAAAGAAGGGGACAAGATATAGGAGAATGGCATTATTGCAGTGACTCAGAACAGTTTGCTCCTGTAGAAAAGTACTTTCACATGGAAGAAGGTGATTCAACTAGGGTTTGATTATTTTATTGTCATGCAGGAAGTTCAAAGTGTTCAATATGTACAAGGATGGATGTTGAGTTCTAAGATACGACAGTCATATCATAAATATATTGTGAATCTCAACTAGAATGAAGGAGCCAGAGTACAACAAATACAATGCATGCTTTTAAACCAGACCAACACTGTGGGATTGTGTTATTAGCTGTTATGGAATACATTGCAGACTTATATCAGCCCCTTGAGACAGAGTAAAAGCTGCCCCACAGTAGTCTGTATGGAAGAAGATGGTCAGGTCTTTCTCCTGCAGAGTAGCTGAGTGGGTCTGAATCGATGTGATCGCAGTAATCTCTCTCTCTCAAAAATTCTTCTCCATTCTTAGCTATTTTGCATCCTGAATGCATACCTTCCAGGTATAAAGGTAGAGGGTTGTATAGTGGGATAAAATCTTGGATTGGCTGGGGCTGGCCCAGCAATCACAATGTTCCTTATAAGAGGATTCAGAAGACAGAGGCAGAGGAGAAGGCTATGTGATGATGCAAAGAGAGATCAGAGTGATGCTCTTTGAAGAAGAAAAACAACCCAAATATTATAGGTAACTGTTAGGCGCTTTACTGGGTTGTTAGGTGATGCAGATGGTTAAGCACTTGACTGCTAGTTGCCAGGCACCCAACAGCATAGTAATCTGTAAAATCAATTGCTGGTATTATATTTTAGGCCTAAATTTATATTTGCTGGCCTCACTCAGTGTTAGGAAAAAAAACCCAAAACAACTTCTGCCAATTCTGATTCAGAGAAATCCATTTTATTTAAGAGACAGTGATTTCAAGGCTTATTTTCACCTCTTTAAGAATCAACCATATTTAACCTCCTTAACAAATGATATCACTGAAGTGTTTCATTTTTTCCATCTGACCTAAATAGATTCCTAAAATCCTCCCCCCAAAAGAACACTCTTTTCCCCCAACTAGTTCCTAAGCATTTAGAGACCAGGAGGAGTGATTTTTTATTATTCTTTTCTATAATACCACAACTGGACTCAACAACTTCAGGAAATTATTAACTATTAAAAAAAGAAATTATTAACTATGCTTAACAAAATTAATCAAATTTGAGTGGAATTGTGATATTGATATAATAGTTGCTTAAATGTTTATTTTCTCTAACTTCATAATGTGCTGAAACAATATTTCACATTTTTAAATCTATGTGGAAACTTGTAGAAAACAGTTGATGTATTTTTTAAGAAAATTTGTAATAGTGTTGATAAAGATCTTGGGTTTTGAAAATAAAGATTGTTGATAAAGATATAGTTATAGTGTTGATAAAGATCTTGGGTTTTGAAAATAGGATGCAAGGGTCTGAGTGTAAATTAAACTTTCTAAGCCTGGTTTTTTTTCCTTTACAAAAATAAGCAGGTCATGATACCTTTTAAGGGTTTTCTGCAAGACATTTACCAAATGGTACTCCTCCCTCCACAACCACTCCACATGTCAACTAAAAGAGATTAAGGTTGTGAACTTCCAACTTGCCAACACTACCTTGTAACATTGCACAAATCCCTCTTCTTTATAGTTATTAATTAATTTCTGAAGAGAGATATTTTACTTGTGTATAAATAAGAAGGTAGCTTTCTTGAAGTCTTTTCAGAACCAGTGTCAATGAATCTACATATTCACCCAGCGTGTGAAAGAGCTCTTTTTACAGGTTATTATAAAGAAACAACACATTTTTTATTTAAGGTGATGGATAGATTTGGAAACAAATACTGGTAATGATTGCATAACAAGATGAATATAATTAATGTCATTGAATTGTACATGCAAAATAAAGATACCACAATTAAAAAAAGAAAGAAAGCAAATGAAATGATATTGTGGAGTGGAAGTAGAAAGAAAATGAAAGAAAGCATAGAAAACCATTCTACTATTTTCCTCCCTGAGCTCAAACATTTTTATGTGACCATTTACTAGAGAGTGCTCCATCCCAGCTAAGTGAAAAGTCCTTAAATATCTCTAAGATGCACTATTTAAAGCGCTATCACTTAATATTAAATAGTTTGGCGTTCTAGTCACAACGATGATCATTTCAAAACTTACCCGTGTCTTTGCCTGTCCGAAATGACTTAAACACCCTGTATTTTAAATGCCAGATTTGTAAAGGGGGATATTAAAATCACCTGCCTTATATGGGTATTAAGAGTCCCTGGATGATGCAATTCCCTGGATGACAACAGCATACCTGGCTATTAATTCAAAGGTTGCGCATTAGAGTTTATCCAAAGGTGCTTCCAAGAAAACCGAGGCCTGGCAATCTACTGCTAAAAGATGAGTCATCTGGAGATTCTAAGGAGCACCGTGCTACTCTGTCACGCATGGAGTCAGCACACGTTGGTACTGAGTCCAAAGTGACTGGGTGTTGTTGGGAACACGAGTTGGGGTGAAGACACAGCCCAGGCTTTGCACCCCACCTGGACTAGAGAACGTTTATGTCAATGATTGTATTCACTTGAAACAAGATTTTATGGACATTCAAGTATTAGAAACTTGTGTATAATTCGTTAATGGGGACTATGTGTGTGTTTGTGTATGAAAGACCAAAAGATGGAGAGCGGTGAGAGAATCGGGAAGATAAACACGGAGCAAGGCTCACATGCGCTATTGATCCCTGATGAACTGATCAATGTGAGGATTGCCTGTTTGTCCCTGTGTGATCTTAATGTGTTTCTCTTGGAACAATCATAGAAGCTGCCAATAAGTTACTCAACTGTTGTGAATGACTTCTTCTACGGGCTATGAGATGCTTTCTGGCTCCCCTTGAATGTGAACATGCAACTATTCCTAGATAAAAAAGAAGCCAGTGGAAAATAGGCAGAGAGACTCAAGCTTTTTAATATGAGGAATCAGCAACCAGTGATATTTGAGGAACACCATGAATCCCTTATTTGTGAATAGCTTAGCAAATTAGAAGGGAAAACTTTTCACAGTCTAACTTGTAGGTATAGTGAAGTAATCTATGCGCTGAATTACTTTGCTGATTTTTTACCAATTTACTTCTAATTTATAGGCATCTTAAATTATATTCAGGACCTCTTTTTTTTAATACTGTCTTGCATGAAAAAATATTGTTCAAATGAAATGACCAGTGTTTTTTTCAGTACGGTTCAAACCACAGATGCTAGGCTTGATTTTATTTCTAAGAGTGAGATTGAAATTCTATTTTAATATGCAGAACTGCAGCCCAGAGAGCCATAAAATACAGAGTGTTTTCATTAGATGATGGCCCTGAACCTCAGTTAACAGGAAAGCTGATGCATCAAACAGCAGCTATCAGGACAGCATTAACTAAGACCTGGAATGAAAACATGAGATTGGGGTGAAAATTACCTGTTTTGCATCATATAATTGTAACTTTGGAGAAATTCCTAGTTTGCGGTCTAAACCTGTTTCCAGGGATGCTGGAGTGTTTGCTGTTAATGTACTGCAGATGGTCTGAGATTGGAAATTTTCTGCGTTTCAACGGGATCTTAAATTTTATTGCCGTTGCCTCTAATTTAAAGAAATACACATTCACCTTTATGCTCTCTGCTGCTCACTAGGAAAAGAAATGATCAGACAGAACTAATTCTGCCTTTGAAATGAACGCTGGAATATTTGTATACACAAAATAAGGAGCTTGAATTTGAAAACCTCTTATGTGAGTGAAATTCAAAGGTAAGAGATTTGGTCCATCTGCCAAAATATTCTATGCCAACTGACACGATCTCTTCTGACCCATCTTGATCAAGGAAAAATCTACGTCTTCTCTCATCCTAATGAATTCTACCCTAAAACAAAACAAAATTAAGATATATCAAATTTTATGATATATGTAGTCTTTATAGTTTATCATGAAATGTCAAAATCAGAAGGAAATTTAAGGATCACCCATTTCACTGGTCTTTAAACTACATCCCATGGAGTTGCTTCAGGGTGTTCTCCACATGGAGAGGTGGTGTTGGGAGAAGAGGAAACAGCAGCCCTCCCTGGTGGTCTCTAGTCTTCTAGCCCGTCCCTTTCAACTTCACCAAGAGCTGCTTCACCCTGTTTAGTGTAGTAGCTTCCATTGAAGAGTTTCTTTCCAAAATGTCTCACACTCTTTATGAATGTTTAGACATCACCTAAACCTGTACATATTACCAACTGGTAAACTCAAGACTAAAATCAGGTTCACGGCAATCCAAAATGCTTTCCCTACATTAATCAGTTGAAGCTTCACGGAAGAGTTAATAGCTAGAGAAATTTATACAGAGTTCATAAAATGCCCTTTGGATATAATCTTCTATTTAAAGCCCACATTTTTGTTTGGAAACAAAACAAAAATGGAACCAAGTTACATAAGATAGGAAAACTTAAAATAACTTCAAAGCATATGATTGGACAGTAAAAGAATTCAAATGCAAAAACTTATGCTACTAGACAGGAATGGTGAAAAGATGTAATAATAAAATAATAATGTAATAAAAAGATGTAATAATAATAATAGTGAGTGTTTAGCTTTTTTAAATTGAGAAAAAAAATTCCAAAATATTAGTAAAGGATTTGATTGAGAGGATTTGTTGAAGAGATGATCTAGACCTTTCTGTCCTTAAGGTTTGGCCTTCCAGCATTGTAAGCATGGTCTGAGGGCAATGTCTGATCTCCTCTGGCTTCAGAAAGAGAAAGAACCAAACGTGATATCAGTCCAAGGCATATTTATGGAAGGCAGAAGGCAGACTGCCTCTACCCTCCAACCTTCTTTACCTTGGAGGGAAAGGTGATACCTTCTGGCAACTCTCTTATTTTACTGTGATTTTCTTCTGGTTCTGCCAGTGCAGTGCAATGGCCACACAGAAGTCACAGATAATTCCCACAATTGTGATTTTTGTGGAGAAGTTAAGGGGTTGCCACTTAGGATTAAAAAAAATGTAAAAACACAGTTATTAGGTCTACAGCACCTCTTCCGGCCCAGAAACATGCCATCC
The DNA here is from genome assembly GCF_050624435.1 of Tenrec ecaudatus. NCBI lineage: Eukaryota > Metazoa > Chordata > Mammalia > Afrosoricida > Tenrecidae > Tenrec > Tenrec ecaudatus. Next base: position 24,575,320 of record NC_134539.1, on the reverse strand, counting down.
TCAGGTCTCTTAGCCACGTAGTCCCTTTGTCTCTGCTCTGCTCAAGCAAGTTACAAAATGCTTTGAGCACTTTGAATAAATACCCCAAAGGCACGCCTCCAAGAAGCAAGTCTCCAAGGAAGGCACTCAGCTCTACTTGTTCCAGGGGCCAGGAAGCCCACCCCTGTCTCCCACTCTGCATCTTAATTCTGCACCTGCTGCTCCTCTGCCACTCCCTCCATGACTCTGCTACCACAGTCCTGTCTCCGGGAAAAAAAATTGGTTCAGCATGAGAATCACAGGATGGTAGTGAAATTCTCTCAGGCCTGCTTCTGAGATGGCTCATTTTATACCTAGTGGGCTGGCAAAACGAATCGATCATCTCATTGCAGTCTCATATCCCCTATTTGCATGCTCCCATCCATTTTGTGGGAGCTACCAAGGGGCATAGCAAGTAATCTCCTGCCACAGAAGTGTATTCCAGGAAGATTGAATGCATATAATTAGGGGAACTGTAGGCTCCTCATAGAGCTGATAAATTAGATGATCACCCCAAATTTGATGGCATTAGAAATATTTCCTCTCCTGTCAATAAGCTTATAGAGAAAATTGATATATGGAATCTCTTGAATATTGTGTTAGGAAGGGTTGATTAGAGAAACAAACCCAGAAACACACATATCTATGCATGAGAGAACTTTATATAAAAAATTATGCATCAATAAAACATCCCAACCTGATCCAGATGAAATTCCTAAGTTTGATATTAGCCCCAAAGTCCAATATTAGCCCATGAAATTCTCTTCAGATTCACGCAGCATATGCAATGATGCCAAATGCAGGAAGATCACAGGCAGGTGGGTAGAAAGTCTTGTGGATCCAATGGCAGTGGATGCATCTCCAGGTCTCTGGCTGCCATCAGTGTGGCTCCATGTGGCTGGCCAATAGGAAGGTTAAGCAGAGAGGGTCTGTGTCCCACCTTCAGGTAGGAAGAAATTCGTGTCCGCACAGAGACATCTTTGGCTATGACCTGATTGACAGGCTAGACTCCACCCCTTCGCTCAAGTTGACAAGAGATTATGTAACTGGCACAAACAGTAAGAATCATAGAATAATTAATTCTGTTACAAATGTATGAACTCTCATCTTTTTCTATTTCTTCTTAATATAGTCAAGATTGGTATTGGACTACACCTGATTTCCTTGAGATCTGCCCTATCTGTTTCTAAAATACCTTAAGATCGTAGAATGTGGAGTTAGGATGTCATCAGATAAGAATGCCTACTTATTAGAGGAAGTTCTAATCATAGGGTAGAGGATTCCAGGTATCAAACATCAAGGAACAAAAAATCATTCATTGTAAATGTGGGTGAGTACAGAGTGGAGACTCAAAGCCCATTGGTAGCCAACCAGACACTCCTTACTGAAGGGTTGTGGGGAAGAGATGAGCCAGTCAGGGTGCAGTGTAGCAACGATGAAACATACACTTTCCTCTAGTTCTTAAATGCTTCCTCTCCCCCATTTTCATGATCCCAGTTCTACCTTACAAATCTGGCTAGAACAGAGGATGTACATAGGTACAGATAGTAACTGGAAACACAGGGAATCCAAGACAGATGACTCCTTCAGGACCAGTGGTGAGAGTGGCGATGCCTGGAGGGTGGAGAGAATGTGGGGTAGAAAGGAGGAACTGATTACAAGAATCTCCGTATAGCCTCCTCCCTGGGGGATGGACAGCAGAGAAGAGGGTAGCGGGGAGACGTCGCACAGCGGAGGGGGCAAAGGAGCAGCCGATATTAAGGGCTCAAGTAGAAGGCAAATGTTTTGAGAATGATGATGGCAACAAATGCACATATGTTCTTGACACAATGGATGTATGTATGGATTGTGATAAGAATTGCACGAGCCCCCAATAAAATGCTTATAAAAAGAAAACAAAAAAGGCTGAAAACATAGAATCCAGCTCCTTGAAAACTGTCAAGATCCTGAGAAGGACAAAGGGTCCTCATCAAAGGAGTGCTTCCAGGGAAGTTCTCTGACACTACTTAGAAATGAGATAGCTAGATACAAGACCTGAAGCCAACGGAGCTCCAGAGCTCTGAATAGACACAGAAGACGCCAGGAAGAGGAATACCAGAATGTACTCACACGAGTGGGACGGAAGATCAGATTTTTATCACAGCAGAATGATGTATCGGGAAAAAACAAATTGGAGATTCTGGGTTCGAAGTTGTTACAGAGGGCAAAAAAACCCAACAACAACAACAACAAAACAACACAATGGTCAAGGAGACTCCAACACTTGCAGCAGTACATTGGCACAGAGCTGCAAGAAATACAAGCCGGATTCAAAAGAGGAAACAGGACGCGGGCATTATTGCTGACATCAGATGGACCTTGGGAGTATACTGAAAAGATGTTTACTGATATTGATTCTGTAAAGGCATTTGACTGTGTGGATCTTAACAAAATATGGATACCATTGTAAAGGATGGGCATGCCATAACACTTGATTGGACATAGACCAAAACATCATCATTTGAACAAACAGAGCTACTGAATAATTGACAATCTGTGAAAGCAGACATCAGAGTTGTGTACTTACATCAGATTTATTCAACCTGTATGCTAAGCAACTAGTTTGAGATGCTGGAATATATGAAGAAGAGATGCCAGAATATATGAAGAATATATGGATTGGTGGAAGAATTATTAACAATTTTCAATATAGATGAAGCAACCTTGCTTGCTGAAAATGATGAGGATTTGAAGAACTTGCTGATGAAGATCAAAGAATACATCTCAATATATAGAAAGTGTAAAAAAATCCTCACAACTGAACTAATAGCAGCACGATGATAAAATACTGATGTTACCAATGCTTTCATTTTATTTGGACCCACTAACAGTGCTCATGGAAGCCACAGTCCAGAAATCAGTGGACTTGAGGCTCACAATTAGCTCTAGCCCAACCTAAAAACAATGAGCTCTTATGACATGGCCCTACTTAATACTGGCCCTCATAGAGAGATCGCTGAAGAGGTGGGTGCAGCAAAATGCGATGAAGAAACCAGATGGTGCCGGGCTCTAAGAAAGACATCGCATCTGGAGTCTTAACGGGTTTTCTTAAAACAAGTAGCCCTCTAAGTGAGGCTTCAGCTAAATCCCCATGGCAGAAGTACACCAGCCTGTGTGATTCACAGATTGTAGATAATAAAATCCTAATCTAAAGTAATTAAAAAACAAAACTAGCTTAATGAAAAAACCTAGGTGAAGTTTCTACTGAAAAAACAACGGATAAGGACCCAATTCTGTCCTGAAACACTGGATTCAAAAGGCATTAGAATAACGGCTGTGGATAATTATTCTCAGGGATCATGTAGCCTTGCCTGTCTGGAGTTTGCAGACACATGCATTATATCAATCCCAATGATTTAGCACATGGTCAAGTTTACTTTTGTGAATCTGCTCACTCATTGGAATTTCTTTGCCAGTTACTTCCAATGCCTCACTTCATTATTATTTTTTTAGATTTTTCTGAATGTATTTTGATATTTAATAACATTTCTACTCCAAACTGATCATCCAGTGAATAAAAGTAATTTGACATTTAAAAATTATCTTGGAAGTTAAAAATTATCCAAAATCATTATTTATATTTTCATATCTTTACAAATTATATTATTTGTCATCAACTGAAACATTTGGTTAAGCAAATTTTTTAAATGTCCGGATAGGGCAAGATATGACAAAATAACAATCTATAAATTATCAAGGGCTCATGAGGGAGGGGGGAATGGGGAGGGAGGGGGAAAAAAAGAGGACCTGATGCAAAGGGCTTAAGTGGAGAGCAAATGCTTGGAGAATGATTAGAGCAAAGAATGTACAGATGTGCTTTATACAATTGATGTATGTATATGTATGGATTGTGATAAGAGTTGTATGAACCCCTAATAAAATGTAAAAAAAATTTCTCTGAGACAGTATAATCTAATGTTAAAAGCAAATTCAAATTCTAGATCCACCACTTGCTTTAATTTCAATTTCTTCATCTATGGGATAAACTAGTTTCTAACTCATAACTTCCATGAGATTTAAAATTTATAGTACAATCCACACTCTTTGAGTAAACCCACTGCTATCGATTCTGTTCTTACTCAATGCAATCTTCTACAGGCAGAATAGATCTGCTCCCTAAGATTCTTGGACTTCTCATCTTTATAGAAGTAGACTGCCTCATCTTTCTCCTTATCCATAGTCTGCTGTAAGTCTGGAGGCTCCACTGAAAACTGCTGGCTTGAAATAGCTTCCGGCCTGGTAGCGACAAGCAAGTCACCACCATATGACAAACTGACAGACAGAAGGTGAATATTTTGTTACCCTTGTACATTTTCTGTTTCATAAGTTATAAGAAAACAAAAGGTAAATATCTAGGAAAAGACTAATGAATAGCTTCAGTTGACAATTAATTTTTAATAATATTACACTTAAGACTAATAAGCACTCTGTTCAATCTCCATCGGCTGGAAAATCAAGTAGCTCAGTAATGCTACAAACAGCAATTAAGTTATAATATTAAAGTCTAGTAAATTTTCCAAGTTTATTTCCATCAAACTTTTCAGGCATGCCCATTTAGAGGTTTATACTGAATGCCTACTTGGTTCAGTGTGACAGTTGGGTTCATTGTGCCAACCAGGCCAATGGGAACATGGGGGTGGAGTTTGGTTGAAGTTTGATTGGAAGACTACAGACATAAAGACAGCCAGCATCCCATTTCCCTCTTGCTCCCTGGTGATCTGACAAGCGTGTTGCTGCCTTAGCTAGTTCTCTACCCCTACCTGTGTGCTACACTACCTATGGGCCAAGCCAACCCATAGATCCTGTCGCTAGACCTTTACGCTCCTTCAAGACCTGCTTCTTCACACTGCCGATACATATTGCAGTTGCTTGAGCTTGAGGCTGGTGGGTCCTATCACCTTGTATTGCTTGAATTGAGATCCTATCAGGGCCTGCTTCACTAAGCTCCCAAGCTACTGTGCCTGCCCTGCCTGAGGGAAGACTCCACTACCTACTTCTTTGACCTTGGACCCCGCAGTTTACATCAGTATAAGGACTTCCAGTAGAGTAACTGTCCCACGAAAGTGAGTAGAACTGAGCCCTCTGTACTGTTGTGTGGACGAATTAGCTGCTATATACTTTCTTGCTGTGTAAACCTGTACACACACACATATATGTAAAATCATTAGTGTCCTGGTTTTGTTTTTCTAGAGAACCCTGCCTAACACGTTCAGTGTTATCTTTTCAATTTGGCTGGTTGCTGTGCTCTCCTAGTTGTATAGTTTTCAATCCCCAGTAGTTCTTCCTTCCTACAAAGTTTTCCTTTGCTTAAACTTATTGAATTAACATGTTCATCTTAATTTGGAATTGGAAAATACCCAATGAAACCTTTTGCAAATGTCTGGGACTTTTTCTTCCCATAGTTGAAATCTATCTGGCCTTCTGCCCAGAAAATTCCATTAATTCTGATCCTTATCTCTTCTACTCAATCTAACTGCTCTGCTTTGCCCAGCTTCTCTTTATGTGCAACGATCTGGACGATACCTCTGGACAGAAAGAACGTGAAGGTGATCATAGACCCATCCCCTTTGTTTCTATTACATGACATTTTTACCCTGTCTTTTGGCTAATGAGTCAAAGAATATATTTCTTATATATTGTCCTATTTTTCTACTTTTCGATTGTTTACAGAAGCATAATTAGTCTCTTACTCGTTACTTCATGATAGCTGAACATATAAGTTTATGATTCACTTTTCAACTGGTTTATTTGTTGGTAGTTTGGGACCCTAGAAGAAACTAAAGTGTTTTAAATTAGATGTAATCAATCTTGTTTGTTTACAATTACTGAATATAAAGATTGATAAAATTCTTATTATAAGCTTCTTCTATATTTATACATGAAATATTAATTCTCTTTGCCCCATTTCATGATTAATAATGTTCTGTATTTATTTATTATTTGTCATTGAGGTAGATATTTTAGTATCAGTAAAGAAGAAGGATTATATGACAGAAATTTCTTCCCTGAGTGAAATTTTGTTTTTTTATTGTTTTCTGTTAGGTCTTCTAGCTGCGAAGCACAGTAGGTTCAGTTGGTGCAGGATCTTAGTGAGGATGAAGAGTTACCGAACTGGTCATAGAGCAGTGGTTCTCAACTTGTGGGTCACGACCAATCTGAGGGTCAAATGACCCTTTCACAGGGGTCACCTGATTCATAACAGTAATAAAATTATAGTTATGAAGTAGCAATGATAATGATTTTATGGTTGGGGGGTCATTACAACATGAGGAACTGTATTAAAGGGTCACGGCATTAGGTAGGTTGAGCCCCACTGCATAAAGGTAAAGTAAGCTTGGAGGACAAGGTGACAGTGGCTAAGAAATAAGACACCTATGGTTGATCATTAAAGTCAAATGGACCTGCAGTCAGCCCAGGGCGTCTTTGCGTGCATTGGGGAAAGCCCTCTACCTCTCTCTTCCCATTGTTTAGAGTTAACTCTAACTCAGAGAAGCGCTGTAGGACAGAATAGAATTGCCCTATCGGATTTACAAAGCTATGGGTCTTCACCAAAGACTACTGGTGGGTTCAAACCTTGGTCCTTCAGGTTAGCAGCCAGGTACTTTAACCACCAAGCCACCCAGGTTTCACGGTTCATTACCCCCAAACCCAAACACTGCCCTCCAGGCTATTTGGACTCCTAGCAAACATAGACAGAGTTTCTGAGGTAGTAGATCTTTCCAGGAGCATACAAACTTGTCTTTGTCCCAAGGTGAGTGTGGACTTTGTGGGTTCCCAGCTCAATGCTCCCCCGATAGGCCAATTAAATGCTACTAACAAGCCACTTGCCTGAAGGCACTCAGCTCTCTTGCTCCCTGGGTCAGCAAGCTAGTTCGGCTAAGTGCCCAAGGGTAACCCCACTCTGCCAGTAAGCTTCCTGCCAGAAGGTACTCATCTCTTGTGCCATGGGTCAGCATATCCTTTGCAGTCACTCTGCTCATAGGGCAGAAAGCCCACGGTTTTGTCTGGCACTAATGTCCTGGTTCTGCTACCTCTGTTTCTCGTTTCTCCTCGTCTCATGCGTGTCTGCTTCCTGGGTGTAGGAAGCTCTCAGTGCAAAAGACCCACTCCACTCTTTGCTCCTTTGGGTGGTACTGACGATTTCCCCTTTTTGCCTTTGGGATGGCTCAAGTAGGAAGACATTCTAATCAGGAAGAACAAACAGGAGTTTGAGGAACATGATGTTAGGTAGAGAACATAACAGTTACTCAAAATCCCTGTAGTAGGGATCAGCACTGTAGCAGAAGTATATATTTTTCAAGGGTTATTTATTTCTGATTGAAAAAAATAGGTGGTGAAGTGAAATGGTTTTGCTACCCATGTCATTGACACTTTCGCCAAATGACGGGTGGGACAATGCAAATAGGGTGTGCGGAACACTAGTAGAAGAAATTGATCAGTTTTGTCTTGCTGCTGGACATGAGTGAGCCATCTCAGATGCAAGAAGCTAGGAAAATCCTGTAATCGTCGAGAAAAACGAGTCACCAGCAGAGTGTGGTCAGATACCTGCCTGAAGTGGCAGAGGCAGCAGAGGTACCAGAGGCCAAAGCATTAAGACCATAAAACAGCGGGGAGTTCCACTGAGAATACGAGGCAGAATATCCCCTAGACCCTAAGACAGAGTAGAGGAGCAGTGCTGAGACCATGAGGCAGGGCAGAGGGATTCCTAGACCACAGAGCAGGGCAGAGGCCCCACATGATGAAGAAGAAATGGACCAGAGAGGGATACTTGACACCAGGCTGAGAAAGGGTGCTTTGAACAAAAGAAATGTATCCTTGCCATGTTGTAACCTGTTAGCTTCCCTAAATACATCCCTCTGATCTCGAGAGAAAAAAAGAAGAAATGATACTCTATTCAAATGATAAAAGAGTACTATGTTCATAATTATTAAAATAATATTTACTAGTGAAACTTATTAAAGTGCAACCGATTCTGTCTATAATGAGTGTAGTTGGCAAACAAAGGCCTGATTCTGATCACATTCATAATGCTTCTTTCAGCCGCATGTCTTTTCACTGGGGCAAAATATGATACAATCTTACCCAAAATGCCAATTTTCAAACAAAGGTATATGCATCCTCCACACAAAATCATTGAAAAAAAGAAAAGAAGTTTATAGTATAAAAAAGAAAAACAAAAAACAAATTATATTTGCACATGTTTTTCTCTACGATTGGTAGACAAGGAGTCTACCTTTAGCATTTCCCTGAAGCCATTAATAAGTGATTACTATTTAATTATTCCCATAGGGGAGCAAATTCAGGAGATTATTGGCTAAGAAATTTCATTTCAAGAGCCTTGAATCACAGAAACAAAAGGGACTTTTTTCCTTGGAGAAGTTCCTTATAAAGTAGAATACTTATTTTTTCTTACAATTCCAATGCATCACTACTGTAACCAGACATGCTTTCAATAAATGTACTACAGAAGACATGTGGTCTGGGGCAGATTATTTCATCTCTTAATTCTCAATTCTGTGTTCCTATAAAATAGTAAACCTGTACTACCTATCACCACCTGTCAGTCAGCTGGTCATCCTGCGGTGTCTTGTGTGACTCTGGAAGTTATGTCACTGGTATTTCAATTGCCAACAGGGTCACCCAAAGTGTACAGGTGGCAGAAAAGTTACCAGACTAAGAACCGACTACAGAAAAGAAGAGCATTTCCACTTCTGAGAAATTAGCTACTGACAACCATATGAACAGCAGAGAACCTTGTCCAAAATAATGTCAGAAGACAAGCCCCGCAGTTGGAAGGCATTGGAAACATGATGGAGGAAGAGCTGCCTTTCAAAGTAGAAATGACCATATGGACATAGATGGTGTAACACTTCCAGGAGGAAAGCCTTCCAGACCAACACTTGCTGGTGGGAAATTACTCCAAATAAGAAGAAATAGCTACAAACATCTATTAATAATCAGAACTTGGGAATTACAAAGAATGAATCTAGGAAAATTGGAAGTCATAAAAAATGAAATGGAAGTATAAAGACACTATGCATTAGTGAGTTGAAATGTCCTGATGTTGACCATTCTGAGTCAGAAAATCATATGGTTTACTGTGGTGTAAATGACAAATTGGAGAGGAATGACATCACATTCATTGTTGAAAAGGCCATTTCAAGGACTACCTTTACATACAATGCTGATTGTCATGGAATAATATCTCTCTCCATACAAGGAAATCCAATCAATACAACTCTTATTCAGATTTATGCACCAACCACGAAAACTAGTGACACAGATATTAATGAATTTCACCAACATCTTCAGTTTGAAATTGATCAAATGTGCAATAAGTATTGGTGATTGGAAAGCCAGGGTTGGAAACAAATAGGAGAGAAACACAGTTGGAAAATATGGCCTTGGTGGTAGAAGTGAAGCATGATAGAATTTTGCAAGACCAACAACTCCTTCATTGAAAAGATGCATTTTCAATAACACATGAACTTCTCCACATGGAATACAAAGGAATCAAATAGACTACAATTGTGGGAATAGATGATGGAGAAATTCAACATCATCAGCTAAAACAATACTAGGAGCCAACTGGGGAACGAACCACCATTTACTCATCTGCAATTGCATGTTGAAGTTGAAGAAAATAAAAACAAGCCCATGAGAGCCCAGACCTTGAGTGCACCCAACCTACATTTCCAGAACCTCTCAAGAACAGATTTAATGCATTGAACACTAATGACAAGAAGACCGAATGTGCTGTGGGAGGACACCATGAACATCATTCATGAAGAAAGCAAAAGGCCATTAAAAAGGCAGGGAAGAAATAAAAAAATCAAAGTGGAGGCCAGAAGAAACTCGAAAACCTGCCATTAATAGTGGATTAAGAGGACAAATGGAAGAAATGCTGAAATGAAAGAGCTGAACAGAAAAATTTTAAAGGCAGCGAGAGAAGAGAAAATAATGAAATGTGCAAATAATTAGAATTAGAAATCTAAAAAAGGAATATGCTCATCATATTTAAACGAATAGAATTCAATAAAAAAATCCAAACCTTGAGTTGCAGTCTTGAAAGTCTTTATGAGCAATGTGTTACTTTAATTAATGTTCTATAATAATGCTCTATAATTTATCACTCTAGTTTATAATATCCATTGCAATGTTTACAGAGAAACTCATAAATAAAATTCATGATTAGAGCGTATCTTAAGGAAGTTAACAAGTTGTCATGCCAGTGAGAAATGCTCAGGGTTGAGTTGTTTCCCAGGATATGAAACAGAGTTTCAGGTCAGCTAATACATGCCCGAAAGGGCACGCCATTCTGATATAATTCTTAACTGGGAGTCACTATGCTCTACTTCTTTGGGTCCACAAGTCCAAGTTCCCCCGCTAAATGCCCAGTGGCACCCTGCACAGCAAGCCAACCTCTTGCACAAAAGTACTCAATTTGCTCCACAGGTGGGGAGTCCACCACTCTGTTCCATCCTCTGGCTCCTGGTTCTGCTGCAGCTCCTCTGGTGGTATCGCTGGCATCTGCATGCAGGTGGGTCACTGGCCAGGGCATTCCAGGAAACCCTGTTTGCAATTACTCACAGGTGATCCTATCAGTATTTCTGCCTGCTTTTCTACCAGCCCCATGTTTGATGTGAGTTTGAGATGTTGGCTAGAAGAAGCCACATTAAATAAGTCACTGTCCCTGCAGGCTAAATATTGATTGGTGCAGGAAACATCAACAGAAGATGGAAAGAATACACAGAATCATTGCACCTAAAATAACTCGTTGGCATTCCATCATTTCAAGAGGTAGCATATCAGTTAGAACCAATAATACTGAAAGCTACATGGAAAGCATTACCCATGTAATGCAACCTTTACATCCACACTATAAAGGAGTTAAATACCTTATGATAACCAATAATGAACAAGAGCTTAGAGAAATTATGCCACTTTTCAGGTCATCCAAACAGTACATCTAAGCCTTTGCGCTGCCTCATGGTCCCAGTGCTGCAGCCAACTGGTGGCTCTCATGTCTCTGCCACCTCAGACAGGGATTTCACCTATCCTCTGATGGTGGCTCGTTCTTGATGGTCAATAGCTTTCCTCTATCCCTGCTCTGAGAAGGCTCACTTTTATACCCATAGGAATGGCAAATCTCATCAGCCCCTGAGTTCTCTACACTTTATTTTCATGATCCCACCTAGTCATTTGGTGGAGTTACACTATGGACAAAAGAATCACACTAAGTAATTTACACTTTACTGTAGCCAGAAGTTCAAGCCCTTGCCACTTGGGGTTTTGTTTCATTTGATGTCATCAGAAGTACATTGTTATCCACTTCTGTGTGTCATCATGTCCTCAACATTGAATATACCGTATATACTCGAGTATAAGCCAACCTGAATGTTAGTTGAGGCACCTAATTTTACCACAAAAACTACATTAAAAAATGTGCTGGAAAACTCGGCTTATACACGAGTATATACAGTACTTAACCCTGTCCAGTCCTCAGTATTTAATAGACAATATAGACTTGCACAAGCGATAAAATAGTATACACCAAACCCTCAAACCTTTATAATGGGTAAGTCTCCAGACTGTTTGACAAAAGAGGGCATGGGAGAATGTCAGCCAACCCCAGGAAGATCAACTACAACTTCATTTCCATCCTTCACAGTTCCTAAGACATTGTGCGGAACCAGAAGTTTCAAAATAGTCATTGTTAGTCCAATAAACATTCTTTCCCTTCAACGTTTCAAACTGACTGAGTGTAGAGGCACTTCTCTTCCTCTTTGAAAGAAAATCTTAGGAAATACACTGTTAAACTGTGTACTAAAGAAATTCCTGCTAGGAGAATTGCAAACGAAATCCTTGATGCAAAAACAATTCGCAATTGAACACCATGTGGTAAGAGAATACCTGGTGAGGAAAATTAATTAACCAAAGGTCAAAATCTCTGAAGATTGTCATATTTTGAGACTATATTTTAGAAGGCAGAAAAAATAGTTGGGAATATTTGCCTTAGCTTTCTCAAAAAGTAAAACAAAACTCTATCATCGTGACGTCTTTTCCGGCAATTATACCTCTCCTCTCCATTGTGAAAACGCGTGTTCCCAGGCGGCAGCATCCTTACTTTGAAACTACGGAGCTCAGAGCGAGCGCCTCTTACAAAATGGGCTTTTCATGAAGAGCCTGCAAAACGAAAAACCCTCCCTGCTACCGAGTAGATTCTGACACCTGGTGGCCCTATAGCATGGGTAGAACTGGCCTTGCGAGGTGCTGAGCCGGTCTTCAAGCTGTAACTCTATGGGCGTCCGAAGCCTTATTTCTTTTACCCTGCAGCATGGCGGGTGGTTCCCAACTGCTCCCCGCGTGAACAGCGCTCACTGCGGAACCTGCTAGACCTCAAGGACTCCTTTGAGCGCGCCACCCAGGCAAGCCTGCCATTTTCTCCCACGCACCACAATTGAAATGCATAGGCTCCTCTTTGATCTTCCTTATTCAACGTCCAACTTTGACACACACATGACGTGACTGAAAATACTCTGGCTTGAGACAGGTACACCTCCCTCCGCAACGTGACGTGCTTGCCTGTCCACAATCAACGGTGTTCTAGTGCAGCACATTCACCCAAGGCAATGCCGCTTTGGATGTCTAGACCGCTGTTTCTATGAGCATTGATTGTGGATCCAAGCGAAATGAATCTTCGACAACCTCTGTCTTTTCTCTTTATCATAATGTTACTGAACCTATTGGTTCAGTTGTGAGGATTTTTGTTTTCTTTATATTAAGTTGTAATCCATATTGAAGGCTGCAATCCTTGGTATCATCACTAGTGACATATAAATGCTATGGGACATGACATTTTAATCATACGCTCTGCAATGCTGGAATAGGTTGTTACTCGTCCTTACCAACCTCTTAAGAAACTTCATTTATTTTAAGACTGGGCTGCTTTAAAAAAATCCATCTGCTCTAAACCACTCTCAATAATTCAGCCACATGTCTTTCATATGTATTTCTCTCTCATTTACCATGTGCTACCTTTTTAACTAGGGCATTATGTTGAGAAAGCATATTCTAAAAAGACAGGAAAAGAGCCTATTTCATAGCTAGCATCTACTTGCTAGCCATTGGAGAATATTTGAGGGAGATACTTTAAAAAATAATCATTCAAATAAGATGGCGGGAACATTTTAAGTGGCAGAATTATGGGAAATTTAAATTGTTAAAGTGGTTTACTTATTTGTATGTTTGTTACTTTGCTTGGTCTTCATAGTCCAAACAAGGAAAAAAGTGTAACTAAAGCTATTAACCGTAAATTCATGTCCACTTTCCATTACGCTTTAATGGCTTCAGCAGTTAGCTGTCATCAAGCTGAGGACATCTCATCAGCTATTTTTGCATTATAGCAACATAGGATGTGTATTAATGATGTTCCTCCTTCCTGAGCTTTAATGAATCATTCAGAGAGCTCATCATATGGATACACTGTTAAAAATTGAAATAAAAAATGAGCATATATAACATTAAATCGAATCCTGAAACAGCTCTTCTGTTCTAGCTCAGGTCAGTTCTTGAGCCCGTAGTTTACAGGTTAGGTTTCCTTATAAGGTATATGTACAGAGAGAGGTGTAAGTAGATAATAATGAATGAGTTTATCACACTGAATATCAAGATAATATCTGTATAGCATTGTAGAGTTATGGAAAGGCTGTTAAATGACTTAGATTTTAGACCTGGCACAGCTCTAATTAGCTAAAATAATTTTGTCTTATCACTTAGTATTTTGGACCATTGTCCCCTCCTGGATATATTGCTTTTATTTTGTGTTAGTGTGTCAGTTGAAGTCATAGAAGTACTTTGTACACCAATATCGTGCCTGATGCTGCACTATCTTCATGTCGACTGTGTGTTTGACTCCACTGACTGTTGCAGCTGCTGTGTCCATCCTTCTTACTGAGGGTCTTTCATTTTGTCTGCCCCTCCACTTTATCATGCACGATGCCCTTCTCCAAAAACAGGTCCCTTTTAAGAACATTTTCAAAGCATGTGAGACAATGTATTATCATCTTTGCTTCGGAGAGGTGTTCAGGCTGCATTTATTCTCAGACAGGTTAGTTCCTTCTCCAGAAACTCAATTCTACATTCAGCATTCTTCACCAACACCATCATCCTGGAGCATCGGTTCTTACCAAGTCTTCCCTACTCATTGTCCACCTTCTGCATCCGTATGAGATGATTGTTGAGATTATATATTAACTTGCCTGGACCATGACTCTCACTGGTTTGGAAGTTATGATGTAATTATACTCAGTGGTAGGATTCAAACAATTGAACAACCAGTTTGCTACCTAAATGACCATGTTAAGTATTAAACACATGATGCACCAAAAGCTACTTTATCATTTCATACACTCAATACTTAACTAAGAACAATAAAAAGGTATACAAAACTAGGTTATGTTATAAGAGTTTTAACATATTAATAAAAATATATACTAAGCAAAAGACAATAAAACTGTTATTGAAGATATTTACACATTGCTTCTTGGGTGGCATTCTCACTCCCAATATTCTCTGCTATTATCCAACTGACATCCAAGCATGACCACCACATCACCGGGGCCCCTCTGCTACAGGACTGAGCGTGAGGTGATCTTTTTGACAATGAGTGTAAAGCCATTCCTCTTCAACCTGCCAATCCTGACACGGTATATCTTGCGAGTATTTGATTCAAAATGGTTAATACCAGTGCATTTTACCTCACTACAGTCTAGGGTATCACTATTTGTGTGCTTCATTTCAGTTATGATGTATTATAAATAGCTTAAATTATTCATAAGTAGCTTCCATTTTGAATACTTGATTAATCATGATGCTAGACGGATTTATCTGTGTATTATATTTAGTATCATTTGTATAGATGAACATCAGTCAATGTATTTGATTAAAAATATGATTACTTTATTTGTCAAACATAAGTGGAACTAATATTAATATTTTTTCTTCCAATGTCTTATACAGGACAACGGGAGCACACACA
This sequence comes from Tenrec ecaudatus, assembly GCF_050624435.1. Lineage (NCBI taxonomy): Eukaryota > Metazoa > Chordata > Mammalia > Afrosoricida > Tenrecidae > Tenrec > Tenrec ecaudatus. The sequence continues at coordinate 24,560,223 of NC_134539.1, read as the reverse complement.
ACCCAGTGTCTCTTATCACCACATGGCATATTTTTCTAAAATTATTTTATGCAATGACTTTCAGATAAGATAAAATATATTTCTTACTTGCTTTTTAGATATTTGTATTTTTCACAGTAAAATGAACAAAATAGTACAAATTTCTAGTAAGTAACCTAATAATTTTAGTTTGGGCCCAAGTGATTTTCTAACTTTTTGTTGTGATTTACTATAGAACCCCGGACCTTTGCGCTAATCCATTCTAGGAGGAGCGTTCAGATGCGGTGCAGTCGAGTTCTGTATCAATTTTTCCAGAATAAATAATGGAAAATGGATTAGTCCATTCTCCACCACTAAGTTTTTACCAGAACCTTGCCTTTTGATACAAATCATTACACAGAAAATTTAAAGTAAATAAGTTCAAAGTTAAATAATACAATTCAAATAAGAAACTCAACATTAAAAAAAGTGTTTAACAATTACAGTCTGGCCCCTACCTTGAGACTGATGAGGATCTGGATCTGTGGACACGGATGTGGAGAGGAGGTGGAGAGAGAGTCAATGTTTGGAAGGGGAATCCCCTTCCATGAAATCAACTCGTAGCTTCTTTTCAGGAGTTTTTTTTCTTCTTTGCCTTTTTTCACTAGGACCTGGCTGGCTTTCTCTAAAACAACAACAAAAACAACAAAAACTCTAATGTGGTCTGCCTTTGGTGTTATCCTTAATTGTTTTCTAAACCGGGTTACTAAATTATCATCAACAGTATCGATAACACATTTAATCATTTCCTTATCAATGATAATTACTTTTTTGCATTAATATTTATTTTTTATTTTTATTTTAACAATTTATTGGGGCTGATACAATTCTTTTCACAGTTCATACATATACATACATCAATTGTATAAAGCACATCTGTACAGTCTTTGCCCTAATCATTTTTTCTCTTTTCTTCTTTTACATTTTATTAGGGACTCAAACAACTCTTACCACAATCCATACATATACATACATCAATTGTATAAAGCACATCCATACATTCCCTGCCCCAATCATTCTCAAGGCATTTGCTCTCCACTTAAGCCCCTTGCATCAGGTCAAAAGATAATTACTTTTAAAAAACTCTTAGGACCCATAGTTTTTATCTAAAAACTGTACAAAAAGCAAAATCTAAGAAAATTAGAGCAAAAGGCTGGGAATACAGCTGCAAAAGGTTTAAAGAACACAAACTAACAATGGCAACTACCGCCAAGTGACCGAAACACAAACTGCTTTTGTTTACAAAAATCACGTGTGTCAGCTCGAATTCTGATGTTTTTTTCCAGCTCTGATGCAACATTTTCTCAACATTTCGCTTGGAAATCCAATTATGTGGACTATGATGGGATCGAGCACCTGGGCGCTACTATGTGAAAGCTTACAGAGCAAGTTGGTTTTTCCATTCAACAATCCACACACATTACGTATTGTGATACATTGTTTGCAATCCTCCCAATGTAGCAGTAATCTGCCCCATTTCCTCCTTATGTTTACCATTTCCATTCATTCTCCTTTACTGTCTCTTAGTACTTTTGAGCTTTATCACTGGGCAAATTCAGACCTTTTGATTTCATAAGGTTGATTGCTCCAAGGTGTTATTGTTCATCTGATCTGCCCTTCTGTTGTTCGGCTGAAAGGGTAACTAATGGACAGAGGCCACTCTTTATCAGACCAATAAGTCTACTATTTCTTGACTTTGAAGCTTGGTTGATGAATTTCCTCTGCTCTAGCCAAGGTCTTCTCTCTTTCAGAGTTCAACCATGACAGGAGAGGACCATCGACTGGTTTCAGGGTCTGCTTCATTATTCCTTTTGACAAACTATTTCTGTGAGTCAGTTCTTTGCTTCCATCTTGTCTTTTGGTCTGTCCCTGAGCAATCATCATAACTTAGATGACCAGAAGAGATACCCGAATGATCATTATTGCTATTACTTATTCACCTTTCAATCAAAAGACACTAAACTCTTTTGCATACATATTAGTGGGTACAGCCTCTTACCCCCACCCCCACCCCAGAAAAGTAAAAGACTGGATTTTTAAAAAAAGCTATGTATTTTAATTTTTTTGTTTGTTTTACAAAACAACCTTATCACCTTCAAAGTACTCTACATTACACTTAATGCACTTGTCAAATCTGCAATTCCATTCTTGGAAACATTTACCACATTCAGTTATTTGGATGGCTGACAGAGCCTTCCTTTTTTTTTCTTTTCACCTCTTCTATGCCACTGGATTGCTGTCCTTTCCTGTCCCTCTTTGTTGAAAGAATCAAGAAAAAGTCACACAGCAAAAGGTAAGGTGTGAAAGGTGAATGGGGCAATAAAGGCCAGCTACATTTTGCCAACAATTGGTTAATTGAGTTGGCTGTGTGAGCAGGTACTTGTCATGGTTGCAAAACCAGTCACCCCTCTGCCACAAATCAGGCTTTTAAAAAAATCATTTTATTAGGGGCTCACACAACTATCAAATCCATACATACATAAATTGTGTAAAGCACACCTGTACATTTGTTGCCCTCATCATTCTCAAAACGTTTGCTTTCCACCCAAGCCCCTGGCATCAGGTCCTCATTTTTCCCCTCCCTTCCCCCTCCCCTCTCCCTCATGAACCCTTGATAATTTATAAATTATTATTATTGTCATACCTTGCTCTGTCCCACGTCTCCCTTCCCGCACTTTTCTGTTGTACGTCCCCCAGGGAGGTGGTCACATGTAGATCCTTGAAATTGGTTCCCCCTCTCCACCCTCTATCCCCTCCCAGTATTGCCACTCACACCATTGGTCCTGAGGGGATCATCTGCCCTGGCTTCCCTGTGTTTCTAATTCCCATCTGTACCAGTGTACATCCTCTGGTCTAGTCAGACTTGCAAGGTAGGATTCGGATCATGACAGGGGGTGGTGGGGAGCATTTAGGAACTAGAGGAAAGTTGTATTTTTCATTGTGCTACATCCTTCTGTAAGGGGATGTGCAGTAGCCTACAAATGGGCTTTGGGTCTCCACTCCCTCCTCCCCTGCTCATTCTCTATGGTAAGATTATTTGTTCTGATGATGCCTGATCCCTGATCCCTTCAACACCTGGTGTGCTTCTTCCAAAGAAAACAACTAAAAACAAATAATTAAAATAAAATCATTTCTTGGGGTTTTCATAACTATGAGTACTAGATGGCACAATTATTGTGATCATTGCAAACATTAAGTCCTCTGGGAAGATGACTTAAAAGGGTTTAAAATGGTGACGATTGAGCAATGGAATAAGCCCCAAATGTATTTCCTCCCCAAATTTTAGTTCACCCAGAGAAATACAGTCAACCTTGAGAATGAAACTTTGTAAACATTAGGTTTTTGACTGAAGAGGAAAACACAACACTCAGAGGGTGGGCATGTTCAAGGAGGGAAGACAGGAAATGCCTGCAACTGTGTTACTACTCCAACCAGGCAGGACTTGGAAGGAGCCAAGGAAGCCACCACATCAAACGCTGAGCTTTAAAAAAGACTCAGAAAGCAAACAAAATAGAATCCAATTACTTTATGTTTGTTTTCGTAAATGGTTTTTCTGTAAGAGGGGGAAAAATGCAACTACAGGATGTTGACTTGTTTCCCTCTATACTTCACTGCTGAGAGCAGCCAGGACCTTTTGAGTGAGTCTCTGTGGCTCTTGTTAATGCTAATTAACCTCCTGCTCCAAATATCAACTAGCCACATGTGAGCTTTGTATGTCACTCTACCCAACCCTAGTTTCAGTTGCGATAATAGCCATTGGTTGCTACTTACTTAAGTGGGATCACAGCAGCGGCTGAAAACTAACATGATGGCCAGGGTCAATGTCTGCTGACTTTTAGACTGAGGGAGGATGGCAGGATGAGAAGGAAAAAAAATGAAGATTTAATATATTAACATATGGTTTCTTAAGAAATGATGAACCAGTGATTTTAGTGCAAATGTGAGGGCTTTTTCTGAGAATATTTGAGCTTAATATTTAGATATTAATTCATATTAGTATAAAGGATATTGAAAATGGATATATTTATATATATGTTGTTATTGTTTCTTGATGTATCTTCTGCTTGGTCTATAGACTTCAGAAAGCAGTTTCCATCTCTGTCTGTCACCCTTCCTAAGGAGCTCTGGGGGAAAACGTTACATGTAGGTTGTGTTAAACCCAAGGTCAGAAATTGAAACCATCAGCAGTTTCACGGGGAAAAAGAGGCTACTTCCACAAAGATACAGAGTTTCAGAAACCCACAGGGGCAGTTCCAGTCTTTCAAGGGCACTATGGGTTGACAAGATTATTTGTTTGTTTGTTTGTTTGTTTAGTTAGTTGTGCTTTGATTTGAGAATCTTTCCCTGAGTATTTTAAATGACTCAAATTATATTTTCTTTGAAATATGATTTGTGTTCTATGATCAGAAAGCAGTCTAAAGGGACAAGGTCAGGGCAAAAAGGTGGATGACTTAAAGGTTCCCAATGAAACTTTACAAGGACAGTCTTGCTACCTTTGAGAATGAGCGAATGCATTGTCCTGAAGGGAAACTCCTACTTCACATATATATCCTGGTCCTTTTCTCATTTGGTTTTTCTATCTCATTATTCTATCTCGTTAAGAAAAGCTATCGCGCTCACCCCTGGGGCACCCCAAAATGCAATCCTGATAACTTTCTGAGCTGACCTCTCTCTCTTGAATTCAACTGACCTAGTGCATGCACATGCACGCACACACGCACACCATGATTTTATTTTTCTCAGACTGATATGCGAATTATTTCAAATTCCGTAAGAATTTTATTTTGCTCTAGCTGTCACTGCCATCTAGTTGGTTCAGATTCATTGTGAAACAATTGGACAGAGTAGAACAGCCCTGTGGGTCTCTGAGGTTGTAAATCTTTTGGGTGTAGAAAGCCTCATTTTTCTCTTGTCCAGTCTTTATTTTTTTTAAAACCCAACATATTGTATATAGGAGAGATTTGATTTCAACTGTTTAGTGGCCCAAACTTAGAAAACAAAAACAAAAACTGAGATATATCTTTTTGATTCCCTGTATTAATCTGTGAGCAAGTCAGAGGCTGGCAAGTAGGGAAAAGGTGAGGAAGACAGGCAGATGGCAGGGATTTTAACACAACAGAGAGGTGGAGACAGAGTTCTCACATTTCTCACAGGAAAGCACATTTCCTTATCAAAAGAGACCCAGGGTTTCTGGTCATAATGAAGTGAAGTGGGGAAGAGTTACAGGATCATGACTCCCACAATGGCTGAGTAGATTCTTGAGTTTTGGGTCTGAGACAAGAGCACAGTTTGAAGTCTGGGGTACTGGGGTGCCAGAATGTATCTACCTGAAGAGGGCACATTGGAGAGGACCAACCAACAACAGAAGGCCTGCCCAAAGCCGGCATATGGTGCATGGTCCACTAGTAGTTGACTGTAAGATCCAGCTTTCCATTTTGCCAGGCCTTTTAGACTAGCTAAAAGTCCCTTGAATTTCTTTCCCACAGGATCCCCCTTCAATAAACTTACTTTTTCTGTTAAAACCTTTTCTCTGACTCTTGATGAAAATTTACCCCTGGTAGAATAAGAATGTAGATGTGAAAAGGTTTGAACCATTGAGCTTCTCAGTAATAGCTGTTTGGGGGTATGGTATGATCAGGAATTTAAAGCATAGCAATTTGAAATAAAAAATATATTGTATTTTTTCATAAGGTTAAAAAACTTGTCTTGTAATTCTGAACCTGGAGAACTGACCAATCCTGGAGAATTTTTCTCTAGGAAAGGTTATCTTTCCAGATGTCCTATGATTCGATGTTAATTATCTGAGGTTCTTTATACACCTGTGCCTATAAATGGCAGACTCATGCACAGGGAGTAGATTGGCAACAATTAAGAACTAAGTTTTTGAGAACTCACCCATTCCTGTTCTCCCAAGGATTTTCATCTCCCAAGGGATGAAATCGGATGCTTGAATGATGGACTTTGCTGTAATATCAATCTTGGGTTAACCCTTCCCTAGCCAAATCTCAGTTTCCTCTTCTCTAAAATCAAGGCAGCCAAATCTTACAAATTTGAGCTGAGGATTAAATAAAATAGTTGGCATTTAGAGAACATTTTAACTAACTCCTGGCAGGTTCTTTGCCATCCGGTCAATTCATACTCCAGGCAGCTCCATCGTGCAGTAAAAGAGCACTCTAGACTTCCCTTGGCTGTCAATTTTATGGAAACAGACTTCCAGGCAAGTATACTATAAGCAGGTAAGGCCTCTTCCCTAGAACCTGGACTCAACTTTGTATTAGACCAGCTTCCTTTAGAGTCATATTAGGAAAGTCATGACTGTCGACCCAGTTCTCTGAGACAGTTTTGTATTATCAGGGGAATGTCATTAATAGAGTAGTATTATGTAAACCAAAGGAGAAGTGGAATAGTATTATGAAACCAAAGGGGAAGAATACACTCAGTGTATCTGTAACAGAAAGAACTCAATAAGAAATTAAGTCTCAAGTTGTCATTTTGAAGGATTCTATAGCGAATGTTTCAGGGAACATCGAGAAGATGGAAACAGTGTACAGAGTCAGTCAACATTCCACCACTTCAGGGGTTAGCATATGAACAAGAACCACAGTGTTGAAGAAGCAATTCAAACTGCATTGAAAGCATTAACCAAAAACAAGGCTCAGGAATTGATGGAATATCTCGAAGAATCACTTGTTTATACCAGGAAATTTGGATGATAGTGACTTCGCCAATGATAAGTAGATCCATATTTGTGACCATTCCATATAAAGGTCACCCAACAGAATGTCCAAATTATATAACTATATCATTGATATTGCGCAAAGTAAAATTTTGTTGACGATCATCCTAGAACAGTTGTAGCAGTAAACTGACAGGGAACTGCCAGAAGTTCAAGCTGGATTCAGAAGAGAACTTGGAACAAAGGATATCATTGCTATTGTCAAATGGACCTTGGCTCAAAGCAGATGAATACCTGAAAGATGTTTACTACTGTTTCATTGACTATGCAAAGGCTTTCAGGTGTGTGGACCATAAGAACCTGTGAATAACCTTGGAAAGAATGAGAATTCCAGAAGGCTTCATTGCGCTCATTCACAACTTGTACATGGAGCAAGAGGCATTTGTGGCATGGGGCACGGGGGCGGGGGGGGGGGACGGTCGGAGAGGCAGTGGAGTGAATAGATCAAAAGTATATTGTAGGGTTTAAGATCAGGACAGTTGTGCATCAGGGTTGTAGCCTTTCACCATACTTGTTCACCCTGTGTACTGAGCAAATCATCAGAGAAGCTGGATTATATGAAGAAGAGTGTGGCATCGGGATTTGAGAAGACTTCTTAAAAACCCGTGGTATACAGGTGATGCAGCCCTGCTTGCTGAAAGTGAGGAAGAATTGAAGCACTTGCTGATGAAGATCTAGGATTGTACCCCCCTTCAGTGTGGATTCCCACTCAATGTAAGGAAGACCCAAATCCTCACACCTGTTCAAATAGGTAACATAAAATGGAGAAAAGATTGAAATTGTCAAGGACTTTGTTTTACTTGGATCCATAATCAATGTTTGGAATTAGCACTCAAGAGAGCAAAGCACACATTGCATTTGATTAATCTGCTGCACAAGATCTCTTTAGGATATTGAAGAGCAAGGGTGTTTCTTTGAGGACTAAGGCGCTCCCGACCTCAGCCATGCTAGTCTCCATTGCACCATGTGCATGTGGAAGTTGGACCCTGACTATGGGATACCATAGAAGAATCAATGCCTTTGAATTGTGGGGCTTGAGAGGAAAATTGAAAGTGCCAAGAACTGCTAAGAGGACACACCAATCTGTCTCAGAATAAGTAAGGTCAGAGTGTACTGCCTAGAGAGAAGGATGGTCTTCCACGCTTGGGACATCTTGTCGGGAGACACTAGTCCCTGGAAAAGGACATCATGCTTGGTAAAGTGGATGGGCTCCAATAAGAAGAAGCTCTTGAGATTGTTGGACACAATGGCCGCGTCAAGGAGTCCAGGCACAGGAACCATTATGAGGAGGGTACAGGAAGGACTAGGCAGTGTTTCGCTCTGTTGTGCATAGGGTCATTGTGGGTCAAAGCGGACTCGAAGGCCCCTAACAACATTACGTAAAAGTGAAATTTCCAGTCCTTGTTATAAAACTAAAAGATCTAAATATGTATTTTTCCATCTTTTATAGTTCAAACTAAGACTTTGTGTGGGAGACGGACAATAGAAGGTGAAAGATTAGAGTTTAACCTCAATTTTATTTAGCCAATTAGTCCCATTAGTTGGGGATTAGGGAGAAATTGTCAAAGAGTACCCAAGATGGATGGAGGAGGTCATACTATAAAACTAAGTATCTATGTATTATTTATTAGAAAAATGTAATGTCAAAGTTTTAAAAATAATATATTCATGTAGCCCAGATATTTTATTTTACTACATTTTGGTCCTTCTTTTACTGTCCTGAGAATTAATCCACAAAGTTAACCCATCCTGGTATTTGTGATAGATCTTGATCCATATATATATATATATATATATATATATCTATCTTAAATATATACACGTATATATATGTATTCTATTTATTTCATCATATCCTTTTCAAAATTTACGGCAAGATCTGGATTGAATATTTGCAGCTTAAAATATGAATTTGTTAGTGTTAATTTACTTGGGGCTATTATTGTATATATCATTGCCTGTGATCTAACAGTAACTGCGTTTCTTGTTGATTTTAATATTATATATCAAGAAACATCAATCCTTGCTAATTCAAATATGATAGAACTAATGACCTCTATTAATTTTCTGCCCTTACTTTAAGCAGTTTCCTTCCTTTAAAAGATAACTTTTGCTTGAATAACATTTTATAGGGACTTGCATAGAATTCTGTTCATGGTTAGAAGTCGAAAAAATAAAACATCCAATATTAAATTAAATGACAGATTTTTTTTTCTTTTGTAAAATAAGTAGACCAAAATCTTTGCTTTCTATTTCCTTTTTTACAATGAATGAATGAAGCTTTTTTTTTTTTTACATTGAATGCAGTATCTTTCCACCTGATATCAATGCAGTTGGAATCTGTATAAATAAATTTGTGGCATGGCATAAATAAATATATCCAGAATTTATCTGTCAGTGTTTTGTATTGTAGTGGTTTGAGTGGGTCACTCATTTGGACAGATATTAGTGGGATTTGCAGACAAACACACAGTAGGAAAATGAATAGGCAGTTGGTTTCTGAGGGATTAACCATTATAAACTTTACAAATAGCAACGGAGCATTGTTTGACCCAGGGCTGGAAGATGAACCTTCCTGTTTGGAAGGCATTCAAAATTGATTTGAGAGGAGCTACCTCCACAGGGAGATTTTACTATAATGACATACATAGTTGGTGCAGTGCTTTCCCAAGCTTTATCTGCTGCTGGAGAGGGAAGAACTTCTAGTGAATTCTCATTTGACGCTGCCTGATCTATGAAATTAGAGTAGGCACCAAGTTTCAAACCCTTAATCATTACTGCCCTAACTCATGTGGATGCACTATCAGAACATATTGGCTGATTAATTTAGGGTTGTATTATTGTTGAGTCTAAATTATGTTATAAAAAGTCATTTATTAAGTAAGTACTGTGCTACATCAGTTCTAACTTGCTGTTATTGTTGTTGTTAGATGCCCTCTAGCCTGTTCTGACTCATGGTAACCTGATGTCTAACAGAACAAAATGCTACGTGATACTGTGCCATCTTCTCATATTTTCTTATGTTTTCTTCCATTGATGCAGCCACTGTGTCATTCCATCTGGTTGAAGATCTTGCCATCTTTTGCTGCCCTCCTACTTTAAGAAAAATTATGTCCTCTGGGGACTGATCTCTCTTGAACACATATTCACAGTACTTGAGACGAAGTTTCCCCATCCTTGACTCTAAGAAGCACCCTGGCTGTGCTTCTTCCAAGGCTGATCAGGCTGTTCTTTTGGCGGTTCGTGGTACTTCCAGGAGTCTTCTCCAGCACCAAACTCAACCACATGGACTCTTCCTAGGTCTTCCTTATTCACTCGCATATGAAGTGAATGTAAATGTCAAGGCTTAGCTTTGCCAGACCTGAGGCCTCACAATAGCCTCCCTGCTTTTCCACACTCTGCAGAGGTCTTGTGCAGCAGAATTAACTAATCCAATGTGTAATTTGATCTCTTGACTGTTGCTTCCAGGAGCATCGAATATGAATCCAAGCAAGATGAAATCCTTGACAATTCCAGTCTTTTCTAGACTTATCATGATGTTATCTACTGCTCCGGTTAGGAAGATTTTGTTGTTGTTTATTGTTTTTATATTGGATTTTAATCCATACTGAAGGCTGCCATCCTTCATCTTTATCAGCAAGTGCCTCAGGTACTCCTCACTTTCAGGAAGCAGGGTGGTGGCCTTTGCATACCACAGATTGTTACTAAAGCCTTCTTTCCATCCTGACGTGACACTTTCTTCATGTAGCTCAGTGTCTGATGATTTGCTCAGCGTACAGGTTGAACAAGTTTGGTGAGAGGATACTACCCTGATGCACACCTTCCTGACTTTAAACCACGCACTATTCATTTATTCTGATTACACAGCTGTCTTTTGATAGATGTACATGTTCCTTATGAGCACAATTAAATTCTGGAATTTTGTTGAAGATAAGTCAAAACTGGTCTCAGCCATATATCAACGAGGAGCTGCCAGAAATTCAAGCCAGATTCAGAGGACAGAAAAACATATATCACTGTTGAATTCTAACTGACTTAGCTGAAAGCAAAGCATGCCAGAAAGTTGTTTACTTGTGTTTTATTGACTTTACAAAGCCATTCTACTGCATGAATCAAACGCAGTATGTACAACATTGTGAAGCATGGGTAGTCTAGAACACTTAATTGTACTCATGAGGAAGCAGCATGCAGAACAAGTTTTTCAAACCGAACAAGGAAATTGTATGAAGATCAAAGACTACAGTTTCAGGATGGATCACGTACATGTTACCGCACGTGACTGAGGACCGGTACAGTGACTGTAACCATGAGCCCAAGTACAGCAGCATTTCCTGCGATGATACATAGAGTTGCTATGAGTAGGAAACTACTGGAAAGTATCTAAGATCATCATAAGTGTGTATGTGTGTGTGGGAAATGAATTAGTCATCTATTAAACTTTGATATTGGCTTTGTACAAATGTGTATGTATCTATGCATTTATTTTAATAAAACATTTTATTGAAAATATTATATGCATAATGGAGCACATGATAGTACAAAGATATTTTTTAAAGTTCTAATATCTATGATCCCAGTGGTCACCCAAGGGATGGTATTAAATTGATTAAACTTTGCTACATTAATGGACTAGGTGGTCTTTAGTATTCCTCATTGATCTCAAATTCTATGATCCTATGATTACTGTTTAAGTATCACTTGCTGTAGACTTTTAAGTAATCTTATCATTGAGATATGATTACTTTTAGGGATAATAAAATTAGCTTTCCTTATTTAGATGCCTGCTACTAATTTATAACTTAGTTTATTTACAGTTCAATGCTAAAAACAAAAATACCAAAAACAACCCAAATCCTCACAACTGGACCAATAGGTGACATTATGATAAAGCAAGAAAAGATGGAAGTTGTCAGGGATTTCATCTTACTTGGATCCCTGGTCCATGCTCATAGAAGCGGTAGTTAAGAGATCAAGCAATGCATATGGTAAACCTGCTACAGGAGACCTGTTTAAGGCATTAAAAAGCAATGATGAAACTTTGAGGACTTAGGTGCCCTTGAGGCAAGTCATGACCTTTTCAGTCACTTCATATGCATGTGAAAGTTGGACATTGAGTAAGGAAAACTGAGGAAGAATGGATGCATTTGAAGGCTGCTGCTGGGACAGGCCTTGAGAGAACCAAGGACTGCCCAGAGAACAAACAAATCTCTCTCGGAAGAAGTACAGCCAGAGTGCTTCTTAGAGGCAAAGACAGTGAGACTTTGTCTCCTGGACTTTGCGCAGATTGTCAGGAAAGACCAGGCCCTGAAAAGGGAAATCCTGCTTGGCAAAGGGGCTGTGCAAAAGAGGAAAACCCTGAAAGATACGTATTGACATCGTGGCTGAAGACACAGGCATGGCTGTGAGGATGACATAGGACATGCATGTTTCTTTCTGCACATGGACTGTCGAGTGGTGTCAGAACCGACTCAATGGCCCCTAACAACAACAACAACAACTTATTACGAGACATGCATCCAAATGCACACCAACACCAGGGTCCCACCAAGCTGAAGCGCTACATACTTGGTGCCCTAAAAGAATAAGAATGGCTAGGACATTCTTTTGACTTTACATTAACAGGAGGAATTATGAGGCATTGATTGAAGATTCTGAAAGAGAAAAACACTCTACCAGCTGAGCAGTTTGACAATTTGCCTTAGAATCAGTGAGTACATAGCCAAAAGTACTTGTTATTGTTTTATATTCGGGTAATTTAAAACTTTATTTATGATTTTGGATGTATTTTTTTCAAGATTTCCTGTCTGCAAGATGTTGTCTGTTAAACTTCTCTATCTGTTTAGCAATTTAGTCTAGTTAATCACATCATATTAAAATCCATATAAAGCCCAAACTCATTAGGAAAATATATTGTCCTAGCAAACAATAAATGGGCATTTTAATAACCATATACTTTATCTTCCATCTGTTTCCAAAGATTGCAAATATATTTTGTTGCTATCAAATATTAAAGTTTAGTGCCTGAAAACAAACAAACAATAATAACACTGTGCAATTTTTAAAAATATGCCCTCAAACTTCCTTTTACTGTTTTTCTAATGTAACAGTCTGATTTGTTGCTAAGATCTAGGGTTTAAAGGACTAAATATAACCACTTGAAAACATAGAGCAATTATAAAGGAAGCTAAAGATTCATATAACTTACTCAACTTGTGTCATACTCAAGAGGAGGCACCAGTTTCTGGATGAACGTGAAGGATGAACCAACAGCGGTGGAAGTAACTCATTTCAAAAAAGGAAAATAAAACAATCCTGAAAATAAAGCCTTCCTCATTTCCATGATTGAGTCTATATATATTTTCATCATCTCCTTATGGAGGGGATTATTTGTTCTAAATAATGCAGCAAATTCTAAAATGTTTGGGCAGGTTCAATGGGGCAGCCCCCACCTCCTCTCTGGCTACTCAGGAAGATGAACGTTCAAAGCCCCATTCCCAGCCTCTCAGGAAGATGATTTACTGAAATATGCATCTCTGGCCCCAGTACCCCAGGCAGTTATTTACCTTCCCAGGTTGCTCTGCATAGTCCCTTCCCCAGCACTTCAAAGAGCAGGGCAGCAAACAACAAGATGTCCTCCCATGGGTCCCATCCTGACTCAAGGCCCTGCAGCTGCAAGCAATAAAGTAAAAAAGATTCTCCCTTCTGTAAACATATACTTCCTTAACTCGGACCCTATATAACTCCTATGGCTTCTCTGACAAGCTGCGATTTCCCTGACCTAACTCATTGGGTCTGGGAACTGCCCAAGGGCTCTAGCCCTGGCCCTTTCTCTGCTCTCCCCTCCCTCTCCGGAGTTCTTTCCCTGCCTCAATAAAATCTCTTGGAACCTCTTGTTCCCGACAACCTCTCATCTCCTTCTGCGCCTCTGTCTCCAACCTCTCATGAAATATATTCAATTTAATATATTTTAACATGTATCGTAGTTAAACTAAGATAACTAGTCTATAGAAATAGGATTTTAGATTTATTTTGAATCCATACAAAGTTAGAATATGTGTCTTCTGATGTGTTGGAATGGCTTATTTATGAATACTGAACTGCAGAATATACTAGACTTGCCTTTGTGGTCACACAGAAACTTTGCAAGCTACCATTGTGTTTACCATTTGGATAAAATCATCTCCGAACATGTTGTGGTTTGTTGTTTGGTGCCATTTAGTTGGCTACACCCTTAGCAACCATATCCACAAGAGGATGAAATACTACACGTTCTGATACCATCCTCACAATTGTTCCTATGCCTGAGCCTGTTGGTGCAGCCACTGTGTCAATCCATCTCATTGAGGACCTTCCTCTTTTTCACCGCCTCTCCAAGCATGATGTCCTTCTCTGGGTACGGGTCTCTCCTGACAACATGTCCAAAGTATGTAAGATAATCCTTGCCTCTAAGGAGAACTCTGGCCTTAATTCTTCCAATATAGATTGGTTTGTCCTTTTAGCAGTCCATGATACTTCCAATATTCCATTCTAATGCCAGAATGCAAAGCCATCAATTCTAGAGTCTTCTGTATTCACTGTCACTCTTTCACATGCATATGATGCAATGTAGAATACCATGACTTGGTGACTTGGATCAGGCAAACTTTAACCCTAAAGAAACATCTTGCCCTTCAATTTTGTTTCTCTTCAAGCCTTTAAGACCCAGATGCTATATCTTTTAATAACCAGGCACCATCCACCTTCTTCACCACATTTGCTTATGCACACATTTTGTCTTCAGTGATTGTCCTGGGAGGGTGGGCATCACAGAATGACAGTTTTTTAGAACAAAGCATTTTTCTATTGAGGGAGGGTATGAGCAGGGGATTGAAGTCCAGCTGCTATCTCAGTGTATTTCTATGTCAATATATATATGCCAATATCTCCAGCAGAGAAACAACAAGCCCACATGGAAGAAGCATACCATCTGGGCCAGGTAACAGGCATCAGAAGACCCATAACAAGCAAACAAACAAAACATATTGTTGAGAATGAGGGGAGTCGGAGGAGAGACCCAAAGCTCATCTGTAGACAATGGTACATTCCCCCACAGAAGGGTCACAAGGAAGGGATGAGTCAACCAGGGCACAGTAAAGTCCTGACCCCAGTGCTGCCTCCCACTTTGGATTAGACCAGAGCATGTACACAGGTATAGATAAGAGATAGGAGCTCATGATACATGGAATCCAAGAGCAGGAAGGGGACTAGCAACACCAGAAGGGTGGGGAGAATGGGTGGGCAGAGGAGGAGAAGCGAGAACTGATCATAATGATTGACACACAACCACACCACCACCCCAATCCAGGGGGAAGAACAACAGAAACCATGGGAGAAGGAGACAGCGGCCAGGGTGAGATATGAAAACAACAATAATTTATAATCTATTAAGGGGTCATGAGGGTGAGAGGAGAGGGTGGGGGAAAATGAGGAGCCGACACTGTGAGCTCAATAGAAAGTAATTGTCTAGAGAAGAATGATGTCAACATATGTACAGATATGCCTGATACAAGTGTTTTATGGATTGTAATAGAGTTGTAAGAGCCCCCAGTAAAATGATCTTTCCATAAATAAATACAGAGCTCTTGTGCAGCAGATTTACTGAGTACAATACATCTTTTAATCTCTTTATTGCTGCTTCCAGGAGCATTGAGTGTGGATCCAAGGAAGACAAATCCTCGACAACTGCAGGCTTTCTCCATTTCCCATCATGCTACCTATTTGTCTAGTTCTGAAGAGCTTGGACTCCTTTACATTGTGGTACAATCCATACTGCAGGCTACATCCTTGAACTACATGAACAAGTGCTTCAAGTCCTCCTCTCTTCCGGCAAGCAAGGTTGTGCTATCTGCTTACCTCAGGTTGTGGGTTCCTAAAAATTGATGGAAAAATCTTTTACCTTTAATTTCATTTTTTCTATAAATTCAATCTAGGCCGGTAGATTTCAATAGGGAAAAATAATATAGCAGACTCAGTACCTCTTACCAACATGTCACGTGATATGTAACCGTGTCTCTACTAAGCAGAGATAACAGAGTGGCTCAAAGTGTTCACTGCAATGCTCCTTACTTCCATGCCAGAAAGTGGCAACCAGTCACAGAACAAAATACATGCTCAGGGCTTATCCTTATTGAAAATGTATTCAAAACTGTATCTTACTTTGTTATCAACATTTTTTAAAAGTAGCCAGATTATAGGTATTTTTCAAATATGGCAGAAAGACACCAAATCAAAGACTGTGGGATAGAGACGATGACTAGAGTCTTCTGCTTGGAGTTAATAGCTGAAGAAAAATGTGAACATTGGCACAACACAGCAATGCATTTAAATATGATTATGAGATTTTTTTATCAATACATCTTTTTTGGATGCTTAATCAATATCAGACTGCCAAAATTGGTAAAAATCTTCAATGAATTCATCTTTGAAGTACAAATCTAATTAATAGTATCAACTGGTGTTTCTTGCAGGAACCTGGATAGTACCCTATCACTGACATTGCACTTCAGAATAGCTCTTGAAATTCTCGTCTAGACCATCCCTTTCAGGTCATTGCTCCACAATTTCCCATCCTCAGCACAGTAGACTATATGTTTTTCTGAATCAAAATAACAAATATGAATTCATTTAAGCTTGCTTCTGCCTAGGATACCATTTTCTATATAGTATATTTAATTACTTGAATTTTATATCCTTTGTATAATCTATTTTTTGCGTCATGAGTAGGTGCTACTGTTTATGCCAGATGCTCCTGAAACCTTACTCCATCGTTTAATTAAAGGTGATTCTCCTTTGAGGATGCAGCTCTTCCCTAGTTTTAATTTGAATTTTAAAAGTGCAGACAAATAAGAAACAGTGTGGCATGGGTGCTAGGAATGATGCTGGAGATTCCATGGTAGAATTGTGCAAGAACAGTGACTTTCGCTGTAAATACTTTATTTCAACAACCGAAATGGCGACTCTACATATGGGCATTGCTGGATGACTTCAGAGGGATTAAATCGCTGGTATCTGTGGAAGATAGAGCCCAGGTGTCAACTGAACAAAAGGTCATCAACTACTCAAGGGTGAATTCAAGTGGAGTTTAAAGAAAATTACAACCAGTCTATGAGAGTATATGCCATCTGTATTTAGAAACTATGTATCTGAAGAATAGATGTGGCTGACTTAACACTAATGATGACATAATAGATGATTTTTAGCATCACCTCAAGGACGTTGTATATATAAAAATCAAAAGGTCTTGAAAACAAAAACACAAACTAAAAAGATCTCAGGGGATGCCAGAAGAGATAAACTTCCTTTTGAATGTCACGTAGCTCCAGTGAACCAAAGGAAAGCTGAAGGGAATGAGCAGACAGGAGATTTCAAATTCTTTTTCAAATTATTCTCTGTGTGTCATGATGTTTCTAATCAGTCCATTGATCAGAATTTTCTTTATTGAGGTAGAATCCGCGCGCAGTGTTGTAGTCTGCGATTGCCAGTAACTGTTTCATGTCATGTTGAGGTTCAGTAAGTACGTTTGGGTGTTTAGATATCACAGGACGTAAGTGAATCACCCGGCTTCTTGAAAACATGTTCTGCTTCATATATAGTCCAGCTGCTCAAAATATTTGCTTAAAATACATGTTCATTTAGTATTATGAAAGGATACAACCCTGGCCTATCCTTTCCCTGATTTTAAATCACATAGTTTCCCCTTTTTCTGTTTATTCAACTGCCTCTTGGTCTATGTACAAGTTCTCCATGAGCACAATTAATGGGCTTGAACTTACATTTTTTACAATGCTATTCATAATATCCTATCATCCACATAGTTTAACGTCTGCACGGTCCAAAAGCACAGGTGGAGGTAACTGTTACTGGACAGGATCCATCTGGCATTAGTGAGCTCCTGTTTTACATCCTTCTTAGAATCCCGCTATAATATCCGACATTTCTTTCTTGATATTTACTGCAGCTTTTCCCTCAGCACCCTTATACTATTGATTCTGGATTTGATACTACCTCCTGAAAATATTTATATCTACCAATTTTCCAGTACAATGATTTTCTTTATTCCATACATCTTAGTTTTATGGTTACTGCATCATTTAAAATTTTGCCCACAGTCTTCTTCACTTTTGAACTCCAAAGCTTGAATGTTTTCTTCAGTTTTTTTCACCTGTAGAATGCTAAATGGGTACTCCTCGTTCCCTTTCTTCTTCTTCCTCTTCTTCCTCTCTTCCTCCTCCTCCTCCTCCTCCTCCTCCTCCTCCTCCTCCTCCTCCTCCTCCTCCTCCTTCTTCTTCTTCTTCTTCTAACACCAGGGCTTAGCACAATGCATTGTGACAATTTTCTCCTTAGTCACTCATTGAAATAATGTGTTCAGGTCTTTTACTTCATTTATTCTTTCTTTAATTTTTGCTATACCTATTCTACATTCAAGGGCAAGTTTCTAAGTGGAGAGCAAATGCTTTGAAAATGATTAGGGCAAAGAATGTACGGATGTGCTTTATACAACTGATGTATGTATATGTATGGATTGTGATAAGAGTTGTATGAGCCCCTGATAAAATGTAAAAAAAAAAGAAATAAGAAGAGCTATCAATGCTAAGAAACAGATGTATGTATATCTATGAAGTAAAGGAATAAATCATATTAGAACTATGAAAAAAAAGAGCAAGTTTCAGAGTCTCTTCTAACTTCCTTTTGGTCTTTCTTTGTTGTCATTTTAATAATCTTTGATTTCATCACTTATGATGATTTTGTTGTCATCCTGCCACTTGTTTTCAATTGCTAATTACCTAAGATCATTAATGTCCAATGCATCAAATCTATTCTTGAGATGAGCTCTAAGTGAAGGCAGAAAATATTCTTCAGGTCATATTCCAGTCCTTGTGGACGTGTTTCAATTATAAATTGCATCAACTTGAATTTGCATATGAGTAATTGATAGTTGTAAGTTCCTAGCATTGTCTTGGCTGATGATATTGAGTTTCTCCACAGCCTCTCCTACATGTATGGTTGCCATTTATGTTTAAAGCAATATTTAGAATTTTTAAGTCATTGATCTTGCAAAATTCTTTCATGTAATCTCATCCCCTGTATCATTTCAATCACTAATGCTATCTTTTTACTGTGAGCAGTTTGCAACATCTGTAGATTCATCCAGCAAATGCTAAATATTGGAAGTGGAACAGATTTAATTTTACTGGTGTACTCGACCAATAATATCAGCAGACCTGTCATCTATTCTTCTGCAAACAGGATCATTAGATAAGGAAATTGCACTCAATTTTGTCTCTGATCATAACTCGAGCAATGTCTTTGGCCGCTGGCAACAGCAAATCCTCAGCAATGGTGTGAGGTTTCACAGCTCTGGCGATTCTGAGTGCCACCGAATATGAAGCTTCAATGGTTTCTATGTTTTGTTTGTGGTCCTTGCCACCAGGGTCAAGTCTGGCGCTCTTGAGTCCATCAGCTTTGCTTCTAAAATAGTTGGTATCTTTTCTGGTAAAGCTCGCATGCGTTATCAAAATGGCATTTTAGTTTGTTCGGCTTCATAGATTCAGCTGATAGAACTTCAAAACAGATAACACATTGCAGTTTCTTAATTCCTCCTGTAATTATTGAGGTAAAACCATACTGTAAAAAATCCTCACTATATTTTCTTTTCTTAATGTTCTCTACACGATCCATTGTCATGGGATGGTTTGCTAATGAAAATAATATATAACAAAAACTTTAATAATACAAAAGATGATACATGGCATAGTTCAATCATTACATTTCATTAAAGTTTTCTATGATTTACCATTCTCAGTGTTCTTTTTTTTTATATACCTATAACTATAACAAGGGGACAGTATTCACATTAACCACCAGTGAATATAAAAAGACTGATCAGCATCCAGATTAAGTTCCCCTGGTACAGATTTTTTTTGCAGTAGTTGATGATTTTACAGAACATGATTTTACATTTACCCAGTAATTATAATTCACGAAGTGTCATTCAACCTCCAATACTGCTGCTTTCAACATAGTAGCTGCTTTTAACAGAGTAGCTGCTTTCTACAAAGTAGCTGCATTCTATACATGGATGACTGGTCTGCATAAGTACATTACTGTACGAACCCTCTCACATATACCTCTATGTGTATGGGGTATATGTGATGGGGTTGGTGCAATGATGTCATCATGCTGGCCACTTGTATGTGGGCATGTCTGCATGTGGGCAGACTCACCTGGAGATGGATAGGGGAGTAGTGTTTTGGTTCCCAAGACCATTGGAAATACCAAATGTACTCTAGTATAAGCTGACTTGAATATCAGCTGAGGCACGTAATTTTACCACAGAAACCACATTAAAAATGTGCTGAAAATGCAGCTTATACATGAGTATATAAGTTACTTATATTCTTCCTGATTCACACTAAACATGATGCCAATTATATTTCATTAATCAGTTGTCACTGGGATACTCTGTGCATTTTCACGATTTCTGTAATGAAGTAACACAAAATGGGTAGCATAATACAGTACCAATTTATTCTCTCAGAGTTTTGGAGCTTGATATTTGAAAATAAGGTATCTGATCTCCAAGCACATAGGGGAGACTATTTCCTTGTCTATTTTTAACAATCTGGTGATTTCTGGTAAACCATAGTGTTACTTACTCTGTCTCTGTTTTAACATTTTCCAAATGCCTTTTGTGTTTCTTGTGTCTTCACATGATTTTCTTAAAAGGACATCAATCATTAAATGCAACAACTTTCCTAATCCAGAATGGCCCCATCTTGATTATATCAGTCAGAACCTATCTATAAATAAAATCACCTTTGCAGATTCCAGAATTTAGGTTGGGTCCCGATTCAACCCAATGTACCTGGTGACAGATTCCATCATATCTCATCATAAGCCAGCAAATGGGAGACTGATACTCTGTTTCAAACTTTGCAGTACTGTCTTTTTATCTTTTGAGATCCAGTTAAAGGATTAGATTTTATCTGGTCTGTGCTATTCTCCAGATTTCGTTACGAGGCACATTTATCTTTAAGTTAATCTTTAAATATCAGATTTCTGTGGCACATTCAAGCGCTTAACTTAATTTTCTAGAAATATTTCCAGTAACAGAAAAATCAACTGAGGATAAAAATAAGCTATTTTGAAATTTTAAAATGTTTTTTGGCCATATCCTTATATTATATCTGAGATTGATATCAATCCACTTTTTTGGGTGTCAAAAATTATTGTGACAAAGCCAACTATGAAGTTGGTAGTCTGAAATAGAACTTCAGTAGCAATACATTTTTTGCTTACCCTTTCACTATAAATTTTCTGTCATTTCAGGTTTGATTGCTTAGGCTTAAATGATGAGTTTTGCTAATTTTTACCTAATAAAATATATTTGTGAGCTGGTTGACTTTGAAAGGTGGTGTACTTAGTAGGTCACTTCCTTGGATTGGCATTAGCACTAGAACAGTGATCACCGAACAAAATACAAAATGCATCTGGGAACTCAAATATTAGGGGAAATGATGCTTAGATTGACCTTCTCATCTTTACTTAAGTTTTTAAACCCAATAAAAATTTCACTTTCCCCAGGAAATCTTCTTCCTGGATTTCCCAAGAAGACAAAATTCTCAATTTTTTTGTGTGTTTCACCATTATCTAGGTAAATTCACTGTCGCTGACTTGACTCCAATTCATGTTGGCCCTACAGAATAAAGGAGAGCTAGTCCACAGCCTTCCAGAGACATTAAAGCTGTATACGAGCACTCACCCTCCTTCGCCCACAAAGATGCTTGTGGTTTGAACCACCAACCTTGACATTTCGGGTCCAACAATTAAACCACTATAACATTAGGTTTCCTTCAGCACACAACCAACGGCTTAATAAATGATTTGCAAGTAAATGTATAAAACATAAAGGTTTTAAATGATCAAATTGAGTAGGCATAATAAACACTTATTTATAATTAGTAAATAAAAATAAAAACTTTCAGAGATAAAAAACCCTCTCATTTCAAAATGATGAACACATACCATAAGTAACTGATTACAAGGATCCACATGTGACCTCTTCCCTGGGAGAGGGACAGCAGAGAAGGGGGGAAGGGAGACTCCGGATAGGGCAAGATATGACAAAATAACGAGGTATAAATTACCAAGGGCACATGAGGGAGGGGGGAAAGGGGAGGGAGGGGAAAAAAAAAGAGGACCTGATGCAAGGGGCTTAAGTGGAGAGCAAATGCCTTGAGAATGATTGGGGCAGGGAATGTATGGTTGTGCTTTATACAATTGATGTATGTATATGTATGGATGGTGATAAGAGTTGTATGAGTCCCTAATAAAATGTAAAAAAAGAAAAGAGGAGAAAAAATGATTAGGGCAAAGACTGTACAGATGTGCTTTATACAATTGATATATGTATATGTATGAACTGTGATAAGAATTGTATGAGCCCCTAATAAATTGTTAAAATTTAAAAAAAAAGAATAAGTCATTTTTATGAATTCTGGTTTTAGTACTTTATTACGGATTGAAGTGTATAAACAGCAGAATATGAGAGAAGAGGCTATCCACTTATTTGGAATTAGCCACTGAAAACCTTATGAGTAGCAGCAGAACTTGTTAGAAATACCACTTGAAGGTGAGCTCTTCAGTTCTAAAGCACTCCAAACACGGCTGAAGAAGCTCCCTCTCCAAGCAGATTTGTCCATAAGAATGGGGACTGGTAATAGCTTCCACGGCCGTCATTTGTGGATAGCATATGACTCAAAATAGGAAGAAAGAGCTGAAAAGATCTAGTCATAACTGGAACTCGAAATGTATACACTGTAAATCTAGGAAATTTGGAAGTCATCAATGAAGAAATGGAATACATAAAAATCCATGTCCTAGACCCTCTCAGTCTCACTGCCCTAGAGTCCATGGCAACCCTCAGTGACAGGATAGAATTGCCTGCGTGCTTTGGAGACTCGAACTCTTTCTGGGATCAGAAAGCCTTGTATTTATTCCACTGAGTAGCTGGTAGCTTTGAACTGCTGATTTTGTAGTTAGCAGCTCAATGCATAAATCCTAGGCATTAAGGAACTGACATAAACCAGTATTTTAAATCAGGCAATCATATGCTTTACTCTGGAGGGATTAACAGAGCCAGGAGGAAGGGCTTCACATTCCTCATCAGAAGGGACATTTCAAGCTACATCTTAAAGTACAATGAAGTCTGTGAGAGTAGACTATATATATATATATATATATATATATATATATATATATATATATATATATATATATATATATATACATACATACATACATATATATATATATATATACATTCAAGGAAACCAAGTCAATACCTCTATTATTCAATTTTACCCACCAATCACTAAAGCTAATGCTGAAGAAATGAAAGAATTCTACCAGATTCTCCAGTCTGAAATAGATCAACCACATAAGCAAGATGCATTGATAATAATTGGTTATTGAAATAAGAAGTTTGGGTAAAAAGTGGAAGAAACGGTATTTGGAAAATATGGCGCGGGTGACAGAATTTTGCAAGACTAATGACTTCATCATGGCGAAGACTTTTTCCAAAAACAGAAAGTGACTACACACTTGCACTTCTCCAGATGGAACATTTAGGAATCAGATCGACTACATCTGTGAGAAGAGAAAATGAAGAAGCTGAATCTTGGCATTAAAGTGAGCCCAGAGGCTGGCCTGGAACATAATGTGAATGTTCAGGTTGCAGCTGAAGAAAATGGAAACAAGGGCACAAGAGCCAAAATAAAGAACAGACTGGACTCATTGAATACTAATTGACAGAAGGTTTGAAAATCTGTGGGATGATATCAAGAACATTATATATTAGGAAAGTACAATGTTATTAAAGATACAAGAAAGAAAGAAAAGATCAAGGTGGTAGAGGAAACTCTGAAATGGACCCTTAATTGTAGATAGCTAAGACAAAAGGGAGAAACCAAATAAAGTCCTGAACAGAACCTTTCAAAGGACAGTGTGAGAAGGAAAAAAAAAAAATATATATATATATATAATATAATGAAATGTTTAAAGACCTAGAGTTAGATCTCCAAACAGAAAGGACACTCTCAGTATATCTTAATCTGAATGACTAACAAAAAAAAAAATCAACCTTGGAAGGACAATGGGCAAAGTTTTGAACAATACAGGATTAAAGGTGGATGAAATCCACAGGTTTATTTTAAAAGAACTTATCTTCCACCACTTTAGGAAGTGGCATATAATCAAGAACTGATGTTCCTGATGGAAAAAATCCAGGCTGCAGGGAAGGTAGTCAGGAAAGCAAGCTTTCAGAATTGATGGATGACAAGTTGAAATACTTCAACAAGGTGATGAAGCACTACATGTACTTATGCAAAAAAAGTAAGACAGCTGACTGGAAGAGACTCATATTTGTACCCATTGCAAAGAAACATGCTCCGACAAATTTTGAAAATTATCACACAATACCACATGCAAATAAAATGTTGTTGAAAATCATTCAACAGTTATTGCAAGTTTATGGACAGGGTGTTGCCAGAAATTCAGGCTGAATTCAGAAAAGGGCTTGAAACAAGTGATGTCATTGCTGATGTCAGATTATTCTTGACTCAAAGCAGAGAACACCAGAAAAAACTTTTGTTTACTTGTGTTTCATTGACTTTGAAATGGTGAGCAGACAAATGTGTAACCACTTCCTCACTAGTGTTCCCTTATTGTTACCTATACTCGGTCAAAATTTGGAACCTTTGAGACAATTTTTTTAACACAATTTACAAAATCTGTCGTCGTTGAGAGGAGGATCCCTGCTGGCATAGTGGTTATGCATTGGGCTGCAAACCAGAGTCAGCAGTTCAAAATCACCAGCCTTTTTACTCCCATAAAAAGTTATAGTCTCTGAAACCCACAGGGTCAGGTCTGTCTTTTTCTATGGGGTTGCTGTGAGTTGCCATCGACTCGATGGCTGTGAGTTTGGGTTTTGGTTTCTTGACTGAAATGTCCCAGTTTTAGATCCATATTCTTTATGATAATAGGCATAATATTCCAGTCAAAATAGAAGGTCGGACATTTAAGACATATCCAAAGGAAAAAAAACTGTTCACTTTACCTTTGATAACGTGGCACATTTAACCACACTCTGAGAAGAATTCTGCTTCTGGACACACTCCTTTTCGCTGTGACCAATACACCGCTGTAGACGGGGGTCTACCCTCGAAACTGGAGCCTGATACCTTCTTTACTGAAAATTGTGTCCTTTCCTCTGGATCTCAGACATGCTTTCCATCAAATTAACAAACTATTTCCCATGTGCCAGTACTATCTACATCGTTGCTGTAGAAATCAAGATATGATACTCTCTCCTATGTATCAATGATTTTTTTCCCTAGTGAGGACTCAGTTGCTATTTCAAAGATGGAAGAGCAGATTCTGTCTCAACGATTACTCTTTCTCCATGTCTCTATAGGGTTAAAAGCAGAAGAAACTATTTTCAGAAAAAACCAAGATAATATGATTATATTGTTTTATGTATCTAGGAAATACATAGCTTAGGGGTAAGAATATGATATCATTTAACAGGTTTTTTTCTGAAGATATATAAAGTATATATAAAAATCATAAAACATATAATTGACTTTGATAATCGATTCAAGAAAGTGATTAGAGCTTGTTTTGCAAAACCAAATCCACCCCCACAAACAAAAGTATGACACTGGACATGCCCTTAGAGAAGGGTCTCAGGGAGGAGGCGATGTAGCAAAGATGAAAAATACAACTTTCTTCTAGTTCTTAAATGCTTCTTCCTCCCCCACTATCATGATCCCAATTCTACCTTGCAAGTCTGGCTAGACCAGAGGATCTACATTGGTACAGATAGGAACTGGAAACACAGGGAATCCAGGACGATGATCCCTTCAGGACCAGTAGTATGAGTGGCGATACTGGGAACGTAGAGGGAGGGTGGGTGGGAAAGGGGGAACCAATTACAAGGATCTACATGTGACTACCTCCCTGGGGAACGGAAAACAGAAAAGTGGATGAAGGGAGATGTCACACAGGGCAAGATATGACAAAATAATAATTTATAAATTATCAAGGGTTCATGAGGGAAGGTGGAGTGAGGAGGGAGGGGGGGGGGAATGAGGAGCTGATCCCAGGGGCTTAGGTGGAGAGCAAATGTTTTGAGAATGATGAGGGCAATGAATGTACAAATGTGCTTTACACAATTGATGTATGTATGGATTGTGATAAGAGTTGTATGAGCCCCTAATAAAACGATTAAAAATTTTTTAAAGTAAAAAGCCAGAAGGAAATAAAAAAATAAATACATTTTGCCAAAAAAAAAAAAAAAAAGCCTAAGCGTAGGCAGCAACTAGGGATCATATAGAAGCACGATGATTTTGATTGTGTTTATTTCTTGAAGACAAGTTAAACACCATATGGTATGGAAAACATAGATTTTTGTGGTCTGAAATTTGCTCTTATTAATCATATAAAGTTCAGAAATCATGTTTATGAGTTTGTATATTAAAATGCACTTCCTTTTACTTTCCCTAGTCCTTAAAGTAAGTTAGTGTTCTTATTTTATACATGGAAAAACTGAGAGGTTTAAGTGATTCACCCTGGTACAGAGCTAACAAAAATTTAAACCTATTTTTAAAGTTTATGAGTTATTTGTTCTAAAATATTATCTATCAAGATATTAATTAAACCATCTGGCCTGTGGTACAGAGTATAGAAAAGAGCAGCCACTGATAGTTTGTCTTCTGCTTGCACAGAGTGAGAGTCTGATGTGCATGAGTTTCCCTTCTATTGTCTTTTAGCACAGGAGTAAGTCGTGGCCTTCGTGACTCCATTGGCACAATTGGAATAAACAGCGGAAACGCTAGCATAATTGTCTATTGTTGTGCTTCTATAAGTAAAACTTCTGTAATTTATTTTTAAAAATTACCTTTCCTTCCTACAGTCTAAATTTGTGTTCTTTGCTAAAACCAATGTCTCGATGAGTTCACATTAGAGTTTATGAAGAATTACAAGTAATTTATTTATTATTATTTCAAATTTCAAAATTCTGAAGTAAACTTTAAAATATTTGGAAGAACAGTTACTTCTGTGGAACAAGGGATACAACACTAAGTGAAATTTAAGAGTTTACAATTCACTCAAAGACAAAACTGATATATGTGGCATTATTGGAATAATGAATGTCTGGGTTTTAAATGAGTTGTCAAAGCAGAGCAAAAACTCAGGATTAGTAAAGAAGATGTGAAACTCTAATGATATGCAAGAAATATGACTTTACATGCAGAAAGCCACAAAAATATGTAAAAATAGTTAGAGACAGTGAAAAGATTCTGTGATGTTGCAAGATGTAAGCTGCACATATAAAATCAACTTAATTTTTATATACTAAGAGACCTCTGACAAATAATGAAAAAATATGGTTTACAATCACCACTCAAATGATGAAATACTTAGGAATAAATCTAATGAGAGAAACTGAAGATCTGTACAAAGAAAACTATAGACCACTGTCACAGAAACCAAAAGAGACCTGCATGAAAGGAAGAATAGTCTATGTGCATGCATAGGAAGATTTACAAAATGAGAATGTCAATAAAACACAAAACCATCTGTAAATACAATATAATTGTGGATCAGATACAAACTGCCTTTTTAAAGAAGTGGAAAAACTATTCATTAGCTTTGTATGGAGAGGAAAGGAACTCAGAATAAATAAAAACTCCTTAAAAAGAACAAAGTAGGAAGGCTTTCATTACCTGAACTCAAAATCTATTACCTAGTCACAGTAGTCAAAAAAGCCTTCTATGGCTACAATGACAGCTCCATAGACAAATGGAACAGAATAGAAAACCCAAAAGTAAACCCAACCACTTATAGGCAAGTGATCTTCAGCAAGAGGTCAGGAAACAATAAACAAGAAAGAGATATTCAACAACTATTGCTGGTAAAATAAATAAAACAGGGCCCATACCTCATCCCATGTACAAAGCCCAACTCCAGACAGATCAAAGACCTATGGTCAATTCCAGAGCTATAAAGATTACCAATGAGAAAACAAGGACAAACGTAGGAGCCCTACTGCAGGGAATGGTCACACGATGAACGACAGCAAAGGAATCACCTGCAGGAGAAGACAAAATAGAGGACCAGGACCTGATGAAAATAAGACATGTGCATCAAATAACCCCATCAAAGGGTTAAACGAGAGCCCATGGACTTGGGAGCAATACTTAGCAATAACATAACAGACAGACGGGACTACACTTTAAAGTCTACAGAAAACTTCAATACCTCAATAAGAAAACACACAAAAAAGATAATCAGTGGTTTGTTGTTGTTGTTTTGTTGTCTGGTTGTATACTGTTGCTTTGTTTTTCCTCTGTTTTGTT
Organism: Tenrec ecaudatus; assembly: GCF_050624435.1. Taxonomy (NCBI): domain Eukaryota; kingdom Metazoa; phylum Chordata; class Mammalia; order Afrosoricida; family Tenrecidae; genus Tenrec; species Tenrec ecaudatus. The sequence continues at coordinate 24,532,011 of NC_134539.1, read as the reverse complement.
TTTGTGCGTGTTATTATCTCCATAGGTCTGTTTAAATAAGACAGGCTGGATGAACTATCTGGAGGAAAAACAGCAGGACCGACAGTTCCAGGGGGACTTGGGAAAGGGGGAGATGGGGGGGGGGTGTAAGGAAGTGGTGTTAACAAACCCAGGGACAGGGAACAACATGGGATCCAAATTGGTGGTGAGCGGGGAGTGGCAGGCCTGGTAGGGAATGATCAAGGGTAAGGTTACCTAAGGAAGAGGTATAGCTGTAACCCAGGTGGAGACGGAGCATGGTAGTGGGGCAGGAGGAAAGTCAAGGGAAATAGAGGAAAGAGCTAGGAGGCAAAGGGCATTTATATAGGTCTAGACAAAGACATGTACATGCAAATGTATATATGAGGATGGGGACATAGATCTATGTGTCTATATTTACAGGTTTAGTATTAAGGTGGCAGAAGGACCTTGGGCCTCTACTCAAGCACTCCCTCAATGCATGAATACTTTCTTCTATGAAATTGGCATTCAATGATGCTCACCCTCCTGACACAACTGCTGAAGCCAAAGCGGGTGAACAAGTAAATGTGGTGAAGAAAGCTGATGGTGCCAGGCTATCAAAAGAGATAGTGACTGGGGTCTTAAAGGCTTGAAGATAAACAAGCAGCCATCTAGCTCAGAAGCAACAAAGCCCACATGGAAGAACACACCAAACTGTGTGATCACGTGGTCCCGAAGGGATCAGTTATCAGGCATCAAAGAACAAAAAATCATATCACTGGCTGCATACCTCCATGATATGATCGCTGAGGACAAACAGGTACATACGCAAATGTGGCGAAGAAAGCTGATGGTGCCTGGCTATTAAAAGAGATAGTGTCTGGGGTCTTAAAGGCTTGAAGGTGAACAAGCGGCCATCTAGCTCAGAAGCAACAAAGCCCACATGGAAGAAGCACACTGCTTGTGCGATCACGAGGTGTCAAAGGGATCAGGTATAAGGCATCATCAAAAAAAAAAAAATCTTACCATAGTGAATGAACGGGAAAGTGCAGAGTAGAGACCCAAAGTTCATTTTTTGGCCACTGGAGATCCCCTAACAGAGGGGTCTAGGGGAGCAGATTAGTCAGTCAGGGTGCGATGTAGCACCAATGAAGAACACAGCTTTGCCCCATATCCTAGATGCTTCCTCCCCGCCAACTACCATGATCCTAATTCTACCTTGCAAGTCTGGATAGAGCAGAGGTTGTACACTGGTGCATATAGGAGTTGGAGGCACAGGAAATCCAGGGTGCATGATACCTTCAGGACCAGGGGTGTGAGGGGTGATACTGGGAGAGTAGAGGGTGAGTGGGTTGGAAAGGGGGAACCGATTACGAGGATCTACATGTGACCTCGTCCCTGGGGGACGGACAACAGAGAAGGGGGTGAAGGGAGACGCCAGGTAGGATAAAATATGACAAAATAATAATCTATAGATTATCAAGGGCTCATGAGGGAGGGGCAAGGGGGTAGGGAGGTGAAAAAAAGAGCATCTTATGCAAAGGGCTTAAGTGGAGAGCAAATGCTTTGAAAATGATTAGGGCAAAGATTGTACAGATATGCTTTATACAACTGATGTAAGTATATATATGTATGGATTGTGATAAGAGTTGTATCAGCCCCTAATAAGTTGTTTAAAAATAAAATAAAAAGGGAAAAAAACTCTACAGAAAACTTCAATACCTAAATAGAAAACACCAAAAAAAGATAATCCAATTAAAAAGGGGATAAAAGACATGAACAGACAATTCACTAAAAATCACATACAAATGGCTAACAAACATGAAATAATCACCCATGATCAACACCATCCAGAATCAAAATCAAATAAATGATGGGATATCATCTTACATTGACAATGATGGCCTAATTTTAAAAGTCACAGAATATAACTTGTGGAGAGCGTGTGGAGAAGCTGGCACACTTATGCTGCTGGTAGGTCTGTAAATATCTACAACCATTGTGAAAAATGATATGGTGCTGCCTTAAACGACTGGGAATAGAAATCTCATAGAATCCAAGAAGATCTCTGCTGGGCACTGGGAAGTTCAACCAGACACAGAGGAGATGAGAAGATTTTAAAACCACCCTTTAGTAAATATGGATCTTGAAGTACACATACTTGAGAAACTAATAGCAGGTATAAATTTTAGATCTACTTTTTATCTAGAATTTTTTGTTTATGCTGGCTTTTGGGCATTTAAATTTTTTTAGTGATGGTCTTGGGGATTTAATTCACATATTAATTTATTTTAGGATAATCCTACCTATATTAGGATAGCTTGTGAATTTTATCCTCTCGTGTGGTTCTTTTCCTCTTTTGTATTATTATTATTCTACAAATTTTGTTTTCTTATGAAACCATGGGCACCACTTATAATGATTATTTCTGCAGTTGTCTTTCAAATAATTTCGGGAAAGAAAAGAGTTCTTTACAAGAAATTTATTCATATATTTTATACTTACATAAGCAGTAATTATTACTGGTTCACTTTAAATCTTTGGGTATTATCATATTTCTACTACTGGAATTTTATTATAGAAGCCCTTGATATATGAGTTGGTTACTTACTGCAAGTTTAAAAGATCAAGCTCACAAGTGGCTCCAGGAGAGAAGAAGGAGGTTTGCTGCTCCTGCAATGATGTACAGCCTTGGCTCTCTAAGGAGGAGATCCCAACCCTGCCTGACAGGCTTGCCAGGAATTGGACTCAGCTCCATGACAAGAAGCTTTGAATGGTTAATTGAATCCTAAGGGATTCCCATTGGTATTTCTAGAAGACAGAACTACTGGAGATAAATTTACTTAGTTTTATTTGTCTGAGGTTTTAAATTTATTTCAGTTTTGAAAATTCCCTTCCTTGGATATAAAATTATTGCTTCAGTTTCCTTTTCTTTTGGCACATTGAGTACCATAGTTAGTCAAGAAGTATTCCTGTAAAATAATAGGAACCTTTATGGAACAATAACAATATAATAGAGAGCCATTGTTTTTCTACGTATCCTCCATCTTGGTTCGTACTCTTCTGAAGGGCGGGGAGGTTTCCATCTCTCTAGTGAGTCCCAGAAGAATTCTGTATGCTGTGATTTATACCACATGAACTTATAAAATTTATGAGTTATTTGTTCCAAAATATTGTCTATCACGATATTAACTAAACCATCTGGCCTGTGGTACAATGCAGAGAATAGATCAGAGTATGCACTGATAATTAGTCTTCTGTTTTTTCAATCATCCCCCAAGCTTGAGGAACACAGAGAGACGTCTGAGGGCTCAAGAGCATGGCTCTGGGGTAGATGGAGTCATGGCAGTTCTTGCTACAATAGAACAAGGACCAGGTACATTTTGATTGTAGCATTTTCTCAATGCCACTCTTCCGGTCTTTTCCTTACTAAGAGAGTTTTCATTTTTCTGAAAAGTTCTGCCTAGTAAATCCCAATGATCATCAAGATTATCCTTTTTGAGAATCTCCCAAATAATTGCCTTAACCTATAATACATTTTCAATAAATATTTCTTCAAAGAATCAAGTGCATAAACGAAGATGTTTAAAGTGGCTTTGACTTTTGTCATTTTTCTAGTTTATTCAATCATTTCCTCTCCTCTCTCCCCTTTTGTCCTTGCAGACGATGCTACATCTAAAATGAATAAGAGAAGCTTGGCTGATCCAGAGATCACACTACAACTCTACCTTCCTCTGGCCCATGACCCTGAGTGGTAGGCCACACGACTTTACCAAAAACAACAACCATGAAAATGACAATAAAAGCAACAAGAAAACAACCCAGAGCCATTTTTTAGTGAGAAAATCACAACTCACAGTGACCTATGAGTTCTCAAGGTTTGAAATCTTTATGGAACCAGGTGGACACACTCTTCTCCCCATGGAGGGGATTTAAAGCGGAGACCTGTCAGTTGTCAGTCAAGGGCTTTAACCAGTGTGACACCAGGGCTTCTTGTAGGCCTCTAGCAAGACTGAAAAAACTGCGGGCGAGTTTTTGATAAAATGCAATGTGGAAAACCTTAAGGGTGATCCTGAACTCCATGTTACCATTCTTGCAGTTTCTGGGAAACTTTGATGATTCCCACTAAGCAGTAACTGTTAGGACACCTTTTCACCTATGTGGATAGGCAACCAGGTCACGTGCACCTGGTGAATTAAATTCTACACAGAGAATGCTTATGTTCACGAAGAATGTAGGTTTGCCAAAGTGTGGTGTTACATAAAGTAAAATTGCATTAATAAAATTATTGTTATGCTTTAATCTTCAAAAGAGGCTCCAAGGAGAAATGCTTTGTACTATGCAATGGGAGAAAATTGGGCTGTGAAAACTCATTGAAACCACAAAGGAAGGCTGTATGTAATAAAATCAAAATGCTTTAAATGTATAAACCAGGGGAGGTGACTTCTTATCACAATATAACTCATTTTAGGCGAACTTTTATGTGGCCGTTACTGGCAATATTAAAACTTTTAAAATATTGACCCTATTACTATGAATGTTAAAATAAATCCACTAATTTGGGGGCTGATCCAGATGGAGAATTTTTTTTTTTAATGAAGTTATAACATCATTGATTCCCTTTGAGGTCTCTTAGACACTCAATCATCACATTCGTTCTCCTTTTATCTGACTCCGCTAATTATTGAGTTCTCGCCCGCTTCTCCTCATAGCTACATCATTAAGCTAATAGAGGTGAGGCCACTATTCACTGGGCATGTGGTACTCACGGAGTGTCTGTTTAATTCTGCTAAAAACGCACAATTGAACAGGCTATCGTTCCCATTCTTTCAGTTATGATAGGGCTTAATAGGCGTATGAAAAAGTATTACAAGGATTTTAAGAGATATAATTATGCTATAGGGGAGAAAAATGAAAATAAAGCAACTAGTGTATTCTGGAGCTCCTAATGAAGTTTTCAGAAAATAGGAGGTACTGAGGTTGGCATTCCAGGAAAAATGTGATTTTAGTGGAAATAAAAAAGAAAAGGAAAAAGATAGAGGTTGGCTTTTCTTTTTTTTTTTTTTGAGTGAGTGAGTGAGTGAGACAGTGAGTGAGACAGTGAGTGAGTGAGTGAGTGAGTGAGTGAGTCAGTCAGTCAGTCAGTCAGTCAGTGAGAAAGTGAGTGAGTGAGTGAGTGAGTGAGTCAGTCAGTCAGTCGAGGTTGGCTTTTCATGCAGAATACTATCAGCAAAAATTCACAGGTGAAGATGTGAAAGAACATGAAATGTGGGGAAATGGAAACATTCTGAGTAACCAAAGTATACTATACATGGAGGGGGTGAGCAACAAAGATGTTACTCTCAAATAAAATAGATACTATGTTATAAAAGGCACTATATGTAAATGTAAGAGATTTTGGAGAACTTCTGAATATTTCTTAAATAGAAAATTATTATTTGAATTTTGATAATAATATTTACTCATTAAAACTTGTCTTTTTATGTTTCTTTCGTAGGACAAGTTCCAAAGTGTGCAAGGACCACTTATGTGACAAAGGTGTTACTCCTTCCTGAGTGTTTCACATTTTTATTCTGGATTTCATCTGAACACTTTACTTGCGATGGCTCATCACAAGGTATTGCTAAAAAATATATAGACCATTAGTAAAAAGGTATCAACACATGAAGTGTTTGTTTCTCAGCATCAGCTCCATCCAGGTCTATAGATTTTTGAAGGTGGTGTTTCCAATTCTAGCCCTCCCCTGAAACATTCTGTACTCCTGGATATGTACCACGTCAAACCAGCAGGGTTGCATCCATAAGGACTCAAAAATTGTTCTTTTTTTAAGGTGTTGCCTTAGGGGAATGGACGCAAGGCATTCTGGGGTACGATCAGGTGGTGGGATGGATGGGGTATGGTCTCACAAAGAAAGTCTCAGGAGGCCGCCCGTGCTAACTTTGAAGAATGCACGGGTAAATTGTTGTGATAGGTTAAAAAAAATCCTTGGCATAATTTTCTTGTCATTTTTCTTACTTAGAGACTTTTCAATTTCCTGAAAGCTTTTTCAAAATAACCTCCCATGACCATCCTATGTTGTTCAAGATAATCTATCAATAAAGCCCCTTAGGGACCCCAAGAGAAACAGGTTGCCATAATTTTCCGAGTTGACTTCTCTGCCTTGATTTTAGCTGGACCAGCAGATTCCCTCAGATGCCCCCGATTTGAATAGACCTTGCTCTCTGGATTTCACTAATAAATCCAAGATTTATCCTACTATCATTCCATAAAATCATCTTCATTAGCTGTGATAAAAGACTGAAAGAAAGATCTGCATTTTTGCCTAGCTGATCTTTCTGCCACACTTTTCCCCCCATCAAGCTGGAAGTTGGCAGAGGACAAGATGTTAACTTAAAAGTGGAAATGTCCAACCAAATGTCAAATTTCAGTAAGTAGGATATCTATGATTTTACATTTTTTCCTGCCACTTCCTGGTTTTCTGCCACCACTTTTTCATTCATGGAGATTGATAGGCTTCCTCTCTGTACAACACTGAGGTCTCGCAGGTCCGTCGTATACCCATTGCTGCATGGGGTTTAGTTGGCATTCCTGACAACACATTGCAAAGTCTCAACGATTCAGAAAGATACCCACTTGAGTTTGTTTAAAATCCAACATTAGCCTGACCTCAAAATCTCTTTTTACATTCACATAACGTTTTAGGGTCCCTGAAGGAATTCAAGAACATGGAGAAAACTTTCACACCCACTACCACAGAGCTATGATGAAACATATTTTGTTGGGATAAACCCATTACTTGTATCAACTAGAGCCCTCGTAGCAATACATTTTGACTCAGATTGGTAGTTTGTTTTGCAATTGTTGCTTATTGCATGTGTTTTCATGCATCGACTCCGTGCCTTTTGGAAGAAAACGTGGTATGAATTTATACACAAATGAAATGTATTTGTGACTTAGATGATAATACTATGGATCAATTGATTTTACATAAAAGACAAATGCTTCAGCACGCACACTATCTATATCTCTGGTTATGTGTCTTACAAATTCCATGACTGTCTCAACTATATCAGAAAATATGTAGATCTCAATGGAACCTATTATTACTTTGGGAAATGTAGCACCAGAATAATCTATTTTTACACATCTTGTTCTACAGTACACAGGAAAATTTTCGTGTGTAGCTTTCAGCGTGAATACAATTTAATATTATTCCTTTATTCTAAAATTCCTGTTTCTCTGTCTCAAGTCAGAAGTCATGTAAACTGTTATACATACACATGTAATATATATTTCAGATTTGGAAAAGGTAGCTATTTGTAAATATTTGCCATCATACAGTTGAAATAAGTATATATGTGGAAGTATTGGTAAGTTAGCATACACTCACCATTATTTTTTTTGTTGTTGTTTTATTTTTATTTATTTATTTTTTAAATTTATTTATTTATTTATTTTAACAATTTATTGGGGCTGATACAATTCTTTTCACAGTTCATACATATACATACATCAATTGTATAAAGCACATCTGTACAGTCTGTTTCTGCCTTTGCCCTCAAATTGGTTCTGACTCCTATCAAGTCTGTGTAAATGAGCAAACCGTGGCTTTGTCCTCAGAAGCTTTCTTATGTTTAAGCCCCTTGTGGTGATGACTATGTCAATCTCTTTCTCTTTTTCATTCCCCCTCTACTTTATCAAAATGATGTTCCTTTTCCAGAGACTGGTCTATCCCGATAAATGTCCAAAGTACATTAGCTGAAGTTTTGCCTCCCTGTCTTCTAAGGAGCACTCTGGCTGCACTTCTTCCAAGGCAGTTCGGTTTGTTCTTTTCGCAGTCCACGGTACTTGCGGTATTCTTCTCCAGCACTACAACTGAAATGCCTTGATTCCTCTGTAGTCTGCCTTGTTCAATGCCAACTTTAACATGCATATGAGGTCAACTTTACCATGCATATGAGGCCAACTTTAACATGCATATGAAAGTACCACGGCTTGGATAAGGCACATCTTAGTCCTTAAAGTCACCTCCTTGCTTTTCCACATTGTTGTGAAGAGCTCTGGTACAGCAGACTTAATGCAATGTGCTGTTGGATCTCTTGCCTGCTGCTTCCGTGAGCATTGATTGTGGAGCCACGCACGACAACATCCTTGACAACTTCCGTCTTTTCTCCGTGTACAAGAAACTACCTCCGATCTTGATGTTGCACATTGCTCCGGTTGTGAGGATTGAGGCCTTCTTTACTTTGAGGTGTAATCCATCCGAAGGCTACAGACCTTGATCTTCACCAGCAGGAGCATCTAGTCCTCCTCACTTTCAGCTATAAAAGTTGTATGAACTGCGTATCATAGGTTAATAATTCCTCCTGGAGCCCTATGTCACGTATCATTGATATAATGAAGTTTCTCTGATTTATTTGCTCTGCAAAAAGTTTGAGTACCCACAGTGAGGATACAATTCTGCTGCGCACCTTTCTTGATTTTAAACCATGCGGCATTCCCTTTATCTCTTTCAACAACTTCCTCTTAATTCACATACAGCTTCCACATGAGCACAGTGAAATTTTTGGAATTCTCATTCTTCTCAAGACTATCCACAGGTTGACATGATCCCCACAGGAGAGAGCCTTTACGTAGTCAATGCAACACAAGTAAACATCTTTCGGGTTGGCTCTCCTTTGAGCCTGAATCCATCTGAGGTCAGCAACGATACCCTTTGTTTCATGTGCTCCTTCTGAAACCGCCCTGCATTTCTGGCAGCGACTTGTCTTTGTCAAGACACTCTGTTACTGTTGTTAGATGATCATTAAGCAAAATTTTATTTGCATGTGATTAATTATAATGTTCTGATTTTGAGCATTCTTTTGGTCACTTTTCTTTGAAATGGTACAAACATGGATCTATTCCAGTCAGGTAGTCAGTAACTGTGTCTCAAATTTACTGGCATATGATCGAATGTTTCCATCAGCTGATGGAAACATTTAAACTGGTATTCCTTCAATTCCTGGAGTCTTGTTTTCAGCTAATGTCTTCTGTGCAGTTTAGACTTTTCCTTCAGTACCATTTCTTCTTGATCATATGCCACCTCTTGAAATGCTTGAATGCCCACTAGGTTATTTTTGGTACTATGGTTCCACGTACATTTTCTATTTTCTTTTGCTATTTTCTACATTGTTTAGTATGTTTCCCATAACACTTCCAATATAGTAACTTGCATCTTGAATCTTTCTTTAGCTCTTTTAGTTTTAAATATGCTCAACATGATCTTCATTTTAGGATTTTGAACTCTAGGTCTTTGCACATTTCCTTATAATATTTTACTTTGTCTTCTCAAATTATCTTTGGAAATATACTGTTCAGCTGCTTTACTTTATCCTTCCTCCCGTTTGCCTTAGCCATTCTACAATTATGAGCAACTTACAGAGTCTTCTATGATATTCATGTTGATCTTTTTTTCTTTCATAGATTTTAACGATCTTTCGCTTTCTTTATGTAAGATGTTCATGAGGGCATCCCACAGCTCATCAGGTCTTCTGTCAATAGTGTTCCACTGAGTCAAATCGGTTCCTGAGGTGCTCAGCGTTGTATCTTAGCTCTTGTGGACATGTTTTAATTTTCTTCAGCTTCAACCTGAACTTGCATATGAGCCATCGATGATCTGCTCCACAGTCAGCCCCTGGCCAGGGTTTAGCTGCTGATATTGGGCTTCTTCATCATCTTTTTTCACAGATGTAGTCAATTTTATTTCTGTGGATTCCCTCTGGAGAAGTCCAACAATGACCTTTTAGGGTGTAAAATGCCTTTGTAATGAAGAAGTCATTGGTCTTGTAAAATTCTACGAGGATCTCAGCTTGTTTCTATCATCAGGCCATATTTCATGTTCTCACTTCATAGCTTTTCATGTCTAGATTCTTAATTACATTTTTCAAAGTTTTTGCATGTTTCAATTTTAACAAAAATAAATGTTTTTAATACTTGAGTTAGAAGTGAGATGACTTTTTAGAAATATCTTCTTTATTATTTAGGTCTTTCAAAATTCATGATATAAATTCATTTGTTTATGACCAAGTATTCCAGTTGAGCTAGCTGTAAGCTGACTTTTTCTTTTTTATCAGTGATGTGAAAGATTGGAAATTTTACAGTAGAAAAGCTTACTGTAAATAATCCATTAGAGGGAGAGTTATTAAGAAAGGAGCCGATGTAGTAGTAAAAACGAAAAGACTCCATGATGGACAAACAAGGGGAAGCTACTTGAAAGTGACTTTTCATTCACAACACTTTTAAAATTTATACTTGAATCCCCAAACTCTCTTTTCTACTGTCCTTGATGAAATCCTCGCCCCTTTTCCTGCCTGGTTTAACTCACTACTGTCCATTCCTTCTCAGGAATACTTACTTTTCAAAGGTGCTTCTATGCCAAGAACAATGATCATTCTACGCATTTAACAAAATTCAAGTGTAAGCTTTAACTTTTATAATCAAGTACCAATGGTTTATAAATTGAACATTTTCTAAATTTGTAAAGCAATTGTTTGGAAACAACCATAAAATTCCCTAATGTTTTCATAAGGAGCTTAGATGTAAGTAACAATAGTGATTTTTTTAGAAGAAAAGAGAAAAAAATGATTAGGGCAAAGACTGTACAGATGTGCTTTATACAATTGATGTATGTATATATATGAACTGTGAAAAGAATTGTATCAGCCCCAATAAATTGTTAAAAAAAAAAAGAATAAAAGACTACACCTTTAAAAAAACAAACAAACAAACAAAAAAAAACAATAGTGATTTTCAAAAAGAAATATGAAGGGCTTGCTTTACCTGGCCTTAGCACCTATTATACAGCCACAGGGGTCAAAACTGTAGTGTTGCTACAATGACAGATACTCAGACCAATGGAAAAGAACTGAAACCCCAGAAATAAAGTCATCAGAATACAGACAACTGATCTTTGATAAGGGCCCCACAAATATCAAATGGGAAGCAGATACCCTATTCAACAAGTGGTGCTGGAAAAAATGGATATATATACCTGCAGAAAATATGAAACAAGACCCTTACCTCACTCCATGCACAAGAATAAACTCAAGGTGGATCACAGAGCTTGAGATAAAACTGCAAACTATCAGGGCCATCAATGAGGGAATTGAGAGAAACCTGAGAACTTTGGCTCAGGGAATACATCGTCTATTGGAAATAGGGAAAGGCACAAACACAGAGGAAGCACAAATTGACAGGTTGGATATAATGAAGATAAAACACAAGTGTATATCAAAAGAATTCACCAAAAGAGTAACAAGAGAGCCCACAGATTGGGAAAACATCTTTAACAATGACATATCAGACAAAGGCCTTATTACTAAAATCTACAATACTCTGCTAACCTACAATAAGAGAAAAACCTAATTGCCCACAGAGGAGGTGGGAAAAGGACCTGACAGAAGTTTCACAGGGGCAAGAATCCAAATGGCCCCAAAACATATGACACAATATTTCTGATCATTAACCATAAGAGAAATGCAAATTAAAACAACTATGAGATGCCACCCAACATCCTTAAAGATAGCCCAATTAAAAAATCAGAAAGTATCCAGTGTAGGAGGGGCTGTGATGACATAAGAACTCTAGTCTACTGCTGGTGGACCTGTAGGTATGTACAGCCATGATGGAGACCTAAAACAGAGGGAAATTGAGCTACCATATGACCCAGCAATCCTCCTACTGGGCAAAACATAGACCATGGCTGACACCTGTGCTCCAATATTCATCGCAGCACAGTTCACAATTGCAGGAGTTGGAGACAACCCAAATTTCCCTCAATGGATGAATGAATTAAAAAACTGTGGTATAAAAACGAAGGCATAGCAGCAAATGCTTTTGTGTATGGGTCCTAGTAGGTGGGGGATGTGGTTTCTCCTGAAAACTAAGCATCTTTTGCACCTTTATTGAGGTTGAGCGGGATGGCTACCAAGCAAGAAGGATATGGTTTCCTAAGACAGCATAAAATTTTTCTCCGAACGTTTTAACCCTAATCATTTAAAACATCATTATGCCTAGCTTTGTAGTGCTGTTATTCAACACTGTCACGTCGCTTACAATGGAGCCCAGGTAACCCACTGGGCTCATTTCATCCATTTCACATATCTGTTGATGAAACACTTCTCAGGTGATCAGGGTCCAAGAAGCCAACTGAAAGCTGGCTGCATTATAGCCCTTTTCCAACCAACCCAAGACAAAACCCTTTGTGTTTTAAAATGTCCTAAGCCTTTTGTTGACCCAAAGGTGATTTATTATTTTCTTTTGGGTTTGGGAAATCTGAGCTAACTCAGCTGAGGCTACAAACAAAACCCACAAAACTCCCGGTGCGGGAAATACATTTCTAAGTTCACTTGGAAAGTTCTTTTAAAAATAATTTCTTCTGAGTTGCCTTCTTTACGTTGTCATTCTGCTGCAACTTGTGATGGAAAAGAAGACGTATTTTATACTTCATGAGAGGGACAACTGACACCAGGAAATTCTGTTTTAAGCTCAATATCTCCCATATTTTGGAGAAGGGTAAGTTTTCAAAATGTTATTAGTTCTAAGATCTCTTAGGAGTTGAAATTGTTAAATAAAGATGTAACAAGTAGTGAAAAGAATTTTTGCTTATATTTTCTATGTCTTTGAAGTCTTGCCAAAGTTGTCTAATTATTAGCTAGTCCTATATGTCAGCAAAATAGCATGCTTGTTTTTACATTTCTCAGTTTATTCATTTGAGCTTCCCCCACCCACTTCTTATAGATTACTCCATCTTGTAAAAGTATTTTTTAGTGTAAAATATGTGCTCATTGCAACAGTTTGATGGTTGATTTAGCTAGTATTTGGGAACTAAACTTTGGTTGTATGATTTTGGTTACCAGCCAGAATAATGCTGCAGAAATCAGAATAATCCTCTCACCTAAAACAACTAATCTTTCAGAAAATTCATACCATCACTAAAACAGTTTCCTTATTTATTAAGTGGGGTTGTAAACTCTTGCTTACTGGTTGTTGTCAGAATAAAAAGGTAATGCATCTTGTAAAAAACAAATAAAAAAACACTGGTATATACATCCAATGGAGTACTACAAATCCCTAAAAAATACCTGTGATGAACACATGAAGCGAATCACTGCATACTGGAGGAAATTATGCTAAGCAAGGTAAGCCAAACACAAAAAGACAAGTACTATGTGAGTCCACTGAGGTAGACTTAACAATGCAAAAGGGGCATAGGGGAAAAGCTACTATATACATACATTCTTGGGGCAAGGTCCAGGTACTATGGCAGGGGTCAGACCCAATCCAGGGATACATATAGCAGCCAACTTAAAAGAAAGTGGGGGGGGGGAGACATGGGTAACAGAGAAACAAGGCACTCACCCACCCAAAGGGAGGCCATTGTTTATATCACCACAGGACAGGGAGAATGGGACCAGACTTCAACCAGGTGCTCCAAAATGTGAATGCAGCATACATGCATGAAGCAGCGAATCAACAGAGAGGTCTGCAGAGCAGCCCCCATCCAAACTCTGTGGACCCTGCCCCAGGAGAATGCACTTCAGAGGACAGCAGGGAAGCTGCTGCTCATGGAGAGGGACTCTACTGATCAGAAGCAAATGAAGAGAGAAGGAGAGAGAGTGGAACACTTCCTGGCCCACCAAGCCCAAGGATGATATTCCTGCTCAGAGCAGCCAATGTGCAGAGAGGACCATGAGGCAGGTCCCATCATGAGACAAGATGTCCATCACTGACCCATAGCTGCTACTGAGGAAGACAACACTGGAGACACAGTGTGGGAATTGTGCCCGATCTGACCCTACCACACCAGGGAGAAACACTAAGGGCATGCAACAGCGCAGCAAGAGGAGCAAAGCAATGAAGTCCCCCAGGAATACCCCAAATAAACGTTGGGGCTAGGGAGTGGCACTCCACCAAACTCGACTGGAAAACACTCTTAACGGTCAGCACACAGACCTGGAACTATTTGTAGGTTTTTCTTTCTTTGCTGTTTGTTTTCTTTTGTTGTTATGTTTTGCTTTGTCTTGTTTTTGTGCTCATTATTGTCTCTGCATGTCTATCTAGATAAGACAGGGGGACAAGCAATTTGGAAAACTATTGGACCAATGGTTCCTGGGGGTCCCGGGAGAGGGGGAGCAGGAGGAAAGGAGGGAGATGGCAACAAACTCAGGGACAAATGATCTAAAATCAATGGTGAGGAGTGCATAGGAATCCTGGGGGAGGGGCAGGGGACTAGGGGACAATATAGCTGAGAGGAAATACTGAAACACAAATGAAGGCCAATCATGATCATGAGAGAAGAGGAAAGTAAAAGGAAAATGATGAAACAAATAGAAGGCAAAGGACATTTATAGAGGTCCAATTACCGGCCTGTACATATATAAATCCATTTTTATATAATAGGGAAACAGATATATGTACATATATACATTTGGTAAGTAATAAGACAGCAGATAGACACTGGGCCTCCACTGTAGTACTCACTTAAGGCAAGAACACTTTGTTCCAATAACCTGGCATTCTGGGATGCTCACCTTCCCTGACATGATCCCTGAAGACAAAATGGGCACATAGGCAAACGTAGTGAAGAAAGCTGATGGTACCCAACTATCAAAAGATGCATCATCTGGAGTCTTAAAGGCTTGAAGATAAAGAATCAGTCATCTAGCTGAGAAACAACAAAGCCCACGTGGGATAAACACACCATCCTGTATGATCATAAGGTGTTGAAGGCACCAGGTACCAGGCATCATAGATCCAAAACAAAAAATCATATTGATGTAAGTGAGAGGGAGGGAGGAGTGGAGACCAAAAGCTTATCTGTAGACAATTGGACATCACCTTACAGAAGGGAAACAAGGCTGAAACGAGCTAGTCAGGGTGCAGTATAGCATCAATGAAATATACAACTTTCCTCTTGTTCTTTAACGCTTCTTCCCCCCCCCCCCCCCCACTGTCATGACCCCAGTTCTACCTTACAAATCAGGCGAGACCAGAGCATGTACACTGGTACAGACAAGAGCTCCCAACACAGGGAATCCAGGACAGATAAACTCCTCAGAACCAATTGGGAAATGAACAATAGAAACCATGGGGGGGAGGGAGACAGTGGTAGGTGCAAGATATGAAAATAATAATAATTTATAATCTATCAAGGGGCCATGTGGGTGGGGTGGGGAGGGCACAAAAAGAGAAGCTGATCCCAAGGGCTCAATAGAAAGTAAATGTCTAGAAAATAATGATGGCAACATATGCACAAATATACCTGATACAGTAGACATGTGGATTGTAATAATAGTTGTAAGAGCCCTCAATAAAGGGATCTTTTAATAAAAAAGAAAAGAAAAAAGAAGCCACAATGATTGGACATTGGAGCCAATCTGAAAGTGTGTACATTAGCCAATGCTAGAGCCACCTGAATAACAAAATTAACTGATGATGCAGTCACCATTTGCTTCTACTAGTCAAAAGGCTAGAGAATTGTGTCCACCCAGAGGTGCCTCAGAAGAAGTACCTGGTGACTGATTTCCCCCAGATTAGCCATTGGCAACTTACAGAGCAAAATTCCACTCCAATGTACATGGGGTTATCATGAACTAGAATTAACTTGATGTCAAATAATGTGTACCATTAATCATTAATATTGGATTGCAATTTTATACACAAGGTTATCTGATCACCTATTCTAAGAAGGGAATTTTTAAAGCACCCCTTAGCAAATATTGATCCTAGAGTACAGTTACTTGAGAAACTATAAGTAAATATAAAATTTAAAGTATTTATTTTCATCTAGAACAGTGGTTCTCAACCTTCCTAATGCCGCGACCCTTTAATGTAGTTCCTCACGTTGTGGTGATCCCCAACCATAAAATTATTTTCATTGCTACTTCATCACTGTCATTTTGCTACTGTTATGAATCTGGTGACCCCTGTGAAAGGGTCATTTGATCCCCAAAGGGATCGTGACCCACAATTTGAGAACCACTGATCTAGAATAATATTTCATGTTTATTTATAGTGTTTGTTAGGCATATGTATTTTTTAGTTTGAATCAATTAAACATCCGTTTGTTTGTTTTGGGAACCTGAGAACATTTAAATCAGAATGAAAATCACTATTATTGAGTCCGTTCTGACTCAGTGGCCCCAGAAGGAGGGGGAATTGCCTGTGTGGATTTCTCCAGACTGAATTGCTACAGGAAGAGAAAGCCTATTTCTCTGGAGGAGTGGCTGGTAGTTTCTAACTGTTCTTTCTAAGAAAATGAGTGCAATATAAATATAAATTATAGTATATGATCATAACAGACCTCATATTTCACTTGTTGTCATTGTTGCTTTGTACCTATGAGTTAATTTCAACTCATGTTAATGCCATGCATTACAGAGAAAACCTGCTCTTTAGATTTCTGCGGTCAACGGAGGGGCTGGATGAGAAGGTAATGTTGTTAAATCCCCTGTGCTCATAGTGGTGGGTCTGGAAACCCTCCTTCAATGGGGGAAGGCCCTCAGGGTGATGAGATATACAAAATATCAATACATATTCTCATGACTAAACACTGGCCCTCCACTAACACCCATGATGGAACCCTCATAAAGAAGCTACCCTAAGAGATGTGTCCTATCTGTGTCTGGCTTGTTCCTGTGTCTGGAGGTTCTCTGTATATAAGAGCAACCAGCTTCTATAGCTTAACACACCATAAAATGTAGCACACCTTCCAAAGTCTCTTGCTGATATGGATCAGAGATGACTCCCATGGGGAAGGCTCAGGGGTTTCTAAGGTCAACTAGAACTAGGTCAATATGGCGATACACCTCATCGCTTGTTTATTATGCTACCTGCTTACGCTATTACCCATGGACTATGTAATAAGTTCGCTATATGACGTGTATGTCTTTTGAAAGGTCTGTAAGCCCCATTAGATATTTCCATTGGAAAATACACTCTTGGTCCTGACGGAGGCACAAGGAGTCCCATGCCCTAGCTTTTTATGTCTTGATCATTTTCCATAATTGCAAAGGCACTCCTGAGGACGTGGTTGCCTGTCAAGGACCCAGAGCCCACAGACTCTTGACTATAATGTTATGGAAGTAAATTGCCAGGCCTTTTATTCCACAGTGTTGCTGTGTGGGCTCCCTGAGTTGTCTGTGGTATAATTTGCATAACCTAGAGACTTTAGTTTATATTAAAACTATCTCCAATTACAAAACTTACATGTACAACAAAGCTAATAGGACAGTTAAAAGAGAGACAATAGAGGTGAAAGTACACAATAACCTAAACATTAGTGAAAGAATAAAATTCAATGCAAAATCAATCAACAAGAAAAAAGTCATTGTATACTTAAGCACGTTGCAAAACGTATAATAGTAATTGATGGTTTTGTAATCAGTGAAAATACACATACCTACTCCTCACTTACTGACATGTTTAGTTTCCAAAAACAAGCTAGTTATGGGAAAATCAACATTATTCAAAAACTAGGATGAACACATCTGATC
This sequence comes from Tenrec ecaudatus, assembly GCF_050624435.1. Classification (NCBI taxonomy): domain Eukaryota; kingdom Metazoa; phylum Chordata; class Mammalia; order Afrosoricida; family Tenrecidae; genus Tenrec; species Tenrec ecaudatus. The sequence continues at coordinate 24,514,495 of NC_134539.1, read as the reverse complement.
AAAAAATGGTGGGATATCAAAAAGTTAATGGAAAAATTGAATTAAAAGCTAATGGAACTTTGTGATGGTCTTTATGATGCCTATTCATGTTGTTAAATAACTGGCAAATTACATCATTGCATAAATTCCAAACCACTGAGAGTCATGACCCAGTGGACTTGATACATAACCTTAACCACTGTAGGAAGCATTACTTGTCTCATAGCTTGGCATTTATTATTGCTAAATATTAGTTGTAAATGTGTAAGATAGTTTTTATTTTACTGTTTCAGTGTGAAATGTCAGCTAATGAAAGTCCATTAATTAGACATTAATGTATAGTGAAAAATCTCCTTGAAATGACATTTCTGAGAAACCATTATTTTAATAAAGAAGTATTAATTCACTGGAGATAAGGAGATTAAAATATAATTGAACTCACTACCATTGAGTGGCTTCCAACAAAGAGCAGCCCTGGAGGACAGAGTAGAACTTCCTGTGTGGTGTCTGAGACTAGAACTCTTCACAGATGCAGCAGGTCTCATCTCCTTTGAAGCAGCTGGTGATTTTGAGTTTCAATTTCGATAGAACATTTCCTAGGCATGATCGAGTGTTAGACCATATGTCATAGGAATATTGTTTGAAGGTTCTCTGAGAGATGTTCAGAAAGACTTGCAATGAGTGTACAAATGTGCTTTACAGAATTGATGTATGTATGGATTGTGATAAGAGGTGTCTGAGCCCCTCATAAAATGATTACAAAAAAGAAAATGTAATCATTGATAAGAAGGAAAAAAAAGAAAGACTTTTAAGATTTTTAATGAGTCAAACATTTAATCTAAGGATGGTGGTCATCTGGTTTCTTATTTTTCTTTTATTTGATGGACCTCTACATTTCAATGTCCTTTAGTGACAGACTAGAGGTGATTTCTACCTTTCTTTCAGTTTGATAGTTTTACAGAACAGCCGTTCTCACTTCTGTTCAACCTTGGACCCCAAACAGAGTTCTTCATGGCACAGAATGTCCGGCAAAGCATGGCCGTGGATGAGGATCTGTGAATGGAGGCAACAGAACCTGCTTAAAACAACTCCTGGCAACATTTGAAAAGTGAAATTATGTGTGTCCGAATTTTAATTATCCCGAAGTGCTATAGACATATCTATCCAGATAGTTGCTTCTATTTCAGTCATTGCTAGCACACTCATATTCCCCTAAAACATATTGGAAAAAAGCATTATATTATTACATACCTGATGGATCCATGAGATCTTACAGGTCTCACCTATCTGCTCCATTGAAACCACTCGGCTTAGTCATGATGTCACATGTCATTTTTGAATTGATAAAAGTTCTTTAAACATTCACTGGTTCCCGATCTCTTTACTGGCCTCATTTCTCTATTGAATAGTGTTCAGAAATCCAGTGGATTAAACAATATAACGGGGTAGTCTTCTTTCCGAGTACTTGAGTGTTGAAAGAAGAACAACCATTTACGTAAGTAGTTCAGAAGGGGAAACAACAATTTATGTTATGATTTCTTCCATCTGTGTTACATATTGTTCCTCTTGAAAATTGATTTCCTAAGAGGAATAGTTCATGAGTGCTGAAATGCTTCCAGTACCAACCAGCAGTGATTGCCACTGGAGAGAGCGATCCTGTTCAGTGTAACTCACAGGCCTCAGCTCCTTACAAATGTTACCTTCTTCCAGAAGCCAGCTCAGAAAGTGAATTGGATTAAGAATATCCTTTCTTTTTAATCACCAGGAAAGGTTTTATTAACACTTTACTCAGTCTTTCTTGCCATGACTCATTGCAGGGGTCTGCTGTCTTTCTGCATTACATTTTTAATCCAAAGAATAACAAATACTCAAATGCAGAAAGAAAAATAAGAACAGCTTATTCTTGAATATTTAGGTTGTTCGCACTCATTTGGAGTAGGAGAGTCTCAATAGCTTTGAAAACATATAATGAATACCTTCTAATATGTTAAGAATAATTAGACTGGGTTGAGAACTCACAATGTGCACAATAATTCTCTAGGTGCTTTATGGACATCATCTTATTGAATTCCCTGAACAATTTGTTCAAGCGATATGGGTGATTTGAACAGCCTTTTGTAAGCAAGGTAATCCAAGAGTCAAGAGCAGAAGGGAAAGGGAGGATATTTACTGAGTTCTGCACTCGTACCTGGGAAGACAGGCTGGATGCTGTCAATCAAAATCTGAGATGCTTGACATACAAGGCTTGGGGAAAGGGTCTTCTGGAGCAGTCTGTCCTCTCTGATTATTCGCTTTGCTTGTGGGTGAAATTTGAATTATAGTACAGTGGGGTTCATCTGAATTTCTAAAGGGAAACAGCAACACTTTGTAGTTCATCATGAGTCCTAGCAGGACTGCAGCGTTAGGACAAAAGGGGAGCAGACGACAAGGTGACTGCTAAACACGCCTATGGTTGTGAGTGGTCCAATCTTGTTAAATACCTAGAATGAGACTGGCCGATCAGACCATTAATTGGAAAAGTTAAGGGGGATTCTTCTAAAAGGGAGTTCTGGGTGTTGTGAATATCACAAAGCACATTAGTATTGTACAAATCATTTTTCTGGGTCCTGCACTCAAATAGAAAAGGGGTTTTTAAGGAGGACAAAGGGGGAGGGCACACAAAAAATCTTACTCTTTTGTTGTATAAAACATAGATTTATAGATGGATGGATCGATAGCTAGATAGACAGATGGATAGGTAGAGCTATGGAAGGAAAAGAAAGTTATTAGGGTTCCATGGATACATGAACAGGTTTATACCTTAAAAAAGGTTTTAAACATACCTCTGTAGCCAGAGGAAGACTGTAGACAAGTTCTTTCAGCAATATACATACCTCAGTCTTGTTAGGGCACCTTAAATAAATAGTCCAATCCAAAGTGTAGCTAATGAGGGACATGCTGGGGCAGTTCAGTTCAAGACAGAGAGGCCAGCTCCTAAGCTATGGTGACTGCCTTTTTAAATCCCCAAAAGATAAGCGTGATAGGTTTTCTCCACAGAAACAGAATGACCACAAGAGTTTATTATGAAGGGTTTTTTTTTGGCGTGTGTAAGGTAGAAAATAATAATAATTTATCATTTATCAGGGGTTTATGAGGGGGGAAGATAGGGAAGGGAAGAAAAAATGAGGAGCTGATACCAAGAGCTCAAGTAGAAAGAAAGGGTTTTGAAAAGGATGATGCCAACCTATATATAAATGTGCTTGACACAATGGATGTATGGATTATTATATGAGCTGTAAGAGCCACCAATAAAACGAAGTGCTCCCTCAATGCAAGAATACTTTCTTCTATTAAATTGGAATTCTATGATGCTCACCTTCCTGACACAACCACTGGAGACAAAGTGGTGAATAAGCAAATGTGGTAAAGAAAGCTGATGGTGCCCGGCTATCAAAAGATATAGCATCTGGGGTCTTAAAGACTTGAAGGTAAACAAGTGGCCATCTAGCTCAGAAGAAACAAAGCCCACATGGAAGCAGCACACCAGCCTATGAGATCACAAGGTGCTGAAGGGATCAGTTACCAGGCATCATCAGAACAAAAAAAAAAATCTTACCATAGTGAATGAGGGGGGTAGTACGAAGTAGAGACCCAAAGTCCATTTGTAAGCCATTGGCCACCCCCTTACAGAATGGTCTCAGGGAGGAGATGAGCCAGTCACAGTGCAATGTAGTAATGATGAACATACAACTTTCCTCTAGTTCCTAAATTCTTCCTCCACCCCTACTATCATGATTCCAATTCTACCTTACAAATCTGACTAGACCAGAGGATGTGCACTGATACAGATAGGAGCTGGAAACACAGGGAATCCAGTGCGGATTATCTCTTGTACCAGTGGTGTGAGTGGTGATCCTGGGAGGGTGGGAGGAGGGTGGGTTGGAAAGGTGCTACCAATTATAAGGATCTACTTGTGACCTCCTCTCTGAGGGATGGACAATAGAAAAGTGGGTGAAGGGAGACGTCTGACAGGGCAAGATGTGACAAAATAATAATTTATAAATTATCAAGGTTTCACGAGGGACAGGGGAGAGGGGAGGGAAGGGAAAAATGAGGAGCTGATGCCAAAGCCTTAGGTGGAGAGCAAATGTTTTGAGAATGATGAGGGCAATGAATGTACAAATATGCATTACACAAGTGATGTATGTATAGATTGTGATAAGAGTTGTATGAGTTCCTAATAAAATGATTTTAAAAAGAAAAGAAAGGAAAGACAGTTGTACTGGTGTGAAAAATGCCTGGAAAGTTGTGCTCAGGAAAAATTTCCCATCACAACATAAGTGCTCAGTCGTAGAGGCTGCATGTGCTGTCCAACAGGAATTTCACTGGACACCGTGTCTTCTCAGTCCCACTTTAGTGATCTTACTCTTTAAGACTTCTTTATATTGTCCAAACCCAAATATTGCAAAGGAACATAATTTGGGTTCCTTGATGATGCCCAAATTCCAGTTTCGATGTGGTGCCAACTGAAAAATGCAGAATCTCTTAGGTGAAGTTTAGAGAAATGAAAATCCTGCTGTCAGCACTGGGTAGCCCTCCAAGGGGAATAGGTCAAGAAATAAAATTTAACCCCTTGATTATTTTGTTTAATAAAGTTTGTATGCCTTTATAGCAATACTTTTTGATTTACCTTTGTATCTATAACTTCAAAGAGTTTGTGGAAACAATTCATTTCTTTTTTTCATACTGGGTTGCTATTACTCACACTTTTACTGTTTATAGTCAATCTTGCAGTATATTTTTAGGTAACATTATCCAATTTAAAAAAGTTTGTAAAGCAAAGACTTAATAGACTGCCTCAGCATCTATTAGGCAGACTTGACCAATAGGCAATAAAAAATATTTTAAGGTTCTGATATACTACTTGCATTTCTATATTGGACATGAGGATTGGGCTTTAGGGATTTATGAGTTTTAACGAAATTTATATGTCTCTACTTTTGATTTCCACTATGAACAATATCATGGATATTTGTTTATATTTTAAGTATATTTCATCCAAAGAATGAACTTCACTGTGGTCAGAGGGGGAAAAGAACTAATGAATGACCTTGCATTTGATCTGTTGGACAGTTTAAATCTTTTCTGAACCCCTAAATCATGATTGTTAATGAGCAAAAACAACTCAAAAAGAGAGGTTTCTATTTATAACATTTCAGGTGGGCATAGAAGGCAACATTGCAATTAATGCATCTAAAATGGACTCAATTAGGTACAGGCTGCTTCTAAATTCATTAACTACAAAGCAGGACACATAAAAACCAAGACATTTTCATACCATTTAATAAGCCCAAATAAAAGTGTAAATTCATATAAAATAATAGTTTAAGAATCATTATAGATATCTTGGCTGATTTTTCTTCCCCTTTGCGATGAACCATAATTAAACTTACTGTGCTCTCTTTTTACAGAGGAACAAATATAAACCACTGCTACTTTACTTTTATTAAAACTGTTGAACTTGGATCAACTCTCTACCTAAAGATAACTTCTGTAAAGTCTATGAGTCTAAAAATAATTAGATTTATGAAATTAGACAGTGTACTTCTTTAGTAATTAATATGTGATCAAATGTATTATAAAAAGATGCTCATGATAAGTAGATGTGGGGTTCAATCCCAAATGGTTGTCCAAGAAATAGACATTTTGATGCTAACTTCAAAGGGACCTTGGGGACTGGAGATCCTAGCTGGAGCTGGAGGGAGGGAAGAGCAGGTGGAGTGAAGTTGAGATCTGGGTTGCTGTTCGATGTTTGTTGGGGGAAGAAAGGACTTTTGAGAGACATTTTTTAAGAACTGAAATATTTGCTCTTACTGTAATAAGTTTCAGAAATGGTGGTAATGGGTTGAAATTCATACATATAACACATGAGGATCCATTTTAGGTGAATTAACACTTAGGAACATGGTTTAAGTCATGTATCAGGTATGGTGGTTTAGGTTTGAAAATCTGTAAGCTAATTATTTCAAACTAAACAGGTATGGATCTATTGGAAAACCACTTTATCTTGTGAATTCTGGCATGACAGAAAGTAATTCAAAGGCTGTAGATGCTGTCTCTTTTCCTTAAGATGCCTAGTATAACAAGAACACCTCTCCTGAAGACTTGTAATGATATAACTCAATGACTTCTAAAAATAAACTCAATACAATCTCATAAAGAATTCTTGAAGATCTAAGGCATGCAAGACTGTAATAGAAAACTGATATTAACAAAAAAGTCCTGATCAGTCAGAAGCCGGATAAATGAAGGCTCACTCACTTATACAAGCGCTTAAGAGAATTTGTACACTGTTAAACACAGAAAATCTTACAACTACTATTGAGCCGGAAATGAAAGATATTACTGAAACATCAGCATACAACAGGTCTTCCATTAACAAAAACAGAATCTGTAAAAATCTAAATGCTGAGGGCAAAATAATATCAAATTAATATTCTATCCTCAATTAAGCAATCAAAATCAAGGTTGTAAAGTTAACATGTGACATTCAATGACTAAGAATGTTTCCTAGTCATACATGCTGCACTTTAATATTCTTTTAGTATTTTTTAAGAACCAATAGTATTTCTTTTACCTGTACCAGTAGCAAAGCTATAAAATTATTTCAGACATAGTTTTAAACCATACTAGATTTAACACAGACATCTTTGGCCGAGAGGTGGCATTATGCTGTTTATCACAAGTATTGATTATTGGTTGATTTTTCTTCTTGAGTAGCCCAGATATTCAGGTGGCTTGCTAAAGGCATGTCATCTGGGGATATTACTCTTAAACTGCCTGTAGCTCATCCCCTTATTGGCATCACATCTTGAACCCTTGCATACGGCAGTGTTTAAAACACTTTAATGAACAAGCCCATTAAATCCTAGCAATGAGCCTGTGCGTTTGGGGCCTGGTTATCACAGAGGGAAAACAAGGCCAGGAAGACTTGCAGAAGGCTCTCAGAATTAGGGTATTCACTGCCATGCTGCACTGCTTCCCTGCCTGCTCAAAATTTACAGTGAGACAAAGAAATGCAACGGAAGCTCAAAATCTGAAGCTTAGAAGAATACATTAACAAGTATCACCTCAAAGATATGCAGCACTCTTGTCATTTAAATCACGTGGCCTGTACCTGTCATTGAGGGATTCCATACAAGCACACATAAAAATACCTGTCATAGGATTCTCGCTCTTTTATTTATTTTTCTTCTCCTCTGCATTGTCAAAGATACCCCTTAATTGTCAGGGAATTTGCAAGGAGAGCTCTTGTTTGAAGATTCAATTCTGTTTGCATTTTCAGTGTGCTGTTGTGGTTCTGCTTGTCTGACCGACATGACTGATGTGTTATGTTTTGCATTTTAGTCACAACGGTAGGTTTCATTTGCTGGGTGTCAACGTCAGTCCTTTGGAAGATTCTTTCCGTCCCAGCTTATGATTGTGGTTCGATCTCTTCTATACGTCCTTTAGTTTGGTTTGCTGTTTATTCGCTGCCTGTCATTGGTTATTAGTGGTTTCCCAAGGGTAAAGTGAAGAGGAAAATTAACAATTAACAGAAGTCAAGAGAAAAAGTCATCAACAATGATTTAGTAGTATAAAATGTTCCTTAATTTATCAGACTTAAAATAATTACAAATATCCTTTAAGATTCCTTTTATAATAGGTATTATTTACATAGGTTATAAATCAGAAATAATAAATAAATGAAATTACTCTATTAATTTTTTAAAGCTAAATTCCATAAGGGGTCACCTTTAAAGAGCAGAAAGTCATTAGCTCATAGTCCTGTTTGATCATCCAAATACAGAGTGTCAGCAAGGCGCTGCTCTCTCATAAATTTCTGGGAGCTTCTGTCTTACCTACTGTTTTTGGTAGTGCCAGGCATTCCATGGCTTGTACATGCAAAGCCCTATGTCTGTGTTTCCTGTCTACTTCCCTCTGTCTCTTCGGTACTTTCGTAGGAACCATATTCAGATTGGAAAGGGTCATGCCCTTCTTGGTGTGGCCTCCTGTCACATTAACTGGTACCATCTCCAGAGAACCTATTCCCAACCACGATAACAATTGCAAGTACTAGGAATTAAGAGCACAATGATTAAGCCAAAAATTTACTTTCAAAGACACCTGAGGGGCACTTATACTCTCCCAAGGGATCTCTGAGTGAAAAATGGACTCGATGGTGCTGAAAGAGTAGCAATGAAAGCCACAGTGACCAGGACCTCAGCATACCTTTTGGATGAAAGCAGTTCACGCGGTAACCCCAATACTTGTTTCACGTTTGCCATTGAAGCAAGTTGTGGATATTTTTTTCCTTTGAGTTGAGTGTGGAGGGGTGACTATGCAGAATATATGTAATGACGCAATGAACCAAATATTTATTATGAATAAAACGCTTGATAAGCTCAACAAGAAAGAATTCAAAACTAACCCAAGCAATACTCTTGCTCTCAGGAATATACATTTTTATAATGGAGGTAGATTTTACGCACAAAGGTACACTTAAAAGAATTACAAAAGTATTCTAATGTAGGCGCAAAATTATGGGATAGAAACGGTTTCTAATTGGAGTTCATAGGAGAAGATTCCATGCAATTTAATGTCTTCCAAGAGCACTTGATTACAAAATTCACCTCGAGTACTTGCAAAGAGTAGCGAATCCCAGGCTGAGACATTCTAAACTAGCACCTTCAGGGGCACCTGAAGGGGCTTTCTTTTCCTGCTGAAAGAAAAACAAAACTCCGGGAACTCTTTTGTTCCCTCACATTAGGGAACTGGAGTATAAAAGACAATCTGTGTGCTAACCCTGAGCGATGGGCAGCTATTCTAGGAAGCTTTAGAGGAGAAAATCATCACAGACACACAAAAATCTCTTGAACAAACGAGGCAAAAAGATGGCAGAATGGCCTCAGGCTGTATCCATTCATTCACTCACCCATTCATTTATGTAACCGATATCATAAGATACAGAAAATGGCCTCTCAACATCCTTTGTAATGACTGGGCTACAGAAACATATATAAATATTTATGCAAATATTTCCCGAGCATATTCACATCTATGAAAGAGTTAAATGATGTGTTAGCTTTGAAGAACTAGGGACGAAGCGATCAATAACATTTTGTTCATGAACTTTAAAGCAATGGATAGTTTGCAAACAGTGTCAGATTTCTAAAAAGAACCGCCAGCTCCCGTGAAATGGCAGTTCAAAAAGGCAGACTGTGGAGACGTCTGGATATGATGACGATTTAAACACACACACATCTCCCTACCCATGCTGCAGACTCCAATTGGAATGATTGGAATATAAAATAGCTGGAGACAGGACAGGGAGCAAAGGCATTTTCAAAGTTGATGCCGTCATTTCTCACTGTCTCGAAGGCTGGGGTGTGTTCTCTTACTCTGGATATGAAAGATCAAATAATATGACAGCTAGCGTTAGAAGAGGAAAAAATAAAATTTTCCCCTTTTTGGAAAATTTCTTTGATGAGCTCTTTGTTTTTGGAAAGCAAGTCCCGGCCTGGTTCTGGGAGGAGAAGATTAAGGCAAAAGTGACAGCTACATAAAATGCTGAAGATAGATTATAGTGATGCGAGACAGGTCTTGTTCTAAAAGTCATTTTTTGAGATTGGATCTTATGGAATAGAAAAAGGCGGGTTTTTCTGTTTGGAATTTTCACACTTTTGCTTCTTTCATTAATCCTTTAAAGAATGGAATATATATTCCCTTAATACAAGAGCCCCTTGTTCAGCTAAACGGCCATTTTATGATACCCACCTTCCTGATGTGATCGCTGAAGACAGACGTGTGCATAAGCAAATGTGGTGAAGAAAGCTGTTGGTGCCCAGCTATCAAAAGAGATAGTGTCTGGGGTCTTAAAGGCTTGAAGGTAAACAAGTGGCCATCTAGCTCAGAAGCAACAAAGCTCACGTGGAAGAAGCACACCAGCCTGTGTGAACATGAGGTATTGAAGGGATCAGGTAGCAGACACCAAAGAACAAAAATCATCATTGTGTCAGTACGTTCTCCACATAAACACTGGAGACGAATGTGTGCATAAGTAAATGTGGTGAAGAAGGCTGATGGTGCCTGGCTAACAAGAGATATAGTATCTGGGGTCTTAAAGGCTTGAAAGTAAACAAGCAGTCATCTAGGCCAGAAGCAACACAGTCCACATGGAAGCAGCACACCAACATGTGTGATCATGAAGGGCTGAGGGGACCAGGTTTCAAGCACCAAAGGTGGGGAAAAAAATCATATCATCGTGAATGAGGGGAGTGCATGTTGGGGACCCAATGCCCATTTGTAGATAACTGGCATCCCTTACAGGCGGGTAGTGGGGAGGAGATGAGTCATTCAGGGTTCAGTGTAGCAATAATTAAGCTCACAACCTTCCTCTAGTTCTTAAACATTTCCTCCCCCCAACTATCACGATCCCAATTCTACCTTGCAAACCTGGTTAGACCAGAGGATGTACTGCGGTACAGATGGGATCTGGAAACACAGGAAATCTAGGACAGATGAACCACTCAGGCCCAGCGGTGAGAGTGGTGATACCGGGAGGGAATGGGGGTAAAAAGGGGAACTGATCTCGGGGATCTACATATAACCTCCTCTCTGAGGGATGGGCAACAGAAAAGTGGGTGAAGGGAGACGCCGGGCAGTGAAAGATAAGATAAAACAATAATTTATAAATTATTAAGGGTTCATCAGGGAGGGGGGAGCAGGGAGGGGAGGAAGGAAATAAAGAAAATGAGAAGCTGATTCCAGGACCACGAGGGGAAGGCAAATTTTGAGAATGATGAGGACAACGAATGTATACGTGTGCTTTACACAATTGATGTATGTATGGATTGTGATAAGAGTTGTATGAGCCCCAATAAAACGATTTAAAGAAGAAACAGAAAAGGGGCAGGCAAGACTAAGAAAGGTAAGAAGTGGGAACATGGGGGGGGTGTTCAAGACTCCACCTTGGATAGAACAGTTTCCTAGTCTATGAATTCAAGGGCAAGATCTAGACAGAGCAGAAGGAATATGAAGATGAGAGCATGAAAATTCAGGGGGCTTCCCCAAAATGGGCCCCTGAATCCAGCTCTTTATATGGGTTAGAGGCCAGTGGTCAAGTGTACTTATTTTCTTCGTTCCTCTTCATGATCCTGTTGCCTCAGGAAGCCCAATCCCTTTTCCAGGGACCGGTTCTCCTGAAGCCATGGACAAAGCATGTGAGAGGAAGTCTCGCTACCCTGGCTCCCGAGGAGCATTCTGACTGTACTTCCAACACAGATTGTCTTTGTTTTCTTTTGGCAGCCTGTGGTACTCTTAGAAGTTAATATTAGTTCTAGGAAAGGAAAGTTACTTGCTGTTTGGCCTTGACTTTTATACGAGTTTCCTTTTGCACAGGCTTCTTTGACACATGAAAGCAGAAAAGTTAACAGACTCTTGTCTAGGTTTGAAATTGCCTTTATGAATATCCCTGGCAAAGCATTCATATTTTCATGTTTCAAATGCAGTTCTTCCTCTGAGAATTACCTTGTCCTTAATCTATACTCTATGAACTGGATCCTGATTCCAGAATCAATAAAACCTGACCTCAGTTATTCTTGAAAATAGTAGTTAGTGACGCATCACTAAAAAGCAGTGATGAACGTACGAGGCACATAGCGGCATGGGAAGAACTGGAGGAAATCATGCTAAGTGAAGTAAGTCAGGCACAAAAGGACAAGTACAACATGAGCCCGCTGAGGTAAGTATTAAAAAAAAAAACGCAAAAGGGGCATAGGGAAATAGCTACTGTATACAAACATTTTTGGAGTAAAAACTCTGTAGTATGGCAGAGACCAGATCAAAACCAGGGATGCACATGGTAGACAATGGTGGAGGAGGTGGGGAAAGGAAAATAAAAGGATGAAAATAAGGAAGAAAAGCGAAGTGGGGGCATGGGGCACTAACCCACCCAAGGGGAGGGTATTGGTTATATCTCCACAGGGAAAGAGGGACCAGACTTCAACCCAGTGCTGCAAGGTATGAATGCATCATTCCGGCTTGGAGTAGCGAACCAGTGGAGAGGTCTGGGAGACTGGCCCCAGCATCAAAAATTAAGTGGATTCCTACCCCTCCCCTGAGAAGAATTTGTTTCAAAGGATGACATTGATTCTGCAGCTCCGGGAGATGGACATATCTGATCAGAGCACACGGGAACAGATGAAAGGGCAGGAAGAGAGAGTGGAACACAGCCTGGCCCATCAGGCCGTGAGGAAGATGTTCCTGATTAGAGCAGCCAGTCCACAGAGAGGACAACATGGCTGACCCCATTATGAGACATGATGCCACTCAGTGACTAAGGGCGATACAGGGGACAGGACGGGAGACACAGTGTGGGAATTGCACCTGACCTGATCCCACCACACCGAGGCAAATCACTGGGGGAGTGCAGCGGAACAGCAAGGGAATGGAGTAGCAAGGTCCCCACGGAATGCTGAAAGTGGACTTTGGGGCCAGGGTGTGGTGCCCCAACAGATTGGACTGGAAAAAACTCCTAAAGGCCAACAAACGATCCTTGAACTAACTACAAGCTTCTCTTTCTTGATGTGTTTTGTTCTGTTCTTTGTCAGTGGTTGGTTGTTCCTGTTTTGTTGTCTGGTTGTATACTGTTGCTTTGTTTTCCTCTGTCTTGTTTTTTTGCATGTTATTATCTCCACAGGTTTGTCTAAATAAGACAGGCTGGATGAACTATCTGGAGGAAAAACAATGGGACCGACAGTTCCGGGGGGACTTAGGATAGGGGGAGGTGGGATGGGGCGTAAGGAAGTGGTGTTAACAAACCCAGGGACAAGGGAACAACATGGGATCCAAATTGGTGGTGAGGGTGGAGTGGCAGGCCTGGTAGGGAATGATCAAGGGTAAGGTTACGTAAAGAAGAATTATAGCTGTAACCCAGGTGGGGACGGAGCATGATAGTGGGGTAGGAGGAAAGTCAAAGGAAATAGAGGAAAGAGCTAGGAGGCAAAGGGCATTTATAGAGGTTTAGACAAAGACATGTTCATGCAAATATATATATGAGGATGGGGACATATATCTATGTGTCTATATTTATAGGTTTAGTATTAAGGTGGCAGAAGGACCTTGGGCCTCTACTCAAGCACTCCCTCAATGCATGAATACTTTCTTCTATGAAATTGGCATTCAATGATGCTCACCCTCCCAACCCAACTGCTGAAGCCAAAGCGGGTGAACAAGAAAATGTGGTGAAGAAAGCTGATGGTGCCCAGCTATCAAAAGAGATAGTGTCTGGAGTTAAAGGCTTGAAGACAAACAAGTGGCTATCTAGCTGAGAAGCAACAAAGCCCACATGGAAGAACACACCAAACTGTGTGATCACGTGGTCCCGAAGGGATCAGTTATCAGGCATCAAAGAACAAAAAATCATATCATTGGCTGCATACCTCCATGATACGATCGCCGAGGACAAACGGGTGCATAAGCAAATGTGGTGAAGAAAGCTGATGGTGCCCGGCTATCAAAAGAGATAGTGTCTGGGGTCTTAAAGGCTTGAAGGTGAACAAGTGGCCATCTAGCTCAGAAGCAATAAAGCCCACATGGAAGAAGCACACCAGCCTGTGTGATCACGAGGTGTCAAAGGGATCAGGTATAAAGCATCATCAAAAAAAATATCTTACCATAGTGAATGAAGGGGGAAGTGCAGAGTGGAGACGCAAAGCCCATTTGTCACCCACTGGAGATCCACTCACAGAGGGGTCTAGGGGAGGAGATGGGTCAGTCAGGGTGCGATGTAGCACCGATAAAGAATACAGCTTTCCCCCAGATCCTGGATGCTTCCTCCCCCTCAATTACCATGATCCGAATTCTACCTTCCAAGTGTGGATAGAGCAGAGGTTGTACACTGGTGCTGATAGGAGCTGGAGGCACAGGGAATCCAGGGTGGATGAAAACTTCAGGACCTGGGGTGTGAAGGGCGATACTGAGAGAGTAGAGGGTGAGTGGTTTGGAAAGGGGGAACCGATTACAAGTATCTATATGTGACCTCCTCCCTGGGGGACGGACAACAGAGAAGGAGGTGAAGGGATATGCCGATAGGGCAAGATATGACAAAATAATAATCTATAAATTATCAAGGGCTCACGAGGAAGGGGAGAGCGGGGAGGGAGGGGAATAAAAAGAGGAGCTGATGCAAAGGGCTTAAGTGGAGAGCAAATGCTTTGAAAATGATTAGGGCAAAGAATGTACAGATGTGCTTTATACAATTGATGTATGTATATGTATGGATTGTGATAAGAGTTGTATGAGCCCCTAATAAAATGTTTAAAAATGTAGCTAGTTAGTGAATATTTATAGAGTGAATGACAAATGAATGATTTAATAGTTTATGTAAGCAGGTTTTTTTGTACATGGTTAGAGATAAGGAATACTTTTTAAAAACCCCAAAATTCTTTCTCTATGAAGACAATTTAAACAGATTAGTGTAAAGACCCTCAAGAGAGTGACTATTTTTAAATAAATATGATTGTAAGGAAGGGCACTATGAGGCTGGGTCAGACCAACATTGTTTGACAGGTTCTGTGATGAGCTACTTAGTCTTTTCAGAAATTCTAGAAATCATAATGCACATGCACCTTCAGAGGCTACGTGCACATTGAAATAGAAATCCTCTTAAATTTGAAATCAATTAGCAGGCAACTGGTATCCTTTCCAAGTTCAACTTTCTTAAATGACCAAACACATCTAACATTAAGTATATTGTCCCTCTCTAGGGACATGTACATTTAACTTGCAAGATAACATAAACGTAGCGAATTTTAGTCACTTCTGCCGTATCAAAAAGCACATTCATTATTTCCATCTAGATTCAAAACCATATCTTTTTGTTTTTCGGTAACTTTTTCAGGAATTATCTAGTTTCTAATGAAACCAACCATCAATGCAAAGTGAACTTGAACCTAATCATAGCGTGGCTTGACGGAAAACTCTCTAGCTGGAACTGCTGACCATACTGTCAAACAGCAGAATATGTTATGGCCAGAAATGCATTAAATTATGAAGTCCAACCAACGTATAGAAAGACCATATTAAAGTTTAGGAGATGTGTAGGTCCCAGATGATAAACACATGCAATTTATGATGGAGCTCAAAGTCTCAGTGTCTTATTAATCTGTTTAGTATCCACTGTCTTAGAGACAGTCTTGAAGAACAGAGTGTGACTGATTGTGCTACGGGATATGTGCTGTTTGCATTTCTGTTAACTATAAAACAAGTCCCATTTTAATTAAGCTGCTTCCAAGCAATTCAGGTGCTCTATAAAAATATAATGAAGCAATTAAGATGTGTTACAAGTGACTGAGATATTCCTTTTTATTTGAAAATGTGAAAGTGGAAGTCATGGTTTTTTGCTTGTGTTTTTGTTTTTAATCTCTTTTCATCCTTGAAACAAAAGAACACTTAAATAACAAGAAGAAGAACACTGGAATTAAGTGAAATCTTTATAAGTTGATGGTATATACACACACACTCTATATGTGCACTTATATGTGTGTGTGTATATATATACACACACACACACACACACATTCATGTGTAGAAGACCGTGATCTATCAAATGATTTTAATTGTCTTTATGAAGAACTGATCTAAAGGCCATGAAGTAGTTTGGTGAGCAGAGCAAGGAGATACTATGAGACACTTCAACCCTGGAAGGGGCATGCCAGGGTTGTTTCTCAGCAGACTTACTCCATCTGAGCCGGACTGTGTGAAGCAGGTCATAGCATGTGGAAGAGGGAAATTCATTACCAACATGTGATATGCAGATGCTTGCTGGAATGTAGAGGACTTGAAGCACCTAGTAATGAAAAATCTAAGGCTCTATCCTTTAATATGTGTTATATTTCAAGGTAAAAACGCTGATGAATAAAATTTATAATGTTCTTGACGTTGTCAAGAATTTCCTTGCACTCAGATGAACCGTCAAAGCCCTTCGAAGCAGCAATCAAGAAATCAAAGGACATATTGCAGGAGGCAGATTTACCGCAAAATACCTCTTTAGTGTCTTGTAAAGCAGATCTGTCTTTGATGGTGAATGCAGTAAATGGCATGAGAGGCCATATCTACCTCCTCTGGCTTCCTTATTTCCAAGAGACCGGAATCAGGCATGCCTCCATGTTCCATCTTTCTTTACCCTACTGTGACATACACCGTCCCTCCGAGGAC
Organism: Tenrec ecaudatus; assembly: GCF_050624435.1. NCBI lineage: Eukaryota > Metazoa > Chordata > Mammalia > Afrosoricida > Tenrecidae > Tenrec > Tenrec ecaudatus. The sequence continues at coordinate 24,498,280 of NC_134539.1, read as the reverse complement.
ACTCTACTTCTATGCTGGACTCAACATCATTGCATTGGCCACACAGAGCTCAGAGAGAACACTCATAATTATATATTGTGTGTATGTGTGTGTGTGTTTGAGAAGCTATTTAATGACCATCAATCAGGAGCAGTAAGCACTGAGGATCCAGCCATAGTCCATAGAAACACTGCTCTTCAGTCAGCAACCAAGCCTTCTCAGAGTCTCTCTCTGCCTCTTCGCTACATGGACACTTGGCTTCTGTGTCTGTAGGCCATGAATCAGGGCTGGTGCACCACCTCACGGTCCCATAGTCTCAGTGCTGCTTTTCTTGCTCAGTGGCTTAGTCTTGGGTGTCACAGTCTCTGATGCCTCTACTACTTCAAACAGAGATTAGGAATGTGCTCATACAATGGCCCTCAGCTTTCCCTCTCCTACTTCAAAGATACCGCCCTCTTTATAGCCAGGAGGGGTGTAGCAAAATTTGAACAATCCCTTCTATTATCACAGATGCCTAATTTGCATACCCACTACTTTTTTGGGTGGGAGTTGCAGAGACTTGGGTAGAAGAGCCATATTAAGAAAAGCCACTCTGTCATAGCTAATGTCTGCTTGATCCAAGCTACCGTCTTTTCAATTGCCTCCTGTGGCTGTGGCATGGGCAGTGGATATTGAAGCCCAAAGCAGAATCACAGAGTCTATTCTTCATTGGTTTTCCTTTTCATAATAGTTTGGTGACGAATGTGGAGCACACCACCAGGATGACCAAGACAGCTATCTTGGAAGGAGTTGTACCAGTGAGAACCATAAGGCTTTGTCTTGCTTACGTTGGACATGTTACTAAGAGGGACCAGTCCCTGGAGAAGGACATCCCGGTTGGTGAAATAGAGTGCTAGAAGAGTAAAGAAGATTCTCAAGGAGATAGGTTGATGCCATGTCTGCAACCATGAGTCCAAACACAGCAACATTTACGGGAATGACACAGCATCAAGTAACATTTCAATTTGTTGCTAGTGTTTATGGTACCTAGCAAACACATCTACTTGGGTCTGTGTTTATCTGTGAATTTATCTATCTATCTATCTATCTATCTATCTATCTATCTATCTATCCACACTGAAATTATATTTCCCTTAAATCTAGTTCTTCAAAGTTCAGTTACTGCTACTAATATTTGTTTTTAATGAGTGTTTCCTAAATTTAAGAAACATTCACTACCAAATTAAGGACAGAACACAAAATACAGAGTAATAGTTTTCTTTCAAGATTATTTGAAGTTTCAAAAGTATTGGTGGTATAAATTAAATTAGCAGTAGAAAAATATAGCTTTATATATTTGTACCAAGATACTAGGATCTATATTAAACATCATTAGTGTTTTGATCACATAATTAAGAGTGAAATGGAAAAAATGACTGAAGTAATGTATGGATGTTGTTGTTGTTGTGTTTCCACTCGCAGGTGCCCTCTGTCCAACAAACAACCCTGCTTGTTTCTGTGCCATCTTCACACTGGTTCTTACCTCCGAGCCCACTGCTACAGTCACGGTGCAATCCATCTGCCCTCGGGTCTTTCTCTTTTTCACTGCCTCCCTGCTTTACCGAGGATGATGTCCTTCTCCATGGGCTGGCCTCTCCTGGCAACATGTCTGGAGGATGTGAGACAAAGTCTCACCATTCTTGTCTTTGAGGAGTACTCTGACTGTACTTCTTCTCAGACATATTTGTTCATCCTTTTGCCAGTCCATGGTACTGTCAACATTCTTTGTATGCACCCTAATTCAAATTCATCGAGTCTTCTCTTTGGTCTTCCTTATGCACTGTCCAACTTTCGCTTGCATATGAAGCATTTGAAAACACCACTGCTTTCATCAGGTGCACTTTAGGCCTAAAGGAACCACCTCGCTTTCCAACACTTTAAAGAGGTCTTGTGCAGCAGATTCACCAAAGAGGTCTTGTGCAGCAGATTCACCAAAGGGGATCTATCCTTTGATTTCGTCACTGCTGTTTCCATGAGCATTGATTGCGGATCCAAGCAAGACAAAATCCTTGACAACTTCAGTCTCTTCTAGACTTATCCTGATACTGATCACGTTGTGAAGATTTTGGTCTTCTTTATACGGAGTCCTAATCCATCCTGACAGCTGTGCTCCTTGGTTTTCGTCAGGGCGAGCTGCAACTCCTTGCTTTCAGCAAGCAGGGTTGCGCCATCTGCACATCCCAGTGCGCTAAAAAGATCGACTAAGCCTGATGCCACATTCTTCTTCAGGCACTCTAGTTTCTCTAATGGTTTGCTTAGCATATAGATAGAATAAGTATATGGAAAAAATAAAACCCGGACACATTCCTGATTTAGAACCTTCGTTCTGTTGGCACAACTCCCTTTTGATCCAATATAAATTTGAGAAATCAAGGACTTCCTTGTATGATCCATTGGTTTACTTGGGGCGGGGGGTGTCAATGAATTATATGTTCTCTGCTTCCCCCCTCCAAAAATACCCTAAACTTTTTTGTTTGTTGATATCTTAGGATTTTTATTTATTAGAACTATCCTTTTTCCAGTCAGTCAGACAATATTTATGATAGCAGTCATGGCATTAAGCTCGAGGGATATAAAATGATCAAGACAGATAGTTGCCCATTTACAGTTTATGTTATGTTGTGCCATAAGTATGAAATATAATGAAAATGCTAAATAAATTAGTAAAATGAAAACACCTCCTGGTAAGTGTTTAATGTCAATACTGATTCTAGGAGGCGGGGCACTGCATTTCACTCTGAGGAACTGATATTACATAATCATGGAGGAAAAGCTTTCCATAGAAAACCTTTTCTCTACAGGTCAGGAAAATTGGTATTTAGAATGATTAAGTGGAAGGGAACATCAGCAACAATAATAATAATATATATAAAAAGAAACAATCAATTACTTATGTTATATCATTTTGAAAAGTTCATAATTATCAAATATAGCTGCTTGTCTCAGTCAAATGTCTTATGCTGGAAGTTCAAGCTATTTTCATTTCAACAGAAACATAATTGTACACAATTTCCAAAGTAGTCTATTTTTATTATAAACCAGAGAAAATAAGACTAAAGCATATGGAAATAACAATATGATTTCAGAAATTAGGAACCCCCTCAAACTGGTAAAACAGAGATTATCTTTACCAATAACAATGCGCAAATCTGAAAGTCCAATTAATTGCTTAGTAAGAAGTGTTTTCAAAAGTTGATGGGAAATGTTCTCTCTCTTTTCATTCCATTCCTCCACAAAATGTTGGAAGCCTCCCTCCCCATATTTAAGGGATAAAAATTATTGTCAGAACCAGAGTTTTTAAAAAGGTGATTTGATGACATATCTTAGATGGGCAAGCAGCTTTCTTATCTCATTCTTAGTTTTTTCTTTATTATCCACCCAGAATGAATGATAACATTGAAAAAAAACTAGCTGGAGCTATTAATCCTGTTGTTCTAAAATGTTTTACTTATAATTAATTTCTTGATTTATTCTCTAGCGCATTTTTCTGATGGATGCAACTTTAGAAAGCAACTAAATTACTAAATAAACCTTACAGCCTCTTTTTCAGCTATCAGTCTGGTCCAGATTGAATTGCTTATCATGTTGATACATAACTCCTATCTGTTTAATAGCAGTAAGTTCAGTAAAAGTCCAATTGAGATTTTAGTCATTTCGTTTCAGGAATTTCCTAAAGGGTCATACGCTACAATAACGTCAAGCATCGGCGAACTGCCAGCGATGAGTATGTTGGGTATCCTTCTAGAAAAGGAAATGTGCGTGACTTTATAGACTTGGTTGTCTGATCTAAATTTTTAAAAATCCCCCCCAAAAAACAAACAAAAATGTGGAAAAGAATGCTGAGAATTGTGGAACCTTTTAGGGCTTTCCTGTTTCCCAAAATCAGAATACCCTGTGCTTTCTCCTCCTGCGGAGATACTCTTTTGGCTATTGGATGAGATGAACTGAAGAAAAGGTAAAATGGTTGGCAAGGTACATCTTATGCACATGTGCTTTCTGTGTGTGTGTGTGTGTGTGTGTGTGTGTGTGTGTGAGAGAGAGAGAGAGAGAGAGAGAGCATTCAGTATAATAATGTGAACGATCCAAGAATATGTAACATTGTGTTATGTGGATTTATCAGTATTACAGGGGACCCATAAAAGTCCTGAGAGTTCTGTAGTAGTGCTTGCCTATCAACTGAAAGGTCAGAGGTTCTAACCCAGCAGCTGCTGTGATGAAGGCTCTGCGTCCACAGCCCTGGAAACCCCACCGGCCAGTTCTGCTTTGTTCTACAGGGTTTCTCTGCATCAGGATTAAAGGAACAGCCTGGAGGAACTGCATTGTGAGAGACTGGAGAACCAAGGTGTTGCAGCCTGAATTCCTGCTAACTTTCTGTCCTGCGTTTCTTTTTGCTGGTCTTCTTTCTTGTTTGCTCTTGATTGTGAAGATGGATTTATGCCAGTCAGTTTGAGTGTTTATAAATAAGTGCCACTCACCCACCCACCCCCTTCCATCCAGTCAATTCTTATATATAGTGACCTTATATAGGATTTCTGAGAATATGGGTCTTTGGGGGAGCATATAATCTCATACTTTTCCTGCAAGGTGGTGGCTGGGTTTGAACAGCCACCTCTTGCAGATAGACCTTTACCTGATGGCACGACTAGAACTTTATATGAGCCAGTGCCTAAAAAATGTGAGGGTGCAGGCGGGGGAGGAAGAGGAGGGCGGAAGCAAGTGCCATTGATTAAAGCATCCAGAAGGTTTTGAGCAGCTTGTTAAATGATTGGTTGCTTGGAATTGGCAGTGGAGAAGTGTACACACCACCAAAGTAGGCAAACAAGAATTATGACTTTTATTTGATTAATTTTTAAATTTCCAGTTTACTAGCCCATTACTTTAGGACAGGGTGATTGTGTGGTGGAAGACTCAGAAGACAAATGTGTCTTATGTTTACAAACTTATAACCTAGATGGTGAAACAGGAAAACTAACAATATAATTAAGGAAGTGAAATTTTCTTCAAGGTGACCTGTGGTACCCAAGCCAGGACCAACAGAAATTAATCACATGTGTGTCACAGCAGGGCTGTGCTTTATCGGGTTTTCAGGGTCATTTCTTTTGGAAGGATTTTACCAAGCCTTTGTTCCAAGGTTCCTATGGGTAGATTCAAATCTCAAAATGCCCAGTAAGCAGCTGAAAGCATGTTAATTGAGAGTGTCATTGTTTGCATCCATAGATTTCCCTTTCAGAGTACCTCTGAGCTATTTGAGCATAGCCTCTGGAAATTCAGCCTGAAACAGTAAATAAAGTATCAGAGAGCAGTAATATTTCAACTAAGTGATCATAGGATTTCAAGTAGGGATGGTCTGGAAGGAAGAAGGGGTGGAAGTATTAGCTGCCAACGAGGGATGACAAATTGATGGAGAAAAAAAGCATTGTATTATACTCTTACTGTTCTGCAGCATGCATGATGCGTTTGTGATTTATGGCAGGATAGAAAAGTAGGTGGAGGGTTCAGCTAATGGTAACCATGTAACATGTTCATAATATATTATCTTGGATAAATCATCTACATCAAAAGAAACTCACTACCATTGAGTCTATGCCAACTCATGGTGAACCCAAAGAACATAGGGCCCCATAGTCCAGAACTTACCCAGTGGGTTTCCAAGATTGCAAATATTTTTTAATGATTTTATTGGGGACTCTTACTACTCTTATAACATTCCTTATGTCAATTGCACCAAGCATATTTGTACATATGCTTCCATCATTTCCAAAAAAATTTCTGTTTTAGTCCTTTGTATAAGCTCCTCTTTTTCCCCTCCTCCCCCACTCTCCCACCCTCATGAATTCTTGATCAATTAAATATTGTTATTATGATTTTGTATCTTACATTATCCATTGTCTCCCTTTACCCATATTTCTGTTATTCTTCTTCTTTGGGGTGGGGTGCATGGTATATATCCAACCTTGTGATGGGTTCCCCTTTTCTCCCCCTTCTGCCTCCCGACCATCCCCCTACCCTCATGATACCTCTACTCCCACTACTGTTCCTGAGGGTTTTATCTGTTTTGAATTCCATGTGTCCAGGGTTGTTATCTGTACCAATGTGTGTTTTCCAATCTAGGAAGATTTATAAAGTAGAACTGGGTCATGGTAGTGGGGGGCGGGGAAGGGGAAGGAAGCACTCAGAAACTAGAGGAATGATGTGTGCTTCGTTGGTGCTATACTGCACCTTAGTTAAATCATTCCTTCCTTATAACCCTCTTGTGTGTGTGTGGGGGGGGGGGAGGGGGTATCCAATTGTCCACAACTGGGCTTTGGGTATCCACTGCAACAAACATTCTTCACATTGATAGAGTTGTTTGTTTTGGATTTTTTTATACCTGATGCCTCATCCCATCAATACCTTACGATCACACAGACTGGTGTGCATATTTGCTTCCCTGCTAGATGGCTACTTGTTTAACTTCAAGCCTTTAAGGTCCCGGATTCTATATCTTTTGAAAGCAGGGCAACATCCACTCTCTTCACCACATTTGCTTATACACCCATTTGTCTTCAGCGATCTTGTTGGGAAGGTAAGCATCAGAGTGCCAGATTATTAGAACAGAGTATTCGTGTATTAAGGGAGACCTTGAGTAGAGGCACAAAGTTCAATCTGCTATCTTATTTAACATATAGATATATGTACATTGGCTTCTGTCCCTTACCTTATAAATTCATATATTTATATATATACATGCCTATAGTTATACCTCTATAAATCTATAAATAACTTTTGCCTCCTATTGCTCTCCTCTATTTCCTTTCACCTTCTTCCCATCGCAGTATCATGCTCAGCCTCCATTCGTCTCTCAGCAATTCCTCTCAGATACACTGCACGTGATCAAGCCCAGCAGGTAGCATAAGCCTTCTTGCCACCACTTTTAGATCTCTTGTTCCCTTATCCCTGAGTTTTTCTTGCTCTGTTCTTTGTGTTTGTATGCTTGTTTTTCTTTCACCCATGTTCATCTATATAAGACAGGCAGGATGAACAATCCTAAGGAGAAAACGATGGGACTGGTGGTTCTGGAAGAACATGGGAGAGAAAGGGGGTGGGGAGGGGGAGTGGAGAGCTAAAAAACTCAAGACTATAAATCTTCATGGTAGTAGATAATCTCATCTGTCTTTCTCTCTTGGATGCTGGTGGTTTAGAACTGCTGACCTTGTCATTAGCTACTACACCAGTGCATAGCTACTACACCACAGGGATCCCTTTCCAAACTAAATGGATGTTCTTGATGTCGCTATGCAACATGACTTAAGGCATGTTCCGGTTTTCAAGGCTCAATTTCTTCTACTATGTGCAAGGCTGGGTTTTCTAGAGCAGCAAAACCAGTGATGCTTGTGTGGGTGTTTGTGTACAAAAAGAGATTTCTGTCAACAAATAGCTCTCATAGTCTTAGAAGTGGATAAATCCAGTCTAGTTGAAGGATGTGGCTCAGATTTAAGCAGGAAGTTTCTCCTGACTCATGTAGCTGCAGAGGTTGCTGAAGAAGAAGCAGGAAGAGGAAGCAGAAAGACCCAAAGCCTGATGAATTCAGAGCTGACTGAGTTCTATTTTGGCCAAATGACTTTAAGGTCATTAGTCTGCTTGTGTTTCCTGGTATCAGCCTGCAGGATAGCAGGAGGTCCAAGGATCAGACACCAGATCCAGAGCTAGCAGCACAAGTGAGATAATATCCACAGACTTTCAATTTATACTGAGTACGCCACAACCAGAATGAAAGCTCCCTCAATTGCATCAAGACTGTCACCAGATTAAGCAGGTCTGTGCCTTGGTCTGTGTCCTTGCGATCTGAAGGTTCAGCTGTTTGAAACCACCAATATCAGCTCTTTGAGAGGATGTTTGGTCTTTTTACTTTCTTAAACATTGTCTCAGAAACTCACAGGGGCAATTCCAGCCTATCCTATAGGGTCTCTGTGAGTTGACATTGACTCAATGGCAGTGCGTGAGTGTTCTTCCCACAACTCTTTGACTATGTACTCACAGAAGGTCCTATCGTGGCATTGACCACACGATGCTAGATCATCTCATGGGAGAATCCTAGCCTACCTAAGTTGACATCACACCTAGGTACCACACGTTGTAAAACATACATCATAGCACTTGCCTTGTAGTTGTGCTTGGGGATGGAAAAACAAGCATGTAAAGCATTAGATACATGCAAGATTTCTAAAAGGTGAGATTTCTTTGTTAGTTTTGGTATGTTAAGTGCTTTTAGAGGAAGGTATACCGTTCAGATTGCTTGGTGGGAAAGGCCTTTTGGCAAACCTCGTGCGTTTTCAACTAGCCAGTTAAACTATTGTGTTGATAGAAAAAGCTATGAATTTTGAATTTTATTTTTATATGTATTCTGAAAATGGCTATGTGTCCAAGTCTCAAGCACTGACACTCTTAAGCTATTTTCAAGTATATTACTTTCACTAAGAAAACCACATGCTACAAGTCAGCCTAGTGGAGGTCTCACCCTTTTAACTGTGTTGATCTTGGATTGGTGGGGGCGTGGGGGTTTGCTGTGAACAAGCAGTAGTTTGAGCCTTTTAAATGGTCTCTAGCAGCAATCGGCCAAGAAGCTTGGTACATGATTCCTTGCCTTCCTACAGAATTACAAAGAAAATCTTACTTTCGCTTGGAAATTGACTTGCAAGCTTTAAATGCAATGATGTGGAAATGCCCATGGCTTTATTTATTGAGCACTGCAGTGTACCTCAGGAAAGAACCATGCAAAAAGCAACTCGTGTCAAAAAGACCTGGTTTCTAGACCTGCTGAAAGTGCTGCATGACCTTAAGAAGAGAAACATTTAATTAGTTCAGCTCTTCATGCATTCTCCCCAAATTAAACACACACCCACCTGTGCTCATATTTTTATGAAAAAAAGAATAATTAATCACTAGAAGTGATGTCATCCAACAACGTTAAGCAAAGGAAAGAAAGGAAGGAACATGTCCATTGGTAGGATCTACATGACTTCACATAACAGTTTGGTGTTTTCCTCCTGAAGTCACATTGCTCAGAATGGCACAGCCACAGCCCAATTAGATTAGGGGATGCATGAACTGGTAAATACTGTTAAATGAGGGAAGCTTTAATGCAGGAAATTAGCTTTAACCTTGGATTTAAAACTATAAGTGATGTCGTTTAGAAGACAGAACATGTGAAGAATTAACTGTTGATAATATCAGTCATAAGGGGATTTCATTCCTTGAAGTGAAGTGGCTATTTCTCAGTGACTCAAGTTCATTTTACCGTAGAGTGAAAGCAGTTTCTAATTTAATCAGCTCCATCTCGAGTCTGAATCCTGGTGGTGCCGCGGGTCAGGTGGTTCACACTCACTGTGGGTGGCTGTGAGTTGATGATTAAGCCACCCAAATGGCTCCATGGGAGGAAGATGAGGTTGTCAGCTTTCATAAAGATCTACAGTGGCAGAAACTTAATATGGGGTCACAGTGAGGCAAAATCCTCATGATGGCAGTGGGTTTGGGGTAGCATAGTGATTAAAGAAGCGTGTAAAACATGGTCCATACTTGTGCAAAGATCACTTGCACGGCTGCAGTTTAGGTCTCTGTAACACAGATCAGCCCGTGTGCATGGGGTTACTGAGAGCAGGGTCTAGCAACAAACAATGACTTTACATTTTACATTTATCAGGGTTTGAACCCTGCGAACTTAGAAAAGCTGTTTAAAACATGTATGCCTCTTTTTCTTCATTTGGAAAAAGGAGAAAATAGCAGCATCTGCATTCTATGGCCAGCAGAAAATTTACAGGAGAATGTGCACAATCCCGAACAAGCAGTAGGCACCGTTCCACAAACGTTGATTGTCTGCTACATCCTTGGCGGTGAAATCACTTAAACCACTTGGCAGCTAACCAAAAGTTAGTGATTTGGATCCAAACAAAGGCTCATTAAAAGAAAGGCTTGGTAATCAGGTTCCGATTTGTCAAAGTCATTGAAAACCTCACGGAGCACAGTTCGACCCAGACCACATGTGTTAGTTGACAAATGGTTGTTTTGTTTTGTTTGGGGTATTATTTTTCAGGAATCCACGGTGCTGCAGAAGTTAATGTGCTTGTTATTCTTAGAAGTGCTGGCAGTTCAAGCCAAAACATCAGTGATTAAGACCCCGTGAGCCCAGTCCTGCGCCGGGACACATGGGACGACCAGGGGCCAGAACAGAGACAACAAAACCGCTTACAGTCTGCCAGGTGCAGGTTAGAGATGCTTCAGTATGTTTGTGCCCTAGCGGATCTCTTCCATTTTATGTTATTATAGCTAACATGATCATTTTTGTGGATGTCCTATCTGTGTTTTCACAATACCTAACACAATGCCTGATCAGTGATACTCAATAGCATCGCTGGAATGCTCAAGCAAAAGTTAACTGTATAGCAAATGGACAGCACACAGAAGTAAAAGCTTAGAAAAGTTAGGACACGGTGGTCAAGACAGCAAACCATGCAGAGCCGACTCCTTTTCTTTGGAACATTGCATGAGCATCTTTTAGGAATGAAATTCTCATAGTCGATATGAGCAAGTCCTGCCTTCCAATATGTACGTTGTTGTTGTTGTTAGGTGCCATCGAGTCGGTTCTGATGCAGCAACCCCATGTACAAAGCATTAAACACTGCCCAGGCCAGCACTGTTCTCACAGTCACGGTCTGACTACGGAACTTTTACATTGTTTATGAATAACTGTAGAAACATATTATTCTTTTCATTTTCTGAGCCTTGAACTGTATCCAGAATATTACTGAAATGTCCGATAGAGTAAAAAAAGAGGCATTGGTTTAGTTTTCACTAGAAATATCTAAATAAAGGAAACCCCGAAATTTAAAATATGTTGGTATTAGCCATTTCAAAGCAGATATTTCCGGGTATATTAAGTAATCATAGTTCATGGAGTTAAGTATGTCTAATACTATTAGGTGAAAGAGAGAAACACTGCTTAATGGATCAATTCCATTAGGAGGAAGGAAAAAAACAGTAAAAATTTTAAGTGGTTTCACTTTAGAAAGAGAACTATAAAAATCAGGTTTCTTCCCGCTGAAGTTCTCTCTAGCCCTTTTCAAAGGCTGTTTTTGTTCTGTCAGCATTGTCAGTACATGCAGCTACTGTACTGTGGAAAGTAATTATATTATATGGCAGATAAAACAAGGGGTATGCATCAGATTATAAATAACTTAATTTTGCAAAGGAATTTTACATCTTAATCTGCTGGACTATCACTTTCGCTTAGGCTCTGAAACCAAATTATGTTATTGTGCTCTGTGATATAATTTAATAACTCACCCATAAGGAAATGTCAGGTCGCATTTGCAACCATCCAGGGGCCATGAAGCCAGATGGAAGGTCATTCTGTTTGAGGATTGTAAATGAACCTGTCCAACAAAGTTTTGGTTAGGGACAGCCAAGGACTCATTATGTAGTCCATTTACCCAAGTGTCTGCCAGAACCACGCCAATGACACGGCTCTTCTGTCCTTTGAAGTTTGAAATGCATTTGAACATACAGAAATTTTTACTTTCATCAAGCCAAAAAGGAAATTGCTTTTGTGTCGAGCAGTCGTTTCTGCATGCACGTGTCTTGCTTAGAACATTTGAATTAAATGGTTGTTAAAATACAAGTAGAAGTTTTGCTTTTCTATTCCTTTCCCTCATTTTCCTTAGTTGTCAAAACACACACACCCATACACACACACTCTTACACCACCGCCGCCACATGTACACAAATACAAGAGATACCCAAAAGCAACATAACGAATGCAAATTGGAAACTAGGAATGGAGAGGGGAATCTATGCTTCTGGAAGCAAAAATTCAGGTAAAACAATCATCATATAGTTCGTCATTTACTTTTAGAATTTTCTTCTGTGCAACATGAAGTTAATAACTTGATTTTGCAAAGTTTATGATTTAATGTGAGTCTTCCAAAATGGATAGTTAAAACTGGTTTCTATTTAGATTATTAAGTACATTTATTTGTAAAAACTAGGTGTCTTTAATAATGTTTGCTTTTCTCTGAAGTAGAAAGTATACATTTGTTTTCACTATTAAAACATTTTTTGACAATTAGTATATTTACAGTTTAGAAAATGAAAACTAAATAGCGTAAAAACTCATTCATAATCTCATATTGCCAATAAAATTTGACATCTGTGTGTATTTACTTTTTTTTATAACAGTTCCTGCTTTAGGATGATTTGTACAAATAGCCCAGGGGGACATCAGCTCAATGTAGATGGCAGCCCAGGGGTCACATCTGTCCCTCTTGTTCTCAGATGGGGAAATCTACTTTGTGGGAGCCTGGGCACCTCAGGAAGCTTGAGCAGAAGTCAAGGCCTTGGGTGGAGCACCAGCCTTTCTTTGCACCATGGTCTTTGGCTGGAAAAGCCTCAGACCCTTGGCAATGCGTGCCCAAGCATGGGATGGGCAATGTAGAACAGTCGGCTGAGTTTGCAGTTGACACCCAATAGGATCTTAGCTTTGGCCTCCATGGGCCTTGATATTCTTGGCATGAATGCGTTGCTGGCTTTCATTTCCTTCAGGCCCTTCTTGTTGTGCTTCTTGGTGAAGTGCATGTTCTGCTGGAACTTGGGATCTATTCCCTTAAGAGATCCCTATCATTGTGATTGGGGTTTCTTGATGGCATTTCTGTACCATTTGGGGGATTTATTGTGTATAGGGTGGTTACTGGACTTGGCCGTGTCTGCACTGACACCTGCTGCTCATTGTATTTATGTTTTCAACACATAATATTCTACCAACTTAAGTTATATATATATATATGTATATCATGTAATACATCTACATGAATATATGTTTTTGTGGTATAACAGTCAAGAATGTTCTAAATATTTATCTCATTTGTACCATGGATAGTTTCTAATAGTAATCAATATCTAAAAATATCATCATGATTGCCTTTGATATCACTATGCTTATAAGAGTTTTAATTTTGTCCTCTAGTTTTTGCTGTTACATGCCATTTGAGATTTTCTAATTCTTTGGATTTTAAATAAATTTCTATGACTATCTGTACACATATATTATTCTACTTTTAAACCAATTTGATAAAATAGAAATACTACCTTTTGGCTAAATCATAATTACTTAATAACTTATTGATATATTTTCTATCTTTCTTTTCTTCCAAGGGTCTGGCTGCTTAGTGGGTAAAGCATTGGGTGCTAACAGCATGGTCAGCAGTTTGAATCTACCAGTCACTTTTCAGGACAAAAAGAGGTTAATTAATCCCATAAACATATACAGTTAGAATGGGCTAGATAATAGTGAGATGGCAATGAACACTACTTTTAGTTATATTTTCCCTGTAAAAATAAGAAAAACAAAAGAAAACTACTGCCACGAGGCAATGCTGATTCATAGCAACCTTCTGTGGGTTTCTGAGATTGGAAATGTCCATGGGAATGGAAATCCCAGTCTTTCTCCCGAGGAGAAGGTGGTGGTTTTGAACTTCTGGGGATAGGAAACAGAATGCACATTAGAAGTCTAAACAAGTAAAAGAAGAGCCGCCAAAGCACAGAGCCTAGTTCAAGAACAATCCCGTGGCATTCTGGCTCTAAATCGAAAAATATTCACTTAAGTAGTCTTATAAAGAACCTTTGACTATTTGCATTAAATGTTAACTTAAATAATATGTTTAATCACATTTTAAGTGTTTTGTACATCCTCAGAAAACTTAGGAAGCCACATATTTCTTTTGCTAAAAGAACTTAAACGCCAATGTATTGTTTCCTTCTTGTCTCCTTATTTCCTTTGTTTCCTACACCATGAGGCAGCCAAAGAGCCATTTCTCTTTATGCAAAAGCAGTTGAGGTTAATCTGCCCTCTTACTATTAAGTTTTCTATTTCCCCCCCTGGCTCCCATGTTACCCATTTGAGAGAGGTCACTTAATCACTCTGGATCAAATACCTCCTGCAGCATCTGTACAGTCGAATGAAATGTAATAAGACGATTAATGGTTTGATAATGTCAGAAGGACCTTGGACGGACGTCTGGTTTGTAGGTAATGTGCCTGCAGGAAATGGTGATCTAAATCTACAATCAAAGTATCATTTTGCTCTCCTATGTAAGCTTCTCTTTACAATGCTTAATAAGTAAATTGACATCTAAATTCACCAAACGAGACAATAGTCTGTCTTATATTAAATAATAAATATAGGTAATATTCCCATAAAGAGTTACAGTCTCAGAAACCCACGGAGGAAGTTCTACCCTGTCCGTTAGGGTCAGAAGGAGTTGGCGTCCACTAGATGGCAGTGGGTTTGGGTATAATACAAGCTGTATACTAAGGAATTGAGCAGCCAAGTCTGACGTCCCAATAACAGGCAATTGGGAAGGTAATTTTACCATCAAGGTGTAATTCCACGGACACCAACAAACTTACTGTCACTCATAGTTAGTGTTCTGTTTACTCCTGTAAAGTCACATTCCCCAAACCCATAGAGGCCGTTTTAATCTATCCTATAGCATTTCTGTAAGTCAGTATTAACTCGATGGCAGTGATTTTGGATTTTTGGTTCGGGCTCCCAGTGCCACACTGTGTGCAGAGAATTCCTCAATAGTTTTCAAGGCTGTGAGCTTTTGGAGGAAAATGATCAGCCCTCTCTTTGGAGATGTCTTTAACCATCAGCAGGTGAGCACTTACCTCTTTGTAACACTCATTTAGAGATGTTTCAGCTGATTAAATCAGATCCCCCCAGGTTATTCTCTTGATTAATTTAAAATAAACCAAAGACTTAAATCACATCTGCAAAAATGTTTCTTTTGTTACAGATCTGTTAAGGCTTTTTCCTGCAGTCTTTGTTAGTATTTGATATCTAGAAAATGTCCATAAGCAGGTCTCAAAGCCACACTTATTCTCTAAATTTATACAAGAACAGAATCATATTTCCACCAAATGCGTTGTAAATGATCATGATCAGATATATGTGATCCTGTTTCCCGGAACCAGAAGAGATGAAGACTTCAAATGATCATAACTCTTATTTTTGCTATCCTGTCATATGAATAGAGAAATAATGAGATAAGAAAATAAAGAAACACTTTATCAACATGAGGAAGAAATACACATGTGAGCATGAATTACAGTCCTAATTTCGGCAAGTACTCATGGGACTGTATCTGGTATTTATAATTCCTTTCCAGCCCATTTCACATTCCATTTGCCCTCAACTAGTGTGGTTCTTTGCCCAATGAGACACGTACTGTCCCAACATATCTTTGACCTATAACTAAGTATATATAAGTAGAATAAAATCACATACATTTATTTCTTGAGAGTTTTACTGTCCCACTGCAATAGGTACCCCTGTAGTGATTGATACGCTATCCATGATATTTGCTTCAACAAAAATAAGGATCGAGACCATATTTATACTATTGGAGGCTAATAATTGTACTATGAACAGGAAGTAGGGGCAATTCTCATTCCCATGACCAGTTGCAGTTAGTGGTCCAGAGAACTTACAAACATAGCCAGCCATGCTACTTTCCAGATGTGTCCTGGGGTGGAACGGAGGCGGCTACCCCAAATGGCACCTAGCACTTACTCCTCTGGGGACCACTGGGCTGCTCTGCCAGCTCAAGGGCTTTAGAAATGGTGAAGGAAACCACTTAGGAAGATGTTTTGGGAGTCAAACCCAGGGCCACCCAGGAAGGGTTAAAAAAAAAAAAAAAGCTTCCAGGAAACTGGCCTTGAAGTACCATCCTGCTAAGAATTCCTGCCCCTCCCCCGAAAAGAATTTGTTCCAAAGGACGACATTGACTCTGCAGCTCCTGGAGATGGACATATCTGATCAGAGCACATGGGAACAGATGAAGGGGCAGGAGGAGAGAGTGGAACACAGCCTGGCCCACCAGGCCGTGAGGAGGATGTTCCTGAGTAGAGCAGCCAGTCCACAGAGAGAACAACATGGCTGGCCCCACTATGAGAAATGATGCCACTCAGTGCCTAAGGGCGATACAGGGGACAGCACCGGAGACACAGTGTGGGAAATGCACCTGACCTGATCCCACCACACGGAGGCAAATCACTGGGGGAGTGCAGCGGAACAGCAAGGGAATGGAGTGGCAAGGTGCCCAGGGAATGCTGAAAGTGGACTTTGGGGCCAGGGCCTGGTGCCCCAACAGACTGGACTGGAAAACGCTCCTAAGGGCCAGCAAACGATCCCTGAACTAACTACAAGCTTTTCTCTTGTAAAAAAAAAAAAAAAAAAAAGAATCCAAATGAAAGCGAGAAGTCTGAGGAGATTCCTCGGGCTTGTGAAGAGCTCCCTGAGGTAACGGAAAGAGAATTGGGGTTCATGGCAGAGGAAGGAGGCGGGCAGCCTGTCGAAGACAGTGAAGCACGTGCTGGTTTGGGTTGGCCGAGGAGCATCTTTGATATGTGTTCTGGAGATGGGGGAAGGATGCAGAAAGAAAGGAGAGGGAACAATGTTGTGCAGCAATTCCCACAACCTGAAGTCGGATGCTGGAAGGCAGGTATGAGTTCCAGGTCTCTCTGCAGAAAGTCAAGGCAGGGCCTATGTGAGGACCGCAGGAGGCAGCCGCTGGCTCTAGCAGCCTGCACTTATTTCTCAGAACAGCGATAAAGTCTGGTCGACAATTTCCCCTGGAAGTTTCTGACTGCTGTTTACATTTTTGTGATTTAACGTTTCACTTAAATGACACAGGTATACATAAATGTGTTCATTTGATCACAGTAATTCTGCTTCCACTAACATTGGTAAGTATTTCAATACTAGAAACAAGCTCACACTAAATTTATTACCCTATTTCTTGGCTAATGCACTTGAATGAAGCTGTAGTGATTGGTAGTTACAGTTAACATCACATTTCAGCACTGAGAGGAACAACGGTTATATGACACCTTTAAAATGGTTCCCCTTTATTTTTTGTTCTATTAATTTTATTCACTATTCTTTCTTTATGTGTTTATTATTTTTTATACAAACAGGAGTTCTAAATTCTTACATTAAGTAGATAGGTATGTACATATTTTTATCCTTTTTGGAGGATATGCCATAAAAGTCATGGAATGTATGTATTGAAATCAGTATTGCTCAGTATATTTAAGTATTCACTAATGAACTATGAGTTAGTAAACAAAATGTAATTTGAAAATTGATGTATAGGAAACATGAAAATATTAGGTGCACAATAGCCTGATCTTTTGACATTCTACTGATATATTCATGTACAAGAGCATCAGTGTCTCCCCTTGGTGTAGGTGGCATTGAATCTGAACCAATGGATAGCAATCTATGTACCACAGATCGAGACATCCCTGTCCTGCTTCATCCTCACAATTGTTATGTCTGAGCCCAGTGCTGTCGTCACGGTATCAATCTACCTCGTTGGTTGCCTTTTTCTTTTTCACTGACCTCCTGCTTTTGGTGCCCTTTTCCAGTAACTGGTTGTCACTGATAACATGCCTGAAGTATTTGAAGCACAAACTCACCATCATCATGTCTAAGGAGCATCCTAGTTGCACTTTCTACAAGACAGGTTTGTTTGTTTTTCTAGCAGTCCATGCTACACCGAATATACTTCTCCAGGATTATAATTCAAAATCCAAGATTCTTATTGAGCTTCCTAATCCACTGCCCAGCTCTCGCATGCATATGGGGTATAGAAAAGGGCCCGGCTTGGGTTCATGTCTCATTGGAATACCGTGGAAATGAAACACACCACAGACCAGTATCTAGACTATAACTCTATAGTTTCAATTACTGGTGCACTAAAAAGGCCTCACGGATGGAAAATTTAACTCCAGAGATCTAGCACCCATGGGCCACTGAAATATAAAATAGCCACATGACATTCTAACATTAATACAGAAATGAAAGAAAGAACTAGGATATTGTAATTCCCAAGTGTATATACTAGATTTAATTAATACTTATTTAGTTCTCAAAGCCTTCTTTAGTCCTCAAATTATTTCCAAATAAACTTCATTATTGCCATTTTATAAATGTGTAAACACTTAAGTATTTAAGGGCCAGTCTTTGCTGTCAAGGTGGGAACTTGAGAAGTAGCCCTAAAAAGCAAACATGTAATTGGAGGGCAAATTGTTTAGAGAATCAAGATGCCCTCAGTTGATGGAATCATAACACTGTGTCTCATTGGAATCAGTTCTGACAAAAGGGTAAGCAGGGTAGCGCAGCCAATGATGGCTTTTAACCAATTATTTATTTAGTCTTCACAAAACTCCGGTGACATTGACTTATTATCATCAAGCTTTGCCTTGAAGTTGCTACTCTTGGCAATCTGCTTCAAAAAGATCACAGCCTCAAGCGCTCCAGTTATTCTTTGCAGTGATGCTCCATTGTGATCATAGTTGGTATTCTCCTGGTGGCAAATGATGCTAACGATCTTTGCGTGTGCCTGTTTTCCACGTGCTTATCCTCTTTGGTCAAATATGTGTGGTTTCTGTCCATTTTCTAATTTATTGCAGGTTTATCTATTTATACTGTATATTATTTACCCTGTAGAGAATTGGAAATGTTTTCTGTTCTGTACATACTAGTTTTTCATTGACTATATGGTTTCAAAATATTTTCTCTTTATCTCCCTCATAGGGTATTTCACAGCGTAAAAGTTTTTGGCTTTCATGAAGCCCCAAATTGTTAATATTTCCTTTTAAAACATGTGCTTTCTGTCTGGAATCTGGGAATTTTGACTTAACCTTAGACCCAAAGATTTTCATATATTTATATATATGATTTATATATGTATATATGATTTTCAGAGGTATAGAAAAAATGTGAGTTATATATAAATATCTATCTATAGATTATTTATATATTTATATATCATATATGATTTTAATATATATGGTAGCAATATACATGGCACGTATTATTTACATAAAATATATGTAAGATATAAAAATAGATATTTGTACATTATCTACATAATATATATGCTTATATACATAAATCACATATATGACAATCTTTAGGAGTGAAATCCAAGTTAAATATGCATATAGAGAAAGAGATAGATGAAAAATGTGCCCAGTCTGCCCCCCACACAGCCAGGTGAAACATGCAGGTTGGGCAACAGGGCAGCAAAGGGAACAAAGTCACACAGTCCCCAAGGAATCCTCTAAATAGACTTCTGACTCGGGAGACAGGGCTTGGCGCCTCATCAGACTTTATTGTAAACCATACATAAGGGTTAACAGACAGATTTGGAACTATCTTTTATTTCTGTGTTGGTATTGTTGTTGTTTTGCCCTAGGTCTATCCATATAAGATAGGCAGGCAAACAATCCTGAGGAGAAAACAATGTACCAGTGTTTCCAGGTGGACATGAGAGAGGGGGAGGCAGGGAAGTGGAGTGGAGAGCCAACAAATCAGGGATAAGGGAACAACAAGAGATCTAAAACTGATGGTGAAGACGACGTATACTGCCTGCTGGGTTTTGATCAAGTGTGATGTGTCTGAGCGGAATTACTGAGAGCCAAATATAGGGTGAGCATGATGGTCTGACAGGAGGAAGTTGAAAGGAAATAGAGGAAAGAAATAGGAGGCCAAAGTTATTTATAGAGGTATAGTTATAGGCATGTACTTATGTAAATATATTAATTTATAATGAAGGGGAAGAGGTCCATGTACATATATTTACATGTTAAGTACTAAGATAGCAGATGAACTTTGGGCCTCTACTAAGGCCTGCCTTAACACAAGAATGTTTTGTTCTAATAAGCTGCCACTCTTTGATGTTCACCTTCCTGACAAGATGGCTGAAGACAAAATGGGTGCATAAGCAAATGTGATGAAGATAGACGATGTGCCCGGCTATTAAAAGATATAGCACCTGGGGTCTTAAAGGCTTGAAGGTAAATAAGCAACGTCTAGGAGGAAAGCAAATAAGCCCATATGGAAGAAGCACACCAGCCTATGTGATCCTGAGGTGTTGACGGGATCAGGTATCAGGTATCAAAAGATCTAAATCAAACAATTATATTGATGTGAAAGAGAGGGGATAGATTGAAGACTCAAAGCCCATCTGTAAACAACTGGACATCCCCCACAGATGGGTTGCAAGGAAGGGACGATTCAACCAGGGTGCAGTGTAGCACTGACGACACACACATCATTCCTCTAGTCCTGAATACTTCCTCCTCCCCGACTACTATGATTGAGTTCCACTTTACAGATCCGGCCAGACCAGAGTACACTCATTGGTACAGATACCGTTGTGGGAGTAGTGATATCATGAGGGTAGAAGGATGGTGGGTCGGGAGCAGGGAGTGGGAGAAAGGGGAAATCCATTACAAATTTGGATATTTAGCCTCCCCGCAGGGGACAAGTAACAAAAAGGTGGATGAAAGGAGACAACAGACAGTGTACGGCATGAAAGAACAGTAACAATATATAAATTGATCGAGGTTTCACAAGGGTGCAAGGATGGGAGAGGGAGGGGTAAAAAGAGGAGCTGATATCATGGGCTCAAGTAGAAAGAAATTGTTTTGGAAATGTTGATGGCAACATATGTACAAGTGTGCCTAATATCATTGAATGATAGATTTATTATAAGATTTGAAAGACTCCCCTCCCCCAATAAAATGATTTAAAAGGAAAGAAAGATAGAGATTTAAGTGGATTCTGATTCACAGCACCCCTATAGGACAGAGAAGAAAGCCCGTGGGTTTCTGAGACTGTAAATATTTACAGGAGTAGAAAACCTTATCTTTTTCCCATGGAGAGGCTGGCAGTTCTGAACTGCCTTTCAATTAGCAGCCTGTATGTACATATCTATCTCTCTATATGTATACCTGCATATCCATATATCATCTATCTTTGTATAAGTCTTGCAAACCCACAGTCAGTTCTACCCTGTGCTATGAAGTCACAATGAGTCAGCCTGACTCAATGGCAAGGAGTGAGTATCTCTATATCTCTATCTCCTGCCATCTCCATCTCCATCTACACGCACACATATATCTTTATAATTATTTCATAGCATCATTTTTCACATTAATTCCAAGATCCTTTTTCATTTTGGGGGGCATAAATTGTGTCATTTAGATTCACTTTAATCGGGGCTTTATTTTTCTGCTTTTCAAAATTAATCTCTGGTGGTCTTTCAGGTTTTCCGGATGAGACCCATGACAAGAGGAGACGTGGGAAGGTCAGGAAGTGGGTGGAGAGCGGATGCAAAAGCTATTTGTATTCCGCTGGCTCCTACTCTAAAGGTGGTGCTCTTAGCTCTGTGAAACTAATTGTCATCTGTGGTCCGAGCATCTCTGTTGACAGAGAGAACGGGCAGAAATGCTATCAGACAATTGTTTGCCTTTTGCTCTTGTATTGATTTCAGGAAGACTCTTATTTCTAGAGGTGCATTTTAGTTTATTTCATTTTTCCTGAATGGGTAATTTGGATAGGAGAGTTGAGAGAAGAGAAGTTAGGGTTTAAGGCATTTTATTAACATAATGCCGCTCCAAAACAAAATACATCAGAGTAGAATGAAGTGATAGCCTATGTTTGTATGACAGAAGGGTCAAGTGTAAAATAGCAGGTGATTTAAGTAAATCGAAATGGATTTCCCAGAGCAAGTTCAAAGGCTGAAGGACAAATTAGTACAATCCCTCCAATAGCACTATTATTCTTTAAATTTGCACCGTGCAGCTGGCATCCCTCTTTTGAAACAGAAATGCAGTGCAACAATTGCATTTCTGCTATATAGCATCCACCACGAAGCATTTCTAATAACCACTTGCACAAAATCAAACATATTTTGCATACACCACTTTCTGCTCTGGGAATCCCTATAGAACAAATGCCCCTTTCCTGAAAACAGTTGGCATGTCAGCAATCTCAGATTACAGGGACACTTTGTCAGACCAGAGATTCAATTGTTCACCAAGTCTGGTTCATTTCCCTTTTAAATATCTCTGCTATCTGCTATCATTCTCTTTCTGGAGAGCTGCCGACTAAGATGAGACAACCAGGCCCTCTCAACTGCAGGACTGCAAGTAGCCCGGCTGCTGCATCCGAGAATTGGCGGAAACCCTGTTGTCCTTTCTTCGCCAGCCAATAGGAACTCTGGATTTTAGCTGGATATACGACTGCCTGGAGTAAAAATTGTGTTGCTCAACCTCCAATACAGTTAAATAGGGCCACCTTTGGGCTAAATTTTGTTCAATTTGGACAGAATTGAAGTAAGTAAGCTTTGCGACACACATAGGAAAGAGACAGCGTCTTTCCATCTCCCCGCCCTGCCCCTTTCCCTCCGGCTGCAATGCAGATGGGAGGAATGGAAGCAAACCAACTGTTTTGTACCATACATAAACGTCAAGATTTCAGGATGACGAAGCAGTAAATAAGATGTCTAGTTTCTGTCAATTGAGGCATAACATTGATAACTCCAGAGTAGCGATGTTTAAACTTTTAATATTATTTATGGCTAAAAATTTTATACTGATTATGGTTAAGTTAATTTTATTTATGTTTCTTCACTTTCACTGAACCGAACCCTAATAAAGAGAGCCTCTTTATCTGTTTTATATGTGTCACCTTATTATTCCTCTCCAAGGACTTTATCTTACAGGTTCGCTATACGTTGGCATTGCTCTAAGTTGGTAGTTTGTTGTTTTGGAAAGACCCCAGAAGTATAATGAAGTACAACAGCTAAATGATATCATTCAAGATCAAGGTCACTTCCATCTATACATGTAGCTTGCATTGTGTTTGTTGATTGCCATAAGTCAATTACAACTTACAGGTGACTCCACATGTGATAAGGTGGAAGAGCTCCATAGTATATCCTTGGCTGTAATCTTATTGTAAACAGACTGCCAGGTTTTTTCTTTCTGTTTATCACTAGGTGGATTAACTAGGTGGTTAGGTTAGTATATCAATCTAGTACAGATTACGATTACATGTATTACCTGGCGACCTTTGTTTCCATTGTTCTTAGGTGTGATTGAATGCATTCTGACTCCTACTCACCCTTTGTAATAGAGTAGAAATGGTTTTTAGGCTCTCTTTGGATGTCATCATCACAGGAGCAGATTACTAAAACAGTCTTCTGCTGTGTGGCAGGGTGGGTGTGGCTCCACTCACAACTGGTGGGTTAGCAATCCAGGCTTAACCAACCATTCCTTCCACCTAAACTCCCGTTGATTGCATTAAGTGTAGCTTTAGACAAGCTGACTAGCCTGCCATGCTTCATAGTACAGCCAGTAATTCTCATTACAGTTGTAGACCAGAAAGAGGCAAGTTTTGGTATCATGTATTTCTGATTGTTATACAAAATATCTCCTTTGTGGATGCCATCTAGTCGGTCCTGACTCATAGTGAGCATCTAGGCAACAGAGAGGATGCTGTGCCATCGTCACAATTGTTCCTGTGCTTGAGCCTCTTGTTGGAGTCAAGTTGACAGTCCATGTCCTTGAGTATACTTCCACCTTTCTAGATGTATCATAGTGATTGCATGCGTGACTGCTCTCATCACAGTCTCACAGAAGAAACTGGTAAGAGTTATAAGGTTTGTAGAGTTGTTAACAAAGAGTTGATCTTTGTATAAAATTTTAAATTTTTTGATGCCTCTTAGGTACTGTTTTGTGCTTTCTCCAGCCATAATATGAGATTCCTGCACAATAAATGGATGGAGTAAGACATTTCTCTTTTTTCCCCCTGACATCCTTAGATAGTCTCCAAAGATAAATTGTATAATTGATTGACATTTATCTTCAGCCAACTATTAAGGAAAAGACAAAATCATTTGACCACCTAATAGACTTTTTAAAAATGCACTTCCTCAGCCTGTCTCTAAGCTTTGAGACTGCGTCTGTATTCACTTGCATGTTTGGTCAGGTTTGATACAAGAGTCCATGAATGGGGGGATATAGGGCTGTATGTTCAGGTTTATAAATCAAATATATTTGTACAAAAGCATTCTTGGCAAACTATTGATAAGAAGAGGAAACTATAGAATTCACCAAAGAACAAAACTGGACAAAAACCAAGGGACACAAGGATTGCAGAAAAGAGAAAAGAATTAAGACTCTTTCTTTTTTCCTCCGTTCAGGAAAGCATGTGCTTTTGCTGGTATCACCAGTTTTTAAAGGGTCAGATGGTATTTGTCACCTCTCTGCTTTAATCTTCTTGCATAGCAGCACCGTTTCCTTGAATATCTTTCCCTTTTTTAAAGACTTCCTGGAATCAAGACCAATGGTTGACATTTATAGCTATAAGTGGTCCAAGTGCTACATTAGCATCTATTTATTAAAGATGATCTTTCACGTACAGTACAATACGGACATTTGGCCTAATTTACTATAGAATAACATTTCCAGTTTAGCTGTCTGTAGGGAGTTGTGCCAACAGAGCTGTGTCCTATGGTGAAATAGTGCCTAATCAGTATTTATGAACAGGGTTTTAGAAGTCACTAAAGAGCACAGGAAGAGATTTTACCTTCTTAAAGCACAAATATTGCTGAGCTCTGGGAATCTGTACAGCAGATTAGGATGGAATAGCTCCCCTCCCCATACACACACTTTTTAAAAATGGCAGTTAAAAATGGGTAATGTAATACTGTCAGTAATTTAAATGGAGTGTACCTCTTTCTTTCAGACATTAATGCTATTTGTTAAACTTTGTAATTACTATGCAAATGAAGTGTTGTACTTAAAAAATGGCAGTGCCAAGAGAAAAACAGTTTGAAATTCAAACTAATACAAAATAACCTTCAAGCTTTGTGGAATTCAAAGACAGTATTTTTTTCTCTTTCTTTGAATACAGTATTCATGCAAAAAGTAGGCACTTGCCTTTGTTCTTAATACATAGACAGCTAAGACTTATAGCTGGCGATTTGAAAGCTTATGACTAATGAAGTAGGTCCTGGGGTTAGGAACATCAGACTTGCCTTCTAATGCTATGTAATTTGGCCCTCACTTTGAAACGATTGGGCCATAGTTTCAACAAGTTCACCATCACCATCTTTATTTACTGTACACAGAGCCTTCAAATAATGGACAGGACTTCAAGCCCTTCCTTGTATTAAATTTGGAGAAATAAGAATCATCCACATCTGTTCCAATTTACCTAAAAAAAAAATTCTTCTTCAAGCCAAGCTTATGCAGGGATCTCTTTGGTAACCCGGGACTGCCTGTATCAGCTTCTTGATCTTCATAACAGGTGGCTGGCATTTGTTCCCTCTCATAGTGATGAGGAAGCTGAGTCCCAGAGATGCTTAACTCATTTGCTCTGGGTCACTGGGACAAGCCAGTGACGGCGGGAAAGGATCTGAGCACCCCCCAACTTACGGCTGCCATGCGGCTCCCCAGACAGCAGTCACTTGAAGGGAACAGAATTTATAGCTCAAATTATGATTTCAGAATATTAAACACAGACGGAACCAGTTTAATCTAGTTCCATTTCATGCCAGGTAGATATGTTAGGAGAAAATGAGCATATTTGGTTTCTTGAGAATTAGCCACTGACAGAAAAAATGTCTGGGAGCAATTGCATACCCTGTACATGAAGAATTCAAGTTGATTTTACCTCTTTTTATATCCCCTAGTTCTATGCTTGACAGCACAGACATTCAACAATATTTTTTCAATTAAGCAATAAATGAATATGTCTATTTGTCACTAAGTATCTCTCTACTGACATTGCCTCTTTTTCTGTTTCAGCTTCTTTTCCCAAGCCTACAGAACAAACCAACCATTAGCTAAACAGTAACAATGAGACAGTTTCAACTTTTTTTCCCCCAGACTCCATTCATACATTTAAGTTGAAACTAACATTTTGTTTGTAATTCCACTTCTTAATAAATTTAGTATATATGTAGGATAATTTTATAAATCAGAAGGAATCTAAGCCCTGGCCTATTGTTGCAGCTGTTGTCGTTAATGTTAGGTGCCATCAAATAGACTCTGTCCCATAGCGGCCATATGCACCACAGAATGAAAGACTGCACAGTCCTGTGCCATCCTCATAACCGTTCCTATGCCTGAGTCTATTGATGCAGCCGCCCTGTCAATCCGTCTCATCGAGGACCATCTTCTTTTTCTCCGCCCCTCCAAGTTATGAAACATGATTTCATTCTCCAGAGACTTCTCTCTCCTAAAAATACGACCACCATGGTGCTCATAGGTCCAAAGTATGGAGGACGAAGTCTGGCCATCCTTGCAACTAAGTAGCATTCTGACCTTATCGGTCCAATAAATACAGATTGGTGTGTCCTTTTAGGGGTCCATGGTGCTTCCCATATTGTTCTCCAGCTCTGCAATTTAAATGCATCGGTTCTTCTTTGGTCTTCCTCATTCCGCATCCAACTTTCACATGCCAATGGCGCAATGGAGAAAACCATGGCTTGGGTCTAGCGCAGCTTAATACTCCAAGTAGAATTCTTGCTCTTAAAAACTCAACATATGACAAAATAATAATTTATAAATTATGGAGTGGGGAGCGGGGAGGGAGGGGATAAAAGAGGACCTGATGCAAAGGGCTTAAGTGGAGAGCAAATGCTTTGAAAATGATTAGGGCAAAGAATGTACAGATGTGCTTTATACAATTGATGTGTGTATATGTATGGATTGTGATAAGAGTTGTATGAGCCCCTAATAAAATATTTTAAAAAAACACAACTTCTTAGCAGATTTACCTAATGCAACCTGTCTTTTGATCTCTTGACTGCTGCTTCCATGAGCATTGGTTGTGGATCCAAGCAAGACAAAATCCTTGACGACTTCAACCTTTTCTCATTTCTCATGATGATCCTTATTGGTCCAGTTCTGAAGATTTTGGTCTTCTTTACATTGAGTTGTGATCAAGGCTACAATCCTTGACCTTCATCAAGTACTTTAACTCCTCCTCACTCAGCAAGCAATGTTGCGTCATATGCATGCCCCAGCTTGTCAATAAGCCTTCCTCTAATCCTGTTTCTACACTCTTCTTCATATAACCCAGTTTCTCTAATTATTTGCTTAGCATACAAATTGAACAAGAATGATGAGAAGATACCACTCTGATACACACATTTCCTGATTTTACAACCAGCAGTATTCCCTTGTTCATTTCAAACTACTGCCTCTTGATCAATAAACTAGTTACGAATGAACCCAAGGGAGTGCTCTGGAATTCCCATTCTTCTCAAAGTTTTCCACTGTTTATAACGGTCCACATAGTCAAATGCCTTTGCATAGTTAATGAAGCAAGCACACGTAAACATCATCCTGGTATTTTCTGATTTCAGTCGATTCACCTGGCATCAGCAATGGTATCCCTTGTTTCACACCCTTTTCTGAATCCAGCCTGAACCGTGGGCAGTTCCTTGTCAACAAATTGCTACAACTGTTGTTGGATGGTATAGTAGTTACATAATCGTTTGTCAATTTGAGGATTAAGAGTGAAGGGGTGGAGTCTAGTCT
The DNA here is from genome assembly GCF_050624435.1 of Tenrec ecaudatus. Lineage (NCBI taxonomy): Eukaryota > Metazoa > Chordata > Mammalia > Afrosoricida > Tenrecidae > Tenrec > Tenrec ecaudatus. Next base: position 24,470,821 of record NC_134539.1, on the reverse strand, counting down.
GTCAATCGGATCATAGCCAATGAGGCCTCTGTGTGGGCATGACTTCTCTTAAGAATTCTGGGAACTCCGATATTTCCTCCTTGATGTGGAAGACAAACTCGCTCTCTGCTCATTCCCTGGGAGACATTGCAGCTGACAAGACACATGGAACAACACTAGTGTCATGAGCTAGAGAAGCCACATGGACCCACCCTGATGCAACCAGGCCTTTGAAGCTGGAGAAGTCATGTAGAGATCCCTGCCAGCGCTAAAATGCTCACACCACCACTGATTCAAACACTTTCTAGCCACTGGCCTGTGATCCTCCTGCATTCAACATCATTGCATGTGTTTCATGAATCTTAAGAGAACTTTATAGATTGATATTGGCCATATGGATTAATAATGGACTTAAGGGATTGGACTGGGTTGAGATGCTTTCTTAATGTACAATTACCCTTTATATTAAACTCTCTTAGACAAATTCATGAGTGTCTATGAATCTCTAGTGTACCTGGACTAACACAGATGATCTTGAACAAAATTTTATTTGTGTTCAATATCACTTGAGTATTATGTTGGGTCACTTTTCTTTGGAATAGGCACAAATATGGATCTCTTCTGATCAGTAGGCTAAGTAACTATCTTCCAAATTTCGTGGCATAGACTCACAAGTGCTTTTTCAGTTTTCTGAAACATTTCAACGGATATTCCATCAATTCCTGAACCCTTCCTTTTGGCTAATTCATTCACTGCAGTGTGAACTTCCGTTAGCACCACTGGTTCTTGCTCATATGCTTCTACTTCCTGAAGCGGTGAAATGTTGACTAGTTATTTTGGGGATAATGATCCTCTGTATTCTTTACATCTTTGCTTGATGCTGCCTGCATCGATACTTTGCCTACAGAATATTTCAAAATTGAAACTCTAGACTTGAATTATTTTCTTGAGTTCCTTCAGTTTTAGATATCCTGGTTCTCTTCTTCCCTTTTGTTTTTCTAATCCTAAATCCTTGCACTGTCTGTTACAATATTTGGCTTCATCTTCTAGAGCTGACCCTCCAATGTTCTACTCAGTCCTTAACTTCACCCTTTCTTCCAATTGCTTTAGCTACTCTATGCTTAAGAGAAAGTCTCAGAGTCTGGCATCCACTTTGATTCTTTCTTTCTTTCCTCTCTTTCTAATGACCTTTTGCTTTCATCATGGATGATGGTCTTGATATCCTCACAGCTCACCGTTCATCTGCCGTTAGTGTTCAATGCATCAAATCTACTCTTGAGATATTCACAAAATTCAGGTGGGATACACTCAAGGTCGTATTTTGACTCTTGTGAAATTGTTTCAAAATTTCTTCAGATTTCTCCTGAACTTACTAAGAAAAATTGATGTTTTTTCCACAATTTTCCATTGGTCTAGTTTTAGCTACTGATATTGTGCGTCTCCATGGCGTCTTCCCACAGATATAGTCAAATCGATTTCTGTGTTTTCCCCTGGGGTAGTCCATATGTATAGCCACCTTTTGTGCTGTTCAAAAAATAATATTTTCTATGAACAAATAAACAAGTCTTTGGTTCTGAAATTTTCTATCATGCAATCTCTAGCTTCATTTATTTCACCAAGTCAGTATTTTCCACCTACTGTTCCTTTCTCTCTGTTTCCCCTTTGGCATTCCATTCACCAGTAACTATCAGTGCATCCTGATTGCATGTTTGATACACTTCCAAATGGAGTCTTGGTTGAATTCTTCAATTTCTCCATCACTAGCTCGTGTGATTAGTATATAAATTTGAATAATAACTGTATTGATTGACTTTCCTTGAAAACAGATAGCTATAATCCAATCACAGATAGCTTTGTACTTCATAATGAATTTAGCAAGTTCCTTTCTGAAAATAAATGCCACACAATTCCTCTTGATTATGTTATTCTCGGCATAGAAAAGCATATGGTTTTCTGATTAAAAAGGCCAACAGTCCATTTCAACTCACTAATGACTACGATATTGATTTTCATGCATTCCATTTCATTTTGATAACTTGGAATTTTCTTAAATTTATGCTTGCACATTCCAAGTTCTATGCATTAGAAGATTTTACAATGGTTTCCCTTTACCGTGAGTCGTGCCCCCTCAGCAAATGAAGGTCTGAAAGCCCCACTCTCAGAGGCTGTATCCAACTTACTTCACTATGCCTGAGACCCTCCAAGAAATCATTTCCTCTTCAGTCACATTTTGGGTGTCCTCAGCCTGAGGTGTGCATCCTCGGGTGATCTCTAAGACGAAGAGGGGCTCCCTTTGGTTAGGTTTTCAGCTTTGACATGCTTCACAGCTAGGACTGCAGTTGTGTCCTTCTTTGTTGTCTGTTCTTAGCCTGGAAGCTCTGCTGAAAACTTTTCACTTTAGGTGAGCTGCTGGCATTTGAAATACCAGTGCCATTCCCGCCAGCATCAAAGCAACACAGCAGCCACCAAATTATGACACACTGACAGACAAATACTGGGGCCTATTGATAGAAATGTGCTAATATTGGTTAGGGAGTATACTTTGTTTTTTAAAGAACACCTTAAATATTTAAAGTAGTGACAATGAAGAATTTAGATAAACACTTTCTATTTGTTGGAAGTAGTCTGAGAGTTGGAAATAGAGAGCATTTTTGAGTTATGGTGAAAGATGGTGTCAGTATATATAATATATAATGATAGAAGTTAAGACTATGAGAGACTCAAGGTACCCTTGTCTTTGGTCGCTAAGGCATGGAAATGGGTTACAGGCTCAAGTAATCATATACTCCCCCTCCACTTGGACTCTGAATTAAAAAAAATATCAGGCAAACACACACACACACACACACACACACACACACACACACACACACACACGTAATCACTGAAGAATCCATTTTGGTGGAAAGTTATGGTGGAGGAGGCAGCTACCTGAGTTCCTTGGGTAGAAATGGCAATGGGCAAAGATAAAGTCCAGTATTTAGTGTCTAGTGCCATTGATTAACAGTGTCAGAACAATATCCTAACAGAGCTAGTTCTGTATATAACTGCATCTTAATGTTGGTAGTTATTCTTCTTCCTGTTGTTTTTCTATTTTCTAATCTTCGGCCTCTCAAGAGATTGTTTGGGTTATCTAAATGTTCTTTAAAATAAATTTAGTTGATCAGAGTCAGTTTGTATTGTGTACTACTGTGGTAGTCACCTAATCTGGTGTCAATTTAAGGATTAAGAGTGTAGGGGTGGAGTCTAGGCTGTCAATCTGGAGATAGCCAATGAGACGTCTGTGGGCATGGCCTTCTCCTGAGAATTCTGGGAAATTTGGGACTTCTCTCTCTCTGCTACTTCCGTGGAGTCATTGCAGAAGACATGTCACATGGACACAACCAGACCTCTGAAGCCGGAGAAGCCACAGAGAGACCCCTGCCAGCACTGAAATGCTTACAACTCCACTGGACCCAAAGACTTTCTATCCACTGGCTTGTGATTGATGTGCATTTGGCTTCATTGCATGTGCTTTGTTAGTCTGAAGAGGACTTTATAGATTGGTATCAGACATATCAGATTTATGGCCTTGGACTGGACTGGGTTGGGATGTTTTCTTAATGTTCAACTCCTCTTGTATATAAATCTCTGTCTTATACACATGTGTGTGTGTTTATGAGTTTGTTTATCTTGTCTACCCAGACTAACACAACTACTAAGAGCCTGTGTATCATATCAAGACCAGTAGGGAATAAAATGTGAACAATACTATTGACCTGATATATTCTAGGAAGAATAAAGATGCCTGCTGTACTTGAAAGACTTTTGATGTCTGTTTCAGAATCTTCTCTTCACCAATTTACCAGTATAATGTTCTTGGTGGGAAGATTGTTAGACTATAGTTTTCTCACAAGTGAACATGTGAATAACACTGTCTAGCTCAGAGGTTAAAGAGCCCTTATAAAGATCGTGAAAGCATGTGCAGCATGGTTATGAAGCATGCTCGGTGTACTAGAAAGCTTTCAGAAGTTCATGGAAAATTTGCATTGTCTTTGAATTCTACTTGTCCAAAGACTTTTGAAATACTCTCATGTTTTACCCTCAATGCTTCATCACCTATGTTATCCACCTATACTCTCCTGACTTCCGGGTGTGGTATAGATCAGATCATCAGAGATATTGAGAATACATGAATATATAGAATGTTCTTTTTAAGGAGGCAAATGGAAACCAAGTACACATGACACATTAGGATTTAAAATAAACTTTTACAAATGAACATCTAGCACTTACACGTGGCTCTAAAACATGGTATCACACAAAACACCCATAACCAAGATCTTACACCTGACAATCTTTTGTATCTCAAGTGTTATTTTAATTGTCTACAGAAACAAAATGGGATGGCAGCATTTTCCAATTGAATTAGGAAAGCATACTCTTGTAAATGCTATCTACTTGACAAAGAGCAGCATCCAGTATCAAGGCCATGATCAATTTGTGCCTTTCCAATGTAATCGAGTGGTATGGTTATATGGCCTTCTTAACAAGAAAGAAAATGTTACTAGTTTTTGTTTCATTTTGCATTATTTGTTGCATAGTCCTGCTCATGCTGCCCTTTGAGGCTGTTAGGGATGGGCGAATGCTCAAGCATACTTCAGTAAAACCGTGTGACATTGGGAAGGTCATTAACCCTCAGGGCACCACGAGCCTCACACTGATAAAATGAAGATTATATTCTCACTCTCCTGGATTGTTTATGAAAATTAAATGAAATTATGCCGTTAAAGTCCTAAGTGGAATGCCAGTCTCATGCTCTAAAACAGCTGCCTTCAGAGCGAGATGCTTTTCCTGCACTTTCAGTCCAATAAAATGCATATTCATGGAGAATCAGATCCCATTATTTCTGCAGGACAAGTTTCTACTACAACAAGGGTTTGCCAAAACTACCAGCTGTCTTCACAACTCCCTATTCCCGTGAGATGTCTGCACATTTTCCCTGCCCTTTTAGTGGCTCCCAGAGGCAGCTCCCTTAGGAAAGGATCAGAGTGTAGGTGGATGCTCCATTAATTTTCTGGTTGGCATTTTACAGCCAGTGGTGCGAATGGCCCAAGGGCAGCGTGGAAGGGAGCCAGCAAGGCAGGGCCTGGAGGCCCTTATAGAGGCCTTTCTCTAGCAGAACCCTGTGATTGAAGATCTTTCATGGATTCCCAGTGAGGGTCACATAGCACTAGTGATGACAGTGATATTGCTTGAGTCTAGGGAACCGTAGCGACCAAAAGGAAGGCAACACCCCAGTGTGCTTCCACATGAGTTCTTGTCTTTTTTCTTTATAAACTTTTTAATTAAATGTCTTGAAAATGGGTAATTTGCAATATGAACTGAATTAATGTCAGAATTGTACATGTTAATGATGTGAAGTGGAACTGCATTTTATACGTCTGTATATATTTAATACTATGAAAAATAGAAATAATTGAAACATTCAAGTAGAATTTAATTTTAATTTCTAAATCGATAACATTACAAAAAGCTTAAGAAATATAAGAAACAAAGAAGCAAATGGCACATTCAAATCTCTACCCAACCACATAATTTATAATTTCCATATTCTTTCCAGTATCCATCTATATTGGAAAACAGTTCAGAAATTCATAAGTAGGGTTTATTTTTACTTTCTATATATTTTAATAAAGCTACATGAATTTAACCCCCCTTTCTGTAATAGCTAAAATGTATTGATCAATTAAACAAATTACTATTATATCATATAATCTTTATAAATTGAACAATTTGATTGTGCTTGTATATTTCTTATTATTAATAATACTTAATGTCATTTTTTCCCTAAATGTGGTAATCCTTTGGAGATTACGTTAGCTAAATCGTTCCAAATGGAATTAGTTAATGCATGGATAGAATTCTTTTTCATCTAGATTGAATATTGCAAGAGGAGATTATACTAGTTTCCTTCATGTTTTAATTTTTTTGAAATATCTAAAAATAAATCTTTCAAGTCTCTCAGACACTTTTGCCATGTAAAGGCAAGGCAAGAATATCATACCTATCTTGCACACGATGGGAGATTTAAGCTTGAATATGTAAGTGAGTAGCTTGAAGTGAGGCCTATGAGCTATTCTGGGCTAAGGTTCCAGGACCTAACCCAAAATGCCATTCATTTCTGATCACTGAATTTGCCCTGGCCTGAAAGACAGCTTTGTGAACTTCTTAATTTCACTGCTTGCAAGTCACCGACAGGATGCTCAGTGTTGTCCCAACATGTGCTGGAAATCCCAAACTTCAGGAGATACTTACTTTGAAAACACTCTTAATACATCTTTGCCATAAGAAAACCCAATCATTTTGCCTGGCTCCATAAAATAGGATCGGATGAACAAAATGAAACCTGGATTCATCAAAAACACGACTGTTACTCATAGGTCACACCTGGTTTGCCAATTCATATTTGTCTCAACCACAAAATAACTTTTCCCTTTGCTGTCAATGAGCTACTTTGAATTTCTTTAAGTGAAGAGCAGTTTAAGAGTCAAGAAGAAAAAAATGTTCTTATTTGACAAACTGTCAAGTTGATCAATAACACTGAGAACACTTGAAGTCACATTTTCAGTTTATTTCATCTATTTTTTTAAAATTATATTTTCTGATGGTGTTGTTAGGTGCAATTACCTTGGTTGATGCCTATAGTGATTCTGTATGTACAGAACAAAAGCCTGTCCTCCTCATAATGACCACTGGGCTTGATCATACCGTTGTAGCCACTGTGTCAATCCATCTTGTTGAGGGTCTTCCTCTTTTTTTGATAAATTTTACTTTAATGCCCCCACCCACTATTATGATCCCAATTCTACCTTACAAATACGGCTATACCAGAAGATGGACACTGGTACAGATAAGAGCTGGAAACACAGGAATCCAGGACAGATAAACTCCACAGAACCAATAATGAGAGTAGTGATACCAGGAGGGGAAGGGGAAGGCAGAGTAGAAAGGGGGGACTTATCACAAGGATCTACTTAAAGCCCCCTCCCTGGGGGACAGACAACAGAAAAGTGGGTGAAGGGAGACATCAGACAGTGTAAGACATGACAAAATAATAATTTACAAGTTATCAAGGGTTCAGGAGGGAGGGTAGGGGAAGGAGGGGGAAAATGAGGAGCTGATACAAAGGGTTCAAGTAGAAAGAAAAGGTTTTGAGAATGATGCTGGCAACAAATGTACAAATGTGCTTGACACAATCGATGTATGTATGATTGTGATGAGAGTTGTATGATCCCCCGATTAAAGGATTAAAAAAAAAAAGAACAACGTCCTTCACCATGAACTACTTCTTCCTTGATATCCTATTGGAAGTAGGAGAGGATTTTTGTGTTAGACAGGGTTCCCTAGTGAGACAAAACCAGATTGCTAGTAATTATATATATATATTTATAAAGATAGATAGATATATAACACAAGAAATGAACTGTTAAATTATATACAGATAGATAGACATATAATACAAGAAATGAACAGTTAAATTATAAAGCAATACAAATGGCTCAGTGTGACTCACTCCCGTGAGAGGGTTGAGAGACACTAGCAGTCCTTCAAGTCTTGAGAGCCGCCAGGTAGTTCTCTGTAGAGAGAGCTAGGCTATCTCAGAACAGGCAGCAAATAACAAGGCAGGTCACCAACTGTCAGCCAGCTCACCAACCGTCAGTCCCCAGCTCCGGAGATGTACATTCTAATCATGTGGGCTTAAAGGGACCTCAACTTACAGTGACACAGTCCACCAGCTAGGTGTCCCACAGTTAGTGTAGCCTGTAAATTGACGCAGAGAACAAGCAAGGCAGCTGCACACTGATCCAATGATCAAAGAGCGAGAGACAAGAAAGGTGAGGCTCCCCGAGCCATTTATCTCTCCACCCTTCAATTAATCCCACTTGTGTTTATTCGCCAGGCTGGCACAATAAACTATATCAATTCCCCACCACCCCTGTTTCTAAGGAACGGTTTGTACTTCTTCCAAGATAGATTTGTGCATTCTTCTGACACTCCATGGTGGGCTCGATATTCTTTGTTAATACCATCAATCAAATGAATCACTTCTCCTTTGGCGTTCCTTATTCATTGTCCATCTCTCATTAGCATATTTGTTGTCACTGGGTGCCATTGAGTTGGCTCAGACTCATAGTGGTCCAAAGTGCAGCACAAGGAACACTGCCTCGTCCTGCACCATCCTCAACCTCACATTTGTTCTTCTGTCTGAGGCCCTTGTTGGAGCCACTGTGTCAATCCATCTTGGGGAGGCCCTTCCTCTTTTTTGGTCGCTCCTCTGCTTTACCAAACATGCTGTTTTCCTCCAGGGACTTGTCTCTCCAGACAGTATGCCTGAAGCAGGTGAGACAAAATCTGGCCATCCTTGCCTCAAAGTGTTGTCTGCACAAAGATAGATTTGTTTCTTTGCTTGGTTTTTGGCTGCCTGTGATGCTCGTAATATTTTTTGCATGCACCATAATTCAACTGCATTGATTCTTCTTAGGTCTTCCTTATCTAATGTCCATGCATGTGAGGCAATTGAAGATACTATGACTTGTGTCAGGTGCAACATGATGGTGTTGTATTTCTTTTGACCACTTTAATGAAGTCTTTTAAAAGCAGATTTACCCAATGCAATGTATCCTTTGATTACGGTTTCCACGGGTGTTGATTATAGATACAGAAAAAAACAAAACTTCTTGGCAACTTCATTTTTCTCCATTTATTGTGATATTATTTATATGAATTTTTGTTTTCTTTATTTTGAGGTATATAATCTATATGGAATGCTGTAATCTTGGATGATTATCAGTAAGTGCTTCAAGCCTTCAGTTTCATTATATACAGTTGGTCATCCTTGTATCACAGATTGTTAATGATTCTTCCTCCAATCCTGATAGCATATGGTAGTTTATATGGGCCACATTCTCAGAATATTTGCTCAGCATTCAGATTCAATATGCATGATGAAGGGCTACAACTCACACACATGTTCCTGTTTATAAATCGTGCAGTCAGTTCTTGTTATGTTCCAAAGCCTGCCTCTTGATTGAGGCTCCCAAAGAGCACAATTATGCTTTCTGCACTTTGATTCTTCTCAATGTTATCCAAAGTCTGCTGGGATCCCCTCAGCTGAATATCTTTGCATTGACAATAAAATGCAGGTAAATATCTTTCTCATATTCTTTTTTTTTCAGTCAAGTTATAAGGAACGTCAGCATAAGACTTACTGCACATCCCCTTTTGTACCCACCTGAATTTTGTAGCAGCTCCCAATTAACATACAACTGTAACAATTTAAAAATTATCTTCAGCAACATTTTACTTGTGTGTCACATTGATGATAAGTTTTGAATTTGGGTGGGTCCTTTTTCTTTGATATTAAACATCTTTCGGTCTGTTCCACTAAGTTGGCCAGTACTTAGTTGCCTCCTAACTTTCTTGGCAGACAAAGGAGCCCTCCAGCACTGCCGCTGGGGTTGAACCATCCAATTGATATGCTACCAGTTCCTTGAGCCTAGTTTTTGTGAATCTCACCCATGAAGTTTGTACTTTTCCCTTCAGCATCATTGCTTTTCTATCAGATAGCTACCTTTTTTTAACTTGAAAGTTGATTGATCTCTTTGGTACAGTGACTATGTGTATTCATTCCATAGTGTGGTATAAATATGAAAATTATTACAAGTTTTAGCCCATTATGACTTCCTATAACTCACTACCCTGCTTATTGACTGCCATAAAATGTGTCGTTAAGAGAGTATCACTCATCATTAAGATGAAGGGTAACACTTTAATAACATAATCTAAGTTATACAAATATGTTTTTATCTCAGAAAGGTGGCTAATATCTGAGCATGGTTTGTGACTATAAACTATTTGTAAGTAGTTAATCATGACTTACCATTTTGTATTATTTATTGTCAGTTCACAGATAAAGAGTGAACTCATTTGAAATATTAAAATTAGTTTAATTTAGGCTTCTTGCATAGGGTGGAGCCCCCAGTTCCTAGACAGTTAATAACTTGAGGTAATAGGCTGGCTACTATGTAAACAGTAACTGCAGTTATAGGCTGAGACCAATTGGCGTAATAATGCTCTTTGAAGACATTTTAGCACATAGTCAAATCTTTTCTCTTTTCCCCCTTCACCACTTAGCTTTCATACAGATATGCATGGCATAAAATGCCTGGCATATGATATCATATGATATGGTCATCTGAATTTTAAAATAAGCCCACAATTATTAATAATTTAAAAAATCCCTATCTATTTTATTTTATACACAATAACAAATTACTCACCTATCATTTTCAAATTCATGACAAAATGCAAATTTCTCTCTTCCTCTGTCTGCATCAGGAGCATACTGATCTCAATACCTACTTTTGCTTATGAGAATTGTATTTTTATGCTTGTAGTATTTATTTCATAAGATGGTTATACTTTTGATTAAATACTACATTAAAAACTTTTCCTTATCCCCCAACAGTTTTAATGGCACATAATTTACATATCATACAACTGAATACTTCATTTGTTCAATCATATCCAGGGGAATTGTACAACCGCAGCCACCTCCGTCTTAGAGCATTCACTTCCCCCGTGGTTGAATCACCTTTAAAGTGAGTTGTGTGACCATGATCACTTCTAGTGCTCCCTCCACCTTCACTGTTTACTCCTGAAATCTTAAATCACATATCTTTATACAACATTGCTGATGTGGAGGAATTAAGTATTTTATACAACATTTGTAGATATGTAGGATTTAAGTATTTTAAAGAATACTTGCTGGCATGTAGGAATTAAGTATTAAATACCGAGGTCACTCCAGGTGGGAAGACTTTGGAGAAGGCTATTGGGGTAGCTCATCCATTGATGAGAAAGTTTAAAGTAAGGCACACTTCCTGCCTCTTGTGAATAAACAATAGGAACATCATAACATTACTGAAAATTCCCGCCACCTCTCTGTACCTTGCTAATGTCTGTATAACCCCAGAATGAATTAATACGAAGCCTGCACTGGAAGACTGAGTGAAAAACTCTGATAATTTTTCACGTCTCTACCAGTGTAGGCTTTAGCTAATCATAGCATAACCACTGTAATAGTTGGTCACATATAATTTTTTGGCAGAATAGCTAGGTATACCTCTTAATAAAAGAAAAAATAGAGGAAAAGAAAATATTTCAATATCATTTACTATTCTCATTATGCACACCATTTAGAAAGCTTGGGTGAACTGATATGACCATAACAGAATAAGAACCCACAATCTTATTTCTATATAGTTCTTCACTGCTGGCTCTTGAAAGTTATGACTCTGACATGAGCTTAATTTACTTCATGGTGAGAAATGGCTATCAAGTAAACCAATGAATGCATTTATTATACAATACAGCCATTATGCCACTCTGTCCCTTACCTCATCTCCATATTGAGTACCCACAAATCACATATTTTCATTCAAATATTTTGCTGCAGGAGTAACGATGGTCATTAAAGATCCCGAGAGAAGTGTCGCCTGTACATTGACTGCATCCAGAATGTGAGATGTCTATTTTATTACAGTCAAAATCAGCTCTACAAAAGTAAAGACTTCTTGTACTATTAACAGAGATTCAGACCACGCATGCACCATGCTTTACAATCTTAAACACCTCTAAGAAATCTGTCATCTGCAGAATGTAAGCTTGGTGGATTGACTACGAGGAGCTTGTCTTCTGCATTACCCTCACAACCGCATCCAAGCGCACGGTACTAGCTGTGGAAGGTTCCACAATTAACCTCTTTGCTCACTGAATTCTAAATAAGACAAAGCCCATTTAAAAGTAGATGAAATCATGTACTCTTGTGTATGTTTATTGACCTGCTTTTCCCATATATGTCTCTGATTTTAAATAAGAAATACTTAGAGGCAGACAAGAATTTATAAAATTTAATTAGCATTATTTTCAAAGATAAGGAAACAGAAATCCAGAGTAACTTCTTTTATCTGACCTCTCAAAGTGAGATTTTGTAGTTTGAATATTCTAGTGTATTGACTTTATTAGGCATTATTTCTGAGAATCTTTCAACATTAACATTGACCAACTCATATTAACCCCATAGGACTGAAGCTGTCCTATATAGTTCCCCAGGCTATACTGTTTCCAGAAACAAAACATCACATTTTCCTGGTGGGTTTGAACTGCAGACTCTATGGTTAGTAGCCAAGAACTTAACCACTATGGCACCAGGGATCCTTTGAAGATGACACATTGTTTTAGAGTTAATTCTGAATTATAGTAACCTTATAGGACAGAGAAACAGGAGCGTCCCTCAAATTTCTGCTTCAGGAAAGGTATGACTTAAATTGCAAATTATCACACTAATTTTATTCAGAGATTTCTTTATCAATTTTCCCCAAAGACTCAGTTATGTTGAAAAAGTCCTTCCCAGTGCAATCTCCTGCCTGCGTTACGCCCATAAGGAGTCGTCATCAAGCTGATTCTGCCCCCTGGCGCGCACTCTGTAGCGGAGTACACACATAGCAACATATTGAATGTGGCTCTTCTACCACAGTCTCTGTAACTTCCACCAAACAACTTTTTTTTTTTTTTCCTGATGGGTCTGGGTAGGAGAACATGGAGTCAATGCTAACGCACAGCGACCCCTGTGGGTTTCTGAAACTGTAACTGTTCAGCAGGTAGTCTTTTTCTCGCACAGCTGCTGGAGGTTTCGAACTAATGACCATGAGGATCGCAGGCCAATGCATAATGACTACAAAACCAGAGCTCCTTTTAGGGTAGGAGAAGGTGGGGCAAATATGTTGACCAGATTCAGTTGTAATGTGAAGGCATGTTAACGGGATTCCTTGTGATTGCTACCCTACTGCATATAAAATCAACCCTCTCAAAAGCTGAGGAGAGAGAGCGATAACGAATAGCGGGTGTTATTGACCCAGAATGGAGCAGAACGGTGATCTGTAAGATGTTCAATGGTGAGGTTTTCTCTGGGGGCCCTCAGGGGGGACAGGATCCACCATTCTTTCAATTATCAGGCAAAGGTGGTACCAGTTCACACCCCTCTGGAACTTTGTTGCCTGTCAATCCCAAATCAAGGGCTCAGGCACTCCCAGAGCCCAATTTCCCCTACAGATTAGCCTGATCATCAGAATAGGTATGCAATCTATTATTTTATATTATCTCAGCAGTGATGATGGTGGTGGTGTAACCTTTTATTATTATTATTATTATTATTTGCATTTTAAAAATAAATAATTTTATTGGGGCTCATACAACTATTATCACAATCCATACATATATCAATTGAGTAAAGCACCCTTATACATTCATTGCCCTCGTCATTCTCAAAATTTGCCTTTCACTTGGGTTCCTGGAATCAGCTCATTTTCCTTTTTTTCCTCCCCTTCCCTCCCTGTTCCCCCTCCCTCATGAACCCTTAATAATTTATAAATTATTATTTTATTTTATCTTACACTGGCCGGCGTCTCCCCTCACCCACCTCCCCCTTGCCCATTCCCCAGAGAGGAGGTTACACGTATATCCCGAGATCATTTCTCCCTTTCTACACTCCCTTCCCTCCCAGTATCGCCACTCTCACCGCTGGTCCTGAGGGGTTCATCCATTCTAGATTCCCCGTGTTTCCAGATCCCTACTGTACCACTCTGCATCCTCTGGTGTAACCAGGTCCGCAAGGGAGAATTGGGATCATGATAATTGGGGTGGAAGTGTTAAAGAACTAGAGGAAGGTTTTGAGTTTCATTGTTGCTACACTGAACCCTGAGTGACTCATCTCCTCCCCACTACCCCTCTGCAAGGGATGTCCAGCTGTCTAAAGATGGACATTAGGTCCCCATCACGCACCCCCCTCATTCACGGTGATGATAACCCTTTATTAAAGTAACATGTAGAGAGTCCACATGTCCCAAATGGAAGCGATGGCACCAGGTACAGACTTTGGAGAAGACCAGCCAACTAGAGGGGGTCTGAGGTCGTGAGCAAAAGATGGAGACACCAGCACGGCTGAGCAGACTTCACACGGTAGGCAGGATGCAACTCTAGAACCAGTAAACTCCCTGAGGCCCTTCAAGGGAAGAGATGTCCATGGTGACATCTTAAGTGTGAACTGAAGGTTATCCACCTTCTTCAGATAGACACCTGGCAATTTTATTGGGTTCACTGAAAAAACAAGAAACAAACAGCGTCTCCCTCCCACCCTCCTCCCTCAGTCCTCAACTGACCACACAAAATTCAAGGGAAACCCTCTGGAGATAGGCGCAGATCAAGTTTTCAGAAACTCAGACTTCGTAATACCCTGCCCTCTGTTACTTACATTCTTTGGAATGTAAAGTCTCCTAATTTAAAAAGTAATGTACATTTAAGCCAACTTGATTTTATAATACCCTAATTTACTGTCTAACCTACGCTTTGCCAAGTCACTAGGATGAATGAGAGAATGAGCAACTCAAGAGAACCGCTAACTGTGACGACCACCCAGCAGGATATAAAGCAGAGGTTGCGATCTAAAGAGTGAAGTCAGTCTTGTTCGTCCTAAGATCATAGCCTCAAGAAATCCTTTTTGAAAATCCCCACTTTGTTTTCAATATTTGATAAACAATCCTTGATGCACTGAAGAAGAAAATGCAAGTAGGTGCTCATAGGGGGAGAAGTGTGAAATTAAATTTCTGAGAGTTTACTGTTCAATAGAAACTTTACCATAGCAATTAATTTCACACTAACTCATCCAGGCATCAAATATCAGTCCTCTTTTATAGAAAATGATACTGATGCTTAGGCAAGTTAAAGTCATAAGCGGCGTATCAAATTCTTAAATATGTACTCATCTCTTTGCAGGGATTAATCAGTTGTGGTGATCATATCTGAAATATGTTCTCAAAGACAGTCCAGAACCTCAGACTTTAATACACATTTTCTTCAAATATGTCTATAATTAAATCAAAATTAAAATAATAAAAATAATGCAAAATTCACTTTTATTTACTCAAAGAATTTATTTAGCTCTACACATAAGTACGTAGTGTGAATCTACTCAAAACATGTTATCATGTCAGGAGAATATCATTTAAAATCAATTGTTAATAATTAATACTAAAATATTGACTTTCTTTCTCCTGGGTGCTTGTAGCTTAGTGAGTAACAGTGAAAGTTTTAAGAGTTTGCATGTCTTTGAGAGATGATTATGTAAAGCTGGAGCTACTTAAACATTCCTTAATGCTTCTAAAAGGCTAGATGTCACCTAAGAGTATCAACCCATTTCAGACTTATCACCAGATATCTTATAAATGATTAAACTCAACCTTACCACCACCATCCCTATAATGAGGCAATCTGCATGAAATTGTCTGACTTCTGCCACCATCTTTCTTTCAGTGACTATCATACCAAGATTTGAGATGGCCAATTAAAGACAGAAGTCTCATGCTTTCACAGTGTGCGCATGTGGACACCTGTCTCCCATGGTCAATGAGCCTCCTTCTGGACTAGAAAGGACAGACATTCCAAGGACACCCTTTCCTGTTATGACAAATGGGACACCCTGTTTCCTGACTATCAGGAAAAGATAGAGAAGGTGGTTTGGCTAGGTGTCTATAATATTACATACCAGGACAGGGAGGGTAGTGTCTGTGACAAGGTGGCACTGGGGAGAAAAAGAGACCTCATCCCCTGCCTCCTCCTCACAGAATGTTCTTGGTCTAGAGGTTCTGCTTAGAATACCCAGATGGTAGATGCAGCAGCAAGCCAGTTAGCCAGTAGATGGATGTTACAAGTTCATTCCATTCCTTTGACATTAAAATAATTTTTCAATTAGTTAAAACCAAAGTCCCATATTATTATGGCATTAGGCTTGATTCGAGTCAGACATAGTCTCTTGATCTATAAACCCAAACCAAACTCATTGCCATTTATTCAATTCCAACTCATAAAACTCACTGCCATCTAGTAGATTCCAACTCATAACAACCATATATACAGTTTCCCAGAGCAGATAGCCCCATCCTTGTCCTCAGCTTTCTCTTACAGAATAGCAGGTGGGCTTGACCTTCAGGCTATGTGGTTAGAAATCCATTGCTTAACCTACAGTGCCACTAGGGATCCTTCTTGGTCTCTAGACCTAGACAAATCATCTTCCCACCTCCCCTCTCAGGAAGCCAACATACAATGATGAACAGCATACAACGATGAACAAACCAACATACAATGATGAACAACATACAATGATGAACAAACCAACATACAATGATGAACAAACCAACATACAATGATGAACAAGTCAACATACCATGGTGAACAACATACAATGATGAACAAACCAACATACAATGATGAACAAGGGAGGGAAGGATGAATATGACAGGCACTCCTGTTTTGAATGAAACAAAGGGGAGGCAAATCTTAATCCCTAGTTAATAGTATTTCCAAGATCTCATTCATCAATTAATTAGGTCTCAGTTCCACTTGCTCCATTGTTTCACTTTCTGGGACTGTCCCTTTCATTATCTTTCTCAGACATTTTAAAGAAGAGCATTGAGCACATTTCTTGGTCTATTTTGTATGGCGGCCATTTTTTTCTCCTTCAAACCCTCTTCCGTGTGGGCAGATGACCTTTTTGCAAGTGAAACTTTCTGGAAACGTTTTGAGTCTGTGTATGCTCCCGTATGTCCCCAATTACCCACGCAGTTCTTGAAGGAAACTGCTCTCCTTTCTCCCCATCTCTCTCTGTGTCTTTTAATTTCTGCTGATGCTTTGGGTCTATTATGCTTCTATGGAATCATAGCTTGAGTTTTCTAGAGACTTGCTGTTTGGCTTTAAAATCTACTTGGTCCACATGAAGGATTAAGGCTATATTATCAAGGGGTATCATGACCACAGGCTTTAGTGGTTTTTGCTATGAGAATTACACCCAGGGAATTTGTGCTTCAACTGAGGGTCCATTCCAATGGCTGCTATTGATTTGATGGGAATAATTTTCTTTACCCAGCCATCAAATTGCTGAGTTATTTTTATATAATGGCTTTAAATTATGTATGCAATTTTATAAGTTGTTTCATTTAACTTTGTTATCTAATGAAATCATCATGTTCTTGGTGTCTGAATACGCAACCAGCTCACATATTTAAAATTATGTCTCAATTCTTAAAAAAATTATTAGTCACATAAGTATGATTTTTAATTGAGTTTTGCCACAAAACAGCACATCATTTTTACAGCTTCCCATGATACTGTATTATCTGTCCATTAACTAAGCCTAAAGAGACATCTTTTATTTTGTTTTTTTTTCAATTATTTTATGGATTAGAACTCAATGTAATGAAAATGAAAATCCTCATAACTGAACCAATAGGTAGCATTATGACAATTGAAATGAGATGGAAGTGGTCACAGATTCCATCTAATTGAATCCACCATTAATGCTTATGGAAACATCAGTCAAGACATGTATTAGGTGAATCTGCTGCACAGAACTCTTTACAGTGTTGAAAAGCAGCAATGATACTTGAAGGACTAAGGTGAAACTGATGTGAGTCATGCTATTTGCCTTGTACACAATGTGAAACTTGACCATTGAATAAGAATAATTGAAGAAGAATTGATATATTTGAATTATGATGCTGGCGAAGAATACTGAAAGTACCATGGACGGCCAAAACACAAACACATCTTGTCTTGGAAGAAGTGCAACCAGAATGCTCCTTAGAAGCAAAAATGGAAGACTTTGTCTCATACAGTTGGAACACATTCTCAGGCGGGATTAGCCCCTGGCAAAGGACATCATACTTGGTAAAGTAGAGGGGCAACAAGAAAGAGGAAGGCCCTCAACAAGATGAATGGACATTGTGCCTGCAAACATGGGCTCAAACATAAGAACAATTGTGGGGATGGGGCAGGACCAGACAATGTTTCATTCCATTGTACACAGGTTTACTATGAGTCCCAAAAGACTTGGCAGCACCTAAAAACAACAACAACAACAACAACCCTTCACCAATACTGCATCAGCTAGAGTTGCTGCTTCACAACCAAACATAAAATATTCCTGGTGTGTAACTGTCTGCTTTTTCATTTCCCCTTGTGTCAGTGGTATACCCGAGTCAACTCTTTAGAATCAGCTGATTGACAGGTGGGGTCAAAGAAACTTTTCTAAGAACAGGGATAGCAGTACATGAGAAGAAACCACAAGTTGAATTATAAATCTTGACCATCTCAATCTATATTTAATATCCATTTGCCACAACAAGTTACACAGATAAACCTAATATAAAATATTTTCTACACTTTATGGAGAAGGTAAAAAGAGGTGAATATTTAAAGAAAATTTATTACTTGGGAAAAAGCATAGAAGCCACATCTGATTTCCAATGGCTTCAGTAGGGAGAGGGAGAAAAGGACTCCACACTGGCTCAAGGCCAAGGACCAGAAGGCACAGGTCAGACTTGCCTCTCACCTCCACTTTTCATTGCACCACATTTATCTACCACAGCTATTTTTGTTTTATTATTTAAGTTTTAAATGAAAGAAAGATGTATATTCTATAGGTTTTATAAATTATAAGATTGCATATAGGAAGCATTTAATAAAGACACTGGTATATACAGAATTTCCTTACAGGTTAGTCCTGGGTACAAATTTAAAAGGCTACTTATCAATGAGATAATGAATTTTATTACTGCTCATCCTTGGATCACATGCTAGTGTGCTTCTTCCATGTATTTAGTTGATGCCTCACTTAGATGGCTGCTTATTTGGAGACAAGCCTTTAAGACTCCAGTTGCTATAGCCAGGCATCATCTGATTTCTTCAGCATACTTGTCTATGGCAACTATGTCTTCAGTGACATCCTCCTGAGGGCAAGCATCAAGCAGGGCCATGGCATAAGAGCTCGTTGTTCTTAGATTGGGGCTAGAATTAAGAGCAATCCATTCCTATATCTATGGTTTATATATGTCTCTTGTTCATCTTTGAGACATCATTGACATTAGGAAAATCTAAATCAGAAAGAGGGAATGGTATCAAACCTAAATTGTGCACATCTGGTTTGCAGAAGGCTGTGGATGACAGTGGAAGCACAGAAGCCATTTGCAGCTCCGTCCACACCTGGATCAAGACTCTGGTGAATCCTCTCTGATCATCATTTAGGGATAGCAATGGCCTTGTTACCAGACAGAGAGCAATGCAAAGTTGATTATGGCAGTTAATTAAAAAAAGTGAAAGGGAAATATATGTGGACTAAGCCTACAGTGAGTCCCTTCTGACCATAGACCAAGATCGTGAACAACCTGGCTATCAGGCAGACTACATTGGAAAGTGGATTACTGCAGATGCAGTCCGGTTACTATGTAAACCCTTATCATTTTATCTCCCTTTTGATCCATTTAAAATATACTCTAATATTTAATATTCCTTCTCTATTGTGGCTCTGGTTTTATTTTATTATTGTTGCTAGTTTTTTGTTATTGTTTGTTTTTAAAATATTTTCTTGTATCTGAAATTCAGGATGGGTAAATCTATAGAGAGACTAATTAGATTAATGATTCCTTATGAGTATGGTAGGGGCTGTGGGGGCGGGGCGGGAGGATGGGGAGCTAATAATGCTGAGTACAAGAAGGAAGAACATGTTCTACTATTGATGTTGTGGTGATTGTGCAATTCTTCTGGTTGTGATGATGAACTACTGAATTGTATGATATGTGAATTATGTGCCAATATAACTGTTAAAAAAGGAAGTACTGGAGAATATCTTTTGATGTTTATAGCTTTATTTTTTCTCTAACAGGTGGCTTCCTTTGTCCCTTCATAAGGTCGTTCCCATTAGTAACTTTGTCATGAAATTATTGTGAGGGCAGCTTCCGATTATTTCTATGTTGCTTGAATCAGTTACAAACTGACAGTGGGATCAGAACACTGGACAAGAGGACCTTGATGAATATCCCATTAACAGTTCCTAATCCACAGTCTCCATCAGGATAAGGTACAATTCCATCACATGACTGAAAGTACCATGGACTTCCTGTTAGCAGGAAAAACAAAAACAAAGGAATATCTAGCTAGTTAGCAGACTGCCTGTTTTTTCTCTGCTGAATATTCCCCCAGTTCCCTTTCTCATTCAGTTCGCATCTGCTATGTCACAGGTGTTTTAAGCAGCTCTCCCTAGAGATATGTAGAATGAGAGATGTTCAATATGACCATTCACCCTACTTTGATAGGAAATACTCAAAGGTAAACATGCACCGATCCTTCATAAAAAGGACCTTGTGCCTACCTAAGTAGGCTTTATTTGGCAGCATTAAGTGCATTATTTACTGTTGTCATTCAAGATCGATTTACTTGAAACAGCAAGGGGCTATTAAATAAAAAGTGAAATTAATGTACTGCATACTCACTTTAGATCCTGCTGCATTAATCAGTGTTTAGGCGTAGACATACATATTCGCTTAGAGAGGTGACTAAGCCATAAAGGAGTAACAATGTATAAACATCTGAGCTTTGGAGGTAGACGAAACTGGGTTTGAGGTCCGGATGTGTCACTCTGAAATGATCTGTTGGATAAAAATGTTAGGATTTGTTAATTTCAATATTGAGTTATAGTTAGGTTAAAAATTAAATTGTTAGTTTTCAGTATTTAAATACAGCATGTGGTTTCCTGGATTATTTCAGGGATTAAGTGAAATAGTTAATATCTTGCTTGTACTAGAATTTATAATTTTCCCAATAGTTTAAGGTTTACTTATTTGTTTTGTGCTTGCTGAACAAGATTGTACTTTTTACAAGGTTCATTCACTGTGTACACTATGATACCAAGGGTCAGGACTAATACAAGCTGTTCTCGTACTTGTTCAGATATTCACAAGATTTCAGAAATACCCAACCCCAGCTTTTCCAAATAACTGCCTTCTTTACTATGTGCGTTCCCATGGATATATCAAATAGTGCCAGATATTATCCATACACTCAGTAAGTGTATTTTTAATGAATCATCGCATGAAACCAAAGGTAGGAGCTCATGATGGACCCTGCGTCTACGGCAGTGGTTCTCGACTTGTGGGTCACGACCCCTTTGGGGGAGGGTGTCAACCCACACTTTCGACATTGGAAAATGTATTTCCGATGGTCTTAGGAACCGAGACACGGCTCCTCTGTCTCCAGGCGGATCCGCCCACATGCAGACACACCCGCCTACAAGTACCCAGCGTGAAGACGGTTACCCATGCTACACCAAGCTTCAAGACAAAATTTCATTTATGAATCATTACAAATAATTATTTCATAAGATATAATTACATATTGTTTTTATGAGTCATCACTATGTGTTAATTATGTTCAATTTATAAAAATGAAAATATATCCTGCATATCATATATTTACATCATGATTCATTCATAATAGTAGCAAAATTACAGTTATGAAATAGCAATGAAAATAATTTTATGGTTGGGGGGTCCCCACCACATGAGAAACTGTGCGAAAGGGTTGCGGCATGAGGAAGGTTGAGAACCGCTGCCTAAGTCTTCCAATTACCCTGTGCCTCTAGTGCTAGTCCCAAATTTGTTTTAAAAAACCGTTTATATAAGAAAAATATTGACTGAATCCCTTCACACCTACAAGTTGGTGAAGTCCTAATTTGTGGAATTTTGGTACATATTTTGTTAGTGAGTAAGGGTAAGGAGGTTTAAGGTTATAGGAAGAATTAAGGTTAATAATCAGTTGATTTCCAATAGAGTATCCCAATGAACACAATGTAATTACCAGGATTTTTAAAATGGGGACAAGAGAGACAGAACTAAAGAGAGATCAGAACTAAAACAAAGACGGAACTGTGAAAAATCACCAATCAGCTATACCTGACTATCACCACGGGAGCGGTCATAGACATAGAAGGCTCACGGGTGAGAATGAATCAGAATGCAGGGTGGGTGGCAACAACGGGAATGACAATGACCAGGGGTAAAAGAAGCCAAGAAATGTCAGGAGCCCATAGGAACTGGAAGAAGTAAAAATAAATGAAAACCATTACAAGACAGATTTTCGTGGAAAGCATTCTCAGTGTAAGAAGATGACAATACCTTCATTGAAACTCAGTGAGATCTATTTGGGACCTTCGAACTCCAGAAGTGAAAGGTAGTGCATTTGTGTTGTTTTAAGCCACTGGATTTATGTGAATTTGTGGTGGTAGCTATAATGATGCATATACATATTATATATATATATAATATAAAAGGGCAAATAAGAAGAGCAGAGAATTCCTCCCTTCTACTATAAAATGCAATTACATGTATACATGACGGATTTCGTTATCACGGTGCCATTTCCTTCCTTCAGTAAAGGATAGCACCTTTATCTTTATTAATACTTTTTGCCCCGATAAATGCGTTCACTTCTTATGAGAATTGAATAACATTTAGATCACTCAAAGGAGAAAGGTGACATAGGCGACATCACATTGTCATTTTTATTGTTCTTTTTAATCAATACACCATACACTTTTGTTTTCCCTACCACAATCTGCCTTTTTTTTAAAGAAACAGTTTATTTTGAATTTTGAAATGACAATATTTCATAGAGTTTCTTTCCCTCTGTTTACTATACGGAGAGTTTTAACTCTTATGGTACATTGTGTGTCTTCCTCTTTAGAAAACTTGATTATTCAGCCAATAATTACTAAATTAAATGCCTCTTTTTCAATATGTTTCAGTGGGAACTAGATATATTTTCACCATTGGCTAAAAAAGTTAGTGCATCATGGCTTTAAAAGGGCAGAAAATACACAGATGCACATTTAAAATGCTAGGGAGCAGGACCAGGCATTTTTGGATGACCCCAAGTGAATGTTAACTGGGTTCCCAAACTGAGTACTAACTCTCGCGTACAGAGCTTCATCCTGGCTGTGACAGGTGACTCATCAGAATTCTTAGTACAATCCTCCTCACTCTCATGCCTACTGTAATGGGATGCTATTGACATTGACTCTCCCTGTTTACTTTTTAAATTTTGTCAAATATTTCAAAGACTGAATTGGATGTTCCATGCAGTGATCCTGTTGCTGCATACTCTTGCATAGCCAAGGACTCAAATCACAGGAAAATAAAAGACGGCATTAATAGAAAATGTGTGTTTGCTCTCACCAGCTGGATATAAAACAAGGATAGAGGCAAGCTCAGAAAACTTAACAAATCATGCAGAAATATTTTATTATCTTCAAACTAAAATGTTATTTATATATCCAGTGAAATGCATAGAACAGAAGTGAGGTAAATTCTGATTAAACATGAATAGGGTTCTTTTGTTCTGGAACACGTCATCAAGTTGGGGAATTTGAATTTAAATATGTATATTTAACTTTTTCTTGTGTCCCTATCATGATTCTATTGGAGAAGTATCCTCTTAATTTCTCCTATCAAGAATATATATTGAAAAATTATTTTAATTAATCATATTGGGAGCTCTTAGAGATATCTAACATACAATCACATCAAGCCATATGGTACAATTACTACAACTTGAAATCAATTTGAAATCAGTTTTAAAGCATTTTCTTTCTTCTTGAACTTCTTGGTATCACCTCCCCCTTATTGTATCCCTTTTTCATATTCCGCCCCCCCAGAGTCCCCCACCCCATTTTTGGTCCTATAATAGGTTTGTTTTATGCCATATTTTACATAATCCCATATATCCATTCACATCAAATTCTGCTGTTTGATCCCATCGAGTGGGGTTATACAGTCATCAGTGTGATCTGCTCCCTGTTCCCCTCTTCTCCTCGCTCTCTTCCTGTAACCCCAGGGAAGCAATACTCCTGTTACTCTTTCTGAAGCGCTATCTATTTTGGCCTTCCTGTGCTGAACAAACTTTAAGATACAAATGAAAATAAGCAAATCTAACATGATTAGTGAGGGAAAACAAATAAAAACCATAATAGTAAGGGAAGGAAATATAAAGAATTAGAGGACTGCTGTGTGACTGATCAGTGCTATATCACCACCTAGATTTTTCATTCCTTTTGAGAGGAGTGTCCAATTATCTTACACGTGTGTTTGGAGTCCCTACAATATCAACGTCCCTTCACATTGATTTGGTTGCTTGATTTTGGCTTTCTGATACCTGCTCCCATCCAAACTTCATGATCACACAGGCTGGTATGCTTCTTCCATATGCGAGCTTATGAGTATGTATTTTAATTTAATATATTGTTTACTTAGTATAATTGACTTGTATATTTGGAAGCAGGCAAACTCACTACCATCAAGCAAGTTTAAATCACAGGAACCCTTTAGGGCAGAGGAAAGCTGCCTCGGCGGCTTCCTGTGGTTGTAAATAATTATAGGAGCAGGAAGTTTCATATTTCTTTCTCAGAACATTTGGTGAGTTCGAACTGCTGAACTTGCTAGCAGCCCACTGCACATTCTATAACAGGGGCTCTTCCATGCTGCTATGGCATGCATACATTACTGAAAA
Source organism: Tenrec ecaudatus (assembly GCF_050624435.1). Lineage (NCBI taxonomy): Eukaryota > Metazoa > Chordata > Mammalia > Afrosoricida > Tenrecidae > Tenrec > Tenrec ecaudatus. The sequence goes on along the minus strand of NC_134539.1, from coordinate 24,446,353 downwards.
GTTTGTGCTGCATTTCACTTCACATTGATTGTCTGGGAGCTCTGAACAAGTTATGTGACACATTTTCATCAAACACACTAGCCCTGACAGGATAAGCCCACTGTAAACACATGCCGCCATTTGTTACATAAAACAGCATGGGGAACAGTGAAGTTTTGTTGTGGTTATTAGGGTCCATTGAATTGGTCCTGACTCAGGGAGACCCTGTATACAACAAAATGGAACATTGTTTGGTCCTGTGCCATCCTCAAAACTGTGATGCTCCAGGCCATTGCAGCAGCCACTGTGTCCATCTGTCAGGAGATTTCTCTCTTTTTCACTAACATTCAATTTTACCAAGGATGATGTTCTTTTCCAGGAACTGGTCTCACCTGATAACATGTCCAATGCACGTGTGGTGAATTCTCTTCATTCTCAGATCTAACGAGCATCTTGGCTGTGCTTCTTCCAACCGACATTGATTTGCCTTGTCATCTCTACTAATCTTTGTACAGTTGCTTCCTCTGGCATCCCATTGTGCTTCCAATCATCTTTGCCAACACTATGATCCGAGTGCATCAATTATTTTTCAGTCTTGCTTATTTAACTCACAGGTGCACAAGAGGTGATTGAATAAACCAGGACGTGGGTCAGGTGCACCTTGTCCTCAAAGTGACATCCTGGCTCCTCACCACTCTAGAGAAGTCTCGTGCATCAGACTCCCCCATGCAATACTTCATTTTCTTTCTTTACTGCTATTTTCATGAGCATCCTTGCGGACCAAAGCAAAATGACATCCTTGACAGGTACAATCTTTGCTCCACGCATCGCAATGCTGTCGATTGGTTCAATAGGGAAACTGCTTCCGATTAATAAAGAAATACTCCACAGATTTTCCTTTGCATGTTTTACATGGCCATTTAGACTGGAAGCTCAAATGTTTAGGGGAAAGACCTATATTCTGGTTTAATCTTATTATATAGAGAACTTCTTTTAAATTCTTGCTGGAAATTAATTTCTGTGCCTGCCTTTGTCCATGCGAGGTGTAATTGGAGGTGTTGAGACTGTGGAAGGCCTTTGTCAAGCATCAGTCATTTTATGATTTAAGCAGTTTTTTTCCAGTGAGAGGCATTTTAAAGTTGCATTACCTGCTTTATATTTATACACACACATATACAGTGTGCATTTATATATCACATGACCCTACATGAACACACATTTATATAGGTGTGTACATCTATATAGACACCGAAAATGTTAAAATGAGGAAGACAGAAATATCAACATGGGTGTTTTCTGATAAGTGATAATTTCCAAAGGAAAAGGAAAAACTCTAAGAATAGCTATACATATGGTCAAAGTAAAATATTGCCACAATGAAAAGAATGGTGAAAATGATAGCACATTGACAAGGTTTCGTTCAAGGAAACTTATAAAACTCTCAGAATTATCTGAGAAATTAAATTTTAGAGTTTGAGTTTATTTGAGAATATATATTTCTGATGTTTCACAGAAATCCCTGAAGTGAAAAATGGGTTTTCCAGAATGATAGGATTAAATATCGAGGTAATCTTATCTAAATCTGAAAGCGCCCTACCAAAAATTTCATTTCTCATTGCAAATAAACATTCAGTTTCATATTTAGCCAGTTTAAAGTTATTGTTGTTAGGCGTCACTGGGACAGCCCTGACTTACAGTGACCCTATATGTACCACCGAATGAAACACTGCTCACTTCTGAGCCATTTGTACCATCTTTGCCATATTTAAGCCCATATTTGCAGCCATGGTGACAATCAGTCACATCAAGGTCCTCCTCTTGTTCACCGACCCCCTGTTTTTGCCAAGCACAGTGTCATCCTCCAAGGACTTTACTCTCCAACCTCTTCTGCCATCACCCGAAGAAACTGTTAATCTAGTTACTGTCTCCATTGAGTTACCTATCCTGGAGTTCATGTAAAGAAAACCATACACAAGAGTAACAACATCAAAAATAAATAAAAGTACAGAAAAACCCCAAACCAAAAGAGAGCTGAAGATAGTGAAAACTAGAACAACTTAAAATGGGTCAAATTGGAAAACAAATGGAAAGATGTTAAAATTTGACCTAACTGAATCTGCAGCAGTCCACACTTAGAGCGCTCTGCGGACCACACTATCAGCGCCCCTGGTCAATGGGATAAGGGCAGTTAATAGAGGCTTGATCCAATGGGGGCTCTGTAAATTGATTTGGGGCTTTTACCATAATCCACAGCTTTCTGCAAATCTGCTGCTCAGAATTTAAGCTCTAATGCTATCCTTCCTCTGATCCTGTATTTTATTCTGAATGATCTTTTGTTGACAATGACTAGTTTGCTTCTGTGTGCACTTAGCTGCACCTCACTTAGATGCCTGCTTGACTTAAGATAGACCTTTGGGACTCCAGATACTATTCTTTGGAGGACCAGCACCCTCTGATCTCTTCAGCACATTTTGCTCTAGCACCCATCTGTCCATGGATCACTTCATATGGGCCGCTATCAAGCAGGGCCACATTGGTAGGTTTTCTTGCAAGACACACACAGCCATCATAGGAGCTTACTTCAGAGAAAACTGAAACTGTATGTCAGAAGGAGGTCAATTGAATTTTACCACGGAATTTTGAAATAAACCAGGATTGAACATGAGAAAGTGAATTAGTATACTGTTAAATATTGCTAAAATAAAACCAATACAGTGACACATAGGGGTAATTTCTCTCCCTTAGGGAGAGAAAAGAGCAAAGTGAAACAAAATTCTTCTTGAGGTTAGGTATAGACAAACACATGAACCTATGCCTCCATTGTGATGGGAACTCCATGAAAGAATTACATGGCAGTCTGCGTCTATAAAGACTCCAAAAACCCACCAAAAATTAGGGCCTCAGGTCCCCAGTGGGACAAGTCAGCTCTGCCCTATGGGATTCTGATGAGTTAGTATTGACTCGATGGAACAGTTTTGTCTACCTGTTTGCTCTATAAAATGTTGTGTTTTAGGGTTCATATTATTATATCCAGTTTGGGAATGAATTATTTGAGTCTCAAAGAAGCTATCAATGTATGAACGTATAAAATGAAAATAGTTTACACTTACCTTTGCTAACTCCAAATGCCTTTGCCCAGGATTCTTTACCTGAATTCATATTTAATTAATGTAGCATTGCTATGAGTCAGACCACAGACCCCACTGCACCTCAGTGATTTTAATGCCAGTTATGATTTTTAAAAGGACAAAATCATACCACACATGCATATACGTGTACAAGGAAACACTTAGAAGATTGAGCATTCGGGAACCTGCCAGCCTTGGAGATTGATCGTATTTCTATGCACAGAGCAGAAATCCTCTGGAGGACTGTGGTTCTGCATGTCCCAGCAACAGGAAGCTTTCAGGTGTGTGCACAAAGGGAAATTCTTCAGATTCTTAGATTCATCATGACATAGATTTTTAAATGTTCAACTATCTAGCACACAAAATAAAAATCTGTATTTCAAAAGTGAGTCCTAGTTTTTTAATGTCTGATCCATTTTGATAACTTCTTCAAATTTTATTTCAGTATGTTTCCAGAAACTTGGCAAATCGTGTTTGACATAGAATTATTAAAAACAGATTGTCCTTTTGGATTTAAAAATGAAATAAGTGTAACGACTTAATATGCCGCCGATCAGCTTTTATGTTATCGCTGCCATCCAAGTTACGTACATGACGGAAAATTACGATAGCTCTCTGAAATGCATTAGACAATGTGTGTTAAGACAGAATGCATTATGGAAGAATATTAAGAGGTCAAAGATAAACCTACCTTCCATTTCAAAATATTGTGAAGGTCAGTGAGCTTGGAATTAGAGATTCTCTCTAGCCACTGATTTTATAAGGTAAAGGCCATACTCCATCTGTCTAATTTTATTAGTTATTTGATCATTTCGTTGTGCCTTTCATTTTCCCTCCAAAGATAACAGTGACCCCAACTAGAAAAGCAAATGTTGAATATGTGTATTATATATACCTTTGAGGCAATTATGAATAGTGGAAGAAGTGAAGAACACAATACTATGTTCAGCTTGTCTGTCTGTCTTGGTATAAGTACAGCTGGAATGATCCTTACAGGCAAATAATGGCAAGACTTCCTCTTATGTACTTTGGACATGTCAATAGAGTCCAGTCCTTGGAGAAGAACGTCATGCGTGGTAAAGTTGAGGGGCAGCCAAAAAGAGGGCTGTGCCTTCCACCAGATGGCTTCATGCAGTAGCTGCTTCGATGGGCTCAAACATGAGAGCAATGGTCAGGATGACTCCAGATGTTGCTGTGTTTGATCCTGTTGTACTGCAGTTGTCGCTATACGTGGAACTGACTCAATGGTACCGCATCCTAACAACCACCACAGTGGGATTGGACTCTTCAGCAGAACTGAAAGGAACTGCTACCATATCACTAAATATGCTTATCCTTTTTTGGGTGTATTTTAAGTTATACAGGTATTCCACACTTTACCAGCTCCTCTGACAGTTAGTGTTAGTCATATAGTTAAGGACCGAGTAAGGGAATGTGTATTTCTTCTAGACTGTCTCATACAGTGAATGCCATGATTCTTTCCCCTCAGCACCCTTATTGCAATTAAGTGCAAAAACCAGGAAAGCCGGGATTACAATGAGCAAATCTCAAGGCAGAAGGCTTGCAGACCCCTCCCTCTTGGTAGAGGGCAATCCTCTACCAGTTTGGAATTAATATTTTGTGAGAAAACCATTTCTATTCTATTGAGCCCCTGAGAGATTCACGACTCTAATAGCAATAACAATATTATTAGTCCCATTTTAACACTACAGGGACTGTAAATGAGGTCATAGATAGCGACCATCATGCTCACCTTCCCTTGCTAAGTCTATCAAATATTGTCCTTGGGCAAGTACATCTGAAGCAACATCCTTCTTTTCTCTTCCATAACTATTCTGGATAAAATGAATTATTCACTTATATACATCTTTTTAGATTTCTCTGTTGCAATGCACGTGCATGAATTACTTATATTATTTATTTGTGATTTGTATATGCACACAGCTCAGAACACTCACAATCATTACCTTTTCCCTAATGTTGCCTTCTCTGAATATTTTTAACTTGCTTCTTCAATATCTGTGCAGGTCCATTCTGTGCGTTTTGCTTCTTAACCCCTATCAACAGACTGTCTGAATATGCACTGCTTTATTTCCTCCCTCCTACATCCTGATTCTCTGTCGACCATTTTCAATTCCCCTTAATGATCTCCATTGTCCATTGCTCACAGATTATGAAGTTTTTATGAGCGGAAGGAATTAAAAGGCTTAAAACCCTTCTCAGCACAGGTTTTATAGTTGAATTCTTGTAATGAAGGGACAGAGAACAAATAAAGAAATACTGCTATTGGCAGCGAAGGCTGAAGGTTTTATTTCTCATTGATAGACTAATAGATTGAAAACAATTGTGTAGAAGGAATTGCCTTAATAAAACGATGTAACTCAACAATAGTTTAGAGTGGGGCATGATATAGCCACACGATCTCAATTTGTTTATTTATAAACTTTGCCCAATCAGCATCTTTCTCTAGTCTTTATTCCATCAGTGACATCGCTACTTCCTGAGTGAGAAAACCATAATGCACCTCTATATCATACCAAGTTTGGAGGACTTATTCATTTTTCCTGCAAAAGTTAAATAAAGTGCAAAACTTTCAGCCCATCAATCCTTTAGCAAGCTGTCCAAGGTGACATTTCATTAGCACATTTTGTCAGTGGATAAATCGTACAGCATGCTCTGAAGGGAAGGTGGAAAACATCTAGTCCTTTTTCATTAGATCCATCCGAACTTGAACCACTGGAGATTACATACAAAAAGCACACGAGACAGAAGAAGCGCTCTCCTGTCTATAAGCGGCATTAATCATTCATTCCCTTCAGAGTGCCTTAAGTCAGTGCCATGTCTCTGTTTAGGGCCCAAACTTGCTATTCAATTTTGAGACGCATGACAGATATATTTCATGGCAAATCACAGACATAACGACTCCTGCCAGGCTTGATAAAGTCCTCATTCATCAATTAAGAAGTTCCAATAAGCTAAGATAGATAGAGAAAAATAAGGGCAATTGCATGATAACACTTGCTGATTTCCTCTCTGCATTGTGGTTTAGCTGAATTTCTGGCAAGAGGGGCTAATGGCAAAGGCTCTCTGAAAGCTGGGTTCCGATGGAAGCCCTGCTCCCGGGGAAAGCACTGTGCCTCGATCGCAGCTTGAGCAGGGATCAGTTGGAAAGGAAACGTTCTGTGGGTGCCTTCACAATTCTCAAATGAGGATTTGAATCCTCTTCATGTACTTCCCCCTTACCTTTGATTTTCTCATGTGAACGTGCTATACGATGGACATAGACTTGGCCCACTCGTCCCGCGGTCTCTATTTTGCTGGATCAAACCATCGTACTAGAAACCTTCCCAGTTTTCAACTGCTGCAGTGCCCGAGTGTCTTTGACTCATATGCCCAAATCCATTTTTGTTCTCTCTTGCTCTCTAGGGTGTATCTCCAACCATGACATTTTTGCGTGTGCATGTAATGGTCAAAAACAAGCTTTGAAGAACATCAGGGATTTGTTAGGTAAATGACCAGAACAATGAAAAATGATTTAAAGGGTTATTGATTACATAAAATAATAAACACAGTAACTTATGTGTCTTGTGAGAAGTAGACAGTGGCATTACAGAGATCTAGCACCATAGAAGTCAGAAATTTTACAGACCATGGCAAAGTTATTGAGAATTTTTGAGCATTAAATTTTTTTATTATTTATCTTTATAGATCTGTAGATCTATACAATAAAGAGATATGAATATATAAATAAGATGTCATCATACCCAGCACAACATTTTTTTTCTCTTTTCTTCTTTTACATTTTATTAGGGACTCATACAACTCTTACCACAATCCATACATATACATACATCAATTGTATAAAGCACATCCATACATTCCCTGCCCCAATCATTCTCAAGGCATTTGCTCTTCACTTAAGCCCCTTGCATCAGGTCCTCTTTTTATTCCCCCCTCCCTCCCCATTCCCCCCTCCCTCATATGCCCTTGGTAATTTATACATCGTTATTTTGTCATATCTTGCCCTATCCGGAGTACAACAACATTTGATGGTGTTGTGAAATAGCATTGACATTCTATTTCAATTCAAATGGACTCCTAGTGTTTCATTTTTAAATAAAATGATGGCTTTTAATCTATGATTTTCAAAGCAATATGTGACTACTCTACAGGTACTTCTGGAGCAAGATGGGTAGGTGGGAGTGGGAGTGGATGTTTGTGGGGAGCCCTTACTTCAACATTTGCTGGAGCAGCCTTGATTTCATCTGCTTTGCCTATCAGACTGTCTTAAATATCCATTGATCAAAAAATATTTTAATGATCTTAAATGATCCTTGTGATGATTTGCTCTGAGGATGTATTTTATAGTATTTTCCATTATTGTCAAAAGATACAATTTATTTAAAAACACAGCCAAAATTTTCCATATATGAATCCAAGCTGATTCTTGGTTGAAGAAAATTGGATGAAATATATTCATTGCATTGATGAAATTACTTAAACTGGCTTGAGGCTCAGTAGTCTAGCCAACACCAACTCATTTGTTAAGATAATCATGGTTTGTTATTAAGGAGACTCTCCAAATGTGCTTATTTTCACATGACAATTTGTCTTATTAAAGATAAAGAAGCCCCTCAGACTACAGATTGCTCTTATTGTCAGAGTAAGTAAAATTATGCTCTGCTTGATCTCAGTCAAGTTTTTCTGGGAATTACCTCATGTTTGTTCAGTTCATTTCACTTTTTACACGGTGGTTTCTATAGTTTTTTTTCCCCACTGTGCGAACTGGTTAGACTTAGTCAACTTTACAGATTTGTTGTTCTAGTTCATCTCCTCAAGCAGTTGGCATAGCGGGAACATAGTCTGGATCGTTTGGCTCTCCAATTTTGGTCTCTCCCCATATTCTCCTCATTCTTAAATGGGTCAATTGCTAGAAAAGAGACTTAAACATGCATTTGATGGTGATAGCTCATAATCCCATAAATGAGTTAAAGAGTGGAATTAGATTAACAACGTCAAAAGATTAATGACGACAAAAGTATTTTTTCAGGCAAAACTATCTGTGAACACCTTTATCCTACGTTACCAAGTCTAACTAGCAACAGCAAAGGCAGCAGAAGCAGCATCTTACAATATATAAACAATTTACAATTTCCCCATGCCCTGTCATGTGGGAGTAGAAACAACTTTATATTCTACACAAAAATAATTCTAAAAACATAGGCTTATAAAACATTATAAGTTATTGAGGTCTATAAATATTGTAAACATTCCCAAATCTTTAGCCATATTGGGACTTTGATTAATTTCTTTACATTTGATAGAAATTCACATGATGGAAATTACTGATAAAGGAAAACTTAGGTTAAGATCTTTGCTATTGTAAAAATATTTTGGAAAGTCTTTGCTATGACTATTTTTGTTGTTGCTGCTGCTTTTGTTCAGAGTGTACACATAGCCAGATGGTGCCAGGCTGGAGAGAATCAAAGAGAGGGGAGTTCATTTGGAGTTTTCTTACACTGATGCCTCTGGTGAGGAGTCAGATTCTTCATGCTGCTTTAAATGCCTGTTATTAAAAAAAAAAGATATAGGAAGGAGTCCCTTTACCTATCATCATTATGCAGCCTAACAACAGAAATTATTTTTCTTCGTGTTTTGGTTTTAAGCTTCTTCGTAGCTTTGTTTGAGAAAACTTTTCTCACTGATTGAGAAAAGTGCATTGGGTGGACCGTGCCAGCTCCAGTTTCTTAGCTACAGTGTTCCGCTATACATTTTTTGTTATTAAGTTATACTGGTGTATTAATTTATCATCCTTATTTTAAATGTGAAAAGAATTCAAAGGCACAAATTACAGATAAGACCAAAAGTGTCAGAAATATTGGATAAATAATTAGGTGTTAAGGTACTGGCAGGGAAGCTGTGTATGAACCTATGGTGGATTGTTGGTCACACTTTGATAAGGTCCTTGGTTCGAGCTCTCCAGTCATTCTCTGGTCCCCAAAGATTTAACAGACTGGAAGCCCCAAAGTGTAATGCACCCCTGTCCTCCACAGTCCCCGTGAGCCTGGATCCATGCGATGGGGGCGGGCAGGGGAGCTGGCAGTGTAGACAAAGCCTCCAAGTTCCAAACTGGAAAGCCAGACGCAACTGGAGAAGAGTGGTAAAGATAAAAGAAAATGGAAAAGGCACATAGATGGGAGGCAGGAGGACAATTTAAAGTGTCTGGAATGTAGGAAATCATTGCAATAGTCATAAATATTTTTAAACTCTAAAATTAACTTCTTTAAATTATGTAGGAAACATTTCAGAACACATTTTAATATATGAAAATCAATAGATAATTTAAGTTCCATCTATTCAGTCCCACTGGTGTCCAGGACCCTGCTCTGCCTCCTACCAAACAATGGCAGTGGGTTTCTTTGGACTGGGTTTTTTTTTTTGCAAATTCCTTAATATTTTAAACACATAGTCCAATTTGTGTTTAAGTAAAATAATGAAACAATATACTAAATATCTCTCATTTTGTTTCCCCTAGTGGGACTAGGATTTCAACTGTGTTCTGTTAGTACACATGATAAATCCACCTACCATAACCTGGTGGCTGCACAGACTAATGGGGGAAAATCATTCAGTTAAGAATGCAACTCCTTAATTGCTGATACTGTAAATTAAAGTAATAAGTTATGGCATGTTAGTTAAAATATTTTATTGCTGGTAAGGAAACCAAGTTTGATTAAGCCAAACAGAACGGTGATTATAAGAAGGCATTTTTCACTGAACCCAAGGTCTAGAATACCACATGATCTCACAGTAGAACCAAAATAGAAAACTAAGAATTCTTAAAAATATGAAATAACTCTCCTTGTCTTTCAATCTTCTTTAGAATCTTTATGCCAATTTCTCCTACCTCACAGTGAAAACTGGCTTTTCCTAGTTAATATTCTTATTATCACTGGCCATTGCTATGCATTCTATCGTAATTTCACATCCCATTTAAAATTCCAGGAATACGCAGTCTCTCAAGGTATTTCTACATCCCAAATCTAAATTGCTACAAAGGAGTGTCTAACTCAATCGGAGACAGATGTCCACTTGTGATCAGTCAGTGATGGCCAGTGACCTCATTTTTGTAATTGGTAACATATCTATGTGGCTAACTGAGGGCAGCAAATGTTTAACATATATGTGTATTTGTGTATTTATATGTATATGTGTATATACATATAACTAAAAGTTATATATATATAACTAAAAGTCTGGCCATTCAGACACTCCGAGGGGACCACGGGTTTGGAAGCGAGTCCTGGTGATCCACTTCCCAAGTGTGCCGCCCTCAAAGTTCTATGAAACACAGATCGACTCTGAAACACGTGGGGTCCCGGGAAGACAGAATTCACCCAATGGTCACTGCTGTTTGTTTGTTCAAAAGGCTACTGGGGTTCTCCCTTTGGCTGTGAGAGGGGTGCGACTAGAATAGAGAGAGCATCTTTTAAAGGAAGAAAGATGCATCATTAAGGGTGAGGCTCTCCGAGGGGGCATTGGATAGACACCAAAAGAACTGCCCGTAGTGTGTGGTGTTTCAGGAAAAACACGTTATAGTTCATTAAAGCATCCCAGTAGTCGCAGTGACAGTGTATTTTTGGAAGCCCCGCTTCCATGTGTCTCTATCCGACAACGTTAAAATGCTGTGCTAGTCTATGATCTGGACCTTCTATGCCTGGTAATGTTTGGGGCTTGGCATCGAGCTGCAAATTTCAACGTCGGTGATACACAGCCAGGAGCTCTTCTTCTGGAGAAAGACGAGGCTTCCTCGTGCGCCTGTGTAGATTTAAAGACGGGACCGCCTGGATATGGTTGCTGTGAGCGGGAATCCACGGATGGCAGTGGGATTGGTCTAGGATAAAGCACCCTGGTCCAAGCTTTCATTCTCTCCAATTACCATTCACGTGGGAATCACAGGTTCCTGTGTGCAAGCACTACATGAACGCGGTGCTATTTCTTGTGGCAGGTGTTATGATGGTAGCTGGTTATTTAAATGTTCTGTTTTTTACTTGTCATAATTTGCCATTCGTTTGGGGAACCCATGTCAGTTACTTTCTTATGACTGGAGAACTAATTAACGAACCAATAGGAGAAGATATAATTTACACAAGCTTCCTCTCCCTGCTTTGACGAAGGCACAGCCGGCGGCACTGCAGAGAGATGAGGCGTCTGCTCCCCTGAGGGTTTGCAGCGTCAGAAACACCAGGGAGGGTTGTGTACGTTAGAGTTGTTCAACGGCACCCGGTGGATGTATTATTCTAGGATGAAAATTGATGACAAAAATTGCTAAAGAGTCCTGCTGATCTAGTTTATGTGGTAGGCTGTTATCCACAAGATCACCAGTTTTAAATCACCAGTCATTCCAAGGGAAGAAGATGAGACTTTCTACTCCCATAAGATTCACAGGCTTGGAAACCCACCGAGGCAGTCTACTCTGCCCTAGAGGTTCTCTGTGAATCAGGAGCAACTAAATGGCAGTGTGTTTTGTTGCTGTTGTTTTTAATTCTATAAAGGAAGTCCAGGGCTGGGTGGGAGTCCATATTGGAAGTGGTTGGCACCATGGGTTCCTGGGCAGGGTGACCTCTACCCTAGCGCTGATACCAGAAAATGGTCCTTGGGTAGATAAATTTACCAACACAGCTAATAGAGGACAGTAACCACATCAAGCCTCCTTGATCACTCATCTAGGATACTAATTCGCAAAGTGGTCAATCCTTAACCCTGGGTGGGGCTGCAGTGATTCAGGGGGACAGTAAAAGCAGACACTTGTACTTTAACCAGGATCATCGGTGGCATAGTGGGTTACACATTGGACTGCCCACCAGAAGGTCAGCAGTTTGAAACCACCAGTCACACCTCTTAAGAAAGATGGGACTTTCTGTAACCTTAATGAATGACAGTCTGAGAAATCCAAAGGTCAATTCTCTTGTGTCATACTGGGTTGATGGATCAGAAACAACCCAATGGCACTGACTTTGACACTTAATCCTAGGCTACGGGCTACATATCCTCAATACTGTCCAGCCAGTGCCAATTCGTAGCGATCCGCTGTGGGTTACAGAGGCTGTAACTAGTAACTGGAGCAGAAAGACCAGTCTTTCTCCCTCAGAGCTGCCGGTGGTTTTGAAATCTCAACCAAGCTGATTGCAATGCAACTCGTAACTACTCCACCACCAGGCTCCACGCGGTGTAGTGGAAACTGTTTTAAATGCCAAGTGGCACTGAGTCATGCGTTGCGGAAAGGGGAGCAGTAGACCAGATAAGTTGGGAAGCCCACGATGAAGAGACAGCTGGTGCTTCATCTTTATTCCCTTCCACACATATTTGTGTACTGGCATTTTGGTAGCAATATAGAAAATAACAGCATGGCAGATGTGAACTTACACCAGTAGAGAAGAGATGAAAACTGGGAACATTATAACAATGTATGATAGAAATTCTGCTAAAGATAATCACAAGGTTCTAGAGGAGGGCTGTGGAGAAAAGCCTACCTGAAATTGAGATGTCTACAGGTTTTTCCATGTGATGGATTCTGGGCAATCCTTGCTCCCAAGATGAAAACTTGTACGTTGAATACTTCGCTAAACATTTCTTTCAACTGCATAAACTTTAAGAAACCCTAATGCTCTGGGTTTCAGTACGTGTCTAGAGCTCCCAATTCACCACAGTTCTTATTGCAGGGCTGAGGAATTGCCATGAGAAACTAGAACTGCCACGACTGGCTTATATTTTGAAGGGGTTAATGGCTTCATCTAAAAACCTGCCCCATGATTCTTCAATTATACTTCGTTGTATATGTGTGGCAATAAAATTGTGGCAACTCTGCTGATGCCATCCTTCTACAAATCTTTTTTTGCCTCACTCAGGTTATTACGACCGGAGTTTGGAAAGATTTATTGCTAACAGTAAATACGAATAAATGACAGTGGAACTTTATGAAAATATTTGTGGTTTCATAGTAATTTATTCCAAAAACTATGCATTCGATGATAATATAATAATACAAAAGTGTAGTAAAGCCTATTTTCAGGGTGCTATAATCATAATGCATGTCATCTGTACGTGACAGACCTAGGCATGTCATTTTTAACATTCCCTGCTGTCTTCACTCCCCCGAGTAAAAGGCTGCGCTGAAGGCAGAGATGAACTAAGAGTGGACTTGCCACAAAATATAGTTAAACTATTGAGACAAGAGAAGGCAGAGCAAGATGCTTCAAGATGGACCGACATGTGGCTGCAAGAGAAGGGTCGTACACTCTACGTTATACATCGAGTTTCTTTGAGTTGGAACTGATTTGACAGCACCTGATGATAATGCACGTTGATGAGGCATATTGCTCTTTTTTAGTGATGTCTTTGTATGATTTTTACATAAATATTATACTCACTTTATAAAATGAATTCAGGGGTATTGCATCTTTTCTATACTTTGGAATAATTTGAGTATAACTGCTGTTAGCTCTTCTTTGAACAGTTCGTAGAATTTGCTAGTGACATCATGTGTACAAGGACTTTCTTTGTTCACTGTGTGGAATTTTTAAATTGTTGAATGAAACCTATGATCTGCTCTAGAAACTTTAGATGATTCATAACAAAATGTTTTTAAAAAGTAACTTCCAGCCTTGATTCTTTCTATCGGATTGTTTATTCATTTATTTCTGCTATAATCTTTATTGATTTATTTTTTTCTGGTAACTAGAGCCTTATTTCCTTGGACCCTCTTGGACTGAAAGTTGCTTTGATAATCATCATCTTTAATACCAAATTAGCCATCAAAGACATTACATATCTATCACTGATTTCTCATCAGAAATAGATGCCATTAAATAGTAAACTCTTTAAACAGTCAATAAAGAGTTATATATGGAGTGAAAATACCTCTAAAATGAAGAGAAATAAAGACCTTTTCAGAAAAGGTTAAGAAATTTCCAGTATATATGAGGGGGTTCCTGCGTTTTTTCCCATGGGAGGATTAATGCACTCAGTGGCGTCCCTTGGGAAGGTTCTCTCTGGTCACAGTGAGAAAAGCAGTTTCACTCAAACCACTTTTTTGTGTGTGTTGGTTGATGTGATAGGTAGGTTTATTGTGGCAATCTGGTCAATAGAAACATGTGACGTTAATCGGGTCACAGTTTGATTGGAAGGCAAAGAGATAAATGGCTTGGCAAGGCCCAACCCTTTCTCTCTTGCTCTCTGGTGATTGAACCAGCATATTGCTGCTTTAGATAGCCTTCTGCCTCAACTTGTGAGCTACACTACCTATGGGACAAGCCAACCTGTTGATCGTGTCACTAGAGCTCAAGGTTCCTTTAAGACCTGTTTTGCCATGCTGCTGATGCGTACATCACTTGAGCTTGTGGCTGGTGGATCCTGTTGTCTTGCTTTGCTTGAGTTCAATGATATCCCATCCGGGCCTGCTTTACTTAGCTCCTGAGGTGCTGCCTGTTGGTGACCTGCCCTGCTGTTTGTCACCTGTGGGAGGACTCTACCTGCATTGCCCAGGGAAGACTTAGCTGTCTGCTTCCTTGACCTTGAACCCAGAATCCCTCTTAAGTTGAAGGACTTCAAGTATATTAACTCTTCCACAGAAGTGAGTTGAACTGAGCCCTCTTACTGCTGTGTGGACTAATGAGCTGTTATATTCCTGCGTGCTGTGTGGACTAATTAGCTGTTATCTTCCTTCATGCTGTATAAACCAATCAGTCAATCAATCAATCTATCTCTATCCATCCATCTATCCATCCATCCATCCATCCATCCATCCATCCATCCATCCATCCATCCTGGTTTTGTTTCTCTAGAGAACTCTGGCTAACTCAGCTGATTCAAGAGAACAGCATATAGCTGTGTATTTTGTTTCCTGCTGGAGAAAAATGCTGAAGAAACTGTTGTGATATTGAACACCGCTTACAAGGAGAGTGCTATGGAAAAAAAGCAGGTGCATGAGTGGTTTTCTCATTTCAGAAAAGGTGAAATTTCGAGACAAACCTGTTCTGGATGATCATCAACTTCCTGAATGGATGAAAATGTTGACAAAATTTTTGCACTAGTGCTGGAAGTTCAACGACAGATGACTGAAGAAATGGGGAAGTTATCTGGACTATCTTGGAGCTCAGTTCAGCAAATTTGGGTGGAAGATTTGGGAATGAGAAGGGTCCCAGCAAAATTTGTGCCTTGGGTTCTGACTGCCCGGAAAAAAGCGCATTGATGGAAACATGCCATCCTTTGAAAGAATAGCTCTGAAGTGACCCAGACTTCCCCCCCAAGGTCATCACTTAGGACCCCGAAAACAACCATCAGTCAACCCAGTGGAAGACGCCATCCTCACCTCACCCCCCAAAACTCATCAAATGAAATCAAAGATCAAGACAATGCTCATTGTTCTGTTTTCGTTTTTTATGTGAGGGCAGTCGTGCTTTCAGAGTTCATTCCCCAAGGTCAGACTGCCAGTCAAGCTTTCTATTTAGAGGCTTGGAAAAGATTGTGTAAAATGTGTAACCAAAAAAGGCCTGATTTGTGGCACACAGGGGATTGGTTTTGCCACCATGACAATGCACCTGCTCACACAGCCAGCTTTTGACAAAAAAGAGCCAGCTTCTCTTGCCCCATGCACCTGACTCACCTGATCTCACTATGTAAAAACATAGCTTTGAAAAAAAATTCTGGTTTTTTTTTTGGTGTGTGTGTATACTCCCTCATACTAGTATGTAAATGAATAATAAAGGATATTTTAGTGATTAAGGGGAACAATAACAGTTGGATGTACAGAACAATTAATATGAAATGTTCAGATTAGGGAAATTTATAAAAACAGAACCAAAATTTGTGGTTGCTTAGGCCTGGCAGGGATACACTCCAGAGGTGTGATATATGAATGTTGAGCTCTAACTGGCAAGGTACTTCTTCTATGGGAGACAAAATGTCTTGAAATCATTGTACTAATCATTGCAAATATACTAAAAACCTTGAATTTTATATTGTAAATGCATGAGTTATATTTTGTATCAATTGTATCACAATAAGAGTTTCAAAACATGAATGAGAATAAGATAAAATGAGATGGCACTTTAGGCCATGATAGTCAAGAAAATCTAGATTTTATGTATATAATGTCTAGTACACTGTGGTGATGTTAAATTTCTTAATGTGGATGAATATGACTATTCTATCGATTTCTTTTGCTTGGATCCATAATCAATGTTCATTGAAGCAGCCATCAAGAGATGGAAAGATGAGTTGTCTTAGGTAAATCTGCTGCAAAGGCCTCTTTAGAGTATTGAAAAGCGAGAATGTTTCTTTGAGAGCTAAGGAGCCCCTGGCCCAAGCCAGCGTATTTTCATTTGCCTCATCCATGTGGAAGTTGTACAATGAATAAGGAAGACCGAAGAATTGATACAATTGAATTGTAGTTCGGGAGAAGAATACTGAAACACTATAGGCTGCTAGAAGGAAAAACTGATCTCTTGGATGAAGCATGGCCTGCGTGCTCCTTGGAGGCAAGGATGGTGAGACTCTGTCTTATATACTTTGGACATGTGGTCAGGAGAGACCAGTCTCTGGAGAAGGACATCATGCTTGTGAAAGTGGAAGGACAGTGGAAAAGAGGAAGGCTCTCAAGGAGATGGACTGACAAATGGCTTCAAGAATGGGAACAGTTGTGAAGACGCATCACAGCTGAGCAGGACACTATTGTGCATTAGGTGCCATGGGATGACACTTGACAACAATAATCCATGTCTCTGTAAATCCAATCAAATGATTGGGTGGGACTCTGAAAGTCGGGGATGGAAAACCCTAATTGAAAGGACTGGCCCACTTTAGTTTCCACCCCCCTGGTTTAAAGCATGAGCTACCGCAGAATAGGTCACGGAGAGTCCTACAATGAGCCAGGAGGAAGAGCCACCAGCAGACTATAGATCTCTACTTACAGTGGAAGAAGGCAAGACCAAGGGTGCTAGAGCATGTGGCAGAGATACCAGAGGCCAAGGTGAGGAGACAAGGTGAAGCAGAGGAGAAGAGCAACACCGAGACTGTGAGGCAGGGCAGTAGACAGGCTTCCTGAATCATGGAGGTAGATGCTAAGGGACGAAGTCGTTGAAGGGCTGAGGACCAGAGAGGGATTTGGATGCTGATTGAGGCGTAGTGCCGTGGACCAATGATTGGATCCTTAATGTTTTCTATTCCTGGCTCGTGGTAGCCTGTTAACTTCCCTAAGAAACACACAAAAAACCAAACTCAATACCATCAAGTCAATTCTTACTCAGGATGACCTTCTAAGACAGGGTAGAACTGCCCTGTGAGTTTGCAAGACTGTAATTTTTGATGAAAGTATAAAGCCCTATCTGTATTCCTCAGAGTTGGCTGGTGGTTTCTAGCTGCTGGCCTTGCAATTAATAATAGCTCAATGCCTGGTATGTAGTAAGCACTTAGCAAGTGCTAATAGTTATTGTTTTCATTTTAATTAGTCAACTGTAGTTGGTTAATCTGACAAATAGTTAACAAGGCTGACATTTTTAACGGGCTTCCTGTAGTTATTAAATTTACAGGAGCTAGCTTTTGCTCTCCTGCTCGCTCTGCTTGCACCTGTCACACAGATCACAAATATGGCACATGGTGTTTAGGAGTGTGTTTAAGGCAGCATGCAGTGTCAATGCTAACGATAGATCTCATCTGGCACCTGGTATGATAAGTACTTGGCATCCCCATTTGAAGTTATAAATCGACATATTCAGGTACTGTGGCACACTAGACAGAAGGGAGTATGGTGATGAAAGCACTTTTAGGATACCACCAATATTTTCCATTGGAAATCATTTCACATGTTTAGGAAGCTCTGTGCTTAAATAGCTACCAAAAGAGCCATTGTCGACCTGGTAAAAAGTGAGCATTGTCTCGTCTTGGTATTCTTGGCTTAGCCTGTGCAGAGTTACTTCACTCGTGAATGCACTGGGACTATGAATCTGGGGCTAGCAAGAGAGACTAGTTGGCATATATATTCTATTTATAACTTCCTTTTAAAATTTGATCATCTGTGATGTCTGCAGAAAGAGATTACTGTTATCATTACCTACCAAAAGGATCAAAGCCGTTAAAATGGATCTACTCTCACACAATCCTGGCAAATATGAAGCAACCTTTAAATGATGACTACAAAGTACAGTCTCTGATATGTGCCAGGAGTCACTTTTTTATTTATGGTGATCACATGCGTAATAGAACAAAATATTGCCCAGTCTTGTACCACGGCCATCATACTACCTATGTTCCCAAATCTACCTACACCATAAACTTTTAAAAAATCATTTTATTAGGGGCTCATACAACTTTTATCACAATCCATACATACACCAATTGTGTAAAGCACATTTGTACATTCATTGCCCTCATTGTTCTCAAAACATTTACTCTCCACTTAAGCCCCTGGCATCAGCTCCTCATTTTTCCCCTCCCTCCCCGCTCCCCCCGTCATGAGTCCTTGATAGTTTATAAATGATTATTTTGTCATATCTTACACTGTCTACCTTCTCCCGTCACCAACTTTTCTGTTGTCCATCCCCCAGGGAGGAGGTTATATGTAGATCCTTGTAATCAGTTCCCCCTTTCCATCCTATCCTCCCTCTACCCTCCCAGTATCACCACTCTCAGCACTGGTGCTGAAGGGATCATCCACCCTTGATTCCCTGTGTTTTCAGTTCCTATCTGTACCAGTGTACATCCTCTGGTCTAGCCAGATTTGGATGGTAGGATTGGGATCATGATAGTGGGCAGGAAGTGGGGTGGGGAGGAAGCATTTAGGAACTAGAGGAAAGTTTTATGTTTCATCGTACAACATAAACTTTTAAGTGTACTCACATGGTTAAAAGTTGGAAGATAGATAAAATATCCAGATAGTTTGCTGCTAATTGGTGTTTCCAATGCAAGGCAGACCAACCAGAGGTAGAAGTCAATGAAGAGTGTACTAAACCCTCAAGTACTATGGGTAATGCTATTTTTTAAACTTCATAAACATATGTTGACTGCCTTAGAATTTATAAGAAACAAAAGCATCTTGAGAAAGTTGAGTGTGTGTAAGAGAAAAAAGTAATACAATTATGCTGTTGTTAATTGCTAGTGTGTTTATTCTGACCAATGGCAAAATCAAAGTCAAGCTATCAAAATCAAGCTATTATTGAAAATGACATCTTTTGAAATGTATAGTTTATATCCCTGCTCCTCTCCACACTGTCTCTTAAATCACCCCAGTTATATTATCTTATATAGACATAACCATTTCTAAGATTGACTGCATATCTTTGCAAGGGTGTTTTTCTGTTGTTTGATGCTCAGACTTTTTCAACTGCCCTTCACCAAAACAACGCTGGGTCTCTCACCACGCTCACCATTGTTAAGTCATCCGTGTAACCACTTACTATTTTCATTTTTTACAAATGATCTATTATAGATGATTTTTTATGGATCTTGCTCTTTTACTTCAGTAATTAAAAATCTTATAGTGGTAATTGAAAGTATCCTTATTTTTTCTTTCACAGCCACGTTGCATTTTATGGTGTGAATTTGCATAGTATATTTGACCAAATTCTTATTTTCAGGTCCCCATCCACAGTGAAATACTAGATATTCTGTCAAAACTAAAATTTGAAAAACTTGTGGTTTCAGTTGCAACATGGACCTCTCTAGGAAGTCATTGTGTCTGTCGTGTACTTTTAAACAGAAAAGAAAAACAGAGACCAATGGCTCTCTTAGACCCCTTATAAAATTTGAGGTTGCTGGTAAATCACATACAGAATATCACAACTTAGCTGCAGCAGAATGCAGGAGAGCCACGAGCTGGTAGGAATGATTTAAGTTACAATTTTGAACAATATCTGAAAGCTGAAGTAGATTAGCATGAGAGTAATAAACTCCTAGCCCTTCCCACCCCTATATGCTTTCATAAGTTGACTCCTGAACTTCAATTCCTTCTTGTGGTGCGGAGGTGACTGTGATTTGCAAGGGTAGCATTTGAAGGCACCCACTGCTCTGCAGGAGAAAGACAGGGCTGTTTACTCAACAGTGACAGTCTCAGACACCAAGGGAACAGTTCTGCCCTGGCCTATAGAATCTCTATTTGCTGGCATCAACTGTATGTTACTGGGTTTGATGATGCAGGCACCGTGATGGAATAGTGGTTATGTATTAGGACGTGATTCACAAGGTCAGCAGTTTGAAACCACCAGCCACTCTGCATGAGAAATAAAGGCTTTTCTATTACATTCTCAGAAACCAACAGGGACAGTTCTACTGGGCCCTATAGAGTTCTACATGCCCTATGAGTTGGCATCGACCCAATCAATGGCAATGAGTTTGAATTCAAAATAGATTTATATATTTCAGGCATGGAGAAGGTAAAAGTAACCCTTTGAATAATGCCCAAGACCAAGAGTTATGGAAAACAAAACCTTTGGCAATCTGGGAGGGTGGGTGCAGCCTCATTGAGCCCCTAGGCCCTTTTGTCTCACCTAAGAAAAGAGAAGAAAGGCCAGAGTGGAAGGACACAGACCATAAAAGATGAAGATTAAATTGTCAGCATACATAACTCCTGCTACCCTAGGATAACAACTATGGATTGTAGCTAACACAGCTTTGAACATAAAACAAAAAGATTCTTTTTAAGGAGTTCTTAAAGAGATATTGAAAAATAGGAAAGGTAAAAATGAAGATGACACTGGAGTGATTAGAATCTCTGGAGCTTGCTTTGGAGGAGCGTGGTGGCATCATGGGTAAAGTCTTTGACTGCTAATGGAAAGAAAGGTGGTTTGAGGCTTAGAGCCACTTCCGGGGGGGGGGGGGGAGGCGGGGAAGGTGGCAGTCTTTTTTGGCAAAGATGCCTGCCTTGTTGACCCTATGGGGCAGATGTAAATGACCTTCTAGGTCACAGGGGGTGGGATTGATTAGGAGACAATGGGTACATTCCGGTTGAGAACTGAGTGTCTAAATTCTACAATGAGAGATCACAACTCAGTAGACATTCTTAACCCTACTGGCTGCTCCTCCGCTCCTTCTGCTCGTGGCGTATCTTTACCCCATTCTGTCCTCCACTGTCACTGAAACCCAGAGCCACAAGTTGATGCCTATTTTCTCTTAGGCAATAGACTGGGAGCTGTAATTTATGCCCTAAATAGAAGTGGATGTTTGATTGTTTAAATTTCATTAAATTGTAGCTGTCAGTTCTTTTCAGACACACTCAACTTTAATGATGGGTCACTAAATATGTTTTTTTCCAAGTCATTTTATTAGGGGCTCATACAACTCTTATCACAATCCATACATACATCAATTGTGTAAAGCACATTTGTACATTCATTTCCCTCATCATTCCCAAAACAGTTGCTCTCCACTTAAGGCCCTGGCATCAGCTCCTCATTTTTTCCCCTCTCTCCATTTCTCCTTCCCTCATGAACCCTTGATAATTTATAAATCATTACTTGGTCATAAATATGTATATATTTATTAGATTAAATCTGTAGAGGGGCTTTATTTTTAGGGTGCATGGAAGATGTGAGAATAAGTGGATTCTCGTGTTGCTTAAGTGTTCTATGTTGCTCCTTGCTTTACTTACCTGAACTGATCAGCTTACAGCCCTCAATTCATGTCTCTCTTCTGTTGTTGACTCAATGGTAACTCTAACGCTATGAAGCCAGAGATATGCATACTTCATACTGGAAATGCCATAGGGCCTTGAGTAGCAAGCTAATATTATTTGATATTGATGTCAGTGCATCCAAAGATACGATACTTTAAAGAAAAACACCAAATGGGATATGGATTGCATCGGGCTGACATTTTCTTTCCATAAATGGTAATTAATGTAACAAGCGGTTGCTAATTCCCCTTTGGTAACACATATTGGTTAACAGCAGAGGGCGTACAACATGTGCATAAATAAATGCAGGCGACAGAAACTGTGAGCGGATTGTAAAGAAGAGGCCACACATGGTTCTCACTATTCCTATTATTGGGCTCAGTTAAACAAATGATGATAATTTGACCCAATTTTTTTTGTACTTATACTAAATAGTATTTGCCACTGCATTTTCAAAGAGTAAGAAGATGTGGGAACAAGGGTGCATGTGGAGTTACCATGGAAACTGCAGCCGCACTCAGCCAATAGCAAGCGTTCAATGTGCTCCTCTAACTTCACTCCACTTCCAAATTTAGTGCTTTAGAACACCTGTTCTCTAGCACATGATTACTGTGATTTAATGGGGTTTATTAGAGCTGTAAATAGGAGTTTCTAAATGAAGGTGTTGAATATTGGTGTGTGTCTATATTTAAAAAGGGAACAACTCCTCTTACACAGATATTTACATACCTCTGAAGTTCTTATTTTCTAATATTAGATTGCTTTAAAAGGTAGAATGAGCTGAAGAAAGAATTCTGTCCTTATTGATAAGAAAATACTTTTGCAGTCACTGTCCAATTCAGTCAACATAAGATGTATTGAGACTAAGTTCCGTATTCACCCAGCACATATTCTGCCTGCAGTGTTCTCTAGAAAACAGAGATCAACCCTCTGGAAATCTGCAGTGGTCCCCCGCCTCTCGCCCTGTCTTCGGGTCTAAGAACGTATGTCTCTTCTGGTGTAGTACCAATATTTGAAGCCTGAACCCCCGTGAAATGGAAACGACACTTTGATTTTGTCTTTTTGCTTCTGTTCTCTTTTAATTTCTAATAGTTTTGTAATGGACAGCTAATAATTTGGAATTATTTTTGTCTTACACTATCCCATTGAACAGCATGTGTGTGTTTGTGCGCATGTATCTGTATGACATCGGTGATGTTTGGGTAAACTCTTCACTTTCCATGAGGGAAACTTGGGTTGAATTCACAGATAATACGCTTTATATATAATCTCTCTGTATGAGAAAGTACCCTAAAGTGAATAACTTAAGCTATAAGATGTTGGAAGTATATCTAGAAATAATTTCTATGGCATGTGATATTTATAGATATTAAGATTGCTTTTGCTTTAATGAAATTATTATGATTTTTCTAAAATATAATGGGGGAAGAAAGATAAATTGCAAAATTAAAAAGTTACAGAAATTTAGTAAATAAAGCCTCTACAATGTATTAAGAATACAAGAAGAATAATTGTGTTCCAAATGGAGCAGTGAAACATGATTGCTGTTTATGAGTATATTAATGATCCACTTAGCCATACACAAGGACCCTTTCCTGTGGCGTGGCCTCTGAGGAAAATTATAGTGTATAACTAGTTCATTTTTATCTTCAGCAAAGGCTGAAAGACTATGTGAAAAATACATAAGTATAAAAATTGAATTGCATTTGCAAGTCTGTAAGATGTGAAACCAATGTGTTTCATCGACTCAGATTTCCTGGAGGTTAAGTTAATGACCTCTCATGAATAATAACTATAAGCAAAATATTATTTCAGTATCTCTAGTGTGGCACATGCAGATCTGTAAGGATAGACCCAGAGGCTCTTAGAAACATTTTCCTTGAGATCGTTTACCATCGAATTCATGACTGAAGAGAGCATGCGAATAAGTAAGATTTTATATCATATTTCATGTCATGACTGTTCCCTTCATAAGTGAAACATGCTATTTCTTTCCTTAAGGTTGGCATTCTCCACTAACCCTTTTAAACATATCCATTTATAACCTTTATTTTGGAAGCTCATATCCTAGTTATTTCTGTACTTTTCCATTACAAAACATATCTATTTTTAACTTTACCAGGTGGACAATGAGTCGTTCATTCATTCATCCATTAATTCAATTCCCTCTTCTTACATCAATGAAATATGTTTCTGTTTTTAAAATTATATTTTATTATGTTTTAGGTCAAATTTTATGCAACAAATGAGGTTCTTCCTTAACATTTTTCATAGAAATTGCTCCTTATCAATAGTTTCAATTTTTATACAATATCAGCCTTCTCATGAATTCTATTCCGTCTATTCTGTTTTCATTGATAATAGCTGTCTTCGCCTCTTCTCTTCTCTTCTCATGATTGCCTTTGGATAAATGTGCATAAATGTTTTGTCCCATCTGGTTAATTGTTTAAGTTAGCATATCACTCAGAGGTGATATTGTTTATTTAATCCTCCACCCCCACATCGAAAGGTGATATCAAGAAATAACTTTGATTCTAAGTTCAAAGAGTAGTTTATGATAACAGTTTCAGGGATTCCCCTAATCTTTAGAAGTTCAGTAAGTCTGGCTTTTTCTATGAATCTCACTTTACTGCTACGTTTTTTCTTGTATTCTGTGTGGGACCTCCTATAGTTGGTAGGCACTAGGCACTATAGAGTTCTTCGGGTCTCAGGCTAGAAAAGGATGTGGTTAAAGTGGAAGTTCTAGACCCTTAGAGTGTTTTTTTTGTTCAGTCTTTAATTTCTTTCATTTTCTTTTGTTCCATAAGATTAGAAAACAAAAGAGTTGCATCTTAGGCAGCTGCTTGAAAGCTTTCAAGCCCTCAGTTGTTACCCACCAAACTAGGATGTAAAACAAGGTCTCTGTGAGCTACATTAAAACAATTGATTAAATTGTCTCCTGAGATAGGATTCCAAGTCTTTCAACTCAGTAATCCAAACCTAGATTTGGTTGACTATGTCTAGGACACTCTCCTATGTGATTTGTTATGTACACGTGTGTACAAATTTGTCTGTAGATCCACTTGTACGTGGACAATTGTTTACTTGCCTATGTATTCATATCAACCTATGGGACCATAATCACACAAAGAGTCTGGGCAGTTTTTACTATGCTTTTTACAATAATACAACTTTACATCGCACGTGCTACATCATTTCCCAAAATTGTGACTTTTTCTCATGTAGTTCTTAGTGTCTTTTTAGAAGCTCTTGTAGCACAGGGGCTTACCAATTGGGCTTCTAACTTCAATGTCAGTAGTTCAAATTCACCAGCCGCTCTTTATTTGCTTTAGTTGAGTTGGCTTTACTCATATTTTAGATCATCATGCCCATCATCAAAAGTGTCAAGTGCCAACTATCTAGAAAGTAATTTCCCTTACTCCCCGCTGCTTGCTTTTCATGGAAACTGTCAAAGAACTTTGTTTTCTGTGCATCTATTCATTTTTGATAATGATGTCATAGAATATATGTCTTTTGGAGATTCACTTATTTCAGTCAACATGATGCCATCCAGAGTCAGCCAGGGCATATTTCAAGGATGCTTCATAATCATGTATAATTGCAGGGACACCAGTGTAGGTACTTCCTCCAATGTGCTCATCTGTTCACTTGCTCATGAGGACTAGATCATTGTCATCTCTTTGCTATCATAAATAAGGCTGCAATGAACATAGATGTGCACCTGTGTCACTGTCCTTAAAATTCTACCACATAAGTTAGTGGGATTCTATTTTTAAAGGATGCTGTACTGTCTTATATAGCACTTTATTGTATCACTTTACATTTCCACCAAAGGTGTTTACAAATCCCAATCCCACAAAACTCCTTTGGCAGTTGCTGTTTCTGCTGTTACTGCCGTTGTTGTGCTGCAAGGGTGAACACAGTGCTTAAGTTTAGGGAGATCTCATATCAAATTTATTTTCTGTTATTTTTGTATTTTTAGTTTTGTCTGGTTGTCTATTTATGCCCCAAATCAGGTTCTATAGTTTTACGTTTATGTTATCTTCCAGGAATTTTATAGTTTTAGCTTTACCATTTAGGACTCGGTTCTATTTTGAGTTAGTTTTGATATATATCTGGCATATGGATACTATTTTGCTTTTTAGCAAATGATATCCCATCTTGCTACCAACATTTGTTAAAGAGACAGTTTCTTCTCCATTGAATGAATTTTGATGCTTTAAAGAAAAACAGCTGCCCATATCCAAATGGATTTACTTCTGGCTTCTCAATTATATTCCATTAGCCTCTGTGTCTGCATCACTTCCATTGATGAGGTTTTTAGTGAATGTGAGAGGAAGAAAAACAGGAGATTCATGTCTCCAGTATTTATTCTTGGTGGGAGAACTTGCTGCCAATTGCTGTGTGGGCAAGGAAATGCAGGGGTTGGGGGAAGTAGGCATGATCTCCATGTTACCAGTCCACTGTGGTGGCAATGTATGCTACAGACCACCAGATTGGCATGGTGGTCCACAGGCAGACAGTTTAGGCACAAACGTCTGGTTGCTGTTTTATGGTGCAGGGATGTGCATGATGGACCACCAGGCGGTGGAGTTGGGGGACACTATTGATCATGGGAGGAGGAGAGGGGAGAAGTGGGGAAACATGTATTTTCCAAATCCCTGGGGCACCAACACACACACTCTACAGAGGACAGCTGGTGACCAGGGCTGGCCTAAAAATGTGAAAGTATGGTGGGAAGGCATCTTTAGCCACCACTACAAGCTTCCTCCACCCTTGTGCCATCCACCTAAACTGCTACTGTGAGTGATACTCTCCTCCCCTGATCTCTATAATCTCCTGGATCTCTCTAACTCTGATATGCCTTCCTGAATGTTCAATAAAATTCTAAAAAAAGAAATAATTAGAAATGTTTTCGTGTTCTGATAAATAGAAAGATTTATTATTATTTTGGAGTGTGATCTTGTCCTTATGCATAATGATTAAGGTATTAAATGTACCCTGTGCTGCCAAAAGAATAAATAATCTCTCTAGGAAGAAATATACTCAGAATGCTCCTGAGATGGAAGAATGGCCTGTATCACATACACTTTGAAACTGTTGTCAGGAGAGACTAGTCCTTGGTGAAGAACATCATGCATGGTAAAGTAGCAAGGCAACTCAAAAGGAGGAGACCTTCCATGAGATGGCTTCACTCATTGGCTGCATCGATGGGCTCAAACAAAATAATAATGTGAGGATCACACAGGACCAGGCAATGTTTTGCTCTGTTGTACATAGGGTCACTATAAGTTAGAACCAACTTGATTGGACCGAATAATACCAAAGAGTAAGGAATTAAAAGATGATGAGGATTTTTTCAATCCTGTGTGCTACAAAGAATTAATATTCTCATTTGACAGCCTAAAACTTGGAAGATTTAGTCCAGCAAGGGAATCTGTGGTGGTCACATAATTTCTTGTCAACTTGAGAAATAGATCTAGGGGTGGAGTCTAGCCTGTCAATCAGGTCACAACCTGATAATGCCAACTGTGGGAGTGACCTTCCCATGAGGATGTAAATGGGAATTCCTCCTCTCTTTCTCCCTAGAGTTGGGCAACACTCTGTCTTTGCTTCTCTTTCCTGCTTTGGGGACAGTCAAGGAGCCACGTGGATACCTGAGCCGGTGCAGATATGCTTCCCCCACCACTGGATCCACAAGACTTTCTACCCACCGACCTGTGATCTTCTTGCATTTGAGTCATTGCATCATTGCATGTGTTTTGTGTATGTTAAGAGGAATTTATGGACTAGTATCACGTACATGGGCCAATATCACATTTATGGACTTCATTTGGATTGGGCTAGGATGTTTTCTCAATATAGAACTGCTCTTGGATAGAAAGCTTTCTCTTGCACGTATATGAGTGTCAATGAATTCGTTTGTCTAGTCTACCTGAACTAACACAGAATCCTTAGAAGAAAGACTTGGAGTTTCATTTCTGAAAAATTAGCCTTATCAAGCCACAAAATTAGCCTTATCAAGCCGCATGATATAGAGTTCTATAATGACACACGCAGAGTTCCCATGAATAAGAAACAACTTGGCGGCAACGGGTGACTGTGGTTTATTCAAGGAGTGTCTATTCCTTGAAAACAGGTTGAAAAGTTAAACCGGATAAAAGACATGTTTCACACCTTATATTTTGCTTGTGCAATCAACACTTCTTTGGTTCTCACGTTCTAAGCTGAGAAAGGCTCAAGCAGTCTATTTGAGAGGGCACCTTTTCAAATGAACAAAATATGTTCTCGATAATTTTACTCTCCACTCTGATTCGTTTCTGTTTTCTTTTCCAGAAGATGGTCATAGAAGAGGAAGAACGTCGATGAGACGGACTGACACCATAGTTGTACCAAGGAGCGCAACATCGCGGCAATTGTTGGAGATGGCTCAGGGCTGGGCAGTGTTGCACTTTGCTGTGCAGGAGCTTGCTGGGAGTTGAAATGGACTCAGTGATGCCTAACGATTTAAAAACCCAATTCAATAATCTCAGTCATTAAAAACAATACTGAGGGTTAGAATGAATACTTTGAGATCTTTTAAAGTGTGCAGTGCTGAGGGTAAAGGTAAACAGATCTGGTTTACTGGTACAGTTGGAGTTGACATAATATATAATGGGACTTATACTCACTCTTCTTACCTCAGAGCGTCTCCTTTCTTCCTTTGGATATTAAAAGTTGCTCTTGGGAAGGAAATAGAGCCTAACCCAGTGTCAACCCCACAACTGTTACTCTGCTTGAACCTACAGTTGCAGCCAGTGTCAATTCAACTCATGCAGGGCGTTTTTCCTCTTCACTCGCCCTCTGCTTTAACAAGCATGATGCTCTCTTCCAGGGACGGGCACTGCCTGATAACACGTCCACAGTACGTGGCACAATGTCGACTCATCCTTGCTTCCAAGAGCATTCTGGCAGTTCTTCTTCCAAGATAGAAGTGTTTCTAGTTTGGAATCTTCCCCTGGAAATTACATGACCCTGTGACGTTCTGAATTTAGAGTTCTAGCCTCCAAAATAGTAAGCCCCCAATTTTATGTCACTTTAAGTTATGTTTTTTGCGATATAATTCTCCTTCAATATCTGTGGTTGATTGGTTTCAGGACCCAAGTTGGCTACCAAAATGCTGGGATGCTCAACATTTTTATGTAAAGTGGTCCAGTGTTTACATATAAGCTATGCACATCCTTAATGTACTTTACATCCTCTTTAGATTAGTATAAAATACTATGCAAATACTATGTAAATAACAGTTTAAGCTCCTTCTTAGCCATTGACAAATTCCTTTGACCACTTCATCCCCTGCTCATCTCCAATACACAAAAAGTCAAATATTTTCAATCAGTGATTGGTAGAATTTACCAATATGAAGTGCACGGATAAAGAAGGTCAACTGTACATCATTATGGAAGCTTTGTAAAAGTAACTACTTTGTTTCCAGCAAGACTTGTTTATGTAATCTTCACCATCCCTTATTGTCCTCCATTTGAGGATAGATCCAAATACCAAGTTCTTAATGGGAAAGGAAATATTCTTTCAAGACCTCTATCCTACTGTTTGCAACTTTCTCTAGACCAGTGGTTCTCAACCTGTGGATTGAAACCCCTTTCACAGGGGTCACCCAATTCATAACAGTAGCAAAATTACAGTTACGAAGTAGCAAAGAAAATAATTTTATGGTTGGGGTTCACCACAACAGGAGGACCTGAATGAAAGGGTCACAGCATTAGGAAGTTCTGAGAACCACAATACTGGACCGTACCCACTGTCATCCAAGAATTAACTAGGTCTAAATGTTTATGTTCCACAAGATTGCTACAAGAGTGTATTTTAAGATAAAACATCATATGCATATGTGTAATGTCTTTTTAGGAGAAATATTGATAGTAAGAATAAGTGAAAACAACTGCACTTTAAATTTACCACATTATAAAAATTATGAACATCTTGTCATTTATTGTAATAGTGTATTTGCAAGCATGTATATACATTTCTTTCTTGCAAGACCCGGTTTTACTAGTGAATTAGTTTTTCCTTTTCAATGGAAAATATCATGACTTTACTTTTATGTCATTAAATCTTGTCCTCTAAGATATATTGGAATTGTTGAATAGCATAACTGGACCATTTAATTAATATCAATTGCTGGACACTTACAGGATTGAAAAAGTGTTCTTTTTAATTATATGTATGTGTATGTGTGTGCACAGGACTGCTTTCTAAATGACTCATGCTTATTCCTCTGTGTCAATAAGACATTTTACTTATTAAATTTCTCTAAGGATTAAATTTAATAACATATTCTTAGTAGGGTCTTGATTTTTTTATTGACTTTTGTATTATGCTCATGACTTTTCAAAACAATATGAGCTAGCCTTTGGTTGACCAGTGTGGTGAATAAGGGACATCACGTCATCTATACACCCTTAATGACACGGTATCTTATCAAACTGTCATCTCTTGTATTTACCTTTTAGTATTTTAATAGACAGGGGATAGAATAGACTTTTTTTCTTTCAATTTTCGAATAAACATAGTGCATAGTGCCTCCAAAATGGAAGGGAGCTTTTGTCAGGCACATAATATGTCCACTATCATCATTTTCAAACAACAAAGCATTTTTCATCACAGTGAATATGATCGCAAGAAATGTGTTGCCTTATAGGAAAGGCTTATTTAAAGTTCTTTCACTATAAAAGATATCCTGATAACCCCACTACCATGTCTCAAATCAATAATTCGAGAGATGCAAATAGAAGGGTTATTAAAAATTAATCTCTGCATTAAAATGCCTGTGTGACTAATAGCAAAGAAAAGAAATATGTGGTGTCATAAATCTCCATGCTGGCACTAAACCCCTCTTCTCATAAAAACATTGTGATTTGCATGCACTGGTTATGCCTTGGAATTTATGAACAACAAATAAGAGCATGGCAGAAAAAATATCATATTATTAAAGAAAAATAAAGAAAGCAGACGGAATTTAAATAAGGGAATTGGCTTAAGGAAGGGATGGACTTCAGCTAGACCTTTGATCCTCATAGCTTTGTCTCTTTTACTGGGTTTGCTATGAAAAAAATATGCACATATCAGGCACCCTATTAATAAATATGACTGATAGAACAATATTACCATCTACATTTTTTTCAGCTTCTGTATCTTAAGAGTGGAATGGGATGTTAGAAACAACTATTAAGTAAATTTCGGAGAAAAACAGAAGTTTCAAGAGAAACAAATAGGCGAGGGGTTTCCGTGGCGCCTTGTTTTCATTTAATTGTGTATAGGAGGGTGAATCAAAAAGTATTGCTTTAAAATCTTAATGTACATGTATATTAAACAAAAAATATCAAACTGGGAAGCTATTGTTTCTCCAAATAGGCCGATGCCCTTCTGAAGGTGATGTTTCCATCAATGGTCTTAAACATGCAAACACCACCCCAGACTACCGTTTGCAGCCCTTGGGAACTGCACCTGTGTTCATTTCAAATGTTCTTTGAGCTTTGGGAACCAAAAAAGTTGCCATGGGCAAGATCAGGGCTAGAGGATGGATGAGATAAGGCATCCACCAAATTCTCCTAAGTAAGCCCTTGCCACCCTCAAAGAATGATCCGGTGCCTGGGCATGACGGCAAATAGTTACTCGGCTTTTCTCATCAGGGAAGATCAAAAAACATCTTCCTAAAAGTCCTTCAGGATTCTCCTGTGGCCTTTGAGAAAATTCTTCAAGATTCCCTTTGTAAAAATGCCCCCCAAGAAAGTCAATACAACCTTCTGGGTTGAACTCCCAGTCTTGGCCTTAGTTGACTCAGCAGATGTCCTCAGTTCTATGTTATGTTTGGTTCTATTTTGAAGGCACCACCACAAGACTAAGACAAGTGTATTTTGAGAGAAAACTTTTATGCAGTCATCGCGAATCACAGAAACATATTTGAACACATTTTATGTGGAACAGATCTGTGCATGTATGAACCGGAACCTTAGTAACAGTACTTTCTGAGATACATTACCTGTGAAATCATTACCTGTTTGTTAGGACCTGTAACTTTTTCATGCCTGTGGTAGTTACATAATTTCATGTCAACGTGAAGATATGCAAAAGTGTAGGTGTGGGACTCCAGCTGTCAATCAAAGTCACGGCCTGATGGTGCCTCTTTGTGGGCATGCCTTCTCATAGGAATGCCTTGGGAACAACCCCCCCGCTCCCCGCCCCCCGCCCTTCCCTCTGCCTTCACCTTCCTACTGGAGTGCCACTCTGAGACCTGATGCTTCCACCACCACTGTATCTTTGCACTCACCAACCTGTTATATTTCTGCATTCTGCATTATTGCTTGTGACCGCATGAGTCTGAAGAAGACTCATGGACTATTATTGGATGTATGGACTTGAGTTAGACTTGGCTGGGATGCTTTCTCGGTGCATAATTACAAGCCTCTGTCATACATATATTTATACACACATACATATGTCATTGGATTTGTTTCTCTAGTCAATGCGGTCTAATACAATGCCTAAGAACCAAAGAGTCTACACAGAGCAATTGGAGAGGTGCGTGGGCTTCTCACTTGATTTGGATTTTCAGCAGAGCCTTTGTAAATTATTCAATGGCTAAATGACTAAAATCCAACTCAAACTGGTCTAAACAAACATAATACAAAATGAATTGATTGATGCTGAAATTTAGGAGTCTATGGCTAGCTCAATGTGAAAATAGACTTATCCAGGGGCTTATTTATCTCTGAGCTCTGTATCTGTGGTTTTAACTTTTCACACGGAATCTCCCAACCATTCTAGCTTCATTTTTAAAATATGCTCCACATACTTCACAACAATTCATGGAAAATACTCCTTTTCTCTTGCTGATTCTGATAGTGCATCTTTGATTTGTATATCCCTGAGGTAATCATGGAAATCAGAAGAGATATATAGTCCGAATGAATCAAATCTGCACCATATGTCTGGCCTTGAAATTCAGGGATCACATTTCTCTCCAGAAATACATGGACTGTGATTGGACATTGAGGAAAGTTACACATGAGAAACCATGTAGATGCAGACTCATAAAACAACAGGTGGATTTTAATCCCTCTTTATGGCTATCCTACATTCTCCCAACCCACCTTTTTCTTTAAAAAAATATTTTTCTTCATGATGATCCTATACACAAACTTTATAGGATAGGGATTCTAAGACTGGAATCTTTTTGAAACATACTGTATGTATTTACACAAGCCATCTTAAGAAATGCAATCAACAACCACCTATCCAACCCTCTGTATGTATGGTTGTCTCTCTTCTCCCATTCTTCCTCCCTCCCGCTTCACTAGCTGATTTTTGCTGCCCCCACCCAGTCCCTGGCCTCCTTGTAGTCATCAAAGTCTTTGCTTTTGGTAAATGACCACATTTATTTGCTTTATCTGCTTTATAATAATGGTATCATTAAATATTCATCTAAGATAGACTAATATTGCCAAGCATAATGTTCTCTAGCTTTGTACATGTCTTGCAGTGTTTAAGAAAGTTGTCATTATTCTTTATTGATGCCTAATATTCCATTATAGCAATGTACCCGAATTTATATGTCTACTCCTCTGTAATTGGGTTTTTGGTTGTCTCCATGTTTTTGCTATTATGGAAATTGCTGCAGTAAAATAGACATGCGTATGTGTATTCTTGTTTTCTTGGGGCATATCTCAGTGGAGAGATCACTGTATCCTGAGGTATTTGCATTTGTTTAAGGAAGTGCTATACTGAGTTCCCTAGGAGTTGTGGAGTTGTACAGTACCACTTGCAATGTAAACACATTCCTATCTCTCCACATTTTTCAAAGCATTTTATTTTTTGTGGGGAATTTTGATTAAAGTGTCTATGCTAGGTAATATCTCATTGTTGGTTTAGTTTGCATAGCTCTCATTACTGAAGAATACAGATATGTCTTCATATGGTTGTTGTCTGCCTGGATGTCATCTTTAATAAATTGTCTATTCATGTGTTAATCTCCTTTGGACACATCCTTTTTTAAAAACACAAGCACATTTAGAAGCTGCAAATTCATATTAGACAACCTATGTTATTGTCTCATTACTAGTCAATTCCTACTCAAAGGGACCCTCTAGGACAGAATAGAACTTCCCCGTTAGTTTCCTAGACTGTAAACCTTCAGGGGAGTAGAAAGCCTCCTCTTTTTTCTTTGGAGAGGCTGCTGATTGCTACCTGCTAACCTTGTGATTAAAAGCCCAATGAGCAGCCACTATGTACCCAAGGCTCAAAGAACATCTATCTGTGCTCAAAAATGCAACCACACCTTTTCTGAAAAGTGAAGAATTTCAGTGATCATTCTGTCCCTGCATCTAGTGTTAAATTTGGGGTCTCTGTGAGATACCTAAAGAGTGATTATGTCATGTCTAAATTAATAATTTGGTACAACCAGTATGTGGGTGAAAAAAATAATAGGAAAAAAAAGACATCAAGGTTGGAAAAAAGTAACACTATGAACCACCATGCCAAGTGTCACGCAGTTTTCTTGCCAATCCAAGGACCATCCCAACAAGAGGAAACATGTCTGGCTGTAAGTACTGATGTCTGCTTCTAGAAATCTCTGGGAAGTAGTGGTTACACGTTAGGCTGCTAAACGCAAGGCCTGTAATCTGAAACCGTGAACCACTCCAGGGGTGAATGATGAAGCTTTCTGTTCTCATTAAGATTTACATCTTGGAAATAAATCCAAGGGTCAGTTGTACTCTTAGCCTTTAAGGTTGGCATGAGTCAGTATTGACTCAACAGGAGTGAGTTTGGTTTGGGTTTTAATCTATGTATGTATATATGTATCATCCATCCATCCTTTATCATCTATCTTTCTATCCCTTGCTAATATGTACATTTATAAATCCAAGAGATTTATACTTAGCACCCGATTTTCACATTCTATGCCCAATGTAATATGTGCTTGTGACCTGAAGTTCACAGTCAGGCACTATACTTTAAAATTGATTGAATTAAAACCTGGATTATGAACTAAAAGTTGACATATAATTAAATATGTTTAATACTAAGAAATTATCTCATACTAAACAAGTAGTATGATAATATTTACTTAAAATTCTCTTACTATTTTTCATCTAGTTCTCAGTAAAGGAGACATAAACCCTTCTTACACTGGCTCTTCCCAGGATTTCTGACTTCTCTTCTGCAACTATATTCAGACCTGCCTCCCCCACACTAGGCAAACTGTGCTCCAGAGAGCCACCTGAAATGCTTTCTTCCTGGATACCTACAAGATCCTCTCCTTTTCTGTTGTGTTGGCTTTGTTCAAATTGCTTATGCTCCGTGATATATTTCAGCTAAATTGAACCTCACTTCTGAAAGTGTAAACCATAATCCTTCATTTTCACATTGGCTTTTCTTTTTCACAGGCAATTATTTCTATGGTCATACTATGTATTTTACTTATTTATTTTGATTTTTATATTTCCCATTCTATTATAGCTCAGGCCTACTATGAGGAACTCATTGGTCATAAAATTTTATCATAAGATCTCCTTAAATTTGCTCACCAAGGCCATATTTTCCAACTACTGATCCATCCTCCTTGTTTCCAAATTTAGCATTCCAATTGCCAATGATTACCATTGCAGTTGGATTGCATGTCTGATTATTTTCACACTGAAGACATTGGTACAATTGTTCAATTTCTCTATCACTACCTCTAGTGTTTGGTGTGTAACTATGAATAACAGTCCCACTGACTGCATTTCCTTGTATGAAGATAGATATGATCCCGTCACCGCACTGAATGTCAAGATCTTCAAATGTCCTTTGAGATGATGAATGCCCACACCATTCCTCATGAGTTTGTCATTCTTGGAGAAGCATATCAGATGGTTTTTGGATCAAAATGGCCAATATGAGTCAGTGTCTGCTTACTAACACCTAGCATATCAATCTTTCCCCATTCCACTTATCTTTCAAGACTTCCAATTTTCCTTGATTAATACTTTGTACATTCCAACTTCCAATTATTAATAGAATCCTGCGGCTGGTTCTTCTCAAAGGTCCTTAAGGATTTGGTCCATCCATTTCATTGTGGTCAACTCTATTTTGAGAAGGCAGCTCTCTCTCAGTCATATTTTGGGTGCCTTCAACCTTAGGGGCTTATATTCTTGTACTGTCTCTGACAATGTTCTGCTGCTATCCGTAAGGTTAATTCCTCTTAAGTGGACAGCCTAGTCCTTCTTCATTGTCTGCTCTTAGTCTGTAAGCTATGCTGAGTTCTGATCAGTTGGGTGACCTTGCTGGTATTTCAAATACCAGTGGCAATGCCTCCAGCACTGCAGCCACCACACTAGGACAAGCAGAAAGAGAGGTGGGGGTTGATTGCCTTAGTAGACAATATATATTCATAATCTCAATATAAGAACAACTCATTCTGTGAACAATGTATTCTTTACTATGAGCATGTTATATTTCAAGAGAAATTCTTCCTCTCAATTCCTTTCAAATGTAGCATTTAAATGATAAGAGAGAAGTTCTGGTTTGTTTCTTGTAGGTTTGTACTTTTGTCTTTGTCATTTTCTTTTCTGTGTCACTTAGTTTTTAAAGTATTTTCTATATTGCTTCTATTAACTTGTGAATATTTTTCAATCTAACTCTTGACTCATTATTTTAATTTTTGTATACATAGTTCTTTATTCTAATTTTTACTGTTCTTTGATTAAATATTCTCGTCTCAAAATATTTTGTTTCTTCCTGGAAGGATGAGCTTCAGCTCCTAGAGTGTGCCTGGTGCAGTATTACAAGAATGAAAAGTCTTAATGGGGAGAGAAGCTGATTAAAATTGGGAAGGTTTTCTACCCTCCTGAGGCTTTCATTTGCTGCTGCATCTCTTGCCCTTCACCCTCCATGGCTCCTTTATTACAACCCAAAACATTGCTTCTACCCAATGCTACTGCTTTGTGTAAAATGGAACTCTTGGCAGATGAAGGGTTTACAAATGAATCCCTTACAGGCCAATAAGCAAGGACAAATAGCACTATTCAAATGACCCATCCTGGCCCCAATTCCCGTTGCAAGGAGTCTTCAATCTCTGTAAGACAGTATGGGTGAGAAACAAGAACAAAATATAAATGTTCTTGACTACTTGTCTTCCAATCCAGTCTATTGCTAACCCGAACTTCTAATGCTCATCTGTCTTCCCACTCACTCTTCAATTTTCATGCTAAGACCTCACATCTATACATCATTTTTGCTTTTACAGTTGTTTAGGTTCTATTTGCAGGGAATAAGCCAGTTTCCTAGGTTAGCTCTCATTTTTGTTAGGGCTGTTTTCTTTTAACAGAGACATTTCCACATGCAGAGTGGTGAAGATCATATAGCCCTAATAAATTATTGAGTAGTGATTAAATATGCTTTCTCTCCTGTCCAAAGCAAACAGTTAGGCTATCCATGGACATCAGGGTGTGTTAAAATCTCTAATCAACATGAATTTTGTTCTTGTTAATCCTTATCTTGATTAGGATGAGGCTTGTTACCTGTTTATCTTCCTCAAAAGACCATCTTATTTGGGAGGGTAGAAGGAGAGTGGGTTGGAAAGGGGGAACCGATTACAAGGATCTATATATAACCTCCCTGGGGGACGGACAACAGAAAACTGGTTGAAGGGAGATGTCAGACAGGGCAAGATATGACCAAAATAATAATTTATAAATTGTCAAGGGTTCATGATGGTTAGAAGACCAGGGAGGGAGGGGAAAATGAGGACCTGATGCCAGGGGCTCAAGTGGAGAGCAAATGTGTTGAGAATGATGAGGGTAATGAATATACAGAGGTGCTTTACACAATTGATGCATGTATGGATTGTGATAAGAGTGGTATGAGCCCCTAATAAAACTATTAAAAAAATCACACACATACAGAAAAACCACTTTAAAAATAAATTATTCTTTGAGAGTGTTACATGTATAAAGGGGACATAGGATTTTTAATCAGATAATTACTACACACAGAATTGTGGAAAATAATGAAAAATAATAAATTTCAATTGGGAAATCTATCAACCTCATGCGGAACTCAAAGTTGGTTATAACGTTTCATAATTTATAAAGGAAATATGTTTCTCCTACAGATTTCTAATTTATAATAATTTGCATAATGAACTCTTGGTGGGAAATTTTCTTTATTGATTTTTCAGGCCATATACTCATTTATGTATATCCTTATATCAATAGACTTCCTGTTTTCTTCATATTAAAATATGAGTCCTTTGCAGTTAAGAGATATGAATATTATTCAAAATATTCACAACAGATTCATATCATTTGTTTATTTGAAAAGATTGTACCTTTGAGCCAGTACTTTCGGTGACTTCAATGATAGCCCTTTTTTTCATATACTCACATATATGGGCTGTGGCTAATTGAATAATTTATTTATTCATTATAAACAGTGAACATTTGCTGTGTGACAAACACTGTTAAATTCAGTGTGCTGAAAATAAAAATATATTAGACTTGGGACCTTGTGGTCACTGAAATAAAAGCAAGACCAACGTATCTTTTAAGGGATATTACAGAGAAAATGATACAATGCAATTTCACTTCCACATACGCAATTCCCTACTGCTGAATTCTATCCCCGCTCATAGCGAGTGACCTTTAGGGCATGGCAGACCTTCCCCTGTGAGTCTCAGAGACTGCAAATCTTACTGAAGGAGGAAGTCTGGTCTTAGCTCTGCTGAGCTCCTGGTGGTTTCAAACTGCTAGCCTTATAATTAGCAGCCCATTATTCACTCATAACAAAACAAACAAACCAAAACGCAAATTCGTACCCACTGCCATCAACACAATTCTGACACACAGCGACCCCATAGAATAGCGGAGAACTGCCTCCTGTGAGTTTTTGAGGCTGGGACTCTTCATGGGAGTAGAAAGCCAAGTCTTTCTCCTCGGAGTGGCTGGTGGTTTAGAACTACTGACTTTGTGGTCAGCAGCCCAATGCATAACCACTACACCGCCAAGGCTGCTGTTTAAAAAAAGAGAACCTGAAACTAGTTATAAAGAACGGCCACTATACAAAATACTTGACCTCAAGACAGAGAAGTAGGATAAGGAATTGTTCACATAGAACCTGTCACTCGTACAGCACGATAGATGCCCATGCAGGAGAGAGAAGGATGGGAGAAGTGGAGGAGCGAGGGGACGACAAAGGGAAAGAGTGAGCAAGCAAACTGAAAGTAAGAAGAGTGAGGCGAGCTTTCTGACCGGGGGTTAGAGGCAGACGTCAAACATACCAAACTTGAAAAAACAAACAAAATTAAACAGAAGCTAAAGCATATATCCTAGTAAGTGGGGGTCTATGGCAGAGGGCTTGCATAAATGCAGGTCCAATCCCAATAAAAAGTACCAAATCATGTGGCAAAACAAAATAGTATCTGCTTAGATTGTTTGCCAATAATTGACTCTTACTTAATTTTTTCTAACCTCAAAAGACTTCTCCTGGCGAGAATTTTATTTTATGCTCAACATTTGGTGTAAAGCAGATAGTTGGTGTTTCCCCACATTCCCAAAGCCCAGCAGAGGGCTCATTGTATTCCAAGTGATCACATACCTAGGCCTGCCTTGATAAGGCTTGCCAACGGGGGAGGGCAGGGAGCAGGGCCCTGAAGAGCTTGGCAGTTCTGCACAGATTTTTTAAAAAGCCAGTAAGTTCCTTTTGGCCTTTCTAAAACACAAACACTTTGCAGAAAATCTGTGCAGTGAGGAAAACGATCAAAAATCATTCTTGTAGAACAGAGGGGCATTGAGGCAAACACGATCTCCCTCGTGGTTTTAGAGCCTGTGGTAGAAATTAGCAGTGCCATCTGCAGCCCGATGATGCACTCAATGAGCACTGCCTGCTTTATAGCATCCATTATGGTAGATCGCAGCACTTTTTGCTAAGCTAGTCATAGTTATACAGTCATGCATTGCTTAACATCCATGGTATGCTTTGAAATACGACGGGATGTGCTTTGGACATTGTGTGCTCCTGCTCCCCCGCACATTGTAGCCTCGACCTGCTTTTGCTTTAAGCATCTTGAGCAAGCCTCTTGCCTTAATAATGCCCATCGCCAGACAGAGGGATTCTTGTTTTGTGTTTGGTCCTCAAGCCGCACCAGCAGTAATTTTCCCATGTCTGATGTATGTCCCTCTCTAAATTTCTTTAGCCTTGTAGCTATCAGTGGAGATGGTCCTCTAACAGTTTGAATATTTTTCTTTGTTTTTGAGGCTTGTTGTGATTATAGAGTGCAATATGCCTAAATCACAAATAAGAGCATTCACTGATTTTCCACCTTACTTTTGTTTACTAAACTTTTGTTGCACTTCCAAGCTGATACCTCTCCGTTGTCTCCTGCTTCTGCTGTCATTAGCACTGGTTTTGCTGCATTTAAGAGCCATGAATATTTTCAAAAAAAATTGAACAAATAGATACTGCTACCTATAAGTTGAAGCATCCACTATTATATGTGAATCCTTTGGGATAGAAGATGCAGTATAGTATGAACATATTCTAGGAAAATAGGTGTTTGTTCTGACTATCAAGACATATGTATTATAGGTTAGAACCATAAAATCCAATGCAATTAATTTGATTTTTGACTCCTGGCGAGTCATTATGGTGAGCAGAACTGTTCCCGGGGGTTTCAAAGGCTGTCAATCTTCACAGGATCAGAAAGCCTCATCTTTCTCCCAAGGAGCAGCGGCTGGGTTCAAACTTCTCACTTTGTTAATAGATCAGTGCTTAACCAACCATGTTTTATCTAGCTAGCTACCTACCTATCCACATATAGATACATACTGTACCACTATATTATATTATATAACTAGCAGTGCACTCACTTTGTCTATAGGAGAAAGAGGTACACATGTTGAATGTAGGAAGTTGTTATATTTGTTTTGTCTCATCCTATGCTTGGGATTTCTGAACTCTTATAATCTTATAGGACCACGAGCCTATATGTGGTTGGATATTGCCCTAGTGGACGTTATACTGTATGTAAATGAATGCAGTGCATTAGAAGATTCTATGTACATCAGAAACACAAAGACGGAGGTCTGAGAAAGGTCATGTGAGCATAAAAGCTTCTTCATCTGAGTTGATCTGATCTTTTCCAAGCCACTGTCATCATTTCCCCCTAATTTCTTCCTGCTATCCTCATCCTTCCTTTAAAAATGAAGTTTGTGATGCTTAACTCAAATAAATTATCTGCTCCAATGGTCTCAGTTAGCAATTTATTCCATATGTTCACTGTATTTGTAGAAAAATAAGTCTTCTTGAATTTTATATTAGCTCCTAATGCTACTAAATTTTGAAGGGGATCAAAAATACGGCCTAGCTAGACTAGGCAAAAGAGCTTGATATCCATCAGTGCCTAACGTTATAATCCACTAGTAAGAAAAGCTTAAGGGTTTGTGTTGTAAACTCACCTCGAAATGCATAATTAATTTCTTAATTTAGTTTTCAAATTGACTACCAATGTATACTGACAGTATGGGGTAATTTGAGACTGTAGGATTAAGCATAAACATATTTGTCAGAGTAAGGAGCTACTGATCTTCCATGGGCAAATCATAAAATTTGCCTAGGACATTAAAAAATAGTGAACAGAAATGTTAAGAATAACCAACCTGCCTTGTTTTATTGATCTTGCTGCAAAAATATGTGAAGAGACCTTAATGAGTCTGAGTTTATTATTGTTTTCCTTAGATGCCAGTGAGTGCATTCTGACACAGAGCAACACTATGTACAACAGAAGGCAATGCCCCTCATCCGGTCCCATCCACACTATGTACAACAGAAGGGAATGCTCCTCATCTGGTCCCATCCTCACTATGTACAACAGAAGGCAATGCCCCTCATCAGGTCCCATCCTCACAATTGCTATGTTTGAGCCCATTGTTGTAGCCAATGTCAATCTCTCTTGTCAGGGATCTTCTCTTTTTCAAAGTCCCTTCCTATACAAAACATCATATCCTTCTGCACAGACAAATCCCTCTTGATGACCTCTTTATGAGACAGAGGTTAGCATCTCACTTCTATACAGTCTTCCATCAGGACTTCCACCTGGGCAGACGATTTCATCTGCTGGCCCGGAATGTCCTTTTAGGTTCTTTTTGCCAAAACCTTAATTAAAATACATCCCTTCTTCTCTGGTCTTTCTTATTCATATGTCCAGCTTCCACAAAAACATGAGTTCATTTAAAATACCATAACTTGAATCAAGCACACCCCACAGTGACATCTTTGCTCTTTAACATTTTTTTCGAGTTTTCATTCTTCTTTTTTTTGTCCAATTATTTTAGTAGGGGCTCACTCTACAGCAGATTTTCCCAGACGTTTGCAGTAGATTTGTCCAGTATGTCCTTTGATCACTGACTACTGCTTCCACGAACATTGATCATAGCTGCCAGCAAACTGAAATCCTTGACCACTCAATTCTTTGCGCACTTACCACGATACTTTATATAGGTCAAGTTGTGAGGATTTTCATGATCTTTAAATTGAGTTGTAATCCACGCTGAAGACTACAGCCCTTGATCTGCATCAGCAAGTCTCTCAAGCCCTCCTTCCTTTCAGTAACATAGTTTTATCTGCACATCACAGGTTGTTAACGAGTCTTCCTTCAATCCTGATGCTCCGTTATTCTCTATATTTCCTATCTTCTTGGATTATTTGCTCAATATACAGATTGAGTGAATTTACTGAAAAGATGCAACTCTGACCTATATTTTTCCTGATTTTAAATCAGACAGCATCTTGGCCTATGTACAAGTATTATTAGGATACAGCAAGGTGATTTGGAACTCCCACTTTTCCAGTGTTAATCATAATTTGTTATGACCTACACAGTTCAATGACTTTGTATAGTTTATAAGCTACAAGTAAACATTTTCATGTAATTTGCTTTCAGCAAAGATACATCTAAAATCAGCAATGAAATCCCTTGTTCCATGTCAACTTCCAAATTTAACTTGAATTCTTATAGCTTCCTGCTGATGGATGGCTGGGGTTACTTTTCAACAATTCAGCATAATTTTACTTATATGTGATATGAATAATATTGTTTGATAATTTCTGAATTCTGTTAGGTCATCTTTCTTTAGAATGGGCAAAAGTTGCATCTCCTGTAACTAGGTTGGCCGGGTAGCTGTTTTGCAAGGTCCTTGGCACAGACAAGTGAGTGGTTTCCGCATTGCTCAGCCATTTGAATTGTTTCCATTGATATTTCATCACTCCTATATGCTCTGGATCAGATGCTACCGTTTGAAATGGTTTATTGTACAAGAATTCATTTTTGGTGAAGTGGCTTTTATTTATTCCTTCCATTTCCTCTTGGTGTTTCCTGCATCGTTGAATATTTTTTCCCATAGACCTTCAATATTGGAACATGAGGCATGCATTGGCAGACCACTCTGTTAGTCTGTCCAACTGTGAAAGCTTTGTGTTATGATACTAGGAACTATGCAAGTGATATTTCAAATCCTTGACAACTTCAGCCTTTTCTGCATTTACCCTGATGTTGTCTGCATTATCTTCATGTTCAATT
The DNA here is from genome assembly GCF_050624435.1 of Tenrec ecaudatus. NCBI lineage: Eukaryota > Metazoa > Chordata > Mammalia > Afrosoricida > Tenrecidae > Tenrec > Tenrec ecaudatus. The sequence goes on along the minus strand of NC_134539.1, from coordinate 24,402,972 downwards.
GCAATGCATACTAAAGGCTGCTGTCTTTGATTGTCATGGCTAAGTACTTAAAATCCTCAAACCAAGGCTGTATATCCGCAGATTTCAGGTTGTAAACAAGTCTTTCTCCAATCCTGATGCATTCTTTTCATAGAGTCCAGCTTCTTAGATTATTGTTCAGCAGACATATTTAATAAATATGGTGAAAAGATACACACCTGTGTATTTCTTTGAGAGAGATCTTTGTAGTTAGGGTATGTTCTGGGGCGGGGCGGCGGGAGGGTTACTTACAATCATAGAGTCATTGGCCTTTCAAAATTCTGTCATGAAATCGCCGGCTTCATTGCTATCACCAAGGCCACATGTTCCAACTACCTATCCCCCCTCTTTTATTCCACTTGATAGTGTTGGCCATTTGCACCACTATGGCAAAACAAAATTACAAGGTATGGCTGGTCAGTTATTCGAAACGAGGGATGTGACTGCCAACATTTTCCAAACTTTAAAAATTTTGTAGCATCTTGTCAACAATCCTAGAACTTGGTCAGTTCCCAGCCACTCCAGACTCCTGATAGGATACAGCTTTCCCTGCATGGACCTTGCTCTCCCAAGCTCCTAGTGCTGCTGCAGAAAATATTGGCAGTTCCTCCCACTATGAGCCCAAACCCCAATGCACCCTGCTGCTCAGAAGCAAGGCTCTTTCTTGGCCAATGGGCACTGCATACCCCACAAGGGCTTATCCTTGTTGGGCGGCCATGGGAGATTTCAGCCTCCACCAACCAGCACCCAGGCTTGTGGCCCAGGTGCCGGCAGACCCCATGATGTAGAGCATGGGGAACTTAAGTACAGAGGTCCTCATGGGCTTCCTTGGCCTGTTTGAGTTCACAATTCCAAGGGATTTAGGTGCAAGATGAACCAAGAACCGATGGAAGTTAATGAAACACTCTGAAGCAGTTACTCTCTACTTTGTCTTCTTGAGCTTCCCTTTCGAATATTATTTTAAGCAATTCTACATCTTCATTTTCTCCATTTGCTTTAGCTAAGGACACTCTTCTTTCTTTCCCGTTGCTTGAATGACCTTTTGCATTTTTCTTGTACAATGTTCTTCATGTCATCCAACAGCTCATCAGGTCTTTGGTTATTAGTGTCCAGTGCATCGAATCTCTTTTGGAGAGCTTCTAAAATTCTGTGAGACCTGTTCTCATTTTCCTCAGCCTCGATATGAACTGCTGCCCAGTGGGGAAAACCAAAAGACTGCACTGTCTTAAAGTGTATTTGAACTCTTGACAGGAGCAGACTCACTGTTCTCCGGTGGAGTGGCTGGTGGCTTCAGACTGCGACCTTGTCGTTTGCAGCCCAATATGTAACCACTATGAAAACAGGGATATCCTGAAGTTGGATATGAGCAATTTATGATTCACTCTCCTCCTGCGCTTGTTTTGGGCTGGTGATAGTGAACTTCTCCAAGGATTCTTTCCAAAGAGCACAGTCAGTTTGTTTCCTGTGTATTTCCTCTAGGGATGTCCATCCAGGGTAGTTGGTGTACTTTCTTGGTGGGGGAGGGGTGGAGGTGGGTGGACACTGGTAATGGTGGAGTCATTGGTCTTGCAAACTTCTATCATGAAATCTCCAGTTTAACTTCTATCACCAAGGCCACATGTTCCACTACCCATCCCCCATCCTTTACTTAAATGTTTGCATTCTAATAGTCAACAATGATAAATGTATCTTGATTCCGTGTTTGAACAGTTTCAGACTGAAGAAGTTTATGTAATTGTCCAGTTTCCTTGTTATTAGCCTTAGTAGTTGGCATGCGAATTTGAGTAACAGTTTTATTAACTGAACTTCCTTATAGACATCTAGATATTATCCCATCTCTAACAGCATTATACTTACACATTTTGAAATGTCCTTTTTGACAATGAATGTGATACCATTGCTTTTGAACTTGTCATTCGCAGCATACTGAACTGTGGTTCAGTTCACTAAACTGATTTGTAGCTTGATGACTTTCATCCAATTAGGAATGATTTGGTATTGCTTTATAAAAAAGTATCTTTATATTGATATCCCTTTATCCCTGTCTTCTCAATATAAAGTTCTAATTACATGGATTATTATACAATATTCAACTAACAGTAATACATTAGAAACAACACACAAGTTTTTAAGAACTATTTGTTACATTTTCTGGAAATTTGTGAGTCAGTTATTTAAATGCTATGGTGTTGATGCAAATCTATAAACATTTAAAATGAGAGGTTTCTTTTTCTTTTTGGGTTACCTTCTGCTTTTGTCACCTTTCCGTCAGTTGGTAAATATTTGCTAGAGTGCTACTGCCCACAGGTCTTAAACACTCAGGTACTTTTCCACCCTCTTAGTGCTTGCTACAAGTTGCATGTTTTCTATTTACCAGGGTTAAAGTTCATGTATTTGTTTTCCTTTCCAATATGTTCAGACTGTTCCTAAACCCACTTAATTAATTCTGACATTTTAGTAGTTGCATTTTTAGCCAATTTTTTATTTGGTTCATTTTTGTACTTTTCATTTTTACAAATAAATTCCCTTATCTGCTCCTGCATGATTTTTCCTGCTCCACTTAACAATTTTAACAAGTATCTTAATTGTTTTAATGTCCCTAAATGGTAATGTAAACACTTAGTCATTCGTTATTTTCTAACTTGTGTTCTCCTTTCTGAAGTATAATCACATTTTCTTGATTATTTACATTTTATAAATATAGAAAATTTCTACATACTGAATGTGTATGTAAAATATTGAAGATATAAATATAAGATAGCATCTAAAAAGGTCACACTATTATTTCTTAGGCTGTTATTGTAGATCATTCCAATTAACATGAATTTATTATAGATTTAATTAGAAAGGAAAATACTGAGCCATTATCAACAATTATATTGAGGAGGATATCTTTACTTCATGAGGGCCGTAATCAGACTTTTGTTTTAGACTTTTCTTAATGCTTTCCAATCCCTTCGTACTTTGTGGATTTCAGGATCATTTTCTCCAACTTTTTCCCATGCTCCTCTCTTTAGGGGATCTGATGACGTGAACTTGATAAATGTCCAAGTGCACCATGAGAACTTGTCTCATTTTTTATGATCTGGACCCAATCTGCAGGAGGGTGTCATATATACTCAAGTGTAAGCTGACCAGAACATCAGTCAAGGCACCTAATTTTATTACAAAAACTGCATTAAAAATGTGCTGAAAACGTTGGCTTAGACATGAGTATATACGGTAATTCAGGGTACTTGGTTAATTCTTCGTATTCCTTATAGAGAATATTCTGTACTCTTCTCAGACAACAGCAGTTCGTGACTTTACAGTTGGGGAAGACCCCATGAAACTCAAGGGTTCTCTCTCTAGTGTAAAACTCTGCCCTAAGTTGCTAGTATAAGCAACAAAGGGCTCTAAGATATAATTGATACAGGTGGCAGATTTGTTCCCAAAGTGTGAGTTTAATGACTTTAGTCTCTCACACCAGACCTCCCAAGGCCATTTTCTCTATCCATTTCCTCTCTTCCCCCTTTTGGTTAATTCATCTTTCTCCAATGATTATTTGAGAGATGAAAGGAGTCCACACTAGGGCATATACCATGGCTCTTCTTAGGTGCCATCCAATTGTTCTGACACACAGCGACTCTGTGCACAACTGAAGGAAACACTGCCAAGTCCCGCCAATCCTCACGACTGTTCTAATGCTGTAACCACAACATCAATCCATCAACCAGAAGGCCTTCCTCCCTTCGCCGCTCCTCCACTTCACCACACTTAATGTCCTTCTCCAGGAACTGGTTTCTCCTGACAACTTGTACCAAGTCTGAAGGATGTTAAGTCTTCTCTCTATGGAGCATTCTGGCCATACTTCTTCCATGGAGGATCGCTGGTCCTTTCCATAGCCTTTCCCCTGCATTGCTATTCAAATGCATCGATTAATCCCCAGTCTTCCTATTCACTGTCCAACTTACACATGCATATGAGGGAATTGGAAAAAAGCATTGCTTGAGGCAAGGGTACTTTTGTCCTCAAAGTAAAAGTGGTAGTTGCATAATCTCTTGTCAATTTGAGACTATTAAGAATGAAGGTTTAGAATTTAGCCTGTCATTCAGGTCACAGCTTGATGACCTCATTTGGAGGGGCTAAGTTGATAAATAACTCACTGTAGGCAGGATACACACACATTCCCTCTGAGACATTCCTGCTGACAAGATACAAGGAGTTATACTAGTGCCCTGGAACTGGAGGAGCCACATATAGGCCCCTGCCAGTGCTGAGATGCTTACACCACCACTGGATGCACAAGGCTTCCCACCCACTGGCCTGTGATCTTCCTGTATTCATGGTCATTGTATGTGTTTTGTGAGTATGAAGAGGAATTTATAGATTGGTATCAGACTTATGGGCTAATGTCAGATTTATGGACTTGATCTGGACTGGGCTGGGATATTTTCTCAATATACAATTGCTCTTTTATATAAAGCTGTTTTTTATACACATAAAATATCTCCCTGGATTTGTTTCTCTAGTTAACCTGGACTAACACAGTAACACCCTTGTTTATTTTATCTCCAAAGAGGTATTGCAAAGCAGATGTACCTAATGTACCTTGGCTTTTGAGCTCTTGACTGCTGCTTCCATCAGCATTGATTGTGGATCCAATTAAGACAAAATTCTTGACAACTTCAAAGTTTCGTCCATTTATCATGTTACTTATTGTCCCAGAATTGAAGATTTTGATTCTTTTTACACTGAGTCATTATTCATACTGAAGGATGCAGTCTTTGACCTTCAACAGCAAGTGCTTCAAGTCCTCATTTTCAGCAAGCAAGGCTGCGTCATCTGCACATCATTGGTTGTCAGTAATCCGATTTCTAATTCAGATAACTTCAGGAACGCTTGTAGCTTTCAGAGGCAAGAATGGTAAGACTTTGTCTTACATACTTTGGACACATTGTCAGAAGAACTAGTCTCTGGAGAAAAGCAAGCTGTTTGGTAAAGTGGGTTCAGACATGGGAAAAATTGTGAGGATGGCATGGGACCTTGTGGTGTTTCATTCTGTCGTGTAGAGTATCACTATGAGTCAGATCCGACTTGAAGACATTGAACAAGAATCCTGATGCCAAACTCTTCTTCATGTAAGCCAGATTCTCTGCTTATTTGATAAGCATACCCATTTAAATCATTTGGTGAGAGGATACAAACAAGTTTCACACTTATTCTAGTTTTAAACTATGTTCTGTTTGCTCACCCGCCTCTCCATCCAGGTACCAGTTCTACGGGAACACAATGAACTGTTTAGGACTCCCATTCTTCTCAAAATATCCACAGTTTGTTAGGACCCAGACAGTTTTGTGTCTTGGCATCGTCAATAAAACACAAGTAAACACCTTTCTGGTATTTTCCGCTTTCATTCAAGTTTCATCTGACAACAGCAATGAGATCCCTTATTCCATGTCTTCTGAATTTGGCTGGAATTTCTGGCAGCTCTCTGTCAATATATGATTGCAACCATTGTTGGATATTTTAGATAAAATTTGACTTCCATATAATCTCAGGGATACTGTTCTATAATTGGAACATTCTGCTGGGTGAACTTTCTTTGGAATGGGTACAAATATGAATCTTTTCCAGTCAGTTGACCAAGTGGCTCTCTTCCAAATTTCCTGGCATAGATGAGGAAGCACTTCCAATATGTGCTGAAACATTTCAATTAGTATTTGATGGATTCCCGAAGCCTTGGTTTTTGCTAATGTTTTCAGTGCAGTTTGAATTTCTTCCTTCAGCACCATTTGTCCTTGCTCATGTGTGAAATGGTGGAGTGCTGACTTGTTCTTTTAGTTACAGTTAATCTGTGTATTCTTTTGATACATCCTCCTGTGATGCTTCCTGCATCATGCAATATGGTGCCCATAGTTTGTAATATTGAAATTCTACATGTGGATTTTTTTTCTTGAGCTGTATGTGTCCTTCCCTTTGAGCGTTCTAATTCTAGGCATGTTCACATTTCTTTTTTTCTTTTTGTAATATTTTGGTTTGTCTTCTTGAGCTACCTTTTAACATTTTTTATTCAGCTCTTGACTTCACCATTTTTTCCATTTGCTTTAGCTACTCTACAATTAAGAGCAACTTTCAGAAGCTCTTTTGACATCCAGTTTGCTGTTTTCTTTCCTTCCTGTCTTTTTAATGACCTTTTGCTTTCTTCATGAATGATGTTCTTGATGTCCTCTCACCATTGTTATTTGGTGTTCATATGACCCTTATCAAAATACATCCATCCATCCATTGTGTCAAGCACATTTGTACATTTGTTGCCATCATCATCCTCAAACATTTTCTTTCTACTTGAGCCCGCATTTCCAGTAAGTATCATACATGCAACAACTACATATATGCTAAATAAGAACTACACTGTGAGTCGAAGGAGGGCAGTGAGTGAGACATGTCACATACTGGTGTTGGGAGAGAAAAGCATCCCGGCTTCTGACTGCTAACAGACCCTATTCGAATGAATAAAATAATGTTGTAAACAACAACAAATTGATTGATTGATTTGGGTTTCTCTTGGGTTACCAGGTCTCAGATGGATGCAAAAAACCTCAGTGTGTGTCATATTCCGATGATTCTCATTGTTCAGGTGGATTGCCATCCTCTGTGATGTCCTGCAATCCCACCCAGAAACATACTCAACTCACTGCCATTGAGTTGATGCTGATTCATAGTAACTTTATAGGACAGGTTAGAACTAACTGCCACCTTAAGTTGTGGAGACTTAAAATGTTTATTGAAGCCTCATGGATTTGAATTACTGACCTTTGAGATCATAGCCAAAATTATAACCACTGTGCTATTAGCTCTCCTCCCTGAAACAAAGCTCCTGATTTATATGTCCTTGCCATCTATACCTAGCATTAAATGAATACTTATTAAGCATCCTTTGAGTATTTTGTTTGTTTGTTTTTAGTTTAGACTGGCATGAACCAGAAAATTTATTTTAAAATTCCATTTAATATTTTTATTGTATAAATGTACTCTCTTGAAAGTATTCATTTTGAAATGCAAAGTATATTGATTAGATAATGCAACACTTTTAATGATTTTTTTAAAACCCCAATATTTTAGAGATTGGATAAAAAGATTTTATTTTATTTATTCTTTCCCAAAATGTAATTTGTAGGTGCATTACTGCTATTGATTCTTCATCTGAGCACAATTCCTTTCACAAAGAAGAAAAAGTAGCAGAAATATGTGAGAATCTTCTGAATTATCAGCTTGTGTTTTAGGTACATTTAATAGAGTACACTAACTTCTGCTTACATTGCATTAGTTAAGACAAGTCACATGTTCAAAATTATGTCAGTGGGGCAGAGAGATACTGCCTATATCCACAGTGGGTGGAAAATATTTTTTTCTATCAATCACATGAAAGAGCCAGCAGAAACTCAGTCTCATACTATAAGATGAAAGAGCATACTGGCTATGTAACTTACAAGCAGAGGTTTGGATTATGGATTAGTTCACTCTTAGCTGAGTACATCAAATACAAGCTGAGTGATAATCACTTTTCTACAGCCAGAATTCTACAAGGTGCTTCTACCACTTTGGTTAACTTTAAAATATTCTAGTACAGTAACTCTATGGATTATTATATGTGACTGACTCTCACGATTTATTTGTACAAGGGGTACTACCACACCCCAAAGCCCTGAATTGCACTTGGGGAGCAGAACTTTCAAAGTATGCATTTTTCCGGCTGGGCCAGCATTACAGCAATTCACTCTGAGTACACCCAGTGGCATCACCTGGGAAGGTCCTCTGTGGATAGTGAATTTTTTCATACAAGCAGTTTTGTTTGAATCTCATTTTTTTGTGTTGGTTGATTTAAGAGAAGAGTGTGCAGCTGTGAAAATTTGTTTCCCATTCAGAAAAACCGTTTCAGAAACTGTTGTGATATTGAAAACAGCTTACAAGGCAACATTATGGGATAAACTCAAGTATATGAGTGGTTCTTCGCACTTCAACAAAGGTGAAACATCAATTGATAACAAACCTCATTCTAGACATCCATCAACTTCCTGAACAGACAAAATGTCAACTCATAGTGCATTTGGAATTTGTTCCACCAGGTTCTGAAAAGACTGAGTAACAGTGTGGCCCAAAAGGCCACATTTGTGCCGGACACGGGAATGGTTTTTCCACCACAGCAATGCACCTGCTCATGTTATCAACTCCGTGAGCCAGTTTTGAACCAAAACCACCCTGCCTTTCTTGCCCCACACACCTTGCCACCTGATCTCACTTCATGTGATCTCTTTTTGTTTCAGTGAATTTTGGGAGACCGGGAAAGAACAGTGATTTGATGACTTGGAAGAGATGGGGGGAAAAACAACAACAACAACAAAATGAAGGAGGTGCTTTCAACCATCCAAACAGATGAGTTTGAAAAATGTTCCTAAAAAACGGAATCACAGATTTGAGAAACACATCAAGTGTAATGGAGAGTACTTTGAAGATGATAAAGTTGTTTGAAAAAAACCTTAAACACATAGCTTTGATAAAAAACATTCCAGTTTTTCGCTAAGAGCATGCAACAGAGCACCAAGAGGAACAAAGCAACGAAGTCCCTGGGGAATACCAAAAATAGACTTCAGGGCCAGGGAGTGGCACCCCCTCAGACTCAACCAGAAAACACTCCTACAGGTCAGCAAATAGACCTGGGACTATTTATAGGTGTTTCATTTTTTGTTGTTGGCTTTTTGTTTTGTTTATTTTATTTTTCTCTGACTTGTTTTTGTGCTTATTATTGTCTCGGCATGTATATCTAGATAAGCTAGGTGGATAAATAATCCAGAGGAAAAAAAAAAAACAGGACCGATGGTTCGGGGGGAACATGGCAAGAAGGTGGGGGAAGGGGAAAAAGGGGTGCTAACAAACTCAGGAACTAGGGAAAACAAGTGATCAAAAATCAATGGCGTGGAGGGTGTGGGATGCCTGGGCTTGATCAAGGGCAACGTAACCAAGAGGAATTACTGAAACCCAAATGAAGGCTGAAAATGACAGTGGGACAAGAGGAAAGTAAAAGGAAATGGAGGAAAGAACTAGGGGCAAAGGACATGTATAGAAGTGTAAATCCAGGCATGTACATATGTATCTATATCTATATATAATGTTGGGAAATAGATCTATGTACATATATCTATATGCTAAATCATAAGGCAACAGAGAGACATTGGGCCTCTATTCAAATACTCCCTCAATGAAAGAAGACTTTGATCTAATAGCCTAAAACTCCAGGATGCTCAGCTTCCTGACATGATCACAGAAGACAAAATGTGTGCATAAGCAAATATGGTAAAGAAAGCTGATGGTGCCTGGCTATCAAAAGGTCTTAAAGACTTGAAGATGAACAAGCAGCCATCTCGCTGAGATAAAACAAAGTCCATGTGAAAAAAAATCACACCAGCCTGTGTGATCCTGAGGTGTTGATGGGATCAGATATCAGGCATAAAAAATCCAGAACAAAGAAATCATATCAATGTGAATGAGGGGGTGGATGGACTGGAGACCCAAAGCTCATCTGCAGACAATTGGACATCCCCTTACAGAAGGGTCACAGGAAGAATGAGCCAGTCAGGGTGCAGTATAGCACCTTTGAAACATGCAACTTTCCTTTAGTTCTTTAGTGCTTGCTCCGCCCTCCCTCCCCCAACACACACACACACACTCATGATCCTAATTCTACCTTACAAACCAGCTAGACTGGGGAATGTACAGGGATACAGATGAGATCTGGAGACACAGGTAATCCGGGACAGATAAACCCCTCAGGACCAATAATGAGACTAGAGATACCAGGAGGGTAAGGGGAAGGTAGGGGAAGAAAGAAGGAACCAATCACAATGATCTACTTATATCCTCCTTCCAGGGGGATGGAAAACAGAAAATTTGGTAAAGGGACACATCAGTCAGTGTAAGACATGAAATAATAATAATTTATAAATTATCAAGGGTTCATGAGGGAGGGGAGAAGGGAAAATGAGGAGTTGATAACAAGGGCTCAAGTATAAATAAAATGTTTTGAAAATGATGATGGCAACAAATGTACAAATGTGCCTGACACAATGGATTTACGTATGGATTATGATAACAGCTGTACAAGTCCCAATAAGATGATTTTTTAAAATTCTGTTTTTGGGGGTACCCCCTCATATATGCATTGATTTAACTAAATTGACTTAGAGTTGTAATTTATTTTATTACTCTTGAATCACATTGTACAAAGAGGACAGCCCGTAATGACCAGACTTAGATTTGTATATATACAATGTGATTTCAGCATCTGTTGCCTTAATACTGTTTTTACATGATAATACCGGATTTTAATATGAGGCATACTACTTCTTTGATAAAAATTCCATATAATGACAATCATGATTGCATCATCATTGCCTTAAATTGATGTAATTGGTCACCTTGGATTATCTAGAAATCATTCAAATTTTATGCTTCAAAATATAAAATTATAATACTTGATTGCAAATTTAAATAATAGCACAATAGCTATTTAAAGTGTTAGCTGTTTCTTTGCTGCTGGTTTTTTTCATTTATCTCCATGTTCAATGTCTGCCCAATGTTAAAATGGCCAGGTATTACTTTCTTTAAATGAATGATGTTTGCTTTATAAACACACCATAGCAATGGCATGAAATAGCTCTGAAGGGTTCATCTCACTTTAAAGTTCATGCCAACTACAAACACAGGATCAACAAACTGAGCCCAACAATGGAAGAGATATTGTTTCTTATATTTTCTTAACTGCGTTTTGAATACCTATTTCACACTCACTGCCATTGAGTCAATGCTGACTCATAGCAACCCTATAGGACAAAGCAGAACTGCCCCTATGGACTCAACAACTGGAACGCTTATTGAAAATAAAGTGTCTGACCTTTCTTCCTCTGTATGACTGTTGACTTTGAATTTCTGACCTTCCAGTTAGCAGTCCAACAGATGACTACTATGCTACCAGGGGTCCTTGTGCCACTGCAGGTTAACATTTATGACAACCAACTTACATGGAGTTAGTTCTATGTACCAGACACAGGGCAAGTAGTTTTTTATATGATATTTAATTTTAGCTAACAGACGTGTACTGTTATTCACTCCATTTCTTTTGCAGAAACAGAAAAAATGAGAGAGGTTATATAATTTATTCAGTACCACACAGTGAGTGTCAGAACAGAAATTGTATCCCAGGTCTCTGTGACAGCATGTGAATGCTTCTCATAGTTTAATATTCCCTGAATAACGACGGGCTCTTGCTGATTCAGTATGTCTAGCGTGGGGCATGGCATTCTCTCTTTCTACACAGCTCTCAAGTGGTGTCCAGTTGTTCATTTCATACTACATTTTGAGTAGTATGACCAAAGTTTATGCTGCTTTCATATTTCTATTCCATTTATACACAAAGAAATGAAAATTATCTTTTCAATGTAAAAACAAAAACAAAATGGTCTTTCCTATGTCATTTCTAGTCTCCACTTCTCCAACAAGGCCCTACAAAAGTCTCACATTCTCTTCAGCTACTCAGGCAACTGATCCCACATATCTCAATAATATAACTCACCACCATCAAGTAGATTCTGACTCATACTCACCCAAATGGGACAGAGTAGAGCTTCCACTGTGGGATTCTGAGATTGTGATATTTTTTAAAAAATAAATCATTTTTTTGGGCTCATACTCTTTATAGGAATAAAATGCCTCCTTTTTTCCCAAGGAACGGTTGATGGTTTCAAACTTCTGACCTTGTGGTTAGAGGCCAATGTGCAAGCACTATGTCACCAAAGCTGCTCCCCCCCTTTTTTTTTACTGATAGCTTCTGACACAGACATACCCTTTATAGCTGATTAATTTGTGCTCCAACTGATTCAGAAGGCCCATCCCTTTGGCTTTGGAAACTGATTTTGTATAGACTGAGGAGAAAGTTACCTGACGAGATCTAGCCATGGTAACTACAAACAAACAAATGGAGAATTAAGACTTTACTCTCCAAGTTGTTGACATTAGTTTTCCATTCAAACTAATATTTATTTATTTGTTTTAAGATCATTTTACTGGGGCCTCTTACAGTTCTTCTAACAATCCATACATCAATTGTATCAACTATATGTGTACATATGTAACTATCATTGTCTAAACATTTACTTTCTATTTGATGGAGAGGAGATGTTTGTTTGACCTCTCCCTTGCTGTCCTTTTTCTTCATTGTCTAGCCAGTGGTCAGATAAAGCCACACTTTACTCGGTTGTTTTCTGGGGAAAATATGGGAAGTATGAAAATATAAAGTTTGCAAGCCCACTCGCTTTGAGCCATTAAAATTTTATCTTTAGATGGGTTTAGGCCACCCCTGCAAAGAAATATATGCCCCACCCAGTGCTTCGGATTACTCAGGAACCAGTAGTGTTTGTCAGAAGCTAGAAAAAATCTGGAACCATGAAGAAAACTCCTCTCTGAGACTGAATGTTAAAAGGAGCCTGTGAGCAGGCTGAAATGCTTGCCAAGAGATTACCTGGAAGTGGGGGACATACAGCAATAAAGAGACAGGTTGAGTTTGGCCACTGACACCTGTGGACTTGGTTTATAGAGGAAAAAGGAGAAGATGAGAGCTGGTTGACTGGTCTAAAGTTCATGACCTAGCATGAGGGAGCCAGGCTTGTTGAGTACTGGTAAGAGTCCATGGTCTAAAATCAAGGCGACCGATGGGCACCCTGTGGAGGCTGAGTGAGGTAGCTCACATTGAGTTGACCAGGATCTGACTAGCTGGAGATTTTTGAGCCTGTGAACTGGTGCATATTGTTGCTGACTTTATGGATGGCCTGTCCGGATTTGGGTTACCGAGTTAATGTTAGACTTGTGGGTTTGGGCAACACTGGGTTGGGATGTTTTCTTGATGCGCACTTAACCTTTATAAAAAACTCTCTCTTATACATGAGTTTGTGTGGATTTGTTTCTCTAAAGTACCCAGACTAACACATTATTGTACCTTGGGAGCAGGGTACTAGAGAACCCAGAAACCCATATGTCCAACACCAATCCACAAAGTCTGCTTCCATCTCACAAAACAGACTCAATGATGCCGACTGCAGGAGGAGAGCCGAGTCAGTGAATGTGTAAGCATCTCCGCGCTAGCAGGGGTCTCCACACGGCTGCTCTAGCACCCAGGGCTGCATCAGGGTAGGTTCATGTGGCTTCTTCTCAGAGATGTCTTGCAGGAAATGAGTCTTGCCAACTAAAGCAGAGAACTGGCTAAGGTAGCTGCACCCTGGTCCGACCATCAGAGAGCAAGACAACCAAGAACTAGAAAGGTGAGGCTCACAGCCATTTATTTATCTCTCCGCCCTTCAATTAACCCCACATGAGTTTATCAGTCAGGGTCACCTTGATAGAAGCTCCTCTTTTTTCCGTTCTTCCCCAACCCACCCTCATGACCCATTGATAAATTATAAATGACTATTATTTTCATATCTTACACTGACTACTGTCTCCCTTCCTACTACCTTTCTGTTTTTTTTCCCCCGAGGTAGTGGTGGTAGTTTGTATAGATTGTGACCATCAGTTCCCCCTTCCTCCTCTCCCCTCCTGGTATTGCTACTCCCATTTATGTTCCCGCGGGGTTTATTTGACCTGGATTCCATGTGTGGTGAGCTCTTAGCTGTACCTGTGTATATGCTCTGGTCTAGGCCTCAGTAAAAAGCAGGGCTGGGGTCATGATAGTGGGGGGTGAGGAAGCTTCAAGGAACCAGAGGAATACTGTGTGTTTCATTGGTACTATATGGCACCCTGGTTGACTCATCCCTTCCTTGCAACCCTTCTGTAAGGGGATGTCTCATTGCCTACAGATATGCTTTGGGTCTCTGCTCTGACCCCTCGTTCTCAACAATATGTTTTTGTTTGTTTGGTTGTTTGTTTGGTGTCTTCTGTTGCCTGTTACCCGATCCCATCGACACCTCATTATCATACAGATGGGTATGCTTCTTCCATGTGGGCTTGTTTCTACTCTGCTAGATGACCACTTGTTTACTTGAAGCCTTTTAGACCCCAGATGCCATATATTTGGATGGTCAGACAACATTAACTTTCTTCACCATATTTGTGTGTGCACCCATTTTGTCTTCAGTGATTATGCCAGGTGGATGAGCATCACAGAATGCCAGGTTGTTAGAACAAAGGGCTCTTGAGTTGAGGCAGGGCTTGAGAAGAGGCTCAAAGTTTGTTCATTACCTCAAAGTATTGCTAAATAAATTTTTAAAGGTAGGCTTAAAACTGAGTCTTGTAATATTTGTTCTTACTAGAGTACTAGCAAATGAAGATATCCGAGTAGGTCTTAATTATATTATGTATGATGGCCCTGCCCTGCTTTTATCCACAAAAATAGACATCTCTAAAATCCTGACCCCAAACTGAATAATTGCATGAGTTTAAGCCACATGTTTCATTTCTTAACTGGTGGGTATTAGCTAATCTGTCAAATTTTAAGAAAACAGCTACTTACCTGTCTTCTTGGTCTTTCTTTGAGGATTTCAACATTTCATATTATTTATTTATTCCCTAAGATTTCACTGGGCCTTTTAAATCCCAATAAACTTCCATCAAATGCTTTGCATTGTATTATTTCTGTCTTCTATTGATTACATCCTAATCTCTTCCTAATTTGTTTTCTCTTGAGATGATTCCTGCCTATATTTGTTTTCATAAAAATTCTCTAAATCACTTTGTCCCATTTCTCTTAAAAATTTTTAAAAACACTTTATTTAAAAATACTGTTATTTTAGCTCCTTCTTTAGGCAATATAAATTGTGATCTTCACATCTTTTAAATCCGTTTCTTTATATTTAAAAAAAAACTTCCATTGGGGGCTCCTACATCTCCCACCACAATCCTCACACGTGCAGCCAGCATTACCTCCAAAGCATTCTCTTCCCACCCAAGCCCGATATCCGCTCCCCAGCTCTCCACCCACCCTCCCTCATTAATCCCTGATAAGCCACAGATTATTTTTCCATATTTACATCATCCTCATTCACTCCTCACCCACTTTCCCAGTAGTCATCCCCCCTGGGAGGGTGTCCTGGGTTTATCCTTGTGATCAGTTCCCCCCTCTCCACCCTACCCACTCTCCCGCTTCCCCGCATCAAATCCCCCTGGCATCTCCACTCTCCCTTTGGACCCTCCAGGCCCATCTATCCTCGACTCCCTGTGTTTCAAGCTACCATCTGTAGCAGTGCGCATGCTCCAGTCCAATGTGATCTGCAAGGTAGAATTGAGTCCCATGACAGCGGGGTGAAGGAAGCACCCCCAAACTAGAGGAAATTTGTGTGCTTCATCGGTGCCACACTGCACCCAGACCGGTACTGATAGGCATTGGGTCTCTACTCCATAAATCCCCCATTCACCGTGGGTATAGTTTTATTCTGGGTCTTAGATGCCTGATACTTTATCCCATCGACACCCCATGATCACACAGGCTGGTGCGATTCCTCTATGTGGGCTCCACCACCTCTGATCTAGAAGGCCACCTTTCTATCCCCAAGCCCCCAGACGCTATATCCTTCGACAGCCGGGCACCATCAGCTCTCTGCTCATGCACGCACCTTGTCTTCAGTGACCCTGTCGGGAAGGTGAGCATCACAGAAAGCTGGATTGTTAAAACAAAGTGTTCTTATGTTGAGGGAGTACTTGAGTCGATGCCCATGTCCATCTGTAACCCTAATTCTTAACATATAGATATGAGTACACAGTTCTATTCCTCTCTCGTTATATATATCTACACATATACATGCCTGTATCTAGGCCTCCATCAATGTCCTCCTCCTACCAGTTCTTTCCTACACCCCCCCACTATTTCCCTCTTGTTCCGCCACCATGCTCAGCCTTCATTTGAATTTAGCAAATCCTCGCTTCTACATTGCCCCACTTTGTCCCTTTTCACAGTTGGCATTTTTAAAAGTCTGGTAATTTCGTGTTGCTTCCTTTAGAACTTGGCCTCGTGAGTATTTTCAATCTAATGATGTTCTGATCACTCAATCTTAGATGCTCCCAATGTGAAGCTTATTTAACATACTTGGCACTCTTTCAGGGATTAGGTCCAGAATTCGTTGAAGCCAGATTGGCTGAGGAACCCACTGCGGAGAGAAGCTAGCCTGCTCTATGGCCCTGAGGAAACCTGCAGTCCCTTCCTTTCTGAGTGCTGCCAAAGCTCGTCCCTCTAATCATATACCAGCAAGAGAAATCATCGTGCTGGCCCTATTTTTAGCGTGAAGCTTGGAATATACCCCAGTTCTCTTGCTCTAAAATCTTGGGTGGAATTTAGATGCAGAAGCTTGTCCTTTGTGCTTGCTTCCTTGAATCTGTCTGTGGCTCTGGCTGCCTCTCCACCTTTGACTCTCCTTTGACATTTCTCCTCACATTGCAGAGTTAAGAATCCTGGACTTAAAGCTTCCTCTGTGCCCCTTGATCTTATATTGTCAGTGTCTCGAGTTTTGTGTTAGTTCAGATAGACTAAACAAATAAATTCATAGACACTCATATGTGTCTAAGAAAGACGCTTATATACAAGGAAAATAAAATATTGAGAAAACATGCCAGCTCAGTCAAGATCAAGTCCATAAGTCCAATATTAGCCCATATTTCTGATACCAAGCTATAAAGACCCCTTCAGACTCATAAAACACATGCAATGATGCCAAATGTAGGAAGATCACAGACCAGTGGATGCAAAGTCTTGTGGACCCAGTGGCGGTAGAGGCATCTCAGTTCTGGCCGGGGTCTCCATGTGGTTCCTGCAGCTTCTAGGACATAGGCTCTATCAATATAGTGAAGTGGGTACTTTCAGTAGAGCATCTTCAAGGGAGTGAGGAGAGGGAGAGCAAGCACCTCCCATCTCCAAGGAGGAAAATACAGACCTTCCCAGAACTCTTAGGAGAAGGCCATGCCCACACAGAGGCCTCATCGGCTATGATCACATTGACAGACTAGAATCCTCCCCTTCACTCTTAATCATCTCAAGTTCCTAATTGACACCAGATTATGTAACTACCACAAGTTTGAACTATCAAACTTGAGATGGAGTCAACTCTGCTGACTCCATTTAATTTTTATTACAAATTCCAATAAGCTCCTGTTATCATTAAAAGTCCAATAATTGAGCCTATAATTGCTTTTTACATAACATGTTGTGCTCCAGACAGTTGGCTCTGCTCTGATTCAGCATGCATGCACCCTTGGCGTTCTTCCTGATGGTGGGGCATTTCACTCGGCACAACGGAGGAGTCCTGTCTTCTTTTGCTTCCTCCCAAATCAAGAATGGAAACCCAGCTAGGAAAACCTCCACCGAGGGAATTTGAATCTCTAATCTAGAACCAAGAAAAGTAAACAGCTGTCTGTGGTAGCCATAGAAAAATTTGGCCTGCCAGAGAGAATAAAGGAGTTTGCAAAGTGAAAAGATTATCCCTCAACAGGAAGAAAAGCAAACGGCAAAACTGATGGCTGGTTTTGGTGGTTTGATGGAAAATGACTGCTATGATATTTGAATGGTAATGGGGATTTAATGAAAGCAAAAATAAAAACAAAAGAAAACTCAAGACAATTTTTAACCTATATCAATATCACTACTATTGAGTCCATCTGGACTCATAGTGACCCTATAGATAGATGGGGTATACCTGCCTCGGGGGGTTTCCATGGGTCACTCTTTAAGAAGCAGAAAGCTTCCTTTTCTTTTCCCAGGAAGCAGCTGAGTTTTTCAAGCTGCGGATCGTGAGGTTAGCAGCCTAGCATGTAAACATTATACCACCAGGACTCTATAAGACAATTCTCAATACTGTGTACTTGTGCATAAAATTGAGAATGGCATAATAATAGAAGTACAAAATGGACATTTAGCCAAAAATATATATGTGACAACAGTGAGAATCCTCAAGAGAAAGAAGAGGGGGGAAAAATATTCCTCAACTGTCATCCCAACAGAAAGGTAGATACTATATAAAGTACAGGGAGAAATAATTGATTGCTTTATTAAAATATAAAAATATGTAACCAGGAAAATAATTAAAGTCATGAGTTATTTGTTTATAAGAACCAGACTTCCTGCCACCAAATTGATGGCAGTTCATAGTGACCCTATAGGATGGGGCAGAGCTGCTTCGGTAAGTTTCCAAGACTGGCTTGTTTGGAAGGAGAAAGCCCTGTCTTGCTCCCACAGAGCAGCTGGTAGTTTTGAACTACTGACCTTATGGTTAACAGGAGAACACATAATCACTGTGGAGGTAAATAAATCAGCACTTGACTTCAAATGAAGTTCTTGGGTAATCAAAATCGTTAATGTGCTCTCCTGCCAACTGATGTTTCATGGTTAAAGTTCACTCTGATTCAGTGCTGGAGGAAGCTGGGGAACCTGCTGCTGAACAACACAGTCATTGAAATCATTGCGGAACACCATGAGAGTCTGCCACATATTGCCTGGCTTGGGGTTGATCTGCTTGCCACTGGGTTTAGCTTGTCTTCAAAGCAGAGAATAACTGAGACTGTGTTTCCTTGGTCAACCCAGAATATCGGTCCCTCTTTAAGAACATATTTCTGATTTCTCTTTTCCATTTTATGTCACCAAAGTTTATTTCAACCCAAGTAATACGGGTGATATTTTATGGTCTCTGGCATATCTAAGTGTGCACACTCAACAGCTTCATAAGATAGAATGAATTACTAATTCATAGACATGCTTATACTGAGAGGGTATATATGTATTTCCCACAGCAGTCTTAGGTTCTCCGTTGAAGCACAAATATTAATTTCTAAAAATATATCTGACAAAGTTTTTACTACAAACTTCTTACTCCCTTTTATCGTTTTAAAGTGGTAGCATTTAAGAGAAATAAGTCACCTGTCAATAGCATTAAAACACAGTGGCCAAATTCTCGTTTTTCTGGATAACATGACCAAAGAAAGCCGATGGGTATTAAGTTAGAAAAGTAAAGAGCATTGTGGCTGGTCATGTTTCCTTTTCAACGAGGGAAGACATTTTTTTATTGCCAAAATGTATACTTTTGAATTCTTAAAAAGGGAGAATATTGCATTATATTACTATAGTTTGGTACATTTAATCACAGTATACCATCTTTATCTTAAAGGACCTGTATCTAACTTACATGTTTCTATTAGAGTACATCTAAGTAGGTTGCGTTTCTTTACAGTTTGCTATATTTGAGGAACAGACAATGTGGTATTGCTTTGGAAGTCATAGCAAGAGTAAGTGTTTAACAACAAGAACACACACACACAAATATATTGTTTGGTTTTATTATTTGCAGGGAATATGTAAAACTTATTTCCAAAAGCAATCTAAAATATATAAACTAAAGTGAGGACGCTTCTAGCCTATTTCTGCTACTATTTGGTCAACCATCTTGTGACAACTACAATAAGAATCCATTTACTGGAAACAGATAGGAAGTGATGGGGACTCTATCTATTCCCCAGAAATCAATGGAGCAGCAGCAGCTGCTTAGGTACTTTGTCAATGAAATAACATCAAGGTTGAAGTTGAACTGCTTGAAGGAAAAAGCTGCCACTTTGAGGCATGGGCATGGAGGAAAGGTGTTTCAGAAATGATAAATAGACAGCAAAGTCACATTTTCAGGAAAAAATGAAGCTGGAATGGGATGTGAAGAAATTTCATCAGACGTGAGGTCCTATACCTGATAACACTCATCATTTTGGAAACATTTCCAGATTTAATTGTGAGCACCACATGGCGATTGATGAGAGACAAAGGAAAAGCGTGGGGGTGGGGTTATGGAGATAGAGAAAGGGAAGGGAGAAGAAAAAGCCAATACACTGTGCTTATTTTCTTTGGAATTAAATATTGCACTTCACATGTTTCTCCAAGTTAAAAAAAATAAAGATTGAAAGTAGATTTCCCTTTCTAGAGCAGGTTATCTGACCTAGTCCTTACTCAAATGATAATATATATACATTTGTATATTCATATTATGAAAAATTAACTCTAGAAAATATTTACATATTCTTCTCCTCAAATTAAAGAAAAACATACAAATCTATTGCACAATTTGGCATATAGACCATAGTGGATCTAAACTTCCAACTCATCTGAATTAACATTATATTTGTATATATTTACTAGTGTTATTTTTTCACAATGTAAATTGATTTTGTTTACTCTCTTGCTTACAAGTTTCTGTGGCTATTTCATGTTGACAAGTTAGATTTAGATCACCTTGGTGAATGGAAAAGGCCCTTTAGATCTTGGTCATAACCAGTCATTTAGGAACAATCTTTAGGAAGTCTCTATTACAATTGAACACACTAATATACATCATGAATTCTCTACTTCTTTGAATATGTGGGACACTCAAAGAATCTAGAACTCTGTCTTCTCAGCATATGCAAAAGTGTAAATGTAATTAAGACAACATTAAATAAAAAACTTGAAGTTCAGTCCCGAACGTCGTATAACGATTTCCCAAACTCTCTAAGACTTTCACAGTTACCACACAGCTTAGTCTCTTACCTCTTCCCAGAGAGCTGTCCCATGAGGGATTCAAAACCTCCCGAGGCAAAACTTGTTCTCGTTATCTGTGCCATCTCTCTTTGTCAAGATCTCATATCGTATACATTCATGGCTTATTTTCTCTAAACTCTACAACCTGCTCTAGACCGAAACATGAAAATATAATAGCCTGGCAGAAAACATTCAATATTTCAACCATATCAGACGATCAGACTGTAATCCAACTGCTTATTTTTACCAGAAAATATATTCTCTACCCTAAACTATGAGCCCTGGGGTCATGGTGGTTACTCATTGCCCACAAGGTCAGCAGTTCAAAACCACCAATTGGACCATGGGAGAAAATGGGTGCTTTCTAGTCCTTTAAAGAGTTACAGCCTTGGATACCCACAGGGGCAGTGCTATGCTGTTCCACAGAGTCACCATGAGTCAGCAGTGACTCCATGGCAGCCAATTTGTGGTTTGGTTTAGGGTCACTATGAATGACACTGACTCAATGGCAACGAGAGAGAGAAAGACAGTGAACTATTGTTTATGCTTTCCCTAAATTTATGTCCAATCCTTGATCACCTCATGCAATTTATAGAAGCAGGTGATGTGAATAAAGGACTAACAGGGTTTAATTTGAACTCATATTGGAGCAGTGGAAATAGAAAGAGGAGAACAGACAACGATAGGGAAAGGACCAGAACAGTTGGCCTGAAAACTAACAACTGATTCAAAAACCATGTCACTGGTATACCAAAGTGAAAAATATAAGAATTTAGAAAATATTGATGACTCTTCCACTGCATTAATAAGTCATGCCCTAAGAACAGCTTCCACAGAGTTGCAGGAGCAACATGAAGCTCCATTGTTTCCCCAGGAGCAGAAAGTGAACAGAGCGGGCACAGAGTTGTTCTTGGTTCATACAACTGAGTAGTTCCATGTCATACATTTAAATTTATCCTAAGTGACCTACAGCAGAATCATGTTCTCTAGCAGGTGTTTCGGCTTCATGTGGGAACTCACAGCAATGTGATGATTTTGGTCCTTTCTTCCTAGTCAGCACTTTTCCCCTCATGTCATTTCTCACATACCGCTAAAAGGTTTTATGTGGTATTATCCTCGAACAATAGCATTAGTAAACATTTCGGGAAATGACATTTGTCTCAATTCTTGCATTGACTGTTAACTGCGTAAGTCCATGCACTGCCGTGGTGCATAGTCTGGTCTGCATTCATTCTTACTTCCCTAGCTGTTCTTCTTGTGTCCCAGCTCCGCCTGACTTGCTTTCTTCTTGGGATGGAAAAATAAATACTGTCAGTTGAATCTTATTTGGTGTTATTTTACAGTTATCAAAAATGACAAAACTATAATTGCTTAGAACAAAAATTAAAACAGAATAAAGAATGTTTATTTTACATAGACAACCATGTCCTATAAAATAGGCTTTCGATTTTCCATACATTAGAGAAAAATTACCTTAACCTCCATGCTCCTCCCCTGTCCCAGAACTTTTACCTGTACTCCTTACTGGGTGACCGTAATGATAAGAGAAACAATTTAGACAGAAGTGAATGAAGGGATTTGATGGGGCATATTTAAACTCTCCAGCATATCCTGCCTTTCCCATCCGTTATTTATCAAACACCAATCTATAAGGATTTTCACTGCTGTTGCAAGAGGTAAAAACATTGACTTCTCTTGATGTGCTTGAAATAAATAGAAAAGAAAAACACAACTGATGCAAAATGCAAATTGAATGTTGACTAGAGCGGCAGAGAAACACAACCTCATCCTGCCAAGAGTACACTGCAAATATTGGGAAATCCAGTGCCACATAACTTTAGGCCGCACAACCCTCCTCTGCATACGATAGTCGTTACTAACCCTGCTATCACTTTTTGACATGGGCTAATAAATAATCCATCAATATAAAGACATTCATTCCGTGATCTTTTCCCACAAGAGGATTATAACATCAAATGGTAAACTAAATATTCAAAACCACAAAGTGAGAGCCAACTCGAACTTTCTTAAGGGTACTAGATGAATTCATCAGATTTAATGAATTGATTGCTATCACTTGCTAATTTGTCCCTGTATTTTTCAGTCCACTTGCATGAAATCTATAGGAAATAATAACTTTTATTTTTTAGATATTGAAGGTTTTTCTCCATGGAATTATATGTTCTCATCGATAGAATGTTTGTGTGTGTGTGCGCATATAGAAAGATATACATACAGACGTATGCTTGTGTGTCACAGATTTAGAAATACTCATTTCAATATTATGCGTGGTAATATTTAAATATTTTCCTGGAGGTCATAGCACGTATACCCTTTCCATTATTTAGAATGTGAAACTAACTATACAGTGAATGTATTTTACCAAAAGAGGAGAGAGATCACCAACTGTACACTCAGGGATGAAGGAGGAATCAGATATGAAAGATCTGGGGAATTTTTATGGTTCTCAAGCTATCATTCATTCATCAAGGTCTTTTCTCAACAAGTTTTATTGAGCACTTACTATGGTCAAGATATCATCAAAAGCACTAAAGGAAAGCAAGTTCCCTACAAGAACTGCATATTCTCTGGTAGTGTTAATTGGGCACTCGCTGCCATTGAGTTGGTTCCTGCTTACTGTGGCACAATAGGACAGAGTCGAACTGCCCCTGTGAGCTTCCAAGTATGTCAACCTGTATAGGAGCAGAAGGCAACGTCTTTTTCCTGAGGAAAAATGGATGGGTTTGAACCACCAACCTTGCAGCTAGCCATCCCACTCATAACCCACTATCTCATCATGGCTTCTGGCTAATAAGGATGTATCAAGGTGGGGGGATCTCCACAGAGTGCAAAGAGTAAATAGAAGTTATATTTATTTGCTCTTTACGACATGTCTGCAGGTAGGATTCTGACTCTGCATTCAGTAGTACGTGGCTCATGGAATGCCCTCAATAAATGTGTCGAATGATTTATATGAGAGAGTAGTGAATAATAAAACAATAACATAATAAATATCATGGAATTGTCATAGGTAAAATTAGATGGATGCTTAACTATATGCTATACTGTGCTAAGTAATTTACATGCACTCTGTTTTAACTGTTTTTGTTTGATTAATCTGCATCATTTTCCTATAAAATAATTGTTGTAGGTAGCAGATGGACATTGGGCCTTTACTCAAGTACTTCCTCAACGCAAGAATACTTTGTTCTATTATCCTGGCATTCCACGATGCTCATCTTCCCAACATGATCACTAAAGACAAAGTGGGTCCATAAACAAATGTGATGAAGAAAGCTGATGGTGCCCGGCTATCAAAAGATGTAGTGTCTGGGGTCTTAAAGGCTTGAAGATAAACAAGCAACCCTCTAGCAGAAAAACAACAAAATCCACATGGAAGAAGCACAGTAGCCTGTGTGATCGAGATATGTCAATAGGATCAGGTACTAGGCATCAAAGGCCCAGAACAAAAAAATCATATAATTTCAAATGAGAGGGAGAGCAGAGTGGAGACCCCAAGCCCATCTGTAGGCAACTGGACCCTTACAGAAGGGTCATGGGGAGGAGATGAGCCAGTCAGGGTGCAGGAAAGCACCAATGAAACATATAACTTTCCTCTAGTTCTTTAATACTTCCTCCCCTCCACTATCATGGCCCTAATTTCTACCTTACAAATCTGGCTTGACCAGATGATGTACACAGGTACAGATAAGAGCTAGAAACTAAGAAATCCAGGACAGAAAAACCCCTCAGGACCAATATTGAGAGTAGCCATAGCAGGAGGGTGAGGGGAAGGAGAATGTAGGGGGAGATAAGCGGGGCGGGGGGGGGAACCAATCACAATGATCTACATATAACGCCCCCAGAGGGATGAACAATAGGAAAGTGGGTGAAGGGAGACATTGGTCAGTATAAGACATGACAAAAAATTATAAATTATCAAGGGTTCATGAGGGAGGGAGGGAGAACTAGGGAGGGAGGGGAAAATAAAAAGCCATTTCCAAGGGGGCTCAAGTAGAAAGAAAATGTCTTGAAAATGATGATGGCAACAATTTTACAAACATGATTGACATAAGGGATGGATGAGTGGATTGTAATAAGAATTGTACGAGCCCCCAATAAGATGACTTAAAAAAATTGCTTGCATTCATGGTTTATGAGAGAAGAAAAAGAAAGTGTGAGAAAACCACTTAAATTCAGCTAACTGGCAAGGGCAGAGTCTGGACTAAAGCAGACACCAAATTCTTGGTTGAAACCACTAGAAAACTCTTGGTCTAAACCATTAGGTAACATGACTACATACAGAATTCTCAAATATAATAATTAATTACTTAGGCAGAAGGAGTAGTAAACATGGATGGTTGGGAGAGACATATGGTTCATGCAGAAAACCACATGCATTTCAGGATACTGACACAGGACACCTATTCGGAGGTGTGAGGCTAAGACTAAAAATACCTTATTATAATGTAAAACATATGTTCATTCTAAAGAGAATATATGCTATCCTAAGTGATATACACACTTTGCACACACAGCAGCACCACTATAAAATTAAACTGAAGACACCTTTATGTTCATTTGTTGTGAATTCTTTTAAATTAATTTTCAAATAACATGTTATCAAAATTTAAAGGACTTAATCTTGATTTATGTAAATATGGATTTAACACTTCTTATTTAATTATACATTTATCTATTTCAATTTACTAAAATTCCAATATATTTAATTGAATGAATTTTGTTATAAATACCATCAGATTATACTGTTGTAAAATCTGCACATATTTCTGAGAGGCAGAGATAACATAGCCAAATAACTGCAAACAAAGCTCAGAGAAATATGCCTGAATGTGTGTTTACATTATAAGTTTCAGCTGGGGAATCCATGATACTTTTGGAAAGAATATTACTCTTAATACCTCTACTAAGTAATTCTACAAATTTTACATTTAATGGAACGTTTTATTTATCCCAAGAGAAGGAACAGATATTTTCATAATAATAAGATTTTATAAAAACTATCAAAGATGTGTTATTTTTATGCAAGTAAGATTATCTGGTGGATAGAAAAGTTTCATACTGACATTAAATAATCCATGATTCTGTTTTAATGCTCAGTTCTACCTTATTTTTTGTCACTTTTACTCCATATCTGACTATCATTTCTCTCTATTTAGATAAATAAATGCTTTTAAAATTAGGAGATAGGTGATAAGTAGATAGCGAGGAAGATAAGTAGATAGTAGATAGGTAGATAGATGATAAGATAGATATAGATTGATAGGTAGATAGATAGATAGATAGATAGATAGATAGATAGATAGATAGATAATGGAGAGAGATGCAGATAATTAAAATTTGTTGTTGTTAGGTGCTGTTGAATTGATCTCAACTCACAGTGTCCTCAAGTGCAACAGATTTAATTACTCCCTGGTTCTGTACCATTCCCACAGTTCCTGCTACATTTGAATCTATTGTTGCAGCCACTAGGTAGGTCCATCGTACTGAGGAGCTTCATCTTCTTTGCTGACCTTAGATTTTATTGAGCAATAAGTGCTTCATCAGGGACTAGTTTCTCTTTGTAACAAGTTTAAAGTACATGAAATGAAGCCTCGCTATCTTGGCTTCTAAGGAGCCTTCTGGCTGAATATCTTCTAAGACAGATTGGTTCCTTCTTCTGGACTACTTATTCCTGCTCTATTTTTGATGTTGATTCTTGAAAACTTTCAAAGACTACAAATTTCAACTAAAAGTGACTGTGCTGGATCATATTATTATTGATTTGGCTAAGCTTTCACACATTACTCAAAATCCTCTTGTGGAATTTGTCCTGGGGTTGACTTGGTAAACATGGCACCCAAATCTACTTGTGATAGACCGATTCAAGTATGCTGGTAGTCTCACATTTATCTTTGATTTGCTATTTTTTGTTATCATCTTTTGAATCACTTATCCTGATAACTGGTAAAACTCCAGCCCCATTACAAGACAGTTTGCTGCACACAACAGAATTCTACCAGAGACCTTTCTTTCTAGCACCAGCCCTGTATATTGCTTCTTGGTCTCTCAGATTCTATGGGTGATGACTCATATTACCTATGTCCCTGCACACTTCTACTTCTCTAGGACTTTTATACATCTAAGGCAATGCTTTTACTGTCGGGCATTGGATGCACCTAATACTAATGTAAGGCTGAGCTGGATCCGACTCATTGTCCCTATGTGTAATAGAGCAAAACATCACCCAGTCCTGTGTTATTCTCAAAATTGTTCTTATGTTTGGTCCCAGTGTCAATCCATCTGGTCAAGGACTTTCCTCTTTTACACTGCCCCTGCTTACCCCCCCCCCCCTAATATGAAGTCCTTCTCCAGAGACCAGTCTCCTGAATACGTCTAAAGTATGTGAGACTAAGTATCCCCATTCATATTTCTTCCAAAATGGATTTATTTGTTCTTTTTTGCAGACCATGGTACTTTCAGTATTTTCCCCCCCAGTACCATGAATTCAATGCATTTAAATGCATTGATCCTTCTTTGGTCTTCTTATTCAATTTCCAACTTTCACATGCGTTTTAGACAATTGAAAAATACCATGGCTCGGGTCAGGTGCACCTTAGTCCTCAAAGTAACCTCCTTGCTTTTCAGCATTTGAAGAGGTCTTGTGCACCCGATTTACCCAATGCGATGCATAATTTGATATATTGACTGCTGCTTCCAGGCTCATTGATTGTGGATCCAAGCAAGATCAAATCCTTGAAAGCCTCAGTCTTTTCTCAAATTTTGATAATGTTACATATTGGTCCAGTTGTGAGGATTTGTTGTGTTCATTACCTTGAGATGTAATCCATACCAAAGAGTCGGTCTTCATGCAAGGTCTAGTTCCTATTATAAATCCTGTATCTCATTACTCATAAGGGTTCCGTTTCCCTGATTAAATACTGCCTCACATGAAAGTGACAGTAAAGTAATGTCAAATCATTACTTTGAGGGTCAAAAGCAAAACAAAAACTGGGGACATCTTATTTTAAAACTACCGGAAATTGGTCAAAATGATAAGGCTATTAATGAATCCGGCCAGTCCAATTTAAACTTCTGATGCTTTACCTATCCTCCGGGATCCTTACCAATCTAGGAAAATTGATTGAGCATTTTATTACTTCCCTTAAATATTGGATTTCCAGTGTGGATATGTCATCATAAGGAAATTATTATGAAAATTTAGCAAAGGTTTAGTTAACTGGGGATCTGAATCAATTTATTCCCGTTGGAAATATTGCTGAGTATTCTCACTTCTACCCAAGATAGTTTGTATCAGAATCTCTAAGATCTCAAAGTGATTCTCACAGATCTTTTGGCTCTTGTTAAAATGTAGATTTTTATTCCAAGTCCTGCTTTTACACAATTTTTATCCAATTCTTTGTAACATTGTATATGATCCAGCTTGTCTTTGCATCCTCATTCTCAAACACTTACATTCTTTCAATGATTTTTTTTCTACAAACATCAACGATAAGATGGGAGGGGGGAGATCAAATAATTGGACTTGTATCTACAACCAAATGCCTTTAATTTCTGTATACAACAAATCCAAAGCTATGGCATTACTTTGAATGTACACATCAGCTTTAGAGTTAAATGGGGACTCTGACACCAACTTAGATAACTCCATGAAGAGAAGCGGCATGGGGGCGTACAGCTGTCTCTGACGTGGGTTTTCCTTACAGCAAAGTACAAACACCAAGATTTACCCACTGGTGATGGGTGAGTTAATTCTGATTCCTATCCACCCACTCACTCACTGATATTGAGTCGATTCCAACTCATCGTGACCCTATAGGACAGAGGAGAACTGCCCCCTCTACAGTTCTCACAGGAGTAGAAATTTGTCCCTGTCTACAGTGGAGTGACAGCTAGTTTCAAACTGCTAACGTTGTGGTGAGCAGTGAAAGTCTTAACCAACTCTGCCACCAACTGTCTTTATTCTGAGTCACACTGACCTCGTACAAGGCTTCTAAGTCTAAAGAGCAGTATGGGAACACACAGACTCATGTCTTTTCCTCCAGGGAAAGGTAATTGGGTTGGAACTGCCTGTTTTGAAGCTAGCAATCCAATGCTTACCGGATAGTACCACCGGCTTCAAAATGCTCACAGGAGATGTGAATTAGTGTACCATTTATTGACTGTGTCAACTGCACCAGAGGATAAAAGAAAACAGGCCCAAGACCCAACCCTGAACAATGAGTTTGTAGGGGCCGGAAATGAGGTCCATAATAGTCCCTAAATGCTGAAAGAAGTAAAATGAATACTCTTTGATTAAGATGTTTCATGATGTAGTCCCAAGGTATTCACAAATATGATTGCCAAGCAATCGGTTCATAACCAAAGGCCAAGAAACACACAAGAAAGCAAAAACTCTGTGCTAAAGGTAACTTGTTAGATGCAAACACAGTCTGTCCACCTCCCAATTAAGAAATGAGAGCCATAGCTAAATTCGTCTTTAAGTGTAATTTGTAGATAAGGTGAAATAGGGGCACACAGTTTTTAAGCCTTCCTTAGTGTAGGAAAAGGTCCAAAGATTTTCCCAATATTGAAAAGCTCTAGGCACACTGTGTGCAGGAGATTGTGAGGAAGAATTTGTGAGTCGTAATGGTTGCTCTGATCATTTCATAGTGAGGGTGAGTTTGTCTAACATTAAAGAGCAAGAATGGATTGTCTGTAAATTGGATGTTCCTAACACATGGATTACCTATAATCATTTTGATCTTGAGGGACCACAATGCAGGTATTGAGGATATCAGTTACATAATGCAGAACATATCAGTTAGAAATCACTGAAGGGGAAAAAAAAGCTACAACTATAGATCAACCAGATTGATGGACAATGACAATGATTCCCTAGAGGAAAATCTGGGGCTCCAGGTTCCAGAGGAAGCTTTACTACTGGACTGATTTATGGCGCAGTCGCAGGCTGTCAAGCAAATCAGGGTGGATATTATCTTTTGAGTGTCAGGTACCTTTGGGGATTCTGGGAAGCATCTCTGGAAGAGCTGGGACAGTGCAGTCTCCGGGCGCTACAGTCAGAAGGATTTGGGTTTAATTCGGGGGTCATCTCTTTTACAGCTGCTACAGCTGTGCCCAGGTATTCAAACCTGTCCTCTTCGCCCCAATTACTTAACAGCTGCATGTGCAGTAAGTGAAGGTGATTTTGATGAAAACATCGTTGTGAGTTGGAGTTAGTTCACTTGTTTCAAAGTGATGGCAAGTTTACTTAATAAGAACAAGCAAGTGTGCGTTGTGTGAACACTATAAGGATCCCGCTTCTTAGGACTCCTGTGAGGAAAAGGGAAATAGAATATATGAGCATAATTAATCCAGTGCTTAGGAGGGAAGTTTAATAACAAGGAGAGGCCATGGGCACTTACCAGATACATGACCTTTGGCAAGTTGCTTAACCTATCTCTGGCTCACTTTCTTACCCATAATAAGGGCAGTGGTAATAAGTCCACTTGCTTCTTAAGGAATGAACTAGTATATATTTTTGACTGTTTCGAATAGTACCTATTAATATAGTGCAGAGTGCTATGGTGAGTTATTTGAAATTTGAAAATACAAAGCAAAATATTTCTTACTATGAGCAAATCCAGGGGGGTAAAGTTTACATATTTTCTGTAGTTGGTTCATGTTGTAGTACCTATGCAGAAAAGGAAAACTTTCAGATAATATTCTTTGAGAAATCAGAGAAAGAATTTTCCACAAAGCTGCAAAGAAAAATCCAAAGGCTACAGTCTAGCTGGGAATAATCACAGCTGGCTCGCCTTAAAAGGTTAGGGGATTAGAATGTTAATAATTTTGTATTTCTTAAGCAAATATGTTCAAACATGCAATGAGCAGCTGTTCCTAAGGAAGAATGATCCAGTGACAAGTTTCATCTTAGAAAAAGAAAGCTATTTTTGGTCAAATGACTGAGCAAAAAAAAATGCTCTTTTTAAAATACATTTTAATGACAGGAAACATAAATATTTTTTGCAGCTCTTTAATTCAGAAAACAGCTTGCATAATTTTTTTGAACTTGAAAAGAGTACATACAAAAGCTGATTGCAAATCTTATGAATATCAACTCTCAGGGAATGTTGTAGAAAAATATAATTTGAATCATAGAAGGTTGAAATCAACATACGTAACAAGAACCTTGATATATCTAAAACTGTGTTTATATTTCTTCATCATTGCATATATATTTTCCTTCATTCTTATCTCCTAAATAGCCCTTTGGTCTTTCTAAATCATTCACTTCTGTTAGATTTGGTGTTGCTGCTGTTAGGCGTGGTTCGGTGCCATGAATGCAGTTCAACTCACAATGGCCCTGTGTGCTCCAGAGACTGATGCCCTCAGTAGAATGTGTATCTGCATAGACTGCATGGCTAAGTATATTGATATTGTATACATCAGTGGATAGGGTTTTTTTATCCACAAAGGATCAGTTTTTAATTGACTGGATACAATATTGCCTCCTTTTAGAATATGTGGTTTAACTTGAGAATTTGCCAAAGGAAGGCTTGCGGTTCTTGCCTCTGTAAAATCAGAGCCAGCAGCTATCAAAGTGTTCTTTACTAACCCTTCTGAATCTACAGCCATAGCATCAATGCCTACACATAGAGACCTGTAGGACAGAGTGGGACTACCAGTCTGGGATTTCCAAGGCTCTGGCCTTGGGTCTTTACAGGCTTGGAATCTTTCTGCGAAGAGCAAACCTCATCTTCTCATGAAGAGCGCCTAGTGGATCCAAACTGTGAAAGGCTAGCAGCCAACATGTAGCCCATTACACGGCCAAGCTTTTCTCTTTGTTTCCTCCCTGGAGTTAGTAATGATAATCCCTTATGCTTTGTTTGGATCCACTTTATTTATCTGTTTAAGGCGAATTCAAGCCAAGTCATTTCAGACTTTCGTTTGTGCATTTGGAAATTCTATTTCATTGAGCATGGAGAAAGTGTTGAGAAGGTATTTCCTCAACACTTTATTGCACTTCTAATGTTGGTCAGCTAACTTATGTAAGAGCTACTTATGTTAGTTACATGTTATTTATAACCTAACCCTTTAGTTTCTTAATGATGTAGTCCTACTATAACAGAAATACCACAAGCAGTGAATCTAACGGTTATCTTATTACTGTTTAGAAGGTGATGCCTGGGTTCAGAGTGCAGCTTCCAGAGGAAGCCATTCTTTCTCTGCTAGTTCTGGGAGAAGATTCTGGTCTCCTTTTAGCTTCTGCTCCTTGATTCCGAGGTTCCCATGTGGAATGACCATTATATTTTCCATCTCCGCTTGCTTACTTAATTTCTCAGAAAAGATTGATTTAAAATTCAACCTATACTAATAGTACCTCATTATATAAGCAAAGAACACTCATTCCCAAATAGGTTTATAATCATAAACATTGTGGTGAAGATTGACAAAATCTATTTTGGGTTGGG
This sequence comes from Tenrec ecaudatus, assembly GCF_050624435.1. Classification (NCBI taxonomy): domain Eukaryota; kingdom Metazoa; phylum Chordata; class Mammalia; order Afrosoricida; family Tenrecidae; genus Tenrec; species Tenrec ecaudatus. The sequence continues at coordinate 24,370,920 of NC_134539.1, read as the reverse complement.
GACATAATCCAATCCATAACAGTTAATGAAGTTATGGTTAAGTAAAATTTCTATGCTGCAGCTTCATCATTTATAAAATGGGCATAAGAGTATCTATCTAGTAATAATTACAGAGATTAAAAGTATTCATATGTAGGGAAATTATTTAAATAATTTTCAGTAAATAGTATGCAGGACATATCTTTAAGACAAAGTAGGTGCATAAGCAATGTAGTGAAGAAAGTTGCTGGTGCCTGGCTATCAAAAGATATAGAGTCTGGGGTCTTAAAGGCTTGAAGATAAACAAGCAGCCATCTAGCTCAGAAGCAACAAAGCCCACATAGAAAAAGCACAATAGCCTGTGTGACCACGAGGTGTCAAATGGATCAGATATCAGGCATCAAAGAACAAAAAATCATATTATTGTGAATGAAGAGGGAGTGCAGAGTGAGGACCAAAACCCATCTGTAGGCAACTAGACATCCCCTTGCAGAGGGTCACGGGGAGAAGACGAGCCAGTCAAGCTGCAGTGTAGCAATGATGAAACACAACTTTCCTCTAGTTCCTAAATGCTTCCTCAGCCCCCACTATCATGATCCCAATTCTAATGACAAATCCAGCTAGACCAGAGGATGTGCACTGGTACAGATAGGAACTGGAAATACAGGGAATCCAGGGCAGATGCATGCCTCAGGACCAGTGGTGACAGTGACAATATCAGGGAGGGTAGAGGGACGGTGAGGGAGAAAAGGGGAACAGATTACAAGGATCTACATATAGCCTCCTCCCTGGGGGACAGCAGAAAAATGTGTAAAGGGAGACATTGGACAGTGTAAGATATTACATAATAATAATTTATAAATTATCAAGGGTTCATGAGGGAGGGAAGGCTTGGGAAGGAGGTGAAAAATGAGGAGCTGATACCAAGGGCTAAAATAGAAAGCAAATGTTTTGAGGATGATGAGGGAAACAAATGTACAAAAATACTTGAGACAACGGATGTACATATGGATTGTGATAAGAATTGTATGAACACCCAGTAAAAAGATTTAAAAAATAAATGAAACCAACTAGAAAGGAAGACCTGGTAATCTCCTTCTAAAAATTCATCAATGAAAATCTATGGATCAACATACTGTATATACTTGCATATAAGCCAACCCGAATATCATCCTAGGCATCTAATTTTACCACAAAAATTGCATTAAAATGTGCTGAGAAACTCGCCTTATACATGAGTATATATGGTAGTTCTCTGTGCTTGGAATTAACTTAAGTTGTAGTCTGAATGGCAGCTAAAAACATCTTTGCCATTTTAATTTTTATTAAAATTAGGTAACAAACTGTATATTATAATTATAAGAAACATACTATTATAACTAATTAAACGAAATGCTAGGGGAGGAGCCACATCACACAAGGAATGAGAAGTCCGGCTAATTCTCTCTCAGAGGACTTTCTCAGAAATGGCCCGTTTCTTTATTCGTACCTTTGATCCTAAACTCTAGAGGTCTACGTATTTAACCTTATACCTGGCATGTCCTATACAATTTAAATTGCTTGAAAGGATTGTCCGATTAGTCTAACCTGTTTGGCTAGTCCTTCTGTATTCAGACTTCTGTGATCATGGAGTTGGGACAAAAAATGGTATATTTAAGGGACAGCCCAGCTTTTGAAGATGGATGACATTTGTGAGATAAAGCATTTTCTTGGTTTGGACAGATACCCAAAATACACTTAAGCAAGGAATAACAAGAACCAAAGGATCGATTATGAGGTGTTAATTTTAAATTTGCTGAATAGGTATTTCTGTGACTAAGGAACATATTAATGATAAATGAAACTAAAGAATATTAAGTTAAGCAGTTGGAATATATACTACACAATACTTCACATAGGAAAAGACATAATTTGGCAATGTAGTGGTCCAAATATCATGATAGACTAATGCCTCGTTTATTTAATGCAGTTGAGTTATATATTAAAAACATTAAAAAGTGCTTCTTTGAAAACATTTGAAAATCTTTCTCTATGATTGATTAAACCAAAAATGAAGTGAGATGCCAGAATGTTGTGGAGCTCTTTAAATGCCATGACCTTATTTTAACTGCTGACAAAGAGTGGTCTTTTTATTTATAAAATCTCCCATATAAAATATCTACTGTGGAAATAATTTTAGGGGAAAATATGACTGAATGCTACTTATGATTTCAAATCACTTAAACATGTTTACTCTTGTTGTGGTGAAAAAATTCTTATACTGTTCTAGAATAACAACATATTGTGAAAGTTCAAAATGGTAATATCTCAGTAACATATTGCCAGGAAACATTCAAAAATAGTCCCAAACGATAGCAGAGCTTGGAAGTACAATCTTGTGAAGATATTGCTTCTCCTATTCACACATATTGTATATTAATAATCAGGATATAGAAACTGTGTTTAACATCTCAACAAAATACAACACAAATTGTAATGCTATTTTATGACCTTGAGTGTCCTTGTTTTAGATATCACAGACTGTTGTAATTACACTAGCTTGTACAAGTGTATTGGAAAATATTGTGGGTTTCGTTTTAATTAACTAGACATACCATGATCTAGCAGCCTTGACCACATAGTGGACTCAGTTTCGGGCTGCTAGCCACAAGGTGAGCAATCAAACCCAACTAGCCAGTTGGCAGGAGAAAGAGGAGGCTCTTCAATCCCAGAAACCATGCAGAGCAGTCCAGCTCTATCTTATACGATTAATACGAGTCAAAATCAGTATGAAGGTAGTGAGTTCTAAGTCCCGGACCATAGCATATGTAAATGTCCTGACTAGGTGGCTTTCGAGAGTAGACATTCATTTGATCACTTTCTGAAGGCCAGAAGTCCAAGTCGGTGGCTCAGTCATGGTGATTCCTTCACATGAGTTCCTACCAAAGCTCGAGTTAGGCATAGCTTAATACAACTCTGTACTAAGTGACATCTTTATACAAAGGCGTCTTGGTCACATTGCAAAGTGACTGCTTTACTCTTTAACACTTTAAAGTGGTCTCTAGAACTAGGCTTTCCCAATGCAGCACGTCCTCTGATTTCCTGACTGTTGCTTCTGTGAGCACTAGTTGTAGATCCAAATAAAGTAAAATCCTTGACAACTTCAATCTTTGTTCAGTTATCTGACATTATCTAGTTTTCTTTATGCTGAAATGTAATCTGTATTGAACTATGCAGACTGCAATCTTCATCAATTAATGATTCAAGTCCATCCTTTTCAGTAAGCAACATGGCACCTCTTTCATTCTGATGTTGCTTTCTGCACTTAAATATGCTGAAATTCCATTCTTTACAATGTTATCCATAATTTGTTATGAGGTACATGAATAATTATAATTCCTTATCTTCCTGATATATTGGCCCTTTCCCCATTATGAAATTCCCTCTTTGTCAATCTTTTTCATGCTATTTTAATGAACTAATGATTGTTAACCTTTACCTTCATCAGCAAGTGCTTCAAGTATTCCTCACTTTCAGCAAGTAAAGTTGTGTCATCTCCATCACATAGGCTGTCTGTAAACCTTCCTTCAATCCTGTTGCCTCATTCATCTTCATTTAATCCAGCATCTCTGATGTTTGGGTCAGCACTCAATTAGATGGATTGACACACAGCTGCGCAAGTGGGCTCAAACTTAAGAACCCGTCTAAAGATGTCTCTAGAACAGGTGGCACTTTGTTCTGTTTTGCATAAGGTCACTGTGAGTTGGAACCAACTCAAAGGCATCCAACAAAAATGTTTATTGTTACTATGTATGAGGGTTCATTTTTAATGACATTTTAATGGAATCATATGAAAATGATTCCAGAATCATGCTTATTTAATTTGACTCTGGTAAATATAGATATTTTCCTCTAGTATAATTATTTTGTTAAAAGCTAAATTATTTTCTTCCTTATTGAATTCTCATTGCATAGTTTCTATTGCTCTATCTTCCATTACAGGATTTCTTTTAATCTGGTGTGCGAAATTTGTTGTTGAACCTCCCTAATGGTTTTTTAATTTGGTGATTATTTTATTTAACTAAAGAATTTTTGTTTTGTGTCATGTATATACATATTCACATTTTGTGATATGTTTATTCTTATTATGAGTCTTGTAAGTAAAATGGTTGCATGCTCGGCTGCAACAGGAAGATCATCAGGTGGAACCCTCCGGCCCGGCCACGGGAGAAAAGACTTGGCCATTTCCTCCCGTGAGGGTTTTGACCTGCAAAATCCTAGGGAGCAATTTTAATCTGTTATAAGGGTCATGATGAATCAGAATCAACACAGTGGTACACAACCCACAACTAAACAGCTTTATTTACATCCCCTTTCGATGATTGATATAATGTTTGCTTTTTACTCTTTAAGCATGGCTTACATTGATTCTGTCTTTTAAAACAAATTTGCAGTAGCTAATTTGAAGGTTCAATTTGCTAAATCCAAAGTCTATCTATTGTGAGAGACCAGGTTCGATTTTCCTGATTATAGGATATGCCTGCTTATTTCTTTGAATGTGCTCTGATTTTTAATGGAAAATTTAACACTTAAAATAATGCAACATAGAAAATCTGCATTATGAATCCGTATAGTGAAATTATTTTTCTATGCCTTTTTTGGTTGTGATTTTGCACTAAATTTCTGATATCTGTCTTTTCTTTTGTGGATCTCTAGCATTGCCTATGTACATCTCTCATCTTTCTAGAACTTCTAGAATTTCTTCGTCGGATTTCCGGCCTCCTCCAGTTCTCAGACTCTCAGGTCTACCTCCTCAACGTAAGATGTCTGCTGAGCTGTAGCAAGTTACCCTTCCATGTGCCTCATGCAGGAATGTAGTAAACTGGGGCAAATGGTTGATCTCGTCTTTTTATTTTCTCTCTCTAAATTATCCGCCCTCTCCTGCCTTATGTCTACTGACTTGATTGTATTCCATATATTTGATGTGGCACTTTGGTTCTGTCAGGCAAGAGGGTGGACCAAGTTTTTGATACACATGATGGAAAGAAGTTGTAGTCTCTAAGTGGTTTTTGAGCAAGAACAAAATCCCTTATTAGCGTGACCAAGTTTACATTGGGGGAGATGACTGTTCCCATTGTTGGGGCTTGGGTGTGAAATTAAAATGTAAAGTGTGGTTCCCCCATTAAATTTGATACCAGTGAACAAAGAAGAAATCAGCAGAGCAGCAGATGGTACTGTTTGCAGCTCTGGGAGAGACTGGAGCCTCATAGTTACCATCTGCCTGCGCAGCATTTTCTCAAACTTTGTATTTAGCAAAGTTTATTGCCACTAAGCTTATGAGCATTACGAGACAGATTACTCAATTCTTGCATTCTACCATACTTTAATTAAAAGAAATATAAGCACGAGTTGGATGGTTATAGAAGCGATGTGAAATATAAATACCACAGTCTATGAAACTTCTTATTAACCTTGACTCATTCACTGCTATTTTTTTCATCAAAAAGAAATATTCTCTAAACTACAATATATTTTGATGAAGTCTCTGGAGTCCATCATTGTAAAAATTATTATATAAACCCTGCCACTGAATATTATTTTTAAACCTGGATCTTCGTGGTTAGCAAGCTTTTCAAGGCTGCAGTTTGCATCTCCTTTCCTAAATTACAAAATGCTGAGTTATATATTTTGTATTTTCACTAACACATGCTCAGAAAATTATAGTGTCTGTTGGCTAATAGAATTGTAGGTGCCCACGCTGGAGTGTAACCAACTCTTAAGGAACTTTAGTGAGACTTATAATAATGCATAATTTATTCAATCCATTCTTGTAGCTCAAAATGGGTCACATTTGGGAATCATATCCTAAAGTGATGAGACATTCTGCTCCCATACTACGGAATGCTGAGATGGTACCTCCCGGACCGATTTCAAGAAACAAGTGAAAAGCTTCCAAAAGTTCCTGAAGAACTGAAACTGAAAGATGAAATGAAAATACAAACTTCTCTTCTCGACATGAGTCTCATGCCGTTCAAGACACCTGTGTAAGTGATAAAGGAACCACTTAGCTCCTCACCTAAAAAACTGAACATCCTGGGAATTTAACCCCAAATTTAAGTTGTCTTAACATTATTAACTGAAGAAAAATTACTTACTACCAGAAAAGAGAAGCAAAATCAAGAGAGTACCGTCCGTGTCTAATGATTTTTACAGAGAAATTCTTGCACACTTGCCCATGTTTGAAGAAAGGAATGCCCAAGAGCATTGTCCTGGGGAAACTTCCTGAGTGTTTATGGGAACGGACCAAACCCTGTTTCTCTTTGTCTCCTGCTCATGCCTATCATATTCCCATAGAAATGTTTTAGAATGACAGTTTAATGAAATCAATTTTACAACAGTATTACAGTATTTCCAACTGACAGTAGATTCATATTTTACATTCTAAACATACAGTCACATTACATTTGATCTCACAAGAAGCTTTTCATGGATATATTTGACTTTAAATATTTTTATTAAGCTATTTAAATACCATATACACTTATGCATAAGCTGATGTTTTGAGCACATATTTAATGCAGTTTTGTGGTAAAATTAGGTGCCTGGCTGATATTTGGATCAGCTTATACTTGAGTATATACGGTATATATGAGCATAGCTTTATATAAGTTTTTACATATTCAAATATCATAGACAAATAAAATATGTCAAATTATCAAAAAAATTTCAAATGAAAATTTCAATTGCTTTACTCAATTGTCTTAATTTTGCAGAAACTAAGTCAATACTTATAACATACACATGAGAACATTTTGGGGTTGGCTCTCAGGTTTTGTCACAATAATAACATTCACTAACACCCTGAGCAGGTACAAACTCATGACTCACATCACTGTCTTGCATGTACTGTTCGCTGTGTGCTCATTAAGTCACCTCATCTTTTGATGAGCCCAGGGCAGACGCTTCAACTTGGCTTCAATACACCATGATACCTCAGTTGTCAAACTCCACTTGTCCTAAAGTTGTGTTCAAACACCAAAAAGTTCAAATACCAAAAGTACATGGAATATCAAAACACAATATGGTAAATAAAATGACAATATTAAGCAAATAAAGTGAATAAAAGCACCATCATGGATTGTGCCATGTTTTCTGAGCTGGAGCAGCCTTGAGGCATCCCCACTTTTGTCTATGGGGAGTTGCAGCGCCTGATTCATTCTTGACCCACAGAGGTTCTCCAAGTCAGATTTTCAGTCCATCTTTCAAGCAAACTCACGAACACCGAGCATATGTTTAATTTCAAACTTTACTGTTTGAGTAGTGGAAGTTTAGAGCTTGGAGTCATTCAACAACTGAGGTATCACTATATTTGTATGAGAGGATATCCCCTCAAAAAGAAATTTTTTTTCAAAGTTATGTATTTAAATGTTTGCACAAAACAACTTCACCACCTTCCAAGTACTCTCCAAGACATTTGAAACATTGGGCAAAACTGTAATTCCATTCTTGGAAACATTTTTCAAACTCATCTGTTTGGCTGATGACAGCACCTCCCTCATTTTTTCTTCACCTCTTCTACCTTGTCAATATGCTGTCCTTTCATGTCCCTCTACATTCGCAGAAACAAAAAGACGTCAGATGGAGTGAGGTCAGTTGGGTGGGACAAGAGAAGCATACTGATTTTTGCCCAAAACTGGCACACTGAGATGGTTGTGTGGGCAGGTGCATGGTCATGGTAGCAAAACCAGTCCCCTGTCTGCCACAAATCAGGCCTTTTTTGTCAACACACTGTTACACAATGTTTTCAGAACCTGTAAATAGAAATCTAGATTAACAGTCTGACTTAGTGGAACAAAATCCAAATGCACTATGAGTCAACATTTTTGTCTGTTTGGAAGTTGACAGACGCCAGAATGAGGTGTGTCATCAATTGACATTTCACCTTTTTTGAAAGGAGAAAAACACTCCTAAACTTGAGTTTCCCCATAGCTCTGTTCTTATAAGCTGTGTACAACGTCACAACCATTTCTGAAGCACATTTTTCTGAGCAGGACACAAAATTTCAGAGCTGCATGCTTTTTAATAAATTGACCTCACATAAAAAACAAGGATCAAGTGAAATTATTTTAACAAAAATAAATTCACTATGACCAGAGAGAACTTTCACAGGCAATGCCAGAGTTTTCCCAAAACTCTGTTTTGTTTTGTTTCATGGGAAGTAGAAATCCCCCCCCTTAATAAAGCATGCAAAAATAGTTATGGAAATTTCTCACTAGCTCTGTTACTCTGTGTTGACTAGAGAAATAAATCCAGAGACACTCATATGTAAGAGTGAACTTTATATAAAAGAGTAATTGAATTTTGAGAAAGCATCCCAGGCCAGTCCAGATCTAGCCCATAAGTCCAATATTAGCTCAAATGTCCATTACCAGTGCATAAATTCCTCTTCAGACTCATGAACACATGCAGTGACCAAATGAAGAAAGATCACCGTCCAGTGGGTGGAAAGTCCTGTGGATCCAGTGGTGGTGGAAGCATCACAGCACTGGTGTGGGTCTCTACTTTGCTCCTCCAGCTCCAGGGCTCTGGCTCCATCATAGTAGCTCCATCTGTCTTGTCACCAGGAATGTTTCAGAGGGAGACAAGCAGAGAGAGTATCTAGACTCCAGAGCACTATTTATCTCCTTCATGCCTCCAAAATGGGGTCATCACGCTGTGACTTGATTGACAGGGTGGATTCTACCCCTTTGAAAATTGACAGGAGATTACGTAACTGTTATACTAGTTTATGATGATCATTCTGACAATTTCAGTAATGGTGATATTATTTTATAAATTATCAGGATAATAACATAAAAACAAACATCTCAATATCTAAGTTCTTGAAAACCACTGAAAATATATTTTCTGATTGATTGGAATAGTGACCTAAATATATGACTTATTTTTCCCACTGTGCAGAAATAGATTCACGGTGGGCCAAGTTGAGTGATGTTATGTACACTGGACCTACCCTTGTGCTTGAATTTCATAGCAACTTAAAAAAATAATGAAATACTATAGAGTTTCACTTTTTTATTCTTCTAAGGATAGCAAAACAAGCATACAAAACTAGCTTTATCTGATAAATAAGGGCTATTATAATAAAATATCCTTTAAATTAAAATCAGAAATTAATAGTATTTCCAGAAAGTACACCTGAACTTTTCCTCTCTCTAAACTTCTCTCTTCCTATTTGTATCACCCATGTGTATTTATATATTTCTAAATGCTCCTGCTTTCTAATTCCAGCAAAGCATAGTGGTAAGTTTGTCAAAGATTAACGTAAGTTCATAAATATGTTTTAAACTTATTGATATATCTATCCTTTAGATGTTTATAAAACATCTTAAATAAATTACCACACCTCAAGGCCAAGAGGGACTACCTGATTTACCAGTCATATCCCCAAATCAAAGCAGTTCTATTTATTTTTGAAACATGGGGATATACATCATTGATTAAGTATCCCGGACAAATATAAGCCCAGACTAATACAGTTTTCCTCGGGGGCATGGCTATTGCTTTTAGGTTTGTGGAGCCAGGTGGATAGGAGACCTATAATTACAAAATTAATGGTCATTGGTTAAAGACCTACATTGATTCACATCAATGACCATACATGATAGTATAAAGAGAGAGTTTTGCATGTCCTTATGCCTTTGAAGCAATTCTTTGATCAACTTAGGTGTTTGCAATTTTCTCTAAAACCTTTCTGATCTATTCTGTATAGGGGATTCATACTTTTTTTCCCCCATGATAGAATGCCCCAAAGGAAAATAATAGTGGTAAGTCAAGGATGAGAGAGATAGAAGCTACTTGAGAATGAGTCCAGTGATATCAGGTCAGTGTTAGCATTGTTTAGATGACAAAAACAATTACTTAAGGCATTTTTATTAAGGTTGTGTTTTTACTGTACACAGAGGAAGTTCATCTTATAAAGTTTTCAATGCCATCTTGTCTACATTGAAAATAATTAGGTCAACAAGCTAATGTTTTGTTTTTTTCACTGACTTTTGCTCACATGCTTCCCTTTTTAATGTACTTTTGGAATGAAATTGCACAAAAATCCCTTTGTATTTCTGTGCAAGAACCTGCGTATATAGAAAACAAGATAAAATGAATAAAGGAAAAGTGCTTATTTTAGACAATAGGCAATTTCATTATCTAATTTACAGAATACACAACAGCCTCCATTGCTATGGAGCTAAAGCAATCAAGATCTTAGCCACTTTACTAAATAGACCCTGCTGCAGCTTATTTAAAAAATGAAATTAAGAAATTGCATTTACTTCCTGTGCAAAATCAGCACAATTCTTGCCTTAAAGATGTAGTTAAAATATTGTAGAAGAAATGCTATAAATCTCATAAAAAACATCTTCAAGGAAATATAAAACCGTCTCAGTTAAATCAAGCTAAAAATATTCATTCTTTGTAAAGTAATATTTATGATTTATTTCCTCCTTTCTTCCATATAATAACCTTTAGGAAGCAATGATAATCCATTTCTCTGGTAATTTTAATTTCTATAGTAGATCTGGTCCCATTATTTTAGACATACTGTAAGTATTTGCATATTGCTATTACTCCTCTCATATACACAAAGTTATGGATGTGGAACAGTAGTATACATGTCCTACCTTAAGGCAATTAAAGGAGGGCTCTGTGTTTGTGTAAATACTCTTAGACCCAGTTCAGACAAAGCCCATATTTTCTAAGACTGTGTGTGCACTCTGACCTCTGAATGACTGACATACAAAGGAAAATGATCAATCCACATAACATTTCTGGTCGCACAAGGAATGCACATTGATCTGTTTAGAGTAGCCAAAGATTCTAGTCCAGCAGAAGATAGACTGGTGTGGTGGCCACCATATAAACTATCAAATTGACAGCAAATCAATAAATAACTACATAACTTGACCCAGTATTTCTAGTTTAGGGAATTGTCTTATCAAAGCAGAAGGAATATATGAACAAGGAAACCTTCGGCAATTGTTCTAGCCTTAGTCACACTTGCAAAAAATTAAACTCATATATTAAAAAGCCCACTATTATCTAGGAAAGTTTAAGTCATTCAACTGCTTCCTAGGGATTTAGAGATCGTACATCTTTTTAAGACTGGACCGTCTAAACCTCCTCCTACAGAACTGTTGGTGGGTTTGAGCCACCAACTTTGTGCTTGACAACCTAGCATTTAACCCAATGCAACACACGCTCACAGCTCTCATGACCATTGAGTCAATTCTAGCCCATACGATCCTATAAGGCAGAATGCAACCGACCCTGTAGGTTTGCAGGGCTCTATATCTTTGTAGAAGCAGAAGACCTTATCTTTCTCTTGAGGAACAATTGGTTACCTTAAACTTCTTACCCACAATGCCACTGAGGCTTCTTAAAAAATGAAACAAAAATATTGTGTATTTTGACAGTAGAAAACAAAACTTACTGCCATCAAGTCACTTCTGACACATGGTGGCCCTTTACTGGAATGGATGCTTTCCTGCTGGTGGGATCGAATCACCCACCTTGTTGTTAGCAACTCAATGCCACACTGCCACCGGGGCTCCTGTACTCCTCCTGCTCCTACTAGGATGTTTTAAAAATACATGACATCACACTTGAATAATATCAGTTGCTGCTACACTGATTCCAGGTCACGACAGCCCGTGTGTGCAGAGGAGAACTAGGCTCTATAAAACTTTCAAGGCTGTGATGGTCCAGAAGCCGATGGCCAGGAAGGTTTCCCAAGGCAACCCTAGGTAGATCCCAGCACCCAGAGCTTTGGGGACTGGTTGATGGCTTATTATTTGTGCCAGGCGGAGATAGCTAATTGCATGATAGGATACAAAACAAAATTGTCTAGAAGTCTACTGATAGACCTTGTACTTAAAATGAGGGCAGATGTAAAGTCGTTTATAAAAGAAGAGCTGCTCAGAGACAGACAAAGATGCACCCAGAACTGCCCCCAGCTCCTTCTGACTACCACTGAATCAACCCTGTAGAAAAGGGCATTCCAAAAGAGCCTCATGTTTCTCCCAAGGAGCAGTGGTGGTTTCAAACTACTGACTTGAGGTTATTAGGCGAGCATGTAATCTGTTACCCTATCAGGGCTCCTTGGGAGGAGAGAGAACATTAAACTTGCATACGGATGGATATTAACAGTAGTTATCCTGCTACATCGTGGCAGTCAGACTTCATGTCAACTTGCAGCTACATGAAGGTGTACAGGTGGAGTCCAACCTATCAATCAGGCTGGATGATCCTGGGCATGATGGCCTTTTCTAGAAGAACAAGTGAGAATTTCTCCTTCCTCACTTTGTCTTTCACCTTTGTCTTTGCTGGGGTTCTATGTCTGCCTCCAGGGGTGACTCCAGTTAGACAACGGACCTGGGAGACAACCTCTGAGTTGTTTGTGCCCTGCCAGTTCCCAACTACCTGGGATCCACATGACTGCATGAACGTCCAGCTTCACCTTTTGACGTCCGTGGCCTGCAGCTCTGTGAGTCTGTCGAGGGCCCCACATGGTATTGGATCCATGGACTTCAGTTGGGCTGGATAGGAAAAGCTTCTGAACATGAAATTACTTATTAATATAAAGCTCTTCTTTATACATAGACGAGTATCACTAGTTTTGCTTCTTTAGACAACCCAGCCGAACACACAGATGGTGGGGTTTCATTTGAGCTCTCTTCAACTCTTTTGTTCTTCTTTATTGAATTTAGGAATGTCTGTGGGGGCTTCAGAAAGTTTGTGGACTTATGCCCTCTTTTTTTTTCATTCCATTTTTTGCAGAATGTTTTCAAATTCCCTTAAATATTACTGTACAAAAAGTGATTGCAAAATATGCTGAACTGACCAGTTTTTGTAGTTGCAGTTAAGTTATTTCATGTGTATCAAAGTGAAACATGCTCTATCGCATTTTCAGGGATTGATTTTTTAAAAATTATATCGTTAGCTCTACCTTCCAGGACACCGTTGAGTAGACTCAAATTGTGGACTGCCTGACTTAGCCAGTGGGAAGAGCCAAAATAAAGTCATGTGTTACCATCAACCAATATTTCTTGAGAATTTTCAATATGTAAGATGTGAAATTAACATATACCCCTCCTCCCTTCTGACTCATAGCAACCCTACCGACGGTACAGGGGAGTTATGCTCCACTGGTTTTCGGAGGCTATAATCTTGATTGAAGTAGAATATTACATCTGCCGTTCATGAAATTGCTGGTAGGTTTGAACTGCTGACCTCTTGATTAGCAGCTGAGTGCTTAACAACTGCAACATCAGAGCTCTTTTTGATATGAAATTAGACAATCACAATTGATCCTGTTTAGAGTTCAGCCCTTGAATAATGAAAGAAGCATCATGACCCATAAGGTGATGAATATGTATGTGTGTGTGCATGTATTTCATTCTATAATCTTAAACGCGTCCTGGTAAAGCAGTGGGAGAAGCACTGGGCTCCTATCTGCAAGGTCAGAGGTTCAAGCCCACCAGTTTCTCTGCAGAAGAATGATGAGGCGGTCTGCTCTCATAAAGATTTCCAGTTTCAGAAATCCTATGAAACAGTTCTACTCTGTCCATGGGGTCACTGAGTCAGATGGACTCAATGATAATAGGTTGTATGTAGTCTCAACTTGATAGTAAATCATAATCCCCCGAATAAGACTCTCTTAAAGGGTTATGTGTTGCTGTAGGTTAGATGCTGAGTCCTGAACTACCACACTGATGGTTCAAAACCCACCAGTATCTCTGAGAGAGAAAGATGGGACCACCTGTGACAACACTAGTATTTGACCTTGTCCTCACAAAATATTCTCATCGTCCAGTTAATTGATTTCTGCCATCCTATTATTACAGCCACATTGAGAAGATAAATTCAAAGTAGTTTGATCATCACGCTGAAATTGATATATTTGCTCTGCATATTTTAGCTGTTTAAATTGCAAAAGCCTTTGAATTGAAACAATCAAGTCTATTCAAAATGACCCAAATGGAAGTTGTCAATTTCTACAACTGTTGAAAATCATCTCAATCTCAGACATTGTATTGAAAACAACAAAAACATGGATTATACTTGAGAACCCTTGCTTATTGAAAATTTTACCTTATTCAAAATGTCTACTTCACATAAAACTTTTCTCATTTATAATATGACTTAATTTTTTTTCTTTTTGGTAGACATGGGATAAGTGAACATTTTCTGTAAAGGGCCCAGTGGTAAATAATTCAGTCTTTGTGTCCACAGGGTATTTATTTAGATGTACCCTGTTTATATATCTATGGCAATGACCCAACTCTGCCATCCAAGGAAAAGCAGTCAGAGGACACCTGAACATATCAGCATGGGCTGTGTTCCAAAACAACTTGTTTACACAAGATGGGGCATGGGGAGTTTGGCAATGTCTTTATAGATTGGCAAAGGGATCTAGACCCAGATCTCAGATTCAGTTACCCATCCTGTAACACTTAGAAACAATGAAATAACTAGCTGATCCTCACTGCCCTTGAGTCAATTCTGATTCCTAGGAACACTGTAGGACAGGGTAGAACTGCCCCTTTGTGTTTCCAAGACTGTCACCATTTATGGGAGGAGAATGCCCCATCTTCCTCCTGCAGAGTGGCTGGTGGTTTCCAATGACCGACTTTGTGAGTTGTAGCCAAACACATGACCCCTATGCCACAAGGGCTCCTAACCTAGCTGAGAAGAGGATGTGAAGGTTAAAGACCATCACCAAGAGTAGCAGCTTTATGTGAGCATGGATATTTCTTGACAATCCTTTTGTGTTGTGTCGCATTAGAATGGCAAACTAACCTTCCTTTGCTGAACCCACTCCACCCATTCGATGTGTAGTTTAAAAGAATATTGTGTAACATATAAAATGTTTCAGAAGTTTTATATCATTTTTCATCTTTACACTGATGATTAGATAAACCTATTGTCCTTCTCATTTTCTTGATGAATAAATTGTAGGTCAACAAACAAACTCAGGGAACCAAAAACTTACCACCATGGAGGTGAAACCAACTCACAGTGACCTTAAAGGACAAAGTAGAATCACTCCATAGAATTTCCAAGACTGTAAATCTTTGTAGAAGCCGACTGCTGACCTTCTAATTCGCATACACTGCACAACCAGGGCTCAATTACTCCATTTCCCAGTGCTAAATTCAACTGGGCAGGTCTAGGAGATGGAAAGAATTGTGTGCCTTAAACTTCTCAGACACAAGCAGTGACTCAGTTCAGGTATTTAACACAACCAACCTCATTCAGTCTCTGAGGAATGCTGCCATGGGAATTAGCTAGCTGTCCCTCACTCTGGCCACCCACACATGTGAACAGGGTCTCTGCTGCTATTAGGTGCCCTCAAGTGGTTCTGACTCAGGGCGACCCTGTGTATAACAGAATGAACCCCTGCTTGGTGCTGTGCCATCCTGAAAATTATGCCCAAGTGTTGCAGCCATTGTGCCATTCCATCTCATTGAGGGGATTGCTCTTTTGTACTGCCCTTCTACTTTCCCAAGTGTGAAGTCTCTCCCAGAACTGGTCTATCATGATAGCATGACCAAAGCATGTGAGATGAAGTCTCCCTGGCCAGAGGCCTAGAAAGCCCACAAATACATGAATGTGGCATCACATGAAGGTTGGGCCAGTGTACACTGCTCCAAAGGTAACAGCTACGAGGATGTTATTGGGCCATCCACCTCATCTCTAGTGTTTATCACACAGTGACTGCATATTTTAGGTGTTGTGTTGTTTTAACTTCAATATCTAAATGCAAGAAGCTTTACCCTCAGTGAAATCTGAAGCATTCTAAGTAAAGACCCAGAATTTACCCTGTTCATTTCTGGAATCAATTCCTGTGGCCAGGGAGATTAATAAGCACCTAAGGATGTAAGCTACATGTCAGGTTACATGGTCTGTGAGGGAGGATTTTTATGACTCGAGGTACATAACGCTTTCAAGAATGTCATTGTTTTGCATTTGTCTGTTTTGTTTGTAGAAAATAACAAAGATTTCCATACAGTGGGTGGGGCACAAAATTCAGATGATTTTGTCTCCATGGATGATCACATCCCACTTGGAAGTCTCTGGCTTCCTACTGGAGAGCCATGTGCAGGCACAGATAGACTGGCTCTAGGTGGTACTTCGAAGAGAACGAGCCACTGTATCAGGGTTCCATCCAGACACTTGGATCAAGAGCATCATTGAACCCACTGACGTGCATAAGTGCACTTCTCATGAAGGAGGAGGCATGACACTGTTTTCGGTCTAAGCTCCAATGCAGTACTCTCAGTATCTCTCAGTTGACTTACCTTAGACAGACCATATATGGACCAAGAATAAATAATTCCTAGGTCTACCCCTAGTCGGGAAAAGGCTTGCCACATTCTCTTTACTAACTGGGAATTGAGTTATATTTTGATGAGCGTGAGCTCCTATGTGGAGGTCTCCGGTGTTCTGGCCACTGTGCATTTGGAAAGGCAGGGAGAAATAATCTCTGTAGGAATGAGCCTAAAGGGACATTTTCCTACTCTATTTTCAGTAGAGGCTTATTTTTTTTTATAAGTTCAAACTGCAAACTATCATGGCCTTAGATGTTTATTTTTTAAATAGGTTGTCATGCATTTAAAAAAACTGAGAAAAGGTTTTCAGGGATTATAAAAAAACTTAATCTAGTTTTAATTATTTTGGACAGAGGAGGAAAACGGAGGAGGACTGAACCCGTTTTAATTTATACGGTTGCTACAGCACATGTGCAGTCTGTGTCAGGGCAATTTTCTAGGGCTTTGCTTTGCTGTAGAAATATTAAGATCTGCTACCTTTATACTTTATTTTCATGCTTCTAGGGTTTGCTATAGAACTTTAATGTTCCTGCTTTGGTTTCACAGGATTAAATATTAAACAATATCACTAACTAGATATGGTACATTTACTTTCCAAGTAATTGGATTGTGGATGAACCTGCTGCTACTGTTCATTAGTCTGTAACTTCATAAGACTTTCACTCTATTCTCCTTTTACAACATTGCAATTTGGAAACTTTCCATAGAGCTGAGAGCAGCTGAAACTATGTGGATACGGCCTTGCACTGCCTGGGGATGCCGACAATATGCTCATCAACGAAGGCGCTGGGCTTAAAAGTCAAATATGCCAAATCAGTCAATAGTCTCCATCCTCAAGTGGAGGACATTTTTCGTTACTTAGCACTAGTTTTCTTTCTTTTACAATTAAAGCCCCCGCCCCCTATTATTAAGCTGGTAGATGTAGGTCATAGGAGCTGCAGAGGAGTAAAATGTCTAAAGGAGAAAATAAAACCAGCCTGTAATTTGTCTGCTCAGAGATAATCTGTGCTAATGTTTTTTTTCTTATTTATGTGTGTATTTATGTTTATGTGGTTGGTACAATTTCATCAACATCTGTCTGTTCTGTTTTTCATTAAGGCTTAAAGTATGAGCATTTCTGTATCTTTGGACGTCTTTGGAAATGTATATTATAAGACGCTGACTCTTTATTCTCATGGAGGCCTCGAGATATAGTGATTCATTTCAAAGCATTTGGATTACTTCCAGTTGTTTGCTGCTGTCAATAATGGGAAGATAAAATCTCTGCACCTAAATCTTGTCCTTGTTCCTGATCATTTCTTTAGAAGAGATTCCAAGAATAGACTCACTGGGTTCACAGAGAATAAATATGTTTAAAGTCATTGATATCCTTCCAAAAAAGGTTCTAAAAATTTGTATACCCATCCTGAGATTTAACAGTGCCTGTCCAAGTCCCTAACAAGTTTTGTTTTAAAAGTGTTTTAATAAATTGCCAATGCTAGTCCAATGTTTGATTAAGCTATATACTACAGTGACTAGATGGAATAATGTGCATTTCATTAAAATTAAAATTATGCAGATCATGTTGCAAAATTAAATTTATTGATGATATGCTATTAAGTAAAACACATGATATAAAATTAAAGATACTCCATCATTTAAATATGTAAATATGTATGCATATGGAAATTATCAGATAGAAATGATGGCCAATAAAAATAGAAACTGATAATAACAGAGAACTTAATAGCTAACAACTTACAGTGCAGTCAGTAAGAAGATCATAATACTAGTGCTTAAAATCATCTGACAATGACCACAGGAAGGGACTCCTGAGACTTGGGCATTTTATGCAAAGGTCTTATGGCCCTACAAGAGGCCAGCAGGGTTTTAGGATTTAAACCCAGTTCAAAAACTGACTGCAGTACATTGATTCGGACTCATAGCATCCCATAGGCACACAACGGGATGGCCCCTGTGGGTTTTAGAGACTGAAAATCTATATGGGAGTGGACAAACCTCTCTTTCTCCTCAGAATGCTAGTGTTTTGAATTGCGGAAGTTGAGGCTAGCACCCCAAAGCAAAACACTTGGAGTTTCAAATTCACCTCTACAATAGTGACCATACGTTCATGTTCGTTATATGTCTTTTAATTTCCTTAACTTTTGAGAATCCTGCTACATAGTCTTAAACAAGCTCACTGTGGTCCAAGGTGGTACGCTGCAAGGGGAGCCCATGGGCTGTGATACAAAATGGGGTCACCATGAGAGTCACTTTTCTGAAGAAGACCACCAGACCATTTGTTGGAAGTGCCAGCAGGTGACTTTCTCGTTAGCAGCCAAACTGAAGCAGTAATAATTTAACATGCTGCCTTTAAAGGGAACCACCATGAATTAGTATATTAGAAAAGCTATAAACCAAATCATGGAGCAAATAAACAAAGGGCCTATGCAGACACTACAATGAAATGAAAAAGAAGTGTGTTTGATAAAACAAGAAACAAACAATATTTGGCCGAGTTACAGACAGAACATTAAAATAACATCCTTTACACCCAATCACATGATGAAGTATCACTACATGTTAACAAGTACTCACTATTCATATTTTATAAAGAAGGCTCATATAAATGAGTACTTTAATACAACAAATTCTTCATTTGTTTTTATTGCCATGAATAAATATGTGTTGTATTGGAAAACTAGGCCGATTATTCCTATAATTCATAGATTTATTATTCTAAAGCCTTCAGAAAGTGTAACATTGAAATTAGAAGAGACAGTCTTTAATTTATGAAACAAACTTTGTGTGTGTGTCTTTGAGGTGCCAGATATTTTGGTAAGAGAACCAGAAGCACAACAAGTAATCACTCAGCGGCTAGCCGAAAGGCCCAGCTACAAGTCTACCTCCTTGGTGGGAGAAAAAAGCTGTACTCACATGATGGTTACAGCCTGAGCAGCCTTCTGGGAAGTCTAGCCTGGCATTTAAGGTTGTTGTGAATCAGACCCAACGGAGTGGCATACAACAGCATGGTTATATAAGCAGACCACACGCCAAACACGCTCGCCCTCCTGTACTTTATATTCTAATATGAAACACAGATACATTACCAGACAATTCATCAAAATATATATTCTACTAGGTTTGGCTAGAGGCTGGCATTGAGGTAGGTCAAGAGATTACACCATGTTGAAGAAGGGATATTGAAATTTTAGATACAGCAGAGAGGAAAATCTGTCACTAGGTAAATGATCTTAGAAAGGTCAGGGAAATAGGAGAATGAGACATGAAGACAGTTCTGAAACCAGGATCCCTGGCAAGAGGAAGTGGAGACGAGGTGTCTCTATGGAGGAGGAGAAAGAAAGTCATTCTGTAGACTCTACTACCATTTAGATTTGACGAAGATTTCCTTTGGTTTCTTGTTGTTTTTGTTAGGTGCTGCAAAACCAGCCAAGACTCAATAACCGTAGGTATAACTGAACCCTGCCAGACCCCCCTACAATTGTTGGTGTGCTTGAGCCTAGAGTTGTATGTTCAGACTTGGCATGAACACAGCTAAAGTTTCTCCAATTCCCACTCTTCACAATGCTATCTATGGTTACAGTCTACACAGTCAAATACTTTTACACACTCAATAAAACACAACGATACATATATCTGGTGTTCCCTGATTTCAGACAAGGTCCATCTGGCATTAGCAGTGATATCCTTTGTTCCATGCTTTCCTCTGACTCCAGCTTGAATAGCTGGCAATTCCATGTCATTATCATGTGGTAACCATTGTTTGACTCCTTTTCAGAAAAATTTTACTCGTAGGTTATATGGATGATATTGTTTGTTCTTTCGAATGGGCATGAATATAAGTATAATCTAGTCAGTTGGCCAAGTAGCTGTATTCAAAATTTCTTGGCATAGACAAATGAGTTTTTAATGTCGCATTGGTTTCTTACAACATTTCAGTTGGTATTTCATCAATTCTTGGAGACTTGTTTTTCTGCCAATTCCTTCAGTACAGCTTGGACTTTTTCCATTAATGCCATCAGTTTTTGATCATATGCTACCTCATAAAATGGTTAAATATTGACCAATTATTTTGGTACAGTGACTGTGTTTTTTTGTTATTATTGTTGCTTACTGTATAATTCAATATTTTACCCATACAATCAAAACTACAAATTACAACTGGAATTTTTTACCTCAGTTCTTTCAGCTTGAAATTTTCTTTTTAACATTTTCTTAGGGACTCATACAACTCTTATCACCATCCATACATACATCAATTGTATAAAGCACATCTGTACATCATTTTCCCTAATCATTCTCAAAGCATTTGCTCTCCACTTAAGCCCTTTGCATCAAGTCCTCTTTTTTCCCCTCCCTTCCCGCTCCCCACTCCCTCATGAGCCCTTGATAATTTATAAATCATTATTTTGTCATATCTTGCCCTATCTGGCATCTCCCTTCACCCCCTTTTCTGTTGTCTGTCTCCCAGGGAGGAGGTCATATGTTCACATGTAGATCCCTGTAATCAGTTCCCTCTTTCCAACCCACTTACACTCTACCCTCCTAGTATCGCCCCTCACACCCCTGGTTCTGAAGGTATCATCCACCCTGGATTCCCTGTGCCTCCAGCTCATATCTGCACCAGTGTACATCCTCTGCTCTATCCAGACTTGTAAGGTAGAATTCGGATCATGGTAGGAGGCGGGGGGCAGGAAGCATGTGGGAACCGGAAGAAAGCTGTATTCTTCATCGGTGCTACATTGCACCCTGAATGACTCATCTCCTCCTCTAGATCCCTCTGTGAGGGGATCTCCAGTGGCCAACAAATGGGCTTTGGGTCTCCACTCTGCACTGCCCCCTTCATTCACTATGGTAAGATTTTTTTTTTTATGATGATGCCTTATACCTGATCCCTTCGACACCTTGTGATCACACAGGCTGGTGTGCTTCTTCCATGTGGGCATTGTTGCTTCTGAGCTAGATGGCCGCTTTTTCACCTTCAAGCCTTTAAGACCCCAGACACTATATCTTTTGATAGCTGGGCACCATCAGCTGTCTCCGCCACATTTGCTTATGCACCTGTTTGTCCTCAGCGATCGTATCATGGAGATGTGCACCCAATGATATGATTTTTTTGTTCTTTGATGCCTAATAACTGATCCCTTCGGGACCACGTGATCACACAGGCTGGTGTGTTCTTCCATGTGGGCTTTGTTGCTTCTGAGCTAGATGGCCGCTTGTTTATCTTCACAGCTTGAAATTTTCTATGCACATTTTTCCCTTTTGGTTTTCTAACTCTAGGCTTTTGCACATTTTATTATTGTACTCTACTTTGTCTTCTTGACAAATTTCCTCTTCAGCTCTTTCACATCATCATTTATTCAATTGATTTACCTACTCTACATTTAATAATGATCTTCAGAGTCTCTTCTAACATACATTTCGGTGTGTTCTATGTTTCTTGTCTCTTTGTAATGACCTTGTGATTTCTTCATGTATGATGTTTTTGATATCTTCTGGTCTTTGGTCATTAATGTTCACTGTGGCGTATCTGTTCTTGATATGGTCTCTAAATTTAAGTGGGATATTCTAAAATTTATATTTTGACTGTCAAGGACTTGTTTTATTTTTATTTTCCTCCACCGTGGCCTAGCATATGAGCTAGTCATGCTTTATTCCATAGTTAACCCCTGGTCTTGTTTTAGCTGATGAAATTGAGCTTTTTCTTAGTTGCTTCCGACCAAATAAAACAACTCACTGCTTTATAGTCAATTCATAGCAACCCATAGCAACCTATAGAATAAAACAGAACTGTCCTTTTGGGTTTAAAAGGCTGTAATTCTTGATGGAAGCCAGAAGTCTTATCTTTCTCTCACAGAGAGGCTGGTAGATTTGAACTTCTGACTGTGCCTAATGAACAATCCTCAACACTACCAGTGCTCCTTTGAAATGTGTGTATTCCATCGGGAAAAAATCCACATGTATAGTTGCTGTTTATGTTGTTGTAAAATATACTTGAAATTAAAAAGTCTTTGGTCTCACAAAATCCTATCCTGTGATCTACAGCTGGGCTTCTGTTACTGAAGTCAGATGTCCCTACTACTAATCTGTCTCTTTGTTTCACATTATCAGTGTAACTCTATCGAATGTTATATCTATTTCAGACTAAAGAGATTAGTAGAATACTTCCAGTTCGATTTCTTCATTATTGGTTTTAGTGATTGGTGGGAACATTTAAATAATTATTGTATTATCTGGCCATTTTGTACTGTTATAGGTATCACAATATTATATACAGCATTGTACTTGAAAGTAGATTCAGAAGTCTTTTATTTGATGATGATTGTGACACCATTGCACTTAAATTTGTCATTCCCAGTGGGGTAGGCTGGGTTTTCTATAGACACAAAATCAGTGACACTCACATATATATTAGGACGAACTTTGCATTAAGAAATAAATTTATATCAAGAAAGTAATCCAACTCCATCTAACTCAAGTCCATTGGAGTTAAATGGTCTCACAGTGGTGGGAAGACCGTGACTAATTTCACTCAAAATAAGGAACTTTCTCTTTCTAGAGGAGTAAGCTTAACTCAAGAAAAGGACCTCAGTTTCCCATATTTCTCCTTAAAATGGGTTAAAATATGTATTTTCACTGAAACACCCCGTTAATCTTTTTTTAAGGAGTTTCACGTGAAAAGCAAAAATCCCTGTCATTTATCTGGGCGTTGGGAGCCTCCTCTTTCCAAAGTCTGATTTTCAGAGCAGTGCTTTGAGACCTGTACCAACTAAAAGTTACTGCTTGCTTCTTTCATCTCTGATAATATGCCATGCAAGATTTCAGAAGCAGAAGCTGAGTTTACACAGACATTTCATATTCTACCAAGATTTTTTCATCACCATCTAGTATTTCTGTTTCACTCTTCTCTCTGACCCACCAAACTTTCACCAGTTTGAGATTCGCAGAACTCTTTTGACATCCAGTTCTAACGTTCAGCTCCCTGTTCACATAAGTAACGTTGGAATAGATGCTATTTTTCAATTGGGAAGGTGACATACTGGAATCATAATTTGAGCAGAAAGTAAAGATAATCTTGCTAAAGCTATTTATCCCAAAAGTTTTATTTTCTTTTATACATTAGATTAATATTAGCAGTTATCCCAGGACTACTTCCTATAATATTAACAAAGAATATGACTGTCTATTGACCGTAGGAGAAGAAGGCCAATTAGCTTGACTTGTTAGGAAAAAGAGAAATCATTCCAAAAAGAATGAATTTATATGGTTTACATTCTGACAAAGCATCAGGATGAAAATTTTAAGAGCAAATAGAGGAATAAAGGATTGAAGGATGAAAACAAAGAAAGAGAAGAAAGGGAAAGAGAAAAAAATGGAGAGAGGACGGAGAAGAGGGAAAGGAACAGAAGGCACCAGCTTGTCTGATCAAAGATGACAATTACAAGATTCAGATATGGTGGAAAGCATCAGAGCTAAAATTATGAACACCCAATTTGTGGAGGGTGATGGAGGATGGTGGGAGCACAAAACCCACCTGCAAGTTATCTAATCAGACTTATCTGCGGGCAGATCTGTTCCAGCCACAGGCAAGACTATTAAACAGCCCTACTATCAGGCAGAGAGCATTGTAATCTTGAGTATGCTGGATCTAATTCAGTACTTGATCAGTTGATCACCCTGTAGATACAACCTGAATTTGTTCTGGGTGCAAGTATCTCTTACTTGTTCCATGACACACATTTCTTCCCTGGCTTTTTGAATATTGATGGGGGTCTTTACCTTCTTATACATTATTTGTATTTTTGTCTTTATACTATTTTGATATTATTCTTACCACCTTAGTGTGATTTTGTTTTTAATGTTTTCTGTTGGTTCTTCCAGCTGTGAAGCACAGGAAGAGTAGACACATAATAATAAAATAACAATAAATGATACAAGGTTATATAGGAAACACAGTCAGCGGTGGGGCGGGCGATTTGAGGGAAGTGGGATTTCAGGAGTAAATAATGAAGGCAGGAGAGGGTTGGGAACACTAGAATGGACCAGGAACGCACAACTCATTTTAAAGACGATTTAACCATGGCGGGGGATGCTCTAAAATGGATGTGGTTGTGATTGCTCCATTCTCCTTGATATGATTGGATGATTGAACTCAATAAAACTGTTGGGGGAGAAAAAGAAAGGAAGGACATGAAGAAGTTCAATTTCTCCTATTGGGATGATTTCTAATAACAGTCTTTCACTAGATTATGTCATCCTATAATTTTTTTTGCTTTTAAGAGCAGTTTCCACCCTACCTCCTTTTTATTCCTCACACGTCTCCAGGGATAAAGTTATGTTGTTTTATACTAACCTCCAGCGTAATATTATTACATTAAGTAAATCATTAAGTGACAAACTAAGGATAATGATCAGAAAATATACCAATGCCAATGGCTCCTACTGAAGCTTTATACTTCTTGTTAGATTTAGTTTGATAAATTCAATTTTACAATACTTTATATTTGGTTTTTATCTCAAAACAATTTAAGTTACCTTAATCATTAAATAACTCAGGCCTCCCAGTTATTCCTGACTTTAACAGCACCTTTTCATCGGTGTTTTCACTTTTATAAGACATTTATTTGCTTGTAATTTATGTTAATTTTGGACTTCTTGTTAAATTTAAGATGTCTTTTGTGCCATTTAAGAATCTCTTTGAAATTCCTTCAAAGGTTACAGAACAGGTCATAATTCACAACCCATCATTTCCAAGCATTCACGAAAGGTTAACTATTGAAAAACTTTATATATGTCTGACATTACACTACAAAAATGTTCATGACATTTGAAATAAGGTCCAATGGTCAGCAGAGTTAAACTGGTTAAGAGAACAAGGTGCTTTGATGAGAAATTGGAATCAAAATAAATTCAGGCAAAATGTAATCTATATAGTTACAACAACATACTTTTTGAAAATGTGAAGATACCTTTCCTTTATGTTAATCCTCACAAAATATAAGCTTGCTGGTAATCCTTTTACCTGTAAAGTCCAAATTTCAAGTATTAATTGGGTTGTTTAGGAAGCTTCTTGAAATACCTTTCATTTGTTCAGTGCCAGGATTTGAAAAGTTAATGTGTGTATTATCTGGGACTTTTAAAAAGTCTGTTCTTTGCAAAACAAGTTTTTACATCGAGAAATAAAGCACCAGAAGCCAATCCTAATATGGAGAATTAGATAGGTACATTTAGGAAAATGGGGTGAAAATAATTGTGGTTAAAATGGAGTTCACTTTAACTTGGTTGAAAATAAAATTAATTTAAAAACATATTCATATAATTTCCAGAAAATGAAACTTGTCATGAACCCACACTTCTATGAAAAGGGGTTCGTATTAAGCATTATGAATATGTTCAGAGAAGCCCAGATTCTTGCTGTTACTTGAACATGTTACTCTCTCTGATTTACATTCCTCAGCACAGTAGCTCCCTCGAGGTTTTTGTTTTTCTGACATATTTGCTTCACGTTTTTATTTTGAAGGAATCCAACATGACATTCATAGCTGATGACTTTGTTTTTGCCCTCATAGATCATGCTTTCTCAACCCTCTTCAGAGGTAACCACTCTCTTAAACTTAATTTTATGTTTATCATTCCTTTATAAGTGTGCTAGATGCATATTTTAAAAAAAATCATTGTATTGGGGGCTCGTACAACTTTTATCACAATCCATCCATCCATCCATCCATCCATCCATCCATCCATCCTTGTGTCTAACACCCTCAAAAATAGTCCAATTCAAAAAATCAGAGAGCAACAAATGTTGGAGGGGCTGAGGTGAGATAGAAACTCTCAGCCACTGCTGGTCGACCTATAGGTATGTACGGCCACTTTGGAAATCGATTTGGCAATTTCTCAAACATAGAAATTGAGCTACCATACGACCCAGCAATCCCCCTGCTGGGCATATACACAGAAGAGGCAAGAAACAAACCACGGCCAGACATCTGTGCTCTGGTATTCATTGCGGCACAGTTCACAATCACAAGGAGTTGGAAACAACCCAAATTTCCATCAACAGACAAATGGATTTAAAAACTGTGGTACATACATAAAATGGAGTATTATGCATTGCTAAAAAACAGTGATGAACACATGAAGCACATCGCCACATGGGAAGAACTGGAGACCCAACGCCCAGCTGTAGGCACCTGGACGCTCCTTCTAGTTTTAAATACTAAGGAACCCTGCTGGCTTAGAGGTTATGCATTGGACTACTAACTGCAAAGGCAGCAGTTTGAATCTACCAGACACTCTGGGGGAGAAAGTTGAAAAAGATGGGCTTTCTACTCTCATAAAGTGGTACGGTCTCAGTGAGTCTCAGAGGCAGTTCTACCCTATCTTTTAGGGTCACTATTAGTTGGCATAAACAAGACGGCAGTGAGTTTCTGTGTTTTATTCTGTGCTGATTTGTTTTTGGAAGTTAAAACGCCAGTTCACAGTGCCATGTCTTCTAATGAGCAGTGCTCCGGATGCACTGTTTGTCTAAAAAATATTTTGTTTTGCCATGTCCAGAAAATTGTAAAGGTTCCAAGACTGGTCAAATAATCCTCCCCCCTTATATTTTGAAGTACATTAATCTGCTTGTTATGGCACTGCCCAGGATATTACGTCAGCCTTGAGACAATGAGTTCACCTTTCCCATTTCCAAAGAGTTGTGATGCTGTGCTGACATTTTCACCCTGGAGGAAAGCCACCTTGCAATGAACAGATGCTGTAAACTGGTCCATCCACACTAATTCTGCACAAACATGCTTACCTGCCTGCTAAAAAGCACATACATCACAATATACTCTGAGGCCTGTATTTGACACTCCTCTGGGAAGAAGGGGATAAAAGCCAACAAATCAGAAATAAATGAATTCCATTTGCAATTTTGACATGATTCGTGACTTATATCACTGCTTTTTCTTACATTTTTAACTTAGGCCTATTTATTGGAAGAATCAGAGCTCTCTGGAGAAGTTTTTGAGACTTTTTGTGTTATAAATCTATGAGGTAATTGCTTGACTTCTAACTAAAAGGCCAGCAGTTTGCACCTACCTGACCTGCTCCGGGGAAAGAGGTAGCAGTCGGCTTCGGTGAATCTTATATCCTTGGAAAGCTGATGGGACGCTTCTCCTTGGTGCTCAAGGGGGTCTTTGGATTAGAATAGATTTGAAGACAAAGTATTTTTATATTTGGTTGTTTGGCACACATATACCTGATATGGATACTGTAGTCTGACTATCGCCTTCACTATAGATGACACCTCAGCATCAAGGGAAAGATTCTCAGAATTCAGTAAATAAAATCATGATAGAGACAATATTGTGGTTGCCAAAAATTTCATTTTACTAAGATCTATAACCCACTGCTATCGAAGCAACTAAAATTGTCAAATGATATATTGTATTGGGCAAAGTATACTTCAATAATGTGTTAAGGAAAAGAGAACCCATAACACTAAGATGTCACTTTGAAGACTAAGGTGCCTCTGACCCAAGCCAGGACATCTTAAATCACCTTATGTACTTGCATACGCTGGACAATCAATAGGAAGAGATAAGAATGATTGCTGACATTGAATTTCAGTGTTTGTTAAGAAGGTTGAATATTCTATGTATGTTCAGAAGACCAGAAAAAGGTGTCTTGAAATAAGCGTGACCAGAAAGCTTGTTTGAGAAAGAGATGGTGACGCTTTCTCTCACGCACTATCAGGAGGGAGCACCTCCCTGGAGAATGGCTGGTACAGTCCAGGGTCAGCCCAAAAGAAGGCTCACAGTGAGAAAGGCTGGCTCAACGGCTTCCAATCTGGCTCAAACACGGCAACCCCTGTGAAGATGGTGTGCGAATTGTGAGGATGCGGGGTTGTCTTCTGCTGTACCTGGGGCTGCCAGGTGTCAGAATTATCTCAGGGACACGGAAGAATCACAGTCTGCATTATATTAATGTACAGTACACAGTGCTGTGGCAAGCTAGAGGGCCATCTAGTCATAGTCATAACAATGAAAATGTCCCAAGTTCAGGTTTATATAGGACATTTCCACACTCAAACCCCACTTCTTTATCTCTGACATGGAATTTAGGATCAGGTTTTCCTAAATAAAGTACTCCTTTAACAAATTCCTCTAAAGCAGATCTGATCATGAACATTTTTCTCTTTTTGATTATCTAAGCTGTCTTCATTTCCTTTAATTTGTGAGGAACTTTTCTAGCCAGACTTACTTGTTAAAGTATCCTTTTATATCTTCTCCTCTTTCTTTTTGTCATCTCTATTAAGAAATTGGCTGCCACTTTTATTGCTGCTCTTTTAAAGATAATGTGCTTTTGTTTCTTTGGCTTTGTATGAGACTTTTTCTTAGTCTTTAAATTTCTTTCTTTGTAATTATCAGGTTCCTAACAGAAGGCATGGTAGTGCAGAGGTTAAGCACTTTGCTGCTTGCCAGAGTTCTGCAGTTTTAACCACCAGCTGCTCACTGTGAGAAAGACAGCAGTTTATTTCCTTCCACCTGTATAGCATTGGAAGCTCTATGAGACGGTGCTATTCTGTCCTGAGTGACCATTTTCACCTGCAATGGTCTGAACAGTGATGACTTTGTATTTATTTGATTTTATTCTATTTAAAATTCATATCACTTTTTACAGCTCTATTGAGTCATAATTCGCATACCACAAACTGCACAATTTTAAGCGTGCAACATAAGCATAATTTAAGATTTGTTTTAATGCTAGTCACATGAAAATGCCTTCGTTGCTACATCTAGCTAAGGGGACACATAAATTAAGCCATCAGAGACATATTGATTATATTTAAGATTTTTTCCTTTGATAAATCTTCTATCTGCATGGTCCATTTGTTTACCGTCTTTTCTTTTAAACTGATTTTTTTGTGAATAAGGTAGGATTTTATATTTCAGATGATCGATTATGCATAACATGCATTAAGCTACTTATCAAACCTCCCAATAGCCTGCCCTACCCACCCCTTTGATTTCGCTTCTTCCTCTTGGGCACACTCTCCTCCCAGCATCTCTCCATCCTCTGTGGTCTTCATTGTCCCTCCCTTTCCTACTCCCCTTGGGAACCATCAAAGTTGTTTCCTTTGGCCTGACAACCTTACTCTTGATTCTTGATTTTTTTTTCAACAGTGCTCTCATACAATATCTGTCCTTTTGTGATTGACAAATTTCACTCAGTTGTTCTCCCTTGATTTCTGTTTAAGTTTTCTTTTTCTTAAAATACTGCCTGAACACTATTGTTTGTATTGCTGAACACTATTGCCATTTACCTGCCAAGGAGAAAAGGTCGATATTTGTTACTTAAATGAGATTTTATTTTGGATGCTTATAAGAATTTGAACTCCAGGTAGCAATGATGAAACATGCAACTTTCCTCTAGTTCTTTGATGCTTCCTCCCCTCCTACTATCATGATCCCAGTTCTACCTTACAAAGCTGGCTAGACCAGAGGATGCACACTGGTTCAGATAGGAACTGGAAACACAGGGAATCCAGGACAGTTGCATCCCTCAGAACCAGTGGTGACAGTGGCAATACCAGGAGAGTGGAGGGAAGGTGGGATAGAAAGGGGGAACCAATCACATGGATTTAATATAACCTCCTCCCTGGGAAAGGACAACAGAAAAGTGGGTGAAGGAGATCCTGGACAGTGTAAGACATGACAAAATAATAGTAATCTATATATTATCAAGGGTTCATGAGAGAGGGGAGTAGGGAGGGAGGGGGAAAGGAGGAGCTATTACCAAGGGCTCAAGTACAAAGAAAATGTTTTAGGAAAGATGATGGCAACAAATGTGCTTGACACAAAGGATGTATGGATGGATTGTGATAAGAGTTGTACAAGACCCCAATAAAATGATTTTTTACAAAAGGTGTGTCATTAAGCTGATGGAAAGATGCATTTTAGACTTTGTGTAACCTTCTCTACTTTCCTCCTAGTGTGTAGCTTTCAGGGTTCCTGCTTAAAGTATAACTTGTTGTTTGTTTGTTTGTAGTTGTTGTGTTCAGAATTCTCCTGTTGTTTGATCACTTTAAAATTCATTTATGTCATTTTCTTTCCAGCACTGTACCACCGCAAGAAGTTTTACTTCCATATTGTTTACAAATAGAGATGAAATATGCCAGTAGATGTTAGGTTGTGTTAGTTTGGGCCCTCCAAGAATCCGATATCAAGACCAGATTAGATATTCAACAGATAGATTGGTGGGATTTCTTGTGAAGAAAATGGGTGTGTGTAGAGAAGATGACAAGAGCTTCTCAGGTGTCATTGCTGTGACGGAGATGGGGAAAGCCAAGTGTGTCTAGGAAGGATCTCAGACTGTTTTTCAAGTCTGAGAATAGTTTGTCCAACAAAGTTGACCACTGTCAGAGTTCCGCATTTCTCAGTAGGTGACCTGGATTAGCCCCCTGTGATCCCCAGGCATTGGGTGCAAGGAAGCCAATTAAATGTACCTTTCTGATAAGCACCCTGATGGATCAAGGAAGGAAGCTCCTGGAGGTCTCATTCTTCTTCCTTTGGCAGGACACCTGAGGAGCACTTTCCTGATTGCCATGAATGCTCAGAACTGGGCGTCGCTTCTCACTCGTGATCACCTGACGCCCTAAAGATTCCTCTAGATTTCTATCTACACACACACCAGGATAGAGAGAAAGAGAGGGAGGTTCTGATTCTCGAAGGTTCTTAGAGTGAAGTTTTCTACTTCCATAGAGAGTCAATCTCAGAAACCTAGAGACAGCTCTCCTCTGTCTCGGAGTGCCATTGAGTTGAAATCAATTTCATGGCTCTAGGCTTAGTTTCAGGTTTCTTGTAGTAAGGGTTGGTCTAAGAGAGTTTCAAGATGGTTTAACAACAAAATGCGCTTCCCTGTTGGTTCTTTGCCTTCCTTTCTTCTATACATCCTTCACTCTTTCTTCCACTTTCTATCTATCACGTGTTAACTATCTGGATAGCACATGTTTTCCAGGTGTAGTATGGGAACATGGGATTTTCTACTTTGTCTATATTATTAATGATTTGTTGAGAAATGGATATCAGAGAGAACAAAACAAAGGCAAGACTTCTGAACATTTTCACATATAACAATTCCCAAAACCAACATATGTACTAAATTGATTCTGAGAAGAAAACATTTAATCTTTTGCTAATATTAGTGGACTCAAAAGAGTTCATTCTTCTGATGATTTGTTGGGATCTAAATAATTTACATGTTATTTGTGTTTGAATTCTTAATTATTACTTTTATCTTCTTCCTTTTTATAACTAATATTTGGCTGCCACTTTGTCCCATTTTTATTCCCTGCTTGGGAGCATATCGTGGACTCTTGCTTTTCAAAGACAAGCAGCTTTTGTTTTAATCTATTACTTGTCTGCTGAAACAAACTAAATGAACTCTTCTTTTAGTCTGGCTTTTAATCCTTATAATAAAACACTTCTTGAAACATTCATCATTGTTCTTTTGATAATCCTCAATTTCAAGTGTAATAAAATTTCTCTTGGTAGTAATGAATTATTTATTGATGGAGTCATTGTCAGTTGTATGCTTAATACTTAACTGTAGACTAATAATTCAGTTCTTAAAACACTATAATTTCCCTCATACAGTTCTCTCCTTCAGAGTACAATATTTCTAATCTTAATCATTTTTATATGATTAATACTAGTGTGTTACAAGTCACAAATTGCTTTTGCACTAAATAACTTTTCTGTACCTAACATATCGTGGACCTATGTTTGCCATGTGATCTTCTCAGGTAAATGATACTTTGCTGAATGCTCAAGCTCCATAATTTTTAATATTGATTTTTTTTCTTCAGAGTACTGTAAATCTTGCATTCACTGTCTTGGCAAAGCAAGTATTCTGTGCTTACCAAAAATGCCCTTCATTTTTCAATTATTTTTGTGAATTCATCTAGGGTACCATTCTGAGTACCCCATTAACAACCCTAACTTTTTGTTTTAAAATATCTATTGAAAAAATCTACTTCCTGAAGACTTGAAAATTCATTTTTCAGTCTCACTCCTCTCATCATACCCTAGGGAAACCACCATCAGAGATCCCAAGAAGACTTGGTATTAGATGCACTAAGGCTGAGAAGTTGTGTTCATGTACGACTTGTTCTGTGTGCATTTAATTCTGAGGTAAGACCTCTCCTTTTTATTCAAGACTAGTTAATGCAGTTTTAAAAAAATCAATAATATAGTTCTAGGGTTGTTAATGATTTTTTTTCTAGGTGTTTGATCAATCTTCGTAGTTTAGTTTGTATTTGGGATAACTGAAACCTTATGCTTTTCAAAGAGATGAACATTATTCCTCTGCTCCACCGGCCTTTCATGTGAACAAAGCTTGAGAGCATCCACTGAGTTCTGGTGGGGGAGTCGTGAAGCACTGCGGGGCTAAGTGGCACGTGGACATTTGAACTCGCAGGCCCCTGGAGGTCAACGTGACTGTCTGTTTCTATAAAGACTTGGGGTTTCGAAACCTGGTAGGAAGTACTACTTTTTCCTAAATCATTTCTGGGAGTTAGATTTTATTTGATAACAATAGATTTGGTTCAAATGTGGTTGAGATCATAAAAATTCCTTCCCCTAAGTACATGAGGAGTTAATGATACAGCCACCTCTCGGGGCATGAATGCATGTTCCTCCATCGATCCCATGTTTTATGCACTATGCATCCTTTCTCTTGTGTAAGAATAAATTCTTAATTATGAAAATATATAAACTACAAAAAGCGGCCAGTGCTTCACTCTCAATTTCATTTCAGCACTAGATTGTAAGAGAAACAAATTCTGAATCAGAATTTTCCTTCTACTCTTCCATTTGTGATATTTCCTAGATATATCTAGATATGTAGCTATAGCTAGAGGACAAGCATGGTGTCATTGACAAGACTGAGCCTGTGGCTTCCCTCAGATCAGTCACAGTAAATCTCATATGTGGGTGGTTGTGTGTGGGGTGAGGTGTGTGTGTGGGGCGGGGGGTGTGGGGTGTGTGACAGCTTTTGTGAACCAGAAGGAATTCTGCTCACTCTATGACAGAGCGATGGCTTGAGAAAGCAGACTGACAGAGCCAGGTGAACTTACCAAGTGTAAACTGCCAACGAACTGTCAACTGCCAACATGAATTACACTCTCATCCGAAGGGAGTCTCAGATCTTCAATGTTTCAACACTCAGAAACTCCACTTTGACGACAACTTATGCTATGTTTTCAAGTGTGTCCCTGCCACACCTTTAGTGCTGATCAAAGCTAAGAAACACCTAAAAGTCAGAGAGAGGGGTAGATTGATTCTTTATTTGCATACACGTGCTTTCAATGTGCTTCTTTGGATACTAACGAGAGAGAAAGGGAAGGGAAGGGAGGGGAAATATGCTGAGGAAGATGAGTAGTGTGTTAGATAGCTGTCGTCACTTTTACTTTTATTATATATTTATCTTTTTATATTTTCAATGCTTGTGGGACTATAAAGAGACTTTTCCCAAGCTTTGACTCCCCCAAAGACATGCCAAACTTTAGGGGCTTTTTGCCAATATATGGTGGGAGGTCAGATGCTTAGAGACTTCCTCCCTGAAGGCAGTTGCCAGACTACTGTCTGGACCCACCACAGGGCCCCCTCCCTGCTGTTAAGGACAACTGGCTACTTCTCTCTAAAGGCTTATGACCATTAGCTTGGTTCCTGTAGGTGGGGTTTACACCCTACTGATAATGGTTTCATGGAGATCCAGAGAACAGGTCAAACCAGCCAGTGACATCCAAAGTTAAGCTGCCATCCTGAATCTGGGATCCGCCCATCTTGCCACTGGTATAGCCCCATTCCCTCCTCTTACTATTGCGTGTGCATCCCTAGATTGTCCCCCTCTCATTGCTGTTTGACCTGTAGTGCAACCCCTTCCTGTGACTTATGTCTTTACCTGTAATTAGTGGGCTTTCACCCCTCCACCCCCAAAAGGTATATAGGCCTGGGTTAGCAATAAAGAGCACTCTCTGGGCATCCCCCCTCTTTGCCTCTCATCAACTCCCTCTACTCTCCTGTCCTCACTCCCCTGTTCCCTTTCCCTTTGTCCTCCTTACCCTCCCCCTCTCTCCATGTGGACCAGCAAGCAGGACTGAGGTGAGCATGCTACCATGAGATGTATGACTCCATTATTTCAATCTCTTTTCTATGTCTCATGCTCTCTAGGGCAATACTATAATCTTTATATCTATATTAACTGTGCGATTGTGCCTATCGAACCCGTGATTAGTTGAGGGGGCCTGGCCCTCCCCCCACAAATGCTATATGCTCTCTGCACCTTTCATGATATGATCTGTTTTGTTTACCATACTATGAGCATAAGAATAACAATTTGAAATCCATTGCCATCAAATCAATTCTGATTAATAGAGACGGTAGTACTGAGTAGAACAATCCTGTGAGATTTCAAAACTGTAATCTTTATGGTAGCCATCTGCTACCACTTTCGCCTACTGGTGGGTTCAACCCTGGTGCCCTTCAGTTAGCAGGGGATTTAACCACACAGGATGCTTCTTTTGGGTTTCTGAGACTGCAACTGTGGACAGGAGTAGCAAACCCAACCTTTCTCCCATGGAGCTGCTGGTGGTTTCGAAATGCCAACCATGTGGGTGATAGCCGGATGCGTAGCCACTTCACCACCAGGGCTCCTTAGGTCTTCAGAATACTGGCCCTTTTTCTTTAATCTCCTTAACCTTTTTCTTTAATCTCCTTATCCTTTTTCTTTTATTGTCTTTCTTTCCTGCCTGCTTTCTTAGAGCTTTTTTATGGGATGGTGTCTGACAGACCCTCCCTGCTAGAGAATAAACAAGTTTGGAATCATTTTTTGGGTGGGCTAAACAACCAGTTGATATTTTGTTATCTTATTGAAAACCAGCTAAGCAGACTATTAGGAAAAATAGCCTAATAGTTTTCTACTAAGTAACAAAATATATCACTTTGGGGCTCGTTCCAAATATCTAAGAGAAAAGGAAAGCCCATAAGCTTAGCATGGATCTTCTGTCATTGTTAAAATGATGAATAGGAAGAAGATATCCTCTTGCACCTGCCACTTAAGCCTGGTTTTCTTTTCAACTGATATTACCGGACATGCTATCACCCAACAGCATTGGAAAGAGGTAGCCCTTTTCTCTGCCACACAGTTGAATTCTTAATGGAGCTTTTAAAAACTGTCTCCTCACTGCTCTCCTTTAAAGTCATAAAGAACAGATAATGCATTATTATTCAGTATTCAAATTTGCTAAAAAATTAAGAATTCCATGATCAGGGTAGCCAGGAAAGGAATTATACTATGAAAATACTGTCATATAAGACTATATTTTTACAACATTTAACATATTTTCTTCTTCTTTCCACTATTTTAGTGATCAAATACTAAAGGCTAGTATTCATGACTTGTTCCACCTATTTTTCTCTAAAGGCCTGTGACATTTGTTTAATCAACAGAGCATGATTATTTTTCTTGGTGAATAATAGCATATTTTTATTTTGAAGGATGTCAATCTTCCAATATCACTGGAGACAACTAGAAGCCCCATTTGTTCCTTCCAAGTATTTATAACAACTTGCAATTATACACTTACTTGTATACTTATTTTCAATATCTTTCCCAGTCTATAAGCTTTTGGAGATAAAACAATGTCTATTTATTCTCCAATATACATAAATATCATGTGTGTCTGTTGGGAGTGCTTGATAAATAAT
This sequence comes from Tenrec ecaudatus, assembly GCF_050624435.1. Classification (NCBI taxonomy): domain Eukaryota; kingdom Metazoa; phylum Chordata; class Mammalia; order Afrosoricida; family Tenrecidae; genus Tenrec; species Tenrec ecaudatus. The sequence goes on along the minus strand of NC_134539.1, from coordinate 24,334,817 downwards.
TGATTACTGAATGACTGAATGGTTGGGTGAATTTTCTTTTCGCTCATTTTTGGCTTAGCTATATTATTTACCAGCATCAAAAGAACTTCAGTTCATTAGAATACCTTGGCTCAGTCAGCCCTGCATATTTTAATTACTCCACTAATACATTATGGAGTTGTCCTCATAAAATGATTGTGAAATCCTTGAAAAAATACTCAACAAGTATTTGCATTTTCAATACAAATCTGAGGTATTTGCTGAGTAATTCTTCCCCAACTTTCCGAAGTCCTCATTTTCTGTCATATTTTTCATTTTCTGCTTCTGTTCCTTTAGTTACAGCTTCACTGCCACCTTTAGATCTCTGGAGCCTCCCAAAGTTTTGTTAACTTCTGCATACATTCATCTACAACATTTCCATATGCTTCCTATTCAGAATGTACTACAGAAGGAAATAGGATTTAGAAACATAAGTACCTAAGGAAATGTGGTTTGGGAATATAAAGGGGAAAAAAGTGTCTAGTGATAGTAATCAAAGAGTAAAATCCTATTACCATGTAAGAAAGGTGCATTTATATTAGATAGCATTTTTATTTGTTTGTTTGTTTGTTTTAAGAAGAGAAAATAACATCATGTCTGGGAGAGAGGCAAACAATTTTGAGTTTTGAGGGGACAAGAAAGAGATGAGTTAACTCAGAGCACCACATTGTTGAATTGGATTTCCACCATCAATAACCTTACAAAGTATCGAGTTTATTGAATAATTTCCTGTCACTACAATGGAAAAGCTCAGGCAAGGACAGAAAACAGCAGAACGTCAAGGGGTGCCTTCCCATGTCCATCTTCTGTCTCTGAATATGTACATCGGGATCAGACTAATAGTTTCAGTATTGACATGAAGTTTGTAGAATTACCTCTGATAGCAAAAGTAGTTCAATTGATTGACCTATCCATGGGGGCTTCAAAAAGTTATTGAAAAAAATGGAATGAAAAGGTAGTAGAACTTTTCTACAACTTTCTGAAGCAGCCAAATAGGACATTACCTAGGGAGCCTTACCTCCTAGATATCTGGTTCTATCTACAATAGGTAATGCTTAGCCAGGGATGCTCAGATAAAGGAATGGCTACCTAAGGACTCTTCCTCCTAAAGATAGTAGCCCCAATGATTTAGTCAGCAGGAAAATCATTAAATATATCAAATAAATAGCCTATGTTTTTATTCTTATCTCATAAATGGTATACCACCTATCTTGATCCCTCCAAATTACAATTATTTGTCTACATAAGCATTTTGGAAGTTTCTATGTACAGGTTAGAAAAAGAGAGAGACATAATTAGGAGAATCAAACTAAAATAAAAATATCTTAGATTCCAAAATCATTGTATTATTTTGGTACAGGACTATAGCAATAGTATTGTCCAAAAACAAATCATTAATTTTAATTTAAAAATATCATTGTAAATGTACACAACTCCTATATATTGAATCAACAAAAAATTAGTCCATCAAAAAAGAGCTGTACTCAACTAAATACCTGCTATTTTTTGAGTAATAGAATATAGATAGATATAGAGATACACACACATATAGCTATATACCCTTACAAATATTAGACATCCTAGATTCTAAAATTCTCAGGACAGTTCTGATTTGAAAACATCCCTTCCTATTAATCTCACAAATCATGAACCCTAGAATATCCAAGAAGGAAACGCTTAAACATTATTTCCTAATCTAAATTCTCTCTTGAACAGAGATATAATAATATATATTTTTAAAAAATGGTCCTTTGGCAGGTTTTCATTGGTTATTTACGATAAAACATCTCAATGTTCTATTAGTGGGCTGCCTTTCTTAAAAGATATGTACCCTGATTCCATATTCAGGTTTAGAGGCGTTTGAAATGCTTAGAAGAACCAAAGTAAAAGTAACTCTGAAATGTTCACAGTATCATATGAAGGTGTTCTAAAGGGAGTTTTTGGACATATTTATTATCCTGTGATTTCAATTTCCCCCACAAACTTTGTGAATCTCCTTTGTAGATCTACCCCACATGGAAGAGACCTTCCAGGGAAGGGAAAGGAAGTTAGAGACTTTGTTTAATCCTTATTAGCCCTGTTCTCTAGCCTCAGGTAGCAAAGCCTTCAAATCCCAAAGTCTTGCATATCCTGAAGGCTTTTAGGAAACAATCTACTTACAATGAGATTTAAATTTGATAAAAGGCACATGAAAATGGTGTATAACCTGATCATCTCAAGATCTGTTTCCCCCCAGACATTGGTGACATCAAGTTGGTTTCAGTTAGTAATCCTTTGAAAGCAAAATAGAGATACTTCAGATAGATTTTAAGATTGGTTCAGACATTAAAAAGGATGCTAATGAAATCCTAAAACACTTTATGTCAATGCCTCAAGACTTTTACCACTTGTCACATAAATGGAAGATGAATCTCACTCTCAGTGAAATGTGATCACTCCCTCACTATCACCTCCCTGTGTTAACCGATCAGGCTGCAGACTGCAACAAACATGAGCATATAAACTATAGACTCTACAAAGCCCAGAACCTAAATACAAAGATAATTTTTCTCTAACAAGGTTCACAAAATGCAAGTGTCAGAATTAATAAAGATAGCATTAAACCAAATAGATAAAGTAAATAAAATACAACACTCATTAAGCTGACCATCGTTTGTAAGTCATGATTACATAACTCAGAAATAATTGTGATGCAGCCTTACGTCTTAACCATGAAGTTTGTATCCATGCTTCATTCCACTTCATCATATTTCCATCCCAGCACTTAAACACACATGTATTTTGTTCCTCCAGTATTAAAGATATTCTAATTAGAACAGGCGAATCTGCATCAAGTACTATAACCACAATTCTGACTTGTAGATAGTGACACTATAACATTCATAGTGTTTCCCAGTCTATAAATCATAACAAGAGTGTCAGCGTCCTCCCATGGAGCAGCTGGTGAGTTAGATCCACCAACCTTACTACTAGCAGTCCAATGTATACACTACAGTGCAGAGCAAGGTGATATTGTTGATAGCCCTGAGAGAAAAGCATGTCTCAATGAATCTCCATCTTCTACTCTATCACCCTTGGGGCCTCACAGGACAGGTTTTAATTGAAAGATGATAAGCTGAAAAGGTGCAAAAAAAAATAGTGATTGCTTTTCATGCTGAAATCATGTAAGTACTCTTTTTTTTTTACCCTAACCCTAACCCTAACCCTAACCCTAACCCTAACCCTAACCCTAACCCTAACCCCATGTAAGTACTCTTGAGAGTAAATCGCAATTTAAATTTGTCGTGCATTCTTCCTGCCATCCAAAGTCTGTGGTTGCAGTGGCCCCAGCATTGTACCTGCTCGCACAAAATTGCTTGTTTCAAAGCTTCCATAACCACCCTCTTATGTTTTCTGGACATATCCTTGTGGTAGTTACATAATCTGGTAGCAATTTGGCACTTGAGAGGTTAAGAATGAAGGGGGTGGAGTCTAGTGTGTCAATCGGTTCTTAGCCAATTAGGCCTCGTTTGGGCATGGCCTTCTGAGAATTCTGGGAACTCCTGTTTTCCTCCTTGGAGGCAGGAGATTCTCTCTCTCTCTCTCTCTCTCTCTTTCTCTCTCTCTCTCTGCTCACCTTCTGTAAGACATTTCTTAGGAGAAACCACATGGAGCTACCTTGAGACAGTTAGAGGTTTGGAGCTGAAGGAATCACATGGAGACCCCTGCCAGCACTCAACGCTTACAAGGCCATTGGATCCATAAGACTTTGCACCCACTGGCCTGTGATCTTCCTTTATTCAGCATCATTGCATGTGTTTCGTGAATCTGAAGAAGATTTTATAGATTGGACATATGGACTAATATCAGACTTACGGACTTGATCTGGACTGAGCTGGGATGTTTTCTCAGTATTCAATTGTTCTTGTACATAAACCTCTTTCTTATAAACATGTGTCTATGAATTTGTTTCTCTAGTCTACCTGGACTAACACAATCCTCCTGTCTGCAGATGGATCTGCTCTAACCAGGCAACTGTTCTTAGCACATCATGGAGTATTCAAATGGAGTATTCTAGAGCATGAGCAGGATAAAAGAGGAATTTTGCTTTGTATATAAACTTTTGAACAGTCTCTTTCAATGCCTACTTTTTAATATTTAATTTTTAATTCTATGAAGCTAAAAAGTTATTCTACAAAGATGTTCCATAAAGTTAATTTTTAATTCTATAAAATTATTTTTTTAATTCTATGAAGGTAAAAAGAAAGCTGCTGGCTATGTGCAGCAGAACAAAGTAAATTTCAAAGTGGTATTGTTTTGTAGAGATGGCCCCACATCAATCTTGTTCTAAAGTTTACAACACTTTACCAAATACCCCGTGCTTTATCAGAGCACCTTACCCGCCCCGACCACTACCCAAATAACCACCACTGCCACCATCATGATTTGCAAAATTATCTCTAATTTGTCAGTTAGACAGACTCTTGAGTCAGACATTTGTTATGCCAATCTGACTCACAGTAACATCTATGTGTTAAAGAACTAAACATTGGCCATCTTCATGAGTGTTCATATGTTAGACCTCTTTTTCTAGCACCATTTCTGATAATATATATTTTTTGTGATCCCTAATGTTATCATTGATTAATTTTTAGAAAGAGAGCAATGGGTCTTCCATCCAACACTGTCTTAGTCTGGAAACTCTGTTCAAACCTCTCCAATATGGCGACCCTGTTAGCATTTGAAATTCCAATGACAGAGATTCTAGTATCACAATAATGTGTAAACTACCAGCATACAATAAACTGGAGGGAGAATAAATACATAAACAAGCAAACATGATTAAATAGGTATGCAAAAAATTGCTATGAGTATTCCAATTCATATGTTCATGGGTTTGTTACCAACAAAACTTATTTAAACATATCTCTGTATCAGGGAGTGGCTATATATAAATTGTCTTTGTAATGTACTTGTCTTCATCTCATCAGGTAAATGTCATTAAAGGGGATATTATTTTTGTTACAGGAAAATATAATGTTTAGGGCAGGACTAATAGCAAAATGTTAACAAATCTCTAGTTAACATCTTTCCAAATCATTGATGCTTGACAAAACATTGACGGGAATGCTACTCTAGCATAAAACAACAGTTTTTAGATGAATTCAGTATTTTACGAAAATCAGAAAGGCCTCAAAGATAGGCCTAGAGGGGAGTATGTAAATTTCACAAAAATTTGAGTAAATTAAAGCTGATGGATGGAAGAAGACCAAAGATTTACCATCGATACAAGAGCAATTGAAATTGGGATCTCACATAGTTTGACATTTTCAATTTTAAGCAACATCTTGGTCTCAAGGTTATATCTACATGGGGCTGCTCCAAATCTAAGGAGATCGGCGAGCTACTAGAGCTGGTCTTTCCGTCAATCTTTTGAGCCAAGGTAAACTTAATAAAGATGATTTCATACAATGGATCATAAGCTAGGACAAGTCTTGGATTTACCAGTATGATCACGAACTAGGTCCACTCAATCCAAAGGGCAACTGCTAGGTCAACTTCATTCAAAGCAAAGGGGTCAGCTCAGAAAATTATGGAGACTGTTTTTGCTTTGCTTTGTTTTCTTGCTTGTTTGTTTGAATTCCAAAAGGGAATATTGATAGATTTTTCTCAAAAGACAAAGGGCATTCATGGAGGTTTATTATGAAGACGTTTTAAGAAGAGCTGCACTGGTGAGGGGAAAAAAAGGTGAGTAGAGTTGTACCTAGGATTCTTTTTCCATCAAAATAATGCAATTGCTCATTCTTAAAGGATTACAAGGGTTGTCCTCTGAGAATTTATTGAGACCTCTTACCCTATCTTCCTTAAATCCTTGATCTTACTTCGTCAGATTTTTTATTTCTCAAAATTCAAAGAACACTTAAAAGGAATATAATTTGATTCCTGAGATAGTTAAGGTTTATTGTGCCAACCTGACTAATAAACACATGTGGAATTAATTGAAGGGCGGGGAGCTAAAGGGCTCAGTGAGCCTCGCCTTTCTTGTTCTCTGGTCTCTTGCTCTCTGATGGTCAGGTCAGGGTGCAGCTGCCTTAGCCAGTTCCCTTTTTCAGCTGGCAAGGCTCACTTCCTGCAGGACATCCCTAAGGAGAAACCACCTAGACCTACACCGATGCAGCTGTGTGGAGACCCCTACCAGTACTGAGATGCTTACACGTTCACTGACTCGGCTTTCCTCCTGCAGTCACCATCATTAAGTGTGTTTTGTGGGATTGAGGAGGACTTTGTAGATTGGTGTTGGACATATGGGCTAATGTTGGACTTATAAGCTTGGACAGCACTGGGTTGGTATGCTTTTGGAATATACACTTAGCATTTATATAAATCTCTAGCTTATGCATATATAGGTTTTGCGGATTTGTTTTCTAATGTACCCAGACTAACACAAGGCCCACAATGATGTCACACGTCTTTTTTATGATTTAAATGGAAGAGCACAGCATTCTTTGGGGAAAGGTTGGAGAGACAGAAGCACGTTCAGAAGAATGTTAAGAAACTACAACTTGACATTTATATACGTTTGCTTTATTAAGATCTCTCTGATTTTGTGCCAACAAATCTGAATTTCCTTCATATACTCCTTTTAATATATGAAGTGATTGCATAAAACATACACTAACTGATATAAGCCAAAGAAACCAAACTCACTGCCATCAAATCAATGCTGACTCATAGAAACCCTAAAGCAGTGGTTCTCAACCTTCCTAATGCCGTGACCCTTTAATGCAGTTCCTCGTGTTGTGGTGACCCCCCAAAACCATAAAATTATTTTCATTGCTACTTCATAACTGTCATTTTGCTACTGTTATGAATCATATTGTAAATATGTGATATGCAGGAAGTATTTTCATTGTTACATATTGAACATAATTAAAGCATAGTGATCAATCACAAAATAATATATAATTATATATCATGAAATATTACTGTTAAACACATTTTTCCGATGGTTTTAGGTGACCCCTGTGAAAGGGTCATTCAACCCCTAAAGGGTTCACAACCCACAGGTTGGGAACCACTGCCCTATAGACAGGGTAGAAATGCCCCAATCAGTTTCTGAGGTGTAACCCATTATAGAAGTAGAAAGTCCAGTCTTTCTTCCATGTAGTGGCTGGTGTTTTTGAAATGCTGGCCTTGTAGTTAGTAGCTGAATGTATAAGCACTATATCACTACTATATTAAATATAGCTATAGTAAGCAAAATATGTAATTTTATGTACATATAAGAACACTGGTTTAGTGCATGGTAATTTTATATATTTATATGATCTATTTTAATACTTTTTATTTTGTAAGATTAATTTAAAAATTCTATGCCTAATAGCCTTATTAAATGCTATTCTCATATCTCGCGACAGAGTATTAGTTGTGCCTTTGTCTTTGGCCATATACTTGCTTCACTTTAGTTCCATGCTACAAATTGGAGATTAGCCCTGGGATGCAAGCTGCCTAAAGAATTCTGTACAGCAACTTATTTGTTTGCAAAGTTCTTGAACTATGAATAAGGGTAAAATTTCAAAGCCAAAGCATGGGGGAAAAGCTGGAGAAAAGCATTTTTATGCTAATGGCCATAGCAGTGATTGTAAAGCAGAATGCTCACAGAATGCACCATGGAGATGCTAAATAATATTTATGGAGCATATGGGGCTTGCATAGCAGAAGCAAAAATGTTCTTTTCTCAAATTCTCTTTGCCAAATTACTTTGGGCATTAAGGAAAATGCTGAAGTTTCATTGGGACTGTGGACCAAAATCCTGACCAATACCAGTGCTAGGATTTGTCACCCCCAAAGTTAACTAGCATAGAGACATGCTAGAATGCTTCTGGATAAACAATATTTTATGCACATGGTATAGGGGTGCTCTGAACAGAGAAGGCGGGACAAGGAATAGCCATTTGCCTCATAGCTGTTTTAATTAGAGAAGTTTAGGAAATTCTTGATGGAGTCCATTTTGTTTCAGTTGTCAAATGAATACTCCTTTTTTAGTCCAAAATTGGTCCTCCAAATTTTATTGTAACAATCCGATGAATAAATTAATTTGGGGGAAATAGAAATTGTAGTTTTGCTTTAACCTAATAAAGATAGGACAAAGACATCCACCTTTTTGGATGTGACCTGTGTTTTGAACTAGCAATGCTTCACTAATTCACTAATTCTCTTATAGGTAGAAGCTGACCTTTGTTTTATTTTCCTGAGTAAATTAATGAAATATATAAATAATGTACTAAGCTGGAGCTCTTAGCTCATCTGCTGCCAATATATTTTATTACTAAACGGATAAGGAACTTGTGCTTAAGAAAATCTAGGTAACTTCCCAAAGTTGGAATTCAGTTTGTCCTTAGAGGCCTTAAAAGTTTTCAATTTGTTACTGAAATTTTCAATTTGTCACAGAGATGTAAAATGTGCCTTTTAAATGGTCTCATGCACATCAAACATCATGTCAATTGGGTTATCAGGAAAATCTATAGGGATGATTTCAGGATGACTGAAACAATTCCTAAGTTCACGTTTATATTCCCAAAGAAATCTTGCTTCTGTCTTCACATGTGTATATTGTAGATGTTGAAGGTTATGTTTTTTAGTTTTTAGTGAGGTTATTATGAGGGGTATAAATGTTGTTAGATAAGAAAACCAGCTCCACTGTATAAAGAAAAATGGCCTATGCGTTGACAGGCAGTCACCAATGACTGAACGTGGATTTGGGTAGTGTAAAAATATAAATTTAGAAACTCAGAAGAAATTTCATATTTTCATTGCGTGTCCCTAGGAGCTTCAGAAGAAAATCCCTCTCATGCCACTCTTGCAGAAAAGGCAGAAAATGATCCCTGCTACCAGAAAAATGAGAGGTTATTTTCTCATTTGGGGTGAATGAACGATACCCCTTGATTCTGAAATCAATGCAGCTACTTGATCAAAGTCCAAGTCTGGAAATAGCATAAGCAAAGAGGCATAGTCTCTAAGATATTACTATATCTATGATAATACTCTATTTGTTGTTATTGTAAATTGCATTAACTCAGTGATAATTCAATCAGCATTACATGTAACAGCATGAAACATTGCCCGGTTTTGATCCAGCTTCATGATCTTCAGTGTATTTTAATCCATCGAGGTGTCTATTGTACACTGCATAGCAATTATGAAAGACAGGGTTTTCCAGAGAAACAAAACCAGGACACAATTAATATACTGGAAATCCTTCAACTCAGGAGAGTTGCTGGGTCCAAGGTCAAGGAAACAGACAGCTGAGTCTTCCCTATGGCAATGCAGGCAGTCCAACAACAGGCAGCAAACAGCAGGGAGGGTCACCAACAGCCAGCAGCTCAGTTGCTTAGCGAAGTAGGCCTGGAGAGGATATTATTGAACTCAAGCAATGCAAGAGGACAGGATTTGACAACATCAAGGTCAAGCAATGTATACATAAGCAGCATGGTGACTCAGGTCTTGAAGGAGCCTTAAGCTCTAGTGACACATCCACAGGTTGGCTGTCCTGCAGGTAGTGTACCTCACAAATTGAGGCAGAGAACTAGCTAAAGCAGCCGCACAGTTGCTCTGATCAACAGAGAATAAGAATATCTGTTTGTGTTCCAATCAAACAGTGACCTTGTTAATTAATCCCACATGTTCCTATGGGCTAGGTTGGCACAATAAACCTATCACACCAATGCAGCGGCTCTTCTCTCAGCATTATATCAGAGGATATTATATCTTGTGACTCAGACTGCTTTCATTAACTTCAGAATTAGATCATCCAACCTTTCTTCCTAGTTTACCTTAGTTCATGGAAACCAGAAACATGTGTTCATGAGTGACACTGCTGCTCTTCAAAATATTGGTGGCATCAAGCAACTTGCAAGTATGACAAAGTGACAGAGAAAGGGGTAAACACCCTGTTTAGTTTCATTAAATTAGATACTATAATTCATCCTTTTCTATAGAAAATATGTTTTCAAATATTTTCTATTAGGGAAAAACATATTTTGTGGTTATTCCATCCTGGATAACACATATAACAATAACTAAATCCTATGTGAATCTATTTCAAGCAAATGCTTCTTTTATCAATAAGTTCACAAATATACTCATATTGAATATCATAAATCATAGCTTTTTCCTTGGCTTATTTGTTGAAAATGTCATAGTAATAAATATGTTTTCCTTAATGTACTTCCTCTCTTTTTCACTATCAGGTGAGTGAGAACATGATTTATTTGAGGAAAAATGTCTATCTTACTTTTCTTCTAAAGAATTTTCTATTAATAATTATTGTATTTACATCAAAACCCTACCTTTTCTATATATGCATTTACAAAGAAAAATATATGTACATAGATCTAGTTCCCCGACATCATATATAAATATATTTACATCTGTGTATGCCTATATTTAGACCTTTGTCTCCTAGTTCTTTCCTCTATTTCTTTTTATGTTCCTCTTGTCCCACTATCATGTTCAGCCTTCATTTGGGTTTCAGGAATCCTCTCGGTTACATTGTCATCGATCCAGCCCTGCCAGACCTCCTACACCCTCCTTACCACTAATTTTGGATCACTTGTTGTTCCCTTGTCCCTGAGTTTGTTAACACCCACTTCCTTTCCTCCACTTCCCCTTCTCTCACGAGCCCTCGGAACTGTCATCCCATTGTTCTCTCTTTTGGCTTGTTTATCCTGCCTATCTCTTCCAGGTAGATATGCAGTGAGAACAATATGCACTATCACAAGACCGAGTACAATGAAACAACAATAGAAAATAAAACACTAACTACAACAACAACAACAACAAACCCTATAAATAGTTCAAGATCTCTTTGTTGTCCTTTATGAGAACTTTCCAGTCGAGTCTGATGGGATGCTATGCCCTGGTCCCACATCTATCCCTGACATTCCCTGGAGACTTCATTGTTCTGCTTCCCCCCACTGCTCTGCTGCATGCCCCCAGTGGCTGGCTTCAGCATAATGGGCTCAGGATTAGTATTAAGGAGACAGATGGACAGTGGGCCCCTGTTCAAGTACTCCCTCAACACAAGAACATTTTGTTCTAACAATTGATCAGTCTGAGACGCTCACCTCCCGGCATGATTGCTGAAGACAATGAGTGCACAAAGCAAATGTGGTGAAGAAAGCTGATGGTTCTCGGCTACTAAAAGATATAGCATCTGGGGTCTTAAAGGCTCGAAGAAAAACAAGCAGCCATCTAGCTGAGAAACAACAAAACACACATGGAAGAAGCACACCAGCCTGCAGTTGGAACTGACTTGCTAGCACCTTACAACCAGAAGTAGATGCTTCTCCTTACTCATGGTTTTAAAACATCAACTGTACAGTTATATAAATTGAATTGTGGCATTGGAAAATAAAATGGAATGTCCCAAGGATTTTCAGAAGAACAAAAAGTCCGTTTGGAAACAAATAAAACATAATTGCTTTAATTATGAAGAAGGGTGTTTGGGTGATGCCAGATCGCTTTCTCTGGACACGTCACCAGGAAAGATCAATCTTTCAAAGGGCACACCATGTTTGGTAAATTGTAATTTCAATGAGAGTAACTGGATTGATAGCGAATATGAACATTATGCAGGAATAAACAGAGGAGAAGGAGACGTCTCTTGTTCCCACCAATGATCTCCTTGACTCCTTAATGCTAAAATCCTTCTGGAAACTGAGAACAGATCTAAACTGAGTACAGATTACAACGATTAAAGCAATTCTCTTTAGCACCTTCCACCTTTCTGCCTCCCTGAAGAGATTTAGTTACAAGACCAACTCTGGGAGGAGTTTTTTCTACATGATATTTCCCTACTGTCTTGTACACATTCAACACAAAGTTTTTATTTCTTTTTGTAGAGTCATATACAAAACAACCACACCATAACACTAAACTTTAAAAGAGAAGTGACCAGTAGAGGTAACTGAATACAAACAAACAAATAAATCCACTGTACCTTCATAATCATACTATGAATTAAGTAGGAGGGTTTACTTGGTCCCATATTAAAGATGATGTAACAAAGAATAAAGAAAGGCAACTAAGATTTATATCATGAGCGGGGGACTCTGTCAGGTACTTTATATATATTATCTCATTTGATTCTCATTAAACCTATTAATATTGATATAATCTCCTCCAGTTTAAGAATTGAGACTTAGTAAAATATTCTATCAGAGGTCACAAGTTTATAATAAAGGTTGTCCCTCCTAATTGAAAAGCCATGTCATTTAAAAATTATTATTCATTCTTGAAAGCCATGTCATTTTTAAATTGTTATTATTTATTCTTGAAAGATACAGCTTTTGTGAATGCTCTGTGTATTAGACAAACCCTCATCTCTATCTTGTTCCGTAAATAGAAAGATATCTTGAGTATGTTTAATCCCATGTTTTGCATATCAGGCAGACCACCTGAGTTTTCACTAACAAAATTGATGTTCATTATAGTGTGTTTAGTAAAGGTCTAACAACAGAAAAAAACTGGGACATGGGATAACCAACATAAATGCAGTGTTTCATTGCACTCAAAACATTTTTGTCAACATCATTTAGAAGAGTATCAAACATTTATTATTACAATGGAATTGAGTTGAGGTTTGAAGGAGTTATGTCTCAGATGATCCTTAAATCATTCAGTTGATTGCTACCAAGAATCATCTCCCTTTAATGATTTAAGTAACCACATGTTTTGTGATCAACAAAAAATCAGTTTTACTCTTTACTGTTTCAATTAGTTTCAGTATCTCAGTAGTTAAGGAAAGAGTTAACTTTAATATTTGCTTCCTGAACAGCTTTGTTTCTGTACTAGAAAAGGCAAATTAAACCTCTCCGTGTAAGAGCCTCGTAATGTACAATTTTTTATATGTACAGAATAAAACCATTGGAGCGAACAGGAATGCAAGCTCACTGGTCAGACTGTTTGAGTGTGAATTCCTATTTGGACAATTCCTGGTTAGTTAGCATATGCAGATCTTATTCTACATCTGGGTTTCCTCCTCTTTCAAGACTATCAATAATAACAACCTTCCCTAAATAAAAGAACCCTTTGTTCTAACAAATTGGCATTCTGTGATGCTCAAACCTCCACCCTGCTACATGATCACTGAAGATAACATGGGTGCATAAGCAGATGTAGTGAAGACAGAGGATGATACCCAGCTATTAAAAGATATAATGTCTGGGGTCTTAAAGGTTTGAAGATAAACAAGCAACCATTGAACAGTGAAGCAGTAAGCCCACATTCAGACCAGGCAATAGGCATCAGAAGATTCCAAACAAACAGTAAACAGACAAAAATGCATTGGTGAGAATGGAGGGGGTCAGAGCAGAGACCCAAAGCCCATTTGTGGACAATGAACTTCCCCCCACAGAGGTGTGGCACAGGGAGGGGATGAGCAAATCAGGGTGCAGTAGAGCACTAATAGATCACGCAATATATGTCTGGTCCCTTGAGACCTCCTAATCCCCTACTCTCATGACCCCAGTGCTGCTTCCCACTCTGGACTAGACAGGAGCATGCACATAGGTACAGGAAAGAGATAAAACTCACAACACTCAGAACCCAGGGACAGGAATTGGAGTAGAGATACCAAAAGGGTAGAGGGAAGGGGAAAAGCTGGGGGATAAAGCTGGGCACCAAACACAATGAATGGCACATAACCACACGCCCCCATCCAGGGGAAGAACAACAGAAACCAGAGGGGAAGGGAGACAGCAGTCAGTGTGAGATTTGAAAATAATTGACAAATATTTGAAAATAATTGGGTGGGGTGGGGGAGGAGGGAGGGGAACAAAAAAGAGGAGCTGATCCCAAGGGCTCAATGGAAAGTAAATGTCTAGAAAAGAACGACGGGATGTATGTGGTAAGATGTCGGATATAATAGATGTATAAATTGCTCCAAGAGTTGTAAGAGCCCCCAGTAAAATGATCTAAATAAGAACCTCTTTAAGTGATCAGGAGATTTACCTACTATAGTACAAAGATGCAAATTACTTATAAGACTGCTTGGCCTACGATAAATGTCAACATGTATTAGCTTCTTTTATTACTATTATTTTTTTAAACAATGAAATAATCTTTATAAATGTAGGGATAGTTGGAGTAGAATCGCGGAAACTCATGCAGCATGAGGACCCCACCCTGCTGTATTCGAACACCCTTGACACATACTCTGTCACTTCCAAAGTCAGTGCTAATGGGGTTTCGATGTTCCAGTTCTGTGGGGCATCCTTTGCACGTTGAAATCCAAACTGCTCTTTTGCAATTTGCAGCCATATAGCTGAATTTCACCACCTGTGAATACATTGACCGAGTAAACCCATTCTCATAAAAGAGTGCACTTTTAAAAACTAAAGGCAGCTAACACGTTCCTATGAAATCATTACTTTAAACTGAAATCTTGTGTTTTTCTTTTGCTTTCCTGTCAATTGACAAATTTATTTTTGACTTTCAATTGCTCTCATCTTCATTACACAGGGAGAATGTGTGCCATGATGTTGTCAGAGCAGAGAGCACAGAACAGTGGCTCTCAACCCTTGCTGCATGTTGGACGATTTGGAGGGCGCCAGCGCTATGGGGCAAGCGTTCCACCTCCAGCGAGTCACATTGAATTGTTCTGGAATGTGCGCCGTTTGGAGAAATCACTGGTGTGGACATGAAAACACTGAATTTAAAGTGAGAAATACGGCTGTGTGGTTTTGAGAGAGTGTTTGATCTCTTTGAGCCTCCATTTCATGTATTTGTTTATTTATACAGCAAATAGTACCCCAAACTTAGTATGACACGCTTATGGGTCAGGCAGGCACATAGTGCTTCAGACATGGAAAGTTCACCTTCCACTTGGGAGACCTCGTGTCATTTCTCACACGAAGACACCACCCTTCCAAAAGTAGACGCTTACTAGTTGCCGTGATCGGGAACCGGATTCAGCAAGATGACGTAGATGAGAAGGAAAAGCCTGGTGGTCTACTTCTGAAAACTGCCCGATGAAATCTCTCTAAATAATGATAGTCTGATCTGCAACCAATCATGAGTACGAGGCACAACATGGCATTGTTTCATTCTGCTGTGCTCAGGGCTGCCCTTAGTTGAGAACAGACTAGGCAGGAGCTCAAAACAATATGGACCAGGCACCTTCTGAAGGGAAGAAGACTGATGAAATCCCAAAGACACATGGAAGCACTTAATCCCATGCAGACACCAGTCTCCAGGACCCCGAGACCAGAAAAAAATGAGATGGTGCCTGGCTCTCCCTACCAACTACTCTGAACAGATGCATTGATTGGGAGACAAAATTATAATAAAACTCAAAAATAAGTCATAAAAGAGCCAGCCTTAAGAGTCAGATAGAAACAGGTTGATCCCAAGTTTAAGTCAATTTTTAGGTCAGGAATTGAACTCATCCCTGCGGGAGAGCAATCAACTATATCAGATCAAAGGGTGGCATTTACCCTATAGCTAAGAGGAGGGGGTTTGAATAGGAGGGAGGGAAACAGGAAACTTAGGGAGAAAGAGAAATTTTGAGTGGTACATTGAAAGGATTGCAATGGATGAGTTGAAACAGAGTTTGTATCAATTGTCGAATGTAAGACAGATGATCTGTTCTGTAAACTTTCATGTAATTAACAATAAAAAGTAAAAAAAAAAAGAAGAAAGACAATGTGAGCCAGGAATTTGGCTAAGCAGAGGGATTATAAAAAAATGAGACACCGTTATTGTTTTCCAAGGGAAAGCTAGATAATAATCAGTAATCACCTACTGGAGAATATTATACATTTAGATGAGTGCTATAAAAAGGGACAAGGCTCTATGATAATCAACCATGGGAAAAAAAACAAAACGAAACCCCAAACTAAAAAGTCTGACAGTCTTTACTGGGGAAAGGAAAGAAGTTTGTCTTACATCCAGAAACAAAAGGTACCTAATGCAGAGAGTAACGTTTTGTAACTAAGCACACACAGGTTTAAAAGAACACTTTCTCCCCAAGACTAAAATCGACCACAAGTTTCCCCGATCTCTTCCGGGTACAAAATTGCTTCTACTTTCTCTGAAGAGTTCATTTTTCAGGGATGGATGGTCGGGGAGACAAAGACTTGCCATCAAGCACACTGAATTGAGGGGAATATGGCAGCCTGGTTCTCTTCTCAAAGACACAGCCCAGAGCAGGAAACCTGCCAGGTACAGCAACAGTGGACACATCCAGGCCAGAACATGGCCTGATATGGTACTCTCTGACCTGAGAGATGCATAATGGTTTAGGAGTTTGACTGCAGTTCAAACCCACCAGCTGCTCCTTGGGACAAAGATGAGGCTTTATAGATGTATGAAGATTGCCTCTGACCTGTCTGGTCACTGTAAGTCTGAATTGACTCATTGGCAAGGAGTGGGTGAGAGTAAGTGGACATCTGAAGAAAATGGGAAGGAGTAAATATTTTTTGGGGGAAAGATGTCCTCCATGGTAAGACTTTTCCTCATGAAAACCAGGAAAAAAAGGCATGTTATTTAGCCATTCTCTCATTTTGGCTTAGGGAGAATGAGTATTTTAAAATCCTAAAGGGTCCAAACAAGTACCGTATATACTCGAGTATAAGCCAACCAGAATATCCACTGAAGCACCTATTTTTTCCAAAATATGTATAAAAATGTGCTGAAAACTTCAGCTTATACTTGAGTATATATGATACCTTTCAAGCTTTAAAATGTATGTACACATCATGTTAAAATGCAGATTCTGATCCTAAAGGCGGGACTGATATTCCATATTTCTATCAAATCTCCAGGTGATGATGGGGCCACATGAGTACTCTATCTCATTTTACACATCACATAAAAATGATTTGTTTAGTGTAATTATCAGAATTGTGTTCACTACAGTGATGCACTACCTCTTCCTGCATTTAACGCCAATGCCTTTCCTGACAATCTTTGGACTATTAAGACGTGATTAGGTATTCCTGGTATAACTGATTGAACATTCAATCAATATACCTATTTTACCTTAGTCATTTCTTTTATTGGTTTCCTTGGTAAAGAATACAAACCCTGGGAATGATGAACCATTTCAAAATTCCTTGACAGTCATTCTGTCCACCATCTTGTTGCTTGTCTGGCCATTAACCAAATACGCTCACCATACCACTAAGCACCCCTTATTCAATACACTCAGAAATCTCCATTGATTAATGTGTCCAAACAATAAATTACATAGCCAAAAATCAATATTGTGTTTTTAATATTCTCTGAAAAGACTGCTGATTCCTCAACTCCAAAAGGAGACTAAAAGATTTGTAATTTTGTACTCAAAGTTGGTGCCATGCACAGAGCAAACAGATGATTTATATTATTTTTTACCGAAGAACTGACAGAGTAATCATCTCACAGTATACTAATTTAGTCTAAATGAAGGCACAATCCTTCTGGAGTTGCTGTTTTAATTTGAATCTATAAATCTAAACAAAGGAGGAAGATGGACTTGGGAGAATTGGCAACAATGCAATTGTCATAGGTGAGAAGTAGTACCAGGATTGTCTTAGAAGTTATATTGTTATTCACCATATTTTATACTGCAAAAAGAAAGGTCATGAAAGGCAGACGGAGTTCTATGCCTCGTCCAATGTGTTAGTGATCGAGCTAGTGCAAACACCAATTCCTAGTCTCCTTATTAGGTTGACTAGAAATCCAAGGATCAGAGTTCTAGTCCTAAGTCTGTACTAAAGATTTCTATTTTCTAAAGTTTTATTTTTTTTTTTTACCTAGACTGTAATTCTTCAGAGAACTAATTTAGATGTGACCTGCTCTGGATTCCTGGAAGCCAACAGTAATTTGCACTACCTCATTGTAATCTAAGCAACCCTAGATAATCTGACTACTTAGTTTTATGACTAACTGAATGTTAATATAATTTGGTAAGATAAATAAATTATTATCTGCATATTAGTGGGTTAGTTTTCTCCAATCATAATAGTTAAATTAAATGACTATTATTTTTATAACTAATATAAAATAATAGGGCAATAAATGTCTCATGAAAATCAAAACAACGAAAACCAAGAAAACCATTATCTGGTTTACTTAAATCCCAAATCATAAAAATCAGAAGTTCTGTTTCCACATACTTTAAATCTCAAGAAAAAAATCATGGCACCCAACGTGAGAAGCATGACAG
Organism: Tenrec ecaudatus; assembly: GCF_050624435.1. Classification (NCBI taxonomy): domain Eukaryota; kingdom Metazoa; phylum Chordata; class Mammalia; order Afrosoricida; family Tenrecidae; genus Tenrec; species Tenrec ecaudatus. The sequence goes on along the minus strand of NC_134539.1, from coordinate 24,316,609 downwards.
CTATAACTCCCATGCTGATACAACGTTTTCAGATTCCTTAGGCCTTTTCAGTGCACTTAGGTAAGGGCTATATTCATACAGCAAATATTGTGTGTGTGTGTGTGTGAGAAGGAAGCATCGATTATGAAGGCACCTGTTTTTGCTACGAAGCAAATTCTTTTTTGTACTCACTAAAGCACATTGAAAACACTCCTTTGATACTAACAATGCATTTCACCCTAAATCACAACAGTAGGTGAGGGATGGAGATGCACAAAAATCTGCTTCTCCCTTAGTTCTCCACACAGGTAAGAAATGGGCAGCTTTGTGTTCACCACAACATGCAAAGCCTCCAGAAACCAAGGATTATGCAGTGCAAAGCCCCAGATGTGTCATCTGATACCCACAGGAGGAAACGCATGGACACCTACCATTCTCCCTTGGTTCGTCTCCTCAGCCTAGAGTGGGGATGAGCCGGGCTTCTTGGAGCCATGAAAGCAGCACGGTGTCTAGTTACCTTCCCAGATGGGAGTCAAGGACTATTAACCAAAGAGCAAGGCTGGGACAATTTTCAAAATCCCCACATTTGTAACTTATCATATAGCAGCATGCTTTTCTAAAAAAAGAAATGACTTGAGTGTTTGTTTCCAGAGGCATCAAGGGAGGGATTGGAGATAGTGTCTCTGTCTTGAGTTAAATGTGGAGAAGAATCCGCCAGGGTTGTGTTGGTGGCAAGTGCTATGAAGAGAGAAAGTCGTTGAGAGTTCTAGAACTCATGAGGTCATGCATCGAGCTCTCTGGGTAGCTCTATGCAACTGTGGACCATATTTCAACCAGAACTGAGTGCCCCAGATTTTAAAAAGAAAGAAAAACATTTCAGGGAAAAGGTGGCTTAGAGTTCTGAAAATGCTCTGCTTCTCTGTGTGGACATAATGAAACATCCCCAGAGTTCACCTGCACCTTGCACCCCTACAGCCTCCCTAAAAACAAAGCAGACTGATATCCTGTTTAAGTCCTCTAGTAACAAATAGTTCTAAGACTAACAGTCGGAGAGTAATAAAAATGATTCGCCAGGAAAAGGTAAAGCAAACCCTACCACGTCTGACTTCAACGACATCATCTGCTGGATAAAAGCCACAGTGTGAAAAGAAACCGTGCTGTCTGGCTTTACACATTTACAAAGTAGGAACAATTTGCAAAACCCTACAACTAGCAGAGATGAAAGCCATGTCAATGCCCAGGAGCTCTGTTGTTATGTTGCCTCAGTGTTCTTCCTATGTTGCTGTGACCCTAGGGAATTCAGATCATCAAGGGAGGTGACCGAATCAGGAGGAGAGACCCCAGCTCGCTGGAGTGAAGTCGGCAGCAGCTGTCAGCGCATGGGTCCTAGAGGCACACACGGTGCTGATGTGCAAGCTCCTTGCTGCTTGCTGATTACGCCGTTCTTTCCAGGTGAGCCACCATCCTGCTCTCTTTGCCCAGCCAGGCTCCACACTCAATCAAAGGATGGCATCTATCAAAACACTTGAAGAACCTGGATGACGGCTGCGTGGTGCATTTTGCATACTGATTTTAAAAGAGATTGCCATTTAAATCACTGAAGTCTCTTCAGTAAGCAGGATCCCCATGGGATTCCAAGTGCAAAGGAAGCCACGCTCCATGTGTTTTATACTCTTCTCGGCGTCTTCCATCTTGACAATTAGGTAGCTGTCTCCAGCCCAAATATGTCTGTGACTGCAGATTGACTGACGGTCTCTTATAGTTGCTGGTACTGAATCTTTGCATTGTTGTTGTTGTTAGCTGCTGTTAGGTCAGCCCCTGGCTGCGGAAACCCCGAGCACTGTGGAATCAAATGTGTCCCAATCGAGTGCCATGGCCATGATCTTTCCCGGAATGGACTTTGGCAATCGATAGGGTGTCTGTTGGCTGGTTTTCAGAGACAAGTTGCCTGGTTTTACTTGCTTGTTTGTCTTCGCATGGAATTGACTATAAGATAATTAGTGTGTAAATCAACGTATAAAGAATAAGTGCACTGCCTAAAATCCCATGAGACAGTAGAAACCACTGTCATCATCACAGAGGGTAAGTCAAAAAGCAACACTCTCAAGTTTCCAGTTCGTGCCCGTTAATATGTATTCAAAGCAGCAAACGCTTCGATATGCCTCTATGATCCGGGGATGTTTATCAATTAATCAAGGGGGGTTGAGGAGTGCCCAGAAGGCCTCAGATTGAATTCAAGGCAGAGCATTGAGCACAAAAAGTGACAGCAACTTTTGTGGATTTGTGTGATTTCCAAGAGGGAACCTTCACAGAGTGTCTTGAAAACACGGGATGATCAAGGCAACCCATTAAGAAGGAATGTTAAGAAACATGAGTGCCGAATTAGTGTGGAAAATGTTTTAAAAAAACATGGCACCAAACTTGTTTTCTTGTTTGTTTCTATCCCTATAATGCACCTGCTTATTCTTCCTGTGTAGCAAGGACAGTCCCATGGAATTTCATAGGGAAGCCTTTCCCTATCAAATTACAGTCCCGCTCTTGACAACAAACTTAAACACCGTTCCATGGGAACATGATTTGAGTTCCCTGAGTATGAAAACCTGCCATTTTGATGTGGAGAAGCAAAACTAGTGATATCTATGAATGTATATATGGAGAGATGCTTGTATCAAGAAAACGACTCACATAGTTGTAGAAGCAGGCGAGTCCAAGTCCCTACAGGCTCTCCGCTCCTGGGTCAGATGTCATCCTGGAGGGTCTGAGCAGCACACGTGCTAGCCTGAGAAGCTCCATGAGCAAGAAGACCAGAGGCTGGTGGCTGTCGAGGCTGAGGATTTCAAAGTCAGCATGTCAGGCTGAGGGCTGCAGAGTAGCTGAAGACAAGGTCAGCAAGTCCGATGGCAAGTGTCTGTCTCCTCCCAGCTTCAGCAGACAAGATGGCGAGCTGCTGACCCAAATCCAAAGAACCAGAGTTAGAAGAGCCCAAGGTGGGCTGCAAATCCAGGAAAAAACAAGCAGGCTTTTCCTCGCTGTCCACTTATATTGCATGCCGACCAGACCCACAGGAATCTTCCTCTCTAATGATTGCGTCATCGCTGTGCCCTGAGTTAGGGTATTGCTTCCTACCTTGATCTTCTTACCACGGATTAGCTGTGATGATACTGTGTTCGATCAGGCCTTCGGGGAGTGAGTATACAGTGTTAAGTGTGATCATTGGGATCCCTGGCTCAGCCAAGTTGCCGTATCTCGAGCACAGTCCACCGGGGTCTGGAGACTTTGTGCCTAACACACGCACATGAGCTAAAGATAAACTAGAAAAGTTCATCAGTCTGTACAAAGTATGATAAATAGAAGAGCTAACTTCCGTGTCAGGATCCTAGGGAATTTCGTGTAATTTTAGAAGTAAAAGGATGGTTAGAGCTGATCTTTTATGAATTGTACAGAATAAACATCACACAGGGTCAGTTCTGGAAGCCAGCAAGCTTTCTTTCCTGGGGTTCAGAGTGAGAGATGGAGTCTCATAGAAGATGGCAGAAGGACCACAAGGAGGCACTTATTCTTCAGGACTTAGTGCCCCATGCCACCCCTACCCACCCAGGCCCCTCTCATGTACGGCTGAGGTGCAGCAGTGTTTGGGCAGCACTCTGTGAGTAGTTGTTAGACAAAGACAAATGCAAGTGGAGGCAATGTTTTCTTTCTTCAGCAGACATCGAGAGGGGGACCGGATGGGAAAATTTCTTCCTTGACAGTGAATATTTGGAGACAATGGGAGGGATAAACCCAGTCTTATGGTTCTAGGCAGCATTTTTCCCCCGTAACCTACCTAAATCATCCCATTACACTGCCACCATTGTAGCGCACATTTTACTTAAATGTTTGCTTAGTTGTCTATTATCATTTCTTGCTTTGACTTGCAAGTGTGTACAGCTTCCACATGAACGTTCCATTTACTTTCACATAAACATGTTTCTGTAGGAGTCTTTCCTCGCTATGTATGTCAATTAAGTGTTCAGGAAAATTAAAGCATTTTTGAGATTTGCATAAGAAGTAGATGCATGTGCTTGCATATAAATGTTTTTGTTTTTTTTTCCATACAGGAAACATTTTCTAAATAGCAAAATGGTGTTTTGCTGCTTTAATCTAGACATAAGAATTAATTCCTTACAACTATTGGCATGATCTTTCATATAAGACATTATTAAAGATTTTTAATGCTAAAATTGATTTCATTTTTTCCAATTAAAGATGGAGCTGACTAGAATAGCTACATGTCAAAATAAAAGTTTATGTGTAGCCAAGCAAATGAATTATTAGCAATATTTTAAATTGCATGCATAATTTACACAAAAAGGTTAAGATATATCTTCACATCAATTTAATGTTTTCATTGTTCTGGTAAATGGCCACGATCAGCTCGAGGCAATCTTTGTTGTATTTGGGGCTATATTCTTACTAACGTGCCTCACATACGAGAGGATTAGGAGAAAGGCTTGCCAGCCTTACTAACGGAATCTGAAATGATGAAGAATCGTTGAAAGGAGTCACCTGTTTGAAAAGCCTTCTTCCCTAAAGAATAATTGGGTCACGTTTCCATGGTAAGGTCAGAGTCCTTTCTCAAAGTCAGGTCACAGAGAGGTTAGGACCAAGGCTCTTCCCGTTGTGTGCTCAGCCAGGTGGATACGGAAGGCCGGCCCATGATTATCGGAGATCCTACAGTGTTATCAGTGCTAGAACTTCAGTTGTCAGGATTGCTGGAATAAAGACCAGACCAGACCCTGAAGTATGCTTGCTATGTCTCCACTGTTTCTAGAGTCCCATTAAATATTTCGGTTTGATTTTCCAAGTGAGAATATTCTATTTTCACAACATGAAGACACAGTCATAACTGTAAAAGTCTAGTCAGAGGAAGATCCGCAGTCTGACGACCTTTGCCTCGCAAGGAGAGTGAGTAGCTGGCACCACCTGGGATTGGCTTGGCAGATGCAGCCACGGAGAATGCAAGCGGATATGTTGTGTTCCCGAACTGCAGCATTTCCCTGTGGGTTTTTGACTCTGCTGTTTAGGAATCCATTAGTGATACATGATTTTATTTTGAGAGGTGAATGGCCTTACAATTCAATCCTAGTGTTCTAATCTGTTTAGATGGCTTCCTACTCAACGGTTATTGGAACCGCTTGGTGTTGTGCAAGGTTAGTAGCTGACTACTAACTAGGCAAAAGGCTGGCAGTTCAAAGTCACCAGGGACAGTCGAGAGAGAGGTCTGATGATCTGCTTTCAAAAGGTCACACCTTTGTCAACCCTAAGGCACAGTTCTACGCTGCGCACATGGAATTCGGTGACAATTTGCAAAAACAAAGAGTTTCATAAATTTGTGATTTGGGTGGGTGAGGATCAGACTTTCAGACTGACTTCTACAAAATTATAAATAAAGCAATTTTTGGAATGACAAGTATGGACTTGATTCTACTTCTGTGATGATCTTTTAAGAGATAGTAAATCTTGGCCTCGGCCATCCCCCACTATTTTCTCCTCACTGCAGATGATTAATTTATTTTTCAGACCCAGAGTCTCTCATCAGGAAATCAATGTAATCATACACAAAATCATCTGGGTTAGATGCTTCCTATTGACCAAATCCAGTTAACAGGCCATCCATGATTATACAAATTCCAATTGATCAGAAAACTGCCAATGTGTTATGATTCCACATAGACAAGATTCCGATTTGTGATTTATGACCGCACACCCTGCTCTAAAAGCAGTTGTCTCCATTTCACGTAACACAGCCCTCCCAAATGCAGTGTCTGCCTTGCACACGCTGCGTGGTCCTCATGAGTGTTTGATTATGCATGTGTTTACCTGAACTTGTGTTCTTTTGTTGGGTGTATCATCTTAATATTCACAAGTATCAATTTGTACCTTAGAGACTTGTAATAATTCTGTTAAGGACCCTCCTTTGTCTAGCCTAACCCCCTGGGGGCATTTCAGAAGCAAAATTTCGTGACTAGATGCTGCTCTCCTTTAATTTGTACCAACACATAGTATCAAAGATCATGAAAGCAATGTTTCCATCCAATTAAACTTGCTAGGAGCTAATGAAAAATGCCTGGAGAATTTTCCTTTCTAAATTAAAGGTACACAACCAGGATTGTCACTCAACTTGTTTTTAATGGACTTTCTATGACACCAATCGTCTTGGTTAGCAATAGCCAAGGGGGTTTTGCTTCTGAGAAGAAAAGCCCCAAAGGAGATAGATATTAGCCAGAATTCAATAAGCAACTACCGAGATTTCCATGTTTATTCCAGGCATGTTCAAACGCATTCGATTTATGAGTTTCAATGCTCTGAACCACAGCTTGAGTCCGATGACTGGAACTCCCTTTTCCAACTGAGTTCCTATGAGAACTTCCTTTTCACCTCTTTCCCTTTGAACCGAATGTCGGCACATCTATCCGTAGGCCAAGTCAGAACCAACAGAAGCATCCAAGGGTGCAATGATGTATTATGGAAAATACTGATTTTTGGACTCACGGTCATGAACATTTTCTAACTTCTTAATCTAACTTTTGCTCATGCTAGCCATCTCTCATTTAGAAAGAGAGGGAATCACACAGGAAATATTAAATCACCTGGCTGAAAGCTCCTTGTGTACATAACACCCACATCTGCCAATAGCTGGCATTTTCCAGGTTAGCCCTTAGTTCCTCCTTAATAAGCTCTCTTTCAGCTCAGATACGTTCCCACATGGACAAAGTCGACTCTAACAAAACATGTATGCTTTTCGCTTCATGTGCATTGTCTTTGAAAGGGTTAAACTGATATAAAAAAGTTCCAGAAAATACTAACATCTCATATCTTGGCTTCCAGAGGATTTAGACAGACGGAGAGGTCCAGAAAATACTAGATTGGGAGGACAAAATCCCCAAAGCAGTCAGGCTTAGTGTCACTGATCCAAGTTCGAGGTAAGTCAGATGCCAGGATTTCAAAGGTCAGGTAAAGATCAGCCAAAAACAAATTCCAGTAGAAGCCGGTTCAGGTGTCAGCAGATCTCTCATGGAGAGAATCGAGAATGCTGCTACATTCCAGTTCTTGTCTGTAGCACAGTGATCACGTTCAAGGGTGGAAAGGCCAATAAACTGGTTGACGATGCAGCTGATGCACAACAAATATAAGGGCAAGCAAAATAATTAAGTTTATTTCATACCAGTAGGGGTGAATAATACACAGCGTGATGACGATTTTCCTTAAATGCACAAAGGTTAATATCGTAAAAATAATTTATGGTTTGATGGTTCTACATTATATAGCGATATAATATCTATGTACTAGATGGTTTACCAAATGATGCAATTTAATCAATCATTTTGTTTTGCTTTGTTTTGTAAGGACACTGCTAACAACAAGGTCAAAGATTCAAATTCACTAGTCTAGGCAAAGGAGAAAGACAAGACTAACTACAATCTAGGGCAGAAAACTGAACCTGTTATGGATGGGTCGATTCCCATCCATAGGGAAGAGTAGAACTGCTCCACAGGGTTCACAAGAAGCAACATTCATTAAGCAATTTGCCACAAAGTGTAAGGAGAATAAATCTCACCCAAAAAGATAAAAAGTTAAACCAACTGGAATCCCAGTGACATGGAGAAAACCCAATCAGTACACAAAAGCAAACACCAAATCCACCACCATCCAGTCTATTCCTCTTCGAACACAAAGTGCCCCTTTCAGTGGAAATGCACTCGGGGCTTCCTGAGGCAGAACCAACAGCCTCCCCTTTCTCCCAAGGAGTGGTTCATGGGGTCAAACTGCTGGCTTTGTGGTTAGTATCCCAAATAAATGATCAAAAGGCATCCTGCTGGTGCAAACAATAAGCATCCAGTGTTAACTGTAAGTGTCCCTGGTAGAAAGATAGGCTATTGGCATTCATAGAAAGTAGAGCCTAGCAGACCCTAGGATAGCCATTCTACTCTGGCCTGTGTGGTGCCTATGAGTCGCATTGAACTTGACAGACACAAAACCCAATAATTATCTAGATCCCACTGGCTATCGCCAAAGGCGAGAGTTGCGTAGAGGTGGCAAAGTTTACCTCTGAGTGTTTTATATCTTGTAGCTTGGGATCTTTAAGTTCCTCTTCATAGTTAATGACCTCGAAACTTATTTGCTACATCCCTGTCATCACGCCATAATGATATTTTTGTATTAATGAATACCAATAGCATCTTAATTATACAATTAAAAATCTGACAAGTACAAATAAAAAATAATGGCAAAAAATGAAACCATTTACCAAAGGCATAAACAGACAGAGACGTGTGCCTAAGGACAGAAAAACAAAAGCCATTAATGAATGTTCCATACAAAGCAAATTATAATTTGCTGAAGGTATGCAGAGAGCCCTCATTTTTTATCTGCTGACAGCGGACTGGCGTAGACAGAGCTCTGCTGGACTGGAAAGCTGCCGTTGCTTTTTAAAAATCCCGAGCCAGTGACAGCAGTTCTCAGGACGCAGCTCCTCTGTCACTATAGGGGACTTTCAAATCTATTCCTATTTGGGGGCGCTACTCTCCATGTCAAAAGGAAGCAGTGTTAAATTCTGAAGATATTTTAGAAACTTATTTTGTCTCTAAACAGTCCACGATTGCCCTTATATTTTATATACTGTTTTGTATTTAAAATGCAGGTAATTTTTTTTAATTAATAAATCTTTTTATTGGGGCTCATACAACTCTTATCACAATCCGTACATACATCAATTGAGCAAAGCACACTTATACATTCGTTGGACTTGTCATTCTCAAAATTCACCTTCTTTTTTTTTTTTTCCTTTTCTTTTTTTATTAAAACTTTTATAGGGAGCTCAAACACATAACATAACAATCTATGATTAAGTTAGGTCAAGCATACTTGTACAGTTGCTACCACAATCAGTTTCCAAACATTCTCCTTTTTCTTGAATCCTATATATCAGCTCCCCTTTATCCCTTCCCTCTCTATGCTACCCCTGGTGATCCCCTGTTCCCTTGCTAATATTTTTTTTTGTTCTTCTTTTACATTTTATTAGGGACTCCAACAACTCTTACCACAATCCATACATATACATACATCAATTGTACAAAGCACACCCATACACTCCCTGTCCCAATCACTCTCAAGGCATTTGCTCTTCACCCAAGCCCCTTGCATCAGGTCCTCCTTTTTTTCCCCCCCTCCCTCCCTTTTGCCCCCTCCCTCATATGCCCTTGGTAATCCATACCTCGTTATTTTGTCATATCTTGCCCTATTCGGGGTCTCCCTTCCCCCCTTCTCTGCTGTCCCTCTCCCAGGGAAGAGGTCACATGTGGCTCCTTGTAATCAGTTCCCCCTTTCCAACCCACTCACCCTCCACTCTCCCAGCATCGTCCCTCACGCCCTTGGTCCTGGAGGTATCATCCACCCTGGATTCCCTGTATCTCCAACCCTCATATGTACCAGTGTACAGCCTCTGTCCTATCCAGCCCTGCAAGGTAGAATTTGGATCATGGTAGTTGGGGGGAGGAAGCATCCAGGATCTGGGGGAAAGCTGTGTTCTTCATCGATACTACCTCACACCCTAATTAACCCATCTCCTCTCCTAAGCCCCTCTATGAGGGGATCTCCATTGGCTGACACTTGGGCCTTGGGTCTCCACTCTGCACTTCCCCCTTCATTTAATATAATATATATATATACATACATATATACATATACACATAAATACACATACATACACACACTTATATCTTTTTTTTTTTTTGCATGATGCCTTATATCTGGTCCCTTGGGCACCTCGTGATCGCACTGGCCGGTGTGCTTCTTCCATGTGGGCTTATTTGTTTCTGAGCGAGATGGCCGCTTGTTCACCTTCAAGCCTTTAAGACCCCAGACACTATCTCTTTTGATAGCCGGGCACCATCAGCTTTCTTCACCACATTTGCTTATGCACTGCAGGTAATTTTTAACTTATTCTTTTTCAATCATCAGCATTTTCAAAATACCAAGAACAACTACTCTCAAAGCACTAGGAAAAGTTGAAAATGGGAGTTCAAAAAGGAATACGATTGAAATTTCAGGCTCTCTATGGAAGAGACAGGAATTCTTAAATAGCACAAAACTCCAGCATGCCACCATTAACTGCAAAGCTAACTGAAAACCCACCCAGAAGTACCTCTGACGAAAGGACAGCCACTTAGTTGACAAAAAGACAGAGTCAAGAAAACCTCCGGGTGGCCATCACCTACGGACACTGGCATCATTGCGTGTCAGCATCAGCTGCATGGCAACTGGTGTGTTTGATTGTTTATGATGTATTCAATTTATGTATATGGTTCTTACTAATCATGAAAACAATGCTATGTAATAAGTATTTATCCTCACCATGCAGATAAAGTAGTCAAAGTACCTCAGACAAAGAAGTAGCCAAACATCACACTAGAAAATTGTAGATCCAGATTGATACGCATACCAGAGTCCTAATTCCATTGTAATTTTATGAATATTGTATTTGTTAAATAGTTCAGGGTATTTAGTATATACAACATATTTACATATTTATAATTAGCAGAAGAACATTGTCTGATCTGGAAGAGGATCCCCTCAGGTTAGTTTCTACACCTCACTGCCATCCAATCCATTATGAATCATATCAACCCTATTGGACAGAGTAGACCCTCTCTGGTGGGTTTTTTGAGGCTGTAGCTGTTGACAGGAACAGAAAACTCCATCTTTCCCCTGAGGGTCAGACGGTGGTTTCAAACTGTTGACCACTCAGTTTGTAGCTGAATCCTTAGCCCACTGAGCCACTAGGGCTTCTCACCAGGGAAGTACTGCAGGTTCTTAAAACAGGAGTTGGGAAGAAAGGCCTCCTCAAATTAGTTGACCTTAATGACCTGGGGGAAGTAAATTTGGGGGGCTCTTCATTTCCTAACATGCTATGAATAAAATGAAAAGAAATAGCTCCGAACCTGCATTAATAATCAGAACTTGGAATGTAAAAACAGGTGAATATAGGGAAACTAGAAGTCATCCAATATTAAATGAAACATATGAAGATCAATATCCTCAGCTCTGAACCCGATACTGAGGAGTCATAGCCACACCCCCATCAGAGACTATCAGAACGTTCAACTTCACCTTTTCTCCAGTGAGGGGAAATTAGTAGGTTTGCAACCCAACCTTGCTCCTAAAAATCCGACAACTATCTCACAGCATTACTGGAACTGGTTATTCTAGGGATTAGTAAATTTAAATGGACAGGTATCAGTTATTTTGAATCGGATGGTCATATAGTCCAAGCAATTACAAATCGAAGGGGAATCTGGTTGTATTCATTATTAACAAGAACCTCGCAAGATTTATCCTGAAGTATAGTGCTGTGGTAGTATATTATCCATATTAAGTACAAACCAAACCAAACCCACTGCTATCGAATCAATGCTGACTCATAGCTAGCCCCCACCCTGTGGGTTTCAGAGACTGTAACTGTTTACAGGTGTCGAAAGTTGTCTTTCTCTCATGGAACTGCTAGTGGTTTCAAACTGCTGATCACAGCCCAAAATATAAACACTAACCAGCAGGGCATCTCTGCAAGAAAGAATAGTTAATACGATCACTATTCAAATTTTCACCTCCACCATTAATGTTAAATGTACTAATAAAATGTCTGAAGTCTTAAATTGATAAAGTATAACACCGGGATGCAATGATAACTAGTGGTGGTTAGATCGGGATGCAATGATAACTAGTGGTGGTTAGATCGGGATGCAAGGATAACTAGTGGTGGTTAGATCGGGATGCAATGATAACTAGTGGTGGTTAGATCTGGCAAAACTAGAAAGAAAGAATGACTAGCAGTTGAGAAAGAGAGCTTTGGTGATTTCGATAGTTAGGTTTATTGTGACAACAAGGTCAATATGAACATGTGGACATAGTTTTATCAGGTCTCAGCTTGATTGGAGGATGACCAAAATAATTAACGACAGCTGGCATCCCGTCTCCCTCTTGCTCCCTGGTGTTCAGATCAGCACGCTGCTGCTTTAGCTAGTTCTCTGCCTCAACCTGGGTGCTACACTACCTGTGGGCCATGCTAACCCATGGATCATGTTGCAAGAGCCTGAGGTTCGCCATGCTGCTTCGCCACGCTGCAAGTGCATACCTTGCTTGAGCTTGAGACTGGTGGATCCTGTCATTATGCTTGAGTTCGAGATCCTGCTTCTGACTGTTGCTGACCCACCCTGCTATCTGCTTCCTTGACCTTGGATCTGGCAGCCCACATGAGCTGAAGGACTTCCAGTATATTAATTATTCCAAAAAAGTGAGTTGAACTGAGCCCTCTGGACTACTGTGCGGACTAATTAGCTGTTACATTCCTTCTCGGTGTATAAACCAATGTCCTGGTTTTGTTTCTCTAGAGATCTGTGTCTAACACGGTGAAAGAAATGACTTGAGAGACCACATGGTAGATTTTTACAAGACCAAAGACTTGCGAATTGCAAATACCTGTTTTTAATAAAACAAATGGTGACCTCACCACATGGAAAACAAAACAAAAAATTAAACTGACTACATTTGTGGAAAGAGATAGAGGGGAAATTTCATGTCATCAGTAAAAATAAGGCCTGGTTCAGTTGAAGCAGAGGGAAATGAAAATAAGTTCATGAAAGCCAAAGTATATTCAAGTATATCCCACTTGAATATAGAGACCATGTCAAAACTAGGTTTGAGTCACTGAACTTTGATGAATGAGGACCAGAGAAGTCAACAGAGGACACGAAGGACATAATACATGGAGAAAGCATAAGGTCATTAAAAAGCTAAAAAAACAAGCCCAAATCTATAGTAAAACTATACAGTCCCTGGATTGATGGCTTCTTGGGGGAGTAATAACAGTCAGTCCAAGAAATAAGAAAGTGTTGTGAAACTGGTTTTGGTGATGATTGTGCAACTTGTTTTAATATATTTGAACTATTGAATTGTATAATAAGTGAATTGTATGTCAAAAATTTAAATAAACAAAGGTAAGAAAAATCAAAATGGGTGTCACAAATGAAATGAAATTTTCTCTGGAACATAGAATAACTAAAGGGAATGGAAAAGTGATAAAATAAAATAACTAAACAATAGATTTCAAATAACAGCTTGACAAAAAAGAATGGAAAAGAATATGAAAGAAAGCTAAATTCATAGCCCAGCCAATATTTCTCACTAAGCAAACCTTTAAGACAAGTTGTTTAGTACTATGTAATGTTTTCATGACTGTCTCTTGAAGAAAAAAAATAGTCTTTTATTTAGGAACCAGACATTGCAATATTTATTTTATATAAACTATTCCTATTAAGAAGCCAATGAAGTACATAATGGCTACTTCTTAGAATGAGTTCACCAATTCCCAACTATTAAAAAAAATGTTCTGCACAGCATCAGACATTAAAGAAATGTCTGATTTTCTTGAATTAAAGACTTAACATATTCTTTCTGCGTAACTTTCCACTTCAACAGCTTTAGTTTCTAATATTCTGTAACAAAAATGACAAAACAGACATTTATTTTCAGCTTTGGATCCAGTTCCAACCCAGGGCCCTGCATGTGTCTGTTCCTCCTCTGGAACTGGAGAAATGGATCAAAGAAGGACGAGCAGTTGCGGAAGTTAGCTGTGATGATGGGAATTAGTGGAGGAATCACATGGTGGGTTTTTGTATCAGACCCAGGACTTATTCATTACAAATACCTGTTTCCAATAATATAAATGTTGACCTCACCAGATGGGATACATAAAAATTAAATTGACTACACTTGTAGATAGAGATAATGATGAAGTTTCTCCTTTCTCCTGCTTTCTAGTTATTGTAGCAATTCTTGGCATTTCTTTGCTGCTTATAAGTGCATCTGCCTTTCTCCTAATACAATGTCTTTCTACATTTGTCTCTCTTTACTTATACTGAACTTTGGTTAATATCATTAAGAAAGGATTACACAGTAGAGCTAATTAATATAACACATTAACACCCCATTTATGATCAGAGAATTAGCATAAGTTGTAGGGTGTATTATTATTTTTAAAGCAGATTTAAAAAAATCATTTTATTAGGGGCTTATACAACTCTTTTTACAATCCATACATACATCATGTTTGTCTAACACATTCGTATATATGTTGCCATCATCATTCTCAAAACATCTGCTTTCTACTTGAACCCTTGGTATTAGCTCCTCATTTTTCCCTTCCTCCCTGCTTCCTCTCCCCCTGAACCCTTGGTAATTTATAAAGAATTATTATTTTATCATATCTTACACCATCTGACGTCCCCCTCACACTGTTCTTCACTGTCCTCCAGGGAGGAGGTTACATGTAGACCTTGCTATCTGTTTCCCCTTTCTCCCTCACCCTCCTTCCACCTTTTCGATATCGCCGCTCTCACCACTGTTCCAAGGGGCTCATCTGTCCTGGATTCCCCATATTTCCAGTTCCTATCTGTGCCAGTGTACATCTTCTGGTCCAGCCAGTTATGTAAGGTAGAACTGGGATCATGATAGTGGATGGGGAGGAAGCATTCAAGAACTAGAGGAAAATTGTATGTTTCATCATTACTACACTGTACTCTGACTGGCTCGTCACCTCCCCACAGCCCTTCTGCAAGGGTTGTCCAATTTCCCCAGATGGGCCCTGCTTCCCCACTTTGCACTCCCCCTCATTCACAATGCTGTGATTTTTTTTTTGTCTTTGATGCTTAACACCTGATCCCTTTGATGCCTTGTCATCTCACAGGCTGGTGTGCATTTTCCATGTGGCCTTTGTTGTTTTTCAGTTAGATGGCCCCTTGTTTATCTTCCAGCCAATGGGACCCCAGATTCTATATATTTTAACAACTGGGCACCATCATCTTTCTTTACCGCACTTGCCCATGAACCCGCTTTGTCTTCAGCGTTCGCGTTGGGGTAGGTGGGCACGCTTCTTCCTTGTGGGCTTTGTTGTTTCTCAGCTAGGGGGCCGCCTGATTGTCTTCAAGTCTTTAAGAGCCCTGATGCTATATCATTTGATAGCCAGGCACCATCAGTTTTCTTCACTACTTCTGCTTATGCACCCACTTTGTCCCCAGCGATCAAGTCGGGATAGGCCGGTGTGCTTCTTCCATGTGGTGTTTGTTATCTCTGAGATAGATAGATGACTACTTGTTTATCTTCAGGTCTTTAAGACTTCAGGTGCTTTATCTTTTGGTAGCTGAGCACTATCAGCTTTCTTCACCACATTTGCTTGTGCACCCATTGTCTTCAGTGACTTGGGGTGCTATATCTTTTGGTAGCCGGGCACCATCAGCTTTCTTCACCAAATTTTCCTGTGCACCCATTGTCATCAGCAATCATGCCAGGCAGGTGAGCATCTCAGACTGCTGAATTGTTAGAACAAAGTATTTTTGTGTTGAGGATGTACTTGAGCAGGGACCTACTGTCCATTCATTTCCTTAATACTAAACCTACAAATATATGTACATAGTTCTATTCCCCCCATCTCATATATAAATAAATTTACATCTTTATGTGTATTATTTTTTAATGATTTATGATGAATTATTTGAATAATTCCTGATTTCCTGTATATATTTGAAGACTATGTGTTTTCCAATATCAATTCAATTGATAAAATTTGCATATCCAATAAATCGAATCAACTGTGGTTACAAAACATTAAGTTTATATAAATGAAAATATCTTGAGTTTCTCAGACTTTAAATATTTATGGGAAAAGACTAGTTCATCTTTTTCCCATAGAGTGGCTGGTGGGTTTGAACTGCTGACTTTGAAATTAGCATCTCTTTGCATAGATCACTATGCCATCAAAATTCTTTCCTAAAACCTTATTGAACATAAAATCAACAACAAAGAAAATCAGGGAACAATCTAATAACAAAGTTAACTCAGCACAGAAACATATAAGAAATAACAACAAAAATCATCAACCCTACAATGAAACCAAACAAACAAACAAAAAATAAATATATTTATTCAAATTTTCATTCATGATTGTTATATGTTATGTATCTCTATAGCATTTGGGAACTTTATGGTTTACCAGATGATAATTTAATTAATCTTATATTATTTTGTTTTGTAAGGCACCCTGGGACATACTGGGCTACCACTGAGCTGCTAATCACGAGGTCAGTGGTTTGAACTCACCAACTATTTTAACAGAAAAAGACAAAGCTATCTGTGTTCCTTGGACATTCCCTTGGTTCTTTATTTTGCATAAAAGAAACTGACATAAAGATAAATTATAACAAAGGGGTGTGGAAAATACCTATATATCTCAACTGAATGATAACCAAGAGCGCAGATATGGCAATATTAGTTTTTGATAAAATTGATTTTAAGGCAAAAACCAATACAATAGATAGGAGGTGCACAACATGATTAAAGGCTCGATCTTGTAAGAGTATATAAACATAATAAATATCAACATATCCAATGAAAATAATATGAAACAAAATTTACAGAAATAAAAAAGATATATTCAACTCTAGAATAATGGTTGTTGTTAGGGACTACTAAGTTGGTTCTGACTCATCGCACCCCTATGTATAGCAGACAAAACATGTATTGGTCCTGTGGTTGTCCTCAGAGTTGTGTTATATTTGAGCCCTTTATTGCATACATTGTGTCAATCCATGTCCTTGAAGGTTTTCCTCTGTTTGGTTGCCTTTCTACTTTATCAATCATGGTGTCCTTTACCAAGAACCAGTCTCTCCTGATAATATGTTCAAAGGACATGAGACAAAATCTAGCCATCCTTTCATCTGAGCAACATTTGGCGTGTATTTCTTTCAAGACATATTTGTTTGTTCCTTTGGAAGTCCATGGTTCTCTCAATGCTTTTCCATACGATTCTTCTTTGGTCTTCCAAAGGAAAAAAATAAAAGGAAAGAAAGAAAAAAACTAGAAACAAACAAGAATAGGAATACAACATACAAACACTTCTGAGACAGCAAAAGCCATACTCAGAAGTCAATTTATAACAATAAGTGTAAGCATTAAAAAGAAAAAAAAGAACTGAAACCAATACTAAAAATCCATGTGTTAACTCAAAAATCTTAACTTTTAGGAAAAAATCAATAAAAGAAAACAAAACAGGCTCCAGAAAAAGGAAATAATAAATAACAGAAACAAATGAAATAGGAAACAAGAGAACAATTGAAAGGATAAACAAAAATAGAAGTAGCAGTTGGTTCTTCAAAAAGATGAACAAAACTGGCAAACAAGTGGCAACTTTAACAGATGAGGAGGATGATTGTAATACGGTCAAGAGCTATACTCCAAGAAATCCCCAAGTGGGGAAGAAACAGACAAATTTACAGTGACACATGACCTACCCAAAGTAGCACACTTAAGTAGAAAATTTGAACAGAATGGTAACAGAAGTAGAAATTCAATAAGGTATAACTAACAAGTACTTCCCCCAAAAGTCATGATGTACATTCCTTCACTACAGAATTCTACAAAATGTTCAAAGAACTGACACCATTCTACTCAAACTATCCATAAGATAGAAAAAGATGGAAGCCTTCCAAATTCATTTGATGAAATGTAACCCAGATGCCAAAATCAGATAATGATGCCGTTAAAAAATGCAGACCAATATCCCCTGTGAATATAGAGCCAATAACCCTCAATAATTCTTGCCAAGATAATATCCCACCATATAAAAATAATCACAACCAAGTGGAATTCATTCCAGATAAGCAAAGTTGGTTGAAAGCAATATAATCCATGACATAACACAATAGGAAAGAATCACATGTTCCTATCAATGGAAATAGAAAAGGCACTAGAGAAAAGGCACTAACATCTATTCTAGATAAAACTCTCAGAAAATTAGGAATAGATGGAGACTTTCTCTACATTGAAGGGCACATATGCAAAATCAATGGCCAACATTATTCTCCAAATAGAGACTCTGAAGTCATTACTCTTGAAGATTGAAAACATATGAGGGTGACATCTATCATCATTCCTATTCAACATTGAATCAGAAGATCTAGCCAGGGTAATAAGCCGAGAGAGAGAGAGAGAGAGAGAGAGAGAGAGAGAGAGGCTCCCCTAATTGGTATGGAAGAAGCAGAAGTATTCCCCTCTACAGATACAGATAATATCAATTTTTACATAGAAAAACACAGAGACTCAACAAGAAACTATCCGGAACTAATTGAAAGATTCAGTAAAGTAGAAGAGTACACAATCAAAATAAGTAAGTCAGTTAGATTCCACAGCCCCAGTAAAGAAAATTCTTAAAGGAAAGCAGAAATCTTATACCATTTATAACAGCTACCAACAAAATAAATTCTTCTAAAAATCTTACCAATATATACAAAGACTAATAAAAAGAAAACAGCGACACACTTTGACAAGGACTAAGAAACTTGTATAAATGGAAGAATATACCGTGCTCATAGATTAAAAACTTAACATTGTGAAAATGTCAATATTAGTTAAAGCAATCTACAGATATAATGAAATCCCATTTCAGATTCTATCAATATTCTTTAGGGAGAGAAAAATCTTTTTATTACTAACTTTCTATAGAAAAAAAACCCTTTAGTAAATCAGAGCAGTACTGAAAAAGAGCAACAAAGTAGGAAGACCCATATTTCCAATTTCAAACCTGACTATGCAGCCTCAGTAATCTAAGTAGCCTGGTATGGGCACAATGACAGATGCCTTGACCAATAGAACAGAATTAAATTTGCAAAATAAATTGATATCCCTATATACCAATAATCTTTTGCTATCTGGGAAAGAAGTTTCTTTAATAAATAATGATGGCAAAACAGTACAGAAGTGGCTTCAGCTACTATAGGACTGAGCATTGTAATGGGCACACGCCTCTTGGGCATGATTACAGGCTTGTCTCTAATGGCTTGGTTGAAAGTAGACCCAGGAGGATCAGTTCAGGCTATGAGGTGGCTAGAGGTCATTCTTTTGGGGTTCCACTAGTCTCTATCAGACCACTAGCCTGGTGGTTTTTCTTTAATATGTTGAGTTTTGTTCCACATTTCTTTCTCTTTCTCTCTGTGTGCATTTAAATTGGAGTCTTTGTCTTACTTTTGTTGTTGAGTTGTTGATATTTTCTTAGCATTCAACAGCTTAGTCTCTTGGAGACAGCATTGCCAACCCAAAGGATTTTTTTTTACACTTTTGCAGAAATATGTTGAGGCACACACATATTTAAATTTTGGAAGGTCTAGTCATCTAGTTGATCTTTTGTTGCTTGTGTATTTTTTAGATCTTTGTCATATTTATGCCATATATTAATAGTGTCAAATTTTACATTGAGGTATTTTATGCATCTTAAGTTCATTTTATATATGGTATGAAGTTTAGGTCCTGCTTATTTATTTTGTAAATAGAAATCCTGTTTTGCCATCATTATTTATTAAAGTTGTGCTAGAATCTAGTTGAATCTTAATACTAGAATCTGAGCACATTGGCATTGACACAGAGCTAATTGTGGTAGATCTCACTGTCTCTACTCCTAATAGCTCTATAAGTCAGACAAAGTAAAACTGCTTTTTGGGGGCTCCTGAGGTTGTGAATATTTAGAAAGCACAAAGCCTCATTTGTAGGCCTCACTGCTGATGGGTCTGAACCACTGACCTTGCAGTTAAGACCACAACACATAACCCACTAAGTCACAAATGCTCCAGTAGCAGTTACCATGCACTGAGTATCTAAATAACATGGCCTCTCTCAAAGTAAGAATATCATAAAATAAAATGATGGTAATCAATTAAGGAATGCAATGAAACTCCATATTATTCACAAATTATAGAAAATCAGATAAATTACCTGAAAAATTTTTATACTTGACATAATATGTTTGATTTTGAGTTTCACTAACTTATTAATAGATAGGTATTTGTACAGTAGTTTGCCTCTGCAGTAATTGATATTTTAATGTTCCTTGATTATGTTACTCAGGTTCTGTTTTTTGGTCATAAATGATCCATTTTCTATTACCTGAAATGTAGCATACTGTCTGTCATATCTTTGGGAAAGAGCTCTGTAGTAACACTGTTGAAATGAAACTTGGATTGCATCACCCAGAGCTGTGTGCCCTAAGTAAGTGCATCCCCTTGCGTGCCTCAGAGGCATCCTTTATAAAATGGAAATAAAATCATATATAGAGGAGCACCCTTATTCAAGAGCCAAGCTCAGAATAATTAGGAAAGAAGGAGGAATGGAAACTGGAAGCACAGGGAGGAAGTAAATAAGGGAAGTTGCATGGTCGAAATTGCAGTCAATGGCATGAAACAAAATGTGTGTGTGTGCTGCTGAATGGAAAATTGGTTTGCTCTGTAAACCTTCACCCAATGAGCTCACACATTTACACACACACACACACACACACACACACACACTTAAAGGTGGGGTTTATGTGAGGAGTTAATGAAAAATACCTATGACCAAAAGCAACAAAAACAAACAAACTCCCTGCCATTGAGTTTATGTCTACTCCTACTGACCCTACAGGATGGGGTGGAACTGCCCCTGAGAGTTTTTGAGACTTTATGGGAGTAGAAGTGTCCATCTTCTCCCCAGGACCTGGCCAGTGGTTTCGAATTGCTGACTTTGCAGTGAGCAACCCAACACATAACCACTAAGCCACCAGGGTGCCCTAACCAGGACGCTAGATGCTCAATGGCGAACGACCACTAAGCACTTATCTAGTTATTTAATAGTCTGCTGTTTTCCATTCCTATCACATTAATATTTTAATGTTATCTGAAGTAGGCATACATGTTTTGTTTGCTAGATTAGCTATTACAACATGGGTTTTATAAGACCTCTCTTTGTGGTTCACTGTTTGAAGAGCTGAAAATAACATTTTCTGAGATCTGGGCAAAAAAAGTAATTTTTATGATAATTTTAGTCTTTTAAAATGCAGTACTATTTTCTCAGAGCGAAAGATTTACAACCCTGAACAGAAGGAAAGATTCCCACTGCTCACTGTGCATGCCTCCACGTACCTGGGAGCTTTCCCGATGGAGGCTGTGAAAAGAGAAGCAGATTTTAACATTAGGCCAGCCTACTGTCACACAGGAATGTTTAAAGCCAATGACTCAGTAAATTGATTGCAAGACTCAAAAGATGACAACATTCACAGATTTAGTGATGGAGGGGAACTGTTTTATTTGTTTTGTACAGAAGGTCAAGATTTCTCCCTCTAGCAAAAAACCTAAGCAAACTTCGTTACTAGCACTTATGGGAGCACCCTCCATGAACACCAGGAAGCAGTGTGACATGTCCACGACCATTCTATGACTTGCCTTTTTCATTATTTTAGACTTATATTTACAATGAATGTTTGAGAGCAAGTGTGCTAGATTCTTTTTGATTGTCGTGTAAAATATCAATTCTACACTGGGAGGAAAAAGCCAAAATAACAAATTACTTTTTCTTGCTGGTGTCAAACTGTTCACAAGAAATCAAGGATGACTTGTATAGCTTTGGTCAAGTCTTTAAAAATGGGGTAAAATTAGATTTTCTTTCTTTGACTTCCTTAGTCATGGATATTGGAGGAAAAGTAAGCCAAAGCCCTTCATTTGACAGATGAGGATGTTGACTATGAGATATTCACATTTATCCAGCTCATTCAAAAGCTTACCAACCTGTTTACTCATTCCATTGCCCTCATGTTATGTTATTTATAAAGAGCATTTTTAGTTTTGATTGTTTACATACTCTTTCTACTTTATCATTATATTCTGAAGGGCCATGATCAACTTATCCTGAATATAAAACCAGCAGCCATGGCTGCCCAGTGGTTCGGGCCACCAGCTGCTAACAGAGAGATCTCCAGTTGGAGCTCACCAGCTATACAGATCATGGGGCAGTGTACTTCACAGGTCCACAGCATTGGGAATCCTACAAGAGGGGGATACTCTGTTCCCTAAGGTTGCTATGAGTGAGAATTAACTCAAGAACTATAGGGTTTGGATTTGGTGGCCAATACATTTTTTTTAATACAGCATGGATTTGGTGAGATTAAAAATAGTAAGGTAGAAAAGGTTGCATTTTACCAGGTAGACATACTGGTTCAAGCATAATGTAAAAGTTATGCCTTAACAAATGTGCTCTTCTATTTATAGTTACACAGGGATTTGTAGTAAAGCATAGGGTCTGGAGTCTGGAAAAGACAACCAAATGAGTTATCCTACAGATCCCACCCTCCTCCTCATTCTCAGGGATAAACCTTGTCCAGGGCCATGCCTGCTGAGTGCTTAGCGTCAGACCTGAGACAGTGAGTCCGCTATAAAAGCTTGTAACCCAGAGTGTCATTGTGATTATTAAAGGTTATTAGGAAAATGAATCTAATGAATGTCTCCCAATTCTTTGCCTTTTAGAGTCCATCGATTGAGATCTCATCTGATCCTATGATTCTACTATAATGAATTTCAAAATGTTCGTAGTGATCCACCTTTGGGATAAAATTATTTAGAGAGGAAAATATCATAGTGTATAGAAAAATTAAACTAAGTACTACTTCAGTTAGAAAAGCAACCACGGCATACAGAAATGCAGATTATACGTGTACAACAGGTTAATTCTAGCAAATACTTTCTGAAAATGGATTCTATTTTGCATTCCAAACCTCACAATATTTGTGCTCCTTTTTAGAAGATTAAATTCCTTCATATTACTGCATAACATTTAAATTCATCCATAAATCTTTGAACAATTGTCATGTGAATTTCTAGCATTGTAATTGTGGAAACTCACTCAGAGTACCTAGGTATCTTTGCTAAGAAGAGATATTGGTGCTAAGTTCATTTATTTTCTATATAGTCTCCTCCTTATAGGGAATTGAATTGATTAAGTATTTTTACTGTTTTACTTGCATGATTAGATTCTTTTTTGAAAGAATATCAAGCATGAATTGAATCAGAAGGAGTAACTAGTATCAAAGCCAATTGCCTAGTAAATTATCTAAATGAAGACCTGAGGAGAGAGAATCTCTGATAGACAAATGATCTATTTCTAAATTAGCATTTTAATATCATTAATTTAATAAACACCTTTAGGCATCTACAATATGAGTATGCTAGCCATATATATATATATATATATATATATATATATATATATATATATATATATATATATATATATATATACCTTCATGACTTTAGATACTTTTGACAAATTGACTGTGACCCCCTCATTCCCTCTCATAGTGAGCCTACGGGACCAGGGAGAGTTGCCCCATCGGCTTCCAAGACTGAGAGTAGACTAGGCAGACTGCTGCAACTTTCTACTGGGAAGAACCTGGGGCGGGGGGTTGGGGTGGGGGGCAGTTAAACCTCTGATCTTTTGGTTATCAGTCAAATAATTAATCACTGCAACCCAGAACTCCTATTTTGGACTAGAATTAACTTACAATGACTTTAGCAAAATAGCTGCATTCTTTCTCTGGCTACAATGGCTAATGGTAAATTCTTTATAGGGCACATTAAGTACTAACTGTCCATAGCTGATTGTTCTTGCGAATTTCATGTCTGACACCAACCTATGTCAGTTTCTCTCCCATTTCTCAGACTTCTCAGACTCAAAGTACTAGAAATTATCTTTTCAAAGACAAGCACTCAAATACTGAGAGTTAGAATAGCACTTTCAAACATAACAAGCCAAACTCATTGTTATTGAGTCGACTCTAATCCACAGCGATTCTCTGTTTAAAACAGACAGCAGACCAGCTTCTTTCCCAGAAGTTCTAACAATATCATTTGGGTCCATTAGTTCCAGTTGCTCATGCGTCCTTTTAGTGAACAGGAATGATGATGCTCAGACAAAATTGCATTTAGGCCACCTGTTCAAATCCCTCTTTATGTGGAACTTCAAAAATAAAATGCAACAGTGGAAGGAGCTATTTTCCTGAGGGGAAAATTTGATGTTGCAGTTAATGTACGGAGGGGGTTTAAAAATAAGTTGAATAAATATATAGAACAAAACTTTAAATTTCACTGGTGAATTGGTGTGATGCCGGACACAATGACACTGCCTTTTCAAATACTAGCACATTCATTCATGGGAGACAGGGGCCAACAAGCCTTTCAGACTAAGACAGAGGAGGAAGAAGGGCCTGGAAATCTAATTCTAGAGGAAAAAGTGGGTCCCTGAAACCTTATGAATAAGAGAAGAATAATTAAAGAAATTGAACAGAAGATTGCAGAGTATGGCTTAAGACAAAGCAGTGTAATGAAATGCACAAAGATCTGAAGTTTGATAAGCAAAGCTAAAACACACCTGGCATGTTCCAAGCCCAAGGAACGGAATGAAACGATGGGGGCTTTGGGTCACTGAAGAAGGGTTTTTTTGGGAAAAATACTGAAAGACAGAGGAAGCATAAAAAGAAGATGGAAGGACTACCCAGAATAACTGATACCAAAAGACGTGGTTGACATTCCAACTCTTTCAGGATATGCATATAACTAAGAAGCCTTAAAAAGAGAAGTACAAGTTGTACAGAGCACTGATGGAAGTCAAAGAGCCCGGAATCAGCAGAACATCCATCAACAATATGTCTCTTTATTTTCTGAGGGGGTTTCCCAGTTGTGAAGTGCAGGATGATTGAACGTAGCATCAGGGGAGGGGCGATAGGCAGTAGGGAAGGGAAGGGGAGTTTGGGAGTAAATAATGAAGGCAGGAGGGAGACAGGAGCTGATTGTGATGGATTGAACAGCTCACTTTGGTGGTGAATCAACCATGGGGTGAGGGCGCTCTAGGATGGATGTAGTGGGGATTGCATAATTCCCACTGGATATGTTAAACCATTGAACTATTCAATTCTGTGATATGTAAATCATATGCCAATAGAACATTTGGGAACAAAACAAACATCTATGAGGTCGATTCTGACTCATAATAAGCAAATAAACAACATGTTTCAACAAATGGTCGCAACCCTGGAAGCTCTCATTCGTGTATTATGCCAAGATCATTTCTACATGGCCAGCCAACTGGACTAGATCCTTCTTCATGCCCACCAAAAGAAAGAAGATTCAACATAGTAGGTAAATTGTATAAACATATCGTGAAATCACATCCAAGTTAAGGTTTGTGAAAGATGATCCAAAAATGGTTGCAGCAGTTCATCAACATAAAACTACCCCAAATTCACTCTGGTTTCAGAAGAGGACTTGAAATGAGGGATATCATTTCTGATGTCTGATGGATATTGGTTGAAAGCAGAGACTATAAAAAAAGATATTTACCTCTGTTTTACTGACTAAACAAAGGATTTGATTATGTGAGTCTTAACAAAATTGAAGCACATTACGAAGAATGGCAATTCATAACATTTAATTAGATTCATGCAGATCATGTACATAGACCAAAAGGCAACAGTTCCAGCAGAAAAGGGAACAATGTGTGTTAAAAATCAGCAAATGTGTATTTTAGGGTTGGATCCTTTCACAATATTTATTAAATCTGCATTGTCCACAAATAATCTGAGAAAGTGGACCATATGAAAAACATGTGGTCCTAGTACAGGAGGAAGAACAAGTTACAACCTTGGGGATGCATAAGGCACCATGAAGAAACAGTGCAGAACCCCTGTGTGACCTCCTCCGGCCAACCGCACGAGAGGGAAGGAGAAGCCACCTCCACATCTTCCCAAGGACTGCAACCTATGGGACAGAGGTCAGATGTACCTCTACCCAGTGTCCTTCTTTAGCTATAAAGAACAGAACACTTCCTAGACATGTGTATGGACATTATTTTTCCTACAACTTCATTGCCTTTTCAATAAATATAAAATGATATTGTGTCAACTGATAAAGTTGACTACATGGTCAAGGCTACGGCCTTCAGTATGGATTACACCTCAAAATTAAAGAAAAGAAAGATTCTCACCACAAGATTTCCAGATTCTGAAAAACAATAGCAACTTATAAATTATCAAGGGTTCATGAGGGAGGAAGGGAGGGAGGGTAGAGGAGAGAAGGTAAAAATTGAGCCGATACCAAGGGCTCAAGTAGAAAGAAAATGTTTTGAAAATGATGATGGCAACAAATGTACAAATGTGCTTGGCACAATGGATGGATGATGAAAAGAGCTATATGAGCCCCCGATACAATTATTTTTAAAATTAAATTTAAAAAAACCAACAGACTTCTAGGTTGTTTAATGAAAAATAGAAAAAAAGGTGACATTTTCAAAATTTCATTTATTTGCATCCAAAATTGCTACTCAAGGAAGTAGCAGTCTAGAGTTCAAAGGACATATTATTGCACTGGGTATGGCTTTGCTTTGTCAAGAGCTAGAGTGTTATGGTATTTTGGGGGATCTAATATCCATTTGAAAACTACACTATGAGTAAAGCAGCTTACATAAAAAGTGATACCTTTGACTTTTGATGCTGGCAAAGAATATTGAAAGTACCAAGGACTGCCAGAAAAACAGACTTGTCTTGCATGAAGGACAATCAGAAGGTCCCTTATATGTGAGGATAGCAAGACATGCTTTGGACATGTTATTAGGAATATTACCTATACAATTATGAGTTCATAGGTCACATGCCAAAATTGGACATATGAATAGTGCCTTCTGGATGCATCTTACTATTAAATTTAGTGTGATTCTGAAGGAACCCGGGTCTCTTTGTTGTCCTTGTCAAAGTATATTCAAGATTATTTAAAATGTAGCTGCTATAAAGTCAATGAAACTATTGGCATTAAGAAATATGGTTTACTCAATAAAGTATTTTAATAAAAGGATTTATTTTACTAAATTTCATCAGTAGCCCCAAATTCCTTATATTGGCATTCAAGTAATAAATTTAAGCAACTAACAGCTGCTAATACTTGTTATCCTATGTCCCTCTGTATATTCCCTGCTTACATACTCTATTTTAGGCAAAATTACCTACTATTTCCTAAACTCAGAGAAACAATTTTCACCACCACATATTTTTGTTGGAATTCACAATAATTTATATGACAGTATTCATAATTTGAAATCGAAGAACCAGTCCGGGTTTATTTTTTTTTCTACTACAAAACCTTGTTTGCATTTAGAAATAATATCCTGTTTCTCTGAACAGCCAAATATTTTCCATATATATTTATTTTTGGCATTTATCACAATTTATTTTGTAATGGTTTAGGTCTTATTTATGTATACAATCCTCTTCTAAGCTGAAATGTTAGGATTCTATTTACTTTTAATCTTCACATGTGATTTAGCATCCAGAAGAATGATCATTATATAATACTCAATCCAACAAACCCACTGCTGTTGAGTGAATTCTGATTCATATGGTTTCCATATAGGGTTTATGAGGCTGTACATCTTTACAGTAGCAGATAGACTCATCTTTCTCCAAGATTACATATTATATGACTACATGAGCGACAATTTTGAATAATCAAAAAAGGAATAAAAAACTGTACTTGCTATATAGTTGTCAATTTTATTTCAGATACATAATATCATGGATTTCATTTTATATACAGATAATACCAGCGAGACTTCCTATATTGATATCACATTAAAGATACTTAGAAAATTATAGTGTAATATTTTGTAAATGTGTGAATAATTGTAACATTTTATAATCTACAAAAATTGATTATATAGTGTTTAATATTAAATAGTTTTATTAGTTATTTACTGTTAATCACTACTATAAATTCTGATTAATTCAATGGTTCATGTCCCTGTGAAGAACAGAAGAAAGCAAATGGCTTCTATCTTAAGTAGCTTCATTATAGCTTTGACAACATGTAAATTTTAATCTTTGAAAGCAGAGTAAATGCCCACAAAAAATGGAAATATCTACCTTTGTCATTAGGGAAGAAATTTGGTCTAAATACTTTAAACCTTACATTTATTTCTGAGTGAATTTATTAAGATAACTCTTTTGGTTCTTTAATTCACTTTATTTGTATGGGCACCAACAAAATAATTTACCCTAAACATACTTAACTAGGCATTAAATTGAAATGTAATAGGATCATTATTGAGGTTAAATAGATACTTTAATGATTTCTTAAAAGACACTTATGAGTGTATAAAGTGATATGTCTACTATGTAGTTGTAAATTCTAAATGCATTTTAATAATATATTATTTAATCAATATAATTACATTTCAAAATGATCTAGTTGTAATAGAATTGATATGTCATTAACTGATTATTATTAAAACATATTTTGGGAGGTCTGGTAGTTTACCATCTAAATATTGGCATGCTTACTTAATCAGTTGTTTTATTACACATTAGTACTATATTAAATTAATTTAAAAGCAAATATTATTTGAATTCAATCAAACTACTTTTTTTTTTAACAATTTATTGGGGCTGATACAATTCTTTTCACAGTTCATACATATACATACATCAATTCAAACTACTTTTTGTGTATTCCACCTAGAGTTACATAATTCTTATATATAGTATTATGACTTCTTAATTATTTTGTTATCTTATGTGAATCATGACATATGGGCCAAATTAAATATTTTGCCCTCATTAAAAGCACTAATGAAAGATTTCTTTATAATTGTCGGATGTAGTCTAGCGACTTGAAACAGCTACATGCTGTTTGCTGAAAAATTCAATATTGATCTCAATTCCTCATTCCTTTGCCGTGACCACATTGATGCACCAATGTCCTTGATATGGGGATTGTTCGTGTTACTTCCCTTTCCCAAGCGGTGTTAAAAAAAACAGTCACAAAAACAGAAATTTGCAATGTGTTTGTATGGCTGGGCTTATGCTCTTTGTACTTCTGCTGTCTTCAAAACTGACTCTTTCAGGCAGCGTCCCAGGCCTTCTAGCACCAGAAACAACAACAAAAAAAGACTTTTAGAACAAGTCTACCAAGATAGGTAATCAGACCTGCGGTTAGATTCAGAACTGCCTCACCTGACCCTCTCATGTTAGAAAATAATTGGTTCTTATTATAAGCCACTGACATTCTAAGTTCCTAAGGGTAGTGGTCACTTGCAGATTATATTGTGCTCAAATATTTAATCAGATTACTTATGTTTGCCTGCCCATGGATATAGAATCTAATGCCTTCAGGATGAGGCATGTGGCAGAGGGCAGTGACTGGTGGACATTCATGGGCAGCACTAAAAGACCTTTGTGCTTTGCCCAAATAGGACAGAGGCCTAGGAATACCATGGTAAGAGGTGAGCATCAGAGAAAGAGAAGGCTCTAAGTACGGCTGCGGGACTATTCTGATATCCTACCTGCATCCTGAGTATGAGAAGCACCAGTGATGCATCCTACCATCGCCATCCTCTTAGGAACTGGCAAGTTGGTACAAGGATCTGACTCAGACCAGATCTGGGTGGGTCATATGACCTCTATATATGATTGACAAGGGAGCAGTGCGGCAGACTGTCTTATCGCGTACTCCTTACACATTACTGATGGGTTTACTGATGAACGCTCAATAAATCCCATCTGTACCCATTTTATTGAGGATTAAGCTTTTTCAGTCGATGTTGAGAATGCCTAAATCTCAGAAGACAAAAGGAATCACTGTGCCGAACAGTGGTTTTATGAGCATTACATCACCTGGTTCAGGAGTCTCTCACCCTTCCTCACTGGCTGAGCACTATAGGGTTAATAATCTTTCCTGTGTGCCAACTCCTTAAAGTTCCTCCCCTGAGGCAGATTTCCTGTCCCCACCCTCACTGATTAATCCAATTGACCAGGTAAAATATCCCGAGACATGCCCCATGACAGGGTACCAGACCTCAATCACTAGAAGCATGCCTGGGCTCTGGTGATGATCATATCAGACATCAACTCGCGTTCTTGCTACTTCTCGGTCTTTTGTGCCCTTAATCACTGAAGATGACCAGTGGTGATTTATTTCTTCCACAGATTATTATTTATCATAAATTATAACTTGTTAACTTCCCTACTAAACCTCAGAGTCCTAAGTGTGTCGCATGAGGTTAGTGTGACATTGCAGTGGTTTATCAAAACCATTAGAGAAGTACTAATACCTTGGGAGGGTAGGTTCTTATCAGATTTGAGGAGAAAAATTGGAATGTAGAGGCATGAACTTCATTGGCCTCTTAGAAATCTGCTTTGGGTTGATGTTGACTTTGATTCTTTTTCCTCCTTGCGAAATCAGAGGAAGTATGATGTGTTGTTGTTGTTGTTGCTATGGTGCCATCACGTTGACTCATAGTGACCCTACATACAACATAACGGAACCCTGCCCGGTTACTTACCACCCTCACAATTGTTCAGTCTCACCATCCTGGCTTTTAATTCACATTCTAGCTATACATCTTCTCAGAGAGATGTGTTCGTTCTTTTTACAGTCCGTGGTAGTTTCAAGATTCTTCCCAGCACTACAATTCAAATCTATTGATCCTTCTTTGGTTTCCTCATTCACTATCCAACCCTCGCATGCATATGAAGTAATTGAAAATATGGTGGCTTGGGCCAAGTTCTTGCTATTCCTCCAAGTAGCATCTTGGTTTTCAACACCATCAGAGTTCTTTAGCAGCAGATTCACCCAGCTCGATGTGTTGTTTGATCTCTTCCCTACAATTTCCATTAGCAACGATTTCAGAAGTCTGTTGCAAGCCCCATGGTATTCTTACAATATATAAAATGCATATTGTGTAGGTATATTAATTAGGTCTTAGCATATTAATGAATATGCAACCTCTTTTATTTAAGGTGACATTCTCTAAATTGTAGTTGGAGAATTTATACCTTCTATAATGAACATAATAATTGGCATATTTAATTTTAAATCTACCATTTTATTACTTATTATCTATTGGCATTATCTGTTTTCCATTTCTTCTTCATTTTTCCTTTCCTGGGATTAGTAATATATATATATTTCCTTTATATATATGACTAATATATTAGTCATATATATGTCCTTTTTAATCTCCTTTGTTGGATAATGGTCTATAATTCTTATTTTATTATTTTAAAGATTTCTGTAACATGAATTTCTGTTTACATGATTTATGCTATTTTATGTATAAGAACTTTACAGTAGTCTAGCTCCATTTCACTCCTCTGAACTTCTGTGGCATAACTACCAATGTACAATTACAGGCATTACAACAAAAATACTACAGTACTATTACACTAGTTTTCCTTTGCTGATGTAACAAATTACTACAAACTAAGTTACATGCTCATTATCTTATAATTCTATGGATAAGCAGTTTGGCATTAGTTTGATTAAGATAAGCAATTCCCATCATGCTTAAATAAGCACAAAGACCATCTAACTAATTTTGAAAGGTAAATAGGTTATTTTAGTTGTGCTAAACTCTTATTTTCTTTGATGAATAGTGTTCATATTTATAATACATATAAGAGAAAAAAATAAGATAAACATTCTATTATTTATCTTTCTGCATTTTCTTGGATTAAGGTAATATTAATATATATAGTCAATAAAATAATTTGAGATAGCTTTAATTCAATTAATTATGCAAAATTGAATTATTTTAATGTTAAAATATATATTTAAATTTTATAGAATACTGCAATGAAAACTAAAACTTTGATTATTCTAAGGATATGTCGTTGTCATTCCAGAAGCTGTTAAGATAAAGTGTCCATTTTTCCCCATAACAATGTAATTAAAAGGAAATTTATTAGATCTTAATTAGAGTTCTACTTAAAATAACTACTATATTCATATAGACAATACTTAGAGAGAACAATAAAATGCGTTGTTGCCTACAGTGATCATTGGATGCTCAGTAGCAATAGTAAACAGGATGATCAAAGTTGGGAAACGGCACTAATCTCAGGTCTTATGTCTGTCACCTTGTTTCTCATTCTTATCCTATTTCTTATCTATAAGGCTAGAGAAAAATTCTTACTGTTCAAGGCCTATGTTGACACTACACAAGTTCTCATTTATACCATTCTTGGAAATGACATGTGATACTACTTGAACTTTG
The DNA here is from genome assembly GCF_050624435.1 of Tenrec ecaudatus. NCBI lineage: Eukaryota > Metazoa > Chordata > Mammalia > Afrosoricida > Tenrecidae > Tenrec > Tenrec ecaudatus. The sequence goes on along the minus strand of NC_134539.1, from coordinate 24,284,653 downwards.
CACAAAAGACTTATTAGCAATAAGCAGAATAGCTATGCACCCTTCCATAGCTAGTCTTAGAAAGTGGTTCTGAAATATATGGACTAAACAGCAGCCATTAACCATATATTATGATTAAAATGTGAATGTTGAGTGAACATTTCCCCTACATTTCCTCCTCGTTGTAGAAATGGTGGAGGATATAGTCTTTAGAATAGAGAAAAGGAGGAATGAGTAGGTACACTGGAGGAGGAAGAGAAAGAGTCGAAAAAAGTGTCCTTTACCAATCTTCTAGCACATTGTTCCCACCACAGGTGAGCATCCTCTGATCACTTGAAACATCCACGCATCTGCTCCCATTCCGTAAGTACGGTCCGTCTATGGGGCGTCATTTGTATTCACCTCGGGCAGACACAGAGCCTCTGCTCATTTCATCAAAGAACTATTTATGAGGCTGTAAAAAAGATGAGTTTCTCCGAATAGTCTCCAAATTAAACTTTTTAAAGTTTAATGTTGGCACACAAGAATAATTACAGTTATAAACCATTAAAAATTTAGAAGAAATTTATAGGATTGGAGAGAGAAAATTTACAGCTGTGGCCTAATAAAATAAATTTCATCTGTAAAAGCAGAACCACAGAAACATTTCTATTTAGGACTCCAGAAGAAGATATTTGCTTTATTAAAATTACCCAAACATATAGGCACTATATTTGGACATTATTTATGTAGAAAGATGAATACCTTTGTCAGATACAGTTAATTAACCTTACATGCAAAAGTCAATATTTCTTTCTTTTCTTTAACATCAGTAAATAGAGTGCACTAAACTCATCAGACTGAAGATACTCTCTTTGCCAAAAAGACCGTTTAGTGCCTTAGTGCATTTTTATTTCCCTAGGAGCTAGAATCCCTAAGTTTTTATACTCATGGGTGGCTTTGGGTAGAGTGCAGGGGCTTATGTGAAGTTCAATTATGATGTTAACATTTAAAAAAATTACCCCGCACTCTAACTTCAGTGTGCAGTGCATCATGCTTGACCGAGCAGAGGGTACGCCGAGAAGAGCAAGACCCTCCAGGAACGGAAGCAGGGGCTGCAATGGTGGGTTCAAACATAACAATACTTTTGAGGATGGTGCAGGGCCGAGGGGGGGTGGGGCTGGGGGTGGGGGCAGTGTTTCATTCTGTTGCGATGAGTCAGAACTAACTGGAGGGCACACAACAACAACAACAACAACAACAACAACTGTGTTTTAAATTTTAGGGAGCCAACTCTCTCTGAAATCCTAATATGCCTTTACAGTGCTAGATGCGTGTGTTTATGACTGAGTCTACTCTCACACGGGAGGGCTAGGGTTCACTGGTCCATTAATGTGATGAGGAGACCTTGATGGAAGAGTAGCCTATATGTTGGACTGCGAACTGTGGAGTCAGATTTTTAACCACCAGCCTCTTCCTCGGAAAGTTGAGACTTTCCGCTTCCTGTAAAGATATACAGACTCTGAGCCGGGCAGTTCTACCCAGTCCTGCAGGGTTGTGTGGTTATGTAGGAGCACCGGCAGAGTAGCAGCACTCGTGAGAGGCTATTTGTCAACCACACAGAAGAGCTATTCATTTTACCAATCTTAGAGGTCATTTTATCTGCCATTCAATATTAGCTAGAATATAATTGACCTTGTATTTGCCCAAGTCTTCTTCCCTAACGTTTGCTATCATTTGAGATTCTTTGTACACATTCATCATGGATTTTTAGGTACTTTGACTTTTATTTGCTAGCTCAACTGGATGTTAATTCATTATTTTACTTCACATTTGGTTGTTTTATATACAATAAAGGTCTATGATATTAGTATGTTGATTGAGTAGCTTACTTTTTATTGAATTATCATATTACATGTAACTTTAAATAATACTCTTTGTTTTTCAGGGTGAATAGCAAAGTGGTGGGAAAAAACCTCTTTGTTGACACTAATTTTGACCCTCCTTTTCTTATATATTTCTTTTATGTATTTAATGAATGTTATGATAAGCATAATTATTATCTTATTCCTTAACTGTATTGGATATTTTTTCTTAGTTTCATCATTGGAATGGGTGCTAATTTTTGCATGGATGGAAACAGCTCTGGTGGGGAAGTAGCTACACGTTGGGTTGCAATCTGAAAGGTCAGCAGTTTGAAACCACCAGTCATTTCTCAGAAGAAATATGAGTTGCCTACTCCTGTGTAAACAATTACAGTCATAGACATCCACAGAGGCAACTTTACCCTGTCCTACAGGATTGCTATGAGTTATCAGCAACTTGATGGCAGTGAGTTTGATATTGTTTTATTGTGTGTTTTAGTGTGAGTCATCTTTAACACAAATAAGTGAAACAATGGGCCCAAACATAAGAACAACAAAGGGTCTTCAAGTGTCAAATTTTAAGTGACAAAAGAGCCAAATATATTTTTAAAATATTTCAGTCACGAGTGTTGTAAATTATGCTTACAGTTGTATTAATAAGAATTAGCCCTAATATTCTTGGGCTAGGGACCAACCTGATCATGTTATATTATTATCTTACTATGCTCCATTGCTTCATTATTTTATAAAACTATATAAAATGTAAGGATGTTTTTTTTTTCCTTCTAGGAGTGATGATGCAGTAATGGAACATGAAAATTCTAATTAAGAATGCAAAAATAAGACGAAATTATAAAGGCATAGATGCTCTTCATTAAACTTGCATTGAGGCAAGAGCAAATAAAGCCATGAAGGATTAGTCCACTATATAATCCACTTGTGCTTTTCCAAAATCTAAGTACTTACTGAAATACACAATGAGGCTTTAGTAAGCAACTATATCACTACTTATTGCAAATGATAACCTGAAGACAGGGTTTGTAAAGAAATGTTTTGGTCTATTAAAATGATGACTATGTAAATAAAATTGTTGTTAATAAAGAAGTCTTATTTTCCCAGAATAAACTCTATTAGAATTTCTATATTGATAAGGTAAGTGATTTAATGATACTCTCTTCCAGATAACAACCATGTAACTGGGGGAAATCATGCTGCTGTTACTGGTGGCCATCGAGGCAATTCAGTCATGACTCATCCCTGCCCGCTGAGTAGACCTGTTCCACTGAATTATCAGAAGGGGATCCTATTGTATCTCTGGGTAGATTTGAATCACCAACCTTTTTCGGTAGGTTATCTGTGTACACCACCCAGCAACACAATTATACCCAGTCCAAAGGAGAAAATAACATTTAAATCTTTGAATAAGTTCTCAAGTATATTCTGCAAATAGAGAAATATTCCTTGAAGAAATTCTTCTAAATTTTAGTAGGGATTGCATTTAAATTGGTAGCATTTGGACCATCACCTGCTTCCACACCCTTTCCATATCTTCCCTATGGAAACTCTACTCTGGAGACATATGTCCAAGAAGGGGCTTACTCTTCCTCTAGCACCTAGTCCACAACTATCATTTCATACTAAGCGGAAGTTCACCAGCACAGACCAACTTTCCCAGCTCTCCGTGTTGCAGAAGCATCACTCTGGGTATGAACTGGCCAACTTAACCACTCCTTCTAGCAAAGAAGCTCTCTTCCAAGCATAGAAAGCTGAGTCTACTGAGACATGAATGACATCCAGCATAGGTGACTTGTGAAGCAGATTTCCATGCTGACAGGGACAAATGAAGAACATCAGAGACTACCAGCCTGCCATGTCCCCAACTCATGTGCATCCTTTGTTCTGAAATCATCACTGTTCCTGGGTAAACATCTGTACACTACCCAATAGTTGGAGGACTTGAGCAAAGCCTGACAGTAACAATATTGTTTTATAATTCATATGAAAATATGCAGCGACTGAAGAAAGACATCTGGAAAATTAAAGACATGCCTGGTGACAACATCTCATCCAACAGTGAGTATCAACAAAGAGATTGATACTATTTTTAAATTTAAATATGCAAAAACCAAAATAAAAAAGTTAAAATCACTCTGAAGTTCAACAGTAGATACGAATTGACTAATCTACGCCATAGTCAATTCAGGAAACATCTATCATCAGAATGCTAATCACCCATTAGCTATCAATGTTTTGACCCTTCCAGGTGTTCCATGTATATTGAACTGCCATTGCAAATGCATGCATGCACAAAAGCTACAATCATATGCATATACACATTCTTGCATTGTCAAATCGGCTACATGAAATCCTTTTAAAGTATTAAAGAGCAAAGATAGCACTTTGAAGAGCAAAGTGAACTTGACCCAAGTCTTGCCATTTTCAATCACCCCATATGCACGTAAAAGTTGAACAATGAATAAAGAAGAATTGATAACTTGAATTATGGTGTAGGCAAAGCATAGTAAAAGTACTATGGACTGCCAAAAGAACAAAAATCTCTATTCTGGAAAAAGTACAAGACTAATTCTCAAAATCTAGGGCAGCAGGTCTTCATCTAGGTTCCTTTGCATGTATTATCAAGCTAAGATAGACCAGCCCCTAGAGAAGGACATCGTGCTTGGTCAGCCAAAAAAAAAAAAAGATGATTCTCAATGCGATGGACTGACACAGTGGCTGCCATAATGTGTTCAAACATACCATCAATTGAAAAGAAGAAGCAGATACAGACAGTGTTTCCCTCTATAGTATACAGGGTCACTATGAATAAAATGAACTCAGTCACACCTAACAGTGCTCTCTTATATTTGCTTTTCAACATTATTGAAATCCCAGAGTAGTACAAGTGATCAGCACGCTCAGCTGCTAACTGAAACATTGGTAGTTACAGGTCATCGATAGACAGGTACTTCCGAAGAAGTATCTGGTGATTCACTTCTAAAAAAATTCATCTCCAGAAATCCTATGGTGCACGACTATGCTGACAGGTAGGGGACTAGCATGAGTCAAGATCAAGTAAACTGGCATTGGTTTTGACAGTATCACAGCCTACTAATAAACTGGGGGAATTCTGTGGCTGTTTTTCTACATCTACTACTAATGACACTTTTTGAATATAAATTTCCCATGTGCTGCACATGTTTTCATATCTCTGGAGCATTTATCATAATGTGTTTTGTACTAGAATTATGTGTATACCTGAATGATAAAAATATAAACCCTCAATGACAGCACATGAACTATCTTTCTTTTATATACTTTAAAATTATTTGATAATTTTCAACTCCCAAAATTTTCTAGTATACACTTGATACTTCATAGTGGCTTGCCAGATGCCAAATAATTTAATATCTTGATGGAAAAGAAGTACAAATAAAATGGATTGAATTGCTTCTTTGCAGTGGCATAGTGCATAGCACCATAGATATGGCATTAAAGGAAGAAAAACTCTTGTTCTTGCATATCTCATAGATTCACATTAAAAAGGAAATTAAATACCACAATGGTAAAATGGAGTATTATATGTGAAACACTGCAAAAAAACAGTACTAGGAGGCAAAAGAAGGGCATAAAAATTTGACTACATTAGGAAATATTGGGTTTCTGTTAGAAGTGTAAATTGAGAAATGTTGTTTGGGGATGGAATTTTGGCAGGGAAAGCAAGCACAAGACAAGAAAAGGTTCATTAAATATTTTTTTACTTTAAGAAGATTCAAAATTGACATGTGGTGTGGGGAATATGAAGAAAAGGAAAAATGATGACCATAAAAGAGTCAACATGCAAAACAGATATGAAAAAGTGAGCCAATTAAAGATTTCCTACTATGTGTTTCACACTAGCATTTTTCTCTAAATGGATCCTAAATTGAGAAGACAAAATATCATTTTACTTCAGCTTATTGGATATAAATATTAATTAATTCCACAAATATTTATTTAGCAGTGATGGGCCAAAGTACATGGCTCGAAGAAGGACCTCGTGAGGAGTTTTAGTTTATCTCAAAGATTAAAGAAAAATTAGTGACCTTAAGGTTACACTGTGAGTTCAAAAATGTTTTAGGTTGGATGGTCTGCAATGAGTTTGTAGACATCAAATACTGATGTGACCTAAAGCGAGCATTTCTAGCCATAACCTCTATAGTAAGAAATAAAACAGCAGTGGTTAAAGTGGAATTTTGTCTACCTTGCACATTCAGAGTTCTTAGACATCCACTGAGGAAAAAAAATTAGAAAAAAAAGGTAGACAAAAATGAAAAGGAAAAAGACATACGAGAGGGTATAATAAAGGGAATTATCTTTTTCAAAGCTATCTATTTAATTTTTTGCACAAATAAATGTATCATCTTCAAAGTACTCTTCATAACACTTCATACAGTTGTCAATTCTGCAAAACCATTGTGCAAACCCATCTGTTTGTTGTTTTTTTATTTCACCTCTTCTATGTCATCATATCTGTCCTTTCATGTCTCTTTGCATTTGCAGAAACAAAATGAAGTCGCCTAGAAAGAGAGGTCATGTGAGTCAGGTGGATGGGGCAAGAGAGGCAAGCTGATTTTTTCTTTTTTTTTTTTTCTAAAACCTGGCACACTGAGATGGCTGCGTGAGTGGGTGCATTGTTGTGGTGGCAAAACCAGTCCCGCGTCTGCCACAAATCACACCTTTACTGTCACACTATTACGTAATCTTTTCAGAACCTCTAGATCAAAAGCTTGATAAAGAGCCTGACCTATTGGAATGAACATCAAATGCACTATAAGTGGATATTATCCTCCAATATGAAGTTGATAGATATCCAGAATGAGGTTTGTCATCAATCGGCACTTCACCTTTTATGAAACTAGAAAACCACTCATACACTTGAGTTTTCCCCATAACACTGTCTTTGTAAGCCATGTGCAACATCACAACAGTTTCTGCAACATTTTTCCTTAGCTGGAAACAAAATTTCATAGCTGCTGTTCTCTTAAATCTGCCATCACAATAAATGAAATTTGATTGAAATTGTTTTTATGAAAAAATTCACTGTGACCGAAGAGCATCTTCCCAGGTGACAGCACTGGATGCACTAACTCAGAGCAGGTTGCTGGATGCTCACCTAGCAAGAGAAATGCACCCAGTGGAGCTTTTATCCATTTGGTTGTTTATTTTTTGGAGGGGGGAGGTGTGAGGTGGTACCAGCTCATATAAGTAACCCATCGTCACATGAAATCATATGCAAAATACTTGTTTAGTGACATTTTACGGGCTCCACTAAACAATTGATTAGACTAAGGGACTCAGTAACAGTAATTTTGAAAAGTCATAATTCATTTTGTGATTTTCTATGTCTATTGCATGATGTTTGAAAGTGTGGGAAGGAAGATGGTAGAGAAAGAGGATGTGAGAATAATGGGCTGGGTGAGGTTTTCTTTAGTAGGCGAAGCGTGCAGTGTTCTTTATTCCACTGACTTCCTGGTCAGTGTTTGTTAACTAATGTGGTCAAGGGATGGAGTGGTGGTGGTGGATGTCAGATAATTTCTGTCTTGCTGTTCCCGCCATCACAAATGTGAGAGAGTTTCAGAACTGCTGCCGCTGCAACTGATATCATTTCTGAACAAAAATTGTAAAAAATTACAAATGCACATGCTTTAGCGTAGGACCTATGTGGGTCTTGGGCACAGCCTATTGTGCAGCTGTTCGTTTACAGCTTATAAATGTCCCAACCCATGGGAAGAGTGCTTTAATATCTCAATGCGGCTATCAAATAATTTTCAGAATGGTGCAAGTATATATGAAAATGTAACTACATAGCATGAAAATATATGATTCTTCTACAAACTCCAAGAGTTAGGAAAGTAAAATTGAGGTGCATTCTGTGAAGGGCAGATATAAAACTATGTATCAACTGATTAGATGACTGGTTACATTAAACTACAGATGATGGTTAATCCGTTTCTATCATTTTTACGCCAAAAGCTTATGAGAAATTGGTTCACCATAAAGTGTAACTTTTGCTTTAGAACGGAGCATGACATAAATTCACTAATTCTAAAACTTTGCCTGTAGAATCATTTAGGTTTTCTAAGTATACAATAATATCTTTAGCAAATAGTGCCAATATTATATTTCTCTTTCCAATCCTCCTATGGTTTGGTTTATCTAATGTGAAAATTGAGGCTATACGCTTTAGTAAAGATTTAAAACCTCAGAAATCCATTTGCACTAAATTGTGAGAATCCAGTTTGCAGAAAACTATGGATGACACTGGGAGCCCAAGATGCATTGTGGGAACTACACAGGCAATAAGCCTCCAGTCTCCTCCCTCCGTCCGTAATAGAGGGAAGGGAGGAAAGTGGTTACTGAACAGAGTTCATTGGCGAGATGAGTATAGAATTTCAAAAGGATAAACCGGACTTAAGTGATTCAAATATTGTCAGCTGTTTCCCCCATCCCAACTCTGATGCATGCTGAACCCGAACTGGTTTTCAACATCTTCTATATTTTTGTTTGTTCACATTAAGGCTTATCTCAGAGGTGTTATGTAAATAGGGTTCAACTCTTAAAGTTGTGTTATATGTTTTTTCTGTTTTTTTAAATGAAAGCCAGGATTGATTAACCTCTAGGCATAGTAAGCAGAATAAGTATTTGGTGAGGGGGGTGCACATTGGTGGGAGATGGGGTAACAGGGAGATGATGGAAAAGAAACCCAAAGTGTCCAAGGAAAAAAACATTGACAGAGATGAATCAACTTTCTGGTAGTGAATTAAGGATTTAACATACATGAAATGGGAGAAATGTTTAAGGAGATGATCTTGATTAATTTAAAATCATAGTAGATACCAATCCAAAGAATTAAAAGACCTACTAGAATAATAATAAAACATACGTACACATGTATACTACGAATGGGTAAAATCAATTACAAAAGAAAAATGTATGTGCTGAAAAAGTATAAGGCATATTTTAATGTTACATATATGGCTATATCTGATTTCCTATTAGGAAAGAGGAAGCTATGACAATAGAATTCTATGCATAAAGTCTTGACAAAAAATCTCCAAGTTGAAAATTCAATACTCAGTGGAAATATAATCTACAAAAAAAAAAAGAAAAGAAAGAAACATTGACAGAAAATCTAATGTGATTTTGTCATGGTAAAGAAAATTAGTATCAGTGGAAATAGAACAATGTAGAAAATAAATTAGTGACATTAATATAACATTTATAGAATACTATTTACCTAAATGACATAATATGTATTACTTTTAAGAACACATTACTCTTTTGTGAAAGTTGACCATATTTTGGGATATCAATGACAATATATAATTCAGAGAATATATAGAATTAAGTTCTGTTCAGGTTAAAAATAAATGCTCCTATATTTTTAGAATATTCTTAATTCTTTAGATGATACTCAAACTCACTCACTGCTGTGAATTCCATTCCAAATTAGAATGACCCTCTAGAACATCAGTTCTCAACCTGGGGGTCAAATGATCCTTGCACAGGGGTCACCCAATTCATAACAATATCAAAATGACAGTGATGAAGTAGCAACATAAATAATTTTATGATTGGGGTCACCACAACATGAGGAACTGCATGAAAGGATCATGGCATTGGGAAGGTTGGGAACCACTGCTCTATGATAAGTTAAACAGCCTTGGTGGTGTAGCGATTATGTGTTGGGATGCGATCCACATGCCTGTGTAACCTTTCTAAGAGACATTATTCTTTGATACGATTCAAAGAATGATTTGTGGCTTTTAACAATAGGAAAGCAAAGCAGAATTTTGCTTGAATCTTTTCAATTGTATTTTGTGTTTCTTTAAAATAAATAAATGTTCAAAAGTAGAACAAATGAATAAATTTATGTTGTTGTTTTTAGGTGCTATTAAGTTGGCTCTGACCCATAGTGACCTTATGTACAGTAGAAAGAATTAGCACATGGTCCTGTGCTATCTTCACAATTGTTCCAGTGTCAGAGCCCGTTGATGCAGCCACTGTTTCAGTCCATCTCATCAAGGGCCTTCCCTCCTTTGCTGTCCCTTTACTTTATCAAGCATGCTGTCCTTCTACAGTGACGATCCCTCCTGCCAACATGTCCACAGTATATAAGATGAAGTCTTGCCATCCATGCTTCTAAGGAGCACACTGGCCTTGCTTCTTCCAACACAGAGTGGTTTGTCCTTTTAGCAGTCCATGGTACTTTCAATATTCCTCCCCGGCACCACAATGCCAATGCATCTAATCCTGTATGCCTCGTTCAATGTCCAGCCTTTATGTGCAGATGATGCAATGGAGAATATCATGACTTGGGTCGGGCACACCTTAGTCCTCGAAGAAACATCCTTGCATACTCTTCAGTACTTGTGCAGCAGAGGTATCTAACGCAGTACATCTTTAGATATCCTGAGAGCTGCTTCCATGAGCATTGATTGTGACTTCAAGAAAGACAAAATCCTTGACAACTTCAACCTTTCTCTCCTTTATCATGATAATGATAATTGGTCAGTTGTGAGGATTTAGGTTCTCTTTACATTGAGCTGTAGTTCATACTGAAGGCCACAACCCTTGATCTTCATCAGCTAGTGCCTCAATTCCCTTTCACTTTCAGCAAGCCAGGTTGTATACAGCATACAATAACATGGGATAAGCAACAAGTATAATTGTAATAAAAGAAAGTAATGGTGGGAAGGGTGTGATTTAATTTTTGTAAAATTAAAAAAATGAGAGATACAATATTATATTGTTTCAATATGCATGCTTAACTACACTAAAGAGCAAGCAACTGTTCGGATAATCAATAGATAATGGTTATATCCAGGTGGGAAGATAGGGCTTTCTATCTGAAGGACTCCTTCAGAAGCCAATTGCAAGGTTGATAATTTTCTATTTCTTGATTTAATTGGTACTAGGTAGATTTCAAGTCCTAAGATGCACCCATAGATGAATATTTGTGTGTGGGGGGGGTAAATATGTTTAAATGAGAGCTATAAAATCAAAGTAGTCCTTATGCTCGAGAAGATAAGGATTGTTGTTTTGTGGCTGCAAACAACATGAAGGAAGCCTGGTTAGGGTCCTTAGGGTCCGCCCCACCCCCACCCCCTACCCTCATCTCCACCCCTGCATGCACGTCTAAGGCAGAGCCTCCCAAAGAGCCAGGACAGATGCAGAAAGTGTTCCCCGAAGGACTGAGCTTGGAAACAACAGATGACAATCTGTGGATCCATTTTGCTCCATGGGAGACACTCAGACTGCATGGCATCGAGAGCTTCGAACACGAAGTGCTCCAGAGGCTTTGGGTGGGTCATTTATTCAGCTGTGGAGGGGGTGGATGCAGCAATGCATGCAAGGCCACACAAGGTGGATGGGAGAGCTGTGGAACCAGAGAGGGCTGTCTCACTAGAAGACCCTCAAACACCAGGTGCCCATTTTACTGTGAAAAAGCTTTTGTGAGTAGCATCAACAAAGACACTGAAGAGCACTACCTACGAGATTATTGTGAGCACTATGGGGAAATGGAAGACATTGACATCCTGAGTAATTGAGTCAGTGGCAAGAAAGGAGGCTTTGTTCCTGTGAATTTTGATGAGAGTGACGCTGTAGAGAAGATTGTCCTTCGGAAATCCTCTGCTCTGGATGGCCATAGCTATGAAGTAAGGAGAGCCAGGTAGAAGCCAGTGCCTCTTCCAGGAAAAGAGCTTGCAGAGGTCCTGGGGCTCTAGAAACTTCCATGGTGGTCAAGGAGGTGCGGTGGCTTTGGGGCAAACATGGTGGGAATGAATAATGACAGCACTGGGGATGATTATAATGGATTTAGTAATGATGGAAGCAATTTTGGAGGTGGTGGGAGCAACAATGATTTAGGCAATCACAACAATCAGTCTTCCCAGTAGGAACGGATGACAGGAGGAAACTTTGGAGGCTGGAAGCTCTGGCTCTTATGGTGATGGAGGCAAGAACTTTACCAAACCAAGAAACCACAGTGGCTATGGTGCTTCAAGCAGTAGTAGTACCATGTACGTACTTCAAGCACGTCAAGCATGACTATGGCGGTGGCGGAAGATTTTAATGACTCCCAAGAAACAAGTTAGCAGGAGAGGCGAGCCGGAGAAGTGGCAGGGTGCTAGAGGTTAAAACAGATTTGTCAGCTCAGCCAAGTACAGTGGTGGCATGGCTTAGCTGCTATAAAGAAGACATGTTTTAGACACTACTCATGTGTATGGACCAAAGAACTTGAGGACGGTATTCGTGCCTAATTGTATAACATGCTAGTTTCTGTTTTGTGGAAAGCGTAAATCATTCCAACAAAGGGTTTTAATCTAGGACTTAAAATTTTTTTTATACCCATGCTGTTGATTGCTAAATATGATAGTCTGAGTATGAGGCTGAATAAATGTCTTTTGAGAAAAAGGAGATTATGATAGCTGAAATTGAAGCCAAAGACATTTTCTAGGTAAGATAACTCAATACTTCTAAAGAAGATAACACAACTGATACTCCTTGTTGTGCTATTATTAGCTTATTTTCCCACAGATTAATGCTTTCAGAATAGATGTCTTACATACTCAATATATCACAGTATACCCAGATATTATTTATTTACTTATGCCTTATATATCTGAGTATAAGCCAACCTGAATATCAGCCGAGGCACCTAATTTTACCACAAAAAAATGTAATGACACCAGCCTGTGCCAACTCAATCGCTGAGGACAAAGATGGTGCATAAGCAAAAGTGGTGAAGAAAGCTGATGGTGCCCGGCTATCAAATGATAAAGCTTCTGGAGTCTTAAAGGCTTGAAGATAAACAGGCGCCATCTAGCTGAGAAACAACAAAGCCCACATGGAAGAAGCACACCAGCCTACCCCCCGCCCTACAGGAGTGCTGAAGACAAAACGGGTGCATAAGCAAATGCAGTGAAGAAAGATGACGGTGCTGGCTGTCAAAAGATATAGAATCTGGGGTCCCATGGGCTGGAAGATAAACAAGGGGCCATCTAACTGAAAAACAACAAAGCCCACATGGAAGAAGCACGCCAGCCTGTGAGATCACAAGGCATCGAAGGGATCAGGTGTCAGGTATCAAAGACAAAAAAAATCATAGAATTCTGAATGAGGGTGAGTGCAGAGGGGGGACCCAGGGCCCATCTGGGGAAAATTAAACATCCCCTTGCCGAAGGGCTGTGGGGCGGTGACGAACCAGTCAGAGTGCAGTGTAGCAACAATGAAACATACAATTTTCCTCTAGTTCTTGAAAGCTTCTCTCCTGCCACTATCATGATCCCAATTCTACCTTATATATCCGGCTGAACCGGAAGATGTACACTGGCACGGATAGAAACTGGAAATACAGAGAATCCAGTACAGATCAACCACTCAAGACCAGTGGTGAGAGTGGCGATATCAGGAGGGTGGAGGGAAAGTGAGGGAGAAAGGGGAAACAGATTACAAGGTCTACATATAATCTCCTCCCTGAGGGACAGAAAGCGAAGAAGTGGGTGAGGGGAGAGATTGGAGGGTGTAAGATAGGACAAAATAATAATAATTTATAAATTATCAAGGGTTCAGGGGGGAGGGGGCTGAGGGGAGGGGAAAAATGAGGAGCTGATACCAAGGGCTCAAGTAGAAAGCAGGCACTTTGAGAATAATGATGGCAACATATGTACAAATGTGCTTGACACAATTGATGTATGTATAGATTGTGATAAGAGTTGTATAAACCCCTAATAAAATGATGTAAAATAATGTGCTGAAAAACTCGACTTAGACACGAGTATATACGTTAGTTTAAACTTTTAACAACTTTATATTTAGAAATGATTTTGCAATTTCTTTTCATTTGTTTACCTGTTTAGAATATTTGACCATCATCAAAACACTAAGGTCTCTAAAATGTTGTTAAGGGTATGCTATGCTAGTGTGTAGCAAGACAAGGAATGGACATGTTCTTTCCATAGCAATGTTTTATACCACCTTATGTCACAGATGTACTGAAAAAGCACATATCTACCCTAAACTTCATAAATTAATCAGGAAAACATGAAAGTTTCATTATTAATTTTCACACATTTCATATCCTCTAGCTAACACTTTCAGAATTAAGATAGTCTGAGAAACACTGACTAATTGTATTGTTAAATAATTCTATCTTCTAACATAGCAATTTTGTGTGCTAGTTTTTTGATAATACATATGATATGTGTTAAAGATTCTGTGACTAAAAGCTTTTACTATTTTATGAGCTTAAATATGCTACTTTATAGTAATACTTCTTTTTCATGCCCTTTAGTATAAAAATGCATACTTTGTTTCACGAAAAAAATAGTTTATTAAAAATGTATTTACTGAGAATATTTTGAGGTAGTTTCTTAGGACTTTGGGGAAATTTAACCGAATTTGAAGAAATGCAATAATAATTTATGTGGTCATATGATGACTGTTACAAGCATATTTTCCCCCAAATATTTCATTAACTGGCTTTCTTGATCAACTTCTTTGAAATCATCTTTAATGTGATTATTTGTATGTTATTAAGGTTTGTCAATCAGTAGTGACCATTTCAAACTCTGTACTCATATGGGTTAGCTATAAAGTAATGAATAAAATAACTTAATTGTAAGGAATTCGTGTTAATCGGTGATAGTGAATGTTTTGCACTAATTAAAAATCTACTTATATTAAATGTACTTCTTAGACATCTGGGGTAAAATAGCTGGTAAAGCACATGGAGATTTCCAAAGAACCAGGAAGCAACTGAAAAAGATCTTGAGGGTCTTTTTTGCTTTTTTTTTTTACTGCCCCTCTATTTTACCAAGTATGTTGTCTTTTCCAGGGAGTGGCCTCTCCTGATAACACGTCCAAAGAACAGGAGACCAAGTATTATCATCCTTGCTCTTAAGGTGCATTCAGATATCCTTCTAAGACAGATTATTGGGTTTGGTGCAGTTGAATTTTGAGTACCTTCCAACCTGAGAGACTCGTATTTTGGTACTACATTATTATTCTTGGACCCTTGGTTACACAGTGGTTAGGCATTAGGCTGCCACCAGGTTTCCTATGAGTCAGCATTGGCTTGGTGGCTGTGAGTTTGGTTTGTTGTTTGGTATTGCTATTCACAAGATTTTTATTGGCTAATCCTTCAGAAGTGGATAGCTTAAAATTCCTGTGGGCAAATACTGAATGACGCATGAAACATCAAAGGAAAATGAAATTATTCAGAGAGTCACTGTATCAAAAAGTAGTGGTCAACATGCAACCATTTTAGGAGGGATTAATAAAGAATTAATTATACTGAGGAAATCATCTGATGTATAGCAAAGGTATTGGGGAAAACAAGTCTCCTGGAATGGACAGAATACTGATTGAGATATTTCTACAGTCTGAAGCTTGTGGTTGAGTCTCAGGGTAAACGCCTGTCACCTTCCTCCTACAATCATTATGCTGAGTAAGCATCTAAGAATGTGACTTCCGGATTAGAGGAATACTCATTAACCAACTGTGATAAGCAGAGGACTTGACGAGGAAATGGATTGATGAATTACTGACAAAGATCCCAGAGACAGCAGCTATCACAATGAGCTCAAGAATAACAATGATAAGGATTATACGCAGTCTTTCATTCCATGGCAAAGAACTTGCTATTAATTAGAATGAAGGACCCTGGTCATATAGTAGTTAACGTGTTGGGCTGTGATCCATATGGGCGGCTGTTCTCCTAGGGAGAAACACTGGGCTTTTTACTCCCAATCACAGTTAGGGTCTGGGAAACCTACAAGGGTCTCTCTGAGTCAATATTAACTCAATGGCAGAGAGTGTGGCCTTTTGTTTTTCAGAAGAACAAGCTTTTACTATGGCTTGCACCTTAATATACAGATAGCACACATCTACGTAACTATATCAATTAGTGACATTATGCTTAGTTGAGAAAATATTTAAGTGGGCAAGGATTTATTTTACTCATATAAACCATAAATATCTATGATATCAGTTAAGAAGTTAAATGAGTACACTAAGTACTGCAGAAGATCTTTTTTTTTTTATGGGTTTAGAAATAGTCAGCTTTTCAGGATTAAGAGGAACCAAGTCTACAATGAATTCGCGTGCAAGAGATCCAAAGGCAAATTGCATTGAGTAATTAAACTTGCTTCAAAATACATCTTTGGTCTCCTACCCCAGTCAGTCATGGAGCTTTGGGGCTTAGCTCCAGGGGAGTCCCTCTGCGACATGGGGGCACAGTCAATGGTATGACTCTTTGCTGGGCATGCCTACACAGTAGGGTATGCTGGGCCCCTCTAGGGTTTACCTTATGGTCTCCAATAAACTCCTTCCCTTTTGCTTAAAAAATAATGAAAGACAACTTTGACTAACTGACTCACTGTCATGGAGTTGATGCTGATTCATAGCAACCCTATGGAACTGTCTGCTGGGAGTTTCCCAAACTGTAACTTTTATGGCAGTGGAAAGCTCAGTCTTTCTCCTGGGGAGCAGCTGGTGGTTTAAACGCTAACCTTGCAGTTAGCAGCCCACCAAGTCACCACTACCCCAGCAGGGCTCCCAAGACGTCTTCAGAGTGTTGAAAATCAAGGGTGTTACTTGGAGCACTAAGGTGCCCCTGACCCAAGTCATGGTATTACAATGGCCTCATATGCATCTGAGAGTTGGACATGGAATCAGAAAGACTAAAGAAAAGCCAATACATTTGAATTGTGGTGCTGTTGAAGAAAATTGAAAGTACTATAGATTAGTCTAAGGACAAATCTACCCAACTTGGAATAAGTACGGCCAGAGTGAACCTGGTGATGTCTCCCCGAGGATGATGAGGTTTCCACTACAGGCTTGGGACTCACAGGAGACCCCAGTTCCTTGGAGAAGGTATTTTATTTGTTTGGGAGTGATTTCATATCTACAGTATAATTTTATATTTATAATAACCTTATATAATATAGTCATTTTCTCTTTATTAATGATGAAACTGGTATAGAGCTTAAACAACTTTCCCCACGTAACCCTGTCTGTGAAAGAGAAACAATTTATTTCCTCCCTTAACATAAAGAACATTTAAGACAAATGATGATAGAATAATACAAGAATTTCCAATACATTTTTCCTATCAGAGTATTCAATGTTTATGTTGTGTAGTAATATATTTTTATTCTCATGGTCTAATACCTGCAATGGATATTAGGTAATCAAATTTATTGATCTGTGGAAAAAGTGAATTTTCTTGGTCCTCTGTAAGAGCACAACAAATCTGGTAGCTGTGTAATTAACTCAATTATGTAAGCAATAAAGGCATAATTATAAGATTATTAACATGTTAAAATTGTAAGAAATTTTCTGGCATTTAATTAACATTTGCCAAGGCAGACTATGGCAAATTAAATATTAATTAATAAAAATAGTGACATTTATAGATACTCCATTACTTGTCACAATTATTATCTTGTTATCACTGGCTTTTAAAATTCTGATTAAGTACCTAAATATTCCTTACAATTTCTACGTATTAAAATTTAATTATATTAGTGTCCTATAATTTTAAATTGATTACACAACATCTCTTATAATAAATCTCAATACTCTTTTAGCTGTTAATTGATGCATAATTGACATATACTTACTAGGAGGCAAACCCAAATATCTACCAGCACAGGAACTAAGCAATCACACAATTTGTTTTTCTCTTCCTCTTAAGTGCCTAATCGCAAACAACTCAAATTAAAAGAAACACACTCACAAAATGAAAGCTGTGTAAACCTGTGGTGCCATTTTTGTCTACAGCATAAACATCAAAACCCTTCATAAATATTCCTCTATAAATGTCCATGTTTTTGACACAGAGTCATGATTTAGAACATGCACTTTCATTTAGATCAGCAGCTCTCAACCTGTGGGTCATGACCTCTTTGGGGGTTGAATGACCCTTTCACAGGGTGTCACTTAATACATCCTGCATATCAGATATTTACATTACTATTCATAATAGTAACAACATTAGAGTTATGAAGTAGCAATGAAAATAATGTTATGGTTGGGGGGTCAGCACAACATGAGGACCTGTATGAAAGGGTCGCTGCATGAGGAAGGTTGAGAACCACTGAGTTAGAGTTGACTATCTAAGCTAGACAGATAAGTCTAGACAGCCTCAATTATTTTGGCACACGTTTGAAGCTTGCAGGAATAATAGGAGCTACCAAGCGAACATGAATTTTCACTAGTAGAGACGAAAGTTTCTAATAAATACTTTTTATTAGGAGACTTTAACAAACAAACAAACAAATGTATTTTCTCACAGAGTAGAATTTTTAAGTCCAAAGTCAGAGTTCTGGCTCTAGAGAAAAGTTTCCTTTCTGTTCTCTCTCAAAAGGGATGCTCTCAGTGGCCCCTAAGCAGCAATGATTGTGAGGGGGAGGGGCGGGGAGGGGCAGGGAGGGCCGGGGGGGGGAGCAGCACTGGGCAGGGTTTGCTTCTGGTGTCCATAGGGTGGCAAGGAACTGATGCAAAAGTACCGAGAGACAACAACAAAATCCTTGATTCTAGCAAGGAAAGGCTTGACATTTTCTTCCTTGGTTCAGTCTTTCAGCTTGAAGAGAAGCCCCAAGTGTGCTTCTCCTTGGTAGCCCAACAAGGGGAGGACAGCTTACTAATAATCAAGTAAGGTTCATGACACCCTCATAGGGCGAGGCCATACAAAGAATCTGAATGGAATGCTAGTGTGGGGCTGAGGGCTTGCTGTCCACTAAGGTCAAAGAGCCTTGCCAGGGGTAGAAGGGGTGCCTTAGAATGGGGCACAACTGCTGGGGCCTGGGATACCCGTATCCCAAACTTCCTCAATTCAGGAGACAGAGGGCTGTGACCCCAGAGGAAGGGAGAGATGGTGAGAATGACTGGAGGCAACATAGTGGCTGCAGAGGGAAGAGAACCGAAATAATGGTCTGAGAGAGAACAGTGGCCTCGCAAAACTTTGAGCCAGAATACTCAGTGTCTCTGCGCTGGAGGCTTGCTAGTGGAGTGGGGTGTTTCCAGGCCTTTGTCAGAGGAGCCAGGGTTGTCCATCCACAAGGGCTAGTGTGAGTGCCTTCTGGCCAGGACTGAATGGCAGAATACTGACTCAGCAGTGCTCAAAGAGTTTTCTAGCACTTTGTCTAACAGAGGAAGCGTCAGGACCGAAGCTCAAGGGCCACACAGGTAGACACAGTTCAGAAAAGACTTTCCCGACTGAAGAAATGCATCCTGAGCATTCCCGAACCTGAATTTTGAAGTGTTGCTTTCCAAATAATTCCAGTAACTGTGAGCAATGTCTGTGAATTTTGTGTGGGTATTGCCAAGAATTAATCAACCCACCAGGAGATATGGAGTACTAGGAGGGCAATGGTTGGCAGAATTGGCTTTAAAAAACGTTTGGTTTAAGGAGCATACCTTACCTCCAACCCCACTTCTACTTGCACCTCCACCTCATAGGAACTGGCTTTTAGTTGTTGACTTTAATCTTCCTTCACACTCAGGATGTTAGATGAAATTAGAGGGCAAATCCCCCATGCCCTTTTTATATAATACAATATAATAC
This sequence comes from Tenrec ecaudatus, assembly GCF_050624435.1. Taxonomy (NCBI): domain Eukaryota; kingdom Metazoa; phylum Chordata; class Mammalia; order Afrosoricida; family Tenrecidae; genus Tenrec; species Tenrec ecaudatus. Next base: position 24,265,219 of record NC_134539.1, on the reverse strand, counting down.
TAGCTTTGTATTTACATCTGAGCAGGTGTGTAGAATAGCTAGTCTGTGTCACTGCTTCAAGCTAAATAGACACATCTTATGTAGGTGCTTCAAGATAAATGATAGAGTATCGTTACTTGGAAGGTGTTTACATTGACCTACTTCTCTAGGAGCTGACTTGTATAGTATTATCTTTGGTAGTGTAGCTGTGAGAGTTTTCTACCTAGCAAAAAAACAAACAGGAGAATGGTTAAGTGTATAAATTTCAAGGAACATATCTGGAGACAACATAACGTGATAAAATTGCAATTACTAGAAGGTCAATGGTAAGTAAGTTATTAATACACATGCAGAAACAAAAATACTAATCTTGAAGTTCTTCAGTGGATTTCAGCAAGGAGCAACTGTGTAGGACTGAGTATTTTGAAGGCTGTGATCTTACCAAAGCAGATCGCCACATCTTTCTCCTGTGGGAAAGTGGTGGACTAGTACCTCTGACATTCTGGTTAGTGGTCTGTGGCAGAGTCACTGAGAAGCTAAGTCTCCTATAAGCATGTCAAAGGTGATAGTAATCCGTCAAGCAATGAAGGTCAGTAGGCTGGGAAAAACTTTTCAAGAGTAATCAGAAACTGATCATGCAATCAGTAATAAACTGGGCTTGTACTATTCATCAGATTATTCTGATATTTAGAATTTAATATTTAAATTCTATTGATCAGACAGCTAAGGAGCTTGCAGTTTGTGACCTATTTTTAAAATTATAATCCAAATCTTTTATCTAATGTAATTCAAAATTCAGGTGCCAAAATGGTACCCCAGCTTGCTTTTTCTTCCATATGCAAGTTCAAACACTGATTTAAAAAATTTAATTACAAATTGCCTCTTGTAGGTTTCTATTCCCAAAAATATATAGTCAATTTTTCCATGATTAAAATGAATTGGGTTCTTATAGGGAGTAGAAGAGATATCATTTTGGGGTCATGCTCACTTAAAATTTACATTAGATTTTATGCCTGTCAAGGTAAAAGTCGAAAGCAGTTCACTAATTTCTAGGAATTTACTATTACTCTTTGAAGGGAAAATTCAAGATCAGCAGCTTGAAACCAGCAACTGCTCGCAAAGAGAAGGCTGAGGGTTTCCGCTTCCATGAAGACTGACCGTCTTAGAACCCACAGAGGGGGTTTTGCTCTGTCTTCCGGGGGCAGAGTGAATGGACATTAACTCAATAGCAGTGCATTTGCTTATTTTAGCCTGCGTAACAGATGTACACATGGATATTGATGGGTTTTCTATCATTAAACATATTTGCTATCGTCTACATACTTTAGAGAATAGTAATCGTAATTCACCAAGATTCGGATACGATCGGTAATCAGTGGGGAGGGTTTTTGTTTGTTTTAATATAATTCCATCGATCACAGTATGTCCATCAGATTACAGAAATTTCTAAAACAACTTCCATGTTTCCAAAATCCTATTGCCCATAGTACAATTACTATGAGACTTGATTTGAATTGAAAATAAATAGAAACAATAACCTTTCAGAATATCTTTATGGCCAACTTACTGGCGATGGTGTGAGATTCAATTTGTGTATTGAAAATACAGTGGGAAAAACATGACAGGATCTCCTAAACATTTAAGCATTCTTTTATCCTGCAAAGCAAACTTTGTTGCTGTTTTGAAGCGCTAACTAGCAGTTCATCATTTAAGATCATTACTAAAGATAATACCAACAGGGAAGAATAAGCACATTTTGTCTTAACTTCATCCAAATACATGGTTGAAATATCTAATTTTTGTTGTTCTTATTCAGGGAACGTTGTGCGAAGGAGGGTGCAGAGAGGAATCTTTTGTCCTTTTAGGTTGTGGGAGGACTTCTTCATAGTTTATATCAAGATGTCCCAGGCTCATCTTACAGATTTCCTGTTCCAGAATCAGCATCAGTCATTTCTCATAATAAGAAAGCATCTATCAGTATAATTATTGCTGTAGTATCATGTCAGGGAAGGCCATTGTTTCTGTGCTGATCATTTAATTATAACATTCTATCATTCATCTATTGGCATATATCAAAAACTACATTTATAGCTATGTGTGATTAGGTGCAGTGCATCAAGTAGATTTTCAATGTGTAAAGAACTATGGACAGAGTAGAACTGCCCCATAGGGTTTTATTGACTCTATTATTATTATTATTATTTTTTTTACAAACAGATTTCCAGGTATTTCTGCTGAGCCCGAGTGGGTTTGAACTACCAACTCTTTGGTGAGTAATGTACCATTGAACTATTGCACTACTCGGAGGAGGTTGGAATATAATATATATATATAATATATATATTACACACACACACATATATGTAATATTCACACTGAATCCCACAGAATTGCCTTGATTTTCCAAGTCTCACTGGTTTTCCATCTTTGACAAGGTACAATCTTTCAACTTTTCAATCCCTTGTTTCAATGGGAAATATTGGAGACTTGCTTTTTGGAAAGGTTTCTCTCTTACACCTTACACCTTATGTGTTCATATAAACATATATTTCCTGAGATATTACATAATTTATGTTTACATCATTTATACATCTATATATCAATACATATACAGTATTTTAACTCTCTTCACTACTACATTGCTAATTCTAGTTTTCAAGACCAATAGGAGATGATAGAATTTAAATATCCCCAAATTACATATTTGTGTGTGCTCTTTATCTACAACAATCCTATGTTAACTATACTAATATTTCCACCAACTGTTTTTATCAAAATTAATTACATCTGCACATAAACTATACCCCTACCTCAGGAGCAGGCAATATTGTGTTCTGTTGCACAAAGGATAACTGTCACAACAAACTTGATGGTACCTAACAGCAACAAACACAACTGCCCGTGATTCTCCACAGCATCTCTGCTCTTGTGTTGATTTTGGTTGTGCTAGGTGCCCTCACGTCAGTTCTGCCAAACATGACCCCATAGCCAACAAAATGAAACAATCCTAGTCTCTCCCAAGCCTCACAATTCTTTCAATATTTTAGCTTATTCTCACAACCACTGTGTCAATCGAGCTGCTTGAAAATCTTCTCTTTGACCAACCCTCTACCTGAACAAGCATGATGATGTACTTCTCCAAGGGCTGGTGTTTCCTGATACCATAGCTACACTCTTGCCATCTTCCCTTCTAAGAAGTATTCAGGCTGGACTCTTCCAGCTCAGCTTTCTTGAATTCTTCCAGAAGTACACTTAGTCTTTAGTACTAGTATTTAGTGTTTGGTACATTCGACATTCTGTGAAGGCCATAATTCAAAGGAATGAATTCTTCTCTGTCTCTTCCTTTGAGTTAGGCATGGCACTTTAATCTTCAAAGCAATATCTGTGCTGTTCACATTTTAAAAAGACGTTTTGCGACATGATCTTTGATTTCCCAGCTGCGGCTTACACGGGTGCTGATCGTGAAATCCTGTACAGTATCGGTTTTTCTCCATGTATGCTGATGTTCCTTAAAGGTCGAATTGTGAGGGGTTTTATTTTATGCTGAAATATAATTTATGACACAAACTATCATCTTCAATACTCATTAAAGTTTTCAATCCTTTTTGCTTTCCTTAAACAAGATTGTGTCCTCTGCATATCATCTGTTAGAAATGAGCCTTCTTCTAATCCTATTTAATCATTTTCTGGTTTTCTAAAACTTGCTTGAATAAAATCTTGAGAAGGAACCAGTATGGGAACTACATACCTATTCCTCACTTGCCAGCCTGGTTAGGTTCCAAAGATCTGATCATTATGTGTATTTTTGTCTTATGCAAAACTTCAGGGACAAATGATACTCAGAATTATTTTGGATAGGCATGATTTTGAATAGGCATTATTTTGGATGCAGCCCCAGACTTCAGCTAACTCATCTTTACACTGACTTCGATACTTCAGATGACTTTGGTCAGTTTGTGTCATTTCAAGCAACAGGCTTAGTTTGATGGGTCTAAATTTGCAGCCAGGAGGGCGTCTGGCTCACCAGCATCTTTGTGGAGTTCTTACTCTTCATTGAAAAGTCCACCCACCCGATATTCATGCTCAGAGCAGACAACACAGAGAGGACCAAATGGCCAGCCCAACCATGGGACACGGCATCCTTCACTAAACCATAGTACTTCAGGGGACAGCACTGGAGACACAGCGCGGGAATTGTGCACAATCTGACCCCATTGCACTGGGGTGAAACGCTAAGGGCATGCAGCAGAGCAGCAAGGGAAGCAAAACCATGAAGTCTTCGGGGAATAGCAAAAATGGGCTCTGGGGACAAAGTGTGGCACCACATCAGACTCGACTAGAAAACACTCCTAAAGGTCAACAAACAGAACTTGAACTTTTTATAGGCCTTTCCGTTTTGTCATTGACTTTTTTTGTTTTTGTTATTTTGGTCTTGACTTCCTTTGTTGGTTTTGTTTGGCTTTGCCTGGTTTTGTGCTTATTAATCTTCCTGTCTATCTAAATCAGATAGGCAGGATAAATAATTTGAGGATGAAAAGAACAGGACCAATGTTTCTGGGGGACACAAGAGAAGAGGTGGTGGAAGAAAGGAAGGGGGTGGGGGTAACCAACCCAAGGACAAAGGAACAATAAGTGAACTAAAATCATGGAGAGAAGGGTGTAGGATGTCTAGTGGGGCTTAATCAAGAGCAATGGAGCAGCAAGAAATTACTAAGCCCGAATAAAGGCTGAACAAGACGATGGGACAAGAGGAAAGTAAAATGAAATTGAGGAATTGAGGAAAGAACCAGAAGGCAAAGGGCATTTATAGAGGTCTGAATACAGGCATGTACACATGTAAAATATATATAAAATGAGGTGGACTAGAACTCTGTACTCATATCTATGTGTTAAGAATTTAGGTTTAAGATGGACATTGGGCCTCAACTGAAGTACTCCCTCAGCACAAGAACACTTTGTTCTAATAATGCGGCATCCTGTGATGCTCACTTCCTGACATGATTTCTGAAGACAAAATGGGTACATAAGCAAATGTGGTGAAGAAAGCTGATGGTGCCTGACTATCAAAAGATATAGTGTCTGGGGTCTTAAAGGTTTAAAGATAAACAAGTGTCCATCTAGGTGAGAAGCAGCAAAGCCCACATGGAAGAAGCACACCAGCCTATGTGATCATAGGGTGTTGATAGAATCAGGTATCAGACATCTAAGACCCAGAACAAAATTAGATCTCAGGTGAATGGTGAGGGAGGGGGCATTGAGTAGAGACCCAATGCTCATCTGTAGGCAATTGGACATCCCTCACAGAGGAGTCCCTGGGCAGAGATGAGCCAGTCGTGGGGCAGTATAGCACCAATGAAATACATAACTTTTTCCAGTTCTTTGGTGCTTCCTTCCCCCCACTATCATAACCTCAATTCTACCTTACAAATCAGATTAGACCAGAACATGCACACTGCTACAGATAAGAGCCTGCAACATAGGGAATGCAGGATAGGAGAGATGCACCCTTCAGGGCCAATAATGATAGTAGAGATACCAGAAGGATTAGGAGAGTGTGGTGGGGGGGAGAAAAGGGGAATTGATCACAAGGATCAACTATAACACCCTCCCAGGGGAACGAATAATGGAAAAGCGGGTGAGGGGCAATGGAAGATGATGTAAGATATGAAAATAATAATCTATAACTTATCAAAGGTGCGTGAGGGATGGAGGGATGGGGAGGGAGAGGGAAGAAATGGAGAGTTGATATCAGGGGTTCAAGTGGGAAGACAATGCTTTGAAAATGATGCTGTGAAAATGCACCTGACACACTGGATGATTGTATGAATTATGATAAGAGATGTAAGAGCGCCACCCCCCAACCAAAGCATTTAATTAAAAAAGAAATAAAGAAAAGTCCACATGGAAATGCCAGATTGCCGCATCTGCAAGGAAGTGACCACTGTGGGTCTTGTCTTACCTCTTTTGCTGCCTCTAGCAAACATGCAGTGGAAGCCACAGCTCCACTCAGCTGGCAGGCAGACACTAGCCTTCGGGCCTGGACAAGGTTGAGAAAGCTGTAGCACACACATGCAGTGGGAGGAGACACTGCCACCAACCTTTTCTATTTGTCTCTTAGCATTATTGACATACAACATTAGGGAGAAGGTTGGCTTGTGAGGAATCAATCATTTAGGGCCTCTGGAAAAAGAAACTCTCGTATAGAAAACACATGGGTTTTCCCCTGGCTTTAAGATGATTTAAGTAGATTTTTTTACTGTCTTTGTAACTGTGAAATGTTGGATATTGAGATAGTTGGCAAGGGAGGAGAACATTTCATGAGTTTTTGCCACTTGAGAATTTTGACTTCCTCATTTTCACCTTGAATGTCTATGTTGATAAAAGTTCCTGACCAACATGATCTTTCCTTAAGTGTTGTATGCATATTACTTTATTTTTGAGAAGCTCTGGTAACATAGTGGTTAGGCACCTGGCTGCTAACTGAAAGGTTATTGGTTTGAACTCTGTGAAGGAAAGAAAGGGCAGTCTGTTTCCATAAAGACGTACAGCTGCATATCTATACGTATACATTATATTTGACTCTGTTTATGACTACATTGCTAATTCTAGATTTAGAAACCTTATGGGATAACACTACTCTGTCCTGTAGTTGTGCTATGAGTTTGCACTATCTTAAGAGCAATAGGCTTTGTTTGATTTGGACTACAGGTATTGTTGTTTTTTTTTTGGGGGGGTGCACTAAGTACTACTCTCTAAAAGTCTTATGAGATCTGACTTTATTTCTCTCAGTTTGTATTTTCATTTTTTGAAGATGCTATGCATTTTTTGTTTGAAGACAATATTTTTACTATTACATATGTCCTTGTTGTCCATCACTATTCTCATGTGCACAGTGTGCTGTTTTAATGTAAAATGCAAACTTTTAAAAAGAAAAGTTTTCAATGAAATATAGGCTCTCATACTTTTCCCGAATAATTTCAATTTTTAAAATGTGATTTATCTTCTCAGTAATGGCTGCTGTATGTATGTTCAGTCTTCTTTGCCTATAAAAAATAGCATAGAGGTAGTGTTTGAACCAGTAAACAGGAGGGAGAAAACTCTAACTTCACACCAGTCCAATGTTGATTTCTATGGAGCAGCAGACAAGCCTCCATTCATAACCCTATTCTGATACTACCTGCCCCTCCCAAGGCAGTCTACCTCTCTGCTGGGTTTGATAATCCACTGAAGTAGCCACACAGACAATCAAGTTATGCAGTTTATCAGGGAAGTCAACAGGTGACCATTCTAGGTCAGGAATGCTAGGAATACAGTGCTTTTTGTCCGCAGTGCCTTTGCTCAGCTGCACCCACTGGCACTCGTCTCTGAGGTCCTCAGCCTCTCCACCACATGGCTGCTTGGCCTCTGTTCTGCTTGGCAGTGTCACAGACTCTCTTATTGGAGACAGATACCCAAAGGACACTCCTACCCTGTAAGTGATGCTCTTGCCCAAAGGTGTTTAGCTTCACTTGTTTGTTCTTTGAGCCAGGAATTCCACTGCTCTGTCTCACTCTTTCAGTGCAGCTGCCCTGGCTACCATTACTACTCTGTGCAGAGGTCTTGGAGTTCAAAATACATGATCTGCTCATAATTCTTCTATCTTGGTCATGAGATCACCCATTGTGGTTTCTGAATTAGATGGCTCACATCATACCCAGAAGAAGGGCAAAACGAACATTGCATTTTCATGTTTCCATCCAGCCCTCTAGTCAAGTTACACACACTATAGATGGAGCCAAACCAAGTAATTCAACTGCCCCATACCTATTTTCAACATTCCACACTTACTCCTCCTCATTTGGGGACTACCAGATTATTTGACTTAAAACCTTGAAGACAACTTTGAAAAACATTCTCAGTTAGCACCAGATGGATTGAACCCCATGCAGGACTGTAACTGGGTCTGGGGCACTGTCCACTGGCCATCCTGAGGGATATACCGGAGGTCCCAGTGAAAATGAGGTCAGGGTAGAGATGGTGACGGACCAGTGATGGACACCTTTTCCTATGTATTAAAATGCCTTTGTCTGGACAGTGAGGGTACAGTGCATGGTGGAAATGACACAAAGTTTTGGGTGAACAGATGAGGGCCTGAAGTCTGTGGGTAGGTATGTGGGCAGCCGTGAAAAGATGGTAAGAAGGTCAAGAATGACATAGAGATACAGGTCTGGAATGGACGGCGAACAAGTGAGGTCTCTTGTTCCAGAGCAGGTGACAGGAGATGTTAGGCAGTGAGTAATATCTGACCACCCCCAGGGACATTGTGTGGTGGCAGAAGGTGTCATGGGTAGAGATCGAGGAGCAACAGAGCCAAACACTGCCTGGTCCTGACCCATCCTCGTAACAGTCAAGTTTGAGTCCTTGCCTACAGACACTGTATCAACCCATTCTGTTGAGAGTCTTCCTCTTTTTACTTAAACCCTCAACTTTACCAAGCATGGCATCCTTTTCCAGGGACGGGTCTATCCAGAAAACCTGTCCAAAGTATTTGAGACAAAATCTCACACTCCTCCCTTCTCCAGAGCATTCAGACTACACTTCTTCCCAAGCAGATTTGTTTGGTTTTCTGGCAGTCCATGGCACTTTCATTATATGCTGCCGCATCATAATTCAAATGCATCAATTCTTCCTTGATTTTCCATATTCAATGTCTAACTTTCACATGCATATGAGGCCATTGAAAATACCATGGTGTGGGTCAAGCCTACCTTAGTCCTCAAAGTGGTATTCTTGTTCTTCAACAAGAGGTCTTGTGCAGCAAGTACTTCCAGTTCAGTACATTGTTTGACTCCTTGTCTGCTGCTTCCACTAGCATTGACTGTGGAGCCAAGCAAGATGAAATCCTTGATGATGTCAATGTTTTCTTCATTTATTATGAAATTAGCTGTGGGTCAGGCTGTGAGGATATTTGTTTCTTTACAATGAGTTGTAATCCATATGGAAAGTTTCCGTCATTGATAGTCATCAGCAAATACACCAGGAAGCAAGATTTTGTCATCTGAATATTTCTGGTGTGAACACGTCTTCATTCAACCCTGATACCTGCCATGTTATTCTTTTTTGTCCTGTTCTCAGATCACTTATTCAGCCTTCCAATTGGGAACAAAAGGTGAAAGCTGGTGGCCACAGTTCCTTAGTTTTAACCATGTGATATCCCTGTGTTCTGCTCGAACAACTGCCTCTTGGTTCATGTCCAGGTCCCACATGAGCACAAAGCAGTGTCCTGGAATTCCTGCCAACCCTTATTAAGAGAATTAAATCAAAACACTCTGAAATTTGAACATACAGTTTAAGGTTATTATGAGAAATTATTCTCTATGTTAATAGACAGTCCGTTTTCATTCCAGAGAAAGCAAATGGTTTTTAGAAGCTAGGTAGAGTGAAACTTATAAAGAGAAGAGGAAGGAGAAATATAGAAGATCAACCAGTGACTTATTGTAACATGATTGATTGAGCCACGTCAGTCCCCTTTACTGATATCAACTGCAATCCGTTTACTTCTGAGCAGCTGGTAATAATTTGGCCCTCCACCTAACTACAGCCAAGAGGCTTTTTGAGATTTAAATTAGGAGGAAATGGCTCAGACATCTAGTCTTTATTAGCAGGGTAAGACAAGTTTACATTGTTGTAAAATAGCTTCTGGCCAGTTTTAGCACGTTGAATATTTTTATGGTCAGTATTTGGGTTTGTTAATAGAAAAAATTCTTAAAATATCAAACAAAAATGTCTGCTATCGATTTTCCTATTCAACATGTATAAATAACAACTTGATTTTGGTAGCTATTGTAACTTCAAAGAGCTCCCCCTTCTGTTATTTTTAGGTAATGTTTAGATTATGGTAGGTTGCTTTCTGAAGTTCCCTGCATCTGTTCCTTTCCTAGACTTTTACTTGACTCTTTTCTTGCTTTCTACATTGCGGTCATTCTCCTGCTAAATTATGACATTATCCCAACAGCTGTTCCTTAGTAGAAACGGGATCTCCAGGAGTTGGATGGGATTAGATAGTTTCAGGCATGTCAAGCATCAACGCTGTTCAACACAATTAAATCCTTCTGCGTTATCAATGATTCACATCCTTGCAGGTGAGGTGGGGTCACAGCACTGCTACCCACAGGAGCCATCGATACCATTCCCTTACTGATTTCACAGATAAAAAAATCAAATGTTGCAATAAGAAAATGTACTTAGAGAAAATAGGTTTGTTTTGTCTTATTTTCTTTTCTGTCAAAAGCAGAGTAAAAGCTCCATTCATTTTATTTTGTTGCACATTTTTTGACTGAAGCTTTCTTGCTTTAAGGAAATTGTATAACAGTAACTAGAATGAACCAAATCTCTGAGAGAATTTGGAGCAAAGATATATGTAAACCTATTCAATGAAATCAGAATTAGAGGAGCGCGGCTGCTGCTTCATATGGGAGCAGAAAGAAAAAGTCAAAGGACCGGTTAAATAATTATAGGCTCAGATGTCTAAATTCCCAGAAACTAGAAAGGTGAACTTAATATCAGGGTAGCATATTTGTGAACGATAGTCTCACACTTGTGACATTTGGAGTAAGAATGACCAATTCAGGATTGGCAAATGAAAGGAAGATGAGCACAAAGTATATTCCTCTTGAAAATAAAAAGGTTGTTGTAAATATTGATACTGCAAACTAATTTTAAATATTTGTGTGTATACATATATAACCTTCCCAAAACACACTTGTCATAACTTTCTTTTTAGCCATCCCATGAATGTGCTATGTTTCATCTGAGCATTCCATTTGACGATGCAGTATGTGCACACTGAAAAGTGTCAAAATATGTATCAAAATATAGATGCTGGAAGCAAAGTCAGAATAATATTAAGGAAGTGAGATGATCACCACAGTGCTTTAGGACACATTTTCAATTAAGCAATCATTTGTTTGAAAACCAGGGGACCACAGTGTTCATGTTTAATTCAAAATTAATATCTCCTGAAGGAACTCTGAAAACACCTTGGGACTGTGCTCTTTGTTCTTATTGTCCTCACTATGTTGTGTTTTGTGATCAAAACGCAGTTCTTGGACTTTTCATTTCTGGAGATCAGAAGACTCTGAACAGAGTAAACATGCACATGGAAATGTCACTCAGGAAATACGACTTTCAGTGTATCAAGATAAATGGCTCAGGGATCTAAATCCCATGTAAAGTGATACAAGTTGCACGTTTTCTTTTTCACTCATTCATGCAAGTATATGGATTTATTTATGTTTGCTCATACACACCACAATAAAAATAGAAATATCAGTACTTGAGAAAGTTAATCAAATAGCAGCTATTTATTTTATTAGTATATAATCTACCAATCCTACAATTGACCTATTTAAAGTATAGAATTTATTTATTTTTTAGTAGATTTGTAAAGCTGTGGAACCACCACCACAATGAATTTGGGATGCTTTTCGTACCTTAAAGGAAAACCTGCATCATTAGCAGTTGTTCCCCATTTCTCCTTGGCCCCATTGCTCTTAAGAGGTAGGAAGCAAAGAATCTACTTTTTGTCTCAATAGATTTGCTTCGTCTGGACATTTTCTATGCATGTAGTCATACATTGTTGGATTTTTTGGACTGTATGCTTTGATTCAAATAAATGATGTCAAATTTATCCATATTTAATCTTCTATCCATCCTTTGCTTCTTGTTTAGTATCAAAGTAATATTTTGTTGAATGTACACAGTATGCATTGTGTATATGTCAATTTAGGTTGATGACTTCATGTTTTCACCATTTATCATGTTGTTTTTTAAATTTTTGTTGATGTTGGTTTCTCTATACTCAGGTGTACTACATTCTGAGGGCCTCAGCCTTTACCTTCCTCAGAACCTTTATCTAAATGAAGTTTGCAAAATAAACTCAAATTCTATTTTTGACATATTCTAATGTAAACAAAAAAAAACCCCAAACCCAAACTCACTATGCCATTGAACTGATTCTGACTCGTAGCAACCCTATAAGGTAGAGTAGAACTGCCCCTGTGGGTCTCTGAGACTGTAAATTAAAAAAAAGTTTTATTGGCATTTAATTCACATATCATACAATTCATTGGTTCAATCACATCAAAAAGAGTTGTACAATCCTCACCACCATCAGCTTTTGAGCATTTTCTTCATTTTTATATTCATCATTATTAATTCCCATTCTCCCCACTAGCTATCTGACAAAACCCAAAGGACCAGCACAGGAGTAGAAGTCATCTTCCATTCTACATCTGCCGAGTTGCTGGTGGTATCAAACTACACACCTTGTCAGAAGCAGGTAACTCAGATGCCATCAGAGCCCCTACATTTTAATTCTATTCCAATTCTAATGTAATGGACATAAAAACAGAGAATTTGAGTTGTTAGTGGACAAACAAAATGCACCTATAACACTTGTCAAATGTACAATGTACCCTCAAACCAAAGTCTCAAAGTTTGTTGCCCTTTTTCTATTACTAAAGAAAACACACTATGAAATAGGAAATTAAAAAAACGTATAAACCACTCCACTATTTACTTCTTTTTATGGGATAACAATACACACCAATCCATAGAAAGAGTTGATCTGTTCTTGTTTAGATTTTCCATTCTTTTAAAAGGGAAATTGGTTTCTTGGGGTATCAGTGTCAATCAGGTTTTAAACGCTTCTTCCAACTAGAGCATATCAGAAGTTCTAAGGTTTGATACCAGTGGTTATTAGAGCTTTTGATACGTGGAAATGCTTTTCAAAGTAGTTTTATTTCCTATTCGCCACACTTCATACCACAGAGTAGTAGCTAAAAGTTAAATGCATTTTCTCAAAATGAGCCACATGATGAAACAGTGCATGAGAAGAAGGCAACCGGGTGCAGTGCGAGTGTGCTGTGGAAACGAGCAAAGCAGATGTCAGCAATGCTCGAGCTCAGTTGTGGATGTGTTAATTTTCCCCTGGATCTGCTCAGGAAGCTGGCAGGCAGAATCCCTTGCCTCACAAATCAGGGAAATAGCTCAGAGAAAGCTCAAAGGCAGTGAAGGCAATTGACAGGGGGAATTCATTGAAACCTGGTGTTTGCTTGTTTTTTTTTTTTTAGAGAAAAAGAGATTGTTTTTAAGTAATTGTGTTCTGTTTTCTTTTACTGTACTAATAAAGCTACACCATGTAATGCAATATAATAGAAGCTTTTAAACTCTGGGTTACCTGAATGAGATAACCAGCTCCCATTCTTCATTAGATGGATCTAAAATAAAAATTAAAAGCTAAATAATTTAGTGAAGATATTACCCAGGTCCATAGAAAAACTAATATATCAACCATGCAGTATTCGTTCTTCTAATGCAAAATTGAAACATCCCAATGGCTATTCAATATCTATTCTTGAAATGGTTTACTAGAATAAAGAAGCCACTTTATATTGGCTAGAGATTCCTGGTGATGAAGGGATGAACGTACTGGGACACTAACTAAAAGGTCCATCGTTTGAACCCAGCAGCCACTCTGCAGGGGAAAGTGTGGCATTTTGCTTTCATGAGGATTTCTAGCTTTCAGAATATCAGGGGGCTGTTCTGCCCTGTCCTATAGAGCCACTGTGAGACAGAATCAGCTTGGTGGATGTGATAGCTAGGTTTATTGTGCCAGCAAGGCTTCCATAGGAACATGTGGGTGGAGATTAATCAAGAGTCACAGCTGGATTAGAGGGTAACAGAAATAAAAGTCTTCCAAGGATGGCCTCCTCTCTTTCTCCCCGATGATGGACCAGTGTGTTGCTGCTTGAGCTAGTCCTTTGCCTCCATCCTGTGCTGCACTAGTGTGTTGCACTACAGGTGGACTGAGCCAACCCGTGGCTTTGCTATGCTTTGCTAGAGCTTGAGAATCTACTGGGGCCTGCTTCGCCAGTGCTACTGGCTGTTGCTGCCCCACCCTGATGTTGGCTGCCAGCAGACTGACTCAGCTTCACCTTCCTGCTGATGAGTGCTGCCTGGAGCCACACAGTGCCCTCTGAGAGCCCAGAGATGCATCTACCACCACTGGATCCACAACACTTCATACCCACTGGCCTGTGATCTTCCTGCATTTTGCATCATTGCATGTGCTGTGTGAGTCTGAAAAATAGCCTAGGACATGTTCAAAAGCAGAAAGCACTTGTGAATCATTTTTCTATTTGAGAGAAAAAGCATATCTTCTAATAGATTAGGCATATAAAATTCTGCATGTGACCCACAATTCTACACTAATATAATTTGAGTCACCAGAACAGATTTGGGAATATTTTCAGGATTTAATTTTATCTGTAGCTGTGGTAGTTGAATGGGGTGATCTAAAAAGAGGGTTTTTCCTCTTTTTACAAGTCCCAACTTTATAGGTGTTAATAAAAGTCCTCTTGGGTTTTGTTTATCTCCAACTGGTAGAGAATTAATTTGCCTTGCCCAGGGGGTGCCAAGCTCCAATTAACACCCCACGTGTGGTCAGCACATCAGCAATGGATTGGTTGTATCATATCTTTGGACCAAGAGGCTCAGGCCCCAGTGTGCCAATGTGGTTCCAGTTTCTGGGCTTTGTGTTAAGCATAGACACATACGGAGAGCTGACCGCACGCATTAGTTGCTTATTGAAGACAGAAATGTCATCCCTGACCACTCTTCCTTGTGGAAAATGCCCCCCAAACCATTTTCATTTCAGACTACTCTAGGAAGTTGTCTTACTTATAAGCCAGTAGACAGAACTCGTTTTCTAAAACTTTCCAGTTCTTAATGCTGTATGGTTAATGGCTTCCTTACTTACCACAAAATGATATTTGTTAGATTCATCCCACAGTTGGTCAAATACTAACCATGCAAATTATTATTCATCATTTTTCATAAGGCTATCTCAGTTTCGTAAACACATTCTGAATTTTTTCATCCCACTTTGTTATCATTACGTAACCATGGGACGATCAAAGAAACATTTATATTGAGCTCTGATTTGGGTTGCTTTGACAGCATTTTGAAAGATAGAATAAAGACAATTTCAGTTAGTATTACTAACTCAATGAAATGTGTTTGTCTCTATTTTTTGAAATGGCAAGGTTATTTTGGCAAGATGGAATGTCCCCTAAACTTTTAATTTAATATTATAATATTGTAACCTTGAATGAAATTAAAAACTGATGGGAAAATAACGGGAAATGTAGTGAATTAAAGCATTAATAAAATAAAGTTAAATGGGAGAGAAAGAAGTGGGAAGTGCAGTGATGTAAGTGAAATATTAATAAAATGAAGTAAAATTAGGCCAAGGGCTGTAATTAGCATCATTTCAGGGCACGATTCCCCCTCAAGGTGTTGGTTGTGATGATGGGGACTGACTCGGCAGTGCTCAGTCCTGTCGGACGTAGGGTCACGGGAAGAAACAACTTGACGGCACACAACAGTGCTAATGTCAGGCTGGTGCAGCTTTTCAAGAGCATGGTGGGTTTGGCTGTCAATTTTTCTTTCACTTAGAGGTTTGATTTCATTAAATATCTATATGTAGAGAAAGAACTGGAATTTTAGGGAATATCTAATAGGTACCCACGAAAATTAAGAATGGGTTACTGTATTATCATAACACATGGAATTATATTTTATTCATGACTTATCCCACCAGAGCCTTTGGTAATCAGAATGCCTGACCAGACACATTTTCCTGCCCCGTGCTTTCTCAGTTCCCATGTATGCTCAGTTCTGTAACATCATGGGTTGACATGTCCACAGTAGCGACTTCATTTAATGTGCCAGGGAACCTACCACTGTCTTGAATTTGTCTCCTGGGTTGGCTCTAGCTTGTTCCCTGCCACACTCGCTGATGCTGCTCACAGCGCCATCCTTTCTGTGGCCATGCAGCTCTCTCTAGGTCTTGGATCAAGGGGGTTCTCAGCACGGGGACCCTGGCTACAAAGAATGTGTCTACTATAGGCTTTTCTTTCATAAAGATGATGGAATCTCCTCTTACTTCAGGAGTGTCCTTCCTTGAAAATGACTGTCAGGTGCTATTGACTTCCAACTCAGAGTGACCGTCCAGTCCTGTGCCATCTCCTAATTCGTACATTTGCGCCCCAGGTTGCAGACACTTTGCCAATCCATTTCATGGACGGTCTTCCCTTGTCCTCTCCGACTGACTGTGGGCGAGCTGAGAGGTTTAAATCTAGTGGGATGGAAACACCGACCAGTCCTCCTTTCAGAGTCCCCAACATTTTATTTTCAAGGTCCCATCCCCACAAGGCTTCCTTCCCTTCACCTTGTTTGCATTGATTGTGGGTTTCCTGTTCACTTGATGGGCCACAACCAACCCCTTCATTTGGACAACCCCTCCTGACCATGGTGTGGGAGTTCTAAGGGTCATATTAAGTAAAACACTGTACTGCCCTGGGGGCATTTCAATTTCCTTCAGTGGCATTTTTAAAATGAGAACAATGAGGGGAAGTAACACTACCAAACCCTTATAAAACAGAGCACACACGTGAAAGGGAGTGATACAAGCATTTCTCTCTATGCTGATGTACATGATTCTTTTAAAAGGACTCTCAGGAAGACATGTATGTTCCATCTCCCACGAGTCACTGAGTTTTCTTCCATTCATAATTTTAAATGCTATTGTTTCACTTAGGGTTTTAATAAAGCAAGTAATTTTCTTTCTTGTTTTTTTTTGTCTTTAAAAGACTTCAGGACACTAATAGATATTTTCTGTTTAAGAGTACCCATTATTCCAGCAAGACATAGAAATATAAAACCAAGTCTTCAAATAAAGCATTTTATTGAATAATGCAAGAAGGATGATATCAATATGTTTTTTTTTAATCTGGTCAAGAAATTTCTCCATAACCATCTTTTGGTGCCTAGAGTTCTAATGGGTTTATAACTACTAATGGCTTTTTAATCTCATTGTCTGTAATGTTAGAGTTTTAAATCTATTTACTTCAATTTCCTGACATGCTTCAGAAACAAAGTGGGTATTTACTGGCTTTGTGTTACATTTTTTATTACATTAGAAGGTGCCCAGACTTTTGCATCAGCAACTTGACTGAATGGCTTGGGGGGGAGGGAAACCAGGAAGCAAAATCTTATCAGATACATAATTTCAGGACAATCATTCTAAATTCTATCAAGGCTCATGTTTGACTCTGTGTACTCGTGGCTTTACAGATCTACACCAGATGTTGCCAATAGTTGCCAATATTTGTGAAACTCAAAAATTTGAATGTCCATGTAGGTGAAATACGGTTATAGTCTTTATGATTTACTATAAAGTATGGTTATATTGTTATCATTGCTATTATTATGGGCCATCAAATTGATTGCAATTCATAACCAATCTCTGTGCAACAGAACTAAACACCACCAAACCCTCTCTTCCCAATCATTCAGGCTCATGATGGCAGCCACTGTTTCAGCCCATTTAATCCATGCTGTTGTGGTCAGATGCCATAGAGTTCATTCCAACTCATAGTCACCCTATGTACATTGGAGCTAAACACTGCCCAGTCCTGTGCCATCCTCACAATTGTGAGGCTTGAACCCGCTGTCGCAGCCACTCTGTCCACACATCCTCTTCAGAGTCTTCTTTCAGCTGACCCTCTAGTCTGCCAAACCGAGTTCCCTTTCCAGAGACAGCTCTCCTGATAGCATTCCTGCTTCGAAGGAGCATTCTGCTGGTACTTCCCCAAGACAGATTGGTGTGGTCTTCTTGCAGCCTGTGATACACTCAATGATGCTTGCTCACTGTCAGGATGAGGGAGTCCCCAACACTCCAATGTGTCCTCAGGCTCGACTTTGTAGTTATATTAAATAAGACAGACAGACAGCTAGTCACAGGGGCTCCTCGTCCCTATGACAGGACTGAGTCAATGTATTTTCCAATGGGTATTTATAATGGTGCTTACAGAGCTTTCGTAATGCATGCATTTCATACATCCAACATGTAATATAATCAAAAGGTAAGGTAATCAGTGGGTAACATGATAAACCAGCAGAGGTGAGTCTTCATCTTGATCTACTGCTAATTGACCTTGAACACCCCTGAGCGCTCCACAAAGCTTTGCTACATATTATGGTGGTTTGGCTAGAGAACGTGATTGTTAGATAACCTCTAGGCATAGTGAGCAGCCAGAGGTAAATAAGACGCACCTTCTATGACTATTCCTTGAGGACCAGAGGGGTGCATATTTTTGGCCTGGAGAACATGTTATTTGAAAAATTTCTGTCTTTGAACAATGGAGATCTTTCTCAAAATGGGCTAGTTTTCCATGCTCTTGGTTGCCAGTGGAGAAATAAGGTCAAATACTTTCTACCAAGACCTCAGTTTACCACAGCCACCAGGGTCATTCAAATGCACTTACAGTTTTATCATGTAACAAAGGAAATGAGGAAGCAAACCCACTGCACAGGCTGAAGCTATGAGCTAGAGAAAGCTTGCAGAGTGATTACAGAGGGAATTGGATTTAGACAATGGAGAAAAGAGGAATTCTTGTAGAAGTAAGGATTACTGCCATCTACTATTACTTCAAGAAATAAAAGTTATTTTCAAATTTACCTTACTTGTTAACTTTTATTTATTTATTTAGTAGGATCATGATACATGTCTGAGACTGGATTATGTTGGTCATGGGATTATAAGTGTATTTATAATACACTTATATTTAAAAGGATTTGGATTTCATTGCCTAACATTATGGACTTTGTTTTCCCTAATTCTTACATGATATCTTTTTTTAAAAAACATTTTATTAGGGACTCATACAACTCTTATCACAATCCATACATACATCAATTGTATAGCGCACATCTGTATATTCTTTGCCCTCGTCATTTTCAAAGCATTTTCTCTCCACTTAAGCCCTTTGTATCAAGTCCTCTATTTTCCCCTCCCTCTCTACTCCCCCTCCCTCATGAGCCCATGATAATTTATAAATTATTATTTTGTCATATCTTGCCCTGTCTGGCGTCTCCCTTCACCCCCTTTTCTGTTGCCCATCCCGCAGGGAGGAGGTCACATGTAGATCCTTGTAATTGGTTCCCTTTTCCAATCCACTCACTCTCTACCCTCCCCTTATTGCCCCTCACACCCCTGGTCCTGAAGGGATCATCGGCCCTGGATTCCCTGTGCCTCCAGCTCCTATCTGCACCAGTGTACATCTTCTGCTCTATCCAGACTTGAAAGGTAGAATTAAGATTGATGACCCTTATCATAATTTCCAGTTTTACTCTGAGAGAATTTCCATTTTAGTTATATGGAAAATTTTTATATATAGAAAGGACTTTTAATTATTCAGTTTTTATATGTATAATATATGTACACACATATACATCTATGTGTATCTATTTGGAATTATTCATACCTAAAGCTAGGGGTTTTGCATCTTTAGGTTCCAGTTGCAAAATGCAGTATTCTGTTACAAGCCCAGCTATGCTCTCCCCAAAGAAGGCATACGTGGCCCAGTTGGTTAAATACTTTTCTGCTAAAAAGAAGATTGGTTATTTGAACCATCCAAGCTTACTGGGGTTTTAAGTCGGGTGATGTTTCTGAAATGTTGCAAACACAGAAACTGATAGAGTCCAGGTCTACTATGGAACGCTTGCGGTCACCATGAATCAGAGTCTGTTCAAGAGGACCCAGCACAGATTAGCTCCCAAATTGACTGCCAAATAACTGATGTCAATGTATATCACCCCCGTATAGGATTTCTGAGACTGTAAATTGTTACAAGCACCCATAGCCTCATCTTTCAACCAAGAAGTGGCTAGTAGACTTGAACTACCAACTATGCAGGTAGCAGCCCAACACATACCCGGCAGTGTCTCCTGGCACCTTGGTGACATAGATTAGGGCCTCTCAATTATTTTGGATGAATTCAACTATTACATCAAAATGAAAGGGATTTCAGACTATTACAGATAAAAAATAAAACCATGTTATAATAAAATCATGAATTACTAATTAAATAAGTCAATAAATGTATTTTAAAAGCTTTAAATACAAAATGCTGAGAACAAGTGATGTTTCTCATTATCCTTTTATTAACCAGATATTTAATCAGAATAGATTATTCTCAGTACCCAGAGTCATTAAAATAATCTATTGTTTAGAAGGAAATAAATATATATTTACTTTAAGTTTTAATTGAGTTTAAATTGGTTGGATTAATTAATTTATTAAAGTAGATTATTTTAATCGTTTTCCCCCAAACATGTCTTCTGTCTCTATTAATTTTCAATATGTACCTGGGAAGCAATTCTTAAAATGCAATCATAGCATGTACATTAGTCAAGATGAGCTACTATAGATTGGAAATACCTTGAAATCCAAGGGGTAATTACAACAAAATCTTCTGAGCTCCTCCAAACTGGAGGGCAGGTTATTGAATTCTCTGAGGCAGTGTGCTTCCATACAATGATGTGGCAGCCTGCTCTCCTTGCCATCCAGGACTCAACACCCCACTTCCTGCCACCTCCCTGGCTAGCAGGGAAAGACAGAGCTGGGATATGGTAGGGGAGGTTGCTATTGCTTCAACCTGAAAGGGATACACATAATTTTGACTTATAATGCACACAAGTGAGAACGAATCAGCCTTGTAATGGTTATGCTTTGGACTGCTAATTGCAAGATCAACAATTCAAAACCAATAGTCACTCTGAGAGAAAGACAAGACTTCTACTACCACAAAGAATTACAGCCTCAGAAACCTACCAGGGCAGTGCCTCACTGTTCTCTAGGGTCACTATGCCTCCAAAGCGACCTCATGGCAGTGAGTTTGGTTTTGGGAAGTTTCAGCCAGATTTTAACAAAGATTGTCTCTAGAGATTACTCGACATTTAAAAAACTAAATGGATTCATTTTTTCTCAAAAGTCAATAAAAATATAATAACAAGTATAAGGATGATCTTTTTCCCAAAAGTTAATAACTAAAATGACATCCTGTTAATTTATGCATTCCAAATTTTAAATGATCTTTATTTAACATGTATGTTTGTCTTTTCTATTCACTGTCCAATAATAAAATCATGAATTAGTTTTAAGAGATTAAAGAAATATGAAAAAACTCGATGATTTATGGCAACATTTTACTGCTTAGACTGTCACCTTTATGTATAATAGCACAAACCATTGCACAGTTCTGAGCCAGTTGTGTGGTCATTGACTACGGTTGAGTTAATGGTGGTAGTTATGGTGTCATATTTGCAGTCTCTTCTAACCTAGGGGGCTGCTGTGTCCCTTCCTGATTGTATTGACTACATTTTGGAAGGAGATTCACCTGGTTTTTCTCCTTAATCTTATTACTTAGTATTTAAAGTAGTAGGTCTTGGAGTGTTTTGTTTTTTAACATACTCTATAATTAATTACTACAAATCTCTGAGTTTTGTAGTTTTTCAGAGATGTTCTTGATAAAATATTCTGTTAACTTCAGACCACAGTTTATTGCAGGCCTAGATAGAAATGCCAAATTTTAACTCACTGATGAAGCTTTGTGGTTCTCTGACTGGGTTACAAGAAAACTCATACTTATTTGTGTGACTTGTTTCCACTGAAACTTAAGGGCAAATTTCTTAAGATGCTCTTGAAGGTGATTTACCATCTCTTAGTTCCCTTACAAGGAGTCCTAATTACCTGGGTTAAATTGTTCAGCATCTCACTGTAAATCTCCAGTAAAACAGCATGAGGGGAATAGGAATAAAGAATCCCTATACCACTTGAGAAATAAGACAGGACTTTGAAATACATTAAAAACAAAATAAAATCACTTTGAAAAGAAAGTGAAGGAATAGTGGTAAAAATTAACAAGTGGGCATTTCAGTAAAACATGTAGCCTCTTGAAATACAGCTGAAGAATATAGTTCTGGACTCATATCACATCAGACACTCTTTTAGGCTCTTTCTGAAGAATATAGTTCTGGACATATATCACATCAGACACTCTTTTAGGCTCTTTCTGTTCTGGTTTGGTGCCATCAAGTCACCTCCAACCCATGGCGACACTTGGCAAAACTGAACAGTCCGGCACCGGCTAGACTATTGGAGTATTACCTATAGGGAGATGATAGATGACAGACAAACAAAAATAGGTAACTTCTATTGTAGGACCATTCCTATCAGGTAATAATTCCCAGGGGAGCTGGAATTAGCTTTTCATTCTAATACACAAAAGCACATAGTTTTAAAAAGTTCTAGTTTCTGGTTTTGTCACTGGATGGGCTGTCATCTTAGGTCAATAGGTAGCCAGATCTTTCTCACGTGGAGACAGGAGGTAGACTCAAACCATAGGCGTCCACATTAGTATATCTCAATAAATGGGAAGCAAACGAGTTGACAATAATGGCACTACTGTATAAAACAGCTATTTCTAAAACTTCATCATTTGGTCTGGAAATATCCGTGCCATATTCATTGATCCCCAAAGAGAATTTATTTCAAATGAATTTTTCTGGATTTGCCTTTGCATGCTGTGTGGAAACATTGTGAGGAACACAAAGCTGGGGTTATTTTTCAGCTTACTGAAGCTAAATAACAAGTCACCCATTTAGTATTTGGAAGCCAAGAATGGATGATTGGGGTCAGGTTAGATTAAACACAAACAGTGAACAATTTCCATCAGATGGGCGTACTTATAAAACACAGGCCAGTTTTATCAATATCATTTTTCTACTTCATTAGCTTTATCTAGCCAGGCGGCTGCAGGGCAGGACAATGGGCCCTTGCACCACTATTTCATTTCTATCAAGCTGAGAGGAAAATGGCAAGAAACTCCATTGAGCACTAAAGGGCAACCATAAATAGATACGATTCCTCTCCCTGCCTTTACCTCGAGGACCTTCTGGTAATATTTCCTACACATTAAAGGAAAGCTTGCACTCTAATTAATGGAAATGCTCACTCACTCTCCTATCACATCTCTGGAAACTGAGCAAATGCCTCCTGGAATGTGGTGGAGGAAAACTGGTGTTTCTCCACGTGAGAGGCAACTAGAGATGAGGGGGCAGGCTTAATAAATAAGTGACTTCGTGTCTGTCTATAGAGCCACCAATGGGCCAACTATAGAGAGACATTTTGAAGTTGAGGCACAAAATATTGAAACAAATGTGGCTTTTCATTTTCAGACTAGCTAAATGGAGAGGGCAAATCCCTGTAGATGGCCAGATTCCCTAAGGTTTGGGATCCTTTGAGTGTGATAGTTTTGTCTGTGAGTCAGTTTGGGTGGGTCAAGATTCTCAGTGATTTAGCAGTTAAACTCTAATAATCTCCATGATGTGATCTAACACAAAGTAATCACTTCTACAATGGGATATGTTATGAGTAGCCAATCACTTGGAAGGTTAGAATGGGATGCAAATCCCATACTTAGATTGCAGCCCCGATCCAATCACTTGAGAGGAATTTTTTTTTTTTTTTTTTTTGGCAGCGTGGCCTGCTTCACTAAACATTTTGGAAAAGCTTGTTTGCCTTTTGCTGGGTCTGGATCCTGCTTCTGGAGCATCAACTTCTGGTTCTTTGAACTTGAACCATGTGCCTACCATATTGCCTGCCAAGCCTGGGAGTCATCATCAGCCTCATCTCTTAAAAGCTACTCTTGGATCCCATTGTCTCTGCAGCTAGAAGCTGGTCATCTTCCTGCCTTTCTTGTGTTCATCAGCACCTGAAGTTATTTGAGTCAGAAGACACCTCCAGTCCAGTCTAACACCTGACACGTGGTCTTGGAACTGCCTGCTCCTAAAACTACGTGAGTCATTTCCTTGACATAAATGTATGTGTGTGTGTGTGTATATATATATATATTTGTGTGTATATATATGCGCGTGTGTGTGTGTGTGTGTGTTTGCCTTACGGGTTTCATTTCTCTAGAGTACCCAGCCTAAGGGAGATGTAGCTTTGCCATGGTAACACAGAGACAACCAGACACTTCATCCTTAGTTTCACTAACTCCCTTGTCTCAACTTAGTAGACTCTCTCTTAAAAGATGATAGAACATATTTCTCAAGCTCTGGTACACTTTTGATTAATCTCTGATCAGGCTGCATCGAAAGACAAAAAAGCATCATCGTTGCCATCATCTTTTGATACTTTTATCCCCCTAACATACATTTCCTTTAATAGAATATACATTAGGAGCTTAGCCTAAAATAAGATTAATGTTGACAGTGTTGTCTATGATCTTAAGTAGCATCTTAAATAGGTTTCCTCTGATACAATAACATTGACTCACCTGCTCTATAAACCTTTCTCTGAAGGGAAGTTAGAGGTGGAACTCCCAATTGGCCAACTGCAGTGCTGAGCACTGATATAAATAATATATTGCTGTTTGCCCAGGAACTCATTAGCCATTACACTTTTTACAGGAGTAATCATATCACTCCTTTCTTGTAACCCTTCAGGGAGGCCCCAATTCCCCGACCAGTTCTTTTCCTAGAATGGCATTAGACTAGAATGTTCCTCTAGTTGAAAGCTTATTTCTTTTTGATATAATAGCTGAAAGCACTTTGGGGGCAGCAGGGCATCTTTAAAGTTTCAGTATCTTTTCAAATAATCTTTCTTGGTTTCCCCTGCCCCTTGGCTACTAAAAATGTGTAAAGCACTCAGCAGAATCAACTTACGGTATCAAAGAAACTGCCTGTTTTTAAGTCGGCTTTCAAAGAAAAAGAACTTAAATATATAGTTCATCATTTCTGGAAATGGAAATCCTTTATTACAAAACACCCAAAGTCAGCCTAGGAATCTCTGGAGTGCTTGGGGGAATGAGAGGGCCAGGTTTCCAGGGAAGCTCAACACAGTGCATTCTAGAAGGTTGCACCAGCTAATTGGAAGCATTCTGCAAGCAAGGAAACCTCAAAAATGACCAGATTCGGTTTCTGCTTTACGCCAGTTTCTGTGCACTAGGGTACCTTAAAAGCAAGAAGTCAGTTATCAACTTTATATCTCCATTTGAGTCAGATTGAGATCAACCTAAGTAAAGTGAATGAGATAAAATGCAAAGATGACAGCAAGGTTGTAGCGAGTGCAGGTAGAGATTGAGAGGAAAGGTTGGATGGAGTTGGAAGGTAGTACTGCAGTTCGGGGGTCAGAATGGTGTGCCTTCTGGGTTGAGAGTAGGGTGTCCCTTAATTGAATTATTTCAAAGAAAGCACATCCCATAAATTTGATTTATAAAAGGCAGAAGATATTCCCAAAGTGCTTGCTTTCAGACATCTATTTAATTATGATTCCAAGAAGCATTTATGTAAATTTTACCACGTGTGGATGCTGGGATGACTGCTGACTGCTGAGGGGAAAGAACAACAATGAAATATAATCTTGTTACAGCCAAGGTCCCTGCACTCTGCAGAGGAGACAGATTTGCATGCATATACGTGTGTGTGTGTGTGTGTGTGTGTGTGTGTGTGTGTGTGAGAGAGAGAGAGAGAGAGAGAGAGAAGAAAGAGAGACTTCAAACATTTATATAATTTTTCTATTATATTTTATTATCAAAGCCCCATTACCACCTACCACTCCACCCTCCACACCTCACACCTCACACCTCTCTACTCCCCCCTCTCTATACCCCTCTCTGGTATATACATGAAATAGGTGAACAGCTCTAATCTGAACTGGTTAGGACTTTGAAGAATGGAGGGTGTTAAGTTAGAGAGGTGCTTGAAGAAGGCCTGAAATGGAGAGAATGAGGGAGGCGTGATGAGAAAGCACACTTTACATGCAGATTAATTCAAGGGCGGTCAGCTCCCAAATGGTCACGCGATTCCTGGACGAGGAATCCAGCGAGGAGTACCACCCCCACCACAGGTGCTCTGTTTATCTGGGTTTAATGACTGGTATATCAGAACACAAAGTGACGGGAAGATGAAAACAGTTTAGTACTAATAATCAGAAAGGAAGAAACAAAAGCATATCCGTGGCGAATCATAGCCCCTCAGCTGAGATGGTCGTCTACGAAGGATGGAGACTCTCCCACCTGTAACTTAAACTGGGGCGGGGTCTGGAAGTCCAGCACCCATCAAGTGCTGTACTGAGTTCAGGACCCATCACGTGCTGTATGATGTAACCCACTGAGCCAGGCGCAGTTATAGATTCTCTAGCTCGATAAGCTAAGGAGGTTTATGACCTTGTAGTCAGGCAATAAGATGCCTAAACTCAGATGGAGTTTCATTTCCCAGCTTTCTACTGATCCAGAAAAAGCATTAGGCTTCCGTCTGACATATGGTTGCTCTCAAAGCCTAGGATCCTAGAAAGGAAGGGATTAGGAGAACTATGAGCTTTGGACCTCCTCAGGCCTTTTTTTAAAAAAAACATTCCTTTTAAGCAGGGTCAATGTCATAAGATTACCTCCTCAGACATAGAGACAAGGTTTTGTCTCTATAGCATTGTTAACAATGAGAATGAAAAGTATGTCTACTTGATACTTGTACATTACTTTCATGAAGAGTCCAATCAGAGTCTCTACAGCAGGCAGGATGATCTGGTCTACCTGTCAGCCATAACTAACTTCGATCCCCATCCTCTGCTGAAAGTTAGAAGAACTTGAAGCCAATTATTGATGAAGATCAAAGAGTGTAGCTTTCAATATGGAGTACACTTCAGCATCAAGAAAAATTACAACTGGACCAAGAAGTAGCACCCCAATAAATGGAGAAAAATTTGAATTTTACAAGGAGACAGTTTAATTTATTTCCACACCCATGGAAGCAGCAGTCAGGGATTCAGATTGCATCTTGGAGTGCCAATCCTCTGCAAATGAATTATTTAACGTGTCAAAAGGAAAGATGATAATATTAAGACTAAGGTGATGCTCACAGTACTATGCTAGGGCCATAATTCAAATGTACTGATTCTTCTTTGGCCTTTCTTATCCAATGTTCAGCTTTCATGAGGCTGAAAGTATCATGAAAATCATCAAAACTGAAAATATGCATCCATGAGTTTGCCATACTGTGGTCTTGTGTGTTGCTGTGATGCTGGAAGCTATACCAGCAGGGTCACCCAAAGTGTATTGTGTCCCCTCACCATGGTCCGCACACCCCCTTATGTTCCCAAAGTTCTAACAGCTCATCAATGTCATGTTCTTTCTTTACAACTTTTCAGGCCGTAGACAGGTTTCATCAGCTATGCAATGCCATGGGTTCTTGGTTTTGTAAAGCCCTTTGCTATAGACTTCGACATAGGTGACAATTATATAACTCAACTTGGTCCAGATATTGGTGCCCCATACCTATGTGACTTTAACTGTGCAAGAATTTCTTTACTAAGCTCCAAATCAACAGCCAACCAGCCCACTAATGGCCACCAGCAAGTTAATACAGACGTACATATCGTTATCAGGAGTATAGACTTCAGCAAGACACAATGTAATATGTCAATCTGTCTTGTAGTCATATAATGACTCCCTGCTGAGAATTTTAAATTTCCAATCCAAATACACAACATCTACAGTACAACAATATCTCAAGTTGATTTTTATAGAATTTGCGGAGATTTAGGTTCTGATTCAGTATGTCTATGTTGGAAATAAAAATTCTCAGTAGTGTGTTGAACCAGAATAAATTAGTTTGAAGTCATGGCAATCCAGCAGGTGCCTAACTCAATGGACAATAAAAGAAGGATCCTGATTGGTAGTGCTGACACTTGTTTGGTAGTGAGAGCCCTGGAGATAGAGGAACCACGTGGAGACCCACACCAGCATTGAAATGCCACTGGATTCACAAGACTTTCTACTCACTAGTCTCAGATTTTCCTTCATTCAGCATCATTGCATATGCTGTGTGAGTCTAAAGAAGAATTTATGGACCAGTATCAGGCAGGTGGGCTATTATTGCACTTTGGATTTGATCTGGACTGTGCTCAATTGCTCTTTTATATAGAGTTCTTTCTTATACACATATGAGTGTCAATGAATTTGTTTCTCTAATCTACCAGGATTAACACATTATGGTACCAGGAGTGGGGTACTAGAGAAACAAATCATGAATATGAAGAGCAAGTGCTTGCTTGACCTCTGACTCTTAGTGGTTTTTCTTCTTTGACTAGCCAGAGGTCAGGTATGGCCATGCAGTTCCTGCATTGTTTTCTGGCAAGAATATGGGAAGTTAAATTTTGATGATTTTGTTTGGTTGTTATCTGAGGTTATTCCTGTGAGAAGTGGTGAAAATGTCATTAATGTATATTTTGAGCTCAGGGGTTGAAATCACCCCTTGAATTTCTCCGCGGTGGCTAGTGCAAATGGTTGACAGAAGGGCAAATGGCTGAGAGAAGGACTGGCCCTGACTTGAGGCAATGCAGCTAGAGACCCAAGACCATATCTCGCACCAAAGAAATAGTTGAGATAAGGATGAATATCGATAAGGATTGGATTTGACTATTTTAAGAATTGAGTTTTGGATCTGGCTGTTGTAGGTTTATACTGTTTTCTTTTGACTATTGTCATTGACAGAAATGTTTATTGGGAAGCATAAGTGTTTATTGGGAAGTTCCCTGTTTCAGCCACCAATTTGAATCTTTAAATGGATAAGGACACGCCTGCAAAGAAGGCTCTGAATAAAAGAGCTCCACGGCCACGCCACCGCACCCCAGTGCTTTGGAGAACTCAGGACACTTGCTTCAAAGAGACTTGCATAGGGGGCTGTTAACAGACAGAAGAAAAATGGAACTCTGGCTTTTTGAATTTTGAACTAGTGGCTTGTGCCTGAGACTCAAAAAATTTGGAGCCATGGAAGGAACTCTGCTCTAGGATTGAACTGTTAACGGTAGCCTGGGCAGGCTGCAATGTTTGGGAGGAGGTCATCTGGATCCACTTGTTCAGTGGAGGTGAGAGAAATGCAGCAATAAAGAGATGGGTTGAGTCTAGCCACTGCCACCCATGGACCTGGTTCATAGGTACTAGAGAAAAAGAGTCTGGGGTGACTGATCTGAAGTCCATGACATAACACAAAGGGACTAGGGTTGTTGAATTTGTGATGGAGACCATAGTCTAGAGGCATGGCAGTCAATGGGAACCCATGAGAGCCTAAGCAAGGTAGCTCACATTGAGTTGACCAGCACCTGACCAGATGAAGAAAATATTTTTGAGCCTGTGAATAGGCGTATATTGTTGCTGACTTTATGGATGGCCTGTCCTGATTTGACTTTGCTTATGGATGTAGATGCACGTGGTTCCAACTGGAATGAAGATTCTTCATATCAAAGAACATGCTTGTCTCCTCAGAGCACTGAGTTGACATACATGGGCAGCATTGAAATTGGATACCCAAAATGGGAGGATAAAGGCATAAAGTGGTTGGCTTACAAACTTTCATAAGTGGGGAAATATATTCATAGGATGATAGGATTAAGGTGTAGGTATTCACTTAACTACAATTGTTAGGAATATAATATTGTTTTTTTTTCACTTATAGAATATTGTATTTAAATGAGGCTGGCAGTATTGAATTGTATACATTTTAGTTTTATCCTGTTAGGTACAGATATGATTTCATTATTGTTTTGTTTGAAACATATAGGTGGCTAAAGAATTATGTAAAAGTGCCAAGTTGACCATTTAAGTGAAGGGGTTGGAGTCTAGCCTGTTAATCAGGTCATAGCCAATCATGCCTCTGTTCTGGCATGGCCTCCTCCTGAGGATTCTGGGAACTTTGTCTTCCACCCTGGAGGTGGGACACACACTTTCTCTCATTCACATTCCTTTTGATAAGCCGCATGAAGCTACACTGATGGAGCCATTGCCCTGGAGATGGAGGAGCCACATGGGGACCTGTGCCAGTGTTGATATCCTTCCACTGTCACTGGATCCACACGACCTTCTACCCACTGGCCTGGGATCTTCCTGCATTCAGCATCATTGCTGGTGCTGTCTGAGTCTCAAGAGGAATTCATGAACTAGTATTGGCCACATGGGTTAATATCGAACTTATGCACTGGATCTGGATTACTCTGGCATGTTTTCTCAATATACAATTGCTCTTTTCTATAAATCTCTTTCTGATACACATGAGGGACAATGGATTTGTTTCCCTAGTCTACCTGGACTAACACAATGCCTTTGCTGTATTATTGCTAACCTAGTCAAGGACGAGCCATTCTGGGCAGAGGTAAACATCACCCCTTTCCACACAGTACCCTGTGCACTGTTTCTATTAGATTTCAGACTAGCAATTGTTCTTCAAAAGGGGTATAGCAGCTGGCTGCTTCTGGCAGAGTAAGTCAACGAAGATTTTTTCAGTCCGTTTTCCAGGAGGATAAAAAGGGATGAGAAGTTGAGGATAGAGACTACAGGGAATGTTCTGCATAGATTAGTTCCATCAATGCAGTGCTGATATCTACCATCTTTGCTCTTCATCGATGTATTTGTAAAGACAGAGTCATTGAGGTTTCTGGTTAAATAACAGAGCAGATCTGGTCTCAGGTTCACACTCAGTTGGTCTCAGCATAGAAATGTTGTTGCTGGGAGCTCTCCAGTCAGCTCCCAACTTACCGAGACCCTCTGTTTGACATGAGGCAACACTCATTGGCCTACACCTTCCTCTCACTCAAATCACAGTCTTGTTGGTTTCATGCTTATAACTACATTATTATAAAAACATGGCACTTAGTAAAAGTTATTTCCCCCGGAAATTTGAGGAGTCAGTGAGTATTGAAAAATCAGTAAAAATATTTTATTTTATTTTACTGATGCTTAATTTAATAAACCAAAGATTAGAGGCAATATAAGGTGGAAAAGAAAGAGTTTGCTCATGTTCCCTTCAGAAAAGAGGATATTAAAATATTTCCAAAAATTTCAAACTTATAACATAACATTGTCTTTATCAGTCAATGTATTCAATCCTACATAAATATGTCTTACTCCTCTGGATCTAAGGTTAGCAATTTGCTTTCAGGAGGCATATCTCTTTCAGGTCTAGAAAGAGCTTTGGAAATTCTGACTCAGTAATCTGGTATTGTTTGTAAGTTGTCTAAGCAATGTCAGCTCAGCATCTTGCACAGAGTCTAGGCTTTGAAGCATCATTTTTTAAGACTACCTACTATAGAACTTTGCTTTAGGAGCTGAGATTTCTCTATGCAATCAGTTTTTTCTTTATAACTTATGAATTGTAAGCCTACCTAAGAGGAAATCAGAAACTATGTTTTGATGTTAAGACCAAATGGTTATGATTAATTTATGTCAGTAATGTACAATATCAGAACGAAGTACATTAAATGTCTTTATTGGGGTATAATAAAAAATATCTGTACTTTGATATTTTTCCCCATGAGGATAAGAACGTAATTGGGGTAATGTGAGCAGAGACAAATCTCTAGGGGCATTCTCCAAACGATACATTTGTCAATTATATCTACATTAATCTAAGTTAATACCATTTTGCCTAGACAGAGACAGGCGATCACATTCAATATCCTTTGTTTTATTTCTAGACTGACTCTAAAAAAGGATGTAGGAAATATGAGCAGATGATAAAATCCCAGTCTCTGAACCAGAACGTCTCCATTGGTCCTTAAAGTAGAGGAATATTCTCTAACTTCTAGTCAGGTCCATAGAACTAGTGTTCACTTGCCCTTTAGAGTGTTGCTTCCTTATTTCTTTAGTACACAGAATACCTTTAGAAACCTCCAAAGAAATCTATTTAATTGCATATTATGTTAATTTGAACTTACATTTTCTTGGCACTGTTTTATGTAATTTAAAATGCAATTTTATCTAGGCTTTTTATAGGTACTGGTGTTGAACATACATGGTAAACATATTAAATGCTTTCATCTTTTTTTATCCTATTAGTAAAAGAAAAATTAGAATAGTGTTGAATGCTAAGCCTTACAAATGGAAACAAATATTATATTCACGCACTCAACCTTCATGTCATTCTTGTTTACAGTTATGTGTCAGTGCAGGCACACTGGTGGCATATTGGTGAACACTCCTTGGCATGGTAGGTTAGATGGGGGGCTGTTACTCAAAAGATCTGTAGTTCAAACCCACCACGTGTTTTAGGGGAGAAACATGGGGAAGTCTGTGTTTGAAAGGATCTACAGCCTTAAAATACCTATTAAACAATTCTACTCTCGTCTCTAGGCTGTGAATAGGATTAAACTCCTGAGCCATGTTCTTCATATATTTGCTATAGTTTTTCATTTTTATTTGCTTTAATGTTTCAGTCATTATTTTCAGGACTACAGGGAGAAACAAGACAGATCATTTGAACTTATTATGCTGCCCTTTGGGTCTTTTGGTGACCCAACTGGTTAACACCCTGATTGCCAACGTACAGGAAGGATATATTTGAGTTTACTCAGAGAGATCTCTGAAAAAGAGACCTGGCACACTAATTCTTAAAAATCAGCCACTGAAACCGTAGGGAGCCCGATTCTTCTCTGACACACATGGGGTGACCATAAGCTGGGGTTCATGTGCTGGCAAGTGTTGGCTTTTGGTCTTTAATGATTTCTTTATTCTCAATCGTTCAGACCTTTGGGTTCACCTGCCATCCAATCCTCTGGGACCTGCCCATTTTCAAATGCATACAATTGTGAGTAATGATATATTTTACATGTATTTTTATCCTTGGCTATATTTAATTGTCCTAGGGATTGGCAACTGATTGTAGCTATGCCAAAGAATATATTCCTTAGAATTTTAGGCCTTTTGAAAGCAGAGGGAGGGGAAGAGATTCTTGTAGCCACAGAGTATGTAGATTGTAAAACTTTCCATAAACAGCTGTCTTATTTCAATGAGACTAAAGTCAAGTGTATAGAAGATGGAATAAATCCAAGTGCAAAGGGTGATAAGGCTTCGAGCTGATCTCTACAAGATCACTGGCTCGAACCATCAGCAGCAAATCAGGAGAAAGAAAAGGTTGTCTGATCCCTTAAGGATTTACTAATGAAGAAACCTATGCAGTCTGTATCAGCCACAATTGATGGGGTGGTGGTGTGTTTATTTGGTTTTCTATGAGTTAAAGCAAAGTCAATGGCCCTGGTCTGCATTTTTGGTTCTACTCATTATTAACTGTATTTATCTATCCAGGCAAAGGTTTGTGGGGTAGCGGTACAAAGCTTCACATCTGATATTTCTGCAGTATTTCAGATTATCAGCTTTCCTTTAGGAAACATTGGCCATGAATTTGGGAAATCTTTTGAAAGAGAATGACCTTTAAACAAATGGCCATGAATGTCTGCAAAGGAATCACTCTTAATTTTATTTTTTTCATATTTCAAGATAAAACAAAATACCATCAATTACTTCCAGAATAAAATAAATACTTTGAGCCCATTGTCAATACTAGGAGGCTAAATATTAAAAATCAGAAACTCACAAAGGAAAGCAATTAGTAAATTAGTATACTTTGCATGTGCATTCAGAGTTGAGCATTTGTCTCAGCACTCAAGAAATATTTCTTGACAAGCTACAATGAGATAAGCTTTATTCTAGGCACTGCAGACAAACCAGTTCACAGAGAAGTTATTTCTGACATTAACCAAGCCTACCTTTTCATCAGGGAAGTATTGATAATAAACATAATAAATCATTTATGAAACCCCAGGAAAGTTCTGGACCTCATGAATGGAAGACCTTCCATTCTGGCTCTGCTCAACATACAACCTCTTGACAGGGCAAGGAGTCTATAGAGTTAATGAGTCAGGTCTACTGCCACTCTCTCCATCACCACATCGAGATTAATGTACTAAGAACTCCCAAAGTTCCCAGTCCATATCACCCCAAGATCATACTTAGGACCTGTGTGGACTTGTCCTTCATGACCACATTCTTGTGCAGGTCACATCCTGCCTGGGTGGGAACCTTTTAGTCCAATAAGCGAAGGGCTTGGGATGCAATGGGAAGAACAGAGCTTGGACATGTTGTCTGGGAAGAGTACAATGATTCTCACACTGAGGAGTAAAGCTGATATTATTAGATAAGTGGTTGGAGCTCTGTGCCCTGGGCTTGGACTTTGGAAAATTAAAAAATTTTAGATTCAAACCTAAATTTATCATTTTCTATAAATATGCATTCATCGTGGTAGGATAGAACACTTTTCATGTAACATTTTTTTAACTTGATATATATCTCTTTGATACTTATATTTAGAGCAGTACTTGGAGAAGGGTCAACGTGCGGGCAATATAAACCCCAGAAAGCAACAATACCAGCTTCCATCACCTACCTCACTAAGGAGAAGTAGGTCCAGCTCTCACTCAGTTAATTAAATGTTTGATCAGTATGGCCCATGAATGATGATATAATGCAAATGTCCCTTTGAAGAAAAAAAGGTTTCCCACCCTTGATTTAGAGGACTGGGGCCTCTATTTGTCCTCTTCCCTCAAGCAGGGTGGGTTTAGATAGTGATATGTTAGAAAAAATATAGCGTTATGTAAAACATAAAACAGAAGAGTGAATGTGGATTAGGTACAAAAGAAATGGGGATTGCAGTTTTGAATAGAATGCTCAGGGTGTGAGTCATGGAGAAGAGTGTATCAGAGAAAAGGCTTGAAAGAGGTGAGTTAGTTATGCATCTATGGTTAACTTGGGGAATGGTATCCAAAACAGAGAAATGTTATCCCTCAGGAGGGTGTGTATAGTGAGAATTTCAGGAATGCTAAGCATGCCCAAGGTTATGGAACAGATTAAGTATGAGAAATCTGCTGGAGAAAGACATCGTGTTTGGTAGAGGATTAGTGAAAGGGAGAGAGAACTTCAACAATATGGATTGACCATGGTTTCAGCAATGGCCTCAAACATAGTAACAATTGTGAGAATTGAATAGGGTTGGTCAACATTTCATTTTGTTATAAGGAGTAAGACAGAAAGTCTTGCTACCAGGGATCCAGCTCAAACATACATGGGTATATTCCAAACAAAACATGTTTGAACATGTCTGACATCAGTGAATATACGCAGACAAGTGTGCTCAGTCCTGTCCTTGTTTTTGTCTGATAAGAGTGCCTTCATGAAAGTATCTTCCAAGGGGACCAGAAGGACCAGTTTGACTATGGGCTAAGAGGTCGGGTCTGAAAGTATGGCTGCAGTTTCTAAGGGCTTTGAAGAGGTAATATTACTGGATTGAACCCAAAGCAAACTCACAGCTGTCAAGTCAGTGCCGATTCATAGTGACACCCCTATGGGTTTGGGGCTATTTTTTGCAAAGAAGTTCTTTTTCAATTGAATTTTTTTCTTTTGATAGTCAGGCAGTTGATCTGGAAGTGCTTAATACACATTTAAGAGTCTGTTACCATAAAAGATTGTATTAATAAGCAAAAAGGAAAGTTGTGCATTGAATTTTTCCCCCATCAGGACAATGAACTTAGTCATTTTTTTTTTGAGGCTAGCAAGTAGTATACTATGAGAATTACATTGAGAACTCCTACCCCAGCTTCCGCACAGTCTTGTTTTACCCCTTCTGGCTTCTTTTTCTTCCCCAAACTTGAAGAACATTGAAAAGGAACACAAACTGAGCCTCCCAAGGATGCTATCACTGATTTTTAGACATGGTATACATTTCAAAGTAAATAATTCCTCAGGTTACGGTTAGAGAGATGAAAATGCCACCTTCCAAAGCATATAGATCTAGAGGAAAGTATCCGAAAACAACAGCTGAAAACAACAGCTTTCTATTTTTGTCTCAAAGGTTTCTATGACCTTTTAGCAACACTTTCTGACTTGCCTTCATACAGAGCCAACTCCAGGGCATTTAGCAACAATAACAAACAAGCCAGTTGTTATGGAGCTGATTAAGCAAAGTAAGAATAGTAGGAGACCAGGTCCCTATGGTAAAGGAGGTCATGAGTTATCAAGAGCTGCGTCTTTTCCTGAATCATGGAATCTTTAGAAGACTGAAAGGACAGGAAGTTATCATCTAAATTATATATTTAAAAGGATCATGCAGGCTATTGAACTGACAGGATAAAGATAGGAGATGAGTAACCAATTAAGGGTTCCTACAAGAAGAAGTTGACACAGAGGAACATGGCCTGTGATGTCCTCCAGCTAAACGCGGGTGAATTGGTAGCATCAGTTAACCATTCTAGGACAGAAGGGCCAAACCTGCCCCATCCTCAACATTTCCTAGCATTCAGAGGGCCCCTGTGCTCCCCGTCGGACTCTCTACCGTTCAGCTGTCGTTGACAACTAATTGCAAAGGCCACAAAGACCTCAGATAAATTCACAAGTATGAGGTTAAATAGGAAAGTTAACAGATTATAATCCAGGGGATAAATGCTCAGGATATACAGTTCAGATGGAAGTTTCTACTGTGCCATGCCTGAAGAGCAGCCTCTGTTTGGCCCTCGGTCACTGACCGTCTTCTTGTTCTTTTTGGCAATGTTACAAAGCTCTTTTAGGGCAGCCAGTAAATGTCCAAAGCGCAATCCCCTCTCCTGTAACTACAGTCGAACCCCAGATCTCATGCTAATCCGTTCTAGAAGGAGCCTCAGGATGTGATGCAGTCGAGTTCTAAATCAATTTTTCCCATAAGAAATAACTGAAAACCGACCAATCATTCGCAACCACCAAGTTGTTACCTTAATCTTGCTTTGTTATACAAAGCATTACACAGAAAGGTCAAAGTAAATAAATCCAGAGTTAAAGAATATAATTGAAATAAGAAACACAGGATTAAAAAAGTTTTTAACAACTGCAGTTTAGCCCACACCTTGAGACTGATGAGGATCTAGATCTGTGGACAGGGATGTGGAGAGGAGGGATGGAGAGAGTGTCAGTGTTTGGAAGGGAAAGCCCCATCCATAAGAGAATTGGTAGCTGTTTTGCAGGAGGTTCCTCCCCCCCACCCCCCCGCCTTCTTTGTCTTTTTTTCACTAGGACCTGGCTGACTTTCTCTAAAAAGAATCTGTCTGATGTGCTCTGCTGTTGGCGTTTCCTTGTTTTCTAAAAGAGTTTATGAATTATCATCAACAACATTGATAACACGGTTAACCTGTGGCTTATCATGGTGATTCTTTTCAAAAACCTCTTCCTTAGCACCCACGTCGTTTATCTAAAAACAGCACAAAAAGCCACAAACACTAAGAAAATGATAGCAAAACATTTGGAACCCAGCTGCAAAAGGTTTAAACACCGCGCACTTAAAACGCCAACTAACACCAAGTGACCGAAATACAAACTGCGTTTCTTTAGGAAACTCACGTTTGTCAGGGCAGATTCCGATGTTTATCCTCTAGAGCTCGGATGCAAAAATGTCTCCACATTTTGCGTTGTAATCTGATGATGCCAAGTACCGATGCAGTTGAGGACTGGGATCCCCTGTACTCACAAGTATGAGGTTTAATAGGAGAGCCAACCGATTGTAAATCAGGTGATAAGTACTTGGGGTATAGTTCAGATGGAAGTTTCTATGCTGCCATGCCTGAAGATAGAGAGGCCTCAGTGTGGCCCTCAGCCACTTTTTCTGTCATCTTGCCCTTTTTGGCAATGTTACAAAGTTCTTTTAGGGCTGACAATAAATGTCCGAAGTGCAATCCCCTCTCCTGTAAATATCAACCCAAAGGCATCATCTCCAGCTCTGAGGGTCAGAAAACCTGTCTCCTCCAATTAAGTACCCAGAGGCACGGCACTCCACAAAACAGCCTCCTGAGCAAAGCGCTCAGCTTTCCTTGCTTGGTGGTGCGGGCAGTCAATTGACTCGTCTCCTGCGTCTGCTGCTGCTGCTGCTCCTCAGGCATCAAAACTGTCTCCTGGACCAAAGCGGTTCGACGCACAGAGATCTTGTGGTCCAAAGGACACACTCCACTCCTGCCTCGGCTCTGTTGTTGTTAGCAAATCACCGCCCTCCCTTCCTGTCACAGCTGATTCTATGCCCAGCAGGATGGCACTCACAATTCACGCTGTTAGCAATGACTCACAGCTGAATCATATAACCCATTCAGTGTCTGGCCCTACCTTCTTACCCCAAACCAGAGCATTGGGTGGAAATATCGAAGGCTATAGCTAGAAGTTCCCTGGTGGCATAGTGGTTATATGTTGGACTGCTAACCAAAGATCAACAGTTCAATACCATCAACTACTTTGCAGGAGAAATATGGGGCTTTCTACTCCCATAGAGATTTACAGTTTCAGAAACCCGCAGGCAAGTTCTATCCTGTTCTATGGGTCACTATGAGTCGGCATCTACCAGGTAGCAGTGAGATTTGCATAGCTAGAAGAGCCATATTTAATGGTTCACAGCAATGCAGGGGCCTTTGCAAATTTCATCAAAAGGTTACAGTACATCAAAATCAGATACTAGCATTAGAAGTAGAGAGATGTGAGTGTATTCTGGAGTGTATACTTTGAAGGCTTGAACCAAAGTAACTGAAGCTTTTATCACAATTTTTACTAATTTTCTGATTTAAAAAAAATGGAGGAGTTGCTAAACATAACAGAAGGCTTTTAAAACATGACTTACTCCTAAAATTATGAATTACTGATCATTTTAGCACTGATGTTTCATCAACCTTCTTACACACTTTTTCCAAATTCACATGTGTGATTTTCCTGGAATTGTGGTTGTTGTTATGTGCTGTGGAGTAGGATCCAAGACTTGGTATGAAAGAAGGAAACACTGCCTGGTCCTGGACCATCCTCAGAATTCTTATGTTGAGCCCATTGTGATGCGTCCTGGCATAGGTAATATCAAAGCAGTCAACACTAAACCAAAAAATCTTGGGAGTCTTTTTATCATTTATATAATATTACATTGCAATGAAACAAAAGTCTCTAAGATGTAGGAGATGAAAATTAGAAGCAGAGTTTAAGATTGTTAAAAATATACTTTCAGATAGTGTAATTGCAAGTTAACTACATATAATTTTGTAAGGAAATCATTCTCAGTATAAACAATCTGATTAACACAATAATATCCGTCTAAAGATGTTCATGTTATAATCCCTGGAAACTGTGAATGTTTGTCCACATGGCAATCAGGGATTCTGGTTGCAGATTTAATTAAGTTTATTAATCAGCTGACTTTGAAATCTGAGGATTATTCTTGATTATCCAAGTGGGTCCAAGACAATCACAAGGGTTCTCATAAATGGAAGGTATCAGTCAGAGCAAGGGAAGATGTGTTGATGGCAGATGGGAAGTTTCATGAGGATTTGACTTGCTGTGGCTGGCTTTGAAAATAGAAAGGAGTCAGGAGCCAAGGAATACAGGTGGCCTCTTGAAAAGAGAAAAAAAACCCAATGATTTCCTACAGCTTTCAACAACAAGTACAGCCTTGCCAAGACCATGTTTTCCTCAGTGAGATCATTTTGATCGCCTGATTCTAAGAACTGTAAATGTTTGTTGTTTAAAACCACGAAATGTGTGATCATTTATTTTACCAGTCATAGAAACCTAGTAAAAATATTACTCTTATAATTGAATGTTTATCAGATTAGTCTGTATTAATAATTGTGAGCTCCACATTAGGGAATAGATTAGAAAGTTGGCATACTTGGTAAAAAGATTGAACAAAACAAAGCCAACCGAGCTTTTAAAAGCCCACTGCCATCGAGTCCATTCCATCTCATGGTGATGCTGCAGGCCAGGGGAGAGCTTGTCATTCGGGTTTCTGATGCTGTTAATCTTGATGGGAGCAGAGGCATGCTCTTTCTCCCATGAAGTGACCAGTGGAGTCGAACTGCTGGCCTTGCTATTAGCAGTCAAACAAAGAACTCATTATGCTCTTATCATGGTTTATCATAAAGACAAATAACACAATACCTTAATTGCTTCGGTTGGACATGAGCTCTGATTCGTAAAAGTAAAAAGAAAGGCAAACCTATTGCCATTTAGTTGATCTCTACTCATCGACTTTCCAAGACTGTGATCTACAGTGTAGCAGACAGCCACGTTTTCCATCTCTGGCTTATCATGTGGCTTCACACTGTCCATCTTTCAGTTTACTGGTACAGGCTTAACCACTGCTCCACCAGGGTTCCTTGCTTTTAAAAGAAATTCCCTATCAAAATAAATGCACACACTCATCCATTTGTAGACATTGTCCTGTCTATAAGTTTGGGATTTAAATTTATACAAATCATACTTGTGGAGACCATAATGTAATAAAGTAACATGATCTTGACTTCGAAGTGCTACTAGGAACCTTATAGAAAAAAACGAACATCCTTTCCCTTCTAAAGCACCTTCACCTGAGACCCTTCAGAATAGACACAATTTAAAATAAGATAAATACGAGCACAAAAAATATCAACTGGATGTGAAAGTCACCATTGCAGACGTCCAAAAGAAACAATTAAGGCAATCAACAAGAGCATTACAGAAACCAGAATACTTTGTGATGTTTTTCTGAAAGTCCAGAGTACCTGTCAGCTTTGACCGATGTAAGTGAATTCTGGTGGTTATGGCGCTGGACCCCTAAGCTGCCAGCCCAAAGCTCAGCAGCTGAAACCCACCAGCTCTTCCACAGGAAAGAGAGAGAAGTCTGCCACTAGAAAGTTATAGCCAAGGACAGACGAATTCCACTTTGATCACACAGGCCCATTCAGAGTTGCAAACAACTAGACTACTGTGAATTTGGAGGAACTATGCATTCAAGTAAATGAGCATTTAAGATTAAAAGAAACAAAGATTCTTTCACCAACATGTCCTCAAAAAAAATAATGATAAATAATTTCATCATATGGACAACTCTGGATTTGGGGGGAAATAAAATATATATCAAGAGCTTAAATTCACATTTTAATATTTTATTTTATTGGCTATTGGGTGGGTCATTCATTATTATATAATTTTCTAGATATTTTATATTTAAAAGAAAATTAAGATATTATTGAAAAAAACTGATTATAACATGAAATACAGGATAATGAAAATGCAGAAGTCATAGAGGAGAGTTAGTGGATATTGTTAGATGCTAATGGGAAACAAGCAAAAGTATGGTAGAATAATTAACTGAGTTGAAACTCATATAATAATGAATTCATTTAGTAAGTTTTCCATTCCCCTAGATGGAATTTATGCAAAGAAGAGAGAAAATGAACATAATGCAACACCTTAAAGTAATATTGAAATTATGGCTATAGTGATTATCTAGGAAGAAAAGTTCCTTGACTAAATATAAACAACAATCAAGAAATATTTTCTTTCTTTCTTTTTTTAAATTAACATAGTTGAAAGAAAAACAACACTAACTGGGTTTGATGATGGAAAGTCATGAATGCACCACAGTTGTGCTGGTTGATGTTGAATTAGCCCTCTCTCTGACGCTGGAAAACCTGAGTTAATAAGATATAAAGAAGAAGTTGGGGAGCTATCATAAGTTGATTCGAATTCATGGGTGTCTGTAGCTGGGCCAGTATCCTCACCTGTCTTCTTCATCTAGGCTGTAAGTTTGCCTTTCTCCCATAGTGGGTTTTACCGAGAGCACCCTCTCCATCAATCATTTGCACTAGAAACCTTAAATCCAGCTTGCATCTAAGAAACCCAACTTAAGACGAAATGGGATGTGGACTCTTTGTTCGTGTGCATTTCAGGACTTCCAATGGATTGATTCCACTTTAGTGCCCTGCTGGAGATTTGCATTTCTACCAGAGGTAGACTGAGTCAGAGTCTACATTTTAACAAGATTATAAGATGACTCATATAGTTATCCACATTCTTATAGATGCTCTGGCGATCAGAATGAACCAGGCTGAAGTCCTGGCTTATTTTGTTTTACCTTTTGCTTTAATGTTGTTTTTTAGTTATATTAAATTGTTTAAAGCCAAGAAAACACGTGGGAACTTCTCATTTAAGACTCGTAATACAAGTTGTTGCTTGCCCCACCTCCTTATAAAATATTCTTTTATATCAATGTAATAAGTGACATGAGTGTACATATGCATATTTACACAAATCTTATTATAAAGTCTGAAAATATTGGTAATAATAAAATCCATGTACTCATCTTTGTGATAAATGCTTAATGGGATTGTTTAGCATATTTGGACTTTTAGCAATATCCTTTGTTTAGTGTCAACATCTCAAAGGCTTCTTTGAAAGATTTTCGGGGTAATAAGATGTGTGTGCTGTATGCAGCAGAGGATGGAGGGCACTGTCCAGCAAATGCTAACTGTTCAGCAATAGGCATGCTGGGCTGTTTCTATATAGTGCTATCTTTACAGAACATCATGTGAAGAACTCACTATTACAATAAGTATTACTGGGTTGGAAATACAAAGCACAGATTAATTTCATAAACTTGAGATTTATAAGTAGATGCACACATATTTTTAGAAGGAAATATTTTCAGTAGGAATTTTTGTAATTACAATGAACCTTTACGTAGATTGAACTCAGAAAGATAACATTTATTTTCAAATAAGTGTCTATAGCATCCTCTAATATGTCTTCCTTCTGAAGGGCTTGGACCTCGTTTACACTACTCACATCCCTCTGCAAATGGTTTCCCTGGTTCTATTCAACCACTGGCTGTGATTTTGATATCTAAAGAAGAAAGTCTTTAAAATTAAAATAAATCTCCATGCACAGTTTTTTCAGTTAGTCAAATTGGTTTCTAGCCTCTTCTTTAACACTAGCTTGGGCTCTGAGAAGGCAGCCAACACAGAAGATAAAGATGTCTTAAGCCAAAAAATGGCACTTACTGAGTTCTAAAAAATAAAACCGCTTCACTGTCATTGAGTCAATGCTGACTCATAGCGATCTAATGGGACAGGATAGAACCGCCCTTGGGAGTATTTTTATTTTTTTTCTCTTTAAGCTTCTTTCTTTTCTTTTTCTTTCTTTCTTTTTTTAAATACTTTGATTGGGGACTCTTACATCTCTTATCATAATCCATATATTCCTCCAGTGTGTCAAGTGCATTTGCACACATGCCGACATCATCCTTTTCAAAGTATGCTCTTCCCACTGGAGCCCCTGATATCCGCTCCCCATTCCTTCCCCCTCCCTCCCCCGCCCACCCTCCCTCCGGAACCATGATAGTTACATCATCTCCTGTCACCACTTACCCACTTTTCCGTTATTCATCCACCTGGGAGGGGGTTCTAGTTGATCCTTGTGATTGATTCCCCCTTTCCCCCCCACTGTCCCCTAATCCTCCTGGTAGCTCTACTCTCCTAGTTGGGCCTGAGGGGTTTATCTATCCTGGATTCCCTGTGTTGCGGGCTCTTATTGTACATGTTCTGGTCTAATCCAATTTGTAAGGTGGAATTGACGTCATGATAGTGGGGGGAAGCTAGTTAGCCTTTTATGCATACATTCAGATATCCAGCTTATGTTTCTCATGTGCAGAGAACCATAGGAATCTAGGTGATTGAAGAAGAGGCAAAGCACATTTTATGTGTTAAGAGGCTGAAAGTATAGAATTGGAAGCCCAAACTGAGATAGCATTATCAGAACACACCCTGTGTTAAGGGTCATAAAGCAAATGACGGCAAGGCCTTGGCACTTTAGCAGAAAACAGGAAAATACACATGGAGATTTCTTCAAAATAAAGAGTTCATATTGCTTTCCATGTTGCAGTAATAAGGACATCTCTATTTAACTATGAACATTTAACATATGCTAGAAGATTCCATAAAATCACAACAATAAAAGAAAATAGAGGATTAACAAATGCCCAAATGCTGAAAGATAAATTTAGAGTGAAGGAAAAGTCAAGCCTCAGTCAGTCAGACAGAAATGGAACTGAGCAGTTGAGCTAGCTTAGGGATCCTCAGCACTGGATATGTTGTTGAAGGAGCCATTTGTGATGGAAAACAAAGGCTGGTAGGGGTCTGCTTGACGCAATTTCAAAGTTTTCAAACTTTTTTACTAGATATACAAATCTTTAATAATATTGATTTAATCTGTTATCACTCTGGGGGATGAAAGGTCCAACGATTTCATTGATATCGCAAGTAACTAAATTTTGCTGAAGGTAACTAGACAAGTTTGGTAGCAGTATACCAGTGGGAACTACCAGACATAGAAGTCAGAATCAAAAGAGGATGTGGAAGGAGAAATAATATTGTTGATGTCAAATAGATTTTGACTGAAAGTCGTTGACTTAGTTGTCATTGACTATGTGACTATGCTAAGGCATTTGACTGTGGAAATCACAACAAATTATGGCTAGCATTGCTTAGCACGAGAATTCCAGAACACTTACTCGTGTTTAAGCGAAACCTGCACATAGACTAAGAGGCAGTGATTCAGACAGAACTAGGAGGTCCTGCCTGATTTAAAATAAGGAATGAGGGTGTGCCAGGGCTGTATCCTTTCACCGGACTTATTCACTTTGTATACAGAGTAAGCAATCCGAGGAATTGGATCGGATGCAAACAAATGCAGCATTAGACTTGGAGGCGTACTGAGAATGAAGAGGACCTGAAGCCCTTACTGATGAAGATCGAAGGC
This sequence comes from Tenrec ecaudatus, assembly GCF_050624435.1. NCBI lineage: Eukaryota > Metazoa > Chordata > Mammalia > Afrosoricida > Tenrecidae > Tenrec > Tenrec ecaudatus. The sequence goes on along the minus strand of NC_134539.1, from coordinate 24,220,910 downwards.
CATAGCCTTTGATCAATATAAATAAAGCAAAAATCCTCACAGCTTCACAAATAACAACCACCATTAAAAAAACACAGAGAAAAGACTGAAGTTGGAAAGGATCTTATTTTACTTGGATCCATCATCAGTGTCCATAAACACAGTCGTCAGGAGATCAAATGATTTGCCAAATCAGTCAAAGGTCACTTAAGCATCTTGAAGAAAAAAAGATTATTTGAACGTTGCAAAAAGTGTGATGTGCATTTGAAGATTAAAGCATACCTTCCTCAACCCTTAGCATTGTAAGCAGTTTTATATGCATGCAAGAGCGGAAGAATGTCTGAGTAAGATAAAGAAGAACTCAGGCTGACCCATCCTGATCCACTAGGACAGGTAGGACTGCTCTGGGGAGTTTCTGAGACTCCCTCTTTACGGGAGTAGGAAGCTCCACTCTTCTCTATTTGAACCGCTGGTCTTGCAGCTGAGCGCATGATCTGCTACCTCACCAGGGCACTTGAGAAGTCTTAAAAACAAACAAACAAAACCTCACCCTGATATCTCACCTTGCACAAATAACAATTTCTGAGCATCAGATTAGGACAAACCTGTTTTGAAAGTTCCTCTGGTGATTTTAGTAAACAACCACCTTTGAGACCAAAGGCTAGTTCTCTTAAAACCGTCAACTTCTGTCTTAAGTTGTCAAACATTGACTACTTTACAAGGCTCCTTCGAATATGAGTAATTTGATCGATGTTAATTTTCTCCTATGGAAAAAATATAAGTTCCTCAGAGAGAATGCTCCTTATAGGAAAATCCATTCGCCTTCCATTTTCCCACCTCTACTTCTAGCTGGCAGTAAAACTTTTGTTTTCTAAGTCTCTTATCCTTCTTGAAAGTGCCTGCTAGTTCTAGTCATTCTGAGTTATTTCTCTCTTAATGAGCATTGTTAAATAAATGCATTTCTATTCTGAAATATGACTTTATCCTTTAAGGAATATAACTTTAAACAGAGATTTGCTTTTCTGATTCCAAAATTTTCTAATTCTAGAAGCCATTGTAGATAAGGTAGCTAGTACTAATAAACACACACACACACATATATATACATATGTGTGTATATTGAAATATATGCGTGTATGTATTAAAATATATGTGTGTGTATATTAAAAATATATAATATCCTTTGTGACTCTTTTCCAAAGGAAGACCACTTTGGGTTGGCTTTTAAATGCCTTTAATGTGCCGTTTTAAAATATATATATTTAAAGTAAGCTATATGTTATTTATGTTTCACTATACTTTGCCCCTGCTTTGTTCACATATCAACGCCATGTGAGCCTTTTTTACTGCACAAGGTACTCTAAATGCATATTTCCCCCGTGGGACTTTGATTTTATACATGAACCGTACTCCTAGGTTGGGTAATTACATTATTTTAAAATGGATGCTATTATAAATCCCCACTGCCATGGCGTCAATTAGGAGTCAAAGTGACGCTATCGGGTGAGGTAGGAGTACCCGTATGCGTCTTCAAGACTGTAACGTTTTATGGGCGTAGAAAGCCTCATCTTTCACCCTCCGTGCTAATTGTGGTTTGGAACTGCTGACCTGGCAGACCACAGCCTAATGCTTAACCGCTGTGCCACCAGGCTTCCTACAGGCTCACGAGGAGTCAGCATTGACTCAGTAGCAGTGAGGTTTTTGTTTTTATAATAACTTCTCGATAAATATTTTAATGTATATGTATATTTGAATGCATCCTTAGGTTTGTTTTTAAAATCTTTCCAAGCAAATTTAAGACAGCCAACGATGCTTTTCAGGCTGGAGCCCATGAACCAACTAGTAATATCAGTAGTTAGTTCTACCCCTGTGACAGTCCCTTATAAACTGTTCCAACAATAATTCTTTATGGGATATCAGCTTCTATTTGTCCTTTTTGGTCCTCATCCCCTTTGAAATTTCAATTTTTTATACATGCAATGATGTTCTAAAAGAAACTAAGTGGGCCATTTGAGAATACAGCAATATTATTGATTTCTCTACTTGCAGATCTGAAGGTATAAGCAGATGTTTAATAAAAGTTTGATTAATTAAAAATGGAAATGTGAAAGATATTTGCTTAATTTATCACTTCCTTTTTGTCTACTTTAGATTGCGTATATTTCAAACAAACCAAAAATAAGCTTGCACAGCATGGAGCTCGCAACCATAGCTGCAGACATAATGGAACCCTAGGTTTGGATCTGGATATTTAGACCATTTTTCAAATTGGGAATGTTTTTTTGTTTGTTTGTTTGATTTTTTTTCCCTGTAGCATCCTTATCATTATATAAAAGTGAATGTAATAAAATAACAATATAAAATATGCTCAATCTCAACTCTATATTTTAAAATAATAAGTAAAATGGAATCTCTCCCTTAATGGCCAAAGTACTATTTCTCACTCACAATAACTCTAGCCCAGAGGGCAGAAAACTTTTGAGATGGAAGAGCCAATCCTGTCCCTCACAATTTAAACATTATTCAGGAGCCAGAAATATATTTATACAAAGAAATGTAATCACCGTATCTAAATAATATCCTTTAACATTTTTTCTATTTTAGAGCCACATCCCTACCAGAAGAGCTGCATATGGCTAGAGGGCTACAGTGTGCTGACCCTGTACTCAATACTACCAAGGGAAAAAACACACTATAAAATATCTGAACTATAAACTTACCAAGTCGTTATAAATTAACAGAGCCTATAACATGAAATTTCAGGGGAAATACCTTACATTGAAATCCATTTCCTAAATTCTAAATGGAAACTGTATAAAATGGCAAATTATTTACTTTTAATTTCTGATTTATTTCTAAGTCATATACTACTAAAGTTTGAATTCTGGTGTTTCTCCATGTTATTTTTTTCAGTGTAAAGTTAGCCACATTTACATTACATAGTCTAAAGACTAGAGACAGTAGAGACACTTCTTATATTGACTCAGAAGTTATAAACTAATGTAATGTAACTATTTCAAAACATTATGATGAACATTTTAGCACCTAGCCATAGATTCCTATAGTTCTGCTGTAGTTTTCTCTGTTTCGTTTTTATCATTTGAAGCATTAACATATTTAACAGGTTCACCTTTATTCTAACATATCTAATTTAATAATATATCTAATTTAATGTTTAACTCAAATAATGATCCTATGCTTCAATGAACCAACCCTCACCAGTTATCAAGATTTTCAAAGAACTAATTTATATGAATATATTTCAATTATTACTTCAGGACAAATATATATTCAGTACAACAACAACAACAAACTCCTCCCTTGTTATACTAAGCAATCCAAAACAAGCATTAAAAATATTTACAATAAATTTACCCTATTTATTAGAAAATTTGATTTCATAATTCTCTCCTGTCCATAAATATGATAATTTTAACATTTGCCATTTATTTCCTTCCCAGAAGCAATACTCTCAGCAGGCTCACCACTTCTGACATTTCTTTCGTTTTACGGAGATAAGTGGCATCCTGGAAGCGCCTTCCCCATTCCCCATTGCATTAGCATTCATAATATTAATTGCCAAAAATTACCAGCTGCAAGAAGTTTTATCTAACAAAGCTGCTCTATGGCTTTCTCAAGACAATTTAGTACCATTTATGTCCCAAGCAAACACTTAGGTATGTAAATAGGAAGAAGCCTACGGTATAATTAATATTTAAAAGGTAAAATGTCAGGCTCAGCTCAGCAAGTTTTAACATCTTTCACCCTCCAGCCCCTTTTGCCTTAGCCGCACGCTCTTCCTAGGGATGAGCTCTGGGATTTTTCTGAGAGCGCTGCTATTGATCTCAGCAAAGTGCTGCACTCTCAAACACTAAAAGTTGCCCAGGCTTTGGGAACACATACATTTAACGCTGCAGCTTCTAATCACTCATTTGAATAGTTTTATTGAAAGAATTTATTTAACTCAAGATAGCAAATCATTTGAATCAAGTTAATAAAACAAGATAAAAGCTAGGGTCATGTAAGTCAGAAGCAGTTGGCCGAAAGGAAATTATTCAAGTTTTGATGCATATTGATTAATCACCTGCCTGTTAAAAACTGTACATTATATTCATATCAAACTTATAATAAATTCAAATTTCCTCTATTAACCACAAGGTCATCGTTATTCAGATGTGCTGTGGAGTTCGGAGTCATATCAATTTCTTCACTCATGAAAGAAATCATTAATATGAGTGGGGCTTTTCCTTTCAGTTAAAAAGGCAATTTACAGTAATAAAAATACATACAATTATCTGAAATGTTTGCTTATATTAAAAAAGACTTGGGAGAGGCTTGTTATATGACTTATTCAGAATTCTAGTTTCTAAAGTAAAATCCCAATGTTGAAGTTTTTGAAATAGTATTGAACTCTCTGAATTAAATAGGAAATAAAGTGGATTTCGGTTAATGTATCTGGAAAAGACACCTTGAAAATAGGGAAAACACAGAAATAATTTATTTTAAAATTTTTTTAGAAACGAAAGGAAATGTGTTTGGGTTTAAACAAACAGCTACACAGAATACAAACTGAGTTTAAATAAAGAGATAGTTCTACAAACAGGAGTAAAGGGCAAGATATGACAAAATAATAATTTATAAATTATCAAGATCTCTTAAGAGAGGGGGCAGTGGGGAGGGAGAGGAAAAAAGAGGACCTGATGAAAAGGGCTTAAGTGGAGAGCAAATGCTTTGAAAATGATTAGGGCAAAGAATGTACAGATGTGCTTTATACAATTGATGTATGTATATGTATGGATTGTGATAAGAGTTGTATGAGCCCCTAATAAAATGTTAACAAAAAAAGAATAAAGTATTTCCAAGAATAGTTGAGACTAGGACATAAAACAGCCATAAAATAAAAACAGAAATACCACAAGCCACTGCTCTTGAGTTGATTCTAATCCTGGGGACCCTGTAGGACAGCGTCAAATTACCCCTTATCAATTTTACGACGGTTGTCTTTATGGTGGCATACTACCACATCTGTCCTCCCAAAGTGCTACGTTCCACCTGCTGACTTTTTGGTTACCAGCCAATGCTTTACGCATTGAAGCATCAGGCCTCCTTAAATAACAGTAAAGCATAAAAATGGAAGAACAAACTAGTTACTACAACTAAAAAACTACTTGGAAATAACTGCAGTGAAGATATGCAAGTATTGGGCCCATTTCCAAATGTATTTTAAATTTGCCATTTACATAGTATGTAGGGTATTGGGGGAGGCATGCATAAAAATAGGTTTTATCCCATATGCCAATTACTGTCGCATGAAAATAATGCCCAGGTGAGGTAGGTTGGGCATTCTGTGAGCAAATTCAGAAGGCTCTGGCTGTCGGTGGGAAGAGACGGGAAAGCAGGCGCACTGGCCACTGAGGTGCCATGTGATTTGGCATGCTCCGGTAAGTGGACCACAGGACCCATCAGGGGAGCACAAGACAAAGAACAGAAGTGTTGTTCCAATGAACGTATCTGCCTGCTTCTCATATAAATGTGGACCCATCACTTCTCCCCACTGGACCTTGATCCATCCCGGTGAAGACGACGGCGTGTGTGTAAAGGCTATTAAGGTCCTACAAGTGTCTTGTTCTGCAGAAGAGACTCTGCAGACGCTGATCTGACACTGTAAGAGCTCAAGGACATTACAGCCATGGTCTCACCAACACTACTATTTGATATTTTCTGTTAAGCTGAAACCAATAATGTCAAAACAAAATTCAGAAAGAAATTTATAAATACAAAACCCAAGTCACTGCCATCTAGTCGATTCTTACTGGTTTTTATGGGGAGCGACCCTTCCTGTCAGATAGAACTTCCCTGTTGGTTTCTGAAACTAACTCCTCACGAGAATAAAATGCCTCATTGTTCGTCCACGGAGCAGCTGGTGGTTTCTAAGTACTCACATTATGGTTAGCAACCCAAAGCATAACCCACTATGTTACCAAGGCCCCTGCTTATGAAGAAACAACCCCCGCCCACCTCAATATAAACCCAATATCATAGGGTTGATTCCAGCTCCCAGTGATTCTGTCACACGGAGTAGATCCCCCCGTTTGGAGTTCATAGCTCCTATAAAGTTTAAGAAAGCAGATCATCATATCTGCCTACCTCAACTTGTTGGTGGGTTTGAAGTATCAGCCTTTCAGTGACCAGTCCAGTGTTTGATCACTCCTTATAAAGAGAAAAGCGTCTGGGGTTTTGTTCCTTTATAGAAAAAAAAATACCTCTTTTTACAATGTCAAGTGTTCTCAAATAGGTCTATAAATAAAAAATATATTATTTCAGAAATGACAGTGTACTTGCTTGTTACATGTAAGCTAATGGTTATAAATTTTACTCATAGAAGTAAAATGGAAAGCAGATGAGAACATTTTGAAAACAGAAATGATATTAACGGGGCAACCTGGGAAAAGTGACAAAGCAAGAACACATAATAAGAAGCCCTGTAAAAAGGCCGGTTGGTGTAAATTCTTTTCTGACTCCAGTTCATGGAAATTCAGCTCCCAGTGAATGAAGCATTAAACATACACAAAAGTGACATTATGGATTTATTTGGTAAGGAACGTGATGAATGTTTACTACTTGATATGGACAGTAAATATGCTAAAAGAAATTTCTGCTTCATTTGACTTATAAATATTCACAAAATACTTGTGTATATACAAGGATTTATAAACAGAAATGCTCAATGTGATTCTGTAAATAATAAATTTAAAAAATATAAATCACACATAAATATATAATACCTGCTATTATATAGTTTAGCTGTTAAACCATATAAACGGGACAGTTCTAATCGGAATCCTGGCAGAAGAAAAATGTGAAAAAAAATCAAATAAATGCCTTACATGAAACAAACAACAACAAGAACCAGACATACTAGTTAGGGTCAGAAGACTACCTGAGCGTACTTCTTGGAATTACTACTTAAATCTCAAGGGGAAAATAGGCCATCTTGTAGCTAAGTAACAATTTGGTGCAAAAAATAATAAATATAATCCAAAAGTACCGTGAGCCTTTAAAAATTATACGTAGGTCAAATGGTCAAGAAAATGAGAAAATAATGTCGTGGGAAAACTAGATTAATGGAAATAGAACAGTGAGAATAGAAATCATGAAATATCTACACAGTGTAAAAAATGTCATCAATGTCACTGAACAACTTATGTAAAAATTGTTGTAAACCATTACTGAAAATACAATAAAATGCTATTAAAAATTTAAAGACAATATGTCTTCTTTTAGAACAGTTCTCAACCTCCCTAATACCGTGACTCTTTAATTCACTTCTTCGTGTTGTGGGGACCACCCAACCATAGAATTATTTTCATTACTCCTTCATAACTGTAATTTTGCAGGAAACTCCTATAAAAGGGTCATTCGACCCCCACAGGGGTTGTGACCCAGAGGTTGAGAAGAAGCCTAGGCAATAATTAAAATTATTTTGTGCCTTGTGTGTAAATATATACGCACATGACATCTAACTAAATGTATACTCGGTAGGTGAATAATTAACTAACATATTTTCAAACAACATCATTTAAATTCATATATATGAGTTTTAAAATATTTATGGAAAAATTAAATGTATATAAATAGATATAAATCAATAGATAGCAATAAATTCTCATGTTAAGAGGGACACATAAAATGGAATATGTGCAAAACATAAGATTATGATCCACACTTAGGATATGCATTCAAATGGACCTGATTTTTCCTATCAGGTTTTACTTTACATAACAATTAGCACTTCCAAATTCTAGAAGATAATTCATATCATTTCTCAAAGAAGACAAATGGGAACTCTAAGTTTATAAACCAAAACTAGTTAATAGACCCAAACACCAGGAGCTATCTGCTCCCCTTGCCTACTGTTCTATTAGAAATCACCAACACCAAAGAAAAAATATGAGTTGCATTTCTGTTTAGATACTATAATTTCAGCATATAAAGATAGATTCTAGACAGATAGTAAAGACTTCTAACTCTTTTGATTTTAAGGATGAAGAACACTGAATTTTCCCAATTGCTATGTTCCTTGTATTCACTTGTTGTTTAGGGTTAACATTTACTGGCCTACACTGGGATTCTTAATATAACTTCGAAATATAACATCATTGTTTGTTGTAATTAAATATACAATAAAGGAATACGAAAAAACAAAAATGTTAAATAGTTCACATTCATTGGACATGTGTTATATGCTGACAATTGTACTAATTAATGTACATTCATTATGTAATTTATTTGATCCACTCTATACTCATTTTTAGATGAGATCAATGAAGTCATAGCTATTGAGTGATTTCTCAAACACTGCACATAGGAGGCATAGTCAGAACTCATATGAAGATCTGCTTCTAGAAGACTTTCAAGTTCCCAATACGACGTCATTTACGAAAAGGGAAGCCATTGTCCATGAAATGGTCATTTTATAAAAGACTGTGCTTTGGTAGTAGCAAGACTAGTCTATTCTCAGGGATTCCCCACCCCCACCCCTCCACCCCTCCTAACTTGAATCTTTCAAATGTCGCCCTGGAGGATAGGGGCAATAAGGGATCCATCCCTGTGGTGAACCCTGAGCGCTGGGGCATAACAATTGCACCACTTTATCTGCATGGTCCTTTGGATAGGTCGAAGACTAGGTGGGGGGAGCATTTCTACCATATGTCTATTCTAAACAAAAATTAGCTGCCATGCCACAATAAAGGGTTTAGAAAGAAATCAGATGCCCATTAAATATCTGGGTTAGTCTGGGTAAACTAGGGAAACAAATCCACAGAAACTTATATTTGTATAAGAGAGAGTTTTATATAAAGGGAAGTATATATTAAGAAAGCATTCCAACCCAGTGCTGTCCAAGCCCATCAGTCCAACATTAGCCCATATGTCCAACACCGATCTACAAAGTCCTCTTCCATCTCACCGAACACATGCATTGATGCCAACTGCAGGAGGGAAGCCATATCAGTGAACATTGTAAGCATCTCAGTGCTGACAGGGGTCTCCCCACGGTGCTCCAGCACCCAGGGAAGCATAGGGGTAGGTCGATGTGGTTACTCCTCAGAGATGTGCTGCAGGAAGTGAGCCTTGCCAGCTGAGCAAGGAACTGGCTAAGGCAGCCAGCCACACACTGGTCTGACCATCAGAGAGCAAGAGACTCAGGAACTAGAAAGGCGAGTCTCATGGAGCCATTTATTTCTCCCTCCTTCAATTAACCTCACATGTGTTTATTGGCCAGGTTGGCACCATAAACCTTAATTATCTCAGCACCTATGGAGAAAATCCAAAGCTGGGCATTCACAGGCCAAGGGCACCTAGGTCCAGGTGGAGGTCAACCTGGACACCCATACACTAGGTTCCAGCAACATCACATCACACACGCTGCGGAACACAGCCACTCAGGTGGGCCAGCACCCTAGCCACATCCTGCCCTACCGTCACCCCTAGGTGGGGCTAGGAGGGGATAAATAGCACAGATTGAAGACAGACCATGGTCTCCCGGCCTCTCTCCTTTCGGGTCTGAGAGTGGGATGTCTCCCATGTGCGGGCAGCACTGTCTCTGGTTGCACACTCTTGTTTCAGCGCTTCTTCCACATTGGTTTTCACGCTCCCCCGAAGCGGCTGTCTTCAGTAGCGAAGTCTTGCTTTTCAGAGATAGCATGTCCTATCTGAGACTATACTCCCCAAAACATCCCTTTCTCTCAGAAAAGTGACCTGGATTTACAAAAGTGCTTCTGCCTGGCTAATTCTTTCAGCGCCGAGAAGCAAGAATGGAGGTCAACCGTGAAAGAACCCTAACACACTATGAGCTTATAGTTACGAGGACCAATTAAAAGTAAACTTGTCTATATCATCATCAGTGACAACCTGCGTAAAGGATCAGGACATGCAGCTTAATGGTGCTTTTTTTTTTTTTTAGCTAACGAGGCATAGCTCTCGTAAGTAACTAAGAAGGATGACATAACATGCATGCAGTCAAGGGAAGGAGTGATAAAGGGTGGTCTCTATCTGTCTGTCTTTCTCTCCACCTAGTTCTCTACCTTCAGATCCCCATCTGTAAATGACTGCGTTCCTTTTCCATGATACCTCCACCCAACTCCCTAACATTTCCTTTTTCATAGTCCAGTTCCTGTGCCCATGTCCTCTCCCCATAGGGATACTAGGTTTTATTCATTTCGCAGCTGGAAAGTGACTTCCCCGTGAGTTAGTTTGCTTCCTTATATATTCGGTCTGATTGCCCTCTCTTTCATTCATAGAAAATGTTTATCTAGCATTTATCAGAGTTTAAATGGAGTTTTCTCATTATTGAATCCCCACAAAGTTTCCCTCAGTAATTGTCACCTAATAGATTCCTAATAAAAATGCAATAAGCCAGTGTAAGTAAGTGGTACCCAAGGAAATGATGCACTCTTATTTTCCAACAAAGACGTTTAGAAGGCTTAAGCTTTGGGGGTTTCATAATAAATCTGTTTCGAACTGATTGTGATAGCAATTGTACAATATTGCTTGATATCATGATATGATATCTATATTAACTCCCAATAAAATAGTTTTAGGGAAAAAATCTGGGGATCATGATAGTTTAAGACCAATTAGTAGTTCTGGCCATCATCTATGTAAGTGTCTGAAAACTAGCTCACATCTTTGAGTATTACATTCTCATGTGCGTACTGGCTTCATCTTTACAGGAGATACAGGTTGTCCTGTTTTATACAAGCTCTCTACCATTTGAACATGACTTTGATTCATGCTATTTATTCAGATACTTTGTTACTTGCAAAGCAAATTTATATGTTTCTTTGACAGGCACTAGTTCTGAAAGGACATGGTCTGCTCATGAGATCGCATCACATATTTGATGTTAAACTGTGGGGTTCTTGTCATAATTGAACACCTCCACTTTGGAGGTGATCTGCACAGAGTCCTTTGAGAAGACTCATCCCTCTATTTATTCTCCCATTTCCAAAATAAATGCCAGCTATCAATGGGTGTGATCTTGTCAAGAACCCTTACTTTCTTTGGATAATGAACCAAGTGAGCTGCTTTCATACCTTGCAATATTCACTGCCTTGGGAAAGCCCCGAGAAGAAGGCCTCTCAGTCTCTTCCAGAATAATTTCCCCCATCAGGAGTTCCCACGTGCTAGCCTAGAGATTTTTAGAAAAGATGAAAATACACATAGTATTTCCCATACTTTTTCTTTATAGAACTTGTATTATTTTATACAGCATTATATCACAAAATTAAATAAAAATTCATGAAAGCAAACTCACCACCTTGTCACTCCTACAAACAAGTGGTTTCATATTACCTGTCATCTTTGTCCACAGTTCAGCAACATATTTATAGTATTCAATCCAAACGTTCTGTGTGATTTTAGGCTTAGGATATTATATGGATAGTTCCATGTACAAGTTTGCATTATACATTTTTATTCCACACTTATCCATGCATGTTCCTTAGAGAAAATCTCTTTTCAGCACAGACATTGATACAAGGTGCTTTTTGATTGTCATTCAAGGAGTTTCTAGAGGTTATAGAATGAGGATTTTGGCAGAATTTATGCTACCAATTACTCTGAATCAATAATGATTTTAAATGTTTTATTTGTACATTAAAATGGAGATTTTAAAATACTAATATTATAATCCACTGATTATCACATGAATATTTTAACACACTTTAGTACATTTGAAATTTTAGTGTATCTTCCGGTTGATAAAACCTTAAATGTGTTGTTGTCCAAGTGTCCATTGTGTTGTAGCCGCTATTGCCTGTATCTTCATAAGCAAGTGAGCAGCAGCATTTAGATTTACAAATGGGTTTTTCCCGTCAGAGAATGACTGGTGGAGAAACACACTGATCCTGATACATTCTTAGTAGCCCTTGATGCTGAGGAGTTTTGAGTCACATTTTGTTACATTCACTCCCCAAGTAAGACCAGCTTTACATGGTAGATTCTGTGTGTTTGTTTGTTTATTTGTTTGTTTTGAGACTTGTATTATGATTCTGGACTACTATGGATCTTTGCATGTAAAAGTTTATTTTTACCTGTTAGAACATTGGACTTATATGCTCTCTGTATGTGACATTTAAATTATGTAGTGTATTATACTGAAAAGTGATGTAAAACATCACATCAACAGAAGCAACCAATTTTCATTTAATTAGAATCCACTCTTTTCCAATCATGTAACTTCCCAAATTTCCCATGGGTAAATTCATACACACATAAATATACATTCAAAAGCACTGATATAAAATCATAGAAGTTTTATTAAACACAATTGGCAAAATGTGCAGTTATCAATCAAAATATATTCCATCTAAGTTTACACATTTCTGAAAGCAGAATTTCTACCTCTCTAACTCTGTCTCAAAGAATTCTTCATTTTTCCAAGCCTGGCCAGGTGCACTGTCAGGATGGGAAAAGGAATTTCTGAGTATAATTTTCCTGGCCATTTTTCTTGCTAATGACAATTTCACTCCTCTTAAAAACTTCTTGATGAGTCCCCTTGACTCTCTTGTCCTTTACAAAAAAATTCCATTGCTAATAACCCTTTGAAATCCTGTAAAACAGTACCCATAAACTTCTGAGCTAGCCTACTTGCCTTGAATTGACCCTCTATTGACCTTCAAAAAACCCATTGGAAGCCACATTTTCTTTGTTTTGTTTTCTTTTTGTAACACCGAAAGGTAGTTTATTACTGCATATGGTTAATACTTAACTAAGAACTATTAAAGAGACACACAAAACTAGATTATAATAAATACTTTTTAAATATTGAAATAATGAAAATATTTAATACCTGACCAAACAATGAAACTGTTATTAATGAAATTCCCATATTGCTTCTGTCATGTCAACAGTTTTATTGCCAAGTAATTTATATATCATATAATTCAATAGTTCAATCATTCAATCATATCAAGGAGAATTGTACAATCACCCCTACATCAATCTTAGAGCATTCCCCCCTCCCACAGTTAAAGTGCCTCTAAGGTTAGTTATACAATCACAATCTGTTTTAATGTCATTGCTTTGATTGAGTCTCTCTCTGTCCCTCTCTTTTTTAAAATACTTTTATTGGGGACTCTTACATCTCTTATCACAATCCATACATTCCTCCAATGTGTCAAGCACATTTGCACATATGCCGCCATCATCATTTTAAAAGCATTCTCTTCCCACTTAAGGCCCTGATATCAGCTCCCCATCTCTCCCTCCTCCCTCTCTGACCCACCCTCCCTCAAGAATCCTTGATAAGTTATAGATTATTTTTTCCATATCTTACATCATCCTCCATCGCCCCTCACTCACTTTTCCATTATTCATCCCTCTGGGAGGGGTTTCTAGATTGATCCTTGTGATTGATTCTCCCTTGCTCCCTCCACCCTCCGCTAATCCACCTTGTATCTCTACTCTTCTTTTGTTCCTGAGGGTTTATCTATCCAGGATTCCCTATGATGCAGTCTTTTATCTGTAGCAGTGTGCATGTTCTGGACTAATCTGACTTGTAAGGTAGAATAGGGGTCTTGATAGTGGGGGAAGGAAGCACCAAAGAACTAGAGGGAAGTTATGTGCTTCACTGGTGGTATACTGCACCCTGACGAGATCATGTCTTCCCTGTGACCCCTCTGTGAGAAAATATCCAATTGTCTAGAGATGGGCGTAGGGTCTTCGCTCCATGCACCCCCCTCCAATTCATCTTGGGTATGGTTTTATTCTGGGTCTTAGAAGGATGCCTGATACCTGATCCCATCAACACCTCATGATCACATATGCTGGTGTGCTTCTTCCATGTGGGCTTTGTTACTTCTGGGCTAGATGGCCTCTTGTTTATCCTCAAGCTTTTAAGACCCCAGACACTGTATCTTTTGGTAGCCTGGGACCATCAGCTTTCTTCACCACATTTACTTATGCACCCGTTTTGTCTACAGTGATCGTGTGGAGCAGGTGAACATCACAGAATGCCAGATTATTAGAACAAAGTGTTCTTGTGTTAAAGGAGTATTTGAGTTGAGACCCAATGTCTTTTAAAGGCACCCTGGAAAGGCTGATCAAGATCTATTACTAACATACCTTCTTCGCAGCCAACCCCCAATCTTAGAGACATAGATAAACATGTTTGGTTTGGAATGAACCCATACATGTATAAACTAGAATACTTTTAGTGTTTAACACTTATAGTTGATTTATCTTGTGTACATGCAGATATTATAAAGCATCATTGTGTGTTTGGGGAAAGCACAAGATGAAAGTCTCACTAACTTTCCTTCTAAGGACCATTTTGACTATATTTTCAGCAAAACAAATTAGTTTGTTTTTCTGATATCTTATGGTGTATATTTAATATTATTTGTCAACATCATAATTTTAAGGCATACATGCATCTTTGGACTTTCCTATTTATTATTTAATGCATATAAGGAGATTAAAAATAGCATGGCTTGAGTTAGGCGCATCTTAGTCTTCAAAGTGACATCATTACTTTCTGACATTTTAAAGATGTCTTTTACAGCAGATTCTCCCAAAGCAATGTGTTATTTGGTTTTATGACTGCTGCCTCCATGAGTTTTGGTTGTGGATCCTAGAAAAATGAAATCTTTGACAACATCAATCATCATGATATTGCTTATTCATGCAATTGTTTGGATTTGGGTTTTCTGTACATTGAGTTGTAATCCAGACTGAAGTCTATAGTCTTCCATCATCATCATCTATACACTCTGCTAGTTTTCTGCCCTTTTGACAAACTAGACTGTGTCATTGTGCATCACAGGTGATTGGTGAGCCTCCCTCAGATATTGAGAGATTTTCTTCCTCATATACTTCAGCTTCTCTGATTATTTTCCTGGGATACAGATTGAATAAATATGGTAAAAAGAGACAATCTTAAAACACACCTTCCTGATTTTAAGATATTTATTATCCCCTTGTTCTATTTGAATACCTGCCTCTTGGTCTAGGTGCAGATTCTGCATGAGCACAATGACGTATTCTGGAACTCCATTCTTCTCAATGTTATCTATGATGCATATCACCAAATGCCTATTTAAACATCTTTTTGTTATTCTTTGCTTTCAGCCAAGATTTACTTGATGTCAGCAATTATATCTCCCAATCCATGTGTGCCTCTAAACCCAACTAGATTTTCTGACAACACCCTGTCAATGTATTATTGAAACCATTTTTGAATTGTTTTTAGCAGAAAAGCTGTGAGTTTAAAAGGAGATGAAGGAGAAAAGGATATACGGTCATTATAAGAGATTTAAGGTTCCTTCTGATAATTCTAGAAATATCTCGAAGAAGGCATCATTTATTATCCCTGTTTTGTTGATAGAGAATGAAGGGTTAGAACATTGACTATCTTATCCAAGGTCAAACAGACAGTAGAAGGCAAAGATAGGATAGATGAAACAATGTACAGAGTCAGCTATAAAATAAAAGCCAAGCACATGAACAGTGTGTACATACACACATAATTTTACTTTCATTGTGGCAAAGGGTGAGCCCTGCCTTGCAGCATCTGTGATGATAGGCAGGAGGAAGTTCTTCCGCTGTCAGTGTCACTGAGCAGTCTGTTACTGGGAGACAGGAAGTAACCTCTCGAGGTCATTCTGATAGAGCATTTTGGAAATCAGAACTCTAGTCAAGCTACTGAAGGGAGGCTTGCAAATAGAAACGAATCTGTTCTGGTAGTTTGGTTTTACTCTTTGAAGTAAGTCGATAACACATTGGCTTGATAGGAAACCTACGCGTTCATAAAGTATGAAACCACAATTTCTTTTCAATTCAACTGCTTTCAGAAGCAATAGAGATATTGCAATAGAACTAAAATGTGTCGTTATAGTCAGTCTAAGGATTCAATTTGTATAGCTTTTGATAATAGATTTTCAGGTCAAATGAAGATACAGTGAAGGGAGCAGTACACATGCAAATGGTCTCAATTTAAGTTTAATATGACAGAGAGCAGATGGAAAATCTGAATTATCATTAAAAACATAAAATGCAGTGAACAAAATATATAGATGCAGTACATTTGTATCTGTGCGTG
Source organism: Tenrec ecaudatus (assembly GCF_050624435.1). Taxonomy (NCBI): domain Eukaryota; kingdom Metazoa; phylum Chordata; class Mammalia; order Afrosoricida; family Tenrecidae; genus Tenrec; species Tenrec ecaudatus. The sequence continues at coordinate 24,204,829 of NC_134539.1, read as the reverse complement.
TATAACTCCAGCAGAAAGAAATTATGAGTTTTGTTAAGTCTGATTTTAAAATCATAATTTAAAGTAATATAGAAAAGTAGAATTGATTATTGAATATTCATGAGGTTCCAGTGACATAATCATTAAAAAGGTAAAGCATTAGTGCAAACAAAAAGTCCAATAAGAAAAAAAATGAATGACTGACATTCATCTAAACACTTCACATGCTCTATCAAATTTAATCCTCCAGAAATTTCTGTGAGGTAAATACCTTTTCAAGTTATTCTTTGTATAAGAAATTGCATGACTCAGTAAAACAAATGGTGAGCATTAGAAATTCAAATCTCATTTTCTTCACTGATTGGCAATGCGACTTGGATACATCAGAATTTCCTTATACATGGGTCTTAAAGATAATCTCCCCTCTTTCTTGTTGGTAACTTTAAATGAGATCATGCATGGGTGTCTCTTTAGCATCTAGAGCCCGACTCAAGTAAGTGTTTGAAGAAAATGAACCTTGATATTTCCCCTCATTAGTGGAAGATGAAGAACTAGCAGAAAGTGTTGAAGATGAGACGCCTATGTTTCGATGTTTGGAAAGGACTTCACAATATCTGAAATGCCACACACAAATATAAATCTAACGCTGCTTTGATATTCTGATTGCCATTCCAAATCCTTTACAGCTTCTTTATTTTTATAACTAGTCCATTTCTACATTTATATGAAATAATTTTAAAACTTAACCTTAAGAAATAAATCAAGCCCACTTATTTGTCCCCTCCAAAAAAATATTCAGCTATCTCCTTAACATAAACTGGAGAACAGACTTTAAGTCTTGAAAGTATGATCAAATTATGAGTTACTATATAGGCTATAAGTTAACAAGCAAACCCCCTTCCTACTTTTTCAAAGAAACCCTCTTAAATTGTCTTAAATTCCAAATTCCATGTATCCAAATCATTCGCCACCTGATGAAACTCCTGTACTTCAGCCAAGACCAGCATTACAGGGATGGTCAGAGCCCTTCACGCTGCGTGGCCAGAGTAACTGCAGCTGATTTCCTCTCAGAACTCTCTCTAGACCTGCTTTATGTCCTTCTTGAACTCCTTGCATTACACCTGATTTGACCTTCACCTAAATTGTGACAGACAGGGTGGTTTGGACCTGTCCTTGACCTTGTTTTCTCTGAACGCATTCCACGGACAGAATTGTAGAAGTGCACTCCTGATCTCAACTGCAAACTGTCTTCTGAGGAACTGAAATAAATATTTTAAATCTCTGTATGTCTCAGCAAAAGGGCGCATCTGCAACTGCGCACTAGATACTTTCCCCGTGAATTTCGCCACACATCCTAGTTTATCCCCCACATTCCTCCATTCTCTGTCACACTTCACAGTGCATCCAGGGATCCTTATCAAGAGCCTTAGCATTATATGCAGCTCCTACCTATCTCTCATTTTTCACATGCAAACAATCACTGATTGATTCTATCATGACGCTGTCACATAAATGTGGCTTCACTCTTTCATCTGAATGGAGTTCGTCCATGTTTCAGTTACAAGGAGTGCTGATATTAATGTATGATTTCCTAAATTTCTCACTGTGCTCAAATTTCTGAGTGGGTGCCACAATAATCGATGAGGAAATTGAACCTCCTATAGCTTTACATCAAAACATATATTGCTGCTCCCCACAGGTTGCCGTTGATTAACCATAATCACAGCCTTGGCATATCGAACAGTGTGCTCTGGGAATTAGTAACAGCTAATAGTTGGAGTCCCTAGATGTGTAAATGGATTAGGACGCGCAGCTTGTAATTATAAGGTTGGTTGGTTGAAGTCCAGTCAGTGGTGCATCAAAAGGAAGATCCAGTGGTCTACATCCCAAAAACCAGCCACCGGAAAATCAAGAGAGCAGGGACACACACTTGGAGTCAGAGGTAACTGGACAGACATCGGTTTCTTAGATGAATACAAAGTTTCCATTCACACACTGCTATTCACTAACTACAAAAGTAGCCACAATATTCAATGTTTTACTTCAAAGATCAAGCCTGCCCTGTGGTATTAAACATGATAAAACGAATGAATAGTAGACCGTGGTTGTAAATACTTAAAATGTGTATCCATAAATTATTTGCATCTCTTCATGTGTTCAGAAGTATTCGCATTAGCAGATGACCAGATTATCACCAAATTAGGAAGCATGTACCAGGGCTTGCTTTAAAATGTAGCCTCCTTTGGAGATTTAAAATTCTCTAAGGGCCCTATTTGCATAGACCATGACTTGATGGCAGTGCAGTTTCGAGTTTGATTTCACACACTCTAGTGAGTATGCAAACAGGATAGAAACTACCTTTTCAGAGCCTCTAAAACTGGAGAAAATAGGAAGCTCATGAGACTGCCAGTTGGGAGAAACATGTTGTTTTTTTTTGTTTTTTTAAAAAAAACGTTTTATTAGGGGCTCATACAACTCTTATCACAATGCATACATACATCAACTGTGTAAAGCACATTCATACATTCATTGCCCTCATCATTCTCAAAACATTTGCTCTCCACTTAAGCCCTTGGTATCAGGTTCTCTTTTTCTTTCCCCTCCCTCCCCGCTCCCACTTCCCTCATGAGCCCTTGATAATCTATAAATTATTTTTTGTCATATCTTGCCCTGTCCGACGTCTCCCTTCACCCCCTTTTCTGTTGTCCATCACCCAGGGAGGAGGTCGCATTTAGATCCCTGTAATCAGTTTCCTCTTTCCAACCCACTCTCCCTCTACTGTCCCAGTATCGCCACTTACACCCCTGTTCCTGTAGTTATCATCCTCCCTGGATTCCCTGTGCCTCCAGCTCCTATCTGCACCAGTGTACAACCTCTGATCTAGCCAGACTTGCAAGGCAGAATTCAGTTCATGATAGTGGGTGGGGGTGTGGTGGGGGAGGAAGCATTTAGGAACTAGAGGAAAGTTGTGTTCTTCATTGGTGCTACATCACACCCTGACTGACGTATCTCCTCCCCTAGACCCCTCTGCAAGGGGATCTCCATTGGCCAACAAATGGGCTTTGGGTCTTCACTCTGCACTTCCCCCTTCATTCCCTATGGTAAGATTTTTTTTGTTCTGATGATGCCTTATACCTGATACCTTCGATAACTCGTGATCTCACAGGTTGGTGTACTTCTTCCATATGGGCTTTGTTGCTTCTGAACTAGATAGCCACTTGTTTACCTTCAAGCCTTTAAGATCGCAGACCCTATACTTTTTGATAGCTGGCACCATCAACTTCCTTTGCCACATTTGCTTATACACTCATTTGTCCTCAGTGATCATATCATGGAGGTGTGCACCCAATGATATGATTTGTTGTTCTTTGATGCCTGATAACTGATCCCTTCAGAAACTCATTATTACACAGGCTGGTGTGTTCTTCCATGTGGGCTTTGTTGCTTCTGAGCTAGATGGTCACTTGCTTATCTTCAAGCCGTTAAGACCCCAGATGCTATATCTTTTGATAACCGGGCACCTTCAGCTTTCTTCACCACATTTGTTTATTGACCCACTTTGTCATCAGTGGTTGTGTTGGAAGGGTGAGCATAATAGAGTGCCAATTTTAAAGAAGAAATTATTCTTGCATTGAGGGAGTACTTGAGTGGAGTCCCAATGTCCTTCTGCCACCGAAATACTAAACCTATAAATATAGGCCCATAGATCTATTTCCCCATCCTCACATATATATTTGCATATGAGCATGTCTTTGCCTAGACTTCTATAAATGCCCTTTGCCTCCCAGCTCTTTCCTCTATTTCCCTTGACTTTCCTCCTGTCCCACTATCATGCTCTGTCCCCTCCTGGGTTTCAGCAATACCTCTTCATTACATTACCCTTGATCATGCCCTACCAGGCCTCCCACACCCACCTCACCACCAATTTGGATCACTGTTGTTTCCTTGTCCCTGGGTTTGTTAACACCACTTCCTTATCCACCACCTCCCCTTATCCCATTTCCCCCCAAAGCTGTTGGTCCCGTTGTTTTGAAAAGATGTTGTAAACAGGAAAATCAAAAAGAGGGAAAACATTGAACTTCAAGTGTCTAAGAAAACTAAAGAGAATTCCTAAATATTATGGATTTAATTTAAACACCTGAAAACAAAATGCCTTTTTATATACCAACATCAAGGAGTTAGAAAGTGTAATTTAAAATGATAATATCTATAATGGTATAATGAAATATGAGACATAGAAGGTGGTACACTCCAAAAAAACCAGAATTGCATGGAGCAGAGTGAAGCTTTCAGAGTACACATTTTTACCATTAGGCAGGCATCCCGCAACTCACTAGGAGTTAGTTGGTGGCGCCAGGGAAGGGTCTCTCTGGTCAAAGTGAATTTTTTTTGCAAAAGAAGTGTCACTTAAAGCTAGTATTTTTGTGATGACCAATTTAAGAGAATAGTGTGCGGCTGTGAAATTTTGTTTCCTGCCTGCAAAAAATGCCACAGAAACTGTTGTGATGTTGAACACAGCTTACAAGGACAGCCCTATGGGAAAAACTCAAGTCGATTGATGACAAACCTCACTTTGGACATCCATCAACTTCTTGAACAGGCAAAAATGTAAACTTGTAGTGTATGTGGAGTTTGTTCCACCAGGTCAGACTGTTAATCAAGCTTTCTATTTAGGGTTTCTGCAAAAAAATTGTGTAAGCGTGTGTGACAAAAAAGGCCTGATTTGTGGCAGATGGGGGACTGGTTTTGCCAAGAGGACAATGCCTCTGCTCATGGAGCCATCTCAGTGCACCAGTTTCAGGCAAAAAAACAGCATGTCTCTCTTGCCCCACGCTCCTTACTCACCTGATTTTGTTCCGTGTGACATATTTTTGTTTCTATGAATGAAGAGGGCCATGAAAGGGCAGCAATCTGATGATGTAGAAGAGGTGATGGACAAAAACAAAGGCAGTGTGGTCAGCCATCCTAACAGAAGAGTTTGAAAAATGTTTTCAAGAATGGACTCTCACATTTGACAAATGTACTAAGTGTAAATGAGAGGATTTTGAAGGTGATAAAGTTGTTTCATAAAAAAATTTTAAATTCTGTATATACTCTAGTATAGGCCTACCCAAACATCAGCCAAGGCACTTGATTTTACCACAAAACTGCATTAAAATGTGCTGCAAAACCCTGCTTATACATGGTATAAGCATATATGGTACATAACTGTGGGGGAAAAATCTTTTTTTGGGGGATCCCGGTTGTATGATAGTATATGATAGTGTATGGTATTTCATATAACTGTATGTGAAATATGAAACATTTATACATAAATTTATTTTAAAAGAACTTAATGAAAATTAATAAAATATTCAAATACATTAAAGTCTCAATAATTAGAAAATATACCATCTCTGACTAGATATCCTATAATAAATATGTATAGTTCTTCCTGCATTGAGCAATAATTTGAAAGTAATTTCAACATTTTATTTCAAAGAAATCAAGTTCATTCTAAAATTTATAGTAAGACCAAATGGCTCTAAGAAGTATAAGCTATTTTTCAGAAAAATACAGTTGAATTCTTACCCTTGCAGATACCAGAACTTAATTAAAAGCTGTTGTTGTTATTGTTAAATGTTGTTCAGTAAGTTATAGCTAATAACCACTCTATATACAAAAAAGGAAGTACTGCCCAGTCCTGCACCATTTTCACAATTGTTGCTAGGTTTGAACCCATGTTTGCAGACAGTGTGTTAATTTGACAGCTGATCATCTTCCTACTTTTCCCCAACCCTATATTTTATCAAGTAGGATGTCATTTTCTGGGGGTTGGACTCTTCTGACAATGCATCCAATGATGTAGAAATTAGGAAAAATGTATAATGTTAAGCTGTACAAATTAGACAATGAAGTGAGGTATAGATTCTTGTACTATACTAACTCATACACAGATATTTTACTTGGACAGATTTTTACTGCACCATACCAGAGGAAAAAGAGAAACTTTAAAATAAATTGTGAAGAAAATCATAGAAGGAAAACATTCATGAATTGGAAAAAAACATGTCAATTCTCCCCAAATTTACTTACAGACTTAATATAACCTCCATTAAAATGTCAGTAAGTTTTTCATAGGCACAGACATACTTACTCTAAAATATGTATGTAAAGATAGAGGCCGTGGGATAGGCAAAAATCTCATGAAAATTGAGAGAGAGTCAGAATAAAGTAGGAAATATCTCCTTACTCAAGCTTAGCAAAGGCAAATAAGTTCCCCTTCAATTAATGAAGCACCTCCTTGTATTTCAAGGTAGAAATGAGCTCTATAAAATGCCCAATATCTGCAGTCTTTCAGTAGTATATTGCCAGACCTGTCTTCTAAGGTACTTTTGGATGTATTTAAAAAGCCAATACTTAATCCTTGGGCCACTGAGGAATTTTTACATGTAACATTAAAGCTTTCTTTACAAACAGCAATGATCATTGGCTAGCAGAGGACCAGGCAGTGTTGCCTTTCTCATGCATGAGGCCACCATAATTCAAGGCCTATTGAACACCAACTATTAACTGCAACATAGGGTTCCAGTAACTAAGATCATGTTCCATTGGTGGTGGGATAGGAGGGAAACCCAGTAAAAGCCCTACATACTTAGAGTTCACCAACTTTATATATATATATATATATATATTACATATAATATATATGTAATATGATATATAATTAATTACAGTGAAGATTTTTTATAGCATGTTAGATTCCCATCCAGCAATTTCTTTCACAAATTGTTCATTGATCTTGGTTACCTTCGCACATGTGACCATTCTCATTGTTTTCCTTCTAGTTGTTCCATTTTCACTCATCTAGTTGCCTGGCTCTCTCACATGTTCCCATACATAAAATTGGCTCACATTAGTAAAGTAATTGTCGCACATGGATGAATTTTTAAAGCAGCGCAATACTAAACAGTGAGATTCAATAGCGTGTGAATCAGTCTATTACTCAATTACAGCCTGATATCAAGGCTTAGTTTGGGTTCAAAGTTTAAAGAGTATCTCAGAGCAATAATATCAAGAATTCATCCAGTTTTAGCCAATCCTGTAAGTCTGTTAGTCTGTTTTTGCGTTGTTTTGTGTAGGAATTTGAGGTTCTGTTCCATATTATCCCCCTGAAATCTACCACAGTCCATTTACTGTGGCTCTTTTGAGAACTGTCAGTAGTCAGAGTCGGCCACTATCTCCGTCTTCTGGTCTTGGTATAGATGAGACTTTGAGCATTTTTGACAGGATGCAAATGCAATTCAACGAAGAAAGGATAGGCTCTTTAACAATTAGTGTCAGAACAACTGTACATACATAGATGAAATAATAACTTTGGTTTTATCTTTCTAACCTCTACAAAAATTAACTCAAAATGAATCAAGAAATTAAATATAAAAATAGAAACTATGACCTTTAAGAGAAGTTTGTGTGGGGCTTGGGCCTTAGTAAGTATTTCTAAGACATGATGAAAAATGTTTGATCTCTTTTAATAAATTGATAAATTGAACAGCACCCAAATTAAAAACTGTTGCTCTGTAAAAGAGTCTTTCAGAAGAAGGAAAAAGATGCATAAAGACTATGAAAGTATGTGTAAACCACTTATCCAATTAACACCTCACATCTAAAATTTACAGGATACTTTCAAAACTCAACAATAAAAAAAACAATATTAGAAATGTGTAGGAGTTCTGGTGGCCTAGTGGTTAAGCTTGGGGCTGTGATTTGCAAGGTCAATGGTTTGAAACCACCGGTTCATGGTGTATTTTTGGTTTTCTGTGCATTAAATTGGAATTCATATTCTGTGCATTTAACTATAACCCTTTATCTTTATCAGCAAGTGCTTCATGTCATTCTCACTTTCAGCAAGCAAAACTGAGTCATCTGTACATTGCAAGTTGCAAATAAGCCTTCTTCATATAAACAAGCTTTTCTGATGATTTTCTCAGCGCACAGATGGAACCAGTATGTTGACAGGATACATCCCCTAACACACACCTTTCCTGATTTTAAGCCGTTCACTCTTCCCTTGTTCTGTGTACACACTGCCTTTTTGTTCATCTACACATCCCGTTGGAATACCAGGAATGTTTTGCAATTCTCATTCTGCTCAAGGCTATCTATAGTCTGTCATGAGCCACACAGTCAAATGTGTTGGCATAGTCAATGCAAAACAAGTTAACATCTTTCTGCTAGTCTTTGTTTCCAGGCAAAGTCCATCTGACACCGCAATGATATCCCTTCTTCCACATCCTCTTTTGAATTCAGCTGGAACCCGTGGTAGCTTCCTGTTGAAGTACTGCTACAGCAAGTGTTAGATGATTTAGAGCAAAATTGTCTTTGCATGTGATTTAGATGATATTGTTTTATAATTTGAGCATACCCTTGAGTCACTTTTTTTTTGAAATGGATAAAAATATGGATCTCTTTCAGTCAATTCAACAAGTAATTGTCTTCCAATTTTCCTGGCTCAGAGGAGTGAGTGCTTTCAGCACTTCATCAGCTTATTGAAACATTTCAGTTGGTGTTCCGTCAATTCCTGGATGCTGGTTTCTGACTGATGCTTTCAGGACATATTGAACATCTTCCTTTAGTACCATTGGTTCTTGATTATCTGGTGCTTCTTGAACGTTTAAACATTGACTGGCGCTGTGTGGTGCAATGACTCAGTGTGTTCTTTCCATCTTCTCTTGGTGCTTCCTGCATCATTCAAAAGTTTGCTCATAGAATCTTTCAATACTGAAACTGAAGGCTTGAATTTTTTCCTTCACTTCTTTCAACATAAAATATGCTAGACATACGCTTCCCTTTTGGTTTCTAAATCCAAATCCTTTCACAGTTCATTATAATATTTAGCCAGGTCTTCCCTTGCTGCCCTTTGAAATTTTCTGTTCAGCTTTTTGACTTCACAATTTCTTCCATTTGCTTTAGCTACTCTACACTTAATAGCAAGGTTCAGAGTCTCTTCTGGCACACATTTTGATCTTTTATATCTTTCCTGTCCTTTTTAATGACTTTTTGCTTTCAACGTGCATGATGTTCTTGATGTCATCCAACAGCTTATCAGATCTGTCATTAGAACTCAATGCAGCAAATCTGTTCTTGAGATGTTCTAAATATTCAGGTGGCATATCCTCCAGGTGCTATTTTGGCTGTCATAGAATTTAAAAAATTTTCTTCAGCTCCCACTTAAAGTTACACATGAACAACTGATTATCTGCTTCACACTTAACTCCTGCTCCCATTTTTCCTGCTGAACTTGAGCTTCTCCCACCTCTCTTCTTACATTTGTAGTCAAGTTGATGTCTGTATATTTCATATGGAGAAGTTCATGTGTATGTTTGCTGTTTATGCTGTTGAAAAATTTTATTTGCTATGAAGAGTTTTTTTTAAATCTACAAAATGCTATCATGTAGACTGCAGCTTCATTTCTGTCACCAAGACCATATGATCCCATTCGTGGTCCTCTTTGTTTCCAACGTTTGTGTTCCAACATCCTAATTATCAATGCATCTAGATTTCATGTTTGAGCAATTTCAGATTGAAAATGTTGGTAGAATTCTACAATTTCTGCACCATGAGTTTTTGTGGTTGGTTTGCAAATTTGAATAATAGTTGTATTGACTGAATTTTCTTGCTTACAGACATATTATCCTATCACAGATAGCATTGTATTTCAAGATAAATCTTGACATGGCCTTTTCAGTGATGACTACCACACCATTTCTCTTGAATCTGTTATTCTCAAGATAGTAAATCACGAGTTTCTGAATAAAAATGTCCAATATCAGTCCATTTCATATCATCAATCCTAGAATATTGCTCTTTATGCATTCTACTTCATTTTTGATGACTTCAATTTTCCTAGATTTATACATCACATGTTTCAAATTCTTACCATTAGCAGATTTGTGCAGCAGTTTCATCTTGCCTTAAGTCATGACCAACAGCAAATGAAGGTCAAGAGGGTTTTACTCCCACTGGTTTATCCCAGTCACATCTTGTGGTCGGCTGGATTTTGAGCTCTGCTTCAGTCATATTTTGAGTGTCTTCTGACTTGAGGGATCCATCTTCTATCCCTCTCCCTGACAACGTTCTGCTTATATTAAATAAAATGCCAATCTCGGACTATGTTTGATGCCATCCATCAGGCTAATTCTTCTGAAGTGTGCAGCTATTCTTTTTTCACAGTCTATTCTTAGTCTGGAAGTGCTGCTGAGATCGGTTCCCTTTGGGTGACCCTGCTCCTATTTCAAATACAATTGGCATTGCTTCCAGCATCACAACAACACACAAGCCACTACAGTATGACAACATGACAGACAAGTGATAGCAGCTATGTTTTGTCACTGCTATTTCAATTAACATTCCTGATGTCAGATGGATTTTAGGCAAAACTACATACCAGAAATCTTTTATTTGTATTTTACTAAATGTGCCAAGACATTTGACTATATGGATCACAGCAAACTAGGAATAACATTGTGAAAATTGGAACTTCCAATACACCTAATCTTATGGAACCTGGGAATAAACCAATAGGCAGTCATTTCAACAGAACAAAGAACACTGAATGGGTTTAAATCAGGAAAGGTGTGTGCCAGGATTCTATTCTTTCTCCAGACTTATTCAGTATTTATGCTTACCAAAAAAACCAAGGAGCTGTAATATATTAATAAGAACATAGCATTAGGATTCCGGGAAGGCTTATTAGCAACCTGTCTGATACAGATGACACAACCTTGCATTCTGAAACTGATGGTGACTTGAAACACTTACCGTAAGACTCCAGCCTTCACTACGCATGGTAGCTTATGTAAAGAAAATTCTCACAAAAGTTTCCACAGAAAAATCTTTACAGGTGGACCCAGAGACAGCATCATAACAAATGGAGAAATGTTCTAAGTGGCGAAGGATTTTATTTTACTTGGATCTACAATGAAGACTCATGGAAGTAGCATTCAAGTAGTCTTCTGCACATGATATATTTTAAGTGGAAGAGCAATGATGTGAAATTGAGGACTAAGATGTGCCTGATACATGTCATGGTATTTTCAATCACCTCAAATGCAGGTAAAAGCTAGATGATGAATAAAGAAGACAGGAGGAAAATTGATGCAACTGTACAATGGTGTTCCTAAAGAATATTGTGTCACTGATTGCCAGAGGAACAAATAACTCTGTCTTGGTCATGGTGTCAGGAGAGGCAGGTTCTTGAAAAGGAACATCATACTTGGTAAATAGTGTCAAAGAAAAGGGAGAGACCCTCTGTGAGATGCATTCACCCAAAGGCTACAGCAAGGTGCTCAAACATCAGCATGACATCCCTTGACCAGCCTTTGATTCCCTTGTCAGTGGGGTCACCAGAGGCCACTGAGAGCACCTAAAAACTATGTGTGGGGAATTAAAAAGAGTATCAATTCATACATGATAACTCTTTGCCACAATATATCCAAAGTAATCTGTGGATGCCTCTGGTATACTTTTTTGAGTGTGTTTGTGACCTGTTTGCTTGCTTACTAAAACTGAGAAAAGAATGAAAGACCATGAATGGGCACATGTTCGAAGTTCTTTTCTCCAGGGTGAGAGGTTTTCTCCACACAATTTGTAACCCTTTCTAAAGGACTGTCAAAGGGTCGTTAAATTCTCAGTCTCTTAGGACATTGATTCTGGATTATTTGCTATTGAAGGTGTTTCCATAATCTTTCCATGAAGAAAAAAATGACTGACTTTTCCCCAGAGAATAAGGTTCCTCACTTCATGGTCGACAGTGAATGGATTGTATCGAACAGTAAGATCCACTGGGCTTTATTTTTATGAAGATGATCATCCTTGGAAATAAGTCGACCTGATACTTCAACGATGGCAGCAATTTCAAGTCTGTTTCACTTGAGCGAGTTGTAGATGTCACCCTTTCACCAGGCACACTACATTTGATTTTTATTTGTGGCTCTTTCCCAAAGAGATAATAAATTCAATGTCTCCTCAGTTATCACATGTATTTGCAGCACATGTTCTATTGCTCCCTGTGGTGACTTGTAGACATGATTTCAGCATAATGCTACTGAACTTATTTTGCATCTCAACTTATTCACACCAAACGCTTCTGCTCCAGACTTCCTTATTAGTTTCTTCATTGTTGATATTGTATGTCATAAAATATTGTATGCTAGAATCTTCTAAGTGATACTTAGTTAGAAATGTTCTCATATGTAAAGACTAGGAGAATCTAAAATTTAAATAGCTAATGGGATATTTTATCAAATTAAACATCAAGCCGACAACACCCTCTATAACAACAATTTGCCAAATGGAGAAATGTCGTGCTCTGAATGAGCATTATCCTTCATACTGATAGGTGAAATTAATGAAATAATTAAAAAACCATAAGAGGAAAATGAACAATGTCAGAAGATACCAACAAGATGGAAAACAAAATCTTTCTGTCATGATAATGAGATTGTGGAAAAGCAAAAAAGCACACCTTTCTCGATTCTTGACCTTTAATCCATAAGTGAATAATTTTCTCTCTATATAGCTATTGTATTTGTTTTATTTTACAAATAAAAATATAATTTTTTATGACACAGTGTAATGTCTCCCCATGTATTATCAGGATAAATAAGCAAATGAAAAGCATCTCTAATGTGAATCCTATGATCTTTCTTTCTTGATCCTTAAAGACTTAATGGCCTTTATAACTTAGAAACGGAATTGTAGTATCAGGTAAAGAAACCAATATCCAATTACACTGAGGGTTTTACTGCATTTATCTGAGCTAGAACATGCCCCTAAAGAGCATCGTGTTGGTACCTAGTATTTGATGATGGGTTGTGCCTAGATACTCCCATCACTTTCAGGCTGTTAGGAAGAGGGAGCTTTCCACGCCCATCAACAGTTGTAGTCTTGGAACCGTGCAGGGGGCGGGGGTTCTACCTTGTCTTATAGGGCCACTGTGAGTCAGCAGGGACTCAATGGTACGGGCTTTTCTATTTTTGACTTTCAGGTGCCTTTTGTCAAGAAAAATTCAAGAGGAAACAATCCAGTTTCAGCAGGTGATTTATCCTGGAGAAAAAAAGTGTCATTTTTTTGAAACCTTTCAGTTGACCAATTCCAATCATGTTTAATTTGCATTTGCACATTTGACTGTGGAGGAAAACATTGATCTATATCAAAAGAATCATATCCATTTTGGGCATAATCCTTTTAATGAGAAGAAAGTATCATAGTTCCTTGGCTTTTGGAAACTGAAACAAACAAGAAGAGGTCATACCAATTCTCATTATCTGATCACACTCTTGCACTAAGTTCCCTCTTGCCTAGCTCCTCTCCCTTGTATTCTATTAAGACCCACTAGAACTTTCCATGGAGAGGAAAGAACACCTATTCTTCAATGGGAGGAAACACTTTTCTTCGGGTCTTCCTGTTTACATTATATTCGACACCATTCCTATGGCATGAAGTGTACAGAAAAGAAAGGACAATTAAAGGCTCAAATGGCCAGCATTTCCAGAGGGAATGTTAAAATTCATGTTGCTTTTATACAACTGGAATTAGTAGGCAAAGAAGAAGCAAGCATCACTGAGACTGGGAATTTCAATTATGTAAGTGAACCGCAGCTTCATATAGTAACTGGAATTTCTGTCCTCTTATACAGGGCTGCCACCAAAAGTTTGTGGGAAAACGGAAGTAAAAGGACTGTAATTTTTTGCAAACTGTCTCAATGAGCCCTCATAATTGTAATAGCAGGATGTAAAATCTTCATCCTTTCCTCCTTACACACATGTACAGACTTCCTTAGCTGCTAGATATGAAGGCAGAGTTCTTAACTTACGTTTAGCCACATTATGAAGCTATTCCAGGGAAAACCTCACTCAGCATCTTTGGCAACATGAAGCACTCAGGTAAGTGTTGAGAGATCAGGTGTTTCTTAGTTCTGACCAGACTGTGAGGCAGGACTCTGGGGAGTCTGGCACGGCTAAATCAATGAGCAAGCAAGGATCAGTATATGGAATAGGTTAAGGCAGACATGTATTTTGTGGAATTGTGAATGTGTAAGTCACGAGAACTATGAGCACCCAAAGACAGCACGGTAGGTACTGTGACATACCGTGTGTATTCTCCATCAGGAATGGAGGATTTATCTTCCCAGGAGCTGACAGTGCTGCTAGCAGACAGTGCTCATTCTTCATTTTATCCTGCCCTTCCCCACAATAAGCACTGATACTGTCCATGAGTAAAAATTGACTTGATGGCAGTAGGTTATTTTTTAATGGAGTCAGTTGCTGTGTTCCCTAAAATAAGTGGCAGCTGGACTTCTTCTCATCCTGGTCTGCTACTTTCACTCCTCAGGGGTTGAGTCCCAGGGGGTATACTTCTTGCATGCTAATTTGGTTATTGGGGAATGGAGTCTCCTATTTCCAGGTAATCCAAGTCTTTATAAGCAATAATCAGGCACATTCTGCTTCTCGGTAAGGGTTGTTTGCCATTTGGGGATTTTCTATTACTTGTAGTGACCCTGACTCTTAATTTATATTTAAGAATAAAGAAAGATGTGGAAAAAATGATATAAGATAGAGATTTCCTCTTGCCATACACTTTCCAGCCCTTTATGTTTATTTTTTATAGTTGACATAATGAAACTTCGAGTGGAAAAATAGGTGGTTCCTGTTTTCTCAGAAAGCTGAAAGGTAAGTACTGGGTAATACTTTATAAAATCAATACAATATTTGTATTTGGACAGATCCATAAAAATAGGACAAAGACAAGGAAGTCCAGGCAAAGGCAGAAAGTGACATTTATTGGTTGCCTGTGCCCCTGGCTGATGCGTGCATTAACATACTCCATTGCTAACTCAAATCTGAGGACAGTGTGAGTCATGCTAAGTGAAAGGACCAGTCACAACAATCTGCCACTGAGAACTCTTGACTACATTTCTCCTCTGACAGACTTGCAGTGGCTACAGATTGGAATCTACTCCATAGAAACTGGGAGTAGACACATGGCACTCTGCTAAGAAACCGTCATATGTAGGCACCTGTTTTGAAAACAATGCTGTGGAGTTGATAATCTATATTCTATTATGCTTACAAATAAAGTAACTAAGCCTCTGCAAGATTAAATTACTTGTTCAAGGTCAGGCAATGAAAGGCAACATCTTCATAACTATATGACATGCAAGTCCACTTTCTTCTCCTATGGGACACTTCCAGACATTGAAATGGCATATGTTCAAATCAGGTTACATTTTGAGAATGTCATTTTTATTCAAGGATTTCAATAAAAAAAAAAAAACAAATTCTAGCCTGCTTTCCCAGGCTAGAATACACAAATGGCTCTTAACCATGCAATGCCTCTCACGGATCTGCTCTGCCACACCACATTCTGACTTGATCACTCTTGATATCCACACTGGTATTGAAGCATACTTAGTAAATGATTTATTATGGTCAAAACAAGCCAGAAAATATCATACACATCTATAGGAAGTTTTAGGTATTGCAAATAAATATAGTTTTACAAACTATAGTTTATGTCTTGAACTGCCATCTGAGTATTTGTATCACTGAGAGTCAGTGAATTCTTTGCTCTAATACTTTATCTTGTGAATTGTTTTTTCAGCAAAGTGCAATGTTTGAAGTTATGGTCATTACCTAACATTAGTTGCCTAATACAATTTCTTATGGAAGAGATTTTTAAAAAATTTTTCTGAAATCAACTACTTTCTAATTACCTCTGAAGATGCTGATAACATTGACATTTTGTGTGTTAGTGCAAGTTGAATAGAGAAACAAATTCGTAGACACTCAAATGTGAATGAGTCTATAGAAAGAATAATTATATATTAAGAAAACATCCCAGCTCAGTCTAGATCAAGTCCATAATTTCAATATTAGCCTATATGTCCGATACCAGTCTATAAATTCCTTTTCAGACTCATGCAACATCTATAATAACACCGAATGCTGATCACAGGCCAGTGGGTAAAAAGTCTTGTGGATCCAGTGGCAGTGGAAACTTCTCAGGAGTGGTATGGATCTCCACACGGGTCTTCCAGCTCCAAGCCTCTGCCTCCAACAGCACAACCCCATGTGGCTTGTCAACAGGAATGTCCAGCAGAGAAAGAATGTGTCTTGCCTTCATGGTAGAAGACAGGATTTTCCAGAATCCTTATCCTTAGAACACCCTCCCCACCCAGTTGCCTCCTTGGGTATGACCTGATTGACAGGTTAGACTCCACCCCTTCTCAAGTTGACAGGAGATTGTGTAACTGCCACAATTTGAAAACAGTATTTTGCCATATTTAAATTTTGTTAACATTCAACCATGGAATTAGAATTGTAGTGAAAGGCAACTAAGTCAAGCTATTCAGTTCACCTTAAAGTTGCAATAATCTGAAATCGCTCATGAGTAAGTACAATAATTAAACCAAATGAAAGGAAAAGATGATATTTATTACATGGTTTTACATAATGACATCAACTGATTAAGTCAGTTGGAAAGTCCTTGGGAAATGAGCTAAGGTGCTAAGTCAGGGACGCCATGTGGCTGGGACATCACCACTGAAGGCAGCTAGTCACTGATGAGAAACTTACAGACTGATTTCTGATTGTTCCAGCAGAGTTCTAATTACTTCATAGCTTCACTCATGTTGGACACTGCCATGCCCTTTTAAATATGATTTTGGTCATTCTAAGATTTGTTATAATATTTCATTGAAGTTTAATATTCATTTCTGAAAGACCAATGATGTTGAGCATTTTTTTCATATGCTAACATGCCATCTGTGTATCTCCCTTGGATAAGTTTCTTTTCAGAGTTTTTGTCTGTTTTAAATCAGTTTAGCTTGCTTTCTTATTATTAATTTTAGAGGGTTCTTTATAGATTCTACATAAAAACCCTTTATCACATATCTATTTTGCAAATATTTTCTCCCTGTCTGTGACATTTAATGGTGTCTTTTGATATGCAGAAATTATAACCTTTTGAAAGTATCCATCTTAATAATGAACTGATAATGGAGTATGACTATAATATACAAGCAAATTGAAGATTTGAGAAAATAATTCATGAAGTCACAATAGAGAAAGGTTACATAACATATGCTGTTAATTTTCAATAAGAAACAAAAAAGGCCTTAATCATCTCTATATTTCCCTCTACACCACCAAATACAGTCTGAGCCTACTCAATAACTCGATGGCAGTAGCAATCATCTTTACATGATGATTGAATTTATGATAACTTTACACGATTATTTCCTTTACCTCTGCCTCTTAGTATTTCTAAATGTTGTGTCAAAATGTTTAAGTTGTTCATTTTGCGTATTAAGTAATAGAGTTAAACATTTATTCTTCTTCATGCATTTAGAGCTTTTCCTTGATTCTTCATTATTACAGATAAAAAACGATATTTAACTGGTTAACCAAAAGTGGTATTTGAGTAAATTCTGGATGTACATAGATCAGGGAAGTGTATTCTCTTCCATATCATCTGGTGCAATCATTTTTCAATAATTGAATAGAATTCATATCTCTAGATGCCACTCTCGTAGGCATATGGTATATACTATCCTATCCAGTGTCGATGAAAAATAACTATTTGTATTTCAAAATAAATAATACCACTACCTAAATTATTTTCTAATCATTCAAATTTATAGGATGCATTGAACATTCCAATAATAAATGATTGCCTCCTTTTAGCCCAACTTATGTCTACATAACTTAGATTTTTTTTTAAAAAAATGACTAGTTTGGCTTACTCTAATTCTATCATTACGCCACAGAAAGATTTTATCAATTCATTTGTCAGTACCTGAATATCACTGCTTATAAGTCACAGGAGAGTTTTATAAATGGAAGTATTCTAACATATTTAAGAGATTAATCCCACAGAATAGAATGTTTTGACAAGACTCTGATCTCCCACAGGCAAAGCTCTAGAGACATTTTCTTTCAAAGTGGCAAACCATTATCCCATCTCAGTACTCTGCTCCTAATGACACATTTTTGTCTTGTCAAATGATTTAATAATAAACGTGGCAGAAGAAGAAGCTCCCAGACTGGCCAACTAGTGAGTGTAATCACCAGGAGCCAAGGTCAGGAAAAAGAGAAGACCTGTGCCTTTATTTGAACCACTTTGATTTCATCCTAATTCCCAGAAATGGAGTACTTTCTCAGGAAAGAGAAATGACTTTTTCCAGGCACTCAGCTATTGAGTTCTGGATTTTTGTCTCAAGAATAATGTTATTGAGATATATTATAGGCGTTTATGAAACACAGGAACCCATAAGCTGGAATAATCTAGCATTTTTTTCACCCATTATTCATTTCTGCTCTATTCAGCTCATGGAGGCAGTAGTCAAGAGAGCAAATGATATATTTCTTTGGGTCAATCTCCTGCACAAGAGCTCTTTCATTTGTTGAAAAGCAAGGGTGTGACTGTGAGGGCTAAAGTGCACTGTGGTCAAGCCATGTTATTTCAAGCAAATCACATGAATAAGAAAGTTGGATTTTGAATAAGGAGACAGAAGAAGACAATGAATTGAAATGACGGTGCTGGTGAAGAACATTAGAAGCACCATGGACTGCAAAAAGAAGAAACAAATCTGACTTGGAAGAAATACAGAATGTTCCTTAGAAGCAAGAATAGTGAGGTTTCGTCTCATGTTTTTGGACATGGTAGCAGGAGAGAGCAGTCCCTGGAGAAGAATCTCACGATTGGTCAAGTGAAGGCCAGTGAGACAGAAGAAGATTCTCAAGGGGATGGATTGACCCAGCGGCTGCACCTATGAGCTCAAACATAAGAATATTTACAAGCACAGCACAGGCCTGGCTGTGTTTAGTTCTGTTGTGCATAGGGCAACTGTAACTGACATGAAAGAAACACATTTACTCATTTCATGTAGAGCACTATAAGAAGCATGGTTTGTTTCACAGGATTCTCTGTTCCAAAAAGCTTCCACGATGGCAAAAATATATGAAATTCCACTGATAAAATGACAAGATGAGAATACCTGAGAATACTTGAGAATCTCCTTCCTCAGCTTCTCAGATCTGCCCCTTCATTAATTCTTCATTATGATACATCATATTGGTTAGGTAGACTTACATTATCGCCTCCAGTTGCAATCTTTAACGATATTTTATGGACAAAAATACTGAATGAGGTGTGAAGCATCACAAGCAGATGGGAAGAATACACCGAGTAACCGTTCTGAAGAGAACAGGTGTCCGTGTCCCCCCATTTCAGGAGGTAGCACGTGAGCAAGAACAAACTGTGCTGCAGGAAGAAGCTCAAACTGCACTGAGAGCATTTGCCAAAATCAAGGCTCCAGGAATTGATGGAATATCAATTAAAATGTTTCCACAAGTTAAGGAAGTATTGCAGGCACTCAATCTTCGTTGACAGAAGACAGCTTTGGAAGACAGCTACTGGCCAACTGACTGGTAGAGCATCATATTTGTACCCATTCCAAAGAAAGGGGACCCAATAGCATGCCCAACTTAAGAGCCACTCTCATTGGGATCATATGCAAATGAAAATTTGCTTAAGATCATCGGTGTTAGTCTGGATAGATGAGAGAAACATATTCATGGACACTCGTGTATAAGAAAGAGGCTTATAAACAAGAGCAATTGAATATTGAGAAAATATCCTAGCCCAGCACAGGTAAAGTCCATAAGTTCAATATTAGCCTAGATGTCTGATACCAATCTATAAAGTCCTCTTCAGGCTCACGAAACACATGCGATGACCCTGAATTCAGGAAGATCGCAGGCCAGTGGGTGGGGATTCTTGTGGACCCAGTGGCATTGTAAGCGTCTCAGCGCTGGCAGGGTCTCCAGTGGCTTCTCCAGTTCAGGGCTCTAGCATAGTTCCATGTGTCTTGCATGTTTGCTCAATTGCAGACTTTGAAATTTGGTGGAATTCTTTGGTTTCATCATCGCTGGCTTCAGTGGGTGGTGTTTAACTTTGAATAATTGTTTTATTACCTTTTCTTTCTTGTAGGTGCATAGATATTATCTTAGCACAGAGAGCATTATATTTCAAGATAGATCTAAGGTTGGTTTACATGAGATACCATTCTTCTTGAATTTGTCATTCCTGGCAAAGAAAGCCACATGATAAAATGAGTCAAAACAACCCATTTCAGCTCAGACTGGTAAGAGATTTATTCATTCCACTTCAGTTCTGACAACTTCTAGTTTTCCGAGAGTTGAGCTTTGTTCAGTCCACATTCTGGTTTTCATTGGATGTTTGTGGCTCTTTCTTCCCAATTTGGAGTCATGGCCTATCAGCAGGTGAAGGCCACAAAAGCTGTGCTGTGTCCACATTACTTTGAGAAGGAAACTTATAACGATTTGTCTTTCGAGAGCCTTCCAACATGAGGATTTCATCTTTTGATACTTTATCAGTGCTCTGCTGCTAGTCATGGGATTTTCAGTAACGAAATCTTCAAAATAGACTGCCTACCTCTTCTTCCTAGTCTGTTGCTAGTCTAAAAGCTTCCTGAAACCTACTCATCAGGGGGAACCCTGCTGGCATTTGGAAGACTGGTGGCATAGCTCTCAGAGGAAAGAAGCATGCAAGTCACTATAGTACAAGAATCTAAAAAACTATAAACCAGCACAAAAATAGCTAATGGAATTATGGAATAGCTAATGGACAATTTCACAAGAGTATTATCTGATTGTTTTTTTTAGCCTCCAGATTGATCATTTTTACAAGAATTATTTCTCCTTTATTATTACAAATAAATTTTACTAATTATTTCCATAGATAATTATTATTAATAACAAATTTATTAAAAACTGTATAAGTTTGTATGGCTTTCATTTCCACAGCAGACCCACAGGCCTATTCAGTGCTTTAAGACACATGTTCTTTTAATTAGGGAATTAATTCTTCTTTAATAACAGTGTAAGTAAAACTTTGATTTGGCTATTTGTTAGTTCATTCTATTCTAGTTCTGTTTAGCCACTATCCATAAATATATTATAAAAATTCTAAAAACACATAAAACTAAAAATTCATCAGAGCATATTAATTCAAAGGTATGTCTTCCAACCAACTTCTAAATAGGTATTTAAACACTAAAAGACAAATGTGTGGAAATATTTCACAGCCATCTTTATAATATCAATAAGGTGCTATGTCAAGATTAGATGCTTAATAAAAATCTTATTATTGATTTAAAAGTATAGTTGAACAGTACATAGTGCCTTGGTTAACTGACAAAGTTCTAGAAAGCAAATTCTAGGTTCCTGAGGAGATGAGATGCTGTGCACTGATGACTATGTTCCTTATGCTTGCTAATCCTGACATGCGATCCTTATTCACTTCACTACAATAAAATCCATCATGTGTGTATTGCCTGTGAGTTTCGTGTGGTCTTTGCAATAAGTGATTGAAGTCAGCATAAAAACAGAGTGCCCAGGGAGGAACCGTTGATGTCAGAGGAGGTAAAGATAGATGGAAGGTGGAGGCATGTCTGATTTCTTCCTCTCAGCAATAGGGGAGCAAGAGAAGCTCAATTTAGCCCTCCATGCTGTTTACTACAAAATAATAATATGTATGAAATCTTAGAATGTTGTGGGATCATATTGCCTTCCTGGGTAAGCATGAGTATGTTTGAATTTAATCTGAAACTTTATTTTGTAAATGTAAATTAATTCAGATTAAAATAGATTTGCTAACATCACCTTTTAATTGCTACAATTAGCATAATACAGATACAATATTTTTGAAGGAAAACATTTGAAAATTAAATGATCTTGCTAATTCATATTCTTTGACATATCATTTAAATTTACATGGACACTGTGCAAATGTCATGTCACTCAAGGGGCCAGCAACCATTTTCCCCCAGTCTTTAACTTATGCGATTTTTTATATCCTTCAGTTTATGGTAATGTCCTTAACTTTCTCAACAAGGCTATTGTAGAAATGCTTTTCTCTGATAACCTTAATTTTCTTCACTACACATAAGGGAGGAAAACGTTAGCTGCTCAAGCCCGGAGAATTGAGACACAAGTGAAAATGATCTAAACAATGAGGTAGTGTCCACTCTCTCGTGAGTAAGACATTTATTTATTTTTGCAGGTTAAACTTTTCTTCACCTACTAGATGGTGAGAATGAACTAGGATAAATTAAGTACTCACAAAGGAGGGCAATCCATAATGAAGCTGATATTCTCTAGTTGGCATTACCTCCCCACCACCTTCACCACACACACACACACACACACACACACACACACACACACACACACACACACAGTCAGGAGTCCCTCTTGTCTAACTAACAACCCTCTATATTCTTCATTCTTGTTGAATTCTTGTTGAATTCATACATACAAATTTCTGAACTCCCTTCTACCGAATCCTCAATATTCTAATACTTTTTGGTTTCCTTATTTTGCAAGCCCTACATTTTGCTTTTGGGCATCGTCTTTCCTTTGTCCTGTTGAGCTTGTTGTATATCGTATCTGGAGTCTTCAACATAAGCTTCTTCTGAAACTTAGAGTACATCATTGCATTACATACAATCTACGCCTCTGGAAGCTCTCTTTGTGTAAAAGCTTCATATTATTTTCTTTATGACACTTCTTTATATAGCATCTTTTAAATATTTTTGTTTGTTGTTTTATCTATGATAATCGTTTCATATCCTGATCACAGTAATCAACTTATTTTTTAGAGGCCTGTATTTTACATTAGTTCTTTTTGCTCCCAAAGCACAGTCCTCATTACCTAATTAATGCATTAATCAAAATTAATCTATGATCTCATTAACACTCTGCCCTTAAAGTTATTTGGTCTTCACATTTTACATGATATTTTAAAATTATAAATATGACACAGGTAAATTTAAAAATCAATCGTATCAATAATGATATTAAATGGAAATGAACTAATTGCCCCAATTAAGAGATAAAATTTCAGTCTTAATTAAGTGGAAATAGCCATCTATTAGGGCCTGTCTTTGATAGACATTAAGTACAAAGACGAAGATAGTTGAAAATAAAAGGATGAAAAAGTACCATACAAACTGGAAGCATGAAAATTTAGTGTGTCCACATTAATAGTATACAGCAACACACAAATCTTAACAAAGAGAAGAAACAAAAGATCAATCTGTGAAAAGTGATATATTTATAGAAAACTTAGCTTTGTTATACCTCATATCAGAGCTTCCCGGATCACAGTAGAAGACCTTGAGGCAAATCTATAATGAGAGTTGAAGTTCTAACACGTACCTCTCAGAAATTGTTCAGATAAAAAATAAAGTGAGGTATAGAAGATATGTCAATAATACTATCGACCACCTTTACTTTGGCCATATTGTTGATGGAGGCCACTTCTTGGAAAAGGACATCAGAGAGAGCCAAACTACAAGGTCGAGTTGATCCCATCTGAAATTGGAAAACACCTCAAGAAGAGATTTGACACGAGTGACGGAACATCGATGAGCTGTGGGAACAACATCAAGAACATCGCTCATGGAGAAAGCAAAAGGTCATTCAAAAGATGGAAAGAAAGAAAACATCAACGTGGATGTCAAAACTGACTCTCCGCCTTGTTCTTAATTGGATAGTAGCTAAACCCATGGAAGAGCAAATGAAGTTCAAGAATTGAATAGAAAACTTCAAAGGGCTCTTCAAGAAGACAAAGCCAAATATTATAGTGAAATGTGCAAAGACTTAAAATTAGAAAACCAGAAGAAAACACACTCAGCATATTTGAGACTGAACAAAAATTGAAGAAGAATTCAAGCTTTGAGTTTCAATACTGAAAGATTCCCTGGGAAAAACACTGAACGGTGCAGGAAGCATCACACGAAGATGGAGAGGATACACATCGCCACTGTTTCCAAACGAGCTAGCAGGTGGGCGACCATTTCAGGGGGTCTTATGTAAGAAAGAACCGATGCTGCTGAAGGGAGATGTTCAAGCTGCACTGAAAACATATTCCAAAATCAAGACTCCAGAAATGAGTGGACTCCCAGCCGAAATGCTCCAGCAAACTACTGAGGCATTAGACAGCTGCTTGGCCAACCAACTGGAAGACATCCATGATTTACCTAATCTGACCTAAGAGAAAATTCAGATTATAGAACAAAATCATTGATATCACACGCGTGCAAGGAAACTCTTACTGAAGTTCATCCAGCAACAGTTGCAGCAGTACATTCCTTAAGCTTGCAATTGTTTATTTTATTCTTTAGGTCAGTCAAGTATTTGGTCTCTAGGACCTCTATTTTGTCATAATAGTATGTGGGTCCAATCTAATTCTTCTGATACCAGAAGAGAAGAGGCTGTGGTTTGCCTGGGTCTTTAGTGCTGGGGAACAATTGCATCATTGAGTCGTTTTCCTTTACCCTCCTCTGCTGCAGAAAGGAAGAGGCCAGGAGCTGTATATTCATGGTCACTGGAAAGACCCCAGATGCTACTCATCAAATAAAGACATAGAGCATCTGTATGAACTAAGTATGATTCTGACCTTAGAAACCTGTCCAGTGGCTCTCAGCCTTCCATCCTGATATCTCAGTTTAGCAGGGCTCTTTCATTCTAGAAATAGATATTAAAAGAGGGGCTAGTTTGATCTTAGTAAAACTGAAGGTAGTACAGGTGCCCTATGTGGGTTCCGTTCCTTCGGAAAAAGATAGGGAGTTTTGCTCCCATAAAGACTGACAGACTCAGAAACTTTCCAGGGCAGGTTTACTCTGTCCTGTTGGGCTTCCGTGAGTCAGAATGGACTGGTTGGCAGTAAATTTGAGCTTGAGTTAGAAAAACCATTTAAAACTGATTGCTATCATCAGTGTCAATATATCTAAGTTCACGTATATTTCCTATGAAAATTAAAATGTTAGAATAGAGTATTATATTTATTAAGGAAACTTAGTGGCACCATGGGTTAAGCACTAGTTAGCTTTGGGAGATAAAAAGGCCATTTCCCCAGTGCGTCTCCCCCAAATATATGGCGAACCTATGAGGCTGCTTGCCAGCACATGGTGGGAGGTCAGATGTTTGGAGATTTTCTCCCTGAAGGCATCTGCCATCCAGAGCAATCAGACTACTTACTGTCTGCTCCACTATAGGAGGGGCTCACACCCTATTGATAGGATAGTGGTTGTTATCTGGAGAGCTTAGAACAGGTCCAACCAGCTCTGTGACATGCAAGGTTAGGCTGCTGTCCTGAATCTAGGATCCGCCCATCTTGTCACTTATGTATCCCTAGTTCCTACTGCTTATACACCATAGAGCGTCCCCCTCCCATTGCTGTATCGCCTATAGCACAGCCTCTTCTGTGACGTATGTTATAACCTGTAATCAGGGGTTTTGCACATCCCCAAAGATATATAAGCCTTTGTTAGAAATAAACCTCTCTCTCCTGCCCTCACCTCCTCCCACATCCCCACGTGGACCATCAAAAAGGGCTGAGGTGAGCATGCTCCCTAGAAATGTGTCTGACTCCTTTATTTTACCTCTCCTCTCTCTCTTCTTCTCTGTGACTTTACTCTAATATTTATATATTATAGCTGTACCATTGTGCCTACCGGACCTGTGATTATTTGTCAGGGACAGGCTCCCCTCACTGTCTGCTAACCACAAGCTCAGTGGTTCAAAGCTATCAGCTGCTCAGCAAGAGAAAAATGAGGCCATTTGATCCCTGAAAGATGTACAGCTTCACAGACTCTCAGAAAGAGTTCTTCCCTCTTCTATTTTGGGCACTCTGAGTTGGAACTGACTCAGTCACAGTGGGATTGCGTATCAATCTCTAACCAAGCCATAAAAAAAATGAGTGATCTTCACTAATTTCTACTACAATCATCTTTCTTGGTATTTCTAGGTGTATCATTTCTTAAATGATCACATTCTAATTTAGATGATCCATCCAGTCACTTTCGACATGTGGCCATTGAAGCCATTTTATACTAAGAAATATTGTGTATAGTATGATGAAATTTGGTCTCAATAATATCAGTTCCTGATCCTGGAACTTGAAAATGTTACCTTATTTGTTCAAAGGCTCTTTGAAGATATCGAAATGTTATAGACTTTGAGATGGGTAGATTATCATTGATGATTAGAATTATCAAAGTAAACTCAAAATACCATCACAAATATCTTTCAAAAGGAAGGCAGGGAGAGGGAAAAGAGATACTCTATAGAGATGTTAATGTAAAGAACTTGAAAAGACATAGCCACATCACCTGTAATGCAATAAATCACTCAAAATTCAAAAATGTAAGAAAGAGATGCTCCCCAGGGACCTGTAGGAGGGTATGTGGCCTTGCCAATATTTTGATTTTGCCTCATGAAACTGACCTGGACATATGTCCTCCAGAATAACATTGTGTTGTAATAAGTTAGTGATAATCTGTTATAACTGCCACAGGAAGCTAATGTAATAAATTTCACAACTTATTAAACCTCACAGACCTATAAGGTAAGCATGTAAACTTAAGAGATTTGAAGGACTTGCTAGAACCCACAGGTTAGGACCCAACATTAGATGCTTGCTCTCAGATTGGAGCGCCTGTGATTTTCGGCTAATCAGTATGATACCTCACTTCTGAGAGCCTTTCAGACAATGAATAAAAATGTTCCTGATTCAAGGTTGTTCTTTTTTTTTAGAATGAAATCCTAGAAAGACTTAGAATACCAGGTAGACAAATATACAGGTACCCATCAATGCAGGAGGAGCCCCGGTGGTATAGTGGTTACACACTCATTGGGCAACAACTCACAGTCAGTAGTTGGGATGTACCAGCAGCTCCACAGGAGAATGAGTTTTCAATGTCTGTAACCTCTGACTGGATGGCAGCGGGTTTGGAGTTGCATTCAATACAAGGAGCTAAAATATTTGGAAAGGAGCCTTGGTGGTGTAGTGGTTTATGCCTCAGGCTGCTAACCACAAGGTTAGAAATTTGAACCCACCAGCTGCTCCAGCAAAGAAAAGATGAGGCTTTTTGAATCTGTAAAGATTTAGTCTCAGAAACCCACAGGTTCACTATGAGTTGAAATTGGTTCGATAGCAGTAAGAAAATATTTCTCTAAATATTTCCCAGCTGTCTTTATGTTATTGATCTCTAGTTTAATTCCATTGTGATTGAGGAGATACCTCATATGATAAGTAATATTTTGAAATTTGTTATGAAGTGTTTCATGGAATCGAATACGTATATACTCGTGTATAAGCCAACTTTTTCAGCACACTTTTAATTCAGTTTTTGTGGTAAAATTAGGTGCCTTGTTGGCTGATATTCGGGTCAGCTTATACTCAAGTATATATGGTATCATCTACTTAGAGAATGTTCCAAGGTGGAGAATTATATACGTTCTTCTGTTGTGAGAGGGAAATTTCCTCAATGTCAATCATAGTAAATTGACTATCATGCCAACTAGATTAAGTTGTTCTATCAATTACTGACAGAGGGTTTTGAAGTCTCCAAATATAATGGAGAATTTGTCTATTTCTTCTGGAAGTTCTATGAGTTTTTGTCTCCTCTTGTCGTTGTTGTTGTTGTTAGGGGCCTTTGAGTTGGTTCTGATACACAGCGGCCCGATGCACAACAAAATGCCCTGTACCACCGCATCATGGCCAAGCTGGAGCCCAGATTGGCAGCCATTGTGTTAATCCATCTTGTCTCGGGCCTTCTTTTCCTCTGGCTCTCCTCTCTAGCAAGCATGTCTGTGCGCAGGTATGTACATATTTAAGTGCATACATATATGGATAGTCAGCTCATCTTGGGGAAGTAATCATTTTTTATAGAATACCGCCTTTATCTATGATAACTGAAACCTGTGTTGACGGAATCTGAAATGACTTCAGTTTTCTTAATTAAAGCATTATCAGAGTGTGCTTTCACCTACCCCTTTACTGTGACCTTAGATGAATTTCTATGTTTAAATTAGGATTCTGTAAACAACAAATATGTGTGGGTGTACGCATCTGTGGTCAATCTACTGAGACGATTTCTGTCTCCTAATGGATGTATTGAGAATAATTTTATTTAAAGTGATTATTGACAGATTTTGATAAATATATGCAATACATCTCCAAATAATACAATATTGTCTCATAGGTAGTAATCACTCAACTCAGTGCCATCGAGTCAGTTCTGACTCATACAAACCCTATAGGACAGGGTCGAACTGCCTCTGTAACCTTCTGAGACTGTAATTTTTTAACGGGGTAGAAAGTCTCGTCTTTCTCCCAGCTGTATGTAGTACAGACACTACATACCCATTTGTTTCATCTCATCCTTTGTGAAATTGCTGTCAGCTTTTTATTCATCCATATGCTATAATAATCTTTAATCATTGAATACATTTTATTATTCTTGCTACTATAAACATTTATATATTAAGAATAAGAAAAATCATCATTTTATTTTGCCTTCTTTTTTTCCTTCCCCAATACTCTATTTACTTCATACATGTCAGGCTTCTAATCGCATACTCTGAGTACAACTTTTTAAAATAAAAGGCAGTGCTGTCTACTGATAATGCAGAGTAGTATCGTTCAGTGTGATGACTTGTCCTTGCGGATGCCACATACAGTTTGGCACTGTCACCTGACGAAGCCACAGGATCCTTTCCTGTGGACGTGTGTGGTCCCATGGGCTGTCACGTGTATGTGTGTGTGCCTCGACTCATCTAGATACCTTAGAATGGAGAACTCTGGGGATGCGTTGTCAATATCCTGACAGGAATTGAAATGTATGGGGCTAGAAGCTACTGTGGGGAACATTTTTTAAGCATCTAATGTGCAATTCCTATCTTCACTAAGTACTCCACAGACTTCCTAGATACTTTGAAATAAGTTGTCTGATTAGGGTCAGATCCCGGTTGGCCCTGCTGCAGTTTGAGTACTGCTTCGTGAGTCGGAAGAGTGGGTGAGGAAAGAGCCTCTTGGAAAGCAGTCTTCTGTCACGATAGCTAACAAGAGCCCCATTACACATGGAGGCGAAGGCACTCTGCATAAAACAATATTTTAGTAAATAATTTCTCTTCTCCTGCTCTTTAGAAATTTTACTCATGAACATTCTGATAATCAAAAAGAAAATGTAAAGAAATAGAAGTTTAAGTGAAAATGGTTAGCATTGTTGGAAGCCTCAACAAATTATATTTAAAATTCTTTGTTTTACCTATATATGTACATATACATTTATATTTACTGAAGTATATTTTAAATGCTTTGTTTTATATACACATATAAATATATGCACTTATATTTATTTTTATATAGAGAAAATAAGGTATCTTTACCACCATTTGTTAAGGCTGCTAATATGTTGCATTATAGTAATATTAATACATTATACCAATATATAAATATTGATAGGCTCATATTTATAAACACTTTAAAATTGACTACATCCATATTGATTAATATATTCATATTGGTATAATTATAACTTTGATAATTAATGTATAACAATATAACTATATTTGTACATTTCTAAGCCACTATATATTTATATATATAATCACTCCATCTTGAAAATAACTCTATTATGAATGTGGCTATATGTAGCTCAATCTCCTTTTTTCTCTTGTTAAAAATACTTCCATAACATAGAAGAGCTGAGTATTACTCTTCATAACAGTTGGACAGAAATGAGTGAGAAAAAGATTTTCTGAACATTAGGTAGAGCATGCACAGAGGTTCATTGAAGAGAACTGGAAATTACTGTGGTAAATGTGAGTAGCTCTATGTGCTAACGTGTTTACTTTAGATGATAGAGAGAAGGTTTCAAAGCACAATTAAAAACAAACTTCATGATTTGTGTTTGTGTTTGTGTGTAAGTGTGCAGTTATGAAGAACTTGGCAATGAGTTGAAACTGACTCAATGGAACCAATAACATTCAGTGATTGGGTTCAGAAATTTACTGAGCTCTTTGAAAACAAGTGTAGTGATAAGCTACTTCAAAGAATAATGAAAGAGGTAAATATAGTCAGTAAATAAAAAGCATTCTTGATGGACTATAAAGTTAGATATAACACTGGTTAATACCCTTTAGGGCAATAATAACATAATCTTAGAGACTCCTTGCTTTACAAGATGGTAATAATTTTCATGTCTATTGCCCCAAATATCTGACACCTTAGCAATATTCTACAAGTGAACATGTCTTTGCAGAGACAAATCATTCTAACAGGACTTTGCGAGCCAAACAAAGTCCATGTGACAGAACAACAGGGAATGCTTTTTAGACAATGGTTTATTGTATTATTGAAAGTGTAGGAAGTAATATTTCTATCTTGATGTCATGTTTTAGGCAATTTTTCTCAAAATCTATGCTAGAATACCTCTTCACTTTTTAAGCATCCTGCTTGATGTGTATGGGAATGAAGAAGCCCTGTGTTTTCTAAGCAAAGTATTATTAATATTATATATTTTTAGATTTTAAAGCAACATCTCTGGTGATAGAGGGAAGATAAGTTGTGCCCAACAATCTAGAGATACATTAAACAATTAGGCAGTTACTCTCAGAATATAAATGGGTAGATGGCTGTGAATAGGAGCATACAGCTTTCCTAGAGTACAGCATTAAGTTAACTTGTGTAATCTAGGACTGAAACCCTAAAGCAATGGACCAAATTCATTATATCGTTAATATTCAACATCTCAGGTTCTTCTTTCTGTACAAAACTATTTTACTAGAAGTGAATTCATAGACTATTTTTTATTTCAAAATCACAAAGATTCTATTTATTATGACTTACTGAAATCTATTGTTTATAGGAAACTATTCAGGAGGCATGCTAATATCATTCTAAAGATGTATGTTATGTAAATTTGATACTTTCCTGTAAACCCATAAAATCCCCTTCCTTTTCTTAAGAAACGCAAATTTGTTTAAGTAGTCCTTAGGGATATTGCTTACTTTTATGAATGTTACTTTTAATATATGCTTTTCATTTTGATTCCTTACCAATGGCAATGCTCCAAATAAGGAATTATTACTATACCTTAAAAACATACACTCAATTTTTTTCAAAAGAAAAATAACTTTATAATTTTTCATAATGTAATGATTCAGGACTTCTCTTAGCATTCCAAGGGCTTCAAAAGTTTGCCGTGTTTCTTTTTTACAGCAATGAGTTTTGGGCCTGTGTGATGCAAATGGGAAGTCAAGCCAATCTTTCAGTTGGATTTCCCCTGTTGACAATTAATCAAGAGAGTATTCCCGAAATATCACTTAACTCATCTATTACTGCCTCTGCATGAATCATAGCTCCGGAACGACAGAGTCAGCACACTTTACTAATGGCATCGTATGACTGAAATGATGTTCAACCCCAAGATTATATCTAATGGAATTTAGAATGCTTTAGACATCAGAACAAGATTCTCTAAATCTGTGTATACTAGGGGATACACCCCCAAAAGATTTTTTTCCCCACAGCTATGTGTGAGCTATGTAAGTCTTCACTTTTGTTTTCCTCACCCCCACCAAATAACCAGAGAAACTGGACCGTATGAAGAAGAGGCATCAGGTTTGGAGAAAGCTTATTAACAACCTGCAATGTACAAATAACACAACCTGGCCTGCTGAAAGTGAAGAGAACTTAATATACATGCTGATGAAGATCAAGAATTGCAATCTTCTGAATGGATTAAAATTCGATGTAAAAAATAGAGGAAAGAGGTGGGAGGCAGAGGGCATTTATAGAAGTCTAGATAAAGACATGTACATATGCAAATATATTTATACATGAGGATGGGGAAATAGATCTATGTGCATATATTTACAGGGTTAGTATTAAGGTAGCAGAGGAACATTGGACTTCCACTCAAGTACTCCCTCAATGCAAGAATACTTTCTTCTATTAAATTGGCATTCTATGATGCTCACCTTCTCAACACAACTGCTGAAGACAAAGTGGGTGAACAACTAAGTGTGGTGAAGAAAGCTGATGGTGCCCAGCCATCAAAATATATAGTGTCTGGGGTCTTAAAAGCTTGAAGATAAACAAATGGCCATCTAGCTCAGAAGCAACAAAGCCTGCATGGAAGAAGCACACCAGCCTGTGGGACCACAAGGTGTCAAGGGACCAGGTATCAGGCATCATCAGAACAAAAACTCTTACCATAGTGAATGATTGGGGGAGTGCAGAGTGGAGACCCAAAGCCCATTTGTAGGCCACTGGACATCCCCATACAGAAGGGTCTTGGGGAGGAGACCAGTAGTTAGGGTGTGATGTAGCAACGATGAAAAATACAACTTTCCTCTAGTTCCTGAATGCTTCCTCACCCCCCTCCCACTGTCATGATCCAAATTCTACCTTGCAAGTCTTATTAGACCAGAGGATGTACACTGGTACAAATGGGAGCTGGGAACACAGGGAAACCAGGGTGGATGATCCCCTCAGGACCAGTGGTGTGAGTGGTGATACTAGAAGGGCATAGGGAGGGTGGGTTGGAAAGGGGGAACCAATTTCAAGGATCTATATGTGACCTCCTCCCCGGGGGACGGACAACAGAAAAGTGGGGGAAGAGAGACATGGGACAGAGCAAGATATGACAAAATAATAATTTTTAAATTATCAAGGGTTCATGAAGAAGGGGGAAGTGGGGAGGGGAAAAATGAGGACTTGATGTCAGGGGCTTGGGTGGAGAGCAAATGTTTTGAGAATGATGAGGGCAACGAATATACAAATGCATTTTCCACAATTGATGTATGTATGAATTATGATAGGAGTTGTATGAGCCCCTAATAAAATTATATTTTTTAAAAATGAGAACCTTATGCCAGGGGCTTAAGTGGACAGCAAATGTTTTGAGAATAATGAGGGCAATGAATATACAAATGTGTTTTGCACAACTGATGCATGTATGGATTGTGGTAAGAGTTGTATGGGCCCCTAATAAAACGATTAAAAAAAAGAAAAGAAAAGCCCCATATCCTCATAGCTACACCAATTGATGACATCATGATAAATCGTGGAACATTGAAATTCCCAAGGGTTTCATCTTGCTTGGATCCACAATCAATGTTCATAGAAGGAGCAGTCATGAAATTAAAGAACACATAGCATTGCATATATTTACTGCACAGGACCTCTTGAAAAGCAAGGATGACACTTTGAAGACTAGCGTGCCTGACCCAAGCCAGGGTATTTTCAGTCACCTCAATTGCATGTGGAAGTTGGACATTCACAAAGAGAGATCAGAAAAGAATCGATGCATCGTAATTATTTATGCTGACCAACAATACTGAAGATAACACCAACTACAAATGTCAGCAAACAAATGTGTCCTGGAAGAAGTCCAGCCAAGATGCTTCTTAGAAGCAAGCATGGCATCACGTCATTGGACTTAATTTGGACATTTAATCAGAAGAGGTCAATTGCTGGTAACAGACAGCATTCTGGGTAGAGGGTCGTGATATAAGAAGAATCCGTCTCCAAGGAGATGCTTGAAGGGGCTGCCACAATGGGATTACATATAAGAACAATTGTGAAGATGGCCCAGGGCCCCATGGTGCTCCCTTCCCTTCTGTTGCACAGGCCAGTATTAGTGGGATCTGACTCTATGGCACCTTACCACATAACAACAACACATCTACCAAACCCACTGCCCATGGAGACAAGCCAGACTCCTATAAACCCAAGTTTCAGATTTGATCCATTGCTTCAAAGGAGTGTTAGTGAGGAAAATGTTACATACACCAGATCCTGGTGGAGCTGCTGGATAGGTTTGAACTGCCAACGTTTGAATAGCAGCTGATCGCAAACTATTTGGGACATCCACCCACGAATCGATTCTCTAGACAAGTAAAATATCGATCTCCTGTACACACAAGAGGAGTTATGGTCTGTGCTGTCAGGCGCAAGGAGGTTGCTAATCCTCAACCCAGCTCTATCTGCTCTTTGTGTGCCTCCCTTTTGGGACCAGTGTTCTTGCAGTGTGAGGCTGTCACTAGCAATTTTAGTGGAGTAACTCGACTGATCACTATAGAATCCCGCAAGTTCCCGTCACAGAAATGACCGATACACAGGATCTGAATACGAGGTGATTATGTTTTGTCATGTGTGTTAAAATCAGAATACATCTTGCATTCTAATGCACACATTTCCAATGTTCTTTGTTAGGATTCAAAAAATATCCTCATGTATCTTTCATTTGTAATTATTTACAGCTCTAAGAGTTACTTTTTCAAAATTGGAGGCTAAAATATCAGTGACAGCTAAACAAAACTTTGAATTTTTTTAAAACCAAATTTGACTTTAAACAATAATATTTTGCCAGCTTCTGGGGAGTATATTAGGACAAACTGTAATTTATGTTCTTGTAATTCTTACTAGCTCTTCAAATGTTTTTGAAAAGTATGTTGACAGGCGATTAGTCAAACTAAATACCAACTGCTCCAATTGTTTATTCTAAATGATAAGTGATTGCTTTATTTTGGATGCGTTTTAAATAAATACTTGAGTTTCTGAGATGCATACTATAATTTATTTTGCATTTTCACTCTACTCATACAATATCTCTGGGGAGCCAGAATATTTTGTAGTTGAGACTACCCTCAATGTTGGTTGTTTGAACCTACTCACTGGTACTGCAGGAGAAAGGCCTGGTCATCAGGTGTTATAAAGGTAATTAGCAAGAAATCCCACGCTGAAACACGTGGGATTGCCATCAGCCAACAGGATAGCAACATATTACTTTAGTTTGTTTTTGTTTTTTTAATAGAGACAAAGTTCCTTGAAACTGATTAAAGGTCTAATAGTTCCTTACACTCAAAATATTCTCAGTTAAAAATATGAAGTATTTGTATCCAGATTATGCTTCATTTAGTGTCTTAAGATGTTAAAGTCTATTTGTCCAGAAAGGCTATACAAAGCAGTATCAATACATTTTTAGCCCAAAGGTTGATAAAGAACAGCATTACATATTCAAAAGGAGCAAAGCTATTCTTTCGGGGATTTTTAAAGGAGCCCCTAAGCTGGAGGTTAATAGAAGAGATTCTAAAATGTTATGAAAGTCCTCTTCAGTGTGTATCTGTGCTGTCCTTCACAGAGGACCAACATTTCCCTTCAGATTGAAAAAAATATATACTCATGAACCTCAAACTAACATAAACGACAGCAAGAAAGGCTAAATGTTCTTAATCAAGAACCCTAATAGGTAACTCCAATGTTAACTCAATCTGCCTGGAAATATTGTCCTGCTCTTAGTGGGCATCCCATCAGTTTCTACTTAATCTCATGCAGAGCAGAAGGGAACACCACCCCATCCCATGCCAGCCCCGTAATCATTGCTCTGACCGAGCCCGTTGAAGCAGCCACTGTGTCACTCAATCTCACGATTCTACTCTGGTTTGCTATGCCCTCTGCTTATGCCTGATGCATGTACACAGCACATGCAAGCACGTTTTGCCATGCTTGCTTCACAGAAGTTTTATGGTTGTGTGTTTCCAAAACATATGTTCTTCCTATGTTCCAACTCCTTTGGATTATTTGCTCAGCTTGTATTTCAAAACTTACTGCGAAAGAACACATTTCTGACACATCTCTCCCCTGATTTTAGACCCTGCAGTGTTCCTTGTTCTGTTCTGTGGTTGGTGCATACATGTGCACACTAGTTGCGTTGGATTGGGTTTCCCTCAGAGGCTAGCTCCAGTCCTATCGCAGACAGAACTGTGCTTCAAGACACATCTTGAAGTGTCCATCTTGAGGAGGAAGGCAATGTTATCCCTCTTGGTTGTGTCACTTCCAACAAAGTATGCTTTTGTGATTCAAATTAGCCAACACCCATCCACTTTAGCTGACTAAGACCTACGGTATTTATCTTTGATTCTTCCATTTCATTTTCAACAACTTCCAATTTTCTTAGAGTCATACTTTGTACTTTCCACATTCTGATTATTAGATTTTTCCCCATCTCTTTCTTCTCACATCGACTTATGCATCGTCAGCAAGTAAGGATCCGAAAGCTCCGCTCCCACAGACTTTCCTCCATTCCAGTCACCATAGCCCGCCCTGTTTGGGGAAAGCAGCTCCTAATTTTACCGCCTTCCAACCAGAGGGGCCCATCCTCTGTCACACTCTGACAATACTATGCTCTGTTCATCCTTCAGTATCCGACAGTGTGTCCGTGCCGTGAACAAGGTTTTCAGCGGCTGCGTCAGAGGAAATGACAGCCTATTCCTTCTTGGCAGTCTGTCCTTATTCTGGAAGCTCCACTGAAACCAGTTCATTTTGAGTGGCTCTGACGGCATTTGAAATACCAGTGACAGCTTTCGGTATCAAGCCACACACAAGCCAGCACAGTGTGAGAAACTGACAGACAACTGGTGGTATTCCATATTACAGGCAATGCCACCACTATCACCGAAAAGCCCACTGGTAGTTCTATGTATAGGTGAGGACACACAGGGGCCTGGCTGGTGGAGCGAGCTCAGAATTGTGCTGCTAACTGTAAGGTCACGTGATTCTAAATGACCGGCTGCTCCTCTGCAGAAAGAAGGGTTCTGTTCTCAGACAGATTCCAACTGTCAGAAAACCATAGTGGCTGTTCTCCTCTGGCATGTAGCGTGACCAGGAGTCAGAGTTGAGTGACTTTGATTTGCAGAGTTTGGTGCACATGTGCTTGTGTGTCTGTGTGTGGACTTGCAGCCTTTATTTTAATTTTTGGGGAGAATTGCATTCTCTCAGATGTCAGGATGCAGTCTCTTAAAAGCTCCTCCATTTTTTTAACCTTTATTTTTTTCTTTTCCTCTCATCCATGAGCAACTTTCCTGCCCTTTCTTTTTTTCT
Source organism: Tenrec ecaudatus (assembly GCF_050624435.1). Classification (NCBI taxonomy): domain Eukaryota; kingdom Metazoa; phylum Chordata; class Mammalia; order Afrosoricida; family Tenrecidae; genus Tenrec; species Tenrec ecaudatus. Next base: position 24,168,046 of record NC_134539.1, on the reverse strand, counting down.
CTTTCTTCCTTTCTTTCTTTATTACCTCCTCTACTCACCTACCATCCTTTTTCCCCCCCATCCCATTTATGCAAGCCCAGTATTCAATACACCTAAGAATCCCAATGCACTTTTGGGTGGTAGTGATGGGGGTGTCTATTTTCCCTCTGCTTGAGTACCTGCTATTAATAGTGCCAGTAGCTCCACTAGACATATCATGTATATTATTGCTACTGAAAATCATTTGGATTTTAATAACACAACTGAATGTATGCTATTTTAAGTTATCTGTATTTGCACATCTGAAAGGTGATCCTAGACTATATAAATTCACTCTTACCCACTTCTCATTTCTTCATCAATTTTTGGTTGATGATCCCTAACCTAGTCTCTATTTTCATTTGTAATTACAATAGCGCTTCTTAAATTTTGGAATTCCGTGGATATGTGTTTCAAACACCGTTACAAGGGTCACAGAACTCTGTGATCTCCCCAGTGGCCTACTCTTGTCAGAAGTGCCCTTCCATACAGTGATCCTCTTACTTAGGAGATCTTTTTAAGAAGGATAAAAGGACTGCCTTTTAAAAAAAATTAACATTGAAAAAGGGGGATTAATTCTTAAGACAACCGAAATGCAACCACATTGCCATCGGGTGTATCGGTTAGCTACGGGTCCAACTCTGTAGCAGAGTTCAGTAACGTGTTGTGGGCCCCTCCTCTAAGGAAATGGCAGGTCGCACTGCCAGCAGGTATCTCTGAGTGCAGGTGTCTGATAACCCTTCTACACCATGCTGCCTTTTGAAGACACACAGCCTGGTTAGAGAGAGAGAGAATGCTCACTTTAAACAAACAATCAGAAACCAAACCAAGCTATGTATGAAAGGTTGAGTACCTGAATGTTTTAAAGGGGGAAAAACAAACAAAAAAACCTGTCCCAGTGCCGAATATTGCTTGTTAAATAGATTTAATGAGTCGGTTGTTAGCAAAACATTAATGTGCATTCATCTTCATTTTTTAAATCTGCTAATGTCCCCAAATCTAGAGAAGAATATGAAGTGCATCTTAAAAAAGACAAAATCAAAGTAACAAAGTAAGTTCAAAAGGACCAGTTTAATTTCCTATTTTTATAGCCCTTCCATGGTTAAGAAGACAAATCTTCTGTTATTTTTAAATTCTAGAATATACCTCTGATTCTTAATTTTGAAAGCTTTCAGAGGAGACCAGTTCGTCAAGTGAAAATTGTCACTTTGAGAATCTGGATGATTGATCAGGTGCAGATTTTGTTGTTTCTTACAGAATGTCTGATGAGGTGAGATTCTTTCTAAACAACATCTTACAGAATAGTATCAAAAGTCTGAACAATACCATTGAAATCAAGAACATTCCACAGAAAAGCAATCAATTGTTATGGAATAGATAATGTGTTTTTTGCAAAGCAAGAGAATAACTATCATGTGGATGTTATTAATCTTCTTTGAACTCATTTTAACATTCCAATAGGCTGTATGTTAAAGGCTTCTCTCCTTTTATTTCCCTTCTTCTTAAGAAACACAAAACGTGTACAGGTTTGTCAAATTACAGGCAGCTGTGTATCTCAATCAAGGCCATTCAATTAACTGTTTTCTCCCAAGTCAGGTTTAGACCTTACCTTACATCATGATGTATAAATGTATCCAAAAACTTCCCGTTTATATGATATCTATGTATATAAACACACATATAAGCATACACATATATGCATGTATACATATGTGTATATGTGTATACATGTACATGAATGACTCAATCAAGCAGCCAGTTATATACATGTGTGTGTGTTTAGTGTATTTACTTTTCCTAAATAAAAATGTATTGTTTTTAAGTGCTATCATGTCCGTTCCAACTCATAGTGACTTTACGTAAAATATGTAAAAATTGGAAAGACTGTCACAATGGTCCCTGCTGAGAAAACAGAAATGCACATTTTTAGTACAATCTTCTTTTGCCTTTTCTCCAAGGATGATATTAATTTTGTTACAGATATGCTTGAGAGATTAAATTTTGAGTACAATATTATTACTACACATAATTTTGATTGTTCATTTTAAATTACCTTTACTTAGACATATCATCATTAAATTGATATAAAGTAATGAGTTATTCATCATGTATATAATATAAGAAATGCATTTTAGCATGTATTTTTATGTTACAGAGATGTTTGTTCATCATCAAAAATATTTTCTTCAAAGCTATTAATTTTTGTTTCTGATTTTGCCACTTAGTACATATGTAGTAAATAAATGTCAACAAATAGTCTTGCTCCACATTTGATTTTGCTCAACACTTTCTTTCACTTATTCGTTTTGCACAGTGTACACTTTTTGCATTATTTGGAGCTTCTTTCAATTTTGAATGCTTGGCTTCCTTTTGGTTTATCAGCATATTGGGAATAGTGATAGTTTATGCCTGTTAATTCATTGCTTGCAGCATATTCGCTTCTATGGATGAGGAGAGTGACTGATAACAAGAGTGAACCATTTATTTCCAAGTATGAATTTTTTAATTCAGTCAGCAAACATTTTTAATTATCATTCTAGACTTGAGATATAGAAAAGTGGTTAAATCATGTTCCCTACCATATAATAGTTCATATCTACAGAACAAACATCTCTATAACAATGAAAATAATGTGTCACAAGTACAATAATGTAAATGTTCAGCAGAAAATGAGGGCACAGAAAAAGGAGTCATTAACCCTGTTTCCATGAGCCCAAGATCTGGGTCAGGCTGATGGTGAAAGTTGGAGATTGAGTCAGGATATGCCAGACGAGCCTGTGCAGAAAATCAGGAAGAAGGAGCAATACACTCAATGACTATAGATTACAGGGTTGAAACCCCTGTAAGTATATCCCCAAATGAACTGCCCTCTAGGGAATTTTAATGAGTTTCATTAAATGGTACAATCAATGGAATTGAAATGACTTCAGTCTAAATAATAAATAGTTAAAGAATACCAGCAACAATCAACATCTTTGAAGAGTGTTCTTTTAAAAACCTACCTGAAGCAAAAGAAATTACATCCTGCAGGTGACTTATATGCTGTTAGGTGCGTGATTAATTTCTATTTGAATCTCATTCAATCCTATGCTCAGTTATTTTACTATGGCAAGGCCAATCAAATGAAAATTTAAAAAATAATAAGTTAGAGATAACTATATATCCACGTTAATGTTTCTGCCCATGTGCACATCCATAGCTATAGCTATATTTCACTTTTTATTATTCCTAAACTGAGCTAATTTTTAAGCTTACTCCATACATTGCTACTAGTAGTTCAATTACATATCACAAGCATTTTATGTGGCCAGATATGCACATAGAATCTATCCAACTACCATGCTGTGGTATGAAATATCCACTGAATTATACTTACTCCATTTTGTATTCCTCTGAAGATGATAGCTATATTGAAATGGAGTTCTCTGTTGTGAATGTAACCCTTAGGGCTCTATGGAAGAATCATGGAGGGCACCTCCGAGGAGAGGGCTTAATGTCTGTAATGTCAACCACCAAGAGTCCTATTGTCTAATGCATGGGTTCTTTACTATGTCCATTTACAAAAGAACATTCACTCTCCTACAATTAGGAGAAGATATACAATCAGTTCAGGAAGAATTAAACTCATATTTAGCGCATAGGAAAAATCAAGAGGAATGTCATGGTATTCAATGTCAGAAAGGATACTGCTGTGTGATAGGGATATATGTATCTGTCTTCAAGGACATTCAGTCAATACAATAATTATTATTCAACTTTATGCACCAACCACAAGAGCTAGTGATGAGGAAATGGAAGAAGTCTACAAATGACTTCAGTTGGAAATTGCTCAAACATGCGATCAAGATGCACTGAGAGTTATTGGTCATTGGATACAAATGCTGGAAACAAAGAGGAAGATACAGAAATCGGTGATAGAAAAAAAGCTTGAGATCACATGATCGAATTTTGCAAAATCAATGACTTGATCATAGTAAATACCTTTTTTCAACAACACGAAAGACAACTACACACATGGACTTCCCAAGATGGAATACACAGAAACCTAATTGACTACATCTGTGGGCGACACAATGGAGAGGCTCAGAATCAGCAGCTCAAAGTAGAGCAGGACCCATGATGGAACAGACCATCAATTTCTCAGATGGAAATCCAGGATAAAGCAGAAGAAAATTAAAACAAGTCCTGAAGAGTCAAACGTGACCTTAAGTCTATCCCACGTGAATTTTGAGACCATCTCAAGGACAGATTTGCTACATTGAACACATTGAATAAGGAAGACCATAGAAGAATGGCTGTACTTGAATTAGGGTGCTGGAGAACAATACTGAACGTACCATGGACTGCAAAAAGGGTAAAGAAATCTATGCTGCAAGAAGTAAGTCAGAGTGCTGGTTAGCGGCAATGATGCCTTACATACCATGTGGACATATTGTCAGGACAGACCGGTCCCTGGAGAAGCTCATCATGTTTGATAAAGTGGGGGGCCGTGAAGAAGAGGAAGACCCTCAATGAGATGGATTGACATATTAGCTGTATCAATGGGCTCAGACACAGGAATAACCTTGCAAATGACACAGGACTGTGCTTTTTAAGTTGTTTTGTGTGTAGGGTCACTAAGGGTTGAAGCTGAGCAGCTGGCACTTAGCAACCACAACAATCATATTTCTATATACTTCTGCAATGAGGACAAGAATAATAAGCTAGGGGGGTCTAAAGTTGAGAGCGCTCTATATTAATGAACAAAGACGATATTTGAAAAGAGAATAATGAAGTAAAGAAATTGAAGATAATGTATCTGGGGAAAGTACTCTAAACAGGAAACCGATAGTTCAAAGTCCCTGGGGTAAGCACACAGAATACTTCAGACACACATCAAGGAAAACAAGGTGGCTAGAGATAGCAAGTAACAAAACCAGGTTATTTAAATACAATTGTAAGACTTCCCTTAAAAGGAAGAAAAAGAACGGATCTGGGATATGGTGGACATGAGACCATGGTAAGATTTTAGTGACTTACTATGAATATATCGGAAGTCATTGGATTTACTGCACAAAGGGAAGTCTGGTTTATTCATATTCTAAAATGAATGCTCTGGCTGCGGTATGGAGAGTAAATTGTAACATGCAAAAATATAAAAGTAAAATCATTTAGGGGAAAATACAGGGGAGAAGATGATAACTTGGAGAAGGATATATGTGTGTATAGGTTGTAAGGTAATGTAAAAGAATAATTTGAATTCAATATTTTAACATAAAGCTCATGATCTAGTCTGTAAACCACCAAAATCACAATAAAAAGTTAAAAAATATCATTGTGAACCTAGACCCAACAAATTGATTCAGTGAATTGCTATGGCTTTAAGAGAGCATTCGGCTTTAAGCTCAACGCCAGCAATTCAAAACTACCAGTCACTACATGGGAGAGAGATGAGATTGCTTGCTTATACGGAGATTACATTCTCAGAAAACCAAAGGGTCAGTCGAACTCTGTCCTTTGAGTTGTTAGTTAGTTAGTTTATTGTGCCAACCTGGCCAATAAACACATGTGGGGTTAACTGAAGGACAGAGGCATAAATGGCTCGGTGAGCCTCACCTTTCTAGTTCTAGGTCTCTTGCTTCATGATGGTCGGACCAGGGTGCAGCTGCCTTAGCAGTTCCCTGCTCCAGCCGGCAAGGCTGACTTCCTACAAGACATCCCCAAGGAGAAACCGCATGGACCTACCTCGATGCAACCCTGGGTGTTGGAGCAGCCTTGTGGAGGCCCCTGCCAGTGCTGAGATGCTTACACATTCACTGACTTGGCTTTCCTCCTGCAGTCAGCATCATTGTGTATAAAACAGTGTGATGGAAGATGACTTTGTGGATTGGTGTTGGACAGATGGGTTAATGGGTTAATGATGGACTTGTGGGTTTGGGCAGCACTGGGTTGTTTTATATATAGATAGATAGATAGATAGATAGATAGATAGATAGATAGATAGATATAGATATATATAGAGATATATTGATGCACACTTAATCTTTACGTAAAACTCTCTTTTATACAAGAGTTGCTGTGGATATTTTTTCTCTAAAGTAACCAGACTAATGCACGTTGGAATCAATTCCATGGCTGTGAGGGGTGGTATGTTGAGAGAGAGAGAAACATACCCAGCAGAGTGCTGATATTGAACTTTATCATTGATAGGACATACTTATTGTATTGAACTTCCAATGGAGGATTCTACTGTTCACTCTTGGGACCGCTCTGAGTGGGAATCTACTAATCAGTAACTAACAGTAGTAAAAGGACGAAAGAGCAATTTAAAGAAAGACCTTGCAAATAGCTGGCCTTAGTCAATGCATGCTTAGACAACTATTGATCTTAAATGAAACCAGTAGCCCTTGGGGATGAGTCAGTTGCCACTCACAGTGACCCTGCAGAAGAGATTAGAATTGCCCGTAGGGTTGGTAGGGAGATGACTGCCATGACTCTCTCCTGCAGAGTGACTATTGGGCTCAAACCACTGACTGTCCAATAGTGCCCACAAACTAACCACGGAGCAACCATGCCTATTTTTCCCCCCTGAATTGTGAGGACTCAATAAATGTTTTGGAGAAAGAATTAGTTCATTTGTGGTATTTCTTGTTTGAGATGATCCAGAACCACACAACTAGAGGGAATAGATCAGCAGCAGGGAAAAGACAGAGATAGTTGTTTGAAAATGATCTGCAGTGTAAAAACAGGTTAAAAAGGCCATCCTATGTTCTTCACATGGCCACGTGCATCCACATGTGCTTAGCCATTGTTAATTATGCAATATGCATCGTAGATACACTTTAAAATATTTTAAGACAGAAACAACCCAGATTCCTTACAATGTGCTTATTAAGCCCATGATGATTATGATAATAATAATTACCATATAATAATAATAATAAGGGTTTGTAATTGCCTTTGTTACTAGCACATAGCAGGTTCTCTCAAAGTGGATATTTTATTTGTCATATTTAGATAATTTGGTATACCATTTAACTCAACAAGTATATTATTGCTTCTGTTTAATTGAGTTGAATTCTTCTGAATGTCTTGCCATACACATTTTTTTCATATTTACCCACTTCTGATTCTTACACATTTCTGAACATGCCCTATAGACCTAGTTCCCTTCCTTTCCAGGCAACTTTGAACTGATTGCTCATTTAGAAGCATTCAATGAGATGCTCTGCATGAATTCGGCGCTGCAGAAATAGGGGCAAGACAGATTGCGGTCCTGAGGACATTTTAGATTTTGTTTCCACGCGTAGAATTCCAATATGTTGGAACTGCAGATATGCAGGGGAAGAATAGTCACTCCGCGGTTCTTTTTTATATAACATGTAGTCTCATAAGTTCGTAGTTTCATTCATTTATCAGAGGGAATTGCGTTTTAACTTTCCTCTTTGCCTATTCAATAACGAATTGCTGTTGGACTGCCAGGGGTCTGGGAGAGCCTGTCACCATAGCCCAAAACAGAGACCAGGTTGATTTGAGAAATTCTAAGTTTCTTCCTGCAAGGGCGTGCATAGGGAAAAAGCAGGTTTCTCCTCCAAGGTGGTTCATCGTTCAGGCCTCATCCCACAAGTTAATATACAGGAAATGGGCTTTGTACAATGATTATGGGAGGAGATTAGAGGTTTTTACAATGTATAAGATGCAGTTAATCCTCTAACAAGGCAGGTTTTACAATGATCATTATGAAATTATTTATACCAGCATTTCTCCAGGGGCCATGAGATCACCATCCCCTGACGCTTCTTGTACCCTATTTACCCAGAGTGGGGTGGTGTTTCCTGTCTGGCTACTTATTTTAATGGCTTTTTTAGCCGCCTTCTCATATTGGAACATCCCTGCTGATTAAGCTGATTAAAAATGGACAGTTTGTATTTTTAACAAACCAAATAATAAATAATGCTATATTTCTATTATTGATTTTCCCTATATTAGAATCATTTTTGTCTTTTCAATTTTTTTGAAATTTTACATACAGAGATTGAGCCACATCAATTATTAAATGTAAGACTGTCTTGAAATAAATCTACATAGCTGCCGTATACATTTTTAAATTTCATGAAAAGGCTGACCAGTAATCTATGTTATCAAAGAGTCAAAGGGACATTTTAATGAATTAATAATGTGAAAATAAATTGGGTCAAACTTACGGGGGAAATTTATTTATTTTTGTTAATTATGTGCAATTTAAATCATTAACAAGTATTAAGTGCTAAGTATTAAATAATAAGTACTAAGAGAAAACTAATAATAATGTGTCCTAGAAATTAGTAAAATACATATGTACATAAACACATTAGGACCACGTGGCTGAGAGGTTGAGGACTAGAGAGAGAACTGGCTACTGACTGAGTGCCAAAGGCTGCATCCTTCATGTTTTCTGACCTGGCTTGTGGTGACCTGTCAAACCTTCTAATAAACCACTATAATCACATGTATTGCATATATGTGAGTTCTTAGTGCGACAAATTATGGACCCAGCCGAGACCTAGAGTGCCTTGGAAGAAAGATCGGTGTCTGAATGCAAACAGGAGGATGGAGAGCGGAGTTATAGCTGATATCTGCCTCCTGGCAACGGGATGTCAGGAGGGACCAGATATGGACACCCCATGCCATTGATGCACAAGTTATTTTTCATAACAATAAAAAATTGTACTGTAAAAACACATCCCGGCAAAGCTCAGTTTGAAAAAGTAACCAAACCTTCAGTGAAACAGGGTCACGCTTTCAATTCATATTGTCATTGACTTCTCATCACGAAGCAGAAAAGAAGAACATTTCACCACCAGAAAAACTACCACAAAAAGTAAATATTTAATCAATTTAATATGTACTTTTCAGGTGTAAATTTTACAATGTTAATTTTTTTGCAATATTTCAATTCAGAAGCAATTGTAACTGCAATGCAATTTGATGGTTAATGAAATCTGTTCAGAGATGTAGAGATATTTTACAGATCATTTCGAGATACCACATTCTTTAATAGTAACTACTATCAAATCTATTCAGAAAGAAATGTATTTTTAAAATTATTAATTGCATCTGTAAATATTCTCTAAACATTTTCCACGATTATTATGATACAGCAGTATTACAAAGCCTAATCAGTAACTGCATCTTATGAAATAAATATAGTATTTATCAGAGTGGGTGAATTTTAAAACATGTAGGACTACAGCCAATTCACCTCTGCATTTGCTCTCTCACAAAGCTATATAAACGCTAAAAAATTAGGATGTTATCTGTTTCATAATTATCAGGTTTTCTCTCCTCTCTGTTCCTTCTCGGTGCCTCTCGGTCCTCTCATAATAAGAAAGAAGTGTTATTTTACAGGACTAACTTTACAGGAAATGCACGTCCACGTTAATGACAAGGTCCAGGCTGTTCTGATGAATGCCTGTCCCCTAGCCCTGATTGACAACAGCAGGCCGTGCAAGGATGAAAAATTGCCAGACAACAGATCAATCTGTTTTCTCCATTAAGTAATGAGGAATGAAAGGGCAGCTCGTGGGGGTGGGGGAGGTACTTTCTGTGATTACCTGGCGGCCCATGAAAGATGTTTGCAAATCAGGCCTGTTAGCATCTCCGTGTGCTTATTACATATGCAGTGGTGTGAGCTCTGAGCAGTGAGCCCGGACTACTCAAGAGATGCCTTCCACAGGAACATCCCGGGACAGAAAAACAATGCAAAGAACAGTACTGACCAAGCTGTGAATGGAAAACTCTAGTCTTCTCTGGGGATGGAAAGAAGAGGTTGAGTAGAAAGAGGAAAGGGATTAAGAGAACTGTCTGAACTGAAGATCTTTGAGGATTAGGGAACTGCATTAAGACTTAGTTATTATTTTTTCAAGGAGTTTCTTGATTTGCAATGAAAACTCTTAGGAATAACTTGAATTATAAAAAAAGTTTGGGGGAATATTTCACAGGGGCAGGGACCAGGAATTAATAGAAATTATATATTTTATTTTATTTAGTGGGCTCAAAATTCTAAATCAAGAAAGACCGGCATAAATCCTACAGACGCTCAAGGAATGCATAGGACTTTCTTATGTTTTCCTAGATATGCCAGAACGTAGGGCCCACCTTCTGCTTGTATGATGTGCTTGGTATAAACCAATCTAAACGGAAGCTCTGCAGTTTGGGATGAAAATTCGCCAGTGCCAAATTAAGTAGATGACCTTTAGCTTGTCTTCTAAGATGAGTATTTATCATTTCTAAAATAATTTTTTTATTGTTGCCTTGGTCTCAAGGTCTACCCAAAGGAATCAGTTAAACATAGAGAATAATTTCTTACAAAGGTTAGCAAGTCAAAATCAGCCAAGGTGAGAAAAGGTGATAAACAGAAGGAACTGTCAGGAATCTTAAAATAATATGAGGCGGAGACAGACTTCCTCACACCCATTCCAAGGAAGCAAGGTGGAGGACAGAATTCAACACAGTTCTTCATCAATGGAAGAGAGCAGAAATATTGAGCTAATGAAATCTGTGTGTGTATATTGCTGCATGGGGTTGGACTGGGAGAATGGCAGGTTGTTTACACAACCCACACAATGACTCAATAGACTCGAGTTTGGGATCTGATTAAAGAGCACACCATGAAGTCTTGGATGCTGGGGTGCTAGAATTTACATACCTGAAAGGGGAAGAACATTACAGAGGACCAGTCCATAGCAGAAGACCCACCGGAAAGCCAGTCAATGATGCGCACTAAGCCATTAGTAGAATGTGAGGGCCAGCTTAGGTCTTGCTAGGCCTTTCAGTCTAACTAACGGCCCTTTGGACTCTTTTCCAAAATATTCCCCCTCATTAAACATATTCTTTCTGTTCAAACCTTTTCTCAAAGTTAGTATCCACAGGTCAGGCCCCCACTGGTAAACCTTACTGAAAGGGTGAAAGTAGTAAGAACCAACCCAGAGCTGGCAGGTACATTCATGTGTCTGACAGGGGCTGTGAACTCAGGGCTGCATTTTTGTTTGTTTTGTTTTCAAACTATGGCAGTTGTCCCTGGGTGGCTGGGACCCAACTATGTTCTAATTTGGCCAGGTTCTGGATGGTCAGGCTCACAGCTTCTTAGTTTATGGGCCCTAGTAACTCATCAGCTAGAATGGTCAGACAGCTGTCCCTCTCCTTGTCACTAGGACCATTTAGACAAAATACAAGGCTGTTCTCAGATAATGCATGACTGTGTCTCCCAAAGAAGATTAACTAGTAGCCCAAACAATAGGTTCCTAGTTGTTTCATTTGGTGGCTTTAAGAGGGATTCTGTTCTATGTCTCTCTCCTAATTCATCATAGCTGCAGATGGTCCTCAGTTTGCAGCTGCATCTATTCCTATCATCACATGACCATACTTCCTCTAAGTAGCTTTTCTGATGATCTCACAATATTAGTCATAGAGGATCACATGCTAACCTAAGGGTTAACAGCCTCAGTCAAGGACCTATTCTTAAACAGAGTCTCATTCATAGATACTCAGGTTAAGAATTTCATTTGTCCTTGTGTGCGCTGAGTGCATTCAATTCAATCGTAGGATGTTACATTCTAAGTTTGAATGGAGACACAAAGAAAATAGATATCCAAATGAGTATAAAAATATCAAAATTGTAAAAATGTACAGAAAGTCCCCAGATTATAAATGAAACTTGTCCCTAAATGTATCTTTTAGTTCAATTCGTACATAAGTCAGAATACTTAGGTATGGCTCATATCAAATACCTCTATCTTCCTAAACATAAATGTTAACATTTTCAGGTCTATTAAAGCATCTTTAACATAATGACAATGTGAATGTTTTGATGCGTCAAAAATAAGGACTTAATAGTAGTGAGTTTGTGCTTTTGTTATTATGAACCATTATATATACTAGCATTTTCAGTATAATAGGCTTTACAAGGGTGAGTTCATAGTTATGCATTGTATATAAGTTAGACCTTAAGAATTTGGGAATACTTGTACTAAAAACTTACTCTTCACTTGATAATGAAGCGCTTCCTTCAGAGTAAACGTATACAATTGTGATTGTGAAGATTCCAGAGAATTTCAGTGAGTGTTTATAGTTGAGAACTGAGTCTTAGAATTTCTATCCCTTTCCATTAGGATAAAGCAAGAAATAATATTACTCAAGATCCACATGTGTGCAATGACGCTTAAGGAATGGGCTTGAAAGCCTGGAGAATCAATTGCGTAAGTGAACCTATCAGGCTGATGGACTGTCTAGGGAGTGTGTGGAGTGGAGGAGCGAAAGATCAGGGTTGAGGAAAAGGGCAGGTTCAGAAAAATGCATCACTCTTGACATAGAAAGTACAGTTGAAATTTTCCAACAGACCCTGGAAAACACACACACACACACACACACGCGCACACTTTGCAAGGAAAAAGGTAAAGAAACAGTTTTCAATCACTCAGGCCTAGAATGGAAGAGGGCAGTTAACAACATGAAGAGGCTAGCGCTTTTAATTTTTGGCACCTACATCTTTTCAACGCAGGGCACCGGAGAAAAATCACCAGGTGAGTTGGTCTACTAGAGCATGGGTCCTCAAACTTTCTAAACAGGGGGCCAGTTCACTGTTCCTCAGACCCGTTGGAGGGCTGGACTATAGTTTTAAAAAAAACTATGAAAAAAATTCCTATACACACTGCACATATCTTAATTTGAAATTAAAAAAACAGATGGGCAAAAACACCGGCGGGGTGCAGTTTGAGGATGCCTGACCTAGAGGCTTCAAGTGTAGATTGAAGTATAGGAGGTAGCAAAACATTGACTAGATGTGGTACATTGTGGGCTGACTCGGTGGCAACTAACAAAATAAATAGAAACATTACGAACACCTCATTAGACTAGACATTTAATGGCTGAATTAAAGCTTGGTTGATAGGATGGCTATCAAGTTTTCTATTACAGAAAATGAGTCAGAGGAATGATGACTTTGCCATTTCATCCAGGATCAGGAGAGATTTATACCTGAAGAGATTTTAGTGACAATGGGTAAGGACAGGCATTTTCTTTGTCATTAATCACTTTGAATTCTGATTCTTCCAGATACTAAGAGTGTTAGACCACGTTGACTGGAGAAACAAATCCAGGGATATTCGTATATGTATAAGAAAGAGCTTTATATCAAATTGTAACATCCCAGCCCAGTCCAGATCAAGTCTCTAAGTCTGATTTTATCATATAAGTCTAATACTCGTCCATAACTCCCTTTCAGACTCACACAGCACATGCAATGATGCAAAATGCAGGAAGATCACAGGACGGTGGATGTAAGTCTTGTGGACCCAGTGGCAGTGGAAGCATCTAAGCACTGCTGTGGGTCTTCATGTGGCTCCTGTAGCTCTCTAGTGTGTCTTCTCAACAAGAAGAGAAGCAGAAAGAGAGTGTTGCTTGCCTCCCAGGAGAAAGAGAGGAGGTTCCCAGAATCTTCATTAGATAGTCACACCCACAAGGAAGTATCAACCGGCTGTGTCCTGATTAATAGGCGAGGCTTCCCTCTTAATACCCTCAAATTGACACAAGGTTATGTAACTACCACACTGGACACTTAAATATCCCAATTGGTTTTGCTATTTAATGCAAAATCTGTTCACCTGTTTATTCATTTACATATTCAACAAATGTCTGCTCTGTGTACTATGTGATGGTCAGTGGTCTTAGCATCAAGAAGGAATCAATGAACACAATAGATGCAATCTCTCATGGACTGTTAATGGAAGTTTCAGTCTAGTAATAGAGACAAATAAGGAGACCTTTATCATATAGCATGATCTGGTGCCCTATTCAGACTCATAGGAGGGAAGAGAAATAAAATCATGCTGTGATTGGAGATTTGAAGGATCAATTGATATTAACCTGATGAATGGGATGGGATATAATGGTTCAGACAAAGGGAATTCTGAACCTGAGAGAGTTTGAGTCAAAGAAATATTTAGAAATGAATGAATTATATAAAATCATAGAAGAAATTCAGATGATTTGAATATTAGAAACTTCAAAAATACCACAGAGAAGATAGTCACAATGATGAATAGGCATAAAACATTACAGAAAAATATCCATTTTAAGGGATGTGGTAAAGTGAAATTACTTGGTATGCTTTGTCTGTCCATAGTTTCTGTAACTCCCACCAAATGAGTGGGTGTGATCATCAAAAAATAGGAGAGTATAGGACTCTCTAATTTGAATATTGGTCAGTTTTGCTAGTATGCAGGATATGAGTGGGCCATTTCAGACGCAGGAACTAAGGACTCTTACCATTATCAAGAAAGAAGGGCCACCAGCAGAGAGACCGGACTAAAGTGGTGGAGGCAGCAAAGGCACTCCAGGCAGCAGCGCCAAGACCGGAGAAGGAGCAGCAGAGCAGTATGGAGCCCCGGAGGCAGAGTGCGGGGTCTCCTGGCCCACAGAATGATAAAGTGTGTTGTCTTTGGACAGGAGGCTGGCATGCAGAGTAGAATATTCTTTGGACATTTATCAGTACTACAAGAATTTTGCAATACTTTCCTGAGCATGGCAAAGGACAAGGAACCAAGAGACCAAGAGGCTGAGTACCAGAGAGAGACATGTCTGTTGGCATGGCTGAGAAGTATTTCAGACACAAGAACTTAACTTGTAAGCTTCCCTAGTAAGCCCCGGGATTACATGTATTGTCTGTGAGTTTTACGTGACCACTGCAACAGATGATCAAGACCAACAGAGAAGTAGTGCATTGTGGGAGGTATGATTGGCATCGGAACAGGATAGCAGGAAGAAGGGTGGAGGCTTGTCGGACCTCGGTCACATAAGAGACACCCAGACGGATGTATAGTTGGATTCTTTTGTCCCTTTTTTAACCACATGGCCTCCACGCCAGTTTCTCAATGGAAATCAGAGGTCTCTGTCCATTTTTAAGTAGACACAGATCTATGTATAAAGAATAAATTTTTAAAAAGTAATGGTCAATGGTTTGCTCCCAGGGGCTGTTTTATATGTGCCCACACATTAACAAGCTCCCCAGATATACAGAAAACCTACTGTGAGGAAAATAACATATATCTTACTTAATCCTATTTTGCCAGAAAGCAAATAAACTTTTGTTCTCAAAGCACCACATCTCAAGAGGAGTAAATGAATAGCCAGAGATCCCAGAGCTTGTCCATGTGCTAATGGAGAACGAAACTCAGATTCTTACATCCCAATGAAACCCATCGTACGTTATCCTAGGCCGTGCTTTCTAGTCAAAGGTGAGGAGGAGCAGAATTTCTAACTCAAGCATAAACGCTTCAAGCATTAAGCTGGAGTGAATGCAGGGTTGTTTCAGTAAGTCGTCATTATTTCCTTTGGGGTCCAGGGATTGTTATAACATTTTACATTTCGCAGTCAGGCACTTTCACGTGGAGCAGCGTGCCCTCACTTTCTCCTTGTGGTATAAAAAGATGCCCGTGCACTCTTTCCAATGGCCGTGTGTTTGCATGGCTACAAATCCCCAAATTTACCATCTCTCTCGGGCAATAGACTCTCGTGTCCTGGCGGTTCTCAGCCTTCGTTTACACTTACAGTTCTGGGAGCTGGGAGCCTGATTGGATTACTGCGACAGTAACATTATACTGTGGGCCTGCACATTAGAATGATGCATCATAGTAATTCTAATGCAGTTATTCAAGTATGATTTAGATTGTAATCCGAAAGCATTATCTAGATAGAACACTAAAGCAATCTCTGAGGAAATTTAGTTCAAACTAGCCAGGGAGAGCAAAGTCCTATTTTGTACATGAATTATTAAATATATACTTAAAGGGGTAGCGGCCCTTTTAATTTGGCAAAGCTCATCGCTTTAATTGGTAGGAATGACAAATGAACTAAAGCTCCCCATATCCAGGGCCAAGTAAACAAAAGAAAATAAGGCAAAAAAAGCAAACTTGGTCTAGAAGTGAGCTGCAATAGGAAAAAATACTAGCGATTGTTTGACCGAGCTGCCAATTAGTGTCTTACTAGGTAGAGGAGATCATACCCTTGAAGGGATTTGGACACAATTAAGGGATGTAAACATAGTTACCTTCCTTTTTCAAGATACTGCTCCAAGTAAGTAATGCTGCCGGCCCTTGCGTATGACTGGCCAAGCTAGTGAAGCAGCTGAAAGAGCTGGTGGACTGCTGCTCACTTACACTGGAACCCCGTCTCCAGATTTCAGAACTTACTGCTTCATGGATGCTGTTCCCGGTATCAGTGTCACAAGGCATAAGCAGAACGTACAGTAAGAAAGCACTTTCGGTTCTGCAGTTCAATGCCTCGAAAAGGACCACAACTTCCTCACAACCCTCTGACTCAATTTTTTTCAGAAGGATGGGTGCCAAAAGGAGAATTGTTTTTGGAGCTGTTAAGTGCCCTAGAGTTGACTCCAACGCATGGCATGTTCAACACAATGAACCACTGCCCTCCTTCCAACATCCTCACAATCTGTCTTCTGTTTGAACCCATTGGGGTAGCTACCATGTCCATCTGTTTGCTTGATGGTCTCCCGCCTTTTCACTGACCTATGTTATCAAGTCTGATGCCCTTTTCCAGGGATTGATCTCTCCAGATCACATGCTGAAAGTGTCTCAGTAGCCTTGATTCTAAGGAGCACGCTGAAAGTACACCTCCAAAATAGATCTGTTTGTTCTTCTGTCAGTCCATGTCATCTTCCATATTCCTGGCCAAGCACATAATTCAAATGCAACAATGCTTTTGTTAAATAACAGAATTAGTAAGGCAGTATACAATAAACACTAGAACACATGTCAATGGCAGGGACTATCTTTTCAATCAACACAAAGCTGTAAGTTGTAGGAAAAGTTTGCCAGTCCTGTGGCTATAACATTATTTTAGGGCAAGCTAAATACTGTTTAGATAAAACTATCAAACCTTTCATGTAGCTTCATAGATTTGCTATATGAGGTGTAATTCTCCCCCAAATGGAAAATTACTCCGCTGGGCAGAGTTTTCATAGTAAGCAGTTTTTCCAGGAAGAGAGCATCTAGCAACTTTCTCTGAGTTAGTTCACCCAGTGGCTTCGGCTGTCAAGGTTCTTTCAGGTTGCAGTGTTTCTGTTTGTTTTTTTTCCCCGTAAAAGCAGTTTCTCTAGAACCGATTTAAGAGAACAGTGCGCAGCTGTGAAATTTCATTTCCAGCTTGGAAAAAGTGCCGCAGAAACTGTTGTGATGTTGAACACAGCTTACAATACCAGAGTTATAGGAAAAACTCAAGTGTCTGAAAGGTTTTCTAATATCAAAAGAGGTGAAATGTCAATTGATGACAAGCCTCGTTCTGGACACCATTCAACTTCCTGGGTGGTTGAAAAGGTCCACAAAACTCATGCATTTGTACTCAAAGAAGGACAACAGACCATTGAAGGGAAAGGGAAATCATCTAGACCAGGGGTTCTCAACTGTGCGCCGCAAACCCTTTAGGGGTTGAATGACCCTTTCACAGGGGTCCCCCGATTCATAGTAGTAGCAAAATAACTTATGAAGTAGCAACGAAAATAATTTAATAGTTCAGGGTCACCACAACATGAGGAACTATATCAAAGGGTCACGGCATTAGGAAAATTGAAAACCACTGATGTAGACTATCTTGGAACTCGGTTCAGCGAATTGTAATGGAAGTTTGGGAATGAGAAGGGTCACTGTGAAATTTGTGCCCCATTGCTCTGACTGACCAGGAAAAGAATGTCAACTGGACATAAGCCATGCTTTGAAAGAATACTCTGATGTGATTCCAGATGTTTTTGTCCAAGGCCATTACTGGTGACAGACATGATGCTATTCTTTTTTTCCCCGCAGTCTTAGGGAAGTTACTTATTTTTTAAATTGTTTATTAGGGGCTCATACAACTCAACACAATCCATACATGTAAAGCACATTTGTACATTCATTATTCTCAAAACATTTGCTCTCCACTTAAGCCCTAAGCATCAGGTCCTCATTTTTCCCATCATTCCCCACTCCCCCCTCCTTCATGAGCCCTTGATAATTTATAAATTGGTATTTTGTCATATCTTGCCCTGTCCGACATCTCTCTTCACCCACTTTTCTGGGAGGAGGGAGAAGGTCACATGTAGATCCTTGTAATCGGTTCCCTCTTTCAACCCACTCTCCCTCTACCCTCCCAGTATTGCCACTCACACCACTGGTCCTAAAGGGATCATCTACCTTTGATTCCCTGTGCCTCCAGTTCCTATCCATACCAGTGTACATCCCCTGGTCTAGCCAGACTTGCAAGGTAGAATTCGGATCATGATAGGGGGTGGGGGGCAGGGGACGGAGTGGAAGCATTCAGGAACTAGAGGAAAGTGGTATTTTTCATCGGTATTACATCGCACCTTGACTGGCTAGTCTCCTCCTCTAGGCCCCTCTGCAAGGGGATCTCCCGTGGCGGGCAAATGGGCTTTGGATCTCCACTCTGCACTCCCCCTCTTATTCACTCTGGTAAGAATTTTTTGTTTTGATGGTGCCTTATACCTGATCCCTTTGACACCTCATGGTCACACTGGCTGGTGTGCTTCTTCCATGTGTGCTTAGTTGCTTCTGAGCTAGATGTCCGCTTGTTCACCTTCAAGCCTTTAAGACCCCAGATGCTCTATCTTTTGATAGCCAGGCATCATCAGCTTTCTTCACCACATTTCCTTATGCATCCATTTGTCCTCAGCGATCGTACATGATGCTATTCTTATGACTCCAAAGGAAAACATCAATCAAGCCAGGGGAAGACACCATCTTCACTTCACCCCCCCCGCCAAAAAAAATGCTTGTCAAGTGAAATAAAAGGTCAAGACAATGCTCATTTGTTTTTGTTTTGTTTTGTTTCTTTAATGTGAAGGGGCTAGTGCATTTGGCCTTCACTCTACCAGGTCAGACTGTTTATCAAGCTTTCTGTTTAGAGCTTCTGAAACGGTTGCATAACAGTGTGGGACAAAAAAGGCCTGCTTTGTGGCAAATGAGGAACTGGCTTTGCCACTAACGAAAATGCACCTGCTCATGCAGCCATCTCTGTGAGCCAGTCTTGGGCCCATGCAGCAGGACTCTTTTGCCCCGTGTACCTTACTCACCTGACAGCAGTCCATGTGACTTCATTTTGCTTCCTTGGCTGAAGAGGAACATGAAAGGATAGCAATTTGACAACTTAGAAGAGGTGAAGGGAAAAAAAAAAGAGGGAGGTGCTGTCAGTCATCCAAACAGCTGACTTTGAAAAATGTTTCCAAAAATGGAATCTCAGATTTGACTAATGTACTAAGTGTAATGGAGAGTACTTTGAAGGTGATAGATGGTTTTCAAAATATATATATA
Organism: Tenrec ecaudatus; assembly: GCF_050624435.1. Classification (NCBI taxonomy): domain Eukaryota; kingdom Metazoa; phylum Chordata; class Mammalia; order Afrosoricida; family Tenrecidae; genus Tenrec; species Tenrec ecaudatus. The sequence goes on along the minus strand of NC_134539.1, from coordinate 24,148,694 downwards.
AATACCTAGTGTTGAAAAAAATCCATTGTGTGTGTGTGTGTGAGTGTGTGTGTATGTGTCTGACATATATGAACAGATGGCTTTCAGAGGTCCTGGTACTTGCATTGGAAAGCATCTGTGTGTGTGTGTGTATGTGTGTGTGTGTGTGTGTCCAACGTATATGAACAGATGGTTTTTAGAGGTCCTGGTACTTGCATTGGAAAGCATCTGTGTGTGTGTATGTGTGTGTGTGTGGGGGGGGGTGTGTGTCCAACGTATATGAACAGATGGTTTTTAGAGGTCCTGGTACTTGCATTGGAAAGCGTCAATGTGTGTGTGTGGGGGGTGATTTCTGTGCATTTTTGCAGTATATGAGCATCTGTATAGTCTGTAATGGTGTCACCATCCAGAGATGCCATTTGCTCCACAAAGAAGACAACCATATTTGTTATTACACGTTTCATTCCCAATACATTTATTAATTTTAGCAGAAATCCTGTTATTGGCATAGAGAGACAGTTCTACATTTATCAAATGCCAGTAGCAGTGACATCAGATTTGCAAGATGTCAGGTGACTTCCATCTGTGTAGCACTGGAGCATCTGTCAGTGCATATGATCAAGCAGAGGACACAGACACCAAGTGCTGAAAAGTAGCAGTCTGACTCTCATCCTGTTGTATAAACAGAATATTTTTGGCCCCGCCAACATATCAGTGGAGCAAAAATAAAGTTATGGCAATTAAATTCATTTCTAAGAATAACTATAAGTTTATATTTGATACCTGAGATGTTGTTTAGGACGTGATAAATAAGGAGATGCCACTTCTCCTCCCTGGTCTATAAATGCTATTCTTCCCTTGACCCCTGATAATCTTTAGGTCTCTTCTGCTCTATGTAACAATTTTTCCTAGAAAATCAGACTTGCTTGTTCTTACTGAGGTCAGGTTTCTGTGCTAAGGTTTCTGTCCGCCAATTATTCAGTTAAGTTTGTTCTCTTTCGTTTCATTAATGTTTAATGACATATGCCTTGTACTCTCTGGTTTTTTCAAAGGGGATTCAGAAAAGCAGGATAAATCAACAGCAAACTCACCAGTTGTGTGCTTATTGGTTTTATCGTTGCTCATTAGTTAGAAGTTTATTCAAAAGCACATTATTATATCTGCTTTCAGGAATGTGTACATTAAAGCAGGATAAAGTATATACAAACAAGGAAAATTTTTTAAAAGATGAAACATATTTAAATACAGAAAAAGATGAAGATTGATGGCAATTGAATGTGAGAATTCCTATGCTAACTTGCATTGGGCTAAACTTAGGTACTGTGTATTTTTATAGGCAAAGTTAAAGGTGCACTGGATTCTTAATGAGACTCCTAACAGTTGATTGGAATAAGGTTTTTTTTATTGTTATTAATTTTGCTAAGATAATGTGTAACTTAAGTAAAAATTAGGAAGTGGCATTTTTAGGGGTTCTACAGCTATCACTGTTTTTTGATGATTTGTCACTGGTAATAAACCTCTTGTCAAAATCGTCTGAAAATTCTTTGCTTTTTTTCACAAAGTTATATTATTATTGACCAATCATGAAAATAAAATGAAATGATATTTGACAAAGCCTTATAATAAAATTTATTAGATGACTAGAAAAGATGAATCTTGTGGAAATATATTGTCTAAAGATTTTAAAATATATACATATTATTGAATTTGTAGTGAGAATTCATACTACATGTTAGGCTCCCATTTGCTTATTTGTACACAGATTGTTTAGTGATATTAGTTATATTTATTACCCTGTACCAATAGTTCCTTTAATTTTAGAAAATTTATTTCCTAATTTGTGTTGTATCTCAATGTCTGTTTGTGCAACATCTGGCTGTATATATGTCCTTGGTTCCCTCAGGTTTTTTGTGTGCTTGTTTGTACTTAGGGAGAGCGTGATGGTCTTAAAGCCCTAAACCCAGGTCTCTGCAGCACGGAACCACAGGGTGGCTGGAGGCAAGTGTAGCAGACGGCATAGCTCTGGGCACACTCTATTGGACTTTTTATTGCAGGTGGGCAGCAATGGCCACCTGCTGCTCAATGGAGTGGAACAGCAAGCTGGCTGACATTATTCAAGGAATATACTCCATTAAATACTATATTTGATCTCATTGTAAATAAATCAATGCCCCTACACACTCAAAGACACCTCACAAACCTCTGTTATCTTCTCATCATCATCTTGTTGAGCCAATTATTTTACTGTAACAACCAGTCGCAAAGGATCATTGACAGAGACTCCCACAGAAGGTATTCTCACTCACTGCAAACAAGGCAATACTGACTCATAACGACCCATTGTGGGTTTCTGAGACTGTAATCATTGACCAGAGTCGAAAGCCAAGTCTTTCTTCCTTGGAGTTGCTGGTAGTTTTGAACTGTTAACCATGTGAATAGCAGCCTAATAGGTAACCACTGCACCACCAGGGCTCTTACCAGAAGCTACTACAAACTTACATTTTGAGATCTACCATGGATTTGCCTTAAAGTCAGCCTCCTCTTCTTTCTCACCTTGTAAATCTTACAAGAGAACTTCTCATTGGCTTCACCTAGCTTGAACCATATGGGAAAGGACATTCTGGAAACGCATCTCCTGTAGTTCTAGAAAGAAGTGGTCTCTCACTCTTACTGCCATTCTGTCAATGCTGTATCATAGCGACCCTGTAGGACAGAGTAGAACTGCCTCCTGTAGGTTTCCAAGACTACAACTGTTACAGGAGGGAGGAGCGGCTAGCTGGTGGTTTTGAACTGCTGACCTTGTGGATCCCAGACCAATGAGTAACTATTATGCCATCAGGGCTACTAGTAAGAAGTGGTAAGGATGCTAAATTGACAATGCACACTCAGACCTTTGGGGGAGGAACATTGGTCTTCCTTTCTCTTTGCTTTGCCTTAAATTTATAGCCCTTCTGATTTCCTTTTGGATAAAGGACAGACAGACAGATGGCAAAGATAGTGTAAAAAAGCATTGAACTAGAAGGTATGAAACATGAGTTCTGGTTTTGCTGTGCAACTTAGGAATCATACTACCTTGAGACAGTAATTTAATGTCTGTTACCTTTAGTATGCACATCTGTTAATTAAGGATAATCAGGTTGGCTTGCTATAACCTATTACGCTGGGATGCTTTAAGAACAATACAAGCTAAAATAAAAAAGAACAATACAAGAAATATAGGCTTAAAGCATACTTTATACAATGTCAGAGAAGTGAATGATCCTCTTCCCGATATTGTAAGGCACACCAGTGAATACATTTAGACAACTCTTGGGCAATCCACAATCAATCAAATTATTCAAATCCAATTTTAGCCTTCAAAAGTTCCCTCTCCGCAGGGTCCGGAAGACTAATTGCAGATTATCTTTGAAACCTTGTAGTTGATTCATGTGTGCAGAAAGGGCAGAGTTTGTTGTCATCTTTGTTTTGCTTTCACATATGGTTTATCCAGATGATACCAGGCCCTTGGTCTCAGACTAGGCATAAACAAACAAGTATCCCTAAATTTATCAATTCTTGGCCATTTACATGTTGAGAATGTAGGCTCACTCCACTGAATGGGCAGCAAACCAGGAAAGTAGTCAAATGACATATCCAAAAATACTAAGAGACTACATGAAGCAATCAACAGGAAATCTAAAAGAGCATCGAAGGATGGCATCCAGCACTTTCCACCGATGTCAACTCTGATGTAATATGACAAGTTTATGTCTGTGGCTTAACTTTCATCAATGCAACCACCTCACACGACTGCCCTCCTTCCCCCTGGCTGATAACAGAGTTAATTCCAACTCACAGCAACACTGTAGGACAGAGTAGAAAGCCTCCTGGGGGTTTTCTCCAAAAGAAAACAAAACTAAACTCTCTGTATTGAGTTGATTCCAACCCATCGTGACCCTGGAGGGCAGAGGGGAACTACCCCTCTTGGCTTCAGAGACTGTAAGTCTTCACAGGAGTAGAACGCCTCATCGTTCTCCTGTAGAACGGCTGGTACCCTCCAGCTGCTCACCTGTGGTTCGCAACCAACCACATAGCTACTGGGTTACCTGATGTCCCTCCCCTGTGAATTTTGGAGGCTATAAATTTGCCTATCGCGGGGCAGGTAATCTGAACTGCTGATCTTTGGGGTATCGGTCCTGCCTGTCACCTGACATGCCACCAGGGATTCTCCCTACTTCCTTGGTCCCTCTATCTTTAACCTACATGTCATAATTATCCCCCACAAAACTTCACTGCCACCAAGTCAATCCCAACTTACTGTGACCCAAGAGCACACTGTAGAACTGCCCTCTGTGGGTTTCAGAGACTGTAACTCCCTATGGGCGTAGGAAGTGCTGGTATTGTGATCAGCAGCCCAGCAGATGACCACTGGGCTACCAGGGTTCGCAGCTATCTAGTGTTGCTGTAGTAACAATACCACAAGTGGATGGTATTAATCAACAGAAATTGATTTGCTCACAGATTTGGAGATAGAAACTGAATCCAGATTATCAGCTTTAGAGGTAGGCGATCACTCTGCTGTATTACAGTTTAGGAGGCAGGTCGCTTTTTTTTCCAGCACCTATGGGTCATCTATTTCTTTGAGATCTTCATGTTTCCAGGCAGCCGCCCTCGCCTGGGTTAGGGACATTCTCAGCTCAGGGACCCTAGATCTAAGGGTGGCATTTCCTTTCCATTCCTCTTCTTGGTAGTACTGAGATGTCTGCTCTCTTGTGTGATAAAGGGAAACACAAGCCATACTCTATGTCTTAATCTTCTTATAATTGATTTGCTGATCATACTGTGGAAGATGATTACATGATAATAGATCCGTCAAATTGCATTGTTATGCAACAGACAATGCACTGAAAATGATGGGCTGGCCAAGTAGACACGTGTTTTGGTTGGACACATTTCAATCCAGCAGTGAGGCCCCTTTTCTCAGCTTCCTGGGGAGTTGTTCAGAACAACCTGTGTGCTCTGCTTATCTCCTCTATTGAACTCTCTCTCTTTATAATATCAGGTACACTTCTTCCCATAGCCACTCATTGTCCATAAAGATGCTTATAATAATAATTTCATTATGTTTCATATTTTGTATTAACAAAGAAATAACTTTTAGAAATATCTTCTTTATAAATTGTGAAGTATAGCCTAATTTAATAATTAAACAAATAAGTCACTAATATTTTTATAAACATTGAAAAATGTACTTGTCTACTTTTTTTGGAGTGGGGACACTGGGAGGAGTTTAAAGGTAGCTCACGCTTTGTACCATTTTGGTAAATATTTTTACTGTATCGGCTAGAGTATTAAAAATGACAGAGGGCACTGGGGTCAAATGATAATATAGAGAGGATAAAAAGAAAGAGGGAGAAGTCATCATTCTGTCATGCTCTAATTAACACATATAGATTAACTGAGGAGAGAGCAAAGGAGAGGAAGAAATCAAGAATCAAGATGACAACATGATCGCTTCATGGGAAAAGCCTTCCTTCTCTAAGAACACATGCCTGGAATGTGGATTTTCCCATCAGCGCTTTTCTGACTGAACAAATGCACTCCGATACTTTAAGCCATGGTTTTGTCGCTCTCATGTAAACCCACACGAGCTGCAAACTCCCATGAGGGTATGTCTGAGAGTTTCTGAGTGTTGTAGATCCGGGGGTGGGGGTGGGGGAGGATACTTCTGGCTGCCTTTCATACTGTCATCAAATGTCCTTCATGGGACCTGGTGATTCTCAAATCTTTGATCTTGCTTCAGCTTTTAAGGGCACAAAGGCAGGGTATATCTTGAATAATGCAGCTAGTGCAATCTCCTAGACAAATGGCAAATTAATCAGTCTCTAAATCCGTGGTTTTTGAAGACTTGTGCATTTTCAAGGAAGACGGAGTAATTGTTTACTGACTTGGTGGCATTGATTTTCATTATTGATGGTGTTGGCTGGGTCTGTGTCAGGTCATCAGGGAGAGATAGCCTTTGCATAACTAAATAAAATGGGGAAATCACTTCTAATTTCATATTCATAAGAAGAAACTTTAATCCTTGAAGAAGTTTTGCATGACTTTCCCTTAAGAACATTTTATTTTTTTTACATTGCTTGATTTTCTTGAAATGATGACAAAAACTTCTCAGCGCAGATATCAACAGGATATCTTGGCTTCGATGGTGCAAAAAATTCCCCACCTGAGACCATTTCAAAAGAAGAAAGAGACTGAAACAATATGAACAAGGTGATTTTAAAAATTCAATTGAAATCCATAGTGAATTTCGTGGCTATGGTTGGATACACATAGAACAGAACAATCAAATCAAATGAACACGACTTTTTTCAGCTGACGGAGCAGAAGTTTTGTGATTTCAGAAGTTCCATTTAGGTTAGGTGGTCTGCTATCTCATGACGGTTCCACTGAGATTTTCATCTGCTGATGCTGAATGGGGTACTGTCAAAATGCCTCTTGCTTGGCTCAAGATAACCATCCTTTCTGATTATTTCTAGATGGAATTTTTACACATTTGAGTTGGACATAAAACTGATTTACATTTACATCCGACTTTCTCTTATCTTTCCCCATTTTGCAGAAGGCTGGTTAAGCTTCCCTCACTGTTGATTCAGAGTTTCTTTTAAACTTAACCAACCTTATTGATTTACTCCTCGACTCTTCTTTATTGAGTTTGCATAAACTTTCAATTCAAAGTTGGAATAAATGAAGTGCTTTCAAAGGCTTCAGTGTTTTTGAAATGAAATCTACAATTTTTGTGTTCCACAATGTTTTGTTTTTTTTCACCAGAAATCTCACAGTTGTCATATTGTGCTGAATTATGGAATGACTCCAGAGAAAAGCATAACTCTACAAAGATTTCTGGTTTGATTATTTTTTAGGTAGATGCCACATCAATTCCCTCTCTTAATGATAACAAAATGATATGAATCAATGAGCTGTTACATGGCTTAGTGGAAAGAGAAGAGCTGTGTCCTGCTGAGACAAGGCATTTGGGAGATTTACCCTTGCTAATCCATGCAATAGTTTTGTGCTAAATATATTCATGAAGAGCTGTTAATAAATATATTAATTAAAGACTTATAAAAAGTACTCTCAGATAATGCCAAGTGAATCTTATTAGGTGGCATGTAACAATATTGTAGAAAACTTGGCAGATATTTTAAGAATCTGAAGTTTTTCATTTATTAATCAACTATACCTTGTATGTGATTTAATCATTGCCTGTTTAGAAGCTCCTTAGCCATATGAAGTACCTTCTGTGTCGTTTATATCATACTAATAGCACCCCAGGACTCCAAACAATGCTGTGTCATTTCTATCAGGTCTGTGGCTAGGGGGATTAATATTACCCTGGCTATTCACCGGAATGCTAATCTCCAGAGAGAAAGGTTAACACATGCAAATATCTAAGCAGTTTTGAGACAAAATGTCTGCTTGCTGATCTCTATTATTTGATTATAAACTCCTTGAGGAGAATGCACATTAATCATCTGATTCCTCTTCTAGAAGTGAATCAAAGTGTTCAAAAATATGACTAAGAAAATTAGAGTTAAAAAATGGCTTTCAAATTCCAGAAACATAATGTATTCGTTTTGTGCATATGGGCTAGACAGTTGACCTCCTGGAAACATCCTATTCCTCATTGGTAAAATCTATTCTGTGGAATTGCTATGTAAAAGAAAATATAAATTAAATGAGTAACTTTGTTCTCTGTTCATAAGTGTTTAATATATGATGCATGATTTGTAATACAAAATGTCTGTCACCTAGAACACTAGATATTCATTTCTTCGTTTTCTTTGATTTACTGAATGTCCTACTTGGAGTTTGTCTCAAACAGAGCTTGAAAGAGAAAATTAATTGTGTCTCTTTCCCTCTATATTGGTTGTCATATGCCCCCAAGGGATTTAACACTCCAGGCCATTAAGACACATAGAGATCTTTGAAGAAAGTCATGGGGCAAAAAATAAAACAGAGAACTCATGGATAAATTGTTAATGCCCATTCTTTCTTCATTTTATTCTTTCATGAACTCGTCAAAGCCCTCTTGTGTGTGGGTGTTGGGGTGGTGGTAGAATGGTCTACCAATGTTGTGCTGAAACCATAGACAGGGCATAGAAATTATTCTCTACAAATAAATGCTAGAGTCGATGCTTAGAATTTCAAAAGCATACAATAGTTATTGGTAGGAGGGAGACATTTTCTGATTTTAATTTTATATCTGCCATGTCTACTAACGGTCCTGGAACAGATTATATTCTTTAATGTGTTTTGGTGAATTAAAATACAATAACAAGAAGCTGATAGGGTACTATAGAATTCTTCCAAATACATCCTGAAAATTCAATGTAAAAGCAAATATATGATTCTTAATTAGCCCAGCATTTCAATATTATTGCTGAAATAATGCTTTTAGCTCAAATGGTTTTTCACTAAAATCTTAATATATTTTTGAATTGTCTAGAGGTAATATACTAAGTAGGTAATCAATGAGTAAAACTCACAAAATCATAGACTACAAAATATTTCTATAGTTATATTAATGTTAACCTCTAGTAGATCCTTAAAGGGGTCATTTTCACAGAAACCTGAAGATACCACAATCCAAGTTTAAAACTTTTACTTTGGAAATTTTAAGCCTCAGAATCCTTATTTATTTGTTGTAAAAAATCCTCCGTGTGCACTGCCACATATCCAGTGGTACACACACACACACGAGGGGGGTTAAAATTAAATTAAAAGATAATTAAATTTAAAAATGAAAACAAGTACAAAATTTATAACAGGAGGACAGAACTTGCTTTTATCACTTACAAACTGATATTATTTCACTTTAAGTACATGTATGTAGAATAATTATATTTCTAAAGCTTGTTGATGTTAAGCTTGTTTTTTTATTTCAATTTTTAAATTTTTTATTCTTTCACAATAACCAATGGAGACAAAATTTGAAATCATGAGTAACTTCTACTATCAAAAGTCATAAAACTATATATACACATAGTTTCATATAAATTGGATAGCAGTGACTTTTCATATGAAAATGTTCACATCTACCAGCTCTTTGCATCTTTGCAGTAATATTATTCTCTCTGTTTCTCTCTCTCTCTCTCTCTCTCTCTCTCTGTCACACACACATACACACACAATTTTTAAGATGGTCTTAATAGGGAATCATGATCATTTCTGCATAATGTTAGAATAGAAACTGCAATGTAGTATGATTAAAGAAATAGGTTAGCAATATAAAACCCCAAACCAAACTCACTGCCACCCAACAGGTTCCTACCCAACCCACAGGGACTCTATCTAGGGGTTTTGATGTTATATATCTTCATAGGAGAAGAAAATCAAATCTTTCTGCTGAGGAGCATTGGTGGATTTAAGCCACTGACCTTGAAGTTAGCAGTTTGGGCTTTCCCAATTGTGAAACAACACCTATTAGCAAGCTAGGACCACATGGTTTCTAAGAAACCTATTTTATCTTCAAAATATATGTCTCAGGGTGTCGGGTTGTTGTTTCTTTAGTTGTTGTGTTTGTCTGTTTCCTTAGTTGTTGTGTTTGTCTGTTTCCTTAGTTGTATCAAAGAATCAGGTTTCCAGTGATATCACTAAGGCAGAAGTGAATTAGAATTAGGACCACAGAAGTCCTTCAAGCTTACGAAAAAATTCTCTCTGCAATTCTTACTAATAAATGTACCTGGGCTGTCCCATTGCACTGACCTTGACTAAACATTTTGAAAGGGATTTGGAAAAGGTTGGCTTAAAATAATGAATATAGATGACAGCAGTCGTCCTCCGCATCATTATATATAATGGTTACTACAGAACTGGTTTTTTTGCTTTTGTTTCTTTGCCAAGCTTTACCTTAATACAGAAACCACGATAGAGATATATTTTAATGCTTCTGTAACAACTGAGTTCTAATAACCAGTTTGGTGTGATTAATTAAGCTGCCTAGTGAAATCATAGAAGGTATATTTCTAAATTAAAGTCATTATGGATCTACAAACTGTACCACTCAGGAAACCTTTCTGTTTCTCCGTTTATTGAGAAGTCAGGTGATATTGGGAGTTCAAGTTCATTTGTGTGGTTCCACGGGGTCCATTAAGAGGAAACCCCTGTTACCTCAGACTTTAGGAGACTGGGTATAACTTCTTATGTCTATTTCCCAGGAAAGGGTAGACCTAAAGCCAGCAGAGGCTTGGAAAAACAGAAGGGAATCTTCAGGGCGAACCAACTCTGTCCCTACTAGACACTGATCAGGATGGGAAATCAGCCTCGGTCTGATTCAGGAACTGACAGCTTTGTCAGAGGCGTATAAAATACCTGCTTTCTTCTTACTTTACATGTCTTTAGACGCTTCGAGTTGGTTTTCTTCTTAAGTTCTTTGGGGTCTGCATGTCTTTCTGTCTTTTCAACTTTATGTCCTAATCAAAGTACCTGTAGATGAGGAAGGATAGAAAAGGCTGCATGTTTACCCTAGTGAAGATACGTGGAAATTAATTTACAAACATATATGAACCATATAGGATTACTCCTGCCAGAATCAGTAGTGACCACAATAATGATTGGAACAAATTGATGCTTGACTGATAAATACACAAATTAATATATATTAAATGTTTTATATTTGTACAGCACTATGCTAAATGATTGATCAGGATTTAATCTTTGCAGAAGGATTATACTACTATCTTTGCTTCATAGGTGATAAAAATAATAACTAAATATCTAATATACCACAGGTCAAATGGATATTAAGTGGTAGAACCAGAATTTGTACCTGACACCTAGGTTGGTGAGCTTACTGGAGAAATATTAAAATTTCCTGTCATCTTCACTTTCTACCAGATAATTCATCTTTCCCAGGTAAGCTCAAAATGATGTTTTGGCTCTGTTGTTGTTAAGTGTCAGCTAGTCACTTTTAACACAGAGGTCCTTGCATACAACCGGAAGAAACACATCCCAGTCCTGCTCCATGCTCACAGGATTGCTGCAGCAAACCATCTACCTCTCGAATGGTCTTCCTCTTTCTACTGACATAGGATGGTTTCCATTAGGAACTCCGCCGTGGCCAAAGATCCGCTTCCGACTCATGGTGACCCTCTGGGACAGAGTAGAACTACCTCAGTGGGTTTTGGAGACGGTAACTCAGTTTGGGATTGGAAAGTCCCCTCCTTCCGTGGAGCATCTGATGGCTTCAAAATGCCATCCTTGCAGTTAGCTGCCAGTTTGCAAGCCACGGCCCCATGGGGGCTCCTTTCTAGAGCAGCTAGTTCTTCCCACTAATATGTTTAAAGTAAGTGAGAAGATTTGTTGACATATTTCCTTCTGAGGAGCATTCGGTTTGTACTTCTTCAAAGACAGATTTGTTCTTGTAGTAGTCTATGGCACATTCAATATTCTTTACGTTTTGAATCATTGCCTCTGGGTTATGCCCAGCTTCTGCATGCACACAAAGAAGTGTTCTGAATTTCTGATGCCTCACAATGCTCTCCTAATTGTTATTATCCACATAGGCAAATGCCTGTGCATAGTTACTGAAACACATGTGAACATATTTTGAGTGTTCTCTGATTTCAGGGAAGATTCCTATGATATCAGGAATGATATCTTTGATTCCATGTCCTTTTTGAATCTGGTTTGCATTTCTAGAAGTTCCTTGTCAGTATACTGCAGCAAATGCTTTTTGAATTTCCATCATCAAAATATTATTTGTGAGTGATATTGATAATATCATTTGATGATTTTATTTTGAGTTGGGTCCCCTTTCTTTGGAGTGGGCATAGATATGGATCCCTTTCAGCATTGCATTTTCTTGTTGAAACATCTTAATTGGGATCTCATCAATCTGTGGGTGTTTTTTTTTGTTTTTGCCAATGCCTTCAGTAACATGCATGGTTGGTGAGTAAGTTTGAATAATAGTTACACAAATGAGACTGTCCTATCACTGGCAGTACTGTACTTCAAGATATATATTGAAATGTTGTTGACATTGAATGTGAATCCTTTCTTCCTCATTTGCCATTCCCATTATAGTAGATTATATATTGTCTGATTTAATATGGACACCATCAATACCTTTTGATACCAATACCAATACCTCAGCTATTGGCTTTTAACTGTTCCATTTCCAATTGGGCATCTTTCACTGGCTCTTCTTAACTACTTCATGCGTTACATGGTCTGATACTAATACCTGTTTTCACCTCTTTCTTTGCATTTTCAGTGACACACTAGCAAATAAAGATTCTGAAGCCGGTGCTCTACTCTTGGCCTCAGGCCTAGACTTCTCCAAGGAGGCAGCTTTTATTTATTTATATTTATATAATATTCTGAGACTTTCAACCAGAAGACATCTTTTGGTATCATATTAGGCATGTTCCACTACTATTTATGAGTTTCTCATTGGCCAAGTGTTCAGAAGTCGATCACTTTCTGTGTCATATCCTAGCGGTGCCAATGGTATTTGCCATCGTTTTGACCCTGCTGGTATTTGAAATATCCATGGAATATCCTCCGCATGAGGAATATGCAAACATCACAGGTTGGCCTGTAGATCCACGACACCAGAAAAATTGGTAGACATATTGACAATGGATCAATAAGCAAATCATGATAAATGAAGAAATGATTGACGTTAATAAGGATTTTCTTTTACTTGGTTCTACGTGGTTTGGGTTTACATGGCCATGGAAGCAGAAGTCAATAAATCTGAGGAAACATTTCACTGGACTGAAATATACTGCAAAACCCCAGGCTCACGTATCCTATAGTCCAGTCAGATTCAGAGGATCTCTGTGGGACAGGGGAGAACTGCTGCCTGGTATTCCCAAAGAGTAACACTTTATGGGAGTAGAAAGCTTGATCTTTCTCTTGTGGATCAGCTGTTGGTTTGGAACTGTTGGTCTTGTGGCTAGCAGTCCAACAGATACATCTAAGACACCAGGGGGCCTATGTGCTTAAATGTGTCCAAAATCAAAGATGTTGCAACTGTCTGATGATTAATTTTAAGTGTCAACTTGGCTAGGTCAGGATTCTTATTATTATGCAATTTTTAAAATCTATTTTGAGATCTGATAAAAGGGAAATTTTCTTGTGCATGTGATCTGTATGGAATATATATGGATGTCTGGGGAAAGCTCCCTTACTTTTTGATTTATCATCAGTTAGCCCCTGGTTCTTGAGATGTGAACCGTCAATCTGTGAATCGATGTGTCCACTTGGCTTTGTCAGTCCCGTCAGTATATGAGCTAGGCAAAGACTCCAGCCTGACACTTGATCATGGAGTTGAGCTTGTCAGTCTCCATAAGTGAGAGATCCATCTCCTTGAAATGACTCTTCCTTTACATACATTCATATGTATTCATTTCTTGGTCTTGTTCCTTTGGAGAATCAAGTTTAAGACAGTACAATAAACCCAAGTCATGATACTTACAATCGTTTCATATATTTGTCAAAGTTGGACAATGGCTGTTCTTACTGTTAGGTGCCATCAGGTCATCTTTGACTCACAGAAATCCGACAAGAACATGTCCAAAATAAATGTGATAAATGCTCACCCTTCTCACTCTCGAGGAACATTCATTCGACACAAATATGTCTATTCTTCTGGAAGTCCATTATGGAATAATTATTCATTGCAAACATTATCATTTAAAGCCAGGGGGTCTTCTCCAACTTTACTTATTCATTGTACAACGTTCCCATGAAAAGCCGGTCATGGAAAACACCATGGATTGGATCAGGCACCCCTTAGTCTTCAAAGTGGCATCTTTAGTTTTCAGTACCTTAAAGAGATCTATTGCAATAGATTGGTCCAGTGCAACACCGCATTTGGTTTTCTACTTTCCTGGGCACTCACGATAGATCAAGGAAAATGAAATCTTTGGCAACTTCTGTTGTCCAACTTCCACACATGGTCTCGATGTGCTGACCTTGCAGACCACAGCCCAGTCCAGAGCCACTACACCTCCAGGGCCCTTCCCCTGACATTGCTAAGCCTTAAGACAAACCAGACACGTATGTTGAAAGCAATTTGGCAATGATACGTGTGTAAAAAAGCTTTGCCAATATTGAAAAAAAATGTGTTCCCCTAAGGAAACAGTCTTTTAACACACTATCTGTATTTTAAGAGATGAGAATGACAATGTTCTGTGTTCCTTATTTATTTATTCTATGCAAATGATCTTCCATCTTTTTAAAAGAAATTATATTAAAAGAAGGTGGAAACAATCTCAGTCCAAATATTTCTGGCCTTCTAGGTGAGGGTGAGATAACAGGGGAAGCTTCTCAGGGATATGTTTATATCGGGTTTCTTGAAGTCGTAGTTCAATGTGAGAGGAGATGAAACTTCCTGGTCAGTGGCCGAGAAGACATAAAGGAAAAAAAAAGTGAAATTGTGCTAAAATTCTGGATGTTTCACTTACTCATTAATTGAGATTAATCAGTGTCCCTGCCAAGTGGAGTGCCAACCAGACAGCAGGCTCAGAAGGCAGAACCTGGGATGGAGCATGCTCAAAAAAGGGTTGACGGTGGCATAGCCCTTGTTTGGTGAACTGTTTGAGCCAGTCAAACCATGAAAGCCCGGATATCTGGAAACAAATGAGAAAATCCTGTCAATCATATGGGAATTATTTTATGTCTCCAATTTTAGTAGTCTACAGTCAGTAACTGGGTGAATGTGTTGAGCCGCGCTTCAGTACTTGTACTGTTTGTGCTCAATAAATACCTCACGAATCAGGCTCCTTAGACAGAGAGGGCTGCCATTAATAATCGGAGGGCAGCCACAGTTCCCATGGAGCTACCCACTCCAATTTTCCCTGAATGAGTTACGAACGCTTGGTTCTATAGTGCTTTCATTAGCGGATCATTATTTTGGGCAGCCCTGTGGACAAAGAAAAATCTTTACCTGTTTTATTTTATGGCCTCCAAATTTTCTCTCTGCCAGATGGGTGCTTACCTAATTGCAAAGCAGATTGTGTCTGTGTCTACACAAGCAAATTGAATTGGATGCTTGAACATTAATGTAGAGGCCTTATGTGCACGTGTTGTCCAAAGCAAATAGGACAAAGTGTCTAGCCATCATTAAGCCCTATCCATTCTAATGCTGGAGCTCTGTTTGTATTGATTGGTCAACAAACCAGTCTTCCTCTGAGTGCAAATCTTGGGGGCTGTTGAGTTGGTTCCCACTCCCATCAAGCCTATACACAATAGAATGAAACACTGCCTGGCTCTAGGCCAATCTCACAATGGCTGCTATCCTTAGATCCATTTTTCCAAAACTCTGTCAATTTCATTGTGGGTTTTCCTCTTTTTAGCCAACCCTCTACTTTCTCAATCATGATGAACTTCCACAGGAACTGGCCTTTCCTGACAACATGCCCTAAGTAAGTGAGATGCTAGATTCAAAGAAGCTTTTAGCTGTACTTCTCAAAGACGATATGAAGTTAGATTGTCTAGGCAATTAAGGAACTTATTAGATGTCGATTCTTGGGCTTCATCAAGAGCACCTCTGTCATAATCTCTGAAAGTAAACTCAGGGAGCCTACATTTTTAAAACGCAAGCCAGGAATTTTGTTTCTGCAAAGTGAAGTCTGAAAATAAAGTAGTTTCGATAGTAATTGTTCAGTGAGTTTGACCTTTGGCACAGGCATATTTGGATATATATATATATATATATATATATATATATATATATATATATATATATATATATATATATATATAATTTTATGGTCACAATTTTGTGCGAAGGTGATGCTACTAAGCAGAAGACAAAGCTGCTGCTAAAGATCCTCTGGTGTACAGCTCCCCTCCCCCCCCCTCGCACCCCGCCAAGAAAAGAAACGATCAGTGCAATGTGCCAGCACTGCTGTGGTGCAAACCTCACCAATGTCCCGGTCAATAGGATAGATATACTTGTAATTCTCAAGCACACATTGTAGCTTAAACCGTACGGCTAGCAAACACCAAATATTTAAATGAATGGAACAAGAAACACAATTTGGACTTTGATTTTACAAGCAATTTGCTTAGGTTTCCTTCATATTTGAACACTTTTAACGTTATGTTCTGTTTTTGTAGTTTTCTTTTAGATAATATAAGAAACCACTTCATGTGTGTGCAGTCAGTATAGTTACCCAGGACCCATGCTTATGAGGGTCCGCCTTTGCTTTAATGGTTTGCTCTCATTGCTTCCCTTATCTTAATAATTACTTAACAAATGCCGCTACTTTCTTTGTAACGTAACTGGGTTTTGAAGATTATATGGTTTATCCTGGGTGTATTTCTATAAAACAAATCAATTTGCTTTAAATGCATCATTTCAAATGAGAAACCCATAGGGTATAAGAAATTTTTAAGAATTGATTTTGCTAAATTAATATTTCACAAGTTTCTGATACAAAAAATGAAAGGAAAATAAGGCAGTTTAAAGGGGGAAATCTCAATCAGCTGAAGTTAAGGAATGTGTTTAACTTATTGCACAGGAAACTCAAGAAAAAATTCCAAAGTGAAATTAAATCAAAGGTAAATGAGAAGGGATGAGGACAGTGAGAAAGTGAAGTTATTGTCAGTCTTCTTTAAAACATAATGTTTACCATAAAGGACACTTTAGACTGAATGAAACATTGCAATTGATTCTTCATTCTCTTTCTATCCTCCATCTCTTCCCCTCTTGCTAGCTATGTGTGTGTTTATCATTGTCTTTCTGTTTATTAGCTTATCTATCTCCCTCTCTATCTATCTATCAACTGTCTTATGGTGTGAGAAGAAAAAGCAAAAGAGCAGAACTCTGGCAAAAAGTGTACATCATTTTGTTTCCACTCTCTCCAGCCCTCATCTATCAGGTGCTTGAGGGAGCTCCAATTTATAGCCCTTTCAATAAAGGAAAATGTGACCACATAGACCAAGGGCTTGACTCTGCAAAATTCAAGGTTTTGATGCAGAATAAGACACCAGGGAGGAAGAAGATAGACTGAGCTGGTTACAAATATACTAGAGCATAGCTTTGGTGGGAGTATATTTAAGGACCCTGTTATTTTAGACATGATATTTTAAATGATGTTATAAGTTTTGTTTCAATATCTTTAAAAGAAGTGATGTAGTGACAAGATTCTTATGATGCAGAGATTTAAAGCATCTAGTTGTATAAGTCTCACTAGCTGTGGTTCTGAATTCAAGGTCAAGGTTCTCTGTTTTGGGTCAGAAAAAGCTAGGTTCTGTTCAGGGTCAGAAAATGCTCTGGTTAATGCATACTTTTTATTTAAGTAAGTATTTGGGTCTTTTTTATTTAATAATTTTTGCATATTTATACCATTGTTTTTCATATATCTTTTAAGACCCTCTCCCTCTTTTTGTTCATAGCTGGTCATATGTGTAAGTTGACTGTAAACATTTCAGCTGATCACAATAAAAGCTATATTTACTATCAGCCTGTTGCATATGCACAGCATTGGGCCAGGGTTTCAGGAAAACATCAGGATGGTTGTCTTTTTAGAGACTCAGATTCTACTGTTCAAGGTGTATACATTTACTCAAAGGGCCCAAACAGTACGCATTTTACTTAAAATCTACTGTGTTGTTAGGTGTTGTTGAACTTTTCCAACTCATAGCTATCCCTTGTAGTAGAGAATGAAACATTGTCCACTCCTGCACCGTCCTCACACTCATTGATACACTTATATGAGGTTGATGACTCATAATCTAACGGAAGATTGGGTACCCTTACTGCTTTATTGGTTACCAGCTGCACCTCATGCTTTATGAAGTAATTCTAGTTAGGGTCCAACGACAGGCTGCTTCTCTAAATTGCCAGTGATTTTAGAGTCTTTTAGTGGTAAAATGCTTCCCAAAATGGAAATATCCAATGGGAGTCTTCAGCTTTCCATCGGAGAAGGATATTTCTGGTTGCATTTTGGAATTTCTGAGTGCAAAAGAGCCATTATATCACTTTGAAAATCGAGTCTTTCCTCTGTGAAGCCCCTGACGGGTTTCCTATTATCAGTAGTCATCAGGCATCTAAGGAACATCTACTTTGCACAAAGCACAACAGGTGACTGGCTATATTTTCTAAACTACACGTCTGCATACATTGTCTGACAAGATGAGCATAGTCTTTAATAGCAATGTTGAGTAAAGCAATGAAAGCAGTCAAATATTGCTAATGAGATTTTAATCTGCATAATCTTCTGGGCAAATATCAGCAATATATTTTAAATTATTTAGAGAGTGATTCTATCCCTTACCCTCATACATTATTTTTGGACATCCATTAAGGAAATAATCAGAAAAATACTAAAAAAAAAAAAAGCTTGCTTTTTGTGAGTTTCAGCATTTTTGCTGATACGCAAAGTAGAAAAATGTGAAGGGCCAATTATTGGAGAGTGATTAGCAACTCTAAAATGATTAAATATTATAAAATCATTAAAATATAGAATGGTAGTGTGTATTTGAGATAACGCAAAACAACATAATCAGAATCTTAACATGAATAGTTTATATAGAAATAATGACAAATTCACATGTGCAGGTAATGCATTTGGCCAGAACAGAATACAGAACTCTCTGTATTCCAGGTGTGAATGACTTTATCACAGGGTTTAGCAGCTCGACCAGAAGCTGTGGCAACTCTGGACAATCCCTGGGAAATGCCGGTAATTGTTTCAGTCCGTGGCAGTCCACTGTGGAGCAGCTCTCCAGTATCCACTGAGAAAGCCTTTTTGAGGCTTAGCCTTGTTCCTGAGCCTCTCTGCCAGGCCTCCCAAGAATAGCAACACCTTTTCTCCTGCTGTTCCAATCTCCAGCCAATGCTGCTCATTCACTTGCAAACCTCTGACCTGGATTTCCAGATTAAAAGGGAAATGTGGGCAAAGCCTGATTGAGTAGCTTCTCTGTGAGTGCAGAGGGGGCTTCAGAAAGGGGTGAGAGAAGTGCTGAGTTTGCTACTAGCAAACCCTGCAGACAGATGCAAAGCCTAGTGGTTCATAAAGCTACTTCATGGCGGGTGAGATTTCAGTGGAGAAGGCCACTGTTGTCTTCTTAAAAACATAATAAGTGTCTCCAAGTTTTCAAATCTTCCACAGGTGGAAAGTTTTTCATTGCAAAACTGAGGATGGACAATTAAATCAAATATTTGAAATGAAGGTTTGAAATTTTGCTTCCTTTTTTAATAAAGACATATCAGAATCTCAGAGGATCATTAATTTTCTTCCATTAAATTACATGTGTCACACTCTCAAAACTCAAACTACAAGTGTTCTCTTCAAATATTACAAAATAATAAAGTGTGTTTAGAACTTTTAGGCAAAAAGCTTCACCAACATCACCCGCCCCCCGCAAAAAAAGACAGACTCTCGATTAGAACTCTTTTCATCACGTAGGTATTTATTTAGTCAAAAGTGCAAAATCAGGAAATGATGATATTCAGGACAGGGAAAGAACATTTCTCCAAGATTTGGGATAGGACAATCAGGAGCAATTTTGGAAAATGTTTTACCCCCCATCCTGGAGAGGAGGGCTGGGAACTTCCTGATAGGAGTGCGGTTGTAGTCGATCTGTGGTGACTCAACACTTGACTTGTCCATGTGGTCTCTGATATCTGATATTTCAGAAGCATATCTCTTTTCTGAGGTTCCTCTCAGTGGACTCAGCCCACCAACCTTTCCATTCCCAGTGGAGTGATTGGTCAATCTGCACTACCCAGGGACGCCACCTAGAGGTGTAAACTGCTGAATTCTGACCTAAACTCTATCAGGACTGAGGAGGTGACTTGGGGCAAGAGTGCCCAGAACAGAGACCACCCTAATACTGTTGGCCACTGGGGAGAGAAACCGGAGGATATTGACAAGAGAGATGCTAACTGCAAAGGAGCCCTGGTGGCGCGGAGGTTTCACATTAGGCTGTTGAAAGGTTTTCCACCTCAGAAACGCACAGGGGCGGTTCTACAGGCCACCCTGAGTCAGAATGATTCAATGGCAGCGAGTTTGCTTTGGGTTTGTAAATGCGAATTGAGAAAGTAAAATCCACGCGTGCACATTGTGCAAGTTAAGTCTCCAGATAAATGCTGGCCCTGTGGGTTTCTGGAGGCCAAGATGACAATCTGACTCGGAGGGATTTGGTGGCTCCTTCACCTATTGGCAGACCCTGGATTCCTCCTCTTTCAGGTTCAGTTGGGGAGCCAGAATGCATCCTCGAAGCAAGGATCATATGTAGGCTTTGCTATTCGTAGGGTCACGTCCCTGGAGAAGGGTATATGCTGATAAAAAAGGTCAACCAAACAAAGGAAGATTCTCCAAGAGCTGGCCTGACACAGAGGCTACACCGGCCTCAAATAGAGCAAGGGTCGCCTGGGCCTCAAAGGACCCCGTAGTGGTGGCTCTCTGCTCAGGGCTACTTTGAGTTAGAACTGATTTAACTGGACAGCACCTGGCAAAAGCAATAAAGCTAAACAGGTATGCTTTCACATTCTCAGAACACACCTTGGGCATCCTGGGTCTATGTGGAGCCATCATAGCGAGTCTAGACCTGGCCTGAAACGCTTGGACATGTTCTCTTCAGTTCCCCCACCACACACCTTACACTCTCCACCGATATGCTCCAAAGCATCCTCTATGTGGACTTTTTCTAACCCGCTCTCTCTGAGCCAGAGTTCAGCAGCTCGGTGTCTCTGCCACATCAAATATGATCCATCATGTGTTCTGCTGTGATGGTGTGCGCTAATGAAGTAAAGGCTAGCCAGATGGTATATTTGCATTTTTAAACAGGGGCCTTCTGGAAACAATGCCTTAGTACAAAGGGGTGCTCTAATTGGTAAGAATGGTATCAAATAAGGTAGGCCTTTTGAGAGGGAAGACTGTGTGTAACAAAAGATAAGTCAATTAGAGCTTAGCAAACTCAAACTGTATTCCTATATTGGACTTGCCAATCAATGAATGGATAAAAATTTAAAAAATAGATATGTCAAGACAAAGACATTTCAATGGCACCTTAAGTGAACAAGTTTCCTAATTTTGATGTGAAATGCTTGTGTCTTAAATGATGCTAATAGACAGAGATGATTAACTGAATGCCACACTCTGAACAACAAGCAGGGTGCTAAGTCATTATGGAAAGAAAGGACAGCCAGGGATATTTCAGCTTAAATAAGGATGACATTTAATTAATACTAAGTTTTATTTTGACTCACCGGCTCACATGATAATATAAGGTGTTACTTAAAATTTCATGTGAAATTAACATCGACAGTTAGATGCAATGAAGTCATACTGCTTCTCAGAATCAAGGATAGCTAGACTTTATCATGTGTCTCCTTATTTTGTAAGGATGAGTATAAAAACTTTATTCACAATAGGAAAATTGGGGCGGGGGAAGACAACAATAAGATGCAGCGCTACACAGATCCCACCCTAGAGATACACTTTTTATTTTTTTTAAGAACTTTAAAAATTGTAGTTTGTTTGACTGTTTAGAAAGCAAATTTGTTTTCACCAAATTATTCACTTTTTATTTCTCGACATTGGTTGCAATATCTTCAATATAAAAATACTTTTTCTATTCCCTTCCAGGATCCCTGTCTCCACTGGTCTTCTCTCTAGCCCCTTTGTACCTCTGACATCTGTTTTACTCTTGGTCATTTATGATTGATTGGACCAACAAGTACTTTCCTTCCTGGTATTATTTGGTGTATAGGTCTATCTAACGTTAAGTTGAATGTTGATGCCCAAGGGTGCAGAGATGGGGGAAAGTGTTAGTTTGGGGTTCAAAGATATCTAAGTGTGTTATCTAGTGTGTATCAGACCAAGTACATCTGGTCCTTTGTATGACTTTTAATTTTGTTCTACATTTTTTTCTCCTTCTCTGTTCAGGACCTTCAGTTGTCTAATCAGAGAGGTTGATGCAGAGGAAGCAAAGTATGTAATGGGGCTCTTCTAGCTAAAGTCTCTAATTACTGGCTCATGATCATTCCCAGCAGGGTCTGGCCAGAAGTAGGGGGAAGACACTGATAACGATAACCTCTGAGTGATTGGGAACAGGAGTCTCTGATGGATCATCCAACTGTGTGTATAAAATGAGCGCTCTGAAAAGAAATAGGAGGGATTTCACTACCTTCAAGAGCCAGGATTAGAGCATGTCGTATGGACCCAAGAGCCCAGTGCAGTGAACCTCCAGATCCAGGAGACAGCTATCACACCAGAGGAGCAGCAGCAGACCCAGGAGTCAGAACATGGAAGAGAGTGGTGGACTTCCCAACCTGTGGTGTGTTTCAAGTGGAGTGCTTTTGTGCAAGAGGCTGGCTTGAATGGAGTGCTTCTTGCCATTGATTGAGGAAGCGGGGTTTGCTGACCCCTGGAGTGGAGCTGACCCCTGGAGTGGAGCTGAGTGCCTTTGGGGGAAGACTACTGGGTCTGGGTGCTTTGGGACACTTGAAGTCAGGGAGCTAGGTTTGCTGGTCATGGAGTTGAGTGGAACGCCTTCTAGTTGAGGCATCCAGTGGAGTACTGTGCCCCTTTGGGCAATTGCTAATAGACCTGAAAAACTTTGTAGCGTGTACTGGTGAATAGCTATCCTGAGCATTTCGCCTCGATATTACAATTTATTAACTTCTGAAATAAATTTTTTTAAAAAAATTAGGAGCTCATACAACTCTTATCACAATCCATACATATATCAAATGTGTAAAACACATTTGTACATTCATTGCCCTTCATCATTGTCAAAATATTTGCTCTCCACTTAAGCCCCTGACATCACTTCCTCATTTTTTTCTCCCCCTCCCTGCTCCCCCATCCCTCTTGAACCCTTGATAATTTATAAATTATTATTTTTTCATATCTTTCCCTGTCCAATGTCTACCTTCACCCACTTTTCTGTTGTCCATCCGTCAGGGAGGAGGTCACATGTAGATCCTTGTAATTGAGTCCCACCTTTCCAACACACCCTCACTCTATGTTCCCAGTATCGCCACTCACACCATGGGTCCTGAAGGGATCATCCGCCCTGGATTCGACTATGTTTCTGGTTCCTATCTGTACCAGTGTCCATCCTCTGGTCTAGCCAGACTTTCAAGGTAGAATTGGGATCATGATGGGGGGGGGGTGGCATTAAGGAACTAGAGGAAAGTTGTATTTTTCATCGTTGCTCCATTGCACCCACTCTGGCTAGTCTCTTCCCCAAGACCCTTCTGCAGTGGCCTACAAATGGGCTTTGAGTCTCCACTCTGCACTCCCCCCTCATTCACTATGGTAAGATTTTTTGTTCTGATGATGCCTGATACTTGACCCCTTCAAAACCTCGTGATCGCACAGGCTGGTGTGCTTCTTCCATGTGGGTTTTGTTGCTTCTGAGCTAGATGGCCGCTTGTTTACCTTCAAGCATTTAAGACTCCAGATGCTATATCTTTTGATAGCCAGGAACCTGATCTGATCCTGCCACACCAAGGCAAAACACTAAGGGGGTGTAGCAGAACAGCAAGTGAATGGTCTGGCGAGGTCCACAAGGAATGCTGAAGGTGGATTTTGGGGACAGGGCATTGTGCCCCAACAGACTAGACTGGAAAACACTCCTAAAGGCCAACAAATGATCCTTGAACTAACTACAAGCTTTTCTTTCTTGTTGTGGTTTTTGTCATTGGTTTGTTGTTGTTTTGTTTTATATTGTTGCTAGGTTTTTCTCTGTCTTGTTTTTGTGCATATTATCTTCACAGTTCTGTGTAAATAAAATAGGCTGGATGAACAATCTGCAGGAGAAAACAACAGGACCAACAGTTCTGGGGGGACATGGAGAGGGTGAGGTGAGGGGAAAGAAAGTGGTGTTAACTAACCCAGGGACAAGGGAACAATAAGTGATCCCAATTGGTGGTAGGAGGGTGTGGGAGGCCTGGTAGGGCATGATCAAGGGTAATGCAACAAAGAGGAATTGCTGAAACCCTGGTGGGGACTGAGCATGATAGTGGGAAGAAGGAAAATCAAGGGAAATTGAGGAAAGGGCTGGGAGGCAAAGGGAATTTATAGAGGTCTAGATAAGGACATGCATATATGCAAATATATATATATATGAGGATGGGGAAATAGATATATGTGGATATATTTATAGGTGTAGTATTAAGGTAGCAGAAGGACATTGGGCCTCCACTCAAGTACTCCCTTAATGCAAGAACACTTTCTTCTATTCAGTTGGCATTCTATGATTCTCACCTTCCTGACACAACCACTGAAGACAAAGCGGGTGCATAAGCAGGTGAAGAAAGCTGATGGTTCCTGGCTATCAAAAGATATAGAGTCTGGGGTCTGAAATAAATCCTTTGATCATGAACTTCACTGGTGGTTTCTGTGGAGCGGTAGCCGTGGATATTAGAACTTAGAGATCAAGAAGAGAATATTAAGAAACACAGTTGGCAGTGATAGCTTAACACCAGAAAGCTCGTCTGGTCTTAAGAGTAGTAGAGACTGAGGCTCATGTGATCTATTAGTCCTTTGGATTAATTGTTTACTCGACTCTTTGAAAATCTTTGCTGCAGAAGAGCTAAAACCAATAGTTGCCCCTTAGACAGTTACTTACCGGCCTTTAGGAACTCAGTCACTAGTCACTAAAGTCAAGTGTAAGTCATTGCCATATCAACTAGTACACGAGTTGACCTGATGTCTCTTAAAGTGTGATCTTCAATCAAGCCCAGGGACACATTTCTTTCTTGAGTTTGGTTAAGAAATTTCCCAAATTTTGCTTCCTATAGGCTTGACTAGATCATTGGATGTATTTACCACACACATGCATAGGTATGTAGAAATGTTCCCTTTATAATGCTTGTTCTAGACATGTTATCAGGAAATAATGGGTCCTAGAAAAGGACAGGGCAGTTGGTAACTTAAAAGGTCAACAGAAACAAAAGATACTCTCAGTGAGATAGGGACAATTGAGTCAAACACAGTGATGGTCATGAAGATGGCTCTGGAACATTTCATTCAGCTTTACCTTAGTCACTATGAGTGGCAGCTAACTCAATGGCAGCTAATTCCAACAGCAAAGGAATTGTAATTCTGGGAATGTATCCATTTGTTAGATAATATAAATACCACTAATCTATTTAGTGGCAGATATCCTCAATCATTACAATATGAGTTTTGGTCTGAATTTTTAGGCAAAATTCTGAGATGATCATTTTTTTTCTTTCAATAATGTTCATTTACTAAGACAGAACTGTGTATTCAGGACCAAGACATTTTGCAAAAACTTTCAGTATGAAAATAGCAAGTATATGGGAACCTTAAATTGCCAATTGACTCGCAATCTCAAAAGCAAGACACTGGAAACAATGTCCAAATGACTTCCTTATCCTTATATTGATAGTCTCTGATAATACTTGTCCTTTTGTGATTGAGTAACGCTACTTAGCACAATGTTTTCTGGGTCCATCACGTCGTGATGAATGCTTCATTGCTTCATCAATGGTTTTGACAATGTGTACAAGTCCATTCTGTGCACGAACCACATTGTCTTTAGCCATTCTTCTACAGATAGGTTTTTGAGATGTTTTCAACTTCTTGCTATTATGAAATACTTCCACGAACATGGGAATATAAATGTATGTTCGTGTTATGGTGCTACCTAAAATAAATGGGAATGTAAATCCCATGCGATCCAGCAATACTTCTGCTGGATATGAAGCCTGAAATGTAAGAGACATTACACTTTCCACTAAGTGTGGATATATTTACTGGCCTACAAGTAGTGTATGAATATTTCTATTTCTCAGTACCTTCTCCAGCATTTGTTGTTTTATTTTAATTGGGCTGTCATTGTCAGTGAGAGCATTTTTTCATGTGCTTGTTAATCATTTAAATGTAATTTTTGGTGAACTGTCTGTTCATGTGTTTTTGCACAATTTTAATGGTATTTATTTTAATTGAAGTCTTACAATATTCTACAGATTTTAGGTGAGTCCCTTGTCCATTGTTAAAGTTTTATTTCTCAGTTCATATGTTCACTTTTTATTCTTTTGATGAAATCTTTTGATGCACATAAGAGTCTCTATTTAGTTAGTCTCAGTTAGTTAGTCTTAGTTAGTTAGTTAGTCTGTCTTAGTCAAAGTTAGTCTACTTTGTCTTTGGTTTGTGTTTCCTTTGTTATATGTGATAGTGTATGTATGCCCTGCAACAGGGCCCTATGTTTGTCCCTATTTTTTCATCGATGACCTTTATAGCTCTATATTTTTCAGAGTGCTTTAACAAGATGCAATTCAAATGGCAAAGTACAAAATATGTGTTACTAGTGTGTTCCTTCCATTCATTTGCATCTATTCAGTAGCTGCAATTATGAACAACTGTATGGATAACATTCACTAGCAGATGCATCAACCTTCTTCTCAGTTCAGTCATAAAGACAGTGCTGCCCTCTCTTACATGAAACTATTTTAATGTGAGTCGCATCACATTCGTTTTTCAGTAGATTAATTTCTTGATATCTATTTCTCTGGGGAGAGACTTCCAAGGAAATAAGGATTCAGTTTATACCTGTAATGATATTTATTGTGCACAACACAGTTTAAAAAATTGTTTTTAAAGCTACATTTTATTTGTGGACAAAGCCTCAGCAACAAAGGGATATCAACATGCGTGTATGATGATACTTCCTCTATCTGGGCCCAAATATCCCCCATTCTTTTTGCAGCCTACCCAAAGCAGCTTTTCCTATCTACATTTCTCAAAGAAGTCTGTGATATGATGTAGCACATGGCTTCCTTTTATTTTAACCACAATTTTTCAAAGTACACTATCTCCTCTGTGATCACTTTCTTCTTTACCTACTTCACACATCTTCACAATTTAACACAGGGACCAACATCAGTGGCCTTATCAATTTATGAGGACAAGCTTGGATACCTTTGATAACACAGGACAAAATATCCTGCTTTACACAAGTAGAGAACAAAGAAACTACAGAACCTCAAACTGCTCTGATAAGAACAAGTTGCACAAATGATACAAAGAACATTTCTAACTGTATAATTTTTTAATAAAATTTTGCTACCTTCGTAAAATATATTTAGCACCAGTTCTATGTTAAAAGATTCACTTAAACAAAACACACTCAGATATCTTTATGGTTCTCCTTTTACCACAAATCATAGAGCTCAGTGTCAGAGTTATGCCCTGGTACACCACCAGGTAAGTTAGCACAATTTTCTACCTCCTTTGATAGTGTGAGATGTATAATTACATTCTGGCCGTTTAGTTTTGTCAATTTTTGTTAGAAAAGCCCACAGATAATGAACAGAACTGTAATTTATTCTTTATTTGACATGGTTTTCTATTGACATTGACATGACTATTCCAATTCTTTCCAGAGATATTATCTACATTCCTCATGCAAATATCACTTAATGACTGTTCAAATAGCAGATAATTCATCACTAAATATCCAAAAAGCACCATCCAAAGATGGCAGTACCAATTTAGACCCCAACAGATCAACACGTGTTAATAAAAACAGTTTTCCAGTCTTTACAATTTGAAAGTGCTGTACTTGTTGATTGACGTTTGTCATCGGCATGGTGTAGCTGTAGGAATAGAGGACATGGAAAGATAAAGTCGATTCCAGAAGTATCAATATCTTTGAGTTGTTTTAGACTTAAGAGTGTTCGAGTAATACTGCACCCCTTGGCTTTGCAAAGGCTAGATTGGGGAAGTGAATCATCAGCTCTTTCTTCTGAGGCAGTCGGGGTGGTTGCACCGTGCAAACTATTTAATTAGCAGAAAAGTGGACTCATTTCACCACCCAAGTTCTCCCTAAAAGAGCATAACACCCCACTGCTGTTAAGTCAGTTCTGACTCATAATGGCCCCACAGTGACCCCACAGTAAACCTGTGCCTCAGAAAGTGCTCCCTCCGAGGGTGTCCACAGCTGTCTCTTTCTTGAAGCAAAACGCAACATCGCTGTCCAGCAAAGCGACCACTGACCATTTGGTTTCCAGCCCAGGACTCTAACCATCGCCCTGCCAGGGATCCTGTAAAAAACATCCTTCTGACCACCTGTCTCAGAGCGAGTCCACAAGACAGGGTAGAACTACTCAAGAGCAGTTCTCCCGCTTAGCAATTGGTGGGCTAGAACAGCTTATCTCTCAATTGACGGCCAAGTGCTTTACCCACGGTGTCAACAGCTATCCTTTCAAGGAGCGTAAGAGGTTTCGAACAGCCCGCAAGCCCATGACTTTCTATGTCAACCATTACAGTCTGCTGCCTCTCGGTGTACTGGCCAAGCATACACTGTCACACTTAGAACTGAAACTATGTTCTCTTTGAGAGATGCCCCCTGATTTAATGTAGATAGGTAAAGATTTACCTTTTAAATATGCCCAGAGTAGCTCATACCTCAGAAGAAAAATGCACTTCCATTCATAGCTACCTTTAGCATACCAAGACCAGTTCAAGAATGACCAGATAACATTTTTGCAGAGAAATGGACCATGCTCAAATAATGACAATACTCTAAGAATCATGTGATTCTGGAGCATTATGAGGTACACCACATCAGAGAAGAAGGAACGTGCACGTTTGTGTATTAAAAGTCAAATACTCTACAGAGACCACAGCATTTCAAATATCAACAGGAGGTCCTGTGGGTAAATTCTCTAATCAGTTGGGCACAGAAAAACTATTCTAAGTCTCATGCCTGATATTTTCAAAATAAGAAGACATCTTCACCATCAAACTATATTGGAGAAAAAAAGTTGTCTACTTAAGCAAAATTAAGACTGTCCATTCTCTTTTCCAGAGTCCATGATGAACATGCCATTACTTCACCTGCCTTCCACTAGGTCCAAATCAACTAGTTCCAAATCAACTAGGTCCAAATCAACTAGGTCCAAATCAACTAGGTCCAAATCAACTAGGTCCAAATCAACTAGGCCCAAATCAACAAGGTTCAAATCAACTAGGTCCAAATCAACTAGGTCCAAATCAACTAGGTCCAAATCAACAAGGTTCAAATCAACTAGGTCCAAATCAACTAGGTCCAAATCAACTAGGTCCAAATCAACAAGGTTCAAATCAACTAGGTCCAAATCAACTAGGTCCAAATCAACTAGGTCCAAATCAACTAGGTCCAAATCAACTAGGTCCAAATCAACTAGGTCCAAATCAACTAGGTCCAAATCAACTAGGTCCAAATCAACTAGGTCCAAATCAACTAGGTCCAAATCAACTAGTTCCAAATCAACTAGGTCCAAATCAACTAGGTCCAAATCAACTAGGTCCAAATCAACTAGGTCCAAATCAACTAGGTCCAAATCAACTAGGTCCAAATCAACTAGGTCCAAATCAACTAGGTCCAAATCAACTAGTTCCAAATCAACTAGGTCCAAATCAACAAGGTTCAAATCAACTAGGTCCAAATCAACTAGGTCCAAATCAACTAGGTCCAAATCAACTAGGTCCAAATCAACAAGGTTCAAATCAACTAGGTCCAAATCAACTAGGTCCAAATCAACTAGGTCCAAATCAACTAGGTCCAAATCAACTAGGTCCAAATCAACTAGGTCCAAATCAACTAGGTCCAAATCAACTAGGTCCAAATCAACTAGGTCCAAATCAACAAGGTTCAAATCAACTAGGTCCAAATCAACTAGGTCCAAATCAACTAGGTCCAAATCAACTAGGTCCAAATCAACTAGGTCCAAATCAACTAGGTCCAAATCAACTAGGTCCAAATCAACTAGGTCCAAATCAACTAGGTCCAAATCAACTAGTTCCAAATCAACTAGGTCCAAATCAACAAGGTTCAAATCAACTAGGTCCAAATCAACTAGGTCCAAATCAACTAGGTCCAAAGTAAATAGAAAAGGAGCAGAGGAAGAAGAGAAACCATTTGGATTTGGATTTTCATCATCATGGAATTACATCCTCTCCCTTAGTCATCACTGTAAAGTAAATAAAATGAGATGAACACAGTGAATTACACATCCGACATATTTTACTTAAAGAAACCTTTTTCCCCTACAAAATGGATCCTTAACGGAAGCTTCTTGTCATGAGAGCACAATTCCTGTTTGTTATAAATTTTTGTTAGTTTAAATTTCTAGTGTCTATGTAGTGGAAGAGAGAAAGGTGGGGATCTCTCCCCCTGTGAAGATTTAGTCTCGGAAACCCACGGGCTACTTCTGCCTGTTGTGTCAGTTCTGCCTCTTCTCTCTGGTTGCGACGCGTCAGAAAGGGGTGGCGGTGAGTTTAGTTGCAGTTTTCTGTAATCTAAATTTAATGATATAAATAAATGTGTTTCATCTTGACTGGGTACTAAGGAAAATTAATGAAATGCAGTGGACAACTAGATATTTATAAAGTTGTGAGTAAGTCAACTGATAAGAAACTTAAGTTGTTCAACAATTGCAATCAGTTTATGAATGACTGATACTCATGCCCTAAAAAGCAAAAGAAAACAAAAAAACGCTATTGATTTTACCATTTGGTTTGGGTTGCCCATTGTCAGGTCAAACCTGATGTATAATTAAATTACAAAAAATTGCATTTTTCACAATCAGAAATTTCACAAATAGGACACAAAGCAGAAATACCCTGTGTTGTCCACCAAAAGTTATTACATTTGAGGTCTGTTTTTAATCCCATTTGTATTAAACTATTTTGAAAATAAATGCATTTTAATGCAAATCTTTCATTAGCCTCATTTCATTACTAGTTTAAACCTGTCTGAGTCAGAGTAACCCGGTTGGACACGGTGGGGTTTCTGCTGCTGGGACTCTGTATGAAAGGTGCTGGCCACAACTTCCACCAGTAAATAGTGGCTTCGAACTGCCGACCTTCCTTTACCAGTCCAGGCTCTTTAATCCTTCACCCTCAAAAGTGTTTGAATCCCAAACTCTAAGCAGAAATAGCAGTATCCTATCCTGGAGGCCTAGCCATTATTTCTCCCTCTTTTAAAAACTTGAATTGTCCTCAGATTGAATCCAAACCACGGTGACTGCAAGTCTTTCAGAGTAGACACGGGGTTCCCTGCGAGTTCTTAGTTCTCAGAAGTAGATCACACCAGGTCTTTCTAGCACAGGGAAATGGGTTGGGTTCAAATCACAAGCCTTGGGTTAATAGTCAAACACTAAACTACGTGTGTCCCCCTATGAATCTTAATGATGAATCTAAATGGAATCTATGTCCCAAGCACTGTAAAAGATTTCCTCCCAATATTTATGGCTTGTTTTATTGACACAGGGCCATGCAACTTATGGCCTACTGGTCTAGCACTCATTTGGAAAGGTTGTGTTGTTTTATTCACTGTACATGATAGAACAGCTATTCCTCATCCGGAGTGCTTGGTAATACCTAAGATTACCACTGGGAGCAGCAGCAGCTACAATGAGCTACAATTTTGTCCTATGAATCAAACCAGGACAATGGGATAGAATCACAGTGTGTCATTCTTCAATTTGGTACAATAAAGATGGTCAAACCCCTTACTGGTTATTTGATAAAACCTGCCCTCATATTATTCACCAGATTTTTACCTTATAATTTTTGCTTCTTCTAATTCAGTTGGTTTCTATTTATTCACTTCATTTTCTTGTTCTAAATAGAGAATTAATTATCTTTTAAAATAACATTTCTGCTAACACCAGATTTTGTAATAGTAATTATTGACTTAAAATGGCATTTGGCTACTCTCCTATCTAATATTAAATGGAAAGTCACTTTGTCCTGATTTTTTTTTATAGGATTTGCTAACTGCACTGTCTCTACCAGGTAAACAATTGGGATTTAGTCAATTTAAAGAAAAGGCATGACTTATAGTACTTTGTTTTTTTAAATTTAGTGTAAGTTTTATGGGCAAATATCTACCTTCCAAATTAAATACGCAAAAATGTACTTTCTCTTTCTCATCAACATTGCATATGTTGAATTTATTGAGCTATCTATTGTACCATAAACACTACTGAATAATAAAATGATTTTGGTTTTATCATACTTGGTACACAAAAATAAAATATGATTTTATAAAAAGAAAAATAAAGCTCTGTTCTTATCACTTTTCTGGAAGAAATCATAAACATAACTACAAAGCATCCACTTATCATTAATTAGCATCCCTTCAGAGTTCAACTGAGTATAGGCCCTACTTTGAAGTCCAACATAACTGCCCCCTTACCAGCCTTTCTTCCAAACAAGTAGCTTTGAGAAGAAGCTGACTCACCAGGGACAGTTAAAGGAGACCTCATGGTTCAGTGTGTTAAACCTTGGAACGCTACTGCAAGGTTGGTCATTCCAACCTCCCAGCTACTTTGCTGGAGAAAGATGAGGCTGTCTGAGCCCATAAAGAATATAGTCCAGCCTGTTCTACAGACAGGTTTTACCCTGCCCCATGGGCTCTCTGTGAATCAGGATCTGCTCCGGAGCAGTGAGACACTGATTGGCCTCTGGGAGTCAACATGGGGAAGGCCCTACAAAAGCAAAAGAGTTCAAGCTGGAAACACAGATGCCTGTGTCCAATGCACACCGAGAGATGGGCACAGAGGTGCTTGTGTCTGGGGTCTTAAAGGCTTGAAGGTGAACAAGCGGCCATCTAGCTCAGAAGCAAAAAAGCCCACATGGAAGAAGCACACCAGCCAGTGCGATCACAAGGTGCCAAAGGGACCAGGTATAAGGGATCATGCCAAAAAAAAGTTATGTGAGTGTGTGTATATATATATATATATATATATATATATATATATATATATGTATGTATGTATATATATATGTGTGTGTGTGTATATATATATATATGTGTGTGTGTGTGTGTGTGTGTATATATATATATATATATATATATATATATATATATATATATATATACCATATTGAATGAAGGGGGAAGTGCAGAGTGGAGACCCAAGGCCCAAGTGTCGGCCAATGGAAATCCCCTTATAGAGGGGTTTAGGAGAGGAGATGGGTCAATCAGGGTGCGAGGTAGTACCGATGAAGAACACAGCTTTCCCCCAGATCCTGGATGCTTCCTCCCCGCAACTACCATGATCCGAATTCTACCTTGCAGGGCTGGATAGGGCAGAGGCTGTACACTGGTACATATGAGGGCTGGAGGCACAGGGAATCCAGGGTGGATGATACCTTCAGGACCAAGGGTGTGAGGGGCGATGCTAGGAGAGTGGAGGGTGAGTGGGTTGGAAAGGGGGAACTGATTACAAGGATCCACATGTGACCTCCTCCCTGGGAGAGGGATGGCAGAGAAGGGGGGGAAGGGAGACTCCAGATAGGGCAAGATATAACAAAATAACGATGTATAAATTACCAAGGGCACATGAGGGAGGGGGGAGCGGGGAGGGAGGGGAAAAAAAAAGAGGACCTGAATCTAAGGGCTTCAGTGGAGAGCAAATGCTTTGAGAATGCTTGGGGCAGGGAATGTATGGATGTTCTTTATACAATTGATGTATGTATATGTACGGATTGTGATGGGTTGTATGAGTCCCTAATAAAATGTAAAAAAATAAGAGAGGAGATAAAAAAGAGAAAATGATTAGGGCAAAGAATGTACAGATGTGTTTTATATAATTGATGTATGTATATGTATGGACTGTGATAAGAGTTGTATGAGCCCCTAATAAAATGTTAAAAAAAAGCAATATACATCTCTTAATTTACTACACATAATCACTCTATTTTTGGCAGTAAAAAATAGGGATTTTATTGTCCTATATAGTCTGAATGTTTTGTCGAATACCTCACACTACCCACAAGTAGAGCACAGGCTACATGAGATCAGCAACTAACTGCTTTACCGCTATACTCCCAGCCTCTTCCAGAAAGACCAGCTCATGGCAGGAGCCCAACAATGAATTTGAAAAGTGAATAGATAGTTAAAAATATGTACAGTATTCAACTTGACAATCTGACACTGTCATAAGACATTCAATATTTATTCTGGATTCCTGAGTTATATTTACATAAATAAGACATTCATGTATTTTGACAATGTAGACTAGTTTTCCATATTTATTGTTTTATTATGTACTGCTACTAAGGACATTGAGAACAGTTTCCCAATCACTCACTCACTGCCATCATGTCAATTCCAACTCATAGCAACCCTATAGGACAGGATAAACGTGCTTCTGTAGGCTTTCAAGACTATGTTCTTTATGGGGATAGAAGGCCTCATCTTTTCCCTACCTAGCCATTACATATATATTTACTTTATTTACACATGAAGTGTGTCATTCTATGTTATTAAGTGATGCTTGACATTCTTATTTTAGATAGCAGGAACTCAATAGAATGCATGCCATGATATGGACTTGTATAATCTCTGAGTGGTACGAACTCCTACTGCGGAATCATTGATAGGCGTTCTGGATGCTAAGGCAGACAGACAGATCAGTGAACTCTTTAGGATTCCACATGTGAACAGCACAAGGATGACAATCCATGTCCCTATTCTTCAGCCAACTCTGCCATCATCAAAAAGAATCGCCTCCTTGTTTCAACTCTAATTTGTCAGATTCTGGGATTGCTCCCTGTCTA
This sequence comes from Tenrec ecaudatus, assembly GCF_050624435.1. Lineage (NCBI taxonomy): Eukaryota > Metazoa > Chordata > Mammalia > Afrosoricida > Tenrecidae > Tenrec > Tenrec ecaudatus. Next base: position 24,114,177 of record NC_134539.1, on the reverse strand, counting down.
CCAAACTGCTTTTTACAATAATGGCAAGTGAAAGGATTTGGACTCTACTGTGACTGAGGCGTTGATCAGTTTCACACTCAATATAGCTCTAGGCTCTGCTTTATGATATTTTAAGAGACGTGAAACAACTTTTTTTAAAAATCAGTATGCTTTTTATTCACTACTGAATCCTTTTCTCAATGTTGCTCTCACTCATACGGTACAACAACAAGCAAAGCCCTATATGCAAACTTCACTTAGTCCTCAGTTCCCGAACCATCTTCATCTTGACTAAGCTGGAAATAAAGAAGGCTCATGTGTCTCCTCATCTGACGCAAGCACCCAAAGCCAATCACGAAGACTGTTCTTCAGGCATGTCTTGTTAAGGTGTTTTTAACCACCTCTGAGAGAACTGTTTCTCAGAAACTACTCTAATTTAATACAAGAGGAACAACATTCCCAAGATTTCCAGTCTTTCCATTGATTTGAACCTTCTCTAGAGATCGTTCAAAATTTCTAGAATCAAAAATTCCATTTTCTACCAGGTGAGTAAGATCCCAATTAAACTTCCAGGTTGATCTCTTAGCCTTCTTGGGACCTAGCATGAGCTCAGATGAAACAATTCATAATTCTTATGTGCCTTATAGTAATAGACAAAAGGATCTAGTGCCTCAAGCGCATGCCTATTAACAACAAACGGAGAAGCGAATGAATGAATGAATGAATGAGCAAATGAATTAATTGAGAACTGGTTCAAGCGAGTACTTGATGCTGAAATGGGTGGGGTGGCCATTATTAAAAGAGCCAAAGAAATAGCATGAGCTTCCTGCGACACCCCCATATTCTCTCCTGTCAGTCTGTGATGATGGCACATGGCTGGTGATGAGTTACCTCTACAGAGCAGTTCTCTTGAAAAGATGCGATGGTTTGTAAAGCTAGTAATTACCGTAAGCATCATAAACACTCATTCACCAATTTAAGCATTAAAGAGCCTTCTGCCAAAATTCCGTATTTTATTTGATATAAGAATTCAGGTCCCTAATTTAATTATTTTAATGCATATGCATTCATAAAATGACATTTCTGTACTTTAAAACTTATTATGTAAATAAGTACAAACATACATGATGTCCAATATAATCTACCAACTTAATTCAGAAGTCTTTTAAAAAGTTCAGTCTTTCATATGTCATGGTATGTTTTAACAGAACTCAACCAACTAATGTGTTACATGTGGCCTATCATCTACGTAACAATAATACATGGCATAATGTCCACTACATATTTTGCATTCTGTGTTGTTTAAAGTGATTTCACATATATGATATCAATTGAAGTGACTTGAATAGAATTAAATCATTTGTGTATAATGGAGAGAAAGCCCAAAACCAGATTTTTAGGCTTAACATCTATAAAAACTATGTCCTAAACTGAGCTAAAAATCTATTTAGAAATTTATAGATTATCTCATATGTCTCCTAACTGTTGGGGATTAAATATGTTTATCTATTATGTAATTAAGTTGTTTCCAATAAGACTAGAATGTCATGGGAAGCAAACTTGGAAAGACCTTGTCCAAAAGGTTCTGTTTTCCATTGCAAATTAGAAAGTTTTGTCTATGCTAAAATCTTGTAGTTATGGAACAATAACCTTTTGCTTTACAGATATGTTTTCATCTAGTAAATTCGTCTCATCTCTACTTCTTTCCTTTGCTTATGAACTTCATATTTTGAGATCTAAGCTGAAAGTATACACTATCATCTCACTCTGTTCTTTTCCCTTATTATCTGTCCCGGTTATTAGTTTTTCTGGCCAACCATTTTTATTTCTTCAGCAGACACACTTTGGAACTTCTAGCAATAACTTAATGTGATGGTTCAGGCTGCACTGTGTTAACAGTGGGAGAACTTGGGAATTGCTGTGATAAAATAGGGAACTGTCATACGGCATTCACCTCAAAAGGGTGGACATTTTACTTCCAGAGAGAGAATTTTCAACGGCTTGTCTTTTAGTTCATCATCTGGTTGGAGCTTGCATGTTGCTGTGATGCTGGAAACCGTGACATTAATACTAGAGTGGAACAAGTAATCAGAAGAGTTGGTCTGTGTGAAGAAGAATATGATATCATCTTTGGAGGGAAACTCATGAACAGCCAGCAATATGCGGAGATTACAACCTCACTCGCTGAAGGTGCTAGCATGTGAGACACAGAAGGAAATGACTGCCCTTCAGCATAAAACATTTTTCAAACCTTCACAACTGGTCCAATAAATATCAACATAATACACAGAATATTGAAATTACAAGGAATGTATTTGACTTTGAACCACGATAACCTTTGTAGAGGGAACAAGAGGAAGTGCTTCAACAAGATCATTAACACGGTGTCTGCAGTGACGGGCCAATGAAACCGTTGTGCGGGTGGTGTAAGACTGGGCAGTGTGCTGCATTGCTCTGTTGTGCATCGGGCCCCTCTGAGACAGCACTGACTCGACAGTGCCAAACAACAAAGATAACGATCAACAACCACACAAGCAGCAGGCAAGTGAGTTACCACATGGCCCGAAGCAGCTGCAAAGTGTCTTTAAAGTATCCCCTAAAAGCAAAGACGTCACCTTGAGGACCAAGGTACACCTGACTCAATAGATTTTCCTGCACATCATCTACATGCAAAACTGGACAACGCATAAAGAAGACTGAAGATGAATGGATGCATTTGAAATGGTGTGTTGGTCGAGATGTTGAATGTACATTGGATTTCCAGAAGAATGAACATCTGGCTTGGGAGAAATAGAGCTGGAATGCTCCTCGTAAGCGAGGATGATTAGACTTTGTTTTACACACATTGATAATGTTCTCTCGTGGGACCAGGCTCTGGAGAAGAGCTCAGGCTTGGTAGACCATCAGGGAAAAAGAGAAGGGTCCTCACGAAGATGGATTGACACAGTGGCTCAATCATAGGAGCAGGGTGAGATGAACAGAGCACACAACCAGCAAGTGGTCTCGTCTGTTGTAGATAGGCACCTTCTAGGTCCAAACGAACTCTACACAACCTAACAACAACCACAACAAGAATTGTAAAGTAGAAATAAGCTTCTTAGAGCTAGAATTTCTACACTGTATGTAATCAATCATATACTTAGTGATTTCATAATCATACCTCTGAGGTTTCTTTACAGTATAGTGTTCGATTTATCTCTTAAAACTTTCACAAGTACTTGCCTTTTCTTTATCGGTCATTGTTACCTTAACTGTGAGATTGGAAGAGGGATACAGTTTATACAGCTGACTTACATCTACCAGCACATGACATCCATTGAGAGTCGTCTCTAGGGGAGAAGTGGTTACGCGTTGGGCTGACGTGTGAAAGGTCAGCAGTTGGAAACCACCACCCACCCCATGAGAGTAGGATGGGCTATCTTCTCTGTAGAGTTACAGTCCTAGAAATTGTCAGGGGCACTTCCACCCTGTCCTATAGCGCCACTGTGATTCCGCATTGACTCAATGGCAGTGGATGGGTTTTGAATTTTAGGAGGCCTAGCAAGCAATTTTATTACTATAACTACTGGCCTAGAAAGTTTGAAAAAAACAGATAATAATTTCACTTCAGAGGAATTTTTCTTTAGAGGCAATTACTGTAGCTCATAGAATTTGAAAATATTTTTTCATTTTAAAATTAGTGGGGATTTACCATTCAGATAATCAACTTTGCATTCAACAGTTTCAACTATGAATCAAAACTCCCATTAGTTTACCTTTCTCCCACTCCTTGGTTTCTCTTCTCTCTCTCTCATCCGTTAAACATTTTGTCAGAAAAAGCAAAGACAGGCAATAGATCAATCACCTTAAAATTAATTTTAAAAATAAAACTAGACCAATATCTCACCCTAAAATCTCCCTAAAAAGTATTGTTTTCGTGGTTGTGGTTGTAGTTTGGTGCCACAAAGTCAATCCCAACTCTTAGGGACACTCTCTGTGCACAAGAGAGTCATAATATCTATGATCATTATTATTTTTTACGATATTATACTTCCCAGTATTTATTTTATAAGAAACAAATAGACACATGTGGCAAATATGCAAATATGTGCATAGATGACATAGTTTGAAGGCTATTTTAGCACTCTTTTAGTTGGTGATATAAGAGGTGTGGGGGGAGGTCAGATGCTTAGAGACATCCTCCCTGAAGACAGTCACCAGACTAAGGGAGGCCCTGCTCCCTGCTGTTAAGGACAATGGACAGGCCTGCAGTCATTGACCTGGTTCATGTAGTTGGGGCTTACACCCTACTGATAATGGTTCCTATGGAGATCCAGAGAACAGATCAAACCATCTCTTCACATCCAAAGTTAGGCTGCCATCCTGTATCTAGGATCCGCCCATCTTGTCACATGTATACCCCCAACTCCTCCTCTTCCTATTGCGTGTATGTCCCTAGACCACTCCCTCTCATTGCTGTATAACCTGTAGTGCAACCCCTTCCTGTGACGTATGTCTACCTATAATTAGTGGGCTTGCATGCTCCAATGGTATATAGGTCTGGGTTAGCAATAGTATATAGGCCTCTCTTGGCGCCTCCCTTGACCTCTCTTTGGTTTCCCCTCTCCTCTCACTTCCTTGCTCCCGTGTTCCCTTTCCCCTTGGCCTCCTTCCCTATCCCCTTTTCCAAGTGGACCGCCACATGGGGCTGAGGTGAGCATACTGCCATGAAATATGTCTGACTCCATTATTTGACTATCTTCTATCTCTCATGCTCTCAATGACTTTAATATAATAGTTATATCTCTCAACTGTACAATTGTGCTAATTAAACTCATGATTAGTGGTGGGGAGCTTGGAACCCCATCCTCCATCCACAATGGGATCAATGGATAGAAGAGTTGTGTTTAGAAAACTGAGATGCTATTTTGGTTGAGACACTAATAAACTGTGACTTGATATAAAGTAGATCACAATTGTATCTCTCAGTTCTTAATCCACAAATTGGGATTAGACAAATGTCCTGGAAGACTGCTCTTGTAGTCCTAAAACTGGGGTACATACATACCCAACATTAAAATTATAGGATCTGTAACAGAAATAATAAACAACAAATCAAACTCATAGCCATCAAGTTAGCTCCAATGCTAAAATTTCCAAGGCTATAAATCTTTATAAAATAGTCTCATCTTTCTCCCACCATGTGGATTTGAACTCTAGGAGTTTGAACTGCCGACCTTGTGGTTAACAGTCTATCCACAACCCACAGTGCCAATAGGGCTTCTCAGTATATTTAATAGGAAAAGTATATGTATTCCGTTAAATTGTGGCATCCTACTAGGTCACATTCCTCAAAAGAAAGATTTCCCAGAGTACTTAACTTTGAAAGACATTAAATGCATATTTTAAAGTTCTATTAATAGAAATGTCTATTGTTAAACTGCTATGTTTTCAGATAGTAATATTTCCAAGATATTTAATACAGCAATTATTTTCTACTTATAAACTCAAAAAAGACACATTCCTTAATCTAACCTTCAATATTATTTGCTCCAATGTCATATAGAGGGATAGAAATAGATTTCCTCAATTGTTCATTTAAACCTGCTTTTTAGGTAGAAAACATAGATGAAGGTAAATTGCTAAAACACTACCTCCAGGTTCAAACATGTCTGCAACCAGTGGGTGGCTGCAGACAAGCTTACTCAGTGCCCCTGTGGGACACCCTCACAATACAAAAGGTCCCCTCAAAACAAGGGCATGCCAGGCTGTCTGCTGGCTCAGTGAATTCAAGAGAGAGGCTACTTCAGAAGGTCCTGACTGGTCCGGGGCTCCTGAATAGGAAATCCTGATAGATGTTTTCAAAGGGTACAGGGTGATTTTGAGGGCTTTTGATGGAGAAATTTTAAGAAAATTAGAAACTGCATTGGTGAGGAAAAAGACCAAACAAGGACGTTTTCCCAAGAATGTTTGTTTTTGTGTTCTACTCTATAATTAGGTACCTATTCATTCTTCAAGGATTCTAAAGAATTTCAGTGGGGAACTTTTCCCATTCAGTCTACAGTTCTGGACCTCCCCCTTCGGATTTATCTTTGTGTGAATGAAAAAATGGGGCAGGACCTCTCAGCGTAATTCTGGGAAGTGCTGCATAGCTGGCCATCCTGCTAGGCAAATCTTCAGTCCAGACAAAGAATGTATCCAGGGACAGGGGCTTCCCGATTGCTATTTTCTTAAAATACAGGTCTCTGTAATTTTGGAGCAATAACTTTTTACTTACATTTTTATTTCCCCTTCTTAATATTCTAGTGTCTTAAACAGTAAATATGCATTGGATAAGGAGCTCCTTTCTTTTCACAAATCACCAGTCACCTACACACACACACACACACACACACACACACACACACATTTCCTCTTCCACACAATCACAAACACGCATGGTTATTCACATATTAATGTTCAGGTGCTATTCTAAGGAGCTTGCTACTGAGCATTGCAGAGGTATTAAGGTTTGAAATAATTTAGAAAACTTCTTTCTAGTAAAGATTTTGCCCCTACCCCCACCTGTAAGATATCAAGTCAGAGATATCAAGTCATTAATTATCCTGAGATATTATGAGGGAATCATTCCGTTTTTCTTGGGATTCATTTTATAATAATCACAGATACAGAGAAGGCAAGCCTTTCCTATACTCGTAAATCCAAAAGTGGGAATGAGATTGAGAAACACTAGTAGAACAACAGATAGCTATTGAAGTTCACCGATTAAATCAATAGCAACCTGATTTTTAAAATCTGTCAGTTCATTTAAATTATTTTCTATCATTGTTGAATTAAATGTAAAGGTACATCTGTCACCATGATAGTTGTCACCTCAATTTTACATATCCTAGAAAAATATCTTATAAGAATGTGAGAATTTAGAGTTGGATAGTATGTGCCTAGCATTTTCAAAACTTCAGTTTCTAAGATTCAATCTGAATCACATAGATACTCCCACAAAGTGCCAGGTATGAAAAATCTAACTTGTGGTATACCTATTATCAAAGGGATAATCCATGATATTGCATATCCACTAAAACACCTGTACTGTGTCACTGTGTGATTCATTATAAAAGATATTTTGTTTCATGTTATTCTATTTAAAAGCAGGAATAATGAATCTTTTCTTACATTTGTGTTATCAGAGTTTTATCACAGATGATTCAACACAACAGCTGAACAAAAATCCAGACATCTGATTCCACAGTGACACTGTATGTGTCTGTGTGTATGGGTGGGGATGGGGGGGGGTAATCTTATATAAGTTATCCAGGATAGGAGTAAATTAACAGGGAGACATATTCATTCAAGGTCAAACCTGAAAATAAAACCTTCTACTGAAAAAACATCACAGAGAAACTTGAAGGTTTTAGGATTATGGAAAAGAGAAGTCCGAAGGATGAAAACCTTTTACTGTCTGCAAAACTAAAGCAACAACTACAACCAACAGCTATTACCATAAAAATAATGTGTAATGAAATTACTAATTAGGCATCAAGGTGGTTTAGCAGTGAAAGACACCTAAGAGCTGGCTCCCAGAACAATAAAAACTCCAAAAATCAACCATGGTCATGGCGTCTTTTTCAATTCCCTGGGACCTGCATTGGTTTCTTAAACACTAACTCTTCACAGGAGCAAAGAACCCATGTTTCTGCAGAGGAGACATGGATGAGCTTGGATCATACACCGTGTGGTGAGCTGCTCCATCCCTAAACCACAGTGTCAGCAGGAGTCTTTTCCAGAACCATAGATCAGTCAGAGTTTAGTGGGCTTTCTTTTTTTACCCCATCTATGTAAATCTATATAACACCATCAACAAGGATTTTCATAGGCTCCATTTCAATAGAAAATCACATAATATTTGGCATTGATGTATAGTCTTCACATTTAATCTTTGATACCTATGAAGGAGCTTCAACACATTCATGATGAAATATTTTTAAATCGAAATTTTTTCCATGAACTTTTTGAAGCTTTCTTGTATAAGCCTTCTCTGTTCTTTGCTCATCTCTAACAGTGCTTCGTGAAGACTTTTAGAAAGTATTGAGCATAATATGTATGGTATATAGACACATGTTCAGGAGTTTGGGGCTAGACGAACAGGAGAGCTAAATTAGTAGCCTTATAAGGTTGCAGATGCCTTCTATAATAATCTAGCAGCATAAACGTATAAAACACAATATTTTAAAAATTAAGATACTTAATAGTTACAAGAAAAGTCTTGATATGTTTTCCTGACCAATGCCCAACCAAAAATATAACATACACTTTCCCTGTCATTTCTTTATGACATTTCCCCACTTAGCACTAATATGGCATGTTTCAGGAGTCAACATTCCCAAAGATAACCTTAGTAAAAGAAAATTATTAATAGATATATTTTAAGACATAAAAGGTACTCAAAGTATTCTCTACATGACACTCCAGTAATTATTTATGGCGAATGGATTTGTGAATCTTTTCTGACAAGTAAATTCTTGAGCACACAACTTCCCTCTTTAGTATCAGCCTCCCAAAGCTTAAAACATACATGGTGACCTTATGACCTTAATGCCCAAGATGGATGAGTTCTAACTCGGATCAGTGGATCAACCCCTACATCGGGGAAGTCTCGTGTGTGCTTCTTCAGCTAACAATGGAATCCAGGGCAACACCATCAGCTGCTTCATTGCTATCTTGCTGCATCTTGTGGGAAACAAATGACAACTCAATCTACCCGGATTTCCTACCCTGGTCTACCCACAATGGCTCCAGGGATTCAAATCTCAGGATCTTGCCCAATTTTTCATTGAAAGACATCAGTTTATTTGTGTATTTCACTTTATGTTTTTAGGTATCCCAAGATATATTTTTAAATTCAAATGACTATGCTCTACTTCTTTGTGTTCATTTTATGGAATCTCCATCACACTTAGTTTCCTCATCTCAAGAACAATTCTCATGAAAGACATTCACTATCTTGTATTTCTACACTAAGCTAGCTCCATTCTGAACATACGTACATATGTGCATATTATTATGAAATGGTGATGAACAATTCTTAGACAAAACTTCTAAGACTAACCTAGACAGTTACAAGGGAAATCCTTTTAAACATTAAAAGAGTATTAAAATTCCTACTTATACCTGGAGTAATTGAAAATAAATAATAAATTTAGCTGACCTTTCCTAAACTTTACCTATCCTTGAGCTGTTCGAATACTGCACACTTAAATATGCTTGGCAAACCATGCGTTTCTTTGTATTTATTTATGCAAAATCAAATTTCCATATTTCAAAAAAGAAAACAAGTCAAAGAGTATTCTCGCCACTAATTCTTCAATCTAAAAAATACTTCCTCATTTCATCATGAAGTGCGGTCACTCTGGAATAAGCTTCTTCGCTGTGGGGAAGGGTGACCACCGTCATGAAAAGGTCTGTAGAGGGAGAATGGAAAGAGGCTTGGGACAAATAAAGACAGGAATGATAAACCATGAGAGAGAAAAAATAAAAGAGCTATTAGTAAAAATATAATCTAGAGAGCCACAGCGTTCAAGGAAAGGTATTAAATATGAAATGCTCATCATTTTCTTAATCATCAGTCAGAGCTATGTATCTCTGACCTTCAGGTTATTTGAATGAGTTGTATCCCCAAACTGAGAACACTGCGACTGCATCTTTGCCCAACTCTGCCTTCAACAGCGGCGTCCTATGTGGTAGCTTCAGCCGAGTCGGAGGAGGAGGATGTGGCCCTGGGAATTGAGAACTGTGACAAGGAAGGGTCCCTTCCTCTCTGGAAAGACACGCTTTCTCGTACTTTTTCTGCACATTACTGAGATGTGGCTGAAGAGATCTGGAGCACATGGGAAAATTACACTCACTAACTGAAGAAATGCCACTAGAGGCTTTCATGCAGCGGAGGAAACGGCATATAATACATAAATTCCAAAGTTATTACCTGATACTGTCTTCAGTCAAATGATTATAGAATAGAAAAATACTGGCAGTGTTTATTTAATTTTAAAAGTAGTGTGCACAAAAAGAAAAGGTGAGCGCCTAGAGTGAAAGTGATCAAGTGCGAGGATTTTTACTTCTTATGATTAATAAGACTCCAAACTGGAGTCATGACTTTTCCTTCACAGAGTTTTACCACCTTGTTTTCCCCTTGCTATAATGACCCATTCATTCACATTAATCTATACTTCTGCTCCTCCGGTTCAGAAAATGTGAAATGTGCTTTTGGAAATAAAGTTTTACTAGTGAGTGTGAAGTAATTGGTTTCTTCTTGTCAACCTTTTAAACAAGAGAAATAAAAGGACAGGGCAGAGTGAAATTATCTAGGCAATTGAACCTGAATGGTCATACTTGGAATTAGTATTGTTAGGTGACTGTGAAGATAAAATCTCCAGCTTTGAAAAATTTGTATTGTAAAATGGTTTCCTTATCAGCAAGGTTAATGAAGATGTCAGCAAATGGGATGAGGTTTTGCCAAATGGGATGACTTTCACCTCCAATCCAACTTGGAAAAGGTGTTAATCAGTATATTCATCTTATCAGCAGCTGAGGAGAATTCGGAAGTGACCATTTCTGCTCTTCATTAGAAAACTCTGAAAAGATAATTATTCTCAAAATCCATACTATCTGTCCTCGGTAACAATTCTCTTGCTGAAGTAAAGCCTTTTTGTAAAGCAAAGGGAAAGATGGATAAGTGGGCAAGAGAGAGCTCCGTGAGAAATATGTAAACACAAAAACAGGTAAACTACATTTCAGGTTTTCTGAAATATCTAGGAACTAACATAGGCCAGTGTGTCTCCTGGACATAATCATAGAAACAGAAGCATGAAGCAAAGCCATTAGTTGAACAGGACCCACCATCACAATGGCAAACTCCATGCATGTTTGAAAATTTCAAGTTATGGAAAAGGAACAAAGTTTACTGTGACAGAGTTTGCTGCTCTGAATTTTACTATCTAATCTATTAGCCTGAATATAAAAGTGATTAACAACCCCTACCTCACACTGTATATTTAAAAAGGAAAAAAAACTGCAATAAGACTTCAAACTTATTTCCTAGGTAAAACAATAGAGTTTCTTGAACATAAAGCAAAACATATGTCTGACCTATGTAAATCAAATATGTTTAATAAAATACAGACACATTCAACCGGGAAGAAAAGAACTGAAAATGTGGATTTTATTAATATTAAAAAGTCTGTCCATAAATACTCAATATTAAAAGAGTGAAAAAGAAAGTTACACAGCATAGTTGAGTTACATGAAAGGAGTCCTAATAGAATCTGAGTTTATACAATTCAGTGATAAAAAGATAAAAGTTAATTTTAAAAATGGATAAAGGTTTAAATTGATATGTCACAAAATATAGTATTCTGGTTGCCCATATGTATGTGAGTAACATTCAACGAGACCAATTCCAGATATGAACATTAGAACACAGTGAGACTCTACTACACAACAGCGCCAAGAAATACACTAAACGTCTGACAATACCAAGGGTATGTGAGATTTGGACATACGTGGAATTCTCATTTACTGCTCACATAAAATGTTTTTTATACTGGTAATGCAAGCATACACTGAAACAACTGTTGTGAAAAATGGAAGCATTTACCAATATTAAATATGTTACACTCTTTGAATACTCTACCAACCAGGATGATTGCAGAAGAAATAAAGCCTTTGGATTATGTTCTTGAAGAAGGATATTGCATTAGTCTGGTTAAATTAGAGAAACAAATTCATAAACACGCATATGTATATATAAGGGAGAGGTCTCTATATAAGAGGAATTGACCATTGAGAAAACATTCCAAACCAGTCCAGCCCAAGCCCCTAGGTCTGATATTAGCCCATTTGCCTAATACTAATCTATGAAGTCCTCTTCAGACTCACAAAACACATGCAATGAAGCCAAAGTAGAATGATCATCAGCCAGTTGAGTAGAAAGTCTTTGGGTCCAGTGGTGTTGTAAACATCTCAGTGCTGGCAGGGGTCTCTCGCTGGCTTCTTTGCCTTCCGAGGTCTGGTTGCGTCCATGTGGCTTGTCTTCTGCAATGTTTCCAATGGACTAGCAGAGAAAGAGAGGTGTTTTCTGCCTCCAAGGAGGAAGTACCAGATTTCCCAGAATTCTCAGGAGAAGGCCATGGCCACACAGAAGTCTCATTGGCTATCTCCAGATTGACAGCCTAGACTCCACCCCTACTCTCTTCATCCTTACATTGACACCAGAATAGTTGATTGCCACAGATATTGAAATGTCCATGGCTGCCAAGAGAGCACATGAAGCTCTCTTGTTAGGAATACAGTTAAAATGCTCTTTTGAAGTGAGGATTGGGGACGTCACCTCACATACACGGACATGGTATGTGGAGGAACCTGACTCGTCTCTGAAAAGCAGGTCATTTTGCTTGGTGAACTAGATTGTCAGTGACAAAGAGAAGACCCTCCAGGAGATGGAAGGACACAATGGCTACAACAATGGGCTCGAAGGGAACACCAATGGGAGGAACGCAAGGGACTAGGCAGGGTTCCCTTTAGCAGTCTACAGCGTCGGGATGAGTCAGAACCTTGTGAGCGACACCTAACCACGGCAACAGACCTGCAAGTCCACACGAATGCTTATGTCACCAACACTGGTATAAGTGTTAACAAAAATACAGCTGGAAGAATGCTCTTCTCAGGGCTGTTCGCCATATTTCTCAACCACAACAATCAAATCCTGGTATATTAAGTAATAAAATACTACAAAGCAAAATTAGACAGTAAATGATTAATAAATGCAACAGCATGACAATTTCACAAAAGATTGATATAAAAATAGGGAACACTTCCATGTATATCAAATCAAGAAGAAGAAAAAACTAAAGTACAAGAAAATGGAGAGCAAATGTTTTGAGAATGATGAGGCAATGACTGTACAAATGTGCTTTACACATGGATGTGTGTAGGAATTGTGATAAGAGTTGTATGAGCCCCCAATAACATGATTTAAAAGTAATAAAAATAGTGGGGGGGATGGGAGAAGGAAAACAGAGGAGCTGATCCCAAGGGCTCATTGGAAAGTAAATGTCTAGAAAGAACGATGGAATATATGTACTAATATGTTGGATACTAGTAATGTATGGATTATAACAAGAGTTGTAAGAACCCCCAATAAAATGATTTTTTAAAAGAATATAAGTCAGAATAGTGCCTATTTCTGTCAACAAGGTTGGAAGCAGGGACAAACAGGTCAATTGGGGATTAGTTGGTGATGTCACATATTTTGATCTAGGATCTGCTCACATAGATATGTCCATCTTGCAAATATTGAAATGCAAAAATATAGGAACTTTCTTTATATTTCAAACTTAAAATACCCACTAAATTTTAAGAACACAGGTTCAAAAAATTGTAGACATTTAAGAGATGTTAAAAATTGTTGGATAATTTTATTGGAAAACTTTCTTGCTGTTGTTGTCAGGTGCCACATTGTTTTCCCAATTCACAGTGACCCAACAATCATCAGAATAAAACACTGCCCGGTCTCGTTCCCTCCTCACCAGTGTTTTCTTGTTGGAGCCTATTGTTGCAGCCACTGTGTCAATCCATCGTGTCAAGGGTACTGCCCTCTTCTTTACTAAGCGTGATGTCCTTCTAACGTGCCACAGTGAGATCAAATCTCTCCATCCTTGACTCTAAGAAGCATTCTGGCAGTAAATGTCCCAAGAACAGATTTTGGGGGGCAGTAAATAGTACTTTAAATATTCTGCACCAGCACTATACTTCAAATGCATCGATTCTTCTTTAGTTTCCTTATTCAATGCCCAACTTTCGCATTCATATGAGGCAATTAAAAATACCATGTGGGGGTCAAGCACACGTTAGTTTTCAAAGTAATCTGTTTGTTTTTCACCATTTAAAAGAGCTTTGTTAAAAAACAAAAACAAAAATAAAATAAATAAATAAATAAAAATAAAAGAGCTTTTGTGCAGATTTGCCCAATGCAAGGCATTGTCCTCAGATCTCTCTATTGCTTCAGCGACATTGATTGTGTGTCCAAGCATGATGAAATCCGTGAAAACTTCCATCTTTTCTGTTTATCATGATGATACCTAGTGGCCCAGTTGTAAGGAGTTTGGTTTACTTTACAGTGAGTTTTCATCTATACCAAAGGCTGAAATCCTTAGGAAACTTTGGAAGAAAATTATTAAAATGTAAAATATTGATATTTTCCTTTTGGAAAAAAATATGAGAATGATATTTGAGGACCTGATGTTAAATATCTTGAATGTGATCGTGAATATTGTGGCTATACAGAAGAATATCCCTGTAAGAAAATCCAATGCTAAATTATTTAAATTCTAAAATATAATAGTTCTGTGTTTGGTCTATGACTATAACTAGATGAACCTCACTTAAATTTGCAAAATTTTCATGGTGCCCAGAAAATTCTTTGAAGTCAGAATACTGCTGCCCTATTCTCAGTTCATTTATTCTTACCGAACATTTTATTTCCTTATTATTTAGCACTCATGAGTGAGAAGACAAAAGAACCTAATTTATCCAAGAATATTTCTGGGATAAGAAGTGGCTATTAGATCTTAAACTATCAAGCTTTGGCCAATTAAATTTAGTTGCTTCTAAAATATGTCATAGAATTTTATAGCTGAATCTGTTTATATATGCTCTTGTCATGAAACTGAGGCTTTACAAAGGAGGTACACAAAGGGAAAATTAGTTTGAATGAATTCTATATATGCCCTGAATCACTTGTGGGTCACAATCCCTTTGGGCACCGAATGACCCTTTCACAGGGGTTGCCCGATTCATAACAGTACCAAAATGACAGTGATGAAGTAGCAATGAAAATAATTGAATGGTTGGGGGGTGGTCACAACATGAGGAACTATATGAAAGGGTCATGGCCATAGGCAGGTTGGAAAGCACTGCTCTATATGGTTTCTGTGCCTATAAATCCTTACGGGGCAGAAAGCCTCAGCTTTGCTCCATGAGCGCTGACATGGTGAGTGGGCATCGCAGTCACTGACGTTGTGGATTTAGCTGTACAATACTTCCCAGGAACTTATAAAACAACAGCAAGCCCCATTCAATACAATCCTGGCCTTGAATAAGAAACCAGTATCGCTAGACACCATTATACTCAGATTTATGCAACCAGACCTACTTCTGATTTTTCCAACACTCAGATACCTGTTATTCGAACAAATGGCTTGATACGAGATTCTGAAACCCCCTCAGCTAGAAAAGGAGGCTATGATAGCTCTAGAGGCTCATGGGAATATGAAGTTAAATGAGACGACAGACGAAATAGTGCTTTGAAAACTGCAAATATTATACAAAGGCCAACCATAACTACGAGGCAAAAGGGATTTTGCTTTGTTTTGTTCTTGGTAACACACACTTGTTTGGATGTCAGTCTCTTCTGGTCCGCTCTCTTGTCTTCCCCCCACCCCCCACCCCTTCTCTTCAACAGAGAATTAAAGCTTCATGATTACAGTCACTTCTCCCATCCGTAGTCACAGTGTGTTTAAGTCGGTTGTTGATTTTCTTTTTAATTTAATTAGAATTTTAATGAAATAATTGCAACTTTACGTACACTGCCTGGTGATTTAGGGGATTATGTTTACTTTGAGGATAATTCTTTTTTTGAAGTCTTTGGAGGAGAACAGACAATGAGCAAAAATAAATACAACCATCACAGTGATTTCTTGAGAATAGTAACAAAGACTATGCCTGGGAAATTCCACTTGAGCATCAGTGTGTGGAATGTCCTTGAGTATCCTCAACCAAGTGGATATCAAGGCATTCTGCAATAAAATAAAGGTTGGAAAACTCCTCAACGCTCTCATTTGGCTTCTCTGATCACCTACTCCATGTTCCATACAACCTCTGAGAAAAATGATCATCACCTGTAAAAAACATCTAAATTCAATAGTAATACATAATGATTGGTAATATCAATACAGGAGTGGATGCTTCCATTTTGATAATAGATTTTTTTTGTTTTTGGTCTCTTAATACCCACTAAGCACTAGACCAGTGGTTCTCAACCTTCCTAATGGCAAAACCCTTTAATTCAGTTCCTCATGTTTTGGTGAACCCCCAACAATAAAATTATTTTCATTGTTACTTCATAACTGTAATTTTTCTATTATTATGAATTGGGAAACCCCTGTGAAAGGGTCATTCGACCCCCAATGGGGTTGCGACCCACAGGTTGAGAACCTTTGCACTGGACTGAACTCAAGCTGCATTATAAGGAGGCAACAAAAAGTTTGTGAGGGGAAAAATGAAAGGACAACTAAATGGAATTTTTTAGTGACTTTTGGACCCTTTCTTATATTTCAACGACTTCTCACAATAGCATTATTAGAAAGGAATAGCTATCTTTTTGTAGAAATGAGGCAAATTGACTATAAAAAGAAGATCATTGGACAAAACCCACTGGGCTTTAAGCTACAATTAGCAAAGCAAATTTCACTGGTACCCACCCCAGACGACAATTTCCATTGTCACGGAGTAGATTTTGTCTCATAGCTATCCTTTAGGACACAGCTAAACGTCTTTGATTTCAAACTTGTAATTCTCCATGGGAGCAGAAAGCCTCAACTCTCTCCTGAGGAATGCCAGACAGTTTCAAACTGCTGACCTTGCAGTTAGCAGTCCAACAAACAACACACCTATGAACCCACAGCTTCAGAAATGTGCATGCTAATAGCAGGATAGTGTGGATGCAATGAATGCTGAGGCTGTTTCAGACCACGGTGAAGGAAGCTAATCCTGGTCTCTCAGGATAAGGTCTTTTTAGAGCCTCACGTTTTACCCCAAGTCATTGCTGTTTATGCTTAAGCATGCTTCACCTTGACAAGACCTTGTCATGGTCACTTGCCATTAGAATAATTTGAGTTTCAAGATCTTTAATGTTGTCTATCTAGAAATGTCAATGAATGAGTAGGAAATATGCCTGCAACTTTATGAAAATAATCTATTTTAAATGTTTTTTCCATCTTATGAGTAACTTAAAAGCTATGCAAAAATGTTTTATACAACCAAAAAACCATGTCTAGATTTTAAGACATCTCCCCAGACTCTTACCACAGATTGGATTTTGTTTTCATGGAAATTAAAGTGGATCGCAGCTCACATTTGCAAGTTGGTCTCCCAATTACAGATTTTGTAATGCAAATTGAAAGTTCAAATCTGGGAAGGCAAAGGGGAAGAAGGAAAGGGTAGGCCTTAAAAAGACATTCCTTTTTCTCATGCTGTATTGTATGACTGTAGGGATCCCCATATAGTACTGGGGTCCTGCTGTACCTGCAGCTACTTACACCTGCCTCCACTTAGTTTCTTTCTCTAGTACGTTGTGATTGCACATAGAGCATATTTTATTGTTCCTTTTCTAATCAAAACAATACCTACCCTGCCCAAATTACTCTATTTGACTGACCTGTCTTAGGAAATTTATAGATGTTGTTTTTACACAGCAGCAGCCAAAACTGTATAACCGAGGTTTAATAAAAAGTATCACATTCATAAATAGAAGACAGGTGGGTGCCTTGTCTGACCTTCTCCAGGTACACTCTCAACCAACCAAACCCGCTGCCATCACGTTGACTGGGCCTCATAGTGATCCTGTAGAACAGGGAAGAGCTGCCCTTGCAGGTTCCCGAGTCTGTAACTCTTAAAGGGGCAGAAAGCCTTG
This sequence comes from Tenrec ecaudatus, assembly GCF_050624435.1. Classification (NCBI taxonomy): domain Eukaryota; kingdom Metazoa; phylum Chordata; class Mammalia; order Afrosoricida; family Tenrecidae; genus Tenrec; species Tenrec ecaudatus. Next base: position 24,096,476 of record NC_134539.1, on the reverse strand, counting down.
TCTTTTTTCCTACAGAGCGGCTGCTGGTTTCGTACTGCTGACCTTGTGGAGCACAGCCCAATGAGTAACCACTATGGAGGAAAAACACCATCAACAGCATCAGCTGTCCAAGACCAATTCCTATGAAGCTAGGTCAGACCGGTCCCCACGCTCCATCCATTTTCCCTAGTCTGACAACAAATGTCTTTGCCGTAACTCTACCATTCACCCAGGTTTGATAAACCATTGTGGTGGTCACGAAGAACTCATAAATGATGCTCAGCTTAGAGGGCTTATTGGGGAATTTCAGGCAAGTCTCTTCTCTGCTATACCCAAAGGCAGGCCTATCTTACTCTGGTCCTCAATCACTTGGCCTGGCATTTTCCCTCTAGGGCTATGTTAGAAACCTCTTTCAGGGCTGTAATAAGAGCCAGTTATTCTGCTATATGCCTTAGCCCAAAGGCACTGAGCTCCAACTCTATTGAACAGCCAATTCAGATTCTTCAGTTGAGGCCTCAGAGGCACCTCACTCCACAAAGCAGATCCTGGACAAAGGTACTCAGCTTCATGTGCTCTTTAGGCTGGAGAGCCCGCTGGTCTGTTCCATCCTCTGAGGCTTGGTTCTGCTGTTGCTTTTCTTCTGTTACTTCTTTAGTGCCAAAGCTGCCTCCTGGATTAAAGAGATTCAATGAGCAGGGATCTCGGGCTCCAAATAACATGATGCACTCCTGGATCTTCGCACTGTCTGCTTGTGAGCTTCCTGTTTCTGAGATGGCTCCTTCTATACTCAGCAGGACGGTTATCAGGATTACCTATGTTAACAGTCTGAGCTACATGATCAAATCTAATCACCAGACTGTACCTTCTAACCCAAACCCATCATGAAAATGAAGGGTATGAATGGAAGAACCATAAGAAATATGTCACCGCATTTTGGGTATTAAAACTTTGCTTCAAATCAACTATGACTTTTTTATTCAAAATTAGTAAAATCAATACCTCTAGCAAGAAGACATCATTCTGCTCTGCTTCCTATTTTGTGTTTGTCTGTTTGTTTGGGATTTTGTTTCTTATAATCTCATGCAGGACTTTACATGCCATAACTACAGGACAATGCTTTAAGCAGATGTACCTAGCCTTATCAAGTCCTATGACCCATACCTCTAAGCCTACTTTCCAAGGGGTCATTTAAGGAAAACTGAAGCTCTGAGATGTGAACCTTCCTTCATGTCCTCTCATTTACTTCTTCTTAATTTGGTGCCCAAGACCTTCAATAATCCCTTATATCCTAAATAAACTTGTGAATTCTTGGCCACCCCATTCCACTTGGGCACTATAAATTTATCATTTCAAAACCTAGGAGAGAAGTCATCCAGTCAGACAACACCAAGGCAGATACCATCCTTTCTGTTTCAGTGGGTTTTGTTTTCACACTTGCAATACAGTAGCCAAAGGTAAGTGTTGAACTGCAAATCATAAGGCGGGCAGTTCAAAGCCACCCTTAGTTGTACAGGAGAAAGCTGAGGCTATCTGTTACCATAGAGAACTACAGCCTGAGAAACTTCTTAGGTAGGGTCTTCTATATATGAGTTGAATCCATTTGATGGCCATGGGTTTTGGGATTAGAGCACTCATGGTCATATATTGCCAGATGCTATGGGTAGAAGATAGTGATCCCCATGAATATAGCTGCTAAGACAGTGGTTCTCAACTTGTGGGTCGTGACCCCTTTGGGGGTGTTGAATGACCCATTCACAGGGATCACGTAAGACAATCAGAAAACATATTTCCAATAGTCTTAGGAACCAAGACACTGCTCCTCTATCTATCTCCAGGCAGGTCTACCCATATGTAAATACACCCACCTATGGTATGGGTACCTGGTTTGAAGGCTGTTACCCATGCTACACCATGCCTCAAGACAAAACTTTATGTATTTGTCATTAGAAAGAAATAGTTCACAATATAGAATTACATATTGTTTTTGTGATTCATCATGATGCTTTAATTATCTTCAATTTGGAACAATGTAACTATATCCTGCATATCAAATATTTACATGATAAGTCATAACTGTAGCAGCATGACAGTGATGAAGTAGCAACAAAAATAATTTTATGGTTGGGGGGGTCACCACCACAGGAGGAGCTGTATTAATGGGTCACGGCCTTCGGAGGGTTGAGAATCACTGTGTTAAAAGGATAAGGTTTTTACTATCAAGTCCACTGTTCCTGGCATCTTTTCTCTGAAACATGATGTTTTCTTTTCAGTCAAGTTGATTCTGTCATTTCTGCCTGCGGTACTAGTGCTCCATTTCGGGCCAATTATCTGTTTATTCTCTGGAAGAAAATGAGTTCCACATCTACATAGGTTCTAGGGATTAAATGTATTAATAGTTAAGACACAGATGAAAATTGTTTTGAAAGCAGCTGTTTCCTAAGCTAAACATTCTGTACTTCTTCATTTTCTTTATTCAACAGGATATGGTTGTTATTCAATCACCATGCAGTGGTCGCCAAGCTGCCAGACTACTGTGAAACTTGCCGGGAGTGAAAGTAATAGAATCAGCCTTGGGATATGAAGAGAACCTATATTTGAAAGATTGCTGAAATCAATGCGCATCCTTGTGTATTCCTTATCTAACCATGTGGAAGTGGAAAAATAATCTGGTTCACCCCCCCAAAATGGACAAAGCCAGATCTATAATAAAGCTAACCCCCAAACTAGTTATAACAGTTCTCTCCTACGTGGGCTGTTGTTGAACTCAGGTCTGTTTGTGGCTCTGTAGCATGGACTCAGGTGAGTGCGGAGGGGCAGGCATCCATAGCCAGGGCCCTCCAGCTCTTTGCGGTTGCAGGGAGCTCCATGTGCAAGGTTGTGTCAATTAAAATGAAAACAAAAGTTCTCCACTCCCACACAGTGCACATGCAGCTCTGTACTTCCTCTTCTTAGCTAGGCTCTCTGGAAGCTAAAGACAACAACAATTCAGCAACACTGGACATTTCTCTTTGAAGCCCCTGAGCTCAGGGAGCCCTGCAAGATGGTGCCTAAGTGTACTTGGTCCTTGCTGACAGATAAAAGTCTTCCTTTCAAATTGCAGTTGCTGAAAGCGCTTTCTCTCACAATATAGTAAATGAACCAGTCAATGAAAGAGGTGCTGGGACCCCAAACAGCCCAGCTCGCATGTTCAAAGAAGCCCATTGCTCTATTGTGTATCCCAGAGTTTCAATAGAGAGTGTGACAACGGGATGATTTTGCTGACCTCACGGAAAACAAAATAACAAAAAGAAAACAATCAGGCTTGTTGCGCAGGATGCCGGCAGATGCCGCGAATCAAGGCGGCAAGCAGCAGGCAGCCATGCTCTGCTACGGGTGACGTGTAGCTCATCAGTATGGGGCTTGTGTCTGCCAATGCGGAGTCCGAGCGTGAATTTAGCAAGCCTTACTAAGGAATGTTCTCCTTCATTATAGGTCCCCTATTCCTGAAGCTACAAAAAAAAATATGTTCAGTAAGAAATACAATTAGTGGACTTTAAATGCCACGCACGTCAGCCTTCATTTGTTGCTTTAAAAATCCAAGGCATAAATAACCCTGGTTTCTTTCCAGTTTTCAATACAGATTGCATAGTGGAATTTCACATCCAATCTTTCCATTGTGAAATATATAAAGCATATGTTTCTACCGAGTCTACGTGCTATATTTTTCTACGAAGAAGCGGGTTGATTTGGATTTTGTGTGAATAGTTATTTTGTGTGTGTCTTTAGAAACTTCAAAAACATGAAAGAAATGAGGTTTGTACTTATACACAAAAACGTCAAACAAAACAAAAAGTCATTGCCATCCAGATAATTTTGACTCATACCAACCCTGTGCTTACAAAAGGCGAGTTTTAAAAGAGTGTGGGATATGAAAATATAAAAATAATTTCCATGATCCTTTTGCTGCCCCTCCACCGCAGGATGTTTTTCTTTTAGCAGCAAGAAGTTGGAACTGAAATTCAAGGATTGGGATGTCAGATAAATCTGGATAGACTTACGATGAGCACAGCTGGCAAGTCAGACGGTAGCTGGATGGCTCAACCCTTGGAGATTCTGGTTGAGTTGAGTCAATCTAAACTGGACTCCTAAAATAATTTTAGGCTCTCAACAATATTCTTAGTAAGTATATGAAGTCGTGAGAATTCTCAGACCTTCCTAGAATGAGTGTAAATTGATTCAACACTCAAGGAAAACAGCTTGACATTAGCTAATTCATTTGAAAATGCACACATTCTAGGTTCCAGCAAATCCAGCAACTAGCTTTACACTCTCAGGAAACTAGCGACTGGTTGTTGCACAGGAAAAGACATGCAAAAGTTCTTGCAGCAGCTTTGTTCACAGTGACACCAACCTGAAAAGTATTTAGAAGAGATGCTGCAGTATTATGTGGAAACACACAACAGTTAAAAGGGAAAACTACGACTGCAATCTGAAAATGAATCTCAACAGCATACTATTAAGAAAATGAGGCAGGGTACACCTAGTGTAATTACATTCACACATGGGCCAAGCTGATTTCAAATCAAAGAAAGCCTTCGGGACTGAGCAGAACTTCTCCATTGAGTTTCCAAGATGGTCACCTTGACAGAAGCACAGTGCCACCTCCTTCTCCCTGGGGCAAGCTGCTGCAGGGCTTGTAGCTAACTGCATAAGCCCTGCACCACCAGGGGGTCCCAGGGGAGGGTCAAGCTCAGGTAGAACTCATTATGTTATTGAAAGATAGATAGATGGTCTGTATAAAGGGATGTCATCACACAGAGTATATAGTTTCCTTAACCTGGGACAATCTATTGCTCACTATCTATTTGGCTACACTGCTTTTCTAGGAAGGGCTTTATCTTTCTGTTTGTCAGCTTGTAGCCTTCTCTTCAGTTTTTGTTTCCCACCATGAACCGTGTTCAGTCAGTAAGAACACATATGACTGAATGCTAGCGCCGTCTTTCTCAGTCTTATGCCACACAGCCCATCAGCTGATTCACCTGCCAGAGAGTGAAAGGTCGTGCTAGATCCCACTATGTGAAATCGCACCAAAGAGCACTTTGAGATCAAATAAACAAAACACCCACCTCTTCAGCTGAAATCTGTGCCAGCCTCCAACTAGCCTGGCTGAATTTCAGTGTCTCCTCGCTGTCTGGGAAATGTTGAATCAATATGAAGTCTATCAACCGCCCTGGCCCCTTCTCTCTCTAAGAACACCGTAAAAGTAGTAAAAAGCGCCAGAGTACTTTCCTTTTAAAAGTGAGCAGGCACAACGTTATCTTCTGGCTGGGCTGATTAACACGCTGGGGAAGAAATGTGTGAAATGAGCATTCAAGACTGTTTCCATGGTTGCCGAGCGCCTTGTGCACAACAAAAGTAAGGTAGCCTCCGAAGGTCCCTCAGCCCTGGAGGTCAGCCCGCTTGAGTGTTGGAAATGCATATTCCCTGCAAACGGCAGTCCATGTAACCTAGTCGGTCCATAATCTCATCAAAGAAAATGGGCTACAAGAATAATCACACTATCATTCTAATTATTTTAATGTGTGACAACACTGCGATGCTATAGCGGGGTAGAATTTTACAAAGAACGTCATGGGAGAGGAAGAAAATTAGCTTTCGCAGGGTGCATTCTTCATGCTTAGAGCTAGGAACTACGCCGCCCATTTACTGGCAAACATATTTGAACGATGGATAAGACAAGATTATAAGAGATTGAGATATCTTTCCTAAACTAGACACCCGAGTGGTTTTCTGTTCTAATAACCAGATCAGGGCTCTTCTGCTATATTACAAACTGGTGTCATGCAGTTAACATCTATGAACCATGATATGGAATCATCTGACACAGCTTGTTGCTTGTTGTATGGTATTTTACACAAGGATGCTTTCCATAAAGTCACCTGTGACCTTTTCATGTAGGTTTAACTGAGAATGTTTGCCCCGTTACCAGAGATAGCTATGCTTCTTTTGAATCACTGCTCTGCCTTGTTGTTAGGAGGCCTGTGGGTTTATAAAGTGATCATGTAACCTTTGCAGGGACCCCCAGAATTATTAGAGCAAAATTAGGATGCAGATGATAGTCTTTTCCCAGGAAGCCATCTGACCACTCACAGTGTCTTTATTCATTTCTTTAGTGGTTACCATCTACTTCAATTATAATACCTGTTGTGGATATATATATACTATTATATATTATATATACTATATACATATCTATTTCAATTATAATACCTGTTGTGGATATATATATACTATTATATATTATATATACTATATACATATCTATTTCAATTATAATACCTGTTGTGGATATATATATATACCTGGTATGGATAATTATTTCCTTTAAACAAAAATTTCACCTTTCTTTCCTTTATAAATTGCACAATCAAATATTTACTCTTAGAGAACCTTCCTTTTTACATCCCCGATTTCTTCTTCAACATCTCTTTAAAGATATCTAATATGTTGTACTATAGAGATATCTGCTAGGGACAACTAAAAATCCATTCTGTCTTGTTACATCTTTGTCAGAAGAATGAATTTGGCCCTGTCTCAAACTGACCTCTTGAATGTTATGCACTGACAGACTCCCTCGCCTTCACCTGTCAGACAATCCTGGAAATAAGAGATGAAAAACACCCCGTAAATCACTCAGGGTGCATCTATATTACAGAAGAGAAATCAAATGCAGGATTGATAGACAGTGATTCTGCTTCCTGCCCGGAGAAATCCAGGGGTGATTTAAAAACACTTGTTCTTTGTATTTTGGGTAAGTCATGGGCACATCACACTGGTTACATATAAATGTGAACCCTCAGCAAAAGATTTCCTCTCTTCTCGTTGTTCACTTTTATCCCCTCTTCATCCTATTTAAAGGGCTGTGCAGAAAACATGCAGTCTGTAGCCGGGTTGCAAGATAACCTCTGTGATCAAGTATACCCTCCTGGAAGCCCACAAAGATGTGAGATTTGTTTCATCACAGATGCTGGAAATTTTTATTCGTTTCCTTCATATCAGTATGCCTTAATTATTACATGGATGAAACATAAACATCCCTTAGGCAGAGATATCAATAGATTGTAAGCAGGTTTTCTATGTCACCAAATTCTCGCTTTTGTCTTGTTTTTGATTATTTCTAGTTCTTTTCCTTGTCTAGCACCCACTGTTCTCACTTCCCTTTTCATTGCAATGTAAAAGTACCAGGAAAGGAAGATATATACAAAAATAAACAGGAAGAATTTTGGTTAGACCAAACTTTTACCTTCGAGACCCCATTAAATTTTCCACTCTCAAGTTGCCAACACTTCATTTTGCTAATGCCAAACCTGCAGGTGGACCGTCTTTGAAAAGAGCAATGGAATAGTCCATGGTTTAAAATCAGGGAGTGTATCAGGTTTACAGTCTTTCCTCATGCTTATTCAATTTGTAGGCTGAACAACGTGTGCCCAGCTCTTTGCATACAACAAAAGTAAGGCAGCCTCAGAAGTTCCCTCAATCCTAGAGTTCAGCATGATTGAGTGTTGTAAATACAGAAGGGTGGGTACTCCTGGCAAAAAGGTTTGGGTATTCCTGGCAAAAGGTAGTCCACGTCTCTTAATCATTTTGTAATCTCATCAAAGAAAATAGCCTACAAAAATAATTTTATTTTTCATGTATGACAATACTGCAATGCTGTATTGTAAAGAAACTAAAAAATAAAGAATTTTCTTTACATAAAGAATATGTAAGGAAAAATATGTGAGATTCTAGAATATATGAAGAAGAACTTGGAACTGGGCTTGGAAGAAGGCTTAGAAATAGCTTGTGATTTGTAGATGGCGAAACTTTGCTTACTGAAGCAAGAAGGACTTGAATCCCTTGCAGATCAAGACCAAAGACTATATCCGACAGTGTAGATTGCACTCCATGAAAATAAAACAAAGAACAGCACAGCCAGATCAACAGACAACACCATGGCAAGGAGGAAAAAAATATATTGATATTGTTAAGGATTTCATTTTCTTAGATCCACAATCCATGCTCATGAAACAGCAGTCAAAAAATCCAAAGACATCTGGCACTGGGAAAAGGTGTTGTTCAAGACCTGTTTAATGCTGAAGAGTAAGAAGGCAGTTGAGGACAAAGGTGAACCTCACCCAATCACCTTGGTAGTTTCAATCACCTCATATGCATGTGAAATTTGGATGATGAAGATAAAAAAAACAATACAGTAGAACCTCAGACCTCGATGCTAATCCCTTATAGAAGGAGCTTCAATGTGCGATGCAGCCAAGTACAGAATCGATTTTTCCCATAAGAAATAACTGAAAATGGATTAATCCGTTCTCAACCACCAATTATTTACCCTAACCATGCCGTTTTTTACAAAATATGACACAGATAATTCAAAGTAAATAAGTTCAGAGTTAAATAATATAATTTAAATAAGAAACACATTTTAAAAAGTGTTTAACAATGACAGTGTGGCCCATACCTTGAGATAGATGAGAATCTGGATCTGTGGACACGGATGTGGAGAGGAGGTGTGGAGAGAGAGTCAGTGTTTGGAAGGGGAATCCCCTTCCAAAAGACCAACTGGTAGCTTTCAGGAGTTTTTTCCCTTCCTGACCTTTTTTCACAAGGACCTACCTGGCTTTCTCTTAAAAAAAAAAAAATCTAATGTGGTCAGCTGTTGGCAATTTCTTAACTTTTCTAAAATGTTTTACTAAATTACCATCAACAATATTGATAACACAGTTAACAAGTGCCTTATCATGATGATTCTTTTCAAAACTCTCTTTATTAGGACTCATGTTTTTTTAACCTAAAAACAGTATAAAAAGCCACAAAAACTAAGAAAATTATAGCAAAACACCTAGAACACAGCTGCAAAAGGTTTAAACAATGAGTAGTAACAACGCCAACTAACGCCAAGTGACTGAAACATGAACTGCTTTTGTTTATAAAAATCACGTGTGCCGGGTCAGATTCTGATGTTTTGTTTGAGCTCTGATGCAAAATTTGATCATCATTTAGTGTCAAAATCTGATTATGTTGAGTCCTGATGCGGTCAAGTACTGGGGTTCTTCTGTAGAAGAATTGATACACTTCAATTATGATATTGGCAAGAAATACTGAAAATGTTATGGAATGTCAGAAGATCAAACATACCTATCTTTGAAGAAGTACAACCAAAACTCTCTTTAGACTTGATCAGAAGAGCCCAAACCCTGGATGATAAGGTACATGCTCAGTGAATAAAAGGGAAGACGCTCAGTGAGATGGATTGAGACAGTGGCTGCAATAATGGGCTCAGACATAACCGTTGTGAGGATGACTTAAGAGTTGGCATATTTGTTATGGATTGTACATAATGTCAAAGGCAGCCAAGGACAACTGCAACAAGCCTTCAGCATCCACTCAGAGAGAGCATTAAGCAGTTTTTGCATAGAAATGAATTTCACTCAATACATTTATAACAGTGAGGCACTGAAGCATTCCCTATTTTAGCCTCAATATGTCAGGGGAATTTCAACATTCCTGCAGGATCTATGTCAGTTTAGAGATAGGCTGAAGCAAAGCATTTGAGGTCAAGACAAAAGCGACGATGAAACAGCCGCAATGTTGGAAAACAAGAGAGAACAAACAAATATAAGAGTAGCTCGCATAAACCATGCTTATTGGAAATGCACAACTACTCAACTGCATATGTTGGCTGCTACCAGCATAGGTCAATAGATCTGCTCAGTTGGATTATAGAACATAACAGACTTGGCTTGTTTGAAATTGAAAATTAGAAAATGTATACACCTGTGAGCACAGATACATTCTTCTCCTTTCTCATCTAAATCGGTCTCTCTCAGAGAGTTGATTATTACAGCATAAGATACAATACATATATCTCACAAAACAAGGTGTTTCTCATTATAACATAGCTTTTATATGGGGAGAGAGAGAGAGAGAGAGAGAGAGAGAGAGAGAGAGAGAGAGAGAGAGAGAGAGAGACAGAGAGAGAGAGAAAGAGAGGTGGAAGATGACATTTTTATCTATCTATTTATTTATTTATTTATATTTAAGAAAAGGAAATAGTCACTAGGTTTGTTGCCGTTCGGTTGGTCATAAACACAGCTTTCTTGCATCTCCCCAAAGACGGTGGTTTCTGCTGTGTAAGAGCAGGAAAGAAATCTTGCAGGACAGCGTTTGATTCATTAATAGATCGCACCATCATCCGAAGTAGCAGTGAGTCCAGGGTGAGCTCATCCAGCAAGGCACATAGAATGTCTTTATTGCAAGCTTTCCATGAATCAGAAATATTCGGTTGGGCGGGACAGTCATTGATATTTTGATAAGGGGCCTGGCATCACAGCTTTCTCTCCTTTCATGTAATGTGGCACAGCCAGTTGCTAATTACTCTGTCACTAGGTGTAACTAATGCTCATCATGGCTGTTAGATGCTGATTGCCTCTGAGTCTCCCCTCAATGTCATGTCAGGCAAAATTACAGTGGCAATGTAGCAAAACTAATTAGGCTACGCTGACCTTAGCGGTGGGCAGTTCTCATCGATCTCAGCCCAAGCTTGTTAGAATTTTGAAAAATGAAAACAAAGTAGAAAAACATTTCTACATCCTACCAGCACTTTCTAATCACCTACTTACTCCTAAGTGACATGAAATTAATGAATCCACGAGTAAAGTGGGGCAACATTTAGAAAAGAACAGAAACATTCTTTGAGATGTATTTTTCATTAGATGTGAATCCCCCATTTAATTATATATGTTGGACTCTTTTAAAAATATCTTATTCATTGAAGTGGAATGACTTCAATACAAATGCCCCCTTTTAAAGGAGGCAATCAAAGCACCTCACAAGAGAATTGACCAAGAATCTTAATATAAAAATTAAAAAGTGTAAGCTTTGGAATTTATCCCAAGATACAATCACTTCTATAATTGTCTTGAAGAAGGAAGAGACTCAAGACTTTGCTGAGGGACAAATAGGGTTCTACTACTACTCTATTAGTGAGAAATCATCTCCTCACATCCCATCACATGATGAAGTCTGGGAGACATTCCTTTAGCAGTTGTCTCTGAGTCACATTTGGGCAATATTCACACCAGTGTATCTTTATTTTCTAAAATGTATCTCTCTTTATTGTTATAGCACCACTAGAGCCAGATCCTGAAATACCTGTGTAATCTGGTCACATTCTTAAGCAAGGTCAAGTTTTTAATTAATTCATATTTTATCCAATGGCCATTGTGAGCAGATATAAATCCTCGTGAAAGATAAGAAGTAAAATACTAAAATATATGGCTCTTTAGCTACCTCTCTGTCATACAGATAATGACAGACAGAAGCTAAGAGCTTCAAACATACAAAAGATACCTTTAGTAATAATGCTCATCACACAATAAAGTCGTTCTTTTTTAGCTATGTGATACCAATGAGAGACAGGATGTGACCTCTTGTACCATAGCGCAGATTTTTCAGCACCTATCACACTAAATGTGTGTCCAGCTACTAAGTCATAGGTTGCTAGTTGAATCCACCCAGAAGTATTTGGGGAAAGACCTGGCAAACTACTTTCCAAAATGCAGTCAGTAAGCGCCCGTGGGTTCCTGCTTCACAGCGGTATGCTGCATTCACACCTTGGGACACCGGCTTGAAGTCTGGTCCCTCTTTCCTGGTAGAGATATAAAAACACCCTCCCTTGAGTGGGTTAGTGCCCTGTTCCCCGCCCCCCACTCCTTTTTAGTAGTGATAAGAGTTGTATGAGTGCCCCATAAAATGATTTTTTTTTATTTTAAAGAGAAACACAAACTCCGTGGAGCGCCATTCTACTTGGCAGCACAGAGAGTAGGCAGAAGATGGAGGCGAATATGCTCAATGCAGAAGTTTTATGTTTGGTGGTTCATTAAGAACATCAGGTTCTGAAAAAAAGTTCAGTTTTCCTTATGTGCTGTTCCTCCCGTGCAAGTGATCGCTGAAGGTGAGAAACACTAGCAAGTTCAGGAACACACTCACCCAGCTGAGCCAACATGTACCCTTGGGAACCAAGTAACTGTATTTTCTTTTAAATCGGTCTGTGTTGGCATTGTGAGATACATTTTTTTTCTCTTCATCGTTGATACTGCTTGCCAATTGCTTGGCACAATGAAATCAACTGTTTTCCATCAGTCAAAGGGTGGAGCAGTCTAATAATTAAAGACTCCAAATCTGATCCATGTGTTTTCACAAAGTCCCCAAAGCTTTTGAACCTCACAGCTTTCCAACATGCATTACATGATGAGAGCAAAATACAGAAGTCAGCAGGACTTATCTCTAAAAAAGCCCAGTGGCATAATGGTTATGTCTTGAGCTGCTAACTGTGAGCTCAGCAGTTCTCACCGTCACTGTCACCAGTCACTCCACAGGAGAAAGACGAGGCTTCCAATTCCTGTAAAGAATCCTTGAAAACCCTTAAAAACAGTTCTGCCAGGTCAGTGCATCCCTTTGAGTCGCATCCACTCAGTGACAGTGAGTTCTAGTCCAAGAGATGGCATTGCAGGTACTGAGTGACTATGATCTGAGTTGGCCTGGGTCTGAGTTTCTCGCAACTTTTATTTGATTCCGATGACCACTGACTTCAGAATATCTAAGGAAGGAGATAAAACTTTCAAATCGGAGGACAGGGAACATTTTACAAATTTCTTTTGCTTTGGAGCCAAGCTAGCTACCAGTTTTGAAATCTTCTTAATGCTAAGGGTTTTTTTGTTTTGTTTTGGATCCCCAGGACGGTTTCTTTGATCCCCTGTCCTATCCCCAACTGATTTCTGTGGCTTCCGCCCCAGCCCAGCCTGAAAGGCACAGAGTGCCTTTCTCCCAGCATCCTCCCTTGCTCTCAATAGCTCCCTCCTGCTTTAGTGGGGTTTCTCAGTCTCTTCTGCACTGCTTCGTTATTGGAAGGTCCTGCCTTGCATTCATTAAAGGGCTTTCATGCCCAAGGGAAATACCATTCAGATTTCTCTTTCTCCTCCCCGTCGTCAGGCGATAGCCTATTATATTAAATAATGTTCAGAAGAAGAAAATATAGCTTGTGAATATACACATTCAGTAACGAGGCTTTTCAGATTAAATGCTTCTCAAAGGTGGCACTCGTTCCGGTCGCTGCTCTCCAGCGAGAGGCCCGTCACTGGCCGGGATTTAGTTGGTTTCAGAGCGTCCTCATTACTTTGGTGAGTTTAAAAAGGTCAGAAGCAACAAAAACTGTATTTTTTGTGGGGACCCAGAGGCCTTTCATTTTGAGGGTGAAAATGATATCACTTGCAACTTTCTACATCCTGACGAGAGACAAAAACGGCCTTTTACAGAATTTTGCTTCACCCCCATGGTAACGCTCTTCCGATTGCCACGGAATATTCGGAGAATATATACCGATATCAGCTATGACAATGTTGCCCCGAACTCAGTCTCTAAACAAGATAATCTTCTAAATGCAATGCTTTACCCACATCACCTTATGAGGGTTTTCCTGTGTAGGTTCAGGCATATGGGAACTAAAAGTATTTGGCACAAATAATAATGTTTTTCCTTTATCCCAATCAATCAATGGGCAAATGTTTTGCTATATTAATATATTCACAGTCCAAGTGAGGAAGTAAAGGCTGGACAATAAACACTTAGATTATTGTGAGTCTTTCAGTCTGAAGAAACTTGATCAAGTTAAATAGAGAGTAGTGTGTAGGTTTAGGAAACCCTGGGAAAGACTAAATAGCGACTCGAAGGAACATTTCTAAAATTAGAACTACATCTGAAATGAGCTCTTCCTGTCTGCCCAGAAGATGAAAGTCATCCATTGAGCTCCATTTGCATACCCTAGGTCTTAAACATATTGTTCAGTGGCATTATCTTTGTTACTCTTTTGTTTCATTTATTACTATTCTCATGTTCACTCATATACAGTAACATCGTGGGTTGTGCTTGTGGGTCACTGTGGGTAACGCAAACCCCATGTGTGGAGGTTCAAACCCAGCAATCACTCAGAGATAGAGAGATGAAACTTTCTACTTAAATAAAGAGTTAGAGTCTCAGTTCTACTCTGCTCTGTAAGTCAGAAACTGTTCAATGATGGTGAATTTGATTTTTAAAAAATTATTTATGTATTTATTCATTTTTGGTTAGCCGCACTACCATTTCTTATTATTTTTATTATTATTTCTCAGATTATGCAAGTATTCTATTTACGTTAGGGCATTTCTGTTGACTCTTTGTTCTCCCTAGAATGAGTATGTCTCAACTCTTCTACTTTTGGTGTTTGCTGAAGTCGGTTCTTAGTGGAGACATTTTCTGATGGCCTCAGTTTTAATTATATTTGCCATCCCCTCTAGCATTATTTTATCTCCCCTTACTTGCTTTGCTTTTGTACAAAGTAATTATCACTGTGTAATATGCTATATAGTTTTCTGATTCGTTTTGTGTATTATCTGCCTCTCTCCCCGCTGGCTATAAGCTACAAAGGAACTAAACTGGATTTTATTTGTTTTTCTTCACTGCTGCCCCCTAGTGCCAATAGAAATGCCTCACCAACAGCTACACAAAGAAAGGAAGGGCAAAGAGGAAAAGGGAGGAAGAGAGAAGATGGAAAATAGGCAGAAAGGCAAATAGAAAGGAATTAAAGGAGGAAAGGAACTTGGAAAAACAGATGCTGAATAAGCTTACTTAGGTTAAAAAACATTTTATAGGCCTGCTTACTATATATTCTTGACCCCAATGATTTATATGATTTTCCAAATCTTTAAATTAAGAGGATTTAATATCTTCCTCATAAAAATGTAATAACATTTAAATGAGATAAAACATACATTAGAATTCCTGAAAAATAGGAAGCTTGAATTCTTGATTAATTTTTTATTATGTGCACTTAAAAATATCTGAGAATTTCCACTACTGATAATGGCAGGCTAGATCATTTGCATGTGCCTCCATATTAAGGCCAATGGAAATGCTGGAAAGAAGAGCAACAAAAGGGCATGTGATGACATTGTAAACCTAATACCAAAGTCAAGATTAAGGGAACCAAAATTTAAGAATAAAAGGAAACCAAATGAGGGAGCATTGTTTTTGGGGTACCCCATCAGGGTGATTCTAGAAACAGATAATCTGTCTTGAACATAATTTGGGTTTGGTGTGATAAACCACATGGAGGTTGGAATATAATCTCTCGGCAACTTGAGGATATTGGGAGGAATGAAGGGGTGGAGTCTAGTCTGTCAATCAGGTCACAGCCTGATGCTGCCTCCTTTGGGGCAAGTCCTTTTCCTGTGGATTCTGGGAAACTCCTCCTCTCTCCCTAGATGGGCCCTTCTCTCTGCTGCACTTCCCTGTGGACAAGCCATGGGGAGCCACACTCAGAGAGCTGGAGGGCAGCAGGCCAGGGCTGAGTTGCTTCCACTGCCATTGCATCCACAAGACTTGCCTGTGATCTTCCTGCATTTAGCATCATGGCATGTGGCTGAGTTAGTCTGAAGAAGGATTTATGGATTAGTATCAGCCATGGGGGCTAATACCAGACTTTGGGACTTGATCTGGACTGCATATTTATGGCCTTGCTCTGATCTAAAGCTCTTTCTTATTCACATCCAAGTGTCTCTGGATTTGTTTTGCTAGGCATCCTGGTCTCACACAGATGGAGTAGAACTACCTCTGTGGAAATCTTTATAAATATTGAAAGCCTCATGTTTCTGCTGCGGAGCGGGTGGTGGGTTCTAACTACTGACCCTGTGACTAACTGCACAACGTGAATTCCCCTACACCATCAGGTAGACCAGAAGTCAAATTGGTAACACAAATAAAATTATGATATATAAAACTGCATGACATACAATTTAATCTATGTCTAAAGTGAATATTTGGGCCTTAAATTTGTGTCTTAGAATAATAATGTTAGAGATTAGTAATATAAAAAAAGAAATGTTAAAAATAAATAATATATTTAACCCAAGTAAATCAGGAGAAAAAAATAATAACAAAATTAGTTAATAAAAGAGATTAATAAAATTAATGAATGTGACCCAAGGTTAACACTTTTATTAAGAAGGGATAAAATACTGCTGGTGGGCTTGTGAGCATGTGAAATCATTGTGGAAAGTGGTGTATGGTGCTTCCTAAAATAACTAGCTTGAATTTTTTCTTGAGTTCTTTCAGTTCAAGATATGCTGAGTGTGTTCTTTGCTTTTGGTTTCTGAATTCTAGAAATACACATTTCATACAATATTTGGCTTTGTTCTTCTTGCGCTGTCCTTTGGAAATTTTCTGTTCATCTCTCTGACTTCATTTCTTCCTTTTGCTTTAACTACTGTGTGATTAAGAGTAAGTTTCAGAGTCTCTTCTGATTTTCACTTTTATCTTTTATTTCATCCCTGGTCCTTTTAATGACCATTTCTCTTTGTTCATGAATCATATTCTTAGTGTCCTCTCATAGCTTATATCTTCTGTCATTATTGTTCAATGTGTCAAATCTGTTGTTGAGATGTTCTCAAAATTCATGTATGATAGGTTCGTGTTTTGACTTTCATAGATTTATTTTAATTTTCTTCAGCTTTCTCCTGAAGTTACATATGAGCAATTGATGGGCCTATTTCATAGTCACTGGCCTGCCTTTAGCTGCTGCTACTGAGCCTTTTCATTGTTTCTTCATACATATGTAGTCAATTTGATATTTGTGAATACTATCTGGAGAAGTCCAAATGTATAGTTGCCTTATGTGTTGTTGAAAAGAACTCAACATAAGAGTCAAGACTTGAGTTGCAATATTTAAAGATTCTATGGGTAAAAAATTAAAATATACAGGAAACATCAAAAGATGAAGATAATACATAGGATCATAGTGCAAAAAGAACTAATTGACATTCTACTATTTAGGAGGCAGCATGAGCAAGAACCAATGATGCTGAAGGAAGAATTTCAAGCTGCATTGAAAACATTAGCCAGAAACAAGACTCCAGGAATTGATGGAATACAAATTGAAATATTTTAACAAACTGATGACGCATTGGAAGCATTCACTGTCTATCCCTCCAAATTTTGGAGACAGCTAACCGACTAACTGACTGGAAGATGTATGTACTTGTAGCCATTCTAAAGAAAAGGGACTCAACATAATGCTCAAATTATAGAATGATATCATTGATATCGCATGTCAATGTGATGATATTATTGAATATCATCCAACAATCACTACAGCACCAGGTCAGATTCAGAAGAGGACCTGAAAGGAGGAATATCATTTCTGATGTCAAATGGATCTTGACTTAAAGCAAAGACTACCAGAGAGTCAAATGCCTTTTGACTGTTTGGATCATAACAAACTATACATAACCTTGAGAAGAGTAGGAATTTGAAAGCATATCATTGTGCGCATGTGTAACTGCTACATGGGTCAAAGCCAGTTGAGGTAACAGAATACTGCGTGGTTTAGCAACAACAACGAAAACCCTCACTGTGGTTGAGGTAAGGCTCACTAATATTGATGCCTGGGGCTTTCTGAGAAGGTAACTCTCTGGGAGTAGAAAGCCCCATCTTTCTCAAGCAGAGTTGCTGGTGGCTTCTATCTGCCAGCCATGTGGATTGCAGCCCAATGTGTAATCACTATCCCACCAGCGAGTGTGGAAGAGTGTTGCATCTTTTCATTATACGTAGTCTGTCTGTGGACTATGTCAATTATCAGAGGCGCTGGGTTATATGAAGAACACTGTACCATAAAGATAGAGGGTAGCCTTAACAACAACCTGTATTGTGCAGATGCCATGACCTTGCTTGCTGAAAGTGAGGGCCCTGGAAACACTTGCACATGAGCATCAAGGATTGTGGCCTTCAGTGTGGATCGTGGCTCAGTGTAAAGAAGACCAAAATCTTCACAACTGGACGAATGGTAACACCATGATATATGGAGAAAAGGTTGAAATTGACTAGGGTTTGGTCTTGCTTAGTACCACAATAATTGCTCACCGAAGCAGCAGTGAAGAGATCAAATGATGAGTAGCATTCAGTAAAAATTAGCTAACGCAAACCTAATTCTTTAGAGTACTGAAGAGCAAAGATAGTACTTTTAAGACTAATGTGTAACTGACCTAAGCCATGACATTTTCTATTGCCTCATATGCATATAGAAGTAAGACATTGAATCAGGAAGATCATATAAGAATCCATGGATATGAAATCTGATTCTGGAGAAGAATATTGAAAACACCATTGATTGCTAAAAGTGCAAACAATTCTGTTTTGGAAGAAGTAAGGTCAGAGTGCTTAGGATATCAAGACGTTGTCTTACATTCTTTGCACATGTTGTCAAGAGAGACCCTCCCAGGAGAAGGACAGCTTGCTTGGTACAGTGGAGGGGCTGCAAAAGAGAGGAAGACCTTCAACGAGACAAATTGACACAGTGGCTGCATCAATGTGCTCAGGCAGAGGAATAATTGTGAGGATGGCCCAGGACAGGGCAGTGTTTCACTCGGTTGTGCGTAAGGTCACTACAGGTAGGAACAGGCTTGATGGCAGCTAACAACAACAATGAAATAATTTGGAATAAAAATACCAGACAACCTCACAATGCCTCTTCTGGGCATATACCCCCAAGAAATAAAGACAGGACATAACAGGTGTGTGCTCTCCCATGTTCATTGCATCACAGTTCACAATAGCAAGAAGTTGGAAACAGTCCAAATGCCCATCAGTAGAATAACAGAAAAAGAAATTCTGGTACCTACACACAATGGGAAACCATGCTTCCCTTAGACATAGTGATGAAACACTTGATGACTTTGATGAACCTGGAGATCATTTTGTTGAGTGAAAGTAGTCTATCACAAAAGAGCAACTATTTTATGAGTCCACTATTATAAGGATAAACACCAAGATGAAGGATGGCTTCTGCTCTCAGGTCATGCCATATTCTAACCTGGTCTCCCAAGTAATAAGGCAATGAACTTGCCTAGTGTCCATGAATCATATATCATCCCCCTTTATGGATATATCTTAAAAAAAAACCACTTCTACAGAGGAGACCTCGCCTTAGCTGGGGTTAAATTCTCAAGATTCAGGGAGAGGAATACCAAGCAATTGCTGTCACACAGTTTTGTTCTAAAGTCACTCCGAATCAGCAGACCCTCCTGTAAGGATGAGTGAAATTTATTGGAATTGTAAGTCAAGAGGGCACACTGGCAGACATAGCTGTGTCAGAGACGGCAGCTTAACTTCTGTTGGTGGGCAAACCAGGTGGGGCAACCTGTCACTGTGGGGGTGGGGTAAATGCATAAAAATACTTATATAGAACCCAATAGGAGAATATGACCAGTACTATAGTCCTAATTGGAAAAGTTGATCTAGTTTCTATGTAGTCCTTGGTGTCCCAAGGTGCATGCTACAAGCAACTGGGACTTAAGTTTCTGGCCTTTTTGGACTGATTGGACTTTTGCTTGAATCCCTTGCTTTAAGGTTTCCTAATGAATGGTGGCCTGAGATGACCATATCTTTACTATTTTAATTCTCTTTTTACTTTTTTATGACATGTGCTAGCTGGGAAGGCATGATTAAGCCTTTGTTAATGCATATTATTGAAAGTTTTATCCTATATCCAACACTCATTGCTCTTGTAAATCGTGTCTTGTCACTTAAGCTGTTAATCTATACAAGTCAACAATTCATATATTATCATTTGAAAAGCTGGCCTATGCATGTATACTTTTCTTTTCTCAACACATTTTTAATTCTAAAGCAGTCACTAAATTAATGATGCTATTGACAGAAATTCTTTATGCCTTAAGGGTGTGCTTTATAATGTTCTCTATTATATAATGATAATGATGTCTCTAAAGTGAATCAGAGACATATATAAACTGTAGGTATATGAATAGATTTGAGGCTTGCATGCCATTATAATCCTAATCTAGAACAACATGGCCTTACTTGATACTTACCATTATGGGTCCTATAGAAAAGTGTAATAAAGAAATCAGAGGGTCTCTGGCTCTCAGAAAGAGTAATGTCTGGGGTCTTAGAGATTTGTCTTCAAACAAGGAGCCATTTAAGTGAGGCATCTATTAAGACCACATAGCAGAAGCCTACCAGCCTCTGTGATCCAAAGACTGTAAATAATAAAATCCAAATCCAAAGGAGGAGATGGTATCAGTGCTTACATTCTGAATACCAGGCTTTCAATGAACTATGGACAACACAACATCCATTTGCAGGCTCCACACATGAACTAAGCACGTGGTGGACCTCCTCCAACCACAGTCTAGGGACGTGAAGAGATGTGCTCTCAGAGAAGGCATTGCGAAGTCATTATGGCACGAGTAAAATGTCATGCTTATCATTTGATCTCCATTTTGATCTATTTTAAAGATGTTTCCATTATTTTCTGCTTTCTTTTCAATCGAGGTTTTCCTCTGTTTTGCTTTGTCATTGCTGTTGGCTTTTGATTGTTTGTTTGTTTCTTGTTTTGTATTGTATGATTTCTGTGCTAGAAAGCCCTGATAGTTAAACTGAATTAATAATTACCAAGAGCATGGCAGGGAAGTTTGGGGTGGGGGTTGGGGGACAGAGGAGCATGAGGAACTAACAATGAGTATCAGAAAGAAGAAAATGTTCTAAAATGTATTGTGGTAATGACTGTAAAATGCATTTTAATATGATTGAACTATGGAACTGTATTATCTATGAACTATAAGCCAATAAAACTATTTAAGAATGAGCGATGAAATGGATAAATCTTGATGAGAGTGATCATGAAAATAAGAGCAAGAGAGACGAAAGAGAAAGAAAAACATTTAAATAAATAATATAATGAATATAAAAACATGATACGCTCAATAGACACTGAAAAGATGTTTATACTATATTATAAGCAATTATGTTATAAAATTGTTAAATGTAATTAAATACACACATTTCTAGGAAGATGCATCAAAAGTTATACAATACTAAATAGCATATCAAGATAAGTCTACATTTACCACATACATTTTGTCTAGTATTAAAAACTTTCCCACAATATGACATCAAATTATTGATTTTAGTCTTATAAATATTTAAGGAATAAATAATACCAACCAAATATTTTTAGAGTTGGCAAAGAAACAGTTTCAATCATTCTTCTTCTGATATTGGTTAACAAAGATGCCTGATTCTGTCATTCCCAATGGAAACTGCATGGGAGGCTCTAGATGACATAACAAATGATAAAACCAATAAAAACATGAAGATTTTAAAAGGGAAATGTTTTATTACTTTTAGAACATATAATTTTCTGTAAGCCTCGACTCAAATTTTGTTGGTGTTGTTGGGTGCCATCTAGTTGAGGGCTTTCCTCTTTTGTGCCCCCCCCGACCGCCTTACCAAGCGTGACGTCATCCTCCAGGTACTTGTCTTTCTGGTCAGTGTTTCCAAAGGACGTACGACAGAGTCTTGACATCCCTTCCTTTCAGGTACAGGCGATAGAATTTTGGAATTAATCATTTGCGCCAACTGGTTAGATAGTGGATCATTGTACCCAATATAATACAAATCTATTTGTTGCAGGAAATAATTAAATAAGAACTATAGAAGAGGCCCATGAAGAAAACTGTGTACATTAATTAATCAGTATACTGATTGAAAATGTCTATAAATGCAAATATATGTGATTATTGTTTTTAAGATACAATATAAATATCCTCAAATTTAAATGTAGACTTAATTAAAACCTAATTTATATAGGACAAAGATTTTTAAATTTTTCTTGTGAGGATGGAGGGAGTTAGAGGATTTTCTGAGTTGGAGTAAGTACAGAAATGTGATTAAAACTCATGCCTTAACTCAGTCAGACAAGAATACTTATGATGAACTAAGAATAGAGTAGGGGATTCCATCACAGAATATCAAATCTTAATACATACAAATTATATTAACTGAGATACTAACCCAATATTAAACTAAGAACTCAAAGCAGAATAGAGAGGTAGAACAGACTGAAAAAAAGAAAAACAAACTTCAATATATTTAACAAAATGAAAATTTTCCAAATGATTCATAAAGTATTGAAGAGTATCAAACTTTAGTAATCAAGACATGTGAATTATCCCACTGTATGGCTGAAGCTTAAGGCAGTAAAATATTAAATGGTGTGAAAAACTAGGTTTTGGAGATACTGCTATTGAAGCATGAATCAGTTAAACCATTTTGGAAAACTTTGGTTGTTATATACTTTTGTAATATATGCTGACCTTCTCATTTAATATTTATTCAATCAAATTCCAAATTGCAAGCATGAAAATATTTATTGAATCATTAATGGTTAAACTAGGAAAAGTCCAACTTTTGAAGGCATTGAAAATGGATCAAAATGGCAACTCTATGATCATTAAAGATTAATCATAAATAGTATGCTAAATTATTGAAAGAAAATATTTATAGCTAAAAGAAATTTATAATATATCTGTACTATCATTCAGAGCACGTAAAAAGTGATATGCATGGGGAAGAAAACATACAAAAATGTTTTAAGGACATAGAGATTTGGCTGATCTTTTAAAATTGTTATTCTTTGAGAATTTAGCTTTAATAGTACAATGACTTTTCATTAGAAAAAAACTAATGAGCCATTTTTTAGTATTCGATATTACTGGAAACTTACAAAGTGCATGATAATGAATACGATGGAAACCATTAGAACAGAGAACATTTTTGTCCTCCCACTTGCATAACAAGAAACTGACCTTGAAGAAGAAGGGACAGGAAAAATGGAAAAGGAAACCATTATGTCTGAACCAAGTAACTTGGCTAACATCTGCCAGAGGAAGGAGACAGGGGACAGTCCTCACTGACCTTCCAGGTACCTATGACACAGTATAACTTTGAGGCCTCAAATAAAAACTGCAGTCTATTGTACCTGACAGCAAGCTTTGCACTTTCATTATGCACGTAAGATCTAATAGATCTTTTGAAGTCATTACCTGTCAAGGGGAAAAGAAAAGGCAGAGGAAACACCTTGAAGAATGGAGTTTGTCAAGGGTCAAAGTAAATGGCAATATACTTTAATAAGCAATAAGCTCTACATTATCTCTGGGTGGCCTATACACTCAGTGGACTGTGGTATCATATATTGAATTGCAGACTAATTTCCCAGTGGCTTGAAATACCCTTATAGTGCGTCTCTGTCACCATCCGTTTACATATAGCCAAGAAAAGAAAAAAGTTAATGTGATTTCTACCCTAAGTACCACATAATTGAGAAGATAGATTCCTGAGCTACTTAAAACCTTAAGATGCACTACATATGCATGACTTTCATGATTTTTATATTCTCTAACTCACTGCTCCTCCATATTAATGGTAACATTGAGAAGTACTTTTATGTGTTTCAGCTTTTCAGCATTCTATATCTAATACATGCACATCAGTGATCTTAGACTTATGGAATAGATACCATGAACTGTAAATTTCATTTAGAAACTATTAAAAAATAGAAAAATTAAAATAACCACTTTTTAAGCTCTGACCACTATATGCTGAGAAACAATGGAAGCCACATTTTATGTATGCATGTATGTATTTATTGTGCAAACAGACTAGGATTTAAGGACTTGGAAGATGATCATTGCACACGCATGACAACCAAGCGGCAGTGTAATTGACACAAATACGGAAGTATTCAGGAGTCAAATAGTTGGATGTGGCTTGTCATCTTTTATACATTTGTGGATTTTTGTTGTTTCATTGTAGAGCAAGAGACTAATCTTGTGTTGTATGTAAGCTGCTGTCCAAGATTTTGCAAATTCTGGGTTTTTTATTTTATTTAGAATATTTCTCCCCTTTTTTCTATCATGGATGAAAGAAAGATACAAAAGCTCTGAATTAATTGCTAAAGCAATAGGTTTCAAACATTTTACAGAGTGTTGAAGCCATCTATGAAACAAATTTCAATGTCATGGGGTACCCCCTCCACACACTCCCCATCTCTGTGGAGTCAGTTCTGACTCACTGCACCCCTATAGGGCAGAGTAGCACTATGCCACAGGGTTTCCAAAGCCATCCCCTTTCTGGAAGTAAGCTGATTCATCTTTCTTCCCAAGAGCAGTTGGTAACTTTGAACCACCGACCTAAGAGTTTGGAACCAAGCCCTTAACCACTGTGTCATCGAAGATTCTCTCTCCCCGCAAATCCCTCTGCTCCTGTAGACATTTATGGGCTTGGACACTGTATATGATTATTATGAGTCAGAATTGCCTTGATGGCAGTGGGTTTGAGTTATACATACAGGTGCTTATTAAATGGGATTTTAAAATGATCATTTGACTTTGATTGAAAAATTATTCCCTGGGTTTGGGGAAATATTTTCTTAGCCTTTGATTTCACACTGCAACAGAAAACCTACATTTCTACCATATCTGCCACAAAGTCCTGCAAATATCAACATTTTCACTTATTTATTTCTAGAACTAAGTCCTCTATTCATTCAATATTAATTCAAAAAATTTACTATCCAATAAACACAATGGCTGCATGGGCTTAAAGAAACTGGGACATAAAGAGAATTCTATCCACCAGGAATTCACAGGCTCATTATTCTCTTAGTAATCTTTGTGTCGATGCAAGACGAATGGCAAAGCAAATAGGTATAATATATATTTTCATCATTTTTGCATTAATTGTGGAACCCCCTACAGAAATAAGCTATCAGTGTTCTGCACTACCATCTTATTGACACCCCTTCCATTCAAATAATTTCCGATTTTTTTCCCCAAATAAGCCACCTTTATTTTAGATTGCACACCAGACCAGTACTGTCTATATCATTAGTCAGTGACTCATATGTAATGTTATGTTCTGAGCTGACTCCCTGCCAATTCATCTCAGCAAATCTAAATAACAGCAAGCAATTCAATCCGGAAAATCAGCAGGAATTGTAAACACAATACCCTAACAACTGTATATGCTATAGTTCTCTCAGAAATGAGCTCATCTTAATGGCTGTCTAAACTTAAAGGGAAAATTGCTTTATGTTAAAAAGATAACAGTCTATAGATGTTTTGGTGTGTGTGCAGTGTGTATCTAGGTTGACATGTGTTGCTTCAAAACAGAGTATGGTTACTATTTATTACTATTGTATATTGAATAATTGGTGATGACTCCTAGGCCAGGCTCATTTTAAAGTTTCATTCTACCTCACCAAAAGATAATATAGAAAACCAGGATTGACATTTTTCTCATTGATTCTCACTTTTCTTATAAGCATATCATAATCATTTACCATGAGCTTCCAATTTCATATAGACCAAGTAAAACATTTGTGTACATACTTTCACATGAAAGGATATATATCTGAAAATATGCAATTTTTCTTTGTCCATAACAGAAATAAGGAGAGACCAGGACCTGGAGAAGGACATCATACTTGGTAGAAAGGCACAGAAAACAGAGAAGGGCCCTAGCAAGACAGAGTGACACAAAAGAATAATTCTAAGGATGGTGCAAGACCAAGCAGACAGCAGGGTGGGTCAGCAACACTAGCACCACAGGAGCTTTGAAAAATAGGCCCCAATGGGATTTCAAACTCAAACAATGTAAGGTGTCAGATCCATCAGCTTCAAACTCAAGCGATGTAAGCGCCAGCAGTAGCATCAGGAACCAGTTCTCAAAGGAGCCTCAAGCTCTAGCAACATGATCCACAGGGTGGCTTGGCCCACAGGTAGTGCAGCACACGGTTGAAGCAAAAAACCTACCTCAAACAGCAACACGCTGGTCTGATCATCAGAGAGGAAGAGAGAAGTGGGTGGGCCTTGGAAAGCAATTTATCTTGTTGGGCTTGAATCAAGCTGCAACATGATTAAACTCTGCCTACATGTTCCATTGACCTAGTAGACACAATAAACCAAATAATCACAAATTTCCATATCCCAAGAAGATCATTGTAGGTAACCTTGATAACTATGGATAATTTTTAGAAGAATGGGAGTTACAGAACATTTTATTGTGCTCATGCAGAACATGTACATGGATCAAGAGGCAGTTCTTGGGAATAAAATATGCTTTAGAATCAGGAAAGGTGTGCACTAGGGCTGTATCCTATTACCATATTTGTTCAATCTGTATACTGAACAAATCTTTAGAGAAACTGGAGTAAATGAAGAATGTAGTATGAAGAGTGGAGGAGGGTTTATTAACAACATGCAATATGCAGATGACATAGTCTTGCTTGCTGAAAGTGCAGATAACTGGAAGCACTTGCTAATGAAGATCAAGGATTGCAGCCTTCAGTATAGCTTACAACTCAATGTAAAGAAGAACACAATCTTCACAACTGGACAAATAGGTGACATCATGATAAATGGATAATGTTGAAGTTGTCAAGGATTTTATCTTGCTTAGCTCCATAATCAATGCTCCTGGAATCAGCAGTAAAGAAATCCAAAGATGAGTTGCATTAGGTAACTCGGCTGTACCTGGCCTCTTTAGAGTACTGAAGAGCAGGGGGATTATAAAGACTAAGTTGCCCCTGACCCAAGCCATGGTACTTTCCATTGCCTTATATGCATATGAAGGTTATAAGGAAGAACATAGAGGAATCAATGCATTTGAATTGTGGTTCTGGAGAAATATATGGAAAATACTATGGACTGCAAAAAGGGAAAATCAATCTGTCTTGGAAGAAGTACCGCCAGAGGGTCTCCTTGGAGGCAAGAATGGCAAAGCTTTATCTTACGTACCGTGGACACATTGTCAGGAGAGACCCTCCCTGGAGAAGGGTGGCATGCGTGGTAACATGGAGGGGCAGTGCAAATGAGGAAGGCCCCCAAGGAGACAGATTGACACCATGGTTGCAGCAATGGGCTCCGACATAAGAACTGTGAGGACGATGCGGAATAGATCAGTGTTTGGTTTGTTGTGCACAGCCTTGCTATGAGTTGGAGCAGACTCGATGGAAGCCAACAGCAGCAACAACCACAACAACGACAATGAGACATCCTTTTTTGAGAGTTTGGTAACCATACTTGTTTTTTGCTCCTACTTTAGCAACAGTAATTTTTTGGAGTTTGTTAGATTTTGAGTATTTTATATATAAAAGTTGATTACTAATCTGTTTGGGGAAATTAAAAATCTCATTGTGACCAAGCTATTCATTTCTATGACCTTTATTCACTTTTTGTAAAATTACTACTTTAAATGACTTAGTTGCATGAATATTATATTGTTAGGTGTCATTGAGTTGGCTCTAAATTATAGAGATCCTATGGAAAATAAAAAGAAACACTGTCCAGTTTTTGTCATCCTCACAACCATTGATATATAGGATCCTATTTTTTGCAAACAATGTTTAATCCATCTCCACGAGGGTCAACTTTTTCATGCACCCTTTACATTACCATCACGATGTCCTTATCTGGAGACAGATACCTCTTGATATTGTGTCCAAAATAAGGAAAGCTAATAAAAGGCTAATATTGTGAGAATTTTCCTATTCTTTATATTGAAGTATAATTCTTACTAAAGACTATATTCCCTTGTCTTCATTATTGAACACTTCAAGTCCGCTTCACTTTTAGGAAGCAAGATTGGGTCATATGAATATCTAAGGGTTTTATTAAGTGGTTCACCAATCCTAATGCCCTGTTCTTTAAACAACGCAGTTTATATAATTTACTCAGCATACAGATTGAATAAATAGCTTGAAAGGACACATCTCTAATGCACACCTTTCGTAATTTTAAACCCCTCAATATTCCCTTGTTCTGTTTGAATGGCTGTCTCTTGGTGTGTTACACATTCCATATGACTACAATTATGTGTTTTGGTATTCCCATTCTATGCAATGTTACCCATAATCCCTTATGTTACACACAGTCAAATGTCTTTGCAGAGTTAATAAAGTCCAAGTAAACAATTCTTTGATGCTTTCATTCGGTCAAGACATATCTGAAATGATATCCCACATGTCAAGACCTCTTCTGAATCCAGTTTGAATATCTAATTGGTCCATGTAGGTATTCTGCTACAACATTGAAAAAAATTTTTTAGGCATAATCACTTGCAGGTGATATGTATTATTGTATCAGCCTGGGAAGACTAGAAAAACAAATTCATAGACACTCATATGTGTATAAGAAAGAGCTTTATATAAAAGAGCAACTATATATTGAGAAACATCCGAGTCCTGTGCAAATCAAGTCCATAAATCCAATATTAGCCCATATGTCCAATACAAAATCTATAAATTCCTCATCAGACTCACACAACACATACTATGACACCAAATATAGGAAGATCACAGGCCACTGGGTAGAAAGTCTTGTGGATCCAGTGGTAGTGGAGGCATCTCAGCACTGGCAGGGGTCTCCATGTGGTTCGTCCAGCTCCAGGGCTCTAGCCTAACTCCATGTCTTTTGTCAACAGGAATGTCTCCCAGGGAGTGAGCCTGTGTCCCACCTCCAGAGAGCTATTTATCCCCTTAGTGCCTCCAAATGAGGTCATCACCTGGTTGTCAGGCTAAACCCCACCCCTTCACTCTTAAGATTCCCAAATTGACAACAGATTAGGTAACCACCACAATTACATTATTCAAATAAATGTTATAAGGATTTAAAGTAACATGCGGAAAGTGTGTCACATAGTACAAAGCATACAAGAGTTCTACTTGTTCAGTATTGTACATTGGGAGCAGAAGCTACTAATATTATTATCTTTATTTCTAAATATGTATAACATATCATTCCATAGATCAATAATGTCAAGCAGATTGGTACAATTTCTACCACCATTAGTTTCCAAGCCATCTCCTATTACAGGGACTCTTTGACATCTTCTCCCTTCAAACACCACCCACCCACCCACTGAACCCTCTTCCCCTGACACCCTTATTCTACTTATTGCTTTGATAGGTTCTTCAGTCCTGGGCTTCATATATCTAACAATGGAAAAACATATAACACTACTTCAAGAGGGTGACAGCCAATGACACAACACCTCAGAGATATGTCCTAATATGGACAAGCAGAATCCCCACAGACTGATATAGAGCAAAGATGCAGACAATTTAGGAAACCAAGTCAGGCCCGGCATGCATTGCAGGGGGAACCTACTGACAAAGTTTTAACTGTTGAAGTCGGATTTAGGGCTTTGGTCTTCTCTATTTATCTCTCCAGATCTCTCTGTTTCGTAACCACTTTCCTCCCATACCTCAATGGTAGATGAGGGGAGTTCTCCAGAGACATTTCCTATGCAATTTCCACACATGAATCTTGGGCTCCCACTGACAACCTTAGCCAGCTGTACACAGGGGTCTCACAATTTTGACTCTGATACTAGTCCCTCCTTTGACTTTGGATTCTATGGTTAAATATCCTTTGGTGACTGATGATGGTGTGCTTCTTCCACGTGGACTTAGTTGACATCTCGTTTAGATGCTGTTTGTTTGGAAACAAGCCTTGAAGACCCCAGATGCTATTCTATCTACTAGTCAGGCACCAAAATTGTGAGACCCCTGTGAACAGCAGGCTAGGAAATGGCAGAAACCCTGGATGGAAATTGTTCATATAGAAGAAACCATTACCTCAATGATTCACTTATTAAAGGAGCTATTGTGTGTTCGCTTACTATGCCACATAAGGGAAGTTCAGGAAAAACAAAAATCTCCATCATTTTGATGACAGAAAAATAATAAGTAAGTAATATGATACTTTATAGGGTAATAAGGAGTGCCGATGGTGAATCCCACTTGAAGCTCCTAACCACAGGGTCAGTGGTTTGAACCTATCAGTAACCAGATGAAAGAAAGACTAAGCGTGCATAGCGCAGTAAAGATGTAAAGGTCTCAGAAACCCTAAAGGGCAACTCTACTCTGCCCTATAGCATCACAATGAGTTCGAATCAACCCACTGACAGTAAATTTGTTTTTCAGGTTAGGGGATATTGAGTACTTTAGAGGTTATTGAGTACTGAGAGGAAGGACAAAGCAAGGAAAGGAGATATTGAATTATTGATTGTGTGTATTATGTGTGTGTTATGTGAAAGGGAAGTTGTAATTTATGGAGGGCAGTTAGAAACAACTTCAATAATCATCATCAGTTCAAGGAGGTGAAAGAATTAGCCCTATAGCTTTCTGGGAAAAGCATAGTCTCTCCGTGTTATTGAGTCTCATCACATCCATGAAGACTCATAAGGACCATTTTGAGCAGGGTACTTCTGTTCCATAGCATTTCCTGTGCTGTGGTCTTTCCTTTGTCTGAGCTACGGGTTTGTCTGAGCCTTTTGGGAGCAGTCAAATCCTTAGTCCCTCATTGCGGACAGGAGCCCACTACACCCGGCAGGGCTCCCGTCCTCCTCGTATGCTTGAACATGTATGGCTGTTACTGTTGCTTCAAATTCACAAAACGCCTCTCGTTTACAGACATTGAACAGTCTCTTTCTTGACATTAACACATTTTTTTCAGATTTCTATTCACCATTTACTCCGACCTAGAAATCATAGGGTTTAGACTCCAATATTACAGCTGATAATGAATAGCATAAAACGATGTAGTCGTGTAACAGGATTTCCTGTTAATATGTAAGAAAAGTCACAGGATAAGGAAGAACTTCATTTAACTAATAGCTTTGTTACTGTGGGCAAGCAGCCTTGGTGGAATAGTGTATTAAGTATTGGTCTGCTAATGGCAAGGTCAACAGTTCAACCCCACCAGCGGCTCTGCAGGAGAAAGATGAAGCTGTGTGCTCCATTGAAGATTTATAGTCTCAGAAATCCTAAGAAGCAGTTCTACTCTGTCCAATAGGATCACCATATACCAGAATCTATCCAATGGCAGTGGGTTTACTAGGGCTCTACTATTTTGTATGTAGTTACATTCATTCGTTCCCTTATTATTTTCTTTGTACCTAAGGAACAATTGAATCTCATGGAGTTTAACTGACCTAAAACAATAATTCAGAATAATTAGCACTCCTAGCAATTGAAGCTAGGAAAGAATGTACTTTAAATATTTGGTGACTGTTGATAATTGGAATCCCCACAAAATACCATGGGCATGAGTGATTTAAAAAAAGAACACAGAAAAGTGATATAAATCACTAAATTCCTCTAAGAACACATAGACTGTGGAAATTACAGATAGGGTGACTAGTAAAAACCACATAGAGAATATGACTTATACACATGAGGAGATGTTTGAAGGAAAGATATCAAGACAGAAAAATAAAATGCAAACAAATAAACATTCCCACTGCTGCCAGGTGGATGCAAACAGATAATGACCCACAGGAGACGTGACCTAGAGGGTGTCCAGGGCTATCAGTCTTGGACGGACCAGCATACCTGTTTCCTGCGGAACAACCGGCGAGTTTGAGCCTCAGACAACCTTCAAAGGTAAGTGCTTTAACCGCTGCATCACCAGAACACCTCCAAGGAAAATATACTCGAAACCATAGGGATGCCTCGTGGTCTCAGTTGACAATGCTTGGGGTCTACATTTAGTAAGAGAAGCTGTCAGGTTTGGTGACAGCTGAAATTGTCAGAGAGGTAATAAAGTATAACGGGAAAGGTTGGTTGGGTACAGATTATAGGTATCTAAAAATTCAAGTAAAATGTTTTATAAATATGGACAGCTAGATTTTCATGGTTTATATTTGGTTTCCAAGTAATTAAGTACTCATTTTGGTACATGTACATACATTTATTATTTCTTTTTAAAATCATTTCATTGAGGGCTCATATAACTCCTATCACAATCCATCCATCCATCCATTGTGTCAAGCATATTTGTATATTTGGTGCCCTCATCATTCTCAAAACATTTGCTTTCCACCTGAACCCCTGGGATCAGCGCCTCATTTTGTTTTTTAGGCAGCCATCACACATGTGATTGAATCAAAATCTATACAGTTTCAGGACAGCTGACTTAATGGGAAATAGATTAAAATGTTTAATGTAAATGGCCATAGGGTATGCACTAATGCTGTTGATTTATATTGATAATATAGATTTGTTACTATGGTATAATATTTAAGGGAGTCAAGGATTTCTTAGTTTAAAATTTTAAATTCTGGAATTTACTCCATGCTACAATTTCTATATTTACCCATGTGACCTTAAAAATGTCAGTTAATAATTAGATAGCTTACCTTTATGACTACTTTTTTTTTGGTATGTCTATAAAGTGAATGCTTGGGGAAAGGGATGCGATATTCACTGAGGTCACTTCCAAATGTAATATTGTAAATTCTACAATTTTAAATTTAATTAGAAATTTTTCACTTATAACTTGAGATTAATAATTGTACGGTGGAGACAATATCTATTTTTAAAGTTATCTTATTAGGGGTTAATGCAACTCTATCACAAACCATACATACCTCAATTGTATAAAGCACATTTGTTCATTCATTGTCCTCTTCATTTTTAAAATATTTGCTCTCCACTTAAGCCCCTGGCATCAGCTCCTCATTTTCCCCTCTCTCTCCCTCCCTCCCTCATGAACCCTAGATAATTTATAAATTATTATTTGGTCTTATCTTACTCTGTCTGACATCTCCCTTCACCTCTTTTTCTGTTGTCCGTCCTCCAGGGAGGAGGTCACATGTAACTCCTTGTAATCAGTTCCCCCGTTCCAACTCACCCTCCCTCTACCTACCCAGTATTGCCACTCACACCAGTGGTCCTGAAGGGACCATCCGCCCTGGATTCCCTGTGTTTCCAGTTCCTATCTGTACCAGTGTACATCCTCTGATCTAGCCAGATTTATAAGGGATCATGATAGTGGTGTGGGGGAAGGAAGCATTTGGGATTTAGAGGAAAGTTGTATGTTTCATTATTGCTACACTGCATCCTGAATGGCTCATCTCCTCCCCATGATCCTTCTGTGAGTGAATGTCCAATTGCCTATAGATGGGCTTTGGGTCTCCACTCTGCACTCTCCCCTCATTCACAATGATATGATTTTTTTGTTCTGATGATGCCTGATACTGATCCCTTTGACACTTCGTGATCGCACACGCTGGTGTGCTTCTTCCATGTGGGCTTTGTTGCTTCTGTGCTAAATGACTGTTTGTTTACTTTGAAGCCTTTAAGACCCTAGATGCTGTATCATTTGATAGCTGGGCACCATCAGCTTTTTTGCCACATTTCCTTATGCACACATTTGTCTTTAGCGATCATATCAGGAAGTTGAGCACACAATGATATGATTTTTTTGTTCTTTGATCCCTGATAACTGATCTCTTTGGTACCTCGTGATCATGCAGGCTGATGTACTTCTTCCATGTGGGCTTTGTTGCTTCTGAGCTAGATGGCCGCTTGTTTACCTTCAAACTTTTAAGACCGCAGACACTGTATCTTTTGATGGCCGGCACCATCTGCTTTATTCACCACATTTGCTTATTTACCTGCTTTGTCTTCAGTGATTATGTGGGGAAGGTGAGCATCATGGAATGCTAATTTTATAGAAGAAAGTATTCTTGCATTGGTAAGTACTTGAGTGGAAGCCCAGTGTCTATCTGCTACCTTAATGCTAAGTCTATAAATATATGCACATAGATCTAGTTCCACAACCTCATATATAAATGTATTTCCATATGTACATACCTTTATTTAGGCCTCTATAAATGCCCTTTACCTCCTAACTCTTTCCTCTATTTCATTTTACTTTTCTCTTGTCCCACTGTCATGTTCATTCTTCATTAGTGTTTCAGTAATTCCTCTTGGTTATATTACCCTTGGTCATGCCCTACCAGGCCTCCTAAACTCTCCTGATTTGTATCACTTGCTATTCCCTTGTTGCTTGGTTTGTTAACACCACTACCTTTCCCCCCACCTCCCCCTCTCCCATGTCACCCCGGAACTGTCAGTCCCGTTGTTTTCTCCTCCAGATTGTTCATCCAGACTATCTTATTTAGACAGACCTGCGGAATAATAACATGCACAAAAACAAGACAGAGCAAAACCAAGCAACAAGATAAAACAAAACAGCAATAAGCCAATGACAAAAATACAAAGCAAAACACAGGAACAAGAGAGAAAAGCTTGTAGTTAGTTCAAAGACTGTTGGCCTTTAGGAGTATTTTCCAGTTGAGTCTGTTGGGGTACCAAGCTCTGGTCCTAAAGTCTATTTTTGGTATTGCCTGGGGACTTCGTTGCTCTGCTCTCCTTGCTGTTCTGCTCCACCTCCTTAGTGTTTGTGGTGGGATCATTTCGGGTGGAATTCCCTCACTGTGGAGACCACACCTATTATTGTTACGGGCATGCAAGTTAGTTCTGACTCATGATTTTATGTGTAACAGAACAAAAACTCTGATCCTATATCATTCTCCACATCATTAGTGTATCTGAGTCCATTGTTGCAGCCACTCTGTCGAAACATCTTACAATCTTCCTTTCTTGCCACTGCCCAAATCATGTGTCAATCGTGATGCCTTTCTCCAGAAACTGGTCCAGCCGGTTGATCTGTCACAAGTGATGGTTCAACGTTTTCTCGCTCCCACCTCAAAGGATCCTTCTAGTTGTGCTTCCCTAAGACAGATGTATTCTTTCTTATGGCAGTTCATGAAAAACAAAATTCAAAAGCAGCACAAACCACTATCAAATCTATTCTGATTTATAATAACCCAAAGTATAGCCAATATTTCCCCCCACACCACAATTTAAATGCACCAATCTATTTTCTTCCTTTTTTAATCATCCAGCTTCTGACTGTGTACAAGGCAATTAAAATGACCACCTTTATAAGCCATTGATGGTTGATCTAAGAAGAATGAAATCTTTGACAACTCAAATAATTTTCACCATTTATTAAGACACTTTTGTCTCAATTGTAAGGATTTCCATTCCTATTTACGTTGGGGTAGAAACCATATGAAAGTGTACCCTATAGTGTAGTCTTTTACCTCATCAGTCAATAACTCAAGTAGTCTTCAATTTTGGTACACAAGCTATGTCTTTTGTGTTTCTTGGTCTCCCTCCAATCCTGATGCCTCAATCTTCTTCACATAGTGCAGTGTTTGATTCTTTACTCGGCATATAGATTGAATAAGATGAAATAATATATTTCTGTCTCAAATTTGTTTCCATTTTAAACCCCACACTACCCCCCCCCCTTGGTTCTGTTGAATCAACTGCATTTAAATTCATACACTGACTTTGTGTAAGGATAATTACCTCTTCTAAAATTGCCATTCATCGCAGCGTTGACTGTATTTTATTATGTTATGCACAGTTAAAATGTCCCTAAATAGTGAGCAAAGCCAGGTAAACATCTTTCTAGTATTCTCTACTTTCAGCCAACATTCATTGATACTGGCAATGACAGCGCTTATTCCATTTCCTCTTCTAATTGCAGTTTGAACTTTTAGGAGTTTCCTGCAAAAAGAGTTGCAGCCATTTTGAAATTATCTTCAGCAAAATTTTGCTAATGTGTGATGTACTTTGAAAATTTCCAAATTCTGTTTTATTACCTTTCTTTCTAATAGGAATGGATAAGGATCACTTCCAGTCACTTCTTGACAGGGATGAATAAGCTTTCCAGCATTGTATCTGTTTATTGAAGCATCTTAATTGTGATTCCATCAATTCTTGGAAGCCATTTTTCACCATTGACTTCAGCTTCACTTGCACGTCTTTATTTCATACCATCAATTTTTATCAGATCTTCATCAAATATTACCTCTTGAAATACTTGAATGCCAACCAATTATTTTCGGTCCAGTGACCCTATGTATTCTTTTCATGTTCTTTGGCTTCATTTGTGTCATTCAATTTGGGGGCCCATAGAGCACTTCAATATTGTAACCAGAAGCTTTAATTTTCACTTCAGTTCATTGAGAAGTAATGTCTAGACAATACATTAAAAAATAAATTTTCAATAAAAATTTATGTGATGCATCTAATCATCTTTGTCATTTAAATAATGTTCAGTCTCAATATTAAAAAATGACTTATCCCTTTTAAAATAGCAAGATAGGAAACTTTGATACTAGATCTTAATATCCTTGTACCCTTCGATGATACTTAACCTAGATGAACCTAATTTCTCTTCTGTATACAATGTGTATTGTGTGTGTGTGAATGTGTGTTCGTGTGTGTACTCACCCTCTTGAGTTGATGCTGACTCTTAGTGATCCTATAGGACAACAGAATTGCGCCAATGGATTTTGGAGACTGAAACTCTCTACTGGATAAGAATGTCTCCTTTTTCTCCCACAAAGAAAAGACTGGTGGTTTAGAACTGCTGACCTTGGCCTTACCATCTACGACACCACCACAGATCATATATCTATGGGGATCTGTCTATCATCTATCATCATTTGTCCTATGTCTAATTGCTTTGGAGACACTATCCTAAAGTCTTCAATTGTTTTGTCATTTGCCTTTTTCAGCAGAGGCTGAAGATGAGGTTAGTGTACTATATGCATATTTTCCTTGAGCGTTGAATTAGCTTCTTTTACATAGATTGTCTTAAAACTTTTTAAGAGTTTCTTTCAAGAACAAATCATGTATCACAGTAGCATAATATGTATGTTCTGAAGGAAAATCCATTCCTATCGTTTTACACAAGAATATGTGTCGTACAAGCAGAAGGACTTTCTCGTGCTTCTCACGATCAAATATTCCATCAGTGACTGCATTATAGGAAAGCGTATAGAGCCCTCTACATGCCTATTGTTTCTTAACTCAGTTTAAAAATATAAACTTAAGCAGATTGTAAGTTAACAATGGTAGGGAAAATACTTGAAAATGTAGACTCTATCTTGAGGAGTCCGGACCCACAGTTGGAAGGTCCTGGAGAGCTCCTTGCGCAATTAAGGATGACACAGAAGACAGACAGAGGAGTTGGGTGTGGGGGTGGGGAACTCGGGGACTCACCTCCATTGTTATATAGCTCTCGCAGCATGAAGGGCTCATACCAAATAAACTGGCAATATGCTAAATTAGGGTATTCCAAGCCCTCAATGGGGGATACTTTAAAGGGAGTACCAGGCAAGCAAGGGTGAAGGGGTGCAAATCGCTCTTTAAGGATAAGGGACAAAGGGAGGGTATGCTCTTAGAGATAAGCAACTTTCAACTGCTATGGGAGGCTCTAGAGGAGACGGCTTTACATTAGCAGTCCTGTGGATTAGAAGTGATGTGGAGACGCACACTTCCTGGAGTGTGTACATTGCAGCGCATTTCCCATATTTCCCACTGCGGGGGCAGGCCTCACACCAGGGCTGGCGCACCAAGCCCTGTGGTCATGAGTGCCGGGAGCAGGTCACATACACTTCTTCCAGGCTCTCACTTTCCCACTCCTCTCAAGAGATGGGCTGCTGGAACTGAAATGTCATAAACACTGTGCCATATAAAATATTGTTTATTTGTTAGATTATTAATAAGAGCAAACAATAAAGCCTAAAATGGCTACCTTTCCATCATAAAATACATTACATCAAGACTATATCTTAGGTTGAGTACAAATTCAAATCAGAAACCCTGAACAGATGTAACAAAATGGAAATTTTGTGAAAATAAATCTCAAAGTGATTTATTTCTATGGCACTAATAATATTCTATATTTGCCTTGCTTTTCCCATTATATTTTCAAAGACAATTTCAGGAAAATAGAATTTTTGGTTTGTGAACACCCATCTGTTCTTAATGTGTATATATTATCTAATGAAATGAATGTTTTACTTTTCATTTACAACCCAGATTTACTGCAAGAAGCAAAGTTCAGGTTAGCTCTCGCTAGGCTCAAGCTTGCTCGACTATTTCTAAAGATAATTAGCGCCGTGAGAAGGCATGATCATTCTCTGCAAACTCCCTAGACTCAGTGAGTAACAAAATAAAAAGTACTTTAGCCAACTTCATATCGAAAAGGAAAAGGTGAAATCAATGGAACAATAAAAACTGCAATCTCTTTTTGTCACATTTTATGACCTCATCACCAACAGACTCCACAAGGTCATCACTCCTTGCATTCGTCTCTTAATGGTCTGAGCACAGGCATTGCTACATTTTGACCTGGTCGTTTTTGTTGTTGTTTGTTTTTTACAATATTGCTTTTTGTGTGTTTTACTGGATGTTCCTCCACCTTGTGGTAAAAATGAACCTAGCCTAGAAAACAATGTTATTAAAGAACGCAATAAGCCCATGCAAGGAAGATGGTGTGGTCTTCCACACAAGCATCCAGATAGCTCTTGCTGGCTGACCCTACTGATAGTTTGCAATTAATAGTGAACTCAGTGACCGTAATTGCTGAGTTTGAGATTACTACTGATAAGCTACTGTGAACTACTCTGATCCAGATAAATAGTAAATGTTTCTGTAGCTGTAGAAAAGTAATGGCCTAAAATATGTATGAAACAGCATTGCAGTAGACACTGGCTTTCGGGCAAAAACCTGAAAGGCTCATCCATTTGGTTAAAGTCGCTTCGGTAGATTATGTCTGGTTTCTTTTTTATGTACCACAACTAAGAATATCAGTTTGCTACAAAAGCAAAAATGTTATTTGTGTTAAGTGTGTCTCTTTAAAAGACCATATTTTACTAAAGGTTTTGTAGTTAGCTGTTAATGGACAGATTCATGACTTTAAGAATTTGTTTAATGGAATAATATTTTAGCA
This sequence comes from Tenrec ecaudatus, assembly GCF_050624435.1. Classification (NCBI taxonomy): domain Eukaryota; kingdom Metazoa; phylum Chordata; class Mammalia; order Afrosoricida; family Tenrecidae; genus Tenrec; species Tenrec ecaudatus. The sequence goes on along the minus strand of NC_134539.1, from coordinate 24,057,906 downwards.
GGGCTTTACACTTCCAAAGAACCTGACATTGTCACTCCTAGATTTTTCTCTTAAGACTTGCACTCAGATATTTTCTATATTCTGTGGACTTTCAAGTGTTTCCCTCAGGATTTTCTGCTTTGTGTTCTGAACTTTTACCCTTTCCATAATGGTGTTCAGAACATGGATATATTCAGTCTTTTTACAGACTGTCCTTTCCACTCTGGCTCTGGCTGTCACATACAATTTCTATCTTTGAGATATTTTTTTTCCATCCCCGACTTTTTCAAGACCCAGGTGTGATGTTATTATTTACGTTTCTTCCTATTGCCTATTCCAAGCCATTCATTTTCACCATCGTGCACTTGTATATCTCTTGCCATAAATGTCATGGCAACTAGTTTTACCTGTTTCTCAACTCTTGAACAGTAGCTTGGACAATATTTCCAATATTTTGAGTTTATTGTAAAATGAGGCTAGTTAGAATTCCCATCCCAAGAGCTAATTCTGAAATCCATATCATGTCATGACATGCCTTAGTTCAAGATGTACATGCCTTGTGACTGAGAACCTGTATCACACCTCTTGTCTCAGGCCTCAGTTTTGAAGTCAAGACTGTCTTCAGACTCAGAACGTCTTGAAGTTTCCCATTGTTCTCAGTCTTATTGCCTGAACCACAATATGCCTGCTTTTGATAGTGTTTGTGATCAGTCAGCCTCTTTTTCCAGTTGCAGAAGATAAAGAAACATGGTCAAATCGTTCAGAGTTGGGATCTGATTTCAGTTCAATCTTAGGGTTTGACCTTAAGGAAGATATTTCAATTTGGAAATTTTCAATTTCCTCATTTGTAAAATTAGATCATTAAAGTTTTGATTAAATGTATTACTGGAATAAAATGATAGGTACAGATGTTTAACACATTTAAATATCTTAGAGGGAATAGCAGAATGCATGCAAAAATAAGTTCAATTATGTTGATTTCTGGAAAACTATGAAGTTATTAAAAAGCATGTGTGTTATAAGTATTTAATTTTAAAAGACAAAATAAGACCACTCAGGGATATTTTATACATCTATGAGGGTAGGTAAAAAAGAATTATTATAAAATCATAAGCACCTTTATTAAAGATAAATATGAAAAGGCAAACTACTGCTTCTCCACATATCTTCTGTGGTAGTTAAAGAATCTTGCGTCAACTTGAGAGTATAATGATTGAAGCTTGTCAATCAGGTCACAGCCTCATGATGCCTCTTAGTTGGCATGGCCTTCTCATGAGGATTCTGGGACTTCTTGGAGGTGGGTAACCCTCTCTCTCTTAAACATACATGAGTGTCTCTGAATAGAGCATACAACATGGAGTAATGATGGACAACAAAATGGCTGACAGGAAGGCACCCTAAGCTGGCCAGATTCCAAGGCTATTAGACTAACCACTTGAGGTTGCACTCCTTACTGGACTGAAGCCTGTTGACCACTCTTATGAAGATACCCCCAAATTGCATAAGAATCCAGCTAAGAGCCCACAGGGGGAGAGCTCTGGCCCACTGCAATGGAACAGAAAGCCCCCTGCCCCCCTCCACTTGCTGGTAAATCTTGCCCGTAATTGCTTGACCTCCTATTGATATGTGAAAACGCTCATTGGAATACATTGGTTTAAAGACTGGCTCATAGAGTGTGTTATGCTTGTGAAAGAACCTGACCTAGTTACTGTGTGAAGCTTAGAGACTGAAAGGTCGCTGCCCTGGTGCGTAAGAAGACTGATTCCTAAGCTCTGTGTTTGGAACTTTCATAAGTGATCTAGACAGTCCTGGCATTGTTTTGACAGCCCACTCAGTCTACCACATCCTCCATCTGGTTGTACAGAGATCTGAGACTCTGTTTCCATTTCTCTACCTCTTTCCCCCAAAATTCCATGCTCCTATTTATATCAAAAGGGCAGTTTGGGCCTCCTCAATGGCCTCAAATTGTGTTCCTTTGTACTATTCTTTGAGTTAAGGGAACAACATGAAATCTGAGGGCAAGGGCAAGGCTGTAAGGTGCAGGCTCCCAATACAATTCTCACGGGATATCTCTTGCTGTACAATGAGCAGTGCATTGTCACACTGAGGAAAATTATTCTTCCTTAAGTTCCTGATGTTTTTCTAACCAAGGCAATTTTCTTAAAATTTCTTTCTTCTAAGAATTGTGTTTTTCTTTGTCCTTTGAGAAAAATTTATCAAGAGTCCCCTAAAATCAGCTGTCATCGCCTTTTGAGGTGATCACCCAGCATTGAACTAAACCGTCCGAAGGCATGGCTTGTGTGGGCTCCTTTGAAAGGTAGCTTCATGAGATGTGTGCAAGAGCAATTCTGAGGGAATTTGTCTACAGCCCTTCGCTCATCACAGGACATGTTTATACTACCTAAACTGTAGTAGACACACATTTTCATTTACCCCAATATGTGAATCAGGGAATCACATTTTTTAAGAAGTAATGATACATTGATTCTTCTAAATAAATATGAGTAAAATATAGTAAAATTGGGACTTAATTTCAGCAAAACAATCAGGTATTAATAATATGAATCAATGGTGACAGAGGAGTTCGGTGCCATGGATTCAATTCTGGGTCTTTGGAATTCTGTGTACAATGGAATCCAACATTGCCTGATCCGGCACCTCCTCACCATCGCTGCTATATTTGTGTCCATTTTTGTAGCCACTGATTTAATCCATCTCATGCAGGGTCTCTGCTGAAAACATGTCCAAAGTTCACGAGATGAGTTCTCACGATCCTCCTTTTAAAGAAGCATTATGGCTGCAGTTTTTCCAGGTAGATTTGTCTGTACTTTTGACAGTCCATGATCCTTTCGATATTCTTTGCAACACTATAAGTCATCATTATATGAAATATATCGATCAATTAAGAGTCTTCTGAAAGATAATGCAAATACCTCGAATTCATTTCTACAGTTCCTAGAGGTGGACATCATGCTTGGTAAAGTAGAAAATTAGTAAAAAAGTGAAAGACTGTCACAAGATAGAGTGAGATGGTGGTTGCAACCATGGGCTCAAACAAGGAACAATTAAGAGGATGAGGCAGAAGCAACAATGGAAGTTTCGGTTGAATACAGGGTCACTGCGAGTTGGAACCCATTTGACAGCACCTACACAATAGTAGCCAAACCAACACTGGAGGAAACAAACCAAAGCAACCTAAAATATATTCACTACCGCCAAGTCAATGCTGACTCATCCTGATCTTATGGGACAGGACAGACCTGCCCCTGTGAGATTCTGAGAGTGTAAGTCTTTTCAGAAAAGGTACAAATATGGTAAGCATCCTAGCGAGAAATCCCAGACTAATGGAAAGCACGCTCCAATGTTCTAGACCTTTGTCTGAAGGACAGAGATCTAGACTAGAGGCACCAGAGACTGGGGCACAGAGCCTGCGGGACACAGCAAGAAGAGCAGCACTGAGACTGTGGGTTGTGAAGCAGAAGTCAAGGGACCACATGCCTGAGAAGTGGGGGACCACAGAGACACTTGGTGGTTGGTTGAGGAGAGATATTGCTGTTGACCAGTGGCTGTATATTTATTATTTACTCATCCTGATGTGTATTGATATATTAACTTTCCTAATACACTCCATAATTGTACCAATCATAAATAAATCAAAGTAGTCTGATTGAAATCACTATCAGTCCTGGTTGAATCTTAGTGATTTGCATTTTTTCTATTTCTATTCTTAAAACCAACTTCAGAAGCCAACACTTCTAGGAAAGCTACCAAAACCAAGCATCAGCAGAGGGACCAGCAGTGACAATAATGAAAGCAGCAAAGAAAAGCCAAAAACATCAACTTAGGGGCTAGAAGCCCCCACTGTAATCTTCAACGTCGGACCACTCTGTGGTAGCTTCAGATTTAATGTTGGGGTCTTCCGCAACTACACTGAAGAAATCAACTGCTATCCTCTTCTAAGCAGAGGAATGTATTCTGTGTAATTTAATGTAAAAGAGCCTTTTTATACTTGTGACCATGATGCCCTCTTACATTAGAGCAATAACAAGACACACTGGAAAGCAGGGGAAGTTTTACAAGCCAGACTGCTTTATTGATGGTACAAAGAAATAGAGACTTGCAGGCCGGGGCACAGCATGATGATGATATTTCCAAAGCATTTTCCTCTGGAGGTATATTTCCAAAATATTTTCCAAAATTGAATATTTAGACACCAGGATCAAACTAATGTTTATGCTGATCAGGTTTACCTCTTCAGGTGATCTACATTCTTTTTACTGGTTTGCACCTTGAATCTGACCTTGAGTGACTGTGACCCAGATAATCTATTATTCATGAGGAAGTCCCAGAATACCTGTAAAGTCCATCTCAAACATAGGAACCAGATCCTTCAAAGCTCTATCAAACATATATACATTGATACTAAACATCATTAGAGCTGGTAAGCAAACATGGGCTGCAGAACAGTCAATAGGTTCCCATTGGTTTTAGGATAAGATCAACATCCATCACATGGTCTATAAAATCTTGTACCATGTAGTGCTGCTTACTTCAAGTTAAGCATTACTCACCTCACTGTAGGCTTCTGAATGAAATTCATTGGCAGCAGCTCTCCTCCAGTTCTTTGAACTTATCAGACTATTTTTCTGATTTGGGATAATTTCATTGAGTGTTCTCATTCTTCCAAGCCTTATTCTAGTTCCTATATGTGCATCACTTGCTGACTCAAGGAAGTCTTTGCTGCCCTCCAGGCATAGGCTACATTCCCCTTACACTTTTTTAATTGCATGTTCATAATTATAATCATTTTAATTACATAATTCATTAGCTGTTTACTATTTGACAGCTTGGCCTCAACTCAAGTGGATTGTAGATTTAGTTAAACTAGAGGCATCCTAGACATTACTTAGGCAACGACGCCACGAGTTAGTGCTTACTATGGGGCGGTTGAATGAATGCCTGTAAGAGCCGAGAAACAGCATCACTGCCAAGTCCCTCAGCCAGTCCGTCTACTGTGTGCTAGCACTAGCCCGGCAAGGGGACAGGAGACCGTGCGTGTGAGAGCTGATCTGAATGAAGCCCCAAGGACTCCCAGTCCTATTTGTTTCACATTTTGGGAAAATAACAACAATAAACTTAGATTTCATTTTCTTCATTAATCACTCTAATGGAAAGAGAAACCCTTCTATTTAAATAAATTCATATTATTGCAATCTTTAGATTTTAGACTGTCCATGCACACCTGGGAGAAAAAGTGAACTGGTCTACCTGGTGTTATACTGCCATTTTGTCTTGCCCGGGTATTTTTACAGGATAATTTCCATTAATCATCTCTTCAGATCCAATGAGTTGAGTGCTCACAGTCCACTATGGTGACTCCTGGTACAATAGAAACTAAAAGCCCCATCAGTATTCAATTTATTTACCCAGAGACTTGCAGACACCTGAAAGCCTTCTGATTATGGTTTCTGGAGGCTCAGGGCCAGTCATACAAATAGAGCCAAAGAGCTGGCTGGCTCTGAGTACTCTAATTCCAAAAGACACAAAATCGACTATTTCTACTAATATTCTTGATATCTATCTAGTGAGATATGACACAGTGGTCTTATCAATCTTTTTTTAAAACCTTGGAACAAAATACTTATTTTGGTCTCACTCAAATTTAAGAGACACAAACTGTAAAGCTTAGAAAATAGAAATAAAGACAAGGTAAGCTCCAATGATGTGCTCACTACACTCTGACTCAAGAGCACATGAACGATATTAGGAAAGGATTCCCTAAACTCAGAAAAAAATCATTTAGTTAATATGTTTTGCTATCCTAAGAAATGTATATCTTTCAATTAAAAGGTCATGTATTTTATTACTTAAAGGACAAGGTTGAACTCAAGACCAATAATGTAAAGCAAACTCTAGAATTCTGGGATTCAAAAGTACAATCCAGTTAGTTCATGTATGATAAATCAATATCCTGTATAATCAAAGAAAGGAAAAATGAAAGTCTATCTAAATTAATGATAGTTGAGCAGCCCATGTATATTAATCTAATCTAATGGGTTTTATTACTCTGCAGAAATATTCTCAAGGCTTAATATCCCTTGTATAAAGAAGCAAGGATGATTAGGAATGATTAAAACTATAATTGAGGAAAATATTCATTTCAACCATAAATGAAAACTGGTAATGAATGAGCAATGAATGTCCATGGGTTCTGGTATTGTTCAGTAATCCTATTTAGCAGAGAAATATAGTTCAGATGAAAATATGCTGAAGTAGAGCTGCAGAAACAGGAGGGAAAGAGGCTATATACAAATCTAGGTATTTTAATTTCTAATTAGGTACATTGAAGCAGTGAACAATTTCACTAGGACTAAATTATCCTTTCTACATAAAGTCTTACAGTCAGATAATATGGTCTAACAACACTGTGTCTTTCACAATGGAAATGCCTAGGTATCTATATGTCTTCAAATATATGAATAAAAGCTCAACGTACATAATAACTGGTCATTATATGAAAAGATAAGGAGTACAGTAAGAAAACTTCCAAAATATGGAGGTGGAAGGTGTGCAGGAATGTTTGTATCGAGGTAGGCACAAACATGGTATGCATTTATAATTTATAAATGTATCAGCTAAAAAAAGTTAAACTACTAAGAAAAATCAGCAAAAAGAAAATATTCATATAAGACCTTATAAATTCAGGTTTAGGATTAAACCCCAGAATAAAGTATCAATTGTGATAAATGCATCTTATATTTGGATTGACTATAAGTCAACAAGTAAAGGCAAAACAAACTATATATGTTTAAGTGATTCAGATATATTTCTGGGGTGTAGTCCAGAAATTATTCCAGTACGTCTTTATAGATATAACACTGTCAAGCCATTAGAAATGGTTTTGCAATGAAAATGACACAGCTTGATCCAGCAGGTCTTACGGCATGGCGTCCCGGTGACATAGTGGACTACACGTTAGGCTGTTTATTGAAACCACCTCTCTCTCTGTGGGAGAAGGATGAGGCTCTCTACTTGGCACAGTGGTTACAAACTACCAGGTGCTCTGTAGGAGAAAGACCAGGCTTTCTATTGCCGTATAGAGTCACAATCTCAAAAACTCATAGGAGGTAGTTCTACCCTGTTCAGTAGAAGAACTATGAGTTGGCATTAACACAATGGCAATGAGTTTGGAGGTGTGGGGGTTGTTTTTTCTACTCCTGTAAAGAGTCCCAGAAACCCACAGGGCCAGTTCCACTCTGCCCTGCAGGGTCGCATTGAGTCAGAATCTACTTCATGGTAGTGAATACTCCATCCCTTAAGCAATCTCCTAAAAGCTCAATTAAAAAAATATTTAACTTGAGTAAACCAAAAATATCTGCATTCACTGTTTTATTCTACTTGGGAATGTCAAAAGATAAATGCCAAATAATTATAGAAAAGTTTATGTTGTAGAAGTGCCCGCTTACTCTATCAGAGTACCTGGGTGCATGATAAATTTCATGGAGCCTTTGTTTATTCAGACATATTCCTATGTCTGAAGGTCAATGTATCATGCCAAATCATAGTTTTGTAGGTGTCAGTCATACTTGATAAAAAAAATGTGTTTCATAGTTTTCTTATTAGTCAAGGCATGTCAGTGATAAAATTTACAGTTGCGCCAAACCTCTAGTCAATTATGGGTCAGGTTATGAGATGGTTACGGACACCCTTCACATTTTAATAAACTAGAGCAGCATTCATCAAATTCACAATAGAAGGTAAGCACGGTGTGTCATACTCTACCATCTGAATGTTTATTATGACATTCAAGTATTGGATGTTAAAAAACAGTTCTGAAGTTACACATGTCAAAAATACTTCATTGACCAAAGCAAGTCATATGATCACTACTAACTTTTAAAAAAATTAAAAAGAAGGAAATATCCATTAAATCCTGGAAATAAGCCCAACATACTGAGAACAGCATTCATGATAACCATATAACATGAACAACATCGGTGCAATGCTCCACACAGTAACATTGTCTAGAACAGCAGTTCTGAACCTGTGGGTCATGACCCTTTTGGGGGTCGAACGACCCTTTCACAGGGGTCGCTTAAGACCATTAGAAAACACATATTTCCAATGGTCTTAGGAACCCTGACACCACTTCTCTATCCATCTCCAGGTGGATCCATCTACATGCAAACACACCCACATACAAGTACCCGGCGTGATGACATCTTCGCACCAACCCCATCACATACACCCCATATAAATACAGGTGTATGTGACAGGGTTGGCACCATAATATACTTATGCGGACAGGTCACACTTGTGTAGAATGCAGCTACTATGTAGAAAGCAGCTGCTGTATTGAAAGCAGCTACTCTGTTAAAAGCAGTTACTGTGTTGAAAGAAGCAGTATTGGAGATAAAATGACACTTCATGAATTATAATTACTTGGTAAATGTAAAATCATGTACTGGAAATATCTGTACCAGTGGAACTTAATCTGGATGCTGATGGGTCTTTTTATAATTGATTGTGGTTGATGTGAATACTGTCCCCTTGTGATAGTAACAGGTATAGGTATTGAAAGCTTTGCTCAATTACTGTTATAGTCAACTACATTTTGAAGAGTTAAATTTTCCAAATAGAAAATTTGGAAAATTTAAATATATATATAAAATCTCCAGCACTATAACAAACCGTATTTTGTAGCTACTCATATTTTTTCACCAGCCAATTAGTTTTCAAGATAGACCTGGAAGGTCTGCATGTGTGGTCTGTCATATGACACGCTGGCGGCATTCCTATTGCTGGGAAGCTGAAGGCAGGGCCAACTGTGCATCAAGCGCTGCCTGTGGTGCGTAAATTTCATTGGTGCTTTCAGACTAGGACCTGATAATCTACCTTTCCAGACACAAGGACAAAACTATATAACAGGTTTTTTTAAATAAAATTGTTCCATTATATGAACATTCTGACAGGCTAATAATCAGACATATTTTTCTAATAACTGTAGTAGTAATCAAACATTTGCTTTCATCTCATAATTTTAGAATTTTAGCCTAACTTCAGTAGGTTTTTATCATTAATTCTGTTTTCTTGTTTAAAGTTTTACCCTTTCTGACTGATTTTCCTCATTTTCAACTAACTTCCAACAGAATGTCATTAACTCGTCATCAATCTCTCTTACGGTAATTGTTCTTTAGAATTCACTAACTATAGAAACATGTAAATTCATTTTGTGAAAGCACTTGCTTATATAACCATAGTTATAAATTCTCGGTGAAGATATTCTCCACTCAAAACTAAGTCAGAAGAAGACAAATTCCTTTCCCATTTTCAAATGGTTGTAAGATTTTACATATATTCTACCCTTAATGATCTACATTTAATTGGGCTTCTCATTTCCTACATTTAGTATTACAAACATCAAAAACTTTGCATCTTGACTTCTTATTAAATTCATTGTACTCAACATGAAAGATTATATGTTAAGACTGGAAATTGTCATACCTACTTTATGTCATATGATTCATTTATGATTCTTAAACTTTTGTGATTTTTAGATGTTTTTTATTCCTAGTACTTGAAGAACTACTATGAGCTTCAGTACATACAGCAAATATTCTGTATTTCTAGGTGCATATAGTTTGAAAAGTTGTCATATTATCTTGTCCACACCTACCCAATAAAAAGTCTACCCTGCTAGGTGCATATAGTTTGAAAAGTTGTCATATTATCTTGTCCACACCTACCCAATAAAGAGTCTACCCTGAGGAGGCCGGTTAGCTCAGTTGGTTAGAGTGTGGTGCTAATAACACCAAGGTCATGGGTTCGACCCCGTATGGGCCAGCTCTTGTTTTCTTTCACACCATTGTTCATTTACCTGTAATTTGAGACTAACCCTCAGGTGCCTTAAAATTTAGACTAAATGACAAAATAATAATAATTAAAATAAAATTAAATTAAAATTTAAAAAGTCTACTCTGAATGAATTGTACTTCTAGTTTGTCAAGTGTACTAGCCACCAGTAAATTCACATGCATGGTTTGATAATTTAAATGTGAGCGGGGTAACTGAGAAATGAAATTTTAAGGTTGTTTACGTTATTTAATTTTAATGAATTTAAATTTAAATATCCATAAGAAACAGAGTTGTTGCATTATAGAGCTCAGAAGGAACTCTCTTACTAGAAATGGAAGACGGTTGAATATTAAACTGTAAAATTGTAAGAATATAATTGTGGGGAAAACAAGCCACTTTGAGGCAGACCATCAAGGAGACTGATTAACACAGTGGCTTTAGCAACAGGCTCAAAGGTACGAATGTGGGGATTTTGCAGGACCAGTTAGTGTTTCTTTCTGTTGTACAAAATGTTCACTTTGATGGAACAAACTTGATGACACCTAACAACAACAATAATATTCACATTCTTAGCCAAATTCCCACTCTTAATATCACTAAAAATGGAAAATGCTCTATGTGTTGATGAGATAGGAGTTTTGAATCATTATACCATAAGCTCAGGGATTATATCTGTATTGTGCAAAAATAATATAAAAGTAATTATATTTTACATATGCAAGTTTTCACCCTCTTCTCTCTTTGGGTACGATAGCTTCCTTCCTCTTTTCTTTTTTCTCTCTTATTATATTTCCAAATGAATAATATAACAAGAAATAAGAGTTTTTCCACTGCTTTCATTTTGGGATGCATGGAATTATTTGCTTTTATTTATTGTTAAAATGCTCTGATTGTTAGTTCTCATTTACTTGTTACTGGCTGGTATGAGCCAGCAGTCAGACTCATCTTTCTATCATTGTAACTGTAAATTGAAAGAAGAAAAAAGAATGAGACATTGACCCCCCCAAAACAAACTCACTGTCATCAAGGCATTTCTGACCCATGGTGATCCTATAGAACAGGGAAGAACTGTCTCTGTGGGTTTCCAAGACCATACCTCTTTATGGGGGTAGAAAGCCTCATCTTTCCTCTGCAGAGTGCCTGGTGGTTTTGAACTGCTGTCTTTGCAGTTAGCAGCTCTATGCATGAGATATTAGATAAAATAATTCTAGCCCCCGAAAGGGATTAATCCTTGTGTTAAAGTTTGTTCGCTTGATATTGTGATTTTGAAGCAAAGCTCAAAATGGATGAAGTTTCTTTATTGGTCCTTAGTTTTTTCTAAAGGTACCAGAAGTGGAAAGTAATGATGACATGTATTTTTATATTTACACCTATTGATGGGCTTTTTTCTTTAAATAATTTATATTTACTCTAGAGAATTCAATTAGTTTATAGATTATAGCTGGGATATAGTACAAGTAGTTTTAAGGGAATTGGTGACACAGTGGGTTAGGTGTTGGGCTGCCCCCCAAGAAGTCAGCAGTCTAAACCCATTAGCCAATATCAAGGAGAAAGGTGAGATAGTTTACTACCATACAAGTCTTGGGGAGACCAGAGCAAGATGGCGACCAAGTAGCACTCATGGGGTAGGGTGGGGGAGGGGTGACTCTGCAGAGACTAGCCCAGAGGGGGCATGGCGAGGGGTATCAGGATATCCAATACTTCTACACCACAAGAATATCAGTATAAAGGTAAGTAGACTAAAAATAATTACTGAAAGTAAGAATAATTAATTAAAATAAAATAATTAATTAAAAAAATTTTTTAAACTTCTGCTGATAGAATTGTCTGTCATCAGCCTGCAGCATCAGCCAGCAGAGCGTAGATCCCCAACTCACCTCACCCGATTTTTCCAGTCCAGGGATGGCTGGGTTGGCTGTCTACTGAGCTACAGGGACACAGCTCTACCTGACCAGCCCGGGGTGGTTATAAGCCAAAATAGGCTTTGCTCTCAGCCCAAGCCAAGGGAGCTCAGACTGATGCCCTCACAGCCCTACCTTCTAGATAGCTGGGACAGCACAGCCTACTGGGTCATGTGGGATAGCTTTACAGGGCTCCCTGGAGCAAGCATAGCAGTGAACAACCTAACTGCACACAAGCTGGGGGAGCTCCACCACCACTGGGCAAAACTAATCCCCCAACTCTGAGGTTCAGCTCTTCAAGGAGCCACCTTTCTGTTTGTTTGTTTATTTGTTGTCTTTCTTTTTCAAACTTCTTTGGTTAGCAGATAATACTAACCTAGGCCATTAACAAAGTGTTAGCATAACAATAGAAGCAGAAATTGCAGGCTTAGTTTTAGGAAGCACAGGCAGGGAGTTTGGTGTAGGGACAAAGACTAAAGCTACTCCCCAATGACATACTGGACAGATCCCATGGCCACAGCCCCTAGTCAGCTCACCAAGCCATCTGGATAAAGCAATCTGCCCTCTCAGTGGGCTAAGACTTCCTTTCTGCTCCCTAGACCACCTAGGGAAGTGATAGGTGTAGACTATTCTCCTCCACTCCCACTTGGTCACCTTCATCATCCCACAGAGTGGATCTCACCTGAACCACCAGAGGTCTGTCTCTTTAAGATAATTAATGCAGATCCTAAAAATACATGATTCTCAGCTACACCAGACAAATCATTCCCCTAGCCTTAAAATGAACCCTACCCTGCATCCTAAAAGACCACAGTCCAGTGAAACAACATATTACCAGACACTGTGCCCACCCACTCAAAGGGCCTGTGCTCCATGCAGTCCTGGTTTCCCCAGGACAAGGTCTAGACCACAGCTGATCTTTTGTCTGATCTTATGGTTGCTCTGTTTTATCATTCCTATGCCCTCCTCCTCTGTAAAAAAAGTTGTGCACCAGTCTTATAATTCATCCTTAATCAGGAGTTCCCCATATGTTGGTATACATAAGGACAGAAAGAAAGATATCATTTACTTTTTACTTTCAATTTATTTAATTTGTTTTCTATACCTCAATACATCCTCAACGCACGCGTTAGCACTCACATCAGAGATAACGTTCCTGGGCAGAGCTCAGCATCCAAATAAACATACATCCACAGAATCTTCTGCTGCTTCTGCTAGTATTATTTTGTCTGTTTATATTTTCAATCCATTTGTTTTTGCCAATTCTTTCATTTTAATAGCTAAACTTTTATTTCATGCCCTTTTAATCTATCTTTTTACCTCTTTTCTCTTCTTACTCCTTCTTTTTCATTCTCATGCTCATAAAACTTAGAGGTGGCACTCCTTTTACAAGCTTTTATCTTTTGATGTCTCACATATTATTACCCCTTCTCCATCATTACAAAATAATACATTTTGGGTGTCTACGTTTGTCTTCTAACGTATCAATTAATGCTACTTGAAGTCTCCCTTTTTTGCTTCATTTTTCCTTTGTTCTCCCTCCTTTCCCGCTACCTCTTCTACTTTTTGATCTTCCTCTTAACAATCTAACACTCTCTCCCAGATACTTAATATAAACTATCTACCGCCCCTTACTGTACTACCTAACAGAGTTAACCACTGCTGCATGACCCAACCTCCCTAACCTTTAATAGCTACAAGAGGATGTTAAGGAAATAACAGAAGATATCAGTACACACACACACACACAACAGAGAAACAAACACAAATATATGAACATTAACAAGGCACTAAAATCCTCAACAAAATCCTGGCCAATAGATTACAACAGCATATAAAAAATTATAATTCACAACCCCAAGTGGGATTCATTCCAGGCAGACAGAGATGGTTCAATATTCAAAAAAAAGAAAGAATGTCATATACCACAAAACAAGGAAAAGAATATATCAGTAAATGTAGAAAGGACATTTGATAATATCCCACACCAATTTTGTATCAAAACACTCAACAAAATGGGAAAAGAAAGGAAATTCTTCAACATAATAAAAGCCATATATGTAAAGCAACAGCCAACTTCACGCTCAATGGGGAAAGGTAGAATCATGTCCAATGGAAACAGGGAACCGACAAGGATTTCCTCTGTCAACACCTTTGTCCAATATCTTGCTGGAAGTCTTAACTACAGCTGTCAGACAACAAGACATTTAAAAAAATAGTAACATTTATAATAAGTACACAAAAGATTAAATACTTAGGAATAAACCTAACTAACGAAATAGAAGACCTATATACAGAAAACTACAAAATATTGCTACAAGAGACAAAACTGAAAAAAACCTACATAAATGGAAGAATATTCTGTGTTCACAGATAGGTAAACACTATGTGAAAATGGCAATATTCTCTAAAGCAATCTACAGATAAATGCAATTCCAATCCAAAGCCTAAATAAATTCTTTAAAGAAATTTAAGAAAGCAAATGACCAATTTCATATGTGTAGGCAAAAAGCCGAGTATAAGCAAAGAACATCTTAAAAAGAAGACGCAACTGGGAGGCTTCCTACTAACTGGCCTCAAATATAGACTACGTAGCACAGTAGTCAAAGCAGTCTCATGCTGCTACAAAGAGAGGTACACAGACAAATAGATCAGAATAGAAAACACCAGCATAAATAAACCAGCCTGCAGGCAACCAGTCATTGACATAGGACCTAAATATAGCTACTGGGCCATAGAATACCTCCTCACCAATGGTCTTGGACAAACTGGATTTCCATATGAAAAAAAATGAAACAAGACACACATTTTTCCCAAGCACAAAAATGAACTCAAGCTGGATCTAAGATCTACATGTAACCCCCAGAGCTATAAGAATCATCAGTGAGACAGCTGGAACACACTTCAGGGCCCTTTGTCGGGTGTACATGGACTACCAATTATAATGAAAGAGGTACACACACTCAAATACAAGATAGATGACATGGACATGCTGAAATTCATCATTATGCTTATTAAAAGACTTCGTCGGGAGAGTAAAATGAGAGCCCATAGATTGGGGGAGAAAATTACTAAGGGCACATTAGACAAGAGTATAATTACCAAAATATACTGAACTGTACATCAACTCAATAAAAAAAATAACAAACGACTCAATTTTAGAAGTAGGAAAAAACATGAATAGACAGTTCACCAAAAATGAAGTACAAATGACTAACAAACACATGAAACAAATGCTCACAATCAATTGCCACCAGGGAGATGCAAATTAAACCACAATGTTATACCACTTTAAACCCACAATGCTAGCCCAATTAAGCAAACAATCAAACAAACAGAATAACGAATGCTGGAGAATATTTGGAGAGATTGTATAAACTCATATAAATTGTTGGTGACCTTGTAAATACATACAACCACTATGGAAAACAGTATGAGCATACTTAAAGCAACTGGAAATTGAAATCCCATCGAGCAACATCACTATTAGGTATATACCACAAAGAAACAAGAGACAGAACACTAGTTGCTATATGCTGTCCCATGTCTATAGCAGCAGCTGAAGAATCAATAAAGAAATTATGGTACCTACGATGGAATACTATGCATCCTTAAAACACAGTGATGAAAGAATTAGACACCACATGTCACGGAAAGACCTGGACGTCATTATGCTGAGTAGAGTTACGCAATCACAAAATGACAAATATTGAATGAGTTGACTACTATAAGGAGAAACACCAATTAAGAAAATCTTTGAGACCAATTCCCAAACAAAGGAGTAGAATGTCTACCTATTATCCATGACCATACCTTACCCATCTATGTGTACTTCATATGAAAAATAGGAATGAGAGGAGAACCTTACTGGAAAGCCAAGACCAAGGGAGGGAATTGTCTACATTTCAGAAGACAATTTCTGTTGGTGGGTATGGTGGGTAAATGGAGAAGAGAAATCACATCAGGAAGGGAGACTAAATAATAAAAGTAGAGAACCTTAGGGGAGAATAAATCCAGTTTTATAGTCCTGGGTAGATACATTCATTATATTTCTTCCTAACCTTTGGAGAACTCTGCCAAAGATTGAGCATTATGATGAAGGACTCCACATGGAGGCCCAACTGAATGCACTGGACCCTACCTCAAAGCTTCCCATATTCTTGGACTGAGGACTGGCGTATTCTGATGGGAGGGAACCAGAAGATTGTTGCTCCAAGACTGTGGAAATGACACTCAATGGACTGTGGGTGGGACCATGAATTAGTGGGTGTCCAATGAAGGGGGACCCAGACCATCATATCTTTAGTAACTAAATGCTCCCCCAGCCTTAATATGACAGGTTTTAATGAGAACCAAGGATCTACCCTGTAAGAAAAGACAGGAAATTTCCCCCTACCATCAATCCCCAGGTTCAATATACACAGAGCTCGATCAATTAAGAAATCAATTGATTCTTCCATCATTGCTCCGCTCAGTACTCACATTCATGAAATGATCACTGAAGATAAGGAACATGGTGAAGAAATCAGCTGGTGCCTGCCTATCAATCGAAAAAATAGTGGCTGGGATCTTAAAGGCTAGCATTCCAACAATCAGCCATCTGAGGGAGGAGTCAACTAAGACCACACAGAAGGAGCTTGTGTGATCCAAACGTGACAGTTATAACAAACAAATATGGTGAAGAGGAAAGCATCACAATAAAAATGATGAACAACCAATTTGTGGAGGACGAGGGGAATAGTGAGAGATCAAAACCCACTACAGAGTATCTGGTTAGACTGAGCACTGGCAGATCCACTCTAGCCACAGTCAAGAGTCTCAATCAGCCCTACTCGCAGGTAGGACCACTGTAATTTTGACTATGATGGATCAAACTCAACACTTGGCCAGTTGACCACCCGATAGATGTGACCTGAGTTTGCTCTGGAGCAAGTGTCTCTTACTAATTCCATGACAGAAATTTCTTCCCTGGCTTTTTGATTATTATTGGGTTTTTTTCCTTCTTACATATTTTTAGTATTGTTGTCTGTATATTATAATGTTTTACTTTTACCAACTTAGTGCAATTTTGTTTTTTATTGTTTTCTGTTGGGTGCCCAGCTATGGAGCACAGGAGGATTGGATACATAATGATAACAGATACAGAGGATATAGGGGACACAGGGCCTGGGGTGAGGGTGGTGAAGCAAGGGGGGGGGGAGATTTCAGGAGTAGCTAATAAAGATGAAAAGAAGGAGGGAACACTGGAATGCATTGTGATTGCATAAATCATCTTAAAGACAATTTAATCATGGGGGTGGGGAATGCTCTAAGATTGATGGGGATGGGATTGTACAATTCTCCATATGCTTCATGATTGAACTATTGATTTATGTTATATATGAATAACTTGCAAATAAAACTCTTGGAAAAAAATCTATCTGTACATAGCAACAACTCATAGATTGCAGCCCACAGTTGAACAACACTCACATAAACTCCACATATCAACTATACCTTAAATTCTATGACACTTGATAAATTATTGATTTATCAATGCAATCACCTTATATCCCAGGGAGATAATTAATAATGCTTTCCTTTTTGTTTCATTTGCTTGATTTTCTTTTGTTGTTGTTGTTCCTGCTAAGGTTTGTCTTTGTCTTGGTCATATTATGGCCGCCAACATGAGCCAGAGTCTTCCAAACCCATTGACCAGCAGAGGGATTCTAGCTTCAATCCAAGAACAGTTAGTTTTATAACATGGCCCTGCTCAATATTTGGCTTCTTGAAGAAATCATGGCTGCAAGCCTCCAGTGTACCTGGGTCTGGAGTGACCTTGTGCATTCCTACAGAGCTTGCTAGAACAGTGTTGGAACGGTTTGAGGCCTTGCTCTGCACCATCTCCAGAGCAAGGTTATAGAAATTTCAGACAAACTAAGGGAAAAAGAAGAAGAAGAAGAGATCATGGATTGGAGAATGTTTTGTTGTGAATGTATGCATAATTACAAAAATAATTACACGAATAACAATGGGCAGAGGGAAGTAGAAAATATCGTAAAATGATTGTGGTCATGGTTGTACAACTCCTCTTAAGGTGACTGCACTGTTGAATTGTATGCTATGTGGATGAACCTTTCAAATGAAACCTTTTAAATATCTTGGAAAACCTTTCAAGGAGTTCTACACTGTCCAAAAAGCTTTCCATGAGCCTTAACTGACTGAAACTGCTGGTAGATCTAGCCTGTATCTGATTATTTCGTTGTATTTTGTGTTTTAATATCCAGTATTCCTTTTTCCAAAATTCATTGGTAGTAATCCCTTCCCTATGAGGGTTTATGACTCCATCAGGGTAACAAAACCAAACTTCAGAACTTTAGTTGGAAATGGAATTTAAATTTTTAGTTTTAAATATTACCGTACGTAATCCTAGAAGTTTTGAGAGACACATCCAAAAGAAAATAAAGTAGAGCTGAAATATATAGTGTCTGAATCCAATCATTCCTACATCCATCTACAGTCAGGGACGTTCAGTTAGATATAAAGCAATAAATTCTCTTTATGCTTTCAGAAAGTTGGGTTTCTGACACCTGGGGGAAAATCCTAACAGAACTGGAGCTGCTCTAAAGCCAAGAAATAAGCACGATAAAAGATAATTTGTCCAATATTTCTTTCTTTTCTCTAGAGTCGCATTTTTATCCTCCACACACTTGTGTTATTCATTTTGACTGGCCTCTTTTAAAAGTTACTGATTGTAGTTTTTGATCTGTTGAGGGGAGCTGTTTTGCTCGTTATTTTTGTTTTTTAATGAATTAGGGATTAAATATGCATCCCACAACTTTTCTGTTCAATAGAAATATCTATGTTATACATATGATATTTTCTTAATCTCATGGCAAATTTAGAACACAAAATTTACCCAAAGGTAACTTCAGTAATACTCTTAATATTTTTTGTTAGTATCATATACTTTAAAAATAGCCACCTTGCCATCCTCATGTTAACTACTATGTGACAGAGCCCCTTTAAAGTGCACATGCAGTGAACATGAGTTAGGGAACCTAGGGACAGCAGCAACTCGTTGGCCTGCTATCAAATACTTTTCCACTCCTGTGCTCCATATAGTATTAGAAATTATTCAAAATAATCAATTACTTCTGTGTCAACTTATTCATTCACCATATACAAGTATATAGTGTAATTTTAACAGCACTCAAGACAAGCTTCCCGTGATTATAACATAACTGTACTTAATTTCTAAGATTTCTCTAGATTATTCAGGTTGGTATTCTGGCCTGAGGCAGCATTGACAGGGGGAATGGGGTAAGAAGACCTCGTTCACATTTCTGGCAATTATTAGACTAGTTGATCCAGGCTTAGTTTTGCTGGGTTATCTTTGTTCAGGATGCTCTCTTCTGGTAAAATACTTGATGGATTTAATTAGAAATCTTAAATTTCTTGCAGTTAGTGAGAAAAATGAATACTAATGAGATAATATCCCATTGGTCAAAATGAGCAACAGGGTCATGTTTGGATACAAGGAATGAGAAAATAGATTTGAATTTGTGACCTTTTCCTGTTGGCAATATCACTGCCCAAAGTGATATCAATGTTCTGACTTTTCCCTATTTGAACAACTGATAGTAATAAAATACATCAGGGAAAGCAAAAGAAAGAATTTGCAATAGATATGATAAAACATATAAAATTTTGATAACTGAAAGGGTGAGTAGTGAAATACCAGCCCAACAAATGACTGTGATATATTGAAACACAAATATACATGAAATTCACAACTTCTACTTCAGGAGAGCATAACAATAAGTTTTTATTTGTAAAGTACTTTACAATTTACAGCATGTTTTTCACATCTATCATCTCATTTTATATGGAAATTTCCTATCATGAAAATATGGAAAAATCCATCAATGACTGACTAGAAAGCACGAGTACACACTCTTCTGCAGCAATATTTTGATTTATTCTAAATCATTTAGAGATAACAAAGTTTTGGAAATAATAAGCAAATCATCCACAGAGTATGACTATATAGCCATTATCCTGTTTGAAGAGAAAATGGCTCACAACTTCTCAATAGGTAATGCAATGCTTAGGTTAACCTATTGAAAGTGAATTAACTCTGTGCTCAGAAAAATCCTAAGCTATATTGTGGTTAGTGTTTCTTACTGTGATTGCATCTCTAGCATGAAGTTTTAATGGCTGCGTTTACATTTCAAAGAGAAATGCAAGCTTTACCCAAATGAAATGTGTGATTTAGAGCATATGTTCTTCTTCAATAGTATATATATATTACCCCTGTGCTGAGCTGCAAAATACTGCCTTAAGTTAAAGGTTGTATAAATACCTTTATAAATACAATACCGTGTAAGTTTCACCATTCAGTTATAGGTTGATGCATGAAACTAGCACACTGAAATGTAGGTATTGGTGTCACAGACCCCTCTTTAAATTCATTAACTTCTAGGAAGGAGATCTAGAGAGAAGCCAAATTTTATGTCCCTGCCAGAGTTACTATGGCTGAACTATTTTAAGGTGATTGTTTTTGCGCTTGACCATGAAATATTTTACAAAACCACCCATATTTATTGCATTTTCTTTGGCAAGACATTATAGGAAACAAGCAAAGAGAGAACGATTATTTTGAAGAATATAAGGAAATTTCAATGGAGGACTTACAATGTTATTCGACAATCTATCCTGAGATTTACAGAACTTCGATGTTACTAATCTATCATTTAAGGATGACTGGCTTACAAATCTAAAATACCCTAGAATGCCATATCAAAATTATAGTCAAATATTTTTAAAGAATTATTAAAATCACTCCACATGTCCTATCATCATCAAAGTGGCTACCATAAAATAGGACATAGGTGAATTCCAAAGATGCAAATGCTTCAGTTACATATACATATAATACCTTTGATAGCTGACAGTTAACCATTATATTTGTTCCTGAGGAAAATGTAGACTTAAACTACAATCTGTATCTGAGAAGCATAATATAAATGTGATTCCACTTTTATTATCCAATGCAGTCATTTGTTTCAACCAAGTTATTTGTAGCTGATTATAGCCAGTCATTTGTTACTGAGAGGGCTAGTCCTTATACTTCTAAAATACAAAATTCTAGATAGTAGCTTCTTTTACATTTTATCAAGATAGAATTAAAAGTAGACAGCAGTCTCATAAAATTGCATTTATCAAGAGCTTAAAGTTTTAAAGTTTACAACTGTTCATTATTTGCTACAGAATTACAATTTTGGTTCTAATGAATAATTATATGAATAATAATGACAAATGGCATATATGAAAGATTGGCCTTTAATTCATAATGGCTCAGTAGGCATGGTGCACATCACCTCCAGCCCTGAGAAATGTACCGAACACTTAAAATAATAATAATAATAAAGGGCACAAAGCAAAGCTATGTTAAGATATGTTTATTCAATAATAATTTCATTCCTAAATTACTGGGAAGTGTATTCACTTCCTTAATAAGAACCTAATGAAACAAAGGTGGAGTTTGCAAGAAGTGGAGACAGAAAAACCTCAGCTAGCATATTTTGATAACTTCACTGAGATATAATTTTGTATCACTTAAAAAGGTTTATTATTTTTAAAACTTATGATTTTCATGAAGACTATTGAGAAATAGATATGGATCCTTGGTTTCAGCATATGTCCACCTGTAGGGTGAAACTAGAATACATTTTACAAATGACTAGTTAATTTATGATTATTTTTAGGTAATGTTTATGACTCTTCTCAGTGTCTTTACTATGACTGTAGTTGATATCCCAGGAACAAAAATAGGAACCCCACCTAATTGAAAAGAATTCTTTTTGAAATGAATACAGAGATGTATTCTGTAGCCCTGTTTTGGGTAGAAAACTTTATTCTTGTCTGACCTTAATAGATCGTGTCCCTCACAGCGGGAACTCCACCAAATGCAATGCCATTTCAGGGCAGGTTTGCTTCAATTTAAGGTATAAAATGGATTATTCTCCAGAAGAAAAACTAGAACTTAGTTTTAACAACTTCTCTTGAACACTTGAAAATGCATTCACAACAAAATCCCTTTGAGAGGACCCATTGGAATAGCAATGCAAACTGATTCTCATCACAATCATTCAGACCAAGTCTACATTGGATATATGCTTAGTCCACCAACAATTCAAGTAAAAATATCTACTTGCTGCTGAGTGGGAGAAACCAAGATGTTATTGCAAAAAGTACACATTCCTTATTCCCTAAAAATGTTATTGACTTCTGATAACTTGCTTAAGTGTATCAGGTTAAAGGCATGGATGAGTCACTGAATCATGTTAGCAATGACTTATATTGGACTCTGAAATGCAGCCATTGATTATGTTTGTAGCGTATATTTTAAAAATATTTTCAGACAGAAAGCTACATTTAGGAGCTGCATTTTATTGCTGAATTTGTCACTAAAATGCATATATTTATTTAATTCATTATACTTTGGTACAAATAATAATGATTTGATCATACTAGGTAATGCAAAACGATTAATATCAGAAATGGAGGCAGGCATCTCATCCAGTCTATTATACAAACCCCCCTGATATACAATACGTTGAAGTCTAGAGATCCACCAGTGTTCTAAAATTATCATTCATATTATTATAAGACCAAAAATCTCTCATATTCAATTTGATTCATTCATTTTTTTCCTTAACAATATATGTGGTCTACATCTATAGCTTAAAGGGTATGACAAAGGTAAATAAGTTTTGGTAGTGTTGGGGACAGATTGTTCTGGATCAACTAAAGTACAAGTCTGCACAATCTTACTTAGCAGATTCATACCTCCATCCTCTTCTATAGGTATATTTAATGATCAATCAAATTTCTCCATATGATTCATTTCAGTAAATTCCATGCCCTCCCCACCTCCAAGGCACTAAACATTATAATCAACTTTGTATTTTATTTAGTTTTGAGAAGCCATGTCCAATTTAGATGGAATAGTTATACTTTGAGCAAAATAATATTATTTAGCATTTAATTTATTTGGCTATCTGTTTGAACTCACCAAAATTAGCATTAGTAACATGGAGTTCATATTTTTATACTTTACACTTTAAGCTAATTTAAATAACCAAACATTGTAGGTAGAAAAGAAAGGAAAAGCGTTGAGATCCTGCTCAACTTCTAAGAAGAGGACATGAATTCTGGCAGCTATGATATTCTCTTTCTCTAAACTGAGGTGCGGGGTCAATGACATGGGTGAAACATCTCGAGGGGAAGAAAGGAGCAGGTTAAAACAAGAGAAAAATGATACTTCTTACTTGATTCCATGTATCCGACTGAAGTAAGTTAAAAGTAAGGCATTAGCAGAAATAATATCCATTATACTGACTTCAAAAGATAGATGTAGATAAATTTTTAAGCAGGTTCATTTTACATTACTAGTAAACACCAAATGGTTTGCTTTATAATTTACTTTATAGAAAAGGCTTAGAATATCCCTACTTCTAAAATGTGTCCATCAATTGACACACCACTCCTGATCCAAACCTATGTTTATGAATATGTACAATGTGGAATAAATATTTCAGACTTTAAAGTAAATTTTCCCCTAATTATTCCACATTTAAGTTGCCAGGAGAAATTATTTCTTTATTTAACAGCATCTTAATGTTTGCATTTTATGGGCTAGAGCCTCTTCTGTGTGCGCAGATGTAGGGCATGAATGTGATCACCATGGTAAGGGAACAATATTAAACCCACCTGAGCAAATAATCTACCACATTCATTAGGCAGCTCAGAAGTAATTAACTCACACTGATAAACAATAAGGCTGTGGGCATGCATATGCATACATTCACATTTGAAATTTATAGTCATAAATTTATAACACCATATAGATATCTGTGTTTAAGAGTTATATATTAACATAACTATATACGTGTGTGCTGTGCAATTCATAATAAAATTAGTTATTAATTTGTTATTATTAAGGATGTTTTATATAAATCATAGCATATGGCAATTCAAAGTCTACTTTCTTTTTTTAAAAAAAGCTTTCATTCAAGACAAGGGAATATTCTGTGGTATAAAATCAGGAAATGTCTGTGTCAGGGTAGCATCTTCTCACCGTACTTAGTCAATCTATATGCTTCACAAATAATTCTAGAAACTTGGCAGCATGATGAAGAATGTGGCATCAGCATTAGAGCAAAGCTTATGTACAACCAGTGATGTGTAGACTTCACAGACATAGTTACTGAAAATGAGGAAGACCTAAAGTATGGGGAGATGAAAATCAAAGACTACAGTCATCAATATGGATTGTAGCAGTGTAAAACAGCAGGGGAAAGACCGAAATTGCCACAGATTTATTTGGCTGGGATCTGCAATCAATCTCCGTGGAAGAAGCAGTCCTAGGGTCCATCTGCTGCAAAAGACCTCTTTCAAGTGTTGAAGAGCAAAACGGTCACTTTGAGGGTGAAGGTGTGCCTGCCCCTTGCCATGCTATTTTCAATCATGTCCTATGCTTGTGAAAGTTGGACAAGCAGTGAAGAATGCATTCATTGAATATCAAAATACCATGGACTATCAGATGAACATAGATATACATCTTGGAAGAAATGCAGCCAAAATGCACTGTGAAAGTGAACATGGGGGTATCTTTGGGGCATATTACCGAGAGACCATCCCCTAGAACAGAACATACTTGATAAAGTGGAGGATCTGAAAAAGGGGGAAACCCTCAACAGGATGGCTACAGGGAAGGGTGCAAACAGAACATCTGTGAGGATTACTTAGCACCAGACACTAAAACATCCTCAAAGCATAATTTTATTAAGATTAAAGTTGAATGAATTAATATATCAATTTGTAGTTAAGGTTGCAGCTAACTACAGAAAACTAGACAGTTCTGCTTATAAGTAGCATAAATATTATGGAAATCTCTTAGATCCTATTGTGTTCTTATATTTGTTTGATAAAAAAGGGAAATGCTTTGCCTAAACCTGTTTACTTTTTTAAAATGTGAAGTATACATCTGCCAATCTATTTAAGCTGTACAGAAGAAAATGCTTCTGTGGCCTGTGATTGCTTGGGAAATAATCTAAAGACACCCTGATTTTGCCAGCTCATTTTTTATGTATTCATTATCAAAAATGTCGAGTGTCAAATAGGTACTGTCTATACTCTGACAATAAAGCTCCGAGTGAGGCAAAGTCTCTGGTTTAATGGGGCATAACATTGTATAATAAAACATTTGAGGAATAAACTAAAAAAGGAAAAGGGATAGAAAGAAACAATGCTCTTGATTTGAATTGGGTGACCTCTGAATATATTTGAAAAGAGCAAAGAAGGTTTGGAAGTGAACCCAGCAGATCATCTAGGGAACGTGTTTCAGACGGGGGCCATAGCAGATGCAGAATCATTGAGGGAGGAGTACTCTTGACTTTCAAGAGGAAAAGCCAGGGGCCCAAGGTCATTTGAGTGCAGAGAAGGAGGGGACTAAAGAGCTGAAGGCAGAGAAAGAGTAGCAACAGATTCACTTGGCACCATAAACATTCGGGAGAAGAATGGCACGAGCAGCTTTCCATTTTCATCACTATATTTTCTGCCTGATGCACCACGGGTCATTGCAGGAAGGTCACTGCCAAGCAAGCTCCGGGGTTCAATAAGGACGACGCAGCCGGCAAATGAACGTGGCACATGATCATAGTCAGGGCAGTGAGAAGGACTCCAATGTTAACAGCAACATTTATTTGAAAGATAAATCTATAGAGCTTGCTGATGGGTTGGATACGGTAGCGAGTAAATGAAGTGAACTAGAAGCAAGGATGGTGGAAGGGCACCTGGAGGAAAGGAGATGCAGGAAACAAATGAAAGGATGGGCATTCAAAAACAGGGAGGCTATGTCCCTGGGTAGTTTGTTTGGCATGTATCAGGAACCAAGACTTCCTCTGACATATGATATTATTGATCATGTGAGCATGCAGAAAAAAGACAGAGAAATAATAGAAAAGAAAAACAAAACCCGAAAGATGGGTAGAAATAAAGATAGACTAAAACAAATAAATAATGAAGAAATTGATAAACAATGAAACTGTCAGTTGCTATAATCAGTGACTTACATATTGTGCTTCACTTAAAATTAATAATGCTGTCCATGTACATAGGCCTTAGTTGTTTAATCACAGCCAACAAATAAATTATTATTTTATAACATGTTCATCACAATTTACTGAATAGATATATACTGTTGTTATTTTCCTATTTTACAGTTGAGCAAAGGAGGACTTGGTGAGATTAATTCATTTCACAAAGGTAGCAAACAGTTGTTTCTCTGATTTGTGCACTAGAGCTGTTTCCATGATATCCTATTGTTTCATATATATGGGAGTTGAATCTTCTCATGATGAAGAGAACTACTCTTTACCATATGATAGGTTTCCTATGTTCTTTTATGCCTTTGCATATGTAACTTGCTACCATGGCGACATTGTCTACTCACAGCAACTCTAACGCAAGGTCGATCTGCCCTGTGAGTTCCCAAGACTTCAACTCTTCATAGGAGTTGGAAGCCCCATCTTTCTCTAAAGGAGAGGATGGCCCAGCTGGTAACCACTATGCTCCCATGCCTCCTGTATGTGCAGGGGTGACCAAATGCTCTAGACCACACGTCAGTCAGGTTGTTAGCAACCCAAGGTAAGAAGTTAATTTTCTGCAATTCAAATATTTCTCAGAACACTTTATATGACATTGGAACCACAAATGGTGGGGCAGAAATACTTATTTTTTAAAAGTACACAGGAGGTAGACGGAAAAATAGAATTCTAGAGGAATGCTAAAGTAATGAAAATAAATAATAGCATAAAGAATAATTTGATGATGCGCTGATCTGGTATAGTCTCATCTTTCACAGTTTTATATCCAAAAATGAGTAAGTAAAAAAAATTCACATTTTGGCAGTTCTTTCTCATCTTCAATTATACCAAAAGTGGCGTTTCCATGAACTTTCCTAAGAACTTGATGTTTATGCAGTTTTCTGTTTTGTTCTTCCATATAATACTCATTTGAGGACAAGCTATGATATGAAGAACTTTTATTCTTTTTCCATGAAATAAAATAGAGTTTTAGCAACCAAATGCTATCCAGCATCAAATGTGCAAAATATAAAGAAAAAATGTACAGACCAATCAGTCTGCCTGAATATGAACAAAATAAAAAAAATTCTTGTTCCTCAAGCAGACAAAGCATTATTGACAGATGGTGAATCAAAGTAAATCAGAGAGCCAGGCTCAGAATTCAGAACCAATATTATCTAAGAAGCCAAAACATAACCATGAGGAGATTTTCATTGTGGTGAAGGCATCTGGGGTACCGCTAACATTCAACATTCCCTAGTTGATGTTGCTGCTTCTATGCCAAGTTCCACCCTCTTCCACTGTGGCCAGTAGACTTTGGAATTTTGAGGTCAAGGCCCAGCCTCTGGGGTTCTAAGAAAGTAAACATCTGACACTTCGAATTTGTATTGGTGGAGCCAGGTTCCACATGTTGCTGAGACCCAAGATAGAAACAGATTAACTTTCCAAACACAAGAACATACTTAGGTTAGATTTAGCAAATGGAAGAAACACACGTCTACTATGTGCTCACACATACGCGTATTTTCCAGTTCATGACAAGGTTATGCTCCATTGTATCACAATGGATTCCTTATATGTTTGTTCTGATGTAGGTTGATTCTGACATAAGTTGGATAGATGACAGATAGATGATAGATAGATAGATAGATAGATAGAGACACTATATACAACAGAATGAAACATGGTCCTTTTCTGTGACATCCTCACAAGTGATCTTATAGTTGAGTCCAGTTTTGCAGCCACTGTGTCTATACATCTTGTTGAGTGTCTTCTTTTTCACTGCCCCTCCACTTTACCAAGTATGGTGTTCTTCCCCAGTCACTGTTTCCTCCTGACAACACATGCAAAATACATGAGTTGAAGTCTTGCCTTCTTTGCCTCTGAGGAGAATTCTGGCTGGACACCTTCCAAGAAAGATCTGTTTGTTTTTTTGGAAGTCTATAGAGAACTCGCTATTCTTCACTAGCTCCATGATTGAAATGCATCAATTATATTGATCACTTGTTATTATAATATTTTATTTTCAATAGTTTTATAAATTCATCTTTATCTTTCATGAGTTGGAAACATTGTATATAATTGTACAGGTCTGATAGCATCAGCAAATCACTTACTGCAACATTGCATGCTTACATATTACTAACAATAAGATATATGGAAAAATTTAAAAAAAACAGATGATTTCATTGTATTTCATCACATCTCCAATAGATAGTTGATCTAGAAAAGAGGAATCCTTTAAGGGAGACAATTAATTATTATTATTTAAATAGCAATAATCTAGAAAGCTCATTCCTTTTTATCATGAGTTTTCTCTATGATCTTTAGACTTTGTTCAGTGAGAGCAAGCAGCTTTCCAAAATATCTTACGTAGCCCGAATTGTTTTATATGACTGGCAATTATAAGAAGGGGCTCCTATCACTGTGATAACTAGGACTTGCTGAGTGCCTTTCAGGAGCTCAGTTGAGAACTTTTAAAAGCATTACTTCATTTATTCCAAGCAGCCAGTATGGAAAAAAAAAAAAGAACCATCAATGACCACAACTTTATATGCTGAAAATTGTCTCCAATTTTACACATTTATCCACCACTCTGTAGAAATAACTCACAAGTCTAAATTAATTAGGTCAAAATATTGTATAGATTTGAATTTACACATACCTCTTGCTTTTGAAAGCAAAAGAGCGCTCACAGTATTCCTAGTTGAATGTTTTCCAGCCCTGATCTCCTACTATTATTCTTATAACTCAACTTTGAATGACAGACTGCTCTTCTTCCAAGAAATATAGTTTTTCCTTCATCATACGACTCTAATGAATTTCTTGCTGCCATTTAGAGCTGAACCCTTCAAAAGCATTGTCTCTGTTCCACTAAGTATTCTTATTAGACTTTTCTTCCAAGTTAGGAAATATGAATTATTAGTCCTTATTTACTGGATCGTCCAGTAATTTCCATTAAAGTTTCTTTTTTCTCGATTTATTTAGAAATTCTTTTCTTGTTACTTCACTGGATTCACTGGCTTCCCAATCTCTGATCCCTTTGCATGTTCTTCATCCTTCTAAATTCTTACTTATCAAGTATCTCAAGGTTTAGTCATTGACTATCTGTTCTTCCTATGTACACACACTCCATAGGAGAGTTCATCCAACCTTATGCTTTATTTATTTTCATTGTTGTTCTGACAACATACATAACAGAACATACCCCAATTCAACAACATCTATATGTACAATTCTGTGAAACTGATTACATTCTTCAAGTTGTAAAAATGTGGTGAGAGCTACACAGTATTTTCTGTATACTTCCTTCCACATTAACATAATTTCTGTTTCCAACCAGGCTTTGGGGGTTGTTGTCAGTTTTATCCCCTATAGATAGTTATTAAAAAGGCAGAACAAAAAAAAAATAAAACACACACACAAAAAAAGGCAAAACAGTCAAGGCAGACATTTTTTACTAGTTATGCTAAATTATAAAACAATCATTTGTCTAATGTTATGTTCTAAATTATTTCAAAGTCTCAAATTCAGAAATTTTATTTCTGTACAAGACCTCTCTTTCTGAAATCTAGATTTATAAATTTAACCTACCATTCAAAGCTTCTATTTGAACAGACTTATATAAAATTAACAATATATAAGTTTCAAGAGAGAAAATTATGTATCATGCTTCCTTCAAGGTTCATGCAGAAAGTAGATCTGTCTTCTCTGCATATCTAAGGCTAATAAGAAATGATCCAAGTCTGTCCTTTCAGTCACCTCATCTCACTCCACTATTTGATACGTTTTTATAAGCAAAAACACTATGTCTGCACAGTAATCTATTTGTTATGAGTCTTCATATGCATACCTTATAATATTTTGTTCATGTTTTCATTAAGGAGGATATCTGAGAGCTATTTTATAGTGTAAACATAATGCCCTATGAAACACACCAGTGGGATACAAGATGTAATTATAGCCAATATCTTTCACCACTAAAATGAACTTCTCAACTTGAGAAGTTAATGCTATGATAATTTGTAACTAGGCCTGACGTAATTTTGTTTTTATACTTCTCTTCTTTATCTTTCAGATTGCACAGTTAGGAAGCAATTGATAAAATACCCAATACTATTGCTGTCTTGATTTTCTGGCCCCTGGAAAAATAGCAATAGTCAATTCACATATTGGTTGATTGGGGGTTTTAGTCTTTGTTGAAAACCACTGATGGAGATAACAGGCTTTTAATATGCTGCAGAGCAAAGCCATATAGATATAGATTAGATAGATAGACAGATAGACAAATCGATCGATCGATCGATTGATAGATCAACAGATTGATAGATCGATAGATAGAGATTAGGTGCCATCCAATTGGCTCTGACTCATAGAGACTCTATGTACCATGAAAATGATAGAAGGTCCTTTGAGAAGTTCATGCTTTCAAGGCTATTTTTACAGACTAACTACATTATCTCAGAGAAGCCAATGAACTATAATTGGTGCTCACTGATCAGAGCTTGTTGAATAAGCTATATGAACAAGTTTCCTTCCCACGAAGTCGCTTTTTTCTTTAGTTTCCCTTCATTTTAAATTCTACTCCATCTACTCAGTCAACCATTCATTGGCATTTTTGACTTTTCCTCGTGTTCTCATTTTAAATTATATCTTCTAAATTACACCATTCAATTAATTGACTAGCAAATTCACCTCTGACTAAAAAGTATAATCTTCAAATTATTCTAGAAATTAATTGGCACTTGGCCTTTCAGAATGCTATACAGGACCTGGTTTCCAGTAATACCTGATCGAATATGTTCATGAGCACTAACCTAAGAGTCAAATAAGAAATCTTTGATTAATTTGACATAATTACGGAGTTAATCACATAAAAGATTAAAAAAAAAAAGAAGATGATTCTAGATTACAAGGATAGAAAGCAAGTGAATCAGGCACCTTGGAGAACAAGTAAATTAGAAGCCATTAATTTATACTGAGATTGTGAGACACCATAAAGATGAAAAGAGTTACAGATAGAAAGATAGTGTTGCCTGCCTTCTTAGAGTGTGTCGGCTACTCATAAAGTAATGAGCAAAATTCAAAAACGTACACTTTTCTAAAACTAGTAGATAATCTTCCAATAATCAAGTAAATTACACATCGGCGCAGATAGAAAGCACTAAGATTTCTTCCTCATAATCTTTTGAAAATGTCTATATGTATCATGCGGCCTTCCCGGTTCCTGCAGAAGCCTCAAGCATCGATACTACACGTCCGGAGCAGTGGTGAAGCAGGGGAGTAAGAATACTGGGTGGCTGCTCTACGGTGTCACTTGGGGGCAGGAGAGCGCAAACTGTCCCAGGTGATATTACTTCATCAGAAAGAGATTGTATTTTTAAAAGTCACAATTCGGTATATTAGCAAGAACACTTTTCATAAGCTCATCTACCTGTCCAATTTTACTTACAAGAATACAATTTTATACTAATCTACCCTCGAACTTTGATACACTCATCCAGTCAAACCTGTCATCGATACTCCATTGCAAGGGAGTTTTGAACTGTGCGGTTTCAGCCACGTGTGCGGTAAATGTGGGTTGATGGTTGCATTGTTGCTGCTGTTTTACTAGCATTGACGATGATTCTGCCAAAATTTCTGGTGGTTTGGCCACAATATGGCGGTAAATAATATTTGTGTACCTACATTAACACCTTTTTTTAGACAAATGTAGTAGTTAAAGGAATAAACAGGAGAAAAATCAAATAAGGCTTTCACTCAGCCACTTATAATGTTTAAACGAATAATGTTGCAATTCAGTGTAGAAATGTTTCACTAAAATTTTTTTAGAATTAATGTATCTAAGAAATATAATATTCATGAATGCTTATATTTATCCCTGATTACTGTGCAATGAAAACTGATCATAAATAGGACTAAGGTTTCTCTAGACTCTGGAACCATGAGCGTGAGAGGGACACCGCGAGTCACCACGCGAGGTGGTACCAGCCATGGTGACACCACTGAGACAGCGATCAGAGAACTTGAGAGTTGGAACCCACCAGCTGATGCTCAGGGCCAAGCACGTGGCAGTCGCTTCTGCGAAGATTAATGAACTTGCAAGTTTGCTGTGTCAGTTCTGATGTGCGCTTCCTATGGGACTGCTCTCCGTGGGAATCAATTGGATGGCAAGGGGCTAAGAAGAAATGGTGAAGTTAGTGCCAATATTAGTGGCTGACAGTAGATCTCACAGTTCTATTGGTCGATAACTGAAAGATAAACCCCAGAGTGTCCGACACTGCATGAAGTGGATACACACAGAGTTCCTATGCATGAGTATTCAAAGAGTTAAAGAGGTCCAGATGATTTAGTACACTTGTTATTTATTATTTGCTCACTCACTCTTTAACACCTTGCATCAAGATTTAAGAAATGCCTTGATGGGACGTGTCAGCATTCTTGAAAACCCTTGTAAGGCTGTTTTCTGTAGACTATAAATGACCTTCGGAGTGCTGTTCTCAGAATTTCAATACAAATGAAGGGACCCCAGAGTGACAGAACCTAGTGGCAACATTTATTTGCCAGAGACAAGGCTGGCTCATTTCCGCTGGTAGCCCTGTTGTTGTTAGGTACCCTCCAGTTGACTCTGACCCACTGCAAGGTCCTGTGCCGTTCTCACCACTCTCTTATGCCTGAGCTCGTCCCTGTAGCCACTGCGTCAATCCATCTCAGCGAGCTCATCCCTGTAGCCACTGCGTCAATCCATCTCAGCGAGCTCATCCCTGTAGCCACTGCGTCAATCCATCTCAGCGAGCTCGTCCCTGTAGCCACTGCGCCAATCCATCTCAGTGAGCTCGTCCATGTAGCCACTGTGTCAATCCATCTCAGCGAGGGCCGAAGTCTAGCCATGCTTGTCTCTAAGGACCCCTCTGGCCCTGCTTGTTCCCATACGGACTGGTCTGTCCTTTTAGCAGTTCATGGGACTTCCAATATTCTTCTCCAGCACCACACTTTAAATGCATCGATTCTTTTACAGTCTTCCTTACTCATTGTCCAAATTTCACATTTAGATGATGTAATGGAGAATACCATGGATTGGGTCATGTGCATGAGTCTTCTGATCCTCTTGACTGCTTCCATGAGCATTGATCTTGGTGCCAGTAAGACAAATTCCTACACATTGGTCCAGTGTTGAGGATTTCGTTATTCCTTACATTGGGTTGCAATCCACATTGAAGGTTACATTTCTTGATCTAAATCGGCAAGTGCGTCAAGTCCTTCTCACTTTCACCAAGCACACTTGTGTCATCTGCATGTTAAAGGTTGTTAACCGCCTTCTTCCAATCCTGATGCTGCCCACTTCTTTATATTATCCATTTTCTCTGACGATTTGCTAAGTATATAGATTTTATAAGTATGGTGGGAGGATACAGCCCTAATGCACACCTTTTCTTATTTTAAACCATGCAGTATTTCCTTATTTGGTTCATACCATCACCTCTTGATCCATTAACAAGTTCCATTGAAACAAAATGAAGTGCTTTAGAATTCCCATTCTTCTCGACGGTATCCACAGTTTGTTATGGTCCACAGGGTCAACTGCTTTTGCAAGGTCAACACAAGCGAACACTCTTCAGTATTTTCTGCTTTGACTCCAAAGCAATATGACACCAAGAATGATGTCCCTTGCCCCATATCCTTCCCTTAATCCAGCCTGAACTACCATTTCCCTGTCAACGTGGTGCTGTAACTGTTGATGGATGATCTTGAACAAAAGGTTACTCGTGTTTGCTATCAGTCTATAGTCGGAGCACTCTCTTTGGTCACTTTCCTTTGGAATGGGCACAAACAGATCTCTTCCAGCCAGTTGGCCAGGTAGCTCTCTTC
Organism: Tenrec ecaudatus; assembly: GCF_050624435.1. Lineage (NCBI taxonomy): Eukaryota > Metazoa > Chordata > Mammalia > Afrosoricida > Tenrecidae > Tenrec > Tenrec ecaudatus. Next base: position 24,024,170 of record NC_134539.1, on the reverse strand, counting down.
CAAATTTCCTGGCATAGATGAGCGAGTGCTTCCAGAGCTTCTTCAGCTTTCTGAAATACATTGATGGATATTCTGGCAATTCCTGAACCTTGTTTTTGGTTAACTCATTCAGGGTAGCTTGGATGTCTTCCTTCAGCACCATGGTTTGTTCATGCTGCTTCCTGACATGGTGGACTGTTGATTAGCTATTTCTGAGCACAGTGGCTCTGTGGATTCCTTTCATCCTCCTCATGCATCCTGCATTATTCAATATTCTGTCTATATAATCTTTCAAAATTGCAATTCTAGTGGCCATAGTGTAATTCAAAAGGCTAAAACTATAGAAATCTTTGGTATTCGCTGAATGGCTACCATGTTTTTGGCTTTAAAAAAAAGCTGAAGAACCACTGACATCCAGACAATTATTACTCATATAGATCCTATATTGATTTTTAAAATTTTAAATCTTTACCACCTCATCTCTCTCTAGCTTACTGGCTGGTGGGTTTGAACCACAAATCTTGAGGTTAATAGCCCAATACTTATTCCACAGCATCACTGGGACCCTAGTAAAAAAATTAAGCATTACTAGGTTTATATTAGTAATAATATTATAGAAGTCTTTTATACAGTTCCCAAACAAGCATGTAGCGCACCCCCACCCATCGATATCAGGCTTAAGTTAGTTTATTGGGCAAGACTTCTTCAATGATGAATCTATGTACCCTTAAAGAAGGACACTGCCACCCTCCAAAAATTTCAATTGTAAATCTTCATCATAGATTTTCCTGAATGGATGTGTTGTCATTTATCTTTTAGAGAATGGCATGGAACCAGATGTATTCCTGAAGGTCTAGAGCCCCGTGTGTGTTGAAATGTACTGTTCAACATGAAGGGCAAGTTGATGCGTTTGTACTTTCTGATACAAAAAAAAGCACAATTCTCAGTGGATCTTTTAATAATATTTATTTATTTATTTTGAGGCAATCACCCTTGTATTTGATGTATTTTCATCAGCTTTTCAAGTACCTTGGTAGGTTGCCACCTTTGAGCGGAAAGCACTAAGAGAAAGAGCTGAAGTAGGCTGAGGCTGCCACACAGCATTTCTACCACGTGGGCCATGGAATAGGAAAAATGTGGGGGTGGATTAAGTATCGTTAGCAGGTTGCGATGTGCTGTGGAGCCATTTATATGCCTCCATACAAGAATCACAGTACAGAACTTTAAGAATTAGTGAAAAACTATGTTATCCTGCCATCTCTAGATATTTCTCTTTTGACAACACTGCCTTTGGATTGCTATTATGCACTGATATAAAATGGGTAGAAATTGACTACAAGGCACACATTTATGGTGCTATCTGAAGTATGCACCAACTGCAAGCCAGGGATTTGTGCATATATAGCAGCGCTAGAAAATCAAGTAGAATGTAAGATCAAGCTCCCCATTTCCTTACTAATAAAAAAAAGTGAAACGGACTACTATCAATTCCTGAAAACCCAAACCAGCCAACTAACCCAAAATCCATGACCACCTTTTTGATTCCAACTCATAGGATTTAGAAGGCACCAATAAATCACCCAAGCCATGGCACCCACCCCATTTTACTTCTTCACCTTAATAGTCTCCTATGACCCCATGGCGAGTTGTTTATGTCCAATTTATTGACAAAGAAATCATGAGGGGCTCACTCTCACAGATGGGACTTTATCATAGTATCGTATGGGTAGTATTGTAGGATACTACCATAAAAAAAATTGTACCTCACAGTATCATTTTAGGACAGGGGTTGGGGGCATCCCTAAAGAACAGTGGAGAAAGAAAATATGCCCTGAGGGCAGAATTTTGAGGCGAGGACCTGGTGGATAATTTTGACTGAGAGGAGCTGTGATCATCTGGCCCTCCTACATGATTCATGACTAGTGGCAAAAAATTAGGTGGATGCCTGGTAATTTGGAATGAACCTGACAGGACAATTGCGAACAAAGAGGCCTTGCTTTGCCCACGCAACTGACCAGAACAGCTTCAACACTAGTCTTTGGAATTCTACATTTGTCCTTTTCTCGTGCATTCTTTAAAACATAGCCTGAGGAACTTCTAAAATGCCCATCTGATTATGTCACTCCCCTGCTTAAAATTCTTCAGAGGTGACCATTGTGCCTGAGATAAAAATCAAAATTCTTGAACATAGTGTTACATAGGCTAGCCACTTAGATCTACTCCCCTTTCTATCTCTCATCTTCTATCTCATGGCTCTCCATGAAATAAACTTTATGTTAGCCTTTCCAAGTTTCCTCCCACTCCCCTGCACGTATGCCCACCAACTTTCACACCTAGGCTCAGCTCACCACCCTTTAGTCCTTTTAATAGCATCTTCACCATGATTTTCTCTGCAGAGGGTTTGTAATTCCTCTTCCTCCAGGTTTGGTTGGCTATATCCATAAAACAACACAGCCCTCACATATATGCAGTGAAGTAAAAGTACTCGGTATACCTCTTATTTCAGAAGCAGAAAGAGACACAATCCAACAATCATCAAGAATAAGCAGCAGAGAGGCAGTATGCCAAGAAGAATGGTTGTTATCAGAAGAAGGCAAAGAAGGATGGAGGGTGGAGGCATATCTGTCTTGTGGAAATCAGCCTTGAGAAGAGGTGGAGTTGGTTCTCCTCCAACTCTTGTGTAGCAAAGTGAGAGTTGGTCAAGCCTGATTCCAGAGCCATTTCTTCAATATGTCATAACATTTCAAAGTTGAATGGCACCCAAGGCTATACTTATATTTCAAATAATATGCCTTCCAAGGAATTGGTAACTTCATGTTTAAATTCACAATATTGACCAAATGTGTTGTTATTGTGTACTTCCAATGTTTCTGACTCCTAGAAACCTGCCCTTGAGTCAATTCTCACTGGAAATAACCCTATCTCTGGATCCCTAGACTGTAACATTTTTCAGAGGAAGGCATCCTCGTCTTCCTCTCATGAAGTGGTTAGTGGTTTGGGACTGCTGACCTTGAGGATGCCGCCCAATACCTAACCTGCAGTAACCCCAGCGCTCCTGTAAGAACCTATAGCAATGCTATATTGATTTCTTAAAATGAATACTCTTCTCAGTATTTAAAGCTTATGATTAAGGTTTACCAAGCATTATTACTTTAAATTTTATGTATATACCTTCATATTGTCCATACAGAATAATATTGAATTGCTGTGGAGAAAAGGTGAGATACGGAGACTGATGAAGCAAGAGAGCTCAGGGTAAATTTATAGGAACCTTAGAATGATCATTCATGTGAAAAAAATTCAATTTTAAGTAGTATGTGTTTTAATAACCACAATGAAAAGATTAAATCCTATACAATTAAATATACAGTAATTTTCCTGAGAAGTTGAATAAATGGTTACATATAAACCTTGTGTAATTACTTGTTTGCCTTTCTTAGGAATAGGGGGAAGAAGATATTTTTACCTAAACAAATCTCTTTACGAAATTATTTTTGTGCCATTGTTTTTTTTATTTTCTTTTATAGTTTTCCTCACAAGCAATTACTTTTAAATCTCTTTGAAATGACACCGTGATAAATCTTAGAAAAGCAAAATATAACTGCTTTTAGATATTTTCACCTTTAATTTTTTGAATTGGTTTGGGTGCCTAAGGCAAGCAGATGCTTCTTTCCCTCATGTAAAGACCCAAGCCTATTGAAAGTTCAGTGTAAATGAGTCTGTGTATCCATCCTCCTTGCCAGCTATAAACAGAAAAGGCAACCATGACCATGCTCATTAGCCCAAAGCATCTGGAATTCAGTACAGTAAAAACAGACACAGACTGACTATGCACAACACTAGCAACAGAATATGTAAAATTTCCAAACAAGTAACCACGTGTTTAATCTTGTTTTAGCTTCCACTTTCAGAGGTGATTAAACAAATATTTATTAGGAAGTAATTCGTATTGGTACAATATTTTAGTTCTATTTTTATGAAACACCATTTATTCATTTCAAAATTGGTCAATTTGATTTATAAGTCACTATGCTATGGATTGTAATGTGGGATGCTGTTGTCCAAATAGCAAGTCATAGAAAAAATACCTACAAAACATATCCTTTGTGTCTGAGACAGACCTTGGCATTATACAGATATGCTCTTTCCTCATATGCTATATACTCTATTATCTTTATACTGTTACCTGTGCTGTTTTTGCCATTGGGTAGAACAGAACACGCACAGAACCTATTACAAGGTTTAAAATCAGCAGCACTGTGCATCACAGCCGTCTCCTATCACACTTCAGATGCGACCTGTGTGCCGAACGGACAACTAGAGACGCTGAGCACGATGGAGAAGAACAGGGCATCGAGTTTGGAGAAAGGCTTTTGGACGATGTGCACTATGCAGGTGGCAAGACCTTGCTCCCTGAAAAGCAGGGGGACTTGAGGCACTTGCTGAGAAGAGCAAGAACTGCAATCTTCAGTATTGAACCCCAAATCTTCACAACTAGACTAATAGACAAAGTCACGATAAATGGAGAAATGTTTGAAGCTAGGATTCCAATCTGATTTGATTCACAAGACCAAGCTTGGTGGAGCAGCTGTCAAAATATCAAATGACAGACACTGTGAAAGATGGCTGCCATCTAACAGGCACGGAAGGACTGCCTCAACAGAGAGCGGGAAGAGCGAATGAAAAGAAACAGCTATCAGAAGGAACTGGGCTACCGCTAAAGCAAGAAAACAACTTCAAGTCTAAGTGGACAGAGGTTTCTGTAGCCCCAATGCTTTGGGAATGAGCAGAGCCAGGGAAGAAGGGAACACAGCTGATCGATCGCCTGGAGATCAGCGAATCCTGCTGGCTGCTACTGGTGCACGAGGCCTTGTTCTACTGACTCCCTGGACTATAGATGGTGAGAAGCTGATGGACAGCAAGATGCACGGGCCACATCAGAAGAATCCAATTGGAAACCCCGTGAAATGCACTAGATTCGTCTTAAACATGCTTGCTGTGGGCTGGAGGACTGAAATTCCTTTGGACTTACAAATTGAGTAGGAGTTAGCAGATGATTGCTAATTCAAAGACTTGGAAATCATTAGACTTTGTTTCAAATGAAGAATTTGATAATATAAGCTGGACCAGGAATAAATACAAACCCTAGAGATATGCATTTTAAACTCTTCCTGACTAGTAAGCCATAATTTAAGAATGACAACAACAGAAACTAAAATTTAGGATAAAAAGAACAATTTGTTCTTATGATTTGACCCGCTCAATACTGTCCCTCTTGAAGTGATAAAGATATAGGCACTATAGCAAGTGTGGTGAAGAAATCCGATGGGGTCCAGCTATCAGAAATACGAGGCCTGGGATCTTAAATGCTTGTCTTAAAATGAGCAGCCATCTAAGGGAGGTGTCAGTTAAATGCACATGGAAGAAACACACCACCCCAGGTGATTCAAGGATTGTAAATAATAAAACCCAAACCCAGTGGAGGAAAATGTATTAGGCCTTAAATTCTGATCACCTGGTTTGTACAGATGACACTCAATACCCAAATTCCTTTTGCAGAGTCCCCACCTGGATTGCCTCCATGGAAATTCCTCAAGCCTTCAGTCAGATGTGTGAATTGCTTTTGTTCTTGTAGTGCATTGAAAAATGGATTCCTGCACATACAATCGGCTTACAATTTAACACCTTGCCGTCTGCTTTCTCTTTTGACCCAATTTTAATTTGTTCTAGTTTTTTAGTGAGGAGGTCTGGTGGCATAGTTGTTATACATTGGGCTGCAATCCCTAAGATCAGCAATTCAAAAGCACCAAGTGCTCCTCAGGAGAAAGTTGGTGCTCCTTACTGCTGTAAACACTGGACAGTCCTAGAAGCAAATGGAGCAGTTCAACCCTGTCCTATGGAGTCGCGATGGGTCTGGCAATGAGTGAGTTTGAGATTTTATTTTCTGCATTCTTTTGAATTGAATTTTATCTGTGCTTTATTTTGTTGTTGCTGAGTGATTTGTTTATTTGTTTTTGTATATGCCTTTCTTTACATAAAATACAGGATAGGTAAATCTATAGAGATAGTAACTAAATTAATAGATTTTTGTGGTTATCACAGAGGAGGTTGGGGGCTCTGGGAAGCTAATGACATTGGACACAAAAATGAAGAAAGCGATCCAATATGCAGTGCGGTGATGATTGCATGTGTCTTTGTCACACAGGTGAGTCACTGAATTGAATCACACACAAATTATTATATGTCAATAAAAGCTTAGAAAACCGTAATGCAAAATTAAGGAAAAGAAATCAAATGCCATATTCTATTGAGTAAATCTGCAGCTGAAGATCTCTTTACAATATTGAAGGGCAAGGATGTCACTCGGAGTACTGAGGTGTACCTGATCTAAGTAATGCCACATGCACAGTTACATTAAATGGTCTTTTTGTTGGTATATGGGTATTGTCCTGTCACTGACAGTGATGTTCTTCAGAACAGATTTGGGAATGTTCTCTTGGACGGTGAACCTGACTTCATCCTTCTTCAATGTGTCATTCCCAGTGTAATAGACCATATGGAATTTCCCATTGCCTGTCAATTTCAATATGTCTAAAGTATTGATCTGTATGCATTCCATTTCATTTTTGATGACTACCAATTTTCCTAGATTCATACTTAGCACGTTTCATGTTTAAATTATTATGGATGTTGTCAATGTTTCTTCTCATTGTGTATCAGGTCACAGCAGCAGGGAAGGTTTCTGAAAGCGTCTATCCAGGTCATTCAGGGGGACACACTTCAAGGAGGCAGCTCTTCTCCAGTTGTATTTCTAGTGCCTGTCACTGCTATTCATAAGGTTTTCAACATCCACTTGTTTTCAGAATTTGGCTTCCGACTCCTTCTTCCTTATCTTAGTCTGAAAGCTCAGCTCAGATCTGATTTCCATGAGTGTCCCTGTTAGTGTGTGAAATATTGGTGTTATAATTTCAAGTATGTCAGCAAGAGACAAGTTAATAGACAAACGGACAGCTCACTGGTGGATCTGTCTACATAGTTATTTTTGTCAAATAGGATAAGAGACATCTTCACCTAATGATGTTGATGCAGAAACATTATCTGCAGAGCTGAGAATTCTGTAGAATAAGGGTTATCAATTCACAGGGAAATGACCAACAAAAGGCCAGGTGACCCTGCTGCATCACTTTCCAATGGCTCGAATTTCTGTTCATCCTTTTCCATTTTGCACAAAAATATGCACATTTACACCCTAATTGAAGTGGAGAAATGTTTTAATGTGGCCCTTCTAGCCCCATTCAAAAACTACAACTCATACTAAATGACATTTGCCTGCATTAATCTGGGAAGAAGGTGGTGGGGTTCGGGGAGACATTTATAAGACTAACCTGTGAATAATTGTGGTCAGAATTCCCTGAAATGTCACCTTGCTGTGTATACAATGAGCCTTCTGAGAAGTAGGAAGAGGGATCGCATGACTAGCAAGAGCCGGGAGAGGACACGGCATGTCTGTGAGGGAACCGAGTGGATCGGGGACATGGCTCAGGCACCTGAGGAGCAGCCGCGCAACCAGGAGCCAGAGCATGGAGCAGCATGATGGGCTTTCCAACACATGCATCAAGTAAAGTTGGCTGCTTCTGTGTAGACGGGCTGCAGAGTGGTGTGTCTCTGAGAACTTAATTGGGGAGGGTGGTCATGCTGACTTCCAGAAGCAGAGCTGAGTGCCTTGGGCTGAGGTTTTTTGGAGGCGGGTGCCTGTAGTCCCTTAATTCAGGAACCTGGGTTTGCTGACCAGTGGAACTTGAACTGAATGCCTTTGATTTGAAGCTTTCAGACAAGTAGTATAACCTTTGAGCATTTATTACCAAATGTGAAAAAAAAACCAACATTTTAATATCCTGAGAAACAACTCAACCCTGAGTGCTTCCCACCGACATTGTATTTAACTTCCTCAATAAACCCTTTAATCATGAATTTTGTCCGTGAGTTCTATGTAGCCATTGTAATGGAAAATAGAACTCAGAGAGATAAAATAGAAAACATTAATGAAGACAATTAACTTACTCCAATAGCCTTCATGATTCCTCATTACACCTTCATATTTGCAGATTTTATTAAGTTCTGCTTAGAATCCCTTGCAATGTGGTGTGTTAAATGGCTGCTAATCACAAGGTTGGAAATTTCAACCAACTAGTCACATCTCAAGAGAAAGATGAGACTTTCCATTTTTATAAATGTCTAAATTTAGAAACCCATAGGGGCAAATATTCTGTATGTATAGGGTCATTATCAGTCAGAATTGAGTTAATTGCTATGAGTTTGGAGTTATTAAATTAAGTTCTGTTATGTTAATAATTAAAATATTATCATGTTTACTACTCTTAAGTCAATTCCAACTCATCGTAACTCCATACAGCAGAATAAAATTCTGAGAGTAGAGTTGCCATTTGCTTTTCGGAGAGTGTATATCTTTATGGGATTAGAAAGTGTCACTTTTTCCTGTAGAGTAGCCTAGTGGTTTTGAACTGCTGATCTTGTGGTTAACAGCCCATCTCATAATCCACTACTCCAACAGGACTGGAACATGTTAATTTACTATAATTACTTGCTTAAAATATTTAGTATTGTGTTTATCAAATTATTTAATTCTCAGTAAGCTAATTGCATGGTCACTTTGTAGATCAATTTATATACGTGTGTATCTCTATATATAATTTATGGACTATATATTAAAAATTATTAGGGAATATTCTTGCTTGTGGGAAAAACCATCTATATTGCATATGTTCTTCATTTTCAAAGCATCCATTATGCTTTTCTCTTTTTCACATCATGTGGTACTGGTTGGTGACATACTGAGTGATCTAATAAAACATGACATGTGTAATTAACTGTAGAATGCCAGTCTTCCATGATAGATTAGAAAATCCATGAAGGTGGGAACCACATTTTTCTAATTCCCTACTATAGCCTGACACTAGTGCCATGTGTAAGACTTAACAGTCTCTGAAAAATATTGTTGACCAATAATTAGATTGATCTTTTTTCTTTACATAGATGAACCATAAAAATGTAGCCCCAAATCTTTTTTAAACCCATAAACTTCCATGTATTAAGTTTGTAAGATTTAATGCTTATTTACTTTTTAAGGCTGAGTTTACATTAATTCCTGGGAAATACGGGTAGCCCATCCTCCTGGGGATGCCTCAGAGAGGAGAGGGGCATGCAGCTAGCTCCTGCCCTTTGTCGAAGAGGAGAATCAGTCTTCAGCTTCCGTCAGCTTACATGGCCGCACAGAAACTGCTCCATTAAGCCTCTGCTAAAGTATCAAGTGGAATGCTTCTTTGGGCTACTAGATCAATAATAATTTCTTATTTGTATAGCAAAGCACTTGCACTCCACAGAAGTACATTCACATATTTTGTTTAATTGTATCTTTTCAACATGAGGGTCACGGAGGAGGGTCAGATCACCTTTTCCATTTCACACATGATGATTGTGCAGGGACGGAGAAGTTAATGGCCTTCATCAGTGATATTAAACAAAGTATGAAACCCTAAATAACCCACTAAGCTCACAATATAACTCTGCTCCCAAGGCTCTTTTTAATGATGTTGACATGGCTCTCTTCCAGTTCAGTAGGAGAGTTGCAGTTCACCATTTACTTAGCCTTCCTCAGAACATGGACATGATGAAGACTAAGTCCAGTTACTTTATCATCTACTTTAGAGACAACACGGTAATGCCAAGACCTTGGCTCAGACACATAAGGCAATGATGAACTCTCTTCAACGCTGAATGTAAGGGTCATTATAACGTGTGAAGACGTAAGCAACTTGGCACCAGACAAACTTTTGTTTGCCTTGTCTGAGAATACTAGATTTTCCCATAGTCATTCATGTGTTCCACATCAACACTAACACTTGATTGCATCTACGGACATTCTGTTTCCAGATGCCCGGAAAGGTCTGGAGAGATTGAAATAATTTTGACCAATGAGATATGAAAGAGAGTTGCTTTGCAGGATGTAAAAGGTCAGACATCACATGTTCTTTTTCCCAACGCAGTTCCACTTCTTCCTAGTTGACACCTGAATAGGAACTGAGTAGAGTATGGGGCAGCGCCCTGTGACCACAGTGAAACCCCTGCAAGCTGAGAAGGGAAGAGTAGACTGAAAGGGTTCTCAGTCTCTGTGTGCTGCAGGACGTCCCTTCACTAGCTCTCAAGCCACCGTTTTCACCTTGTCAATTCCTAACAGAAACTAGAGGTTCTACATGTTTAAGCCACTGGGTAATTTCTGCTACAGACAAACTCACAAACATCATTCTGGTCTAATATATCGAATTCTTCTTTATGAGATTTCTTAGCAATGTTTCCTAGTCCACCTTGACTAGCACTACTTAATTGATTAGAGGACTAAGGATTCCGTAAACCTACTATGTGTCAGTTACTACAGCTAGTGGAGTTCACAACTGGAACCAAGGCTTTCCTCATCTTCCACAGAGCGGGCAGTTTGGATTTTGTGATATGTCAGCTGTGTTTTCCCACCATACGTGGTTCTCAGTGCATGATTCGACATCATATAATTAAATTCTTACGACTCCTCTATTGGGCAGTAGCTACTGTGACCACATATTATAGATGAGGGAAATGAGTTTTGAGGACATTAAACAACTTCCCAAGAGTACACACCCAGTGACAAGCACTGGGCTGTGAAGGCTCCAGGGAGGTTCTGTCTCTCTCAGATTCAGTTGGTCCTTCACTGCACGCTATGCCTTGGTTCCACACACAGACCATTTAAAACAGATTATGGACAAGAGAAATTTGACTTCCAAGTCCCGAAATGTCTTTAAGAAAACCCAGAAATTAATTTATATGTACAGAGGCACTTCTGGTTGGGACTAAAGCCACATCATATTAAGTATTGACTTCGCTCAGCCTGGTTTCATCGGTCCACACCGATGAAATCCATGAAATATGACATTCTGCCATTGAGCCTCTAAAAATGCGCAGATTTCACACAGCTTAGAGAGTCAGATTGATTCTTCCACATGTCCTAAGCAATATTCTCGGTGGCAGATCGCTACATCTGTAGAAAAGTCCCAGGGTCAACGCTGTAACCCGAGGGAAAGGGCTGAGTAAATATTCATTATCTAGAACAAAATTGTCGAATTTCTCATTTTATATTGTTTAAAATTCTCATGTTACACCAGACAGCAGCATTTCTCTTTTCTCTCTCCCACCATTTGGAATACCCATGATCTAGGATATAGTTCTGTGGAGTTGGAGCCTAAAATGTCACCACATGCTGCTGCTAATAATAACACATAATAAATAGTAACTGCAGTGAAAGTTCTTTCGCTGTCAGCTCTATTTTTATTTCATTTAAAAAATAATAATTTCAGTGCCCATTGCTGTGCCTCTGAGTGCATTTACAAATCAAACACATATTTTACATGAAAAGAAAAAAACAAAAGAACAAATCGCTGTCACTCAGCCCTCAAGTCTCAGGTAGCAAAGTTGCTGGCAGGGGGATGTTGAAGTGGTTAACAATTGAACAGGAGCACAGATGGGAGTACATGCATAGACTCAAATCCCCCTATGATTAAAAATTGAATTTGAAGCAGTTAATTTCAGTTTAAGAGCTACTCAGTCATTGACAACGTTTCAGTTTGTCTCTTTGTTTTGGTAGTTGGTTTGATTGTAGGTTGAGACTAAACTCCATTCCTGAACTCGTATTCAAGAGCTCTGTTTCTCTTTCCAATGTCCAATAGATCCTTTGAGATCATCAAGGTTATGTTACCAACTTGCCGAGGCCATGATGCTCAGTGGTTTGGTAGCTAATATGTCATCCTAGTCATTTTGTCATCTAATGAGAAGCAGCCTCGTGGTTCAAAAGGAAGTTTCCTTCGGGCAGGCCTGAACCCAATATATACAGATGTTCTGGAAAAATTTGCCTCCATAGATCCTGCATCTAATTCATTACCTCCTCTCTGATTCTTGGGATGTGAGCCAGCAACCTGCCATTTGGCCTGTCACTTTTGGCTCCATCAGCCACGGGAGTCAAAGGAACTCTAGCCCAATATAGGACTCACGGCTTTGGGGTGACTTACCAACTTCCACCACTGTGGGTACATAAGGGGCTATAAAAAGTTTGGGGGGAAAATGAAAATATTTTAAAATTTCGACACCACCATTGTGAAGCCCCTCTACGTGTATTTTTATGTACACATTGTACTTATTTGACGCTTCTAAAGAACCTAGGCTAAGGCACTCTTGGACCTCGTCCCTCCCCCCAATCATTTGAAGACAGCAAGGACCTCTTTAAAGCTCTGCTTTGCCAAGCCAACCCCTTTGAATCAAGTTTTTAAATATTTCCACAACACCTTTCATAGAACATTATTAGTTCACTTTTAAGAAAATGGACATCATCAAAAATAGCAAAAGCCACACATAGGGGGTAAGGACATGAACATTGATTGAGTCGAAAGAGGTAGAGGTGAGGCCCATTGTGCTTTCATGTGAAACCCTCCCACAGAGACGTAGAGGAAGGTGGGCTGACATTCTCTAACAGCTGTATCTTCAACATTAATCATAACGGCTTCATCTTCCCTGACCGTAAGGCATCCCTCTCTCAGTTAAATACTAGCCTCCCCCCCCACCCCCCCGCTCCTTCCTGAAGTTGCAGTCCACAACCACGACCCCAGGACTTGGGCATCTGCCTCTTCCTCTTGGGAATACCCTACTCCAATCTTGCTTTAGACGGCAACCCATTCACCACTTGGGAAACCACGGTCTTGAGTGGACATTTCTTTGAAGGCGCCCAACCAGACCCAGTCCATGCACCAAGGGGAGAACATGGTTGCTGCCATTCATTGATCACACAGACACATTCACACACATTTGGTTTGCAATAATAGCCTGAATGTCTCCACTGAAAACCAAGTAGCAATAACACAGAAACATGTATTAAAAGACACACACATATCCATGAAATATCATGATTTCTGATTCCCTAGACAGTGGCCATTATGGACTCAGCATCATCTCTCTTAGAATGTGGACGGTCTGGGGTAGCTAGCCAGGTTGGAAATGGAAGAATCCTGTGGATGTTGAGGCCCCCATTAAAAGGAGCAGATGCCAAGTAAGGCTTCGATGTACAAACGATTTAATGGGGAAAGGACTGAGGAAAATATATGAGAGGATGGAGAAGGAGGCAGGAGAGCCTGGCGGCCATATTGTAGAAGGAGTGTGCTGGGGCGAAGGAGTCTCAGTCGCACTACAGTGTGAAGAAAATTTCTGCCAGGTCAAGGAGGAGGCCTTAAATAAACATTGCTCTTTCAAAGGCGCCTGCATTGTACGTGGATGCACTGTGATAGTACATGGATGGACCCAGTGCTCCTTCATTGGCGGGGGCAATCGAGGTGATTTCAGGTCAAAAGTGGAACCAGAAGGATGGCCGCTGGTATCAGTATGTAGTGTTCTATTCAGCAGAAGGTATAAGCAGTGAGCCTTGATGGTCACTGGTAAAACTGAAAAGGCTCCTCATAAGCATATTGACAGAGATTATTTATATTTGAAAAATTAACACAATGGGTTTGATATATAATTTTTAGCTCTATATGTTATATGTTAAATCTGAAAGAAAAATAAATGGGAAAGGAATATGGTAAAATGTTCTCAACCGTTACCCTCAATTGTTAGGTGTTTGCCTTGTTAGGTGTTGAGTCAATTCTCTCTGGTAGTCATCCTGTATTCAGCAGAAGAAAGCCCTGCAAGGTCTGGTGCCATCTCCACGACTGCTGGGATGTTGGATCCCATCGCTGCAGCCACCGAGATCTTTTAGAGTGATGTGCTTGAAGGTGTTGGGAGGCAGACGCGCTAGTGTTTGTGGAATATAGAAAAGGAAATAAGCTCTTGTCATCAGCCTGTAAGCAAGAATGAGAAGCCTTGCAGTTAGACAGAGGATGTGGATACACTGTCGTTTTCTACAGAGAATGTGCCTGCTGTTATGTTTGTTTGTTTGTTTGTTTTGACAGTCATGCTTTTTCTGCCAACAGTCCATACACTCTCCCAGGATATTTCTGCAAGCATGCTATGCTAACTTGATTATAGCAACATGTAAAAATTAACACAGTGTGCCTCTGAAAATACCTCTAAAGGCCAGGCAGAACTAGCCCAGAAACATAGAGTGTTCAGTTCCTTGTGCAAAAAGCATGGTGTGTTTATTGTGTGTACCCTTTTAAATATAAATTTACTCCTAAGGCACCTTCCCAGGATTACACGCATTATTAAATCTCGGGGTACATTTTGCAGTTGAGCGGGACATGAAGTGAGTGAGTCCAGGGATCAGGAATTCCAGTTCCCTTCCTTCTGAAATGTCAGTACCTCCGGCCTGCTCTGCTCTTCCCATCCGAATGGCAGGTGGAGAGACTGCTGGTCCTGTGTGAAGCGTTCAGCTTACTACTGTTTTATTATTTTTTACTATGAACGCAGGTTTCTGATCTTAGTCATTTGGCAAAGTTTAAATTATAGCTCTAATAAATCTTTCACATCAAACCTTTCATAAAATGCATCTTATTAAAGCCATGAAGACGCACAGGTGGTGGGCGAGTGGGATAGGAAATCACATCATCTTTGCTATCTTTTCAAAAGTGCTTATCACAGATGCATTAATGGAAATGAAATATTTAAAATAGTGGTTTTAAGCTCTTTACTATTTTCTTTGTGCTTGATTAAGTCTAGGACATAAGCCACAGAAATCAATCCCAAGGAAGTTTATTTGTGGAAATGTAATGGGATGACTCCCAAGAAGAGAACATCTTTTAAAAATATCATTTATTATCACAGACTGTCTTGATGTTTATGAAGCTTTAGATAATGGATTTCTAAAAATGTAGGGGTTTTATTAGAATTTATAGTAATGTATTTCATTTTCTCTTACTCCTATCACCTGGCTTAGTAGTGCCTTGGTCATGTTTGGATGTAGGTGATCTATTTGATTCCTTCACCTTTTTCTCACCTGTCCTATTAATTCCTCACCTATTGACCTGGGTAGGAAGAAGTGTTACTCTTTTGCTCTATTTCTAAGCCACCAAGAAATAATAAAATCTTATCATACACATCCTTTTTGGATAGATGTTTGCAGTAGACTCTGTTGCATGACAAGATTCCTCAGATCAGAAAGATTTTTAAAATGTGACATGGCCAAAGTAGAATGAGCCCATAACCATGTGCTACTTGAAGTTGCTAATATCCATGTTTCGGGTTTCCCCTTCCAAGTCACCAAAGGTCTTTTGGCGGGAGATACAGAAATGTTGTTGCTAGGTTTCATCAAGTCCATTATGATTCATAGCTAACATATATGCAGCAGAAGAAAACTACCCAGCCCGCACGCTCCTCACAATGACGTCTGTCGAGCGCACGGCTGCAGTCACTGGATCGGTCCATCTCATCGGAGGGTGTCCTCCTTTTAACCAAGCAAAATGTAATTGTTCAATATCTTGTCTCTCCTGATAATATGTCCAATGTGCATGAGACAAAGTCCAGCCCTCCTCTCTGCCAAAGAGCAACGGAACTGCAAGATAAATTTGCTTTTACTGGTAGTCTGTTTTCCTAATTTATATTCCTTGCCAGCACCATGTCCAAAGGTATCAAATTTGCTCTGTCTTCCTTATTCACTGTCCACCTTAAGCTTCTACATCAGGCAAGTTTCCATTAAATATAAGAAGAATTTCCCTTCATATGTCTTTAGTTTCTTTTAGCAAATATGTATAATTCCCAATCCTCTTTCGTGTTGCAGAAAGAGAACTGGTGGAAAAATGGATTAAGTCCTAAATTGCTAACCAAAAGTTTGGCTGTTCAAACCCATCAGTCACTCTCCAGAGAAAGCTGAGGCTGACTGCCCTGTAAGGACTCTGAGTCTTAGAAATCCTACGAAGCCAAACTGTCCTGCAGGGTGGCAATGCATCACAGACTCAAAGGCCATGGGAATTACGTTACCATGAAACAGGAGTCAAATATTTCTTCTTAGAGAAATAAAATGTGCATACAAGTCCTAGTGAGCCCATTTGAAATGAATACAGTATGACCTTTTCTTTAATTCAGCATCATTCTAATCAAGCACCGTTGTTCATTTACCATTGCGATCTGAGTTTGATATCCTTTATAATGACTATATTTATTACACTGGAGTGATGGGCAGATTTATTAAACGTTTAATTCTCCACAAAAGTTTAATTATTTCCATGGTTTAGGGCCTAGGTCAAAACAAAATGGCTAGCATCAGACTCAAACTCAGTCCAGTTGTTTCCTTACGTCATAGAACTCTACTTACAAAACCTAGTCAATGATAAAAGACCCCTGTGACTCTTCATAGTTGATAAATATGCTTATTCAACCATTAGGTTTCATTTCTAAAAGAGTACAGCTATGTAAATATGCCAATGAGCATAAAATAGCAAAACAGTAGTAGATGGTGAGAGCCTCATCTGGTTTGTCCAGGTAGAAAGTGCTTATCAATTTTATGAAGGATTTGCAACATTATCCATATTAATACACAATACAGGATCCAATTTTGACCATGCCCCAGTCTGACAGTTGATTTTTTCATGAAAATTTATACCAAACTTGTAAAAAAAACCACAATGATTTATTGTCTTTTCAATATAAGTTTTAAAGTAGCCCTGAACCTGGGAATAATTGGACTATGACATGTAGGTATACTTGTCTCACTGCAAATATGCTATTTTCAGGCGCTGTGCTGGTGTACAGGTTATGTGCTAGAATGTGTTCTGCAGGATCAGCAGTTCTAATCCAGTAGCCACTCCATTGGATAAAAATGGGGCTGTCTGCTCTTGCAAAGAGTCACTGCCTGGGAGACCATTATGCGTCAGTCTCCAGTCCACGACATTGCAGGGGTTCAGATTTGTTTGTTTTCAACATCAGCGGTTAACACGTAGAAAATGGATAGCGATGTGCATAGAACATTATAAATAATCTATGCCTAACAACACTACAGATGATCCTTAACAGCAGCAATACAAATGATTATTGGTCAAAAGGAAAAGTAATTATAGGTTGATTTGTGTTCGCCTGTCAGAAAACATCAACCATTACCCAGTCTGATATCATTTAGCAATGTCCTTTCTATAATTGGTTGAGAGCCAGACTCTGAAACTCCTCATTCTTCAAATTGTCCTCTAAATCAGTTTAACACATATGACTTCTTTCATTAATTGGAGTTGGATAAAATTTTGGCACATATTCGATATGATTAGTATGAAGGTTGTGTTTTTAAACTTTTCAAAAATTATACTTTAGTATTCCTTCTACCTGAATTCTTAAACTAATAACATGGTTGTCCAGTGATCAGAGCAAAAACAAAAGGCTGGCCATAGGAAAATGAAGGAAGCTGGCAGGTAAACAGATAATACTGAGATTAGAAATAAAGAGAGAAAGCTACAGACTTAAACAAATAAACCCCTGTTCATTTTTAGTTACCTGTTTGAACTCTGAGTGCAGGAATGAACATCTTTTGGTAAGGGACAAGAAAAAAATGAACACAGTAAAATTTCCAAAGTATAATTAGGCTTATGCATTTTTACTAGTTTGCTCCAAGTAAAGACATTTAACAAAGGATACTACTAAAAAGAATTCCTTCAAAAGTGCTTTTCATGAACTGCAAGGGGAAATAGTAGATGAGCTAGTGAGTTCAAGAGATAATCTAAGAAACTATTTCACTTATAGTCAGTGAAGGAAAAATTCCAAATTAAACACTAAGTTGATGATGGTGGTGAGGATGATAGTATAATCTTTGTTACCGTATATACTTGAGTATAAGCTGACCCGAATATCAGTTGAGTCACCAAATTTTATCACAAAAACTGCATTCACGTGTGCTGAAAAACCCGGCTTATACACGAGTATTTTGTTTGGTGTGACCTTTCCTATTAGACAAACATTAATGTCAAACAACAATAATAAAATTGCCCTTGCTTCTTTATCACTTTTCTCCCCTCAACCTCCCCCTACTATGGAGTTAATGCCAGCTCATAATTATACTGTTTAGGGTTTCCAAGGCTGGGAATCTATGAGAATGAACAGCCTCATCCTTCTCCTGAAGGCCGACTCATGGTTTGGAGAACCGACTTTGTCCTTAGCAGACAAAGTCCACCCAGGGTAGCAACATACACATAACTTACATGGTCGGTATTCCTCTGTCCTTGTGAGGATACATGTTGGGCCTCTAATTGCAAGGTCAACAGTTTAAACCCATCAGCTTCTGCTTTCAGAAATATTTATAAAAAGCCCCAGAAACTCTATGACCAGTCACTGTGTGTCAGGATGGATTCAATGGCAGTGGTTTCCTTTGTTTGGATTATGTGTTTTTGTTTCTAAATATTGGATAATGCCATTATCTAGTTCTCAGAATTGTGACGGATATTAAATTTGGAAATGTATTCAAAGTACTTAGAAATGTCAGGCAAATAAGTAACTTCATGTTATTAATTGTATTGACTTGGGAGTATTAGTTGTATTGATTTTGGAGTATTGCATGATGGGTCATGTAGTCAATAGTATATTCATGAGGAGAAGACCTTCACATTCCAAGCATAGATATTGAGATTTTTGTTTGTATGGAGGCTGGTGGGTCAAGCCTGTATTTAGTTTTCACTAATGTTATGAGACCAAGTCAAGAGCTAAAAAGACATGTTTTATTAGATCAATCTGCCACACAAGATCTTTTGAGTACTGAAAAACAAGGATGCTATTTTGAGAACTAAGGTGTACCTGGCGCAAGCCATGGTACTTTCCATTGGCTCATATGCACGTGAAAGTTGGACATTTAATAAGGATTATTGAAGAAGAATCAATACATCTGAATTGTAGTGCTGGGGAATATTAAAAATACAATGGACTCCTAAAAGGACACATCTATCTGTCATAGAAGTAAGACTTTGTCTTACATACTTTGGATTATATTGTCAGGAGAGACCAGTCCCTGGAGAAGGACATCATGCTCAGTAAAGTGCAAGGGCAACAAAAAAGGGGAAGGTCCTCAATGAGATGGATGGGACACCGTAGCTGCAACAATGGGCTCAGGCATAGGAAAGATTATAAAGGTCCTGTGGGAGCATGTGGTGTGTAATTTTGTTGTGGATAGGTTTGCTGAGGTTGTAACCAACTCGAGGGCACCTAGCAGCAATAATGCTATGGCAAACATCGACACTGGATGCTTAGTTTGCCTTTAAGTAACAACTTTTAACTAAGAAGCCCTGTGTTCCAAATGCAAAGATGTTATACCACAATGAGACTGAATAAGAATAATGGTAATCCTACTACAATACATTCAATTAACGTATCCAAGAGAAGAATAGTGAACAAAAACTAGAGTGAGACATTGTCTTACTTAAGTATATTTGACCCTTAAAATTAGATTAGCATATAAATATTTTAAAATTTTAAAACTATAATTATGTTTATATTATTTTCAAGGAAAAATAAATGAAATAACAATATGCCATTATAAGTCATATATATATATATATATATATATATATATATATATATATATCCAATTTGAACACAATCTGCTACCACAGTTGGAAGACAAGTATAAGAACGCAATATAGAAAGATGCAAGAACAATTGTAGGACTACAGAACTGAAAAATTATCAAAGATTGCGGAATATACATTGCTGTCCTCATCTGCCATTCCATCCTTTTACAAATTGTCCAGTGGTCATTGTGGAAGCACCTCATTTGTCCTTTAATTCTCAGCTTAAATTTTATTTTAACAACAATACAAGGAGATTAACTATTAATTTCCTCCTAAATGAGATTTAGGATAAGAGAAATAATAAAAATCCTCTAAAGAGTCTATTGACCTGTGATCATTAAAATCTCCCTAAGTAGCTTTATGCCAGAAGTTCACCTCCACATGATATACATATTGGAATGCAGTGTCCCAAGCATTTAAACCTCTATCTGTGTGTCACTCTGAGTATTTCTGTTCGTGACCAGTGGAGGTAGGCGGGAAGGGGGATTTAGATTGGATTCTCCACTATCCTGTTTATTTTGATTTAGAACAAATGAACAAAAATGCATGTGATTATTGAACTTATTGGAGGCAAACAAACCAAAATGTGCTGCTGCCTCTTTGGTTCATACACTGAAGCCATAAAGATCAATGTCACTCAGGTCAAGTAGCAATAGTCAGATCTCCCTGGAAAGTGGAATTTCCCAAGAGATTCCATCAATAGTCTTTTGAAATCAATAAAGTTGAAATCAAATTTAAAAATTCCTCACTTTTACTTTCTCTTCCTTATCTTTGAGTAGTTTGGGATTTCTTTGATATTCTAGATGCATCATATTTTTCAATACTCTCTTTTTCCTTCCCCAATATTTTTAATATTTCTATTTTAAAGTGAAAATAAAAAGGTTACTGGGCTAGGGTTGACAAGAAGAGTAAAAATAGGTGTTAATTTAATAAGACAAACACATTTTTGCCTTAATTCTAGAACCCCTCCCTGGAAGAAATAAGAGCCATAAATTGCAGTCCAAAGGAAATACTACTTCTACAATCTAGTAATTCTAGTTTCAGTAAAACTGAAAGTAGCTAACATGAGAAAGGTAAGAGGCAAAAACTTGACAACCATATAATTAAATAGGGTTAATAGAATCACAACCCAGATGATGATTATGTTAAACATTATTTCCCATTTCATTTCAATTTGAGGTTTCTCTTTCATGATGACATTTATTCAGGAAAAAAATCAAAAATTTTCCCTTAAAGGGTAAACAGATAAAGTGTGTATCCCAATAAGCTTTGTCCCATTTCACTGCATCATATTTTAACTATCCGATCTGAGAGTACAGATCCTTCAGTTCAATAACATACATTTGAGTATATTATTCAGACAAAGCCACCTCTGCCCGATAGCTGTGTACCAGTATCCTTTGATGTTGGTGAATAAAAGTATTTTCCTTTTGTTTCCTTAATGTATCTACTGAGTTTGTTGTTGTTGATGTGGTTTTTTTTACAGGATAGGGAGAAAAACAAAGGAAGAAGCATCAACAAGGAAAAACTCAAGAATTTAAGAGCGGAAAGGGAAGCTGATAGACAGGCAACAGCTGCTGCAGATAATGGATGGAGTAACTTTTTTCATTTTTAATCACATGGACTAGATAAATAATTTAGAAACTTTAAATATATAATGCTTTCAAAGAAGGGAAATGGACCAGGTTTCCAAAGATATTGACTTCCAAAGTGCTATATGGAGTGGCAAAGTATTAAATTTTTAAATATTCTGATCTTAATCTTTACATTATGGACTATCTCAGTATTGATTGGAGCAGTGTGTTTTCCTGCTTCCTCTGAAGGCCATTTACAGATATCACTAGCTGTCATTCTGGGAAACACATTACTGCACCATCATTACCTCCTCACAGAATCAGAACCCCACAGAGCGGGTTTGATCAGGGTGTGTGTGTGTGTGTGTGTGTGTGTGTGTGTGTGTGTGTGTGTGTGTGTGTGTTTAAACACACACATTTAATTGTGGTTTGAATTTCTATAAGAAATATATATATATATATATATATATATTATTGGATTCATTAAAGTATTATGATAACTCTGCAATGCTGAGTTTGAAGATTCCAATCAGAAATCTGCTGTGGCTACATTAAGAAGGCAAAGAACAATCTGTTACCTTTTGTAAGAGCAGAGCAAGCACTCTGAATCCTTCAGTCAGCCCTCAGATTAAAAAAGAAACAGAGATGAGTGAATTCATGACAACATTTCTCTTGGTGGTAGTACTAGAAAGTCAGGATTACTTTGGAAAATTTATTGATTCCTATGATGAACCTTACATACACACATGCCCTTAGTGGCTCTGAAAAGTAATTCCTCATGGAGTGTCCCAATAACTATATCTCCCAACTCTTTGTCGTGCCAGGAACCATATCAAGGATAAACTCAATTTACACCTAACCATATCAATTGTATTCCAATATGCTTACAAACAAGAAAGTCAACGGATCTCAATTTTTCTTTATTTTTTGCGTGAAGACAAGCACAGGGGAAAATGTCACTTGCAATATATTTATTGCACAATTCTTCATTTAGACTAAAGAATAGGCTACTCTTTATATCGGCGAGCGCTAAAACGGTGCTGTGAGTAGTAAATGACTCCATGGCAGTGGGCAGCAGGAGTGCGAAACTGTTCGATGTCAGTGAGTAGCAATACTTCACTTTGTTTTTTCAAAGCATGTGATGATTCCACTGAGTGCTTTTCCTGGCCTGTCCGAAGCCAAGGCACACATTTCACTGCAGCCATGCTCATTCCCAAACCTCCCATTACAATTCCCTGAACTGGGCTCCAAGAGAGTCCAGATAACTCCCCAGCCCTTCAGTGGCCCCTCGTCACTCTGCGAGCACAAGGGCACAGATTCTGTCAACGCTTTCATCTGTTCTGGAAGTTGACTGACGTCCAGAAAGAGGTTTGTCATCCATCGACATTTCACCTTCTTGAAATGAGAAAACCGCTTGTAACGTCCACGCTAGCTATTTCCATAGTGATGTTCTTGTAAGCTGTGCTCTGCGGCATTCTTCCTGAGGAGGAAACACGATTTCACATTCCCATGCCCTTCTCTTGAATCAGCCATCACACAAAACAAGGTTTGAGCAAGTTAGACAATGATTACGGAAGACTGACGAAGCATTGATGCATTTGAACCACAAGCTGATGCAGAACTTTGAACCTACCATGGATTTCCAAGTGAACATTTATTGGAAAAAGTACCCCCAGAATGCTCCTTAGAAGCAAGGATGGCGAGACTTCATCTCATAGAATTTGGACAGGTAATCAGGAGAGACCAGTGTCTGGAGAGGACCATCATGCTTCATAAAGTGGACGGACAGTGGAAAAGAAGTCCCTCAATAAGATGGATTCATGCAGTGGCTGCAACCATGTGCTGAGACCTGAGCACGGTTGTGAGGCTGGAGCAGGATCAGGTCATACTTCATTCTGTGTGCATAGGGTTGCTCTGGATTGAAAATGACTGGAAGACTTGTATCAAAAGCTGGGTATATAATAATGGATTGTCTCAGACACACCCAACGCCCCCCCCCCCCCACACACACACAGAGAGAGAGAGAGAGAGAGAGAGAGAGAGAGAGAGACTCATACTCATTCAGGAAGAACACAACCACTAGCAGAACATACACAACATCCGTGTCACCAAGATTCTGAGACCGAGTAGAGACGGAGTGTGAAGATTCTGACATAGTGACAGGGTCCTTGGCTCAGGGAACACGGTAGAGTCCATGGAATCACACAGCTGAGAAGCCAAAAGCCAGGCCGAGACATACCTGTAACATGGCTAAGAACAATCATTTGGGACAAAAGAATCGTCTCCTGAACATTCTGTAACCCAATAGGCTCCCTAAGAAAACCTGCAGTTATGAATACTAGCTGGGAGTGTTGTGTGTTCATTGCAGCAGATTATCCAGCAGAGAACAGAGCAGTAGGAGGGATATAGAGGCTAGGTAGCTGCCGTCAGAGTAGGCTGAAGGAGAGGGAGGATTGAGGTATGTCTGACCTCTGTCTTGGGGCAAGAGGCCTTGGACTGCGTGAAATTTGGATTATCTTCCTTTATATTGTCAGAGAAGGTCGGCCAGAGCACCCCTAAACCTCTTCCTCAAACATTAACCACGATTTTAGCTTATGCCTGTAGTCATGATTCCAACGTCCTCTCCAATTTCAACTTAACCATCAAAAATACTGGAGAGCCCCATTGCTCTTGTGACCACGTCGAAGCGCCCATGTCTCCATGTCAGTCTTCATTAGTACAGGCAGTCCTGGCCTTACTAATTGAATACATTTCTAGTAGAGTTTCAGAAGCTGTAGCTAAACCAGAACATGTCAGAACACCAGATATATCTTATTTGGCCTTCTTTTATTGCCTGCATAAACCTTACTAGGACAGTGATTAAAGCACTCTGCTGCGAACCAAACGATAGGCCTTCCAAATGCACCAGTCGTTCTCAGGGAGAACGGTGTCACCGTGTGCTTCTAGAGAGATTGGCAGCCTTCGAGACCCAGGGCAATTCTAATTAGTTTTCCCAGGTCATTATGAGTAAGAAACGACTCATCCAGGTGTGGTTTTTCTTTGGTTTAGTGGAAGAAAAGGCTCAAGGCCTTTCAATGAGGTGAAGATTTCATGTGTCACAAGTGAGGGGTTGTGATGAAGACGCACAAGGTGAACCCAGCAGCAGCTCCACGGGAGAAGGAGGACTCTTTCCACTTTCATGACGATTCCAGTCTCAGGGACGGTTGTCCTACAGGGCAGCTAGAAGACAGGATCTACGGGCGAGCAGTGAGGAAGTAAGAGGGTTGGCTTAGTGGGTGCTGGATCCACAGTGGGTTACAAGTCAAAAGGACCAGCCACTCCGCAAGAAAAAGATGAAGCTTTCTGTTCTTTAAGATTGATAGCCTTGACCCCCTCAGAGGTAGGTAAGTCTGTCCTATGGGGTCACAAAGAGTTAAAGCTGACTTGATATTGAGGCTTGGTTTAATCCTTTTAGCAGGAAAGCTAATTGACAAGAGCATAAAGGGCAAGGAGGACTTTTCAGGAAGGCAGCCTCCCATGACCAGAGACTTCCTGTATATTCATCAGTCTCTAGCCCATAGACACTGTGTCACTCTTGTACTATTAATTGCTGAACTCACTAAAGCCAACTGAAAGCTGGGAATGACCTCTTGCTTGTTGTATCTCCATTCAGAGCTAAATTTTGACAAGTGTTTGACAAGAGTTAAGCAAAGCTTATTTTAAAATCACCAAATGCATGAATAAAGTATTAATGTTATGAATCTCAAAGGAAGATTCCAAAGAATTAAACAGGAAAACTGGACAATGAATAAGGAGACCTGCAGAGCTGATGTCTTCCAATTATGGTGCTTTCAAAGAATATTCACTATACCATGGATTGTCAAAAAACTGACCAAGTATATCTTGGAAACAGTATAGACAGAATACCTCTAAGAAATGAGAATGGTGAAATTTTGGATGTGTCATTAGATGGGATCCATCACTGGAGACCAGCATGACGCTTGGTAAAGTAGATGGGTAATTAAAAAGGTGAAGATTTTTAAGGAGATCAATTAACACAGTGGCTGCAATAAAGGGCTCAAACATAGGAGCAGTTGTTAAATTGTCACATGACTTGGGAAAGTTTCATTCTTTTGTAGATAGAGTTACTATGAGTTCAAACCAATGTTGTGGAACCTAGCAAGTTTTGAAAAGGCTGATGTATCAAATAAGATGAAAATGACATCGCTTGGCCAACACTTTATTTTACAGATTAGGAAACTGTGACCCAGAAAGAGTACACAAATGACTAATAGAAAAAATTATTTGTATTCCAGTGCTACCAGCAGTGATACCAATTTATTTTTCATGGGATTTACAAATGTAATATAATATTTATTAATTCTTGTCATACACATTACGTGCACATATGCCCTCATTTACTCAGAACCTTGTTCTTCAAGAAGTATAGCAATTATTACAGCCCTCAGATTCTTACAGATTTAATGAAAAAATTCAGGTGTAAGCACATTCTGCCAGATAGCATTTATCCAAGCTGGTAGCAAAGATACAGTTCATACTGTCTTATGAATTGATACTAATTCTTATCTTATGCAAAAAGATAATTTTTATTTAAACACTCAATATTTGAAATTCATATTGTTTTTGTAACGCTTTCCTTCCTATATTCTACTAGGATACTTAAAGATGGGTACTCTGCTCACAGATCTAAAATTCCATATATTTTAATATATTCTGCTACCTGACCGCATGCCGTCTTATACATTTTAAGTAAGTGTTTCCTCTTCTCTTTGTGATAGGAGTTGATTTTACTCAGAAAGGTTGTCATTTGATGAATTCAGGAGCAAAGACTACAGTAGGGCCTTGCAGGGGCGTTGGGGCTTTTCCTGATCTCACCTTGCCTCGTCAAAAGGGGGATATTTTAACCATTACATAAACAAGCATTGGCCTATGCGTTGAAGCCTTAACAATTCAGGACACTGCTAATGAGAATGAAGCATAGATGTTAAAGTGTAACCATCCATGACTCTCTATTTAGCACCTTTCTGCCTGCTTTTCTGTGGCTGCTGCGCGAAGCAGGATACTAAAGCATGGCTTGTGTGCTGAGGTAAAGATGCCGTGAAAAGAGCGTCCACAGTTTAAGAACCCCCACTGAAGCCTGGGAAAAGCAGAATGTTTGCAGACCTCCAGAAGGAGTCTTTCCTACGTGATTTTTCCAGTTCCCAAATTTCAAAATAAGAACGTTTATATCTTCTCACAAGTACTAATGAAGTACAAACATCACTCACGTATTATATTTTTATTGTATTTTAAGATCATTTCCTCCTGTCTGGCCATAATATGCATTTCCTGAATATATTGATTTTCCCTAATGTATAATATTTTATGTCTAACCATAACAATGCCATTTTAGACTACATAATAATTTTATTTAGCATATATTTTTATGTGTTGCATCTTTTTATTTTTGAGGAGAATAGCAAAGATCCTAACTTTATAAAGATGTCTTAAAGATACAGGTTAGCATTTTATAAAGTTTCCATTCACAATGAAACACTTTTTTTTAATTTTCTTTAATTTTCTTCTTTGCCTGCTTTGTTTATACATCTAATTCTTTATCCAAGGATCAGTTTACTTACTCTTCTATTTCAAGTGTAGTATTACAATATGAAAATGTTCATACCAACAAAAACAACCTTTACACCTCAAACCTGGGGTAGGGGTGCTTGGTGAGCAGGTGAAAGCTGGCCTCCTGGAAAATAAATTAGGGTGGAAATAAAATCAAAATGCATTATAAAATGTAGCCCAGTTAGGCAAAATAATTTGTGACACTCGGTCTAAAATAAAATGTGGCTTTTTTTATTTAATAGTGCCTGACTTTCCAGATGAGCTTGCATGTAGAATTTGTACCTTGTACCCAGCTAAACCCTAGGCACTGTGCAACTGCATGGGTTGGTGTCTCTAGAGTGGACCTGACTGTAATTATCACTTTAAACAAATTAGCAGGATGATTTCCTTATTACATATCCTTTTAGGCCAGCATTGTATCTTAATGACTCTTAAGGCAGCTCTTCTCAACTTGGCCTTGATCCCTTTGATGTTTACATTCTTCAGATGATACTGGCTACTTTAAGATAATATTTGATTACTAGGCTGGTTGATTGGACTAGAAACTTGAAGTATAGCCTTCAGCAATAGTAAGTTCAAGATTCTTCTCAGAGAAATTAATAGAAATGCTAGAGAAATTTGAGACTCCACTGTATTTGGAAGTGTTTTATACAGATGCGTTGCTGTTAGATGCCATAGCAACCTTATACACAACAGGCAAAAACACTGCCTGGTGCTGCACACCATCCTCACAAGGCCAGAACCCATTGATGCAGCCACCGTGTCAAACCATCTCATGGAAGGCCTTCCTCTTTTTCTCTGCCTTTCCACTTTACAAAATATGAAATCTTCTAGGGACTAGTCTCTCCTGACAATATCTCTAAGGTATATAATATAAGACAAAGTCCTGCCATCCTTGCCTCTAAGGAGCCTTCCGGCTTAATCCTTCCAATACAGATTTGTTTGTTCTTTCAGCACACATGGTACATCGAATATTCTTCTACAGAACGACAATTCAAATGCATCTATTCTTCTACAATCTTCCCTATTTATTGTTTAAATTTCACATGCATATGAAGCAATGGAGAGTATCATGGCTTGATACTATGGCTTAGTAAGGGGCACCTTGTTCAAAGTAAAATCCTTGCTCTTCCGTACTCTAAAGGGGTCTTGTGCAGCTGATTTACCTAATGCAACTTGCCTTTTGATCTCTTGACTACTGTTTGCAGGATAATTGATTACGGATCTAAGTAAGACAAAATCCTTGACAACTTCAAACTTCTCTCTATTTATCATGACATCACCTCTTGATTCATTTGTGAGGATTTTGGTCTTCCTTACATTGAGTAGTAAGGAAGGATGAAGGCTACAATCTATACTGAAGGCTGTAATCCTTGATTTTCAATCAGTAAGTGATTCAATTCCTCCAAACTTTCAAAAAGCATGTGTCATCGCATACCAAGGGTTGTTAATAAGCCATCCTCCAATCATGATGCTCCAATCTTCTTCATGTAATCCTGTTGATTTTAAGACATGCAGTATTTCCTTGTTCTATATACACTGATAGACTGAAAATATTCCAAATCAATTCAAACAGTACATGGGAAATGTGTATTAAAAATCTAAATAATGAATTTAATTAGAACTGAGATGGTGGGTTTTAAAAATAATTTGAGGTTAACTGACAGTGAAAAGCAGAATTTTTAAGGCTTTTTTTAATGTACAGATGAAAGACATGTTAGCTATAACATATAAATGTGCTCTTAGAAGTGACTCGGTGGCCCTGAGAGATAAGCACTGCTTGTCCAACCTGAAGGCAAGCAGCCCAAATCAACCAGCCACTCTGTGAGAAAAAGATGAGGCTTTCGGCTACCACAACGATGCACAGCCTCTGGAACCTGACATTGGTTCAATTCAATGGCAATGGGTTTGGGTTTTATTTTCTATCGCCCTTCCTGGAGTATATGGTGTTTGCTCTTAAATGTGAAGTTTTATACTGAGGAAATGTGTAGTTTAACTAAGCAGAGAAGTAGTTTGATGACATTGAGTGTTACAACCCAGCTTTGTCTCCCACTTAAAGGTGACATTATTGGACCTCAATGTACTGTATTCTTTCCCCCAGATACAGGAAATCCCACAGTGCAGACTTCAGAAGAAAGCATAGTGCGAGCAGTGTCTGGAACCTTTCCTGAAAGCAGAGACTTAGGTAGAGCCACCACAGTGTCACACTGATGAAGCCCACTGAGCCAGGACTAGTAGCCCTTAAGTACCACTAGATCATAGGTTGTCAGAGTCGAGCTAGCCCTCATAGGATTTTCAAAGCCTGCATTTTTCAAGCGGATCATCAGACTTTTCTAAAAATACACCTCTGAGTTGGATCAAGCCACCAAACTTTCAGTTAGGAACCAAGCACATTAATTGCTCCATTCATAATTAAAGGACTTACAATAACATATTACAGGGTGAAGACCAAGAGCTCTAGAAACACAGAGCCTAAAGCCTAGGACCATTCATCCCATGCTTTTAATTCATGGTGTATCATGGACTTGGCTTTTATTCACCAGCATTTTAGAAATAAACAAAAGGTAACGTTTATTGTAAGCATTAAAGAAGGGATTCTACCTATGCATGTCTATATCCAAGAGAAGGAGTGAATCAATACATTGATCCATTTCTATAAAAAGCTAGTGGCGGAAACATAATAAGGGGAAAGAAGATTACAAATTGTTACTGAATCATTGAGATCTTTGTAACTGATTTGTAGTAACTTTCTAATGCAGCTAAAGGAGCATTGGCTGCTAGCTACAGGGTCAGCAACTTCATGAGAGAATGAGAGAATGATGTCTCTCTCTACTCCTGTAGGCAGTTCCAGTCTTGGGAGCCCCCAGGGGCAATTCGATTCTGTCCTATAGCGTCACTGGCTCTGAGTCAACTCAATAGCAATGAGTAACTCAGAAAGAAAACATAACAGGGCACCACCTTCAAAACGATAAACTTTGATTGGTCACGGGATCCATTTTTTAATTACTCACCCTCTCAACTTACTTGTCTCATAGAAGGAGACTGAAGTTAGATTCATCAAGATAGATCCCTATTAATTTGGTCATCTTGCATAAGTATAATGTTACTGCATTATGCTTATACCAGGAAGGGATATTTTGAAGAAATTAGTGTGGATATTATAATAGTATAGCTTAAATTGTCTGGACACCTGATTTTCAATATTGCAATGACTTGGTTATCTTGGTTTCTAAAGAAGGTATTAGATCCTTCAATGAAGCCTCCTTTTGAAAATTACTCTTCTTAGAAAGACAATTTATTAATTCACAAAATAACCCTATGTTGGGACACAATTCCCATTTTTTGAACAGAGATTGTTTCCCCAAAACTATATTTTCAATGAACCCTTGTGGTACTGTCAGGTAAGCATTGGATTTCTAACCCTAAAGTCAGTAGTTCAAACCCACCAGCCATTCCACGAGTCTATCTGCTGCTGTAAATATTTTTGTATTTATCGTGCTGACAATTCGGAGTAGAGTCACTGTGAGTCACACCTACTCAGTGCCAGTGCTGTAGTTGATTGGGCTTCTTTTCCAGGATGCCTGTGAGGATGACTTTTGGAAGATATAGTGTCTCCTTCCAGAATAGAGAGTGGTGTGGTTACGGTTTCCAGAGCCAAGACACATCACATTTCCTTCTATTTCAGTAGAGTCCCTTTTCCTAAATTCAAGGCTCCAACCCACTGCATAGAAAGGCATAGCTGTTCTTTGTCTTAAGGTCAAGAAATAAGTCTCATAGAACATAGTGAGACTTTTCTTCCATTATAGTGATGAATAATAAAGTGTCCTCTCTATAATCCAAGAGTCTGTGTCTTCGGCCCATATCCAAGAAATAATGTGTGATAGGTGAGCTTGAGCTTGGAAGTAGGGTCCTATCTCAGAGTTTTCATGATTTTTGACAGTACACGGGCATCTCAAAACATCCTAGTAATTATCCCAAACCTCCCCATTTTCATTATGGCTTTTTGTGTAACACAGATAACTTATCCATTGACCTTCATTCCACCACATAAACTATTGCATGAAAACAATTTTGGTAAGCAGCAACTATGAATTACACATTAAACAAAGTCAAATGATAAATCATTCATCATTTCAGAATCATGCAAATTCATACCAAACTGAAAATATTTGAAATAATGACCAGAACCCATAACATGCCATTAGTATTGGATATGATATGCTTTCTAACTGCCTATGAAGGATTCACTAGTCACAGTGTCTCTAATTTAATTTTTAAAATAACCTTAAGAGAATTAAAAGGGGAGATGCTAGAATTATTTTTAGTCAGAGGCTAGGATATTACATTTTTTGCAAGTTCCTATCAGAAACCAGCGGTAAGTGTGTAGAAACTTTGTACATTGCCTGTGACTCTAGCAATGTATTCATTAAATCACTGCCTATGAGATACAATAAAATCCTGCTAACACCAAATCAATGTTTCCAATATAATTGTAATCACAACAATTTTAGGACTCCAAGGAATAGCATAACATTTCAGTAGCTACTGTTATTGTGTGCTGAGGAAACGTGTTAGCTCTTACCACATTCTTCTTTTCTAGAGCCAGGTTTATTTCTCTATCCCAAGCTCACCTGTAGTTCAGCACCTTAGCCATTTGTTGTTCACTCTGATTAAAATACTTTCCTCCAGGCCCCTCAGCAGATGGTTTCTTCTTCTCGTTTTTCAGTAAAAAAAGGACTCTCCATAGAAATGGTATGACTGGATATTACTTTTGAATGATCAAGCTTATTGGTGCTGTTGGTGGGTGCCATCAAGACAGTTGGGAATAACAGCTCTCCTATGTGTAGCGGAATGAAACGCCACCCTGTCCTGGGCCTTCTGATTAAGAAAGAGCCCATTGTTTCAGTGGCTGTGTCAATTCATCATCTAGGGTCCTCAACTGTACAAGGAATGGTGTCCTTCTTCAGAGACTGGTCTGCTCTGATAACGTGTCCCCAATATGTGACCAAGTCTTATGATCCTTGCTTCTAAGGAGCATTCTGGTTGTACATCTTCCAATATAGATCTGTTTGTGCTTTGGGCAATATGTGGTACCTTCAATATTCCTCCCTAGTAACATAATTCAAATGCATCGATTCTTTTTTGGTCTTTCTTAGTCAATGTCCAACTTTTACATGCACTCAGATGACTGAAAATACCATCCCATGGGTCAGGCCCATATTAGTCCCCAAAGTAACCTCCTTGCTTTCCAACACTGGGAAGGAGCCTTGGTCTCATAGTGGTTTTTCATTGGGTTGCTAACTGCAAGGTCAGTGATTCAAAACTACTACTTGCTCTGAGGGGTAAAGATAGGACTTTGCCCTCCAGTAAAGAGAGTCTTGGAAAGCCACAGATGAAGTTCCACCCAGCCCTCTGAGGTTGCTGTTTATCCGAATGAACTCAATGGCAGCGAGTAAGCATGCCACAGATGGATCCCATGCAATGCACTGTTGGATCACGTGACTGTTGCTTCCATGAGAACTGATTGTCCATCCAAACAAGATGAAATCCTTGACAACTTCAATCTTTTCTCATGAATCATGATGTTACCTATTGGTCAAGTGTGAGGATGGTTCTTTGTTTTCTTTGCATTGAGTTGTAATCCAAACTGAAGGATGATATCCTTGATCTTTATCAGTAAGTGCTTCAAGTCCTCCTCACTGTCAGCAAGCAAGGTTGTGTCACCTGCATATCGCAAGTTGTTATTGAGCCATTTCCAATCCCCATGCCACATTCTTCTTTATATAATACATCTTCTCTAATTATTTGCCCAGCATACAGATTGCATAAGTACGCTGACAAGATAAAACCATGACACAAAGTTTCCCAATTTTAAACCATGCAGGATTCCCTTGTTCTGTTTGCACAACTGCCTCATGATCCATGTACAGAATCCCCATGAACACAATGAAATGTTCTGGAAATCAAGTTCTTCTCACGTGTAGCCCTAGTTTGTTTGAAACCTAGTGTCAAATGCCTTGGTATAGCCAATAAAACCCAAGAACACATCTTTCAGGTATTCTCTATTTTCAGCCAAGATCTATTTGATTTGAGCAATGATGTCCCTTGTTCAAGTCCTTCTCTGAATCTGACCTGACAGTTTCCTGTCAATGTACCAGTGCAACCTTTGTTGAATTATATTCAGACAATGTGTCTGTCGGTGTGTCATATGGTGGTGTCTTGATGCTAAAGCTTGATGATGTTCTGTGATGCTGGAAGCTAAATCATTGGTATTTCAAATACCAGCAGCATCACCCCGAGTGAATAGGTTTCAGTGGAGCTTCCAGACTAAAAACAGACCACAGAGAAGAAAGAGATTATCCACCTCAGAGAAATTAGCTAATGAAAATCTTGTGAATTGCAGCAGAACATTGTATGAAGCTGAAAATCTCATGAATATAAGTGGAACCTTGTCAGATGTAGTGCCAGAAGATGAGCCCTTCGGGTCAGAAAGCACTGCACATATCAATGGGGAAAAGCTAACGGTCTCCTCAAGGCAGGGTTGACAATAATGATGTGACTAGAGTAAAGCTTCTTGAGAAAAGCCCTCGGGACCTTCATTTGCTGAAAGATAAGCGTGAGAAATAAGAATAAATAGCTATAGACATCTATTAGTAACTGCAACTTAGAATGTACTAAATATGGCTGTAGGAAAAATGGAAATGTTCCAAAATGAAGTGGATCGATATCCTACGGGTTAGTGAGCTGAAATTCAGTTTGGGCCGTTTTGTATCAGAAAACCATATAGTTTATGATGACAGGAATGAAGGATTCAAGATGCATAGTGTTGCATTCAATGTCAAAATAGGTCCTTGGTGATGGAAACGAAGCTGCAGAGAGCATGACAGAATTTTGGAAAACCAACAAATTCTTTGAAAATACCTTATTTAACAACACAAAATACACATGGATTTCTCCAGATGTAACACATAGAAATCAAATTGATTATCTGTGGGAAGAGACAGTTTGGAGAAGTTCAATATCAGCAGTTCAAAGGAATCTAGAGCAGACTTTGGAACAGATCATCAGTGGCTCATTGAGAAGTTCAGGTTGAAGCTGAAGAAAATTATAACAAGTTCACAAGAACCAAAATGTGACCTTGAGTCTCTCTCACCTGAATTGTGAGAACCTCTCAGGAACATATTGGATGCACTGAACACTAATGACAGAAGACCTGATGAACTGTGGTATGACATCAAGAGCATCATGCATGAAGAAAGCAAAAAGTCATTAAAAATGCTTTGCTGTTAGGCAGAGATCATTGCAAAGTCAATTAAGGAAGATGTAGGTAGGCTAAAATGTAAGACCTAATCCTTTGATCTCCATTTTGACTCATTTTATAGTTGTTTCCCTAATTAATATTTTCTGCTTTCTTTTTGATTGGGGTTTTTCTATGTTTTGTCTAGTTACTGTTGTTGAGATTTTTGTTTGTTAACTTCCTGTTTTGTGTGATTTTCTCTATATGGAATGTAGGATGTGTAAGTCTATAGAGACAGTGACTAGAATAGGGAATTCCCAGGTAGGAAGTGGGAATGGGGAGCTAACAATGAGTGTGAGTATGACAAAGAGAACATGTTCTGAAATTGATTGTGTTGGTGATTCCACAACTCTTCTTAATAATATTGAATGGTTAAATTGTATTATATGTTAAGTACATGCCAATAAAACTATTTTTTACAAAGAAAGTATGATACAGGCATGAGGGAGAACTTTATAGGCCTAGGTAGAGGATATATTAAGAAGTACTATCTTCATGCTTTATTGTATAATAAAGATTTCTATTATTTGCCACAAAATCGATGGAAATGAAGGAAATGATCAATGTGATGTCTAAAATTTGCTCTTAGCCATAGAGTAGCTAAGGCAAATGGAAGAAATGAGAAAGTCAAATAACTGAACAAAAAAATTCCAAAGGCATTTTGAGAAGACAAAGAAAAATATAATAGTGAAGTATGGAAAGATCTGAAAAAATAAATTAAAAAGAACATGACCAGCTTAACTTTAACTGAGAAAATTCAACAAAAATTTGAAAGCTCAAGTTGAAATATTGAAATATTCTATGGGCATAATATTGAAAAACACAAAAAATACATAAAGAAGATGGAAAAACCGAGAGTATGTTCCAAGAACTAGTTCATATTAAACCATTTTAAGTAGTATCATATGAACAAGAATCAGCAGTTCTGAAAGAAGAAATCAAGTTCAAGTGACACTGAAGGCATTATTCAGAAACAAGAGTCCAGGATTTGAAAGAATATTAATTGAAATGTTTCAAAAAGTTAATCAGCTCTTATCTCTGCCAAGGAATTTTGGAGATAGCTACTTGACAAACTGATGGGAAGAGATCTAGATATGTACCTATTCCAAATAAATTTGATCAAAGAAAATGCACAGATTACAGAACATAATTAATTTCACATGCAAGTAAACTTTTGCTGAAGATCATCCAACAATGGTTGCAACAGTGCATTGACAGAAATGCAATCCAAATTCAGATGAGGGTGTGAAACAAGGGATATCATTGCTGACTTTAAATGGGTCTTGGCTGAAAACAGAGAACACCAGAAAGATATCTGTATTCCATGGAGTATTCAAAGGAATTAAGCTGTTTGGACCATAACAACCGGTCTTTAGGCTTGGGAAGAAAGGGAATTCTAGAATACTTAATTTGCTCATACGTAACCTGTATGTGAATTAAGAGGCAGTTATGCAATCAGAACCAAGAAATACTCATTGTTTAAAATGTTAAAAAAGGTGTATGTTATGGTTACATCTTGTCACCATATTTATTTAATCTATATGCTGGGCAAATAATAAGAGAAGTTGTATTATATGGAGAAGAATGGGGCATCAATATGGGAGCTGGCTTATTAGCAACCTGTAATAGGCAGGTGACACAACCTTGCTTTCTGAAAGTTGGAGGATAACTTGAAGCATTTCTGATGAAGATCAAGGATTGTAGCCTTCAGTATGGATTATTACTCAATGTGCAGAAAATAGTAATCCCCACCACATGTCCAATAGGTAACATCATGATAAATGGAAAAAAGATTGAATTGTCAAGGATATTTTCTTACTAGTATCTCCAATAAATGTGCATTTCATCTACAGTCAAGATATCAAAATACACATTCTATTGGGTATATCTGCTGTAGAAAACTTCTTGAATGTGTTGAATAGCAAGGATTTAACTTTGAGGAATGATGTTGGCCTGACCCATATCATGGTATTTCTGTTCCCCTCCTATTCAATCAGATATTGAATAAGGGAGACAAAAACAAAATCAATGTATTTGAATTATGATGCTAGAGAAGAGTATTGAAAGTATCAAAGACTTCCAAAAGAACAATTAGATCTGTCTGGGAAGAAGTACAGCCAGAATGCTCCATAGAAACAA
This sequence comes from Tenrec ecaudatus, assembly GCF_050624435.1. Lineage (NCBI taxonomy): Eukaryota > Metazoa > Chordata > Mammalia > Afrosoricida > Tenrecidae > Tenrec > Tenrec ecaudatus. The sequence continues at coordinate 23,988,015 of NC_134539.1, read as the reverse complement.
GGCGGGTGAGACTATCTCAGATACTTTGGACATGTTATTAGAAGACACCAGTACCTGATTAAGGACATTGTTTTTGGTAAAATACAGGGGTAGCCAAAAAGAGGAAGACTTGCACTAGATGGATTGGCACAGTGGCTGCAACGATGGACTCAAACTTAACAATTATTGTCAGGAAGGCACAGGACAGGTTAGTGTTTTCTTCTGTTGAATTTAGGGTTGCTACAAATTAGAACCAACTCCATAGAAGTTAAAAACAACACGATCATTATTTTTTAAATAATTTTATTGCAGCCTCATACAACTCATCACAGTCCATCCATTGTGTCAAGCCATTTGTACATTTGTTGCCATCATCATTCTCAAAACATTTTCTTTCTACTTGAGCCTTTGATATCATCTCCTCATCCTCCCCTCCCTCTTCCTACCTCCCTCTCTCCCAAACCCTTGATAATTTATAATTATTATTTTTCATGTCTTACACTGTCCAATGTCTAACTTCACCCACTTTTCTGTTGTCCATCCCTCAGGGAGGGGGTTTATGTAGATCCTTGTGATTGGTTCCCTATTTCTGGTATCTTTACTCTCATTATTGGTCCTGAGGAGTTTATCTGCCCTGGATTCCCTGTGTTTCCAGCTCTTATCTGTACCAGTGTACATACATCCTCTGGTCTAGGCAGATTTGTAAGGTAGAATTGGGATCATGATAGTGGGAGGGAAGAATTAAAGAACTAGAGAAAAGTTGTATGTTTCATCTGTGCTATACTGCAACCTGACCGCTCCATCTCCTCCCATGGCCCTTCTGTAAGGGGATGTCCAGTTGCCTACAGATGGGCTTTGGGTCTCAACTCTTCACTCTTCCTCATTCACAATGATATTTTTTTTTCTTTGATGCCTGATACCTGATCCTCTTCCTTTTCCCCACCTCCCCATCTCCCAGGCAAGCCCCAGGAACTGTTTTCCTGTTGTTTTCTTATCCAGATTGTTTATCCTGCCTATCTAGATAGACCAGCAGAGATAATAATATGCACCCCCATAAAAGACAGAAAAAAAACAAGCAACAAAAGAAAACAAGCATCTATAATAAAAACTAATAGCAACAACAAAAAAAGCTTATAACTAGTTTAAGGTCTGTATGTGCATATATTTATAGGTTCAGTAGTAGGGTAGCAGGTGGACATTGGGCCTCCTCATGCACATTCTTCAATACAAGAGCACCTTGCTCAGCTAAATAGTCATTTCATGATACCCACCTTCCAGACATGATCACTGAACACAGACGTGTGCATAAGGAAACGTGGTGAAGAAAGCTGATGGTGCCTTGCTATCAAAAGATATAGCATCTGGGGGTCTTAAAAGCTTGAAGGCACACATGCAGCTATCTAGCTCAGAAGCAAGAAAGCTCACAGAGAAGAAGCACACAAGCCTATGTGAACTTGAGGTGTTGAAGGGATCAGGTAGCAGACACCAAAGAACAAAAACCATCACTGTGTGATCACCTTCCCCTAATAAACGTTGAAGATGAATGTATGCATAAGTAAGTGTGGTGAAGAATGCTGATGGTGGCCAGCTATTGAGATATATAGCATCTTGGGACTTAAAGGCTTGAAAGTAAACAAGCGCTATCTAGGCCAGAAGCAACAAAGCCCACATGGAAGCAGCACACCAACATGTGTGATAATGAAGGGCCGATGGGACCAGGTTTCAAGCACCAAAGGCAGGGGGGGAAATCATACCATCGTGAATGAGGCAAGCGCATGATTGGGACCCAATGCCCATCTGTAGACAACTGGACATCCCTTGCAGAGGGGGAGTGGGGAGGAGATGAGTCACTCAGGGTTCAGTGTAGCAATAAGGAACTCACAACCTTCCTCTAGTTCTTAAATGCTAGCCCCCAACTATCATGATCCCAATTCTACCTTGCAAACCTGGTTAGACCAGAGGATGCACAGCGGTACAGATGGGATCTGGAAACACAGGGAATCTAGGACAACTGAACCCCTCAGGACCAAAGGTGAGAGTAGTGATACTGGGAGGGAAGTTGGGGCAGAAAGGGGGAATCGATCACGGGAATCTACATATAACCTCTTCACTGGGGGATGGGCAACAGAAAAGTGGGTAAGGGGAGACGCCGAGCAGTGTAAGATAAGATTAAATAACAATTTATAAATTATTAAGGGTTTATGAGGGAGAGGGAGCGGGAAGGGGGGGAGAGGGAAAAAAGGAAAACGAGGAGCTAATGCCAGGAACCCAAGCAGAAGGCGAATTTTGAGAATGATGAGGGCAACGAATGTATAAGTGTGCTTTACACATTGATGTATGTATGGATTGTGACAAGAGTTGTATGAACCCCAATAAAATGATTTAAAAAAATAGTTCAAGGTCTATTTGTTGACCTTTAGGAGTGCTTTCCTGTCGAGTCTGATGGGTGCCATGCCCTGGCCCCAAAGTCTATTTTCGGTATTTCCTGGGGACTTTGAACACCACATTTTATGATAAAAAATTTAACAAGAATATAATTAAAATTTCCACAGACAATTTTGAGACTCTTTGTATTTTTTGAGTAAGTGAATGAATATTTCTTTGAATTATGACATTCTCAAATAGACAAAAGCATTTTTATTTTTATATAAGAAAGTTGAGCCTCAAAGAATTTGTGTACGCTCTTCCAGGTCACCAGATATGAAGTGCTGGTGTTGTAGCAATGATTCTAGTGTGCATGCACTTCCTATGCTGAATACTTAACCTCCGTGCTTTACAAAATCTTACGTATACTAGATATTAGCATCACCACGGGCAATCATTTTATTAAAAGTCAGAGTTGAGTGTTTTCTCTTCTAACATCAATATTAATGAATAGTCTATTTCTAAGGAGAGAGAAGAGACTGGATACACATAACCTACAGTGAAACCAAACTCATCATGTACTATCTCATTCTCCATAGTTAACAATGAAGGAGCCTCTCAGTGAGCTACACTGCCATGGGATGCACAATGGACTAAAGCATACAAATACTCCTGAAGGCGGTAAAAGAGAGGGCAACATTTAGTTTGGTTTATCATAGTATGGTTTCCATGCAAAAAGCACTGGTTTGACAAGAGATAGCAACCCCCAACTACTATTCAACAGTAATTCAGACTTTATTTACCTTTCTTTTCCAAACTGACATAAATATTCACTGACAAAGTCAGAAAGCTTTCTTAAAGCCAGAATTTCTTCTCCCTGGTGAAGTACATGTGAGGACTATAAATAAAATATATGGTGTTTTTGGTTACATCACTTCTGTCTTGATTTAGTATCTTAGTAAAGGGCTCAACTAAGACTTTGATTATAGTATACCTAGACCCGAAAGCATTGACTGACAGAAGTAAAGCAAAAATTATAAGTAGTTTTATCCATTAAAATACCTGTAATATAAATATATTTACAAGGTAGCAGAAGGACATTGGGCTTTCATTCAAGTACCCGCTTAATGCAAGAATATATTGTTCTATTAAACTGGCATTCCATGATGTTCACCTTCCCAACACAATCACTGAAGACAGAGCGGGTGCATAAGCAAATGTGGTGAAGAAAGCTGATGGTGCCCGGCTATCAAAAGATATAGCGTCTGGGGTCTTAAAGGCTTGAAGGTAAACAAGTGGCCATCTAACTCAGAAGCAAAAAAGTCCACATGGAGGAAGCACATCGGCTTGTGCGATCACTAGGTGTCGAAGGGATCAGGTATCAGGCATCATCAGAACAAAAATCATATCATTGTGAATGAGGGGGAGTGCGGAGTGGGAACCCAAGACACATCTATGGGCAACTGGGCATCTCCTCACAGAGGGTCGCGGGGAGGAGACGAGCCAGTGAGGGTGCAGTGTAGCAACGATGAAATATACAACTTTCCTCTAGTTCCAAAATGCTTCCTCCCCACCACCCATTATCATGATCTCAATTCTACCTTACAAATCTGGCTACACCAGAATATGTACGCTGGTACAGATAGGAACTAGAAACACAGGGAAACCAGGGCAGATGATCCCTTCAGGAGCAGTGGTGAGGGTGGTGATACCGGGAGGGTGGTGGAAGGGTGGGGTGGAAACAGGGAACCGACATATAACCCCCTCCCTGGGAGACAGACAACAGTGGGTGAAGGGAGACGTTGGGCAGTGTCAGATATGAAAAATAATAATTTAAATAATTATCACGAGTTCACAATGGAGGGGTGAGCAGGGAAGGAAGGGCAAAATGAGGCACTGATGCTAGGGCCTTAAGTGAAGAGCAAATGTTTTGAGAATGATGAGGGCAATGACTGTACAAATGTGCTTTACACAATTGATGTATGTTTGGATTGTGATAAGAATTGTATGAGGCCCTAATAAAATGGTTTAAAAAATAAAATACTTAATCAAGATGCAAAGGTCAACAAAAACATGGATGAAGTAACATCTGATGTGTCTTGGAGAGTACTTGTTGTCATGTATCCGGTGCATTTATGCTGACTATCAGGAGCTCTGGTGATATGGTGTTTAAGTACGTGGTTAAACCCACCAATCATACCACACGCTGTGTCAGTCGGCCTCTGTAAATATCACAACTTTGGAAATTTTATAGTGAAGTTACAGGAGCACTATAAATCATAATCAACTAAATATCAAAGGCCTTTGCTTTTTAATTGGGAGTGGATACTGAATATGGCCTGTGGTATATATATTTTTTGCTTTAAAGATGGCAAAATTCAAGTTTTAGTGAAATACTCCAATCGGGGCCCCAGGGAAAGCTGTGACAGCTGATGATCATAGTAGTCTGTTGATATAATCTCATGTTTCACATATTTTGCCCCTGTTCAGAACCCAGCGAGGAGAGTTGCCCTCATATGGCTGGAACTATTTTGAATTAATAGTCATGGTTCTGAACCTTGCCTGCACATATAAACACTACAAAATAAGATTCCTTTTATAGAAAGTGAAACTCAATAATAAAAAAAAGAGAAAAGAACCAAGATCAACAAAACGGTACCTGAATTTATAACTGCACAACCAGGCTTATGGCATAATGCATTACAGGTTCACAAACAATCGATACAAATTATTGGATATAAAATTACTTTTTGATGACCACTGTGAAAATACAAGCTGTTCAAGTCATTTCTCACACTATTATTGATTTTACTCTACTTTTTCTATTGCATTTTTAAAGCACTTGATGTCAATTTTAAAGTCTCCAGTCTATAGTAAAATACTAAACAAATTCATGTAGACTGGAATTTTCTAAGGGATATTAAGGAAGAAGAGATTCTTGAGAAAGCTCTAGCTTTGAATTTCCCATTCCAACAAGGATTATTTAAAGACATAAAAATGTCTTTAAAGTGACATTTCCAATAACCAGTTGAAATTGTTTTAGCATTTTCAACTGACGTGATTATATTTTGTCCTCTTTTAAACCTTTTTTAACCCCAATGTAACTTGTATTAACTTATTTCTATAAAGGTAGCCCTGTCATCTGTAAAACATAAAACAGTACACAAATATAACCCTTATAAAGATAGTTTTATTTAACATTACTCTTTTTAATTTATATTGAATACTAATTTTTAATTCGCAAGCACTAGATACTATTTCCTCAGTGATCAAAGGCTGATGCTACCAGTGGATTTTCCACCTAGATGTTTCGGCTCAGTTTCTCAAGTATGAACCAACTCTGGCTGGAACACACACACAGATTTTACCAGGGTGGAACCTTGGCTATCTACTTAGTGAGAAGTAAAGAAGCAAGATTGAGGATAGATTTGCTTAGATAAATGATAAAAATCATTTTGAAAATAACCATGTACTCCTAATGCACTTTTTAGATAACAATATGGTTCTTTTTAGTCATTAACCTGCATGAATAAATGGTAACATCTAAATAAACATATTATAAATTTTGAATATTTAAGTCTAAGCTTGCAAACAATCATATGCCTTGGTGTCTCTATTTTAAAAACCCTAAGTTATATATTGTTCATTTTACTCTTTGAACTCACCCACTTTTTCTACCCTATTTCATTTCCTTCCTGTGTTTTAACTTTATATAAGTGTTTGTTATGTTTTAAACATTCTATTGGTCATCATAGCATAATCACCTGCCTTCTTAAGCTGAAAGCATTTCCGGTTAAGTAGCAAGTTATACACAGGGCTACGGCTACTAGATCAGCTGTTCCAACCCACCAGCTGATTTCCAGGAGAAAGATGAGACTTCTTTAAAGATCAAAGATTTGCATTCTCAGAAAACCCGGGGAGCAGTTTCACTCTGCCCCATATTATCGAGATGGCCACAATTGATTGGATTGTGATGGTGGGCACTAGGCTGGGTTCTCTAGTGAATAAAACAAATGATGTGTAAATAAATATATGTACGTGCAGACACGTATACAGATTTACTCCAAGCAAGTGGCTAATGGATTTCTGGAGTTTTGCAAATCCCAGATCCATGGCTCAAACATCAGGCTAGGGGCGTCTCTGATTTCAGAAGTTGCGGAAGCTGACAAACACAGTACATGCAGGCCAGATTATAGGCGACAGAGCATATTCCGATAAACAGAGTCGGATGTAGAGGAGGAGAAGCCAAATGCAGCATCCAGATAGAAAAAGCATTGCCGAACATGCACACATATTGAATACCCATGCCCCGCCCCTTGTCCCAGGAAAGTGATTGGCTTGCATTGGATTTTTTTTAACTGATTGGCTTTTCTAATGATTCATTGCTTGCATCAGACCATAAAATAGAGCATGATTGCATTACATTATATTCTGGAAAAGAAATCCGTTCAATAGCTGCAAAGCCACTGAGAATCATAGCCTAAAACAAATTATACCCATTGACCATTACAGCCCACACCTTCTCCCCTTGACACGTGCATGTATCTCCTTAACAATACATCTTATCTAAATAAAGACCGCTGTGATGGGGTTGGAACCACACAGTGCAGTAACATAAGGTGTCAATCATATCCCACCCCTCCCCAGTAACCGATCATTCAGAAAAACAGCAGCAGCAATAAAACCATCAGGGTTAGTTTGCAGTGTGTGCAGAAAAAGAATCACGTGAATCTAATCTTACTGTAATTGGTTAATAATGACAGTGTGGGCCAAGTACATTAGCAATGTGGAGATTTACAATAGGTCTTCCCTTTGGGTAGATTCTGCATCATGGATTGAATCCAATCAACTACCAATTGAAAATATTGGGAAAAAATGTCTAGAAAGTAACACTTGAATATGCTGAGCACTAGGCTGAATCTATATGAATGAAGTACTGTATAGGTGGCCAACTATAGATTCCTTCCATTTAACAAATCCCCATTCTTCTCCCCAACACTCATTGAGCATTAGTCAACACTGGTCTAGGTCCTTCTTTACTTATGTACTAATTTCCTTTCTTTGGGAGAAAAAGAAAAAAGAAAACTTAAATGCAATGAAGCAATCTCTCAAAGGCTGAGAGGAAAATATAAGGTTCCATTTACACAGCATTTATATTTCATTAAGAAGCCTTGTTCATACTATTAGGTAAGCGTTGGGTTAAAAACTGAAAGGTTGGTGATTCAAACCCACCATCCACTCTTTGGTAGTAACATGATGCTCTTGCTCCCTTAAAAATTGATAGTCTCAGAAGCCGTATAAAAGGTTGCTAAGAGTCAGAATTTCCTGATGGCAGTGTGGTTTGTTCTGGTTTGGGTTTTATATGTGATTTGATAGTATGAGCAATGTAGACATGACTCAAAGAATACGGAAAGACATGATTAGTCTTTATGTAAACACTATGTCACTTTATGGAAAGGACTTGAGAATCAAAGTCACTGTGGACATCTTGTCCCAATTCCCTATCCCCAGGAGATGACTGTATTTACAAGCACGTTACTCCTGTAGGCTAAGGACCCAATGCCACCATTCCATACGAGTTAGACTGCTCTCATTACTGCTCTGACTGCTGTCCTTTACATTAATGACACCTATCCGGTCTTGGTGGATTAATTGCCAACACTTGGCACTCACCCACACAGGGTTCAATCATCCACGGTGTAATTATTGTTCTTTTTTAGGTGCCGTCGAATTGGTTCTGACTCAGAGTGACCCGTTCCACAATACAATGAAACATCAGCCAGGTCTATGTCATTTCCTCAATAATTCCTATGTTTGGTCCTATATTTGAAACCAATATGTCAATCCATCTCTTGGAGATCTTCCTATTGTGTGCGGACACACCATTGACCAAATATAGCGTCCCTTCCCAAGGACTGCCTCTTCTAATAATGTATTCAGAGTCGTGAGGAGACATCTCCCATCTTTCCTTCACAGAGGCTTTCCAGATGCACTGCTTCTAAGAATTCTTTGGATGTTCTTCTGTCAGTCTGCGCTAATTTCAATCTTCTTTACCAAAATCACACTCCAATGCTTCCATTCGTCTCCCATATGTCCTCATCTCAAATTTCAGAATCCCACTTCTTCACAACTGTTACCCTGACTAGTAACTTCAGACATGATAAGAGATTGGTAATCCAATTACTCTTATGATTGAACCACTGTCTGACAAGACTGAATTTAGTTTTCAGCAATATCTGCTCTGTTGTTGAAGGCAATAAGGGTTTGCTACAGGACACAAGTGGCCAATTTCAGGTCTCTTATTGTGCCTGGAATCCCTGAGCTCGTCTTCTTTCAGCACTTTCTTATGTGTCTCATGCTTCTGTAGCAGCAAGGCTTCAAGTGAAGACATGAACAGATATGTATACTCCAGAGTTTAGAAAGTTTTAAAACATCCAAATTCAGAGTGATGTCTCAGAAGCAAGCCCCTGTCTCGGTTGGCTCTGGGAAAGACCCTTGTCTGCTGTTAGCATCTCTAGGTTTAGCATTCTTCAAAGAGCTCTCTGTTTTGGCTGCAATCTTCTGCTAGATGTGATGCACAAGCTTCCCAGTGCAGGGACCTCAGATCAAGGAGATGCACTCCCGTGTCTTTTCATAGTAGCACTTCCCTGCGATCTCTACTTAAGTGGGTATGATGTGGGCTGTGATCTACAAGTTCAGCAGTTCAAACCCACCAGCTGCTCTGTGGGGAAACATGGAGTTTCTATTCCTGCAAAGAGTTCATCTTGGAAACTAACAAGGGCAGCTATGAGTCAACATTGAACTGCCCTTTTGGGTTTCTAAGACTGTAACTTTTAACTGGAGTAGAAAGCCTCATCCCAACAGCACCTAACAACCACTAAATATATTGCCACCTGGATCCTCAAAGCTGTAAACCTTTACAGGAGAGTAGCCTCATCTCTCATCTTTCTCCTGGGAGTAGCTGGTAAGTGTCCGCAGATAACTTTGTTAGTCAGCCAAGGCTTCCTATGGTGCCATTGGGAGTGGGGAGCGGAGAGGGGGAGAGGGGAAGATGGGGGGAGAGAGAGAGACTGAGAGAAGAGCTTTCCTTTATAGGAATGATGTATGCATTTGTAGAGGCTGCCTAATCTAAATCCATGGCCAGAAGTCAGGATAGAGGCTTCACCTGATTCAAATGGTTGCAAGGGCTGATGGACTGAAAAGCTGTAGGCTGGATAACAGGCTCCAAGCTTGTGTCTCAAAAACTGTAGATCAGAAGATGAAAAGTTGAATGTATGGTCCATAGTGAGTAAACTTTGCCAGCCCATCCGTCTACTTCTGTAATGAATTCAGGCCCATATTCAAGGAAAATGATTGACTTTCAACTGACTGGCTTTTAACTGATTGGCTTTTCAACTGATTAGCTACTCATATCAGATCATAAAATATGGTGTTTACATTACATGACATTATGGAATAGCAATCAGTCCAATATCTGCCAACCAATGAGAGTCATAGCCTAGCCCAGCTGACACATAACATTAAACATTACACCTGCAATAAAATGCATATTAACTGAAAGCAATTTTTATTTCTTTAAGTTTCCTTTCCCAAACACTTCTTTAGCATTAGAAAATTTCTTCAGTTATGCCATGATTACTATTAATAGTCCACAGCTAATAAAATACAGAATACACTATGTTATTAATATGTTTAAAATAAAATGTAATACTTCATGCCAAGAAATTTCAATAAAATATAGATGAATTTTCTTAATTATTACAAAACATATAGATGGAATTTGTCCTTATTAGAATAAAACAGCATCAATGCTATACTTAATGAAGAGTAAACCCTAATAAATACTGCCCCAAAAGAGATTTCAAAATAGCATTGGAATGTGTTTTGTTATAATAATAGCAAGACAGACACCCAGAATCTCTGGTTACATAATCTGTAACTAATTAACCAGAACAGTAATGTGAAAACCACGCATGTCAAAGCTGGAAAATGACTAAGGAAGACCAGAAACAAATTGTTGCATTTGAATTATGGCATTGTCAGAAAATATTGACTGCAACGTAGACAATCAGAAAACTGAAAAAAAATCTGTCTTGGAAGACATACAGCCAGCATGTTCCTTAGAACTGAGGACGGCAAAACTTCATCTCAGAAGCTGTGGACATGGTATCAGGAGACACCAGTCCCTGTTATAGGACATCATGCTTATAAAGATTCAACAAAAAAAGAAGACACCCAAGAGGAGGTGGGCTATCCCAGTGACCGCAACAGTGGGCCCCACCATGGAATGGATTGTGAGGACAGTGCAGGTCACTGCCGTGCTTCGTGTCACTGTACACCGGGTCACTGCGAGAGGGAGCATCTCCTCCTGCAGGCACTGAGCAATACGAACAACTGTAGATCTTTTTATTTCCTACAGAGGAATGTATTAATTCTTCTCATGTCACGTTTAATATAGACCCCTTTTCTAAATTGAAGGCTACACTTTGTATGCGTTGTCCCTCTTAAGTCTTTTTTAAGATTTTGACATTTGGTTACTATCACTGGAGAATATTTTCCTTCACGAGGGTTTGGATGAGCAGTCACTTATTAGATGTCTATTTAAGGGTATTTGGGGGGAAATCTATAAGCTATTGCTCTTGTTCTAGGGGTTACTCAAATATTCATGGATGATTGTCTACACGCTGAAAATATCATTAGCAAATACAAAGAGGCATATGGTATTATGGAACTTAGCTCATGTGTTTCGTGAGAATGTCCATCATGATACCATATGGTTGTTCTGCGCACTGAATCCCTGTAGGGAGCTCCAATGGTATTAGGATAAAGGGGCAGTTTTTCAGCCGTGTCTACCAGGAGCACTCTAACTTTTCCTTCTACACGTTTTTCCAATTGTAATATCATCAGTTCCCTTTGATTTCCTAACATGGTCTTTTTTACCTTCAAAAATGTCTTTTATCCCAGTGAAGCCTTTCTCACCTTTTACTTGGATGTGCTTGTATTCCCAATCTTTTTACAGGGCTGCTACATTTTTGTCTTCTGGTCTCTTGTCTTGGTAGCCTGTACCTATGTTTGTCTGATTTTTATACCATTTTGTGTAATTATCTCACTATATCCCAGGCCAGTTGACAAGGTGTCTGGAGTCCAGGATTATGTAGCTTTCTCGCAGTAATAATCCAACAACTAAAATACTGCCTGGTAACTACTGAAAATATAATAGATATTTAGTAAATAAACAGAACAGTGATGATTACTCCTTAATGGGTGGGAGAGGATTTGGAGGAAGAAGAAATGGAAGAAGAAATATTTGTTTTCATTTATTGAATGATGACAGTGAGATTTCTTTTTGAAGAAATGTGTCTTACAAAGAACACTGCTATTAGCACGATAAGTTATATCTCTCTGCTAACTTCACTTATTTGCTTTTACTGAAAGTATGCTCAGGATTGCATCAACCCACGCCTATGGTTCCAATGTAAGCGGTTACCTGCAAGGTCAGCACTTGACATCACTGGCCACTCTGAGCGAGAAGGACACGGTTTCTACTCTTATAAAGAGTACCAAATTCAGAAACTCAGCGGGGGATTTCTATACTGTCCTATAGGATTGCTATAAGCTAGAATGTACTCGATTTTTGAATATTTTTAATTCATTATTTTAATTTCTAATATTTAAAGTCCATAACTTGAAAATAAGGAATGGGAGTTTGATGTTGATCAATATGTAAAACAAATATACATTAATTGTAGTTTAAAATTATATAAGTATATCCAGAATTAATTTAGTATTTTCTGTTAAAACACAATGTTTTTAGCAGTTCATAGCATTTAATCCTCCTAAAATTCAAGAAAAAAATAAAGATTCTAAATTTGCTACAGCATTTGATTTTAGTTTATAAAATGTATGTCCAATTAATTGACGTGTCCAGATGTTTTTGTGTGATATAATAATATCCTTAGACAACCAAGTACTTTGCAATAGCAATTGTTCTTTAAATAGCTGATGGAATTATTTTCTTGTTGACATTTCTTGAACCTATATTTGGTGGAATATTGTAATCTACCCAATTGATCCACCCAGTTTTGTCTTTGAATAAAGCTCTCTGAAGATTCACTTTTCTTACTGATTAAAAAGAAAGAAAAGAAAATGAACTAATTCCTCAAGAACTTGCTCACTTAAATTCTGTGAGGTCCCCAGATCTCAAACTTCAATATCTCCACTGGATATGTGGTTGTCAACATTGTTTTATAAAACCATTTTCTGCAAAGTGGAGACCCGAGGCCCAAGTGTCGACCACTGGAGATCCCCTCACAGAGGGATTTAGGAGAGGAGATGGGTCAGTCAGGGTGCAATGTAGTACCGATGAAGAACGCAGCTTTCCCCAAGATCCTGGATGCTTCCTCCCCCCTCCAACCCCACCCCCCCCAGCTACCATGATCCGAATTCTACCTTGCAGGACTGGATAAGGCAGAGATTGTACACTGGTGCATATGGGAGCTGGAGGCACAGGGAATCCAGGGTGGATGATACCTTCAGGACCAGGGATGTGAGGGGCGAGGCTGGGAGAGTGGAGGGTGAGTGGGTTGGAAAGGGGGAACTGATTAAAAGGATCCACATGTGACCTCCTCCCTGGGAGATGGACGGCAGAGAAGGGAGGGAAGGGAGACTCCAGATAGGGCAAGATATGACAAAATAACAATCTGTGGATTATCAAGGGCTCATGAGGGAGGGGAGAGTGGGGAGGGAGGGAAATAAAAAAGAGGACCTGATGCAGAGGGCTTAAGTGGAGAGCAAATGCTTTGAGAGTGATTAGGGCAAAGAATGTACGGATGTGCTTTATACAATTGATGTATGTATATGTGTGGATTGTGATAAGAGTTGTATGAGCCCCTAATAAAATGTAAAAAAAAGAAAAGAAAAAATGATTAGGGCAAAGAATGTACAGATGTGCTTTATACAATTGATGTATGTATATGCATGGATTGTTATAAGAGTTGTATAAGCCCCTAATAAAATGTTTAATAAAAAAAAAAGGAGACCCACACCAGCACCGAGATGCTTCCCGTGCCAGTGGATCCACAATACTTTCCATCCACTGGCCTGTGATCTTCCTGAATTCGGCATCATTGCATGTGTTGCGTGAGTCTTAAGAGGAATTTATAGACCAGTATTGGTCATATGAGCTAATATTGGACTTGTGGACTTGAACTGGACTGGGCAGGGATTTTTTCTTAATATACAATTGCTCTTTATATAAAGCTGTTTCTGATACAGAAAAAAAACCATTTTCTAATAACCAGTTGGGTGATCTTAATAATTCACATCATGACTCTGTCATCAATTTTTTCACCTGTGAAACTTAGACACTAATTTGATAGATTATCAGTGAGTCACTTTTTAATTCCAATATTCCCTGACATTATCATTTTAAGCCCAATCTGATAAAGATATCACTCATAAATGTCAGAGGGTACTTTGACATTCTTCATCTAGCAAAACAATGAATCAGCCCATGTGTTTTCTGATCCCACACAGGCATGGAATGCCTGCTGTCTGATTCAAGAGTTTCTGGGATTCTAGACACTGCATACCATTACCTAGTACACCCAGACTTTCATCCTCATCTTCATTTGCTTCTAAACTTAGGTGAAAGAGAATGCTTCATTCACAGTATTTGTTTATTTTTTACACATTTTTTGAAAATGTTTCTTAATTATAAGAGCTTTAAGGTTTCGTTAACATGCAAAATCTGCTCATATTTAAATTCTACAATTGAATGTTTTGATGTGTATATGATACATATATATGTTGTGATATATAAACACACACACACGTATGTGGTATATATGGTACACACACACACAACACAAAGCAATCAGCACAATCAATATAACAAGTCGATCCATCACTCCAATAGTTCCTGCAGTTTCACGAGATCCTTGATTGGTTTTTTGTGGTTGCTGTTTATATGTTTTTAAAGTTTTAACAGTTTTATGGACTTATAATTTACATACAACACATTCAATGGTTTAAACATAGAAAATTTGTACATTCTTCATCACATCAATTTAAGAACATTGCTTTTATTCATGTACTCATTATTATTAGGAAAGAAACTGTAAATCTAGTTATTATCTCTATAGGGTTTCTGGGGTAGTTACAATAATCTGGTTCAATTTGAGAGGATTGTGAGTGAATGGGTGGAGTCTGGCCTGTTAATCAAGACATAACCAGTGAGTTCTGTGTTGGCATGGCCTTCTGGGAATTCTAGGAATTCCTAGATTTCCTCCTTGGAGGCAGGAGAAGTCTCTCTCTCACTACTCACTTTCTTGGAGACACCTCTCTCTGCTCCCTCTCTGAGAGACGCTCTACTGACAAGACACATGGCACTACGCCCTGGGAGCTAGAGAAGCAGCATGGGCCTACCCTGATGCAAGCAGACCTCTGGAGCTGGAGAAGCAGCCAAGTAGAGACCCCTGCCACTGGTGAGATGCTTACAATGCCACTGGATCCACAAGACTTCCAAGCCATGGGTCTGTGATCCTCCTACATTAGGCACCATTGCATGTATTTCATGAGTCTGAAGATGACTTTATAGATTGGTATTAGACATATGGACTAATATTGAATCTATGGATTTGATCTGGACTGGGTTAGGCCTTTTTCTCAATATTCAATTGCTCTTATATATAAACCTCTTCCTTATACAGATATGAGTCTCCCTATATTTGTTTCTGTAGTCTACCCAGACTAACACAGTTACCTCTCCTGGATATTGTACAAAGGAAATCATAACCAAACACAAACAAAATACCAAATTTCAATCCAAAAGAAATAAAAACTAGAACAAATTTGAAATGTCAAAAAAGAAAACCAACCATAAGGTATTAAATGTTAACCTAACTATAATCTGCAAAAATCTACCTTCCACTGCACTCTGTTTGAGAGGAAAACTCTTCCCACCCCCCAACCCCCTACCCCCACCCCGTGGTCAGAGACGATTTCCTGTAGGCTTAATTCCTGTGGGATTTGGAGAGTTCAATGTCATCCTTAGGCTCCTGCAAACTGGGGGATCAGAATTTAAGCTCTAGTATAATTCTAGTCTCCGGATACAGAATGTTTTACTTATAATCCCTGGATCCCATAGACTAATGTGCATCTTCTTTGTGCACTTAGTTGACACTGTCCATGTTGTCATTGTTAGGTGGCACCACGTTGCTTCCGACCCATAGTGACTTCATGCACAACCTAATAGAGCACTCACTGCCTGATCCTCACAGCTGTTTGGATGGCTGAGCCCATGGTTGCAGCTAATGCCAATCCATCTCTTTGCTGCCTTTCTCTTTTTTGCTGCCCTGCTACTTTACCATGACTGATGTGTTTCTTCAGAGAATGTTCTCTTCTCACATTTCTGAAATATGTAAAACAAAGTTTCACCCTCCTTGCCTATAATTCCCCTCTGACTGGTCTTCTTCCAAGATAGATGTTAGTCTCTTGAGAATTCTTTGGTACTTTCAAAATTCAGACATACCCATTTTCTTCAGTCTTCTTTATTTTAGCAACCTCATTTAGAGGGCTACTTGTTTTAAGACAAGCTTTTCTTTTCTTACACTTTTAAATCCCAGTCTATTCACTTTTGTATTACTACAATTGATAAGCAAGAAAATACCCTCTTTAGATATATATTTTCCATATAACCTTAGTGATTATAATGATAAAAATAATAGAAACTAAGATAAGTGAAGTAATGACAACATCAGGCCCTTTAAAATATGACAAACTTATGAGATATGAATTCTTATTTTCACATTCACTGATAAGTCATCTACTCCTAGAGACTTATAAATTTACATAAATAACAATATCAGTATTAGAAACCATTCAGGGATTTTAAATGGCACTGTAATGTGTTTTTTAAAAACACATCACATGATTTAAAATTGAACAAAAGCTTTTCTGAATGAATTTCCTTAAATCCAATCTTCCTTAAACCTAATCTGAGTCCATTGTAAATCAAAAGTTCAGATTAGCACATTAATCACCTCTTTGTTGCTGTGCTCACACTTTTCCATCCTTCTCCCTTTGTGATATTTATACTGAATCCAGGATTTAGGAAGTTGCCCTCATTCTTCCTAGTGAGGACAGTAAGGAAAGGAAAGGGGTAGCAGCTGATTCTCTGGGTTCCTGTGAACAGTTACTGTCTTGGACACCCAGAGGGGCAGTTCTATGTCTTACAGGGTTGCTATGAGTCAGTGTCCACTTGAAGGCAGTGAGAGTCTTACTGTCTTCACATTAAGCATGCATGTAAAAATAAAATGTCACTGCCAATTTCAAGCAATCATTTGAGAATTGTTCTAATGCTTGACACAAAATGCGTGAACATATATCAGAACATCGTCTCTACCTGCTCAGGACAGTTCTGTTTGGAATGAAACTCACTTATAGTCAAAGATTGCCTGGGGGATAGGCTTCAAGAGGATCACACAGAAGGGGGTAATGCACTGGGTCTGACTCAGGCCAGGCTCCCCCCCAGTACAAAAGACAAGGCTAGCAGTGGGCTATGCCAGTCCTCATGTAAACTTAGCTACTTTGGGTCCTAGAACAAAAATTCCCAGACCTTCTTAACCAGGTGAAGCATAGGCGTAGGGTGGAAGTTTAACTTGGTTTTCAGGAGACAACACTGCTGAAGAAGCATGAAGAATGGGATACTCGGGTCCATGGATAGCACTCAAGTGGGCTAAATGAAACTAATTCACCACAGCTGTTAAGGGATGTGAATAGCTCCTTTATTTCTGAAAGTTTACAACAACAACAAAATCAGAGTACCTTTTTTTCATCAGAAATACCCTTTTGCTTTGGGAGATGCCTTAAGGTTTTGGGGGGAAAATAATGGTTTGAGGGCCGCTTCTGAGCAGTATGATTTCTTCATAGATTGCTTTTTTGGCTGAACAAGCATAGTTTAGAGTGGGCAGTCAGACGTTACTCAAGTCACTTAACCGTGAACTGAGCTGCGTGGTCAGAACAAGGGGTGACTCGTATGAAAGAATGTGGGGTTCAGTCCACAAACACAATTGACACCTGAAGCATTGGCAGAAGCAATCAGGGAAAGTCAGGAATAGCATACTCATACAAATAGATATTGCATTTTAGCATGGTTGTTTTTATACTGTATTTTAAGGCCGCTATGCTGACTACTACTTTTTAAAACCAAATATATGCTGATGTTCCAAAAATCATGACTTTTTACCTTTAAAAAATAATAATGGTCAAAAGAGACAAAAGGTGAAGGATGGAGGATGCATCAGGACTTTGTGATGTTAAGAGAAGCTAGGAAATGATAAAGAGAGTAAAAAGGCTGAGGTGAAGATCAGATGATCATGGACGGACAAAAAATCCGGTATAAACATTATTTGGTCATGGAAAGTAATAGTAGAGGGAATTAATCACTTAGCAATGGAGTATAGGGAATTAATCACCTAGTAATGGATAACTAACCATAATAACAGTATCAAACACCTTCCAATAAGACATATCAATTTAGTGGTCAAGATCACAACCACTGATCATATAAATTTAACTCCTGGCTTTAATAACTTTATTATGTGTGACTTTTGAAAAAGCCACTTAATATCTCTTGATATTAAGCCTCAGAGTCTTCATCTGTAAAACATGTATAATGGCTACCTAGGAAAAAAAGAAATTATTCTAAGGATTAAGCAAGCATTGTTTTGTAAAATGTGTAGCATAATCCCTGGAACCCATTGAGTTCCAAATTAATAATATAATACATGTAATAAATGTATGCAATAACCTCAGTGACTTATAAGCAATTCTAGAAAGAGGAATGTGAAGCTAGAAGAACCCATCTAGCTTCTACAGTAGGTGACAAGGAGAGAGGGGAAATATGTTATCAGATTGATTGTCATAAATAGTTTCATATTGTTCAACCAATCTACTTAGCCTAGAGTGGAAATTTTGGTTGAGCTGTAATCTGGAAAATTCACTTGGACACAGTCACAATCTGCCATTTAAATCTTATGAGTTTTATATGATGGTGGTATGGGAGTGATAATGGTCATGCTGGTGATCAATTTGCTGACATAAGTAACTATTATCTGTGTATTGGATCCTGAATCCTTTTCGAAGAAGCTTGTTGCAGATCTCATGACCAGGTCTCAACCAAGTTCAGATTCAAAACGAGTAACTTGACACCAGATTCTGATTCTTAAAAAGATATATTCCTTCCTCAAATAATCTAAAAATGACCGGTAATTTGTCCCTCTCCCTTACCTGTGTATTGCTATTTGAACTCCCACTTTCACTCCAAATCTAAGACAACCACCATCTACAAACACTGCTGACATTGCCTCTTCATTGCCACCAAATAATGAATGTACCTAAAATAATTCTATATGAAGGTCAACAAAAGGAGGATATTGTTTTAAGGAATGTGGGAAGAGAAATTTTGCTATAAATTTAGAAGTGGAATTTAATAAAGTTATATGAGGAAATTAATGAAAGAAATTAGAGTCCAATTAAGCACTTAATCCCTTTGAAGATATAGGTTTGTTTCATACCTTGCTCTCATCTTTCTCACTCTGCAATTTTATTTTTCATGTTACTTCCGAGATTAAACCCAAGGGAAATGGTTAGGGATTACGGACACCTCTGATCTGGCTTTGCCACCGTCTGAACATTACCAGTAAACTTTTCAGCATCTCCTCGCTGTTGCCACTCAGTTGATTTAACTCAAGGCAACTCCACATGCTGAAGAGTGGAGTTGTTCTCCGTATGTTTTCATGACTGTGTCTTCAGAAGCAAATCCCCAGTCTTTTTCCCGAGGTAATATGGGTGGGTTTAACCCGCCAACATTATTTTCTCTCTGAGGGTGTTTTTCCTCCCTCAGTAAAGAACTTCTATTTAAATCCCTCAGTTGATTACAGTTTATGAGGAATGGCCACTCAGATGGTCACATATAATACTTCAT
This sequence comes from Tenrec ecaudatus, assembly GCF_050624435.1. Taxonomy (NCBI): domain Eukaryota; kingdom Metazoa; phylum Chordata; class Mammalia; order Afrosoricida; family Tenrecidae; genus Tenrec; species Tenrec ecaudatus. The sequence continues at coordinate 23,968,685 of NC_134539.1, read as the reverse complement.
TAATCTCAAGACTTTAATACTCTGTATTTTTGAGACTGGAAGAGATTCAACAATTTGTGCCCTTCCCAAAGAAAGGTGATCCGAGCTATAGTATGATATAACTGACAGCACGCACTAGTAAAACTTCGTCTAAAACCATCCAACAACCAGCACAGCAGCTCTTTGACCGGGAACTGCCAGAAGTTCAGGCCAGGTTCAGAAGAGGACATGGAACAGGGGATGTCATTGATGATTCCAGGTGGATCTTAGCTCAAATCAGAGACCACCAGAAAGATGTTCACTTGTGTTCCACTGACTATGCAAAGTTATTCAATAACCATAATAAACTGTGGATCACCTTGAGAAGCATGGGAAGTTCTGAGTACTTCAGTGTGCTCATTCAGAACTTCTACCTCGATCAAGGGGCCGTTGTGAGAATGAGGGGACACTGCATGGCTTCAAATCAGGAAAGGTGTGCTTCAGGATTGTGTCCACTCCCTGTGTGCTGGTTCCATCTGCAGGCTGAGCAAGTCATCCGAGAATCTGGGTTATATGAAGAAGACCGTGGCTTCAGGACTGGAGGAAGGCTTATTAACAACCGGTGATATGCAGATGACACAACCTTGCTTGATGAAAGTGCAAAGGACCTGAAGCCCTTGCTGATGAAGATCAGGATTACAGCCTTCACTATGGATCACAACTCAACATAGCGAAGACCAGAATGCTCACAAGTGGACCAACAGGTAACATCATGGTCAATGGAGAAAGTTTGAGCTTGTCAAGATTTTGTCTTACTTGGATCTACAACCAATGCTCCTGAAAGAATGTGTCGAGAGAGCCATAATGCATGGCATTCAGCAAATCTGCTGTAGAAGACCTCTTTGGACCATTGAGCAGCAAGTCCTCATTTCTTTGAGGACTAAGCCATGATGTTCTGCATTGTATCATATGGAAGTGAAAGCTGGATACTGAATAAAGGAGATGATCAAAGAATCAATGCAAATTGCGGTGCTGGAGAAAGAAGTGGAAAGTATCCTGGACTGCTCTGGAAGAAGCAGTTCCAGAGCGTGCCTGAGAGACAGGGACGGCAAAACGTGGCTTTACCATTTGGAGACTTCAGCAGGAAAGATCAGCCCCTGGAGAAGGAGATCCTGTTTGGTAAAGCGGAGGAGAGGCAAAGAAAGAGGAAGTCCTGGCTGAGATGGGTTGTCACAGTGGCCGATCAATAGGATCAAGGATAGGACATGTTCGTGAATCGCGGAGGACCCAGCGGTGTTCGGTTCTGTGGTGCACGGGGTCGCCCTGGGTTGGAGTCAATTTGATGGCACCTAACAACAACAGCCCTCTTAACCACACAGTTATCTTTTTAAACATCCGTTTTAGGGTGTGATCGGGTCAGCTCTCTCTGTAAGACCTTTAAGTCAGCTCTCCTTATCCCAATCTGATTATGGAAAGGCACACACTTTTGTTCACCATTGGTGTTAGCAAAACATTCTCTCCATAAGGTTATCATAGTCTAGCTTTACATCCCAAGGCAGCTATCTTTTTATTGCGGTTCTTTACACATCTGTGCTAAGCACCCCCGATTATGCCCTTCACACCCAGAAAGGCAGCTCTTGATCAGTTCTACAAAATCTTTCTTTACAGCCCCTTTAACTTGGACCAGAATGATGTGAAAGTACCGCTTCCATCCCCCAAATTCCCAGGCATTGAGAAAGCAAGCACATGATCATCTTTCTAAAGACACCCCAGGTTGCTTCTTCAGCCTCATTTTTATAATGGTCTAATGCTAAGGATCCAAGTGGCAGGACTCATACCCCATGTTCATTCCAGGCAAGGTTTAGAAGTCAGCTCTGGAAGATGTAAAGATGACATGATGATGACTTTGTTTCCCAGGGACTCATCTCTTACCTCATCGCCTGAACTTCACTGACTGTCTTCTTCTTTTCAGCCCTTATCAGCTTGGACTCTTCTACTTTCCACTGAAGTTGCACTAAGAAAGAGCTGTATTTCTCCCTTAATGTCTGACAGGAAAAACATACTTAATGAGAAGAGAATTGACTGAGAATTCAAAATCTTGCTGACCCTGAATTTGCAAAAGTCACTTCATTTTTCTTAATTTTCAGTACTCCCTCAATTTCTTAATTTAATTCAGTCAGTCATTTTTTTAAGTCAAATGCAATTATAAAGTGCAAGATATCAAAAGAAAAGAAAGCACCTGCCAAGGTTGTGATAGAAAGTACCGTATTAGGAAATTGAGAAGGGAATAATATATCAAAATATCTTTAGACTATAGAATATATATTTATTTTCTACATTATGACACAATGGACTCATGGTTATGAGCAAGATCAGAGGAGAGACTTGGAGGAGGACAGTTTAGCTACCTACATTATAATTATTTAATATTTGGACTGAAGCATGCTTTCGAAATGTCCATTCACATTTTCTCTAAGTGTTTGGTTTCAATACTATTACAACAACATTTAGAATGTACCCGTGTAGGCCTGGTTGGATCATATTTACTAGTGTGCAGATACATCATTGGGGATAGGAAAATTTTAAATGCATTCTCCAAAAATTAAATGTGACTGTTATTTATTTAGAGAAAGCAATGGGCAAAGCTTTGAAACCCCATCCCTCAGTAATGACACTCTTAAGTCTCTGTGAGATTTAATTAGCATTGCTGCTTACCTTAGAGTCACAGATGACTGAGCCAAGCAAATAAATGGAAAGCATTCCTTCACATCTAGCTGGGCAGAGCCTTTATTTAGCCACGCCAGCTCTCCTCCTTGGGTAAAGCAGAGAGCCATTCTTCTTTTTTTCCCCCTTTGCTACCTGTTTCATTTTATACCGAGGTTTCATGTTTGCATCCTAATTCTCTAACCTTGAAAGCTGGGGTCTTTCATATATTTAATGAAGTCGGCTAATAAATCTTCAGTTCTTCTCGAGTAAGCAGTCCTACTGCAGACTCAGCTCTCTCTCCCCTGACTTTCCTGGAGTCCAAATAAGATTTGTGCTCTGACAGGGTGAGCATTTACTTTATCAGAAAGCATATTAGGGTGGGCATGTCTCAGCATAATGTGCACCGGAATCAGAGAGGATGACTAATTTGTTCTGCTATTAAGCGGATAATAAAATGATTTAGGCATGTAGATATGAAATAGCCAGCACGTTAGGAATTATACATAGCATAGTTCATTCTAAATCTGGCCAAGCCCAAGAATCTTTTATATATTAAGTGACATTTACAGGAAAGACAAGCCAAAGCCCAGGACTTAGAAATGTTTACCTAAGATGAGTTAAGAAGAAAATAACCAAGAATTATTTCAAGGTAGTGTCAGTCGTGAGCATTTTGTAAATTTTGTTCTGCCAACACTAGAATTGACCGGCATTTATCAATTCCTCAATATGCAGGCTCTTAAAACTAGAAGGGTACCACAACTACATCAACCCCCTGCAAGGATCCTATTAGTAGTCCTCTTAGTCCTCGCAGGCTGCATAACAGCTAGACCACCAGTGGATGTCTTTAACAAACAGAAATGTATTCTCCCACAGTGGAGGGAGGTGGAAGTCTAACTATAGGGCACCAGGTTGAGGGGAAGGCTGGTCTCTGCTGGCACCGTTTACGAGGGGGAACCTTGTCTTTTTCCGGGATATGTAGGTGCAGCATCCCATACATCTTGGCATCAACCTCCCCTTGTGTCTAGTTTTCTACTTCAGGAAACTGGATTCAAATGATGCACTCTAATCTTGACTCTTCCTTCTTGGTGAAAGTAAGTCCCTCTTCTGTCCTCACGCTCTCTCTTTTTTATCTTTCTTAAGACAATCCTTTTGCAACTGATTTCCTAAGTTTATCTTTACATAACTGCCAATCAAAAAGAATCATTATCTAGCTAAGTTGACACATATTCATGGGGTGGATAGAGTAAATGCAATCAATGACAGGACTTTATTCTAAATAATAATTTGATGATCACCTGGATACTATTATTATGTATGTATGCATATGGGTGTATGTGAATCCAGAAAACACTAATTACGCTTAAAACTCTGACTTATGCTTATGAGACCAACTATCTCTACCCTAAGGTTGTAAATTCGTAAACTTAAAAAAAATAATTTCAAAACCCATGTCTCAGAGCCAAATCCATGCTACACATAGAGACCCTTCGGAGCCACCTTAGAACTGTCCCTGGGAGCTTCTGAGGGTGTGAAGCGCCTCGGGAATTCTCATCTTTAGATTGAGAAGCAACTGGCAGGTTCAAACTGCAGGTCCTTTGTGTTAATGATACCCCGAAAACATATGTCAAGAGACCTGAAACTGAAACATTTTTTTAACTAGTAATTCTACATTTGAAGTCAGAGTAAGTGCCCTAAAGCTTATCAATGGTCTTTTGAATAAGATGGTCGTTACATGATCTTAAGCATATTTTAAAAGTTCAACAAGGAAGAAATGATCAAATCATGATATATTATTTTGGCATAGTCATAGTATAGAATATTATACAATCATTAAAAATAATTCCAGGGTTTTAATGTCAGAGAACAATAGATGCACTAAAAAGTTAAATAAAAAAGTAAGATGTAAAACTATGTATGCTATCTTAAACTAATCACTTTAAAGTACTTAATTTGATTAGCTCTGTTTCAGAGATTTTTATTATCATCTTTAACAATTTTTGCCATTTTATGTTGCAATGAAAACGTCTCCTTTGCAACCAGAAAAAACATCAAAAATCGTCATTATGTGAGTTGATGAAGTTAGACAATAACACTGCTGGTCACATTGTATATAATCTAAATATTCATTACAGTGCTCAATGGCTTTTCAAAACTGATTAATTATGTATATTCTAAAAGTCATATCTCTACAAAAGTGGTTTGAACAATGTAGCAACTTTGTAGTCATATTTAAATTTCCTTCACCTTAGATTTGTCTTCTATCTATACTTTTGTAAGAAGTGTTGTGTAAAGTTAATATGCAATATTTTAAAGACAAAATGTATTTACTATTAAATATTCTAGTGATGTTTGTAAAATAACAAATTACTTGTTGCTATAAAAATTACAATAAAACAGAAAGCTTACTATAATATAGACAGAAATCAAAGAAGAAGAATCCTATATCAAAGTCAAATTTGTTTATAATATCTATTGGTATAAACTTCATATGTAATACAATTTAATCATTCAACCATATCATGAAGAGGTGAAATCCTCGTCAAAACCAATTTCAGAACATTTTCTTCTACCACTCATAATTGTTAGCTCCTTATTTCCCTCCAAGCAGCCCTGAATGGCCTTAGGTAATTATTAATCCAGATATTGTCCCTAGAGAGTTACAGATACTGAATTTCATAAACAGAAAATCATACAAAGCAAAAACAGGAAGCAAAGAAAACAACAGTGACAATTCAAAAGCAAAAAAAACTCAATAGAAAATAAAGCAGAAAATATTAAAAATGGAAACACTTTAAAATGGTCAAAAGGGAGATGAAACAAGAGCCCAGCTAGATCTTCCATAACAGACTTCATAATGCATTCTGTGTGGTAGTGTGGTTATTCACACCCCTGGTGATGGTTTGAAGGGATTCGGGGGAGTTGAATCCATGGTGGGAATCTGGTCACAGACTGTCTCTGACACAAGCAACATCCCACCCAATTCTTCCCAGCGTCAACTGGGGGCAAAGGAGCACTACTCTCCATAGGTTGGTGATGAGTTGGAATGTGATTTAAATGCACCTGCCATTCCTTGGAAGAAAGATGAACTTTTCTTTTATGTGAATTTATAGCCCCAGAAACCCACAAGGACAGCTCTACTTTGTCCATGAGCATTGATTAAGGATCCAAGCAAGAGGAAATCCTTAACAACTTCAATATTTTTTGTATTTCTCATGATATTATATATTGAGTCAATTGTAAGGATTTTTGTTTCCCTTATATCTAGTTACCATTCATATAGAATATGGAATCACAAGCTAAAAACTTGCTAATATGTTGTTTTATCCTCCCATAAGCATATATAAAGCTGCTTCTCTTTAGGGTAGAATTACTGATAAACCAAAAGATAACATCCTTACAGGATTTTTAAAAATAGTAAAAGAAAAATTATCTTTTAGGGGGCATTTGCAGAATTTTCACAAACATGCATAAAACTTATCCAAACATCCTGAAATTTTTTTATCTCATATTTAAAGAATATCCTACCTGGCCTCTTAAAATCCTTAAAGTCACTACTATTTGCAGAACAGAAGTTCTACCTGCAATGATGCAGTGTTCCTTGGGATTTCCTAAAAAAACCACATTGCACAGCAAGTTCTGCCGCATGTATCCAGCGCTGTATCAGATGCTCTCACTGTCATTCCACATTTTTGGTGAATACATTCCAAAGTTATATTGATATATAATAGAAGAAGCATTTCTGGACACTCTCTCCCAACTCTGATATCCCATTGAGTTCCACAACATTTATTTGTAAAGGTAAAGGATCACCTATCACACTTTGTTTATAGATGACCTGACAAGTTTTCTGTATTCACTCACTTTAATAATAAGCTTAATATTCTTTAAAAAGTATACGTTTGGAAATCTTAGTGAATGCTGATATAAGGACAAGAGAGAGGGAGAAAGGGGAAGAGAGGAGATAAAGGCAAATGTATGTGTTCCTTTTGCATCTATAAAAGTCCAGGCACCATTTATAGAGGTTTTCAAAGTTTGAGAGACACTCAGAAACACAGCGAAGGGGCATCACCACGTCAGTGTTATTCCTGCCACAAATGCCTCAGTTTCTCTCAGAAAAACCTCAGATAAAATCAAATTGAAAGGCATCCCCCCAGATATTTGGCTCATCTTCATAAACTTCAAGGTTGAGAAATACAAAGTGAAAGGGAGGAACTGCTTCAGATCCAAGGAAACTAGAGGTGTATGAGAAAGAAATGTATAGTTTATACTAGATTAGATCCTGAGTTCAAAATTAAAAGTAGCCATTAAGTTATATTGGTCAAATCAACCAAATTTAAGTATAAAATATGGGTAGGACAACAGAATTATATATAGTTATAGTTTTTAAAAGTCATTATCTTGTAAAGGGTACTGTAGCTCTATCAAATATGTTACTATTAGTGTATTTTTCCAGGATAAAAAAAATGTTATCACAAACATATTCCCAAGTAGGTCCAAAATAATAGATTATAGGAAAAGAAAGAGAATAATGAAGAAATAATGTCCAAATATGTTTAGATTTTGAATCTCGATAAAAGCTATATGAGAGTTCATTCACTATTATTGCAAATAATATGCAAACATTCATCTTAATATACAACTGATTTGGTTCTTTATTTCTCCTATAGGCAATCGTGCACCCTAAACCATTGTTTTCAGATTTAATGAAAAAGGTTGAAGATAAAGTGGCAGAAGAGAAGTTATGATCATCTGGTGAGAGAGAGTACCACCTTTACATTGAGAGCCAGCGAAACGAATTGCCCTCAAGCAGATTTCAACAAATAGCAACCTTGTAGATTTTTATGGGCACATAAGGTCTCCACTCCACCTCCAGCGTGGCTGGAAGGTTTGCTCCAAAGATGTGTGGTCAGCAGCCAACACTCTTCTTTACGTTTAGAGACTACAGACTTAAATCTGTAGCCCATTACGACATTGTAGTTCTGTAATTTTGTGAAAGATGATTATTTATGCAAACCTAATTGTGCCACATGCAAATTGATGATTTGATATATCTAATGGCAGTTTCATGAAAATTAAATGTATTAATGCAAATACACACTCGTTCCATTTCTTCCTCCTGGAGATAGCTCCAATTAGATAGATTCTTATTTTTATAACTGTATTAAAATACTTGTTTTATTTTCATCTAATAAAAACTTCAATCAAATAACTTATCCAATGAATCCAGATAGTTTTATTGTCATTCTAACTGGTCATTTGTTACAATGAATATGTTATCATGTTGTCACTAAAGTAGCTGCTCAGTAAAATGCAGACTTCAGCGCCCCATCACCAAATATGAAGGGACACACACACACACACACACACACAAAACAAATGAATTTTTTTAAATTCAAAACTCTGTATTTACTTCTTTTATAAAAAAACAAACAAAAAACCCTTATCACCTTCAAAGCACTCTGTATTACATCTAATACATTTGTCAAAACTGCAATTCCATTCTTGGAAAGATCAGATTCATCTATTAGAATGGATGACAGCACCCCCCCCTTGTTTTTTCCTTCACCTTTTCTATGTGGTCAATCGCTGTCCTTTCATGTCCCCTTTCATCTGGAGAAACAAGAAGTGCCATAGATCGAGGTCAGGTGAGTAAGGTGTGTGGGGCAAGAATGCTGTTTTTGACCCCAAACTGGTGCACTGAGATGGCTGTGTGGTTTGTCATTAGTTGACATTTCACCATTTTTAGAAACAAGAAAACCACTTGTACACTTGAATTTTTCCCATACACTGTCCTTGTAAGCTGTGTTCAACATCACAACAATTTCTCTACAGGATTCATTGAAACTACATTATATAAAAACTACTTACATAAAAGTAAAAAGAAATTCTTTTTCCACCCCAGAAATAATCCTTATTATGGTGACCAGCCCAAATAAACAGATTCTGCTTCGTCGTGCAGCTGCCAAGCAGCCATAGGGTAGAGCCACTGGCACAGAGAGATCAGAGCTCCTCCTCTGGGGGAGATGGGCCTGATGGCTTGCACAGGGGCCCTGCAAGACCAGGACAGTGCACATTGTGCCCAAGCAAGCTTGTTTTTCTTCTCTCAAAAGACACACCCTGATGGAACTGGGCATACTTAGGCACTGGTTCCTGCCCCCGATGGGATCAGACTATGGCCAGGCTGTGGCAGCCTCCCATGCAGCTCAGCTCTTGTCATCTCCAACACCGTAGACTTGGACTCTGATGACCTGCAAGCATTCTGCCATTCTCAAGCCCAGGCTTGAACTCTCTCAGAGCAAACACACAGTTTCAACTGTTGACTTTTTGATGAAGTAGGTTACTACTAAACTCAATCCATGAACTCTTGGCCACAGTTTATAGCTTTATTATATGACTCTGATCAAACCTTAGAGTTTCAGATTACTGAATGAAGTGAATGAAGTCAGTATTCATGTCTGGAAATGCCACAAGACAGTATATATTTGGGTAAGCTATGAAAGAATTTGTTAACCTAATCCTTTGTATGTTTTATTTTCATTTTCATATATTATCTCTGTGTTGGGAGAATTAATTATATGGGTATGTTTTTTTCAAAAATATGATTCTTCATTAATATCTTTATTCTCAAATTTGATTGCATTTTAGATTCGCTTGTGGAACATAAAAAATACCAGATTCTTGGTCCTATGCTAGATATCACTCTCAGAGATGAAATATGGCCCTGGCATTGAGAGACCTACTGTGCCAGAGGATATGCTGAGGAGCTGATGAGCAAAAGTACACTATTTTTTTTTGTTTTGTAGAATAAAACTGGTACCATTTGTTTCTTTAAACTGCATTTGACAATTTCTCAATGACCTATAATAATATAAAGCTCTTAGGACCAAATGGTCCTCAAGTATTCATTATGATATGGATACCTAAACATGGGAAATCATTACCCCATTAAAAAAGAATAAAAGATATCTGTTGAGCAAAGCAGCTCTCAATAGTCTTTTTTTATTTTCTTCCCTTCATGTAAACATTTTTTCTTACATTTATAATTTACTGTCTATTTTATCCCCTCAGAGCAGCTTCTATATGGCTGTTATATTCATGACTCCCTTTACTGTCCTACAAACATGATTTTATAATACTTATTAACTATCATTTCAAAAGACTCCATTACATGTCCTTCAATACACAAATGTTAGCCCCTGTAGCGTTATCAACCTTTTCATGTGACGGCAGTGGCCATCTATATTGTTTCGTTAATGGCTTTTCAAGAAAAGAAAACAAAATATAAAAATAAACTTTGCTTTTTCAAAATGCATTCTTCTTTCTACATTATCTTTTTACCTTGCTTCAAATAATCAAATGGCACTCTCAGGAGACTACCTTTGTGAAGTTAATAACTGAGAAAGAGGCAGTGCAAAAAAAACATCCAACTATGCACAGAACTTACAATAAATGGCATTATCCCCAAAGATGTACTCCACCAAAGTGTGCTCCCTGTGAAGTTTTAACAGGATTCTACCTGTCGAAATATACACAGTTATAAAAAGAGAGCCATATTTTTCCTTCGTTGTACAAGTCACCTAGATTGGTTTGTTTTGCGTGTACCCTTTTGATATCTAAGCTTTCTAGTCAATTCACTGGACAATAAACAAAAAGCAAGAGTTTATTGTCTGTGAAAGCAAGCTATCTAGGAACAATTGCAAAAGGAAATGCACATTTGTGTTGTGTTAATAAGGTTTTGTGTCACTTTGGGTAGATCAGGATTTTTATGATCAACCATAGTGTGGGGAGTTCTAGGACCGGTTCTTCTGTGAAGCAGTCGAGCAGTTCTGGGACGAACAGGATAGTGGACCACCTCTTTAATCTGGTCACAGCATTGACACAAATGAGGAAGGTTTCAGTCAGAGTGCGGCCACCTCTATAAAGACTGAAACTGTGCAGAAGCTAGATTCATTCTGATCGATGGAGATCCTGCATCTGGTTTATCAACCACCTGCTCTATCATTCAGCTTTGCATCCACCCATTAGTGATGTTCCTGCTTCACCTGTCTGCTTCCTGTCCACCAGCCAGAGCTGTGACAAGAGTCAGGAGAAGCCTCTCCCTTAGAGCTGATCCACACACTTGAACTGGAATAGACATGCCCACTCTTACAACTATGTGAAACATTTCTTGATATAAATCTCTTTCTATATACATAAACATACAAGAGTCCCTTTTTGGCATCTCTAGAGAACCCAATCTAACATACATGGAAATTTGAATGTTTTTAAATCTAGCCATCTATTGAACAGTGGCTTGTTTAAGTAATTTGACACGTTAAAATTAGTGGAAATTCACTTTCACAAGTAACTAAAATGTAAGAAGTCCTTTTAAATTCATGGAAAATGCATATTATGGAAAACTAGATGTATTTAAAATTATTTGTGCATCAAAAATTTTATAGTAACCTTCTTTAACTTGGTTGAACATGATCTGATTTGAGGCACAAAGTATAAGAAAAGGTCAGCTTGCAAGGCAAGAACATCAAATTTATGAGGAAGCATGGCTCAGAGGAGTGAGTTCACTGGTAAATTTAAGAGGGAAATGTTCCAAATCAATAATTTACAAATAGATAAGTTGGTTTAAGATGGGACAAGATGATGGTGAATATGAAGTCCATGGAGGCAGACCATCTCCATCAATTTGCAAGGAAAAAAATGAACTACAATGATGATTAACTAATGAAACAATAGCACCACATACATCTCAATTGGTCTCTTTGCACAATACTGACAGAAAAATTGAAGTTGAGCAAAGTTTCTGCTTAATGGATGGGAAACTGTGGCAATAGATCCCCTGCAGATAAAAGCAGAGCTTTCCAGAGAAAGTTTAAACATGTGACAACTAGATTTTGGAGCATTTCTTGGAAGAATTGTAACAGGAGATAAATCATGGCGCTACCAGTATGATTCCAAGACAAAGCAGAAACACACAATGGCAACTAAGAATGATAGTGTCCCCATCAAAGCAAAGGGAGGGATGCTCAAAATATCTTTTTTCTTGACTTTCTGGAGGGCCAAAGAATCATTGATAACATCTACTTATTAATAGAAAGATTTGAGAAAGTTAACCAAACCTTTAGCAGAGAAATATTCAAGCAAGCTTTGCCAAAAATCCCACACATATTTAAATGAGGGAAATTTGTGAGCATTTGGATGGGAAATCATTAAACATCCACCTTAGAGTCCTGGTGGGCTATCACTCAATGGCAGTGAATTTGAGTTTTGACTTATTGTTGCTTCCTAACCTTAAAGAATTTGGAAAGATCCATCATTTGGCTTTATCATGCTTTCATCAACATGGTTAAATTCCCAGGACTCTCAGTTCCTTAGGTGTAGACTAAATGCCAAGATCATTGCTAACAAAAGTGCCTGGATTTTGATAGAATTTCAGCAGAGCGATGCAAAGTTGGTTTAATTTTAATTCTATTTTAATAACATTTAGAAGTCCTCTTGCTTTGTATATAATATATGTATCTTATATACATGAATTTGTAAGCAGAATAGTCACTTTATTATTATTTACAAAGCATATGAGAAATGAATTTTGAATTATGTAAGTCTCCATTAACGTCATTTCAGCCATTCTTTAAAAAGTAAATCAGATAGTTTAAATTTGAATTTGTAAATAACTGATAAACTCACTGATTTAACCAATGGATATTTTTTATCATTTTTTGGAATATTATCAATTATTTATCAAATGAATTTAAGAATAAAAGCAAGAATTTGAACTGTTTGTGGAGGTAATTGGAAAAGTTAAATTTTCATTATTATGTTTTCACAAAATGTCTATACTACTGTGTATTACTGTTTCATCCAAAACATACTAAGCATTTTGGTTGAAATATCAACAACAAAATAACAGCTTACCTACTTAGGTAATTGCTATTTGGTTTTAACTACTACAGGAGGTAGTACTTTTGTACCTTTGAGAAATTTAACTCACATTTGTCTTCAATTTGCTGAATAGTTTATTATACTTTCTCACAAGTATAGACTCTGAGCCAAAGGACAATAAAGAAAAGGGAAAGTTAAAATGGAAAAACACTATTAGACATTATATAAGTCTCTTGAAAAATTCACATTTGACTCCTGATAGAGTGAAATTATATCAAAAATGCATTGACTCATTTCCTTATAACACACAGTATACATCAACAATAACACAACCAGAAATTGAATTCAAATATATAAGAAATAGATGTGTGGATGAATATGTATAGTCAATGTTCCCTAATTCATTTTCAAAATATCATAAAGGAACAAAACATGCAGCTCTGATATAAATTCTGAGTACACATTTCACACATAAAACAGCGGAGCAGGAATGACTAAGATGTATTAATCTTGAAAATGATATCTACATTAATTAAAGAGTACAGAACCATCAAGTTCAATTTTAATTCTTGACACTAGTGATTATAAAAGAAAATAGGCAAAAGGATTTTTAATCAACCTCTATTATATTGTCATAAAGAAGAAATACAAATAAAATATTAAAACTAAAAGATTTGACCACTTGGGATGCATTTTATTTCACATGAGAGAAAGCTCATCTTGGACTATCTTAAAGAGGAGAAACCTATCGGCACATGGAGTAAAGAGGTATCCCAGCTTCCAAACCCAAACAAACAAACCCACTACTATCTTGTGCATTCTGACTCCGTGACTGTACGTGTGGTTTCAGAGACTAAAGCGTTGGGACCACCTACCTTGCAGCTAGCAATTCAGCACTTACTCTGTAATATCAATTAGGGGAAGCATTGTCACTTGCGTGAAATATTTAGTTGGATTTAATGAATGATTTTGTTAATTCTCCTTTCTCAGTGTAAGTAATTTGATGGTGGCAAGACAGATAGGAGAAGGAAAGAGGCACGTTTCACTAGAGAAATGGTACCGCTTTTCATTGCTGTGACAAACCCAAATTAGCTGGGGTCAGCCCCCATGGCCTGCTGTGACTGTCACATCAGCACTGTTTATTTGATCGGCTTCCTATAGAAATGCTCTATTTCCTTAAGACTATATGGGTATAGGTATCAAAAGCTGTCTCCGTTATGGAGGCAAATCAAAAGTATTGCAAATAGGATTTCAGCTCTCACGCTCATACACAGGTTTATTCCCAACAAAATGTTTTTCAACATATCTCTCTGCACATCAAATAGCTATGGACAAGCCGATGCTGGTACCTCTATAGAAATTCTAATCGAAAGAGTGGGAGCTGCGGGCCAACTCAATTCAAGGAAGAGAAGTCACCTCGGAGGGCATGATGACTGCTTTATTGCTGTTTGTTGTTGTTGTCGCTATTGTTCTAAATGATCGATTTCTTTAAAGAGCACATGATACAGGAGATTTAGTAAAATTGACAACTAGATTGCTGAGAATAAGGCCAGGGAATGGACACAGTGGGATTTGTTCCCATCACCACTCTGCATCTGCTGCTTCAAGAGTAATGAGAACTTCTCTGCAAAGTTGTTGTTAGGAAAGTTGCCCCATAAACACTGGATCCCCGCTGGTCCCCTTAGTCTTGTTTAGTTCCCTGAGTGCAGTGGACACTTATTGGAACACAAATTGAGCCCCTCAAGGAGGCCAAAATTGACGATTTGACGTGGTGTAAACAGAGGACCACAGAATTCTTCTAGGCAGACTCAGGAGTTGGAGACACTACCTCCAAGTTGTATAGACTTTTGGAAAGTAAATATATTAAAAATAATAGCTTTATTTTTGATATTTTTGTTTTATACAAGTTTATATAATTTTCTTTATATAATTTCTTTTTTTTAACTTACCTTTGCATATAAATTGAAAGAAAATGCAAAGGTTATTTGTTCATGGACAAGTAGCCTGGAATATATGATTATAGGAGTAAAGCTTGTAGAAGTAAAATAAATTTTCTACATTTAAGATTCTTTATGCTTCAAGAGAAAACAACTTCCACATCCAGATGGATAAATATATACTTTATTTTTTTCATGCTTGCACAATGAACATGGGTTTATCAAGAGCTCATATTATAACTCATAGTTGGACAAGAGCACAGGATAATTATTGGGTTGTGTCACTAGTCTTCAATGACCAGATCATCACTGGTCAATTAATTTTTACAGGTCTCTTAAAAAGAAATGAGTCAAATATAATCATGAGATATTTTTATGTTTTTCCTGGACCATAAATATGTTCTACACACACATACGCACTTTTTGAAACAAGAATGAAAAATTAGATTAATTGTCTTTGACATCTACATTTTGGCTGCATAATGTTTATTACTCTGTGTTTTATATTTTGTGTCCTTGGATGATATTCAGAATAAACAAAAAATAAATTAAATTTATAAAACCCCAAATAGCTTATAAGGTCCTTTAATAGAGATCAATGAGTAGTTTGAAATGTTTGTAAACTTATTTCTATAAATGCAAAACTGCAATGCTAACTTAAAAAAATTAACATCTCATTGAACAAAAGTACAAACTAAAGAATTCATAGGTAAGCTGAAAGGCAATCTCAGGAATGGTACAATGAACGATCATCCATCAGAGACTACCTATAGCAGAAACAAAGGTTTGTTCAAAGGACAAGGAGTCAGTATAAAAATAGTGAAATAGAAAAATACTAAATGTCATATTTGAGTTCTTGTAACACCTTATATTCAGCTGCTTTATTAGTATTCACTTAACTTACAAAAGTGTGCTGTATTTGGAAAGAGGGGTAAAGAAAAATTGATAAACCATGCCTTGAATATGTGTATATTTTACACTTATGATAAGGCCTAATTAATCAGTGGCATCTTGTTTTATAATTTTAATTTAAACATCTCTTATTGGAGTATATCAGTTTTATTACTAAATCTATTTATAAAGTTATCTTGCATACTTATTTTTGATCAACTTCCAAAGTACCAATCTAGTAGACAATGTAGATCATTGCTTCTCAGTACAATCATGCTTAATAACAAAAATAATAATCAAAATGCATTGAAAACTTACCTGATCCACTATTACACTATACCATAAAAAGGCTTGAATTTCCTTTAATCCTCCTAAAAAGCGATAATGTACTATTATTATCTTATATTGCATAAATAAGGAAAACCAAGTGTAAATAGTTGGCCTTCTGTGCCATTTTAAGAGCTCACTTCTGTTTCAATATGGAAATTAAACTAGAGAAGACTGAAAAAAGAATGTAATGATAGTTTTATACTTACTAGTAAGAACTGTAGCATTTTATTCTTTCTAAATTATATTGTAATCTCTGAAAATATCAGAGTAAAATTCAAAACCCTGAGGAAGTTATTAAAAATTTTAGCACTCTATGCTCATGTGGGAGTACAGATCCTACATTCTGAAGAGATTATTATAGATATGCCTAGAATAAAATGCAAATATCACACAGAGTGGGCTGAACGTGGCAATTTGGTTTCCATGAAACTTACTACCTGACAACCTTAGACACCAGGATAAGCGCATGCCAAGGAAACGTATCACTCTCAGGAACCTCTGAGGGCAGTACAGCAGGATCGGGGACCTGAATGAGCAGCAGAAACGCAGCCTGAGTGGGGTGATTAGGAAATGTTAAAAGTATAAATACAATAGAGAAGAATGCTAACAAAGAAGAAAAAGAACAATATAAAAAATAATCATTTCTACATTTCCAAGGGTTCGTGAGGGAGGGGAAAATGAGCAGCTTATGCCAAGGGCTTAAGTGGAGAGACAATATTTTGAGAATGATGAGGGCAACGAACGTACAAATATGCTTGACACAAGTGATGTATGTATGGATTGTGGTAAGAGAGGCTAACCGACGGCAAGAGAGTCACATTTTTATCCATTTCAAAGAAATGCAGACATTTTCAAACAATATCATTAATATCACATGCAAGGAAAAGTTGCTTAAGATCATTCAACAAAATTGTAGAAGTAAATCACCAAGGAGCTGCCAGAAATTCAAGCTAACTTCAGAAGTGGATGTTGACCAAGGGAGATCTTGCCAATGTCAGATTAAAACTGAAAGCACAGAATATCAGGAAAATGGTTACTTATGTTTTGTTAACTATGGAAAAGGATTCAACAGTGTGGATCATAAATATGTATGGACAGCATTGAAATGAATGGGAATCCCAGGACAGTTCACTGTGCTCACGTGGCACCTGTACATGGGTCAAGAGACAGTCCTTCAAACAGAACCTGGGGATACCACGTGCTCTACAATCAGGGAAAGTGTGCATCAGAGTAGTATCCTCTCACCCTACTTATTCAATCTGATGCCAAACAAGTCACCTGGGAAGCTGGACGATATGAAGAAGAATGTGGTATCAGGGCTGGAGGAAGACTTATTGACAGTATGCAATTTTTCAATGGCACTACTTTGCTTCCTGAACACGAGGAGGCCTTGAAGCACTTCCAGATGAAGATGAAAATTGGCAGCCTTCAGAATAGACTACAATTCCATGTAAAGAAAACCCAAAGCCTCACACCTGGACCAGTAGGTAAAATTGTGAGAAACAGAGAAAGAATTGAAGTTCGCAAGGATTTCACCGTGTTTGGATCCCAGTCAGTTTTATGAAAGTGCCATAAAAACATCAAAGAACACATTTCATTAAGTCTCCTGCACGAGACCAATTTAAAGTACTGAAGAGCAAGGATACCACTTTGAATACTAAGGTGCACCTGACCCAAGCCATTGTGTGTGTGTGTGTGTATATATATATATATATATATATATATATATATATATATATTTGTAATTAGAAATATATATTTCCATATATATGGAAATATATATTTCTAATTACAAATAAATGAAATTTTGTCTTGAAGTATGGTGGAGCATGGGTAACAGTATTTTTTTAATCATTTTATTAAGGGCTCATACACTCCTTATCACAATCCATACATCCATCAATTGTATAAAGCACAATTGTATAAAGCCCTCATCATTCTCAAAACATTTGCTATCCACTTAAGCCCCTGGCATCAAGTCCTCATAGTTTCCCCTCCCTCCCACTCTCTCCTTCCTCATGAACCCTTGATAATTTATAAATTATTATTTTGTCATACCTTGGCCTGTCCGATGTCTCCCTTCACCCACTTTTCTGTTGTCTGTCCCCCAGGGAGGAGGTCTCAAGTAGATCCTTGTAATTGGGTCCCCCTTTCAACACACCCTCCCTCCATGTTTCCAGTATTGCCACTCACACCACTGGTCCTGAAGGGATCATCCACCCTGGATTCCCTGTGTTTCTGGTTCTTATCTGTACCAGTGTCCATCCTCTTGTCTAGCCAGACTTGCAAGGTAGGATTGGGATCATGATAGTTGGGGGAGGGCATTTATGAACTAGAGGAAAGTTGTATTTTCCATGGTTCTACATCGCACCCTGCTTGGCTTATCTCTTCTCCAAGACCCCTCTGCAAGGGTATCTCCAGTGGCCTACAAATAGGCTTTGGGTCTCCACTCTGCACTCCCCCCCTCACTCACTATGGTAATTTTTTTTGTTCTGAAGATGCTTGATACCTGATCCCTTCTACACCTTGTGATCGCACAGGCTGGGATGCTTCTTCCATGTGGGCTTTCTTGCTTCTGAGCTAGATGGCTGCTTGTTTACCTTCAAGCCTTTATTTAAGACCCCAGACATTATATCTTTTGATAGCCGGCACCATCAGCTTTCTTTGCGACATTTTCTTATACATCCATTTGTCTTCAACAATCATATCATGTAGGTGAGCACACAATGATATGATATTTTTGTTCTTTGGGGCCTGATAACTGATCTCGTCAGCACCTCATGGTCACACAGACTGGTGTGCTTCTTCCATGTGGGCTTTCTTGTTTCTGAGCTAGATGGCCACTTGTTTACCTTTAAGCTTTTAAGACCCCAGATGCTATATTTTTGATAGCCGGGCACCATTAGCTTTCTTCACCACATTTGCTTATGCACCCAGTTTGTCTTCAGTGGTTGTGTCAGGAAGGTGAGCATCATAAAATGCCAATTTAATAAAAGAAAGTATTCTTGCATTGAGGGAGTACTTGAGTAGAGGCCCAGTGCCCTTCTGCTACCTTAATACTAAACCTATAAATATATGCATATAGATCTATTTCCCCACCCTCATGTATATATTTGCATATATACATGTCTTTATCTAGATCTCTATAAATGCCCTTTGCCTCCCAACTCTTTCCTCTATTTCCCTTGACTTTCCTTCTGTCCCACTATCATGCTCAGCAATTCCTCTTGGTTACAGCAATTCCTCTTGGTTACATTACCCTTGATTATGCCCTACCAGGCCTCCGACACCCTCCTCATCACCAATTTGGATCATTTGTTCCCTTGTCCCTGGGTTTGTTAACCCCACTTCCTTTGCCCCCACCTCCCCCTCTCCCATGTCCCCCAGACTGTTGGTCTCATTGTTTCCTCCTGCATATTGTTCATCCAGCCTATCTTATTTAGACAGACCTGCAGAGATAATAAAATGCACAAAAACAAGACAGAACAAAACCAAGCACCAATATACAAAAGAACAACAAACCAAAAACAAAACAATAAAGAAAAGCTTGTACTTAGTTCAAGGATTGTTTATTGGCCTTTAGGGGAGTTTTCCAGTCCAGTCTCTTGGGGAACCATGCCCTGGCCCCAAAGTCCACCCTCCGCATTCCCTGGGGAGCTTACCCCTCCATTTCTTTGCTGTTCTGTTGCACCACCTTAGTGCTTTGCCTCAGTGTGGCGGGATCAGATTGGGGACAATTCCCACACTGTCTCTGGTGCTGTCCCCTGCAGGGCCATGGGTCAGTAAGGGGCATCATATCTCATAGTGGTGCTGGCCATGTGGCCTTCTCTGTGGACTGGCTGCTCTCATTGGGGTCATCGTCCTCAAGGCCGGGTGGGCCAGGTAGTGCTCTACTCTCTCCTCCTCCCCCTTCATCTGCTTCCATGTGCTCTCATCATCTATGTCTCTCTCCAGGAACTGTAGATTCAATGCAGTCTTTTGAAATAAATTCTCCAGGGGGGAGGGGCCAACTCATGTATAAGAAATTTAGACATTGAATAAGGAGGACAAGAGAAGAATTGATGCATTTGAATTGAGAGCTGGTGCAGACCGAGGACTACCAAAAGAACAAGCAAATGTGTCTTGGAAGATGGAAAGCCCAAATGTACCTTACAGACAAGGATGGTGAGACTTTGTCTTATGAGCTTTGGACATGTTATTGGGTGAAACTAGTCTCTCAAAAAGGACACAATGTGAATGAAGTTGAAAGGTCACAAAAAGAAAAAGATAATTGAGATAGATTGACACAGGCTCAAGTAGAAAGCAAATGTTTTGAGAATGATGACAACATATGTACAAATGTGCTTGACACAATGGATGGATGGATGGATGGATGGATGGATGGATGGATGGATGGATTGTGATAAGAGTTGTATGAGCCCCCAATAAAATGCTTTTGTTAAAAAAGAAAAGAAATGACAGATTCTAATATAAAAAAACAATTGTGAGGTTGGCGAGAAGGGGGCCTTTTCTTCTGTTGTTCATACGGAGTGGTTCTGACTGGATGGCACCTAGCAACAATCACCACAACAACCACAACCACCACAGCCACAACCACCATGCTCAGGGCCTTGGTCCTTCCTGACAGCATCCTCAGAGTAAGGGCAATGGCACTTCAGCATCTCTGCTTCTAAGGGACATTCTGTTATAGTTCTTCCACGACAGATTCGGTCGCTCTCCTTGCAGCCCGTAGGACATTCTCCTTGCAGCCCATAGGACATTCAATATTCTTATAAAGACCATAATTCAGATGTGTCCATTAGTTTCCAGTATTCTTTTTTCATTGTCTTGTTTAATTCAGGCTAAACTTTAAAAGCAGCACCCAAGTCTTAGAGGCTCAATACTATAAATGTCCATTGCTATTTAATCATGCATGATACGTGTACAATATGAAACATGGGGACAGATTGCTCTTGCAAGAACCTGGAACAAGTATAAATACAAGATCACATACTCTATACATAAGTATTAAAAAATAAAATCAAGATAAATGAATAGTGCCTTCTCTAATCTTGAACATAAATTTTTTTAACAATAGAATTAAAAAATTTAGGTGAAACTACCCAGAAAGTTGGTAAAATATTGAACATAAAATTAAGCATGAATTATTTTGGGGTGGATATGTTAAGAGATCTGTGCTGTAATAAACTATAAGTGATGTTTTATATCTTTACTCAGTAAAGATACTTGTACATTTTAACAAAGTCACTAATATTGTCATTATTAAAATCATTATTAAATTTAAAAATTATTGTCATTATTAAAATTATTTTAACACAATTTCTTATACTTCCATCTACTTAAACACTTTGCAAATATTTGTTATTTTTTGCTATTTTCAAATCTAATAAATTGCCCAGCTGAATGAGCAGCAAATTGAATTATGATAAAAGTTTTAAACAACACATAGATTCTGAATAAACTAATAATATACTATATGCCCCCTCCCACTGTTCATTATTCCTTTATTTTTTTTCTCTTTTTTCCTGCCAGCTTTGAACTCACTATTAACTCATAATATAGAAACCTCACTTTATATGAGAAAAATTCCCAGACAAGAAAGTTGTCCTGGGAATTTAAACATTAACCTTTAATGGAATTTTTGGTGGAAAAATTTGCAACATAGAGATAACTCAAATTAGGGTAACCCTTCCTTAAAACAGAAATGTTAAAGGCAGAAATCCCATATAATTCAACAATCATCTCCCCAGAAAAAATAATGTTACATATAATGTCGAAACAATATAGGTACATCACACATGCTATATTTTTGTAGCTATGAAATATTTTAATCTTAAAATATTTATTTTATATTCTTATTGATTTTTCTTTCAGCTTATTCTCCAAATTACTGAAATCAAATTATTAAGATCTTTACCAAAATTAGGGATTTTTGCAGTTTTTCTTGACATTCTATCAGTACTTCATCGAGTCTATTATTATGTGCTTGAATTAACTTATTATGGAAACATATGCTTAGTAATATACTATATACATAGTAATATTTTCCCCCAATTCACTTTGTATTGGATTCTTGGCTTTCTTTTTATTAACCCACTGAACTCAAATTATGGTGGCCCCATATAAATTTTCCAAGGCTGTAAATCTTCATGAGAATTAAAAACTTGAACACAAACCCACTGTCATCAAGTTGGTTCAGACTCTTAGTGGCCCTAGAAAACAGGGTAGAACTGACCCAGTGGCTTTCGGAAGCTGTAACTTTTGAGAGTAGAAAGTCTTAGGTTTCTTCTGCTGAGAGGCTGATGGCTTCAAACTGCTGAGCTCCTGGTTAGCAGGCAAAACCTAACCCACTGTTTGACCTGCCTGTTTCCCCCTACGAGATTCTAATGAGTTTGAGCTCTGGGTCTGCCAGTTAGTAGCCCAACCTTTGCCCGGTCATGCCATCTCCAGCCCTTCCTTTGTTTATGTAATGTACTCTGTGTCTTTTTTTATTGTTTTTGTTGTAACCTTGATCAGTGTTTAATATAAGTGCCCTGGTGACACATACATTTTTGTTAGGATCAAAATAATTTGCTATAAGAGGTTTAACATCGCATGACTACAAACTAACACTGACATGCTGCTTTCTTATGCTTTTATACCAGTTTTTAATGCCAACAGCTCAGTGAGAATATGAATTATATGTCAGCTTCACCAACTTTGAAAGTAATCTGAGTGGATGTAAAATAGCACTCAGTTTTGATTTAACTGTCAATTATTTGGTTTCTAGAAACACGGGCTCTGTCCCCATATATTTACCGATTGATTTTATTTCCCTTTTTTTACTTGCTCTTTAGATCCATTTAACTTTAATTTTGAGATATTAAAATATAATATAATAATGTAAAAATATATTACCCCTTTTTACAATATATTTACTACTACTCCCTGCCATCGTGTCAAGGCTGACTCAGAGTGATCGCCTGGGCATTTCCCAGACAGACTGTTCATGGGAGCAGAGAGTGTGCTCTTTCTCCCCGGAGCTCCTGGTGGTCTCAAACTGCCGACCCTACCAACGCGTCATCACTGTGCCACCAGGACTGAGTTCACAGCGTATAGAACAAAAAAACTGTAGTTTCCTTTCTCATTATTATTTTTGCTTAAGTTCCTTTAATATTCACAATATTTAATATTTAGATAATATGGATACTCTCTGCTTTCCACAGACCCAAGCACCATTTTCCCCATTCAAATAAAGTCTTACCATTTTAAACTCTGCACAAGTTCATCAAATGTTTATTTCCCCAGTTGCTGTGCTATTATTCCAAGAATATTTATTAAAGACTATCTCATTGCCTTGTAAAGTTGATTTGTATTTTTAACAATCTACTCATCTAGCTTTATTTCTTAACCCTGCCTTCTAGTGAAATACTTGCTAGTGTTCACCTACAGAAACTGCCCATTGAGCATACTGGATTTGAAATTCTGTTAAATCCACCATATCCTTTAGTTAATGTAAACACCAAATAAATTACTGATATAATAGAAATAATTCAGACCTTAAGACATATTCATAGATTCTTCAAATTTAATGTAATTTCTCAATATAAAAACATCAGAAAGAACAGCCATCTAGAGTTATGGAATATAACGGCCCATGCAGTCAATCTACTGAGCAATCTTCACTGATTTAACTAACTTTTCATGATTATAATGTAGCTTACAGTCTTTGTAATTATCTTTTAAAATTAAAATTCCTTGCATATTAAAATCTCAATAATAAAAATTCAGTTTCATTCGTTTCTAACTTTCCGTGGCTTGATCCCAAATTATGTGCTTTTGTTTTCAAGTTGTCAAATGGTTCACACCTCAAGATTTAATATTCAATTTTATCAAATGGCTTTTCTAAAGTTGACAAGTATGCAAACTGAGAACGAAGGATGCATCGCACACTGCAATTATAATTGTCTTAATGGATTGGTTAATATAGCTTTTCCATTCATTTATTTAGATGTTTCCTGCCAGATTCTCAATAACTCTGAACAAAATCATTAACACATCCGTTCAAGAACATAACATGGGATAAACCACTTATTTTGAAAACACTGTTACATAGATTTTTTGTCAGATTTTATGATATGTTTAAATTTTTTAAAGCTACAATACAACAAAAATTATATCTTTGGAAAAGTCAATTCTCTATTCAAGCTACAATCACTGCTTTGAAGAGATCCCAGTTTAGAGACCTTAGGCACATGAACAAAAAATGTCTCTTTTCTCGTGCTCCAGCTAGAGACAGACTACTTCTTTTCACGAGCCCAGCTTTCTTTTGGAAAAGGTCAAGTTTTGATCCCCATCTTGTGCATTATTAGTGAGCTTATGATTTCCTAAGATACAATATGCAAAACAAGAGGAATAAAGAATCCAGAAATAGCCGTAAAACATTTTTAAGTGGTAAGTGGTAATTTTTGAAAACCTGATGATCTCAGTGATACATACTTAAAAAATCCTTTCTATCATCTTCTAAAATTATTTAATAATTTAAAATATGAAAACAGTATTGAACATTGTGAATTGAAAAGAAAAATTCTATTAAGAATTTGAAAACTATTTGTATTATGAAGCTGTCAGTACTTACAAAGACTTATCATGACAAATTCCAAGTGTTTATTTTGTCAATTTAGATTTGCTTCAGGGAAGCCTGCCTCTGATTTGGTGGATGGGATATTAAACTTTTGGAATTATAATAATAAAACGACAAATAAAAAAAGATCAAAATGCTGACAGCAGCAACCAAACTGCTAAATTAGGCCCCCCTTCAAGAAGAAAGTATGCGTAGTCATGGAGGAGGAGGAGAAGCGTGCTTCTTCCTGGAGACCTCCACTGCAGTAGCTCTCCGATCATGTGGATGGTGCTTCCCTCTCTGGGTGTGGGATCCCATGTGCGTGCAGTCATGCAGTTTCAGTTTCCAGAAATGCTTCCAGTCCGACTATCCCTCCCATCCAAACGTTTGCATTCTAGCTTGTTCTTTGATTCTACCTCCTACTTTAGGTATCTAGATTTAGGTGTTAGTATTATATTTTTTAACTAAGGATAACATGAGCATCTTACTTATTATAAATGGAAGTGGATAACAGCGAATGCTGGCCAAAAAAATCACTTATGTATATAGTGATTTCTCCCCCAATATTTTAAGCAGGAGCATTTGAGCAACTCTCCCTGTGACATTAAGGGATGCATTTTTAATTGAGGCATAAAAATATTGTTACATTTGCTCAGATATGCAGTTTTATGATATATATAGGCGTGTTTAATCTCTTCATTTCATCAAGGAAACAATAGCATAAGGTTGGAATGGAATCAGTGTTTTCATCTTTATTGTACCAAAGATAAAACTATAATTAGAAAAGCTAAAAGATGTATCAAAAAAATTTTTTTAAGATGTATCCATGTTTAGCAAACTCGCCCATCATGAAAACAAACTTGAACATGATGATTTCTGCACGGTGACAGGAATGGCGTTATAAAATCCAGAATGTACCGAGGTCAGAAAATGTTCTTGGCTCCTGGAAGTAACCTGGGCCCACACAGCAAGTTTGGCGTGGCACCAGGGAAAGCTGACCCACAGACGCCGATGATGATTGCCGGTGTAACACAGTGTTTCCAAGAGCACGATGCACGGCGAGCCTGAAAGAGCACTGCTTAATCTCTCCAATCAAAGGAAAACCAGAAAGTAGGCAGCCCTCTGAATAAAACAAGGATTTGCCCAATGGCTGTTCAGGAATCAGAACCTACAACTATTCAACAGGTATATGTGACAATGAACCGCCAGAACTTCCCCGTAGGACAGGAGCCACTTACCCAGGTAAATGGGTTTGAAGTAAAGACACATGCCCACATTTTGAGGGGGAGCCATATGGTCTCCGTGTGAGAACACTTGGAAGGCTATTTCAGCTCTTGCTTTCCCGAGAAATTAGAGCTGTCTCAGTTAAATTCCACTTCAATCTCCCTCGCCGCACACACTCATTATAAACTTGAAGCTCCCTGCCATCATCAGTTCTGACTCCTAGCAATCCTGTAGGACAGAGAAGAATGGCCCTAGACTGTAACTCTTAGCAGGTGTAGAAGGCCTAAACTTCTGCCCACCCCTCCCCACCGCATGCCCTTGCAGCCAAAGGTTTTGAACTGCTGATCTTGCAGTGATCAGCCTAATTTGTAATCGTTATGCTGCCAAGGCTCCTTCAAAACTCATTACAGTTGAGTCAATTCAGATCCCTGGTAACACTATGGGACCTAGTAGGAATGGACCCCATGGTATATAGGTTATACATTGGGTCGCAAGGTCAGCAGTTCGAAACCACCAGCTGCTCCATGAGACAAAGTTGAGACTGTCTGCTCCTGCCAAGATTTATAGCCTCAGAGACCCACAGGAGCATTCCTACTCTGCGAGAAGGAATCGACTCTGTGGCACCGCATTTGGCTTTCATCTTTACAAAACTGTCACATCTTTCCACTCTGGAGTCACGGGTGGGTTGAACCCTCTACCTCTCAGGGGAGAGCTGAGAGACCTGACAAATCTCTCAGGTTCTGTTTCTGAAAGTGCTCTTCAATAAATACTCTCTGTGCCAATCTACGTCTCAGAGCCTGTCTGCTGAGGGGCCCCCAAAGGATGATGCTGAATGTCCCTACTTAAATAAATGTACATTTTGTTCGTGAATTGAACATTTTAAAGTTTAAGAAACTCTATCGTTGCTGTTAGGTGTGTCTGAGGAGGTTCCAGCTCATAATGACTGTATGTGCCACACAAGGACGCATCCCCGGGTTCAGCGTCATGCTCAAATGGTTGCTCTCTTGGAGGCCTGGGTTGCAGCCACTCTGCCAATTCATCTCAAGAGGTTTCTCTTTTTCACAGACCCGCTGCTTGGCCACTCATAAAACCTAACGTTGTCAAGTTCCCGGGCGGCCCCGTGTGAGCTGGACGGCTAGTGACAGGATGGTGATGGGAACACGCTCAGTCGTGCCCCAGGAGAAAGGACAGATGGTCGGCTCCATTAAGAAACTGATAAATAAACATATCACTCGATCCCCCCTTCTGATGCACTTTGTACTTGATCTACTTTTAAATATCTTCTCTGATTTAATTCATAATGGGGTGCGTCGCTGCTGTATTTTGACATTGTCCTCCTCAGCCTCCTTGATCTCCTTTTATGATTCTATGGTTTTCAGTATGTGAAACCCAGGAGAGGTGAGTCAATAGAAACAACTAGAATATTGATTACTGGGGAGTCTGGTGGGGGGAGGGGGAGAGAGCTGATGGCAAGGAGTACAAGAAGGAAGAAAATATCTTGGGATTGATTATAGTACTGATTGTATGACAATGCTATACAATAGATATGACTGAACTATGAAATGGTTTGATGTCTGCATCAGTTCCTAATAAAATGGTTTGAAAAAATATATAGTCAAGAAACTACGATAGAGCTCAGTTCCATTTCTCTAGAAAGGGTGGGGTCACCGTGAGTTAAAATGAAGTCAAGCACAATGGGTTATTATATTTGCATTTTCAAAGGTGTGTAAACCCAGCTATTCAGAAACTGTTCATGTCAGTTTAAAACAATACTAATTTTCTAGACGAAAATTTTGAAATATGTAACTTTTCATATCAGGTGCACACTAATTCCAATCATTGTAATTCTTGGAATATGTACAGAAAATAAGGAGTAAGAATACTTTTTAAAAGTTTTTATTATATACATAACTTTTTCACTTAGATATTTTTCATAATAGAAGTCTATAGGAAAACTAATGAAGTTTTGTTGAGCTTGCAATATGTAACTACATGATGGTATATGTGTATATATTTAAACATTGAGTTGAAACCCAATAATTTTTACAAACTTCTTGATTTGAGTGATCAATTGACAAGTTTATCCATATATTTTCTTATGTACTACCATTTTTACCTTTGATGAAGCATTTGAAAAAAATTAGGCTCATATTAATTATTATACTGAGAAAGAATGATAAATCAAAATCTTGTTCCAAGACTTCATCTAGAATTTTATTTACCTGATTAGGTTTCATAAACTACAGGTAGCAAAAGCAATAATGAAAGCGATGGAGTTCTCTCCAAAATCATTTTTCTCTTTCTCCCTTTCCATATATTTTTCTTATTCTAGTAATCACTTCTTTCTTTAATTTTCTTGTCATTTCTCCCCTTCACGTTCGGCTTGGCCTTTGGCCTATCATTATTTAGCTAGGGCTTCTAGAGCACTAGAGTAAGATATGTAGCAAAGACTATGACCGATACATAGTCAAGTTGCCATATGGATTAATAGCAATTACTGCTGTGTTTAATCTGGGTGATGGGAGAGATGATGTGCTTTTCATCTGTAACTTTTCCATGCTACTGTCCAATAATTCCTTCTGAAAGAGCAGTGCAGTGTGGGGCTTGATGTCTTCAGAGTAATATTCTCTTAAATCTTCTTGGCACTAACAGTATAAGCACTTACTATAAAAGCACCAGTCACTGCCCACAGCAGTCCAGCAAGGAAATTGCTTCTTGCATATCTCCTTTGTGTACGTTGTTCACCATGACAGACAGGAACAAGAAAGAAAGGGAGTTTCAGCTACATTAAATTATGGCAGATATTGATAGAGCAGAATACACATACATAGTTGAGATGAGAAAGGGGAAAAAATGCCTCAACAATTTTAAAAGGAAATCTCTCCTCAATCACACAGCCCTGGGAGACCAGGAGCCCCCCGGGGGTTACAAGGCAGGAGATGAGACGGATAGCCTGAAGGGAAAAGGAAACTGACATAAGAAATCAAAGAATATCTTACCTGGAGAGAGAAAATCAATGAAAATGATGAACTGCTATTCAAAGGAAATAAACTGATTATTTCGGTTTCCACAAGAAGGGAGGTACTACAGTTAATCCATCAGGATGAGTGGGATATTGCAAGGTGAGAAAGGAAGCCCCATGTAAGCATCTATCTTTCTTATTGTGGTCTCCAAAACAAAGTATTCTATAGACAGTGGAAACATGACCTAAACCTAATTTTCTTCATACAGTAAAACTCACAGGCAAGTAGGTATATTTTCTAATGTTTTTATCTTTTCTTTGCTCCTTTTAAGAGGATTATATGGAAATATTAGGGATTCTATAAAATATATACACAGCAATCATCTACCACACACTTAAAAGAACACTGTCCCTGGCCAAGACTTGTCCTGGATCCCTCTTTGCTCCCAAGACTAAAGAAGTGCTCTCCTGAATCTGGATTTAATCTTGAACTTAATCTTTTTACAACTGTCAACTATGATTATATTCACAAGCATAAAAGCAATTGGTTCTCATTTTAAGTTTTAAAAATGGAGGCAAACTACATCATTTGTGAATTTAGTGTTTCTATTCAACGGTTTAAAGCTGTATGCATGTTGATGCACCCAGTTGCCCCTCGTAGATGCTCATTGATGCACATGCTCTCCAGAGCATGCGTGCTGTCGTGCCCTGATCTGCTCTGTTAGATGGTGTCAGGTGAATGGGTTGTGTGAAATGCTCCTGTTACAACCCCAACACCTGCTGTTGTAGGGACTACAACACACACGGAAATGTATGTGCTGATAATAAAATTTGTTTAAGAGCATTCTTAGTGAGTTTGAACTCCACAGCAACAATCTGGAAAGTCCCTTTGCATCTTCTCCTCCCCCAAACTTGATATGGTTGTGTCATGCTCACCAAATCATACTAAGTAGCAGTTTCCTTTTTTATTTTTCTAAATGAATAAAGGTGACATTCTTAATATAAGTTTATTCAAATAATTTCTTCTGTGAAATTTACATGTGTGGCTTTTGTCTGCTTATGTAATGTAGTATTTTCCAGTTATTAATAGTGTCTATATATGGATATATATTTTCCTGTAATAAGTTGAACACCATAATTTGAAAATATTTATTTCTTCAAAACATAAAAAATTAGTAATTTTTTTATTCCTTCCTGTTTTGTTGCAGGCATAGTCTCCATAATTATAATTTCATCAAATTTGTGGAATGTTATAAACATAGAACGTAACAGCGGTTCCTGACTGACATAAAACAAGGAGTCGAATCAATTCATTAAACCAAGAAAAGCACATAAATTATCAAAAATATATAAAATGTTAAAATAGGAACAAGAGATGCTAGAGATTTTTGAGGAAAAAAATCTCAGTTCCTTTAAAAAGACTGAGGTTGTAATTTTTGTTAAAAAAATCACTTTCCATGAAAAATTAGGCATATTTTACTGATTGATTTTGGCAAATTTTCAAATATTACCCTTTACTTATTCCTAATATTCTAGTTGGCAAATTAATAATAAAAATGGATCTGCTAAGCTTATAAAGTGAGTGAAATCTTGCTTTTAAAATTAAACAATAATTGTTTTCAATCTGATTCATGTGCAAAAAAAGTTAGTATTTGACAGCCTATTTTTAGGAACATAGTAAGAAAAGTATATAGTGAGGACAAAAAAGTTTTATCACAGGATTTCAAGGATGATTCAATGTGAAGAAATGTGTCGATGTACTTTATACTACATTGATACATATTGTTAGGGGCGATGGAGATGGCTGTGACTCCCCGAGACCCCATGTACAACAGACGGAAACCCTGCCAAGGCCGGGTCCTTCCTCAGAATTATGGTGTGTTTGAGTCTATTGTTGCAGCCACCGCAACAATCCATTTCTTAAGGGTGTTCCTCTTTTTCACTGATTCTCTACTTCACCAAGAATGATTTTCATTTATAGGCTCTGGTTCTTCCTGATCACATGCCCAAAACATGTGAGATAGGCAATTTAAGGAGTATTTTGACTGTACTTCTTCTAAGACAGATTGTAGTACTGATATTTTCACAGTACTTTCAATATTATTTGCCAACACCCTGGTGGTGGTGGTGGGCAAGCAATGCACTGCTAACCACAAGGATACAGGTTCAAACTCACAAGCTGCTCTGTGAAAATGAAGCTACCTGTCAGCAAAAATTTATAGGTTCGGTAACCCGATAAAATTAAGTATGTGCTTCAATTGACTCAATGGAAGTTGTTAGTTTGAGTTGGCAATATTAGTAATAGAATATTGTCTTATAATGGCAGGTGTGATATAAGAAAGTCAGAGAGTAAATACAACTAATGTGGAAAACTTATGTCCATTCATTCCACTTAACACCGGTAACAAGACTGAGATGATCTCTCTAATCACAACTACAAGAGAGCTCTTTATCAACCAGCCAGAAAAAAAAGATGCACAAATTTAAATAGTCATGAAATAAAGCTCTCCTGTTGACATATATAATTTTCTTTGAAATCCCAATGGGATCAAGAGAAAAATTATTAAAAGTTTAGAAAGGCTTTTGAACAAAAGTCCCACAAACTCAATTGTATAGAAGTATGCTAGACAAAACAAGTGAAAAAGTAATAAAAAATAAATAGGATAATCTAAACAACCATGCAAAAACTATAGAATATTTAAGGTATTATTTTAAGCAAGATTATAGAATTATTCTGAAAACAAACTTTAAAACTCTAATTACAAATGTAGAAAACCATCCAAATAAATCAAGATGTATTATGAGAATATTAATTCTGTCCACTTTATGTCACAAACTCAGTGCAAATACAATCAATATTACTGTTGTTGACAAGTAAGCTGTTGATAAAATTTGCATTAAAATTCATATTGAGTCATAAATGTTCACAAATTATTATGAGCACCTTCAAAAGTGATTACAGCAGAAGAAGTTTGTCCTATGAGATTAATACTTGGTTATTAATGGCTCACCAAAAGACAGTAGACAAATCCAACACATAAGAAACTCAAAGACAAATTAATTACATGAGTACAGAGTTTACTTCTTTGGCGAAAGACATTAATTTCAGTCAACATCATTTATTTGGCAATTAAAAGAGGGAAAATGGGTTTAAGTGAATATTGGAGATTTCTACATGAATAAAAGTAGGACATATTTGAGAAGAAAATCCTACAAAATCATGTGTCAAACATGCATGCACAGTGCAGATTTTGTTTCCTATTTGCCCAAGGAATTCACACGTGGAGACTTCATTGCCCATCATCGATAAAGCAGCGGAGAAGTGTATTCATGGAAGAGTGATCAATATGGGCAAAACACATCTGTGACTTCTTTTGCAAACTTGCCTCATTTAATTCTCAGGCAACTTACTCTGCAAAGGTAGTCAAATAATTTATTGCATATCCATTTGTCAGTTGGTGAACATGTTTCTCACTCCAAAGCCTATGCTGTTTCCATTTTCTACACTGGTGTCTCAAAAAGACTTACAAAAGTCATTCTTGAAGGTCTACTCCGTGGGAGGCATTTCACTAATCTTATCTCATGGAATGCTCACCAACTCTCTGCTAGGAAGTCAACCAATTTGCTGAATTAATTGTGCAAGTATTGATTAGTGCCAGGATTTTAAACGTTGTCTGGCTTTAAATACTCCTCATAGTTTGCATATACTCACACTTGCCCTGAATCAATTGGGCAGGCTAACGCACTGAGATCCATATTTTCTTTGACTGCTGTTACATAATATTTTCTTCTCCACAACTCCTCTTTACCTTCTAATCATTTGTCTTCTCTTGTCTTCTTGGTGTGAAACACCTCTGAGCCCATTCCCCCTCAGAGTGACTGGACAACAGAATGAAACACCTCCCCGCCTGCAGCATCTTCCCTCTCAGTCGTTCTTAGGTTTGCTTTTATTGGTGCAGCAGGGTATCCTTTGAGCTCCTTCCTCTCCTTCACTGCCACTCTGCTTTGCCGAGAATCACGTCCTTCTCCAGGGACTGGGCCCTTCTGACAGCATCACCAAAGTACGGACCTCAGACGAAGTTTCATCTTCCTTATTTCTAAGGAGCATTGTCTGATCTTCTCCCAAGACACATTTGTTTGTTTTTTTTTTAACAGTCCATGGTACTTTCAATATGCTTTGCAGGACCATATCTCAAATGCATAAATTCTTCTTTGGTTTACCTTAGTCAATAGCCAACTTTTCTCATGCATCTGAGGCAATTGAAAATACCATGGCTTAGGTCAGTGCAAATTACTCCGCAATGGAACCTCCTTGTTTTCAACACTTTCAAGAGCTCTTGGGCAACATATTTACCCAATACAATATTCCCTTTAATCTCTCGACTGCTGCTTCCATGACCATTCATTGTCAATCAAATCGAGATGAAATCTTTGTCAACTTCAATCAAAATTATATGAATAATCCATAATGGGTTTTAGAAATTTCTTTGTGCCAAATACTGTTTTAAGAATAATGTATTTAATGTTATTGTTGGTGACAACCCATTGTTCTTACATGCACCAGAACGAAACACTTCCAGGTGGTGAGTCATTTTCCAGGTCTAGGTTTGAGCCAGTATGCGAATTCAGTTTCTTCAGGGGCTTCCTCTCTGACTGGCCCTCTATTTTACCAACCATGATGTCCTCCCCAGGGACTGGCCCATCCTGATAACAGGACATTGTTGGGATCATTAAAATTTAACACTATAAAAAGCAATCTGATTTCCTCTGCACAACTTGTAGGCATTATCTCTTCTCAACCTGCAATAAAAGGAAGACAATCGAGAAGAGTGGATGTGGGAGTAGGGACATATTTGTTTATTAGCTATTCACAAGGAGTGATGGTAGGCATTATTAGCCCTTGTTTTCAGATATAAATTTCAAGTCAATAAAATAAATTATTAAATGTGTTCAATATAACCTGACTAATAAGTGTTAGAATTAATATGAGGGCACAATTATTCCCGAGATCCATGCTCTTTCTCCTTTGCTAGAGTGCTTTCCAAAATATCAGACCAAGTACAATTTTGTCAGATGTAACGCAGGTTTATATTATGGATGCAGTCAAAGGGAAAAAAAAGCAGGTGTGTCAACTAGTCGAAAATTAAATGAACTTCAGATAGCATTGATCTTACTGACACTAATTTTAAATCTCATAAAGCAAAATCTATCAAGGCCTTACTTGCATCAAGAGTCTCTCTTTATCCTCTAGGGTAGTAAGTTAATGCAATGCTTCCTAATAAGAATGGATCCTCTACCAAGAAGTAGAAGATGCATCATTACAAATTCAAACCTTCACTTGAGTGGTTGACAATAACAGGGATAGTAGGTTGAAAAGCAAAGATGCTTCTTCTTTAGGAAGATTGTTTGCATTTCAGCTAAGTATATATGGTATTGTAAACAACAGCATAGACACCTGAGTCTATTTGCAGTGGTATAAAGGACACGCACCCGCAGAGGCTCACACATAGCATGCACTTCGTGGGGCTGCTGGAGCCCTGCCAGAGAAGTGACTGGAGGGATGACTCTCTTTTCATTGTTGCCAATAACAGAACCATTTGAAAACATGTAGGTGTTGGTGAGGAGACATCCAAAGGAGCTGATTTTGGTAGAGAGGAAGACCCAGAAGAGTGGGAAACTGTAGCCTGTCAAAGATGATAAATAACACCATGACTTCCCTCTCTTTCTCC
Source organism: Tenrec ecaudatus (assembly GCF_050624435.1). NCBI lineage: Eukaryota > Metazoa > Chordata > Mammalia > Afrosoricida > Tenrecidae > Tenrec > Tenrec ecaudatus. The sequence goes on along the minus strand of NC_134539.1, from coordinate 23,934,470 downwards.
TCGCCCACTTTAGGATAGTATTTTCTTTCAGTCAATGTGAAAGAGGGGGCCAATTTTTGATGGTTCTGAAGTAGTCATATCTGATGGTAATCCAGCCCTAACACATCACCATGGGTCCAGCCGGCACAAATGTACATAGATAATAAGGAAAGATTATAGTAAAGTCAGAGAGAGCATGAGAGATAGAAGAGAGATTAAAATAATGGAGTCAGACACATTCCATGGTAACATGCTCACCTCAGTCTTACTTGGTGGTCCACGTGGAGAGAGGGGGAGGGGAAGGAGGACAAGGGGAAAGGGAACAGGGAAGCAAGGACAGGAGAGGAAGAGGATGCCAACCAGAGGCCAAGGGAGGGGAGCCCCGACAGAGAGCTCTTTATCACAGGAAGGGGTTGCACCTAGGTTATACAACAATGAGAGGGGGACAATCTAGGGATATACACGCAATTGGAAGAGGAGGGATTGGGGGTATACAGGTGACAAGATGGGCAGATCCTAGATTCAGGATGGCAGCCTAATTTTGGATATCACTGAGCAGGTTTGACCCTTTCTCTGGATCTCCATGGAAACCATTATCAGTATGGTGTAAACCCCACCTACAGAGACCAAGCTAATGGTTGCAAGCCTTTAGGGAGAAGTAGCCCATTGTCATTAATAGCAGGGAGCAGGCCTACCCAAGGTGGGACTAGACAGTAGTCTGGCAGCTGACTGCCTTAAGGGGGAAGTAACTTGACAATCATTTACCATTAGCTGCAAACAGTGTCCTAAGTCTATCACATATTTGGGGGAGATGATTTGCGAGAAATCTTTCTGTTTCCCACAGTCATAGAACTCAACTTCTGGGGTAGGTTGGAGAAAAGTGCTTTTAAATACTCATTACTTTCTCAGATATTGAATCTATTTAACTCTAAAAGCTTGATACATATGACATTTTTAGGTTAAAAACCCTGAGACTTTCACAACCTTGGCCACTTATTGTACAAGAACATCAGGACTCAAACTGTCAATAGATAGTTAATGTTCTCAGCTCCTAACCAAATGTTTGAAAGTTCGAGGGCAACCAGAGTAATCTCCTATGCAAACATTGGCTATCTCTATCAGAAAACTCAAGCCACTCAAAACCCTTTGGAGCACATTTCTATTGTGACACATTTAATGTCAACTTGAATTGCAATCTACTTGGTGCCAAATCATTTTCTACCCTGATATTCTCCAGGACATTAGAAGAAATCTAGATATAAGGAAATTTAAATACCTATAAGAGATGTTTCAGAGCGCTTTCTCATCCTCCATGCTGGGTCTTGTAAATATCAAAGTAGGTCTCTAGTATGTGATGGAGATGTGGAATTCAAATGAACTTTTATGAGTCATATATGACTTCTTTCAATGAGCCTAGCAGAATCAAATGAAAGCTGAGATATTCTGCTTGTCTTTAAAGCGACTTCTTAGGGAATCAGATTTAACAGCACAAGTTGTGATAACAGTTGTATGAGCACCCAATAAAATGAATTTTTTTAAAAAAGGAAATCTAACACAAGGTAAGATCATCATACAATAACAGGAACTGCACTAGAACAGAAAAATATCACTTTTTGTTGTGCTAGTTAATGAACTAAATTAAGGAAATTTAGTGAAGATCTCAAAGATAGCATATCTTCTGCTTTGCTAAAATGAGGATTTGGGCTCTCTGCTTGTACCAATGTATGATTTCACAAAGTTTAGAATGCATTCAGATTCAAACAAGTCACATCATTCAAAGAATAATGCAAAACTATGCAAATTAACATGAATCCAAGTAGATTGTTGTAGTTGTTGGTTGCCACAAAGTCAGTTGCAACTCACAGCGATACTGTCTGTGCACAATTGACAGAAAGGTGGCCTGGTTATCCCCACAATTATTGTATAGCCTTCCCCTTTCTTGCCAGCCTTCACTGATCATCAATATAGGAAGGTTTGGTTAAATCTTCAAGTGCTATGCACATATATCGTTAGAATCATGTGAGGAAAGAGCAGTGACAATCCCAGAAAGATAGCACAACTTAAAAAACAAGCCTTTCAGAAAAGTTTGGAGCTGTTTGTGTCTTGTGTAATGCTTGCAAGTGGGTACTTGAGGCTTAAAGTATAAGGTGTTGGAGACACATTGACACCATTAGCAAGGCTGAATGATAAGCCAATGATAGTCCATAAATAATAAGAAACAGAAATCACCCCTCATTTATTCTAGAACTGAATCCTAACAGTAAATCTCTTTGTGGACAGTCCTGCAGGCATTTCACCACACAAAATAGCATATGCATCACATTCTGCGAGGTAGAAGAACTGCTGCTTTTCAACTGTACATGCTGCACGCCATAAAGGTGCTGTATCATTCATGTGTTTTGTAATAAATCTTTTGTATTCTTTCCTCAAAGTAATTTATGTGAAATGGAAACCAATACCTTCTAGGTTACTTAGCCTACCTATTGAATTAATTCATGAGCTGGATTAAAAAGGGGGGGCATTCTTCACTACTAAGTTCATGAATATCTTAATGCTTGAATAAAGAGAATATTAAAGGCAACACAACTTTGTAGAGATGTCACCAGCAGCAAACAAAAAAAGTGCATGTTACACTTCAGTTTAATTTAACAAAATTGAGGTGATAGTAAAATGTGCCTTCATTGTTAAAAATTAAAACAAATACTAACAAACACTCATTTGGGTCAAATTATAAAGAAATATTAAATAAGAACCAATGCTTTCATGGTTTTAGCAGCCTAAAAAGAACTGGAGCCTTAATAAAGTTCTGAAGTAGATACCCACATGATTTGATGGTTGCTGAAGCTTGGGATCTGCACAAGCTATCGGTTCAATAATAAAAACACATGTAGAGATGCTCCTCAAACTTGAGTGAGATATTTGTGGTGTACAGGACAAGAACTGAAGAGGTGAAGGAAGATGTGAATGATCCCATTAAAGCCATGACTTTGAAGCTCCTGGGCTTCTGCCAACCCAAAATACTGGACAATATAAAAGGTATTTGGAGAATACTGGACACAAAGGTTTCTCTATCCTCCAAGCTTTGTCAGATTCTTTTTAGTCCAAATCAAGAAAACCTCCCTTAAAAAGATTCATTCCAAAAAAAAAGAGATACATTCCTAAATGTCTGATGAATGCGGGAAAACAGTGATATTTTAGTAATTTAACTTTTATATAATCACTTTCCTTGATCAAAGAAACAAATTCGCAGTTGTATCGAACCTTGCTAGAATTATCAATAGACACTTTTAATAAATATATATGTATACATCCATCTATGCATCTCAGTTAGATATTTATATCAATAAATGTGAACCTCATCATTCCAACCCAAAACTCAATGTTTAAGCTAACCCTGTAACTCAGTTCTTCTGCATATTTCAATAGCCTGGACAGTTTTATTCACAATTTGGGGGGACAGGGGTTTGCCACCAGCCCTTTAAAAGCTCCTTGTGATTCTAATGCACAGTTAGGATTAAAGATTACTTCTCTCCTATACATGTATACAAATTGTGAACTTGAGTTTACATGTAATACTTCCCTGACTTGACCATCATTGTTTTAAATTAATTTCTTCTGCTTCCTTACCTCAGTCTTACATATGATACCTTTCTGATTGCTTTGTCATAGATATTTGGTGATGGATCTTTGTTTAAAAACAAAGGATAAATTAATAGGTCTACCATATCACAGCAATCTAAAATAAGATCTGTGAGAAAGTAAGCACACCAACTCTGAGAGTGTATTTCACCATTTGAAAATTTGGATGGTACCATCTACTTTATAGGGTTTTTGCAAGAAAATTAGTTAATGCATCATAAAAGTGCATAGTGAAATGGCTGATATATAATAGACCTTCAAACCATGGTAGCTACCAACATATACTTATAAAATGTAATTCCAAGTATGTAATTGTGGTCATAATTATAATAAAAAGTTCAGTTATGTACATCTTCTCTAAAATTTTATACATTGAATATTAAAGAAATATTTATTAAGCAACTAAATGTTATTCTGTTTGCTGGAAATGCAGCAATCAAACAAAAAATCCCTGCTCTTCATTAAATATAACATTTTGAAGGGGCACCAAAAACATATCAGAATCATAAGGGTCAAGGAAAAAAAAGAAATTCAAGAACTCATTTTAGATAGGATAGCAAGGAAAGTTCTGATTGAGCAACTCTATGTAAAGACCTGAAGGTCATGCGGGAGCTATCAATAGAACTAGCTCTGGGGATACCTGGAGGAGACAGGTGTTAGGCAAGCGCAACGACAAATACTAAGGCCGCGAGGAAGAAGCATCTCTGAGAAATTCAAGGCATGTCCAAGCAGCAAAGAGGATCATGGCAGAGCTAGGATAAATTGCAGAGTCACTTTGATTTTAAACTTTGAAGAGAGAGTAATGCAAGATGAGGTGGGAAAGGTAATTATATGGGCAGGCATGGATCATATAAGCAAAATCAAATTCACTACCATTAAGCTGTTTACGACTCATAGCAACTCTATCCTTTGGGTAGAAACACCTACCCTATCCTAAAGGTAGAACTGCCTTTGAGGATTTCCAGGACTGTAACTCTTCACAGGAGTAGAAAGCCTCCTCTCTCAGATGGCTTGTGGTTTTGAACTGCTGATCCTGAAGTTAGCAGCCCAACATATAACCACAATGTCATCTGGGCTCTTTATCATCTGAAACCAAACTCACTTCCATCAAGGCATTGCTGCTCCTGGGAGTGTCTAAGGCTCTGACTGCATAGGAATAGAAAGACCTATCTTTCCCTCTCGCAGTGGCTGGTGATTTTGAACTGCTGACCTTGCAGTTAACAGCTCAAATGGTAACCACTACACTACCTGGGCTCTCTCCTTATCATACAGGGCTTAGAAATTGTGAGTGTCCTTCTTTAAGGCGCATGAAAGTTTTCCACTCCCTGCACCCTCCTTACAATATTTTATTTTTGTATGTAAAATTGTTCTTTTCAAAGAATTGTGGGCAGAAAACAAAGTGTATTTCATTTCGTGCCGGCCACAGCATGCAATGTTTCCCTGGGTGGCTGTTGTTGACAGGTGTCATCAAGTCAGTTCTGACCCTTAGTGGCCCTATAGAATCACTGCCCAATCTTCAGCCAGCCTTATCATTGCTCTGATGTCTGAGCCCATTGCTGCAGACACCGCATCAATCCATCTCTTTGGGGACCTTCCACTTTATCAAGCAGGATGGGTGAGGACCATATTTGAGATTCTGGATTCTCCATCATTCTGGTTTTTGAATGCCTGTGAAGAATAGAATTCCCAGGCTGCCTAAAAAAAATGTAGCATAAGGCAAAAATAAACTTCATTTTTATTTGTTGTTGTTTTAAATCACTGAGATTATGGGGCTGCTAGTGCTTATAAAACAGTCTTATGCATTGTGCATCAGTTCTGCTTCTAATTTTCATGAAATGGTAAATGACAGGATTTTTATGACAGGTATTCAATGCTTTGACATCTCTTTGGACAGAACTATGCTGTTTACTTCTTGAGAGTAAGCTGCAAATCTTTTGATTGAGGAAGGTCAGGAGCTTTTGAAAACAAGAGAAGTGTTTGAGAATGTGTCTGTTTTAGTGGAGGGGATAGCTCTGAAAAAATGAACCAGAGGTAAGGTGACTCTCAATCCAGGTGAGGGCTCAGGTGATTTTCGGCAGTTGACTTTCTGTACTGTCTTTGGCCCCTCGTCTTTCTCTGCCATCCTTTCCTTTTCAAAACGTGTTCCTGTTCAATTGCCCATAGTTTAATTTTCGCATATATATAACAGTCATTTATAACTGAAAACAAGAGATGGATTTAAAAATGCAACAGCATTTAATCTGTTTCTATTTTGTACTTGGCACTGTGACGTTGTTTGTCTTTTCTGATGCATAGTGACTATGTACAACCGAAAGAAACATTGTCCTGCCCCATGTCATCCTCACTGGTATTACTGATCAGTCCAGTACTGTGACCACTGGGGCTTGTGCAGGGTCTTCCTCTTTCTTAGAAATCCAAACTTAAACCTCTTTTCTTATTCTTAAAGTTTGTTGATTTAGTCATAGCTGAAGGATAATACAGAAAGAATGCCAATAAAAGTGAACATACCAAGATTTAAAAGTGTACATTAGAATCGTTTAGGCAACAGATAAGGTAAACGATTCGTGTTGAGTTTGTTCAAGTACAATGTGAGTTTGGGGGATGTAAAACTTGAATGAGTCAAGAGTTGGGAAAACTGTGTCATCAAGAAGCAAGTGCACATGCGTCACTGTGGTGGCGGTATCCTGTAGCCCTCAAGTGCAGACAAATTACTCAGACGATTTCTGAAGGAATAGTGAATTGGTTCAAAGAAAATAGAAGAAAAAGAGATGGTGATTTGGAGAAGTAAAGAAGGAATCAGTGAATTATACAAAGGCCTTGAATAACAGAATGGAGGACACGGAGTAACCAAAAAGAATGTATTATTGGAATATTTGCAACATGACCGAAGGGATGTTTAAAGTGAAGGTGCTTTGAAGTCATTGCTGTGGCAACATTCCTGTCTCAATTATTAATAGTTTTGTCCCTACTTAAGGGACAATAATAATTCAACTCTTTCATCTTAAAGTATCTTATCCCTGATGTAAATCAAAGAATTCTAATGAAGAGCTAGTGTAATAAAATATTAAAATAAGTTATTACAGATTTGTTAGCGAGGAAGAAAAGAATACATGGAAGCCATGATGACAACAAAAGTAAACAATTCTTTATTGATCTTAAAAGCATAAATAATTTTAGATGATTATTTTTGTTAAATATGCTTCTGCGTAAGAAAATCGTTCTTGAATATCTAGTGATATATCATAATTTTAAAGAATATTTCTAAAGTCTTAAAATGAAAAAAAAATCCTATTATTTCCATTGGCGCAACGTTCAGTTATAAGCCTAGTCTCCTGTAAAGGTCAAAAGTATTTCCAGCAATAAGAACAAAAAGTTAGACTTGATTTGATTGAGTAAACAAATATTCAGAGGAAAATTAAATTAAGGTGCAGTCTAGAAAGGAACTGACATGACTGAGCAGTGTACCAAAGAATGCAGATAAAGAGGTTTCATGTGCCCTTTGCTATCCGTTATATGGACATTCTCAGATATAACATGCAATAATTATATTTGTATGGTCATCAATGACAAACAAGATGGAACACTGCAATTTAGTCAGCAATCATCTGTCTAATCAACGGTCCTGTCTGGTGTTTTTAATTGTTTGTTTTAAACATATTTAATTATGGTATGGGTACAGTTTAAATATTGCGAATCTAGAAGCTAATGAAATGAAAGTTATAAGATAAAGGGTTTAGGAATAGCACATTTAGAAATGTACTACTTAACAAATAAGAATTATTCAAGTACACACAGAATATTTGTAAAGAGATATTATGCTATGGGCCACGAAATAAGCTTTAATAAATTTAGAAAATCATACAAATCTTAGAAGGGGCTTACGGTGAGAATAAATAACCAAAAGGTCTCTTGCAAAATATTTGGTAGCTGGAAACCAAAGGCATATATCCAAATAACCTATTGGTCCCAGAAAAAATCAAAAGTAGAATTAAATAGCATTTTTACATCAATAAATTTAAAATAAAATCACAACATAGCAAAATCTGAGAGACAACTAGTGAAATCCTTAGAGGATTAAAGCACATAGTCGGAAGTGCCCTACTAGAGAAGAGTGTCCGTGTTCTGCTCCACGGTGTGTGCAAGATTGGCTGCTTCACACAGACTGCAAACCCAGGGGCCTTCAAGCCCTCGTCCAAGGTGCTTCTGTGTGAACTTGAAAAAGCTGTCCTTCGGCTATCGATTTGCACCTTCCAGTAACTTCCAGCAAAGAATTAAAATCTTAAATCAATGACTACATGCTGCACAATAAGACACTGCAAAAAGAAGAGCAAATTAAATCCAAAGCAAACAATATGAAGGAAATAATAAAAGTAAGAATGAAAATCAATAACAACAAAGAAAAGTGATAAATAAAATTAAAAGCCAAGAATATAAAAAAATGAACAAATCTCTAGCAGATGGCTCAGGAAATCAAATAGAGACAGAAATTATCAATATAAACAATGAAAGAGGTGACACCAGAAGAGAATAAGATGTCACAACTCCAGTACACTATTTTCAATGACACAAATGAAAGGGGAAATTTCCTCAACAGATTAAAATGAATGTATTACAGAGAAAATGAAATTGCTTTCACTTTAACATCAGGAACAGCGCAAGGATGCTTACGTTCACAAGCCGAAGATAACATTGTACTGAACATTCTGCCCAGTGCAATAAGGTTAGAAAAAAATAAAAGAGCATGCCAATGTCATGGAACAAACGAATATTGTTAGGCAATATGATTGTCTATATATTGTCATAGTATCTATTTTAAAAGTTTTGTTTTATAAATGAGAAAGCTTATTTTGAAATACATATGAAAATATAAGCATCTATATTATTTAAAAACTTCATGAAAAACTAAGTAAGATGACTTATACACCCTAATGTGAATATATTTTTAAAGATACAGTAATCAAGATATTGTGCTTGGTGTCAAGCTATATCACTTGATCAGTGGGAGATGATGAAGTATAGAAATAAATCCACACATATAAAATCAATGAATTTTTGGTAAAGTGCAAAGGTAATTCAGCAATGAAATGTTATTTGATTTCCATTTTATTAAAGAGAGTATTTGAAAAACAAATTGGAGGACAATTTAGATCTATTTTCATATTCAACACCTAATAAACTTTTATTCATTGATAAATTACTTTATCTGTAAATGTTTTCTACCAATGTATCATGAAGTTAGTGCCAATGTTCAGGAAAATTAAAGTAGCTACTGTGAACCATCTGACATAATGTCTGATCCTCAATAAATGTGAGTCATAGTCCTGGAACCATTCCTTCAACTCGGTAAATGAGGCCTGTATCATACGGTCTTGGAAATAAGCATACATCAATAGTTGCACAGTATTACTATAAAATATTTTCTAAAATAGTTTTCATCAAACTATGTTGATTAGTAAACACTAATTAAGATACTAAGAACACCTAGGTCTTTTCACATTTTATTATAATCCCTGACTATTTCTTCTCTAGCTGCCCTTGAAATTTATCAATTTTTTAACTAACTTTCTAATAATAGCAAGTTTCAGAGTCTCTTCTGAGATCCACTTTGATGTTTTCTTTCTCTCCTGTCTTTTTTATGATCTTTGCTTTCTTCATGAATGATGGGCTGATGTCCTCCCACAGCTCATCTGGTCTTTTGTCATTAGTGTTCAATGTGCCAAATCTGTTCTTAAGATATTCTAGAAATTCAGGTGGGATAGACTCTAAGTCTTATTTTGGCTCTCGTGAACTGGTTTAGTTTTCTCCAGTTTTAACCAAAACTGACATGTGTGTAATTGATGTCTGTTCCTGGTTTTTGCTGCTGATACTGAGCTTCTTCAGCATCTCTTCCCACCGACATAGAAAACTTGATTTCTGTATATTCCATCTGGAGAAGTCCATGTGCATAGTAACCTTTTGTGTTGTTAAAAGGGCATTGCTACGAATAAACAACTGGTTCTGCAATCTTCCATCACGCCCTCTTTAGCTTTGATTCGATTACCAAGTCCTCATTTCCCAGCTCCTCTTTCTTTCTGTTTCCAACTTTTGCATTTCAATCACCAATAATTACCAGTATATCTACGCAGGGAGCCAACTAAGGCCACGTGGAAGAAGTACACCAGCTTGGGAGATTCAAAGATGACAATAACAAAATCCAATATGATAAAGGGAAGGGTATCAGGGCCTAAATTGTGAACACCAAAATTGTAGAAAGCCTTGGGGACAGTGGGGGCCCAAAACCCACCCATGGAGTTATCTAGTCAGATTTAAGCCACTGACAGATCTCCACTAGACACAGGCAAGGCTCTTAGACAACAATACTATCAGATAGGGATCACTGTAATCATGAGTATACTGGATTGGGTAGTTGACCTTCGTCTTGATCCAATCTCAAATTCTTCTAGGTGTAAATATTTCTTGCTGGTTCTATGACAAAAATGTCTTCCCTAGCCTTTTAAATCTTAACAATGATTTTTCCTTTCTTACTCATTATTTATATTTTTATCTTTGTATTATTATTATTATTTTATACTTATCACTTTATTTGTATTCTGGTTTTGTTTTGTTTTTCTGCTGGGTTTTCAGTTTGTGAAGCACAAGAGCAGATGCACAGAGATAAGAACAGATTCAAGGATTTATAGGGAGGTAGGGACAGGAGTGGGAGATAAAGAGGGTAAATGGCGTGGGAGGAGGCAAATAATATATGTGAGTGGGGGGATGAAGCACTAGAACTGATGGTGATCCTACAACTCATATCTTTTTCCATACAACTCATTTTAATAAGCAATGCATCTTGAATGAATGCTTGATTACTTTTCAACTAAAGTCATTGATGGAATTTTTTTCAATTTCTCCACGACTAGCTTTGGTGATTGGTGCGTGAATTGGAATGATAGTTGTACTGATTAGCTATCCTTGAAGGTGACTCGGTATAATCCTATCACAGACAGCATTGTATTTTATGGTGGATTCTGAAATAGCCTCTTTGACAATGAAGCCACGCCATTCCTCTTTGCTGTGTCATTTCCTGGCATAGTAAGGCACGTGATTCTTCTGACTCACAATAGCCAACACCTGCCCCATTTGGGCCTCCTAATGCCTAAGATAATGATTGCGATACCTTCCATTTCATTTTTGATCACTTCCAAATTTCCTAGATTCATTCGCATCCCAATTTCTCCACAGTCACATGTTGAGTGTTCCCAGCTGTAGACACCCAGCCTCTCGCACTGTCTCCCACAGTGTTCTGCTTCCATTCATTAGACCTTCAGTATCTGACAAGGTTTCGACCTCTGCATAAGGTTTCCAGCGGCTACTTCATCCAAAGTAAGCAGTCTGTTCTTCCTTAGTTGTCTGTTCTTAGGCTGGAAGCACCTTTGAAGCCTGTTCACTTTGGGTGGCCCTGGTGGTGCTGAAAATACCAGTGACATGGTTTTCTGCATCACATCAACACACATGTCACCACAGCACTACTGTGCAACTCGTACGTGGATCGAGATGCACTTGTGCAAAATGGGCGAGGGGATAATGAATGGTTTCAAATCAGGAAAAGTGCGGTCAGGGTTGTATCTTCCCACCGCATTTATTCAATCTGTATGCTTGGAAAGTCATCCAAGAAGGCTTATTAACAACCTGTGATTTGAGATAAAAAAAAAAAACTTGCTTGCTGAAGGTGAGGAAGACCTGAGGCACTTGCTGATGATCAAGGAGTGCACCCTTCAGTGTGGCTTATGGCTCAATGTAAAGAAACCCAAACTGCTCAAGATAGTGTCAATAGGTAATAGCATGATAAGTGGAGAAACAATTTAATTTGTCAAGAATTTTGTCTTGCTTTGATCCACAATCAATGCTCATAAAAGCAGCTGTGGAGGAATCAAAGAACACATTGAATAAGGTAAATCTGCTGCACAAGATATTTTCAGACAACTGAAAAGCCAGGGAATTACTTTGAGGAATAAAGTGTGCCTAACACAAGCCAGGATGTTTTTAATTGTCTAATATACATGTGGCAGTTGGACATTGAATAAGGAAGATGGAAGAAGAAATGATGCATTCTTCTTCAAATTGTGCTGGAAAAAATATTGTGTTGGGGAAAAATATTGAAAGTACCACAGGCTGCTAAAAAAGACAAACAAATCTGTATTGGAAGACATAAAACAGAGTATTTCTTAGAGGCAAGGATGGCAAGATCGCCTTATACACTTTGGACTGTTGTCAGGAGAGACCAGTCCCTTTAGAAGGACATCAGACTTGGTGAAGTGGAAGGGCAGCAAGAAAGAGGAAAGCCCTCAATGAGATGATTGACATACTAGCTGCAACAATGGGCTCAGGCATGCGAGCCACTGTGAGGAAAGGCAGGACCAGGCAGTGTCCCGCTCTGTTGGACGTACAGTCACGATGAGCCAGAATGGAAGGGATGGTTCCTAAATAAAATAGGATGCTTGATATCACTCCATGGTATTCACATCTTGGAGCATATTGACGATTAGGCATATCAACCATTCATATAATGTTTCTAATAGAAGTGAAAGAGCTGTCTCATTTCTCTTAATTAAATTAATGGAGAAAATAGAATATCAAATTGTGTACATTAATTGATAGGTCTTTTACTTTTATCAGTAGTAATGGGAAGACTATAACTAAAAATCATCTTTTTCCACCTATCAACAGGCTGCTGGGTATGCTTTTCAATTTATTCCAATGGAAATTAATGCCAGCTTGGGTACTTAGTTACATACTTTGTCATATATATCATACATGTTATATATTTCAAACATGCATGTGGTATGTAGAGCATTTCATTCAGTAGAAAGCAGAAAATGAGAGATAAGGAATGTAGTGAAAGGTCTCGAGAGAGATAAAACGTTCTCAGGGACACACAAATGAATAGCATTTTCTAACTACAAAAGAAACTATAGGAAGGTAGGTGTTGTTTTTAAGTGATATCAAGTCAACTCTGACTCATAGCAAACTATGTACAACAGAATGAAACCCTGCATGGGCCTGCACCATGCTCACAATTGGTCATGTGTTTGAGCCCATTGTTGCAACCACTGTGTCAATCCATCAGGTCAAAGGTCTTCCTCTATTTCACTGTCCCTCTACTTTCTCAAGTACGATGTCCTTCTCCAAGAACCAGTCTCTCCTGACCACCTGCCCAAAGTACTTGAGACAAGTCTCACCATTGTTCAGATCTACAAAGTAGAGAGCAGACAGACAGACCGACCCCCCCTTATATTAACTCTTCATAAAACATCACATAACACCTCATATGATAGGACTTACACACTTGTACCATTTGGGGCAATTGTAGAGTACGACTTTAGACCCTGCACCCAGAGTAAAAATACTGTTGAAAAGCAGCTTGGAAATGGTGATTTCTCCGTTCCCCTCTGTTTACTAACAAGTATGGATTAGCAGACGGCACAGTACACCCTACCCTTCGCGAGCACACTGAGGCACTGTACGCCAGTGACCGTTACAGACAGAACAGCAATTACCGCCCACACAATCCATTCCCCCTCTTAACAGAGTTCTTTTGTTTTGTAGAATAAAGGAAACGGAAACTATGACTTGATACTCTGCTCTGCATCATTAGACCTATAAATTCTGCAGAGTTAGATACCCAGCTACCAATTGTGCTACTAGTTGAGGGTTCTGTTTATTTGTTTGTAGCTCTGTTTTGACTGAGGGAATAAGGAGTCTTCTAGAGGGACAGCTTGCCTACACTCTCTGAACACTTTCTTTGAAACTGCACTCCGAGGAAACTTTTTGTCAGGGGAGGGCATATTGGTTTGGGTCATGGTTTAGAAACCATGTCAAATCTAACTTTAAATTTAGAAGTATGAATAAATTTACTAGCTTTTTCCCCACCTTTCTTTTTATTCTTGTTGAAATCACATGTTCTCTCTCTAAGAAAAATATAAATATAAGAAGCTTTTCCAATATCTAATTTTAAACCATTTAAATAAATCAATACTATATGGATTTCCTTTCCCTTACAATATATGTTTTAAGAAATCTGTAGAAGAAAATGTCTTGCATTTTACCTAAAACAAAATCTGTCAAGCAATGTTTTCAGCTGTTCAATATAGTGCACTTACTCCACTCTCCAGGTGTCCAATAGCTCTTGTTGCCCTGCTGTAAATCATCTGTTAAGGGTGGTTAACTGTCTGCTCCGACTAGAGAACTTCAGCAGCTGTGAGAATAAGGAGCCTAGAATGCCAAATTACTTTGCCTGCAGAAAGTTTTCATAATAGTAGATAGATAACTGGCCAAACCTGTGTTCTCTTAACTATGTTTTAATATCTTGCAAAAGCGGGAGACTGCTTGCACTTAAGATATTTCTTTGAGATTTTTTTAATTAAACATGATGGAAAGGTAGTAAGAGGACATTAAAATTGATACTGTTGTTTACTCAGACAATAGATGATTGGTAATCAATAGCGATTCGTCATAAGGTTCACCTCCACTCTATTTCTTTCTTAGTTCTGTAAGAGTAAACTGAAAAGGTTTATGTTAACAGCAGTGTCCCTGGTTACAAGAAAGGGAAAGCTCTTCTACCTTACTGCTCCAAAGGATATTTCCATAAAAAATAACAATACTGATTGTATTTAAACATATGTCTTCTCGACTTACATGTTATTCATAGCATCTCCTAGTGAGTAAGGACTAGAAAGGAAATTATCTCCTTAGAAGGCAGAGAAACAATGGGGATCACCAGGGGTGGAACTAGAGAGATAATTAAAAACATCAGGTCAACAATCCAAAGTCTAGCCTTCCCACCTGAGAACACTAATATTTTCAGAGGCTAAAATTATTTAAATAAAATATTTCATGAAATTATTTTAGCACAATGCCTGGCACAGAATTAATATCCTTTTAAAGTAAATGGTAGATTGATATTTCATAAACCAGAACACGCAAAAATACCCTAGGGATCACAGTCATCAGAGTCACAACGGACTTAGAGGCGGGGGCAGGACGCAGCATCCTTACATTCCATTGTGCATGAAGCAGTCACCAGAGGGGGCAAACTCACCTGTACCGGAAGCAACAATCCACACAGCACAGCTGGCTTCCGCTCATCGCCACATCATCAGAGATTCCTAAACGTATTTAAATACAAAGCATAATTTAGGAATATGATTTCTTCCGTGCTACAAATAAAGGATTTTCAAAATTTTATGGGAAAATGAAATTAAAATATAATTACATATACAATTAACTTTTGGAAACACCTTTAATTATTGTCTGTCTTAATGTGTCATTGCATGATAGTGAGGGTTATGGAGACATCCAGTATCTGTGATCTTAATGCCGAAGAAAACAGCCATGACGCTTATCAGATTAAAATGTCCCCACCACTCCTGTCAGTGCCAACACCAACGCCAAAGAAATATTAGCAGCAAAATGAATGATTTAAAAGTGTCCCCAAACTAAAATGCTGCACCTGATTTTATTTTCTGATCGATGGAACTCCAACACATTTTATCTCACTCTGTCTGACTCCTATAAATCCTCCTGCGTTTTTTTATTCTATCCTCCCCATGGTGTCGCTGGCACCTCCCAATTTAGTAAACCAGTGAATCTAATTAATGAGTTTCTCACTCTTCCTTCCAGATCATTAACAAAGGCATTAAATAAAAACAGCCCTAACACCTATCTCTGCATTTTCCCACTGGCTACCTCCATCAACTTTACACTGTGCTGTACATTAGCACCACCCATTTAAATTTTTTTTAGCAAAAAAGCAGTCACAGCTGTGCCCATTTGTGTGAATTTATTTTAGCAGACATTAAATGCATTAGTAAATTTCCATCGCTTCAGCCTATAATTTTAAGAGTGAATTCAAATCTGGGGTGTGGGGGGGAAATATATCTCAGAGAAGAGCTATACAAAACTTACAAATGAATTTCCATGTTAATAAAAGCATAACAAAAATTATAACGGAAAAAGTCTACTTTCTATTTTTCTTCTCCTTTGTGTCCCTCCTGGTGCCCTGAGGTGCCATCGGGTAAACACTGGCTGCGACCTACACAGTGGCCTGCTCGTTTCACCAGCTGCTGTGAGTGGGGATGAGGGCTGCTTCAGTGAAGGTGTGCTGTCTGGGAAACCCTATGCTGCCGGCGAGGCTGCTTCAGTGAAGGTATGCTGTCTGGGAAACCCTATACTGATGGCGAGGCTGCTTCAGTGAAGGTGTGCCGTCTGGGAAACCCTACGCTGATGGAGAGGCTGCTTCAGTGAAGATGTGCCGTCTGGAAACTACAATGACTGCGAGACTGCTTCAGTGAAGGTGTGCTGTCTGGGAAATTCTACGCTGAGTCACCACGGAGTCAGACCTTGTCCAGAGCAGGGGGAGTTCGCTGTTTACTATTGTACTGTTGTTGTTGACGCATGATAACCTTCACCTTTGTGTCTTTGTTACTTGCTGTGGATTCAGCTCCGACTCCTGCAGGCATTACGTGTCTGCAGAACATAACGTGTCATATCCATGATTACTAGCATGTTTGAGTCCATTTTTGTGACTATTGTGTCAATCATTGAAATTAGGGGTTACTTCAATTTGTTAATGTTTTATCTTATCATAAACAATAACCTGAACTTTGCCTATTTTCCCTTTATCAATATTCTAATATTCTTTCTTTCAACATTTGAGTCTGTGAAAGTATTTTAAACTAATATGTTTATTTAGTCCACAAATACTTGATACGTATGTTGTTTCTGGCACTATTCTAGACTTGGGACATGCAAAAGTAAACAATGCCACATGCACTTGTGTTCTAGAACAGAACGTATGTTCTAGAAATAAAGTGAGCATGTAAAGAAGTTAGTTTATTGTACGTCAGATAATAATGAGATATTTACTCAAAACTAGAATTGGGTAAGAAACAGATGGAGTTTCAGAATGAGAACCGGAACTGGTATAAATAAAAAGATCCTCTTTGATAAGGTAGCCTTTGAGCAGAGGAATGAGAGAGGCGAGGCTGTAAGCCATGCGGGCACCGAGGAGAGAGACTGATGTTTGGAGGAAAGCAAATATCACAGCTCTGATTCCGAACATGGTTCGAGAAAGATCAAAGAGATTAATGTAGTCAGAGGGCTGTGAGTCCACAGGGTCATGGTAGGAATGAAAGCCAGAGGGCCCAACAGAGGAGTTTCTAAACTATGGCAAGAATTTAGGGTTTTATTCAGAATGACTATGAAATCCACTTTGAGAAAAAGAAAAATATGTTGTGATTTAAAATTTTAAAACAGTGCTCTTCAATAGTGCTTTTGATTCTATTCTGTTTAAAAGACAGTGTTCCCTGCTTTTCATAGCTAATCTCTCAGAAGGGGAAAACTTATTCCTACTTTGTAGGCTGCGTGCTCCTCTGAAACCTGTTTGTCACGATGCTCCTGCTGGTGTTTGCATAACCAGTGGCACACTTCTAGCATCCCAGCAACACAAAGCTGCCACAGGCCACCAAACTGAGAAACAAGTGAGGAGAGTCAGGAAGATTCAAACCACCTGCTGATTCAAATAAAATCTTTCCAGATAGATTGCAACTGAAGAAAACAAAAAATCTTCACACAAAAGGACCAATAGAGAACATTGAGATAAATGGAGAAAAGTTTTCATTTGTCAAAGATTTCATTTTCTTTGGTCCGCAATCAATGCCCAGGCAAAAAAGTCAAATGACATATTGCTTTAGGAAAATCTACTACACAAGACCTCTATGAAATGCCAATATGATCATTGTTGCTGGGTTCTCAAGCTGCTTTTATCTTCTTTGTCCTTGTTTCCTGTTTCCTCTCTGTATACAGAAGCTAAGATTTATGAAGATAGCAACTGATATAAAAATGATCTAGGTAACAAAAAGGGAGGGTGAAGGAAATGGAAAGTCAACAACAATGTGTACAAGAAGGAAGAAAATGTTCCAGTACTGACTGTCAAGTTGATTGAACTATCAAATTAAATGATGTGGTCACTACAGCTCAATTTGATTCATTTAAAATAATTAATTAAAATAGTTAAAACAAATAAATTTTTTAAATGCAGAAGATCTAGGCTGTCACCAAGGATTAAGGTATGCCTGACTTAGGCCAAGTTATTTTCACTGGCCTCATAGGCATATGCAAGTTGGACAATTAATTAAAAAGACTGAAGGGGAAGTTCAACCTTCAAATTAGAGTGTTGGTGAAGAATACTGAATGTGCCTTGTTTCATTCTGATGTACATAGTGTTGCTTTTAGTCAGAAACAAATCAATGGGACCAAACAACAGCGACAACAGCCAGAAGAATAAACTAATGTATCTAGAAAGAGGTGTTTTTAAGAAGGGAAAGAACTAAAAATCATATCAATGGGTGCCCACCTTCCTGATACGATCAATGAAGACAAACGTGTGCATAAGCAAATGTGGTAAAGAAAGCTGATGGTGCCCAGCTATCAAAAGATATAACATCTGGGGTCTTAAAGGCTCAAAGATAAACAAGTGGCCATCTAGCTCAGAACCAACAAAGCCCACATGGAAGAAGCTCACCAGCCTGTGTGACCATGAGCTGTCGAAGGGATCAGGTATCCAGCATCAAGGAACAAAAAATCATATCATTGAAAATGTGGGTGAGTGCAGAATGGAGGTTCACAGCCCACTGGTAGTCAACTGACACCCCTTACTGAAGGGTTGTAGGGAGGAGATGAACGAGGCAGGGTGCAGGGTAGCAACGATGAAACATATAACTTTCCTCTTGTTCTTAAATACTTCCTCCCCAGTCCCCACTATGAAGATCCCAATTCTACCTTACAAATCTGGCTAGACCAACTTGTTGAAATTTTTCAACCGGTGTTCTATGAAGCCTGGTTGGAGCCTGGTTTTTGACTAATTCTTTCATTTCAGTTTGAAATGCTTCCTGCTACTGCAGGATCTTGATAGTTTACTTCTTCCTGAAAGGGTGACATGTCAACTACTTCTTTGGGGTACAAAGCCTGCGAATTCTTTTCACTCAATACCAGAAGCAAAAGCCTAGTCAAAGGGGAATTGTGAAACATATATTCAATTGCTCATATACAAGTTCAGCTTGAAGCTGACGAAAATAATAATAAGTCTAAGAGATCCAAAATATGACCTTGAGTATACCCTGTCTAAATATCAAAAGCCTCTTAAGGACAAGATTACATGCACTGAACACTAATATCAAAGACCTTGTGGTAGTTATATAGTCTGGTATCACAAGTGGGATGTGAGAGGATTAAGAGTGAAGGAGTGGAGTCATTTGGTCATTGGATCAATTGGGTCATAGTCAATGAAACCTCTGTGTGGGCACGGCCTTCACCTGAGAATTCTGGAACATTCAGGATTTCCTCCTTGGAGGCAAGAGACATTTCTCTCTCCCTGGGCCCACTTTCTTGGAGATTCTACTGACAAGGCTGACTCCCTGCAAGGCATCCCTAATGAAAAGCCACAGGGACCTACTCTGATGCAGCCAGAACCCTGGCCCTGGAGATCCCATATGGAGACTTCTTCCAGGGTTAAGATGCTTACAATGCCACTAGATCCACAAGACCTCCGACCCACTGCCCTGTGATCTTCCTCCATTTGGTGTCATTGCATGTGTCTTTTGAGTTTGAAGAGGAATGTATAGACTGGTATCAAGCATATATGGGTTTGGTCTAGACTGGGTTGGGATGTTTTCTCAATATACAATTACCCTTTATATAAAACTCTCTCTAATACACACACGAGTGTCTATGAATTTGTTTCTCTTGTCCACCCAGACTAATGAACTATAGGATGACACCAAGAACATTAAACATGAAGAAAGCAAAAGTTGATCACAAAACCATAAAAGAAAGGAAAGGGATCAAAGTGGATGAACGTGCTCTTCATTGTGGAGTATGCAAGGCAAACAGAAATGAAAGAGCTGAACAGAAAAAGGCAAAGGGTAACTAAAGAAGACAAAGTAAAAGGAATGAAATATTTAAAGTCCTAGATTTAGAAACCCAAAAGGGAATAACATACTCAGCATGTCTTAAACTGAAAAAAAACCAAAGAGACTACTATAATAATTCCAATTAAAATCATTGTAATAAAATAGGGATAGTATAAAAGGAATGGGATGGGAGGAGACAAATAAATTAGAATAGGATGTTTTGGTATATATCATAAGAGGTAGCTAAATTGGGAATATATAAATTAAAGGTCAATAATATATATGACATGTTATATTGTAGCTATTATTTTGTTCAGTACTGAAAAGAGTGGATTTATGGTGAAAATGAAGAATTCAGGAGGAACAGAGCAGATATAGAGGAGAATTAGACATGTACTTTGCACTTCCGTGATAAGGTTTTTTGTGTGTGTGTGTCAACATGGCACCTATAAAAACATATGGGTAGAGTTTAGCCTGTCAATCAAGTTGCAGCTTGATGACTCTCTTTGAACCAAGATAATGTCTTTCTGGCAAGCCAGGCTGGAACATGGGAGCCCTCTGATGTGGCCCCCACCATTGGATTCACAAGACTTTGCACCCACCCGCCTGTGATCTTCCTGCATTCTGCATCATTACACGTGGCTCTGTGAGTCTGCAGAGGGACTAATGGACTAGTATAGGACTTATGGACTTGAGTTGGACTGGCGCGGATGTTTTCTCCATGTATAACTGCTTCTTGATATAAAGCACTTTGGGTGTCACAGGATTTGTTTCTCTAGTCAACCACGCCGAACACAACTTAAGTGTGAAGTAAATTCTAAACATATCTAAACTAAGATGAAAAATAATGTTAGGGATATGCATCTGTAGGTAAGGTTATACGTGTAACAAGAGAGACAAAATTAAATTATATTTGAGATTTGATAGCCATAATAGATATGGATATAAGACTACTATGTGTAGTAATCTAGGTTTTCAAAAAAGACCCAAATTGTTGTGAGTTCTGGAGCATTCTAAAATTTAGATATCTGATAGATGTAGAATTACCAGCAATGGAGTCTGTGTTAGGCAGGGTTCGCTAGAGGGAAGAAAAAAAAACCAAGACACTTATGAATAGATACATAGATGACAGTGAGATAGATTTACACAGCAGGAAGGAATAACAGTTAATTAGTCCACAGAGCAGTACAGAGGGCTCATTTCAACTCACTTTTGGGGATGAGTTAATATACTGGAAGTCCTTCAATCCTAGAGGGCTGCTGGGTCCAAAGTCAAAGAAGCAGACAGCTGAGTCTTCCTTTGATCAATACAGGCAATCCACCCACAGGCAGCAAACAAGGCAGGTCATCAACAGTCAGCAGCTCAAGAGTGAACTCAATCAATGCAAGACAACAGGATCTACCCGCCTCAAGCTCAAGTGATATACAGACCAGCAACGTGGCAAAGCAGGTCTGGAAAGAACCTCAAACTCTAGTGACAGGATCCGCAGGTTGGCTGTCCCAGAGGTAGGATAGTTTACAAATTGAGGCACAGAACTAGCTAAAGCAGCCGCACACTGGGCCCATCACCAGCAAGGGGGAGAGGGTGTGGGCAGCTCTTGCCTAGCCACTTATCTCTTTGTCCTCCAATCAAACTGCGACCTTATTAATCCCACGTGTTCCTATTGGCCAGGTGGGCCCAATACACCTACCTATCACAGAGCCTCAGAGCAAGTCTCCTAAAAAGTAAGAGAAATCAGGAAAAGACATGAGGATACCAGTGCCCAAACTAGGAGCTGTTTCACAATAAGGAAGGTAGATTTTTTTTTGACTAAAGCAACATCTCTCAAACGATATATTTCAGGTGACGAGTTACAGGTGGTCGTCAGAGATCCTGAAGTAAATGTAGCTAGGTCCTTTCTTTTGATGATAACATATATATCATAATTAAGTATAATAAAAAGATAAGACATGTATATTAATCCATTGTTCATAAATAGGATCTGAGATTCCATTCTGAAATATTGTTAGTCTAAGTTTCTTCCTTTCGGTATATCTTGAAAATGAATGCTAGGATATGCCAGTCAAAATTTACTCCTGATTAATATCTTTATCTTATCCAGATTTCCAATATCAGCCTCACTCACACTACACATCTTTCACATGCTAATTATGTGTGCCTTCTGTAGTAGAAAACAATAAACACTTTAAAATATTGTATCTGTGACTACAATGTATGTCCCATTACAATTCATCTGACCCCGAGACTGACTTTTTACAATATTATTTCTCTTTGCTTTCATGTAGTTATGTAATTTATATTTTATATTAAAATCTCTAAAGTTTTTCTCAAATATGGTCACATTGACCTTTAAACATCTTGATGAAATAGGCCAGCCAAGTAACATGATCACTGCCTTATAACTGATAAAAATAAGCTTCAAGGTCAGAAAGATAGTAAATGAAAACTGAAGTTAGAATGGGAAGGGGGGTGCGGGGCGGGTTCTTAAGTCCTAAGCACTTTACTGTGTCAAATATGCTCCAGGTAAATGGGAAATCAAAGTCCACGTTTGCTCTACTTTCTCCTAAATGACCAGGAGATATGATTTGGGACCGATTCTCATTCTACATCACTTATTGACCCCACAAATATGATGCAATTCACATTATTTGAAACTACAAAGGCAACAATAATTCATTAAATAAAACATGTCTGTGTTTCAATGTGCATGTTGTCGTTGTTAGGTGCTCTTATGTGGCTTATGACTCATAGGATTGCTATGTATGAGCCAGAGAAAGAAACTGTGCTGGGTCTGACAACAGCCTCACCACCCTTGCTTGGATTTTTTGAAGGCAAAAAGTGTTATAAATGCATTGGTCTTATGTCTATCATTTCCCTTCAAGGTAAGTCTCAAATTAAAACAAAAACAAAACACATGGTCAGTAACATATTTCTAAAAACAAATCTCTCTACAACTACCTATCTAATTTGTTTTTCAAGAAGTTAATAAATCGTGATCTTTGTGCGTATGGCTAAGCACAATGGATAGAAATGAATTGGATATGATATTAATAAAGAGCTAGAATAATTTAAAGATTAGAAGAATGAAAAGCTTATAGAATAGTCGCTATATTTGGCAGAAGGACATATTTGCATATATATTTCATTATTCTCCTCCACGTCCAAAATGTTAGCACTTAATTTACATTATTTTTCTCACTGTTGACTTTTTCATAACATGTAAAAATGGCATATGACAAAATCTCTATGTGGAAAACAATATTTATCTATATGTATATTCACCACGTTAGGCAGCATTTAAAATGTTTACGGATTTCTCTTGAATATGATTTTCTTACTATAGCTTTCATTTTTAAATGTCAAAACATCAAAAGCAGTTAGCATGACTATAGGTATTTTACCTAGAGATATGGAAAGTGTCTTTTATATACCACAGTTTTAAATGCATGTTTGTACCACTTAAGACAACTTTATATAAATATTTTCATTTATCTTCTTACCTTTGACTACATTTATTCTCAATTCTACTTGCCTTCATATCTCTGAGAATCCATTTTACACATGTTTTTGAAGACAAATAAACCAATGTTTTAGATACAAAACTCACTGCCATTGAGCCCATTCTGGCTCAGAGCAATCCCCTGAGACAAGGTGTCTGAGATTGTCAAACTTGTGGGTTTCTCAGATTGTCATTCTTTACAGGAGGACAAAGTGCTGCTTTGCTCCCACCAAGTTGCTGATGGTTGGAGCTACTGACCTGTGGTTAGCAGCCCAACGTGTAACCACTGTCCCATCTTGGCTCCTTCAAATCCACAACAGAGAATTTTGAGGTAAATTTTGTATTCGTACCATGGCTCTGTAAGGATAGTCAATCATTTCAGTAATATTTTAAAGTTCTACATGCAGCTTAGACTGAAGGCACAGTGAATTTCATTGAGTATAGGAAGTTAAAAGGCCTGGAATCAAAACTTAACTTGGGAAGAGATCAGGGTCTCTGATTGCAGGAGGCTTCGTATCAGCCACCAAGTCATCGTCCTACATGGGAAACGAATCAATGGTGATGTGATTTGTTTAATAGATTTTGAACAAATGGTCTAATGATACCTTCTTCTGGACTTGCTTCTGAAAGGCAAAATAGAGCAGTTTTGTGGACATTCTTTCCTTATAATAGAAATATTGTAACATACTTCTGGGAAAAACAGATGAAACGTACATATTTATTTTTAGAGAGCAAAATCAATTGAAATATTAATCCAATTATCTGGCATTTATTGCATATATATTTTTATCAAATCATTCCTTAAATTATATCGTATGAGGGGACTTCTTGGGGCGGGGCGCGGGAAAAAAAAAAAAAGTTCAGAAATGGAGTTAGATTTATAAATAATTGTACACTATTCCATATGTGTGTTTTTCTAGAACGTTGTTAAGCTCAGTGACTTAAGCATCTTGCTCATCTGTAGTGTTGTTCTTGTTCGGTGCCACCAAGTCAGCTCCAGCTCACCGTGATCATACGAGCAATACTGAGAAGCGTTAACGGGTCCTCAGCCTTCTCACTACTCTTGCTATGTCTGAGTCCATGTTGCAGCCACTGTAGTAATCCATCTCCTTCCGGGTCCTCCTCTTCTTCTTCGAAGTATGTGTATTAGCTTCTATTAGTTGCTATCACAACAAAAACAAGGAAATACAGCATGATGGCTAATATTGAAACCTTACTCCACAGCAGGCAATTAGCTTAGTTATTAAGTGCTTAGTTATCACAGAAATATTATAAGTGACTGAATTTAGCACACAGAAATTTATTTTCTCACAATTTAAGAACCTAGAAGCCAAAATTCATGGTGTTAGATCCAGAGCATGCTTTTCCCTATCTGCTCGGGTGTCAGGTCCTTATCTCTTTTAGAGTCTATTCCTGGTGCTCTTCGTCTCGCGTTCCCCTATTTGCTTGTTCAATTTCAGAGAGGTCAACTCCAAACACATGGTATAGTAATCCTATCTCGTTAATATAGTAAAGACAACATATTCTCAAATGAGATTATAAGTATAGGCATAGAAGCTAACATTTAGAACACATAAAACTTCCCACCCTTGGATCCTAAAAATTCACATTCTTGCCACATGTTAAGACCCATTCAGCCCTTCATACTATCCCAAACCAACTCTAGATCCAAAATCTCATTTTTTAAGTCATCTAGTAGAAAGATGTGCCACCATTTCAAATTTTTCATCATGGTATAAAACTCCTCTTCATGTGTGAAGTCTAGACCACAAGTTATGTGTTGCCAAAGTGAAGTGGTAGAACGGGTATCTTCCACCAAACATTTGCCATAATTCAGACAAGTACATTGATACTGGTAGGCATTTCGATTTAAAATAGGAAAATTACAGGGAAAGAAGAGATAGAGGGCACCGCCCATGTCCAAACACCAATGGAACACTTTCCATTAGTTCCCAAGTCTTTCAAAGAGTCCTCTCATCTTCCGACCATTTTGTCAATGGGTCCCACTCTTGAAATTCTGGGTGTTGGCCCCACTTTCTGGATTCTGAGTAGGGCCCCTAGACCCCCTGGAATAACAACTCTGCTCCCTTGACTCTGACATTCTCCTAGTCCATCTGAGGGGCAACCCCACTTGCTGGACCCAGCAGACGCCTTTCTTCAGTCTTTTGGGTGTAGCACCCTAAACTTCTCAGCTTTGGGTAGCAATGCTGCAACCTGACAGCACTGGTGACCTGAAAGCCCACATTCGTGAACATCACAGTTAGACCTGACTCTTGAATCTAGGAGGCTGTGGTCCTTTGAGACCCAGGAGACTACAACTCCACCATTTCAGAATTAGGGCACAACTTTATCCTTGGAAACTGGGAGAGACCTGCTTCCCAGATTCCCTCTAAATAGGTATATTGCTCTCTGTACTTCCCCTTATCTTCTTCTTCTTAGAACACAGACTAGCTCTGGTGGCCTGTCTCTGCCTGCAGAATTCCAACAAGGAAACAGCGCTACCTCCTTTGGTTCTTCTTCTGTTTGGAGCCATCGAAAAGTATGTGTTTTGGTTTTATGTTTGGTTGTTTGCAACAGTCGGTTGGACCCATCAAAGCTTAGTTTTAATAAAATATTGTGTAGCCACAGCCACAATGGACATTTTAGGAATTATGTTATAGGACAAACAACAGAATTTTCCAAATCTTTAAGTTTTGTTTTCATTTCGCATGGTTCCTTTTCAAGTGTACCTCCTTCTTTCCCGAGTTACTAGTGGCAACGAGAATTCAGACGCTCCCTTTAAGATATTGCTCCATAATATCCATGGCTAAATATTCAAGGACATAATTTATAACTCGTATCTTCCACCAAGCATTTGCCATAATTCAGACAAGTACCTTGATACTGCGAAAAAACCATCACCGCTCTTCTACTGGCTAATCACATGCTCATTGTTTCCTATAAAAGTTCCCTTTGCTGGCGTCAGTCTGTCATTAGCACTACAAATCAATCCATTCTCCTATCCAGAGAGCCAGTATAAGTTAAAACCAACTGGATAGCGTATACCAACTAACATAGTATTTCAAATCTATTGTTATACTGTCCCAAAGCCAAGACATCGGTTCCATCAGAGATGCACAAGGTTCAGACTGCATGTCCCCAGGACACACTTGGCAAGCTTCTTGTTTTTAACCCGCTTTGAACTTCAATACTTGACCTTCCTAGCCTTGACTATAACCAAGTCCTCTCTGATATGCCTTGTGTGTATAGACTCTAACTACTGTTGTGCCTGAGGGAGGCGCCATTATATCACTTTACAGTTCGTCCAAGACTAGGTCAGGACCTCCTTCTACCCACTGAGCCCATAGGCCAGGAGTCCAGTTACAGATCTCTGCCTGCTGTGAGAACACGGAATGTGTGTGCCTCATACTGCTCAGTGAACTGATTGCCATTTTCCCTTTTAAAATATACAATTTACAAAATGATTTATTTACTTTATATCTGAGTTTCATCTTTCTCCTATCCTGTATTCCTTTTCAAGGGTAGGGGCAACCGTTTAAGCTACTTTCAATATTTGCTTTTATAATTTACTTTTATAAAGTGCATTGTGTGGCTGCTTTAGACCAAAGATTTTTGAATTTTTATTTATTCCTCGGGTTTATATTTTTAATTGCTAATAACTGTTTTGGTAATAATGTTCCATTTGTATTGCCTGGGTATTAACCAGTTTATACAGTAAAAGGCTGACCTTGAAAACCTCAAGACTGAAAAAATAACGGGAAAATGACTCCTTCGTGCAAAGTCAGCACTGAATGCTCTCGAGACCTTGCATTTGTGAGTTGATGAAAGTAATTAAAATCTGACCTTCTCGCCATAGGAAGAGAAAAAAGAGATTCCTCCATGTCTTTACGGTAATGTCAGGGCCTTGGTCAGTCGAAGATAAAGTGCTGCTAAGAAATAAAGCTGTTTTTACCTGACAATTCAACATCATTAAGAAGTAATAGGAACCAGGGATTCTTTCGATAGAACTTGTTTTGAAACAGTGAGAATGAAAATGTCTGCCTACAAAGGAAGTGTGCTTGCATGCCCTCTCCATGCTCCCTGGGTGCGGGATTCATTCATACTCTTGTACCAAACAGCTGAAGCTGCCCTGGGCTTTCCATGTCCCATAGAAGCAAAAACAAACAGAGAAACAAGCAAGCAAGAAGTCAAGACGGAGGACTATGGTCAGATTGATTTTAAGGTGGACGGGCAGGATAATTCTATGGCATGGTTTATGCTTAAGGAGCATCCTTAAACTATAGAAAACCACTGTGAATGACAGTGTTTGTCAATGAAACAGATCATATCAGGATTTGATGGGCAGCCAATCCATAAAACAGACCCACATGCATATTCACACCTGGGGGATAGAATGGATGTGGTATAGCTACATAGATGGAATATCTCTTTAAAAGAAAGCTTGCTACTTTACATTGGATTTCTACAAGAATACATTCAGTCAGTAAATGATCTCTTGGACCCACCGTGCTGATTATTGCTCCAAGAGAAGGTCCCACATTGAAATATATTGCAAAGAGGTCCCTTTATGAAGTCTCAAATAGAACAGAGCAAGGGAAGTAGATGAATCTGCCTGGTGAGGAAGGCCAGGGCTGTCTCAGCCAATGCCTTGTGCCTGAGGACACAGCTCTTTGCAGTACCAGGCAGAGCTGTGCAAAACCTCAGTGGAAGCCGATGGTGGAGACTCAGATGCATTCGGTGCCCACTGTTTACCAACGTCTCTACAAGCGCTGTGCTCAGAACCGACTCTCGTCCTCTGCTCCAGTGTCGTCTGCTGTTCTTTCACCTGACCCTTACCATTCCTTTACTGAACATGCAGTAACTGCGGAATGTGTACAATCATATCCATTTTTTTGGTTTGGTTTGTTTTTTTACCGGTGGGATATTTTGAGCAGCATTAAGTTCAGATGGAGGTTGGGGAGGAGGGTCCTGGTTATGAACACATGTCCTTTTTCTGTTAGTAGCAAACTAACTTAGTTCTTTATATGCTACAAAGATTTTTTTTTTTTTGCTCTCACTTTGTAACAAAAATCATGGGCATTCCAAAATCTTGAATAACTTGCTCAGTTGCAGAATTTTAATGTGTTTCCTTTCTCATTGTAAAACCAAGGAGGATTTTATAATTATGTTTGCAGTTGTCCGTGTAGGGCAATGTGTCCTTAAGTCAGGGTCAATTTCTCTAACACAATGGAATCCTCATTTTCCTTCAAGTCAAACGTTGTTATTTAAATAAACGTCTTAAAAATACATGTGTGTCAGTATGTATAATGTCTGAAAATATTCTAAAGGGTCAGCAGCTGCCTGATTTCACAGGTATCTAGTCTCTTCTTATAGCACCTTTATGTGATATTAAGTTTGATCTTCTGTCTGCCCTACTTCAGAAAGTTCCATCATCCAGGTCTCATACAGGTTAACCCAAGTAAGTCCATTCTCAGAAATAAAGAGCTGACCTTTTTTTCCTACCAAAACTGCATGTTCACAATCTATTTTGTGTCTTCAAGTTAAATGGAGAAGGTCTAGATGCCAAAGGGAACATTAAATAGACTAATAACTAATTTCCATTTTAGGCCAATGGGACTGGCATCATTTCCTAAGAGGACCGGAGCCCTCTGCTTCTTTAAGATTTCTTCACATAGTTCAGGATGGCATTTCCATGAGACAGGGACTACTCTAAATGAAGAAAGACAAGCTAGATTTAACCATGACACCACTAGGGCCCCTTCCCATCTACAGGATTGTGATAATCTATTAAGGATAACATTTTCCTAATCTAGTCTGCTTCCAATGATTTAATAGTCCCTTTTATTCTATGAATTTCTCCTAAATTTCATACTACTAAAAAAGTCCATTTTCTCTGAAGCATCCCTCAGGGGCAGCCACTCCCATCCATTTTCAATGCAATATTTTTTATTTGCACACATTTACATTGTAATTAATCTTATGAAAAAGGCCCTATGTTTACAATTCAATTCAGAGTCTCCAGTATGTTTACATATTAGAATTTATAATAATACATTCAAATTTTTATAATAGTCGATTTTCCCAAATTTCAGATGCCGACTTGGTTCATCATCAAAAGGGTGTTTTTCACTCAACCTTTGGTTAGCAGAAACTTCCAGGAGAATCTCTTTCCAGTCCTTGTTATTCTAAAAAAGTGGTGTCTGTGTGGATGATTTCTAGCTACATGGAGGGGAAGTGCAGTTTCCAGAAAAGCAGATGAATTAGAGATCAGGCAGGTGATAGTTCCTCCCCTCCTCCTTGCTGGTTCAGTAGATGGATGACAGATAAATCAGCAAGTGTTACATTTTACACCGGGCTGTCTCCTCTCAATCCATTTGAATTCATATTTGTTATAAGAAGAGCTATGGTTACCAGGAGGTGACAGTACGTGGCTCAAAGACAAAGCCACCACATTGATTTCTCCACTCAAAATCTCATCAGGGGAAGAAAGAGACACCCAACTGACTAACAGATTGCAAAAAGAAAAGGTCAAGGAATTTTCTAGCTTACAGTTTTGTGCATTTTTTCTCTTTGGAAGTATCGTGGTATTTTTTGTGTTTGTTCCAGCAAAGCTATTTTTCCCCAGGTTGTGTTTTGTTTTCCTAGTGCCAGTTTTTCTTTCCCCCATGAAAATTAAGGAATTCTCCTCTGATAAAGAGATGAAAAGTTTTGCCAGAGATATCTAATCAGTTTTATTCCCATGCAGGTGCTGGATTTAAAAGGGACTTTTAAATCTTTTTCAGTTGTTAAGCCTCCCCAGGGTTAATTTAAAAGCCCACCTGGTGCATTTTCTGCAGAGCTCTAGCTGGGGCTGGAGTTCTCGTTTGCCCTCTAGTGCAGCTTGCCAATATGACATTGTTCATTGCTCACACCGCCTGCCTAGAGAGATTGCCCGTTTGATACACACACGGCATCCTCGTTGGTGCTTAGCAGCAACTCTCTGTCCGCGGCAGAACAGGTGCCCCAAAGTAGTGAAGTAATTAAGGAAAAGAAGAAAGACGATATGAAAGCGAAGGCCAGTGAAACACAGAGGAAGGAGGAGGGGGTGTTGATTACAACAGGTTTTTTGGCCACTCTTCATTTCCGAGAATAATGCTAAGAAGAAAAAAAATTAAATGAAAACCAAGAAATAGCTTCCTAGATCTGCGTATAAAAATGAAGGGTAAAAAGAGGATAAAGTTGGGACTGGGAAGTGTCTATCATTGTTGCTTTATGTGTCCTACGAAAGGGTTTCTTGCTTCGGTCTGTTTCAATCAAAACGGTTTCTTGAGCACATAAATGAAGCGGGGAGGGGGGGCTTTCTTTTAGGAATAAAAAAGTCACTGTCATACATGTGCATTGGGGGAATGAGGCTATTTTGCATACCGGGAAAGAAATGACTAATTACCACACATTGCTCTGTTCTTTAATTTTCACATCTGTCACATCATTCCTCCTGGATCAACAGTCTTCCTCTTAATGACAAAGTATGATTCAATGACAACTTCTTATTTTTTAATCAGTATTTTAAGAAAGAACAAAACTCTACTGTTGATTAAGGGAATATTTTTTGTCTCATTGTTTTTCAATCTTAATAATTTATGATCCTCTTGATAGCATCTCAAATTGTATTGATTTGAATAAAATGGGTTTATGTAATACAAAGGTCTTCAATAATACATTTAAAATTTTCATTACAAAAAATTATGCATGTATTTTATTTTTTAAATTTTGCACCAAAATAAACTTATAATAATTTATTATGAATCAGCTGGATTAGATATTGTGTGAAGAAAAAAGAAGTTTAAAGCATTTGTTTTATTTTGATATTCCCAGAGCCCTCACCCCTTCATAGTAGTCTAAGAACCTGATAAATGACTTACCATGTATCTTGAACTTGCAGTTGAGAAATAAAGACTAAACTTTGTATTTTCCTTCTTCATATTCAATTTATTACAAATTTGGAAGTCCGCTGAACTAATGCTAGAACAGTGAGTTGATCTGAGATAAAGTAATTAAACTACAGCATTGATCCTCTATAGTTCCTCATTTACTAAATACTCAGTGTACAGGTGGTAAGAAAAATAGACTAAAAATAATTCAGGAGAATTATAGCTATAATTTTAAATACTTGGTTAATTTGATCAGGAGTCAATTATAAATGATACTCAACACATCTTAAATACACAGTAAATACACAGAGGTGTGCTGTTTCTCAAATAAATTTTATCAATAGCAAGACCCATATTTTATTGCAGAAGACCAAGCTAAACATAATAGCAAGGATTGAAGTAATTTGGTATAATATTTCCTAGCTTAGGTTCTTAGCCTCTGAAGCTTGATTTCAATCAAACTTTCCTTTTAGAGAGAGCAATTGTATACATATTCATGAATGGGGTGGAGAATACAGGGGAAAATAATCACAACTTCCTAGGCATAACCCAGCACCCTGAGGGAATGCGTTTCTGTTCACGTACGAAGCTCAGAGGTGCCCGGAAAGGGGGTGAGCTAGAACTGAAGAGAGGTGGAATAACTGATGCTGTCTTGAGGATATTGACACAAAATGTGTATGAATTGTTGGATGTAAAACGGGTAAGTAAATGAGAAAGTAGTTTAATTCTAAAGAATCTAATTTGAGGGCTTCTTTTTTATTATTAGTTGGGATTTAATACAGATATATCATTCCACATTTCAATCATGTCAATAAAATGTACAATTGTTACCACGATCAGTTTCCAAACATTCTTTCTCTGCAAGAACTCCTTGATGTCATCTCCAATTGACGGCATCTTAATCTAAGCACTCTTAACCCTGGAGGAGGACACTTCTCCCCACCCCCCACTGTACACTGAGTACAGCTTTATAGAGCAGTTCCGTTTTTCATTCAGCACATTCATATACATTTTGTTTTAGTCCACTGACTTCAATCCTCACAGAAAATCATCTCTTATACCATATCCTCCCTAAATTTCCTGTTTCCATTCTGCCCCCTTTCCTCCTCCTTCTGAACTTTGTCCTTAGGAAATTGCTGCCCTCTGAGTTTCAATTGGTTGATGGTTCTAAGGTGTGATTACATCACTAGTTTGGCAGTTCCCTTCTTAGACTTATCTGTTGCGTAGCTGAAAACGGAGCGGAGGGGTGAACTGTTTCCAGATCTGATGGTCGGCTAAGGGACACAATCTCAGGAGTTTCTCCAAACTCTGCCCTAATCAGTGAGCTTGGTATTTTTTTAATTTTTAAATTTTTTTTTTAGTTTTCTTCCATATTTGTCTCCTATTCTATGTAAGACCTTCTATTATTTCCAGAGCAGTCAGTAGTGGTAGATGGGAACCCATTAGTTCTTTTGGTGGTGGAAGCTCATGTTCCAGTTGCCATTGGCCTTTCTGTTTCCATGTGTCTTCAATTTTCATCACCGTCCCCCCTCCTGAGAGAGAAACCTCAATGGTTGCTCCTTACATGGCAGCTCATGAACTTTTAAGACCACATGCTCTTCACCAAAGTAGATTGTAGAACATTGATTTTGTGGACTTTGTTATGTCAATTGACCTGGATGTCAACTGGTACTATGGTCCTTAGCTCCAAAGCCTAGCAACTCTTAGCAGATACCTGTAGGTATTTGACTGTGTCTAACAAAGTTTTCATAGCTTTGCCTCAATATGCTGCATCACGGAGCCAAAGGATTATTTTGTGGGCAGCACTTCTGTACAGAGCACAACCGTTAGCATTACTCCCGGGCTCTGACCTTGCCATGCCATTAGCACCTTCTGCTTACATAGTGACAACCACGAATATCTCCAGATATTGAGAACTGCCTTCTGAAAGCAAAATCACATCCCCCCAGTTGAGAATCACTGATGGAAATCACTACCTTAGGGAATTTTAATAGGAAGAAACATAGTAACATTAACAAAGAGGCAGTGTCTTGAGTGAATGCCATGAACCACAGGCTTTACTAGGAACCTTGCTTTATTATCGCTAATCCTCAAAACAATCCTATGACACTCCATGCTAGTTATAAATAAGTAGTATAAGAAATGTGTTTCAATAACAGATCATAACTGGAAAAAGCAAGAAGTTCATCCAGGTCAAATAGATTCTGGAGACAGTATTTTCCACTACCTATTTTTAATAGCTGGTACTTATCAAACCCCTAGTAATAAATATTATGATGATTTCTAACCCTAAATGATAGGTCAGAGCCTGGTACAGTGTCATTTTGAAAGAGAGAAGACTATAAGCAATCGCAAGAGACTTATCTGAAGGAATACATAAATACAACCTGTAACATTCAGTCCTGATTATACCTCAATACATTAGTAATTTCCCAAAGGTTTCAGGTATAGTCTTAATAGAGAAAGGACAATCTCACTATTTAACTGATCCCATTTGCTGCAATGGAAATTAATGTAGGACATCCTTAGACTGCAAATAAATGATCAGTACCAAGGCTTAAAATAAAACATGATCCTAACATTCTTATGTAAAAATATTCCATCACCTCTACTTCATGACCCAGAATTTGGGATGTAAATAATTTACCATAATATAAGTGAGATATCACCTGGTTTGTGGGGATCTGAGATAAATTTAGGTTCAAAATGAGTGACAAAACCCATAATGAGATGCAGAAGGGAAAAGTAATTATAACCAAAGGAAGTGCATTTGCTTCCCGACTCCTCTTTTCTTTGACATTGCCATCTATTCTGTCACTTCCCCCACCACAAATGGCACAGTCTAGTCGATATTTGTACACCTGAACCCTGCCAGCCACCTTCGTAAGGGTCACCTTTGGTTAAGAAGATGTAGTAATTAAACCCACAACTGGAAGGATCATATAGGGACAAGTCGCAGATACACTTGTTTCTCATTTGTTTCTAGGATTGTTTTTGTAAACAATTTGGAATATGTAAATACTATGCACTCTTAGACTCTAAATCAAATACAGAATTATATAAAATATTTATTATTTGTTCATTAATTTGCTTACTAATTCATTAAAGCTTTACTGAGCAGCAATTATGGGCTGAACATGTCAAGTGATCATAGTGCAAAGGCAACTAAGACACAATTCCTGACCACAGACTATTGTATTCATTCAAAACTTCATATTTATCATACACTTGAACTGCATATTATTTTTCTAATCTTAACAGCAACCCAAAGTGAGAACATCATGGGTGATAAGAATTAATGTGCAGAGATCTACAGCAATGAGTCAATTTCCTATCATAACAGCCACTATTTCCTCTGTTTATAGGATAAACATCTTAATTTGGCAACTGAACCTGATTTGGCTCTGTCACCAAAATGTCTGTTGTGGGTAGTGACACAGGTAAAACAAAGATCAAATGTCACCAAATGCTAACACTATGATACAAGGCTCTTTCTAAAAGTGATAAGAATTATTTTATAATGCTTTTTCCCGGAGCAACCATCCATTAGTGTTAGGCTGATGCTTTGGGATATCAGTACAAAGAGATGAAGATGGCGAACATAAACTCAGAGAAAAGCATAACAAGTATTACTCACTCGGGCCTTGGAGATGGTGACAGCGACTTAAATGCTTCTTAGAATAGACACAGGGACATACATTCAAGCATACATGTTTATATATAATATGCACATATAAAATTTATGTTAAATTCTAATCAGGGTATTGCTGTTAACCCTTTCATTGCTCATTATTCACACCAACCACAGAGCAGGTAGAAGGAGGAGAGCAGTTGGCTCTGAATATCACAATTCATTTATTTAGCCCCTATTAAAGACAAGAAGAAGCATGCTAATACCCATATCATTGACTGTATAACTAAAAGGAAACTTAGTTAAGTATTCCATTTACTTATTTTTTAAAGATTTTAGCCATGAATACATATACTCAAACGGAATGATGAGAAGATAAATCTCCAGGAGACATAAGCAAATACAACCAAAACGCCAGTGCGCTAAGACAAGTGGTGCATCCTGCACGCATCAACAGAGCACCCGAGTCTCCCGGAGCACTCTTGGAATATGAATGAGTCTGGTTCGGAGGCCTCGCTCAGTAAGAGGAGACTGTGATGCCCGGAAAGGGGTGGGGTTCGCCAAGGTCATTCAGTAGGTCCATGCAAAGAGAGACGTAAGTCGGTATTTTTATGGTCCTTAACACTAATAGCAATATTTACTTACTTTAACCTATAGTTCTATGTGATTAGAGACTCTATTCTTATCTGATAACTGACTGGCAGGTTGTTCCTATCTGACTAGAGAACAAATGAGGCTTCTTAGAATTATAAGAATCTTCCACTTATATGTAATTCAGGTCCATAATTGTCCTAAATTTGCTACCCAAAGTAGAAGTAATCAATAGAAGATCCAGAAATATAACGAAGACCAGCAAGATCTCAGAATGTAGTTGTTTTTCCTTAGAATGTCTTATATAGGAGCTATTTTTAATTTTATAATTCTAGGGTTCTTTCCAACTGACATAAATACTAAAGTTATTCTCCCTCACATTCCTTAATTTCAAGAAATATGTTTTAACCTTCTTCATATCTGATTTATTTAAGCTTGGGGTTTGAATATAGACAAATTTCTAAAAGTGAAATTCAACATGTAGGATTGAATATAAAACTTGATTGACTCACTAGAAGCATGTCATTAGAGGAAGACATGAAATGCGTGAAAGGGGAGTTATATACAGGTATAACAAAAATTTTACTTTACACATTTTACTAATACAAAACCAAGTTTTCACATGAAAGAAATAACAATAGTTTTTACAACTTATTTTATAGGATATCAGTTAGCATTGGTATTTCTTAAAAAGTGAATTAAAAAGATAGCCACCTGCATATGTACATTCATGTCCAGGTATGAAAAGATTAGTATATGAGCCAAGGTGAATAGCATATGTCTTTCTATCTAGTGACATTCTATAGAATTATTAAATTCTGTAAACAGGGTTCATGTTAATCACTTTATTTGTCACCATTATGTTAGGAGACTGTTTTAGAGTCCCTCAGTAGAATAAATTCCAACTCACGCCAGCGGATGAAACCCTGACCAAATTCGCTACAAGCCAGGAAATACAGCTGTTTCAGACACATCACTAAACCTGGCAGGGAAATGATGCAAACGAGTTGTTTCCTTATATCCGAGAGGAAAAAATAAATATGAGGGAGACAGAGGAAAGAGTAAGGGAGGATAGAAGGGGGAGGGAGAGGAAAGAGAAAAGGCAATTAAGCTAATGCAAGTTGGGTGTCACAAGGTTATAGATATTTCAAGAGCTGAGCAATTTACCGTCTGGAAAAGGAGAAGAGCTCTAGCATAAAATGTCCCGCAGTTCAGATTTATTATGCTTTCAGTTGTGTTATATGTGATACAATTAGCAGGAGGTGCCAATAAGGCGTTCTCTCAAGGACATGGTCATCCCATGCCATCTGTTATTAATTGCATTGTCCTTTCTACATCCAGCTAGAGGGGAAAAAGTTCGCTGTGAAACACCTGCACATTCTCACTCCACGATGACGAGAATTTAAAAATACTTCAACAAAGAAGGAAGGATAGGTCAGAGCTCTAAACTGCCCACTTCGAGTTAGGGAAGAAAGAATAATATACAATGACTCCTGATGCAATAGACTGTTCAATTATGGAGATCGTTTTTCACTCATTATATTCTGCGACACTGATAGATTTTCACGGAAAATGATATAATACCCATATGAAAAATGGATCATCAGAAATGACTAGAAATGTTGTCACCTTCTCTAGGGCTCCGTTAGGATTCAAATGTTTTAATGGATTTTTATAAAACCTGGAAACAAAGATGATAAAAATGGACTATTCCCTCTTTTAGGTTTTGACATTTGGGTTGATTCAAATTAATCTTAAAAATCCATGTCGGGGAATTAATATCTTTATAAATATGCAAATGCTTTCTCCATTTGGCATGCATTTTCATAGATGCAATTCCAAAATCAGAATCTCTAAAGGACGCTCTTAAATACAAATCACTATTAAAATAATTTAAACTAATTTCTGAAACACTAACTTCCTTTTAACCATCTGCGTTTCCTGTTCCTGTCTCTGATTTCCGCTCTACTGGTGTCTTTGAAAGAGGCCGCTGCCCCAGCCAGTCCCCCAACACTAGCGGCAAAGCACCCCGGAATTTCACTGGAATGTATGGCCAATACATTCAAATGTTTGCTTAAAATCACGTTTCTCCCTTTTGAGGGGCTGAGGTCGGGGATTATTTTGAAAGAAATACACGCTATATAATCAATCCTGTCTTAGAAGAAGAACTACAAGAGTTATGTAACCTAACTAGCCATGGTTCACCTGTAAGTTAAAATACCTCCCTGGCCCGTGTATCTAGTTGTATTACATTCAACTAAATTATATTTACTAAAACTTGACAAGAGGACATAAAATCTTTTCAAACAATAGTCCTGGGCACTAATATGGGAAAAGAAACAGGGAAATATTATCTTTACAGACGATGGCAAACAGTAACTGAATTTAGAAATTGTTCTATGCCTGCAACACGTTTTTGTATTAGAAATCGGAGGTAAAATTAATTGCATGTATCAAGAAATCAAATAGTAAAGGGATTTGGTTCCTGTTGATCCTTTTTATTGCGAGCAGCAGTTCTCTCATCGGGACCCTCTGAAATGCTAACGTCTAAGGCTAACGTCTGTAGACAGGGCACACGTCTCCGTCTGAGCACATTGACTGGTCCTTTTGAGATATGTGTGAGATATGATGCCCTCGTCTGTAAATAAATCTATTTGCTGCATAATTAAAGTCATTTCTTACTTTTACAAACATGTAAAGTGATGGTTCTATTACTAAATTTATCCAAAGTTCTAGCATTGAGTATGCTACATTGATCCTGATGCCCGTAAGCTCCTGTTCTCATGATCTGTATTATAGGCATGTTTCATGGAACTGCACGCTCATACTGTTTATATTGTTATTTTTCTTCTTTCGGAGAGAGATTAACTTACTAGTATTAAAATACAATAAAGACAATTAAAATAAAATATGGCCTGCATGAACATATTGCTTGAGTAAGTAGCTATATTAAAGCTGTCGAAATAATGATTTCTAGTTGCATGCACCCTGCAACCATTGCTCAAACTATCAAAGTGCCAGGTTACCTTCCTGTCCTTTGCTTTGCTTTCTTCGATATATTCTGTTGCTCTTTGGTGCTACATTTAGCTGACAGTAGAGTCCACAAGTAACATTAATGTGAATGAGTACAGACTGAGTATGTTCTATCCTGGAGGAAGATCCACACTGGAATAATATGATAAACTGTTCTCTTAAGGACCTAGCTCCTAGATCCTTAGTCAACAACCTACCAGATCTTGGGATATGCACTGAACAGTTCATCTGAAAAAGAAGCGCTATTTTAGTCACTCGCCGCTCACTATGAGATAATAATATGCCAGGACTGTCAAAAATGCTAATGTAAACGTCAAGAGCTTTCACAGAGGTGGAGCAGACCCTTGACAAAAGCAAATTAAATATCTTTGCTTTTAACTATTCGTGGGTGACCAGAGAAGTACATGATATATATTCATTTAAATAGCAATAAAAAGACTTCCCTCATCCATGGGGATTAAGTGAAATAATATATGGAAAGCATCCAGTTTAGATCAAAATCTGATTTGGGGAAACCTGCCACCAGCAGGTCATCTAAATTTTACTTCAAAGGAAGTTTGAGTTTAATTTTCAGGGAATTTTTAATATCAAAGAGCTATCTTTCCAGAGTACATGGGTGAGTGTCATAATGCCCAGAAAGGGAAATAGAAACTAAGTGAGTGAAGGAAGCTCAGATTTGCTGGTCAGAAAAAAAAACAAACCCAAAAAACGGTTTATACTCTCATCTCTAGTGGATGAAATGTAAGTAGAAAGGTATTAGTAAACTTATATGAACACCACGTTCTTCACTTAGGAAATAATAGGGTGAAATTTGATTTTTGAAGGTTTCAGAGAAAAAGAGAACTGAAAGATCTTAAAGACCCTTCTCTGGGTGCGTGGCACCTTAGACATCCTTGTTGGCCTGGCGTAGTAGTAACGTAAGCATTGCTCTGAACAATCCACTGGCCCTTGCTTAGGTCGCCCTGAGGTCTCCAGTGTATTCTATCACAACATCAAGGAGACATTTGTAAATTAACATAATTGACTAATGGTTCTCATGAAAACAAAGTCAACGGAAAATAAATGAATGTGTTACCTGAACCATAGACTATATAGGAGTATGATATTTCCCAGGATGTTTAGTGTTGATACCATATTTAGAACAGAGAGCGTTACACCATTTTGTTGTGACTAGTTATTATGCTATGGAAGTGATGTCCAGGTATTCAGGCTAGCATCCATAAGAAAAATCTATTCGGATCTTATGTTCATTTAAGTAAAATATTTTTCCATACACACATGAGTTATTTTACAGAGTTAGAGTACTACCATATGGATAAGAAAATGCACTAAGTACATTATAATTCTAAATATGTATAATTCCCTTAAATCTTGCAAAGATACGTTGACTATTTTCTCCACACATTCATTAATTTATTGGGCACATACGAAGGAATAAAAAAATCCAAAGCTAGCTGAGTACTATGACAGATACTATTAAGACTTCTGTTAATCTTAAATAATATTTAGCATGCACTTGCAATGTACTCAGTAGGAGCCTAGTGGCAGAGTGGTTATGCACTGGGCTGCTAACCACCAGGTCAGCAGTTCAAAACTAGCAGTGGCTCCTGTGGAGACGAGTAAGACTTTCTATTCTAGTGAACAGTTCCAGTCTCAGAAACCACAGGAGCCGCTCCGCTCAGCAGAATTGCTCTGAGTGGGAATGAACTCGTTGGCAGTGAGATGCGCCTGCTAAGATTATAAACTAAAGGGTACATATGCCACTTTTAAAAACTCACAATATTCCTGATAGTAGCCCTGTGTTAAAAATGTTGAACTGGTCACGCAAAAAAATCAAGTGTGAGTATAATCTTGTCCAAAGCTAGAGTTTAGCTGATTGGGAAATCATATTTAAATATATATCTGAATATATATATATATATATATATATATATATATATATATATATATATATATATATATCTGAAAAGGAACAGTGATCTGACAGATCTTAAGAGAATGTACCCTTTCCCCTAGCCTTACCTACACTTAGGAAATCCTCACAGCTGGTTAATGTTTTCTTTTAAGTCCTGATTTTCCTTTTAGACATGTATGTGCTAAAGAAGCAACTTCAATGCTAACTGAAATCTGTGTTTACAAAACTTGCTTGTCAACAAAAAGGACACCTTTTCCAAAAGTCTCACACAAGGATGAGTTACAATTCAATTTGCCTGCCGAGCAGCCTTGTGTCTTTTGCTATATTTGGAATGCACTCACGTAATGGGATTCACTATGAACATTTAATAAACCGTGCGAAGTAATAGGTAAGACGTTAGGATGTCGTTTCAAGATGAGAGGAGTGAAGCTAAAAGAAAATAGATTTTAATTCAGCCTTTACTTAAGATGCTGGGTGAGTTCAGAGTCCTTTACTTTTCCTCTAGACCCATTGTTTTGTCTTTCTGGATACTTCACTTGGTTATTTCCCCTTTTCTGTAATAAGGAAGCTACCGCGCTTTCATGGTTCCCGCCCCCCATTGCATGGGATGTGGCGTGCAGACCTTTACGTTTACCCCAGCCACAATCTGTTTAAAAGTGGAGGCCAAATGGAAGCGCACTAGAAAAGAGAACTAATAAATAGTACCTGTGCCTGGAAAAAAATCAAGGACTTTATAAATATAAATTTTCTTTTTGCTATCCACTTTTGATGTTCTAAAACTCAAGAGAGTTTTGGAATAGACCTATTTATGTTTTACCTTTCCTTCCCCAAAGTAAAATGTAGGTCCCTAGGATGACTTTTTGGGATCAAGTTGAAGGTTGACAGCTGGTAAAGGATGATTTGAAAATTATCCCCACACCCCTGAGGTCAATGTCATTACCTGGGACTCAGAAAAACAGTTTTTGAAAGAAAAAATATTCTCTCTGGTATATCATAAGATTGTTTAAGGACAAAGTTAGACTAACATGGGAGCAGAAAGGAGATCAATCAGTCCATTAGCATAGAGTGGAGCAGGTGAAATAATGTGGCACAGTCAGCGTGCCACAAGGGGACGGGGGGATGACCTTTCTGTTAACACAGAATAGAGCAAGCGGCTAGACACCACCAACACACGGAGATGAGCAGAAAGGACATAGATCATGTCCCGAATCCTAACCTTAGCCATACACAAAACCCGAATCATAAACCCTGGCACACTAGCCCCTCCTTCTAACCTCCACAGGAATGCCAGCTTCCTGAATTGGAACACTGATTTCCCAAACAGATGTCATCCATTAGCCACTGGCCCCTACTGTCATCAATATTAATCAGCTAAAGTTAACATTAGCAAAACATATGCATCTTAAGGATGAACTTGTGGTACTATTTCATGAAGGACAATAATTAACAAATTCAAATAATTAGAGTGATATCAGCAAATCTGTTGTCAACTAAAATCATCTCTCTCTCTCTGTCTCTCTCTCTCTCTCTCTCAAAAAGATAAGGAACCTTGGTTTCATAAGTGTAGTATTGTCACTGAGAATTTATATGTTTGGTCCCAAATACATAGTAAATATATATTAAGCTTTTCTTTTTCTCAATAAGAAAAAGATATTTTTTTAGATTTGCAATTTCCGTTTTTGTTGCTACTGTAAAGAGGATCTCGAGTGCTAATTTGCTTGTGGATTTTATGGAAAGAAACTGGTTGGAGCTGTTGGCTGGGTGCAAGG
The DNA here is from genome assembly GCF_050624435.1 of Tenrec ecaudatus. Lineage (NCBI taxonomy): Eukaryota > Metazoa > Chordata > Mammalia > Afrosoricida > Tenrecidae > Tenrec > Tenrec ecaudatus. The sequence continues at coordinate 23,892,554 of NC_134539.1, read as the reverse complement.
CAGCTTACCAAAAGATTTCAGTTAAAGACCTGCCAACTCTGTGGGAGAAAGATGTAAGAAAGATGTAGCCTCTACTTCTATCAAGTTCACAGTTTTGAGAATCCCCTTGGGAGGTTCTGCCTTGCCCTACAGGGTTCCTATTGGTGAGAGTCGACTGAAAAGCAAAAAGGCAATGCGTTTTTATTATTTATTTACAGGCATTTCTAAAAACGGTAACAGGTCTATGACTGTGCGCATGACATTTGGTGATAATCTACATAGTGATTGGATTTTTCCTCTGCTTGAGTTGAACAACTAGCTACACATAAAGTATGTCCTGAATATTAAAACTAAAAGTCGTTTACTTAAGAAAAAAGAAAATAATGTGTATCCCACCCCCCAAAAAGAGAAAAGGTATATTTCTTACTTTGATATCAACATAGTCTGAATTTTGCCTTTCATCTCGTAAAATATGCCCGTGTCTACTTTACATTATCTCTCAAGTCCTCCAAATTATATGCTTTCCTTCTCTCCAGACCACCACATCTAACTCACGGACAGTTAAGCATCCACAGCACTTCCGTGGTCCCCGCGGCTAAGGACCATGCTAACCCCAGTAAATTCTTTCCTCCCATAATGCAACCTGAGTCACACCTGTTGCACTTCTCAGACCCACCCTGCATGAGCGAGGCTAAAGGAATGACTTGTCATCTGAAAAGGTAAAACATGCTGTGTAATCACAATTACATAACAAATATGTACCACATGGCTGACGTGTGCTGTACACATTAGGCTTCAGGGATACAAAAGCAAGGTGCTGTTGCTACGTACCATCGAGTCAGTTCATGCACGACAGTACAAAACATTGCCCTGTGCCATCCTCAGCATGGTTCGATGTTTGAACTCACTGATGTCACCACTGTATTAATCCATCCTGTTGAAGGTCGTCCTCGTTTTCACTCCCCCTCTCCTTTCCCAAGCACGCCGTTCTTCCCTAGGGACTGGTCTCTCCTGAAAACATGTCCAAGTACATGCGATGAAGTTTAGCCATCCTTGCCTGTAAGGAGCATTCTGCCGGACTTCTTCCAAGACAGATTTGTTGGTTCTTTTGGCAGTCCATGATACTTTCAATATTCTTCCCGATCCTAATTCAAATACATTGATTCAGTTTTAGTCTTCCTTATTCAATGTTCAACTTTCACATGCATATGAGATGATTGAAAATGCCATGGCTCAGGTCAGGTGCACCTTAGTCCTAAAAGTAACATCCTTGCTTTTCAATTCTTTAAGATGGTCTTGTGCAGCAATGTGTCTTTTGTCCTCGTGGAATACTGGGTACACATAGCATCTGCCTTTACAGGGCTTCACTTCTGTGGGCAGAGTACATGTCAAATGATGCTCTACTATCTGCCCCACAGACAATCACTTCTATATCCCGCACCTGTGAGGGATAATATGAAAAGGAGCTGCTTTGATATAGAAGTTTGATCAAGGTTTGTATCATTGGAAGCAGAAAGAAGGAAATTAGTTAACATCTCAGAATGAAAAATGATCACTTCAGAAGGTACTGATCACATAATGTGCGTCCGTCTGAATTCCTCCAGGCACAGAAAAATCTGCAGCGATGAGAACAAACTGTTGAGAGAAAATGAAGGTCAAGGTATAAGAAAAAGAACAGCGTGGGCTCGTTGGTTTTGCTTCCATGGTGACGTGTCGGGCCTCCCATGGTTTTCACTTATGCTGAAAACGCAGCCTCAATTACCAGAGTGATAATTGAGAACTGGCTTTATCCATACGCATTACAAGAGTCATTAAGAATGGGCACTGTCACAGTATGCTAGTAATACTAATTATGTTCCTCTGTGTACAGCAAAAGCTATCTGTAAAGTGTATCCCGGACATCCTTGTCTGTAAGTGGCCTTTTCTAGAAAGAAAGCAGGCACATCATGGTGCTGGTACTGCTTGCTCAAGACAATGGGACCTTAACTCTGTTTCTGTCTGGAAAGTAATTCACTTTCAAGTTAGGAGCATGGTTGAGAAGGAAAATGAAAACATGGGGAGATGCAATATTTTATCATTTCATTGCACTCGTGCCAATGTACTCTCGAATCCTGAGACAGTCTCCTTTGTAAACATGTATGATATGTATCCAATAGATCATCTACATCCCATTGATTACATGGTTACTTTTACTTCCTTTTCCCTGGGGATAAATACTTAAGAAAGGTATGATTTCTCTAAAGCATTTGTACTAGCTCTTAAATATGTTTTTTAAATCATTTTATTGGGGGCTCATACAACTCTTGTCACAAAGCATACATACATACATACATACATACATACATACATACATACATACATTGTGTCAAGCACATTTGTACATTTGTTGCCCTCATCATCCTCAAAACATTTGCTTTCCAGTTGAGCCCTTGATATTAGCTCCTCATTTTTACCCCTCCTCCCCATCACCCCCCCTCTCATGAACCCTAGATAATTTATAAATCTTAAATATGTTTTAACAAACATGTGCCCATAAGGGCTTATTTTATAGCTCATGCTAGATTATATGTACATTAGTCAAAGAGCTTAAATCAAATCATGATTCTGAAGGTCTTTTAAAGCAATAGTGAGTAAAATAATGTTAACTCCTATCTTTTCTGATAAGTAGAAACTCATTTTCCCCATGTCCTTCTAAAAGTCCAAGATTTTAAAAGGCTAAAAAATTAAATCTTAGGAAACAACCAAGAAAAATATGTAATTTTGCCTCTTTTTTCCATATATTTCTGAACCTATAACACTTGTATAAATTTTTCAAAATGCAAGTAAACAGAGCTTCATTACAGCATACTTTTCAAGATGATGGTTAACTATTTCCTGTAAAAGAAGCGATTAACTTTGTTGAATCAAGAGATCTGAAAGATCACCTTCATTTTCACCAGGACATTATTTTAAAGTCATAGAAAAGAAAAAAATACTTCATTACTCTCCTTCTTTCTTGGTTAGAGAGAATTATCACTTCAAAATACTTAGCAGTAGGGAGACTACTTTGAGTTGTATACCTTAGAAGAGGACAAAGAAGAATTCCCTATGAAGACTTAAGTGTGATCAACCTCCTGAGTTGAGAAGTTAAGTTAAGAATAAGACTATTAAAACTTAATGGTTTAAACAATTGTCCATCTGTTCATGTCACCCTGCCAGATCAACAGAATAGTCTTGCCTGCTTCTATCTCTTCCCTCCTCTGATATTGTTGTCTTTAAGATTGAAAACACAAAAACCTGTCAAACAGGTGTTTCAGTATCGTACGAGCATGAATTTTGAAGGATCCATACGATTATTCATTCCTCAACAAGTATTTAATGAGTGATGAATGACTGATCTGTACACCAGGAACTGCCAGCAGATGAACAAACCCGTTTTGGAAGAAGAAAAGAAGTACAGCCAGAATGCTCCTCAGAAGTGAGAACGGTGAAGCGTTCACCTCATGAACCTAGGACGTGTGATCAAGAGAGACTGGTTCTTGTAGAAGGACATCATGTTTGGTGAAGTAGACGGTCAGCGGAAAAAGAAGACCCGCAATGCGATGGCTAACACAGAGTTTGGAAGAGTGGGCTCACAGATAGCACATCCTTTGAGAATGGTCAGGAAGGGCAGTGTTTCAGTGTCTAGTATAAAGAGTAGTTATTAGGTGAAACTCGGTGGTTTCTGATGTTGGAGAAGACGAAAAGAGGAAAGTAGCATGGAGTGACAGAAGAGCAATCAACTCCATCAAGGTTTAGTTACAACCAGAATACTACTTAGCAGGGAGCGTGGCAAGCTTCCGCTCTTGTCATTTGAATGTGTTCCCAGGAGAGACCATCTTTGGCAAAGGAAAGGGTCAGATAAAAGAGGAAAACTCTCAAGTCTATGGGTCAACACAGTGGCTAAAACAAGGGGCTTAATCATCACAACAATCAGGAGGATGGGGCTGCGAGGTTCCCTGCGGTTGTACACAGGGGCTCTAAGATTCAGAACCCCCGATGTTGGTACCTAACAACAAACACGACTCATTCAATGCCAGCCCCAAGGCCAGATGCCGGGTCTAGGATGATGAATGAGCTAGTCCATGATCCTCTCTCCATGGAGATTTGGTCGGGATAGCGCAGTCAACAAATGATACTCCCAGTTACACATGAGCGGTGCCCACACATATTCATCTCATCTCCCTTCCCCGAGTTGACGCAATGACAATAAATTACTATCAACCCAAGAGTAGAAAAAAGCAAAATATAAAGCAACAGCCACGTTATTTTGCGGGGAGGATCTAGCTGCTCTAAAAGAACAGAGGAAATAACACAAATGCCTGTGAGGCCTAGGGAGAGATGGTGAAGTCAAGGAGGGGATTTGTTCCACAGAATCTCTGATATGTTCCATAATTCATAGAACCGATACAGACAAAGCAAATGTAAGCTTAGGACATAAGAGTGCCCTCTGAATTTGTACAGAGAGAAATCAAATCTATCAAGTCTCCTCTCCCAGTGTTCTAGATTATGACACACTTAAAATACTTGGTCCATGATTTTGACTCAGCATTAGAAGAAAAGTAAATGAATAAACAATGTTCATAATGAAGAATTAAGATGATAAAATTAATGCAAATTATTTTAGAGGTTTCAAATTCATCCATATCTCAATATAGGTGAAGTTCCTAACCTCATCAACCTTTTCAATATTGCCCCTTTGGCCAGACCCCATTTGGCATCAGTTTTATGGTCCAAATCTATCACACTAGATTACTCCTTTAACTTGGCGACATTTCTCACTACATAGATCACTGGCCCAAGCTAATGCCCTTAGCATTACATCCTGACTCCATGTCCTCACTGTATCCTACAATCTCTTCTTCCACACTCGAATGGAATTTGGCTTTGGTTGTCTGCATCCTTAAACATTTCCATAAATTAAAAAATATACTTAAACTTCACAAATGCAGTTAATTCTTATTTTATTGCACTTCTCAGATTGTTTAATTCACCTTGAGCACATCCTTATTGTTATTGAGATTACTTATCTCATTAGCATGTATGGAACCACATTCTTATGTCTTTGATGAAAATAGTTCATAGGCTCCCTCACAATTGCCAGACAATAAAGTGACTCAAGAAAGCCAAGAAAGAAGAGTCGATGTAACCTTGCATATGTGGCAAACAAAGTAAGAGGTTATATATTTTTATATTTTCTCTTATTTAAGAATATGACTGTGATGTATCATGATTCTATTTATAACTAATCAACGGAGCACTAAGACTATTACATGAGAAGTAGTTAACATTTCTGCCTGGGTTCAGTCCTAGAAAAACTAGAAGAGCACATGGAAATGGTGACATTGAGGAAATGCGATCTCAGTATATCAACTTTGGATTTAATATTTTTAAGTGACTATCAAATCCCCCTTTCATAAGGAAGTAAATGCATGAGTTTGAGATTATGGTCATGTTTATAAATGAATAACTTATATGATTGTGCATGTAATGTATGGAATGTGTACATTAATACAATCAATTCAAAAGAATTTTCCAAACTGAATTACAAACCTCAGTTTAACATTATACAGTCTAAATTAACTTGATGGAAGTCTGTTTGGACTGTTTTATTTATGTACATTGCATAAATATAGTATTTATGATGTGACTATTTTACTTCTCCACATTATATCCTATAGATATTATTTCATGTGCATGCAAAGTGTTATGTGTACAAATGCTTACAGAAGCATTATATGTGATAGCTCAAAAATGGAAAAAACACAAATGTCCATCAGTATTAAAACATGTCATTGCATTATCTAGTCCATATCCATAAATAGTGTGATATACAATAATGACAATTGGTTGTAGCGATTCAAAACAATACAAACAAATATAGAAAATATTGCTGAGAAAAATAAGCCATTACCTCCCCAACAAAAAATTCTTATCCCAATTACATACTACCCCAAACTAGGCCAAAAAATAATCAGTAGAGTTTTTATAGATGTATGTTTCAGTCGTAAAACTATGTGTCAGAAAAAGAAACAGTATATTAATTGTTTAAAAAATCACAGTGCAATTACCTTTTAAGGGGTTAGAAAGAGATTGGAAGGAGGAACAATGGAGACTTTATATAGCTGAAAATGTTTAATTTCTTGGCTTAGAGGTTATTTGGTGGTTAAATTAGGAATCATTTATTTTTCTGTACCTTTTGGTGGGATTTGGCGGTTTGTTTGTTTTGTATTTTGCAAGCTCTAAGAAGTTACAAAATATGATCTCTGCTTAACTTTTTCTCTTATATACACAAAAAGGACTAAAAAAAGGAGAGTTGATATTATTAATTAATATCTAAATAGACATTACTATATACATCTAAATCTTTTTAATCAGAAAAGCCAAAATATTATCATCTTTGTTAATTCCAACATGGGACTAAGTAAGTCTTCTGTGGCAGTGTGTCCATTTTTTTCTTGTGGCAAACACCAAGAGCAATTATTCCAAATTGTAGTGGTATTATTCCTCCAAAACATGAAAATACATAAATTATTACTCCTGTGAATGTCAACATATGCTATATTTTTCTGGCCCATAGAATTACTCTCAAGAAAAGGCATGGTTGCTCTATACATCAAACAAGGGAGAAAATAACTCATTTGTACCAAAAGTGCACATTGCCTGAAGAAACTTCCATTAAGAGGGTGTATATTTCGTAGTGACTGAGTAGATTCGGAATCCATTCCTTCATGGATGAGTAAAATAATATGCCCTAAATTACCTGCTGAATGTAGTCATATTATTTTATTTAGTTCTAGTGAAAAGTAGAAAGGAAGAAATGTTTGAGACGTATTTCTACTACATACAAGAAAAACAAATCCTATTAAGGAATATCGATACCAGATTTTTATTTTCTTACATTTTCTTTATCATCCAAGAGAAGACTTTTTTACATTTTGAAATATACCAAGCACAGGATAGTGGTTTGTAGAATTGTTTCTAGATTTCTAAAAGCAAACAACCACATGGTCAAGTGGGTGATAGATTTGCAACAAATGCATTTACTTAAAAAAGAAATCACACAAATTAATGAAAACTTAGAGCAATTCATTTGTCATTGAGAAATGCGAACTAATGCCATGAATTAAGATGCTTGTTTAAGTATTTAAATTAACCTAATGTGAATATATCCATAGTTTAACAAATGAGCTAAAATTCTTTGGTTTTTATTTGTGTGTTGTTTGTTGTTGTTGGAGGCTAATGAGTCGCTTCTGATCACAGCGACCCTGTATACAACCGAAGAAAACACGCCCAATCCTAAACCATCCTTACAACTGTTCTTAAATTCTAGTCCATTTTTGAATCCACTGTGTCCATCCATCACATCGAGAGCCTTTCGGATGTTTGCTGCCCCTTCACTGTACCAAGCATGATGTCCTTCTCCAGAGACTGTTCTCTCCGAATAGCATGTTATGTAGGGACTTGTAAAAGCAGAAAACTGACCTCATAGTTAAAATGAACATGCTGCTAAAAACATGAGAGTTTCCAGTTGCTTTTGACGTAGGCGAGTACCCCAGGTGGTGTCGTGGGTTACACGTTGGGCTACTAAACCTAAGATTAGTAGTTATAACCTACCAGTCACTCGTTGGGAGAATATGAAGCTCTCTGTTCTAGTAAAAATGAGCCTCTGAAACCTTAGGACACAATTTTAGTCTGTCCTATGTGCTGCCCAAGCCCTCTCAAAAGTGTTGGAACGCAAAGACGAAAGTGTACATAACACAAACCATGGCATTTCCAAATGCTTCGTCTGCCTGTGAAAATGGTCTCACATGCCTGTGAAAATCGGACAACGATTAAGGAAGACTCAACAAAACGATATATTTGCATTATGATGTTGGCTACGGATAATGAATGTGCCATGGACCGCCAAAAGAACAAACAAATCTGTTTTAGAAAAAGTACAACCAGAATGCTCCTCTGAAATGAAGAAGGCAAACTTCATCGTAGATACTTTGCACTTATTATCAGGAGAGAATTCCCCCGATAATGATAGCATGCTTGTTAAAGTAGAAGGTCCCTGGAAAAGAGAAAGATCCTCAGTGCAGTGGATCATCACAGTGATTGCAGCAATGAGCTGCGTCAACACGATGTGGAGGATGGTGCGCGACCTGGCAGTGTTTCCTCTTGTAGGGAGGGTCTCTATGAGCAGATTGGCCCAAAGGCAATGTGAGTTTGACCTGTAAGAGGGGAGATAAACTCTTGCTCAACATACACATCACTTGTGTTTTAATTCATCTTAACTTGTAGATCTTAGGATGTTACAACCAAGAATGTGTTATAATCATAGAATGTGGATTATAATCGGCATTCTTAGTATTAAAATCACACAGACAAATGTTTTACTTTGATCTCGTATATAAAATTACTAGGCAATTAATCAACAGGCATTTAAGGGTAGCAATTATCTCTGCTTAAGTAAATAAACATATCATTTAAATAAATACGCAACTATATGTACAAACAGACATATATTTTTACATTTTTTGTTTTCAACGTCACATTATAATTTGGGTGAAAGTTTAAAGAACAATTTAATGTTTTTTTTAGAAATTCAGAGAATTAGTATTGTGTGACAATGTGTGCAATTCCCACACTGTAACATCATTGTTCCTTTTCCCTCTATTTCTCATTTTACTAAATATTCTGTGTATTATATGATATACTACAATTGACTTCATTAACTTATCAGCTAGAGATGGTAAGAAATTTGCCTGATTAAACATAATATACCCAACTAGAAGTAATTCAATGAAAATTAACTTCTCTTAGTAAGTTAGGAAGAAAACCTCCACTAAATGATGAATATTTTCTTAACTAAAATTATTATTCTTAGTAATTGGCAGTGTTGTATGAAAATGGGGATTTAATATGTAACCAATTAGCAAAAAAATTAAGTCAATTACCAAACACAATTTTCCATGTTAAACATTAATTAAATTCTGGAGTAATTTTAATAAATTTAATATAGAAACAGTGAATTAAAAGAAAGGGTCAATTTAACCTATTAATCAAAATAGTGTTTATCATTTTATACATCTACATTTTATCATAAAATGCTGTTCATGGACAATTATTTAGTTTTCATTTTAAGACTTAATTTAATATTTAGAGTTCTAATTATATTGCATGCATCAGAAAAAGAAATTGTTTATAATTAACATTTAGCTGACACATGACTAAGTGTTATATGAGATAATATGGTAAAAGAAGATTATTAAAGACTAGAGTGACACTCACTGAAATAAAAATGGATCTTTCCAGCTAAAGAATAACCTGAAAGACTTGTTTAAACCAGTGTAAGAGCTAAAGATTATGTTTGGGGAATAATGTTTATGAATGTAACCTCATGTATACCTACCTGTATATAATGTGAAACTACAAATTTAACTATATTCACTCAGAAAATAGGCTCCCAAGCAGGCATACAAAGATTTTACACTGGGTTGGTTCAGACTATGAGATACTGAGGAGTTTCAATAGTGGAACCTCACCAGGAGGTTTCTACCTTAATGGGATTCTAGAAAGAATTAATGAACTTGGAAATGTCTAGAAACTTCCAAGTTCATATTTCCTGGAGCCTTGGTGGTGCTATCAGAGAAGCACTGGATTTAAAACCACAAGGTTGGTGGTTCAAACCCACCAGTCAATCCAAGATAGACAAAATTGGACCATTTGCTCTTATAAAGATTTACATTCGGAAACCTTAGAGATAATCACTAAGTCCAAATTAACTGGATAGTAGTATTTTGGGTTAGTTTGGATTTTTTCTTAATTTTTATTTGCTAAATTGGGGATACAAACTATGCATTGATGAGTCTACTGTTCTGCACAAGTTCAATTGATTGGTTCAGGGAAATGCTTTGCTTTCCCACTCAGCAAAGCAGGTGTTATTGGAGGAAAACTTGAACAAGGCAGACATAAATAAGCCTATTGTATGACTTTGAAAAGTGATCATTTTACATATGGGGAAATATAGCAAACATATAGTAAGTAGAAAACATAAAGAGAAATACAAACATAATCAGAAATAGCAAAAATAAATGAGAAGTGTATACCTTTATACCATCTTTGCTTATACAGTAACACAAGTAATAGAACTGTTGACCTCAAAGCAATATAATTTAGTAAATGGATTCCAGACTATTGTTACGTCGTCACCATGAGAATTCCATTGCGTCTATGACCCTAGGGTACAGAAAGATGAATTCATTACCAAGCTGATGATTTTTGACAAAAAGGAATCTGAAGCTCTGTGGTATGAGAATAAGCTACCAGAGGACGTGACAGGCAGCATCTCACAACTGCACAATTCAATAACTTTGGCACCAGATGAATGAAAGAGTCAGACCTTTTGGAATAGAAGTTTGGGTTTTAGGTTTTGGAAACATTCACATTTCACTTTAAACACACAATGATCTCAATATTCCCTAGCAACCTTATTGTTTTAAACCTAATGCCACTTTTCCTTTAAATTTGTAGTAATGAGTTGACTTTTAGCAGAGTTGAACCACATTAGATCATGCTATTGCTTCTCCAAGGAGATGAGTTACTCATCATTGTTTTCAGAATAATAAGGGAAAAATAACTCATTGATGTAAGGCAAGTAGGGACACTGTGGCTATTTTCTTAGATGCAGTGTTAGCTCATTAATACTGATATAAGATAATTACTACAAATATGGTTAGATGCTGTTGAGTCAGTTCCAATCCACAGCGACATTACGCACAACAGATTGGAAAAGGCGTCTTGTTCCAGTCCTCACCATTTTCCTTATGTTGAGCCCATTGCTTCCGCTACAGTGGCAATCCATTGGACTGTGGGACTTCCTAACTCTGCCCCTACTTTACCAAGCCTGGTGTCTTCTCCCGGGACTGACGTCTGATGACACCACGTCCAAAGTATGTGAGACAAAGTCTTGCCATCCTTGTCTCTAAGGAGCACTTTAGGGAGACTTCTTCCAAGACAGTTCGTGATACTTTCAATATTCCAGCACCACAATTCAAATGCATCAACTCTCTTCAGTCTTCCTGATTTAATGCCCACCTTTCACATACACATCAGACCATTAAAATATAATGACTTGAGTCAGGCGTACCTTAGTCCTCCAATTATCACCCTCGCTTTGCAATATTACCAACAGGTGGCTTTAAAAAACAGAAAAAAATTTCTGACAATTTTTGAGTTTAGAAGTCTGCATTCAGGACACCAGCTGTAGAGGAAGGCTATGTCAACTCTAAGGGGAAATTTTTATTTCAACTTGGCAATTTTCACATGGTATCTGTCTTCTTTAACCCATTTTTTGCTTACATGTCTTTGCGCCTAGATCACACCTTTTAATTCAGTTGACTAGGCCTCTTCTGATAGGGCCTTATTTACATAACAAAAAATGTATTCCCAAAGGAGATTATGGTCACTAGGTATAGGAATTAGGATTCCAACACTTATTTTGAAGAGACACAATGTAATCTGTAACCTATGCTAATCAACAACATTCGATCACCATACAATACTAATTGTACTATGTTCTACCAGACAATATTACTTCACATGTTTAGAGCTAGGAATTAAAATGTGATTGAGATCTGACCGATTTGACATAGAAGAACATAAGATATTGAGTGGAATATGTGTGACCATTAGTATTTTTTTTAATTAGTTAACAGTGAGTATTTATGCTGAATAAATTTTTACTTAGTGATCAAAATATACTGGGTACTTTTAAAATAACTATAACTTAATTTGTGGAATTTAAGAAATGAGTTTGAGGTGAACAGATATTAGTAGAGCATCACAAACATCACGCTGGTAATTTATTAATGATGACTGCTGAATGTAAAATAAATACAAAATTACTAGACAACATCAACAGCCAAGTACAATGAGTGGATCCTGAATTACAAACTATTTACTTCTCAAAAGTGTGTTTGTACTTTGAGACTTTGTTTCATGTTCCAATTTTTAAATATGTATGGAAGATTATACTTTTCTATTAAACATCCTCTAGTTTTCTCTCAGGTAAGTTATTTAACTCGTTGCTTTTCCTTTCTTTGTGTTATATTTTCTGTTTCAATTGCTTTTACATATTTACATATGTTTTTAAAGACACAAAAAAGCATTTAAAATTTATCTAAATTTCATATTTTTATTATCAGATGCATTTATAAATTATGTAAACTTGCCAGCTACAATTAGGAAGAAAATATAGATTTTTCTTGTATTAAAACTTTATTAAGATTACAGTTTACTAAGATAAAGCTTGCCAAAAAATTTTTAAATTATGCCAATAGATATTATAGAAATTCTGAGGGACTTATATATAAAATACAAAAGTGACCTTAAATGGAATTTGATTGTATATTCTCTCTATAAGTTAACAGAGTGATTATTATCACAGCCATTTCAGCTATGCTTGAGTAGAATAGTACAACCCTACGCTTAGCTGTTCCTTAGAGGATAAGTGTTGATTTTAAAAATGTACCCCTACAACCAAATTTGGCCCCCAAAAACGGTCAAGCCAATGGAGAATTGTATGGCAGGGAAATGATCTACAAAGCACCACACTGGCCTTTTTCACCCAAAGTCCACTCTCAGTGAGACATTGCTAACCCATCGTGATTCTATGTGAGATCGTCAGTTTTTACAGTCGCAGGTAGCTTCAGCTTCCTCCCACAGAGACACTGGGGGTTTTGAAGCCCCAGCCCCTCGTCTTTGGCAGTCCAGTGCATGTCCAACAGTGCCGCCTTGGCTCCTAGTTAAGAAAAAAAAATTTTTTTCTTTATCTCATGATCTCAAGGATCTAAGCCTCTAATTTTTCTAAAAGATTTAGGTTTTATATTGACTTGAATGGTGTCTGATCTCATTTTCTTCCTATGGGAATGCCATTGCCCCCAAAAAACTTTACTGAAAAGATTACTATTCCCCATTGCTCGACTGGGCCAATGCTGAAATAAAGTGTCTCCCAAAGCATGCGTCTCTAATCTAGAGAAAAACAACGGAGAAGCAACGGGAACGAGAAGGCCCTCAAGGGGATGAATCGACACAGGAGCTCCGATAGTGGGCTCAAACCTAGGAACCCTGGCGAGGAAGGCACAGACCAGGCAGTGTGCTCCTCCATTGTCTGCACACCGTCCCCTTGCATCAGAACAGACTCACTGGGCATCAAACAACAGTGACAAAGTCTACGCTTGTTATTCATTCCATTGATTTATTTGAATTATCGTGACAAAATCTGAATGTCTTAATCATAGTTTCCTTATGAGTCCTAGCTGCTAGGACCTAGCAGCTGCCAAGAAAAATGTTCCCTACCTGTTCTTCTTCCTATTTTTGGTCCACTTCATGACAATAACAACATAGGATGGTTCTTACATAAGGGCACTCCTAAAAAAATGCAGCCATGTAAAGCAGTATGTAACACAAACGTCTAGTTTCTGTGCCTCATTTTAAATTTTGAAATCCAAATTCAATGTTTTCTGATGTACAAAAAGAAAGACAAATCAACTTCTTTAATTTTCACTTTTCCTCTTGAAAAATTAGCAGTTGGTTTTCATGGACATTAAATTCCTTTCCTGATATGTAATATCCACGTAGACTTGTTTTTTCTTAGAAGCTCGCAACCAGTTCTCTCTATTGCTGTGGCCCTCTGTTCATCTCAAACTCCCATCATTTATTTATAATTATATCCAGCCCAATCTTTCCTTTTCCTCCATCCTCACACTTCTAATCCTCCTCCCTTCTGCTTCAGACAGAACTGATGTAATTTTAAGGCCTACTTGGTTCTTTAGCTTTTATCGTCCTTAAGCTTGCTGTAGAGGATAAATCACAGTTTTGTATGCCTTATGGCAGTGTGTCATTATAAAATATTTCATACCTGATGACCTTTGAGCATTTCCTATTCAAAGATTCATGAAAGCTTAGCATGAGGTATGTCTAATGATCCCTGTGTAAACACACTGAAAGCTCCCTCCTACAAAGGCACAGGCAGGTGGAAGACATATTTTCGACATTCTGTCTTCAATCTAAGCATCACTGGCAGTGCCTGACAGGTCTCATTTGCTAAATAAAGTACAATGTGTCAATTTGAAATAAATGTAAATTATCACCTTTCTTCCTTGTTAATTAAGGTCTGATTGATGCAATACAGACGTTTATTGAGAGTACAGTAAGAGAATGGCTTTTGTTGCAAAAACAAAACAAAGCAAAACAAAAACCCCCGCATATAAATCATAGTCCTGCCATTGAACTTTGGGTTGGAAAGGTTGCTTAGAAAGATTTGCTCAGCTGTAACTTGGACAGATGTTCACATCTTAGTCTCTTAATAAATGAATTCCAAAGAATCTGTTGTCAAAGACGCTGGTGCTTTCATGACCCACCATTCACCGCCAACGCATCCATGTTCTCTAGCAGCAACCCCACACGACGGGGGCCCCAGCCCGTGAGTTTCTGAGATCACAACTTTTTCTAGGAGTAGAAAGCCTCCTCTTTCCCCTGCAGAGTGGCTGGATTTGAATTCCTGGCCTTGTGGTTTGCACCCAAAATGTAAGCACTACACCTCCAAGGCTCCAGTACTGCTGAGACTAGCATTTAAGGTAAGAGTTAACAATGGAACAACCTGGCCCAGGATACTAGTGAAGGACCACATTTGAGGCTCAGGAATATTCAGGAAGTCGATCTAACTCAGCATGTATTCATGATAACTCAAAAATATTTTTTGCAGAATAGAAGGTGAATTTTCACTTGGTTCTCTTTACCTCAAGATTTAGAAAATAAAAAGATGATTAAAGGGAGAAAGGTTGCTGAATAGTATTCTATAGTAATCTAAATTAAATCTATTCTAGGACAATTATTACATGAGGAAACACACACCACTATACTGAAATATCCTTTTTTATTTGCTTTGAAATTCTGAAGGAGCTAACAATGTATAGATGATATGTCCTTGGGATCATGAAATTTTTAGAACTAAAAAAATGATGAAAATTTCCTATTCCACTTATTTAAGATTGGGAAAAATCATTTTCATAAACAATACAATTAATGAAGGGTATTTTCAGGTGTGGGTTATTTGCTTCCAGTCCCTCAAGTACAGTGCTCGATCACATTATTTTAAATGTCACCCTTTTTCAAGTTGTGTTCATATCTGCTCCTTTTCTAAACTAACACTGGTTGCATGCAGTTGGAAGTGTCTAGCTTTTCACCATGTTCACATCTGACTATAGGAGACTATTTGTAACCTTTATACAAAGTGGTTAACAAAGTGTTTCATTTATTAACAGTTACTTCTTGGCCAATGACGTGCATTTTGAAAACACAATAATTTCTTTTCAACTTCACAATAAACACGTTATTATTTTTTCCCTTTGTATTTCACATAATTCCTGGGAATTCCACATACTTATGAGGATGTAAGTAGCTTCCCTGCAGGTTAGTGGCAAAGTGCTCACCTGTTAATACAAAAGCAGGTGCTTCAAGCTGACAACCTTCGCCACAGGAGAAAGATGTGGCAATCTGCTTCCATTGAGGGTACAGCCGTGCTACAAGGAAAGACTAGCTCGACTCTGTCCTACATGGTCATGACTGGAATCCATGCGATGGTACTGTGCTCGCTGCGGTTGTAAGTACGTTCACTAGGCTTCAAAGTTTAGATAAGTAGAACGAGTGGCCCCATTTCAATTAGAATTGATCATTTCTCTAGGTAATGAGAAGATAAGGGATTCACTCATTCATTTCTTCATTCAGTGAATGTTGGTCGGTGTTATTGAGTAGTTTCCAACTCACAGAGGAGCTATGTGCCACAGCAGAACAAACGACTGTCCAATCCTGGGGCCTCTTCACAGCTGTAATTGTTTGCAGCAATCTGTCAATGGTAGAAAGTCACTGGCCACTCAGTGGGAGGACGATGAGGGCTTTCTGCTCCCTAAAGATTTACTGTCTGGGGACGCCTACAGAGAAGGACTCCAAGTGCAAGTCCATTCCATGAGAATGAGTTTGGTTTCAGTCAACACATAAAACTCACCACCATCAAGTAGACGTGGATCCGTACACAGAACTCCTATACTGGAATGATGTAAAAGGCTCTGTACTACTAGAAAATAACCAGTTACAATGTTGCACATTATTGAAAAATAAATTATATAATCTTCCATTGCCATATCAAACAAGTGCTTATTGCATCCCTTGTGTTCTTTCCCTCAAAGCAATCAAAAATGATCAGCACTGTATAGGTTCCACAGACAGGTGTGCATACATGTGACGGTGACCCTATGATGCACCCCACATGGAATGTAGTCACTTCTTGACAGGAGCAGAGGCAATGCTGGAGAAGAGGTCACGTTTAGAATCTCCCACACTTAGAAGCTGGCTCTCCTCCTGGATGGGCAGCAGACTCATTAAGTAAGAAAGTTGCTGGTGTCTTTAAATTATCAATAATAAATATGTTTAGGAGTAACAGAAATGTTATTCTGTATACCTAAACAGCTGTTTCTAAATTAGAGTTATTTTAATCCAAGAATATTTTAGATGGCTTAGAGACTGCTAGTCAAGAAGGAGCCTGCTTCTCTGACTGTAAAAGGCAATGATGAGGTGCTGACTTAATATTTGCTTCTACAATTTGTACAAGTAATGCATCAAGTGCATACCTCATTTTTTTCATTTATTATATTATTTAAACCCCCAAAACACTTTGTGAGGTAAGTAGCAGTAGTCACATTTTAACAATAATTATTACTAATGTTTAAAAAATGAACTAATTCCAGTTGACAGAGCGAGTGAGAAATGGAGGAACAGATATTTCAGGGTGTATTACTGCTGAAAATGTATGACCTGTGATTGTGGATGAAAAGCAAACCTTCTACAAGACTAAAGAAGATATCATATCCATTCCTTTCTTGCTTCTTCAACTCATACTTCCAAATATTTATTTGAAATCTAGTATAAGATTCCATGACCACTTGTCCTGAGGACAAAGAGGTGCACTGAAGAGGCAAGTAAGAAAGCATGCTATAAATTGTCAAGAAATGAAGTCAAAAGAGGAAAACAAAGATAAAATCCATGGTCTTAAAGTCTACCAATAGAGCTGAAAATTCCAGATTGTAAGTTTGAGACTGTCTCTTAGACAAAGAATGACAAAGGAATGTAGGGTCTTGTCTATTATACCAGGCTTCTTCTCAAATATGTGATTAACTTTTTAAAAGTTATAATTATTAATTAAAAAAATTATAAGTACCTGCTATATGATAAATACTTTTAAAAGAATATGAATACATGTCTATTTGTGGGAAAATGCATACTTTAATAATGAATTCAAAAGAAAGTTAGGGCTAATCTACAAGAAAGCATTGAGTTCTATTTCTAATAATGATAACAAAATAACTCATATGTGCATTACAACCAACTATCAAAAGAACATACCATGCAACATAGTCCTTTTTGTAGCCAGTGAACTTCAAAAAGAATAAAATGGTGACAATGCATCTTATTCTTCTGAAAAGGCGTATTATCCTTACCAGAGAGAAAATGAAGAAAGCGAAAAATGCAGTCTTGCTGAGTGAATGAAGCAAATATTGCAGTCCAGATAGCAGGCGCTGCTGAGGCTTGTGGTCAGGGTATTGGACAAGCAAGTTTGGCAGGACTGGGTAAAAGGGAAGACGTTATGAAGCTTATTGCAATTCATTTTCCAGTGTTAGTTATATATGTACAAGTTCAAACTACACAAACACACACATACACCACACAAATACAAATGTTTAAAAGAAAATTGTTAATACATTGGGAACTAAACAGTGGTACAGGGATTTCATAATGCTGGGTGACATGGAAGTCGTCACTCTGCAAATGTAAATAACCCTTGAGAATGTCTGGTGCCTTCAGATGTGACCTCAAAAGGCCAGATTTTAGAGATAAGGGCATGTGTTTTGAGTATGTGATGCATTGCTAATGAAGAGAAAAATAAAATAGACTTGTTTCATAAAGAAAAAATAAGAACAAAAACTCCTTACTTGCCAGGATAAAGAAGTGTTCCTATAAAGTAATTATTTTTCAAAACTAAATTTAAAATTTTTAAAGGATGATTATTCAGACAACTGACACCATGGGAAATTACAAAATACTAACTCCAGGCATGAAGTAGGAACAAGTACCTCAAGGTTAAGGAGAAAAGGAATCAAAAAAATCTAGACCTAAGATAACACATATGGGGTTAGGGTTAGGGTTAGGCTTAGGGTTAGGGTTAGGAAAAAAGAAAAAAAAAGAAAATGACAAAAAAGATAACACATATGTAAGAATTGTAAGAACATATGTGATACATATGTAAGGACATTATTAATATAATACTGTTCAAGGACATAAAGAAAGAAGTGCATTGTGTGTAGCTATATACATATACAATTAAAACATACATTTGATATATATTAAATATATTAAATTCATTTTTTAAACCAAGAACAAGAAGTCCAGAAATAATCTTGAATTTCCTGAGAAATACCAAGGTATTTCAGTGGAAAAAGAAAAGGTGTTTTTTTGTTTTGTGTTGTTTTATTGGGTCAAATTCTGGATGTCTGAAATGTTTAATGAAAAATACATATTTAGAAGGATAAAGTTTTGACTAAAACCTCAAATTAATTTGAGATAAATCAAAGAACTCAACTGAAAAACAAATTGTAGAATTACTAAATGACACTCTAGGGAGAGAATGCCTTAAAGGAGGCAATTTTTTAAACATAATTGAGAAAATACAGCTGAGAAATAATAGATTGTACATCACCAGTAATAAAAATGCCTATTAATTAAATAGAAGCAACAGTAAGTAAAAAGTTGACGCATGGATTTAGAGAAAAGATTGTAGCTCATATTTCTGATAAAATTACAACTCATTAAAAACATCAAAATCTCAGGAACAAAAATGACAAATGAATTATATTAACTGACACCTCACTAACAAAGATATAAAATGGCCAATGAAGACAATAAGAGATACTTAATATCATAAGCAGTCGGAATGTATAAATTACTATTATCACAAGGGTGGGGATGGTTGGAGAATTTGTAACTTTTCATTTCATTTATTTTATGCTTCTCAAACATTTTATTGTGAATTCAGCAAACGTTTACAGGTACATAATCGTTCTACATTCAACAATTCATATCCATTTTGCTTCATCTTATTTGTCGCAATGATCTCAACTTAGAATCGCTTACCCGATGTCCTCCCTTTGCTTCCTGTTTCCCTCCCTCCCTCTTTCCTAACCTTGCTGAAAGCTGTCTGTAGGTAAAAGCTGTCCTTTTGCGCTCGAGTGGTTGGTTATTCTAAGGTGTGAGCCCCTCACTAATGTTATTAATCCCCTTATTGATGTACAGTTTGCCTGGTAATTAAGGCAAGGAAATGTAAAACAAGGAAATACTGCTTTACGCTCATTGCTTAACATGATATATTTATTTTTAAAGGGAAAAGTACCAATAGAATAGAACTTCAAAAAAGCCAAGGAATGAAAATCATAGAGTTAAAGATAATGGGATTTTCCATGAACATTAGAAACAAACTGACAGGAAGAACTGTTACTACAGTAACAAGAGCAGATGGTGCCGACATATATTCTCCTGAGACTAAAAATCGAACAACTTTTGGAACTAGTATTTTTTTTGTAAACTTAGCTAAATGGTTATCCTGTGAACCTGAAATTTTCTCTTAAAGATTTCCTAAGAGAAATGAAAATATATGTCTCCAAAATGACTTATACAAATATTTACATCTGCTTAATTTGCAATAGTTACAAAAGAGAAACCAACTAAATATCTGTTGTAGAATAAATAATCTGCTTGAAGTTTATTAATGCAATTGAATACTACTCAGACAAAAAATGAACAAATAGCAAATGCAACAAAGTTTATAAATCCCGAGGATCTGTTAGAGCCCCCAATAAAATGACACATATACACACATACACATATCCCTAAAACATTAAATTCAGCTAAAAAAAACCCAGATGAAATAAAAGAGCAAGCCCTCTATAATTACATGTGCATAATGTTCAAAAACCAGTCAACACCAACCAATGACTGTAAATCAGGCCAATGTGCAACCTCGGGTGTGGATGCTATATTGACAGAAAAGGCACAAGAAAATCCTTTACAAAGACGGAAGTATTCTATGTCTCACTTGGGATGCAGTCACACATCCCTGTGCCTTAGCCCTCATGCCTGAATTACACACTTTGGCTGTGTGCACCTCGGTGGAAATTTTAAGACCCTTCCTTGGGTCTTTGTGAGACTAGTCACCACAACGCCAGGGGAAGGGCATTGCTAGCGGCTCTCTTAGAGCTTCTCAGTCCTGGGACTCCAACTGGAAGCCGCTCAGAGTGGGCTGCAGTCCCGCGGCCGTGCTGCGTTGCCTCTTCTTGTTTGCTTTAATTTTAATGTAAATTTAATCTCAATTAAAAAAAAAGAATTGCTAAGCTATGTGATAAAAATATACGTGTAGTAGGAATTCTATGGTAAGCGTTAAGTATTCAAAAATTCATAAAGAATAGAATAAGTTTTCCTGACAATATCTACAAAATACTTGGTTTTTTGAGGATCCCTTAAGTTACATGAGTTAAGGGTCCAGAAAAATCACAAGTGAAAACTGAGGCAAATATTTACCCCAAACACCAAGACAAAAAGCCAACCCCCCTGCTGTCGAGTCGATTCCAGCTCTAGTAACCCTGTACAATGGTGTCAAACCGCCTCCGCAGGCTTCAGAGAGGCAGCGCGTCAAGGATGTGGAGAACAGCCTCTTTCCCCATGGAGTAGTTGGCTGGTTTCAAAATGCTGACCTCAGGGTACCCAGCTCCACCACTGTTAGGGCTTCCACCTCAAACACTGGATCATATTTTATGTGAGTTCTTGTTTTGTCTGTTTTTTTATTTTTTAAAAAACCTGCATTAGGAAGAAGAAACGAATCTAAGGGATTGAAAATTACTCCTTGCTAAGGGAGCTTTTGCCTAAAGGTTCATCCCAGGCCATTGCTGGGCTATTCTCTCTAAGAGACCTTTCACACTTATTCCCGAAGCCGGGGAGTCTCAGCAATAAGTGGGACCAACATAGGGAGACTCTTACTGTCTGCAGAAGTGTGGGCTGAAACCACACAAGTAAGGTTGTTTTTAGCTGTCCCTGCCCATCGGTCTAACTAATATCAGTGAATAAATAACCAGTGGATTATAGCATGTAGTAGAACTGCCCCCCTGGGTTTCTAAGGTTGTCATCTTTATGGAAACCGACTATCACACCGTCCTCCCACAGAACAGTTGGTGGGTTTGTACCACCGATCATTTAGGGGAAATGCCAAGCACCTCACCACAGGACCATCCGTTTCTCCCAGTCTTTCTCACAACTGGGGATTTACTTGGTTTCACAAGAACCCTGGTAGGCCTTGCAATCCCCCTGTGGTACATGCATGCTTCTTACTACTTTGAACCATCTGCCCTCTCTTCATGGTTCCATATTAGCTTGACCGTTTGACTTGGCTTGGTCGATGGAATGGAGTAGACAAGAGAATCTGCCCGTTTTGAGCCTTAGCTTAAGAAGCCTCAAAGGTTTCCGCTGGATTTGATGCACTGGTCCCATTACCATAAGAACAGGCTTCACTACATGAACACAATTCAGTGCTTATACATTGCTAAACTTTCCAAGAATCCCTCTAAAGACGCGCTCTAGAAGAGCTGCCCAGCTGAAGCCCACACCAGCGAGCTACACTTTGGCTTCTGTAGCTTGAAGCAGAGCAGGAGACTAAATGGACATTCTTTAAAGGCATTTCGCTGTAGGTGGTCAGGTGGCAACGGCAGCCATACATGCATCCTTCCTAGGGATGAAGCAGGCATCCTTTTGTCCATCTTTTATAAAATGGAAATGTGTGATGCTTTGGCCATTTAATGAGCTGGATTAGAGATAGTGAGATGATACATGACTTAGAAAAGCAGGCAAGCGTACTATTTTAAGATATAGCTTACACTGTATTTATCTATTTTCTGAGGAATTATTGTAAATGGAATGACCTTCATTCACATCATAATATCTATTTGTATTCCTGGAGCCACACATGTAAAGTCAATCTTCCGGACACATTGGCTTAGACCATGCCACCCCAAACGCATCAAACGTTTTTGAGAAAAGTGTAATGGAGTGTGCATATCTGGTAGTTACATAATTTCATGTCAACAAATAGGGTGAAATGTAGGCTGTCATTCAGGTTACAACCAGGTGATGCCCCTTGTGGACATGTCTGCCTCGTAAAGGTATCCTAGGAACTTCCTCTCTCCCTTTGCCTTCACCTTTCTGTTCAGAAATGATGTGGAGACCTGCGTGAACCCTGGAGATGCATCCATTGGATCCACAAGACTTTGCACCCACCAGCAAGTGATCTTCCTACATTCTGCATCATTGCATGTAGCTGCAAGAGTCTGAATAGGGATTTATAGATTAGTATCAGGCTTATGGACTAGTATCAGACTTGTGGACTTGAAATGGACTGGGCTGGGATGTTTTCCTGATATAATACTATTTCTTGATACAAAGCTCTCTCATATACATATAAGAGTATGACTGGATTTATTTCCCTAGTCAAACTGGCCGAACACAGCACACTTCCTTTGGATCCTCATGGTGGCAAGAGGAGAGTCCCCTTAGCCATACCTCCGTGTGCAGACTCTTAAATTCATGAGTGAGATATTATGGACTATATTAACAATTATATCCCCATTATGGGTACCCTGAACCTGAAATAATGAAGTGTCTTCTGGATGTCTTTTGTTTGGGAACAAGGTATGCTAAATATACAGGAAAAAACATAATGTTTTTAAGCTCATGGATTCCAAGGCTCAGAAGTTCAAAGAGAGCATCAAAATGACTGGGTGTTTCCTACTGTTCCCCATATGACCTTAGGTGAAAACAGTCAAATGCTGGGTGACTCATAAAAGCAATGAATTATAAGCTTATGACTATATTTTCCTTCTGTCTCTTGAGAGAGCCTTAGTGAGCACAATTAGGAATGACAACAAGAGTGTCTCTACCTGGCCTATTCCGCTGCCGAGGACCTCCTTAAAACATGGTAGCATCTGCATAGTCAGGCTTCTCACATGTGGCTTAGGGCCACATGATTGATCGTTTCTATCAGCACAAAGCAGAATCTGAATACATTTTATGACTTAGATTTAGAAGTCACAGTATTTCTTGGAAGAAATGGCATGGGGACCATGTGTGACCTCCTACAGTTACACCTGGGGGAAGGAAAATCTAACGACACATCTGCCCATGAGTGATTCCTATGATGAAAAGATCAGACATGTCTCCACCCATCATCCTTAGCTGATCGTTCAGCACTCGGCTTCTCTGCGCGGTACAAGAATCCATTGAAATCATCACACAGAACTCGGACAACACTTCTGATGATGGGTGTGTATTATGGACGTGAATAGGTTACCATAAGTCAGGAACAGAAAAAGTTAAGGATAGAGTCCTTTTGCCCACAGCACTGCCACTCCAGCCATGCCAGCCGGAATCTCTCTCTCTGGTTCACAGCCTTTCGTGTGACCTCTTAGCACGGTCCAGCAAGTGTTACAAAGCTCCTTTCAAGATGATAAATCCCCAAAGGATACTTGGTTGAAGACACTCAGCTTTACGTGTTGGAGAGGCAGAAAAGCCCGCTTCTCTGTCTCTTCATCTCTACTGCTGCCATGGCAACCTTTTGTTGTGTGGCTCCTCTTTCTGCTTGTTGTGTGAATCTCTATCCCTGCCTCTGAGATGGCTTACTTTATACCCAGGAGCATGGCCAAATAGATCAACCCAGGAGCCCTTGTTGAAAATGACCCAGGGGCAACCTCTGACTTCCTCCAACTCCCAAGGCTCAGACATGCGTCCCACTTCTGACACCAAATGACAAGACAAATGCTGTGTCTGATCTCCTCCCCTACACAAGGGAGAAGCAAGATCACCAGCATCCGCATCAGCTGCCCACCAGCCAGCCTCATCGTTTCACACCAGCCGTCCCTCCCATTGATTCTCCACTGTCCATCTGGGTTCTACAATTCTTTGCAATGGTAATACGGAACTCACAAGTGTGCTGTGTATATTAGGAAAGCTAAATGGCAACAATTCATGTGAGACATGCTCAGGATTTCAGTCCGAACTGTTTCTTCTCCACTGTGGCCACAGACAGGCATCTCTCTGGCCCTCAGCCACTTGGGCCGGCCTCCGTCCTACTTGCACAATGCTACGAAGATCCTTTGGGATGTCAAAAAATTACCCATGGGAATATTACTTGGCTGTTAGCCTCGACTTGAAGACACTCAGCTCCAGCTCCAGCTCTGTAGGTCAGCAAACCCAGCTTCCCAATCAAGTGCCTTGGAAACACCCAACTCCGCAAACTTGCCTCCTTGCTCAGAA
Organism: Tenrec ecaudatus; assembly: GCF_050624435.1. Classification (NCBI taxonomy): domain Eukaryota; kingdom Metazoa; phylum Chordata; class Mammalia; order Afrosoricida; family Tenrecidae; genus Tenrec; species Tenrec ecaudatus. Next base: position 23,868,107 of record NC_134539.1, on the reverse strand, counting down.
CACTCAGCTTCACTGGCTCTGAGGCCTGGGACCTCCACCACTGTGCCTGGTGCTCGGCTCTGGTTCAGTTAGTATTGTGCCTCTGTGGTGCCAAAGCTCTCTTTGACTGAGCAGGTTGAAAATGCACAGATTCTGAAGACCAAACAATGTGCTCCACTTCTGACTCCTCTATCTTTCCGTGATATCCCCCCTCCTCTGGCCAAGCAGGATGGCAGTCACAATTACACGCTACTTACAATCATTCACAGCTACATGATCTAATCTGATAAGTATTTGCCCCAAGCTTCTTACCCAGACGTATTAGGGAAACAAAGAGCATCACATGGAAGTAACAAACGTTGCAGCTAAAAGAGTCATAGTAGATAAGTAACTCCATTGCCGTCCTGTACACATTATGTTTTAGTGCCCACCTAGTCATTTGTTGGGAGTTACAAATACTCTGGAAGGAATAATCATACCAAGAAATTTCACTTCATCCTGCATTTCCACTGGACTCTGAGGAAGACAAGTACATGCCTATTTTGAGAAAGCACCCATTTAGTGGCCAAAGTTCAGAGCCTTTGTTACCATGTTTGAAAAACCGCAGAGAAAACATGTCAGTAGATGGAAAAGAGAAGGGAAAAGGTTTCATTTTCTGGATAGAATTTCATAATCTGACACAATATAATGTACATGGTTGTACATTTTACCGCTGCCAATCCATTAGGATGAGAACAGAAACCTTGTCATACCTAGTCACTAAAATAACACCGGCACAAAGATCATTCCTACCATGTTGTAGGTGCACATTAAATGTTAGTGGAAGAAAAGAAAAGGAGAGAGAGAGAGAGAGAGAGAGAGAGAGAGAGAGAGGCAAGGAGTAAATGTTGTGCTGTCCACCCGGTCAGAAACAAAAAGATGAGCATTTTCCTTCATCACGGATGGACTCGATTTGATCCCAGACTTAAAATTTAGAGAGGATAAATATCAGCAAAAATACAACTTTACATGTCAGACTTCCTAAGGAGCGCCCACAGACAGACACATGGACCTACAACATATATTGTAGTTTTTTAGATCAAGCAGGCTGTTTGCCAATGGTTTGTTCCTTGCTATTTGGCTTTCTTTGTCCTCTTTATTCTTTAAAAGGACTTTGGGAGAACTATCTTCACCTAAGACTAGGGTTTTGATCTTGTTTAATTAAAAGAGAAGACATTTCGAGCATACACTGATGTGAGGAAATAGCTATCCAGTAATTCACTGAAGAAAACTTTTAATAACACAGAAAAGAGCAAGCACACAAACACATGGAATTACTTGTTTGCAGTGAACTCTGGAGAAAAGAAACTACAACAGAATCGCTAGTGCTGCCAATTTGACTGTCTGCCAAAAGTGGTGAGCTCTTGTTTTGAGTAGCCTGGCATTTTCTATAGCCTCCAGTGAGACTGTTAACATGCACTTTCGGCATAACTTTGCTTCTGACAAAGAGAATCAGAATTGAAGAAGAAGTAAAGTTCCTAAGTCTCCTAAGGATGTAGAGCAGGTAATGGTCCAGGGCTTCCAGTACTGTATGCACGGGGTAGTCACCTCTGCTTCATATCCCTTAGGAATTCTTCTACTGAAAAAAAAAATGTGTGTGTGTGTGTGTGTGTGTGTGTGTCACAACTTGTTGGCCATGAGCTGTGGTTTTGTTACCAGGGATTGCTGATGGTTAGGAAAGATATCATCTATTTCTTGCTTCAAAAATAAAGAAACAAAAACGCTTAGATGAAAATATGTTTATCTTAAATAAATATTTTGTGATGACAATAACAGAATTTTTCCAGGAAAGTGAAATTTTTATTACTTAATGGTATGCAACAGAAAATTTTTAAATTTAAATCTGAATGTTCATTCCCCACCCCCTAAACCCCAACCAGATCTACAAGAGTAAGAAGAGAATAAACAAATTCCAAATCTGAGACGAAGTCTTAGGTAATCTTAGATATGACGTCTCATTGAATGTGCTAGGTAACTGATCAGAGATCATATCCAAACTGTGGTGTTCACCAATATATGAAGGCACATAAAAAAGTATTGAAACAAATCACAGAAACCTTTAGTAAACAAAAATGCCAAAATGTGAAGTATAATTTCTCAACGTGTCCTCTAGTTAAGTCTATTCACTTCAGAAAACAGTGTTTCCATCTCTCCAATCTGTCCCCACAGAATGATTCAATTTTCACGATGTCAAAATGTCAGTTTTAGGAATCTCAAAGAACTCAAACCATATTATTTTCAATGTTCTTTCAGTTTTTAACACAAAAATAATGTGTAAAGGGGCAAGATCAAGGCTGTAGGGTGGATGGAATAAAGTCCCATAATAAAATTCTCATAGGATAGTCGATGTAATCCTTAAAGAATAAGCAAATACATCGTGACCATGCGGGGGGGGGGGGGGATCTTCTGCATAAATTCCCTGACCTCTTTTTATTAATGCAGCTTTCAATTCTCTTAGAATTTCATGATAAACTCTCCATTATTGTCCAGCATCCTTCTAGAAAATCTATACAAAGTAGTTTGGAGACCCCCCAAATAGTCACTAGAACCTTCTCAGCTAACCTCTCTGCTTTGAATTGAACTGGTCCATCAGATGCCCTGTAAAGCCACTGGTTTGATTAGAACTTGTTAAAGTCACTGAGCAGAGACTGCAGGAGATCTAGCGGCACTTTCCGATAAGGTCCGGACTGCCGAACACAAGGGGGGGGTGGTTCAACCCCACCAACGGCTCCTCAGAAGATCGATGGGGTTCTTCGCCCCAGGAAAGATGTCTAATCCCAGAAACGCTCCATAGGATTCCTAGGAGCTGAAATAAACTTTCTGGCAGCTAATCTATAAAGATATAGAGATTTGTGCATGTGCGTGCACGTGTGTGTGTGTGTGTTCTGGTTTCTGGACTAGAGCCCTAATAGCAATACCGTCCCCCTGTTTCACAGGGAGAGACGGCACGGATGCAGGAGCTCTGGATGAGGGTTTCGTCCATAGGGAGCTGCCACTGCCACAGCCAGAGGGAGAAGCATAAACATACCACAAACGGATATGGTCCTTCAAGCTGGACTTTTAAAATATATATTCTATTGGCAGCTCTAACAGCTCTTATCACCATCCATCCATCCATGTGTGTGTCCAGCACATTTGTAAATATATTGCCATCATCATTTTGAAAACATTTTCTTTCTACTTGAGCCCCTGATATCAGCTCCTCATTTTTTCCTTCCTCCGCCCTCCCTCTCTCATGAACCCTTGATAATTTATAACACCCCCGCCCCCCCTGCCCAGGTCTTACACCAATCGCTGTCTCCCTTCACCCAATTTTCTGTTGTCCATCCCCCTAGGATGCGGTATTATGGAGACCAGTGGTTCTCAACCTTCCTAATGCTGTGACCCTTTAATACAGATCCTCATATTGTGATGCCCCCATTAATTCCGTTGCTATTTCATAACTGTAATTTTGCTACTGCTATGAATCAGGAGACCCCTGTGAAAGGTCCGTTTGACCCCCAAAGGGTTCACAGCCCACAGGTTGAGAACCGCTGCTGTAGACCATTGTGATCAGTTACCCCTTTCTCCCTCACCCCCGTCCCCCATCCCCCATCCCCAACCCTGCTTTCCTTTCCCCTTCTGGTATATCTATTCTTATTATTGGTCCTGAGGGACATATCTCCTGGATTCCCTGTCTTGTGAGCTCTTATCTGTATCAGTGTACATCCTTTGGTCTAGCCAAATTTGTAAGGTAGAATTGAGGTCATGATAGTTGGGGGTTGGGGAGATGGAAGTAAGCATTGAAGAACTAGAGGAGAGTTGTGTGTTTAATTGGTGCTATACAGCACCTTGACTGGCTTGTCTCATCCTTATGACCCTTCTGTAAGGGAATGTCCAATTGTCTACAGTTGGGCTTTGGGTCTCCACTGTGTGAGCTCCCCCTCCCCACCACCGCCCTTTCACATTGGTATGATTTTTGTTCTGGGTCTTTGATGCCTGATACCTGATCCCATCAACACATCATGATCACACAGGTTGGTGTGCTTCTCCATATGGGCTTTATTGCTTCTCAGCTAGATGGCAACTTGTTTATTTTTAAGCCTTAAAGACCCCAGACGCTCTATCTTTTGATAGCCGGGCACCATCAGCTTTCTTTAGCACATTTGCTTATGTACCCATTTTGTCTTCAGGGATCGTGTCGGGAAGGTGAGCATCACATAATGCCAGATTCTTAGAATAAAGTGTTCTTGAATTGATGGAGTACTTGAGTAGAAGCCCAATGTCCATCTGCTACCTTAATACTTCACATATAAACATAAGTGCATAGCTTTATTTCCCTATCATTAATATATAAATATATTTACTTATATACATGCCTGTATTAGACCCCTATCAGTGTCCTTTTGCCTCATAGTTCTTTCCTCCAATTCCTTTTATCAAGCTGGATGCTTTGTTCCACCTTCCAGGATGTTCTTTGAGGTAAACAAATGTAGACACTGAAAGATGGTTCTTTTTTTGTGTGGATTTTCTCTTTTTAATATAAATCATCTTATTGGGGGCTCTTACAGGTCTTACAACATATGTTGCCATCATTTTCAACACATTTTCTTTCTACTTGAGTCCTTGGTATCAGCTCCTCTTTTTTCCCTCCCCCTCCCACCCTTGGGAACCCCTGATAATTTTTTTTTCATATCATCTGCTACCTCCCTTCATTCACTTTTCTGTTGTTCCCTCTAGAGGGTGGGTTTTATATCAATTCTTATGATCAGTTCTCCTTTTTTCCCCCTTCTCATCCCACCTTCCTCTCTACTCCCATTACTGCTCTTGGGGGGTGTATCTGTCCTGGATTCTGTTTGTTGAGTGCTCTTATCTGTACCAGTGTATATTCCCTAGTCTAGAGGGTTTTGTAAGGTGGGACTCAGGTCATGATAGGGGGTGGGGGAAGGAAGCATTAAAGAAATAGAGGAGTGTTGTGTGCTTCACTGGTGTTGTACTGCACCCTGGCTGTCTTGTCCTTTTTTTGTGGCCCTTCTGTGAGGGGATAGCCAATTGTCTAATGATGGGCTTTGGGTCTCCACTGTGACTAACTCACATCAGTATGATTGTTTGGGCTCTTGGAACTAGAGATGATGAAGAGAAAAATATAATTCAAAAAGAAAGCTTCCCTATGGTCTCAATCATTACTGGTTATAATGCCCCTGATTTGGGGAGGCTTGCTTACCTGCATATTTAGAAGGGCATGAAGAAAGTGCAATGAGAAATAAAGATGGGTAGATGGGCTTCTACGCGCAAAAATCCGATATGCTTAGTATATAACTGACTTACTTCTCTAATTTCCCTATGTTAAGATGTTGTTCTTGGGCAAAATGGATTCAGCTGCAGCCCACAGCAATATGATGTACAGCATAACAAAACACTGACCAGTCTACTCCATCCTCACCATTGTTCCTATGATTGAGCCCATGGTTGTTACCACTGTGTCAATTCATCTGATTGAGGGCTTTTCACTCTTTCTCTGACCTTTTACTGTGCCAAGCATGATGTCCTCCTCCTTTTCCTCCTCTTCCTCCGCCTTCTCTTCCTCCTCCTCCTTCTTCCTGTAGAGAGGCTTCAGACAGCTAGTTGCATTAAAAAAAATTACAACGGGGACACCTCCATAAGAACTGTACTCTAATGGCTTCAGTATAACAATGCAAATGAAAATATTCCAAATTCACTTTAAATGGCTTGGATTATTTTTATTTTTAATCATAAGCACTATAATTGATCAAAACCAAACTCTGCCATTCAGTCAATTCTGACACACAGCAACGCTATAGGAATAAACAGAGCTACCCCTTTCTAGGGCAGCAAACTTTCAAGGATGCAAAAGCCCCCTCTTTGTCCAGCTGAACTGTTTGTGATTTCAAAATCATGGCTGTTCGCAGTCCAATGCTTAGCAAGCTACATGTCACCAAGATTCCATAATATAATTGATAGGTTTATGAAATTAATAAAATATATATTTTAATTCATTGGAAAGGAAACACACTCTATCAGGGACTGTGGCAAATGATTTCTATAAAGTATTTTATTTAATATTTATAACTTCTTGGTGTCTTGGTATCTCCACAGATGTTAAATTATTGCCCAGGGCAAGATAGTTGTAAGTGGTAGAATTTAAGACTTTTAATACTGTTGGAATGTGAAAGTTGGAAACAACATAGAAATATTCATAACTAGAAAATATGAATGCGGTGATAAAAACTATGCCAGAGATTACATGATAGAATTATTAAGATTTATGTATTGCAAATGCCTTTTTCCCCCCAAGACATCATGGGTGACTATTCATGTGGACCTCAGTGAATGGAATACACAGAAATTAAACTGAATACAATATGGAAAGAGATGATGGGGAGGACCATAATTATAAGTTAAGAACAAAAGCAATGGCTAATTCAGGAGGGACTATGAATTACTCACATGCAAGTTAATATTGAAGCTGAAGAAAATTAAGCAGGACCATAAAGGTCAAAATAGGATATGAGTAATGCTGTTAGATTTTAGAAACCATGGTAAGAATAGAGTCAATAAATTGGACTATAATGACAGAAGACCAGACAAATTGCAGGGGTACATCAAGCACATTCTACGGGAAGAAAGCAAAAGTTCATCAAAAGTGCACACGGAAAGAAAAGACAAAGCTGAATGTCAGAAGAGACTGAAATTCTCACTCAGCTGTGCTGAAAAAATGGAGGGGACGATAAAGTAAAAGACCTAGGGAGAAGGTTGCATAGGGCATCTCAAGAAGACAAAAAGTAAACTATTATTATGAAATATGATAATATTGGAAAAATTTTAAAAGAATCATAATTTTGCATCTCTCAACCTGAAAGAACTGAACAACAACAACAAAAACTAAGCCTCAAATTGTAGCACAAATAATTCTATGAGGAAAATGCAAAATGATGCAGAAAATATGAACAGAAGTTTAAATACACAAAAGCCGCTGTATCAAAAAGAACTGATCAACATTCTACCGTTTCAAAAGGTAGCATCTGATCCAGATGTGATGGTATTGAAGACAGACGGTTAAGCAGCACTAAATCATTGGTCATAAACAAACAACTAAGTAGTGACGGAATACCAATTGGGAGGCTTCAATAAAGGAATGTAAAGAGCACTCACTGGTTTATTCCAGGAAAAGTAAAAGACAGAGAAAGAGCCACCCAACTGGAAGAGATCTCTATTTGTTTTCATTTGAAAGAAAGGTGATCCAACGGAATGTGGAAATTGTCACACAAGTAAAATTTTGCGGATGTTAATTCAAAAATTGATGCAACAGCACATTAATAAGGAACAACTAGAAATATAAGCCAGGTTTAAAAGATGACATGGAATAAGAGATATTATTGCTGATGTCAGATGCATCCTAGTTGAACAAAAAGACTACCAGAAAACCATCTGCCTCTATTTTATTACTTACATCAAGGCATTTGTTGTGGGTCTCAAACAATATGGGATAACATAGAGAAAGATGAATGGGTAACCCATAATTAAGTTTATGCAGAACCTGAACATAGATCAAGAGGCAGTCTTTCCACAAAACAAGAGAAAGTTGCCATGGCTTAATATCAGAAGGAGGTACATGTCAAGATTATATTCTTTCACTTTACTTGTCCAATCAGGATGCTAGGAAACTCATCTGAGAAACCAGATTATATGACAAACAGAGGATGCTAAGAAACTCATCTGAGAAACCAGATTATATGACAGAGAATGCTAAGAAACTCATCTGAGAAACCAGATTATAGGACTATCAGAAGACTGCTTGATAAGCTACTATATGTAGATACTATCACTTTGCTTCCTAGAAGTGAAGAAGATTTGAGAACATGTTGCTGAAGAACAGACAATTGCTTCAGTATGGATTGCACCTTAACATTGACCTTACAAAACAAAACAAAAACCTCCCAAAATGGAACCAATTGGCATAATGTTACATGGAGAAACTATTGAAGTTGCCAAGAATTTCATTTTACTTGGATTCCCAATTAGTGCCTGTGCAAGTAATAGTCAAGGAATGAAACAATTCATAGCATTGGGGATATCTGCTCATCGGCTGCAAAAAGGTCTCTTTGAAGTGCTTAAAACAGAAATAGTACTCTGAGAATGATGGTGCATCTGGCCCAAGCCACTGCATTTCCATTAATCTCATATCCATGCAAAAGCTGTGCAAGGCTCAAGGAGATCAAAGATGGATTGTTTCAGCATCTGAATTATGATGTTGGCAAAGATGATGAGCATGATGAGTTGCCAGAAGTTAATACAAATCTCTCTGGAGGAAGTACAGTCAAGAGATTCATTAGAATCAAAGATGGTGGGAATTCATCCATAGTCTCTCGGACATATGACAAGAAGACATCGTCTTTCCTTGAAGATGAAGGCCATCCTGGTTAAAGTACAGTGAAAAAGAGGAATGTCCCCTATAAGATGAATTTACACAATGGCTGTGTTGTATCTAGGTAATCAACTGGAAGGCATCTAACCATAGGAACAATAATGCAGCTGTATCATTCTTAGTTCTTAAACTGCTACCTAGCATGTAGTAGTCTCATTTATTGCTTTATCATTTTCTGTATTTTTCTCCCTTGCCACTAAATCATAATCCACTTGAGTATATAATATATGCTTTATAAGTGGACTCACATAGCATTGAAAAATACTCTGTCTAACAGATGTCCACTAGAAAATGAGAAATGAAAGAGTAATTGTTATAGTTGTTACGAGGTATTTTGAGTTATTCCTAAACCCTAGCAAAGCTATGTACAGCAGAATGAAATACTACCCTGAGCTTTGCCATCCTCACCAGTGCTGATCTGTTTGAACCCATTATCGAACCCACTGGGCCAATCCATCTTGTGAAAGGCGTTCCTTTTTAGCTGTACTCTACTTTTCCAGGTACGATGTCCTTTCCCAGGGACTGGTCTCATTTGGAAACACATGCAAACTATATGAGACAAAGTCTCACCAGTTTTCCTTCTAAGGAGCCTTCAGGCTATATTATTATTATTATTACTCCACGGCATTTAGAAATTATTTTTATTCTGTGGTGGACCAGGAGACTTTCAAAACTCTTCACCAGCACCATAATTCAAATGCATCAACTTTTCTTAGTTCTCTTAGTCTATGTTGAACTTTCAAAAGAGTAAGCTATTAACCACAATTTTATTTGTGATACTTAATGCTTTGACTATTACATGTTTGAGTGATATACTGATTGTATAGAACAGAGTAGACTTTCTCCATAAGGTTTTGAACCTTAAATCTCTAAAGGAGCAGACTGACAGATCTCTTTTACCAATGAGAGTCACTGGTAGACTTGAACCCTTGATCTTTCTGTTAGTAGTGGAACAATTAATATTGTACCATTAGGACTCCTCTCAATATAATATAGAGCCTCCTAATATTTTGTACAATTCTAGATTTCTTTGAGGGTTATCCTTCTCCACGAGTGGCCCTTTGCTGATAGCTATCATGTAGAGAAAGAAGTTTATTTTTCTCTACTCTAGCCCTCAGGACTACAAGTTCAAGCCCACTCTGCAAATAGTCTTTTACCTTTTCCTCTGGAAAACTTTCCATAGGTCTTTCATTATATCTGCTTCTCAGATAATCAACCCCATGACCGTCGATGTTTTTGTACAGTGGTGTATTATGCATTGCTACAGTGCTGGAGTCTGCGTCACCGGTAGTTCAAATACCAACAGCGTCCTTCATAGTGACCCGGTTTCAGCAGAGCTTCCAAAGTCAGAACAGATAAAGTAGGACTCAGCTCCCCATTTCAGAGGAAGGGGCCACTGAAATCCTCATTGTGGCTTCTAAACAGTGTGAGGAACAGATGGCCTATTTTTGGAGACAGTGCTGGAGGATGAGACCCTTGGTCTGAGGCTACTCAAAATGTGACTGAAAGGGAAAGCCATTTCAGACTGAGTTGTGACCTTGTGCATCCGCTCCTGGAGCTGTCAGCACCTCAGCAGGGGGCCCTCCTTCAGCCATGGGAAGGGATGATCCTGTCCTACTTTTCCAAGGAATAGATGGCTTCTCCCCCAACAACACGGAGCACATTTGAGGTCACCATCAGTTAAAATTGAATTAACAGTAAGTGGTAACTAGTACTCAAGGGTGTCAGAATGTATACTAGAGACAATGCTAATTTACAGAGTACCAAACAAAGAAAGTGACCCACTAGAATACTCAAACTACAGAACAATACCATTGTTATCACATGCAAATAAAATTTTGCTGGAGATCATCCAACCTGGATTCCAGCAGTGCATTGGCAAGAAACTACCAGAAGTCCAGGTCTGATTCAGAAGAGGACATGGAATATGGGATATCATTGATAATATCAGGTGGATGTTGGCTGAAAGCAGGAGGTATCAGAAAGACATTTACTTTTGTTTTTTTTTTTTGACTATGCAATGGCATTTGACTTCGTGTACCTTAATGAACTAAGGAAAAACTTGGGAAGAATGGGAACTCCAGAACACTTTATTGTGCTCATGAGGAACTTGTATATGAACCAGGAGGGATGTTACTTTGAGGATTAAGGTGTGCCTGACCTAAGCCACGGTATTTTCAATTGGCTCAGATGCATGTGAAAAGTGGACATGGAATAAGGAAGACCTAAGAAGAAATGATGCATTCGGTGCTGGAGAAGAATATTGAAAGTGCAGTGGACTGCTGAAACACAAACAATTTTGTCTTGGAAGAAGTTCAGCCAGAGGGCTCCTGAGCAGCAAAGATGGCCGGACTTAGAGATTTACACACTTTGGACACGTTGTCAGTAGAAATCAGGGTTAACATGTAACAGCAACGATGGGCTCACCAGTATAGGAACAATAGTGGCAATGGGTGGGCAGGTCTGGGCAGTGTTTCTTTCTGTTGGGCAAGGGGTGCTGTTGATCAGAAAAAAACACGATGGCACCGAATAATAACAACCATGCAGAAAATAAAACGATTTCCGAAGCAACTAACTTACAGGATGCATGCCTTCTGTGCCCGGGGCCAGAATGATTCAGTGACTGGCAGTCACGACTATTTTGATGTGGGCCACAACCAATGGGATCTGATGGGACAGAGTTAAAAAATGAAAGAGTTCAAATCCCTCAAAAGTCCAATCTCGCTCGACCAATTGAGACTTGAGGAAAGCACTCTGAGATACTATCTAAACCTTGGACTAAAATTATGCCCTGATAGCACCTTTCATCAAAATACTAGATCGGAACACAAAATAAAGATATTATCTATACGTGTGATTGAAAGACAATCCTTATGAGACCAACAAGTCACCAGCTGTGCTAAAGCAAATCTGTGAAAATGAAGGAGTGGGAAAAACAAAGCGCTACTGGAACCGAAAGAACCAGAACACAATGAAGAAAAATGTTGGCCAGGTGTGCAAAGGGAATTACGCTGCCAAACAATTCCTGTAGAAATTTTCAAATAAAATTAAAATTTATCATATAAATTTTCATTGAAAACAGATATACTTTAAAAAAACAGAAAAAAGCAATCTCATTTCACAAAATGAAATACCATGAAATATGAGATCCAAAATATAGGACCAAAATCTAAAATCCATTCATGAATTCTAAATAACCTCCCCTTTCACAACCCGAGAATAATACATTTTCCACCTATTTCACCTTGACTCACACTACCATTGCATCAATCCTGACTCATAACAAGCTTGAAGGATAGACCAGAGCATATCTTGTGGGCTTCTGAGACTGTAACTATTTATGGGAGTGGAAATCCTCATCTTTCTCCAACAGAGCACCTGGTGAGTTAGAACTGCTGAACTTGTGGTTTGCAACCAACATATGACTCACTATGCCACCAGGGTTCCTTCGCTGCGTCAAAATGCAACATATTATCATTGTCTCTATTATACACTCTAGCAATCTTAAATGTTTTTCAGAATTAAAGCTGGAGGACTAGTTGTCAGTTACTGTTAATTCAATGTTAACTGATGGTGACTTCAAAAGTGTTCCATGCTGTTGAGGTGAAGCTGTCTACTCCTAGGACAAGTAGGACAGAATCACAACTTCCTATGGCCTCTGCAGGGCCCATGGTAAGGTGTTGTCAGCTCAAGGAGCTGATGCACTAAATGGCCTGGTCTCCGCCTAAGATAAAGTTGATGCTTCCCTCTTGTTCCCTGTAAAACCGCGGAAGCAAGATGTTCTGCAGATCAGCGATGCTTCCTGTTTCCCGCTTCACTCACCCCTTCAACTTGTGAAGAAATTCTTGATGTCTTGCATGTATAAATAAATGTGCTACCGCTGCTGGGCAGTCTTCTCGCTCATCAGGGGACAGGCTCCACCTCTACCTGGCATCAACAGTCTTATGATGGTGATACTCTATTTGTAGAAGAATCTGTCCTTAAAAATGACCCTAGCATTCCAAGACTTTCATAATCTGTGGTGTGGTATCAATTAGAAATATCAGATGTTTATGTATCTCCACAAATATATTGAAGATTTATATTTTATATTTATTCATGCATATAAACTTTGTTAAAGATGGCCTGATTTTTCTTGATCATAACATCTTAACTATCAATACATATACAGAAGAATTCTAAAAATTCGTGGAAAATGCCATTATCTTTTCATTCTACTTTTCCAGGAACGTTTTGAATCATTTTGGTATCAGTCAATATTATACCCTATTATGACCTCAGATCACCCCATCTGGCCTGAAAAATCTAACCAGAGGCATAGGGAGACAGTCTGAGTCACTTTAGATGGATTAACACAAAATTTCCATAACTTTCAAATCACGTGTTAAATCACATCAATTGCACGCTATTTTATTACTATTATTATTTACTATTCACTGTGCAGGGAGACAGTAGGAAGACAATAAAACAGAGTGCAGAGAATAAGAAATGAAAGCAGGCTGTGCCCTGGGATCTGACAGTTTTGTATTTGAATCTTGCCACTTAATATTCATATTTTTTACTCCAAAATGAGAACTATGATTGTCTTTTTCAGAGGACTGATGGTTACAGGGGAGATAACTGGGTAGTGAGCTTGACTGACAGTATGCAGACAGGAGAAATGAGACATGCAGCATGAAAGAAGTGCAATAAATACTGATCATACACGCTTCTTCCAATGTTCCCAGAAGAACCATGGAACATCAGCATAGGCATTTTCCCCTCTGTGGGTAGAATCTTAAAATTTAATATACAGCAATCTTTGTATAATGAAAACCAGGTATCTCGTAGAAACTATCCAGAAACTTCAAAAAGACTAAAAGGTCTCATGTGTGTGTTTTAGACTTTCATTGCACGTTCCAGAATAAGTGTCTGGTTAAAAGGTCCCATAATCGAGAACTAAAAAGTACAACAGCATATTCATTTTGAATGTTTTTATGTGTACTTGATTGAAGAAGTTATACACACTGTGGTAGATTATGAACCAAAAACAACTACAGGGAGAATGTTTGTTATTGTTTTACTTTGTAGACTTTATCAAGTAGATATTGTGATCACTTTGAATACTCCTCTAATTAGTGCTTAACTGCAGATTACCGCTGCTACTTATATTTAAAAAGTCGTTCACACTTTGGGGAAGTTTGCTGCTGACTTAGTACTTGCTTTGGAAAAACATACTTTTGTTCAAGATTTATCTTTCATTGTTTAAAGGCATTCTTTTACTATTTGCAGTGAGTGTGAAAGCCAAATTTCAGACTGAGCGTATCTGCTGTAGCTATTCTTCCACATGCATCCTCCCTATTCCCTCTCCCAGCGGCTGTGCATCTGCATGACGTTTTCTCTGTTCCTGACCGCTTGCTGACTGCCTTTGAGTTGATTCCACCGTATCATTACAATGGGAAGGCAGCTCCTCCTTAGTCATGTTCCGAATGCCTTCTGACCTGAGGTGCAGACCTGGTGGCACTCTTTCTGCTTCCACTCATTTGGTCTTCGGTTTCTGACAATGTGCAGTGTTACCCAGGGGGGTTTCAGTGGCTGCTTCCTCTGAAGTGGAGACTTTATTCCTTCTTTAGAGCTTCGAGTTTAGAGCGGCTCCATCTGGACGCTCTGCTGAAACCTGTGTCCTTTAGGTGAACCTGCTGGGATTTGAAGTACCAATAACATCGCTTTCCCCTATCAATGCACAAGCCACTACCAGACGGCAAACTGCAAGCCACGTGGTGAATAGTCCTGTTAGCATGCTTATAATTCCCAAGCCCTGATTCAAGTCAGGGGGAAAGCAACCGTACTTCCATTTCATGTTAGCCAATATCACCAAATGCTGCTTCATCATTCTTCTACATAGATCTTGGAATTAGTCCCTACTCTTCTAATGTTTTCTGTCATCTGAACCAATCTATAAAGAGCTCTCCCTTTTATCCTAACATCTCATTAATCCATTCATTCTTTGATTTGGGCTAAAGAGAAAATCTGCATCAAGATATTTAGCTGATATCATCTAATTCAGTGCAATTGCAGACAGGCAGGTTAAGGTAGGACCCAACCTCAAGTCATCACTGGGTAGCTGCTTTGACAAAGAACTTTTCCCTTGGAAGCTTGGACTTTCCTAACTTGATAAACATACATCCAACGTCTGTCTGATTGCACTGCAATAAGAAGTACGTGATGCAGTACTTGGAAAGCTAAATACTCTTGATAATTAGAATAATTAATAACCACAAATAGGTGTACACTATGATATAAAACTCTAGTCTATAACAGGTTGTGCTTATGTACTAGTATATTTTTTCTTGTTTTAACTGTAAAAAATGGCCCATTGTCATTGTACCCAGTAATGCTGTGGTTGAAAAATCATCCATTTTTAGTATTTTAATAGGCAGTTGGATTGACCAATGCTAAGCCATATATATTAAAGGAGAAAATGGCAATAACCAAATAAAGACCTGTCTGTGCCCATATCTAGGTAATGTTCATCGACAGTCTCTGTTCAGCCACAGGCACTGTTTCAACCGCAGGAAGTCATTATTGATTACATTAAGGTCTCCTTTTGTCTTTGGGGGAGATTTTAAATAACATTGGAGTATGGCAATCAGACATGCATCTTCTTTTTATTTCCTCTCCACATATCATTTTGCAAATGTTAAAATAGCTACTCAATTGTTTTCTCCCTAGTGTCCTGTGTATTTTGTGGACGATGTGGAGACTAATCGTGGCTTGCAATAATCTGTTGTCCTTTGTGAAAAACACTGTGAGGCTGTTTCTGGAAAGAAATAATTGGAACAGAGCTTATAGAGTCAACATCTGAATTTAATGGAGCATAAAGGGGTGGTGTTTCTCATGAAGGGGGCATATTATCCCTTTAAACAGCTTTCATTCTTGCACATAAATTAGATCTTTGACAAGATTTGGAAAAAAGAGGAACCACAGAGCAATGAATTTACATGTGTGCGTATTCCTAACAAAGAAACCATCACTTTGAAACGAAGAGAAAGCTCCAGTGTCTCCAGGACATTTGGAAATCTGAAATTAATTATTGACTTTTCCATATTGTTTGCAGCCACTTTGTTTGCCCTTTTATCGTAAAATGTATATATGGTAATTGCTTTATGGTTGCTCATAAAACTCAGACTGCAAATGAGATAATATATGACCAATTTATTGCATATGCCCTTCAGGCATAGAGCTACACTTGGCATAAGTGAAAGTCATCGATGCACACTTTGTGAAGGTCTTTTCCTTAGGAAAGGGAGAGTTGTTAGATAATCGTCATGGTGAAATTTCACAAATAGCTAATTTTGAATTACATTTTATAATTCTTAGTCAAATAACCCTCTTTCCATTTAGAAAAAAAGATTTGAGGTGGCTTTGAGATTACATCTGATAAATATGTTTATATGAAAAATACTTAAGTAAAATATGTAAGAACAAAATCAGAGACATAAAATTGTGGGAAAGTAGAATTTTTTAAAATGCATTTTTCCATGAACTTCTTTGAAGTTCCTTCATATATGCCAAGTCAAAATGTCCATTCTTTGAAGGAGAAACTGACCTTGGTTAAACTTTCAGTGCATTTAATTATAATTAATATGAAACAAACACTTTGCAACTTAGCATTCACTGTGTTTCATAGAAAAGAAACTCTTACCAGAACCTGACAAATCTGCAGGAAGAAATATCTACAACTTGACTTCCCTCTCCTGTCATACAAGAGAAGGGAAACCTCCAACCTGAGGCCATTCTAGTTTGCCTAGCTCAACTAAATAAACACAAAATTGCTGAGAAGCACTTGTGAAGGCCAGAGATCAGGGCACATAATCACTAAAGGCCTGGAATTTAATCATAAGATTATAAAGCACTTCCTCTTTGCCTACATCTTTCCAACACATCCACTGGGGTCCTCTAAAAGTAAGAGATGAAAAGTGAAAAATTGCCAGACAGACCGCATCGGTGAATAAGAAAACCCAGGAAAGAGGAGACACATGGCCACTGCTGAAAAGTTTAACCTCTGGTAATAACTATATGAAAGAGTAAAGGCAAATGGAATTCAAACCTTATATGCACTAAACATAAGATAGATTTCTCATTGTTTCCTGGGGGTATGTGCAATATGCAATATTACAAATATAATAGTTATTGCTCATCTGACTAAGTGAAAACTTACTTTAAATGTAAATGGTCTGAATACATCAATTAAAACACAGATATAGAGCAAAAAGAGAGCATGGCTAACTATATGTTGTCTGCAAGGATTCCTCCATAACAACACCTTAAAGGAAAAAGATAGAATGACAGCATGTTGACATTAATGGGAGAAAGCTGGAGTAGCAACATTAGTTTCAGAAAAGCAGATGAGGGGTGAAAAAAGAGTACCAGCGATAAGAAGAGACATTAGAGGGAAGAAGGAAGTGAAGAAGGAAGGAAAGGAGATAGGAAAGGCAGAAAGGGAAAGGAGGAACAGAGGAAACAAAATCCTAAGATAGAAAATTGAAAGAAGGATGCCATGAACACATCAGGGGTATCATAAAAATTCCCTGCTCACCCATTTAATAGCAGATTGCATAAGTCAACTCTTTGAGGAATACAAGCTACTCAACTACACAAAAAGAGATCATCCCTGGGAGAGAAGTTTCAGCAGAACTTCTAGAATAAGACAGATTAGGAAGGAAGACATGAAATTCTACTTCTTGAGAAAAAAAATCACTGAAAATCTTCTGAATAGCAAAAGATGAGCGCCTCGGTAATAAAGCATTTAAAATACTGCTGAGGGGCATCTGTCCCTCAAAGTTGAATTTGCCTGCATGACAGGGTAGGGCAAAGCACATAGGACACAACGCATATGAGGAGAAACAGCTGCACATACTCATTCATATCTGGAACACGGGATGCACACTGTACTCTAGGAATATTGGAAGTTATAAAAAATGATATGAAACACACATGAAGATTGGTATGTAAGATATTAGTCAACTGAACTAGAATTAGGCAATTTTAAAGCATATTTTAATACAAAGAATGCAGGATAGCTAATGGTAGAACTTTTTAAAACCAAAACTTCTTTGTGATGAATAGTTTTTATAAGTAACACAAACAGGGACTGTACACATAGACCATGCTGTATAGAATACACAGGTATCAAATCAACTACATTTGTGAAATTTGTGAACTTTGCTCTTGGAAAATAGATATAAATGCTAAATCAAATATTGTCTTGACATAGAAGAGCCATTGTTTTGATGTTGGCATGTTGACTTCTTTTCAATAAAGGCATGAAATAAAAAAAGAAAAGAAAATCTCAAAGGAATAGCATAGTGGGCATCTTTCAAGCTAAAAATAGCTGAGAAAAAAATCATGCTTTGAGTTGCTATAATAAGAGTTTCTAAGGGACTAAGAAGATTGAAAAGCATGGAAAATGTCCAGAAAGAATACCAAAATCGCTGGACCGAAAGAAGTGGTGGATAATCAGTCATTCCGGAGCTAACACATAATCAGGAAAGGACGATCCTGAACGCTGAAATCCAAGCTGCCACAAAGGCCCTGACAAAACACAGATTTCCAGGAACAGATGTTGTCAGGTACCATTGAGTCACTTCCGCCACACAGCGCCCTCTGCACAACAGAACTGAACACTGCTTGGTCCTGCACCATCCTCATTGACAGTTCCTATGTCTGAGTGCATCTCCTGAGGACCTCCCTTTGTCGCTGACCCTACTCCCAACACGCACTGACCAAGCTTGATATCCTTCCCCAGGGACTAGTGTCTCCGAACAACATGTCCAGAGTATGTCCGAGGAAGTCTTGCCATCCGTGCCTCTAAGGAGTATTCTGACCAGGACAGATCCTAGAGAGATCCGTGCTTTTCTTCGCACGGATGGTGTTTCCATTCTCCTTGGCCAGCACCACATGAAATGCGTCCGTTCTTTAGTCTTCCGCATTTGATGTGCCACTTTTATGCGCATGTAAGGTGATTGAAAAGAGCATGGCTTGGACACACTTGAGTTCTCAAAGTCACATCTCTCCTTTCCAGTACTCGAAAGAGATTTGCAACAGGTTTGTCTAATGCTACGTATCTTTCAATCTCCTGACTGCTGCTTCCATGAGCATTGGTTGTGGATTCAAGCAAGACAAAATCCTTGGCGACTTCAGTCTTTTTTCCATGTGTCATGGTCCAGTTGTGTTGATTTTGCCCTTCTTCATAATGAGCGCAACTCCACACTGAAGACTGCAAGCCTTGGACTTCCTCAACACGTGTTTCAAGTCCTCTTCACTTTCAGCAAGCACTTTTGGAGCAGCTGCCTGTTGATTCTGTACTAAACCTTCCTCCAATCCTGATGATTACATACTCAGCATATAGATTGAATCAATATGGTGAGAAGATACAGCTCTGGTGTACACCTTCCCTAAGTTTAAACCACAAAGTAGACCCTTGTTCTGTTCACACAACTGCCTCTTGATCCATGTACAGGTTCTGCATGAGCGCAATGAAGTATTTAGGAATTCCCATTCCTCTAAATGCTTTTCATAGTTTGTTAGGATCCATGTAGTTAAGTGCCTTGGTATAGTCAATAAAACACCAGTAAACATCTGTTTTGGTATTCTCTGGTTTCAACCCAGACCTGTCTGACATCAGCTGTGATAGTCCTTGTCCCATGTCTTCCTCTGAATCCAGCCTGAACCTCTAGCCACTCCCTGTCAATGTACTGATGCAACCACTGTTTGATTACCTTTCAGCAAGCTTTTACTTGCATGTAACATCAAGGATATTGTTCCATCATTCTAGTATTCTGTTAGATTGCTTTTCTTTGTAATGTGTACTGCGATAGATTTGTAGGTTACGTCTAATCGGGTTGCAGCTTGATTGGAGGATGGCGAGATAAATGGCTTTCCAAGGCACGGCCCCTTCTGTCTTTCCCCCTCATGATTAGACCAGGGTGCTCCCGCTTGAGCTAGTTCTTTGCCTCAAACTTGTGCCTCACTACCTGTGGGACAAGCCAACCCATGGATCTTATTGCTCCTTTGAGACCTGCTTTGCCACACTGCTTGTGGATCATGTCACTGCTGGTGGATCTTCGCCACATGGTACATTGCTGGAGCTGAATACCTCATGGGGACCTGCATTGCTATGCCTGTCCCCCACATGCTACTGACTGCTGCTTCCCCCCAACCCCCCTGCTGTCTGCTTCCTTGACCTTGGTCAGGAGCCCACTATTCTATGAAAGTGAGTTGAACTGAGCCCTCTGTACTGCTGTGTACTAATTGGCATTGTATTCCTTCTCACTGTATAAACCTACCCTTTTATATGTATATAATCACGTGCCTGTTTTTGTTTCTCTAGAGAATACTGCTGAACACATGGACAAATATTGAGTTTCACAGTTTTGCCAACTAGTTGTCTTCCAAATTTCCTGTTATAGACAAGTGAGTGTTACCAAGGTTTCATAGATTTGTTGAAACATTTCAACTGGGATTCCATCAATATCTGGAGTCTTATATTTGACTAATGTTTCAGTGCAGCTTGAATTTATGCCTTCAGCACCACTGGTTCTTGTTCATAGGCTAGCTTCTGATAGAGTGGAATGTCAGCTAGTTATTTTTGGTACAGTGGTGCTATTGATGCTTCTTCTATTGATGCTTCCTGCATCTTTCAATATTTGAGTTATTTCAGTATAAGATAATTTGAGCATATTCTTCCCTTTTGGTTTTCTAACTCTAAGTCTGTGTAATATTTAGCTTTGTTTCCTGCAGCTGCCCATGGGAATTTTTTGTTTAGCTCTTTGACTTCAAATTATATTCCATTTGCCTTAGCTAGTCTAAGATTAAGAGCAAGTTTCAGAGTCTCTTCTGACCTTCACTTTGTTTTCTTACCTTATTTCCAATATTTTAATGACCTTTGACTTTCTTCATGTTTGATACTCTGGATGTCCTCCCATTGCTCAGAAGGTCCTTAGTGTTTCATGCATTAAACATATTCTTGGAATGTTCTTAAAGTTGGGTGCAATATACTCAAGTTACGTTTTTCTCTCCTTGACATGTTTTAATTTTATTCAGCTTCAACCTGAACTTACATCTGAAAAATTGATGGCTTACTCTACACTTGACCCCGGGACTGTTTGGGCTGCTGATATTGAGCTACTCCAGCATCGCTTCTCATAGATGTAGTCTATTTTATTTGTATATATTCCATCTGGAGAAGTCTATGTGTAGAATTTCCTTACGGGTTGTTAAAAAATGGGATTATTCATGAAGAAGTCAAAGTCTTACAAAATTATATCATGTGGTCTCCAGTTTTGTTTCTATCACCAAGATCATATTTCCAACGATTGTTCCTCTTTCTTTGTGTCTGCTCATTTCCTGCCAGTTTGTCCTACTGTGGGGGCTTGTGCATTTCTTTAATGGTAAAAATAAATGGCACCATTATTTCACATACCAGCAGGGTTAGGCAAGGTGAACAAGATTCAGGAAAAGAAGGAACAGGCAGTCCATTTCAGAGGCGAAAGGCAATAAAAACCCTGTGGCTAGCAGCAAACACAGTCAGTTACTGACCATTTCTTGAGAAGCAGCAGAATGTTTTCAGAGGTGGTGCCAGAAGATGGGACCCTCATGTGGAAAGGCACCCACAATATGATGTCCAAAGGGTTCATCCTCAAAGCAGAGTTGACCATAAGGATGCCAATCGATTAAAACCTGCAGGAGTAAAGCTTCCAGACAGTCTTAATGATGAGGCACAATTCAAGATGAGAAGGAACAACTGCCAACATCTATTAATAATTGGAACTTGGAATGTATAAAGTATGAATTGATGTGTGATCATTACACAATTCCATGCCAAAGTGATATCTAAAAGGGTAGGGCAGAGGCTAACCTGTCAGTCAGGCTGTGCCCTGATGGGGACTCCTTCTGGGTGTGGTCTTCTCATGAGGAGGATCCTGGAAACCCCTCCCTCTCCCTGTGCCTTCACCTTCCTGCAGTGGAGTCACACAGTGAGCTGCCACAGCAACTGCCACTGGAGTCATGGGATGCTGCCCCCCCGGCTGCTCATGTTCCTGCATTCTGCATCATGGCAGGTGGCGTCACAAGTCTGAAGAGGCATTTGTGGACTCATTTTGGACATATGGACTTGACTTGGACTGATCTGGGATGGTTTCTTGATAAATAATATCCTCTTGATATAAAACTCTTGCTTACACATGAATGAGTGTCCTTAGATGTGATTTTCTAGTCAACCAGGGCTAACACATGAGGAAAAAGGGAAGTCATTAAAAATGAAATGTAATAGCTCAAAGGCCAATAATCTACCAGTTAGTTACCTGAAATGGGTAACTAAGAAAATTATATGGTTTACTATGCAAGGAACTACACAATCAAGAGGAATGGAATCACATTCATAGTTAAAAGACATGTCAAGATCTATCATGAAGTACAGTGCTATCTGTGGTGGAATAATATCTAGCCCCAAACAAAGAAGCATGATTAATTCAACTATTATTAGTTTATGCACCAACCACTAAAGATAATGGTACAGAAATTAAAGAATTCCACTAATGGCTTCAGTCTAAAATTGCTCACGCATACAATCAAGATTCATTGATTATTAAGTTGGAGTTAAATTAGTACTTGGATAAAAATTTGATAGCTAATGGGGATAAGAAAATGGGAAGCCAGTGACCAGAATGAAAAGTAAAAGGCTCTTCAAGAGAAAATATGCTACATCTGAGATAATTTTCATCAATTATGAACATATTTACTTTTGGAGTGAACTGTTATGAGACTGCTTAAACACCTTAGTGAATAATTCTAACTCACTCCATGATCCATTATCTTGACTCACAACTCAAAATCCATCTACCATTTTTATACTTGCCACAAACTCTCAGGTGAGTTTCCAATCCAGGATTTCAAGGGATGTGAAAAAATAAGTTTGCTTATTTTGGAATAAGTGAAAGATAGTCATTTATTAAAGTAAGACTTTTAATTAAAGGTAACTTATAAAGGGGAATTTGATGGTGGTGATCTCATTCAATCTCATGAAATAAATAATAACACAAAGTGCTAATTTTAGCTTTTGGGGTTTTATTTTTGCTAGTTATTATTATCTCTCTTTTTTCTTGTTTTATTCAATCTTTGGTTTTCTTTTTGTTTGTAACTGTTATTGTGCATTTTGCCTACCTATATAAGATAGGCGTGCGAAAAAAAGCTTGAGGAGAAAGCAATGGACTGACAGTTTGGAGAAACTTGGAGAGGGGAAGAGGCGGGGAAGGGAGCAGTAAGCAAAAATCCACAGCCAAAGGAATAAGTAGGGAATCAAAACCAACAAAGTGGACAGATCCTGGTGGTGTTGGAGCAACAGCAATCTCACTGAGAGGGATTATTAAGAAGCGGAAGAAGTGTGAGTGTGACGGTGGGGAGGAAGAAGGTAAAAGAAAACAGAAGAAAAATCTAGGAAGCAAAGCTATAGATACAGGTATAAATATAGGTATGTACATATGTGAATACATTAATTCATAAAACTAGAGGTGTTGGCATTTGTACATATAATTATATGGCAATACACTGAGGTAGAAGCTCTGCCTCAATGCAAGAACACTTTGTTCTAACAACCTACCATTTAGTGAGGCTCCCTCTCCCAGCATGATTGCTCAAGGCAAAATACATACATAAGCAAATTTGGTGAAGAAAGTGGATGGCACACATTTATCAAAAGATTTAGCAACTGGTGTCTTAAAGGCTTGAAGTTAAACAAGTGGCCATCTAGTAGAGAATCAACAATCCCACAAGGAAGAAGCACACCAGCCTATGTGATTATGAGGAGGTGAGTGGATTGGGTAACAGCCATCAAAAGACCCAAAACAATCAATCAAACAAACAAAACCATATTGTTGAGAATGAGGGGGATTGGAGCAGAGACCCAAAACCCATCTGTAGACAATGGGACATTCCTTCACAGAAAGGTCACAGGAAAAGAAAAGGTCAACCAGGGTACAGTATATGTTTTAATCTAGGTACTTCAGAGAAACAAATCCATAGCAACTCATATATTAGAGAGAATTTTATATAAAGTTTAAGTGCAGATCAAGAGAAAACATCCCAACCCAGTGCTGCCCAACCCATGAGTTGTACATTAATCCATATGCCCAGCACCAATTCACAAAGTCCTCCTCAATCTCACAGTACATATGTAATGAAGCCAACTGTAGGAGGAAAGCCGATTCAGTGAATGTGTAAGCATCTCAGCACTGGCAGGGGTCTCCACATGGCTGCTCCAGCACCCAGGGATACATCAGGGTTGGTCCATGTGGCTTCTCCTCAGGGATGTCTTGCAGAAAATGAGCCTTGCCAGCTGAAGCAAGGAACTGGCTAAGGTACTGCCCTCGGGTCCAACCATCAGAAAGAAAGAGACCCGAGAACTCAAAAGACAGACTTACTGAGCCATTTATCCTTTGGCCCTTCAATTAACTCCACATATGTTTATTGGTCAGGCTTGGCACAATAAACTAACTCAGTATAGCAGTGATGAAACACAATATTCCTCTCATTTCTGGAGGCTTCCTTACCCCAATCCTACCTTTCACTATGGGCAAGCGAGCAAGACACATGGAATCCAGGAACAGGAATTGGAGTAGTAATAACAGGAGGATTGGAAGTGGGGGGCGTAAAGGGGAATGGATTGAAATAATTCATAAATAACCGCACGCAGTCCAACCAGGGGAATGAACAACAGAAATCATGGGGGAAGAGAGACACTTGGTGGTGTAAGATATGGAAATAATAATACTTTATCAAGGAGTCACAAGGGTGGGAGTTAGGGGAGGGAAGGGAAAAAATAGGAGCTGATATCTAAGGCTGAAACAGAAAGTAAATCCTTAGAAAATAATGATTGCAACATATGTACAAATAAGCTAGATACAATTGATGTATGGATTGTTATAACAGCTGTAAAAGCCCCCAATAAAATGATCTTATAGTTAAAAAAAAAGAAAGAAAAAAGAAAGCAAAGTTACCAAGAGATGTAGGGGGAAACAATAAATTTTAATCAAATTCACATAGGAATTTCTTTTAGCGATGCTGAATGGAGCCAGAAAACTAGAGAAAATTTTTAGTAAATATATGATGGTGAATGCTATTGTGTGTTTGTTTTAGTTAGTTTGAAAGATAGATAGATAGATAGATAGATAGATAGATAGATAACATAAGACATAAACAATGTATTAAAATATAGAGCAGTACAAATGGCTCAGTGCAATTCACTTCCATGAGGCAGCTAATACACTGGAAGCCCTTTAAGTTTTGAGAGTCACCGGGTGTAAGTCAAGGAAGTAGACAACTGAGTCCTCTGTAGAGCAAGTCAAGCTATCTGACCACAGGCAGTAAGCAAGGCAGGTCACCAACAGTCAGCCAGATGACAGGGTCTGACAGTCCCCAGCTCAAGTGATATATACTCCAGTAGTGTGGTAAAGGAGGTTTTGAAGGAACCTCAAACTACAGAGACACAGTCCACAGGTTGGGTGTCCCACAGGTAGTGTATCCTGAAAACTGAGGCAGAAAACCAGCTAGGGAAGCCACACACTAGTCCACTCATCAAAGAGCAAGAGACAAGAAAGGCAAGGCTTGCCGAGCCATTTAGCTCTCTGCCTTTCAAGTAATCCCACATGCGTTCATTGGCCAGGTTGGCACAATAAGTCTACCTATCACAAATGGCATGCTCTTATAATACTTCACATGTGCTCTTTTGTCAGTATATCCTATGAACTTAGTGTGTATTTATGTGAGTATCCAGTTCTTTGTTGAGCAGTCCATAATAATTACATTACAGTAACTTTGTGTCTAAGAGTGGGAAAATTTCAAGGATATCTATATTCTGTTGATACCCATTCTATTGTTAGCTTTCACTCTTGCCCTGTTTCCCTTTTCTCTTCTTTCTTTTCTTTAAATAATTTTATTGGGGACTCGTATAGCTTATCACAATCCATACATATATCTATTGTGTGTCAAGCACATTTATACATTTGTTGCCCTCATCAGTCTCAAAACATTTGTTGATCTTGGTATCAGCTCCTCATTTTTCCTCTCCCTCCCCACTACCCCCTTCCTCATTAACCCTTGATAATTTATAAATTGTTATTATTTTGTCATATCTTATTGTTATTGTTAAGTGCCATTAAATTGGTTCTGGCTCATATAGACCAGATGTACAGAAGAATGTAGCTTTGTCTGTTTCGACACCGTCCTCACCATTAGTGTTATTTTTGAGCCCATTGTTGCAGGACCTGGATTAATCCATCACCTAGGAGTCCTCCTGTTTCTAACTGGTCTTCCATTGTGTCAAGCATAGTTTTCTTTTCCAGGGCCTGGTTTCTCCTGGTAACATGTCCAAAGTTATGAGATGAAGTCTTACCTTTCTCACTTCTAAGGAGCCTTCTTGCATTCTTCCAAGATATATTTGTTTGTTCGTCTGGCAATTCATGTTCTGTACAATGTTCTTCACCAACACAATAATAAGAATCCATTAATTCTCTAAGAAGAAAATTAGAATAGGGTCACATAACAAGGCTGGTGAAATAATCGGTACAGAGCTTATAGAGTCGTAATATGAGTTTAATGGACAGAAGTGTCCCAAATCATTAAACATGAATTAAATGTTTGATTATCATACATTAGAACGCATATGTAGGCACTCCTTAATTCTCAATAGTTCTGCTACCAATAGAGGCTGGGATCCCATGTAAATCTGCGTCTTTCTTACCTTCTCTGTAAAAGTGAACTTTGGATTTAACAATTTCTAAAATTCTATATGATCTCTTTTACTATGGTTCCTCTTGTTATATTCCACCTTGACCTCTTCCAAGATGCTTGTTTATAAGACCTTCTCAATCCCTACTTTTTTAATTAACAATAATAGCCATATCATTAAAATTCCAAATGTTTACCATTCTGATATTCAGACATGAGGAAAAGGAAGTCAAAGAGGTAGTCCTTCTGATTCTTTTCAGTATTTTACTTTTACAGTAAATTTTCCATTGAGGAAACAGATTATGGAAGCTATTGAAGATTCAGAAGACTTTAGAAATTTCAGAAAGGTGAATAAAGATGGTCAGGTGAGATGTAAGAACTCACTTAAGGATAGAAGCAAGAAAGAACTAAAGTGACACTCTTGCTGGGACCTCTATCTACCTGGGGCGAACTCTGCCTTTATGACCTCAGAATTTCTTCCCCTCGTTGTGTTCTACACTCAGAACTCAGGTATCTGCTCCTCAGCTGGCAGGTCCCTCTACCTGGAATGAAGGATAAAAGTCAGAAAATCACTTAAGATTCTTAGGGAAATGAGATTGCCTAGAAGTGAGATGGAAAGAGTGGGAAAGGTGGTGACAGACAATCTATTAGAAAACTCTCATTTCCGGATTTGTGGAAGAAAAAGAACTACGTGAACCAGTTTCCAAGACAACCTGCTGTTGGGGAGCCAGGGTTTGGGAAAGGAGATGGGTAACCTGTGGTTACTCTTTCTCCTTTCCCTATCTGTAGTAGCTTTCCATGAGGTCAAAGGCTGTCTGGAATGTGACCCCAAATTCACAGAAGATATTAAGACCTTGATAGAAAAGCTGATACCCGCAGAAGTCCCTGGTCGAAACTTTCTTCTTCAACGGCAGATTAAGGAGATTATCCATACCAGCTCCACCGTCCCCCACAGGAACAAGATGCTCCGGGTGTTGGGTGAGGGGTGCTTGGGTCCCCAATATTTTGTGGGGTTGAAGGGAGGAGGGAGGCGGGGAAGCAAGCACTGGGATCCACATTTTCCCCCCACAATGTAACTATTCCCTCACATGTAACTTTTCCTTTGCTAACTAGATGTCCACAACGTTGTTAACTTGAGAAAATGGCTGAAAACTGAATTTGAGAAACTGGAAAAAGAAACATGGAAAGGTTAAGTACTATTTCAGTGTTAAAAATTGTCTTGCCCAAGCAATTGTAAGGAACATGGATGGGGGTGGGGGGCAAGGTGCCACAAAGAAACTTGTTTAAAACCGGAAGGACCAGGTGAGCACTGTTCTGACATTTGAGCCACCTTCTCTCAGGTGCCTTTATCCTTCAAGGAAAGCTTCTGGAAGTCCGGCAGAACCTGGAGTCCAAAATGAAGGAAGCATTAAAGACGTTCTCTGATGTTGGTAATGAAAGACGCCTATTAAAAACACTAGAGGGTACAGAAAGCTAAGGGTGAGAGGAGGAATGTAAGTTTACATCACGCTAATTTAGATTGGATGAAGGGGTTGCTGGAACTTAGAGGGTACTAAGCAGGTTATTTTGGTGTGAATGCGGCAATATATATGTTTATGAGCTCTCATTAGAACTTTCTGATTCTTTTCTAGCTTGTTCCGAAGATTGCAGTGAGTACAGTATGAGCTGTCAGTTTGTGGTTCCCACTTCTATACTATATAGATGACCCTAAACTCCTATCCATCACACTTCTATGACCCTTACTCTCCTACCCGTCGCACTCTAGCTGAATTTCTAGGGATGTAGTTATATTGGGTACTAGGAAAATAAAATCTAGCTAATCAAACCTTGGACATTCAAGAGATTTAGGAGGAATTCTGAGCCTCTAAAAGTATAGTTTTCAATCTGTTTCACCAAGGTATGTTAAGGCACCCTATTACGCACATCCCACCTCTCCCCCGCACCCCCCCCCCCAGAAAAAAGAATAATCTGACTTGAATTGCAAAGGGTTTTGAATCATCAAGAAACTTGATTCATGGGGGAAGGAGAAATTATTATCAAGTGAATTTAAGGGTTCAAGGAATTCCTGAGCTCTAATCTATTCCTAATACTTTACCTAAAAAACCTTAATGGCATGGTTTCCTTCTGACTGTCTGTCTATCTGTCTTTGTCAGTTGTGATTGAAGGTCCCGTTCTTGATTGTTGGAGCTGTCTTCGCATCACCACCCATTGCTTCAAAGGGGAGTATTGCGGAGGTAATAAATAAAGATTGTGGTGTGGCAGTTTGAAGGATCAATAATTGGATTGTTCATTGACTTAATAAATATCCTTGAGTACCTTCAATGTGCCAGTAACTGCAGGCCACTATAATGCAATCATTTTGTGTTGCTTTTAGAGATCTAAAATGCTGAACTAAACAGGTACCTGTATGAATACCTGGCACTGAACCAGTTGAAGGGTTGAGAAATGAGATAGTTAAAAACTGGATCTACGCTAGAGAAATTAGGCAGAGGGTAACAAGGACAAACAGATGCAAAGTCCTGGATTATAAAATAAGAAAAAGCCAGAATAACCAAGGAAGCGTATCCCACACGGGCAACTGTGTGATGAGAAAAGAGACTTCTGTTCTCGGTACAGGTTCCAAGTTATTGTTTATCTTCTAAAATGCTCTCTCTTTCTCCTTTCTGTTTCCCAAAGAAGATTCAAGGATGGCCGAGACTCGGGAGATCACACTCTTTTTGATCTTGCTGGCAGAATCTGTAGTATTTGGAAGCTCTTTGTTACTGTGAGTTCTGTGCACGCCACACAAACACAAAGTTAAGCATGTCTCTGGCAAAGAGACCACTCAAAACGCACCCGCCCACCATGGGAATAAGAAGAAAGGCAGTCTTGTAAACCTGGCCTAGGTCAAAGACAAGAATATCATGGCTGGGTGTTTGACCCAAGAACTGTTGGAACTTAAGGGGGGGGGGCATGCTGAAACATTAGGAAAACTTTTAGAAGCACCCAAAATGACAGAGAAAACAATCATATTATCATTCTAAATAATTGACATGCTGATCTTGAATGGGAATTATCTTCTCTTTCTACTGTAGATTCCATGTATGTGTGTCTCATCGGAGGAAGATGAAGGCAATACGAAAATCACTAAAATCATATTTAGAGAAGAAGCTTGAAGAGTTAATGGGGATGGTAGAGGAGAAGAAAAGGAAAGAAAGCAGGACCCGAAAATAAGTCATAGACACAGAGAATTGTTTTAAGTTTTGGTTCAAGTCACTTTGCAGCCACAAATCCATAGTATTTTAGAAATGGACTAGAACATACAATTTCTCCTAGTGAAGGTCCTCATTGATACCAGAGACAATGGAAGCAATAAGAGAGTATATCCCT
Source organism: Tenrec ecaudatus (assembly GCF_050624435.1). Taxonomy (NCBI): domain Eukaryota; kingdom Metazoa; phylum Chordata; class Mammalia; order Afrosoricida; family Tenrecidae; genus Tenrec; species Tenrec ecaudatus. The sequence goes on along the minus strand of NC_134539.1, from coordinate 23,838,532 downwards.
TCTTACAGATATTTTTATTTAAAGAGATATTGTACAGAATTGGGATATCTTACATGAAAGATTTTACTATTTGATATGTAACAAATGTGGCAAAATGGTTATAATGGTTATTTGTGTGGTTACACACAAATATTAATCAATAGTCCATACTTACCACATTCCCAATGATAATAAATTTTACATTTTTTTAAAGTTTGGCTAGTCTGAGAAATAAAATAATATACCTATATCAGTAAGTCTGAGAATATTTTCACATGATTCAGTGACATTTAAACTTACTCAACATTGAAATCAATATCCATATATTCTGTGATTTTTGATTTGTCTTTTTATTTTCAATTATAAAGAGGCCACTCCAAGATATAAACATTAATTCTATTCTCCCTTGTAGCTACTTAGGATTTATTTTTTTAATCTATTGTTTTTCCACTAAATATTTAAGATGTGGTTTTAGTTACTTAGCTACCTGCCTCTACTACTAAGTTTATTATTTTTAAACACTTCTCATAAATACCCACTTAAAAATATGTATGTTTTAAATTTGAGTTTTAGTGTTTTTTAGTGTTTCCAAGATATTCAACCATACTATCTTCCAAAAGAAATCTGTTATTTTCATTCTTACTACTTATACCACTTACTTTGTTTTTAACCTTAGGATATTTATAAGAACTTGCAGGCTGGCGCTAAATAGTTATTAAGATAGTAGATCATTTTAATAGGAGTGAGACTCACTCATTTGTTGTATACCTAAAGTCTTTAAACAGCAATATTAGGAAGACTTATCACTGTTCCTCTTAAAAATTGAATACTATTGCATAGGAATTAGTTCACAAATACTGAAAATGTATTCAAGCACCCATTTGGGCTGCTTATTTGTATAACTGAACATAACATGTATTTTAGTCTAAAAAGCTTTACTATATATGTATACTTTCTGTTTATCAATAGAATTTTAAAATCTATACCATAAGCAAGATTACTGATACTATTATTAGAATTATCAAGTGACTCGTGGAGGTTTCTCAGATTTTTTTCTCAACAAGCTGATAATGCTGCTCCTAAAGTAGACCAGGGAAATACATATATGCACTGTAGATCAAAGTAATGGAGTTTGAGCTCAAAATTTGTCCTAAAATCTAATCTGAGAACAACTAGTTCATATGTGGCCTGGCTATATACTTGCCTTCATGAATTGAAGAGATGGGGCTATAATAAAGTGTGGTGAAGAAGTAAGATCATGCCTAACTATTAGAAAGAATAGCATCTGGAGTCTTAAAAGCTCATTTTGAAAAAAAAAGTAGATATTTAAATGAGGTTTTCAGTAAGTTCACACAGAGGGAGCACACCAGTCCATTTGACCCATGGATTGTAAATAATAAAATCCAAGATCAGAAGGAGGGAATTGTATAGAGCTTAACTTCTGAGCACCTAGTTTGTAGGTAGCTTTGCATGATAGTGAAAATCCAAATCCATTTGCAGATTCCCAACATGGATTATTCTCTATTGAATTTCTTCAGGCCATTGATCAGGATTGTGGGTAATCTTGCCCCCATTCAGAGCACGTTGGAAAATGGATTACTGCAGACACACAAACAAACAAAACAACTCACTGCCATCAAGTCAATTTTGATTGCAGCCCTAGAGCGCAGGTCAGAACTGCCCTTTGGGTTTCTGAAACTATCACTCTTTACAGTAATAGAAAGCTTCATATTTCTCCCATGAAGTGCCTGCTGGTTTTGAACTGCTCTTCTCGAGGTTAGCAGCCCAATGTGGAACTACTACACAACCATGGCTCCTGATACTGCAGGCAGAGTCAGGTTAATATTTATCATCTTATTTTTTTCTTCTTACCCATGTTTAATTTGTTCTAGTTTCTATTTTCTGCTTTCTCTTGGACTGAGTTTTCCTGTTTTATTTTGTTGTCATTGTAGTGGTTTTTTGGTATGCCTTTCTTTATATGAAAGCCAAGATAGGTCATTGTAGGGGCTAACTTTCCTGTCAACTTGAACCTGTGTGAAAGTATAGGTGTAAAGTCTAACCTATAAATCAGGTCATAGTCTGAGGATGATTTTTAGGGGGTTGGCCTTTTAATGAGTGTTACTAAGAATAGCTTGTCCTCTGGCCCTTCCCCTTCTCCTAGCAAGGACTCTGTGTCTGCCACCAAGCGTGGTCCTATATGTGTCAGTGACCTAAAGAGCTATGGATAACCCTGCTATGTTTCCATTGACTTTGGAAACACAAGACTCTTCACCCACTTGCCTGTTAGCTCTGTTTCTGACTCACCTTCTTCATAATCAGGCTGAGTCTGAAGGGGATCCAGCTACCACTGGGCCTATGGACTTGATGTTTGCCCTGGGAAGGGATGCATTCTTGATATAAAATGTTTTTTTTTCTTGCACATATATAATTGTTACTAGTTTTGTTTCCCCAAACAACCCACTCTAACACAGTAATCCATAGAGACTAACTAGATTAATAGATCCATAGACTTATGTAAAAAAATTTGGGGGCAATGACCAGCTAATAATAATAGATAAAAAAATGAAGAAATTTTTGTGAAATTGACTGTGGTGATGAATGTGTAACTTTAAAAAATATATTTAATTGACTTGTTATGGTACATGAATTATATGCCAATAACACTTTATTAAAAATTCAGCAAACTCCAAGGAATCAATATCATAAAGAGCAAGTATTCAGATCAGGGTCCCAGAGATTAGAAATTAAATGCAAAATATAAATAAAATGACATATATTTTGAAATGAAAAATCTTGATTTTAAATAATTCATAAATTAACTATGAAACTATAAAAAACCATAACATGTTTACAAATAGATAATATTCTTAATATTGCCTATCAAATCTTCTGAATGTGGCCAATATATAGGGTTAAGGCTTAGACTTTGTAAGTATATCATATAATATGATTTTTCAATTTAAAAAACATTGAACAAAGTATTGAAACTAAAGACTTTGAAAAAGAACAAAATAAACTAAAAACATATACAAAAATTTTAAAAATAAGATTATAAAGGAACTTAATGAAGTACAAGTAAGAAAATATAAAATAAAGCTAACAGAAAGATCATTTTAAAACTTCATCCTGATCAAAGACTCCATAGTGAACAAAATTTTATACACATATACAAGTCCTGGGTATGCACAGATAACTTATATCTGCCCTTAAATGCTCTATAAACTTGCTCTCATGTGAAAAGATTGAACCAGTCCTCACTCACAACTATCTTCCTCACAATCACCTTCTATTGCTGCACATGCAGCTTTTATAGAAATCTATTTTTTTATCTTAAGGGGTCAATTCTGAAAATGCTAAGGATATATTCTTATGAAATATTTAAAAAACAAACAAACACGGTGATCTACAAAGCTGTCCTATACATTCCTTTATTATCCTTTTTCTCAATAATGCTCTAAATTCCATACCACTGGCTCAGCTGCTGATACTATCAATAGAATTGTCTTATGTCGCATGGGATAATTTATAATGTTCTCCACAAAAATTATAGTGCTGTCTCAAAAATGACCCAGAGACATCTATAAGGCACAGAGATATGAGTGGGCTTGAGCTCACACTTAATCCCAGCCCAGATCTAAGAACAATTAGCTCTTTTGACATGACCCTACTCAATACTCACCCTCCTGGGCAGACCACGGAAGATGAGGGTACTATAGCAAAGCGTGGTGTGGTGAAGAAATCAGATGGTGCAGAATGATCACAAAAATAGTCTGGGGCCTTAAAACTTGTCCTAAACCAGGAAAATCTCTAGAGGCAATAACTGGATTAATAAGTATCTAGACTGTGTCAGGAGAGGCTGGGAGGGTATGGGGGGTGGGGCTTAATAACAATGAGTACAAAAGAGAAAAAGTATTCTAAAACCCATTGAGATAATGGTTGCACGATTCTTCTTAAAAGGAGTGAGCTTAAAAACGTGATTGAACTATTCAATTGTATGATATATGTATTATGTGCCAGCAATTTGCTCAAAATACCTATTCCATGTTTGGATTTACTTATATGATTACAGAAAGAAGATCAAAGCAAAATGAAGAACAGGTTGAGTGCACCAGAATGAAATAAACAGTAAAAATGAAAATATGACACATAATATTCAGAGGATAGTGAAAAAGCACTGATACAAAGCAAAAGAATATTAAATCCATAGCCGTAAAATTAAAAATATACCTCTAATGTGCCCAGTAACAGACAACAAGACTGTATATTAAGATGCCTAGTGGTGTGGGATGCTAACTGCCGGTCAGCAGATCGAAACCACTGCCCATTCTGCAGGCAAAAGACGAGGGTTTCTGCCCGGTAGAGAGTTATAGTCTCATAAACCCATGGGGACGTTCTCCTCTGTTCCACGTGAATTCCAATTGGTGTGGTGGCAGCAGGTGTGAGACAGCACAAATATACCAAAAGCGAATCGATGCTCTACTAACCGCCCTCCCCGTGTTGCTAGGGAGTTATAGCCTGTATTTCAGATGCTTGCAGTGCTTGACTTGCCGCCCATCCGCACTGAGCTTTTCAGATACATGATTCACCAACCTTCCGCTATAATACAAATCATGATTCTGTTGTTTATCATGTGAGGCATAATAGGTATGGGGGGACTAGTTTGGGCTGTCAGTGGGTCTGTCTGTCATAAAGTAGCATGAAGATCATCTAATTGAACTCTGTGTTCCTGCACTAGAAACGGGCTTGGGGTACTCTGTTTCTCAATCCTTTAAAGTGATATAAAATGAATTACAACCCTTGATCTAGCAGCTGGCATTTAAAACAAAGAATATGTAAAAATATCTTTACAACAATATATATCATTAATGAAATAATATGCATCATTTTGTTACTAGAATAATTATGTTGAGAGCTGGCCTATAAACCAATATCAATCTTGCATGAAGCTAAATTCTAACATATCCCTAAAATCCATCACCACCCGAGACATGGAGTCCTCAGGGATCAGGACCATACTATGTTTATTTTCATGTTTCCAGTATCTAGCAATGTATCCCTCACTAAAGATTTTCCTGAACCACCCATCTTATCCCCACCTTTCCGATTATACTTCTCCTTTTTCCTTTTATTTTGTAGAAATTACAGCTTATTATATACTAATGGGGTGAAGTCTGATCCCAAGATCTCAGAGATCATGACTGTTATTTCGTATAGCTATCAACAGGGCTAATTATATTGTCTTGAACAGCAGAGATAAATATTAGTAGAATCAAACTCTAAATTGGTAAATGGATTTTTATTCACTTCTGAATTATAATATTGGTTGAAGTTGTAATTTGGGAGTGAAAACCCCTCGGTAGTCTTAATACTACCACATGTAGTTTGCCATATTTCCCACTGTAACCTAAGTCCTGATGAAATAAGAGTTTCCTTAAGATTGTTTAGAGTTAAATCTTCCCATGGAACTTAGATAAGAATTAAAATGTGTCCAATTTCCCATCTCAAGTCCCATGGGACCCTGGAAGGTAATCTAGTTAAGGGGCACCTGTTGTGATATCTCAGTACTCCCATCAGTCAGCCTTATAGTCAATTGGATTAGAAACATGAAGAAACCCTACATTTTATAAGAGCTCAAAGGATTTGGGTCTTAATCTAAACCCAGAAACCATTTTAGTAATCAGGAGGTTGCTGCAAATTTCCCGATCCCTGACGACGCAGATAGGCTGAGGTTGAGAGGGGCATTCAAGATGTTGGCATTTCTGTAACTCCAAACCCATGGCCAATCTCGCATTGTCACTCTAGAGTGGCTATGGGTTCAAACTGCCAACCTTCCTGTTAGTAGCCCAGTCCTTAACACAGTGCCACCAAAATCCAAATTCACTGCCATCGAGTGCATTAAGATTCACAGTGACCCTATAGGGCAGAGTAGAACTGCCTCCATAGGTCCTGGGACTCTAAATCTTGGAGTAGAAAGCCTTCTCTTCTCCTACAGAGACGTCAATGGTTTCTAACAGCTAATGTAGCATTTAGTAGCCCAAGTAACCCGCAATGTCATCGGGTTCCTACAGTGCCATAAAGTGTCTTAAATAATTAAGCGTTAACAGCCCTGTTGGCACAGTGAGTTACACGTTGGGCTTCTAACCAAAACTTTGGCAGTTTGAAACCACCAGTTGCTCTTCAGGAGAAAGATGAGGCTTTCTCTCCTCTTAAACATTTATAACTCCGACCTATTTTACCCCGACCTATTGGCGCAGTAGCATTTTCACCCCGACCTATTGGCGCACTATGAGTCAGAATTTCCTCAATTGACGGTGAGGTTTTTGTTTGTTGCTTTCAAATGTCAATAGAAGCAGGAGTCTTTGAGCTCCTTAGGGGATCACATTGAGCTTGTGTTTTTCCTAAACTAAAAATATATATTTGTTTACTTGCGTGTTGTTTTGACGGACCTGAAAATAGGCTGAATCACAAGACCTCAGGGAGGGACAATTAAAGTGAACACAAGAGAAAGGCCATCTGACGAATAGAGCAGCAGCACGCTTTCTTCCTCCTCCTCCTCTTCATCTTAATCAAGGAGCTTGCGCACTGCAGCTTCTCCAACCCAAGCTCACTGCCATTGAGTCGAATGGAGCGCCTAGCGGCCTGATGGCACAGGGTAGAATCGTCGCGGGGGGGTTCCAAGACTGTCTCTTTTGATTGGAATAGAAAGCCTGTCTTTCTCCCACTTCAGGTCTTAGAGACTGAATTTTTTAGATTTGGCTCTGCTAAATGCGTCAGGGTAATTGCGCACCAGGATGTCTCTTCCTCTTTGAGAGAGAGAGATCAAATCCCACTGCTCGCCAATCAAAGGGTGGCATTGGCAGGTGGGCATGTTTGCCGAGCCGCCACTTTGGGTGGTTTTAGAGCTCTCTGTGAGGGATGACTCTTGAAGCACTTGAAGCCTTTGCCTAATGAGGCTTCATCAGGCTGTGTGATGAGGTGGCCCTTTGCGGTCCCCGCTGAAAGTACTAATAAGACAGGCTCTCCAGGATTCTGCACTCATTTCTCTCACTTAACCACACTCTTTCTCGTACTAATGGTGTCAGAGAATGTTCAACAACAGCTTTCCAGCGAAGAGGACACGCCCTGGGTTCACACATGGCACTTTGGGAACCTCTTTGAGTAATGCTCGCTAGTCAACACGCCATCGTTTATGAAGTTGTTGCTTCTGGAAGGGGTATCCGCAATCTAGGCAAAGGCAACAGTCAAAGAGTTGGGAGGAAAGAGCAAAGAATATTGAAACCGAGCTTACGATTCGGTGCTTATTAAGACATACCAAACCTTGCCGAAAAACCCTGTCTCCTCGCAGCAAGGGCAAAGAAAACTTTCATCCATTGAATCTGAGTGGTGTAGGTGACACGTGATCATTCTTTTCTTATATATTGATTTTGCTGATAGTACTTCTGACTTTTTCCCACAGTAAGATTACATTGTACTCCCAGAGAGGAAGGCTGTTTTAGTTTAACATGAGGGCAGCTTTCCGTAGGTTTGAATCTCCCTTCCGTCTTGGGGCTAATTGCTGAGTACTTCCGTCCTGTGCAGCCACCCCAAAGCCCCTTTTGTCTTCAAGGTGGACTATTTTACAACCGTTTCAGGTCTCTGTAACATACTTGACATCATGAAAGGCACTGCAAAATGAGTGGAATGCAATCCTATATTTTAAAAATGAAATGAGTAATGAAATGCTATTATTAAGACAGAAATATATTGGTTATTAATAAGATTTTAAAAGCTAACATATCCCCAGTTCTCAATTGTGAGACCGTAACCAGTTCAGACATCACTCATCTGTACGCCTCAGGACATTCAACTACCACCACAGCTGGATAAGTGGGTTGGGCTTGTGGTCTAGGGTTGGCAACAAAGACCTTTTTCTCTTTGGTCCATTTGCCACCAATTCTCACTGTCTTGTCACTAGGTCCTCAGCCTTGTCACCATTAATAACCCGGCACCTCATGTCTGTCTGTGTGTCTTGGTTTAGATAACGCTTTTCAAATGAACCTTAAACTTTCCAGAAGACACATTAAGAAAAGTAAAAGGAAATCCATTAAATTAATTTTAGTAATGATTTTATTTAACTCAAATATCCCCCAAAGAAAACAAACCTCCCATTTTAAGTTTGTGCATGTGGGATCTATACAATATTGCTAATAGATTATTCACCTGACATTTTGGATTTTTTGTTGTTTGGGAAACTAAGGCTTCTAAATCGGTTAGTAATTCATATTTACGTGCATTTCACTTTGAGATTTTTAATTTGAAACACCGTTTGTGGATTAAAGAACCCTGGGGGTGTAGTGGTTACATGTTGTGCTGTGATCCACAGGGTCAGTACTTTGAAATCACCAACAGCTCCGGGGAGAGAGACTGGACTTTCCACCCCATTAAACAGTTACAGTCTTGGAAACCCACAGGGGGGTGCCAGGAGTCAGCACTGACTCAATGTCTCACACACACACACTTCACAAGGCATCCCCTCCTGTGCTAGCTCCTGATACCGCATAACTGTTTGCCTCAGCAAACAAATATTACACTTACCTTTTTACGAGACAATTCCTGGAAAAGCCACAATATTTTAGAACATAGCCGAAGGACTCATAAAATGCAAATGAAGTCATAAATAGCTCATTTTGAAATATATGAACTCTTTTGGGCCATAACAATTGATCTTGTATCAGCCCAGAGGCAGTCTAGTGTACCCCAGAACAATAAACCCTGAGAGCTCCCTTTTGTATTCTTGCTGTGACGGCAGCAAAGACACGTTGCCCACCTATGGAGAGACATATAGACCTTGAAAGGTAAAGGATAAAGAGATGTTTTCTGTGACCTCGTGACTGAGGAAGGGTATTGTAATTGGTTTGGTTTATGCCGGGATAAATGGGCGGGGTACCACAAAGCTGTTTGTGTCATTGATTTCTGCGTTTGAAATTCTTCAGTAAGACAGCAAATTCTCACAAACTCTCAGAATACACGAAAGAAAAGTTTGTGCCGCAACTGTAACATTTTTGTTACTATGGTCTCAGGAGTCCTAGGCATGATGTTTCTTTCAGACAAGAAAAATGTAAAAGATGGCTATTTTGTAGTTTACATTTTATAATATTATTTTCCCACGGGGATATAAATGTAGCCTATTTTTCTTGTGCCCTTTTCTAATGCATAATTTATTTTTGAATTATATGGTTTATATACATCATTTAGTCATAATCTGGGGAGAAAAAAACTAGTTTTATGGTAAGAATGTAAATCATTTTATCGTGGCTCTGAGGAGGTCAAGATTTTAAAAATATTTTTCCTCAGAATAATTTCCTTTCTTAGGGGCTGTCTACTTCATGAATCCCATAAGAGCACAAGAGAAATACAACCCAAGACACAAGTGTATATCGCATGTGCACTTTTTAATTTTCTAATTTCCATATTTTAATTTTTAAGGTGAAAAAATGATATTTTGTTCAATTCTCTTTTTGTAATTATCGGCATTGGTCAGTCAGTTGGTCTCCAACTTGCAGTCACTCCTTGTCTTACAAGCAGCTCATATCCCAGAGGGTCTGCTTGGCTGCAACCCCTAGAGAGCCACTCATCCAGCCTTCCTTCCCCAGAGTTATGGATGAGTTCAAATGACCCCCCTTTCCATTAGCAGTCAATGGCAAGAAACTTGTACCACTTAGGCTTCCTTTACTTGATTCTAAGTATCCAAAATGAAGTATTTTATTATTTTTTTAATAAAATTTTTAAAATCGGATCTATCTTAAACTTACTTATAGCACACCTCAATGTAGATGAGTCCTATTTCAAAGGTCAAATGGCCTCCTAGGGCTAGTGACCACCCTACTGTACCACATAGACAAGGAGATGACGAAGAACTCCTGTGGCCCTTTGTGAAACACGGCTGACTTTGTGGAGCAAGTTGGAAACACAGTCCTGGTAACAGTTATTTTTAGAACTCAGTTATTAATGGCAACTTGATAGTAAATCAAACTTAAAATATCCAACTCGTTTCCAAAGAAAACATCACCTGGTCTACAGCATGGGGCATTTTCGTTTCCATTTCTTTTGTGCTGTCAGCAACTTTTCAGGGAAGGCTCGCTTGATCCATACAGCATAGACAGGTAAATATCCTTTGATCATACTTTAAACTGGTCCCTGAAATTAGTTCACATAATTAACTGTCAGTGGAATATGTCACTGGTTTTTCCTTTTCCAAAACATTTATTTAATCTACCATCTTCAGAATCCCCTCGGAAAATTGAATGAACTATGAGAATGACATTTTCTGAGCAAAAAAAAAAAAAATGCTAACTTCTATCTTACCCTTTCTTTTATTCAGATGTATCCTTTTTCCCAGTGTTAAAATTTTCTAGCATTAATCTCCGTAACTTAAAGAATAATCTTATTCTACAGCAAAATTGAGTGAGACACTGAATATGCTGCAGACATATTTACAAAAAGAATATATCCACAAGCTATTACGTTGTCATACATTGGTGCACTTGTCTCCCTATGTGATATTTTTTTTGCAAATTCAATGGTGCATAGCAAGTTAACAACCACAATTTATTATCTAGTGCATTGTGTGATTAATGGGAAAGCTCAGATTTTAATCAGCCATAGATTTCTTCTCCACAAGGTCTACTTGTCTTCAGTGCAATATAGTCATAGAATCATAACTTTTTATGATAGTTTTTCTTCTCCTTTCCTTTCTATGTATATGTAACAAAGAGATTCCACATGCGTGCTCTCAAAAGGTTTTTAAAACCACTTCTTGACACTCCTCTCACTTGAAGAGCTGTCTGGTGTAGCTGGCTCTCCAGGAATAATTCTGATTTGGAATTAAAACGTCATTGTCAGCCCTTCCCCAAATCAGCAGGTATCTCTATTCTAATTTTTATCATCAAGGAATTTTTCCTTAATTTTTGGCCTACCGCAGATGGACTTTAAATCACAGTCACTGGTATATCATGTAAGCATCCCTGCTTGATTATAAGTTCCTTAATAAGATTGCATATTTTCCTATTTGACTAACATTAGCACGATGACTTACATACGGTAGAAACTTTATACAATAAACCTATGTATGAATCACACTAGAAAAGTGACATACTTGTCCGTTTAATAAATGAGTTGGCCAGTGCAGGCAAAAAGAAGGAGTCATGTTGGTTACATTGACTATTATGTAGTATGCATTAGTATATTGGGTGGTTAAGTACATTAACTTCAATGTCTTTCTTACCTCTCCTATTAGTCACTGCTGTTAGTCACTACGGGTCCTTTTGGACTGCAGGTAGCCTGTGTGTGCAGGAAACAAACGTCCCTAAGTTCCCGAGACTTGAGCTCTCGAGGCCTGTCTTCTGAGGCCCTCTGAACTAAGGGGGAGGGAGCAGAAATCCACTGCAAGAGAATCAATTCTGACTCATAGACTCAAACAGCCTCTCTTTCTGAATTTGGAATTAAAATAACAGAATAGCTTTGGGGTGGTGTCTAACCTACCGTGCTCTCAGGGTTCCCGGAGCTGTGCTCAATGTCACCCAAAAACAACAAACACAATCACAGCCATCAAGGCGATGCCGACTCGGGGACCCTATAAGGCAGGGTAGACCAGCCACTGCGGGTTTCGGGGACTAACTCTTGAGCAAGTACAAACCTTCACTTCTTTCCCACAGAGCGGCTTGATGGTTTCAAATGGCTGACCTTGTAGGTAGCGGCCCAATTCATAACCACTACATGACCAGGGCTCCTAATTCAGAATATTTAAGTTGTGAGGCACTCACTGCACATGACCCCATAACAACACTTGGAAACGGATATTCTGAAAGAAGGTTATTTGGTACAGGGCAAATAATGATTCTGTCAGGATTTAAGCATTTAAGGCTAAGTCAAAAAGTAGAAAATGGCTTTTAGTAGCAAAAGTATCAAAATGTGAGGAAGCGGGGATTACTCAACATATTTCTCAACGTCAAGGACTACATATATTTCTGAAGACGGGCTTTCCAAGGCTCTAAACTTCCCTTGAAGAATTCTGTACGCTTCAATGTGCATCATGCCAAAGCTGAAGTTTAGTCATTCTCAAGTGGCTCAAACGTTCTCCGAAACAAATGTTCTCTTGAGAAACAACCAGAAATTTAAAGGGGGAGCAAGATCAGGTCTCTAGTGTATATGAGGTAAGATCTCCCAATTAAATTCTCATAGACTAGCCCTCACTACCTTCAATATAGTCATATTTGAAATGTATACTACTGAGTTTTTAACCTTGACTAGATGATTGAATTCTTTCACTAACCAGGGGTTCATTCACTTTAGAAGATTTTTAAATGTTTTCTATTATTAGTGTTACTGGCTTTCATTTTAGTCATGTCTTGAAAGAGCATCCATTAAAGCATGCTCTTCTAGGAAAACCACACAGATTAAACAAAATAAACCTATACACTTATGGGGTTAATTTCCCAAACTGGTTTTCTTAAGGAAAACTAAACTATCCTCCTTTCTCTACATTTTTAGGTGCCCATTTTAAAAATGGAATTACATGAACCCAGGGTAAAACATAATACACAACTAGGTCAAAACCAATTAAAAGCTAAGTATCATAACAAAAGAAATTCCTATAAATCTCTGATAATATCTGGCCTTCCTATCGCAGGCTTCACTGGTTTGTTCTAGGGATTTTAAAAGCATGATTCTTTTAAATGCCTCCATCCAGACTGGAAGGCAAATTAGAGCATCCATTCTCCACTTTGTACCTCTGCATCCCTTGCTGGCTCCAAATCGAGCAATGCATTTGTGTCCTGGATTGAAAGAAGGTTCCCTTCCGATAAGGTGGAGACAGAATTACAGGTGGCACTCACTGACAGCTTTCTGGTTTAATCTGCTTCCACAGACTCAGTGCAAAAGTGGTTGCGTCTCATGGGTAGTAGTTCCAGGTAAACAAGTTTGTACACCAAAGGTCAATTTTTGTCAATAGCTTTTCTATCACTTGTGGCCCACACTCTTGACTAGTTCCACCAAAACGAAAAAACAGAGATGCAGAAACCCGAGAGACTGATATTTCTAACAAGAAAACCAAAATGTCTCCTTAAGAATTGGTATCTTTAGAATGCAATAGAGAACTTGTAGGAAGGTCCCCGTACAACAGCGTTTACCAAGAACAAGTGTTTTAACAAAACGCATCACCTCATTCTCACAACCCTCTACATCAAGCCCCTGGATGGGTCAGAAGTCTATCCACCTTGTTTCTACTCTAACGCCAAAGTGATTCCAGGTTGACTACATTACTTACAGCTCAAGAGCTCTGGATGGGTCTTGGACAGTTTCATACTTAGAGAGCAATTAATTTTGTTTTCCTAGTATTCATCCTTCAACAAGACATCATCAGCGATTTACCAAAAAACATTTAACTCTGAACATTTATTTGGAAACACTAGTTCTTTGTGTATGAACTCTTCTAAGCATATTTGTTTTGTTTTCTTTTCTCTACTGACCTATTTTATCCTATTGTCAAAAAATGAAAACAATCAAACCCGCCTCTATAGAGCTGATTTTGACTCATAGTGTCTCATCCTTGTGGGAATAAAAAACATCTTTCTCCCACAGAGAAAGTGACTAGGTCAAACTGCTAACTTTCGGGCTAGCAGTCCAATTGGTGACTGACTACACCAGGATTTCTTGCCACTGGAAAGAATCAACTCTCTTCAGGTGCCTGGTGATACACTGGGTTATAAATCCAGCTCCTAGCGGTTCTAACACATCAACTCCTCCGCAGGAGAAAGGTGAGGCCATCTGCTCCTGGAAAGATCTAGCACGTCAGAACCACAAGGAGGGTATATTACTGCATCCTAGGGGCATACTAGGTGTCTCTAAGTGACTCTAAGGCAGCGGCTTGGATATTGGTTACCACAGTGCTCTTGGCTAGGGATCTTACATGCATTTAGTTGACACTGCACAAAACAATCTATAACGTGAAATTAATTATGACACAGATTTTAAGTCAGGACTAAGGGTCATGTGTTAATATAAAAATCACTTAAAGATAATTGTCTTATAGAAAGAAAATGCTCATACAGTTGCAGAAGCAAGGGAGTCCCAGGCCAGGCAGGTTTCAAGGCTGTGGGTCAGATAATAAGATGCGGGCTTCTCCTGCCGCGTGTAGCTGGGGCAGCTAAGAAGCCTGAAGTTACTGTGAGGATCACAGGCTGTAGGCTGCCGAGGGGAAAGCACAGATGCCAGGTCGGCTGACCAGGTGTGTGACGAGAGAAGGAAATGATTCCAAGGGCCGGAGGTCTGAGATGCTGACCAGGATCGGTAGGCCAGCGAGCTGGCTATTGGCTCAAGTGCAAAGAACCCGAGGTCTATGAGTCAGATACGGGGTCCAGACCCAGCAAAAACCCCGCAAGCGTTGCCACAGCATTCTCATACAGCTCCAGCCCTGGAAAAACTTCCTTTGAAGCATGTGAAGGCCATACATGGCCCGAGTAAGGATGTTACATTGCACCAGGGTCATACCCCATCATAGAGCTATAGAACGAATTGCATTGGATTGCACTGTGTTAGGTCGTGTCTTGGGGGGTTTGTTTTTTTTAAAAAAAAAAAAAACCATCTGATGGGGTTTCCAAGAATACTAACTGCAGTACTATTAAGTTGATTTTGTCTCACTAAGTGTTAACTCACAAACCACTAAGAGCCTTGACCCCGCCAAGGTGACTTAAAAACCTATCGCAACCACAAAAACAATAAGTGAAAGCTAAACTTTTTAGTCGTTTTCCTAAATGTGGATAAAGCCTGTCTGCCTCCCACCCCACCTCACCCGGAGCCCTGGCCTTTGTAATCAAAAACGGGCAGGAGCTCCACTGTTCTAGTCCCCAAATACCCTTTGTTGTTGGAGACTGAGCCTCCACATTGGAGTGTCGAAATGTAACACTCTTGCATAAAACACTCCAGCATCATTCTGTAATGGCTAACTTTAAAAAATATCTCAGAACCACCAAATCCACCCCCACATACAGTTTATGCTACCGCATTTCCCACACCAGACAGTGAAGTGAACCACAAAAAAAAGTGTCCCATTCCTTAAAGGTGAAATTAATTTATCTAAAGACAGAAAAAGGAATCTGGAAAGGAGACAATAATAACCAGCACAGCAGCCACTTCATCTGAAAGCAGAGGTGGTGGCTAGTTCAAACAACTAATAAAAAAATGAGAAGAATGCAATTTGCAGCAATTTTGCAAAAGAGGAAACCCTACTTTACAAATAGCTCTGACTTCATATCTAGCCAAGCAGGGAGCAAGGCAGAGGCAGAGAATAATGTGATTACTCTGGTAATGATATGCATTAGATACATTATGGGAAACAATAATGCTCCCTACTGAATGCAGTAAATCCAGTTATTGATTTTTCTTAATGTTAAAAGCGCTACTCTCAAACTGAAAAGAGATATCCTTTATTTATTCGCTTCCCTTTCAGTTTCTGAGTCCACAGATCCTTTGATGCAGAGAAGGATACCAAGATAATGGAGTAATGTACATCTAATCTGACACCTACTGGGCCAGGCTAATGTTTCAGATAAAAACTGCTTGCATACTGCTGCTCACAGAAAGGCAATGTATGACAAGAAGGAAAAATAAAAAGAAGCAAAAAAACAGAACTTTCCCGTCATTTTTATCTGTTTTTGTCTTCTAAAGCATCCTTGCAGAGCAAGCATGTTTTCCTTTCAAATCAGAACAGGAACATATCAATCAGTCTACAGACTGGATCCTGCTGTGAGGCTACAGGAATGTCCTTCTCCCCAGAATATATGTTTTGCCTATTTAAACTCTCAATGCATTATAAAGGAACAGAAAAGAGATAAGCATTCACCTACATATAGTTTCCTCAGTTTATATTCTACATCGCCAGTGCAAATCACATGTCTCTGTGGTAGACACAGGCCGCGCGCACACACACACACACACACACACACACACACACACACACACACTTTGCTCTGAGTTATAAGTAACCAAACAACACAGCACATGGAATCACATACACGCTGCAAACTTCAGAACAAAAGCCTCGAATGAATATGCCAAACCCAGACTTTCTTCTACCTTTCCTACCATTGAGGAGAACCTTTAATCTCTTCCTGTTTATTTTTTCAAACTGTCCTCGTCAAGGGCATAATTGAGCAAAATAAAAGGCCGGTGTCAAAAGTCCCTTGTATGACTCGTCAGTTCACTCAGAGAAAAGCAATGTATTTTAACAAACCTTTTCGATGCCGTCCAGTACCCATTCCCCTCATTCATCTCATGTCCCCACCACCATAAAAAAAAAATAAAAATCTAGGACAGAATAAAAAGCATTTCTTCTTGTCATTTTCACTTGGCCAATTTCATTTAAACTGCCCTCAGAGGATCTGAAGCAGCATGTCCAAGGTGACAGATCTAAGATCAGTAACACAATATGAAAAAGCATCTTAATATCTTCTTCAATTTAATCAATGGAGATCATATGTGCATTTTTAGAAAGCATTTTAATATACTTTTAGAGTAGAACGCCAAAACCAAAAGAAAATTCCATTATATCAGTGTACCTAAAATGAGTTCCTTTATGGGTATCCTAAAAATAATTCTTAAGAATGAATAAATGGCCTACGTTTTAAAGAGACTGTCACAGAACAAACTTTTAATTTGGAACGTTTCCAGTATATTTCACTGCGGCATAAAAAATGAGGCAATGGAGATTATTCTGTTTTTCTACATAGCTTTAGACCTAACTATAATGATTTCATCTAGATGTAAATAACTAAAACCAAATCTATTGTCAACAAGTTGACTCTGACTCTTCGTGCCCCCTGTAGGACCCAGTAGCATTGCCTTCATAATTTTCCCATGGCAAAATGCACTGACCTTCAATGAGCAGGGAAACGCTTAACCCCCAGCACCACCAGGCTCCTCAAACTTGAATGAGGACTTGTGAAACATAAGACATTTTTGTGATTGTTCGGTACGATAAAGTCAATTCCGACTCCTGACAACCCTATGGGCAGGAGCACAAACATGGCCCCGGCCTGGGACATCCTCACCTAGGTTACAGGCAGACCATTGTTGCCACCACTCTGTCAGTTCATCTCCTTGGGCATCTGCCGCTGATGATTTCCTCGGTGGTGCTGCCTCTCCTCTTTGCCAAACATCATAAAACTCTTCAGGGAAATAGTTCCTATTTTGCTTAGCACATCAAGACCACGCTTCTCACCATTTGACCCAGTAAGCCGTAAGTGTGAAGCGATAATCATGTCATTCTAATAACTTTCAATGGATGATCCACTTTAATGCTTTCTCTCTCACTTGGTACTTGAAAATTCTCTTCCAAAGCACTTTCTGTGACTTAATCTTAGGCCAAAACAATTTGGAAGATTCCTGGCTAGGTACCTGAATTGGCTAAAAAACTTAAGTATCAGGAGTATTTCCACCACCATGTAGATTCCAGACATTTCCCAAAACTGTTGATACAAATATTAGAAGCTAATTGAGCTTTTATGAGAAGTCTATGACTCAGTGTTCTTATCAACACTCATCGTACCTTGATAACATGTCATGCTTTATACATAGACATGTTAATGGCTCAAAACATTGTGGAAGCATGCAACGGGCAGATTGAAATTAGAGCAGTTCAAAGGGATTGGCCAGCATCTACCTGCCAGTCCGTAGTCCTGTGGGGGCTTGATATGAGTGGTATCTCCAATAACACACAGGTGTCTGTGGAGGTTCTAGTCTGAGACGTGCTAGAAGGAAATGCCTGGTGGTCTGCTTCTGAAAGTTAGTAAAAACCTCACGGATCATAACGGAACAATATTCAGCTCGCTTGGGAGGGTGAGCTCACTAGGGGGGAACAATCACCAGAGACTGCTTTGCTTTTCAGAGTACTGTCCAATCAGACCTGACTCAAAGCAACCTTATCTACTAAAACAAAACTGTGGGATCATATGCCCACCTCCCAATTTTTATTATGCTTGAGCCCATTCATTGGAGCCACAATGCAGATCCCTGTCTTCCTCTTTGTCCTTGGTAACTTGACCTAGCATCATGTCCTTCTCCACGGGTAGACGCCTTTTAATAAAATGTCTGAAACCAGTGGCATGCTCACCAACCTCAATTCTAAAAGAATTCTGGCTCTACATCTTCCAAGACAGATTTGTTCCTTCTTCTAACAACCCAGGTTATATTCAAATTTCTTCCCCAACAACCCAGAGCCTCTTCAGACTCACGAAACACATGCAACGACACTGAATCCAGGATGATCACAGGCCAATGAGTAGAAAGTCTTTGACATAAATTATAATCGGTTTTGAACTGCAGGCCTTGACGATTACATCCCAATGTATAACCACTGCATTTCCTGGATTCCTTTTGCTTAGCATACTTATTGAACAAATATGGTGAAGTAATATCGCCCTGATGCACATCTTTTCTGGCAATTCCCTTATTTTAATCCAGCAGTTACTTCTTCATCTATGGATAGGTTCCACAAGAGCACAATCAAGCGTTCTAGAATTCACATTCTTCCCAATGTAAGCTGTAATTAGTTTGATGCATTCAACCACTTTTGCATAATTAATAAAATTTTCAGCCAAGATCTATCTGATATCATGTTCCAGGTTGTCCTCTGAATCTGGCTTAGATAGCTGGCAGTACTATAAAAAGGTACTGACCATTATTGGTGATTGGAATGTGAACGTTGAAAACAAAGATTAAGGCTCAGTAGTTGGGTAAAATGGCCCATGTGATAGAAATGAGAGAATACATAATAGAATTTACAATTAGAAGACTGATTCATTTCAAGACATTTTTCAAGAAGAAATACTCCTATATTTTTCAAGAAAACAGGAATTATTATAATCGGCCTTACCTGGATTTGGACAACAGGCCTACATGCAGTTCCACGTTGCCCAAACAGATGTTATGTTACGCATGTCTGTGGATGCAGCCATGGGTAGCCAAACAAATACAGAGGGAGGGACATTTCATTCAAATAAGATTTTAATGGAATTTAAGTTTCATAGCTCAAGTTTGAATAAAAGGAACAGATGTAAAAGTACCTTTTGTAAGACATCTTTGATCACCTTGACCATGCATTATTACTGCTGTCAGATTTACTGCTAATATTATGACCCACATAATAGAAAAATACCAAATACAATTTGATCTTCAATTCTAATACCTACACTTAGAAGAGTGGGGTAAATGACATAAATTAGCAAGAACTTCCTCCAATATTTTGTCCATATCCAGAAAACATTCAAATTTTCTCTACAGGAAGAATCAGCTACGTGCTGGCTAGCCATCACACTTCATTAAATTTGTAAGAGTTATTGCCTTAGTCCAGGTAGACTAGGAAAACAAATCCATAGAAACTCATATGTGTATAAGAGACAATTTTATATTAAGGGTAATTGTATATTGAGAAAGCATCCCAACCCAGTCCAGTCCAAGCCCATATGTCTGATATTAGCCCATATGTCTGATACCAATCTCTAATGTCCTCTTCAGACTCACAAAACACATGCAATGACACTAAATCCAGGATGATCACAGGCCAATGATAGAAAGTCCTTGGATACAGTGATGTTGTAAGCATCTCAGTGCTGGAAGGGGTCTCTGTGTGGCTTCTCCAGTTTACAGGGCTGCGTCAGGGTAGGTCCATGTGGCTTCTCCTCAGGGATGTCTCACTGGAAGTGAGCCTGTCAGTAGCATGTCTTCCAAGTAGTGAACAGACTCTCTCCCGCCACCAAGGAGGAAAAAACAGATTTCCCAAAATTCTCAGGAGAAAGCCATGCCCACACAGAGGCTTCATTGACTATGATCCAATTGACTGACTAGACTCCACCCCTGAGCTCTTAATCCTCTCAAGTCCCAAATTGATACCAGGTTACATAACTACCACAGTCATATTGGAGGTACAAAATATGCCCCATATGGGCAATGTAGTAGGAATACTAATTCATGCAAAGGGGTCTCAGTTGCCCTTTCAACTTCACCCTTTTTTATAAACATTCTTATTATTCATCACATAAAACTATCAAGCTAAGCAAACTACTAACTCATTACCCTTGGTGAAGTCTAATTTCAATGCCACGTAAGATCATCCATTACTATGGATGCTTCATCTGTTTTCATTTAAATAGATGAGACTATTGTTTATACACAAGGAAACATCGTATCCCAAGAAAATGTGTCTTTGCCATTTCCTCGCCACAAGCAATATTCAGATCACAGTAATTTTAGTGTGTGTCATAGCTACAGGGGAGTAACTAGAGATGTCAGTAAGCCTACCAGTTAGCAACTGTAGAGACGCTCATTGAAGTTAGCACCTCACTCTGGTACTTCCTTAAAATGACTTGCCCTTTTAGGATACCCTCTTCTCATCAACCTGCTACTGCAGTTTGGTTCACAATGTCAACGGCTCAAGTTCTACCATGAAGTCAGGCTGATCATAATTTTCTAATCAAAATGGAAAGCTCATTTATATTTTGACTGTCACGTTTGCCAAGCGTTGGTAAATAGGTTAGAATTCCACTTCATTCATGATTTCTTAAGGAGAGATACGTGAGAGAGATAGTATGGAGCTTCAGAAATCTGTAAACTCAAACTAGGGACATCATACAAATAGCTCACGTAAGTTCAAGAAGCCTCAGTTTCCTCAACAGTTACATCCTACTAACACCCAGTAAAGTATAGCATCCTTCCAGGGCCAGTGGAAATGCCAAGCAAAAAATAATTTGAAAGGCAAATTACAAATTAATTGACTTTATTATAATCTTAAATTGTCTAAATCAAACTAATGGATTCTAAAAGGGACTGTCTTGACACTGAATACTACATGCATCAGAAAATCTGTTATGTTTGATTCCTTGCCTTCACCCATCTCATTTATGACGATCACTTCTATCATAAGCTATCCATAAAATATTTCCTAAACCCAACCTAATTTGACTCAATAAACATAAATATAGAATGCAATTCATATAAGATATAAACAAGTGCTGGAAAATGTAGTGAAATTAAGATTTTCTCCTGACTGAAAAATAGAAACTCGACTATGGAACTGTTTTGCATTCATCCTACTATTTTAGATGATGAGCATAAGAGAAGTAGAAATGTATATGGACAAATACCTTTAAAAATTCACCATGTCATGCTCCTAAATTCTATTTCAAACACCCCTTCAATATTAAAACAATAAATAATGTAAACATTAAGTTGGCACAGAAAAATTCTGAACTCCACAATTGTTCTAGTTGGAACTTTATACCTTATGTATGTATCGATGCACCCATCCAATGGTGTCAGAGGCACCATCACCCGATAGAGTGACTTGCGATGTAACTTTATCCTTCTCCCCCTCTGCACCACTTCCCATACCAGACCCCACAGAATCCTTAGTAATATTTAGTATTGATTTTAATTACTGAAAAATAATATATGATAGTTATGAATTTCTTGAATATAATGTCTTATATAAAATCTTTCAATGGTGAATTATAATATTGTCATTTCCTTTCATGACTACCTCATTCTCAAAAAATTACTGAGATAAGCTCATAAATGTGTCTTTATGATTATGGAAGGTTCTAAGCTGGAATGGAAAATATGTATTCAAAGTGTTTCTCATCAGGATATACATAGGACAAAAGAACATCGGATGCATTTGAAGTGTAAATAAATCGGCTTACTCAAATTTGATCTCCGTTGTGATGTAAGTAAAAGATAGAGTAGAATTTTTCTTTCAGTACTGAGAATTCTTATTTAGAAAATACAATAGTAAATATAATACAGAGGTTAGGTTGAGGAAAATGGTGGGGTTTTTATTAATGCCTCATACATATTTCCTGGTTGCTAAATGTAGACACACACTCACAAACACACACCACAAAGTTATGAGTGACAGCATATCAGTTTAGGTGTGTTTCTGTGTTTTCTGGTAGCTGGTATAAAGAAAAGACAAAACTGCCAGTAAAAAGTCTCCACTCATAAGCTTTGGGTAAAGACTGACTATTTTATTATACTTGCAATTGTCACTTGAAAGCCCTGTCTAGTTTCTTAAGGCTCTGCTAGCTCTGTGATATAACTAGATGGAGATCATTCTTCTGTGACCAAGTTACATCTCAATACAGACCCCTCATTTTTCATGTCTCCTGCTTAAAAACAAACCACAAAACCCGGAGAAATACATGCAGTTAGCTGATAGCAGCCTAGACTAGAAAAGCAGCATTTTCAGAAATGAAATGAACAGAATTCTCAAAGGATTCCCATCATATAAGTTTATCTGCAAAGAGCTTTCTGAAATCTTGCTCTTGGAGATATGATCTAATTTTTATCTCCTAAGTCAAGTCAGTACTAAGCTGCTTGAGTTGTGTTTTCATGGTAATTTAGGAGACAGACATATTTCCTGCTGCGATTCTTTTTACAGGACTATTTATGCGTATGGTGCTTATGTTCAACAAGTAAATTTCTGGACGCTGTGTACTATATGGGCTAATAATTCACATGCAGTCAAAACAGCAGGCAAGAAAGGCACAGGAGATGGGATCAAATTGCACTTTACATTTGCCTCCCTTTGCATGTTTTACATTTTTCCAGTGGGGAAAGCAATTCCCTTTACATTTTGGTAATAGATAATTCTATAGTGATATTAAGTAAGTGTTTTCTCTTAATTCAGTGATTAACTACACCCAGTCCAAATTATGAATGCAACACACCAATCTGTATCTGAAAACTTTCTTAAGGCCCAAAGTTGGTAGGTGGTTTTCCTTTATGAGAGTGGTTCTCAACCTTCCTAATGCCACGGCCCTTTAGTATAGTTCCCCATGTTGTAGTGACCCCCCCAACCATAAAATTATTTTTGTTGCTACTTCATAACTAATTTTGCTACTGTTATGAATCAGGTGACCCCTGTGAAAGGGTGGTTCGACCCCTAAAGGGGTCGCGAGCCACAGGTTGAGACCCGCTGTTTAAGGAGAAAGAATCTAGTTGGTTCGTCTGTTTCTCCTCCGCTCTCCTGCCTTCCTCAATAATCGATTATTGGTGTGGTTATTTTCCCTACTGAGACTGAACAGTATGTGGGGAGGAAGGACGTAAGACTAGGGAAGTTTCTCAGTTTGCAATTACCTGAGGCAGGCCAGTCCTCGGGGCATGTGTGTGCCTAACGGAGCTTCCCAGTTTTCTCTGGTGCAGGTTCCTGGTCAACCAGTCCTCAGCTCAGGTCCTCCAGTTGTCCATTATTTGTACAGGCTGTTGGTATCCACTGACCCTCCTGGAAGGGCCTCCTGCGTGTGATTAAACTCTTGCTGAGATCCCTGTGGTCATCAACGTAGTGTGGTTATTTTGTGAAAGCAGCCTCCTCCTTTTATGCTTCACCCAGTCCAAGGCTGCTCTGGCTTCCCGGGCCATGAAACTGGCATCCTGACAGCATCCCTCCACTTTAAGAAACATCTGTCAAAGCCACCAAGCAATCCAGCTGAAGCCCCGGTCCTTTGCCTTTCAATAAAAGAAAGGAAATACTCCCAGCACTTCATAATCAAAAGAAATCTCGGTCTAAGAGTCATGGAAACATTTCTCGATATTTGAGGGTTTCTTCAGGGGATTCTCACATTCATTTGACGATCTAACGAATTTTTGTTTTAATGTCTGTGCTGAAACTTTAATTTAATATCGATATAACCAACCTGAAAAATATACCTGCTATATAACAAGTGACACAATATTTGACCCAGTGGCTCTTATAGAATATGTGCTTACTACTGGAAATTATTCTTATCATTATTATATCCATTGTAAGTGTAATACTTATCCCCTAAAAGTTAATACCACCTATGCAGTAAATCCTAATTTATCATTTGATTCAGTACCTGGGATTCATATTCTCCAGGTTGAAACAATACCAAAGGCCATTGTGATGGAAAACAGCTGACAAGATGAATTATGAAATTATGCTGACTTTTGAAGGTGAGGAAAAATCACATATTTTCAGACATATATGGCTAGCTAAAAATTAAAAGAAAACCATAACGACTGAGAACATTGAAAAATAAAACAAACATAAATAACCAGAAAATATTTACTATTCATTTGAGTTTGACTCATGTCCATGTTTCACAGAATCGCATTCCCTAGTTTTTGTGTGTTTGTTTGTTTGTTTTGTTTTTTAATCATTTTATTGGGGGCTCATACAACTCTTATCACAATCCATACATATATCCGTTGTGTCAAGCATATTTGTACATTCGTTGCCATCATCATTCTCAAACATTTTCTTTCTACGTGTGCCCTTGGTATCAGCTCCCCATTTCCCCCCTCGTTTCCAATGGCTGAGATCTTTGGTAAGTAGAAACCCTGGACTTTCTCCCAAGACTGCATTGTGTACATGCCAATTGCCAGCTTTTCGGTTAGTAATCAAGCGTTTAAACATTGGTGTCACTTTAGAAGAATGTATCTAAATGAAACATAAGTAAACAGAGTAAATATAATTTTTTAAAGGTTGTTGAATTGATAAGAGAAGATGCTTTTTAAAAAATCTAATTATTGAGTAAATATTGATTTTTAATATAGTTTTGTTTTGGAATTTAGAAACCATGGGAATAAAGAGTAGGAAAGGGAAACCATTAGATAATAACTCGGATGTTTCACACACAGATCGCGTAAGTTAATGGCATATTGAGTCCTAGTTACTTTGAACACATTGAAAGATTTCATGATTATCAAAAGCCTACCCAGGGGTGGACTTATTTTCACTTCCAGGGTAATACTGACTGAAACAGTTTTCTGTTTGTAAACTCTTCAGGCATCTGGAATTTAAAAAAAAATGCGATGTAAAGAAACAAACGTAACAACAGCTTTTAAGTTGGTAAAGATGTAAGTGAGCATTTCTTTAAAGAAGTGAAACAAAATGTAAAACTGTCAATGTAGAGTACTAGAGAGAATCTTTCAAAAATTTCCAGACAGGCAAAATTTAAAAGAATTCATTATCAGCAGGTTTGCATCACACACACATAAAGAAAATGTTTCCTTCTTTTACAATGAGATCAAACAGAAAATAAGGTTCTTTTGTTGTGGTTAGGTGAGATTCAGTCTGCTCTGACTCTGTGTACCACAGAGCCACAATTGATCTTAAACTTGAGCCCAATTTTGCTGCTATTGTATCAATCCATCTCACTGAGGGATTTCCTGTTTCCCCCGCCCTTCTACTTTACCAATCATGAAGTTCTTCTCCAAGGACTGGTGCCTCTGGACATGTCCCAAATAAGTAAGATGGAGTCTCGCCATCTTTGCCTTTAAAGATGACTCGAACTGCACTTCTTCCAAGACAGATGGCAGCCTAAGTTATTCTCAGCATTCTTCCCAAGCACCACGATTCACAAGCATCATTTCTTCTTCTGTCTGCCTCGCACGTGCGTATGAGGCAACCGAAATACCATGGCTTGAATCGGGTACACCTTAGTCTTCAAAGGAACATCCTTGCTCTTCAATACTCTAAGAAAGTTTTGTACAGCAGATTTATCTAATGCAGTGCTTCTTTTGATCTACCGATTGCTGCCCCATGGGCGTTGATTGTGGATGCAAGCAAGAAAAATCCTTGGCAACGTCAATATTTGCTCGGTTTATCATGATGTTACCTGTTGGACCAGTTTTGAGGATTTCCGTCTTCTTTACATTGCAGAGTCATGCGTACTAAGGCGGCAATCCTGGATCGCCATCAGTAAGTGCTTCTAGTCCTGCGCAGAGTCAACAAGCAAAGGTGGGTCATCTGCGAATCAGCACAGGTTGTTAAATAGCCTGCCGCTAGCCCTGATGGCACGTTCTTCTACAGATCACCCAGAGTCCCTTAACCTTTCTTCAGTAGAGAGACGGAATCAAGATGGGGCGACAATACAACCCAGTTGCACTCTCCTTATTTTAAACCATGCGATGTGCCCTCATTTTGTTCTGTTCGCACGACCGCATCTTTATTCATGTAAAAGTTAGTTCTACACGATCACAGTGAAGTGTTCTGGAATTCCCATTCTCCTAAAGGATTACTATAGTCTGTTGTGATCCACACAGTGGAATGTCTTTGCCTGCTCAAGAAAACACAAACATCTTTCTAGTTTTCTCTGCTATCAGCCAAGATTCATCTGACATCAGCAATAATATTCTTTGTTCTATGTCCTCTTCGAAATCTGGCCTGGGCTTCTGGTAGCTCCCTGTCAATGTACTGCTGCAGCCATAGTTGGAAGACCTTCAGAAATTTTTACTTGCCTTGTGATATTAATGATATTTTCTATAATCTGAGTCTTTTGTTGAATCACTTTTCTTTGAAATGGGTACAAATATGGATCTCACCCTGTTAGTTGTACAAAGAGCTGTCTTCTGAATTTCCTGGCATCAGCAAACGTTTCCAGTGCTCCATTAGCTTATGGAAGCATTTCATTTGGTATTCCATCAACTCCAAGAGCCTTGTTCTTGGCTCATGCTTTCATTTCATTTTCAATTTCTTCCTCAGCACCATTGGTGTTTGCTCACATGCCAGCTCCGGAAGTGGTTGAATGTTGACTAGTTCTTTATGTCCAATGACTCTGTATATTCTGTCCATCTTCCTTGGAAGCGTCCCGCATAAGCTTTGAAAGGCTACCGCCTCTGCAGCAACCTGCGGAGTCTTTCCTGGTTGACTGTTCTTAGTCTGGAAGCTTTGCTGAACCCGATCTCCGTGGGTGACCCTGCTGACATTTGACATTGCAGGGATATAGCTTCCAGCACCACTGCAACACACAAGCCACCACGGCAGGACAAACTGGCATATAAGTGGTGGGGAAATACGGTTATATAAACAAATTTGGAACACCAGAAATGTTCATTATGAACATAAATACTCGGCAATTTTTGTATTATTTATATCTGCCTCGATGTAAATAAAAGGGACACTTTTAAACAAGAATGTTTATCATTTTGAATGGAGCTCATAACATGTGAAAATAAATTTAAACAACATCACAAAGCCAGGAAGGGAAACTGGAAACATTCCGTTTTAAGGTTCTTATACATGAAGCAGTAAATCACAGAAAGGGAAGGTATAATAGGCTAATTGCCTGTTTTAGCTAAAGCTGTAGAATATAAACTTTAGCAATCAAAAACAAAGAGATAATAAACCAAATAATTGGAGATAATTAAGATGAAAACATATATATTGAAAATGTATAAACTCTGTAGCAAAAATAAACAAATAAACTGCCAAGAAGTCAGTGGGGACTCATAGTGACCCTACAGGGCATGGTACAGCTGCTCCTATTAGTTTCAGAGACTGTAACTCTGTAAGGGAGTAGACAGCCTGGTTTTACTCCCAAAGAGTGACTGGTGGGTTCAAACTGCCAACCGTGTGCTTAACGGCCTCCAGGGCTCCTCCAAGAACTTACGAGAGGCCAGTGGGTTCAAACTGCTGACCTTGTGGCTAGCAGATCAGTGTGTAGTCCGCTATACCACCAACCCACTACACCAAAATATCCTTCAATCCATGGAAAGCAAAAGCGGCATCATTCCTTAGAGGGTGGGGAAAAGAAGAGATGACTACTACTAGGACCAATGAATGAGTTTTTCTGAGTTGTAGAACATTAAGATCAATATTAAAAAATATCAATTGCATTTTATATATTTTCACCAAGGAACCAGAAATTGAAATTAAATACATATATATCTTTATAATGGCATCAAAAATATAAAAGAACACTGCAAAACATTACGAAAGACCGCCATGAAAATTACAAAATATTATTGAGATAATTTCATAATTTAAACATTATTAAGAGAAGGTAATAAAAACAGTGCAACTGTATTTTGGACAAAGGCAATTCAGTGTTTATTAAAAAAGACCTTTCTGAAAATGACACTGGAGCCATTAGATATTAGTACGGAGAGAACAAACTTCTGTTCATTTTTAAACAGTCTGTGAAAATTTTCAATAGAGCGAAGTCCTCTACTAAACACCTACAATTCTTTTTTCTAGAAGACAGAAAAAGGTTAGGAGAAATGGTGGTTTCTAAGATTCAACTCTAAGGAAAATCCACAGAATATCGATCATCAAAATTAAAAGGTTTTCTCTTGAAAGATCATGAGTAGAAAAATAAGAGACAAGCCACAGCTTAGGAGAATGTGTGCACCCAGCATTTCATGTGAAAGACACACGTGAACATATTTTTCACCTCACTAGTTATCAGTGAAAGAAAACGAAAAGCACCATGGGATCGACTCACCTATAAGATGGGAGAGAATGAACAACTACTCGATTACGTAAGTATTGCACAAAACGAGGAAACAGACCCATAGACTGTCGATGAAAGTATACATTGGCATGACCACTGGGCAAAACAGATGGCCACTGTCACCAAGAAAGTTAAATAATGACTGATCATGTGATCTTCACCATTCCTTCACTATGACTAACCCAGGGACATGAAAGGATGTTCCCAAAGCCCTCATAGAAACATTGCTTGTGAAAGCCCAAAATGAAAAGGTGAACAAACTCTGGTTAATATTTACAATAAAACTGATTCTCGTTAGGTGACGCTGTGACAAAATAGCACGCCTCAACTAAGTATTCCCTATTCTTATTATCTTGCTTCCTATTGCTGAAAGGGACATACCACTACACACAGATGATGTAGTTGATAGTGCTTATTTTTCTATGGGCCGCATTCAAAGGTAGGCTCGCAGAGTACGGCTTTGTTCCCGTTCCCATCCTCACAAAGTGTCTGGTACACAGCACGCATCCAATCAACATGCGAGGCTGGGAGACTTCTCATGAAATAGTAGGAAATCTGTGTCACCATGAAAAATAAGCCCTTAAGCAGAATTACTCTTTTCTCTTAAATCTAGATAATTCTAACTAGGAATCATGGTAGTACCTAGTGGAACAAAGGCAAAGGAGACAATACTATTACTTAGTAAACGTTTTAAAACAAGAAAAAATTTAAGAATAAATAATAATGATCCCCAACAGAACTCACACTAAGATTATCCGTGCATGGACTGGGTTTAAGATTTCAGACACAAAGACTGAAATTTTAGAGATCGGGTGAAACTGTGTGTTTTCCTATCGGGTCTGAAATAGCCATGTTTTGAAACATCTGGAACACATTGAATCTCTCATTATTACCTAAATCACCATCAAGAATAATGTTCTTCATTATGCTTTCCCCAACAAACACAGGGCGAGGGGCCTCTTTGCTTTGTAAACTGCCCTGAGTTTGCAGCAGAAACATTTATTTCAGGAAGATCAATCCCCGCTTGCTTGTCACAGAAGGATCACACTCAATCTCAGATCTGTCCTTTGTTGGTGCAGTTGGGTTTAATATGCGTCGCTGCGTTAGCATTAATGACTTGGCCACCCATCAATCCACCAGCTGTCAATGATGAGAGCAGACCCAATAGCAGACACCTGTTGAACAGCCGAGAGGATTGTGCCAAGGTTGTCGTCCATAGCATGACTGATACCCTTTCTTTCCCCGCTTTGTCCTCAGAAAGTCAATAACTCAAATAGAGTGTCATTACGACAATATTAGTGCGGGGTATCCGAATCCATCTGACCTCTCCCAAAACACATCTCACCAGAACATCTGTGAGAACTCCTGCAGCATTTCTACCAACAATATGCTCCCAATCATAGAAGTTTCCCTCTGCGTGGGCTCATTAACAGGCGTTCCCAAGGAGTCTCAAGACCGAGGCTTGTCCCTGTTCCCTCTTTGTTCTTATAAATATTGAATTGTGTCTTGCAGATTTTCCCTCAGTTCCTTTTATTGAAAAAAAAATCCCTTCTGTCACTCGAGAGAAATAAAACGTGAGAAGACTGTGTATGAAAAAGAGCTACATGGTGTTACACCGTGGCTCCGACACAACAGAGATCAAGTGGTGACATTGGGGTTATGTTGCTAGCACTGATATTCTGTGGCGAAGTTTATAATAAAACATGAGAATGATGCATATATAGGATCATGTCCAGGAGATGTGTATTACTTTATCAAAGAAAATGAGATTTTAATTAACAACTCTACTGAGGGTCTGCAGGATACAATGTATTCATTAGAGAAATGCTTTCAATCATACCTACACATGTTATTAATTTTGTAAGACACTGAAATATACTTCAAGGGTTTACCTTGAAATATGCATTCCATGAGTGAACTTACCCTGCAGTATTAAAAAAAAACTTCTGCTTCTGTCATGCGTGAGCTTGGGATGTTAGAAAGTTGGCTGAATTCACTGGGTCAGATTTCTCACTATTACAAAGAAATATCTTCCAATCTTCACATTTCCTTATCTAGCACAGAAGACATCCAAGCTATGGGAGGTTTTATTACTTAATTAACCTCAATTAGTATATATATAATTTGCTTCCACTGGAAATTTGGGTTTGTACTGGTTATCAGAAGAGATCAATCCCTGGCAGGGGCCAGCATGTTTGATAAAGTGAGGAGGTAACGGGAAGCAAAAGGCCTTTGACAAGATGGATTGACATGGCGGTTGCAACTGTGGGCTCAAACGGAAGCACACTTGTGAGGCCCGGGCAAGACCGGGCAGTGGTTGGGTTGTCTGTGTGCAGGGTCGCTATGCATCATAACGTACTGGAGGGTACCTGCCAGCAAGAACCGCAGAGGCCCGCAGGTAGCCTAATATTCATGTGTGTGCTTGCTAATTGCACAATTGGTAGTTGGGACCTACTCGGGTACAATGAAAAAGGTGGGGGGGGGGGGCTTCTGAGTGATCACAGTTATTGTAAAACCTAGGGAGACAGTTCTACTGAGAAGCATACGGAATCACCCCGAGTCTAAATGGACTGCCTGCAGCGGGCTGGGTTTTTGAGTTGAAGACAGTCTGGATACCTTTGGGGTGCTTTACAGAGATTTGCAGACAAAAAGTCCCTAGTGACCCTGGTAGGGAGTAATGGGTTACTGACTGCAAGGTTGGCCTTTCAAACCCAATAGCTCATGGAGAGAAAGTTGAATATCTGCTCCCATAAAGCTTCAAAGCCTCCGGATCCCTACATAGGGTCACCACGACTTGGCATCAGCTCAGTGGTGATGGGGCATGGCACATACACAAGAAGACTGGCATCATGCTGGGTAAAGCTGAGGGCAGTGAAAAAGGAAGGCCCTCAGCAAGATGGATTGACCCCATGGCTGCAGCTGTAGGGGCAAAGAGAAGAGACCTCCTTTAAAAATATTTTAAGGCCCCATTGTATTAATAGGACCAGAGATAACTAGCATATGAACACACAAATATGTAAGTAAAAAGTACAAAGTATCACTATTTCCAAAGGTAAAAAGATAAAAGTATTGAAATTTAAAAACTTAAACTTTAAATAAATGGTTGCTTCTACAACTCAGAAACATGCCTGAGAATCATTGTATCTATATTTCTTCCTTTCATTTATCATAGGATATTTCATAATTGTTTTCTCATAGCAAGTCTCAGGGGGAAAGTTTCTATGATAACATCATGACAGGTAATTGCTTACATCAGGACCTAGTCACTAAGTTCTTAATATTTCTTGCCTTTAGACGATATTTTCCACTCTCAAGTCCACTGTGGCAAGCATTTCATTCAAAACCGATGTGCTCCCAGCACGACTTCCCAGGAAGCCTCACGGTGGCCATGAATCTCCACCGTGGCTTGATCCTGAGAGCCAGGGAACAGTGGCAACAGCAATGAAACAAACAAAGCTGAAGCCCATGACTGAGGTCTGCCATCTCCAAGATGGCAATGGCCACCCTTTTGCACTTGACTTGCTGCTGGCTGATTTACCGTGTTTGCCTTTTAACAGAAGGGGATACAATGCAATCCAATGGCTTTAAAGATGAAAGACCTTCTCATTTACACATGAAAAAGCATCTTCTGCTGTGGCTCAACAGGGCTGTCTGCAGATCTCTGTGTATGCACTGCATTTAAGGGCTTAGATCCCCCTGCACCTGCTGTGTCACTACAGACCCCCTGCTAGTTGGAAGCCTCTTAGGGCAGGAGACGTTTTAGGCTGTGACTACAGGATGCCAATAGAGCAGGTCAAGTCCATTCATTTGATGGGGAGGAAAATCAGTCACTCCAGAGTAGAGAAAAAAAAATTATCAAGCCATTTCTTCGGCGTTGTGTAGACAGTTCTGTGGGGTTGTATAGACGCACCCTCAGGCTCATCCTTTGTTTCAATCGCACTAAATGCAGCATTGAATCAAGTTTCCAATCTGAAAGCTGCCATCTGCTTGACTCCATAGAAGAGATTTAGAAGATGCTACCCAGTTGCAGCCCCACTGGGGCCTGAGGCAGCTTTTCCCAGTGAAAAATACAACAGCGGTTCGTTTCTGTGAGACTGCTCTTAAGAGACAAAGTACTTCGTGTATTACTATCTAAAGAGATTTATGTCACTGACCAGTTGTTTATAATGGGGATGTAGTGTTACTGAGCTGATAAAAAGACAGTAACCATTATCCACTTAATAGAGTTATTAACTAGAGTTAAATTGGTTCAATAATCTGAAAACAGCAGGGAGTAACTCAGAAAGTTCTTTGACCACCCACTCACTGCCAAGGACTTTAAAGGTAGTCACCTAAATGGTCTATAACATTAATAATACAATACACCACATGTTTACATTTTATGTGTTGGCTCATCCCTGCTCCATTTGGAGTATATATCTCTCTTGGAAGATTCCTCCCCAGCAGTTTTCTTGCTGATTCCATTTCCTGTAAGCCAGTAAGTTATTCCTGTATATTAGCAGACTAATAAAGGATGGCATTTATTATAAAAGATGCATATACATTATTCCATCTAATGCATAAATTGCCTTTTTAAACAAAGGAACATATTACCACAAAATGTATCTCAGTGCAAACCTCTATTGTGATTTAAGCATATTCTATACAAGAACCTATATATGTATTTTCTTTTTTAAAATCATTTTATTAGGGGCTCATACAACTCTTATCACAATCTATACATACATCAATTGTATAAGGCACATTTGTACATTCAATGCCCTCATCATTCTCAAAATATTTGCTCTCCACCTAAGCCCCTGGCATCAGCTCATTTTTCCCCTCCCTCCCCACTCTCCCCTCCTTGATGAATGCTTGATAATTTATAAATTATTATTTTGTCATATCTTTCCCTGTCTGAAGTCTCCCCTCACCCACTTTTCTGTTGTCCATCCCCCAGGGAGGAGGTCACATGTAGACCCTTGTAATCAGTTCCCCCTTTCCAACACTACCCTCCCTCCACCCTCCCAGTATCTCCACTCACACCGCTGGTCCTAAAGGGATCATCTGCCCTGGATTCTCTGTGTTTCCAGTTCCTATCTGTACCAGTGTACATCCTCGGGTCTAGCCAGATTTGTAAGGTAGAAGTAGGATCATGATAGTGGGGGAGGAGGAAGCATTTAGGAAGTAGAGGAAAGTTGTAGGTTTCATCGTTGCTACATCGCACTCTGACTGGCTCATCTCCTCCCCAAGACCCTTCTGTAAGTGGATGTCCAGTGGCCTACAAATGGGCTTTGGGTCTCCACATTCCCCCACTCATTCACTCTGATAAGATTTTTTGTTCTGATGATGCCTGAAACCTGATCCCTTCGGCACCTCATGATCGCACAGGCTGGTGTGCTTCTTCCATGTGGGCTTTGTTGCTTCTGAGCTAGATGGCTGCTTGTTTACCTTCAACCCTTTAAGAATCCAGATGCTATCTTTTGATAGCTGGGCACCATCAGCTCTCTTTGCCACATTTGCTTATTCACCCATTTGTCTTCAGAAATCCTATCATGGAGGTGAGCACACAATGATATGATTTCTTGTTCTTTGATACCTGATAACTGATCCCTTCAGAAGCTCATGATCACACAGGCTGATGTGCTTCCTCCATGTGGGCTTCGTTGCGTCTGAGCTAGATGGCCGCTTATTTATCTTCAAGCCTTTAGGACCCCAAACACTATATCTTTTGATACCCAGGCACCATCAGCTTTCTTCATCACATTTGCTTATTCACCCACTTTGTCTTCAGTGGTTGTATTGGGAATGTGAGCATCATAGAATACCAATTTAATAGAAGAAAGTCTTTTCGCATTGAGGGAGTACTTGAGTGGAGGCCCAATGTCCTTCTACTACCTTAATTCTAAACCTATAAATATATGCACATAGATCTATTTCCCCATCCTCATATAGAAATATATTTGCATATGTTCATGTCTTTATTTAGACCTTTATAAATGCCCTTTGCCTCCTAGCTCTTTCCTCTATTTCCTTTGACTTTCCTCTTGTCCCACTATCATGCTCAGTCTTCATTTGGGTTTCA
Organism: Tenrec ecaudatus; assembly: GCF_050624435.1. Lineage (NCBI taxonomy): Eukaryota > Metazoa > Chordata > Mammalia > Afrosoricida > Tenrecidae > Tenrec > Tenrec ecaudatus. The sequence goes on along the minus strand of NC_134539.1, from coordinate 23,804,203 downwards.
GTAATTCCTCTTGGTGGCATTACCCTTGATCATGCCCAACCAGGCCTCCCACACCCTCCTCACCACCAATTTGGACCACTTGTTGTTCCCTTGTCCCTTGGTTTATTAACACCACTACCTTCCGCCCCCCTCCCCTTCCCAATGTCCCCCCGGAACTGTGAGTCCCGCTGTTTTCTCCTCCAGATTGTTCATCTAGCCTATCATATTTGGACAGACCTGCACAGATAATATCATGCATAAAAACAAGACAGAGCAAAGCCAAGCAACAATATACAACAAAACAACAACAACAAACTAATGACAAAAAAAAACAAGAAAGAAAAGCTTGTACTTAGTTCAAGGACTGTTTATTGGCCTTTAGGAGTGTTTTCCAGTCAAGTCTGTTGGGGCACCATGCTCTGGCCCCAAAGTCCACCTTCAGCATTCCCTGGAGATCTCACTGCTCCATTCCCTTGCTGTTCTGTTGCACCCCCTTAATGTTTTGTCTCAGTGTGACAGGATCGGATTGGGTGCAATTCCCACCCTGTGTCTCCAGTGTTGTCCCCTGTAGGGCTATGGGTCAGTGAAGGGCATCATGTCTCATAGTGGGGGCGGCCATGTGGACCTCTCTGTGGACTGGCTGCTCTAATTGGGCACATCATCCTCAAGGCCTGGTAGACCACAATGTGCTCCACTCTCTCCTATTCCCTCTTCATCTGCTTCTGTGTGCTCTGATCAGATATGTTGCTCTCCCAGAGCTGCAGATTCAATTCCGTCCTTTGAAATAAATTCTTCTATTGGGAGAAGCACAAGAACCTCTATTTAAGAACTAAATATTTTGTGTTCAGTAAATTAGACATTGATATGTATTTTTTGTTGATTTTTCATTATTCTGACAGGAAAGAATAATCAACAGTAAATATAATTTTAAATAAATAATTTAACTATAAAATGAGAGTTAGACTGTAATTTATAGGTAATAATAAAGTTGACTAAAATTACATTTAGATTATGATTTATGGATAATAACAAAGTCCCGGTTTCATGACCATGAACCAAAAAAAGAATTATCAGAAAGGTTACATTAGTTGGACTTCCAGGATCAATGTATGACCTAATTTTCCTCAAATTTACAAGAGTCAAATGGATGCTATATTGCAGGATTTCCACATCAAATGACTACAGTAGGCTAAAGTCATTAACTGATTGAAATTTGCTTTCCAAGGATAGTCTTCTTTATTGTCCATACAGTATGCTATTGAAAAACAAAATTTTGTTTTCATCCTGCTTCGAGTAACATAGTCATAAAGAAAACCAAGAATGTTAGCCAACTGATATCCACGAGAAAGCAATAATAATAATAATGTAAAGAAGGAAAAGAGTAGATTCAAACAGTAAGTTTAGGGATTTAACGGAGACAAAGAGAATAAAAAGCATAACAGTGGGAATGGTTCAGTATCAGAATGGATCCCACAGACATGAGGGAATCACCACATGTAACGTAGGTTTTCACTTGTCCAGCATTTTTAAGGGCAATATTGCCAGAAGGCTAGCTTCTCAGGGTCTAGCTGACGAATTAATAATTTCCCTTAGCAAACATGCCAAGTAACTCAGAAATGTAAACACCTAATTTTAGGGACCCTTTTCCGGGTCCAGTGGGATAAATGGCCTGCTCCTCCCTGGTATTCTTCTCAATAGACAGCTCTCTGTTCACTCTGCTCTGCCAAGTCATTCAGTACCCAGTACCCACTTATTTGCTGTCCAACTGAAATTTAGTATTATTCTCATATAATGTTCTCTTTTATTTGCAACTGTGCGATTTTATTCATATTTATTTCTATTATTTTAATTGGGCTTAAGGAGACAATGTATACATACGTTCAATGCACCATATTTAACCAGAACTGCAACTCTTCTTTTTCAACTGCTGGATGGAGGAAAACAGATTCATAAAGACTTTTATACCTTCAAGTCACATTCTCAGTTTTTAGAAGTAAAGTAACAAATTTAAAGAAGAAAAGGAAAACAAAAGCCTTAGTATTTATAGATGGAAAGATACAGAGAGGGAACAATCTATAGAGATACTCACTGCTTTCCTGCCCCTGAGAAAGGAGCAGAAATGTCAGAGAAGTTTGACACCCAGGAAGATAAACTACTCAGACAGAGGCAGAGTGCCAGCAGAGAGAGCAAAGGGAAACATTCAAGGAAAACTAGGGAGACAACTCTGAATACATTAGCATTTACAGGGCTCTCTTTAACCCAAGTTCAAGGGCAAGGGGAAATTAGGTGCAGAGGAAGCAAATGATCTGACTAAAGGATTTTTTTTTAATTAACAGAAATGAAGGGTTCAAGGGCAAAAATGTTTTCAATGGTTATGGCAGGAAACTGGGACCTTGGGAATAATATATAAAATCAAACTAAACTAAAGGAGATATCAAAAATGATCAAGAATGATCAAGAATGCTAACTATGTTAAAATCAAAAAGGTTAAAGAAAAGGCCATTCAATTATTTTAAGAAAAGTCAAAGCATTTACTGGTCAGTTCTAGAATATAAACAGCTGCTAAGAAGAATTGAAAATGCTCAAAAGATCTGATTTTAGAGAAGCTCTGGGTGCTTATTTTAAGATAAATTCACTTCTTTTATATTACACAATTAGTAAAATTTGAAAGTACAAAATGGAAACATAAAACATGTCACCTAGCTAATTTCTCTAGCAACGCCTATGCAATAATCAGCCACGCCTTTAAAAAGTCGCGATTGTGTTACAGTTCCTGCTGCATGTTGGGGGGTATTTTGTTTACTACTTCATTAATTCTTACTTTACTAACAATCTTTAGTAATTACGAGGTTGAAAACACAGAATTCAAACACCAATAAGAAAAAAATAGAATCCATTATAGTTTTTATCAAAAGAAAGGGAAAACAACAATAAAAAGGCATTTAATGAAATTACCTTCAAGGAAATATGCAACTTGGAATATGATTTTTTTCTATCTAAAAATCAGGTATCGCTATAAAACTATTTGTTACACAGCAACATAAAGTTATTTGCAAGACAGTATTTTTAAGAAATCCTTTGCAAACACTTTCAAAATGCATACATGGAATACCTTTGCATTTGAAAAGAATGATGATTCTAGCCACACATTTATATAATAGCAAATTTGGAAGAGAAATAGGTGGGACAAAACAAACCCAAGAGATGAAGTAGGTATATCAAACCAAAGAGATCAGGACTTCAAAAATGAAAATATTGGCAAATTCCAACAGAGTAACACTCAATAATTAGCCACGTATCTCTGATACAATGAAGTGACCTAGTTCTGTGGGTGTAAGATGAGTTACTGATTGGGTAAATGAATCAATCAAACATCATTTTAACAGAAATTGATTTGAAACACTGTAAAATAAAGAAACAAATCAAGAAAATAATGCAACACCAGAAAAAATAAAACAGGAACTACGTTAGTCAATTTTCTCTAAATTCCTGCCACCATACCCTGTGATAACATTGACCTTTGTTATATTATACACACATATGTAATTACTTTTTAATCAGTTATCTAAAATGTACTTCATCCATGGTTTCCCTTCCTTTAGGTAAATTCTTATGCCATTCTTATAAATATCTCGGGGAGTATTCCTTCACGTATTGGTAAATTGCTGGGTGCTGTTCAATTGTTTTCCAACTCATGGCAAGTTTAGGTACAACAGAACGATCCAGTGCCTGGTTTCATGTCATGCTCACAATTGTCATAATGGAGCCCAATGTTTTAGCCACTGTGTTAGGTGGGACATCTAAATTGCAAGGATGATAGAAACTCACAGTCAAGATCATGCTGAGTTCTCTAGAAAAGCAAAGCCGTTGAGAGAGAGAGGTGGCTGTGACTGTGGGTGTAATTGTAGATGTAGCTGCAGCTTCAACCTAGACATAAATACAGTGGCTATATCACAGAAATTACTGCTTATCACACAGTAATAGCGGCGAACAACTTTCAAGTCCGTGCATCAGGTGAGTCATGAAGCTGCAAAGACTAATAAACTTAAAATCAGCAGCTGAGAAGAGACGCTTTGGCTGCAGAGACAACTGAGCCCAGCGGCAGCAGGTAAGATGGAAGACTATTGAGGACAACCAAGATTGGCAGGCAATACATCGGGTTACTGATTCAAATTCAGGAAACTAGAAGCCAAAGAGACAGATGCAGTACCACCTAGACCAGCAAAAAGTACGACAGCTTTTCAACAGCATCCACTTAGTTGGGGAGAAGACCATACCCTTGAGGAGATCGCAGCATGTTTTAACGGCTACACTTCTGAGAATCTGGCATAGCCAAGTTGACACAAAAACTGACATATCACGTGGGGTCTAGGACAATTTCCTTTTTGCAGGCAAAAAAAGGTTAAGCGCTATCTTTGAGTAACACTGCCTTTCGGGGAACAATCCATTTGAATGTCTTCCCATTTAAATCTACCAACCCCCAAATTATGATTCAGAGTGTTGACTTGGCAAAAGTATACAAGTTAAATGAGTGCCAAAATATATTTAATTGCAAGCTCAACCTAGCATATATGGAGGTATAATTGTCATGTCTAGTCATTTATGAGGGTTCTCTGAGCCCTCTTGGTGAGAAGGCAAAGAAAGGTGCTGTGAATGTATAGTTAGACCATAGCGTTTGGCACCATTTTGTTCTATTTGGGTTGAGTCCCAGTTTTGCTTGTTGAAGCAATAACCTCAGTTTTCTTTGTAATTGAGGCCTACTTAGAATTTAACAAATAATCATGTGAAATATTTAGCAAATTACTTTATATGTAATAGGAATGTTCTAAAATTAATTACACCATCTACCATATTCTCCTATTAGTAGGACGAATTATAATATTTCTTATTTTACATAAACCATGTGCCAATTATTTTAAGACAGAGGGACACAAACTCAAACTGTGACCTTCTATTAATAAAAAAAGTATCACTTAACACGGACATAAAGGAAAAATAGACTTTCATAAACTAAAAATATTTAAAGATGAAATTATTTTTAGAAATCCAGGAAAAAGGAGTACTGAATTAGAACGTTTAGAATTGTTTGCTAAAAAAAGAATTATCATCAAGAATTCTTTAACTCTCACATTAGAATCCTACAGGATGCACACCAATTAAGAAAATGCTAGTTCATAGAAATAATCTGAAACACTCAATTTCCATATAAGGATATCCAAATCCTTGCACTCAGTTTCCACACAATGGTCTCTAATTCTTGCAAAGGTGAAATCAGAGGGTCAATCATTTGTTTTCTGGTTTTCCCCTGAAGCATGATTGAGTAGCTGCCATTTCTAAACTCTCTGCTCCGTCCTGGAGGCACATGGGAAGAAAAAGGCTGTGCCCTCATACTTAATTACAGCAAGCAAGGAAATCAATCATGATCAAAATATTTCCAATTGTCACAAGCTCAAAGAGAATTTCTAGGATGGTGAGATATAAAACTAAATGGCACTAAGGGAGGAAATAATGGCTAAATGAAGACTTTGCCATGAGGAACACACTTGAGTTTTCTCAGGAAGGAGCATGCATCAGGAACATGAAAACTGGAGAGGCCATGTAGGAGATTCAGAACATTCTTAGAACAGACATGCTCTCCTGTGTTCACTGCAGCTCAGTTTACAATATCAAGTAGAAGATTGGAGATATATATAGATAGATAGATAGATAGATAGATAGATAGATAGATATATCTTCTCAGATACACACATAATGAAATACTACCCATTCCTACAAAACAGAAATGAAATTATGAAACAACTCATCACATGCAGGTGTCATGATAACATGATGCTGAGTGAAGTCAGTCGATCACAAAAGCACAAATACTGTCGGAGTCCACTGTTCTAGGAACAAGCTGCAGGACAGGCATACGCTCAGGCTTGTAGGGCATTGAATCTGCCTGCCAGGTGGGCCAGGCAGCCTGGTAGAGAGCCTTACTGGCACCAATGAACCAGAAGCCATCTGCTCTACATATTTTGAAGGTCACTTTGCCAGAGGACGCCTCACTTCAGTTGGGATCCAATGGCACCCCCAACAGGTAGACAGTGCTATCAGAGGAATGATGGCTACTAATGAGAAAACAAGGCAAGAGAGGGGAAAGGCAGCAAACATATCTGGGGGCATACAAATTCAGGGATAAGCGGGAGGACCAGTGGGATAAGCGGGAGGACCAGTGGGTGGGAAGAATGACAGAAAATGCTTTTGGGGACCACAGGGGAGGAATGTCCCTGGTGGGATACACCAAATGTGCTGCATTGACCTAACTGTGAATCCTGGGGACTAAGGTTAGGTACAGTGCAATGCTGGGACATTGAATCCTAGATCTTCCAGGTGCACACATGCACAAGAGGCTGCATCAGTGAACCCCAAGGCGGAAAAGCCACTAGGTGAACTATCTCAGCCACACTTGTAACCTGAGGACTGAACACAGAAATACATAGCGTCTGAGGAAGCAGAAAATAGCTGTACAAAGACTGTTGAACTGTTGGTCGGCAGAGAAACATGTTCTTACTGCATCAATGCCTTATATGCTCTCTTAAGACATGACATTCTAGTGATTATTGTTGTAACTTTCCCTGGGAATTAATCCCCAATATTTGTATAAACCACCTCTGAACTATGATAAGGAATTAGTCTCTATTGGCCCATTCTCCTTATTTCAGCAGGACTTTAAAATATTTGTACCAGGGACTATGTAAGACAACATTGACAGAAGACCTTTATGCCCCAAAAGGATGATCAATAAGACTCTACCATAAATTATCAAGGAGGTCTTGAAAGAGAAACAAAGTCAGATTAAAAAATAAACAAACAAACAAAACCATAGATCCAGGAATGGGTTGGGGGTTTGCACTAAATCCTAGCTTCCACTTATGAACAATTAGTTCTTATATCATGGCCCTGCTTGACACTTGCTCTCAGCAAGGAGACACAGAAGATAAGAGCGCTATAGGAAAGTGTGGTGAAGAATTTTGATGGTGCCTGGCTATCAGATAAAATAGCATCTGAGATCCCTCTGCCTCCTCTCCCCTCCCTCGCCCCCCTCCCGGCGCGCGCACACACTCACACTCATACACTCGCCCCGCCACCACCTCCCCCCCCCCCCCGCCCCCGCGCCTCCCTCCGCGCCTCTAAAAAAAAAAAATAGCATCTGAGGTCCTAAAGTCTCATTTCCAAAACAAGCAGCTTTCTATGTGAGATGTCAACTAAGTCCACATGGAAGAAACACACCAATATCAGTCACTGAATATTTTAAATCAAATAACTCAAAATTGAAGGAGAGAATAGTATCAGAACCTAAATTGCGAGAATCCGGGTGGCAGATGGCTTTGGATGACAGTGGGAGCCCAAGATGCATTAATCGGAACAACATAGGAAATACGCCTCAGTGATTTCCTTCTACCCACAGGAGAGGGGTGGGAGGAAAGTGGTTACTAATCGGGGTATCTTGGAGAGATGCAGCCAGACGATCAAAAGGATGAACCGGACTTGAATGCTTAGCACCCGGTCAGTTGATCCACCCTCTGATGCATATTAGGCCCGATCTGGTTTTTCAACATTTTCTGGGGTTTCTTGTTTGTTCATATTGGGGTTTATCTTAGATGTGTTATGTGATTGGATGTCACCGTCCTGAATTTGAGTTATATGTTTATCTGTTTTTCAGTATATGAAACCCATGATTGATGAACCCATTAATACAGTAAGTAAAATAATGGGATTTTTTTTGGGGGGAGGGCATACAGTGGTCAGGGGTGAGGTGGCGTAAAAGACAGCTGATGTCAAGGAGTCCAGGAAGGAAAAGAGCATTTGGAAACTGATTGTGGTAGCAATTGTAAAATACTGCTTGACATGATTGAACATGGAATAATAAGATATATGTATTAACTCCCAATTAAAATGAAATAAAGATCATGGAAAAAAAGAAATGAAAAAATACTAATTGTTTTGGAATTTTTCAGATGTAGGTCACCCGTTCATTTTTCCTCATCTGCTCTTAGTCTGGAAGCTTCACTGCAGTTTCTTCCCCCTTGCCCCGCTGGTATCCCCTCCAGCACACTGGCAACCTGTAAATCACTGTAGCCGGACAAACTAGCAGGTGACTTATGAGACTAGAGGTCGAAACAATACAATTTCTGTTCTATTATACTGATGGGGTTAGGAAAGGGAAATCATGAAGGGTAGTTCCTAAAATTTTGGCTTTATTTGTCGACTAAATCATGGTGACATTTACTGACATGGAAAAATTCAGGAGGGATGACTCAAATGGGATGACAATGAATCTGTTTTGGATCTATAACATTTTAAGTGCTTATTAATGGAAATATCAAACTGGACGTTTGATATCTAAGTTCTGATCTCAGATAAAAGCCTCAATCTAGAGGCAGGAAATTCTGAGCCCTTCGGTCTTGACCCATTGCCGTGGCAACTCTGTGTGCCCTCAGAGCAGAGGAGAGGGTTTTCAGGGGATGCATTGTGGAAGTGCGAGGCCAGGATTTTCTTCTCACGCGCCTTTGGCAAGATTCAACACCGCCAACCTTTCCGTTCGCAGCAAGCGCTTTAGCGCTTGTAGAACTCACGTGCTCCTTCCCTGCGGATACGGTATGTAAAGTCATGTCAACAGATGAATCCCTCTCGGAAACAGGACTCGAAAGTGAAGATGGTCCCAAGCTGAAGACTAGGAAATGTTATGTGTAAAGTGTGTGTAGAAGAGGAACACCCGGCAAGGAGAGTCGTCAATGCTGGGAAAATGTTAATTTTGTTACTACAAACTGCCCCCAAGACTTTCTATTGCTCTAAGATTTTCAAGTTAGGTTTTTATCTGCTATTCTGAATTCCAAAATCAGAGTTATTTTGCTTTAAAGGAAAGAGCAGGGACTGCATTTGGGTTTTTCTGGTAAGCATGCGCATTTAAAATGACATTTAAATAATAGCAATACGTTTTATTATGGTTGTCATTTGGCAAACTATTTAAATTCTATGACTTTATTTCCTCATTTGTAAAACAGAAAAAACGTTCAATGGTTTTAAGGAAGGATTAAAATAGATCATTTATTAATAATGCAGAGGAGGATGGGAAAGCTACACCGATTTTGCAGGAAAAAAAATGTACTCTTCCTAAAAGAAATAAAAACATCTCTCTGAAGTACAAAATAGAAAAATATATAAAATGACTCCCTCCTCTTGTAAATTTTCAGATTTTGAAAAACATCACAGGTGGCCATCTAAGTACAGAAAACCTGCAGATGACGGGATCCAAAGAGTGTAACTCCTCCTGGCACAAAGGAATCTGTCATCGACTTTGAAGGAAGCGGCCTAAGGAAGCAGTTGGCAATAGTTATCACAGCAATTCTATATAAAAAAAAACAACTGATGACTCCATGGCACAGGGTTTATTGATTATTATGTTTAAGAAAGAGGGAGGGCAGGGCTTCAGAAATTGAAAGCTCTTAACACTATTGAATTCAGACCATAAAATATTTGTGGAGATTTTATTGCAAAGACAAATGGATATATCCACTGGAGCGATGTGTGGAATGCAAATATGTGCAATAAAAAAAGATGGCCGCCTGCCTGGTCTCCTGCATGGAGATGGCAGACACAGTGAAAGGCAGGCAAGGTCACTAGCCTCAGAAGCCTGCATTAGGAAAATGTGTTGGATGAGGGAAAAGCTTCCAACATAGTAGTCAGTCTTATGGATATAAGAGTTACCATTCAAATGCATGAAATAACTTGTAAAAATATGATTGTTGTGACTGCTGTTGTCACTGGGGAGTCATTTCCAACTCTTGGCGCCCTAGGTGGACCGGGTTCAACAGTGCTCTGTGAGGCTTGAAGAACTCTGACCTTTCAGAGCATTGCCCACACCTGTGTTGAACCATCCACCTTTGGGGTCGCCATGCAGACCTTGACCATTGTCGGTGTCCTAGGACTCTAGTAATGCAATTTAGTAATATAATAAAGATTGTGGGAAATTAGCAGGAAGTTAGTATCAGTAGACCTATAGCAGGTAATGAAGAGGCTTTAAAACATTTGTGGAAAATGGAATTAAAAGATAATGGGAATTTTTATGAATTTGTAAGTTCCCTCCCAACTCAAAACAAAGTTCTCCAGGCCATGGAATCAATTTTGACTCCATTGTTACCATGGAAGACCAGAGTAGAACTGCTCTTTGGGTTTCCAAAGCCGCAAAGGTTCACACAGTAAAAGCTTCCTCTTTCTCCCTCAGAGAGGCCAGTGAGCTCGAACTGTTGACCTTGTGGTCAGCAGCTCAACATGTAGCCCACAAGACCGCACATGCATATGAACTGTGCACACTGGCAATAAATACAAGTATATAATTTTTCCCTAAATCATCTTCAAATTTAGTATGAGATCCGACTGATAAAAATAGAAGATTCTGAAACCCATAACATATTTATTTGCACTCCGCAGTACCAATTGTTCACAAAAGATGGGCTCCTAAATACTAATTTTATTTTTTGAATGCTAGATGAATAAAAGGATGAATAACCAGGGAGTAAAAAAATCCCTAAATTTTCCTGCAGTCCAGAATATGCTGGGTGTTACAATGTTTTCCCTGCTTCTAGCCAGGCATACAAATATTTTGCTTCAGATATGCTGATGAATTTAAGTTCATGGTGCACAAATGTAGTTCACCAGATAAGCTTAAGAATTTCTCAAACTGACTTGATTCACAGATAACACCTGGACCTTTTAGGGTGATGAACAGCTGCCCAGAAATACCCAAGTCGGGAGCACATATCACAGGATCCCAGCTCTCTCTTACCTGTGCTCATTAACTGGTTTCTCAGAGCCCACACGTTTAGAAATCTCTACAGTGGAGTGGTGGGGACAGGGTTGAGTGAAACAAATAAACACATAGTGGGCTGTAGGTGAGCGGCAGTTTAAAAATACTAGTGCGTAAACATCACCTTGACACCAAGAGTAAGCCTGGAAGAGAAAGATTTTCCTGAAATATCTAACTTCTGAGTTCGAAGTTAACCGGTTGTATTCAGAAATCCCAGACATAATTCCCAGTACGCAGTATGAACCCAGCAAAGCTTCCCCTCTACAGAGTAGTTACTTTTGACAGGTTTCCGGGGCTTTACCTATTTGAACCCAAAGAACAAAATTTGTCCAAGAGGCTCAGATAATTCGACAAGTATTTTAAAATGTTAAAAATAAGTATTTCTGGGCTTTTCTTATATAGTAACACAGGTATAAATATTCTAACGTGAAATCTCGAGGTCAATTTAAAGCAGGGGCTGAGGATGCCATCTCCCTGAATCCTTTTTTTCTAAAAAATAGAAACATTCTCATTAACTGACCTCTTCATTTTCTCGCACCTTAACACTCACTGTCCATAATACTACACAAAGGGACGAGGTGGAGCTTGGGTTAGGAGCACTGTGACAGATGAGAGAAGAAGCTAAGATATAAGCTTCTGTTGTTTTTAATAAACATTGTGAGTTGATTCCCACAAATGGTTATATCATGTGCACCGATGCAGAGGGTGGAAACGTGTCCTGCGGTGTCTTCGATGGCTGGCTTTGGGCTGTCTATTGCAAAGCTTCCTTTCAAGTTGCCTCTGGGTAGACTCAAGCTTCTAACGTTTCACTTAGCATGAAAAGCATCTGCACTCCCTAGGGATTCAAAAATATTAAGAGCTAACATTATTTAAGAGTTTATTACATAGCAAGAATCCCTATAAAAGGTTTTTTTTATATATATTACTTCCTGCAAGTCTTACTAGTTTTGCAGATAATTATTATCTGGGGGAGTGTGAAAGATCACAAAATCCCTGTCGGCAACCATTCGTCTTTTGCATGATGTTTTAGCACTAATCCGTAGATTCAACCCAAACAGTTTGAGATCAGAGGCATGGCATTTGCTCAACCAGGTCTCGCCAGGAGTACAAATGATTTTGCTGCATATATGCTGATCAATCCAAGCCTATGGTGCACAGATATAATTGGCAAGCGCAGCTTAAGAATTCATCAAGTTCACTTTCCTATGCTGGCTTGTTTCACAGACAACATCTGTACCTTTCAGGGGTATCAACAGATGCCCAGAAACACCCCAATGAAGGAGGACAAATGCATAGAACTCCGTTTTGCTCTTACCTGTGCTCAGTAACTAGGTTCTTCGGTGCTAATAAGTTTAGAAATCCCTGCAGCAGAGCGTTACTCTGACTGGTAGACTTGAGTAAGACAGACGAATATTCCCAGGATGGCCAATAAGTGGAAATGTAGATCGATATGCTCGGCCCCATCCCTACTTTAACCGATTTTAAATGGTATTTCTGTTGGCATTTTTTGCCTGTAACTAGTCCCTACCCCAGCCCCCCTTTGAGTTCCTTTTCTTGCTAGGATGGCAGTATGAGATCATGTCTTCTGTTCCCCCATCGGTTCACACACCGCAGATACCTGTTTTCTCTCCTTCTGTATGAACATACACCCATCCTTGTAGTTAACAGAAGTAAACTTTTGAAAAACATCACTGACGCTAAAATAAAATGCAGATGATTTTTGCCTTTACCTAGCTCCTTAAGGCTCAGCTGTATCACTACCCACCTGCCAGCTACCTACTGAAGAAGTAGAAATGGAAGTACGGTTGAAATGATATCTTTCCAGACATACATCTGGGCCAATAAAAAATGTATGTTTAAACATTCAATTTTAATTTACGGGGGATGGATGGTACCCAAAGAATGGATCTTTTTTCAAAACCATGTACTTAATTTGTTTTACAACTCAACCTTATCACCTTCAAAGTACTCTCCATTACACTTACTACATTTGTCAAACCTGTGGATTTCCATTCATGGAAACAGTTTTCAAACTCATCTGTTTGGATGGCTGACAGCAGCTCCCTGGTTTTTTTCTTCACCTTGTCTATGTCATCAAATCGCTGTCCTTTCATGTTCCTCTGCATTCTCAGAAACAAAAAGAGCTCACGCAGAACAAGGTCAGGGGAGTAAGGTGCATGGGGAAAGAGGGCCATGCAGCTTTTTGCCAAGACTGGTGCACTGACTTGACTGCGTGAGCATGTGTGCTGTCGTGGTGGCAAACCAGTCCTCCATCTGCCACAATTCAGGCTCTTTTGTTTTTTGGTCTCACACTGTTGTGCAATCTTTTCTGAATCTCTAAATAAAAAGTTTGATTAACAGTCTGACCTGGTGGAACAAACTCCAAATATGCTATGAGTGGACATTGTTGTCCCTTCAGGAAGCTGACTGACATCCAGAAGGAGGTTTGTCACCAATCGACATGTCACCTTTTTTGAAACAAGAAAACCACTCGTACACTGAGTTTCTCCCATAGCTCTCTCCTTGTAAAACTGTGTTCATCATCACAGCAGTTTCGGAGGCATATTTCCCAAGCAGGACACAAAATCTCACAGCCTCGTGCTGTTCTCTTAAATCAGCCATCACACACACAAAACGAGGTTTTAGTGAAACTGGTCTTATGAAAAAATTCACCATAACCAGGAAAAACCTTTCCAGGTGATGCCACTCAGTACACTAACTCAGAACAAGTTGCTCGATGCTCAATCAGCGGGAAAAATGCATACAATTAAAGTTCCACTCCACCCAGCACAACTCCATTTTTTGTTAACCTATTCTATATAGAACATTGTTTTCCATCCATATTAAAGATACAAAAAAACAAAACAAAAACCCGGACCCTGTATAATACATGCAATTCTGACCCTTCTAAATTATTTTTAAAATCCCATTTGTTGCATAAACCACAGTATAGTGTATAAATACCTGTAGGTATCTATCTATATTTGTTTTCTTAACATATAAGAGGAGGGAAACCAACATTAAAATGTTGGGTGCTATAATAGGGTTATTTGGATATGCATGCGTTCTTAAACTTTAGAAGGTTGGCACTCTAATGTCATTTTGCAAATATGTTCACTGCGTTTTCAGCAGGTGACATAACTTAGTCAAAGCCACAGAATTGGTAAAAGACACACATAGAGCTTGTCTTCTGGCTTCACCTGTCGCCTAGGCATTTTTTCTACAGCAAGCGATTCTCCATGTGTTGTGCCTGTTAATGCAGAGAAAGGAGAGGCAAGAGTCGCCGAAAATCACTCTGATCAGGGTCACAAGAGAAAGTTCTGGATAGAGAGGGTGAGGAAAAAGGTATGCCAAAATTTTAAATATAAAACATTTTTAAAAGCTGACTTATTGGTCTGATAGGCATGGAACCCTTTAGAAACCCTCCCAACTTGGATCTGAAATGCCCCATCCTGCCTCCTCTCTTGCCCCAGCCCCAATCAACTTTTAGCCAAACAGTAAACATTTTTTTAAAATCACAGCCCTCCAGTCAAGACAGACTCATAGTGACCCTTTGGAGAGAGTAGCACTGCACCAGGGAGTTTCCAAGAGCATGGCTCCTTACGAATGTGCAAAGCTTCATCTTTCTCTGGTGGTGGAGCACCTGGTGGTTTTTGACTGCGGACCTTGTAGATCATAGTCCCACACAGAACCATCATGTTCCCAGGGCGCCTTTGCCACATAAAAGATAGAGAGTGAATGACAATAGCAAGGAAAGAATGTGCTCTGCAATAAAGTCAACCATAGGAGACTCAAAGGGTAGCATAAAACATACAACATTCCTCTAGTTCTTAAATGCTTCCTCCCCCCCACTATTATGATCCCAATCCTACCATACAAATCTGGCTAGATCAGAGGATGTACACTGGTACAGACAGGAACTGGAAACACAGGGTATCCAGGACAGATGACCCCCTCAGGACCAATGGTAAAAGTGGTTATACCCGGAAGGTGGAGAGAAGGTGGGGTAGAAAGGGGGAACCAATTATAAGGATCTACATATAACCTCCTCCCTGGGGGATGGACAACAGAAAAGTGGGTGAAGGAAGATGTCAGACAGTGTAAGATATGACAAAATAATAATAACTTATAAATTATCAAGGGTTCATGAGGAAGGGGGAGAGAAGGCGAAAATGAGGAGCTGTTATTAAGGACTCAAGTAGAAAGCAAATGTTTTGAAATTGAGGATGGCAACAAATGTACAAATGTGCTGGACACAAAGGATGTATGCATGGATTGTGATAAATGTTGTACGAGACCCCAATAAAATGATCTTTTTTAAAAAAAGGACAAGACAGGTCAGAAAGTAGAATGAACAGATGCCAGAAGGCCAGAGAAGAAGAAGGAAGGCGGCTGCTACATTAAATGATCACAACCACTATCGCAAACCAAAACGGGTATAAATTGCTTAATGGAAACCTAATATGCTCTATAAGTTTTCACCTAAAGTACAATAAAAAAAAGACAAAGGCACAAAGTAAAGAGATAAAAGAAATTTGTGACCTCTAATAAACACTATATTCATTTTTCCATTTTCTGCACTGTTTAAATACAAACTAATCTCACTGGTGTCCTGGGCAAAATTTAGTTCGAATGATTACAAAAAATGCTTCTGTGGGGACCAAGTGGGACAGCTGCTTTAATTCTAAACTGTTTTCTACAATTTCTACTTGGTGGCAGAGATTAGAAAAGTTAAGTATACAGCAGTCACTGACTTCAAATTAAGTGGTAATGAATGCAGATTTCCATGAAGATTCCACAAGTTAGTAATTACACTTTTATTGCAATTCGAAATGGTGAAATAAACTCGGTCTCCACTGCCCCATACATGTAATTGATGAGTTAATTTGTCTCCAGCAAGCTCCCTGTTCTAATATTTCTCCATCGATGCCATGAAAATTAATAGGATGCAAAATGTATAAAATTATGCCCACTAAAAAACCACAGCACAATTCCGGGGAGGCATATTTATTTCATCTGTGGATGGTTCGGGGTCACCATCCTTTTTTTTTTTTTCCTTTCCTTGTGACATTTTCAGATTTGACATTCTGTGACATTTTCAGTTTAATATTGCTAATACCCTGGCTGCAGAATTAAAAGTACACCCCGAGGAAGGGTTGAATGCAGACATATCAGGAGAGTACAAGTGCATTCCTTCCTTTAACAAATATTTATATGTAAATAATATGCACGTTATTTTTTCCCCATCCATTTTTCTGCCGGAGGGCATCAATTTCAGGTTTCCAGAGGCTGACTCTTCGTTGTAATCCTCATGTGCAAAGAACCAGTGTGAACTCCTAGCAGTGTGTTACCCAGGTCTTATACGATAAAGGTCTAAAGTAGAGATTGAGTGGAAGGTGTGTGACATACAGGAGGTGAGGCAGCCTCATGTAGCTAAGGAGCGTGGAAGAAAGGTTTCTGTACAATGATGCTTCAGGAGCCACAGGAGTCCCGACACCTGTATCCGGAACTGATGACTAAGCCACAGTGTTAATTGAATGTTGATGCTCACTGACATTTATAGAGGGTCCTGTCTGATGAATGAAAGGTTAGAGTCGTTTTTTATTAAAATATAGTTGATAATGAAGGTCCGCCTGACTATTCCATGGCAATACCCAAGGATTCCTATTACATTCTAAGAATGCCCCTCGTCTTCTCTTTAGTCCACTCGCTGCAAACCTCACTTCTCTCATAACCAGTGCAGTGTTCCATCGGAAAGGGGACTATCCTTGACGGATTTAACTGTCCCTAAAAATAAGAGAAAGACTAGCCACATGTATACTACCGTACCTATTGCTGTTGAGTTCATTGTGATTGATAGGGACCCTATGGGACAGAGCAGCAGTGAACCATAGGATTTCCAAAGCTGTAAATTTTATGGAAGCAAACTTCCACAGCTTTTTCCCGGGCAGTGGAGAGTGGATTCAAACACTTGATTTTTCAGCTAAAAGCCAAGTACTTAACTTTTGCACAACCAGAGGTGGAGTATAAACCAAAATTCACAATTATCAAATCAATTCTGACTCAAAGTGACCTTATTCCCATCGAGTCCATGCTGGCCCATCATGACCCTATAGGACAGAGAAGAACTCTCCCTGTGAATATTTGATACTCTTTATAGGAAGAGAAAGCCCCATGTTTCTCCCATGGAGTGACTGCTGGTTTCAAACTACACACCTTGTGATGAACAGCCCAATACATAGGGCTCCTAACATAGTGACCCTGGAAGATGGGATCAAACTCTTCAGTGGGTATTTAGGGGAGTAGAAAGCCCATCTCTGTGCCACCAGGACTCCGGGCGCTTTTCATCATTATCCAAGGACAAATAAGATTTTCATCTCAAAGTAATCCTATCTCTTCTCACCATCACTGCCTCAAAATCCTTTTAAACCAACGGAACCCCTCCCTGATGTCCAACTATGGGCCTTTTTGTGTTATATTTGGGATTGAGTGCCAAAGAACCTGGAGACAATTCGGAGAAGAAGTAGAGTTTACCTTCTCAAGTGGCAAAATGAGAGTGTTTCAGAAATAAGAACTTGGTTCTAATCCACTTTGTTTTGGGAGCCTCTGCCCTGCCCACAGTGCAGTGCTGAGTGTCTGAACGACAAAGTCAGTAAGGATTTACTTGTGGTTACTTCCCAATCTGCAGTGAACGGCTTCACTCTTTTTCACTGAATCAAAGATTCCTTTCCTAGTTATGGTGGACGTCTGTCCATCTTCCAAACCACATCAACTTCCAACAAAATCAAAGCCTCCTCTCAAATGTATGACTCCTGACCATGGCAAAGGACCTAGGAAGTGAACAGGAATTGACTTGTGCTGATTTGCTAATCTGCAGTGAAAATTGTCACATTATCATGTGGGTTTCGACACCCATGTGAAATTGTTCACTACAGGTCAGGAAGTAAGCACAAATCAGTGTGTGCCCACCTTATTTTTTAGGCAATTCACCCCGGTTCTCCTTTAGGATCCTTACATGAACCCTAATGTAGACACAGGTGCTCTCAGACCAAGTCAATGTAGGCCCAATGCTAAGCACTACCACATAGAACTTCTGCAAGGCCAATAGTACTACACGATGACTGCCGAGCTGGAGGGCTTGAGACTACTAGCGGATTCATTTTGTTGGAAGTTCAGATTATGAAACCCGTGTAAACAAAGCAGTGACCTTTCAGTTTGCTGGAGTCTGTACCCCATTGGCCGTAAAGTGGCAACCAGAGATTTGTGGATTTAAGTAAGGATGGAGATGAGAATGTGTGGCGATTCGCTATTGTTGGGAAACTCGAGCTTAGACTTACTGAGGAGTCTATTTAAATGTGTTCAAACATGAAGTTATTGTTTTCCTTTGCTGCAGAGCTGGATTCAGTCCCAACTCAGGAGGACCCAGTGGACACAAAGTAGAGATGCACTTCCTAAGGTTGCCAGGGCTGTGATTGGCAGGCACTTTCTTTCAACATGCCTCTGGGTGGGGTTCAAGGATCACCCTCCCAATTAGTACCCAGCACTCCACTGTTTGCACCAGCCAAGGGTTCTCTGAGGGACAAAAAGGAATGGAAAACCACAGCTCTTGGCTGGTTACAATACATACCTAAGGATCAAAGCAATGTGTTTGTGTGTGCTGGTGACAGGCAAAGAATCACACTGAAGTGGGTGGATAAAGCTAATACAAACCACTGTAGACGGCGTGGAGTGATGCGTGACTTAAATGTACAACCTGCAGCTCCCTATGGAGGTCGGAAACAATGGGAGGCTGATGTGAGGTAAGAATGCTGCTCCTTTCTTCAGGGCCGCCCTGTGGAGGGCTCAGCTGATCCGCGGTGCTGAGCAGAGGGCCGCACTCCACAGCATCTGCTGGGGACTGGGGAATGCTGTTTTCTCTTAATAGATACCATTTTCCATTTTTATTTCGTCGGGTGTGTAAACTCTTAAAGAAATGATGCATTGCATGGAAATTCATCCACAGCTGAGAGTGCAAATAAGGGAAGGAAAACAAAATCATAAAAGACATTAAAAGGTACATTTTCAGAAAGCAAGTTTACTCAGTTTCTTAGGCAATGAAGCATTCATGTTTTCAATTTTAACAGAAAAGCAGAAAATATGAAAACAAAGTGATTCCCAGGGAAAAGACACACTTACCGTGGCTGAGAAAAGTTGGTTATTTTTAAACTTGTTCCCTTAAGAAAAAGGGAAATGGTGTAGCTATGGGTTTCAGGGGTCTTCAGAGAGTTGCAGTCCTGTAGTTTGTGTGTAGGAGGCAAGCTTTGGCTCAACTCTTAGGGAAAGGAAGCGCCTTTGCAGTGAATCAGCAGGGAGCGCGCATTGCCCTCTTGGGTCCATCTCCAGAGGGCCTTGTTGCACCATCCTCTAGGCAGGCTGATGCTGAGCCCGACAATGGCGAGCAACATTTTGAGAAATGACTAAAAGATGGTTCATACCAATTCCCTGCAAGCCAGAATGTGCTGCTTAAAATGTTCACCTTTTTCATGTTGACATATATTTAGATGTCTGAAGTGTAATTAGAGCATGCTGGTCTCAAGAACACTCATCTAAGCAATCTCTTTCTTTGCCAAAGGAATGAGGTTGATGGAATTTCTAGACATCAAAGCATTTTCTCTGTACCCACTAACTGGTGCATAATGATCGCGAATTCATTGATCTCAGCAAAGCTCAAACAGAAAATGAAGAACGGCAAAATCTCTCCTTCAATCTTTTCAGTGCAATCTTTTAAATGCGTTGGTGCCCTTTTTAAAATTTTTTTCCAACTAAAAGCACTTTAAACATACATGTATTTATGGCACAAACAACTCACTAGAAGTCATTGATTTTCAAATTGGTTTGACTCACATTAGAGCTGAATATCTAGAAATATATGCTGAGGCAAAATTTCACTCTATGTTGTTTTTAGAAAGTTACATTTTCTAGGTGAATAAAGTTCTCTATGGCAAGAAGATGTGTTGGTTTAATTTACATGAAAAATTAGTAATATATTACTGAAAGCACTTTGCTGGGTCTGTTTTAATTCCCTTATTTGTATGCTCAGATCAACTTGGGTTAATGTGGTTGGCTTATTTCCATGAGGATAAAGATTATTCAAATAATCATAATAATAGCTATTAATGAATGACAGCTGATGTTTATAGAAAGCGTATTATATGGTAGATCTTAAACTAAGAGTTTTACATGTTTTAACTCAATGTATTATTTCAATCAGCTCAATACATTATTTCCCAATTAGGAATGTTGCCTTCTTTACCAAAGCCAAACAAATAGGAGTGTTGGAGCTGCAACATGTACTGGTTTATTCTAGAGGCTGCGCTCTTAAACTACACTCAAAATCTCTGGCTAGATTTTAGACTTTTTAAAGAGTATGCATAGTACTGCAAAGAATATGAATAGCAGAGCAGTTCTTTGTGCTTATGCCGAGCCAATACACAGACTAAGAGGCAGTTGTTTTAAAAAAACAAAGGAGTGTGGAAAGTTTAATATCAGAAGGTATGTGTCAGTGTTGTATCCCTCCCTCCACCATATTTATAGCATTTATATACCAAGAACATAATCTGAGAACTTGGGCTATATTTAGAGGAATACCGTATCAGCATTGGGCTATATTTAGAAGAGTACCGTATCAGCATTGGGCTATATTTAGAAGAATACCGTATCAGTATTGGGCTATATTTAGAAGAATACCGTATCAGTATTGGGCAATATTTAGAAGAATACCGTATCAGTATTGGGCTATATTTAGAGGAATACCGTATCAGTATTCGGCTATATTTAGAATACCATATCAGCATTGGGCTATATTTAGAAGAATACCGTATCAGTATTGGGCTATATTTAGAAGAATACCGTATCAGTATTGGGCAACATTTAGAAGAATACCGTATCAGTATTGGGCTATATTTAGAAGAATACCGTATCAGTATTGGGCTATGTTTAGAAGAATACCGTATCAGTATCGGGCTATATTTAGAAGAATACTGTATCAGCATTGGGCTATATTTAGAATACCATATCAGTATTGGGCTATATTTAGAAGAATACCATATCAGTATTGGGCTATATATTTTTTTTTATTTTTTTTCATTCAGATCAAAATAGTATTTATTTTTTTTTAAGAGATGCAGAATGTATTTTTATTCAGAATGTTGTTTTTTTTAACAATTTATTGGGGCTGATACAATTCTTTTCACAGTTCATACATATACATACATCAATTGTATAAAGCACATCTGTACAGTCTTTGCCCTAATCATTTTTTTCTCTTTTCTTCTTTTACATTTTATTAGGGACTCCAACAACTCTTACCACAATCCATACATATACATACATCAATTGTATAAAGCACACCCATACATTCCCTGTCCCAATCATTCTCAAGGCATTTGCTCTCCACTTAAGCCCCTTGCATCAGGTCCTCTTTTTTTCCCCCTCCCTCCCTTTTCCCCCCCTCCCTCATATGCCCTTGGTAATTTATACCTCGTTATTTTGTCATATCTTGCCCTATTCGGGGTCTCCCTTCCCCCCTTCTCTGCTGTCCCTCTCCCAGGGAAGAGGTCACATGTGGCTCCTTGTAATCAGTTCCCCCTTTCCAACCCACTCACCCTCCACTCTCCCAGCCTCGTCCCTCACGCCCTTGGTCCTGAAGGTATCATCCACCCTGGATTCCCTGTATCTCCAACCCTCATATGTACCAGTGTACAGCCTCTGTCCTATCCAGCCCTGCAAGGTAGAATTCGGATCATGGTAGTTGGGGGGAGGAGGCATCCAGGATCTGGGGGAAAGTTGTGTTCTTCATCGATACTACCTCACACCCTAATTAACCCATCTCCTCTCCTAAGCCCCTCTATGAGGGGATATATTTAGAGGAATACCGTATCAGTATTGGGCTATATTTAGAAGAATACCGTATCAGTATTGGGCTATATTTAGAATACCGTATCAGTATTGGGCTATATTTAGAAGAATACCGTATCAGTATTGGGCTATATTTAGAATACCGTATCAGCATTGGGCTATATTTAGAAGAATACCGTATCAGCATTGGGCTATATTTAGAAGAATACCGTATCAGCATTGGGCAATATTTAGAAGAATACCGTATCAGCATTGGGCTATATTTAGAAGAATACCGTATCAGTATTGGGCTATATTTAGAAGAATATCGTATCAGTATTGTGAGGTGCACATGGCACCACCTTGTTTGCTGGAAGTAAAGAGGACAAGAAGCAGTCACTGATGGCGATCCCAGACTGCAGCATTCATTATGGATCATAACTCAAGATAAGAAAATAATACCAAACAAAAGTAGACCAATAAGTACCATCATAATCAATGGAGAAATGATTGGATTTACTAAGTATGTTATTTTACTTTGATCCATAACCTATGCTCATGAAAGCAATGGTATTTTAATTGCCTCATGTGCATTAGAAATGTGAAGAATGAGTAAGGAAGTCAAGTGGAATTGATGAACTTGAATAATGGCATTGGTAAGGAATATTGAGTATGTAAACTACCACAAGAACAAATAAATTTGTCTTAGAAAAAGTCTGAACAGAATGCTCCCCTGAAGCAAGAATGGCAGGACTTAACTCAAATACTTTGGACACATTTGATGGGTAGGATCATGCTTGGTAAAGTAACCAACCAACCAGAGAGAAAGGCTCTATTCTCATAGTACAGATTGCTCCTACCCTGGCGAGAGACTACACTGGGATCGGAGTGGCTCCAAGGAACAGTGTAACCACTGTTCATTTCACAGTCAGACAACTTAAATTCACTGGAGACGTCTTTTGTACCAAGAAGTGGAGGATGAAGATGGTTCGGTGAATAACGAATTTTTTATTTTCCAAAAAGTTACAATTTTACAATTCCAGCAAATAAGGCCGAAGATGAGAAGTTCTACTCAATGATATTCTCATTCCTCACTCATCCAAACCTAAACTACTGCCAAAGGGATAATTCCTACTAGCAGTGACCTTCATTTCCAAGGTGTAAATCTACAGAGGAGCATACAGCTCCCTCTTTCTCTTGTGGTGCAGTAGGTGGACTTAAACTGCTGTCCTTGCAGTCCACCGCTGACCAGAGTGCCCCAGCGTGCCTTCCTGGACAGATGTATAAAATCTCACCCAAACCAAATCCAAATTAGCAAAGTGATTTGAGAGCCCTCCTACTCTCAAAGAAGAAAAATAACAAGGGAGCAACTGCATATCAAAGATGTTTCTATTTCTACTCTGGTGGTGTGGCGGTTACAAGCAGGGTTGCTGATGGGCAGGCCAGTCATTTCAGAGCACCAGCTCTTCCCTGGGAGGGAGCTGAACCTTGCTACTCCTGTAGAGTGACCCTCTCTGAAACCCACTGCATCCCTACTGCCCTGTCCCTTGGGGTCACCATGAGTCAGCATCACTCGATGGCAATGCATGTGTCTCTGTTATTTTTATCTTCTAAATGTTCTGCATTTCAGTCCCTGTAGACTAAAAATTATATAGCTTAAAAATAACTTTACATTATTTCATTTTTGTAAAACTTAAAGATGAAAAAGTACACTAACATATGTTAGGAAAATAATCAAAGTATAAGGGTTGCCAAATTTTTCCTTATGATAGTATTGTTATTGGCTTTTTCTTTGTAAAAATATTTAATTAACGATGGTAACATCTTTTATAAGACTCATGGGTATTATTTATAACTTATTAGTGAAGTAAAAATAAATAAAAGGTTGTACAGCACCTATGTGCACAACTGAAGAAACTAATACATTAGGAACACATGCATGTAATTGCCACATAGTTAAACAGAAAAACACACCAACCAGATCTCAAGGTAACCTCTATTTTGACTTTCAACTAATCTGTTCAATTTCACATACATGGACTCATACCTAATATACTCATTGGCCATACTCATCAACTTTGACTGCATGTTTTGGGACACCCTCGTATGTGGTTCTGCATTACAAAGTCCATTCACTTTTATTCCTATATGGTAGTCTTCGTCCAAACTCATACAGAAATCCCTAACTCGTCTAATGTTGATGGAAAATTCAATAATACCTTAAAACTTAAAGATATTATCAAATATATTGATGTGTTAAATGATCATGCATATCTTGGGAACACAATTGCACTCACATAAGGTAAACATGGAAGGAAGGGAAACTGCTGGGTAACAGGATAAATGTTTAGCCAACTCTAATAAATTGACTGATGACTTTTCCAAAATGGTACCCAAACTGAGCCCCACACCAGCAGTATATGACTTTGGGTTTAAAAACCGTTAAATCTTTTCAAGGCTGCAGAGTGACAGGTGGGTTCAAACCACTGACCTTATAACTGGCAGCTGAATGCATAACAAAAAAGATGCCATTTGTTCCTAACTAGCTTCCCCCGGAAGTCCCTTAATACCTCATTTTTTTAAATACTTCTTACCATTTTGTCTTACCCTGTAACTTGTGGTTCTGAATTATTATCATATTTAAAATTAATATAACTTATTGACTGAAAATATAGTGGAACATCATATAGAAGAAACAAGAGCAGATGTAGTCAACACAATACAATTTTCTCATCAACACCTCAAATAACCGCAGGAGCAGGCCTAAAAAGCAAGATACCAAGAAAAGAATGGGTGGGGTTTCTTGGGGTTTTTTTTGAGCTCTGTAATCTTAGCTATCGAGATAGCATTACTCTCACTTCACACTTCGGGATCCATTATTGCCAAGTGTACGCCTCAGTGCACCCCCCAAAAATAAGACAGATGTTTTACTGTTGTCATGAATATCAGATAACAAAATGATTGGTGTACAATGAGTGGGTGTAATTTATTAGTTTATGGAAATCATCATCAGACTAAGCCAATTAATATTAATGACTTAAAGGAGCAGGCCGGCTGTTCTTTGCTAGCACTGTGTTTGACACCCCTGTGTCTGCTCTGCTCCGCGCAGCTTGGCCTCTCCGTTTCCATCCTCATCTGAAACTCGGAACGGATCCGTCCAAGGATTTTGTGATTAAAACACTGAATGCGCACAAATAGCCTGGCATGTTATCAGGAAAAGGAGTCATTCCAAGACAGTATTACCCTACAGGAGGTCATTCTGATTGACAGTAAGGGAATCCACTTAAAAGCCATGTCAAATACAAATAGGATGCTTTTAAGTGTCCTGCATTCCGGATAGGGCAAGATATGACAAAATAACAATCTATAAATTATCAAGGGCTCATGAGGGAGGGGGAGCGGGGAGGGAGGGGGAGAAAAGAGGACCTGATGCAAAGGGCTTAAGTGGACTTAAGTGGCGAGCAAATGCTTTGAAAATTATTAGGGCAAAGAATGTACGGATGTGCTTTATACAATTGATGTATGTATATGTATGGGTTGTGATAAGAGTTGTATGAGCCCCTAATAAAATGTAAAAAAATGAAGAGGAAACATTATCCTTAGAAGTGAAATCAATGAATCACAGGTCTAATGAAATATTAAGAAATAATCTGTGGTATTCTAAAAAGAACACGGGCAACTCTAGAGTCTATTACTACAAGGTAGGGTTGAATCCTAACTTGACACATAATGCTTGAGTGACCTAAGGAGAGTTGGGGGGCAAGGGGGCCCTAGGTCTCCAACTGGTTCATTCTGATTTGATCTGTTGGTGAGAATTTGCATCGCCACCCCCAGATATGCTGAATCAGAATTTGCATTTACCAAGATGTCCAGGTGACTCTTATTTATACCAGCCCTGGTTTGACTTTTCTATTTTGACTTCTTATCTCTTTAAGTACAATGTATACAATGCAATGAGAGGGCATTGGGGAAAATTGGTATAGAAGATTAAAGGCATAAATCTGACTTTGTCAATTGATCCTCCCTCTGACGCATGCTGGACCTGATCTGGTTTTCAACATTGTCTGCATTTTTGTGTTGCTTTCATTTGTTGGCTTATATTAGAGGGCATCTCAGAGGTGTTATGTCATTGGAAGTCACCCTCATGAAGTTGAGCTATATGTTGTTCTGTGTTTTTGTATATGAAACCCAGGATTGATGAACCTACAGGGACAGCAAGCAGAATAAGGGTTTCGGAGTGAGGGTGGGAACCCGGGGGTGGGGGTCTGGATAAAAGGAAGACATGTCAAGGAGTTCAGGAAGATAAGAGAATGTTTGGAATCTGATTGTGAAACAAATGTACAGTTCTGCCTCACATGATTGAACTATGGAATGCTATGACAGATATATTAACTTACCATTAATAATAAATTTTAAAATGAAACAAAAGGTCTCTATTATATACTAAGATAGTATTTAGGCCACAGTGGATTAAGTATTGTGAATAGCTAAGCACTCTGAGGCAAAGAAAAATTCTCAGCATCCTAAAGATTTAGTCTCAGAAACCCAAAAGGGAAGTTCTACTCTGTCCTATAAGGTCTCAAGTTAAATGTCAAATATTGAATTTATTACAAATGCTTTGGTAGCTACATAATCTGGTGTCATTTTGGGACTTCAAAGGATTAAGAGCAAAGGGGTGGAGTCTACTCTGTCAAACAGGTCATAACCAATAAGGCCTCTGTGTGGGCGTGGCTTTCTCCTGAGAATTCTGTGAAATCTGATTTCCTCCTTGGAGGCAGAAGACACTTCTCTCTCTAGGCTCACTCCCTAGAAGACACTCTACTTACAAGGCACATGGAACTAGGCTAGTACCCTATGATAGATGACTGATGATAAGGATAACTGTGATTTCATCAATGTCCAGAAATTGTATAAATATATATGGCTAAAGAATTGTGTACAGGTGCCAGGTTGGGCAAGGGGTGGATTGAGATAGTTAGTTTATTGTGCCAGCCTGACTGATAAACACATGTGGGATTAAATTGAAGGGTGGAGAGATAAATGGCTCGGCGAGCCTCACCTTTCTTGTCTCTCGCTCTTTGATCATCAGACCAGTGTGTGGCTGCCTTGTTTGTTCTGTACCTCAATTTGCAAGCTACACTACCTGTGGGACATCTACCCTGTGGACTTTGTCTCTGTAATTTGAGGTCCCATTAAGACCTCCTGCACCACACAATTGGAATTTACATGCCTTGAGCTGGGGACTTACTGTAGGTGACCTGATAGTTGGTGACCTGCCTTGCTCTTTTGCTGCCTGTGCTGGGATAGCCTGGATCTCTCTACAGAGGACTCCTTGGCGGTTCTCAAGACTTGATGGACTGCCAGTGTCTCACAGCTCTCTCAAGGGAGTGAGTTGCACTGAGCCATTTTTACTGCTTTATAATTTAACTGTTCATTTCTTGTGTTATATATCTATCTTTATAAATATGTTTATATAATTATTATCAATTTGGTTTTGTCTCTCTAGAGAACCCTGTCTAACACATACCCTTAGCTGGAGAAGCCGCATGGAGACCCCTGCCAGCATTGAGATGCTTACAATGCCACTGGATCCAAAGACTTTCTATGCACTGGCCTGTGATTGTCCTGCATTCGGCGTCATTGAATGTGTTTTGTGAATCTCAAGAGGATGTTATAGATTGGTATAAGACATATGGACTAATATCAGACTATGGACTTGGACTTGACTGGGTTGGTTTTCTTAATGAACATTTAAAAAACTCTCTCTTATACATGCATGAGTTTCTATGGATTTTTTCTCTAGTCTACCCAGACTAACACAAATGCTAATGAATATTATGATGATAATAACAATACAAATCATAACACTTAAAAACTACTCAACTGCTTTTTTTTCAAGTCCCTAAGAGTTCCTTAAACTTTTTTATTTTCCTAAAAGTTAAAAATGTGTGTTTTACCTAAGATAAGCCAACCTATTTGGGTTTGCTCCATAATTCCATATACTTGAATTCTCAGCAGCGCAAAACTGGCAGGCAACATCCTTCTGTATATGATGTGGTGATCCTGTTCAGTGAATGAAGAGACAAATTCTAATCGGAGGGGCTTTTATTGTACATAAAAGTAGCATAAGAGAATAAACTAATAATATGATCCAAGAAGTTCCTTTTTATTTAATTTTATTTTTAGCCATTTCTTTATCATGGATATATTTTACATAATTATTACATTAGTAAAGCATTTAACCAATATTCATTGAGCATCTACTACGTCCAATGCACTGAGACAAGCAAGCATTGTGGGAAATGAAAATGTGAATGACAAATCCCATGCAGTCAAACAACTCTCATGCCATTGCGTAATGATGGTAAGCACTCAGGTAAGTAGCCCCAGTACAAGACATAGCATATAGAGGAGAACGACATTTAAAATGTCATGACAAATCACTCATCACCTTTCACTGGTGGGACAAGGTGATTTGGAGGAAGAAACATTTAACCTGAGTCAAGAACGTTGTCCAATCATAAAAGATTTCTAGATCCACCCCCACAGTCTTCCCCAAGCAAATGTAGATTGCTCTAGTCTTTCCCCTCCAAGGAAGTCAGTAAAGCGTCTCCTTTGGCAGCCATGATCATAAAGAAATCCATTATTTGAGCAGGGTTAGGCTTGACCCTGGTGTCTACTTTTCCAGGAGAAGTGCATCCCCTTTAATATTTAAGCAGATCGTTGGTGACTCTGGTTATGCACAGTAAATGCATGAATGAGTGTATAGAACAAGACTATACATCTGGAAAAATTACTCACTTAGCAATTAATGAGCCTATTTTCATTGATGCCTGAGGCATGGGAAAAATGATGTGAATAAATTGAGGCAATTTATTTAGAAAATGCAAAATTGTTCGCATAGAGAGGATTTGCGACCTACCACAGAATATAGTGGAATAGACAAACACAGAATGAAAAACTCTGGAAGAATTATTGACCTACTATTTGACCAAATATTTGACATACTTTGAAGGACCTAAAGCTCTAATGTACCAATGAATGAAAAAGGAGAATCCCGAATATAGTATTGTGATAAGGAAGAAAGCAGGAAGAAAGAGAAGAACTTGTAGGCTGAGATTTTCCCTACACAAATTACCATGTGTAATCATATACAATGATGGACAATGAAAGGTATATAATCATAGTATGTGTAATCAGCAATTAGAAATATTTCTGAACATTGACAGAATAGGAGGTATTAGTAAAATGA
Source organism: Tenrec ecaudatus (assembly GCF_050624435.1). Taxonomy (NCBI): domain Eukaryota; kingdom Metazoa; phylum Chordata; class Mammalia; order Afrosoricida; family Tenrecidae; genus Tenrec; species Tenrec ecaudatus. Next base: position 23,775,248 of record NC_134539.1, on the reverse strand, counting down.
GGTTGAACCCACTGATTCCCTAGTAACTCCTTATATACATTTTAAAATTACAAATGCTGTGTTGTTAAGGGACATTGAGTCAGTCGGTTCCAACCCACACGGACCTTAAGCACAACAGATTGAAACACTGTTCAATTCCGCGCCCTCCTCACAATTGTTCCTACACCTGAGCCCATTGTTGTAACCATGGTACCAATCCATCTCCTAGAGGGCCTTCCTTTCCTTCACTGCCTTTCTTGCCTACCTAACATGATGTCCTTCTCCAGGATCTGGTCTCTGCTGGCAACATGTCCAAAGAAGCGAAGCTAGAGTCTTGCCACCCTGGCCTCTAAGGAGCATTCAGACACTATTTCTTCCAAGACAGGTTTGTTTGTCCTTTGCACAGCCTGTGGCACTTTCAACATTCTTTGCCGGCATCCCAATTCCAATGCACCGACCCTTTTTCAGTCTTCTTTGTTCAATGCCCAATTTTCACATGCATAATAGGCAACCGGAAATGCCATGGTGTGGGTAAGGCACACCTTGTGCTAGGCTACCAAACCCAAATAGATTTGTGTAAATCATTCCTGATATCAAATCGAAAAGGCAGTGAACACTTTATTTCCTCTTCTTCACAGAAGTTATCAAGAGATATTTGAATTAAAGAAGCCAATACTAATCCAGAGCAACCAGGAACATCTACTGTGGAATGCTTCTCACGAGTGAGCCTCTGCTGCTCATGCTTCTGTTTTTGTTTAAGCGCGTTATGTCACCGGGGTGGGGGTGGTAGCGGGGGGGAGGGGGGGGATTGACATCTCACTCAACTTAGAGCTGCCCTCTCCGCCTTAGACTCCAGGTGAAGGAAAACCACACTGACCTGCCTGCAAAGAACCCATTCTCACGTATTAGGTAACGATTTCACAAAGGGCACCTCAAAGGGTTATTTACTGCCACAGAATCACAGTGCCTTGGTTTCAAGCACTGCATAGATCTGGTTACCATATTATCTGAACTACAATAACTAAAGCTCTAAATAGAGAGGTCACCAAAAGTCTCTGAGATTTGAAATGCTAAAGAGAAAATGCCTTAGAAGTCTCCTGGCCCTGATTCAAGAAAGACACTACTCTGATTCAGAAGACAAAAAAAAAAAACACTCGAAAAAAAACAACCACCACCCAAACAGAGATAAATTTGAAGCACAGAAAAGATCAATAAACAATAAAAACCACACAAAACTAGAATGCTAAGAGCAGAGAACCAAGGTCAGAATATTGAACTCATATCAGAGGGATGCTTTTCTATTGGTTACTTCTAGATCAGGGTCTGAGCGATTCCTAGAACAGAGAGTACAATAATATCAGAAGCACGCTCTTTACATACATGAAATCCACCAGAGCACACTCCTCGGTGCAGGAAGTTTGAATTGGAATATGTGTCTAGAAATATAAAGATTTTCTATAGAGACAAGGTCCATCAGGTACTTTACCAAGACTTTCACACACAAAGTCGCTCTACGTTTATGAGGAGAGAAATGTGATACAAAGATCACTGATATATTTGCAGGACCATTGTAATAAAGAATAAAAGTCCCCTTCCCCCATCATATAGGCATATGTCACTGCAACTTGTTACTCATATCTGGCTAATACGGCTAATGCTATAGTGTTTACAGTGTCATTTTTGTGACAATATTATACAATACTCAGTGTGAGCAGGTAGTGATGAGGGTCCAAAATGGCTAGAAATATGTCCTTTCCTCTAGGCTCATTTATAAATTTCACAGACTGTTCCCTTCTATAAAATAGTGTTAATTTGCTAATAAGACCCAGCCATGTCCTGTGATCAATATCTAACCAGCAATGATGTTTCACTGCTCTTGAATTTTCAACTCTGGACAAGTAGAAGTAAAAAAGTGACTTCAACATTTTCTAGTTCTACTTTACAGTAATATTTTTGGAGGATTTATATTCTTCTGTGATATTTACAGATTTTTGTATTTACCAATGTTTGAAGGACACACTATTCCAAATGTCAGGAGTGGTGAGTGCTGGAGAAGGGAGCTCTGCAGGCTCAAGAAATGCAAAGCTTTATTTGTCCTCAGAGCTGGACGTCTAGACCTGCTTGGCAGAATCAGGAGCACCCTTTCTTGGGGGGTTTGGTTGAACCAGGCTTGTTTTCTAAAATATTGCTCACTGCATTCTACTCAAATTCCAACACGTCCTGCAATATATGGAACCAACTGAGGAGATGAAGAAAGTAGGCCTAAAACCCAACACAGATCGTTTACCCCATTCTATGAACGTAAAACTCTTTGCAAAATAGTCAGATAATATAGTGAGACTACAGTTGAAAACCTGCTCGTCAAACCAATATCACACAATTTGGATTTAACATACAGAAACAAACTGTATAATAGAGGCATGTGGTCAGGGAATGTTGACTCCCCAACAGTTGAACAGTGTGATGGTCCACTTGGGCTCTCCCCAACCGGTCCTCCTCCAAAAGTTCATGATAATGAGGTTCAGCAAAAGCTACATCAGACTTTGCCACAACCATACCTAAAAGGCAACTTCATTTAACTACATTATATTTACTTCAGAAGAATCCAGTTGAAACCGTAGATATTTTTTATGTGTCCTGACTGGTATTCCTCACCCTTTCTCCGATAATTCTTCTTGTCACGCTCAACCTATGAGGGAACAACTGTCGCTCAGGATGTGTATGTTCCTCTGTAGGAGGAACTGGACCATGCTGGTCACCACAGAACTGTTCAATGGTCACAGTAGTGCGTCCTGGCAAGGCCACTCAGAGACACCATTTCTGTGCACCCAACTTTCTGCCCCGATGGCGATGGAAACCATGCTTGGAAAACAACAGGTTTCATTCAACTCTGACAGTCTAGCTGGGTGGGCACTGGTTATGAGCACTCAGTATGTTCCAGTGTGGTGATGTGTCTGCTGAGGCTGGGTCCGACTCTCTGTTAGGAAAGGTCTAGTATCATACAGCACAGTTCTGTGAGAGGTGAAAGGCTCCTTTCCAATCAAACAACAAAACCAAACCTCCCTATTAACCCCTATCACAAATACAGACAGACTCAGCTCAAAATATCCTATTTTTCCTTCACACTGGAGCAGACCAGCTGTTTATAAAGCATTCTGTTCTCTTCAGTAGCCTGTGGTCCTAACGGTATTGTCAAGGAATTCCCTCCAAGCCTGCCTCCCAACTGTCAACATCACCCAGAAGACTTGACATCTAGGTGCATTCGAGCAGTTAAAATGGAAAGCATATGGTTCTATTTATCAGATGTTTATTTCTCATAACACCTAAATGAAACATAACTCCATGAGATAAACCACTGTTGACAGAGAAAAGTTGTAAATGGTTGAAGTTGGTTAAATATATATTTCAGGAAGATGAATAAAAGGGAAAAGACATAAAACTGAAATATTAACAATATTTATGTCACCAGTTATCCTCCCATTTCTGAAATAAACGTATTAAATCATATTTTAATTATGTGAAAGAACCCAGATATTAAACATTTGCCCATTTGTGTCCATGTTTAACTGAAATCTATGGCACACATGCTCTGTAAATTGCACTCACATTAGTGAGTTTTCAGTCTTAAGAATATAGATATATGATGAAGCTGATATTTTTCTTATTAGGCATAGAATTTTACCATGTTCTATAAAAATACAACAAATGTTATATTTAATAATGATATTAACTAAATTGATGTTACATTAAAAATCATTATACCTTAACCCATTATCTAGATTACCTAGCTTAAAAATGTGATAAAGGCTTAATTGTATAAACACATATTCTTCCTAGAGTCTGTAACATCTAATAGGAAAAACTAAATTTGTCCAATTAAATCATCTGTGCTTTGCACACAATAAAAGTCTTGTAAATAAAACCAGAAATAAAACACTTGCTTAGAGTGCATATTTATCCATTTGTCAAGTTAAACTATACATGCAGGTAGGGCCATAAAATCTGTTTCCTTTCATTTGAAAAGACAAATAATTTTACTTTTAGTTTAAGTTTATAAGAAAACCCCTTTATCAGTTCACTTTAACATTAAATACTAACGTAGAAAAATCCTTACACTGTTTCTATTTGACAGGTAATGAAGTAACAAGTATATTTTGCTTTCTAGTTAAAAATATATCTAAGATATATGCAGTAAGATAGTCACATAAACTGTAGTAGAAGATAAACTTGTTTAAGATGTGGTGAAGAAAAAAGTTTTAATAATGTTTCCAGTAATATTGTAGACTGGAGATGCTAAGAAATGCGCTCTCTCACCAGCCCTCCCAGTATCTCCTTGAAGAGTCCAGAGAACAAGAACAAGAGAGCTGCAGGAAAGGCCTGTTTGCAGTGTATCCAAGTGCACTGCAAATTCTACTTACGTCCTAGGGCACTACCGGTATGCCCCAAGTCTAAATAGGGATTTTAAAAGAAGAACAAGATTTATATAATTTCAAGACTCTACCCAACAACAGTGGCTCTCAACCTGTGGGTAGTGACCCCTTTGAGGGTCAAACGACCCTTTTACAGGGTTGTCCAATTCATAATAGTAGCAAAATGGCTGTTATGAAATAACAATGAAAATAATTTTATGGTTAGGGGTCACCACTACATGAGGGACTGTACTAAAGGGTCACGGAAGTAGGAGGTTGAGAGCCACTGCCCAAGAAGAAATACATGGGACAACTTTCCTTACCAACCATCAAAACCTACCAACAAATTAGGAAATTAAAGACTGTGGTAATAACACCAAACAAAACAATAAAGTCATGCCTGTGAAGTTGGTCCCTACATATAATAACCCTATAGACTAAAATAGTATTGCCCAAAGGATTTCCAAGGCCATACATTCTTATGGACGCAGACTCCACAACTTTCTCCACAAAGCTGCAGGTGGGTTGGAGGTGCCAACTGTTGGATTAGCAATTGAGTGCTTACCTACTGAGCCACTAGTGAGCTCTATTAATACTAGCCCAAAGAGGCCATTAGACAAATGGGATAGAAATGACACTGTAGAAATAGACCTATATATGTATGGAAAATAGATTTGTTATAAAGTTTCATTTGTAGATGAAGTTGGGATTTTAAAAAATGTGTGTTAAGCTATTGCTAATGCAATCGTGAAAAATTGATATTGGATCCCTATCTCACACCATGTACAAAATCAGTTTCAAATGAATATAATAAGATTCAGTATAATAGGTAAATTAAATATTTTCTATTAAAAGCATGATGAAGCTATCTTTATATTTTAGGGTACAGAAATATACGTTACAGAAGATCTAAAAATCATTACTCAAACATAAAATTAAAAATATTTAAATCTTCTTATGTAAAAAATTTCTATCTTCAAAGAGAGCATGAAGATAAGTCATTTAGAAAAATTTAACACAGTGGACAATGATACATTATCACAGTATGTAAAGAACAGGTTCAATTCAATAAATGACAAATGATCCAATAGAATAATAGTACAAGGATCTGGAGGAGAAAACAATGGGACCAGCGGGTTTAGGGGGACATGGGAGAGGGGGAGGCAGGAGAAAGGAAGTGAGTGTTAACAAGCCATGGACAAGGGAACAGCAAGTGATCCAAAATCGATGGCGAGGAGGGTGTAGGAGGCCTGGTAGGGCTTGATCAAGGGCAATGTAACAGAGAAATTACTGAAACCCAAATGAAGGCTGAACATCATAGTGGGACAAGAGGAAAATAAAAGGAAATAGATGAAAGAACTAGGAGGCAAAGGGCATTTATAGAGGTCTAAATACAGGCATATACATATATAAATATAATTATATAATATGATGGGGAAAGAGGTCTATGTGCATATATGCATAGGTTTAGTATTAAGGTAGCAGATGGACATTAGACCTCTATTCAAGTACTCCCTCAATGCAAGAACACTTTGTTCTATTAACCTGGCATTCTGTGATGCTCAACTTTCCGACATGATCACTGAAGACAAACAGGTACATAGCAAATGTGGCGAAGAAACATGATGGTACCCATCTATCAAAAGATATAGTGTCTGGGGTCTTAAAGGCTTGAAGATAAAATAGCAGCCATCTATCTGAGGTGAAACAAAGCCCCCATGGAGGATGCACACGAGCCTGTGTGATCATGAGGTGTCGATGGGATCAGGTATCAGGCATCAAAGAACCCAAAAAAATGATAGCATTGTGAATGAGGGGGAATGTGATGTGGAGACCCAAAGCCCATCTGTAGGCAACTGGACATCCCCCCACAGAAGGGTCTCGGGGAGGAGACGAGCCAGTCAGGGTGCAGTATGTACTGATTAAACATACAACTTTCCAGTCTAATTCTTTAATACTTCCTCCCCTCCCAATATCATGACCCCAATTCTACCTTACAAATCTGGCTAGACCAGAGCATGTACATTGGTACAGGTAAGAGCGGGAAACGCAGGGACTCCAGGACAGATAAATCTCTCAGGACTAACGATGAGAGTGGCGATACCAGGAAGGGAGGGGGAAATCGAGGGACAAAAGAGGAATCGATCACAATGATCTACATATAACCCCCTCTTGAGGGGATGGACGACATAAAAGTGGGTGAAGGGAGACATCGGACAGCGTAAGACATGAAATACTAATAATAATTTATAAATTATCAAGGGTTTGTGAGGGAAGTAGGGTGGGAGAGGGAGAGTGAGTAAATGAAGAACTGCTATCAAGGGCTCAAGCAGAAAGCAAATGTTTTGAGAATGACGATGGCAACAAATGTACAAATGTGCTTGACACAATGATGTATGCATGGATTGTGATTAAGAGTCCTATGATCCCCCAATAAAATGATTTTTTTTAAAAAAGAAAAACAGTACAAGGTATTTAACCAATAAAGTAAGCCTATAAACACACAGAAAGGTATCGAACCTATTTAAGTAGAATTAAAACCAAAATGTATGTGACTCACACCACTATTTTACTTGTTGGGAACCTTATTTTTAATTAATAAAAATGTTTAAGTCTTAGAGTACCATCTTTTGGCGAGGTGATGGAGGAATAAAATCCATCGTACACTGCTGGTGAAAGTACCAATTGCTTTGATCTTAGTCCAGCACGCCCTACTAAAAATGGCTATAGTTAAAACTCCACACTTCCACTCCTACATGGACTCTTTGGAAGTTTTTTAAATACGTATAATTGCAAATACATGCAGGAATCTCAAAAGTAGCATTTTGCACAATAGCAAACCCTAAGAACACAAAATCTTATCACATGTAGCATGTCCTATATTCATACAGTGAAATATTATACAGGAGTAAAATAAAAGCCGCCATGTTAACAAATGTAACACATATTGAATTTAAAAAATGAATTCAGAAAAGTATAAGTCATATGTGAACTTTAATTTTAAAATGGGCAAATATTTTGCTTCGGGATTATACATATATGTAATTTATTTAAAAAGAAACCCAAACGCACTGTCATCGAGTGGATGCTAACTCTGTAATACAGGGAGGGGCTGTCTCTGTGAGTTTCTGAGACTATAACTCTTACAGCGGTTCAAAGCTGTAGAGTAGCTGGGGGTGTCAAATGGATTACCTTACAGTTAGCAGCCCGCTACATAAACACGACAGCACCAGGGCGCCTACAAAGGAAAGCAAGTAAATCTTTATCCCGTAATTATGAAAGTTAATATTTCTGGTGAAGAAAGACAGGCATTTGATTAGGAACTTTCAGGGTACACCAGTTACTTGCATTATTTTATATCTTAAGCTGAGTAAATTGTGAGCCAAGTTTGCTTATTTACTATTATGCAGTAAATGGTAAAAAATTGATTGCCAGGCAGAAGCAGGAGTTAGCAGGGCAGGTGGCTAGGAGATAGAGCTGGTAAACACACTCCAAGGATGCTACCAGAGGCCAGACCCGCTTCTCCTCCTCCTCTTCCCCTTCCGTGGCCTTCAGACCCAGGTGCAGAAAACTAACCATTACAGAGAACTTGAATGCTGTCGTGTAGCTCCGGACCTGCAGACAGCAAAGTTACAGTGGAAAGTTCCGCAGCTACACCCTCCCCCAGAGGCATGCTATAAAACTCTCCACCTCTCACCTGGACAGTGTGACTTCACTGGGCCCAAACGGGGGCCCATGAACCTCACCCGGGAGCTCAGGATGCTTCCACCCCCTTCTCTGCTTTCCCTTCCCTCCCTGGAACTCTGAAACAAACCCTTGAAACTGTTTGCTACCTTTGCCTTCTTTCTTTCTTTCCGTCTCCAAATCAACCTCACAGTGATATTATTAGGTGTTGTCGAGTCAATTCTATCTCACAGTGACTTTGTGTACAACAGAATGAAATTGTACCTACACTCTATATATCTGTCCTCACTTATATGGCCAATGTTCTTTTTTTTAAAGACTGAAATCTGTACTCTGGGTTGCTCATGCCTCTTCCTTTACATCTGTACTTTGGGATTACAAATCAGAACACAGAATTTTAAAGTTGAAAAACCTCACAGTCATCAAATGGAGTCAGACTTCTGGCAACCAGGGGACAAAATAAAAGTGCCCCTTCAGGTCGCTGACTTTAAATCTTGACAGGGACAGACACTCTCAGGCTGTCTCTCCAAGAAGAAGCTTGCAAATCATTTTCTTCTCTAAATCTTTGTTATTTATATAAAAGAATGCAAGATATACTTTTCTAATACATTTACTGCTTCCTTACACACAGAGATGCAAAGATTAGGTTGGTGTGCAAAGCTGAGATGCGGTGAGAGAAGAGGGCCCTGACCCTTCTTTAGCGCTAGTGCCCCCATCAGGATGCCCACTGTCCATGGGCTCCCTCGTTGCATTTTAGGATGTGAGTGGTTACAGGCCCCTCTTCACAGAGCCTTCCCTAAACATGAATTGTTCTAACAAGATACCTTTCTACTAACTTATAATCTGGTTAACTCTGGGCAATTATTGTTAGGTTTTGATTTAAAATATCATCTACTCAAATAGGTTTTCATAGAATCACAAACTTCATTTAATACAATATATATTATTGTTTGGGGCCTGTAATCATTTTTCAGCCACTGTGTCAATTAATCTTGAAGGTTTCGTTTCTTGGTTTGTTGCTGAAGTTCTTTAGGAAACATGGTGTTTTTCTCCAGGGCTGGTTCCTCCTGAAATACTGTGCAGCGAAGGAGAGAAGAAGACTCACTATCCTTCCTTCTAACTAACTTATTTGTTCTAAGACAGATTTGTTCATTCTGTTGCCAGTCCAGAGTGTGTTCAATATTCTTCACCAGCACCAATGCCCCAAAGTGTCTGATCTCTGATCTTTCTTATTAATCATTCAACTTTTACATGTGTATGAGGTGACTTAAGATATGACTTGCATTAGGCACACCTTCCTCTTTGAGGTGACAGCCTTGTGTTTTGTTTTTGTTTTATAGCACTTTTTAAACAAGTCTTTGCAACCAATATGCCCGATGCAATACATAGTTTGAGTTCTTCTCTGCTGATTCCATGGACACCGATTGTGTGGATTCAAGGAAAGTGAAATCCTGGGCAGCTTGAACTTATTTCCATTTATCATGATGCTACTTATTGGTCTACTTGTGAGGAATTTTGTCTACTATGTGTTTAGGTAGAATTTATATTGAGGGTGCAATCTTTGGTCATCATCAGCAAGTGATTTACGTCTTCTTTGCTTTCAGCAAGCAAGATTGTGTTTGCTGCATATTACCTTGTGCAAGTCGTGAATTAGTCTTTTTACCTCCCTGGAATAAAGCTTTGGTGCTATGCTTCCATTATGGATTACAGCCAAGAAAATTCTCCTGGGGAAGTCCTACTCTATCACTAGGGGTTGCTATGAGCTAGAATAATGCCAATGACACCCAACAGCACATCAATTGTTTATTGTTTAATATTTATTTCTCCTACTAGATGAAATTGTTTGTCACTAAGAACTTCAAGTACATTTCAATTTTACTTTTCCTCTTTATATTTAAGCCAATCAAACCACTATTTAGGTTTGAGGAATAAGGAATCTGGAGGAATATTTTTTTTTAATTGAGGGGAGGGTTTAAAGAAACATGATATATACATATATAATCTGCAATATTATATATGTTATATTTATTTAATATAGTCTATATTCTGTGTGTAGCATATAGAAACAGCATATAATATGCAATATATTGCATGTTAATTATATATCATATTTAATACAGTATGCATTCTGTGTGTAGTTGATAGATTATATATGTATATCAAGGAATGAAATTCACAGACTCTAAGCTATACGGAGGCAGGAGCCATTTCCACGTCCCTAACCACTGTGTGCGAAGGGTAATGTTTGGAGATTTTGACATTCAGTAAACATCTGATGTGTTGCTGTTGGGTTCCAGTGAGTTGATTGCAACTCATAGCAGCTTCAAGTGTCGAACTGCTCTAGACAGTGTAGACAGAGTGCCACTGTTCAAGTTCAAATCCCCTCACCCTGTTGACTATCAGCCAAAAGTCTAATGATGTTTGACTATGGACATTCTTATTGTTGTATTTAGCTTAAATATTATTACATAGCCATTTTCACCTCTTGAGAAACTGTTTCTGCCAATATGAGTCTTTAAATTGGTCTATGAGATCATTTTATCTCTGAGATGTTTACCTCAAGATTGCAATGATGTGATTTTAATATACCGTATATACTTGTGTCTAAGCCGAGTTTTTCAGCACAAAAAAAGTGCTGAAAACTGGGGTTCAGCTTCTTACACGGGTCAGTGATACCCCAGTGAGGTATAGCCGTTCCTCCGCTGTTCATTCAAAGCCCCACTGACACTGCAGGACTTTGAATGTTTGTTTACTCACATCTACCCAATCAGAGCCATCCTATGATGAGGACGGCTCCAATTCACGGAAGCACCCGTAGTGATTCACTTACGCCAGCAGCTGAATTGGTAAGGATGTGTCTGTGGCTGCGCTCCGTCTCTCCTCTCTGGTCTCTGTGTTAATTCACATCCTGCATTTCCCACCCTAGGCTTATACTTGAGTCAATCGGTTTTTCTTGGTTTCCCAGGTAATAATTAGGTACCTCGGCTTATACTCGGGTCGTCTTATATTCGAGTATATACGGTACAGTCATCAGGCAACTTTCTGAAGAGTTGTTTTTTAATATATTGAAAGGGCCTCAAAATATTTAGAGCAAATGAATTATTGAAATTTTTAAAATATTTCTTACAAATAGAACCATTCTGAATTTATCTATGCTCCCCCTCACCCATACAAAAAGTAGGAAATAAGTAAAACCCTGAAAATGTTACTAAGCCTGCCGAGTCATGCCCTGCCTGGACTCTTAAGATCCCAAAGGGCTCTTCCTTATATCAGATAAAAGTTGTAATTTAGAAATTCTCCCACACAGGACATTATAAAATATTGTATGAATACTGATGGGCAAAACTAGATGTGCAACTTAAATTCAAAAAGCATACCCAAATCCAATGCTTCCATTAACTTTCTCACCTTGTGAAATTATTCTTATCAATATTTTAATTGCACTGAGTCTGAATGAGAGAAATGCAGTTGCTTAAGCAGATGGCCCTCACAGACTGCATACTACAATTAAGAATTCGTATACGCGGGGATGCAGTGTGATGTACTATCAACAGTTACTGATGCCAGTGCCACCCAAGCTGATCCTTAAGAAACACAGAAGATCAGTCGGGAAAGTTATCGGTCAGCCGCTTTCCGTAGTCACCTGAACACCCTGCCCAAGTAAATCAATGTGTGGATCACAGATAAGGAGGAAATGTTTGCTTCTTTTATTTTAAGTTCTGCCCATCTGTGCTGTCACTGGCTGTAAAACAGTGTGGGGCCCCCAAGGGTTGCCAAATGTTCCAACATATGCAGCGATTGGTATATCCAAGGGAAGGGCATTCCATTGACACAGCGTGAGCTCCAAATCAATACAGACACGGTGTCCATAGGATGGCCCTGGGTGACACAGTCATCTCGGGATAGCTCCTTTTGTACATCATCTGAGTCACCGTGCCCCAGCCTGAGCCCTCTTCTAAAGGGTAAAGTGCCTGCCAATGTGCCCCACCCCTGCCCCTTCAATTAGCATGTTTGCAGAAAAAGCTCTAAATCTGGGCCTTAGCAGAAATCTCTGCCATTGCAGACTCTGCATCAGGGGTTTTCGGTGTTAATCTTCATCTTGAATTTGAAATAAAAATGAAAAAAATTCCTCCCGATAAACAGGATTTTAAAGAAAGAGTAATAGATAGTTTTTCTGCACCCTAGCAATCCTATTATTGTGTCAACGTAATTCAAAATAAGCTTCACATTCTACCCTGGAGTCTATTCTAAGACTAAAGTAAACAAGCATCTCAAAACCCGATTTTTTACTTAAAGTTAGATTCACTAAAATACATCCTCAAGTCATTTTATTCCATAATTAAGCACAGTTTGTGCTTAGAAGACTTCAATTCTAGCCTCTTTGGACTACGAAGAAACTCCGTGGCCTTGAACACACAATGGTCCCTCATGGATTCACAGTTAGCTCACCTCTAAAGTGGGGGTGTGTGGGGGAGGGGGTTCCATCTAGGTTATCTCACAGAGCCTTGTGGTAAATGCGCCAGCACAGATAACCCATAGGGTATATTGAGAAGTAAAACGCTTACAAAACATTAAGAGAGGCAATTTCTATCAGGCCTCTTCTAAGGAAAAAGGAAACTCTCAAGTTTGAAGATTGAGTGGCCATGCCTCAGTTGTCACCTCTATCTCTGTAGAGGTTGTGACTTTCTTAAAAACCTAACCTAAGAGCTTTGTCATTCTAATTTGCTAGTGAGAGCTACGCTGTGGGGGGCAGGAGCATTCTTCTCCCAGTGACTCTGGACATTATACTCACATGCCATTGGGAGCCTCTTGAGAAAAGTGAGAGGTGGCAGCCGGCTGGTGGCCCTTGGGGAAAAATGCTTGCCTGAGTGACACAGAGGCAGTGATCGGAGATCTGTCCTCTCGCAGCGCCATGTTTAAGCCTGTTAAGGATCTGAGCGAGCGAGGTTGTCCAGGTGACAGGGAAGGAGGATAGAAAGGTACAGGCTGCTAAGGAAGTACCTTCCTTAGGACCAGAAAAAGAAAAGCGACCTTTAGATTCTTATCTCAACACATTGATAACACTCCCACATGGCCAGACTGTCTAGATTTGCTTCTGGCCACTGAACATACAACAGTATCTCCTCTCTGGGGAGTGGGGGAGGGGATGAGGCCATGTATGATGTATGTAATTAAGGGACCTGGCAGAAAGGCCTCTCACAGGAAACTCTAGTCATTTCTCCAAGCTACCTAGATCGATTTGGCATTTAACTTTGAAAAACTTTAACAGGTATATGTATGTGTATAGGGCTGGGGCGGTGTAGTCCCTGGTGTACAGTGGCTAAGGCCTTGACCACTACCCAAAAGGCGGTCAGGAGAAAGATGGAGCAAGGTGTTCCCAATAACATTAAGCAAGTCCTACGCAACAGGTGTACCCTGCCCTATGGGGCCACGATGAACTGGGTGGCCTGCCTAGCAAAGTGTCCATTTCTTGGCCGAGTTCTTCTGGGGCTGGTGGTAGATTTGGGATTGAAGCACCTGAGTCTGTTACAAGTGCAGACGCCTCGCAGGCCAGGGAATCATATTCTAAAGCCTTTTTCTGCAGGAAAAAACTATTCGCAAAACTGCCTGACCTCTCGGATCCAAATATTCGCTCTGATAGACAGCGTTATCATCATTATTTAGCATATATATTGCTCTTCACAATCATATATTGCCTAATCTTAGCAACACATCCCCAGCCCGCATTATCAGCTCTATTTGCAGATGCAAAGAATACAACACACAAAGGTTAAGTGACTCACCCATCATGAAACAACCGTTCAGTGCTGGGCAAGAACCCAAGCTGAGGCCTGGGCTGTAAAACATCAGGCACCCCAGGCACTAAACTGTAAACAGAGGGCTCACTTCCTGAACATAGGAGAAGGGGCTTAGGTTCCCCCTTCTCTTGGGTGTTTTGAGTCTCAATGCTGTCAAATCTGCCCCCAAAAGTCACCCACGAGTCACAATCAGAACTGCGTCTACAGTCAGTTTCCCTCCATTCCGGTAATCCCATCACGTCTTCCATGCCAGTGAGCAAAGTATTGTCTCCCCAGTCCTTCCTCCACAGGGATGTGATGACGCCTGCCACCCAAATCATACGGCAGCACAGCCCACTCACCCTGTCCATGGGCGTCTCTGTTCCACAGGGTTGTTGGCCTTTGGTGTGCATGTTTGCACGGGCCTGTTATCTGCCTCATGGGAGGGGAATAAAGGGAGGAGTACTTTTGCTTTTATTTATATCCCTCGGAACACCATGCAACTCATATAAACTTCATATTATATACTTCATATTAGATTCTTCCGTGTCTGTGTGAGTTTAAGGCAGACGGTGAAACTGTAAAAGCAACCCTGGAGGCACCATAGTTAAGGGCTTGGCTTCTGTTCTCAAGGTTGATGGTTTAAACTCATCTGGCTGCTCCACAGGAGAAAGATGGGAGAATCCGCTCCCTACAGATGACAGCCCACAAAGCCCTCCGCGTCAGTCAGTTCTTCTCCATCGTGTGGGCTCACTATGAGCTGATATGGCTCCTCACAACAATAATGGCATAAGTACCCAAATGCAAGTGTGCTCCAGTTTCCTTCCCATTATTTCTTATGACTCAGTTTAGCACGTCCCTTTCAGTAGGTCGGGAATCACACTGTTGACTAATGACAGATTCATACATAAGTCACTAAGGTGTGTACCTGTGATGATATTGAACTGACTTGACTTTTAAATATATATATATACACACTCCTAGTGACTTACTTAATTTGGTAAAAAGAGCCTCTAAAATCAAGGGTTAAAAGAAAAGACAGAGGTCATCTAGTCAATGTGGCTTGATGACGGAAAATAAAGCCTTCAGTTTGATTGCCTGGAGATCATCCCTGGGCTAGCACCAATTTTAATCTGAAAACAAATCGCAGCCAGTCTTCTTAATCATCTCCGTAAAAGGAACAGCTTCTCTGAGTGTGTCTAGACATTGTTTAGGTCAATATATTTTACAATGCAAACGTGTGGTTTATATTTTAAAAATTCAACCAAGAGCTGCTTTGATACATCACATTATCCTTTTAAATGGTTTCCCACAACTGCCTGCCTGGGTGATTTTCCATCAAACCACCCCCACTGATTCGGGGGTACTTTTGTCAGAAAGCCTCGTTCCAAACCTCAGACTCCACACACACACTCTTAAGTGGTCCCATTAGATGGGTAAGTATTATTTCCCATGAGGAATGGCTGCTTCAATATCTTTCTCTGGGTATACGGTAACAGGAAGCTAATACTACATTTTTAAAAAGACGCATGGCTCTCTCCCCTACCCCCCGCCACCCCTCCCCACTTGTCTAGCACGAGGCTCTTGAATTTTCAATAGCATTGACACAGTACTCTCCTTCTGGTAATAGCAAGGAAACAATTTTAGTTTTCATCTATTGATAGGTGCAAGAATCAAGAGAAGAGCAAAATAAACATTTTAGTGCCTGCCATTAATATAACAGGCCGCACTTTGCACATCAGGTGATAAAAAAAATGAAGAAGAAGAAGAAACAACCAAGACACTGTAGCATGAAACTCAAGTTACCCTGTATCCTTCTGACTCAGTCCATCATGTTTAATAACAGCTGATTTACCTGATTTTAGCATGCTCATTACATCTTGGCGAGCCGGGGAGATGGTTCCTTAGGAGGGGGCACAGGGCCGGCGGGAGCCGATGTACACAGTGGAGATGGGCTAGGAGACAGAATGGGTCTGGTACATCTTACTGGCAATGCTTTTCCTGGCCTTAATTTCATAAAGGTCAGAGGCACTACTTTAAAGCGGGGCCGATTAACATTCTGAAGGATAGCTAGAGCCTGCTTATTTTAAATGCCTAAGTGATAGGTGGTAGGTGAGGGAGGCCGGGGCAGGGCTCGGGTGGGAAGAAGACCGGAAAGAAGAAATAAGTAAAAAGGAATAACCCCGCCCCTTTATTCAAGGTTAGAGTAGGCTCTGTGTACATACAGCTATCTGAGGGGAGGATCAAGCCCTAAAGATTTTAATTTCAGTGAAGTCATACTGAGCTAATGGAGACAGTGGCAATCAATAGCCCCCACTCTCCTGTGAGAGGGAGAGATTTATTGAGCTCCCCTACCGATCCTGCATCAAATACAGGCAGCAACGCTGATCACTGCATTCCCTGATGTCTGTGGGGTGCAAATGGCTGACGCGACATCCAGTAGCATCTCGGCTTTCCTAGCTGGCATACAGTTCCCTGAGAATCTCTTAATATGACCACTGGAACACTATCTCCATGTCATTTAGGCTGAGGGATACAGAAGCCAATAAATCCTTTACCTCTTTCTCGCTACATTCAGACCCCATTGCGACAGAGATACTCGAGTTGGGAAATGATCATCAGAGTCCCAGCCTTATTGCTGAGAGACTGGAAAAGCCATTTCAGTGAGGCTCCTCGCTGTTCCGCTAGTCTTTGGGAACACTTGAGAATAAGATTTGGTCTATGGTACATGTACCCAGCTAATTGCCTCCTGGTCGAGTAAGGAATGTAGAGCTTTGGCAGTTAGACACTCTGTGCACCAGGCAGACAAATCAATTCTCTCCTAGTGATGGTGGAAGGACAAGCAGAGCTTTGTCTGAAAGATGGCTTCCAACGGTAAAGCATAGATTCCCAAATGTATTTAGTCGACTGACCCCTTTCACACACACAAAATTACTTAGCACCCATCTCCCCTGCAAGGAAAACTTGTAATTACAGGATCCGTAATCTAGGATCAAGTATAGCTCTCTGCTTTAAAAACTCCCTCCCCACCTGAATCATTTCAGCACGTCCATTGACCAGGACAAGGCCTTTTGGGAAGCCCTGTGGTTTTCTGACTACTGAACCCGAACTTGATGAACAAACATCAAATGACTCGTGGGAAAATGCCATTCTCTCTTCATTCCATTTTCCCACAAATTCGCTGCCCCCTTGTTTGTCTGGTCTTCTTGAACATTTCTGTTTAGAATGATACACTCACAAAAAGCTAAAAATAATCATGTACCGATGACTCCAAGAAATAAACTGGTTCCTGGCAAATTGACACAAGCAGATGCATTCTGCTGGTGGTGTCTACAATGACTAGTTCACCCTTTGGCTTCTCAAACAAGGACGTCTCTACTTTCTTCCAAGGAGAAGGATTACAGGCTGGCAGAAAGTAAGCGGTGGTTAGCAAGTGATACAGTTCACAAGGAGCCTGGGTAAGTTGCTATTCTCGGCCCATAAAGAAGTTAGCCAGGTGTTTGTCACACAAATTAAATCAGATAGCATATTTTCAAAACAGAAGTTGAAGTTTGAACTTAGGTCACTACTGCAACCAGTCTTCATTGAGCCTCCAGAAGGACAGCGGAAGTGTTGGTCAGTAACCACATAGTGTCCGAGCCAAATATATTTGCTTGTTTTCCTTCTCTTACATACAGCCTTTGCTTCTGAAGGCTTCTACTGAGTGAGATGTGATGAATTAAATGGGACTTTCTACATTTTATCTGCTTATTAGCAGCTTCCATGCCAGCTTGTATTTAGAATAGTTACTTAAGTTGAACTTACTAGTGAATGTAAAATTCACTAAAATTAAAGGCTCTTTCTGATTTTTAGATTTTTCTCTCACCCGGTGCACATGAAGAAGATCTGGGTAGGGTCCACTAATCAAGCAGGTCTCAGTCTAATGACAACTCCCTGCAGATATGGCCTATTGATAAGCGAGCCTATGGACAATTGATCTCTTTCTCTCTCTTTTTCCTTTCCCCTTCCTATTTCTGGGACTGGTGGTCTCTGTGACCTTGTGACCTGGAAGCTGCCTTCCCTGCCATGTTACTGCCAGCTATGGATCCACTGTCTCTGTGCCCAATGCCTGTGGCTTCTCAGATTCTGGTTCTCCTGCCTGCGTTACCCACTTACAGTCTGGAGGGCTTCAGCTAGGAGCTCACTCCTGGTCAAGGCCGGGTCTCTTCCTTGATATACATTTCATTCTTGATATAAAAGGAGTTTTTATACAAGTATGAATGTCACTGATGTTGTTTTTTTAAAAACCTAGCTTTATGCACCCTCATTTTCTCAGAATCAGAGATAGCTGGAATAAACAAAATTGCATGTTTCTTGACTTCAGACAAAAAGAGTTCTTTAAGGGATTTTTTTCCATTTATTTATTTTTGCACTTTAAAATTCTTTCTAATGCAAATTAGCTTTTTTGAAGTTCAAAAGGAAACCAGACCTTGCACTGTTCCCAGCAGTTACAAACATTTGACCCTGTGCGATCTATTCTTCGAAATAAAGATGCAGATCAAGGGCAAGTTTGTTGAACAGAAGACTCACCACATACCTGGCAAGAGGGTTTTCCAAGAGCATGTAATTAGGTATATACTGAACTTTGTGTTACTGTTTCATTTACACATAAATATGAGACACTTAGACATAAACTTATAAGTATCACAGAAATAAAATGAACAGACTTTAATTCCCAACACACACACACGCACACACAGAAGAAGAAGTCTTCCAAATTCACTGTAATGGAGTCAATTCTAACATATTAATCTTAAATGTACATGACACTGTAAATATTTATAATAGAGGAAAACTCATATTTCTCCCATAGCTGGTGTGTTTGAACTCCCTGCAGTCAGCAGTCCAAGAGAGTGCCTTGAATACTCTTACAAAATATCTTCTACGTTTCCAAGTGTCTATTTCCAGAGTGTTAATCTTGGTTCTCATTTTCAAATCTTGTATCTCATTTTTTAAAATCCAAGCTCAGTTTAAGATGGGGGACAAAAACAAACACAAATGTTGTTGTTGTTGTTGTT
Organism: Tenrec ecaudatus; assembly: GCF_050624435.1. Lineage (NCBI taxonomy): Eukaryota > Metazoa > Chordata > Mammalia > Afrosoricida > Tenrecidae > Tenrec > Tenrec ecaudatus. Next base: position 23,756,342 of record NC_134539.1, on the reverse strand, counting down.
GTTGTTGTTGTTGTTGCTAGGTCCTCTTGAGTTCGCTCCACCCATAGCAACCCTATATACAACAGAAATAAACACTGGATGGTCCTACACCATTCTCACAATTGTTCCGATGCCTGAGCCCATTGATGCAGCCACTGTGTCAATCCTTCTCATCAAAGGTCATCCTCCTTTTTGCAGCCCCTTCACTTTACCGAACATGAGGTCCTTCTCCAGGGACTGGTCTCTCCTGACAAAATGTCCAAAGTATGTGAGACCTAGTCTTGCTGCCAAGGAGAACTCTGGCCTTATTTCTCCCACTACAGAACTGTTGTCCTTTTAGCAGTCCGTGGTATTTTCAATAGTCTTCTCCAACACCACAATTCAAATTAGTCCATTCTTTTTTGGTCTTTCTTATTCAATTCAAGGTCCAACTTTCACATGCATATGATGCCATGGAGAATACCATGGTTTGGGTCAGGCACAATTTAGTCCTCAAAGTAACATGCCTGCTTTTAAATACTCTAAAGAGGTCTACCTTATGCAATATGTCTTTTGATCTCATGAATGCTGTTTCCATGAGCATTGATTGTGGATCCAAGTAAGACAAAGTCTTCGACAACTTCAAGCTTTTCTCCATTCAATGTAGTGTTACTTATTGGTTCAGTTGTGGCCATTTAGGTGTTACTTACATTGAGCTTTGTAGTGGATCCAAATTAAATTTAAAACTCCTTAAAAAGATGACCTTGCTAATTAAAAAACAAAACAAAAGCAGTTACAATTTTCTTCCAAATGTCCCACCCAATTGAAACTCTAAAGTGCTTCCTCTCAGGAAAAGAGCCTTCCTTCTATTATGTGGGGTTGTTGGGGTCTAACTATTTGAAATGTGAAAGTAAACAGTGAGTTTACTAAAAGCCACTATTATCTAATGAGTGATTCTGCCGCATGTTAGACACTATTTTATAGATTAGAAAATGTAATCCAAAGAAGTTACATAACCTGTTATAATAGAAAGGAAGTGGAAAGTAAGTCAGGATTTAACTCCACATCCCTTTAATTTGAAATCCTGTGTTATACTGAGCAGTATACCATGTAACCATTGCCACACTGTTCTATGGTTCATTAAGTCAAAATCTCTCTGTGGTTAAATTACTTCATGAGAAGAATAAACAAAAAGACTCTTACAAATAGTATACACTTATTTTTAAAAATAAATCCAAAATTCAATGCCATCAAGTTGATTCAAACTCAAAATGACCCCGTAGAACTCCCTCTGTGCGTTTCCAAGACTGTAACTCTTTATGGGAGTAGAAAGCCTTACCTTTCCCCCATGGAGAACCTGGTAATTTCAAACTACAGACTTTACAGCTAGAAATGTAAATACCATGCCACCAGGGATTCTTATTTTTAAACATAGAGGTATTATATTTAAGAATATAAATACAAATTTTTTAATGAATTTAGATATAGAAAAGTTATATTAAGCCATTTATTTTCCATCAGAGTACCAAGGATGCTACTGAAAGTTGTTGTTTATGAAGAGCTACTATGTACCAGGATTTTCAAGCTCATTGTCTTAAAGTAGAAAACAAAACAGAACATCCTGCCACTGAGTCTATTTTGATTCATGTATGGTCAGGTACTATTGAGTTGGTTCTGACACAGACAACCAATGCACACCACTTTGCAGTCCTCCTACTGACCCTAGACAGGGTTTCCAAGACTATGAATCTTTCTATAGCCAACAGCATCATCTCTCTACTGGGCGGAGGCTGGTGGGTTTGAACTGCCAACCTTGTAGTTAGCGGTCCAATATTTAATTCACAGTGCTACTGAAAGTAGTAAATTTTGAAAATATCATTTTCAATATCTTATTTACAACAGTGTTAAAATATAGACTCTCTAAAAATAAATTTACAAGAGAGATTCAAGACTACAACAGTAAGAACTACAAAGCTCCATCATTTGCATATATATATATATATTCAACCCAAATTAATCTATTGATGGATCAGAATCCCAACTCCAAATTTCATAGGTTTTCTTTTGGGAAATTGAAAATTTGGTTCCAAATATATATGGAGAAGCAAATAATATACATTAGTCCAAATAAGCTTGAATAAAAATATACTGTTGAAGCATTCACACTACCTGATTCCAGAATTTAATATAAAATTATAACAATCCAAGCAATGTGGTTTTGACAGAGTGCATAAAGCATAAGTCACAATGTATTGCTACAAAATCATCGAAATCCTTCTTAAACAAAAATATAGCATTGTTAAGCTGTCGGCTTTCCACTTTTTTTCCTACTAAATCTACACAATTCCAAAGTAATGTTTCCATCTCTCACCCTTCCCACTAGCGGTCTTCACTTTTCTGGTAATAGCATGTCAAAGGGGTAGTTTGGACATGTATGAGGGACTTAAATCATGTTCTTCCTTTAAATTTTAATTATTATTTTGCTTATTTTAACAGTTTCACCACCCTACAATTCACATTTCATATATTTCAATACTCCAATAACACTCATAAGAGTTGGATAGCTGTAACTTCATTCTGCTCCAGGAGATTTCTCCCAGGGCGCTGTTAGCTCCTGCCCTGCCCCTTTGCATCTACAGTCCAGTTGTCGTCTCTTTAGGTTTACCTCATCTAGGTTTCATATTCAAAGAAAACATAAAACTGAGATATAATACAAACAAAAGGTCCAATGAAGAATTACAGAATGAAACAGATTAAAACCAGATATAAAAAATCAATTGGAAACAAAGCCGAAATTATTTAAAAACTAAAGCAATTATTCATTAGCTCAAGAGAGAGATCAATGATAAGGTGTCCCATTTTGACCTAAGTTCAACTGCAGGAATCCACCCCAAAATGGACTTGTGTGATAACAAGCCTTTCCCATCTCTGGTCCACGTGGTTGTTGTTGTTGTTGGTGGTGGTGGTGGTGGTGGTGGTTGTTACCACTGCGTCAGTTCTGACTTACAGCAATTGATCCTCTGAACAACAGCACAAAACACTGCCCAGTCCTACACCATCCTCACAATTGTTCTTATGTGTGAGTCTATGTTGCAGGCGCTATGCTAATCCTTTTTGTTAATGGCTTTCCTCTGTCTCTCTGTCCTCTACCTTACCAAGTGTGAGAAGTCAGAGGGAATTCACAAGAGGCTTAATCCACACGGGGACCCTACTTTGTGCAAACTTTCTGTGTCAATCTGGGAGGAGTTAAACAAATCCGGGGACATTCATATATGTGTAAGAGAGAACTTTATATCAAGACGTAATTATGCATCGATAGAACATCCAAGCCCAGTCCATATCAAGTCCAAAAGTTCAATATTAGCCCATCAGTCTGATTTTAGCCCATGAATTACCCTGAGACTCGGACAACACATGCAATGATACCGAATGCAGGATGATCACCAGCCAGTGGTGGATCCAGTAGTGTTTGAAGTATCTCAGGGCTCTGGCTTCTGCCATCAGCATGGCTCCATGTGGCTTGTCAACAGGAAGGTGGAGCAGAGAGTGTGTCCCAACTCCAGGGAAGAAGAAGGGAGTTCCCAGAATCCTCAGGCGAAGGCCATACCCACACAGAGGCATGATTGACAGGCTAGACTCCACTCCTTTTCTCACGTTGACCGGAGATTATGCAACTGCCTCCAAGGGTGTTCAGAATTTAAGCTCTAATACCATTCTTTCCTCTGGGTTTGCGTTTTATAATGTACAATTCTTGGATCACACAGCCTGTGTGTTTCTTCCCTATGGATATCTCAATTAGATGGCTGCTTATTTTAAGATAGGCCTTTAATATGCCAAATGTTATTCTATCTGATAGCTGGGCACCAACTACTTTCTTCATCAGACTTTGCTATAGTACTCATAACTGTAGTGAGCAATTCATGGAGGTAGGTATTGCGGAGGGCCACGTAATACTAATGAATTGTTCTTATTAAATAAACCAGTAGCAAGTTAACGGAATTGGAGTACATAGGCCTAACACTGAAATTCCCCAGCCTGGTGTGAGAAGAAATGAAGATTTCTTTCTTTCTTTTTTTGGTTATTATTTCAAGTGAACTTGTTGTCACAAGACTCCAAGTCCATTTCAGGTTTACTTTTCTTTCTTTTCTCTTTAAGCCGCACAGACCACTGTTTAGGTCTGATGGGTAAGGCATCTGGAGGAATGGGGGTGGGGGGGGGATATAGAATTCTATCCCAAGGATAGGGTATAGAAATCACTGGTCTATTGTCCAAATTGCTGGCTTTAAGGATGCCAAATAAACAGCAACTCAAAACTGCAATATATATGCTATTTTTATATTCATTTTGCCATTCTCTAACATGTGTAACCCAGTTCTGCCTTTGGGAATGTGCATTATTGAATATTTTGCCCTATCTCCAACCCTAATTGTTAGTTGAAATAGTGTCCACGGTAAATCTGCACAATCAGCAATCCATATATTCTTGTATTAAAAAGCTGTCCTACACATGTACACTTTATTTATTTTGTCATATTTCAAATTCTATACAATGGCTAAATTAATAATAATCAATAATAAGAATATGGAATTATCATATGCCTCAGGGATCATATTCTCTTCATCAAAATATTAAAATGTCTTTAAACAGAGCCAAAACATATATAAGTCATATATATATATGAATGGATATTTAGCACACACTTAATCATGTTTCTTTTAAGTGTTCTTTGACTTTAAGCAACAAGAAGAGGTCTGAAGAGTCAAGGTCAGGGATGTATGGTTTATAGGGTCAGGGCTCCCAAAAAAATCCTCACAGCATAGCCCTTGCTACTTTCGAAGAATGAGCAGGGACAAATTCCTCAGTACAACTTTCCTGGTTTTTATCCAGTTACAGTACAACTTTCCTGGTTTTTATCCAATTACTGCAGTTTTCAATTTCATTACAACTTTTAAGTCCCTGTTACAGTCTTGTATCATTCAAGCAACTATATCAAGATGATCAGTTATGGATCCCCCAGAGGAGCTACATTTTTTTGAGCTAATGTCACTTTCTTGATTTGAATTGCTTTAGAAGAGGTCCTTTGAAGCCCATCTTTTTATTAAACTTTTTAAAAAAACACTCTTATGAAAGTAAGACAGGTTATCACTGAGAGGACTGTCTGCACTCATGTACCGATCATGGAGACATGTTTAAACACATCTCATGTAGAATAAACCCATGGATGGGTGAACTGAAGCATAAGTAGCAATACTTTTTACGTATCCTAAAGTATAGATCATTGGAATAGAGTCTAAAAGGAAAACCTAAAAAAATAAGAAAACATTTATTTTCAATAAGCACTCTGAAAGTGTTGAAGTTAGGAAAATAGAGTCTTTCCAACAACCTATGCTGAAAACAGGATAAAAATGAACCTTGTCTCCTACCTCAGAACATGCAAGTACTCATTCAAGGTAGATCACAAAAATAATAAGTAAAACTCTAACTCCTCTAAAAAAGAATAAAAGATCAATTTTTCAACAAATGAAAAATTGTTATAGGAAAATTGTTAATGTCTGGCAATAAAATAAATTAAAATAACAAAAAGAAGATAGAAAGGCAAGCCAGGGAAAATCATTGTCATACATACATCTGGGGGAGGGGTAAGCCTTCAATTCAGGTGGTATACAATAGAAATCAATTTGAAAAATATTCCAATCTATTTTTGAAAAATTGGGGAAATATTTGAATAGATAGTTCACAAACAATAATCTAACATCTAGCAAGCATATGGAAATGTGTTTAACATCAATATACACCAGGGGGTTTGCCAATTAAAACTATTCGCTGGATGTGATACCTTTTCAAACCATGTAGAATGTCTAAAATTAAAATGATGAATAAGACCAAATATTGATGAGCACATTGGACTATCAGCATTTTGCTATATTGCCATTGAGTTTTTAGATTGCCAGAACTACTTTGGAGACTTGTTCAGTAAATACTCATAAAGATACCTACCTGTAAACAAGCAATTTCTTCTCTGAATATTACCAAGTATATGTTCTCAAGAAGAATTCACGTAGCAATTTATTGATAGTAACTCTAAGCTTGAAGCTATCTCACTAGCCAACAATGAACTGCAAAGCCAAATTTAGTCTATCTACACAATCAGATGTTACTCTGAAAGAGAAAAGGATGTTTCACTTGTAATCCCCAACACATCATAGTGAGAAAGAGCTGAAATCAAATACATCAAAGAACAAAAAATCATATCATTGACTGCACACCTCCATGATAGGATCGCTGAAGACAAATGGGTGCACAAGCAAATGTGGTGAAGAAAGCTGATGGTGCCCGGCTAACAAAAGAGATAGTGTCTGGGGTCTTAAAGGCTTGAAGGTGAACAAGCGGCCATCTCGCTCAGAAACAAATAAGCCCACATGGAAGAAGCACACCGGCCAGTGCGATCACGAGGTGCCCAAGGGACCAGATATAAGGCATCATGCAAAAAAAAAAAAAAAAGATATAAGTGTGTGTATGTATGTGTATATATGTGTATATGTATATATGTATGTGTATATATATATTATATTAAATGAAGGGGGAAGTGCAGAGTGGAGACCCAAGGCCCAAGTGTCGGCCAATGGAGATCCCCTCATAGAGGGGCTTAGGAGAGGAGATGGGTTAATTAGGGTGTGAGGTAGTATCGATGAAGAACACAGCTTTCCCCAGGATCCTGGATGCTTCCTCCCCCCAACTACCATGATCCGAATTCTACCTTGCAGGGCTGGATAGGACAGAGGCTGTACACTGGTACATATGAGGGTTGGAGATACAGGGAATCCAGGGTGGATGATACCTCCAGGACCAAGGGCGTGAGGGACGATGCTGGGAGAGTGGAGGGTGAGTGGGTTGGAAAGGGGGAACTGATTACAAGGATCCACATGTGACCTCTTCCCTGGGAGAGGGACAGCAGAGAAGGGGGGAAGGGAGACCCCGAATAGGGCAAGATATGACAAAATAACGAGGTATAAATTACCAAGGGCACATGAGGGAGGGGGGAAAGGGGAGGGAGGGGGGGAAAAAAAAGAGGACCTGATGCAAGGGGCTTAAGTGGAGAGCAAATGCCTTGAGAATGATTGGGACAGGGAATGTATGGATGTGCTTTATACAATTGATGTATGTATATGTATGGATTGTGGTAAGAGTTGTTGGAGTCCCTAATAAAATGTAGAAGAAGAAAAGAGAAAAAAATGATTAGGGCAAAGACTGTACAGATGTGCTTTATACAATTGATGTATGTATATGTATGAACTGTGAAAAGAATTGTATCAGCCCCAATAAATTGTTAAAAAAAAAAAAGAGGACCTGATGCAGAGGGCTTAAGTGGAGAGCAAATGCTTTGAGAGTGATTAGGGCAAAGAATGTACAGATGTGCTTTATACAATTGATGTATGTATATGAATGGATTGTGATAAGAGTTGTATGAGCCCCTAATAAAATGTTAAAAAAAAAAAAAGAATCCTATTGATATGAAGATGCAAGGAAAGTAAACACTAGTGTAGGATAAGAGAAATGACAGCAGTGGTCTAATTCGACTAGAACAGTCCGGGCTGGGTGGAAATTAACAGAGAGGGTATCACAAAGAAACTTTCTGACAGATGAAAACCATGCTCTCTTAACTGGAGGATCGCTTTATGAATGTATACCTTTTTACATTCTTGGAATGATACACTTACTATGTGTTTCCCTTTAATAATGTATTTCTATTACAGAAAAATAGTAAACAAATGAGTGAAAACTGTAACAATCCTTGTGGTGGTCTCTACTGCAGCACAGCAGGCTTTGACATAAATTGATGCTTGCTGGCTTAGAGACCTTCCTCCTCCCGGCACCCCCATAGGTGTAGAACGAAACTGCATCGTGGAGTTTTGCAAGTCTGGCTTTTGAAAGCAGAACCTCCCCCCCTTACCTCACCCCCCACCCCCACCACGTCCATCTTTTGAGGTCCTTCTGCGGAGACTCGAACTACTAACCTCTCAATTAGTAGTGGAGCACTGAACTATTTGTACAACATGGTGAACCTTACTTTATTCTTATAATCTAGAAATTCCACTCCTAGCTATAGAGTCAACAGAAATGAACCAAGGTTCACTAAAAGATATAAACAAAAGTGTTCACAACAGCACTATGCATGATAACAAAGACTAGAAATAATCCCAAGATACATCAGCAATAGATGAAAAAGTTATGGTGTGTTAATACAACAGTATTGTAAACAGCAATTAAAAAAATAAATCAATAAAAATCTCTTGAGGACAGAGTGCATAAACAATGTTGACTGTATGAAGTCACTCTTAAAAGAATATAAATTATACAATTGTATACCAAACATAGGCAAAATCAATATTTAATGATAAGAACAGGAGCGGCTTCCTTTAGCAGAAGGCTAATGGTACAGAAGGATGATAAGCTCCTTTGGTGGAGGTCGTAGCGGCCCTCAGGTGTGCTCTAGACACACACTCAGGAGAGACCAGGCCCTAGAACAGACATCAGGCCTGGTAAAGTGGAGCGTCGGGGCACAAGAAGAAGCCCCTTCGTGGGGATAAATGACAAAGTGACCAAAACAATGGGCTCCAGCCTCACAACAACTGTGAGGGTAGCACGGGGCTGGACAATGTTTTGTTCTTTTGTGCAAAATGTCACTATGAGTCACCATTGATTTGAGGTCACCTAAGTGTCTAGCAACAATTCCTAGGTCCTAGGCTGTAAGCTCTTATCCAATCTATCTCTTAATCCCTGGAGTCCCTTAGTGGTCCAGATGGGCGATGAACTCAAATGCTACCAGAAAGGTCAGAGCTTCAAGCTTGCGAAGAGGTGCCCAGGAAGCAAAGCCTGACGACCACTTCTGAAAGCCAGTCATGGAAAACTCAAGGAAGTGCCGTTCTCCTGCGCAGTGAAGTTGACTGGAAGTTGGCAACTAGTTTCTTCTTCGGCTCCAGCCTCGTACTATGTCCTGCCACCTGTTCCCTCCAGCCCTGGTGGTGCAGAGGTTATATATCGGGCTGCTGATCTCATGGTCAACTGTACATGGTCAAGTGTGGTAACCCCATACACTGCCGGCTCTCGTGCCATCCACACGATTGTTGCTATGTTCGAGCTCACTGGGGTAGCCACTAGGGTCTTACTTTTTTTAGTTGACCCCCTACTTTACCAAGTATGATATCCTTTTCCTATTCCCTCCTGAGAACATGACGCAAACACATGGGGAAAAGTCCCCACATCTTCACTTCCAAGGAGTACTGTTTTTCAGGACAGGTTCTTTCGGTTCTTCTTCGGGCAATCCAGAACCCTTCCAGTATTCTTCGCCAACACTGTCTCTCAAAGGCATCATGCTTCAGCAATCTTCCCGATTCATTGTCCAGGTTTCACATGCACATGAGGCCATTGAAAATCAGATGGCTTATCATAGTCCTCAAAGGAGCATCTTTGTTCTTAACATCTCAAAGAAGTCTTGAATGGCCGATTTGCCCAATGGAATGCTTGCTTTGATTTCGTGATGGTTGTTTCCTTGAAAGTAAAATGAAATCCTTGACAACTTCCAAATTTTCATTGTTAATCCTGAGCTTAGCTGCACTGGTATAGGCGTGTGGCTGTATAATACTCTTGCTTCTTGACATGGGTTCTAATTACATCAATTTGATGCCTTTACTTGTAAAAATCCCACTGAACTATACACTGGTGCTTCATGCAATTTATATTTACTACACTGAAATATAAAGTTTGTTTGTATTGTTTTGTTTTGTTTTAAAGACCTGTTGAAAACTGGAGGAAAACACTTCCTGGCCTGTGGTGACATGTCATTCATCAAGTTGCAGGAATTAATCTGCCTAATGGGGAGTAACAGAGGGAAAAGAGAGGTGTGATTTTTAAAATCTTATTTGCCACGTACTTCAGAAAATAAGTTTATTTTTGTAGGAGCATCTGGCCATTTCAGGTGCCCCTGGGGCAAGGCCAAAATTTATAGCTCTGTGGGTATATAGGCCACTTGTTTATGTAGAGAATTTTATGGCTTGGTTTCCCAGGCTTATGTCAGTATTGCTGTTGGAGTTTTCTCTGTTAATTATCCTTCGGGACTTCAGCGTGCACACAGATGTCAATTCAGATGGGCCAGCGTGTATCTTTCTGGAAGCAATGGACTCTGAGTTCTAACCAGATGGCTGAGGCAAGTTCCCTTAAGGCCAAGCTCATTCTAAACTTTGTCTACGGATTTAATTTGTGAAGAGGGTTTCATTTTCAGTTTCTAATCTAATTTACCCAGTCATTAGCTCCTTGAATTCTTTTTTTTAATAATATTTCTTCCTGATTTCATGGTAAATGCGTACCTATTATAGTTCTGATTTTTGGTTTTTTTTCTAGGCTTCTGCTATGTGTACTTTCTTAAGTCTTTTAGCTAAATTACCATTTACACTGTTTTCAATATTTCCCACTTAATCAGTTCACCCAATCATAAAACAAGCAAACAGAAAATCTCACTGTCTCCTACATGAGTCTAATCCCTAGCTGCCTTCCATAGCCACCTTCCATATGGTGTCTGATATTATAAATATTTAAGGGAACAGACAGACTCATCATTTTCCCACTTTGGGGTTTGAATTGCTGGCCTTTTGCTTGGCAGTCCAATGCCTAAGCCACACTGTCACTGGATCTCTGCACTCTATGAAACATAACTGTTGTTAGATCCCATCAAGATGGTTCTGACTCATAACAACCCAGTGTCCAAAAGAAGGAAACATTGCCCTTCCCATGCCCTTCTCATAATTGCTCTTACCCTTGAGCCAGTTGTAAAAGCCATGGTGTCAATCCATATTTTTCACTGTCTCTCTACTTTACCAGGAACAATGTCCTTCTTCGGAGACTAGTCTCTCCTGACTCATCCAAACACCATCATCAGACAAAGTCTCACCATCTTTGCCTCTGAGGAAAATACTCATTCTCCAAGTCAGATTTGTTTGGTCAGTTAGCAGCCCATGGGGTTTCTCTATTTTTTTGTCAGCACCATAATGCAATTCAATTGATTCTTCTTCTGTCTTCCCTATGCAGTGCCTACTTCCACATGCTTATGAGGCAATTAAAAACAAAACAAGACAAAAACATGTCTTGGGTAAGTCACATCTTACTCCTCCAAATTTCACCTTTGGTTTTCAACACTTTAAAGAGGCCTTGTGCAGTAGATTTACCCAATGCACTGTGCTGTTTGATCTCTTGACTACTCTTCCATATGTGCTGATTGTGGATCCAAGCAAGATGAATTTCATGACAACGTCAGTCTTTTCTGTTTATCATGATGTAACCTATGAGTCCATTTGTGAGTATTTGAATTTTCTTTACATCGCGTTGTAATGTATACACTGAGAATTTATATCAAGAAACTGGCTCACATTTTTGTAGAAGTAGGCAAGGCCCACGTCTGGAAAAGTTCCAACTTTTTTGGTGAGAAGTAGGGCTGGAAGCTTCTCTTGCATATCTATACAGGTTGATGAACTCAAGATTTTTGACAAATTAATCTAAGGGCAACACATAAAATAGCTAGTGACTTCCAGGATTGGAAGGCATATAATGTGTCAGGCCCTTAGCTCAAGCTCAAAGAATAGAAGTGAGAGGATTAGCCATAAGCAGGATTCAGACCCAGCAAAAGGCTTTTCCATAGTGTTCATTTATATTGAATGCAGGCCATATCCCCAAGAGAACTGCCTATTGGCTTTATGTTCATAGCAGGTCTCATTATGAAAATCATTACATATGTTAGCTCTTATCTCAGGGCATTATTAAGTCTTAACTGGCAAACCACCGAGAATTTTGGCCAAATCAATATGACACTGTATTTATATCTCCAGATATTAAATTATTTTCATTGGAAACTACAATATATGCAATACTATCTTCAAAAGAGGAACTTAGGAAAATGTGGATACTGAGCTGCTACAAAATGTTCTTAAGGCGCCAGTTCTCAACCTGTGGGTGGCCTTCCTTTGGGGGTAAAATGACCCTTTCACAGGGGTTGCCTGATTCATAACAGTAGCAAAATTACAGTTATGAAGTAGCAACAAAAATAATTTTATGGTTGGGGGAGGTCACCAAACATGAGGAAATGTATTAAAGGATTGTGGCATTGGGAAGATTGAGACCCACTATTCTAAGGCATTTCACTTGAAATACACTTTAAGTGGATACGCTTCTCATGGCTCTGTTTCCCAGAACCAGGTCATCTGCTGCCAAGAGCCCTCTAGACTTTTAGTCTGAACTACTCTGATAAGGAATGTGCCCTACCATCACTGGGACTACATGTCAACAACATGAAAACTTCAGGGATTTTTTTCCAGAGTCCACCTGTATAACTTTAAATTTATGTTCATCATTTAGATAATTTCTCGATGTCAGCAGATATTTTTTTAAATCAAATATTTTTAAACTTAAATCCCACCTATGCAGAAAAAGAATTGAACATGTAAGTCTATGTGTATACTTTATACTCAAATTCTGGACCTTCTCTCCTGTAACCTTGCCTTCAATTAAAAATAAACATATACAAAGTTTTCTTTGGGCTAAAATTGGATCTCATTTATGATCCATTTTAATTTTTTTCTAGTTTTTAATATTTTCTACTTTTTTTGGATTCAGGAGGTAGCACATTAGCAAGAACCAATGGTGCTGAAGGAAAAGTTCCAGCAGCACTGAATGCATTCACCAAAAATAAAGCTCTAGAGATTGATGGAATAACAATTGAAATGTTTTAGTGAGCTGATGAAACACTGGAAGCACTCCCTCATCTATGTCAGGAAATTTGGAAGATAGATATTTGGCCAATTGACTAAAAGAGGTCCATATTTGTGCCCACTCCAAAGAAAGGTGACCCAAGAGTATGCTCCAACTATATAACAGTATCACTAACACTGCACACAAGTAAAATTTTGCTGAAAATTAGCCAACAATGGTTGTAGCAGTACATTGATAAGGAGCTAACAGAAATTCAGACAGGATTCATAAGAGGATGTAGAACTAGGTATATCACTGTGAAGTCAGATGGACTTGGGCTGAGAGCAGAGAAAAACAGAAAGATGTTTGCTTGTGTTTTATTGACTGTGCAAAGACATTCAACTGTGTGGACCATAATATTGAGAACAATGGGAATTCCAAATCACTTAATTTTACTCCTGAGGAACTCTATACTTCAAAACCAGGAAAGTTATGTGTCAGGTGTATTCTCTTACCATATTTGTTCAACCTATATTCTGAGCAAATCACCAGAGAAGCTTGATTATATGGGGAAGTATGTGTCACCTGGACTGGAAGAACATGTTCTAATAACCTGCAATATGCAGATGACACAACTTTGCTTGCTGAAAGTGAAGAGGATTTGAAGCATGTGCTGATGTTCAAGGATTTCAACCTTCAATATGACTTAAGACTCAGTGTATAGAAGACCAAAATCTTCACCACTGGACCAAGAGACATCACCATGATGAGTGATCAAAGATCTTGCTCGTATCCACAATCACTGCTCATGGAAGCCATAATCAAGAGACCAAAAGATGCGTTTCATTAGGTCTGCTGCACAAGACCTTTTAAGGGTATGAAAAAAGCCAGGATGCTACCTTGAGAACTAAGGCGTGCCTGACCCAAGCCATGGGATTTTCCATTTCATCATATGCCTATGAAAGTTGAACATTGACTAAGGAAGACCAAAGAAGAATGGATGCATTTGAATTGTGGTGCTCGAGAAGAATAATGAAAATACCATGGACTGCTCAAAAGACACACTGATCTTTCTTGGAAGAAAAACAGAAAGAATGCTTCTGGAGGCAAGCATGGCAAGACTTTATCTTACATACTTTGGACATATGGTCAGGAGAGACTAGTCCTTGGAGAAGGAGCTCATGCTTGGTAAGATGTAAGAGCAGTAACAAAGAGGAAGGCTCCCAAGGAGAAAGATTGACACAGTGGCTGCAATAAGGGGCTCAGACATAAGAACAGTTGTTAGGATGGTGCAGGAACGTGCAGTGTTTCATTCTGTTGTGTACGACTATGGGCCGTGTGGACACATGCACTCAATGGCACCTAACAACAACAATAACAACAACAACAGTGCAGGGAATCAAGAACCAAACAATGCACTGATGTTGACATGATTATTGTAAATGCCAGCTATTGGGTACATGCAGAATTTTGATATGTGCCTACTTTATTGGATTTTCTAATGCAGTCACAAGAAAGAGATTCATGGGTTTTAATCAACATTTGAAGCACTAGTGCTCAGAGAAGTGTAAATTAATTCAGATAACACAACATTAACTGGAAAAGATAGGATAGGGACCTTGGTCTTCCTGATTCCAACAAGAATGTTAGCTTTTCCCATGGGTCACCTAACCAAAGTTCCTTAAACCTGCAGCTGGTGTGCATCTTTGTGGCTCTTGTTCCTTTCAGAATATGCCAATTTCAACACAAAGTGACCTCCCGTCACAGTCGAACTGGGTTCCAAAATGTTATCAATAGCTGAATTTTTAGAAGTTTGGATGGTCTCAAACTTACAACTTCTCACTTAGCAGCCAAGAATGTTAGTGGTTGGTACCAACTGGGGACCCTTTCATTAGAATAAAAGACAGCTCTCACACTTCTGACTTTAAAGGTCTGGTGATTTACTTTTAAAACAATTAGCAGTTGAAAAATGTTGGTGAAACACATGTTTGACATCACGGGGTCACCATCAGATCGAATTGACTTGAAGTAACTGATTTAAATTTGACCAACCATCAAAACAACTTAGTGATAGGAAGCAGGTTCCCATTTTCCTCTATAACTCCATTTGTCCTGGTCTCTGCTCATGGGCAGTTAAAGTTTTCTTTATCGCCTTCTTTGGCACTTGAGAGGGTATTATCAATTCCTGGCAAGCCAGAGCTTTACTGCCCCAACCATGAAGGAGAGACTATCCTTCCTTTGCGGTGTACCACTTCATTAATTACCACAGAGTTCCTCATAAAAATGCACCCTCTGAGTTATTCCCCTAATCACTCTTTCCATATGTGCTTGAAAATGTGAAAACTTCCCATGAGTGCACTGTTGGCCAGAAGTCATTGTGCCCCAGTCATGGCCTTCATGTGCTCCTTGTGGTTAGATACTCTCCTTCAGCCCCCAGTAGCAAAGCCATCAGACAAGTCCACGGAGACTGTCCCTTGTAGTCAACTCAAACAAGCCAGGTTGAACCTAATGTTCTGCACGTGATGCCTCCATTCCTTTTGTGCGTCCCAAAGCAAGCATTGTACCTGGTAACAGATGGATGCTTACACAAATGCCTATTGAGCTGACCTTATCTAGAACAGTTATGATGAAAACAAAGTGTTATCCCTTGGGAGGGAAAAATATGTGTAAGACAGGGTAGTGGTGAGGAAGAATGGCTGCCTTTGGGGGATTGCAGGCATTGCGCTACTAACAACCAAGGCAGCACTTGAATCCCATCCAACTTCTGCATGAGAGAAGGACAGCTCCTGAGAAGGTTGAATGTCTTGGAAAATCCTGTCCTATAAGGAATCGCCTGAGTGGCCATGAGTGTGGAGTCTCATTTGTATTTCAGGATACTGCCATCTCTAGCGCCTTTAAATGAGATTGAGAATTTGGAACATGAGTAAATATGTAGAGTGGCAAATGATAGGATCATGAGGTTATAGATCGATATGCTGATTTTGAGATGTCAGATGTTTGTAGAAGAACATGCCCATTACTTGGTGGCTGTTTGGGATCCTAACAACCCCCTGTCTAACAGAATGAAATCCTGCCCGGTCCTCTGCCCCCCTCACAACTGTTGCTATGTTGGAGCCCGTCGCTGCAGCCCCGGCATAAATCCCTCTCCTTGAGCGTCTTCTTTTTCGCTGCTCTTCTATTTTACCAAGTGTGACGTCCTGTACCAGAGACTGGTACCCTCAGAAATGGCCCAACTATGTGAGATAAAGCTCACTATCCTCTCTTCTGGTGGCGCTTCTTCCAAGACAGAATTAATTGTTCTCCTGGAAATCCATGGTACTTTCATTTTTCTTTTCAACACCAGAATGTAAATGCATCGATTTTACTGCAGTCTTCCTTATTCATTGTCGAACTTTCACGTGGATATGAGGCAATTGAAAAGATCATGGCTTCTATGAGGTTCACCTGAGTTCTCAAAGCAATGCTTTCAACCATTTAAAGAAATCTTGTGCAGCAGACTTACCCAATGCAATGTGTCCTTTGATCTCTTATCTGCTTCTTCCAAGATCATTGACATTGGATTCAAGCAAGAAGAAATCCTTGACAATTTCTAGCTTTAACCAACTTATCGTGATTTATTGCTATTGTTTATATGGTCATGAAACACATATTGAAGACTAAGAGCTGCATCAGGCCTGGGGAAATCAATTGGTGGTCCTTATTCTTTAGAGATGGTAGAAGCCATAAGAATGGATGACCTGGTTCAGGAAGAGAGAAACAGAGCAACTGTGCATGTTTTTATCGCTGCAGGTCTGTCTAAATAAGATAGGCTGGATGAATAATCTGGAGGAGAAAACAATAGGGCCGACAGTTCTGGGGGGACATGGGAGAGGGAGAGGTGGCAGGAAAGGTAGTGGTATTAACAAACCCAGGGACAAGGGAACAACAAGTGGTCCAAATCGGTGGTGAGAAGGGTGTGGGAGGCCTGGTAGGGTAGGATCAAGGGTACTACAACCAAAAGGAATTGCTGAAACCCTGATGGGGACTGGGCATGATAGTGGGACAGGAGGAAAGTCAAAGGAAATAGAGGAAAGAGCTGGGAGGCAAAGGGCATTTATAGAGGTCTATATAAAGATGTGTACATATGCACATATATTTATATATGAGGATTTGGAAATAGATCTATGTGCATATATTTATAGGTTTAGTATTAAGGTAGAAGAAGGACATTGGGCCTCCACTTAAGTACTCCCTCAATGCAAGAATACTTTCTTCTATTAATGCTCTATGATGCTGACCTTCCTAGACACAACTGCTGAAGACAAAGCAGGTAAATAAGCAATTGTGGTGAAGAAAGCTGATGGTGCCCAGCTATCAAAAGATGTAACATTAAGGTGGAGGTAAACAAGCGGCCATCTAGCTCAGAAGCAACAAAGCCCACATGGAAGAAGCACACCAGGCTGTGTGATCACAAGGTGCCGAAGGGGTCAGGTATCAGGTATCAAAGAACACGAAATCATATCATTGTGTGCTCACCTCCATGATATGATCGCTGAAGACAAATGAGTGCATAAGCAAATGTGGCAAAGAAAGCTGATGGTGCCAAGCTATGAAAAGATATAGCGACTGGGGTCTTAAATGTTTGAAGGTAAACAAGCAGCCATCTAGCTCAGAAGCAACAAAGCCCACATGGAAGAAGCACACCAGCCTGTGCGATCATGAGGTGCCAAAGGAATCAGGTTTCAGGCATCATCAGAACAAAAATCTTACCATAGTGAATGAGCGGGGAATTGTGGACTGGAGACCCAAAGCACATGTGTTAGCCACTGGACATGCCCTTACAGAAGGGTCTCGGGGAGGAGATAAGCCAGTCAGGGTGTGATTTAGCAATGATGAAAAATACAACTTTCCTCTAGTTCCTAAATGCTTCCTTTCCACACACGCCCCACCTCCACCCCCACTATCATGATTCCAATTCTACCTTGCAAGTCTGACTAGACCAGAGGATCTCCACTGTTACAGATAGGAACTGGAAACACAGGGAATCCAGGGCAGATGATCCCTTCAGGACCAGTGGTGTGAGTGGTGATACTGGGAGGGTAGAGAGAGGATAGGTTGAAAAGGGGGAACCAATTACAAGAATCTACATGTGACCTCCTCCCTGGGGGACGGACAACAGAAAAGTGGGTAGACGGAGACGTTGGGCAGGGCAAGATATGACAAAATAATAATTTATAAATTATCAAGGGTTCTGAGAGATGGGGGAGCGGGGAGGGAGGGGAAAGATGAGGAGCTGATGCCAGGAGCTTAAGTGGAGATCAAATGTTTTGAGAATGACAATGATGAGGGCAATGAATGTACAAATGTGCTTTGCACAATTGATGTATGTATCGATTGTGATAAGAGTTGTATGAGCCCCTAATAAAATAATTAAAAAAATAAAAGCCTTCTAAAAAAAGAGAGAAACAGAGAAAAAGTGAAGAGTAGTAAAGTAAATCTAATTTTTTTTTCATTTCATTTCCTATTGCTGTATACTTCACCGTGTCCTTCAAAGGATATCTGCATTCTAAGATTGCGTTCAGAGTCAAGGTGGAATCACGAACAGTAGAACTGTGGACATCAATGAGAAGTCAGCCAGGTTTCAAGGCACATGCCCCTTTCCTGCCATGTAATCTATCCAACTACAAGTGATCTAATTATCTTTCCTGCTTTATTTTACTCCATAAAAATCATCGCCATCTGGCATGCAATATATTTCACTTATTGGCCTTGAATAGTCTATAACTCCCCAGTAGAATAAGGTCATAAGACAAGGAAAATTTTCCTGTTTTGTTTACTGTGTAGAACAGCACATGGAATGTTGCAGGTGCTCATCAAATATTTGTCAACAGAACAAAGAAAGAAGTACAGAATAAAAATTGCTATCTACCCTCTGATGAAAGAGTGTACCGAAATTTGTGTTTTCTCCTAACTATAAGGTTCAGAGGGAGATAAACTTGTAGAAGCAGTTAAACCACATCTTATTAACATTGAAACATACAGGCAAAAGTCATTCTATTACAGAGTTTCTTTATTCTAATAGAGAAGCTATCAGAACATAGATAAAGAGAATTAGCAGGCTTGTAATTAGCCTTCTGGGACACTAAAGGATAACTGTTTCAGTTCCAGCAGCCTACACGGAATACATTAAATATACTGTATTACATTGACACAATGAAAAAAAGTGGAATTAGCATGCACTTAAGCAGTACATGTTTCTTAAGAATTTCTCTGTTCAGTAATAGTACAAGCTGTTTACATAACACTGCAAAGTATCTTATCCACAACTCCAAACCGGTTTGTTCTTTTGGGTTTGATCTTGTGCCGGGAATTTGTATTTTCACCAAAGCTATACTGAATCGGAATCTATAGTTTAACAAGATCCCAGGTGATGCTTATCGATCCCCAGATATTTGCAAGTATAAATTATGTATCTAATGCTGCGCCTCCCCCAAAAAAGCAGAGTTCTAAGTGTCCCAGTCTTTGCTGCTTCTAAAATATAGATTAGCTCATTTTCACTTTACAGCTTTACTATATTTGCTAATTCTCCGAAAATTATGGCCCAATAGAGCAGATTCCCTACATCACCCTTTACCGTAATCATGCTTTGATTTTCTTCCTTACGGTCACAATAATCTAGTCTCATCTGCTGTTTCCTAGGAAGGAAGACAGAGGCAAGAAGGGAAGAGGGACTGCAGGAAGTGAGGGAAGGAGACGGGGAGAGAGGGAGGAAAAACAAAATAGAAATGCAACAAAGGAAATTGCCTTCTCTTTGCCTTTTAATTATCTTTTCAGTCCTATCCTTGATCTAAGCATAATTCATTCTTTATTTTAAAATGCTAACCTTTCCATGTGACCTAGCCCCTTGAATTGCTTTCAGTGGCTGTTATTTAACTTTTATCTTGACCTGTGACTTCCTCCCTTATATGCCCTAAATATGAAAATGATTCCATCTGCTGATACCCAGGGAACTAATACATCTTTTTCTTTTTTGTACTAGCTCCCCCTCTTTTTTTTTAATGGAGAAAAGTCCAGATGGATACTCTGCTCAGGGTGTCACCGACTCGAGGTTCTTATCTGAGCTCAATGATTGTTGGCACATTCATTTCCTTGTGCTTCTGGAGCCCAGTATCCAACTATTGTTCAAATCTTTAACAAGGAGCTCCCGCAGGACCCGCTCCATTTCGGCAATGGCGAACTACCCTCAGCTTGGTTTCCTCTCCAACTTCAAAACTTTTTTCCATCTGCAACCAGACTGAGAACACTCTCTACTCCAAAGGAGTTCCTGTAATTCATAAGATAAATTACTCCACGGGACAGAGGTAGGGCAAATCTGGTAACACGGTGGCTGTTTCCTAGATCTCAAAAGGCTGCAACTCACCAGCCACTCCACGTGACTGGAGGCGGTCTGTGGCTCTGAGTCAGTGGCAGTCGAGGGAACCCACAGGGGGCCGGGATGAGTCAGCATTGGCTTTATAGCAGTAAGTATTTATTATCTTTAAATATGTTTGATAGGTAATTAAAGGGATATATCGCAATATAAATTTTTATGTCTCCAAAACAATATAGCTACTATTTTTAGCAGTTATTAAATGGTTGGGGGAAGGAGGGGGTTCACTACAACATGAGGAACTATATTAAAGGTCATGGCATTTTGAAAAACTAAGTTGAAAAGTTTCATATACTTTCAGTCTTTTGTGAAGTGGTTTAAAATAAAGTAGGCATTGTTATTATTTTTTGCTATACTTATGCTTTTAATTCTTTATATAGGTGCCTTTTTAAAAATATCTGGAACTCATCTAGGCAGAGGAGTAAAAGCAATCAACAGTAAAAGTCTAGACCTAGAACTTAGATATATTTATTTGATAATTTCTTATATTGATATATATCATATTGTTGGCTTCCAAATTCTTGAGATCCCACTAGTGCTTTGTATGTTCTGGAGAAGAATAATGTATGAAGCAAAATTGTGAGATTACATGCTGTGAATATATTGAGTGTGTGTGTGTGTGTGTGTAATTCAAATATGTACTATATGAATATGCATAATGCATATATGAGAGGACTTCAAAAAGTTCTTGGAAAGTTCCATCATCTTTCATTTCCATTTTCCACAAAATTTTTGAAGGTTCTCATACATAGACATACACATAATCAGTTTCCTCTATTTTTTCAAGATTTTTTCTTATATCTAGCTATGATTTCTACTGTTTTCTCTGGCTGTTATTTTAATTATTCCCTCCTTGTCTCCTGATGGTTCATTCTGGTTCCTTAATCCATTTTTATAAAACAATATTCATAAATTATTAAAACTATGTAGTAGATTTTATATATATTCTATATGTTCTATATCATTAAAGTAATAACTTTCATATAAAATTAACTCTTTCAGGTTGTTTGCCTGGAGTTGGTATTGACAGACAGGTATTATTCCTTGTATTAGACCAATAATTTTTCTACTCTTAAAGCCATTGGCTTTTGGTTCATTCTCTCCTAGAGAACACAGGATTGGATCTCATCTGGAGATTTTACTTTCAGACAGAGAATATAATCTCTATCTACTTATTTTCAAGGTTAACACTTTTCCAGCCTTTATTTTTCTCTTTTGCTTGCTTCCTTGGTGTCTATATCTTGTTCTCTATCTATCAGATTGGATTCCCTCAAAGCACCCTCAGAGTGGAGCTTATTTTGGAAGTGCTTGCAGGAAGCACAGGTGAGGAAGTGAGAAATTATGACGGGGAAAGATGCGTGAGTTTTAGCGATCAAAGGCCTGTGCATCTGAGCACTATCTTTGGAGCCAATAGAGATTCCGTTTCCATGTAGAATGGAGTTCAAAGCATCCCACTGAGGGGCAGGGATGTTGAAAATGTGTACTGAGTGGATACTCGG
This sequence comes from Tenrec ecaudatus, assembly GCF_050624435.1. Taxonomy (NCBI): domain Eukaryota; kingdom Metazoa; phylum Chordata; class Mammalia; order Afrosoricida; family Tenrecidae; genus Tenrec; species Tenrec ecaudatus. The sequence continues at coordinate 23,734,742 of NC_134539.1, read as the reverse complement.
CTCGTATTGGTGAAGGCTTGCCCCTGAAGGTGTTTCATGAGTATGTTGAGAGAATTCCCTGTGGTTTCATAGAAAACCCTGAGAAAGTTCCTGTAACCTCAGAAATGCAGGGCGACAAAGGTGTTTGTGATAGCAAATGGCCAGCCTGTGAGAGGCCTGTCCACTACAACTCTGCTGAGCCCTGCGGTGGGCCAATGAGATAAGGACTTCAACAGGTTCTGATTAACGGGGAGGTGAGCATTCCTTCTGTCTCTTCCTTTTTGGCTATTAAAATGAAGTGGGTATATCCTCTTTTAAGTATATATGAATAAAGTATGAATATGCATAATACATATATGAAAGGACTTATATATATGTATATATATATATATATTTGATGATAGACATTTTCTTTTTATCAGCAACAAAAAAATGCCCGCTTTGAATTCAGCAAAATGTAATCCAGTGATAGAGGTAGAAAATTTTACCTAGGGCTATGCCCCGTTCTCCAGCGAGCCGGTCTCTATCATGCACATCTCCCCTGTTCACTGAAGTGTGCTCGTGGTGCGGCGCATTCTGAAGGTCAGCAGTTCCAGCCACCAGCCTCAGTGGCAGTAAGCTTTTGAGTTTAAAACCTGTTCTTTATTGCTACACCCCCTTTTATTGGAGACCAAGGAAAATGACCTAGAATTTTAAATCATGCATTATTAGTAATAAATTGCAAGTATTTCTTAATTTGTTTTTTCTTTGTATGTATATGTAACATACACATATTGCTTTAAATGTATTGATTTTAGCAAACTAAATGAAGGTATAAAGTCACCCTTTTAAAAAAAATCAGTATTTCCTGCTGTTGGTTGAAGTGTTTAGATTTCAGTCAGGGTTTATTTTTTGATGTTTAGTTGGTTGGATGATTGGTTTTTAGCTTTATTGCATGGAAAGTTTCTTGCAGTATATTTTAAAAATAATATTTCAATCGTTTTATGGCATTTTGATCAGAGAAAAAAATGATTATTCAAATTTTGTGTCTCTGTTGGTTACTTCTTCATCAGTCTCTTTTATACTTATAAATATCCAACAGTTCCTGACTCCCTTCTTGGTGCATCCTGTGAGGGCTTCTGAAGCAGTCTCCCGTGTGGAACTTGCCTGCTCTTCTGATCTTTATGGTTTGTATGTTGGTCTTTAATTCTGCTATGGTACTACTAGTTTTTAAATAATTTCTTTAAATCTATCGGTCTGGTTATTTTTTCTTTCAAAGATCCCATTTCCCCTTGAATCTGACAAAGAGTTCTACAATAAAATAGTTCATTGCAAAATTATTTCTCCCTCAAAACACCTCTCTTTCTCTTCTGACTGTATATTCTGTTCCATGTTTGTGGTTTCATTGACACAGAATCAAAGAAATGGCACATTCCAGACTAGCAGTTACTCAGAAGATACTATTGCGTTGGTCATCGCAGTGCATTCCCGGACGCGATTTAAATCTCCTGTGAGATCTCAAGCTGAACATTGGTGTAGTGCTAGTTGATATTCTCCCTCTTGGGATCTGACTGACGACATCACCTGGTTAGCTGCATTATCCTCTTATCTGTGCCTGTCCCGTGACAAGGGCTAGCTTTTAAGAATAGTTTTGTTTGGTCTGTTTTCCGTGTTCCACGTTAGATGAGTGCTCATTTTCCCGGATGGCTGTGTCCCATCCCTCCCGTTTCTACACGGGGATCTAGCCGATGGGCATGCTCTTGGGGGTTTGCTTCCTTTTTGTATAAGTGGCCCACTGTGGAATGCCATTTATCAAGGTGAGTAAAGAATATCTTCCATCATAGTCTTCTCGTCATGCCCCACAGCTTGCTTGCAAACTACAATCTGAATAAAACTAAGTAGAAAATATGAACTGGTTCCTTCCATGATTTTATGCGTTTACATCTTTTCATAGCACACAACTAACTCTGAAAGAGGGTTTTTATTGTTGTTTGTTTGTTTTGTTTGTTGGAATTCTCCATCGGCTTCATTCAATACTGCGTCATCCTTTACGCTTCTGACATGTAGATGGCATGCTTTCATAGTTTCCATCAGGAATGCTAAAATGTTCCCTCTGTTTGCACATCCCTTTGTTCATTTTACAGTGATTTGGAAGAAAGAGTAAAGATTTATATACCAATGCTCAAGTTGCTTCTTATCCTTGATTCCTGTCTATTCCATATTTTAGATGTCACCACGCAGATGCCTCCTTAAGTTTCCATCTGCTTCTCGTAAAAAGTCATTTTCAGATATTTGCTTCTTTTCTATCTTCAAGGAAATGTTCCCTTTCCCTTTTTTACCATATGTTTTTCTCTTCCTTTTTTAGGTGCTCTGCTCACCCTTTTGAATCGACAGCGTTTCTATCAGTCTAGATTTGATGACTACAATGTAGGTGAAGCATCACATGTCACTCTCCTCTCCTTGCCAGAGATGCTATGACAGCGTCACCAGATCAGTCTTCCCTTCACAGCGTTCTGCACCTAGTACCATGGGCGACACCTAACAAATGTGCCATAAACTGTGATAGAAATGGATCTGTTCTTTCTGGTACTTTGTCTGACTGAGCTAGAGATTAAAATACACTTGTTACATCTCTGCATAGTAGAAATGAGGCCTGTTCTGACATACAGACTCTAATCTTTCTTCTTTCTTATCCCTATTTCCAGTGCTTTCTAACAGGTGTTTAGGCACCCACATCTGCAAAGGGTTTCCATAGATCTGTCCCCTTCTCTTTTGGGCTCAGGTAGTTACAGGTTCTGAATGGACACAGAAAGGGATGGGATAGGAGGTACCAACTCCATGGCACAGAACAGCAACAAAGCGTTCTGGACCGAATGTGTTCTCCAAATATATGCATTACAGTCCGACCCCCTATTTCCGTGGACATGATTTTGTTTGGAAATAGGATTTCATTTTCTTATGCTATGTTAATGAAGTTAGGTAGGGTGGGTCCTAAACCTAATCACTCTTCAGTTGTACAAAGAGTATCCAGGACATGATGACATGCTCAGGGAGGAGGCAGATACTGTGTAGGGAACTGTCAATAAGCAAGGAATGCCAAGGCTCAAAAGTTAAGTCATCAAAAGTTAAGAGAGTGATCCGTAGAAGAAATCAGCAAAGCTGAGATTCAGATTTAGAGTCTAAGTCTCCAGAACTCTGAGAAAATAATTGCTATTCTTTAAAACCTCCCCCTTGTGGTTTTTGTGCTATGCCAGCACCAGGTAACTGAGATGTTTTAAGTTAAAGTCTGCCTAGAGGTTCAGCTCATGGTCTTTCTGGATCTTTGTACTTTTAGCATCTGTGTTTGTGCAAATCTCAGGCCACAGTGACAAATCAACATGGTATCTAAATTTTCTTTTTAAAGTGATGATTTTGTTATGGTCTACTTTAAAATTTTGTTTCAAGTTGTCCTTACTTATAGACTTTAGTGAATAAAACATAGCTAATTGTACCAATGGTATCTAGTCTACTCTCAGCAGCCCAGAATTGCCCAATGGGCTATTTCTGTATTGTCTCATAGTTTCACCATTTAGCCATTACTTTGCTCCCCTCGAAACGTAATCCAATAGTTACCATATATCGTAAATTCAGTATATTATGGGCTTATTAGGGCAACCACGATACTAAGACTTTCTCCAAAAGACTTACGTTAATGAAATAAAAGGGCATTCACATGAATAACTGTGTGCTGTTATCTAAATGATCAGATAACATATGTTAACTTCTCAAATGAAGAAGTGATCACTTCTTTCCGATAGGGTTCAGACATGTTTTTATAAGTGAAAATTGTGCTGCACTATAAAACATGAGCAGGTGTTACCAAACAGATGTAGTTGGACCCTGTGGACAGGGCCAGGGAGGATATTCCAGCTACTAGGAACCAAGTGGGAATGACACTGCCTGGGAAACTGGAAGGGCGGAGGGCCACTTGGCATTGCTGAATCTTACAGAGTGATAAAGCTCCACCTACTGCTAAGGCTGGGGGAAAAATAATGTATAAAAGTGTTGTCCTAGCTTCTACCTCCATTTTTATAATCAGCATAATTTAGCAAAGATTTGTTATATTAACCCCAGTTAAGGTGTTTTCAAAATATTTCCAATTTTGCCATTTTTAGTTTGACTAACAATCTCTTTTCCTATCTCCAAAGACCTGAAATTACAAAAACTGATCATTTTTTATCCTAGATGAAATTAGCCAGAGATATTTAGCTCAAATGCATGAGGACCTTCAAAAAGTTTTTTTTGGGGGAAAATGGGATTGAAAGATAATGGGATTTTTCCATGAACATTTTAAAACCTTTCTGTCTGTATTTTCTAGTTTAAAATAACACAGAAGCACAATTCAGCCTAGCATCGAGAGACAAATGTTAGTCATTGACTGAAGTGTCAATGCACAAGTGTACAGCATATGGTATGCAGTTGGGGAAATTAAAAGTGCTTACATAGAGAGGAGGTCAAACCCAGTGGGCATAACCAGAACTTAGAGAGTTCATTCCATTACTGGACTGTCAGCCAGGAGAATGGCACAGAGAGTGTATCACACGTCACACGTGTTTTCAAGGACAGAGACACACAATTTGACAATGGAGAGTGGAGTGGCAAAGCACTTTCACTAAAAACGCAAGGACTGAAAAATAAAGATGAATCTCTGAAGGTTATTTGCCACAGACCGTGAGGAGGAACGGTGAGTGCCGATGGAAAACTCTTAAGAACCCTTTGCGTACCCTAAATTGCTCTGCCTCAAAGTCAAAGGGGATTTCCAATGCCCCTAATTTTTGTAAGGCGAGACTAATAAATAGTGACAAACCAGCCATATCAAAACATTCCAAAATTATGTAGAATACAACTCTATGATTCATAAAGCAAATAAAAATATTCTGACAAAGAGAAGCGGTATTATATCTTTTATAGGCTGGGAAAATTCTCTCTGTGCTATTGTGCATATGATGCTCTAGTCTATTACAGCCTTACCAAAAGCTCCTGGCACACCTTTGTGAGTGCATTCTCGCAGGCACTCAGCCCGAGACATGTGGTGCATCGTTACCGAAACGGATGAAGACCCTACCTGGAGAGGACTCACATTTTTAACCAAAGGGGATAAATTTTTTTAAGTATAAAATTAAGCTCTATCTTTTATTACCAGACAAAAGCCATTAAAAAGATAAAATTTAAAAGCTATTTAAGGGAGTTAGAGTAGTTTGCAGTATTAGATACATTTGTCAAAGCAGATTTATTGTGAAAACTGGATTTGAGTAAAGGACTCTACATCCAGGCAGATCCTCAAGAGACTCAGGGACAAATCAAGCAAAATCAAGGGTCTTCCCTAAAAGCCATGGGGGGTGGGGAAGGGGATTGAACAAGGCCTTCCCCCAGAGCAACTTCCGTGAAGTTAAGCTTTTTCAGGTTATAAGAAAATAAAATTCTGTTTGTTAAAGACACTCGTTGGTGGTATTTCTAAGTAGCACCAAGAAACAAGACAGACAACGCATCCCAGTTTATTTAGGGTCTCATGAACAACTATAAGAACTTTAGTTTTATTTTGAGTTGAGAATGGGAAGCAATTACAAGAGTTTTGAGCAAAGAAATAAATGATGCAATTTTTTATTTTTAAAGATCACGTGGTTATATGTTCAGAATAAATTGCAGGTAGGCAGATATGGAAGTAGAATTGTTTGAATGTTACTCCAGTGATCCACCCTTGCTATGAGAATGGCTTAACTGAAGTGTCTGTCGCTATGGAATGTATTTGAACTCAAGACAGGTTTTTGTAGCAGCATCAGTGAGAGTTCCTGTGCATTCGTGATATGAAAGAAAGATAGGATAGTTATGGAGACGGAGAGTTCTAGCCAGAACAGGGAGAATGGAGATGCCATCATGCGATGTGTAAGAAGGCAGCTAGAATAACAGGTGTGTTGATTTTTACATTATGATGGAGATATTGGACATGCAGTTTGAGTTTAAGAAATTCTCAGTGTCATCAGTTAGGAGAAAGTAGTGAGACAGGGTGAAGTCCCAAGGCGCTCGATATTAATAGAGTGGGGAGAACTGGTAAACCAGCAACAGTGACTGAGAAGCAGTAATCAATAAAATAGGGACAACCAAAATCATGTGTAGAATCTGCACAGACAAATGAAGAAGGAATGGAGGAGGAGAGAATGATCCATTTACCAAACGCTGCTGATGATTCAAAAAACCTAAGAACAGAAATGTGATCAGGTGATTTAGAAATGTTAATGTCACTATTGACCTTGATTAAATTATTTACATGGAGCATCATTTAATATATGTATTCAATTATTTAAACACATAAAGGGAAGTCTAACCAAATAATAGATGTGGACATACAAATCGACAACACACTGCAGCCATCGTGGAAGAAGGGATTTTATGAATAGGACATATATTTAGAAGAGAAACTGATGAAGTAAGAGTTTAAAGGGTGAGATTAGCGGTTAGATAAAACAAAAGTACTACCCAATCTTCCTGAAGCACCAGGGTTGTTGGGCAAACAAAATTTGATAGGAAATATAGAAATTAGTTTTGTCCAGCTGCTGAAGTGGGACCTGAAGGGAGAGCTAGCAGAGAAATATATGGTTTCTATAGGATCTGAATGAGTGTTTAGCCTGTGGTCACTGCCACCAGCAGGATTGGCTGCGTAAAGAACGCCTGAGAGAAGAGAGTAAGGCAAACCGGTCAAGATTCAAACTCACCGGCCACTCCATGGGGCATGAGGAGGCTATAAATATTTATTTCCTTAAATCCTGTAAAATACGGTAGCTATGAATAGGAAGCCACTGGGCGGAAGTGAGTTTAATCTCGCGTTATAAGAAATTCTGGTAACACAATGAGGGAGTGCTTGCCTTGCTTACCAAAAGGCTGGCTTTTAGAACCTACCTTGGTGCTCTAGAAGAGAAAGAGCTGATGATGTTTCTCTAAGGCGTGCAGCCGGGAAAAGGTTATAGGCAGTTCTGCTCTGCCACACAAGCCCACTCCGTGTGGAAAATCCCTCGATGACATCTACCTGACAACAGCAAGGATCCAGAGCCAAGCCAAATACTTCTCTGCAAAAAGCACACCTGAGGGGCTTCAAAAATGTCACAGAAATGGAATTAAAAGACAATAGAACGTTTCCATGAACTTTTGGCAGTCCCCTTGCATGTGCCAGGAGCCCTGGCGGCATACTGACTGGTCTGGTAGGCTGCAAGGTCATCAGTACGAGACCACCAGCCATTGTGGATGATGAGACTCTCTGCTCTTTTAAAGATGCAGACTTGGAACCGCACACGGGCAGCTACGTCCTGTCCTTTTGGGATCAATATGGGTCAGAATTGATCCAGTGGCAGTGAGTTTGAGTTTGTTTTCTGTTTTGTTTTTGAGTTTTTAACCTGTGCTGATACAACAGAGGGGGAGAATAATGACAATGCAGGAACCAGGAGGAAACCACAGCAATGTGCTGGAGTAGTCAAGAGGCCAACGTTGCTCCTATGCAGGTGGAAGAATTGGGTTTAGGGCAGAGCAAAGGGATTTGGGTTCATGAAAAGTTATTTTCAGGAAATGGCTATCATCTCTGCTGAGTGCACTGATAGCTAGTATTCAAATCAAACATTAAAGCCATCAGGTTAGAAAAATGTGGGTGTATTTTCAGGAGATAATTACTACTTGGCTAAATCCAAATCTTCATAGGAGAAGGTTAGTCACTAATAGCAAGAAATGTTGTATTTGTTAGTGCAGCGCAATAATCATATGGTTTATGGAATGAAAATTAAGGTACAAAAGGAATAAAACTGTCTATTTATAGAGACTAAATAATCTCACACGTGGCCCTGATTTCCTGTCATCGGTAATCTGGTGATTTCAATTTTTCTAAATCTTGTTTTTTTTTCACTAATGTAGACGAGTGGGTTGCAAGTTGGACAGCTAAACACAAGGTCAGTAGTTTAAAATCGCCAGGCACTCGATGGCAGAAAGATGGAGCTTCTACCTCTGGAAAGGTTAACCATCTTGGAAACAAACCCACAGGGGCAGATCCACTCTGTCCTAAGGATGGCTAGGAGTCGGAAATGACTTGATAGCTCTGGGTTTGGGTTTTGTTGGGGGGGGGGCTTGGGGGGAGTTGTTAATTGCCTGTGTGACAGCATCACTTCTAATTTTCAAAGCCAGCTCGATCCTACCATGGAGAATATTTGATGCGTGGTTTTCCAAACCTGAATTTCCATAAATCTAATAACCCTTTTTAAAGTCATAAAGAGCATAGTAACCCTAGGTTCAATCCTTACCTAATTGCCTGATTCTGCCCCTTCGACCGCCTAAAAAAGATGTCTGGAATCGGTCTACTGACCTCCATTGGCGCCACATAGCCTCCTATGCCCTGGATCCCATATCTTTGTCTTTGATGATTAGAATCAGCCTGTCATTAATCTTTCTTTCTGTTTTCCTACCCTTGCATTTTCACCCTAATCCATTATCCTTCCTGCAACTTTGGCTCTGGTTTTGGGGGGCATGTGTTCTTTGCTTTGTTTAAATGAACAAATCATCCTCTAGTTAATAAATAGAGTTCTTTCATTGCTATCAGTCCAATGACCATACTCCTTAATAAGGCCAGCCGGTCTATGCTTAATTTGAGATAGAGAAAAGTGAGGATACTATGTTTATGACTATTTGCTAAAGAATATAAATAAGTCATAAGGAAATGCTAATGGAATGCCATATTTTTGAAATAGAAAAAACCATTAAGTAGGCTTTTTGGCAGGTATCTCATTTTGTAACATTTAAATAATATGTTATAGATGTCAAGGAAATAGTAAAAGTACCTAGCAGTTTGCAAACTTACACAAACCTGGGACCGTTTCATTAACAGAGTGCATCATAGAAAGCTGATTTATAGAATATTTTCAAGAATTCTGCCCTGAATATTTAAAGAAATGTGTGTGAAGCAGGGTGGGGGCTTGAGGCGGGGGGACAAGTATTTTAAAAAAAGCATGAAGTCTATAAAATTTCATTAACCTTATAGTGAAATTCATTGGATGCCTTTTAGAACATTCTCTGATCTTGTTTCCTAATTCGTTCAGGAAAATGGTACTGCCACATTTTATATAAAACCCAGCTTATAAAAACTGAACTTCTATAGGACAATCACAATTCACATAAAATCTTCACGGCCCAGCACGTCAATGTTGTGATTCAAGATCCATACGGAGATCTTGATGCCTATATATTCTCCCCACACCCTAGTGAGTTACACAGAAAAAAAACAGTAGGTGCTGCTTCGTGCACTATTTCTCCTTAAATTATCCCATAAATCATAAATTACATCTTTCAATGATATTCATCCATTTCAGTTTTTGGCATATAGAAGTCACCACCTCACTGATCATTTGTATCCGAGTAAAGGAGAGAAATACCAGAAATCCTTCCTTTGGATCAGAAGACAGCTAACAAATGTGGGTGGGCTTATTACTGTGTTTATCGTGTACGTGTACTCACCACATGTCTAGGAACCCTGGTGTCACTGTTGTTAAAGCACTCAAGTGCCCTCCAAAAGGCCAGAGGTTGCACTTCATCCCCCAGGCTGCAGGATGAAGCTGTGCACACTCCTCCTTCTAGAAACAGAAACCGAATAGCCTTGGAAACTCTATGGGGCAGTTCGACTCTGTTCTAGAGAGTCACAAAAAGTTGTGATAGTAGCTTAAATTACTAGGTTTACACAAGCAACGTTTACAACATACTTTATCCATGTTAATAGAAAGAGGCCACGATACAAAATCATCATAGCAGCTACAGCAGAATGAAGCAAATTTCCCGGATGCAAAGAAGGGGCGTTTGGATCAAATTTCCAAGAGTAACAACTCTTCTCAGCGGACTCTGCCTTCACATGCTGTCATATGGAAAGTAGTCGTGTGGAAATCATACAAGAGACACATGGGTTCTAGGGGGTCCTGTCATAAACAGTTATTTAAGTGATCATAAGCTGCACATGGGATTATCTCATGTTAAGGTAAGCACATGTATATGTTGTAAGATGATTTTGTAAGTCCTGTTTCTCTGAAGAGCTTTCTCTTTAGCAGACTCATAATGGGCTCAGAAAACTGCTGATGGAAGGAAGCCTAAGTCAATCCCACAGATAGCAAGCAAAGCCTAGACTGTATCTCACTAGGTTTCACACATCATATTTCCCATGAAATCTTTTATCAGGACAACTAACAAGTACAAAATGACCGGCCTGAGTTTCACTTCCACTGGCTTCTCAAAGTAGTTGGGTTTGTTTTTTTCCCCTCCAGACACTCTAATGAGCAGTAAATGGCGCAAAGGTAGACATCGAGAAGAGAGGATGAGGTACTGGCCTGTATAACCTGAAAGCTATAGAATGAGGCCCTGCGTAATTGAGTGTTGGTGGGACTTGGCAAAAAGAGAACAACCTTCTATAATTCATTTAGACTTTAAAGATCTTCTTCCAAAATCAAAGCATAATGAAGAACTGAGTGCAAAATTCATTGCCAATTTTGGAGTACAGCATGCAGTGATCCATCCAAGGACCAATGCTGCTCAGTTATGAATATTAGAGAAGGGCATGTAATGGGCACAAAGAACGATTCCACTGGCAGGTCTACAGCAGTCTGGCAATTATAACCAGGTTTTTTTTTTAATTTTAACAATTTATTAGGGGCTCATACAATTCTTATCACAGTTCATACATATACATACATCAATTGTATAAAGCACATCTGTACAGTCCCTGCCCTAATCATTTTTTTCTCCTCTTTTCTTTTTTTTACATTTTATTAGGGACCCATACAACTCTTATCACCATCCATACCAGGTTTTAAGGATTGGTACCCAAATCACTTTTGCCTTTTTTTTTTAATGATGAAACAATTCAATAGAGTCTCTCCTACTAAAAAAAATCATTGCACTTTGGGGACACATAGGCATTTTGATCTTAAGAGTTTAAAATATAGTGTGAAATGGAGGTATGTTCATAGGTAACTTTAATAAAGAGAACATTGTGGGACAGTGAACAATTAATCCTGAAATCCCTTGTACTGGGATACCTTTCTCTATGGTCTCCAAGATTGCTTGAAACCCCAAATGGAATAGCATATATTAGAGTGTGCTCATAAAGAGCAGGATAGGAAGAAAAAGTATCCATTCACTTATTTTAAAATAACTATATAACATGATACCTACTACATTCTGACATCAATGCAGTTACTGCTAAATAGAAAACTGAGGCTGGGAGTGACCGACACATTAAACATTTGTCTAATTGTCCTATAAATTGAGAAGGTATAAACTTATAATAATTCATAAATTGCTAAGTGACCTTTGCTGAGAATTCTCAGGAACATGTCTATGGAACCCAAACACTTTGTCTGCAGGAGGCAGGGAAGTGGCTTCATGGCAATTGTCCTGTAATGGGGCTTGTAAGTCAGAAGTGTTCAAGGAAACATTTTTAAATAACAGATCCATGAGCACTGCCATGGTAGCTCTGTCAATTTTGCAAGTCACTGGCGTAGGCCATGTGAAATCGCAAGACTGAAAAGGTACCATTAGGTCACATATCATCATCCAAATCTCTACATTCAACTTGCAACAGCTTCTAGTTCATTCTCTGTGTCCTAACTGCCTTCTCTTCTGTGGGAGATCACAGAGTCATTTTTCATCTGGAATTAATGAATAAGTTGACCTTCCAGGTAAACATTATTTCTACATACCTGAAAATATCCCTCAGGAGAGAACTTAAATGCAGAAAATCATAATTAAAAAAAGAGAAAAGATTCCCCATTCTTTCCATTAAAATACTTGGTGGTGGGGGGAATGGAATCTTAAGGATGAGATCAAAGAGAGAGGAAATAAAGAGGGAAAGATCAGCAATGTTATCTATGAATTCAAAACTTTAAAAGAAAATGTAATAATTCAATTCAACAATAGTTTTTTAACACCTCTACATTTTGAATTAAATATTACTGCACATTCCAAAAATAGGAAAGGAGCTAGATCAGTATCACCATATTTATATCCATCATGATGCATTTGAATTAAAAGTTTTAATGAATAAAGTTGCATTTTATTGTTTCCTTAAACAAGCAACAGATAAGTATTTATCTATTTGATCTTAAGCCAGATATTGTGCTAGTGATAAAAGGTTGAGACATGGAAGCCTAGACCTTGTTCTCTTGGATATACTGTTCAGTAGATAATAAAAGCAAGAATAAAAACTACAACATGTTATAAACGCAGTAGAAGGGATTGCAAGGAGACATAGACTCCATTTTGTGAGATGTCAGGACAATACAGAATTTCTAGAACTGAGTGCATTAAAATTGAGAATTGAAGAACATATAGGAACTAATCATTGGAAAAGATGTCTCAAATGAAGGGAAAAGTAACACAAAGTCTTGAAGGCAAAGTGAAGGCATTTGGGCAACTCCCAAGAAGTTCACAGCAAAGCACATTATAGATGATTGAGAGAGATTCAAGTTGGAAGGGTTATAGTTTAAGTCATATCAAAGAAATTGGATTATAGTTTAATCAGGAATACTAACAATGTTTTAAGCAGAAAGAAAGTCAGTCAAGTTTATGTTCCCAGAGTTCATGAAGCTTCCAGGCTGAATGAGTCAGGACTACCACTCTGGAATCCGAGCTAAACTCACTTTCTGCCATCAAGTTGATTCTAGTTCATGGGGACCTTCTAGGACAGAGTAGAACTGCACCCTATGGGTTTCAAAGACTTGAAGTCTTTACAGAAGCAGGTGGTCTCATCTCTCTCCCATGGAGGAATGAATGAACTTGAACCACTGACCTTGTGGACAGCACTTCAGTATGTAGCCTATTATGTAACCAACCAAGTAGGAGATCATCAAATTATCCAGGTGAGGGACGATTGAGGATATAGCTTGGCATAGTGAATAAGAAGGTAGATAAAAGTGAGTGAAACTGAAAACTACTTATGCAATATCAGGGCAAGTATGTACGGGCATTTTGGATGTGTGTTTAAAAGATAACAAGGCAAGAGATGATTTCCAAATTGGTATATCGAAATGCCATACTTGCTGATAGAAGTATGAGAGGAATAGGTTGGAGAATATATGTTAGGCACATTAGGTGGCAATCAAGTGTAGATATCCAAGGTCAGAAATCCAATAGGCAGCGAGATATGTCGTTCTGGATTAAAGTCAAAGAGAAGGAGGCAGAGGAAGAGATAAAGCTACAGATTCAGACTTGGGAAATATTAGCTCACATATAATAACTGATGCCAACGGAGTGACTGATATCAGTTAATTTTATTTTGTAAGAAGTTGGAATAGAAATAAACAAGTAAACACTAGAAAGTGATTTTTTCAATTGGAATAAGAAGAAAAAAAGCCATAGAAGTAGCAGAAAATTCAGTAATCTACGAATAGGAGAAACTAAGGAAGGAGTTAGTGCAGAAGAATGACCATCCAGTTGTCTTACATACTGCTAAAAGTTCAACTACAACGATGGAAAAGTCTCCTCCACTGTTTAGTATAACATTCTCCTAATAGATTAGCCGACCTAATCATTGTCTACTTAGAAAGGTTTTCTATTGTTCTTTTATATTGCTTTTATTTGTGTTTTATGTCAAGTGGGTTACCTCCTTATTTGTCCCTCAAGAAAAGAAGAACTACTTTACAAAATGTTTAAATTTTATTTTTAGGGATGCCAGAATTCCCTTAGACTTGAGGATAACCAGATTTTGGCTGGCCTACTTTGGATTCAACAGAAGGAGTGACCACGCCCTAGAAATGCAGCTCCTGTACGTGAGAGTAGAGCATCAACAAAGAGGGACACTCAGTGGGATGGAGAGACACAGTAGACAACAGTGGCTCAAACAAATGAACATGAAATGACATGGTCAGTGATTCATTTTAAAAGAATACCAGAGTCACAGAGAGTGAGGAGATATGTTTTAAAATATATAATCAGCATACCATCATTTAAAGTTTAAACGATAAACTCCAACATTTACTGGTCCTATCACTCTCTTTTCAGAAAAAATAAAAAAGAACACTCAATGGCCCCCTGGCAATGAAACACTGACCCGTAGCCTGGATAACATGCAAGCATCTGCAGCCCCCTAGATCCACCAGTTTCCCCCCAGGGGGCAGTATTGCCCACTTTCATGACTGACTTTGAGACCATACTGAACTCCTGATTTGAATTTACTAATCTAATAGGAGGGGGAGGAAAGAAATCTGGTTTATTTTCCACTATATTTTTCAGCCTTAGACATTATGACTTGCATGAATTAGATACTAAAATGTGTGTGTATTCACACACACACACATCTATTTTAATCATTTTATTGGGTGCTCTTACAACTCATATTACAGTCCATACATCCATCCATTATGTCAAGCACATTTGTACATATGTTGCCTTCATCATTTTCAAAACATTTTCTCTCTACTTGTGCCCTTGGTATCAGCTCATTTTCCCCTCCTCATGTATAATTTATAAAATGTATATTCTTAATGAGTTGATGAATAAATAAATGAAGCGTTTAAGGAAGAGCTAGAATGTTCTGATATATTCCCTGACTGGGATGCAAAATGGAGGTGATGCGTTCTGGAGAGAGAATAAAATAAAATGTAAAATGCAAAAATAAATATTAACCGACCTCTGAGATCTGCTGAAGGAAGTCTTACACTAATTAGCAAAAATAAAAATCCTTCTGCCTAACCCTGAGATGCACTCATGCATATATTATTCAATAAATGTATTTAGCTGACTAAACCCTAAATGATTATTAGAAAACACAAGAGGGCCCAAAATAACCCAACAAGCGGCTAACATGGCAACAAACGAAATCAGCATCGACAAGGGCAAAATAGTGCAATGGGGAAGCAATGATCTAAATGACTCAGTCATGATAATACGCTGTGAATGAATGGTAGATCCTCAGCAAACCAGTGTCTAGTCACTTTCTCTAAAGCAGTAGTTACTAACCACCACAGAGCATGTCATCCACTCCTTCTCCCTTTCTCTGCTATATATATATATATATATATATATATATGACAATGAGTCGATTACTATGATTAGGATCTTCAACATCTTAATTTTCTCTCCTATTCGCTTAATTATTATGTGCACAGATTTATGCGAACAGGACTACTAGTCTATGCTATAATAAGCAGTAACAGTAAGAAGAAGAAACTATTCCCCAAGCCACCCCGTTACCCCACACCGCAGCAATCTCACTGGAGGAATCACAAGCATATTAAAGCGTCACTTTGGACAAAACAAAATGATGCCAAGGGTGGAAGGTAACTAGAGAGGGAGGAATTACAATGCTTTTAGAAGCAAGCTCAAAATAATAGCCTTCAAGAGAAAAAAAAAGTAGAGTTAGTTCTCACAAAACTAATGCAAAGGCCGAATAGCTCACGGCTTGGTTCCATGACTTTGAAGTGGCTGCATGGACCAGGTTTTCTGTATTTCTCCTGTGGAACCACTTTGAAGGACAAGCTTTATCCATTCCCCGGCCTACTCAGAGTACAAAGGAGTTGCCATAATTCTAGGAAACTCATGGAGATAAGTTACAGTTAAAGAAAATGGGAATTACTCTTTCCATCTCTCTCTCTTTTACTGTCTTATTTGAGGAACGTCCATATTGCTCAAAAGCTGCCCGGTTGACTTTTCTGTCTTGCAATATCTATGGGCGGGTCACATGCCCATACTGTGTTCTCTGCTCCAACGATTTTTTTCAGTTGTACATTTTCATTTTTTCATTTGTACATTTTTGTGTTAAATAGTGTTAAAATACAAGAAAACAAACTTTTGGCTGTGGAATTGTATACAATTTTATTTCTATGATACTGTTTGAAATATGTATGAGGAATAAGAGATCAATTATCAGTTGTTTAAAATTATAAAGATTGTAGTTCCTGCTCCTGAATTCTCTGAAGGATGAAGCCAGAGCTTCCGATAATGAAGGGCACCGGCCTGTTTGCAAGGGGCCGTTGAGGGCACAAAGGAGCACCTTGTCTTGACACAGACCCGCTTAGAGGACAAGTAGTCCTTCAAGTCTGCCTTCCTTTAATGTAAGCCACTTCGGTGAGCCTTTGAACATTATTCTAAAAATGGACCAATTCCTCTTACACTTATGTTTCATAATTTCTAGGTTCCTTCTTAATGAACTACGTGTGGAAATATCTAGACCTGTAACTTCAAAGGTTGCAAGTTTGAGAATTGGCTTCACTTTTGCACTACACTCAGGGCAGTGTCTAGTCAGGTTGGGTGGAGCAAGATAAGATAGAACTTAAAAAGGGAAGAAGATGGTAAGAAATATGCCAAAAACCATGTTGATTACAATTTTGGGAAATTATTTTTCAAAATGAATAATTATAATCAACAAACAGCATTTAAAAGAAGCATATATATATTTATTTAAAAACACTTGTACTATTCTGTTTTCTAATTGTGAATTAGGTAAAGATTTATAGAATATACCATCCATTTTCATATGCAGCAATTTATACACATTTTGAAACCACTATTTTGGTTAAAATTTTGGGCTCTAGTGGTTGTGAGTTGAGTTGTGATTCACAAAGATGGCTGTTCAAAACCATCAGCTACTGCAAGGGAGAAAGACTGGGCTTTCTACTCCCATAAACAGTTACCGTCTCAGACACTCTTCCCTGTCCTCCAGGTTTGCTATGAGTCGGCATCAACTCGCTGGCCCTTTGGTGTGAGCTTTTATGGAGCCCTGGTGGCCTGGTGGGTTACATCTTTGGCTGCTAACCAAAAGGTCAGCCATTCTAACCCACCAGCTGCTCTCCTGGTGGGCCTACATGTTCCTTTAAAGATTTACCGTGTGAAAAATCCAATGAAATAGTTCTACTCTGTCCTATAGTATTGCTAGAAGTTAGAACATACTTGAGGGCCATGGATTCTGGGTGGATGGTATGCATTTATAGAGTTGACCTAAGAAAAATAATGGTTCCAAATTAGGTCTTTGTTGTTTGGTTTCTAAACACAAAGAAATATTTCCCTGGTTTTTCGGGGTGGGGTGGGGTTTTTTGTCTGTTTGTTTCCAGTTACAGTATACAAAAAAAACAACAAAAATTTTCCAACAACTACTCAACATATCCCAGCAAATGAAAAGCATTTTTAAATGCTGGTATTATGACTAAACACTAATGTGATTAAATCATCATCAGTGTAGGTGACTGTCTATCTACTAAGGCTTTGATAATATTTATGATATCATGAGTTCTGGAAACTATGACTTTACTTCTTAGATATTACCTCAAGTGAACTCTATAGAATTTATTGATGTAGAACTTCTATAAACTCTATTCTATTTCATAGCAGTCCTGATTTTTTAATTTCCAAAATCATGTATTAACTGAGTAGTTTGCTCTGTATAGGTTTATGCATTATATATTTTAAAGGTTGAAAGTTACACATTTATTTGTCTATTGAAGCCTATATTTCTATTCTATATTTCTTGGGTGATAAGGCATCATTATTCATTTAATTTATCATCTATAACTACTTGGAAGAAAATAAATACCATTGCTAATTGAATAATGCTTCAATTCTCAGATCTGGTCATTTTATAAGTATATATATTTTTTAAATATATGCTATGTGACATTGTCTATCCAACCCACCCTTATACTTGGAATACTTTATTTCTGAAATTATGATGAAAGAGATTAGTAGAGAAAACATACAAGTGAGTCTTGTTTGAAAGCTAAGAATAACTATTTGTTTCCTTAAAAAATCCAACAAGTTCTCTTTCTCTTCACAGATATCAATAACTCTAAGGCCAAGTGGATAGGAGGGCAAATTAATTATGCTTTAACTAACAACTTCATGGCATTAGAAGGTGTGAGAGCCAACAGAAGGTTCGGGAAGTCCGTGCATGACTTCTTATTTTTGCACCAGCTCTGAATGGACAGTAGAGCTGTAGTTGTCCGCAGTGTGCTTCCATCCCTCAGCTAGGAAATGAAAGAAAGAGTGAAAAATGCTCCTCCCAAGAAGGAAAGTTGTATTTTCTGCTTCAAGAATATCCGCTGATGCGCTATCTCCCTTTAAGAGGGAAAACTTAGACCTCATGTTCATTTAATCGGATGCAGTCGCACCCTTACTATGCTTCAAAGACATTTTCTTTGTACTGTATTGATCTAAGAAGATAGCACAAGAAAGCATTTTAATTATTGAAAGACCTAGTAGGGCACTGTATGTACGTAAATACTGTTAACTTGCTCGGCGAACATTCATATTTAATATTCTATTTGTGCCAGATACATAAATCTGTGATGTTGAGTTACCCCAGAACGCCTAGATCCACAAGTCCAGTTATTGCCATTTACAGAAGAACTCATTGCAGTAAGCTCAGTACTTTGTACAAGGCTCAGTTCCTTCGACACTTTGGAGCACCATGATGGGTAGGACCACATGCCAACCTAGCAAAGCCATGGTTCGCGGTGCTTTGGCAGATGTGCTCCTCTTGCATTCTGGGATGGAATATGAGCAGGCCTCTATTGAAAGGGGAGCTTCCTGGGGAGTATGGCCAGCATACATTATGTGTTCTGGTAGAGTGCACTTTGCTTCGCCTGCAGACAGCTTGATGTGCTGACTATTGCTTGGGGGGTGTGAATGAGCAGCCTGCTTCCTGATACACAGACTTGGGGATTGTCAGTTCCCACAATCTTATGAGGGATAACCTTCAACTTGACATGCCATTTTTTGATCCCTTCAACCCTGAACCTACAAGTCTTCAGGCTGGCTTCTGATCCATATATTTGATACTTGCCAGTCTCGACAACCACAAATAGGGTGAAGAGGGTACAACCCTGACACACACCTTTCCTGATATTAAATGATGCAATAGTCCCTTATTCTGCTCCAGTGGCTGCAAGTTCCACCTGAGGACAATGCATGAGAAAGTTCACCGTTGAATACAGAAGACAGAAGGAAAATCAATGCATTTGAACTATGGTTTGGCGAAGAAGATTGAAATATTATGGGCTGCCAAAAAAACAAACAGATCTTTCTTGGATAAAATACAGCCAGAATTCTCCTTAGAGTCTAGGATGGGGAGACTTCTTCACATGCTTTGTACAGTTATTAGTGGAGACCAGCCCCTGGAGAAGGACACGATGCTGGCTAAAGTCGAGGGGCAGGACAAAGGAGGAAGGCCTCGATAGATGGAGTGTGACGATGGTGTGACGATGGTGTGACGATGGTGTGACGATGGTACAGGGCTGGGTTGTGCTTCTTTCTGTTGCTTGAAGGGTCACTATGAGCCAGACCCGACTCAATGGCACCCAACAGCCACAACAACGACGCAACTGCACGAGCCATGCCACTGAAATTCATCTGTGTGTGTGTGTGTATGTGTGTGTGTGGTGAGTTGCATGTCATGCTACTAACATTGAAGCCAGCAGCCACTCTGAGATAAAGATGAGACTTTCTACTCCCATGAAGCATTTCAGTCTGAGAAACCTCCAGGGGCCACTCTACCCAGTGCTACAGCGTTACTATGCACCCGGATTTACTCCACGTCTGCGAGTCTTTGTGAGTGTATATGAGCTACATTGATTTTGCTCCACTGGAAGACCCAGTATAAGGCAATTGGTACTAACAGAGGGACAGAGTATAAAGATGAGTTTTCTAAATTGATTCTCAAGTCTGGCTAGCCTTAAAATCCTGATGACTCTCTGCCTCCAGTAATAAAATAAAAAGCATTCCATCGTTATTGGTTCCAATTTATGAAAATTCTATACATTGTTTCTTAAGGTGTAATAATGCCTCATGTCTCCCTCTCCCTCAGAGGAGTGGTTTGAACCAGTGACCATATATATGGTTAGCAGTTCAACACCGAGCTTTACCGTGCCACCCGGGCTGGCACTGCTAATTCATGGCATCAGGTGACAGTAAAAAATACATATATTCTCAAATATTTCCAAAATTAAGGTTTGGCCAATGGCATGTTTAATAGTCTTCTTCAATTTTTGTCAGAATGAGAAGCCAATTGTTTTGTTGTTCCTACTTTACCTAGTAAGGCGATCAAGAAAGCTAAGATCTGAAGCACCAAGCTCCACCCACAAGACCTGAAGGTTTCCATTTGTGCCCTGAAATGACCACTTCTTGCAGTCATGTAATAGATGTTGCCCAAATCCAGAGTCATGTTGTAACTATGAGTGAATTACAATGTGAGTTGAATCCCCAACCTCAACTGGTTTCTGAAGTTAAAATGAGAACATGGTTTGAGAAGAAAGGACACCCTGAGACTGAGGACGGTAACCTATGGGAAGATAATCATAAAGCTGGGGACACTGCGCTCCTAGATTCTGTTGGCTCGCCCTGTCAAGAGAACCGGCTCCTCTGACGAGATTGCTCATCTTCTCTAGCTAAGCTTCAATCCACAGTTGAAACAATTCTGTCCCTATCTGATGAGTTTACCCCAGTTATATCTGCAGCTTATTTGCCTGAGATATCACTTGGGACATCATCTGAGGAAAATCCATCATAAGATATTGCCAAATATCCCCAGGGTCTACTCTCATCACCCCTTTTGCTACAAGACCTCTAACTAGGTTTAAATAATAGTGAAGTTCATAGTGTGACCCAGGAGGTGGCATGCTACACTCCAAACGAACACCTTGATTTTTCTAACATATACAAGGAAAACCTGGGGAATATGACTTGGAGCATCTAATAAGAGTGTGGGATAACCAGGCAAGGAACATAAAGTTGGATCGGTTTGAGTTTCTCACTAAGAACAGATTATTTATTCAATGCTTCAGCTCAAGAAGTCAGAATAGAATCTAATAGATTATTTGGTTGATTCAGTTGAGTATGGATTAAGCAGTGACCTACATGCCATCGAGTGGGAATTCCAAAACTCTTTTGGTGTATTATAGGGGAAAGTATTCAAGAGCTTAGGGAAAATGAAAAGTTAGAACTAATTGATTAGGTTGGACCCACAGATCTATGCAGGAGTGCCAAAGCGACCACACATTTTACTACAATACAACAAAGCTAGAAAACAAGCTCCCTGTCCTCAAGTGGATTCCCGGTGCTACTGAACCCACATGGGAGGGCAGACGGTCTCCTGGGAGTCTCTAAGGCAGCAAATCCTTACAGGACCAGAAGCCTCCTCTTTCTCTCTCAGGGCAACTGGTGGTTTTGAACTCTTGACTTTGTAGTTTACAGTCCAACTTGAACCCCACTATGCCGTGTCATGAGGGCTTCTTTCACAACAGTGAGGAACAAATTTGGGCAGGCTGTCACTCCGTCCTTGAAGAGTGCTGCCATTTATATTTACAGTGTCAGATTTGACCTTGGGAAGTACCTCAAAGGAATTAAGACATCTAAATACAATAGAGCTTCTTTTAACCCAGAGGAGGAGGGGCCAATTGGTAGCACTCAATCTCTAAAGATAAGATGGGTGTGGCTCTCATCATGGATACCAGAGTAAAAGCAGTAGTGGGAATAGTATACTTAAACCAAAAGCTAAAATCACTTGCCACCTACTTGATTCTGACCCATAGCAACCTCAAAGGATACCATAAAACTAACCCTGCATATTTCCAAAGCTGTAACTTTTTATCTAAATGGAAAATCTTGTCTTTCTCCCAAGGAGCAGCTAGTGTTTTCAAACTGCTGACCTTGTGGTTAGCAGCCCAATGCATAACTACTATGTCATCGTATAGGTTTATGGCGTTGGTTACTTAGTCATGATGTCCTTAAGACTAAAATGGATAGAAAATCTACTACAGCCATGTAAGCAGAATTCTCTATCAAGTAAACAGTAAACCAAACTGCCAGAGAGAGCTTCAACTAATCAAACCTCAGGCTTGGACCCCTGACCTGTAACTCGTTAAACAGATGAAATAAAGGAAAGGCTGAGTCCCCTGAAGGAAAAAGCCCACTGCCAAAATGTTGTCCAATACTTGCCCAAAGAGATCCTTTTATAACAGTGACTGTTTACTAGAGAAAAGAAAAGTAGCAGACGTTTTGAATATTACTGGAAGCTGCCTCTGGACTGACACTACTTCCAAGAGAACCAGAATCTCACTGTGGCCTGCCAGTCGGTGTATGAAGGGGCATGGAGGTCAGATGATTCATTAATATCAGCTGAAGCCCATCTTACAGTGCGCCCAGTGGGTCCCTGAGCTCATCCTGCAGCGACGCTGCTTCCAGTTCCAGAATGCTTACTTGGAATCAACACATACAGTTGCTTGTAAAACCCCTTACATTTGATTAAAGGTTGATGTGGTAGGTAAAGCCAACCGGAAACCACTGGAAATGTCCAACTAGGAAAATAGTGTACCAAAAGCCAAAAGCAATGTCACATTCTTGGAAGGATTACAAATATCTCTGCTACCACGGAGGACTTAAATCATGCCAGGGTAGTAATCCCTACATCCTTATGAAACCTAGTACCAAAAAAATGATGGGGCTTGGAGAATGACAGTTGATGATCATGAATCTCACAGATCTTTTCTCTATTCCCGCTTCCAAGGACCCCAGTATGTCTTGAGCTGGCAAAGCCAGCAGTATGCCTTCACTGTTCAAATGCAGAGTCTGTCAACCACACAGCTCATGTCATAATATAGTCCAGGAGTACTTAGATCATGCTGCCCTTTTGTTCCCACAAGAAATCACACTGGTCCAATGCCTTGATGACACTATAGTTAATTACTTTAGACTAATTGGTAAGACATTTGTGTATGATAAGATGGGGAATTAATCTGCCCAGTGTGTGGAGTATATCCAGATAGTCCTTCTAAAATAAAGAATAAGTTGTTCCACTTGGCCCCACCCACAACTAAAAAGGAAGCGTAACAATTGGTCGGTCTAACTGGATGTTGGAGGCAACATTTCCCTCATGTGGGTGTGTTATCCAGTCCATCTATAAAGAACTAAACAACAGATAACTTTGAGAGGGACTCAGAACAAAAGACTGCTCTGCCACAGTGTCAGGTGAGCAGCAACCTGGTGACGGCTGATTACATCACACAATGGGAAGGGCAACACTGTGTTCTTCCCGGCATGAGCACTAAGCCTGGATACAGATTTGCGTTCCCTGCACACACACAGCAGGAAAGCAAGTGGCAGACGGCCATCAGCAGGCTTATAAATTGTCTTAGAAACCATCATGGCACCCCACTGCATTCCCTTAGGTCAAGAGACTCACGTCAGAGAAATTGAAGAGTGTCAATGGGACAAGCACATGATGTCTCTGGTCTTACCTTGCTCCCCCTCACCCTAACGCAGCTGGCTTGATCTAACAGAGGAATGGAGGACTTCTGGAGACACAATTATGGGCGCATGTTAAAGCTGTATCGATATATTATTTTGTTTCTCTAAGAGCCCAGATTCATGGGTCCAAGAATCCAGTGCAGGCAGGGGGAACGGCATCATTCACTATTAGCCTCAGTGACTGACTCATTTGTATACATTTCACTTCCTGTTTCATTCCCAGACTATGCTCTGTGTATGGAGGGATCATAATTTCATATGGAGGAGTGGTACCATAAGGATACACAACGCTGATCCCATTGAATTGGCTGCTTTGGGATTCCCTTGCCTCTGACACACAGGCCATGAACAGAGTTATCATATTAGCTGGTGTGATTGATCCCAATTCAAGCAGAAATTAGATTGATGGCTACTCAGTGATGTTAAAAAAAAGTGTGCATTTGATATAGGAGATACCAAGGATACCTATACCATGTCCTGTGATTAAAGTTAATGAGAAATTACAGCAACCTCAATCTGACCTGACTGTTCATGTCCCAGAGTCCTCAGAGAACAACACGATACTGCTATGACTGCTAATGCCCAGATCCCTCAGGAAGAAAAATCTGGGCCAGGCCACCAGGTAAAGAACCACAACCAACTGAGGTGCTTGCTTTCTGGGGGTAAGAGGAAGATAGACTGGATGATGGGAAAATAACTTCAGAATGGATGATGGCAAAAGGTATTTTTAAAAACCATCGGCAACCATGTGACAGTTGTATAAATGAGGCTTGTAATTATGATTATGTTTATAAAATGTAAACAACGGTACTGTTTTAAATTGTACACATGCTCGTTGTTTCATGCTAACCACAAGTCTACCTTTATAATTGTCTTTATTTAGAGGTGATATATGGTTTAAGGAGAGGGTGCCCTGGTGAAGCTGTTGGATAGGTATTGGACCGACAACTACAAGGTTAGCAGTTCAAGCCCATCGGTCACTCTTTAGGAGAAAGGTGAGGTTTTCTGCTCCCATGAACATGCATGGTATCAAAAACTCTCTATAGGCTGGATCTGAGCCAGAATGGACTCAATGCCAATTGAGAAGGGGTGGCCTGTATTACATGTCCAATATTACATGTCAACTTGGCTAGGCCATGATTCTCACTGGTTTGGCAGATAGTATATAATCATCTGCCATTTTGTGATGTATTGTGAGTATCTAGTCCGTTGAAATGGGAGTTTCCTTAAGGGGTAAGGCCTACATCCAATATATATGGATTACATCCAATATATACAGATGTCCTCAAAAAGCCTGCTCTCTCTTGACCCTTGATTTCCATTATCATCTTCTGAACACTGGTTTCGGGAGCAGGAGTCAGCATCCAGCCACCTGACCTGCAGATTAAGGGATTTTCCAGTTCCCCAAACCCAATGATCCAGCAGCAGCCTTCCACCTAACCTGCAGCTATGGGGTCAAGAAAAGCCCTCATCCTAATGCCTGTCCGACAGATGTGGAACCTGTCTGCCTCGACAACTACATAAGCCATCCCCTTGAAATAAACTTTTATTATATATATATATATTGATGTAATCATCACTGAGAGATTACCTTGTTATCTGATATTTCGTGTTCCCAGCAGTGGTAAAGCATATACTAGTCTATTCTTTTGTGTACTAACAATGCTTGGTTGGTGGTTAGGAAGGGCAAGGTCTCTGATGGAGCCCCTGACAGGCGAACTTCTTGTGCATGTCGGGAGAAAATCGGTATTGCAACGCATTTCATCTCTGGGAAGGGCAGAGGGATGCAGGCTCCCTGAGGCACTAGACAGAGTAGAGGGGATACAAGAGCGGTGCTAGGGGGTTTGAGACTACCTGGTGAGTCCGGGGGCCCACGGGGCTGAGACCAGAGCCGTGACAACTGGTGTTCTGAAGGTGAACAGCCATTGGGATGAGGAAAGAAGTGAGATCCAAACAGGTCAGAACGTGGTCAGAAAGAGGCTTGATGGGGGAAATTGGAGTGCCTAGGGCCCATGGGATCCCATGTCAGCTTACCAACTCCTATGTAGCCTTTTGCCGTTTCCAGGTCCTCCTTGGGGGAGGTCAGGGTAAGCGAGTGGGTATTGGCATTTGCAGGGCCTGGTCATCACTCAGAGCCTTGAGGTGAGCAGGTCACAAAAATGAATACAGCATCCCTTCACGTGCTGCACAGGAGATAAAAACACTCTTTTGGTATTTATGTTTCTGCTCAAGTTGATCATTTAAGAGATAAATTTCCTGTAATTTTCTAAAAAAAAAATGAGCAAGGGGAATTTTTTTTATTGTTACATCAGAACTCTGAGGGGCGGGAAATAAAGATTAGGCTTAAGGAGAAAAAATATGTAGGTAAGGAAGGACCGTGGTGGCGCAGAGGTGAAGCACTTGGCTGCTAGCAGAAGGTCTGTGTGGGCGCTCACCAGCCTACAGATCACAGCGTGGGCGACCCCACAGGGCAGCTCTGCTCTCGCACAGAGGATCGCTTGGGATTGGACTCACCCAAAAGGTGATGGGTGTGTGTCTACGTGGGTGTGTGTGCGCGCGCATACAAGAAAGAGGAGACGTTGTACGTGGACTAAGTGCAAACAAAAGATGTCAACATAACCCTAACAGTGATACTAACGCCATCCTCTTCGCGGACTTCAGGTAACGATTAGTACCAACGTTAAGGATGAGGACAGGGGGGAAAGCAAGTTAAGGTGACCTGACATCCCGCTCTTGGCGGGACAGTCCTGATTTTTAACATTTGTCCCGCGTCCCACAGCATTTTTTAAAATTCCTGATTTTTGGAAGGAATGCATGACAAGCTAGGGAGCGGCGGGAGAACGGGAAGGGAATATATGGTTTTCGGCTACCACGTGGCTATTTCGCCAAATATGAGTTTTTTAAAAATTATTTTTGTTAATTTTATAACGTTAAACTTTACTAGTAACAAATAATTGTTGAGAACTGATTATCGAGAACTGCTTATCCAAGTTCGCATTGTTGATCAGTTGTTAGAATTCAACCACCATTGTTTGGCCTTAATGGACAATGGCATTTTGGGGCATTGACAACGACGAAAACATTTTGTAACTGTCTCTCGGAAGATGCACATCGTACTGCGTGCTAGTGCTGGTTAAACAAGTGATGGCAACAAATCAGCTGCTCGGATCATTTAGGTTATTTATTTTTAATCAAGAACAAACCCTCCACCCTCTACCCCACCCCCAGTCAATGGTGTCCGGCTTTACCAATGTTAAAATCCGGTCACCTTAAGTTAGGCTGTGAAAAAAATAAAACCATTTTCCCAATTTTCATGTTGATGCTCTTTCCAATATCAAACCAGCATCCAATGTACCGCCAGCCAAGTGACACCAAGTCGACTCCGATTCATAGTTAGCCTAGTGGAGAGACTCGAACTGCTCTTTGGGGTTTCTGAGCCTGTCAGTATCCATGGAAACGGACCTGCTCGTCATTCTCCTGGGGGACAGCTGGGTCTAAGCCACCGATTTCCCATAGCAGCCGAGTACTTAGCCCTCGGTGCCACCAGGGCTTCTGTGATTCTTACCGTAATAACTAGCATAACGGCTAAAGGAGTTTAACACAAGAACCCACGTTAGCAAAAGGACTATTTAAAAACTTTTTTTTTTACTGATAAATGCATACATTTGGATAAATGTATAAACAGGCAAACAAAAAAAAACTCCCTGCTGTGTGTCAATTCTAACTCATAGCAACCCTCTAGGACAAGGTAGAACTGCCCTTGGTGTCCAAGACTGTAAACCTTTTTCGTTTTTTTAGCTTTTTAAAAAAATCATTAGGGGCTCATCTAACTTTTCACAACCATACATACATCATTTGTGTCTAGCAAATATATGTTGCCATCACCATTCTCAAAACACCTGCTTTCTACTTGGGCCCTTGGTATCAGCTCCTCATTTTACCCACCCCT
Source organism: Tenrec ecaudatus (assembly GCF_050624435.1). Lineage (NCBI taxonomy): Eukaryota > Metazoa > Chordata > Mammalia > Afrosoricida > Tenrecidae > Tenrec > Tenrec ecaudatus. Next base: position 23,707,555 of record NC_134539.1, on the reverse strand, counting down.
CCTTCATCCCCCCTCCCCCTGAACCCTTGATAATTTATAAATTATTATTATGTTGTCATATCTCACACCATCCGACGTCTCCCTCACCCACTTCTCCGCTGTCAGTCCCCCAGGGAGGAGGTTAGATGTAAACCTGGCCAGCTGTTCTCCCTCTCCCTCTCTCCCTCCCCCTCCCTCCTCCCTCCCGATAAGACTGTACCTCTTACAGGAGTAGAGACCCTCGTCTTTCTCCTGAAGGTGAATTCATACACTTGGATAAAGTCAACCTTTCCACCTCATTTATATTAGTGTCTTCAATCTGTATGAAGAGTGGTTAGCAATTCCAATACAAAAAAGCTTAGCATAGAAAAAATATACAGCACAAGGAGGATTATGGTCCAAAGAATCATATAATCAGCAAAGCTCTAGATTAATTTTTCCTATGACACTTAAATAAAACCGAGATATAATCTTTCATATTACTGACAAATAATAATGGATATCTTTTTTAAACAATAAAGCCAACTAAAATGTTAGAAAGGCTGTAATTGTGGGGTAACGTTTTAAACCCTGTATGTGTATTAATTCGCCCATTACCACCCTCAATAATTTCACAACACAGAACCTGTTAACATTGCCATTTAATGAATGTTGTTAGTTGCCTAGGAGTGTATCCTGACTCAGAAGTTGAAATACCAAGATATAGGTCTTATTCTTATCACTCTTTTACAGACAAGGAAATAAAGATTACACAGCCAATACATGGAAAAGGACAGATTGTAGTCTGATAATAATGGCCTAACAAATCTCTAAATGACTGTATAATCTATGGCCTATCTCAATCAACATTTACTTCAGAAATCTCATTAACACTTGGTTTTTCCGAGCAATCTATTTCTTCTGGAGAAAAGAATAAGCAGACCTTACCCATTGCCTTTGGAAATTTTCGCAGGCCAGAATCAACAAGATCTGAGCTAATGAAGTATCACTGCATTTTGAAATCAACACCTGAAGCCCTGGCTGCAGTAGAGCATATAACAGAACAGATCACAGCTGGCAGCACACCGGATTATTGTCATAAAACAGTTCAAGGCAGAAATATTCTTGCCAACAGAAAAATGTGATTTTTTCAAGTTGATGTAAGAAACTCTTTTTACATTCCACCAAATAATCTATTTGAAAGAGCTTTTTATTTGCATTGCCATGGCTAACAAATGATGACATCCTTAATCAAATTTCGAACAAAGTCCAAGGGCAATGGAACACCTTCTGAAAATGGGAGTACTTGCAAGGCTGAGAAACCAGCCGTGAATTGTCCCTGACTGGCCGGCGTAGTGTTTGAGTTAGAATAAAATTATATTCTTTGGCAAAAGTTCAGGAAATAAATTGTACAGAACTCCTTGCATCATGTCTAGTTTTGAGGTAAATTAAAGGTTGCAGAATTTAATAGCCTTCATACCACACTTCTTAGAATAGTGGCCTTTTAGTAGGAGCATCCTGACTATTGCTTTGGGTTTCAAACCATTAACCAGTGAAAAAGTAGCAAGCACCAATTATTTATTCACCATGACTCAGTCCTATTGGCATTACAAAAAAAAAACAACAAACAAAAACATGATTGCTTCTCACAAATAGCTCATCTCACCCATAAAAATACTCGCCTGCATGACTGAAGAGCCTGGATTTCACTTGGTATCCGGCCTCCATATTTTGTCTTTGCTTGTAAAGCACGTGGACTGCTTCCACGCATACACTTACTATTCCATTTTCTATCTTGATTTGTTTGTATTTTATTCGTTAACCAGTCTTAAGACACAGATGGAAGACACTGACATAAATGAAATGCAATATTTGTTTGGAAAAAAATGTTTTTTATCCTGAGCAATCAGTCACTAAAAATTTCAAAGTGAAAATAACACATAGGTTAAATAATGAACATCACCATTTCAATGACAATGTAACATACCAGTGTTTTTTTCCTGCTAATTCTAGACAACTTCAAAATAAAGAATGCATTTATCTGCCAATATATATCTTTCCCAAAAAGTATAATGTGTTTTGTGTAATAACTTTGAGCACCACCAACCTAAAGACACAAAGGTATGTTTTATGTTCATCTATTTTATCTAGGGACTGGTGGATAGTAAGTTTGGAAAAATAAATATTAGTGGGAAATGAATAAAGATAAGAATATGGAAACATAACTAATGATGCTTAGGTGAAATATTTAAATATTGAAAATTTTCTGACCCTGGCACAAAGTGATGGAACTTTTTCTCCACCCCACTGCCACCTAATGTAAATCTCGTTCTTGGTGTCAGCCTGTTGGATGACCAGGAACTCCTATGTCTTTCTAGAGAACTCCGTGAGGTTAGCTAAATATTGTCATCGTCTTCTAAAGACAAAATGGGAGATGCCAAGTTATCTGGGCTTGATACGTGCATGCTGGGAAAGCCAATGTAGACTCCTCTATTTTTTGTTTCATTATGTGCAAAAAATAGAAAAATCAAACATCTTCAGAATGGTGACTTCCAAATGGTATTCCACAAGCCCTGAGAAACTATCTCCACAATCTGGAGAAATCAGAGTAAAACACTCCTGAACTTCTCACCATTACTACTACATCCAGCCATTTTAAAATAAGCAATATATGTTTGTTTATCTAATATGTTTATTTTGATACATGCCTGTCCTGATAATGAACTATGCAGTATTCCTGTGTTCTGTGTAAACAACTGCCTCTTGACCTTAGCACAGGTTCCAAATAAAAACACATAAATGCTCGGGGGGGCGGGGTGGGGGATAAATAAGTAAATAAATGGTCTGGGCCTCTTATTCTTCATAAGGTTAAGCAGGCTGCATTGTTAAAAGCCTGCAGTAAGCAGCTGACACAACCTTGCTTGCTAAAAGTGAGGAATACTTGAGCCACATGGTGATGAAGATCAAGGATGGAAGTCTTCATTTTGGATTACAACTTAATGTCAAGAAAATCAAAATCCTCACAACTGGACCAGTAGGTAATGGGTCCAGGTAAGGCATTATCATAATAAATGGAGAAAAGATGGCAATTGTCCAGAAGTCTGCCTTGCTTGCATCCACAATCAACACTCATGGGCGCAGCCCTCAAGACCAAAGGACCTTTGCATCGGGTAAGTGCTGCACGAGAGACATTTGACGTGTTGAAGAGCAAAGATGTCATTTTGAGGACTAAGAAGCACCTGATTCAAGCCATGGTATTTTCAATGGCCGCATATGCATGTGACCATTGGACATTGAATAAGGAAGACTGATTAAGAGTCAATACACTTGAACTAGAGTACTGGCAAGGAATATAGAAATTGCCATGGACTGCCAAAAGAACATGTAAATCTCTCTTAGAAGGACATCCAGATTGCTCCTTCGAGGCCAAAATAGAGACAATTCTTCTCCCCTACTGTGGACATGTTGTCCAGAAGACCAGTCCCTGGTAAAGTAGAGGAGCAGGGGACTGTGGAAGGCTCTCCAAGAGGTGGATCAGCACAATGGCTGTAACAATGGGCTGACACATAAGAACAATTGTGAGGCTGGCGCAGGGCTTGGCAATGTTCCTTGTGTGGTTCAGAGGGTCCCTCTGTGACACAACCAACTTGGTTACCCTAACAGCAATAACAATATCCTAATAATTTAAATACAATTGCCTTCAGGAAAGTATGGGCTTTGGGAGTTTTGAGATTAGTTCCTAAAGCCATTCAGTACACATTCCAGTGTCCTTGCTATTAGGTGCCATTGAGTCAGTCCTGTGCCATCCTCACAATTGTTCTGTTTCAACTCATTGTCATACCTACTGTGTGCATCGTCTTGAGCCCATTTTGCAACCATTCTGTCAATCCTTCTTCTGATGGACTTCCTCCCCTTTCCTCTCTTCCTTTTTATCAAGTGTGGTAGTTACATATTTTCATGCCAATTTGACAAATAAGTCTAGGGGTGAGTCTAGCTTGATGATGCCTCATTGTGCACAAGGCTTTCTCATGAGGATTCTGGGAACTTCCTGCCTTCATCTTCCTGTTGACAAGCCACACAAAGACTTGCTGAGACCTTCAAAAGCCCCTATTTCTGCTCCACCTTTCTGTGAGAAGCCACACTCAGAGAGCTGGAAGACCATATGGAGTCCCACACCAGCACTGAGGTACTTCTACCAGCATTGGATCCACAAGACTTTTCACCCACTGGCCTGTGATCTTCGCTCATTTGGCATCATGGCATGTGCTGTGTGAGTCTGAAAAGGAATGTATAAACTAGTATAGGACATATGGGCTAATATTGCACTGATGGACTTGATGAGAACTGGGCTGGGATGTTTCCTTAATATAGAATTAGTGTTCCATATAAAGCTCCTTCTTATATGTAAATAAATGCCCCTGGATTTGTTTCTCTAGTTAGCACAGTTCAATACATCAAGCATGATGTCTTTTTTCAGGGACTGGTCTATTCTGATAATGTATCCAAAGTACATGAGGCAAAGTTACACCATCCTCACCACTAAGGATCCTGCTACCTTCACCTCTTCAAGATTTTTGGAAATCCATGGTACTTTCAATATTCCATGCCAGCACCATAATTCAAATGCATCAATTCTTCCTTAGTTTTCCTTATTCAATGTCCAACTTTCACATGCATATGAGGCAATTGAAAATGCCAAGGCTTAGGTCATGTGTGCCTTAGTCCTCAAAATGACATTCTTGTTCTTCAACAGGTCAGGGAAACCTTGTGCACAATGTAATGTATCCTTTAGTCTTTACTGCTGCCTCCATGAGCATAGATTATGGATCTAAGACAAAGTCCCTGACAACTCCAATCTTTGTTGCATTTATCATGACATTCCTGTTGGTCCAGTTGTGAGGATTTTAGTTTTCTGTTCATAATTAATATGTATTGAATTTAACTCTCAAAAAGAAATGTGGAAATCCTAGGGTCCTACATTAAGTACTGGGATTCTAACTACAGACATTTCTAAGGAGATGCACACCTGTCAGCTTCTCAAAGAGGAAGAGGAGCTTGCTGCTCCCATCCAGATTTAAACTCCCTGAAACTATCAGGCAGTTCGAGTTTGTACTTCAAGGTGGCTATGTGTTGGGATCAACTGGAGGTAAGGGACTTTTTTGTTTGATTTTAATTAATATTTTTACGTGTATATTGTCTGTTTTGGAACTAAAGATTTACTTTGGTTATTGTATTGCGGACATCCCAGAACAGAATGCATTATGCATCGAATCATTTCTGAATGGTTTCTTATAGATTTCTTATAGGATGCCTTCAAAAAAAACTCAATCAAAATGAAGCTTCGGAGGGAATCTTTTGGGTTAGTTAAATTCAAGGCAAGGAGGTTAGCTCAAAGATTGTGTGAATGTTTGCGCAGATTCCAAAGAGGTAATCATGACAGAGTGACACAGGCAGTCATGAGGGCTTAGTAAGAAGAACTTTAAAGTAAATGTGAAACTGTAGTGGTGAGATACAGGCCAGGGAATTGGGGTCAAGGAATTTTTTTCCCTATCAAAACAGAGCACCTGCTCATTCATTGAGCATAATAAGGGCTCTCCTACAAGGGCTGTCTGTAGAAAACCTGGCCCAACACAAAACCAAACTTGCGATCAATGTTGACTCATTGTGACTGCTTGTGGGTTTCTGAGACTGTAAGTGTTTACAGGAGTACAAAGCCAAGTCTTTCTCCTGCAGTGCTGCTGCTGGTTTCAAACTGCCCACCTGGTGGTTCGTAGCCCAAACACATAACCACTACAACACTGGGCTCCAAACAAGCACAGAACTAATAATTGAAAATGATATACATGGTCTCGCCTAAATCTATTATTGTTCTATGCCTTGAGTAGAAGTATCAAATGAAATCTAATTTGCTGACTAGAAATTAATAAATAAGGTAATATTTACCATAGCTGAAATCTAATGTTTAGTTTTATTAATTGAAATAATATTTAATAATGGAAGGTAAAATTATGTCTAGGAGTCATAGTCATTTTAGTACTAAGTGCCTAAATTCTAATCACTTCGAAACATAAAGATCATAAAGCATGATACATGCTTTTCTTTTTTTTTATTAGGGGCTCATACAACTCTTATCACAATCCACACATATACATACATCAATTGTATAAAGCACATCGTACATTCTTTGCCCTAATCACTCTCAAAGCATTTGCTCTCCACTTAAGCCCTCTGCATCAGGTCTTCTTTTTTGTTCCCCTCCCTCCCCGCTCCCCCCTCCCTCATGAGCCCTTGATAATCCACAGATTGTTATTTTGTCATATCTTGCCCTATCCAGAGTCTCCCTTCCCCCCCTTCTCTGCCGTCCATCTCCCAGGGAGGGGTCACATGTGGATCCTTGTAATCGGTTCCCCCTTTCCAACCCACTCACCCTCCACTCTCCCAGCATTGCCCCTCACACTCCTGGTCCTGAAGGTATCGTCCACCCTGGATTCCCTGTGCCTCCAGCTCCCATATGCACCAGTGTATGACCTCTGCCCTATCCAGTCCTGCAAGGTAGAATTCGGATCATGGTAGTTGTGGGGAGGAAGCATCCAGGATCTGGGGAAAGCTGTGTTCTTCATCGGTACTACATCGCACCCTGACTGACCCATCTCCTCTCCTAAACCCCTCTGTGAGGGGATCTCCAGTGGTCGACACTTGGGCCTCAGGTCTCCACTCTGCACTTCTCCCTTCTTTTCTATGCCAAAAATAACTTGAATACCTATGAAAATCAAAAATCACAACCATTGGAGAATGTAATTTTCTATGTGATACAGATTTCAAGATATTTTAAACTCTCAGCATGTAAAGCTTTCTATTTTAATAATATTAAATATTTGAATGTACTTAATATGCACTGCATTACTCTATGCATTATTAATTGGGGGGTAATGAATGGCATTTAAAAAATATTAGCAATTTGTAGTTCAATAGCCAGTAAGGTAGGAGTAGGTCCTATTTTCTAAGAATGGTAAAGTAGGCTAAAGAAAAGTTTCATGTATTGGCTTACTCTTGCATTCAATCTGAAGAAATGTGTATTAATTAATTCTCAACACATTATTGATCATTGAAATGGAAGGAACCAGTTTTTTCAGCCCTATCTTGTCCCTGGTTCCCCAGAAAACCGAATCTGAGACAAAGGTTTATATGTGAATAATTTGTTTAGGAATGTAATTCTAGGTAAAAGTGAGAGACCAGGGAAATAAAGAAAGAGAGTCAATATCAGAATTTGTTTCATTGTTATTCAATTGTACAGTACACTGTTCATGCAATCCCTCAGTTGTCAGCAGAAAGACAAAAGAAATAAGGATAGGGAACATCTGTCCATAAGACGAAAGACGAAGCATTAAATGACCTGTCTCTCTCCGGCTCTCATAGGTGATCCTGATTGACTGTGATATTAGAGAAGTGCTGAGCAAGGGGATTGGATGTACCATGGTCAGGCTGAGACTCCAGGGTGGAGTGGCAAAGTACTATTAAGCTTACCTGCATAAAGATGCTGGAAACCTGCCTTTACGTGTTGTTGTAGTAGTGATTAGAATAGGAAGTATGGCCAAAGAATTTAAAAGGATGCTTTGAAAGCATCCATGTTAACCATCTACCATGCAAGAAAGATATGACTTTATCAAGAGAAATTCCTATCTGTCAAGTCACCAACAGAATAGTTGCTTGAGACACAGGTTTATATTAGGAGAGGTCTATACCTGATTGGGGTAGATTTAGCACACAGTCCTTTGCTCTTGGAATTTCAGTACAGTGTTGTCTTGAATAGCACTGGTGATGTAGTGGTTACACTTTGGGCTGCTAATTGTAAGGTTCACAGTTCATTGCCACCAGCAGCCCCAAGAGAGCTCCAAAAGATTAGACTTTTGACTCCCAGGCCAAAGCCATCGTATGTTCAATGGCTTCATATGCATGTGAAAGTTGGACAGAGAATAAGGAAGACCAAAGAAGAATTGATGCATTTGAATTGTGGTGCTGGAAAAGAATATTGAAAGTACCATTGACTGCTAAAAGAACAGGTCGGACTTAGAAGAAGTCTAGACAGAGTGCTCCTTAGAGGCAAGAAAGGCAAGACTTTGTCTTTCATGTTTTTTTACATATTGTCAGGAGAGACCAGTTGCTGGAGAAGGACCTCATGCTTGGTAAAATAATAAAGGAAGTCCCTCAATGAGATGGGTGGACACAGTGGCTGTAACAATGGGTTCAAGCATAGGAACAATGGTGAGAATGGTGCAGGACCAGGCAGTGCTTCATTCTGTGATGCATAAGGTCCCTATGGGTTGGATCAGACTCAATGGCACCTGACAACAACAACATCAGCAAAGAATTACAGTCTCAGAAACTCACAATAGCAGTTCTACCTGCCCCATGCAGTTGCCATGAGTTGGGATTGACTGGGTAGCGGTGAATTTGGTTTGGGGTTTGGGTTATTGACTTGAATGCTTTTCAGTAGGATAAATCTTGTTCCCTAAGCTTTAACAAAACAAAACCTAAAATGACTTTGTTAATCATTACATTTAGCTTGAATTTCTTTCCAAATCTTAATTTATTAAATGGTCTTGCATCTCATTGAAACTCTTTTCTGTGCTGTTAATTTACATCAACATATTTTCTAGAGAAAAGGCTATGCCAATTTTGTTTCCAAGTCACTCAGGAGCTTACAGCAAAGTAAAAACTAACCCTTCCAAGAGGAGAAAAAGAAAGGAAAAGAAAAACAAAACCAAATCATAATCCCAAATGCCTTTGTTCCATTATTAATATAAACAAAAGCATATTTAATCTGCTCTCAAGTGTAAATAATACCAAAAGCATATTCACAGTTCACAAATGCAATTTGTGAAACAATTTCACAATAAAGGAGGGAAACCAGTTTATCATAACATGTTTCATATTTCAAAAAGAATAAGTTGCTATAATTTTAAGAAAGGCAATTCAGACAACTTAAGTTATAAGGAAGAAATGAAATGAGGTCAATGCTCCAAGAAAATAAAATAAAAGGAGCCTTATTTAATCTACTTTATAGCTTCTAAAAAATCTAGGAGAATTCTAATTGAACATTTCTCCTCTCTTCTCATTTAAAGGACAGAAAATATCTTCAATGGAAAGAATGCACATATTCATAATATCTCAAGAGAAACAAAAAAAAATAAATTCATTAATAGCTAAACTTTTGTTACTATAATGAGAATGGGTAGCTGAAAGGAACAATTACTAGCATGTTTTCAGTTGGAATTCAGCAGATTTTACTGACCACCAATTCCAATTCTTTGATATTTTGGTGGGCTGCTCTGTCTTAAATAAAACTTTGTCAGTAAAATATCTCTGGTGCCCCTCCCTCATTTGGTATTCTTGCATCCTTGCAAGTCTTCTTTAATACGGGAGAAGCCAACCTCCCTTTGCCTAGCTAAGGCCTGTCTCCCCATGCAGCTCCAAGCCATTAGAACTTTCTTTTATGTGATCCTCTAGGGTAATTAATGATAAAATAAGAAGTAATGGGTTAAATGTGGCCACAAATTCTTTTAGACTTCTCCCACTGAGAGAGGTTGTCTCACTTCACCTCAAATTTGGGTTGGCTTTTGACTGTTTTCACTAGTCATTGCCTAGCCTTTATATGCCTTCCCTTTAAGACAGTGGTTCTTAACCTTCCTAATGCCGTGACCCTTTAATACAGCTCCTAAGGGTCATTTGGCCCCCAAAGGGTTCGCGACCCACAGAGAGAGGACCGTTGCTTTCAGAGGTTTGCCAATTTCTGCCTTGCTGTGAGAGTTCTGATGCCCCACAACAATATGTTCAAACATGTGGCTGGGAAGACTGCAAGGAGAGGCCCCGAGACTCGATGGAGAGAAAACATGCCTCGCTTTCCCCATTGAGATGCCAAACATTAAATGAAGCTATCTTACATCCTCCTAATGCGACAATCCCTCAGTAAATGGCACCAAGTTACCTGTGGTAGTTTGATTTATGTCAACTTGAACTTGTAGGAGAGTGTAGGAGGGGAGTTCAACCTCTCAATCAGGTCCCTAATGTTGTACAGTGGCACCTGTCGGCACCCTGCCACCTTTCCACTGATCTTGGGTCCATGTGACTTGACATCTACCAACCTGTGATCTTCCAGCATCTTGCTGCACCTTCTGCATCATCGACCTGCAGCTATCTGAGTCTTACATGGGTTCCAGCAAGTGTTGAGCCCATACCCTTAAGTTGGACTTGGCTGAAAGGCCTCTTGATGTACTATTATTGCTAGATATAAAGCTTTCTGTGTGTGTCTGTGTGTGTGTGCGTGTAGTATGAACGAGCTTTATATAAAGAGTAACTGTACATTAAGAAAGCATCCCAGACCAGTCTGGATCAGTCCGTAAGTCTGACATTAGCCCATATGTCTGACACCAATCTATAAAATCCTCTTCAGACTCACAAAACACATGCAATGATGTCGAATGCAGCATGATCAAAGGTCAGTTCGTAGGAAATCTTGTGGATCCAGTGGCATTGTAAGCCTCTCAATGCTGGCTGGCAGAGATCTCCACATGGCTCCTCCAGCTCAGGGCATGAGGGTAGTTCCATGTATTTTGTTAGCTGCAATGTTTCCCAGGAAGTGAGCAGAGAGAGCGTGTGTCTCCCACCTCCAAGGAGGAATACCCCAATTCCCAGAATCCACAGAAGAAGGCCATGCTCACACAGAGGCCTCATTGGCTATGACCTGATTGACCGGCTAGACCCCACCCCTTCACTTTTTTTTTAAGCTCTTTCTTATACAGACATTAGTGTCACTGATTTATTTATTTCTCTAGACAACCCAGCCAAAGAGATGACCCTACTCAATGCCAGATGATCTGTTTGAATTGATGACCCACATTCATACAATGGCAGTTGTTTAACACATGGTTGTTGTTGTTGTTGTTGTTAGGTGCTGTTTAGTCAGTTCTTATTCACTGAGACCATGTGTATTTAGTGACTGAAGGATATCATGTGAGCTTTTGTTATTCAGCAATAGATAACTCAAATAGTAATGGAGTCATTGTTCCCCAATCCAAATCCAGCTATTTCAGCACAGCATAGGAAAGTTGTATTGTTTATTTTATATATGAATTACTTAATTTCCTTCATAGGACATTCTGAATTAATGAGTCTGGAGTGGAGCCAGAAATGCACATATCATACAATATCTTCTGAAATGAAACATTGTCAAAATCTTCTCTCAAACCGAATTGAAAGTTACCTATTTTCTGCTTGTACATTGGAATCATAAGGACTTATCCATATCACAAAGCAAAATCTGTGGTAGATTTAGAAATGCTTCCCCGATGGTAGTGGATCAAGTTTGATGGGTTAGACGGCTCCTGTGAACTCGACAGCAGGAATTCATGAACCCGTCCATTCTCTGTTCTTCATCGGAAGTAACACATTGCATACTTGATTCTTTGGGATCCAAGTTTGAACTGCGAGTCTTAGTTCAAAACATGGGAGCCAGAAGCCACCTATTGTTGGGAAGAATTCATTATGCTCCCTCATGTCACTGACAATTGATCAGTCGGGAATCTTTCATGTGGTCAGGACGGTCAGGTTTAATCAGCTTTAGCCAGGGTATGAGAGTATGTGAATCACAAAATGACCATCTATGGTGGTGGTTTCTATGGGCAGAGAATCCCTAAGAAGATATTTTAAAACTATCACGCTGAAATACATGTGTTTATTTGGCATAAGAAACATGTCATATCTGAAACGCTCCATCAGTTACCCACACTTCTAAATCTGCTCATTTTCAGTAGTAATTATCATAGTCCAATGTGACAGTAACTACACAAGTTATATTAATAAGAGGGTCTGATGAAAGAACTGTTCCTAAGGTCTATGCAAAATACCTCTGAAAAGGCAAAAAGTGAACACTGAGGCACCAGAGAGGTAGTATTGGTAACTACCGCCCCCTAAGGCTGATGGAACGAATGAACAGAAAAGAATCATTAAAATAATCTCGTGTGACTCTGTCGAGCTGGAGCCTTACAAGGCTGGGACCAGATTTATACAAGTAAGGGTTGTAGTTGTGCTGCTGTTGATACCACAGAGCTCAGAAGAGGGAATCTATGGGGTTAAGAGTCAGATCTCCCACTTTTTAGAAAATCATTTTATTAGGGGCTTATACAACTCTTATCACAATCCAAACATACATACATACATCAATTTTGTAAACCACATTTGTACATTCATTTCCCTCATCATTCTAAAAACATTTGCTCTCCACTTAATCCCTTGACATCAGTTCCTCAGTTTTTCCCCTCCCTGCCCACTGCCCCCTCCCTCAAGAACCCTTGATAATTAACAAATTATTATTTTGTCAAGATCTCACCCTCTTATCAAGCTATCAGACTGTTATGGGCACCAACTATCAAGTGCTGATGTTTCTGAGTTAACCGGATGAGGTTGATTCTGAGATTGTTTAAAAAGATGAAAACTATACCATACTATTGTCTCCAAAATAAACCCGTACTCTTGGAATGAAGAGGTATTGTTAAGGGCACAGGAATAGGAAATAAGTTTTGTCTTCCTTCTTCAGCTTTCCACCCCAGCCCCAGCCCCACTCCAGCCCTGGCCACAGAGAGAGCCCACGAGGAAGATCTATGGCAAAAAGGAGTGTTGGCAGAATGAAGGTCAATGTCACAGAGTCATGTAGAAGGGAGGGGCTGAAGTTGAGAAAAGATAGCTCAAACCACAGCAAATAAGGTTAACTATCACTAGTTCTTTTAACAACTTCCAAAGGTTTCTGGGACTTTCACATCTCTGGTCATTTTCTTCTGAATTTGCTCTACTTTGTTTCCTGCAGTAAAAAGCAGGGAAGCCATAGCTGACCTCCTTGTGCTTACCTCTTACCAAGAAACAGAGCTCAGACACACTTCCACACTCCCTCTTTCTTTACCTACTCGATTCCTCCCATAGAACCCGACTTCCATGCTACATTCAGTAACTTGCTGTAGTTGCCACACAGAACTCATGGACAAGAATCACAATTATGGAGGTGTATTAAGAAAATGATATCATTCCCAAAAGTCAGGATCCGTGCAACAGTCATTGGTCCGCAACAACGCCTCTACCTAGCTAGCAACCAAGTATCTGGTCTTCAGCCGCACATCCATGTAATCCATGGCCTCTGCCTTCATGGGCCAGGAAGCCCACCTGTTACTCCATCTCATAGTCCTGTAGTCTCCATGCTGCCCCTCTTGCTGTGACCCATAGTCTCCAAGCCACAGTCTGGTGCTTCCAGGTTGGGCCTCTGCTGCTTCAGGCAGAGATCTAGAATGTACTCCTCTGATGATCCTTTCTCTCTGCTTCTGCTTCTGAAAGGGCTCTTACAGCTGGGAGGGATTGTCATTAAAGTTGACCAATCCCTCTATTTTGAAATTGCACATGTTCAATTTACATGTTGTTGTCGTTCTGTTCTGACCCATGGCAACCCTATGTACACAGAATGAAATCCTGCCGAGTCCTGTGCCAGCCTCACACCTGTTCTTAGGCTTGAGCCCATTTGTTGCAGCCACTGTGTCAGTCCATTTGCTTAGGGCCTCTCTCTCGCTGCCCTTCTATGTTATCAAGCATGCTGTTTGTCCAGGGACTGGTATCTCCCAACAACATGTCTAAAGTGTGTCACACAAGAATTGCTATCCCTGCATTCTGGCTCTACTTCATCCAAGACAGATCTGTCTGTTCTTCTGGCAGCCAGCCCATGACACTCTCAATATGGCTCTCTATGGCCTTGACTCAAAAGCATCCACTCTCCTTCGGTCTTCCCAATTGAAAGTCCAACTTTCACATGCATATGAAGCAAGTGAAGCCACCATGGCTTGGGTCAGATTCACCTCAGTCTTCAAAGTAACATCTCTGCTTTTCAAGACTTTAAAGAGGACTTGTGCAGCAGATTTACCCAATGCAATGCAGTATTTGATCTTCTGACTGCTGCTTCAAGATCATTGATTGTGGATTCAACTAAAATGAAATCCTTGAATATGTCAATCTTTTCCCCCGAGTATCGTGATGCTACCCATGGATCCAGTTATGAGGATTTTTGTTTCCTTTGCATTGACTTGTAATCCACACTGAAGGCTGCAATCCTATATCTTCAGCAGAAGATGCTTCAGATCCTCCTCGCTTTCAGCAAGCAAGGTTGTGTCATCTGCATATCCCAGCTTCATAAGTCTTCCTCCAATACTAAGGCCCCATTATGTTCATGTGATCCAACTTCTCTTATTATTGAATAAGTATGGTGAGAGGATGCAACATGGACTCACATGTTTCCTGATTTTAAACCATTCCATATGTCTTTGTTCTGTTCACATAATTGTCTCTTGACCATGCATAGGTTCCACATGAGAACAATTAGGTGTTCTAAAATTTCCATTCTTCTCAAGGTTATCCATAGTTTGTTATTATTCACATAGTCAATGCTTTTGCATAGCCAGTAAGACACAAATAAACATCTTTCTGGTATTCTCTGTTTCCAACCGAGATCCATCTGGCATCAGCAATGGTATCTTTTGTTCCATGTTTTCTTCTGAATGTAGCCGGGAGCTCTGGCAGCTCCTTAGCAATGTACTGCTTCAACCATTGGTGGATGACCTCTACAAAATTTTACTTGCATGTGATATTAATGATATTTCTCTATAAGTTAAGCATTCTGTTGGGTCACTTTTTGGAATGGGTCCAACTATGGATCACTTTCTAACCAGTTGGCCATGTAGCTGACTCCAAATTTCCTGGCATAGACAAGCGAGTACTTCCAGTGGTACATCAGCTTGTTGAAACATTTCAATTAATATTACACCAACTCACGGAGTCTTATTTTTGGCTAATACTTTCAGTGCAGCTTGGACTTCTTCCTTCAGTACCATTGGTTCTTGCTTATATGGTACCTCCTGAAATTGTGGACAGTCGACTTTTTTATAGTTTTTTTTTGGAGGGGGGGGGTTGGGTAATGTTGGTTCAGTGATTCAATGTATTCTTTCCATCTTCTTTTGATGTTACCTGCATCATTAATTATTTTGCACCAAGATTTTTCAATATTGCAATCAAGGTTTTAATTTTTTGTTGAGTTCTTTCAATTTCCCAGAATGCTGAGTGTGTTCTTCGTTTTTGGTTTTCTGACCATTTCATTATAATATTTTGCTTTGCCTTCTCAAGTTACTCTTTGAAATTTTTTTCTCAACTCTCTGATTTCATCATATCTTCCATTTCCTTAGCTACTGTAAAAATGTATAGAAAATTCCAGAGTCTCTTCTCACATCAACTTTGGTCTTTTCTTCCTTTGCTGTGTTTGTAATGATCTTTGTTTTCTTCATGAATAATGTCCTTGGTGTCCGCCCATAGCTCATCGGGGCTTCTGTCACTACTGCTCAATGAATCACATCTGCGCTTGAGATGTCCTGACATTCAACTGGCATAGCCTCAAGGTTTTATTCTGACTCTCTGAACTTGCTTTAATTTTCCTCAGCTTCACCCTGACCTTAGAGATGAGTACTTGGTGTTCAGCCCCCGATCTGGGTCTAGCTCCTGAGACTGAGCTGCTCCACGTTTCTTCTCACAGATGGAGTCATTCTAATTTCTATGTAGTCCACCTGGAGAATTTCATGTGTCTAGTCAATGTCTGTGTTGCTGAATAAAGGTATTTTTATGAACAATTCATTGGTCTTAAAAATGTCTATCATGAGATCTCCAGCTTAGTTTCTTTCACCAATACCATATTTTCCAACAACTGTTCTTTTCTTTCCCCCTCCAACTTTTGCACTCCAGTTGCCAATAATCATTAATGCAGCCTAAGCGCATGTTTGAAAGATTTCAGACTGAAGAACTTGGCAAAATTCTGCAATCTCATCATCACTAGCTTTACGGTTGGTACACGCATTTAAATAAACTTGTATTGACTGGGTTTCCTTAAAGGTAGATATAGGCTTCTCACCGGCAGGACTGTACTTCAAGTTAGACAGTGAATGCAATGGCATTCCTCTTGACCGTGTCATTCCCAGCTTAATGCACCATCGGACATTCTGACTCCAAATGGCAAATACCAGTTCATTTCACCTCACTAACACCTACAATAACAGTCTTTATGCTATGTACACAGTCACCATCTCCTTTCCTGCGGGTTATAAAGAAATGGGCAGAAGAGGCATATCAAGACACTTCATTCTACCATAGTCCATATCATGTGTAAAATGCAGTGCTCACAACCGAGCAACATGCTCTGTGTATTATAAGGTTAGTACAGAAAGCAATAAAAACCATCACTGTATTTGTTTAGGTCATTATATCCTAACAGAAAAAATTTAGGCAACTATGCCTAAACTTATTTGATCTTGAGGACCTGATTTTTGTTTGTTTGCTTGGATTCGGGGGGGGGGGGGCACATTGCATATGAATTGTTACTATACTCAAACTAAAATCCATCAAGTCGGTTTTAACTTATTGCTAGCCTGCAAGACAGAGTAGATCTGCTACTTCAGGTTTCTGTGACTTTAAATCTTTCTTTTTTTAACTTAAGACATTTTTATTAGTAGAGTGGAACATATTTTGCCTAACTATAAGTTTATCCCTATATATATAGCTTTGATAGGAGCACACAGCTTAATCTATCACCCTCAGAGTAGCTGGTGGGGTCAAACCATTGACCTTGTGGTTAACACAACCAGAGCTCTGTACTGCTGTTATACTGGATATCGGCTTATCTTTGCTTAAGGGGTTGGATCTTTAAACTCTAGTGCTTAATATAATTATTTATATACATTTTCCTCTTTTTTAAAAAATAATTTTCATCAACTCAATCTCTTTAGAGCAGCCTAATACTTATCTACTCTAGACTAATTTTTCTACGGTGCTTGATGATAAAAAGAGGCAAATTCCTTGTCATCGACATGTCTTATTTCCTTTTTTAATGAAGAGGAACTATCCTTTCCTTTGTATTTCTAACTTCTGAACTCTACTGATATATATCTATAGATATCCCAAATCTTGCTGCCATTCTGTTACTGCACTGTACTGGCTAGATGGCCTTACCCCAACATTGCATGACCCTCTACACCTCCAGGGTTCCCTACATATCTTTTTTTTCCCCTACATATCTTATAGCTACTGTTCAAAAACATTTTCTATCACTCAATAAAGGGGACAAGGAGAATTATAACCAGGATGATAAGAGCCAGTTACATTTAGTAAAGTTATCAAGGGAAGTGTGACCAAGTGGTTGGTCTTTCGCCAAAGTATTTAATCAGAGGGATTTTTTGTTGTTTTTATTTAGTTGTTCTGTACATCACATATGTATAAAATGAACACTAAACAGTCTATTTTCATTGGTTTTAATAAGGTCCTGGACTATCTACAAAGAAGAGGATTCTCAAGTTCACTTGTATTTAGAAATCAGAATTTTTTAGTGTTTCAATTTATCCTTTATAGAAAATCACTTTCCTTGAATCTAATCTCAGGGCTATTTACCCTAATCATTAATAACTTTGAAAAACTCACATTCTAACCTGACAAACAGCTCTAACTAAATAATGTTGGGACTTTAACAAACGCTATCATTGAGATAAAGTCTCTATTTCAGAAAATATTAACATAGGATCATTTCTGTTATTAAATGACTGCGCATCCTTATTTGATCATTTGGTCTAAAAGCTTAAAAATAATGAATATCTTCCATGTGCGAGGATCCCTAAGGGGCAAGGGCTGAACATGGAAAGGTCTGAGGTTCAAACTCCCTAGGGGCTCTGCTGAAGGGAAGGACAGCTCATCTGCTCCTATAAAGATTACAACTTAGGAAAGCATATTTAGTAAGTCTCAGTCCTCAAGGGTTGCCTGGGAATTGCAAGTGACTCACAAGAACAACAACACCATGGATTAGGTACTGGTTTTCACACGTTTTCAGGAGAGACCAGTCCCTAGAGAAGGGCATCATGCTCGGGAAAGTATAGGGGCAGTGGAAAAGAGGAAGCTCTTTGGAAGGATGGATTGACACAGTGGTTGTGTGGATGGACTCAAACATGAGAACGATCGTGTGAATCATACAGAATTGGGGAGTGTTCATTCTGTTGTTCAGAGAGGGTTGTCATGAGTCAAAGCTGACTGGATGGCACTTAACAACAACAACAACAACAAGTGCACAATAAAAATGAGGGGTCTTACTCATAGAGATTACTTGACTCTCATTTAAATTTCTGTGAAAAATGAAAATAAGTGTTTGCATTAAATGAGAAATATTTACGGGCTAGATAAATACTTAATAATTCCATATATTTTACATAATATGGCTAAATAGAGTTAAATTTGAGTTTTGAGAAGATAAAGATATTTCCATTTGCAATTATCTAATGCTGTAAAGAGATTATGAGATGTCATCCTACCTCATTCACAAAGGAAAATGAGACTCAAACTCTATAGCAGCCCCATGCCAATTCTAATGAGACAGAAGTCAAACATGTGTTCACCTCCCAAGGCACTTTGATTCTATGCTAGGTTCTATCATCTGTTGCAATGGCCATACATAACCCACACACCATACTTCCCCTTTTGAGATTTACTAGGGTGTTAATGGGGTACAATTCAGAATCAGAAATGCTTGGGATACATTTCTTGTAGTCAAGGTCACTTCTCAGTCATGCCCACAGATGTGCTTCTGTCTGGTCTCTATCTCCTCAGCTACTTGGCCCCTTGTCTTCTGGTATAAAGGTCCTTTAACACTACCAATAAATTCCTAAAGGGAACTCCACCCCGCCAGAAACACCAGCTCCAAAGCAATCAGCTCTAGGTCTATGTGTCAGCAAACCTAGCTCCCCCAACTAAGAGCCTGGAAGCACCCCAATTCACAAGCTGCTCACCTACCATGGTTTCATGTTCTTGGTTTTAGTGCTTATCTGCTTCTATTCTGTTCCTCTCCTGGTGTCACAACCCATGTCTCCTGGATAAGGTGGTTCAGCAAAAAGGGATCTCAAGGTAAAAATAATTCACTCCATTTCTGGCTTTTCTTTTTCTTTAATGGTTCTGAGGTCCTCTGTTCCTGCTTCTAAGATGGCTCGGTTTATAACTTAAAAACAAAACCAAACCAAACAAAACAAAAAACACCCTTACTGTGATCATGTCGATGCTGACTCATAGAGACCCATGTGGGTTTTTAAATTATAACTGTTTATGGGAGCAGAAAGCCTTGTCTTTCTCTTCCAGAGTTATGGTGATTGACACTGACAACCATACAGATCGCAGCCCGATAATTAGCTCCTACACTACCAGGGATCCTGAGAAGATGGCAAACTTGATTAATCCTCCTGTTAGAATCCCATGCAGACAATTTGCGTATTTTCCTTTAGTGGGAGTCATAAAAATCATGGACAGAAGAGCCACCTCAAATAATTCGGTGTATCACAAATGTTATCTCCACATATTAAATAACAATTATCACTTTAGAAACAGAGATGGTGATGATATGCATTTTGCCCACAATGAATATAGTCTCATAAAATGAGAGATAATGTGGGATTGGCCCCTTCTTGGAGTTATCCTCCCACACACTCCTCATGAAGCCAACGTTGGCACTGTAATGTGTCCTCAAAAGGAGGCAATGGTTGCTGAGTGACTGAACCCGCCCTTTCATTCAGGAGACCTAGATTCAATTCCTAACCACCATACCAATCATACCACATGCACAGTCGTCGTCATCTGTCAGTGAAGATGTGAGCATTCCTTTCATGCTGAACAAGTTCCACTGGAGCTTTCGGACTAAGGTAAACTAGGGGGAAGGCTTGACATCTGCTTCTGAACATCGGCCACAATAACTTTCTATCACAATAGTCCAGGCAGCAACCAATCATGGGGCTGGCTTAGGACTAGCCACTGTTTAGGTCATTGAGATATAAGACCTTGTGATTTGAGGTCGCCATAAGAATTCCATGGCTGTTAACAACCATTTTTAAAATGACACTAATTATCTTCTAGCCAATGGGGCAACTCCTTGAATTTATTTTCTCAGTCAGTTTTTACCCAGGCGTTTTCAAGTCAGTGTCTATAACTGCTGTGTGGTTCAGACACCATGAAACCAACCACGTGTCCCTGAGAGGCGGCTGCACCAGAATATGAATGGCTAGCTCAAGGGCTATCTGGAATCTACCAGACCCACATCTCTTCTTGGCCTCACTGGGGCCACAGTCTCAAACTGTGAGCTCAGAGCCAAAGCGTGCAGAAAGATCCAAGGAAACACATCGGGTGACTTGGAGATCGTTTAAAATGTCTACGGAATAGTTATCTGCTGATTTTTTGATCTCCTGGAGGAGTTACACAAAACGGAATCATAAAAGTATATATGGTTAGTACTTCAGCATTTACAAATTCCTCTGATTATGAACTCGGTTTTTCAGTCCTCCTCAAGACTGTTGGGGGAAATCTAAAATAATATAGCCACTTAGGAGAACAGTTTGGCAGTTTAAAACAATGGTAACCATTGAGTTACAAGATGAGCCAACAATTTTACTCCGAGGAATTTGCCCAAACAGTTCAAAGTATATGTCCACACAAAGACTTACACATACATATTCATAGGAGGAGGATTCATAATAACCAGTAAATTAGAAATGGCCCAAACGGGTATCAGCTGATAGACAGATAAATAAATTGTCACATCTAAACAATTAATTATGTGTCAATAAAAAAAAAGAATGACATCTTGGTGCATACCACAAAATGAATAAACCTTGCCAACATGATGCTAAAAGAAAAAAATACATCGCACAGGACCAAGTAACAGGATTCCACTTGTCTGAAGTGTCCCGAATGGGTAAACCTATATAGAACAGCACAGACTGATAGAATGATAGTCCATTAGTATTTTTCTAAGACCGGTATTGGGGAAGAGTAAAAGGGACTTGACCGAGAATGACAGATAAAAACTATAGTGTTCCTTTTGGGGTGATGAAAACATTCTTAAATTAGATGATGATGATGGCTGCAAAGCACTGTAGACGTACTAAAGAGGACTGAATTGTGCATTGTTTATGTAAATTAAGTCCTACTGGTGCATTAGGTTAAACACTGGAATACTAGCTGTGAGGTCAACAGTTCAAAGCCAGCACCAGCTCCATGGGCGGAAGATAAATGTCTGCTCCCGTAAAGATTTGTAATCCCTGAAACTATGAGAAGCAGTTCTACTCTGTCCTATAGGGTCACTGTCCATCAGAATTCTCACCTCGTGGCAGTGCGTCTGGCTTTGGTTTGTGGCTGAGTATACCTACGCTATATGCCAATGAAGCCATTTACAAAGAACACCCCTGTTTCTAACGAAGGTGGCATTTGAATTCAAGCATTGAGAAAGTGGTGACCCCGAGGATAAGTTTCAGGTTCAAGTTTTACATTTGAGAATTGGGCACAACAGAACCTAAGCTCTGCCTTCAAGCCTAATTCTCTTTCCACTTTACAAGACGAGCTTCCCAAACTCAGAAGTAAATCGCATCATTAAACCTGACTGAAGGAGTTTGCAAATCCCGAGGAAGAAAAATAGAAGGAGTTAAAGTGATATGCCTAGAAGCACATGACAATTATAGTAATGTCAAAATTATTTGTAGAGATTTCCTTGGAGGACAGGGTGGCAAAATTACCCTGATTTACTGTGAAAGACAAATCCAGATTCAAATGGCATAAAGCTTAGTAGCAGGCAGGGGTGAATTCAGTAACAAAGGATTAAAAACTTAACTTGTAAGTAATCAAATTAAATTTGAAGCACAGCTCAACCTAACGATGAGAAATTCCTCTCTCTAATCATCAGTGAGGGAGCCCTGGAGGCGCACTGGTCACAGTTGGGCTGAGGTCCCAAAGGTCAACGGTTCAAAACCACTCCCTGCCCGCGAGAGTAAAAGATGAGGTTTTCTATTCCCATAACCGATTATGATCTTGGAAACACTCAGGGGCCATTCTGCCCTGCCCGATAGGGTCACTGAGTTGTCATCATCTCATGGTGGTGAGTTTTGAGTTTGAGAATCCTCCATGAACTCATATGAAACAACCATTGTGGGTTTTCTGTCTGTGGGTTTTTTCAGAATCCTAAAATGAGTAGACGTTACTGAGTGCTTCGGTTTGGCGTTGTTGTTTAGTTTGTTGTTAAGCACCCTAAAGGTTTAAGGTTTATTAGATAAAAGGCACAAAGAACGCTTTTCCAGAACTCAAAATAAAGAAGCCAGATTAGAGCTACAACTGACCGGCAGTACTGAAGCCCATTCTTTTCTCTGCTAATATGCACACAGGTGACCTTGACCAAGATAATGACGTGATGTTTGCCTCCTACAGATATACAGTCTTCAGAACAAACTGAAGAGAGAGGAGAGTCATGAGATCAAGATAGTGGACATAATTTACGTGTAACACTTGCATTGATAGAGCTAGAGAAGAGCCCCAAACACTAAGTACAGGGAATGCCTACAAAAACCTACGGAATAAGAATTTCCTACAACTGAAATTCTTTAAAGGACATAGTATTTTACATGTACGAACTTCTGAAAACTGTTTCTGAGAGGAGTTATATATGGCAGACCATCACAAGGGAACAAATGAGAGCAAATTGTGCTGTTTGTGAACATGATTTCCTCTTCTGCACCACAAAGAGAAGCGACAAAGTATGAATCCCCACAAATGTCTTCTCTGGAAAACACACACACACACACACACACACACACACACAAAATCTGTCCACTTAATCTTCTCCTCCATCCACAAGGAAGAGTCCTCCTTGTTGTTGAAAATGAGTCTTTTTATGTTTTGAGTGCAAACGCATTTTTAATCTCAAATGAATTACTTAATTATCTTTTTTAGATTGTTTGTTTGTTTACTTTCTTGTCTCCTTCTGGTGATTTCTCTTAGCATATAAATGTCCTCGAGCCTGTTTTTCTCAGGAGGAAAAAAGCATTCATCTGTTTCAAGTCCTTCCATAGTGAATCGACCAGAGAGACTCATCTATATTCTTCTTTATGCCCTTGCCTCTATCATACTCTCCATCCCGTTAGAATGCACGTACTAAGATAACCCATGACTTCATGACTTTGTTCACAAATAGCTTGCCTGATATGCTGCTCTTTGAAAATCTGTAACATCCAGTTTCTTTCTGCTTCATGGAGGGTTTTTGTTTGTTTGCTGTTAATGTTTCCTTTTCTGGTTGTTCTTTCTCCATCAAGCCCAGGAGGAATTGGGGACTGCCTGGAGTTTTATTTTGAGCCACTCACCCTGCTGCCTGCCCTTCCCATGCGCTCTGTATCCATCCACAGCACCATCCTCGGACCGATGTCGTGGTGGTTATGAGTTGGGCTGCAATCGCCAAGGTCAGCAGTTTGAAGCACCAGCCATCCCATGGGAGAACAGCGGGGCTTACTGTCTCAGAAATACTCTACCCTGTCCTACAGGGTCGCTCTGAGTCAGCATTGACTCGATGGCAGTGAGTTACCCTCTACCCAATTTTCCAAACTATCAAGTTGAGTGTTGTTATAGAACCCTCAAATTCTCCATTCACATTTTCACCCAAATGATCTTCAAAAGCTTTCAATACAGACTAACTGTACTATCGAATATGCACACACACACACACACACACACACACACACACACACACACCCCTTTTTACTCCTCTTGTCACTGCCTTAGTTGAAGACCTTGTCTTTCATGCGGTCAATTGCAAGCGGTCTCCAACCTCCAAACTTACTTTCCCACCACTAGCATTCGAATCCATCCACGAGAGTGGCACTTGGAAAATCTTTGCAAAATCTAAATCTGATATTAGCTTTCTTTTATTGAAAAAAAAATCTTCCAAGCCTGGAATGGAGCTCAACCTTGTGGCTCAACTTGCAGCCGACAGTAACAAGGAGCCAAAGATCAGAAGGGAACATTTCTCCAGGGAAAAAGCTCAGAAGGCAGGAAGGAACAAGAAAGAAGGATTATGGGAAATGCTGGACACAGGGAACCAATGGGAAGAGGGCTGGTACCTGGGGGACTGCTGTCAGCATCTCAATCCAAATAGGTACAACTTGCTGAGGGGAAAGCAAAGTTATCCTGCACATTCACAGCCAAATCAAAACAAAAAGTTCTTAAAGAAATTGGAGAGGCTTTTAATGTCAACAAGATGAGTTGCTAAATGCTTAGCTCATTACCCAGAATTCTTTGTAACCTTGCCCTCACTCTTTCTCTCTACTTCCAACTATACCCAGCACTCTGGCCAGAGTTCCCTTGGTGGAACTGGCCTTCTTGAGTACTTTTGTCTTTTCAAATGCTTTTTCTGCCTCTCAGGACTTATTACTTTCCTTGTCAGACTTGTGAAATGCTATCTCTTCTGGGGAAATGTTATCTCTTCTTTAAAGCCCCGTTCAAGTCCCATCTCTTCTAGACAGGTTTCTTTGATCCCTTCTGAAGGAGTTTTATACTCCATCCTCTTGGGTATATTTCTATCTCGTATTTATCAAATAGTATGATAATAGTCCTCTCTGATTTAATCAGCAATATCAGAAATGCCTTGGAATGTATTTGCTCAATGGTTACTAAAATACATATAGGAAAGAACCTTAAAAGTGCATAGGAAAAAATGGCCTTTAAAAGAACAGAATTTTTTTTTAGAATGTTTAGAAGTCCCCACATATTATCTTGGAACCTGGTGGCTTAGGGTTTACTAGTCAAACTGTGATTCACAAGGTCAGAAGTTCTAAACCACCAGCTGCTCTGAGGTAGAAGGGCAGGACTTTCTACTCCTGTAATGGGTTACAGTATTAGAAATCCACATGGGCAATTTTACCCTGTCCTATAGGGTCACTCCGAGTCAGCATCAACTTGACAGCAGTGAAATATTAACTCATTTTATCCTCACAAAAGCCTCAAGATAACAGTTATCATTATACCCAATTTACAGGTGTGCTCGCTGAGACCTAGAAAATTGAATAACTTATCATCTATCAAGTGGCAAGCAGAGATTCATTCACACTGAGGCTGATGCTGACAAAGTGAATGTTCAGAATCCTGGGAACTCTGAAGAGGTAGTGTGCACATCTTACTCTTCTTTGTCTTTAGCGTATAGTCTACTGCCTGCCACATAGCTAATCACTAGTGTCCTATTATTACTTGTATGTTGGTTTAAAGGGCAAGTCCTAGGGAAGTTACACTGAATTCCAAATATATATTTTGCAATACAGTTGATTTATATATTTCTCCAATGAAATCAAGCAAAGGGTGCTTCATGTAAATAAATGTAAGCACCTGTAGAAATATTCTTAAAATAATGTAGAGTTACAGGAGGCAAAAAAGTGACACATGCAGGTATTTGTCAATGTGCAGCAGCACAGCAACAGTATCGCACAAGACAAATGGCGACTCCAAAAAGTCATGGGAGTATTGATCAGCCAGGCACTGAAACAGAAACTCCGTGACTCCACTGGCCTTCAAGGTTATGAAATAGAGGTTTGTGCCATGAAGCATATCTCCAGATGCACTATGAATTATGGCGTGCCTCTAAGTAGCGAGATGCTTCAATCGAGAATCATCGTCTTAAATCACTGGTGGGGGCTCTCCGCCCCTCTTTTTCTGTCCTGTGAAGCATTAAAAGTTCAGGAATGAGAAACTGCTTCAACACACACAGTGTGAAAAGGTTTTTCTCTTTTTAGGAGGAAATGCCCTAAAAGAAAATAACATTACTGCCGTCAAAGAACAGAAAGTGAAAAGTTAAAGAGTTGCCAACCCTGGAAATTCTTTATTTGAAATATAAAGTGTTATCAAGTTTGTTTTGCTAGTGGAAACAGCATCAGAAAAGAATGAATTAACTGTGTACATGGAAACTTGTAACATTTCCAGTCATCGGGGTGGCATGTTCAAGTGTAAAACCTGACAGCATTGGTTTTCATGCACTATGGAACAGTGTGGAAACCAGCCATGGCATAACAAATGTACAAACGCATAGAAGGGAAACCACTGGCCTCTCTCTCTTAACTGACACACATACACACTCATGTGCATTCTCACAAGACACATCCATTCGCCTCTATGGCAGCATGTCACAGTGAGGAGGGCATGGGCAACACGGACAGGTCGGCCGATGCTCGTGTGGCTCCATTTGCTAGAATGGAAGCTACTTTTTCCTGTTTCAGTGCTTCAACTTTTACCCCTCTAAGAAAATACTTTTCTTTCAAACTTGCTTTGAGAACTAGAGATGTTTAGAAAGTTCCCAGGCTTGTCAGTCAATCTTCAGTATCATTTGGATGATAATGACATCTGACTAATGAAGTATCGACCTATATGGCTTCAAGGAGCCTTAAGCAATAAGCCAAAAAATAACAAGCAAACACATTCATCGGAGATATACACTAAAATCACATTTGAAAGAGATTCTGAGAAAGAAGAAGGATGGACACAAGAATGGGGGCAGAGAGTTGAGTGAGACTGATGTTGTTAAACAACTTTTAGCAAGGATGGAGGAGTAAGTAAAATTCGTCTTCTACCGCAGCTCATGCCCTGTGAGAGGCCTGCTCATTCCTAAGAGTGCCAAGCCAGTGCAGTTGATTCTCAGCTATTACATGACAGATGGTTTGAATCCAGTCAGTGGGAACATAGAAAAAGGCCTGGCTATCTGCTCACCTCCTTACTACTGAGGATCTTTCCTCTAGCCGATATTGCGCTTGTTTCACAGGTCAACACAAATAGCAGATAAAGGGAGCTTACTGACTCTGTCGTCTTCGCATTGCATATGAATTAGAGCCTTGGGGCCCTGTTGCTGCAGTCGTATTAAAACGATCACGTGTGAGGCAGCATCACAACATTTAAAACATCGCTGGGCTCTGTCGAGCCTCCAAAACAGCCGTATCCCATTCTAAGAACAAAAAAACATTGACAGGTATTTCTAAAGAAATCATGCCTTCAACTCCAAGTGCATTGACATTACACAGAGAGGTCTGCAGTCTAGCAAAGCCCTAGGAAATCTCTTGCAAAAGTAGCCAAAAGCCATTCAGAAATCAATGCAAAATAGTGAATGAACATTATTCAAAGTTTTGTTCTATTATTTTCTGCTTTCTATCAATTGAGATTGTTTTCTGTTTCATTTTATATGTTTGTTTGTTTTGGGTTTTTTAATAGATTTTCTGGCACATTCTTCAAATATCATAGAAATTTTGTTTTTTTTTTTAAAGAAGTCTTTAAAACTCAGCAGGGTGAAATGTCCCCAAATGACTCATAATAGAATTATTCCTTATATTTTCTACATCCCTGTACCCAATCCCATGTCCTGTTGTGTGTGTATTTTCAGTTGAATTTATACAATATAAAAGTTCCTATGATTTAGAAAAAGCCTATGGACACCTAGTCCATTCTGACTCATAGTGACCCTCTGAAGGGTTGCTGAGGTTGTACATCTTCCAGGAATGGCAGGTGCCTCTGAGTCAAGGTCTTCCCTGTTAGCCATCCAATGCTTTTCCCATATTGCTGCAGCACGCTCCTGATAGGAACCCACCATATGGGAGATAAAAATAGGGAAGGAAAGAGTCAGAAATCGACAATTTACCAAATCTTCCAAGAAATTCCAGAACACTTTGTTGATGCCTGCATTATTGTTGTTGGTGTGAATTTGCTAGCTATTGTCCAATCAGCCTGCACACCCCACACATACTCATGTCAGTCCTGTGCACAGTTACACAAAATGCTGTCATTTTCCATACAACTGAATTGAACTGTGGGATCCATAGGATTTTCATTGACTGACACTCAGAAGTATATAATAAGGCCTTTCTCTCTAGTCTGTCTTAGGTTGGTAGCCCTTGTGCACCAGCCTCCAATGACAGACTGGTGGTTGCGGTGTACAAAGTTCATGGCTCAGGAATTGAACGGAGCTATCTTTTATTGAAGGTGAGAATTCTACCCTGAACCAACATTGCCTGCATTATTAGGATGAATTTCACCCTCCTTTTTTCTGTATCATTGTTTTCCAAATAATTTTATTAGGACACAATCCAGGCATCATACCATTCAAAGTTCAATCATACCAAGCATTGTTGTACAATTGCTACCATAATCGTTTTCAACACATTTTCTTCCTTCGTGTACTCCTGGATGTCAGCACCCAATTAACCCTTCCCTTACCTGCCTTACTCCCCAAGAACCCTTATGCTAGTTGTTGTCCCTCTGGATTCACCAAACTTGGGTTTCATATAGAAAAAAGCATAGACACATAACAGAAAGTCAAGAACGCTACCAATAATAAAAAAGAATACTGCATAGATAAGCCCTAATCTGGCAACAAACAAAACCAGAACATATTAAAAACCACTTCAAGCTTAAAGTACATCCAAAGGGAAGTCAAATGACAAGGTTTTAACTAATCAAGTCAGATTTATCATTGTAAGTTACCATAATGTCTCCCCAATACTCCGGATTTAAGAACCAGGCTGTTTCTGCAGTTAGAGGGGAATCACGGGAGGCTTACTCCTGGTGTAGACGCTGCCAATGAATTACGGGCTATCGTTGGCATCACAGCCTACTGTAAACCATAATTTCACAACTTAAGCTCTAATACCATCCCCCCTTCCAATTTGTATTATATCTTTTCCACGACTTGAATCACAGATATCAGTAGGCTTCTTCCATAGGGACTTCGTTGGCATCTCACGAAGAAGGCTACTTGTTTGAAACAAGCCTTTAAGACGCCAGTCACTATGCTTTCTGACAGCAGGCTGCCAGCCCCTTTCTTCTCCGCACTTTGCTCCAGTACCCAGATCTTCCGTGTTTCTTGATCAGGGAGGAGGGGTGTGTATCAAGCAGGGCCATGTCATAAGAACAAATTGTTCTTAGGTTGGAGCTAAAATTAAGAGCAAGCTCAAAATTTGTTCCTAAATCTCTGCTTTCTAAGTGCCTCTAGTGCACCTCAGAGATGTCTTTGTTATTTTATAGTCGGGGATCTTATCGATTATCTCCCTGGAGCATAATTTTTATGCATTTTGTGAGGCATTCGATTGTAGGATTCCAAGAAAGGAGCTCAGAACACTTGCTGAGGGAGGTCTACCAGGGGCTGTACACACTCTGGTAACATATTTAGCTGGACCATAAAACATGTGTCCTCCATTTGCACACAAGAAAATTCTCAGAACAAGAGGATTTTTTTGGCCCAGATTAGAGCTTGGAAGGAACATAGCCAGAATCAGAATCCATTTCTCTCTGACCCCCAAATGTATCTTCTTCCCACTCCCTAATCAGTGAGGCAATGAACCCACAAGCCAAGCATGTACACTAATTGACAGATCATTCTCTTCCCTGATGTTGCCTTACAAATATCTCCAAGCATCTTCTATTAGTGCCTCTGCTTCTACAAAAGACCTATGAGACACAACTTGTGAGCCTTGCTGATGACCATGCTGCGCAAGTCTCACTCATTTGGATGCCTTGTCATTCCTGGGATGCCACAAAAACGGTTGAAAGAATGAATAAAGTATTAATACTGAAAAAGAGAAAAACAAGTTTGGGAATAAAAATGGAGCAGAAAGCTAACAATGCATTCTAACGGAAAGGAAACTTTTTGTTCATTTCATGCACATTGAGATTTGCATGAAATGAATAAACTGAATAGACCAGCAGATTCTGAATTTTTGCAGTGGTGTGGCTATTCACAACAGAAACACGATGAATATTTCAAACTAAAGGCTCACCACATTTACTTGGAATATGGCTCTTCTTAGATCATCTCACTTTTATGCTAAAAAATAGAAAGGTCAAAAGTATTTCTGGAAACATTTTCCTCTAGGGAGACAGCATTGCCTGAAATGACAGCTCAGCAAGGCTGCAGAGCATCCTGAAGTTTGGTGGCACCTGTAAGTCCTTTTGGGGGTGATGGGTTATTATAATATACTTCCAAACTTTCTATAAATTTGCTTCCAGAGTCACAATAAATCTCCCTGAAAACGTCATCCTTTAGTCTAACTCTTTGGATTAATGCCAATGATCTTGGGTAGGTGGAAGAGATTTAGATAAAGGGTTGTGAAGAGGTTGAATATTTTTTAATGTTTTGCATAACCACAGTGAATAGTAATTATTATCAATGTAAGCAGTAATTACCTACCAGGTAGTCTGGTGTGGCAAATGTTAGTATCAATGGGTTTAAGGCTCAATAAAGGTAAGTGCATACCCTGGAAGAGGAAGTAGGCAATGAAATGTCTGGCACTTAGATTTTTATTCTCTTGAATAAATCTAGAGTACAAGCACTTATTTCAATCTTTTGCCTTAGACAGATTGTTAACAATTAAAGCTATAACCCCTATAACAGCAAGGACATATTAGTAACACTCCAAAGACATGGACATACATGCCAGAACCTCACCAAACATATGCATGGCACACAGAAATGTATTTTATGTATTTATTTGAAGCTGTAGTAAGCACATCACTAATTGCAATGAAATAAAACAGTCATCTCTGTAGTAAATCTACCAAGGTAGCCAGTGGAAGAACTAGATCCAGTAAGGAAAAGTTAGCTGCCCCACTTCCTTTGTGCCCCATTCCTTCCTGTCTGCTCTCCTTGGGCAACTAGCCCAAATAGCACTTGCAATACAATTGCATCTACTTGCCAATGCGTCTTTCTTCCTCTAGTATCAATGCTTCCAAGATAGAGACTTGTCATCATTTTATTTCCAGCAATATTACTGGGTCTTAGAATGTTCTCAGAGAACATCAGTAGAGCGCTATTTGTGAAATGGCTGCTACACATTAAGGTCCCAGAGTCATCTGTGAATGGAAAGAACCAAAACACAAGTGTAAAATATTATCAGTTTCCCAGAGTTACTATTACAGCTAGATCCCTGGATCCTACTTTATTTCAATTCAATATCTAGCCAACCAACCAGCCGCCATTGTGTCAATTCTGACTCATGCCAACCCAACATGTGTCCAAGTAGAACCGTGATTTATGGATTTTCCATTGCTGATTTTTCAGACATAGGTTGACTGGACCTTCCAAATGTTTGTTAACCCTTCGTACCAACTTAGCATGGTCTCCCCAAAACCTCTATCTGCCCCAGAACTCCAAGAAAAGAACACCATTAATCAAATTCATTGCTGAGGGGTTGGTTCTAACTCAGAGTGAGCCTATAGGCTAGATTAAATAATTAGATTAGATTAGATTAGATCTATGAGAACTGTTCCACAGGGTTTCAATGGCTGTAAACCATTAAGGAAGCATATGGACTCATCTTGTTACAACAGCAGACCACTACCTAGCACACTGTGCTTCCAGGATTCCTTAAGAAGAGCATCCTGCCCTCAAAAAAAAAAAAACACCCAAAATAAAACAAAACATAAAAACACCTACTGGTATTGAGTGTATTCTGATTCATAGTAACCTTATACAGGGTTCCAGAGGCTGCGAATCCATATGGGACAAAATAGCCTCATCTTTCTCCAGAGAAAAAGCTGTTGGATTTGAACTGCCTACCTTTCAGTTAGCAGCCCAACACTTAGCTGAAAACAACTGGAAAATACAATGTGCCTCTGGTTTGCTTGAAGGAGGTGGAAGTGACAACCAGGAGGAGAAGGAGCAACCTGAGTGCTGCCGCCAGAATTGTCTCTTCCCCAGGATTGGCTCCATCGGGACTTCACTGTGACATGCTCCAGTGGTGTGCAGCTACAAGAATATTGTAAACAAGCAACTAGAGCCCTCTGCTTCTTCCCATGACTTGAACAGTACTTTCAGCTCCTATTCATGTATTTCTCTATACCCATCCTATACTCAGAGCTCTGAATCCTAAGGTTCTATAAGCTTCTGGCCCATCCCACACAGTCGTTTAAATATGAACGGGGCAATGAAGCCTGACTCCTATACTACTTTTTAAATGAGCATTCTCTCATTAAATTTCCTCACTACCTTAAGCATACTATTTCCAGGAATGCATTTCCACACATG
The DNA here is from genome assembly GCF_050624435.1 of Tenrec ecaudatus. Taxonomy (NCBI): domain Eukaryota; kingdom Metazoa; phylum Chordata; class Mammalia; order Afrosoricida; family Tenrecidae; genus Tenrec; species Tenrec ecaudatus. The sequence continues at coordinate 23,675,646 of NC_134539.1, read as the reverse complement.
AATATTCAATATTCGTTATATCACAAATATCACATTTACATGTCCATATAGTTTATTTTATCTTGAGGTAGAAGAGAGGGATATTTGTCTTGATGGGTTTATTGTTTTCTACCAGATGATTAGAAAACCAAAGTATGTGCTTTGTAGATGTCAGAAGCAATCAGTTCTATGACTTTTTTAAGCACATGCTGATTCAATGTCATAGAATAACTGTGTTGTTTTCTTCTTTCTCTGACAGTCCAAAGAAAGAGTAATGCACACAAATCATTTTACTGTTTAAAAGTTTTGAATAAAACATGCTAACCTTGTCATACTAAGTGACAGACAGAAATGTCACCATTGTTTGCCTGGGACAAATAATCCATATACTTCATGTATAATTCATCTGATCTTTAAGAATGTTTAACAATATTGAATTTAGATAAATTTTGATGTTATGATGCATCAAACTTCCTTTATCAATTTATACATGCGCCTCATCAATTTAAGTCTTCATTTGTATTACTCTGTTTTTATATTAACTATGACATATCTAATGGGTATTCTTATTTTCAATAAAAATTTATAGGTTCATTGCCTATATTACTTTTATTCCATGTCGTGCCTTCTATCTGTTCCAAATGTGGAAATCTTAAGTAACTCAAGAGCTGCAAATCTGCCACAGACATGCCAGTCATTAACATAGGTATCTATCACTCCTTTGACATAGAGTTTTTGGACTATTAACTGAGATTGAAGAACTCATCAAGATAAAATTTAAATACTTTCTAAATTAAGATTTCAGTGGCTTCCAAAGGTTTCAATCAACACTAACTAAGGGCAATTCTGAAATTGAGCCTGGTGGGGGTAAAATAGATGGATGAGAATGCTTTCAACAGGCTTCAAAGTGAGCCAGAACTCCCTGGACTTTGTGAATCAGGAGGAATGATGTTGACAGTCTAGTTTCTTGTATGCGCTCCCAAGCTGGTGACCATGTAGCTCATCTAGCAGTTAATCTGAGTATCTGGTCTGAACAGATTTTCTCTCTTAGCCATTGCCATGTGAAACCAGGTTGAAAAGACTTTGAAAGTACCCATAATATACTTGGGAAACGAAATGCTTAGGGATAAATTCAGTAAGTGCAGGAGCAAATGGAGGAAATAAATGTCAACCAAGTTGAAATCTCCTGAAGCAACTTCTGAGAGGTCTATTTATTGTTTTAGGAAAAGTAAGGAATCCTTTCCACACAACTTAATTTTGCCCAGAGCAATCTCCTCCTCCTCCTCCTCCTCCGTCTCCTGTGTTAGTCAGGGTAGACTAGAGAAACAAATTCATAGACACGCATATGTATATAAGAAAGAGCTTTATATATAAGAGCAATTGAATATTGAGAAAATATTGCAGCCCATTCCTGATCACGTCCATAAGTCCAATATTAGACCATATGTCCAATCGATAATTTCCTCTTCAGACTCATGAAACACATACAATGATGCTGATTGCAGTGGGTGGATAGTCTTGTGGATCAAGTGACAGTGCTAGTGCGGGTCTCCACGTGGCTCCTCTAGGTCCAGGGCTCTTGCTACCGTCAGCATAGCCCCATGTGACCTGTCAGTAGAGAGTCTCTCAGGGTGTGAGTGTGTGTACCACCTCCAATGAGCTAAATATCTCCTTAGCACCTCCATATGAGGTCATCAAGGTGGGATCTAATTGACAGGCTAAACTCCACCCCTTTACTCAATCCTCAAATGGACACCAGATTATGTAACTACCACACCTGAACTCAGATTTTTGCTTCCTCCGTGAGCCTTGGAGGGTCCTTTCTGCCCTGGGCTATCATTTTAGCTTAAGGAATTTTGATTAGATAGCAAACTGAATGAGAGATAAGAGTTTTGTTCTACTCCATCTAGCATACTCATGCATATTATACTAAAAATTCATACATTATACCTATTCATTGCTCTTTTCAGATTCTTACCTCATCTTCATGGACATGCTGCTCCTCTGTTCTGATTCACACCAATGTGAGCACATGGGCACATTAAAACACACAAACAAACATGATTCTACCATGTCTGTTCCTGCTCACAGAAACCCTACAGGACAGAGCAGAACTGCCCACCAGCACTTCCAAGGGTTTCTGTAAACTTCACAGAAGTAGGTGGACATAATTTTCTCCTAAAAAGTGGGTGGTGGGATCAAATCACCTCGCTTGTGGTCAAGCATCAAGAACTTAGCTAGTACACCACCAGGGTTCTTTATGTGGGCACATGACTCTGTTTTTGTTTTTATTCTAGTTTGTTTGTTTGGTACGTAAGAAAATGATTTCCATAAATTGAGCGATGTCCTTTGTGGCCCATATGCGAAACAGCAGAAACTACAGGAAATTAGCTTAAAATCAAAGAAAGAAAAGTCAGTAATATAAATAGAGTTGGACAAATGAATGTCTTGGGAATTTATTTATAAGTATTTGTTGGACATAAGCTATTGCCTACTTTCAAGATGTGCTACATGTGTGTGTAAGGGAATCTATAGAATGGCTTCCTTTACGTGACATCATTTAGAGAGCTGTTTTTTTGAGGTTTTTTTTGTTTTTTTTTTTAACAATTTATTGGGGCTGATACAATTCTTTTCACAGTTCATACATATACATACATCAATTGTATAAATTACATCTGTACAGTCTTTGCCCTAATCATTTTTTTCTCTTTTCTTCTTTTACATTTTATTAGGGACTCAAACAACTCTTACCACAATCCATACATATACATACATCAATTGTATAAAGCACATCCATACATTCCCTGCCCCAATCATTCTCAAGGCATTTGCTCTCCACTTAAGCCCCTTGCATCAGGTCCTCTTTTTTTCCCCCCCTTCCTCCCCATTCCCCCCTCCCTCATATGCCCTTGGTAATTTATACCTCGTTATTTTGTCATATCTTGCCCTATCCGGGGTCTCCCTTCCCCCCTTCTCTGCTGTCCCTCTCCCAGGGAAGAGGTCACATGTGGATCCTTGTAATCAGTTCCCCCTTTCCAACCCACTCACCCTCCACTCTCCCAGCATCGTCCCTCACACCCTTGGTCCTGAAGGTATCATCCACCCTGGATTCCCTGTACCTCCAACCCTCATATGTACCAGTGTACAGCCTCTGTCCTATCCAGCCCTGCAAGGTAGAATTCGGATCATGGTAGTTGGGGGGAGGAAGCATCCAGGATCTGGGGGAAAGCTGTGTTCTTCATCGGTACTACCTCACACCCTAATTAACCCATCTCCTCTCCTAAACCCCTCTATGAGGGGAACTCTATTGGCCGACACTTGGGCCTTGGGTCTCCACTCTGCACTTCCCCCTTTATTAAATATGATATATATATACATATATACACATACATATATACATATACACATATATACACATACATACACACACTTATATCTTTTTTTTTTTGCATGATGCCTTATATCTGGTCCCTTGGGCACCTCGTGATCGCACTGGCCGGTGTGCTTCTTCCATGTGAGCTTATTTGCTTCTGAGCTAGATGGCCGCTTGTTCACCTTCAAGCCTTTAAGACCCCAGACACTATCTCTTTTGATAGCCGGGCACCATCAGCTTTCTTCACCACATTTGCTTATGCACCCATTTGTCTTCAGCGATCCTATCATGGAGGTGTGCAGTCAATGATATGATTTTTTGTTCGTTGATGCCAGGTAACTGATCCCTTTGGGACCACTTGATCACACAGGCTGGTGTGTTTTTTAAGCCGAAACAGAGTCACTTGCAAGTTTTGTGCATAGCATCTATTTTTCTGCACTGAGCATCCAGAGTTTTCATTGGTTCTTACAAGGGGCGCATGCCACCCTCCACAAAACATGTAACAACCACTGTTTGGCAATTTAAATTTACTTCTACCTGGAGTTAGGAAATGACATCCGCACTAATGTGGAAACTCAACATGCATTGGTCTAAAAGAGTGATTATTAGCCCATAAATAAGTAATTTACAACAGATATCACAGATAAATTTTTATACTTCAGTCACAGTATGCATATATCCATAGATTTCTATTATTTTTGAGTGCTCTAATTTCATTGAGAAACATTGGCCAGATGGAAAGGCATCCATTTTATAGTTTTTTGGCAAGTAGAATAAAGTTGTCTTCACGAAATAAAAATCTCGTTTTGGGGAACTCCATTCACACTGAATTTTAAACTTGTTTTTATTTACTACAATAGAAGTGGCTCATTTGAAGAACAATTTTTAACCTGTCCATTGCTTTCCTGTTAAATGTGGGCTTTGACGTCATATTAGATGGCATAGAAAATGCATTGCAGCAGTATTTTGAATAATGTATATTATTTTATACCTCTAAGTGGATATTTAAAATCTGATGACACTAATTAACTGAATGACCTTCAGAATATTTGCTTATCTTTCTAAGCCTTTGTTTAATTGAAAGGAGAGAAGTGGGGAAGCAGACAAATGGCATATTATTGAGAAGGTGAACTCTTCATGACATTACTTAGCTAGCTTGATAGCTGATATTGTGGTTGTTAGGTGCCCTTGAATAGGATCCAGCTCATAGCAACCTGTGTACTACAGAGTGAAGCACTGCCTGGTCCATGCTCGCTGTTGTTCTTGTGCTTGAGCCCACTGTTGCAGCCACTGTGTCCATCCGTCATGTCAAGGGCCTTCCTCTTTGTTGTTGCCCCTCTAGTTTACCAACCATGATGTCTTTCTCCAGGGACTGGTACCTTCTGACACCATGTCCACAGTATGTAAACAAAGTCTCACCATCTTTGCCTCTAAGAGGCATTCTGGTTATACTTGGAAGAAGTACTTAATACTGAGAGCTGTTACTTCTTACTATGACTTACTTTCCAGGTTTCTGGATTTACTTAAAATCCTTCTGCTACTTTAAACCAAGTCTTTTCCCAACTGGACTTTCATTTTGAAAAATTAATCAAATACTCTTATTCAGCATTTCTTTAGGATAAATTGAATTTAGGAACAGGGTAATTGTTTTGCCCTTAAAGAACCCTCCTTTAGCCCCCAGTATTTTCTACTTAACAAAGTTCTTCTTGGCATATGTGCGTGTGTCTTTTTTTTTCCCACGTAGAGCTAATAAGCTGGTGCATTTCCTTAAATTGGGGAGAAAACATATTTCCTAGGCCACTTCCTAGTGCAGTAGAAAGTACATGGCTATAACTACGGCTATTTCACACGTGCTCTGTGTTATCAACAGGCACCATGGAGAGAGAAAATGCACTGAAATTATTCTCATAATTATTAGCACACTTAATATCATTTAGGACATCACAGAATCATGAAGATAAAAGGTTGTAACAGACGCTCCATAACATCCTGTTCATGATTTTAATTGTAAAATCACAAAATAAAATAGTGAAACTCCTCCTCTCGTTTGAAGGAATAGTTCCTGTTACCAACACTGAGAAATGTTCACTTCATATATAAATATATGCATTTTGCTATGATTAAAGTCACAAAATTTTCAAAACCATAAGTCTTGTGTACTTCCATAAAATGCATCATATTTCTGTTTCATTATTTAAAAACCATCATTGCTTATGCTTTCCCAACAAAGGTACATAAATCAATTCACTTAGTGATTTTCATAAGTGAAACAGAATCTGCTTGCTGTAGGTCATCCTTGTTGGAAACCTGAATTTAGGGGCTTACATTTTCTATGCTTTTGGTTTTGTTTTTGTGCTTATTTTCCTTTGTTTTGGCAAATGTTTCTTAAGAAACCCCGGTGGGAATCTCTGATCTTTCTGATGAGAATAGGAAATGAAATAGGACATAAAAATGCTAACAAATGAATAGTAATAATGCCACAAAGAACAAAGGTAGCAAAATTATGGACACAGTTAAAACATAAGTTGTTGCTAGGGTCGTAATCAAGGAAGATGAGCCTGAACAGGTAGATCACAGGGCTTTTTTAGGGTCCTGTATGATACTGGGATGTGATCATATAACATGATGTGCTTGTAAAAACCCATAGAACTCTATGGCATAAAGAGTAAACCCTGGAGTAAACTATTGACTTCAGTTAATATTAGTGTAATGCATAAACTATTAACCAAAGTCCATACTTAAAAATAGTATGTTAATTAATACACATTGCTTTGGGTCAATCTGCTGTACAAGACTTCTATATGCACAAGGATGTTTCGTTTGAGGGCTAAGGTGTGCTTGACCCAAGACACATATGCATGTGGATTTTGGACATTGAATAATAAAGAATCAATTATTTTGAATATGGTGCTCATAAAGAATATTAAAAGCATCAGGATTGTGAATAGAGCAAACAGATCTGTCCTGGAAGCAGTACAACCAGAATTCTCTTTAGAAGCAAGCAAGGATGGTGAGATTTCATTTTACATACTTTTGATATGTTATCAGGATAGACCAACCCGATAAAGGACTTCATACCTAGTAAGGTAGAGAGGAGGGGGAAATTCTACAAGATGAATTAATGCAGTGGCTGCAACAGAACATTGATTGTGAAGATGACACAGGACCAGGCAGTGTTTTCTTCTGTTGTACATAGGGTCACTATGGTTCTGAACCTCCTCAGTGGTTTCTATCAAAACTGTTTCATTTCTAACAGCTGCACCAGGCTAGGCAAAATGTTAACAATAGGAGAGTAAGTGGGCAGTGGGAAGAGAAAGCAGTCTAGAACCATGTAATTGTTTTTTTTTAAACATGTTATTGAGGGCTCATACAGCTCTTAGCATAACCCATGTATACATCCATTGTGTCAAGCACATTCGTACATATGTTGCCATCATCAATTTCAAAACATTTTCTTTCTATTTGAGCCCTTGGCATCAGCTCATTTCCCCTCTCCACTTCCCTCACTGATAAACCCTTCATAATTTATAATTGTTTGGAATTATATAGAGACCATGGTGATCAGTTCCACCTTCCTCCCCATCACCTCCCCCTTACCTTCCTGATGTCATTATTCTCAATATTGGTCCTCAGGGGTTTATCTGTCATGGATTACCTGGGTTTCCAGCTCTGATCTGTACCAGTGTACAAGCCCTGGTCAAGCTGCATTTGTAAGGTCAAATTGTAGTCATGACGGGGGGGGGGGGAGAAGCTTTAAAAAACTAGAGGAAAGTTGTATATTTCATTGGTGCTACACTGCATCCTGACTGGCTTGTGTCTTCCTTGTGATCCTTCTGTAAGGGGATGTCAAATTGTCTACAGATGGGATTGGGGTCCCCATTCTGCCCTTCCCCTTATTCACATTGACATAGTTTTTTTGTTCTGGCTCTTTGGTGCCTGATACTTGATCCCATAAACACCTCATGATCACATAGGCTGCTATGCATTTTTCATGTGAGCTTTGATGCTTCTCAGCTTAATGGCCGCTTATTTATCTTCAAGCCTTTAAGACCCCAGACACTATATCCTTTGACAGCTGGGCACCATCAGCTTTCTTCACCACATGTGCTTATGCACCCATTTTAGCTTCAGTGATCTTGTCAGGAAGGTGAGCATCACAGAATGCATGTTATTAGAACAAAGTGTTCTTGTGTTGAGGGAGTACTTAAGTCAAATCCCAATGTCTGTCAGCTACCTTAATACTGAACATATAAATATGTGTATACATAGATCCATTTCCCTATCATTATATATAAATATATTTACATATATACATGTCTGTATTTAGACCTGTATAAATGTCCTTTACATCCTAGTTCTTTCCTCGATTTCTTTTTACTTTCCTCTTGTCCCACTATCATGTTTGGCCTTAATTTGAGTTTAAGTAATTACTCTGAGCTATATTGCCCTTGATCAAGTCCCACTATGCATCCAATGGCCTCCTCACCATCAATTTTAGATCAGTTGTTGTTCCCTTGTCCCTGGATTTGTTAACACTCCCCTTCTTTTCCCTCACCTCCTCTTCTCCCATGTCCCCCTGGATCCATGGGTCCCATTGTTTCTCCTCCGATTGTTTGTTTTGCCTAGATAGACATGCAGAGATAATAATAAGCACAAAAACAAGGCAGAGCAAAACAACAAAAGAAAAGCCTATAAATAGGTCTAGGTCTGTTTGTTGACAATAGAAGTGTTTTCTAGTGGCATCTGATGGGGTGCCATGCCCTGGCCCTAAAGTCTACTCTTTTGCTGTTCCCTGGGAACTTCATTGCTTTGCTCCCCTTGCTGCTCTGTCACACAGGCTTAGTATTTCGCCATGGTGTGGTGGGGTCAGATTGGGCACAATTCCCACATTGTGTCTCCAGTGATGTCCCCCATAGCACTATGGTTCAGTGAGGGATGTGGCGTCAGCTCTCTGGTCCTCCCTGTGCACTGACTGCTGTGAGCAGAAATATCATCCTCAGAGCTTGGTGGGCCAGGATGTGTTCCACTCTCTCTCCTTCCCTCTTAGTTTGCTCTTGTGTGCTCTGATCAGACATGTCCCTCTCCCTGAACTGTAGCTTCAGTACTGTCCTCTGAAGTAAATTCTTCAGGGGTGGGGAGAACCACTTATTTGGGATTGGGGCCAGTACCGTAGATGTCTCTATTGGTTCATTGCTTCATGCACTAGGTTGCATTCAGGCCTTGGCCACCAGGTTGGTCTAGTCCCTTTCTCCCTCTACTGTGGAAGTATAAACAAATACCTTCCCCTTGGGTGAGTTAGTACCTTGTTCCCCCTTTACGCATTTTGTTGGTTTTTATTTGTTTCTTTCCCACTTTTTGGTTGTCCACCATATGTATTCCTGGACTGGGTCTGACCCCTTCCATAGTTCCCTGACCTCAGCCCAGATGTACGTTTATAGTCGCTTTTCCCTTATGCCCCTTTTACATTTTTAAGCTTACCTCAGTGTGCTCACATTGTACTTCTCCTTTTGTGTGCTTAGCAAAATTTCCTCCACTTCTTCCCATGTGGTGATGTGCTGCATTTGTTCATCACAATTTTTAGGGATGTATGCATGTGCCACAGTTTTTTATTCTATTCATCTGTTGATGGAAATTTGGGCTGTTTCCAACTCTTTTCAAATGTGAACTGCACCATGATTAACATTGGAGCACATATGTCTGGCCATGGTTTGTTTCTTGCCTCTTCTGGGTATATGGGTTTCTTGACTCTTCTAGTAGAGAGATTGCTGGGTCATAGTGTAACTCAATTTTCATCTGCTTTAGATATTGCCAAATTGATTTCCATAATGACTGTACCTACCTACAGGTCCACCAGCAGTGAACAGATTGCCTATCTCACCACAGCCCCTCCAACACTCGTCACTTTCTGATTTTTTGAATTGGGCTAGCTTTGAGGGTAGTATTTCATAGTTGTTTAATTTGCATTTCTCTTATGGCTAATGATCAGGAACATTTTCTCATATGTTTATTGGCCATCCAGAGTTCTGCCCTGTTAAAATTTGTTCAGATCCTTTTCCCACCTCCTCAGTAGGCAATTAGTTTTTTTTTCTTATTGTAAGCTTGCTGAGTATTATAGATTTTAGTAATAAGGCCTTATTATGTGTCATTGCTAAAGATATTTTCCCAGTCTGTGGGCTCTCTTATTATTAACTTGGTGAATTCTTTTTATGTACACAGGTATTTTTATTCTTCAGCATATCCCACTTATCAATTTGTGCCTCCTCTCTATTTGCGTCCTTCCCTATTTCTGATAGTTTATGTATTCCCTGTGCCAAAGTTCTCAGGCTTGTCCCAATTCCCTCATTGATGCCTCTAATAGTTTGGGGTTTTACCTCCAGGTGTGACCCACCTTGAGTTTATTCCTAAGCATGGAGTAAGATAAGGGTCTTGTTTAAATTTTTCTGCAGATAGCCAACCATTTTATCCGGTACCAATTGTTGAAGAGGACATCTGCTTCCCATTTGGTATTTTGGGTTCTTATAAAAAAATCTGTTGTCTGGATGCTAGTGATTTCATTTCTGGATTTTCATTTCTTTTCCATTGGTCTGAGTATCTGTCATTTTACAATAGTACACTGTTTTGGCTGTGGCTGTATAATATGTGCTAAAGTCAGGTAAAGCAAGCCCTCTCCCTTTGTCCTTCTTCTTAACGAGTTCTCTGCTAATTTGCTGCTTCTTCCCTCTCCTTGTGAAGTTGGTAATTAGATTTTCCAATTGTTTGAGGAAAGATGATGGCATTTGTATAGGGATTACATTAATGTAATATAGTGCCTTGGGAAGAACTGACACCTGTACTATTTGAGTCTTCTGATCCACTAGCATGAATAGTCTTCTATTTGTGGAAGTCACTTTTTATTTCTTACAATAGTGTTTTATAGTTTTCCTTGCATAAATCTTCTGGTTTTTTGATCAAATATATTTCAATTTGTGCTTGGCTATTGTAAAGGGTACTGCCTTTTTGATCCTCTCTTCCAGGGTCTTGTCCGAAATGTATAGCAGCTCAATAGACTTCTGTTTGTTGATCTTGTATCCTGCCACTCTGCCGTATTCCTCTATTGCTTCCAGTACTCCCCTTGAGCTTTTGGGACTTTCCATATAAAACATATCATCTGTGAATAAAGATACTTTCACCTCCTCCTTCTTCAGACAAATGCCTTTGATGTTTTATCTTTGCCTTATGGTGTTCACTCGGACCTCCAGTAGAATGTTAAATAACACGGTGGAAAGTGGGTATCCTTCTCGGGTCCCCTTTTTTAATGGGATTGTTTTCATCTTTTCTCCATTGACTACCATATTGGCTGTTGGTGTTTCATATATAACTTGTATTTTATTATTATTTTTTGAGAGCCTTAAGTAGGAATTGGTGTTGGATATTATCAAATGCTTTTTTCCATCTATCTATATAATCAGGTGGTTTTCATAATTTTTCATGTCAATGTGGTAAATAATACTAATGGTCTTTCCTATGTTGCACCATCCCTGCATCCCTGTTATAGATCTGACTTGGTTATGGTAAATTATTTTTTATGTGCCTTTGTGTTCTATTGACCAGTATTTTGTTAAGAATTTTTGCATTGATGTTCTTTAGGAATATTGGTCTGCGGTTCTCAATTCTTGTGGGATCCTTGCTTGCCTTATCAGAGTTATACTAGCTTCATAGAAAGAGTTCGGGAGTTTGCCACCTTTTGCTATGATGTGGAAGAGTTTGCGTAGGATTTCGTTAGTTCTTCCCTGAATGCTTGTTAGAATTCTCTTGTGAAACCATTTGCCCTTGGGAATTTTGGGTTGGAAATCTCCTGATAACCTTGTTTATTTCCTCTATTGCTATGGGTCTGTTGAGATTCTTGAGGTCCATCTGGGATAACCGAGTGAGGGATTGCTTTTCCAAGTTTTTGTCTGTGTCTTCCAAGTTATTGAATTCACTGGATTACAGGCCTTTGTAGTACTATACAATTATCTTTTTTATTTCATTAGGATTTCTTGTAATGTCCTCTGCTTTATCCCTCATCCTTACAACTGAGATATGTTCTTTCTTTGGTTAGATTTGCCAGCTGTCTGTCAATTCTGCTAATTTTTTCAAAGAACCAACTTTTAGCTGCATTAATTTCCCCCATAGTTTTATTGTTTTCCCTCTCATGAATCTCAGACCTGAATTTGATTATTTCTTTTCGTTTACTACTACTACAATTTTCATATTGACTCTGTTTGTGGAAGCATATCAATCATAAGTCTCTCTTCTTTTTTCATTATGTGTATGTATTGCTATCAAACTTCCTCTGATAACTGCCTTTTCTGTGTCCCAAAAGTTTTGGTATGTAGTATTCTCATTCTTGTTGGTTTCTAGAAACTTCCTAATTTCACCTCTGATCTGGGCTATAACCTACTCCTTTGCAATTCACCCTTCAGTTGTTTACTCTGTTTCCTTATTCATCTTTTTGCTGATTTCCAGCAGTATGGCATAGTGGTCAGAGAGGCAAGCCTGTATGATCTCTATGTCCTTAAATTTACATAGATTCAACTTGTATTCCAGCATGTGGTCCATCTTCAAGTATGTACCAACTGAGCTTGCAAGGAATATGATTTCTTTTGCATTTGGGTAGAGAGTTCTGAAAATATCTACCAAGTAAATTTATTTAATTGTAATATTTAGATCTGTAACCTCCTTGTTAAGCTTCTTTCTCTCAGATCTACCTTTCTCAGATAGCGGTGTATTGAAGTCACCTACTATAATTATTGAGCATGTGATTTCTTTTTTCATCTTTTGGGGCATTTCACTGATGAATTTTGAGGGTCTCTAGTTGGGTGTGTATATAGCTATTATGCTCACCAGCTCTTGGTCTACTGTTCCCTTGAGCATTATTATAGTGCCTCTCTTTATCTCTTGTTATGGCTTGCAACTTGAGATCAATATTGCCCAAGATTAGGATTGCAACCCTTGCTCTTTTTAAAATTGCTATATGCTTGGTCTATTTTCCTCCAGCATTTGATTCTCCAGACTATTTCTGTCTGTAATCTTGAGATTTGTTTCCTGAAGGCAGCATATCAATGAATTGTGTTTTCTAAGCTACTCTGCTACCCTCTGTCTTTTAATGCCTATGTTCAGTGCACTGATATTCAGGGTTATTACATTCATCTGTGGACTTTGTGATATCATCCTGTACCTTTTGTGTTGCATGTTTTCCCACTTCCCTTTCGTGTGTGTGTGTGTGTGTGTGTGTGTGTGTTTCCTTCTTGCCTTCTGCCCACCATTGAGCCAATGCTATCTTGGGACTGATATTTCTTTGTTGCCTTCTGGGTGGAGTTGTTCTATGTGGCACTTATTTGTGCTCTGGGAGTTCTGTTATTCAGATACTGGGTCAACAAGGATCTTTGTAGGGCTGGGAAATATTCTTTTAGGTTTCCTTGTCTGGGAAGACTTAGTTCTCCATCTATCTTGACAAATGATTTTGCTGGATAGCATATTCTTGTGCTAGTTTTATTTTGCTTCAATTTCTGGAAAATGTTACTCCACTCTTTCCTCTTCAGAGTGTCCACTGATAGGTCCTAGCCAATTTATTATTTGATTCCTTTTTTGGTGACTGCTTGTTTTTCCCAAGCTGCTCTTATGACTTTCTCCTTTTTCTCAAATTTGGGTAGTTTAATTATTATATGCCTTGATGACATCTTCTTGAGATTTAGTCTAGCTGGTGTCCTTTTGGCCTCCTGAATGGGTACCCGGTTTTCTTTCGTTAAGCTGGGGAAAGTTTCCTCTAAGGATTCCCTCACTATGTTTGTAGTTGACTTCTTCATTCTGTCTTGTTTCACTAGTCCAATTATTCTAATAACATCAGACATAACTCTCAGGCTTGCTTTGATGTTTCCTATTATATTTTTGACTGCCTTTCCTGTGTTTTGAAGTCTGCCTGGTTATCCTCTAGGTTATCAGTGTGATGCCCTGCCTCCTCACATCTGTCGGCATAGTCCATGAATCTGCTACTGGCTTTTGCTATATCATCCCTTAGGTCTTATATTTCCCTTTGTTTTGTGGTCTTTATCTCCTCTATCGTTTCATTTTTTTCTGTATTCATTCCCTCATACCGTGTATAACTGAAAGAAACAATCTGAAGATTTCTTTCTATGGCAGATCAAGGTCTGCTTCTTCTATGAATGTCCTTACGTCCAGGACTTCTTCCGACATTGCCTGTTTTTTCATTGAGGTTGTTGGGACTGGTTGCTGTTTTCATGTTGTTTTAGAGGAGCCCAGTGCCCTTTTCCAGAGAGTAGAAGAGCACTGGGCTTTCACTTTGGGCAATTCATAGGAATGCTTCTTCAAACTCCCTGAAACTAACTGCACTGGGGGATTTGCCTGATGCTTTATCCTGCTGTGGTTTCACTCTTTCCCTAGATAATCAGTATTGTGTTATTTGGAGGACAAGTTGGATGGTCCTCTCAGGGGATGCTGGTCGCTTGATTGTGGGCCTGTGAGAATAGTGTAGAACTGGATGATTTCACAGGATATCATGGTGGTATGGCCCATAGTGGCTTGGAGCATGTAGGAGGGTGTGCAAGTGTGCCTGCTGCAACAGGAGTGCCATGAAGGCTTGGTGGGTATGTCTGCTTTTGTGTAGAGCACCTTGGATGGCAGGAAGAATTGTCCTAGTCATGATGGAATGCTAGAGAAGGCTGACAGAGGCCTTAGACCATGAGGAGCCTTATTGTAGCTGGAAAGAAGTTGCCTCAGCCATGTGTAGGGCCACAGTAGATGGGCAGGGGATCTCCCAGCTGAGTAGAGCTCCACACAGGGCAGGTGGGAATTCCCCCAGCCACTTAAAGGGTCTTGGAGAGTAGGCAGGAGTTCCCCCAAGGGTTTGAAGGAGATATCCCCCAGCCATTTGGGGTGCAGCAGAAAGTGGGAGGTATTTCCCAGCTGTGTGTAAGGCTGCAGAGAACAGGCACGTTGGAGATCTCCCAGCTGGGTGGAGGGCAGGAGAAGTTGCCCTAGATGGAGGGGAGTAGCCTGGAGGCCAGCAGTGGCATGTGAATGGAAAGAGAAATTTCTGTTTTTAAAAGAGGGAGAGAGAGAAACAACTGAGCCCACTGACAGTGTAGGTAGAAAAGAAAGAAGAGGGAGAAAAAAGTGAAGAAATAGCCTACCACGATCATCTGACTGTTGGGCTGGAAGGGTTTAAACCCTGCCCAAAGGTGGCAGCAAGCTTTGGTTGTGTTGAAGTGAAGGCCTTGGCTCTGCCAAAGTAGCTGAGCTCCAGCAGAGATTCTCGTGGGGCTAAGGCGAAGCCCCAGCCGGCCTCCATGGTGAGAAATAAAAAGCCCACAGCTCTTCAAAACCTAGTGGTTCTGTGTCTCCTTATCTTTATGATGCTCCTGTGACCTGAAAGAGTGGAATTTCCCTCTCAGTGGCTCTCCTGGCCGATTTCTGTGGAATCCCTCTGGTGTTTGTTACTCAGTCTCCATTTTGCTGGAATTCCTCAAACTATATACTATCTCTAAACATTTTTAGTAAATCTGAAATCTCTCTAAAAATAAGGATTATTGGAATTAAAAGAAAAGTTTGGGGGAAGGAGAAGTTTTAACCAAGGTTACAATTAAGGTAACAAAGGAAGGGCCATGTGAAAGCATAATTTGAAATGTTAGCCTACAATGCAGTATATTTCATCCTGTAGCAGGAAGAGGTCATTTTTTTAAAAAGCAAAAAATAAGTTTTATATAGAAAGCAACCACAGAATAAATCTAGTGTTAAGAATTTATTTTTGTTTCACAAAATATCTTGATACGTGATTTTGATGTAAAAATTTAGTTCAGATAAAGGACTCAGGGGTAAAGAAGACACAAGAAAAGTCTGAATAACTTGGAAAATAAGTAAAAAATTGAACTGGAGCTTAGTGATTAGGGGAAGTTTTAGGAATTCTTAGCCAAATATCAGGCCCTGGAACAATTGGATGTTTCATTTCACAGGGCAGTGAGTATAAGATTCAGAACACTGAGACTCAGACATCAATTAAATAGCATATTCTACTTAATGTGACTGAAATCTGGAGTGATGGGATATATCATGTATTCAGTCCCAACTAATAATAAAAATACAGCTCATTTATAACAAATTCTCTCATTTTCAACTCTAAAGGATATTAAACACTAATCAGGAAAGAGGAGTACAACTGTAACAAACATGCTGGTAAGATTTTTAAAATTATTTTCTGGGGGGTGGGAGGTGATACAAAAATCAGAAGAGTAAAGTTTTTCTCAAAGAGAACTTACTCAGGAGTGAATGCCTGTGAAGATAACTGATACTACTTCCCTGGTGGTAAAATGATCCAATTCTCTCTTTTATAGTTAGGATAATTGTCCAGAATAACTTCCAATTATAACTTTTCATTTCTCATTTGACACACTAGGAGACTTGCTTTCTTTGTTTTCTAAAAGAAATCATTCAAAAATAGCAGGCATACATAATTTCTCATAACCTAGAGGAAGATGTAAACAGTTTATAGTACACCTCATGCTTTCATTCTCTGCTCTGCTGGAATGTATGTAAGTTATCTTTTGAAAGTCGAACAGTCCAGGCCTCGAGGTCCACCATTCCAGGAGCATTAATGATAGGGAATCAAGCCTGCCTGTGTGCAGATGGAGGAAAGTTTAGCACATGTTAAAACTTCATAGCTTGCTTTCCAAAGATTCATCAAATAGGATATCAAAAAATAAGAGAAGAAAATGAAAGTCTAAGTGATACAATTTAAGAAGAAAGGAAGTTGCCAGTCAACAGAATAGAAGGTTAAAGTCTCTGGGAGCAGAGGCTGGGTGTGGGGGGTGGGGGGCGGTAGTGTATTGGAGAGAGGTGATCATTGAGAAGCACCTACAGCCATAAAACTAAAAGCAACTCAAACCTACTACTGGATTCTGACTCATTGTGACAAAATATATGAGATTGCACCATTATGGGAACATAGAAGCTAGTGGTTTGAACTGTCAACCTTGTGGTTAGCAGCCCAACACTTAACCCACTACATTACCCGGGCCCATTCAGCAATATCTGGGAACTTAAAAAAAAAAAGTAGTAGTTAGCTGAAAAGCATAGTTAATTTACTGAGCTGGAGATACAGTGTAACTCACTTTTGAAGTCCACAAACTCTCAATAAAATCCCTGTTAAATAGAAATGTCTTTGCTAACATTACGTTGGTTATGGAAGGTGCAAGGATAAACTTAAAAGAGATAAAAATAAAAGCTGCAGGTAAATGAGAGATAAAGAAGAGAATTTTTTTAAAGCACAGAAGAAAGCCGGAAATCAGGGTAAAAGTGCCTAAAATAAATGTAAGCCTTCTTGAAATTTTCAGGAGTGTGTGTGTATGCTTGGAAAGGTAAACTGTGGCAGGGGGTGACAAAAGATCTCCATTAAAGTTTACTCATCAAACATTTGGCAGTTGGCCATGGTTCTTGTGTTTATTTTTGTTTGTTGCATAATTTTTGGTCTTTTTCATACTAACAGAGACTGTCTAGCTAGCTGATGTGTGTATGAACAGTTCTCTCTCTGACTCTCACATGATTGTAGGAGGGCAACAATGATATAGACAAATGACCAATTCAAATATATTACAAAGGAATCTATTCTTTGCTCTACACGATCAAAGAAAACAGGATCTCTTCAGTCATATTGTTTTGACTGGATGCCATGCAGGGTGCTTATATGTTTGCTTGACCTTTTTTGGGTATTTTTGCTTAAGGTATTTTTTGTAGAAAAATAGCACATGGAAAGGGAAAAATGAACAAAAAGTCAGTGTCTACAAAGGGAAATTGCACATAGTCTAAAAATCAGGCATATTGGAAAATGTATCAGGCACTAATAAATGTAAAGCACTACCTCACAATTAAATGAGGTGCTTACAATTCTGCCCACAATGATTGCAGTCTTGTTCTCAGAAAGCAGCTGAGTTGGAGGCACACTAATGAGCCACATAATCACCAATACGCAGCCCTCCATTCAGCCCGGTCTCCTTGCAATCTTCAGAAAGCGGGTCAATATTCTTTCCACTGATCTCCACACAAATTGTAGAGCCTTCACCCTGAGCCTACTTATGAAAAAGAGTATTTAAAACAATTGACTTGGCATCTAGGCCGCCAATGCTGCTCCCTAGCTTTGCTACAGTGTAGCTATGACTCAAGTTACATAGACCTATCTTTGTCTCAATGTCTTTATCTGCAGAGGGGGAGAATAACTATCTCTCCTTTTAGGGTTTCATTAAGGATTCAATGAATTCATACGTAGAAAGTACTTAAGAGCTGAGGCTGACACATAAAAAGAGAAAGAGATCTAGTTCCAGTGATTTACAAAGAAAACATATTTAAACATAGGTGTTATCTTCCTTGGAAGAATTTCCACCTCGTTGAGAAAAGGTTTTGGAGAAACTTTTATTTGTCTCAACTTCTCCTGGGCTAACACCAGGTACAGAGAAATCTATTAAAAAACAAGTACAGCTCCCCTAACTCTTAACAAGAACACCTCCAGACTGAAAATATGTTCAAGGTTGAGTCTAAAAATTACAAATCAATATGCCTCGGGCCATGATGCATATGCAATCTGGGGTATAAGGAAGAAAATGTGTCTAGAAAACACCAGGTTGTCCTTGTACTAAACTCAATTTATTCTCTTCAGTGAGACTCTTTTCATCTTTCACCTCCTCCCTCAAAGTTTATTTTTATACTGATTGCATACTGGGGTTTTGGGGAGCTCACCTGCCAAACAGGTACTTGGTTGTTGGCTAGTTTCCAGGTTGGGGGACGGGGACTCTATATAAATGCACACACACAATGCACATAGAGAAAGATTTGTAAAACACAAAATATTTTACTTTAAATTAAGCTGGATAAATGCTACTGGAATATATTTTTCTGTGTGTTTCTATGGGTGCAAGTTTGTTATTCTGGGGATGAATTGGTGGGAAAATATTCTAGCATAAACCATTGAAGATAGTATATTCTATAGCATTGAGTCTCAAAGACATGACTATTTTGATCATCTCATTTAAGGATATTCAATTTAGTGTAAAAAATGAAGGAATAAGATATCCTCCTACCTTCTTTTTCAAGTATAGAGCACATTATTCACTAGGGTCTGGCTGGAATTGTGTCAAAATTGTCTTTCTTAGGCTTCCATTTAATCTTCATATCATAGTTACTGAAGCAGCTAATCGACTTTGAAAAAGCCAATGGGCAAACAACAGCATTAAAGACAAAACTACGATGCTTTGGAAAACTGGCCACTGGGGGCCTTAGGGTCTATACCACCAAGCCTCACATCAGAATTCTCCAAAGCTCCTCACTGATAAGGCATCAAAAAGAGAAAGAAAATGGAACAAGACGGTTTCCTGGTGGTGCAATCTGCCCAGTGCCTCCACAGTAGAGAGGCGCACAAAGCGTGTGAAACACATATCATGATAATCCAGTAACTACTTGCAACAAGTGATAGAATATAAAATTGAATTAAACTTCATCGGGGGGAAAAAAGTGGTGGAATAAAAATAGTGATTGTGGAGAGTGGTGTAGGAGAGACCCCATGCGGCATGGCCATTGTGAATTACAAAAGGCAACACGCCTGGGTGAGGAGAAGCCAATTACACAGAATCCCCATTGGAGTGGAGACACAAGATAGAAAACCTGCAATGAAACAAGCTAATAAAATACACGTTTTATCTGGGGAAAGAAGGTGCAGGTTGCACAGGCAACACAGACAAAGAGGAAACAAGTAAATATGGATAAAAACTCTTACTAAGAGGAAGCCCTAGATATTTGTCCCACAGGTGTCTGTCAGATTGTTGTATTGTGGTGACTTGTGTGTTGCTGGTATTTCAATTCAAATATCAGCAGGGTCACTCAATAGGAACTCTGTTCAGCAGAAATTCTAGATTATGAACAGGCTGCAAAGAAGGAAGAAGCTGTCTGCTTCTGAGGAATTAACTGTGCAACATTGTAATATACTGAAAACTTCATGAATAGCAAGCAGAATATTATCAGACATAGTATCAGAAGATGAATATCTCAGGTTGGAAGGCGCTCAAAATATGACTGAGGAAGGTTTGCCTTCTCAAAGAAAAGCCAACTATAATGATTTGGAGTAAAGACTTCAGGATATTAATTCTCTGATAGGACATGACTTACAATGACAAGATACAGCTGCAAACATCTATTAATGACTGGAAGGTAGAATTACAAAGTATGAATTCAGAAAAAAATAAAAGCTAACAAAAACGAAATGGACCACATAAGGATCAGAATTCTCGGCATCAGTGAGCTGAAATGGACTGGTATTGGCCATTTTGAATCAGATAATCATATGGTTTACTGTGCCAAAATAACAAATTTAGATGAATGCCATCACACTTATGATCAAAAGGGACATTTCAAGATCTATCTTGACATACAATGCTGTCTGTGATAGATTAAAATCTATTTGAATATCAAGGAATCTAATCAATACAACTATTGTCACATTTATGCACCAACCACTAAAGCTAATAATCAATGAAGAAGTTTATCAATGTCTTCAGTGTGACACGGATCAAATATGCAAAAGTTGGACACAAAGAAAAAGAAACAGTAGGTGGACAATATGATCTTGGTGATATATGTGAAGCCAGGATTGAATGACAGAATTTTGCCAGACCAGGAACTATCTTTTTTCATCAACACATATAGTGAATGTACACCTAGAGTCTCCAAATGGAATACAGAGAAATCAAATTAACTACATCTGTGGGAAGATACAATTGAGAGCTCACTAGCAGTAGCTAAAACCAGTCCCGGAGCCACCTGTGGAACTCATATGAAAGTTGAGATTGAACTTGTAGACATTTAAATCAAGCTTACAAGAGCCAAAATAAACCTTAAGTATATCCTACCTGAACTTTGAAAACATTTGAAGAATAGATTTGATGCATTGACCACTAATGACAGAAGGCCTAATGAGATGCTGAATTATATCTGAAATATCCTTGAAGAAAGCCAACGGTCATTAAAGAGACAAGAAAGAAAAGACCAAATGAATGTCAGAAGAGACTAAAACTTGCGAGTAATCATAGAAGGTCTAAGCAAAGTTAAGAAATGATGGATTAAAATAACTGAACAGAATATTTCAAAGCAGAGCTTAAGAAGACAAAGTAAAATATTATAAATAAATGTGTAAAGACCTAGAATTAAAAAGCCAAAAAGTAAGAACACACTAATCATATCTTTAAGTGAAAGAAGTAAAGAAAAAAATGCAAGCCTGAAGTTACAATATTGAAATATTCTGTGGGCAGAAAATTGAATGATGCATGAAGGCCAAAAGAAAATGGATAGTATGCAATCAGTGTACCGAAGAACTAGTCAACGCTCACACAGTTCAAGAAGTAGCATGTGGTCAAGAACCAATGGGACTGAAGGAAAAACTCTTAGTCGCATTGAAAGCATTAGCTAAACGCTAGGCTCCAGCTTGGCTCTCTGTCAGTTGACAGTTGACAGACTATCAACTGAAATGTTTCAACAAGCGGAAGATGCACTGAACGCCCTCATTCATCTATGTCAGGAAATTTGGAAGACAGATTCCTGGCCCACTGCCTGGAAGGGATCCATATTTGTACCCATTCCAAAGAAAGGTGACCAAATAGAATTCTCATATTATAGAACAATGTCACTGACATCAAATAAAAGTAGAATTTTGCTGAAGTTCATTCTACAATGATTGCATCATTATATCCACAGGGGACTGACAGAAATTCAGGCTGTGTGCAGCTGAGAACATGGAACAAGGAATATCATTACTGAAGTTAGATAGATCTTGGCTAAAAGCAGAGATTTTCTCTCTCTCTCTCTCTCTCTCTCTCTCTCTCTCTCTCTCTCTCTCTCTATCTCTTCTCTCTCTCTCTCTGTGTGTGTGTGTGTGTGTGTATGTGTGTGTGTGTGTTTTACTTGTGTTTTATTGAATAGACAAAGGCATTTGACTGTGGGTCTCAGGGAAAACTATGTATAGCATTGAGAAGAATAGAATTCCACCGTGCTGATGCTGATCCATTGCACAGATAAAGAGACAGTTGTGGAAACAGAACAAGGGAATGCTGCCTGCTTTACAACCAAGAAATGTGTTTGTCAGTGTTATATTCTCTTTCCATACTTTTTCTATCTATATGCTGAACAAATCATGAAAGAAGCTAGATTCCATAAAGAACACAATAGCAGTTTGGGACAAAGGCTTATTAACAATATACAGATGAAATAGCCTTGCTTACTGAAAGTGACAAGGATGTGAAACACTTGCTGATGAAGATCAAGGATTAGAGCCTTCAGTGTGGATTATAGCTCTATGTAAATAAGACCACAATCTTCACAACTGGACAACAGGTAGCATTATGGTGAATGGAAAAAAAGTTTGAAGTTGTCAAGGATTTTGTCTTGCTAGAATACACAATCAGTATTCATGGAAGCAGAAATCAAGAGATCAAAGGACGTCTTGCATTCTGAAAATCTGCTGCACAAGATTTCTTTACATTTAGTAGAGCAAGCAATTTGCTTTGAGGACTATGGTGTGCCTGACTTAAGTCATGATATTTTCAATCACCAAATATGCATATGAAACTTGGATGTTGAATAAGGAGAACCAAAGAATAATTGATGTTTTGAATTATGGTTTATGTTGGATGGTGTAAGATATGGCAAAATAATAATAATTTCTTAATTATCAAGAGTTCATGGGGGAGAGGGGAGCAAGAAGAGAGGGGGAAAATGAGGAGCTGATATCAAGGGCTCATGTAGAAAGCAAATGTTTTGAGAATGATGAGGGAAACAAATGTACAAAAGTGCTTGACACAAAGGATGGATGGATGGATGGATGGATGGATGGATTGTGATGAGTTGTATGAGCCCTCAATAAAATGATTTTTTTTAAAGAAATCAGAATTATGGTTCTAGTGAATAATATTAAGAGTACCATGGAATGCCAAAAAAAAAACAAAAACTAACAAATCTGTCTTGGAGGAAATATAGTCAAAATGGTCCTTAGAGCTGAGGATGATGAGACTTTGTCTCTCTTACTTTGGACATATCAGGAGAGACTAGTCCCTGGAAAAAGGACATCACAATTGTTAAAGTAGAGGGTCATTTAAAAAAGATAATGACCCTAAACAAGATGGATTAATAGAGATGTTCCAAAGATGGGCTTGAACGTAACACTTGTGAGGATGATATAAGACAGGAGTTCTCAACCTGTGGGTCAGGACCCTTTCTTTGGGGGTCAAACGACCCTTTCACAGAGGTCACCTGATTCATAACAGTAGCAAAATTACAGTTAGGAAATAGCAACAAAAATAATGTTTTGGTTGGGGGGGGCATCGCCACAGCATGAGGAACTGTATTAAAGGGTCACGGCATTAGGAAAGTTCAGAACCACTGATATAAGAGAGTGTTTTTTCCTGTTGTACATAAGGCTGCTCTGAATCAAAAACAACTCGATGGCACCTAACAGCAACAGTTATTTGGGCTGAGGGCCCCCCTGGAGGGGAAAATCTGTGAGGTGTCAGTGAGAGATGTAAAACTCCGGGTGCACACTCCCCTTAGAGTGAGTCAGGGCAGGAACTGAGTAATCAACTGCACTTGCCCAGAAGTGCACTGGGTTTCGCCAGAGAACTGCGACCAGAGAACAGCACTGGCACTGTTCTTTCTACAACAGTTTCCTGGTGACCACACCACCATCATAAACTGTTGTTGGTTAGAGACAAGGCTGCCTTTGCTAACCTTCAGCAACCCTATTTGCTCAGACCACCTTCCACAACCAGTACCATTCTTCCTTCCCTCAAGTACAGCAGACGTAGTTATCCACACACGGATTGTGCTTTGCACACTCAGCTCCCCACTGATTGACAGGGTGAACTGATGCCCACCTTCCTTGACATGCTCTCTGAAGACAAAGCGGGTGCATAAGCGAATATGGTACAGAAAGCCGATGGTACCAGGTTATCAAAAGGTAGAGCATCTGGGGTCTTAAAGACTTGAAGGTAAACAAGCAGCCATTTAGCTGAGAAGCAACAAAGTCCACATGGAAGAAGCACACCAGCCTGTGTGATTATGAGGTGTTTGCTGATAGGTTCAGGTATCGGGCATCAAAGTCCCAGAACAAAAAAATGATATCTATGTGAATGAGGGGAAAGGGGGAATAAAGACCCCAAACTCTTCTGTAGACAATTTGACATCCCCTTACAGAAGAGTCACAAAGAAGAGACAAGCCAGTCAGGGTGCATGATGGCACCAATGAAATATACAACCTTCCTCGAGTTCTTTCATGCTTCCTCCCTAGCTATCCCCCCACTATCGTGACCCAATTCTACCTTACAAATCCAACTAGACAAGAGCATGTACATGGGTACAGATAAGAGCTGGAAACATAGGGAATCCAGGAGACATAAACCCCTCAGGACCAATAATGAGAGTAGTGATACCAGGAGAGGAAGAGGAGGGTTTGGGGAATAAGGGGAAACCAATCACAATGTCGACATATAACCCCTTCCCAGCGGGACTGACAACAGACAAATATGTAAAAGGGAGACAGCGGTCAGTGTAAGACATGAAAATTTTTTTAATAAATTATCAAGGGTTCATGAGTGGGGCGGGGGAAAGGGGAAAATGAGCTGATACCAAAGGCTCAAGTAGAAAGAAAATGTTTTCAAAATGATGATGGAAACATGCGTACAGATATGCTTGACACGATGGACATCTGTATGGATTGAGATAAGAGCTGTATGAGGCCCCAATAAAATGATTTGAAAAGGAAAGAAATGCAAGCCACAATTTCCAGTCACATGTCTAATTTTCCATTCTCTAGTAGCTGCATTAAAAACGAAACAAAAAACAGGTGGCATATTGATTTTACATTATTAACCTAATGCATCTAGAACATGTAATAAACAGTCAAAATATGAAAAAAGAAAGCTGCATTCTCACAACTTCCACTGTCAGAGGGTACATACATGTGAACCGTGCTAGACTCCTTGTACCTTCATGAACACACGCACCTGTGCATCACATGACAGTCACATGCCATCACTGTGACTGGTAGCATGAGTCCCCAAGGATAGGGCTTCATGCGCCTGCTGCCTTAGAAGTGGGGGTTGCCATATAAATCCTCTCTTTTCTTTCTCTTCTTTATTCCTCTTATTCTTCCTCTTTATTTGTTTTTCCAGTTTCTGCTTCTTCCTTTATTTTTCCTCATTTTTTCTTCATACCCGTTTAATACCCAATGGAAATAATCCCTTCTTGTTTCCCCCCTTATGTCTACTCTACCCGGCAGAAGGCAGAGATTATTTCCCTGCAAGTAGCCGCACTTACCATTTACCTCCCTTTCCTAAAAGGAAGCACTACCACCTGTTCCTGCATCACTAGTCAGTATCAGATGGTGAAGGAACCTGTTCAACCCACCTACATCTGCTCTGCAGAAAACAGGGCTCTATGCCCATACTTCCACCAGATATCCCACCCACCCAAAGCCAGGTTGGTTGTGTCTGAGTATTGCTAAACTAGTAAGCAATGTAATATGCCTGCCATGCCTGCCTCAATATATTAAAACAAAATAAAACAAAAAATTCAGGGTGAAAGAAGCAAATGCAAAAACAAAAATAAATACAACTCCAACATATTGTGTAGATGGCAGCTGCAAATCAAGCAAACAACATCCCCCCCCCCACAAAATCTAAGTGAACAAAATAAAGAGCCAGAAAATCTATTTGAATAACAGGCAATATAACTATCTGATACAGAACTCAAAATATTTATATATAGCGGCTCCTACTAGCTCAAAGAAATTGCAAACAAATGAAGCAAAATAAAGAAAATACCCTTAGAAGAATTTAGAAAAACAATTCAAGAGAAAAATGACCAAAAAAATAGACAAAAGTCATACAGAAAACCCAACACACTGCCATCAAGTTGACGCCAACTCCTAGCAACCCAGAGGACAGCGTAGAAATGCCCCTGTGAGTTTCTAAGACTGTAACTCTTCATGGGAGTAGAAATCACCACCTTCTTCCAGTGGAGAGGTTTGTGGTTTCAAACTGCTGAACTGTCTGCTAGGAGTCCAATGAGTAACCACTCTGCCACCAGGCTCCTCATACAAAAATAGCAATTAGAAATTCAGAAGTTTGACACTAAATTTTCAGAAACATATAAAATACTAGAAAGACAAAGAGTTGCAGTGAATCAACTGAAGACTAGATCTGTGCATTAAAAGGCAAACCCTTGACATCAGATTTTCTGAGGCAGGTGGGGGGTGGGGGGTGGGGTGGAGGGAGGGGATAAAGAAGAAAAATGAAGTCTTATAATCCTATGAGGGATTATCAGGAAGAAAATTTTAAGTGTAATCAGAGTTCAAATATAAAAGGATGTGAAAAAAGAAAAATGTTTGCTTTTAGAAAGTGTCCTAATAGAAGACAATTAAAAAATATCTATCCAAGAAGCATAATGAACCCCATGCAGGACAGATCCAAATAAATAACACACACAGAAATTCACTGCCATTAAGTCAATTCTCACCAAGATATATCATAAGCAAACTTTAATTTTTTTTAAAAAATCTTGAAAGCAGCTCAGGAAAAAGAGTATTTCCTGCATATAGAAGCCAATAAGATTAAGTTTCTATTTCTCAGCAGAAACCTTACAGGCAAGAAAATAATGGGATTGTAGAAATAAAATCCTAAAAGAAAAGATTTGCTCATTAAGAATTATATATCCATCAAAACTGTCCCACAAAACAATTATTAAATTAACGAGTTTAAAGATAAACAGGAAATAAATGTACTTGTAGACACCAGACCAGCTTTAACATAAATGCTAAAGTGAGTCTTTGGACTGAAAATTAGTATCATAAGAAAACAACCTGAGATTAAGACAACAGCACCTGAAACTAACCCAGAATTCAGAAAAATAAAATGAACTTTAAGACTGAAAATAGAAAACCAGGGGACTCAATTTATATATTATAACTATAAAGGAAAAATGAATAATACTTTTAAGGAAAATGAATTAGAATTTTGGTGATATAAAGATATAAGGGGCTTTTAAATTTAGGAAGATATAAATAAATTACAGTGTAACCACAAAGACAATTTAGAAATCTTCTAACCAAAAGAAGACAGAAGAACATCATAAAGTCTTAGTAGACCCAAAATAAACAAAAATCTAATAACAAAAAATAATTCAGAACAGATAAGTATGCAGAACAAAAAAAATCAACAGCACACATTGTGGTAGTTATGTAATCTGCTGTCAATTTGAGACTGAACAGTAAAGGGGTGAAATTTAATCTGTCAATCAGGTATCATGCATCTTGATGGCCTCACTTGGAGGTGCTAAGGAGATACACAGCTAACTGGAGGTGGTACACCGGCTCACTCCTTGTAAGACATACTTACTGACAAGACATAAGGAGCGATACTAGAGCCCTGGAGTTGAAGGAGCCACATGGAGATCCCTGCCAGTGCTGAGATGCTTCTACTGCCACTGGATCTGCAAGACTTTTTCACCCATTGGCCTGTGCTATAACTTATTTGGGGTCATCACATGTATTTCGTGACTCTGAAGAGGAAATTATAGACTGGTATTGGACATATGGGCTAATATTGGACTTATGGAATTGATCTTAACTGGGCTGGGATATTTTCTCAATAATCAATTGCTCTTGTATATAAAGCACTTTCTTATACACATACGAGTGCCTATGAATTTGTTTCTCTAGTCTATCCCGACTGACACACATATATATAGAAAGACTCAAAAATATGAAAATAGTAAATACAAACTATTAAATGAAAATTAATGTCTAGAAAAAGTAAGTGATACAATGGGTAACAAAATAGAATCCATTCACTTACTTTCTTCCAGAGACCCACTCTAACCAAAAGGTAAAAATTAAATTAAAAATTAAAGGATAGACATGTACATATAAGAAATAAACAGCAACCAAAAGAAAGCAGGAGTACAAAATTAATTTCTGATAAAATAGAATTCAATCAATGAGCATAATAGACCAAAAACAGGGTATTATATAATTAAAATTATATAATTTTATATATAAAACAGGGTATTATATAATTAAAATGTCGATTCAACGAAAGGACTTAACCACAATAAGTATCTCAACCCCCAATTAAAAGGGTCCCAAAATACATAAAGCAAACAGTAGCAGAACTGAAAAGAGAAATAGACAATGTCCCAATAATAGGAGACTCTAACACACCATTTTAAATAAAGAGCAGAAATAAAAAGAAAAATTTTAAAGATGAAGAAGATCAAAAGGGTACAATAAACCACTTGACTAGATATGCATCTTTTTTGTATGTCTTTGCCTGGTTTGGATAGCAGGATTATGCTTCATTATAAAATGGATTTGGATGAATTCCATCTTTTTCTATGTTCTGAAATTATTTGAGGAGAATATATAAGGGGACCTTAAAATTTTACTGGAGCAAAGGAATTAAAAGATAATGGAAAATTTTCACAAACTTTTTGAAACCTCTTATTGCAAAGAAAATACAATAAATAAATGTTCCCACTGCACAGGGATAGAAATAAATTTGACCACAAAGTAAACCCCAACAAATGTAATAGCATTGAAATAATACAAAATATCTTCCCAGATCACATCATACAATTGAAGTTAAAGAACAGGGATGTTTGGGCAGGGAGCAGGGGAAGAACAAATACATGAAAATAAATAACAACCCTTTAAAACTCCGGAGTGATTGAATAAACAGGAAAATTTTAAACTTCCTAAATCAAATTAGAATTTTTTAAAAAACAAACAAATATTTGGGGGCACAATAAAGAGACAGCTTATAACACTAAATGGACACATCAAAAGAGAAGAAATAGCCAAATCAACACCCTAACACCTAAGCCCAACAGTTAGAAATGTAGCAATTAGAAGCAAGAACAGAGGGTGGGAGGATTTATAGCTTCCAGAGGAAAGGAAATAGTAAGGATTAGAGCAGAAATAAATGAAAAAAATATAAATATATTAGAAAGAATAAACAAGTGTAAATTATGGGCTCTTCTAAAACATTAATAAAATTAACAAACCACCAGCAAATTTAACAACATAAAGAGAAGATGCAATTTAAAAATTAAATGAGTGAAATCAGAATCAATGAACCAAAATAAAAATGATAATAACAGAATACTGTGAAGTACTGTCCTCCAACAAATTTGCAGACCTGAAATAAATGAAAAACATTCTAGAAACACGTCACCTACCCAAACTAACACAGACGGAAGTTGAAAATCTGAACAGACCCATAGAAAAGAAGAAATAGTACAGGTCATAAGAGAACTCCCCAAAACAACGACAAAAAATTGGTTCAGGTGGCTTATTGGAGAATTCAATGAAACATTCCAAGAGGTGTTGACACCAACACTACCTAAATCAATCTGGATCATAGAAGAGGATGGACTACATCCAAATTCATTTTATGAAGGAATCATAACCCTGATTTTGAAACCAAACAGATAAACAAAAATATATGTATATAATTACAGACCATTATCCCTCATGACCGTAGATGCAAAAATCTTCAACAAAATCCTAAGCAATAGAATCCAACACAATATATTTTACCAAAGAATACATCCTAGTATACAAGCATGCAAGGATGAGTCAACATGAGCAAAACAATCAATGTAATACACTACATAAACATGATAAAGGAAAAGAACCACTTGACCATAAATCAATGCAAAAAAATGTATTTGATAAAAATCTAACACTGTTCTTGCTAAACCCACAGCAAAACAGGAACAGAAGTGAAACCCCTGAGTGGAGTTCCGGGCATTTGTAAGACCAATGGCCCACGTGACCCTCCAAACAAAGCAACCGAAAGAATCCCCCTTGCAAAGGAAAGCCAAGCAAGGATGCCTGCTATCACCACCCCTATTCAATATTGTGTTAGAAATTGGACAAAGGCAATTAGGCAAGCAAGGGAAATAATATACATCTAAATTAGTAACAAAGAAGTAAAACTGTCTAGATTTGCATGTGATATGATCTTATACACATCCTATAAAATTCTAGATGCTCACCAAGAAAGTACTAATTGAAAGATCCAGCAAAGCTTTAACGTAAAAGATCAATGTGCAAAACACAGGCTGGTTCCTATGATTTAGATGAGCTGCCATAAAAGATAAAATACTTAGGACAAAATAACCAGAAATACAAAAGGCTTATATAAAGAGAACTACAAAACACTACAGCAAGAAAATAAGAGAGACCAACATAAGTGGATCAATATCACAAACATGCTGATAAATTGGAAGACTGAGTATGAACAAATGTGATCAAAAGCTTTAATGCAATCCCAATTCAGAATCCTACATCATTCTTTAAAGAGAAGAAAAGTAGAATCGTTAACTATATATTAAAGAGAAAAAAATATTATTTGATGGTTCCTGGAGATTGAAGGAGGCAGGTCAGAGGAGGAAATCAGAGGAGGCAAGAGGGAAAATCACTAACTAATTGACATATATTAATATATATAAAGGAAAGATAATGTACATTAAAGGAGTGAAAAGTACAATATCACTAAGGAAATAAAGAAGGCACAGGAGTGCTAGACAATAAAGGTCAATACTATTCCATAGTATTATCCATAATATCATTAATGTACAAGCCAATATATAAACAGAAAGAAAAGATGAGATGAGCAAGTATGATTATATACTCATGATCAGTTATTGATTTGGCAGTTGATATTTTGCATGCATATTCATATGTGCTGTAAATATATCTACATACGGATATAGAGTACAGCAAACAGGAGTAAACAGGAGTACAGTTATAAAATGTCATAGCTATAGCCAAAGACATTGAGGGAAAAATTGATGAGTCTGGGGGCATAAGACCAGAATTGCATTTTCAATAAGCACAAAATAGTACACAAAGACAATATTCTGCTTTTGTAATGAGAGCTCTCTAGTGACCATCTAAGGTGTAAATATTATCCTCTTTCCATTTGGAGCAAAAAATAGTGAAGAAAATCAAACACACAGAAACACCAATGCAAAGGACTCTGATCTCTACTGGGAGAACCCCCAAGACTATGGCCCTTATTCACCCTTTAACGTTGAAATTAAAATCATCGCTGCAGCTCAATTTTCAATCAAACAATAGGCAGTTGTTATAGTTAGGTTTATTGTGCCATCTAGGCCTACACAGGGACATGTGGGCAGAGGTTAATCAGGTCGCGGCTCGATTGGAGAACGACTGAGATAAATAATTTGTGCTGCTGACATGTCCCATTTCTCCTCCTCCCTGTTGGTCTGACCAGCATGGTGCTGATTCAACTAGTTCTTTGCCTAAACCGTATGCTGCACTACCTGTGGACTGAGCCAATCCAAACAGTGAATTATGATGCCAGAGCCTCGAAGCTGGTCAATCGTGTCACAGGACATTGAGTTCAAGACCCCATCAGGGCCTTCAGGACCCCACCCTGCCATCTACTGCCTCCTGGCCAACTTTGCTTGTCTTGCCTGGGGTAAGACTCTGCTGTCTGCTTCCTTGACCTTGGACCAGAAGCCAGTGTGAGTTGAGCCTTCATTTTATTAACTGTTCCACAAAAGTGAGTTGAACTGAGCCCTCTGTACTGCTGTGTGGACTAATTAGCCGTTATACTCCTTCTCATTGATGATAGATGATAGATAGATAGATAGATGATAGATAGATAGATGATAGATAGATAGATAGATAGATAGATAGATAGATAGATAGATAGATAGATAGATAGATATGTGGATATTATATATAATATATATATATATAATCATAAGTGTCCTGGGTTTGTTTCTGTAGAGTACGGGTCCTCAAACTTTTTAAAACAGGGGGCCAGTTCACTGTCGCTCAGAGCGTTGGAGGGATACGCTATAGTTTAAAAATAAAAACTATGAACAAATTCCTATGCACACTGCACATATCTTATTTTGAAGTAGGACGAGCAGCAGCGGCAAAAACACCCTGTGGGCCAGATAAATGTCCTCAGCAGGCCGCATGTGGCTGTGGACCGTAGTTTGAGGATCCCTGCTCAAGAGAATCCTGCCTGACACATCAGTCCTAAAAAAATAACTGTAACAAGAACCTCGGGGAGGTAGACACTTTTTAGAACAGTCAATCATTTGAAATCAAAAGGGCAAGATTTGCCCACTGTCAAAAGCCTTAGGAAGGCCAGACTAGCAAAGAAGGGTAAAGGGAAATGGTAAACACCAGGGGGGCGTGGGGGGACGACTGTTACAGTGTGGGAATTTCAGTCAACACCATAAGATGAAATGCTTATAAATTATTTATTTGAAGACAAATTTATTCTGTAAACTTGCATTCAAATCTCAATATAAGGTTTTTTGTTTGTTTTATTGGAAACAAAAAAGTCTATGTTAGAATGGAGAGCATTCTTATAATAAAACCTTCTTTTAAGTGGAAAGACTTTGTAATTTGTCCAAGACTATGTTCTTAGTAAGAATCTCTGACAAAATTCATTCTCCTATTCTTGCATTTTCCCAAAGCCATGCTCTTTCTGCCAGTCTTCATGTCATATCTCAATGTAGGGAGCCATTGTCATATCGCTGGGTGGGAGACTAGAATCAAAAATAATGCAGAAAATAGTGGAATTGTAAGACTCTACAAGTGAGTTCAAAAATCAGCCTTCAATTAGGAGATTGTTCCACATCTGAGCCTGAATTCTATTTATCAAATGGAATCTTATACATTATATAATGTTCCATGTGTAAAAATTATACTTCAAATACTGTACTAGCAAATTAGAATTTGCTGTCTAAAGTCTATAACTTTCCAATGAAAGTTTCATGAAGAAGAGAGCACTTGGGGGAAATCTTTTTAATTGGCAAAACCCATTCGTCAGAGGCTGCCTTGTTTTCAAGTCCATTAGCTGTGTAAAATTCTCTGGAAATCTTTGACAAGGTTCTTAACTTTTTATTCTAAAGTGTTATCAAAATATTAAAACTGGTATTCACTGTGTATGTCAGGTCTTGAAAAGGAACAACTGTCCTTTAATGGCTGGAATGACATCTGGAATTTTCTTTTTTGCAACCATGCAATCTTCAATCAGATTAATTTTTAATTTTCTAATTTCTTAAAGGGCATATCTTAGAACTGGATTTCCTCCCTCACAATATTGAAAATGTTGAAATGTCAAGATCATTGATCAAATAGCCTTAATTAGAAAGGCATACGATTTCTGCCTTAACTCTGAATCACTTTAGGGTAAGTAATTGATGTTTAGATAATAGAACACCCAGTAACCACATTCAGACATCAGGAGTTTGCTTAGCATACAGATTAAATAAGTATGGCTAAAGGATACTACCCTGACACATACTTACTGAATTTTAGACCAGACAGAATTCCCTTGTTCTGTTCAAAGTGCATTTTGAGTTATCTACAGTTTACACATAAGCACAATTCTGGAAATCCCATTCTTTGCAATGTTATCCACAATTTATTATTATCGACATAGTTGACTGCCTTTGCATAGTCAATAAATCACAAGTAATCATCTTTCTGGTATTATCTCTTTCAGTCAAGATCCAACTGACAATAGTAGTCATAGCCCATTTTGCACACTTGAACTTTTGGAAGCTCCCTATTGATTGTTTTGCTGTAATTGTTGTTGACTGATCTTCAGCAAGAGCTTACTTATATGTGATAAGAGTGTGATCATTTGATAATTTCTGTATTTCATTACGTCATTTTTCTTTGGAACAGGCACAAAAACCGTCTCTTCCAGTCATGAGGTCAGGTATCTAACTGTCTTTCAAATTTCTTGGAATAAACGAGTGAGTGCTTCCAGCACTCCATGAGTTCGCTGAAACATTGCAATTGTTATTTCAGCAATCCTTGGACTTTGTTTTCCAAGACTGTAATTCTTTTTTGTTTTTTTATGTTTTTGATTTTTTAATCAATCATTTTATTGAGGAGCTCTTACACAGCTTATGACAATCTCTCATTCAATTGTATTAAGCACACTTGCACATATGTTGCCATCAACATTTCCAAAACATGTTCTTTCTACTTCAGTGCTGGGTATCAGATCCTCTTTTTGCCCCTCTCTCCCCACCCTTCCACCATCATGAATTCTTTTTTTTAAATCATTTTATTGGGGGACTCATACAATTCTTATCACAATCCATACATACATACATCCATTGTGTCAAGCACATATGTACATTTGTTGCCATCATCATTCTCAAAACATTTGCCTTCTACTTGAGCCCTTAATATTGGTTCCTCATTTTCTCCCTCCCTCCCCACTCTCCCCTACTTCATGAACCCTTCATAATTCATAAATTGTTATTTTTTGTCATATGTTTCACTGTCTGATGTCTCCCCCTGCCCTCTTCTCTGCTGTCCATCTCCCCAGGGAGGTTGCTATAAGTAGATTCTTGTAATCGGTTCCCCCTTTCAACCACACATTCCCTCCCCCCTCCAGGCATCACCACTCTCATCACTAGTCATGAAGGGGTCATGAACTGTGTTCCCAGTTGCTATCTGTACCAATATACATCCTGAGATCCAGCCAGATTTGCAAGGTAGAATTGGGATCATGATAGTTGTGGGGAAGAAGCCTTTAAGACTGAGAGGAAAATTATATGTTTCATCGTTGCTATACTGGCTTGTCTCCGCCTGCAACCCTTCAGTAAGGGGGTGTCCAGTTGCATACAGATGGGCTTTAAGTCTCTACTCTGCACTGACCCTCATTTAAAATAATATGATTTTTGGTTCTGTGACGCTTGATACCTGATCCCTATGACAGTTCGTGGTTACACAGGTTGGTGTGCTTCTTCCACATGGGCTTTGTTACTTCTGAGCTAGATGGCTGCTTGTTTATCCTCAAGCCTTTAAGACCCCAGATGCTCTATCTTTTGATAGTCTGGCACCATCAGCTTTCTTTGCTACATTTGCTTATGCGCATGTTTATCTTCAGTGATCATATCAGGAAGGTGGGCACCCAATGATATGATTTTTTGTTCTTTGATGTGTGATAACTGGTCCCTTCTATACCTTGTGGTCAGACAGGCTGGTGTGCTTCTTCCATGTGAGCTTTGATGCTTCTCAGCTAGATGGTTGCTTGTTTATCTTCAAGCCTTTAAGACCCCAGATGCAATATCTTTTGCAATCCGGGCACCATCAGCTTTCCTCACCACATTAGCTTATGCACACATTTTTCTTCAGCAAATCATGTTGGGAAGGTGTGCATCCTGGAATGCCAATTTAATAGAACAACATGTTCTTGCATTCAGTAAGTGCTTGAGTGGAGGCCCAATGTCCATCTGCTGCCTTAATACTAAACCTATAAATATATGCACATAGATCTGTTTCCCCATGCTCTTATATAATTATATTTACATATGTACATTCCAGTCTTTAGACCTCTATAAATACCTTTTGTCACCAAGTTCTTTCCTCTATTTCCTTTTACTTTCCTCTATTGACAGAATTTTTATATGTGACTATGCACCTGGTAAGAGTTGATCATGTTTTCTCTCACATGTAATGTTGTTCTGGTTTTTTTAAGTCTCAGTCCTGATAGGTAGAATGCGACTCTATCTTTTGTGCATGTACACCCCTAACTTTAGCTCTGAGATGTTTCATCTAGTGGGAATACTGGGCTTTCTCTATCTAGAACTCATAGGTTCAGCCTTGATCCAGCTCTGCTGGTAGTTTGGAGCCGGATTCCTTGCTGGGATTTGGGCCTGATTCCCTTAGCTGAGCTTTTGCTGATGGACTTACTGAGCCATGATTGGCTCACTACCGTGTGTAGTTAGAGCCTCAGATGGTAACTGTCTGTGTGTGTGATAGATTGAAACTCTGCTTATTGGCTGCTGTCAAAATAGCCAGATGATAAACTCTGTTCAACTACAGGGATATCCCACTGTTGTCTGCTTTGGGATATCATTAGTGCTAACCACTTGTCTTCATAAAACACCTCCCCTACCTGTTCGATCTTCCTTCAGTTTGTTTCTAACCCTGCCCTGGAGGGCTGCCTAGCTCATGCACCGTGTCTCCTTCAGACTGCCAGATATGGACAGAAACATCAATGAGAATGATACTGAAGATGAAATATCAAAGAGCAAAAACAAAAACCTGAATAGAGAAATCATAACGTTCATAATGTTTAAATAAAACTGAATGATTATTTCTTATGGGCAGTGTAGTGTCATACGAGTGGGGCTGCTTACCTCAAGATCAGCAGTTTGGCAAAAACCACAACCATTTCTGGGGAGGAAGATGAGGCTTTCTGCTCTCATAAAGAATTACAGTCTTGGAACTTCAATGCTCGTACTGCGGTGGGAACTGACATTTGGCCATGGGCGCAATCTTGCCTTTGAAAGCAATCCCACAGTGCATCTGTGGAACCCTACATCAAATGGGTACAGTACCTCGCGACCTTGAGGAAGAGTTGGAACTCCTCTAGCCTCACGGACAGGTCATCAAGTCTCAGTTATCTCCTTACTTAGAACGCTAATTCTTCTTTCTTATTCACTCGTCCCGTCTATCTTTCCCACTGCAGTCAGTCTCAATGAGCTTGGGTTTGTGTTGGGGTTTTTTTTTCTCTTCTTTTTCCCTCTTTTTTATTCTTTTTTCCTTCTTTCTTCTCTTCTCTCCCACTTTTTCCTATCATACGCCACTACTGGCTTCCAGGTCACTACCCTGCGCCTAGGGCAAATCAACCCAATAACAGGGGAAACTCCAGTGTACCCTCCGTGGGAGAGCTGTACACAACACAAGGCAGCTGGGACAGCCATCTACATAGTGCTGCACTGCTCAGGAAAACTCTTTCAGACCTCTAAGGTGATTTCGTCAAGTAGGGCAATTCTGCCCAGCACAACTGGGTCACTACATTAAAAGGGCACACCAACCTGCCGTGGTGGGGCAGGGTCTAAACGTCTCTGGCCCCACATTCAAGCCATCAGGGATCAGGTATCTCTTTATTCTTTATTTCCTCCTCCTTTCTCTCCTCCCTCTTTACCATCACAGCCAATCTCAGCGAACACAGTTGAGTATTTCCCCCTTCTTTATCTTTTTCTTTCTCTCCTCTCTCTTTGTTCTCTTCACTTTTCTCTCTG
The DNA here is from genome assembly GCF_050624435.1 of Tenrec ecaudatus. Classification (NCBI taxonomy): domain Eukaryota; kingdom Metazoa; phylum Chordata; class Mammalia; order Afrosoricida; family Tenrecidae; genus Tenrec; species Tenrec ecaudatus. The sequence continues at coordinate 23,639,126 of NC_134539.1, read as the reverse complement.
CTTGAATGATTCTCTCTTCTCCCTCTCTTTCCTTTCACATGCCACTGCTGGTTCCCAGACCCCCATGCTCTGCCTAGAGTAACTCTGCCCACCCAGTGGGCAGCCTGCCCCCTAAGATGCTGCCCACAGCACGAGTCAGTGTTACACACAGCAGAGCATGGGGCCAGCTATCTCTTTATCTATTTTATTTTATTCTCCCTCCTTTGCTTTCTTTTTTCTTATTTTTCTTTCTTTTTTCATGTTATTTCACTTTTTCTCCTTTTCTTCTCTTCTCCTAGCTCTTCCCTCTTTCCTACCACAGCCTCAGCAGATTCAGTTTTCCTTCTTTGTTGATTCAGCTTTCCTTGTTTGTTGTTTTTTCTTTCTTTTTTTACTGTTTTCACTTGCTCACTCTGTGCATTTTAGTTGTGTCGTGTGAGTGGGTGTTAGTTTGCTTATAATTGTTGCTGCAGTCTTTATTTTCTTCTTTCTATGTAATCTCCTTTCACTCTCCTTCCTGTAACAAGCCACTAGCGCCACAAGGCCACTCCCCTCCATTTAGGGCAACTCTGAAGGCCCAACTGGGGAGCTCCTACCTGCATTTATTGGCTTTGCAAGCAGCTAGGGAAATCATGCCGGTCCTATTCCATACACCAAGGAGCAGGGGGTTCTCCCCTGAAAACAGTGGGGGCATCTCCAGCCCAAACCCCGAGGTCCTACAAGTGCCTGGGGGAAACACCTGACCACCACTGGTGGGGCTCCATGCTACTGCAGGATCATCCACCCAATCTCCAAGGAGATCTCTCTGTCTACGATAATTCCCCTGCCAGCGACACAGCTCTACACCAAGGAGGGTATACCCACATGCCCTCCTCAGCACTCCAGTTGCAGAGAAAAACACCACAGGCCATCCGAGGTGCTCCAAGAACTGTGAGGCCTGCTTAGAGATCAGCCAGTGAAGTGACACCCAAGTGGGCCCACAACAACCCAAGCAGTATCACATGAGAGGAATAACCAACTCACATTCCAAATAATGGAATATTGGATGGCTAGGATAAGAGTGAAACCACAGGAAGATATAGCAATAGTTTGGACCCTCAGTTCAGCTACTGGCAGGTAGTTTGTAGAAGCACTCATCCGAATCCACCAAGAGAGAGTCCAGTGCTATTGGCTCAGGAAGATGGCTCCAGGCTCCTCGAAAACAACACATAAATAGCAACCGGTTCTAACAATTCCAATGAAACAGCAGGAGAAACAGAAAACAATGCCAGAAGAAGTCATAAACCAACGATGGGCATAGAAGAAGCAGATGCTGACCTGCCACAAAAAGAAATTTTCAGAATGCTGCTTGGAGTCATAAAGGATATGAGGGAAGCAATTCAGGAAAAAAGATGAAGTGATAGAGGAGATAAAGGCAACGCACCAAAGGGAAATACAAGGGTTAAGGGATGAAATAACAAAATCCAGTGACAAATAGGCTTGAGGAGGCAGATAATCGCACCAGTGATCTGGAGGATAACCAAGCAGTCCTCGGCAAACAGGAAAAGCAGTCAAATAAGACAACCAAAGAAGCTGAAGAAAACTTGAGAGCCATTTCCTATGCATGAAAAGAAACAATATTAGAATTATAGGACTACTGGAACAAGACACAACAAAGAATTCAACAGAAAAAATAGTGAGGGAAATCTTAGAGGAAATCTTCCCTAGCTTAATAAATGAAAATCAAGCAATCATTCATGAGGCTGAGAAAGAACATGAGCTAGATAGACTGAATCCCAAAAGAAGTCACCAAGACACATTATCAAATTATCCAATCATGAGGAAAAGGAGAAGATCATAAAAGCAGCTAAGGAAAATCAAACAGTCATGTAAAAAGGTACCCCAATAAGACTTTGTTCAGACCTATCAACAAAAATGCTGAAGAAGAGGCGGGAATGGAGTACCATATTCCAAAAATTGAAGGAAAACAATGCAAACCCAAGAATACTTTACCCAGCCAAATTATCTATTAAGATAGATGGAGAAGTAAGGGTCTTCACAGACAAGGACAACCTCAAAGAATACATAAAAAGAAACCCAGCCTTACAAAAGATCCTTGCTGATCCAGATTGGGCAGGAGATCAACACTCACTGAGGGCAAATGAGAGACCATCACATACAACAACTCCATCCATAGGCCGACAAAGAGGAAACAGCCCCCAGGATAGCATCAGTTTAATAGTGGAAAGAAGGCAAAACATAAACTACACAGACAACACAAGTGAATAAGAAAGGTAGATAGGAAAATATCCAACACAAAAGGTACACAATAACATCACAGAGTCCAAAGATGGATATAATAACATTGAATATCAATGGCCTGAACTCAGGCATTAAAAGGCAGAGGCTAACAGACTGGCTCAGAAAACATAACCCATCGATCTGCTGCCTCCAGGAGACTTATCTCAAGCTCGCATACAAAATCAGGTTGAGAATTAAAGGCTGGATAAAAATATACCAAGCAAATGACAATGCAAAGAAAGCAGGGGTAGCAATATTAATATCTGAACAAATTGACCTCAAGATACAGGCAATAAAAAGAGACAAGGAGGGGCACTATAAAATGCTCAATGGAACAGTAGACCAAGAACCAGTGAGCATAATAAACATATATGCATACATGCAACTAATGAAAGACCTGCGAAATTTGTATATCAAACACTCCAAAAGATGAAAAATGATCTCACAGGCTCACCAATTATAGTTGGTGACGTTAATACACCACTCTCTGAAAAAGGCAGATAATTGGGAAAGAAACTCAACAAGGAGGGTACAGATCTAAATACCACAATTGGACGACTTGACTTGATAGATAGTGCCAGAGCTTTCACCCACATGCCAAAACATTCACATTCTTGTCAATCCCACGTGGCACATATCTGAAAATAGACCACATGCTGGTACGCAAGTCGAACTTGAGTAAATTCAAGCACGCAGAGGTTATACAGACATCTCTCTCTGATCACTGTGCCAAAAGACTGGAAATTAACCGAAGGATGGTGAAGAAAACAAGGGCAAACAATTGGAGGATGAACAATATTCTATTTGAAAAGGAATAGGTATTGACCCAGATCAGAGATGAAATCAGGAAGTTTGTAGAAACCAATGAGAATGAGAATACGATGTACAAAAACGTGTGGGATACAGCAAAGGCATTTATCAGAGGAAAGCTGATAGCAATAAATGCACACATTAAAAAATAATAGAGATTCGTGGATAGTATGCTGGCACAAAACTTACACCAATTAGAGCAGAGTCAACAGAACAACCCTACTAATAGCAAGAGGATAGATATAATAAAAATCAGAGCTGAGATACAGGAGAGGAAAAACAAAAACCTATGGAAAAATTAATGCTGCTAAAAGTTGCTTCTTTGAAAGAATTAACAGAATTGATAGACCACTGGCAAACCTAACCAAAGAAAGGAACAAACAACATTTGCAAGGATGAGGGATGAAACAGGGGACATTACAATAGACCTAATGAAATCAAAAGGATAATTCCACAGTACTATGAAGGTCTATATTCTAGCGAATTCAGCAATTTGGAACACATGAACAAATATTTGGAAACACAATCCCTCCCTAGACTATCCCAGATGGGTGTCAAGAACTGCAACAAACTCATAGCAATGGAAGAAATAGATAAGTTAATCAAGGGATTACCAATAAAAAAATCTCTTGGGCCAAATGGCTTCACAGGAGATTCTACCAAGCATTCAGGGAAGAACTGACACCAATCTTATACAAACTATACCAGAACATAGAAAAAGAAGGAAAACTCCCAAACTCTTTCTATGAAGCTAGTATAACTCTAAAACCTAAAGTCAGCAAATATACCACAAGAATCGAGAACTACAGACCAATATCCCTAATGCACATTGATGCAAAAATCCTTAACTACTGGCCAATAGAATACAAAAGCATATTTAAAAAATAGTCACCATGATCAAGTGGGATTCATACCTGGATGCCGGGATGGTTTAACATATGAAAGACCATTAGCATTATTCGCCACATTCCAGGAAAAATTATAAGAACGACAGGATAATATCGATAGATGTGGAAATAGCATTCGACAACATGCAACCCACATTCCTATTTAAGACACTCAGCAAGATAAGAATAGAAGGAAAATTCCTCAATATTATACAAGCCACATATGAAAATCCAACAGCCAGCATATTAGTTAACGGAGAAAATACTAAAACAATTCCATTATAAAAGGGGACCAGACAAGGCTGCCCCTTGTCCCCACTCCTATTTAACATCATACTGGAGGTCCTAGCTAACAACATAAAACTAAGGAAAGATATTAAAGGCATTCATCTGGGGAAGTGGGAGGTGAAATTTTCATTATTCGCAGATGATATGATTCTATATATCGAAGATCCCTTAAACTCCATAAGCGGAGTGTTGGAAGCAATACAGGAATATGGCAGAGTGGCAGGATACAAAATCAACAAACAGAAGTCTATTGGACTGCTCTACACATCAGACAAGATCACAGAAGAGACTATTAAAAAGGTAGTACCCTTTACAATAGCCAAGCACAAATGGAAATACCTAGGGATATACCTGACTAAAAAAAGAAAGATTTGTATGAGGAAAATTACAAAACATTACTATAACAAATCAAGAGTGACCTCAACAAATGGAAGAATATTCCATGCTCGTGGATTGGCAGACACAATATAGTAAAGATGTCAGTTCTGCCCAAAGCACTATGTAAATTCAATGCTATCCTGATATGAACGTCACCACCCTTCTTCAAATAATTGGAAAAACTGTTCACCAATTTCATATGGAGGGGGAAGAAGACCAGAATTAGCAGAACTCCTCAAGAAGAAGGATAAAGTGGGAGAGTTTGCTCTACCTGACTTTAGCACGTATTATATGGCCACATTATTCAAGACCCTGTGGTACTGGTATAACGACAGATATTCAGACCAATAGAAAAGAGCTGAAGACCCAGAAATAAAAACATCAGCATACAGGCAACTGATCGTTGATAAGGGCCCAAAAATATTAAATGGGAAGCAGATGCCATCTTCAATAAATGGTGCTGGAAAAAAAACGGATATATACCTGAAGAAAAATTAAGCAAGACCCTTACCTCACTCCACGCACAAGAATAAACTCAAGATGAATGACAGACCTTGAGATAAAACCCAAAACAATTAGGGCCATTAATAAGGGAAAACCTGAAAACCTTGGCACAGGGAATACAGAGGCTATCAGAAATAGGCAAGGATACAAATACAGAGGAGTCACAAATAGACAAGTGGGATATACTGAAGATAAGACACCTGTGTCCATCGAAAGAATTCACCAAGAGAGTAAAAAGAGAGCCTGGTGAGATAGGAACTCTTATCCACGGCTGGTGGACTTGTAGGTACAGCCACTATGGAAATCAATTTGGCGATTTCTAAAACAGATGGAAATTGAGCTACCATACGACCCAGCAATCCCCCTACTGGGCATATACCCAGAAGAGGCAAGAAACAAACCACTGCCAGACATCTCTGCTCCAATGTTCATTGTAGCACAGTTCACAATCACAAGGAGTTGGAAACAACCCAAATTTCCATCAACAGATGAATATATTAAAAAGCTTTGTACATAATACAATGGAGTACTATGCATCGCTAAAAAGCAGTTATGAACGCATGAAGCATATTGCCGCATGGGAAGAACTGGAGGAAATTATGCTAAGTGAAGTAGGCCAAGCACAAAAGGACAATTATAACATGAGTCCCCTATGGTAAGTTTATATTAAAAATTTTTTAAAAGAAAGAACAGAAAAGTAAATGCAAAAGGGGCTAAATAAAAAGCTACTGTATACAAACACTCCAGGGGTGAGGTCCAGGTAGTATGGTAGGGGCAGAACAAACCCTGGGGTACATATGGAAGCCAACTAAAGAGGGGGTTTGGAGTAAGGGGGGAATAAAGATATGTGGCGGGGGAATAGGGCACTGACTCACCCAAGGGGACGGTATTGTTTATGTCTCCACAGGGAAAGAGGGACCCGACTTAAAGCCAGTGCCAGATGAATGCAATGTGCTGGCAAGGAGTGGGGAGCCAGTGGAGGGGCATGAGGTCTTGACCCCCATACCAGCTACGTGGAAAATTGCCCCATCCCCAGGAAAATTTACTTTAGAGGATGGCACTGAAGCTGCAGCTAGGGGAGAGGGACACATCTGATCAAAGCACACAGGAGAAAATGAAGGGGGAGGAAGAGCGAGTAGAGCACATCCTGGCCTGGAGGACAATATCCCCACTCCAAACAGCCAATGCACAGAGTGGACAATATGGCTGATCCCATTATGAGACACACTGTCCCTTGTTGGCCCAGGGTCCTAAGGAGGACAACATTGGAGACTCAGTCTAGGGACTGCTGCAGATGACCCCCGACACCAAGGCAAACCACTAAAAGCATGTGGCTGAGTGACAGGGGGAGCAGAGCAGGGAGTTCCAGAGGGAGTACAAAGGACAGACTCTGGGGCCAGAGCGTGGCACCCCATTGGACCTGACTGAAGGACATGACTAGACATAAAAAATTAGACCTTGATCTATTTATAAGTTTTTCTTTCTTTAATTTTTTTTCTTTTAATTAATTTACTCTTTTGGGGACATTGGTTTTATTTTTGTAGTCATCGCTGTGTTCTCATTTGTTGCCTATCTTGCTATGGCTTGATTTTTGGTGCATATTATTATCTCTACAGATCTATCTAGATAAGATAGGCTGGATGAATAGTCTGGAGGAGAAAACAATGGGAGAAATGGTTCCGGGGGGACATGAGAGAGGGGGAGGAGGGGTAAAGAGGTGGTGCTGACCAACCCAGGGACAGGGGAGCAACACTGATACAAAATTAGTGGCAAGGAGGGTTTGAGAGGCCTGGTAGGGATTCCGCAAGGGCAATGTAACCGAGAGAAATTATTGAAATCGAAATGAAGGCTGAGCATGACAGTGGGACAAGAGGAAAGTAAAAGGAAATAGAGGAAAGAACTAGGTTACAAAGGGTATTTATAGAGGTCTAAATACTGGCATGTACATATGTAAATATATTTATATAGAAGGGTACATAAATAGATCTTCATGCATATATTTATAGGTTTAGTATTAAAGCAACAGATGGACATTGGGCCTCCACTCTAGTAATTAGTCAATGCAAGAACATGTTGTGGGGAGAAGATGAGCCACTCAGGGTGCAGGGAAGCAATAATGAAACATATAACTTTCCTCTAGTTCTTAATTGCTTCCTCTACCCACTATCATGATCCCAATTCTACCTTACCAATCTGGCTAGACTGGAGGATGTACATTGGTACAGATAGCAACTGGAAACACAGGGAATCCAGGACAGATGGCCCCTTCAGGACCAGTGGTGAGAGCGGTGATGCCTGGAGGGTGGAGGGAATGTGGGGTGGAAAGGAGGAACCGACTATATATAAGAATCTACGTGTCCCGTGGGGGATGGACAGAAGAAAAGAGGGTAGGGAAAGACATCAGACAATGTAACATATGACAAAATAGTAACAATTAATGAATTATGAAGGGTTCATGAGGCAGGGGAGTATGGGGAGGGATTGGGAAAATGAGGAGCCGATATTAAGGGCTCAAGTAGAAGGCAAATGTTTTGAGAATGATGATGGCAACAAATGTACAAATGTGCTTGACACAATGGTTATATGTATGGATTGTGAGAAGAATTGTATGAGTCCTCAATAAAATGATTTTTTTTAATTCTGTCAATTGTAAACCCTATCTAGCTAACAACGACAGTACCACATACTATGCAGGTAACAGAAAATTCAGAATATCAATTGTATTATTAAGTAATCAGGACCTTTCCTTTTCTATCAGAAGAAATAATTTCTTGCTTTCGGAGGTAACTGTTGCATTTCTCTGGTTTAAGGATCAAATTTTATTCAGAAATACACACCATTTTGAGCGTTTTTCTCAGGCAGTGGGAGACTATTTTTAAGAAGCAAAAGAAGTGGTCAGAGAGTGGAGAATCAGCAATGATGCACAGCTCAGGGCACCACGTTCAACGAATAAGTAAACAGCTGCTAGTGAAGACTTTCAAGTATATCAGTACTGGCACGATGTGATCATGTTCCTCTGGCACACACCAAATAAAGGACTCTGAGGCACTGGAGCCAACGGCCCTACATGTCAGGGAAGGGGTGTTTTCCTCATGACTGTGAACACAGTTAAATATTCACCTCCAAATCATTCACTTAACTCATCAAATACCTTTTAGAAAAATCTTAATAATTACATGTGAATCAGCAGCATCCATCCTAGCCTAGGCTTTCACAAAAACAGAGCCTGAAACCAATGCTCCTGGGTAAGAAGTTCATTTGGGAAGGAGCCCTGGAGGACCCATGGGATAACATTGAGGTGTTAACCACAAAGTCAGGGTTCAGGCTCACCAACTGCTCTGTGGGAATATGGGGGAAAGACGAGGCACTCGAGCTCTTCAAGATGTACAGCTTCAGAAACCCTGTGGAGCGGTTGTACTCTATCCTCTAGAGTCATGGCGAGTCAAAATTGACGCCATGGCAGTGATGTTTAAACAGAAAGCAACTGCAGTAAACATAAATGCACACACATTTTGAACCAGATCAGAGAAAAAAAATCACAGTATTACAGTAGGCTAGACAAAAGGAGTCCTGGCTGCACAAGACTTAAAGCGCTTGGTTCCTAACTGAAAATTTTGTAGCTGAAACTCTCTCTCCCTCCAGAGTTTCCTGTCCTTCCCCCTTTGCCCCACGCTCTACTTCCCAATCTGCAGGTTCTCTGTCAATTCTTTTGATGAAATCTTTTGATGTCTTCTATTTTGTCTTCTAAAATGTTTGCATTTTCATTTTTTTCAGTATTGTATTTTTTGCCTTGTATGAAGATCCTTAAGTTTGTCCCTATTTGATGGCCTTTATGGTTCTAGGGTTTGCATGTAATTCTTTAATCAATCTTGAACTTTTGTTTGTACATGGTGTAAGGTGTGGGTATTGTTTCGTTCTTTTGCTGGTAGAGATCCAATTTTTCCAGCACCATGTATTCTGTACTGAATGTGTTTTAGTCCTTCATCAAACTTCAGGTGTCTTATTTTCTTAAATGATAGATTTTTGCAATGTTTAATGAGATATTTTAATTTAATATGCAATGAGTGATTTAATAGTTTAAAAAGATTGTGAGCAATTTAGGTAAGCTTGATCAGGGCCTAGTAACCTAGCTCAGTTGCTGAAGGAGTCAATTGCTTTGAAATTAATTGGCTAGAAGTTTTGAGTTTAACAAACAATGGAAGTACACTCTAAAAAAAAAGAATACACACTCTACATGGATACTGTGCTTGAGATTAAAGATTTAGCTGTGACCACAATGGCATGGTGTTTTTTCATGATTAAAAAAAATATGTATATATATATATATATATATATATATATATATATATATATATATATACACTCAGATACCCAGAAATATACCATCAATTACTTAATTGTATTCATTGTGCCTCCTGAAATGATTACCATATCTGCAAAACTATTACCCATCTAATGAAATGGGATTTATTAACATTAACAAACTGTGAGGGTGGCATTTAAAATTTGCAAAACATAAAGCTTTATTTATTCTTAGGACTATTATAAAAAGCTATGTATTTATAAAGAGTTTATATAATTATGTTGTGAAGTACACAATCAGATTAGGGTTAAAATCCAACATCTAACACTGACGTAGCATTATATAGCATTCAACTTAACCATGTTTAGCCTTCATTTCTTCCTCTCTGAAGTAGGTATGATAATAAATTCCTCTTCTTTAGATTTTTGTTCAGATCATTGAGCATAATGTAAATGAGGAGCTTGGAACATGGGCATATTATAAATGTTCAGTTACTTCTTACTGCTGTTTTTGATATTTATAAAGATAAAAATGACTCAGCTGCTTCCAAGAAAGGGAAAATAAGCAAGACAATTGAAAGAGCATTTGAAATTATCCAATTGAGTAAAACTATTATAGAATTATCATGTAAGCGTATAGTTTTTCCTTCTTTATGACACATCTTGGAGCAGAATAGTGCCATTAATTTCAATCCTTCAAAGGTCAAGCAGTGCATGCACAGATAAGAGAAGATAAAATGGATAACCTAATAACTAAATAACTCACCAAGTAGTTTTCCCAAAAGAGTAAAAAGAGTACCTACCCACTGAGAAGAATGTTGACAATAACATCGAACAAGAGTCGAATCTCTAGAATGCAGAGGGAACTTCAATACCTGAACAACAGAAAGGTAACCCAATAAGAAAGAGCAAAGGCTATGAAGACGCACTTCAGCAAAGAAAGCATTCAAACAGCTCTCCAACCCATGAAGAGTTAATTTCTCATGATAATTAACCATTAGAGAGATCCAAATCCAAGTTACAATGAAGTACCATTTCATCCCAAAATGATACTGATAAAAGTAAAACAGAAAACAACAAATGCTGGTGAGGATCTGGACTGACTAGACCTCTTAACCATTGGTAATGCAGTTATCAAATATGTGGTTCAACCATTATAGAAAACGGCCTTGGTGTTTCCTCAAATGACCAAAATAGTAATACTGTATGATCAACAACCCCCTTCCTGTGACACAAATAACATATGCCAATCCATGTTCACTGCCTCTTATTCATGATGGTAAAATGAAGAAACACCGAAGTGCCCATCAGTGGATGAATGGATAAACAAAATGTGGTACATACACACAAGAAAATTACACACATTGATAAAGAATACCAATATCTCCATCAAACATAGCATGGATGGAGCTAGAGGACACGATGCTGAGTAAAATAAGTAAATCACAAAATAGAAAATATTGCAGGATAGAACCTTTATAAAAAGTCAGAAACAGATTTATGCACAGAAATATTATTTGCTGGTTATTGGGGTCAGAGGGGTGGAAAATCACATATTAGATAGTTGTTTTTGTTTGATGGCATCCAGTGTATTCCAGTTCACAGTTACCCTACCCACAATAGAACGGAACACTGCCCAGATCTGTTCCACTGCCACAACTGCTATGTCTGAGTCCATTGTTGTAATAACTGGGTCAGTCTATCTTCTAAAGGGTCTTCTTTGCTTTCATGGAGCCACTACTTTACTAAGCATGATACGTGTGTTAGGCTGTGTTCTCTAGAGAAGCCCACACAGTGACACAGACATTCACAAAACAATTCTACATGAAATCTAGAGAATCAATCCAAGTAGTTCTGAAATTATTTATATACATGTGTGTATAGATATATTATAACAATCTATATATGTACATATATATACAAAAGTTTTTTAAAATTCTATATAAATTAAGTAGCTCACACCATTGTAGAAGTGAGTTAGTACAATTTGGTTCCAGTCCATGGGTCAGATGTCATGTTGGAGACTTTTCTTGACACGCATAGCTGCTGAGGCAGATGAATCAAGAAGCAAGAAGACAAATTAGGAAGCAAGAATCCCACAGGCTGGTAGAGGCAGAGGTGAATGAATGCAAGACCAGCAAGTCAGTCGTGGTTGCATAGTCAAATGAATTCAAGGTCATCAGGTAATAAGGCTGGATCCTAGGAGCAGTGGGTCAATGAAGCAGGTGCAGGATTTGGACCAGAAGGAAGTGGGGAGTTTTCCCTCAGAATCTGCTTAAAGAGGAGTAGACTACGCCTCAGAGGACATTTCCTTTCAATGGTATCGATGCTGAGACCCTACTAAGGGGCTAGCATGCCATCCACAACTGCTTGGCTTCTCACAGAAGATGCCATTGGGAAGCTGATTATATTATGTTAGATCACAGAATGGGAGAATTCCGGTCTAGGCAAGTTGACACAAAGTTTAATGATCACAATATCCTTTTCCAGGGATAAATCTATCTTGATGACATGTCCAAAGTATGTGAGATAAAGTTACACTATCTTCCCTTCTAAGGAGAATTCTGGCTATACTTCTTCCAAGACAGAGTTGTTTGATACTAGCAGTCCATGATACTTTCGATATCATTCACTAACACCATAATTTAAATACCTCAGTTCCTCTCTGTATAGTAGACATGTGTTAATCCTTGGCAGAATAAGGTAATATACAATATGGGAGAAATCAACACAATGTGACTAAAGTAAATAAAGACATTGAAATGCACATAATAAAAGACAAATACAGTAACTGCTACAAGATACACAGTTATACAATAATAGTAATAAGAACCCAAAATGTGAATAGATACATAGGCAGATATGTAGATTAAGTAAGTGCTGGAAGGCATATGGGAACATATATGTTTGCATATCCAGGAAGTCCATGGGTTATGAACAAGAACTGTAACTGAGTGTATCTTTAAGTATTTGTCGGTAAGTTAGGACAGGTGCATGTGATTTTTATTTTGCCTTTCTTTAGCACATGAAAAGGTTATGAGTGCTTTCAGTGATTGAAAGTTGTCCATGCAGCTAGTGAAGGTAATTGTGATGAAGAATTTGCTGTAGGTAGCGGTTGGTTTAATCATGTGAGAATAAAGGCAAATTTAAATAACATTAAAGGGCAAATACGAGTTGGCCATAAGTCAATATTCATAGCCTGAGGGACAGCCTGTTTGGGTATAATTATAGACATTTGTAAATGCATATTACTATGTGCTACTTGTATATATGTATATATAAAATGGAGCACCGAGGGGGCAAGTTATGACAATTTCCCAGACATAACCAGACACTTCAGAGTAGCTGGGTGTACAGACTCAGGACCATAGTCTCAGGGAATACCTCAGTCAATAGGCTTAAGCTAATTCAAAAAGATAATTCACCTAGCTTGGTGAATAATGCCTGGGGTGTTGAAAGCTTGTGAGTGGCCTTCTCAGGCACAATAATCCCCCCTTCCTTCTAGAGCAAAGTAAAATGAAGGAACCACAGCCTCCTCTAGCCTTAGATGGTACCTGGCCAAAGCCAATACCTGAAGCATTAGATGGTACCTGACTGCCACTGCCAATAGCTCTGACCAGTGACACAATAGTCTGGGTTATTATGCACTAAAACTGTAGGATAAAACTCTAATTGATAATAATAAAGAGATAAGACTTACAGAGCTGGGAGAAACTTGAAGAACTCCCAAGACTCTCCCCCTAAGTCACCCCCTGTGACCAGGAAGTGAAACCCCTTCCGAAGGTCACCTTTCAGCTAAATAATAGAAAGGCCTTTAAAATAACCAACAGTCTCGAAGAAAGTGCTCATTAAGACAATTGGCTATACAAGTATCAGTGGACAACATGCCCCAAATCGAAGATGGGAAGGCAAGGAGGGGCAGAGAAACAGTGGATGGAAACACAGAAGACAGGGTAGAAATGGGAAGGGTGCTAGTCCCTTGCAATATAGCACCCAGTGTCATTGGGACAATCTGTGTATAAATTGTTGGATGGGGTACTAATTTTCTCTGTAAAGTTTCACCTAAAATACAATCAAATGTATTTTTTAAATGAAAAGAAAGCACAATACTCTAAGTCAAAATTTTTTGAAAGTTAGCTGTGAAAATATCATTCTGGGATTCTCTTTCAGGAAAATAAATCAAAACATCTATGCAAAAAAACCCCTATTCTTTACAATGTCATTCAAAATATTGAGGAATTAAAATGTTGAGAAATTAGAAGCAACCAAAAAAGGCCCAAGATAGGGCATGTTTAGAAAAGTAATACTCTATTAGCTAGATATTATAATATTGATAATGTTAGCATTCAAAGTTGTATTGTGGAAATATTTCTGAAATGATATCAAAGGAAAATCATATATAAAATCAGCAAACACAATCACATATTTCATGTACAAAACATACACATGAAAAAACTGATTTTGAAAGGTCCACAATTAAACGACTCCCTATTGTTAGAGACCTAGTATGATGGGTCTGTTCCTCAACTTCTTTTACTCTTTTTAAAAACAAACACCACCTTCACATATAGAGCTGCCTGACTTTAAAGTTTCATCCTGGGGAGAGACCTGTCAGCAGACTTGTTGTTCTTGATGCTGATGCAGATGTGCGCTCTCCATTTTATTCTCAGTGACCCTGTACTCAGACTTGAGCTTTGCAAAAATAGAATGGTCGTGAAAAAGCACATGGAAGCATTCCATAATCTTTCAATTCCACTTCCCACACACTTTCCAAAGCCCACGCCTACTAATTCCAGTGAGCAGAGTGAGCTGAACACAATCAGATTAACTATAAGAAACAGATGTAGATGGTTTACAATAAGATACACACACACACACACACACATATCTTTATTAGCAGAAGGACAGCTGATTCGCCAGCACACGGAATATTAATTTTACTCAAGGTCCACCTTTTATTAATTATTAGTTGTCTGAACACTCATGCCAATTTTTTCCAATGAAAATCTCTCCCAGAGGAAATGAGAGCCCTCTGTGCAGCCCTCTGGATAACTTGCTGGGGATTTACTCCTCCTTAGAGTCTGTGGGTCTGGGAGGAAGACCATCAGGGAAGCAAGCTGGAACCCTTTGAGTTGAAGGTGCAGAGCTGAGCAGATTTGGAAGCCAAATGCACTTGCTAATTCCCAAAGTGATTTTAAGAGCATCATCCTGGAAGGACTGCCAAGCAAAATTAATCCTTTAAAATGAGAATGCAAATTTTTAAATTACAATGGAGAGCTGTGAGTTCAAAGAGAATATTTTAATATTGCATGTTTTCCAACTTGAAACTGAGAAGTCACTAGTCATTCTCCTAATATATCTAACCAGCTTACCTCTGGATGGATGTCCCACATTCCTTACAGTTAGGATCTGGGGGGGGGGGGGGGAGTGGGGAGTGGTGGTGGTGTGTTTGTGTGTGTGTGTGTGTGTGTGTGTGTGTGTTTAACTGAGAGAGATAAAGAAAGTTACAGACCCCATAGTTACTATAATCCTAAAGGAAGTTCTTATTTATCTACTTGTGTGAATCGATACGTAACCTTATAATGTTTTACCAAAGGATTAATTCTAAATACCAGTAGTTTGCAATAAACAATGCAGATAACAGAAAGCAGTAATGATTAATTCCCATGCTTGGTCAATGAAGGCAACAGGAAAATTCAAACATGAAAATTGTTCTTCAGTTATAACATAATTAAGAATAGATTACTGCATACTTGCTGTCCTTTGCAGATTTAAAAACTTTAATGTTAAAAATAAATTTGAAAAGGCAGTAGGGTATTGCACACATGAATTCCCCATCCTTGTGAAAAATTACCTCTTCAGTCATCCAACAAATATGTAAGCTACTCCACACCAAGCATTCTGTTGAATCTAAGCATCTCAGCCTCTGTCGATACAGTCCTTACTCCCCCTGAGCGCAGCCCAAGGAGAGACAGAGATCACATAAGAATTGAACAGATGTACAAAGGGCGCTGGGTGGAAGAACTCCCAGAAATGCATAAACATGGAGCAGACGACACACCAGAGAGGACGTCTCTGAATAAGTTTGAACTGAGTTATAAAAGTGGAAATTCACCATAAGAAGAAGATAATGAACGAGAACAGCAAAAACAGAGACTTTGTCTACATGAAAAAATCATAAGCAGGTATCGCCTACATAAAGCATGGACTACAAAGGTTAAGACAGGTGACATAATGGGAATTCAGTTGTTGGTAACAAAAATGGCTCCCCCAAAAATCCCCAAACCCACCACCAACAACCAAAAAATATTCCACTGTCATCAAGTTGATTCAACTCACGGGGGCCCCACAGAAGGGTTAGATGCTTCGAATCGTTACAGGGAGCAGATGTCCTCGGATTTCTTCCCGGGAGCAGCGGACAGCTTTGAACCACCTATTGGGGGTTAGCATCCCAACACTTACCAGACACTAAAGAAAAAGCACTGACCTCTGGCTTTCTCATGTCCACCTAGACGTAAGGAGAGGCCCAGGCTTGTTGATCCAAAGGACCAAGTGGTCATTTTATGCCTTTCCAGATGACTATTTGTTATATAAATGAGTCAAAATTGGCCTCTGTATATTGACCGCGAGTTGCTGTTTTCATAGCAAGCTGAAGCCCCCAAAGTCCAAGGAAACAAACCTTAAATTTGAATACATAGTGGTTTATGAAATGGTTTTTTATAGCAATTTGGAGTCTACTTGGTTTGCACACTCCAAAACCCTGCACAGCAACTGCTTGTCCAAGGTAAAATCTGCCTCTGTGGTTCTTCCGTTTCCAGGAAGCCTCCGTGCTTTGAGGTCTAAAGCCAGACACTCCCAGCTTGCCACAGGAAGGCTTGCTTAATGTGCCCTCAAGCACTTCCCTCCCTTTTCCTCTTCCCAGGGCTTTTGCACACCCTCCTCGCCTCTGGTGGCTCACAGACCTATTGCTTAAAGAAAGCCCACAATGGGGCCCCAAGAAAATAGCAAACTTCTAACATGATTGTTCAGTGTGGATGCCTATGTACAAAACAGACGACATGAAGTGTGGCTGGGAGAATGACAGAGACAATCCCTACGGCTCTCTCCCAGCACAGATGCGCTGGAGACCACAGACAGGCCGTGAGAGCTTCCCGTGGCAGCCGTGGGGATGGCCCCTGCGGCTACGTCCTATCTAGCACTGTGCTGATTTTGTCTGGGATTATTGTCCCTTTGCTTCATTTATTGTTATCCCCCGTTTTACACAAAGGACAGGGAATCGGAGGTGCCATTGGATAAGTGACTTGTTCATTGTTACATAACGTTTAAATTCAGTAATTGAGCTCTGATAGTCTGACGCCCCATCCTCCTGACCTAAACCCCTTAGACTGTATGACACTGACTTTTCTCCAGGCCAGAGTACCTGAGCATCCACTATTCCATTTACTTATGGAAATAAAGGCGCCTTTTATTAGTGTTCTAGAGAAGAGCCCACACCAACTCCCTTTGGAAACCTCACTCCAGAAACTGAACAGGAGAGAGCTACTGTAAGCATGGGAAGACCCGTTAGGACACCTTTAAAAGACCAGGCAGAGACGGACAGTTCAGCTGAAAAGAGGCCAACTCTGCGGTCACTAACTGGAGCCAGACTGATATGCTCAGACTCCTAAAACAGAAGATAAGGTCAGAGCAGGATGATGATTGATTTCAGGGCGGGAAGGACATCTGTGTTCCATGTGTGCTCCACTTCAAGCCTCCCTCTGAATTAGGATGCAGGTACAGGAACTCAATAGAGATGACTGGACTAGAGATACAAATTCAGGAGACAATCTTATTTATGGATTCTAATTCTTACTTTAAATTGACCCACCCAACTACTAAAGTGTATTACAGGACTTTGTATAAATCTTCATTGTAAAGACACCTTCCAGGGAAAGAAACAAAATAAAAGGTCCTATAGTTCTAAATCTAATTTTAAGACAAGATTATAGAAATATCCTTTTTCACACTAAGATACCCATGTATTATTCAATACCAACATTAAACTGAATGACTCATCACCAAAGTGGGCCACTTGTCTGAAAGCCGATGGGAAATAGCCATATAGTTGTGCACGAAGGGATAATCAGCTTCAGGAATAAGTTTAAGTGTATGATCTTTATATCATGTGCTTAAAAGCCCAAAGACAGCTTTTCTGAGAAGTCCTTTAGCATAGGATACTTCCTCTCAACCCTGTGGTTGGTAGGGCTAAATTATTTACCCTCATATGCACACACTCCCCAAATCACTTCCTCCAGCAAACTGATCAATATCCTTACCAATACCGAGAAGACATAGTCACCTACCTGATAAAATATCATTTCTGTTTCAAATTAGTTCAAGCCCTCTTCTGTCTTCTTTGTCTGATGAAGGAATACTTTGAAAGAAGCTTGTTATTGTCTCTACATCTCATTTTGTACTAATTAATTTGACTTTCTAAATGAGTCTCTCCTAACCTGAACGCAGCATAGGTTTCTAAAAGATCAGCTATTTTCCAGAAGGGAAGGGAGCGTCAAAGCGAGTCGGAGCAAGTGGGCAGAACAGAGGCACGCATCTGGGTCCCTGGGTCACAACCACCTGCGTCTTTCAAAAATGGTGTTGGTGCTGAGTGCACGGAGTTTATTCTGATTCACAGTGACACTCTGGGCTGGGTCTGCCCCCCGAATTTTCCTCAGAAAGATTACTGGGCCTTTCTCCCACTGAGGCTCTGGGTGTGCTCAAATCACGCCCCTTTCAGTCACCAAATGACACGCCCCTTTCAGTCACGCCCCTTTCAGTTTAACCTTTGTGCCAACAGGGCTCTTTGGTGGTGCTGGGGTGGGGGGGTGGGGGAATCAAACAAAAGGCCACTGTCAAAAAGACGGTTCTGACCCATAACCACATAACTTCTGAGACTGAATATTTATAGAAACAGAAAACCTCATCGTTCTCCCAAGGAGAAGTGGGTGGATTTGGGCCACTGATCTCTCAGTCACCAGCCAAGCAACCAACACTAATTTGCTGAGGAGGGTTCAAAGTAATTAAAAATTCCTTTATCTTCCAATTGCATTTTTCTTCAAACTTTATGAAGCCTTATATTGCATTGTATCTGTTGTATTAAACACTGAGCTAAATGCTATTCGTTAGTCTCCCACAGACATTATTAATCAATTGTGGCATCCTTCACCCTCAGATGCCAAAACTGTCCTCAAGCTGATTCCAACTCATAGTGACCCTTTAGCCCACTGTTGAACTGCTCCATAGAGTTTCTCAGACTGGAAGTCTTGATGAAAACAGACAACCTCATTTTTCTCCCTCTGAGTGCTTGGTAGATTTGAACTACTGGACTTACGGTTAGCAGCCAGTGCTGAACTCATCATGCCTCCAGTTTTCTCATGTTACAGATACGCTAAACATCTGGAGCACAGCATGATAGCCAGCCACTACCCATTGATCAGAGGCCAATGGTATCCCTAGAAGAGAGAAAAATCCTCACAATGTTGCCCTAAGCTCCATGTTTCCCGTTTAACAGCCAAGTATTTTTTTGGCAAGTGCAGTAGTCAGATGATCTTATGTCAACTAGACACTTCTGGTGGAGTCAAGCCTGTCAATCAGGCCACACCGACCTTGGATCCACATGCATGCACTCACCAGCCTGTGATCGTCCTGCAGTCTGCATCATTGCATCATTGCGTGTGGCTGCATGAGTGTGAAGAGAGGCTTATGAACGAGTCTCAGACTGATGGACTTGAGTTTGGACTGCACTGGGATGTTTTCTCGGTATATCATTACATCTTGATATAAAACTCTGTCTTCTACATATATGAGTGTTGCTGGATTTGTTGCTCTAGTCCAGTGGTTCTCAACCTTCCTACCTTCCTAATGCCATGACCCTTTCATACAAGTCCTCATGTGGTGACACCCGACCATACAATTATTGTCATTGCTACTTCGCAACTGCAATTTTGCTACTGTTATGCATCGTAGTGTAAATATCTGATACAAAGGATGTCTTTTCATTTTTACAAATGGAACATAATTAAAAATAATTAAAGCATAGTGATTAATCACAAAACAATATATAATTATATTGCAAAATATTGATGTGTTTTCCGATGGTCTTAGGCAACTCCTGTGAAAGGGGTGGCTTATATATTATGAAATACTGATGTTTTCCGATGGTCTTAGGCAACCCTTGTGAACGGGGTCACAACCCATAGCTTGAGAAGTGCTGCTCTAGTCTACCTGGCCTAACACAAGTTACATAACCTTGTTAAAGACCTATGGGGTCCTTCCTGCCTCCCAAAGTTGTTGTGAGGATCAACCTAATGTCTTGTAAACACTTTAAAGTGATGCATAATCTACCTTGTTATCACTTCTCCTACTGTTACAAAGGAGAGGGGAATATAATGAAATCAAATGTAAAAAATTCTGACAAATCCCACATTCAACATTCTCAGGATACAATCTCTTAGCTTGAAAATACATCTTCTAAGGTTGGGTTCCACCTGACCCAGTGTAGGCTCTGAGAGCCGTCAGCTTGGTGGTGTACCTGCGTACAGCCTTTCAGGCTGCTCCGGCTCCTGTGTGCATGTAGGTCCTCGGCCACGGATGCACTAAGTAAACAAATCTTTTTGTGAGTGTCTTCCTTGTTTGGTGTGTGCTCGCTCACAAGCAAATGGCGCTGAGTAAACAGGCATCTGCGCTTCCACGAGAAAGATACGGAAAGGAATCAAGGAGAAAAATCTCTGCTTTGAAGAGATAAAGAAAGGCTATCATCAGAGCTATTCAGGCAAAGGCATTACCTGTGGGAGGCTGCTCTACTTTGTACTCACGGAGCACCTTTCATCCCGAAAGCTGGAATCACATAGTGTTTATTAAGCCCCTTCATGTACACGGACCTCCTTGATCCTCTCAGTGGGATTCTAAAAGCATTATGGATCCCACTAGGTGGGGAAGAGAACCCAGTCATGGGGCAGGGAAGCATCTCATCAACATGCACAAAAATAACAATGGAAAACATTAAGAATAGAGGAATAATTGTGGGTGTGAATCACTTTCGTTCACATGAGCCCTGATTTTTTAGCGATTTCTTCCCTTTAAAGGGTAAATATTTCTAGTGCCAGTCATACATGCCACAGAGATGCTAGGTGAGAAGGGATACCTTTTATTAAAACAACCTGTTACCTAAAAGCCCCCTTCCCTTCCTTTCACCCAAGGAGAGTGTGGTGAATACCTCCTTCTCTCAATGGGCGGCAAGTCTACCTGACCCTTCACACCGATCCTATTACACGCGTTTGTTTATTTATTTTAAAGCAGGGATAAAACAAGGGTGAAGGTCCACCGAACCTTAGCCTAGTCAGCTTTGAAAATAGCAATCCGCTCTTCTGGCAAAATATGCTTAAACCCCGAGCGGCTGTATTAAATCAAAACACAAACAAAGCGAGACACTCTCGTTGCTATATGTCAAACCTTTTCCACCTCAGAAGTCTGCTTCTGGTGTTCGCCGAAACATCCCTGACACCTTCAATCAAACTGATAGAGTTATTCTTCTTTCACAGCAAACAAGATCTATAACGCTACACTCCCACCCCCAGTCCCACCCCACCCCCAGCCCCTCTCTTAAGCAAGAAAGGAGACGAAAATATGTCTTCTTTCTTCATGGGAACAGATAAAAGACGATAAATATAACTCCCTTCAAATAATTCTCAACTCTCTTGGTCAAAGGCTAAAGTTCTCAGTGCTGCATGCTGGGTGATAATAAACTTTTGAGAAAGAAAGAGAATTCAAAATTAGGGTTATTTCATCTCCACCCTGACTGTTGACTTCAGGACGGATCCAGGGTTTCCCTCCATTGAGACTCCCATTGGGATCAATCACTGGAACGACAAATCCCTGAGCTAATTGTCTGTTTCTTGCACTTTAGAAACAGAACATACGAGAATTTCACATAAACATTTAATAAACCATCCTCTATCACTTTTTTCTTTCTACATACATGATTTATAAAGTAAACAAAAAAAAGGCACATTTATAAAACAGACCACAAAGTCTGTTGATCCACACCAGGCAATTTTTCTCAGGATACCATTTCCAATTCTGTAGAAATGTGTTTTGGCAGGACTTTATAAAGTTTTCATAAATAATATATATGCAAAATAAAATTAAACAACAACAAAACTGAGGTGCTTATGCCACTGATTTCTAAGGTGGTATTTAGATACCTCTTTTATATATAAATATACTACACAACAAACATGGACGGTTATATACAAAAAGCAAAAACTGCTCAAATCTCAGAGAGGAGCCTTCTCCATCAAACCCAAAATAACACAATAATTGCTACTTTGCCTCTCTCTCTCTCTCTCTCTCTCTCTCTCTCTCTCTCTCTCTCTCTCTCTCTCTCCCCCCCCCCCCATTCTTGACTCTTCTCTCTCTGCCACACACACACATACACATACCTGAACATGTCACTGGAAAAAAAGAAATCAAAGACGACCTCATCATGACAAAAACTACAAAAGGAAAACACTTTTGAGTTAAGCCAATATCTTTCAACAATAAGGAGCCATGCTTGGGGTTAAGTGTGATGCTAGCAGAAATGAAGAGAAGCCAAGACGTTTATTCTGGATTAGAAGATTCATCTGAATGAACAACACTCACAATAAAATTGTAGCGAGCAGCGTTTCATGCTCAAATTCCCAACCTTAACCTTGCTGACAGAGCTGAAAGAAAGGCACAAGTGGAAGAGGGGCGGGGGGAGACTCCCCCGTCTATTTCTGGCAGTCCTGTGGGTGGTTTGATGATGTGTCTCCACCTAGATGTGTTCATGCCTCCTCCTTTCTACCTAGTTATGACTCAGCATTCCACCCCCCTACACCTAAGCACCATAGAAGTTAATGTTTTCGCGTTTGAAAATGTCAAAACTGAGGAATATACCCCAAGCTGAGAATGAAACCCTTCAACACGAACCTTTTCACGTACACTTGCAGTTTTGTATCAAGGAGACAAGCAGGTGGGTCTAGGATGGAAATCAATATGAAACTGCTTCCCACAGGAAGCAGCGGGGCAACTGGGAAATACTGAGTGTGATGGAGGTAAAGCCACCCCAAGAGCAAGTGAAAGTTGCGTGGCAGAGACACCAAAGTCTCCATAACCCTTGCAGATTACAAGAGCCATGTTTGCACACAGATAAACGCTAAACCATTCCCTCCCCACCGTCTTTAAAGAATGGAAAGCGTAAGGTGAAATGCTTGAGCTGCCTATTTTAAAATGGGGGGGGGGCTGCGAATGATGTATCTATGTCAAACCCCGTGGTCCAATTTCAGACAAATTAATCTCTGGAAGGCAATCTTTAAGGAGAGAGACTCTCTCTGGATTAGCCCACACCTTTATTTCAAACCACGCCCTCCGCCCCTCACACTATCCACTCTCTGCCAACAGTGAACTTCAAAGTTCCCCATTGGTATAAGTCTGAAATAAGATGTTACATAAATATCCCTGAGCTTGTAGCAGACACAAGGATTGCTGAGCCAACTGCTCCCCTGGCTGCCTCATTTTCAGATGTGCATCGGGTGTCTCAGATTTACTATGATCAAAGTTAGTCAACCCGAAGTGTCTGCTGAGCCCACCTTCTTCCTCCCCAGGGACACTGGCCCCTGGGCACACTTGTTGATCTGAGACAAAGCCCTGGGTTTATTTTGCTGTTTCCTCCTAGATCCCAAACAAGTAGTTCTGCCTAAAAACTGTATCTCACATCTGACCTGAATTCCTATAGACGTTTTCTCCCAGCAGCAGCTGCTCAGCTGTTCTCCCTAACTTTGCTCTTGGCCCTATCAGGGTCTGAATGCCATTCAGAAATGAGAAACAATCAATCCAGAGGAATGCAAATATAATCATCACTGCAAAGCATGCTTAAAATCATTCTGTGGTTCCTAAGCAAATATAATAAAATGCAAACTCTTCTCACGAAACATAAATCCCTATAGAACCTGGCCCCTGCTGACTTCAATTTCCTCTTCCTATGCTCCCCTCACCTAGGATGCTCCAGCCACATGCCCCTTATTATCTATTGAGTGCAGAAACCCATTCTCTTTCTTTCTCTATTTCTTTGAACACCTTACCATTATTTGGATTAAAGTTTCCACAGCAAATTCGGCTTTGATTGCACTATTTAGACACATTTACTTGGTGACATTGGTTGAAATGCCTACAATGCAGTGGCATGCTTCCCCCTTCCTCCCTGTGTTCCCCATTTCCATGCTGCCCTTTCTCCTGTCCCGTCCTGTCTTCCAAGCTTTGTTCCTGGGCAAACACTGCCCTTTGGGCCTCGTATTGTTGATTGAACCAAGGCCTATCTTCTCCACTAGTGTTGAGAGGACTTGAGAGCATTGTTGATTGCTTGACTGAAAGTTCATCCTCAGCTCTGGGTTCAGTTCCAGACTTAGAAAGCGTCTAAGGCCCCAGTCTCAGGGTGGCTGCCAGTTCCGTCAGACGAATTAGCCTAGTCTTTTTTAGGAAGATGAGTTTTAGTCTACATTTTTTTCCTCCCACTCTGTCCAGGACATCCGATTGAGATCCCAATTAGAACAGTCCATGTGTGGCAGCCAGGTACCGTCTAGTTCTTCAAGTCCCAGGGCCAAGGAGGCTGTGCTTCGCATAATCCATTAGTCCTTTAGGCCAAATATTTCCTTGGATCTTTTATTTTCTTCCTGTTTAAATCTGGCTGCAGAGAGACTGTTATATGCACCTTAGATGGCTACTCACATGCTTCAAAACATCAAGATAAGCAAAGCATGACCAAAGAACAAAAAGTAGCAGGCCTTACACTTCTAGGTCTCAAAACCGACAATACAACCAAAGTAGTCCAAGCAGTCTACTATGTCAAACAGCGGATACACACACCAATGGCACCCAATTGAGAGCTCAGAAATAAACTCACCTACGGATAGCTGATCTTTGATAAACGGCCAAAATCGATTAAAATGGTGTAGGGACCTAGTCAAAGTCTCAAGCCCCTACCAAGGGCATTTCCTGCATCAGGCTGAACAGAAGATAGAAGACACTGATAGGATTCACCTTGTGAGCACTAACTGTAAACAGGATTCCCTGGAAGGCCAACCTGCTGTGTTAAAAACAAAAGCGAACAAAAAACAAGCCCTCCAAGAACCAGGAGGAGGGATCTCATTACTAGCAAGAGCCATGAGTGGAGCATGTGCTCTGGACATGAGATCCTGCACGATTCAATTCCTGGATCCAGAACACGCCTAGCACAGCAAGGAGCAGCGGGAGAGCCTGGAGCCAGAGCGTGGAACAGAGGGGTGGACTTCCTCAGCCCTCAGAACAAGTGTAGCTGCGTGCTTTCCTACCTGAGGCTGGTGCCCAGTCTAGGCATTTAACTGGGGAAGCTTGGCTTGCTGACCCATGGACGTAGAGCTGAGTGCCTTGTGGCTGAGTTTTAAGGAGTAGTATACCCCCCTTGAGCATTTATCAGCAGACCTGAAAGAACTTTGTACCAAGTCCAGCTAACTCTACCTGGAGCATTTCTCACGGCCATTGCAATTTGCTAGTCTCCTTAATAAACCCTTTAATCATGCAATGCGTCTGTGAATTCTATGAAGCCATTGCAATGCATATTAGAAACTAGAGAGGTAAAACGGAAAACTAAGACAACCCAGGGGGGAAGAGATAACCTCTTTAAGAAATGGTGCTGGCAAAACGAGATATCCACTTGTAGACAAATGAAACAGGATCCATATCTGCATCACGTTAAAAAAATAAAAATAAATCAAAGATCTAAATGTGAAACCTTGAACTATAAAGGTCCTCAAGTTACAGCCTAGAGGAAAGTTTAGGTGCTGTAAGATGACACAGCAGTGGTAGCTACACAAATGGGGGGAAGAGAATAAGATGGTTAGTCTGAGCTACCCAAGCGTGATTCCTTTGGGGAAAATGTCACACATGGCTCGACCCTACAAACCTGTTATCAATTCTGACACTATTGGACCCTCTCACAGCATTCTCTACTTCTCTCCTGGCTTTGATAATTTGTTGCAATGAACACACAGAACTCAAACGATGCTCATGATTATGAAGTTTCTTGGGGACAAAACAAGTTATGATTCAGGATCAGGAACAACTCTGAACTTAGTTCCTTTATCAAGACAGACTAGTCTCAGCCATACTCACAGGCATGCCTGTCTCTCGTACTCCACCTCTCTGCCTGACTCCTGCTTGAGAAAGTGTTAAAAAGTTCTTAGTGCTGCCAATTCAATGCCCACAGACCCCCTACTCCACTAGTGAGCCTTGATCCATCGCGACTGAACTCTCCATGAGTTAGCCAACTTAGTTCTACCAATTTATATTTAGTTATATTTAAATTCAAAGTATTCATATTTTGCATTTGAATTTTATATTTAGGTATATTTTAAAACTAAAATTTATATTTAGTTCTTGTTTAAGACTAAAATATAAGTAAAAGTGCAAAAATAGCAGAAGATAAGCTAGGTGACTGGGACTTTCTAAATATCCAACAGTTATGTGTATCAAAGACTCCTCCAACACATGGAACTAAATTCAAGACAATAAAAAAAGCAAGACTTATTGGTCAGATAGAGACTGGTGGAACCCCCAAGACAATGTCCCTTAGTCAGCCTTCAGGACCAGAACTGACTCGATTTTCAGCCACATACTAAGAAGACTAGCACGAGTGAGGTACTCACACCTTAGAGTAATCAGCCATCTGAGAGCTAAATGGAGCATGTCTATGGACAAATTTCAGAAGGTTTAGAAAGGATGGAAAAATGAAAAGGCGAGAGAAAAAACCCACCAGGAGAATATAAGATAAGTAATGTCACATTACACTGAGCAATTGCAATGGATGAAATGAAAAAAATGTGCATGAATTATTGAATGAAATATTGATCATCTGTTTTATAAACCTTCACTCATCTCACAATAAAAACTTTGAAAAGAAACTTCCCCAAAAGAACAAAAAGAGAGCCCCCAACTGCGAAACACCAGTTGGTAATGATACAGCTCACAAGGGAGACAAATCTCTAAAATTTAATGAAACCGCAACAACAAAAAGACAAGCAGTCCAATTAAAATCTGAGCAGACTAAAAAACCAGTTATTTCACCAAAGTAAAAATGAAAAACGGCAGACCACTGTGCCACCAGTGTTCCAAAGACAAGATACAGGTGGCTCAAGCAAGACCTTGCCCACTGCCATCCAGGAAATTCCTACGTAGGACAGTCCTCTAGGGTAGAGTAAGAGAACCCATTTCATTCCCTGAGGCTGTAAATCCTTCAAACAAACTCAGTGCCATCAAGTCAATGCTTACTCAAAGCAATGCCCTTTGGATCTCCGAGAAGATAACTGTTTACAGGGGTAGAAAGTACAGTCTATCTCCCATGGAGCTGCTGGTGGTTTCAAAGTTCAGGCCCTGCGGAATGCAGCCCAGTGCTTAATCACTGCACCACCAGATGCAGAAAGCATCCTTTCCCTAACAGATCAGCTAATGGGCTCTGGCAGCTCACCTAGAGTTTGGCAGTCGAATGGGAAACCCACACCACCACCAAAGCTCCTCACCAGACACTCTAGAGATGTCAACCCAAACATCAGAAACATCTCAGCACAGCCATAAAAGTCGTCATTGTCATTAGGGACCATCGAGATGACTCCCACCCAACGAAACACTGACCCTGCACTAGCCCCACCATATGTGAGCCCATTGCTGCAGCCATGTGGCAGTACATCTCATGGGGGCCTTTCACTTTACCACTGCCCATTAGTTTACCACAGGAAGGGATCTAAATTGATGGCGAAGAGGGTGTAGCTTTTCTCGACGTGTTTGATCAATCAAATCGTATCTGAGAGAAGTTACTGAGAAGTTACTGAGAAGTTACTGAGAGAAGTTACTGAGAGGTGTTTGATCAATCAAATCGTATCTGAGAGAAGTTACTGAGAAGTTACTGAGAAGTTACTGAGAGAAGTTACTGAGAGGTGTTTGATCAATCAAATCGTATCTGAGAGAAGTTACTGATGGGTAAATATGATAGTGGGGCAGGAAGAAAGAACAAAAGAAAAATATGTAGGTATATACATAGCTATGTATATATGAAAATATATAACTATAGGTGTAATTGTATATGTGTATATATATATATATATATAAATGTAACAAGGAAGCAGATGGACTTTTGGCTTCTATTTAAATCTTACCTCAGTATAAGAACAGTTTGTTCTAATAATGTAGCATTTTATGATACTTTCCTGACACAATTGCTGAAGATAAAATGGGTGCATGAGTAAATGTGATGAAGAAGGTTGATGGTGGCAGCTATTAAGAGAGATAGCATCTGGGATCTTAAAGGCTTGTAGTTAAACAAATGGCCATCTAGCAGGGAAGCAGCAAAGCCAACATGGATGAAGTACACCAACCTGTGTGATCACGAGGTGTCGACTAGAAAAGGTATTTCTAAAACAATCAACCAAATAGATGTAAAGGGACATAGATGTTGTGGAGACCCCAAACCCACCTGTAAGATAATTGAAGACTTCTTCTCAGGAGGGCCTTCCTCTCAGAGGGATGATAAATCCAGGGTGTGGTACAGCACTGAGGAAACACATAACTATCCTCTAGTTTTTTAATATTTCCTCCCCTTACAAGTATGGGTTTTATTTGTTTTACCTTATAAAATGTTAGACTTGCGTATGTTCATTTGCATAGTTAAGATCATTCCATACATGAAAACCAGGCTAGATAACACTTCAGAAACAGTAATAGGAGTAATGGTCCCCTGAGGGGATGGGAAGAGTTGGGGAGGGGAGCTGTTAGCATGGATGACTGTATAACCCTACTGGAGGGGAGTGAGCAGCAAAATTATACATGAATGGATATATTGGATTGAGTAAGCTATGGCAAAAAAATAAATAAGAGTTCCCGGGCGACAGGATGGAGAGGGAGGGGACAAGGGGGAGTTGATATCAAGGAATTCAAGAAGACAGAAAATGTTTTGAAACTGATGGTGGTAGCAATTGTACAAAGATGCTTGATGTAATTGAATTATGGAATGTTATGATATCTGTAAGAGCTCCCAATAAAATGACTTTTTAAAAACTCCCAAATATATCATTTTGATTTTACATATCACAAAATCAAGACAAAAAGCTGACAAGTAGAAAAGTACAAGTCAAAACTCGTTCCTATTGACTGCGTTAGTCTTTATTCCGTAACACATGCAGGCTGTTGGAAAGAAATGGCTTGGGGCCACATTTGGCATTCTCTGGCCACATAGGGGAAGGAGAATCCAATTCAACATCTGCCCAGGGCTTTTGTCTATGAGACAGTATATATACCTCCACCTTCCATCCTTTTTTTTGTCCTATTTTGACATCATCTGACCCTCTCAGCGCACTCTTCTTCTCTGCTGGTTTTAGTAGTTTATTGAAAGGGCCACCCAGAAGCCGGAGGCAATATTCACAATGATGGGGCTTACTAGGGGTGTAACCATTTATCACTAGTCCAGAGCAGAAAGCATTAGGAAGGGAGGGCCCTTTTAGCCATGGCAGCATTTCTTCTTAGTCAGGGCCGCAGGCATGTTTCTCTTGGGTGCTCAGTCCCTCAGACATGTGTCCCCTTACCCTCTGCCCTGCTTGGACAACTGTTACAAGGTTCTTTTAAAAATGATAAGTCCCCCAAATGCACCGCATTCTGCAAACCAGTCTCGTGCTTGGATGCACGCATTCCATGCACTCAAAGCAGCTGTTCTGCCTCCGGGTCTCGTTGCTGTTCCTCTCCTCTGTCTTCAGGACCCAGTCCTGCGGCCTCGGCTGCCCCTGCCACATCAGCCAGGACACTTGCAGATGCTCCACTTGTGGCCCCCCTTTCTTGATGGCGATGGGATTCCTCTTCCTACTTCTCAGAGGCTTGTTCCCATACCCAGCAGAATGGCCAAACTGACCAATCCCCAAGTTAGAGTCCGCGACACTATCTTTATATGCTCCTACTCAGTCACTGTTGAATAAATATGTTCACAATATTGTTGAATATTCATTTAAAGCAAAGATATATGAAAACATCATCAAT
The DNA here is from genome assembly GCF_050624435.1 of Tenrec ecaudatus. Classification (NCBI taxonomy): domain Eukaryota; kingdom Metazoa; phylum Chordata; class Mammalia; order Afrosoricida; family Tenrecidae; genus Tenrec; species Tenrec ecaudatus. The sequence continues at coordinate 23,609,592 of NC_134539.1, read as the reverse complement.
AATAATGAACCAAAGGAAGGAAAAACAACAAGAATAGGGCCATTTTTAGTTTCTCAACCCCACTACAATGAACTTTATAGGGTCAAAATTAGGTTTCAAATTCACAACCCATAAGATCTATAGGACAAGTTGTTGTTACTACTTCCTGTGAGTTGCCCCGGACATAACGGTTGTGAAAAAATGGTATACCGGGTCAAGTTGTTCTCCACACCTTTGCTTGGTGCTGTTGTCTGTCTGTCAAGTGGCAGCCTACACGAGGCTTACACAGTTCAAATTCAAAGGCATGCAAATCTGGTTCGTCAGTGACAACTGAGGAAGGCTTTCATAACGAATGTCATATTTCAGAGGTGTTGTCATGTCCTGTGCCCCATGTGTCCTCACCCGCGTTATAGGGTTCTTGTGGCAAAAGGTCTTATCAAGAAAACCCCAGGCCTATTATTCTTGGAATTAATCCCAACTCACATTGATCCTACAAAGCAGAGCAGAATTGAGCCACAGGGTTTATCAAGGAGCAAACTGAAGCTTCTGTTAAAGCTGAAGTAAAGAGTGTATTGAAAGAACAAAATAATCCAGAATCAGGCCCTGTCTTCTAAGGAGTCATCAAAAGCACTGTAGCGAGAGGACATTTTACAGGGCTTTAGGACAGAGGCCCCAGGAATTTACAAGAAGAAAATTCTGACGGGTTACCATTTACAAAAACACGCTTAACAGACAGAAAACAGAAAGACTGAGTCCATGACTAGCTGCGAACTCACCTCCTTGCACAGAGCCTGTTCCAACTCATAGTCGCTCCGTGGAGGGTTTCCAAGACCAAATCTGCACGGGAGCAGACAGCCTCATCTTTCTGTGTAGGAGCAGCTTGGGGACTTGAGTCTCCACCTTGTGATTAGCAACCTGTTTCCTAGCCCTCCGCCCCATCAACAGTTTATGCTATGGCTCTTTGAAGGGCAACCTGAATGAAGGCTTGCTCTGGGAGCATGATATGAGGTGGGGTAAGGCAAGAGAGTGCCTGAAGTCTTCCTGGGGAATGACTTTCAAAGTCTGCTCAGAATAAGCAGCAAACAGAAAGAAAGGGAACTTGGGGCTGGTGGTTGGGGGGCATAGAGGCTAGCCGGCCTGCATCCTTGGCAGATCCTCTCCTTATGCCAAGCACCTAGACCTTTTGAGCTCCTTCTGTTTCCAAGATTGTAATCTTCTAGGGAGCTCTGACGGTTCAGCGGTGACACACTGAGCTTCAATCTGCATGGCGCTGAATTGGTGTTTTGGTTTTTGATTTTTAATCTTTTAGGGAAGTAGACTGCCTCAGGGCAGCTAGTGGGCTCTCACTACCCCTCTCTGTTTGCAGCAGAGCGTTCTGACCACTGTGCATCGAGGACGGAGAGAACATGGTTTGCAAATTGTCTATTTGGCAAGAGTAGAAAAACCCGAAGTCAATTTTGCCTAAAAGTCGGAAACAAGAGCAAATGATGACCCTCCCCTGTCCTGTGTTCCCATGTGCTCCCTGGATGTCCAAGAAAATATTCCAGCTCTCTATTTCTAACCATGTTCTTTCTTCTTTGTGTGATCAATATTTTTTTTAAACAAGAAGAGCGCGCTCTCTCTCTCTCTCTCTCTCACTGTTTCTCTCTCTCTCTCACTGTCTCTCTCTCTCTCTCTTTCTTAAGTCAGAGGGTTACCCCTGCCTATAACCTATGAATAGAGCAAACAACACCTTAGGTTACTGTCCCAGCATCTGCGATCACAGACACCTCCAACAGGTGCTGCGGCCTCTGTAACAGGTGGTACACTTCAGGGGTTTTCTGATAGTTCTGTGTAATTTCCATCCACTGTCTACAAGTCTGTACTGCATGCAGAGAGAAAACGACTTATCTAATGCATACTCTTTTATACTCTACTTCTACAGTTTAAAAGATCTAGAGGGAAAACATCTTAAAATGGGAGTGCTAGAATGTTACGAAGCCGGGCTTTCGATTTGAAGGGGATGACACTGGTAAATATGGGACAGTGTGAGCCGTAAAGTAAAAATTGACATACACTACTTATAATCCATTCTCAAAAAGTAGGAAATTCTGAGCCCCAAGTGGCTTGTACCAGAGCCTGGATGGCACTGTGGGGAAAACACTGGATGGCAAGACAAGCAGTTCAAACCCACCAACACTTGACCGGTGAAAGTTGAGGCTATCTGCTCCCATAAAGATTTATAGCCTCCAAAACCCTTTACGGGTCATTATGAGTCAGAATCCACCCAATGACAGTCGGTTTGGTTTTGAATCTTAATCCTTAATACAACTTTTAAAGATGAATAATAATATCTCTATCTTACTTATGAGTAGACTGGGCTCAGAAAATTTGTCCAAATGTACATAATCACCAAGGGGCAATCTCTTATCTTCATTTTCCATTTTAAACCATGCCAAAATTACAGAAAACTTCCCAGTGTAATACAAGGGACGAATTCCCCCCCTAAACATCTGGAGTAAATTGCTGAACAAAAGTCCCATTATACCAAGATACTTTATAAACAAAGATATTTTCTTACATAATGGCAATATACCCATTAAAATTGACGTGGCACAGGATTTTGAAAAGAAATACCTCACACAATGTTGGCATTCAGTTAATACTTCCAAATTTAAATTGTGCCAAAGATTTACAAAATGTAAATATATCTATCCCAGCTCAGGTGTAACTGCGACTACCCCAAAAACAGCACACAAGGGGCCCCTCGCAAAGTCTTGTTCATGATGCAGAAGCATATTCCAGTGGGGTGTCTATGTAATGAAATTTGCATGTAGCTATTTCGTTCACAAAAAATGTAGTCATCTTTTATTCCACAAACAGAAAGGGGTAGAGGTCAATACTGTACCACACACAACCTTTATTGTTATTTACTTCCGGGACTATTATGCATGTATGTACCAATGTGCAGTATTTAAAAACCAAAGCCGAGGTCATTGCTATGTGTCAGTTTTGACTCACAGTAACACGACAGGACAGTGCATATCCACCCATATGGTTTCGGAGATGGTGTATCTTTACAGAAGCAAACTGCCTCATCTTTCTCCTGCGGGGTGACTGGTGGCTTTGAACTGCTGACATTTCAGCTATAGGACATTCACCATGATCACGTAATCATCAGGGGTCCTTGGCATATAATACATGGACCATCTAAACATAAATGAATAAAAAAATTGAGACTATTTTTGTCTTAAATACATATTTGGCAAGTAAAAATTCCTGGATATTTTAAAGCTTCTGTTCGCTTGGTAGATTAACATCTTACTTTGCTCGGTAGATTAACACCTTACTTTGAATAGCAATATGATTTTCCTTTTTTTGTTGTTCTTTGGTATAATTGCATGAAAACCATTTTGCAATAAGTGAAGGTTTCAATTTATAGAAAAAGTAAGTAAACCATAAAAGAACTTCCACCCTATTATACAAATATCAATTAAACTTCTGTAAGGTTTTTGAGACAAAAAAATAGATGCATAATCCCACGCTGATGAAATTTCCTGCTGAGCATGAGCGAAAGCAATTTTTGAGACACTTATAACCTCATTATTCTTTAATATTTAAATTTATATTCAGAAAATTTTCTGTATCCAAGTGTCAGCTTCATTCGTGTCAATAGAGCCGATGCTGCTTCATTTCAAACATAACGGGGTTCCTCACTGATACCCAAATCCTCTGCAGTATTTGTCTGATAATTTGTTCTTTATTAAAAGTACTTGTTTTGTGAAAGCTTAATTTCGTTTCCATTCTTGAAAAGTGGAAACATTCTGAAAGCCCACAAAACTCCAAGTCCATATGCACAGACAAAACAGAGGGCAGATATGAGGGAGAGAATGGAAGTGAGGTGCAGCAGGAGAGAGAAAGCCCAGTGATGACGGTGAGCGGGAAGCTCAGGGACTGAGGCCTGGAGACCGCAGTTCCTGAATGGATCCTCAGTTTATACCCAGTGAATCTCTATCTGGGGACATTAAACCCGAGAAACGCGTCAGAAGACAGACAATCCAATGAAAAAGAGAAAAGAAGGGTAAATAAAAGTCTACATGCCCAATAAATTTTGTAAGAAAGAAAAATGTTAAAGTCAACATGTTGTTTGTTGTTGTTGTTGTTGTTACTAGGTGCCAGGGAATCGATCTGGACTCATAAAGACCCTGTGTGCAACAGAATAAAACACGGCCCGCTCCAGGGCCGTGCTCCTCCGAGGTCCTGTGGCCGAGCCCATTGTGGGACACGACATCATTCATCTCAGCGAGGACCCTTCTCTTTCACGGGCCCTGCCATTTACCAAAGCATGATGTCCTTTCCATGGGCAGAGGAAACTTTCGGTCCTGTGCAAGACACGATTAACATGCTAGAAAAGCCCGACAACAAAATAGGTGTTCAGTAAAAGCAGGCATTAGATAAAGTCTTGGGAGCTTGACCAAAAAGGATGAGTCAGGATCCTGAGGAAGCCCACAGGAGAGCGCCTGGTGTCCTTTTCAGAAATATTTGCAGCATGTGGTAAGGGCACCCATCATGCTGGTATTAGCTCAGGCCATCACGACGTGGGCATTAAAGAAAATTGACCTCGTGTTATATTTCCAGACCACCAACCCCTGTCCAGACCAGTTATATTTGTAACAATGCTGCCAGACCATTGTTATTATCTCCACTTTCAAATAGCAATCCGAGGGCCAAAGAGATACAATAATTTGCTCAAATCCACATAGGTATTAAATGGTGAGGCTGCGAGTGCAGCCACTGTCAGTTTGATTCCAGGGTCCGTACTCCTTTTATGAATTCTAGAAATAATTGAGCCCTGACGTTAATAGTGAACCACCTTGGCGCTTGAACACGGCGATGGCTGTTTGTGAGGGCAAGGAGGGTTTAAAGAGGAGAGTGCAGCAGTTGGTCTATAGGCTGAAGGGAGTGGGGGAGATGAAGAAAAGTGTATGTATAATAAATGTAGCTGGTGGGTATATTTTCCAAATACGATGGTGTTTCAAGAGGCCTGTTGAATCCCACACACATAATCAGCGCAATTCCAGGAGCAAGCCCGCTTGGCTCAGCAGTTTTAATATACAGATCAATTTTGCATTACCTCCTTCTGGCTGTGAGTGCTCATAGAGGGAGGTCATAAAACATTTATTGGGCCAAGGATGCAAATTGAGCAGAGTGAATCTTCAATCTGTGGACAGGCTCTTGAAAGAGATTTGTCAGATGAGCCTGTGATGAGCACTTGCTCTGCTCGACACCCTATGAAATTTTTATTTTCATTTCCTTTAAGGAATTCACCTCTTTGGAGGAGGGGGGAGAACATATATACACAGGACTATAGCTTAAGATGTCATATATCATTTATATCTTTAAAATATAAATGGAGGTGACAGAGGCCATTAGAAAACCAAATTTGAAATATTATGACAAAATTTCTCCAATTATATGCTATGGGGAAAGCATTGGAGACCTTGAAGGAAGAGAGCAGAATGCATGCTGGTTTCCATCAAAAACTAGGACAGCAGGCAAAAGGAGAGAGGGTGCACCGTCTCTGGCAACCTATCCGTTCACTTGGGGAAGTCCAAGGCCTAAGTTGGAACTCAGAGATGTGAAGCAGCCAGGGAAATTTTCACAATTGTTGTGCTGTGTTTGATTTCTCTCACCGTGGCCAGGCCTGCTGCTGCTCCTCTTCATCGGTGTTATGCACTGTTCTGTTTCACCAAGGAGAGTTGGACAAAGTTGTTGTCGTTCGGCGCCCTCAAGGTGGCTCCCAGCCACAGCGACTCTCTGCCCTGCAGGTAGGAAATGCTGTCCAGTCCTGCTCCATCTTCACAATGACATTTGCCTGGTGGGTCACCACCATGCACTCACCAGGAAAAGAGAGGGGGGAAAAAATCAGCAACCCAAGAAGCAATTTTTTAAAAAGCCATTTAATAATGTCTGCTGGTTCAACCCTTAAAACAACATACACAAGCGGTGCTCTGCATCTTACCTCTGTGAGGCCTTGACGGCTAGACGCCAGTGAGGAACCCTGACATCCTCTTCCAATCTCCTGCAATATTGCAATCTGTAGCATAGTTTGTGCCTAATTGATGCTGCCTGCATCATTGTTTTCCTTTGCTGGACAACTGAGAGACGGGTGAAAAGCTATCTAAGAGGTAGTGTTGTACTCATCTAGTTGAGAGCTGGCAAATGTACTATAAAGAACAAGAAATTAATATTTGATCCGGAAAATGATGTTTTATTTGCATTTGTATTATTTCTCACTTACCAGATGATGAAAATTTTATGTTAATGGTCATACTAGCCATAAGCAGATATCTACTTTAACAATGCATAAAGTGGGATGTGAAGTGAAGAGGAACAGCAAAAACAAACAAACAATCTAGGTTGTATATAGCAAGTAGTACTACTATCTAGGCTGTACAGTTCTTGGGAACAAGCACAGATTTTTAGTTATTCGGTATTCATTCAGCATCATCAGCAATGAACACAGTATGCCCAGCATACAGGTTGGTGCTCGGTACTGACTTGCTTGATGAATGCCAACCAGAATTTCATGGCGATGGATTTCAAGTTTGACAAGGGCTATATTTAAGACTGTTTCTATGACCACTAACTCAAATCCCCTTGAACACATTAGTCTGTTTTCCTTGATAGTTGTTTGATTACTTCATTCTGCTTTATCCCAGAAGATCACTCCCTCCCTCTCCTTCTCCCTGGGGCTCGCCCTGTCACTACAGCTTTGCCTCAAGTCAGAGTCACTCCGAAGGAACCACAAAGATGGAAGACTCGGGAGTCACTGTCCACATACTCGTTCTTGTTACAGCTTTCAGGAAAATGTGAAAACCTCATGGCCCCTTAATCTGTGTTTTCATTCCAAACACGCACATCTCTGCTAGTCACAAAAAGCAAGCCCATGGTCCTTGGGTCCATTCCGACTCAGAATGATTCTATAGGACGGAGGACGATGATCCAGATGGATCCTGCGGCTGTAATCTTTTCAGAAGGGGACTGCCCCAGCTTTGTCCCACAGAGCAACTGGTGGATTCAGATGACCTCCTTTCCATTTCCCATCCAAGTATTTAACCAACCGGCCACCGGGCCTCCACATAGTGGAGAAAAGAAAAGAAAGAGGTCATCGTTGTCTCTCATGGCACTGTGGCAGTTACAAAATCTCCTGTCAACTTGTGAAGGGGTGGAGTCTAGCCTGTCAATCAGTTCGCAGTTTGATGACCTCATTTGGAGGTGCCACAGAGAGAAATATCTCACTGGAGGCCAGATCCACTGACACTCTCTGCTTAGTCTTCCTGCTGACAAGACACATGGAGCTGCCAGAGCCCTTGAGCTGGAGGAGCCACGTGGAGATTCCTGGCAGCGCTGAGATGCTTCCACTGCCACTGGATCCACAGACTTTCCACCCACTGGCCTGTGGGTTTCCTGCATTTAGCGTCATTGCGTGTGTTGTATGAGTCTGAAGAGGAACTTAGAGATTGATATCAGACATATGGACTAATATTGGATGTATGGACTTGTCTGGACTGGGAAGGGATGTTTTTTCACTATTTAATTTCTCTTGGATATAAAGCTCTTCCATACACATGAGCATCTCCCTGGGTTTGTTTCTTTAGTCTACCCAGACTAATACAGACCCCTTTTAAAGTCATGGGATCATGGTACCTGCAAAGATAATATAATTGGTCTTTAACCAAACATATATATTCCAAATTGTCTTGAGACGAACTGAACTAAGTCTAAGATATAACACATGGCAACTTCTCTTTGCATCCTTTGTGCCCTTGGAAAAAAAAGAGGCCCTTGACACTGAAAATGCAGACAGAAATTTATCAGAAACATCAGATTTTTTCCCAAGGTTTTCCTGAGCAACAGTATTTAAGGGAAAGGCCTGAGCCCTGTTCACAGCCAAAGACCACATGGAGACATGCCTGATAGCCTGGCCAGAAAGGAAATCAATTGTGCGCTGCCGTATTGCCGATTGAGAACTCAGCACATAGTGGCATGTTGTTGTTGTTGTTAAGTGCCGTTGAATTGGCTCTGACCCATAGCAAGCCTATGCACAACAGAACAAAACACTGCCGGTCCAGCAGCATCCTCACAATTGTCCCTATGCCTGAGCGCAGTGACATCATCAGTTTAAGAGTTAGGTTTTCGTGTCAGCTTCACTGGGCCAGGATATTTAGTGGTTTGACCCAATAATCCCCCAAGATATCACTTAACAATCAACTCTACCCTGGGATCTGCTGTGAGCAACCAAGAAGTGATGGGAGGAATGGGGTGGGGTACAACCCACTTACTAGGGAAACAGCCCTGTTGAAATTTCCTTGGGAAGGCGGCCTCTTTCCTATAGATGCAGACTTTATGGAAAGCTTGCTTGCTTCTCGCTGGTCTGGATCCTGCATCTGGCTCATCAACCTCTGGTGCTTCAGTCTTGAGCCAATAGCCCATCATATTGCCTGCCTGCCTTGGCAGCCAGCAATTGCTCGCCATGTGACCTGCCATGTGACTTGCTGACATTGGATCCATTGGGCTCAGCAGCCATAAGCCTGACCTGCTGAACGTGGATTCATCTGCCTCTACATTCACCAGCCTGCGGTCTTTCTACTTCCAGGTTTCTCAGCTCCACAGCCACATACGTCATGAGAAACCTTCAGTTTAATATCTGACTTACAGAATTGAACTGGATTGCACTTACCCATGTCTATAATGGTGTGAGACATTTTCTCAGTATAATTATTAACTTCTCTCTTTTTTAAAACATTTTATCAGGGGCTCATATAACTTATCACAATCCATACATGTACATACATCAATTGTATAAAGCACATCTGTACATTCTTTGCCCTCATCATTTTCAAAGCATTTGCTCTCCACTTGAGCTCTTTGCATCAGGTCCTCTTTTTTCCCCTCCCTCCCCGTTCCCTCCTCCCTCATGAGCCCTTGATAATTTATAAATTATTATTTTGTCATATCTTGCCCTATCCGGCATCTCTCTTCACCTCCTTTTCTGTTGTCTGTCCCCCAGGGAGGAGGTCACATGTAGATCCCTATAATCGGTTCCCTCTTTCCAACCCACTCTCCCTCTACCCTCCCAGTATTGGCCGTCACACCCCTGGTCCTGAAGGTATCATTCACCCTGGATTCCCTGTGCCTCCAGCTCCTATATGCACCAGTGTACAACCTCTGCTCTATCTCTTGCTCTCTCCTCTCTCCCCTCTCTCCAAGAGGAATTCAACCCCAAATCTATTATTCACTACCACAAGCTGTGTCGCAGAAATGTTACATATTTAGACATTTGCATATGGATTTCATTCAGAGATCAGTAAGCTTTTTTCTATAAATGGAAGCAGGGGATGGGGAGAAATGCTGTTGCATTGACTGTGTTTTATGGTAATCCCATGAGTCACAGAGTAGAAGAGCTAGCTATTTCTTGGCTGTCTTCTTTACCAGGGCTTTCCCCTACCGAGCCAATGTGTAGATCCTAACCAGCTACTTTTAGGTCAGCAGACAATTGCAAACTACTTATACTTGAACCACCAGGACAGAGAGCAAATACACAGATTTTAGGCTTTGAGTGCTAGATAAGGTCTTCAACATATTCTTCTTTTTGAGTTTCTGATTTCTTTGTTTGAAATTCTTTAATTGTGCAAAAACATGTTCATAGTTAGGAAGCAAACAAAACAGGCCTCAGGCAATCATGAGTTGTAGCCAGCAGTCCCTGATTTGGACCCAATTTTACAAGGACTTTTTAAACACAGAAATTGACCTCCTTGCCACTGAATGCATCTTTCAGTTTTGCTAGACCCACACTGCTTTAAAATACAAATCAAGCGTTGGCAAGTTTGGGGTCACTGTCTCCAGCCACGGAAGCACCCCTCCCGAAGCGATCACTGGGCAGGCAGGGAGTTACAGGGCTCCTATAGGCCAGTTGGGCCAAACCTCAGCTGGTGGAGCTTTGCTTTTTCTGAAACAACTTTGGGGAAATAAACGAACAAACAAAACACAAAAGTAAAAGTATAAATCTCTCACGAAGGAGGAACAATGGAAATCTGCTTCAAAGTGTGTTTTCTGCTTTTGGTTAGTTGCCAAGAGTTTGCCATCGCCAGGACTGACTTCTTTATTTGGAGACACTAATGAGCAGGCCACTGGAAGATGGGCTGCCATTATGTATTACAATGAGATCTTATTGCTTCATGTTGTCAAGGCCCAACTCCTCCGTGCCTCAACCTCCTCCCCCTGATAGAAGAAAAGAAATAATTTGATATGACATTTATTTCTATGAGAAGGCAGCTGGAGATATCACGGGGGAAAGCAGCATGTTCGGAGACAGACTTAAATTTGAATCTGTCTTTATTTACAATTGGTTAATGCTAAGGAATTTTCTTACCCTCTCAGGGCCTCACTTACTTTATCGGTAAATGGCAAACTTGTTCAATGGAAAGTGGTAGCTACCTTGATAAAGCTGTCATTTGTATTTTTAAAACTAGTATTCTTTTAATGATCATAGGTGGTCATTAAAACCCAAAATAAATAGAGCAAAATCACTCTAGAAGCAGCAACAAGCCTCAGCTGACCCATGAGACACAAAATCCAGTGAATCTTTCTTTATATAACAAGAGCCTGTCTGGATAACTGATTTTACCATGCTCTTAAAACCCTGGAAAAGGAGCGAGCAGGTTTGAGAAACACTGTGAGTCCGTTCCTTGCAATTCAATGTTCAGATACACAGTTTTTTCCCCACCTGAAAACATCTAAAAATAGAGGACACTTTATTAGAAATCTTGTTCTATTTGCAAATGCACATAATTAGAAAAGTCATACAACTTCTTTTAACTACATCTGGCACATTTCTTCCTGGCCGACCCACTCAAAAACAAACAATGCTAACACAATGTCTGTTCCTTGTTTAATAATAGATTCAGCAAAGGACGATTACATCCTAAAAGATTAATAAGAAGCAAATATCCAGGACAGTGAAAAGACAAACAGCAGAGTGGCTGTCTGGCTTAACCGTTTGCCAGTAAAGCTCCATGCCTGCCTTTGGTCATTCTTCCACTGGACCCACGCTGCTATGCTTGGCTTCCATCTCAAATTTCCGTCAATACCTTCAAAGCTGTGCTCACACTGAATGTGCATTGCTCTAACTGGTGCAGACCAGGGGAGACAATGAGTTTCTAGTGGACTTAGAGAGTCTTTGAAAGTGGTCTGGAGTCCCTGCTATGCAGTGAATTAAAGGTGCGCAAATGCCAATGGAAGATTGGAAGCTCTAGTCTCCCCAGACCTGGCAATCTTGTGAAAAGTCAGCCATTAGAAACCATGCGGAGCATAGTTCTTCTCTGAAACATGTGGGCATCGTGAGTTCAAATTGACTGTACGGCTTGTGATAAGAGCTTTATGAACCCCAATAAAAAGATTAATTTTAAAAAGCCACTGTGTATTGACTCTAAACTGGTTTTCTTTAGAATCATGCAGGACTTTGTATCAATTACTAACAATGGGGATGTCGCTACATGTGTGAGTCCCTGTGGGACACAAGTGATTTGTGCTCAGATAATAAATCTAAAGGTTGACAGGCTTGAATCTACTGCGTAAGAACGTAACATTTGTGAGTACCATGTTTGCAAAAAGCTTACGGTGGAAGTCCAAAATCTGTGTGTCTCCCCATGAATTCAGCCTCCACTGAATTCCTTCTGACCATTAACTAGAAACATGAACAGTGGCTTTAATAACCATCCTCCCAGGCGGTCCATGGAGAGGCAATAAGGCCCTCGGGGACTTGTGAATTTAATGAAAATTGGGGTGCTAGGTTCCCATGGTCGCGAGTCGCATCCTGACCACCTTGGTAGGAAGAGCCTGGACCAATCTTGTGAGGTTTTCTGTCTAGCACCATGTGCATGTTCGCATCAGGGTCCCACTCCCGCTTCTATAGTCCCACCTGGAACTGCGATGCATTGATTTGCCCCAATCATGCTTCTTCCCAGTTTCCATTGCCCTCCGTGTCCTTCCGAATACTCCAAATCCCTGGGCGCCCCGTGTGCCATTAGGAGCTCATACTAACGTCATCCCTCATCGGGACAATCTGGATTGTCTTTATCCTCTTTCAGACTGAATAAATGTCTTTACGCTTTGGGGGTCTCTTTTATATCCTACAACACTACTCAGCCACGGTGCAAAGTGGATCTGCTTCCAAGAAAGAGTACAGTCGAGAAAACCCGAGGAGCCAGGAGCCGTTTTCCTCTGTAAGACCCTCAGTCTGTACGGCATGAGTTATCATCAAGATAGCAACAGGTTTGTTCAGATTTTGCTTTTTGTTCATTCCTTAACTACATTGATGTATTTATGAGTGTGGGATGGGAGAACTTGAGGGAATCTAAAGTATAAAATAGGAACGAATAACAATCAAAGTAATAGAAACACCAATGGTGTAATGGACTCAGATATTAAATATAAATCAATGTCCAACCTGTAATATTTACTTAAATCTCTATCTGCTTATCTGATCAAGTCACAAGAAGGTTCATTATTAAGTTTCTTCCAAAAGGGTAAAACACAATCGGAATCTCTTTAATCTGAGGTGAATTTCTGGCGCTCTTAAATCTCATTCTTGTTCGACTCTCATAATTTGTTCAACCAGCCTCGTTGTCTGTTAGCTCTCCCCTTTTGATTGAAGACTAAAAGTAAGTGCTATTTACACTACAACCCGCAGCCCATTCTTACTTCCTTCTCTCAGAACCACGTGGAGAAGAAAAGAAACGTCAAAATGATACTCTCACTGACCTTGAATCCATGGTCAACCCTATGACCCTACAAAACACAGTCGGACGCCTTTGTGCCTTTCCGACACTGTGACTCTGAGGGAGTGGAAAACCTCATCTTGCTCTCTAGAAGTGGCTGATGGTTTCGAATGGTGTGCCTGTGAATTGCAGCCCAACGTGTAACCACTACCTTGCCAGGGTCCTCCAAATGATGCACTGGTGGCTAAAAACAAAGCAAGCAAGTTCTGGAATAGGTTTACGACTCCTAACACAAAAGTTGATAGTTCAAACCCACCAGCTGCTCCTGTGGAGAAATAGGAAGCTAGAACATTCTACAGAGAGTCCCTGGGATCAGAATTGGTGTTGTGGGTTTTGCATTGTGCTGTTAACCACAAGATCAGTAGTTCAAGTCAGCTAGTTGTTCTGGGGGAGGAAGCGAGGTTTTCTACTCCCATAACCAGTTACAGTCTCAGAAACCCACAGGGACAGGTCTGCTCTGGCCTCCCGGGTCACTATGAGACTAAAAGGATTTGATGGCAGGAGTTGAGTTGATTATCAGAACTGACTGGATGGAAGTGGGATTGGGTTTTTGATTTTTAGTAATAGGTAACAGTACTTTCATTTTCTCTATCCCTACACTACCCAAAAGTAAACAAACATTGCTTAAGAGTCAACTCCGTAAATAGAATAGTATCTACAATATCGGGCACGTTATCCACTAAACATGTAGCTTGTGGGCCACCTACTACACAACACTGGGTTTTATGAATATGATGATTATTCACATTGTGCTATATTCTGAACAAAGCTTTAAAATGTTTGTAACTGGATGCCATTAATCATATTAATTATTCAGGCTAATGACAGAAATCATATGTAACCCTAGGTCAAATGTTAGTAAAAAAAATCACCTCTCACTTGATATGATTAGGTTCCAAAGAGCAGGTCATTCTACAAAATTTTAGGTTACACCAAAATAGAGGATCACCACATCATGTCATAAAAGAGTGACTTCATCATTACATAACAACCAATTACTTTATTAAGTAACTGCTAAATTACATCATTACCTTGAAAATCATGGCCCCAGCATGTTGGCACATAGCATTCACCAACACAGCCAGCAGTTCTCAGCCTTGCACCTCTGCATCTGCTACTGACCACTGTATGCTACTGAAGCACAAAATCGGTATTTACCCATGGCCAATATGACATAGGTCTGACACTGAGATAGTCCATAACCGAAAAGCAGTGTCAGAAGCTTCTGTCTGACCAGCCAAGGCAATATCAGATTGCAATATAGTGCATCATATTATATGCATCTGCATAATAGAAGTTGTTAATAAATTTAACAATCCTGATGCCAATTCTCCTGCATATAATCCTGTTTCTCAGATTATTTGCTCAGCATAAAGATTGGATAAATCTGATGAAAGGATACAAGCCTGATACATTTAAATTTAATTTTAGTACATGATTTAATACATATTACATGTATTAATACATACATCAATACACAATGCATATTAATTTATAATACACAATTTAAATTTAATACACACAATTTCCTGATTTAAACCATGACTTTGTTCTGTTCAAATGACTGCCTCCCAATCCATGTACAGGTTCCATGTGAATACAAGTGAGTATTCTCAAATCCTCAGTCTTTGAAAAATTATCCATAGTTTGTTATGCCATGGAATTAATTTTTATAATCAGTGTAATAGTGGTAAACAACTTTCTGAGGGCCTCTAGTTTCAGCCAAGTTCCATGTGGCAGCAGCGATAGTCTTCATCCCATGTCCACTTCTGAATTCAGCTTGAATTTCAGGAAGTTCCCTGTCAATGCAGTGTTGCGACTAATTTTTTACTTGTGTGTGATATTAGTAATATTACTAAAATTTCCCATATTATTCTGTTGATCACCATTCTTTGGAATAGAAACAACAACAACAACACTCATGCATTATCTGGATTGAATTAATAATAATAATAAATCATTTAAAATGTTAAATAAAAAATAATTCCCACCAATATATAGCAAATTGAAGGACCACTATTCTTGATAGTTTGTCAGGTAGTTCATGATATCATGATCTGATGGGATAAATTAAAGGATTAAGAGTCAGATATAACAGACATAATCCCATCAAAGGCTGAAGCCAAAGCTTGATTAAAGTAAGATGACCAGTTTTTGTAGAAGATAATTATTTCCCTGCTAGAAGAAAGTGAAATCTTCCTGGAGAAAGATGCTGTGGAGTTGTCTGATCAGTTCTGACTTTAGCAAAGGCTTGTGTAAACGCAATGAAACAATGCTAAGGCTTGTGCCATTCTTACACCCCTGGGTGTGGTGGCGACCGTTGTGACAGGCAATACATGAATTCATTTTGTTGAGTGTCTCCTTTGTCTCTGCTCTTCCCTCCCACAAAGGCTGATATCCCTTTCTGAGGATTGCTTCCTGCTCTTCCTGTTAATATTTCCAAAGTAAACAAGGCAGGGCCTCAACAGTCATGATTCAGAGAGCATTCTCGAGGCACATCCTTGGAACAGATTTGTTCATTTTTCTGGAAGTCCATGGAACAATATCTAAAGGTTCATATAAAATAAATGCTCCAGCTTAACATATTATCAAGTATGTAATTAAATAACACACTAGGGTTAACTACAACACAATAGAAAAACAAAAGAAAAAGCATAAAGTAGAGATATAGATATTGAACTTATTACACAGAAATTATCAAGAATATGGACAAACAAGGTTCAAAAATTTACCCAAGAATGGGAAACAAAAAAAGAAACAAAGAAGTTTGAAAACTGCAACAAGCTAAAAGGAGATTCAGAATCTAAGACATGTGTTTACTAAATGTAATAGTCCGGTTATCTATCAATTTGCCTGGGTTAGTATTTTAAGTTTAGAAGCTAATGTCTACTAACCTCCATATTTTGTATGATTCAACATAATCATTTCCACAATGAGATCTGGTGTAAGACATCAATCAGTTTTAAGAAGATTTGGGGGGAGTTCAGCCCCCTTCACTCAATAACAGCCATGATACAACTGAAAGGCAGATTCCTCAGTGTGTGGCCCAATTCCTATATAAGTGGACACTGTGAGAAAGCGAGCTTGCTTTTTGCTGGATCTAGGTCCTGAATCTGGCTCATCACTCTTTTCTCCTTTGGTCAGCCAAAGCCTTCCATAATATCTTCCAAACCTGGGAACAATCAGCAGTCTGAGATCTGACCTGCTAACCTCAGATTCATAGGCTCTGCAGCTACAAACTTCACCTACAGACTTTGGATGAATCTGTCTCAGAACCCTCCAGCCTGTAGTCTTCCTGTTTCCTCTAGCTGATTCCTGGTTCGTTAGCCCTGAAGCTATGAGATTAAGGAGAAGCCCTCAGACTAACATCTGTGCCCTAGACGTGAACCAGACTAGAATTCGCTTCTTTTAAAATCATGTGCCACCACTTGTCTGTCAGTGTGTCTTACTGAGGTGGCTTCTATGTTGCTGTGCTGCTGGCACCTATGTCACTGGTATTTCACATGCCAGCAAGGTCACCAAAGTGAAGGGTTTCAAGCACAGCTTCCAGACTCAGAACAGACAACAAAGAAGGACTTGGCTTCTCACTTCAAAGGAAAGAGCCTTGGAAAACCTTATAGCCACAAACATTGAAGGCCTAATGAATGGAATCAGAGATTGTACTGGAAAATGGGACCCTCGGGCTACAGGGCACTGGAATGATGACTGAGGATGAGCTGATCTCTCAAAGCAGAGTCAACGGTGGTGACCTGGGCATGGTAAAGCCTGTGAGAGGGAAGCCTCTGGGACTGAATTTGTTGATGCTGCAGCGTGCCAGCCATGGAGAAACGGCTGCAAAATATCTGCTAATGATTGGAATTTGAAAAATATGAAATATGAATCTAGGATAATTGCAAGTCATCAAAAAATGAAATGAAGCACAGGAAGATCAATTTCCTAGCTGTTTGTGAGCTAAACTTGTCTTGTATGGCCATTTTGAATCAGAAAATCAAAGACTTACTATGCCAAGAATAACATAATCAAGAGGAAAGGCAAGCCATTCATTGTAAAAGAGAATATTGCAAAATCCAACATGAAATACAATGTTGTCTGTGAGAAGATTATATCTGTCCTCCTTCAAGGAAATCCAATCAATACAACTATCACTCAAATTTATGCACCAACTACTAAAGCTAGTGATACAGAAATCAAATAATTCTACCACTAATTTCAGTTTGAAATTGATCAAACATGCTCAGATGCATTGATGATTATTTGCCATTGGAATGAAAACAGTCAGAAACAAAGAGGAAGAAGCAGTAATTGGAAATATGGTCTTGGTGACGGAAATGAAGCTGGAAATCACATGAGAGAATTTTGCAAAACTAATGACTTATTCATAACAAATACCTTTTTTCAACAACACAAAAGGCAAATATTCACATGGACTTCACCAGATGGAATCCACAGAAATCAAATTGACTACATCTGTGGGAAGCCACAACGGAGCAGTTCAACATCAGCAGCTAAAACCAGGCCAGGGGCTATTTGTGTAACAGACCATTAATTGATCATATATAAATTCAGAATAAAGCTGAATATTTTAAATTCATGAAAGTCAAAGTATAACTTTGTGTATATATTACCTGAATTTTGAAAATATCTGAAGAAAAGATTTGATGCATTGTACACTAATGACAGAAGACCTGATGAAATATGGGATCAAGAACATCATTCATGAAGAAAGCAGATTATTTTTTTTAAAAACTGGAAAGAAAGAAAACATCAGTAGTTGAGCAAATGAAGGAAGTAATAAAATTTAAAAGCTGGATATAAAATTTCCAAGGCAGCTTGAGAAGACAACGCCAAATATTATAAGAAATGTGCAAACCCGAAAGTTACAAAACTAACTTTAAGGAATGAACATGAACTCAAGAAAATAATCAACCCTTGAGTTGAAATATTCAAAGATTCTATGGTCAAAATAGTGAATGAAGCAGGAAGCATCAAGAAAACGTGCAAAGAATACACAGAATCACATACCAAACAGAACTGGTGGAGAGTCTACCATTTTGGGAAGTAGCACGTGTTCAAGAGCCAGTGGTACTGAAGGAAGCTCAAGCTTCACTGAAAGCATTAGCTAAAACCAAGTCTCCAGGAATGGATGCATCACCAATGGAAGTATTTCAGCAAGCTGATGAAACACTGGAAGCACCCGCCTATGCCAAGACATTTTGAAGACAGCTACCCGGCCAACTGACCAGTGGGAACACCACGATAAATGTAAAAAAGGTCAAAGTTTCAAGGATTTTGTCTCTTCGATCCACAATCAATGCTCATGGAAGCAGTAGTCAAGAGCTCAATGTATTTTCTAAGGTCATCTGCTACACAAGTCCTCTTTAGAGTATACAAAAGCAAGGATGTTACTTTGAAGATTGAGGTATACATGGCCCAAGCCATGCATGGTATTTTCAAATGTCTCATATGCATGTGAAAGTTGAACACTGAGTAAGGAAGGCCAAAGAAGGCTCAATGCATTTGACTTGTGGCGATTGAGAGGAATAGTGACAGTAACAAGGACTGATTTGTCTTGGAAGAAGTATAGTCAAAGTGCTCCTTCCAGGCAAGGATAGCAAGACCTCATCTTACATACTTTGGACATATTAATCAGGAAAGACCAGTCCCTGGAGAAGAACATCATGCTTGGTGAACTGGAAGGGCAGCAAAAAGAGGAAGAACCTCAATAAGATGGATTGACACCTTTGCTGGAATGATGGACTCAGGCATGGGAACAATGGCAAGGATGGCCCTAGACAGTTACATGTTTCTTTCTGTCGTGCATAGGATTGCTGTGTATTAACCAACTCCATGGCACATCACAACTGTGTGTGTCATTTTCTTGATATAAAAGTGTTGGGGGGGTGTTAGCTGCTATTCATTCAGTTCCTACTCATAGCAACATTTTGTACAGCAGAATGCAAACTTCATGGCCTGCCCCATTCTCACAATTGTTCTTATGTTTGAGTCCATTGCTGCAGTCACTGTGTCAATCCATCTTGTCAAGCCATTGTGCCAATACCTCTGTTTTGCTGCTCCTCCCCTTTACTAACCAGACCGTCCTTCTCCAGGGACTGGTCTCTCCTGACAATATGTGCAAAGCATGAGAGACAAAGTCTCATCATTCTGCTTCTAAGGAAGATGGTGGTTTTCATGCTTTTGTGAGAGATTTTTTTTGTCAGTCTAGGGTATTTTCAATATTCCTAACCAGCACCATAATTGAAATGTATCGATTTGTCTTTGGTCTTCCTTATTTAATTTCCAACTTTCACATGAATATGAGGCAATTAAAAATACTATGGCATTTTCAGAGTAACATCCTTGCTTTTCAATCTGAAGAGGTCTTGTGCAACAGATTTACCGAACACAATGCATCTTTTGATCAACTGCTGCCTCCATAAGCATTGATTAATGGATCCAAATAAGACAAAATTATTGACAACCTCAATGTTTTCTTTGCTTATTATGATGTCACCCATTGAGGGCTTGAGTTTCTCTAAATTGAGTTGTAATGCATACTGAGTGCTTTATTCTTTGATCTTCAGCAGCAAGTGTTTCGGATCCTCCTTACTTTTCAGCAAATAAGGTTGTGTAATTGGCATATCACAGGTTGTTAATAAGCCTTCTTCCATTTCCGATGAATACATTCTTCTTCATCTAATCTAGTTTTCTGATTATTTGCTCAGCATACAGATTAAATAAGTATGGTAGCAGGAGTCCACCCTGATGCTCTCCTTTCCTGATTTTAGACCATGTAGCACAGTATTCCCTTGTTCTGTTCCCACAACTGCCTATTGATCCACATAAACACTGTGAAGTACAGGTTCCACATGAACACTATGGAGTGTTCTGAAATCCCCCTTCTCCCTAGGCTGTCCATAGTTTATTATGATCCACACAGCCTAAGACCTCTGCATAATCAGTAAGACACGAGTAAACACCTTTCTTATACTGTCTCTACCTTCAACCAAGATCTGATATCAGCAATGATGTACTTTGTTGTGAGTCCTCTTCTAAATCCAGCCTGAATCTCTGATATCTTCCTGTCAATATACTGTAATTTTTCTTGGAAGATCTTCAGAAAACTTTCGCTCTGTAATTTACTCTGTAATTTTATAATTCTGTTGAGTCACCTTTATTTGGCATAAGTATTAATATGGATTTTTTCCAGTCAGCTGGCCACGTAACTGTCTCTCAAATTTCCTGGCATAGATGAGTAAGTGCTTCCAGTGCTTCATCAGCGCGTTGAAAAATTTCAATTGGTATTCCTTCGATTCCTGGAGCCTTGTTTTTGGCTAATGCTTTCAAGTCAGCTTGAACTTCTTTCTCCCTTCAGAACCATTGGTTCTTGCTCATATGCTACCTCTTGAAATGATGGACTGTCGACCAGCTCTGTTTGCTACAGTGACTCTGTGTATTCTTTCCATATTATCTTGATAACTGCTGCATCATTTAGTATTTTGCCTATAGAATCCTTTAATATTGCACTCAAGGCTTGAATTATTTTGGGGGGCCTTTAAGTGTAACATATTCTGAGCATGTTTTTCCCTTTGGGTTTTCTAACTCTAGGCCTTTGCACATTTCATATAATATTTGACTTTGTCTTCAAGAGATGCTCGTTGAAATTTTCTGTTTCAGCTCTTTGACTTCATTCTCTGTTCCATTTGCTTTAACTACTTTAAAATTAAGAGAAAAATTTGGTCTCTTCTGATATCCATTTTGATCTTTTCTTTCTTTCCTGTCTTTTTAATGACCTTTACTTTTTCATGTATGATGTTCTTGATGTCTTCCCACAGCTCACCAAGTCTTCTGTCTTTAGTGATTAATGCATCAAATCTGTCCTTGCGCTGTTCTTAAAATTTGGATGGGATGTGCCCAAGTTCATCTTTTGACTTTCAAGGACTGGCTTTAATTTTCTTCAGCCTTGATCTAAGCTTACATTTGAGAAAGTCATTGTTCCACAGTTTCTTGCCTTGTTTGGTGCTATTGATGCGCTTCTCCTTCAACTCTATCCACAGATAATAGTCAACTTGATTCCTTGGTGTCCCATCCGGAGAAGTTCATGTGCACAGTTGCCTTATTTATTGTTGAAAACAGATGTTTCTAAGGAAGAAGTCATTGGTCTTGAGAAATTCTATCATGCAATCACCAGCTTCATTTCTATAATCAATGCCAATTTTCCACCTACTGTTCCTTCCTCTGTTTCCAAATTTAGCACTCCAATGGTCAATAATTATCAGTGCATCTTGATTACATGTTTGATCAATAGCAGGCTGAAGACAGTGATAAGATTCTTCAATTTCTTCATCACTAATTTTAGTGGTTGTTGAATCATTTTAATAATAGTTGTATTGATTGGATTTCCCATCAGGGACACCACTGTACTTGAAGATCTTCAAATGCCCTTTTGACGATGAATGCACCACCATTCCTTTGATTATTTCATTCCAAGAATTTTTTTTAAATTTTCTGATTCAACATGGCCAATACCAGTCCATTCCAGCTTACTAATGCCTAGAAAATCCATCTTTATGCATTCCATTTTATTTTTTTCCTAGATTCATAAACTGTATGTTCCAAGTGTGATTGATGTTTGGAACTGTTTTTCTCATATTGGTCATGCACCATCAGCAAATTAAGGACCTGAAGGCTTACTCCAAGAGGCTTTCCTCCTTCTGCAGCATTGTGGACATCTCAACTTTGATAAGGCAGTTCTTGCTCAGTCATATTTTGAGTGCCTCCTACCTGTGGGTACCATCTCTGAAAATGTTTGGCTACTATTCACTAAAATTTCAGTAAGTGACAATGTTCTAAGTTATATATGGGGTTTTCAGTGGCTAACGCCACTGAAGTGGACAACCCATTCTCAGTCTGGAAGTTCTGCTGACCCTGCTGGTGTCCTTTCTGGCATCTTAAATAGTGGTCACATAGAGTTGAAAATCATAGCAACACACAAGTCACCATAGTGTGATAAATTTATAGACAATTGGTGTATATTGAGAGAGGGAGATTTTTATATACAGCTTTATATATATATATATATATATATATATATATATATATATATATATATATATATATATAGTTTCATATATGTGGTTTTGCTTCTTTCGAGAACCGAGGCTAGCATATAAAAGAGATAAGTCTCAGTTAATAATAAACTATCAATATTAGTTAATCAATTATAATAGCTATATCACATTTTGTAGGTGAAAAACTTGGTCTTTTAAATGAGATTAGGGCATGAATTGAGGGGAAACAAATGAAAAGGTGCAACAGCAGAGTGCAGGAAACAGATAAATTATAATGCAATAATTTAATTGGTTAGTCTTTGCTTGTGGTAATAAAGAGGATAGGTTAAGGATAAGAAATGCGCTTCCATTGGATATTTCCATATAGAGAATTGTAGTGCTCAATTTCAGAAACGTATTACAAAGCTTAACAATCATAGTCACACAACCTTTTAGGAACCCTGATGGCTATAGAGTGGGTTACACATTAAGCTGCTAACTGAAAGGTCAGTGTTTGAAACTACAAATCACCTTTAAATAGAAAGATGAGGCTTTCCAAACCTGTATAGAGTTATAGTCTCTAAAACCCAAAAGAGAAATTCGACTCTCTCCTATAAGGCCCTATGCATCAGAGTTGGTTGGACGTCAGTAAATCAGTAGCGTGTGTGATGTTTGCCTTGACTCTGTACCTGAGCAAATATGAAATCTTGGCAGGAAAACAAGTATAAGACTGGTTTAATTCAGCAAGTACTGAGTTTAATTGAATAATTTAATTTAGGTCAAAAAGGTGTTATGGACTTCTCCTTTACACATATTAATTTATGATATTATTAATAATAATGTCATATCCCTCTTATTAATAGGGAAAACTAGGTTCTGGGACATACGAGACTCTCAATATCTTTGCAGTTTTTCTGTAAATCTGTAACTTGTTAAAATTAAAATTTATTTTTTTTAATCTTCCAAAGGAGAAAGAAATTAAGAAAAATAAAACACACTACATTACAGGATGAATGAAGCATAAGATGCCATATTAAATTAAATAAGCCAATCATATACTGTATGATCTCCTAATACAATGCAAATACTATATGATCTCCTTCGCATGAAAAACAAGAAAAAATTAATATAGAGAGGTCAAAGGTCATTAAAGGTTGCTAGTGTTGGAGGGCATGGGAGAGAGGTGGGCAATGAGCTTAATACTGGTGGAAAATTCACAATATGTGTAGATTTCCTATTACAATTAATTGCTGTAAGTTGTATGCCTGTAAAAAGTTGAAAAGGGAATTATGTCACCCCTAGCAAAATTGTGTGGCAGACATATTTACATCATTGGCAAAAAGTAAAAATAATACTTGCTGAGGCTTCTTATGCCAAACCAAACACTTCATGATAACCGGATCCTTAGTTTGGAGATTTAGGATCATGGTTTCATGGGAAATCCAACTTAATTAATCTAATAATGTATTTAGTGCTTGTGTTAGGCTGGGTGACTAGAGACAAATTCATAGACACTCATATGTGTGTAAAAGAGAACATTGTTTCAACAAGCAATTGTACATTAAGGAAACATCCCAGTCCAGTTCAGATCAAGTCCATATGTCCAATATTAACTCCATGTGTCAATACTAGCCCATAAATTCCTCTTCAGACTCACACATCCATGCAATGACACCAAATGCAGGAAGATCGCAGGCCAGTGAGTAGAAAGCCTTGTGGATCCAGTGGTGGTGAAAGCATCTGAGCGCTGGCATGGGTCTCCATGTGGCTCCTCTAGCTTTAGGGCTCTAGCACAGCTCCATGTGTCTTGTCAGCAGGAAGACTAAGCAGAGTGTCAGTGTATCTGCCCTCCAGTGAGCTATTAGCTCCTTCCTGTCTCCAAATGAGGTCATCGAGCTGTGACCTGATTGACAGGCTAGACTCCACCCCTTCACAAGTTGACAGGAGATTATGTAACTGCCACAGTGCTCTTAACTACCTCCTGATTTATCAGGTTGTATCTAGGATCTTAAAAGCTTGCAAGTGGCCATTCAATGAAACAATTGATCTGTATCTACCTGGAGCAACAAAGGAAGGAAGAGAGTGGAGAATATGAGAATAATATAAAATAGGCAGCTAATGGCTTTCACGAACAACTCTCCCCTTTGCTACAAAACTGGAACTAGATAGTGTTTGGTTGCTCTCATTTAACCTGTGATTTAAAACATATATACCATAGAGTAATTCTTGTCAAAGGGCATGCAAAAGAATAGAATTTCAAATTCTCATGGTCTCCACACTTTCTGTAGCCATAGAAGTGGATGAACCCATGAAATCGCTGTCATGAGATCATCTTTTAACCCTAACTAAAAATATCACTTGCTATTTTAAAACCTAGCAATAGTTTAGCTAGTAAAAAAGGTCTGCCATTGGCATTATGCTCATTTAAAAGCTGTCAATATAGGATCAAATTGATAACAGCAATTAAAAGGAAGTAAGTTTGTGTTGAGTATAGATAAATATAAACTGTATAATTTGTGTATCTTCTGTTGTGCATACTTTCAACACTAGAATTTATTTTAAAATTGGGGAAAGGAGGTAAAGAGAGAAAGAAAACCAAAGAAAACTACTTTCCAATGACCAATAGGATCATTATATTTTTCATTAAAAATGAAAAATGGGACAAACCACAGAAAAGTGGGTGAAAGAAGACAGTGGTCAGTGAAAGACATAAAAATAATAATTTATAAACTATCAAGGGTTCATGAGGGAAGGATGGTGGGGGAGGAGGAAAATAATGAGCTGATCTAAGGGCCCAAGTAGAAAGAAATGTTTGGAAACAGTGATGTCACAATAAGTACAAATGTCCTTGACACGATGGATGTGTGTGTGAATTGTGATAAGAGCTATAAGAGTCCCCAACAAAATGATTTTTTAATGCAAAGATATATAGATCCTATAAACAAGCTAAGTAGAATTGAGATTCCAGGAATAAACACATGGTTATGAATAACTGATTTTTCAACAAGAGTGCTAAATAGAGAATAAATAAATAAATAAATAGAGAAAAATCACATCAATAAATGGTACTAAGACAACTGGTTCTCTACAAGGGAAATAGGGAAATTGGACAAGTAACTCACACCATGTGAGGAAGTTAACTCAAATAAAGCCATGATCTAAGTGTAAGAACATAAAACTCTTAGAAGAAAATATAGGGTAAAGTTTCAAGGCCAAGTTTTTTTTTTTAATTGATACTTTCTTAGCTAAGACACTTAAAGCACAAGCAATGAAAGAAAAGATAAAATATAAACTGGTCTTTATCAACATTTAGAAATGTTTATGCCTCAAGAAATTTTACCAATAAACTAAAGCCCACACAATAACAGAAAGAAAAACTAATTTTACAATTGAGTGAGTATTTTAGCTAAGAAAATATACAAGTGTCCAAAAAACACACAAATAGGAGCAACTAATAACAGTTGCTGCTGTTTTGTGCCACTGAGTAAATGCGAATTCATAGCAACCCTATAAAACAGAGCTGTGCTGGCCCACCCCATTTTCTAGGTTGTAACATTCAATGCAAGGTTAAAAACCAGGAAATGGGTGCATCAGGGTTGCGGTGTCTCACCATACTTATTCAATCTGCGTGCTGAGAAACCATCAGAGAAGCTGGATCATATGAAGAAGAATGTGGCAACAGGACTGGCAGAAGTCTCATTAACAACCTTGCTTGCTGAAAATGAGGAGGACTTGAAATATTCTTGAAAAGCAAGGATGCTACTTTGAAGAATAAGCTTCACTTGACCCGAGCTGTGATGTTTTTAGCTGCCTCGTATGCATGTGAAAGTGGTACATTGAATAAGGAAACCCAAAGATTTGATGCATTTGAATTACGGGGCTGGTGACGATTATGGAATGTGCCATGGGCTGCCAAAATAACGAAGAAGTCTTCCTGGAAAGCGGTACAGCCAGAATGCTCCTTTGATCAAAGATGGTGAGACTGTCCCTGTACTGTAGCCACGTTGTCAGGAGAGACCAGTGCCTGGGAAAGTGCATCGGGCTTGGGAACGTAATGGGACAATGAGAAAGAGGAAGAACTTAAACAAGACGGGGCGACCGGAGAACAACTGGGAGGATGGCACAGGTCGCGGCAGTGTGTCCTTTTGCTGCTCCTGGGATCACGAGGAGTCTGAGCTGACTGGCGGGCACCCAAGCAAACAGGCCTCTTTACAGGATTTAATTACTAGAGCGTTTCGCCTTAATTGCTAGTAGATTTAAACCTTAGACTTTTGGGTTAGCAGTGGAGTGTCATTGAGTCACCAGGAAACGCAAATCAAAACCCATTGAGATTCTTTGTTACTCCTATTAGGAGGTGAGTGTCTGCTTCCATAAAGAGTTACAGATATGTAAATCCTATGAGGCAAGTCTGCTCTGTGATATAGCATCTAATCAAGTCAACAACAACGTTTGCTTTGATTTTTGGTAATATTGCTAATAAGAAGCTCTGGTGGTACCGTGGTTGAAAGCTTGGCTGCTAACCAAAAGGTCAGCAACAAGTTAGGATTGGTGTTGAAGGAGGGTTGGTGGTGCAGCGATTAAGTGTCTGCCTATGATCTGACTGTCTTACAATTAGACTCTACCACAGGAGAAGAAATCTGGCAATCTGTTCCTATAAAAGCCCAGTCCAGGAAACCGAATGGGACAGTCCTGGAGCAGCGGTTCTCAACCTTCACAGGGGTCACCCGATTCATCACAGTAGCAAAATGACAGTTATGAAGTAGCAACGAAAATCATTTTATGGTGGGGGGGGTCACCACAACATGAGGAACTGTTCTGAAGGGTCACAGCATTTGGAAGGTTGAGAACCACTGTCTTAGAGGGTCATTCTGCATCAGAATGGAGTCAACAAAAATTGCTTATATCAGTTTAAGAAATTATGAAATTAGAATGTAAAGAAATTAGAGCCTTCATCTATTGCTGGTTAGAATATAAAATGATGCACTCATTGTAGAAAATATTTTGGCAGTTTCCCAAATAGTTAAACACTGATTTACCACAGGACTCAGAAATTCCACTCCCAGGTAGAAACAGTTAGAAACCCATCCATACCCAAAACATTTAGAAAGAAGGATTCCAACAGTAATTGTATTCCAATATTCATTGCAGCATTACTTACAGTCCTTAAAAGGTGGAAGGTACAAGTCATATGTTCACACACAGAAGAATGAATAAACAAAAATATTGTATGTACACATGATAGTTATACACAATGGAATGTAATTCAACAACAATGTGAGTGAAGTCATGCTACCTGCTACAACATGGATGAACTTTGAGAACATTATATCGAGTGAAACGTGTTCCATACAAAAGGACAGACGTTGGAGGATCCCACTATTTGAGACATTTAGAATAGGGGAAAGCTTGGACACAGAAGTTTACTAGTGCTACCATGTTTGGAGGGATGGAGGGGATGGAAGTCACACTTAACGGGCATTGACTTTCTATTTAGAGTGGTGGAAACATTTGGCAGTTGATAGTGGATGAAGGTTGCCCAGTGTGATAAATGCAATGTCATCAAATTTTACACATAAACTTGCTAAAATGGTAACTGTTATATATACTTTACTACAATAACCTGTTTTACTTTTCCTACAAGTGATCCACGTTTACTAATCTGTCATTATGTCGTGATCACATAGTTAAATCTCCAGTGAATTGATCCTCGGGTGCTGCCAATTATTGACAAATTCCTGTGTTGCAAAGACGTGACCTTTCTACCTTCTTTACACTCTTCTCCCCCTACTTTTCTCCTCTTGGTAATACCTACATTGAGAAGTAAAAAACTGGGGACAGAAAATGTGGAAGGAAGCGTGAGTCCTTCTAAGATTGGAAGTGCTTTAGAGGTTGAACAACCCACTTGGCTCATTTTTCATCTGAGACTAATTAGAACATAAAAGTATGCTTAATGGTATAACAGTATTTAGAATTTAATTAGGTATTTATTTTTTACTTAATTACTATGAAGAGGGGAAAAATTACCCTCTTGCCATGTTCTTGGCTGCTAATGTGAACGACTGTTGGGATTCTGCAACAATCACCCCGTTCCATCACAAATCCAGACCAAGTTGTCCTGTTGGGGCTAAATTGGTTCCTACTTGGCCTCGGGCTCAGGGAAAATCCTTGGCAATATTCAAGCAAACCTAAGTACAAATATCTTCCACAGAAAGCAATGGCAGGAAATTAAAATTTTTTTAAATCTATTGGATTTTAAGTTACAATTTCATTTGTTCAGTTCAGGTTAAGGAATAGATTTTTTTTTTAAGGAATAGATTCTTTTTTTAAGACTTCACTCCCCCAAAGTGTTTTACAGCAACTACGCATTAAATGCAACTTTAAAAAAAGAAATTAAATGATACGTTTCCTTGGCCTAGCTGTGGCTTATTTGAAAGCTCCAAACATGTATTCCACTTCGTTGATATTCATGAACATAACAAATACATAAGAGTGTCAAAAGATGTCTCAGAGATGTGTATTCCTTCTGAAGCACAGCCAAGGGTTTGTGCAGCAGGTGCGAACTGACTGCAGCACTCTATGACAGGCTGAGCTGGGAAGGCATTGTCTGCTGGCCCACATGGGACTGTCAGTCCCCCTTAGCCCCAGCCCATCAGAGCTGCCCTACTGGTTACAGGAGGAAACATTTCTGCCTTGCTATTTGTTTGCTCTCTCACTTTTTAGCCCCAATATGAAATGGAAAACAAAAAGTCAGAGATGATAGCACTGCTGTGTGTGCCAATGACAACACGTGTGTTACTCGGTCAGGGAGAAAGTGCCTCATATGGTCTCTGCCTGTCCTTCTGATGCTTCGATTCAAAAGTTGTTCCAACTCCCATGGTGGCTAGCAGCATGCTGTGATACTTATTACGCTTTATTGGGACTTACCCTTGCTGTTAGTGGTCATTGCGTTGACTTGCAATGAACGGCGATCCAATGCAAAAGAGGACCGCACCGTCTCCTCCTGACTGACTGTGGATCAGACCATTGTCATCCCTGGGATTTTCATTGTCAGATTTTTTTTAAATCGATGGTCTTTCTTCCTAGTGTACCTTAGTCTGACAGTTCTGCTGAAACCTCTTCAGGATGACAGTGGTGTCCAATCTGAAACTGGGTGGTGGCTGTGCCTCACGTGTGTTGGTCACCATGCCCAAATCTTCCCCGTGGAAGGTGAGGAGTCTACTGCTGAGCCACCACTGACCCCTGGACCTCAGTCTACCCATCTTGAAAATGATAGTAAGTATTGTTAGCCGACACTGGGGATGACTGGAAAAATTAATATAAAAGTTCCTACCACATTACCAGTCACATAGTAGGTGCTAGTTATTATAAAAACAACATTCAACTTATTATAAAACCTTATTTATGCATTCAATTATATCATCCAATTAGATTTTTAATCACTTCCAAGTTCCATTTGTCCATTTATCTCTAAATGGCAGTTTGATTCGGTTTCCAGTTATCTAGACCACGTCTTTCTGCTTATTTTCCTTCCAATTAGCTTCAGTTTGAACACTGAACATCTCATTAATATCATTACCATTAGATAGATCAGTAGTAATAAGGCGAAGAAACTCCACCCTATCATGTTTGCTACCCAAACATAATTAGATGGTATATATAAAGATGCTTCACAATGGTGTATTGTATATGTTTTAGGTATTCTTGTGGGAGGCACAGTAGACTTCTGAAAATGATAAGCTTATAGACCAGAGCCCAGCAAATGTGTTCTATGAAGGCTGAGGTAGCAAATACGTATCTTAGGCTTTGCAAGCTGTAGTGTCTTATTGGAACTTCTCAATTATGAAATGAAATCATTAATAGAGAGCTGTGTTATTTACAAAAGCAGGCATTGCACAGGAGTTGATCTATGGGCAATAGTTTGCCAACTCCTGACCTTCCCACTAACAACAAATAAATCTTAATAAACACAATAAAGAGTTAAGAGAGTGAGTACACATCAGATGGAAATCAAAAGAAAGTAGAGCTGAGCACAGCTTCTAAGCTGGAGATTTTGCAGACTTACTGGAGGCAGATGAATGCTTTTGGGGGCTCATGGTGTAGTGTGAAGTACTGTACCTACCAAAACCAGAGCCGCTGGTGAGCACCATCACTCCAGCATCTGGCATTGAAAGCTACCCCGGAAGTGAGAGGTCTGACTGCACTCCAAATGTTTACTGGGGTGTCCCAGAAAAACTCCAGCCTGGCTTCTGGATTATCAAGAGCAAAATGACATCTGCGGTGGTTGTTATCCTGCACATGCTCTCTGAATCTATTGTCTGCCTTTTTCGGACCTGCTCTGTGTTTCAGGACCACTGATCCCTAACTAACTACAGCACCCAGGTCCCCTGTCCGCTGTCTTCCAATAGGGTTTGGACCAAAGTTAGCAGGATAAGGAGATCAGAGGACGGGAGAACAAAGAGGTAAGACTCTTTCTTCCTTTACCCCATCCCTGATCCGGGGTTGCAATTTTGACAGTGGTTTTATCCATTTACAACCAAAGCTCTGACAGATGCCCCTTTCCCTTGTCCTTTAAATTTTAGAGTGGGTGATAATTTTCAAGTGAGCAAAGGACAGGAACAGATCGTTCAGCAAAGATGACAGCCAAATGGCCAACAAACATATGAAGCAGTGTTCATGATTACTGGTTATCTGGGAGATGCAAATCAAAGTAACGGTGTCACATCACTTTACATCCACATGACGGTCGAATTAAAACAAACAAACCAGAAGGTCACAAATATGGGGAAGGCGGGTAGAAATGGAATCCCTCAAAAACTGCTGGTGGAAATGACTATGCACGACCACTGTGGAGAGTGATATAGTGCTACCTCAAACAACTGGAAAAAGTTGTTCCGTATGACCCAGCCATCCCTCCGTTAGGTACAGACATTAAAGAAGAACAGACATAAGCACAGCCATGCTCACTGGAGCACTGTTCACAACAGCAAGAAGATGGGACCACCTAAGTGGCTACCAGTCAAGCAGCAGATCAAGAATCTTTGGTGCATACACACAGGGAAACACAAAGCTCAGAGTGGCTAAGGGGAAGGAGGAATGGAAACAGAAAGCACAAGGAGGAGCTGGGATAAGCGATGCTACATTGTGGAGCTTGCTCGTTGAATAGGAAGCTTATCTATTCTATAACTCTTCAGCCAATTCATGGCAACATATTGTTGGGGTTTTTTTAAGGAGTAAGAGGCATAGATATATTGTCCTCAAAGAATGACAACTGATAGCTGATTGCATTAGAGGAACAACTGAAACTAGGAACACAGAACAGAAAAGTCATGATTCTTAAAGAGAATTACTGTCAACTCAGAATTCTCTACCAAATATCCCCAACAATCAGGAAAAAAAATAAAACTATTCATATAGAACCACAAAAAGTTTGTTGCCTCAGGACTGATGGTAAAGGAAAATGAAGCTTGATTGAACCTAAGAGACTCAGGAAGTCATGATAAGAATAGAAAATGGAAGAGAATATGGTAAATTTTAAACATATATAGATTATAGAAAACTAAAGTGTAAGTGTCTTGTAGATTTAAAGAATATAGAGATTTAAAAGACAAGGTGATCATATATAAATTAGAATAGGGGCAAATGGATAAATTTATTCAGCTAGAATATTTCAGGCAAATATAACTATTTAATATTTGGTAAATAAAGAAGCTTACTATTATCTCTAGGTTAGCACTTAAGCATCAGGCAAGAGAGTGTATATTTTTGTAATTATTTACAACTTACACTCAATAAATTCAGTAATTGCATTAAGTGAAAATTGACTAACTCTCCCAATTGAAAGCAGTGGTTGTTATACAGATGTAAAAAAAATAACTAGTTATAAGCTCTTTAGAATATATAAAATTGGAATTTACATTAAACCTGAAAGTAAAATGATAACAAGCGTTAATGAAAATTACCCCCCCCACACACACACAAAGCCCTAGTGTAACTGCACTGATACCAAACAAAATAGATTTTAAGCAAAGGAAATAATTATAGAGAAATATAGTCAATTAATGAGGGCAAATGTTAAAGTCACCTGAAATGTATTAGCAAAGCCAAGTATTATAATTAAATTAAGTAAGATAGTGTGTTGTTATAGCAGAGAAAAATAAATCATTAGGCTAGAGAGTCAAGAAGAAGATACACATATATATATGGACACTTGACTAACATGAATCCTTTTCTAATAAACAATGTTGGGACAATGTAGTCTAAATGAAAACAAGGATGAATGGATAGTTAATATTGCAAGCACACAAAGCTCAATCCTAATTTTCTCATGGATGAAATGTGAAACGAAAGGATGATGATGATGATGATGATGGCGAAAAAATTGTGTTTTGAAAAGGAGCTGATGCCAAGGGCTTCAGTGGAGAGCAAATGTTTTGAGAATGATGAGGGCGATGAATGTACGGATGTGCTTTATACAATTGATGTATGTATATGTATGGATTGTGATAAGAGTTGTATGAGCCCTAATAAAATGGAAAAAAGAGAGAGAAAGAAAGAGAAAGGATAAGAGAAAAATACTTCACAACATTTAAAGTGTTTTTTATCAGATTCACAAAGCCCTCGTCATCATATTGGACAAGAGTAAAATTAAGAATTTCACTTTTTGAAAAGACACCACTAAAACTGGAAGAGCAAGTCAGTGTCGAAAAAGATATTTGCAAGACAAGTCAACAGTGTGGCATTAAAATATAGGAATACTTCTACAAATAAATAGATAAAAGTTTTAAAAATTGAAAAGAAGCAAAATTGTAAAAAAGAAAATTGAGTAGTCATGATACAAAAAGACCACAAAATAATTCATGGAAAAGTACTTAATTGTCATTGCAATCATGACCGTGCAAATTCAAACCATTATATAATATCACCACTCCCCCACTAGATTAAAAAGAATTTAGAAATCTGACCATTTCTACTAAACAGAACGTAAGCACCTAATTGATTTAGCAAGTCCACACCTAAAAATATATCCAACAGCATCGGTATTTGCATGTGGACCCCAGAGAGGAAGAGTAATTCTAGGGTCAGGCCCCCGAACTTGAATTTTAATAAGTGGAGCTAATTATTCTTGTGCTTGCTAAAGTGTAAACACCATTCCTCAGACAACATGAGATAATATGTATTAGTATACAAAACAATTTTGTTCCTAAAAACATAGATTGCAATAGCAAAACAAACAATAGCAACAAACTGAAAGCAATCAAAATCAACAAGATAACCAATAATAGTAGCATAAAATTAATTTTTTCATGAAGTAAAATACTATCCAGAAATCATCAGTAAGCTGCACTCACATGCAACAGCATAGACCAATTTTCAAAATATATAAATGACATCAAGAAAATTTGTTGGGCATTTGGACAGGAATGAAAAGGAAAATTAAAACAAACATAAAAGAAATTTAATGTATCCTTCCAGTTACTTAAAGATGAAAAATAGGCAAGACTAGTCGCAAATGATTTGTTTTTATTTTTATTCTAAGTTGTGTGTGTGTGTGTGTGTGTTGGATAAAGGCTTACACAGTAGATCAGTATTCACTCAGCAGTTCATACACGTCTTGTTTCAAGTCATTGATTGCAATCTCTACAATGTAAAGTCTCTTATCCCAGCTCCTCCGGTTGTTTCTTGTTTTCATTCCTCTTCATTCCCTAACCTTTCTGAACTTTGTCCTTGGATAAATGCTACCCTTGTGATTTCAATTGGTTGATTATTCTAAGGTATGCATACCTCACTAATGTTATTGTTCCCCTTGTAGAACTATCTATTCGTTGGCTAAAAATTGAGCCAACAAGGTGAGTTCACTTTCAGACTAGGATTCTACAAATCTCTAGCTGACCAGTAATCCTGGTCTCTTTTATGATTTTGAGTTTTATTCCACATTTTTCGCCTACTCTATCCGGGACCTTCTAATGAGATCCCTTCTAGAGCAATTGGTGATTACAGGCAGGCAACATCTAGTTCTTCTGATCTCAGGATCATAGAAACTGATGTTCATATTGTCCAGAAGTGCATTAGACTAATTGGTTCCATGTTTCTTTAATTGTTATCACTTTTCTTTCCTCCAGATAGGAAGAGACCCATAATGGAACATTAGCTCATCACTTAAGAATTTTTAAAACCTCCAAGTCACCTCTCACCAAAGTAGGATGTAGGAGATTGTCTTTGTGGACCATGGTATGCAAAGCACTGGTGACATCATGATTATGCTTTGGCTGGGATCCCCATGACGGGCAACTCAGGACTATCAGCCCCTCCAAGAAAGATGGGGCGTTTTGCTTCTGTGAAGAGTTACAGCGTTCTGGCTAGCAGCACAATACTTAACCTCTACGTCAGCAGGGCGTGTACGAGTTGCAGTCTTAAGTGTTGGATGAGTGCACTGCCATAAGAAACACCAAGTTAACAAATCTTAGGAATCAATTCGGGAAAAGAAAAAAAAGAGGAGGCTACCTACAAGCCACGAACCCTATATCATCTCCCTTTTGTGTACTTCACAAGAGCCAACATGAAAGAGATTCCACATTGTCGGGGGTCACTCCTTCAAGAAGCGGGGAGTTGAGAGATGACCATCCACTTGAGGCAATACAACATCACACAAGACTGGGGCGAATCATTGGGCCTCCGACAGGAATGAAAGGAGAACCTTGCCGGAATATCAGGTGGATTAGTCTGGGTACTTTAGAGAAACAAATCCACAGAAACTCACGTAAAAGAGAGAGTTTTATATAAAGGTTAAGTGTACATCAGGATGACATCCCAACCCAGTGCTTCCCAAGCCCACAAGTCCAATATTAACCAATCCACAAAGTCCTCCTTCATCTTACAAAACAGACACAACAATGCCAACTGCAGGAGGAAAGCCGAGACAGTGAATGTGTAAGCATCTCACCGCTGGCAGGGGTCTCCACACGGTGCTCCAGCACTCAGGGCTGCATCGGAGTAGGTCCATGTGGCTTCTCCTTGGGAATGTCTTGCAGGAAGTGACCCTTGCAAGCTGAAGCAGTGAACTGCTAAGGCAGCTGCGCCCTGGTCTGACCATCAGAATGCAAAGGACCCGAGAACCAGAAAGGCGAGACTCCCTGAACCATTTATTCCTCCACCCTTCAATTAACCCCACATGTGCTTATTGGCCAGGTTGGCCCAATAAACTAACTACCTCATTAAGTCAAGCCCATGAGAGGGAACCACCTATATTGTGGAGGAGACGCTGGTAGTTCTGTTGGTGAGCATGGTAGGTGATTGAGTAGAACTAACCACACAGGAGGAAGGGGTGCTAAACAATGAGCATAAGGAACATAGGGGGACAATGGGCCAGACTTTAGGTACCTGGGTAGACACTATGGATTTGTTTCTACTCAACCTTCCATGAACCACACCATGGATTAAGCACCAGGATATGTTATGATAGGAGTTTCAGGGGTGGGAGGGAGGGAAGGGGAATTTGGGGAGTGGGAAATGAAGACAGAAGTGGGGAGGCAATACTAGAACTAACTGATTGTATAACTCGTTGTAAAGGTGTATAAGCATGGGGGGAGGTGTTCTAAATTTGATATGGTAATTGTACAATTCTCCTTGATATAATTGAACGATTGAATAATTGAAGTATATGCTACATAAATTATGTGCCAAAGAAACTCTTAAAAAAGAGAGTAACAGACTGTGAAACCCACAGGGGAAGTTCTACCCTACTCAGTGGGGCGCTATGAGTTGGCATTGACTCCAGGCAATGAATTGGAGTTTTAGGTTTTGAACTTAGGCCCTGAGCCCCCAGGGCCAGGGAATCATTCCTGCAAGATATATGGTTGTTTTCTAAGATTTTTTAAAAAATTTCCCCCTTGTATGCTCTACCACATTCCTGGCTCTCTTTGCAGCACATGTACAAATATCTGTCTAGCCTGTGTATGTCTGTGGTTATATACTCCCACTCTCCCTCCGGTTCAGCCTGCTTTTCTATGCATCATCTACTCATAAACCACTATTATTGCAAGATTGATTATATAATAGGATACCAGGGACTGCCAAAAGAACAAATAAATCTGTCTTGGAAGAAGTAAGTAAACACGTTCCTTAGAAGCAAGGATGAAGAGCTGGACTTCCTGTCGCAGACTTTGAACATGTCATTAAGACAGACCAGCCTTTGGACAAGGCCAGCATGTTTGGTGAAGTAAAGGCAGAGAAAAAGCAGAAGACCCTCAGCAAGATGGATGGACATAGCAATGGGCTCAAACTTAACAGTTGTGATGACAGCACATGTGTTATTCTGGGTAGACCAGAAAACCAAATCCATGGACAAGCATATGTATATAAGGGAGAGGATTATATACAAGAGTAGTTGAACATTGAGAAAACATCCCAACCCAGTCCAGTCCAAGGCCACTTGAAGTGGATCCTTCTTGAGTTGAGTATTCAAATGAGACCTCGACCCCACATAGCATCTCATTTGCAGCTTTGCACAGGGCTCAGTAAAGCTATGGCTGAACTGTTGACATAATGAACAGTGAAAGAAAACAAAACAACTGTTGCTTTCCATCATGAGACATGAGACCTGTTGTTATGTGTCAGGACGCAATACACAACGGAGGCAGACTGTGTCTTAGATTAGGGTCCTAGAGTCAGAGCCTAAAACAAGGATTCTTGTCTAAGTGACTTATTGGAAGAGTGCTAGCAATGGGGGATGAAGAAAGCAGATAGAAACGGGAAAATGAGCTTATAAAAAGAGGTATTTTAGGGAGCCCAAGATAGAACACTGGAGTTATCATAGTTAGTCTTATGGGTGCTCATTTGTACCCCAGTGCTGGGCAGTTAGTGCCGAAGCTACAGGGAGGAAAGACGCTTAGACTTCTGGGGTAGTGATTCAACTCACAGCATCTGGTAAAGGGGATGTGAAGCAGCGTTGAGGACCAATCGCATTCGCATAGCCAGGAGGTGAAATGGAAAGGCAATCAAGGTAATACAGATCATAAAAGTCAGCATAGTTGGGTTTGGTCTTGCAGACATTTTCAGAGATTTTGGAAACCATCTATTTCTTAAACTATATGGCAATGACCTTGATATGCTTCTTGAAACAATATTTATTCTGCATACTTTCATGCATAATAATTCATATTATTCATAATAAAGTATACGATAAAATTATTCTGGTTGAGCAGAACTGAAAATGTGGGGAGGACTTGAAATTATTTACCCTATATTGTGGAATTTCTCATACATTTTTCTATTCCACTATCCTCATTGGTATTTCAGATTCCTACAAAGACAAGAATTCAGAAAATATTGTCTCAGTAACTACTAAGGACTCAAATAAAATAGAAGCCACATCTCTGAGGACAGAGATGGAGAGAAGAGTGCATGATGGAGACAAAATGAACAAAGAGTAAATAAATGTAAACAAGGAAACAAAAGATAATTTATGATGATATAAACTCTCTGCACAAGCACAGAAGAAATGAAATTGTTGGCAATCACCAGAAAGGCTTTCTGGAGCAGGTGATTCTTTGCAGTCTAATTTTCTAAATCTATAGGAATAATAAAAAGAGAAGAGAAAATAAATCCTCAACAAAATAAAGTTGAAGCTTTCAGCAGGAAGATTTTCACCAAATAAAATTTAAATCACAAATCCCAGCCTTTGTACTAAAAATGAAAAGCATCAGACAGGATCCAGAGTAAGTTGCCATTCAGGTCATTTTATATGGAGAGTCTTAGTTTCCCACAGTGTCTCACACTGGTTTTCAAGCAGCATGACGGAATCCCACGAGACAAATTCTAATGTGATGACCAACTATAATCTGCAGACTTCTTAAAAAATTCCAAGCAGTTACTATCAATTACAGCCAGGTAATAATCTCTCAGTGACTTTCATAAACCACAATTTTTCTCTCAACACAGAGAATAAATTAAAAAGGTAAAGGATAATGAATATCTAAGGAAATGAAGATATTTGCAGGAAACAATTAAGCAGTTCAGACTTCCTTATAATTTTTTAAAAACTGAATCAAGGAGTCAAGGTGGGGAGGTAGCATATGGAATGGCAGAATGGCGTTTTATATGGAAAAACAATCTATGTAATGCCAGAACAGTGAGTTTCCTAAGAAGGAGTCAAAATTTGCAGTCAGAGGGCGCCGTTCGCGACACTAACTGCTGAGCCAGTGTACATAAGTCATTTCCTCAGGGCTCAGTTTTCTCATCTGTAAATTAGGATCCCTTGCTGGATGAATAAACAATATCGTTCATGCGGCCACTGTTTATGAAATGACTTGTGTGTAAAGGTGTTCTGTAAATCACTCTGCTCTGTAAAACTCTAAGCCATTTTGGTAGACCTCTTGAACTCATTTAGAGAGTATTGACGCGTTAAAAAGAAAACTCAAATTCTCTGCCATCGTTGATTCCGACTCATAACAGCCCTATGGGACAGAGACAAACTGCCCCTGTGGGTTTCCCAGAGTGTGCCTCCTGATGGGAGTAGAAAGTTTCCCCTATTTTAAAGCAGGTATAAATATTTTTTTCCAGACTTAGAAGTCATACTTTCATTTTAAATAAGACCTACTGTAAGGGGGGGATAGGGTGTGAAAATAAGCCAAATATTAACAGTGTATATCTTCTCATCCACTATACTGAAAACATGGGGAAAAGGTTTCTACTGGGGAATATTTTGTGAAATCATTCCAAATCACTGCCCATGGCACATTTGTAGAAGAAAAGATAACTCCTCCAGGGAAAAACATTTTCCTTCTCCATGGAGTAGATCGTGAATCAGCTTCCGTCCATGGTGTTCTCCTCCATTGACCCCAGAACATCCAGTTGCTTCTTAAATCTGCCAAACCATCAAGCACAACAGATATTTCCTGTAAGCCAATCCAAGGGCCAAAAGGCAAGGATCTAGAACTCTTTCCCAAAATCTGGAGCTCAGTTATGTGTAGACTTCATTCTTCTTCAGAAAAACAACTCAAACTCTATAGTAATTTTTTTCAGCATTCAGTTAAAAGTATGAGAGGATTTTTCATTTACTTTTGCTTTCTTTTTAGATGAATCTTTTTCTAATTGTATTCTGATGCTGACATATACTTCTGATCTTTCTTAATACCCTTCAATTATATATCTGCAAAAAACATTCTTTGTATTATTTGAACGCAATATTAAGAAAGAGAAGAGAATAGAAAGGTGATAGTGGCAAGGATTTAATTAGAGAGAAAAATGCCAAACTAGACATAGAGCTGGTCATTAATCAAGTACCCTGGCTGCTAACTGAAAGGTTGTAGGTTGAGACTACCCAGAGGTGCTTTGGAATACTGATCTGGGAATCTACTTCTGAAAAAATGAGTCACTGAAAACCCTATGGTGTACACAGCTACTCTGACATACATTGGGTCACTAGGAGTTAAATCCATTAGACTAGTAAGTAACATGCATATAATGAAAGTTCAATATATATTTATTGAATGAAAACATGGGGAATTAAAAACATGAGTAAATTTAAAAGAATTAAAAAGATACATAAATACAGATAAGTTTAAATCTAATTGAATATGTATCATATCAAAGAGAAGAATGTTAAGAAAGCTGAATGGAATGTCAATCTCTGAGAGGTGGGAGCTCACTCTCTGGTTAGTTAAAAGTAAATAAATATAGACTAAGTTGAAAGTAAATAAATATATACTAAAGTACACGCATGGGATACATGGGATAACCAACTTTTTATTTCTCTGCTATAGTATAGCTATACAGCAATTACTGCTGCCTGCTGCCACAGTTATTTCTTTATAAAATGGATATTTGAACATCAAGATATTTCAAATTTTATATAAACATTGATGAAATTTAGATTTAGGGAAAACAAACCACATCGCTTTTATTTTACTAATTTTTTTGAAACCAGAAAGTTTTTCATAGAATTGCATCGCCCATAGACTATCATTTTTGATCTGACACTCTAGATTACATGATATGTGAGTTTTAGAAAGATTACCTATAATCATTGCGTTAGACTCGGTTGACTAGAGAAACAAATCCAGTGACATCTATATATAAGAAAGAGCTTTATATCAAGAAACTATACATCAAGAGGGCATCACAGCCCCGTCCAACTCAAGTCCAATGCTAGTCCATAAGAGCACTCAGTCCAACTCAAGTCCAATTCTAGTCCGTAAGTGCATTCAGTCCAACTCAAATCCAATGCTAGTCCATAAGTGCATTCAGTCCAACTCAAGTCCAATGCTAGTCCATAAATGCCTCTTCAGACTCACGTAACCACACGCCAGTGACACAGAAAGTTGAACTGGGAGGCAGGAATCACAGGTGATGGGTGCAGAGTTGGGTGGATCCAACGTTGGTGGGAATATGGCAGAGCCCGGGCGGCTCTAGGTGTTCGTGGATGAGTTCCAGCAGGCAGGAAGGCAAAGTGACTGAGAAGCAGTTTCAGAGTCCTCCAGTCTCCAGCACGAGGCCACACCCCAAAGGAGATGTCATCAAACTAGGCTTGACAGGTTTGACTCCACCCCAACAAGGAGTGTCTCCTTTACATAATCCCTATCTACCACAATCATCCCAGTAGAGATCTAAGAGTTGACCTGAGAAGCGCAGCCCTGTCTTTCAAATAACCTCTCTTAAAGGGGTTCAACTAATTGTGAATTGGGCAGCATGAAAAATGTGGGTTTCCCTATGAAAACAAATGATTTAATACTTGCTGTATTTAAATTATTCATGTTTAAAATCAGATAGCTGAATGGCTTACTATGTTCAATTTTTTTTTTCATTTTTTTCTCTTTTCTTCTTTTACATTTTATTAGGGACTCCAACAACTCTTACCACAATCCATACATATACATACATCAATTGTATAAAGCACATCCATACATTCCCTGCCCCAATCATTCTCAAGGCATTTGCTCTCCACTTAAGCCCCTTGCATCAGGTCCTCTTTTTTTTTCCCCCCCTCCCTCCCCTTTCCCCCCTCCCTCATATGCCCTTGGTAATTTATACCTCGTTATTTTGTCATATCTTGCCCTATTCGGGGTCTCCCTTCCCCCCTTCTCTGCTGTCCCTCACCCAGGGAAGAGGTCACATGTGGCTCCTAGTAATCAGTTCCCCCTTTCCAACCCACTCACCCTCCACTCTCCCAGCATCGTCCCTCACGCCCTTGGTCCTGAAGGTATCATCCACCCTGGATTCCCTGTACCTCCAACCCTCATATGTACCAGTGTACAGCCTCTGTCCTATCCAGCCCTGCAAGGTAGAATTCGGATCATGGTAGTTGGGGGGAGGGAGCATCCAGGATCTGGGGGAAAGCTGTGTTCTTCATCGATACTACCTCACACCCTAATTAACCCATCTCCTCTCCTAAGCCCCTCTATGAGGGGATCTCCATTGGCCGACACTTGGGCCTTGGGTCTCCACTCTGCACTTCCCCCTTCATTTAATATAATATATATACACATACATATATACATATACACATATATACACATACATACACACACTTATATCTTTTTTTTTTTTTTTGCATGATGCCTTATATCTGGTCCCTTGGGCACCTCGTGATCGCACTGGCCGGTGTGCTTCTTCCATGTGGGCTTATTTGTTTCTGAGCGAGATGGCCGCTTGTTCACCTTCAAGCCTTTAAGACCCCAGACACTATCTCTTTTGATAGCCGGGCACCATCAGCTTTCTTCACCACATTTGCTAGTGCACCCATTTGTCTTCAGCGATCCTATCATGGAGGTGTGCAGTCAATGATATGATTTTTTGTTCTTTGATGCCTGGTAACTGATCCCTTTGGGACCACTCGATCACACAGGCTGGTGTGTTCTTCCATGTGGACTTTGTTGCTTCTGAGCTAGATGGCCGCTTGTTTATCTTCAAGCCTTTAAGACCCCAGTCACTATCTCTTTTGATAGCCGGGCACCATCAGCTTTCTTCACCACATTTACTTGTTCACCCACTTTGGCTCCAGCCGTTGTGTTGGGAGAGTGAGCATCATATAGTTCCAATTTAATAAAAGAAGGTATTCATGCATAGAGGGAGTGTTTGAGTAGAGGCCCAAGGTCCTTCCGCCACCTTAATACTTGACCTATAAATATAGACACAAAGATCTATTTCCCCAACCTCCTATATATATTTGCATGTACATGACTTTGTCTAGACCTCCATGAATGCCCTTTGACTCCTAGCTCTTTCCTCCATCTCCCTTGACCTTCCTCCTGCCCCACTACCATGCTTCATCGCCACCTGGGCTAGAGTATACCTCTTCTCTAAGCAACCTTACCCTTGATCATTTCCCATCAGGCCTGCCACTCCCCCTTCTCTACCCTTTGGGGTCCCATGTTTTTCCCTTGTCCCTGGGTTTGTTAACACCACTTCCTTACCCCCCCTACCCCCTACCCCAAGTCCCCCCGGAACTGTCGGTCCCATTGTTTTTCATCCAGATAGTTCATCCAGCCTGTCCTATTCAGACAGACCTGTGGAGTCACTAACATGCACGAAAACTAGACAGAGGAACACAAAGCAACAGTATACAACCAGACAACAAAACAACCAAAACAAACCACTGAAAAAGAACAGAACAAAACAGTTCACAAGAGAAAAGCTTGTAGTTAGTTCAGGGATCTTTGCTGGCCCTTAGGAGCGTTTTCCAGTCCAGTCTGTTGGGGCACCACGCCCTGTCCCCAAAGTCCACTTTCAGCATTCCCTGGGGACCTTGCCACTCCATTCCCTTGCTGTTCCGCGGCACTCCCCCAGTGATTTCCCTCGGTGTGGTGGGATCAGGTCAGGTGCAATTCCCACACTGTGTCTCCGGTGCTGTCCCCTGTATCGCCCTTAGTCACTGAGGGGCATCATGTCTCATAGTAGGGCCAGCCATGTTGTTCTCTCTGTGGACTGGCTGCTCTACTCAGGAACATCATCATCACGGCCTGGTGGGCCAGGCTGTGCTCCACTCTCTCCTCCTGCCCCTTCATCTGCTCCCGTGTGCTCTGATCAAATATGTCCATCTCCCATAGCTGCAGGGTCAATGTCATCCTTTGGAACAAGTTCTTTTCGGGGGAGGGGCAGGAATCCACTTAATTTATGGTGCTGGGGCCAGCCTCCCAGACCTCTCCACCGGTTCCGTCCTCCACGCCGGGATATTGCATTCACACCTTGCGACACTGGGTTGAAGTCTGGTCCCACTTTCCCTGTGGAGATATAAACCATACCCTCCCCTTGGGTGGATTAATGCCCCATTTCTGTCATGCTGATTGTACTTACCTCAGGGGACTCATGTTGTACCTGTCCCTTTGGGTCTGGCTTACCTCGCTTAACATAATTCCTTCCAGCTCTTCCCATGAAATAACGTGTTTCATGTGCTCATCGGTGCTTTTTAGTGCTGCATAATACTCCATTGTGTGTATGTGCCAAAGTTTGCTAATCCACTCGTCTATCGATGGAAACTTAGGCTGTTTCCAAGTCTTTGCTATTGTGAATTGTGCCGCAATAAACATTGGAGCGCATATGACTGGTCGTGTTTTATTTGCTGCTTCAACCGGGTATATGCCCAGTAGAGGGATGGCTGGGTCGTAAGGTAGATCAATTTCCATTTTCTTTAGGTATCGCCAGATTGCTTTCCACAGTGTCTGTACAAATCTGCACGACCACCAGCAGTGGAGGAGGGTTTTTTTTTATTTCCTAGTGATCAACAACTAGGTGAACGACATCAAAATTATTTTAGTTCATTGAAATAAATGAGTGGAGATATGTAAGCATGCATTGGCATGATCAATGCCTGTACATATGTTTCAAGTCAATTTTCAGGGAAATTCACTCAATAATGCAGCTTGTTCAGACATCAATGATCTTAGGTCTAGGTAAATTGGTAGCTGTTGAAAATATCTTAATATTCAAATATTCATTTTGGCAACCAATATTAACCAAGCAGATGAAAATTGTATGGTCCGTTCTTTAAAGAAAATCTTTGCTACAAAATCTTGAGTTATTCAATCATATGGCATTCCCCAATAATGTAATGAATGCAATAGAAGTGGTTAGACTTTGGTTCAGGGGTTTAATGCACCCGGCATTATGCTCCCAACTGGGCACTTTTGACCTAGTTTCTACACAATGCCTTGTGTCCCAGGTCAGGTGCTATAAACAACTTGAACATTAGGCTCTAGCCTTCCGAGGCACACAGCACCCTTCACAGACCACACCAGAAGGAACTGAATTGGAAATTACACTAAGTGCATAGGACTTACCTTGAACTCTTTTAGAGTCAAGGAAGAGAAATACTACGTTGAACTTTAAGCTGAAGTGCCATCGTTGGAGAATAGACAATTGCTATCCCAATGTTAAGGATTTAGGGGTTATTGGCTTTTGGTGTGTTCAGACCTATTCCTCTTATGGTGCACAGCAACAAATGGCCACCCAGGACCAACATATAATGTGCTGTTTTCATACTCGCTCTACCATTACGTGACATGTATTGGTTTACCAGGCCTGGTTCTGCCCTGGTAAAGTAGTGCTCACGAAAGCATTGCCCAATCTCCAACCCTCCAGGCAGGTGTAAGTAGTGTCCTGTCACCCACATATTGAAGATACACAAGTTGACAATTCATGGACTGGCGTCTAATAAGAAGTCTTACCTTTGTTCAACGGTGCTTTACCATTGACTAAAATAATGTTATTATTGTTAGAGTTACTTTAAGCCCCACAGGGATTTATGATGTACTACAGAGTAAAATGACAG
Organism: Tenrec ecaudatus; assembly: GCF_050624435.1. Lineage (NCBI taxonomy): Eukaryota > Metazoa > Chordata > Mammalia > Afrosoricida > Tenrecidae > Tenrec > Tenrec ecaudatus. Next base: position 23,564,983 of record NC_134539.1, on the reverse strand, counting down.
TGACAGCATTAAAAATGACCCAAGGACCTATAGAAACAGTAACTCTATGAATGGATTTTGAGCTCTCATTTGAGCAGTCCTACTGTGAGACCAGTTAGCTCGCACGGCATGGCCCTGCCTGGGAAGGAGATCGCTGAATACAAAAGAAGTCAGAGGGTGCTGGACAATATGAAAAATAGAGTCTGGGGCTTTCTAAAGACTGGTCCCCAAACAAGCAGACATCTAAGTGAGAAGTCAACTAAGTCCACATGAAAGAAGCACACCAGTCTGTGTCCTCCAAGGTTTGTGACTAAAAAGACCCACACCTGGAGGAGGGAATGGTTACCAGTGTGTAGATTCTAAATGCCCGGTGTCCTGAAAACTATGGGTGGCAGTGACTGCCCAGCATCCACTTGCAGGGTCCCTGCGTGGGCTGAGTCACTGAAGAATAGCCATTGCCCATGGAGTCGGTATTCTAACAGCAGACAAAGATCACTGGAAAGCACGTGTTCGCAGCCGTGCTTAGGCTAAAATAACACCTTGTCATTTGATCTCCCTCGGACCAAACGTGAATTTATTTTAAGTGTTTAATATTCTCAGTTTTCTCTTTGATTGAGGGCTTTCTCTGTTTTATATGGTCATGGTTGCTTGGTAGCTGTTTGCCCTTGTTGTGTATGTTTTTCTGTATAAGTAAACAACCTTGGAGATGAGTGGATTTACAAAGACTACAGCTGGATTAATGGTAGCTGGGGAGGGGGGCACATGGAAGTGGGGGAGGAGTGACGATGGAGAGTTATGGGTACAGAGGGAAGAAAATGTTCTAAAGTAGTTTGCGGCAAAAGGATTGCCTGATCCTTCTTGACATGATGAATCTATTGAATGTTAAGCTATGATAATTATAGGTCAATCCATTTTAAGAAGTTATGAAATGTTTACCTTCACCATGAAGTGAGTCCTGATATCAGTTAATATCTATTGAACTGTTGTTATGTCTTCAGCCAGGTGCAAAGTCCTCTGCAATCACCAACTAAAGCAATCTGCATGATCATCTTGTAAGGTGAGTACTGTTCCTATCTTAATCTTAGACAAAAGACAAGTAGAAGGAAGATGAGGGGTTACATGATAAGTATTTGCCCAAATTTCTCTATGTATCTCTGCTGTGCTTACTTCCTTTCAGTTCTTTCACCTTTTTGAGAACTGTTTATTGACTGCCTAGTAAATGCCACACATTAGACCTTGCAGTTACAACAGGACTGTAGATATTTCTAACAATTGTCCATGAAAAAGTTCCCTGAACTAGGGAATTTGGCCTTCTACAGATCCCCATCTATTAAGTAGAACTGAATTATAGGGATATTTGAAAAAGTCTAAGGAAATAGTCTGACTCTGTCTCAAATTTTGCTCCTAAATCAGACTGCTTACCCAGAAAGCCATTTGCGGTAGTAAATTTTGAGATACTCAAGGTATCTCTGCCTAACAGAAACAAATCCTTCTGATCTTGACATTGAAAATCCACAAATGTCACAGAGTAATGGGCATGGATCTTATTTACACTGGACGGGAATGATTCAATCTGAACATCTTCTTTCATGTGATCTTCAAATATTTTTAAAAGTTTAAAATATTTTTTATTTAGATACTTGAATTTTTAGAAAGCACATTCCCACTAAAATTTATCAAATATTTACTTAAGTCAACATAAATAATCAATCCATGTTGATTATTATCATTCATCCTGGAACACATCTTTACTCTCTCTATGTTTTGTGAAATAAGACATCTGAAAACATTCCTAATCAATGGTAAGGACTAAGAATAATTTGACATTTGCAAATATGCCCAGCAGATACTACAAGAGAAAAAGTTCTCATGTCTCAGAGCAACAACTGTATAAATTTAATTCTTGGTTGTTTACTAGCAACTGTCACAGTGACCTTTTTATAACTGTAAATAACCAGGCTCCATCTCAAGAAAACAGTTTTGGCACTTAAAACACTCCTTATTTTTTTCATTTGTTTGAAATAAAATCTTTGCAGCTCTTTTACTGTGAAATGGAATAAGGGAACAATAATAAATAATAAGAAGAATCAATAAACTAATAGCTTAACTAGGCAAATGAAATAGAAGCAACATGTATATATATATGTGTGTATGTATATGTATGTATGTGTGCACATGTGTATATATGGACATGTATGTATGTGTATGCATGTATGTGTGTGTATGTATGTGTGTGTATGTGTATATGTATGTGCATGTGTGTTTATGTATATGTGTATATGCATGTGTGTATATGTATATTTTTCCTAGCTGATTAATTTGTAGAGCAAGAGGCTTCACGTACACTGTTAGTGGCATTGCAAGTCTGTATGGTATCAGTAGAGTATCCTTAGGCAATACCTATCAAAAATTCTAAAATGTATATGCACCCTTAGATATGGAAATTATCCTACTCATGTCTGCCAATTTGTCTTCCTATTGTGGCTTGCTATAAAGCTGAAAACTATGCTGCAGAGCACACTTACCAATGGTAAACAGGCTTCATTGTACCCTCCAGGCTAAGAAACACTAGCAAAGAGGCCTCTCATCTCACTACTATTGAGTGAATTCTGACACAAAGTGAGACTACAAGGGAGGGTCAAATTTTCCTTATGGGTTTTTGAGACTTTGTCTCTTTACAGAAGTAGAAAGCTTTGTTTTTCTTCTGAGGAGCCGGTGGTTTTGACCTACTAACTTTAGGCTTATCGGTCCAATTCCTAACCACTAAGCCACCAAGGCTCCTCAGAAAACAAACCTAGCAAGCCAAAAATTCGTCAATGAAAACCTCGTCGATCACAGCAGAGCAAGGTCCAACAGAGGGCTGAAAGATGAGCTCCTAGGTTAAAAATATTTGAAACTCACCATGGCCCTAACATCTGACTTGAGATTTCAAAACACATGAAGAAGACATGTAGCTGTTCTGTTATACACGAGGTCACTGTGAATGATATGCTGTCCTGGATGGCATGCCGTTGCTTGGCTTGTGTCTGTGGTCACTAGTGTTCAACACATCGTACACTAATACATTGAAATCTTGTCTTGAGATGGCCTCGAAATTCAAGTGGGATGTACTCGAGGTGTGCTTTGTCTTTTATGGATCTGTTTTCATGTTCTTGAACTTCAACTTGAACCACATATGAGCAATTGGTGGTCTGTGCTGTAGTTGACCCATGGCCTTGTTCTGACTGATGATGTTGAACTTCTCCAACACTTTTTTTTTGCATAGAGAGAATCCAGTCAGTTCCTGTGTATTTCATATGTCTAATCACCATTTGTGTTATTGAAAAAATATTTGCAATTAATAAGTGTTGGTCTTGCAAAATTCTGTCATGTAATATCTGGCATTCTTTCAATTACCAAGTTCCATGTTAATATTTTCTAAATAATGATCCTTTATTTGCTTTCAACTTTCACGTTCAACTCACCAGTAATTATCAACACATCCTGATGGCACATTTGATGAATTTCACACTGCAGATATGTGTAAGGTTCTTCAGTTTCTTACTCTATGGCATCAGTGCTTGGTATGCCAATGTGAATACTAGTCAGTGTGATAGGAAGGTTTTATGTCAACTAAGCTGGGTCAAGATTCTCCCATGATATGATCGAATATACTTTAGTCAAGTCCAGAATGGGATTTCTGTGAAGCAGCCAAGTAGTTGTGGGAAGAATAGAGTAGAGTAACATCTACTTAATCTGGTAACAGTCTTGATAGTATTAAGGAAAATCCCATTCCAAAAGCTAGCCCACTCTTTCTGCTGCATCTGGAGCCTGCATCTGGTTGACTGACCTCCTCTTCAGAGCCTACCAATTCCAGGAACCATTGCCTGCAGCCACCAGCCTGTGGTCTTCTGGACTTGAACTGGTCTGGACTTACTGTTGCAACTGAGCCATTTTTGAAATAAATCTCTATGAATATACACATACAAGCATCACTGGTTTGGCTTCTTTGGAGAACCCAACCTAACACAGCCATATTAACTTGTTGTCCTTGTAGACATATGGATAGTATTTTATCACCGAGAGAGTCACACTTCAATAGCGATCTTGGAGTGCTCCTTTTGACCCTGAATGTGAGGCAGTTCTTCAGTTTGTCTTCTCTAATGTTGTAGTCAATATGATTGTCTGATTAGAAATTGTCAGCACCCATCTCTTTCAGCCCACTGATTCCTAGAATATCTATTTTTATGAGTTCCATTTCATTTTTTATGACTTCCAATTTTCCTACATTAATATTTTGTGCATCCCCTAGTCTGATGATTACTGCATATTTACAGCTATTTCCTCTCATTTGGAATCATGTCACAAAACCAAATAAAGGTCCCAAAAGATTTCCTCTCTCAAGGCCATTAAGTTCAATCCTACTTTGAGGAGGAAACTCTCAGTTGTACTTTGAGTGTCTTCTATTCTGAATGACTCATTGTTTGGCACTATATCAGATAACAATCCTCTGCTCCTCAAGGATTTGGTGGTCGGTTTTCTTAGAAGTTGAGTTCCAGGTCCTTCTTAGTCTCTCTTTCTGGAAGCTCCGCTAAAACTTGTCTGCCTTGGGTGGGCCTATTGGAATGTAAAATACTGATGCCATAGTTTTCAGCAATATAGAAGCCTACAAGCCACCACAGTAAAATGAACAGGTGACAGTGATTCAAAAGACAAGAAAGAAATTAAAGCCCAGAAGGAATGTCAGAAGAGATGTGGAAATTTTTTCTTGAATGTAGAGTGGATGTGGAAAAAAATTAAGTAAAGGGCTAAACAGATTTCAAAGGTTAGTTCAAGAAGACAAAGTACTACAACTTAATGTGCAAAGTTTTGAATCTACAAAGAAGAAGATGTTAACTGAGAAAATTTTATCTTTTGCTGCAAAATTAGAGGATTCTATAGACAAAATATTTAATGTAATAGAAAGCACCAAAGAAGATGGGTGAAATACATCACCTCAAATGAACCCCCCAAAATTGTCAATATAGAACCATTTCAGTAAGTAGTGTATGATCAACAAATGACGATATTGAAGCCAAGCTGCACTGTGGGCATTGGTGAAAAACAAAACTCCAGGAATTGACAAAATGTCAGTTGAGATATTTTAATAGATAGAGGCAACATTGCAAGTGCACCCTAGTCTGTGCCAAGCTGCCGGGTCAACCAACAGGAAGAGGTCCACATTTGTATCCATTTCTAAGAAAGGAGATCCACTACAATGTGGAAATTATATAACAACATCATGAATATACACACAAATAAATTAAGCAGAAGACAATTACAAATCAGTAGTAACACTACATAATCAGAAATTTTCCATAAATGAAAACCAGTTTCAGAAGAGGATGTGGAATGAAGAACATAATTTCCGATGGTCATTGACTGACTCAGAGAATATCAAGATATTACCCTGTGTTTAATTGACTATGCGAAGCCATTCAAAATAAATAATGGAGAAATTTGCAAAGATTGGGGAATCTAGAACACTTAATTGTGCTCAAGCATAACCTGTACATAGGACAAGAGGCGATTATTTAAAGAGGACAAGGAGATGCAGCATGGCATAAAAGTAGGAAAGGTGTGGCTGTCTTCCTTTGACTTCTCATAGCCAAAATCTTAAGCGCCTTTCAGTTCTTTTCCTCAGTGAAGCATGCAACTCTGTCCAACTAATTATATTTCCTGAAATTCCTAATAGACGTAAAATATGATTTTATTTTTTTTACTGAAGAATGTTCTAAATTAAAGTCATTTGAATTGGGGGAGGCAAAGTATATCTCTCATAAATACTATTATGAATGTATTTTAACAGAAAGTAAGCTATTGGACTATATTAGGATTTCTATTTTCAGTTTTTGTGTGATTTTTCCTTTCATATTCAAATATTACTTCAAAAGCTTTATATATTTGGCTTTGAATAGATCATACCATATTGCTTGCCTTCTTCTCATCTACAAAGTAAAAATATTTTATGGATTGTTCCTTTAAAACATGTACAATAATAAATCATCAGGATTAATACAAAATTACAGAAAAAGTTTTTAAAACAAAAACATCAAAATGTGAAGCTATTGTAATATACCCTCCATATAGGTCTATTGCAATTGTAATATTGTCATGTGTTTTGTAATATACCCTCCATCTAGGTCTATATATTATGGAACCTGACAGTTCCATCTCTCTGCCCTTCCCTGAAGACTAGCGTGCCCTTCTGTGTACGCCATGTTCAAGTGGCGTTGTAAGCATCCTCAGAGACTGAAATCACATTCCTTTTACATTTCCTTTGATGCTTGGTAACAAAAAGAAGCTTAAGTGTCAAGGTCAGGCCTGTGGAGTGGATGGTATAAGGTTTCCCATGGAAATTCTCTAGGACAGCCCTTATTGTCTTGGGAAAATGAACATACAGTATTGCGATGGGGGTGAAATTCCTCATCACAACTTCTCTGGGATTCTTCTCACCAATGCAGTTTTAAGTGTTCTTCAAACTTCTTCACAATAAATCCTGAGATAATCTGTGCCTTCAAGAAAATCTATCAAGATTAACCATTTGGAATGTAATTTTTGAGCTGTCCTCTCTGTCTTTAACGGGAGTGGCACGTTCTTTTGCAATATTTTGATTGTACTTTTCGAAGACAAGCGTGTTACCGAGAGAACTTGTCCGCATTCATCCTCTGATCTCAGAGACGTGTTTAAATAAGCTACATTTGAGGAGAAACACAACAGGCATGTATGTGCTGGAAGTCACGCAGTAATTCTCCTTTATTTCACTGTGGCTTTACTGTTAACTGGACATGTCCTGTGAAGCCACTCGGCCACATTGCTGCACCTTTCTACATCTCCACGCCTTCTTGTAAAATGAAACCTTTAGCTAAAAAGTAGCTTGCCACTCAAGAATTCTTAGCTTTCAACTCAAGAATTCTTTTAGTAGATGCCAAAATATTGTTTGTGATAGTTTTAAGTCTTTACTCTCACTTATTGATTGTATGATTTGTTTGATTCTTTTACGTAACCAATCACGACCCTCTATTTTGCCGGCGCTAACAAAGTACAACCCCTAACATTTGGCAGAATGTAAAGCATGCTCACCAGGATGCCACAGTTCAATAAACCTTACTTCTCCGGACTTGTTATTGTAAATGCACACGGCATCATTTATAGTATTATTCACTATTATTGCCGGCATATGTTATTTAGTAATGTTGATACTTTTTTCTTACTTTGAAACTCAAAAATTGTGGATTGTTTACATTTATGAAATACCTTTTAATTTTGAGTGATAGGCTTAGATACACATGTAAATTTAGATGCTCACAATAACCTTAGGCCTATGAGGAAATTAAATAATAATTACACTATGTGGCATACCCAGGATTTGAACCCAAGTCTCTCTGTTAACTAAACTGTATTGTCTCAGATGGGCACGTGCCATTTAAAATATCCCTACATTTTTTGTTCTCTGATTCTTTTGGTAAATATCTATCAATCCACCAATTATTCTACATCCAGTAGCCACAATTCACCAGTATAGGGTGGAAGGCAACAGGCAAATGAGTAAATGTCCCAGAACAGAATGAGTCTGCTCTTCCAGAGGCTAAAACAGTCCAAATTTTCACAATCACTTAGAATGGTGAAACTTTCATCTTATCTCTAGACCAGTTCTATACCCTTGAACTCAAGATCCAATCAACTTGGCTGTGGAATAGCCTGAAACTAGTCTTCTTTGTTCATGACCCTTTGTTTTATCCATAGTCTTCCTCTCTCTGTTAAAGGCATGGGAGGGAGAACCTCACATCCAAATATAAAGCTCTGCAGGTGGAACTTTCATAGTACGCCCCCCGCCCCAGGTAAGCATTGAGCAACTAGCTCTGAGTTATGCACCCAGTGGGGCAGCCTGGGAAGGTTCTCTCTGGCCACAGTGAATTTTTTTTTTTTTTTTTGTAAAAGTAGTTTCACTCAAATCTTTTTTTTCTTTCTTTCTTTTTTTTTATCCTGTAATGGCTGACTGAAGAGAACAACATGTGGCTGTGAAATTTTATTTCCTGCTCCGGAAAAAATGTCACAGAGACTGTTGTGATGTTAAACACGGCTTACAAGGACAGCGCTATGGGGAAAAACTCAAGGTTTCCCCATAAACCAAACATTAGTGGTTTTCTTGTTTCAAAAAAGGTGAAATGTCTATTGATAACACACCTGGTTCTGGACGTACTTCCCTAACAGACGAAAATGTCTAACAAACTTTGTGCGCTTGTGCTCACAGACTGACGACAGACCACTAAGGAGCTGGGAGTTATCAGGACTGTCTTGGAGTCGGGTCAGCGAACTGGACCGGAAGATTTGGGAATGAGAAGTGCCACTGCAAAAATTGTACCTCGGGCTCTGACTGACCAGGAAAAAGAGCATCAAGTGCAAACATGCTGTGCTTTGAACGAACAGCTCTGAAGTGACCCAGACTTTTTCCCCCAAGGTATTGAGACATGGTGCTACTTTTACGACCCTGAAATCAAACATGAAGCCAGTGGAAGAACCATCGTCACCTCGCCCACAAAACCTTGTCAAGTGAAATCAAAGATCAAGGCAATGCTCATTTAATTTGTTGATGTGAGGGGGATAGTGCATTTGAGGTTCACTCCGCCAGGTCAGACTGTTAACCAAGCTTTCTATTTAGAGGTTCTTAAAAGATTGTGTAACAGTGTGTGGCAACAAAAGGCCTGGTTTGTGCCAGATGAGGGGACTGGTTTTGCCCCCTGACAATGCAGCTGCTCACATAGCCATCTCAGTAAGCCAGTTTTGGGCCACCCACCCCCCCAAAAAAAAATAGTATGCCTCTCTTGCCCCACACAACTTACTTACCTGGCCTCATCCTAAGTGACTTATTTTTGTTTCTGTGAATGAAGAGGAACATGAAAGGACATCGATTTGGTGATGTCGAGGAGGTGAAGAAAAAAGCGAAGGAGGAGGTGCTGCCATCCACCCAAACAGATGAGTTTGAAAAAAGTGTCCAAGAATGGAATTGCAGATTTGACAAATGTAGTAAGTGTAATGGAGAATACTGTGAAGGTAATATGATTGTTTTTTGTTTTTAATTTAATTACATAGCTTTGAAAAAAGTGCTGGGATTTTGGGGGCACCCCCTCATCTATATTCTCCCGGATGCCCCAACACCAGTGTTTAGAGCGTCCTTGCCTTTGTGTTACTTCTTCTTTTACTACTGCTTTGCTTTCGCCCTCCAGGCTCCATCATCCATTCATCAGTGGTCACTATTTTCTCTATTATGAAAATACACACCGATTCTGACTTTTATTTATTAATGTACTAATTAACTCATCTAATCACAAAAGTCGTCAAATTTTGGGTTGATCACTGGAACAACTTTTTTTTAAAAATCCTTTTCTACCCATGGACTCCTTCTTCCATTTTCTATTTGACAACCAGTCACACAATTATAAATGGTATAATGTCACTCCTGTGTCTCCAACCCCCAAGGACTCAGATAGAAAGCTAAACCACCTTATACATGATGTGAACTCATTACTTCTGAGCTCTATGGTCCCATCTTTACCCAAGTACAATAGAGCCATCCTGACCTCTTTGCTGCTCTTAGAAGCCCATCTACCACCGTAACCTTCACATTTTGTTTTGTTGGAAACTCTACCACTTCCCAAATATCTGCATGGCTTTATCATTCACTTCCTTCAAATTTTATTTCTTTTATCACTTTTGCATAAAGTCTTCTAAGACCACATCATTTCAAACTGTAGCCTTCTTTCTAACCTTTGCCACACTGCTGTTATTGTGAGGTGCAAACTGGTCCGTCTGGCTCATAGAAATACTTTGTGCAAGAGAATGAAACATCACACTGTGCTGTCCCATCCTCACAATTGTAGCTACATAAGCCATGTGTAAAGAATGTGCTCAATAAATCTTACACTGAATGACCTCAAGAAAGAAATTCAAGCCTCAAGTTGGAATCTTGAAATATTATCTTGGCGATATATTGAATGATGAAGGAAGCATCAAAAGAAGGTGGAAAGAATACACAGGTTCACTGTAGCAAAAGGATGAGTCCAGACATTGCACCATTTCAAGGGGTACAACGTACGCAAGAACTAATGGTACTGAATGAAGAATCCAAGCTGCACTGACATCATTAGCTAAAAACAAGGGTCCAGGAATTTATGGAGTACCAACTGAAACGTTACAGCAAACTGATGAAGCACTGGAAGTACGTACTCATGCATATTAGGAAGTTTGGAAGGCAGTTAGTTGGCCAACGAACTGCAATAGATCCATATTTGTACCCATTTCAAAAGAAAAGTAACCCAAGAGAATGTGGAAATTATAGAACAATATTGCTAAGGTCAGTTGCAAGCAAAATTATGCTGGAGATCATCTATTAACAGCTGTCTTAGTACATTAACAAGGAGCTGTCGGAGGTTCAGGCTGGATTCAGAAGAGCACATGGAACAAGATTTTGCTGATATCAGATGAATCTTGGCTGAGAGCAGAGAATACTAAAAAGATGATTACTTTTGGTTTATTGACTATGCGAAGACATCTGATTGTGTGAAATACGGATAGCCTTGAGAAGAATGGTAATTCCAAACACTTCATTGTGCTCTGGCAGCACTTGTATGTGAACCAAAAGACTGTCATTTGAACAGAGCGAGAAAATACCGTGCGGTTTAAAATCGGGAAAATGTGTATCAAAGGTATTACCTCTCACCACACTAATTCAATTTGTATGCTGACCAGATAATCCCAGAAGCTGGGTTATATGAAGAAAAATGTGACATCAGAATTAGAGGAAGGCTTAGTAACAACCTGCACTATACAAGTTACACAGCCGCCTTGTTTGCTGAAAGTGTGGGGGAACTTGAACTTACTGATGAAGATCAAGGATTGTAGCCTTCTCTAACGATTGCAACACAATGTAAAGAAAAATCAAATGTCCTCACAACTGGACCAATGGGTAACATCATGATAAATGGAGATAAGATTGAAGTTGTCAAGGAATTTGTCTTGCTTGGTTCCACAATCAGTGTTTCTGGAAGCAGCAAAAAAAGAGATAAAATATGAATCCCATTGAGGCAATCTCTTGTGCAAGACCTCTTTAGAGTATTGAAAAACAAGGATGTTACTTTGAGAACTAAGGTCTACCTGACCCAAGCCATGGTATACTCAATTGCTTCATTTGCATATTCCTACAGTTATTGTGAGTTGGATCTGACTCACTGGCACCTAACAACAATACATGAGGATCCCTGCTGACATAGTAAGTTACATATTGGGCTGCTAACCTCAAGCCCCACAGTTCAAACCACCAGCTGCTCCACAAAAGAAAAGTGAGGTTTCCATTCCCATAAAGAGTTGCAGTCCCAAAAATCCCAGGGGGCAGTTCTATTCTGTCCTGTAGGGTTGCTAGGAGATTGCAGTGAACCGTATGCATGTGAAAGTTGGACGCTGAGTAAGGCAAACCAAAGAAGAATCGATGAGTTTGAATTGTGGTGCTGGAGAACATTGAAGGTACCGTAGCCTGCCCAAAGAACAAACACATCTGTCTTAAAAGAAGTACAGTTGAAATTTTCCTTAGAGGCAATGATGGCAAGATTTCATATCACATACTTTGGACATGTTATCAGGTGAGATCGGTCCCTGAAGAAGGACATCTTGCATGTTAATGTGGACGATCAAAGAAAAAGAGAAAGGCCCTGGACAAGAGGGATGAATTCAGTGGCTGCAATAATGGGTTGCAATATAAGAACAACTGGGTGATGAGGTAGAACCTAGTGGTGTCTCTTTCTGCTGTACAGAAACTCACGGTGAGTCGGAACCAACGCAAAAGCACCGAACTGCAACAACATGCTTTGTGTGGTCCCATTGTTGATGACACCGTGTCTAAAGAGTGTGAGATGAAGTCTCATCATCTTCATTCCTAAGGACCATTCTGGCTGTACTTCTGCCAAGACAGATTTGTCTATCCATCTGGCTGCTTATGGCATATGGACGGAAACACTGCCTTCGAGAGGATGGAGCTCTAGATAAAGTCTATTTCAAGAGGCAATTGCTTCAACACTTGATAGTTTCATTTAATAAGCTTTCCTGGAATATTGAAACAATACTGTTTTACTTAATTTCATATATGTTTATTTTCTAAAATAGACTCCCAGATAAACCATGGCTACTATGCACATAGTTTTCCATGCCTAAAATATCATCTTTCATTATTTTCTAGGGCTAGTGGTCTCGAATCACTTTTAATACTTTACATAGATTCTCAATGTATATATACTGGTCATATATTCACCAAAGGCTTTTAAATGATAAACTTGGTGGAAACCTGGTGCTAGGTACTGGGCCTAGTGCTAGGAATACCAAGGATGCACAAAACACACATGGGTCCATTCCTCATAGACCCTTCGATCCATTGAAATGAACAAATATCAAGGAAATGATATAAAAGAAAAGCTACATAATGTGGTGACTGTTCGGAATTCAATATGTATATGTACCACTGTTGTTGTTAGGTACCTTGAGTTTATTTTGATGAATAGCAACCCTTTACACGGCAGCAGAGAACACTGCCTATTTTGTCATAATACTTCAGCCCATTGTTGCAGTCACTCTGTCAACCCATCTCCACAAGGGTCATCTTTTTGCCGATCCACTAACTTTCAAGGCACTGTGTCCTTTTCTAAGGACTGGTTCCTCCTGATAGCATCTCCATAGAGCACGAGACAAAGTCTCACCATTCTCCGTGCAAAAGAGGATTCTGGTTATATTTCTTCCAGTACAGATTTGGTCATGCTTCTGGCAATCTGTGCTATAGTGAGTATTCCTTGCCAGCACTGTGATCCAAATACTTCAACTTTTCAAAATTATTTTTTTGCTTTCTTTGTTTATTTATCATTTTATTGAGAACTCTTGCTGATATCGTAACATTCCATATTTCAATCACATCAAGCAGCATTACATAATGGCTCCCACAATCAGTTTCAAAACATTTTCTTTCTTCTTGAACTCCTTAATATCAGCTCCCTTTTATGCCCTCCCCCCACCCTAACCTCTCAGAACCCTTATTTTATTTTACTTTTTCCTATAGTAGGTTTGTTCATTTGTTTTGCCATATCTCGCACAATTCAATATATCCATTCACCTACAATTCTGTCGTTCAATCCAGTCGAGTGGGGTTATGCAGTCATCAGTGCTATACACTCCTCATTCCCCTTCCTGCCCCCACTCTCTTCCCGCACCCTCAGGCAACCATTACTGCTATTACCATTTCTAAAGGGTTATCTATCTTGGCTTTCATGTACCAAATGATCTTAAATATATAAATGAACATACACAAATCTAACATGATTAATGAGGTAAAGCAAATAAAAACCATAATAATAAGGGGAGGAAATATTATTCCTTGTCAAGCTTTTGTATTTACATGAGATAATTGTAAACATGATGGTCATGAGAATCTCTGTTCTTAATTCTGACATGAGTCACTCTCTGCCCAGCAGAGTGGAAAAACTGACCAATCCCCTAGTTGGAGATCTCTACACCTTATTTACATGCTCTCACCCAGTCATTTGATAGGAGTTACAAAGCCTCTGGATACATGAGCCATACCAAGTAATTTTGCTTCACTATAATTACACATGAACACAAATTAAAAGTTCTATAATTCCCATTCTTCTTAAATGTGTTCATAATTTACTGTGGGCCATAGAGTCGATTTTATTTTATAGACTGTAATACAATGCTAACATCATCCTAGTGTTTTCTATTATCAGTAATTATATCCCTCATTACATATCCTATTATGCATCTGGCTTAAATGTCTGGCAATGCCTTCTTAATGTACTGCTGCAACAGTTTTTGAATTATCTTCAGCAATATTTTACTTTTGTGTAATATTAATGATATTGTTTGTCAATTCCCACATTCTGTTAGATCGGGAGGAGCTCTGGTGGCTTAGCGGTTACAGTGTAGGCTGCTCACCTCAGGGTCAGTAGTTGGAAACCATCAGCAAGCTCTCTACTCCCATCAAGAGCTATGGTCTCCGAAACTCATAGGGGCAATTCTTCCTTTTCCCATAGGGTAGCTGTGAGTGGGAATTGACTAGATGGCAATGAGTTTGGTTTTGACTTTTATTTTATATTTTCATAGTTCAATCATAGTGTAGGTTGTTGAAAAAGAGGATTTGCAATTAAGAATTCTTTGGCCTTGAAAAATTTTACCCTATCACTATTAGTGTCTTTCTTATCTCTGGGCCATAATTTCCAGCTATTAGTCCTTCTTTATTCCCCAATTCTGCATTTCAATTATAAATATATCGAGATTTCACAATTGACCAATTTTATACTACAGATGTTAGCCAGAACCGACTTAACAGCACATAACAACAAACAACTGGCCTTACCCTTGGAATGAGACAATGGACTGTATGGCCACTTGACCCAAACATACATGGAGTTTAACTTCAGGACATTTACTGCATCCCCATCGACCCACTTCACTCATTACACCGGAGAACGGTTTTGAATCATTTTGTATCTTTCCCTTCTCTTCCATTCTTGTCTTTGTTAACAGAAGTGCACAACTCAACCTTAAAGATCGGAGAATGAAAATGAGAGGGTATGGTAAATCGGGAAGGAGAATGAATTTGCTTCTTTACTCCCATTTTAGTCTAGCTGTATTTTGTTATCTATCTCAGGTAAAATTTGTATTAAAATCTTGGAAACAAGAAAAAAATTTTTTTTCAAATTCTCCATCTTTGGCATTAGCAGTTGGTATGCATTTGAATAAAAATTGTATCAATTGGTCTTCCTTGGAGGGGTATAAATATTATCCTCGTACTGACAGCATCATACTTCAAACTAGGCCTTCTAATGTAATGTTCTTTTTGTCGATGAATGAGATACCATTTTTGCTCAATTTGTCATTCCCAGCATAGTAGACTGTACATTTGTCTTATTCAAAATGGGTAGTACTAGGCCATTTCAGCTCACAATTGCCTAAGATATTGATCTTTATGAGTTCTATTTCATGTTTGAAGATATCCAATTTCCTAGACTCATACTTTGTACAGTTCACATTCGAAATATTAATAGATGTTTACAGCTGTTTGTTCTCATTTTGAGTTATGCCACATCAGCAAATGAAGTCCCAAATTTTGACTCAGACATCATTCTTTCCAAGAAGTCTTCCAAGACCAACTAGTTCAAACTATAGCCTATCCCTGACTTTCTAAAATTAAGGTTACAGGGTTTATCTCAGTCACTCATACCCTGGTTGGCATTATAGGAGCATTGTAGGGTAAGGGTCATTTATTACGGATTCGCAGTTGCATAGAGGAAGCATTTGTGCGTATTGACATATTTCTCTTGAAGCAGTGCAGACAGCTGCATTGTTTGCGAGCAGAGAAGAAACTGGTTGCAGAATGGAGCTTTCTTATCTGTTAGCTTTCAAGGTCAAATTGTTGGAGGACTTTTCTTCTTTGTATATTCTCAAGGAGGCGAAATTGGAAGACTAAACATGAATAATTCGTATGAAAATAAAACCATTTGAGGCTTGTCATTGCTTAATGTCAAAATCCATCATTATTTTAAACATTTGGATACACTTAGTTCTTCAGTTTTACCACAGAAACTCAGGAGGCGTGCAACTAGATATTCAATCTCAGCAAAATGCTCACTTGCCAAGATAAGGTATAAAACTGAGAGGTCAGGGGAAGAATGCGTGTTCTTTTAGAGTGTTTCAGTTTTAAGATGACGTCCTAGGATTAAGGAATACTTAACCCTGATCACACAGTGTTTTTTTCACAACAGTGCATTGCATCGCTTTAGGATTGTAATGATTTCCCATAAGTATTTCATAGTCTCATGAGAATTGAGAGAAACCTAACCCTGAGATAAAATGAAACACCCTTGGGCAGAAAGTGAACATTGTTCTCAGGGGTGGCTTAGGGACAACAGGTAGTTCAGAAAATAGCCAAAAGTTTATATACAGTCAAACTGAAGACAAAAAATATATATTGTTTCAATGGTAGCTGTTTCTAATAATAATAATATCTCATCAAATACAGGGAAAACTGAAAATCAACTGTCATCAAATCAATTCTGACCCAAAGTGACCCAGTATTGGGTTTCTGTGAGGATGTTAATGTATGAAGGTGCCAAATGGCCTCATTTTTATTCAGCGGACTTGCTGGTGGGGTCAAACCACCAATCTTGAGGTTATCAGCCCAATGCTTATCCCACAGGGCTACCACAAGACTTTCAAAGAACGCTGGATCAGGGGGTCCATGATCCATGGGTCCTTTGGTCCCATGACAGTTTTCTGAACTACATTCATGAGAACCTATTAAGGCTCTTGTTGTTCAAATAAAATAATTTTAATTTAGGCATAATTTTATCTTTTGTTCATAAAAGTATGATATTTTGCAAACTTCGAAAGGTCTATAGATTGCCTATTCACACACGTGGCTCATCCTCAGCATGACAGTCTGCTCCCAAGAGGAGCAATGTGTATGATCCATTGGAAACAGTCCTCTGGCCCATTCCTTGTAACAACTTAACACAGTGAGAGCCGCTACTCTTTCCTCACTGTGCTGCCGCACCTGCATGTATGTGCCTAGAGAATAACTGTTCCTCCTCTGCTCGGATATACTCCTTTCCACATCAGTGCGCATTCCACCTTGCTTAGAGTACTGAGTCACTGGGTCCTTCTTCCCCCTGAGTATAGGAAGATAGGAGGTGGGAAGACTTTGCTTTTTGTTTTGTTTCTCTTATATCATTCTCTGCTGGAGGAAAAACCATGTCCTTTTTTTATTATCAGACTTGGGAAATTATTCTTCAAGGTGCCCCAATCCTGGTGTCACAACAGAAGCATGTGCAAAGAACAGCAGGGGATAGGCAGAGAATGTCTCTGCCTGGGAGAAGCAGAGTTTGCCTTATAGAGTACGTGACACGTTCGTTTGCTCTCAAAGTATGAGCAGATGTTTTCTCAGAGAGTAAGGTAACAAAATTATATCAAGAAAAGGAAGCCACATCATGAGCAGAAAGGTCTGCAGGGTCAGGCCCAGTCCCAGTCTCAGAAGATAGCACTGAAGATATAGCCTGGGGGAAAGTGGGGTTCTGCCTAAATCACACAGGAACAAACTAAGAGGAAAAGAGAGAGAGAGAGAGAATGGCATCCTGACCCACCAAGCCTCGAGGACAACATTCCTGCTCAGAGCTGCCAATGCACAGAGAGGACTATGGGCTGACCCCACCATGAGACACAATGCCCCATCACTGACCCACAGTGCTAAGGGGGACAGCACTGGAGACATGGTGCAGGTATTGTACCTGGTCTGACTCCCCCCACCCCATACACACACACACACACACACACACACACACACACACACACACACACACACCAGAGTGAAACAGGAGAGGAGCACAGCAAGGCAGGAAGGCGAGCAAAACACTGAAGTCCCTGAGGAGTCCAACAAATAGACATCGGAATCAGTGGCCGCAGGTGGCTTTTCACCAGATCCCACTGGAAAAGAATCAGAAGAGTCAGCAGACAGACCTGGAGTTATTCAGAGGCTTATTATTATTATTATTATTATTATTATTATTATTTTCTTTTTTTCTCATGTCTACCCATATAAGATAGTCAGGATAATCAACCCCAAGGAGAAAATAAAGGTTCCCAGGGGGACATGGCAGAGGAGGAGGTGTGAGAAAGGGAGTGGGGAGCCAACAAACCCAGGACAAAGGAGCAATCAGAGTTCTAAAAGCGATGTTGAGGAGCGCATAGAATGCCTGGTGGGGGGGTTGATAAAATGCAATGTAGCCAAGAGAAAGTACCGAGAGTCAAATGAAGGGTGAACATAATAGTGGGACAGGAGGAAAGTAAAAAGAAATAGAGGAAAGAACTAGGAGGCAAAAGACATTTATAGAGTTATAAATATAGACTTGTACATATATAAATACATTAATAGGTATGTAGGCCTATGTACATATATATAAATGTTAAGTATTATGGTAGTAGATGGGCATTGAGTCTCTACTCAAGTACTCCCTCAATGCAATAACACTTTGTTCTAGTAACCTGGTATTCTGTGTGATGCTCACCTTCCTGACAAGACCTCTGGCCAAAATGGGTGCATATGTAAAGGTGGTGAAGAAAAGTACCCAGCTAATAAAAGCTATAGCATCTGTAGTCTTGAAGGCTTGAATTTAAACAAGTGGCCATCTAGAAGAGAAGCAACAAGCCCACGTGGAAGAAGCAAACCAGCCTGTGCGATCATGAGGTTTTGATGGAATCGGGGATCAGGGATCAGAAGACCCAAAACATACAACCATTTTGATGTGAATGAGGGGGATCGGGGAGGAGAGCCCAGGGTCATCTGTAGACAATTGGGCATCCTCTCACAGAAGGGTCACTAGGAAGAAAGAGTCAACCACGGCACAGCATAGCACCTGAAGTATGCACAACACTCCTCTAGTTCAGCCATTCACAATCTGCGGGTCCCGACACCTTTGGGGGTCGAATGACCCTTTCATAGGGGTCGCCTGATTCATAACAGTAGCAAATTTACAGTTATGAAGTAGCAATGAAAATAGTTTTATGGTTGGGAGCTCACCACACATGAAGAACTCAAAGCGTCACAGCATTAGAAAGATAGAACTACTTCTCTAGTCCCTTAATGCTTCCATCGCAACTCCAGTTCTATCTTACAAACTCAGCTAAACTGAAAGATGGACACTGGTACAGATAAGAGCTCTTGACACAGGGAATCCAGGGCAGATAAACCCCTCGGGAACAGTAATGGGAGTAGAAATACCATGAGGGTAGGGCGCAGGTGGTGGGGAAGGGGGAGAAAGAGAGGAACCATCTACAATGATTGCTGTATAACCCACCCCCCAGGAGGGATGAACAAAAGAAACAAGGCAAAGGGAGATGGTGGACTGTGTAAGACATGAAAATAATAATAATAATTTATAACTTATCAGGCATCCATGAGGCTGGGAGGGTGGGGAAGAAGAGGGGAAAAGGAGCTTATACCAAGGGCTCAAGCAGAATGTTTTGAAAACAATGATGGCAACGTATGCACAAATGTGTTTGATATAACTGATGTGTGGATTGTTATGAGCTATACGAGCCTCCAATAAAATTATTTATTAATATAGATAAATAAAATACATGGGGAAAGAAACGGAAATGGCACCTACAACGACATGAATGAAATGGCATTGTTTAGTTGGAGAAGTAAAATAGATACAGATATTAATGCAATAGATATTATAGAGGTCTAAGCCTAAGATGTCATTCTGTTGACTAAGCTGCCCTGGCTCAAGACATTGTCTTTCCAATTGCGTCATCTACATGCCAAATTTAGATAATGAGGAAGGACCACAGGAAAAAATGAATGTGTTTGACCTGTGGCTTTCACAAAGAACATTGAATATCTCATGTCCTGCAAAAGGACAAACGAATCCATCAAAGAAGAAACACAAACAGAATATTCCTTTAAAATGAAGATGATGCAACTTTGACTCATTCATCGTGGGCTCTCAAGAAAGATCGATCGTTAGAAAAGGACCGAGTGTTAGATGAAGTGGAGGGCCAAGGGAAACAAGGACAGTGAGAGAAGATAACACACTGGCTCAAAGAGGGACTCAAAGCCACGAACAATCATGACGGCGGCACAGGACATTGTAAGGGTTCCGTGTGCTGACACCAACTTAACAGCAACCTGAAACAATGAGGTGCAATAAGTGGAAGGTAGGAGATATAGACTCTGGTATGGATTGAATTGCATCCTCCACACCCTGTGAAAATGTGCGTAAGCAACTTTAAGTCATGGTTTCCAGCACTATGTGGTTGGCCTCTATTTTGTAATCTCATGCGATCACTCTCCGTTTGGGATGTGTTGTAATTCCTGACTTCCATGTGTTGACGAGAAAGAGTTTCAATGGCACTGTTTGTTAGTCATTGGACTTTTAAAAACAAAGTCAGCAGTTCAAACTCACCAGACACTCCAAGGGAGAAAAATGAGGCTGCCTGCTCATGTAACGTCACAAGGAGTTGGAATCAACTTGAAAGGAGTGGGTTTTGATTTATGGGTTAATGATGCAGAATTGGGTTATGTTAGTTATGTTAGTGAGAATTATTTTTTTATGGTAAGGAGACAGGATTCAGGTAGAATGGACCATACTTACTTAGGTGATAGGCCTAGATCCACTGGGATGTGGCCTGCCTTACCTTTTAACTGGCAAGAAATAAAGGGAGAGAGAAATAAACACAAAGAGATGGATGATTAAGAAAGAAAAGCTGGGACCACAGCCTGTCCTGTGTGCTGAGAACCTTTCAGACCACCCCCACACTCCCACATCCTGGAAAATTGATGCCAAGACACATGGAGATCCCCGAGAAATGCCAGGTCTGCCGATATTGAAAGGAGATAAGGCCCTTTCTCTTAAACTATGAGCCAAC
The DNA here is from genome assembly GCF_050624435.1 of Tenrec ecaudatus. NCBI lineage: Eukaryota > Metazoa > Chordata > Mammalia > Afrosoricida > Tenrecidae > Tenrec > Tenrec ecaudatus. The sequence goes on along the minus strand of NC_134539.1, from coordinate 23,544,505 downwards.
AGAGATTAAAAGCCTTCCGTGCCCTGGAGTTGGAGCCCTGAATTTAGACTTCTAGCCTGCGAAAATGTGAAAGGAGACCTTTCTCTGCCTTAAAGGAAGGCATCCACTTGCGGTCGTTCTGTCATAGCGCCACTAGATAACTAGCAGTCTCCAATCACGAGGCGTGGGCAGTGCAAGCACGATTGGATTTTATTCTCAAAAGATGATTGCATTCACCAAAGGTCACCTGACCATATTGAAATAGTAGACTAACCTCATGAACACTAAAATTGTCTCAAAGAGAAGGTTCAGGAAACACCTTCTTGGTTCCCAGGGCCCATTATGTAACACTTCTCATGATACTCAGCTACACTCAACTTTTCGAAGTGGGAATAGCTTTTGTTCTTGTGTTTCCATCTACCTTAGACAGAACAGTGCGATCATCAGATGGCACTCAAGATCAAAAATAGTTTAGACTTACATACACATGTCCTTTGGTCTCACTTCAGCAGCTAGAGAAAAAAGCAATTTACAAGAAATGCCAGCTAGCATATTTTTTGAGTGGAGAAGGGTGACATTTGTGCACAAGAAAATGCCAGGGTAAATAAATTAGCACTATCTCCCCCTCTCAGCAGAAAAACACAGAGCATGTATGCACTCTAAAGGGATAGAGAGTCATGAGCCTTTCATTTTACACCAGGCAGCCTTCTGTGAGTTAATCACAAAAATAATATCACATAATTTCTTACCCCTGTATTCTTTATGAATGATTTTCAAATTTAATATCTCAGATAGTCAACATGACAACCACATAGGCAGAAGACACAACTCCTTGACATATATCAAAGCTAAGGTGATACCACTAGGAAGTCGCAGATAAAAGCAGCAGTTCCAGAAGCAAAGTTTTTGAAGGTTTGAGGCGTGCCTTTTTCTATAACTCAGCGCTACACATGCAGAAAATGGCATATGTGGGCAAACACTTAGCTACAGCGGCTAAAGCCCCGAAACACAAGTAAACGTGTTTTCAGTTGCCTGACAGAAGATCATAATGAGCTTTTTACTCTGTTCCTGCTCTCAGGAGGAAGGTCGAGCAAAGTGGGCCAGCTCAATGGCAAATCCACCTGACACTCCCTGGGGTCTTAGTAGCAGTTTTCCTCCCAACTTCCCCTTTCTTTTCCTATCACCTCCTCCCATGGAATTACCGTTCTTTCAACTGACTAATTATACCCTGCAGAATACCAGCACTACAAAACAACAACCTTGTACTTGTATAGTATTTTCTTCCAGAGACTAAAATTACTTTTATAATTGCTAACGGGGAACTGGTAGGGAGTTTTTGTAGTGAGCCTATCGTTCCCTTTAAGCGAAGTTGTTCAACTCGGTGGTATTTTCCCTCTCTGACTCTCTACGTATACCAAAAGAGGAAATGCAGAAGAAAGAAGACGGTATACAGTCATTATTGCATAATTAAAGCCCCCACTGCTTTCTCCTATCATGCATGGTCTTGGAGGGAAGAATGATGAGAAACTCCAGATTAATTCAAAAATTGAGTGAAAGCAAAGCCTTGGCCCTCTGCGTCTGCCTCCAGGGTGGTGTCCATCACGCTTCTGCCTGCCACAGACACCGTTGTGTCGTATAAAAGAGCCGCAGTCGCTGGCATTGGAACTACACAGTAGTCAACCTCGATAATTAAATTTCCCTTCCAGAAAGAATATGCCCCTGCTGAGGGAAACTTACTGCACACTGCTGTTCCTGGTGACCATGATTAAATTTGTAGGACATGTCCCTGTATTATAACAATTCATTTGAAAGTTATCATCACACAAACTAATATTGTTTAAAAAGGAGCACAAGTTCTAACATAGTTTGAAAACGTATCTAAAATTTCCCAAGGATTTATTTACTCAATGGAGGGCACACTAGCAAAACATCAGAAGGAGTTGCTGCCTGGCCTTGGTGAAGAGTAAGGGAGGGAGCCTGTACTGCTTGTGAAAGAAGCTTCTTGCTCTCTCTTCCTTGGGATGCTTTAGTAAGCCGCGCTGACAGGGTGTTCAAGGAAAACGTGACAATGAGCTGCCTGCATGAAACTCAGTGCTGTGTGTTGTAAAGAAAATTGCAGTCTCATAGCTACTCCAATTCTGTGTTGCTATTATTCGGCGTGTGTTCCTCAATAAATGAAGTGGATATACTGATCCACTCTATCACCTTTTAATAAAATTTAAGACGGTTCTGCATAAGCCACAAATAAAATTTTACTCAATTGACAATAACCTCTTAAAAATTTTGGTTGCTATACTTATCCTCTTTTCTTTTGAAAGACCCCAAAGGAGAGAGGAGCGCTGGTATGCTGTGTGATGCTGGGTGCACGTGTGTCTCTCGGTTCTACTTGGATGAACGGCACTTACTATGTCCTGCTACTTGCTTAACGGCCCTCTGAAGCATTACGGTCAGCATTACTGTTCAAAAGCAAGTTTCATATGAAGAAGAAACCCATCATTAAGTACAATACACGTTATCTGCTCATGCATGATGTGGTATAGTGCAGAAAAAACAAAAGTGTAATCTGAGAGTCTTGCGTTTAATATAATCTGGTTAGAAAGGCAAGGGAAATTCATGAAATCATTGACATTCTCAAATATGTTGGTGTTTTAGCAGCATCACAAGTCTTAATTTTAAACCATTACTATGCATTAATGTTGACTTAGATGAATACAACTTATTTTAAGCTTAGCAGTAATATTTCTCTGATATTGACTTATGTGTGCTTTGGAAAAGCATGTCATTGACATATCTGAAATTCACATTTTAAAAAAGATCTTAAAAATCTAAGATTCGTCTGGGTTGCATATGTGAATTAAAGGCATAATTAATACTTCCTTTCTGGGGAAAGCACTGCCATTATTTGGGGTCAGTGGTAGATTTAAGAACAGTGAAGCATTTTAGTTGAAACCTGTCACTACATTCAGAGGAATTAAGGGTCTTTGTCCTTCACCCTCTGGGTTTATCAGATTAAAGGTCATTTCTTATTCATCTTTTCTGTAGCCCTTTATTTCTTTCTACAAAGCAAATATTTTTCTCCCATCAATAACAATGACATGAATTGTTGTGGACTAACACAAAGGTAGAAAGTACATTGCTTAATTAATTAAGACAAGACCTCAATAAGCTGAGTGTTCTCAGCTATGTCTACTATTTAAAAAAAATAAATCATTTACTGATGGGAGAGAAGGCATCACATAGTAACGATGCCAATAGATTTTACTGCTCAAAATTGGGGAAGAAATTTCTGAAATTATACCCTTTTTCACTACAGGGAAAGTTGGATATTTCAAATAGCTGCTTTCTGACTTTGGCATTATTTTTTTTTTACTCTCTTTTCCTCTAACGCTACTCTTTTTTACTCTAATACATTATATCATTCCCTTCTTAACAACCTCGCCTGGGTCACTGTCAGATCACTTTATATCAGCATCTCATATTGGGAAAACGTTGATGCATCTTATATCGGCAAAGCGTTGATGTATCATCTTATATTGGCAAAGCGTTGATGCATCTTCTATTGGCAAAGTGTTGATGCATCTTATATTGACAATGTAAGGCCTTTCACAAATGAGCTCTTATCTACCTTTCCAACCTCATACTGGGTGAATGGAGATGGCGATTTTCTAGGTTGACTTTGGGAAAGCAACCAAAGAGGGTCATTCCTGTTTGGGCTGAGAAAAGAATCCCAACATTTGAGGGAAAGCGCCTTAAAAAAAAAAAAAAAAAAGACTTGCCTCTTTTTTGTGTCTAATTCAGAAGAGGCCAAGGAAGAACGCCTGGATGTTATCAGGGAATCAAGAGCACAGAATTGAGCAAATCCTGCTGCTGATTGTGTTCGAATATAACGTTTATCAAGGGAGTAGAAATTCCAGACAGCTCATTATTAAGCAGAAAGATGAATAAAAGCAGACTGCATTTCATCTAAGTTATCCAGCTAATCAATCAAATTAAATGAGACTTTCTATTACAGAGATATCAGGCAAACTGGCACTCCAATCACTGATTGATAAAGAATTGTGGGATTAATTTTGGGTTATCAGAAAAGAATGAAACAACCATTCACTTCTTTATTTATAAATCCCTTAAATGATAGTATCTTAGATAAATAAGTAAGGCTATCTAGCACATAGGACATAGGTGGTGTTTATGCATTGGGCTGCAAGTCATAAGGTCAATAGTTCAAAACCACCAGCTGCTCCTCCAGAGAAAGACAAGACTTTCTACTCCCAAAGTTACAGTCACAGCAACTTACAGGAGAAGTCTGATGCCATCCTACAGGGTCACTATGAACCGGCATCAACTTGATGGCAGTGAGTGAGAGATCTAGGACATTCTTTTCAAAAACTTCAGACCACTTTTGTGTTATTCAAGAAACAAAGAGCCATCATCTATTACTCTTTAAGAGAATAGCTTTAGATTCCTAATGACCCGAACCCAGTCCTAAGAAAAAAAAAAAAAAAGCTTAAGTATCACCATCTGACACTCTGCTTTCACTCATCTTGCTTGATACTCAACAAACCATTTGATGATTGTTGGTCTGTTCATGGTTTGGCTGGATTTGGATTTCCTCTTCAGTTCTCCTGCCTTTTGGAATAGCCTGAAAGTCCCGGGGTTATTAAGCTGCTCTTAAATGGCCAGCCTGAAATGTGACAGATTATGGTCAGGAGCCAGCTGTTCAGATATTTGATCAGTCAGCGGGAAATATTTCAGCAGCTCCTAAGTGAAAAATACAGAGATGCTGTCAGTGTTTGGTGACACTGTTTTGAATCCTCACATTTCTCACTGACAGGAGGTAATGACTAGCCATGGGAGACCTGTCACGTGACAGCAACTTCTTTGCCACCAGGAGAGCCACAATATGGCCTCCCAGCACAGCATTTTAGACGGCGACCTTTTTTGATAGGCTACTGCAGGCCAGGAGAGAAAGAAAGAGGTGGAGTTGGGGGCTAGGGGGCTTCTCTCACTACTAAAGTACCTTTATACATTCCTAAATAATTATAAAATGGCTTTCTAAGTATTAGATACACTATATAATCACATAAATTGAAGCAGAATGTGTATGATAGCTTTCTATGCATATAGCCTTAAAATGTAATCATGGTTTCAGAATAATTAGAAGCTCTGGTTTGAAATGAATTGATTTATTAATAACTCACTTTGATCTAAGAATTAGTAGCAGGAGGTTCCAATTTCGATTCATGGACAGGAACGTCCTGCTCCTGCTGCTGATCAGTTTAGAAGGGGGGATTTCTTTAGCGGATCCTAGACAGGGAACATTCTGTCTTTTCTACCGGAATGGTTACAGGAATATAGATCTACCAATTTATAGAGAGGACTTAATTGTAGGTTGTAATAAATCACTTCAAATCAATATCACAAGTATCTGATATCACAAGTATCCAGACGCTATTCAAATATGGATTATAACTTGATGACTCTTTTAAAAAGAAAATTGCAAATTATGAAAATGCTAATAATAACCATAAAAGAAGGAAATGCAGTCCTGTCCTTTGTGATTTCAACCTCAATTTGAACTTTACTTGACTTTTGTTTGTTTCTCAATGTCATCATCAGGAACAATTAGACATGGTGTCATTTACCAAGAGCATAGCGATGCCAAGAATGAAGAAGAGAGCCTTATTTTGGGGGGACTCTATGTGTGTGTGTGTGTGTTACCTGTAACATATTTAATTCTACTGTATATTTTCTACTTGGTAATTGGAAATCCAGACTACTATATTATAACATGAACAATATTTCTTTAGATAGATGAACAATCCTGGATTTCAAGCTTCCCCCAGCTCATACTGGAATCCCTTCAATGTGTCTAAAAATCAAGTCTTCCCAGCCTCAGAACTTTTGTACCCAGATGTTTTTGTTATGGGAACTCGCCCATGCACTTTCGAACATTTAGTAGCACGGATGCCATTCTGTTCTCTCCATCTCCTTGAGAATGAATTGCTGGTCTAAATAGTTAAAAGCTGGGCCCCTCTGTGCTCTTTCCAAGTCCTTTTAAGGGACTTCTCTGCAGTGTACTCCCGAGTGTGGCTCGGAGTTACCGCTTCTGACAGTCAACATTTACCCAATCCACACTCGAGATTACCTCCAGGAGTGTTAACAATTCTCCACAGTATGATTGAAACCAAGCTGTAATTTTAATTAAGCACCATGAAGGTTTGCAGGAAAATAAAAATAAAATGTGGCTGAAAATAAGTGAACGCTATTATATGAAACAATTCTTAGATCTCTGAGTCCCTCAGTAGGAGCCTTCCTGCCCTGCTCTTGTGTGCTTCTCATGGCAGGACCAACTGATCTGCCAACGCGGTGAGCTCTTGGGCATACTAACCCTCAGAAGCTAGATTTTTAAAGTTCTGCATTACTCTCCACTCAAACACTCAGACATGTGCTTTGCCTTCAGGACAGCCTTTAGTGAGCAATAGGAATAGCTGCGAAAGGCAGGATCTTTGCTCTGCCCAAACTCTTTTAGTGTCCATGATGCGAGTCCAGGTTGGAAAACTAGGATATGAGAAATCTAACTTGTCATAAGTACATGGTTGAAGACAGTCAATCAAATTCCCCCTCTTTAGTTATGGTCTAAGTCTGTGGTTCCAAATACAATAATACCCAAGCCACTAGTCTGTCACCTCTCTGCTCTGGGAAGTCTACTGCTGACTAATGCTCTGGGGTAAGGTAGTGAGAGTCAGTTTCTCTAGCCTCACTCTGGAGTGGGTGAATCAAGCCCCAGTCTCTCCACCTGGTGGACTTATCTATCACAAAATTGGGCAAACGATAACACTCAAAACTCCATTTGAACAACTCATGGATTACCTATGGTACCTTTCATTTGTAATACATACAAAAACAACAAATATTTTTTCCAAAAAAATAAGATGCAAAAATAACATGCTAGTACACCGAGCCTAAATGGAAGTATGAGCACTGGTACTTTCCATTCAGAACCAATTGAGAACTCCAGTTCTGAACAACATAAAATGCTGGTAGCCTTGAAAAGTGAGCTTTTAGGAACCTAACTCCCTAGTATTTAATATATTTTAGAATCAAACTTAAGGCAGGGTACCTCAATTCACCAAGACACCAATCAAGCTACTCATTACCTATTTAACATCCATTACCTATATAGCCACAATTTCCAGTCAGCAATTCAGACTGTTAGGGATTCATTAGTTCTGTAAATACTTTTGATTTCAGGTAATAAGAAAAATAAAAATAGCACTCCATGACAAAAAAGGGAGAAAACATTTTCCCAATACTATAGTAAATAGAAAATTAGATTAAATATTTTGAAAGAGAGAGACTATGCAAATGTTTATCAGATTTGAATTATTGATTAAAAGCTATAAGTTGATATTTTTATCTATACCTTTCTAATTATTTGCATCACTGAAGTGGAAAGTTTAACTAAAGAGAAAATTACAAAGAATGAACCAAAAGATTCATAGCATAAGTTATGATAGCAAGGTTGTATGATAGTAGGACAATACCAACAATGAGCAATTCAAATTTGGGGAAAATAATCATTTACAATAACGCACAGAAAAATGAAATACCTGAAATAGTGTCATAAAATATTATGGGATTTAAAAATAAAAGCCACAAAACTCTGATTTTTAAACAAAGAATATCTAAGTATAAGTTAAAAGTATTGCTACAAAATAATAAAAGCCTTTACTGAACAAAAAATTTAAATGTGGAGTTATTCTTTCTTACCTTACCTTCTATTTAGGTTTATATACTTCTGACGGCAATGTTTTGACCTCACAATGTTTCCCTGAAGAATGTTGTGCTCTTTGATCTACCCCACTTTAAATGGCAGTTCTAGAATCTTTATGGGGCTCAGATCGTGTTTCTTTGAGAGTCGAGGACAAAACTTTGTCTCAAGGGGCAAGACGAGGACTGATGGAAGGACAGGGTGAGGTTTTCCAGTGAAATTCCCATAGGACAGCCCTTGTAGCCATTGGAGAGGATGCAGGGCATCAGTGTTTATGGAACCTTTTGTCTCAGTGTGGCTCTTTTGGCCCTTTTCTCACCATTGCAGTTTCTTAAAATATATTCATAGTAAATTCCATAATCATCTTGGGTCTTTCAAGAAAATAGATCCAGGTTACTTCTTTAAAATTCCAACAAACAGTTGTCCTAACCTTCTGAGCTGATCACTCTGCCTTGAATACAACTGGTTCAGACGATCTCTGAGAAAGCAACTGTTGGGTGGGACCTTCCTGAAGGCCCTTTACCGAGATGAGGACAAGTGTACTACTACTGAGCATCCTTGCCCGCAGCCACCCACGGATCACAGGCCATGCTTAGACACACTGGTTTGGAAGAAGCCGGTCCACATATGAACTGCAGCTCTAGCAGCAGTACTGCACATGTAGAAATCAGGGATTACGATCAGAGATTGGAAGATTCACTATTGAGATATCAATTCTTCTCAATTGACCTATACATTCAATTCAATCCTCATCAAATCCCAGGAAGCTATTTGTTTCTTTCACTTTAAACTTTTTACTGTGAATTTTGGATTTAAGGACAATCTACTTATCAAACCTCCCAATAGTTTGCCCTATTTCCAACCCCCATTTAATTCCTTCGTTGTCTATGTAGAGTCTCTTCCCTTCCACCCCAGTTAACGCCCACCTGCTCTGTTGCTCCACCTTCCTCCCCTCCCCCTTCCCCTCACCCCACCCCCACCCCCTGGTAACCATCAGAGTTGGTTTCTTTAGGTATGAAAACCGTTGTCTTGGTTTTTCCCTTGCTAACAGTGACTTCATGCAGTATCTGTTCTTTTATGACTGACTAATTTCACTCACCATAATGTCTCCATGCATGCCACGAGATGCTTCAGTTTCATCCTGAGCAAGTTCTTTTGCAGATTTTGGACAAACTGATTCAAAGGTTTGGAAAGGCAAACTAACTAGCACAATCAATTCACTACTGAAAAAGAGGTGCAAAGTTGAAGCACTCCTTCTACCTAAATTCAAAATATATTATAATCCTGCAGTGACAGCATGGTGTTGACAAAAGAATATGAGTATAAACACATGGATAAATATAATATCCAAAAATAGGACCACAGAAATATAGTAAGTAATCTTTGACAATGGAGGAAAGGCAAAAAATGCATCTAGACACAGACCTTATCTTATTTCTTTCATAAAAATTAATTCTAGATGGATCAGAGATATAAAAATTGCTAAAATAATACAAAAAATAGAATAAATATGGCCTTTTGTTTAGATACATTTTTAGAAACAACACCAATAATGCTTCCATGGAAAAATATGATAGATTAAGCTTTATCAAATTAAATACTAAAGTGAATTTAATTATTAGAGAATATTAGGTGCAAATAACCATGTGAAAAGATGTGCAACCGTTTTAATAAGGGATTGGAAAACAAGAGTGAGATACAACTGCACACATATTAGAATAGTCAAAGTAAAGAGACACTGACACCACTGCATTGCTAGAAAGAATATACAGAAGAAAAGGGCCTCTTCATTGCTTATGGGAACATCATTTGGAAGACTATTTTTCAATAACCTACAAAGTTACACAGCAACGTGTCATCCAAAGAACCAGTCATTATACCCCTAGGTCTTCACCCAACTAATTTGTAAATGTATGGCAACACAGAAACGAGAACATGAACGCTAATAGTTTCATTTACAATTTCCCTTAACACTCAGATCTTTGTTTCTAATACAACCTTCCATTAAAAGTTGCCAGAGTTCTGAGTTTGGGGCATAAAATATAAAAAAAAATGAGTCTCGATCATCACATAGTACCTTTATAATAAAATGCCAACAAATAAATAACAATAAAACTTAAAACCACCACAATGATTGAGATAAGTCTAAGGCAGTGGTTCTTAACCATCTAATGCTGCAACCCTTCAATACAGTTCCTCGTGTTGTGGTGACCCCCAACCATAGAATTATTTTCATTGCTACTTCATAACTGTAATTTTGCTACTGTTATGAACTGGGCAACCCCTGTGAAAGCGTTGTTCGACCCCCAAAGGAGTTATGACCCATAGGTTCAGAACCACTGGTCTAAGAGATACAGAAGCTAAATGGAAGAGTTCATAAAGGTCAAAGCTGGTACAATTTGAGAAAAAAAAAAAAGATCGTATTTAATTATGTCCCAAAATATAAACTGAATATCCATGAACCCATACTGGTAAAAATAATTGATTAGATCAACAAATAAATAGGGAGAAAAAACAAGGTTTCCAAGAAGAAGAAATTATAATTTACATAAATCCTCTCAAGATAGTAGAACTTAAGTCCCCGCTTCAAAAATGTGGGATACATTAACTGAGCCTTTCAAAGAGAACAGAAAGAAAGGGGGAGGTGGCAAAAGAGTAATTCTACCATGGGGAATTCTGGCCAACACCACGACCTCAGCTAAGTGATCAAGGTCAACATCTATAGAGATAAGTTCTATTGATAGCATGTCTCCTTCATATATTGTAATAGAAATAACATGTTATCTTTGTGATCTTTCTCTGTAAAACCTGCAAACCCACTCTAATCACGAGCAATAAAATCAGATGAATCCCGGTTGCTAAACATTTTACAAAATACTTGGCAAGTATTACTCAAAAGTGTCAAAATATTAAAAGATAAGGAACGTCTGAGAAACTATCCAACCAAGAGGCATGTTAAGAAACATGAAGATGAGGTGCAGTGTGCTGTGCTGGCCGTGATCTGCGATAGGAAGACACCGTAGCAAACGGTGCAGGACAGTGGAGAGTCTTTTGTGTTAACTATCACAACCCAAAATAAGCTTTATTTATGTGATTAGTTCATCTCGAGATTTTTTGTTTAAGGAAATAAATACACTAACTTTAAATCAAAATAAATGCTTACCTATTAAACATTAAAAAACAAATTCTCTGTCATTGAACCCATCCCACTCAGAAGGACCAGATGGAAGGTTTGAGACTAGCTACTTACGGATGCATGCAGCATCCTTTCTCCTCGAGAGCAGCTGGGGAGTTTGGACTGGATTAGAGCTCATCACGTATTCCACAGAGCCACCAGGGCTCCTTGGACCTACTCTCTTGTGGTTGTTAGATGCCACTATGTGAGTTCTGACCCACAGCTCCCCTATGCACACAGACTAAAACACTGTCTGGTCCTGCACCGTCCTCACAATTGGATCTAGTCTAGAGCCCCTTGGTGTACTTGCAGTGTCAATCCATCTCCTTGAAGGCCTTCCCCTACTTTGCTGCCCCTGTACTTTACCAAACCTTTCCAAATTGTGTAATCCAAAGTCTCGCCATCCTTGCATTCTGGCTGAACTTCTTTCAAGACTGTTTGGTTTACCCTTTGCATGGTACATAATACTGTCAACATTCTTCTCAGGCCCCACAATTCAAATGCATGGATTCGGTGTCGGTCTTCTTTAGTCAATGTCCAAATTTTCCATGCATACGAGACAGTTGAAAAATATCAGGACCTGGGTCGGGCACACTGCAGTCCTCAAAGCAGCATCCTTGCTTTTCAATAGTCCGACGAGGTCTTGTGCAGCAGACTCACTCAATGCAACTCATCCCTTCGTCTCTTGGCTGCTGCTTCCACGAGCATTGATTGTGGCTCCAAACAGACAAACCCTTTGACTGGTAGAACTAGCATATTATCAATTACATTCTATTATCAGTATGTTATCTAGGATGACCCCCTTCCAAAAAAACCCACTGTCAGCAAGTCAATGCCGACCCATAGCAACCCTATACAGTTTCTGAGAATGTAACTCTTTACAGACGCAGATAGCCTCAACTTGTTCTCAAGAAGCAGCTGGTGGGTATGAATTGCCCACATACCTGGCATTTCCACCAGCACTGTAATATAGTACATGGTAAAATGATGCGAAGACCATATAATAAAAAGTAAGTCCCAGTGAATCAACATACTAACCTCTCATGATGAAAGGCACACAGTCGTTTATTCCTCTGATTAACTCACATTATATGAGGATTAGCATTCACTTCTATTGCACATTAATCTGGCCTTCCCAAACTGCTTGCCTCAGAGATTAGGTAACTCAAACATGTTCAGAATCGGCAAGAAGAAATAAGTAAATCAGGACTATTCATCACTGGCAGAGGAACAGATCTCGTACAGCTAAAACCATGGAGTAGAGTAACGAATGGACTAGAAAGGTCCAGAATGGCACACAAGAGAAGCTGTAACACCAAATTCACAAGTGACACCATTAATGGAGGTAACAGAAAAGCTCTGACAACTACGTTGGTCACGAAAGTAGATAGTGTGACAAATAAAAATAGCAGGCGCGAACCTTGTAATGGGATCAAGACAAAACGTAGGAAACTAATGGCTGAGGATAAAGACAAACGTGGTGACAATGGCAGGCAGTGTGACAAATGAAATGCGTGGGTAAGCAAAATTCAAGAATCCAGACAGGTGAAAGACCCAAGACCAAGACTGGGACAAATCTGTCAGCAATGCAGATAGCAAGGCACTGTGCCAGAAGACAATGTTACATTATAAATGTTAATGGGAGCGGACTCAGTAAACCACAAGCTGAACAAAAGAGAGGAAATGGAAGGCTACCCTCACCGTGTGGTTTTCTTCCTGTTAGGGAACATGCCGTAGCCATGATCTTTAGCAAGGGGCATCTTTAATTTCAGATGGAAGGGCAACCGGTGACTGAACACCACTCCCTCTATTCTGCCACCATCCTTTCGTCGTTAGGTAATGTCCACTCCATGCAAAATCTTAGACTCCACGTGAGAGAGTCTTCAACAGTAAGGGGAAATAAGAAATAAGCAAAGAACAAAGAGAGAAAAGAAAGTGCAGCATGTTGAAGTGGTTGCTTTTAAAAAGAAGAGCACGGTGAAGACTACAGCGTGTCTGACCCAAGCCCTATTATGCAAAAGCCAGACGATGACCAAGAAATGCAGAAGAGGAGCTGATTCATTTGAATTGTGGTACTGATGAGGAATACTCAGAGGATGCTGGATTACCAGAGAACAACAGCAAAAAACCTTTATGGGTAGAAGCTAAGCCAGAGCGCTCCAGGACGTAGAATGGCCAGACTTTATCTCATGTACTTTAGACATGTTTTCAGGAGGGGAAAATCCCTGAGGAGCGTTAAGCTAGATAACGTAGAGGCTCGGTGGTGGTGGTGGGGGGGGGCGGAGAGAATGCCTTAGAAAATTCTGGATTAAAACTGTGGCGACAGTCGTGCAACCAGGAGCTCACACCTAGTGAGAATGCTGCGGGATCATCCGTGTGTGTTCTTTTGCAGGTTCTGCCACGAGTCCACTGACTGGAGCAACGTGCCTAGCAAGCACAGGAAGGAGAGCAGAATACGATGGTGGAAGGAGAAGCAGCCAGGGGTTACTAAGCAGCTACTACGTGACAGATACTGCACACATTGCGAGAAATACAACGGTGGAGGACACCCTTCCTGTTTTCTGCCCTCGGGGATCGTATAATGTGGAATTGCTCAAATAACTGGATGAACAATTGTGAACATGAAATACTGAAAGTGTCCTGAAGAGATTATATGGCCCCATGAATACCTAAAACCGTTTCTAGTAAGTTCAGAAAAGGCTTCCACAGAGGAATGGCCATAAAGGTAAAGCACACAGGAGGAGGAAGAGTTATCCATCAGAGGCTTGACATGAAGCTGGGGACTTACCCAAGCAGGGGACCAGCATATACAAAGGTCCTGAGGTCAGAAGGAGAAGAGTGGGAGAAGAAAATTTTTTAAAAAGCCAGAGGGTGGGTGCCGATAGAAATTGAGAGGCTGCGTGTATCTGAAGAGGTTAGAGGGTTAGTAGAGGCCCCATCGTGCAAGCGTCTCCATTCTTTTCCGAAGAGCAATGGAAGCCACTCAACGTTTTATTTAGAAGAGCAGCGTGATCTCCATCCACAGCGCCACCGCCGCAGTCACCCCGCCCCTCTGGGCCAGCCCACAAGGCCACACACTTCTGTGTTCCAGCCACGTGCTGCAGAAACGTCCTGGCTTTTTGGCTCCTGTGTCCGAATCATTCTCAACTTAAGCCTTTGCGCTTGCCGATCCCTTTTCCTGGCGCCCTCTATCCCACGGTCTACAGAGGTCTCTCTCCTCCCTTCCTTCCACAAACCCTCACTGAGTTAAACTGTGAGCCCTGGGAGTAGATACAAGTTGTGCTACACGCCACAAAGTTGTTGCTAACTCTGCGTGGCACATGAGAGTGTTCAGTAGTAATTGAGCGAGTGAAGGAACGCATTATTTATAAGGAATGAATGCTTACTGTCATGTAGACTACAAGAATGCAAAAGACTATTGAAGAATCCTGACCTAAGAATTTCATAATCTACATTCCCATCCAAACAAGAACATCTCGAGTGCAGCGGGGAAAATGCATCACCAGAATGAGCTGGCTGGCTTTGGGGTTACACAAGACAAAGGGCACTCAAAGGCAAAGCAGAGCATGAAGATAACTCTCCATGAGGTAGGTCAAAAAGAGAACTTTCACCCCTTCACAGGTTGAACTAGTAGGGTTAAGAAGATATTATTTGTAAAATACTGAAATACCTAAAATAAAGACTACTTGCATCACCAGAGTCAGGGTAGGAGCAAGAGGAGACTTTGTACCCACAGTACTGGATTTAGGTTACCTTAGAGCCAGCAAAGACAAGGCGTACCTGAGAGAACCATAACACTTGAATTCATGTATTTATTCATTGAAACTTTGTTGCACATATTAATATGCAAAGTACTATAATAGGTATGAAGACAAAATTAAACCATATTGATAGGCACAGTATAATATTTGGAGGAAGGCAGATTCTAACTATGGGTTTCTGTGGTAGTTAAATAATCGTGTGTCAACTTAAGAGTGAAGGGGTGGAGTTTAGTCTTTCAATCAGGTCGCAGCTTGATTGGAGAGTGACCCAGATCAATGGCTCTCATCAGGAGGTTCCTTCCTCTCCCTCTCCCTCTCCCTCTCCCTCTCCCTCTCCCTCTCCCTCTCCCTCTCCCTCTCCCTCTCCCTCTCCCTCTCCCTCTCCCTCTCCCTCTCCCTCTCCCTCTCCCTCTCCCTCTCCCTCTCCCTCTCCCTCTCCCTCTCCCTCTCCCTCTCCCTCTCCCTCTCCCTCTCCCTCTCCCTCTCCCTCTCCCTCTGCTTTCACCTTCCTGTTGACAAGCCACATGGAGACTCGCTGAGACCTGTGAGAACCCATCTCTCTGCTTCACCTTCCTGTTAAAGAGACACACCGGAAGCGCTGGAGGAGCCAGGTGGAGACCTGCACCAGTGCCGAGATGCTTCCTCGCCATTGGATCCACCAGTCTTTGCACCCACCAGCCTTTGATTTTCCTGCACTTTGCATGATTGCATGTGGCTGTGTGAGTCTGAAGAGGGATTTACGGACTAGTATCAGACTTTTGGGCTTGATTTGGAATGGGCTGGGATGTTTCCTCACTATACAATTGCTCTTTGATATGAAGCTCTCATATATGAGGTCTCTGGATCTGTTTCTCTAGTCATCCTAACACAGTTTCAGACTACACAAAACAACAAACAAACAATCAAATGAAAGTAGAACAAAAGACATGTGCTTCAGAGAGATATCATGGAAATTAGGGTGTGAAGAAATAAAGAGCAAACTAACGTCTGTCCCCTCAATTAACATTAAATTTCAATTTTCCTATCAATTGTGAAAAACGTAAAAATACAATAAATGTACCTGTTTTTTTTCTTTTAAAAGCATATTTAAAATTAAGTAAACAAACCTACATCTTGCACATGTGAAGCTCTGAAAAGGCATTTCTTGGGGACTGAAGGGAGGAGAGAAGCGCATAAGGAAGGAGGAGTTATTTACTCATGAGCTGATCAGTAACTGGCATTATTTTTAAATTATGGACACTGTCTTATAATGAATTCAAAGGGAGCTCATTATACCAAAACTCACATGCCACATAGACCTAATAGCCACCTGCCTGGACTATTAGAAGCACACCTGCCTGAAATTCCCATCTGGTATCATTGTTTTAGATTGATGTATTGAATTGCTATGTTATTAATCGCCTTGGGACTCAGAATATAGTCGATGTAGTATCATCACCAGAGACTACTGGAAATGCAGAATCTTAGGCCCCTCTCAGACATGCTGAGTCAGAATTCTCATTTTAATAAGATTCACCTCGGAATTACATGGACATTGACTTGTGAGAAGTACGGGTCCACTTGGTAAGTTCACCTGCAGGGCAAAGAATTGCTACTTTGGAAACCCTTTATAGGATCACTGTGAGCTGGAACTGACTGCATGACAGTGAATTGGATCTTGGGTTGTTGTCTGTAATACCTTAAAACATTTGCACAGAATCCGGAGAAGTGCACATTCTGGAAGAACATGCAAACACACAAACAAATGAAACCGCCACTACTTATCTACCAGAAGTAAAAGAAAACGTACTTCTTGGGACACAACTGAAAGATTGGGCCTGTGTCTATGTCAGGAGATGGAGGGTGGGAGGAACCAGGAAGTGAAAGCACCACAGACTTCTCAAGTTTAAATGAAGTAGAACAGGAGGGAATAAAAAGGAACAAAAAGGGGAAAGAAACATTATTTTCTGATGTTCTTTATGAATGTCCCTGGGTTATGTGAGATTTCCCAACAGAATTGGCTTGGGGTACCGTTTTACCATCAATCAATCCTTCCCTGTCTTGCCCATACATTGTGCAGAAGGTTAACAGGCATAAATAGTGCTGGTTTGGAAGTCCTCTGGTCCTCTCTATGCTATTAACTCACCCAGTGCTCTCTCAAGGGGTATTTACTTATTATCTCACCTATAGAGAGGTGGGGGCTACAAGCACTTTACACTCAATGGTTTCTACCCCCAGTATTCCATGGCACTAAGTGGCATCTTATGAACACATGCCAAATCGTTTTAGAATCACAAACACTTGAATGAGTTACACTGGAATACATTATAAGCTAGTGATATTTCCAAGTATATTTGTGGTCAATGCAGAGATTAACCTGGTTCAGTTAAATCCAGAGTCAGAGTACCCAACAAACAAGATAAACTTGAGTTTACTGGTGCTTATTTACTCACCTGTTGTGCTTATTGGGTAATCTGACACTAGTTAAACCCTAAAGCCTCTGCTGCTTCTGCCAATACTTGCCCATGAAGAGAGGAGAAAACAGGAGGGAGGTGGCCACACAAGATTGTTAATCATATCATTGTGAATGAGGGCAGTGCAGAGTGGGGATCCAGAGCCCATCTGTAGGCAACTGGACATCCCCTTACAGAAGGGTCTCCGGAGGAGATGAGCCAGTGAGGGTGCAGTATAGCAGTGATGAAACACAACGTTCCTCTAGTTCCTAAATGCTTCCTCCCCTCTCCCCCCATCATGACCCCAATTCTACCTTACAAATCTGGCTAGACCAGAGGATGTACACTGGTACAGATAAGAACTGGAAACACAGGGAATCCAAGGTGGATGATCCATTCAGGATCATCCAGGAGAGTGGAGGGAGGGTGGGGTGGAATGGGGGAACTGATTACAAGGATCTACATATAACCTCCTCCCTGGGGGATGGACAACAGAAAAGTGGGTGAAGGGAGATGTCAGACAGTGTAAGATATGACAAAATAATAACTTATAAATTATCAAGGGTTCTGAGGGAGGGGGGAATGGGGAAGGAGGGGGAAAATGAGGAGCTGATGCCAGGGGCTTAAGTAGAGAGCAAATGTTTAGAGGATGATGAAGACAACAAATGTACAAATGTGCTTTACATAATTGGTATATGTATGGATTGTGATAAGAGTTGTATGAGCCCTCCAATAAAATGATTTTTTAAAAGATTATTAATTTGAGGTGTCGCTAAATTGGTTCCCACCCACAGAGACACTACACACAGCAGAGCAAAACATGGCCCCGTGCTATACCATCCTGAAAACCATGGTGTGCTAGGGCCATTCTTCCAGCCATCAGGCCAATTCTTCTCCTTGAAGATATTCTTAATGTTTGCTTAGCCTCTACTTTTCAAGCATGGCGTCCTTGTCCAGAGGCCTGTCCCTCCTCATAGCATGTTCACTTAGGTAAGACAACAAAGCCATGGCTTGCTATCCTTGCTGCAAAGAAGCATTATGGCTGTACTTCTTCCACACAGGTTTATTCATTATTTCTGGAAATCCGTGATATTAAATATTCTTTGCCAACACCATAATTCATCCTCCCACTTCTGAATGCCTAGGATGGCTAGAAATATCAGGACTCAGGCCAAATCCACCTCAGATGAAAACTTTGCTCTGTAGCACTTTAAAGAGAACCTTTGCAGCAGATAAGACATTGCTGGATTTTTTTCTTTACTGCTGCTTCCAGGGACATTTATTTTGGACTCAAGTAAAATAAGGTACTTGGCGCATCAATCTCTTAGCCATTTATAATGTTACTTATTTATCCTGTTTTGAGAATCTCCGTTTTCTTATATTATGCTGTAATTTATATCGAAGGCTGCAGCTCTGAATTCCATCAGGAAGTGCTCTGGGTCCTCTTTGCCTTAGGAATTACTACCCATATGATAATCCACACAAACTCTCCTTGGAGAAGTCATTTTGGCTTATCTCCATGGGTCTTCCAATTTCCTGTTCTTACTTTAGCTTCTAGAAATCTCGTGTCTTTTTGCATTCTTTCAACACTGCCAAACCCTCATCAATGTATTTCTTAAAGCCCCCACCGAAAATTCTCCTTTTACTCCCTTATAACTGGCAGATGCTTCAAGCTCCTGATCCACATTTTGGCACTGGGTGAACCAGCTACTGGAATGTCATAGGCTATGCCGTCTTTTTCCTTGCTGTTCAGCTCAATTCTACAATAGCTAACAGCTGGGTGGCGGAGGTCCTGCTGGTCTGCGAACAGGTCTGGAAGTCGGTAACTTTGAGCTCCAAGTGGCAGTTTGTTCTAAAGATGTGAGCTGCTCTTCAAAAGCACTCATCTCCGCATTCAAGCAAGTCTGAAGTCACCGTGCTAACGTGCTAACAGAGGAATCTCTCTTGCAGCTGAGCTTGTGGCATTTGCCAATGGTTCTAATGGAGTGTTGCTGTGCCACAAAACCTAATGAAAGGCCAAGGGCAAGAGGCCCAGCTTGCCCTTCAGTCAGAATGACTTTGACTGCCCCGAGCCCAGTAGGCAGCAAAAAGAAGATTTCAAGGGCAATTTCATCACCTTTCAAACCTGTGATTTCATATTAGAGGCTCAGTCTGTCAGCCTCCTTGTGTCGACAATTCTCCCTGGGAAGGTTAATGTCACTCCTAAGCTTAATAATGGCCCCAGAGTTCGGCGTGTACTGTAAACATCCTGAATGTGATGAATAAGGAAAAATAAACAAGGATGATAAAGGCAAACTCTGCCTGAACACCTTTACAGCTAATATTGGGAAGGGAATACGGTTAATAAGAGAAGGGAAAATCTTAAGCTCAGACTGTATTCCGAGGGTCAGGTTTGTGTGTGAAAAGGAAAGCGTGTAATCAAAGAACCAGTTTGAAAGAACCTTCCCAGTCCAATGCTTTCTAACATATAATGCAACATAATAATTGCCAATATGTGTGTGTAATGAAATTTATTAAATTAACCCAAAGTCCCAACATTCTCTTCTGCAAAATGAGAATAATATCATCCTCATGGATGATGCCCAAATATCACTGTTGGTTCCCGAAATTTTTCATATTAAAATGTTGAAATGAATTATAATCACTATAGATCCATCTTTAAGGTGTTGAATGGTCAGTCAGTAATGACATTTCTCTGAGGACTAAGGTGTGCCTGACTCGAGTCATGCTATGTCCAATTGCCGCACAGGCATGTGAAAGTCTGACATTGACTAAGGAAGACCAAAGAAGAACCAGTACATTTGAGCTATGGTTTTGGCAAAGAATACTGAACAGACCCTGGACTACTAAAGAATAAACAAACCCATCTGGAAAGAAGTACAGCTAGAATGGCCTTAGGGAGGACGGTGAGACATCATCACATGTACTTTGGGCATGCTATAGCATCAGGAGGGACACGTCTCTGAAAAAGGACATCCTGCTTGGGAGAGGGGCAGTGAAAAGGTGAAAGACCTTCCACAAAATGGATTGACACTGTCCTGCTACAATGGGTTCAAACCTAACAATTGTGAAGATGGTGCAGGACTGGCCAATGTTTCAGACGATTGTACACAGGATAACTGAGTCAGAACTGCCTTTCAGGCAGCATGGCAAAATATAATTATTCACTATTCCAAGATATCATGATTTGCATTGCTCACATACAGTAGGCTGCAGTCTGACTGTATTAAAGTCGCCTCGGTAGCTTTTATTAAACTGTCCTATTCCCAGCCCTGTCCTAGGCCAATTAAACCAGAACAACCCAGTGATACATCTACCGCCCACAAAACCCCCAAACCACACCCTTTACCTTCAATTTGATTCCTACTCATAACAACCATGCTGGACAGAATAGAGTCTCCTACAGAATATCCAAGACTGCAAATATTGACAGACTCAGGACATGAGCCCATCCTCCCTCCTCCAGAAGTCTCACCAGCCCCCCTCCTCCAGAGCATCCTGACTGTACTTCTTCAAAGAGAGATGTTTGTTCTTTTGGCAGTTTAGGGTACTACTAATATTCTTTGCTGGTACCATAATTGAAAAACATCCGTTTGTCTGCAGTCTTCTTTATTCAATGTCCAACTTTCACATGCTTATGAGGCCATTGAAAATCCCATGTTTGGGTGAAATGCTCGTTAGTCTCCAAAGTAACATCCTTCTTTTTCAACACTTTAGAGAGGTCTTGTGCAGCAGATTTACCAAGAAAATGTGTCTTTTGATCTCTTGTTTGCTGCTCCAATGAGCATCGATTGTGGATCCAAGCAAGACAAAATCCTTGACAACTACCATCTGTTTTCCATTGACCATGATGTGAACCATTGGTCCAGTTGACAGGCTTTTGGTCATCTGTGCATTGAGCTGTAGTCCACACTGAAGACCGCAAACCTTGATCTTCATCAGCAAGTGCTTCAGGCCCTCGCTTTCTGCAAGATTGTGTCATTTGCAGAACAAAGGTTGGTGATAATTTTTCCCTGAGTCCTGATGCCACTTTCTTCTTCGTATAATCCAAATTCTCTGATTATTTTCTCAGCATACAGATTGGTGAGAAGGTACACCCAACACACACCTTTCCTAATTTTAATCCATGCAGTATTCCCTTGTTCCGTTCAAATGAGTACCTCTTGATCCACGTACAAGTTCTGCATGAGCACAGAAAGTATTTTGGAATTCCCATTCTTCTCAAGGCCATCCATAGTTTATTATGATCCACACAGTCCAATGTCATGGCACAGCCAATAACCCACAAGGAAACATCTTTCCTGCATTCTCTGCTTTAATTGAACACCCATCTAACATCCTTGTTTCACATCCTCTTCTGAGTGAGACCTTAACCTCTCACAGTTTCCTGTCAATTGCAGTCATTGTTGAATGATCTTCAGCAAAATTTTATTTGCAAGTGATATCAATGATACTGTTCTATATTTTCAGCATGCTGTGTGGGCACCTTTCTTTGGAATTAGTATAAATATGGACATCTTCCAGTCAATTAATCAAGTAACTGTCTTCCACATTTCCTGCCATAGTAAAGTAAATGCTTCCAGTGCTTCATCAGCTTGCTGAAACATTTCCATTGGTGCTGCGTCAGTGCCTGGAGCCTTGTTTTTGGTTAATGCTTTCAGTACAGCTTGAACTTCCTTCAGAAGCATCATTTCTTGTTCATATGCTACCCAAACTTGTGGGATGTCTGGACTCGTTCTTTTTGGTACAGGGACTCTTTGTATTCTTTCCATCTTTTTTGTTCAGCGTCCTGAATTGTTCAATATTTGCCTATAGAATCTTTCAAATTTCAACCCTTGGCTTGAATTTTTGTCTTAAGTTATTTCAATGTAAAACACTGTGTTATTCCTTTTGGGCTTTCTAACTCTAGATCTTTGCATATTGCATGGTCTGTGTGAGTTGCCCTTGGAAATTTTCTGTTCAGCTCTTTGACTTTATCACTTCTTCCATTGGCCTTAGCTACTCCATGATTAAGAGCAAAGTCAGAGTCTTCTCACATCCACTTTTATCTTTTCTTTCTTTCTTGTCATTGCAATAACCTTTTGCTATCTTGATAAATGATATTCTTGATATCATCCCACAGTTCATCAGGTCTCATGTCTTTCATGTTAGTTGCAGCAAATCTGTTCCTGAAACAGTTTTGAAATTCAGGTGGGATAAACTCAAGGTGGAATTTTGGCTCTCTTGGACTTGTTTTCATTTTCTCCAATTTCAACCTGCGCTTACATGTGAGCAATTGATAGTCAGTTCCACAGTCAATCCCTAGCCTGGTGGTAGCTGTTGATATTGAACTTCTCCATTGTGTCTTCCCACAGTAGTCAATTTGATTTATGTGTATTCCATTTGAAAGAGTCCATTCGTATAAGGTCTGTGTGTGTGTGTGTGTGTGTGTGTAATTATGTGAATATAAAGAACATTGGAAAGGGAAGGAAAATCGTGTAACCATTTAAGGGAATTTGGATTAAATTTTGGGTGATAAAAATGTTTAAGAATTAGGCACAGGAGGGGAAGAAGTGGGAAGGGAGTGGGAGAAGAAAATGAGGAGCTGATCCCAGGAACCCAAGAGGAAAGCAAGTTTGGAGAATGATGAGGGCAACAAATATATAAGTGTGCTTTATACAATTGATGTATGTGTGGATTGTGATAAGAGTTCTATGAGCCCCAATAAAAATTATTTTTTAAAAAGAATTAGGCATAGGTGACTGTCACACAATTTTGGAAATGTACAAATGTCATATAATTGTTAACTGAAAAAGAATAGATTTACATTATATGAATTTTACCTCAAACCAAACAACAGAACAACAAATTTCAGATCTTTTTTTCAAAATTTGAATCAAACCAGAGTCCCATCCAGATGCTGCAAGCTCCGTCCTCATTCCATAAACCAAAACATGTTTTTTTCACCTTGAAGCAACACACAGCACAATGGAAGGAAGAGGGAGAAACTTGAAATTCTTGCATGTTGTCTGGCCTGGGAGAATCTATTCACTTCTCCTTATCCCATTTTTCTCCTCTAAAGGTGAAAATAATCCCTATCTTGTGAGGTACAAAAATCAATTTGATTACTTAATTCAGGCAAAGGTACAAGGTTAACCTAAAATAAATGCAAGCATTAGGGCTGACAGATAAGAACAGATAGCAGAAAACAGGAGGTGTCTAGAGACAAGTCAGCTCATTTCATAATACTGCCAATAAGGACTTCATCAAACAGATATATGAAATCAGTGTGTCCAAAAGTTTGCCCCAAGGAACTCAATCTTCCCAAAGGAATTTCTCAAAAAAAAATTTTTTAAAGAATTCTGTATTTCAGTGATTTTCAGAAACATTATATAGTAGACACTTATCAAAATGATTCACAATGCACTAGTACATAAATCTTTCGGTAGAAATATCTCTCAATTCTTGGACCCAAACTTCTTAACATTGTATCAAAAATTAAGTTTTAAAATTTCTAATTTAAGCTAATATTAACATTGTATCTTTCATTCCTTCAGCCTGTGGAAGTGTTATCTTTGTGCCTTGGCTTCCATCCAACAGAAATCAGTGGATTCAGCTTAAAGGCCCTCTAGGGCCACCCATCCACCCACATGTGCACGCACACGTACTCACACACACGCACCCACACCCTATGAAGTGATTCCTCACCTTATCATTTTTCTCACTCTTCATTTAATCTCTTAGGATGCTTTCATTTGAACTATTGCCTTTTCAATTTCTTGCATTTTCACTCAAACTTCACATTTAAAACACCTTCTCAAGGACGTTTGAAACATTCCAACATCTAACACTTTATAATACTTGAAACACTTTTTTCTTCCTATGAGTTCATTTTACTTTACTAACACCAGAGGACAGAGCTTTGCCTTTGCATTTGAGGAGGCTTCTTTCAAGATGTGTTGACATGTCAGTGATGGTCTAGCAACTCTATCACAGATTTGTAGTTGTTAAAGTGCTGCTTTTCTAAAATTGTATTCAGCAGGTGAAAAATCAATCCAGAGAGTTCTATAGTTCAGCCCTCACATCTGTGCACCAATATCAGTTTCACTGTCAGGACTGAAGTCACTGACCCGTGTTTAACCAGCATCTACCATTTCCCTACTAGAGTGGGACATGATGGTGCTACTTTACTATCCAGAGCCATGCACTTGATATGTGCTGGGAGCAGCATTGTTCCACCATTGTATACTATGCTCCTACTCACCTCTGCTGCTATTTATTATTTGAAGAGTAAAAATAGCAACATCGTGCAAACTAAAGTGAATTTATGTAATAATAATGCTACACATGCATTTTGAAACATTTGTGTTTATCCTGGAAATTCAGATAAACACTTCAGAACCAGTAATAAAGAATGGAGCTAAGGATGATCCTGATGAATAATCCTGGTGGTAGAGTCTTTGCAATAAATGTGGATTGCCGGGTTTTCTCTCCTCTCTGAATTTACACCTTGTAAGATCTCCTCACATTTACCATCGCTCTTTTTTGGAGGCCCAAACAACATTGTGCCCTCAATTTGGAGAACTGTACTTGGGGGGGGGGGGGAATATGAAGCAAAATCTTCAAATATTTACATATTGCTAAATATTCAAACTAGATCACTCAGTATTTTCCAAACTGGTAGTATAATAAAAGATATATTCTGAAAAGATGTTCTGAGGTTAGGTAGCCTGGTACAGTTCAGGTTTAGAAAAAATGGGTTAAATGAAGCTAAATAGATACCTTTATTTTATAACTCCTAAAATTATTAAGTATGAGAATATTCAATATGATCCCCCAGAGGCACATATAGTACACATTGTTTTCCAAATTTTTGAACATGCAACCCTCATTATCTTGTACGATGTAGAACACAAACATATCACATATGAAAGAAATGTGTGCGTGTGTGTCTATGAGGGTTACTTCATGGAAAAATGACCCAATGTAGGAACAAGGCCCTTGAGAAACTCTTTAAATGAGTCAAACCTGTATAATAATCTGTCCAGATAATGCCTAGAAATGAGAACTCTTTATGAAGCTATGCTTATTCCAAAATAAAGCTAATAGCTAAATATAACAGTAAAGCTTTGGGGTAATGTTTACAGTAAAGCTTGATATATTCAGGCCACGTTCTTTGTAACGTATTGGTCTTTATTGAATAATGAGCTCGGTGACCTGAGCACAGCCTTCCTCTGTGAATATTCTAGTGGTGTCTACTTTTTAAGTACAGAAAATTCAAACTAATCCACGCATTTTATTGTATACCAACATTTTGCTCGGGTGTTTTTCTTTTATATCATTCTGTTCCTTTGTCCTCTCCTTCACCCAGGTTGATATACATCTGTCCATAGTAGTTTATCATGTGTTTTCCTTTCACCCTTGGTAACCATCAAAGAATGTTTCTGTGGTTGTGAAAATTTTTTCTTGACATTTTATACTGGACCAAAAACCAAACTCACTGCCATAGCCGCAATTCTACCTCATAGAGACCCTGTCGGACAGATTAGAACTGCGCTGGTGAATTTATGAGACAGGAATTTATGAGTCACTTGGAGAGGCTGGTGGTTTGGAACTGCTGACCATGCAGTTAACAGCCCTACTTGTAACCACGATGCCACCAGGGCTCCTTTATAATAGAGATCCATAATATTTCTTTTTTTGTGACTATTTCACTCCACATAAAAATCTCCAGGTTCTTCCATATCATGAGGTGCTTTGCAAACCCATTGTTATTAACGTTGCATAGCATGTCCTGTGTGTGTTCCTGTGTCTCTACTCTTCCTTAGAGAGGCTTTTAGACTGTCTAGCAACGTGCTGTTGTGGGTATTGCTGAGATGACGACATAGGTGAGTAGGCATTTCTCTCGCTTCCGGCCCCGGGTCTTATTTCTCTAGGATATACACCAAGTGTTAGGACTTTTGACTCATTTCATCTCCTAGTTCCAAATATTTTAGAAAGCTTTGTACCATTCTCCCCAGTAGTAGGAACATTTCACAGTCACACCAGCCAAGTATAAGTACCCCGGTCTCTCCACACTCTCACCAGTATTTGTTGTTTCTAATATTTTTAAACTTTGCTTTAATACCAGACTGAGATAACAACCTTTTTTTCTTTTCACCTCCTGAGCATTTCTTTAAATGTTTGTTGAGTGCCTAAATCATTAGTGAAGGGTCTGTTCATGACTTCTGCTCATTTCTATTAGATTCTTTGGCTTTTTGTTACAGAGGCAATGAGATTTTTTTTTTAATGTACACTAAGTCTGTATGAATGGACTACTAGATTTATCATCTAGCCTTTCAAACTTTAAAAGGACAGGGAACATAAATATTTTAAATACTCAATATTAAAGTTAGAAACATATTATTTATAAAAGAATACATATAAAACATGGTTTTCTATATAAGTTTAAACACAATATAGTCTTCAAGATATAATACTGGGTCTTAAAATTTGGGGTCGTTACCATTCTTGGCCCTTGGTAAAAATACTCCTTGTCCTTGTTAAAATGGTTAATTCAGCAACAGATAACATCACTGCTGACTAAATTCTATGTTGCTGAAATTGTCTCTGTTCATTTTCTTGTTGATACTTCTTGGTCAACCTCCTGGGGCATTTCCACATCAAAAAAAAGTTGCTGTAAACGTCTCACGGCGAGTCTTCGATTCCTAGGGCTGCCATTACGAAACAGCAGCATGGCTTTAAAAACCGAAATTCATTTTCTCACAGTTTTGTGAGGTTACTGTGGTTGTCTGTTGCCTGGTCTTCTCCAACCCAGGGAAGCATCATGTACAACAGATCAAAACATTGTCAAGTCCTAAGCCTGACTCACTACCGCAGAGTCAGTTCTGACTCAAAGTGACCCTCTAATACAGGGCATAATTATGCCTGTAGGTTTCCAAGACTGTAAATCTTTACAGGAGTAAAAAGCTTTGCGTTGTCCCCACAGTGTAGCTGGTGTACGCCTTGCAGTTAGAAGGCTAATGCGTTATAACTATCCCATTGGGGTAGAAAATGAGCAAGACAGAAAGTACTGAGGGAAGATGTTAAAGATGCACTGAAAGCATTGATCAAACACAAGCCTCCAGGCATTGATGGAATATGGAATATCAATTGAAATGCTCCACCAAACTTATGAAACACTGGAACACTCACTCATCCATGCCAGAAAATTTGGAAGAGAGATTCCTGACCCACTGACTGGAAAAGATTCATATTTGCACTCAATTCACAGAAAAATGACCCAACAGAATGCTCAAATTATAGAATACCATTAATATCACA
The DNA here is from genome assembly GCF_050624435.1 of Tenrec ecaudatus. NCBI lineage: Eukaryota > Metazoa > Chordata > Mammalia > Afrosoricida > Tenrecidae > Tenrec > Tenrec ecaudatus. The sequence continues at coordinate 23,517,085 of NC_134539.1, read as the reverse complement.
TGCAAGTAAAAGCTCCCTGAAGATCATGCAACAATGTTTGGAACAGTACTTTGACAGGAAACTTCTAAAGATTTAGTCAGAATCAGAAGGAGATGTGGACCAAGGGATCTTATTCTTGATGCCAGATGGATGGATCTTAATTGAAAGCAGAGAATACCAAAGAAATATTTACTTGTGTTTTTTTTCATTATGTGAAGGCATTTGACTGCATGGATTGAAACAAATTATGGATACCTTTGAGGAGATTAGCAATTCCAGAACAATTCATTATACTCATGTGGAACTTGTAGATGGATCAAGAGGCTGTTGTGTAAACGGAGCCAGGGAATACTGCATGGTTTACAATTTGGAAACAAGGAAGGGATCCAAGGTGCCTATAAAGGGACCATGAAACGAAGGAGAGAAGTTTCAGCAACCTGAATTCTGGACCTCCCGTGAAGAATGAATACTTCTGCTAATTACATTTCAGCATCTCAGAGGGAAGACCAACACAAAGATACTTCAAAAAGCTGCAGACGCTGTGCTGCTTGGCAGGATGTGGGGCAGTGGGGTGGAGAGGACAATGCTCTCCCAGGCTCTCCTGAATTCAGTGGTGATCTGGCCAGCCCCCTCCTGAGGAGGACACTAACAAGTCTCCCTCCACATAACTGAGGGAAAATTGAAACCAAACTTAGGTGGGAAGATTCAGTCTTTGGTGACCTGGGGTTAGAGGGTCCAGACCTGCTCAGTGCATTCTAGTTGGATAGTAGAGATTTTGTTGGGCCATGAACTGATTCCAATAGCCCCGCTAGAACTCTTGGCGATTGGATTGTAAGGGAACTGCCCTAGAGTGCTGGGGTGGGGGGGGCGGGGGAGGACACGAACTGGCCCTGAGGAGGCGCAGAAGCAGGTGGGCCTGTGTTAGGAGAGAAAATCATAGCTCCAGAGTTTCAGTGTTTCTCAGAGGGTCCGGAACTGAAAGTGCTTCATCTGCCTGCTTGTCAGCCCGTGACCAGAGAGAATCTGGGGCCTCCTGTGCCATACTCCGTTACCAAAAATAGCTCCAGTGGGCACGCAGGTGGTGTTTATGATTGTCTCTTCTTTTCCTCACCCTGTTAGGTATGTTGATTTTTGCCTGGAACACCCTGGAGACTTGAGAGCCCGCCTCAAAACTGGGATTTCAATGGACGTAGTATTTAAGTGTTTTATGCCTTTCGCTCCTGCTGGGAATAAGCAAGTGCTGAACCGCTTAACCATCTTTGATTGTGTAGGTTCTGCATTAAGAACATGGGGATTGCTTTGGGCTTAGAAACAAATATATATTTAAAACAGCACTATGTCTCAAAAGCAACAGACCATTTCTGGGCACATCCAGAAAAAAAAAAAGAAAAACACTCTGATAGATGGGTTTTTGTGCCAACTTGGCCTCCATAGGAACATGTGGGTGGAGTTTAATCAGGTTGGCGGCTTGATTGAGGGCAACCAAGATAAGTACTTTCCCCAGCTGACATCCGCTCTCTCTTCCTCCCTGGTGATCAGACCAGCATGCGGCTGCTTGAGCTGGTTCTTTGCCTCAACCATGTGCTGCACTACCTGTGGAACAAACCAACCTGTGGACTGTCTTGCTAGAGTTGGAGGCTTCTTCTAGACCTGCTTCACCATGCTCAAGGAAGGTGGGCCCTGTCGCCATCCATTGTTTGAGTTCGAGATCCCATCCCACTGGGGCCTACTCAGCTAAGCTCCCCTCCTACTGACAGTGGCTGTCCCACCCTGCTACCTGCTCCCTGTGGGCTGACTGCTTGTCTTGCCTAAGAGAAGACACCACTGTCTGCTTCCTTGACCTTGGACTGGCCACCAGCATGAGTTGAAGGATGTTCTGTTTATTAACCGTTCCATAAAAGTGAGTTGAACTGAGCTCTGCACTGCTGTGTAGACTAATTAGCTGTTATTACAATCCTTCTCATTGCATAAACCTAACCATATATACAATCAACAGTTTCCTGGTTTTGTTTCTCTAGAGAACCCTGCCTAACACACCACTCAATTCACTGGGATAAATATAGAAGTGACCTCAGAAGCAGCCTTGGAGGAGGATAAAACTTTGTGTCTTCCTTTGAGGGAGATTAGGACAATGACCTCCTGCAACATTAGTGAGTGGAGGAAAAATTTTATAGAAAAAAATAGAAGAGACTATGCAGGAACTCGGTAAGTCTCTACAAGAATCACCTGTCCAAATAAACAAAAACCTAGAAATAATTCAACAGCCTCAAATAGAAATTAAAATGTCAAGCACTAAAGAATTAGAACTGGATAAAACTTCAAAAGAATAAAACAGAAGGACTGAAACAATGGAATCAAGAATTAATGATCTCGAAGACAAATCCCTAGAGACCAAAATACAAGAAGATAAAGTTATTAAAAAGTTCAAAAAATGAAAATAAAACCTAAAATTTATATGGGACCCTACCAAAGGGGGCATCTAACATTTGCTAAATATCCCAGAAAAGAGAGAAGAAGCATTAACTACAGAGAAAACAGTTGAAGAAGTATTAATGGAGAATTTAACTAAAAGTATGACGTAAAATAAGTATTCAAGAAGCCCAGAACACTCTAAAAAGATTTGATCCCAAAAGAAAGTAATAATGGCACACAATATTTAAACTTTCTAACTGTTTTTTAAAAAAATGAAAGATAGAATTCTGAGAACTGCCTACTAAAAAATGTTCAGCCCCCAAAAGTCAAATGCCTGGAAATTGAATGACACTTTACTTAAAAACCACTGGGTAATTGAAGAAATAAAGAACACAATTTTAAAAGTTTCTTGAAACAGATGAAAATGAAATAAAACATATAAAAGGCTCTGAGATACAGAAAAAGCAGTACTCAGAGGGCAGTTTATAGCAATAAATGTACACAACAAAAAAGAAAAAAGGATTTTAATAAATGCCTTAACGCAGCAACTTTAACAACTGAAAACAGAGTAGGAAACAAATCCTCAGGAACTTAGAGAAAAGTCATAAAGAATAGAGCGGAAATAAAGTAATCAGAATTTTTTAATATAGAAAATCCAAAAAGAACTTGTTTCTTTGAAAAAATTAGCAAAATTGATTGGATATTCCTTTTATAAAAGGGTAGTGAGGAGGAGACAAGTCAGTCAGGGTGCAGTGTAGCATTGATGAAACACACAAATGCTTCCAGGCCCCATCCCAATTCTACCTTACATATCTGGCTGGACCAGAGGATGTGCACTGGTGCAAATAGGAACTGGAAACACAGGGAATCCAGGACAGATGATCCCTTCAGGACCAGTGCTGAGAGTGGTGATACCTGAGGGTGGAGGGAAAGTGGGGTAGAAAGGGGGAACCAATTACAAGAATCTACATATAACTCCCTCCCTGGGGAATGGACAACAGAAAAGTGGGTGAAGGGAGACATCGGGCAGTGTAAGATATGACAAAGGGAAATGGAGGAAGGAGCTGTGAGTCAAGGGGCATTTATGGAGGTCTAGACAAAGACATGTACATGCAAATATATATATGAGGATGGGGAAATAGATCTATGTGTCTATATTTATAGGTTTAGTATTAAGGTGGCGGAAGGACCTTGGGCCTCTACTTAAGCACTCCCTCAATGCATGAATAATTTCTTTTATTAAATTTGCACTCTATGATGCTCACTCTCCCGACTCACCTACTGAAGCCAAAGTGGGTAAACAAGTAAATGTAGTGAAGAAAGCTGATGGTGCCTGGCTGTCAAAAGAGATAGTGACTGGGGTCTTAAAGGTTTGAAGATAAACAAGCGGCCATCTAGCTCAGAAGCAACAAAGCCCACATGGAAGAACACACCAACCTGTGTGATCACATGGTCCCGAAGGGATCAGTTATCAGGCATCAAAGAACAAAAAATCATATCATTGGCTGCACACCTCCATGATATGATCGCTGAAGACAAACGGGTGCATAAGCAAATGTGGCAAAGAAAGCTGATGCTGCCTGGCTATCGAAAGAGATAGTGTCTGGGGTCTTAAAGGCTTGAAGGTAAACAAGCGGCCATCCAGCTCAGAAGCAATAAAGCCCACATGGAAGAAGCACACCAGCCGGTGCGATCACGAGGTGCCAAAGGGACCAGGTATAAGGCATCATGCTAAAATATATATATATATATATGTGTGTGTGTGTGTGTGTGTGTGTGTGTATATGTATGTGTGCATATATACATATGTATACATATATATACATATGTGTATATATGTATATATATGTATGTGTGTATATATACATATGTGTATATATACATATGTGTATATATGTGTATATATGTGTATATATGTGTATGCATATATATACGTGTGTGTATGTACCATAGTGTGTGTGTATGTATGTGTGTGTGTGTGTGTATATATATATATATATATATATACCATAGTGAATGAAAGGGGAAGTGCAGAGTGGAGACCCGTGGCCCAAGTGTCGACCACTGGAGATCCCCTCACAGAGGGGTTTAGGAGAGGAGACGGGTCAGTCAGGGTGCGATGTAGTACCGATGAAGACCATAGCTTTCCCCCAGATCCTGGATGCTTCCTCCCCCCAACTACCATGATCTGAATTCTACCTTGCAGGACTGGATAGGGCAGAGATTGTACACTGGTGCATATGGGAGCTGGAGGCACAGGGAATCCAGGGTGGACGATACCTTCAGGACCAGGGGTGTGAGGGGCGAGGCTGGGAGAGTGGAGGGTGAGTGGGTTGGAAAGGGAGAACTGATTAAAAGGATCCACATGTGACCTCCTCCCTGGGAGATGGACGGTAGAGAAGGTGGGGAAGGGAGACTCCGGATAGGGCAAGATATGACAAAATAACAATCTGTGGATTATCAAGGGCTCATGAGGGAGGGGGAAGCGGGGAGGGAAGGGGAAAAAAAAGAGGACCTGATGCAAAGGGCTTAAGTGGAGAGCAAATGCTTTGAGAGTGATTAGGGCAAAGAATGTACAGATGACCTTTATACAATTGATGTATGTATATGCATGGATTGTGATAAGAGTTGTATGAGCCCCTAATAAAATATTTAAAATAAAATAATAATAATTTATAAATTATCAAGGGTTCATGAGGGAGGGGGGAATGAGGAAGGAGGGGACTAAAATGAGGAGCTGATACCAAGGGCTCAAGTTAAAAGTAAATGTTTTGAGAATGATGAGGGCAACAAATGTACAAATGTGCTTGACACAATGGATGTATATATGGATTGTGAATGAGTTGTATGAGCCCCAATAAAATGATTTAAATTAAGAAAAGAAAAAATTAGCAAAATTGATAAACCACTGACAAACCTCACAAAGAAAAAGAAATAGAAAAAGCAAATATTATGGATTACAAATGAAATGGGTAGCATTATAACAGAAGCATCTTAATTTTAAAAAATCACAGAGTATTATGAAAAATTATATTCCAACAAATTTGAAAACCTAGAAGAAATGGATAAATTCCTAGAAATGAATTACCTACCTAAATAAACACAAACTAATCTAGACAACCTTAACCAGCCTATAGCAAAACAAGAAATCAAACTGACCATAAAAAAAATTACCAAGGACCATTCAATTTAACAGGTATTTTCTACCAAGCATTTAGGAAAGATTTAACACCAATATCACATGTATTTCATAGTACAAAAACAGACGATATACTACCAAACTCATTTTATAAGGAAAGTTTAATCCTTATACCTAAGCCAGGCAAACACATCCCCAGAATTGAAAATTATTATTTACCAATGTCCCTGATGAATATAGATGCCAAGATTTTGAACAAAATTCTAGACAGTAGAATTCAACAAAGAATCAAAAAAGTATATATCGTGATCAAGTGGGATTCATACCAGATATTCAAGGATAATTTAATATTGGAAAATTAATCAATATAATCCACTACATAAACAAAACAGAATTTGAAAAAATGATTATATCAAGCAATGCAGAAATGGCAATCAATATTGAAACAAATGTTGTTTGTTGAAACAAATTCAATATCCAATCTTGATAAAAACACTCAATAAAATAGGAATCAAAGGGAAATTCCTCAACACAATAAAGACCATATGTACAAAACCAATGGGCAGCATCTCACTTAATGGAGAGAAATTGAAAACAATCCCCCTTCAAAGAGGGATCAGGCAGGATTGCCCTTTGTCACTACTGTTATTTACTATCATTCTGAAGTATTATGGATACAGGATATCAAAACTTATTCAAGGCAACCACAATGGCACAGAAAAAAAACAGAGCTCTCTTTATTTGTAGGAGATATAATCCTACATATAGAAAACCCCAAAGATTCATTTAAAATATTGCAGGAATTAATTGAAAATTTTGTCAACTTAGCAGACTACAAGATCAACACACAGAAATCAGTTGGATTCTTGTATATTAAAGAAGATGACAATGCAAAGGAAATTAAGAGAACAGTGCAATTAAAATAATTACCCCAAAGATTAAATATCTACGAATAAATTTCACCAGAAAAACAAAGACTTGAACAACAAAAGGCTATAAAACACTTCTACAAGAAGTTAAAAGAGACAGGCAAAAATGGAAGCATGTCCATGCTCATGGAAAGTAATACTAATCGTGAAAAAAGTCAATATTACCAATAACACAATACATTCAACGCAATATCAACCCAAATCCCAGCACAACTCTTCAACGAAATGGGAAAACTAATCATCAACTTTAAAAAATAAAAGCTTCACTCCCAGATTTTAAATCTAGTACACAGTCACAGTAATCAAAAAAACAGCTTGGTATTGGTACAAAGATAAACATGCAGGTGGGAAGGAGGAGGCAGGGGATAGACAGGGGAGCAACATGGGAATCAAAATAAAGAGGAGGACATAGCGATCCTGGTGGTGTTGGAGCAACAGCAAGGGTGAGTGTGATGGTGGGAAAGGAGGAAGGTAAAAGGAAACAGGAAATATCTAGGAAGCAAAGCTATTGATAGAGACAAAAACATATGTGCACACTTATGCAATATAATAATTCATTAAAATAGAGGTATTGACATAGATACATATATTTTTATGACAATACATTGAGGAAGTATGCAGGCTTCCTCAAGTATGCAGGCCTCTGCTCAAGCCCTCTCTCAACACAAGAACACTTTGTTCTAACAACCTGGCATTCTGTGATGCTCACCCTCCCAGTACAATTGCTGAAGACAAAATGGGTGCACAAACACATATGGTGAAGAAAGCTGATGGTGCCCAGAGTGCAGAGTGGACACCCAAAGTCCATCTCTAGGTAACGGGACAACCCCTTGCAGAAGGGTCACGGGGAGAAAAACCAGTCAGCATGCAGTGTAGCAACTAGGAAACATACAACTTTCCTCTAGTTCTTAAATGCTTCCTCCCTACCCCACCCCCACTATCATGATCCCAATTCTACCTTACAAATCCAGCTAGACCAGAGGATGTACACTGGTACATATAGGAAGCAGAAACACAAGGAATCCAGGACAGATGATCCCTTCAGGACCAGTGGTGAGAGTGATACTGGAGTGATACCGGAGGGTGGAGGGAAAGTAGGGTAGAAAGCGGGGAATGATTACAAGGATCTACATAAAACCTCCTATCTGGGGAACGGACAACAGAAAAGTGGGTGAAGGAGACATCAGACAGTGTAAGACATGACAAAAAATAATAATCTATAAATTATCAGGGGTCATGAGGGAGGTGAGAGTGGGGAAGGAGGGGGGAAATGAGGAGCTGATACCAAGGGCTTAAGTGGAGAGCAAATATTTTGAGAATGATGAGGGCAACAAATGTACAAATATGCTTTATACAATGGATGTATGTATGGATTTTGATAAGAATTGTATGAGCCCCCAATAAAATTATTAAAATTAATTAATTATATGTTATCTTCTCAAAAAATATATAATGCCTGGGGTCTTCAAGGTTTGAAGTTAAACAAGCAGCCATCTAGCACAGAACCAACAACCCCACACGAAAGAAGCACACACGTCTGTCCCATCATGAGGTATCAACAAAAATCAGGTAATAGGCATCCGAAGACCCAAAACAAACAAACAAACATGTTGTTGAGAATGAGGGGGTAGGAGCAGAGACCCAAAAACCATTTGTAGACAATGGGACATCCCTTCTCAGAAGGGTCGCAAGGGATAAGACAACCAGGGAACAGTATAGCACCAATGAATCACACAATATTCCCCTAGTTCCTTGAGGCTTCTTCACCCGCCACTGTAATGACCCAATCCTGCCTTTCACAGAGGGCTGGGTCGGAGCATATGCACAGGTACAGATAAGAACTCAGGACACATGGCACCCAGGTCAGATAAAACCCTCAGGAACAGAAATGGGAATAGTGATACCAGGAGGGTAGGGAGAAGGTGTGAAGAGGAGGGGGGGAGAAACCATGAGGGAAGAGAGACAGCAGTTGGTGTAAGATATGAAAATAATAATAATTTATAATTTATCAAGGGGTCACAAGAGTGGGAAGGAGGCAGGAAGAGTAAAAAGAGGAGCTGACACCAAGGGTTCAAACAGAATGTAAATGCTTAGAAAGTAATGATGGCAACATATGTATAAATATGCTTGATTCAATTGATGTATGGATTGTTATAAGAGCTGTAAGAGCCCCCAATAAAATGATATTTAATAATAAATAATAAGGATAGACATTAATGTCAAAGAATTAGAATTGAAAGTCCAGAAATACAACTAAATACCAATAGACACCTGATCTTTGACAAAGGTCTGAAACAAATTTAGTGGGGAAGGGGTAACCTTTTCAATAAATGGTGCTGAAAATTTATCTCAACCTGCAAAATAATGAAATAAGACTCATACTTCACACCATACACCAAAGGAAGTTCAAAATGATTAAATACATATATGTAAATCCTACAACGATAAAGACCATCAACAAATAAATATGGGAAAATTTTAGGGCCCTAATTCAAGGCATAAAACACTATTAAGCATAATGAAAATTACCCACACTATTAAAGACAAAATAGAGGATTGGGTCTTCTGAAAATACTACATGTAAACACATTAAAAGACTTCACCAACAAAGTCAAAAGAGAACGCAGAGATTGAGAAAAAATATTTATCAATGATATAAATAGATAAAAGACTAATTTCAAAAACCTATAAGAACTTCATAAAACACATTTAACCTAATCAAATTAAAAGTACATATAACCTAATCAAAAAAAGGACACAAGACATGACTAGACAATGTACTAAAGATGACATATAGGCAGCCAACAAGCATATGAAAAAATTTCACATAAATTAACAATAAGAAAAATACAAATTTAAACAATAGTGAGATACCATCTCCCACTGGCACTCATGGAAAAATTTTGTAAAATACAGAAAATAATAAGCTCTGGAGAGGATGTGGAGAGTTTGGAACACTAGTCCACTGCTGGTGGGGTTATAGAGTTGTACACCCACTATGGAAATCAGTGCAGCACTAACTTAAACAAGTGTAAATAAAAATACCTTATCATCATCCAGCCTCTCTAATTGATACAGACCCTAAAATAGTAAAGGAAAAAGCACAAAGATAAATGCAAAACTATTTTATTGTATTAATTTCTGTAATAGCAAGAAGATGAGAACCACAAAAAGAAACCTCTGAGCACACAAGAATTAATAAACAAATTCTGATACATACACATAAATAGAATACTGTGCATTCTTACAAAAACAGTCTGTGAAACACTTTAAGACATGAACAAAATTATAGAATATTATGGTTAGCAAATTTAGTAAATTTCATAAATATAAATATTTTAGAACACCTTTTTTGCATATTGAAATAAATGGAAACCAAATATTTTCACAGCAACAAATAAGACTTTAGAGAATACAAGGAAAGAAAATTAAAAAAATAAATAAAGATTAATTTGGAGGCGATGGACGTGTGATGGAAGATTGGGGAAAGGAAAGAAAAATACAAAATTACAAGGATCCACATGTGACCTCCTCCCTGGGAGAGGGACAGCAGAGAAGGGGGGAAGGGAGACCCCGGGTAGGGCAAGATATGACAAAATAACGAGGTATAAATTACCAAGGGCATATGAGGGAGGGGGGAAAGGGGAAGGAAGCGGGGGAAAAAAAAAAAAGAGGACCTGATGCAAGGAGCTTAAGTGGAGAGCAAATCCCTTGAGAATGATTGGGGCAGGGAATGTATGGATGTGCTTTATACAATTGATGTATGTATATGTATGGATTGTGGTAAGAGTTGTTTGAGTCCCTAATAAAATGTAAAAGAAGAAAAGAGAAAAAAAATGATTAGGGCAAAGACTGTACAGATGTGCTTTATACAATTGATGTATGTATATGTATGAACTGTGTAAAGAATTGTATCAGCCCCAATAAATTGTTAAAATAAAAATAATAAAAAAAGAAAAATACAAAATAAAAAGACAAGTGTGCTTCATAAAATTGAATGATGGACAGTTATAAGATTTGTAAGAACCCCCTGATAAAATGATTAATAATAAAACAGAATCACACATATGGGAGTCTGATGGAATACTGTTGCCGATGTTATCTGGTGATATATCAGGGCAGTGTAAGTACGTAGAATGGTTCTCTTTATAAGTATCAGACTTCACAAACAGAAGGGAAATATCACAAATAAATAAATAACTGTTAATGTTTTAAGAGCACAAGAAGGGTCATAGCCTTAAAATTCCCCTTCAAATTCCTTACGCATCAAGGACAAGTGTCTGTAAATGGTGGAAGAGTAAAATGGAAATGGAGATGGATTCTTCTGTGACATACAGGTGCATTTTGAAAAAAAAAAATCAGGAAAGACATGCATCAAGGTGGAATCCTCTCACCATACTTACTCAATCTCTATGCTGAGCAAAGAATTAGAGGAGCTGTATTATATGAAGAAGAATGTGACTTCAAGATAGGAGAATGGTTTATTAACAACTTGCAATATGCAAATGACAAAACCTTGCTTGCTTAACGTGAGGACTTGAAGCACTTTCTGATGAAGATCGAAGGTTACAGCCGTCAGCATGGATTAAATTCAATGTAAGGAAATCAACAGCCGCACAACTGGACCATTAGGTAGCATCACGATAAACAGATAAAAAGAGTGAAGTTCTCAAGGATTTTATTTGCTTGGCTTCACAACCAATGCCCGTGGAAGCAGTCAAGAGATCAACAGGCACATTGCATTGGGTAAATCTGCTGCACAAGGCCACTTTAAAGTGTTGAAAAGCAAGTCAAGAACTACCGTATATACTCTAATATAAGCTGACCCGAGCATAACCCAAAGTACCTAATTATTACCTGGGAAACCAGAAAAACTGATTGATTCGAGTATAAGGCTAAGGTGGCAAATGCAGAAGCTATTGGTGAGTTTCAATGATCAAAACAAATGAAAATAAAATTACTAAAAATTGAGACATCAGTGGGGTAATGTATTTAAATATTTATTTTAAATAAAATACATAAATAAAAGGACAAGTCATTTAACATTAGTAAACCAGCACAATAAGTGGAAAATAGGTTCAACAAAAACAATAAGGTATCAACGATACCTTAAGAGTACTATTCCCTGAGCTAATCAGCAACCAAGATAAAATGTAGAGTTAAAATCCTTTAAAACTGGATTCCTCATCACCATCCATATCCCAATGCATAGCTTCAGCTGGTGTGAGGTCATCATAGACGCTGTCCTCACTGAGATCGCGGTCATCACCATCAATGCTGTCATTTTCATATAAAGCGCAGTCTTCACTGCCGTCCATAGCATTACTAATACTACATTTGTGGAAGGCATGTTGCACCATGTCTTCTGGAATGTCTTCCCATGCATCTCGAACCCACTTTGCTATTAACTCTATGTCAGGCTTCATGAGATTTCCTCCTTTTGTTAGTCGGGTTTGACCAGATGACATCCATTCATGCCACATGCTTTGCACTTGGTCTTTAAAAGGCTTATTCAAAGATACATCCAGAGGCTGCAATACAGATGTAAGCCCACCTGGAATAACCGTTAAAGTACCTTTACTAGATTTTGCCAATTTTTTTTTATGTCATCCGATAGGTGGGCTCTGAACACATCCCAAACAAGTAAGGATGGCTTTTTCTTTAAGGCTGCTCCTGGTCATCAGTTCCAAATTTCTTCCAACCATTTTTTTGTTCCATCTTCATCCATGCAGCCTTTAACATGTGCACGCACAGTAATTCTTTGTGGGAAATTGATCTTTTTAGGCAAGGTCTTTATTTTTAAAATAATGACAGGATGCAACTTAGTTCCATTAGCCAAACATGACAGAACAACTGTAAAGTGTTTTTTTTTTTTCATTTCCTGTGGTTTTGAGAAAAATGGTTTTTTCTCCTAAACTTGCCACAGTTCTGTTGCTTGGAAGATCAAAACTCATGACAGTTTCATCCATATTCCCAATATCTGCCAGGTCATAATTATAAATCCTTCTTTGTTTTATAATAAATGACTGGAATGACATAATTTTTCTTTAAGGTCATGTGGGAATTTCTGGGAAATCTTTGTTCTTTGTCTCAAGCATAGTAGGTCAAACCTATTCATGAAGTAAGTACACCATCCTGCTGATGCAGCAAATTTTTCAATGCCTGGTGCTTTATATTTGTCATCCTCAGCCATTTGTAGAGCATGCATGCAGATTCCCATACGTGTTACACAGCAACCATTTTGACGACACTCCATAACCCATTTATGCAATTCACTCTCTAGAGCCCCATAAAAAGACGTTAAACCATGATGAGCTTTTTTAGCTTTGGGAATCTGTTCCAAGTCAGCCTTCATTTTCCGCCACCCCCTCACTTGCTTTTCGTCAACACAGAATTCCCTACTTGCAATACTGTTATTGCTTTCTTCGGCTCTTGACACAACCTTCATTTTGAAACCAGTCTCATATGACTGGCATTTTTGTTTTGGTTCAAGAGTATTCATTTCTAAAAGGATAAAAAAAACAAGACTTTGAAAAAGAACTTTCATGGTAATGCCCCCCACAACATGTTAGCCGGGAGGAGTGGAAGCAGTCCGTGCGGGCAGGGGATGCAGGATGTGATTTAACACAGAGACCAGAGGGGAGAGCACATTTTTTGTGCTGAAAAACTTGGCTTATACACGAGTATATATGGTAAGTTGTGTCTGACCCAAACCATGGTATTTTAGTCGCTTCATACGCACATGAAAGTTGGACATTGAATAAGGAAAACTAAGGAAAACTCAATTCATTTGAATTATGGTGCTGGGGAAGAACAGCAAAAGCATCATGGTACGCCAAAGGCAAACAAATCTGTCTTGGAAAAAAGGATAGCCAGAAGGCCCCTTAGAGGCAAGGATGGCAAGACTGTCTCATGTATTCTGAAAATGTTGTCGAAGAGTTCAGCCCATGGAAAAGTACAGCTTGACTAATAGGACATTGGTCTTATGAGTAGAGACGAAGTGAAAAATAAGGCCCTCAAGATGAATTAACACAGTGGCCACAACAATGGGCTCCGACATAAGAACACTTGTGACGATGGCCCAAGACCTGGCAGTGAGGGTCACTATGGGCTGGAACCAACTTCGTGTCTGAGTCAATTTTCATGGCCCTTGTGTTAATACATTTCATTGCAGCTTTCACTCTGAAGGGTAGAAGTTGGAAGTCAGATCAATGACACTAGATGAAGGTCTATTTTTTTATCTCTTTTAGTTTCTAGTAGTTGCTGGCAATACTTCATATTCTTGGGTTTGTACATGCTTCCGCCTCTATTTTCCCAAGGCATCCTCCCCCTTTGTGTGTGTGTGTGTGTGTGTTCTATTCATCATATACACATATATATAATTACATATATAAATAACTAACTAACTGTTCTCTCCAGAAAATGTACGAAATTGTAGTTTTTCATTCTATTATTGCTAAATCTATTCCAGCCAAAGTCTAAGGATAAGGTATTAGAATTATTAATATATTGCCCTGCCACAGCTGATAACTGTACTTTTTCTTTTATTTAAAGGTTACAGTCTCTCAGAAAAGAACTTCCTGGGAAAATAGGACAGTGAACCACATGAATCTTGATTATCAATTAGCTATATAAATATAACAGAAAACACATAAGTGACTGTGCTCATAAGAAAATCAAAATGTATTTCTGTTTAGTTATACATTTCACCAACTAAATGACAGCCATCTTATTCTAAATGTGCTAACATTTAAAGTGATTTAGTATTCACTGTAATTTAACCTATTACAATATATTCATGTGACATGTGGAGACTCCGGCATGAATATGGCCATAGAAGTTCTATGTCTTTGTTTGCCAACAGTATGAACTTTCTTTCCTAATTTGAAAACTGCTGAAACAATAATTTTCATATTGAGCAGGAAGGACATAGTCATAATCCTATTTATTTGTTAGCTTTCTCTCTGCGCTATTTCTTTTTAAACTTTTCATGTGAGTTGGCTGAACATGGACAGAGCAGATCGTTGGTTTTCATTCAACAGTTTGTACACATCTGTTCCATCTCACTCATTGCATCCCCTCAATGTAACATCACTTTCTCCCTATGATGCTTGTTTCCAATACACCTTCTTTCCTAACCAATACACTTTGTCATTAGATAAATGTAGCCTGCTAGGCTTTAATGTTTAGTTTAGGCTTTAATGTTTTGTTTTGTTTCAGCTTTTTCTTACAGCTTCATTGCGGTATAATTGCCATACAATAACCTCAGAATAAAGTCTATAGTTTTAAAGTTTTGCCATATGTACATACTAGTGGAATTATCACCATAATCAAGTTATTTAGAAGTTAAACCCCTTGGAATCTCTGCCTCATGGCCCTCTCTGTTAGTCTTTTTGATAATAAGTCTCCCTTTTAACTTGCTGTACCTCAGAATCAGAGTTTTCCATTGTTGTCACCATGTACTTTCCATCTGTACCACCAACTAAGAGATATTCATCATGTTTTACATTACAATAGCCATTCTCTCTATTTGTCTTATGAATAAAATATTTAGGAATAATTTTTGACTGGTGATATTAGTATACGTATATGGCTTTTCAATTGAAAGCTTATTTTCCAGGAAGTTAAAATCACTCCCATTAGGAATATAATAAAATAAAAGTTTTCCCAGCCAAAAATAATTTCAGCTAGGCTCTCCAGCCTCAATACCCCACAATTATTCACTGTTATGACTGACTGAGTACTGTGTACAGATGAACAGACTGTGTGTACATTTTGACTGCACCTAACAAAACAAGCGTCACAAACCCATGGACTTGTGGAACATTATTGAGCAAGGATTCTTTGGAGGATTTGAAACTTGGTTGCGCATAGGCATCACCGAGGGAGCTTTAAACGTACCATTGCTGGGTCATGTCCCAGAGATTCTCACTTAATTGGCATAGAGCGAGGCCTAAGCATCAGGACTGCTAAAAGCTCCCAGGTGATTCTAATACGTAGCCAAAATTGAGAACCACTGTTCTAAACCAATTGTTTTAGAGATAAAACAATTAACCTTATCAGTAACACCTACAAATTTGATGTGAGAAATAAAACTAGAATTTGAGTCTTCATAATTTCAGTTAATACTGCTAGCTACTGGACCAAAGGTTTTTATGCTCTATTTCCCTGGGCTGTGGGGTTCTTCTGAGGTACTACAAGGTCCCTGGAGCTGGTGATGATAAGAATCTAAAGGCTGGACCCATTTTCCCCTCGGTCAGAAAACCTTTATAAATCTTTGTTATATGCTGAGGTGCTTTGTGAAATATCTTCTGTGATTGCAGAGATGGTAGGCAGGGGGTGGGGGTGGGGGCCACACACATAGGATAAAAATTTCTGCTAGGAAAAAAAATTTTTAACTATTGAAAATTATTCCTGTGAGTTGCCATCCAAGCAATTGTGATATATATCTTACAGAGTAGAACTCAGTATCTTAGAAAACAGAACTGCTCTGTTGGGTTTTCTTGGCACTAAATCTTAAGAAAACTGAACTTTCCTGCACAGGACCAAGGGGTCATTCAGGTCACCAAACTTTAAGTTAGAGGTGATGTGATATGATAACCATGTGTGCCCCACAGGGAGCTTGTGGTTGATGGCAGTGATTAGGTGCCATTCTCAAGTTTATTCCAGTCCATAGCAACACAGAATGGAACACTACCCTGTGCTACAATACCCTCCCAATCACTGTTTTGTTTGATTTCATTGTTACGTCTGTGTAAATCTATCTCATTGCATGCCACCTTCTCTTACATGGATCCTCTCCCAAGGTGTGTATATTAGGCTGGATTCTCTAGAGAAGAAAAACCAGTTAGATAGATGATATATAGATATATAGATAGATAGATAGATAGATAGATAGATAGATAGATAGATATACATTGGATTATGATACACATGATAAGCAGTTCAAAACCACCAGTAGCTCCTCAGGACAAAGACTGACTTTCTGCTCCTGTAAACATTACAGCCTCAGAAACCAATGGTGAATCAATGAGTCAGCATTGATTCAATGGCAGTGAATATGGATTATATCCAATCTGGTTCAAGTCTGCAGGTCAGATGCTAAACTGGAAGCTTTCGCTGACTTGTATTGCTGACAGAGTTGACAATCCAATAAGTAGGCAGATAAATTGGGAAGCAGCAAGACCACAAGCTGGTAGAGGCACAGGTAGATGAAACCAAGGGCAGCAGGCAATATGGCAAGGAACTGAGTGTTTCCAGAGTCAGTAAAGCAATTTGGCAAATCAATGAGGTAGGTGCAGGATTTGGAACAAGAAGATGGGAGCTAGCATTCACAGTGTCAATTTAAATAGGATTAGGCCACACCCTCAATGAAATGTCTTTCAATTGAATCAGGGGTGTGGCCCCCTACGTGGAGTGCTATCCCCTTAATCAGGACATAGCTCTGATACAGTTGAAGGGCATCATGCTTGGTCAAGTGGAGGGTAGTGAAAAGAGGGAGAAATGAGGGGGACTGAGTCAGTGGCTGCTACAATGGATTCAGGCATAGGATCATTTGTGAAGATGGCACAGGAGCTAGGCAGTGTTTTTGTTGTATTGTGGATAAAGTTGCTAGGATTCAGAACTGACATGATGGCACCTAACAACCCCACCCCAAATCTTCACACAATGACTTGGCTGTTCACAGCAGAGCCCATCCTGATATTTGACTATATTAATTAGATCAAATCATGGAGTGTGTTAGGCTGGGTAGACTAGAGTAACTACTACATGGAGGAAGCTTCATCTGCCACACTGAGAAACCTGGCTCAACCAAATTGACACAGCATCTAACCATCACACTGTCTCTCCCTAGGGACTTGGTCTTTCTTTTTTTTAATTATTAATAAATCTTTTTATTGGGGCTCATACAGCTCTTATCACAATCTGTACATACATCAATTGAGCAAAGCACCCTTATACATTCGTTGCACTCGTCATTCTCATAATTCACCTTCTACTTGGGTTCCTGGAATCAGCTCGGTTTCCCATTTTCCCCCTCCCCCTCCCTCCCCGCTCCCCCCTTCCCCCTGGTCCCTTGATAGTTTATAAATAATTATTATATCTTATCTTAACTCCCCGGCGTCTCCTCTCACCCACCTCCCCATTGCCCATCTCCCAGAGAGGAGGTTACAAATAGATCTCTGAGATCGGTTCTCCCTTTCTACACCCCCTTCCATCCTGGTGTCGCCACTCCTACCGCTGGTGTTGAGGGGTTCGTCCGTCCTAGATTCCCTGTGTTTCCAGATCCCTACTGAGCCTTTCTAATAATACGTTAAAGGATGTTAGGGCATTCTCCGTACTAAGGAGCATTCTGGCTATACATTTTTTTTTAAGGGCAAGAAATGGATTTTGTTTTATACCAAATAAAAACCCTGAAGAAACTGCTTCAAAAAGAATTGACTTCAGGTCTAACAACTTTTATATTATACACAGAAATTTGGGCACATGGGTATTCACTAACAGATGGTTTAAAACAGGGGTCCTCAAACTATGGCCTGTGGGCTATATGCGACCTGCCGAGGACATTTATCCGGCCCGCCAGGTGTTTTTGTCCCATTTTGGTTTTTTACTTCAAAATAAGATATGTGCAGTGTGCATAGGAATTTGTTCATAGTTTTTTTTAAAACTATAGTCCAGCCCTCCAAACAGTCTGGGAGACAGTGAACTGGCCCCCTGTTTAAATAGTTTGAGGACCCCTGGTTTAAGATATTAGCCTCTACCCAGCCCTGTTCATAAGAGTCCCTGTGAAGAACAGAGAGAAGACCCACAATTCCATTTATGTCTTGCAGCACTCCTCACTCCTACCCAAGTAGCCACGTCACTGCGTGCCTTCTCAGTCCATGTGCAAGGCAGTGCAGGACTGACTCGTTCTCGATGTACTACACAAGTGGGCCAGAGAGAATAACAGATGTGGAGAGGATTTAGCATGACACTGTACGTTCTTGGAGCAATTCTTGGTTCAGAAGACAGTCCGGCTCAACAGGTATTTGGTAACTCTGACTTTTCCTATATCCGCACCCAGAGAGAACTAGAAAAGGAGCCTGTGGCTATACTGGGTTGAAAGTCTTCCAAAGAGCCCTGCTTAGTGGTTAGGCTTGTGATAAACATACTTCTTCCAACAAAAATTTATTCATTCTTCTGACAGTCCTGGGTATATTCAATATTTTCAGCCAACCATTGAAATGCGTCAACACTTCAGTCTTCTTTCTTCATTGCCCAACTCTTCCATACATATGACATCATAGAAAATACCATTGCTTTGTGGCCTTACTCATCAAAGTGATATATTTTCTTTCCAGCACTTAAAAGATGTCTTTTGCTGCAACTTTTTCAATTTAATATGTCATTTCATTTCTTGACTTCTACTTCCATGGGCATTGATAGTTGATTTAAGATGAATAAAATCATTGACGGTTTCAATTTCTTTGTCATTTATCATGATAGTGTTCAACACTCAGTTGGAAGATTTTTCCTTCCCTTTAGGTTCAGGTGTCATGCATACTTCATGTAAAAGCATTCAACTGCACGAATCACAACAAACTATGGATAATGGTTTAAAGAATGGAAACTTTAGAACATTTAACTGTGCTCATGTGTAACCTGTAAGTGGATCAAAAGGAAGTCATTCAAATAGAACAAGGGGCTACATGGTTCAACATGGGTACCCCCCAAAAAACTGGTTTTTTTTCAAAGCAATGTATTTAATTTTTAAAAAAATATCACCTTCATCGTACTCCCCATTACACATAATACTTCTGTCAAATCTGTGATTTTATTCTTGGAAACATTTTTCAAACTCATCTGTTTGGATGGCTAACAGCACCTCTGTCATTTTATTCTTCACCTCTTCTACAGCATCAAATCACTGTCCTTTCATGTTCATCTATACTCATAGAAACATAAAGAAGTCGCATGGAGCAAGTTCAGGTGAGTAAGGTGCCTGGAGCAAGAGACACACGCTTTTTTTTTTTGCCAAAAAAACCTGGTGTACTGAGATGGCTACATGAGCAGGTGAACTGCTGTGGTTACAAAACCAGTCCCCTGTCTGCCACAAATCAGACCTTTTTTGTTGCACACTGTTACGCAATCTTTTTAGAACCTTAAATAGAAGGCTTGATTAACAGTATGACCTGGTGGAAAAATCACCAAATGCACTATCCCCGCACATTAACAAAAAACTAATGAGCGTAATCTTGATCTTTGATTTCACTTGATGAGCACTTGGGGCATGGGGTGACGATGGCATCTTCACTGGCTTGATTGATGTTTGTTTTGGGGTTGTAAGAAGAGCACCATGTCACATCTCCAGTAATGACCTTGGGGGGGTAAAATGTGGTCACTTCTAAGCTGTTCTTTGTAAGCACAGCATGTTTCCACTCAATGCACCTTTTCCTGGTCAGTCAGAACCTGAGGCACAAACTTCACAGTGATGCATCTTATACCGAAATCTTCCATTAAAATTCTCTAATCCGAGCTTCAAGATAGTCCAGATAGTGTCGCCCTCTCTTCAATGGCGTGTCATCAGTCTTCAAGCACCAGTGCATACATTTTTTTTGTGTGTGGGGTGGCAGGTTCTGGAAAAAACAGAAAACCTGCTAGACAAATTCTAAAACAGCTGTAACACTAGTGCATGGATCTTGTCAACATTTCTCTCCTTTGGGGAAGTTGACCGACATCCTGAATGAGGTTTGTCAGTAATTGATCGTTTGCCTTTTGAAATAAGAAAACCCCTCATACACTTGAGTTTTTCCCATAGCGCTGCCCTGGTGAATGTGTTCGACATCATAACAGTTTCTGTGGCATTATTTATTCCTGAGCAGGAAACAAAATGTCACAGCTGTAAGCTTTTCTCTTAACTCAGCCATGACAAAAAATGAGGTTTGAGCAAAACTGCTTTTATGAAAAATTCACTGTGACCAGAGAGAACGTTCCCTGGCAATGCCACTGTGTGCACTAACAGAGAGAGTTGCTTGATACTCGCCTAATGGGAAAAAGCATTCTACAAAAGTGTCACCCGGCTGTGCTTTTTCCTGGTGTGTTTTTTTGGTGGGGTAACCCCTCACGCATCAGGGTTATTTTTTCCACCTAACTATTCACTATTTGATGAACAAATAATCTAAGGAGCTATACGATATTAAGATGAAATTGGCATGAGTTTAGAGGAAGATTCATCAACAACCTAAAATCCATATGAAATACAAATTTGCTTGCTAAAATGAAGACCATTTGTTGCTAAGAGTAAAAAGATTTGTCCAAGACTAGAAAATAAAGTTATATAAATTAAAAGAAGATAATAAATCCCTACGGGACAGTGGGTAACTGATATTCACATTCGAATGTGGTTTTTTTCTCTCTAAAGAAGGGATGAGCACTTGCATGGTGGAGAGTAACTTGAGAGTGCCCATAAAGAACCCCGTTTTGAGACTCCAAAAGCACAAATTCACTGCCTTCACAATAGACCATTGTGCCCCTATGCATTCCCCAGACTGTAACTCTTTTTATTTTCCTTTTTTTTTGGAAATCATTTTATTAGGGGCTCATACAACTCTTATCATAATCCATACACACATCAGTTGTGTAAAGCACATTTGTACATTCATGGCCCTCATCATTCTCAAAACATTTGCTCTCTACTTAAGCCCCTGGCATCAGCTCCTAATTTTTCCCCTCCCTCCCCCCTCCCCTATCCCTCAGAACCCTTGATAATTTATAAATTATTATTATTTGACATATCTTGCCCTGTCCGACATCTCCCTTCACCCACTTTTCTGTTGTCTGTCCCCCAGGGAGGAGGTCACATGTAGATCCTTATAATTGGTTCCCCCTTTCCAACCCATCTTCCCTCTACCCTCCCAGTATTGCCACTCAGACCACTGGTCCTGAAGAGATCATCCGTCCTGGATTCGCTGTGCTTCCAGTTCCTATCTGTACCAGTGTAAATCCTCTGGTCTAGCCAGACTTGCAAGGTAGAATTGGGATCATGATAGTGGAGGTTGGGGGGTTGGGAAGGGAGCATTTAGGAACTAGAAGAAAGTTATATTTTTTATCATTACTACATCGCACCCTGACTGGTTCATCTCCTCCCTGAAACCATTCTATAAGGGGATATCTTGAGAGGAGTCGAAGGCTACATGTTTCTTCCATTAGATTGAGAGTGTAAGGGATTTTCAGTAAACTAACAAGGAAGGGAGATCGACCAGCAAGAAGTTCAGAAGAAGATACCAGGACCAAGGACAAAGAAGTTGGTTTGAGAGTGCTAAAACCAAAGGTGTGGGATTCTAATCAATTGATCTGCTCCCAATCATGGTTTGTGATAGTTTCTCTTGTTTCCCATGTCCTAAAGATCTGTACATCCTTGGATACTCTTATGGCCTAGGGCTGATTGCCTCCCTCATCTGGAGGATGTCTTTTCTCCTTGTTTAAGACTTAATAAATGTTCTTAAATTAAAACAAAAAAATTGAAGTGAAAGGAAATAGATCTATGACTCAAAATTTTGTTTCTCAACTTTTTTGGAGTCAAAATAGGAAACCAAAGATAATAAAATGGACAAAAAGAGATTATGGAATCTGAGTATTATTTAAAACTCCCATATCTTATCTAGGAACTCAGCAATCTGGAGGGATAAAATGATCATGTGTTATTAAAAATTGGGAGGCTATGATAGTTAATAATTTTGAACTGGAAAAAAGGAAGACTTTTGGGCTTCCCTGAAACTTAGACCAGGGAATCTCACACCGAATGCCATGAATATCTCAGTGAAGGTCTGACTGCTTTTGGTTGGTCATTTAAAAATTTAGCTTATAGACAGACTTAAAACAAAATTGTCCATAACCTGTAATAAAATATATATCAATGGGACTCCATATCAGACTATAAAAACCTCTGCTATCAATTCAATGCTGATTCATAGAGACCCTGTAGGACAGGGTAGAACTGCCCCTGTGAGTTTCTGACACTGTAACTGTTTACCAGAGTAGAAAGCCTCATCTTTCTACTTTTAGTTTTTTAAGAAATGGCTGATGGTTTAAAATTGCCAAACTTCTGGGTTGCAGCACAATGTGTAACCACTAAGCCACCAGGGGTCCGTATAGCAGAACTATGGAGATATCACAATATAAATTAGATAATGTATGTCTGCTGGAAATTCTAAGGCAAAATGATGAGAATAAATAAAATTGTACAGACAAAAGTTTACATAATAGCTTGCAAGATATTGCTAGCTGCCTTTTGATTCTGAACTCAATTGATGTCATAAGGGATAAAGAAGACCTTTTAGGAAATAAACTGCTACAGTGGCTGCAACAATGGGCTCCAAGGACCATGACTGTGAGGATGGCAAAGGACCTGACAATGTCTTATTCTGTTAGGTGCTATTGAGCTGGTTCTCACTCACAGTGACCTCAATATACAAGCGAACCAGACACTGCCTGGTCTTGTGTCATGCTCATAATAGCTTTACGTTTGAGCCCATTTAGCAGCCACTGTATCAATCCATCACATTCAGGGCCTTCCTATTTTTCACTGACCCCCTACTTTACCAAGCATGATGTCCTTTTCCAGGGATGGATTTCTCTTCATACCGTGTCCAAAGCATATGAGATGAAATCTGACCATCTTGACTTCTAAGGCGCATCTTGGCTGTATTTCTTCCAAGACAAATTTATTTGTTTTCCTGGTAGCCCTTTCAATGTTATTGACCAGCACCAAAATGTAAAAGCCTCAGTTCTATTATGATCTTCCGGTTATTTATTGACCAGTTTTCTTGTTATATAGTTGTGTCCATTTCTATGCACAGACACATTAAAGCAACATTTCTATTTCCATTAAATATCTTTAATATAATAATCCAGTAATAATAGCACTAAAGTTATTATGTACATTACAAGGTAGTACCCATTTGTTGTTATTAATCATAGTGTGTGCCTCAAGTTTTTAATATAATATACATTATAGGGGTTGTTTCATAACTATGGGTTGTACATGAGTCAGAGGATCCTTACTTAGGGCCGGCCTATATTGATGGTGGGATAATATGTAATAAAAGTCCCTATGGCTTGTATTTATCTTAATGGCAGTGACAGGTTTTTTTTACCTTACATCGCAAACCATGAATCTCACCTGTAAACCTTATATGGAATCTTAAAAAACATAGTACAACATTAAGGTTATTTTCTCCTTTCCATTCAAGGGAATCTTAGAGGCAAAAGAGTTCTTTCAAAGGTCAATCAATTAGCTTTAATCTATTTCTGTTGACTTTTCCAAGTCCGTGTATTTCCATTCCCATAGTATGCTGCTTCTTTTCTCCAGAAGATCCCTGAATCAAGGAAAAATGTTCTCCTGTTCCACGATTCTGAGATGTGCAGGCCAATAACATTAGGTATATTTCAAGTTACTTCTCTTTCATTAGTGGTTCTCGATTTTCCTTTGTACCCAAAGACCTTAGGGAAACTTTTACTTTGCCACGAGCTGAAGATTAAAGTTAAAGAAAATGTAATTATAAAAGCATTTCATGACACAAAAGGACATTTATCCCTGAATAGGACTTTACAAAATTTCATCAAATTTTATGAGCTTTAAGCATTATATATTAATGAATCAAGAAGTCCAGCTACCTACTTAATACTTAATCTTTTGCATATCTTCCTCATAGCAGGTAATTAACAGTCTTACATTTTGAAACTCTTTCTTTCCTCTTAGACAATACCTAGTAAAAGTTCAACATTGCCACTTCAACTCAGTTTAAAATGTTAATGCAATGAAGATGTTCATTTTCTTCCTATGTTTACCAGGAATGCATCTCTTAATCCATCTCCTGTAATATAAACCTGTCATTGTATAAATCTAATTCTTATAACACTAAATTAAAATTTTGTTGGATCTCTTTTTAAAATTTTAAACCCCATGTGTGATACATATTCAAAGCTAATATAGGCTTTCAATAAAATAAGTATTCAACTTCCAAAGGTAAGCTTATTTTCAATATCCTCTTCTATACTATTTAAATCATGTTCTGGTCACTTCTGCTTCCTGAAATTTAAAAATAGCACAGGTTGAGCATTAATAAATATATCCTAAGGATTTTATTAACTTAAAATACAGCAGCTCAATTTCACTTCGTGACAAATAGTTTAGGGACTTTACAAGCATCACTTTCATTTTATAAATAAGTAGACTTAAAAAGTAAACCCTAGATCACACAAAAGGGTGAAACATTGCACTGACTCAAATCCAAGTAGTATAATTCTAGAGCCCTGTAATGACTTGCTTCTGTTCAACAAGTTTTGCATCTATCAGTCCCTTGATTAGTCCTACCTTGAATTAGTCCTACCTCACCACCTTCACCCCTTGAGGAACTAAAAGACAGAGTATGCGCCTCGCTTACTTACTAGCCCCTTATGTTCTCCTAACATAGGACCTTGCACAAAACAGGTGCTCTATACATTTAAAGTTGCTTTTGAACATAGAATAGCTGAATCAAAGGGAAAATATCATGGAGGAAAACCACAGAACAAAAAATTTCAAAGGGCAGCTCAAAGAGAAAGTAAAGTATTAAAATTAAATGATTAAAGACATGGAGTGAGACAATTAAAAAAATAAGCTCACTCTTGGCATTTCTCAAGCTAAGGAAATGAAGAAACAATTCAAGCTGTGAGTTGCCATACTGAAGATTCCCATTGGCATAATATTAAAATGGCTCAGGAAGCATCAGAAGATGAAAGGAATAGACAAAGGGGCCATACCAAAAATAATCTGTCCACATGCAAACATCGCAGAAGGAAGCGCCTCTGTTCCAGAACTGACTATACTGAATTTCAAGCTGCGTTGGTAGCACTGACAAAAAATGTTCCAAGAATCAACAAATATCAACTGAGATGTATCAACAGTAGATGCAATGCTAGAAGTGCTCATTAGTCTGTGCTAAGATACAGACAAAACAGCTACCTGGACAACCAACTGGAAGCTATCCATAGATGTACCTATTTTAAAAAGTAAAGTGATACAACAGATCGCAAAATGTATTAAATAATATTGTTAGTATCACATGCAAACAAAATTTTTCAGAAGATAATTTTAAAGTGTTTTCAGCAACGCATCCACACTGAACTTCCAGAAATTCAAACTGGCTTCAGAAGAGGATGTAAACTGAAGGATCTCACTGCTGAGTTCAGATGGGTCTGAGCTGATGGCAGAGAAATCCAGAAAGACATTGATTGTGCAAAAATATTAGACCATATGGATTATAAAAAAGTATAGACAATGTAGCAAACGGTGGGAATTCCAGGGTGCCTAATTGTGCGCATGTGGAAACAGTAGATAGACCAGAAGCAGCTGTTCAAACAGAACAAGGGCATATTGAATGTTTTAGAATCAGAAACAGGGTGAGACTTGCATGCTTGCAATTATTCAAGCTGTCTGCCGAGAAAATAATCAGAAATTGCACTGTATGGAGAAGAACTTGCTAATAAGGTTGAAGCCAAACTCAATAACTACCTGAAGTACACAGACTACACAGCCTTGCTTGCTGGGAATGAAGAGTATTTGAAGCGTTTACTAAGGAAGATCAAAGACTACCATCTTCAACATGTATTATACCTCAAGATAAAGAAAGTAAAATCATCACCACTGGGCAGGTAATAGACATGAAAGGACAAAAAAATAAAAACAGGATGGGCAGAAAAATTGCAAAAAAAATTTTAATTAAAATGACATTTCCCATGAATTATTTGAAGCCCCCTGGTGTGCGCACGTGCACACGGCGAAATGAAAAAGTATTACTACAGTGGATAAATTGAAACAACGTGTGTATGTGTTGGTCAATGTAAAATTATCTGTTTTGCAAACCCCCACTTAATTCACAATAAAAAAAAACTTATGTAACAATAAATTGAAAGTGAAGGATTGGCAACAGCCCTTACTGTGGAGTCCATCCCTGTGGGCCTTGCTTGGGCACCCCTCCATCCAGCTACACAGTCACAGAAAGCCTGGTTAGACAACAAGTCAAGCTGTGTGTTTAAGATGTAAAGTGCCAAGTCATTTTGTGAGATCCTCTCCTCCGCAGCGGTCACATCCTGGTAGTTCTACCGTCTTCTTCCTGAGCGTCATCCAATCCCTTCATGCGTCCAGGCTGATGTGCTTGCCTCACATGTCACCCTCGAAGTCCTCCTACCCCCTTCTTAAAACGTTTGATCCATCAAAACGTGCCGTTGTCTGCGAGGCAGCATTGCTCTAAACGTGTTGCAAGACTTTAATGAATTGAAAAACATGTCCACATGAGGTTTGTTAAAACTTGATATTAGCTTTGACCTCAAAATTTCTTTTTCCATGGTGCATAAAATATCCTTTTGGTTGAAAACACCCTAACAAGACTAAGACTAAGACTGAGACTAAGATTACTTGTATTATTGACCAAGCTTGTTTAAAACCATCCACCGATTGCAGAGAAAATATTAAATGTGCATTTTGTTTGGAATACACCCATGCATATATGCACTGGATCCTTAGAAACAATAATTACTTCTTGGCATATGTGAGGATGTGAGTGTCTGTGATACAGTGTGTATTATAATATGGTGTTAAAAAAGCAAAGATGTCACTTGAAAACTAAGGTCTGCCTGATCCAAGCCATGATATATATATATATATATATATGCTGGAAATTGAATAAGGGAGATTGGAGAAGAATTGGTGCATATGAATTATGTTGAACATTGTGTTACAATATTCACTATACTTTGGATTTCCACAATTACATACAAATATAAATTTGATGAAGCACAGGCACAATGCTCTTGAGGAGATACTTTGGCAAGACATCATCTCACTTACTTAGGATGTGTTATTAGGTGATTCCAGGCCCTTGGGAAAGGTATCGTGCTTGGTAATGTCAAGAACCAGTAGAAAAAGGACATCTTCAAATGAGGGGTGGACACCGGGGCTCTAATCATGGGTTCAAACCTAGAACTGCTTGTGAGAATCACACAGAACAAGTCAGAATTCCCCCATGCTGCTCACAGAGTCACTCTGAGTCTGAACAGGCTTGTTAGCACCTAACGACACAAAGTGAAATAATTTATAAAATTAAATTGATCTAATTATTTTAACCTAATAAGCATTTAATTCCAAAAATATTTACTAGGCACAATTATGTGCCATTCACTGTACTATAAAAAGAGATATAATAATAAGCATTATAGGCAAGACTCTTTTTTACCCTCCTAAAATGAATATTCTAATTGGGAAGACATTATATTAAAAAGTCCGCATAGTCAAGTAATTTAATCAATTTTACTTGTTAGTGAGAAAAACTCAACTAAACCCAACTTAAATTAAAAAATAACTGAATTACTTAACGTTCCAGAGAAGTCCTGTCTTCAAGCGAGAGACTAGATCCAGAGCTGAAACGGCGATCCGAAACTCACTCTCCCTCTGGGTTCGGCTGTTCTCCTTTGGGTTTGTCCGTGCCAGCGTGCTCTCGGATGGCTGATGCCGGGAGCTTCCAGCCGCTCCAGCGTACATGCCACAGTTAGGAATGATAGCCAAGGAAGAAAATGTCGGGGTTTCTCCTGATAATTCCAAGAAACATTTTTGGTGGAGCTCTGATCGACGATGGACCTTGCTTGGATCACACCAATCAGTACCATTAGATCTTGAAATGGTTGAATGGGAATTTATTATTTAATGACTGTATTCTTTCCCTCTTCTTTTGAAGAAGTCACCGGAAAAAGGTGACTAGGGACTCTTTAGGGGAACATAAAGGCCAGTGGGCTTTCACAGAGTCTGAGGTCAGATTTTCAGCTACACACACACACACACACACACACACACACAAAAGCATTCAAGAGATAATGACATTGGCCCTCTTAGTTAACATCAGAAATAAATGGAATTGTTATCATATGATATTCTAGAATATAGCATCAAAGAATAAGGAGAACGTGGTCCAATGTTCATGAATAGATAGTACCAGCACTGGTGGTATGGTGATTAAAGCCCTTTGCTGCTAACCGAAAATGCCAATGGTTTAAAACCAGTAATTGGTCTGTGAAAAAAAAGATGCAGTGCTTCTAAGACTGTAAATCTTTCTAATCGGTTTGTTTCATTTGTATGTTTTGTTTTGTTGGGGTTTTACCATATGAACTCCTTTTAAAAGAAAGGAAAACCTTGCTGTTAATTCAATTCCAACTCACAGCTACTCTGCCTCACTCCGAGCTGCTTTGGAGCTTGGACCCTGGATGAGTCCATGAAGCAGAGCCTCTCTGCTGATCCACATTAACCGATAGCACACATCAGTACCCTTCTTAGGCTATGAAGCAAGTTAAACTAGTCTACCCTAGGTAATGTGCCAACACACACAGGCTAAGAACTTCCTGAACTGCTTTGCATTACAAGACAAGATGAATTTTTGAGCAAGCGCTGAGGGAGAAGAGCGAGAACTGTCCTGTAATAATTGAAGGCCAGTGATTTATGAGGTGAAACAATCTATGAAATGTTCACAATGTTAGAAATGGTAGAAAGACATTTAAAAGAAACGGTGCCTAATATAAAGTTAAGTCTCAATCCCTACTCAGGGGTAGCAATCCTTCATTAACATTTGCTAAATGAAAATTCTTCTTTACAGCTAAAGAGTTTGGGACTAAAGTAATCTAATCAGGGTGCAATATAGCTAGATAATGCAGGGAGCAAAAGAGTAACATGCACAGGAGGTGAAATATGGAGTAGAGACTTTGAATTTAGAAACAGCAGGAAACTACAATCTGGGGGAGGGAAAAGTTTGGTTTACGCTTAATTATTATATTGCAAGTATGTATTTAAATGTCTTTCATATCTTCTGGATGTAAACTGTTCTTTCCTTCTGTTCCCTAAATCTTAAATAATATTTGGTGTATAGTATTAGATAAATAAAGATGAACAAATGAAAGACCTAATTTAATAGACAATGTTTGAGAGACACCTAACAGATGATACATATGTCCTGAAAATAGCAATAATAACTTCATGAAAAACAAAAAAACTATTTCTTCTGGGTACATCAAAATTAGGTGATCTTTAAAACAAGGCATATCACGTTCACATCAAATTATAGTTATTACTCTTCTTAATCATCTTCGCTAATACAAGTTCTTACTATACAATTATTTCTGGGAGACTCCTACATGACATTTAAACTATTGATTTTGATGGTAAAATTATTAAGACATAATTTCAGGGCACCTTACAAGTAAAGACAGAAGATTGAAAATTCACTAACCTTTCACTACGACCATAAACAAAAGTAAAATTCCAATAAAGGGATTTTAAGGCAGAAACACAGAGTTCTGGTAAAAATGGGAAAGGAGACAATCGCAGCCCAGCTTTGCTAGAAAGTGGATGGTTGGCAAAGACCTGAGAACAGGGTGCAAAGGAAATAGCCATGAAAAACAAGAAAAAGTAAAGGGAAAGCCACTAAACTAAAGAAGCCTCGGTAAACATCTGTTTAAGATGCTGTCAGAACACAAGAGCTCCTACCATCTTCTGCTCAGATGACTATCCCTACCTCACATCCATGTCAAATGACTAAACCATTAACATCAATGGTTAAAACAGACACTTGTTTTAACAGAGACCTGGGAGACGCCAGATCCAGTTGAGGTAAAAGCAAAGGAATTACATGAATAAAAGGATATTTTATTCTAGGAGCCCTCGGTTCACTTTGCAAACTTAATAGTTTCCAAAAGTTTGGCAACCCAGTATTTGCCCTCCAAGATTAAGAGTAGCATAGTTTTCTTGGAAATCTGAGCCCGCAGGAAAAAAGAATGATGTTTCCATTTGAGTTTCCCTGAGTTTACCAACCTGGGGAAAATACCCATGTCAATTTTTTTATATCCTCACAAAACTCATTGAGACTTGCAGAATATGAAAACCACTTTTGTGCACGTATTATAAGCTCGAAATTCAAATTTATACTCTATGTAGTCTCTGATATAGACATTTTATGCAATTTCAAATTGTCAACTTAGTCCCAAAATGATCAAAGAAAATATGGCATAAACATGGGAGGTAAGTAAATAAACCTATATTTCCAAATACTTCTAATATCTAGAATGAGCAAAAAGTTATCCTTTGCTAAGAATTATTAACTACTAAACAAATATAAAATGTAAGTATTATATTTTAGTAAATATATAAACCAACACTTCTGTCAGCTGGTCATCCTTTGGCGACTTGTTTGTTGTTATGTTGATGAGAACTATGCCATTAGTATTTCCACTATCAGTAGTATCACTCCTGGCAGACAGTTTCATTAATGCTTCCAGACTAAGACACAAAAAATCAAGGCCTGATGATACACTTCTAAATATTGGCCATTGAATACTGCGGGCCACCAGATAATGCTGTCTAACTCACTTGCTTTGGGCTTATCATGAGTAGTCAATTGCTGAGAGTGGGCATTAGGGTTGTTGAAGGATAAGGCTAAGAAGGGCAAAGAAATCCTCAATAGATGGATTAGCATAATAGCCACAATGATGAACTCAAACATACCAGCAGTCATCGGGAGTGTACGCAGGACCGCTGCCTTGGGATGGATTCGCTAAAGCAGCAAAAACAGGGAGATTTATGTATATACCTATGTATACCGAGAAATGATCGCAAAGAAAAGGTTCACTCAGCTGTAGAAACTGACAAATTCCAAGTCCATGGGAAAGATGTCAGACTTGAGGCCTCTTATGACCCACATAACTTCCAGGACTGACAAATCCAAGAATGGAGGGTCAGATGGCAGGATTCTGGCAATGGAGGTGAATGAATCCAAGGTGAGCAGACAAGATATCAGACTTTCTCCGATAGACCACAGAGACCAGTGACTCCCAGGATCAGCTGGCAATATGAGAGGTTCAAGTCAAAAGAACCATGTATGATGATGATGAGCTAGATGCAGGATCCAGATCCAGCAGGAAAAGCAGAGGAGTTTTGCCAGAAAGTCCATAAATATGTTGGAAGTAAGACACACAACTGAGAAAATTCATTCTCCACTGACTGACTTCTCATAGCAGATCTCATCATTGAGGTGATGCTTGATCACATGCCATCTATATCATAACTGCCAAATGTCTGCATACCATGATCCAGGCAATAACACACAACACAACCTTAAGCATCAAAACTGGGCATCATTTCATTTGACTGTGCATAAGGTTGCCAACTCTAAGTTGGAGCAGACTTAGTGGCATCTATCTATCTATCAATCTATCCAAATGCATAAATAAAGAGTTCAGATTTTCTGGACAATCAATATAAAAGAAGATGTGAAAGGACCAAAAACTAACCCAAAGGCAGGCAAGAAATTTACACACAAAAAATGAGATGGATGATTTGGACAAATATATAATTTAAACATACACATTTGTAGTCATATGATTTATAGTGTATTAAATGCTTAAGTTAATGAGCAAAGGTATCAAAACTAGATTTTAAAACTTTAGTTACATGTTATTTAAAAGATATATAAAATGCATAAGTATAGGAAGGCTCAAAATAATATATGGAAATATTTATACCAGGCAAATGTTAATCAAAAGTCAAAGCCCCTCACAAGTGCTCTGAGAGACGTGGCAGTTTCCACATCTGAAGGCGGGTGTCTGTCCTGCATGTCTTCATGAGAGAAGCAAGAAATAAGGCAAGCTTTTGACAGTGTCGCCTCATGAAGAAGCCGGCACTCGGAAGAACCCTGAGCACAAACACATATCATTCATTCAGACACTTGTCCCTCCAACCTCACTATGGTTCTATCTAAATCAAATGTTGTCGACGATACAGCATGAGAAAGTGACTGAAACGCAGAGGGAAATAGCATAGTTGTGAAAAATCTTGTGGTGCCTGAATTCTGAGCATTGCTAGAGTTACATCCAAATATGATCCTAAACTAGCTAAAACTATGGTTTAACTTGAGCTCCAAAACAAGAATCAGAAGACAGGGACAGTAATTCAGAACTGGGCTAATCACAGATGAGCCCAAAGTTTCACCTCAGTTCCAGCTCAATTAAAATCTAATAGATCTAAATCAGGCCTTCATCTTAGCATACAGAGAAGAAATTGAACATTTTGAGGGGGGGGGGACAAAAACCACACTTCATTCCAGACTAGAATAATAAATGATGAAAACTCAGACAGCATAGAAAATCTCCCACTCATTGAGAGGAATCAGAGTCCGTCAAACCAGATTATAAAACAAGAGGAAAATATATAATATATAGTTATTCTAAGCAAATTGAAAAGAGAGGGGGAAAAGATTGTATTGAAGTGGTATTGAGATGAATAGATGAGATGCCTCAGGTGTAGTTTCTATTGATCCACTGTGCCTGTGCACAGAATGGCTAAAAAGAAAACAACCGACAGTGTCAAATGTTATCAAGAAAGTAGAACAACTGTAACTCTTATTCATTGCTTATGGGAATATAAATTGATATAAACAGTATGTAAAATCATCAAAAATTATATATATATATATATATATATATATGTGTGGTATATATGTGGTGTGTTTGTGTATCTATCTATATATATACAATCTCAACCCCCACTGCCATTAAGTCAATGCTGACTCATGGTGACCCCTGTGGGTTTCTGAGACTGTAACTATTTACAGGAGCAGACAACCCAATCTTTCTCCTGTAGCGCTGCAGGTGGTTTCAAACTGCTGACCAGGTGGATCACAGTCCAACACATTACCACTACACCACCCGGCTTCATATATATATATATATATATATATAAAGGAACCCTGGTCTTGCAGTGGTTTTATTATATATATTTATAATGTTATTTATCATATTTATAATGTAATTTTATATGCATGAGTATATTCTTCAAAAATGTGTGAATGTATTTCTAAAAGTGTGTTAGTGTGGGTAGACTAGAGAAACAAATTCATAGACACTCATATTTTATAAGTGAGAGTTTTATATAAAGGGTAAATATAAATTAAGAAAGCATCCCAACCCAGTCCAGTCCAAGCGTGTAAGTCCAACATTAGCCCATATGTTGGACACTCATCTACAAAGTCCTCCTCAAACTCACAAACTCATACAATCACGTCAAATGCAGCAGAAAGCTGAATTAGTGAGCGTGTACGCGTCTCAGACCTGGCAGGGGTCTCCACACAGCTTCTCCAGCACCCAGGGATGCATCAGAGTAGGTCTTTGTGGCTTCTCCTCAAGGATCTCTCGGAGGAAGTGAGCCTTGCCAGCCGAACCAGGGAACTGGCTAAGGCAGCTGAACCCTGATACGACCATCAGAGAGCAAGTGACCAGAGAATAAGAGAGGCAAGACTCGCCGAGCTTTTATCTCTCCTCCCTTCAATTAATCCCACATGTGTTTATCAGCCAGGTTGGCACAATAAATCTTAACTATCACAGAAAGCTTTTTAAAAGCTCAGGAGGAAATGGAGTCAAAGGTAATTAAACTTTTCCATGATCTTTTAAAAATCCTTCCTATATGAGTCCTAGCGGTACAATAGTCAATGCTTAGCTGTTCACTGAAAGATTGATTATTCAAACCCACCTTGTAGCTCCCTAAAAGAGGGACCTGATAATCTCCCCCATTTTATGGAGCCCGGGGGCATAGTGGTTACATGGTGGGCTGCGATCCACAGTTCTGCTGTCCAACCACTAGCCACTCTGTGGGAGAAAAATGAGGCTTTTTAATCCCATAAAGAGTTACAGTCTGAAACCCACAGGGGTAGTTTGACTCTGTCCAATAGGGTTGCCACGAATCAGAATCAACTCGATGGCAGTGAGCTTGAGTCTATTATTATTACTATTATTATTATGCAATGTTCTCACTGCCATTGAGTCTATGTAGACTCATGGTGACCCTATAGGTCTGGGTAGAACTGTCCCTGTGAGTTTACGTGACTGTAACGCTCTACGGGAGCAGACAGTCCTGTCTCTCTGATGGAGTGGCTGGTGCTTCCAAGCAGTGACCCTTCAGAATCACAACCCAACCTGCAACAGCCTCAAAAACCCTTTGCCATATGGGGTCACTATGAGTCAAAGTCAAATCAATGGCACTCAGTAAAATTATATATTGTTGCACTACCAAACCCATTGCTGTCGAGTAATTCTGAGTCCTAGTGGGAGAAAGTAGAATTGCCCCATGGAGTTTCTAGGATGTGGATCTCTGTGGAAGCAGACTACCACAATGTTCTCCTACGGAGCAGCAGGTGAGTTCAAACAATCTAGTTTGCAGCCAAGGACTTAGCTACTGCACCATCAAGAGTCATATTCTCTCTCTCTCTCTCTCTCTCTCTCTCTCTCTCTCTCTCTCTCTCTCTCTCCCTCCCTCCCTCCCTCCCTCGTGTGTGTGTGTGTGGGGGGGGGGATGTCTAATGCTGCAATTTGATTCCTGCACACATATCAGTCAAAGTCGAACATTTTAGATATATGGACATGCACAATTACTATAGTACTTTTCTTCATAGTAGGCAAATACATAATTTTAAGGCGAATGCCCCAAGTGCTCAACAGCAGTAGATTAATTAATATTTTATGGTTTAATAAAACAGAGCACATCCAATTAAAAAAGAATGGACCTCCTTTAAAAGAAAAACTTTATAAAGAGTGTTGAACTAAGGAAGTTAGACACAAAAGAACACGCACTAAATATATTTATATAGTTAAGTAGAGAGAGGAGCTAAAACGGTGGCTGGGGCATGAGTGAAACTTAAGGGATTTTGGAAATATATTATCCTTGATTAAATAGTGGTTACATAGATATGAACATATGAAATATCATTGATCATTTCTACTCACATATGTACTCCCTTGTACTTAAGTTATGCCTCATCAAAAGTGGTAAATTAAAGAAAAAGAATGGATGGTTTTTATAAGTGCCAGATTGAAATCCAAAGAATATGCTGTAAACATACTTTATTTTAAAAGGAGTGCATTTTATATACATCTAGAAATTTTAGAGAACCCACAAAATGGAGGTACCTGAAAATAACAATTTGTCACAATCCCAACACTCAAGGTTATCTGTTACTATTTGACTATTCCCTCTTTCTTGGATCTACAATCAATGCTCATGGAAGCAGCAGTCAAGACAAGACATCTTTAAAGTGTCACAAAACAAGGTTAATGCTTTGAGACCAAAGGTGTGCCTGACCCCAGCTATGGTATTGTTAATTGTCTCAAATGCCTGTTAAAGTTAGACATTCAGAAGGAATATAAAAGGATAATCTATGCATTCAAACTATGTTGTTGGTGACGAACACTGAAAGCACCATGGAGTTACAACAGAACAAACCGGTCTGTCTTGGAGGAAGTACAGCCAGAATGCTCCTTAGAAAGGAAGATGGTGAAACCTGGATTCATGTACTTTGGGCATGTTATCAGGAGAGACCAGTCTCTGGAGAAGGCGTAGTGCTTGGTAAAATAAGGGGCAGCTAAGAAAGGGGAGGCCATCAACAAGATGGATCGATACTGTGGCTGCAACAATGAGCTTAACATAAGAGTAATTCTGAAGATGGAGCAGGACCTGGTAGTGTTTCATTCTGTTATTATGCATAGGGTCGCTATGAATTGGAACTGATTCAAAGGCACCTACCAACACTGTTTCACATCAATGTGTGTGAAATTATCTTTTGCCTCCTTCTTTTTTACCACTCAATCTTCCTATCATCAGCATTATCTTATTTTCGTAAATATAATTTTAAGGTAAATATGACATAATCTGTAGGCACTATAAAGAATATAACCCACTAATTAGTAACTGTTTTATTTTTCTAATTTGGTTAATTTGTAAGTAGGATCATCATGATAAAAATTATGCACACATATTTTCCTTAGTTTTCCCTCCTAGGATGAATTTCTAGAAGATGAATTCCTAGGTCATGGTGAATCACAAAAGCTGAAGGCAGAAAACATATGTTGAATTCAAGAGCTCTAAATACTTGCTTTCTGGAGATGTGTTTCTTCCAGCTATAATTATAATACTTTCAGAGAAGCTCTATAAATACTACTAAAATTAGCAATGAACTGAAGATTTTGACATATTGCAAATTAATTGTAGATTAAAAGAGATTAGAATTATTTTCTTGAATTTTATCAGAGTCATAAAGATTGGTTGTTTATCCTGTGGAATAGATTACTAAGCACCTGCAGTATTTGAAAAGAGTTATTTTAGACACCTGATGTGACACATTTAGACACAGAGAAATTTAGCATCCCATTGCAAATGTCTAAGATACACAATGATGAGGCTTTTCTAATGGTAAAAAGACTGTGTTTCTCAGTCCAAAAAGATACTCAAAGGATAACTCGGAATAAGATCAAGAACAGGATACCATGTTTCTCCCAAACTCCTTATTCTACCTCAATTTATGTATGGTACAAACCAATTTTGCATAGGGAAATTCCCAGTTCTAGATTTTCTATATATTTTATATCAAGCTGCATCCGGGGCTGCTAATACTTGAAGGATCAATTGTATCACATGCTTAAGTTAATGCTATTTTGAGTAGTATCTTTCTAAGACAGTAATAACTATAATATTGACTGAAATAAAGAAACTAATGCTTAAGCTATTGGAACAAAGAATTAGACATCAATATGTGGTGAGCTTTTTGGTAGAGCACCAGTCCCTGAATTCATTTTTAGAAAAGAAAGAAAAAGATGACACAGCTGATCATATTTAAAAATACATAATAAATCAACAATACATTTCTAAGTTTGATGCTTTTAGTGCTGAATTGTGTCCCCCAAAAAGAGAAAGTGGGAAAATATGGAACACTGTGGACTGAAATTCAAAGTCATAAAAGAGACAAGAATTGTTGATCAGATAGAGACGGGTGGAATCGTGAGATCACGAAGCCCTTAGTCATCCTTCGGGAACAGAACTGAACTCGTTCCCACGGCTCAATTCCTGCCCAAACAATAAGCAAGAGAACAATAGTACTAGTGAAGTATGCAATCCATACATCCATGGTGTCGATCACATTTGTACATATGTTGCCATCATCCTTTTAAACACATGTTCTTTCTGTGCTTTACAAAAGGGACATGTGTATGGATTGTGATCAGAGCTGTAAGAGCCCCCAATAAAATTAAAAAGATCATTTTCTTTCTACTTGAGCCCTTGATATCAGCTCCTCTTTCCCCTCCCACCCCCACTCTCCCTTCCGCATGAATCCTTGAATAAATTATACATCATTATAATGTTCATACTTTCTCCATCCGCTGTCTCCCTTCACCCATGTTTCGGTTGTTTGTCACCCTGGGGGTGGAGGGTCATAATTCTAATGCATCCATTTGTCTTTGATGTTCCTTATTCAAGTTCCAACAATCACATGCACATGAGGCAACTGAAAATGAAGTCTTGGGTCAGGCGGGCTTTAGATAGATCTGAAAGTAACATCTCGGCTCTTCCACACTTTAAAGAGGTCGTGTGCAGGGGCTTTATCCAATGCAGCGTGCCCTTTGATTTTGTGGCTGCTGCTTCATTGATTGTATGTCCAACCAAGATGGAATCCTCATTGATTTTTTATTCGTTTATCATGATGTCACCAATTGGTCAGTTGTGAGGATTTGGGTTTTCTTTACATTGGCGAGTGCTGTGCTTGATCTTCAGCCTCCTCACTGTCAGCAAGCAAGGTTGTTTAATCTGCATATCACAGTTTAGTATAAAACCTGCCTCCAACCCCGATGTCCACGTCCTCTCCAGAGAGCACATATTCTCAAACTATTTGCTCAGCATACAAATAGAATGAGTGCGGTGAAAATATTCCTGGATTTTAAACCATGCAATATCACCTTCTTCTGTTCCGAAGACTGCCTCTTGAACCATGTATAGGATCCTATGAGAACGACAAAGTGTTCTGCAATTTCCATTCTTCTCAATGCTATCCATAGTTCATAATGATCCACAAGATCCACATCGCATAGTTGATAAAAACAAGTGAACATCTTTCTGATATTCTGTGCTTGCAGCCAATATCTAGCTAATGTCAGCAATGATATCGCTTGTTCCACTTGAACGCTTGAATATCTAGTGGCTCGCTATGGTTGAATGAGTACAACTATCATTAAATGATCTGCAGCAAAGTTTTACTTACAAGTGATGTCAATAATATTATTCGATAATTTCCAGATTCTGGTGGGTCTCCTTTTCTTTGGAATGAATACATATATGGATCTCTTGCGGTCAGTTGGCCAAGCAGCTGTGTTCCGAATGTCTTGGCATAGACAAGTGAGGGCTTCCAGTGCTGCCTCAACTTGTTGGAACATTTCACTTGGTATATGAACTTCTTCCTTCAACACCATCAGTTCTTGGTTATATGCTACTTCTTGGAACGGTTGAATGGTCACCTGTTCTTGTGGGTGCAATGACTTTGTGTGTTCCTTTCATCTTCTCATGGTGCTTCCTGCAATGTCAACAATTTATCCATAGAATTGGTCAATATTACAACTTGAGGCTTGACGTTTTCCTTCCGTTCCTTCAGCTTAAGATATACTGAACATGTTCTTCCTTTTTGGTTTCCTAATGCCAGACCTTTTCACACTCAGTTCAGGTTTTACTTTGTCCCCTCAAACTGCACTTTGAAGTTTTCTGACGAGGTTGTTTACTACATCATTTCTTCCATTTGCCTTATCTAGTCTGACAATAAAGAGCATATTTCAGAGTCCACTTTGATCTTTTCTCTCCTTCCTGGCTTTGCAGTGGCCTTTTGCTTTGCTCTTATGCGATGTTCTTGAGGCCGCCACAGCGCCTCGGGCCTTTTGTCATTAGTGTGCAATGAGCCGAATGTATTCTGTAGATGGCCTCAAATTTCAAGTGGGATATGCTCAAAGTCCCATTCTGGCTCTTG
This sequence comes from Tenrec ecaudatus, assembly GCF_050624435.1. Lineage (NCBI taxonomy): Eukaryota > Metazoa > Chordata > Mammalia > Afrosoricida > Tenrecidae > Tenrec > Tenrec ecaudatus. Next base: position 23,477,741 of record NC_134539.1, on the reverse strand, counting down.
TCAACTTCGTCAATTTTCTATAAATTCAACCTGAACTTATACATTCGTAATGGATGCTGTGTTCCACAGTCAGCCATGACAGCTGATGATATGGAGCTTCCAGTGGGGAGCTGCTCATCCCACGGCTGCATAAGTTTGATTTCCATGTATTCCATCTGGAGAAGTCCACACATTGTCACTGTTTATGTGGTTAAAAAATTATTAATGAAAAAATCAGTGATCTTACAAAATTTTCTCATGCAATCTCCGGTTTCCTTTCTATCTCCAAGGTCATATTTTCCAACTATTGTTCCTTCATCTTGATTTCTAACATGTGCATGCCAATTGCCAAAAATTATCAATGCATCTTGATTTCACATTTGACCAATGTCAGACTGAAGAAACTGGTAGCATTCTTCAATTTTTTTCATTAATGTCAGTGGTTGCACATACATTTGAATAACAGTTGTATTAATTGCATTTCTTTGTATGCATGCAGATATTATCCTATCATGGACAGCATTTTCCTTCAAGAAAGATGGGGCACTATCCTTTCTGACGATGAATGTGATGTCAGTCAACTTACGTTATTTCTGGCATAGTAAGCCATATCATACCCCACTTCTCTGTCAGCTTGTCTTCACTGTGCAGGAATCTATGCAGCTGCAATACTGGAAGCTCTGTCTCTGGTATTTCCAATAGCAGCTGGCTTACCCAAGGGGAAGAGGTTCGGCAAAGCTTCCAGGTGAAGAAGAGACTCTGTAGGAATAGACTATCCACTGCTGATAAATTAGCCACTGCAATGTTGTGCATAGCAGTGAAATATTGGTTGATACTGAAAACCTCATTAATAGCAGTAGAACATTGCCAGAGAGAGTGCCAGAAGATGAGCCCTTTAAAGTTGGAAGGCACTCAAAAATTCACTTAAGAAGAACTTCCTCCTCAAAGTAAAGTCAACCGTTGGCTGATGCGGCATATCTGAAAACAAGAACAAACAACTGCAAACATCTACTAATAGTTGTATGAATTGGAAAGTCATAAAATTGAAAGCCATAATATTGAAAACTCATAAAAATGTATGTAGGTTCTGTGCAGATGTAATTAAATTAAATATAGCAAGGTAACATCATACTGGATTTAAAGTGGGTCCTAATCTAGTTACTGTTCTCCTTAGAGAAGAAATAAGGGAGGGGAGTATCTCAGACTTAAGTAAAACAAGGAAAATTTATGTTGATTCTTTTAAAAGAACTTACCATGGAGAAGTACCTATAATTTCTTTCACAATATAGTTCTAATATGCCCACAGTCTACATACAGAAATAACAAGATCTAGGCAAAACTGAATACATTTGTCCACAAAATCATAACATTTAATCAGAAATTCTTGTACAGATTATACTTGAAGCCATATTGTTCCAAAAGTCAGTAATGTGAGCAACAAATATATTGTTCACAAAAGCATAACATTTAACCAGAAATTCTAGTACAGGTTATACCTGAAACTATATTGTTCCAAAAGTCAGCAATGAGTTGAAGGTAGTAGTTTACACTTAACAGAAATAAAAGCAAATAAATAAATAGTTTTTGTCTAAGGACAGTAAAACAGCATATATCTGCTTAGACCATTTTTTAAAAATGTCTCTTACACCCTCACATAATGAGCAATATTTTTCATGAAGCCTAATAATAGAAAAATCAGAAGAGGAAATTCAAAGAAATCAGTCATTTTTCCTCTTTTGCCAGTATTTAGCAGCAGCTGGCCAGAAGGACATTTTACCATGATATACATCCCACTGTACCATTGTTTATCTAATTCTTTCACAGTCAAAAGGAAGTACATAATTTTCCCCACGCACAGAAGAAACACTGTAAACATCGCTCAATGTTACTGGACTATCACGATGTCCCCTGTTTTAATTCTTCAGTTGTTATAGACTTCCAAAATGACCGAGGATGTACATGTCAAAAACACTTCTATTTCGTACCTGACTTTTAAGAAAATAAATATAAGAAGTAAAAACATGATATTCGTACAACAGGATTAAACTTGTAATGTTCTTAAACACAAACAAATCAACAAAAATGCATTTTAAGAGCATCATTGCCCATGCCCAGAGGTCTATAAATAATGTATTAGCTATTAGATACCAAATTTTGCCAACAATTTTCTACAAAATACAGTAAAGAATTTTTCTTGCTCAGTAAAAACCACTAAAGATTGTCTTATGAATATTCAATTGTTAAATATGGTCAATAATGTTTTTATTATTATTAAGCAAGCAATTATAAAACAAATGAATAAATCAGGATGAGAGGGTGGCCTATCTAAGACTGGTATATAATTAAATATTAGTTAATAAATCAAAACAAAATTCACTCCATCAAGTCAATTTTGACTTCAGGATAGAGTAGAATTGCTCTTGAGAGTTCTGAGATGGTAAATATTTATGGAAGAAGCAATCCTGTCTTTCTCCTGTGGAGTAGCTGCTGCTTTTGAACTGCTGGCTTTCTGGTTAGAAGCCCACCACAGAAGCTGATACTCTATCAGATCTCACAGTAATAGTTAAACCAATCTGATTTGGTATGTTTTACTCTACCTTTGTACCCCCTATTGAGAGATCGAATGCTGACACCAGTTAGCCAGCATTAATATCAGCAAAAATCCCTTCGTTCTGTTTTGGAATTTTCACAGTGATAATAATGCAGTCAGAATTATTTCCATTGAGACTGCATTTGTACACTTCAGTCTTAAGACACTTTCACACCATGCAATGCAGTGAATGGTTTCATATGGCTTTTCCAGCCAGATCCTTTGTTACTCCCACCAAACAACTTTCATTTTCCTCATGGGACTGGTAAAACAGAGAGAAAAGATGCTGATTGGGTTATACGATTCAGCCATGAGAAATTGCTTACATAGTTAATTATAATTTCCATCCTTTTGGCTATAAAACTACTCCTCTATGAGGCGGGAGGGTGCCCTCACTAGCAGCAAAAGAGGAGAGCGAGGAGTGGAGCTTCTCCTTGGGCCCCCCAGTGTCCCTGCTCATGGAACCTTCTGATACAGGCTTTGACACCAGAGAAGCAGCAACAGAAAGACCAGTAGTCAGAGCATGAGGCAGAGTGCACTGAACTAGTGCCGCTCAGCGTTTGGGAGCAGGAGGCCAGCTTGTGGGGCGGGTTGCCTCTGTGCCCTCACATAGGGAACCGGTTTTGCTGACCTACAAACTTGGAGCTGAGTGTCTTTGAGTTGAGGCTGAGATGGGCAGATGAGCATCCCTTTGAACATTTACTGGCACCCATGAACAGCTTGGCGACATGGCTAGAGTAGGGCAGAGGCCAGAGAGAAAAGGCACCTTGCAAGGGCAGCAAAGACGAAACCATCCTAGGTGAACAATCATATCCTGAACGTGTCTTACATGAATTGCAACCTCTCACCTTCTGAAAGAGCCCCATAATCGTGAGTATCATCCATGAGTTCTGTGTGGCCATTGCCATGAATTATAGAACCCAGCATAAAAGGGGAGAGTGTTGTGAAAGACAGGTCACAGGGGTTACTATTGAATTATAGAATATTTGAACAAAAAATGTACTCAATTCAACAATTAGGATTTCTATGCATAAGAGCCATCGCAGATTTATTTGTAGTACACAAAAACTGGAAGAAAAGCAAGAAAACATAAATGAACAGCAAACCATGTGGAAGAAGCAATCCGCTAGGAGATGATGAATAAAATGTGGTACGTCAGCAAAATAAAAGACTATTTAGCAATAAAAAGGAGCAAACTTGTTATGCCTGATAACAGGAATGACTAGGGAATGAGTGTTAATATCACTCACAAGTAATTCTGTTTAAACTAATTCAAAAATAGTTGCAGCAGTACTTCCACAGAAACGCAAGCCAAATTTGAAGAGGGCTTAACAGGAGGGCTATGTTGCTGATAACACATGGACATTAGCTAAAAGCAAGATATGCCAGAAAGAAGTCTACCTGTGTTTCATTGACAGCGCAAATGCATTCCAGTGTGTGGGGCATAACAAATTACAGATAAAATGGTGAGGAATGGAGATTCTGGAACACTTCACTGTGAGCCTATACATGGAGCCTATACATAGACAAAGAGGCAGTTGTTTAAACAACAAAGGGCTACCACTTGGTTTAAAATTAGGAAAGGTCTGCATTAGGATTTGATCTTCTCACCATAGATATTCAATCTGGAGACTGGACAACTATGGCCCGGGACTCAATAAAGAAGAATGAGACATGAGGACTAGAACACTCATTCATGAGCTGCGATGTGCAGATGGCAGTCTTGCTTGCTGAAAGTGACGAAGAACGGCAGTTTTTAGTCACATAAATAAAAGGCTAACATTTCAAAGATTTCTTCTTACTCACTCAGATTCACAGTCAAATGTATGGAAGCAGCAGTCAGGAAATCAACTAAGAGTTACATTGGGCAAATTCTGAAGCTCAGGGTTAGAAAGCCAAAATGTTACATTGAAAACCATATAAGCCTTGATATTTCCATCATTTCATTTACATGTGAAAGCTGGACAAAAAAAGAAGACAACTGATTGCTTCATTTTCATTCTGGGGTTCATAAGACATTTTAAACTACTCTAGACTCTTAGTAAGAAAAACAAATTTGTCTTGAACAAAAGTATAGACAGAATACTCCTTAGAAACAAGGATGACAAGATCTCATCTCGTGCACGTGTCCACAAGAGGCGCCAGGCCATAGAAAAGAACAGCTTGCTTGAAAATAGATGAGTGAAAAACAGGACGACTCCCAAGGAGCTGGACTGACACAATGGTTGCAACAATGAACCTCAATTTCGGAATACTCATCAGGAGAGTGGAAGTGGAGGCAGGGTTGTGTTCAGCCATATGTAGGATTTCTATGCAGTAGAACTTACTTGGCAGCACCTAATGACAACAACACTTGGTGATTAAATTTTTCTAAGATTCTGGAAAATGCAAACTAATAGACAGTGATAAAAAGCAGTTGCGTTTACTCAGGAAAGTGAAAAGGCTCCTGATGGGGGACTTCAAAGTCATGAGGGATAACTTGCGGATGATAAATATGCTCATTATCTGGATTGTCCTCATTATTCCCTGTATGTGTATACAAGTCAAAACTTACCAAATTATTTTGCAATTTCTGCAATTTACTGTATGTCTATTATACCTCACTGAAGCTTTAAAAGAACACGTTGTCCTAAAGAACACTCAAAACCCAGACTTCAGTAATGAATTCCAATAAATATTTAGAAAAAGATCCATAAAATTTCAATTGAAATTTCATATCCTTGATACTAAAACCTAGTAAGAATCACAGGCCAAAATGTGCAATGCAACAACCATCTACAAGCTATTAGTAAATAGAATCCAGCAAAATACTCATATAACTTACCTAACATACCATTTATCAAGTAGGAATTCAAGATTGGTTTACCATGAGAAAACTAATCTACGTCATTTGCCATTTTAACAATAAATAAAAGCATTTTTTAAAAGATCATTTTATTGGGGAACTCTTCAACAATCTACACATCAGTTGTATCAAGCATCTCAAGATATGCATAAAATCTAAAGCTTACTCATTATCAAAATCCTTAGCACAATTGTAATAGAGAAATAGATTATCTATATCTGACAGTGGTTGGTGGGGAAATGGTGTGGGGGCCATGTGTGAGCTCCTCTGGCCACACAAAGGAGGAGAATTCAACTCCATTCCAGCCCAAGGTCAATTCCGCATGGCTCCATCCTCTATCCTTCTTCACACTATCCAACATCAACTATCCCATGGCACTCTGCTTGGTTCTATAGTCCATCCTGATGGACACACAGAGCCCATTGATACAACTCATGATTATAAAGTTTATTAGCGAAGGTAGCACATTACGAAATGTTAAGAATACAGTTCTTGGATTCGCAATGTGTCTTCTCAGTCATGGGGAACTACAAGTCTTCTATAGTCCTTGGCCTCTCAGACACGCAATCCCTTGACTTCAGCCTTGTTCCCTGGGACAGGAAGCTTGGTGCTCCGTCTTAAGATATCTGCAAGGCCCCTCTGCTCTGTCTCATGATCTTGGTGCTTTGACCTCTGATACCAATGCTGCCTCCACCACATCAAAGATGGATCTCACACTAACTCTGCTGGCTGTTCTTTCTTGATTGTCTAGGAATTAGCTCGCTTCCTGATTCTGAGATGGCTGGCTTACATACCCAGTGAAATGGAAAAAAGTCCAATCCCTTCTATTACAGTTTTATATACCCTCTTTGCAAGATTCCAATCATTTAGTGAGAGTTACAAAGACACAGATTGGAAGGTCAAACAAAGTAATTTCACCTTACTCCAGTTAATTACAAATATCCTGAAGTCCTTACCAATAAAATGTTGGACACATTTCCATTTAGTTTGGGAATATATTTAGAATATTCATTATCACTACTTCCAGTTTAATGTTATGTTTTCAATAACGCAAGGAAAAATAAAAGGTTTAAGAAGTGGAAATGGTTAGGGTTAGATGATATGATTGGGTACATAGAAAATCTTATAGAACATATAAATAATTATGATTGATAAGAAAACTATAATTTTTTATATCTAAGATGGTAGTTTATTCACTAGTAGAAAACAATTGGAAAGCATATTTTTAAAGAATATCATTTATATACCATCAAAAATATTAAATATATAGGAAGAAATCTAATAAGATCTCTCTAATTAAAATCAATAGATACATTTTTGGGAGAAATGAAAGATGCTTTAAATAAAAGCAGAGATATGAAATATTCATAGAGAAAAGAAGACTGAATATGTTCAGATTTCATTTTTTTCAAATTGATCTACAGATTCAATGTTATTCTAATCAAAATAATAGTGTTTTTGTAAGAGAAAAATAACAAATTGATTTTACATGTACACGAAAATTAAAAGAACCTAAAATAAACAATGCACTGTTTAAAAGAAAAAAATATGAGTTTGTTCACTCTCAAACTTCAAGGCTTATATGAAGATATTATAATTAAGATAGCCTTGTAGTGGTAAAAAGAAAGAAAACTACATCAGAGGAACAAACTAAATGAATTTGCACTTGAATGGTCACTTGGTTTATCTGCAACTTTCAATAAAGAAAAGATCATCACTCTGATAAATGGTGTTAGATCAATTAGATGTATAAATGGGGAAAAATTGAACCCTGACTACTTCATACCAGATGCCAAAGTTAATTTGATATAGATCATATATGTAATGTTAAGCAATAAATCTTTTGGAGAAAGATATTAAAAATCTCCAAGACCTTGGGCTAAGCAAAGACTCACAAACAGAACACAGAGAAGATGAACCACTAAAAAAATGAAGAAATCTAGTTGTATTAAAATTAAGATATTTGGGGCACCAAAAACAACAAAAAGTGAAAATACAAGCTACAAAGTGGAAGGAAACATAATCAATAAAGTGTTTCACATTCTAAGTCATAAAGGATCCAACAAATTATTGAGAAAGATTCTCACAAGAAAGAGTTTTTACTGGATGCAATATTCAAAGTAGAGAGAGAGAGAGAGTGTGTGTGTGTGTATGTGTTTGTGTGTGTCCATGTGTGTGTGTTCGCACACACAGCACATCTTAATCTAAAATAACTCAAGAAAAAATTCAAGCCTCAAGTTACAATCTTGAAAGATTCTATGAGCAATATATTGAATGATGCATGAAACATAAAAAGAAGTAAAGAGCATGTAACATAAGATGGAAAGAATACACAGAGTCACCAAGAGGAAAAGTAGATGCATTCCATCATTTCCGGAGACAGCATGTAAGCAAGAACCAATGGCTCCATTGCACTCACAGCATTAGGCAAAGACAAGGCTCCAGGGACCCCAGCCCGGATGTTATCAGTTAGAGGGATCTTGGCTGAAAGAAGAAAACACTGGAAAAGTATTTACTTGTGTTTTATTAACTATGCTACGACATTCGACTCTGTGGATCATAACATACTATGCAGAGCCTTGAGAAAAATGGGAGTTCCATAACACTGCGCTTTGCTGCTGCTGAACTTGTACATGGGTCGAGGCAGTTGTGCAAATGGAAGAAGGGAGTACTACATAGGTTAAAATCAGGAAAGGTGTAGCTTCTCACCATACTTATTCCATCCGTATGCTGGGCAAATCATCAGAGAGGCTGTCTTATATGAAAAAGAATGTAGAATCAACACTGGAAGAAGGCTTATTAACCACCTGTGATATGCAGATAACATAATCTTGCTTGTTGAATGTCAGAAGAAATTGCAGCACTTGCTGATAAAGATTTAACATTGCAGTCTTCTGGATGACTTGATAGGTAACATCACAACAAATGGAGACTAATTGAGGTTGTCAAGGATTTTATCTTGCTTCGGTCCACAATCAATACTCATGGAAACAGCGGTCAAGAAATCAAAAGATGAGTTTCATTGGGTAAATCTGCTGCACAAGATCTCTTCAGAATATTGAAAAGCGAAGATGTTACTTTAAGGACTAAGGTGGATCTGCGGGTATTTCCATTGCCTATGGTATTCCCATTGCCTTATATGCCTGTGAAAGTTGGATATTGAATTTTTTAAATGACCGAAGAAACGTCGATACATTTGAATTGTGGTGCTGGAGAGAGCAAGGGAAATACCATGGACTGTTAACAGACCAAACAAATATGTCCTGGAAGAAGTACAACCAGAGTGTTTCTTGGAGGCAAGGATGGTGAGACTTATCTTACATAGGTTGCACGTATTGTCAGGAGCGACCAGTCCCTGGAGAAGGACATCATGTTAGATCGGGTAGAGGGGGAGTGAAAACGAGGAGGCACCTCAAGGAGACGATTAACATCGTGGCTGCAACAATGGGCTCACGCACAGCATCACTGCGAGAGGAGTTGGATGCCTGGGCAGTGTTTTGTTCTGTTGTTCCTATGGGCCGGAAGCAATTCAATGGCACCTAACTACAACATCTTATTTACATTTGGTAACAGTTACACAAACTGTGGATAAAAGAGTTTTATCAAGTAATTTTGATTCTCCATAATTTATACAACAAATTATCTCCCACATCAAGAGAGTATTAACACTATCAAATAAAGCTCCCTTAGGCCCCTTGGTCACCTCCCCAGTCAGTGACCTCCTTGTATTTCTGCAGATGGATTGACAGAGTAGCTGCCACGATGGGTTCAAGCATAAGAAAAATTCGGAGGATGGTGCTGAACTGGCAGTGCCTTGTCCTGTTGTCCCCAGGTCACTATGAGTCAGACCAGACTGGAAGGCATTGATCAAGAGCAACAACCTCTGCAGAGATTATCACTCTTCACATTTGCCATTATCAATTCCTTTTCCTATTCTTGAACCTCCTATAAATAGAATAATACCTTATGACTTCTATTGTATAGAGCTTGTTTCAGTTGGTGAGTTTTTTATGTGCAGTGTTATATGTCTGAATATGTGACAACTTGTTTTCATTCTTCCGTTGATATATTTCATTGTTTCATCATTTGGGTGGGATGATAACTAAAATGATCATGATCATTCTGGAACACATCCTCGAGTTTACAAATACAGAAAGGTTTCTTGGATATCTGGGAGTGGAGTTTCTGTGTAATAAGATATCACATGTTTAGCCTAAATATCTACTACAAATATCATTCCAACGCAGCTGTTCAGTTTATCCTGCTAGCATGGCCAAAGTAAGTAAGAGGAAATCTCACCATCCTTGCCTCCAAGGAGAACTCTGGCTGTCCTTCTTCCAAGATGGATTTGCTGACCGTTTTCGCAGTTCATGATACTTTCAATATTCTTCTCCAGCGCTACTGTTCAAATGTATTGATTCTACTTCAGGCTTCTTTATTCAATGTCCAATTTTCACATGCATGTAAGGGAATGGGAAAATGCCATGGTTTGAGTCGGGCACACCTTAGTCCTCAAAGGCACATCTGTGCTTCCCAATACTCTCAAAAGGTCTTGTGCCGCAGGTTTGCCTTATGCACCTCATCTTCAGACCTCCTGACTGCTGCTTCCATGAGTACTTAGTAGGGATCCAAGCAAGATGAACTCTTTGACAACTTTGAGCTTTTTTCCACTTATCAAATTGTTACCTAGTGGTCCAGTTGTGAGGATTTCGGTCTTCTTTGTATTGACTTGTAATCCATACTGAAGGCTGCAATCCTTTGTCTTCAGCCCTTATCCTTTTCAAGCCCTCCTCTGTCAGCAAGCACGGTTATGTCGGCCACATAGAGCAGGTTGTTAATAAGCCTTCCTCCAATCCTGATGCCACAGTTCTCTTCCTATGAGCCTGCCTCGCTGATGATTTGATTAGCATACAATTTGAATAAGTATGCTGAAAGGATGCAACCATTTCACTCACCTTTCCTGGTTTTCAACCATGCAGTCAGTATTCTCATGCAGGCAGTCTTTGCACAACCAGCTCCTCATGTAAGCACAAGTTCCACAGGAACACAAGGGAGTGTTCTTGAATCCCCATGCTTCTCACGGGTTTGAGAATTCCAGTTAGCCTCAATGTGTTTAAGAATTCCCATTTGTCTCACATTTTATAATGATTCACACAATCAACTGCCCTGGCATAGTCAATAAAACGCAAAGAAACATCTCTTTGGTATTCTCTGCTTTCAGCCAAATCCATCTAACATCAGCAAAGATATCCCTTGGTCCATGTTCTCTTTTAAACCCGGCCTGAACTTCTGACAGCTCCCTGTCAGTGTACTTCTGCAACCATTGTTGGATGATCTTCAGCCAAATTTTGTTTACACGTGATTTTAGTTATATTGTCCTGTATTTTGAACATTCTGTTGGGTCATCTTTCTTTGGAATGGGTATAAATATGGATCTCTTCCAGTCAGTTAGCTAATAGCTGTCTTCCAAATTTCCTGACATAGATGAGTGGGTGCATCCAGTGTTTCATTAACTTGTTGAAATAATTTTTAATTAAATACTTTTATTGGGGGTTTTTACATCTCTTATCACAATCCATACATTTATCCATTGTACCAAGCACATTTGTACATATGTTGTCATCATCATTTTTAAAGCATTTTCTTTCAACTTGAGCCCCTGGTATCAGTTCCTCATTTCCCACCACTACCCCACAGCCGTCCCTCCCTCATGAATCCTTGATAAGTTACAGATTATTTTCATATCTTACATCGTCCTCTGTCAGGCTTCACCCACTTTGCTATTGGTATTCCATCAGTTCTTGGAGTCTTGTTCTTGACCAATGTCTTCAGTGCAGATTGAACTTCCTCCTTTAGCACCATTGAGTCTTGCTCACATACTACCTCTGGAAATGATAGAGTTCATTTTTGTACAGTGGCCCTTCCTTGTGTATTCTTTCCATGTTCTTTTGATGCTTTATACATTATTCAATATTTTTCCCATGGAATCCTTTAAGATTATAACTCGAGGCTTGATTTTTTTTCTTAAGTTCTTTTAGTTTAACACATGCTGGGAGTGTTCTTCCCATTCGATTTTCTGGTTCTAGATGTTTGCATATTTCATTGTAATATTGGTTTTTGTCTTCTAGAGATGCCCTTTGAAATTGTCTATTCAGCTTTTTGAGTTAATTGTTTATTATATTTGCTTTAGCTGCTGCTCTTAAGCTTCTCCATCATCTCTTTGCACAGAAGTAGTCAGTTTGGTTTGTGTGTATTCCATCTGGCGAAGTTCATGTGTGTAGTCACCTTTTGTTTGTTACTAGGTATTTGCTACGAAGTTTCAGTGGTTTTACAAAGTTCTACTATGCAATCTCCAGCTTTGTTTCTATCACCAAGTTCATATTTTCCAACTACTGCTCCTTCTTTGTTTCCAACTTTTGAATTCTAGACACCAATAATTATTAATGCATCTTGATTTCATATTTGAAATCAATTTTCAACTAAGGTCGTTGACAGAAGAGTTCAATTTCTTCATCACTAGCTTTTGCTGTTGGTGCTTAAGTTTGAATCATAATTGTATTGGTTGGATTTCCTTGGATTTCCAGGTAGATGTAATACTGTCACAGACAGCATTGTATTTCCTAATTAAATTTTCAATGAATGTCACACCAGTTCTCTTGATTGTGTTATTCATATCATAGTAAATTATACGATTTTCTGACTCAAAATGGCCAACACCAGTCCATTTCAGCTCACTAATGCTTAGGATATTGATCTTTATGCATTGCATTGCATTTTGATCGTATCCAATTTTCCTCGATTCATAGTTCAGACATTCCAAATTCTAATCATAAGCCTATCTTTGCAGCTGTTTCTCCATAAATGGGAGGAATGAGTCATTCCTCTTCAGCAAATGAAGATCCTAAAAGCTCCACTCCCACGGGCTTTACTGAACTCATGCCATCTTGGCCAACTGCACTCTAAGCAAGTAGATCCTCCCAAGTCACATTTCAAGTGCCCTCTGACCCAACCGGCCCATCCTCCAGTTCTGCCTCCAGCAATGTTCTGCCTCCACTCACTAAGTCTTCAGTATCCTACAAGGTTTTGAAATGATGCATACTGTTGTCAATGCCTCCTACCTCCAAAGTGGGGATCAAAGTCCTCTTCCCTGGTCTGTTCTTAGTCTACAAGTCTGAAACCTGCTCATTTGGGGGGACCTGGCTGGCATTGGAAACACGAATGGCAAAGCTTCCATAATCACAGCAAAACACAAGCCACCACAGTGCAGCAAACTGACAGACAAGTGGTGGAACATAAGAAGTGGAGGACTCGGACTGCCAACCCTCAGTCAGTTTGGCCATTCTCATGGGACGATTTGTGCCGCTTTCGAGGCAGAAATGAAGGTTTCCATAGGGCGCAGGAGGAGCTGCACTCGTTCTGGAGAAGCTCGGGCAGCAGAGACCAGGAGGCAGCAGCAATTGCATTGGCAGAGGCCACCAAGGAGGAGGGCATCTAGGTTCAGGAAACCATGAAAGCAAACTTTACTTAAAAGGTCAAATTTTTTTCAATATTATTTGCATCAATAGCTATTTCTCTACTCTGTTTTGACTTATAATTTTTTCATCAGTAGTACTATGCCTTTATATTGCTATTAAGTGCAGAGTATTCAGTGATAAATTTAATGCAAGATGATTATTTGGATATTGGTGTCCAAAAAACTCTTAAAAAGTGATTATTATTATAAATTTTCCCTGACAATTAACTCCCAATGTTTGTGTAAATAGCATCTATCCAGAAAGGCTTAATTCTATACAAATGAATAATTCAGGCACTGTGATATGGAGTCCCCTTACTGACCCAATATCCCTCCCTAAACAGGGCTTTAAAAATTAATACCAGGGAGTAAATAAAGACAATAGTAACAGAAGATATTTATGCTCCAGGGGGATGATTGATAAGACTCTCTACCATAAATTAACAAGGATGTTTTGAAAAGGAGGCTGAGGTAGATTTTTTTAAAAACCAAGATACAGAAATCCAAGAATGGGTTTTGGGATCAAACTAAATCCTAACTCCAACTAAAGAACAATTCATTCTTATATCATGACCCTGCTCAATACTCATCCTTAGGAAGGGAACACAGAAGATACGGGTGCTACAGAAAATGTGGTGAAGAAACTAGATGGTGCCCAGCTATCAGATAATATAGCTTCTTGGCTTGTCTAAAAGCAAACAGCCATCTAAGTGAGATGTCAACCAAGTTCACAAGGGAAGAACATCAACGTTTATCACTGAAGGATTGAAAATTGCGTAATCCTAAAGTGAAGGAGGGAATAGTGTCAGAACCTAAATTGTGAGAGCCCGATTTGCAGAAGGCTATGGATGACAGCGGGAACCCAAGATGCATTGTGGGAACAACATAGGAAATAAGCCTCGGTGATCTCCTCTCTCCACAATGGAGGGATGGGAGGAAAGAGGTTACTAATCAGGGTTCATTGAAGAGATGATTATAGAAGTTCAAAGGAATAGACCTGACTTGAATGGTTAAAACCTTGTCAGGTGATTCCCCCCGTCTGATGCACATTGCACCTGTTCTGGTTTTCAACATCCTCGGTATTTTTGTTTGTTTTTTCATATTGGGTCTATCTCAGGTGTTTTATGTCATTGGGGGGGATCACCTTCTTGAATTTGTTATATGTTTTTCTATTTTTCAGTATAGCAAACACAGGATTGATCAACCTATAGGGACAGCAAGTAGAATAAGGGTTTCCGGGGGGTAGGGGGGGGTAAGTAATATGGTCAAAGGGGGCCAATGTCAAGGAATCCAGGAAGGAAAAGAATGTTTAGAAATTGATTGTGGTAACAATTTTACAATATTGCTTGATGTGACTGAACTATGAAATATGTATCTCCCAATATAAAGAAGACGTGAAAAAATCATATTCCCATAATTAATGCACTGGAGGAAGGGATTGATGTTGAAAAAGAAAGGAACACCCATTATGATTTCTAATTTCTTGTGCACTGGAACTTAACCACTAGTCAGAAAGTCCAACAATTGAGGGCAGGGAGGTTCCATCTCAGTGATGCTAAAATGTGCATTAAATGAAAACCTACTAAATGTTGGTACTTAAAAAAAAAATCCTCGCCGTCATGGAATTGTTTCCAATTTGGAAACCCTGTAAGACAGAGTCAAACTGCTCCTGTGAGTTTGTGAGACTAACACTCTTTAACGGGAATAGAAAGCTTCATCATTCCCCTTCAGAGAGACTAGTGTTTTTGAACTACTGACCCTGTGGTTATTAGCCAAACACAACCCACTATGCCGCTGGGACTCCAATGCGTGCACTAGAAGCTCTAAAGTCAGCTGGTTGCTTAGGAATGGCAAAAACCTGAATGATAAGGTATTCTGGTCATCAACTAGGGCCCGAGTGATTCAGTAGCAAAGTAGAGCAACAGAAGCAGAGCAATAGATGCATTCTCCATCCATTTGCCTCCGCTAATATCAGAGCTGACTAGGTTTTCTCTTCTTCTCATGTTTTATAGTGAAAGCATGAGTTTAAAAATTAAATAGTCTCAGCCAGAAAAAAAAGAACACTATTCAAAATTTTCAGAGAAAAGTGTCTGACTGATTCATTATAGAAAGATTGGGGCAGTTCTCAATAAAATGTAAGATGTGAGTTTCATAAGTATGGAAGAACATTGTAAAAGTTTAATAAGTTTAGATTATTCAACAAACAGGATGAAACTTGAGTGTCATAAATATAGCAAATAATATCATCATCCATAAAAAATAAAGTTAATTGTTGATTTGATTTCAAAGAAGACTATTGGAGGAGGAAAATAATTGACTATAGGGAATAAGTGAAAATGTTTAGAAAATCTCAGGACTGAAGTTTAGAAAAAGATTGAAATATCCATAAGATTATGACCACAGACCGCATATTATGGCTTTAGAATGAATCAAGTTCATTGCCATCAGCCATTATTCAAGCAAGAAGAAAAGTAGGAAGCCAAGAGGATAGCAAAAATGTTTTGTTTTGTTTTGACATATATCAAGAAGGTCCAAATGATTAAAAAAAGCAAAACTCTGGTCTAGCTACTGTTAAGCATATTTAACCGTAGTCATTTTTTAGATGTGAATGCTGTTAAAGACATTTCTTCTGAAATTTCCAGACCTGGAGAAATTCCAGGAATCTCCCAGTTAATTATGGCTCCTCAGTCAGCTCTATCAAAAGGGAAAGAGAGCATAAGAAAGATAAATGAAATGAAATAAGACAGAATGACACTTATGAAAGTGAAATTAGTTGGAAAAGATGAGAGAAAGAATTATAAGGGCAAATAAAGAAAGGCAGAAGGGAAACCAAGACAAAAGGAAGTAAGGAAGAGGGAAAGGAAGAAAGAATAAGAAAATGGAATGTTGTTTGAATGAAAGTAGTCATTTATAATTCAATGACATGACTAACTTGCGTACAAATGATCAGTCTCTCAACTGCCCTCTTTAAAAAGATTGCTCTCATTTTTTCAGGATGCTGTCAGTGTTTTATTATTTTTGTTTTTTCACGTTTCCTTCTTTTCCAAAAGCTTAATGTAAATTCTGACTCGGAGCAATCCTACAGAGGGTGTCTGAGACTGTCAATCTTTACAGGAGCAGACAATCTCATCTTTCTCCCACAGAGCAGCTGGTGAACTTGAGCCTCAGACTTTGTGGTTAGCAGCCCCGAAGTTCTCCCATGATGCCACCAGAGGATCGACAAATATTGAATGTTACAGTAATGAGAAAACCATTGAGCCACACTGTCTCTTTAGTTGAAAAAAAAGGCAGTCAACATTACTTTGAGATGACAATAACAATAAAACTGAATCCTAAGCAACTATAAAGGTGTTTGGTTACATGGATAATCATTATAGAAAATGATAAACTCAATTGTTCATGATCTAAAAATGTAATGCAAAATGTTAAACTATAGTACTTGAAGGACTAAGAGTAAAAGGCAGGAAAAGAGTGTGATCAGAAATAATTAAAGAATAAGCAAAAATAAGATGTTAATGCCTAAGCAGTATTTGGTACATCATTAGAGCACTTGGTTCCTATTCACTTAAGAGAAGTTGGAGTCAAATAAAAAGAAATGCAATTATCTATTTTAAGCATCTTCTTTCTCTTTTCTTAAGAAAACCATCTGTATTTCTTAAAAGAAGGTAATAAGAATTATTATATCTGCCTCTAGTGATGAATGTTTTGTGGCAAATGGTAATTGTAGAAATATAAAAAAACAAAAGAAAATAATTTTCCTTATTAGGGAAAATGTAGATCCTTCAGAGATTTAAGCAAGCTGTGACATTGGACATTTCAAAATATAACAATATGATCATAATATAATTGTCACTCTTCTGGACACTATCAGAAGCATCTGCAAGATTTCAAACACCTCAGGCACTGACTGTTCCACAGGGCATCTAGTCATCTCAATCCAGTGTTTAGCTGTCACTATAATGTCCCTCAAATTGGAGTGTAAGAAAAAAATAGCATTGTGCTGGCACAAGGGGAAACAGAGCATAAGATTTATATACTGTAGTTGTACTTTTTAATTAATAGAGCATTACATACACAATGTAAATACCTCCATGTATTAGTTTTCTATTATGCCTGTTAAACTTCTTATTGTTAGATGGGGTAAATCCAATTAGACTTATAGATAACCCATCCGACAGAGTAGAATGTAGGAAAACATAGGGTTTTCTAACCTATAATCTTTAGAGGAACAAAATGCCAAGTGCCAGGTTTTTCTCCCCCAGAGCCACCAGTGGGTCCAGCCACCTACACTTCAGTTAGCAGCGGAGAACTTTCAGCACGGTGTCACCAAATGCCCTTATGCCTAGAGTGGTGAGTATACCACAAACTTGGTACACAACTGCACTGCTTCATAATAATGTGGGTAACAGTTCTAACATGGGTCTCACTGGACTAAAGTCAAGGTGCCCGGCAGTCTTCTATCTCTAGAAGAGAATTGTTTTCTTAGCCTTTTGTGGATCCTAGAAAGTGCGGAATCTGAGAATGGATCAAGAGGAAGACCTTCTAAGATGAGATGCTGCATGGTTTAAAATCAGCAAAGGTGTACATCACAGTTCAATCTGTATGTTGTTCTTGTTAGATGCCATCTAGCAGGTTCCAACCAATCACGACCCTATGCACAATAGAAGGAAGCACTGCCCAGTCCGCTGCCATCCTCACAATTGCTCCTATGCGTGAACCCATTGTGGCAGTCACTGGGTCCATCCATCTCTTTGAGGACCTTCCTCTTTTTCACTGCCCCTCTACTCTACCAAACACGACGTCCTTCTCCAGGGACTGGTCTTTCCTGACGCATGTCCAAAATATGTAAGATGAAGCTTTGAAATTCTTACCTCGAAAGGGCACATGGGCTGTGCTTCATCTAGGACAGATCAGTCAGTAGGAGTCCATGGTACTTTCCATGTTCTTCACCAGCAGCACCACAGTGCATATGCATTGATTCTTCTTTGATCTTCCTTATTCCATGTCCAACTTTCCCGTGCGGATGACACAATGGAGAATACCATGGCATGGGTCAGGAGCACCTTAGTCTTCAGAGTAACATCCTGGCTCTTCAAAACTCTAAAGAGGTCGTGTGCAACAGATTTACCTAATAAAATGCATCTTTTGATCTCTTGACTGCTGCTTCCATGAGCATTGATTGTAAATGCAAACAAGATGAAATCCTTAATAATTTCATTTATCATGATGCTACCTACTGCTCTAGTTTTGAGGATTTTGGTCTTTTTCACATTGAAGTGCAATCGATCCTGAAAGCTGCAATCTTGACTTTTATCAGCAAGAGATTTAAAAGTTCTCCTCATTGTAGCAAGCAAGGTTTGCATAAAGCAGGTTGCTAATAAGCCTTCCTTCAATCCTGATGCCACGTTTTTCTTCATATAAGCCAGCTTCTCTGGTGATTTTTTTCAGCAAACAGATTGAGTAATGTGGTGAAAGGATATAACGCTGACACACACCTTTCTTGATTTTAAGCCATGAAGATTCCCCTGTTCTGTTCACACAACTGCCTCGTGATAATTGTACATGTTTCACAGGAGCTGAACACAAGGAACTGTTCTGAAATTCCCTTTCTTCTCAAGACTAACCATAGTTTGTTATGATTTACACAGTTGAATAACTTTTCATGGTCAAACACAAGTAGACATCTTTCGTGTGTTCTGTGCTTTCACTCAAGATCCATCTGACATCAGCAATGATATCCCTTGTTCTATGTCTTCTTATGAAGCCAGCTTGTACTGCTAGTGGCTCCCTAACAATGAACTTCTGCAATTCTTATTGGATGATCTTTAGTAATATTTTACTTGCATGGGATATCCATGATAGTGCTCTATAATTTGAGCATTCTGTTGGGTCACCTATCACTGGAATGAGTACAGTTATAGATCTCTTTCAATCAGTTGGCCAAGTAACGGGCATAGAATTCAGTTGGCCAAGTAACTCCAAATTTCCTGACTTTGAGTGAATGCTTCCAGTGCTTTATCAGCTTGTTGAAACATTTCAAGTGGTGATTCCATCAATCCTGTCTGTATGCTGAGCTGCCTCTTCTAAGGGGTATAGACAATAATGATAGAGATGCAACAAAGCTTTCAGGACCAGCATTTACCGATGGGGCACAACTCGAAATGAGGCAAAACAACTGAAAATATCCATTAATTATCAGAAGTGAAATATATAAAATATGAATCTAGGACGATTGGAGACATCAAATGCAATGGAACACGTAAGCACTGACATGACATCATAGACATTAGTGAGCTGAAATGGACTGGAATTGGCCATTCTGAGTCATATTATGGGATGACCAATTCAAAGAAGTGATAACATATTCATCATCAAAAAGAACATCTCAAGATCAATCTTGAAGTACAATGCTGTCTGTAATAAGATAATAGATGATTACACTGAAGGATAATTAATAGAACTGTACAACTATTATTTAATTTTACTAAAGGTAGTGATGAAGAAATTGAAAAACTCTATTTCCAACTTCTTAAGTGTCAAATTGATCAGTCATATAATCAAATGAATTTCTAATTACTGGTAGAATGTGAAAGTTGGAAACTGAAAAGCTGAATCCATAACCGGAAAATATGACCTTAGGCATAGGAACAAAGCTGGAGATCACATGATAGCATTTTGAAAGACCAATGACATCACCATTTAAATTACCTTTTTTCAACAATATAATCAGCAACCATGGAGCTTGATCTCACCAGATGGAATACATAGAAATCAAATTGACTACATCCAGGGGAAAAGAGTATCATCCACCAAAATGAGGCTAGGGCCCAACTGTGGAAGAGACCCTTGTGTCAACTTGTCTATCTGTAAAGAACCATCCCAATTTCAAAGCTCCCTACTGGATCAGTTGAGTGTATTATCCTGTAACTACATCACCATTCAATGTCTACATCACCATTCAATCCTACTTCCCTTAGTACCGGACATGTGTTACTTCTGAAAGCATTTACACATAAATCTATAACATTTACACATAAATCTAAGAATCTGTTTCCCAGGAAATCCAAACTATTTCAACATTTATATAACAATTAAAATGTGGCATTTTTCATACATTGAAATTATGTATGTATATCAATGTAACAGAGTGCATGTGCTTCTACAACTACATCTATTCAGTCAATAGAGTTTTCATGTCTGTAGATATATCATATAGCTCTTATTTATTTTAATTGGCCTCTAGTGATCTATTGTTTGTGGGAAGAAGTTGAGACTTTCTACTTCCATAGAGATTTACGGTTTCAGAAACTCACAGGAGCAGTTCTTCTCTGGTCTGTGGGGCCTCTATGAATCAGAGTCAACTCAATGGTGGTGAGTTTTGAATTTGGGGGTATTTTATCATAGGGTTACATGAAATGTATTCATCCATACTCTTCTTGAAGAAGTGTCTCTGTGTACTGCAAAGAGATTGGCTGCTGACCAAAAATTTGAGTATACGCAGGCATCCCGGTGATCTACTTCCAAAAATTCAGCCTTTGAACATTCTGTAGAGCACAGTTCCAGCCCACATGATGAAGAATCAACTCTAAAACAACTTTCCCCACTTCCTTCATTTTAAAGAAGATTTAAGTTACCTATCGCTTGAACTTCTAGAATCATTCATTACTTTTAACATATGTTAAATACAATAATAGCTTTTCATGGTTTGATTAGCAGTGGAAAACTACCACCCATTTTCTCATTATCATCTGTGTTTTAACCTTTGTAAACATATAAAATTTAGTGATTATCATTTTTATGCAAATGTTTCTTTGACTTTTACAAATTCCTGAAATTGTTCCTGTTTTGTTTTATGTCTAATCCAATATATATTACCCATGTTAATGTATATTTATGTTATAGGGTATATTTAAACAAGAGTCTGAGTTATAAACAAAAAACTTTGTACATATCTAAAATGTCTTTACTTTTCATTATTTCTCAAATAATTTAACTAATCATAAAATTCTAATCTGATTATATTTATCCATATCATATCACAGGTAGTATACTATTGTCTTCAATTCTTCATTGTTACTGATTATAAATGTATTGGGAATCCAACTAAAATTTCTAGATCATGTAATTTCCTCTATGGGAACTTTAGAAGCATCCAACTTCAATCTTGATGTTTTCAATCAGTTTCTAAATATAGATGAGTTTGCATTTTATCTTAGATAGAATTGTTCATATCCCTTAAATTTGATGCTTCATGACTTGGTTCATTTCTGGAAAATATGTAGTCACAAGTACATCTCGGTCATTTTCCCCTTAATATCTTTATATTACTGTGCCACTGTGTGAATCATAACAAATTATGGATAATTTTGAGAAGAATGAGAATTCCAGAACACTTCCCTGTGTTCATGGCAGAATATGTGCATGGGTGAAGAGGCAGCTGCACAAACAGAACAAAAGGATTATGCATTGTTTAAAATCAGGAAAGCTGTAAGTCAGGGTTGTATCCTCTCACCAGACTTATTTGGTCTGTACGCTGAGCAAATCATCAGAGAAGTTTCGTACATGAAGAAGAATGTGGCATCAGGATTGGAGGAAGGCTTACTAAGAACTTTCGATATGCAGATGACAAAACCTGACTTGCTGAAAGCCAGGAGAACTTGAAACACTAGCTGATGAACATGAAGAATCAAAGCCTTCAGTAGGGATTACACCTCTATGTAAAGAAGACCAAAATCCTCACAACTGGACCAATTGGTAATATTCCGATAAATGGAGAAAAGGTTGAAGTTGGCAAGAATTTCACCTTGCTTGGATTCACAATGGAAGCAGCAGTAAAGAGGCTGAAAGAAGAGTTATGTGTGGTAAATCTGCTGCACAAGACCACTTTAGAGTATTGAAAAACATGGTTACTTTGAGAACTAAGGTCTACCTAACCAAGCAATGGTATTTTCAATTATGTTATATACATATGAAAGTTGGACATCATTGAATATGAATTTTGGTGCTGGTGAAAAATAATGAAAGTTCTACTGACTGCTAAAATCTCGATCTTGGAATAAATAGAGCCAGAGGGTTACTTATAGAAAAGAGTAGCGAGACTCCATTTTACGTACTTTGGACATGTCAGGAGAGACCAGTCAGTCCCTGGTGAAGAAGCGACTCAGAACAAGTCTGTGTGTGTCCGAATGAAATACTCTCCAGTCCTCTGCCATCCATGCAATTGTTTTGATTGAGCTCATTGTTGTAGACAGTGGATGCTGTGTTGCTCCATTTAGGCAAGGGTCTTCCTCATTTCCAATCACCTTCTTTGTCAAGCATAAAGTCTTTTTCCAGTCCCTGCATGTGGTAGTTACATAATCTGGTATCAGTTTGAGGCTTAAGAGTGTAGGGGCGGAGTCTAGCCTGTCAATCAGGATATAGCCAATGAGGCCTCTGTGTGGGCATGACCTCCTCCTGAAGATTCTGGGAACTCCAGTATTTCCTCCTTGGAAGTGGGAGACACTTTCTCTCCACTCACTCCCTGCGACACATCCCTGTGGAGAAGACACATGGAGACAAGCTAATGGAGCCAGACCTCTGCAGCCAGAGAAGTCACATGGAGACCCCTGCCAGTGTTGAGGTGTTACAACGCGACTTGATCCACAAGACTTCCTACCCAGTGGACTGTAATCTTCCTAAATTCAGTGTCATTTCAGGTGTTTCGTGAGTCTGAAGAGGACCTTATCAATTGCTATCGGACATATGGGCAAATATTGGACTTATGGACATGATCTGAACTGGGCTGGGATGTTTTCTCAACATTCAACTGCTCTTGTATATAGAGCTCTTTCATATACACATGAGTCTCCCTGGATTTGTTTCTGTAGTCTACCCAGACTAACACACTGGAGAAGCACACCATGCTTGGTAAAGTAGAGGGGCAGTGAAAGAGAGGAAGGCCCTCAACAGGATGGATTGACACTGTCCCTATGACTACGGACTCAAACATAGGAACAGCTCTGAGGATGGCTGAGGACTGGGCAGAGTGTCACTCCGTGTGCGTAGGAAGGGTCCCTATGGGTTGGTACTGACTCCGTGGCACCTAACAACAACAAAAACAGTAGATGATTATATGTGTTTTGGATACTCTCAAATCTATATTCTCTGTATCTCTTATAGACCCTTTCAAATGTTTAAGTCTTAAATTCTCTCCTACATTCTGAATACATTACTATGTACCATCTTCTAATCCACTAATTATTTTATCATGGTCATTATTGAATTGATTTAAATTTTTTATTTAATTTAATATTTTAGTGATTTTTTTAATTTACAAGGCTTCTAATTGGTTCTTTGTTATATTCACCTATTCTTGTTTTATTTCTATAGTTTAAAAATCATTTGTAAATTTTATAACATGAATCTATTTTAATATAAAACAACATTGAATATTTTAAACTATATTTATTTTAAAGTTTTATCATAGTCTTTCATAGAATTGGTCTTATACAAAATAACTTTCAATTATGATTATATTAGCTCACAGTGTTTAGACATCACTATGTTCCGTGCTCAGATTGCTAGGGAAAATTTTTGTATGCTCTCTCAATAAATTATATCTAGTGATTCTGCAATTGCCTCTATTCAATTTCCCTGAATTCATGACCCAAAACAGGTCTTCTGTTACCTTAGACAGTTTCAGTCTCTTGGTGACCCTAAGGATATCACAGATTCAGTGAAAGATTTTTTTTCAGTTTTATAAGTTTTTAAATGCTATGTCCAAAAGCAGTTATCTGAAATGAATTCTGCTTAATTTTTTAAGCTTTCCTTTCCTGTAAGAAATGCCCATCCGAGGTCCTAGTTGAAAGTAAGGCACCAATTCTCAACGGCCTCCTTTCTCCTGGGCAATTTCTTTGGCGCGTTTTCAGGCACTTTCGCATAAAGGTGTAGGTCACACTCATTGTCACGATTTGGCTAGATCGACACAGCGGAAATTCCATAGCTTCAGTTCTGCACTCACATCAACTTTTTATTTTCCATTTATAGCTCTCACGGAACTGGGCTGGTGCTGTTCGACATGCGTTGGGCTACCAATCACAAGCCATCTGCTCCCATCAAAGCAGAACGCCTCGGAAAACCCTCTACAAGGTGGTTATGGGTCTGAGCTGGGGTATGGTTCTCAGAGCTACCCATTTTTCCACTAGGTTTTCATCGCTGCTCGTTATTTCCCGCACTCTTCTGCCAGTTTCTCATGCTGTGGCGCTTGGGTGTCATGTAGCTCCTGGAAGCTGTGCCACCAGTGTGACAAATGCCACCAAGAATCATCACTGGTAGACAGCTTTCAGCAGAGCCTTGAACGCCGACTGGGAAGAAGGACAAAGCACAAATTTGCTGTCAAATACCTACTTAAATGATGAAAAAGCAAAGATGTCACCTTGACTACTGAAGTGCCGCGGACCCTTGACTCAACTCAGTACTTCTTCTGTTGTAAAAAATATAAGAGCAAAGATCATGTTTGATTGATTTTTTCCCTTTTCCTCTCAGTTTTTCTGTTCTTTGGTTTAATCACCATCCTCACACAATTATTTTAAGAATGAATTTATGTGACAAATTTATAAGAAGTGAAATTATACCACTCACCTTGATCACAATGGCCCAGCTTGCACTTCTTAAATTAAATGAGGTGCTTTTGGGTTATAATCACTGCTCTCAATGATTCAGTGAAGTTAAAAATAGTCCCTCTTCCATGGATGGGTGGGTGTCCTCCATATTTTGAATCACTTTTTTTTGGTGGAACAGAGATGGGGAGGGGGATATAAGGAGACACTATGAAATATATTCCAGTTTAAAGGTCATTGATTTAGGTCAGAGCAATGAGGGAAATAGTAATAAATGCTAAGCTGTGTCGGAAAAGTCAAAGTGACTGACTAATTACTGCATACGCTGCTCTCCCCAGCCTTATATTTAGTGAAGCTCTGCAGTTTAGTACCTTGGTACCGCCAAAGCCAATTACCAAAGCCAATTTCATGCATGGACAGCACTGAGTTTCACCCTCTCTCTTCTTGCTTCTTCCCTATTAAGCCAAAGAAAATGTATTCCCAAGCCATCCTACATGTAAATTTATAAATGAATAAAAATATTAAGCTCTACTTTCTAGAACATTTTGCAATGACTATGAGTCATGTTTGGCAAGGCCACTTGAGTGTAAGGGATGGCTGTTTATGGGGTTTGTCTTACAGGAAGGGAAGAGAGATTTCCTAATGAAAGAAGTTACCCCCCCCAAAAAAAAATTAAAATAAAATCTTAAAGAAAAAAGGATTCTATGGAACTGGAAACATCAAAAAAGACTGGAATTAAAATTGAACTTCTTAAAATTTAACCCTAGAGAACCTCCTTTCACATAACCATGAAACACTATTATCTAGAACTATGAGAATTACGAGGACAGAAAATATTCATTCTTATACTCCCACTAAATATATGATCGTCTGTTAATATACAGGGGACAGAGAGAAAAGAGAAAGGCTCTGGTATAAGAATTTGATAGCTTTATGAATTTTTTATTTCGTTGGTTCTTTTCCAAAACCGAGACAACTATTTGGCAATTTTAAACTATAGAAAACATGTTATTCCTATCTAGAAAGAAGATCAGAAACATTCTAGCTTTTCTAAATAAAAAACAAGTTAATCACTGAATTGAATTTAGACATGAAGAGTTTTTACAGAATTTTTCCAAACACCATATTGAACTCATTGCTTATGGGTTCTTTTTTATCTATTTTCATTGATTGTGGTGTGTGATGTAATGGGATTGAATTAGATAATATAATTTGCAACATAAGTTTTCTATTAACATCCCTAGGTCTCAGAGCTAATGAGCCCAAGAGTGTATATAGAATCTTTCTGACTCTATATCATACCCTGTCCCCATTCTACCATCCTGCCTAGAACATCCTGTCTTTCAGTACAAATAAAGTGTTCCTGACTCAGTAAGGTCTATGGATTCCATGATTGGAAGTAATTTCTCCCTCACACAAAACACAATATATCTCTATCTATACTTCTTTAAATAGGTTCACAACTTATTAACCTGTTATTATAGTTACTTCAGGTAAATAACACCATCCTGGTAGAGTATTTTTGTTCAGGATAGACTATTAGCCACTCTATAGTACCAATGAATACTTTAGGAGTGGTTCATAGTATTTAATGAGTACTTCTTTATAGTACCCATTATGTGAAAGATGTTTCCTTGTCCCAAGTTGATAATTAATATTTGTTGAATAAATGAGTGGATAGATAAATGAGATTTAATGCCTCTATAATATAATGAAATTTAAAACTTATTGATCTAGGCACTATACGGTAAAATTTTATTATCTTTATTAAGAAATAGGCTCGCAATTTCACCCATTATGCTGATATAATAATTATGTAGGCTCGTAGGGTTTTCATATAAAATGTCTTTATGCTTTTTTAGAAGTCAGGATTTTATATTTATTGCTACTACAGTTTAAGGTGTTAAACTATTCCTAATATTGCTATTAAACTTGAATTCAATCATCACAAATTGTTGTTTTACTTTCTTATCTTGATCTAGTGGGTTAGACAGGGTTCTCTAGAGAAACAAAACCAGGATCCTTAATATATATATATATATATATATATATATATATATATATATATATATATATATGTAAAGGATAGATATGTACAGCATGAAGGAATATAATAGCAAATTAGTTGACACCTAAGTACAGAGAGCTCATTTCCACTCACTTCCATGAAACAGTTACTATACTGGAAGTCCTTCAAATCATGAGGGCTGCTAGGTTCAAGGTCAAGGTAGCAGACAGCTCAGTCTTCCGTAGAACACCAACAGTCACATGCTCAAGCAATGTACACACCAGAAGCATGGTGAAGCAGGTCTCAAAGGACTGTCAAACTCAAGCAGCACGATCCATGGGTTGGGTGTCCCACAGGTGCTGTAGCTCATGAGTTGAGGCCGAGAACCAGCTAAGGCAGCCACCACACGCTGGTCTGATCACCAGAGAGCAAGAGAGAGAGAGGCTGGGCTTGCTGAGGCAATTATCTCTTTGTCCTCCAATCAAACAGTGGCCTTATTAACCCCACATGTTCCTATTGGCCAGGTTGGCACAATAAACCCACCTATCACACCTAGTAAACTAAAGCATTAATTTCCCTAAATCTTGGTATCTATATATTTTGTAGGAACTCTGGTGGGTTAATGCTTATGTGTTGGGCTGCTAGCCACAAGGACAGTAGTTCAAAACAACCAGCAACACAGCAGGACAAAGATGGGGATTTCTACTGCAGTAAGCAGTTACAGTCTCAGAAACCCAAAGGGAATCACTATGAGTCAGCATTGACTCAGTGGCTATGAGTTTGGTTTGTAAGAATTTATAAGAATAATCAGTAATAATGCTAGATTGGAGAGAAGGGAACAGCATACGACAGTTTTCAAATAAATTAGATGACCTATTAATAGAGTCTCTTTGAATAAGTATTTTTATGTAACTATATATTCATTTCTCAATAATTTTTAACAACAGATTATTTATACAAAAACCAAACTTACTGATAATAAGTTGATTTTGACTCAAAGAGACCCTATAGGGCAGAGTAGAACTGCTTCTTCGTTTCTGAGCCTGTAAATCTTTATCAACACGTACAGGGACACTTTTTTTTTTCAGGGACACATTTTTATTTGCTGTGTGTTTGCACTGCCCAAAGTATATCTGATAGAACAACCCAAAGTATAATTCACTATATCACCAGGATTACTTACACGTTTCTAGAGAATATGTCAAATTACTAACTTAAATTAAGACTGAAAAATATCTTCAAAATAT
This sequence comes from Tenrec ecaudatus, assembly GCF_050624435.1. Lineage (NCBI taxonomy): Eukaryota > Metazoa > Chordata > Mammalia > Afrosoricida > Tenrecidae > Tenrec > Tenrec ecaudatus. Next base: position 23,449,962 of record NC_134539.1, on the reverse strand, counting down.
TCCTATTTTGAGCATTTTGTTTCTCTCAAATGGAGTACTAGCCTATTTCAAGTTACTTTCCTAATAAGAATGGCCAAAACATTACAAAGAAAAAGGGTAACTATAAAACAGAATAAATAGAAGTTTGAAAATCTAAAACACAATTACTTAAAATCTTAATAAATGGTTTAGTAGATTAGATATGACTAAAGAGTTAGTTAACTGAAAAGGAAATCAAAAGAAAATGTACAAGCTAAATCAGACAGAAAAGAAAGATGAAAAGTGTTGTTAGATTATAAACTCAAGATACACAACAAACTCCAAGCAGACAACACATACTATTAAAAGCTGAAGACAGTGCTCTGGACACATGGAATCCAGGAGAGATGAGCCCCTGGGGAACTGCAATTGGAGTAGGATACCAGGAGGGTAGGAGGGAAGGGGAGGGGAGAAGGGGGAGAAAATGGAAACTGACTACAGTGATCTACGTATAACCCCCCCACCCCCCACCTCTCCAGGGGGGTGAACAACAGCAATGTGGGTGAAGGGAGAAGGTGGGCAGTGGAAGATATGAAAATAATAATAATGTGCAATTTATCAGGGGTCCATGAGGGTGGGAAGGTGGAGAATGGAGGGGGAAAGGAGGAGTTGATACCAAGGGCTCAAACAGAATGACAGTATGGTATTTTGAAAATGATGATGGCAACATAAGTACAAATATGTTTAATACAATTGATATATGAATTGTTATAAGAGTTGTAATAGCCCCAAATATTTTTTTAAATGAAGACAGAGAAATAGTTTAACACCAGCCAGAGAAAAGAGACATACTACTTTGCTTTTGCATTATGATTTAAAAATTATAGTAAACTCATAGGATAATTACAGAAATTATTGTTTAAAAAGAAGATAGATGAATACTTCAAGTACACTTCAAGTATAACAGAAAGTTTAATAATAAATGTTTTAAAATTGTTTCTAATTTTATTCTTCATGAATAAGAATATGGTCTTAGAGTCAAACTTGACCTTTAGTCAAATAAACTTGGTTCTAAGCCATCACTCATAGTTCATTACTTTATAAACGTTGATTATTGATCTTTCTGAAACTTTGTATTATCATCTATAAAATATTCACCATTATGCATGTTGTAGTTTAAATGAGAGAATCAGCTAAATTCCTCAGACATAATAGAGACTGTTAATAAATCAAAACTCAAAAAATGAACTCGCTGCCATCGAGTGGATTTTGACTCCTCGTGATCTTATAGCCGAGAGCAGAACTGCCCCTGTGGGTTTCCAAAACTGTAATTAGTCCCCAGTAGAATGCCTCATCTTTCTCCTGCAGCATGGCTGGGGACTTCAAACAGCTGACCTTGCAGTCACCAGTCCAATGTGTAATCCACTATGTGGCCAGGGCTGTAAATCCCTTCTTCCCCACCACATTGACTTTTGGGAGAACATATTTTTTTGAGTCAGCTAGTTAGAAATAATTGTCATGGTTGTTCCTGTGTACCTTAATCCATACCACTTACAATTTGGTCGCGGCAATATTCTTCTAAGTTTATTCTCAGCTGTGTGTCCTGCCTGGTAATCACGTTCTTAAAAATTACACACACACACACACACACAACCTTAGAAGACATCAAGCGAAAACACATTGCTTTAATTAATTGCTTCATTCTTTGCTTCACTTACTGAAAGCAGTTCAAATCTTTAACACTGAATAGTAGCATCAGTATTGCAAGAAATCATTTACTCTGAATAGAATGTACAATATGCCATCAATGGAAATAGTTATTTTCTTCTCATGACAGTGGGGGGGGGGTGGGTGAGGAAGCCTCAAAGAACCAGAGGAATAGTGTGTGTTTCATCGGTGCTATTCTGTACCCTGGTTGATTTATCTCTTCCCTATGACCCTTCTGTGAGGGGTTCTCTTATTGTCCACAGATGGGTTTGGGGTCTTTGCTCCAACCCCCCTCATTCTCATCAATATAGTTTTTTTATGTTGTTGTTGTTTTGGATCTTCTGATGGCTGTTACATGATCCCGTTGACACCTCGTGATAGCAGACTGGTGTACTTCTTCCATGTTGGCTTGTTGCTTCTCTGCTAGATGGCTGCATGTTTCTGAGTTCAAACCTTTATAACCTCAGGTGCTATATTTTTGATAGCCAGGCACTTTTGATCAGCCCTTTTCACCACAATTGCTTATACATTTATTTTGTCTTCAGTGATCATTTTGGGAGGGTGAGCATCACAGAAAGCCAAGTTGTTAGAATAAAGTGTTCTAGTGTTGAAGGTGGGTTTGAGCACAGGGCCAAAGTCCATCCAGTTCCTCAGTGTATTGCCATATAAATTATATATATATATATATATGCCAATACCTTTATTTTATGAATTAATATGTTTACATATGTACACACCTATGTTTATACCTCTATCCATAGCTTTGCTTCCTCGATCTTTCCTCTGTTTCCTTTGACCTTCCTCCTGTCCCACCATCATTCTCAAACTTATTCTGCCTCTTAGCAATTTCTCTCAGCTAACTTGCTGTTGCTCCAACACCACCAGAATCTCTATGTCCTCCTCGTCATTGCTGCTTTAATTCCCTAGTTGTTCCCCAGTCTTATGGCGTTGTTTTCTCACTGTTTCCTCCTCACACTTCCTCCATGCCACAATTCCCTCCAGGATGGTAGGTCCCTTTGTTTTCTTCTCCTCTTGCTTCCCACGCCCATCTTATATAGGTAGGCAAAACAACAACAATAGAAACAAAACAAAAAGAAAACAACAGATTGATTAAAAAGAGGAAAAACATGAAAAAAAGCATACATAATTCCAGGTCTGTCCACTTTATAACTATCTCCACACCGGTCCTGGGGGGTTCCGGGAGCTGCGCCTGCTAGTCTAAAGTCTATTTTAGGGGAACTTCAAGGATTTTGTGGCTTGGCTTTGCTCCCATTGCTGATCTGTTATGTTCCCTTCTTGGTTTGTCCTGTTGCGGTGTCCCCAGTACTGTCCTCTGTCGTGATGTACTCCAGGGAGGGGGATCATGTCTCAAGCTCTTGTTGGCCCTGCAGTCCCCGTGCAGGGGTGTCATCCTTAGGGTATAGTGTGCCTGTATGGGATCTAGTCCCTCACTCTCTTTTCCTTCTTGGTTTGCTTCTGTGTAGGCACGGCAGGCAGGCCCTGTCCCTATCCTGCAGGGTTAGTGTTGTCCTCTGTGCCACATATTTCTAAGTGGGGGTCACTTTCGCTCTGATTGGGACCAGCCCTGTAGACCTCTCTGTTCATGAGTTCCTCCCTGTGGTTACATTTCCCTCAAGGTTTGGCAGGCCATGGTGGGCTCTACATACACACTCCCATTTCTGTGGAGACATAAACAATACCCTCCCCTTGGGTGGATTAGTGTCCTGCTCCCCCTGTGCCATTGTCTCCCAATTTTTGCCCTTGACCTTTCCCCTTCTTTGCATTGGAATGATGTGTACATCACTGGGATTTAAGACCATATTTTCAAACTACTGTTCTTTCCTTTTGTTTCCATCCCTTGAATTCAAATCACCAATAATCACCAATGCAACTTGATGCAGATTTAATCAATGTCATGATGAGGATGTTGGTAGAATTCTTTAATTTCTAGCATTAGAGGTTGGTGCATAAATTTGAAAAGCAGTGTATTGATTTAATTTCCTCCTATGTGGTTAGATACAATCCTATCGCCAGACAGCACTGCACTTCCGGATAGCTCTTGACATGTCCTTTTGACGATAAGAGCAATGTCGTTCCTGCTGATGGCATCATTCGCACTATATCATTTTCCTGTTCACGGTGGCCAGTACCAGTTCATTTCAACTCCCTAATACCTAGAACACTGCAGCTGTTTCTTCTCATTCTGAGTCATACCCTATCTGCAAATGAAGGTCCCAGAGGTTTTATTCCTAAAGGCTTCATATCATCCACACTGTTATGATCTGCTCTACTTTGATATGGCAGCTTTTCCTCCCTCATATTTTGAATTCATCTGGCCTGAAGAGCTCATCTTCTGGTGCTGTCTCTGGCAGTGTTCTGATTCTGTTCACTCGATTTTCCAAATCTGACAATATTTAGATCCTATCTCTATGGTTTTTAGTGGATAATACCTCTGAAATGGACAGCCCATTCCTCCTCCAAAGTCTGTTCCTAGTCTGAAAGCTCTGCTGAAACTTGTTTATCTTGGCTGATCCTGCTGGCATTTGAAATACCAGTGACATAGATTCCAGCATCACAGCAACACACAAGCCGCCACAGTATGACAAACGGACAGACACGTGGTGGTAAAGAGGATTAGTCATAAAGTAATTTTTTCCATACACTGCTTATAGAGGATTAAAGGAGCAGCCAAAAGTCATACTCCCCAAGACCTTAGTATATGCAAGACACAATAAAGAATAGCTTCACAGGACTCAAATATTAGATGAAAGATGTTTATTCAGTCAATTTTGGCAGAGGGTGTGTCCACTTCTTATAGAAAACAAACTCTATGATGTCTTACTCTGGACTAGGGGTCAAATTCATTCTATCAAAAAGCAATAAAAACAAAAACCAAACTCACTCCTACTAGGTTAGGTTGATTCTGGTTCATAGAAACCACTGCTAAGCATAATGTCAACAATTCACAACCACAAGCTGCTCTGTGGGAGAAAGATGAGGCTCACTATTTCCATGAACAGTTAAAGTCTTGGAAATCCAAAAGGAAATTGCTACCGTGTCCTACAGCATCAGTATTAGTCAGAATCAACTTAATAGCAATGACTTTGAAAAGCAATACAACTGAATAAATGACCCGCATGACATTGTATATATTGATATAAATATATACATATATATTTACTATGTCCATGTATTTGTTATTAGCACCTGCTCTTTTTCAGCAGAGGAATTGAGGCTGCATCTTTCTCATACTTTGCTAAGATAATTACTTCTTCCACCTAAGTTACCAGGATTCAGAGACCGCAGCCAGAATAGACTGTCAGGTATTTCTTCTCTGCTGAAAGAGTCTATGAATAGACAACCCTTTTTCATGGACTCAGCACCGCTGCCAGTCTCCTGAGCAATATGTACTGTAGATAAAATATTCAATTAATATTAAGCAAAAGAAGAATCACAAAGCCATTAGCTCTTTTTTGCCATCTTATTAGCAAATATGAGAAGATAGCAGTTACAAATCTTGAATTCATTAATACAGCTGATGCTGTTCAGAGAAATTCCCAGCTGCCAGAAATTTGAGGGTAAAATATTGTAAAAGTGAGAACATATAAAATAATCTTAGTCGTTGGAGGTAGCCAGTCAAGTCACCCCAGCAAGAAAGGGATGAACAAAGTCAGTTTTAGAAGTTTGTTTATACCCAAGAAGCAAACATCAAGGGAACCAAAATCATGATGGGATATTGTCAGCTGAGGCTAATATAATACAATCACAACTTGGGGAAAGTCCACGGGCCCACACAATTTTTCTTGTGACTTGTTAGACAAAAAAAAAAGTAATAAAACTAAAACCCAGACCAAAACCATACCCAATGTGAATGCCGGTGGTGCGGCCATGGAGTGGAGACCCAATGTCCATCTGTGGACAATTGGACATCTCCTCACAGGGAAGAAATGAGACAGTCAGGGTGCAGTATAGCACCAATGAAAGACACAACTTTCCTCTAGTTCTTTGGTGCTTCCTTCCCCCACCCCCACCCCCACTATCATGACCTCAATTCTACCTTACAAATCGGATTAGACCAGAGCATGCACATTGCTACAGATAAGAGCCCGCAGCAACACAGGGAATCCAGGACAGATAAACCTCTGATGGCCAACAATGAGATACCAGGAGGGTTAGGGGATGGTGGAAGGAGAAAGCGGGACTTGATCACAAGGATAAACCTAGAACCCCCTTCCAGGGGGACAAACAATGGAAAATTGGATGAGGGATGACAGAGAATGGTGTAAGATATGAAAATAACCATCTGTAACTTATCAAGGGTTCATGGGGGAGGGCAGGCAGTGGAGGGAGGGAGAAGAAATGGGCACTGATATCAGGGCCTCATGTGGGAAGAGAATGCTTTGAAAATGATGATAGCAGCATATGTGCAAATGTGCTTGACCCACTGGAGGAATGTATGGATTTCAATGAAAGATGTAAGAGCCCCCAATAAAAGTATTTTTAAAAGTAAAATTAAAATTTTAAAAAATTGTGATCTCGTTGGAAACTCACAGTTCTCTGTTTTATGCTTTTAAATCATGGGTTCTTTGGAGACCTCACGCAATCGCAAAATCTCCAAAAGTTTATTCACTCATTTCCATGGGGGAAAATGTTATTTTACTTTAAACATAATGTAAATCTCATTTCCGTCTTTAGTGTCTTATTAACGGGTCAGAAGGAATTGGTTGGACTATTTCTAGAAGTGGTTGTTGGCCACATATTACAGGGAGAAAAAGTGAGAGTAAGCAATTCAACTTCTGATGCCTCTGTGACTCTTTGGAGAGTGCCCCAAGGTCGCTAATTTGCATCAAAAACAAGTTAGTTCCTACCATCTGGATATGGTTAAACGGCCTTAGTGAGGTCAATTGGTCTGTGTCCTCGACCCCAAGCCCAGGTGTCCCCTCAACACTGACTGGCACTTGGCAGACTCTCTATGGCAGGCCAGAGGCCACAGGATCAAGAGAGAAGACATGTACTGGACAACAGTAACTTCTTCCAGAACAGGCGTGAACGTTCTAATCCCTAGGGAGTTCAATAGAAGAATGACTGAGAATTTAGTAGGTGGAGATTAGAGTGTGTGTTAAACTGACATTTAAACCACTATTAAAGTAATTCTCTCATATCTTCATGTGAAATTGCTTCATGCTTTTTGGCTGTAATTATGGCCTTAGAGAAAGTCCTGAAACAGTGCATTTGTTCTAGGGAAAGTCAAGTAACACTCTGGTTATATACCTAAATGTGCCCAATTTTCTTTTTTTTTATTAAATACTTTTATTTGGGGGGGGGGGGGCGTCTTACAGCTCTTATCACAAGCACAACGCATACATTCATCCATGTGTCAAGCACATTTGTATATATGTTGCCGTCATCATTTTGGAAGCATTTTCTCTCTACTTGAGCCCTTGATATCAGCTCCTCATTTTTCCCTCCCTCCCTCCCTCACAAACCCTTGATAAATTATAAATTATTATTTTTCTATCTTACATTGTCTGTTGTCTCCCTTCACCCGCTTTTCTGTTGTTCATCCCCCTGGGAGGAGGTTATATGTCAATCCTTGTAATCGATTCCCCTTTTCTCCCCCAAGCTTCCCCTTATCCTCCTGAGTTCTGAGGGGTTAATCTGTCCTGGATTCCCTATGTTGCAGGTTTTTACCTGAAGCAGTGTACATGCTCTGGTTTAGTCAGATATGTAAGGTAGACCATGATAATGGGGGAAGGAAACAGTTAAGAACTAGAGGAAAGTTGTATGTTTCATCAGTGCTATACTGCACCCTGATTGGTTCATCTCTTCCTTGTGACCCTTCTGTAAGAATATGTCCAATTGTCTACAGATGGGCTTTGGGTGTCCACTCCAATTCCACCCCTCACCCCCCCCCCATTCACATTATGATTTTGTTGTGGTTCTTAGATCCCTGATACCTGACCCATCAACACCTTATGATCACACAGGCTGGTGTGCTTCTTCCATGTGGGAGTTGTTGCTTCTCAGTTAGATGGCCACTTCTTTATCTTCAAGCCTTTAAGACCCCAGACACTACATCTTTTGATAGCCAGGCACCACTGGCTTTCTTCACATTTACTTACACACCCATTTTGTCTTCAATGATACTGTTGAGAAGGTGAGCATCACAGAATGTCAGATTATTTAGAACAAAGTCTTCTTGCATTGAGGTAGGACTTGAGTTAAGGCCCAATGTCCATCTGCTATCTCAATGCCCAACATACATATAAGTATATAGATTTGTTTCCTTATCATTATATATAAATACATTTACATGTGTACATGCCTGTATTTAGACCTCTATAAATGCCCTTTGCCTCCTAGTTCTTTCCTGTATTTCCTTTTACTGTCCTCTTGTCCCACCATCATGTTTTTCCTTCATTCAGTTTCCAGTGATTCCTCGCTGTTACGTTGCCCTTGATTAAGCCACACTAGGCATACTACACCCTTATCTGCATCGATTTTAATTCACTTGCTGTTCTAGTATCTCTGGGTTGATTGACACCCACCCCCTTCCTTTCTCCCACCTCCCCTTCTATGCACCCCCTTCCCCCACCCCCGGAACCATTAATTCCAATGTTTTCTTCTCCAAATTGCGTATCCAGCCTATCTTATTTAGATAGCTATGCAGATACATTAATAAGCACAAATTCAAGGCAAAGTCAAACAAAACAACAAAGGAAAACAAAACCAACAAGAAAATAATAATAATAACAACGAAAAGAAAGCCAATGATGAAAAAAAGGAAAAGCCTGTAAGTAGTTCCAGGTTTGTTTTTTGACCTTTAAGGGTGTTTTACAGTCAAGTCTGATGGAGTGCCACACTCTGTTCCCAAAATCTATTTTTGGTGTTCCCCGGGGACTCTGTTGCATGTCCTTAGTGTTTCACTGCGGTGTGATAGGGTCAGATCTGGCACAATTCCTGCACTGAGTGTCCTGCTCAGAGCAGACAATGCACAGAGAGGACCATAGGGCCAGCCCCACCATGAGACACAACCTCCCTCACTGAACCATAGTGCAGTGGGAGACAACATTGGAAACCCACTTTTCAAATCCTATTCTTATAAATTCACCATTCCTTTTCCTAAATATTGCTTCACAAACATTACAGATATGGATAAACCAAGCCAAACTCATTGCTATGAAGTCATTTGTGATTCATAGCAACCCTATAGGCAGAGCAGAACTGCCCCCTGTGGATTCCCAAAGCAGGAAATCATTATGAGAGCAGAAAGCCTCATTTTTCTCCCATGGAACAGTCTGGTAGATTCAAACTGCTGAACTTGTGGCTAGCAGTCGAACCCATGACCCACTATATGACCGGGCTCTTTCTATATGTGTGTGTGTACATATGTGTGGGTGTGTATATATGTGTGTGTATGTATGTGTACATGCCCATATACATTGTGTGTCAACTCCAACTCATAGTTGCCCTATAGGACAGTAGAACTGCCCCCATAAAAGCCTAAACTGTAATATTTATGGGAACATACCATCAGGCATTGGCTCCCATGAAGCCCTGATGGATCCATATGCCTGGGGTTCTGACCCCTGACTTTTCCCGTTAACACCCAAGTGCAAGACCAGGGTTACGTATGTGATGGGGCCTCACAAAGCGAATGGCATTAGAAGCTCGTGGACTCCTTTCCATGAACCTTTGAAGCCCTTGGTCTGTGCATACACATATACTGTGTGTTTCATTTCCCATCAAATTTAATGTTGCAACTAACAATCAATATGAATGGTTTGTGGGTACAAAATAGGACTGAATCTCAAATATAGTCGAAGGAGAATATTTGTTAAACCTAAAAGTGGATGGAAAACAAGACAAAGATGCAGCATCCAGAGGGCAGAGGCCTTTAGCATAAGGCCAAATTGACATCTCAGGATTCACAGCCAGAAGCCTCGTTAACTAAAGCATAAAACAAAGGAAATTGTCACAAATCCATGATTACAGGCAGATCAGTGCATCCCAGTTACAGGCGGGATTACAGAAGGGGGAACAGGCCCACGACTGAGACCTGTACATTATGTCAGATCGAAGTGTTTACGGCATTATAAAACCTTCCAACCAAGGCAGGCAGGGTATGACTGCTAAAGCCCGATGCATGCCTAGGCGATCATCCCCAGAACAGGCATCTCCAATAAGGGGCCACCCAAGTAAGCCCCTACGAGGAACTGACGGCCCCTTGTCTAACCAGAGAGAACTGAGGTAGCCGACTTTCCAGTGCACTGGCCTCAGGGCAAAGCATCTGCAATCTTGGTACAGGCTCAGAAGGTCGGCAATGGCTTCCTGACAGGGGGCCTGTGCAAATGAACTGGGGAGTTTCCCTGGCATCCACAGCCTTCTGCAAATGGGATGCTCAGAATTTCAGCTCTAAGGCGCTGTATCAAGTGACAGAGAAATAGAACACATGCAATTAAACTGTATTCACATTTTAATCTTAGTTAAGAAAAACGGTTTGTACTAAATAAGTTCAAATCAATGAAATCAAGTTAATTTTTTAATATCTAAAGGACAATGTCTTTTATTAGTTTCCCTTAGTTGACACCTCGACTTTTTTTTTAATTAGAGATCATTTGGGACTTTAGTTCCAAAGCCTTTTTTCTTTGGAAGAACAGCAGGGATTCCCTTTCATACTTGACGTATCCGTACAGTCTAGCAGCTTTTTCTCAGGCTGGTTCTGATATTGGTGATGAAAAATAGACACTCTCTAGATTAGAAAAAATATATTAGAGATTACAGTGTATATAGAGGATATATTTGGATCCATGAAAGAGTCAATGTATGTATCGAGGTGCACTGCAGCAGGATTTGATTCTATACATAAATGTCTACAGGGGTTTTTATGGGTGGTGGTGGTGGGGCCATCAAATGGCCTCTGCCTCACAGCTACCCTAGAACTATAGAGTGGGCAGCAGAAAGAACTACTGCCACGTTCTGCTGCAGCCTCCGCATTGCTATGTTTGAGCCCACTGTTGCTGCCACTGCGTCAATCCATCCCACTGAGGCTCTTCCTCTATTTCACAGCCCTTCTACTTTACCAAGCATTCTTTAAATTCGCAGCCACAATAGAATTTAAAAATCATCATTTTAAAAAAGTTATACAACCTCCACTGTCTAATCAAAAGGTGATTTTATAAAATGCTACAAACAGTATCCTTGTCCAGACTCGCTACATATGGATTCTCCCATTTCATTTTACATTTTTCTTCCTAAGATGTATAAACCCCGTTACAAATCACAGCTGAATGACATACAGAAAATATTGCAAGGGCTTCAGCTCTACCTCTCTTGTCAAGGGGGTGTCAGCAGTAGGGTTATTGATGGAAGTCGGAGACAGAGATGAAGAGAAATTAGAGCTGTGAGGTATAGAATTGCAGAAATTGCATCTATACAAACAGCTGAAAGCAAGATGATATTCTGTTCAAATGTTTCCTTTTTCAAAGAACTCTCTAGAGTCCCATTTACTCCTGACAAGTACTAACAGTGCTTACAAGTTTTCTCCAACCTGGTGAATTGCTCAAATTAAGAAAATAGTTTTAGTTAAAAAGAACCCTGCAACAGGATTTGAAAACTGCAGAACAAGATCTCTAAAGAACTTGAGCAGACAATAAAGTCTACCTCCTGTGTGCTAATTTGCAAAATCAAGTTATGAAGTAACTGGCTCTTGCTCGATGCTATTGTGAAAGAAAATTATTCTAGCCCGAATCTAAAGATTCCAATAGATCTTTTATTCAAACCATAACCAAACAAATCGAGTTCCTGGAGTCAATTCTGACTCATCGTGAACCTATAGAACAGAATACAATTGCTCAAGCAGTTTTCCCAATCTGTAAATCTTTAGGAAAATATACAGCCTCATCCTACTCCCTTGGATCTTTGATAGACGACTCTGTGATATCCCAAGGAAGCTTAGTGTAACTCAGGAGCTGTGAACTGATGAATGTCCATCTTCCCTAAACAACTCACTCCTTCAGAGTACTGAATGCTTAATTCTATTTTTTCCGGGGTACTAATCACAGGTTTTCCAAAATACACTTTCCATATTACTAGTTTCACAATGTACTTACAAAAATCTATTTAAATTTGCAAATCATTGAGCATTAATCAACTTTCTTTATTGCCAAACTTCTCAGGCTCCTGCATCTGGTGATATTTCTCATTTTCTTTGGTGATGGAACCATTTCATCTATCCGTGGGGTAACCTTTGACCACTGTTCTCAAGGACAGAGGCATAAAACTCATCACTCATGGCACAGAAACTCCTTACATGATTTTCCAAAGACCTTATCACAGAGTATTTGACTTTGTGGGAAATGGACAGCAGGGTAAAAATATATTGATACAGACAGGAACTGGAAACACAGGTGCGATAGTTTATTGTGCCAGCCTGGCCAATAAACACAAGTAGGATTTTGCGGAGGAATAAATGGCTCGGTGAGCCTCACCTTGCTTGTTCTGTGCCTCATTTTAAAGGGGTACACTACCTGTGGGATGCCTAGCCTGTGGACTGTGTTGCTGTAAGTTGAGGTCCCTTTAATCCCACATGATTGGAATGTTCGCCTCTGGAGCTGGGGACCGACAGTTGGTGACTTGCCTAGCTCTCTCAACAGAAAGGGACTGGCAACTGGCGGCTCTCAAGCCTTAAAGGACTGCTAGTGTCTCACTGCTTTATAATTTAACTGCTAATTTCTTGTATTATCTATCCGTATATAATTTAATGGTTCATTTCTTATATTATCTATCTATCTTTATAAATATATTTATATATAATTACTATCAATCTGGTTTTGTCTCTCTAGAGAACCCTGTCCAACACAACAGGGAATACAGGGCAAATGATTTCTTCAGGACCAGTGGTGAGAGTGGCGATACCGGGAGAGTGGAGGGAGGGTGGAGTAGAAAGGGGGAACTGATTACAAGGATCTACATATAACCTCCTCCCTGGGGGAGGACAACAGAAAAAGTACGTGAAGGGAGATGTCAGACAGTGTAAGACAACAAAATAATAATTTACAAATTATCAAGCATTCTTAAGGGAGGGTGTGGCGGGGAAGGAGGGGAAAATGAGGAGCTGATACCAAGGGCTCAAGTAGAAAGCAAATGTTTTGAGAATAATGATGGCAACAAATGTACAAACGTACTTCACACAATGGATTGTGATAAGAGTTGTACAAGCCCCCAATAAAGTGATTTTAAAATAAATAAATAAAACATATCGTCTCAGTGACTGTAATTTTATCACCACCTGCCCACAGGAGCACTCTTCCCTTCAGCCAGTCCCGTTAGCAGACTTGCTATTGGTCAGGTAACATAGCGTGTTCATATAACCACAGATATTCATGCCGGCCACTCAGCCAACATGCTCCCCTGAAAACACCCCCTAGACGTGAAAAGCAACATCCCTGTCAACTTTCAAAACAGCTTCTCTTATTTTCTCTTGCCACATGCTATTACTGTATGGAAAAATTGTCCCTTAAGTCCTTTAAATCTTACTGCCTTCCCTCAGTAGTTACTGCTCATATAATGGCCAAAACCTTTTGCCAAATCCTGTTTTACTTTTCAAAAAAAATTGCACACTTCATTTTCAAAAGAAAAAGTCTGCATTTGCTCTAAATGCATTTATTTTTTCCTAATCAACAACCAAAATTGAGAGATAAATTCCCTTCTATTTGAAAGTGAGAATTTGGCATGGGCTGCGTGTTTGATTTATTTGCTTGGGAAATGGAGGTATAACTGGTACAACGGACAGTGCTGGCTTCTTGTCGCTTTACACTCACTTCGATTTTTATGACTTTCTCCATTTAATAAGCACTTGCTTTGTATGAGAAATAGTGCTTATCAAATTGCACATATTTACACAATTTACATGTTTTCAATCATTTTGACATAGTCACATGTAGCGATTGTTATTAACCCCCTCTTATAGGTGGGATAACCAAAGCACAAAGAAAGCAAGCTTATTGCCCAAAGTCACAACTACTCAGTGACGCATTGATCTGGAAAACTGCATCTGTCTGCTTCTTGCTGTGGTGTGTCACCAGGTCATTTCCACCTCCTGGCAACCCTGAGGGAGTTGAGCTGAGGCACGGTTTCCTGAGCTCTAATCTTTCTAGGAGCAAATCACCAGATCATATTTCCACCTGCCACGCTCCTGGTGGTCTCTAACAGCCAGCATTCCAGAGAGCAGCCAGCGCTCAGCTATCGAGCCACCGAGATGCCTGTCTCATTCTGCAGGCCAAGGTTTTCTCGTGACAAACTAGACATTCCTATCATCATTTGCAACAACGTCTTTTAAAAAATGATGACCGAAAAAAAAAATGATGACCGGCCATTCCAGTCGGAGATGCCCTTCCTCGCATCTTTTACCAAAATACAAAAGGCAAGGGATTTCCATTTCTTTGAATATAGGCCTGAACTTCTGGAAAAGATGAAACCGAAATGGGAGACACCCCAGATGTAGGGAGTGAGGTGAATCTTCTAGACTCTGCATGCCTCTCATTTGGAGCCAATTGACTGGCAGTGCCTCTGGTCATCTAGTTCGTGGTTCTGTCTTTTGGTAAAGGTAGCACAGGGTGGAAGTTGTTTCATGAGGACACCTCCCTAAAACCTCGGCTAATAAATTCTGCCTGTGGATTGAAATTCTAGAAAAGTATTGTGTACGACCTGTTTCCTTTATCAGCAAATGCGCCCACTAGTCAGGATGCATAGTATTGCCGTTAATACTTAGGCAGAACTGAAAGGTCATGGGAGAGAAAAGCGCATCTGAGGCCACACTGGCATGAGTTCATTACAATGACTTTCCCCTGGGGCAGAGGGGATGCTATGCCATCAAATATCTTGCCTGTGTGACACATTAATGCATCTCTCTGCTTCACCGGGTTGGGCAGGTTTGGCCATCATATGGACAAGACGATTTATGACTCTGAGACTCACAACCAAACTCAAATATTAAAGGCTCCTAGTAAAGAATTTGACTAGCTTCAGCCAATAGGAATTTAAAAGAAAACAGAAACGTTTAGAAAGTATCCTCAATGGGTTGAGAATGAGTGTCATGGTGGTTCAGTAGTAGACGTAGAAGTAGAATTCTCTATTTGCCAGTCCATGCACCTCATAGGCCACCACCATCCATCCTTCAGTGCAGGCCTACGTACTGCGATGATGCGACACAGATTTCAGCAAAGCTTCCAGACCACACAGGACTGGGACGAAGGCTCTGGAGATAGACTCGCATGTTAAAAAAAAAATTTTTTTTAAGAAAAACACTCAAAGAAAACCCCATGGGATCATGGCAATACTTCTGAAACTAGTCATCAGGTTGATTAGCGAGGGCCAGCTAACATTCTGTTTGAATGTGAGTGAGGTGGCCCTGAGCCACGGGCAGGTACCTTAACCAGGCCATACCAATACTTCCCCCCAACCCTAGAAAGCTAAAATAAGTGTCCAGCAACTGAAAATTACCCCTCACACAGTGCCCTTGCTCTTTACATTTCTCAACTTCTGTGAAGTTCAGCCAGGATTCAAACAGATGTTCTGATGCCAAAGACTGTATCCTTTCTATCCAGTCAGCCCCCCTTTACATTAGTTTCACTGCCCTGGCCATTCAATAGAGAATGCTAGCAGAATTGTTGTTACATGTTCTCAAAACAGTTCCTACTCATAGAAGCTGGATTTATAAGAGAACAAAACACTTTGCGGTGCTACACCATCCACACATATGTAATTGTGTGTAGGGTCATTTTTGCATCCCTGGAGCCAATCTACTTTTTATACTTGTGTATAAGCTGAGTTTTTCAGCACATGTTTTATACAGTTTTGGGGGTAAAATTAGATGCCTCGGCTGATATTCAGGTTGGCTTATACTCGAGTATATACGGTGTCTCCTTCAAGATCTTCCACTTTTTTGCTGACCCTCTAACCAAACATGATGTCCTTCTCCAGTGACTGTGACCCAGTGACAATATGACAACAAATGTGTGAGATGAAGCCTCTCCATCCTCATTCTAGGAGCACACTGGCTTTGCTGCCTCTAGGACAGATTTATTTGTGCTTCTGGCAGGTCATGGTACTTTTGATTTTCTTGTCCACATCATAATGCAAAGGCAGCAGTTCTAAAGTCTTCCTCATTCATGTCCAACTTTCACCTTAGTCTTCAGTGTGATGTCTTTGCTCTGTTTACTTTAAGGAGGTCTTGTGCTGCAGAAGTACCCATGGCTTCCACGATCACTCATTGTGCATTCAAGCAAAATAAAATGCTTGACAATGTCCATCTTCTATTTATCATAATATTTTGAATTGGGCCAGGTGTGAGGATATTTGTTTTCTTTACATTGAGCTAGAGTCTATACTGAAGCCTATAGTCTTTGATCTTCATCAGTAAGAGCTTCAATTATTCTTTGCTTTCATAATACAACCCTAACACACAGGTTTCCTGATTTTATACCTCCAATGTCTCTTTGTTCTGTTCAAACAGGTGCCACTTGGTCTATGTACAGGTTACACCTGAACACCATTCAGTGTGAACTTTTGGCTGACCCTGGTAACATAGTGGGTTACACTTTGGGCTGTCAACCACAAGTTGACAGTTTAAACTCTCCAGACACTGCATGAGAGAAAGATGAAGGCTTCTATTACCTGAAAGAATTAGTCTCCGATACCAACAGGGACAGCTTGACTCTGTCTGATAGTTTCGCTATGAGTCAGAATTGACTGCCTGACTGTTCAGTGTTACTTGCATGTTGTATGAATGACATGGTTCAATAATTTATGCATTCTGTTTGGTTTCTTTTCTTTGGGGTGTCTATAAATATGTGTCTCTTTCAGTCAATTGGTCCAGTTAGTTGCCTTCCAAACTTCTTGGTATAGACCAATAGTGTATTGGGTTCCTTGTTCATCTGTGAATCAAAAGGACAGTTCAAAGCCACCACTTAGTGACAGAAAGATGAGGCTTTCTGCTCCTTTCAAAACATAAAGTTTCCAAAACACAAAGTACCAGTTATACTCTGTCCTCTAAGGTTTCAAAAAGTTGGAATTCACTCATACAAGGAAGGGGATATCACCCCCCAAAATGGAATTGCACTGGGTAGAGCAGAACTCTCAGAATATGCATTTTTTTCCTGCTGGGTGAGCATCGAGCAACTCACTCTGAGTTAGTGCACCTAGTGTCATCGTCTGGGAATGTTCTCTTTGATCACAGTGAATTTTCTCATAAAAGCAATTTTGCTTGACCTTGTTTTTTGTGATGGCCAGTTTAATAGAACAGCATGCGGTTGTAAAGTTTTGGTTCCCACTTGGGGAAAATGCTGCAGAAACTCTAGTGATTTTGAATACAGCTTGCAAGGAAAAATTCAAGTGTACAAGTGTTTTTTTTCATTTCAAATAAGGTGAGATGCTGATTGATGACAAACCTCATTCTGCATGTCCATCAACAGATGAAAATGTAGACTCATGGTGCATTTGAAGTTTGTTCCACCAGGTCAGACTATTAATCAAGCTCTCTATTTGGAAGTTCTGAAAAGATTGCATAACAGTGTGCAGCAAAAAAAAAAGTCTGATTTGTGGCACATTTTGTATCTGCTCACATAGCCGTCTCAGTGAGCCAGTTTTTGGAAAGAAATAAAAAAAAAAACAGCATGCCCACACACCTCACTAACCTGATCTCCCTCTGTATGACTTCCTTTTGTTTCCATGAATGAAGGGGAACATGAAAAGACAGTAATTTCATGATTAGAAGAAGTGAAGAAAAAAAATGAGGGACATGCTGTCAGCCATCCAAAGAGATGAGTTTGAAAAATGTTTCCAAGAATGGAATCACAGATTTGAAAAATGTATTAGGGGTAATAGAGAGTACTTTGAGGGTAAGGTGGTTTTGTAAAAAAAAAAAAAAAGAAAAGAAATTCAAATACATAGCTCTAAAAAAAAAAATCCGGTTTTTTTAGAGGTGCCCCCTCATACTCATTTCCAACTCATAGTGGCCCAACATACAACAGAATGAAATATTCTTATATTTGAGCCCATTGTTGTAGCCACTGCGTCAATGCATCTTTTGGGAGCATTCTGTTGTGTTGCCGCTCTACTTTACTAAGCAAAATTCCTTCTCCAGGAACGGATCTCTCTTGACAATATGTTCAAAGTATTTGGAAGAAATCTCACCATCTTTGTCTATAGGGGGAATTCTGGCTATATTTCTTCCAAAGTAGATTTGTTTGTTTTTTAGGCAGTCCATGATTCTTGCAATATTCTTCACTGCCACCATGATGCAGATACATTGATTCTTCTTTAGTCTTCCTTATCAATGCCCAGCGTTCATATGCATTTGAGGGCAGCTAAAAAAAAACCATGGCTTGGGTCAAGCACACCTTACCCCTCAAAGTCACATTTTTGTCTGGAATTTTAAAGAGGTCTGTGCAGCACATTTCCCCAAGGCAGCCTGTGAGCTCAACTGAGACTTTCATAGCATTGATCGTGGATGCAAGCAAGATGAAATCCTTGACAACTTCACTCTTTTCTCCACTTACCATGATGGTATCTATTGGTCCAAATGTGAGGACTGTGGTCTTCCTTACTTTGAGATTGAATTCCTACTGAGCCTGCCATCCTTGGTCTTCGTCAGCAAATGCTTCAATTCCTTCTCACAGCAAGCAAGTTTGTAACATCTGCATAGTTCACTTGCATATCTCATGTTGTTAATAAGCCTTCCTCCAATCCTGACACCACCTTCTTTTTCATATAATCCAGTTGCTCGGTTTGCTCAGCATACACATTGAATAATCTGCTGAGAAAACAAAGCCCTAACACACACTTTTCCGGAATTAAACCATGCAGTATTCCCTTGTTCTGTTTGCACAACAGCCTCTTAATCTTTGTACAACTTTTTCAGGAGCACAATAAAATCTTCTGGATTTCTATTATTCTCAAGGCTGTCTAGAATTTGCTAAGATCTACAAAGTCAAATGTCTTTACATAGTCAATAAGTCATAGGTAAACAGTTTTCTGGTATTCTCTGCTTTCAGCCAAGTAAAGGAGATGGGATTTTGCCCCTAGAATCTTTCAATATTGCACCTGGTGCGTTCCCCCGGCCCCCATCCCATCTCCTGTTCTTTCAGGTTGAGATGTGCTGAATGTGTTTTGGCTTCTTTTGGTTTGCTGGCTCCAGGTTTTTGTGCCTTGCATTATAATGCTTTATTGTGTCTTCTTGAGGTATCCTTTGATATTTTCTGTTCAATTCTTTACTTCATTATTTTTTTTCAATCCACTTTATCTACTTTATATTCAAGCGTAAGTTTTGAGTTTCTTCTGACGTCGCTTTGACTTTTTTGTCTTTTTAATGATCTTTTGCTTTCTTCATGAATGATGTTCTTGATGTCATTCCAGAACTCATCTGTTCTTCTGTCATGTGTTCAATGTGTCAAATTTATTCATGAGATGGTCTCTAAATAAGATGTGATGGATGAAAGGTCCTAGTTTGGCTCTCGTGGACTTGTTTCAATTTTCTTCAACCTGCACTTGCATGTGAACAATTGATGGTCTGTTTCAAAGTCGGTGTCAAGCTGTATTTTGGCTGCTGATATTTAACTTCTCCATCCTTTCTAGATATGTAGTCAATTTCACTCCTATGTGTTCCATCTGGCTAGGTCCAAGTGTATGCCAAATATTTATATATGCTATTGAATAAAGAATATTTACAATGAAGTCGTTGTTCTTGCAAAATTCTATCACTTAAGATCTATCTAGCTTTGCTTCTGTCACCAAGACCATATTTTACAAATACTGATCCTCCCTCAATGTTTCCAAGTTTAACATGCCAATCACTAATAAGTATCAATGCATCTTTACTGCATGTTGACCAATTTCATACTGAAGATGCTGGTAGAATTCTTCAATTTCTTCATTGATTTTGTGGTTGCTGTGTAAATTTGAGTAATAGTTACATGAATCAGTCTTCTCTGTAGGTATGTATATTATATTATATTATCCTATCACAGAGAGAATTGTACTTTAGAATAGACCTTAACATGTTATTTTTGTTGATGAATGTGATGCCATTCCTCTTGAACTTGTTATGCTTGGCATAGTAAACCAAGTGATGACCTTATTGAAAATGACCAATACCAGTCTATTTCAGTGATTTCCTGTAGTTGTTCTTAGATGCTGCCAAGTCCATTCTGACTTTCAGCAACCCCGTGCACAACAGAATGAAACACTGACAGGTCATGGGCCACCTTCATCCTTGTTATTTTAGGCCATTTTTGTAGCCAACACATTGATCCATTTCATAAAGAGTCTTCCTCTTTTTTCCACCACTCTACTTTACCAAGGACAATGTCATTCTCCAAAGACTGGTTCCTACCAATAAACTGTTCAAAGTATGAGACCAAGTCCGGCCATCTTCACTTCTAGGGAGCATTTTGGTTGTATTCTTCCAAGACAGATCTATTTTTTCTTTTGAGAGTTTGTGATGCTTACAATATACTTTGCAGCATCATAATTCAATGAGTTGACTCTTCTTTCTTATTCAATGTTCAACCTTCACATCCATATGAAGTGATTGAAAATACTATACGGGAACACTTCAAGTCATCAAAGTGACATCTGTGTCTTCCAAAACTTTCAAGAGGTTTGTGCAGCAAATTTATCCAATTCAATGTGATCTTTGATCTTTTTACAGCTGTATTCATAAGCATTGATTATACATCCAAAAAAGATGCAGTTCTTGCCAATGTCTGTCTCTTCTCCAATTATCATAATGTTACTGTTGGTCCAGTAATGAGAATGTTGGTTGTGATCTATACTGAAGGCTGCCATCTTTGACTTTCATCAACCAGTGCTTTAAGTCCTCTTCATTTCAGCAAGCAAGGTATACCACCTTCATATCACAGGTTGTTTATAAGTGTTCCTCCAATCCTCATGCCACATTCTTCTTCATCGAGTACACCTTCTCTGAATATTTGTTCAGCATAGAAAATTAGCAAGTATGGTGAAGTGTAAAACTCTGGTGCACAACCTTCTGACGTCTAAATCATACAGGGTCCTTTGTTCCGTTTGAACAAATTCTTCTTGGTCCTCTTGGTCCTGTAGGTTCAACATGAGCACAATTAAATGTTCTACAATTCCCGTTTTTCTTAATATTATCCATAGTGTGTTATGATCCACACAGTTGAGTGTCTTTGTATAGCAAATAAAACACAAGTAAATATCCTGTTGACATTCTCTGCTTTGAAGCAAGATCCATGAGATGTTCGCAATCCTTTGTCCTCTAACCTCTTCTGAATCTGGCTTGAATTTCTGGCAGCGCCCTATTAATATACTGCTGCCAATGGTGCTAAATGATCTTCAGCACAATATTGCTTGCATGTGCGATTAATAATGGTGTTCAATAATTT
Source organism: Tenrec ecaudatus (assembly GCF_050624435.1). Classification (NCBI taxonomy): domain Eukaryota; kingdom Metazoa; phylum Chordata; class Mammalia; order Afrosoricida; family Tenrecidae; genus Tenrec; species Tenrec ecaudatus. Next base: position 23,428,873 of record NC_134539.1, on the reverse strand, counting down.
CCACATTTATTGGGTCAGCTTTCTTTGGAATGAGTACAAATATGGATCTCTTCCAGTCAGTTGGCCAAGTAGCTGTCTGGTCATAGACAAGTGGGTCCTTATAGTATTTCATGAGCTTGTTGAAAAATTTTTACTAATATTCTGTCATATTCTGAACCCTTGATTTTTACTAATTCCTTCAGTCCAGCTTGGTTCTCTTCCTTCAGTACCACTGATTGTTGCTCATATGCTACCTCTGGAAATGGTTGGCTATCTAAATGGTTCAGAAACTCTGTGCACTGTCTCCATCATCTTTTAATGTTTTCTTCATTATTAAATATCTTGCCCATAGAATCTTTCAATAACGCAGCTTGAGGCATGGATTTTTTTCTTGCGTTTTTCTGCTTGCTATATGCTGAGCTGGTTCATCCTTTTTAGCTTTTTTAACTCTAAGTCTTTGCACATTTCAGCATAATATTTTACTTTGTCTTCTTCAGCTATCATTTTCTGTTCAGTTCCTTTACTTCTTCATTTTTGTGTTTTTCATTTACTTTAGCTACTCTTTTATGAAGAGCAAATTTCAGAGACTTTTCTGATCCAATTTATTATTTTCTTTCTTTCCTCTCTTATTAATGACCGTTTAATTTTTTTCTTGATGTATGATGGTCTTGATGCCATCCCATAACCCATCAAGTCTTCTGTCATTTGTGATCAATACTTCAAATATGTTCTTGAAATGTTGTTGAAATTAAGGTGGAATATACTCAAGGTCATATTTTTGGCTCTAGTGAATTGTTTTAGTTTTCTTCATCTTCAACTTGAATTTACATATGAGCCATTGATGGTGTATTCCACAGTCAGACTCTGGCCTTGTTTTAGTTGTTGAGCTTCTCCATTGGCTCTTTCCACAGATGTAGTTCATTGTAGTCACTAATGCCTAACATCAATATTTATGCTTTATATTTAACTTTTATGTCTCCCAATGTTCAAAGATTTAGACTGCACACATTCCGTGTTCTGCATGTTAATGGATATTGATATAAGGAAGAAGCTTTTGTTCTCATTTGGAGTCGTGGCCTATCAGCAAAGAAAGGTCTCAAAAGCTGTCTTCCACCAACATCACTAAGGTCAACTGTATTTTGAGGTAGCAGCTCTTGTCCAGCCTTTCAACCAAAGGGGTCATTTAGCTCTATACCAGGCAGTGCTCACTGCTGTTCTTCAACTCTTCAATGGTTCATTCCACTTATGGGTGCTGTCTATTCCTTCTCCTGGGTCTGCTTTGCCTTGGAATGCTTCTGAAGCCTGTTCCCCCGGCGGAGCCTGCTGGTATTTGAAACATCAGATAGCACAGCTTCCAGCATTCTGTGCAGCTGCAAGCTACCATAGTAAGGCAAACTGCCAGACTAGTTGTTTATTTAATAGTAGAAAAGACAACAGAAACATTCATGCTAATCCCTCAGTTTATATCTGAAGAAATTTAGATCATCTGAGAATTAAAATTTACTCAAAACAAAAATAATTCCATGGAGTCCATTCTGACCCCATTAGTTACAAAGTAGAGCATAGGAACACAGGATTCTCTTGGCTATATATTTTCTGGAAGCCTGCTGCCAGGCCTTTCTTCCATGGGACCACAAAACCAAACCAAGCTCATTGCCATAGAGTCAGACCCCACTGTGGGTTGCCAAGACTGTAATTGTTTCTGGGAGTAGAAAGCCCAGTCTTTTTTCTGAGAAGCTGCTGGTAGTTTCGAACTGTTGGCCATGTGAGTCACTTGTAACCACATGGTACTACAGGTAGGTTTAAGTCACCAGCATTTTACACAGCAGAATAGGACGCAACTACTTGTTCCTTTCTATTACTTTTATGACAAGAAACTAAAGCAAATATTTTGATCCATACTTATTTTATCACTTCACTGTTTTTCAACTGTTCTCTTGCTATCATTTAAAAGCCATGTTTTTAATATCAGGTTTATACATTTCACCAGTCCAGGGAGTGCTGTTCATTTTGCAGTATACAATATCTCAGGTCAAAACTATCTGCTGGTTTATATGTTTGTTTTTAAATATAACTGCAGCAAACTGGACTTGAGAAAGAAAGAAAGGAGAGTGGGAAAATGCTTCTGGTAAGAAAAGTGAAGATTGGTGTTACAAGGGTAAGAACCTATTCAAGGTTACCAGGGTTCGATCGGGGTTTTTAATGGCCTACTTATATTTACGCTGCACATGTCAAGTGAGACTAGCCCCTGAGGAAGGACATCATGCTTGGTAGAGCAAAGGGACAGGCACAAAGCAGAAGACCTTCAATAAGTTGGACTGACGCAGTGGCTGCAACGTTGGGCTCATGAATAGGAACAATCGTCAGGATCATACAGGACCGGGCAGTGTTGCCTTCTGCTGGGCATAGGGCTGTCGAGGTAGGAACCAATCTGATGGCATCTAAAAACAATAACAGCTCACCTCTAAACATGATGCCACCTTTAAAGGTAACATACTCTTGGCCATCTTTCGACCTCCTGTTTGTGTATCATTTGTTCCAAGAATCACTCATTAACACCCCTCTCATCATAGCTACCCCCCAAATTACTTACACTGTTCACGTATGCATGCTATACATCAGTTTAATATTCGACGTGTTTAACTATATTTTAATTTATTTGGATTGCACCTTCTTTCCCATTTAGATTGTAGGTGTGAAGGTGTCACATTCATCTTTGTAGACTCTGAACCTGGCACAGTATTTGGCAATAGGCTCTGAATAGAAATGTTGCATTGAATGGAAGTGACTTGACCGAACTTGAATTGACCTGAACAGAATGTATTTACCTGTAACTGGCATCAATCACATTATATTGCCAACATCCCTCTCACTTCAAATATTGCTGATCTCATGCAACAATTTAAGATGTTAGTACTACATTTCTGGGGGGGGCAGGTGGGGAGATAGTCTAGGCTTCTGTTTACAATGTCAGTTCCCTGAGTGACCAGCAGGGTAAAAGGAACGCACTCTTTGCTGCTGCAAGCTGGCTTGCTCAGGACAACCCCTCTCCACACTTACGTTCTGACACTTTTGCTCGATTACACTAGGCACTGGGAGCGCAATGAGACACGGAAGTGGAAGGTTAGGCATGCCACACCTCTAGATATAGTGTAACAGAAAAAATTCTAAGGTTCAAAAAGAAGAGCCTGGTAAAGGAATTCTTTGTTTATTTCAAACACTCTTGTCAAACACCTTCATGAAATTATTTTATGCTGCCTTTTAAAACATTTCACATATTTATATTTTAAAACATAATCTTTTAAAAATATAACTTTTATAGTTTGAACAGGTAGGTGATTCAGCTAAATCACAGGCAGGTTTGTTTGTTTGTTTGTTTGTTTGTTTGTTTGTTTCTGGTGGTTCTGAGGGTCAAACTATTTTGAAAGCAGGACTCACTTTCCATAGATGCAAAGGCACTACCTCATTGACAAGTGAGAGTGGTATTGCTCTTTAAAAAGACAATATGCCATCAATCATAGTGACATAGAAGGAACTATACAATTAGACAAGAATAAATGCAAAGCCTTGAATGCTTAAAGTTTAATACAAGAGAAAATAATGAAGATGGTCCCTGTCCTGTGGTGTTAGGAGAGAATAGTTCTAGAATATTTATGGCTAAAGAAATCAGTTCCAACCTCCTCTCTCAGTCTCATACCTGCCAGGCTAATGGAGACGAGCGCTAAGGTGGAAAGAAGCACCTTATAAAAGAGAAAAATCTATCCGGCACCACGGATCATGCCTCATTCAAATTTTCTGTAAAGGCGCCTTCAAAAAGTTTGTGGAAAAATTCCATTATAGTTCAATTGATTTTTGCACAAACATTTTGAATACCCCACCTATAGTATAGATGTGTATAGAGTTGGACTGTGAGCCTCGTGGCCGGCAGTTCAAAACTACTAGCAGCTCTACAGAAGAAAGACTGGGTTTCTACTCCAGTGAAAGCAGTTACAGTCTCGAAACCCCACAGGGGTTGATACGAGTCAGCATTGACTGGAAAACAGCAAGTTAGTATATAGGAAGGGGCTTCAAAATATTTCAAGAAAATTGGAATTGAAAGATGATGGGATTTTTCCATGAATTTTCTGAAGGCCCTCAGGAAATATGTTGAATTCAGCCCTGTTGGTAGAGTGGGTGATGAGGGGGGCTGCTAACCACAAGGTCAGCAGTTCAAAACCACCAGCCTATCCCTAGGAGAAAGATTGGGCTTTCTGCTCTGTGATAGTTTACTGTGCCAGCCTGGCCAATAAACACAAGTAGGATTAACTGAAGGGTGGAGGGATAAATGGCTCAGTGAGCCTCCCCTTGCTTGTTCTGTGCCTCAATTTAAAGGGGTACACTACCTGTGGGATGCCTAGCCTGTGGACTGTGTTGCTGTAAATTGAGGTCCCTCCAATCCCACAGGATTGGAATGTTCGTCTCTGGAGCTGGGGACCGACAGTTGGTGACAGTTAGTGAGCTGCCTTGCTGTTTGCTGCCTGGGTATATATATAGCCCAGCTCTCTCTACAGAAGGGGACTGGCAACTGGCAGCTCTCAAGCCTTAAAGGACTGCTAGTGTCTCACTGCTTTATAATTTAACTGTTAATTTCTTATATCATCTATCTGTATATAATTTAACGGTTCATTTCTTGTATTATCTATCTATATAAATATATTTATATATAATTACTAGCATCTGGTTTGTCTCTCTAGAGAACCCTGTCCATCGAGATATACTTTCAAAACCCCTAGGATCGGCTATCTTGTGTCCTATAGGACTGATGACAGTGAGTGATTTGTTGTTAGAGTTCATCTTTATTTAAAATCTGGGATTTGGGTAAAATTGAGGAGACACTGACTCCTCATAGTGGAACCATGATTGTCAGAGTAGAACTGCCCCTCAGAGTGCTCAAGGGTTGAGGTTCGTTTCTTCTTGGAAGCAGAAAGTAGGCCCCGATCTTCTGAGGCAGGTCTCAGTGGACTCCATTACTCACCTTTCTGTTAGCAGTGTAGCATTTCCCCCCTTTCCCGGAGCCCCTGGATTGGGGTGAGAAAGGACAATATCTCTATGCCTTGGCATAAGACAAAAAGGATTAATGTATGCTTAATAAAGGTTAGAAATATCTGGGGCATATCTAAATCGGTAAGAGTTTCTATGATATGCAAGCGTAAATATGTCTAGATATACAGTGGAACCTCAAAAAGTTCATGGAAAAATCCAGTATCCTTTAAATTTCCTGTATTCATGAACATTTTGAAGTCCCTTGTACTTGATAAAAAGCTGGTTCTCTGTTTATAAACTTTAAATGCTGTTTGAAAAATTCTTGATTAAGGACCACCTTATGGATTAATTTTTTTCATTATAATGACTTTTCTGTGTTAAATCTGACTGTGGAAAGCACACGGTCACCAAGATGAGGGTCTCAGCAGCTGCTCTTTAGGATGGTATGATTTATTTCCAGACTCAAATCTGAGGAAAATCTAAGTCTCTTAAATTCTACTCTAAAGACTCTGCATGAAAGTAGAGACCTTCTGTGCATGTCACAGTTGCTCAGAGCTTTTATCTAGAAAAAAAAAAGTGGCAGCAAATTGCTCTGGTATTTCCTGCTCCCCAAAATGTGCACACAGTCCCCTGTAATAGAGCTGCTTTTAAAAGAAAACTACTGGTTCATAGAGTTGAATCATTTAATTTTCGAGGAAAAAATAGACCAAAATGTAATATGTGATTTTTTTTCTACTCTGAAAATATGCACATGTATTTTAAAACAAGAAATTTTTCAGTGAAATTTTTCCATGAAAAATGTCTTATTTGGGATGCAAGACACGGCTGAGGGAATATCTTACAACACAGATTTGGGCAATGGTTAGAGATGATAGTTAAAGACAAGAGTGAGGATGAGAATGCCAAGGGTGAGGTCTGAGAGATGTGGCCTTTGAGTTTTTGAGCAAGGAAGGGTGGGAAGAAAAGTACACCAATTCATATGCAATCCTGCGGTCTCCATTTTCACCATGGAGACAGCAGAGAAAGAATTTCATTAGATAACAGATTACCCGTTGTGCTGGTCAGGGTTGACTAGAAAAACAAATCCAGAGACACTCATATGAGTGTAACAGACATCTTTATATCAAAGAGTAATCGTATATTAAGAAAACATCCCAGCCCAGTCCAGATCAAGTTCATCTGATATTAGCCATTATGTCCAATACCAATCTATAAATTCCTCTTCAGACTTACATAACACATACAATGATGCCGAATGCAGGAAGATCACAGGCCAGTGGGTGGAAAGTCTTATGGATCCCGTGGAAGCATCTCAGTACTAGCAGGGGTCTCCACGTGGCTCCTCCAGCTCCAGGGCTTTAGCTTCATCAGTGTGTCTCCATGTGGCTTGTCAACAGGAAGTTGAAACCAGGTGTGGGTCTGACCTTCAATGAGCTATTTGTCTCTGTAGTGTCTCCAAATGAGGTCATCAAGCAGCGACCTGATTGACAGGATAAACTTCACCCCTTCACTCTTAATAGTCTCAAGTTGACACCATATTATGTAACTACCACATTCATCATCCCAATTGAGTCAGAATGTTGGGCTATTTCCCGGTCTAATTCTTGTTCTTATAGAGCTTTTCTGTAAACTAAGGCTTCTCAGACACAGAGAGTGTGCATCAAACTCAAACATGCAAAGGAATGATGCTCAAGCTCCTAAAAAAGACTTGCACTGACAGGCTGCCCTCTGGAAGACTTACAGTTGACATGAGTCATCCTGCCTAATAATCTTACTGCTCCTATTCTGACTTCCCATCAAGGCAATGTTTATAACATTTTTTCCTTTTTAAATCTAACAAGGTTTTTTTTGTTTTGTTTTGTTTTATTTGTTTTTAAGCAAAAGGGAAGAAATTTATTGGCGCCCATACGGGAAACCCTAGGGGGGCCCAGCATTCTCTACTGTGTAGGCATGCCCAGCAAAGAGTCATACCACTCACTGTACCCCCATGTCCCAGAGGGACTCCGCTCGAGCCAAGCCCCAAAGCCCTAGGACTGGCTGGGGGTGGGGACGCTAACAAGGTTTTTAAAAGAATGACTTGAGACTTAAAACATTTTAAACTTTTTATAATTTCAGCTTATTAAACATACTATTTTAAACTTAAACAATAAAATATTCCAAGATACAGAGCCTTTTTTTGTTTTGGTTTTATTTTGATTTGGTTTGGTTCAGTTTGCAGCAAATCATATGCAACATAATAAAACCATTGGAAACCTTTGCTCAATCCTTAACTCAGGTATTGGGTATTCCGAAGTGAGACATCCTCTCACCTATGAGCATAAATCTATCTGAAGCAAGTGGTTAAGCAAGTCACTGCCCACTTTGCAGAGGTAATTTTGAGGAGACTAACAGAACCAGCAGCTTCCCTTTTTTTTAACCAACACATTATGAATTTATTAAAATAGTTGATTTTAACATCTGCAACGGGGACTTCAAACCCGATTCCAGGCTTAATACTGATGGAAGTGATCTGCTTAACTATCTCAGGACTGTGCAAGTCAAAGAGATGCTAGTGGAGTCTCACCTGGAAACTATTCCAGATCTTAAAACCTTCACCACAAGAAGTTTTCCTTTTTTTTACTCCCGTTTTTCTCATAGCCCCAGACCCAACCGAACACAATGGGAATTTAGAATTGGAAGATATGTTGAGATTATCTACTCTTTTGTGGTTGTTAGATGGCATTGAGTCAGTTTGGACTCACAGAGGACCCGTGTTAAACAGAACAAAACACTGACCAGTCCTGTGCCATCCTTGCAATTATTACTACGTTTGAGCCTAATGTTGCAGTTACTGCGCCAATCTTTCGTATTGAGAGTTTCTCTTTTTCATTGACCCGCTAGTTGGTCAACCTTGAGGTCTTTCTCCAGGAAAACTGGTCCACCCTGAAAGGATGCCCAAAGAATGTGCATTGAAGTTTCATCATCTTTTTCGTCTGAGGAGTATTCTGGAACTACTTCTTCTGAGAATGATTTGTTTGTTCTTCTGGAAGTATAGAATATTCAACATTCTTTGCCCGTACCATAACTCAAAAGCACCATCTTCTTTGTCTTCCTCATTCATTGTCTGACTTTTGTATACTTATGAACTGATCCTTGGTGGGTATGTCTAATATGTGTAGACACATGTACTGGAAGAATACATAAAGAAAACACTATGGCTTGGGTTAGATGCACTCAGTCCCGGGGGGACACCTGTGCTTTTCAACTCTTTGAAGAAAGTATTGCAGCAGATTTTACCCGGACAATCTGTGACTTCTTGACTGCTGTCTCCATGGGCTACCTCTGTGGGCATGGATTGAAGTACATGGAAATCATCCTTGACAACATCAATCCGAGTAGGAGGCACTTCAAAAAGTTCACCAAAGAAATGACCATGAAATTTTCTACGAATTTTTGGAACCCTGTCATATGTACTTTATTTATCATGATATTGGGGGAAAGATAGGGCTTTCTCCTCCCTGAAAGAGTTACAATCTCACAAACCCACAGCGCAGTTCCACCTGTCCTATAGGGTCGCAGTGAGTCAGCATCACCTTGATGGTAGTGAGCTTGGTTTGTGTGTTACTTGCCGATCCAGTTGTGGGATTTTTGTTCTCTTTATGTTGAGGTACAATCCATACTGAAGGCTATAGTCTTTGACCTTCATCAGGAAGGGCTTCAAGTCCTCCACCTTCAACAAGCAATGTTGCATCAGAAGCACATCAAAAGTTATCAATGAGTCCAGTGCTGAGGCCATATTTTCTTCAAGTTATGGTTCTTAGATTACTTGTTCAGCATACAGACTAAGTATCTATTCTTGTACTCTTGATTTATAGCTGTATGACCGTGACCCAGATAATGTAATAAAGCAAGTATATGGGGAAATATTCCTTGTATATGCATGTGCTACAAGGTAACAAAGAACATGACTGTTGACTAAGAAATAAGAAATAGCCCCTATTTCCTCACAGAGTATTTTCCTCACTAGTCTCAAGAACCCATCCGACATCCCATTACTCAGAACAACTCTTATTTATCACTAAATTCTCATTTGAGGTCTTAGACTTAGCAAACATTGAATAAGCTGTACAATTTTTTTCATTTCTTCGTATCCCTTTCATAAATAAATTAAAATAATTCCTTTTTCACATATTACTCAAAATCAAAAGATGGAAATCAGTAACATTTTTAAGGCTCAGAAAGAAAAAGTGCTTTGACTTTCTCGTTTATGATTGCAAAGGTTGATCCTCTGGAAAAAGCAAGGTGAACATCCAGCACAGAGAAGGTAATCTTATATCCTGATTCCATTTAAAATAACTTAATTATATTCATTAACACAAAGATAGTGAGAATCCCCCACATTTAGTCTCAAACAACATGAGGTCATCAATATAATGAAGAAATTATATACTCCTGGTCATTAATCTTAATTTTAAAAATTACATTTGAAGATTTAATTCTCTCTCCCTATGTCTGGACAGGCAAAAACTATCAGTGAGAAATAATCTTCTCAGTTTTAATTGCATTTATTACTATGACTTCATGAAAAAGACAATTCTACTCTTTGCAAAAAACAGCAACAAAAACACATAGCTAATTCTTCTTGCCACATTATAGTTCTCCATTAATAACCTCAATAGTTGAGTATTCATGGTAGATGAAAAATCCTATTTTATTCTCTGTAAAGATCATTATATTCATCAAGAAATAAATGATTACTTGTTTTAGATATATGTATTACAGTGCAAGCTACTTTTAGATAGATGTATTGCAGTGCAAACTATTTTCAAGTAGCTTAACTTGTATGCCATTATACATAACAATAATAAAGCATGATATAATCTGTTAACTCCAGAGAAGATGCTGGCAGGTAGGTTAGGTTCTGCACCAGGAGTCAGAAAAACTGGGAAGCAAGGAAAATTGCCTTTATTGATTTTTATGTGACAGTCTCTAGGTATGTACTTCATATATGCCATCACATTTAAACCCCAGGGTAATCGCAGCCCAGGTAGTTACCATTTTAAAAATGAGGAAATGGGGGGAAAGACTGCTTGATGGACTGCAGCTATAAAATTGGGGGGCTGTAAGTTAGATAGACTTGTCATCAATGCCGGTCTTTCTGCCCCAAAAAGTAATTTCTCCCCTGGGAAATACAGGTGTTATTCTTGGTTCTGATGACCATTTCTACAACTATGTGGGTGAGCACACACACACGCCAAAGTTTTTGGCAAAACAAACTAAATGCAATCTAATGATTAGAGCCAAGAGGGTTGGGGAGAAGCCAGGCCTGGGGGCACAGCTGCAAGGTAAAGGAACAGGGACATTAATACAGGAGGAGGAGCGCAACCTCAGACAGAACAGACGCCTTGATTTCAATCCAAATGGACTCATAATAGACCTACAGGTGACTTGAGGGGAAAAGCGAAGGAAAGCACTGCACCATTTTCTGGACAGTGTGTGCATTCGATCATCTAAGATTTCCCAGTGATGGACCGTAAGCCCTTCCAAAAATTAAGGACCTTGCAAAGTGGTTACACAATCGATCTTGGATATATATTTATTTAACATGAAACTGCATGTTCAAGATTGTGAGTTGCCTCTAATTCCATCCCTCAATAACTCAAAAATATATTTACATATTCTTTATAACCTTCACTTAATGTCAACATAATATCTACATGGGGGAAAACATATTAATGAATTTCCTTCATCTTCATTCTATTTTTAAACCTCAGAATTATTTCCATTTTTTTATTCTAATGTAGTAGCAAGGAAAATTGTAAATCTATTTTGTAAACGCTGCTAGTAGTTCTTGGTTAAGATACCTTTTACCTTAGAAAAGACCTTTTGAGGAGAAGCGCATAAATGACACTTCATCTCACAATGTAGAGCAGCAAGCAATCACTCAGAACTGCAGCAGACTTATGTCTGGGAGGTAAAGTGCAAATGGTTGGTGGCATTAAGCAGCGCTCCTCTCCCACAAAGACAGATCCTCTAATAAACATATGTTGAGTTAGGGAGCCTTCTAGGACCCTGAGAAGTGTAGAGTTTACACTTGGCCACTAACCAAAAGATTGGTGCTTTGAATGCACCCAATGGCATCGTGAGGCAAAGTCCGCAATCTAATTCTGAAAGGTCACAGCCACGGGAAATTGTATGGCGTACAGTTCTTCATTGGAAAACAGATCCCCAAGAGAAAACCTACAAGGACAAAACATGTGACAAGAGTACTCTGGTCTGGAGTTTGTACCCAACTTCAAGCTCTGGAATAATTCTAGAACCCCTCCTAAGAAGCCACAGTAGAATTATGCCATTTACATTGGGCTCCTAATGTCAAGGTCAGCAGTTCAACTCCACCAAATGCTCCTAGGGAAATAAGAGTTTAATGATATACAACCTTTTAAATATATATATGCTCCTTAAAAAATATATAGCCTTGGGAACACCGAAGGTCAATTCTACTCTGTCCTGTAAGGTTGCTATGAGTCAAAATCGATTAAATAGTAGTAGGTTACTTGGGTAGTAGGTAGAATTCCTCCTGACACAGCCGCTATACTGTGCCTTGCAAAAAATAGTCGGGGCTGCACCTTGAATGAACTGGTCATTACAAATTATCCTTTTTTGATTCAAATTTACTTGGATTTGAAATGCACAATGTAAACTGAGAGCAAAAGCTTTCTTCTCCCTGCACACAAAGAAATGATTGCCAAAACAACACAACTGAATTTCTTGTTTGCCATGGTGAGTTCAGTGGCAGTCAAGGGCCTGGTTTGGGACTTGATATTTTCAGGACCAACTCCATATCTCAAAGCCAACAACACAAACAATTTACACTCATTTAATTAAAAACTGGTTGCTGGTGCCACTGATGCTTACCTTTTGATGACTTGATTAGCTTTTACATGGCTTTTTCAGTGAAGTTATCATCACTGATTCTGTGGGCTAAGTCACTACCTTGGGCGATCCTGAATTTAAGAGAGGCACTGTGAGAAGAAGGAAAGCAAGAGAGCAATTCAGAGTCACTGGATGTAAATGTTAAAAGGAAAGCTGCCATTATACTGTTCTCCTAAACTGGTAAAACAGGACGTATCTGTTATCCTCCCCAAAATAACAATGATCAAAAGAATTGCCTAGTAGTTTTAATCTACTTGTGGAATAAAACCCTGCAGATAGATAAAGGTCACTTATTATCATTTCTAGATATAAACACAAAATTTACGCTCAGAAAGTTGTAAAAATGATATAAGTTCACATTCCAAGGAAGGAAAAGCAAACCAAAAACTAAAGTAAAAAATACTTCCTGCCACTGAGTTGATTTCAACACCTAGTGACCCTATATAGACCATGTGGACCTATAGGATCCTCTGTCCTTTAGGACAGAGTAGAACTGCCCATGTGGATTTTCAAGGCTGTAAACGACATTATCAGAACACATATTTCTCCCACACCGTGGTTGGTCAGTTTGAACCGCTGACATTGCATTTGGCAGTACAATCCACAATGCACTATGTTACAATGAGTTGAAAATAGAGAGGTAAGAAAAACCTTCATAGAAAATAACGAAATTGAAATGGACAACAAGAAGTGCTGGTGATGCAGTGACTAAGTGCTCAACTGTTAAAATGCTAACAGGTGAAACTCAGCAGGCACTCCAGGAAGAAAGATGTGGCAGTTTGCTTCCCTAAAGATGATAACTTCGACAACACTACTGCGCAGTTCTCCTCAGTCCTGTCCTGTCCTGAAGGTCACATGATCTGATTCAGATATCAAGACAAAATTTTTCATGTTGAAAATACATTCTTTGGAGAACCTAGTAACAATCACTAAATGTCAAGGATTAAATCATTCTAAAATTGTGGCACATCTTTTACTCTAAATTAATAAGCTAATTATATAAAAGCAATTCATTTATCCATTTAATTTACTTCCTTTCTGGGTGGACCAATATTATCAACCTTACTATTTATAGAAGTTGAGGCATAAAAAGAACTAAAATTACTTGATAAAATGATAATTGTTAACTTCTCTACCAGCCATTGGAATAAATACTATTTATTCTAGAAAATTTATTGCATGTTAGTTTACATGTATTCTGTTAATTGGCAAACCTTCTAGATAACCAGCAAAGCAGAAATGCCTTTGCCTGCTCCTGGTGGCGTACTGTTCAAGCTTTGGGCTGTGAATCACATGGTCAGCAGTTCAAAACCACCAGTCAGCCACCCCATAGGAGAAAGATGAGGCTTTCCACTCCCATAAATAGTTACAGTCTCAGAACCTGACAGGGCCAATTCTACCCTGTCCTATAAGGTCTCTATGTGTCAGAACTGACTCCATGGCAGTGAGGGTTTTCAATAGACCCTTGATGGCTCCCATCATCTTGATTAGGAAGATTATTCATTCAGTGTTTCAAATACCATTATTTAGCATGAAAGCAGAACTATTTGCATTGGAGAAATAAGAGTATATCCCTGTGTTCCGTGGACTTCATTTCATTTCGTAATAACGTTATTTTATTCTAAAGTGGTGACATTATCAAGGATATGGTGAGAAGAAAATGGCTTATAAAGATCCACATGTACTTAATGGGAGGGAAGAGCAATTCAGAATTATAATCAAGGGGCTTTTTCTCTGTGCCATCATCACATCGCAGATACTGCCTTTAAGGTTTCAAAGAACTTTCCAAGATTCTAAGAGTGTATAATTTCAACTTAGAGACATATGCAATTAAAATGTTTAGGTTGGTCACCCTGATCATTTACTGTAAGGAACTTTCCACTGCTTTTCACCCCGATACACACATTCACAAGGTAAAGCATTCACTTACCCCTCTAATGCTTCAGAATCATTTCGCTCAGGAATTCGCATCCCCAAATTGTTAGGGCCTTAGGGATTCAAGTCCAGATGATTGCCTCTGTTTAGAATGCATCTAATTTCAGCGTGAGTATAAATTAATGATCCTCCCCCCTCCTTTTGACACCGACCAATTTGTACTAAGGTAAGGGTGGCAACGCAGAAGGGGTGATCAATAGCATGTTGCACAGGGCCACGGGAAATCAGATCCCTGAGGGGATGGGGAAGCCAAAAAGGGCAAGAAGCTAATGGGGGCAAGATAGCAAATCCACACTATAATTTAATTTGCAGGTTGAAAACTGTGACCATTTTCCCAAGAAGTCTGTTATTCCATTTTCTTCAATAGCAGAAATGCATGATTATCCGTCTTTCATCCAATTTGAATTAAACTCACATGTAGAACAGACCACTAACACCCCAAAGGAATTCTATTTTAATGTGACAAATATTTTAGTGTATTTTAAAAAGTGAATCACTATTCTGGAAAGTGGCTGCCGTTAAATGATAAAAATCAATGTCCCTTTGTTTAATATGATAACATCAAAACCACATCTAGCAATTCAATCAAACTTGACTAAACAAAGGAACATTCATTTATCCAACCAATATACAGGGTACAGCTGTGTGTCATGGTCAATATTTTTGTACCAAGAATTCAGAGATAAAAGGTAAAATATGTTTCTAAGCTCTCAACTAACCCAATTTTAGCAGGGATAGAGTCAAGTTAAAAGTTATAATCAGTATGGGATGTGCATGACTAATTTAAGTATATTTATAGTTGTTTATTAAAAGTCCTGACAGTAATTTCAGTAAATGTTAGCATCAGATGATAACCACAACTTTGATAATGATAGATGATGATGATGGTGATGATGGTGATACCTCAGCTCAAAAGTCTATGAAACATTTAGGACATAGACTGGTGACTGGAAATTATGCCATAAAAAACAAATTTGACTTTAAGAGGTATAAATATGAGTTAAATATGTTAAATAAATACGAAAAAAAGATTCACAATGGGATAAAGCACCAAAGCTTCATTGACGGGTGCTGATCTCTACCTGGGGCAGGTTGAAATCCCTTTTGAGTCTTGAAACTGCCTTAGACCAACATTTCGTATTTGAATCTTCCTCAGTGCAGCTGTTCATGAAATTCCCCATCACACTTTGTAGGACTCTTACCGGTATATCTAAACACAGAACCCAATATATATGTATCCCTAGATTTTTATCTTCTTCCATCCTGGTGAGAACTTCTTACATGATCAATTTAACAACATCAGAATACCTTGCTTATACGGATTGGATTACCTTGAAGAAAAATAGACATAATCCTATCGCAGACATCATCATACTTCAAGATGGATCCTGACAAGTTCTTTTTGATGATGAAAATATGAATATAACCCTATTCTTCCTGATTGCGTCATTCACACTATAGTAAAACACATGATTTTCTGACTTAAAATGTCCATTTCTATTCACTAACACCCAGGATATCAAACTTTAGGAGTTCCATTTCATTTTTGGTGACATCTAGTTTTCCTAGATTCACACTTCATACATTCTAAGTTTTGATTATTCATTGAAATTTGCAACTGTTTTTCTCGCTTATGAGTCATGCTCCATCAGCAAGTGAAGGCCCTGAAGGCTTTCCTCCCTCTGGCTCTGCCCATTCCAGTCATTCTGGCCCACTGCACTTTGAGGCCTTTCTCCTGCAGTCGTATTCTGCTGTAAGGCGCTCATCTTCTGCCACTGCCATTGACCATACTCTGCTTCTCCTTGTTAGGTTGCAGTGTCTGATGATGTTTCAATGCTGTGCATAAGGTTTTCTGCAGCTAATTCCTCCAACGTGGGCAACTGGTGCCTTCTTTGTAGTCTGTCCTTAGTCTGGAGATTCTCCTACACCCCGTTCTTTGGTAGCTTTATTTGCATTTGAAATACCAGTGACATCGCTTGTAGCATCACAGCAACACACAGGCGACAGGTGGTAGAAATGATCAATTGGAAAGGAACGATGTCCCATTCATTGTCACAAAACCTTTTCAAGATCTGTCTTGCAGTACAGCACTCTATGTGATAGAATCACGCCTATATGCCTACGAAGAAGACTAGCAACTACAGCTACTTTTCACATTTATGAACCAACCACTCAAGCAGTGATGGAGAAAATTTGAAATTCTACCAAGTTTTATGGTCTGAAATTGATCAAACATGTATTGCATTGATAAGTATTGGTGATCAAAAAGCAAACGACGGAAAGAAGAGGGAGGATCAGTACTTGGAAAAGATTACCAAGGGAATCGAAATGAAAAAAACCTTGCAAGTATTTTATTGCAAATGGCTTTTTTCAAAAGCATAAATGGTTGCTATATGTGGTAGTTACATAATTTCATGTCAATTTGAAGCTATATAAACGTGCAGGGCTGACCTTCAATCTGTCAATCAGGTGACCGCCTGTTGTGCCTCCTTGTGGGCACGGCCTTCTCATAAGGAGAAACCTCTGGGAACCTCTCCCTCCCCCTCTACCTTCACCTCCTCCTGGTGGACTTTGGTTGCTGCCAGAGCCCTGGAGGAGTGTCCACCACCATTAGATCCACCAACTTTCACTCAGCGGCCTGGGATCTTCCTGCATTCTGCATGATTGCACGTGGCTGCGTGAGTCTGAAAAGCGACTTATGCACTAGTATTGGACTTATAGGTGAAAGTTAGACTGCACTACAATGTTTTATTGCTATTTCATTATTTTGACATAAAGCACTTTCATATATATATATATAGTATCTGGATTTGTTGCTCTAGTCAACCTAGCTTAACACACTGTAATGGATATCAGTAGATATAAGATGTACTATATAAGTGGATCTCACCAAATGGAATACACAGGAATAAAGATGACTAGATCTGTGTAAAAAGTAATGGAGAAGCTCAATATCATCAGTTGAAGTAAAGCCAGGGGCAACTATGAAACATGTAATCAATTGTTTATATGCAAGTTCAAGTTGAATGTGAGAATGTTGAGACATGGTCTCACATACATTGGACATGTCATCAGGAGTAACTGTCCCTGGAGAAAGCTCAAATGCTTGGTAACATAGAAGGTCAGCCAAAAAGAGGCAGAACTTCGAGATAGATTGACACCGTGGCTACAGGGAGGGCACTAGCTTGGCAATAGTTCATTCTACTGTACATTTATTTGGTCACCAGGAATCAAAGCCCACGTGACAGCACTTAACAAAACCAGAAGCTAACGATCATGAACATTTCTTCATGTATTGGTTAGCCACTTGAATTCTTCTTTAGTGCAATATATATTCAACTTTTTGCCCATTGTAATTGAATTATTTGGTTTTCTGTTGTTGAAATATAGAAGTTTTCTACATATTTTAGACATTAGTCTCCCGTCTGATAAGCCATTTACAATTTATTTTTGCCCAGATTGTAGGTTCTACTCTTTTGTTGAAATCTTTTGTTGCATGCAAATATCTAATTTTGAGGATGCTTCAATCATATAACTTCTGTTATTTCTGTATTTCAGTTATGCTTGAGAGCATATTGATATCATATATTAGCCCACCACTGACATAAAGTTTCTTAGATTGTAAAGCTTTAAGGGAACATACAACCTCATCTTCCTTCCAGCGCAGCTTGAGGGTCTCAACCACCTACCTTTCCATTGGCAGTCCAGTTCCTAACCTTCAGTGTCACCAGGGAGATACGTGCATGTTTTCCATTATGTTTAATAGTGCATTCGTCCTATTTTCTTTCACTGATGGTCTTTAGAGCTTTAAGTTTTACATTTAGCTCTTTGAGTCTCTTGAATTGGTTGATGTTTGTTTGCCGTTTGTAAAAAAAAGTGTGATAAAATGTTCCCTTTTGTTATTTTGTTTGTTTGTTTGTGTTTTGAAAATATGTAACCATTATTTCCACCAACATTTTTTATAGAGACTATTTCTTCCTCATTAAATGATCTCAACCGTCCAGAGATGGGTGAATTTACTTCTAGGGTCTCGATTCTGTTCCATTGGTCCTTCTGTCTGTCCTTGTATCAGTAACCAACTGTTTTAACTATGGTTTCTATGTAATAACTTTTAAGATTGAGAAGTATGAAGCTTCCTACTTAGGTAGTTCTTTAGTGCCTGCTTTTCTTGAGTCTCTTTCCTTTCTATATAAAATTGGTGATTGATTTTTTCCTTCCTTTTGAAGAATGATGATAGAATCTTTAATGGGATTGCATTTTATCTACAGATTGCTTTCGGTTGTTATTGTTGTTATTGTTATTGTTAGATGCCATTGAGTCGGTCTGAACCACAGTGACCCTACGCACAGCAAAACAAAACCCGACATGGTCCTGCACCATTCTCACAATTGTTCCTATGCCTGAGCCCATTGATGCAGCTACTGTGTCAATCCTTCTCATGAAGCGCCCCCCTCTTTTTCACACACTACTCCACTTGATCAAACATTATGTCCTACTCCACTTGATTAAACATTATGGTTTCCCCTGATTACATGTCCGAAGTATTTAAGGAGTACTCTGGTCTTCTGTCTTCCAACATGGATCGGTTTGTCTTTTAACAGTCCTGGGTACTTCCAATTGTCTTCCCCAGCACAGCAACCCAAATGCATCCATTCTTCTCGTTGGGTATGCAAGAGACTTATCCAAGGGACAACTGTCACATGCACATGAGGCAATGAAAACTATCATGGCTTGGGTCAGGTGCTCCTTAGTCCTCAAAGAAACATCCTTGTTCTTCATTACTCTCAAGGGGTCTTGGGCAGAAGGTTTACCTAAAGCAATACATCTTTTGATGTCTTGGCGGATGCTTCCAGTAGCATTGATTGTGGATCTAAGCAAGACAAAATCCTTTAACAACTTCAACCTTTTCTCCATTTATCATTATGTTCCTTATTGGTCCAGTTATAAGGATTTGGTCCTTCCTTACATTGAGTTATAATCCATACTGAAGGCCACAGTCCTTGATCTTCGTCAGCAAGTGCTTCAAGTCCTCCTCACTTTCAGCAAGCAAGGCTGTGTCATCTGCATAGAGCAGGTTGTTAGTAAATCTCCTCCAGTCCTGAGGCTGCAGTCTCTTTACATAATCCAGCTTCTCTCATTACTGGCCCAGCATGCAGATTGAACAATGATGGAGAGAGGATACAACCCTGTTGCACCCTTTCCTGAACTTAAACCTTGCAGTATTGCCTGCTTCTGTTTGCACAACTGCCTCTTGATCCACGTATAAATTCTATATGAGCACAATAAAGTGTTCTGGAATTCCCATTCTTCTCAAGGTTACTCACAGTTTATTATAATGCCTTTGCATACCCAATGAAATACATGTAAATATCTTTCTGGTCTTCTCTGCTTTGAGCCGAGATCCATCTGAAATCAGCAATGATATTTCTTGTTGCATGTCTCCTAAATCTGGCCTGAATTTCTGGCAGTTTCCTGTCAATGGGCTGCTGTAACCTGTGTTGGGTGATCCTACATAAATTTAACTTATGTGGGATATCAATCGTACTGTTTTATAGTTTGATCATTCTTTTGGGTCACCTTTCTTTGTAATGGGCACAGTGTAGGTAGAATTAACATGTTCATGTCACTAAGTCTCCTGATCTATGAGCACGGTACATGTTCCCATTTGTGCTTTCGGTTTCTCACGGTAATATAGTTTATTGTAAGGGTTTTCTGTTGCTCTGCTCATATTTTGCCTAGACTGCTCATCTTTTGAATGACTATTGTAACTGGCATTGCTTTGCTAATTCCCCTTTCAGAGTTATCTTTGTTAATGTAAGGAGGTTGACTGATTTTTGCATGCTGATCTTGTAACCTGCCACATTACTAATTCTTTCAAAGATTTCCAGAAATTTTCTGGAGTCTTTGGAATTTTATATGTTTGGGATCCTATCATCTGAAAATAGAGTGTTTTACTTCTCCTCTGCCAATTTCGATAATTTTATTTCCCTTTCTTGACTGACAGTTCTAGCTAAGACTTCCAGTACAATATTAAATAGGAGTGAAGATAAAGGATATATTCATTTTTCCCATTTTCCAGGAGAAGGTTTTGAGTCTCCAATAACATTAATATTGGCCAGTGGTTTTATACATATGCTCTTAAATATATTGAAGGATTTCCCTTCTATTCATATTTGAGTATTTTAATCAAGAAAGCGTGTTGTATTTTATGAAATGTGGATATTTCCCTTTGTTTTATTGACATACAGGATAACATCAATAGTTTTTTACTGTTGAACCATCCCTGCATATTTGGTTTTATTCCATGTGATCATGGTTATTTTTTTTCATTTTTTTCTCTTTTCTTCTTTTACATTTTATTAGGGACTCAAACAACTCTTACCACAATCCATACATATACATACATCAATTGTATAAAGCACATCCACACATTCCCCGCCCCAATCACTCTCAAAGCATTCACCCTCCACTTAAGCCCCTTGCACCAGGTCCTCTTCCCCCCCCCCGTCCCTCCCCATTCCCCCCTCCCTCATATGCCCTTGGTAATTTATACATCGTTATTTTGTCATATCTTGCCCTATCCGGAGTCTCCCTTCCCCCCTTCTCTGTTGTCCCTCTCCCAGGGAAGAGGTCACATGTGGATCCCTGT
Source organism: Tenrec ecaudatus (assembly GCF_050624435.1). NCBI lineage: Eukaryota > Metazoa > Chordata > Mammalia > Afrosoricida > Tenrecidae > Tenrec > Tenrec ecaudatus. Next base: position 23,408,376 of record NC_134539.1, on the reverse strand, counting down.
AATCAGTTCCCCCTTTCCAACCCACTCACCCTCCACTCTCCCAGCATCGTCCCTCACACCCTTGGTCCTGAAGGTATCATCCACCCCGGATTCCCTGTACCTCCAACCGTCATATGTACCAGTGTACAGCCTCTGTCCCATCCAGCCCTGCAAGGTAGAATTCGGATCATGGTAGTTGGGGGGAGGAAGCATCCAGGATCTGGGGGAAAGCTGTGTTCTTCATCGATACTACCTCACACCCTAATTAACCCATCTCCTCTCCTAAACCCCTCTATAAGGGGATCTCCATTGGCCGACACTTGGGCCTTGGGTCTCCACTCTGCACTTCCCCCTTCATTTAATATGATATATATATATACACATATACACATACATATATACATATACACATATATACACATACACACACACACTTATATCTTTTTTTTTTGCATGATGCCTTATACCTGGTCCCTTGGGCACCTCGTGATCGCACTGGCCGGTGTGCTTCTTCCATGTGGGCTTATTTGCTTCTGAGCTAGATGGCCGCTTGTTCACCTTCAAGCCTTTAAGACCCCAGCCATCTAGCTCAGAAGCAACAAAGTCCACATGGAAGAACACACCAGCCTGTGTGATCGAGTGGTCCCAAAGGGATCAGTTATCAGGCATCAAAGAACAAAAAATCATATCATTGACTGCACACCTCCATGATAGGATCGCTGAAGACAAATGGGGGCATAAGCAAATGTGGTGAAGAAAGCTGATGGTGCCCGGCTATCAAAAGAGATGGTTATTATTTTTTAATGCATTGCTAGATTCTACTTGCCAGAACTTTCTATAATCTTTATGTCTATATTCATGAGAGATGTGGTGATTTTTTTTAAGGATACCTTTGCCTGACTTCAGCATCAAGGTGATAATTGTTTATAAGATGAATTCAAAATTATTTCATCTTTTCCTATATTATGGAATAGTTTGAGTAGAATTTGTGTCAGCTCTTCCCTAAATAATTTGCTAGTGATGTTTGGAGTTGGGCTAAATGTTTATAGAATTTTTAATGGTCTGACCAATTTTTTTTTGTAATGGGGCTATTTAAAATTTTTAACTTCATCTCTATTTATGTCTGTGTTATTTCCAGGTAGACTAGAGAAACAAATCCAGGGAGACACATATGTGTATAAGAAAGAGCTTTATATAAATGAGCAATTGAATATTGAGAAAGCATCCCAGTCCAGTCTAGATCAAGTCCATAAATCCAATATTATCCCATATGTCTGATATAAATCTATAAATTCCTCTTCTGACTCATGAAACACATGCAGTGACACTGAATGCAGGAAGCTCACAGGCCAGTGGGTGGAAAGTCTTGTGGATCCAGTGAGTAGAAGCCTGTCAATGCTGGATGGGATCCCATGTGGCTCCTTCAGCTCCCGGGCTCTAGTGTAGCTCCATGTGTCTTCTCAGCTGGGATGTCTCCCAGGGAGTGAGCCTGTGCCTCACCTCCAGAGAGCTATTTATCTCTTTTGCGCCTCCACATGAAGTTATCAAACTGAGAACTGACTGACAGGCTAAACTCCACCCCTTCACTCTTAGTACTCCAATTGACAATTGATTATGTAACTACCACAGTCTCAAGACTCACTATTAGCGAATCAATGCCAGCTGATAGTGACTCTATGGACCGGGTAAAACTGCCTGCATGAATCTCCAAGGCTCCATCATCCTTTTTTAAAAAATCAATTTATTAGGGGCTCATACAACTCTTTTTACAATCCCTACATGCATCATTTGTGTCCGGCACATTCTTACATATGTTGCCATCATCATTCTCAAAACACCTGCTTTCTACTTGAGCCCTTGGTATCAGCTCCTCATTGTCCCCTCACTCCCAGCTCCCTCCTCCCCCTGAACTCTTGATAATTTATCAATAATTATTATTTTATCATATCTTACACCATCCAACATCTTCCTCACTCAGTTCTCCGCTGTCCGTCCTCCAGGGAGGGCGAATTTGTGTATCATCCTTGCGCAGGGGCCATGCTAATCTTCTCTGTGTCGTTCCAATGTTAGTATATGTGCGGCCTAAGCGAGCACAGCTATCTCATTCTTTACCAGAGAAGAAAGCCTCATCTTTCTCCTGTAGAGCAGCTGTTTCAACCCGCTGACCTGAGAGTTAGCAGTCCAACATGCAACCACTACACCAGCTAGAAGTGTGTCCTTTTCTTCTAGGTTTTCAAATTTGTTACAGGATTGGTTCTTCATAGTATTTTGTATTAATATTCTTTTTATTTCCCTTTGTTCTGTGGTGACATAGGCCACTTCGTCTCTTATTTGTGTGAAGTGTATCTTCTCTCTTTTTTCTTTTTTACTAGAATGTAAAAATGTGATGATCTTGGTGAACGGGTAAATGAATGGGACAGCTCTCAAAAAAAATGATCTCAATTATATGGTTGAAGCCATCATTGGAGGCTGAGGCTACAGAGAAGTAAAAGAACACAGAACAGATGTCCATTTGCCTCTTTATATCCTTTGGCATTGTTGCTGCACTTAACATGTATTTCTTTCTTTCCAGATAAAATTTGCAAAAATATCCCTAACTGAAAACATAAAGATCAGACAGATTTTTTACTTCTGGTTTTTTAGCTATGGTTGGATAGATTTTCCCAATCTGTGTGAGCTCAACTTATCACTAAGATATTTTTCTATATTTTAATCATAACTGCTACACGAGCCTACACTTGTTTTAGTAAGGGCCATCTGACCCAAAGCATGATAGTTTCAATCCCCTCGTAGTCATGTGAAAGTTGACAATTGATAAGGAAAACTGAAAAAGAATCGATGTATTTAAAATTGATGTATGTGTGCTATGGGTGAAGGAAGTTAAAAGTCCTGTGGACTGCCAGGATGACAAATAAGTCTGTCTTGAAAGAAGAGTATAGACCGAATGCTCCTTAGAACCTTAATGGCAAGACTTCATGTCATGGTGCAATCAGGAGAAGCAAGCCCTTGGAAAAAAGACTCCATGCTTGTTCATGTAGAGGGTCATCGAAAAAGAGGAAGATCCTCAACACAGTACATTGACATGGTTCCTGCAGCCATGGACACAACCATCACAACTGTGTGGGTGATGCCGGACCTGGCAGCATGTCCTTGTGTTGCTGATGGGGTCAGTCTGGGTCCAACCTGACTTGCGTGACAGGAAACAACACAAATACCTGGAAACCAGGACACTGTCTATGCATGCCACAAGTATGTCCTCGGTAATTCTAGAACCAAAAATAAAAATAAACCCTATTGCCATCCAGTCTGCTCTGATCCACCAAGGAGCACTGTTCCAGGGGGTTTGCTAGGCTGAAATCGTTACAAACACAAAATGCCACACCTTCTCCCAGAGAGCAGCTGGTACATGCAAACGACCAGCCTCCTGCTTAACCGCTGCACTATCCCAGCTCCTTCCATATTTCTGTAATTCACTCCCAGTGAGTCACTTCTGACTCATGGCAACCATATCTCGGGCTTCTGAGGCTACAAATCCTTAAGGGCGGGCAGATTGCCACAGCTTTCTCCCACAGCAAGGCTGACAGGTTTGAACTATCAACCTTATATTAGCAGGCCAATGCCAAGCTCATAGGACTAGTTACAGGACTATGAATTTAGAGCACCATACTTGATATTACGCCACCGTTGATCTTATTTACCTGAGTTTTCAGTGTTTATTAAAGATGAATTTGTCTGCAAAAATAAAACTAAAGACAAAATACAACTGACAGGAGTCCTCTCTGGCATCCACCCTCTCTTCACCTAATAAGAGGTGCAGAAATGTGAGCCATTTCATAATTCATAGGCATCGTGTGCTGTGCAAGATTATGTTTGAATTTGTCTCTTCTGGAAGAAAATATTTCCTTCCTAAAATTAGATTATGAATATACTTCCAAAGCCACTAATCAAACATAAGTTAAGTCTACTTAAATCAGGGAGAGAATGCTTTAGAGCTCTAGAATCATTGGAAATAGGTCACCAAGATTTTAATAAAGCTTCAGAAAAGGTTCCAGTATAAAAAGGTATCCTCATTAGGAATCTGTAAAGCAAGCCTGCTATCAAACAGGGGAAAAATTACATATACAGAAGCCGAAAAATATAGTCTATAAAGTCATTTAATGAAGCAGAAATTTGTATCAATGCCATATCTAAGGCTCGTCTTGAAAAACCCTGGCATATTCACTAATTATGAAGCATATATTATACACAGTTACTATGGGTATTATTCAGCAGTAGAAGATTTAAAGTTAGTTGTCTCCTTCAACATAGTTAGTAAAGAAATATTGGTACATACATGATCTGTTTAAATAGGTTAGAAAATATGAGGGAATTTACTAACTAGCCCTTTAATTATGCAGAGTTTCCATAATTCTAAAACTGAATTCCATGACACCCACATATTTCCCTATAGTCTTGCTATAAATAGTAATTACAGTGTTCATAATAGAAAATGCAAAACTGTCTCTATTATTATCTCCTGTATTAAGTCGTTTGATAACTGTTGAAAATTTTTCCTAGTAGGATGAGTTTTATCTTCTCTGGAAGTGATACTTTTCTTTATTTTCAAATAGAGTATAAAGAAACTTCGTTCAGCCATTTTCAAATTAAAGGACAATGGCAAAAAATGCCATTGAACTTTAAAACATTATATTTAGCAGGTCCTCAGTGAGTTGCATAATCATTTGAAGTCTATGGATTAACAATCAAAGAGCGTTCAGACACTGACCTACATTGGAGCAACCCTGCACAGGCAACCAAAAATTCATCTTCCCCGGAGAACTGAGAGGCTTGCAGGTATCCTGCTCGCTAAGCAGCACACATGCCAAAATTACAGAGCTAGTGAACAGAAAAAATCACCCAGAAAAGCACAATATAAAGGGTGAGAAAAACAGTAAGAGTTTTATACATTCTACAATTAGCTTTAAGACATAGATAACAATGTAAAACAGCAACGATCCTCTTTACCTCTTTGATATGCTGGTTTAAATTGATACCTGGCATAGGAATCCCAATTTGTGGAACACTGGCTAAGCATTCATCTGTTAACTGAAGGTAGACCATTTAAACCCATCAGCCCCTCTATGGGATACAGATGCGTCCGTTGGCTTCCATTAAGATGACAGCCTAGGGAACCCTAGGGAACAGTTCCTCTGGGGCCTGCAGGGTCACTATGTGCTGGAATTCATTGGAAGGCATACAATCATAGCATGTTCTATCTCAAGATACTGACGCAATCTCAACGCACATGCTTCCTGAGCTAACAGAGCCAAGTCAAAGCCAACGTACTTACAACTCTCTTGAGCTTCACACTTGAATGATTCCATTCACTTCAAACTTGACATGGGTAAAAAAACAGCTTCATCAAAATATTTTCCTTCCCCTATGAGACCTATGTCAGTGAACACAGCCTCCATCCACACAATTTGATGTTCAACTGAACTTCATCTTTAATAGTCCTCTCCTCTCATCCCACACATCCAGTCACCAAGTCTTTAAATGTCCTCATTCATTAATCTATCTTTATCCCTGCTGCTAATGTAGAATGCCCAAATCACATTTCTGTGAGTTTTAACTGCTTCCTCTTAATGGTATATCATTTCTCTTCCAAAGGGTCTCCAAAATATATAAAATGAAAAATAAAACTTGAATTTTCTGCCATCTGCATGATTGCAATGGTTCCCAATGTAAGATTTTACCTGGATCTCCCCATGTCCACACTTGTTTCATTCCAATTTTTAGTATAGGCAACGTACTCTCTAAAAACTTTATATGACCATATTCTAAATCCCACTTCTCCAGCTACTCGGCAACCTTTGTGACATATCCTCTGGACAAAATAAGACGTGAACCCTCTGCCTCAAGACTGATCATACTCTAGTCTATGCAGATCAAAGAATAATCTTGTTTTTCATTGATTGACGTAACATTACAGTGTCATTTGGATGGCATTTGATGTTTATTGACAAATTAAATGAATGAGTAACCATTGCATTCAGTACGTAGTCTATACACTCAGTCATTGTGATCAGAGTCCAACAGGACTCAATTTAGCAGGGAAAAAAAACTGATTGATTCATGGGAATAAACCACAGTTGACTTCCCAGATTTGTAAGAAATTATACTGTAAGAATTTTGATGAATCATTTATCATAGAGAACTGTTGTAAAGCATTGTAATCAAGTTCTCCCTCCCTTATAAATCTGCATTTCTCTCCAATTTCTTAATGTGTTAAATGTAATCCCTAATATGAAATAGCTAGGTTTCTCAGAGCTGTTCCCTACTTACCAAACAGTGAGGGTATACCTAATCCAAGATCCTTTCTTGACACCCCCCCCCCCCCAGCCACGAGTTTGTACTACCAGATTATTTTTCCTACTCAATTCACCCATCTGAAATCTGGAAAATCTCGAAGTTTGTCTTAGCTATGTTTCTCTAATTCCTCACATTAATTCTCAGGAAGTTACTAACATAATGTTTGCCCAATTACTCTATTATTTTCTACATGTTAATACTCATTTAAATGTCATCTGTCTACAATAAGTCTTCCAACAGTTTAATACAAAATACCACAAACTTTTGGATATTCCTTGATCTGAAAAAGCATTCACTGAATGTGTATTACTGAGCAGTGCACCACAAGGTGCACAACAGAAATGGACATTGTCCCGCAGCCCTTTTCCCATCTAGAGACATAATTTAATAAGGGTGTTTCTACTCAATAAAAATTTGTAGTCTTTCATGTGGTTCCTGCATACTTTTTTTGTTAAATGTTCCAAAGAGAGAATAGAAACACAGATAGCTAGTAAAAAAGGGAAGAAGAAAATAAATGTACAGGTTCATTAGAATTTCATATCTTTATACATAAATTAAGGAGCCTTGGTGGCATTATCAAGACATTCTGGTGGCATCGTGGGTTATGTGTTGGGCTAATAACCACAAAGTCAGCAGTTCAAAGCCCCCAGCTGTTTCTTGGGAGAAAGTTGAGGCTATTTGCTCTCATCAAGATTTCTAACCTCAAAAATCCTTTATAGGGTGGCTTTGAGTTAGGCACAACTCAATGGCAGTGGGACTGTTTTTTGGATACACTCATTAGACTGAATCACTTGCAAAGCAGTTCTTAATATTTGAATAATTACAGCATATAGGGCAAGGCTTTCCTCCATCACTCTTTTGCTAATATGTTCTTTGCTCTTCCTGCTTTTCCTTCTTCTCATGAATCTGTATATGATCTCATCAAGTTCCAGAAAACAGTTTGGAAATTTAAGCAGAATTATATCAATTCCTTGAATTGCTTTGTGAAAAACTGACATTTGGATCTTATATAGTAATCCAGTGACTCTCCATGATGATGACTGAGGATGTTTTGCTATTGTCCATGTATATTCTTGGTATATTCAAATCTTTAGACCCCTCTCCCCACCAGGATATTAACAATGAAAATTCATCCCTTTGAGTATTGCTTAACCAAAAAAGCAAAAACCACACTTAAAATAATACATATATCATATTCTGACATATAAAAATTCAATCATAACATAGTCCATAAAGACAATGTTCCACATCTTCTTTGGTGAGTTATCCTCTTTGGTGGGTCTGAAAAGCTTGTGAGTGGCCTTTTAAGGTGCAAGTGTTGGTCGTTCCTTATCTGAAGGACAGAAGAGTGAAGAAAATCAAAGATGCACGAAAGTCATTAGAGGCCAAGAGCCTGTATGAACCTCAGCCACCACAGCGCTGAGACTACAACCAGACAGCTCCCTGTTGCCTTTGTCAAGTGTTCTGAAAGGGATTATAATCAGTGGTCCTAGATAGAATGGTAATGAAATGTGGAGCCAAACTTAAACTCTTTTGAAAGACAAGGCTTACTGGTTACAGAGAGACTGGTAGATCCCCAGGACTGTGGCCCCTGTCACCCTTGAAGCTAAGTTCACAACTGTGGCTCCCCTTTCTGCCAAACAGCAGGCAGACTTATAAGTGAGCAATAACACCTGGAAGATGCATACTCCTTAAAATAATCAACCACACAAGATCAAAAGGGCAGTGCCTGCCAAGGGATAGAGCTCAGGAGGCAAGAAGAACAGGACGGAAGGATGAAGTGAAATGATACTGATTCAATTCCCCGGGAGGACTGGGAAGAGAGCTGTTGTGCCTTCTATCGATGGCATGAAACAAGTGATATGTGTATTACTGCTCCAATAACGACTGATAGAATCTGCATCCATCATCAGATCTGGAATTGAATTCACACTCAGTTTTCAAGCTAACTACAGACAGGCAGGCCCACAAGGCCAACATGAGCACTGGAGCGGTCCACACACTTAGAATCATCAATTATTTGAGATGGAAATGGAGCTTTTGAACTCAGGACAAAGTCCAGAAGGGTTAGAAATGAAGAAAGGAAACAAGAAGAATAGGGAGGAAGTGGGATAAGTGGTCCCATTGAGAGTACTGTAAGAAATAAGATGAAATGACTGATGAATGAACTGTTGAATGTACAATTGATGATCTGCTCTGTAAACCTTAATCCAATTTACAATAAAAATATGTGTGTTTGTGAATTGTTGGGTTGAAAACCAATTGGCTTTGTAAACTTTCACCAAAATCACAATAAAAAGTTAAAACGGATCCTTATCATTAAAGAGATCTTGCTTATATGATCTTGCCTTTTAAGTGAAAAAACTTTGTTTGTCATTTAATGCTTCTTGATTTATAAATAGAAACTCTCTTCAAAATCCTTTTAATTGCCATGTCATAGGAAGATTTAAGTTAATTATGAATGTAAAACTATTAAATATCATATAAACAAATTCCTTCTAAAGTATATTTGTAGTTGAATAATGCTATCTTTTCTCTTTGAACTATTTTTTGAAAATATTTCCACAGTATATTGAGATGAAATAGTTTTTATCTATTTTCTTTAACCTCCTTGGTTGGTAGAGTATTAAGACATCATGAGAGTATGGAAATCAGGGTATCTTTTTTATTATTATGAGGAACAATATAAACTTATTTTATTATTTATAAATACCAATATTTCATGTAAAAAGAAACAAAGTGAGAGAAAATCCAAATGTAAAATTAAATATACATATATATATTGCAATATAAATGTAATGGTATTATACATACAAGTATCTTTGTAATAATTCTGAAAAAAAGTATTATGCAAGTGAAAAATAAGCATCATATAATAAAAACTCAAGAATTAGTGTTTAAAAAAAAAGAAAACTAACCGGGCAAGGTGCAGGGTAGCAACGATGAAACATATAACTTTCCTCTAATTCTTAAATACTTCCTTCCACACACTATCATGATCCTAATTCTACCTTACAAATCTGGCTAGACCAGAGGATGTACATAGGCACAGATAGCAACTGGAAACACAGGGAATCCAGGACAGATGACTCCTTCAGGACAATTGGTGAGAGTGGCGATGCCTGGAGGGTGGAGAGAATGTGGGGTAGAAAGTGGGAACTGCTTATAAGAATCCATGTATAGCATCCTCCCTGGGGGAGGGACAGCAGAGAAGAAGGTGGGGGGAGATGTCAGACAGTGTAATATATGACAAAATAATAGTAATTTATGAATTATGAAGGGTTCATGAGGTACGGGGGAGTGGGGAGGGAGAAGGGAAATGAGCAGCAGATATTAAGGGCTCAAGTAGATGGCAAATGTATTGAGAATGATGATGGCAACAAATGTACATATGTTCTTGACACAATGGATGGATGGATGGATTGTGATAAGAATTGTACAAGCCCCCAATAAAATGATTTTTTTTTAAAGAAACTGTTTTGGAAGTGATGATGGCAACCTATGTACAAAGATTCTTGATATAATTGATGTATGGATTGTTATAAGAGTTGTAAGAGCCCAAAATAAAATTATTCATTAAAATTAAAAACAAAGCCAAATACAGAAAAAGTTAAAACTTGAAAAACAAAAGTCAGTCCTATCAAACGTTAATAGAGTTCACTGACTGAAGGAAGTAATGCTTACACAGAATTCATTGAAAGTAGAACTTTATGTTTTGCATTCTTTATAGAAAGAAGTACTCATTTCCAAGTATTACATTCCCAATACCAATAAATGTGGTCTGATTCCTCAATACTGGAATAGAAACTCTTTGAATTCTTATGTGCTATACACATTTTAATCTGGGAAAGTATGGGGGGACAGGAACCCATCAAACAGTGAGATTGCATACAGGCAGATCAAGGCTGCCATTGCCTGGCTACCATCGTAGCCCTGCCAGTTCTAATTTCTAAAGGGAGAAAGTATAGTTTCCTGGCTTGTAAGTACTTGGTGAACAAAAACCCCTCTATTTTACTAAACATTTGTACCCAGAGCATAACCACACAGAGACAAAGCTGAGTAATTTTTCATAACATTTGCTGCAATTTTTAGGCCCTCCCTAAAAAGTATTGTTTTGAAAACTCTGAGTGAAAAGTACTGCAGGTCACAGCTTAATCTTGGTTAGTACCAGTATTCAATTAGACAAGAATGTCTTTAAGAGTAAGACCCTTACCTTTTAAAAAGAAAAATCACTAGTTGTTGACACTAATCATTCTTGTACATATCAAATGGAAATAATAAGATATTGGCATCATCCTAAAGTGTAAAAGTAATGAGCAATGGTTTATCCATAGAGCTGTAAGGGTGTTCCATAAGTTCATGGGAGGAATCCATTATCTTTTCATTCCATTTTTTCATGAACTTTTTGAAGCTTTCTCATGTTATTTTTTAATATTCTAAAGCAGATATACATACGGCCAGCATGAGTTTGAGCAAAGAAAAGTGTGAAAATAATTGGCTTGGAATTAACAAAGTTGCTGACATTTTAAAAGGCCATGTGCAAGAGAAAAGGCACAGAAATTTTGACTAAGTTGTAGGGTGAGCTCGTAATAATTATATCTGTGCATATACCCGCATAACTGAGGAAGCCAGGAGGTTTAAAAAAAAAACTAGTTAAGAAGCACTAGTTGACCTTTCCCTATCTTCTTTAGAAGTGCACCTTTATGGACGTGCCCTTCCAAAACTGCCAACTGCACAAAGACATGAACACGGTGCTCTCCCTAGAGAGGTATGTCACTCATGGGTGGTTCCAGCCTCCGACAGATTCACACCGACCTTGCCACTTACATGGTTCTTTGCTATTTGTAGCCAACTGTAGAAATCAAAGTAGGGAAGAAGAAGAAGAGAAAAGATGCTTGCAATTTTGACCTATAGTAAGAACACAGTGCTACTGTTCAGAAGAGCTTAAAAATGTTTGCATTGAATTCATTTTAGCTTTTGCATATCAAATGGTAGAAACGTCAACACTGGCCATGAGACACGTGGATCCAAGGCCTGGGTGCCTGGCACCATGCATCTGCTCTCCGACGTAACTTTTCATTGCTCAACCAAAAGTTTGAGCCTGAAGCCCTGTTTGGTTTGGAAAGTAAAGTAAAAACACAAAAGAAATCTGCAGGGCACCCTATTCTGTGGCAGTACCTCAAAGGAACATCACCTTTATCCTGATGATGTTTTAACTAGTCATGGATTAATTCTTCACCAAGCAAAGAATTACAACAAGCTCGAAATACCAACCTGATCTTCCAAACCCTGCTGAAACTTCCTGGATCAAGGCCTGTCAGGAGATCCCCTCCTCCTTTCCTAGTTCACTGGTCAAATATCATTTATGAGAAATGCAGGGGTTGAGAATCATATTACGCTCAAGAGCATATGGCAGAGAATAGTAAGAAAAACTTTGGGGTAAAATGCCTACATGTCTGTAAAGAAATCATTCTGCGTTGCTGTTTTAATTGCTCTGTTCTGTTGAAGGGTGTTCTTGTTCTATTCTTGTTAAGAAGCAATATTACTAAGAGGTGATTTGATCTATGTATTCTATATCCCAAAATGAGAATTGTGGGAGAAATCACAGGAACTGTGGTACTCTGTGGAAATACACTCAGAGAGAGTATAACTGAGGGGAGAAAGCATCGCATCTTCCTCGGGATATAGTTTCATTTGTTTGCCAGAAGCATAGAAAAAGATAACAGACAGATCCCTATCTCACATCATACACAAAAATTCATTGCAAGAGGATTATAGTTTTCAGTGTAAAAGTAAAAACAATAAGGCTTTTACAGGATAATTGCGGCAAATGCATTCTAGGTCATGTGAAAGTTGAGAAGTATTTCCTTAACAGAACACAAAATACACTAATCTATGGAAGACCCAGGAAAAAGTACTGAATTGAAGTTAATATCTTATCTTCATTAAAAGACACCATTACAACAACTCACTGCCATAGAGTCGATGTTGACTCCTGGCGACCCTGCAGGACAGGGCAGAGCTTCCCCGAGGGGTTTCCAAGACTCTAACTCGAAGCATAATAAGGCAAGCAATGGATGGAGAGGAGATATTTGAAACATATAATCAACAAAACATACATATTGTATCTAGGAACCCAGTGGAAAAGATAAGAGACTAAGAATAAAAATATCACAAAAGTAGATATCCATGTGCATACGAAGTATGTGAACAGGGGCTAACCTCCATCAATAATTAAGAAAATTAATAGAACAATCAACTTCATTGGTAGTCAAATAAAATTAATAGATTACCTCAACAAATTCATCAATTTTAAATGACAAAGATTGGCTAGTCTGAGAACTGATAATAGTAACATACTTCTTGACATTGTCTACTCAGATTTAAGATATCCTAGAAAATAGCCAGCATACCCTAGATAGAGACTTAATTATTGATTGTGTCCATGAAAAAAAATTGTTGAAGCCCTGACCCCTGTACCTGTGAATCATACGACTATGTTTAAAAAGAGAAGTTTTATTATGTTAATAAAGTCTACCAGAGGAAGGTGGATTCTAACCCTGATCATTTCTATGCTGTGTCTTATAAAAAGAGCAAAACAAAGAAACACACTTGAGGAAGAAAAGTACAAGAAACACCAAAGAATACCAAAGAACTCCGCAGGCGTCCACTTTTTCACTTCAATTTGGATCTCTAGACTTCAAAACTGAAATAATAATTTATTGCTTTTTTAAACATTTCATTAGGGGCTCATGCAACTCATCACAATCCATACTTATACATACATCCATTGTATAAAGCTTTTTAAAACCATCCACTTGTGATATTTTCTGTTATGGCAGTCCTAGGTCATTCTGAGTTCACTAAAAGACATACTCAAGAACATTCATAAGGCATTATTCATGCAACTTAAATATCCATCAACTCTAAAATAAATAAAATTTTGAATGTTCATATAATAAAGCACGCATGCCGCTGTCATGATCCGCAGGCTCAAGCACCCTCAGAATTGGGAGGACGGTGCAAGACCCGACAGGATTCGTTGTATTATAGGGTCAATATAGGCTACAGCTGCCTTGATGGCACCTAACAACAAAAACTATGGAAATGAATTACACCGACATGCAAAAATAGCAATGAGTCTCACAAACACAGTGAGGAAAACAAGTGAGACCTGAAAGAAACAAACTTCAAGCAAGCAAAGTCAATCTATCATGGTGTTAGAGGTCAACACAGTGGTTACTTCTAGGGAGGAGAGATAAGTTTACTGATTGGGAAAGGCATAAAACTTCTGGGATACTGGAGGTGTATGTGTTGATTTCTTAAGCAAGAAGGTGACTTAACAAGTGGATTTATTTTGAGATACTTCATTCAGCTGAAGAATTATTATTTCTGCACTTTTTTGTATATGATATACTTTAATTAAGAACTTTTTCTTTTTTCTTTTTAAATAGCCAGATATCTTTCTTTAGAGAAATAAAAACAAGCAGTTAATTTACTCATTTCCTATCAAGTGCCAAGCCACTCAATCCCTATTAAATGTCAAGCCCTTTATCAAAATGATTAAAGCTTTTAAAATTAAGTCCTTGTACTTTTCTCTATAAAATTAGAGATCACCTACCTTTAAAATTGAAGAAAAATATGATCCAGAGAGATGGAATGATTTGCCCAAAATTTTAAAACCAGTAAATTCTAAGACTAGGATACAAGACCTCATTCCTGCCATATTAATTCCCCAGGCACACTTTATCAAAGGACCACCAGTTGGGTGATTGGATGATTTACAACAGCCTGCATTTCTTTTCTCACGGTTCTCCAGGTTAGAACCCTTTGAAATCAAAGTGTCAGCCAAGACACACTCCCTCAGAAGGCTCTGGGTGAAAAACTGCTTCACGCTCCTGTCTTCAGAGGACTGCTGAGAATTCTTTGATTTCTTTGGTTTGTGGATGCCTCATTCACATGTCTGTATATATCTTCACATAGCATTCACTGTGTCTTTGCCAGTGTTCCTTCACAGGTTCTTCTTAGAAGTACAGCAGTCATTGGATAAAGGGTCTACCTTAATCCAGTATGAACTCACCTTTAATTAATTACATCTGCGAAAACCCCACCCAAATAAGACGACATTCATGGATACTGGGGATGAAGACTTCATCATCTTTACAATGTGAACAACCCAGTCCACACACAGTCTATGCCCACTTCTATTTATACATTGGCAGAGTGATTCAAAGTTTGAAATACAGCAATTAATTTCCGATCTGCTATCTACCTTTGGAGAAATAATATTAATAAATTGTATGTAATAGGAGCAATACTATCTTAGGAGATTGTGTGCCAGAAGGTACCTGTCAGTTGCCTGTTGTGCAGGGATTTAGTTGATATGGCTCATTTAGCACATAGTCTTTGCAATTTCCATATAACTGCTGGGTGAGCTCATGGAAGTTCAGTATATTTGCTATTTCCCTGGTGGCCTAGACGTTATGAGTTGGGCTGTGATCCACAAGGTCAGCAGTTCGAAACCACCAGTGGCTCTTCGGAAGAAACATGGAACATTCTTCTCCTGTAACAGTTACAATGTAAGTAACATTCTGGGAAACTCACAGGGGGCAGTTCTGCCTGCCCTATAGTGTAACTGTGAGTGGACAAAAATTCATTGGCAGTGAATTTTATTTTTGAGTAAGAAAAGATGGGGGTGATGCTGATTATATGATGGTTGTTAACAGGGTTAAATGTGATAGTAAGAACATAGAACTCTAATATGGAATTTGGGTAGTTTTGCCATCCAACTGGGTATAAAATGTACCATTTCAGAAACAGGAGTTGGGTGAGGGGGATGTTGGGTTTGGGTGGGGGACCAGCCTCACTACCACCAAGAAACAAAAACCAGGAGCAGATCATACCATTTGGATCCTAAGACCCCAAATGTTGAGCCTTCTCCAACCAAATGGCAGCGCTGTGACACTCAAGAAGCAGCGACAGAAGAGGTTGCAGCACCAAGAAAAGACACAGCATTGACTCCTGAGTCCATGCAGCAAAGCTGAGTGCCTTCAGCCAGAAGTCTCCCTAGCAAAGTTGGTTGCCTGCAAGCACTTACTTGGAGGAGCTAGGTTTACAGATCCACAGAGCCAAAACTGAGTGCCTCTAGGCTGGGGCTTAAAATCAGAACACCTTGGGAATTTATTGACAGTGCTAACAGAGCTTTGTAGCATTGTCTGATCAATTTACAGAGCAAGGTATTATGTCTGAGAGACTGAGGATCAGAGAGGGGAATGAATGCCTGCAGGCATGGCAGGGGAGAGGCTGTCCTGACTGAAAGAACTACATCTTAAGTTTTCTGGTCCTGAATTGCACCCTGTGAACTTCCTAAGGAAAGCTTAGAACCATGAGTATTGTCTTTGAGTTTTTATGGCCGTAGCAGTAAATTACAGACTGCAGCTGAGAAGCAGAGTGCTTGGGTATCAGAACTGATAAGGAAGTTTGGAAGTGTGTGAGCTCAGGAATCAGCCTTGGGCTGCTGTTTGACACTCCTTACTCTTTCTCAAGTCTGAGGAAGTCAGATGCAGCATCCCTGCCCTATTACATTGTCTCTCTTGAAAAGTCTGGGGCATCTGCTACTCCCAGAGATCCCTTTTGAGGGCATGTATTTGTAATGATCTCTGGGGTCTCAAAATTGTAACTTTATGATGAATGGCCTCTATCATAGTAATGTGGTAAAGGGAATGAGTTTTGAAGTTAAACAGACCTAAATTTAAGTTCTAGTTCTATGGACACTCGCATCTCTGAATATATATATGTGTGTGTGTGTATATATATATATATGGGGAGGGGGTAGTGATAGCTACTTCATAAGGCTAAGAAAAGAATTAGTATCGAGTTTCTGATACAGAGTAAGTTAGATTTCAAGTAAATGATGTTCTCTTGTTGTTTTTCTTTTTTCTGGTAATTCTAATGTTGGGCGATTACTTGCCTAAAAGGCGTATAAAGACCAATACCTTCTAAAGTGCACCTGGTGTGAGAGCTCAAAGCAGCAGTGGCGCTGTCTACGTGATGACCCAGCAACCCAACTGCACACCCCCTGAGAGAGCTGGCAGCCCAGGAGAGGAGACATTGAAAGGTCTCCATCAAGGTTCAACCATCCATAAGGTGATAGACGTGAACACCGGAAACGCTCCCGGCACCCATGGTTGAGAGTCGGTTGTGAGGATCCTACGGGGTCGTAGCAGGACACAGAAGGAGAGAACAACTCACACAACTTCCGAGGAAAGAAAACTTCAGGCTTGGTGTCATCAGAGCTGGTGTGTCGCTAATGCACGGTTCTGAGGGACAGGGAGCAGTTTCCTCGCGAGGCCTCCTCTGTAGCTGCTAAGGGCAATCACTATCATCTTTCCATCACTTGATTTCCTGAAGCAAGCCTCTCCGCTCTAGCCAATAGCTCAACACCTACAATACCGAGTACAGAAGTTAAAGAGTTTGTCCTAAAGCCAAGAGAGAAAAACAGCTCATTTAAGCTGATGGACAATGGTCCAAGATAAAATGCAGAGGCGTATTTATACTCTGGTGGTGCTGTTGGGTAAGCTTCAGGCTGTGAGCGGTTCAAACCCGCCAGCTGCTCCCTCCGAGGGAGCAGGAGGCAGCTATCTGCTTCGGGATTGGTTTACAGTCTGGGGATCCCTCCTGGGTCGTGTGAATTGGAATCAAGTCAATGGCAGTGAGTTTGTTTGGGTCTTGATTTTTTTCATAAACTTGTCAACCAGAAACTGCTATTCAATGAACTATTTACTTCTCAATGTTAAGTAGACTTGATGATGCCTCAAACCATCCATCCAGAAAACCCCCTTCTGGAGCTGGTCCATTCCTCCTTCTTCACCTCCTGAGAGATCACCCACGGGAGGAAGCGGTCCTTCCATACAACGGGGTGATTTATACCACGGATTTGGTGTTGCGTACTGCAGGCCTTGCCTGTGAATTGTTTCCTTGTGCTGAAACTAATGATGAGGATGAAGAGGAGACGAGCAGCTTTATGCATGATGAAAACACCCAACGCACTAAAGCCAATTCCACTAGATATGCCAGGGCCGGAAAGGTTGCCTACTGGGTCGATAATTCCTTAGACTCATATTTAAACTACTTGAATTCTTTTGGTTTTCATCACCCACAAAGTAGGTACTGGGAGTCTTAGGGGACAACTGGAAAACACTGATCTGCAAAATCATTTGGATAACTGAAAGTACCCTGAGCTGCCATGATTTTCAAAGTGAATATTATAAACTATTTTAGAATGTTTTCTAAGGAGTGTTTTATCATAAGAGACACTGCTTGACTAGGAATTGAGGGTCACATGAGGAAAGTAAAATTTTATCTGCTGCCCTTCAGACAAAGAGAAAAAACAGATTGCAATAAGAATGATTTTCATTTTGCTGCATTTAGAAGAATGCAGCAGTATCTATAACAAATGAACAAGAAGATATGCTTGGTTCTACTGGATTTAGATTAACCTTTACAAGCAATGCAGAATTAGATCTTGAAAATAAATTGAAAACAGCATCTACTTAGATTCACTTTGTACTCTATTTTTAAAACCTTTATATCACTGTAAAATATTAGCTCAGGGTTCCATTTGAACTTAGAACATAATCTCTCTCTCGCTCTCTCTCCCTCCTTCCCTCCCTCTCATTTCTGTCTGTTTCTGTTTCACTGAGAAAATAAACTTAAATCTTCCAAGAAAGCTTCTGACTATTGGATACCTAAAACAACTCATTTCTGGATGGTTAGTCTTTCAAATATGAGCACAGATACCAGATGGCAAGAGAGGGAAAAGGAATTCAAGTTGTTTCGTTGTTCAATGATAAGGATTTTCCCATCTGCTGGTTCAATACTAACTTGGTTTACATTCACTTAGAAACAATACAATTAAAACTCTATTTGAAGTATATAGGGGTGGAAAAACTAGAAACCTGAGAAATCCTATGGGTTATATCCATTCCTCAAAAGGTAAGTTTTTATATGAGCACAAATATAAGAAAAATAATAGCCCAGCCCCAATCTGTAAGCATTTGGACATCCCCTTAGAGAAGGGCCATGGAGAGAAGACAGACCAGTCAGGGTGCAGTGTAGCACCGATGAAACATAAAGCTTTCCTCTGGTTCTTTAATGCTTCCTCTCTCCCACCCCCTATTATGACCCTAATATTACCTTATAAATTCAGCTAAACCAGAGCATGTACACTGGTACAGATAAGAGCTGGAAACACAGGGAATACAGGACAGATAAACTCCTCGGGACCAAAATTGAGAGTAGCCATACAAGGATGGGAAGGGGAAGGTGGGAGGAAAAAGGGGGAACTGATCACAATGACCTACCTATAACCCCTAGGAGAGTGGGCAAGGGAGTAAAGGGAAACATTGGACAGTACAAGGCATGAAAAAATAATAATTTCTAAATTATCAAGGGTTGATGAGGGAGGGAGGGAGTAGAAGGAGAAAAAATGAGGAGCTGATACCAAGGACTCAAGTAGAAAGAAAATGCTTTGAAAACAATGATGGCAACATATGTACAAAAGTGCTTGATACAATGGATGGATTATGATAAGAGTTGCATGAGCCCCCAATAAAATTATTTAAAAATAAGAAAGAAAAGGATAAAGCCAAGATATCAAATACAAGTACATTTTGAGAAATGCTAAAGTCATGTGCATTTGAGTAATTTTAACAAATAATTCATCATTGCAATTGAAGTAGATATATGCTATCGATACATTTTATAAACTATGTTTATAGTAATAATGAGGAGCCCTGGTGGGGGCTATGAGTTGGCCCGCTAACCAGAAGATCGGTAGTTCAAACTTACCAGGAGCTTCACAAGAGGAAGATGAAGCTGTCTGCACTCATAAAGATTTACAGTCTTTGAAACACAAAGCGATCAGTCTACTCTGTCCTACATAGTCACTATGAATCAGAATCAAATCGATGATCATGAGTTCTGTTTTGTTTTTATGTAGTAATGATAAACAGGACTAACTGGCACCAGAATGACATAGAAGTCTATTGAGTGAGCAATGTGGTAGTGATTATCTAGAACACAAGTCTGAATGGCTGATGCATTAAGATCAAAGAACCAGCAATGAGGAAAAATAGAAGAAAAAAGAGGACTTACACACACACACACACACAGAGTCCAAAAAAGAAAAGACTAGAAACAATGAGTTGAATGTTAGTTAAAGGAAATCCTAAAACAACTGGAATTCAAGAGTATTTGCCTCAAGCAAGAATCAGAAACAACAAACGAAATCCAGGGTCCCTACTACACACTTGGCCCATGCTAGAGCATGTCCTGTAAAATCCTTTAATAAAAAAGATTTTATATAACATTCTACCATTATGAACTAACTTTCAAAGCTAACATTATCTTTTACACACAAAACATGATCAAATTGTGTATGTCCTTCATCTGTAAGCCTTAAATCTTAAACCTGAAATATTTTTAAGCCCAACAATAGTTTAGTGAGCTTGGTTCATAAAGCATGCCTGCCTTGACTCATGTGCTTTGAAAGAACTATCATCAGGCTGCAGAAGAAACTCAGAGGGCGGTGAGGTCATGTAAACGAGGGAGGTATCGCTTGAAGAAAGAGGGTGAAAACCATTTTCAAAGTTGAAGAGTATCATCACTATTGTTTAATTATTCATAGAAATTGTTGCATTGGTGTATGTTTTCCTGTGTGCATTATCAATAACCAAAAATGTATTAAATTGTTTTTAAATAAAAAGCATAAAGCTGGGTATCTCTATGAAACCAAGGGCTGTGAGTTCTGTATTAGTCTGTTTATCATAAGTAGTCTAGCATATCATAATTAGTTCATAAATATTTGATAACATTAATGGAGTTTATCTCGAAATTGCTCAACTAGAGTTGGAATCGACCCATGGTAACTGATTTACATTGATACTCTCTGTTACAGTGCATTCCTTTCTATCAGTATGCCTATGCAGATTAAAGAAAAGTTCAGCATTTCTTTGTGAACAAGGTACAATAGAGTGACACCAAATTGAATTGAATAGATGATGACAAAGGCTTTGAAGACTAGTCCTTCAAGTCTCACAGCATCCCTCGGCTTGGTACCCCCAGGTCAGTAACTCATATGTGCTGTTGTCCACACATACGAACCTCTTCCTCTATCAGACCATATGGAAACCTTAGCAGTTTATTTTCAGTTTTAACTACAGATATGACATAAAAATAGTTATAAATTACCTAAATGTAATATTTCTTCATTTATATAAACACTGATAACAAAATTATATAGATGTCAAAAATACTACTACTACTAAAATCCTTCTATATTCGATTGCATTATTTACATTATCAATAACTGAGCAGGTTTTTACATTTTTTTCTCCTTTTCCCTTAATTACTACTTTTTTTTAAAAAATGTATTGATATAGATTCACAAATAATACTTATCACAGTCAGAGACTACAAAAATACTAGTCACAGAAAAAAAAAACACAATCGCTTGTGCCTACAGGGCATTCACATAAAGCCAGGTGATTGAAGCAGAAGCATCATTCTAATGGGATAATAGTGACGGTTCTGAACGGGGCGATTACAAGGTTCAAAAAGTACATTAGCATAGAGTGTCAGCTTTGCAGGCATATCAATACATGCATACTGGACTTACAAAAAAGTTACTGTTATAACTAACAACAGGGATAGTTTGATTAAAATACTAAATTTTTGATGAAACACTGCAGTAAATTAGTCATTTTGATGTCATCCCCCTCTAACTGTGTCACCAGTGTGGTCTACACCCCTGCACTCTAACATAAAATCAATGAATACGCCCTTTCTAGCCACAAATCTTTCTGTGATGGTTATAATTATGCGCTACATGCCTGTGGCTATGCCAGCATTTAGAGGGAGTTTTCTGCTCCAGGATTCACGTGGGCCCAAATCCCAACCTTAGTGGACGGTGTGAACCAAGTCACAGCCTGTTTCCTTGGGCGCATCTTTAAACCCGACTTTGCTGAGATGGAGGGAAAGACAGAGCTTTTGACTCCAGTGCAGAGTGACAGTCTTGGAAACTCACTGGGGCAGTTCTGGCCAGTCCTACAGGATTGCTGAGTCAGCATAGACTCAATGGCAGTGAGTTTGGTTTTTTATTTTCCTACAGTGTGTGATTTAAGACCCCCTCCCTTGTTTTTCCACCTCCATCAAAACCATTCCTTGGTGTCTAAGAATCATCTGGGACACAGAAGACAGGACCATTTGGGAAAGCAGCTCCTGCATCTTTAGTTGACGCCTTGCAGGTGCTGGCACCAGACGCAGCAGAGACTGTGGCTTGGAGACTCCCACCAGCAGCACCGGGCTCTGGGACAGCGTCTCCTGGCCTGGCCTGAGACGATGGAATTGCAGGCTGGCTTCCTAGCCCACGGAGGTAGAGGCCCCGAGTCTGCCCTGCGAGACTGTGGACAGCAAATGTGGCTGCTGGCCGAGAACAGGTGCAGCTGTGGACCAATGTGTGGTATCCTCACTGTTTGCTGAGCCTGATTTGTGGTAACCGATTAGCTTCGCTAATAAAATTCCTTAATTGTAAGCATTGCCAGGGAGTTCTTTGTGGCCATTCCAACACATTTCTGAAGCTAGCAGACGCAGAGAGCAGTCGGAGGAACAGGTAAAGAAAGCTGGAGCATGTGTGACTCCTGTCCCGTGGCCACAGGCGGGCAGCCAGCCAGTGGAGGCAGACTCCTAGCGACCCTGTAGGAGAGGGTGGACCCGCCCCTTGGGTTTCCAAGACTGTAACTCTTCGCAGGAGTATAGAGCCTCGTCTTTCTCCCTGGACAAGCTGGTGGCTTCTAACTGGGGACTTTGAAATTAGCAGCCTAGGGGGAACCCAGTGTGCCGTCAGGGCTCCTGCGGGGAGCCAGAGGTCGCGTGTGTCGCCTCCATTGCCCTTGGGATGCACACGCCCCTCGCGATGTCTGCTGAAGGCTGGCACATGGGCAGATCACTCCCCTCTCTCCTTCCTTACCCCAGCTCCAGGGGTCTCCAGAGAGAGGGGCTTGCAGCGTGGGTTGGCATGGTGATCCTTTGAAGTCCAGAAAGAACATATAAGGATTTTTATTTGTATGTATTTTTCATCTCTTCCTTTTAAAATGTAAGTATTCTGTGTATGCTTTATAATACATAATGTATTAGCCCGTTAATCTATGAATACAACTCATGATATAAATAACAATATTTGCAGTGTGAAGAAACATTCTTTCTAGCTGAAGGAAAAATCAAAACGTTCGAAGAGCACAGCACTAAACAACTAAAGTAGAGCTTCACCCGTGAAAACAACATGGAGAGCAGCTATGTCCGACTCTCTGACCTCCTTTGGCCTCTCTATTGCCCCAAACAAAGCAAGGGCCAGTTGTGCCTCCACACACCATCCCTCTTTACCTACTCTGATATCAACGTTTCCCCCACCCCACAGGACATCTTTGCTGAGTCCAATCATTTCAAGGGCATTTATTAGGGAGCTAATAGGCTACAACTCAGCATCAGTAAACAGTAAGGACACAGTCACTGGTCCACGGCAACAGCTCTTCTCAGCCAGCAGCCACGTCTCTCTCGGGTCTTCATCCTTTCAGCCCCCTGGCCCTGCACCTCTGCCTCTGTGGAGCAGGCACCCCCTGTACCCCTGCCCCTATAGAGTAGGCACCCCCTGTACCTCTGCCTCCGTGGAGTAGGCACCCTGTACCTCTGCCTCTGTGGAGCAAGCACCCCCTGTACCTCTGCCTCTGCGGAGCAGGCACCTCCTGTGCCTCTGCCTCTGTGGAGCAGGCACACCCTGTGCCTCTGCCTCCTGGTCCCACAGTCTTGATGCTGCTCTTCTGTTCTGTCTCGTGGTTTCCTTGCCTTGTTCGGTGGTCTCCACTTGGCTCCTTTATTCTATCTCATCCTCTCCATGCCACAGTGGCTGGTGCCTCTGGCCTCAACCTGCACCACTTCAGACAGAGCTCTCAAATGTGCCCTCCTTTCGGCGGTCCTGGGATTTTTCGGTGCGTAACAGCTCTTACAATTGGGTTTGAGGAACCGGTGACTTTTGTCTTTCAGCGGACTGTGCCCCCAAGGAAGCAAAGGTTGTGATTTAGTTGACACCCTCTACTAAGGTCAAAACATAATCCCACCTCATTCTTGTCAATAAGCATAGCAGAGAACTCACTCTAAAATCAAATTACAACCATAGGCAAAAAATCCAGAATTATAACATATCACAAAAGGCATTGTGAATAAAAGGGCCATATTAATTAACTATCCTTCATTATCACCATATAAGAATGAAAAAATATTTACAAAATTAATAACATATTTTGGGGGAAAATATCATAGGAATCCATAAAATACATGTCTACTTCAAATTACTTTCCAAATATCATACTATAATGGTGTGATATACAATCTGACTTGAAGTTCTACTTAGAGCCAAAGTTGTCAAAATGATGTGGGCCAAATATATGCTTGTTAAATGAGTGAATAAACATTCTACATATATTGGAAAACATTTTGATAAAATGAGTTATCAGTACCTTGGTATTTTCCAAAGTATTTCCTACTGAGCATTTGTCTCTGGGGAACTCCATAGGAAAAGAAATCCAAGTTCTCTTAGCTATTGTATAAATGCTGCCGACTACATGATCCTTTTTAGGTGCATAGAAAAGATAAGTGTCCTAAAAGCTCTGGGAAATCCTTAGAAGTACCAACCTTTTTAACTTTGTTTATTCTAGCAGTTTCTATTTCCAACATTTGACCACAGTACTGGTCCTCCATCCCTAATGCCCATTAACTACCCACAGGAATGTATTCTTCTGAATGTACTGGTGAAATGCTATTTTAAAGGGATTTGGTCTTGAAACTGGAAGCTCAACTTAATATAGAGTCAGTCTTATTGGGTATAGATCGAGCAAAGAGACAGCTAAAACCATTCTACAGGTAAGTCTATACTCTGTCATGCTATCAGTAGTGATCTGGTATGTGAATATATATATAGATCACTGCCATGGAAGGCCGACTTCACATGCATGTTATTTACTTTAGCAGATTTTTAACTTAGATAACCAGATGATATAAATACACAGAGTTTTTAAAAGAATGTCACAGTATTTCTAAAATGAGAGGAGAAAGCATTTACTTAATAAAGAATATATTGTGTGTCATACTTTAAATTATTTATATAGCCCAAGATTCATAGTGGACAGATATTGTAATCTCCTTTTTCCAGTGAAAAAACTGGGGGTTAAAGAAGCAATCTCTAGTAACTGATGGAATGCAAGGTGTCTACACAGTTTACCATCTAAATTAGTACCCTTTTGAGAATGTCCTGTAATTAATCTGAGACAACCTTAATAACCTGCTTTTCCCCAACACATCCTGCAGAGGCATGGTTTGAACTAAATGTTTCCAACCTATCATCTTACCGATACATCTTACTGCTGAAGATAAGAATAGAAATGAAAGACTTCTAGATGAATTCGAGAAATCCCCCATCAAAAGCAAGAAAGCACTCAACAAGACCACAAAAACTCATTTTTCAATGACATAAATAGAGAAAAGACAGGGGTGATCAATACAATATGTCCAAGTCATATCTTCCACCAATGCAGAGCCGCTTTTAAAATCCTTGATATGACATTAGGCATGTCTTAATAGCAGTCTGACTTGAAATGGCTTAGAAATAATCTTTACACCAGGTTTAACATCACTTGGAATCGTTTAAATTACTATGTGACCTTTTACTTTACAACATATAAGGAAGATGACGAAAAACTGGACAAGACCCAGAAACAGCAAGTGAAATGGTTTGCACCCAGAAAAGCTATTAGGGAAAAAACTAAATGAGGTAGGATTATTTTGTCTAAAGTAGAAAATCCAAAAGATACTTTTAAAATAACTTCAGGTCAATTTAAAAAGCACTGAAAGGAGGTATTCATTTCAAAGATGAGGGAACTTGCGGAATGAAGTCTCACTACAAGCTGTTTGTCATATATGACATGGTGGCGTGCCGGAGGAGACTGTTGAATGCCGCAGGCTATGGGGGGACAGCTCCGATTCTTTCATGTGAAGGAAACGGTTACCCGCAATGCATGGCTGGGGGCTGTTTTCCTTGAAAAGCAGAGGTCTAGAAACAATGGTTTTTTTAAATCCATGCACACCATGTGATTCTTTGCTATGATCTTCTTGATCATATGTTTTATGTCAGTGTTGTTATAACATATCATATAAATCTCTGCTCAGTCCACACTGACCATGGTATGAAGTTGAAACTCCCTGTGAGATCATACAATGCGTAACTGTGGCTTCTTTCACGGGGTAAGAATTTGCCATTTCCTTCGCACATTCTGGTCTCTGGCATCCTAGACACAGAACCACAGGGGCACTCCAGCACCATCACGGCCTGGCCCGAACACACCCCATCTCCTCTAAACCAGATCTACTCCCTCCCTGGCAGCCCCTCCATCCATTCTTCTTGGAGACGAAACTCAAATAATCACTCAGTCCCAACAACTATGGATTCTTCATCTCCACTTGCAACGTGCATTTTACCCTTCTTTATTGGGCCACATAACACACTCTTCTTCTAACACTCTACATGACCTCTAAGGTTGCAGAGCCATGAGGAGAGCGAAGACTGAGAACAGGGTATGGTTTGGTCTTATTGGGTCTTGCTTCTCTGCAACTGTAGCACATAGTAGGTTTGAATTTTTCCTACTGTTGTAAAATCAATGAGGTGACTAAATATGTAGGAAGGGCCAAGCAATATGCAGCATTTAAAGAGATGCTCTGGAAGTTATATCAAGAGATATCTATTAATCTTTCGATTCAATTGATTTAGGCATGTTTTCCAAGTTTCTTATGAAAGTATTCTCACCATCAAACATGGGAGTCGACAATAAATGTCTAAATGCTCTGGAGCAAACACGTGTATCGGATCTGGTCTATCAAAACCATCAAAACACCTACGACTCCAGGAGGAACAAAGTGACAAGTACAGCTCCAGCAAAGGGTGGTAACAAACTGTAAATTTCCCCATCACATCAGTTCCAGAAGCAACTTCTGGAAGACACAGCAGAGTCCAGATCCCGTTTCATTTGCAGGTGAATAAGTTCAGCAGCTTGTCCATGAGGAAGACGAGTGCGAGGACATTTATTAGTAGTCCAGGCACAAAGCGGCACCAGACATTTAAATGCAGCTAGTCATTTGTTGTCATTTGTAAGTTGCTTGCTCATTGAAGTAAAATTTATTTTCTGTATTTGCAACCTTTAATGTTTTATATATTTTTAAGTTTTACACGTTTAAGAAAATAAAAAGGTAAGTTAAAATAAAGATACTGATTTTAAATATACCTTCTATAATGGTTAAGGTGATGTGTAATATTGGCTCGTCATGATTCTCTGTGGTTTGGGAGATATCATGTAATCATCTGCTTTTTCAAAATCTAATGTGAGTCGCCAATCCCTTGAAAAGGGAGCTTCTTTTGGATCTCACCTCCATCCAATACACACGAATGTTCCTAAAACCCCGCCATTTCTCAATAGAGCTCCTCATTCTCTGACCTTTGATTCTGGACTGTCAATTTTGAGTTTATGCTCCCCTACAGCGATGTGAGTAGGATGTCAACACCCTGACACCTGCCCCTTGAATTGGCATGTGTCTGAAGCATCCCCTGAAATCAATCTCTGTGTGCAGATGTATTCATATGCACACACTTCACTGGGTTTGCTCCTGCAGACAACCTAGTTTAAGACATCTTCCTGCAACAATATACTGGGGGAAGTTCCTATTGTCTAAACATTTTTACTTCTAATTAGATTGACTTTAGATTGGGGTATTCTTAATGAGACATATTTATGCATTTTATGCATTTAAGTTCTTGAGACTCAGTGTAAATTATTTTTGAAAAAAAGCTTAAAAAGCAGTAGTGTGATGTAGCCAAATTTTCCCCTTTATGGCTAAACTGACAATATCAAATAATCTGGAAGTGAGAATTCAGTCACTTTTTATTAGTTTCTCTAAAGAATCTCACCTTCCTTTACTGTCACTTCTCTGTTCACGTTTAGATCGCCTCAAAGGCACCCCACCCCACATATTTTAAAGGAAACAGAAATTCCCTATGATGGAAGTTAGAAAAGACAAATGGGCTTCTCTCCTCTAACACTGGAATTCTACCGAAGAGTGGCAATGGTAGGCAAGCGTATGTTTCACCCACAATGTACTGAATCATGTGAGAATTGACATGGCTGAGGGTTGAGAGAAGTTGGAAGAAGAGATCTATGAGAATAACTATGCACGAACCATCTCCTAAATTAAGCCCACATCTGTTCCTCATTTATCAACTATCTCCTGATCCAACATCTCACATTTACCACAATAGTAAAAAACTCTACTATCCAACTCTTGTGTGCATGCACAAGGGGCATTGGCGGTAATGAAATCTCTGGTGTGAGGCAAGAGTAATGTAAACTGTGATGTTGTGGCTGGGTATCAGCTTGACTGGGCCAGCATTCTCAGTTATGAGCTCTAGTCTGAGTCACATAACTCAGTTTGGCAGGTATGTCAAGTTCAGTTTGGCAGTTCTGTAACAATATGGTCATATTCCATTTTCACGTAACATTGATCGCCATGGAAGAAAGCAGTCCATTCGTGAGGAGTGCAGGTAGAGTTTACTGAACCAGGACTCCTACTGCCACTGAGCTGATTCCATCTCATTTAAGGTTTTAGAAAAATCCTTACAGAAGTAGATAGCCTCTTTTTTCTCCCACGGAGTCGCTGATGAGTTTGAGCCACAAATCTTGTGTTTTCAGTCCGCTGTTACCTCATCGTGTCACCGGGGTTCCTGTCGGTCATAGAGCATACTGCTCACTAAAAGCGATGTTGGTTCATGATTTTAAACAGAGAAAATATAGGTAGCTCCTACCCTGTGCCACACTATAGGTCTCAAAACCCAATCTAGCAACACTTGCCCTCAGGTAGATTATGTTCTACAATATGGGCTATGTGAAGATGATGTCCAGAGGCAACTGTAACAAATCAGGAAGAGAACGCCAGCCAAAGCAAACCCATGGTACCAGGGAAGGACCAGGAAGTCCGATTGGAAAGCTGCCCAGGAGAAAGCGCTGCACTGTGAAATCCGAAGAACAAAGGTAGAGTGAGTGGGCCATAGAATGACCCCCGAAGCGTGTGACAGCATGAAGCCTCTGAGAACGGGTCAGAGGAGCACGGTGGATCTTGTCTGGGCTGCTTGTAGTGGTCCTTTAGTCAACTCTAAATCATGGCACCTTGGGATAGAACCATCTCGTCACTGACTTCGAGGCCATCCTCACACTCACTGGAGTGTCTGAGTCCAGTGTTGTGGCTATTGCATCAACCATTCCTGGGGGCTTCCCTGGCTCATGCTAACCTTCTCCGTCACCAAACATGGTATCCTTTTCTCGTGATGGTTATTTCCTGATGACATATACAAGGAAGCAAGACAAAGTCTCGCCGTTGTCATTCATGTGGAGGATTCGGGTGGACGTTTTTGAAAGATGAATTTGTTCCTTCTTCCAGCAGTGCTCAGGATAATAGACTTAGTCAATACCATAGTTCAAATGAATTGCTGTTTTCCCTTTTTCATCATCCAGAGAGGCCAAAACTGGAAACAGGGCACCTGTCAGTAATCTGGCAAATAATCCAAGCAAGAAGCAAGAAGGAATTTACACTAAGATCTTGAAAATGCAAGTGAAGAAAAAGGTATAAATCTAAGTGATAGTTAAAGTTAACATCACTTGGACGTGTGGGTCTTTGGAGGAAGAGCCATGGAAATGGAGGAATCAATGACTTATTCTTCCCTAATCCTGATGCAGAGGCATGGTGGTGTACTGGTGACACGTGGAGCTGCTCACCATAAGTGCATCAGTTCCTCCGGAGAAAGGCACGAGGAATTCCACTCCCATAAGAGTTCCAGTCTCAGAAACCCACAAGGGCAGTTCTACCCGGTCCTGCAGGGATGCTGGGAGTCTGAACCAGCTTGCTGCCTGTCTGTCAGTGAGTTGTATTGAACACTCATGCCAGATTGAACAATTTTCCTTCCCATCTTGGATAGAGTCATTCTTCCAAATGTGCCTCACCCCATTTGGCTATATATTCACTGTGATCCAAAACACCCTTACTGGTGAAAAACTCTAGACCAAGAGATCAGCATGCAGAGAACGCAAAATCCCAGCCATGCCTATATTGAACTAGAGAGCCAAGGGCCTGGACTTCCAGGAAACTGGGAGTTGACTGGGTTTACAAGGTTGCTGTGTACTACTGGTAGCCCCTCCTGGTCAGGTTATCATCACTCAGCTCTTGATGATTAACATGACAACTGACCCTTCGACAATGAAATTAAACTGCATGGTAATCATAGGCATGGTAGGGTGTGGGAGGCTTTCTCTTTTAATACCCTTGCTAGAGTTAAAATATTCAGGGTGTCAAAACGATGACACCAGGTACTATATTCTACATACAGAACAACCCATTCCATATCAGCAGCGCAAAGAACGGCTGACAGAAAATCTATGGCTCAGGCGGCAGCATAGAAAACATTAATGCAAGCATCCTCTGCCCAAAGGACTTGGCATTTACTGAGCTTTTTACTGGAAGCACAGGTTCCTGGGCCAAAGGTCAGGGGCAGAGGGATTAACTTTTCCTATATATTTAAGTAAACTGTCCGTCACATCAAAAGTGCAGGCACACACACACACACACACACACTCCATTTATTGCAGTTGATTATGAAAAAGGTCAACTGAGTGATTTACACGCACACACACACAAAACATCCGCTAACATTAGCAAAATATAAAGAATGACTATGTCTTAGATTTTAAACAACAAAAAATCTTAATATCCCTGTCCATAGAAATCACTGGTTTCAAAGACTGAAATGCAATGAGGTTCACCTTTCAGTTCTGTGGGCCATTTACCTCCAAAGACTTTGAAAAGCAAGAGCATAACACAAACCAGTGGTGAACAAACGTCCAGGTACATATTTTTGATGGAGTTCTGACCTCAAGAAATTCTTTGCTAAGAAATGAGTGTGACTTGATGTCTGCAAAGATAACTTTAAAATATGGTATAAAAACTAAGAAATTCCTATGCATAACAGGAATTTTTTTTCTATGTGTAACTTTTTATAACAAAAAGATAAAACATTTTCCCCAAGTTTTCTATTTGCTTGGGATCTAGATACCTAAATAACTCACTACCATCAGGTTGATTCCAATTCATAGCAACCTAATATAGGATTTCCTAGAGTGTAAATATCTACAGGAGCAACCAGCCCCATCTCTTTCCTGGAAAGCAGCTCCTGGATTTGAATGCTGACCAATGATTAGCAGCCCAAACTCTTACCCACAGTGCCTCAAGGTCTCTCTCTCCTCCCTCCATAGGTATGCCAGCGTGTGTGTGTGTGTACAGAGAGAAGGAGAACTTGGTAGGTGCCATCACGTCAATTTGACTCATAAAGAATCTGTGAAAGAGAACCAAATATCATCCCTGCAATCGTTGTTCTGTTTGAGCCACGCCCATGGATTGTCAGAGAACCACCATGCTCCACAGGGTATTCCGAGGCTGTACCCTTTGGGAAGTAGGAGGTCAGGGCTGTCTTCCAAGACACCTCTGGCACCTTTCAGTTAGCAGTTGATTGCATGAAACAGTTCCACTACCCAAGGTGCATTACTCATTTACCCATCTATAGTATATACCCATATTCAATACTGTGCAGCATATGAAACATTTGGTTGTCCAAAAACTCACTCACTGAGATTGAGTTGATTCAGACTCGTAGTGAAACAGACTGACTATCATTGCCCCTGTGGCTTCAACACTATTAACTCATTTTGGGAGTAGAAAGCCTCATATTTCTCCCTCAAAGTGACTGGTGGTTTCCAACTGCTGACCTTGTGATTAGCAGCTCAACACAGAAACACTATACCCTCAGGGCATCTTGACTTATGTCCAACAGCTCAAAGTATTGCCTGGTCCCTTGCCATCCTCACCATCTTTATACCTGAATCCATTGCTTCAGCTACTCTGTCAATCCATGTCATTGAGAAAAGTCCACTTTTCATTGACTCTACCCTCTACCAAGGAGCCCTGGTGATGTAGTGATTAGATAGATGTTGGACTAACTGCAAGGTCAGCAGTTAGAAACCACCAGCTGCTCCATTGGAGGAAGATGGTACTTTTTACTCCTGGCTGGTGGTTTGTGTTTGGGGGAGTTTTGTACTCTACCAAACGGAATATCCTTCTCAAGGAACTGGTACATCCTGTATCCAAAGTACATGAGATGAAGTTTCATCATCGTCGCTTCTAAGAATCATTCTAGGTATACTTCCTCCAAGATAAATGTGTTTTCTGGTAGCCCATGATACAGCCAAGATTCTTCACCAACACCATAATTAAGGGAACCAACATCGGTCAGTCTTCCTTATCCATTGTCCAGTTTCCCTATGTATTGGAGTCACTAAAAATAACATGGCACAGGTCAGCATACCTGAGTCCTCAATGACATCTTTGTTTTAACCCCTCAAAGAGGTCTTTTCTGGTAGGTTTTCCCAATGCACTGTGCCCTTTGGTTTATTGGCTGCTGTTTCCCTGAGTGTTGGTGGATTCAAATGAAATGAAATCCTTGACAACTTTCAATCTTTTCTTCGTTTCACATGATGTTGCTTTTTGGTGCAGTCATGGAGATTTTTGTTTTCGGTGTGTGAGTGTCAATCCATACCAAAGACTGAGTCTTTCATCTGTATCGGTAAGTGCTTTCAGTCTCTTCACTCTCAGCAAGCACGGTTGTGTCAACTGCATGACACGGGTGTTAATGAGTCTTCCTCTAAGCCTGATGCCACTTCTGAAGCAGCCCACTTCTCAGACGACTTTGTCTCACATACTTTGGATGTATTATCAGGTGGGACCAGTGTCTGTAAAAGGATACTGTTCTGGGTACAGTAGAGAGTAAACAAGCAAACAAAAAGATTCAAGCGAGAGGCTGACACGGTGTTTGGTTGGTTTTTAAATCATTTTATTGGGGGCTTGTACAATAATTATCACAATCCATAATATATCCATGGTATCAAGCACATTTGTACATTTGCCATCTGCATTCTCAAAACATTTGCTTTCTACTTGAGCCCTTGGTATCAGCTCCTCATTTTTCCCCTCCCTCATGAACCCTTGATAATTTATAAATCATTATTCTGTCATGTCTTACACTGTCCAACGTCTCCCTTCACCTGCTTTTCTGTTGTCCATCCCCCAGGGAGGAGGTTATATATAGATCCTTGTAATTGGTTCTCCCTTTCTACCCAGCCCTCCTGGTATTGCCACTGTCAACACTGGTCCTGAAGGGTTCATCTGTCCTGGATTCCCTGTGTTTCCAGTTCCTATCTGTACTAATGTACATCCTCTGGTTTAGCCAGATTTGTAAGGTAGCATTGGGATCATGATACTGGGGTTGGAGGGGGAGTGCAGGGGAGAGGAAGCATTTAGGAACTAGAGGAAAGTTATATGTTTCATTGTTGCCACACTGCACCCTGACTGGCTCCTCTCCTCCCCACTGCTCTTCTGTAAGGGGATGGCCAGTTGCCTACAGGTGGGCTTTGGGTCCCCACTCCGCACTGCCCCTCATTCACAATGATATAATTTTTTGTTCCTTGGTGCCTGTACCTGATCCCTTCGACACCTCGTGATCACACAGACTGGTGTGCTTCTTCTATGTGGGGTTGTTGCTTCTGAGCTAGATGACTCTTGTTTACTTTCAAGCCTTTAAGACCACAAATTCTATATCTTTTGATAGTCGGGCACCATCAGCTTTCTTCACCACATTTGCTTATGCATCTGCTTTATCTTCAGCAATCCTATCAGGAAGGTAAACATCATGGAATGCCAGTTTAATAGAACAAAGTCTTCTTGTATTGAGAGAGTATTTGAGTGGCAACCCAATATCCATCTGCTACATTAATACTAAACCTATAAATATATGCACATAGATCTATTTCCCCATATTATATATATGTATGTGTATATATTTATGTGGATATATATTTATGTATATGCCTATACTTAGACCTCTTTCAAATACCCTTTGCCTACTGTTCTTTCCTCAATTTCCTTTGACTTTCCACTTGTCCCACTATCAAGCTCAGCCTTCTCTTGGGTTTCAGTGATTCCTCTCAGTTACATTACCTTTGATCAAGCCCTACCAGGCCTCTTTACACCCTCCTCACCACTGATTTTTGTTTCACTTCTTGTTTTCTTGTCCCTGGGTTTGTTAACACCACTTCCTTTCTCCCACTTCCCCATCTCCCATGTGCCCCGGAACTGTCGGTCCTGTTGTTTTCTCCTCCAGATTGTTTATCCCACCTATCTTATAGATAGACCTGCAGAGGTAATATGCACAAAAGCAAGACAGTGCAAAACAAAGCAACAAAACAAGAACCAAAAAAAAGACCAAAAAAAGAAAAGTCTGTAAATAGTTCAAGGTCTGTTTGTTGACCGTTAGTAGTGCTTTCCCGTGGAGTCTGAAGGGGTGCCATGCCCTGGCTCCAAAGTCTATTTTTGGGATTCCTTCAGGACTTCCTTGCTCTGTTCCCCTTGCTGTTCTAGTGTTTTGCCTCAGTGTGGTGGGATCAGATTAGGCGCAATTCCCACACTGTGTCTCCATCGTTGTCCCCCATAGTGCTATGGGTCAGTGATGGATGTCGTGTCTTGCAGTGAGGCTGGCCATGTGGTCCTCTCTGTGGATTGGCTGCTCTGAGCAGGGATACTGTCCGCAAGGCCCAATGGGCCAGGATGTGCTCCACTTTCTCTCCTCCCCCTTCATTTGCTCCCGTGTGCTCTGGTCAGACATCTCCCTCTCGCTGAGCTGTAGCTTCAATGCTGTCCTCTGACGTGAATTCTTCTGGCTTTAACTTACCAGAGACTGCGAAGATGGCACAGGACTTGGCAGTGCTTAGTTCTGTTGTGCACAGTCTTACTCAGAGTCAGGACTGACTCGCTAACTCCGAATGAGAACACCGACAATGTGTACGGCGTACACATGAGGAAAGGAGCTAACACTGACGCGCATTCTTTTTGTGATTTTTAAACTACACAGTAAGTTTGTGTGTTTGTAAGCATTTATCTCCAATACAGAAAGCATGGGGTTTTATAGCTATATTCTTCTACTTTTACATTCATGTCGCCAAATATTAAACTCTGTTGAGAATGATAAACATATCTGCTTAGATGGGATGTATAAGAAAATTCTAATCATCCCACTCATTCTCTTCATTTTCTTATGAGTGTACTTTGTGAGTCCCAGGAGGTATTTAATCATGGGTCATGAGTGACATCATCCACTCCTGTGTCACCTTGTGCTGGAATGTGCACGTCCCATGGGGTCAGGTAAAAAGGAAGCGCTTTCCTCCTTGACTGAGGGCATTAACTGATACAAAGCAGGTCAGGATTTGGTGAGGGGTGGGGGCAGTTTTGCATAAGTCAAAGTAAAAATACAAAGAGTCGAAATTGAATCAGTGACATAAACTGCTTTTAAAGAGATCTATCAGGGGAAGCACACACGCATGCACGCACATACACACACACACACACTCTTCTCCAGGTGCATTCACATGTTTCTTAATGCCAATTCGTGTCAGTGTTGACACTTTGTTTTAATGGTCAGAGGAATTGAAATGATTCTGAGTACCTGAGGGGACTCTATTGACACCTCAGATTGCACTTAATGTTTTAACAGCAAAGCCAAGAGGAGCAAAGGCTTCTCTCCATCGTGCCTGGCTTATTACAGCTTTTTCCCAGTTAAGACCATGTATTTTGCAAGGAAGCGATATTTCAAATATAATCCAAAGGGTTTGAATATATCACATGTATATTGCATATTTATACAGACATATTCAGAGTAATAGATTCTCTACCCTTTAAAAGGTTATGCTCATTATTTTCAGCAGGAATATAGTACAACTGGCTCTGTACCAAGGAATCCGCATTTCCTCCTGTAGGAATTCCCTGACCCAAGAATCTGGAGCATGAGACTAGGCACTGCAGCTGCCCGAGCCTGAAGGCTCCCCTAGTCTTGCTGGAAGACGCAGCCAGGATCTCAGGATCTATGTTTTTAAGCACAATATGTTAGAGGCAAAAGGACTAAGAAGTCTAAAATCATTTTTTTATGAATTTTAAAGCAGCTGCCACAGAGTTGGTTCTGATCCATGGTGACCTGGTGTGTGTCAGTGTAGAACTATGCTCTAAGGGCTTTCAATGACTGATTTTTCAGACGTGGATCCCCAGACCTTTATTCCAATGAGCCTCTGGGTAGACTTGAACTTCCAACCTTTCCACTAGTAGCTGAGCACATTAATGGCTTTCACCACCTAGGGACTTCATGAATCATTACTTTCACCTATTATACTAAATCTTCCAAACATGCAGGAGGGTCCTGCTTACAGAAGGTCAACTGTGTAATTTGTTAAGAAACACTCCCACAGCTGAAGCCTACATGGAGAAAGAGCAAAGGACAATGAAGGTTAAGCTCTCATTCAGTCAAAGGAGAAGTCAACGCTACCCTCCTCCTTCACTCCTCAAAAGTAGAAATCTCCCCCGAGCCGGCTCTACTGGGTAATGCCAACAGCGACTGCACGCAGCTGTTCATTCGAAAGGCCGGTCGGTCAAGTCCAATCCAAAGGCACCTCCCAAGAAAGTTCTGGAAATTATACTTAGGAGACATCAGCCACTGGAAGTCCTGTGTACGGAGCTCAGCTGTGCTTTGACGCACAAGTGGCCACCCTGAGTTAGAAGCAGCTCCAGAGCAGCTGGCTCGCTCTGCTGGGAAGAACTCAATCCATTCACCACCTCCGTCCAGTCGAATTCCACTCACAGTGACCCCCCAAGGAAGAGTAACTCCCCTGCACGTTTCCAAGGCTGTAAGTCTGTATGGGAGGGAAGGCCTGATCTTCCTCCCAAGGAGCAGCTGGGGTTTCAGAAGGCAGACCTGGTGGAGAGCAGCAGACCGCACTAGGCCCCAGGCCTCCTCCAAGAAGAACAAGGAATGTTTATTTTTTTTTAAGTTTTAAAGAGCGAATCATCCTCTCCATAGTTTCCTCAAAAACCCAAAACCTGTTTGCCACTATGAAATCCCATTACGGTGGAAGCATGCCGTGGGATTCTGGGACTTCACAGGAATTCCCATAAAACAGGAATTGGTTTACCAAGAGGAGAATGAGGAGTTTGTTTATTTACAGCTGAATATTTAATCTACCTTCATTTTGTTTTCCATTTTATTTCATGTCAGTTTGTTTTCATCGGGCTGAAATAGAAAATATTTGCTCACCCCCAGAACTATGGAATTTCCAAAGCACATTTCCGCCTTTGTCAGTGTGTTTCTATATGAATCTAAGTGGAAGAAAGTAGATAATTCTCCCTAAAAGACGTGTTTTGCAGCTATCTGTGGGAAACAGGCAAGCCATTGCTCGCCTCGTGCTGGTAAACACAAAGCATTTTCCTGAAAGCTTTGTAAAGGCTTTTCGCCCTGCAGATAAGAGATTTAAAGCAGACAGAAATGAATGAGGGAACTCACCGTGACTTACCTCTACGGGCTGCTAACTGCCGAGCCGGCTGGAGACGCCAGGCTTCTTCCGTCCCTGTCCCTCGCAGGGCGGATGCCCCTCCTGCCAGCTGAGATCTGACAGAGGCAGGCAGTGTGGAGGACAGGTGGCAAGTGGGCGTGGAGGCCGCCTTACCCGGTGCTCAACTGCACTCGCCTCTTCTGATGAGGCCTAGTTTTATCTCTGGTCAAACCAAGTTAAAAAAAAAATCACACCAGTGGATTGTTACCAAAAACAACAAACAAAAATAAACCTCGTTGCCAACAGATCTGTTTAGAGGGCAATTAAAGGAAACCAAAAGCAGCCCACCGCCCCCCAGTTCAATTAGAACTGCCCCCCCCCCAGCATTTCCAACGGTCATTTCTATACTGCCAGAGCCCCTGGGGTTCAGAAGCAGACTGTGGTGTCTTTCTCTCTTGGGGTGGCCGCTGAATTAAAACCACCAACCTTTTGATTCATACTGGAGTGCTTTCCACAGCGTAGTCAGACTCGAAAACTCCATGGGGCCCCTATTCTCACTCTGCCCTACAGGTCAGCGAGGAGTTGGGATTAACCCAATAGCACCCAACAACAGACTAGAACTCTCAGAATGTAGGGACTCTTTCTCCCCCACCCCACCTGGGAGTGCAAAACATTTAGCCACACATTGAATGAAAGTTTAACAAAAACATTTACTTTTGCATACTAAACCAACACAATAAAAGCCCACCGTTTTGCAGTTCATAG
Organism: Tenrec ecaudatus; assembly: GCF_050624435.1. NCBI lineage: Eukaryota > Metazoa > Chordata > Mammalia > Afrosoricida > Tenrecidae > Tenrec > Tenrec ecaudatus. Next base: position 23,370,664 of record NC_134539.1, on the reverse strand, counting down.
TAAATAGTCATCCCACAGGACAGAGTAGGCTTGCTCTGTGGGCTTTCTGAGGCAGGCGATCTTTACAGGAGCGGGAAGCCTCATCTTTCTCCCCAGAAGCAGCAAATGGGTTTGAATCGCCAACCTTGCAGTTAGCAGTCAAACCTACAGCGTCAGCCCGGCTCCTTCTGAACTAAGAAGGGCCCCACGGATATAAATTAGTTCCTGCTTTCCTCAGACTGCATCTGCTGCCAAACCTGCAGATTGTCAGTTATCTCTCAGGAACCTCTTCCTTGTAGAACACAGCATTGTTCTGTGTGGTTGCTGGTTTTCAAAAGTAACTGTGCACACCTGTGGAATCGCCAAGAATTTTGACTTCCTTGGAATGTTTGTATATAAATTATCCTGGATGCATCTCCCGTCTCCCCCCCCCCTCCAGTTTAGTACCAAGTGTGGGCATCCACTGGAATAGAGAGCTACCTCATAGGATGACTGCCATTTTTATGCTGCCAAAGCCCCTAAGGATCACCAGAGGGTGACAGAGATAAAAAAAAAAAAACTTTTGTTATTTTGGGTGGCACAGTGGTTAGGCACTCAGCAGTAAGACCAGATGGTTGGAAGTTCAGATCAACAGTGGGTTGGTGGATTCTTCCTCCAACCCCAATGTTGTCTTCTTCATATAGACAAGCTTCTCCAATTATTTGCTCAGAATTCAAAGTGAACACGTATGGTGTGAGGAAACTAGTCTGATGCATAACTTTCCTGATCTAATATCCCTGACCCGAATGATTACTCTATGTACAGATTCCACATGAACACAATTTTGTTCTCTTGAATTCCCCTTCTTGGTGATTGTGTGAGGCTGGGCTGTCTAGAGAACAAAACCAGTAATACTCATTTCTGTATAAGAAAGAACTTTATATCAAGAAGAAATTGTATAACAAGAAATCATCCAAGACCAGTCCAACTCCAGGCCAGGGGTTTGATGCTAGCTGGAGCCCTCTTTGGAGTCCTGTAGCTGTAGGCTAATGACACAGAAAAGTGAAGCAGAGAGCAGCGAGATCGCAGCATTGTGTGGACCCAAGGTTGATGGGAGCATGGCAGGGCACCGACAGCTCTCAGGGTTGGTGGCCCACATAAGACCACAGAGGATCTAAGCCAGCTGCAGGGTGGAGAACAAGAGAGAGAGGTTCCCAGTGTCTCTCTTTTAAAAAGGACACACCCCCAAGGGGGCACCATTGGTTAATGGTGGTGGTCTGAGCGGTAGCTTGGACTCCACCCCTATACTTTCATCCAGGAACATGGTGTCATAAAATCCCACCATCACAGACCACCCCTTGTGCATAACTCTTCAAACATACCTAATCCTCCTAAAAAGACAATAATAAATTCATGTTTGCACTTAGCAAGATACAACTAAAATGCATACAGCTGAAAATACACCAACCCCTTTTATATCTTATATTCTATACCCTGTCAGCATCCTTCCCTCCCCTTTGTTCTCTAGAGTCATTAGGGAAAGAAAAAGAATTATTCAGTATTCCTTGGTTCCTTATAAGACTAAAGACAACCGGAAAAGTTGATAAGCCAGTCACTCATGCCTTTATCTCCCTTCGTTTTAGGGATCCAGTTCTAAACTTCACATTCCCAGTGCTCTCATAAGAAAACCATGTTCTTCTAGGTGAAGAATTTTCACTCCAGGTTAAACCTTGTGTGCCTGTATTCATAGGAAATATCAAAACTCAGGCCTTCTATGAAGTCATCCAGCAATGTGCACCAGTTCACAGGGTCCAACATCTTCCTCTTTATCGGCCCGGGTTCTGATCAGCTCATCCCCAGTGGGCAGCAGAGCCTTTAAGCTGTTGGCAACCTGGCCACATGGGGCCACCCCTTGAGTCAGACTCAGAAGCCCAGCAAGCAAGGTAGGTGAAAAACAGGAGAGACAGATGGGAAGTGGGTTTCCCAGTGACTCTCTTATAAAAAAAAGAGATCTTTATTCAAATTCCACCCCTCAAGTGGACATCACTAAACTGTGACTTGATTGATAGGCTGGACGCCTCCTCTACACTTTTATCCAGGTTCAAGTTAAAATAAAATCTCACCATCTCAATAAGGCTATCCTCATTTATTATGATTCCCCACATCCAAGTACCTTTTCTAATCAATAAAACACTGAAAAACGTCTTTGTGCTAATCTCATTTTCAGGCCAAGATCCGTCTGACATAAGTAGTGTCATCCTTCTTCCCACATCCTATTCTGGATCCAGAGTCAAGGTAGCTCCCTGTCCATGTACCGCCATAACCAATTTTAATTCAGTAAAATTGTACGTGTATGTTTAATAATTTCCACAATCTGATCAAACACCTTTCTTTGAAATGGGTACAAATGAGCTATCTAGAGAAACACAGCCATCTAGTCCTGTGGTCAGAGAGCCTGTCTGCCAAATGTCTTGGCCTAGACATGAGCGTGCCCCAGTGCGGCATTAGCATGTGGAAGAGCACCAGTTGCTATTCTCTCCATTCCTGGAGCCTTGTCTTCCATCGATGCCTTCGTGCAGCTAGGGCTGCTTCCTGTAGCATCATTGGTTCTTGATCACATGCTACTTCCTGAAGTGGTTGGATAGCAACCAATTCTTTCTGGTAAAGTGACCCTATATTCCACCCATCTTCTTTTACTGTGTCTTGCATCATTCAATATTCTGTTCATAGAATCCTTCGGCATTTCAACTCAATGCATGAATTTTTTCTTCAGTTCTTTCAATTTAAGAAATGCTGACTGTGTTTTTACCTTTTGATTGTCTAACTCTGGGTCTTTGTGCTTGTCATTAGAGGATTTAGATGGTCATTTTGAGTCTCCCTTTAAAATCTTCTGCTTAACTTTTTTAATCATTTGTTCAAGAGCAAGTTTCTATGTGTTTTCTGACATCCATTTTGGTTTTCTTTCTGTCTTGTCTCTTTAATGACCTTTTGCTCAATATAATGTTATTGATGTCAGCGTTCAATGTACCAAATCTATCCTTCAGATGCTTTCTTAATTCACATGGACTATACTCAATGTCATAAGTTGATCCTTGTGGACTTTTACTTTCAACACTTTCAACTTGAACTTGCATATTAGGGACTAATAGTCTTTTCCACAGTTAGCCCCTGACCTTTTTCTAACTGGTGATATTGAACTTCTCCATCATCTCTTCCCATTGCTGTAGTCAATTTGATTGTTGTACATTTCATCTGGAGACATCCATGTGTAAAATTGTCCTTGATGTTGTTTAAATAACATATTTGGAATGAATAGGTTATTCGGTCTCTGTGATCTCCTACTACCAAAGCTATATTTTCCAACTACCATCCTTCTTTGTTTCCAATTTTCAAATTCCAATCACCAGCAATTATCAATGCATCTTGATTTTATGTTTGATCAATCTCATACTCTTAAGTTGGTATAAATCTTTAACCTCTTCATTTTATTTATTTTAATGGTTAGTATGTAAATTTGAATGATAATATTAGCTGGTCTTCCTTATAGACCTATGAATATTTTTCTATCACTGATAGCACTGTATGTCAGGCGAGATCTTTAAATGTTCTTTTTGATGATGAATTTGACACCTCTCCCTTTAAACTTGTCATTCTCAACATAGCAAACCATGCAATTATCTGACTCAAACTGGCCAATGGGAGTCCATGTCAGCACATTAATGTCTTCAACAATTTATATACATTTTGCTTAATGTTATTCACTGCCATCCCCTTAATGTAGCATCTGCTCCTTGTGTGTTTCCCTTGTACTTCTCCTTCTTTCCAGACCCTTCTCAACTTTGTCGTCGGGCAAAGGCAATCATATTAATATCAAGTGGTTGATTTTTCTAAGGTGTGCTTACGTCATTAGTGTTGTTGTTCCTCTTGGGGAACTATTATGTGGCTGGAAATTGAGTCACGAGGGTGCATCTTGTTCTAGACCTGAAGGGTGACTAAGGGCTATAATCTTGGGGGTGTTTACCAGACCCTGTCCAACTGGTAAATCTAGTCTCTTTTGTGATTCTGAACTTGTTCCACATTTTTTCCCACTCTTTCTAGAGTAGTTAATGATAGTAGTTTGGACACAAACTCGTTCTTCTGGGCAGTGTTGTGCAGACTGATGTTCCCTTGGCCCATTAATCCATTAGACCAGCACTTTCCTGTCTCTTTAACTCACCGTTCTTCTTTCCTCCAGAGAAGAGAAACCAACTGTTGCACCTTATACGAGACTCCCATGCTTTTAAGACCCTAGGTTTTCACTTACAGCAAGTAGGCCGTAGAACATAGTCTTCATGACCGTCGTGCATACTGAGCTTGATGTCTCCCCCAGCCAATGGACTCATTGCCTCAAGGTGTTTGGTTAGCCCTAAAATGCTTTTATACCTTTGTCTCTTGTATGCACCACCTAATTTTATGGCTATATTTGCAGAAAAGGCAAATACCCATGAAAAGTACAAATATTCTCTGTCAAACTTGTGTATGTTTAGGGATATACTCCCATTCTCCCCCCTCACACTCATTCAGCCTGCATCTCTATCCATACATCTCCTTATAGAGCACCATTATTGCAGGGATGTATATCTAACAGCAATTACCTCCGTTGCCTATAACTCATGCACTTCTCTCCGTGTCCTTCTATGATTCTAGACGGTTTTGTGACCTTCTTCTTACTGTATATTGCCTTCCCTTTCACTAAAGTTAATAAGCATGAACTTATTTGACTTCCTATCTAGTTGGAAGCTCTGTAACTACTACAGTATCTTTTTATTTTGCATTTGCCCTTGTTACAAATTGATATCTCTGGTTTCCTATTTTCAGGCTTATAATTTGTTCTATTTGTATACCTTTATATCTTGGTTGACTTCTATTCTAGATGGTGCTATCCTATCTATTAATTCTGCTGTTGTGGGTTCCCTATCCAACGAACGTCCTTTAGTGTTTCTTTTAAGTTTCCTCTAGTTTTCCATTAATAGATGTGATCCTTTAGATTAAACCACTAAGTCTTTCTTCTGAGGCATCTCTGGGTAGATTTAAACCATCAACCTTCAGTTAGTAGCCAAGAACGTGACCATTTGTGCCATCCAGGTACTCCGTAGCCATATATTAACAACATGCCTTAAAAAAAAAACAAAAAAAACTTCCTGTCATCGAGTCAATGCCAACTTTATATATAAGGCGCTCTGAGGGAGTAATGGGTTCTATGTTGGGCTACTAACCACACTGGCAGCAATTCAAAACCACCAGCATTTCCATGGGAGAAAGAGGAAGGTTTTACAGTCTTGAAAACCCATGGAGGCAGTTGTACTGTCCTGTCGGGTTAGTAAGTTATTTGTGTGTGTGTGTGTGCACATGTGCGTGTGCGCGTGTGCATGTGTGTGTGCGTGCGCACGTGTTTCCTCTGGAGAGCTCCAAGAGGAAGAGAAGAAAGAGCACAGAAGGAAAGAGGCATTTTAAGTGGGTCTCTAATAGCAAAAGCCGGACTAAAACGTCACCTTCCTCTTAACTTTCTCATGTAGCTGTGACCTCTTTATATACCTTTGTATGATACTCCAGTTGCTGTTGACTCCCTCAAGACCGATGCGCCCCAGAGGTCAAAAACAAATCTGAATTAAGATCAAATCTCCTTTCAATTCTTCAGTCTACATATTGCTCAACCCGCACCTTCGAAGCCATCGCCATGTCTTCTCCAAACTGGTACCTTCTCATCCATCATTCTAATAAAGTTCTGTTTTCATTTTCACACCCGTATGTCCACTCAGCAATTGTACATTGAACATGCATCACATTCTAGGGACCGTGTTGCGCTGGGGAACACAAAAACCTAAAAAGTCCTATTTTCAATGGCAACATGATTAGCATAAGGAGAGGCAGCAGAGAAACTAGTGAGGATGTGGTATAGGCAACAAATAACAGGGGCAATAATGCACAGGACACAAGGAAGTCTGGGAAAAGCACATTCACGCAAACTCAGAAGTCCTAAAGGGCTTCCCAGTGGGAGAAATATAAAATCACTATGTGATGGATGTGCAACTTGTAGTCAAGTGCCAAATGCAGAAAGGCATCCCAACAATGAAAATAGCATAAGCAAGATATGGAAGAAGGAAACAGTCCCACACTGAAAAACTGTACTTCATATCGTGAAGGGACCCCAGAGGGTAGAAGCAAGAAATAAGATGAGAAAAGTAGGCACAGTTAGATCATGAGGAACTTTGGGTGCTAAATTTATCCTGTGGGCAATGAAGACTGTCAAAGAATTTTAATCAGGGAAGTGATGTAATTACATTTGCATTTAAAAAGCTATGACTGCAGGGTGAAAGCTAAATTAAAAAGGGGAGTGGGGGAGCCCGGCAGCCCATTCAGGCAGTCATCTCCGTCTGGGCAGCGGGAACTTCCGCTAACGGAGTGGGCTTGGCGATAAGAGGTGGAGGGTTTGGAAGAGAACCTCCAGAAGCCATTAGAGCGGCGAGGGCAGCGTGACCGAGGTCAAACTCCTCCACTCCAAACGGGTCTGTGTCGAGTAGGACGGCGATTGCCATTCTCTAAGCCGGAGACCATGGAAGGGTAAGTATTTTCAGAGAACACTGGTTAAACTTGAAACATGTTCAACTTGAGATGCACATGGAACATCCATGAGGAACAGCTTATCAACAAATGGGTAGAGCACACATTTTGAGCCAGGAAGAGTAGTCCACTAAAGAGAGAGTTTATATTGGATTTGATGGGAACGCACACATTTAAATGCCATCTCCCCCCTCATTGTTTTTCTTACTCTTTCTTCTTCTTTTTTTTTTTGGACTTGACTATTTCCTGTTCTCTTTGACCCACACTTTCAATCATACTACAATCGATCAAATACGGTTTTCCATGGCAGCTACTAAGTACTCTCAAACTCAAATTCACAGCCATTGAGTCAATTCTGACTCACAGTGACCCTATAGGGCAGAGCAGAAGTGCCCTGGTGAGTGGCTGAGACTGGGACTCTTTACAGGAGTAGAAAGACTCATCTTTCTCCTGAGGAGCAGCAATGGTTTAGAACTGCTGACCTCCCAGTCAGAAGCCCAGTGTTTAACCACGGAACCACCAGCGCTCCTTGCTACTAAGGAAGAGAAAAAGTAATTAATCGTATCAACCACATTTAATCCAACGTGCTTAACTGTGTTTAATACAGTAAAAATGTGTTCTGTATAAGAAAGTAGATGTTACACCCAAGCTAAGGCAACACTCTGAATTTTAAATGGTGAGAAACAAAATTTGTTTCACATGCCCCACTTTGCAGCATTCCTGAAGAGGAGTATTTTATTATTGACCAGATGTCCGCTCATAATCATAAAATGGACAGTGTGTCCTTCTTGCTCCTTCACCATTCCTTTCCAGAATTGCTATCAAGGATGTGCATTGACATCTGCACAATGTGGAGCTGAGGGAGCTGATATGTGAGGGCCCAGCACATCAGCACGGAGCTTCACATCACACCCAATTGCCGACAGGAAGGTGCGTAGCTCTTTTCTACCCTTTCAGGTACAGGGATGAAGGTGTGGAGAATCTGCTCCAAACAGTGAATTATTTTGAATTGGACACACATGCCAGGCATGTAGGGCCAGCCCAGCATTTGGCACAAGTTATGAGCCCAGTCAACAAATGCTGGAGAAAATAACTTTTCCCCCTCAGGCACTTGCTACAGAAATCTCATGATGACAATATTTCTCTGATATTATGGTTTGTGGGAGGGTGAAGTTCAATTCAAATTAATTTATGATCTGTAAAAAGTCTTAGACACATGCTTCAGTGCCCTGGGAAGCATACCATGGAACACTCCCTTGAAAAATCCATTTTAGGGCCTATCGGCATGCGGGAGAAAGCTCCCCGCACCTGGTCTTGGCCACCAGGCTCCCAAGTCCTGGAATGTCTATGTAAATCGTCAAAGAGGGCTGTCACCCAGAGAGGCTTGCAAAGACATCACCAACTGCTGCTGCAACAGGCCAGGGCTGGGCCTAGAGAAATCTTAGTCTAACTGAGGTATCACGGGACCCAGTGAACATATAGCTCAGAAAACAAACCGAGCCCCTTCTATGACAGGAACCTCATTTCTTGTGCTGGAATCTGAACAAGGGAATAGTCAGGGTGGTTTGGGTTTGTTTGTTTATGTGTGTGTTCATTTGTTTGTTTGTTTGGTTCGTTGGTTGGTTGGTTGATTGGTTGGTTGGTTGGTTGGTTGGTTGGTTGGTTGGTTGGTTGGTTGGTTGGTTGGTTCGTTGGTTGGTTCGTTGGTTGGTTGGTTGGTTGGTTGGTTGGTTGGTTGGTTGGTTGGTTGGTTGGTTGGTTGGTTGGTTGGTTGGTTGGTTCGTTGGTTGGTTGGTTGGTTGGTTGGTTGGTTGGTTGGTTGGTTGGTTGGTTGGTTGGTTCGTTGGTTGGTTTTGACACCCATATAAAACTTGTCAATATCCAATTGGTCCCATTTGATCCAGGGCTTACAGATACCAAGGGACTTTCATTATAATCACCCAACCAACGTGTCAGGCCCTGATTAAAGTCCCTTTCCTGTGGGGGCTTATAAATCCATATCCATCTCTCTGCTCTCCAGCTGCCTCATCACTCAACTGCGAAGCTGTCTTTCAAAGCTATGTTTTTTGGTTAGCACCTGTTGTTTCCACACCAATATCGCTACCACACGCAATTACAAAATGCTGTTTTCCAGAGATTTATAAACTTTTTCTCAGACTGAGAGCGATTCACACCCATCACAGCCAAAGCAAAGTTAACATCAATCAACAGAGACTGAAAATAGACATCTTTGACTTCAAACCCAGACATTTGCCCTTTGGGATGCCCACTTTGTTAATAATAAATGGCATTGTATTGACTGGCAAGACTCCAACCAGCCTTCAAGGAAAAGAAATATTTGCTGAGAGCTTCTGGGTAAGAAAAGAAACAATGTTGTTTTTGGGAATCCAGAAGCCCTTTCCATAGGCTTAGCACATATTTGTTCTGAAGCTGTGGAATATAAGGGGATCCTAGATGCAGGCAAACAAACAACAACACAAAAGCAGAATATCCGGAGATGAGGGCTAGTGTTTAAGAGACACCACAATGGCAGCCACCAGAGTGAAGTACTGGAAGTTGCAAGTCAATGTTGAATCCTGGGGCTCATGAGTTAGTAAAGAGAAGAATAAGTGATAGTAAACCAAACCAGAAATTAGGACACACTGCTACGATGAAAGTTTAAGATTAGCTGTGGACTAAAATAAATAAGTAATAGTACTTTTAAGAACAGCAATGTTAGCAATGGTTTGCTTGACGACTGTTGCCATCCTTTCCTTTGTGACCCATGGTGACCCTCTGGGTAACACTGTAGGATCGCTCAATAGAGCTTCCTTGTTGTCATCCTTATGGACCCAGAGGGCCATGCCTTTCGACCATGATGCTGCTGGCCTGGTAAGTTCTAACTGGGAACCTCTATGCTAGTAGTCAAGTTCAAGCCTTATATACCACCCAGGGACCTTCATCGTAATAAGGACTAATAAAGGTGCACACCTTCAGGCAAGTAATCGGGTATCTGAAAATCAAGGACATGTGGCTATGTTCCAGAAAGCAAGGTTAAAAAAGGCATTTTTGTGTTTTTAATCACATTTGGCCACAAACGACTATCAGTAAAGAAACATTCGCATTTCTATGACCGCATCAGCCATGTCTGTAGAAAAACCAGCCTCCGAGAAACAGCTGCATTTGGACAAATGAGGGGACGTAGCTGTGGCCAGATGCAGCCAAGCAGAGCAACTGCACGTCACACGCCAGCCCGGTCCTGCGTTCTTGTCCCCTTTGGACGTCATTGAATTGGTTATAAAACTGCCCACTAACTTGGGATCCATTATGAACTCCGTGCACAATGTTTGAATATGTTTCTCCTCAAGCTTCCATCATCACTCTAGCTCCCTAAGCTTTGGAGGGATTAAGGATACAGCCAAGCAAACGAGAAGAGACAGGTAAAGAATAGCTGACTGGTAACAGGCATATTAAAACATTCTTCTCCTCAAAATATTCTTATAAGAGTAAAGGATATTTTAATAGTATGCATTATTCAATAGTTGACTGGACAGTTAAAAAGCATTGACTAAAAGTGCTAACAAATCTTTTGTATAATTTTGGCTTTAAGTTCTTCTCTCTGATCAGAAACCACCGTTTGAATGACCACTATGCTGACTCAGACAGCGAACAATAACAAAAATCAAGCCCATTACCATGAAGTCAATGCCAACCAAAGATGCAATGATAGTTGAAACCTAAGAGCTTCCTGTTGACTTAATGACGTTAAAAAAAATTCACTTCAATGAACAATAAAGGATCACATGACTTTTTCGGACAGTACAGCACACTACTAAGAATTTTCAATGGACTCTAATATTGCTGCTAGGATTTTTAAAGCAAAATTCAGTCTCAAACTTCTCTCGATTATTTTCTGTGTTTCATATTGGATTTTGAGATACAAAATTCAATATGTCTCACATCTTTGTTCATGGTCAGAATAATGTCAAGAAAAATAGATACTCGAGGAAAAAACAGAAATATGCTCTCTGTTATGTGAATTTTCCACTGGAAAAAATTAACTAGATAATACTATAATATCAAATATGTTTGACACCTAGCTTTTTTTATTAAGGATAATTTTTAAATAACTTCTACTAAACATTTTCAGTAAAATTTTTGTTTGTTTTCCTGGCAATTGGTTATACATATATATGTATGCTGTCATTTCCCAACTCGTAACAAAAATGTTAATTACACAGTTATATTACCCATAAACGAATTCTAAGAGAAGCCTTGTCTTTTAACTCACTAGCAATTTCTTTCCAGAGCTATGGTAGACTTATAAAAAGATAAAAGTCACACAGTGCTGATAAGTAAGATAAATTCTATGACAACTTTTCAGGAGATTTTATAATCTCTTTTTTAGAAAATTAAAGATGGAAGAAATATACACCAAGTGTAGTTCTGTGGTCAAGTTATTTTATGTTGCTTTTCAGTGTGGAATGTGTGCCTTGAATTGAAAAAACCTTCAAATATCATATTAGGAAATGAAATGAGAAATCCAAGCACATTGTTTTTGCTGAGAAAAAAATTGTCTCCAATCCTCCCACTGGGTTTATTAGGTAGGTATTAGTGAGTGCTTAGAGTCTCCAGAATGCGAGACATTTTATAGAGAGGACCAGAAAAATTTTATCAGAAGAACAGTCTTTCAACGGTAAGAGCAGTGATCTCTGGTGCTCTCCTTTCACTGAGTGGAGATTTGATGCTGGCCCACCGGAAGAGGAGACTCTGCCTCGCAGGGCTCCATTAGCGGCACCTGCTGCCGATAGATAGATCGAACAGCAGGTCTACAACTGTAGCATGATGTTTTTTAATAAATTATTTTATTAGGGCTCATGCCACTCTTATCACAATCCATACATACATCAATTGAGCAAAGCACCCTTATACATTCGTTGCCCTCGTCATTCTCAAAATTTGCCTTCCACTTGGGTTCCTGGAATCAGCTCATTTTCCTTTTTTTCCCTCCCCTTCTCTCCCCACTCCCCCCTCCCATGAACCTTTAATAGTTTATAAATTATTATTTTATCTTATCTTACACTGCCTGGCGTCTCCCCTCACCCACCTTCCCGTGGCCCATCCCCCAGAGAGGAGGTTACACGTAGATCCCCGAGATCGGTTCTCCCTTTCTACACCCTCTTTCCTCTCCGTGTCACCACTCTCACCGCTGGTCCTAAGGGGTTCATCCATCCTATATTCCATGTCTCCAGATCCCTACTACACCGCTGTGTATCCGCTGGTCTAACCAGGTCCGCAAGGCAGAATTGTTATCATGGTAATTGGTGGGGGGAGGAAGCGTTCAAGAACTAGAGGAAGGTTTTGAGTTTCATTGTTGCTACACTGAACCCTGAGTGACTCATATCCTCCCCACTACCCCTCTGCAAGGGATGTTCAGCTGTTTACAGATGGGCATTGGGTCCCCATCATGCACTCCCCTCGTTCATGGTGATGTGATATTTTTTTCCTCCTGCCTTTGTTGTTTGAAACCTGGTCCCTTCGGCCCTTCATGATCACACGTTGGTGTGCTGCTTCCATGTGGGCTTTATTGCTTTTGGGCTAGATGGCCACTTGTTTACTTTCAAGCCTTGAAGTCCCCAGGCACTATATCTCTCAGTAGCTGGGCACCCACACTTCTTCACCACACTTACTTATGCACACCTTCGTCTTCAGCGTTTATGAGAGGAAGGTGATCACGCAATGATTGTTTTTGCTCCTTGGTGTCTTCTACCTGGTCAGTTCAACACTTTGTATTCACTTAGGCTGTGTGCTTCTTCTCTGTGGGCTTTGTTGCTTCTGAGCTAGATGGCCGCTTGTTTGCCTTTAAGACCCCAGACGAAAAGTAGCATGAATTTTTAGAATTTTGGGTTTATCGTATAGATGTATAGATCAGGGACCAGGATTCTCAAATGTTCCTGGAGTTCCTAAATGAGATCAATATTGCTTAAGTGTTCGAACAAACACTTTGTCCAAGCAAAAGTAAGACAAAGCTCTTGTAAAAGGTCCCTATATCTTGATGCAAATTCTATTTTCCCCTTGTTTTTCTCTTTACTTGAATTCTTTTAGGTCTACCACCTTACAGATTTCTCCAGTTTTAATAGCACTTTCCGAACCATGTTACTTCTTCTAGATTCTTCTCATTCCTTGACATTTTAAGGTCCCATCTCTTCATCTTTCCCTCATATTTTACTTCCTCCAGATGTGAGATTCCTTTCACTGAAGACGAAGTTCAATCATTTCGGTTGCCATTTAGAAATAGTCTTAAATGACAAGAAATGAATATCTCAGTTAGATAAGAATAAGTGATGCGCTTTTTAAAATGAGTGCAAGACCAGAGAGTTCAAGTATTCATAAAGAAAATCACATCAGGAAAATATTGGTCCCACTTAAGTAATGAAATGCCATTCAATACAACTCAGAAAATCTATTACTATAGAGAGAGAGATGAATAGATGGTGGTAGCTGCTATCGAGTTGACTGTGACTCATAGTAACATTATGCACAACCAAATGAAACACTGCCTGGGCCCGCATCAGCCTACACTTTGCCCGCATGTTAGCATACTCAAGTCCATCACTGAGGCTATTTGGACAGTCCACCAAAGGTCTGCTCTGCAAGGGCAGGGAATTCTTTAACGCGACTCTTCCCCGCGTGGGTCTGGTGAGGAGGTGAGGGAAGATACTGATACAATTCACCTGTGAGTACTTGTAAACAGGGTTCCCTGCAACGCCATCCTGCTGTGTATTTAAGTGAGCCATCTTTGAAGTAGGAGGGGAAATCTCCCACCAGCAAGAGCCAGGAGTGCACCACATCCTCACCTGCACAAGGAACGTCCTGGATCCAGAAGACAGCTATAACATCAGAGGAGCAGCAGCAGAACCAGGTGACAGAGCATGGGACCGAGTGATTGAATTCCCAACCCACAGAGCGAGCAACGCTGAGGGCTCTTGCCTGGGAGGCTGGCTCTCAGTGCAGGATGACTCTGGGCATTAGATTCCAGGAACTAGGTTTGCTGACCCTCGAAACTTGAACTGAATGCCTTTGGATTCAGGCTTCCAGCAGAGTCGTATGCCCCGTGGGACTTTAATTAGCAGACGTGAAAGAATTTTGTAACATGTTCTGATAACCAGCTCTTACCATTTTTCACTGGAATTACAATTTGTAGACGTCCTTAATAAACCCTCTAATCATGAATTATGTCTGTGAGTTCTGAGTGGCTCTTATAATGGATATTAGATCCTAGAGAGGTAAAATAAAGAATATGAGTTAAGACAAAACAGTCTCCCTCTGCTTCCTGGAACCCTACTTCACCAAAAATGCTGTCCGCCTCTAACAATTGATCCTTCTTGAAGATATGTACAAACAAGTCGGATCATTTCCTGTTGTCCTCCATAAGATTTTCACTGCTTAAATTTTAGAAGTTGATTTTGCCTTGCTGTCATAGGGACCTTATAAACAACTGAAGGACAGACTGCCAGTCCTGCTCCATCCCCACAAGCGTTATGTTTGCGCCCACTGTTGCAGCCTATTGTCCCAGGTCATCTTCAGAGTCTTCCTCTTCTTGCTGAACTTCCACTTTACCAAGCATGTTGTCCTGTCCAGGGACCAGGCTTTCCTGATAACATGTCCAAAGTGCTTGGCATCTTCAATTCTGTGGTAGTTACATAATCTGTTGTCAATTTGAGACTATTAAGAGTGAAGGGGTGGAGTTTAGCCTGTCAATCAGGTGAAACAGCTGGATGACCTCATTTGGAGGTGCTAAGGAGATAAATAGCTCACTGGAGGAGGGAGACACACACACTCCCTGCAGGACATTCCTGCTGACAAGGCACATGGAACTACACTGGTAGAGCTACAGCCCGGGTGCTGGAGCAGCCATGTGGATACCCACACCAGCACTGGGATGCTTACACCGCCACTGGATCCATAACACTTTCCACCCGCTGGCCTGTGATCTTCATGTGGTTAGCATTATTGGTGGCTGCATGAGTCTAAAGAGGAACTTATGGACTAGTATGGGACATATGGACTAATGTTAGACTTAATGACTTGATCTGGACTGGGCTGAGATGTTTCTCAATATACAATTGCTCTTTTATATAAAGCTTTTTTCTTATGCACATATGAGTCTCCCTAGGTTTGTTTCTCTAGTCTCCCGAGACTAACAGAAATTCTGAGGGGCACTCTGAAAATAAGATCTTAGAGGTTTCATCAAGGAAACAGAAAAGTGTGGCCTGATTCACACCCTCTACTAAGTTCTTACACCCATTCTACACCTGTTTGCTAGTAGAGAACTCCCTCAAAAATGAAATGATATCCAAAGGCATATAGAGTTCAAAAATATGTCATATAAAAATTATGGAAAGAACGTCCATATTAATTGACTATAACTCAACCAGGTAATGCTTCTTTCTGTTTTATATAAGGTCTCTAGTAATTGAATCCCTGTCAATTACAGCCAAGAGCAACACTCTATTCAATTACAGCCTGTAGAAAACATTATATTCCTTCCAAAATTTCCAAAAAGACTTTATAGCAGGTATTACAATGCCCATGTCATAGACGGAAAAACAGTCTTGGAGAGATTTTGACTAGCCCATGCAACTCAGCTAGTAAGTAAGGACGAATGGATATAAATATACACCTATCTGATGCAAAAATGCATGTTTTCTCCATTACCAAACACTGAAGTTGTAATCCAATTTGCAAAATATGGGTGATGGTGAAAACAAACTGTTGCTATTTTGGAAAATTTATATGCCTTTAAAGAGGCTCTTTCTTTCTTGGAGCCTCTGCTTTACCAAGCATGGTGTCCTTCTGCAGATGTCCCTCCTGACAAAGACGCCCAAAGTATGTGAGATGAGGTCTTGCGTCCTCATTTCGAAGGCGCCTATTGGCTGTCCTTCCAGGACAAATGTGCATGCCCCTCTGGAAGTTCACGGTAGACCACGGATCTTCAGCAGGGTCATAATCCCATACACAAGTCTTCTTTCATCTTCCTTGTGCATCGACCAGCTTTCCCTCGCATATGAGGCGTTTGAAACACCATGGCTTGGGTGAGCAACACCTGCGTTCTCAAAGTGACTTCTTTGCTGTATAACATTTTCAAGACCTCTTTCGCCAAATATTTGTCATCTGATTTCCTGACTGCTCATGTTCATAGTGGATCCAAGTCAAATGAAGGACTTGACTGCTTCAATCTTTTCTCGGTTTGTCATGACGTTGCTTCTTGGACCAGTCGTGAGATTTGTTTGTTCCCTATGCTGAGGGGCAAACCACACTGAGGACTGGAGTCTGTTTCATCAGTAAGTGCTACAGACTTCACTTTTAAAAGCACAATCGTGCCATGTGCATAACACAGCGTGTTACTGGGTCTTTCTTGCCTGATACGGTCTTCTTCTTCATGCAGTTGGTCTTCTTGGATTATTTGCTCAGCGTGCAGATTTCAGTAAGTGTGATGCATGAACACGACCCTGATGCACACCTTTCCTCGTTGTAAACCAGTCTCTAGCACCTTATTCTGTTTGATCGACTGCCTCTTGCTCTGTGCACAGATGTAGCGTGTGCACAATTAAATGTTCTGCAATTCCCATTCTTCCCAGTGTTCTCCATAATTTGTTGTAATCTACACAGACATCTTTCTGATAGTCTCTGCTTACTAAGCAACTAAGATTCAGATGACTTCAACGATGATATCCCTCTTTCTACATCCTCTGCTAAATCTGGCTCAGATTTCTGGCAGTTCTCAATGAATGTATATCTGCAATCATTTTTAAAATAACTGCAGAAAACTTTACTTGTGTATGACAGAAATGATATGTTTCAATAATTTCAACATTCTGTTAGCTATCTCATTATCTGGATAGATCGAGAGGTAAGCAGGTAGGTAAAGAGTAACATAGATGGTCCTGACTTACCACAGAGTTTTATTTCGACGGCTGCTATGCATCAGGTCTGAAAACCTCATTTAAATCAGTATCATTGCCTTTTTATTCCCAACCAATCGGCATACTGCAATTGAATCAATTCCAACTCATAACAACCTTGTGTAGGGTACTGAGGATGGAAATCTTTATGCAAGCACATCGGCTCATCTTTCTCCTAGGGAGGAGATGGTGGGTTTCCACCATCAACTTTGAGGTTAGAAGTCTAGTCCAGCCCTTACCCAGCAGCACCACAGTAGTATCTTTATAAATTCCATCTTTGTGTCTTGGGCGGTTGGCAAATTGTACACTGCAACATTCTATGGAACACGTTACTAATGAAAAGAAACATACACATGTAAAAGGACCATTGTAAATATGATTTGCAGTAACTAAACTGTGTCATAAGTTGGTGCCTTCCCCTTATCTATATGTATATATATGTATATATGGTTTTATATCCAAAAGTCAGATATTTTTGTCACTTAGTCGTGCATGTATGGAGTCTTCATGTTGCGTTGTTTAATCACTTAGCTGCTAAGTGTAAGGTCAGCTCATCACATGCTCCGTAGGACACAGAGTGGCAGTCGGTCTTGGAAGTCCTCTGGGTCATTCGCCTCTCTCCTGTAGGGTCCCTATCAATCAGAATGCACTCAGCAGCACCAGGTTTCAATTTGGGTACTTGTCCATATAGAGGATCACACTGTTTGCTATTGGAGTCGGTAGAAATAGATTCCCAATGAACCTGCTGTCATCTCTCACTTTATTATAGGAAAGCAATTCCCATGCAGCAAATTATAGAAGCTGACCAGCCTTGGTTACATCTGCCTCCTTATTTACTGCTGGAAGCAATGTCCCTTTCTTCGGCAAAGAATACACTGGCTTAAGAATATCTCTATCATCCTTCTGCAAACAAGACTATTGCAGAGGGCACCCTCAGAATTTGAGCAGCAGAGACGAGCAGATGGCTCCTCGTGGCTCCCCACTGGTCAGGCCACTGAGTGCTTTGATGGCAGCCAGTTGCTTGCCCTCTCAGAGTGAGACACACAAATACAGCTGCTCTCAGGAGAGAGCTGGGCAAGAGAAGCAGAAAACTGACTTTCTAGTAGAGAAAGAAACAAGAGGGAGGGGCCAATACCACAGGTTCACTCAGAATTGGTTCACTTTACCAAATAATTGCTACAGAGGAATAAAGATCTTTGGTACACAATCTCAGTTATGTCATAGGACAAAGCATAACATCCAATCTGATGCCTGGGCTTCTTGCCCATAACAAAACATATCACATAATGAGACTTAGTTCCTGCATGGAAAAGAAGTGAATACTCTTTATTTCCCATGTAAATAGTTATCACTAGTTCCCAGAAGGCCTTCCTTGTTTAAGAATTAGAGAAAGGCAGACGTGTCAAAATAGAACATAAAAGAAAAATCAATTTAAACTTATTGCATATGGAAAATTTTCACCATTATTTGGCTTAGTTGATGCCAGAATCAAGCCTCACATGACAGGATTTTTTTGTTCCCTCTTTTTCAGGACAGGAATCTAACACCAGTTGGGTTACGCAATTTGCCTACAGTCATACTGGTCGAGAGCCAGGGAGGTGGGAGTTAACCAGGGCCTTCACGTGCAAATCTCAGGGCCACACTTTCATAACACTACACATTACAAAGGTAGGCCTTTAAGACTATGCTTTTGACTTTGCCTTTTACCTTTGGAGAAGCGTCTGATGGTCTTTAAACACCAAAATATGTAGCCTAGGTAGTTGCACTGAACCTCCCCTCCCTCCTTCCCCCCCCCCCGCCCCCCTGCCATGGGACAGACCCTGAGCTTGTTTACTGTGATGCAGTCGCCATCTTGACATTGGAACAAGGGACCCACGGTTTCATTTTGCATTGGGCCAAGTCCCCTCTTCTGTTCACAATCTTTTACAAGGACCTTCTAACATAGTGCATAGTCCACTGTGAAAACAAGCCTTTACAACCGTCTATAACAGCTCCAGGTGCTCTTCTGGAATGCGTCTTTGCCCTTCACATCCTCCTCTCCAGCCACGTTGGCCTCTTGATTCTTTTTCTAACACTCTCACCACTATCCCCTCTGCCTAAACGTTTCCCCAGATACATGCATGCCTCACTTCTTCTCATCAGTTGTGTCCCTGTCCAAATATTATTTCAGCAAGAAGGCCCACTTTGATTAACTAGTTCATATAGGACCACATCTTCCAATTCGGTAATAGATCCCATTTTATTTCTCTTTATTGTATTTATTGGGTGGTGTGAACAGTTAGGGCTCAGCTACCAACTGAAGTTTGCCAGTTTGAACTCAATCAAAGTCCCCCTCCAAAGACAGGTTGGGCCATCTGCTCCTGAACGGTCACAGCCTATAGAGCACAATTGTGCTCTCAGACCTGGGTTCAGCATGAGTCAAAATCAACATGATAACAACTGGTAGGGTTTGTGTGTGAGTGTGCATGTGTGTTTTCCTTATAGCATTTACCACATCTGAAATAGTACATAAGCATCTAATATTTTCTCGCCTTTCACCAGCCACTAGAATGTGACGTCATTGTGAGAAGGCAGTTTGCCCTCTGCTACAGTCTCAGTGTAGACACAGCTGATATGTTGAATAGCAATGAACAAATTCATAATTACTTAAGAGGACTTTGAAAAGAAACTCCAAATACATTGTGAAATGAGAATGTTATAGTCCATGCTACCTGAATGTATTATGCCCCAGAAAGAGACTTGGGAATTTCTTTGTGAAACAAAAGGTTTCGTTGTAATGGGACGTGACCAGCTCTGTGTTTTTACTCAGCCTCAAATAGCAGCTAATGGATTATGTCAGAACCACAAAACCAAGGATCACAATACAGGCCAGAATGTGAGCGCTATTGTCGCAGTGTTTGTGATGAGAAAAAGTACAAAAAACAACCTGCCGCCAAAATCAATCTGAAATGAAAAGGATACCCCACAACCCGCCTCCCATGTGCTTCCTTAATAGTCAAGATCAGTTACAATTAATTGCTTTTAGCACTTCTAATGCTACGTAACTGTGGCTTCATTACAACAAGCAACACATTCAAATCACTGCATGCTCCTCGGGTTGTGTCGATATTACCACGGCTTTCGTCCTCACATTAACAGGAAGAAGCTGGATAGCAGCAAATTACCAATCAACTGCTTATCGATTGATAGTTCCACAGCTCTCATGACTCCAGTGCCCTGGGGAGCTACGATTTTCAGAAAGGTGACAAATGTTGAGGTCCTTTAAGCATCTGTGCCTCTGAGGACATTGTCTACATGGGCAGTTAGGATCTGAAATTTTCCACCAAGGGGTAAATGAAGCTTTCTGAAGTTCATGATTTCCTTTTATAAATATCTGAGATCAAACAGAGAGTGGCATTGTGGTAGAATTTTCAGAGTGGCTCCTCATTTATACTTGGCATTACAAGATCCTTAAAGATCTTATTTCCATTTTATTAAAAGAGGGAAAGAATTAGATATGCCAAAGGCAACTGCTAAATGCAACCACCTTGTGAATTTTTTGTACATTATCTTTAATACCAACCCAAATACTTGAAATATCTACTCCGAACACTACATCAAAACAGACGTCAGAAGAGACTCTGAAACTTGCTGAGTGTAGAGTAGCTAAAGAAATGGAAGAAACAGAAAGCAAAGACTGAACAAAAAAAGTCAAAAGGCAGCTCAAGAAGGCAACGTGAACTATTAGAATGAAATATGCAAAGACTGGAAATGAGAAAATCAAAAGAGAGGACCACATTGGGCATAGCGCGAGCTAAAAGAACTAAAGAAAAAATTCAAGCCTCAAGTTGCAATATTAAAGGATTCTGATGGCAAAAATTGAATGATACAGGAAGTGTCAAAAGAAGGTGGAAGGAACACAGTCACTGTACCAAAAAGAACTAGTCAACACTCCACCATTTTAAACACTAGCATGTGACCAAGAGCACTGAGGGAAGAAGTCCAAGATGCACTGAAGGAGCGCTCACACGTGCGCACACACAGCCTCTAGAAATTGACGGAATGCCAACTGTAAGGTTTCAACAAACTGATGAAGCACAGGAAGCCCCCATTCATTTATGCCAAGAAATTTGGAAGACAGCTGCCTAGCCAACCAACTAGAAGAGATTCATATTTGTACCCATCCCAAGGGAAGTTGACCCAACAAAACTGTGAAAAGTAATCACTAATGTCACACGCAAGCAACAATTTGTTGAAGATCATCCAACAACAGTTGCAGCCGTACATGGACAGGGAGCTGCCAGAGGTCCCGGCCAGGTTCAGAAGAGGACATGGAACAAGGGATTTCATTGCTGACGTCTTAATGGCGATGCAAAGGCATTCAACTGTGCGGACGATAACAAACAATGGATAAAACAGAAGAGAATGGGAACTCCACAACCATTCATTGTGCTCATGGAGAGCTTGGACATGGACCAAGAGGCAGTCATTCAAACGGAACTGGGGAATAGAGCTGTATCCTAGCAAAGCGTAAATCCAAGCAAAAAACTGGAACGTCGTTTGCTGCCATTTGTTGAGATAAGATAGGAAAGGTAAACCATATGCAGTTGAAAATGGGAAGATGTTCCTCTCACCTCTTGGATGTTCTCTAATAGAGGAGGCTTCGACACAGTGTTATTTGTCTCTTAATATTGTCTTCTAACCCCATTGCTTTCTTCACACCCATGTCTACGGTAGCTACATCTCTCGAGCTCTCTTGGGGACGCCAAGCAATCCTCTGTAAAAGCTTTCACCTTCCTCCAAACCAACTTCCTCTCAGCTGAAAGCTCCCAAGAGCCTCTGCAGTTCTCATGCAAATGGTGTCTGTGATCCTCAGCGCCCACGTGTGTCCATAATTCCTGCCCAAGGAAGTCTGAGAGCCATGCTGCAATTCTAAGTAGATATACAATGTCATCCTGTCACACTTCGATGATTAATCATTATTCACCAAATAAATACAGAAGAAGGAAGCCAGTTTGATAACTAACTCATTAAATCAATGAACAGGTTTCAAATCTTGTTTATTCCCTCTAGCATCGATTCTTGGGTATTGAAGCATTTCCTTTCTGACCTCTAAGCCCATCCCTCTATTATAAGAAGACTGCACTCCCTTCACAAGCACTCAGGGCCTCTATCAATAATGTATGACTTACTAGTACTTCTATAAAAGGCCCTCTCAGCATAGACCAATTATTCATATCACTTCAACATGGCCTATCACTATCAGTTCATGAGGTTTGAATGAATACAATACCAAACTCTAGACATATGGCATAAGTTCTGCTAACCGCAGTCCGGATACAATGATTAAGGCATTTGTAGCCATTGTTTTGACTTCCAGCTCCCTGAGTCTCCATATCAGAAACACAGCCCACACTGTCAGCAAAGAGCCCCTTCTTCAATCAGACCCACTGAGCTCATAGGTTATACAGCTTGGAGGACTGTTGGTTTCTTTTCCCATGACTTGAGAAGAAACTGCCTGGGAAATAAAAATTGTAAAACAAAGAGAAAAGCATTAACAAGAGAATTGAAGGGAAGGCTGAGGGACATAGAGACCCTGGTTCCTAGGAACCTTGTTTGAAACCCTCATCCAGCATTAGCCTTGATAGGAGCATTACCCTTGGGATTTTTCCACTGCATAAGCCACTACGTTCCCTTAATTGATGAAGCTTATTGGAGTTCAGTCTTCATACCAATCATATAAGAGGAAAAAAATGTTTAAGTTTTTGAATTCTCTGAATTCAATATCCCCTTGTGTTAGTCTGGGTAGACTAGAGAAACAAACCCACAGGAATGCATATGTATATGCGAGAGTTTTAGCACCCCAACCCAATGCTGTCCAAGCCCATCAGTCCAACATTAGCCCCTATGTCCGACACTGATCTACAAAGTCCTCCTCAGTCTCACCAAACACGTGCAGTGACACCAACCGCTGGAGGAAAGCCGAATCCGTGAATGTGTAAGCATCTTGCCACTTCTGGCCGCTGGGAGGGTTCTCCACACAGCTGCTCCTGCACCGAGGACCGCATCGGGGTAGGTCTATGTGGCTTCTCCTCAGGGATGTCTTGCAGGAAGTGAGCCTTGCCAGCTGAAGCAGGAAACTGGCGAAGGCAGCTGCACCCTAGTCCAACCATCAGAAAACAAGAGACCTGAGAACTAGAAAGGCGAAGCTCACCGAGCCATTTATCTCTCCGCCCTTCAATTAACCCCGCATGTATTTATCTGCCAGTTTGGCACTATCTCACCCTTAAAGGCATGATTCTGTTCTCTGACCAGCCGCAATCATCATCTTCTTATGGAGAGCATATGCATGAAAATATAAACTTCCTCGTTATTATATTTTTTAAACCTAACCAGTCTAAAACATGGTTTTCCTTATATTCTCTCCTGCTCCCTGGCCGCAGATTGTCTTCTCCAAAAATGGCCACAGCAGTCTTTCTGGTCCCACGTACTTCTCCAGCATTCAGCCACTCCCTATCAAGTGACAGGCCTGTTCTCCCATCCCTAGCCACGTGGCTGGACTTGTGAATGCCTACAGTCATAGCATGCATAGACACGATGCTGCAGGCTTCTGAAGGTAGACCATGTACTGCAACACGGTTTTCTTTCTTCTTCTTCTTTTTAATCATTTTATTGGGAGCTTTTACAGATATCATAACATTCCATAGTTCAATCCCATCCAGCAGTATTGTCTGCTTGCTAACACGATTTTCGTAAACCTTTTTCTCTCCTGTATTTTCCTGCTGGCTTGGCAGAGCAGTGGTTAAGCACCCAGCTGCTAAGCAAAAAGACTATCATATAAGTTGTTCGCATATTGCCTAAACTAAATTCCAATCTCACCTAATCCATAGGGGATAATAACTAATGAACAGTAAACAGTAGTTTTGTTTTAAGTCACTGTATTTTGTGATCATTTATTAAACCGTACAGAATGATCAGCACCGTCATCTCTATCATCTCAAAAACTCACTGCTAAAGAATCTACTCTAATTCAAGCGACCTACGAGAAAAGATACTACCATGCCTGTGGGTTTCTTTACAGGAATAGAAAGCATCATCTTTCCCTCCTGATGTGGCTGGTGGTTTTGAACTGCTGACCTTGTGGTTACCAGCCAAATGTGCAACCCGCTTGCCCCTAGGGCTCCCTATCATGGCTGTCTGAATTTATATAATTTTCATGAGGTCATTTGTACCGCTATCTTGGCTACTCATGTTTTAATACATGAATACAGATATCTGACATTGAATACAGATATCTGACTTCCAGCTCCCATGAAAAAACTCCTTTTACTGTTTCTTCCCATGATCCTCATGCTATAAAATATTTTATCTAAGCTGCAACCTATATACACCTAAATGATTTTCTTTTTCTCATTAGTTAGATTTTTCATTTATTGTGACCCGGAGCAAATGATGAGAATTGCTGCCAGCATTGATACAATTCTAGTCAAAAAGAAAATTGGAAATTCTAGAGAGTATAGTTGTTTAATTCTTTTTGAACATCATATGTAGCCTGAACTTGCAAACTACTCCCACATATGAAAAATAAATGAATAAATAACTCCAAATGTATTTTGCCAATAATTAGTAATTATGGCTTTAATGTCACTGGTAACAATGAGATTTGTAGCCACCCAGTACAGTCTTGGAACCTGTCCACAGTAATTTTTAAATAAGGATTTACCTGCCTTCCTTTAAGGCATTCCAGCCACACTGGAATAAGGATTTGTCTGCTAAGCACAAAGTCAACAGGTCAAACCCACCAGCTACTCCACTGGAGAAGGATCAGGCTGTCTGCTCTCAGAAACATTTGTAGTCTCAGAAATCCTATGAATTGCTATGAGTTTGCAGCGGATTCTTTACATGATCCAGTTTGGCTCGTTTCAAGTACAAAGTTGGCATCATGGGCATTGCTGTGGTTATTAGAGGTGAGAAATCTTGGCTGTGTTTTATTGAGTGTCAAATGTGAACCAGCCATAAGGAAATATTGTCAAACTAAAGTTGATCGGTGTTTCACTTTCCTTTTGTATACATACTCACAGTTGGTCCAACTTTTCAAGCCAACCAGATAGTTATTTCAGATAAATAGCTAATTATCTGTTTTTTAAATGTCAGTGGCTTTGTTTGCCTAGCTTGAGTAGTTGTTTAAATAACTAATCCAGCCATAGCTGTCAATAGAGCATGAGTCTTTCAATTTCACTCTCCACTTGCCCTTTCCACAATCTCTTTTTCCTGAAAGAGTTTTTATGTTCAATTCAATTCACCAAATATTTATTTAGCTATGGAAAAGATGCTAGGGATACAGTAGAAAATAAGTTATCCACAGTCCTTGCCTCGGGAGGTTTATAACTCATAGGGCAGGACAGATAAGAAAAAGCTACCCAAAAGCACAGAGAAAGCCTACTCTGGCAGAAGGTTTGTGAACAATGGCCTCGGTAATTTCTCTCATTCTGTGTCGCTCCCTTTTGCAAGGTGGTATCGATCCACCTATATCATTCCCCATCAAGAATTGATATAAATCACTGAATTTCTTAAATCTAGGTGTTCCTTTAGTCCTTTAAGCTTCCTTTAGTCAAGGGAATATTTGCAAACATCAAAAAGTGAAAAGAGCTTAAACTTGGGGCTTGCTATGGTTGCCACCCAGAGGCCTTTATACAAATGAGGCGAAATTGGTAGAAGAGGCCACACTGAGGAGAATCGTGGAGGTGACAACTAGCTAAACCCCAAACATATGGATGAAGGGACTTAGAACATTCAGGCTCACTTGAGCTATCAGATGATGTGGGTGTAGGTACCATCAAGCCGACTGACCTCTAGCAACCCCGTGACCAGCAGAGGAAGCCCTGCCCTGTCCTGCGCCGTTCCCACACTGTTCCTCTGTCTGAGCCCGCGGATGCAGCCACTGTGGTTCCATCTCATCGACAGCCTTCTCCTTGGTTGCTGCCTCTTCACTTCACTAAACACGGCAGCCAGCTCTGCCACTCGTCCATTAGTTTGTGGTTCTGTGGTGGCTTGTGTGTGGCTGTGGTGCTGGAAGCTGAGTCACTGGTATTTCAAATGCCAGCAGGGCCACCCACAGGGAACAGGTTTCAGAGGAGCTTCCAGACTCAGAACAGACAATGAAGAAGTATTTGGCTTCCCACTTCAAAGGAAGAAGCCGCTGAAATCCTTATGCAGAGCTTCAAAGCATTTCCAAGTCAGATGATGGTTAAGGTACTATGAGGGAAAACAGGTAGGTCTAACCAAAGTATCACTCAGTTTCGCTCAAACCAGCTGCTGACCTACATAATGATAAGCAAATAAATGGTTGGGGTTTTTTTTTACCCAGTTGTTTTGGTGTGATGTGTTCTGCCACAATAAATAATTAATATACCCGCCAGGACAAAGGAATGGAAAGGACTTTTTAAGGGGAAAAAATAAAAGATCTTCCTAATGTCTTTGAACTGAAAAGCAAACGTTTGCTGAGGAGTCATTTCCCACTCATGGGGACCCTGTGTGTGCTGGCGTACAGCTGCTCCCCATCTGACTTGCAGCAGCTACTTTTCCAGAGTGGGGTCCACGTCTTTCTCACAACGTGCCGCGGGTGGACGCAACCCCCCAAGCTTTTGGTTAGAAACAAAACGTGTTAAATATCTCATCACCCAGGGATTCTATGATACAAAAATTAAAAGACATAAATGATGCACCAGTAGAAAAGAGAGGGGAAAAATTATACTTACACTAACAGCGTATTTTGACCATTATCATGATTTACAGTGTGGCCATCCATTTCTAAGAAGGCTGGCAAGGCATGTGAGTGAACCACCTTGAGATGATCTTTCAACACCAGTCAAGTTTGCAAATGACTGTAGATGCCACCTCATGAGGGAATCAACCTTGAGTTTGACCCTAAGGTATATCTACAGAAAATAGCATCAATGGCAAGTAATGAATTGTGCCCCTGTCCAAATATCTGACACCCTCCTTTAGATAACTATCACAAATATCAGCTCAGAATGACAAGTTGTGTTAGTCTAGGATGTCTAGAGAAACAAATTCATAGACACTCATGTGTATAGGAAAGAGCTTTATATACAAGAGCAATTGAATATTGAGAAAATATCCCAGCCCGGTCCAGATCAAGTACATAAGTCCGATATTAGCCCATAAATCTGATACCAATCTATAAAGTCCTCTTCAGACTCATGAAACACATGCAATGACGCCGAATTCAGGGAGATCACAGGCCAGTGGGTGCAAATTCTTGTGGATCCAGTGGCAGTGGAAGCATAACAGCATTGGCAAGGGCCTCTACATGGCTCCTCCAGTTCCCAGGGCAAGGAGTCTATCAGCATAGTACCATGTGTCTTGTCAGTAGAGCATCTCTCTGGGAGTGAACCTTGTCAGTAGAGTCTCAAAGGGAGTGAGCAGAGAAAAAGTGTTTCCAAGGAGGAAATATAGGAATTCCCACAATCCTCAGGGGAAGGCCATGCCCATACAGAGGCCTCATTGACTATGACCCGATTGACAGACTAGACTCCACCCTTTCACTCTTAATCCTCTCAATTCCCAAATTTGACACCAGATTACGTAACTACTACACAAATTAAGTTTGTTAATCTTTTTATTTAGACGTATTATGGAACTAAATAAAATTACAACTGCATCTCTCTTGCTTTCACTGATGAAAATTCGTCTGTGGTGTGCCCAGAGTCTTTTATTTTAATTTATTCTCTTTATACAGTTAACAGAGCATGATCACACCGTCTGCCTTAACCCAAAACAGGCACTCCCATCCAGTAGATCCCAACTCATAGTGGTCCAATAGGGTTACAGAGACTGTGGGTTTGAAACCACTGACGCTGTGGTTAGCGGTCCAGTGCTTAGCCCACGGCACCACCATGACCTTGACCCATGACCTTGCTAAGTGCTGTGGCATCAGTTCTAACTCACAGGGGCCCTGCATGCAGCAGAAAGAAACACTGACCCGTCTTGTGTCATCCTCACAATTGTTCTTATGTTTGAGCCCATTGTTGCAGCCTCCGTGTCAATCCATCTTGTCAAGGCTCTTCCTCTTTTCACGTTCCCCTACATTCCCAAGCAGGATGTCCTTCTCCAGGGACTGGTCTCTCCTGACAACATGTCCAAAGGACATGAGAAGAAATCTTGTCATTCTTCACTCTAAGGAGCCTTCTGGCTCTACTTCTTCCAAGACAGATTTGTTTGTTTGTTTGATTGTTTGTTTGGTTGGTTGGTTGTTTGTTTGTGGCAGTTTGTGGTACTTTTGATATTCTTCTCCAGTACCATAACTTAAATACATCAATTCTTCTTCAGTCTTCCTTATTCTATGTCCAACTTTTACATGCATATGAAGCGATAAAAAATACCATGGTTTGCGTCAGGCACATCTTAGTCCTCAAAGTAACCAACTCTCTTTCCCACACTTCGAAGAGGCCTTGTGCAGAATGACCCAATGCAATGTGTCCTTTGAGCTCTTGACTGCTGCTTCCAATAGCATTGATTGTGGATCCAAACAAGATGGAATCTTTGACCCATGGGGGCTCTCAAATATGGAAGCATTAATTTTAATTTTTGACTGTTCTCTCAAAGCTGGTAATGGAATGCATGATGCTTAACAGAGACTGCTCAGTGGTCCCCCACTTTAACTGGTTCCCAGGGCACGTGCCCTACCTGCCATGTGTTAGATATGCCTCTGGCCAGAACCACCCAGCCAAACGATTGCCAAATTTCTGACACACAAAAACAGGAAAAATAATAATTACATAGTATTGTTCCACACCATTAAGTTGTTGGGGAATTTGGAATACAACCATTTATAATAATCGTAAATAGTACAGAGGATCTGGACATGACATCGCCAAGTCCTGAGCAGAAGAGCGCGTACAGCAGTTATTCCCCTCTTCGGCATCACTCTCACTTTTCAAGAAAATATGATCTCGGGCTCCTCTCTAGGAAACCCTCCAGGAAATTTGATGTTCCTGTTCATTCCACGGACAGAAATTGGTTACATAAAATTATATTCAAAATGATTTCAATAATTGAGTCTAAAACACAATGTCTTTTCACTTGTGAATTATTCAGAAAGTGTCCACTAAGTGGTTGGGAGAGGCAGCATGAAGTAGAGAGGTACTGGGACTCACACCTTCAGTAATGTTGTCATGTCATTGGAAGTCACTCCGGTGCTTTCCTACAGCTTGAAAAATCTACAGCTGAGAAGTAGTGTCTACTGGTACAGTCTCTAAGGAAAATAAAATTCTGATAACCACTATAATCATAATAAGATATGACGAAATATCTTTCCCTAGAAGTTTTGAAATCAAATAGGTTAAGATCTGTCTGGGGGAAAAAAGCAAGCTCTTTCTGAGGGCAGGAGAATGAAGTGGGCAATCTTTTAATGTCCACCTGAGCCAAATAGTTTTCTGTAGGGTTTCTTTATATATGAGACCACGAAGTTTACTATCGTCAAAGAGGCAGTAGCGCACAGAGCACAGGCCAAGCAGAAAATGGAGTTAAGCCATATTGCTAGCTCTGCCATGGTACTAGAACATAGAATCTATATTAGTGGGTTAAATAGCTTAACCTCAGTGTTCTAGAGAACTCAAGATAAAACTACTAAAGAGATCTTATCCTATTATCAATCATAAATCAAAAAAAATATTTCCCATTCATGTTTCATTCTCTCAAGCATTGCTCTATTTGAGTTCATTGGTGCAGTCATGAATCCATCTCTTTCTGCTAACCTTCAACTCAACCAAATATAACGGTCTTCTTCAGGACCTGATGCGACCTGATTACATGTGCAAAGTACTTGAGCCCATGTCTCACTATCTTCGCTTCTGACTGTGCTCTTCCAACACAGTTGTGTTCATTCTTCTGGCTGAGCCATACTCACTGCCATCAAGTTGATAACCCATTGCCAACTCATAGGGCAGGTTAGAACTGTCCTTCTGAGCTTCCAAGATTGCAAATCCTTATGGGAGTAGAAAGCCTTGTCTTTCTCCCTCAGAGCTGGCTAGTGGTTTCAAACTGCCGACCTTGCAGTTAACAGCTCAACTTGTAACCACTCCACCACCCTGTTCTTCTGGCAGTTCATGGCATACTCAATATTCTTCAGCACAATCCAGTGCAGCAATTCTTCAATCCACTGCTTGCATGCACAGGAAGACATGAAAAATACCATCGTTGGGGTCACGAGTGCCTAGTCTTCGAGGTCACATATTTTGCACAACTCTGAACACGCCAACTATTGGGAGAAGAAATTTACAAGTATACTAGAAACTAAACTACAAGCCAGGAGCACTGAAGATATCATGAGCGCCAGGCTGTACAGTTTATAGGGTAAAATGGAGAAATTCATCTATTTCACTGGAATGGCTTCCAAAGAGACCCAATGAGACTACAATATCAAGTGCGGGTCTTCAAGTTAGGAATCTGAGTTTGCAAGTCTCCTCCAACTCTTTGACGAAGACAGCAGTTTCCTTGCAATGCTGTAGGTACAATAAAACCTCGGGAAGTGATTGAGAACTTATGCCTTCGAGTTAAAGTACTCTGGGTTCCATTTGATTTCCGCTGTTTCCCAGATGTGTGACATAGAGACAGTTGTTTAATCTCTCTAAACCTCAGTTTCCTCACTTATAAAATTGTACCTATAATTATATCTACTGCCTAGGTTTGTTTTTGAGGATTTAATGAGCTAACATAGATGAAGCAATAAACACAGCAATTGGTACTTTGTAAACACTAAATAAATATTAGGTGCTTTCACTTTTTCTAGGGCTGAGAAAATTAAATTAAGCATGGATCTGAAGCACCTCATAAAATTTCTCACACATAGTAGCCCCTCAGTAACATAGCAGCAAACAGGCAGGCAACATTTCATTCTATATCTGTAAGAGAATTACGTCTTGGAGCCCACGCCCCAGCATCAAACTTGAACTTTAATCATAATAATCAATGTAATACTTAAAGAATAACTATTATTACCATTACTTCCCTCAATCATATATCATAGAAGTTAGGGAATTATTAAGGGCACAAACAACCATAGAATGAACCTATAGATTTGGAATCTCTATTAAACTCTACTTTATATTCCCTATTTTATACTCTACTCCAGCTAGATAATTCATTTTACCATAAAATATAAGTGTCTCAGCAACTGAGAGATACGTACTTCATCCTTAAAGTCACATATGACAGTTGGCATTGTTGTTGGGTGCCATCCAGTTGGCTCCCACCCATAATGACCCAAGGCCCAACAGAACGAAACACTGCCCGGTCCTGGGCCATCTTCACAATGGTTCCTGTGGTTGCACCATTGTCGCTGCAACTGCGTCAATCCACCTCCTCGGGAGCTTTCTCTTTCCCACCGCCCCTCCACTTTACCAAGCATGACGGCCTTCTCCAAGGATTGGTCTCTCCGGAAAAGTCCAAACTATGTAACATGAAGTTTCACCATCTTTGCCTCTAAGGAGCACTTGGGCAATACTTCTTCCAAGAGATGTGTCTAAAAATTTGTCTGTTTAGCAGTTCATGGTACTTTCAGCATTCTTCTTCAGCACCACTGTTGAAAGGCATCCATTTTGCTTTGGCCGTCCGTATTCAGTGTCCAACTTTTGCATGTGTATGGGGAAATTGAAAATGCCAGGGTGTGTGTCAGGCACCATAATCCTCAAGGCAACCTCCTTGCTTTGCAATATTCTAAAGACGTCTGCACAGCAGATATATATATACGGCAATGCATTTTTTTATCTCTCAATTGCATGAGAGTACTTAACCCCCAAATAATTGTTAGGCGGCAGTATATTTTACTGTCTATCGCATATTTTAGGAAAACGTTAATATTTGTTCACCCTTAAACTACTATTACTATATTCGTATTCTCTGTGTAATTTATTTCATCTTAAAGGCATATTATACTACTTTCATTATCTACAGGGGAGGGGTTACAGAGAGTATCTGTTGCCCAGGTGATCAGCAAGATGCAGCTACTACTTTAATGTGCTCTTTAAAATACACACTCCTATAAGATGACGAATAACCATTTCATTAAATTGTTTTTTGAAAACAACAATCTAAAAAGGGTGCTCTCTACTTTTATGCTTCGGGTATCTCCATCACCCTCACAAAGACCCCTATACTTGGAGGGCACAGCACCCTGCGACACCAGGGAGAGGAGCAGTTCGTACAGATGCTTCTGTTGGTAGCTGAAGGCTTCTTAGGCTCCACTGTATTTAAACCATGGCTATATCTTTGGGCCTTGACTTTTCAGCAATCACCCTTAAAGAAGAAAAAATGGATCTATATCGTCTCTTTCATTTTCTGACCAAGGCTTGGAATCTTCACTCACATACAAACTATTTACCTCATTGCTCTCGGCTGAGTATAAGATGGATCCATCTGTCCGTCTTGTCTTCTTATTGTTTCGCATAAATTGCTTATTCTCAAATTAGCCAATGGACACTGTACCTAAAACCATTAGGCCCTGGAAGTAAAATACATTCATCTGGGTCTCCCCTCCCCACCTCCATCTCCACGGTGAAAGCTCTCTGCAGCATTTGGCGAAATTGTTGCTTTTAAGTTTGCTTTGTGAAGAAGGATTTGGTGACTCTTGACCCTTAAGGGGTGTTCTCTGATCCACCACTTTTCTCCGCCATCTGGCATGTTTACTTGAAGCAAACGCCTTGGGTCAGAGGGCATAGCAGACATGTGGCGGGACAGCTTTGTCATAAAAGCAATACAGAATGAGTGGGCACGTCAGGATATAGCACTGTGCATCTTTTGAGCTGCTGAACACAATGAGGTAAGGTTAGACATTTGGCTAAAAATGAAATAAACAAAAAGTCAGTTACCACTTGGCCTGGAAGATTGGTGAGATGCGAGATGCCTGAGTTCCAACGCTGAATGCTGTTTCCCTTCCCGTTTCTGGGCGAGCTGTTGCTTTTTATGCTTTACTGGGCACATTACTAAACAATATGTTACACCAGACACTAGGGGAAAAGTGGTTTATAGGCTAAATTAACCAGATTGATTATTCAGGAAGAATGTTGATAGTCCAATAATCTCCAGGCAACAAAATTAGACATAGAGAGAATAGGGTAAGGAAGTCAAGATCAGGTAATCAATTTGTTCTCATATGCAAGGCCCAGAGTATAATGAGATAATAATGATGATTTTATTTTTGATATAAATGGTTTTTGGTTGTGTGTGTGTGAGTGTGTGTGTGTGTGTGTGGTTTGTTTGCTAAGAACAACATAGAAGTGTGCATTGACATCCATTGTTTGCCCACATGTTAGGTTCCTACATGGGGAACCTTGTGCAATAGGGGCCTCCCCTCTTTTTGGGGAATTTTACCTGAAAATTAAGAAACATGGACTGCAAGTTGTAAAATTATTTAGCCTATGAGTCCCTGGAGAAAGGGCACGTTTCCGACTTACACAAAGCCACCTCTGGGCCCCTTTGCTGAACATCTCGGGCTTTGGAGGATCTTTCAAAATTTTGTTTCTTCTATTGTGGTCATAACGATTAATAACAATCCCTGGTTGATGGCGATTGCTTTCTGGGGTCCATGGGATACACTGTCCCCTACAGCTTCAGAACACCCAGGGGAGAGGAAGGTGGAGAGAGTGTGACTGCCACAGTTGTGGCCCTGGCCTCTCTTCCACTTTCTGTTGCTTACCCCTGAACACTTCAGAACAGAAAGAATGCTTGGAAACAGAAATCCAAAAATGATTCCTGTTGATATTCATTCTTAGTGTATAGACGGAAATTGCTTTGTAGCTTGAGATGAAAGTGGTTAAATGGGAGAGTTCGTCAGCAAAATAAAAATGAAAAGAAACATTTCCACTCAGAAAAATAAATAAATAAAACAGAGGGCGGGGGAGATTAAAAATACCCTTCCTGTCCCGCCAGCCTGTCAGGGGCTCGCTCTTCACATTGGGAGAGCTTTGATGCTGGACACTGCGTTTTCCGGTTTGTTTCCAAGTTGCTAAAAGGGATATCCCTCGTGGAATATTTTCCCGTGCAGACTTTTTTTTTAATCATATCTATCTAGACCTCGATCCTTTGCAACATTTCTCTTGAAAAATTCATGGTGCAGGGCAGAGCCATTCCCTTTCCAATTCCAGATTGTCTGTAAAGAGCAGGTTTCTGGCCCAGTTTGGGCTGGCCAGTTTGAGAACTGATCATGCAGCAGTGCATTTGGAAGCAGACATGGTCATCGGACTAACGCATCCAATTACTAGCGGAGAAGGGCCCCCGAGGCTTGCCTTGAGTGGGGGGGAAAAAAAGAGAGAAAATCCCTTCTAGTCAAAGTTCCTTTATTCATATTTCATAAAGTGGTTCGTGCAAAGGAAAAAGAGCAAAAATTGCAGGGACTTTGGAAGGAGACAGAGTTGGGTGTGAGTACGAGCAAAGGCACGTACTGGAGGGATGACCCTGGGCAAAATCTTCCATTGCTTTCGATGCCAGTTTCCTGTTGGCAAAATCAAAGAGTAGCACTCACCTCTCAGGATGATTGTGAGGATGAATGGAGATGATGTAGGTCAAAATACCTAGAAATACCTAGCAAAGTGCATTCAACAAATCTCTCTCGTGCACGTGCGTGCTCTCTCTCTCTCTCTCTCTCTCTCTCTCTCTCTCTACATTTATATATATATATATAGTATGTATGAATATATGTGATTGTATTTATATACGTGTGTATGTATGTATATATACATGTGTATATATAATATCTACATGTGTGTAATATGTACATGTGTATGTGTGTATATATACATACGTATATATAAGTATATTTAATTGTTATATATAATATGTATATGATTGTTATATATAATATGTTAGTTACATATATTCATTTTATAAAATAATATATCCCTATTTCAACTAATGACTAAAGTCAAGTTGTGTCTTGAGAAATTTAATTCAATCCAATAAAAATGACAGGCACAGAAAACCAATTCATTCTGAAAACTAAGCATTTTAATTTGATGACCTATCGAGACAGCATTTCCAAATCTCAAATACTTCGCCTTTTAAACTGTTACCTGGGGAGCTCAAAAAGACATGTCTTGCCAAAAGCACCCTAAACCACACCCCTTTTTCTTCCTTGAGCAATAGCTACGTTTCTGTCTATGTGGAAAGAGAACCAGGGGAAGGGGACTGAGCAAGTGGAAAGGGATGAAGGAAAAGATGCTCACAAGTACCTTATTGCAGGAAGCAGCATTTACAGTGAAACTTAAGAACAACATCAGACTAGTGGGGTGCTGGAGGATGAGAACTTAATCACAAACCCTATCGTTCTATATTGAAAAAAAATTGTGTTTGGTTTGCATTTTTTTTTAACCTGAACATTAATTAGTGAGGGACAAGTGATATGTCAATAGAAAATCATTCCTCTTTAAAGCCGCAATTCCCACATGCTGATTTCCAAACCACTACCCCTTCCACTCTTGCTATTCGATTCAAGAGATGTTTCTGCTCTCTTATCTTTCCTTGCCACTGGCATGAACCCACACACTTTCCTTTCTGACTCAGTGCTCACTCCATATGAGGTACTTAGTTTATTGTGCCAACCTGGCCCATAAACACATGGGGGGTTAATTGAAGGGTGGAGGGATAAATGGCTTGGTGAGCCTCGCCTTTCAAGTTCTTGGGTTCCTTGCTGTCTGATGGTCAGACCAGGGTGCAGCTGCCTTAGCCAGTTCCCAGCTTCAGCTGGCAAGGCTCACTTCCTGCAAGACATCCCCAAGGAGAAGCCACATGGACCTACCTTGATGCAGCCCTGGGTGCTAGAGCAACCGTGTGGAGACCCTGCCAGCGCTGAGATGCTTACACATTCACTGACTTGGCTTTCCTCCTGCAGTCAGCATCATAGTGTGTGTTTTGTGAGATGGAGGAGTTTGTGGATTGGTGTGGGACATATGGGTTGTTGTTGGACTTGTGGGTTTGGACAGCACTGAGTTGGGATGTTTTCTTCATGTGCACTTAATCTTTATATAAAACTCTCTCTTATACATGATTTTGTGTGGGTTCGTTTCTCTAAAGTACTCAGACTAATGCACTATCAGATCCTACTATAGCCATTGTCTTGTATCCTGGAAAGTGTAAGAACTTCAGACACCTACTTGGGCTACCAGCTTTACTTCTTGCTGACTGTGGATTCCTGGAGACATTGCTTAACCTGCCTAAGCATCATTAGCTGCATCATAACATGTGAGGTGATGCCTATGTACAGAGTTTTATGAGAATGAGATGCAGTAATATGAGCAAAGCTCAGGCCTGAGTCAGTGGGGCTGAGTCATGGAACAAGCAAATTGAGAAGCCCTCCTAAGATCCAGTAATCCTCCCTCTAACCTCAGCCTGCTGAGCTCAAGCCAAACTTCTATTCATGGTTTTGCCCCTTTCTTTTAAAAGATGTTCTCGCAGTACTTTAATACCTACTAAGTCAGTGCAGACTAACAGAAACTCCATGACAATGGAAAAACCATGTGCCCTGTTATAACTGAAGAAACTGAGGCCCACCAAAGGAAGTAGCTTTCCTTTGATTTCACATAAACAAATACATTCAAGATAAGAGAAGGATCTGGATCTACTTTGTAAGAGTTACGACAGGTCAATAAATACCATTTATTCATATGCCGGAGTTTATACTCAATTGTGTATCTGTATCACTGATGCACAGCAAAACAGAGTACATAAATCCTGCAAGGAAATCAACTAATGCTTCCATGAATTGAATTTCATCTCCTTTCCCAAGAAACTATGGATTTTACCCACAAAGACAGTGTGACAAGTCCTCTTGTCACATTGGTAGATCTCACCATAAAATGAAAAAGGAAGGGGCAAATTCAAAGATGGGTCCACTTTAACGTCCACTAAACTGAGATGCGACAAAAAGACAAGTACAGCTTGAGCCCACTGAGGTAAGCTTAAAAGTACAAAAGGTGTATAGGGAAAGAGCTACTGTATACCTACATTCCTGGGGTGAGGTCCAGGTAGTATAGCAGGGGCCTGACCCAATACAAGGATACATATGATAGGCAACTAAAAAGGAGGAAAAAATAAAAACATTTTTTTAAAGACCTGGGTAATGGGGAAACAGGGCACTAACCCACCCAAGGGGGGGGGTGTTGTTTATATCTCCACAAGATAGGGAGATAGGGCCCAGACTTCAACCTGGTGTGCCAAGATATGACTGCAACATACCATCATGAAGCAGGGAACCAAGAGAGGAGGCTGTGGGGCTAGTCCCCATGCCAACTGCATGGACAACCCCACCCCTCCCCCGAGAAGAATTCACTTCAGAGGACAGCACTGCAGCTACAGCTCAGGGAGAGTGGGAATGTCTGATCAGAGCACACAGGAGCAAATGAAGAGGGAAGGAGACAGAGTGGAACACACCCTGGCCCACCAAATCCCGAGGACAATATTCCTGCTCAGAGCAGAGGACCATAGGGCTGGCCCCACCATGAGACAGGCCATCCCTCACTGACCCATAACTCTTCAAGGGATAACACTGGAGGTATAGTGCGAGAACTGTGCCTGATCTGACCCCACCACATTGGGGCGAAACGCTAAGGGTGTGCCACAGAGACGCAAGGGGCCCAAAGCAATGAAGTCCCCAGGGAATACAAAAAATAGACTTTGGGGCCAGAGTGTAGTGCCCCATCAGACTCAACTGGAAAACACACCTAAAGGTCAACAAATAGATCTGGAACTATTTATAGGTGTTCTTTTTTTGTGTCCTCGGTATTTTTGTTGTTGTTTCATTCTGTTTTGCCCTTGCTTTTGTGCTTATTATTGTCTCTGCATGTCTATCTAGGTAAGATAGATGGGATAAATAATCCAGAGGTGAAAATAATGGGACCAATGTTTGGAGGGGGGTCCCACAGGAGATGAGGAGGAGGGGGAAATGAAGTGGGTGTAAACAAACCCAGGGACAAGGGAACAAGTGATCTAAAATTGATGGCAAGGAGGGTGTAGGATACCTGGTAGGACTTGATCATGGGCAAGGTAACAAAGAGGAATTAGTGAAACCCAAATGAAGGTTGAACATGATAGAGGGACAAGAGAGAAGTAAAAGGAAATAGAGGAACGAACTAGGAGGCAAAGAGCATTTACAGAGGCCTAAATACAGGCATGTAAATATATTTATATATTATGATGGGGAAATAGATCTATGTACATATATTTATAGATTTAGTATTAAGGTAGCAGATGGACATTTGGCCTCTACTCAAGTACTCCCTCAATGCAAGGGCACTTTGTTCTAATAACCTGGTATTCAGTGATGCTCACCTTCCTGACACAATCATTGGAGACAAATTGAGTGCATAAGCAAATGTGGTGAAGAAAGCTGGTGCCTGGCTATCGAAAGATATAGCATCTGGGGTCTTAAAGACTTGAAGATAAACAAGTGGCCATCTAGCTGAAAAGCAACAAAGCTCACATGGAAGAATCACACCAACCTGTGTAATCATGAGGTGTCAATGGGATCAGGTGTCAGGCATCAAAACCCAGAATAAAAAATCATATCATTGTGAATGAGGGGAAAACCTGAGTAGAGACCCAAAGCACATCTGTAGACAATTAGACATCCGCTTACAGAAGGATCCAAGGACAATTCTAGTCAGTCAGGGTGCAGTAGAGCACAATTGAAACATACAACTTTCTTCTAGTTCTTTAATGCTTCCTTCCCCCCACTATTATGACCCCAATTCTACCTTACAAATCCTGGGAGATCAGAGCTTGTACCTGGGTACAGATAAGAGCTGGAAACACAGGGAATCCAGGACAGATAAATCCCTCAGGACCAATAATGAGAATAGCAATACCAGGAGGGTAAGGGGACGGTAGGGAGAGAAACGGGGAACCGATCATAATGATCTACATAAAACCCCCTTCTAAGGGGACAGACAACAGAAAAGTGGGAGGACACATCGGTCGGTGTAAAACATGACAAAGTAATAACAATTTATAAATCATCAAGGGTTCATGAGGGGGAGAGGTGGGGAGGGAGGGAAAAATGAGGAGCTGATACCAAGGATCAAGTAGAAAGAAAATGTTTTGAAAATGGTGATGGCAACATATGTACAAATGTATTTGATGCAATGGATGGATGGATGGATGGATGGAGTGTGATAAGAGCTGTAAGAGCCCCCAATAAAATGATTTTTAAAAAGAAAGAAGACTGGCATCTCAGTTTATTTTGTTTATTTTTTAATCATTTTATTGGGGACTCCTACAACTCTTATCATAATCCAAACATACATCCATTGTATTGAGCACATTTGTACATTTGTTGCCATCATTGTTTTCCAAACATTTTCTTTGTACTTGAGCCCTTGGTATCAGCTCATGCCCACCCCTCCTCCACTCTCCGCTGTCTCCCTTCATCCACTATTCTGTTGTTCATCCCCCCCAGGAAGTGGTTATGTGTCAATCATTGTGATCAGTTCCCCCTCTGCCCCCCCTCACCTGATCCTCCCCCTCTGAAGCAAGCACAGGGACTGAAAGTAACCAGAAGTGAAAGTCCCACCACTGAAAGGAAGTTCAAGGCAGAGAAATGACAGCCTTCTACCCATCACACCAGATTATAAATCCTGGGCTTCTGCTAGTGCTCTAAAGAGAAGCACACAACTCAATGCCTAAAAGTGAATAGTATGGAGTCAGATCTCACCATTTGTTTTCATTTAATCCCAGCTGTACCAGTCACTAGTCATGTGATCTTGGTCCTATTACATAACATTGAACGCCCTGGTGTCGTCATTTATAGAAGAGTTAGTAACTGAGCCATAATGTGTGCTTGCCATGAAAGTTAAATGCATAAATATATAAAGATTATACAGTACTTGATCTACATATTAATCACTCAATAAATGTTAGTGATTGGTGTGTGTCAAATTACGTCTCAAAAATATGTGCTTTGAGTGTTTGGAAACAGGGTATTATTTTTAAAGGTAAAAGAAAGTGATGTAGTTAGTTTATTGTGACAGCCTGGTCGATAAACACAAGTGGGATTAGTTGAAGGGCAGAGAGATAAATGTCTCGGTGAGCCTTGCCTTTCTTGTCTCTCGCTCTTTGATCATAGGACCAGTGTGCAGCTGCCTTGCTTGTTCTGTGCCTCAATTTACAGGCTACACTACTTGTGGGATGCCTAGCCTGTGGACTGTGTCACTGTAAATTGAGGTTCCTTTAAGCCCACATTATTGAAATTTACATCTCTTGAGCTGGGGACTGA
Source organism: Tenrec ecaudatus (assembly GCF_050624435.1). Taxonomy (NCBI): domain Eukaryota; kingdom Metazoa; phylum Chordata; class Mammalia; order Afrosoricida; family Tenrecidae; genus Tenrec; species Tenrec ecaudatus. The sequence continues at coordinate 23,330,899 of NC_134539.1, read as the reverse complement.
CGGTTGGTGACCTGGCTGACAGTTGGTTACCTGCCTTGCTGTTTTGCTACCTGTGCAGTGATAGCCTGGATCTCTCTACAGAGGACTACCTGGCGGCTCTGAAAACTCGAAGGACTGCCAGTGTCTCACAACTCTTTCTCGGGAGTGAGTTGCACTGAGCCATTTGCACTGCTTTATAATTTAACTGTTCATTTCTTGTATTATATATCTATCTATCTGTTTATAATTTAACAGTTCATTTCTTGTGATATATATCCTTATAAACATATATATATAATTATCAGCAATATGATTTTATCTCTCTAGAGAAACCTAACACATAAAGGAAACATCAGTTAGCCAGTGGGTCAATAAATATCTATCAATCATTCACTCAACATCAGATGTAATGGAAGGCCATATTTGACCTCCTCAGGCTTCCCTATTTTCATGAGTCAAAAGTCACGCATGTCTCCATGCTCCATCCATCTTTGTCTATTCTGACATCAACTGTTCCTCCCACATCACACTTCACTGATGCTGGGTTCAATAATTAATTTTAATGGCCACCCAGAGCTCATAGAAAATACTCACAGTTAAGGTATTTCATTAGGAAAGTCAACAGGTTACCACAAGTCAGGATCAGCAAAGAGTAAATATACACTCATTGGTCTCTTCAGACAGCAAGCGAGTGTCTATCTGGTTCTGAGCTTCTCCACCATATGGTCACTTGGCTTTTGCCAGCCCACCTGTCACTCTTTCCAACAGTTGCAAAGTCTCAGGCTAGTGAAGGAAAAGGTGCTCCACAGTCTCTGCTACTCTGAGCCTCAGCCAGTCTCTGGCGCATCGGATCTCAGCAGCATCCACCCCTTGAGACAAATCTAGAAAGTGCTCTTTCAAGGTCCCCTGGGTTTCTCTCTCTGCTGCTGATTCAAAAATGTCATCTTTTACCAACGGGGTGGTAATAAAGCCTGACCAATCCCGTCTATGAATGGTACATGCACCCTGCTGTCAAAGTTCCACTTACTCATTTGGGGGCGTTACAAAGACTTTGGTGGGGGTGGTTGTTAGGTGTCATTCCGTCAGTTAACTCAGAGTGACACCATGTACAAAAAAACCCCAAAAGATCACCACCCTCCTGTGACATCCTCACAATTATCCTTATGTTTAAGTCCATTGCCACTGTCTCAATCCATCACATCCAGAGCTTCCCTTTTACCATCGGCCCTCCATTTTACCAGGCATGACGTTCATTTCCAGGGAGTGGTCTCTCCTGACAACATGTCCAAAGCACATAAGACATAGTCTGGCTATCTTTGCCTCTAAGAAGCATTCTGGTTGTACTTCTCCCAAGACAGATCTGTTTGTTTTTTTGGCGGTGCGTGGTACTTTCAATATTCTTCTCCCAAACCATAGTTCAAATGCATCGATATTTCTTCAGTCTTCCCAATTAAATGTCCAACTTTCACATGAATATGTGGCCACACCTGGCTTGGGCCAGGTGCACCTTAGTCCTCACAGTAACACCCTTGCTTTGCAACACTTCTTGAAAAGTAGTTTGTGCAGCAATGCATCATTTGATCTCTGCCTGCTGCTTCTACCAGCATTGATTTTAGGTGCAAGCAAGATGAAATCCTCGACAATTTCAATCTTTTCTCCATGTATCGTGATGGTGTTCCCTATTGATCTAGTTTGAGGATTCTGGGTTTCTTTACATTAAGTTGTAATCCATATGGAAGGCTTCAATCCTTGCTCTTCATCAGCAAGCGCTTCAAGCTCTATTGACTTTCAGCAAGTAAGTTTGTGCCATCACACATCACAGGTTGTTGATAGACTTCCTACAAATCTGAGGCCCCATTCTTCTTCATATAAGCGAGCTTTCATACAGATTGACCAACTATGGTGAGAGAAGGCAACTCTGATGCACACCTCTCCTTATTGTAAGCCATGCAGTACTCCCTTGGTCTGCTCACACAACTGCTTCTTGATCCATGTACAAATTCCACATGAACACAATGAGACGTTTTGGAATTCCCACTTTTCTCAAAGCTATCTATAGTTTGTTGTGATTCACACAATCGAATGTCTTTGCATAGAGAATGAAAGACAAGTAAACATCTTTCTTGTATTCCCTGCTTGCCACCTGATATCAGCAATGATATCCATTGTTCTACAGCCCCATCTGAACCTGACCCAAATCTCTGGCAGTTCCCTGTCAATGTACTGCTGCAACTGTTATTGGATGACCTTCAGTAAAATTTTACTTACAAGCGATATCAATGATGTTGTCATATAACTTGCACATGTGTTGAGTCAACTTTCCTTGGAATGGGCACAAGTATGGATGTCTTCCAGTAGGCCCAACAGTTGTCTTCCCTATTTCCTGGCACAGTGAGCGCTTTCAGTGCTTCATCAGTTTTTTGAAATATTTGAATTAGTATTCTTGGGGTTCCATGAATCCCTAGAGTCTTTTATGGGTTTTTGTTTGTTTGTTTGTTTTGGTTTGGGCTAATGCTTTCTGTACAATTGGTATTTCTCCCTTCAGCTCTATTGGTTCTTGCTCATACCCTTCCTCTTAAAATAGTTGAACATGGACTTCTTTATAGTCCAGTGACTTTGCAGTCTTTCCATTCACTTTTGAGGCTTCCTTCATCAGTCAGATTTTGCCCATAAAATCTTTCAGTATTGCAGCTTGAGGCTTTCCATTTTTCTTGAGTTCTTTAAGTTTAGTATATGCTGAGTGCATTCTTTATGGTATTCCAATTCTTAGGTCTTTGTACATTTCATTATAACATTTTACTTTGTCTTCTTGAGCTGCCCTTTGAAACTTTCTGTTCAGCTCTCTTTGACTTTGTCACTTCTTCCATTTGCCTTAGCTACTCTACAATGAAGAGCAAGATTTAGAGTCTCTTCTGACATCCACTTTGATCTTTTCTTTCTTAAAAAGCCTTTTGCTTTCTTCATAGATGTTCCTGATGTCATCCCACAGCTCGCCAGGTCTTCTATCATTAGTGTTTAATGCATGAATCTATTTCTGAGGATTTCTCCAAGTTTAGATGGGATACACACAAAGCCTATTTTGCTCTCACTGTATTGTTTTCATTTTCTTCGACTTCAACCTCAACTTACAGAAGAGCAATTCGTGGTCTGCTCCACTGTCGGCCCCTGCCTTGGTTAATCTGTTAATGTTGAGTTTCTCCCCACAGATGTAGTCCATTTGATTTCTGTGTTTTGCATCTGGAAAAATCCATGTAGGCCATCACCTTATATGTTACTGAAAAAGAGCATTTGCTATGAAAAAGTCACAGGTCTTTCAAAATTATATCATGCAAGTTCAATCTTCGTTTCTGTCATCAAGGCTGTATTTTCCAACTACCTTTTCTTTCTCTTTGTTTCCAACTTTCTCATTCCAATTGCCAATAATTATCAATGTATCTTGATTGCATGTTTAATCAATTTCAGACTGAAGAAGCTGATAATTTTCAATTTCTAGATCACTAGCTTTAGTGGTTGGTGCATAAATGTGAATAATGGTTGTATTAGCTAGATTTCCTTAGATGTGGATACATATTATCCCATTACAGACAGCATTGTCCTTCAAGACAGATATTGAAAGGTCCTTTTGGACAATGAATGCAAAGCCATTTCTCTTGGTTGTGTCATTCCAGATAGAGTAAACCGTATGATTTTCTGATTCAAATCGACCAATAGTAGTCTCCTTCCTCTCACCAATGCCTAGATTATTGATATTTATGTAGTCCATTTCACTTTTTTTTACAATTTCCAATTAACTTAGATTCATACTTTGCACATTCCAAGTTCCAAGTATTCATTTATATTGGTAGCTGTTTCTTCTCATTTTGAGTCATGCCCCATCAGCAAATGGAGGCCCTGAAGGCTTTACTTCCACAGCCTTGACTCCATCTAAGTCATTATGGTTGAGGCAGCTCTTTTCCAGTCACGTTTTAAGTGCCTTACAATCTGCAGCGCTCATCCTCGGGCACGATCTCTGACAAGGGCCTCCTGCTGTTCGTGAGGCTTTCAGTCATTGGCAGTGTTTCTGTGCTGCTCATGGGGTTTTCCATGGCTAATTCCCCCAAAGTGGGCAGCCTATTCCTTCTTCATAGTCTGCTCTTAGTCTGGAAGTGTTGCTGAAGCCAGATCACTTGGGATGACCCTGCCGATCATGTGAAATAGCTTCAAGACACTGGTAGAAGAGTCATCCTAAAAAGAGTCACTCTATCACACCAGTCATGGGGTTTGAAGACATTGAATCCAGTAGGATTTCCTCCCTAGTACATATCATAAATGATCATGGAAAATTAATCTTAAAAAGCAGCATAAAAGGAGAGGTAATTGACATCTTGCTCATAATTATGAAGACATTTTCCCCTCTGAGGTTTTCTTAATCAAACACAGACTAAGCCTATATTTTCAATATTTCGTGGGTTGATATTTACTTAAAATGAAAGTTTTCACTATTAGTAAGATCTACAACTATTCATTAAGCATCTAGAACATTTGAGGAGCTTCCAATACACTCTCATCTCCACAACAGACCCACAGTATAAGCATAAATAGACCCATTTGTGGAGGAGAAAACTGAGTTTCAGGACTCTTTTAATATCAAACTCCTAAGGTGTATTTTAAAACATATTTCAATTTACACAAATATTAAGGCACACCTCAATTTCCCAGAGCCAGGTAGAGCTATAAAACCACACAGGCTGTTTGGTAGACCACAAGGTTTTTAAACAGCATCCCATATTTCTCTGTTTTGAGTCTCTTGCCACTTGGGTAAACATTGTACTTTTCATTGGATATACTGTAAGTCATTAAAGTCAGTAAATAGCAGAAATGAATAAAACAGCAACTTAGATATTTTTAACACCTCTGAGTTAAAACCACTTTGCAGTGGGGAAGAAGAACAGATGCCCACTTCTAAATGTGAGAGCCACCAACTGGGAATTTGCTAGTTGTAACTGCTGCCATCTGTTTTCCACTGTTCTTTTTACCTGCCTCTCTTAGATTTAGTATTTGAATTCTGGGCCATGGATTCGTAGTATAAATTGGAGGCAGTGGTGAGGGAGACTCCAATTTGAAAGTTCCCCAGGTGCTTTCTTCTGCCTTAAATCAAAGGTAACTTCTCCGGGGGAAAAATTATTTATATATATAAAATCATGAGGAAGTTATTTAACAACTGCATTTTATTCTTCTATGCATTCTTTGTGCCCCTATTTCCATGTGCATTTTTTCTATTTAATCAACTTCCCACTTTTCCTAAGGGCATTACAGAAATGCCTCTCTGATGCCAATTAGGAAACTGCTGTGTGAATTAGTTTCTTCACTGGCTGAATAAATAATTTTAGTCAAGCCATACGTACATTCAGAACTCACTTAATCAGCACTTAACCAGCATTCGGAGCTGATGTGGTAGACTTTCCCCCTTAGAGTCAACATATTGGAGGAGATACTATTTGTGCCAAAGGGAAGAAGAGGAAATAGACAGGTTAATAGGACTATAAAGGACAAGAAGAGATTGTTCCAGTTTTACTCTTCTGCCTCAAGTTAGAATTGTTCCTAAACCAAAAATTCAAAAGAGGAAACCTGCCCTTTTCCTTTTGGAACATCTGTAGGGGAGGTTTCTCAGCATTTGATTATAATTCTGAGTGACATATGTGCATGTGCATATAACTTCTGGCTGAAAGCCAACTGAGAACAAGAATAATTAAACAACCTGTAAATGAGCTTTCTTTTTAAATCTACACAATAAATGTGTTCTTTCCGTTTTTACAGAAGAGGAAACCGGTTCAGAGAAGTAATTTTGGGGGGTCAGAAGAGTGTGGTGAGTTAGTGGTAAAGGAGAATATAATGCCAAATCAGTTTGACGCTTTCACCCAAATTGAGAGTGGAATGCTTATGGCAGTAGTGTGACAACAGTGGAAAGTTTCTTCTTCTCTCTTCTAAGACTCTGGGTCAGACTGGAATCAGACAAGAAATAAAGAAGGTGGAAGGATTGCTCAAGTGGTATGCTTAAATGAAGGACCTCTCAAGGTCAAGCCCAGCCAAGCTTTTCCAAACCCAACCAGGACACTAGCTCCCACCCTGTAGCATACATTGTTGCAGACATAGAAACCAACTTAGGCAATGTCATTCTTTATCAAGAGCAGTCTCAGCAGTAGGAAAATGTTGCTGTATTTAGAAATTACTTCAATACCTGTACAGTGAGTGCCTCAAAACTCCTATAGAAAAACAAGAGGGAAAAAAAAAAAAGAAATAAATAATTTAAAAAAAAACAAGAGGGGGGAGCAAGATGGTTCCCAGGAAAGCAGCACATATGTACAGCTCTTTCTCCTATGGCAGATCTGGTGTCCAGGAGGACTAGTGGGAGGATTCTGGTGAGTGAGAGGACCCTACAACAACCACGGGTGCCTCCCCCTGCCAGGAGGCAACACCCCACCACCACCTGATCTCTACATCTGCCCTTAGCCGGAACCCCCAGAGAGCCGAGATCTGAACCTTGGGACAACTCGGCTCGGCTGGCAGGGCTGCTTTGGTCGCCAATTACCCCACCAACCCCCTAGGCTTGGTCAACACACCAGGAGCTGCTTGGCTGCCCTGCAGAACCCCACACAGCTAAGGCAGGACACCCTCACAATAGCTGCCCACTTGCAGCACTCCCCTAGGAGAGCTCCTCCTTTCTCCCACAGTTCCCCCTCTCCATGTGGCCACCATCTGCTGCCAAGCCTGGGTCTCACCTTCCATTCACCCAGGGCCCCAAGAACTGACTTGCAGTCTACTTGTAGAAGGTTAGGTGACCTTCAACTGGGGTAAGGGGACTTGCCCCCACATCATTACCTGAGACCCCTCTATCTAAGCTCCTGCCCATGATGGCTCACGTGTTTCTTCCCCCTCCCACCGGGTCCCACCATAGTAGCCGTGCCATTCCTGCCAGCTCCTATCCTCCCCAATCCCACTGGTTTTGCTGCTGCCTGTGCCAGCTCAGCACTTCCCTAGCATCCCAGACCCACGGGTAGCAGGGGTGAGTGCATCCTCAGTCTGAAGAGCACACATTCCCCACACATAGCCTGACTCTGGATCCCAGGGGATAAGTAACGCAGGTCCAAGGGCTTCCCAGCCCACACTGGCCACACTACCTCAGACCCCAACACAGCCACCTCCCGCTGATTGGCACCATTCAGCTTTATCATTGTACACAGGGCTCCTCCACTCCCATCACCCACACAGCAGCAGCCTGTCCCACATCAGTGCGACACCCTCTGTCCAAGAATGTGACAGCTGCTGCCACCAGTGCCAGGCGCGTACACCTGTGGAGGCTCTCCCTGGGCACCCAAACCAGGGAGGCTCTCCCTGGGCACCCAAACCAGGGAAGTGCGGTTGGTTTTGCCCTCGATCAGCACCCTTTCCCAAGGCAGAAGACCTCCCATGTATCTGCTCTCTATTAGGAATCTTTTTTTAAAAAATGAATAAGAAAAATGTCTACTATTGTTGTCTGACAGCGCAGTTCAAAGCAGACCAGGAGCATACATACAGGCTCCAGTCACTGAAACTCCTCACCCCTGTTGGCCACTGAATCATTGTGGAACCCTGACTAAATGGTAGTTTGACTCACTTCTATAGTATAAGGTGACCAGATGTCGCGCTTTTGGCGGGAAATTCCCAATTTTTAACAATTTTTCCTGTGCCCCGCAGTGTTTTAACAAAGTCCTAATTTTTGGAAAGAATGCACGACAAGCTAGGGTATACTTTTTTCGGCTTCCATGTGGCTATTTCGCCAAGATATGAGTTTTATCAATGGTGTCCCACTTTACCAATGTTAAAATCTGGTTACCTTACTATAGGTAGGTCACAGGCATCCCCCAAAAGCACCCTTATCAGTAACACAGAGAAAGAGCTAAGGACCCTCTGGTCTCCCAGAAACATGGCACCAATGTCCACAAAGAAGTAAAGGAAGCAGCAGCAAACGCTATCATTCTCAACAACAACAAAAGGAAAAACAACAGAGAGACAAAACACAACAGCAGAATTAATGTCACTCATAGAAGAATCAGATGTGGATCTGTCACGAAAAGAAATCTTCAGAAGACTGCTTGGAATAATACAGGAGTTGAGGGACGCAAGGCAGAATACAGATTCAACGGTAGAGGAGATGAAGTCCACAGTTGCGGGAATAAACTCCGCAATAGAGAGGATGAAGTCCATGCACCAAAGGGAAATACAGGTGCTAATGGATGAGGTAGCAGAAGCTACACACAAGATCACAGAATTTATCATTAGACTAGAGGAGGCAGAGAACTGTCAAAGCAATCCCTAAAACACTCAGGCAGACTTCAGCAAATAAGAAACACAGTCAAATTGGGTAACAAAAGAATCTGGAGATAACCTGAAATCTATGAAGAGGAACAATATTCAAATAATTGGTCTCCTGGAGCAGGACACTACGAACAAGTCAACAGCTAAAATAGTGAGGAAATTTCTGGAAGCAAAATTTCCCACTTTAATGAATGAGAATCAGACACTAATACAGGAGACAGAAAGGACACCATCTAGATTAAACCCCAAGAAGAACTCATGAAGGCATATAATGGTTAAAATATTCAACTTTGGGGAAATAAGGAAAATTTTAAGAGCAGCAAGAGAAAGGAAGATAGTCACAGACAAGGGAGTTCAGGTAAGAATATGCTCAGACCTATCAGCAGAAACCATGAAGAGGAAGACAGAGTAGAGCAACATCTTCAAAAAGCTTAAAGAAAAACCTCTTGCCCAAGAACCCTCTACCCTGACAAATTATCCATTAAGATAGATGGGGAGATAAGGGTCTTCCAGGACAAGGAAAAACTCAAAAAATACACTGTAAGATGATTCTGCCATGATGATTCTGCAGATGATTCTGGCCAACTCACTATGATGAGAGAACCAACATCTCCATCAAGCACAAGCAGATCATCATATAGCGCAACTCCATCCAGAAACCAATGTGCAAACAACAATTACCAAGGTAACAGTGCCTCAGAAGGAAAAGAAGACAAGAATGAAGCCCCCCACACAAACACAGCACACTGATATGAAGGGAGATAGGAAAACACCCAAACCACAAGGCACAAGATGACAGCACTGAATCCACAGATCATGATGATAACTTTGAAATCCAACGGCCTCAATTCATACATTAAAAGAAAAAGGCTAGAACACTGGCTCAGAAAACAACACCCAACAATCTGCTGCCTGCAAGAGACACATCTTAAGCAAAATAAAACAAAGACAAAAATAAACTAAGAATAAAAGGCTAGTGGAAAGTATACCAGACAAATGGCAATTTAAAAAAAAGCAGGGGTGGCAATCCTGATCTCCAAGAAAATTGACATCAAGGTTCAAACCATAAAAAGAAACAAGGAGGGGCACTAGATGATGCTCAAAGGATCAGTAAACCAAGATCCAGTAAGCATATTGAATATTTATGTCCCTAACAATGGACCAACAAAATTCCTCAAACTATTCAAAAGATGAAAAAAGAAATCATAGATTCAACAATCATGGTAGGTAACTTTAATATACAGCTACCAGAGAAAGATAGATCACTGGGAAAAAAAGTTCAGCAAAGAGGCTATAGAACTAAACAATGCAATTATGCAGCTGTACGTGATAAGACACACAGAGCTTTCCATCCAAATGCAAATAAATTCACATTCTTCTCAAGCCCACATGGCTCCTTTTTGAGAATAGGCCACATACTGGGAAACAGGTTGAGCCTGAGAAATTCAGACACATAGATATAATTCTGACATCTTTCTCAGATCACCATGCCATAAAGCTTGAGATTAATAAAATGATGACCAGAAAAGCAAGGGCAAACAATTGGAGAATGAACAATGATCTTCTGCAACATGAATGGATACTGGCACAGATTAGAGAGGAGGTTAGAAAGTTTCTAGAAACGAATGAGAATACAATGTATCAAAACTTATGCCCCGCCCCCTGCCCCACCTTCATAGGGGCAGCACACATAGTTGAGGCTCCGATCGGCTCCGGACACACATGAAGACCCAGACCAGGCTTGAGGCACTGTGCTGGATCTCAAAAGCTGGGGTCATGGCTCTGGGGGTGCCTGGGCCCGGTCCTCTCCATCTCCCATGCTGCAATGCCTTTTATACTGACCTAATAAACAGCCGAGCTGCCTCTAAAAAAATAAAACTTATGGAATACTGCAAAGGCAGTTAGCAGAGTTAGATTTATATCGATGTATGCATATATGAAAAAAAAGAAAGGCTTATGACTAATGCATTATCACAAAACCTCCTGCAATTTGAATAAAGTCAACAGAACAATCCTTCAATAGAAAAAGAAAAGAAATAATAAAAATCAGGGCAGAGTTAAACCAGTGGGAAGACAAGAGAATAATACAAAATATTAACGTAGAAAAAATATGGTTCTATGAAAGGATCAACAGAATTGGCAGACCGCTGGTGAACCTAACCAAGGAAAGGAAGAAACAAACATCAATAGTCAGGATGAGGGATGAAATGGGAAATCAAAACAGATCCCAATGAGATTAAAAGTATAATCACAAAGTACTATGAAGGACTAGATTCTAATTAATTCAAAAATATGGAAGACATGGATAAATACTTGGAAAAACAGTACCTCCCTAGATTATTCCAAACAGAGGTCAAGAACCTCAGCAAGCCCATAGCAAATAAGAAATCACTATGCTTATCAAGAAGCTACCAACAAAAAAGCCCCCAGACCAGAAGGCTTCACAGGGGAATTCTACAAAGCATTCAGGAAAGGGTTGACACCGCTCCTCAACAAATTATTCCAGAACCTAGAAAAGGATGGCAAACTCCCAAACTCATTCTAGGAAGCCATTATAACTTTGATACCCAAACAGGGAAAGAATCCCACAGGTATAGAGAACTACAGACCAATATCTCTAATGAACATAGATGCAAAAATCCTTAGCAAAATATTGGCCAATAGAGTTTAAAAGTATATAAAACATATCATCCACCATGATCAGGTAAGATTCATCCCAGAGATGCAGGGATCATTTAACATCCGGAAAAAAATCCATCAATATTACACACCACATTGATAAGAAAAAGTATAAGAACCACATAATAATATCCATAGATGCAGAAAGAATTTGACAACATCCAACACCCATTCCTAATTAAGACACTCATGAAGATAGAAATGGAAAAAAAACTCCTCAAGTTAATACAAGTTATCTGTGAAAAGCAACAGCCAACATCATAGTCAATGGGGGAAAAAAAGACTAAAAAAACCCAACTGAACAAGGGGACCAAACAAGGATTCTCCTGTTCCCACTTCTATTCAGTAATGTACTGGAAGTCCTAGCTAACAACATAAGACAGCAAAAGGACATTAAAGGTATCCAACTGGGAAAATAGGAGGTGAAACTATTGCTATTTACAGATGACATGATTCTGTACATTGAATATCCCAAAAGCTTCACGATGGGAGTACTTACAGTGAAAAAGGAATATGGAGGAGCGGCAGGATACAAGATCAACAAACAGAAGTCTATCAGTATGCTATATAAATTGGACAGGACCATGGAAGAGGAGATCAAGAAGGCAGCACCCTTCATAATAGCTAAAAACAAATTGAAATGCCTAGAAATATATTTAACCAAAAAAACTAAAGACCTCTACAAGAAAAACTGCAATATGCTACTACAGGAAATCAAACGCCACCTCCACAAATGGAAGAACATCCCATGCTCATGGATTGGAAAACTTAACATAGTAAAGATGTCAATCTTCCCAAAGCACTTTATAAGTTTAACTCTTCTGTTTCAAGTACCAACAACCATCTTCAAAAAATTGGAAAAACTGACCACCAATTTCATATGGAGAGGGAAGAAGCCGAGAATTAGCAGAGACCTCCTCAAGAAGAAGGATATAGTTTTACCTGAGGAGGACTCATTTTTACCTGATGTTAACACCTACTATACAGCTACAATGGTCAAAACAGTGTGGTACTGCCAGAATGACATATACTCAAACCAGTGGGAAAGAACAGGAAGCCCAGAAGGAAAAACCATCAGCAGATAGACAACTGATCTTTGATAAGGGCCCCCGAAGCATCAAGTGGAAGGTGGATGCCCTCTTTAACAAGTGTTGCTGGAAACAATGGATGTCCACATATAGAAAAATGAAACAAGAAGTTTACCTCACCCCATGCACAAGAACAATCTCAAGGTGGATTACAGACCTAGCAGTAAAACCCCAAATCAGCAGGACCATCAACAAAAGAATAGGGACTAACCTAAAATCATTGGCCCAGGGAATACATAGGCTCACCACAATATGGAAGGATATACATACAGGATTTAATAAGAATAAAACACCCATGCATATCAAAAGACTTCATCAATAGGGTAACAAGGCAACCCACAGACTCAAAGAGGATCTTTAGCAATGACACATCAGACAAAGGGCTTATTATTAAAATCTACACTCCTGGCCTGCAAAAGAGGAAAACAGTAAACCCCCTGAGGAAGTGACAAAAGAACTGAAAAGAAGTTTGGCTAGGGAGGAGACCCAAATGGCCAATAAACATATGAGAAAGTGCTCCTGATCATTAGCCATAAGAGAAATGCAAATCAAAACAACCATGAGATACCATCTAACACCCTTGAGGTTAGCCCAAATCAGAGAGCAACAAATGTTGGAGGGTAAGAAATAGGAACTCACCTCCACAGCTGGTGGTCATGTAGATATGTATAGTTACTGTGGAAAGTGATCTGGCGATATTTAAAGAAAATGGAAATCAATCTATCTTATAACCCAGCTATCCCTCTACTGGGCATATACTTAGAAGAGGTAAGAAATAAAACATAACCAGTCATCTGCACCCAATGCTTATTAAGGTGCAATTCACAATCGTAAAGAGTTGGAAACCTAAATTTCCATTGATAAACCAGTGAGCTAGTAAACTCTGACACATACACACAATGAAATACTAAGCAGCACTAAAAAGCACGGACGATCACATGAAACACGTTGTTTCATTGGAAGAGTTGAAGGAAATTATGCTACGTGAAGTCAGTCTATCACAAAAGGACAAGTAAAACATGAGTCCCCTGAGGTAAGCACAGTTGGTATAGAAGAAAAGACATTTATCTCACAATATGCAGGTAGAGGCACAGGCAGTCAGGTGGAGGTCAGACCAAACCCAAGGAGGTATATGTGAATCCAATATAAAGATGGGGAAAGGAGGGAAGGAGAGGGAGAAAAGGGGATGGTGGAGACAGATGATTGCATGGGTAGAACAGAGCACTAATGCACCCAGGGAGCGAGTATTGACTGTGTCTCCACAGAACTGGGAGTATGCATATAGACCCCACCACGGGGCACCAAACCAGGAGAGCAACATAACCACATGGAGGATTGCATGAACAAAATTGGACTACAGGGCCAGCCCCAACCAGAGCCAATCTGACCCCTGCCCTGGATGTACGTGTGACAGAGAACAACACTAAATATTCAGGAGGGGTAAAGGAACCAATTTACCATGCCCCCCATGGAAGCAAACCAAGAAGGAAAAAGAAAAAGGGATAGTCATCCTAGACACCATATTGGCACACCAAGCTCAGAGGATGATGTTCCACCACAGAGCTGCGAAGGCAGAGAGGATTATAGGATCTCCAACAACTCAAGACATGCTGTCCCCTAACTGGAGCATACTACGACAGAGGCCAATGATGGGGACACACAGCAGGGAGATAATGCAGAATGAATCCCCCTCAGCGGGACAAACCAAGAAGGGAGCATAACAGATCAGCAATTGGAACACAGTCAATCCACAAAGCCCTTAAAGAGCCCCTAAAATAACTTTGGGCTAGGAGGGGCAGCCCCCAGAACTCCCTCAGGACCAGAAGGGAGAGATTCATAAAGGCCAGCAGACAGACCTGGAGCTATGTAAGGTTTTTTGGTTTGGGTTCTTTTTTCGCTCCTTTTCCTTTTTCAGCCTTTTGTTTTCTTAGTGTTTGGAGTAGAACATTGCTGGATTGCCTACTTATATAAGACAGACATGGGAAGCAAACTCGGGGAGAAAACAACAGGGCCCATGGCCCCGGAGGGTTCTTTGGGAGATAAGGTGGCAGGAGGGGGGAGGAGGGGTGTGGTGAGCAAACAATGTGATAGACCAGGGAACAACTAGGGAATTAAAACCAATATCTAGGTTGTAGAGCTTGTAGAGAACCTGTTGGTATTAGCTGAGTGGAAGTACTAAGAGGTGAAGAAGGTGATGGTGGGGAAGGAGGAGGCAAAAGGAAACAGGGGAAAGCTCTAGGATGCAAAGCTATAGATAGAAGTAATAATAGAAGTGTGTACTTATGTAAATACATTAATCTATAAAAATAGAGATATTAGCCTATACATCCATATATATGTGACAATACAGGGAGGCAGAAGACAGGTCTTGGGCCTCAGCTCATACCCTCCCTCAATACAAGAACCCTTTGTTCTAACCAAATGGCATTTTGTGATGCTCACTAGACACAATTGCTGAAGACAAAATGGGTGCATAAGCAAATGTGGTGAAGACAGTGGATGGTGCCCAGCTATCACAAGATATAGCATCGTGGGTCTTAAAGCCTTGAACTTAAACAATCGGCCATCCAACAGTGAAGCAACAATCTTACATGGAAGAAGCATACCAGAAAGTGCAATCATGAGGTGTCATCGGGACCAGGTAACAGGTATCAGAAGATTCAGAACAAACAGCAAACAAACAAAAGTAAGTTGGTGAGAATAAGGGAGGTCCGAGCGGAGACCCAAAGCCCATCTGTAGACAATGGAACATTCCCCCACACAGGGGTTGCAGGGAAGGGATGCGTCAATCAGGGTGCAGTAGAGCACCGATGGATCATGTAATATACCTCTGGTTCCTTGAGGATACCTCACCCCCTACTATCATGACCCCAGTGCTGCTTCCCATTCTGGACCGGACTGGACCATATACATAAATATGGGCAAGAGATAAAGCTCATAACACACGGAACCCAGGAAGAGGGAAGGGAATAGTGATACCAAAAGGGGAGGGGGAAGGGGGGGAGAGGTGGGGAGGAAAAGGGGTACTGATCACAATGAATGGCACATACTACAAACACCCCATCAGGGGTAAAAAACAACAGAAACCAGAAGGGAAGGGAGACAGAGGTTGGTGTGAGATATGAAAAAATAACAATCTATAATCTATCAAGGGGCCATGCGGGGAAAGGGGGGAGGGAAGAGGAGCTGATCCCAAGGGCTCAATGGAAAGTAAATGTCTAGAAAAGAACAATGGACTATATGTACAAATATGTCTCATATAATTGGTGTATGGATTGTAACAAGAGTTGTAAGAACCCCCAATAAAATAATCTTTAAAAAAAGAAAAAGGAAAAAACTGTAACTCTACATTTTGATAGTTTTGTGTGATAAAGGTTTCTGTGATTTTATGGCAAAAAGAAAAGGAAAAGCGAGGGCTGTCAGGAATGACTGTTGTCTTTAAAAAGGAACCCTAGGGGCACAATGGTTCGCTTTGGCTGCTTGCAGAAGGCCAGCAGTTTGTGAGAGAAAAGACGGGTAATCGGTTCTTAAGGATCTGAACGCCAAATGAACTGTCAAGAGATCTCTTTGACTCCTCTCACTGCTATCAAGGCCAGTCCAACTCGTGGTGATAATATGGAATACAATAGAACTGCCCCTGTGGGTTTCCAAGACTCTAAGTCTTTACAAAAGTTGGAAGCCTCATCTCCCTTGCAGCAGCTGGTGATTTTGAACTGCTGACCTTGTGGTTAGCAGCCAACCCTAAACTAAGTACATCATGAGAGTTGCTCCACCAGGATAACTAGAGGAAGTAGGAAAAAGAATCCTGGTGCCGCAATGGTTAAGTGCAGGACTAGGGTTGGCCATTTGACATTAACAACCTACTGGCTGCACTGTGGGAAAAAGGACCACTGTGGGTGGTCTGCTTCCATTCAGATTCACACTGCAATGGACTTGATTCTGAAACATAGCAAAATGACAGGGCAGAGTAGATCTGCTCCCTCGGGTTTCTGCGGCTGTAAATCTTTACAGCAAACTGTTTCATCTCTCTCCTCTGGGAGGGCCTGGGGGGGATCCAAATTTCCAACATGGAGCCCAGCCCGCAGCAGTTCTTCTCTGTCACATGGGGTAGCAGTGAATTGAACATTGACTCCGTAGCCCCCTAACAACCACAGAGCTAAGAAAAGTCTCAGGGAGTGCAAATAATAACTAGAATTTGAAAAGTGAAATTCAGAAAGAAATAGCCAAGAACAAATATCATCAGTTATAATACAGTGTGTTAGGGTGGGTACCTTAGAGAAACAAATTCACTAAACTCATATGTGTAAGAGAGAGTGTTATATAAAGGTTCAGTGCACATCAAGAAAACATCCCAACCCAGAGCTGCCCAAGCCCACAAGTCCAACATTAACCCATATGTCCAACACCAATCCACAAAGTCCTCCTCCATCTCACAAAACACATGCAAAGATGCCGACTGCAGGAGGAAAGACAAATTAGTGAGCATGTAAGCATCTCAGCTCTGGCAGGGGTCTCCACACGGCTGCTCCAGTACCCAGGGCTGCATCAGGGTAGGCTCATGGAGCTTCTCCTCAGGAATATCTTGCAGGAAGTGAGCCTTGCCAGCTGAAGCAGGGAAGTGGCTAAGGCAGCCCCACCCTGGTCCAACTATCAGAGAGTAAGAGACCCGAGAACCAGAAAGACGAGGCTCACTAAGCCATTTATCTCTGTACTCTTCAGTTAATGGCGCATGTGTTTATCAGCCAGGTTAGCACAATAAACCTTAACTAACTCATACATGAAGAGCCAGAAACAGTAAAATGACTGTGTTAAGGATAAGGAGGGGAGAGGGGGCTTGGAAAGCTCTTCCCAGGATACAAGGCCTCTGAACCCTGAAAGTTGGGGAGAGTGGCCGTGAAGGGCCAAAGTACAAAGGCTCTCGGGGTCACAGCCCTGGTAGTCTAGAGAAGAAAGCACACTGGCTCCAAGCTTCATCTGAGGAGGTTTTTGTTTTGTTCTAATTTTCTTCACTTACATTTACTTACTCTTGGTCACTGCTTGATACTTAAAGGTTAAGCGCCACAAACAAATTTGCCTCGTGATGGGAGAAATGTCAGGAAAAGGAAATAATTAAAACAGAAAACGATGTCTTTCAGTAACCAAAGTCCTCATCTGCAGTTAAATCAAGATCCTACCATTCTAAAATGTCAAACCTATTTCTTTTGATTCTTTCCACTTCTTAAAGAAAGAGTTATTTACCTTGACATAAATTAACAACAAAATTTCCCTGAGAAGCGATCTTTACTTTTTGAAGTAACAGATTTCTATTTTGAATTAGATATCATAGAGGCTATTCGGATTCATTTATTATACATATATAAACAAAAATATTGAACTCTAAAAGCTGTGTTTATGAACAGAAGCCAAGTGACAAATTATTCATCCACTTATTTTAATATTTTTCTTTTAGTGCGATAGCATAGTTCAAAACCAGGAGCTTTTTGTTTTCTACGTAAGTACAATACAGTTAGCATTTGCAGTTTTAAAACAACCTGCTTTATATCATTGGTTTCAAACAGAATTGTTTTTAATGCAAAGTCATTTTTACTCTAAGGTAACAAAAGCACAACAAAGCATTTCAACCCACAAAGACCGTGTCTTTCAAGGTCACAGATACTATTGTCAGAAATAAGTCGCCAGAAGGAGATACGATAAAGTCTGGGAAACTGTTACTGAATTCCCTGTATAACACACAGGATCTTTCCTCTACTCCAGGGCCAGCAGACTCTGGAATTCTAGACTCCTCTTTAGGGCCCTTGGGTAGTGCAAACTGATAGCACACTCAGCTGCTAGCTAAAAGGTTAGTAGTTTGAATTCATGTAGAGGTGTCTCGGGAGAAAGGCCTGGCAATCTGCTTTAAAAAAAACAAACAGGCACTGAAGGTCCTATGCAGCTGAGACCTACTCTCTTCTCACCCCTGGGGTAGCCATGAGCTGGAGTTGGTTCAAAGACAACTAGTTTTAATCTCCTCTCTGTCCACCTGAGCAGAAAGTAGGGGTGGCCCAGGACAGAACCCGGTTTTGTAAGTTTGACTCCCTTTTAGAAATGCTGGCAGCTCAGGTGCCTTGTGGCAGGGGAGCACCCTGGGTGCCTTTTATCCTCTCTATTTCCAACATGGTTTTACTAGGAGAAAAAGGTTATTCCAGCATTTTTTTAATTGATTCTTCCCATTCAGAGATCCTTAGTTCAACGAGATGGGGACTCTTCAATGTTAACTAAAAAAGCCCAAGAAGGAGCCCGTGGTATCTCTTATGGCAATCATTTCAGAACACCTGACTTAGGAAGAAACAACATTGCACTGATAAAAAGAAGTTATACACGTTTCTTCATCACTCATGTTGTTTGCAGCTGTGTGAGCTAAGTCTAAAATGCCTCTGTCCTGTCCACTAAAATGACAGCTGACACATAAAGGTGCACAGTGACACTCAGTCATCAGTGGAAGGTAGTTTATCTAGGAAGCCACACAGTGGTTCTTAAAAACTCCCTGACGACCTTACAGAAAAGTGTGTTTCCCAAATCTTCCTTCTGAAAGGACAACCAGATGGTCCAGAGCTTTTGCTAATGCTTTTCCTACAACCCAAGGTGAACTGAAGAAAATGCTTGTTTTTAATAACTTTAGCATGAACACAAAGTTGGTAAATATAGGATCTCCAGATAGATCATTTGGGGCCAGAAATGCTATATTTAACAAAAATAGTGCAGGTCTGTCATTTCTTACCTTGGCAGCAAGAATCTCTCTAGGTGGCAGAAGTTGTTCTTGTTCACTGATGTGGAAGGTCTCTTTTATTCTTCAAGATAGAAGGTTGTTATATAAGTCCAAAAGGCCTGAATAAATTGGCAGAGATCTCCTTTATAAAGTACTAAACAGCAACATTTATTTATTTTAATCATTTTATTGGGGACTTGTACAACTCTTATCATAATCCATACATCAATTGAATCAGGCATATTCATTCTCTTCTATACACTGACTTTTTAAAAATCATTTTAGTAGGGGCCCATACAACTCTTATCACAATCCATACATACACCAATTGTGTAAAGCACATTTGTACATTCATTGCCCTCATCATTCTCAAAACATTTGCTCTCCACTGAAGCCCCTGGCATCAGTTCCTCATTTTTCCCCTCCCTCCCCGCTCCCCACTCACCCGTGAACCCTTGATAATTTATAAATTATTATTTTGTCATATATTTCCCTGTCCGATGTCTCCCTTCACCCCCTTTTCTGTTGTCTGTCCCCCAGGGAGGAGGTCACATGTAGATCCTTGTAATCGGTTCCCACTTTCTAACCCACTCATCCTCTACCCTCCCAGTATTGCCTCTGAAGGGATCATTCGCCCTGAATTCCCTGTGTTTCCAGTTCCTATCTGCACCAGTGTCTATCCTCTGGTCTAGCCAGACTTGCAAGGGAGAATTCGGATCATGATCGTGGGGAAGGAGGAAGCATTTAGGAACTAGAGGAAAGTTGTATTTTTCATTGTTGCTACATCGCACCCTGACTGGCTCATCCCCTCCCCGAGACCCTTCTGTAAGGGGATCTCCATTGGCCTACAAATGGTCTTTGGGTCTCCACTCTGCACTCCCCCCCCCATTCACAATGATATGATTTTTTGCTCCTTGATGCCTGATACCTGATCCCTTCTACACCTCGTGATCACACAGGCTGGTGTGTTTCTTCCGTGTGGGCTTTGTTGCTTCTGAGCTAGATGGCCGCTTAAACAGCAATGTTTAATAGAACCCTCTCTCTTTTTTTCTCAGGCATTCTGCTAGAGTGGATGTGGCTGGGTTTTCTTTTTTTTTTTTTACGTTGGGAGTTTGTTTATCTGTTTGTTTCCCGAGCATGACTCTTTGATCCAGAATCAGGCATGGACTTACTGTCATTACTTTTGCCACATCCTAATTATTCTCAGTATCAATAAATTTCCGGAGGGGGCAGCCCCAGACTTCTTAAAGCCAATTAGTAAGGAAGCTATTTTAAAAGCCTAAATTCTATCATTCTAGGAGCCCTGGTCGCATAGCGGTCACGAGTTGGGCTGCTAATCTCAAGGTCAGCAGTTTGAAAGCAGCAGGTGTTCATCGAGAGAAAGATAAGACTTTCTATTCCAGTAACGAGTTCAAGTCCCAGAAACCCACAGGGGCAGTTCTACCCTGTCCTAGAAGGTCACTGTGAGTCGATTCAACTTGATGGCAGTGCGTTTGGTTTGGTTCGGTTCCGTTCCGTTCCGTTTGGGAGCTTTATAACTCAGAGAACTCCTTCCAGCGCCAGATATGTTCATCACACTCCTGGTGGTTTCATCTCCATGACCAAGTGTGCAGCGTACTGCCCAGAGATAACAATTACCTCTCCTTTCTCATCTTTTTAAAGTTTATCTATCTCCTCATTGATCAAGTAACGTCTGCCTACTCTGCGTCAAAGGAACCCTGGTGGCACAGTGGGTTAAGTACCGATTGTTAACCGACAGAAAAGTCGGCGGCTCCAAGCTACGAGCCGCTCCGCAAGAAAGAGGAGGCAGCTTGCTCGCATGAAGGGAGGCATTTGGGGATGGAGGTTGCATAACTTGACGATTACTGTAGTAAACATGCCCTTTATAAAATGCTGGTGAACGGTAGTCAAAAACTTGCAAATGAGAGTCGTAAATGAAAGGAAAATAAACATCACACCTCGGAAAGACGGCAATAAAGAAAAACGCTAAGGGAGGAGATACTTCTATATATTTATTCCAGTGTAGAAAAAAATACTGGTCAGATTAACGATCCACTGAGCCATTTCAATCAATCACTTAGCCTAGCCTCCATGTTTTCTGTATGTGTGTTTTCTTTAATTCCTACAAAATTCAATTGATAGCATCCACCCCAGCTACCTCATAATTATGTTAAAAGCTAAATGAGATAATATCTGAGGAAACTCAGCACTGTATTTTTTATTGCAAAGAACATAAAAATATCAAAATTATTTTACATTGTAGACATTTGCCAGATCTATCTAGTTTTTGTACTTTATGCAAAGTCCCAAATATAAAGTCCTATCTGTATGAGCTTGCTAACAAAAAGATTTTCCAACTGACTGTCTTAAACACTATGTTAGCAGTCAATATCTTCAAGTAGACAAGATCATTCAAGTCACGCAGCCATTCCAATTTGGTGGGAAATACATTTAAGCCATCAAACAGCCTGTATTTGGATCTTGCTTTTTAGTCTTTCCCAATCATTGTGTAGGTGTCCCCAGTTGTGGACAGAAGTCACTCAATGCCAACAGTTGGCACAAACAAAACTGGCAAATTCTTTCATTAGAATTCCATTAACACATCAGTGGCTGATTCTAATAAACACCAGCCTTTATTAATGTCAAGCCGTGAGTAGAGTTTAATTTCGTCATGTGTAAGCAATGCTCACATTCCTGCATTTTGTAGTATATTAAACTTCAGTTGTAGCCAATACCTATACACGGTATTGCTTATAGCACTTTTAAAATTATAATTTTATTTTTTATAAATGTACTTGTTATAGCTTATATTTTCATAGTTTTAAATTTTATCAATATAGTTTTATTTATATTAATCCTTCTAATAAAATGTATGCTGAACAATGTAAATGGGAAGAAGGATACTATTTTCAAAATATTGCTCAGTAGCCTTCACCACTCCAGACTTCAAAGTGTTATCGAGATATTCTTGCTTTGAGATTCAACATCTGTCCTGGAAAGCTAGGAGGTAGACAAAGTGACTGGTTAAAACTACAGTCTCTTAAATATGGCAGTCATAGTTTCAAATCCTGGTACCATCATATCATGGCTGAATGACATACACATGATGTAACACGTTTGAGGTGAGTTTCCCTTAACATACACACACACACACACACACAATTGTCAAATAGGGGTGGTTCCCACATTATAGGATTGTTATGAGCATTAGATGGCCCAAATGAATCAGAAGTTCTTAGCCAAATGCCTGATACATGTAAGAATTTGTTAAAATCATAGCTTATTTTCTATTTTTCATAAGTGTTATATATCTTCATAATGTATTCAATATTACATTCATTATAATGTAGCAGAATGGGCATGGTTTATAGGTCAAGATGAAGAATGCAAGGATCTTTTTCAAGCATACCCTCAGGAGCAATACCTGTGGGGGAATGAAGGAAGCAGAAGGGTAGAAGGAGAAGTTAGGGTTCAGTATTGTCACCACAAAGTTTGCAGATGATTCTACAACAAGCTCTGAAGATAGGCTATCCCAGGAGAGCTGTAGCAAAATGGAACAAGTAGATGGGGCTTCGGTTTGTCTCAGTAGCTAGAACAGTCCGAGGAGGTCAGTTATCTTCAAGGATGGAATGTGATGTTGGTCAAGAAGATGCTCTTTAGATGAGAGCCATTCTCAGGAAGGAACTCATCAGACACCAGCATTTTCAATAGCTAGGAATGACCACCTTGGTGCTAAAGGGGAGTGTGGGAAGAAGGCCATGATATCCAATACAGTAAACTATCTGAACTACCACTTTATTGCAGTATGTTCAATTATGATTTTTCTTGAATAATAATGTTTAATAATTTTGATAATTTAATAAATCAAATATGAACACATTATAGTATGGAAAACACTCGTTAAATAGACTGTAGTTTGTTTTAAATTATATAAAATATCCTGTAATTTTTTTAATATTTGGTGATGTTAAAGTATTTCTTTTAATATTTGGTGATGATAAAGATAACTCAAAACCTTAAAAAAATGCCAAACTTGTTGCCATTAAGTAGATTCCAACTCATAGCAACCCTAGGGGACAGCGTTGAAGTGACAAAATGGAACTGCCCCAGAGGATTTACAAGGTTGTAAATCTTTTTGTAAGCAGACTACGGAATCTTTCTCCTGTGTAGCTGTTGATGGGTTCAATCCACCAATCTCCTGGTTAGCACCAGAACACTTTAACCACAGTGGCACAAGGACGTGTTCTCTAACAAGCCATTTATCTTAATGTAGAAGACCGGAACATCTTAAAGACTTCCAGTTTCAGGGTGTGTGTGTGTGTTATCCTTGCATCTTCTGTAATCTTCTCACTGTCATCAAGTCAATTCTGACTCAGCAACCAACTCTCAGAGAGCAGGCTAGAACTCTTCCTGTGGGTTCCCGAGACTATACGGCTTTTACACGAGTAGAAAGCCTCATGTTTCTCCCTCAGAGCAGCCGATGGCTTCAAACTGCTGACCTTGTTGTTAGCAGCTCAACACGTAACCACAATGCCACCAATTATGCCTATTTCTCTAGTAAATCTTTTTTAGTATATCCAAATGTTAAGTCCGTGAAAGCAAAATGATTAAAAACTAACCCTTAGTAGAGACCATTTTAATATTTTTTTGTCCTTTCCTCATTATGGGCCAAATACAAGTACTTTGCTGACAATAAGAAGAGAAAACGTGTCCTCCAGGGTCACTAGGAGAAAACTGCCTGCAGAAGGTTACATGTTAGCAGGGAGAAAAGTGGAGATTGTGGAGTTACCAGAGTTCTTATCATAAAGGTAGAATGAATGAATTTTTTTTAAAAAAATTAATACATATAATCACCCAAATGGGAGAATGAATCAAGTTTACCTCAAAGGCTACTTTGAGAAAGTCAGATGAAAAGATTTAAACTAGGCGTTTTGTTCTTATGCATAAAGCACTTAGCGTTTCCCACATCAATGTAAAAAAAAACCCTTATTATGGTAGAAGTTGTGTTCAGGCAAGATAAATATGATTATTGCTTTCAGTCCCAGCCAGAGGAGGGTATGCTTGGCTTTGATAACAGGTGAAGGGAAAGATAGAGGAATTCCTTTCGAAAATGGTCAACACATCGACTTTGGAGACACTCTAAAGAAAATCAAGAAAATGAAGCTATCAGATCATATTCTATGATTGAAAGCAGATTAACTATAAAGGATAGTAAATAGTGAGAAGTTAAATAGTCTTGTTTCCCTCTAAATTAAATGTAGTTTAGAATGAAACATTCCCAATTTCAAAAAAGAAGTAAGACTTCAAATTATAAAAGGAAGAAGAAATATCTCTCTCCTGTGTTATTTATTTTTCTCCTGAATCAGAATTAAGAAACAATTGAAGCCATAATTGGAGTTCAAATATTAGTAAATCCAACCATTCCAAAGGGTGTACATATTCATAAGTCATCAGATTTTACCTAAAAGGAACATTAAAGACTAGCTAGCCAAAAGAATTTGAAACTAATTTTAATACCAGAAGCTTATTTTCTGAAATGAAATATCTTCCAGTACGTCTCAAATAAAAAAGATAAAAGTACAATTTATTTGCTTGATGTAGAGTTATGGTTGTAAAGCAGCACCTATCAGATTAATCTTTCCAACCTTGAAATAAAATGCAATGCCCCGATTAAAATCAGATATCTATATCTATATAATGAAAGTCAAGGTCAGCCAACTTATCCCAAGTCAAAGAACAAAAGTTTGCAGAGAAAAGACTAGGACAGAGAACAAGCACTAAATGCTTTCTGTACAATGAGCCTTTTTATAAAATGTTCCATAGAGCCAAGATTTTTATGTCACTGGAGAAAAAAAAAGGCATTGCCTGAAAGAGATTTTTTTTAATTATGGCAAAGGTAAAAACTAATAAAATGTTAGTCTATACACTTTTTGTATTTTCTAAAACACTCTAATTTGTCTGGAAACATGTTCTAAGAACCTGCAAATTGCCTTTCACCCAGAATTTCCACTTCTAGAAATTTATCTTACAAGTGTATATTGATAAAGATTTACAGAGATTCAAACAAGCTGTCATTCACTCACTGCATATCATATAAAATAGCTAATAACTACAAATAATCTTCCTGTCTGCAAGTATGAGTGTGAATTTTACAAAATGTTAAATCTTCACAATTGGGTACTTTGCATGCCTTAGAATGACAGAGGCACCTCTGAGTGGATAAGTGCAAAATAGATTATTTTATATGTGTGTAAGTAAATAAATATTGCTAGTAGCATTCATATGTTCATGGGTTTATTCCTAGCAAAACTAGACAAATTCTCTCAGTGATTCACTCAGCTTAGTCTTGGTAGAGAGTCTGCAGTAAAAGGTTCAACCACAGCCATGCCTTCCAGGGGAATTGGGAGGACCCACTGCATCCAATACAGAGAGGTCGGCTCAGAAGGTCATGGTGGCTATTTGGAGAGTCCTAAGGGCTAATCGTTATATATGCCACCAAAGAACTGAGGTCAGTCATGGGAGCTTCTTGGGAAGATATTTTAAGAAAACAGAAAACTGCATTGGTGAGAAGAGGGTCAGGAAAATTGCCCTGATGACGATTTTTTCATCATGTCAAAGCACACGCTCATTCTGCAAGGAGAGTCGGGTCTGTCCCGCCAGCATCAATAAGCAACAATAACTGAATCCTAGCAATATCTCCCCCACATTCTTACTCAGACCTATCAGGGAAAAAGTCATTTGATGGGAAGTATAGAGACTGTGGCTAAACTCAAGAACATTAAGAACTCAAGAGCCAGAACCTGAGGCAGCATGGTGGACTTCCCAGCCCACACATGGAGGAAAGCTGAGGATTTGGGGCCCGGAGACTGGTTGGTGGAAAGCAATGTCTCTGGACCTTAATTTTTGAGAAGCTGGGTTCTCTGACCCAAGAGCTAGAGCTGAGTGTCTTCTTGTTGAGATTTACAGTGGAGGGGCATGCCTTTGCGCATGTGTGTACAGTCTGAAAAGAACATTCTAACCAGTCCTGACTGAAGAACTCAATCGGGAACATTTCCCCCTGAATTGGAACCTGTTCACTTGCAATAAAAACCCTCTCATTGTGAGTCCTGCCTGCGAGCTCTGTGTGTCCATTGCACTGAGTGACAGAGCCCGCCTGAAAAGGAGAGACTCTGTGCGAAACACACTGTGACTAATTAAAAGTTATAAACCCCAGAGCTTATATGACAAAAACATATTGAGATATAAAGAATAAACCAATGTCGTAGATAAAATAATTAAAATACTCAAGCGCAAGAAGAGAGAATAGCACAACAAATGTCACAATAAGCAATTGGCAAGATGGCAATTTTATATATAAAATACCAATATTTACATTGAATATGAATATACAATTCAAAGCCCATACTCTTAAGATACAATAAAAAATCAAAACTCAACTATATTATTTGTATAAGAAATTCACTGAACATAAATATATGTGTAGGGTAAAAATAAAAAGACACACCATGAAATTACTAACAAAAGAAACCTGCTTGGGGCATATAAATAACAAAATAGACTTCAATAAAGCCAATTAGATCAAATTAAGGGGATGATTCACCAAGAAGATTTAATAATCCTAAATGATAACACACCTCATAATTGTGCATCAAAATATGTGGAACATAGACCACAAGACAGTGTTCCACATCCAACTTGGCTCAGTAACACCTGGCATCTTAAAAACTCGTGAGAAGCTGGATAACATAACTCTGGGGTTCTCCCTGTCTGGAAGAAAAAGGGTGATAAAAACAAACACATCTGAACACAATTAATTCAGTGGCTGAATGGACCACGCAAACATCAGCCTGCACACCCGAGAAGAACTAGACGGTGCCTGCTACCACAATGAACTGCTCTACAGAGGATTACAGTAGAAGGTATTGAATGATATAGCTGAAATTAGAACCAGACGAACACAATGTTTCTTAAGATATTAATATTCACAGCTTTCCCCCAGATCCTGGATGCTTCCTCCCCCCAACTACCATGATCCGAATTCTACCTTGCAGGGCTGGATAGGACAGAGGCTGTACACTGGTACATATGAGGGTTGGAGGTACAGCGAATCCAGGGTGGATGATACCTTCAGGACCAAGGGTGTGAGGGACGATGCTGGGAGAGTGGAGGGTGAGTGGGTTGGAAAGGGGGAACTGATTACAAGGAGCCACATGTGACCTCTTCCCTGGGAGAGGGACAGCAGAGAAGGGGGGAAGGGAGACTCCGGATAGGGCAAGATATGACAAAATAACGAGGTATAAATTACCAAGGGCATATGAGGGAGGGGGGAAAGGGGAGGGAGGGGGGGGGAAAGAGGACCTGATGCAAGGGGCTTAAGTGGAGAGCAAATGCCTTGAGAATGATTGGGGCAGGGAATGTATGGATGTGCTTTATACAATTGATGTATGTATATGTATGGATTGTGGTAAGAGTTGTTTGAGTCCCTAATAAAATGTAAAAGAAGAAAAGCGAAAAAAAATGATTAGGGCAAAGACTGTACAGATGTGCTTTATACAATTGATGTATGTATATGTATGAACTATGAAAAGAATTGTATCAGCCCCAATAAATTGTTAAAATAAAAAAATTTTTTTAAAAAGGATATTAATATTCTTATCTCAAAAATAAATTTTATAATCAGAAAAAGGATAGAGTGCTTGGATAACATAATCAAGTAATGTTTTAATAAATTAGCATTTGTAGAACACTCCACCCGAAAATATTAACAATTTTAAACAATTTCTATCAAAGCATATTTTTCAATGATACAGTATTTAAACTAGAAATCAGTAGCAAAGATCATCTGAAACAATCTCAAAATGTCTGGAGAGTAAAGAACACATTTCTAAGCAATCTATTAGGTCTATGGCCATTGTTGCGGTCTCTCCTTCAATCCGTCTCAACCAGAGTCTCTTTTTCATGGACCCTCCCCTTTCCCAAGTATGGTATCCTCTGGGGACTTGTCTCTCCTGATAAGCAAATCCACGATTAGGGGAGGGAATTGTATGAGAGTTTAAATCCTGAACACCTGGCCGGCAGAAGGTGATAGATGACAGTGAGGCCCAAATCCATTTGCCGAATCCATACCTGGATTAAGTCTCCACTGAATGCTCTGGGACCATCGGCCAGGGATGTGCATAGCCTTGCTCTCGGGCAGAGTGCACTGGAACGTGGGATATGGCAGATATAGTTCCGTTAAAATTTAACGTATCATTTGCTTTCCCTTT
Organism: Tenrec ecaudatus; assembly: GCF_050624435.1. Taxonomy (NCBI): domain Eukaryota; kingdom Metazoa; phylum Chordata; class Mammalia; order Afrosoricida; family Tenrecidae; genus Tenrec; species Tenrec ecaudatus. Next base: position 23,302,808 of record NC_134539.1, on the reverse strand, counting down.
TGACTCATTTTAAATTTGTTCTAGCTTCTATTACCTTCTGTTTTCTCTTAGATTGAAATTTTCTTTATTTTATTTTGCTGTTATTTTGGGTGGGGGAGTTGTTTAGTTTTCTTTATATGAAACGCAGGTTAGGTGTATCTGTAGAGACAGTAGCTGGATTAATCATTCTGTAGCATTCTAGCAGAGTAACGGGAAACTGATAATAATGGTACGAGAACAAAGAAAATGTATTTAAACCATGGAATTGTATGGTACATTAAATATATCACTAAAACGGTTTAAATAAAAGAATATAGTTAACAAAAATACCTATGTAAAGGAAAACAAAGGCACGCATATTTTAAAGCAAAACCTATTCTCACTGCCATCGAGTTACTCCGGACTCATTAGTGACCCTATCCGGCAGAACTTCCTGGTGGGTTAGGGACAGGAGCTCTTTATGAGAGTGGAAAATCTCCTCTTTCTCCTGAGGGACTGCTGGAGGTTTTGAACTGCTAACCTCGTGATTGTCAGCCCAACACATAACCCAAACCACCACCGCAGCTCTAGCAGATATTACTTATTTTTCCAGTTTCCTCTTAATAAACGGTCATATGTCTGTGATTTATTCATCTTATCATTTCTAAATGGTATACTTTAACACACTAATTTGGAGAGATTTAATCCCTGAAACAAAATCTTCTAACTCATTCTTTTTTCTGTTCCAACACTGAATTTTTAATTTTAACAAATCCAACCCAATTTTGATTTTATATATAACTATAGTGTTCCTCCACATTGGCAATCTTTCTCTGAAGTGTCTTGTCAATCACACATGCAATATTCAACAGTCACACCAATCTGAGAATAATGATAATTCATTGATTATGTGTTTGTTTTGGAAAAGAACTCTGCTTAGTTATACAAAAATTCATACTGAGATGCCTACACCCTCTAAATCTCTGACTAAATACTTCAGACACTCTTTAATAAGAACATTGCAAATATGAATCGTTTCTAATTGGTTGCCTCTGTAGGACGCCTAAATCTCTACATGCGATTGACATACTGTTCTGCCTCTTGCTACTCAGAAGGCTGAAAGAGCAGCTGTCGCGTTGACACCAGCAATCAGATCAGGAGAGCAATCAGACCAGGCATGCCCAGATCCCTTATCAGCCTCAACCTCAATCCTGCTGTCCCACTGTGAAGGGCTGTTAGAGGCGGGTCCAGGAAGGGCCCCAGCTGTAAATTCTCTACTAGCTGTCATCAGAGACCGGCCACCATGGAGTCAGTCTCCTGGGAAGCAGCAGTCCACAGCTCTGATCACTGGATAGGAAGTCAAGCAGTGTGTTGCTTGTGGTTTTTCAGCTTTGTTTTTTAACATCTTTGCGAATCTTCCCTCCTTCCCTTCCTCTTCTCTTTATTCCCCAATGTATCTTATTTATACATTTTTAAAGCTTCACAGGCAGTCTTTGCAGATTTTATCATGGACTGAAACTCAGCAGAGTTAAAATCGTTCGACTCTTTATGCACAATGGGGGAACAAGACTGTGAAAATTAATGCATTCATTCCAGATTGTATTTAGCTAACATCTTTCTTCACTTGAGCCTAACCGCTCGAGGGATTGTGAAATTATTGCATCAGCTTGACTGTGATGCTTTGCTCTTTTCTTTCTTTCTTTCCTTTTTTTTTAAGTAAATCTTTCGGCTCTGGTTTCACCCTACCTTAAAACGCTATTATAGTTTTCTAGTGGCTCCATAGTCAAAGGAACTGTGTAGTCCCGTTTAATCTCCTGACTCTTCAGAGATCTGCATACCCTACCCATCTCCATTACCTCAGGAATTATGATTGGATTTAGCCTTCTGCTCATTGAATTAGTGTCAGCTATCATTCTTGGTGTACATTTGTTAAATTCAATCTCTCCTATAGGGGAATGCCAGCCAGAGAAACGTTAAGTGTATTAAACAGTCGGCCTGGGAAGACTGCAGAATGTGGACTTGGAATCGCTGTGCAGATAAAGTGAACTAAGTTCATGTTGCTGCTTCGTTTTCTTTCAGGAGGATACAATCGCAGCAGGAAGCGTGAGCTTTATAGTCAGCTTTTCAGAGTGTAAGGAATACAAAGTGACTTGCTACACTCTTTTCCTTAAAGCCCAAGAGGTGGGTTTTGGTGAGATTTGTCTCTTTTTTTTTCTTTCTTTCTTTTTTAAATCAGTATTAGAGCTACTGGAGAAGCAACCATATGGAAAGACCCAAAAAAATGCAAGTCTCCTGTAAATCCTCAGGAAAACAATTACAACCCAAACAGTAGCACACCAGCACATTAGCCCTCCAGCAAAGCAAGCATCTTTGATTGCTGGATCTCCTCTCCTGCCTACCCACATGACTCACACTGCAAGACTCCCTTAAACGTCAAAGACACACAAGAGGAGTTACAGGGTCGTGTCACTGTGCTTTTATATAACACCCCGCGTCTGCTCCTGGAGTGTCCTAAAAATAAATATATAAAGGAAATAAATAAACCTCGGGAAAATATGGCAAAATCACCACCAAACCACCACTGACTCATCATGGCTCAAAAAATTAGACCCCAGAAGCAAGACATCATGTTATTGAAACCAGACAGGAAAAAAAGAGAAATAAGGTCTAGGGATAAAAATGTAAATCTACATGCCCGTTGAAAACTATTGCTCCTAACAGAAAGCGGCCAACTTAACAAGACTCCAGAACCAAATCATCCGTGAGGCCCACAGATGGGAAGAAATAGGAAAGCAAACCTGAACAGAGAGACGCTCTCCTACAACCTATTCCCTAAGAGGATTCCGGGGGCCCGGAACATAAATTAAACAATAGGCCTAAATGAAATTTAATGTAAGCTGCCTTTCATTTCATTTCCCTTTAAGCTTGGTTTTCTACAGAATTGGTTCCTCAGGGTGAAACTCTATGTGTTTTCGCTTCAAGGAGAGAAGGAGTTTTTGGCATCCTAATATAATGTTTCTCTAACATGTTTCTCTCCAGAATTCATTAATACTGCAAAACAGCTTGAACCTAACAAAACAAAACCTAGTAAGACTACTAGGTGTTGGGGTCACACTGCTAGAGACGTGCAAAATCACCTTGCCCACATGTGACAGGAAACAAGAGGCTGAGGCACAAGGAAATGGGAAGGAAGACACATTTGAGATTTTGTGAGGCGGTAGGAAAGGGTAGGGGCAGAGGTAAGGTGGCAGGACTCAGAGAGGAAGAAAGGGGAGGCGCAGCGGTAGAATCCCTGCCTTCCATTTGAGAGAATAGCATCACAGAATCACAAAAGTCACCGGAGGAGAACAAACTGACAGAAAGGGGTGGTCCTCATACCACTATGGCAAGAAAACAATTTATGCGTGATTTCTATGAAAGGAAGGAAGGCTTAGGAAATAAAACACTAGAACTTTCCACGTATTTTCTTCTCCAACCTTGATGCTAAAAGAACATGTGTATTAAAAAACTGTAAATGTCTATGTAAGAACAGGAAGAAGATCTTGTGTTTCTTATTGAATGAGCCAAAATGTCCCTTTTTAACAAATAAAAAATATTTACTAAACAATAAATTGCACATTTTATTTTTTCAAATTTTAAAAATTGTCAGAAGAGAATGTCATTGTCATAAACCTCTGGTAGGAATATAAATTAGCATGGTTCCATTGAAAAATAGTTTTTCAACAAAGATGGGGACACTTGAAACATGTAAGATGCTTTAACCCAGTAACGTTCATGTGGGAATTTATCCTAAAGAAAAAATTTTGAAAAAATGGAGGAAGCTTTATCCAAAAACATGTTTATTACAGCCTATATCAGGAAAAAATTGAGTCATAAAATAGACGAACCTTTGAACAATCCTATGTTTAAATATATTTTACAGTGGACATTTATTCTGCAGTGAAAATATTCATATGCCATAAGACACAACATCGTTCACTGAACGATAAACCTACAAGGGACAACACTAGAGAAATAGTGTGGGAACAATACCCAATCTGATCCCAGTGCACTAAGGCAAAGCACTAAAGGCGTGCAAAAGATCAGCAAGGGGAACAGAGCAACGAGGTCCCCAGGGAACACCAAAAATAGACTTTGGGGACAGGGCTTGGCACCCCATCAGACTCCACCAGAGAATACTCCGAAAGGCCAACAAACAATCCTTGAACTATAAACAGGCTTTTCTTTTCTTCTTTTTTTAAATTTTGTCATTGGTTTTGTTGTTATTGTTGTTTTGTTTTGTGCATGTTATTATTTCCGAAGGTCTGTCTAAATAAGATAGGTTGGATGAACAATCATGAGGAGAAAACAGTGGGACCAACAGTTCTGGGGGAACATGGGAGAGAGTGGTGGGGGCAGGAAGTGGTGTTAACAAACTCAGGGACAAGGGAACAACAAGTGATCCAAAATCTGTGGTGAGGAGGGTGTAGGGGGCCTGGTAGGGTGTGATCAAGGGTAATGTAACCAAGAGGAATTACTGAAACCCAAATGAAGGTTGAGCATGATAGTGGGACAAGAGGAAAGTCAAAGGAAATAGAAGAAAGAGCTAGGAGGCAAAGGGCATTTCTAGAGGTCTAAATAAATCTATATACATATGTAAATATACTTATATATGAGGATGGGGAAATAGATCTATGTGCATATATTTATTGGTTTAGTATTAAGGTAGAAGATGGACATTAAGCCTCCACTCAAGCACTCCCTCAATGCAAGAATATTTTATTCTATTAAACTGTCATTCCATGATGCTCACCTTCCCAACACAATTGCTAAAGACAAAGCGGATGCATAAGTAAATGTGGTGAAGAAAGCTGATGGTGCCTGGCTATCAAAAGATATAGCATCTGGGGTCTTAAAGGCTTGAAGGTAAACAAGCAACAGAAGCAACAAAGCCCACATAGAAGAAGCACACCATCCTATGTGATCACAGGTGCCAAAGGGATGAGGTATCAAGCATCAAAGAAAAAAATTCATATCATTGTGTGCTCACCTCTCAGATATGATAGCTGAAGATAAATGGGTGCATAAGCAAATTGTTGAAGAAAGCTCATGGTGCCCGACTATCAAAAGATACACCATCCGGGAGTTTAAAGGCTTGAAGGTAAATAAGCAACAGAAGCAACAAAGCCCACATAGAAAAAGCACACCAGCCTGTGTGATTACGAGGTATCGAAGGGATGAGGTATCACGCATCAAAGAACAAAAAGTCATATCATTGTGAATGAGAGGGAATACAGTTTGGGGACCCAAGACCCATCTGTAGGCAACTGGACATCCCCTTACAGAGGGTCTCAGGGAGGAGACGAGTCAGGGTGCAGTGTAGCAAAGATGAAACATACAACTTTTCTCTAGTTCCTAAATGTTTCCTTCCCCCTACCCCCCACCAACTATCATGATCCCAAATCTTCCTTACAAATCAGGCTAGACCAGAAGATGTACACTGGTACAGATAGGAACTAGAAACACAGGGAATCCAGGATGGATGATCCCTTCAGGACTAGTGGTGAGAGTGGCGATATCGGGAGGGTGGAGGGAAGGTGGAATAGAAAGGGGGAACCAATTACAAGGATCTATGTATTATCTCTTCTCTGGGGATGGACACAGAAAAGTGAGTGAGGGGAGACATCGGACAGTGTAAGATAAGACAAAATAATAATTTATAAATTATCAAGGGTTCATGATGGAGGGGGGAGTGGGGAGGGAAGGGGGGGGAATGAGGAGCTGATGCCAGGGACTTATGTGGAAAGCAAATGTTTTGAGAATGATGAAGGTAACAAAATTCCAAATGTGCTTTATACAACTGATGTATGCATGGATTGTGATAAGAGTTGTATGATCCCCCAATAAAATCATTAAAACACACACACACAAGAAAATACTAATATAAATAGTATCCTTGACAAAAAGGTGTACAATATAATGTCATATAGAAAAGGCACAATACACATTTATAAGTGCAGTAAGATTCCAACAATATTTTAAAGCTCATCTAGTTAAAATACTATATATATATATATATATCTTTCCCTTCTGTACATATATATCCATTGAACATTTTTAATATAGATCATTCTTTCTTTTTCTGCAATTATAGTATTTTGTAATGAATATTCACTCTACAGGAAAATCACAGATCTAAGAAGTAGTGCAAGGATGAAAGCATAACTAATATGGGGAATGTGTGGTAGTTGTGAATGTGCACCGTACAAGCTCATATTTCTATACCTAAATGTTCAGAGATTACCTTGTCAGGCTGATATGTAAAATTGGGTGAAAGAAGAGATGAAGTTTTTTTTATGTGAACAATTTTCTCTGAAACAAGAAAGCACCCAGCTTCCTAGACCCAACACACTTAGCACCCCCAATCAGAAATCTTTAAAACGAATGAGAGAATGCTAAGCTAAGGCTTTTCAAAATTAACTTAAACAGAAAGAATAATTTAACTTCTTCAACTCACATGAAGACTAAACACAGACTATGGTGCAAATAGGAGCTTCTTCAGGAATGTTTGGGCCATGGTAGAGCCCCCATGAGAGGACTAGCTCTCCGATGGGCATTTTTATTTTCTCATGAAATCATTAAATTGCTTCTGTAAGACAGGCATTCTACCCCTTTAACAGATTGTGAAACTAAGACTTGGAGAGATTGATGAATTTGTCTAAGGTCACAGTCGATTCATGCTAACAGCCTGGTCCTTTTCTCTGACACTGAAGCCATATCAAAGAGGTTCTAGGAGTGGGACTTGACTGCCATCTCTGGAAGCTGAGGTGCAAAGAGATGATAACAGAATAAGGAACCCGAGCAATCCCTCACTCCGAGTTCGACAAAAGGTGTAAATATTTTTTGCACACTAATGCCAAGGTGCAAAGACCCAAGGAAGTTAAAACAGAAATAAGCAAAAGCAAGAAACTTAAATAAGCAAAAGCCATAAACCCCATTGTACATTGTTGTTGTTAAGTGCCACTGGGCCAGTTCTAACTCATAGCACATCCTATGTACAACAAAACACTGCCAGGCCCTCAGCCATGCTCATAATTGGTCTTAGGTTTCAGCCCTTTGTTGAAGCCACTGTGGCATTCCATCCCTGTAAGGGCCTCTGCTTTACCAAGCACGATGTCCTTTTCCAAGAACTGGTCTCACTTGACGACATGTCCAAAGTACATGAGATGAAGTATTGCATTTTGCCTTTACAGAGCACTCAAGCATCCTTCTTCCAAGATATATCTGCTTATTCTTTTACCAGCCCATTGGTATTTTCAATATTCTTCACCAGCACCATAATTCATATTTATCTATTCTTCTTCAGTCTTCCAATTCAGTGACCAACTTCCCACACATCTGATGCAAAGAATACCAAGGCTAGGGTCAGGTTACGCCTGAGTCTTCAAAGTAACATCCTTGCTCTTCAATATTCTAGAGAGGTCTTTTTGTTTGTTCATTTGTTTATTTATTTGTTTGTTTGTTTTAATCATTTTATTGGGGGCTCGTACAACTTATCACAATCCATACATCCATTGTGTCAAGCACATTTGTTGACTTAATCATTCTCAAAACACTTGCTCTCTACTTGAGCCCCTGGTATCAGCTCCTCATTTCCCCCCCTCCCTCCCTGCTCAGCCCTCCCTCATAACCCTGAAAATTTACAAATTATTGTTATTTTGTCATATCTTACACTGTCCAACATCTCCCCTCACCCACTTTTCTGCTGTCCTTCCCCCAGAGAGGAGGTTATATGTAGATCCTTGTGATCAGTTCCCCCTTTCGAACTCACCCTTCCTCCACCCTCCCAGTATTGCTACTCTCACCACCTGTTCTGAAGGGATCATCCGTCCTGGATTCCCTGTGTTTCCAGTTCCTACCTATACCAGTGTATATTCTCTGGTCTAGACAGATTTGTAAGGTAGAATTGGGATCATGATAGTGGGGGTGCGGGGGGGTGGATAAGGGGAATAAGCATTTAGGAACTAGAGGAAAGTTGTGTTTCATCATTGCTACACTGCACCCTGACTGGCTATCTCCTCCCCGAGACCCTTCTGTAAGGGAATGTCCAGTTGCCTACAGATGGGTCTTGGGTTCCCAATCTGTACTCCCTCTCTTAACAATGATATGATTTTTTTGTTCTTTGAAGCCTAATGCCTCATCTCTTTGACACCTTGTGATCATACAGGCTGGTGTGCTTCTTCTATGTGGACTTTGTTGCTTCTGAGCTACATGGCTGCTTGTTTACCTTCAAACCTTTAAGACCCTAAATGTTATATCTTTTGATAGCCAGGCTCCATTAGCTTTCTTCACCACATTTGCTTATGCACCTATTTGTCTTCATCGATTGTGCCGGGAAGGTGAGCATCATGGAATGCCAGTTTAATAGAAAAAAGTATTCTTGCATTGAGGAAGTACTTGGGTGGAGGCCCAACGTCCATCTGCTATCTTAATACTAAACCTATAAATATATGCACATAGATCTATTTTCCCATCCTCATATATATACATCTTTACATATGTACATGTTTTTATTCAGACCCCTGGAAATGCCCTTTGCCTCCTAGCTCTTTCCTCTATTTCCTTTGACTTTCCTCTTGTCCTACTATCATGCTCAACCTTCATTTGGGTTTCAGTAATTCCTCTTGGTTACATTACCCTTGATCACGCCCTACCAGGTCTCTTACACCCTCCTCACCACCGATTTTGAATCAGTTGTTGTTCCCTTTTCCCTGGGTTTGTTAACAACACTTCCTCCACCCCCCACACTCTCTCCCATGTCCCCCCAGAACTGTTGGTCCCATCATTTTCTCCTCCAGATTGTTCATCCAGCCTGTCTTATTTAAACAGACCTGCGGAGATAATAACATGCACAAAAACAAGACAGAGTAAAACCAAGCGACAAAAGAAAACAAAACAACAAAACCAATGACAAAAGAAAAAAGAAAGAAAAGCCTGTAGATAGTCCAAGGACTGTTTGTTGGCCTTTAGGAGTGTTTTACAGTTGAGTCTGTTGGGGTGCCAAACCCTGACCCCAAAGTCTATTTTTTATATTCCCTGGGGACCTCGTTACTCTGTCCCCCTTTCTGTTATGTTGCACGCCCTTAGTGTTTTGCCTCAGGATGGTGGGTCAGATCAGGCACAATTCCCACGCTGTGTCTCCAGTATTGTTCCCTGTAGGGCTATGGGTCAATGAGGGAAGTCATGTGTCATAGTGGGGACCGCCATATTGTCTTCTCTGTGGATTGGCTGCTCTGAGCAGGGATATTGTCCTCAAGGTTTGGTGGGCCAGGATGTGCCTCCACTCTCTCTTCCTCCCACTTCATTTGCTCCCATGTGCTTTGATCAGACATGTCCCTCTCCCTGAGCTGCAGCTTCAGTGCTGTCCTCTGAAATAAATCCTTCTGTGGGGTGGGGCAGGTGTCCACATAGTTTGGATTGGGGCCGGCTCCTAAGACCTTCTAGAGAGGTCTTGTGTGACAGATTTACCTAATACAACTGGTCTTTTGATCTCATGGCTACTTTTTCCATGGACATTCATTGTGGATCCAAGTAAGGTAAAATTCTGGACTATTTCCATCTTTGTTTATTTTTTTTTCATTTATCATGATGTAACTGATCCAATTGTGAAGAATTTGGTTTTCTAAACATTGAGTTGTAATCCACACTGAAGACTATAATCCTCAATCTTCATCAGCAAGTGCTTTTAGTCCTCCTCACAAGCACAGGAGCTGACAACCAGAAGGCGCCCACTCTCTGTTCAATTCAGAACTTGCTTCAAAGCAGAAAAAAGGCAATGGCACCCTAAAAAACTGAAATAATCTTTCTTACTCATGTTACTTCCCTGTGCTAGACATCTGCTCACACTGGAAATGAAGAGTTAGGGAAACCTTCCATCTCTGTTCCCTCGACGCTCCCTAAGGACTAAAAGAATTGGTAGGAAGCACGCTTATCAAGAAGTCACGTGTATAGGGTTGCATTCTATTGTGCAGTATTTCCAATCTTCTAATAGGAAATACATATACATGTATACATTAAAAATTTGAATCGTATAATTTTGGTGATTCCACCTATGAATGACATGTTCTCATATTTGCATTTAAAACTAGTATTGTGTCATGTAAACAAAAACAATAAAATGTGTGCAAATAATATAATTTAAATTGTTTCTTTACATAGAATAACATGAAACATCATGGCAAGTCAAAAGAAAAAGCACAGAATAATGGGGGAGGTTCTCAACCTTCGTGTAATTAATAGCACTTCCCCCCTGCTTTTGAACAAGTGATCCTGGTTTTTTGGCAGTCGGCTTCACGTAGTCACCCCTGTCCTATACCGATGCAGCATTATTTTGCGTTTGCAGGAATAAGTCAAATATGCATAGCGTCATTATGGGTTAGCATCTCCTCAATGGCAGTGGGTTTGGTTGGATGGAAGGAGAGAACCTCATTGGTGCAAGGTGTGGATGCACATATTAGACGTACATCAGTTCTGAGCAAACTCTTCCAGTCTCGGTGTTCTGTGCGTTAGCAGTAAAACACATGGATTCACAGTAGCAAGCATTGACTCTATTGTTTTCTCAACTATGCTTGCAAAGAGCTACAAAATACAAATAGCCTTTGAGACTCTGGATGCGAAGGACAAGTACTTTGTTACGACCAGGAGCATTTAAAATTCATACCAAGCCCTACAATTTACAAGCCGCCCTTGCAGTCTAATGTCTTTTCTAAAGTTAATTAATGGGCCTGCTATTCCTCTTCCATCATATCGGCCATTGGTGAAGATGTTAAATAGATTGGTTCTTGGACTGACCCCTTAAAGAGGAGCAGCGGTGATGTCAACTCAAGCTAATGCAGCTTACAAGTCCATCTTAAGGACAACTCTAATCATCTGCGCAATTACCTAACAGGAGTATCTCTCCATTTTTTGAGCAGTTGTGTCATGCAAAAAGGAAAAGTCTTACTAAGTCAAGATAAATTACAACTGATGTCTTCCCACAGTTACCATTCCTCCTCTTTCCCCACCCCCACAATGTCGATTAAGCCCACCTGCCTTGTCTCAGAATGAAATTAAATCCATGTGCCTTAGCTCAAGAAGAAAATAAATGAATCGCACTGGTCTGACTTGTTTCAGTGTTGATTACCATTTGTAAAATTAAGCTGAAGCAAAGAGACATTTATCTTTGCAGAAGAGAGAGTACTGGGAGGAGAAGAGGAGGCACGCCACCTGCTTCCTTCCAGACCTGGGATACAGTCTCCATTTTCCTCTTTATGTTTTCTGGATAGCTTCCGTCCAAGCCCCTTCTCTTACCCTGCATACAGGTGGCCTCACTCATGGAGAGGTTGAATGTTTGCACTGGCAACTGGGATAAAGAAACTCCATTTCCTAGGTAATTTGAAATACCATTATCTTGTATTCATATAAGAAAATACACATTCTCTGGCATGGTCAGCATCCATTTAAAGAATCAGGCACCTAGAACAATGCAAATAATAACATATTCAGTTTATCTTGGAACCCTTGGGCATCTTTTTTTATGGAAAAACAATATTTTCCAGGCAAACTAATATTTTGTAAATAAACTCTTGTGAGATGGATAGCACTGGGCAAAGGTCTCTAGGATAAAATATAAGTACAAATTATTTATGAGAGGCACTGAATTAATCATTTTGAAAGGTTAAAACAGGACAGCCAAGCTGCTGACAAAATACTAATTTTTGAAAGCTATCATTAGGCTAATTTGTTAAGATTTTGAAGCAGGTTCTTTCTACTAGATTACTTTTAATACCCAGTATACCTCGGCAATCTCACTGCACATTTAAATGGAGATTTTTTACCTCCATCAATATTTTGAAGAACAACCTCCCCTGCATATGCTTCTGTAAGTACAGTTGCTAATTTTGTAGAAATAATGTCCAGTTTTTTTTCTCCCAAATCTTACCAAGCCCCCCGAATACCAACTTACCCTCCAAGCATTTTACTTCAAAAAGTTATTATATGCAGTGGGAAAATATTTAGATAAATAATGCAGGAAGCTTTTTATAATTATAAAATTGATAGATAAGAGCTTCATGCATCCACTGCTTATTAAATTCTTTTTAATTTTTTTCTTTTTCATACATCAGTTCAAGATGATCTTGGAGCATAAGCTAACAATACCTAGTCATTCTAAACCTGACAGATGAACTCCTGGACAAAAATTTAATAAAAGTCTTGCTTTCTGTCTATCAAAGCTTTTCACTATAAACACTGAGATACTATCCTGCCTTTAACTGTTATGAATAAGCTGAAAAAAATGTCAGATTTTTAAAGTCTCCACATATTCCCATAAGATCAAATTGAATTTACCAACATTGCAATACATAAATGCCACTTTCCCTTGCACACCAAAATTCCTGAACTTTGTCTTTAGGCAGGTCATCATTAACAGAGCAATATTTAGGGCAGCACGTCTCACTACTTAACACTGAATCTCTTCTTCTGTCAGCCGTGGTACGCTAACATGCTGGTGGGTTTGCCTCTCGAATGTCAGAGAAGTCTCTTTATGTCCTCATCTTCTAAACATGGTCATGGGCTCCGTTCTATGCAGGGTCATAAAAAAAAAACACCTTAGGGATCTTAAAACCTCAGCTTGGATATACAAGCCTCTTCTGATAAACTAGAATTCAGGATACCAAAAAAAAAAAAAAACCCACAAAATTACTCATTCATATCACTTTCTTTGCAAAACAAAAAGCATCATCAAGTTCTTTTAATTCTTAAAAAACTAAGTGTCTTGGATTATAGAGAGGTAAGATGGTTATACTAAACACACTTCTTGGGGGATTCTATGGTTAACACACTTTAAATGCATCAAATTCTAATGCATTTGTTTTTCTCTTGCTTTCCCCCACCTAGAGCTCTCCATTTCTTCTGCATGAATTCTTTTGACTGTTAATCTAATAAATGCAAACCAAACTCACTGCCTCCAGCTGATTCCAACGCACAGTGGCCCTATAGGACAGGGTACAAGCGCCCCTGAGAGCTTCTGAAACTGGTACTTTTCACCAGTGGAAAACCCGTCTTTCTCCTGCGGAGGACCTGGTGGTTTCAAACAGCTGACCTTGCAGTTAGCAGTCCAACTCATGACCATTGAACCACGAGGGCCCTGCTTTAGAAAAACAGATAAGTAAAATATTATACTTTTTAAAATCTTTTAAAAACACGAAAGCTAGTGGGAAAATGTGGTTGAGATGTGTACTGTCCAATGAAACACTGCGCACTCGTGGAAATGTGCCCTCTAAAGGCTGTCCGTTTTCAGCAGCAAGGGGCCATTATTCATAGGCAGCTGCTAAACACAATTGAAATGTGCCTATTGCAACTCAGGAATGGAATTTCTAATATTCTCCCCTTTTAATTAATTGAAATTTAAATAGCCACATGTGGTTACTGTGTACTGTACCAGAGAGCGCCAAGCCTGACAAATCCACCTTCTTTACTGGGATTCTTCTGCACCATCCCTCCTAAGGTTCATTCTCCAAATGATCACTCATAACTATTATGAATTATATTATTAATATCATTAAATAATTATAAAAATCAAATCCCTCTGATCTGATTAAATTAAACTATAACATGTGTGTATTTTTCATTAGAAAAAATGGAATTAATAATATTTATTGAACGTTTTCCATTTGCTCAAATTTAATGCGGTGGTACAAGAGAAAGGAGCATGTGCCTATTTCCTACCACAAAGCATAAGAGAAGCACAATCAACATTAACTCTGAACAAGACACAGCGAAGTGTGATTACCAACTTATGGTTGTGAGTGCAACAGGCTTAGGCGACAAAGATTAGGAAGACGTCTTTCACTCATTGCACCCAATATGGCTCCTAAAGGGGATAATAAGACTTAAATCACACCATGTGGAAAATTAGTCATCTATTCTCTGAAGAGTGTCTGATTTTCATTAAAAAATAATGAAACGGCCATTTTAAAGGCAGTATATTATCAAGAAAAGTTTCACCAATAAGCAGGTGGTTAATTAATGGAAAATCATTAACTTCTGTATCCAGCACTTCAGATGTTTTATTGATTGAATGATGATGACAATATCATCTTTTAATTTAACTTCACATATTATCTTGAGGGAGGAAACATCTGAAATAGTTTTGGAATTAAATGTGTAATACTAGATCAGTGCACTGTGTGAGGAATTAAGACCCTAAATTAAAAAATAGACATCAAGCTACAACACAAAAACACTTGGAGGTGGGCTAGATTTTCCGAATTCTCCAGGACAAGAAATGTAATTGCAAAAATACATGTATATATATTTTAAGATGCCTTAGACAAGAAAGCGCAAACACTTTGCACAATCTAGGAAACACAAGTAAAAATGTTTCACAGCCATTTCTTCTAAGCAATAAAAAGGCAGTCCAGGTATGAACAAGGAGCTGGCAGCTTGTCTGTACGAGCTACTCATGGAAGCAGGCAACCTTCAGAAAGAAGATACAAGCTGTCAGGTGCAACCAGCTGTAATTGGAACATATATTGACTTGGGTCAGTTTAGCAAAGAGAATATCAACTTACAAGTGCTATGATGGAGATGTGATAACTGAAGATCAGTGTTAAGATGTCTGCCACTTTCAGAAGACTTGTCTTCAAAAGTTAATAGGAATTGTAAATTGCTGCAACAATTTCATGTCAACATGAGCTATCTCTTCAGTGTTAAAAATAAATTTATTATAAATTAAGTTGTTTAAGCAGAATATTCTTTTTGTCAGTTAATGCAATTAAAATCGAATAATTGCAAACATATAACTAAGTAGAGCCTAAAATAACCAATTTTCTAAGAAAAAAGCTAAAAGTTAAGAAATTATCCATCCTCAATTACATCTTGCTATTGAATTTATTTTTATGATGGCATATTTTCAACAAATAGAAGCTTTAAAATTGGGTGTTATTATAGAATTATTGATAGATCCTTATCTCCGGACATAATAAAAAATGTGCCCATCATGTATATTATGTATTGTTTGGGTTAAAATATATCACAGTAACTCATGAATAGCTGAATTGGTTTGCTTTCTCCTACAGTAAATAATTTCATAAAGAAGATGTATTTCATAAGTAGATAGAAACATAAATAATGAATATATGAGAAGCATGAAATTGATAACCTTTCTAGCTAGTGTTGTTGTTGTTGTTACCGTCATTCAAGTTGAAACATCAAGAGAAAGCAGAACAGCAATCAAGTTCTTCAACAAAAACAGCAACCCCCCCAAACAACAACTGAATTATTTTCACCAAAATAGCAAGCCATGATCATCATAACCTGACATCCAATGTTCACAATAACTTTAAAATGGGATCAGGCTCATTTTGCTAACAGATAGATAGATAGATAGACACATAGGTACATAGATAGATAGAAAATTAAATAGTTCCTAGACCACCAACTTTTGCTAATTTATTTGAAGGAAACCTAGCTTAAAAATTCTTAGTACTCTTGAGTCTTTCTGGATCCCAAACGCTATTGCAAACTCATGACAGGCAATATGGTAAATTCAAAGACCACCTGCTTTTAGGGGAAGACACACTCAAATTCAAATTCCAGATCTGTTGTTTATATTCAACAGATGAAATTTCCCCTCTCCTGACTTCCCCCACTCTCACCTACACCTACCACACTGTCCTACCACCAGAAGAAAAAAAAAAGGTTGAGTTTTATTACTTAGACACACACTTTGCTCACCAAAATCTTGTTCAGAGTGTGACTGATCTGTGTCCTAGTTTAGAAAAACAGACCTTGGGGAGTCGGTTTTGTGGACTTAAGTGACAGGCCAACATTGTAAAAGAAAGTCTGATGACCTGATCACATAAGAGCTCAAGTCTAGGATTGTGACCACCTCTTTTCCCAGAATCTACTTCCTAGTTCAGGAGGTAGCATTGTATAGACCAGAATAAATGAGAAAACACAGTTCCAGCCTGCTAAATTGGTATATTGTCTTCACAAGGATTTTATGAAACAGTTTCAATAAAATATGTGCAGTTACACCTTTGAAATTATTTCTCAGTAGAAATACTAAGAATATTCACTTAAAATTTTTTTAATTTTGTAGAGAGTTTGGCTAGTAGATACGACCCTGTTTGCTATTAGAAATACCACTCATGCTAAAAGATACCTACGACTTCACTTTAGCCTCCATGTGACTAGAGACGTGGCACTTGATGACTCCAGAGGACTTCCTAATGAGCTACAACTCCCTTACCCCTGTGGGTCAGAAGTTTGGATCAGACCAAGGTTGGGAGTGACAGAAAGTAGTTAGCACCTCATGAATGCTCAATGGTTTGTGTGAAGGGAATTCAGTGTTTCAGGCCACCCTCTAAGGAACAAGCATCCACCACACAAAGTCACCACTGCTTTGGCCAGTAATTGGCAGAGATCCAGAGATTGAAAAATCCAACCAAGATCTGTGGTTTCCCCATACTATAACTAACATATCCAAGTAGAGAATGTTTTTCATTTAATGGAAAGAGACACGGGTCTTTACCGAAATGTTTATGAAAAATTAGGTCAAGAGAAAAATCAAAGAAAAATGTGAGAACCATTCAGAAGGTGGTAAGCCAAAAATGCAGTAAGATTCATCCTCAAAGTTCTACTTAATATTTATATGACGTAGGTATTTAGATCAGAAAAGGCATACACCTCTAAATATGTTTCTCCTCTGGTATGAAAGTGGGGTGAAGTGAATCATTCAACATGGATTTCCTTTCTAAATATATTCTTTGTAACTCCCACCAAAGGACTGGGTGGAACTCCACAGAAAGGATGGTGGGACACTAGTGAGGGGACTGATGAGTTTTGTCAACAGGTTTATGACGAGCCTTCTCAGGAATGGGTATCTCACTACCATCAACAAAGGGAGGCCAAGAGTGGAGCGTGTCCTCTGGGCCTCAAGAGACCTGGACTCTGGTCCTCCAGGCATTTATCAGTTGCACTAAAAGCTTAGTAGCACTTCCCTGAGCAGGTAAAGGCTCAGGGCCCTAAAACTGAGAGGCTGAGTACAAAAGAGGGGTTTGCCTGCAGGCACTTCTAAAAGAGAACCCCCTGGCCTGAGGGATGGTGTCCTGTTCATTCCTGACCTTGAACTGTAACCTGTTGACTTCCCTAATAAACCCTGTCATTGAGTACTGTCTGCGAGCTCTGGTGCTCATGGCAGTAAGTTATCACACCCAGTACAGAAGAGCAAGCCCTGGGAGAGTTAGTGTCAGAACTGGGTAAAGAAGAAAAGAGGGTGGAGCCACGTCTGACCTCTGCCTCATAGGAACTGGCCTTCAGCTGTGGTTGAGTTCCATTCTCCTTTCCCCTTGGGGAGCTAGAGGACAGACACCGCCCTTGTGCAGTTCTTACAGAAGGAAATAATACTTAATACTGCTACCAGAGATAGCAAGATTAGGCCCAAAGAAGATAAATGCCTTGAAGTGAAGCTCCTTTAGAAAGTTGTTCACTCAGTGGGTCTTTAGTAATTTACACAAAAAGAGAGAACATCCATTTTAACATGTGATCTACTTTGAGATTCTGCTAGATGCCTGTAACACAACATGTCATTCAAAATGACTCAACCAATAAGCAGTGGCTCTCAGAAGGGCAAGTCAAGAGTTAGGGAGGGCTTCCGAATGCACACAGTGATCCAGGGTTTTAGCTCAATGTTGCTTTTGCCCTTTTTAGTCTTCCATGTCAGTTGGTTTTACCTTGTGTAAGAGCGATAGATGGCTATGGCGATGTGCTGCTTCACGCAGGCACATCCTGAAATCTAAAGAGATACAATGTGTCCTTTTCAGGTAGAAGGTCGGGGGAAAGAGGACAACCTCCACAAGATGGACTGACACCGTGCCTGCAAAAACGAAGCCAAACATCATCCGTTGCGAGATGGCAGAGAGCAAGAGTGTTTCCTTCTGTTCTGTCCAGGAACAACTAACTGATGGTTCCTACCAGCAACAGCAAGTGCATAGATGCCATGACCAAAGGGCTGCTGCCCAAAAGTTCAATGGCACTCTTATGATGGAGGAAGAACGGGAATGAAAGCTAGGGAGATCAACAACAAGGTCCAATACAGGCAGATTTTGTTTTATTTTATAATGGTATACAATTACAAAGCCTTCTCTTCAAATGTGACAATTTGGGAGCTAGTGTTTCCCACCCACTTACCCCCCAAACATCCAGGCATAAAAATAAATAGCAGAAACATCTCTAGTTTAAAATTATATGAAACTCTGACAGTTGAGTGGGTGGGAAAGTGAGGCAAATGACAAGGGTTGTGCTCCCGTGAAAGATCATTAAAATGTAATATTTATTTTTAATTGTTTTCTAAGCTTGGGCTGCAGGCTAAGAGGGAAGAATCCAAGCTAACATATCTGAGAAAAAATTCTTTGCCCCCAGGAAGATCTCAACAATTCTCCAACCACATTTGTTTCATCTAGAGTTGATGTGGGCCCTGGTGGCCTAGTGTATTACTCATTGGGCTGCTAACGGGAAGGTCAGCAGTTCAAAACCACCAGTCTTTGAAATCCACAGTTCGATCTGGTCCAAGAAGGTCCCTCTGAGTCAGAAATTATCTAAGAGCGTAGAATGAGAGTTTATGTACGTCATCTCACGTAATTTGGACATGTAATAAAGAGGAATCAATGTTATAAAGAGGAGCCAATCCCAAGACACCATATTTAGAAAGTAAAGGGGCAGCAAAAGAAAGGACTCCTCTCAACAGATGGACTGACACAGTGGCTGCAAACAATGGGCTCAAAGAAGCAAAGATGGCGAGGCTGGCACAGGACTGAGCAGTGTGTGGGTCCGTGGTACCTCGGGTTACAGCAAGAGGCTAAACATCTGAGATAATAAGAAAGTTCCCAAAGCTGTATAATGGCCAAGACAAAATGCAAACCTTATCTATTAGGCTTATCTATTAGGCTCCCAAACCCATCCCAGGCACCTGCACCAAAGGCCATATACATGAGCTCCAGCTAGATGTCCTTGTCAACATGTACTAAGGATACCGCATCCGGAAGTAGGCACTGGGCTCAGCTCTGATGAGGGAGATGAGGCACACAGTTAAAACATATGCGTCAAGGGTTCGCTCAGTAACTGAGACAAAGTGTTCTTTCTACCATGTGCCGAGGCAGTAAGAAAGGAGGGAGAGACACCGGCAGCTACAGTCTAAAGTTTTGATGAAAGGAAAGGAAAAAGTTACTATGGATCTTGATGACAATTGGACATGTTGAGAGCTTCAGGCTTGTGAATCTGAGATTAATTAGCATACGATGTTTTCAGAAGAAAAATCTTTTTTCCTTCATAAAGCACTCTGTAAATTGTGGCATGGTGTCAAACTCACAAATGTGAAAGACAGCTACTGTAGAGAGTGTGTTCTCTGTGGGCTCTTTCCATGGTCCTTTCAGCTGGTAGCGCTGAATGCCCTTTGTAGCTGAGGAAAACGAGGCTCAGGCAGGCCGTGTGATTTCCTATGGTCACAGAGACAGAACTCAGACCCTATCTGACTCTAACGCCTGTGATCCTCCCATTAAAGTGTGATTTCACTCATTTTTTATGTCATTTTCCTCCAAATGGATGCTTAGTCGTAGGCAGAATGGACAACATCAAATATTAAAGTCTTTTACCTGAGTTGATTTGTACAGTAAGGAGATAGATACTTTGAAGGGATATATTCCATACATTTTATATTTAGAGAACAGAAATATTAATTTTGTAAATCACAGCTAGTCAATATAAACCAAACATTTCGAGGTGATAGAAATTCAAAAAAATCATAAAATGATACAATAATCTTCCATAGGAATCCCAGAAGAGCTTCTGGAGCAAAGAAGAAAGCATATCATATGTCTGCTTAGGACTTGATCCACGTCGGCTCAACAGGTGACACGTCCATATGAACAGGCTGCTCTGTGAAAATGTAAATGAAGACATGCGGAAAATCACACTAGGATTTCAGAGGTGTCTTGATGTGTCTTAAGAGATAGAAGAACAAGAAGGCGAATGGTCAAAGAAATGAAGTGTATCAGATGTCTTAAATCACCCAGCCTATCCTATCAGGGCTTGTCAATAGGCAGAAAGTAAGGGTTTGGGTGTCTGAGCACCAGACCTCTCGTCATTGAGATGTAGTGATACCATATATCGCCTCTCATATAAGAGTTTGCACGTATCCTATGCATGTGTCTTAAAATGATCATGGGCCTACAAATACTAATAAAACCAAGATGACGGCATTACTAGTGCACCTCTTCCAAACAGAATTTGGTTAGTTATATTGTCAGAGCTGATAGTCCCTGCCCCCACCTCCCCTCCCTCCAGCCCCCATGAATGCCAACTGCTAAACAATTTGTACCTATTTGCAGATGAGCAGGGAGTTGAAAGCAAGAACTATAAAGAAGAAAGATTTTCCCTGATATCAGCATTTCAAGCATAACTAAAATGAAAAGTCCCATTAAAAAGTATTATTTTAAATGAATTTATCATTTCTATTACTCAAATTTGGGGCTCCTTTGGAAAAAAGTCAGAAAATACATTGAGATAACCACTCTATGCTATACTTATATAAATAATAGTTTATTATGCTTCCAAATACCTCTTACGTATATATTTTAACAATTATCCACATGTATTATCTACATATCACATTAATTTTAATAAAAATTGGATATTGCTATCTAAACACCCATAAAAGGCTTTTAAGTCTAGCACTATATTATGACCGCACTTTGGTGTCAATAATTAGAAATCACTATAAAAATTATCATGACTGACAAAAAAGATTTGCTTCCTTAAGTTTAAGTTTGGCACCACTGAGCAAGATGATCTCAGCCCAATTAAAAGCCAGTGTAGGTTCCATTCATCATAACTGTTTTTAAAGTAAGTTTATTGGGTATTAGGAAAATTTAAGGTGATGACAGAGCAAAAATTTAAAATGAACTTATAAAAAGAACATAAAATGCATTTACACAAAATTTCTCCATTTTCAATCACTAATTTGAGTAATATATTTTCAAATGTGATGAACTGGATTTTTCCAGTAACATTGTAATTTTCAAATTATTTCAAAAGCATTGACTATTTTTCTCTTAATATGAAAAATAAAATGCTATCTCAGCACTGTGATAAATGCTGATGACTTCCTATTCTCTTGATTTTTATGTGCTTATTTCCTATCAAGGGTTCAGATAACATAGGGGTTCAGCCCTGGGTTGCTAATTGGCAAGTTCAAACCCACCAGCTGCTCCGTGGGAGGCAATAAGTGACAGTTTGCATCTGTAAAGATGACAGCCTAAGAAAAAGGAGTTGGGCAGTTCTCCTTGGTCCTTTAGGAGCACCACGAATTAGATTCAGCTTGACAACAATAGATAGGAGGAAGGGGAGTACTTTCTATCTAAGCATTTTCAGTTATTTATCAATGGCCACTCTGAAATTTTAATAAAAGTCAAATAATCACACTAGATTTAAAGTACTGAATGGCATTTCTTTTCTTCCAATATTTTGTTTCAGCTCCATTTATAAAAAGCCTTTAAAGTATGCCTGGTATGATGATTTCTGATCGGTGTGTCTCCAACTGGGTAACATAAATCTGGAATTGGCCAGCACTCTGCCCATGTACACAAAGCAATGACATAAATTCATTTCATCTTTCTTAAGTGTCTACTTTACTCAAATATTTCTTTTTTGTGTGCAGTTAAGAATTCCTTTCTTTTGTTACTAGTAAGGATTGAAACCTTTGTTTATAATGTTTAAAGTTCACTGCAAAAGAAACATGAAAACGTTTCAAGGAAATGTTATGCTAGAGGGTTGTTGTGAGCTGTTTACCCAGGATCTAAAAAGAAGAGGAAATTTTGGGTGAACAGGTTGAAAAGCAGTGTTTCACATCTGCCACAGTACATTTTGCATATAATGAAAGTTCTAGGCCAAAAGAAGCCCACAGCTGTCGAGTCAATTCCAAAGCATATTGACCTTCTTGGACAGAGCTGAGCTGTCCTACAGGGTGGCCAAGGCCGTGGAAGCTTAATGGAAGCAGACTGCCATATCCATCTTTCTCTTGCCAAGAAGCTGGTGTGTTTGAACTGCTGGACTTTGGGTTAGCCACCCAGTGCTTAAGCACTGCGACACTCAAGGCAATCCTGACTCACCCTATGGAATTCCATAAGAGAAGTTCAATGAGTAATCATGTTGATGTAATTTGATTTGCCATTAGGTGTAACTCTGAAGTCTTGGAAAGTTCACTTTGGGAACATTAGCATATTAAAGAAAATGGACATGGGTGCGGGGAGGCAGAGGAAAAACATTATCTATTAAATGACTTCTTAACACTTCGCACAGACAATTGGAATTCTCTGTGGTACACTGAGTTCTCCACTGGCTGCATTAGTGACAATTGATTTCTCAATTGCCTGTGGAATAAAATCTAAATTCCTTAGCCTGCCATGCAGTTTATGCAGAATTTCAACACATCCACAATGTCCCACATCATTTTCCCATGTATTACTTTGTTTCAAGCCAACTTGAACTACTTCCAATTCTCCAGATACACTCAAACTTTTCTTATCTGTCTTCAGTGAGTCTATTTTCTCTAATTCAGTAGTTGTCAACCTGTGGGCTGCAACCCCTTTGGGGGTCAAATGAACCTTTCACAGGGGTCACCTAAGACCATTGGAAAACACATATTTCCAATGGTCTTCGGAATCAAGACATGTCTCCTTTATTCGTCTCCAGGAGGGTCCACCCACATGCAGATACACCCACACACAAGTACCTGGCATGATGACATCATCGTGCCAACCCCATCACATACACCCCATACAAATACAGGTGTATGTGACAGGGTTGGCACAATAATTTGCTTCTGCGGGCTGGTCACACATGTGCAGAGAGCAGCTATTGTGTAAAAAGCAGCTGCTGTGTTGAAAGCAGCAGTATTGGAGGTGAAACACTTCATGAATTATAATTACTGGGTAAATGTAAAATCATGTACTGTAAAATCATCAAATACTGCAACAACAAAAAATATCTGTACCATGGGAACTTAATGTGGATGCTGATCGGTCTTTTTATATTCAGCTGTGAAGACTGGCCCCTTTTGATAGTAGCAGGTATGTAAAAAAAAACACAGAGTAGTAAATCATAGGGGAACTTTAATGAACTGTATTGACTGAACTATGCCATATATCATCTTTTGTATTATTAAAGCTATTGTTATATATTAGTTTTATTAGCAAACCATCCATGACAATGGATCGTGTAGAGAACGTTAAGAAAAGAAAATATAGTGAGGATTTTTTACAGTATGGTTTTACCTCAATAATTACAGCAGGAATTGAATAACCACAGTGTGTTGTTTGTTGTGAAGTTCTATCAGCCGATTCTATGAGGCCAAACAAACTAAAATGCCATTTTGATAGCAAGCATCTGAACTTTGCGGGCAAGGATACCAACTATTTTAGAAGCAAAGCTGATGGACTCAAGAGCGCCAGACTTGACCCTGGTGGCAGGGACCACAAACAAAACGTAGAAACCATTGAAGCTTCCTATTCGGTGGCGCTCAGAATCGCCAGAGCTGTGAAACCTCACACCATTGCTGAGGATTTACTGTTGCCAGCGGCCAAAGTCATTGCTCGAGTTATGATCAGAGACGAATTTGTTAGGAAATTGAGTGCAATTTCCTTATCTAATGACACTATCTGCAGAAGAATAGATGCCATGTCCACTGATAGTCTTGATCAGGTAATCCAGGAAATTAAATCTGCTCCACATCTAATATTTAGCATCCAGTTGGATGAACCTACAGACGTTGCAAACTATTCACAGTTACTGGTTTAAGTGAGATAAGTTAATGTTGATGGCTTTAAAGATGAGTTTCTTTTTTGCAAACCTCTTGCAACGACAACTACTGCACGTGATGTATTTAACACAGTTGGTTCATTTCTGAAGGAGCTTAAGATCTCTTGGGAAAAGGTTAGTGGTGTTTGCACAGAAGGTGCTCCAGCTATGCTAAGATATCGCTTTGGATTTCAACATTTGGTACTGAATGGAGTCACCAAAAGTCATTGGAACTCACTGTCTGATTCATCGGCAAATATTACCAACGAAGACGCTGCCACAAGAGTTACAAAAGGTAATGAAAAGCGTCATAAATTCTGTCAATTTTGTAAAGGCGAGCACTTTAAACAGCCAACTTTTCGCAACTGTGCGACTAGTTGGATGCGCCAAATCATGCTCTGCTAATTCACACTGAAGTGAGATGGGTGTCAAAAGGAAAAGTATCAAAACATGTTTTTGAGCTTCATGATGAACTCAAAATATTTTTAAATCAGAAACCAAGACTGCAGTTCAAAGCACTTTTCAGCGATAAAAGTGAACTGCAGAAAATAGCTTACTTGGTTGACATCTTTGACATCGTAAATAAGTTAAATTGATCACTGCAAATGCGACATGTCTCGATTTGGAAAGATCCAATCATTCCAAATGAAACTTCAGCTTTGGCAGAACAAAAAAATTGGATGAAAATAAAATTTACATGCTGCCTAACTTATCTGCTTTCTTTGAAGAACATGACATTGAACAGACAAAAGGAGTACAATATTAATGTCTGTGAAGGACACTTGCACATGCTTGAAGATGAAATTTCATCGTACTTTCCAAATTTACCTGACACCCCATTGGCACTTGCCAAAAGCCCACTCACAGTCAAAGTTGAAGATGTTCCTGAGACAGCACAACAGGGGTTCATTAACAGCAATGCAGGGAGAAATGATTTCTCTATGATTCCAGTTAAAAAATTCCGGATCAAGTGTTTGCAGCCATATCCTGTTTTTTCTAAGTCTGTGTTGCACCTTCTTCCATTTCCAACAACATATCTTTGTCCAAAAGGGTTTTCCAGCTTGTTGGTTATCAAGTCTAAATACAGAAGTAGACTTGTTGTGGAAGATGATCTTCGTGTGCTCTTGCAAAGACTTACCAGAGAATTTCTGCTCTGGTGAGAAAGAAGCTAGCTCAACCTTGGCAATGACATTGGCTTTTTACACATACTGTCACAAAATGTAGCAATGCAGTTTACTGTTATTATATTAAGACTGTTACCCATGCTACACCATGCTTCAAGACAACATTTCATTTATTTGCCATTAGAAATAAATATTTCACGATATATAATTTCATATTGTTTTTGTGATGAATCACTATGCTTTCATAATGTTCAATTTGTAACAATGAAAAGACATCCTGCATATCAGATATTTGCATGATGATTCATAAGAGTATCAAAATTACAGTGATGCAGTAGCAACGAGAAAATGTGACGGTCGTGATCCCCACCACATGAGGGGTGGTCTGTAAGGAAGGCTGAGAACAACCGCTCTAACTTCCCCTGCTCAAACATCATCACTGGAAAGTCACAGTCCAAATTCCACCTCTTCCAGGCATGGAAGTTATGCTTTGATTCTATACAATGAGAAGTTATGAATCTTTTTCTAACCTACCTTAACAAATATATATATACACATATATACACACACACATATATATGCCTTTTTCATTGAATTTATTTTCTGCTTTCTGTAACATTCACAAACATGTTTTACTTTCCTGACTAAACCAAAGATTCTATGGGGGAAGGAAAATTAAGGCTATTGATGGCTAAATGAAAGCAGCAGTCAAGAAATCAATAGCCAGAGGATAGTCATAGATTTTAAATACAGACCTATAAAGATGTAAATATATTTATATATGACAAGGGGGAAATAGATCTATGTACATATATTTACAGGTTTAGTATTAAGGAAACAGATGGACAGTGGGCCCTTGCTCAAGTACTCCCTCAACACAAGAACACTTTGTTCTAACAATTCGGCAGTCTGAGATGCTCGCCTGCCTGGCACAATCGCTGATGACAATGGGTACACAGGCAAATGTGAAGAATGCTGATGCTGCCCAGCTACTAAAAGATATAGCACCTGAAGTCTTAAAGACCTGAAGATAAACAAGAAGCCATCTGGCAGAGAGACAACAAAACCCACATGGAAGAAGCACACCGGCCTATCCAGACTTGATCACTGAGGACAAAGTGGGTGCTTAAGCAAAAGTTGCAAACAAAGCTGATGGTGCCCGGCTATCAAATGATATAGCATCAGGGGTCTTAAAGGCTTGAAGACAATCAGGCAGCCATCTAGCTAAGAAACAACAAAGCCCACAAGGAAGAAGCACACCAGCCTACCCCGACATGAATGCTGAAGACAAAGCGGGTGCATGGGCAAGTGCAGTGAAGAAAGCTGATGGTGCCTAGTTGTCAAAATATATAGAATCTGGGGTTCCATAGGTTGGAAGATAAACAAGGGGCCATCTAACTGAAACATAACAAAGCCTACATGGAAAATGCACACCAGCCTGAGAGATGACAAGGCATCGAAGGGATCAGGTATCAGGCATCAAAGACAAAAAAAAAAATCATAGTATTGTGAATGAGGGGTAGTGCAGAGTGGGGACCCAGGGCCCATCTGGGGGAAATTGGACATCCCCTTGCAGAAGAGCTGTGGGGAGGTGATGAACCAGTCAGAGTGCAGTGTAGCAATGATGAAACATACAATTTTCCTCTGGTTCTTGAATGCTTCTTCCCCCCACTATCATGATCCCAATTCAATCTTACATAACCACTGGACAGGAAGATGTACACTGGCACGAATAGGAATTGGAAATATGGGGAATCCAGGACAGATGAGCCCCTCAGGAACAGTGGTGAGAGTGGTGATATCAGGAAGGTGGAGGGAGGGAGAGGGAGAGGGGAAATAGATGACAAGGTCTACATGTAACCTCCTCCCTGGAGGACGGACAGTGGAGAACTGGGTGAGGGAGATGTCAGATGATGTAAGACATGATAAAATAATAATTATTTATACATTATCAAGGCCTCAGTGGGAGAGGGGAGTGGGGAGGGAGGGGAAAAATTAGGAGCTGATACCAAGGGCTCAAGTAGAAAGCAGGTGTTTTGAGAATGATGATGGCAACATATGTACGAATGTGCTGGACACAAATGATGAATGTACGGACTGTGAAAATAGTTGTATGGGCCCCTAATAAAATGATTTTTTTAAGAAAAAAAGAAATCAATAGTATATTGCATTGGGAGAATCTGCTGCATAAGACTTCCTTAAAGGGATAAAGATCAAGGATGCCACTTAGAGGACCAAGGTGTACCTGACCGAAACTATAGCACTGTTTTAATTGCCTTACAGGCATGGAAAGTCTGATCAATGAATAAAGACAACTGAGTTGAGACGTTTAAATTGTGGTATTGGCAAAAGATAATGACAGTACCATAGCCAGCCAGAAAAACAAACAAATTTGTCTTGGAAGAAGTACAGCCAGAATACGTTATCCTGAGAGATCAGTCCCTGCCTGGAAAGGACACCAGGCTTGATAGAGTGAAGGGTCAACAAAAAAGAGCAAGTCCTTCAGTGAGATGGATTTACACAGTGGTTGTCTCTGTCTCAGTGGGCTCCAATCCAACGACAATTCTGATGCTGGTGCAGGACCCAGTGGAGTTCCATCCTATTATATGATGTGTCACCACAGTCAGAACCATCTTGGCAGCGTTGAGAACAAATATCTAAATTAGTGAATGGATGAATAAATTCAAACTCTTTCCCAAAAGAGCAGAAGTGTCATTCATTTTACTTGCTTTCATCCTGCCCTTCAAACATATTTGAATCAGAAATGAGCAAACCCAAACACACCCACACAGGCAAAGAACCACTGAGGTAGCCCAAAGATCAACTCCCCCACTATCTCTTTCAACACAGCTGGAAATACCCTTTAGGAAAATCTGCAAAGATTCTATCTGTTCAGGCTGCACAGGGAACTCACAGCCAAGTTCCTTTTGGATTCTGTTAACAAGCTTTCAACCATTTTCATTTAAATGAATCATCCAAAAATCTATGGCATTTAATACATCCACCTCTCTGGGATGGCAAATTCAGTGTTTCTTTATGTAATTCCATTGATGATGCCAAATAATGTCAAAAATGTACTGATTAATAGCTGTCTCTACGTTGGTGGAAATAGCCCAAACAAAAGTTGAATAAATGGTTTTTCTGCACAGATGTTTGGTCTAAGTACAGCGCCAGACTCAGTAATATTTTCAGGTCTTTCACAGGACTGCCTCCATGAATCATAGATTGTGAAATACTCTTTGACAATCATTAAGGGAGGGCATATTAGGAGCAAAATATATACTTTTAATTCTCCCAATCATACTGAAACACAAAAATATTTTTGTGGTTGTATCTGAAATGATTGGAGGCATTTAAGAAAACCACATAGAAATCCAAAATGATTCCAGGAACCCAAGTAGAAGGCGAATTTTGAGAATGATGATGGCAATGAATATATAAAGGCGCTTTACTCAATTGATGTATGTATGGATTGTGATGAGTTGTATGAGCCCCAATAAAATGATTTACATTAAAAAAATCCAAAATGAAGATCACATCACCACATTTTCTTAATACAGTGGTTGTCAACAAAAGAACCTTATTCTAGTTCAGTTGGATTTTTGAAAATTAATTAGTTGCAGAGAAATCATCAGTAATTTTGCTTTATGCAACTGTGTTTCTTCCATCCATTCAAGTAGGGATTACATAACAGGGAAAAGCAAATAAAATGAAGGTGTGTGATTTCGATAGTTTTGGAAAGTTTCTTTCAATATCATCATAAAGTCACAACATGCAACTTTTTTTTTCCTATACCCTAGTGGGAGGGACTTGTGCTTAGAGAAAGATTAAGGCAAGTCACCATAAAGTTTAACTTTAACTTCTTTATTTATAAAAATATGTTCAACCTATCTCATAGACTTTCATAAATTTTACATGTTTTACTGTGTTTTGGCCAAAAGTTTTCACTGCCAATTAGATTCCCATTCAACATTTCATATCCAAATGGTTCTTGTAGTTGGTCATTGTCCCTGTAATGTATCAGCAGCTCCACCATTTCCACTTCACCTGCCCATTTCTTTTCAGCCTTGGTTTCTGCTCTTTGATTTTGTGTAAATGATGACCAATTTCTGTCCTACAGTTGACTGCTTAAAGGAGCACATCCCTTGTGAATGTTATTTAATGGGATAATCTATTATTTGGCTGAGAGGTACCCCCGAGGCCTGACGCTAGCCCAAGGTAAAAGTGTTTCTGAAGGTGATGTTCTGGAGCATTACCTCAAAGAACTTGGAGAAGGACTAGAAAGATGGAAGGAGCACATTTGGGGCTCTCTAGGCAGATGTGTTGTCCAATTTTCAACTCGTACATTAAGTACAAATGAAATTTTATTCAAAACCTAAAAAATAAATAGATGTGAAGTGTTGCTATCTGACCGACTGTAGACCCTCAATACCAAGAGTTTGCTTTCATAGAATATCATTTTCATTTGCTTACAAAGCACTCATGTTCAGAATTTTAAAATTAATGACGACATTTGGGAAGCAGGAGGAATATTATTGTCCTTGACTGGAGTTTTGTTTGGTTTGATCCAGATACCCAAGTACTCTTGACTGAGAAGACGGACACCTTGAAAAGTTCTTGAAAGCTCTAAGAAACACTTACCCTTTCCCAAGGACACTGAGTTAACATAAAAGAACATGTCTTTGATGCTACTGAAGAAAGAGTCCACTAATTAAATAATAAAGTGGAATAATTTAATTTTTCTAAAACAGTGGTTCTCAACCTTCCTAATGCCGCAACCCTTTAATACAGTTCCTCGTGTTGTGGTGACCCCCCAACCATAAAATTATTTTTGTTGTTACTTCATAACGGTAATTTTGCTACTGTTATGAACCATCATGTGAATATCTGATATGCATGCAGGATGTATTTTCATTGTTACAAGTTGAACATAATTAAAGCATAGTGATGAATAAAAAGAACAATATGTAATTATATATTGTCATATATTTATTTCTAATTACAAGTAAATGAAATTTTGTCTTGAAGCATGGTGTAGCATGGGGAACAGTCTTCACACCGAGTACTACTAGTATGTGGGCGTGTCTGCATGTGGGTGGACCCGCCTGGAGACATTAGAGGAGCGGTGTCTCGGTTCCTAAAAACGATCACAAATATGTTTTCCCATGGTCTTAGGCAACCCCTGTGAAAGGGTCATTTGATCCCCAAAGGGGTCACGACCCACAAGTTGAGAACCGCTGTTCTAAACTAGGAGACCAAATAGTCTCTGAGGACATGTTGGTCAACTGACATACATTGTTTACAAAGAAGCTGTTGTATATCCGACTTGGTGAGCAGTAACGACAGTCTAAAGCTCCTGAGCAGCCTTCAAAGGTGCTGTTATTGGTCTGTCTTTCCCTATCCTGAGGAAAAACAAGTGATGAAAATAAAAATATATATTGAAACAATTAATCTAATCAGTCTCTATAACCCTAAGATCAAAAGAATAAGACTGCTTTGAAAACAATCACATTAGAAAACGCTAGCTCGAGTGGGAGGAAAATGTGGAATGGAACTCAACATCGTAAGAGACCAGACTTACTGGTTGGAGAGAGACAGGTGGGAGGCCCAGGACTAAGGATGGCCCTGAGTCACCCTTCCGGTCTGGAACTGAATTCACGCTTGTGTTATAACACCAACCCTTTAAGTTTCAAAGGGTAGCGTTTACCTAAGGACAAATTTCAGAGAGTTGGGAAAGGAGGAGGAATGTAAACAGGAAAGAAGGAGGAAGCGGGATAAGCACAAGGAGGGGACTGAAACGGATGCACGGAAACAAAATACATGGGAATTGTTTCATGGAAAATTGATTGTCTGCCCTGTAAACCTTCACCTAATTCACAAAAAGGGTGTTTTTAAATAAAATAAAATATTATATTGAACAACAATATGCTCATATTATATGCTCAAAATTATTCCCCACTAATTGATAAGTTACTAGCCACAAACCAAACAACCAGAAGACAATAAAATGCATGAAACAAATGTATGCCACAAATACAAAACCATGTAATTTAAAGAAAATAAATCATCCTTCCAAAACCGAATGCTGTATTAAGATTTTAAGAATGCACTATTCAAAGTTGAATTTCTATATAGCAATGTTACAGTGTCTTATTGTGGAGTAAAAGCCAGGGGTGAGAAGTTTATGGGAGGTGGCAGCAGGGGGAGGTCAAATTTTCTGATATTTAAATATCTTTTAGAGGTCTTTTTTGATAACTCGATATAATTTTTAAGTTGCCCTGATGACTTCCAGATAAATGTATAAATCAAATCTTGTGTCAGAGTTCTTCCAAATAACTCAAAAAAAACCCAAAAAAACTCCTGAGTCTGGTTGATTTAGATTTATGTAAAATTGGTCTTTGTTGGAGGTAGCTGTTGAATTGCTTATTTTCCTTAATTGAAAATTATCATTTTCAAGAACCCTTGACTCTACAGATTTTCTCTTCTCTTAGAATTTCTCAGCTACTTCATCCTTATCCAGCATTCATAATTTCACATCCTTTAAAGCTAGAAATTCCAAATGAGCAAAAATTATACTGAAATACTCCCAGTGTCAAAATATACTATCAACAACTTCAGAGAGTAACTAAATATCCAGCTATTATCAAGGAGAAGATGTTGCTGAATTTCTTTTTAAGCCAAGTTTATGAAGGTATAATTACATACAATAGTAGTCACATTTTTAAAGTGTACAGTTGAGTTAGTTTTGACATATGCATACTACCATCACAATCAAGAAACCAGAACATTTCTAACATTTCAAGAAGTTACTTTATGTCCCTTGTCAATCATCTCCTCCCTCTGCCCTAACCCTGGCCACCTCTGATTATGTTTTGCTTTAATTATGATTATAATACAAAAGGAATCATACAGAATGAAGTCTCATGCGTCTAACTCAAGTTACTTCACATAATGCTTTTGAGAATTGCTTATTTTATCTAACTTATTTGTATTAATTCCCTTTTATTGCTAAATAGTATTCTAATGTATAAGTACTCCAGAATTCATTCATTCATCTAGTATATTATACATTTTAGGCTTGTTTTCAGTTTTGAGTCATTCGGAATAATTTCCTATGGATATTTTAGTACAGCCCTTTGTGTAAACTGCTTTCCTTTCTTTCATTGAAATACCTAGAAGTGAGATTGTTACAGTACATACTGTTTTTAACTTTATAACATATTGGCATCAATTTTCCTAAAATGGCTGTGTGGTTTTAAGATTTCATTACAACTGAAATTTACAGTTGTAACATAGTCTCATTTTCGCTTGTCATCATTAGTCAATCTTTATATAATTTTAGTCATTCTCACAGGTCTACGGCGGTGTCCTAATATGATATTTTCATTTGGATAATAACTAATGACGTTGAGTGGGCTTACTTACAATGGTGTATTGTCTCTGTTGAGAAGTCTATTTAACTCTCTTGCCCATTTTTAATTGGGCAGTGTTATGTACTGAATGATTTTATATATATACTGAATTTCTAGTCCTTGGACTCTAAATAAGGAGCCCTGGTGGCATAGTGGTTGTACATTGGGCTGCTAACTACAAGCTCATCAGTTTGAAACCACCCGCCACTCTGCAGGAGACAGGATGGCCGACTCCCTTTAAATAGGTGCAGCCTCCAAGAATCTCAGGAGAAGTCCTATCCTGTCAATATGGCCACCATGAGCCGCTATCGGCTCCATGGAAGTGAATATGATTTTTGGTTTGGACCTTCAAACATAACCCTATTTGGAAATAAGGATGTTTTCTTTTGTTCTGTTAATAAGGTCACACCAGTACAGGGGGGACCTTAAACCTAAATACCTCTCGATATTTTTAAAAAGATGAAAAACAAAGACACACACAGGGGAAGGCAGATCCATATGATGTTCTTCTACAAGCCAAGAGATGACAAGGAGCATCCAGGGCTACCAAGAAAGAAGGACGGACATAACTGAGATTCTACTTTGGACTTTTTACTTCCAGAAATGTGAAAAAATACCTTTCTGTTATTCAAAGAGACCTATTTTTGGTGTTTGTGGTACCACAGTACTTTTAAACTAAGCCAGGTTTCTCTCCTGATTGTAAAAGTCCTATAGAGACTCTGGATTCAAGTCTTTTATCAAATAGGTTTACCATTAGAATGCATATTGCATTGAACATTCATCATGTGACTTTATGGGTCAAATTCCATGAGAATGATGCCATCCTGAGTGATATTCCATAAGAATTATACCACACAACCTGTAATGTCTCTGGGAAAGGAGTTACATTGTGTCAATTTACTACTCAATGTTTTAAAGACATTGAATAACTATAATTTGTGTGTTCTGAAGAAAAATGCAGTATTAAGTTTGGAGGTAGACTTATTAACAATCTTCACTCTGCAGATAACAAACTTGTTTGCTGAAAGTGAGAAGGACCAGACACACTTAGGATGAAGATCAAGGATTTCAGCCTTCAGTACGGATTACAACTCAATGTAAAGGAAACCAAAACCCTCACAAATGGACCAATAGACAAGATCGTGATAAATGATAAAAAGATTGAAGTTGTCAAGGATTTTGTCTCGCTTGAATCCACAGTCCATGCTCTTGGAAACAGCAGTGAAGAGATCAAAGGACACATTGCCTGAGGTAAATCTGCTGTACAAGGTCTCTTCAAAATTTTGTAAAGAAGGTAGTTACTCTGAGAACTAACGTGGTGCACCTAATCTAAATCACAGTGATTCCAATCATCTCGTGCATGTGAAGGTTGGACATTCAATCAGGAAACCCAAAGAAAAATTGACACATTTGAATGATGAGGTTGAAAAAGAAGATTGAAAATACCATGGACTGAAAAAAGAACAAATCGATCTGTCTTGGAAATAGTACAGTCAGTATGCTCTTTAAAGACAAGGATAGCAAGACTTCATCTCACACATCTTATCAGGAGAGACCAGTCACTGGAGGAGGACAGCATGATGGGTAAAATGGAGGGGCAGCAAAAACCAAGGGCCTTGAGGAGACAGATCAACGCAGTGGCTGCAAACATGGACTCAAACATAACAAGTAAGAAACTGGGCAGTGTGTTGTTCTGTTGGACATGGATATGCTGTGGGCTGGCACTACCTACTGGCACCTAACAACAACATAAACACAACATAATTTATGTATTCACTGTATTCTTAGCAATGTGTATTGGAAATGTCATGGAGTTCAGGATTTGGAAGGCATAGGTCAGTATACCTTTATAAGTTGTAGGATCTCTGTCAAAATATTTAACCTCTCTATGCAAAAATGCCTTCTTCTTTAAAAAAATACATGGTAATGATAATTTATCTGGGCCACAGTAATGTTTAATGGGTATAAGCCTGGAAATAAACAAAAGGATGATTAAGAAAACAAAGGCAAACAATTGGAGGATGAATAACTCTCTATTGCAAAAGGGGTGGGTACTGGCCCAGATCAGAGACAAAACGAGGAAGTTTTTAGAAACCAAGTAGAATGAGAATGCGATGTACCAAAACCATTAGCACACAGCAAAAGCAGTTATCAAATGAAGTTTGATAGCATAAATGCACACATGAAAAAGGAAGAGAGACTTAGGATTGATAGGCTGGCATAAAACCTCCAGCTATTAGAGCAAAGTCAACAGGACAGTTTTACTAATAGCAAAAAAGAATAAAAGAATAAAAATCAGGGCTGAGTACATGAAGAGAAAACAGAAAACAATGGAAAAAAATAAATGCAGCTAAAACCTGGTTCTTTGAAAGGATTGCCAGAATCGACAGACCACTGGCAAACCTAACCAAAGAAAGGAAGGAGCAAATTTCAATAACCAGGATGAAACATGAGGCATAACAATGGACCCTAATGAAATTAAAAGGATAATTATAAAGTACTACAGAGGCCTGTGCTCCAATGAATTCAACAACTTGGAATACATGGACAAAATACTTGGAAAAACAATCCCTCCCTAGACTATCCCAGATGGACGTCAAGAATCTCAAGAGACCCATACAATAGAAGAAATGGCCAAGGTTATGAAGGGATTACCAACAAAAATAAATCCCCCTGGCAGAATGCTTCAAAGAAGAATTCTGCAAAGCATTCAGAGAAGAAATAACACCAATCCTACACAAACTTTCCAGAGCATAGAAAAAGAAAGCAAACTCCCGAACTCTTTCTATGAAGCTAGTATAACACTCATAACTAACCCAGGCAAGGATCACACAAGAAGCACAAAACTACAGACAAATACCTTGAATGAACATCGATATAAAAATCCTTAACAAAATATTGGTCAATAGACTTTACAAGTATATAAAACAAATAATTCACCATGACCAAGTGGGATTCATTCCAGGGATGCAGGGATGGTTCAACATATGAAAGTCCATCAGCATTATTCGCCACATTGATATGAAAACGGGAAAGAACCACATGATAATATCAATAGAGGCCACACAAAAAAAAGCATTCAAAAACATCCAACACCCATTCCTGTTTAAGACACTTAAGAAGATAGTGATGGAAGAAAAATATCTCAATATAATATGAACAACACATGAAAAACCAACAGCCAACATGGTAGTCAATGGAAAAGGATAAAACAATCCCACTGAAAAAGGGGACCAGACAAGGATACCCCTTGTCCCCACTTTTATCTAACCTCATACTAAAGGTCCTAGTTAAGAACATAAGGCAAAAGAAAGACAACAAAGGTATTTGGTCTGGGGAGAGAAGAGCTGAAATTATCGTTATTTACAGATAATATGATTTTATATATGAAAACACCAAAAGCTCCACAAGAGACATGCTGGAAATGATAGAGGAATATGGCAAAGTGGCAGGATACAAGATCAACAAGCAGTAGTCTATCAGACAGTTATATATGTCGGATGAGACCACAGAAGAGGACATCTAAAAGGCAGCACCGTTCACAATAGCCAAGCACAAATTGAACTACATAGGGAATATGGCTAAACAATACAACAGATTTGGATGAGGAGGACGACAGAACACTATTAAAAGAAACCAAGAGGGACCTCCACAAATGGAAGAACAGTCCAGGCTCATGGATAAGAAGACTCAATATAGTACAGACATCAGTCCTGCCCAAGGCACTATTTAAGTTTAATGCTACCCTGATACAAATACCATCTTCTTTCTTCATAGACTTGAAAAAAAAACTGATTACAAACTTCATATGGAGAGGGAAGAAGCACAGAATTAGCAGAGAACTCCTTAAGAAGAAGGGCAAAGTGGGAGGGCTTGCTCTACCTGACTTTAGCACCTATTATTCAGCCACAGTGGTCAGAGCAGTGTGGTAATGGTACAATGACAGATGTTCAGACCAATGGGAAAGAACTGAAAAACCAAAAATAAAATAATTAGTATATAGACAACTATTCTTAGATAAGGGCCCCAAAAATATCAAACTGGAACCAGATGCCCGCTTCAAAAAGGGGTGCTGCAAAAAATGGATATCTATCTGCATACAAATGAAGCAAGACCCTTACTTCACTCCATGTACAACAATAAACTCAATATGAATCACAGACCTCAAGATAAAACCCCAAACTATTAGGGCCGTGAATGAGGGAACTGGGACAAACCTAAGATTTGGCCCATAAAATACATAGGCTATCAGAAACAGGGAAGGCCACAAACACAGAGGAAGTACAATTTGACAAGTGGGATATACTGAAGAT
Source organism: Tenrec ecaudatus (assembly GCF_050624435.1). NCBI lineage: Eukaryota > Metazoa > Chordata > Mammalia > Afrosoricida > Tenrecidae > Tenrec > Tenrec ecaudatus. Next base: position 23,266,127 of record NC_134539.1, on the reverse strand, counting down.
AAAACACTTGTGTACATAGAAAGAATTTTCCAAAAGAGTAATAAGAGAGCCCACAGACTAAGGAAAATCTTTAGCAATGACACATCAGACAAAGGCCTTGTAACTAAAATCTATAATGCTCTGCTAGCCTACAATAATAATAAAACAAACAGCCCATTGAGGAGATGGGCAAAGACCTGAAGAGGTAGAAATCAGAATGGCCAATAAAAAAATGAGAAAATGTTCCTGATCATTAGCCATACGGGAAATGCAAATTAAAACAACTATGAGATACCACCTAACACCCTCAAAGATAGCCCAATTCAAAAAATCAAAAATTCACAGGTGCTAGAGGGGCTATGGTGAGATACAAACTCTCATCCACTGCTGGTAGGTATGTGCAGTCATTATGGATATCAATATCTAAAATAAGTGGAAATAGAGCTATCATATGGCCCAACAATCCCCCTGCTGGGCATATATCCAGCATAGGTAAGAAACAGACCACGGCCAGACATCTGTGCTCCAATGTTCATTGTGGCTCAGTTCACAATGGAAGAGAGTTCGAAACAACCTAAATTTCCGTAAGTGGATGATTGGATTAAAAAGTCTGGTACATACATACAATGCAGTACTATGCATCATTAAATAGCAGTGATGAACACACGAAGTGCATCATCAAATGGGAAGATTGAAGGGAATTATGCTAAGTGAAGTACAACATGAGTCCACTGAGGTAGGCTTAAAAATTATAATGGGCATAGGGGAAAAGGTACTAAATGCATACATTCACAGGGCAAGGTCCAGGCACTCCATCAGGGGTCAGAGCCAATCAAGGGATACATATGGCAGCCAACTAAAAAGGAGAGAAAAGGAAAAAACAGGAGGATGTGGGTAATGGGGTAACAGGGCTCTAAACCACCCCTGGGGAGGAGGTTGGAGAGGAAATGGAGAGAGGGGCTAGACCTCAACCTGGTGCATCAAGCCTTGAAGGTAACATACCAGCAAGAAGCAGCAAACTAACAGAGAGGTCTGTGGAGCCAACCCCAAACCCAGCTACATGGACCCCTACCCAGAATAATCCACTACAGAAGACAGCACTGACGATATAGCCCAGGGAGAGGGGTGGGTCTGCTCAGGCCAATCAAGAGCAAAGTAAAAGGGAAGGAGAGAGAGAAAAAGAGAGTGGACCACATCTTGGCCCACCAAGCCCTGAGGACTACATTCCTCAGAGCAGGCAATGCACAGAGAGGACTATATAGCCGCATACCATGAGACATAGCTCACCCTCACTGACCAATAGTACTACAGGAGAAAGCACTGGAGACACAGTGCAGGAATTGTGCCATGTCTGACCCCCTGCCTGACACACACCAAGGAAAAACACGAAGGGAGTGTAACAGAGCAGCAAGGGGAGCAAAACAATGAAGTCCCCAAAGAATCCCAAAAGTAGATTTCAGGGGCAGGACTTGGCACCTCATCAGACTTGATCGGGGTTAACAGACAGAACTGAAACTCTTTATAGGCTTTCTCTCCCTCTCTCTCCATGCCTATCTTTATAAGACAGGCAGGATAAACAATCTCAAGGACAAAACAATGGGACCAATGCTTCCAGGTGAACATGGGAGAGGAGTGGGTGGAGGAAAGGAAAGGAGTGGAAAGGAAGGGACAAGAGAACAACAAGTGATCTAAAATCGATGGCCAGGAGGGCATAGAATGCCTATGGGGTTTGATCAAGTGCAATGTAGTCAAGAGGAATTACTAACAGGAATTATTTTTTTGAAAAGGATGATATCATCACATGTACAAATGTGCTTGATATCATAGATGTATGGATTATTGTAAGAGCTGAAAGAGCCCCCAATAGAATGATTTTTTTTAATTTATGTATAAAAAACTTTTTTTCATTTAACAAGATCATTTTTGTCCCTCTATAAATAGTAGGCTTATTCCTCCAACTTTCATTTGTGGCCAAAATATCTTTTGTTCCCAGAGAATTGTAGATGTATTGTAGATTATAGAAAGCATCAAAGATGTATCACCAGTCTGGGTGATAATAAGGTGTCAACAGAATCAGCTATCAGGCATCAGAAGACCCAAAACAAATAATCATACTTGTGAAATGATGACAATATAGTTCTAATATATCAATTCTTTGGTCTTCTTTATTCAATGTCCAACTATATGAAGTGCATATGAGGTAGCTGAAAATACCATGGCTTGGGTCTGGCACACTTTGATCCTCAAAAGAATTTCTTTGCTTTTCAACACTTTAAAGATAACTTGTGCAGAAAATTTACTCAACACAATGCATCATCTGATCTCTTGACTGCTACTTTCAGCAGCATTGATTTTGTGTACAAGCAAGTGGATCCAAGGAAATAATCTTCAAGAACTGTTATAATTTCTAAATAAGATGTATAGAAAGCCAAAATATTAGAGCAATAAAATGTTGTGGGTTCCAAAAGCAAGATTATATGGAATATATTTTATTCTATTTAATTAAGAAAACTAATTAAATGACTGCATAAACCTTGTACTCAATTTTGGTGTCTTTCATTATTTGTATGTACTACTGAAAATTATCATATCTAATCTCTTCATCAGTTTATCTTGTTAAAATTTACCACTTGCCAATTTAATAGAAGAAAGTATTCATGCATTGAGGAGTGCTTGAGTAGAGGTCCAAGGTCCTTCCGCTATCTTAATAATAAACCTATAAATATAGGCACATAGATCTATTTCCCCATGCTCACCCTCCCAATACAACTGCTGAAGCCAAAGAGGGTGAACAAGTAAATGTGGTGAAGAAAGCTGATGGTGCCTGGCTATCAAAAGAGATAGCATCTGGGGTCTTAAAGGCTTGAAGATAAACAAGTGGCCATCTAGCTCAGAAGCAACAAAGCCCACATGGAAGAGCACATCAGTCTGTGTGATCACGTGGTTCCGAAGGGATCAGTTATCAGGCATCAATGAAAAAAAAAATCACATCATTGGCTGCACACCTCCATGATACAATCGCTGAGGACAAACGGGTGCATAAGCAAATGTGGTGAAGAAAGCTGATGGTGCCCGGCTATCAAAAGAGATAGTGTCTGGGGTCCTAAAGACTTGAAGGTGAACAAGCGGCCATCTAGCTCAGAAGCAACAAAGCCCACATGGAAGAAGCACACCGCCTGTGCGATCATGAGGTGTCAAAGGGATCAGGTATAAGGCATCATCAAAAAAAAAATCTTACCATAGTGAATGAAGGGGGAAGTGCAGAGTGGAGACCCAAAGCCCATTTGTTGGTCACTGGAGATCCCCTTGCAGAGGGGTCTAGAAGAGGAGATGAGTCAGTCAGGGTGCGACTTAGCCCGATGAAGAATACAGCTTTCCTCCAGTTCCTAAATGCTTCCTCTCCTCCCCCCCCCACCCCTACTACCATGATCTGAATTCTGCCTTGCAAGTCTGGATAGAGCAGAGGTTGTACACTGGTGCAGATAGGAGCTGGAGGCACAGGGAATCCAGGGTGGATGATACCTTCAGGACCAGGGGTATGAGGGGCAATACTGGGAGGGTAGAGTGTGAGTGAGTTGGAAAGGAGGAACTGATTTCAAGGATCTACATGTGACCTCCTCCCTGGGGGATGGACAACAGAAAAGGGGGTGAAGGAAGACGCCAGATAAGGCAAGATATGACAAAATAATAATTTATAAATTATCAAGGGCTCATGAGGGAGGGGAGAGAGGGGAGGGAAGGGAAAAAAGAGGACTTGATGCAAAGGGCTTAAGTGGAGAGCAAATGCTTTGAAAATGATTAGGGCAAAGAATGTACAGATGTGCTTTATACAATTGATGTATGGATTGTGATAAGAGTTATATGAGTCTGTAATAAAATGTTTTAAAAAGTTTACAAATTGAAAACTAATATTTAAAATATTGATAATATATAGCCATTAAAGCAATACTTGATAAACAAAAAAAATTACCACTTGCTCCTAGGTAACTGTATAATCTGATATGGGAAAATATAAAATCAAGCAATGGTTTGATATTTAAGTATTATTGTGACATGTAACCAGTTATATACACTTATCTAGCTTAATATATATATATAGTAAAATATCTGTTTTAGAAAAAAAAAAGAGAGATGTGGCAAGAGAATAGGGCACTGACCTACCCAAGGGAGGGTATTGTTTGTGTCTCCACAGGGAAAGAGGAACCAGACTTAAATTCAGTGTTCCAGGATGTGAATGCAGAGTGCTGGCATGGAGTGGGGAGCTATTGGAAGGGCCTGAGGGCTCGGCCCCCATACCAACTATGTGGACAAATGCCTCTTCCCCCAGAAGAATTTACTTTAGAGGATGGCACTGAAGCTGCAGCTAGGGGAATGGAACATGTCTGATCAGAGCACAGGGAAGCAAATGAAGGGGGAGGAAGAGAGAGTAGAGCACATCCTGGCACACCAGGCCTGGAGGACCATATCCCTGCTCTGAACAGTCAATGCACAGAGTGGACCCTATGACTGATCCCACTATAAGACACGCTGTCCCTTGCTGACCCATGGTCCTACAGGCGACAACACTGGAGACTCAGTGTTGGGACTGGCCTGGACTGACCCCGCAACACCAAGGCAAAACACCAAAGGCTTGCAGCAGAGCAACTGGGGTGGGGGGGGTGGGAGTCGGAGCGGAGCAGGGAACTCCGGAGTGAGTGCAAAGGATAGACTATGTGGCCAGAGCGTGGCACCCTATCAGACTTGACTGGAGGACACGCCTAGCAGAGGTCAAAAACCAGACCTTGATCTAGTTTCATGTTTTTCTTTCTTTTCAAATTTTTTTATTTTTCTTTGTTTTTCTTTTAATTATTTATTCTTTTATGGGCATTGGTTTTCTTTTAGTTGTCATCGCTGTGTTCTCATTCATCACCTGTCTTGCTATGGCTTGATTTTGGGGGCGTATTATTATCTTTATAGATCTATCTAGATAAGATAGTCTCGATGAACAGTGTGGAGGAGAAAACAACGGGACCAATGGTTCCGGGGGGACATGGGAGAGGGGGAGGCAGGGGAATGGAGGTGGTATTGACCAACCAAGAGACAGGGGAACAACAAGTGATCCAAAATTAGTGGCAAGTGGGGTGTGAGAGGCCTGGTAGGGATTCAGCAAAGGCAATGTAACTGAGAGAATTTACTGAAACCCAAATGAAGGCTGAGCACGATAGTGGGACAAGAGGAGAGTAAAAGGAAATAGAAGAAAGAACTAAGAAACAAAGGGTACTTATATAGGTCTAGATACAGGCATGTACATATGTAAATATATTTATATAGGATGGTGGGGAAATAGATCTACATGCATATATTTATAGGTTTAGTATCAAGGCAGCAGATGGACATTGGACCTCCACTCAAGTACTTACTCGATACAAGAACACATTGTTCTATTAAATTGGCATTCCGTGATGCACATCTTCCCAATGCAATCACTGAAGACAAATGTGAGCATAAGCAAATGTGGTGAAGAAAGCTGATGGTTCCCAGCTATCAAAAGGATATAGTGTCTGGGTATTAAAGGCTTGCAGATAAACAAGCAGACATCTAGCTTAGATGCATCAAAGTCCACATGGAAGAAGCACACCAGTCTGTGTGACCATGAAGTATAGAAGGGACCAAGTCTCAAACCTCAAAGAACAGCAAATTATATCAGTGGGTGCCCATCTTCCCAATATGATCACTGAAGACAAATGTGTGCATAAGCAAATGTGGTGAAGAAAACTCATGGTGCCTGGCTATCAAAAGATATAGTATCTGGGGTCTTAAACGCTTTAAGAAAATCAAGCAACCATCTAGCTCAGAAGAAACAAAGCCCACATGGAAGAAGCACACCAGCTTTTGCGATCATGAGGTGTCAAAGGGATCAGGTATAAGGCATCATCAAAAAAAAAATCCTAGCATAGTGAATGAAGGGGGAAGTGCAGAGTGGATATTCAAAGTCCATCTGTATGCAACTGGACACCCCTTACTGAAGGGTTGTGGGGAGGAGATGAGCCAGTTAGGGTGCAGGGTAGCAATGATGAAATATATATAACTTTCCTCTAGTTCTTAAATACTTCCACCCCCCCAACTATCATAATGCCAATTCTAGCTTACAAATCTGGCTAGACCAGAGGATGTACATTGGTACAGATAGCAACTGGAAACACAGAGAATCCAGGACAGATGACCCCCTCAGGACCAGTGGTGAGAGTGGCGATACCTGGAGGGTGGAGGGAAGGTGGGGTAGAAAGGGAAACTGATTATAAGAATCTACATATAACCTCCTCCCTAGGGGATGGATAACAGAAAAGTGGGTGAAGGGAGACATCGGACAGTATAAGATATAACAAAATAATGATAATTTATAAATTATCAAAGGTTCATGAGGGAAGGGGAGCGGGGAGGGAGGGAAAAAAATGAGGAGCTGATACCAAGGGCTCAAGTAGAAAGCAAAGGTTTTGAGAATGATGATGGCAACAAATGTACGCATGTTCTTGACACAATGGATGGATGGATTGTGATAAGAATTGTACAAGCCCCCAATAAAATTATTTACATATATATATATGCTTTCATTATCAAGCCTGTTAGTTATTTACAACTAATATGTTATATTAAATGAAAAGCCTACTGCTCAGCCTACTGCTCAAACTCGCCCAGGCTTCTACAAGGACCTCAACAAAACCAAACAAAACTTACTGCCATCAAGTCAATTTCAATTCACAGTGACCTTATTTAGGAAAGAGTAGAGCTGCTTCTGTGGGTGTCCAAGGCTGTAACTTGCTCCGGGAGTAGAAGACCCAGTCTTTCTCCCACAGAGCAGCTGATGTTTCGAATTGCTGATCTCGTGGTTAGCTGCCCAAAGCATAACCACTATGCCAGTAGACTTTCACTAGGAGGCATCCAATCAGTATTCCAATAAAGATGTGAGGGGACTGCCTACTGCATTTTAGAACTGAAATATAGCAATAAATGATTCAGCAAATTCATAACAGAAAAGGAATATGGAAAAGTAAAGTAACCAAACTGAATTAGTAGGAAGATGTATCATTTCTGACAATGACTGAACCACCCAACCTGTTAATTGCCACAACTGAAATTATTTCTAAACCATGAGTTTCCATTTTACATACTAACAGGTACCATTTGTTGAGGAAAGAGCTTTATATGCATGTGTCATTCAATCTATAACATAATCCTATAAGAAGTACATTGTGGCTTCTATTTAATAAATGAAACAAATAAAAGTGAGAGACGTGAAACAATATATCGGAAGCCCTACACCTCATAGGAGAGCAAAGACTACACCCCGTTAATTTGTCGGGAAAAAGAGGCCTGTGCTCTTACCTATGCCTCCAAGACATCTTTAGATAACTCATTAAAACAGAAACAACCAAATAATTAAATCACAACAAACCTGTAATATTCACATATTCCAAAACGTACAATAATGATAAAAAGGTTAAAACTAGTTCATTATGAATAGTAGGTATATGGATGTCTCAGATTGGTTTGTTATAGCAACCTCTATTAGTCTATATACTAAGTCAAATATTTAGAAATTTAGAAAATGTTTTCTTGAAAATACAGTTATAACTTAACATTGTGAAAATCTAAGTATTACCCAAAGTGCTCTACAGATAAAATGCAATCCCAATCTCGATTTCAACATCATACTTTAAATAGCTGGGGGAAAAAAAGGGGGAGTTGGAAAAAACAATCACCAACTTTTTATAGAAAGGAAAGTATAACCAAAGCACACTAAAGAAAGACAAAGTAGAAAGCATCTCATTCTCCAATCTCAAAGCCTCTCACGCAACCGCAGTCATCAAAACAGCCTGGTCCTGACACATAGACTAATGGATTAGAATTGAGAGCCCACAAGTATGTCCGACTACCTAGAGACAAAGGGACAAAACCATTAAATGGAGAAAGAGTTAGCCACATATGGAACAACATGCAATGCTTAAGAATAATGATGAATCTCTGAAATACCTCAGAATGTGGATGAACCTCGAGGACATCATGCTGAATGACATTACTCAGTCATGACAGAAAAAAATATTGAAAAAAATTAAAAATAAAAAAACAAAAAAGAATAAATATTGTATGACATCAATAGTTTAGAAAGTTGAATAAGAGTTTACAAACTAAAAGAAACATTCTTTATGGTTACCAGAGGTGAGAGGGGATGTTACAGGCTAGTGGGTACACAAGTGTTAACTTGGGTGAATGAGAGGGCAATATACAATTAAGGGGAAAGTTGGTTTTAAGAATGGTGGAGGCAGAAACACTAAGAAGTTTGCAAGCCTTAAAGATTGGTGTTGTTGTTATTGTTGTTAGGTGCCATTGAGGCAGCTCCTGATGATAATGGCCCAGTGTACAACAGAACTAAACAATGCCTGGTTCTCTGCCATTGTCACACTCATTCTTAGGCGTGAGCCCTTTCTTACAGCCACTGTGCAGATCCATCTTGTTGAGAGTATTCCACTTTTTGGCTACTTCTCTACTTCACCAAATCTGATGTCCTTTTCTGGGCACTGGTCTCCTGATAATATGCCCAAAGTATGTGAGACTAAGTCTCACCACCATAGCCTCTACTTTTTCCAAAGCCACACTTTCTCCAAAAAAGATTTGTTTACTCTTTTGCCAGTCATGATAGACATAACATTTCCACTATTCTTCGCCAGCACCATAACTTAAATGCATCGATTGTTTTTTGGTCTTCCTTATGCAATGTCCATAGAAGCCCTGGTGGCCTGGTGCCAACTTGAAGGTCACCAGTTCCAAACCACCAGTCTCTGAGGGCGAGAGAGGAGGCTTTCTACTTCAGTAAAGAGTTACAGGGTCAGAAACACACGGGGGCAGTTCTACTGTGTCCTATAGGCCCTATAGGGCCTGTGTAAGTCAACATTGACAGATGGCAGTGAGTTTTTGCTACTTTGACTAAAGGCAACAGGTCAAATAGTGTTACATAGTGCGATAGTGATGATCTTCGAGGAGATGACTGGATCGACTGGATGACGGAATGATGTTTGAGGGAGAAGGGGAATCTACCCAGACAAAGGACACGTAGATGGGTATTTCCATTTGTAGATGTATACTAAATATGACAAAGCAAAGTAATGAAATTTTCTTTTATTAATGAATCATTTTATTGGGGGCTCTTACAAATCTTGTAACAATCCATCATTCAGGGGTATTAAGCACATTTGTACATATGTTCCTATCAACATTTCCAAACAATTTCTTTCTTCTTGAGCCCATGGTGTCAGCTCCTCTTTTATTCCCTCCCTACACCACCCTCCCACTCTTATGAGATCTTGATCAATTATGCATGATTATTGTTAGCTTGTATCTTACACTGTCTGTTGTCTCCCAACACCCACCTTTATAACAGAAATGTGGAACAGACTTCAAAATCATTATTGGTTGGATAGAGACAGGTGGGACCCCCAAGTCACCCTTCAAGTCTGAAACTGAACTCACCCCTGTGTATAATTATCAGCAATCAGTATCAAAGGGAAAGCATTTACCGGAGGACAAAATTCAGAGGGAAGAAAATGAGAAGAAATGGGAACAGGAAACACAGGGAGACGGCAGCACAGATAGCAATGCATGAGGTGAAACAAAATATGTATGAACTGTTGAAGGTGAAACTGATGATCTGCTCTGTACATGTTCACCTAAATCACATTAAAAAATGTTTTTCCTTCCTTTGTGGTTAACCCACTTATATGATGTTTTCTAAAGACAACAAAAACATAAGGGTCTAGAAAGATGGAAAAAATGGGGAGGGGTAGAAAGAAATATGTCCAACAAATATCAATTACAAAAAGAGAGAAAAACTATAGGGACATCAAAATAAGAAAAAATCAAACTATAATACAAAGGGATCAAAGATGGTTACTGTAAAATGATAAAAATATTCAATTAACACAAAAAAATTTAATAACTTTACACTTTGTAGTCAATTTTAAAAGACTTATGTATTTGAAGCAAAAATCGAGAGAGCGACAAAATAAACTGGCAAGTCTATTAACAAAAAAGTCCTCAAATATATGAAGGAAAAACCTGAAATTACTACAAAATAACTGGCAAGTATACTATTGTAATGAGAATTTGAATCCTAGATTTAACCTACAAATAGATTCTAAAGGAAAAGCCAAAACTGTCACTTTGTCTATTCATATAAAACTAGTGTCTATATTTTAAATAAATGGAAAATGGTAGGGGCAAACTTTTAGAAGTAATAATAGATATTAGGCATTCATGATATATAGTTAAAATCTATTTAATTTTTAAATACCAACAACATAGATCTAAGAAATGATAAAGCATGCCCTTTCAAGCACAATCAAATAGTCTGTCTAAAAATAAATCTAATAAAAGATATATATTTCCTACAGATATGTAGAAAATTACATAATTTTACTGAAAAACATTTAAGATGATCAAAGTGAATGGAGATATCACATTCAAGGACATGACAACTCATTATAGGGAAGATGTCACTTCTCTGTGAAAGTATTTACCGATTCACTGCGATGTCAGTCAAGTTCTAGCAAGGTCTTTTGGAAGAATATAAAAAGCCTTAATATTAATGATAAAAGAGTATGTGGGAACACGTAAAACTAAGGGTGGCAAGAGTAATAAAGGGAGGATGACGACGAGGAAGACTGAGTCAGGAGAGGGAAGAAGCGAGTACTTCCCTAGTATACACAAAAATATGTTGAAAGTGGAACAATTAATACAGAGTGGTAATGGTATGCTGATAGACTAATTGATTCATATAACAGTGTAGATGATGCTTTAGTTCATCATTTTAACTGACACTCAATAGATGTTCATTTGTGTTCAAATATTTTATTTTAGATGTGAGCATAAAATATTTTATGTGTTAAAAGTTATTATTTTATGCTTTAAACAGCAGCATCATTTCTGGGGGGGAATAAAACTCAGAATGATAAATGAACAAATTTGTAGTAATAGTATCTATTCTGACTCATAGAAATCCTATAGGGAAAAATAGAACTGCTTTTTTGAGTTTACAAGGTAGTAAATCTTTATAGGGGAGAAAAGTTTCAATTTTCTTCCCCAGATTGGCTGGTGGGTTAGAAATGCCAACTTTGCAGTTAGCAGCCCAGTGAGCCACTTCTAACCCACCAGGACTCCTTGCAGTAATAGTTGAATTTATAAAATCTTTCAAAACTTGAAATCAAATGGTTGAAACAAATTAAGTAAACATAAAACAATTGAAATAACTAAGTAAACTTGATTAATAGATCTACATAGCAACAAAGCATTAGATATTAAACAATGAATATGCATTATAATTAAAACAGAATTGGAAATTTTACATATTCTAAAGTATCAACTGGGGACCAAACAAGAGGCAGAAACAGAGGTTACATGGGCACAACAGGCTAACAAGAAAAGATTGATAAAATTTACAAATCAGAGCTTCCACAGATCGCATTTTCTAATTATTGTTCAGTAACACTACAAATTAAAAGTAAAGGAAATATTTCTGCTTATCTAGAAAGGAAACATTAAATCATCCGTATACTAGGTTTCTATGGGTCCTGTAACAAATAAAGAACACACTGAGCATATCTGAAGCTGAAAGAACTAAAGGGAAAATGTCCAGCTGAAACACTGAAGGGGTCTCTGGGTGACATATTGACGGATGAAAGAAACATCCAAAGGAAATGGAAGAAATACGCAGTCACTGACCAAATAGAACTGGCTGGCGTGCAGCCATTTCGAGATGTAGAATATAATCAAGAATCAATGCTACTGAAGGAGGTTTAAGCTGCATTCAAGGCATTATCGAAAAACAAGTCTCCGAGAATTGATGCAATACCAATGAAATGCTTCACCAAGCTGATGAAGCGCTGAAAGCACTCACTCATCTATGTCTACAAATTTGACAGAGAGCTACTTGTCCAACTGACTGGAAGAGATCCATATTGTCCCCATTCCCAAGAAAGGCAACCCAAAGAATGCAGAAATTATCAAACAATATCATTAATATCACATGCAGATACATTTTTGCTGAATATTAGTCAACAGAGAGCTGGCAGAAATTCAAGCCAGATTGAGAACAAGGCAGCAAAAAAGATACCATTTCTAATGTCGGATATGTCTTGGTTGAAAGCAAAGAATACTGAAAGAACTTTACTTGCATTTTATTGATTGTGTGAAGGCATTAGACTGTGTGCATCATAACTATAGATAGCACTGAAAGTAATGGGAATCCCAGAACACATTGTGCTCATTCAAACCCTGGGCATGAATCGAGAGGCAGTCATTCAGACAGAACAAGGGACTTGGTTTAAAAACATGAAAGATATGTATCAGGTTTATGTCCTTTCACTCTACTTATTTGACTTGTATACCGAACAATGAACACAGCATCAGGGTTGAAGGAAGTTTTATTAACAACCTTTGCATAGGCAGGTGACATCACCTTACATTCTGAAAGTGCAGAGGATTTGAAGCACTTAGTGTTGAAGGTCAAGGACTGGACCCTTGACTATGGTTTACAACTCAGTGTAGAGAAAAACAGAATCCTCACAACTGCACGAATAGATAACATCATGATAAAGAGTGAAAAGATTGAAGTTGTCAAGGAATTTATCTTACTTGGATCCACAAGCAATCTTCATGAAAGCAGCCGTCAAGTAATCGAAGGATGTATTGCATAGAGTGAATCTGCTGCACAAGACCTCTACAGAGTGATGAAGAGCAAGGATGTCATTTTGAGGACTAAGGTACCCTGGCCCCAAGCCATGGAGTTCTCAAAGGTCTCATATGCATGTGAAAGTTGGACATTGAATAATGGTGACCAAAGAAGAATAGATGCATTTGAATTATGATGCTGATGAAGAATATTGAAAATACCATGGACTGCAGGGAATAAATAAATATATCTTGGAAGACGTACAGCCAGAATGCTCCTTAAAAGTGAGGCTGGGAAGACTTACTCTCGTATACGTTGGATAGGTTATCATAGACAGCATCCATGAAAAAGCATATTATACTTGGCAGAACCAAGGAGCAGGTAAAAAATATATGAAAGATTCTCAAGGAAATGGGGTCACACCCTGACTGCAACAATGGGCTCAAAGATGGTAACAATTTTGAATGTAACGGAACTAGGCAACGTTCGTTTCTGTTGTACATAGGGGTCACAATAACTCAGAACTGCCTCATGGCACCTAACAATCGCCATGCAAACCTATCACACTAAAAGGTTTAAAATGACATGTTTATTATTTCACATTTCAGTGGGTCAGAAGATCGACACCACACTCACTGAACTAAACATAATGGATGGGAAACTGCATTCTGCTCTGCAGACTCTGGAGAAGAATCTGTCTCCTGTGCCTTCAGACGCTGGCAGAATTCAGTTTCTTGTGATTGCAGATAAGAGGGCCAAACCCAACTCGCAGAAGCTACCCCATTCTTTTGTTCATGCTCAAGACTTCTCACATTGCTCTGACCCCCTTTCATGTTTCTAAGAGTTTGAATCAACACTGACCCAAACATGGAGGATAACCTCCCATTCTCAATCTTCACTACGTCTGTAAGGGCTCTTTTGCCATGTTTAGTACAGATATGGGGCTATAACAATATATTTGGAGAGGTCATTATATTGCCTACCCCAGATTGAAAATTAAAAAAAAAATCTAAAGATTGACAACTATCTATTCATGGTGAAAGCCCTTAGTGTCAAAATTGGTTTGCATTTCAACTACTAACTAAATCTGAAACGCATCCACCCAGCCTAGAGAGCTCCATGAAGCAGGTCTACAGTTCTGTGCTGGGCAACACAGGGGGTTATTGCAAATGGAAATTTACCTGACAGGAACAGGTGTGGGCTTTTGTATTTGGGGAGGGTCTTTGCGTTGCTAAGATCTGAAGTTTGAAAGCACTAGCCACTCTTTGGGAGCAGGATTGGTTTCTCTGCTCTCAGAAAGATTTACAACTTTGGAAACTCAAAGGAATAGTTCCACTCTGTCTTATAGGGAGCTAAGAGTCAGAACTAAGGTTTTTTAAAAAAATATCTTGCACATATGAACAGAGATACAAGATATCTTTGTAGCTTTGTTTGCAAAAGGAAACTTTTTAAAGGGAACTAAATTTCCACTTTTACAGTATTGGTTAAGTAAATGAGAATACATCCAATAAAACTTTATGCAATGCAACTTTTAAGAGGATGAGACAGAACAGCATGTACTGCCTGGGAAACAAAACAGAAATATATTATGAATTGAAAATCAATTCAAATGTGTGATGAAACCAGCTTTTTAAAACACACACATAAGCGGTCTCTTTGAAATTTAAAAATACTCTCCTAAAACTTACATTAAAGAGGAAATTAAAATTAAGAAATAACTACAAAACCTATCTGATGAGCAAGAAGCATTTAGCATAAAATTATCAGCACACGCATGTATTAATTGAGAAGAAATAACTGGAAACAAATGCAGTAAGCATTTAATAAAAGAAGCCAAAACTTTCCTTGTAATCATTTTACTGGGGCTCTCACAGCTCTTACAATGATCCATACATCCATTGTGTCAAGCACATCTGTACATATACCACCATCCTCCATTTCAAAATAGTTTCTTTCTACTTGAGTCCTTGCTGGAAGCGCTTCGCTTTTCCCCGCCCTACCTCCCAGACCCTCCCACCCTCCTGAGTCCTTGATAATTATAAATTATTATTTTCATATCTTATACCATCCCCTGTCTCCCTTTACCCATGTTTCTGTTGTTCATTACCCTGGGTGGTGGGTGGGGGTGAGGGGGAGAAACACATTGATCTTTGTAATCAGTTTCCCCCTTCTTCCCCAACCTTCCCCCTATCCTCATGGTATTGCTACTCCCATGATTGTTCCTGAGGGGTTTATCTGTCCTGGATTCCATGTGTCCAGAGCTCTTATCTGTACCGGTGTACATGCTCTGGTCTGGCAGGACTTGTAAGGTAGACCTGGGGTCATGATGGTATGGGGGTGGGGGGCGGGGGGCGGAGCACCAAAGAACCAGAAGAATGTTGTGTGTTTCCTTGGTGCTCTCCTGCCCCCTGGCCAGTTTGTTCCTTTCTTGAGACCCTTCTGTGAAAGGAGGTCCAATTGTCTACCGATGAGCCTTGGCTCTCCACTCCGACCCCCTCGCTTGAAGAAACCAAATCTTAATACCAAAGCTGCCTTTTAATAAGTTGCAGGTGTTTGTAAAGGTATTTAAAAAAAAACTCACTGCCATTGAGTCCATTCTTCTTCATGGTGACTCTGTAGGACAGACTAGAACTGCCCCAGGGGGCTTCCAGGCTGTACAATCTTTATGGGAACAGAAAGTCCCATCTTGCTCCACAGGAGTGGCAAGTAAGTTTGAACTTACTTGCAGTTAGCAGGTCAATGTATGACCCACTACCCAACAGAAGAGAGTAAAATTTCTTCCTATAGTTTCTTAGAGTGTAAGTCTTTACAAAAACAGACAACTTCATTTTCCCTCCTGAAAGGGCTGGTGGCTTGGATTCTCATCCTGCAGTTAGCAGCCCTTTGCCTAGCCCACTGTCATACCAACTATCCTCCAGAAAGGCACAGGGAAAAATTCATGAGATAAACAAAAACAAAACAGAAAGTTTTCCAAACTAGTTCTTTAGAAACAAAACACTAGCAAACTTTTAACAGAAAACAAGTCAATAAATAAAACTGGGAACATAGGAAGATAAAGTTTTAAAGGTAACATATTAACACGAAGATTGATCCAATAGCTTGGAAAGAAAATATGTGGCATGGATAATTATAGAGATTGTCTAAAAAACACAAAAGTACAACATTTGAAATTAAAATACATAGAAAACTTGAACTAAAGTACAAATTGAAAGCAAACATAATAATCCACGCTCCCATTAAAATACAGAAAGCCCAGTTTTACTAGTCAATTCTACCAACTTTGGAAAAAACAGATAATGTTTATGCCGTTTAAACTTATTTAAAGCATGGGAAAATAAACAGAAGTGTTACCAAACATTTTATCAAAATCACTATTATTTTCAAAGAAAC
The DNA here is from genome assembly GCF_050624435.1 of Tenrec ecaudatus. Taxonomy (NCBI): domain Eukaryota; kingdom Metazoa; phylum Chordata; class Mammalia; order Afrosoricida; family Tenrecidae; genus Tenrec; species Tenrec ecaudatus. Next base: position 23,250,058 of record NC_134539.1, on the reverse strand, counting down.
TATAAGTCCTTCATTTTTAATAATACAGATATTTACCATGACAAATGAAATTTTGGCAAATCAATACCTGCAATATATCATCTTAGGGCTTATCACAATAAGAAAAGATTTGACATAAAGCTATCTACTAATATAATTCCAGTGGTTTGACATGAACTAATTATTAATCTAATCTCCTCTTTTAAAAGACTATATACAGTTAGATAAATCTTCTACCAGAAGTTTTTGCTAAGATGTAAAAAAAGAGAAATATTATACGATGGTTCTCTACTGTATGTGTACATATTCATTTATTCAACAATTATTTTTAGATATCTATTTTGTGCCAAGTAATCTTTCCGATGCTAGGGACACACTTCTGAATTTAAGAATTAGTGTTAGCGATATTCACCAACCATCTTGTGAAAGCAATTTCGATCTCATCAGCTCAATTCATATACAAATTAAATTTATGACAGTATATATTTTGTCGGCAAATGGAATAGCTTAGCATTTGATCCCAACATCTTAGAAGAAGAAGAAACTCTTTAGAGGGAATGGTGCTCCTCTCCGGGTTGGCCAGTGCAGTCAGATCTCCGAGATCTGTCCGGTTCTAAAGTCAGTAAAGAGACCTGGAGAGAGTGCGCCCGTTTTACTCATCTCTTTAATCACCTCCCAACACCTGCCAGCGTCTCTCTTTCTGAGGGTGCTGCCACTTTTAGGATGACCCCCAAGAGGCAGGTGCAATACACAAAAAGCATGGTGCAGTGCTTTCTGGTGGAGATACTCCTGGCTTTCAACGTAATGATGCCCCAGTCTGGTTCCACTGGTATCTCATGGGAGAATGCCCTCACCCACTGTTCGGTAGCAGCACCACAGGGCCACTGGAGGCCTGAAGGGTGTTTGAGCAGTCCCTGATTCAAAATAACATAAAGGAACAGCATCGGAAGAGACGGGACAGACTTCAAACAGACAGAAATGGTTGGAAGTAGGTGGCCGCTACCATGTATGTGAACAAAGATAAACAATTCACAGGAACTACAAAAGGTGCGCCAACAAATCCGACGCCCTCATTTAACACAGCAGTTCTGACGGCAAAGCTCTGTGGGATAAAGTATTGGAGACAGTTTACAAATCAGATAGACTCAAAGGGAGCCCCTACTGGGGCATGGCTTCGAATAAATCCTGCCTGAGTACCCTGAAATTCTGAGTTTAAATAATCAATTACAATTGATTTTTCACTTTTGTTCTGCCAACATTTGGTTATTTCCTGGGTCATGTAGACTTGCCACTTGAGCCAAAGTCAATAAAGAATTTATTCATTCATTAGCGCCTGTAGAAATAGAATGTAAGGTTGAAAAATTACACTTAGGATCTTTCATAGTAAACATCAAACCTTTTATGTGGAATTTGAATGTCTATAACAAATCTGTATTGAGGATGACATTAAGATAAACTTAGAACTTGGAAAGGACTATTTCTGATTACTTGAATTACATCACTGAAGGAGTAAAGCAGCTTTAAGAGATCCAATAATTTACTTATTTTTTACACTTATAGAAAAATTGTATTACCTCACTTACATCATCAAGTATTACCATTTTTCTCAATAATTCTTGGAAGCAGCAGATGCACACACAATATTATGGTCTCACCATGAACAGCCACGTGTATTGCTCTGATAAGCCGTTGGTAAGTATGCAAAAAACAAGCCCAGTGCCCTGGAGTTGATGCAGGCTGGCGGTGACCCAAGCGTGCAGAGAACTGCCCCGTGTGGTTGGCCACGTGCTAACCTTTCAGAAGCAGATCACTAGGTGCCTCTGGATGGGTTTGAATCAGCAACGTTTCACTTAGTAATTGGTCGCTCAACCAATTATTTCAACCATTGATGCTGGGTCAGTATGTAGAATTTCCTATTTCTGTACTATCACCAAAACACAATCATTCCTAGGTCCTCTAGTCATTGCTACTAGTGTTTGTCAAAACACCTCAGTGACATAGAAAGCGTGGAGGGCATTCATTTCTTACGTGTGACTTTGGCTCTAAGTATTCCTTTGTATAATATTTATGCAAAACACCAAAATGCCTTGCTTGTTTTTCAACAAGCAGAAGAGTGCTATCAATCATTAGATTTTAAATATATAAAAAATAGGGAGATGAGCGTATATGATCACTTAATACACATAAAATTCTACTCAACTAAATCATTAAGCAATGATTTTCTAAGACATTATAAGATTTCATTACAGAGTCCTTTGTTGACTTTTACCTGAAATCTTGAGGAGAACAGCTGTCACACAATCTGAACCCAAACCTTCTTTTTCTGATTCAGCATGTGACTCTGCTAAATGTATGACGGTGGAAACGTCCTGTGTGTTCTATACCTATCTCAATATCTTGCAGCCTTCTTATAGAGCTTTGACATACACAGATGTTTTCTCATCAATTTATTCCACTCTATCCTCACATCGGGCATTTCCTGCTTTAGTCAAGAGGTGGTGTATTGTGGTACTTACATAATCTGGTGTCATGTTGAAGATTAAGTGTGAAGGGGTGGAGTCTAGCCTGTTCATCAGGTGATAGCCAATGAGGCCTCTGTGTGGGCATGGCCTTCTCCTGAGGATTCTGGGAACTCCTGTATTTGCTCCTTGGAGGTGAGAGGCACTCTCTCTCAGCTTACTCCCTGGGAGACACACTACTGACAAGACACATGGAACTATGCTAGTCCCCAGAGTTGGAGAAGCCACATGGAGACCCCTGCCAGAGCTGAGATGCTTATACCACCACTGGATCCACAAGACTTTCCACCCACTGGCCTGTGGTCATCCTGCATTCAGAGACATTGCATGTGTTTTGTGAGTCTGAAGAGGACTTTATAGATTGGTATTAGACATATGGGCTAATATCAGACTTGATGTGGACTGGTCTGGGATGTTTTCTTAAAGTTCAATTGCTCTTGTATATAAAGTTTTTTTCTTATACACATATGATTGTCTATGAATTTGTTTCTCTAGTCTATCTGGACTAGCACATACATACAAAATGATTAAACAAAAACAAGAAAAAATTTCACTCTAAAGCCAGGATTAGAATTGAATGCTTTCTCCATTAGATCAGAATTTCCATTTGTCTAGCTTGCATTTCATTTTAATGATAATTACCCCTATAAACTCATTAGTTTCACAAAAAAATGAAATTTTAGCAACTTAACCTCAATCTTGGACCATGCAAATAGATTCCATTACTTTAATTTAATAAATGTATAAATATTAAATCATAGATTTAACAAAGAATAATACCATGAACATAAATTCTTTATTCCAACTAAACTTATATACCATTATTAATATAATAGCTAATGTAAATTTGAACTTTTTCAAAACTGTTTATATGTTTTACATTTACATCATAATTAACTTTTTTAAGAATTTTAACTTGAAAGGGACCAGTTAAGCATTGAAGAAAATAAGATTCGACAAATCTGTGCCTTTGGTCTCTTGTCATTAGTAACCATGAGGAACTACCAAGTGATGGTTCAAACCCAGATTCCACCATCCAAAGCACATCATTTAAAACAACTCTTTAAATGTTATGGGGTTTGTTGTTTATCACACCAAGTAATTCATTCCTGTATTAAGACTGACATTTTGAATCATGAGATATTTTTATCAAATAAAAAAGTAAATGATGGACTATCTCAACATTTTCATTTTACAAACACAAAATGCAGATTTCAAAGATAGCTTCAACAGTGTTTTTCGTGACTCTAAATGCTATTTTCTTTCCGCTTTTTCAAAAAAAAACCTTAAGTGAGGGTTTGTGTGCCATACAAGTGAACACAATTAAGGAACCCCTCTTTGTTGTCTTCTGAATAGACTTGTCACATTACTATTCACAGCTTTGTCTAGTGACAGTGAAATATCAAAAAGATACTGAATAATATAGCAAAAATCTATTGTGCCACTGAGATCTAATCTTTGTCTGAATGTAATTGCCTTATTAAAAGATTTGCAAGCTTACTCTTTCTGTGATTCTAAAATAAACCAAGTAAAACCTTGCTGTAACACTGCAACCACAGTCCCCATGATATGACAACAGCGTGTAAGTCACACTGTAAATTAATGCCCTTCCATGGGACCACAGCAACGGCATGGAGGCTCCCGCTCCTGCCATTATCCCTGGCGATATGAAATGCATTGGGAAGACTTCTTTCCTATGAACTCAGCGTAGAGTGCCTAAGAAATTGCTCATGAAAATACAAATATCTCCTTTAGGTTGTCATTTATGCTATGTGGGAACGTCTGCTTCTTAGTGCCTGTTATAGCCAGTAGATTCAGGATAAGTTCCTTTGTGGTTTTCCTCACCTTCCCCCACCCAAAAAAAAAACACCTTGTTCTAAACCTTCCTGGGGGCAGTTAGCATCACCATTGAGTGGAAGTAGAAAAATAATTGCACATAGAGATGCCCATTCCCATTACAGGTTGTCAGATCTAACAAATCATGTACGTGGATGCATCTTTTCCTCACTTTGGGGCCCTGCAGCCTATTCATCTTGTATATACTGAGATGCTTTGCAGTTAAGATTTTGAGAAAAAGCATTTCTTCCCACTTACTTCACTCTGACACAGGACCTGACACACAGCCATCGTGTTTTCAGTTGCCTCCTATGTGTACTAAAGTTGGATATTGAATAAGGAAGACTGAAGAAGAATAGATACCCTGGAAGTACAATGCTGGAGAAGAATATTGAAAGTACCACACACTGCCAAAAGAACAAAGAGCTTTGTCTTAGAATAAAAATGGTCAGAATTCTCCTTCAAGGCCAGGATGGCAAGACTTCTACTCCCGCGCTTTGGATATGTAGGCAGGAGAGACAGGTGCCTGAAAAAGGACAGCATGCTTGCTAAAGAGGTCGGAGGATAAAAAGAGAATGGATCTTGACAACATGAATTGACACGGTGGCTGTAGCAATGGCTCAAACAGAAGAACAATTGTGAGTCCGCCGAAGGACATGGCGATGCTTCGCTCTCTGTAGGACATGGGGAACCAAGGTGAGTTAAACGGACTCAATGGCACTTAACGACAACAACCTTATACAATTCTGACAACGCCATGCATTTATTCATTTTCTCCACATCTCCTGTATTGGATGGAAAATGTGAGAGAAAGGGAACATCTCACATCACTGAACTGGCTTAATCAAGTCAAATATTCTACATTCTGGCATGTACATATTAAGATGAATAGTCTTGAGCATGATAATGTAGCTCTTAATAATGATGACAAGATAACAAATAGGTAAGTTCCTCATGAAAAGTGGGTACTATATTCGTTACACATAGTCTCACAGTTCTATATCCAAGGCTAAATACATGAAATACATGCAACATTTGTTTCTCTAGTGAAGTGTAGACATCTAGACACCTGTATGCATTGAGTTTATGAATATGAACATGTATATGGTTAGACATGATGTTTATGTTGTCCCTTGAATCAAGGCGACTGTTTATGGGGGGATTCTTCTGCAGTCAAAGGGCTTAATTGGAAAGCTTTAATCTTTAGGACCTCAATTTCTCATTTGCAGAACAAAGATATTAACAAACTTAATGGATAGTTTCTAAAATTCCCTTCATTTTCTAACATTCTACAATTTGTCCAAATGAATCTGATATTCTAAATTGTTGTGATGGGGGGAGATAGCAAATGTTTTGTTTCTTGCTATAAAAGTGTAAATCATACATTAATAGAAGAAAAAGTACATTGTTTTCTCTTAAATATGAAAATCTTGAAGGGTCCTTTGTGTGGGGTGGCATATAAACTTATATTTTACTATCTTTGAGTGAAGGAAAAAGGCATTATGTCACTAAAATTTAAATATAAAAAATGGACATACCCTCACAGAAGGGTCACAGGAAGGGACGAGCCAGTCAGGGTGCAGTATAGCACCAATAAAACATGCAACTTTCCTCTAGTTCTTTAATGCTCCACCCCCCCTCCACTATCATGACCCCAGTTCTACCTTACAAATCCGACTAGACCAGAGCATATACACTGGTACAGATAAGAACTCTCAACACACGGAATACAGGGCAGATAAATCCCTTAGGAACAATAATGTGAGTAGCGATACCATGAGGGTAGGAGGCAGGTGGGGGGAGAAAGGGGGAACCAATCGAACAGTGCCCCCACCCAGGGTGACACACAACAGAAACATGGCAGAAGGGAGACAGCAGATGGTGTAAGATATGAAAATAATAATTTATAACTTACCAAGGTTTCATGAGGGTGGGAAGGTGGGGAAGGGAGTAAAAGTATGAAGAGCTGAGATCAAGGGCTTAAGTAGAAAATAAATGTTCTGAAAAGGTCAATGGCAACATATGTACAAATGTGCTCGACACAATAATATCTGTAAGTGTCCCAATACAATGATTTATTAAAATTAAAAAAATAATTTAAATGAATTAAATGTCATAAATCTATAACAGTATAATATTTTAGAGAATAAGACTTGGAAAATTAAATATTATCACTAATTATTTACATTTCAACCTCTTCAAAACCATACCCAAGCCCTCCTCTACTAAGTTCATTTCCTTTTAACCTTGGTTCCCTTTTAGTGGAAATGATTTTCTCGCTCCCAAATCTAAAACAAATTACTCTACTGTTGTACAGAGTAGTCACTTGTTTCTCACCAGACAAGAAGTTTTCTTGTTTTGAAATTATTTCAGTTACATACAAGCAAGATTGTATATATTAAGTTTTTATTTTTAAAACAATGACTTGAAACAGATATGAGCATGTTTAAAATTAAATCATAAAAAGTAGCCCAAACCACTTTGTGATCATCCATTATGAATTCTCCATTAGCATCGGTTGGTTCCACGTTTTCTCTACCTTTGGTTTTTCTCAATTTTATCTTAAAAATTGAAGGCCAAGATAAATTTTTTTTCTTCCACACATACATGTCCTTAAAACATGCAGAAGATGCAAAATACCTAGCATCAATCTACAATATTTATTTTAGAAATCATTTGCTGAGTCTATTCATGATTCTCAGCTATAAATAAATAGAAACTATTTAACGCAAATATTTTTTGAAATGGATGTTTTCACTCCTCTGATACAGACAATATGCTGCTGCACAACGTTAGAGATCATGTACTGCAGTGTGGTGCAATACAACGACAGATATCCTGGTCGAAAACCTCAATCCTCACCTACTAGATGTATCTACCCAAGATACAAACTTTTAAAATGAATATGTTTCAAGTGTAAATTACAAACTTAGAAATCTAAAAAAAATGTATTTTCCTTGAAATTTCTGAAACATGATACCTTATACTATTTTCAATTATATCAGAATGAATTTATTTTCCTTTTTTCTATCAGAAGCAAGTCTGTTAAACTATATTATACAATGCACATACAATCTGTGAAAATCTACTATTTAACTTTACACTGACTATAGGCATTAAATATATTATGACAGATTTCATAATGCTTGTTGATGTTTTAATAAAAAACCTAATAAGTCTATGCCTTGAGAAATAAATTTGGATTAACTATGAACACCACCAACAAATTCCTTAATTAACCTGCTGACTCTAGACAGTATTTTCAACTTTATGGTATTTTAAATTAAAAATATGTCTAGACTTCTACTAAAGTCATTTGTATATAATTTCTGTAATTTTTATCATATTTTCTTTAAAATTTTATGGATGCGTATTACAAAACAATGTAAACTAGAGAAAAATTAATAGCACAAACATGTTTACTTTCCCAATATTAAAAGACCATCTTTATTAGCCTTTTGATAATTTTCCTTCCAGTCTTTGTTCAACAGATTTTCTTGAAGTATAATTAGACTGTGCTGAATTGCTGGGCCCTGATGTTCACATTTATTAAAATCTGATGTTTCTTATAGAAATATACACTATTCATAAATGTCCATTTAAAGGGCCTGCAATGACAACAGAAGGTAGCTGTGGTGATTACACACAGGGACTGCAGGTCAGCACATGTCTGCATCATCTTTCACATCACAGTTATTGTATGGTCCTCCACCATAAGGCTCTCTCTAACACAGTGGTCCTCAACCTTCCTCATGCCGCGACCCTTTAACACAGTTCCTCATGTGGGGTGACCCCAACCAGAAAATTATTTTCGTTGCTACTTCATCACTGTAATCTTGCTACTGTTATGAATCATCATGTAAATATCTGATATGCAGGATGTATCTTCATTGTTACAAATTGAACATAATGTGTACACGTGTGTGATTCTACACTGTGAAATATTTCTTTCTAATGACAAATAAATGACATTTTTTCTTGAAGCATGGTGGAGCATGGGTAACAGTCTTCACGCGGGGGGCGGGTACTCGTCTGTGGGCGTGTCTGCATGTGTGAGAGAGGAGCCCCGTCTCAGAAATGCTTGTTTTCCGAGGTCTTAGCGACCCCTGTGAAAGGGTCATTCGAGCCCCAAAGTGGTCTCCACAGGCAGGCTGAGAACCGCTGCTCTCATAATGCACATAACTATCTGGCTATTCAGAGATATTTAATTTTTGACATTTTTATCTTATACGTAATGCTACATTTGGCATCGTTTGCCACTGTCACATTTTATATTATTTCCTTGGGAGAGATTTCCAGGAGAAAAAAAAAAGTCTGTAGTCCGTGCTGACAGTAAATGTATTCAATGAGATGGAAAGGACGTTGGCAAAGGGCTCTTACTATAGTTTCCCAAATGGTTGGCAGAGGCTGTCCCAACTTGCCCCCGGCCCCAACTGCTTATTAGACTGGCACCTTCATGACGTCTTCACTGACATTAAATGTTCCCTCTCCCTCTCTCTCTCTGGCAAGGAGTGTGAGCACAGGCACGTCTACTTTAATTGTATTTTTAGCTATGTATGTCCCTTGTATGTCATTTTTGAATAATGTACTTGTTGATATTAATTAAGAATTAACAGACAACACACAAGAAGAATTCCCAAAGTCCTGTACCAGGTCTCCTGCTGTCAGCACCTCATCACATGTGTCTTTACCTCCCTCTGTAAACGTGCGCTTCTTATTAGGTGCCATCGAGTTGGCTCCAACTCAGTGACTCTGGGCAAAACGGAACAGAAACGGCCCCGACCTGCAGCACCCTCACAGCTGTCCTTCCGCTCTGCTCCTTACGCTGCTGCTTTCCAGTCCCTCCAGTCCAGGCTCCCCTCTGTCCCCTGACCCTCTACAGCTGTGGACAAGCTTTGAACTGCTAACCTCCAGTTAGCAGTTACTGGTTCAAATCCACCACCTGCTCCATGGGAAGAGGGGGATGTAGGGATGGGCAAACAACTCACTGCCATCCAGTTGATTCCGACTTGGAGTGATGCTGTAGGGCAGGGTAGAACTGGCCCTGTGGTTTTCTGAGACTCTGCATCCTTAAGAGAGTAGAAAGACTTCTCTCTCTGCCACAATCTGAGTGGCTGATGGTTTCAAACCACTACGTTTAGCAGCATGTAACACTACAAAACCAGGGCCCCTTCCATGGGAGAAAGATGAGGTTAAATACTGCCATAAAAATTATAGTTTGTAAACCCTAATTAGGGTCGTTATGACATTTGTCTCTACTTGCTTATTTTATTGACCTGTGTATAGGTAGCACTTGAAATTTGGTTTTATTATATCTTCTTAAAATTCTCCCTCGATGCTGCTTTTTGTTTATTTTTTATTTGTTTAATCAATGATTTTTTATGGTGAATTAGGTGGGTTTACATTCAGGGGTTATATTTCAGACCACCATTTCTACATTCAATAATTCAAACAACTCGTTACACCCCCACCCATTTTCTATCCCATGTTCTTGTATTTCTTTCTGCAGTTTGATCCTTGTCCCTCCCAGCTTCTGCGCTCTGCACTGATTTCTCCTTGCTTCCTGCTGTAGCATCTCTCTCTCTCTCTCTCTCTCTCTCTCTCACACACACACACACACACACACACACACACACACGTTTCTTCAGTGTACGAGGACGGAACCAAAGGAATTAGTAGTTAGCCTCCGCTCTTTCCCAAACCCCACAAATACAAACTGTCAGGTGCACATAAGTAACTTATCCAAATGTTTCCAGGACTCTTCCCATGCAGAGGATAATCTTTTCTCATGGTTTCAACTAAGGGGTGACAAATCTCCAAAATAATATTTCAATGGACTCTCCTCCGGGTGAGGCGTATAGTCACATTCTCTGTCCAAAGAAGTGTGGACATCTGTCACCTTTTCATTCCCAATGACACTGCAGCTCGGGGCCCTGGGCCCCAGGGATCGAGCAAGGCAACAGAGGACACAGTCCTGCTTTCCTAGAGCTTCTTCTCTACTGGCAAACACAGGTGTCAGTAAAATGACCTGCAAAAAGGTTTAAAGATAATCCTAGTAATAGCTGCGGACATACAGGGTGACGGGAGAACTTCTAAAGGGACTATCTGTGTGGTAGTTACATAATCTGTTGTCAATTTGAGACTTAAGAGTGAAGGGGTGGAGCTTAGCCTGGAAATCAGTCACAGCTTGATGACCTCATTTGGAGGCACTGAAGAGATAAAGAGCTCGCTGGAGGTGGGGCACAAGCTCACTCCCTGCGAGACATTGCTGACAAGGAGCCTGATGAAGCTATGCTGATGCAGCCAGAGCCCTGGGAGCTGGAGGAGTCTATGAATTTGCTTCTCTAGTCTACCCAGAGTAACACAACCGGGTTTGGTGGTTCCAGGGAAGGGTGCAGGTGAATGATGAAAGTAGAGGATAAATAGGAAAAGAGAAAGGACAAGTGGAAGAGGGAGATGGGATGGAAGGGGAAGGAAAAACAGTCATTTGAGAAAGTAGCAACAAAAAAAAAGAGTGCTTGGAAAAGGAAACAAAAGATTGGCATTTACTATCGGCAAGGTTATAGAGTACGCAGTATGACAGAGCCTGGATGATATTAAGGACTTTGAACTTTATTTTAAGAACAGTAGGGCATCACTGTAATCCTGCTTTAGTTGCCACCAGATTTATCAGAAGCTTTGCGGTAGGTGCGCTGTTTCTGTGTGCTATTGTTCACTTATTTGAACTTACAGAGGTGGAGGACACAGGTCAGATTGTATCTCACTTTTGCCTAATTCAGTCTTTTCTACAAATTGTGATCCGCAAGACAATGGACCAAAACAAAATTGTGCACTGACACCGTGGGAAGCAAAGGTCACACATAAGGCACTACTTCAGAGCAGGGGTGGAGGAGGCGGGTGGGAGGGAGCCGGGGGAGTGGATAATGTAGTTCAAAGGCCACTGATCTTCAGTGCACCCCCTGAGATTTCAAATGTCTTTATAACTTTGTTGTTGTTCATTAGGAGGGAGTTTCCTTTTGAATCATCGCCTCGATGTGCAAGCGTTGGCCTCACTAATCAACAGCCCTCAAGGTGACCTTTTCCCTGTTCCTTGCTTGCTCGCTCCCTGGTGGCTTCTCTTCAACTTGGACCCCCACACCTGTCTAGAACATGACTTTCTCCTCCAGGCCTTCCTCTCTCACCCTGGGCTGTCTCCAAAGTCGCCTCCCTTAGATATTGATGTCTTCCTCTTGGTTTGTAACATATATAGTTTCACTAATAATCGTGGTTTCCTATAATATTTGTACTTTTGTGATGGAGTAAATTCACCCAGCATGAGGCTCTCCGTGGGTGTGCAATGTGCCTGCCTGCTTGAGGTATGGCTCTTCCTTCTTTAGCATACATCTCCAGCAGAGGGATTACTGGATTGTATGGCATTTCTATTCGCAGTTGTTGCCATGGTGCCACATTGCTTTCCACGGTGGCTGTCCGCATTTACAGCCCACCGGCGGTATATGAAGATTCCAAACTCTCTGCAGCCTTGCTAGCACTTGTTATTTATTTTCTGTTTTACTGAAGGATAAAACAGGACCCATACCTCTTGTACAAAAACAAACTCAAGATGGATCAAAGACCTAAATATAAAAACCAGAGTATAAAGATCAGCAATGGAAAATAGGGACAAGTTTCAGGGCTGTAATGAAGGGCAGAGGCACACTATCAGACATAACCAAAGAAACGCACACAGTAGAACCACAAAACAGACCAAAAATAAGGCATCGGTGTGCATCCAACGAGTTCATCAAAGAGAGAAAAGAGAAGCCACAGAGTGGGAAAGGGTTTCTGACAATGACACAATGGACAAGGGGCTAAGCACTAAAATCTATAGAAAATGGCAGTATTTTATTATGAAAAAGACAAACAGCCTGATCAAAAAGTAGGAAAAGAACATTCGCCAAAGTTGGCATCCAAGTATCCAAGCCTCTGAAGAAATCACTAGTCATGGGGAAGCTGTGAATCAGAACAACGATGAGAGAGCACTTGATACCAACATTGACAGCCAAGTACAATAAAATATTCTTGAGTAAATGTAAAGAGTCACAGTCCGAGAAATCCACAAGGGCAATTTTACCCCTTTATAGGGTCATTATGGCTTGTCATTGACATGATGGCAGTGAGATCTGTGTATGCTCTCAGAACAATTTCCAGAGTATTCAATGTTTATATTTTATTATTATTTTATCAATTAAGATAGTTTCGCTGAGGAAGGTGTCTACAGAACCCCTCAAGTTGCCTTTCCAGAAGTGTGACCCTGTATGCAACGTAAGTACAGCACTTCATGACTCAGTGACCTTTGGAGAAAGACACAGAATTTATAAGACAGTGTTCTCAGTAAAAACAAAACTGTATTTTAACAGCCACCTAAGTGAGGCATCAACTAAGTCACACTCGCCTGTGTGAGCCAAGGATTATACACAACAAAATCCATCTTTGAAGGAGAGAATGATATCAGAGCTTAAATTGCGAACCCCTACTTCACAGAAAGACACAGATGACAGTGGAAGCCCAAAATCCATCTGCAGGGTCGAGACGTGGATTAATCCCCTGGTGAATTCCCCCTGAACACAGTCCAGAGACGTGAATAGTTTTGTTAACAGAAAGAGAAGATTGGAAAGCCAAGTATGGCAGATGAAGTTTGGTTAAAACGCAGTACCTTACCCCGGGTCATCCTTTTGACTTGTTTTACAGCTATTTCAGTTTTTAATGTTTTCTGTTTTCATTCTGATTGAGGTTTTTCTGTTTTGTCTAGACAATATTGTTGGGCATTTGTACGTTTGCTGGTTTGCTTCCTGTTTGTGTTTTATATGATTTTCTGTGTCTAAGATCCAAGATAGGGTAATCTATAGAGATAATAAGTGGATTGACACATGCCTCGGGACGTGACAGGAGGGATAGGGGGAATTTGGAAGGTAACAATGAGTATGAGAAGAAAATGATCACATTGCACAAACATTCCTAACATGATTAAGCGATGACATTGCAGGACATCTGAAATATATGCCTATAGAATTATTTTTGCCATGTACTTTTAATTGCTCTTCATATAGGTGTTCTGACTTGCAAGGTATTAAAGGCCAAAGGCCTTTGCATTAAATAGCAGCTGCCTCATTATGTCATTAAACTTAACAATTATAGTGTATTTCCACTTGTATATCTTTGAGGAGCCCTGGTGGCATAGTGGTTATGAGTTGGGCTGCAAACCACAAGACTAATAGTTTAAAACCAGCAGCAGCTCTGAGAGAGAAAGCTGGGGCTTTCTACTTCTGTGAAAAGTTACAGTCTTAGAAACTCACAGGACATGTCATTGAATTTTATCTGTAATATTAAACATCGTATCCTTAGTTGGGAGTGGGAAACATACTAACATGCTGGCTCAAATAATAATGTGCTGGCTCAAATAAATGTATGGTCCACCATTGCTTTAGTGGGTTAAGTGTTGGGTTTCTATCTTTAAGGTCAGTGGTTCAAATCTACCAGATGCTCAAGCCTCTAAAAGGGTAGAATTGTCTTATAAGGCTTTTTTAAAAGAATACTTTTATTGAGGGCTTTCATCTCTTATCACAATCCATACATTCATCCACTGTCAAGCATATTTGCACATATGCCGCCATCATCATTTTCAAAGCATTCTCTTCCCACTTGAGCCGCTGATATCAGCTCCCCATTTCTTCCCCCTTCCTCCCTTGCAAACCCTTGATAAGTTATAGATTGTTATTTTCATATCTTACATCTTCCTCCATGATCCCTCACCCACTTTTCAGTTGTTCATCCCCTCCCGAAGGGAGCTCATAGGCCGATCCATGTGATTGATTCCCCTTTCTGCTCCCACCCTCCCTTAATCCTCCTGGTATCTCTACTCTCATTGTTGTCCCTGAGGGGTTTATCTATCCTGGATTCCCTGAATTTTGGGCTCTTATCTGTAACAGTATGCATGGTCTGGTCTAATCCAATTTGTAAGGTAGAATTGAGGTCATGATAGTGGGGGGAAGAAAGAACCAAAGATCTAAAGGAAAGTTATGTGTTTTATCAGTGCTCTACTGCATCTTGACTGGCTCTTATAAGGCTTTTATGAGTCAAAAACTAGGTGGCCATGGATTTGGAATGTGTGTGTGTGTGTGTGTGCGTGTGTGTGTGTGTGTGTGTGGTGTGTTCCAAAGAGGATTTTAGAAGACTGATGTTTTAATTGTTTACCTCTGATAATTTCCAGAGGTATTTTTTATATTATACAATAATAAAAATATTTTTCAAATTTTAAATTGTATAAAATATTATTTTTGATTTGAGATATATATGTTCATGGATTTAGAAATTTTATATTTTTCTTCTGTTGATATGTATTTTTAAAGAATAAAGTAATATTAAGTGGGATGAGAAATTTAGCACAGTTATGAACAAATTAATGTTTAATTTGACATTGATTCCAGTGTTCAAGTACAAAAATATGAGGACATCAGCTTTGTCAATATTTATATATTCATTTATTGTTTTTGCAAGTCTTTCAGTGACTTTACTTCTTGTCATCAATTACATTCAATGGCTTAAAACTGTTTTACAGTAAAAATGATCTCTATCTCAGTTCAAATCTCCAATGTCAAATTCATAATTTACCTTTAGATAAAGGATAAAAGTAACCTTATTGTGTAGTTATTTTAATTATTTAATGTAACTTTTTATATATGTGTATAATATACTCACATCCATGTATTTGAAAACACAAGTAAGATCTTCAGAAAATCATGACCATTTTAAATGTACATCATTGTCCCATCACAAGGCAGAAAGCCAACTTTCGAACATAATCCATACCTTTCATTATATCACTTTCTGATCTTTCTTTCAACTGACTCTAAGAAAATTGATAGCCACTATCAAGAATTGTTCAAGTGTCAGAAAATTCAGACAATTGACATAGAGTCCCTGTTAATCTCTTCAATAGATATAAATCATAACATCAAGATTAAGAGTTTTCATCTAACTTCAAATTTGACAATAAACAACGTCAATCTTTTCTTATAAATTTGTTCCAAATAGGTTCACATAGGAAGCCTGGTAACGTTTTAGTTCCATTTTAGAAATAATATCATGAAATATAATTAACAACAGTGCATTTAAAAATGAAGCTGGGTAATGTTATGAATGTAAGGAATGTGCAAAGAATTGAGTTATTCCTCATCATTCACTGAGTACATAAAAAATTACCTGGAGAGAAGCAAATAGGCGATGTGGGAAATTCTTTTGTGAATCCTCAGATCTCATAAAACATGAAAATTCACTGTAGATTGGAGCTTTATGGACAAGGGGTTTTTCCCTGTATGTTAATTATGACAAAACAACTGGTTACTTATAGAACTATTACTTCACCCTTCAAGCATGTTTCTTCTACATCTAAGGTTAATTATAGCTAAACCATAGCTTTGTTGTCCCGTGCAACAAATAAATATTCGACAATTCTCCAAAAAAAATGAAGCTTATTTGCAATCTTTTAAAACAGATATAGAAACAATACATAAGCTAATGGGTTCTATGAAATACATCCTTGAACATTTCACATACCAACTGCGATCAAGTCCATTCTGAGGCATGGCGACCCTATAGAACATAGCTCCGTCTTTCGCCCAAGGATTGGCTGGTGCTTTCAAACTGCTGACCTTGCAGTTGGCAGCTCATCTCATAACCCACTATGCCACGAGGACTTGAAACCCCTACATAGCTCAACAAAACTTTGCAGTCATCCCAGAAGCTCCTCCTTATGTCACATCCCTATCTCAATAACGCCCCTGCCTCCGATGTAGCCAATGCCTTGACTTTTATAATAAAACTTTCTATATATTCTTTACTGTTTCATTACCCACACATTATCATTTAATCCTGTTAGTTTTTTAATGTTTTGTATTTTAAGTCTCTTTTAATGCTGTTTCTTCAACTATTTCTTTTCCTTACAATTTATCTATGTTAGTGTATTTGACATGTAAGGTTTTCTGTTTCTCTGTGTATTGTATCCTGCCAAAAAAGGTTTGTTTGGGGTTCTAGGGAAGAAGATGACCTTGGTCATGCCTCATCAGACCAAGGCCCAGAAATGGCAGTGAACTGCTTCTGCCACATTGTGTTGTCAAAGCAGTTGTTGGCCACCCTAGATTCAACATGTGAGGAACTAGACTGTACACTAGAGCACAACAGCAAACCATTTTTGTTTATCTTCAACCCACCACAACATTCTTACAGTAAAAGGCAGTAGGCATTTTGCAGAAAGTAGTATGAAAGAAAGGGAATTCTGTTCTATTCCAGAATTATATCGATAGGGGCCATAAGCTAGAAATTGTTAATGTTAAGACACATTTGAGAAAGCTATTAGACACACTGCAAATATCAAATATATATATATAATGTAAACAACTTCATGACACAACAATTGAAAATTTAGCTGAAGTAAAAATAGTCTTAAAGAAAAAATGTAACTTATAAAATTGATTCAGGTAAAAACAGAAAACTTGAATAGTCCTATACTAATGAATAAATTTAATGAGATATAAAAAATCCTGTCACATGAAATATTTGGAGACAAATGACATCACCAATGAAATCTTCCAAACATTCAAAGAATAAACCATTCCAATTATATCCAAGCATTTCGGAGAACAGAAATAGATGTAATGATCCCCAAATTATTTTGAGTGTAGGATAACTTCATATATATGTATATTAGAGCTATTGATCTATAATGCCTTTTATTGTGCAGTTCTTCTCATTAAGTTAATGTATCCATTTGCCAGTATCTTAAAATATTTCTTATATTATATATTCAAGATTAACTCATATTATCAGGAGTTAATTAAACATTGACACATGTTAATGCATGATGATAAGTCCCTCTTAAGAAACCCAGGGGACATAGATGATTAGATTGTGGATGATCCTTTTTTTTTCTTTTCAATATTTTTGTTATGACAAAGAAAAACAATTTTAGTATTAAAAGTGTTTTGCTTTCTTCTACTTCCCCCAAGTCTTTCTAAAGATAATTTTACCCTTGCCTATTTAGATCCCCTTCCTCTTTTCTGATGAGAATTCTTTCTTAGCTGGACTTCTTCTTTTGTGATACAAAAGTATAAGAATGAGAGTGGGGGTAGGGAAGGAGGATGGAGTACTTAGGCTCAAAGGCTAGGTCTATTCATGTAACAAAGAACCTGGAGACAAAGACAGAGACTGAGAGATCAGGAAGAATTTTAGGAATTTCCAAAGTAAAATCCTTCCAAGAAATGTCTAAACCTCAGAAAGGGGAGTTTAGAAAAGATAGTTACAAAGTAAAAATAAAATAAAGTAAAATAAACCCCCTTACAATCTAATTCAATCTGATCCATAGTGACGCTATAGGAAAAGGTGCACTGTGCAGGAGACAGATTTGGCGAGCTGCTTCCATAAAGATCACAGCCTTCAACACAGGACAAGGGTTTTTACTGGGCCCTAAAGGGTCACTATGAGTTTCATTCAACTGGATGACAGTGGGTTTGTTTTCTTTGTTTTGTTTTATATCGTTCAAGTAAAGAGCACCATTACTTTTTAGCTATATATATGTATATATAATGTATATTATATATATAATGTAGTTCTAGAATTTGCTGGTTTATAGTACCTTCCAAAGAATGAATATTCAAACAGCAAGTTTCATTTTTGCAATTTAAAAAGTTATTCACTTAAACCTACATATCAGCTAGGTCTTCCTTGTTGTTTAGATCTAAACAAACTTGGCTTGATCTGATTTCCAAAACACATCCCGCTTATGGAGATCACCAAAGCAAAATCCTTCCAGGAAACAGCTACGTCTCAGAAAGGGGAGTTTAAAAAGAATAGTAACAAAAGCAAATGAAAATCACTGCCATGCAGTTCAACCTGACTCACGGTGACCCGATAGGGAAGGGTGCATTGTATAAAAGAAAGATGTTTGTGCTTCCATAAAGATTACAGCCTTCAAAATCCGATAAGGCAGCCCCTCCAAACCCACCAAAATGACAGCAATTACTAAGAGACCCAAGATCTCAGAACATTTTTTTTCAATAGGTCCCTGTTTCCACATGTACTGATCCACGGCTTGAAACTGTTCGGTAGCAAAACAGGGAGAGTTGTCCCGCTCCATGCCTGAAGTCCCTCAACAGGAGATTGGGAGAGAATCAGGCGAGCCTTAGGCAGAACTGGCAACTCCAATTCAAGCCAGGTGGCCGGTGCACCTGGGCGGCCCAAACTAGGGCCTAATGGGCTTAATTCAGCCAATGGGGCCAACCGTTACCTTCGACCACACCTCCCAGCCAGAGGCCCCACATACCTTGACTGCAGGACCTCCGGCCCCTTTTGTCTTTGCCTTTGGCCCCTGCTCCTGCCCCTGCGCTGGCTTGGACATGTCCGCAGTGGGTGTCTCTGGCCTGGGCCCCCAAGTGCGGATGCGCAGTCCCAGGAGGCTGTGCCCAGTGGTGGCCCCAGCGCGCCTTTGCGCGATTTTGCACACTCCCCGAAGCAGTGGGTTTTCTGGGAGGGTAAAACCTGAAACTTCCGCCGTCCTTTATAAAACTCACTTGGATCACAAACCAGCCTTCAACGTGAAATCTTTTCTCTTGCAAAGCTCAGAACCGAGGTATTTCCCACCTGAGAAACCTAACAAAACTAGTCATGAAGG
Source organism: Tenrec ecaudatus (assembly GCF_050624435.1). NCBI lineage: Eukaryota > Metazoa > Chordata > Mammalia > Afrosoricida > Tenrecidae > Tenrec > Tenrec ecaudatus. Next base: position 23,231,023 of record NC_134539.1, on the reverse strand, counting down.
CTCTCTTTATCCAAAGTGTAATCACACACATGTACTGCAGGAAGCATTTGTGGGCTGATTAGCTTTAAATCGCCTGAACAATGAGTTCAAAATGCTAACCAGTAAGTAAGTCCTATTCCGCATATGAGAGCACGTCAACAACAAAAACATAGCGGGGCGGGGCGGGGGGGGGGGGATGGAATTAACAGATCATAGAATTTTCCGGTGGATTTTTTAAGCTCCCTGAGATTTTGTATTCGTATATTTGTGTGGCAATCTGGTTTGTGTGCCTTAGCAATGATCCCAAATGATACCGCTGGAGGTCACACCAAGAGGACATGTGAAGAAAATTGAAGTCAATGGCTGACATGGACGCCATGGCCAAGGAGAAACGAAATTCTGAAATCATAAGACAATGTCAATGAGGACAAGCCTCGGGCAGTGAAACGCACAAAATGACCAGCTAGCCCTGATGGATACCATCCCAGAGAATAAAGATAAGCTCCCAAAAACAAAAGGAAATGATAGCCTAGAAGTGCCAAGCACATTGAATTTCAGAATAGCCATTTTTGAATGTGCAAATGCAATCAGAACAAGACACAATGGAAAGCCAATTCCGACTATGACCTGACCCCCACTTTCTACCCGAAGCTTTTCATTTGCTTATGATCATAAAAGTAGAGCGTATCACAGAGAAGTGGAACAAAGTAACTGCAGTTCTAAGTGAACAGTTTGTTCTCTGTACCCAGCTTCCCAAACTGCTGTTTATGAAGAAGGGGGAGGGGGGCGGGAACAGCATACTTTCTGCCAAATGAGATGCTCCCCAGTGTGAATGACTTACACAGGACATATTAGAATGCTAGTCTAGCAAAGGCAAAGCTTCTGAGAGAAGATGAGTTAGAAATCAAATTTCCATTGAATCACTGCTGATGTAAGAGAACGGGGAGTGGAAACAAACGTTACGTTCATCTTAGAGGACAAAGCATTGTCCTTACCATGTGCTTGAAGGATGGCTCTTAGCCAAGCAAGCAGAAAAATAAAAGGCTCTCCACCTTTGAACTTGGTCTGCTTTATAATTGCCATTCAAGGATTTCCAATGGACTTCCCATCATTTAGAATCATGGATTTCTAGAGTTTTACATTTACAAAAGACTCTTATTGAGTCCATATATCCAAATTCCATACATGACATGTTGGCCCAAATATTATAACGTTTGATGACAGCAATGTTATTGACTCAGAATAAATACCTCTGTGCACTTAGCAGCACTGACTGATTTCAAAGTTCCTCTTTTGGGTAATTTACATTTTCCTCTCCCTACTTTCCTACAAAAACAAAAAAACCTCACTGGCATGGAGGCGATGCTAACAAATAGTGACCCTATAGGACAGAGCAGAACGCCATGGATTTCTATGATGACAACAGAGAGCCTCTGCTTTCTCCTTGAGGGAAGCTGATGCAGTCAAACTGCTGACCTTGTGGTTAGCATCACAGTGATTAACACATTATACCACCAAGGCCCCACTTCATAGATCGCTAAATATGTATATACAAGTTCAGAACTCCTTTTTAAATACGAATAGCAAACCCTATGAATGTGTTGCATTCTGATGTTCCATGAGGTTGGTAAAACAGAATTATTTACCAACATTTCAAATAACTTTTGTGATAATGAACCTAAATAGTCTATATGCTACTGTTGTTAGGTGCTGTAAACTCTGTTCCAACGCATAGCAACCTCATGTAGAAGAGAATATAAAACACTGCACAGCCTTTTGCAATCCTCACAATCATTGCTACATTGGAATCTTTTGTTGTGGTCTCTGTATCAGACCATCTCACCTCCTCTTTTTATCATGGAGCTCATTTTTCTACATGTACAGATGCCATGACTACTTGAGTTAAGTTTACTTTATATAAATGAATTCTTGGCTCTCTTGAAGGAAAAGACTCAATTCAAACCCTGCTTCTACTAATTACCAACTATGTGGCAATGGAAAGAATATTTACCTTCTCTGGGCCTTGGTCTCTTCATTTATAAAATAGACATAAACCATAATTAGTCTTAAACTATGTCACAACATTGTTGTATAGGTTAATGATATTTAGTATGATATAAGAACATAGTACTTGATACATAGTGTATTCTTTCATCTGAACTGTGTGGAGGAGAATTTGACATCAATATCGGTGGAAGGCATATGAACAGTGTGCAGAAGACACTGCATATTGAAAGCTAAGAGGCTTGAAACCCTTACTGATGATGGCCAAAGACCACAGCCTTGAGGATGGAGCAAAGGGGAGAAAACAAACTTCAAAACTGGACCAATAGACAACTTCATAATAAAAAGAAAAGATTGAAGGTGTGATGGTTTTCATTCTACTTGGGTCTACAATCAATGCTCATAGTAATAAAACAATATAAAATACCCTAATAAAAACAATTCCAAAAACACAGGGTTTTCTACCATTGAAGTCCATTCAGTTAGTGTGTGAGTGAATGACAATAATGCCAAGCAGATGAATCAGATGATGAATCAAAATGAATTCCAATAAATATTGTTAATTATTTGACTAACTTGAGCATCAAAGCGAAAGAAAACCACTATCAAATGGGGTCTATTTCAAGTTCAATAATTGATAAAGGAGAGGTATTAGATCATACCAAATAATTGTGATTATCCCATATGTGAAAATACCCATATTTCTTAGAACTTGATAAAGTATACTGTATGAAAAGGTGACATGAGTTTGGAGCTTGCTTTAAAATATTTCAGCAAATATATATGTGAAAGAAATGCCCACGTATGGGCACCAAAAGACATGCACAGGAAAGTTGAGAGCAGGACAGTTGCTTCTAATAGAGTGAAAGAATCCAAATGTCAATATTAAAAAGGTGATGAGAGGCCTTCGAAACACTCATGGAAGAATTACCACCATCTTTTAACTTCATTTTTCATGAATATTTTAGAGCTCTAGACTAGATAAATAGTGGTATATTCGTACAACTAAATACCACACAACAATGATAATGAATACGCTTTAGCTACCCGCCCCTACAAAGGCAAATGTCATGAACATAATACTGAAAACAGACACAGAAGAATACTTGCTAGATGATTGCATTTAGATAAAATATTTTAAAATCAGGCATAGCTAATTTATGGTTGTAGAAATCACAATACTAGTAACCGTTGAAGTTGGGAGTACTGACTAAAAGAGAAAATGAGGAAGCTTTTGAGGTTGGATTTAAGTCCTGTGTCTTGCTGTGGGTCCTTGAAGGAGTTATTGAAGAATGGTGTCCCCTCAAAATGATTTAAAATCCTAACTTTTAACTCATACCTAAAAGTATGAGCCTATTTGAAAATAAGGGCTTTCAGTTATTGTATTAATGAGGTCATACCAAAGTAGTGTTGCTACTGCTCAGATGTGTGGCGGGCTCTTGGTCTCTGGAACTGAAGAAAGCGCTCGCAGACACACAGGGGAAGCAGAAAGCAAAGTTTATTTGGAAGGAAAAGAAAAGCCCGGGAGAGTGAGTTGCCGCAGAATGAACTGTGCGGAGGCTTTTATCAGCTGTGGGCGACCTGGCCTATTGGGTCTTCAGGCTGTGAACACACCGATCCTATGCCTGGTCCTTTTTCTCAGGTTCAACCATAAACCTGCTCATGCATTGTCCTCAGCTAGATCCTCACAGACCTGGACAGAAAAGTAAGCATGCAATGGGGCAGCAAAGAATCTTGGGTTTGATGAGTTTGGAATTTCAAATCAGCCTTAGGGTCTAATGGCTGCTGGCTTAATGTTTAAATTGTCCTGGGCGGATGCAATCGCCCCTCCTGACACCCTGAGGCTCCCAATGCTCCCCACTGGGCCCCTTTTCTTCATTCTGCCTGCGAACTTTCTCTTATCACTCCGAAAGATGGATCATAAACCAATGTCTGAGTTACATGTTTTTGAAAAACCGAATGCACACATATAAGGATTGTCTCCCTGTCAAGGAATCACCCATAAGTAATATGCTCCCTTAGCTAGTGATTTGTATGAACGCAAACATTCAACAATTACTCAAAAGCAAAGGGGAGAGAGAAGACAAGCAGTGGAAGGGAAACTAGATCAATGCAAACGGAACAAACAAAATGGAAGTAATGAGAATGCTGATACATTGTAAAAATGGAAAACAATGGTGCAGGACAATTTCTATCAAAATTAAAAGAGAAGCTAAGTTTCTGTATAAAATTTAACCACAAACACAATAAAATATTATTTCCAAAACAAGATCCTATTCTCAAGAAAAAAAAGGTGAAGGATTTGTGATAAAATATTGGTAACTATTGAAATTGAGCAAGTCTTCATTTTACTTTTCTTTACGATTTGTGTATGGTTTGAAAGTTTTCATGTTGAAAACTTTACCTATAATTCTTAAAATACCGTATCATTAAAAGTGGACCTGATAATTTACATTTTATGAACCCTTCAGAGACTTAGAATCACAAAGAACTTGAGACAGCGGTTTATAAATCTATACTACAGTGAACCTTCGGAGAAGAATCAAGATTCTCTTAGAGCACCCTCGTCCTGAACAGTTTATTGTGAAATTTAATCGAGTAGTCCATGCTCAAGAGATCACTTAGCCAACCCAAACACAGCAATCATGAGGATTCATTCCAGAGAAACCCCCACCCCTACTTTAATCCACCCTCAGCCTTTTCCTCCTCCAGACCCAAATCTACCTAGGAGTTTCTATGAAACATCCTCATAGTACCCATGTAACTATGTACATATTCCCACATCCTTGAATCATTTCTGCATTACTTATAATACCTACTACAATGTAAATGTGTAAATAGTGCTTTATAAGTCCTCTTAGCCTTTGAAGGGTGACTTTGACCATTTACTTGTTCGTGTGTGTGTGTGTGTGTGTGTGTGTGTGTGTGTGTGTGTGATTTCCTCATATTTTCTATCTGTGGTTAATTAAATCAGAATCACATTTTGGCTCCAAGATTTTCTTGCTAAAAATTCTGAAGAACTTAAACCAAATGCCAACATGACAACAAAAACAGATGTCCTAGGAAGCAAGTATCCCCAAGTGAGCCTTCTCTTATGTCTATCCGGAAAGGTTTAGCCGGGGACGAGGAGGGAAGTCAAAAGAGGGGAAACACTCAAGAGTTGATCTTCCTATGATTTTCAGCAAAACAACTTCAGGTTTAAATGCAACAAAACATCATTAGACCATTGGTTGAAGGAAGTAAAGAAAAATTTTGCCTACAAGGAAGAGTACAATATGTCATTATGATAACATGAAACCCCAAGAGTTGGCTGAGAAGAAGCTACTGGGTATGTATGCCAGACACATTGTCTTTCAAATTAGGCCATTTTTATACCCACTATGTAGAGTGCTCTTTCTGAAGGTGCTATTAGTTAAGTTCACCTGCCTAAAAGATATTCTCATGATATATGAAGAAATAATTGATTTACCGCTCCTCTTTGTTTTACTTTGTGTATATGTCTTCTGCATTAGGTATAATCAGAAAACTTGGTTTCTAGGGTGAGGCTGGAAATTAACAGCTCTATTGATTTTTCCCTCCACTTTGCTATATTATGCTACCTTTTTCACCTAATTTGAGAAAAACATACTGCAGAAGTCAGCACTGGTTGTTGCTTTTTTTTAATGTTAAAGCTCAAAAGGAATTAACACCTAGTCATGGGGCATGTAAATTGTAGTTAATAAACCATTACTCTCTGTGAATATGGTGATTCTGGTTCCTACTGTTGCATATTCCTTAAATTAAAAATTTCTTTAAAATCTTTCTCCATTCAGTACAAGTAAAATAGGCTTAACAGTAAGTAATTGCTGATCATTTTTTGCCAGATATTTTTATTAGAATTGCATGGTAACCATTAAAATGGGTTTGCATTTTCTTCGGGAGCATTAATTTTCAGATTAAATAAAATACATGGTCTTATTTTAAATCAGGTTCATTTTATACAATAGAGCTAATTTTTAAAACTAGCTACCCTACACTTAATGTCATTAGTAAACAATGTATTTAGTCTCACAGGAATACCAGGCTCATACATTTAAAGCACTTCAGCTTCTTGTTATGCCAGCTCAACCCCTACAGAGTGATGTAACCTAACAATAGCTACACTTACATAATCAAATGAAGATAGTAGCCTTAATTTTCCAGCATGTGTGCTTCCTCTTATCTAACCTCCCCAGGACATATCCGAATAGCGCTCATTACTAGTATGTTTTGAATCTCTGGTGTTGTTTTGGAAAGAGTAAGAAATCGATTGCTATCAACACAACTTCACAACATTCCTTGGAAAGTCTAGCAAGTGAGATTTCCCTAGAGATTGTTCTTAATTCAGTTGTTCTTTTAATTCTAAAAAAAAAATAATCCAAACAACTTACTGCCATGGGGAGTATTCCAAATCACAGTGATTCTCTGGGACAGAGTTTTAGTGGTGGTGGGGTCATCCAGGCCATTCGAACTCAAAGTGACCCTGTGCACAACGGGACCAAACACTGCCCAGCCCTGCACCCTCCTCACAGCCATTCCTGTTTGAGCCTATTGTTGTACCCACTCCATCAATTCATCTCGTCCAGGCCCGTCCTCTCTTTTGGCTCACTTTTCTTTACCAGGACTGATTTCTCCTGATAACATGTCCAAAGTCCGTGAGACGAAGTCTTGCCATCCTTGCTTCTAGGGAGTATTCTGGCTGAACTTCTTCTAAGACAGGCGTCTGTTCTTTTGAGTCCAAGGTCCTTTCAATATTCTTCACCAGTACCATAATTCAAATGGATGGATTCTCCTTCAGTCTTCCTTATTCAATCCCCAACTTCCACATGTATATGAGGCAACTGAAAATATCATGGCTTGGGTCAGGTGCATCTTAATCCTCAAAGGAACATCCTGGCTTTTCAACATTTTAAGGGGGCCTTCTGCAGCAGATTTAACTCAATGCAATGTGCCGTTTGATCTCTGGACTGCTGCTTCCATGAGCATTGATTGTAGATCCAAGCAAGATGAAATCCTTGACAACTTCGATCTGGTTGTTTTTCATTTACCATGTTGTTCCCTATTGGCGCAGTTTTGAGTATTTTAGTGTTCAGTATTTAGTCGCCTTACTTATACATCTTTCCAGGTGTAGAAAGCTTTCTCTTTCTCTAGCGGAGCTGCTAGTGGTTTTGAACTCTCATGTCCCTGGTGGCATAATGTGTTGTGCAGAGATGCTAACCACAAAATCAGCAGCTGCTCCTTGGGAGAAAGATGAGATTTGTTATGCCCACAAAGAGTTCCCATGTCAGAAATCCACAAGAGCAGTCTTACCAAGCCCTGTAGGATCACTATGAGCTGGAATACACTCAGTAGCAATAAGGATGGAGTGTGGTATGGAACCTTGCAGTTAGCAACTCCACACAGCCCCCTACACCACCAGAGCTAGCTGCTGCCAAATCAGCCACCCCGTGCGAAACAGAATAAAACACTACCTGGTCCGGAAGCAGCCTCACAATTGTTTGCCCGACTTTAAGGATTTTGCTCGCTTTTGCTAACCCTCCATCCTACTGAGCACGATGTCCTTCTTCAAGGGCCCATTATCATTGAGCAGATTTAACTCAATGCAATGTCTAGATTTTGCATGCATATGAGGTGATAGAAATATTATGGCTTGGATCATATGCACCAAAGGCCCCAAAATGACATATCGGCACTATACCATTTTAAGAGAGCCTTCGAGTAGATTTACCCAAATGCACTGTGTCATTTAAATTCTTAACTGCTGCTTCCATGAGCTTTGATGATGGGTCCAAGTGAAATGAAATCCCTTACAACTTCAACCTTTTCCCTGTTCATCAAGATGTTGCTTCTTGGTCCCCTTGTGAGGATTTTTGTTTTCTTTACACTGAGGTAATCCATGCTGAAGGCTGCAGTCCATGAGCCTATCTGTACATGTGTCAAGTCCTCGTCACTTCTCTACAAACAAGGCGGTGTCATCTGCAGCTAGCAGGCTGCTGAGCAGCCTGAGTCCTGATGCCCAGCTCTTCTTCATCCAGCCCCATTGCTTGATTTGTTTGCTCAGCATGCAACCTGAGTTAAGCACAGAGGAAACAGCCCTGACCGAAGCCTTTCCTGATTTAAAATGACCCGATATCTACTTGTCGCTTCACAGACGGCCATTTGAGCTATGGACAGGTTCCACAGAAGGAAAATTAAGTGCTCTGGAATTCATATTTTCACATTGTTCTCAGCTGTTATGTTCCACGCAATCAAATTCCTCTGCAAAGTCAGTAAAACACAAGCAAGCATCTTTCTGGTATTCTCTGCTACGAGTAAACATCCATCTGACATTAGCAGTGAAATCCCTCTTTCCCAGTTCTCTTCCAAATCCAGCTTCGAGTTCTGGAAGGTCACTGTTGAATTACTACTGCAACTGGTTTATAATTATTTGCAGCAAAACTTCACTACTCGTGTTTGATATGATTGATATTATTTGATAACGTCGGCATTCCATTGGCTCACCTTTCTTTTGTCCAGGTAGCTACTAAAATGGTTGAATATGCATCCATTCTGTTTTTGATGGTTCCTGCATTTCAATACTTTGCCTATGATATCCTTTAGTATTTCTACTTGAGGCTTGGATTTGTTTTAGTTTGTTGAGAAATGCTGAGTGTATTCATCCCTTTAGTTTTTCCAAATTTCACATTCCATTCACCAATTACCAGCGCATCTTGATTGCATGTATGAAATATTTCGGTCTGCAGAAGTTGGTAAAAATCTCAATTTCTTGGCACTGATGTGGTAAGTCAATTTGAATAAGAGTCATATAATCTGATATTCTTTGTAGGCTATGGATATTCGTCTCTTACTGACAGTGCTGTACTTCAGAATAGACCTTAAAATGGTCCTTTTAAAGGACATGATGTCATTCCTCTTCAATTTGTCTTTTCTGTCATAGTACAGCAGATGATTTTCTGATTCAAAACAGCTAATATGAGCCTATTTCAGCTCACTAATGCCTGGTGTTTCCAGCTTTATACATTCCATTTTATTTTTGACAATTTCTAAGTGTTCTAGATTCAGAACATTCCATGTTCCGATTATTAATGATGTTTACAGCTGGGTGTTTTAGATTTTTTGGTTTTTTTTCCACATTTTGAGTTTTGCATGCAACAGTACCAAATGGATGTCCTAAAAGCGTTCCTTGAACCATGCCATCAAGGCAACTCATGAGGTAGCTCTTCCTCAGTGGTATTTTGAATTCCTTCCCCCCGCGAGGTTCATCTTCTTGCTCCACAGCAGACGTCATTCCACGGATATTCATAAGGTTTTTCCTGGCAGTTTTTCTAGAAGTTAATAGCTATGTCCTTGTTCTTCGCCTGTCAAGACTAAAACCGGCCCACCATACGTGGCCCCACCATGTGAAATATGAGTGGCATAGTATCCCGCATAACAGCAAACTTAAACCATCACACAATGACAAACTGACAGAGTGGTTGTCTATCATTAATATCCAATAATCACTGAACACTTCAAGGTAATATGCTAAATACTTGCTTAACATGCTTAGTATACTAAGTAATCATAAAAACCTTTTGGAGATTATATTTCCCATCTTGGAAGTAAAATTCTAAGACTAAACAACACAATTACGATTATACTGGTAGATGATAGCAAACCTAAAACTCAAACTATGTCTCAGATTTTAATCAGATTTTTTCCCTGGTCAATTTTCTAACTTTTAAAAAGTTACTCTATTTTCCTCTTTCTTATTTTATGCCTTCTGTATTTTTCTCCAAAACTAACATTCCAGGATTTGGTAGTTAACTGAAACCTCTGGGCAATCACAATCCAACACAATCCAAGCAACCATACAAATTATCTGCAAATAGATGGCTTGCTTTGGTTTTTATTTAATCCAGATATTTGGTATGCCTTTATAGGAGACTAGATCTACATCCCTATCATTATATATAAATATCTTTCCATATCTACATGCCTGTATTTATACCTCTATAAATGTCCTTTGTCTCCTAATTCTTTCCTCCATTTCCTTTTATTGTCCTCTTGTCCCACTATCAATGTTCGACCTTCTTTCGGTTTTCATTAATTCCTCTTGGCTACATTGCACTTGATCAAGCCCCATTATTTCTACCACTGTGCCAACCCATCTTGGGCTGACGCTCCACTTTACCAAGCATCATGTGTTTTCCAACTCTTTTTTTCTGATAACATATCCAAAGTATGTGAGATGAACACTGCACACATTCTATTCAAAAGAACACTCAAGCTAAGTGTCTTCTAAAGCAGATTCGTTTGTTCCTCTTGCAATCCATGGTGCTTCCGACATTCTTCACCAGCACCATAATTCAAGAGCATCAGCTCTTCTGTAGTCGTTCTTATTCACTGCCCAGATTTCACATGCATATGAGGCTTGGGTGCACCTTAGTGCTCAAAGTGACATCTTGTCACATTAACACTTTACAGCGGTCTTCTGAGGCAGATTTGCCCAATGCAGCAAGTCCTTTGGTGTCTGGACTGCTGCCTCCATGAGTTTGATGAAGCATCCAAGCAAAATAAAATCTTTGATGACTTCAATCTTTTCTCTGTTTATCATGATGTTTTCTAATGGTTCAACTGTGAAGATTTTGGTTTTATTTATGTTGAGATGCAATCCATTTTAAAGACTGTAGTCTTTGATTTTCATTAGCAAGTGTTTCATCCTCATTGTCATCAAGCAAGGGGGTGTCATCTGCATATCACAGGTTGTGACTAAGTCTTCCTATCATGTTGATGCTGAGTTGTTTATCATAATGTCCAGCTCATCTGATTATTTTCTCAAAACACAGACTGAATAAGTACGATGAAATGATGCAACACACCTTTCTTGATTTTAAAACATACAGTATTCCTTGTTCTGTCCGAACAACTGCCTCTTGGTCTATATTCAGGTTCACATGAGCACAATTTCTACATTGTCATTCTTCTCCAGGTGTAGTCTTTAAGGGTTACACCAGCTAGACACTCCTCACTAGAGGTGGAGGCAAACTTGTCGATCAGATGGAAGCCTAATGATGCTTCTTTGATGTTATCAGTCTTTTGTATAAAATCAAGATGAACAGAGATGAACTCTCTCTCTCTCTCTGAGACTTCACCTTCCTGCTTGATGAGATTCGGCTGCCAACCTTGATTGCTGTCAGCACCTGCCTGTCTTTCCACCAGCTTTGGATCCTTGTGACTGTGTCCACCTTCCTGGTTCCTTACTCTACATCACTGGTCACATGAGCCTAGGCTAGCATTGGATTTATGAACTTGAGTTGAACTGAACTGGGATGCCTTCTTGATACATAATTAATTCTGGATATAAAGCTCTTTCTTATACATTGATGAGTGTCACTGAATTTGTTTCTCTGGATCACTCAGCCTAACACACAAAGTTATCCATAATTTATCATGATTCACACAATCAAATATTTTGCATAGTGTATGAGACACAAGTAAAAATCTTTCTGATATTCTCTGCTTTAAGCCAAGATCTATCTGAAGTCATCAGTGATGTGCTTTGGTTTACATTGTCTTTTAAATCCATCTTGAATTTCTGGTAACTCCCAGCTAATCTATTTCTACAACTGTTTTTAAATTATCTTCAGCAAAGTTTTACTTGCATGTGATATTAATGGTATCATTCTATAATTTTTGCACTGCTTTGGGTCATGTTTCTTCAGAATGGGTACAAATATGGATATCTTCCAGTTGGTTGGCCAAGTCGCTGTCTTAAAAATTTCTTGGCATAGACTAGTGAGTGCTTCCAGTGCATGACTGGCTTATTGAAATATTTCTATTAGTATACCATTGATTCCTGGAGATTTTTTTTTCCTCTAAGGTCTTCAGTGTAACTTGAACTTTTTTCTTGATCATATGCTACCTCTTCAAATGGTCAATTGATTGTCAAGCAATTCTTGTTGGTACAGTGAATCTGTGTATTTCTTCCAACTGCTTTGGATATTCCTGAATCACTAAATATTTTCTCCATTGAACTCTGCGGCATTGCAACTCAGAGCTTGAATTCTTCTTCAGTTCTTTTAGCTTATGAAAGGGTAAGCATGTTCTTCCTAGGAAATACATTGGATATCAAATTAAAATATATTAAAATTGTCTTATATTTCCTAGTTGCTATTAATTAGAATATAGATGGTAGCTCTATATTTTAAACATATATACAAATATAGTAGGCTTACAAATAAGAATGGCAGTTTACAATAGCTTAATCACAGACACTTTACAAGACATGAATCCTTTGATCCCACTTTTTATAATATACATACGCAAAAATACCCTCATCAGATGCTCCTCTCAAAATAACTCTAATTCATAGCAACTCTCTTAGACAGACTAAACCTACCCTTTTGGCCTACCAAGGCTATAAATCTTTATGGGAGTAGAAAACCCTGTCTTTGTCCCACTGAGTGGATAATGGCTTTAAACGCAGACCTAGTGGTTTTCAACCCAATGCATAACCCACTAAGGTACCAGAGTTCCTTCATCAGATGTTTCAGTACCCATCAAATCGTTTTCCTGTGAAGAGACTGGAACTGAATTTGCCACTAGAACAATGAGAAACTCTCTTATAAAGAAACTTATTCCATTTTTTCATACAACTTCAGTGCTTAATTCCTCCAAAATTAATGATTTTCCCCTAACTTTATCTCACGCAACTAGGCAACAACAATTCACATCTCAGAATAAGAATTGTAACAATAAGTTGTGTTCCCTGTCATTTTTGTGACTTTTTCTCTCTTTATTTTCTTGAATGTTTATGGAGTTAACATTATTTTCTTGATTTTAATGGAGTTTCATGATAGAGCAATATAAAAAATAGTTTTGATGGGTATATTTAAATGGAAACTTCTCAAAAAATATTCACCTATACAATTTTTAAGGACTTTTGTTATTTATCTACTCTTAGGAATTTTAACTATGTGTACATTGCATAAGTTTTGCATGTTAAATATTTCACAACTAATTTCCATATGAAATACTCAAACTTACATAACGTATATTTGCATGCCAGCATATATTTACACACAATTAAAACATTTTTGTCATAATTAGATAATTGAAGTAGAGATTTATTTTGCTTTATGAAAATAAGCAGACAGAAAGATAACCCCTTCACTCACAATTTAAATATATGTAAATATATATAATACTAGTTTATTTTGTCATAGTCCTATGTTATAGCTCTATAACATAAAAATGAATGAGAAATATTCATTTTATCTGTATGCTGACCTGAAAACAAATCAACTGATAGCGGCGACATCTCAGAGACGGTGGGTAATATCATTGGCTAAACACGGTTGGGCGCGTTGAGTGGCCACCTCATAGTGAACCACGTGCCAGAGCGGAATTGTGTTCACTGGGCTGCAATCTTCACGGGGACAAAGAACTCGGCCTTTTTCCTGGGGAGCTGCAAATCAGAACAGCCGGAGCCCCTGGCAGCGCGTCCACGCTGGCTGGTGGCACGCCGGCAGGACGAAGTAGAATGTTCCACAGGCTATAAAACTCTGTGGGAGCTAACACACTTATCTCTCTTGGGCAGACCACCGGCCTTTCTGTTGGCGGTCAAGGGCTTCACCGGTTGGGGGCTCTTTCCATGGAAAGGCTGCTGCTTCCAACCTGTCCAGAGGCGTCTTGGAAGGAAGGCCTGGCACAGTCATGCAAACCCCCTGTGAACCTATCTCTCTGGAGACAAACCCTGGGCGCAAGCCTGCTCTGACCACCGAGGCTCGCCTCAAGTAGGAACTGACGCAGAGGCAACAATAACAACAAGTTTCTTGCGCGGAAAGTAGCTTGTTGTTTTCCCTTTCCCCGAGGGAGCATTGTGCTAAACTCCGGTACTCTTACTTACTTGTGAGAATTGGGCCAGTGTTCTCAGGTGGCACAGAGTCAGCCACTAACCCCACCACCGGCCATTCAAACGCAGTAGCCGCTCCCTCGGTGGGAGAAGATGAGCCTTTTGCTTTCATGAAGATTTGCAGTCTCGGAAAGCCACCATGGTAGTTCTACTCCCTTTTATACGGGCTTGAGCTAGATTCTGCAAGTATTAGAAAGGTGAGTGACTGCTCACTTTGTTTCGGAAACACTTTAAAACGATCAAGTTACCGATAAATGTAAACACATTACCCTAAGAGCCCACTTACTATTCACGTGAGGCTGGTTTATCTTATTTTTACCCCGTTGACATATGAAGCATCCTAATGCCACGCTTGGTACAGTTTAAATAAGAGAAGAGCTCCATTAATCGATCTCGGAACCCGGCCTGCACTCCACGAGGATCACAGCTCTCGCAGCGACTACGGAGAATGGTCCAACAACTGTCTGCCAGGCGCCAGATCGCTCATTTCTCAGGTGAGAGTGAGCCATGCTACTGGCAGAACCAACAGGTTAAATAAGATGTTTGCTATAGACAATGCGCTAAAATTGGAATTTATATGAACACTTCCAGTTATGCTTTCTGTGAAAACATAACAGTACTAAAATACATCATCAAATTTGCGAGGATACCTGAAATTAATGCCACTGAAATATGAGAGTATTTTGGATTCTCTATTTTCAGCTTCCATTTCAATGAAAAATAAATGTGTATGATATGCCCCCAAAGGAATCATTTCATTTATGTGAGTAATGTCTTTAAATATCTAATTATGCTTATGTAAATAACGTATGGGTATTTTCTAACTTGCTTTAGCTTCCCCACACCATCAAAAACCATTTTGATTAAATTATTTGACTGGCATACTTAGAACGCTGAAGAATTAAACTAAAAAGAACTAAACTGTCTTTCAAATATAAAGACATAGGAAAAGAAATACCATTCCAAATCGAATATGTTCCTGAAAAAAAGGTTTTAACTTAAAATTGGCAGTTCGTTTGACAGTGGTTTAGCTTGTGATTGCTGTTTCCTCCTGACCACATCTGGTGTGTGCATGTTGGAGAGGACTCATGCGGGAGGTGGGGAGCGGGGGAGGAAAAGGACATGGTGATTAAGAGAAGAAGAAATAACTCTAATGAAGGTCTTTCACTCAAAAGTAAAATATGGGCAACAATAATTATGTTTAATAATGGGGGAAAGTGAATAAACTTTATAAAAACCCACTCTCATTCAATTGAGGAGCCCTGGTGGCCCAGTGGTTACTCGTTGGCCAGTGAAAGCCACCCGCAGCTCTGTGGGAAAAGCGAAGACGTCTTGCTCCACTCCCGTGAAGAGTGACAGCCGCAGAGCCCAGAAGGGCAGTCCCAGCCGGCCCTGAGAGGTCGCTGTGAGTCAGAGCGGCCTCCGCAGCAGTGTTGGGGTCTTTGAGGGGCCCTGGCGGCACATTGGGTTATGAGCCGCAAGGTCAACAGTGTTTGTTTGGTTGTTTTCAAGGTCAACAGTATTAAACCACCAGTTACTGTGCAGGAGAAAGAGGAGGTTTCCTCACATGAAGAGTTGCGTTCTCAGAAACCCACCAGGGCAGCTCTAGCATGACCTATAAGGAGGCTAGGAGTTGGGTGTTTGGGGTCCTAGGATCTATTTTAGGCAGTAGTGACATAGATTTATACGAAATACATGTGTCCTTCATCTCAAAAACCCAAAGGAGTCCTATATTTCCCCATAGGGTCATCATGAGTCAGAATCAACTGATGGCAGTGGGCTTAAGCTTATAGCACTAGAAGAAAATATGTATACATATATGTAATACACACATATAAACATATATATGAACATTTATATTCAAGGAAGTTTATTTCTCCAGGAGTTTTTAAAGCCCCATACACATACACACACACATATATATCAAAAAGTATTGCTATAAAATCAGATACCTTTATTAAACAAAAATATCAAAATGTAGAGCTATTGTTTCTAAATATATCCTCCCATCTATGTCCACACACTTATTAAGACCATGTTTTAGTCTCCCAAATCATTCTATAGAGAATTCTATGCTCCTCAATTTACATCATATCAAAATGGCAGTTTGGACATACAGAAGTGACTCACATTTTGTTACTTTTAAATGTTCCTTGAGTTGTGGGAACAAACAGAAGTACAAAAGGACACACTCCGGATTATAGGGTGGATAGGGTCAGGGTTCTTAAGGAAATTCTCCTAGGACAGCCCGTCCTACCCCCAAAGAATGAGCAAGTGTGGAGCCTGGTGAAATTAATATCCCTTGGCAGTTTTCCTAGCCTTTTGTCTCACACAAGTGCAGTTTTTAATTTTCCTAAAACTTTTCCTAATCAGCTTGCATGATCCTCCTGTGTCCCTGGAGATAACAGATTGAAATTACCCTTTGGGGTTCTCCCCCACTCCCCAAAAATCAGTTACATAACAACAGGCCCAGAAAATCCCCCAGAGCTCATTACTTTGATAGGACCTTTTGCTTGTTTGTATCCCAGCAAGACTCGGATGTGTATTACTGGGAGAATCTGTCTGCAACCTTCCACTGATGGCAGAGACGTGTTGAAGCACCTTTGTTTGTAACACACTCATGTCTGTATGAACTGGGATCCTAGTGGCTAACTTTCTGACCTATGCTCAGAGCGATCAGAAGCATCTTGCCTGTTAAGTGGACATTTGAGCGAAAACCTGAAAGAGTGGAGAGAGCACATCATGATGTAAATCAGAACACTATAGAACAGAATATTAAAGTGTTCTCTGTGTGTGTATATATATAACATTGTATATTAGATTTTTTTATATTTTTGCAATGGTCTTGTTTATTGAATCCACCATTGATGTTCATGGAAGCAGTAATCCTGAAATCAAAGGACATTGTGCATTGAGCAGATCTACTGCGCAAACCCTCTTTACAGCGGTCAAGTGCACAGACATCACTGTGAGGACTAATGTGCCCCTGACCTAAACCATACTATTTTCAACAGGCTCGTATTCATGCGACAGCTGGGAACGGAGTAATAACGATTGCAGAAGAACTGATGCATCTGAATTATGGTGCTGGTGAAGAATATTGAAAATGTCCTGGATTGCCAGGAGAACAAACAAATCTGTCTGGAAAGAAGTACAGCTAGAATGCTTTCTAGAAGTGAAGATGCGGAGAATTTGTCTCATGTGCTTTGGACCGGTTATCAAGAGAGACCTTTTCCCTGGAAAAGAGCATCATGCTTGGTAAAGTGGGGGCCAGCTAAAAAGAGTAGGATCCTCCACCAGGTGGCTTGATACAGTGGCTGCAACAATGGGCTCAAATGTAGCAACAATGGTAAGGCTGGCACAGGACCCGGAAGTGTTTCGTGCTGTTGCACAGTCACTGTACATTGGAGCCAACTCAGCAGCACCTAGCAGCAACAACATGTATTTATTTCTATAAGTAACAAGATGAAGAGGGGATTGAGGGGAGGAGAGGGAAGCTAATGTCCTCATCTTTCAGAACAGGAAAAGGACTGATGCTATCTAAAATTGAAATTTGTGGGCTTAAAGCTATAACATCTTAATGTTTTTCATAACTCTTTTCTTAACTTTAAAGAGATCTTTTAGAAATAATGCATAGTGTACTGTGTGAAACATCTATTTGATGTTCAGCAATCCATTCCAATTCATTTCAGCTTTATTTAGCCCCTTTCTAATTGAATACTTACTTATAAAAATAGCATGTAGCATGTTAATAATGGGAAAAAGGGATTTGGGGTGATTTTGAAACTTTTTTTTCATTTTTCTGCATGACTTGAACTCATTAAAATGAGCAGTGTTACATTTACAAAAATCAATAAAGTAATTTTTCTTTAAAAATGAACAGGAAAGATAAAAACAAGGAGACATTTAATTTTTTCAACAAAGAGATCTTGAGCTCAACAGAAACAGGGTTGTAATGTAATTATTTTTCAGACTTAAGATTTTCTTTGCACATGGAGAGATTTCTTCACTAAATTCCAGATATGCTCTTCCATTTGCAAATGCTTTGATTCTGTAAACAGAATTTAACATGCAGAATAAGCCCTCACACGTGAATTACTGACTTGGCTGCTAAATCAACAGCATAGACGGAATCCAGGGTTGGAGCCAAGGAACTGGTGAAGGCTTGAAAGTGCAAGTGACATACATGTAATAAGCATGCGGAACCGTCCTTTCATAAAGCTGTCTTTCATTCCTGTGCTTATACTTGCACCCATCTCGGGTGACTCAGTCTCCATTTCTTGGAGAGGACATTGATCGGGGGATGCTCTTCATATGCACATAGGAAGCAAGCTGGGCTTCAGGGGGAGAAGAATACTTCACACACATAAACTGGGGACCCACATATGCTCTCTAAAAGATGCCTTCACTTAGGGGACTGCATCACAATCCCCTTCTCAGAATCCTTAGAATTTCTAATATGGTACCTGAATTCTCTCAGGTGATAAAGCCTGACACATTCTGATGTGTATTTTGTCTTTGTAAAATCCTACAAGATATATTTATCTGTACAGAAAATGTGTTCCCTATGAGGAAAAAAATTGTTTAGTCAATATTGTTGTTAAAGCCAAAACCAAACTCACTGCCTTCAAGTCATTTCTGACTCACAGGACAGAGTGGAAGTGCCCTTTTGGTTTCCAAGACCCAGTCTTTACAAGAACAGACAGCTCCATCTTTCTCCCGAGGAAAGACTATGGATTTGAACCACTGACCTGGGGGTAAACAGTTCAATGCACAGCTCACGAAGCCACCAAAGCTCCGTGTTGTTGTCCAGGGCTGTCACATTGGTTCCAACTTCGAGAGACCCTGTGGGCAGCAGAGCAAAGCGTCTTCACAGTCGTTCCTGTTTCAGCCCGTTGTCGCTGTCACTGTGTCAATCCTTCTCCGTGACTATCTTCCTCCTTTTTGACGCCCTGCTGTTTTTCACCAGGCTGGGTGTCTTTTTCCAAGGACGAATCTCCCCTGACAACATGTTCAAAGCAATGCGAGGCAAAGGACCCTTCCGGCTGAACACACAGATTTGCGTGTTCTTCTGGCACCCATGGTACTGGCAATATTCTTCTCCAGTCCCATAATTCAAATGTATTGATTCCTCTTTAGTCTTACGTATGCAATGTCCCCTTTACTTGCTGTATGGATATATTGTTGCTCTTAGGTGCCACCGAGTTCACTTCGACCTGTAGTAACCACATATGAGCAGAACTTCCCCCAGGGAGTTTCCTTGGCGATATTCTGTGTGGACACAGAGCACCAGGTCTGTCCCTGTGGGCAGAAAAATGCTCACTGTCCCCCTAAAATGCCCATGCCCTAATCCCTGGACCTGTGACCATGTTACATTATATGGCAAAGAAAAATGAAGATTCCAGGTAGAATGAAAGCCCCTGATCAGCTGATCTTGAAATGGGAAGGTTGTCCTGGATTATTCACAAGGATTCTTATCATTGGAAGCTGGGGTATGTGAAAGACTGACTGGCCAGTGCTACTTTTGAAGATGAGCTAAGGGATGCAGGTGCCCCCAGTAAATGCAAAAAGAAGGGGAACTGATTCTCCCCAATTACCTCCAGGAAACTGGTATCTACTTACACCTGGACGTGAGTTCAATCCGATCCACTTTGGACATCTGCCCTCTAAACTTGTAATAAGTTTGCATTGCTTCTTAGTTTGTGGTCACTTGTTATTGAAACAGTAAAACCTAATACAGTAAGCAAAAAGGAAAATACAAGACCTACCTTACCTCTCTGGAGCAAGCCTCTAGATATCCATGAATATAGAACAGGCTGTAGGCAAAACATAAAGCAGCTGTCTCGGGTAATTTGCTACATGTCAGCATCTTACTTGTTCCCCTGGGTAGCTTTGCATAGAACCCATAGCATTTCAAAGCTGAAAGCAATCCTGTCCTCCGAATATCTGTACTACACTGACTTTTCAGGACCAAGCAAGTAACCCATGTTTCAGTCGCTTTCCTCCCTGTGCTGGGATCATTTCCAAGTCCTAGGTGTGAGCAGGACAGCCCGTGGTGGGATTCAGCAGGTCCTGCAGAACCAACACCTAATTTTTTGTTGAGTTCTGCAAATCGGTTGTTCAAATGGCACTTGTAATCAGCGTTCTCTCTAAGGTGGACAGAAAGGTGAAAATGACAAATTTATAGTGTAGACAAAAATACTAGATGCCTGATCATAGAAACAAGATCAGAGAGTCCTTAGTCAAAGGGTAGACACTTCAGGGAAGTTATCAATCTTTTGATAGTTTGATTGAGGAAGGATGGGTACGAAAGAGGAGACCGGCCACAAGGACAGTTACAAAAATTAGCAAATGTCCAGACAGATGGATGGTTGTCTAATGTCAGAGAAGTTGAACAGCAGGTATTTAACACTGTGGTTTGTGTTGTTGTGCGTTGTTTGAGTCCATTTTCACTCATAGTGACCCCATGGAACAAAGTCGTAATGCCCCATAGGGTTGTCTTCAGCTGCAGTTTTTACGGGGGAAATTTGCCAACGTTTTCTCCTGGGGAGGTGCTGAATGGATTCAACTTTACAGCTGGCAGCCAAGCAATTAACTCGTTCCCCCAAACCGCCTATCTGCCACTGTTGCTGGGTTGCTGCAAGGTGCCATTGAGTCGGTACCAACGCATAATGACCAAATGCACACATGAAGTGTGTCAGCCTCACACTTGTTGCCACGTTTGAACCCATTGTTCCTTCCTCTGACTGATGATCAGTAAGATCTGTACTTGCGCATACTATTCCTTAGTACAGGAATCTAATGCCCATCAGCAAAGAAAAGGGGGAACAAAGCAGGAGCCCACTTACTGAACCATTATGGTGGTGCAGGGAAACCTTTAGACTAGGTCAATGCCAAGTGAAAAAATCCAATAGTAGAGATCCATGTCTTGTCCTTAGGGACAAGTGTCATCTAGGTGTGAGATTGGAATTAAATATGTCATTTGGGAAATTATACAAAGCTACATGAGCCCAGCTAAGGCTCCTTATTATACAAGATACTTTAATTACATTATCTTTGATTTTATTTTCCCATGGCCTCTCTGAAGTCCCCTCATATATCTCTTGTGATCAAACCATAGTACTTCTGAGCCCCATTCTCTCCAAAGCCTTTGGGTCATACTGAGTAGGAATAAATTTAACCAGATAAAGGCACAGAGGCAGCACGCCGTAATTCCCTTAGGGTTGCTGTTATTCATATCCATCGATTACCAAGTGTTGCTTCTGCAGTGCGTCCACACTTTACTGTCATTAGATAAATGCTTAACAAGTTGTACCACCCCAGGATTCCTGCAAAATAGCACTAGCGCTCCACCTCTTTGGTTTTACTCTCCACAGATCTGCCGCAGTGGAACATAATATATTATAAGCCCATCCATAAAAATGGCTTACTGTAGCAACATTTTTGAAGGACATAGAAGGAGCTTTTCAGATTATGAAAGTGGGGTTTAAAAAAACCTCTGAGGTAGCCTCTCCTGTCCACACCATTCTACTAGAAGGTGTTCTTTTGTTGAAAAATCATGGTGTACATAAAAGCAGACAGATTAGGAATTGAGTTCTAGATCCAAATCAGTTTGACCCAGTTTTTCTCAGGTAAAGCACCACTGGTAATGTAGTGGGGTAATTATTGGGTTGCTGATCACAGCGTCATAGTTCAAGCCTACCAGTTCTCTGTGGAAGAAAGATGAGGCTGTCTGCCCCCACAAAAATTTACAGGCACTTGTGTTTTTGTCTTATTAAGACTGCCAAAGTAAGCCTGAGAAGTGCAAAGCCCCTAGACAAGAAGATGGAATCTGGGCTCCTACTTAACTCTAGCCCCAATTCAAGATCATTCAGTTCTGATCACATGGCCCTGCTCCATACTCACCTTCAGAAAAGGACCACTGAAGATAAGGGTGCTACTGCAAAGTGTGATGAAGAAGACAGATGGTGCCCAATTATCAATCTGAATAGTGTCTGGAGTCTTAAAGGCTGTATTCGCACAACCTCCCATATAAGGTAGGCCTCAACTAAGTTCACACAGAAGAAGGACACTAGCTTGTATAATCTAAAGATGACCATTTAAAAATTAAAATATAGCAAAGGGGAAAGTATCAGAGCTAAAATTATGAACATCCAATCTGTGGAAGGCCACAGAGGACAATGGGAGCCCAAAATCCATCTGGCTGGTCAAACTGAGCCTCAGATTGCTCTAACCACCGGCAAGAGTCTCAAACAGCCTTGCTGTCAGGCAGAGACGATTGTGATCTTGAATATGCTGAAACAAACTCAATATTTGGTCAGATGACTCCCCAATAGACCCAACCTGAATGAGTTCGGTGTGCAAGGATCTCTTACTTGTTCGATGACAGAAATTACTTCCCTGGTTTTTGGAATGTTGATGAGGATCTTTTCTTTCTTAATCATTATTTGTATTTTGGTCTTTATATTATTAATTATTATTTCAACTTTACCACCTTATTTTGAATTTGGTTTTTATTGTTTCTGTTGGGTTTCCCAGTTTGTGAGTCACAGGAGGAGTGGATGCATAGTGATGATAACCGATACAGGATGGGAATGGGTGATTGGGAGGGAAGGGGGGTTTGGGGAGTAGGAAATGAAGACTGGAGGAGGGAGGGAAGAATAGAACTGACTGAGATTGCACAACTCATCTTAAAGATGATTTAACCATAGGGTGGGGGGGGTATTCTAAAATTTATAGGGAAATGATTGTACAAGTCTCCTTGATACAATTGAATGATTAAACTATTGGAAGTGTAAGCTATGTAATTTACGTGCCAATAAAGCAATTAAAAGAACATAATAAAATAGTTACATTCTCAGAAACCCTGTGGCGAACTCAGAATTGACTTGATTTAAGTGAGCTGTTTCCTTGGCCTTGCTCAGATAACTCATGACCCACTTGAAGCAGAATCATCTCATTGGGCTCAATTTAAAATGAAGATCAAAACAATTCTGAGGTTGTTCGGTGTCTCCAGTTTTGCAGTCGACAGATGGGTGTTTGGCTGTGAAAAATGGACTCTTTGTAAGTGACTCTAGTAAAGTTCTTGCATTTCTTTGGTTCCTTCCTCTGAAAATAGGAGGTTTGGCCTGGAACATGGTTACGGTTTTCTCAGTTCCTTCAGTACGAGAGTGTGGAAAGAAAGGGATTTTGGTGTCAAACAACACACAAATATGTACCAATATCTACTCACTGCTTACCATGTGACATGGAATGACCTACTTAACCTGGATTAACCTCAATTTTTAATCTCTAAAATAATGCTAATAGTAACATTCTCTTAGAGGGGTGTTTGTAAGAACCAACAATGGTGTGAGTTGGTTGGAAACCCTTAAAGCAATTTTTATGAAAATATTTCATATTAGCAAATATGAGGAGGATTCAAAAATAAGTCATGGGAAATGGACTTTTAAAATAATGGAATTCGCTAGGAATTCTTAAGGCTCCGTCATATATATCATCCCATATTTCATCACCTCTTAAAGAACTCAATGCTTTAACCTAATTAAAATATTAAGATTATCTGATCTACTTAAAGAGTGCTCTGTATTTCATCAAATTGGCTCTGATTCATAATGACCACATAAGATGGCAGAAATGCCCAGGAGGTTACCTAGGCTGTGTCTTTCCCGGAGCAGGTGTGAGCTCCTTCCCATCATGGAGCGCGATGTGGATTCAAACAGCCAGGTGAGCACTTAACCATTGGCTACCAGAGCCTCTCAAGGAGGACTAGACTAGCACTTACTCTGTACATTGAGATGTTTTTGCTGTTAGGTGCCTTTGAGTCGGTTCCGACTCATAGAGATGCTGTGTACAACAGAAGGAAACCCTGCTCCATCCTTCTCCATCCTCACAATTGTTCTCACGCGGAAGCCCATTGTTGTAGCCACTGTACCAATCCCTCTCGTAGAGGTCCTTTCTCTTTTTCACTGCCCTCTACTTCACCAAGCACGGCATCCCTCTCCAGGGACTGGTCTCTGCTGATAGCATATCCGAAGTGCATGAGGTGAAATCTCACTGTCCTTACCTCTAGGGAGCATTTTGGCTACATTCCCTCCAAGACAAAACTGCTCTTTTGACAATCCATGGTACTTTCAGTATGCTTTGACAACAATTAATTTCAAATGCATTGATTTTTCTTTGGTCTTTTTATCCAATGTCCAATATCACAAGCATATGAAACTATTGAAAATGCCATGGTCCCCCACCACACTGAGGCAAAATACTGAGGGTGTGCAGCAGAACTTCTGGGGGAGCAGAGCAGAGAGGTCCCAAGGGAGTGCCAAGGATAGACTTTGGGGTCATGGCATGGCACCCCATCAGACTCGACTGGAAGATACTCCTAGAGGTCAAAAAACAGACCTTGAACTATATGCAGGCTTCTTTTTTTTTAAATCATGATTTTATCATTGTTTTTGTTGTTGTTGTCATCGGTTTGTTTTCTTTTGTCGCTGTATTTTGCTATTTCTTGTTTTACTTGTGTACACATTATTATCTCTGCAGGTCAATCTAGATAAAATAGGCTGGAAGAACAATCTGGAGGAGAAAACAATGTGACTGAGGAGGAGGTGGGGGAAAGGAGGTGGTGTTGACCAACCCAGGAACCAGGAAACAAAATCAGTGGCATGGAGGGTGTAAAAGGCCTGGCAGGGATTCCGCAAGGGCAGTGTAACTGAGAGAAATTATTGAAACCCAAATGAAGACTGAGCATGACAGTAGGACAAGAGGAGAGTCAAAGGAAATAGAGGAAAGAACTCGGAGGCAAAGGGCATTTATAGAGGTCTAGATACAGGCATGGATATATGTAAATATATTTTATATGATGATGGGGAATAGATCTACGTGCATATATTTATGGGTTTAATATTAAGGTAGCAGATGGGCCTCCACTCAAGTACTCCCTCAATGCCAGAACACTTTGTTCTATTAAATTGGCATTCCATGATGCTCACCTTCCCGACATGATCTCTGAAGACAAAGCAGGTGCATAAGCAAATGTGGTGAAGTAAGCTGATGGTACCCAGTTATCAAAAGATATAGCATCTAGGGTCTTAAAGGCTTGAAGGTAAGCAAGCGGCCATCTAACTCAGAAGTCCAAATGGAAGAAGCACACCAGCCTGTGTGACCACAAGGTGTCAAAGGGATCAGGTGTTGGGTATCAAAGAACAAAAAAATTATATCATTGTGAGATAGGGGAGTGCAGTTTGGGGTCCCAAAGCCCATCTGTAGGAAACTGGACGTCCCTTTACAGAAGGGTCGTGGGGAGGAGATGAGCCAGTCAGGGTGTAGTGTAACAACAATGAAACATACAACGTTCCTCTAGTTCTTAAATGCTTCCTCCTCCGGTGCCCCAACCCCAATATCATGATCCAATTCTACCTTACAAATCTGCCTAGACCAGAGGATGTGCAAATCTCAGCAACTTAAACCAATAATGTTGTTTATGGGTCTGCGTGTCAGCAGGCAGTTCTTCCAGCCATGGCTTGTCTCATATATGAATTAGCTGTGAGTCCCAATGACAGCTTTCCTGATTTGATTCTTTCCATGTTTAAACATTAACTGGTTGTGGTCTGGTCTAGATGACCTCAGCTACACGGATTAGTCTCTCCTGCATGTTATGCCTTGTTTCAATAGGCATATTCCGGGACAATGTACCTGGCAGTGCCAGGGTACAAAGAAAAGGAAAAGTACAAAAACCCTTAAGGTCATGGTCAAAGAACTTCACAAAACCAGATACCATGGATGTGGATAGACACTCTTCATGAGAAGAATTTAAAGTCATGTTACAAAGGACATGACGCTTAGCTCAAGGCTAAAGCAACAACTCTCACAAAATTCCCTTTGTCAAAATTCCCTGGAAAACTCGTTAGCACACACGTTTCTGGGTTGATGTCAGTTTCTGAATTAGTAAACCTGGAATGAGGCCCAACATTTCCCAAAAATGATGTTGTTGCTTACTTGTGTTTCACATTTTATGAACTATTGAGCTACCATGGGCACATTTATCTCTGTTTTAAAAACTAATTAGAATTTAACAAGATTTTAAAATAAATTAGTTGATTACACACACACACCACTGTTGTTAGGTGCCATCAAATTGGTTCCAACTCATAACCACCTTATGTACAACAAACAAACACTGTCTGATGCTATGCCATTTATGCAAGCATTCGGTGTTGGGGCCCCTGTGTGCAATGATCGCATTGAGGGGTTCCTCTTTGTCACTGACTCTCTACCAAGCATGATGTCCTTCTGCAAGGACTGGACTGGTCCTTCCTGATAAGATGGCCACAGAACACGAGGCAACGTTGTACTTTATCTCCCTTCTAAGGATGGCAACAGCTGTTTCTTATCTTTTTTAGCTGTGCCGCATTACCAAAGGAAGATCCCCAAAGCCTCATGCTTCCCACATCATTAAGGCCGACTACTTTGAGGCAGTAGCTCTTCCCCAGTCTTATGGTGAGTACCTTCCAACCTGAGGATCTGTCTCATCTCCTGCCTGTCAGACAACGTTCCACTGCCACTTCTTCAAGTTTTCCCTGTCCAGTTTTTTAGTCTTAGTCTAGAAGTTCCACTAAAACTTGTCCACCATGAGCAACTAAGGAAATGGTATGTGGGCCATGTCTAATCTCCTCTGGCTTCAGTAGGGAGGAGAGTCCAATTCCACCCCAACCCCAGGGGAAGACAGAAGGCTGACATGCCTCTACCCTTCACCCTTCCTCGCGTCCCTGCTGGTGCCCATCATTCTTTGCAATGGCCATTGGAAACACACAAAGGGTGCTCCAGTGGGAGGGTTTACTAGGAAAGCTCCAAAGTTATCAAATATGTAAGAGGTACATTTAAGCAGGCATGTCTCTTTCTAGTCCTCAGCCTCTCAGCCTCAGGATCCCTTGGCTTCTGCCCTGCCCAGGCAACTATTACAAACCTCCTGTAGATCTGATAGATTCTCTCAGGACAACCCAAGCTACAAGCCAGCCTTTTCCCCAAAGGAACTCAGCTTTACCCATGCCATGTTCCAGGAAATCCATCTCCCTGCCTCCCGGTCTCCGTGCTGCTTCTCTGCTGTCTCCTGGTCCTGGCACAGTTCCTTTGCTCTGTCTCATGGTCTTGGTACTATGGCTCTTGGTGCTTCTTGGGCTCCACCATGTCAGGCAGGGACCTCAAACATTCTAGGCGGAGAGCTTGTTTATTCTTGATGGTTATAGAATTCCTCTTCCGACTTCTGAGATGGCTCACTCATACCCAGTGGAGTGGCAAAGCTGGCCGATTCTCAAATTACAATCCTGCACATCATCTTTACCTGCTCTCACCCATTCAGTGGGAGGAACTTACGGAGACTACGGATAGAGAAGGCATATTAAGGAATTTCACTTCACCACAGTGACCCTCCTGGTATGTGCAACATGGGTGGCATATTTTCCAACACACTAGCCACCACAGTATGCCAAACTGATGGACTACTAACTTGATGGGTGTGTAAAAATATTGCTATAAAATCATAGGAAATTTAATTAAATAAAAATGACAAAATTTGAGTTTTTTGTTTCTCAACATATCCTTCATCTTCATCTACATGCTTCTGAAGATGGTTTCCATCTCTCTAACCCTCCTCACAATGAACTCTGGGTTCTTCGAGTTACGTCACACCTAAGTGGTAGTTTCAGCATCCTTGAGGGAATCAAATCATGTCCCTGTAAACAGTCTTTGTGTTTTAGAACCAAGACGTTTGGAGGGATGAGATCAGGGCAAGATTCTCATGAGACAGCTCTCGTGACCCTCAAAGGGGCTGCAGGTGCCTTGTCATAACAGAAAACAAAACAAAAAAAAAATAAAACCCTTGGTGCGGCTTTCCTGGCCTTTCTCGCCAAGACACTTTTTCATTTTCTTAAAACGTCTTTCTAACAGACTTCTGTCCTTTGTGTAAATAGACGAATATTACTCAGGTAGAATCTCCAAAAAAACCAGTGACTAGAACTTTCTGAGCTGCCCTCTCTACCTTCAATTTAACTGGTCCTGCAGATCTCCTCAGAAGCCAGTGTGAGTGGATTTTTTTTTAAGAAATAAAGAAAATTTCATTTGAGAAGTCTCATTATTGGCCAAAATGTGTTCTCACTTCTAGCACCATCACCAGTGACCTTTTTAAAATATCATTTTATTGGGAGCTCTTAAAGCAATCCATGCATCAATTGTATCAAGCATATTTGTACATATGTTGCCATCATTGTTTTCTAAACATTTACTTTCTATTTGAGCCCTTGGTACCAGCTTCCCCTTTTCCCCCTCCTTTCCCCTCTCCCCCTCTTAGTTTCCCTTAATAAATTATAAATTATTATTATTCTCATATCTTACACTGACTGCTGTCTCCCTTCTCCCATGGCTTCTGTTGTTCACCCTCCTGGGTGGGGGGGGGGGGAATAGTTATGTCTCAATCATTGTGATTGGTCCCATTTCCTCCCCCTCCTCTCCCCACCTTCCTTCTACCCTCCTGGTATCACTACTCCCATTCCTGTTCCTGGATTCCTTGTATCATGAGCTCTTATCTTATATCTGTATCTGTGTACATGCTCCAATCTAGCCCACAGTGAAAGGCAGCACTGGGTCATGACAGTGGGGGGTGAGGAGGCTTCAAGGAACCAGAGGAATATTGTGTGTTTCACACGTGCTATACTGAGCCCTGATTGACTCATCCCTTCCTTGTGATCCTTCTGTGAGGGGGTGTCACCTTGTCTACAGATGGGTTTTGGGTCTCTGCTCTGTGATCCCCCTCGTTCTCAACAATGTATTTTTTGTTTGTTTGTTTTGCATCTTCTGATGCCTGTTACCTGATCCTGTTGACACCTCATGATCACCCAGGCTGTTTTGCTTCTTCTGTGTGGGCTTGTTGCTTTTCTGCTATATGGCTGTTTGTTTGCCTTCAAGCCTTTAAGACCCCAGACACTATATCTTTTGATAGCCGGGCACCATCAGCTTTCTAGTGGGCGTGGATTTTTTCAGGTACCTTTGAGAGACTAATGTGGTGTTTCCATGAGGAAGAAGGCAGGGCCCAAGCAGCATGTGCCCTCATTACTTTCCAAATAACAACCACCCAGCTTGGAGCAACTGGTCAGGACCAGTTAAAACCAGAAATGCTAGCTCAGACAGAGGCAGGTTTAACTATTAGTGTCCTTCAGTGACCTTAGCTTCATTTATTGCTTCATGCATAGTAGCCTCTCTGCCTCCTAGTAGAGATCTAACATGCTAATGGGGATAAATAGCTAACATTTCTCTTTATAGGGAAGCAAACTAGGGACATAAAAATGAATAATCATTGCTGTTTGATTTGTGCCTATGCTGACTACCACCACGTTTGTTCTGTGTTAACATCCTGTAAAACCCAACTCGCCCAGCTGATAGTCTTGGGGACACTTAACCCTGACTATCCCTTCGCCATATTGCTTAGGAGTTGGGCTACAGTTGGAAACCACCAGCTGCTTCTGAGTGAGAAACACCACCTGTGGTAGTTACATAATTTCATGTCAACTTGAAGCTAGTGTAGGGGTGGAGTTTAGCCTTTCAATCAGGTCACAGCCTGGTGGTGACTCCTGTGGGCATGGCCTTCTCATAAGGAGGATCCTGGAAACCTCCCCCTCTCTCTGCCTTCACCTCCTAGCCAGTGAGCCATTGCTGAGACCTGCTAGAACCACCACTATTGGATCCACAAGACCTAGCACCCACCAGCCTGTGATCTTCCTG
Source organism: Tenrec ecaudatus (assembly GCF_050624435.1). NCBI lineage: Eukaryota > Metazoa > Chordata > Mammalia > Afrosoricida > Tenrecidae > Tenrec > Tenrec ecaudatus. The sequence continues at coordinate 23,201,355 of NC_134539.1, read as the reverse complement.
CATGCTGCATCATTGGATGTGGCTGTGTGAGTCTGAGGAGGGACTCATGAACTAGTAGCAGATTTATGGACTTGAGTTGGACTGGGCTGGGATGTTTTCCTGACATATAAAGCTTCTTCATATAAAGTTCTTTTTTACACATATATGAATGTCATTGGATTTGTTTATCTAGTTCAATCACCCTAACACACAGCCTGTAAGCAGTTACAGTCTTGGAAACTCCCTGAGGCAGTTTTATGCTGTCCTCTAGGATCACAATGAGTTTTCTTCCTTGCACAATGAAATGAAGTTGCGCTGTAAGCTCCGCGTGGAGCGTTACAGCTAGGGCCGACTGGAACATGGCGGCTTTTGATGGCCCCGCTAAGCCTCTCTGTCTGCCGGCGTGCGGCCCAGCAAGAGAAACTCACACCTGGAGTTGTGTATGTGGGTCACATACCGCGAGGTCTTTTCGAACCCCAGCTCAAGACTTATTTCTCCAAGTTTGGTGCTGTTTCAAGACTCAAGTTGTCCAGAAGTAAAAAGACTGGAAATAGCAAAGGCTATACCTTTGTGGAGTTTGAGTCAGATGATGTTGCCAAGATAGTTGCTGAGACAATGAACAACTACCTTTTTGGTGAAAGACTCTTAAAGTGTGATTTTATGCCACCTGAAAAAGTCCATGAAGAGCTTTTCAAAGACTGGGATATTCCATTTTCAAAGCCGTCCCATCCAGCAGTGAAACGGTACAATAAGAAACAAACTTCCGGAAAAGCTACGCATGGAGAAGCGATTTAAGAACAAAGAAAAATTGCTCAGGAAGAAGTTAGCTAAAAAAGGGATAGTTTAGTTTTCCTCTATTGGTTTTACCGAAAAAGAAAAACCAAAATGTTTCAAACAGTGATCTTCAGAACTCTATGAATAGCCAGGACTCCACGCCAGTGTGTGCACCATCATATTTGGAAAGGCGAAAGTCTGAAGTGGCTGAATTGAATGACGACGAAGATCATGAAATCATTCTCAAACAGCCTGCAGTTGATGTCAAGGAAGAAATTCAAGAGACGCAACCCCCACCTGCAAAGTCAGGGAGAAAGAGAAAACGGAAAAGCAAACAGTGACTCTGAATGCATTCTGCAGCTTTTGAAAAACGGGCAGTTTTGGTATTAGGTCTGGGTGCAATAAGATGCAGATATTGGCACAATTTTTTAAGGACAAGGACTGTCCAAGTAAACAGCAGGTAACTGTTCACCTCCCCTTGCTGAAATACAAGGCTCTGGCCATGGCCTGCTCACGCTGCCTCTTCAGCCTGCTGATTTTGTGTTGTCTTCATATTTCAGAGTTCTCTGCAACTTATATTCAAACAGTGACCAGCAAATAAACTTCCTACCATCATTAAAAATAAAAAAAAGAAATGAAGTTGCTTTTCAAGTCCCCTACTGGGTCTCCATCATTTTCAGCCTCACAGAATTATGCTGAGTAGTATGTAGTGTTCCCAGAAACAGAAAATATCTGACAACATTTACTGATGGCAGAGATATTTTAATACACATTTTGTTTTGATTAAATCCAGGCATGTGTTAACCTAGGGGCAATGCTTTTTACTCTACTTGGTGTTTTTGCATGTATGAGTGTTTGCATATACGTATAATTTCATCTCTAAATACATTTTATTCCCTGCTTAGCATCCCATATTATTAACGACATTTATCTCCTAGTAACATATGAATTTTTAAAAATTTGGACAACTTAGATTTCTACTTTTCCATGAAAAATATCATTTCCTTTTCAAGCTCCCACCTTTAAATACAACAAACTCAATCAGCAATTGAGAGCCTTTATGTCAGCACTCCCTTCATCTCTCTCTGTTTACTCTGCGTTCCATCCTCTTTTTTCTTTTTTTGAGACCAAATTTTTTCAAAAGGTCAGTATTTTGGACTGAACTGTTCCTCCAGAATGTATTGTAATCTTAACCTCTTTATCTGTGAATGCAATCCTGTTTTAAAATTGGATTTTCTTTGTTATGTTGATTCATTATACCCAAGTAACCCCCAAACCAAACCCATTGTCATCCAGTTGATTTCAGTTGATACAACTGTATTGGACTGGATGGAATTGCTGTACAGTCACAGTGGTTCTCAACCTTCCTGATGCCGCGACCCTTTAATACAATTCCTCATGTGGTGATGACCCCCTACTATAAAATTGGTTTCGTTGCTACTTCATAACTGTCATTTGGCTACTGTTATGAATCATCAAGTAAATATCTGATAGGCAGGATGTCTTCTCATTGTCACAAATTGAACGTAATGACAGCATCGTGATTCATCACAAAAACAATATGTAATCCCATATCGTGAAATATTTATTTCTAATGACAAGTAAAAGAAATTTTGTCTGGAAGCATGGTGTAGCGTGGGTAACAGTCTTAATATAACAACAGTGAACTACATTGCTACATTTTGTGACAGTGTGTGTGTCAGGGTTGTGTCCTTGCTCCATACTTGCCCAATCTGCACGCAGAGCAAATGGCTTATCTGAAGAAGAATGTGGCACCAGGAGGGGAGGAAAGCTTATTAACCATTCGCAATGTGCAGATGACACAGCCTTGCTTGCTGAAAGTGTGGAGGACTTGGAGGACATGCTCATGAAGATCAAAGACTGCAGCCTTCAGTGTGGATTATGACTCAGTGTAAAGACCAAGAGCCTCACAACTGGACCTATGGGTAACATCATGGTAAGTGGAGAATAGGTTGAAGTTCTCAGGATTTCATCTTGCTTGGATCCACACAATACTCACAGAAGCGGCAGTCAAGAGATCAAAAGGCACCTTGCTTTGGGTAAATATGCCGCATAAGACCCTTTTTAGAGTATTAAAAAGGACTAAGGTGCACCTGACCCGAGCCATGGTATTTTCCATTATCTTATATGCATGTGAAAGTTGGACATTAAATAAGGAGGACTGAGGAAGAATCGATGCATCTGAATTGTGGTCCTGGAGAAGACTATTGTAAGAACCACGGACTGCTAAATGGACAAACCAAACTATCTTGGAAGGCGTATGGCCAGCGTGTTCCTTAGAGGCATGGATGACTAGACTTTGGCTTACATATTTTGGACAGATTATCAGCAGAGACCAGTCCCTGGAGAAGAACAATGTGCCTGGTAAAAAGGAGCAGCAGCTTACAAAGAGCAAGGCCTCGACATGATGGATGGACACAGTGGCTGTAACAGTGAGCTCAAACATGGGGAAATTGTGAGGCTGGCGCAGGACGGTGCAGTATTTCGGTCTGTGGTTCATAGCGTCACTATGTGTTGTAGCTGCCTTGATGGCACCTGACAACACCAACATAGGCTTTCTAGGGCTATAAATCTTTACAAAGCAGACTGCCACATCTTTCCCATTTAAGGTATTGATGGGCTTGAGCCACTGAGTTAGGGGCTACTGCACCACCGTGACTTCATTATATCCAAGTAGGGTGGATTTCTAAATGTAATCACTTCTGAGTTACTATAAGAACAGATTAAATGTAGAGACACCAAAACTGAAGATGACAAATGCCATGTGAAGATTGTCTTGTAGCCAAGTAATTAAGAAAGGCCCAGGGTACTAACAAGGATGAGATTCACGTGGCCGAGACTTGATTTTCCCCTTAGCCTCCATAAATGGGAGAAAATAAATGTCTGTTCTTTAACGCCAGTCAGTTATGGTGTGTGGTACAGCAGTGCTGGAGAACTGAGCTAGCCAGTGAGAGGAGAATCTTGATGGGCTAAGTGAGAGATAGAAAATCGTCTTTAATGTTTTGTGAAAATGAGCTAGAAGCAAATAATTCAATAACTGAAAAAGACATTCATATTCTATGTCCTCCTCTTATGGGTAAAGTAGCAAGCTCAGATAAGTTGAGTACTTTGTACCCAAACGTTAATCTTAATTTCTGTAGATATGTAATCGATACATATGAACACAGGAGTTCTGGTGGCTTACTGGGCTGAGTTTGGTTTGGGGTTGACCCATGATCTAATCAATAGTTAGCTGCCTTCTCCTTGCATTTCAGTTGTCTGAGTAGTGAAATATCTGAGATGGTTTGTTAATGCCAAGGCAATTGTGTCTTATTGCTTCTTAGAAAATGCATTTAATGTGTTATTAACATGGGGTAAAAAGTAATTACCAGGTATTTAGTAGTTATTTTTGAATTTTTCCTGAAAAGACAAGTATTAACTACATACAGAGGAAAATAGATTCATATGGGTTGAGAGATTTACTTAGCAGCATACACTGGGATAGGACTGGTTTGTCTGGAACCACCTTCCTTTCCACTGCATCAGACTAGTTATAAATTTCCACACCAGTTGGTATTAACTATCTGTGATTTAACTCTTAAATAGCAAATTATTTGCAAGGCAGGAGTTCTTGGTGGCAACGCCTATAAATGACCCAATATTCTTTCATTTTAAGTATTTCAAAGACCTCACTCTGCCTAATATGGAATTATCAGACTTAAGGTTATGGATCATTCATGGTATGTAAACCACAGGACTTCTGAACCAGTTCATTCATTCTCCTACTGAGAATTCAAATTTATACTCCAGATATGCCAGTACTGAATCAGAATCTACAACTTAACAAGATACATAAACCCCACCTGCGAGGTCTATGAGAATCACCTGGATATCTTGTCAAGCTATAGATTCTGGCCAGTCACCAAACATCCCTTGTGTTTATTTTCCTGTTTAATATTCACCATTTCCTGAGACACATTTGTCTTTACAGGTGTCCTATTAAGACTCAGGCTAAAATAATTATGTAATTACACAAATAACAGAGCTAGTAAGTGGTAAGATTGGAGTTCAAATGAAATTCTGTTAGATTCTAAATCTTACTATCTTCTTAAGCATGACACGTTTCTCTCTTTACTAAAAATAGTCAAGCTCCGTTTTTGTTGCTGTTTGGCACTGGTGGAGTTGGCTCCAACTCCCAACACCTTATACACAACAGAACAAAGGGCTGCTCAGTCTGCATGATTCTCACCATCACGGCTGTCTTGATTGTTGCAGCCCCTGTGCCAACCGAGCTCACTGATAATCTTCTGTCTTGCTGACTCTCTACTTAATCAAGCCTAGTATTCCTTCTCTAGGAATTGGCCCCTCCTAATAACAGCTCCAAGATATGGAAGACAAAATCTCACTGCCTTCTCTCCTAAGGGGCACTCTGGCTGCGATTCCGTTGAACACGGAGCCTGTTTCAGAAAAAGAAACTCATGACAGAATGGAAGGATAAAGGTGACAAAGAAACAGCTGGCTTATGCAAAGAAATTGCAAACGAAACTAATGAGACGTAGGTGTTTGCCTAACACATGTGACCAAGTACATGGACCTCTGAAAATCACCTTGGAAAGACATGTCTGTAGGTGAACAATGCCATCTTTGCTACAACACATGTTTAGGCCTGCTTCAGGACTAGTTATCTTGTGTACAGTCCTAATTGTTTGTTTTGGTGTTCTAAACAAAAACTGCATTATCCAGTTTTTAAAGTGATTGCTCTCTTAATTTACTAGATTTGACTCTGAACAATTTATTGGATAGTTTCCAAAGTCAAATCCAAACACCAGAGAACATGTTTGCTAACACGGCTGGCATTCCTAAAAATTGTGATTCAGATTCTGCACATAATTCCTAAAAAGTGAATTTAAAATTATTTTGAGCTATAGCAGCAAAGTCGGGTCATTCATTAACAAAGTGTTTATAGTCTTCCAATGTAAATATTTTGAATGATCTAATCTGAATACATTCCAAGATGAATACATCCCAATATGTTGTTTGAAAATAAAAGCACAAAGAAATTGTGTTATGAAAAAGAAAAAGATGTTTGGATTAGGGGTATGCTAGGTGCAAGCCAATATAGGACAAGTCTGGAGCTTCTTCAGAAATATTCTTCTGTTGTAGGGCTTTCTAAAAAAAAGAAGAAGAAGAAGAAGAAGTATCCTAAATCTGATTCAATAATTTGAGCAAACCATCCAATTCAACACCATTGACCTGGCCAAGACTGCCTGGACTTCTTCACAATGACTGACATGCAATATTATATGGATAGTCAAGGTAGACTTCATTTACAAGCAGGAAACGATAGTGATAGAAGACATGTGTTAGTATGAAAAGCTTCAAATTACAGAAGTTTTGAATGTGGCTTAAATATACAGCAATTGTTTTCATACAAAACAAGAAATGCACAGGTCAGAAGGATAGAACTAATTGAGCAACTCAAGTATACCAGCACGGGCCCAGATTCTTCCCATCCTTCGTCTGCACCATCATTAAGGGATTGACCATAAACTCATGCTCCTATCCTTCATAATTGCAGGTTGTTGCCTCATCTATACGCTTGAAACAATATTCTAAGCAGATGGCAGGGGATAAGGCAAAGGGACAACAAGTAGGGCTAAGCACGTCTATTTCCCTTCCATCAAGAAGTCAGAAATGAGGGAGGGGATGGGAGGATGGTGGGAAGTGACCAAGGGCAAGGTAACTGAGAGGAATTACTGAAACCAGAATGAGGGCTGAACATGGTAGTGGGACAGGAGGAAAGCGTAAGGAAATAGAGGAAAGGAGTAGGAGGCAAAGGGCATACAGAGAAGCCTAAATACAGACATGTACATATGTAAATATATTTATGATTATGGGGGAAATAGACCTATGAGCAGATATTTATAGGTTCAGTAGTAGGGTAGCAGGTGGACATTGGGCCTCCTCACGCACACTTCCTCAATACAATAGCACCTTGCCCAGCTAAACAGTCATTCCATGATACCCACCTTCCCGACATGATCACTGAAGACAGACGTGTGTGTAAGCAAACGTGGTAAAGAAAGCTGATGGTGCCCGGCTATCAAAAACATATAGCATCTGGGGTCTTAAAGGCTTGAAGGCAAACAAGCGGCCATCTAGCTCAGAAGCAACAAAGCCCACAGAGAAGAAGCACACAGCCTAAGTGAATACCAGGTGTTGAACGGACCAGGTAGCAGACATCAAGGAACAAAAACAATAATTGTGTGACCACCTTCCTCACATAAACGCTGAAGACAAATGTGTGCATAAGCAAGTGTGGTGAAGAAGGCTGATGGTGCCCGGCTATTGAGAGATATAGCGTCTGGGGACTTAAAGGCTTGAAAGTAAACAAGCGGCCATCTAGCCCAGAAGCAACAAAGTCCACATGGAAGCAGCACAGCAACATGGGTGACCGTGAAGGGCAGAGGGGACCAGGTCTCAAACAACAAAGGCAGGTGTTGGGTGGGGGATCACATCGCCGTGAATTAGGGGAAGTGCGTGATGGGGACTCAATGCCCATCTGTAGACAGCTGGACATCCCTTGCAGAGGGGTAGTGGGGAGATGAGTCACTCAGGGTTCAGTGTAGCAACAATGAAACTCAAAACCTGCCTCTAGTTCTTGAACGCTTCCTCCCCTCCCAATTATCATGATCCCAATTCTACCTTGCGGACCTGGTTAGACCAGAGGATGCAAAGCGGTGCAGCAGCAATCTGGAAACACAGGGAATCTAGGACAGATGGACCCCTTAGGACCAGCGGTGGGAGTGGCGACACCGGGAGGGAAGGGGGTGTAGAAAGGGAGAACCGATCTTGGGGAATCTATGTGTAACCTCCTCTCTGGGAGATGGGCAATGGGAAGGTGGGTGAGGGGGGATGCCGGGCAGTGTAAGATAAGATAAAATAATTATTTATATACTATTAAGGGTGCAGGGGGAAGGGGGGGTGGGGAGGAAGAGGGAGGGAAAAAAGGAAAACTAGCTGATTCCAGGAACTCAAGTGGAAGGCAAATTTTGAGAATGATGAGGGCAATGAATGTATATGGGTGCTTTACTCAATTGATGTATGTATGGATTGTGATAAGAGTTGTATGAGCCCCAATAAAAAGATTTATTAAATTAAAAAAAAGAAGTCAGAAATGTTCTCTGGAATCCGCGGAGTAAATATGATTTACATTTAGCTTTCCAAAACTGTGCCAAGCATCTACTATTTGCCATAAGGAAAACTGGAAAATTGAATTTTCAATTTTCCTGCATATAAAGTTAGAAAAAGTACACGCGGTTCAGAATACATTAAGCGTGAGTCTAGTGAAAATGTCTGTCTCAGTAGGACTTGCATTCCACTAGGCAGTATGTTTCCACATCTGCATTACTAACTCATCACAAGAAGGCTAGAAGATGGTCTGTCTCCTTTCCATTTTACCAAAGATGAGGATGGACTAGAAGAGTTAAGTGTTCAAAGGTAACTGGCTTCAAGACAGTGGAACCAATTCCTATGGAATCTCAGAACCCATATTCTCTGACATGGGTGAAGAAAAATAAAGAAAGGGGGGAGGGCATAATGGTATACAAACAAAAGACTGAATATTGAACATTTTATTAAAAAGAAGAAAGCGGGGAAGTGGTCTAACTTCTTTTTGTATTCTTACCCAAAGACGGTGTTCTTACATGGAACAGAACACATGGAATGCCTAAGAAGAAAAAGGCAAGGTTACTTGGTATTAACCACTATATTCCATTAGTCCACTGACGTTCTCTAATGACTCCCAGCTTTCACCCGCCGGTGGTTACAGATGGAAATTTTACAGATGGTGAATTACTTGATATACAGTGTGTATATTTTGATTACGGAGCCCTGGTGATATAAAGGGTTATGCTTTGGTTTGCTAACAGAAAGGTCAGCAGTTCACACCTACCAGCTGCTTCCCTGGAGAAAGATGAGGGAGTATTCTCCTAGAAAGATTTAGTCTCGAAAACCCAAGGGAACAATTATATTTCTCTCTTCCCTATGGGGTTCCTATAAGCCAGAATCAACTTTATGACAGTGGATATTCGGAAGGCATTCTATCTTCTGGTTTATATATCTCTGTTTTTTTTATTATGATGAATGTGCTGGTGTATATCAAGCAACCTCGATTTTGTCATGCCAAATAGATTGAACCAATGTAAATTAGGCCTATAATCCTAGTGTCTGTCATGTTTGATGTACTGTGGTGGCTTGCATGTTCCTGTGATGCTGGAAGCTATGTTACCGGTATTTTAAATGCCAGCAGAGCCATTCAAGGTGAAAAGCTTCCAGTAGTGTTCCCAGATTAAGAACAGACAATGACAAAGAACAAGGATGCCCACTTCTGAAGGATTAGTCATCAGAAACTTTGCGAACAGCAGTGGAACATTTTCAGACGGAGCAGGATATCCACTTCTGATGGATTAACCACTGAAAACCTTATGAATAGCAGTGGAGGATTGACACAAATAGGAGCAGTACATTGTTAGATACACTACCATAAGGTGGTCAGAAGGCATTCAAAATACTACTGAGGAAGAATTGTCTTCTCAAAGTATAGTCGACCATAAGGTTGTGGGTAAACTAAAGGCTTTGAGACCTTCATTTGCTAATGGAGCATAATTCAAAATGAGAATAAATAGCTGCAAATATCTAATAACCAGGACATAGACTGAATCTAGGAAAATGAAATCATCAAAAATGAAATGGATCACACGAAGATGGATCTCCTAAGCACTAGTGAGCACAATTGGACGGATAACACCATTTTGAATAAGACAATCATATGGTTTAATATATCAGGAATGACCAATCCCAGATGAATGACGTCACGTTCATAGTCAAAAAGAACATTTCAAGATTTATCTTGAAGTACAAGGCTGTCATTGGATAATACCTGCATGCATGCAAGCAGATCTAGTTAGCACTATTATTCAAATTTACACCCCAACCACTAAAGCAAATGATGAGAAATTGAAGAATTCTTCTGATTTCTTCCGTTTGAATTAGATCAGACATGCAATCAATAGTCATTGATAACTATTGGCCATTGGAATGGGAAGGTTGGAAACTGAAAGAGTCAGTAGTTGGCAATGGTGAATTTTGATAAACATGGTTTTCATTGACAAGATCTGTTTCCAACAACATAAATGAGAACTATACACCTGGATTTCACCATTTAGAATAAACAAAAATCAAATCGACTACCTCTGTGGGAAATATGATCAATATTTTTGAGCAATACCAGATGCCAAAACAAGATCATAGGCTGAGTGTGGGACGGACTACACATTGCTGATATGTAAGTTCAACTTGAAGTCAAAGAAAATTAAAACCACAAGAGTCAAACTATGACTTTGAGTACATCCCACTTGAATTTCAGTAACATCTCTCAAGAATAGGGTTGAGACAAAATAATAACAATTTATGAATTATGAAGGGTTTATGAGGTAGGGGGAGTGGGGAGGGAGGGGGAAAACAAGAAGCTGATATTAAGGGCTCAAGTGGAAGGCAAATATTTTGAGAATGATGATGGCAACAAATGTACATATGCGCTTGACACAATGGATGTATGTATGGATAGTGATAAGAATTGTACGAGCCCCCAATAAAATTATTTTTTAAAAAGAAACAATTTGAGAAGGGGGCAGGAGTAAAAGGGAGCTGATGTCAAGGATTCCAGGAAGGAAAATAATGCTTGGAATATGACTGTGGTAGCAATTGTACAAAACTGCTTGGTGTGATTAAACTATGGCATGATACGATATATGTATTAACTGACAATTTTGGAAAAAAAGAAAAGAAAAAAGTTTTAAGTATAGACTTGACTCATTGAACAATAATCACAAAACACCCAATAAGCAGTAAAATGACATCAAGTAGATAATACATGATTAAAGAAAGGTCATTGAAAACACAGGAAAGGAAAGATCAAGGTGGATGTCTGAAGATATTCTGAGACTTTCTCTTGCTCTTTGTTGTTGTTGTTGTTGTTGTTAGGCACTGACTAACAACTCTGATTGTTAGGTTGGTTGGGACTCAATGCACAACAGAGTAAGACGGTGCCCAGTCCTCTGCCATCCTAACCATGGCCTCTGTGCTTGAGCCCATTGTGGCAGCCAAGATGTGGGTCCATCCTGTTGAAGGACTTCCTCTCTTTCACTGCCCCTCTACCAAGCAAGATTCTTTCTCCAGCGCCTGGAAAAGACATTATGCTGGACATGGCAGGTGACTGAAAAAGAAGAAGAGCCTTGACTAGATGGATTGATGCAGTGGCTACAACAATGGGCTCAAACATAATTGTATGGATGGCCGAGAGCAGGACGTGCTTCAATGCAATAGACACAGGGTTGCTGTGAGTGGGAACTGACAAGACAGTGCCTAACAACATTGTCTTATTAAGGTTTGACACTGTCGTCTTAAAAATAATGCATATTATTGTGGAATGGGTTATAAAATTTTAGTTTTAAAAGCATTTTTCAAGGCAGCATTTTTTACAACTAATCTACCTGTTTACTTTGGAGTTGATATATCCTTAACAGCCTTGAAAAAACATCAGTTTACATCTGAGTGTGTGATTCTTGTCACTTCAGGGCAACTGGGTTGCACACCAAGCTCAAGTTCTCCTCATTAATGCCAGGTGAGTTGATATGTCTTAATAATCTCCAACTGTGCTCACTTCTCCCAGGTGCAAACCTACATTTCACAAGGTTAATGGATTTAATGCATGCACTTCTTCAGGTTGGTTGTTTTTTTTTATCACATATTAAAATTTTCATTTGTTAAAAGACCCAATTTCTAAACTTACTATTAATTTATTTAATCTGTTTCACAGTGTCAGGAAAAACACCTTTATTCCATTAGGGTTCCCATCTCTTCTGCTTTTCCTCTCCTAAGAGATATAGGAGTTACCTGTTAGGCTGCCAACCACAAGGTCAAAAGTTCAAAACCACCAGTAGCTCTGTGGGAGAAGGATGAGCTTTCAAGTGCAATAAAGAGTTACCGTCTCAGAAACCCACCCAGACAGTTCCCCCCTGCCTTAGAAGGTCCTCTGGAGTCAGAATGGACTCATTGGTAGTGAGTAATAGATGTAGGCTGGAGGGAAAGAAAGAATTCAGGAAAAAGTCAACTTGGTAATTGGCACCTTGTCTATTGGAATAAAAAAAATCCTATTTGCTCTTTTTTTAATGCTAGAAATGTTTAGAGAAAATATTTAGTATTCTACCAAGCTAGATATTTAGGTAATAGAAAGCATCAATAGTAGCAACCTTTTATGTTTTTTAAATTATTCTTAAATACAACATATCACAATAGCCATTCACTCTATCTCCACTGACAACAATTCTGTAACCTGGTTTTCCATCGTGAAAATTATTACAATATAATAGAAAATGTTTGAAAAATGGTTTTCAGATGTTTTTCAGCTTTCAGGAGCTACTTACATAGAATCAGTTATTTTGCTAACCATACACCCCCAGGATATTAGGCAGAAATGAATGTTATATGAAAAAAGATGAACCTATCAGATCACAAAATATAGGATGACCATATCATTACTTTACTGTCAAATTATATTTTTTACCTAACTGTTAAACCGTTGACAATCAGGGCTCAGTCAAGTAGACACATAACCTTAACCATAAAAGCTAATGTTATTCTCTCCTCTTACCTTAGCATTTGCTAGTGCTAAACATGTTGCTAATATGAAAAATACTCACATAGTAAATTCTTACTATTGTAATGTAAACTGTCATTTAAGAAGAGTACTTGAAGCACAGACTGATGAAGATCTAAGACTACAACTTCAGTATGGATTACACCCCAACATAAAGAAAACAAAAATCCTTACAACCGGACCAATAGACAGCATCGTGATAAATGAAGAAAATATTTAAGTTGTCAAGGATTTCATCTTGTTTGGATTAACCATCAATGCTCATGGGAACATTAGTCAAGATATGAAATGATAACAAGTGCATGGGGTAAATCTGTTTCACAAGAATTCTTTAAAGTGTTGAAAGCATGGATGTTACTTTAAGGATTAAGGTGCACCTGATGACCCAAGCCGTGGTATTTTCAATGGCCTCAGATGGATGCAAAAGTCGGCCATTGATTAAGAAAGATCAAAAAAAAAAAAAAGCAATGCACTTGTACTTTCGTAAAGATTCTAGTCTTGAAAAAACCCTATGAGGCAGTACTACTCTGTTCTGTTGGGTCACAATGTGTCATCCTTGCCTCCAAGTCAATGGACTGGGTTCCATCTATTACTTATTCATTTTAATTTTGCTTCTCCTACTGTCTCTTCCACCCTCTGTCCACCCCCAGTTTGGGTTAGTATATACTCTCTATATGTCCTTGTTAGGTAGCCTAGAGCCACTACCAACTGGTAGTGACTTTATGTACAACAGAACAAAACAAAAAAACGTAAAATGAAATCGCTGATTACTTCAATATTTGATGTTCATCACGATGTTGCTTATGAAGCCATGAAACTCAGCTCGCTGCCACCAAGTCCATGCTGGGTCACAGCAACCCCCTGTGACTGTAGCGGACACACTGCAACTGTTTCCGTGAGTAGAAAGTCCAGTCTTTCTCTCTCGGAGTTGCTGGTGGCTTCCAACTGCCACCATGCGGATCCCAGCCCAACGCATAACCACGACACCACCAGGACTTGTATGTTGAATTATATTTCATTCGTATTCTTACTGAGAATGTCTGGGAACATTTTATTAAATTGGAGTTACTGTTAGTCAACTAATTGATTTACAAGCATGACTCTAAGATAACTTTAAATGTATGAATTTCAATCAATTTTGAATCATTAGCCTTAGCCTTCTCACTAATTCCAAATGGTCTTCCCTTTCCTCCTGCCCCAGCTCCTGACCAGTTAATTCTAGTACTACCTTCAAATCAGAAGGTGTAAGAGGTTGTGAAAGTAGTCAATTCCAGAAAAACAAGCCCTCTGTAGCCAAAGGCTCCACCACCAGAAGGAAGCACAGGGAGTCAGTCCTACCTCTTTCCTTTTCTCCACTGAAATTTCTAACCAGGCCTCTCCTTCGGGCCTTCTACAAGTGGGGTCTTGAGAAGAGCTTCTGGTTCCGTTACCTCCCCTCTGGTTCTCTCCAAGAACAGGCTTGCACAATTTTAAGTCATTCATAAAGTCCCAAGCTCAATACCAAACCCATTGGGGTCAGCCGATTCCAACGCATCGTGATCTTCAAGGGCAGAGTAGAGCTGCTTCCTCGACTTTTCAAGCCCACTGCCCGACCTGTCTCATGAGGAGGCTCATGGGTTTGAACCCACAACCTTCTGCGTTAGTAGCCAAGTGCTTTAACTCTGATTCACTAGGGCTCAAATAGCTGACATAGAAAGGAAGAGCTGCTTCATCAGACATAAATGCCCCATTTTCTCTCTGATGCTTGCTTTCTCTTGGCTGCTAAAAGGAAGCAATGATAAAAGGGAGGATGTTGGTTAAGTAGTGCCTGGGAAAGGGTGCTCCCTGCACTCTAATAAACGCAGAGACCGCGTGGCGCTGGAGACATTGCCTGGGATGCGGGAACAGGTGCTTTGTAGCCACATCTAGAGGATGCATCATCTCAGTAAGATGGAAATGCAAAGTTCCGTGTAAAAGAGCCAGCTATTTGCCCACGTAGCTTAAGGTGCCCTGTAAGCTCTCCTAGACATGACACGCCAGTGTGTCTGAACTGGATTCCCCCCAACGTTAACCGGTCCTCGGACGTTGTCCACGGGGTGGGGGCGATGGGGGGCAGCGACGCAACGGTGCAGCAAGTCCCAAAAAGAGCGGGAGGAGAGAGGTTCTCCGGTGCTTTCTGCCTTCCGGGGCAGCGAGGGAGAGGTCGAGGGCAGGGCGAGGAGGGAGCAGGTCCGGAGGGAAGGGAGGAAGGGCTGAGATGGAGCACCGGGCGTGGTACCTTGCAGCACACCTGGCACGGGCCTCTTGCGGCGCGCGCCCCGGCTGGGCTCCCGGCCCCGCGGGGGACCCGGGCCCCTGGGCGGCGCGGTGCGCGGGCCGAGCTGTCCCGCACCGCCGAGCGGCGCCAAGTTCGCGGGCGACTTGACCGACAGTTGCAAACTCTTGACAGTGCGCGACGCGCGCGCGCGCTCACCGGCCCAGCCGCACGCCCTGCTCTCCTCCGCCCAGTCCGCCTTTATTTTCTGATTCTGGGATCTACGTGGTGGATACATTCGCTGTTCATAATGTATTCCGTTGGAAACGACCCAACGGCTTTTTAAAACTTTTTTGAACGTTGCCTGCAGAAGACTATGTCATAAGGAGATTGGGGACCAAAGTGGGGAGGGGGAGAGGAGAGAGATGTGTGTGTGTGTGTGTGTGTGTGTGTGTGTGTGTGTGTGTGTGTGTGTGTGTAAGAGACAGAGAGACTTGGAGGGCAAGGGGCTTCCCTCTCTCTCCTGGAGGACAGACAGAATGATACATACTGCCATTAACAGTTCTGACCCACCCAGACCCCACCCTTCGGTGGCATCCATCACACAGTCATTACAAAGGGGCCGCGCTGTCACACCGCTGGCCCTGCTTCTGGGGCTGGCGGGCTGGCTTAATGAGGTGCACCCAGCCTGGGCTATTGTGCAGCGCGCACGAGCAAGGACCGAGGCGGCACCGATCGTGCAGCTGCTCACCGCAGCAGCCCAGCCCTCCGTGGAGGAATGCTTCTGCGAGTGTCTCCCAAACGCCCCCACCAAGCCGTGGGAAGCTGGCAGGGCGATGAACTTAGATGGGGCTTCCCTGTCCTGCGGTAGAGCTGGCTGGAGGCAAGTGCAGCCACTCGGGTAAATCCGGGGTGTTTGGGGCGGGGTGGGGATAGGGGTGGTGGGAGGGTGGGGATGGGGGTGGCTCCAGCCTGTCCTCCAAGGGCGGCTTGGATCAATTTCCTCTCCACCCACTCACCTCTCCTCTTTACCTTTTGTTTTCTTGGCTTGGCTGTTCCCACCCTTCCCCCCTCCCTAGTGTGGTCCTGAACCTTGCGAGTAAGAGTGAGTCTTGCTGGGGCGTTTGTGCGCCTAAATGCCATTCTGATTGGTGAATGTTCTCTCCTTTTTGTTGTGATTACTAGAGATACTTTAGCCCTGCCTTCCAGTTCTGCGCCCTGCACAAGCAGTTCTGAAAAATTAAGTGCAAAAAGCATGACAAAGCAATATGAGGTTGCCGTGGTAAGTGAACTTTTAAACCAAAAATTACCATTTCTTCTGGGGCGCTCGGTCTGTGGGGGGCTTGAAAAGGAATCCTCACACACAAAAGGCGGGGGCTGGAAGGAGGGCTGGTGAAACAAGCAAACGGGGAAAACCCAGTTCTAATTTTGGTTTGGCCTGGAAGAAGGTCAGCAAACTGGCTCTGGGTTTACCTGCTTAGCCCTGTTAGGACGGGAGTAATGCCTTCAAAGTGAGTGAGAGGTGGCAGGCAGCAGGGTGCTGGGGGAAGGGGGAGGCGGGAAGGGCACTACCCAGGTTATTGTTGCATTCTCAAGAACCTGCAGCTGACTTTCTGAACCACTCGGTGGGGTGTCAATCCTGATCATTTTCCCTGGAAGAGAAAATGAACAGTGGGGTCCCCCTTAGCTGGTAAATCTACTTCTGTGCTCTTACTTGCACGCGAGCCCTCCCCCTTTCTTCCTCACAGCCCTTCAGGGAGCAACGTTCAAAGACAAAACTTAAAGTGGAAATGATATTTCCATACTAACCGTTTGGAAAATTATGCTCTGAAAAGGTTTGGGGCTGGAGAAAGAACTGCCTTACTGCACCACCAGTCCCCAGCCCCTCGGCCCCCTTGCCGCTACTCCCTTTTCTCCTCCCTCCCCTTCTTATGACAAAAGTGTACAAGTTTATTCAAGGATGTCTTCTTAACATCCTCTCCCAATCTCCTCTAGTAGATTTGGAAACCAAGGCATATTCGTAGAAAGGCTCTCTTGGTTTTATCCCCTTTATCTCATTGACTTTCTGTGACTAGATAAGGCATCTAAGCTAATATTGAGGTCAAAGTAACCATTTCAAGTTTGATCAACCTTTTCTCCTGCGGATGGTGGGGATATTCTAAATTGTTTCATCATCTATTCACCTTTTAAAAAAGAATGAACAGTGCTCAGTAATCTTTAACTTTTTTCTGTTTGTGGCTCTTGTTGCCCTTTAAATTGGCATAGGCTGTTGCCATGGCGATGGCTGAAATGCCCTGTATCTGAATGGATCTGCATGTTCTCAGATGAGGCCAGTTCATCTAAAGTTTTCTCGTTTGATGGATGGAGTGGAAGCAAAAATGCCCCCTTCCCCCAGGGCTGTTTGTGTTTACCCAGCTTGTTTTGTTGAAACTACTCTTAACTTTCATGTAGGTGTAGACAGATATAACCGCATGTGCTTTCACTTTTTACAATCCTCTCTCTACCAAATGCTTTTAAAAATTACGTATCAGCTTCCTCTGACCATAGAAAATAGATTTTCAAAAGAATTAATTTAATGTACTAATGATATACTAATGCATGTTATCAAGCACATGTTTTACTAACTTATTTTTATTGATTGTCTTTGTGTCTGTTCAACATAGTTAAGTTAGTTTACCAGTGACTATTGCAGGAAGAGACTACCTCTCGTGGTTTTCTAAAGTCATCAGTGTTGCTTTCCTTTTTCGATTTACAATTTCTATCCTTAAAACAAATTTCAACTTGAGAGTTTAAAAACAAACTAGCAAATAAAATAAAATAAAACCTAGCTAGCTAAACTACTAATCTGTTGGTATAAGAGGAATCAGGTCAATACAATTTGCGACAGCTTAAATTTGAATATAGTGCTTTATATATTTTTAATAACAAAGAATTTAATTGGGAAATTTGGTTTTCTTATAAATTGGTATTACAGATACTTTCAGACCACAGATAGTTCTTAAATACAGAATTCACTTTGGGCCATAGTACTTAACTAATACAGCTATTTAATTTTGTAATTAATTTTGAACCAAACTAGCAGCATCTGTTTTTTTTTAATTCTATCTACACATTATTAAAGTGTTATGTGGGAAGTAAATAAATAAAATGTTATCTGGATATTTGCAAGCAAATATGTCCTGTACATGCATGAAATTAGAATCCTTTGACAGTCAGCTTGAGGGGAAAATGCTGTTCAAATATTTTATGATATTCATAATTTGAAACAAAATCTCAATTTACTCCTCTACGAATTATATGTTTTGTTGAAAACATTGGACAATTGAAACTTATCTTCTAAATAATAATAATTGTAAGTGGTATGTACTTTCCTTTACAAACACTTTAAACTTTTGAATGGCATGTTACGGGTATTTTTATTCACTTATGCCTTAATTCTTGGACTTGGTAAATATTCTCAGTATTGGAAATCTTTGTATTATAATTAGACCATAATATTCCATTCCCCTTTGATGTCCTAATTATTTGATGTAGTGGTCATGATTTGATAATTTTCTTTAACCTCTGACCATTGGAATAAGGAAACACTTATCATGCTCATAAAATCAAAATTCTACGTGTTTTTAACTAAACAGTACTCTCGAAGTCTTCATTCCTTCCCTTACATACAATCATTTCAAGCCAATAGGTACCTAAATGAAAGAACAAAAGAGAGGAGATGGGGATGGTAACCAGGATCATCTCATTGTTACATTGCAGCTCTTACCCCTTGAGCCATGTCAAGGGCACCAGATATTCCGGTGAAGGGGAAAAGCAAAATAGGACTGGCAGTTGTGATATTATAATTTTTAAATGCAAAACCTGTCCCCATGTATGACTTCTATTTAGTAGTTTTAAAAATGGTTTTTATGACACAGTTTCTATGTATAGCAAAACTCATTTCTAAAAGGTTTCAGTACTTCAAAGAAAACCTTAGCATCCCTTAAGTAATAACTCACCACTCCTTAGCCTCCGGTAGACTTTATGCCTTTGCCTATTCTAGATATTTCATATAAGTGGTATTGGAATAGATTTGTCCTTTTGTGTCTGACTTATTTGTGTAAAATGCATTGTGTATCTTACATCAGTTACAAAATATAAAGAGATAAGAAGCTAAAATAAACATTTCTTGGCTATTACTATGATGCAAAGGATCTGTGGCAGTGGTGTCAGGTCAGCAGTTCAAAACTACCAGCTGCTCTGCAGGAGAAAGATGAGAGTGTCGCTCCCATAAAGACTTCCACTCTCAGAAACCCACCGGGGCAGTTCTACTCTGTCCTGTAGGGTCATTGTGAGTCAGAATCACCTCTAAGGCAGTGAGTTTGGGGGACAGTGGTTCAGTGACCATTGAGTGCTTTGCATATATTGTCTCAGTTTATCATCAGAAGAAGACTTAGATGATGGCAGACTCTAATACCATTAGAAAATGATCAGTTAAATCAGACAGTTTAGACAGTCAGGATGTGAATGAAAATCTGACTTTAAAGTTGGGTTCAAGACTAAATAAAATGGTAGAAAAATATGGCTAATTTGCTCAACCCTAAAAGAACTTCAGATCTCCAGAGAAAGCCAACATTCTCTGGATATTTTCTGAGGAATGGGTCCCTGTTAATTGTACTTTCTTTGATAAAACATTTGGAAGCAAACTCTTACAGTGAGATGTTACTCCCAACTATATCCTTAAATTGAATTTAGAAACATAAGTCTGACCAGTTTGTTTTCTTTGGGGACATTCATTATGGAGAATATATTGCAGTTGCCATTCCACCCCAAACCATACTAAAGGAGAAAAAGATAAAATCAGTTGTAGTGACAAAGGTCTACTCTTGTCTACTTCTCAAGAGGAGACCCTCATTAAAAACTCAGTTTCCTTCTAATCAAGGAAGCAGACCAATTGTTTTTTCCATTTTACTGACTTCAATGAGATTTTTCTTCTTTTCATTGTAAACCTTTAATTCTCTTCTTATGCTAAATTTGACTAAAGTAATAAAATAGTACCATTTGGTTTTATAAGCAGCAACTGATTGTTTGATTTTTTAAAAATCAAATTTAAAAAATTAAAAAAAATTTTTTGCCATAGTATTTATGTTCTTAGAGTTAACCTTGATAACAAACCAAAATCTCATCCATTGCCATCTGGTAGATTCAGACACATGGCAACACTGTAGGACAGACAGAGTAGGACCACTGAATAGGCTTTCCAGGGCTCTAATCTTTATGGAAGCAGACTGCCACATCTCCCCTAGTGCAATGACTGGTGGGGTTGAGCTACCAGCAGCCAGGAGCTTAACCACTGTACCCCAAGGACACCTTTAGTTTAAGGTGACATACTTTTAATCAAATAATGTCTTATCTTCATCATTCAGCGATTAGTGGTGCTCCATCTTTCCCATTGCCCTTATTTAGAAAACTAAAGAGATTAAAAGAAATATGGGAGCGAACGGGAGCCTCATTAGGGGATTCCCTACTAAGGAGTAAAGATGAATAGGCTTTGTAACACATTCAAGAGAAACATCCTTCCAACAGCTCTAACTTTGCTCTTTTTACTTTAAAAATCTTTGGAGCCGGGAGATTGGAACTGCGGATACTTTATACGCTCAGTTTTGTTGATTTATTAGCCTGGATCCGCAAAATGACGGTGTTAAGATTACATCAAGATAATTCATTCTAGTTCCCCTAAGCACCAACAAAAAGAATTTCAGGACACCATTTACATCCAATATAAAACTGCTCGGATTTTTCACTTTTACCTGGAAAGAAAGCCAAACACTCTCACTCTATCTGTGA
The DNA here is from genome assembly GCF_050624435.1 of Tenrec ecaudatus. Classification (NCBI taxonomy): domain Eukaryota; kingdom Metazoa; phylum Chordata; class Mammalia; order Afrosoricida; family Tenrecidae; genus Tenrec; species Tenrec ecaudatus. The sequence goes on along the minus strand of NC_134539.1, from coordinate 23,180,824 downwards.
TTCAGGCAATAAATGGTGCCTGAGTTGTAGAAATCCCACCCCCACCCCCTTAGGTCACCTTTGAAACGCAGACAGCTCACACTCTAAAGTCGCAATTGGATTAGTGCTTTTGTGAAACGAATAACTAGAACCTGAAAAACAAACTCGAGTCTTGCATTTCGTAAGTTTAAGATTCCCATAAAGTGAACCGATTTCGATCCCTCATGTTTGAACCACAGAATGATGAGCGTTGCGATGGATTGTCTAACAGTCAGAGATAATTGTGGACTTTCAAGGAGCGTGCTCTAAAGAGGAGAATGCTGAGGCCGGAGCACTTCAGTCCCACGAAATCCACCCAATCGATTGTATCCAACTCAGCTGTTCCTCTTTGACCTTGGAGTTCTTGCCTTGAAAGACCCTTGAATTTTCGCTCTAAAAACGCACATTACTCTAGTCGTATTTTAAATAAAATGCAGGCTTAGTTTTTTTCACACTTACTAAAATGCATATTTTGCTATCTTACCCTTGATTTGGAAATTTACATTACATTTCTATGTACTAAGTCATGGGTTAGAAGCCTAGGCAATTTCTTCTTTTCCTTTAAATTCATCAAAATGACAGGTGTCTGTATGCAGACGTAATGGGTATCTACAAACAGAGGCATAGACATTCAGGTATGGTTTGAGCAGTATAAAGTGGAAGAGGAAAATCAGCAAGGGAGTGTTTCAGCATTAAACCCATGAGGCAATTCTCCAAAAGTGAGTTTTATTTAATACTAAGAATATTAGCAGTACGGGCTATTAAATAAACATCCAAGTCTGTCTCAGGGAAGGTTGGTGGGGTCTCGTTTTGTTTAATAATTTTACATGATCGAGATTTCATTTGGAAAATAAGTGCGACACAGGTGGATTATCCCTACATTGGGGGGAGAGTCTGAAGAACCTTGGCAACAGGCCTGCACAGGTACGGAAATTCTTCAAGTGATGTACCACAGCTGTCCCTGGAAACTACTGTGAACACAAAGTCAGTACAGGTTGTGGCAAAGTCAAGTCATAGGTCGTGGACTTTCAAAGGCTCTCAGAGCATAAAGGGTTTACAGCAAAGGACAGACTAATGCCATCTAGACGCCACCACATCCAATGGATGTTGACAATGGCTGAGAATGTTAATGCTTTTCCATTTTTAAAAACAGACATAAAAAATTAATGAAACCTGAGGTCGCTGCTATTAAGAGCTAAGAACTCAGCCTTTCAAGGCTCTCCAGTGATATAATTAACCGCAGGATAGATTGTTTAAAGAACTGATTAACATTGAAAATATTTATTAAAATCTAAAATGAAACCCCAAACAAACTGCTATTCTATGTTAAGGGAAAGGAGAGCTTAGATCATTTTAGAAAGGTAAACCTTTGCATTTCTAACTCTTCAGTGCTTCATTTATCATGACTAGATCTGATGTCATGGCGGAGATTGCATTTAATATGAGTGAATACCATAATATTTTGATATGAGTTGGAGTGAAAATTAATGGTCTGCAGTCAAATCTGTGAGAGCCAGCATCAGTGGAGTGCCTTGTTTTGTGCAGACCTGGCAAACGTTCCTTCCACCTTTGATAGGGGTAGCTATCATTGTGTAAGCTCTCGGTATTCAGTGGAAGACATTTGAGTTTCCCTCTGCAGATGGGTATCCCCCTTGCCCAGGCTCCAGGTTTCTTGGATTTTTCTGTACTTCACTCAACAAACACGATTGCATACTTCTTAGGTTTTAAGCATGGTGCTGGCACGTGGGTACACCCTCGGAAAAAAAGACTACTCAGCATCTCTGTAGGAGACACACATGTCAACCAGTGGTGAGAATGCACTGAGATCATTGCTATCGGAGTTTCCTACAGAGAGCTCTTAGGACTTAGGAGCACTGTGGAGGCTCTTCCTGAAAGGCCTTCAGGTTGGACTCAGCATGGATGCTGAGGATGGCTTCTCAATAGGGGAGGGGGCTTGCATATTGACTTTTTTATTTGCCTCCATTATAACAGTTTTTAATAGAGGATCTTCAAGTAACATATGGAAAGATGATAGTTTTTCTTCTTCTCCTGCTTCTTAAAACAGGAAATGTTCATACGAAGGGAGAGCAAGTTTTAGTGTAAGATGCTGAGTTTTTCAAGATTCATTAGTGTAATTTCTCAAATAGCCTGCCTTTGACAAATGGGCACAGCTGGGAAAGCCTTTAATATATTGATTATGTTAGTGTTTTGTTGCTAGTAGCATAATGGATAAGGCAAAACTCCATTTTCATTCTTCTGTGCTCTACACAAAAAAAAAATGAAAAAAAAATATCTTGCAAACCATGAAAACCACACAAAAGCAAAAGTAATTAAATTACATAAATGGTGAAGGAGATTGCCTGTGATCGGGGCTAGAATAAGAAAAGGGGCTTGCAAGAAATAAGTTATTTGAGAAGAAATGCTATGAAAATGTTTTAAAATAGGAAAGAGAGTCCTGCCTCTTAACAATGGGGCATCAACCGCAGCAATTCCACTTGCCTCTGTATTGCTTTCACATTAACAATGGAGGAAGGCAGTACTATTAATCGGGAATTTTTCTTCTTTATGAGGAAGTCCCTTTGTTGATCAGACTACAGCCACCTTATCCTGCCCGCCCTGCCCCCACAAAGCGCACATGCCTGTAGTCTCACTGTAAGAAGCCTTTCCTTCACAGCTCTCAGTACTTCGTGTGAGTATCATTATGCATTCTACTCTCCGGTATCTTCACAGTACCCTTTAGCCCATTCCCACTGGGATCCTCTCCTGGCAACCATGTCTATTTCCTCCTTGTGCTCACTTTTAGGAAAATCCTCTCAACATTGTTCTATGTATTATTTCATAGGAAGGAAGCATGTAAAATACTCTGGAACTCATTTTACTTGTGAGCTTGAATAGCATTCAGATGAGAATTATTTCCCCCCGAATTTTATCGGCTTGCCCAATCCAGCTGTATATTTTATATGCTAATGTAAATTCTATTTTTGTTCCCCTTGGGGTTTTAAGTGATTATAATTGTTACCCTTCGAAAGGCAAACAGATGATGATTGCTGCTTCAGGAGTACACCCAAAGAAACCGCTCATCCACTTCACAATCATCTCCATTCTATCTAGCTAAGAAGCAGGAAAAAATGGCAAGTACAGTTCATTGAAGCCAGTGCAGGTATTTCAACATCGCTTTATTGAACGAGCAGGAGGTGCTAACGTAGGGGGAATGTTTTCATTCGAACAGTGTTAGGTACCCGGCGGCCCAACGCAAGAGTCAGTTGAGCATCCAGTGCCAGAGGCCACAGAGAATGAAAGGCGAGAGATGCTGAGCCACCGGGATAAGAGTCCTCTAGTGGATGCACTGAATAGTGCCACAGAGGCGAGCTATTAAGAGCTCTTCTTTTGGCTTCTTCCTGCACATGCAAAATAAAGCCACCTATTTAATATCCATTTCTTTAAAAGGTCTAGGAAATTTCCCATATGTTAATTTTTTTAAAGAGGTATTGATCAAAGGTAAAGGGATGTCAGAGGGCTGTGGTGGTTTCGTGGTAAAATGTTCACCTTTCTTGGTGTAGGAAACCTGGGTTCGATCCGCAGCCAAGGAGCCGCAAGCACAGCCACTTGTCAGTGGCGACTTGAATGTGGCTGCGATGCTGAGCAGTTTCACTGGCGATTCGGTGGTAGAACGCTTTCCTTCCAAGCAAGAGGCTTGTGGGTGGTTGTGATGCTGTGCTGGTGGGGCTTCACCGCAACTCCCGGACTCACACGGACTTTGGTCACTCCCTTCCAAAACTCACACAGTGGAAACCAACGCCACACAACTTTTTAAACCCCTGTGAATGGGGCCACCACGAGGCGAGGGCCAACTTCACAGCCAACAGGAATCAAGCTGACTGGCATCAAAAGCCCTTCAAGGAATCCCGAGGACTACACAGCTGTGTGAACTGGCCACGGGTCAGACTGCAAATTCTAGTGGCAGCTGGGTTTCCCGAACAGGAAGAATATCTCCCCAACAGGGGGCCCTGCTCTGCCTGTCCTCCAGGGGTGGTGGTGGGGTGTGTGTGTGTGTATGTGTATGTATGTGTGTGTGTACATGGGGACAGGTTTCTGGCTGCAGACATTGCTGCCTGTCCTTCTTCACCCAGAGAGTAGAACAGTGGTCTAGCCAACAGCTGCGCGGCCTTCCCCCTCAGAACAGTTTCTGCTGCTTCACGGAAAAGTTGGAGAGGCCTCCCTTCTCCCTGAAAGTTCAACTAGCCACATTCTGGAAACCAATTGTCTAAGGCCGGTCTCCGATATAAACAACAAACAAACATCGCATTCATAAACAAAGAGGGGAAAATGGAAGGTCCCGCTTTTCTTCATATTTTCACCCCCGTGTTTCTGGATAGTTTTAGCTAGTTTCAGGCAATTTAACTTTTTGAACTTTCACAAGCCTGTTTTCTTACAACTTGATTTTTAAAACTGTTGGTGACTCCTATTGGGCACTGTCAGTTTTTGTCATATACAAAAGTTTTCCAGGTTTCATATATGCATGAATGAACATTTTACTTTAGCTTCACAGTAATCCCATGAACAGAGAAAAGAGCAAATAGTATCATTTTCATTGTATAGGTAGGAGCAAAGAGTCATAGGAGTTTTCAAACTAGAATCTCAAAAACAAACAAATGAACACCCTGCCATCAAGTCCATGCCAACTCATAGGGCAGGGTAGAACTGCCCCTGTGAGTTTCTGAGACTGTAACTCTTGACAGGAGTAGAAAGCCTAGTCGTTCCCCTTCAGAGCAGCTGGTGGTTTAGAACTGTTGACCTTGGGGTTAGTAGTCCATTGTGTAACCACTGTGCCATGAGGGCTCTCTAACTAGAAACTAGGTAGACCCAAACCAAATCAAGCCTGGGAGTTGATGCCAGCTCTTGGTGAGTCTACAGGACAATGTACAACTGCCTTTCCAAGGTTGTCAATCTTTACGGAAGCCAACATCCACATCTTTCTTCTGTAGAATCGTTGGTGCGTGGGCTCACACAGCCCACCTTTTGGCTAGTGAGCCTATAGTACAGAGAAGACGGTGGCTTAGGGTTTCTGAAATGAAATCTTTATGAAGCAGACACCCCATCTTCCTCTCTGATCAGTTGGTGGGTTTACACTTCTAATCTTGGGGTTAGTAGCCCAACATTTAACCCACAGCACCACCATAGCCCCCTGCTCTGGTTATATTAACCCCTTAATCAACTTCATCTTGATCTGTGAACATGGTGTTGAATTATGTTTGGACGAACAAGTCATACCCAAAGCCCTAGGGGGATAACGTCCCCTTGGAATAGTTTCCTAATGAAGTAATCGATACAATTTGCATTCTTAGATCTGGGGAGAGAATAATTCAAAGGCCTGCGCTTAAAAACTCTAAATTAAAACAACCAGGTGATGGGGCAGCTCTGGGATTTCCCCCAGGTTCTTGTGTGAAGATAAACCAGGTTGTAAATCACTTTGCCTTCCTCCCGACAAGGCTCTTAAAAGCCGTCGGGCAGAAAAACTTCTTATGGGAAAAGAGAATACATCAGCTACACCCAGGGCTACCCACATGGCAAAAATTGTGAAGACTTTGAAAGGTGCTCTTGTTAGACCAACATCTATCTATAACTTTCCTGGTAACTCTCTTGCCCTTGCTCTCTTCTCTCTTCTTTCTCTCTAAATCAACACTAAAATATAACTGCTGAGAAACTGATTGGGTGCTATATCAGCATATCGGCCTCCACTTATTAAAGAGGAATAAAAGCTACCAGATATAGCAAACGCTAAACTATGCCCATGTGAGTGGAATGCCACCATGATTTCTCAGGGTTAGTTCATTTAGTAACAGGCAATTGTGGAAATATGAATGTAAATAAAAATCCCCCCCCGGCCAAATCCCAGTTAAATCTCTTTGAGCATAATAAGGAAAAGTAAAAATTTGGCAGCTTTTCAGTTAATCTGCTCCACAGAGAGCCCATCCAAGAATTCACTGAACTCCATTTTAATAGAGCAACTGAAGTTTTCTTTCTTTCTTTCTTTTTGACTCTAAATCAGTGATTTATCAAACTTATCCATGGCGGGTTACGGAGTAAATACTCTTAGGGCAGAGACTGTGCACCAGAACTTAAGATAAGAGGAAGAATGACAGGACAAGGACAGAATCCGTGGGAAGCTGCTGCATTCGTGCAGTGAGAACCACTTGGTTTTCTGTCCACCTGTTGTAGCATCCGCTGAAGATTCGCTCTCGCCTGGGGCTCTCGCGGTTGACCTTTTCCTCACATAATAAAGGAAACATCGCCAACAGGTGGCTGTTACTTTTCTACCCATTTTACCAATGAGAAAGCTGAAGTCGGATAGGTTTGGCAAAACTGCTCAAAAGTGCATGCACACCAAGAAAACAAGCGAAACTGAACCAGAATCCAGGTCCATGCTGACAACTTTTAACCCTCACTGCCCTGAACTTGAACAGAGCTTTTAATACAGAGTGTGAGAAGATATATCTGTCTTATATAGCGGTGATTTCCAGCCCAGAAGCTTCGATTATGCTGCTTTGATTACCCTAAGAATATCTGGGGTATACAGGGATTGTTGCATTTCATAGCCTTTAAAAGAACTGCTACATTCATGTGAAAGATGCGGTTTAATAAGTAAGAGATGCGTTTAAATTATGGACAAAACGTTTCCCATCTTTTGTATAAAGGGCAGAGATGACTGTTAACCTCTGCTCTTAATTCAGGACCAAAGGTGCTACTCTAAATTCTCTTTTAATTTCACTGCTCCAAATTATTCAAAGATAATGCTAGAAGAGCCTGCTTTTCCTTCCAGGCCAGTTTCTTATAAGAACAATTAGCAATTGTTCCCAATCATTGCAGATGAATGTAGTTGTGCTAGTTTAGGCTTCGTTCTTCCCGATTTGGGGCTGACACCAATATTTAGAATAGTGATGATTCATGTCTGGGAGTGAAATCTGTTTTTCATCGGTTTATATATTTTTTCCCCTTGAATTGCGGCAAAAATGCTTTTTTAATTGGCTTTAACTCAGTCCCAATAAATTGGATGAGAATTGATTGCCGCAGTCATGTTGGGTTTAAAATTATTCAAGACTGCACCATGCGTCAAACGACTGCATGAGTGAGGGCCAGCCACTTTGTGTCCTCTGTTGATGACAAATGACTTTTTCCAAATTGTCATCATTCAGATCTAAAAAATTACGTTTCCCATTTGCAAGGCTTAAAAGAAAGCAAAATAGCCACTTGTTACATAACATTGAAAATGAAAATGTGCTTACGTTGGTGCTTGCTTTTTCACTTTCACCAATACCACCAAATTCATCATAAAAACAAATAAAATCTTAGCACTTATTCTCATAAGTCTTGTAGCTATTCTTACATTCTTGGCCATGATATCAGAATATTTTTAAATAGCAAATAATTATGGCAATGCTTATAATTGAAGCCATGTAATTAGAATATTTCTAAGTTTTAAAAAAGTGAGGGTGTCCAGAGACTGCCATCTGAAAAGAACTGGGTGACTGAGTCAATTTCCCAGTCTCTAAAACCAAACTTGAAAGACAAAATTTAAACAACCTGAAAACGAAATTAACACGGTCAGGTAACTCTTTAAGGTTCTCAAACCGTGGGTCACGACCCCTTTGGGGGCCAAATAACCATTTCACAGAGGTCACCCTATGAATAACAGTAGCAAAATTACAGTTATGAAGTAGTAACAAAAATAATTTTATGGTTGGGGGGTCACCACAACATGAGGACCTGTATTAACAGGTCACAGCATTAGAAAGGTTGAGAACCGCTGCTTGAAGGCAATGGAATAGCAGTTCACTAAGTACCTGTGAAGAAGCCAGCCTTTGTTCACTATTGTTCTATTAATTTACATGGTGCTGTTCATGTGTTTAGGTGCACACTTGTACAGCCAGGGTGCTCCTTGGAAGTGAGAATAGTGAGACTTCATTTGTTTCATGTACTTTGGACTATTTATGAGGAGGGACTGATCCTTAGATAGGAACATCGTGCTTGGGAGAGGGCTGGTGAAAAAAGAGGAAGACTCTCCAGGAGTGAGATTGACATTGTCAAGGGCTCAAACACAGTTCACAGTTGGGAGGAGGGACGCTGCTCCTTTCTGTTGTGCATAGGGTGGCTGCACATCCGAACTGATCCCACAGAACCCGACAACAGCGTGTGCCCTAGAAATATAGCCATAGCACTTCAGGGACTTTGCCAGTTGAGAGTGAAGATTCATTCCTGAGATGGTAAAGCATTTGTGCCAAAGAAAATAATAGAGGAAAAGAGTTATTAAAGTGAAAAGACTATCCCCTAGCAGAATATAGACAGCAAGTGAGAAAATAGCTGCTGTCCTTGTAGAATGAATATTCTCACTGCCATGGAGTTGATAGTGACTTTGAGGGACCGGTACAGCACCGTGTAGAACTGCCCCTGTGGGTTTCCGAGACAGTGACTCCTTATGGGAGTAGACAGCCCCTTCTCCTCCCATAGTGACTGTGAGGTGATTCTAATAAAGGACAGAGGCTTCTGATGTTGTGATTTAAGGAACTGGTCAAATACTATGTGAGGGTTTTTTTGGACATTTTGTTCTAATGGGTCTGTTGTATTTACTCTTCATATGTATTGATGCTCATTTTTTTTGTAATTGAACAACGTTTTGTTTTAAACTCTTAATGCTCTGGGTTTGCTATCGACCCACTCTCTGAATCTAAGTTGTCTTTTAAGAGGTCTCTGGTTGCTCAGCATCTGGCAACTGCCCCCACCTGGGAGCTGAAGGACCTGAAGTTTGAACTTCGGAGATTATTTATTTATTTAATCATTTTACCGGGGACTCTTACAGCTCTTACAATAATCCATACATCAATTGTATCAAACAAATTTGTGCATATGTTGCCATCATCATTTTCAAAAAAATTTCTACTGAACCCTTGGTATCAGCTCATTTTTTCTGCCCCCCACCCTCATGAACCCTTGATAAATTATTATTAGGTCTATATCTTATACCGTCTGCTGTCTCCCTTCAGCCATGTTTCTGTTGTTCATAACCCTGGGTGGGGGGGTGTTATACATTAATCATTGCAAATGGCTCCAGAGTTTATTTATTAAAGAAGCAGATCACTCTAATATCAACTTTATCTCTTGTCAATTTGTCACCAAGAGTCTGGAAAGACATAAGAATATGAATGTATGAGAGTTTTTTCTGTGTTAATTATAATGCCTGCTTTCTTTATGCTATTATACTCTTGTGAATGTTGAGTGATCTTTAATTTTTTTGCTACATTTCTTCAGAAGTATCGATTTTTATACCTGGGATGGTTTTTATTAGCCATTTCATGAATAGTGGTTAAGGACATGGGCCCTACGATCAGACTACAACGGGCTAAATTGCAGCTCTGTCGAATTTTAATTACATGATTTTAGGCAAATTCCTTTATTTCCTCAGTTTCCTCATCTGTGAAATAATAGGGCTATTGTGAGAATTGGTTGATTAAATGCATACAAGGCATTGGAATACTGTCTAGCATACAACCCCATAATGGTTACCTATTCTTCTTATTACTGAACCAGCCTTCTCCTGTTTACATATGAAAATCGCAAGAGATATTGGCATAACATAGGGAATCAGCTCACTGTGGAATTTATAGAACCAGCACTTATGCTTCCTTTCTCTAAGTTTAAGGGTCTTCGCTAGGTACATCCTTTCCAGAAGTGTTTTCAAAGCCCTCCCTTGGGCACAAAGTTGTCTCAGGTATCATGGACTAAGCAGGGTGCCAGTCCAATAGATGTTGGCTCACCGCCCTTATAGTTTTCCTGGACTTTTTGGCTCAATGGTGCTACTTGTTCACAACCTCATCACTTTCCTAGTTTTTGGCATTTTGTGGTATAAACATTTTGACCATCAGATCACCTTCATTGTTTTCCATGTCATCAGCCCTTAAAAACACCAGTCAACACTATCACATAAACTATCACATCCTCTGACACTACCGCCTCATTCTAGGCATCTCAAGGTTGTAGACAAACGGCTGTACCCACTTCTTGGCTTGGTACTGATCTTTATACCGCTGAGTCTCTTCTCAGTTGGCACTTCCAAAAGCACAGAGTTGCGGTGAGGATATCCTGTATCCAGTAGTTTTATATCTATAGCTCCCTCTTTGGGGTTTGCAGCATTTTCTGTGATGTAGCTTCACAGTATCTTGTTAGTTGCGGTGGAGTTGACTGCAACTCCCGGAGAGCCTGAGTGTGCAGAGAAGAACTGCTCGATTGGGGGTTGGAAGGTTGACCATTTGGAAGGAGATCTTTGGGTCTTCCAAGGTATTTCTGGGTGGGTTGAACCACCAACCTTTCAAACAGTAGTGTAGCGCGTACCCATTTGTACCACCCAGGGGTTCTTCCACAATCCCTGAACAAGCGGGCATCCTGCCACTCGCCCTTCTCCTTCCACCAGTAGTCACCTTCCTCTGCCAGTATCTGGTTCATTTTCACCTCTGGACCTTATTTGATTGGGTCTGAACACACACGCACACACACACACACACACACGCACACACACACACACACACACACTCACACGCCCAAGAGAGTTGATTTATTCAAGTATCTTTTGAAACTCTGAAGGATACAACACAGTAGTATATATTAATGTTTCTCTTTTATAAAAATCTTGCACAGAGGCTCATACTTTCATGCTCCCCTTTGATATGATTAATATGGAGATATGTCTCTCTTTTAGTATTCATTATACATCTAGGAAATATTAGTAGTCCAGAAAATATCGGTGTGCTACGAGTTAAATAATAAGCAGTGGCATAAAAGAAAGGCGTTTCTTTTTGTTGTCTGTACATGGAATCTAGAAATATCAGCAAGTGGGGGGTGTATAAATTTCACAGTAAATTGTGTCAAAATAACTCAGGGAAATGTCTATTTGTTACTCTAAAAGCTTAAACAGTCTGCAATACCATTCATTTATGTTACATCTTCCAACTCGTGTTTACAAAAACTGACATTTCAAGCAACCATATTCTCTAATATCTCATATGAGAATGACAGTGACCAAAGGGAGAGGATGTTTCTGTTATAATAGTATCCTCGGCCTTTCTTAAAATGCCTGTGCACATACTTCACCAGAGAAATAAATTCCATTTAGTCTAATCAATGTGAAGGGTTAAAAGGGGTTGATGGGAACTGACAGTAAACTGCAGGCATGTGCCTCTGTGTGTGTGTGCATGTGTGTGTTCCTGGTGTTAATGGCATGTCCTCATAGATACCTGGCAGCCACATGATGTCTGAGCCTGACCTTGAATGTCTGGGTCAATCTTATCAAGTTATAAGATAGATGTAGGATAACCAGATATGCCTATTGTCTCTTAAAATAAAAATAGTAAGTTTATTTTCCACTGTGCCCGGCAATGAATTTAGTCCTTTAAGTTTAAGGTCTTTTATTTTTTTAATCAGACCGGAAAGTCTCCTGTTTCCCTGAACACCTCATTCCTCACTGAAAGTTCCCATCTGTAACTGTATCCTCGTCAATCCACAGCAAAATAAACTCAGGAGGGAACTGTAACACGATAAAGCACGACTAAGCTTTAGCAGTCTTCCTTTGATATTTTCTGTTTTATGTGATTTACTACATCTCCATTTTGTTTGAGTCAAGGCAAATAGAAAACTATTATACAAAGCATATTATATTCTCTTGTCTCCTTTCTATAGTTAGCTTCGGTATTCCTTGAGATATTTATTTTGATTGATTTTTTTCAGGCACAAGCAGCCCAAGTCATAGAGAACTAGAGTGGAATGTGCTGTTAGCTATGTAAATGGATAAATATAATAGCCTATAAAATATGTGGGGAGAGAGGGAATGAGCTTGGGGAGAGGTGAGCCAGGGGATGGAAACCGATTTCTTTCAAGGCAATAAATAACTAGTAACTATTAGAACAGTGCTTTAGAGTTAACGCAGAATAGAAAATACGAATAGATCGTGTATGCACACATATAATTGAATAAGGGGAAAAAGTCTCTTGGCATAAAATAAGCATATTTTAATTTGATTAGCCCGTGATGGTATATATTTGACTCAACTCGATTTCAGTGAGTAATTAGCTGAATTATAAGATATACTTAATGTCAAACACTAATATGGTGTGCTTAACTAAAGTAACAATAGCCATAATTAATGCCAGAGAGAGTAACAGATTGCATAAAGCCTGGCATTCAGGAAACCTGCTCTCTAATTCTATTAACCTTAGAAATATTACCTACATTCTACTCTTAAGAAATGCTACCTAAAATGAGCAGTAATTTATATGCCCTTTCCCGTCTCTTGGGGTTGCAATGATAAATATGTAAAAGCGCATCGAGCTTTTTGTGATAAAAGATACTATAAAAATCTAAGGTGTTTTTTATTATTGTATCAATCAAACGGGACCTCACACTCAGTTCCTTTCTGAAGATCCACAACTTTTTATGGGTGAATCATGAAATTGTATTGGGAAATATATTGAAGTCACATAACAGGGCAGACAAGATTTTATACCTCTGGGGCTTTTTAAGCTTGGTTACCATTAGAAATACAAGAGAATATTTATCACGGAGTATAACAGGATATTAATGATAGAAAAGGGAAATATTTAAGGGACAGTTGGCAAAGGCAGGGATTCTCATTTTGGATTCAGCAAGTAAATGTGCTAAGTCACCTTTTTGTTCTCCTGATCATGGTTACCATGTTTCAAAGGCTTGCTCTATGTCAGTCAGTTTGAAGTACTTGCCATTAATTGATTACAGTTGACTTCACATGGCCCTAAATTAGGCATTTTAGTCACCATTTAATAGATCAGACTCGATCAAGGCTAAAGCAGAGATAAAACAACTCTGTAAGACCCCACAGTAGTGGAGAAAGGCCTGAAATGCAGGTGCTTGAAGTCAAAGCACGTGACCTTCACAATTTGGAAAACGCTATCACCTAGAGGAAGGGTAACAGGAAACTGTCGGTCTAAAAGCCTGCTACTACTATTGTGTAACATTTTAGAAGGATAAACACTAACAAAACTCAGCCACCCATCAATATGTTTTAAACCATATTGTACCTGAGTTACTTAAATTTCTCAAGTTTCTTTGGACTAGAATTTTCTAAAAAAGTAATATAATGCCATGCAAGCATTTATTGCCTTTAATTCTGTTGCATAAAAATATTCTAGCATATAATCAGCCACCCAAAGTTTCTCAAATTAGGTCACAATGCGCCTCTTGTCAAAGAGTAAGAATAAGTCTTTGGAAATAAAAATGGATTTGCTGTCTTTCATTTGACCTGTACGTGAAAGTAAGTTATAACCAGAAGAACATGATTAATTCTGTTTGTTTGTTTTCCTTCTATTTGATAACAGAATTATACTCTGTTATAAACGAAAAATGCTATAATTGTTGATATTTCATAAGCTTCCTTTTTGTCTTTATATCTCACAGAAAGGATTTTTTTGCCTTAAAAATCTGTTATCTTAATTCTCACAATGAAATATTCATAATGCAAAATAATTGCATATTCTTTTTCACCACATGTAACGAATTGCTATACCTTTCCAAACAACAACACCACCACCCAAACTCACTGCCACCGAGTCCCTCCCTACTCTTAGGGACCCTACAGGACAGGGCAGCTGCTCCTGTGAGTTTCCGAGACTCTTACTCTCGGGTGGTGGGAGCCATCGCTCCTTCCTGTCAAACAAAAGCGAGAGGACTGCTTATCATATTAATTTTATGCTAAAATGTTTTTATTCAATAATGAAAATTTATTTTTAGTTTAAAAAATCTAGGATTTGACATATTTATGAAAAATTTTTGCTTCGCATTTCAAACTTAATGAAAATGCAGCTTTTAACCCTTAGGCAAAGTTAGATATTTAAAACATCTACCTGAATCATAGAAAAGAGTTAAAAAATAAAAAGACTTCAGTCTAATTACTGTATATTTTCTATTTGATTTGTAAAAATGAAAAGAAAAACTATAGCTTAAGATATCTATAAAAGCCGGCAATGCAGGCTTGTTTGTAATGAGCAGAAAAAAAGATCTTGTCCTCTGGTTGTCTGAAGATAAAAGTGTCTATAAGGTGAGTATTCATAAAAGACTAGTTCTTAAAATGTTTATACAGTAGTCAAGAATACCATTCAGAAAAATGATCATATGTAAGTGTCATCATACTGTAAGTAGTTAAGCAGGGGAAAGTTCACTTATACAAACATGCATGCTCCTCACTAAATGCACACAACACTTATTAAAATATACACACCACTTATTCAACACTTGAATGAACAAAGAAACCCACTTGTTTTCTATGCTACAAGAGATGAAGGATTTTTGTATACTATGGTTTAACTAAACGTTTTTGAGATTCCATGACCTATTCGTTTACCTACCACACTGTGAGTAATCTAGTAACTTGAAATTCTAGAACTGTGTTTACCATGTCTAAATAGTTTAATGCTTATAGAAATCTAGAATCTTAAGATTGTTCTTATAACGTTCCCCAACAAAATCATAGTTACTTCTTCCTTACCTCAAAGTGATTAAAGCAGGCTCTGTGTTGTCACCTGTATACTTTGAGATGGACCGAAGTTTTGAAGTTGAAGAGTATAAAAACAGGTTGGTTCGCTATGTGTTATCAGTTACAGGTACATTTTCATCGATATTCAAAACAGGGGCCGATCTAAGTACGGTTGTAGAAAATATGCCCCACGGATAAATGTACATCTATGAACTTGCAATTCACTCGCGACACAAAGAACAAAATCCCTGTAAGTTAGACCCCACTGGAAGCTGTGGGTTTGGGTTGGGAATTTTTGGTGAAACAAAATGAAAAGGTCACCAGTTTTGCCCAATATTGTATTATACATTTTAAATTAATGTGGAGAAACACTTACCTGGACAGTACATAAAATTTCACACCACATATTCAAAAGAGCAGGCAGAAATAGAAATAAAGTGTTGGAAGCATCAGGTGGCATCAAAACACACACCTAGTTTTTTTAGTTCCCTGAATTACCCAGATAAATGAACTGGGTAAAGGGGAGGGGTGTGTGGATGTTGAGATATAACTGTTCTTTGTGTATGTAGCTAAGCAGTTTCTTTTCTGTTCAACTTTAAACTATTCTACAAGTCATCCTGGAATCTCTATTCCTCTCAAGTCAACAACAACAACAACAACAACAACAACAAAAGGTCAGGTTTCATCTCAATCTATGGTTAATTTCTTTGTATTGGGTGGTCTGCCTTTCTTACAAAAAAAGAGACAGCGTTAGCATCTCTTTGGAATTTGTTTCCAATGTTCTGGGTAGAATGTGTCCTCTCCCCTACCTCTGATCAAGACAAAATGGAATTTTAGATCAAATTGGATGAGATTGTTCCTTAATCACTGCTATACCAAATTCCACGCAACTGTATACTTTTCACAGTGTTTGTTCATTGCAGCAGTGATTAGAAAACACAAGGCCCTTTCTCTGCCACTCCCCACGGCTTCCCACTCCCAAAAATTTTTTTGTAAGAAGGAAGGATGGTTCTCTTACCACTCCCCCTCTCCGTTTTAAAAACAATATCCCATTTCAGCCCCCACCCCTTTCTGTCTGCCCAAAGCACTGTAATGTCAGTTTACTCTAGCCTTCTATCAGCATACTGCTGTCTCTGCCACCTGAATTTCAATTTCTTAATTTACAGCCCAGATAAAACAGAATGGAGCAAGATCTGGGCTGCTCTCTGCATTGGGTTAGCCTTATCAAGCGTGAAGTTTGGTGCATTGCAAACCTAGTCAAGTGATTGTCTGTTGAGCACCTCTCCAGCCATCTCCATCTCTGCAGCGGGCTGATAAGACAGCTGTTTCTCTAGCCGCTGTGTCTCTCCGGGCCTCTGTCTTCTTCCGATACAAACTCCGCCTTTGTCCTCTTGCCCCGCGCTGTCACTTGGTCTGTGGGGCAAGGGCTCCATCTGAACGCACGTGGGGGGACAGTGTGAGGGCGTGGAGCGTGTATGGTGGGGAGGAGGAAGGAGGGGGAAAGCTTGAAGTGTGAGAAGGGGAGGAGGGGAAGGGGCGGTAGACAGGGACCAAAGAGGGGTGGGGGCAGGGCAGCCAGCCCACCCTCGGATACCCCGGGAGTGACTGCTTGCTCAGACCCGGCTGTTTGATTTCAAATTAGACGTGCGTGGCACACAAGTGGAAACATACATCTTCAATAGAAGAAAAAGCCTGGGAGCTTCGGGAGCCGAAAACCCGTTTCTTTCCAGGTCCCAGTAAAGGGACCCGTGAAGAGACGGATTACCACCAGCGAAGGCAGATGGCTTCCTTTAACTTTGGAAACTGCTATTTTTAATTACTTGTATTAATTTTGCATGAGATGCACCGGCTCCGGGAGGAAGCGTAGGGAGAAGGCTTTCGGCGTCTTGGAGAGAAAAGGATTCCAGGCTCCGCCTTGCCCTCGCTCACCTGCAGCTGTCCTCTCTGACTCCTGCCTGCCCGTCCCAGCTCCCCCTTTGCAAACTCTGGAAAAGACGCGCGTTTGTCCTAAGAGCAGAGGGAAAGAAGTCTGCGGACACGCGTGGGAGTGTTTCCATCGATGATGGACGCTCCCAAGTTGCAAATATATTTTCCAACACACGCTGGGGCACGCGCAACAGATCTCCGTCTGAATTTCCGCAGGCAAATCAGCGAGGAGGGAATGAACCTTCCGTGGAGTTTGCACGGAAGAAACGAGAGGAGGAGAGTAATTCCAGGGTGCTTTCCAAGAGTTGACAGCAGGATTGCGTTACTTTTACGTTTGAACACTTCAACCGTCCACGTGTCTTTAAGGGGAAATATCAAGCTACTGATTTAGGGGGGGGATCTTCTGAGTCTGAGCTCTTGCTCCATTCTTTCCTCTGGGATAAGAGTTTCAAGACAAATTGTGAGAAGCAAGCAAAGGTTGTCTGCGATGCGATCCTGCTCATTGCCGTCCCTGTCACAGTCCCTGAAGGAAAGTGTTTGTGATCTTAAGGGTTCTTTGAAAAGTGGAATCACCCCCTCCCTCTTCTTCCCCCACCCCCCCCAGTCACTTTCGGACTGCTCGGATAAAAAGGCGGCTCACGGGGCAAGAAAAACTAGGACAGTGGGAGGAAGCTCAGCGACTTCGCTGCTCAAGGCCTCCTAGCACGACGTCACCACGGCCGGCCAGTTCCTAAGAAAAGCCAGGCAATTTAAAACACCATAAATGTTTCTTTGAGTAAGGACAGCCTCTTCTTTGGCGCTTGTGGAATAAAAATTCCCAAGAAACGTCAGTCTCCACATCTCACTCCCCCGGAAACGACCGGCGGCCGTCGCTGACCAGACTTTGCAAACTTAGGAGGAGGGTTGGCTGGTCTCTGTCCATGGTGCTAACTCCTGCCTGATGCCTCTGGCCAGGATGGAATGGGCTAAACCCATGCTGGGGTCCTTTATCCACACTCTCCCCCCCCCCCCCTTTCTTACTGTTTTTTAAACTGCGGAAGGAAAGTTGACATACCACTTTAAGGAGAATAAAAAGAACGCAATCATCATGTTTTATAGTTTTATAATACATATTCCTCCTGCAGGCGAGTAATTAAACAATCACATTTCCAACATGATGACCACACCCCCCCACATTACATGGTACAGTGTTTTCATTCATCTGTTCAAAACCCCAAACTGAAAAGTCATGTACTTAGATTAACTGCTTTATTTACTGCTCTTTCACCCTTTATCATACACCTCCTCGCCCCCATACACACACAACACTAGTGTAAGGTAGTTATTTATCCCGAAAGCCATTGTTCACAGTGCCTTATGAGCATGCTTGTGAATTATTATACTTCTATAAAGAAATGTTAGTAAAAAACTAGTTGAATTAGTTATTTTCTGGCTTCAGAACTCATTCTTTCTGCAGCTTTATGTGCCTCAAACTTTCTAAAACCCTCTGGAACTTCTCCAGCCTCTAAACTCTCCCCTCTAGTGCAGTTCAAAACGCCGAGGGCTTTGAGGGTATATCAGACCTAACATGACTAAATCACAACTCAAAAATCTCACAAATGCTTTTCCTAATGAAAGATACTGTATACATTTTAAAAACCTAACTGTGAATCAAGAGTCATTGGGAGTTAATTACTTTATCTTGCTTTATTTGGAATCTATGTTTGCACATGTCTTAATTACAAGAAAATATAGATTAGTGGTTCAGACAAAGGCAACACATATTTCAAAGTTAAATCTTCATCTAGGTATCATTTGCTTTAAAGGGACTATATTCAATTTTTATTTTTAAAACTTGGAAAAGTACATTCTACTTTGGATACAGCTATCCATTTTAAAATGTTAAAAATATTTATCAAGGAGGTAAACTAGTATTTGAAAATAACACTAAATTTCTTAAATAATTTCATTCCATTTTACCTACCTAGAGGAGACATGTTGAAGGTGACCGTTTTTTGAGAAATATTTGATCCTTTCCCTAAACTGAAAAAAGCATATATAAGGAATGTACAGAAGCAGCAAAGATATTTGAATGCACACGCTTACTGTTTGTTTTTTTTACAGAATTTCTAAGTACACAACACAGATCCTAGATATTCATCACCCCATATTGGCTATAGCTTTCCATACATCCCCAAGTCCTTTTTATTTTTTTTGGTGGAAATATATCACTGCAATTTAAAAATCTGAACCAACAAATAAATATAAAAGTATTAGTTTCCACTCAGAAGGCACTTATATAATAAACTAACATTAATGACTACCTTTCAAGTACTGAGAATGTTACATGAAATCCCTGTAACTAACAATATATTAAGAGCATGTTAACCACGAGAAGAGACAATTCACTAATAAATTCATTTGATTAAGTGAAAAATATTATACTTGCATTAATTATTGTAAGATTTATATCTCTATCCTGAGCTGGTCTGGAGGGTGTGCAGAAGAAGGCCAAGAATTCCTTTCTTCCAGCTGTTCATTCATGCACAGATTAAGCTCTTCTAGGTGAGGTGAGGTGAGGTCTTTCCCTGGGCTTGTCCTTCCTTCCCTTGCTTTTTCCATTTCTTCAAACTTCTTTTGCTTGTCAAGGATTCCATCCAGGCCTAAAGAAGAGTCTTAAGTTAAATTGGGCTCTCAGCGGGTATAGTTATAGCAATGTGTGGAGTCTGGGTTAGGGCCTGATTATTATAAATGCTAATTATGAGATAACATAAACTTAGGCCTTCTTTCCTGGTCTCCCTCCCCCATTATTGTCTTGAAAAGAATGAAAGAGCTCAGACATTGTTACACAGATTATACAGAAAAATAAACAAGTCTTCTGTTCTTTGTCATTAATCATTCATTACCCCTAACACAAGGACATTCTCATGGAACACTGATTTTACTTTACTACTTACTCACTTTCACGTTGTTTTGCTCTGGGACCATCTGCCTCTTTCTCCTTCATCCTGTCCCATCCTCCTATAACGTCTGATTCTTATCTGTGCCTCCTTTCTGGAATTCTCAAAGACAGTGACCAGTATAAAAATAAACAGGCAATGGAATTCCTTTCATAAAGGCATGTGCCTCTAGCATTTTATTTACATCGTTTGTGTAAGAAATGCAAATACTCTCTAGGAAGTTGACATTATCTTTCAATTGAAAGAAGAAAATTTTCTTTCTTTTTTCTTTCATTTGAAAGGAGAAAATTAAGCTGGAAAAGAACACAGGTCAAGTGAATACATCAAGTCAGTCCTGAGAATCACACTGTAACCGAACGTAATGCCACGAATAAAGCTATGCCACGAATCTAGCCTCCTGAATAGTATTGAAATATGGAGATGGAATAAAGTAGGCTTCATCTATAAAGTAAAAACCTTGCCAGCATTTAAATTAAACTTTGCAAATCTTCAGAGGAAGAGTCCTGACGATGCAGGTTCAAGTACCTTTTACTGTCAGCAGCACAGGTGTGGTCCAGCAGCCGTGCTGCCAGCAAATGCACAGGAGTTGGCTTGTTCTCATGCTACATACCCTTGTTCTTTCTGAGAGTCATGTCTCTAAGTCAAAGGAGTACTTGGCTCAGTACTCCTTTTTGCTGGACACAGTGATTAGCCAACATTTTCTATCCTAATATGAAATGCAAGGCAATTCAATCGGTATTATTTCAAATCATTTTTGACTTCATTCTGATCCTAAAAGGATGATTTAAGAAAAAAAAAGAGAAAACAAAAACAAGGGTTCTTAAATATGCATATATCAACACAGAAAAAGACATAAAGTTGTCTAGTACCTAATACCATATACTGGAACACATGGGGGCGGGGGAAGCATGCGGGCAAGTAATGGATGTACGTTCATCCCTTGCACTCAGATCAAAGAGAGAGCTCTCAGTGACTCATACATACCGGACAGAGTTTAATGTTATTTAAAAAAAAACAAACATGCCAGAGATGCGGTAGGGATGGCAAAGGAAATGGATCTTTCGGAAGCAGAGAGATTTAAGAGGAAAGGAGATCGTGCCATATCGCAAACTCTGATAGTACAGTTTCAACCCTCCCACGTTGCTCTCTCCTCGTCTCTTTGCTGCCTGCATTTCCCTTCGCCGCCAGTGTTGAGTGTGTACCTCCCCGCACAACTTACCTTGAAACGGGACTCCATTGAACTCTCGAGAGTGACAGGAGCTGCTCGCCAATGGGACCACGCGGCCTCGCCTGGGCGGCCCCAATAGAGGCACCTCAACCAATCAGAATCCTAGGCAGATCAGCAAGTTGCGTTGTGGCGCGGTCGGCGTATACTTCCGCGCGTGCTGCCCGGGATAGGAGCCTGGCAGAGCAGCTGCACCCACGGCAGTGCGGAGGCAGAGAAGGGGTTGGTGATACGGTGCTATAAATCTGTGGTCCAGTCCACCTCCCTTTTAAGACGTCCTCCCCCCTTATTTCTGTTCTCACATAGAGATGCAGCAGCTTACTCCTGTAGCGACCTACTAAAAAGCAACAAGGAGAAAGACGTCTTTTTGAAAAAAACGTTCTTTCGGCTCTTTTCTTTGTTCCTCCGTTTGTTTTTCTTGCCCCTTTTTGTTTAGTTGAACAGCAATAGGAGGGTAGTCTCTCCGCCTTTTTAAACTCTTTTTTAAGTTTCCCCTCCCCTTTCAAATTTTTTTCCCCCTCGCCCTTTCTTTCAGTGTTGGACTTTGGGGTCGAAAGCATTTCTTTTTATTTGCTTCTTTTAAGCCGAGCACAGTTTAGGTTTCGTGCTGTCTTAAGAGAACTATCCAGCAGCTTCTTGCTCATCCTTATTGGGAGAACAGCACCGTTACTTTAAAAACACACATACACAAAAACCTTAAGGGAGAAAGGTAAGTTTCGGTTTGGTTTCTTTAATCATTAGTCGCTGGCAAACCCAGAAAACCTGTAAGTGAGCGGAATACAGAATATGAAGTTAATTGCACATGCTTGTCTCATTTCAAAGCCACTGGCTTTTAATTCTAGAGAAGTAGACTAAAATACGTTGGACGCATGCTTAACGTACTGAGTATATTCTCAAATGTCAATGGCAGAAACTCAAGCGGTAAATGTGGCCAGTGTAGCGCAGGGCTACAATGGGAGGGTAGATCTTGAGCGAACCTCCGGATTGAGGTTGGAAGTTCCTTTCGTGGGAAGAGAGGGGTAACTTGGGTGTTGGGGGTGGGATGATGCATGCCTCTACTTTCGCTGGGCAAGCGAAGGACCGGAGAGCTTTCATAGGAGCCTGAAAGGGAATCGGGAGTCTGGATTTGCAGATTA
The DNA here is from genome assembly GCF_050624435.1 of Tenrec ecaudatus. Taxonomy (NCBI): domain Eukaryota; kingdom Metazoa; phylum Chordata; class Mammalia; order Afrosoricida; family Tenrecidae; genus Tenrec; species Tenrec ecaudatus. The sequence goes on along the minus strand of NC_134539.1, from coordinate 23,159,032 downwards.
GACCAGCTAAAACCCCAGGCTTAATTGCATTAACCAGATCGCATGTGCTGGAAGATGAGATTGCCAGATGGAATTTGTATGCCGCATCCGACAGCGAGTTGTAGTTGACTGAGAAAGTATACACGACTTGAGGTCTGGGGCTGGGCTGGGGTGGTTGGAAGCTGTCAAAACTCAGCACTTGTATGCGGGTTCTAATTCCTGGACACCAGGGACCGTAATTCTGTCTTAAGAAAAAAAAGAAAAGATAGCTAATTTGGGGCCGATTCCTTAGCCGGTGCCGGATATGAGATTCCCTTTGTTCAGAAAGCGTAAATAAGATCCTCAGAGCTGTGTCTGGGAAGCGGCGGCTGCCTGGAACGCCTCGCGAAGCTGGGCGCCGGGAAGTGGCTTCCAAGCCCTGTCCTTGGTCCTACGCGACTGACTTCGCCTTCGGGGCGAGGGGGAACCCCTTTCTCAGCGGCGAGGCTTCGCAGCCACCCTAGGAGCCCACTGGGCTACGTAGCCCCCCCACACCCCCGCCCTCTCCGCCACCCCCCTTCCTCCGATAGCTATTGTTAAACTGAGTGAGATGGTTGGGGACGAGACGCCCGGCAGACACAGGCTTCATTTGAACTTTTGTGATTTCTCGGGGTTTAGGAGAAACCAGCTTGCTTTCCGCTGCGGAAAGAGATAATCCCGGGTAGATGCGGGGACTGGGGAGGGCGTGCGCCGGGCGGGGAGGGCGGAGGGACCGCCGGTGGAGGAGGTTACGGACCGAGGTGCTGCTGGCTTTGCCTAAAAGAAGTTTAAATGACTGGCACGAGGGGGTGTCGGTGAGTGTGTGCCTGAGAACGCCCGAGTCGTGCAGGAGAGGCAGAGGACCGAACCAGGTACAAAGCCGCCGGGTGGCTTTAGATCTCGCTGCTCTCCACCCCACCCACTCTCCGAGTTCGGAAAGCCAGCGCGTCGCCAGCCTCCTCCGGACTCGCCTCGGCTATCTCGGGGTGGGGAGGGCTGGGGGACGGCAAGGTGGCAGCGCCCACCACGGGACCTCGCGTGGCCATTGTTGTTTAATTTATGCCCAGCACGTTGCTACGTACCCACCTATTTTACGTTTGTAAAGAATTAATATGAGAGCTATACAACTGTGGCAAATTGGAGCTTGGAGACGTTCCCCGTTTTGCATTTTCAAGTGCCGGTTAGCGAAGTTGAGGTCAAGTCAGGGTATTTCCTCTCATAATTACCAGCTGCAGATCTGGCTTTATTGTGGCAAGGGTGGGCGAAATAGTCTGCCGTTTAGTATTCACTCTTAACACTGCTGGGAGGGAATGGTTGCCTCTCTTACTACTTTCTCCCCGAAATGCACGGATGCCTTCCCCTCCCCCACTCACATACAAGCCTCTCCTTGGCCAGGGGTTCTAAACCTTCAGCCTTTCTACACACTCTTATTTCTTATATCCATCCTGTTCTCGAAGGCGGGGGGGGGGGAGGGCTGGGAGTTGGGAGGACCCACCTCCCCTGGACACCCCCCAAACTATAAACTGTCTACAAAATGCTGGGTATACCATATGTGTGTGTATGTGTGTGTGTGTGCACACGACAGTATTAACTGGAGACATTTATTCCCAAATTAAAATCAGTTCCTAAAGTTCAAGTAAAAAATACGCATGGTTTTGGGGTATGAAAGAATAGGAAATTTGGTTGAGCCCTTAAAGCTTCCTGGTAAAATGGCCTTTTAAATGGGGCATCTGAGAGATTTGTCAGAACCGCAACAAAACAGAAAGGTTGAGGGGTTCAAAGGCACCTTCTAGGGGCGTACTCATTTTTTTGGTTTGAGCTCTCTTAGTTAATGCTGTCTAATACCAGCCCCTCCTGGTTTCGCCTGCCTTCTTTTTAGCCAGGTGTCTGGGCATCTCACTTGATATAGATGGCCTATTCTGGAGTATTCAGGAAAGCACAATATTTGCTGGCAAAAGTGGTCTGGAAGACTTGGGGGGCCAGGGTTGTAAATGGCCTCCCTTAATTTCAAAGAAGTCAGTTTCAGGAAGTAGGGCATAGGGCATTCCAAGAGTTTAGGCATGGGTTGGCAACTCGGTAGGCCCCTTTTGGCCTAGCATTGGGAGACTGGTATTCTTAGCAATCCTCCAGCCAGGATGGGAATATTATAATTAACTGTTTAGAGAGAGGTCAAAGAGCCACAGGCGCTTCTAGCGGTTTCCCCAGGAACCCGAACAAAGTCAATTAAGGTCATTTAATTGCAAATCGGATTTGGGGTGACAACAAATGCAGAATCAATTAGCTATTTCCTGTCTCCGCAATCTGGGTCCCCCAAATTGAGGGAGGGCCTGTTCCCATTTGAAACCAGGCTAAGGCCCCTGCTTCAGCAGGCCTGACCTGACTTCACCCAAGAGGGCAAATTTGCCTTCTCCCACCCGAGTCCTGGGTTAGAGGAGTTCTCCCCTCCGCCTTACCACCCCCTTGCCCCGCCCGTCGCGTGGGGGCGGGGAGTTCAGGGTGCCCTTAGCGGACCTTGCGGCACCAAACCCGCATCATGCCCTTGAAGCTGTAACCTCGGTCTCTTCTTGCGGCGACTCAGTCGCCCACTGCTCGGTTCCTTTTTCTTAGCTCCAGAGATTTCAGGTAAGTATGGCAGGTGATTTTTTTAAATGAAGTTTAGGGGAAGGGTTAAAACGGAAGCTTTTGCAATGAAAAATACCGCCCCCCCCCCAACAGCGCGACAGGTGCTCCCATAATTAAGCGGCTGAGCAGGTGTAAAAACGTGCTCCCGCCGCGTGGTGGTGGGGGGGTGTCGGCTTCGAGTCCCAGTCGGGCGGGTAGGGCTAAGGATAGGCACAGGTTTTTCTGCGTAAAGCGATTGAGCTGTGCCAGGGGCCGGTTCGAGCCAGGCAGCAATGGGACGCCCCCTCGGTGAAGAGTTGGCCGTTTCGGGTCTAAAGCGAGGGGCGGTGGGAGGATGTGGCGAGCGGCAGGCGCTCGCTTAACGGAGTGCCGGGCTTCGCACTTGGCGTTTCAGGCAGAGTATAGCTCCCCCACCCCCCGCACAGGTACCCGGGGCTCCTGTGCACGTTCAATCGCCTGGGGACGCAGACGGGGTGGGGGGTGCTAAGCCTTTGGTGGGACGCGGAGGGGCGACCTTTCGGTGGGCAAGTCCGGGAAAGCGAAGCATTTCACTCCGCTTGCCAACTAGACGTGTGCAGCTCGGTTCGTACAGATTTGGTAGGCACCTATCAAAGGTAACCCTCGCGCAAGCTGCTCGGGCTCTCCGCAATAGCGCCCGGTCTCCCGGCTTGCAAACTTGCACCTGCAATTGCCGCCCCCCGGCCCCGGGCGTTCTCCGAGCTTTCCCGGGAGTCTGGTGGGAGTCGGAAGCCCCGAGGGACTGCGCGGCCGCGGCGGCGGCGGCGGCAGCCGGGCGTCTCCCGCAGACACCGGCCGGCGGGGCCAGCACGCGCGGGCGGGGGCCTCCGGGCGGCCGCAGCGGCGGCGCCGCACACTCCCCGTCGGCTCCGCCTCCTGGCGCCCTTCCAAGCAAGCCCCTCCTCCTCGGCCCGCTACAAACGGCTGGACCGCGGCGGCGGGGCGTCACTGAGGCAGGAGCCGGCCGGGTGAGGAGGGCGGTCGCCGGCGCGGCGTGGGTGGGGCGGTGGTTCCGCCGGGTTCCAGCCACCTTCGCGCCGCCGCCAGCACCGGGGAGGCCGGAGCGACTGCGCCGCGGCTGGGCTGACGGCGGGAGGCGCGAACCCGAGTAGCCGCACCTTGGCGCCCGAGCAGGCAAGTGCGGGGGGCGTGAGTGGGGGCGGGGCGGGCGGCCGCGCGCACCCCTGACCCTCCTCAGACGCCGCGGCGCGGGTCTGCGCGCGCCGCCGACGCGCGGTGCGGGCCGGACCTCCTCGCGGCGGGAGTGTGGTCCGGGCTCCGGGCGGGAACGCCGGCGTGGGCGGCGGCGGCGGCTGTGCACGCGAAGTTCCTCGAGCTCGGCCGCTGGCGGCGGGAGCGGAGGGAATTGGGCGCCTCGGCAGGTGGCACCGCCCCTCCTGTGGGCACCGGCTGCTCGGGGGCGCCGGGCAGCGTGCCCGGGCGTGGACGTGGCCGGGTGCGGCGCGGGTAGCGCGAGAAGGGGAGTGCGCCGAGACGCAGGTGAGTGTGTTGGAGGGAAAGTGGGGGCGGGGGCTTTTCTGGACAAGATGGCCCGCTCCCCGCGGCCGTGCGCGTCCCGGGTGCTCCCGCTGGCCGCACCGGGGGGCGGGGGTTGGTGCGTGCCTGCCTGGAGCGGCGTCTCCTCCTCGCGCGCGGTCCTCGGATCGCCCCGAGCGCCCGGGGGCTGGAGCGGCGTGCCGCCGGGGCGGGAGCCCAGATGCTCCCGGGGCCGTGCCCCTCGGCCGGCGCGGGGTCCGCTCGAGGCCGGGCGCAGCCGCCCCGCGGGGCACCGCTGGCGGCCGCATCCCGGGTTTGCGCTCGAGCTGGGCGCCGCGCGGGAAGCTCCGGGCACGCGGGCCGGGGTCCGCTCGCCGCGGCTGCAGCAGCTGCCGCGCGCCCAGCCCGGCCCGGAGGCCCAGCCCGCGTTGCCCCCGGGCACAGACGAGAGCGTGCCCGGGGACGTGGGCAGTCTCGAGGACCAGCCGCCGCTCGCCAGCGGGCGACCCTCCAGCGGCTGTGAGAATGACCAGCAGACGGAGTCATTTCGTGGCGTTTCCTTTCAAAGCCTGCTTGTTAGCAATCAAGGCTAGATCTCAAACCATACCTCTAGGCGTGAGCTGGGGGAGAGCACCGAGTTGTAGGGTGGCCAGGTGGCCATTTAAAATGCTTTGCATTATAGAACATCATCTCTAACATTTTATCATCTTTAGACATTTTTTGAAAATGTGGGAAAAAGGAAGATTCATTTATTCCTTCCACTGAGGAACGGTGCTTAAGCCTTGCCCCAAAGCGCTACCCCTAGAGGGGAGGACTCTGAGCTTTTTCAAACTTAATTTTTTAGTTGTCCTATTCTCAATAATTCTATCTTCGTAAAAATGTTACTCCGCTTCCAAACTTGGGATCATTTCAAAGCTCCAGAATTTCTATTACGGCGTAATTTTCCCGTTTGGTTGAAATAAACTGTTCAGTTGCCCTTGAAGTCAATTTTCTCAGGAATTGTTTTCCCAGAGTTGTTTGAATCTCTCATCTGTGCTAAGGTGGCGCTTTCTTAAGGAAGCTGACCTAGAGTCTCCATTTTGGTGAGGTACTTTCCTGGATCTACTTTTCACATCTGGACCCTTGTATTTCATGGTGAATGTTTTGCTAGGGAGGTGGGGGTGCTGCTACATTTGTTTACAGGCGGTCATGGAAATGTTGATTTCACACCATTCTTGCTGAGGGGCAGACCCGCAGGAAGTGCCTTCAAGGAGACTGGCTGCTGTGCAAGAAGAAAACATTTTCTGGGAGAGAACAGCTGAAGTGAAGTGGGAAAAATTAGATTATGAAGAAACACACGACATCCAATTTTCTGATGTCGCCCTTTTCTTATTCTCCTTGAGAGAATGTGTGTGTGAGAGAGAGAGAAAAAGAGAGAGGGGGGAGGAGGAGGAGGAGGGAGGAAGAGAAGGGATTAAATTTGGCCTTGCATATTTGGGTAACTTTGTGCTGCCACCTTTTGGGGAATGAGTTTGATTCCCACCCCCACCCACCCCACACATTTTAAAAGATAGCTTTAGGGATTTAAGCATCCCTCACCACCACCACCCCCCCATCCTACCCCCTGTTTTGGGGTGCTTGCGTCACTGGACGGTATATTCTAGCTGTTAGACACCATGTCAAGTAAGTCACCTGTCTTTAAGCTGCACATTTTCTTCTCCCCTGGTTCCGGAGAATTTTGGTTTTGCTGTTAGGAGAACTGGTACTGAGTAGTGGCCCACGTCTACCAGGCCAGCCCGTTATTTCATGTGGAGCTTTATTTTCCTTGTCATCGCCCAGGATGGGCTAGTTGCTAGAGTTCTGTTTTGGATTTGGATTTTGGGTGGGTGGGTTGGTTGGTTGGTTGTGGTTAAGGCCTCTTTACCGAAGACGTGGCCTTTTCAGTCTTGACTTAGTCCTTTCAGTGGAGACCTTGTTCCTAGTGGATCACAGAGGAACGTTATGCTTGCTGCCTGTGGCATTTCTGCTATCCTCTTTGTGGAAACCTGCATACTGTATACTGATAGATAGTCCTGGAAGAATCCTTGTAATCACCATTAGCCATTCTAGCCTTCAGTGTTTTGCTTATTAACATTATGATTCAACAAAAACCTTGCATTCCCCTTCAACCTTTTCTCTCTTCTCTTTTTTAGAAGCAAGTCCCAGGTTCTCTTTAAGGACACAGCAAAGACATCCAGAATGCCCAGATTTCTAAGCTGGGACCACTTTTTCCTTTGCTGAAAAATGCTTTTCAGGTGTTGGAATGGCCCAAGAGCACTGCAGCGGGAAAATTTTACCCCTCCTTTTTTCCCCCCAAAGGACTGGAGACTTGGAAATAGCTTATTACCAAGACTGACTGTACCATTCATTTTTTGATCACTTGTCTGCCTGGTAGGGGTAGTTCTTTAGCTCTTTTTGTTGAAGTTTTATTGAATCTAGATTCTTATTCTCACCTTTGTTATTCATAATTGTTTAGAAGTGAGAGAATTTAGAGATTCATGATACTTGGCCTGGGTAGGATCTTTTTTGCTGGCATTTGGTGGGGAGTTGGGGGGTAGGGTGGGGCACTGTAGGTGGGTGGGACATGGATGGTGTGCCACCCTGTGGAAAACTTGACCATGGCAGCTCACCTCCGCTCTTTTTGGTTTCCTTGGTTACACCTGGACAGGCTAGTAATTTTGGTAAGCTGCCACATTTGAATACCATCTAACCCCCAAATCCGCTTTTAACTTGAGTAATTTGGATAGTGGCAGGGACAACATTAAGGATATAACCTATGCTAATGCACTGGGTCCCCCTCCTTGTCCCTCTTGTCACCATCTTGGAATTCTTTTTAAAAAAAGTGGGAATAGGGGCCCCACATTTTCATTGCATTGGGACCTGCAGAGTGTAACTTAGCTAATCTCGGGGAGTTGCTTTCTTGTAAATACATAGCTGCCAGTACTGTGACTTTTTGCTGATATATTAAAAAAATGTTTGATAGTGAAAGGTTTGTCTACACCTCTTACATTTATAACTATGGAGTATCAAATATTAGGCCAATTTCATTTTATAAATGACTAAGTCTTCACTGGCTCTGACTGCCGATAGACTCCACTTACTGTGCTTTGGTGCCAAAGTCACTGTTACATGTTTCTAATTTGAAAAGAATATTTATCATTGGATGAAAATACTAGACAGCTAAAGCACTAGCTGATTTTCCGTCCTGGATGTAAAGTAATATAAATCTGCTAAAGCAGAGACAGAAGGAGCTTAAGCTTAAAAGTCAATATTTGTTTTAAGGCCTTTATATGTTTTTTAAAGATATGCATTTTCTCATGGTTTAAATGGGATTGACAACATTTGGAATCTGTATTAGAAGTATGAAGCAGTCTGGTGAAGCCTCAGAATTTATGGAACATTTAGAAAATGTTTTACAAACAGGAAATTAACAGATTTGGCGTTTAGCATGGCATGATGTCTCACTGAGTTAAACTACACGTTAGGAAATTATTTTTATCATAATTTTCATTTTAATGTATGGCCACGAAGGAACAAAGTTTAAGGGAAGGCTTTCTGTATCTTGGGTGATTGTTAAACAAAAAAGCCCCTGTACCAATAGTGTGAGCAAACATTCAAGTTTCTTTCTCAAATGTACCCTCCCCTTTAATGCCTGTTCTAAGTTTCCGGAGAGTGTTCCATATAAAATCTCTCTCTTTGGTAAGAATGTTATTTTCTCCGTGCTGTGGACTAGATTTTGAATTCATTAACCGTATTGGAGTACTCGGCTGTCTGTTTTCCTATATATCATTGTTGAATTGTGTGATGAAAGTTGTGGTTTTTCCTCGGAAGGTATCGTTAGTTGAATGGATAGGTGCTTTGGGAAGGAGTGTAATAGGTAAGCTATCCAGATACAACTATAGGAATAGATGGAATAGTGGGGATTGAAACCAAACCAAGGTGTGTGTGCACGCGTGTGTCGTGGTTTTTATTAATAGCAAGTAACTCCGTGTCCCCCTGACATCTATAGTAGTTCCTTTAAGTTAGTGATGGTGAGAATGAACAGACAATACAATTTGGCAGACAAACACTCTTTTCCGCTTTAAAAAATTTTCATTTGGAAACAATTGACAGCTTTTTTCCCCTAGATTAAAAAAATTATGATAAGACAGTTGTAGTAAAATGGTATATATTACACACACGCTCGGCTTGCACATACAAACATGTTGAAGGTTTTTGCTTTAATCCCAGGTAAGTTTTAAACTCCTCCTAGGGTAAGAAACCTTATTTTCTCTGTTCTCATCTAATTTTGACAGATAAGCACCACATATTTTTTCCTAACTTTAAAAATAGAATTTGTGTCACAAGGTAGAAATGCATAGTCTATGAGGGGGCTTCAGAAAGTTTGTGGACAAACAGACTTAAAAGACAGTGGAATTTTCCCATGGACTCTTAGAAGCCCGTTGTGCATTGCCAGGCTTCATTTCCTTCCTGGTGGTGTTGGTGGTGATGGTGTGGGCTGTACACGACTGGAGATTATTTCAGTGGCTTAAAGGTAATTTTGTGAAACATCAAAATATACCAATTGTAATAAATATTTATCAAGTCAATATTGTAAGTGATTTCATATTTTACTTTGCGTTTCGATGGTAGTGATCCAAATTTATTGTGAAAATAGAGCTTTGGTAGACAAGATCTATTTTTATTTTCTTATGAAAACGGTTTGCTGGTTTTGGAATTCGTAGTTTCCTGTACTTCTTGTGGAACCAGTGAGGCTGACTCATGGTCGCCCTGGTATGTCAGAGTAGAACTGTTGATCAGTAACTGTTTTCTGAAGGGGATCTCCAAGCAGTCTTCCAGAGCACCTCTGGGTGGGCTTAAGCCTTTCTGTTAGCAGCCCTGCATCTTAACTGTTGGCACCACCAAGCCCCTGCTGCCCATGCGGTGATTCAGGCTCCGAGGATCCCTATAGGGTAGAATAGGACTGCTCCTTGGGGATCCTGAGGCTGTCAATCTTTATGGAAGCAGGCTGCTTATCTTCCTCTCAAGGAGCAGCTGATGAGTCTGAATTGCGGACTTTTCTGTTAGCAGCCTAACGTGTAACCAACAGCACCACCAGGGCTCCTAATTGGGGAAACAGCTTCGAAAATTGGAGTTGTCTTTGTCTTACACTGTTGAGAGCAGGCCGATGCCATACAGATCAGCTCTTGTCCTCTGGCTGTGGAGTTGAGTCAAAGCGCTGGTTAGGCCTTTGGTGTTCACTGAAGGTAGACTTCGAAGCTTGCCTTAGTTTGTTTTAAAATCTATTCTGTTTCTGTAAACAAATATTACATGTGTAAGGTCTTCTCTTGTGAGCACAGTGCTGCCAGTTTAGCTGCCGAATTGTCTTGCCTCAGTAGGTTTTGTCACTTAGGATGAAATTCTTACTTTAGCAGAGTCAGGTGGAAAATACTGGGCTAGGAGTCTGGAGTTTTGGGCTCTGTTTTTGACTCCTCGGCCTGTGTCCTTGGTTTCTTACTCTTTCTTGGCTTCGAAAGCCCTTACCTTCCTGTCTTGAGAACTGGGTGGAGATGAGCACATTGAAGTATGCGATTTTTGGCAGCGAGATGGCAATGTTTAACAAATTGGAAGAACCCTCCATGGATTAATTTTTTGGATTTGGCCTCTGTATACTTTAATGAATTACAGTTTTTAAATCAGACTATTATATAATGTGTGTTTCTCCCCTAGAGAAAAATGGAAAAGCCCAAACTGCAGAGAGGTTTCAGGAGACTTTGAACATTTCTGAATGGAAATTAATGCTTGTATGTGGATGATGATGGAATTTTAGCAAGGAAGTTGGAAAACATTTTAATATCTGGAAGATTCAAATAGTGCTATAATATGTGAGAATACAAATCTGTATCCAGTCCACATTCCAGGAGTAGGCATTTCTCAATTTTCCTCTTTTTTCATTGAGCAATCAATTTTAAAAATTTAAGTATTCGTTAACTGCTCAGGCCATATTTTTAGTGAAATGGATTTTAAGCAATCTCCCACCTTAATATCTAGTCCCATACGCATCACAATATTACATGCATGCGGGAGCACATGTTTTTCCTGGTGTTTTTAAATATTTCGAACCTCCCCAAGTGAAAAGTCACTGATGGATGTCCTGCCAAGTAAGATATTGGAAATTGCTCATTTGTTGAGTTTTAAAGAATGTTTAACACTTTTTTCTTTTCCCGCTCTTCAGGCATCATCTGTGTATATCAGAAGTACAGGCGGTGTTTCTCCAGGCAAATAAATCACTGTGTGTTGAAAATACATTGAGTGTATTGCAGTGGGTGGGGAAGCTACTGCTGGAGCTGATTCCGCTCGATCTTGAGTTTCCTGTGAGCTATTTTTTAAAAGTAAGATGGTTCTGTTACACGGATGCTGCTTCTCCAAGCGGGGGTACCTCTGGTGACCTGTGAGAGTCGCCCACCGTTACTGCAAAACTGTCCCTAAACATTTTAAATATACCGAGTCGAATATTGTGTGAGCAAGCTTTGATAGCCTGTTCCCAGGAAAGGCTATTTCTATATTCTTTTTCTCAGCACCACTCTCTCCTTCTAGGTGGTTCTTACAGGCTGCTGGTTTATTCTGTTGCAACCCTTGGGGTACTTTCTGGCCTCTGGATGTGAATGAATCATCTTCCAAATTCTGGTTCACCTAGCCTTAGGATTTCTATCCCTCCTGACAGTGCCTCTCTCCTGTGTTGTATTTTTAGCCCTCTGCCCCTTGGTCAGGAGCCGTGGTAGTATAGTGGTTGGGCCGTGATCCGTATGGTCAGCAGTTCAAAACCACCATGCTTTCTATTCTCATGAACAATTACAAGTCTCAGAAACCCACCGGGCTGGGCAGGAGGGTGGGTCGTGGCTGTGAGTCAGCATTGACTCTAGGACCCCTTATTCAGGTGCCCTGGTGGCTTAGTGGTTACGTGTTAGGCTGCTAACCGAAAATAGCTAGCAGTTCCAAACTGCCAGCTGCTTCACAGGAGAAAGACCAGGCTTTCTATTCCCCTAAAGTTCTCAGAAACTCACAGGGGCAGCTCTACCCTGTCCCCTAGAGTCACTTGTGAATTTGCACTGGCTCAGTGGCACTGGGTTTGTTTCTTCCCTAGCTTGCACTTTTACGTAGGTGCTTTTGCATCTGCTTACATTTTATAGTACCTTCTGTGACCAAGTGAATTGTTATTTGAAGAAATAAGGGAGAAATAGGACTGATGGTCAGTTCTGCCACCACCTGTGGCGGTGGCCTATGTGTGGCATGCAGCTCTTTTAATTGGTGTAAATAGTATTTTTAAGAAATTGCAAATGGTTAAGTGCTGAGAAATGGCACCTAAAAATAGCTATGTCTAATGTTCTTACTTACTTGGAAAAGTTGGAAGAATCGAGTAACATTAACCCCAAGCTTAACATTGAGCCCATACTCCCCAAGCCCCAAACAGCAACAACAAACGCACTGCCAGCGAGTTGATGCCTACTCACAGTGATCCTACGGCACAGGGAAGAACTACCCCTGTGCATTTCCGAGACATTAACTCTGCAAGGAGTAGAAAGCCACCTGTTTGTCCTGAGTAGCAGATGGTGGTTTCGAATTGCTGACTGGGGATCACACTGTGCAACCACCTTGCACTAGTGCCCGCTCTGCCAGCAGCACAGTGTGGATGACTGCCTGCCTGCCTTTAGATGGAGCCACAGCTGGGTCTCCTGCATGACTCAGTAGATTGCTTTCTGGTCTTGGTGGGCATTTGAGTCCTGCTAAAGTCCCTGAAGCTACAGGGATTAACACATCAAGTTAAAGGAAAACCTGTGAAAAGGCACTATCATGTAAGACTGTCGGGAGGAAAATGAAAATATTTTCTACCTATAGAAAAGTGCTAAGAAAATGAAAAATAGAAAACTATTTTCCACCGATAAAACCAGTGGGGGAAGAAGACTGCACCTTGTGAAAGGCGGAAGATTTGGGAGACCTAGAGAAAATGGGGCACTCTCAAATTTCTGTTTTCTCAGGTTTTGCTTTAGGGCTTTAAAGACAGGCGTGCTCCTTTGATTTTTGTTGTGGTTGTATATAACGCATGGGCTGTGTTAGCTAAGGAGCCCTGGTGGCAGGAGTGGGCTACTCGGGCTGCTAATCACAAGGTCAGTAGTTCACAACCACCAGCTGCTCTGCTGGAGAAAGATGCGTTGTGTTCCAGTAAAGATGTAGTCTTGGAAACCCATACGGGTAGGTCTACTCTGTCCTTACAGGGCCGTTATGAGTGGGCATCTACTCAATGGCAGCTATCTTGGCTTCTTTTTTTTTTTTTTTAATGTTAGATTGCTCCTAGCAACTTTCGGACCTTATAGCTTCTAGTGGAAGGAGTCCTGGTTCTGCTGTGGGTTTGGGCATTGGGCAGCTAAATCTCAAAGTTACTGCCTCACTCACACCAGCTGTTTTGGAGAAAGATGTGGCAGTCTGCTTTTATAATGATTCACAGCCTTATAGGGTCGCTGTTAGTTTCTGGATTGTAGGGTCACTGAGTTGGAATTGATGCAAGGGAAATGGATTGTGTTGGTTCTCTCTGCCACACTTAGAGAAATCTTGGACCTGGTCCTTGTACAAGATGTGTTTCTGTCTGCTTTTTCCTGACCTCCTGAGGTAGGTAGTTTATTGTGCCAACAAGGCCCATAAACACATGTGGGGTTAATTGAAGGGCAGAGGGATAAATGGCTCGAGGAGCCTCGCCTTTCTAGTTCTTGGGTTTCTTGCTTTCTGATGGTTGGACCAGGGTGCAGCTGCCTTAGCCTGCTTCAGCTGGCAAGGCTCACTTCCTGCAAGACATCCCTGAGGAGAAGCTGCATGGACCTACCCCGATGCAGCCCTGGGTGCTGGAGCAGCTGTGTGGAGACCTCTGCCAGTGCTGAGATGTTTACACATTCACTGACTCGGCTTTCCTCCTGCAGTCGGCGTCATTGCGTGTATTTTGTGAGATGGAGAAGGACCTTGTAGATTGGTGTTGGACATATGGGTTAATGTTGGACCTGTGGGCTTGGGCAGCACTGGGTTGGGATGTTTTCTTGATGTGCACTTACCCTTTATATACATATGAGTTTCTGTGGATTTGTTTCTCTAAGGTACCCAGACTTAACACACCCCCACCCCAAGATTTTAAACCTTTTCCCATTGGGAGACCAGATCTCCCTCTGCCAGTTGCCTGCTTCCTTCTATTTGTTCAGATGCTTGGGGGTCAGCAGAATTTGCTTGGCACTGTGAAAACGAATGGGATGTTATGTGCTGTTTAAAAAGAGGCCCATGGCTTACCTGCTAATCTCATTGCCGATGGCATCAGTTTAGAAAAGACAGTCAATACTTCATATTACTGTAAACAACAATAACAAACATACGACCGGCCACCAAGTGTTCGGTTTCTGGGTGTGGTTTCTCACATCCCCCCTTTAGAGGTTTTCATCTTCATCCTTTCCTCCTTTCTGGAAGTGTGCAGGGAAGCTTTAGCGTAGCTTTCTCCCACGTGTGCACAAGCGCAAGCTGATGCTCCAGTAGAAGCAGAAAGAGGCTCCACGTGTCAAATTTGGACCACAACTGTTAATTTTATTCCACTGTGAAGAATGGATATTACTCGTTAGCATAATGGCACAATTTGAATAGCAGGAGCACAACTTTGGCGTGTGTTAGTATCTAGTGAGATGAATGCAGGTGAACGCTAAGTAGGTAGAAAATTTCAGTGTAGAGCCTGCCTTTTGGTGACTGTAAGCACTTGCATTTCTAGTTAACTTTTTGTTCAGTCTGGCAAACAGGAAGATCTATTTTATCAACCCAGCATTAATGTAGCTTCTCAGGAAGGAACAATGCCCATAAAACCCCACTTTCCTGCCAGCCACTTGAGCTAGGCCAGTCATAATGATGAATCAGAATGTATCCCTGTATTGAACATCTTAACACAACCCTTCAGAATAATAGGAGCTTAATGCTGGCAGTTTTAAAATTGGCATCATCTCTAGCTTAGCCAAAACAGATATTTGAAGTGTGCGTAAAAGTGTATGCTTATTTTGAAAAATTGATGTTGAAGTAACTATGGGTTTAAAAAAATTATTTCAGATCTGAACTTCAGTAACAAAAGCTCTCAGGCCCAAGTGTCTTCATGCTTTTGTGACTCCTTTAGGAGCCTGTGTGTTGTGCTTTTGATGCAGACACAGCTCCGTAAAGCTTGGGAATCACTGCTGTGGAGCTTCACCTGGTGGAAAGGTTGGCTTTGCGTTCTCTGGGCTTGAGGTGAACTTTCCGAATACACCTTAAGGGTATGTGTGTTTTAATTAAAGTGAATTTTAAAAGTCTTCAGGAGCCAGGACGGTTTTGTATTTATTATTTCATCAGATATTTAGACGTTATGGGAAGTGGAGGAGCAGCTGAAGGATTCTCACAAGATGGAGTCACACCATGGGCTCCAACGACAATTTTGAGGAGGACAGCAGTGTTTGTTCTTTTGTACCTGGGGGTCCCTTTGAGTCAGCGGATGCAGCAGAGCCTAACAACAAAAATGCTAGGCCCTGAGAAAGCTTTGCTGTCCTTCAGAAATGCGTCCTTGTCCTCTTGTCTTTGGCTTGTCTGCTTACTGAGATGAGCAGAAAATGATAAGTTAAAAGAGATGTCATCCCTCGCCTCAAAAAAAAATTACCAGTGAAACGGATTGCCTGAGGAATTGAGAGAAGAGACAGACTGCATTTCTGGACCTCAGGGATCCAACCTAATCACTGCATTCACTGCATATTTGCTTTGGGGACAGGAGTATGGCTTTTTCTTGGTCAGTTTTGTTACGCATCTTTATTTGCCTTTTTTTTGGTTTGTTTGTTTTTTTCTGGCCTCCTTCCCCCATTGTAAATTTGTTCCTTAGATTGTCTTGTGTTGTGAGTTACCTCCTGCCTTGCCAGGAGCCCAGTTTCAGGTGAAGAATATTCTTGCAGTGCAGAACATGGTAGCTGCAGAAAAACGCTGCCAGGGTGGTCTTGAGTCCTCTCTTGTTCCCTAAAGAATGGATCCAAGGCAAGAGTGTGGAACTGTGTGACATTTCAGCCTTTCTTCGGCATTTTACATGTCAGCAGACTCCTTAGATATAACTTGTGTTTTCAAAACCCTTAGGAAAAGGTTCTAATGGTTGTAAAATTCCCTTGGCTGCTGTTAGTAAGAGTGGTGTAGTTCCAGGACGAGGAGGCACAGACGATCGGAGCTGGCATGCCTCTGAGAACACGGATCTTCCCGGGGAGACCTCCTCTGCGTGGTCTTTCAGGAGGTGGGGCTTCTCAAGGCTGGGGTCCGAGTCCTTTGGTGTACTCTGATCACCTCGTTGCTTTTTTGTGTTCATCTTATTAGGGGACTTTGCTTTTCAACTTCTGAAGAGTAATTCAACCAACCATCCTACATGCGGTTTCATTTCCTTGATTTACCCCAGAAACTCTTCTTCAGTTGGAACTAGCTGCTTGGAAATAATCTATATTCTTGCTTGTTACATTAAAAAAAAAGTTGGGCTGATCTGTAGGCATTAATTTTTGGAGAGTGGGCAGAAGAGTTTGATGTCATAGTGAATCACACGGTTCCAGAGCAGAGAGTTTTATTTTTGTATTACTTCTAAAAGTAACTTTTCTTTTAATGACATTAGAGTAAACGGTTTTATATTTGAAGACTTAAGTTGGCAATGGATTGGGAGGGGGCTGCAGGGAGGTGCCTGGTTTTGTTGCTGATGAACCTGACTATTCAGTCACTACCAATTGCTGTCCAGTTAATCCTGACACATGACCTCATGTATGTCAGAACAGTGCTTGAAAGGGCTTTGACTGCCATCTTCCAAAAATACATGGGCCAGACCCGTCTCCTGAGGTGCTTCTGGTTGGACGCCAACCTCCAGTATTTTGATTAGTATGTAAACTGTTGGCATTGCCCACGAATAGCACATGAACATGTGGAAGCAGCTATTAAAGGAGATGAGCCCATTCAGATGATGAAACAAGGGTAAGGTACTCTGGAACCAGTGAGGGTAAGGTACCCTGGCACCTTATACTTCTGTTGTAACGGCTCCTACAAATAATGACTGTATAAATGAGGCTCAGAAGTCAGGATTTGACCAAGGATACAGCCTGCTCAGTGAGGAGGTCGGATTCTGGTCTCTGGCTGCTAGTTCAATGCCCTTTTAAGTGGATTCAGAGTGGTGGTCTTTCTACCTCTGGTAGTGGAAGGTGGCTGATGGCGTCTTCTCTCTCTCTGTCCCTGTCTCTCTCGGCAGCTCTGCTTTAATGCTTGGAGGATGTCTTGCTTCTGCTATTAATGGTGGGTGAATGCTTGTGATAAAATGGTAAAACTGGCAGCAACTGTATTTTGTCCGTTGGGGTGTTTGGCTCCTCTGAGGTAGAGCTGCTGTAACATACTTCATTTTTCAAAGCTTCTCTCTGGCCCCTGAACTCCGGATGGAAACAAGAGCAGGATAGGAGAGCACATGGGGGACTTACCTGCAGCTTGCTTCCCAGAGCCAGCATTCTGGCCTGTGTTACCCTACCTCCCTGACTAGGTGGCGTTTGGAAGTGATTCCCTCCCAGGCTGATAGCTTTCTAATGCCAGCCGGCAGTCTTGACATGCAGGGTTACTTCTTGGAGCCTTATAAAACATAGATTGGCTATTTCTGTAAGCGAGAATGAAGGCATAAGGTCTCTGCACTTATTTTAGGATGCTGCTAAAATCTAAAGAAAAAAATTTAGAGAAAAAAGATGGAAATGCTGTATATTCTATTCGTGGCGAAAGTGACATTCAGATAACCCTGGGCTCATTGTAGAGAATGGGTCACGGCTATACTCTGAACTTGAAACCAACCGGTTTCAAATCTGGTGGCTCTGAGAAATCTCACTGTCTTTGTTCTGAGGGGGAAAAAAAATTGCTACACAGGAATTGAGTAGACTGTATGATGTCCAAACTTGAATCAACAAAATATCCACCCAATAGAAGCTGTTCTTGATTCACCTTATTTCTCCAACTGTCAGAAAAATTGGTTGAGAGTGGGTGGGAAGAGTATCAGCTCAGTATAAGCTTTTAGTTCTTTCCTGGAAAAGGGGCAACTGTACATGGCATTTTTTTTTTGCATCTAGTGTGCTGCCTTTGTTCTTAGTAGAAATTCAAGAAATACTTGTAAGATCATTTGAACTCAGTTTAAAATAGAGATAATACAGAGGAGAAGGGAGATAATTCAGTGCTTAAAAATTACAATTGCAATTAGTCGGGAAGTCCATTTTCGTTTGATTTGCATTTGTAGGTAAATCATGAATAATAATTTATCGTCTTAGAATTTTAATTACTATAAGGAAATCTTAGCAAAAAATTTACTGTTCTAATGCCATGCTTCTCCGGTCTTCGATGTGCAGTTTTCCCCAGGACACAGTTGTGAAGTTAGTGGTGGTGCATCTTTCAATCCTCAATGTCTTAGAATGGAGAAGCTGAAGGAGCGGCGTGCTCAGTGTTCATTCATTTCTTACACTCTTGTCTGCCTGACTCCTTCCACATTGCAAACAAGGAGCCCTGGTGGCATTGTGGAGTAAGCATTGTTAATCACTGAGTTGACAGTTCAAACCCACCAGCAGCTCCAGAGAGAAAGAGGACATGATCTGCGCCTATAAAGAATTATGATCTTGGAGATCCTATACAGGGTTGTTATGAGTGGGAATCGCTTCAGCGACAGTAAGAATTTGCTAGATTATACATTTATTAAGATAGATACAGATAGAAAATAAACAACAGGTATACATCCATATATAAAATCTGATCTAAATACTGAAGTACAGACATAAACATAAACAAAAAAATCACCAAACTGATTTTCTTTCAGGTGCCTCTGGTGTAAAACTGACCCGATGTGGTGTATTTTCAGCAGAATGTAGGTGAGAGGGGCCAGGTGGGCTCCTGTTGATGCTCACTTAGTACATCACAAGACAGCTCAGAGGTTAAGGTAGCTGCTGAGGTGTGAAGCGGGAGAGGGTTTGACATCATTCTGTCTTAGAGGACAATGCAATTTTAAAGTTTGACTTTAGTAAATAAAGCACTGCTTTACTTTTTGTAAGTGTCTAAAAAATAATTTGATATAGACTGCCAGTGGTTTCATTAAGGTTTTTATAATTCCCCAGTTTTTTAAGCAATTCAGAAACGGTCCAGGGGGTTGATGTCAGATCCTGGGTGTCCTATATTTTCAAGTTTTCTCCTTTAAGCGATTTTTGTAAGATCTTCCTCTACCTGGAAAAGTAACAGTTCACTATGACCAGGAGTTCTTTCCTTCTGCATTCACCTTGATTATTTTTTGTTACTGTCTCAAAAACAGACAAACTTGGTATCAGTTTATTAAGGAACCCATGGGTATTTGAAATAGATGGCTCGCTATACTTTTGGCAAATTCTATAATGATTTCTTAATATAGTTCCGTTAACATTTTAAATGCTTCTCAATAATAAGATTTAAAATTTTGTTAGATTCTGCTTTGACTTCAAAGATGTCTTTTGTTCACCCATTTCTTTTTTTCCATTTATTTTCTAATTGTGAATCAAACCTTTTCTGCTCCAAGATAGTTTAGAAACAATGATTTTACTAGCTTATATGTGAACTTTTTGTGGTATCTGGAGAAAATGCGTTTGTTTAAAAAATGTCCTATGCCACATACTAGCTGAGGTATTGAGGATACAGCAGCGACTACAATATTCCTTGCTGATGAAGTTTGTGTATTGGAGATGACAACTATTTTTGTGTTACCGTGATTTGTGCTGGAAGGCAGAGCATCTTTTCTAAGGCTCTTAATCTAGCTCGGGCATGGAAGTTCATTTCCTAGCGTCACCCTTCTTATCCCTCTTTGTCTTTTCACAAAAGCAAAATCTAATAAACTTAGGTAGATCCATGGTAAACTTTGAATCCTGGAGCTGATTGCTGCTACCCACCTACCTTGCATCCTGCCATAAATATGCCACCACCACCCCCGTTTTCTTTTTAAAAATTAAGACCTGTGAACCAAATTAATATTCTTTTAAGGGCAACATAATTTGCATCATTTATCCTCCAAACCATACAGTGAATGCCAAGCCCCCACCAGTGAGGTCTACGTTACTTACCTCCTTTATTCTTGTCACTCATGATTTTGTAATTGTGCTGTCCATGTGTGCCTTATCATATCCCAGCATATATGTCTGTGGTCCCAACCCCCCACACAAAGCATACTTTATTAAAATTTTGCTGTATATCCCATAATTCATACTAACAAATACGAGCTACTTTTCTACGTACATCAAAACATTACTGTATTACACTGGCAAGTTTTAGTGTCTCAAAGTGTTCGTTTTTATAATGCATAGAGAAGTACACGCTATTACAGACTAAGATGTACATTTGTCCGATGCTTCATACAAATCATACCTGACTCTTCTGACATACACATTCGACTTAAAGACATTTAGAAATGGAACCACATTATAAATCTGGGCATTGCCTGTATATAATTGTAGTATTCTTACAATGCCCCAGTCAGTTTTCTGTTGTACAGAATTTATCGTGGATGTGAAGAGACATAGGACTTACTGTGTGCACTTTTCTAGCGCTGATTGAGATGGTAAACACTTCAGAGGCATGTCAGAGAGGGCTTCACACAGTAAGTAAAAAACCGGAATTTAAAGGTCATGGAATTTTTCTCCACACTGTTTGATGCCCCCCCCCCCCCAGTATAATAGGCTTTCTGCTTGTTTTAAAGGATTTATATCAGCTCATCCAAAGATGTCTGTTATTATTTGGTAGTTTATAGAATTACATTGCCAGATATTAGAATTATGGCATGGAATTTCTTCATAATTCTTAATGTTCCTTCCAACATCCATTTACATGTAAGCTAAGCTATTAATTTGAGAGTTTTCTTAACACTTTGCTGGATTGCAAGGAGACGCTTAGTTTTCTTTGTCAGAGCTTGGAAGACATTTATTGTTTAAGTGTATTGCGAAAAAAAGATCCCCTCAAGCCCCCCCCAAAAAAATTCCCCCATAAAATGACCTGAATGATTTTTGGACTGTCACTCAGTTTTGAAGGGTCTGCATGTTAATAGGAGCTAGGAGAATTGCACCAGGTAACTAGACAAAGGAAGAGAGACCTTAAGGAAAAGGGGAAGGTTCTCCATCCGTGTAATTTCTTTATCCACACACACCTCATCAGATTAAAATAGTACAGTGTATTTGTAACGTACTTTTTAAAACATTTTATTAGGGGCTCATACAACTCTTAATCACAATCCATACACATACACACATCAATTGTATAAAGCACATCCATACATTCTTTGCCCTAATCATTTTCAAAGCATTTGCTCTCCACGTAAGCCCTTTGCATCAGGTCCTCTTTTTTTTTTTCTCCTCCCTCCCCGCTCCCTGTAACGTACTTTTAAAATATTTTTCTTTCTTATCTTACTGGATTATTATACTTAACATGGATCTCTTCTTAATTCATTACACCCTCAGACATGTATACTGGTGGTTACAACAGTTGTTTTCTCTGTTTTAAGACCATTCCATACACTTGGTGGGTACGTGGAAATGTTGAGTCTGTTTCAGTGTTAACGATGGTGAATTGTTTGACTTTATGAATATAGGTTTCTGAGCTTTTTGTTTTCCAGTTGAGCCTTGTTCCATCAGTTTTTAGGTCTCAGCCCCCTTTTTTCTTAGTACCAAAGGAAGCAGGTGGAAATGCATACAGTCTTCTCCACTCTTGATTGAGAGAATTTGGAGGACGTAAAACCTGGTTTAGTTCAGATGGAGAGAATTCTAATGATTGACTTCTGTATCACAGAGATGAGAGGTATGGGTTGATGAAGTAAGGAAGGATCTGGAACTATGATTTCCCATTTCTTTGGATGCTTGTTCTTTTTTTTTTGCTTGGTTTTTTTCTTAATGGCTCTTTTAATTGGCTGATTTTTTAGAATACTGCATAAGTGTTTCAACTGCACTAGAACCTCTTGGTCAGGGATCGTCTTTTTTATAAAATTGTTCTAGAAACGTAGGTCCTTGGGTCTATTTACTTAAAAAAAAGAACTATAAAATCACACATGCTGAGATCAATATTGTATATAAACTTTCTTTACCCTATTATTATGTTCAACCTTGGCATTCTGGATACCATGAAGTTGCCATTTATGTAGTATATATATTTGACTAAGCGGAATTAATAAAACTTAACATTTAAACAATAAGGAGCATATCTGGGGTTTTTATGGTCGTCAGTCATGTGTATATAATAACAAGTGCTAGAAAGTAGATACAGTTGTCAGATGACTTTTGTATTAGCAGTGCTGTTTCTTACCATCTATATCTGTGATTCATTAAGAATTGACTATCTATTTTAATCTTCCTAGCTGGTGTAAACTTGGATCACACAGGAAAAGATCCAGTGTGTGACTGTTACCTCTGAAACTAGACTAACACCAGGCCTTCTGCATGCATTTAGGACCTGTTTATACAACTTCAAAGCATGCTATACTGGAAAAAAAAATAGGCTGCTCCAGTTTTGGACTGGACCTGGGTGCCTTCACCAGGAACAGGGAGGCGCTAGTCCAGTGAATTTGCAGCAGTGTGAAACCTCTGACTGTCAGGAGAATGGCTGCTTCCCAGTCAACACAGTCTCTTTTGGCATCAGTTGAGGTAGTTGAGATACAAGGGCAGTGCTGTGATCATTGATGGCCAGCCTCAAGAAGGGATCCTGGACCCGTTTCTTGTGGTTTAAGCCTGCATTTCTGATCATGTGCTACGCACACATGCGCATAGTCACACACACATGCGTGCGTAGTCCAGAGTATAGCTGCAGCTCCATCTGGTGTGTCATAGACCTGCCTTGACATAGAACTGTTTGTTCAAAAGCAGTTCATCTCAAAGCTGCAATATGCTAAATGGGGAGCCTTTCATTGAACGCCTCGGTCTGTTGGCAGTTTATCAGCAGCAGGGTTGTGATCCTGTCACTTCACGTTAATGAAGGGTTTTATTCAGCTTAACAAATCCTATCTCTTGTTAACATCCCCTCTCTCAAATGGTAAACTTGAAAAGGATGTTTGTGACTTTTTATTAATTAGTAGCCATCAGGGTGCTTGGGCCCGTGCTTGTGATGGCCAGTTAGCTGGATTTGTTCGACAGAGGTGTTGTTTGTCTTTAATTAGGAAAACTCTAAAGTGATTAATCTTTTTTTGGGTTTATCATTCTTTTCACCCAAAATAGCTCTTTATCTTTCCTATTAAAGATGGTCATTTCCTCCAGTCTCAATTTCACTTCCATCTTGTACTTCCTGGCAGTGGTTTCCTAATTCCCAGCAGAGCGTTTATTTTCCCAGAGCAGTACTTTGGTTTTTTCCCTCAGCATTTGTTTGCTTGTTTCTGGGTAGCCAAAAGAAGTACACATATAGACTCAATACTTGCATTTCCGATATAGACAAGCCCTGTCATTGGGTTATCCGTAGTGAGGACCCACACTCTTTTCATACAAAGGAGAATCGATGGTAAGGAAGGTGTGTTGCCTCGTGTTTCGTGAACAGTGACACAGTCTCTGCCTCTTGCCCTGTGACCAGTCCTTCTTGTCATCTGACACAGCTCAAAGCCCCACGGTTCCTGTTTAAGGACATTCTAACGCCCGATGACCGCACGTGGGTCAGTGGAGAACTGTGCTCCATGGGGTTTTCATTGGCTGATGGTGCAGAAGCAGGTCAGCAGACCTGTCTTCTGAGATACCTCTGGGTGGGCTTGAACCCTCGATCTTTAGGTCAGCAGCCATTTGCAGCCAGCAGGGTCAGCCATTCCAGAGCTGATTCTCCCTTCCTCTTTTCCTCCCCTGCCCCCTGCTGCATTGGTTGCTTCCTTTTTAAAATGCAAGCAATGCCTTGGTGGGGAGTATAAATCGATCAGTTTTAGAGCACTTTTTGGGCAGCAATTAGCTCGATCAAAAATGCAATAGACTATAAACTAGCAATTTCTGTCTTTATACTGTTTCTCTTATATGAGGCATTCATTGCAGCATTGTTTGGAATAGCAAAAGCACCACAGAAACCTGAAGGTTCATCAATAAGGGATTAGTTAAATTAATTAGGGTATATCTGCAGATTTTAGTCAGCTATAGAGAACAATTCTGTGTTGGTATTTAAGTATAAAAGCAAGGTGCAAAAGTATATGGAAAAATCTATCTCTGTGCACATAATTAAAATATTTTCCACACTGATTACACACCTTTGGTTTTGGTTTGGAATGTTAAAGAATTGTTTATATGTTGACATTGGTAGCTGGAAAAACTGAAGACTAACTTTATACAGTTTTGCTATTAGGACATTTTTGTATCAGTTACACATTTCCAATGTTCAAAAATATCACTGAATTCCTTTGAAGGTTAACTCCTCTCGTATTTGGCATGGCATTTTACTTGATTTCCAGTGTTTCCTGTGTTTCAATCCTTTCTTGTGTTCTTTGCCTCTGCTGCGTTGAGCACGTACTTTGTCAGACCTTTTAGGAGTTCAGAAGCAGTATACTAGGATGCTACTCTGACAATGTTTCAGCAGGAAGTGTGATTCGTAGGCTGCGGGTGGTGGTATCTTTTGAGGCTGTTTATCCAGTGACAGAGCTTTGGTGACATGGCTATCAGCTGGGCTGCTGACCTGCCAGGAGAAAGATGGAATCTTCTCCTCCTGCAAACAGTTACCTCCCTAGAAACTCACGGGGTAGTTCCACCCCAACCCGTGTCCTACAGGGTCACCGTGAGTTGGTTTGACTTGCCTATCTGGAAAAGGCTCATTAACTACCCAGATGTGAGCAGCGTTTTGGGGGAAGCTTTTTCTAGGCCTGTGGGTTGAGACCCCTTTGGAGGTCGAATGACCCTTTCACAGGGGTCGTCTGAGTCATAACAGTAGCAAAATTGCAGTGATGAAGTAGTAACGAAAATCATTTTATGGTTGGTGGTGGGGTCACCACAATATGAGGAACCATTGTTCTAGGCGGAAAAGGGAAGAACACGATCGATTCCTTAGGACTTTGAGGGAATCTTTTTGATGGAAGGTGGTAGGTTTCCAGGCCTTGAAGCACAGGTGGTTAGATTTCCATTTGGTCCAGGAAGGGCATTGTAAAGCCACTGGAGTATGTGGGGCAGTCGCATGAAAGCTGTTGGAGAGAAGCTAGGCTGGGGACAATTGTGTAGGACTGCTCGGCGTGAGGAGAGCTGAGTGAAAGACTCGCACTGAGAGGGAGAAAGCTTTCCCAGAGAGGAAGCAGCAGGGCTTAAGGAGGAAGATGGACTATAATGTGGTGCCTGATTACAGAGAGCACAAAATGAAAAATGATCGCTTGGCTTTCTCCACACTCGTTTTCAGTAGAGATTCATGATAGTTGAGCAATTTTTAGACTAAAGTAAGTATATTTTTATGACTTGTCTTTCCTGAGAAACAGAATTTAAAGTTATAGTATTGGGTTTTTTTATTGTTTTGTTTAAAAATTATCCAAGGAAGTTGAGTTGACAAAAAGAATACTTCTTGATAAGGAAGCACAAGCACTTTGCATAGTCTTGAGACTGGATGAACATTTTTTCAAAGAAAGCCGGAGAGTCGTGAGCTGTCCTGTGGTTATCTAGATGCATGGACCATGACATTGTGAGTGCAAGTTTATTTGGCAGTGGGCTAAAACAACTTATTCTCACACTTTTGGGTCTTAAAACCCTTTTTAAAAAAAAACATTTTATTAGGGGCTCATGCAACTCTTACAATCCATACCTATACATACATCAATTGTATAAAGCACATCCGCACATTCCCTGCCCCAATCATTCTCAAAGCATTTGCTCTCCACTTCAGCCCTTTGCATCAGGTCCTCTTTTTTTTGCCCTCCCTCCCCACTCCCCCCTCCCTCATGTGCCCTTGGTAATTTATACATTGTTATTTTGTCATATCTTGCCCTATCCGGAGTCTCCCTCCCTTTTATGCTCTTAAACTTTTGAGAACTATCCCCCTAATATTTTTGATATTAGAAATAAAATGGTAGCATATAAAAGCATGATTATGTAATTAAAAAATAAGACCATTACCTATTACCAGAAACACTTTAAAATGAGAGGTATTTTTATTTTTCTAAATCAAAAAGTAATGGCAATGAAATGAGTTTAAATTGTTTGTTTCTTTAGTATCTGGCTTCAGAGATGCCAGCTGGACATCGCAGTTTCCATTGAACGGAGAAGCCCAAGATAAACCATCCTGTTACCGTTGGGCAGCTCTGCTGTACCTGTACAGGAGAAAAGAAGGAAGGAGTAAGAGGCATTCTTTCGGCTCCTGAAAATTAGACTCGTAGGTACCCACCATTGGAACACAGTCACTAGGCTCCAAGCTGAGAATTTCGGGCTTAGATTTAAGAGGGCTTCCTGGAAGAAGTGGGCTAGGTTTATCTGACCCTGAAAAGAAAGCTTAGAAGTTGCTCATTGTAGTGAGAAGTGGGCATTATCTTTCCAGTGGAGTGGGCATTACAGAATAAAGGTAGGGAATTAGAGTAAATGGAGGGGAGATTGTCCTGAGAGTTGAAGGCATAAATGCCGTGGCCAGATTCTCTCTCAATGGCAAGCTTTATTTCTACTTACTTTGTTTCTTGATTTTCTTTTACCTGAAAATTGAGCCATGGACTAGCTCTTGGAAGTCCTTGTAACGCCAACATTTTATGATTTATTCATGCATTTTATAACACTTTCAATGCTCTGTTTCTATAAATACACACATGCCCACACATCTACATACACACTCTTGGAGCACTTTGGAAGGTCACATGAGCTAAAAAAGTACCTTGCAGTTCACCTAAGCATATTCTTTTTTCTACATTGGTCTTATTTTCCTAGTTTGTTTCTTAAATAGAATTTGACTAAATGGTACTGTGGGTGTATATAGAGCCTTAACCTCTTTTGTCAGTTGTTGAACACACCTGCACTTAAATCGCTGCATTTCTTCCTCCCTCTCCCCATTAGTCACGAGATTAGGTGGGTAGCAGGAGGGAGGCGAGGTGCCATTCAAAGGAGCAGTCAGGCAGTGTTGCAATAGTCCAGTCCAGTGTACTACAGAGGAGGAAATGCCCGAGCCGTCTGTGTCCCCTTCATTTAAAATGAACAGTGGTGGGAGAGGGAGACCCTGTGGTTGTTTTCCTGTGACGAGTCCGTATTTAATACTAAAAACTACTCATGTAGAAAAGTCCACATCTTAATATGGACAACAATATGTGGTCAAATATTGAGCCCTTCATATGCCCTGACCTTGATCAAGAAGTCTCCATATGTCATTGACATTTTCTTGACTTCTTTACCTTAAAATTAAAGTCCCTTTCCTTTGGCAGGGGGTGTCAAGGATGTTTGATATTCTAGGGTTTAAGATGGTGAGAAATTTACTTTGGTGTCAACTGAGCTCCTGAGGGACAGAAACACACAGGTGCTGATAGTGCAGTCCCCTGTACACTGAACTCAGTAGTTACTGAGTGGATGACAAAAACACTTTTCAAATTCAAGATAAGAAACATAAATCACATTTTTATTTTGGAAATCTTTTGGAGCTGTGTGTGTGTGTGGGGGGGGAATCCAGTCAGGAATTCTGCCTAGTTTAAAAGAAATAAGACAGCTGCCAGGTTTTTTTCGTCTATTAAATTTGACACTATTCCAAATAATGCTTTTTTTCATTTCTTCTGGACTAATGTATTTGTTACCCACTCGTGGATGTCCCTGGGCGAATTACCTTGCACGTCAAAGGACTGTTTTTTTGTTGTTTTTTTTAGAAATAAAAATGTAGGTTGCTAGTGTATCCAAGTTAGGAGCTCCAAATTGAAATGGAAAGTGAAAATTGAAGCAAAGGCTTCTCTACAGTTCACAATGTTTAGGTTTGATTTTCTGTTTTCTGCTGGATCCAGCTCAGGTTTATTGATAGAAAATGTGTTCTTGGTACGAAAAGCCCAAATGAGTGATGCTCGTAAGAAATGTTCCTATTCTTAACTGTGTAGCTGTGTAGAAGTGGAATTTGTAGGTGAGTGTGAACCAGGTGCTTTGGGCTCCTTAGCTTTACTTTAGTGCAAGGAAAGGCTTGAAGTCGTCTCTGACTTACAAGCTGCGTCCACAGCAAGTGAAGATGACTGTGATGAAGAATGTTGGGAGTAGAGGTCGGTTCAGACCTTTCCATAGGAGCAATTTTACAAAACATCTATTAAAAGGCAAGAAAGGGTTGCAGGTAATGCATTGTTTGCAGCCCAGCGACAGCTCATGTGTTCTTTGTAGTACAGGAGAATTGGGTTCTCTGAGATTTACAGAGTATTGTTATTGAAGGCAATTATGTTGAGTGAAGGCAGATCTAAATCAATACTTGAATAAAAAAATTCAAACTTGTACACTGCCCAGAGCAAAATGTTAAAACCTTAGTTTTTAACTTTTTCTGCAACTTTTTCCCTAAGTCTTACTTTTCTAATTCTGTGGGTCACGTTGGTGAGGAAAACAATGTATGCTCACTTTGTAGTCAGAAACCAAGTAATATCAACCAAGTGGTACCCCATTCACCCCACTTACTCACTGCACTGCACTCCACTCACTGCACCCCACTCCACCTCATTCCACTCACTCCACTCCATTCACTCACTCTACTCCGCTCACGGCGGCACTCCACTCATCATTCCACTCCACTCCCTGCACTCCACTCACTCCACACTACATTCCACTCCACACTACATTCCACACTCCACTCCACTCACTCCACACTACATTCCTCTCCACTCACTCCACACTGCATTCCACTCCACACTACATTCCACACTCCACTCCACTCCACTCACTCCACACTACATTCCACACTACATTCCACTCCACACTACATTCCACACTACATTCCACTCCACTCACTCCACACTACATTCCACTCCACTCACTCCACACTACATTCCACTCCACTCACTCCACACTACATTCCACACTACATTCCACTCCCTGCACTCCACTCACTCCACACTACATTCCACTCCACACTACATTCCACTCCACACTACATTCCACTCCCTGCACTCCACTCACTCCACACTACATTCCACTCCACTCACTCCACACTACATTCCACACTACATTCCACTCCACTCACTCCACACTACATTCCACACTACATTCCACTCCACTCACTCCACACTACATTCCACTCCACACTACATTCCACACTACATTCCACTCCACTCACTCCACACCACACTACATTCCACTCCACACTACATTCCACTCACTCCACACTACATTCCACTCCACACTACATTCCACACTACATTCCACTCCACTCACTCCACACTACATTCCACACTACATTCCACTCACTCCACACTACATTCCACTCCACTCCCTGCACTCCACTCACTCCACACTACCTTCCACCCAACTCACTCCACACTACATCCCACTCCACTCACTCCACACTCCACCCCACTCCACTCACTCCACACTCCACTCCACTCCACACTACATTCCACTCCACTCACTCCACACTACATTCCACTCCACTCACTCCACACTACATCCCATTCCACTCACTCCACACTACATTCCACTCCACTCACTCCACACTACACTCCACACTCCACTCCACTCACTCCACACTACATTCCACTCCACTCACTCCACACTACATTCCACCCAACTCACTCCTCACTGCACTCACTCACTCACTGTGCTCCACTCCATTCACTCCACCCCACTCCCTCCACTCCACACTCCCTGCACTCCACTCCATTCACTGCACTACACTCCACGCCGCTCACTGCCATTGACTCAGGGAGGGACCCTAAAGGGCAGGGTGGAACTGCCTTTGTGGGTTTCCTAGGCTGTAAATCTGTATGTGATTAGAAAGGCACATCTATCTTTTTCCCTTGGAGCACCTGATAGTTTCAAACTGCTGATCTTGCAGTTCACTCATTTTAATCTAAGTAGTTTAGTGTACTATCAGGCATAATAATGACCAATGCTGTCTGAAAAGTTTTGTATTAAAAGTCACATTGGCGTTTTAAGAAGGGGAGTGGGATTGTAGTCCATGTCAATGTGGGGCTAGTAGGGCGGGGTACAAGGGAAGGAGGGGCCTTAAGGTTGCAGTGTCTCTGTCAGCTCCAGAGAAGGCACCATTTGACTCCTTGCACCTGCCAGTCAGGGAAGGGCCTGATGTAGAACTGGATTGACTTGGGCTTAAGAATTCAGGGACATTTACCCACCAGCAGGTCCACAGGAGAAAGAAGGCTGTCTGTCCCTGTAAGGATTTTACAGCCTCGGCCCTACACTGCCGTTTTACCCGAAAGCATGAGTAGGAATTACCTGGAAGGCGGTGGGTTTGGGTTTAGTCTATAAACCTCTACAGACTTTAACTTTCTGACCTACAAGATGGAATTCAAGGGATTGATTGAGATGCTATGCAGTAAAACAGGAATTTTTCTTTCTCACTTTTGAATGGGAGTTCTTTTGGAAGACTTAAGTTCTAATGTTAATATAAGTGCACTTTCAGAAGGGAGTATTGGTGTTAAGACTTAAAAAAAAGTTTTGTATCAACCACGTGTACCTACCCCCCCCCACCACCATGCCCTCTCATGCATCGTAAAATAATTCCTGTCCCTTACTGCACCACAGATGGAGCCTTTGGAACGAAAAATCTGAAGGGCTAAGGGTGGGTTTGGTTTAGAATTGCTAGCAGACTTCTTATACATTTTGGGGGGGAAAGAAGAATGTAAAACTGAAGAACTTGTGTGTGTGTGTGTGTGTGTGTGTGTGTGTGTGTATGAGAAGTAGGGCCCATTTAGGGGTTTCTGATTCTTAATAGATTTCTTGCCCAACTGTGTGCCTCTAGTTTGGTGCATCAGGTCTCTAAAGAAGCTTACTCTAGCCAGAAGGGATTTGGGTGTGGTAAGGCAATTACAGGCTCTCAATAGAAGATGTACTAATTAGTGATCTGCATCCCTTTAAAACTAGGGTGTTGGCTGCAGGGAGTAGCAGGAGCTACTATTAAGCATCAGTAACTAAGAATTAATCTTATTTAGTTGGAAATGGGGATAGATATTGTAATTAGATGTGAGGGAGAATGGGATCAGACTTGAGAATGTAGACCCTCAGAATTATTCCCCCCTCCCCTCTGCCAATGGGGGTGTGTGTGTCCAGAGAATCATCTCTTTGGTGCTTCAGGAGCCCTGGGTTCTAGTCTTGATTTTAACTGACAGCAAATGATTTCACTTCTTTCTGCTGCTTCTGGCACCATGGGTTGGTGTGAGAGGGCTGCTTTTCTTTTGTAGAGAGCTGGTTTGTTGGTAGAACCAGCGGAAGGGTTGGATGCTAGTACCACTGATTTTTGTTTTCTTGTTTAGAACTACTAGGCTGAGAGTCAAATCTCATTGTGTTCTTTGGCTTTCGGTGAATAGTTTAGACACAAAGATAAGAAAAAATGAAGGGTTACTTTGCCATTCCTCTAAGTTGTGTTAGGCTGTCTGTTCATGTTGGGCCCATCATAATTGGGTAATAATTAGCACCTCAGAAAGGCCATTCGGTGGATAAGGGTTGTACGAGCCCCCAATAAAATGATTTTTTTATAAAAAGGCTATGATAAAGGATTTTTGTAGTTCTTCCACCTTTCACATTACATTCCCACCACTTGGGAGAAAATTTTGGTGAACCTATCAAGGAAGAAAATGATCAAGTTTTAGATTCAAGAACATAATTGTTAAGTCTTGATTCAATAATGCTATTAGGTTGTAATTATATCTATCCATAAAAAATAGCAATTTGATTGCTGAGTTTCTTAAGCAGTCTTTTAAGATAATGAATTTTAATTATATAAGTGCCTGAGAACCTTTTTTTTTTTTTTTAAATCATTTTACTGGGGAGCTCTTACAGCTCTTATCACAATCCACATATTCATCCATTGTGTCAAGCACATTTGTACATATGTTGCCATCATCATTTTCAAAACATTTTCTTTCTACTTGAGCCCTTGGTATCAGCTCCCCATTTTTGTCCCTCCCCCCTACCCTCCTCATGAATCCTTGATAATTTATAAATTATTTTTTCATGTCTTACACCATCTGCTGTTTCCCTCCACCAACTTTTCTGTTCATCCCTGGGGAGTGGGGCTTATATGTTTATCATTGAAATGGGTTCTCCCTATCCCCCCAACCCCCTTTCTCCTATCCTCCTGGTATCGTTACTCTCATGATTGGTCCAAAGGGATTTATCTGTCCTGTGTCCCCTGTGTTCAGAAGAGCTCTTACCTGTACTAGTGTACATACTCAGGTCTAGCTGAATTTTTAAGGTAGAATTGGGTTCATGATAGTGGTGGGGAGGAAGCATTAAAAAATTAGAGGAAAGTTGTATGTTTCATTGTTGCTACACTGCACCTTGACTGGCTTGTCTCTTGCTTGTGACCCTTCTGTA
Organism: Tenrec ecaudatus; assembly: GCF_050624435.1. Taxonomy (NCBI): domain Eukaryota; kingdom Metazoa; phylum Chordata; class Mammalia; order Afrosoricida; family Tenrecidae; genus Tenrec; species Tenrec ecaudatus. The sequence continues at coordinate 23,127,425 of NC_134539.1, read as the reverse complement.
AACTGCTGTCCAGTTATCTACAGATGGGTTTTGGGTCTCTACTCTGCCCTCCACCTCATTTACATCAGTAATCGTTTTTTTTGTTCTGCATCTTTGATGCCTGATACCTGATCCCATCAACACCTCAGGATCACACAGTCTGGTGTGTTTCTCCCATGTGGGCTTCGTTGCTTCTCAGCTAGATGGCTGCTTGTTTATCATCAAGCCTTTAAGACCCCAGACACTCTATCTTTTTGATAGCTGGGCACCATTAGCTTTCTTCACCACATTTGCTTATTCACCCATTTTGCCTTCAGCAATCTTGTCGAGAAGGCCAGGTTATTAGAACAAAGTGTTACTGTGTTGAGGGAGTGCTTGAGCAGAGGCCCAATGTCTGTCTGCTACCTTATACTTAACATATAAATATATGTACATAGTTCTATTTCCCTATCGTTATATATAAATGTTTATACATGTACTTGCCTGCATTTAACCTCTATAAATGTCCTTTGCCTCCTATTTATTTCCTCTATTTCTTTTTTACTTTTCCTCTTGTCCTGCTATCATGTTCGACCTTCATTTGGCTTTAAGTAATGCCTCTCAGTTACATTGCCCTTGGTCAAATCCCACCAGGGATTTTATGATCACCTCATCATCGATTTTAGATCATTTGTTGTTCCCTTGCTAGGAACCATTTTAAGCCACAGAGAAGGGGAAAATGGACAAGGAATATTGAAAAAGATGAGTTCATTTAGGTATATAGCTTTTGAAGTTAGGCTTGCGTTTTATAAGGGTTAAAACAAAACAAAACACCCTCAAAAATCAATGCCATTGTCTTGCTTCTGACATGTCGGCTCTGTCGGACAGAGTAGGACTACCCATTACCGATGGGCTTCTGAGCACGGTCACTCTTTATAGGGATAGGAAGGAAGCCTCATCTTTCTATTGTGGAGCTGCTGAGCTTTTGGTTAACAGCCCGACTGTCAACCGACTACACCACGAGGGTTCTTGGGTTTGGAAGTATAGACATGGAAAATTCTGACTCTTACTTTCCTTACACACATACATGCTTGTATAGACCCCAAATCAACATTGTTTAATCTGATAGTAAATATCACAGCTATGATTAGCTATCAGAAGGATGTGATATCTATAGAAATGGGTGTGTCAGCATTTTTGGAGTTGTCTTTGTGCCAAGGACTGTTACAGAGCCATTTACATGAATGTGCTTGCATTCGCACAGAGCTGAGGTACACAGATAGTGTCACTTTATTAAATGATTGAACCAAAGAGACAGCAAGTGAAAGAGCTAGGATTAAAACAAACTCAGTCTGCCTCGAGAGTTCATGACCTGAATAACCGTTCAAGAGTTGTAGGTGCCTAGGTGTTTGACCTCACTTGAAGATGAACTGGGAGAAAGATGGGACTTAATACTTGCATAAAAAGTTACCTTCCCCGAAACCCACATGGGCAGTTCTACTCTGTCCTGTAGTAGGGTCAGTATGAGTCGGTATTGACTCGAGGACAGTGAGTTTGGGTTGGGTTGGGTTGGGTAGATCATCTGGGGTCCTGTTCTGCTCCTGTCATTTTGTTTTTAGATACCAGTGATCAAGTAAGAATTAGATGGTCTTTAAGATAAATCCTTGTACTGGGGCCGAGAAGAGAGCTCTGGCTCTTCTGCCTGAGACCATCATTGTCTCCTGTTGGCCTATGGAGCAGATTTCTAAGTGCCTTCAAGAGTCCAAAGCCCTCTGTCCTTTCCAACATGTATTTCTCATTTTATGTGCTAGCCAGATGATTACTTAAAACCTGGCCAATGAATTTCTACACTATATCTTTAAATTCATCCTGGAATGAGGTTCTCTCATCTCAAAAGGCAACTCCACATCTTAACATGATGCCCCTATCTTTTTATCTTCTTTCTCCGCTCCTCTCTTTTTCCCATTTATCCTGTCACCTTCCCCGTTCCCAACGCACATAATGTACCCTAACTTACAGGTTTAAATTCTCAGTGCCTGGTGCTCAGGGCTCATTTAAGTGTGTATTCCATAAGTGCTAGTTACCCTGTAACATGAAGGTGACATAAATCTTTCTTCACTTGGATTGTGTTTGTCTTAACTTGGTGCCTGTGACGTTGTAGGACTTTATATCGTGAACTTGCATTTTCTTTGGGCTGCTTATGTTTTAATATTCAATTTAATGATATTTAGCAAATAGTTCTCTGCGGAAGTGCTTTTGTTGGATGTTCTTTGGGAAGACACCTTGTGGGTTTTTGTTTTAACGGAGATAATTCAGGTTCACTCTTGATTTCAAAGCAAAGAGTAGGAATCGTGGATTTGAATTCATTTTTGTCTCAGATCTTAAGCTGTTCAGATCCTATTGTTAGCAGCTCAGGATTCAGCTGGGCAGATGGTAGCCATTGAACAAATCCGGACATTGAAGCATAAAGGTCAGGTTAATTCAACCTCTCCACTTAGCTAAATTGGCTTCCATGGCTTGATTGCGAGTTGGGCTGTACATCCACCAGCTTTGTAGTCCATTGTCGCAGACCTCGTCCTTTGTGATTAGCACTCTCAAGTGCGTGCTGTTGGCCCCATGGAAAAGGGGACAATGTGACTGGATAAGAAAGCCCAAATTGCATTCCATGATAACGATACTGAATTAGCAATGGCATCGTAGACAAAGGATATAGGCATGTGCAACCAGTCCCAGAGCATGACTTGTGTATGTGGGGTTTTGCTCTTTGTTTGGAAGGGAATGATTGATGCCTGCTTGTATAAGGAATGTCAGGCATCCTATAAACCCCGGATACCATACGTACAGAAGGTCACTGCCCTGGTGGGACCGATCAGGGATGTCTGGCCTTACTGACTAAGCAGCAGAATTGTAGTCTGGCAACTTTGGGTTTACCATTCGAGTGTAAAGCTGTTTTTCCCTCTTGGCAGTATTTTGCTTTCATCAAGATGACCTCAGCTTTCATTAAGTTTTCATCTAATTGAAAAGATTGATTTTCGAGTAGGTGAAAGTCCTTTTATGTAATGTCTCAAAGGACAGAGTTATGGGTCAAATCACTGTTCAAATGGATAGTAATTGTGAGGAAGAGACTTTAAATGAAGGTAGCAAGTTACCCAGAGTTTATTGGAACTAAGAGCTTTTATATGTAATAGGCTCTTCCACATTTGTAAATAACCGGGACCTTAATAACCCAGTGAAAGTGTGGCCTAGGGTTTAAACCAGAGGGACGGCGCTTTCACATCGATCACCTTTGGAAGGCTAGCTAGCTTTTTGTAATCTGAGCTGCTTCGGTAGCAGTACCTACTCGGTTCCCTGTTGGCCTTTTGCTTCCATTCTTCCTGTGATTGCTGCAGTACTTTGCTCTTTAAAATTTTGTGTTTTGTAGAATTGGGAATCACTAGAAAACCCCAAAGCAAAAATATGGGTACTCTTGTTTTTTGTGGTATCCCACATCTTGGTGGGGGAAATGATAAGATCTGGAAAATCATTTAAAAATCCTGATCTTTTAAAATTGACGTATGGATTGGTATAAGAGCTGTAAGAACCCTCAATAAAATGTTTAAAAAAATCCTGATCTTTATTTTTGCCAGTCTGCAAGGAGGTGGTAGTGCCATACATAGAGCAGGCTGTGAAGAGGAGTCACTATTAAATGATTGCTTAGCTCTTGGAAATATTTTCCTGGAAATGCAGAATAGTAATAAAGCCGCTTTCAAGAAGGGGTGCACTGCCTTTAGATACTTTGTTTTTCTGCCACCTTTGTGATGAGCCCGAGCCCTCGAGGCACAGGGCTAAGCATTGGGCTGCTAACTGAAATAAAGGCTGGTGCGTCAAGCCCACCAGGTGCCGTGTGGGCTTGACCAGGCTGTTTCTCCACCTGTTCAGGGTTTACGGTCTTGGAAACAAAGGCTCGGTGGTACTTTGCCCCATAGAATCATGGTAAAGTTGACTGGGTAGCAGTGGGGTTTGAGTTTAGTTTGTAAGGAACAAAGGAATATACGGTTTTAAATATGTGGAATCTTGACCTTTGGAATTTCATTTTAATAAAACAATTTAAGAAGAATCTCTGTTGTAAGATGTCCTGAATTTGACGCACATTCCACCTCTTAGGGGTCATTTTATGTTTGTTGATGACTGTTTTTTAAAAGCCTGTCGTCTTGGGTGCATAAATTGTATAATACTGGATGCTTAGAGAATCATAAGATATATATGGAGAGGTTTCAGAAAGTTCATAAAAATCCATTATCTTTTAATTTCATTTCTCCATGAACTTTTTTGAAGCCCTCTAGTGTTTGCCAACTTAATTATGATTTGCCTATAAATCTTGAAGGTTATGGAAGGGAGGCTTTGCTTTAAAGGGCATAAAAAATACTGCTTAGACCTGTTTTTATTTGTTTTTTTTTTAACTTGTGAAGAGAACAAATTTTAACTCCTTCAGTTTATTTTGACAACTATTGTTTTGTGTGGTATGTATATAGGTGCTTTCTGTGGTGTGTGTTAAGACAAAACAAACCAAGGAAAATTTGGGGTAAAGAGAAATGGTAATCATCTTCTGTTTTGTTAAATTTTTTGTTTTCTGAAGAGCTGGATGTCCCAGATAGACACGGCCCCCATCCTACGTGTGCCATTGGAGTGGGCTTGAAAACAATGCCTGCTATTCTGTATATTCCATTTGTCAAGGTAGCGTCCTCATTTTGGAGGAAAATGCTATGAGTGTGGTATTCTGGCTCTGGAAAGACCAGGATGCTTTTCACAGCAAGAATTTAAAAATGATTGCCCCAAGCACAATGGACTTGTTACTCAAACCATGTAGCCTGTTAATAGTTTGATTTGACTACTCACTCACTCTGAAAAGGGGGAAGGTTGGTATTTTGAAATTCTAAAATACTAGCAATTTTAAAAACTGTAAATTGCCTCAGCACCTTTTCTCAAATGCAAGGTTGAGTATCCAGGGTTAGGATATGTCTTTTCACCTCTTGGGAAAAAAAAATTGTTGTCCTCATAAGCTTTTAGGGGCTCTGGCAGGACAGCTTGCCTTTTCTTTTGCAAAAGGCCTGCTGTACATGTGTTTAAACAGTCAATCTGTCTTAAGACAGTGGGTGGTTCTTTTCCCCTTCTGATGGGAAACTGATGGCCCATCCCTCTTGGGTACTTGGTGTTCCAGGAAATAAGAAAATGAGAAGATGGGAAACAGCCCCTCTAGTCTCTGAGTGTTATGCTGCCAGTGTCCTTCCTGAATCGAGGTACAGAATGCTATCTCATTCCTGTTCAGTTTCATGTAAAGATCAGCCCTCCAAGCAGTTTGATTCTCTTGGCGTGCTAGTCCCTGACACTGGACTACCTCTGGGTGCCACTGATGAAAAGTGCACGTTAATTTGAGTGGGAGTGACAGAAGCGTTAGGATCCTTTAACTTAGGTCTATCTTGCTAGACACTACATCAAAACTACCACATACAGGTGAAGTCATTAAAAGCATCTGCACTGGTAGAGTGTGTGCTAACTGACCAGGGATGAGCACGTGGAGGACTCTTATTAAAGAGGAGAGATGTGAAGGTAAGCAAACTTTACAATAGTGATGGGCATGCGTGTGGATCGAAGGTAGCTGAGTGAAGACGCCGAGTGCAGATAAATAGCAGTTATAAAAGTATGGAGGTGGAATGTTTAGTGAGTTGGACAGAAGATGTTTGGGGGCGTATAAAACAGTTAGGCACTCAGTGTGTTGGGAATCTTGATATATTGCTGTATTTTGTCACTTGATGTAAATCAATAAACGTTCATTGTAGGTGTTGAAGCTCAGTTATGGCTCTATCAAAAGAAGGTTGAAAAGACCCATGAAGTTCTTTGGAGGATTGATAGTGGAGGGCATTATAGGTTTGAGGCGAGAGCTGGATGAACTTGGAAATCTGTGCATTCTGTACGTGCCTCTCATGTCACAGCTTAAGCACAGCATTGGATGTTAAGGTCCAGGAAGTAGTGATTTTCTGAAAACTGCTTTGAATTTTATTTCCCTCATTCCCCTACACTCACCATTTATGTGGAGCTGAAGTTGTTTCCTGTGTTGTGGAAGTTACCATTGACATGACTAAGTAAGAGCATCATTCTCTGTTTTTAGGTGTCATCTGAACTCTTCTGGGTTTTCTTTACCCTATTCCCAAAATAGAAAGTCTGAATAGGTTGAGATTTGTGATTTTTAAAAGAATTTCCTAAAATGTATTACTTTGATGTAGTATGTTTCAGTTTGGCTTGGCCAAATGTAATGTCTTTTACTAGACGGCACAAATTTCAGATTTTTTTAAAAAAAAGATCTTTTTATATAAGCACTTGGCAGGTTACAGTGGTGGGGCTATAAGCCTGTACTGGGGGAGCTGGGAGGGAGGAGAGGCATAGAGACATGGGGTTTCCTACCCCCATAAACAGTCTGGGAAACTCACAGGGACAATTCTACCTTTTAGGGTTGTTGTTTTTTTTTTTTCTTCCTTTTTGTCATAACCCCTTGGGATTGTGTCGTGTTTTTCAGCAACTTCTCTCTTCTGTCATCCATTTACCCACATTTTTATTCATATTTTAACTTTAATGTGCATTAGCTGAAGGGTTTGTCCTCCACTTAGAAAGAGGAACCAGCAGTGAGAACATTCTAAATGTGTTAAAACAATGCAAGAGCAAAGCGGATGCAAGTGATGGTATCTTAGTTCTCTAGTGTTGCTGCAACAGAAATGGCACAGGTGAATGCCTTTATCAAAAGGATTCAATCTCTCTCAGGTTAGAAATCCAGATGCAGGGTGTTTCAGCTGTGGAGGAATGCTCTCTCCTTGCTCTGGGGGCTTTGTCTCCTTTGAGCTACTGGGAACCCAGTGTTTCTTAAAGCTCTCTGTGGGTGTTTTGATTTCCTGGCTCTAGGAGCTTGAGTGCAGGTACCCTGGGTCCAGAGGATGTGCTCTGCTCCCACTTCTTTTTTGGTGATGCTGGGGGCCCTCCAAGCTGCTCAGTTCACACACCCTTTTATCTCTTGCAAGACAATGGATCCCATCCTGGGGGAAACATCTGACCAGAGCTATGCCTTATGAGGGGAAGGGTGTTGCTCACAGCCTGATCTCCTTAACAGCTGATTGCATCCTTTATATAATGATACAATCATTTTCATCTGTTAATTGCCATCGGTACATAATTGCTAAACCACTGAGAATGAATCACGGTACAGTCAAGTTGAGAAACATTTTTCGGGGGATACACAGTCTGATCTGTGATAATGATTATGAGTCCATTTGACCTGGTGTGAATTTTTGTGCATAAGAAATTGGAAGAAAATGTTGGGGCACTTGTTAAAAAGGTGTGGTGTCAGTGACCTCTAATGAGGGGGGAGAGGCATCAGCCCCAGCTGTCTGTCCCACACCCCTCCTCTGGATTTTCTCATTGTAATGGCCATACAGAACCCCCGTTAATACTCATAATTACTGAATTCACTCAGGAAGTGGATTAGCAATGACTCAAATAACAGGAACAACTTGGAACATCAAATAACAGGAACAACTTGGGACATGGTTCTTGAGCAGGACAGCTGCTCCTTCCCCTCTGCTACCAGACCCCCCCTGGGCCAGTGCTATGGCTGGAGTAAGTGTATTGTTCATGGGTCCTCAAGCTCTTCCTACTGCTATGCCATCACCCCCTGTGGGCTGTATTACAACTCCTCTCTTTCTCTTCTGGGTCTAGGAAATTCTTAGCCCAGGGGTCCTGGGCCCAAATAACATCTTGGATGTGATGAAAAACATGTGAAACGGTTTACTGCATATTAGTATTAGTTAAGTAAGCACGAGCAAGCTTGTGCTTACCTTTCTCATTGGGTGATCCATCCCTGCTAACCACTTCTTTTTTATTTTCCTGCCTCGGTACAAACTGCTTTCAAAGGCCTGTCTTTATGCTTTAAAAGCCACTTAGCAGAACCCATATGATGGAGACATGTTCCTTTTGCCACCTGTGTCAGGAGGTCTTGGCAATGTTTTCTCTGAATGCTTAAGTGCCTGTGCAGCTCATAGCCCCGGGGCCGTTTTGCTTGGAGGACGTTGAGAGGTCAGGTGTTTATCATGGAACCTGTGATGTGTGTGTTGGAAATAAGAGATGTGGGACTTGGTTTTTTTTTTTTTGCTTTGCTTTGTGTATTTACCCAGAGCACGCATGTTCAAGTCACAACTACTTAATGATGTGCTTTGGCTTTCAAATAGAAAATGATCAGTGTGATCCTACTACACAGAACAGAAAGCCAAAACTCTGAGATAAGTGACTAATACTCAGCTACAATGGGTCATCAGTGTGTTTATTGCATCTTATCGAGCCATGGTGGCGCTGTCAGTTTCAGTTAAATCTTTGAACAGCAAGACCCCTCACCCCCACCCCTTTCATCAGTGTTTGACACCCACCAGCTGCTCCTCGGGGAAGAAGTTGAGGATTTGGGCTCCCATATACTGGGTTGCCGTGTGTTGTGATTGTTGCAATAGGCTTGGTTTTTGGTTTACCTGGCTTACCTCTTGTCTTCCCATGTTTTCAGGATAGCTATCAGAGATCAGACCTTTAATATCATTTACTGAGACTACCACGAAACTTTTAGCTTTGCTAATGTTTACAGACATTAATGAAATTGAGTTGCTGGGATGGGATTGAACACAGACGGAAGCACATTATTCCAGTTCTTAGTCATGTTTATAGTATGTCATCACTTTGCTTGAAAGCGAATTCCCAGAGCAACTGATATGCTTGTAATTGATCCTAAGTAGAAAATCCATCACAAGGCTGAGTGCATTTTGTGGTTCATGTGTGGATGCATAGAATGGGAAAGGAGACATGTGGGCATCTGCGAATGTGGACTCAGTGCTTTGGTGAATATAACTCACTGGTCTGCCATCACTTTCTACCATTTTTCACTAGCTAAAAACAAAAAAGTAAAAGTTTAGGATTCCTCCTATGACTGCTCCCTAGTGTTCATTATAACTGTGGGATGCACTCCTCAGTGCCAAACAAAAGCAGCAATAAGACCCATCACTACCAGCACCACCCCCCTCCAAAGAATGCAGAGGAGAAAATTTGTCTTTTCCCAGAAGAGTTCTTCTGACTCCATTTCCCTTACTAAAAACTTCTATTCTGTGTATAAGAGAGTGCTTAAAAGTTTGTGTTACCTTTTAAGACTAATTTACATGAATTTTTGAAGTCCCCCTCATATAGCTTAAGGAATTATGGTATTATAATCACAATTTTCTCTTGTAAACTTTGGTTTTAGGCAACCTTGAATGTAGAAATCAGTGTAATTATACTTCACTCCAGCAACGTACCGGTAATTGCCTCTACTGAGCATCCTACCTCTAATTGCTCAAAGCCCAAACCAAATCCTTTGCCTGGAGTTGACTCCAATTCAGTAGTGACCCTGAAGGATAGAGTGGAAGTGTTACCCCATAGTGTTCCCAAGACTGTAAACCATTATGGAATCTGATGGCCACAGGTTTTTCCCTTTGAGCAATTGGTGGGTTTGAACTGCTGACCTTTGAGTTAGCAGTAGACTGTTTAACCACTGAGACATCAAGATCTGTGTACACGAGAAGGGAGTTAAAAAGGACACAAAACTTAAAAACAACCTCACATTTCTTTTTCTCATTTGGAAATTATATTGTATAAGGGCCTTGAAAGATAGAGGAAATTGGCTCATTTTATCTCTTCAGTCTACTTTTCTTCCATGTTGGCTTTGCCAGTCCCTTCTGGTGATTCATATTTCTGGGGGATGGAGTACTATAACCCTAGTGATTTCAGGACACCACTATAATGACTAAGATGTAGCATGTATATAACAAATTATTCAGGAAGCACTTTATTGCCATTCATATTGGGAGTTTAATGGTCACTTAGCCTAAAGGATTGCAGGCTAAGTGTGTAAGAGAATAGTCTAATAAGGTATATGAAAATGGAAGTTAAATAGGACATCTTGTAAACTAGCGAGCTTTATAATTTGACACATTCAGATTTTAAGTTGTATAGGTTATTTTGAGTAATCTTTAGACGTTTAACCAAATCCCATGACCAGATTTATGTATTGCCTAAGCATTTTTAATTCTAAGAATTCTGTTGAGGACAGAGACCTATTTAGCTTTGTATCTAAATTAAGTAAATTTAACGTGTAAGATCAATAGCCACTTAGGAAATGACAAGTCACTTTCTGGCGGGGTTGGGGGGGGGCATATTCTACCTTACCATTTAAGAAAAAAATCAATTGTGGTTTCATCTGAACTTCTGGTATAGAAAAATTAAAAATAGGTATGGAATAGCAGGCTAAGATTCTATTCTACTTTGAGTCTTAAAAAATATCAAGGCCATCGAAAGATGTCATAAGATGGGAGAAAGTGCAGCATTATTTTCTTATTGATAAAGTGGGGGAGGGTCTGACAAAGGAGAAAGGTTGATATAGTGGCTGCAACAATGGGTTCAAACTTAACAATTGAAAAGAAGGCACAGGCCCTGGCAGGGTTTCCTTCTGTTGTTTTCTTTTGCCGCACTCCTTGGAATACAGGAGACCCTGGCTTCCTTGGATTATCTCATTTAATCCTTCCTGGAACCCACGGAGATGTAATTTTCCATTTCCTAATGTTAGAATGGTGAAATTTAGAAGGGGTCCCCTGAGCCTTTGATTGCAACCACTACACCATGTCAACTACCTTTTCTTGTTTTTAATCATTGCCTTTACACCGCCTAGCCTTGTCTTAGTACTTATCCCCTTGAAATTTACATCTTTGTCATATTTGCTATAAAAACAATTTTGTCTTACCTAAAATCTTAAGGTACCGATTTCCTAGCCGTGCATCTTGTACTTTTAGCAAAATAATTACTGTTTATTTGTGCCCTTTTAAATGTTGACTGAGCAAAATCTACTTGGATGGACTTCCCCAGCTCGGCCACCCCCCACTGATATTTCCCTTGTTTTCCCTACAACACCTTTGCATCTTTCCCTAGTCTCTCACTTGACTTGTCTGTTCCACACAACACAACTGATGTTGTCCTTGTTTTAGGAAGGCCTTTTAGTGGCTCCTACTCTATGGTTGAACACGAGAATTAAATCAGGCACTCCTGAAAAAAAAAAAAACATCTGGGCCCTACAATAGGTGCTATTTCATTGATTTTGGGTAATACAGATATTGGTTACCTTAACTTTTGAATTTCACCTGCTTATATGTTACAAAAAGTTTGTGCTTTGGTGCCTAGTGGCACCATAGTGGTCAGGTAAGCATTGGCTGCTGGCTTCAAGGTGGGTAGTTCTAACCCATCAGCCACTCCACAAGAAAGATGCGGTCAGCTGCTTCCTTGAGATGTACAGGCTCAGAAACCCTTTATGGGGTCACTGTTAGGATCCACTGGATGCTAGTAGGTGGTAGTGTGGTGTCTGAATCATCTGGATTTACAAGTTTTGTAGTTTGTGGAAAATTACTTACCTTTTCTAGTTCATTTCCTCACCTGAAAAATAAGGTTAAAATTACTCATTTTATTAAGCTGTTAGGATCAGCTCATACCCTGGAAAGCTCTAAATTAAAATAATTATTATTATTCATTCTCACTCCATCCAATAACGATGTCCTCTTTTTTTTCTTCAAATGCTTCTCTTTCTCACATTTGCCATCATTTCGTTGCCTTATATTTCTTTTCCCCCACGTTCGAATGCCTATCGATCTTTACCAATTTATTTTTGTCACCAAGGTCCTAAATGATCTCATTCCATTGCATTCCAGCATGCACTTAAGTAAAAGTGTACTTCTAGTTTTTTAAAGGTATTAGGTTTTAAAAGATGCTTCCAAGGTAAACCAGAATCAAGATAAACCAGAATGTTGTTTTAACAGGTGGAATTAAAAATGTTGATTCCAGCTCATGAGACTACTCCAACAGAGTGAAACCCGCTATGTCCTAGGCCAACCTCACAATTGTTATGTGTGAGCTCCTTGTTATGGCCATTGACTGTTAGTCCATCCCCATGAAGGGTCTTCCTTTTTCTGTTGTGGTTGACCTTCTACCTGTGTGATGTACTTGAGACCAAGGTTCCCCAACTTGATTCTAAGAAACGTTCTGGCTGAACTTCCAAGACCGATAAAGCATCAGCTAGAGATGGAGCATCAACATGTCTTTGCCGAGAAAAGCAAACTGGGCCACATGTGGGAGTCATTTGAAATTTTGGTGGCATGGCTTATTAAAACCCTGTTTTTCCTCCTTTCTCAGTAAAGACTGTGTATGATATTGAAACCCCTATATGTTTTCCACTAATCGATTTTTTTGAACATTTAGTCATCGCTTTGTGTTTTTCCTCCTTTTTTTTGTCTAATAGGCTCTTCATATCATCCTTACCTGAGCTTTTAGCCTTCCTGCTACCCAAGCTTCTTAAAGCCTTGGGGTGACCTTCTGAGTGAAACATCTAATCGCCACTGATAACGAGCAGCAGGGCAGATCAAGACCAGCTGAAGAGGATAGCTGTGCTTGTTTTTAAAAGATGGGTTGTTATTGAATGATACTTTTCTTTAATAAGGGGTAAAAGACTCTTCTGCAAAATTCCTGTTGTTACTCTTCTGATATGTCATTTTAGTAGCTCAGGGATCGTGTGTACTTCTAAATCATTCATGTCTTATAACTCTTAGTATGAAATAAACATCCATCTGAGCTCTTTTCCTAGAATTGTCTGAGCTATGTAGTTGGTCTCATAAATTTGATATTTGCCGCTCACATCATTTTGAAAAAATTGGGTATCAAGGTTTTAATTTTCATAGAGTTCCCTTTGGCTCTCCTGGTAGAAAATAGAACTGCGTCTTGAAACGGCTTTCCGTTTTCTGTTACCTTTTTATTAGTGCACATGATGTGGGCTTTCAGGGCCACGCTTCTCGAAGGTGACTTTTCTTTAGTAACAGAGATAAATGTGCTGCTACAGACACAAATGTTTCCGATGTCCTTGGAAAGCTTTAGAAATCCCTCAAGTTCAGCTAGCTTGAAACAGGCGGTGTTCAGAATTGAGTGTGGCATTAGTGAAGAGCAGTCAGGCTGTTCTCAGTAGATCAGCCTGCTTTCTGGGAGAATTACTCTTCAAGGTGACTTCACCTGATGACCGACCTCCAGGACACAAGGCTCTGGAATTCTCAGGGTCTCTTTGTTCTATTAAGTGAATAGGACTGGGTAAGACAATTCTAGTGAAACTCGGGGTCTCATCCTTTAAGCAAAATTCCATAAATGGATGCACTTTTCCCTACCAGGTGTCGTTCCCAGGTTTGTCTTGTTAACTTGGCTCAGACTACAGCTGTTTATCCCATTCAGAGGTGCCCTGTTTACAACTTGACCTCAGCGTTGAGCAGCTCATTGGCGGAATAGGGCCCTGGTTTCTGTGTGCTAGCTGACTAGTGTCTGCTGTGGGAATTTTCTGCTAGGAAACATGAGCCAATGAGGGTTGAACTATAATAGCAGTCTGAAGGGAATTTTCCCCCTTGATGTTTTCATTTCCAAACTCTCATTCATTAATAAGATAGAGTGTAAGGTGTGGAACATGTGATTAAAATCTGTGTTTCTCTGAATACATTTGATTTTCCATGCTGTTATAATAACAAAGATCTTAAACATTCTTGGGTATAGATGAGAATGGGCATACATTCTTGGTTCATATTATGCTTTGGTCAGTGTATGAGTATTCTTATTTGTGTTGCTAAGTAGTAATCAGCGATGTGAATGTATGACCATTTACTTTTGCTCCTTCCTTCCTTTCAGCTTTCTTTATAAGCACCTAAATTTTTGTTATCTGTGTATTTACTTGCTACTTTGGACAGTGTTGCCATGAACTTCCTGTTAATCTCTTTCACCACTTCTCCCAACTCTTTTTAGAGGTGGGTTCTGGATGATTGGATTTCACAGGCAAGTGCAACAAAAACTACAAAGGTGGGGGAGCACTGACAGGCTTGTTTCAGCTGTGTTTGTTGCTGAGAAGGGGTGTTTTAAAACCTGACATGCTCTCTACTGTGACCATCATTCCTGCATGCTTAAACACCCGAAGTGTTGGATGCACTTCACGTTGGAAGAGAAATTGAATAAATTTCACATTACAAAGAACTCCCTCCTTTCTCCTCTTCCAAAACATTCTTCCATTGTACCTAGCTCTGTGCTCAGCACTTGGTTTCCCTGTAGAAAGTGAGTTTCTCTGGGGTAGTTCTCACTACTGAGCTGATGCTCCAGATGGTGTTCTCTGTGAAAAGGCTAACAGGTGCTGAGGTATCTTGGGAGTTGGGACCTAAGTGATCCTGAGGTCAGTGTGGGGCACCCATTTCTTTCAGTTGAAAACACAGGTATGGTTGGGCCTGGGTGTTTTTTAAGATCATGTTTAGGTTTTTGAAAACCACTCAGCCCCATCCAGTTTTTAAGAGTTCTTAAAGCTTCGTAAGAGAGTTGCTATTCCGGGCTGCCACAGGCTACCCACAGGCTTGTCTAGGATGGGATTCTTTGGATAACGGTTACCTCAGTCAGCATTTACCACGCAGAACAGAGCATGCCTTGCAAGGGCATCTCCTGGATCTCAGGCCCTCCAAAGAAGTGGCATTGCACAGCTTATTAAATACACTCTTTCTCTTTAGGTCTTCACTCAGGTTGTGCCCCCCCCCTCCCCATTCTGTCTCCATCTTGTTAGGTGCCACGCTTGGGCTCTGGCTCACGGCGGCTTTAATGTGTCCTGCCATGTGAGCCAGTTGTTGTAGCTACTGTGCTAATCCAGTTGATACCCACTCCGCCCTGGTTTTCTTCATGTTGTGTGGACTTCATATTTGTAAACAGCGGTTTTGGCCTTTTGTTTGTGACACCTGTCTTACCATAGCCTAAGTGCCTGTTTATGCTGTGGACTCACCCACAGTCCCCGTTTGCACATAATAACACACGGGAACTGTTGTGTTGATTCTGACTCAGAGACCCCTATCATAGGGCAGAGATTTCCTACCCCACAGGGCTTCCAAGAGTGTAATCCTATATAAGCCATGTTCCACATCCTTCTCCAGCAGGTGTGACTGATGGGTTTGAATGGCAGCTGAGTGCTTTACAACTGTGCCACCAGGGCTCTTCCTGGTGGGCATTTATTGTGGTTATATATGTGTGTGGCTCGTCCCTTTTGAACATAGGACAACCAAGATCACTGAGGGTATGTATGCTTTCTGTGTTCTGAGGCTGACTGTTTTTCCTCTCACCTCTCAATTCCTCCCTCACACGTCTCAGCCTTCTCACACTACCCAGATCCTGTCCTGCCTGTGTTCTGTTCTTTGCTGGACACTAAGTGGGGACTCCTCCCCTGACTGCTCCCTGGACTGAATGTGAAAGTTCACCTGTGTTCATATGTGAGGGATGACTTCCTCGCCCCCATGCTCTTCGAGATATGATGTAAACCTCTTTCTAAAGCTCTGTCTCAGAGACTCCCTGGTGCCTTACCTCCACAGTGAACTTCTCTTGTTAGCAGGTAGGCAGATGGCCGCATCATCCTAGGTGTCCAGCCAGCATCCTGCAGTTTTGTCGCACTCTGTGTTTCCCCAGTGTTGCTCTTGCGTTTGCTTGAGCCACTTGACGGAAGCAGCTCCTGGTCTGCAGCTCCTGGTCTGGTTGTCTACTGTGTTTGGCCTTTGGGAATTTCCTTTTAGGCTTACATGCCAATTTCACTTTGGCTCTTTTCTCTTTGAGCATTGAGGTGTAACAGATGAGGTAAGGATAACTCTTTGGAGTGGCTTAGCTGGGACCGGCTGTCTTTCACAGGTGTTGGAATGGGTCTTTTGGAATGGGTATTAATGCCGAGGGAGGACGTGTAAGGAGTCCTGGTGGTGTCATGGTTACATGTTGGATTGCTAACTGAAAGGCCAGCAGTTGGAAACCACCAGCTTCTTTGAGGGAGAAAGACAGGGCTTTCTGCTCCCATGAAGAATTACAGTCTCGGAGAGCCAGCTCAGCTCCGTTCTAAAGCAGCACTGTGAGTGGACGTCGACCTGATGGCTGTGAGTTTGTTTTTTTGAGGGATGTTTGAATACTTAGAAAAGGAAGATGAGCTTTCCTCCTCCAGCAGGTACCGTATATATTTGTGTATAAGCCGAGTTTCCAGCCCATTTTTAATGCAGTTTTTGTGGTAAAATTAGGTGCCTCGGCTGATATTTGGGGCAGCTTATCCTCTAGTTTATGTAGTATTTCCTCATCTGTACCCCTGGGTGCTGTGACTGGAGGTTACAGCCTGCACATTGGAAGAAAGCCCCAGTGATCTCTGAAAAATCAGCCTTTGCAAACCCCGTGTAACATGTTTTTACTGTGACACAGAAGGGGTCACCTAAGACTGGGGATCTCTGCAGACCTAACTGATCTCTCAGATGGGAGAGGGGTGAAAGCCCAGTGGGCAGCTGAACTGCAGAGTTGAAGAGGAATGAAAGGCCTAACCAGAGCCATGGACAGACCATCAAAGAAAACAGCCTCCTCCCTGCTAGCCCCGTGCCCCCATCTCCACCTGTACCCCAAGTGTTTGCTTTCATATTGTGCCGTAGACTTTTGGCCAAACCTTGGTGCACAGTGTTGAGATTGACGCGCATATTACTGTCACTTGTTTAATAGTGAAGTGTTTGGATATTTTTATCTCTAAACATTTTTAAGTTAAAATACTTGCATATTAAGGGATTTCAAAAAATATTCATGGAGGGGCTTTTCTATCATGCCCTATTATAGGGTTGCTATGAGCTGGCAATGACTCGATGGCAGTGCATAGGTTATACTATGTGCCTCTTTGTGTCTTTAAAATAGGTTTTGATCAAGAACTAGCTTTTGTGTGTGTTTTTAGATAAATGTTCCATTCTGTGACATTTCTGACATTTTTATGTAAATCATTGAATGTAATAAAAATTTCAAAACAAAAAAATGGAAAGATTCCATCGTCATTTCCATATTGGAAGCACCTCCCAATCTCCCCACCCCACCCCTATTCCTGTATGCTGTGGTGGCTTAAGCCTTTGGTATTTGGAATTTAGAATAGGATACTTTCTGGTAGATCTGCAAATAAGTTGAAGGTGGGGAAAATGACCGTTTGCATCCTTGAAAAAGGCGCAGTGTTGGTCTTTTTGCAGGAGTAAGTTTGTGTCCATCTTTGACTGTCCCTTAGAATTCCTCAAGTTCTGGCTAATGGTGGCACTTGAAGGTTCCCTGGATGGGGTAAAGGTTGGATTTCTAACCACAAGGTTGGTGATTCAAACCCAGCAGAGTGATCCAAGAGACAGATGTGGCTGTCTGCTTCCATACAGATTTACAAAGCCCCAGCAGCCCTCAGGAGGATCGCGGTGAGTTGGAAATGACGGGGGCAGTATGGAGGTGGCAGCTGAACCTCCCTACTCCTCATGGATGAGAAATGGGCTGGTAGGAAGGAGAATAGGAGAGCAGAGAAGTTCAGGAACAATGCCCTACTTCGTATAGTGTGATATTTTTGTAAGTCATTCTTTTCATCTGTTTAATGTCGTTCACTGGCCGAACTATTTGTTTACCTGAACACTGTAGCCCAAAGTAGCCTATGGTGCATTCCTAGGCTGGCATATGTTGGGTCACATGGAGTTGGGGTTTCCTGTTTTATTTGTTTGTGTTTTTTCTTTGAGGGTGTGTGTGTGTGTAGTTATTATTCAGTATTATTTAATGCCAAATATTGGACTGCTCCTACATCCCATGACTATAGTTTCAGAGGAAACCATCAATCTAGGTTGTGTGCTAGGGTTTGCAGAGGGTTATTAATACACCTCACATTTAAAACTTTACTTCCTTACCTCATGATAAAGATTTGGATTGGATGTTCACGGGACACATTTTTTAGAAAGGAAAATTACCAAGGGTTCTGAGGGGGAAAAAATCAATAGAGTTAAAAAGATACTCTTCAACCTTCAAGATTTGTACATTCAGTTGAATGGCAGAGCCTGCTAATTGTGCGTTATAAAACCTTTAGTTTTAAATTACTATGGATATTTTTTCTTAAAACGGTGGGGATTTAGCTAAGGACAAGGGGTGGGGGAATAGTTTTCTCCTGGTCTCTGGGTGAAATTAAGGAAGTTTTCAGCTCTGTTCAGGGGAATCTTGAAGAGGAACCACCATTATGAGTTGGGTTGTTTAGATGTTTATTTCTAGAGACATTGTAATTGGAAGAATGGTAAGTTAATTACCTCACAATTTTAACCCAGTGGTAATTGCTCTGATATTGCCAGGTGGACTTGAGAGGCTGTCGTTGCAAACTTTTTGAAAATGGACACCGAGAACAAAATAGCAGCTTCCAGCTTGTGGGAAACTGCATGTGATGGGCATCTGAGGCTGAAGCCTGCCCATAGTGTTAATTCTGTCAGACCAAAAATCAGATCCACTGTGGGTGAATTCTAACATATCCAGACCCTATAGAATCCCCCCCCCCCCATAGGGTTGTCAAGGCAGCAATTAAGAGAACAGACTGGACATCTTCCCGGGTGGGTTTGAACCTTTTTACCCGTTAGCAGCTGAGGGAGTGCTTGAACCACTGTGCCACCAGAGGTCCCTTCACACTTCCCCTTCTCACCCACCCCCTGCTGTGAACCCCTGGCAGTCTTCATGAGGACTTGCCCTCTGCGAAGGCTGTCGTCCAGCCAGCTTGTCTCGCTCTCTGCTGCCCATGCAGCTTGTTTCTGAAGGAGCTTTTCACAACTGGAAGGTCAAAACACCAGATCACTGTTTTCCTCTGTCCATCGTTACTCTCTTCTACTTCTCAAATGTAATTTGTGGTAGATCAGGAAGCTGTGTTTAGGGAGTTTGATCTTAAAATTTGTTTATCTTAAATCAGGGCTTCTTGCATAATTCAAGGTGATTTTTATTTTTGCATGCATGCTGCCACAACTACCCCCCAGATCCTAGGAATAAAGCATTTCGTGTGGCACCGCGCACCCCTCCTATCAAAATGTTCAATTCAGTTTGAATTCAACATTCTCTCCAACCCTTAGAAGGAGCAGAATCTACTGAATTCTTTGGACAAATGGTTTTCTGACCAACCACAATTTGTGTAACATGCCTACATGAATCTCATCTTTTTTGAATGATCGAAGTACATGGACCAGTCATGTTTGTAAATATAGTAACATTGGTTTGTTGACTTTCCCCCCTTGATTTGTTGAAATATTTCCTTAAAAGATTATGTCTGAAATGAAATCTCCCGAGTTAAGGTTAAGATGATGTATCAAAAACAGTAGGGTGAATTCACCTCATCCCACTCACCCTCCCATGAATAGTGGTTCTGTTCTGGATCTGGAATGAACTTTCCAAGCATTTTGCGCTGAGTATTCTCCAAACAAATGAACCCAACCCAGAGTGTGTGTGTGTGTGTGGTGTGTGTGTGTGTGGTGTGTGTGTGTGTGTGTCTGTGTGTGTGTGTATTCTCCAAACAAATGAACCCAACCCAGAGTGTGTGTGTGTGTGTGTGTGTGTATACACACATATACTGGCCCTGTGAGCTTATCTGTACCGTGGTAGGGATGATCTGTATTCTTTGACGTGCTTTACTTTTAGGTTATGACACCTTACTACCTGGTCTTCCCTGGGACGCAGCCCCTGAAGGATCCAGGAGATGAGTAGATGGAACTGAGATTAGAACTGGAGCCAGCGTTTGTCAGTTATAGGGCACCTGCTGTCTCAGCTCTGTGGGATTGTGGACTCATCATCCCAGCCATAATCTGGTTTTTGTTTAATGTGAAATTTCTAAATGGCCAGTTTTCAATATTGACCACTACTAATTAAATATATTGTCCAGACCAAGTAACACATGGCTGTAGATTAAATGCACCCCTGGCTTCTGCTTATGACCTCTCTGCCGCAGGGCCCTGCGGAGAGTTGCAGGCTTGCTCATTTCTACCTGCTGGGTGGCTTTTCCTCTTAGAGGCGCAGATGTGATCATTATGAGTTTACTGCTGGCTATTTTTTGGGCATCTTTTAGTTTTCCCCCTTTCAGATGTGAAAAAGCCTATCCTTCAGTTTTATTTCCGGCTTTACCCACAGTGGCCAGCCTGCTCTTCCATTTGCTTGAATGCACAGTATTAGAATTCTGAAGACTTGGCCTGTGGTCCTCCGCCCCTACCCCTACCCTTACCCTGTCCTCCTTCCTGTTGACCAGTCTCTGTTGAGCCTTGCTCACCAGGCCATGAGCTGTGCTACAGACAGTGGCCACCTCACTGCTGCTGCTCCTGTTGGCATGTTTGTTAGGTCTGGGTTAATGTGTCGCCGATCTTGACAGATAAATGGGGAAGAGTCACTTGTTTACATTTTATTCCCAACCTTAATCTAGGAGGCCAACTGTCTTGAGTCGCAGTGAGTCAAGATATATGGGTCATTTTAAGTTAGAGCAAAGGGTTACTTTGGTGAAATAACACCGCGTCTCAGCCAGTGATGCATGGTAATTGTTTTTTCTTCATTTGATGGCGGTGAAATTCTCCCTAATGATTGTTCCAATGCAGTGGAAGTTTTCTCCAGGCGGAATTTAATGCTTTTGCTTCAGCCTCCTTTGCTTTTTCTCTCTGCTTCTTGGTGTTCTAGAAATACTGCATGGACTCATCGCTGGACGCAGTGCCAAGGCCATGTTGTAGCCTCTGCAGTTTAGTCCGATTGAAGACGGCTCTCCCAAAGCACTGTGGGCATGGACAGAATGGGTATAGGAAAGTGATGCTTCTAGACTATCAGTTACGGTGATGGTTCTCATCAGAAGTTGGCCTTCAAAGCACTTTCAAAAACTTGTATAGAACAGAATTCACTTGAAGAGATTTCCACACTGAGGTTAAGAGTAAGAAATCTGGACACCTTGCCAGAGGCCCCCATCCCTTCAGAAGAATGACGAGAGAGAGAAAGAGAGAGACAGACAGACAGACAGACACAGACAACACACACAGACGCACCTTTTACTGGAATCTACCTGAGAGTTAAGTGTCAGATAGTGGTGAAATTCTTGAGTTTTCAGGTTCACCTGAAGATAATTGCAGTTTGTTTTTTTAAAGATTGTTTTATTGGTGACTCTTACAGTTCTTATAACAAACCATATATCAGTTGTGTCAAGCATATCTGTACATATGTTTTCATAATTTTCTAAACATTTGCATTCTGTTGGAGTCCTTGGTATCAGCTCCTCTTTACTCCCTCCTCCACTTACCCTCTTACCCTTGATAAATTATAAATTATTTTCATACCTTATACCGACCCCTGTCTCCCTTCCCCTGCAGTTTCTCCCCCCTTTCTCTCCCCAACCCTTCTGGTATCGCTACTCCTATTTCTGTTTCTGAGAGGTTTATCTGACCTGGGTTCTGTGTGTCCTGAGCTCTTCTCTACCTGTGGTTGTGTACATGCTCCAGCCTAGCCCACAGTGAAAGGCAGGATTGGGGTCATGATAGTGAGGGGTGAGGAATCCTCAGGGAACCAGAGGAATAGTGTGTGTTTCATCGGTGCTATCCTGCACCCTGGTTGACTCGTCCCTTCCTTGTGACCCTTCTGTGAAGGGATGTTCCATTGTCTACAGATGCATTTTGGGTCTGCTAGAATTGCAGTCTTAACTGCTCCTGACTGATGTATTGCCTGGTGCCTAGTAGGTACTTTTTAAAAGTCTTGTCACTGGTATAAGGCTGTGTATATGCAGCCATGTAATTTACATGCTAAATCTATTGTATGTAAGGGAGCTTCATATAAACTCTAGGACAGTTGCTTTCCATGTACAGTAAAGTTGTAAAAAGAAATGGTGCAGCAGTCCCAACTTGGAAAAACTTAAAACCGTGCTGCTTCGCAATCCCAGATTTTCACAGTGAAATAGAAATCCATTTTGATGTGAAACACAAATATGATCTCCTATTATTCTCTGGTGTTTAAGCTGCGGAAAGCGAAATGCTTCATTTCTGCTCAAATCCCTGTCTAGTCTCAGGACAGTGACTGTGCCCTCTTACCTTTCGTGGCTAGCACAGAACTTAGCACAGGTCACCCAGTGATGGCACTGCGTGCTGAACCGCTTCCTTGCATGCCTTTGACTTGCTTTACAGGGATTTTCTTCCTCTGGGCTCAGGTGTGTTCTGAAGAGGCTCCATGAGGGGCTGGAATAGGAGTGTGGCTGTGTGCCCTTGTTTTTCCAGCCTCCAGCAACAGGACCAGGCACCTCCAGTGAGTCAGAGATGCCTGTTTTTGGTGTTATTCTACATAGGAGTCAGTAGTCTTGTTTTTTCGTGTGGGTGAAGGGCTTTGATCCTTTTAGATTGGGTTGCGGTGACACTAGCTACACCTGCTTACTCTTTATCCTTTCTGTCCCGACCTTTTTAACAGTGGCTTGCAGATAAGAATTAAGCATACCTTCTCCCCACCCCACCCATGCACATGTATGTGTGGTGGGTAGACTTCAAACTTTTTGAATCCCCTCAAAATATGTGTGTATGTTTGTGTGTATATATCGCACACACAAACTGACATAGAAAGTTTCCCCGTAGAAGACTTGGTAAGGATTCCAAAGTCACATGGATAAATTGATTGGGACACTTTCCTCACTTACTGTCTTGAGTAGAACTTGCTGACCTTTATGCTCTTTATTTTTATGGACCTCTGCTCATATGTAAATAGCTGTCTTGGTGTAGGGGGTTAAGCGCTGAAATGTTAACTGCTAGGTCAGCAGTTCAAACCCACCACCCGCTCCAAGGGATAAAGGTGAGGTGTTTTATCTCACCCTAAAGGGCTTATATGAGTTGGAACAACTCAATGGAAGTGGAATTTTGAGTTCATATTTATTGCCAAGAGGACAAAGGTGAGTGGACTGAGAAGAGCAGGGAAAGGTCGTATGTGTGTGTGTGTAGGAGGGGCTGAGCAATAGTGGTGGGCATGCTAGCGAGAGGTAGCTGGGAGGACAGTTAGGTACTGTCACTTGGATGGAGCTGTTGCCTTGTGGGCAAGAGGGAGTCAGCCTTGCTCACAAGGTCTCAAGGAGAACATTTTTTAGACAGATTGCTGTAGCCATGCAGTGGAGTGCGAATCAGAAGAATTTCTACAAATATAGAAGATAAGTTGGGAGGCATTGGGTGGGGATTACTAAATACTAGCTACTGATCCCTGGTGGTGCAGTGGCGTAAGAGCTTGGGTGCTAACTGAAAGGTCTGCGGCTCAAACCCACCAGCACCTCAGCTCCATGGACATAAAGAACTGGCAATCATCTTCTGTAATGAGTTAAAGCCTAGGAAACCCTCTGGGGGCCGTTCTGCTCTTCCCTGTTGGGTCACTGAGTCAGAATCATTCCATGGTCTAACTAACATTCCAGCACTAACACCAGAGTCTGTTTCTCTCCCCTTTCCTTACCCCCTTCAGTTGTTGGTTTCATTAAATTTCAATATATGAGGCAGCTCTGCTTAGTCTTTCTTGTACTAGAAGATTCCTAAATCCTGTGGAGAGTGCAGTTGGATTTCTTACATATTTTCTTTTGATTAAACATGATCTTAAAACCAGAGTTAGTGCAGACTTAGAAAAATAATGCTGACAAATAGATCATTTGCAGAAACTCTGTAGGTGACTGAGGGACTTCCCATGGATGTGTGGATCCATTCCCAGCTGGGCAACAGCTGATAGGTCTTACAATGCACACTTTTAGCAGTGTCGACTCCCATGTACATCCATGCATGAGACTTCTTCCTGACCTTTCTCCCTGTATTGTAAATATTATATTAGAAGTAGGGGTTGTGTGGGTCATCTTTGACATCTTACTGCATAAGGAATAGGGAAGTGTAGTGATCTCTCATCCTAAATATTAACATTCTGGGAGGCTGGCCATGAAGAGACTTGGAGTCAGGATGGAAGTTATCAGCACCTTTTTGGGTGGTGGGTGGGTATGGGCGAGAGCAGCCTGTGCTTTTCAAAGTAAGGTGAATTAAAATAGAGAAGACTATAATTTTAATGGAAACAGTTCATTGGCACATCCTGTATGTTGAGTCTTGGGTAGTCTGGGGTTAAAAATTCCCACATTTCAAACAAATACAATTACCCTTTAAGTCACTTTGGTGACTGTGTTTTGCTAACTGTAGTTCTGCATGGTATCAGCTTGGGTTGATGGTCCTGATGGGGAAAGTCCACATAATGCACTTTCTGTCCCCATGGTCCCTTCTCATGTGACAGTGCTTCCACACTGCTCTGCCGGTTTGTCGCCCATTTGGACCTGGGGGTGGAAAGACAAGGTCCTCTGGGAACTCTTTAAAGGCCACATCTTCGTTTGTCCAACAGTGATTCCTAATAGTGTATTTGGTATTTGTGGGTGCCCCGGGGGTCAGTTTTTGACCCCTCCTCCCTCTCCGGTGGAGCTCCTGAGGCTGTCTCACTTGTCACAGAAGCAGATCACCAGGCCTTCTGTAGAGCCAACAGGCTTGAACTGCTCGGTGTGTAACCTCTGTGCTACCAGGACTCCTTGCTTCATGCTTTAGTTTGTAAAGTACATTGGCACTTAGACATAAATCCCAAACAACAACAACAACAAGCGGCCAAATCCCCTGTCATCAAGTGGACTCCAACTCACAACCACCCAATGTAGTTCTCAAGACTGTGAATCTTTCTTTACAGGAGCAGGCAGCCTCATCTTTCCTCTCTTAGAGAGGCTGGTGGGCTCAAACCATTATCCTTAGGGTTAGCTGCCTTCGTAAGAAGTTACCGTCTTGGAAACCTATAGGAGCAGTTCTATTCTGTCTTACAGGGTCACTATGTGTCTTTACTTCAGTGGTATTAACAGTGTTACGTGGGCCGCCTGGCCGAGGAGAAAAGTGGGGGCACTTTTGTGCTTCAGATGGTCAGTAGTCATTGACAGGTAACCTAATGCCTTGACTTCTTAGAGACAAGGTAGAGGGAGGCTAGAGAGGGACTGGATTTAATGTGTCCTCTACAAATGTAATGCAGTGATGGGTGGGTTCTGAGGGCCCCTTCTCATATGTGCTTTGCAGTGTTGACTCACATGTATTCTTGGGCAGCAGATGAATCAGCAATTACCACCTCCCTCATCACCCTCTTCCCATTGGACTGTAGCTAAAGACAACATTTGAATTGAATGCAAATTCTTATCCTTATTTTTTCACCCTTGAAATGTAATTAAATAACTTGTTGCTTAATCAATGAAAGAAGTTTCAGACTGACCTAGCAGCCTTTGCAGCTGGGATGTACCTTCAAATAAAACTGTCTTATCAGTGGGAGAGGTAGAGGTTAATCAAAGGAAAGAAAATATTTTCTTTAATGTGAATCATGTTTTCTAATAGACCCCAGTTTCCCAAATGAAATAAATGATTCATAGTAATTTTCTTAATTCAAAGCTGTTATATCTCAGGCATCTCAGGTTTACTCATCGTCCACAACAAAAATAAACTTGGATTTCCCAGGTCAGTGTGGTTAGATGAAGTGATACACCAGACAGGGAGGCAGTGGATCTTCTGTCTTCACCTGAATGGTAGAGTAGCTAGCCTCTCAGGAGCCTTCCTTGTCTGCTCTTGATGACTGAACAAGGGGAGGGTCCTTGCATTGCTTTCCAGAGGGTATTAATGCATTACAAGGTTCATACATCCCAGTGGTATAGTTTGTTGAGTTGATTGAGACTCATGCTCAACTTTTGAGTACCCCAAGTCATAGCAAGCCTATAGGACAAAGGAGAACTGCCTCATAGGATTTCTCAGGTTTTAGGTTTTTATGGAAGTAGACTGCCAGCCTAGGAGTGACTGTTGTGTTCAAGCCACCAACATTTTGGTTAGCAGCCAGACACCTAACCACTGTGAAATGAATGGCTCCTTCTCTGAGCTGTAATGCCCCCTAGGAAGGAGTAGAAAGCTCCATCAGGTTTCCTGGACTCTAGTCTTTACAGGGGCAGGCTGCCAGGTCTTCTCTCCAGCAGAACATCTCATGGGCACCATGGGCACACCTGTGCCCTAGTGTATAGTCTGTCAGTATTGAAGCTCTACTGAACTATTTGTAGCCTCCCAACCTCATTAAAGGAGCCCTGGTGGTGTATAGGTTATACGTTGAGCTGCTAACCGTAAGGTCTGCGGTTTGAAACCACCAGCTGCTCTGAGGGAGGAAGATGGAGAAAGACTACTCTCATAAAGAGTCACAGCCTCAGAAACTCACAGGGGCAGTTCTACTCTGTCCTGTAGGTTGCTATGAGTCAGCATAGACTCAGTGGCAGTGAGGTTTGGTTTGGTTTTAACCCCATTAAGGAAATAGTGGATTTTGTTTGTCTCGTTTTTTGGAATCGTAGTGTAGCAAAGAATGAGGAGTTCATTGGCTAATGGAAAGAACAGTCGGCAGTTGAACCCCCCCACCCCCACCCCCACCCCGGCTCTGGAGGTGAAAGACCTAGAGGTTCGTTTCTGCACCTGCGTCACTACAATCAATTAAAGTACCACCCACAACGATCGTGGATGCTGTGTTTTGATATAAGCTCCTTCATGTGAGAGCGCCTGTGAAAACCTCCATAAATACAAATGGTGTACAGCTAAGAAGCAATTACCATTAATATGTATATGAGGAAAAATTTTGAGCACTCTCAGACCCCCCAAGTAGATTATTAAACCATACCAAATAGCATATAAAAGCTAATGTTTGGTGAAAACGAATTGTATTAATACATAGCCTTAATAAAGGAGACGTTATGGACATTGTCATTCTTGGGGCAGAAGGAGCTGGACTACACTGCTGCTCGAGGTGCACCGTGCCTCTCCCAACGAACCCCTTCAGGCCTTGTTCCTAAAGACGACGTCAGGCTTTCCTTGGTTGCCAGAACCGGGCACTCATGTAACCCTTTCATAAACGTGAACACAGAAGGCTTGCATCTGAAAGGAGGTGGGAGCACCTTAGAACATTTTGGTTTTCTATTTTTCTACCTGGAATACTGCTAACTGACCCAAACGAACTTGCTGCCATCGAGTTGATTGTGTTTCACAGCGACTTTAAGATGGAGTAGAACTGCCCCTGTGGGATTCCAAGCTGTAAATCTCAGGGGTGGGGTGGGTGAGTGGGCCTTGAAAAAAATGAGTACAAGTTCTAAAATTGACTGTAATGATTATATAACTGTTTCTTATTTTATCGAACTATTGAATTGTTTGCGTGGATTAATGTGCCAATGAAATGACACTTAACAAATCTTCACTGTGGCAGAAACCCTCATTTTTCTCCCTCAGAGGAGCTGTTGGGTTCCAACGGCTAACTTTACAGCCCCAGTATG
Organism: Tenrec ecaudatus; assembly: GCF_050624435.1. NCBI lineage: Eukaryota > Metazoa > Chordata > Mammalia > Afrosoricida > Tenrecidae > Tenrec > Tenrec ecaudatus. The sequence goes on along the minus strand of NC_134539.1, from coordinate 23,100,202 downwards.
TCGTCCACTAAGTAAAATGCGAATGGTAGCCAGATTCAGTTTTGTGCGCCTCCTTACCATTTATGAATTAGAAACCATGTTTGTGACCCTAAACTTTCCCAGTCGTTTAAAATGTATTTGTGAGATTCCCATTCAACATGTAAGCACTCTTCGTCCCCCTTTCAAGCTCGACTATGACAGAATATTAGTTCCTGTGTCCTGTACATGAGTTAAGTTTTTAACCTGTGTGATGAAAACACAAAACTCCTGGGATTAATTTGAAGATTGCCAATCAGCCTTTTACAAATTGCACTACCCCGATGGCAGTTCCTGTTCCCTGTGACTTTCGCAGAAGAATGCGAAATTAATCCAATTTCCATGTTGATTGCAATGTGAACTGTATTAATCACAATTCAGATTTATCTGCCTCTACCAAACAAAAACTGCAACCAAATTGTGGGAGTAGTTAATTGTTGTTTTGCTCGTATCCCTCTTTAAGTTCTGTAGCCCAATAAAGGCATGGAAATTAATTGGGCCCATTGAGGTTGGAATGAAAGAATGAGGTTGGAGTGACTCATTCATTGCCAGAAGGTAAAGACTTAACCGATTCCAGCCTGTAACCAGGTTGAGTTAACCCATGGCTTAGCCTGTACTGTGGTGGAAGTGTGTAAACGGTCCTGGTGAAAAAAAGTTTCATTTCGTAAAGTGCAGTTTATTCTTATTATCCCTAGCGTTAAGTCTCAAAGGAGGAACAGGACTTGAGAATGGTGAAAGACTTTGAGATATTTTCTTATTTGAATTTTGAAAGCCTTGAAAACTTATTTTGAATTCTGAAGACTCAAAAAGTACAAATCAATTTCTGACCAACTGTTTTCTGTTCAGTCGTTGGATTTTATTAATTACCCTGGTCTTTGTTGTACATGGCTATTGACTACTGAGTCAGTTGCCAAGTTCTCCTCTAAATTAGAAACTGTACATAAAGGGAAATACCCTGAATTTAATATTTATAAACTGATCTTCAAAAGCTGGATTTCTTTAAGGAGTTCTTATTTTTAAAAAGATCTGGCTCTACACAATTTCTTCTGCCTATTTATCTTGTATATTTTTGTGTGCTGGAACATAATGTATACTTTGGTGATCTGTTTGACCGTGGGCAGTCGATAATGGATTTAAACACTTTGCCTGCTATAACATACTTCCTCCTCGGTGGGTCCAGTCTGACTTCTCACCACCTCACCATGTTCCATCTGCGTTACTGGAGTTGCTTCCTGCTCACCTTCCTGCTTTCCAAGTTGTATCAGTGGTCTAGCCTTTGGCCTAGCCGATTTGTAAGGTAGAATTGGGATCATGATTGGTAGGGAGTGGGTGGGGAGGAAGCATTTAGGAACTAGAGGAAAGTTGTATGTTTCATCGTTGATACACTGATGCTGACCGTCTCGTCTCCTCCCCGTGACCCTTCTGTAAAGGGACGTCCAGTTACCTACAGATGAGCTTTGGGTCCCCATTCTGCACTCCCTCTCATTCACAGCGGTATGATTTTTTGTTCTTTGATGCCTTAGACTTGATCCTATCGACACCTTGTGATCACAGGTGCATAAGCAAATGTGGTGAAGAAAGCTGATGGTGCCCAGCTTCAAAAGATATAGCCCCTGGGGTCTTAAAAGTTTGAAGATAAGTGGCCATCTAGCTGAGAAGCAACAAAGCCCACATGGAAGATTGCTTTGCTGCTTTTAGTGGTCCAGTCTCTTGGACACCTCCCTTCTGTGTTCGTCTAACTTCTTGGTGTTAGGCCAGGAAAGCACCTCTTCTGTGTATCCCCACAGCAACTGCATTCATTTCTGATGGCTGCTGTAATAAATTACCACAAACTTCTTGACTTAGAAACCAAACAACCAAACCAACCACTAATAAGTTTATTCATTGCCACACACATGCACTGTCTTAAAATTCTGGTGGCCAGAAGCCTGACCTGGATCTCACTGTTCTAAAGTGAAGTGTTGGGAAGACTGCCTTTCTGGAGAAACTATTCCCAAGGTTTCATTAGCTTCTAGAAGATAGAAGTGTGCTGGTGGCCACCTTTCAGCTTCAGAGCCTGCCATGGTCAGTTTCGAGACTTCGTAAGGATAAAAGTACATCACAATGATATCCTCCCCCACTCCTTTTCCTCCTCCTCCTACCTGTAAGGAGCTTTGTGATTGAATTAGGCATGTCTGGATAACTCAGGATAATCATTCCATCTAGATTCACCTGCCACTTAAATTCCCTTTATAATGTATTTTACATTACCCACTGGGTATAAGGGGTGGACATCTTATGGGGTTACATTATTACTTAGCTCAGCATTTGAGTCTCAAGTCTCATTCAAATTTTGGCTCGTTTGCCTTCTCAATAAAACCTATCACTTCATATTGGGGACACCCCCCAACCCCCAGGTTGACGGTCTCAACACAATGCACATTTACTTCTGGCTAATGCCAGAAGTGGCCGTCTTATGCACGTGCTGTGCTGCACACTCCTCCCCATGCAGTTATCCTGTAACCCCCGGATACTGCTGGCTCGCTCTATCCTGAGCACCTAGAACCAGAGCTACCTCATGAGAGTAGCGTATGTGAATGCTTTTTGAATGAGTCCATACAAGAACAGGTTGTAAAGCTCAGCCACGTCTTTCTCATCAGACCTTTACTTTCTCATTGCCCACCATGGAAAGAAGAGAAGGACGTGGGATCCTAAACTCTAACCTGAAAGCTTTTCATTTGGCTAGTTCTGGAACTGAATCATCAGAAACACGGCAGTTAGAGACCAAAATTTGTCTGTAGGAGCCTCTGAAAGGCCAAGAGACAAAGAACAGCTAGGTGCTTGCTGTCAGAACACATTCTCCTGGTGACTTCCGCATTGCGGGTTCCATGATCGCTCTCAGACCCTGGGTAGTCCAAGGCCCCAAACCCGAGCTTGAGGCTTTGGGATTGCCAGAGCCAACGAGGCAGCTAAAATCGTATCAATTTGAGTTGGAAAGTTGATAAGATTTTAGGACTGGTGAAAAACCACGAAGTTTAAAGCCTTTATTGTGAACCTCAAAACAAAGAGGAGCATAAAGAAAACAAACTGGTAGCGTGGTCCTGGAGTGGACATGCCACCCAGAGGTGTTACCACCGCTTAATCTAGTAAAGCTTTAGTATCCTGGAAATTCCGCTTTAGTGATTGGAATGGGAAAACTAAAGCATGATGATTCGGCAGGAATGGTGCCTGTTAGACATGACCCCAATTGTCTGCTTACCCAGCTCTCATCTATAAACTCTTATGACTTCACTGATTATTTATAATGCTTTAAGGCCGTTGCTTCTAGTTCCCCAAAGGAAATGCTTTTTGGTCAAGGTTGTGATCTCTTTCTGTTAGGTTCAGTTCTTTAAATTCAGAGAGAAGTGATTTCTGTTCACCTCGTAGCCTGCCCTTTTAGAGAGGTTTGTGATCAGAGGGAAGTTGTTGCACTGAACGGATGCCGCCCGGTGCTGTATGGCAAACTCCTCAACGGGCAAATAAGGGTCAAGCCCAAGGTCAGTTTATCCAAGCTGAACCTGCCCAGCATGAGGAGACACATATTTCTCTTTGCCCCTGCTCATGACTCCTTTAAGTTAGAGTCCTCTGTTAGTTTAAACTTTTTCTTTCCAGTTAGTATCAAGTTAAAATTCTGTGAGATTTATAACTTAATCCGGATGTCTTTAAAAAAAAAACAAAAAAACCTCTGTATTAAAATCTGTTCCATTTCCTCACTTCTTCGTTTTCGTTTTTGTGCCTGCCATTTTCCTGATGTCAGAACCAGATTCCAGATGCCACATCTCCCTCACCTTGCTGGCTCTCAGACCTGCCGCATAAGGTGGACCGTGCTTTTCCATTTGTCTTGGCATCCAGTTTTTGTAGTTGGTGTGCTGGGCTCCTAAAATAAAAGTGCACAACTGATCACTTAAAAAGATAAATTATTTCCTTGCTTAAGATGTATTACAAGAATTTGGGTTTCTCTGGGTGGAGGTGGCTGATGGAATATGTAAAAAATTGTAAATATGCATTTATGACTTTCTCTGGTTTAGAATACTTGAGGCGGGATGGAAAGCAGGCAATTAAGTTTGTACTTAATTAGGGGCAGGGGATTATCCTTTTATGTATTTGTTTTTGAGTGCTTAGTCTGTAAAGCAACCTTGTAGGACAGGGTAGAATGGCCCCTGTGAGTTTCTAAGACTGCTTTATGGGAGTAGAAAGCCTTGTCTTTTTCCCATTTGAGCAGCCGGTAGCTTTGAACCATCAGTATCGCGCATAGAAGCCTAACGTAAAACCACTGTGCCGTTAGGGTTCCTGTGAATGGGAATCCACTCAGTGTCGGTGCCTGTGAAGGCCACTGAAGTGGATGGGGTTGTGGGTGAGGATAGGCTAGTGGGTATAGAAGAGTCAATGGCTGAGGGATAAGGATAGAAGTTCATATATTTAGAAATAGGCGGATAAAAATAGTTGTAGAAATTTTCCAGTGTTATATAACATTTAAATATAACATGGAATGTTTTATAAATTTGTAGAGTTGCTTGTGTTTAATTTGAAAGCACGATGCTGGGTTTAGGAGAGTCAGTGTGGGAATCTCTGAGAGAGGGCCCATAGGACAGATGTCCATGAAGCTGTCATGTGGAGGTTGGCTCAGGTGAGAAACGAAGACCCAGGTGCAGATAATAACCATGGCAAGGAGGCCCTTGCGTTGGCCCTCTCCGCAGTCTTGCTGTCCTCCATTTTGAAGCCACTCCGACCCGCTCCTCCTCACTTCACAGACCTATTGCTAACTCAGGATCACAGCGAAGAATTTCATAATACACTTGATATTTTCACTAACAATGTGTCTTATTTGGTAATTGTCTACAAGAGGCTTGAAAACAGGAAATCGGCTAATCACCTTAATTTGCAAAAGGTTTACATGAAATTTGGAAAATTGGGACTCTGGGCCATCGTTACTGGTGGACCAGCTTGAATTCTCATATTCTTAACTATTCCCATGTAGGGAAAATCTAGGTAGCACTGTTTTCCTAAACTCTTCCAAAAGAAACTTCAGCTACTAAAGTATATGGGGAGAAAACAAACACCACCAGCCAGTTTCCATTGCATTGGTCTGCTCGTGGTGACTCCACGTTGTATCAGACAGAGGCTAGAACTGCTCCTTGGGGTTGTCAGTAGCCGGGAGTTTAGAAGCAGCATGTCACGCCACGCCTTTCTCCTGAGGGGCCCTGGGTAAACCAGAACCTCCAGCCACGCTTAGCAGCAAGTGTGGTAAACCCTTTAGAGGCACTTAAGGTACATGGAGGGCTTGGTAAACAAAAGTACTCACTTCCTTGATGATCTTTCTTGGCTAGTAAACTATGTACATGAAAACCGAGGCCACTTCTTTCCCCAACAGCTTCATGTTTCTGCCATACTTAGCACCTCGCTTTTATCTCTTGTTGCTCAGGGAAGGTGTAGAATCTTCTAGATTGAGCTATGTCAAAGTGCCTTTTTATACATCACTGCGGGGGGCGGAGCACTAACGAGGAGAAGCAGTATCAACTGGCACACTTGACAGCAAAATTATGTCGAAGCATTATTTTTATAAACCTTAAAATTAATGGCTCTATGTTGCTGGAATAAGGCCTTTTTCCCCTCCTGAAACATTTCAGAGCCAATTGAGTCTATAAATAGTGCTCAGCCTGCTTGTCTGAGGTAGATTGAGTAGAGCAGAATTGCCTGTCCTTAAGTGAAGGGGAAGTAGCTTTACATTTTTAGTAACTGAATTGTTGGCCAGCAATAAAGGTAAGGGTCATGTGAAAAACTTATTTATAACTTCTTTTTAAAGGTATGTGTGTGCCTCAAGCAGAGAGACTGTCTGGGATGCTCGAAATGGAAAAGGGCAATAGAACCTTTTTCCAGGCCCAGCCTTCCCAGCTAGCTGGTGCAGTGGCGTGATTTTTCTGCATCCCCCGGGCTGTCAGAAAGAGGGGTGTCAATGGATGCGCCCTTCCTTCAATGAAACAGAATCTATGGCTTTCTGTTAGCGAGGGATGTTTAGCTGTCAACTCCTGAGAGCGTCCTGGGCATAACTGGGTGAAGTTGGGTCATCCTGCTGGGTGTGTTCCTCTCCATTCTCAAGTAGTGCAACCCCACCGAACAGGCTTTTTGTCATAATATTTCTTTTTCACAGATTTTCTTATACTCAAACTATAAATATTACTAAAAACAAAACAAAAATACATCATCTCAGACTGTGTTGTCTGGTCACAGTGGGAGAAGGGAAAACGAGGAAAACATGGTCACGACATCCCAGAAAAGTTATGTGTTGGGTCCCTTTGGTAGATGGCTGGAAATGGAACCCACTGTTAGACATGGTTAGCTTACCTCTCACCCCAATAGTTAAATGACTCACAGCCAGTCTCTGAAGGTGAGATTTTTGTTATGTAAGTAAGACACATTCTGCCCCCACCCCCGTTACTACTCATTTTCCATTTTCAGACACTAAGTTTTATTACTTTTGCATCAGCTGTGTAAAGCAGTTGCATGTATGGCTAAGAAAGTAAACTTTGGCTTGTGTGCCAATTCTGTGAGTCTGTCTAGTATATTGGGGCAAGTTGTAATAAGTGGGAAATGGCCCATTAACGGCAGTGGAGGTCTCATAGCAGTACTCACTTCAAATCGTGCTGGGTTTACAATTTACATATTAAGAAATGCTCACTTGATTTCGTTCGGGGACAAAGCTGACATCCTATACCAGCATTGCTCCAAAAAATCCTATTTATTGGTCCAATTATTTCAATTGAAAGATGCTGGGTTACTGCCTCTTAAGTCTATGAACAATTCTCAGTGAAACTGTTAGGAATCAGTTTGACTCTAGTGGCAGTATAACCTCACTGGGTTTAGACTCACTTTTAATTTTCAGTCCCAGGATTAAGGATCATTTGTAGTATAATGTAACAGTGTGGACAAATATAGCTCCTCTGAATGCTCTTTCGATATTTGGGGAGAAGAGTGTTTCCATGTGAAGCAGTCACTTAGGAATTGCACGACCGCCTCTTCTCACTACGAAATCTCATTCACATTGCTTCCCTTCTCCCACACCCTTAGAACAGGGCAGCATGCACTATTCCACCTTTTCAAAATAATTAATTATTTAAAGACGTGGTTGAAGGCAGTTCCTCAGGATAGATGCCAAGCCAACTAGTTCATATTGTTTTAAAAATCAGGCTCTTGATTAAAAGTGCTTACATTTGTGCGAGAAAACTACATGTTAAAATGAATTTGGAAAGATTAGATTGGAATTGCCTCAAATTCTATTAAGCCACACTGCATGGACGTGCTGGGAATATCAATACAATCACTGTAAATTTTGTACGAACTTGATTTGTTGCATTATCTTGCTCATCTAACATACGGTACTTTTTGTGTCCATATTGCAGACGGCAACTCCAAACTAACATGGCAGTCAGACTGTGTGATGTGGCTTCTCTGCTTAGAAGTGGTTCGTGGGCAGCAGAGCCTTGGACCGGGGTCTGTGGGATTTTTCTTAAATTCTGTAGGCTACTTTTTAGCATGTTGCAGGAGTGCTGAGGCCATACCAAACACTTGAACCTTTCATTTGGCATACTAATTATTCTTATGTTTAACCTATTTGCGGTATGGCTGTCATTAGGACGTAAAGCACATTGGAATTTTAAGTATAGCGATATATGTAGCACCAGAACCATGCTTTTGCATGCACCTTTTTCTATTCTAAATAAGGGCTTAGTGCAGATTCAAAGAGTGACAAGCTTTTTTTAAAAAAACAAAGTTTTGGTATGGTCTGAATACTAAGTTGCCATAATAATTCTTGACATTCTGTTTACTATGTATTTTTTTGGTTACTAAATTTTGAAGTTATTTACAATTACTAATGCGCTCCCACTATCACTCCCCCCCCCCAAAAAAAAAAAGTTGAAATTGTAAATCTGGCTGAAAATTACTTGCCCAGTAATTGTTGAAAGAGTTTGCGTTCTGTGAACAGTTGTGTTGAGCCTATCAATGGAATATGCATTATTTGTAAAATATAGCACATTAGTATCATTTTATTCTGAGCAGATGGTCCTATAGCTGAGAGATGCTATAATTTTCAGCCCACACAGCCTACTGCAGCTGTTCACTTGAATGTCGGCTTAGGAGCCCATTCTTGCCACCTGAACATAGAAATAAATGTGCAATTAAGTGAAGAGTGTTTGTTGTCCTTACTAAATCCTGCTAATTTCAGTCAATGAACATTTATATTTCCAATGCCATCTCAGTGAGCTTTAATCCAAACCTCACATTTGGGGCTCATAGTTTTTTCACATACCATGACTTTTTTAATAGCGATTAGTTTTAATTGGCCATGACCACTCTCTTCCTGTAACTTCTTGTTTCCATAACTCATGGGCAAAGGTTAACTCTTCAAGAATCTTGTTGTAGCAAGAGAGTGATTCATATCTATTATTCTACACACTGGAGCAGTTCTATTTCACTATGAAATTGGAAACCTCCGATCTCAGTTTCACGCAGTTTTGTTCAGTATAACGAGACCCTTCTCGTGAATGCTTTCAGGGTCCCTGTTGGATGCAGATTTCCAAGAGCCTTTTTCTCATACCCCAAATACTATGTGTGAGAGAAGTGGCTTGCAGAAATAATAACCACTTTCTTTGAAAAAGAAATGAAGCAACAGGGTTACAAATTGTTCGATACTTCATAGTCATATTCTGGATTTTCTTTCCTTTTTTTTGCGTGTTTTTTTTCCTCTTAAATTATGGTAGCGCTGGTAGTCTGGTAATTTAATTAGATTCAGTTGATCCGCTGCTGCCGTTGTTACAAATAACATTATCTAGGGACTAGAGATTTCTTCCTACGCAGAATCCACTAATTTTTCTAAGACCATATACTTAAATAAGTTTTTCTCTATCCTTGATAACTTTGGTTCCCTCTACTTTATTCTTTCCTTTGCCTCAAATTCCTTTTGTATGTTAAAACTTCCCTAAAACTAGGAACCCATTAATTCATAGTTGTCAGTTTTAGGAAGTGATCTTTAGTGGTGTTGAGAGGGAGATTGGATGAACTAGAGCCCCCAAGTCATGGCTATCCAAGTAGCGAGTGGAAGTTTCATTTGGAGAATTTGGGACTGTGAAGCGTGATTCTTCTTTGAAACGTAGGATTGGTTTTTAGGAGACTAAACTCAGTATGATGTGATTTCAGAGCAGCCTGACATCTTGAGGGCTTTTCTCAGCTCTGTTAGTGAACTGGTAGTTGGAGTTTCGTAGACACCTTATTGCTTACATTTTCAATGGGCTTATGTGCTCAGCTGAGAATTCCTGGGCTCTGGTCTGTTTTCCAAAGTTGAAATACTTATTTGCATTGTTGTTTAGTGAACTGGATAAGACGTCTTTTGATTAAATCCGAGGTGAGGGAAAACACCATGTCAGAATATTTGGGGATTTTATTTTGAATCTGACCAGTCGCCACTGACAAAGAGAATAGTTGGTGATCCTTAGATGCCGAGGTTAAGAATGGCCTATGATGAACTAGACGAAGTGTTCATAGCAGAATTCCCTAGAGGGTCCTAAGTATTTTTTTTATTTCCCAACAAATATTTTTATAAGTACAGAGTCAAACTGCCTTGCAGGGTTTCCAAGGCCGTAATCTTGGCCATGGAAGTAAACGGCCACATGTTTCTCCTGCGCAGCCGCTGGCGTGTTCTGACCACTTACCTCTCAGGGAGCAGCCATGCTCTTGAACCATTCTGACATCAGGGCCCTTTACCAACGGTCGAGGTAGAAGACAGTCAATCAAAATGTTTTCAAGATGTAACCAAAACAGTACATGTTGACAATTTATTTCTTTTTGAAATAGACTTGCTTCTTGATTTTAAGTTTATAGATGTCTGTCAGTCTGAGGAAATTGAATCTCAAACTCTCTGAAAATCTTTTTTTCAGTTATGTAAAAATTTTTTTTGGATTTCTTTTGGGTAGCATGTTAAGTACTTCTGCTTTCCAGTATTTTAGAAAATAGGTGAATTTTAACCAGGGCTCAGTTCTGTACCCTTTAGCTTATTAAATTTCCTCAAGTCTGTAGACACTGCAGGTGAGTAAGTAGATGTGAATAGAATCAGAATGTGATTATAGAGACTGCTTAATTTGTGATTTAAATTGTGCTTATGTGCATGTATGGAATCTGTATGTAACACTTTTAACTGTATTCTAAAATTGGACAGCTAATACGAAGTTTTAACAATTAGCGTAGGTGTTATACGTTATCTTGTAGCATTGTTGTAATTTCAGCAGAGCGACCTGTGTTTAGTGACAAGTATTTAAGTTCTTGGATAGAATCTCTAATAGGTTGTGAAATATGAATTCTGACACTACTTATTTTCTCTCTTTAGCAGGTAATTGCTGCCATGGAAACACAACTGTCTAATGGGCCAACTTGCAATAACACAGCCAATGGCCCAACCACCATAAACAACAACTGCTCGTCACCAGTTGACTCTGGGAACACAGAGGACAGCAAGACCAACTTAATAGTCAACTACCTTCCTCAGAACATGACCCAAGAGGAACTTAAGAGCCTTTTTGGGAGCATTGGTGAGATAGAATCCTGTAAGCTTGTAAGAGATAAAATTACAGGTATGTAGTATACTATAGATCACTAGCATTTAAAGATGTGTGTTTCAGAATGTGAAAAATTATGTTTACTGCTTATTAATCATTCAGTGCTGAAATTTCTGCTGTTTTACAAAGCTAGAGTCTCTTCTCCTGACATCTATATTTTGAAACTTTGTTTTCTAAGGTTGTTTTTTTTTCATCCTTTCACAACATAAACTATTTAGTGGGGGCCAGTGTACTTCATCATCATCATGACCCTGGCAGTAGGTTTTTGGTACGTGTTACAGGAAGGATTTCCTGTGGTGCATTGGTTCAGCTCTCTCCCCACTGGTAACTGCAGGGTTGACAGTTGGAACACACCAGCTGCTCTGCAAGGGAAAGAGCCCATAAAGATGACAGCCTGGGAAATTCTGTGTGGCAGATCTCTTCTTTTCTGTAGGGTCACTGAGTTGAAATGGGCTTGTCAGGCATACTAAGTGGACCTTCAAATATGCTGGATTGGACATCAGCTTTGGTAAAATATTTTTAAAGGGTGTGTGTGTGTTTCAGAAAATGTCACGTTAACCTTTAATATTTAGTTTACTGAGCTTATATGATTTAGCATTTCAATGATGAGATAATAAGGAAAATAAGTCATGTATTTGGGGTCAGGAACAATTTTCTTAGATGTCCTTTCCATAAAGTTTGTGTAATCCTTTTGCATATCTATGCAAAGTAATTGGCAATGTTCACATCACCGTTTTTGAAGTATCTGTAGTGAAATAGTTTGAATGTATGAAAGCTTATGTTCCGTTTCTGTACATTGAAAGGAAAAAATGTATGCATGTCACTGTTGTAAAGGTAAATCAAATGGATTGATAATTTGGTTTTGGTGATGGCATTGAATATTACCAGGTACCATTGTGTCACAGCAGCTGACTCATGGCAACCCATGTGTGCTGGAGTAGAACTGGGCTTCACAGGGTTTTTAATGACTGATATTTTTAGAATTCGATCTAAAGGCCTTTCTTCAGAAACCCCTCTGTGGAGACTCAAGTACCTTACCTTTTGGTTAGCAACTAACCATTTAACTGTTGACACAACTCCTTCTGGATGTTATTATTGGTAAGTGCCTTCCAGTGGGTTTTGACTCATAGCCTCATGGATCACAGAAGCAAACACTGCATCATCCTGTACAATCCTTCAAATTATTTTTATATCAGATCCTATTTTTGTTGCAACTGTGCCAACCCATCCCTTTTATAGGTTTTCCTCTTTTTCTGTGATGCTTCTGTTTTTCCAAGCATAACTTTCTCCAGAGAATGGTCTCTCCTGATAACATATTCAAAGTATGTGAGTATGTGAGACAGTCTCACCACTCTCTCTTCTAAGGAGCTTCCTGGCTCTGCTTCCAAGAAAGCTTTGTTTATTCTCTGGCAGTCCATGGTATATCTAGTCATTTTTCCAACACTATAATGCAGGTGCATCATTTCAGCGCTAGTCTTCGTTATTCATTGTCCAGCTTTCATATGTATATGTGGAAGTACCATGGCGTCGGTTAATTGCAACTTGGTCAAGAGACACCTTAACTCTTCATAAAACTTTAAAGAGGTGTTTTGTAGTAATTTTAACCAATGCAATGTTGTTAAGTGCCATTGAGTCAGTTCTGACACATAACGACTATGCCTAACAGAATAAAACACTGACCTGTCCTGCACCATCTTCACAACGGTTCCTATGCTTGAGCCATGTGGCAGCCACAGGGTCAGTTCACCCCCGCAAGGACATTCCTCTTCTTTGCTGTCCTCCTCCTGTCTCACCATGCATGATGACCTTCTCCAGGGACTGGTCTCTCCCAATAATATATCCAAAGTATGTACGATGAAGTCTAGCCATCCTTGTCTCTGAGGGGCACTCTGGCCATATTTTTCCAAGACAGATTTGTTTGTCCATTTGGTAGTCCCTGGTACGTTAATATTCTTCGTCAGCAGCACGATTGAATCACATCAATCCTATTTCAATCCTCTTAATGTCCAGTGTTCACATGCATATGAGGTAATGGAAAATACTACAGCTTGAATCAGGCACACCACCTTAGTCTTCAGAGTAACTGACATCCTTGCTTTGCAATACTCTAAAACAGGTCTTGTGCAGCAGATTTACCTAATGCAACAAATCTTTTGATCTTCTTGAACATTGATTGTGAGTCCAAGCAAGACAAAAGTCCTTGACAACTCCATCCTTTTCTCCATTTATCAGGATGATGTAACCTATTGGTTCAGTTGTGAGGATTTATGTCTACATTGATTTGTAATCCATACTGAAGACTACAGTCCTCGATCACCACTAGCAAGTGCTTTAATTCCTTTTCTTTTCCAGCAAGCAGGATTTACCAGTGCACTACAGCCTTTGACTTCTTGACTGTTACTTCCATAGACATTAAGTGGATCCACGGAAAATGAAATCCTCGACAGTTTCTCTTTTCTCTGTGTTACTATGATGTTGCTTACTGTTCCATTTGTAGGGAGTATTATTTCCTTTATGTTGAAGTGCAATCCGTACTGAAGGATGTCTGACCATTATCAGTAAGTACTTTACGTCTTCTTTTCAGCAAGCAATTGTGTGTCATCTAAGTTATCTCAAGTTGTAGGATAAGCCATCCTTCCTTCCTGATGTCTTGTTCTTCTTCATACAGTCCTGCTTCTCAGAGTGTGTGCTCAGCACACAGATTGAATAAATATGGTTCAAGGATACAACCCTGACACCCCTTTCTTGATTTAATTGTAATTCCCACAGTTTTCCCTTATTCTGTTTGAATGAGTGCACCTCTCTTGGTCTGTGGACAAGGGTCCTTGGGAGCACAATGAAGTGTTCTGGAATTTCCATCCTTCACAATGCTCTCCATAGTTTTTGATGATCCACATGGTCAAATGCCTTTGATAATCAATGAAACACAGTTACCAATCCTTCTGGTATCCTCTGCTTTCAGCAGTAATACGCCTTATTCCACACACTTTTCTGACACTAGCTTGAATTTAAGTCAGTAATCTGCTGTAACTGTTATTGAACAGTTTTCATCAAAATGCATTTGTGTGATATTAATATTGTTCCAAATAATACCATTATTAATCCTATTAATAATAAATGAATAATATCAGTGAGATTAAACGTAAGACGTTATGAGGATGGCACAGGACCGGGCAGCTAACAAAAAATAACAAACAATAATAATACCAGGTCATCTTTCTTTGAAATAGGCATAGATATGGATTTATTTCAATTTATTTCAATAGGCATAGATATGGCCAGATAGCTGTTATCCTGTTTTCTTGGTGTAGACAACTGAGTATTTCTAGGGTTTTATCAGCATTTGGAAATATTTCAATAGTTATCCATCAATTTCTAGAGCCTTGTTTTTCACTAATGCTTTCAGAAGAACTTTCAATACCATCAATTCTTGAAATGATTGAATGCTGATCAGTTCTTTTTGATACAATGACTTTGTATTATATTTTCTCTTGTTTTGGTTGACATTCTTCAAGACTTCGCTTATTGAAAATAAAAATCGCCATCAGGTCCAGCCCGTTCTGACTCATAGTAGCCCTATGTAGGGTTTTTGAGGCTATGAATCTTACAGCAGTAGATTTTTTTCTCCAATGGGTTTGATTAGCAATAGCGAACTGCAACTTAGAATCTTTCAATACTTCCACTGGAGGCTTCAGTTCTTTCAGCTTGAGATATGCCGAGTCTCTTCTTCACTTTGGTTTCTTTAACTCCAGCTCTCTGCATATTTCATTATACCACTTGACTCTTTAATCAGCCCTTTCAATGTTTCTGTCCCTCTCTTACTTATTCCTTCAGTTCATTTTAGCTACTCCTAAGTGTTCAATGACCTTTTGTTTTCATCATATCTGCTGTTTTTGATGACATAACACGACTCCTGGTTTTTGGTTCTTAGTGTCCGCTGTTTCAAATATGTCCACGAGATGTTCTCTAACTTTAGATGGCATATACTTAAGGTCACATTTTGGCTCTTTTGATTTTTTTGTTTTACTTCATCTCTGACCCAAATTTGCATACGAGAAATTGATGGTGTGTAGTCCACAGACAGTTCTTGTTTTGGCTGATGGTGTTGAGCTCTTCCATCGTGTCTTTATACAGATGTAGTCTGTTTAGTGATTTGATTTCTGTGTGTTCTACCTGGCAAGGGCCATGTGTATAGTCACTGTGTATGTTGTTGAAAACAATGCTTTTTCAATGAAGTTGTTGATGGTCTTCCAAGATTTTATCATGCAGCTTGCAACTTTGTATTTTCTAGGTGCCAGTCCTTCTCTTTGCTTTCACCTTCAGAATTCCAATCATCAATGATTTCTCAATGCATCTTGATTGCACGTTTGAAAAGTTTCAATCTGAAGTGGTAGAATTGAGTTTTTCCATCAGTGGCTTTAGTGGTTAGACAAATATTTGAATAGTTACGTTATCTATTCTTGTAGGTGTACAGGTATTATTACAGACACTACTGTACTTCTTGGAATGCTCTTTGTGATGATGAATACACCATTCTTTTTCAATTTTGTCATTCCCAGCATAATTAAACCATCTGACTGTCTCATTGAAAATGATTGATCCTAATCATGTTTAGCTCACTTAATGCCTATGTTATTCATCTTTATGCATCTTGTTTATTCTTATTATGATATATACCCCATCAACAAATATAGGTCCCAAAAGTTTTGTTCTATGCATGTTATTAAGATCATTGCTTTGAGAAGGCAACTCTTTTCCTGGGTTTATTTCAGTGCCTGCCTTCTGGAGGGAATTGATTTGTGGCAATATATTTTTAAAAATCATTTTATTAGGGGCTCATACAACTCTTTTCCACAATCCATACATACGTCAATTGTGTAAAGCACATTTGTACATTCATTGCCCTCACCATTCTCGAAACATTGGCTCTCCACTCCTTTTTTCCCCTCCACACTCCCCCATCCCTCATGAACCTTTGATAATTTATAAATTATTTTGTCATATCTTGCACTGTCCAATGTCTCCCTTCACCCACTTTTTTGTTGTCCGTCCCCCAGAGAGGAGGTACTATGTAGATCGTTGTAATTGGTTCTCCCTTTCCAACCCACCCTCCTTCCACCTTCCCGGTATAACCCTTCATACCAGTGGTCCTGAAGGGATCATCCACCCTGGATTTCCTGTGTTTCGAGTTCCTGTCTGTACCAGTGTACATCCTCTGGTCTAGCCAGAGTTGTAAGGTAGAATTGATATGGCGGGGGTGGGAGGTAAAGGAAGCATTTAGGAATTAGAGGAAAAGTTGTATGTTTCATTATTGCTACATTGCACCCTGACTGGCTTGTCTCCTCCCCCCTTCCATAAATGAATGTCCAATTGCCTACAGCTGGGCTTTGGGTCTGTGCACTCCCCCTCATTCACAGTGATATGACTTTTTGTTCTGATGATGCCTGCTACCTGATCCCTTCCATACCTCATAATCACACAGGTTGGTGCACCTCTCCCATGTGGGTTTTGTTGCTTCTGAGCTAGATGGCTGCTTGTTTTCCTTCCAGCCTTTAAGATTCCAGATGCTATATCTTTTGATAGCTGGGCACCATCAGCTTTCTTCGCCACATTTACTTATGTACCCATTTGTCTCCAATGATTGTATTATGGAGGTAAGCACGCAATATGATTTTTTTTGTTCTTTGATGCCTGATCCCTTAGGCACTGGTGATCACGCAGGCTGGTGTGCTTCTTCCATGTGGGTTTTGTTGCTTCTGAGCTAGATGGCTGCTTGTTTTCCTTCAAGCCTTTAAGACTCTGGACACTATATCTTTTGGTAGCCAGGCACCATAAGCTTTTTTCACCACATTGGCTTATTTACCTGCTTTGTCCTCAGCGATTGTGTCGGGGAGGTGAGCACCATAGAATGATTGTGGCAATATTGTCAGGCAAAGTTCTGCTGTTAGTGGCATAATCCTTCAGAGGGCCACTTACCTGCCAATTTGCTACACTTTATTGGCTCTCATCTTCTGCAATTTTGAAAGTTATGCTACCGATAAGTTCTTGAAACCATAGTGGATGATTTCAGTGAGGCTTGCAGTCTGAAACAAACTTGTAGCAAGGACTAGGTGCCCCTCTGTTTTTGTGAATGTTAGGCTAAAAGTCTCCTTAGTATTTCATAAGTTTTATCTTATTGTAAGGCAAAAAATAATCAAGGAACACCTTTTATCAGATAGGAAGGGTTAATGCTTCCTACAGGGCTTGTTCTCAAACTCTTAAAATTAATGAAGCAAAATGCAAGCAGACCTAGCTTTCCATGCCTTTTTGATACATTGGGTGATGGTATATATCAAATCTGTTTAGTTTTTGCTTAACTTGCAAGCAAAACTATAAAATCCTTTGAAATGATCAAAGGATGCCATTTAGTATAGAGCTTTAACTAGTCATGGAACCTTGGCCTGGTCAACCCTTGGTTTCAGGTTTCCATTGATAAGCAGGATGGAAGGCAGGGGATATGATTATGCAGGGTCATTTTTTTAGATTAATTTGGAATTTTTCTGTGATGGAACCCATTTTCTTTAGCTTTTTCTGCTATCAAGGCAGCAGCGCTGTTGCCTTGCCACTGTGTGAGTTCTTAAGGCTAGCACCTGGGGGTTAGTTTCAGAATTGTATTCCTTCAAGCTTTGCTGTTGATGTTAAATGCCAAGATTCATAGCGACCTTATTTACAATTCAGTGAAATGCTGCCTCATCCTACACCATCCTCAAAATTGTTACATGTGCTCCCATTGTTGCAGCCACCGTGTCATGCTATAAATTGTAATTTACATAGATCATTAATTGTAATCTCTCACACACATGTGCATGCTAACACATATAGTCTAAGTAAAACTGGTGGTCATCAATACTGAATAAAACCATTATATTTCAACTAATTGCGTTGCTTAGATGTTCATCATGTTATCAGGACTGCCCATCTTTACTTTTATTCTTGAACATTGATCACCAAATGAATGGAGGTTTTCAATATTTTCCCCCAAATGGAGTGTGAGCAGTGCAAGTGAAGTTTATAAAGAAACAGAGCTTGTGGATAAGATAGGGAACAACAGAATTTTATTAGATCCCTTTGGATAATTAACTGTTACAGTGTTTAGCAAAACGGCACTTTTTATATGTGGATTTTATCAACTTTCTGACATAAGTGATTCTATCCTAGATGGGATGAAGGCTGTGACATACATGAGATTTCTGGTATGGTTTCTTAGTTATATAGAGGTGATTTAGAAAAAGTTGTGTCAAAACCTGGAATTAAAAGATAATGAAATGTTTCCAGGAACTTCTAGTAGCCCCCCCCCCCCAATGTATGTAAAAGGAAAATCTGAACACAGGGCATAAGAGTTATGTTTTAATATGACGCTGAGGAGTTAAAAATACTAACCAAATCAAGCGTCCTTCTCATTGTATAATTCCCATAGGAAACATTTCACAGATTGACTGTGTTCATTGTTGGTTTGTCTTGTGTTTTTTATTCCTCCCTAAAACTTTTGTGAAAAGTGTTATATGACACAATTGGGTAATTCTGAGTTCTATAGCTTCACCACCTGTCTTAGTGATCTGGTGCTGCCAAAACAGAAATACCGCAAATGGATAACATTAACAAATAGAAGTTTATTCTCTCAGGGTATGAAGCCAGAAGTACAAATTCAGGGTGCTGCTTCTCTCTGTGGGTTTTGAGGGAAGGACTCTCCGTTCAGTGTGGGGGCCAGTATTCCTTGGAGATTTCCATTTGTTCTCTCTTTTTCCTTAGTCTAGGAACTTCTCAGTACATGGACCTAAGTCCAAAAGATGTGCTGCTTTTCAGCTCCTCTGTCAATAGGCGGTAGATGATTTCTCTCTCCCTTCCCTCTTCTGTCTCTGGCTCTTTGCTCCTTTTTTAAAATCTCTGTTATATCTCGAGATTGGCCCCAAATCAAACCTAATCCTGTAGATTATATGTATATCCTATTATATTAACATAACTATCACTAATCTTGCCTCATTAAAATAGAGGTTAGAATTGAAAACACAGGATAATTGCATCAGATCACAAAATGAATGGTAATTGTCTAAGCCTGAAAATCATGTCGTACAATGTTAACACATACTTTTGGGGGATGCAATTCAATCCATATACCTCTCTGGTTTTGGCGCAGTGAACAAAAACAATGCATAGTTCATGAGTAATCTGAAATACATATAAACTGAGAAGTTGCATTAATATTTGTCCATTTTATTCACCTCTCACTGTAGTGTCCCCCATTGACTGTTCACTTAGAAGGGGATGTTGAACGTTTCCCCCAGGGTAAAGTTTCTGTTTAAAGCCTCTGGTAAGCATGTGGATTACTCAGAAACAAGATTCCACAGCTGGCAACCTTGAGTATGGAAAGTTGTCTTCTAAGCTGTGTGTCATGAGACATAGCCATTAGGTAATTAAAATTAGTGTACCATTGAGGTAAGTTTGAGAACTATATTCCATAGTTCCTCTTTAACATTTATACTGCAGGTAACCACATATTCAAAACTGAAAAATACTACAATAAACTTATTTTAACATCTAGCTCTGCAGTATTTTGATCCCAGAATGTTTTCAGGGATTTGTCACCAACACTCTTTAAGTGTGAGTCTGTAGAAGCTTTTAAAGTCATTTGTTAACAGCTATCATGCAAACTAATCTGACATTCTTCCATAACCTTTTCACAACCAAGAAAAATGCCCCATAAGAGGAACATACATGACAATGAAGAAGGAACAAAAGTTTTGAGTAGCCAGATCTGCATATATTAAGGAATGTCTTCAGTAGCTCTCTTCCAGCCTGACTTCTGTTGCTTCTGTTGTTGCTTTATCAATCGCATGCCCTGTCTTTGGGCTCCTACTCAGCTGTAGGCTTCATCCAGTTTCCTAGCATTCATCTAGAAAAGCAACTGCTGTCATATATAGCTGACATATGTCCATTCCTCCGAGTTTTAAAATTTGCTCCAGAGTCCTTGACATCTGTTGATGCTGCATTCTAGAGGAGCGAAATGGGTTTCATGAGGCATGTGATGGATATAGCATGCTGGAGCCAGAGAAGCCCTGCAGAAACCTTAGCCAGACCCCTCACTACACTGCTGATGAGAAGCTGAGGTTTGTGACTTAAGAAGTCCACACAGCTAATAGGTGGTAGGCAAAGAGCAGAATTACAGTTTATCTGATTCATTCCTGGATGTTAGCTCCTTGCCTCTTGTTGGAGGTGAGAATTCACTTTCTATACTTTACATTAATTTTATAACCTGGTGGGCAAAATCAATGAAAAAAATTCGTGATTTGTTATTTAGTTTTCAAGGTCACGGGTTAAGCACTCAGTTACAGTAGGCATCTCTCCATAAGCGTCTTTCTCTGAAGGAGATCGAAAGATTCTTGAGAGTTGGGTTTGAGGGTCAAGGGAAATGAACAAGAATACCTGCACTTTCTAGAAATTGTATAACTGAAGGTTATGAATTTGGATTTTTCTACCCAGTGGCTCCCATATCTGTCCATTTTCAGCTGAGGGAGTTTTGACACATTCAGATTTCTGTGGACTGGGAGGACCTGTGGTAAACAGGCTTCCCAGGTGATTATGGCACCCCACCAGGTTTGGCCGTCTGAGGGCCTTGTTTGATGTGTGCTTGGTAGAGTACCTGCATTGGAATCATTTGGAATGATTGTAGAAAACACCAGTTCCCAGGCTGTGGGTTCTTTGCAAGTAAGCTCTGGAAATGCTGCACTCAATTTGAAGTGTCTTTTCCCAATCTTGTAAAATGCTGGAAACAGATATTTCTAGGTTTACATCAGCTCTGTGGTTTGTGGCGATGGAGGATGGTGTTATAACTATAATGCCTAATTTTCTATGGTAAATGAAAGGATTCTCAGGTTCCTTTCCAAGCATTGGCCCCTGGTGAGTTAATTCTTGGGCTGCGTGGCTAGTGATGTCAACCTAAAAGGCTGTGTCCAGAATCTCCGGGTAGCATAATCTGTGAACTTGATCGCAGTTGAACCCGAAAGAAGTTGAAGGTTTGAGTTCACCTACAGGCCCCTTGGAAGAAAGGTATGACAGTCTACTTCTTTTAAAAAACAAACAAACAAAACCTCGTTCTCGGATGAAACCCCACAGAGCACAATTGTGTTGTGACACATGTGGGGTCAAAATGACTCAGAATGAACTTAAAAGGCAGCTGGTTTGACTGTCTTACTGAATATCCAGCCATCTTTGAAAGGTATTTGTATGTGTAGTTAGTTTTCAGACATCCAGAACAGCTTATTTTGTTATGGCTGTAGTTACTTCTAAAAGAAGATCTTTGAAGAATATGGTTAGTGCAAGGCCCCAGGAAGTGAGTGGGACCTGCTTTATCTCCGTGATACTCTACTCTTACTCCATGAATTGTTAGTGGGGAATGTCCTGTGCTGACTCCATCCACTGCCGAGTTGAAACACACAGGCATCCCAGAAAACCCAAGGAAAGACATGTTGGATGCTGATTGCCCCTAAAAGACAGTGTTGTGTGTGGTGTTCCTTGTTTCTTACACGACAAACCCCACTGCCACTGATTTGATGGTGGCCCACAGGAACCCTGTGTAAGGTTTCTAAGACCAGCTCTGGATAGGAGCAGATAGCCTCAGCTTTCTCTCAAGGATTGTCTCGTGGATTTGAACCACGTCTTGTGGTTAGCGACTGAACACCTAACCCACAGCATCACTAGATTTAATTTAGACTTCTTGTTATCTAAGACTCCCAAAGCAAGTTTTATCTTGGTTTGTTTGATCAGAATAGCATCAGACCCGCTCCTCTCTTCCTTTATCTTTTAAAATAAGACATTTTTTCCAACAATTATAGGTATACATAAAAGTGTGAGTAGATAGTGTAGAGTCTCCCTTTATCCATCTCTCCTTTTAAAGTAAATGCAGCCTTAGTCATTTCCTAGGGATTGAAACAGGTAAGTAGTATTTTATTAACGTAATGTATACCTTCAGACATCATAGCATTGATTTACTATTGTGGAATCAGTTGTAATGTACATGAGACATGATAATTAATTTGAAAATGTGTGTCATTTGCAACCTTAGGCCAGGGTTAGATGGTAAGATTTACAATCTTAGAGTGTACGTTAGTATTAAGAGATCAGGACTCTGATGTGTGCGCATGCACGTGGTGGCAGCTTAATAAAATGTTACATGCTTCAGTCAGTCCCTGTATGTTACTTACCACATACACTCAAGTATAAGCCAGCCTGAATATAAGCCGAGGCACGTAATTTTACCACAAAACTGCATTAAAAACGTGCTGGAAAATTCGACTGATACACGAGTATATACGGCACTTAGATGACAGAAAGGCTGTTGCGTGCCCCCAGGTCAGTACAAAGCAGAGAGGACTTGGCTGTGAGGGCAGTGCTTTGGTGATCTTTGGAGTGTTGACAGCAGAGTGCGATGCCCTTGCTTGGGGCTACTTTAAATTTTAGTGGCCAAATGGATATAAAATGAAGTTTTTGTCAAGTGTGTAGATCCTCTGGAGCATGTACTGGAGAAACTATTTGCAGTCTTGTCAACAACTTTTTATACAAAATCATCTTTCTGTTGTACTTTTGCCTTTTCCAAAGGTTTTAGCTAGTTATTGTCCAAATTTAAATTTGATGTGCTAAACAATAGAAACCTTTTATAGTTTGGGGGAAAGATTTCTTTTTTAAGGTAATTTTTCTTGAACCAACTATGTTTCTGGGGCAATTTTCAAACTGTCAGTGAAAATTCATTTGGAGATAAAGGATTTCAGAATGATATTTTGTAACTCTAAAGTTGAAGAGTTCAAATACAGTGCTTTGCCATAAAATAAGTTAACCTTTCAGTTAGCAAGTGGTTGAATGAGTTTCCTCCCAGAGTATCCCACGATTTTCCAGAGACTTTGATAGGAATGGAGTTGAACACATGGGAGTTTCAATCTGTGCTTTCTTTCTAGGTCTTCTTTATGAGGACTTCCACCCTGGACCATGGGAACTTCACATCTGGCCATTTTAGGCTTTGCTGGTAGATTAGGTATGTCATCTTTAGTTAGGACTTCTTAATGTTCCTTGGTTAGAATTGTTTTAGGACATTTTTAGCATAGTTGAAATCATAAGAGTTAAAATACAATTTGAGTTCTCCTGTAGAAATCAATTCACCCCACCAACCCTTATCATTTAACTTGCTGCTGCAGACTTCTTGGCATACTTACCCTCTGTTTTTTTCCCAGGCCTCCTTACTTTTGAATCAGGAGGAGGTGGCGTAGAAACAATTGTCAGTTTTTAATACTCAGTGATTGTCAGAGTTGTGATGGAAAGACTAGATGAGAAAGAAGATGGAGAGACCAGATGGGGAGAAGATAAAGGATTAATTCCTATGCAGGAGTTCTCTTTTGCCCTTCCATTAATCCATGGAATGTTCTGTTCTATTTCACCCCAGATATGATATTGATTCATATTTCCCCTTTCACTGTTTCACAATGCAGTACAATGTCAACCTGTTTTTGTTTTTTGTTTTGATAGCTTTCAGCTACCTGTAGCACCTTAGCTCAAGCCTTTTCTTTTTTAATCATTCTGTCTCAATCCTGAGTAGACTGGAGTTTTTTTTCTTTGCACTTCTTTGAACATTTCTTAGAAAACATTTCTTGAACAGAATAGTTGGTCCTTGAAGCTGTGCTTCAGAACCCGCCAGCCTTTCTCAACTTGCTCTATGTTAATTGACTTTCAGTAGCATGCGCTGCTGCTGCTACATTTTGAGAGCTGCGGAAACTCAAGAGCTCCCCTTTCCAGCTTCAAAGGTCAACTTTAACAAATATTTTCTGGCGTTTTGCTTGTGAGTGTCATTTGATTTGTCAGGCCTCTTTGCCGTGGCTTCGTTAGCGTGTTTTACTCTTTAATGTGTTTGCTTTCTCTTTAGAGTTTTAGAACGTCAACATTTTTACACCACTGGCTACCCCTTATTGATCCTGGAATCTGTGATCAAATTTCTTGTCAAGGGGCTTTAAGCCATCAATCAACACTGGCTGCTCTCCTGGGTACTAGGAAAAATCAGAAGCTCAGCATCCTCTTTTAACTCTCTTTACTTGATCCAGCTACTCAGTAACTGCGGTGTCACATTACCTTTAGTAAAAATCAAGAGGTGATCATTTTCAGGCTTTTGATTCTCTCCCCCCACCCCCACCCCCCATTAGAAGAGAGATTAAAGAAAAAGAAGTGCAGGATGGCTGGATTTAATTTAAATTGTGCATCTAAGAGTGCCTTTGAATCTGTCCTTGTGAAATAGATTTGGTTGCAATTTACCCACCCCCTGTTGTACTCTAGCTGGGCACGTTTGGGATCAAGTTTTTGGACTTAATTGTCATGGAAAGACAATACCTGCAACCTCTCTTGGCAGCTGTGGAGGCTTCTAGCCTCCATAGGGGCATGTCAGCCTTATGGCCCTTATTAACAAGACCTAAGTGACTCGGGACTTCCGTTTCTTCCATGAACTGCTCAGCACACAAGGCACTTTCTCTGTTCTATCTCCTTCTCGGTCAACATTCAGCTATTTGATAGTTGGAAGATGGCGTTTTCTGTAGGTAAACCAATCTTGGTGAAATATCTGCAGATATGTTGTAACTAAAATGCCTACAGCTTCTCATGATACGGAGAGGATGCACCAATAATTTTTATCCTTTGCTTTCTAGGGGATTGGACCAACAAAATTGGTTTTGTAAAGGTGGGGCAAAATGGGAATAGGAAGTACAAGGCAGAAATGGAGAAGTCCAGAATGAGGGTACATGATGCTACCCCAGCTTCTAGGAGCTCAAGCACTGGAGCATGAAATTAACGACTCTTAAGTGGCATTGTGTGAATGTTCAGAAATGAATTAGTTTGACTTAAACTTGAAACTGTGCCCTCTGCTGAGCTTCCCTTATGCACTGTTACTGGTCTGAAAGGGTCCGCAACTTAAATTGAGCCTTAGGTGTTGACTCGTTTTCACTTTTATTAACACCAGCTTCCTAAAGATTAATATTCCTATAATACATACTGTATGTACCCTTAACGGATATTCCAATTTCATCAAAGAAGATTTTCAAGTAGAGAAATACAGAAACCTTTGTGTTCAGATGTAAGAAACCAAATACTCGTGCAGTGTTAACAGATCAGAGGATATATGGGAAAAAACTCTGTTTTCTTTGAAATTACTCATTAAAAAAGGCTTCATTCAGTCATCATGGTGTTTACAGATTTCCGTTTGTGTGAGGAAGTTGATGGGACATAGCTTACATGATGACATAGTTAACGTAGCAGATGGAATCCTAACATCTTGTTTTCCTCTTTTGGTACATCTGTATGCATATTGTGAATCAGTTTATTTTTAGCTTTTAATGAGTTCTTTTCTTATCGTACTTTTTGTTGGAATCTGTGTTCTGCAACTGCTTTGATTTTGAAAGAGATGGGGAGGGGCTAGATCTCTCAAAGTTAGCTGTTCATCATCTCGCCCAACTAAATTTTGTATTTCTTGAGTGGGGATGATAGACTTGCCAAGTAGAGGTAAGGACTATGATGGCGAAGAGGTTGGCTGCTAACCAACAGGTTGGCCGTCCGAACCCATCCTCAGCTTAGGAAATGCTGTGGGAGAGCTCTTCAACATGTGCAGTCACCATTAGGTGGATTGACTGCAAGACACCTAACAGTCCTAGCAGAGTGTACAGCTGGTGACCATGCACCTGACTCTTCTCAACCTATCTGATCTTTTTGGCTTTACCCTGAGAAAGTAAAATCAGCCCTTAATTAAATATATGTGGGAAAAGGTATGCAGTTCAGACCCGCCCCATCGGCTGATTTACCATGGTGTCTTATATGTTTCCTGTTTAAACATTTTGTTGTGGTTTGAGTGAAAGTTTACAAAGCTAATTGACTTCCCACTCCACAATTGATAAAACGCTTTGTGTGCGACGTTAGTGTGATCTCTTCAGGGGAGTATCACTCTGCCTCCTTCCTACCCCTGGATGTATAGTTTCCATTTGCCTTTCTTCCTGTCCCTTTCTACCTTCTGAACGTTGTTTAGGGCACAGGCTGCCATTTTGCTCTGTGCGCTTGGTGCTTTGGAGAAGCACGTTGCTCTTGGGTTATACTTTACTTCAAAGGCCTGTACGCTAATGGTTTTATATATATATATATATTTATGTATATATATATATAACATAAATAAACAGTTAATCTATAAAACAATACAAATGGCTCAATGCAACTCATTTCCGTGAGACAGCTAATATACTGGCAGTCCTTCAAGTCTTGAGGGCCATTGGGTAAGTCCTCTGTAGAGCAGTTCAAACTATCTGGGCCCAGGCAGCTAACAGCAAGGTAGGTCACCAACAGTCAGCCAGATGACAGGGACCGACAGTCCCCAGTTCAAGTGATGTGTACACCAGCAGTGTGGCGAAGCAGGTCTTGCAGGAACCTCAAACTATAGTGACACAGTCCACGGGTTAGGTGTCCCACAGGTAGTGTAGCTTGTAAATTGAGACAGAGAACAATCTAAGGCAGCCACACACACTGGTCCAATCATCAAAGAGCAAGAGACAAGAAAGGTGAGGCTCATTGAGCCATTTATCTCTCCGCCCTTCAATTAATCTCACGTGTTGATTGGCCATGTTGGCACAATAAACCTATGTATCAAAGCAGCCCAACCAAATATAACTCTACTTCACCAAGGTTCCTGGTCAGAGGTAATCCATAAAACTTTGTAAATGCTAGAAAAATCCAGAATCTGGCAACAAGACATGATAATATTTGTTGTATTTCTTGTTCTAATGCCAGGCTCGAGAACATACAAAACTGGATCTGGTGTGTTCTTTAAAAGCATGTGGAGTCACTTGTTTTTCATGTTCTTGTTCTTATTTAGGATTTTATTTTTTGATCATAGAAAATTTAATATATTTGCAGTGATGTAAGAAGGATGATAATTTTTTTCTGGCTTTTGAGTTCTAGACAGTGGATTTCTAGAGTCCTCCTCACCCTATTGTGTGTGTGTGTGTGTGTGTGTGTGTACAGACATTGTACGTGGCCTTACTTTGGCGTAGTCTTAGCTGCTCTTGGGTAATTCTGGGTTCATGAACGTAGTCACGGTAAAAAGGAGTGAGGCTTAGATACTCACCAGCATAACCCATTGCCAGGTTAACAGTGAAAGTGGGTCTCAGACCAAGTTTTGCCAAATACACATTCATTAAACATTTATCAGTAAGCAGGTCCAAAGGGATTGGTACAACTGCTCTGTATGCTTGAAGTCCTAGTGGCTCGTTCTTTAAGGGAGCGCTTCTGTGAAAACTCTTCTTAAGTCAGACAGTATCCCAGAGGCAGGTTTCAGTAACTTCTGATACCTTGAAAAATAAATCCAAACAACCATTTTATATGTAGGAGATCTTTATATATAGGCTCACCACCTTGATTTCTCTTGCTCCGTTTATACAGCATGGTGAGTGTTTGTCTAATTTGGCTCATCTTCATATCTTGAATACTTTTCATTTTAACAATGAGACCCCATTTCTGACACTTACATTAATTAACAAATAATTTGCTCAAGGGGAAAAAACATTTTGGCACTTATGCTAATTAGCAGTGTCTTGGTTGTTGATCTAGACATAAGTGTTGTTTTGAGGGAACTCTGAAACAGTGGTTAAAAGCTCTTAGCTGCTAACCCATAGGTTGTTAGTTTGAACCCACCAACTGCTCCCTTTGGAAAAAGTATTACAGTGTGCTTCAGGAAAGGTTTACAGCCCCAGTAAGCCCGTGAGACAATCTGTCCTATAAGCAATGCTGTGATTTAGAATAGATTGACTTAATGGTAGTAGGTTGTGTTTGGTGGTGGTGGTTGTTAGGTGTCAATTTGCTTCCCGTTCATAGCAACTCTTTGAACAACTGAACGAAAACTGCGTGGTCTTGCACCAACCTCATAATCATCACTACGTTTTCACCCTTTTTTCTGATCCTCTACTTCACCGAGCATGATGTCCTTCTCCAGGGACTAGTTTCTCCAGATCAAAGTACATGAGATGATTCCTCTTCAACTTTATTTCTAATGAGCATTCTCTAAAGGGTAGCTTCAAGATGTTTGTGGAAAAAATCCCATTATCATTCAGTTTCAGTTTTCCTTGAACTCTGTAGAAGTTCCCTGATAGATTTCCCAGCACAGATTTGTTGTTTCTTTGGGCAGTCCAGGGTAGTCCATTAATTTGGCACACATGCCCACTCACTGACTGCCATAAAGTTGAGCAGCCCTGCGGCATTGCACACACTTCTTCTTCCTTCTTCCTTCTTGTCTGGTTTTTGCATGCATGTGCCAATGTTTTGGTTCAGGTGCACCTTAATCCTCAAAGGTGACACCTTTGTGCTGTAGTACTTTGAAGAGGTCTTTTACAGCACATTGGCTGCAATCCGTTCTGTCTCACTGTACGTCTGAGTAGAACTGTGCTCCAAAGGATTTTCTGTGATTATTTGGAAGTAGATCGATCACCAGGTCATTTTTCTAAAACACTTTTTAATGCAATCAGACTAACAAATACTCAGTTATCAACTGATCATATTAACCATTTACACACACACACACACACACACACACAATTGGATCTGCGTCCCGTTCCCCCCCTGCCAGTAAGTGGCAAAAACTAAGATTAAAGAGGAGGAGTTGATTCCTAAATCCATGTAGAAATGCAGGAAAATAAAACACACAAAGCTTACAGAGTTCCGAAAGGAAACCCAATGCCATAAAGAAAATCTCATTAGTTTGCTGTTGGAAGTAATTTTGGTATAAACGAGTGGGGTTTTATGTCTGTACCAGTTTAACCTTTAATTGCCGGAATGGGCACCTAGCATACTGATGAACGCACAGTTCTCGAGTTAACTAGCGTAATACATCGTAACGGCCAAGCTCCAAAAGTAGAACACATTTGTCTACTGTCCGTAGGTTGCTGGAAGGACTATACAGAGCCACCGTACTCAAATACTTGATCAATAGTCGACTGTTTCAAGAGGTTAGCATATGATCGAGAACCAGTGGTATTGAAAGAAGTCCAAGCTACACTAGAAGGCGTAGACAAAAAACAAAACACAAAACAAAATTAGGAATTGATGGAGGAGTCCCCGTTGAAATGTTTCAACAAGCAAATGCAATGCTGGAAGCACACACTCGTCCACGCCAGAAAATTTGGGAGAGAACTACCCAGCCAACAGAGTGGAAGAATTTGTGCCCATTCCAAAGAAAGGTGTGATACTAGAATGCAGACGTCATTGAAAAATGTCATTTATCACACGCAACTTGAATTGTGCTCAAGATAATTCTAACAGTTGCAAGCAGAACAGTCCTCAAAAGCAGCAAGAAATTTCAGCCAGATTCAGAAGAGGATGTGGAATCGGGGTTATCACCGCAAATGTCAGATGAATTTTGGCTGTAATGTAAGCAGAGAATTTCAGTAAGAGATTTACCTGTTTCTCATCGACTCTGCAAAGGTATTTGATTATGTGGACCATGGCAAACTATTATAGATAACATTGCAGAGAGTTGGCATCCCCGAACAATTGTGCTTGTGTGGAATGTTTACATACACCAAGAGGCAACAGAACAAGGGATAGTTCGGTGTCAAACCAAGAAAAGGGTGTATCAACATTGTATCCTCTCACCATATGCATTCATTTGTATGCTGATAGTAGCAGCTAGACTTTATGTCAACTTGAATATGTATGAAAGTGGATGGGGGTGGAATCCAATCTGCCCTTCAAGTCACAGTCTAATAATGCCACCTTGTGGGTGTGGCCCTTACAAGGAGAAACTGGAACCTATCCCCCACCCCTTTCTGCTTCTTCACCTTCCTGCTTACTGGGACTCTGCATGCCTCCAGAGGTGCCTCTGAGAACCAGTTGGGGACCTGCCAGGTTGCAGATTTGAGTTGCCCTGGGCTGGGGTGCTTTCTTGATATAAAGCTCTTTCCTGTGCACACGTCACAGATTTTGTTTCTCTAAACAACCCAGCGTAACACACCGAGCAAATAATCTGATAAGCTGCACTGTACGAAGAAGAATGCAGCATCATGATAGAAAGAAGGCAAAGAATGTACAGATGTGCTTTATACAATTGATGTATGTACATGTATGGATTGTGATAAGAGTTGTATGAGCCCCTAATAAAACGTTTAAAAAAAAGAAAGAAGGCATATTAACAACCCGAGATACACAAATGATAAAATATTGTGTGTTGAAAACGAAGAGGCCTCGAAGTAATTTCTGATCAAGATCGAAGTGTGGATTATATCTCAACCTAAAGACAAGAAAATTACTTACAACCGAACCAGTGAACAATATCATGATAAATGGTGGAACGATCGAAGTAGTTAAGGATTTTATTTTACTTGAATTTCTAATCAACACCCATTTAAGCAGCAGTCAAGAAATCAAGTGGCTTTTACTTAATGAAGAAATAGACTATCCTTGATACTTCCCTATTTACAGGACAGACTGATTTACATGTTATTTTCTTGCTTCAGAAAACAGCAATTGGCTCTTTATGCAAAAACTTTCTTGCCCTGTTTTTGCGATTATAAAGACTACTGTTGGTGTCTTGGATCAGTTATTTTATCTTGCTCTGGAAGATGATTGTCTGGCTATAAACACTGGATCAGATATGCCTAAAGTGAATTTTGTTGGCAGGCAAAATAACACCATTTTGCCAAACTACTGATGTGCAGTTCATCCATGGAGAAATAGATGTTTCAGACATTCATCTTAGATTTATGTGAGTTTTGCCTTCTGATTTTATCTATATTGTTATTTTTCCTAGTGATACACGTATATATATCTCGTGTATCCATGTAAAAGTTCGAGTTTAGCATTTCAGCTTACCACCAGTAAAGTCTGCCTATGTTGAAGGTGCAACTGTTGCTTCCTGTTAGGTACGGTTCTGACTCAGTCACGCTTCGTACAATTAAATGACACACTGCCCATTTCTGTGTGGTCCTCACAATTGTTTCTTTGTTTGAGCCCATCATTGCAGCCACTAAGCAATCCATTCATTTGCCTGTCTTGAATATCTGGCTCCATAGCAAGCAAGCAAGTTAATGCAAGATAGCCTAGCAAGATAATGACTTTTGGGGTAGTGCTCAAGTGTTTCAACATTGTCTAGCATTGTACACTCATCTTAACCCGCCTCCCATCTAGCCAGGACCTCAATGATTACTTCTAGGATTCCTGCAGGACAGGGTAATTGTAGAATAATAGAAGCAAACTCGGACCACATAAATTAGCATGGACAGAGTGAAAGGCTGACTTTAAGAAGATGTGTCGTTTGGTTGATGACTGTTAAGGATCAGGCACTGTGCTAGTCACTTTGGACATTTTAGTGAACCCAACAGATAAGAAGCTCTGCTTTGATGGAGGTCATCTTCCAGTATTGATTTCCTGTTGTTAGTACGACGATGGAAGTACAAAGACTTTTGGTAAATTATGTATTAGCCAAGTGGTACCTCCTCTGCCTTATCAACTACCTTCGTTTGGGGCATTAACTAGAACTTATTTTAAAATACTTGGAAAATAACTGACATGTACAGTACTGTATTGAGCCCAAGCTTTCAGCAGCCCATGTTTCCGTCACCTTGATTTGGAAGATGGGTACATAGGTGTATTGGCATTGGATATGAATGACCAGTGCCACTGGGTGCCTTTTCGCTTGTGTTCTTGATTAGGGTGACTCACCTGTCTTTACGAACTTTTCTTAGACTTTAGTGTTGGCTCTGTGGCTTACTAACTCCCTGGTTTGAGCCATTCACCTCAATACTACCTTGCCAGTGTGCTGAAGAGTTTCATAAGGGCTAAAGAGCTTACAAAGGTGTTCTAAAGGTAACCTTTAGAAGTGTTTTATCAGATTGTTGACTCTTCCGAATCTTTCTACAGTTGTTTGGCCTAACTTGTGAGTATATTTTGGAAGTTGAATCTGATCTCCACTACTGAGCATCCAATGGTTGATTACTTAAAGAACGGGGCAATGGCATGCAACCATAGCTTCAAGCAGCGGTGTCCATCAACTTCTATGCCTTAGCTTTTTCCTACCACCTCTTCTTCCAGAGACTCATGGGTAACCAGGAAATGAACTTCTGTGTGAGATCGAGTAAGCAATACTGGGATCGAGTAAGCAATATTGTCTGATCTTTATCTTACTTGACTTTCTCCTCTACTGAGAACCTGATGGCAATCTTGGCAGAAATCCATTTCTCCATAGAAGGAGCCAAAGAAGGATGAGAAAAATTACCTTCTTAAAATTTAGTTATTCCTCCCTTCACACCCAGCTTCCCCATCACCTCCCCTTCAAAAGAAACACCGCTGAAAATCAACATCCAACCCAAACCACAAGGTAAAACCACTTTTTTAGACCACAGGAACAATTATTGTAGCAAAAGAAGACTTAAATATCTTTTTGAAGCAGCTTTGGGAGATTGATGCTGATGAATGTTGATTTTAGAGGCAAGTGGGATCTGGCGCTTCCCTGCCTCTACATGATTTCAGAAAATCTGTTAATTGAGGGGAACAGTCTTTCTTTCTTTAAAAAAAAAAAATTAGGTCTTCTCAGCCTCTACCTTCTCCGTTGTCATCGGCCAAAACCCTGCTGGCTGTAGGAACATCAATCTGTACTTACTGACTATATTTATCTTCAAATGTTGACTATTGGCACCTGAAGAGTGATTCCAGGTGCTGTGACTTAGAAGAGCAGAAATCTCTCAGGTTGGAAGGTGCACTTTAAAAATAAACAATATTTTCATGGAGAACATCTTAATTCAAATTTTAGGGAGATTTTTCTTGACCCTATCACCTGCTTTGCTTCCATCTTTTTGGGATTCTTCAGAGGTTTCTTATAGGGTCTTGTGAGATCATAGCAGTGAAGCTTGACCAATTGTTTGGCAACCTTTGCATCTTGGGCATGTTGGAGAATGTCAGCCAGGGGTGGGGGTGGGGGGAATGTGTGTGTGTGTGTGTGTGTGTGCGCGCGCGCGCATGTCTGCCTGATTGCAGGGTTGCTTACTGTTGTAGAGAACCTGAGCCATGAACTACTTACTGGTTATGTAGCTTTTTTTGTTATGTAGCTTTTTGTCTTGTTCTCTCATTGTTAGTTTGGGGTGGAGGGAAGGAGTTATACTCTGGAGGGAGGGATTCACCATCTTCTAAACTTGTAACTTTGCTTTTGAGCGAGGCTGTGAAGCAGGTCTTCCTATATGCAAAGAGAGCTTGACTTCCTAATGCTTTGTTGATAACTTCATTTGGTGGTAAATATTTGATACAGTGTTTATTTGGATAGATCTGGGAAGAGGAACTTCTTGATAAGTGGAGAGTTTTACCAAAATATTAATGAATCCAAGAGAAAATTGTCTCACTTTTTGTTTTTTATAAGATCATTCCATTTTGGAGATTTACCTTTCCCAGTGTATAGTTGGTGAATAGATAATTCCAGAAGTCAGTTGGGCGGGCAGGTGCTTGCCTTAGTACCGTCAAGAGACCTAGATGGCATCGCTTTATAATCATTAACACATCTTCTCCCAGGACATCTAGCTTTTTAAAAAAGTGAACAAAGGAGAAGATAATGATGAGTGACCCCACTTGTGAGTTCTGACTCTGAGATGGTGATGGCTGTGCTTCCTCTTTTTACCTACTTGGAACCTGGTCCCGATATGGAGCCTGGTCTCTAAATCTATATTCCTCTTTCAGTGAATTCTGGTCTACTTACTCCCAAACATCCACTGTCATTTAGTCATTTCAAAATCACAGTGATCCTGTATAGAGTTTCTGAGACTGTAGATCTTCCTGCAAGCATACAGCCTCATTTTTCCTCCTCTGGAGCAGCTTGTGATTTGGAATTGCTGACCTTGCATTTAGTAGTCTAATGTTTAATATACAACACCACCAGGAATGTTTTTTTATTAGATAGGCCATTTATAGTGCTCAAAATCTAAAATTAGTGAAAAGTGTGTAATTCACATTTCTAAGTAAGCACGTTAATTTTCCTTTGGCCTTTCTTTTACTCAGAAGAGAGAAACGATTGTAAATGCTTGGAAGCCCTTGCTCTGAACTTTTTACATAGGCTGTCAAAGTGTTAGGGGCTGACAATCACCATCTGGTTACTTTTGTGAGTCAATGCAATGCTAGAGCTGTCAGCCAGAGAATTTTCCAGTAAGAAGTTAATTGAATGCCAATTGGCATTCTATGATCACCTTCCAGGCACCCACTGAAGACAAAGCGGGTAAATAAGCAACTGTGGTGAAGAAAGCTGATGGTGCCCAGCTATGAAAAGATACAGCATCTGGGGTCTTAAAGGCTTGAAGGTAAACAAGCAACCATCTAGCTCAGAAGCAACAAAGCTCATATGGAAGAAGCAAACGAGCCTGAGTGAGCATGAGGTGTCTACCGGATTGGTATCAGGCATCATCAGAAGAAAAAATCTTATAATAGTGAATGAGGGAGGGAGTGCGGAGTTGAGACCCAAAGCCCATTTGTAGGCCACTGGACATCCCCTTACAGTAGGGTCTCGGGGAGGAGACGAGCCAGTCAGGTTGCAATGTAGCAACGATGAAACATATAACTTTCCTCTAGTTCGTAAATGCTTCCTCCTCCCCCACTATCATGATCCCATTTCTACCTTACAAATCTGGCTAGACCAGAGGATGTACACTGGTACAGATAGGATCTGGAAGCGCAGGGAATCCAGGGCGGATGATCCCTTCAGGACCCGTGGTGTGAGTGGCAATACTAGGAGGGTAAAAGGAGGTGAGGTGGAAAGGGAGAACCAATTACAAGGATCTACATGTGACTTCCTCCCTGGGGGATGGACAACAGAAAAGTGGGTGAAGGGAGACGTCAGGGAAAGATAAGACAAAATAATAATTTATAAATGATCAAGGGTTCATGAGGGAGAGGAGAGCAGGGCGGGGGGGATGAGCTGATGCCAGGGGCTTAGGTGGAGAGCAAATGTTTTGAGAATGATGGAAATGAATGTACAAATGTGCTTTACACCATTGATGTATGTATGGATTGTGAAAAAAGAGTTGTATGAGCCCCTAATAAAAGGATTTTAAAAAGTTAATTGAATCAATAGGAAATTGAGCCCTTGCTTGTTGCAGAGCATACTATGTTCCTAGTTTACCCACATATCAATTAGTTATCCTTCATTTATTCTATTCTGAACTTGGAGGCCATTGATAGTACTCAAAATCTAAAACTAGTGAAAGATGTATAATTCACATTTCTAAATAAGCACATTAATTTTCCTTTGGCCTTTCTTTTACCCAGAAGAGAGAAACTATTGTAAATGCTTAGAAGCCATGCTTGATCAAATAGAGTCCCTAAAGCATCCATGGTGGTGGAAATTATGGAATTTGAAATGCATTACAGGTTTTTAAGAACAAAGCTAACTAAATTCACTGTCATCGTCAATACTGACTCATAGCAACCCTTTGGGATAGGATATGGGTTACTGAGACTGTTTAAGGAAGTAGGAACTCCAACCTTTTCTTAACTACATGTTTTATAGAGCGCTCTCCTTAGCCAGTAGCCCTCCAAGTGGAGCATTCTGGCCATTTTCTCCTAGGTCCGAGGGTAGTAGCTTGTTCTCTAACCCAGTTATAGTTGTCATCTCTAATGGTGTTCTGCCAACTTTCTGTTGTCAGCACAGGCAGACGTCTTGCTTCTTCTGAGACTTCAAAACAAACAAACAAAAAACCCAAAACCCACGAAACACACTGTCATTAAAACAATTCCGACTCACAGCGACCCTATAAGGCAGGACAGAACTTCCCCTTTGAGTTTCTGAGGCCGTATTCTTTATGGGGACCGCCTCCTTCTCCTGATGTGGCAGTGCTTTCTGAACGGCTGATCGTGCTGTGTATCAGCCCAGTGCATAACCCACCACACCACCAGAGTGTCTTAGGTTTAGGGGGAAAGAAAAATGACAAAATGAGTAGCTTTCAAGTTGAGAGTTGTGCAGGCACAACTGGGCTCCATGGAGTTTTTATGGCTGTGACCTTTCAGAGGAAGATCACCAGGCCTTCCTTCTTTGAACCGGTAACCTTTCCATCAGTAGTTGACTCAACATGCTACCTAGGGAAAACTAAGCTACGGAGGAAGTAGATTGTGTTACAAGGTTTTGTTTGTGTGTGTGTACGTGTGTGTACGTGTGTACGTGCGCACCCCTGCGTGCATGAATGATCTTGTATATTTTACAGTGTTTTAGTCCAGGTAGACTAGAAAACTCCAGAGACGCTCGTGCATAATAGAGAACTTTATATCAAAGAGTAATTATTGTATATTAAGAACGGATTTCAGCTCATTCCAGATCAACTCCATAAGGCTGATATTAGCCCATATGTCCGATATCAGTCTATAAATTCCTCTTCAGACTCAACACAACACATGCAATGATACTGAATGCAGGAAGATCACAGGCCAGTGGGTGGAAAGTTTTGTGGATGAAGTTGTGGTGGAAGCATTTCAGCACTGGTGTGGGTCTCCATGTAGCTCCTCCAGCTCCAGGACTCTGGTTCCATCAGGGGTCTCTATGTGGCTTGTCATCAGGGAGACAAGCTGAGTATGTCTGTCCGGCCTCCAGTGAGCTATCTTTATCTCTGTAACCCCTCCAAATGAGGTCAACAAGCTGTGACTTGATTGACAGACTAGACTCCACCCCTTCACAAGTTGTCAGAAGATTATGTAACCCACACACACAGAAAAACAAAAACACTCATTTTTAAAAAAGGAATCTTTCAAATAGTTGACTCATAGTTGTCTCCCATTCTCAGTGTTAGGGGAAAACAATTCTGATTTAATTATGCAAAAAAGTCATGGTAACCTCTTGTGACTTTTCCCAGTTACATGATTACATTGTCTGGTCACTGCTTTCTTCCTGAGTGTGAGCAGGAAGAACCTGAAGAACACCTGATGTGACCGAGTGGCAGTCTTTGTGATCAGGCAGCAGACC
Source organism: Tenrec ecaudatus (assembly GCF_050624435.1). Lineage (NCBI taxonomy): Eukaryota > Metazoa > Chordata > Mammalia > Afrosoricida > Tenrecidae > Tenrec > Tenrec ecaudatus. Next base: position 23,063,551 of record NC_134539.1, on the reverse strand, counting down.
TCCCCAAGTGCTTCACCTTGAGCTTTTACTCTTCAGAGGTCAGTAAGGTTTGGTGACTCCTGTTGCCCGCAAGCACTAATGATAGACAAGCGCTCGCTCTCTCTCTCTCTCTCTCTCTCTCTCTCTCTCTCTCTCTCTCTCTCTCTCTCCCTCCCTCCCTCCCTCCCTCCCTTTCTCTCTTTCTCAATGGTAACAGATTTTCCTATAAATGGCTGTCGTATGCGTCTTCTTCCTGTATACTCATTGAATTAAAACCCTTGGGTGTTCAAGCACACCAGGACATACATATGCTTACAGCACTGAGTCTCAGCTTTCCTAATGCCATGGCCCTTAATACAATTCCTTATTGTGTGGTGGCCCCCAACCATAAAATAGTTTTCGTTGCTACTTCATAACTGTAAATTTGCTACTGTTATGAATCGGGTGACACCCCCCCTCCCCCCCAAGGGATTGCAACCCACAGGTTGAGAACCGCTGGCTTAGAGGCATTACTTATCTGTGTCCCAAGGAGCAAACAATCCAAACTCACTGCCATCCAGTTGTTTCCAACTTAAACAGTGACCTTATAGGACAGAGTAGAACTGCCTCTGGGTTTCTGAGACTTTAAACCTGTACCAGGAAGAGACAGCTTCCTCTTAGGGGCTGCTGACAGGTTCAAATCACGGTTGGCAGCTCATCTTGTAGGCCACTCCACCTTGGGGACTTCTTTTTCCCACGAAGCTGTGAAGCATAGATTTGCCAGCACCGGTTTCTTGGTGCAGCCTTTATTTCTCTAAGAGTCACTGGTGCAGGAATCAGAACTAATTATTTTTTAAAAATCCAGTCAATTTTACGTTCTCTGTAATGCATTAAGATATTCTTTTGAGTTTAAAGGATCGGGTTGGGGTGGCTGTTCAAGCAACTTTCAGTAAAAACATGGATGCGGGACTTGGAGGGAGTGTGACCTGGCCAAGATATCGCCAGGTCTTAGAAGATGATAAAGAAAATATTTCAATAACATCTTCAATTAGGCTATAGATTGTGTATTCAGAATTTCCTTTGGGCACTATTGAAAATTAGTTTAGCTTTTGGTCATTTGATGTGTGTTACTTTAGAAAATAGGCTTCACTTTTTTGATCCTATAGGAAAATAACTAAGAAAAGGGAAATGCAAGAACAAATCAGCTTTGTTATGAAATAAGGAATAAGAGGTTTGGGAAGTGATCATGTCTTAGTGGGCAGACTGAAATTTGATTTAAAAAACCATTTTGATAAAATTTGGCATCTATTCATAGCTGCCAATGTGATCTTAACTCTCAGATTTTTATTTCTGGCTATTTAACCCGAGGCATTAGGGTTGCTTTAAAATAAGACCGATTGGATTCCTGTCTTTGAAAGTGGGAGAAATTCTTGTCTTATTTCAGCTATTCTTCCTAGGTTCCCTGGTGATCTCCACTTCGTGTGTCATCTATCTCCTCCCATTTGTCTGGCTTTTTGCCTGATCTGCTCTTTTTGTACCTCAAAAGCAAATGGCTTAAGATACGTTCCCCATTTATGTGACCTCATTAACACAACAGAAAATCCTTTACCCAAGTGGGAATGTGGCATCCACCAATACAGGAGCTAGCTAAGATTTACATCAGGTGTTTTTTGAGAGAGGACCATGCAGCCCATAACAATAATGAATTAAGCTTTATCTTCACGAATCTCAGAGTCTTAGAAGCAAAAGCCAGCAAAGCAGCACTGTTAGCTTCCCTTCTTTCACAGACAAGATGCCATTTAACCAGATCTAGGTCAGAAGGTCATGAGATTAAGGTGGCAGGTGACCTTCAACTTGTAGCCTCCTTTGCCTTAGAAAACTCCTTTATGGTAAAAATAAGATGTCTCTAAATGAATTATCTATTGCAAAGGCAGGTAGCAATAGATAATTCATTCAGAAAAATAAAACCCTGAAAATAATTCTTTTAAACCACGTGGCCATAGGTCTTAGGTGTTCTTGAGAGGAGCAAAGCAAGTGGAGAGCAGGCATATACAAACATGCGTGCACCCAGGTAGAGAGTAAGACTCTTTTCCTCCAGCTATAAATCCATCATAGCAATCCTATAGGACAGAATAGAACGGCCTCCTAGGGTCCCTTTCCAAGGCTGTACATCTCTACTATGGAAGCAGACTACTTCATCTTTCTTTATGCTGGTGGCTGTGAACTGCTGACCTTTTGGTTAGCAGCTGAACACTCGCCATCCACTTGACACTAAGGGATCTGGCTCTTTGGTATGACTGTAAATTCATGAGTGCTTGGGGTTAGAAAATAGTAAGTGATAATAAGTTTAAATTGTTTTTTTTGTATTTGAAAAAATATATATAAGCTGATCATCTGTACTAAGTTGTTGAATACAAAATGTGAATATTCCCATTTTACAATACTTTGTAACCCGTGGTGGAAGGCAAGCTGTGCATCTCCAATTCCATGGTGGTGCATTTACTGGGACGCCAGCGCAGACTGTGCCAAGTTACATTTGAGCCCTAATGAGTCATTGTCTGGGCAGAATCTTTGAAGCATTTGCTTTATCAAAGTAAGTGTCTTTGTGAATTTTAAAATTTGGAAAATTGCAACAGCCAGTCCTTTCAATGAGGTGATTTTTGGAAGAAATGCTTGCTTGTGTGTGGTTTGAATGTAGCCATCCTAGGAGCTAGACCATTTTATATTTTCTCTTTCGAAGGCATCTGTTAATTGGCAGGCCACTTGCCTTGTGTTCTCCGAGTGCTTTACAGTAATGTAAGCTGTCCCTAAAAGCAAAATAGATATTTCTGTCAGGACACCTCTTAGCCTTAATTTGTAGGCTTGGTTCTCATCTGACCCTACAGCCTTGGCAACTTTTTATTGGGCACAGCTCAGCTTCCTGCGTAGTGTGTGTTCCCTGGGAGCTCTCTCCCCTTTGGGTCTTCAGAGAAAGCTTCCTCTAGGCCCTTGAAGCTGTGTCTGCAGTATTCAAATCGGTTTCCTTTATAGTCAGCATTTATACTCTAACCTGCCCAAACACAGTTGCTCTGTTAGGGGATTTCTCTGCAGTATAAAATTCAGTGCTTTGGTGTGACTATTTTAAATTTATGGTGAAGGAGGTGGGGAGGAAAGTTCTCTATACCCTTTTGAACATGTGACTGCCTTTCTTCATTATAAACGAAACAAAACGTTTTGTGCAAAGAGAAGGAAAATCACATGTTATTTATATCTCCATCTTTATGTTGATTGGGGACAATGGATGTCCTTTGGAATTTTACTTCCTTTGTCCTTGCTAAAAATACCACTCACTTAGTTCTGCATTTCTTTGTGAAGTGAAATGTTCTAAATTGGAGCGCTGTTCCCAGGTGGGAGTCATACACAGACTTGGTGGACACTTTTATCCGTGATACAGGTAAAGTGATGCAAGCTTTTATTTTACTTCATTGAAACTTTTTTGACTTGGTGACATATGTGAGACACACATTTGTGTATAAAGTCAAGCACAAAATGTCAAAGGAAGGTTTATAAATATTTTCTGCCCACTTGCGGAATTATGCACTCTTAAAATAGCATATAAGCAGCATGACTTCCAAAAAGTGAGGGCGGTGTCTCAGTACACACTATAGCCTTGCTGAAAATGATTATCCTGACTTGGAGCAAAACCCTTGGATTTTACTTCTTGGTGCCTGGGGACATCCCCACCTCTTTGTTGTTGTTGTAATTGTTATTAGATGCCTTCTAGTCAGTTCTGACTCATAACAACCTCAGTACAATGGAACAAAATGCTGGGTGTCCGGTGCCAGAATTCCGAATCCTCAGAATTATTGCTGTGTTTGAGCTTAGTGTTAGCTGTTTTGAGGCTGCCCTTCGTTGATCAGTCTACCTCTTATTCACTGATCCTGCACTTTACGAAATATTAAGGTTCTTCTCCAGGGACTGGTTTCTGCTAATAAAATGTCCAAATGATGTGCAACTAAGTCCTCATCATCTGAATTCTAAAGGCCATCCTGGGTGTACTTCCTTCGAGACAGATAATGCTTGTTTTTCTGGCTGTCCATGGCACACTCAGTGTTCTTTGCCAACACCACACTCTAATAGCATCAGTAGTTCTCAGATTTCAAAATTTATTGTCTAGCTTTCTCATGTATGTGACGTGAGTTCAAATACTCTGGTCTGAGTCAGGCGCACCGTTGTCCCCGATGTGACATCTTTTCTCTTTGATACTTCACAAGAGGTCTTTTGCAGCAGATTTAGCCAATGAAGCATGTTCTTTGATTTGGAGGGAGAAGGGCCAGGACTGCTGCTTCCATGGATATTTATATTGGATCCAGGTAAAATTAAGTCCTTGACAGCATCAGTCTTGTTGATCTTGTCACTTCTGGTTTTACCTGTTGAGGTGACGAGCCCTGGCGGTGTAGTGGAGAGCACATTGGGTTGGTGAACAAAGCCCGCAGTTTGAAACTACCAGCTGCTCTGAGAAAGATGAGGCTTTCTACTCCACTTAAGATTCCTAGTCTAGTAAACCCACAGGGCCCCTTCTGCTCTGGCCTATTGCACCCCTGTGAGTTGCATTCAGCTCCTGGAGGTATTTGGATTCCAGGGTTTCTTATGTTGATGTGTAGTCCACAGTAAGTGCTTCAGGACCTCTGCATATTTATCAAGCAGGGGTTGTGCCATCAGCATGACAAAGGTTGTTATGAATTACCAATGCTGATGCTGCTTTATTCTCCGTATTCAGTTTCTTATATTACTTGCTCACCATAAACATTAGATAAGTACCTTATATACTCATGGATAAGCCGAGTTTCTCAGCACATTGTTAATGTGGTTTTTGTGGTACAATTAGGTGCCTTGGCTGATGTTTGGGTCAGTATACTCGAGTGTGTACGGAATGATAAAAAGGTACAACAGTGATGTACACATTTCCTGATTTTAAACCAGGTAGTGTTTTCTTGTTCTCTTTGGCCCTGTATCTGCACAATTAAGTGATCTGAAATTTTTTTTTTGCAAGTCAGCATGCACTCAGCGAGTTTGAGTTTTATTTATAATTTAAGATCTGTACAGTAAAGTGCCTTTTTTGTGGTGATACAACACAAGTAACCATCTCTGGTACTCTGCTTTCATCCAAGATCCATTTCCTGTCAGCGTTGATACCGTTATTTCACACTCGTTTGATATGGCTTGAATGTCTGAAAATTCACTGCTGCAACCTTTTTTGAGTTATCTTCAGTGAAAGTTTACTTACATGTGACATTAATGGTATTGCTGGCTAATGCCCACATTGTGCTTGGTCACCTTCTTTGGATAGGCACAGTGACCTGGTCATGGAAGCCATCTTCCCTCTCTTGTGGAAGAGTGAGCACTTTTAGCATTGCATCCACTTGTTGCAACAGCTCAGTCGGTCTTCCATCAATTCCTCCAGATTCGTTTCTTTGGCCAAAGCCTTCAGTACCATTGGTTCTTGATCATATGAAATGGCTGGACATTGACTATTTCTTTTTGATACAAATGTATATTGCATCTTTTTATTTATTTGTTTAACATAAAATGTTTTGTTTATGGCATATTTCAATAATCCAAGTTCAGGCTTGAATATTTGCTTCAGTTCTTTCAGGTTAGGAATGCCCAGCCTACACTTCCGTTTTGGTTTTCTACTCCAGGCCATCGCACGTTGTATTATAGTACTTTGTCTTCTCCAGCCACCCTTTTAAACCTTCTGTGCGGCTCCTCGACGCTTTCATCTCTTCCACTTGGTTTGGCTTTAGAGTCTCTAAGGTTTTCTTGTCTTTGTATACCCGAAGTAGGTGGTATAACTTTTGTTAGTTTTTATTCTGCATTTGCTGTGCTTGATCCATCTTCTCAGTATAGTATCTTACCCTCCCTTTATCTCACACCCAGTGTTCTCAAAGCTCCTGGTTGCAAGGCTAAGAGAGTCACCAGCAAGAGAAGAGCGGTTTAAGTATTTTTCTCTCCCCTGCCCGCCATGCTAGGATGCCACATCTCTGCCTGTCCTTGGCAATAGTTCCTCATAGTTTTTAAAAACCCCTTTCCACTGTTGTCCCAACAGAGCCTGAGCGTGCTACTGTCCTTGTATTGATGTTTTCTGTGTTTTTGCCCTCTACTTATCCACACCCCTATATATGTAGTCTCTCTTTAAAAGTTTTTGTATCTGGACCATCTTGGATTAATGGGGTTTTCTCTAGGCCCATGACTGATAACACCTGTCACCTGTAGGTTATAGCTAAGTGGCACATTTGGGATTTGACATTCAGGTACTCACCGTCTTCAGGAAGAAAGGTATCTTGTTTTAATGCAACATTGCTCATTTAGCATAAAATAGACCACTTTTAAGAAGTACAATTTCTTGGTTTTCATAACATTATGAAATTATCATCTATTTCTAGAATATATTACCCTCTTGAATAAAATCCGTGTTCATCAGCTCTAAAACTTCTTTTGGGTATTGCTTAGGGTTTCTATATTCAAGATACTGTGTGGTGCTGTAGGAGAAGCACTGGACTGCTAAGCACAAGGTTGGGGGTTCAAACCCACCAGTTGTGCCACAGGAGAAGACAAAGCTGCTGTAAAAATGTATAGCTCCAGACACCTTACAGAATGTCTCTGAGTTGGGATGACAGTGGGCTCGATTTTTTACTTATTTAGTCATTTGAGATGCATAAAGTTAGTTTTACTTCGTTCCTTCAAATCTAGATTCTTTTCTTGCCTTGCTTCTCTGACTAGATGCTGTAGTCAAGTACATCCAGTTGACAAATGGGGTCATCCTTGCCCTCGTTCGCCTCATCTGGGAGACCTTTCCATATTTCTCCTTTATTTTTAGTTGTTACTTTTTCAGAAACCTTTATGAGGTGGATGTTCTCTTTCTTATTTAATTTCTTGAATATTTTTATCATGACTTGTTTTCTACATATATTGAGGTTACCATTGGCATATCTTCCCTGCCCTCATGATCATTGCAATATCTGATTCTGTTACTGTGTCCGTCCGTCTTCTGGTGGGTCTTCGCTGACTCACTAGTTTACCAAGTATGGTGTCCTTTTTCAGGGACTGTTTTCTCTTAATAACATGTGTAACATACTGTGAGATGAAGTTTCAGCATCTTTGCTTCTAAGGAACATTTTGGCTATAAATCTTCCAAGTCAGATTCCTTTGTTCTCCTGGGAGTCCATGGTACATTGGATACTTTCCACCAACACCGTAATTCAATTGCATTAATTCTCCTTTGCATCAGGTCCTCTTTTTCCCTCCTTCTCTCCCCGCTTCCCCCTCCCTCATGAGCCCTTGATAATTTATAAATTATTATTTTGTCATATCTTGCCCTGTCCGACGTCTCCAGGTCTTTGCTGCTTATTTTCCCACTGAATATGTTGTTTTATTTCTTGACTGCTGTTTCCGTGGGTGTGGATGGTGGAGCCTATTCAACAATAGACTGTTTGCGAGACCGCTAGATTGGTGTTACTGTAATAATTTCTGAGTATGAGCAAAGTATTTGAACTCTTTGTTGCCCTCATGTGACTACTGAGAAGGTGATCAGTCATTTTGCCAGAGAAGCAAATATCTTTGAAATTACCTAGATTTTACCGTTAGCCTTTATTACAGAAACAGACTTAAAGGTAAGATTTACTTGGTCTAAAAGTTCATTTTCATTTGGGCAGAATACAAATTCATTTGGGCAAATTTATGAGGTCAACATGCCCAGTCTTTGCTGAGATTGCATGTGGGTGGAGGCCCCGACCTGTGAAGCTGACTCCAACTCCCAGTGACCTAGTGTATTTCAGAGTAAAACTGAGCCATAGTGTTTTCGATGGTTAATTTTGTTGAAGTCTGTCATTAAGGTTTGTTTTGTTCTTTGTTTTTTTGAGGTGCCTCTGGGTTAACTTGAACCTTTAATGTTTTGGTTAGCATCCAAATGCACTGACCATTTCAACCACTTCAGAGAAAGCTAGAGAGATCCGTGGGCATAAATCACCCCACCAGCCTGCATGTCTGGCTCTCTCTGGTGCTTCCTTCCGCCTGTCCAGCTGAAAACATACTTTTAAATATTTGCATTAAAGAAGATATTCCAGTAGGGCAGTGGTTCTCAACCTGTGGGTTGCAACCCCTTTGGGGGTCAAAATAACCTTTCACCGGAGTCACCCTATATCTAACAGTAGCAAAATGACAGTTATGAAGTAGCAACGAAAATAATTTTATGATTTGGGGTCTTCACTACAACATGAGGAACTGTATGAAAGGGTTGCAGCATTAGGAAGGTTGAGAACCACTGCACTATGGGTAGCAAAAGTTTCTGGGAAATGTAACCCCAAGCCTGCATCGAGTATGCTTGCTCTGTCCGAATCTCTACGGTCCTTTCCACGCCCTACCACATTCCCCACTGAGGTTTCATACCCATGATTCTTTATGGGTTCAGAGACAAGGGTACCCCCTCCTGTAGGGCATCTATATCACCTCCCTTCCAGGATTGAAGTTGATTTTGTGCCTTTGCCTTTCTTTTTTTTTTTCCTTCTTCTTCCCTTTTTCCTTTTCTAAATAGATCATATCTTGGATCGAATCGTAGTCAACTTACTGCTTCCATAACAGAAAGACCACAAGTGGGTAGCTTTCAAGAACAGAGTGAATTTTCTAACAGTTCTGCAGGGTAATAGTTCAAATAAGGATGGGTCCTAACCTAATTGATCTCTCCTGTGAGCCCCTCTCTTACTTTTTAGGGTCTTGCACCAGTGCTTTGTGTTCCGTTGGCATCTCTCTTCCCCCTGTACTTGAGACTTAATAAAGTATTGCTACTTAAGGTACCACTTCATACATGCTCAGGTTAATTCTAATCAAAGCATGCGTACACATGTCTCTTCAGCCATGGATGGCTGCAGACAAGTTCTGTCAGTATACTTGTCTTCATTTTCTTAAGGTGCCTTCCAAAAAGTCCCATCGAAACAGTGGCTTCTAGGTGGATCTGCTGAGCCAATGGGACATAGAGTAGAGAGGTCACCTCTGAAGGTTATGGGGACTGTTTTTTTTTAAATCCTAAGGGATAATCTTGATTGATTTTCTTGAAGGACACTGGATAATCTTGGCAGCTTTTTATGAAGAGGTTTTTAAAAATGGAAAGCACTTATGAGTGATAAAAAGGCTAGGAAAGTTGCACTGGGGATGATCTCCCCCCCCCCCCCCGCATTACAACAATACATCTATTCATTCTGCAAAGATAGCAAAGGCTGTTTTAGGAGAATTCCCTTGGGAAACCTTGTCCCTTCCACCCGACAGTCCTGAATGTGTGCTCCTTCAGACCTCTTTTGTTCAGCAAACTCAAAGAACATTGAAAAGGAACATGATTTGAATCCCTTCATGAAGCCAAAACTGCCATCATGATGTGGTTGAAATTGAAACAATGCAGTTTCTAGGAAATGGGAGAGGGATGGAAATACCACCGTCAGACGTGTCTGGACCCAGATGGAGCTGTGAAGAGAAAGAACAGCTTCACATCGTGATGTTTTTGTTCAATAAAGGTTTAGGTGATTCTTGTACCAGTACTTAGCGATTTGCCCCACATGCATCTCTGTCTATTCTGGTCTTTTTGTATCTGAGTTTTGGATCTACCCTACACTGATTTCACCTCATTAATAATAACAAAAAGAAAACCCTTACTTACAGTCAAAATCACACCCACAGAATGAGGGACATAAGTTGAAAACAGGTAAGGGGCATACAGAAATCCATAGCAAATGAGTTTAGATAGAATTGCGATGTTCTGGGGATTTCATTCTATGACAGAAATAAATCTAGGTGTGTTGGGTAATTAAGAATATTCTGATTGAAAAGTTGTCAATTTTGGAGGCAGGACTTTTCCTGCATCAAAATATTTTGGCCAAAGGCAATGAGGGTTGTGCTGTGGAGACTGAGTTTGAAAAGTTTATCCTTGCTCCCATTACTGACACTCAGTCGCCAGCTGTTTTAGTTTAGCAAGTTAAGTAACATCTGTCCATCTTTATCTGTAAAATAAGTACATCCATATGCATCCACTGGGATCTTTGTTGTGGAGAAGTGAATGTGATGAATACGTATCACATAAAGTCATGTTGCAAGGTAGCATTTCATAAGTAACACTGTACCATTCTTTCCTGGCAGTGAGGGCATGAACATTCATGGGGTAAAGAATGGTCTTTGTCAATTTTTTCAAGCTTATGTTGTAAAGCACTCAGACTGCTGGTGGATCTTAAATTTTTTAATGAAAAAAAGCGTTTAAGAAAAAATCCAAAAAAAAAAAAAGGAAGAAAAGCTCCATTGTCTTCAAGAAGAGAAATTTGCAACAATTTTTAATAACATGGACCTGGTGGGGTTTGTGCATAGTCTTAACTAATGTTTCTCATGCTGATCGACAAAGCGGGGGACTCTCCATAGTGGTTTGAAAGGCTGACACCTTTTAAAAACAGTACTGAGCTAATTGCAGTGCTTGGGGCCTTCTCATTCTTGTCTGAGCAACAGCAAAACGGTCTTTTGCAGAGGAAGAAAAACACAGTAAGGAGCTTTACTACTTCTTGATGGGCTGCTTACTGCTTTCTTAGCTCCCATGTGTGTGTCACACTGAGAGAAGATTGACACCCGTTGATCATGCAAGCCGCAGTAGGTGATCCTTTTACTACTTCAGTAGTTAACTGGTTTCCCACTTTACCATAGTATTTGAGAAATACTTTTTCTATGCCCTCATCCCAAGTGATGACAACTTGAACCCAGTTCCATTGCTTCTTCAGTAGGCGTGAGATAAAGCACTGACAAGCGGGCCTGTGGAGCTGGAGGAACTTAATGACACTCGTCAAAGAAACTAGACTAGCAGCAGACCTAGGCCTTAACTAGAGACCCTGTTTCGTAGGTACCTCTAACTTGGTAAGGGCCTGACTTCATTTAAACTGCAGCCTCTGTCTTAGTGGGGAACCCTGGTGGTATAGTGGATACACATTGGGCTGCAATCCACAGGGTCGGCAGTTTGAAGCCACCAGCAGCTCCGAGGGAGAAAGAACAGTTACGATCTTAGAAGCCCACAGGGGTTCGCTGTTAACATTGACTCGATGGCAGTGGGTTTGGTTTGGTTCCTGCTAAAGCTCCCTCTGTTTGAAGGCTGACCTGCTGATATTTCTTGTAGAGCACCTAGCCCATTCAGTTAGTCATGAGCACAGGCCCTTGTAATTGAGGAGCCTCAGCTCAAGCTCAGTATTAGCCCAAGTTGTGTGTTCCAGAGGCATAGGTCCACGGCACCGTGTTGTTATTACATACCTGAATGTTGCTTCTGACTCTGGCAATGCCCAGGCGAAGAGCAAAACCAAACAGTGCCCAGCCCGGTGCGGTCCTCACAATCATTGCTGTGTTTGGACCCTTGGTTGTATTCACTGTGTCTATCCATCTCGTGGAGGATCTTTGTCATTTGCACTGATCCTCAACTTTCCTGAGCATGATGTCCTTCTAGAACTGGTCCCTCCTGAAGACCTCCTGGAAGTCATCCTCAAATTTAGGAAGCATTCTGGCTGTACTTCTTCTAAGGAAGATTCTTATTTTCTTCGGAAAGCAATGGTACATTTAGTATTCTTCACCAACAGCACAATTCAAAGGCATCAATACTTTCTTGGTATAACTTATTCATTGTCCAGGTTTTGCAGACATTTGAGGCACTTGAAAATACCATGGGTTGGTCAAGTGTACTGGAGACCTCAAAGTGATGACTTTGCATTTGCTTACTTTGAAGAGGTCTTTCATGGTAGGTATGCCCAGTGTAATTCATTGTTGGATTTCTTGACTATTGCTTCATGATTGCTGATTGTAGATGCAGATTTAAGTAAAATGAAATCCTTGGCAACTTTAATCTTCTTTCCCCCCTATTTATCATGCTGTTGCTTATCAGTCCAGTTTGAGATTTGTGTTTTCTTCAGGGCAAGGTGCAGTGCATACCGCAGACTGTGCTCTTTGATCAAGTGCTTCAAGTTCTGGTTACCTTGAGCAGCAAGCAAGATTGTTTCATCTGCATAGTGAACACTGTTAAAAATCTTTCCCTAGCCCTGGTATTGGGTTCTTCTTGTAGCTTATCTTCTCAGATCATATATACTTGAATAAACATACTGAAAGGATACAGGCTCGACTACCCATATTCTATGATTTTGAAGCATGCGGCATTGCCATACTCCGTTTGCCTAACTACCTTTCCTTGGATGACTTTGTACATACAGGGTCTGCATGATCACAGGGAAGTGGTCTGGAATTCCCATTCTACACAATAGTATAGGTAATTTGTTAGGGTTCACACACAGTCTTTGCACTTCAGCTTTCAGGTGACTTTCTTGAATCTTGCTGGTTTTGGATGCAAAACATTTTAGTCTGAGAGTGCAGGACTCAGTGAGAACTTAGAGAATTTAATATGCTGTTGCTGTTCTTGATAGCCTGAGACTGAATTGTGTGGGAGTTCTTAATGTTGTCTGAAAATGTGATGTATTAGGAACTCACAGTTTCGCCAACTTAAGCAGGGTCACACTGCATTGCCAGCAGATTCATAATTACCAGAACTAGAACTTCAAGAAAATGAGCTCTACCAGTTGCATAACCAAGGGCTAAGCATGGCCATTGAAATTAACTTGAAAATGTCTTGGTGCTGGGGACGCTCGTGGCTCCCTCTAGAATTGGGCTGCTTAGGTAGTTTTTTTACCCAGTGTCCACTATCAACAAATTGAATTTCAGCAGAAAAGTTGAAATTTTCAACCCTTGTATACTGTCTTAACATATCCACAAAGTACTGAAAACCATGCTTGAAAGGCAGGGCATTTCTGTCTTGGGCTAGCTTTATTAGCATTTGGGTAGAAGATGAGTCTGTGAGTAAGCCATCTGTGTTCTTTATTATGTGAGCATCTAGGTTGAATTCTGCATCTTTGTGATAATCCCTGGCCGTGCCCCACGGGAACCTGGTACAAACAAGTGCTTCAAGCTTTCAGGGAGAGGCAGGCTGAGACTATATCAGGGTGTTTCAACCAGGCCTCCACCTCACAGTTCAATCTTATTGGGGCAGCAAGGAAGACCGACCAACTTAATTTGACCTCAGTTAGCAGAACGGTTGAATGGAAAGACCTGCTGCACCTGGCATGCTGCATCAGGAGACATGGACTGAATCTGGGATTAAAATTTGGAGAGAAATGGGAATAGACAGAACAGCATTTCCACTAGCACGTGGTGCTATCAACCCGCCCTTTCCTGGTGTGTGGTCCTTGGGAGATTGGGTCCTACACCAGATCTGGGGGACTTGAGTAAGCTTCCCTGTCAAGTCTGGGGCTCGTTGCATGCAGTGCACAGCCTGTCTGAACAGACACACACTCCGAGTGCCCAGGAACAGAAAGTCCAACAGAAGACGTACAACACATTGCGACTTCATTTTGCACCTGGAGGAGGGGGAGAGAAAGGGTGCTTACCATAAGGGAAAAGAAGGGGGCTTCTCTTAAAAAGCATCCCCCCAGCCCCCCATGTTGAATGAAATGAAAACTAGTTTTCCTAACCCAAATTGTTTGCTTTTTGTCAAGGTAAGCCGTTTTATAACTGTGCTGTGTTTGGAGACAGCAGTGCGTCTCTGCTGGCTGTTTTCTGAGTGTTGAATTGGGAGGTGGCTGTAGCCAGACTCCTCCTCTGTTGGGAGAGAACCATGGACAGTAGTTACCTGTGTCTGCTCACTGTGGGCTTTAAAGGCAGACCCACATGACTTTGTCCTTTTTTTTTTATTTCATAAAACATTACTAAAGCGCCAAATGAAATAATAGATACACATCAATCAGTGTAGTCACCTTTTATTGTTGATTCAGCTACCAGGTTTTTATAGAATTCATTCTGCATTTTATTTGACTTGTACATGAATAGTCTCGGCAGACTTAATTATATTAGTGAAAAAGCACTTTCAACAAAATTATATGCTGACATCCTATAATTCATACTTACAGATTTGTGAAACAGATTTATGTAAATCTATCAAATTATTCTAGGTGACATTTTTTAAATTGGGATTTCATTTTAATGGTATTTGTAGAAAATTTTCATAGGAAAATGCCTACAAGAACTATTGGGGAAAAAAATCTACCTCATACTATACTACACTGTGTAAAGACAGAATACTGTAACATTTGAGCATCTTGTCTCCACTTGTTCTGTAACCCATCTGGTACAATGTAGACTTGAAAGTGTAGAGATAATTAGGTTAGTAAATATTGTGCTTGGAGATGGGGAACATATTTATAAGGGCAACTCTCTCCTAAATCATGAACTCCTGGAAAGCAAGACAGTTTCTTTATTTCTTCCCTCATTCAGTGAACTTTCAACTAATTAAAAGGTTTTGGAGGTAGAGTCACTTGTGTCAGGAACTAGGCTGGCTTTGCCCTTGTTCTTAAGCACGCATTTTAATGGGAAGTCACCCAAGTTGATTGTTTCCATATATACACGCACTAAGATGCATCCCTGGTGAATGCACACAGTTTGCATTTGGTAGCTATTCAGTTCGAACCTACCTTGAGGTGTCATGGAAGGAGGGCCCAGTGATCTTTTTTCTTAATATTGCAGCAAAAGGAAGCCCTGCAGAGTAGTTCCAACCGACAGCATGTGGTTTTTCCAGTGGTAGTAATTTATTTTTTTAACTTCTTATAATGTGCTAAGGTAAGAGACTACGGGAGAATTTTGGGGGGAAAGCCATTGAGTGATGGTAGGCATTGGGGTTGGGGTAATTTGTGGCAAGAAATGGCTTTGGAGAAAGCTATTAAAGATGTCTGCAGCAGCCACAGAGAACTGGCTGTGCATTGCAGGTGATGTCCAGAGTAGGTGAGGCCCACAGAGAATTGACTGCATTACAGGGGACGGGTAGGCAGATATGTGAGGCCTAGTGGGAATTGGAGCTAAAGTGGAGGCAAGTAAGGAGCTGATGATCACTGTGGGAACCAAGACATGATTGGGTTTGCCTTCCAGGAAGTTCATTAGGGCATCATTTTAGTGGTTTTGGAGTTAATGGGAGTTTAGGGAAGGAGTGACATTGTAGCAATAATCCAAGCCACAAAAACAACAGAACAAGTGCTGATGCAGAAGAGGGGTTAGGAGAGGAGCCGACTTAGTTGTTAGCACTGGCAAGATAGGACGCTTGCTTAGAGTCTCCCTGGGTGACACAGCATACTGTGTGCTCAGATACTAAGGGAGACGTTGCAGGTTACAAGTCCACCAGATGCCCTAAGGAAAGGCCTTGTGATCTGCCAAGAACTCAGCCTTCAAAGCCCCATGGAAACAACTTAAATTCCCAAGAGTAGAAGAGTAGTGGACAAAGAAACTTTGGTACGTAAACACAGTGGAATACTACGTACCGTTAAACAATGCTGATGAAATTCTGAAACACCTCATAACATAGATGGATCTGTGAAGAAGATAGCCAAACACCAAAGGACAAATAATTGTCTGAGACTACTATTTATACGCCACCACCCCGGCGGGGGGAATGGGGGGGTAGGGGTGTTATACCCCCAAAAAACAAACAGACTTGATGACTACCAGTAGAAGGTAGGTAGCCTGCAAGGTAGACTGGTGTTCACTTGGGTGATGGAGAAGAAAATGTACTACAAGAGAGAGATAAAGGAAGTGGGGTTGGTGGGCCAGGGCAAGCCATTGGGGGAGGTGTGATGAATTTTAAAAGTAGTTGAATGAAAAAAGATCATCTGATTCACAATAACATTTTTGTAGAAAGTTATTTAGCATGAGTATGTTCATGTTTATATCTTGCAAACCCCACAAAACACAACAATTCTATTCAGACACACAAGGTTGCTGTCACTTGAAATAGACTCATTTATAACTTTCTTTACTTGTAGAATTTTAGATGGAACAGGTCTGTTTGCACATGTTTTCTTTTACACTGAGTCTTGGATCAAACCCATGATGAGGCTCACATTGACCATTGTAAACAGCAGGGCCACACGCCCATCTTGGCATGCCTTTCCTTCGCCACTGCATTCTCCCTACCCCTCACTTCTTTCTCATCATCTGCACAATTTGTTCATATTTATGAAGGCTTTCTCTTCTTGTCTCAGCTGTATCCTCAACATCCAAGACAGAATCTAGCCCAAGATAGCCTTTCTTTGTTGGCCACTGCTTAAAGTAGGTAAAGAATATCTAGGGAGCCTAGTCTTTTTACTTTTTGAGTACAGCATTTGTGTATTTTCCACAATTGCGTGTCAGGTAGGGTCTCACATGTAGTATTGGCTGCTGTTAGGTGACTCATAGAGATCCTGTAACAGAAGGAAACACTGCCTGGTCTCACACCGTCCCTGACAGTCGTACTTACGTAAGAGCCCATTGCTGAAGCCACTGTATCAGTGCATCTCCTAGAGCAGCATGACCCTTTAATACAGTTCCTAGTGTATTGGGGACCCCCAAACCATAGCATTATTTTCATTGCTACTTCATCACTGTCATTTTGCTGCTGTTAGGAATCGGGCAATCCCTGTGAAAGGGTCGTTCGGCTCCCAAAGGGGTCGTGACCTACAGGTTGAGAACCGCTGTCCTAGAGGCTCTTTCTCTGACCTACTGCACCAAGCATGTTGTCCTTTTCCAAGGACTGATCTCTCCTGACACCATGTCCAAACTATGAGAGACAAAGTCACACCATTCTCACTTCTAAGGAGCAACCAGACTGCCCTTCCTTCTGGACAGATGTGTTTGTGCTTCGGGTGCTTCACTTTCAATACTCTTCCCCAACACCACAGTTCGAAAGCTTCAGTTCTGCTTTGGTCTTCCTTCATTGTCCAACTTTTACACACATAGTGACTAGATAGCATTCAATTAGTGCATCAGGTTTATCATAAAGAATTACGACAATCTGTTGCCCTTACCTTTAAACCTGAGGGGGTAATTTGATATTCTGAACATCGGTAGTAATTTGAAATAGAAAAGACTTAATAGAGTGACCTTTGAATAAAATGGGTCCAGAAGATTGTGTATTTTTAATTAAAATATGCAATTAAAATTTTAATTAAAGTATGCTATTAAAGGCAATGTAGGTGGCAAGGGAATGACTGCTGCTTTGAATTACATACAGTTTGGGGGAAATTGAAGTGTACGGTGTTTCTCCACAGTAGCACTCCGTCACTGCATGGATCCTTTTCCTGTTTTCCTTTTCCTGCTCCGACCCCGAGCCGCCCTTGATGCTTCTTGGTCCCCGTGGAGTGTTTCTGCTCTGTGCTGTAGAGCACTTGACTGGTTCTAAGCAGCAGTTTGTAACTGCTTCCCTTCTGCCAGGAGCCTTTCCTACGTGGGTTGACAGTGCCTCTTGTGAAGAAGGGATCCTTTTTCTATGCGCTGGTAGGTTTTAAAGGCGCATGTGAAACAAAGGACATTGCTGTACACCATGTGCAGCGTGTGGAGTTCTCCTGTGGCTTTTGGAATCGGAGCAGAGCCTTCGAAGTCTGTGTGGCTCAGATGGCGTTCTCCACAGTGAAGTTCTAGAATCCCTGGCGTGACCATTAGGATCAAGACTTGGATTAATGGCTCCCAAATCCCGAGGATTAGGTGACTCCAGGAGCTTGTGTGGACAGCAGGAGACAAGTGTTGTTTACCTTGTTCTTGGTGTTCCATTTCCGGGAAAGATATTTGGTTTTGATTTCTAAAGACAGGATTTACTTGTCTTCAAAGCTCTTTGAAAGCTTTAGCTTTGCCATTTTGTTCAGAATTTTCTTCTAATCGTGCTCGTTTTCATAATGGATAGAACTAGGAATTTTAATGCAGTTCTGTAAGTGTTTTTCCCTTTTTCTTTTCTTTTAAAGGTAACTCGTGGTTTTGAGATGATCAGTGTGCACATTCCAGAATCAAAATGACTTGGAAAGTAGATTTAGATTGTGTGGGTAAATACCGTAGTTCTCTGTTTCTAAGTTATCCCTGTTGAATTTCCAGTGAGGATTGTGGATCCAGGTGAAATGTTTTGACTTAATGTTCGACCTGCTACTGAGTGTCAATTAAAAAAGTTTGTCACTCACTTACAGTGAATGACCTGAAAGGCATCATACTAGCAACATTGAAATTCACATAATTTGAAATTGGTATCTGTATAAGAAGTATAAAAATTTGAGACATTGATCCACCAGAAGCAATTTGATGTAAAATCCTGTTGGAATGTGTAGTTTATGTTGCACTTAAGGGACAATAAATAAATTCTGAGTTCACATAGGTTCCCCAACTTACTTGACTTGCAGACTCCTTTTCAGGTTAAAAAAAAAAAGTTCAGTGTGCCATTCCCCCGGCAATTAAAAAATGTCCTAAAGTCTATCATCCAGGATAAATTTTACAGATCTGCTTTTGCAGAAACCCCACTCCCAAGTTCTGTCCAGTTCAGCCAAAGGGTGGTATTACCTGCTTTGGGAAACACTGAGCCTAGTTGTGAGTGAAGTAGAGAAGATTAGCATTTGAGAGTAGGAATCTTAGGTTCAATTCTTGGCTTAACCACTTCCGACCTGTTTTTCTTATTTGAGGAAGCCTATTGACCTTGTTGAGCTTCAGATAGCATTTCTATCTAGTGCTGCGGTTCTTAACCTGTAGGTCTCGACCCCTTTGGGGGTCTAACGACCCTTTCACAGGGGTTGCCCAAGACCATTGGAAAACACGTATTTCTGATGGTCTTAGGAACTGAGACACCACTCTATCAGTCTCCAGGTAGGTCTGCCCACGTGCAGATACGCCCACATATGAGTACCTGGCATGAGGACTGTTACCCACGCTACACCATGCTTCCACACAAAATTTCTTTTTTTTGTCTTTAGAAATAAATTTTTCAGAATATATAATTGCATATTGTTTTTGTGATTCATCACTATGCTTTAATTATGTTCAATTTGTAACAATGAAAATACATCCTGCATATCAGATATTTACATGATGATTCATAACAGTAGCAAAATTACAGTTATGAAGTTGCAATGAAAATAATTTTATGGTTGGGGGTCACTACCACATAAGGAACTGGATTAAGGGTCACAGCATTAGGAAGGTTGAGAACCACTGATCTAGAGGGAGAAGAATCTGAATACGTTACATAATTAAAAATCAAACCAAACTCACTGCCATTGAGTGGATACCACCGCACAGTGACCCTATAGGACAGGATGGAACTGCTTCTATGAATACCCTGTAACTCTTTACAGGAATAGAAAGCTGTCTTTTTCCTGAAGAGTGGTGGGTGAACCTGACCTTTATTAGTAGCCAATGCATAACCACTCTGCCACCAGGGGGCCACCAGTGAGGTTAAAATAAGCAGTAAAAAACCAGCTCGCTGAAAGTTAAGACCTGAGAGCATCTTGCCTGTCCTGGAATCTTCTCTGGTGCCTTTAGATAGCTTTGACATCCAAAAAATATTTACAGACGTGACTAACTCACTTTAAAATGAAAGTCCTGTAACTATAAAGTTCCTTTCTCCTTTGAAATCGTTCCCGTGCTGACATTTTAATGCTGCTCCAACTTTGGATTCAGTAGATACAACAGCGTTTTCTTATTCTTCTGCTTAGGATAAGAGTACAGTTTTGCTTATTTCAAGCATGTTTCTAATTGATGATGGAATTTTCATGGATACGCAGCTAGGCAAGTTAAAACTTTCTAAGTTGGAGAG
Source organism: Tenrec ecaudatus (assembly GCF_050624435.1). Taxonomy (NCBI): domain Eukaryota; kingdom Metazoa; phylum Chordata; class Mammalia; order Afrosoricida; family Tenrecidae; genus Tenrec; species Tenrec ecaudatus. The sequence goes on along the minus strand of NC_134539.1, from coordinate 23,043,918 downwards.
GTCATTTGGAGACAGCTTTTGTCAGTGTATAATTAATTTGAAGGTAGTAGAAATTTGACTGACTCATTATTATAGCTATCTATGATAGCTCTAGGGTTCAGGTCAAAGAAGCAGTGATGGAGTGGACAGGTCATCTCATGGGGATACTGAAGATAATAGCAAACCCAATCCAACTCCACTGCCATCAGGTTGATTCTAATTGATAGTGACCCTGTATGATGAGGTCGGACCACCCTGTGGGGTTTCCAAGGATGTCAATCTTTACTGACTTGATATACCCCTTTCTCTCACTGATTGGTGGATTCAAACCGCCCACCTTGTGGTTAGCAGCTGAGCATTTTAAGCCATACCTTTGATTAAATAAATAACCACGCTGAGCCTCTCCTAATTTATTTAGCATACCTTTGAGTGCCTGCAGTTTGCTGGGAGTAGAGACTCAATTCAGCAGAGCATTGGGATGGTTAAGCAAGACAGACTCTTTCCCTTACCAGTGTGCGCTATTGTGCCTAAGTCTGAAGCGGCCAGCAAATTACTTCTCAGAAGAAATGGATAATTTGAAAGCTTTAGGACACTCACACTCATCTGTCAAATGTTACTGTTAAAAGGAACAGTTCTTTTAACATACCCAGACCTTCCGCACGGAGGTACTCTCAGGAGCTCCCCCGATTCCCAGCCCTAGATCCTCTCGCATAATGGAAACCACGATCCTCAACGTGGGCTGCCAGTTAGAATTTAAGTAAAAATCTAGGACCAGTGCTTCAAGGAGCATCACCAGAACACTTATTTGACTGTTCACAGAAAGGTTGGAGGTTCAAGCCCATCAGCCCCTCCAATGGGGAGGGAGCCAAAAATCACAGCCTAGAAAAACCTATGGGGCTGTGGCCAGGTCACTGTGAGTCAGAATCACCTCGATAGCCTGTAACAGTGAGTGTGTCAGAATCTTCAGGAATGGGGCTCAGTCATCAGTTTTGAGCTTTCTAGATAATTTCAGTGCTTAAGAGGAAGGACTGAAAACATTGTGACTCAAAGCTGCTAAAATGCAGGTGGACAGTTAGTGTTGTCCACCTGGTAGGAGGGAGAATTGGACTCTTCATAATGTTGTGTGTGACAAAACTACCCAGCATTTGGCTTGCCTTTTCCTTTCCCCCATTATATTTGTAGCATCTTCTAAAACTCCAATCCAATCGTTGCCATGTAGTTATTTGGTCATCTGCTTCTACCAATAATGAATTCTTTCATCATTGCCTCAGCAACCTGCTTGGGGAGGAACTGTCAGGATTTTAGCGAGAAGGAGCAGGGAAGTGGTTTGTTCACAGTCACACAGCTAGTAAGTGGCAGAGCCAGGACTGGAACCCAGCGTGTCTTCGATGCTCGTATTCTTTGTGTCGTAGGTGGCTTCCTTGTGCAGATTTGGTTAGACTCAGTCCATTTAAATCCTGCTCGATGACATAGAGGTGCACTGTTCTTTCCTAAGATGGCACTAGGCGTGCATTGGACACATGATAAAGGTCTGTTAAACGCTAAAAGCTGAATGCTTAAAAATACAGTAGTTTTCATGTTACTTTTGTTGTTGCTGTTAGAACTCTGAGTAGAATAAAACTTATCCAAATTTTAATGTGATGAAAAGTATTCTGTTTCAACACTTAACCTTAAAACAATTAAGATGAGTGCTTATTACCCCAAATTACGTTGGAAATTCTCCAAACATAATCATAAGAGTTTGTTGTTGTTGTTGTTTTTAATTATATACCGTATATACGTGTGTGTATAAGCCGAGTTTTCCAGCACATTTTTAATGCAGTTTTCGTGGTAAAATTAGGTGGTCGACTGATATTTGGGTCAGCTTATACGCGAGCACATACGGTACGTACTTCACTGAGCCTTTTCTTATGTCGTTGTCAGGAGCCCTCTGTTCCAGAAGCCAGAGTGCTGTTGCAAATATGTGTCCTTACAACCACGTGGAACCGAAGTCTTCTTCAAGAACCAAATATCTCACTTCTCTGTGACATTAAGAAAACTCACTGCCATTGAGTCTAGCTCACAGTGACCTTCTAGGATAGGGGAGAACTGCCCTTCTGTGTGTCTGAAACTTTTTAATTCTTTCCAGAAGTAGACAGCCCTGCCTTTATCCCAGAGAGCAGCTGGTGGTTCTGAACTGCTGACTTTGTGTTTAGCAGCCCAGTGAGCAACTGCTACGCTCCCAGGGCTCCTCTCTCTATGACATACATTGATGCAGAACCAGTATTTAACAAAAGCATCTGGACTTCTATTGCATTTCTCTCAGGAAATCTTCTACTAGTTATATTTGATTTTTAGTTGATGAAACATCTTGAGCCCAGTTTGTCACCAAAGGTGTTTCTCCTTTTTCAAATCAAGAAACTTCCCATTTGTTGTAAAGTTGATGCATTTAGACTTGGCTTTAATATGAGTTAAGTTTAAATTTAATCCTGAAATCTCCATCCCACTGTTTAATTGTGGGTACGATATGAGAGTTGGAGGCAAGAGTGAGAGGACTCAGGTGATAGAGGGTTGGGAATGGGGTCAGGGGGTTGGGTCTTACTTGAAGTGTCTCTTACTCTAAATTCCAGTTTTCATCTCATTTTCTTCTTCCACGTGTTCTTATTGGCGTGGCCTGGCCTGGCCATCCACAGTGTACATTGAGTCCTTGTTCAGAACTCAAAACCCATTTATAAGAAAATTGGATCCAGTTTTATTTAACTCGGTTTCTTTAACCTACCCCACTGTATAAATATAAATACACCATGTTGCTTTCATCATTTCAGACTCTGAAATAGTTGTATTTGGTGAGTGGTGGAGATGTGTCAGGGTAATTAACAGAACACTGATGCCTATAGCCCGGCCTTCTTAATAGGTAAAGAAACAGAAGCTGTAAAGGCCATGCCTGCTAAGCCCACTCAGCAGCTCGTGGGAGACTTGCACCCACAGTTCCTGAAGCTGAGAGAGGTTTTGCTACTGGTGCTGTCCTGGCTCAGGCAGGGCCCTTGTGATGGGAATCCTCTGGGGATGCATGCAAACAGCACTGTCTGCTTAGAGTTCTAACTGGTGTTTAACTTGCAAATGTAGTCAGCAGGAGCTGGAGAAAAGGCCACATGTATATTTCTAGAAAAATTAATCCAGAGTTCTCTTTGCTTTGAGAATATATGCTAGTGTTACTGACAAGGACCTTCTACCAAAATGAAAGGTGATCTCTGTCAGTGGCATGGAACTAATATGCCTTTTCCCTTTTCTCTCCCATCAGGACAGAGCTTGGGATACGGCTTTGTGAACTACATTGACCCTAAGGATGCAGAAAAAGCTATCAACACGCTGAATGGATTGAGACTTCAAACCAAAACAATAAAAGTAGGTTTAAAATAGTGTGTCTGTATGGGGGGGGGGGGGGCATCTGCTTTCAAAACTGTAGTTTCAAAAAATTAAAATTGAGTTGTAGACTTTATTCATTCACTTTTTTTTCAAAAGAGTGACACTTTTTTGAGAGCCTCGTCAAACTTTTTCATGTTCTCTGCATGATAGAAGCATTTCTTCTGGAGGATGATATGGGGCGCTCTAGACTCTACTGGACTCTACCCTAACTTTATAGGAAATGATTTGGCCTGTATTTCGAGGCAGGGAGGCATGGTGAATTAGTGGTTACCAGTAGGCTTGCAATTCTTGAGGTCAGCAGTTTGAAAACACCAGCTTCTTTGAGGGACAGAGATGGGGTGTTCTACTCCCTTGAACAGTTACAGTCTCAGAAACTCACTGGGGCCAGTTCTTAGCTGTCCTATAGGGTTGCTAAGACTCAGCATCCACTAGATGGTACAGAGTGAGTGATCGCTTGAGGCCATTTTAGGGTTCTTTGAGTAGAGATCAGCAAGCTTTCTTCAGGAAAAAGCTAGATTGTAAATATTTCAGCTTTGCCTATCACTGGGTCTCTGCTACAACTTCTCAATGCTGCCCTGATAGCAGTCAGCCACTGACAATATATACTTCAATGGGTGTGGCTCTGAAATGTTAATTTCACAATGTTTATATGTCATAAAATAGTCTTTGTTATGTATTTTCAACTGGTTTATCATTATAAAAACTGTTCTTAGCCTGTGGGCTCTGGATAATGAAGCAGTAAGCTGTAGTTGGCCCTTGGTCTGATGTGACTCTGGTCTAGCGCATTCTGGTCTAGCACATTCTGCTGACTGAGGAGAATGACTTGCTGCCATCGAGTCAATGATGACTCAGAGTGACTCCTGCAGGTTTCCAAGACTGGAACTGTTCATGGGAGTAGTCTTTCTACCTTGAAGCTGCTGGTGATTTTGAACAGCTGACCATGTGATTCACAGCCCAACATGTAGCCACTCTACCACCAGGGCTCGGTGAGGAGAATGAGTACAAGAACTTACACTCCAGTCAGGCTATATTTTCCCTTCAAGACCGACAGTAAATAATTTTGCTGGGCACTGTTCCCCTTTGGGATATTTTTGGAACTCTTATGTAGATTTTCTCTGCACAAAAAGTTAATCTGATCCTGAGCATGGATTTCTTCCTTTCTTTTTAGAAAGTAAAAGAGCTTTTTCCTCTGGCAAACCACATGTGCTATCAATTTCCCCTCCTCGCCTGCCCATTGTAGACGTTGACCATCAATCATGGCAGTTTTCCTCCTTGAGTCTACATGGGGCTCCCAAATATTTTTCAAAATACTGTTCCTGGCAGCCTCTATCAATTGACTCAAGTTGAAACCTATTTTCCACCTTCAATTTAAGCAGCAGATTATAGCCTAAAGTGGTAAAGGGAAGTTGGTCTAGGTTGACTGTGGCATCCATCTTGCTTACGGGCTTGTCTGGAAGATTCCCGCTCACTTTCCCCGCTTCAGATACCTGAAAATGCAGTGTCATCTTTGTGCTTAAACGTGGCTTCTTTCAGAATTGTCAGTTCAGGGAATCCTGCATAGCTTTGACATCTCCTTTATCGTTGTTGGTCCATAAGAAAAAGGCCTACCAGCCCTCTGTCATCTAGTGCAAACTGCACCCCATGGCTCCCAGATAGGCTGGGGTTTGAAGTGATCAAGGAAGTGTTCTAAGGAAAAAGATTCACCCTTCCGGCAGAAAGCACTCTGAACATAGGATAGGTCACCAACATGTTAGAATTATTTGGTCAGCCTTGACGAGTTCTTCCGCTTCCCTGCGTTTCTGTGTAGTTTTTATATGTTGTACCCGAGATCAGTGAATTCAAACCCATCAGCCTCTGCAAGGGGAGAGAGGAGGCTCTGCTCCCATACAGGTTTACAGTCTCAGGAGGCCAGAGAGTCAGTTCTCCTCTGTCCTATGCAGTCGCTGTGAGTCAGAATTGACTAGAGGACAGTGGATATGCTACCAGCGATTTTTTTGCCGCCCTCATTTCCCCAATTTAAATTGATTTCCCGGGTTATTGCTCCTTTGTCTTAGTTCTGAGATCTTGAGTTGCAGGAGGAAATTGAATAGGTCGTTGGAAGTGTTCATCCTAGGAATTGCTTGTGTCCCATTACAGAAATAGCCTTCTTTACTTCATTTTAGTGAGTCAGTTCTTTTGCTAGATGTCCCAACTACAAATAAGATCTAGAAGATGTGCAAGTGCAGGCAAGATGGGTCACCATAGGATCCTCGTTCATGGCTGGCCAGGGAGGCTGCAGATGACAGCTGTTTCCTTCCTGCCCTTTGCTGGCCTTCTCTCTTCAGGGCCCAGCTGCTCAGCCTGAATACGGGGAAGAAAGGACAGGAATGCCTTGTGGCTTTTTACACTGTGACATCTGCTACTTCTCTTCTGATTTTCTGAAATGGGGGTGGGTGTGGTGGGTAAGCAGCAGGCTACGTCTTTCCCTGCCCCCACTTGGTTCCTGCAAAAATATCAGCTAGCAGCTGGTATCCTCTATTTGGCCCAGACTTCTCTGAAAGGCAAAGCTGACCATTTTTCAAATCTATGCAGCACCATTTTTGTCTATTTGTTCTGGGTGTGCGTGTTTCTTTTTTATTTAAAATTAGACATGTGTTGTGCTCCTGTAACAGGCTTGACTAGATTTTATATTGTTTATTGCTTTAAGTACCTTTTGGAAACTACATGTAAGCCTTTTTCAGTACCCCGGGTACTGTTCTGGAAATCAGTCTCTCCCTTCTCAGGCCGGTCCCACTATTGACTGTTAGGCCGATCTCACAAGAAAGCCATTTTGTTTGTGTTATTTTTCACCCAAGATTCTGTGATGTTTCCCTCCTGCTTTAATGTAGCATTTAAACGCTTTTTTTGTTGAGGAATGTCTCTGAACTACTCTTTGCTCTGATCGTTCTTGACACTCTGGCTTCTTCACCTGCAAGTTGATGGTGTTTCCAGCCTCTCTCTACAAATGATGTTTTTTCTCCCATGTTTGAGCATAACCCCCCCTCCCCTGTGGACTTCTTGTAAATTGTGTTTTTAGTGAATGGATACACAGTAGCTTAGGTTCCTGTTTTTGTTAGACAGGGTTCTCTAGAGTAACAGAACCAGAAAGCTAATAATTATTTAGGTAGATAGATAACATAAGAAATAAACAGTTAATCTATAAAGCAGTACAAATGGCTCAGTGCAACTCACTCCTGTAAGATACTGGCAGTCCTTAAAGTCTTGAGGGTTGCCAGGTAGTCCTATGTAGAGCAAGTCAGGCTATCCAACCACTGGCAACAAACAGCAAGGCAGGTAGGTCACCAACAGTCAGCCAGAGACAGGGTCCGACAGTCCCCAGTTCAAGAGATGTAAATTGCAATGGTGTGGTGAAGCAGGTCTTGAAGGAACCTCAAATTACAGCGACACAGTCCACGGGTGAGGTGTCCCACAGGGAGTGTAGCTTGCAAATTGAGGCACAGAACAAGCAAGGCAGCCAGCCGCACACTGGTCCGATGATCAAAGAACAAGAGCCATTTCTCTCTCTGCCCTTCAATTAATCCCACATGTGTTCACTGACCATGTTGGCACAATAAACATTAACTATCTTACTGTTCAACAGTTTCTACATGAGTTGCTTTGGTGATATTCTTCACAGTGCATAGATATTCTCATTTTCGCTCTGGGTGTTTCATGTCCATTAACCTAAACCTGTCCCCCAAAACACACACACACAGCATTATCCATAGAAGCTGTAGTCAGAAAATAAAACTATGTATTGCACTAAGAAAACCTGCATAAGATATCTTTCCAGTGTCTGAAAGCAAAGATGTCACTTTGAAGACTAAGGTATATCTAATACAGGCCATGGTATTTTCGGTTACCTCATATGCCTGTGAAAGCAGGCCAGTGAGCAAGGAAGACCAAAGAAGGATTCCTGCCTTGGAATTAAGGTGCAGGCTGGAGAGGAAACTGAAATATGCCATGGGCTGTGAGAGTTAGCCATCTGTTTGGGAATGAGCAGGGCAAGATTGCATCGCACGCACTTTGGAGATGTCATTAGCGACATCGTTCCTGAGGAAGGGCTGCGAGGTTGGGCAAAGTAAAGTGTGTGAAAAAGAGGAAGACCCTCGGCCCTCAAGGAGATGGATTGACACAGTGGCCACCACAATGGTCACCAGCCCATGAGTTTTTGAAGATGGTGCAGTAGCCCACAGCGTTTCCTTCTGTGGGGTTGCTAATGCGTCAGACTTGCTGGCATCTAACGAGGTTCCTTTCTCCCCTACATTCTCATCTTTGTTTTGAAGTGACTGTTGACTGGTTTCATTTTTAAATTTGCTTAAAGGAGCACTATACTTGTTTTTGAGCCAAATTGTTAGTTTTGACTGCAGATGTGAAGAGTGTAGCAATAGTGTTTGGGAGCTGTCTGCCATGAGCAGTCAGGAGGCCTGTTTTGTGTGTGTTTTAAAGAAATTTGAGATTTGGTTCCTCCTTGGTCTTCCACTCTTTCAGGGTCCATTAGCTGTGATGCTGATTGGAATGGTCAGCAGTGCTAGCTGGAACCATCAAGTTCTTTTTTCTACTGGTTTTTAGCTTGACTAACCATCGACCTCCCTTCCTTGCAAGGTTGTACCAACTTTGGGTTCTTTTTTTTGTAGTTGACCCTTGACCTATGAGAAACCATAGAAGCTTTAGGGTAGGAGGAACCATAAGTAATTAGATCTAAGCATCACCTTCTGCTCACTCAACCCACCATGACAGAACCGAGACCTTACTAGTCACATGAGTTAGCCAGATCATGGAAGACAGCTGCAACTCAGATTTTTGTCTTCTGATACCAAAGATCTCATGACACCATGCTTTCCTTTAGAAAGATGCCGTAGGTGAATTCACATATGCATGAATGTATTCACAGTTGTGCGAATGTTTGTGTACCCCTTGAGCTCAGATTTTATGTCTTCAAAACCCACTTTCCATTTCTTTGTAACCATGTGTTAAAATTCTGAGCCCTGGTGGAGACATGGTTAGACATCGAACTGTTAGTGAGTAGTTTCATCCAGAATTTAAACCTCCAAGTGATTAGCTTCTTTTTCTAAGTTACTTAGTTTTGTTTGCTTTTCTCATTGGGGTGATGTCTCAGCATATTACCTTCCTGTTAACATCACACCATCTCTGAATTACCTGTGGCGTGGGGGGAGGTTGTTCATGAAGCCTGCCCAGCTTATTCCTAATTAAAATAATACAGGGAGAATATTCTGAGGTGGTTTTTTGACTTCTGGTCGTCGGAAGGGGAGTAGTAAGGAAATATATTTACAGTGCAGGCATCCAGAGGAAAAGTGAAAGGCTCTGTATGGGGGTGTCTCAAGTCCTCTGCTGAGGACTTAACCAAGAAGGCGGGCGGGGGCGGGGGATGTCTTCAAGAAGGCAGTGATTGTGACTAATACCTTTAGTCTTCATTTTCTTTCTCTACTCACATTGTTTTCAGGGAGCTCTCAAGTAATTGATAAATTCTAAATTACAATAAAATATTTATGTCTTTAAAGTCATACCTCGCACTTTTCTAGGTTAATGGTATTAGAATTAAAATGACATTTAGGGAAGTAAAATATTTTCCAAAAAGTATTGGTAGCTTTTTCTCTGTGGACACTGGATAGGGTTTTCCTGCAACCACATTCAATGTGGACTGAGCCACATTGGCTCTTAGCAGCTCTCCAATGGCTCCTCTCTTTCATAGACTTAAAGGGAGCTTTGTTGGTCTCAGGAAAGGCTGATGTCAGCGAAGGAAGAGAACGGTGTGCAGTATTACTGGTTGATCACACCTTCTCTCTTCATACCGATCAGAAGAAGAAGACCCCATCTGGCAGAATTGCTTGAATTGGGTCTTGCAATAAATCGTCTTGTTCAGGCATAAAATAAAAGTGATATTTTCTTTAAAATAGTCATTTGATATAAATGAGAAATTTACTACACATTGAAGTATATATAGTGCTAATTTAAGCATATAACAAAGTTCTCTGATTTAAAAATTGGGAGTTTTTATTATAAATAGTATCTTAAAGAGTTCATATGTTAAAGCATGATGAAATAAAATTGCATGTAATCCTTCTAATCTAATGTACAACTTTTAAATATTCATTAAGTTTAATACCTTTCCCTAACTGATTTTGTTAAATTTATGCTTTCCCTCAATTAGTGAATATAATGATTGCAGGATTTTTTTTTTTTTTTAAACAGAGGAGAATGAGTAGAAATCCAACTCAAAGGCAGGTAAAAACAACAAAAAAACCAGATTCATTACCCTGGAATCGATGCCAGCTCAGTGACCCTTATAGGACAGAGTAGATCTTTGTTGGTTTCCAGAGCATAACCATTAGGGGACTAGAAAGTCTCATCATTCTCTTAAGGAGCAGCTGGTGTTTTCAAACTGCTGACCTTGTGGTTCGTGGCCCATCGTGTACCCACTACCCCACCAGGGCTCCAGATCACAGCAGCATCATAGCACACATATATTTCTGAAATCTTATCCTCCCTGTCCATTGCTAACGTGATTTCAGCTGGTTGCATGATGGTGGACATGTCTTGCCAGCAGTTAAATTTCTATTTAGATCTGCAAAATACATTTGTTCATCGGGATACTCATTTTCTGCCTCATTTCCTCTTTAGTCCCCATGATCTGTAAACTTGGATATTAAGAAGGGGTACCACTATTTTTTAAATGCACTTAATGCTTATCAGGGTGAGCTCCTTCCTTAGCTTCTGAAGTGCAGGCCCCTATCCTGAGGAGATACCAATTTTAACTGCTCTGGGACCACAGTAGAAGCCACAGAACAAATTAGGTGTGTGTGTGTGGTGGAGGGGGGTAGTTTATCCTCCCCTGCGTGTGGTGGTCAGAGCTGGTGTTGGCTTTTTATCCATCATTGTGCTATATTTTATAAACTTCATTCCTAAGCAGGAGTAAATACTGTGGAGGTGCCACATAAGTCACCTCGTTCCTGTAGAGAAGGCAGAGGGCACGGAATCTAGAATGTGAGTGAAGTTCAGTAGACAGCTGGCTACCTGGTCGGTCGGTGCTCTCTGCAAGTATGTGAGCACCCTTGGGAGTTTGAGACAAGAGGAGCTTAGACTAGTCATGCTGAGCTGGTGCACCTGTGCAGTTCACAGGGATGGGAAAGCGGGGGATCAGGACGCCGTTTAGGGTGTGCTGGAGTGGAAGCGGGATTAGCCCAGGAGCTTTTCTTTCTTTAAGCCTTACCTTGACAACATTTAGAAAAAATTTGTTACAGTTTGAAGACAAGCCTGAAATTAATGAACAACATATAAGATGTTTTTTAGTACCTCAGATCTCTGCTTAAAGAGGGAAAAGCAAAAAGGATATACCAGGAGCAAAGGCAAAAACACTCTTTTCTCCCCGCAATGAAGACAGACTGAGTGTGCATGTTTTTCTCTCTTCATTTTTAACCCATTGTCTGGAACTGTCTAGTGCCAGATATAAATGCTGGATGGTTTAATAGCATATTGCCAAGTCTGATTAGTCATGAAAATAAAATCATTTCCTGTAAATTGAGGTCAGTTTGTTATTGTCTTCTGTCCAGTGTGTCTCTGAGCAGGGAATGAAGTGTGGCCTGGCCCTGTACCCTCTCCCATGCTGGTTGTAGACCAGACCTGTTAAGTCCCATAGAGCCTTCATGACTGATTTTCGGAAGTAAGAGCCTAAGGCCTTTCTTCCAAGTCCATCTTGGCCTGGAAGCTCTACTGAAACCCTTTAGCCTTATGGCAACATTCAAGTCTCCCCTGACAGGTGGTGGCTGTGTGTGAAGTGTATTGGCTGGAAATCCCACCTGGGCCTCCCCACTTGGAAGGTGAGAATTACAGATGCCTTTCCGATTACTGTGCAGGAGCTCTGGTGGTGTAGCAGGTTACGTGTTGGTCTGCAAGCTGCAAGGCCAGCCATTCAAAGCCATCAGCCACTCCGTGGGAGGAAAAATGAGGCCTGCAACCTCCATAGAGTTTCCTCTCTAAGAAACTCATAGGGGAAGCTCTGCCCTGCCCTGTGGGGTTGCATGAGCCAGAATCCATTCAAGGGCAGTGAGAGTGTGTAGATTAGTTTGCCCCTTGAATGCTCCATTATCAGCATTGATTTTTGCCTTGGGTGGCCTGGTGAGTGGGTGGTGCCCATGAAGGTTTTAGAATTTGGTTGTCCTCCATTCAGGCCTTTGGTGCTGCTACTCCTGCGTCTCCCATGCCATGTCCAAAGTGAAGAGTTAATAGAGCAACAGCTTGACATTCTCAGAATAGATTTTCACATACTTTTCCCACAGTTGTTGGGCCAGAGGCTGGGCACTCACAGAGGGACGAGTGAAGAAGGAGGGTCCTGAGGTCAGAATCCCAGCTCCCGCCCAGCCTGTGAGCCCAGGAGCCATGTTAGGGCTGGAGTTTATGCAGGTGATGCAGCCCTTCCCTTCTCTTAGAGTAGTGGTTCTCAACCTTCCTAATTCTGCGACCCTTTCATACAGTGCCTCATGTGGTGGGCCCCCAACCATAACATTATTTCCGTTACTGCTTCATCACTGTCATTTTTCTACTGTTAGGAATCGGGCAACCCCTATGAAAGGGTCGTTCGACCCCCAGGTTGAGAACCGCTGTCTTAGAGGGAAGTTGATCATTTCATTACCAAGCATGTCCCTTGAGGAGGGGTGTCATGGCCAGACTCAGATGAAGTGAGATCTGTACCAGAAAACTCTGACTGCCTCATACCTATAACCAGCATGGAGAATTTTAAGTGTATAAGGGTCACAAATAGACTTAGAAGGGTAACCACTGTGTGCGCGTGTTCATTTCTTTGAAAATAGGATGAAGGCCATGGAAGTGTAGGATTCCTATAAGAATGGGAAAAGTTCGCTTTGGAGGTGGTGAGCTATCTTTGAAATTTAGTCACTTAACATGTACCAGAACTTTGAATCATTTAGCATCCTCGGAGAACATCGTAAGAGGGAAAACTATTTTGAGGGCTTCGTCAAGTTAATGCTTGTATGCTAGCTACCCAAGAAAGGGTCTGTAATCTCTGAATAATTTCATAGAGCTTCATCCTTTCCCTTGTTCGGTGTTCTATAAAGACCAGGAGTCTCTGAGTTGCAAACACTACTCCCTCTGACCACTGAGGGGAAGCTCTGGTGAAGGGCCTTGTTCAGGAGACTGGCAGATTGCTCTACAGCAGCGGTTCTCAATCTGGGGGTCAAACAGCACAGGGGTTGCCGGATTCCTAACAGTAGCAAAATGACAGTGAGGAAGTCGCAACAAGAATAATGTTTTGGCTGGGGGTCACCACAGCATGAGGCACTGTATGAAAGGGTCACGGCATTAGGAAGGTTGAGAACCACGGCTCTCCGAGAATGAGAAACTCAATGAGGAGGGCAACTTTCCTGCCCTACTCCCTCCCCCCCCCCCCATTGAGATGAAAGTAGTTTGCTGAGAAGCAGGCTGTAGATAACAACCATTATAAATAAATAGCTTTGGGGACGAGGCCCTCATTTCATCTTTCAGAAGGAAGGCCTAGCCATTTGCTTGTGGAAACCAGCTGATGACAGCCCTCTGGCTCATGGTGGCCTCTTCCCCATTGTGCCTGCATTTGGGAGCCGCTGCAGCAGCAGCAGCTAACATCAGGCGCCTTGAAGCCAGCTGAACTAAGTAGGATAGGTGTGAAGGAGGGGTGCTTGGCCTCGTGGTAGGAAAACTGCGGTTTTCAGGCAAACATCCACTTTGGGGACAACTTGGAATCTAGAGGTCATATTAAATTAGGTGTGCTAATTTTTTTGCTTGCAATTGACCAGTAAAATAAACATTTCTTGACATGCTGCTTATGGGCAAGCACAGGGGAGGCTGTAGTTTGAAAACCATACTGCGCGCCGTGAGTGCCATTCCACCTAAAGGGCGCTAGTTTGAAGCCAACATATGGTGCCATTGGAGAATGGTGTGGTGATTGGTGGCAGTTACCAGATGTCATGGAATTGATGCTGACTTCTTGTGGCCCCATCTGTGTGTGCAGAATAGAAATGACTCCACAGGGTTTGGGCCCCCCTCCCCCAAAAAAAGTTTCTGACCTTTCAGGAGCAGATTGCCAGGCTAGACTTCTGAGGCGCCTCTGGGTGGGTTCAGTCCACTGCCCGTTTGGCTGTGAGTGATTCACTCAGCCCTGTGGAGCTGCTCGCCTCTGTAACGGGGAATTGGACTGGACAGCATGGTGTTGGGTTGGGGACTTGGGGGACCCGCCTGTGCAGTACTTATGTAAGCATTTTGCTCTCCTTAATGCTTAATATGTAGAGGTAAAAGATACTTGTGCTGACTGAAAATGCAAAGCTCAAATCTATACGGTTGTTTCTCTGGCTTTTCTATGTTAAAGTTTTATTTTAGAGGTCATTTGGGGAGGGATTTAGAAAGGAAGTAGTCACCATGTATAGATAGTCCCGTGGTTTCATATTGTTGGGTATTTTTTGTCACCTCATTTGTGTTATGGAGAAGTAGATCTTGAAACATGAGTAAATCATGCTTACTGTGCCCTGTGCTTTGGTCATTAGTGTGAGGTTTACTTTCCCTGACAGGAATGGGAGTTTAATCTTTCCTGCGTAGACTCTGGGTTGTTAATGAGACTTGAAGTAGCTGTCAGGTGAGCAATTAGAGGGCCCAGGGAAGGCACAGCACCTGTGTGGTCCTGGAAAGTGGCAGTTCTGAGAAAGCTTGGGCTCCTCAGAGTTGCGTTAAGCAAACGGCTGTCTGTGAACTGTCGGCTGTCCCTGCCTGCTCTGACCAGATGACCTTATCCCTGTTCTGGAAACAGTCCTTGGCTTCACCGTGACAGACTGGAGCACAGCAGCACTTGGCAGTGATTAGCTAGGCGGAGGGGCTCCCAAGCCAGCCTCAGCTCCCAGAAATGCCAGGAGTCGGTTTGCATGGCCTCTGATTTATTTTTCCCAAACTGAGCTGGCAATTTATATTTGCGTACACTTGCTTTTCTTTGCAGCCACCTGAGGATTTGTCTTATTCCTTCAAGTACCAATCCCAGAGGATGAGGAGGGCGTGACATTTGTCATTTTAAAGAGCTCTTCAGGACACCTCTAACACCAGGAGCCTCAAAGAGCTCATGGACCTGTTCCATTGTCTTTTAAGTCCCATCTTTCCACAAACATTTTTGAGGCTCCCCCTTACATCCCCAAATTCTAGGCTTCCTGCATTCTAAGCTGCGAGATGAAAGATCGAACTGGCCCAGTGATTCCACAAGAGGAAAGATCTCACAGTGGTCCCATGAGGTTTATAGCCTAGGAAACGTAACAGCTGTGCTCTTCTGTTACACGGGGGTCACTAAGTTGAAATAGACGTGATGTCACCAAAACCAGTAACTACAACAAAAATGATAATAAGGGAATATCAGACAAAATACTCACCAGAATCACTTGGGTGAGTGCAGATTCCTGGACATGAACCGATATTGAGAGGATGTGGTTCTCTGTAGACTTGAGGTGAAGGCAGTAGCATTGTAATCGCTTCTACACGTGACTATTTGACCCAAGAACCACTGCTTAGTGCTTTTGAATTCTTTGCACTTGGAAGGGCTGTGGTACTTATTTCAAGCCTATTAATATTTTCACATTATTTGATTCTGAAAGTGATTGAGGAATTTTCAGGGCCTGTGGTAGTTACAGTCTGTTGTCAGTTTGAGACTTAAGAGTGACTGGGTGGAGTTGAACCTGTCAACCAGGTCACAGCTTGATGACCTCATTTGGAGGCACTGAGGAGAAAAATAGCTTGCTGGAGGCAGGATGCAGGTTGGCTCCCTGAGAGACATTCCTGTGGACAACACACATGGAGCTATACCAGAGCCCTGTGCTGGAAGAGCTACATGGAGAACCCTGCCAGTGCTGAGATGCTTCCACTGCCACTGGATCCACAAGACTTCCACCCACTGGCCTGTGATCTTCCTGCATTTTGCGTCATTGCATGTGTTTTGTGAGTCGGAAGAGGGCTGTATAGATTGGTATTGGACATATGGGCTCATATCGGACTTATGGACTTGATCTGTGCTGGGATGTTTCCTTAATGTACATTACTCTTTATATAAAGCTCGCTCTTATACACATATGAGTGTCTACCTGGACTGGGCCCTTTCATTTAAAATGGATCGTTCCAAATAGTGACTGGGAGTTGAATTATATGGTCCAATTTGATTGTGACTCCTAGATTGTGAAAGTTGTTATTAAAATGCAACAAATGTAAAATTTTATCTCACGTTTATTGGCTGCCATTCTAGACGAGCCTGAATAAATGGGAATTGGCTCCATTTTTAGAAGAGCTTGATTGCATTCTTTGTTATGAAAATTTTTTAAAACGGAAAAACCATTCACTGGATGCGGCTTTCTTGCAGTGCGTACTGTTGCTGAAAAGTTTTGAGTGTCTCTGTTCTCCCATTTGCAAAAACAGGGCAATAATAAATTGTCACCAACTGGCCAGCATTTCCCCCAGTGGTGTTCTTCATTAGCCACTGTCTGGGGGGAATTGTGAAATATGCATGGTCTGCAAACTGCTTTGGAGCACAAAGTCAAATGAACTGTGAAGGTGAGGGGTAAAAACACCCTCTTACCTTTGTACTTTGTTCTGTGAGTATTAAAGAACATTGATCCTACCAAGTGGCAAAGAGGATACTATTTGGCAGTTTAATTACAGCCAGTGAATGTTATTGATGCTATCAATCAGCAAGGCCAAGGGAAAGGGCATGGTGCCAGACCATTCACAGCTCCCGACAGTGTAATTAAATACTTCAGGACTGTAGTCTCAAGGTAAACCCAATAGGATGCTTCCAGAGATCCGAAGCCTCCGGTTCAGGGGAACACTTTGTCTTAGAACAAAGCAATGGTGGCCATACCCCTTGGCACTCCCTCTTCCCGCAGCGGTTTTGTGAACCGCAATGGGGTGTGTAGTGGAGATCATCAGTGTCTTCAGTACAAATCTTCCTTTTTGTAAAATTTCAGTGCCATTCTGTGAAAGGCTTTAGCAGTATAGTAATTATTTTTCTTAAAGCTGTTTGGGGGGGGGGATACACAACTCAGGTATCTTAATAGATATTTGGGGAATGAAGGATAGTCATTGAGTGAGACCATTAGCCCTGTTATTCATTTCACTTAAAAAAAGCTTTCCCTGTGATGATTCTATAATGTCCAATCATATTAAGAGAAAAATAATTTTGGTCGATTGAAAGTGATAAGCATTCCATCGCGTTTCAGGGATTATCCTCTCAAAATGGTGTCTGGAATACATTTTTCATAATGTTATAACTTGCATCAGGTCCACAAAATATATGTGGGTAAAATTTCCCTTGGTTCTGTGTCAGAGGGCTTATTATGAAATTTCCCCTTACTCCATGTTTCTGTATGTATGAATGTATGCACGTCAGAAACCCACATTTGCATACAGGCCTGTTTGAGAGCAGAAATGCCATAGGCCATGCAGAATGTTTCTGCCACTGCTTTTTAAAAATTTAAACTGGTACATAGCTTTACGATTTAAACTTACCAAAAGAGTTCCACTTGATAAAATGTGAGTTGCTTTCCTGTGTGTGTGTGTGTGTGCGCGCGCGCGTGGGTGTAAGTCTATGCATACACACAAGGGTTGTGACAACCAGGCCACACTGAACCTTGGAGTTGTGTGTGGGTATAAGATTGTCAAGAATTAAAATCCACTCAACAGCAACTGTTTTTGTTTTATAGGGTGGTTTGTGTGTGTGAATTTGCTTATAACAGCTATGCCATTTTTAATTTGTAGATACTAGTCGTAGACTCTTAAAAATTAGGCCACCTTTAAAGGAGGATAATGGGAGTAAACAGTTTTTCTTTTAAAGGGGAAGATCATTTGTTAGAAATATTTCTTTGTAAATTTAGGAAATAATTTGTTAAGGTGTCTTATATTTTTAATAAAAGACGTTATTTTATGTTCAGGAGTCCCATCCCATTAGCCCTCATTATGTAGTCTATGAGAAGACCAGTGTCAGCCTTGAAGACTGGGAAGGCTTTAAAAGCGATTGTTACCCATCCAACATGGACTCTTTTCCTCCCCCCTTTCTTTCTCCAAGCAGGGTCAGGAGTGAATGAATAGAATATTAAAAGGGAAAAAACAAATATTTAATTGCAAGCTTAAAAAGTATTTGAAATTAAATTTGGAAATACCTTACAGTGAAATTTAACCATTTTAAGCAGTATTAGTTTTAAAACGATCCCTGATCCTGTTCTTTTAATACTTGGTACTTGGAGTTGTGCTGATCCTTGCTTACATTGTTTATAGGTTGTCGGTGATCTTCAGAATCCAGGGCTGTGTGTCCGGATGACATGACATGAAAGGAAGGAAGCCAGTAGTACTGTGGGTTAGGCTGCTAACTGCAAGGGGCGTGGCTCAAAGCCACTCACTGCATTGGAGCCGGAGGAGGGAGGCCCCTGCTCCCATGAAGATATATAATCTGGGAAACCTTAGATAGGACTGCTGGAATTGCTGTGCGTTGGAATTGCCAGTGGGTTTGGTTTTGCGGCTTAATTTCATAAGGTGGATAAGTCAGTGGGAGTAGAAAATGTTTTTGTTGAAGGCTCCAAATAGATGATTTCAGAATTAAGCAGAAAGGCTTACTTCCTTATGTAAAGAACTCCAAAGCTGAGAGGAGGACTAACCTTGTGTCAATTAAAATGGGGACAGGAAGGACTCCAGCACCTGTCCAGCACAACCCAGCACCTTCGGCAGCCTAGTGGAGTTAGCATCGAACTCACCTGGGGAGCACCATGGGCCTGGGAGAATAAGCAGAGACGCTGAGTGACTACGTTGACTGCGTAACTGGCTTTTGGGCATGTTGGCCTCACAGAAGGAGAGTACAATCTAGTTAGTTCATTCTTGAGCAATTTTCGGGGAATTTTTCTTATTAATCTTGTATTTAAAGGAAGCAATGAGTTGGTTAGAGACTGTGTCAGGTCTGTTTGGGAAATGAATATCCGTCAGTAGCAGGAATGGATGTCGTGGTGCTGTCTTCCAGCCTTACTCTGCAGTGACTAACCGAGTAGCATCTGCACACGGTTGTATTCCCCATGGCAGTAGTCTTGGATAGGGAATATGTAAGTCGGTATTTAACTCCACAAACACTTTGGACACCGAGTGTGTGCCAGTGGCGCGGTGGTTCAGCACTTGGCTGCTGAGCACTTCTAACCCACCCGCGCTTCTGTGGGAGAAAGATTACGGCAGCCTGGTGCTGGGAAGATTGATGGCTCTGAAACCCCATGGGCTCTTCCTTCTGGCCTCTGTCTTGACTGCAGTGGCTTTGGTTTGCCTTTCAGTGTGTGCCGGTCGGCTTTGTTCACCTTTGGAGTATTGGGAAAATACGACAAGCGAGTCTTATGGTTGGTGTCATTGTGGTAGACAGGGCTTATCAAGGGTCATGAGCACTTGGGAAAATCTCTAAACCGCACCCTCTCATATTAGTATTAGCAGAAGCACCTTCACTTTTGTCTGGCTTCCTCCGCCATGTTTGTGGTATCCCGGAATGTTAATCCACTACTTGTCTTGTGCCCCTTGGACCTTGGACCTGGTGGCATGTAACCCCCCCACCTGGATGGTTTGTGTTTTTTCCCCTCTGCTTGAAGAAGGACAATGGGTTGGTGCAGGTTAATAGAAGTGACTCCCAAAGTAGTGTCCAGGGCATGTCATACCTGCCTTACCGACCTCTGGTAGTAGCATCCCTGGCGCTTGCTTTGGGATGTAGGTGAAGTGAATACAGGGTGCAGTGGAAGTGGGCAAGCCCCTGACTGTCTAGTGGCCTGTGGGAGGGCGTCAGAGGTGGGAGGGTTCCACAAGTAGAGACAGAAGAAAGGTACTAAGGAAGAGACTCGGGCAGGATCTCTTCCAATGGCACGGGCATTTTTGTGATGTGTACTTTTGAAGGAAACTTAGATCTGAAAGCTGTGAAGTGCAATTTTATCAAATCATGACCTCCAAAAATAATTGGTAGGAATTTTTCACCGCATACAGCTCCATATTTTACATCTGTCTCCTTTTAGTGAATACCTGGTTTATAAGAGGCACTGTCAGGTTGACTCTTGGGCAGATTAATTCATTTGTTCATTGATGTATACTTGTCTTGTTCTGCCAAGATCCAAGGCTACCTGTGGGAGTCATTTAAAGTATTTGCAGATGATGCGTTTTCCAAGATGTGAGTTTAGTATATGGTGTACTCACAGAGACAGGCTCATGATATTTTCCTCATGCATATGTGTGGAGGCTTCAGGAATTTTATAAAATTCTACTTTTCAGTTGTTTTTTTTACCAGCTTTTGGAAGCCTCCTCAGATAAGTAGGTCAGAGATGACTTTTGAGTATGTGAATGAGTGTTGACAAGGAGCTCTTTTTCTTCCAGTCACAGAACAAATGGAGATTCACCTTTAGAGGTTTTAAAAATAAGCCATTCTAATTTGGACTGTTCTCACCTGGGTTCCAATGGGACAGCTGCCTCCATATTTTACTTTCATACATTTCTGTCAGAGGGCCACCGCCCCACCCCCCTTCATCATCTTGTATAGACTCAGAGTAACCCTGTAGACTAGAGTAGAACTGCTCCAAAGGGTCTTCAAGCCCTTCATCTCAGAGGCAGATTGCTATATCACTCTTCCCTGGGACCACTGGTGAGTTCCAGTCTCCCGCCCGTTCAAGTAGTAGCCGAACACTGTGTTACCAGGATTCTCTGTCAGATGATTGAAAAACAATGAAAAACCACTCCCATTGAGTCAATTCCAACTTAAAATCACCGTATATTGCAGACTAGAAATACCCCATATGGTGTCCACGGCTGTGAATCTTTAGAAAAGCAGCCTGTCAGGTCATACTTTGTGAAGGGGTAGCTGGTGGGTGTGAACTGTAGGCTTTTATGGGTTAGCAGCTGAGTGTTTTAATCACTGCATCACCAGAGCTCCTAATATTCCGTCCAACACTTACTCTCTTACTTACCATAGCCTTACCCTGACACTTAAGGACTCTAGAATTTCTCACCTCATGCAGTATGATCAGGGTTCTACCAAAATCTTTATATTCTGGCTCAGCAGGCTCTCCTTGAATAAGAGTCTAATTCTTAGCATTTTTCTTTTGACCGTACTCTGCCATATGACCAAATTAAACTTAGTCCATTGAACAGATTTTCAGTTCTTCTCACAAACTATTAAGTCAGTTCTTAGCTGCTCAGCAAAGCAGAATAAAGACTGTGGTCGTGCGCCCCAAGCCCTGTGTCTCATTGCAAGGTATTTGGTTATGTGTAAGACGTTTTCATAACATTGCCCCTATGTGTGCTCCCCCACATTCGTGGATATATTTGAAACATATGTAAACATATGTGTAGCAGCTACATACCCTCTGTCAAACCAGTGAAATGGATGGATGGATATCAAGACATGGGTCACACAATTGTATGTCAGATGTTAAGCAGGAGGCTTCTTGTGGCGCTCATAGCTTCAGGGGCCAGTGAGCCCAGAAGCTGCAGGAGCACTCGGGCCTGTAGAGGTGGAGGAATGTAAGGTCAGCCAGTCAGGCCTGTGACTGGAGAAGCAAATGAACCCAAGGTCACTGATGGTTCCTGAGATCAGCAGGCAATATAGCAGGGAGTTGGCTCAGGTTCAAAGAACCAGAGGTGTATGAGCCAGATGCAAGAAAAAGACTCAGCAAAAAGCAAGCAAACTTTTCCACTGCATCTGTTTATATAGGACGAAGGCCATACTCCTGAGAAAACGTCCTCTCACTTGTTTCAAACCTGTGACCTGAGTAAGGGGGTTGCATTCCACCCTGATCTTGTTAAAATTGTTTAGCTGTTAACAGTAAGTCCCCTATGGAGTTGATTACATAATACTGCCAAACCCCTGAGAATCCTGACCCAGCCATCACAGGAATTGTCCATTCTCTTCATCCAAACCCACTGAGCTTGCATGGCTTCTCTTCTCATGCCCACATCATTACGATTTTTGATCTCACTCTTAATGTATATTGCTTCCTCCTTCACCCAAGTTCATATACCCTTCTGCCCCAACCATCACCCAGGTCATGAAAATGTCCCCCTTTTCTTTGTTAATGAATATTATTTTCCCCATACTTGATGGTCTGTTTTCTGAAAGGGGCATCTTTCTCTGGAGCACCTCACAAATAATTTTCAGTAATGCCTTCTGTACTGCTGGTAGCTCAGTGGGAGGATTCTAGTGTGCTGCTCACAGATTGTAGGCTTGCTTTCCCCGCCGGTTGCAGCACATGCATGACTGCCGCTGGTATGTTAGTGGAGGCTAATGTTTTAATCGTTTTATTGCTAATGTTGCTTTGATGCTGAACAGATTCTAATGCATCCTCCACATGAAGGCAGACCAGGAAGAAAGGCCCAGGAGTCTGCGTCTGAAAACCAGCTAGGGAAAACCTTTGGATCCAGTGACCCTATTCCAGTGTGTGCCTGGGGTCTTTAAGTCCAAATTCACAGTCGTTAACACCACTGTGTTGGCTAAAATAAGGAACAGCAAATACCTGCTTTATGTGTTCCAAGATGGACAAACCCACGATTTATTTCAATGCAATTCAAAGAGAAACTTGTTGGATTTTTCTTTTTACCCCGGTTGACCTTGAGTGGGTGGTGGGGTGAAGGGTAGTAAAGGACTTGTTTGCTGCTCTTCCCTGTCTACATGAGATGACCATTGAACTCCTTCCTGTCCTCTTCCTGCTGTGATAGGGGAGAGTGACTTCTGTAGGATATGTAAACTGCTTAGATGCGTGACATGAGAAGCCTTTCCACCCAGTCCAACCAGGACTTCGTTGACTTGTTCTTCAACAGCTGCACTGTGCTTCCGGTAGTGGTGTATAGTCCTACCTAAAGTTTAACATTAGAACCAATGCACCGTTCGAATATGTTCACAATGCTATAGGTGCACTATCAGAGATTATCTGTTACGTTTTAAGTATATTTTGTGGGAGCTTTTGACAGGTACCTTCATAGGGTGGCATCTGTTGGCAATGGTACTTGTCAGGCACCAGATTCTCAGAAGAACCCTTAAAACACATTGTTCGAGAGTGGCTTCTTCCTAAGTATTGGATGAGTGCATCTCTCTTTCCACAAGCCAATTTAAGCTGTGTTATTTCCAGTGAAGCATTAAAAAGCACTTGCATTAAAGCACTAAAAACTGGTTGCTTGGCCAAGTATCACAACTTGTAATCATCCTTCCTTCGAGGTGCTTCAGAAACAGCCCCTGCAGGAGTCCATGGAGTCTATCCATTCCACAGGTGTTAAGAGTCCCTACAGGGTGGGCAGGGCTGGAAGAAAGTTCCCACCCTCCAGGGACTTAAATCACAACAAAATAAAAGGATTGTAAATGAGTTTTAGTACTATTGACCCGGGGAGCGAGGAAACTGCTTCATGGCAGGCTGCTGCTCGGGTATCATCGAAGAAACCTGAAAGAGGGGAACCCTAGGGTTGAGCCTTCTCCTCTTTTATGAACAAAACACAACCCGGTTGCTATGGAGGCACTTGCAGCCCATAGCAACCCTACAGAACAGTAGAACTGTAGTCTGTACAGAAGCAGACTGCCTTGTCTTCCTTTGGCAGATAGTGGCTTTGAACCATTAACCTGTATTCAGCCTGTCAAATGCTTAACCATTGTGCCACCAGAATCTCTTTTTCCCTTCATTAAGTCTCTCATGTCTTAGTGGGGGGGTCCCAGGATGATGCAAACAGTTCAACTCTCAGCTGCTAACTGAAAAGTTGGTAGGTCAAATCCACCTAGAAGTGCCTCTGAACAAAGTCCTGGCATTCTGCTCCCAAAAGATCACAAGCAGTGAAATCCCTGTGGATTAAAGTTGTACTCTGAAAGACCATGGGGTCATCAAGAGACAGAATTAACTCTGCAACTTGCTTCAATTTTGCTGTTAATGTCTCAATGTGGTTAGTGAAAGTGTGTAACGGGAAAATTCTATAGTACTACCTGTTAATGTACATCACACTCACTTCCAGCCCATGGATTCTGACTCCTAGTGACCCAGTGGGGCAGAGGAAAACTGCCTCTCTGGATTTCTGAGGTTCTAAATCTTCATGGAGCAGAGGGCCTCGTCTTTCACCTGTGGAATTGCTAGTGGGTTTGAACTACTGACCATACTGTTAGCACCAACACTCGTCATAAAGATATTACCTCTTTAATATTTAAAATCTATTGTGAAAACATGATTGCCCTTCTCAGTAAGAAACTACAATTGAGTCATTAGGCTGCTGTTCGTATGGTGACTCATAACCCGTCCCACATTCAGGAACATACAAATAACCTTTTATCTATTAGAAATGCCACCCCCTGTAATCCATCAGTCACTTCTTCTGTTTTGCCCTCAAAGTATCCTCTCTCTCTCATTTTGTATCCCACTGTACTGGGTTTGCATTCTTACCAGAGATCTCCACAAGAAAATGAGGAAGTGGGGAAATTTAATAGGCAGTAGTTTGGTTACAGAAATGAAATTAAATTGGGTCTTTTCCTTTGAAAATACTTCAACCACATTTCAGGCTTCTCAGTGCTCATCTACCATCATCTTAGAAAATAACCTGTCATGTTTAAGAGTTAATTCCTATAGTAAGTGTGCATTCAGAAGAAGCTATGCTTATGAAATCTTTGAACTGTTATTCTGTTTACAGTGTATATATATCTCCCTGTATCATGTCTCTCTCGTTCTCTTCTTACTGGACCTGAAAGGCAATAGCACTGTAGGGCATTTTTCTTCCATAAATTTGGATGATACTGGTTATAACTTATAACTAATGTACAGTCTTATCTTGAGTATCAAATGAATTAATATCTAAAACATATCCAGAACGCACAGTGCCTGGTAACCCCTAACATTTTCGAGGTGAGCTCATTACCTGTAGTGTTAGGCTACAGCTCCCGGATAGTGCAAATGGCTCGAGGCCACTGCTGATGGCCAGTGCAAACCCAGCAGTTCCTGGGAAGAAAGGCCTGGTGACCGTCAATACATAAAAACCACAGCCAGCTCATCCAAATCACAATGTAAAAGAAACGACTGGAAGAGGAAAAAGAAAAAATGGGGGGGGGGGAGTTAAAGGAAACTTTGGGGAGCAGTTCTGTATTTTTGTTCTAAATTATCAGCTGGGATTTAATCTCATTCCACAGTTCACTCACGCCATGCAGTGCTGTGCAATCGCTGCCACAATCAGTCTCAGACATTCTTTTCCTTCCTGGACTCCCTGACTTTACTGTTTCCCTTTTACTGCCACGCCGCTCTGCCCCCTGGCCCCGCCTCGCCCCCGGAAACCTTGATTCTACTTGCTGTCCTGTAGATTCATCAGTCCTGGGTTTCATATACCAAAAGCAGAAAAAAACATATAACACAACTTCAAGAGGGTGACTCCAGTGACATAACACCTCTGAGATAAACCCTAACATGAACAAACAGAAACACAGAAAATATTGAAAACCAGATTGGATCCAGTGTGCGTCGAAGTGGGGAGGGGGGATCAACTGACAGTTTTAACTGTTCAACTCATGTTTCTCTCTTTCATCTTCTATACTCATCTCTCCAATGCACTCTGTTCAATAACCACTTACCTCCCATCCCTCCATTATGGACAGAGGGAGATGACCGGAGGCTTATTTCCTATGTAATTCCCACAAGTGCACCTTGGGCTCCTTTGTGCATATCTGATTCTCAAGATGTAGGCTCTGATACTAACCCCTCCTTCGACTTCGGATTATATGATTTACAATCCTTCGATGGCGTGCTTCTTCCATGAGGACTTAGTTGACATCTCACTTAAGATGGTTGCTGGTTTAGAGACAAGCCTGTAAGACCCCAGACGCTATTTTATCGGCTAGCCACGCACTCTCTAATTTCTTCTCCCTGTTTTACTATATCGCCCGTGCCTTCTGTGTTTGTTTCCTGAAGGTGAGTGTCAATCAGGGTCATGAGGCAGGAACTGATTGTTCTTTAGGTTAGAGCTAGGATTTAGTGTGAGCCATTCTTGGATCTATGGCGTTGGTTTTTTTTGTTGTTGTTGTTCTGTTTTTAAGGCCTGGAGTTGGCCTAAATTTGATTACTGGCAATGGGTTTGTGTGTAAATATTAAAACTTACAAAATCATGGTTCTCTAGCTGTGTGCTAAGAGTTTTATGTCGACTATTCCATTTCACTCTCATAAGGGTGCTGTGAAGTGCATATTACCATTGTCAAGTTGCAAGTAAGTCAAGGCTGAAGAGAACCTTCAGGACATTGCTTCTGAGTGATAGATGGTAATGACAGAACCAAGACCAAGACTTATCTCCGTGATTCTCCTATGCTTTTACTCTTTCTTAACTTTGGAGGGCTCAGGTCACACATTGACATCTGGTTGTGACTTCATTGAAGCCTTTGTGGTGGCCGGAACTTTGTTCAACAATACATGCATTCTCTGTTCTGCGAGTTTTAACCTGAAACTAAAGCAGATCATGCTGGTCTCAGTTCCCGCCTATTGATGCTACTTAATATTATTAAGGATTATGTGGCAAAATAAACTGACTCATTTTAATGTTAAAATAAGCAGATCACGGAGATTGGTTCCCCCTTCCTACCCCCACTTCCCTCCTGGTATTGCCACTCTCACTCTTGGTCCTGAGTGGTTCATCTGTCCTGGATTCCCTGTATTTCCAGTTCCCATCTGTACTGCTGTGCATCCTCTGGTCTAACCAGGTTTGCAAGGTAGAATTGGGATCATGATAGTTGTGGGGAGGAAGCGTATAAGAACGAGAGGAAGGTTGTGAGTTTCATTATTGCTACGCTGAATCCGAGTGGCTCATCTCCTCCCTACTACCCCTCTGCAAGGGATGTCCAGCTGTCTACAGATGGGCATTGGGTCCCCACCATGCGCTCCCCTCATTCATGATGATATGATTTTTTCCTCCCGCCTTTGGTGCTTGAAACCTGATCCCCTCGACCCTTCATGGTCACACATGTTGGTGTGCTTCTTCTATGTGGGCTTTGTTGCTTCTGGGCTAGATGGCTGCTTGTTTACTTTCAAGCCTTTAAGTCCCCAGACGCTATCTCTCTCGATAGCCGGGCACCATCAGCCTTCTTCACCACACTTACTTATGCACATTCAGGAAAGTGGGTGAAGGGAGACGCCGGGCAGTGTAAGATAAAATAGTAATTTATAAATTATTAAGGGTTCATGAGGGAGGGGGGAGGGGAAAAAGGAAAATGAGCTGATTCCAGGAACCCAAGTGGAAGGCAAATTTTGAGAATGATAGGGCAACGAATGTATGTGTGCTTAACACATTTGATGTATGTGTGGATTGTGATAGAGTTCTATGAGCCCCAACAAAATGATTTTTAAAAAATAAGCAGATCACCTTCATTAACTACTAAGAATTCCCTCATTCAAAAGGTGGGAGTTGACTGGTGGTTATAGCTGATGCTTCCATCATATTTTTTCCCCTCATCACTTTAATCATCAACAAAAATTCTAATGGACGGTGTAGTTAGGAGATTGGAAATGCATAGATGGGACATTTCAAATAACAATTATCTGCTTAGGTCTTGGAATGGCTAATCCACTCACCACTGTAGTAGCTGATTTGTTTTAAATCCCCACTTTCCTCAGTGCCATGCCTCACTATCATTCTCCTCAACTGGTGTTTTAACTTTTGTTAGTATATCAGAATGTGCAAGGCATTTGGGGTCTAATTTGTGGTTTAAGACTGTTCTTCACCATAAAAATCCATGCTTGTCTCTACCAGTATGAGACCTCCTTGCTGAACCCTCTGTACCTTGACCAAGCCAAAGGCAGCTAAAGTCTAGGCTATTGGGAGTGAGCAAAGCCTGCCAGCCTAGGATACCTGAAGAAAAAAAATTAAAATGCCTTTCAGGACAGCCCATATGAGCTCTCATTTAATTGATACACACGGATGGAACTGTTTTGTTAGCATTTAATAAGCCCTGCTCTGTGTTGTTTTTCAGAGGCTAAGTTACAGATCTATTAAAAAGGAAATCTAATCTCCCAGGTCTCCACTTTATAATTATTGCATAATAAAATGTAAGCAACATTCTTTGGGTTTTCTACGGCTATTCAGTTTTATTATGGGCTTTAACAATGTCATTTTATCACTCCTATGACATCACTTATTCTTGGTTTTGTGCTTACATTGACTCTCAGTCAATTCCCTTGAATTTATTCAATGACACCACTCTAAAACTTGGAAATTATCTGAGGCCAGGAAGTTTCTCTAGTGTTAGACAGTCAATTGATGTTTTCCATGGTTTGCTAAATGGTGTGTTATCAAAATTACCAGTAAATAATTTGTTGGCACTTTATGGGCACTTTGTAATTTAATTGGTAATTAATTAATCAATCTCCATATTCTTAATTTGATTTTATTTTTCTCCTAAATAACTAAATTTTTTCCCTTCCTGCCCCGACTGCCATTCTTCAGTCTATCCATATTAGTTTTAAAGAACTTATTTTGATGGCTAGTGTTTTACAGAGAGAATATTTTCCATTCAACAGCTGATACACATTTTGTTGTATGCCATTGGTTATAATTCTCAGAATGTAACACATCACTAATTCCATTTCTTCACTGTGTATTTTTCCATCCCTCCTTTCTTAACTTTCTGAACATTGCCCTTGGGTAAATGCTTCTCCTTTGATCTCACATGGTTGTATATTTTAAGGCGTGCCTACCTCTCTGACATGTCAGTTTGACTGAAAACGGGTCCACTGGGGTGAGTTCAGTTACATACCTGAAGGGTGATGGTGACTAGGGCTGTGGGTAGTATTGAAGGTTTCACCATTCTCTCTCCAACTTCTCTAGTAAGCCTGGTCTTGTGTGTGGTTGTGAGTTTTGTTCAGTGTTCGTCCACTCTGTCCAGGACTTTCTGATGTGATCCTCTACAGAGCAGTTGGTAGTGGTAGCAGAGTACTGTCTAGTTCTTCTGGTCTCAGGGTCATTGATGAACGTCCGGCTGTGCAAAGAAGGGAAATCCAAACAAGGATGGTTCCTCTAAGGCAGAAGTCAGACATGTTTCCACTATCCAACTTTCCTTACCCTGTTTCCATCCTCACCATTTCTCCCACGGTACCCTATTTCTCTGCAGGGTCTAGTAATCTGTTTCACTGGCTTCACAATACTCAAGATTATGGAGCTTATTTGGGAATTTAACAGGTTTTCACAAGTCAAGATCATGAAAAACAAAGTACATAGTTCTCCCTTGCAGCCAGAGCCTCTTCAGGGCCACGGCAGCAGCCATGTCCTTCTCTGGTTCTCAGATGCTCTACTCTCCCACTTTCTGTCCATCTTGGGCAAGTGTTACAAGCTCCTTTACGCTCTCATTGGTGACTGCTACTCCTGGTGGTTGTAGGAGTTCTCCTAAGATGACTCATTTTTATACCCAGTGGGATGAATATCAATCTTATTTGTATGTCTTAATCCAGTGACTGAATAGAAGAACCATATGAAGCAATTCTACTTCGCCAGTCATGGGCACTAATGTTCACTTAGTCCATTAGTCCATTGAACTACTTTTTCTCTGTGTCTTTTCTTCTCACTCCATTCCTCCCGAGAGAGAGAGGTGGCCATTTAGGAGTTTTTAAGATCCTAGTTATGACTCCAAAGTAGGATGTAGAACATTGCATAGTAGATTATGTGTAGTGATCTTAATCCTCTGACACTCTGATCCTGAGCCCCCAAGCCCAGTCTCAATCTACAACATTTTCATAATTTCGCTTCCTGGGTATTCTATAGTAATGGATATATTACCAGCATAAGTAAATAGATATTTAGAAATATGCTCGCTCACATGTGCTTGCTCATGCACGCTCTCTCACATCACATACACACACACACATTTTGTTCTTACATAAAATTACATAATTGGGCATCAGTAATACACTATATATTCAGTAACTGCCCCAAGACAACTGATTTATATTGAAAGGTTTTATTTGTTTGTTTATCAGAGCAAAGATAAAAGTCTAGTAGCCTTGTGTTTCTTTTTTGTCATTTTCTTATAAATGTCGATTATACTTCCAAGAACTGATAGGGCTAACATTTTTTAAATAATTTTTAAGAATTGTGTGTTCAAGCCAGTTCTGTAATGGAGAACTCCTTCATGAGAAGTCAAAACCCCAGCTCCTTTGCTGTGTGCCTGTGCACAAGTCACTGAGCCTTTCTGCTTTTTCAACTTCACTCTTTAAAAAACACATTGGATTGAATGATCTCTAAAAATAAGTTTGCTCCAAAAGTAAGCTTTGTTTTTCCTCTCTGCATCGTATTGTTCTACGGAAGATAGTGTTCTTGCTCATTTGACCGATCCTCCAATTTGAGAAAAGAAACTTCCCTTTTAAAATGTTGAGTGAAGTCTTCAGCCTAATAAAGTACCGTCACACACATGGTCTTAGTCCAAAGCGAACCTGATGATGGCCTCTGACATTTTAGATGAGATTCCCCAAAGTAAACTCTCAAAGTAGTGCATGTTTGCAATCATCTATTATAATCAAGCTGTCGTAGACCTTGGAAGTGGGGTAAAATTTCTTATTTTAAGGAGTTACACGCCTGTCATCAGTTACGGTAGCAGATGAATACATGTTGCTTTAGTTCGCATTTTGCGAGAGCAATGTGTGTGCTGTGGTGTAAAGGTCCTGTGAAGAGCAGAAGGGGGAGGGCTGATGAGAGCTCACCAAGGGAGTCGGAAGAAGTGATACCCATACCTGAAATGACTGAACTGTAGGTGAGGAAAGAGCAGCTTCTGCAAACACACTTTCCTGTGAGACAACAGGCAGCTTTGGGGAATTCCTAAAGATTATGTTTGTATAGAAAAGGTAGCCCGTGCCTTGAGTATAGCCCACTGCCATTGAGTTCCAATTCCTAGTGTGATCCTAATTCCTAGTGTGATCCTATAGGACAGGGTAGGACTGCTTCTTGAGTTTCCCATGCTGTAAATCTTTAGGGGAACAGACAGCATCACCTTTGTCCTGTAGTGATTCTGGGGACCCTGTGGGTTAACAGTTCAAACTTGACCCATTCCTCCACCAGGTCTTCTACCCTGAGCATTAAGGGATAGGGAATTAGAAGGTAATGTCAACAAATCAGGCAGCCCCTCAAGGCTTTTAAGCAGGGAGTAGATTACATGTGTATTCCGTGATATCTGATATTGCTACTTGGATTAAAACACTATAATTTTAAGTATTCAACAAACATAGTCTAATAAAATTTGAGGTTACGTATGTACTTTTTTTCACTGATTCAGTTTTCTAAATGCTGTATCTTAGAATCCCCATTAAAGATAACTGCCGTAATCTGTAATACCTTTTCTAAACCTTGTTAGATGTGATTATTACTTTTAGTCTAGTTTGTGGGTATTTAACTCTACCACCTCTGCCAGAGATAATCTTTAATTCCTCATGGATTTATGTCCACAGGGGTTGTTCAGCTTACTCAGTTGCAACCCATTGCATCTCCTTAGGTAAAATACCATCCTTGGACTAGGATATAGTATTTATATGCCTTTGTGGGGGGAGGGGAGAGAGAGAGAGAGAGAGAGAGAGAGAGAGAGAGAGAGAGAACGAACACATAGGAACAAGCTAAAGCAAGTGTGAGGGAACCTATTCTTGGTTGTGTTTGCATTTAAAAGCAGATCAAAGAACACTTCTTTTTGGGGGGTGAATATTGAGGCCTGCTGCCTGAATTGTGACTGGAGATCACATATCCTGAGTACTTTACTGCCACCCTCTTTTGGAGAGTCTAATAGACCAACTGTCTTTCAAGCCTTGATGTTGCCGGAAGACTTGTGCTGTTGCCTATCAGACCCACAGCTAACCTTTATTTAATGATAGTGCCATGTCCCCAACATTCCATCAGGACACTTTTTTTTCATCAACAGCAATTAACCCTCAGCATAAATAGGCTTAACTGTGACCTTGCCTACTCCTTTCCGCTGGAGAGACTGAATGGAGCTTTTCAAAAAGAATTTGAAGTGGCAAGAATTTAATTTTCAGGTTTAATGTTTGTAGTCCTGGGTCAGTAATTGGCAAGTGATAAAAGTTGTTCCATGGGGATATTGTCAGTAGGTGATTTTTCAAATGTCCTTATGTTAAGAAAAAGGAATGGCCTAGTTCATTTATGGGCTTTCTCACTTTAATCTGTTGGGCTTAAAACCCCCACTGTCACTGATGTGTCTGTTGATGAAATCAGAGAGAAAAGCAAGAGAGTTATATTTTTGGACAGAAGTATTTAGATAGACTCCATTTGAAAGTGATATACTGAAATTTGAAACTACTGTGTACACATAAGAAAGTACACATTCTTGCCCATGTTGTATTCCTTTTAATTTTGTATATTTTGATTAACTTGGGTTCTAATAGCCCCTTCTTACTATGTGTGTTACTCCTTGCATGTTTAATGTGTCGTTATTTTTAGCTTGGCTAATGAAGAAATGAGTTTTTAATTTTAAGGAATATACTGTTTTCCTTGCTATCCCATTTTCAAGATACAATTACTTTGATAAACCTCTTTTTAATCTGTTTTGTCCGGTTAAATCTCATTTATAAAAACAACTTCAGAAGCCATTGGCTAGAGCATTTATTTTTCTCATATCCTGCTGCCTCTTCTCCCCTCAAATCATCTCAGTATTGCTTGTCTTTGTTTATTATATCACTTGTAGGGTTGTGAAAAATTTCAGAAGTAACGTGAGTTTTAAATTGCTATCTTTGGAGTAGATTGGTGTCATATGTTGTACTTCCTGTATCATCTTTAAATATTTAAATTGCAGACTCTCTGGCTGCCTCTTAAATTAGATCCTTCACTTAGTAGTTTTGACATTTCATAACCTTGCTCCTCAGGCATTAAATAGTCACCTGTTTCAATGGCAGTGAAAATCTCAAATCCGCACCCAGCTATTAATCCAGTGAACGTTCTCCCAGATGGGAGAACCCGACGGGAAATACACTGGAGGTTCATGGCATTGATGTATTTCTAATACAGAATTTGTGATAGAGCAAATCCTTTCTTCGGTATTCTCTAGGGACTTCAGTCCTGAAGAACCGTAAAGATAGACTTCCTACTCTAAGAGGCTGAAGGTAATTCCAGCATGTTACCCCCTGTGAGCAGAAAAGCAGGCACCACTTGCTGCTTGCTTACTGTTCGGTGCTGTGGAGTCTCTTCCAATGCAGAACAATCGTATGGGCAAGAGAACAAACCATATCTGCTTCTGTGGCATCTTCACGACGGTTAGGTTTGGGCCCATTGTTGCAGCCGTGGTGTGAGTTCATTTCAGTGAGGGTATTGCTCTTTTTCTCTGACCCTCTCCTTTACCAAGGATGGTGCCCCTTTCTCCTAACGACAAAGCCTTACCTTCCTTGCTGTACTTCTTCCAAGGACCATTCTGGCTGTACTTCTTCCAACTTGTTTTTCAGCCTGTCTTGCACTTTCCATATCCTTCATCTGTTGGCACCATAATTCAAGGGCACTACTTCTGCCTTCCTCATTCAGTGTCCAGCTCCCTAATTCATATGACGAGATGGGCAATCCTATGGGTTGGGTCAGGTGCACCTCTGTTCTCAAAGTGACATGTTTGCGCTTCCACACTCTGAAGAGGACGTGTTCCCAGACAGTCCATTATTTGATTTCTTGATACCCCCTTCCTTGAGCAGTGATTGTGAATCCAAGCAAGACAAAATCCTGGACATCAATCTTTTCTCTGTTTATCATGGTGGTGTATTTTGGTTCAACCATGGCAAGCACCAAATGGATTAGAAAATCAGGCTGGAAAAAGGCTGCTGCTGGTGATGTTCAGATACACAAATTTGGTCTAGAAACGGAATTCAATCTCCAAGGTACAAGTGCTCTCCCACCGGAAACCTCACTTTTTTTTATTAGGTTTAAATCCCATGAGATGGAAATAGAAAGCTTCTTCTTTTCTTGGAAGGGAAGGTATGGGTAACAGGTGTCCCCAGTAGAGCAGAGGAGGGGGGCTGCTTTAATCCCAGGAAATGATAGAGGAGGTGAGGTGTGAACATAGCACCTTGGGGGAGGGGCAGTGCGGGAGAGCCTGCATCCTTTCTTAATCTTTATTTCCTGGAAAGTGATGGGAGTTGGGGTTCCTTCTTTAATGATGATCTGAGAATTAGAAAGCAGCGAGACTTAATTTCAAAATCCTAATTATGAGGTGAAGTTTCTCCAGTTTCAATTAATGGCCACTCACCTTCCCTTAGGACAAAGCTACTTTTTAGAAAATAATGGGAAATAGAATAAATAATTTGACGTAATTATTCCTAGCTCTGATGGACTGTGAGTGTGTGTGTGTGTGTGTAAACAAGATTCATTTAGTTCTCTTAAATTCTCAGACCAAGTGAGATGGATACACAGTTAATCATTTTATTGTAGAAACCACACTGGTGAGGAGATGAGAATCTGGAGTTAAAAGATCTAAGTTTGAATCCAAAATCCATCCCATATTGTGTAGAACTGTGGGTGCGTGTATTTACCTCATGCCTCATCTGTACCCAGTTGCAACATTTCCAAGTGTGCCCTACCTAGGAGATACTTAAAAAATGTTTTGTAGATGGTGGAGCCTGACCAGGCCCTCAGTGTAATTTAAATGTGAACATTGTTGCCTTTGGTAATGGAAAATCTATTTGTCTGACAAAGTTACTGAAAAATAATATGTTGAGAAGGTTTGTTGTGACTGGTTCTTTAAAGCAGTGAGTTGGAAGCTGAGTGCATTGAAAAACCAAAGAGATAACTGACCCAAGCATGTTTTCAAAGATTTTAATAAGAACTAAGTGTGAATCTACTTGCTAAATATATTTTATGCCAATTAAAATAAAAACATTACACTCATCTGAAGTGCACAAAGCAGTAGAGTAGTACTACTGGTCAGTTAACTGTTGTGGGACACTGTAATGCATTCAGGTTGCTCTCAACCTTACAAGCCTGGTGTTTCGCAGGTGCTTTTAGAGGTAAATATTTAATCTATGGTCATGTAGATTTTTAGGCAATGTGGATTATGGGTTATTCTTAAAACCATACAGAAGATTCCATTATGGGGAAATTGGCCAAAAGATTTTGTGTAGGTTCATGAATCCCATAATAAATTGAGCCTAGTTACACCCAATCTGATTAGAGAGCCACCTTCTATCCGCATCTAGAGTTTAATACAGAAGCTGCTGCCTGCCCCCACTTGCTTTGAGAACCTCTTGACTTTCCAGTTGCCCATATGAAGCAACTTTTCCTATTGGGAACACCAGTCACTTGATAGGAACAGAAGAACAGCTAACTCCTTGAGAGTCACTGAGACAATCACTGAGGATCTGAGCCCAGTGATTTTTTGCTTCCCCAGAGACAATTGCGCTCTAAAAAAGAAAATTATTCATTTGTTCACATTATCAGTTCTTTTTTTAAAAAAATAATTTTATTGGGGGCTTGTACAACTCATAACAATTCATACCTCTATCCATTGTGTCAAGCACATTTGTACATTTGTTGCCATCATCATTTTCAAAACATTTTTTCTGTTTGAGCCCTTGATAAAAGATTCTCATTTCCATCCTCCCTCATGAACCATTGATAATTTATAAATTATTTTTTTCATATCTTATATTGACTGATGTCTCCCTTCAACCAATTTTCTGTTGTCCATCCCCCTGGGAGAAGCTTATATATAGATAATTATGAGTGGTATTTCTTTCCCCCCCATTCCCCGCCCCCCCGCTTCCCATTATCCTCCTGGTATGGCTACTCTCAGTATTGGTCCCGAGGGATTTATCTGTCCTGGATTCCCCGTGTTTCCAGCTCTTTTCTGTATCCATATACATGCTCAGGTCTAGCTGGATTTCTAAGGTAGAACTGGGATTATGATAGTGGTGGGGGAGGGGATGAAGCATTAAAAAACTAGAGGAAAGTTGCATGTTCCTTCATTGCTATATTGCACCCTGACTGGCTCCTCTCCTCCCCACCACCCTTCTGTACGGGATGTCCAATTGCCTACAGATGGGCTTTGGGTCTCCACTCTACACTCCCCCTCATGAACAATGGTATGTTTTTTTGTTTTGGGTCTCTGATGTTTGATACCTGATCCTATCAATACTTCATGATTACACAGGCTGGTGTGCTTCTCCCATATGGGCTTTGTTGCTTAACACTCCAGGAATAGCGTCTATTGAAATTATTTGGGCATGAAAATATCTTTCATTACTTAAGTTTCACTTACATTTAAATGATCTCAGCTTCATTGTCCTGAAGTGCTAGGTTTGAAGAGAAAAACTTCTGTGGGAATAGTTTTACCCAACACGTTTTCAAAATGTTTGTTTCTGTAGGACAGGACAATTCTAATACAATTTCCAAATAAAAAAATTGAAACAACAGGTATATATTTCTTTGTTTAGTGGACGGGCTGATTAAATTAAAGGTGAGTTTTACCTCTTTAAAAGTATTTCCTGCAGATAGCTGGGGGCATAGTTCAAACCATGGAGATAATATTTGGTGTGTCATACCAAAAGCTATTAAATTTAGTGTACTGAATATACTCATATACAAGCCGAGGTTTTTCAGCACATTTTTAATGGCGTTTTTTGTGGTAAAATTAGGTGCCTCAGCTGATATTTGGGTCAGCTTATATGGTAAATTAGAATTTGTAAAAAATATGCAGTGAAGTGAGTTAAAAGTGGGGAGGGATGGGTAAAATGAGCAGGCAGAAGTAATCCCTATGTCATGAAAGTCAGTCACAGACTCACACTCATTGGCCCTTTCTGTGAATGACTTGGATGATTTTGGTGTATGATGGAATGTCTGTCTCTGTAGCTGGCTAGTCCTGAAGCGTTTTATAGTTAAACGGACTGTGGTTGGGGAGCTCATGAGTCTGGGAGTTAACTGAGAATTGACAGAGGCAGGTTACAGTCAGCCATTGATTGGTTAGTCAAAGACATCTAGATGCCTTGGGTAAACTGTGCCTTATAATACTGTGTTCCGGTACACCTATTGAATAGCCTTTACCAAGCATATATTCTAGCATCTATTTCATGCCATAAATTAAGCAGACATTGAGGCTACAAAGATGAATGAGATAGTTTTATCTCTCATGGAGTTTATTATGTAAAGAATGATTATAAATACAGAGACTTACTTTGACTTTTATCTTAGAGGATTGTGGACACTATATGAAAGGGGAAGGTGGGAAGGTACATAAAAAAGACAGGACAGGTCAAGTCAATGAAACGACGTAAGGCCTTTTGAGAAGGCGAAAAAGACTTGCAGACAAAAGACAAGGATAGTGTGGGCTAGAAGTCATTTGCTTCTTCGAGTTTCTGGAAGTTTAGTGGAAGTAGAACATTGTTTTGAATAAAAAAAGAATACACTTAGAAATCACCAAATTTAGGTATCACAACCGCTTGAAATGGAAGAGGGTGGAAAATGGGTCACAGACGTGTGTGAATTTAGAATTGTTAAGCTTGCAATTAAGACGAAAACCTTGGAAATCTAATGGTGAAAATCAACCAGTGAATCCACTTTGTGGATTCCAATGGCTTAATCCCATTGTGCACAGAGTCACTAGGAGATGGGAGGGCTTATTCCAAGGCAGCTGGCAGAAACAAAACTTAGAGTGACTGAGATCGAAGTCCTGAGTTAGGGGGGTGATGTCTCTAAAGAGAACTGGGTCCCAGGAGTAGCCTGAGGCATGTGTGTCATTGACCTGTTATGAAAACATCTTAACACTATTGTAAGCACTCTCTCCACTTCCCCCTCGGGAGTACCATTTCTCACCTGCCTTGAATTTCACCCACAAGGTAGAGGTTGGCTTGCCATGGCTTCACTGGTTGGGTGCTCCTAACCTCTAGGCAGCCCTTGCGTGTCTCAACAGAGGAAATCAAGTGCCTACATGTCTCACGTTGTGTCCCTTTTCCAGGTTTCCTATGCTCGCCCCAGTTCAGCATCTATCAGAGATGCAAATTTATATGTCAGTGGACTTCCGAAGACAATGACCCAGAAGGAGCTGGAACAGCTTTTTTCACAATACGGACGCATTATTACTTCCCGTATTCTTGTTGACCAGGTCACTGGTAAGTAGGCCCCCGCTCTGGCCAGGCCTTCACTCTATCCAGCAGGCAGCTGGTGAAATATTCTGTCTTCTGATGCGGCTGTCTTGCCTCTAGAACACATCAAAGGTATACGTGGGCCAGAAAATGCAATTTTCTGCTGGAATTGTTCATAAATATGCATGGACAAAAATAGATTGTGGAGTGTAGTGAGTGAGCTTGAGTCATTTCTACCCTGAAGGTGCAGGTTTGAAGCCTGTTTCATGGCTTGTAATAAATTTACAGATGCTGTAATCTTCATTGCCAAGCCGTGGCGTGAAAATAGCCCCCATCTTCCTTATAAAGTACCAAGAAACAATCTTACTTTTGTTAAAAAAAAAAAAAAGCAGAGTTTAATGCAGCACTAGGCAGCTGGTTCTCCAAGGAAGGATTACACTATATCCAAACTGGTAATTGCTGGTAAGGCTGCTTCCCAGGCCCATGTTGTGATGTCTAGCTAGACATGTGTAAGAATATGAAATCTTTAATGTTAAAAATTTATTGTATGCCTAATGTAACTTTTAACAAAACCGAAATGAGAAGACTAATATGCTTATTAAAAATTGTACATGTCGAGTATGCCTTTGGCTAAAATTTTCATGAAGGAAAGCTAGCAATATAGATTTGAATATGGTTTTGAAAAATGAAGTTCCTGTGTCTATATTATGTATTTTGTTTATAAAGAGCAATACAAGTTCATTTTAAAGCACTTAGAAAATATAAGCACATGGCAAGGAGGAGGAACTATCAGCCATTAAACCACCGATCAGACCAGCTACACTTACATATAGTTTGTGGAGTTTAAAAAGTAGGTAGGTTTTTCTTTTTCTTTTTTTTGTGTTCTCTTTTCTCTAATCCTCTTCTTTTTAAAATAGTGTATTCTGAAAGTTTAGAGAAAGCACAACCATCAAATTAAAAAGTCAGGCCAAGTTTTTAATTCTTCATGTGAAAATCGAGTCCATCGACTTAAACTTGATCAGAAGTAGCGCTTCATCTCTCTCTAATTGGCTCTCTAATAGACAGGTCCTCCCCTAGAGTTCTGGGCATGTGCACACCCCCCCCCCCACACACACACCATAAAATATATACATGCTGTGAGAATGACCTGTTGGCTCTGATGTTCACAACATTTATAGGCAAATAAGAGTTAATAAAACAATTTCTTAGCCATATTAGCTATTTCTGAATCCTCCTTAAACTGTCACGCTGTGTTGGAACATAGACTGCTCATGTGGCTTAATAGTAAATGAGATACAGCAATCCAGAGTAGGCAGCATCTTCCTGTTCATCCTGGGACTTTGCTAGACACAGTTTCCTGGGCCCCACCCTACCCCAGACCTGTTCAGTAATCTTTGGGGGTAAGATTTGAGTTACCAAGTCCATCAGACTATTCTGATGTGTACACTTAAGTTTGAGGACCACTCTGTAGATGCTTACATGAAATGCAGAGGCCATTCCAGTGCTGCTCTAGTGATTTCCTAATGGAACTGTGAAGTCCCCAGGGTTAGTCCCATTAAGTCATTAGGAGTTGATTGAGGGCCAGGGTGGGGGTGGTGCACAGAAGACCAAACCCATTGCCACCCAGTTGATTCTGACTCATATTGATAATATGTATGGTTTCTGAAGCAGTACAAACCACTAGCTGCACCACAGGTGAAAGAAAGGCTTTCACCCATCAACAGTTGTGGTCTTAGAAACCCACAAGGGCAGTTCTGCCCTATCTTATAGGGTTGCTATGAGTCAGCAGAGAGTGAGAGGCTCTTTGTTCTCCTGAGAACAGCAGGCCAGTTTTGAAAAACTATCCAGGGAGTAGCAGTTCATGGCTTACTGAACCGCACCACTAGCAGGGTATATTTCCCATCATTCCTCTGTTCATCTTTATACTCATGATTTTCAAAATGAATTT
The DNA here is from genome assembly GCF_050624435.1 of Tenrec ecaudatus. Classification (NCBI taxonomy): domain Eukaryota; kingdom Metazoa; phylum Chordata; class Mammalia; order Afrosoricida; family Tenrecidae; genus Tenrec; species Tenrec ecaudatus. The sequence continues at coordinate 23,004,510 of NC_134539.1, read as the reverse complement.
ATTTGCTTTCAAAAACAAAACCCCCTGCAATTTTGTTAATCAGCCATCAGGTGGTGGTAATGTGCAGTGCATACATAGCCCATAAATTTAAAAAGCTCCAAACTCACTGATGACCACTGACTCACAACAACCCCTGTGGTTTCCGAGGCTGAGAGGAAACTGTTGATGGGAGTAGAAAGCCCAGTCTTGCGCCCTTGGAGCTGCTGCTGGTGTTGAACTGCTGAATGTGCAGGTCGCAGCCCTACAAATCACCACCACATGATACCAGGGTTCCTATTTAGCCCCGAAATAGGAGAGACAAAGTGCTAAAGAGGTTGGAGATAAGCATATGTAAAGTAAATTTATCTACCTTAGGTTAAATCCTAAACTGTAGAAATTAAACAGTATAAACTGTAAAGCCAGTAGACTTTTATTTAAGTTTCTATAATCATGGTCACATTGACATACTCTGTCTGAATCTCTAGGCCAGTGGTTATCAACCTCTGGGTCATGACCCCTTTGCGGGTCCAATGACCCTTTCATAGGGGTCGCCAGATTCATACCATTAGCAAAATTATAGTGATGAAGTAGCAATGAAAATAATTTATGGTTGGGGGTTACCACACATGAGGAACTGTATGAAAGGGTCGTGGCATTAGGAAGGTTGAGAACCACTGCTGTAGGCCTTTCTAGTCTTTCGGCCCATACTGCTCATATGAATACCAGTTTGCTTGTTTACAAAATGTCTCCCTACAACTGGTGGCCACCTCAACTGCTCTGTTCAAGCTTATTAAACAATGTGTTTAATAATGTTTAATAAATGTTTCCTGCTAATATTTCTTAGCGGCTGAAAGACCATTGGCCAGCCCTCTGCTTTTCCAGTTAGTACGGGACAGTGAATGACAATGTACAGTCAGGAGTGAATGACAATGTACAGTCAGGCCAGGAGTCTTTGATAATTTCTTTAAAATGTGCTCCATTTTACCTTTCTTCCCCCCATGTATACTCTCTCCTCACTTAACATGCTTAGGTACCAGTGACCAGGTGTGAAATTGGCATTATGCAAACTGGAGGGCATATTGCATAACTGCCAACCCCCTGGGGACATAGCCTAGCCAAATTGACACCACGTTAATCATCATAGCCAGCGTTGTTCTTGCCTCGAACTTTGACATTCGTTACTACCGGATGTGTTGTAAATGTGCAAAAGTCAGATAGTAGGTTTTTTACTCTTAAAAATATGAAATGTTGAATACTGGGATAGTAAGTGAAGAGCTACCGGGAATCAGAAAAATCTCTTCCATCATTTTTCTTAATGGGCCTGTATCTTCCCTGATATTAAGCTGATATTATTTATTATTTACAATTTTAGCTGATATATGTCTAGTACAGTGTATTAGCAAATGCCTGGTCCTGTTGCCCTCATAAAAGGAAGAGCCCCTGTGTCCCTCATTTCTGAGCTGTTTATCCAGTAGAAAATTTTGATAAATGGAACTTGGGCTTGCTGACAGAATTGCTAGTAAATTAAGATAAACTTTCCTCCCAGTGTAAGTTTTTTTGCAAAAGTTTTATGTGGGTGAAAGCATGTGCTTGGGAAGGAAAATTAATCTATCTGTTCTTTTCTTCCCCTCCCTCGTTCCCCTCCCTCTTTTCCCATCCAAATCTATCATAGGCATCTCAAGGGGTGTTGGGTTTATTCGATTCGACAAGCGGATTGAGGCAGAAGAAGCTATCAAAGGCCTAAATGGTCAGAAACCTCCAGGTGCCACAGAGCCAATCACTGTAAAGTTTGCTAATAATCCAAGCCAAAAAACCAATCAGGCCATCCTCTCTCAGCTGTACCAGTCTCCAAACAGAAGGTATCCAGGACCACTAGCTCAGCAGGCACAGCGTTTTAGGTAAGTCTGGTCTAGTTCTTGTGCCCAGCTGTTAAACTCAGAGACAGCTCTCAGCACATAACTGCCCAACACAGACAGATTCCCTTAAGTTTTTTCATTTCCTTCTTTAAAAATTCTGTGCGTTTACTTTTTTTTTATTTTTAATGAACACAGAAAACCAATGTGGGAAATAGTGCTTTCCACTAATTATGAAGGTTAGAGTCAAAGGACGATAACCTACAGCTGTGGTCCTCAACTGGCTGTGATTGTGCTCCTCTGGGTGCTATTGACAAGGCCTGCAGTCGTTTGTGTTGGCATGACCTCGTGGGGGGGGGATTGCTACTGGCAACAGATGCTGACAAAGGCCAGGGGGGCTATTGGGCCTTCTGCATGGTGCAGAACAGCCCGAGGGCAGCCACGCTTCACTCCCTGCACAGAGTGCTGCAGTTGGGAAGCCCTGGCCTACCGAACGCCAGGGCCAACTTCACTCTCTGTGGGACATCCAGTTTCCCCTCCTTTTCTTGTTGTATTTCATGGTCCAATATTTAGAAAGCGCTCTTTTAGTTTTATAATACGTAAACCTCCAAAGAGGTTTACGTAACCTCTGTATATAAATTGAGTTTCTAAAAATGGGCTCCTCTCTACTTTTTTTCATCTTTACTTTTTTACAGTCCAGAAAGTGTCCGCTGTAAAAAGCACAAGAGTGAAAATGTTAGATTTTGTAGTCCGTAGTCACTGTTCCATATTTGTTTTTGAGGATTTGTTTTGTTTGTTCTTTTTGTCTTTTAAAAAAATACCCAACTCTTTAAAATTGCCACAGGCATTCTTAGCTTCTGGAGTGTATGTAGGGAAGACGGTGACAGCCTGGATCCGGCCTGTGTGTAGTGTTCATGATCCCTTTTAATCTGGATAGTGGTGCAGTACCTGCTCAGTCCAAGGCTGTTCCAGCTCATGAACAAGTACAGGTATTCTAACCGTTCAGACTTTATTCTAATCCTAGAAGAGTCACCAAGCCAAGAAGTCATTTATCAAAAACCTTCTTAAAGAACAATGATTTTAAGAGAGCAATGCACACAGCTCTGGTTTCACAAGTCAGTCCCTCTTTTTATTTTCCAGGACATTTTAAAATCTTGTTTGACCACGTTGTATTATGCAGCCATAATGCTGTCTAGCCCCCATGCCATTTTTAATCCTATTACTACAAGTGCCCATCGATTGTAGTTAATTCTGTGGCAGGATACTGGCAAAATTGGAATCACAAATTTAGCCTAGTAAGCCTGAGGAGTCAGCTGTTCCCTAGCTTAAATCCCATGCTCCTGTCCCATCACCACCAGGGTGAATTTTGCCAACTGTCTCATTTTGGAATTTAGTCCATCATCATTTGAATCTGAGGGGAAAATTGACCATAATCTCATGTAAATTTCTATTGCAGTGGCTGTCTGCCCTGGTAGGATGGGTGCTACATTTTTAATGGGATGACTGGGTGCCCTATTGACTGACAGTTGTCTTCTCTTGAGTGTCTGCTTGAACTTGGGAAGAAGAAAGCATTGGTGGAAGAGAAACTGCTGCCATCATTGACTTAGGGTGATGGTAGTGGAGACCTGGCTGCAGAAGGCATTTAACCGCTTTGTGCTCTCCCTTGTGGAGGAAAGGAGCCTAAAGAGCGGTGTGTTCAGCTCTGCCGGTCAATTTCCTCTGTAGCTCTCTTGTTCTTTTCCCTCCTCTCTTAAAGTAAATATATTTTGCAAGTGTAGCGCAGGCAATCCTGGAGAAATTGTACAAGTGTTTCCTATTTCGCCAAACTAGGTGATTTCAGAGCACCATGGGGCCTAGAAAAGACATACTGATCTTAACAGGAAATTCTTCTATACAGTGTATCAAGCACCTGCTAACTTTGACCATGTAGAGTATTTAATACTGGTTTTGTTGTGCATTGTTGAGTGGATTCAGACTCACAGCCACCCTGTGTGACAGAGAAGAACTGCCGGGGGTTCCTGGGCTGTAATCATCACAGGAGCAGATAGATCTCCTCCCTCACTGGTGGGTTTGAACCCCTGGACTTAGAGTTAGCAGTTGTACCCTTAACCATTACGCCACCCCGACTCTGAAGTAGTTAACTAGTTTAATGTGTTGGTTATTGTGTCTGTTTTTGTTGATGGCAGTTATTAAAGCGCTGTTACCAGAAACATTACTGAATTCTGAGGAAGCTGAGGTAGGGGCTCCAGGAGAATGCATAGTTAGTTCCTGGGATGACAAAGCAGTGCTGTGAATCAAGAGTCAGAGTAAAGTGGAAGCTGGGTCCACACGTTCCATGACATACCCTCGTTCCCTCCCACACTGTACTTTTTATTTTGGGCTGGGTAAAGTTTACAGGATGTTCTATTGGCCAGATTTCGTATCTTTTTTAATCTTGTGTCCATTCTGTGCTTTTGTCTTGTGGTGTGCCACATGATACCATTAACTTTGGAAAGTCTTCCTTGACTCCTAGATTAAACGTGGGAAAAGGAAGTAAAGTCATCTAGTTGGAAGGGCTGCTTTGTTTTTAGGAAAACTGAGATTTTTATTTTCCTTTAATGTCCTACCTGTTGTTTCAACCACCACCCTACGTTTTATTCCAGCCTCTGACTAATAAAATGTGAACTAGACAGATCAGTGAAGATGTTTCCTCAAGACATGGGGTGTTTTAATTGAGAGACTTTATTCCTATAATCAATTTTTAACTAGTTTCTTTTAAGGTTGAACTTTCCTTTTACCTCATAAAACTTGTGAATTAAGGACTGGTTTTGTTGGTAATTTGCCCTTCTCTGTAGTTCAAGTCTAGGCTCTTAGACAAAGTTTTTCCGTACTTGTCTGTGTCTTAACCTTGAATTTGTCGCCTTCCAGTAAATCCTGGCTGTTTGTAGTGTTGTTCTCACAGTACTTTGGGAGTTAAAAGAGATTAGAGAATACAAGTCCTTAGTATTACAATCAGGGGTCTTTTTAAATACTCATGAGCTTCAATATTTCTCTTAAGTCCAAAATATTAAAACGATGTAATAATTTTAAAAGTGGGTTTGCAAAGTTTAAGGCTTAATCAACACTGGTGACTAATTAGAAAATGAATTATTTTAACTTGGCACTTCCGACCTCATGTATATTTAATTTACTACAGTTTTAAAATAAGCCAAGCCTTAGGTAGATGAATAGTATAATTCAAGCTCTAAGTTTATTCTTGGAACATGGTACCTGAATTAAACATTCAAGCAGACAGTTTAATGCTTCTCCCTTGTGCAGCAGCTTTAATTGTATTGAATGTGACTTAGTCTAATGACCTGTGTGTCTGAACTAGGAGTCTTTATGTCTGAACTAGGAACCGTTATGCATTGTTAAGGACACCTTTTAAATCACTTCCGTTGCATTTGGGTCCCGAGCTGGCTACATTATCACGATTTCCTTTTGGAAGAAAATGGTATCACTCTTCCTGAATAATTTTTCTCTCTCTTAGAGGACAGATGATACCATCTAATTGGATAAGGGTAAGTTGATAAGCTCGTTATGATTACTTTCGAAAAAGGTCTTTGTCTCCGTTCTGGAGAGGTTTTTGAGAACAAATGATTGTAGGCATTAGTTTTACTTGCTTATCTTTATATTTTTCTATCTGACTTTAATTGAAATTACGTTCCCCGTGAAGCCTCCCATAGTCTTGTCCGTTAGGCTGTTTGAAAATTAGATTTCTTCCGTGTTTCCGTTTTTATAGTTCTTCCATGGGAATGCTCTTCCTGTTGGGTGCTTCTTCCATTGTATTGCTTCAAGTATTCTGAGAAATAGGAAGAAGGTCTCATGTACTCACAGTGTGCGCATACAGATCCATCTCTTCTGTCATTGTGTCTTACTGTGGTTCTGACACGTTTTGGTGATGCCGGAGGTTGTTATGGAATATTTCAAATACCAGGATAGTTTGATGGAGCTTCCAATCTAGGACAGCAGAACCTGGTGATCTACTTCTAAAGAAATAGCAGGTGAAAGCCTTCTGAATTGCAGTGGGCCGTTGGTTGAGCCCCTCAGGTGAAGAGGCGCTCAGAAGACAAATGGGAACTCCGCCTCCGTAGGGTCCACCTTGATGAGATGGACAGAATAAAGCTTTCACAGCTTCCATTGGCTTATGCGCTAGGACTCAAAATGAAAAGAAACACCTGCAGACATCCATTCATTGAAATGAGAGCATCATCAAAAGAGGAATGGAACACACAGTGATCTGTATCTTAGACATGAGTGGTTTGAACTAGATTGGTTATTGGCCATTTAGTATTGGGCATTCATATGGTTCACTAAGCGGGGATGACAAATTGCAGAGGGACAGCAGCAGATTCATTGTCAAAAAGAACATTTATAATCATCATCAACTAAAGCCAAGGGGGAGGGGGAGGAGTTAAAGGGATTTTGCCAACCTCTGCTGTCTGAAATTAAACTGAATCAAGATGGATTAATGACTGGTATAGGAATGTGTAAAATAGAAACAAAAGGATCAGTAGTTGGAAAATAGGACATTGGTAAGAGAAATGATGCTGGCGAAGAGCTTAAACTAGAATTTTGTAAGACCAGTGACCTGTTGAAAAGCATACCTTTTCAACAACTCTAACTGGGTCCTCTACATATGGACTTGACAGAGAGAATACACCAATCAAACTTACTATATCTGGAGAAAAGGACAACGAGGGGAGTTAATATATCAGGCAGAACAAGACCAAGAGACAACTGCAGAACAGAGGGTCAGTTATTCACATGCAAGTTCAAGTTGAAGCTGAAGAAACTAAGGATTGCTCACAAGAAAATACTACTTTGGGTATATCCCAACTGAATTTAGAGAGCATTTCAAGAATTGATTTCACACACTGAATATTAATGACCAAAGATCAGATAAATTGTGCGATGACATCAAGGGAATCATGCTTGAAGAAAGCAAATGATAATTTAAAAAGACAGAAAGAAAACAGTGGTGTCCAGAAGAAATCCAGTACTTGCTGTTGAGTATAGAGTAGGGTAAAGTAAATGAAAGGAGCTTGCCATAGGATTTCAAAGGACAGCTCAGGAAGGAAGGAAAAAGTGAATTGTTGCATTGAAATGTACAATGACTTGGAATTCGAAAACCACGAAAGAACACATTTAGCCTTTCTCAAGCTGAAAGAGCTGAAGACAGTATTTGAACCCCAAATTCAATATTGTAGGGTTCTCTGGGCATTTGCAAAGGGAAAAAGCTCTAGGAATTGACGGAATTGCCACTGAGTTGTTTCAGCAAATGGACGCAGTACTGAAAGTACTAATTCATCTATGCCCAAAACTTGGAAGATAGCTACGGAGATCCATTTTTGTACCCATCTTAAAGAAAGGTGACCCAACTGAGTGCAGAAAGTTTTGAATAATATTAATATCACATATGTAAAATTTTGCTTTAGGTGATTTTATAAAATGCCTGTAAAGGATACATTAGCTGGGAACCAGCAGAAATTCTAAACGGAGTCTGAAGAGGACATGGAATGAGGGATATTATTGTTAATTTCAGCTGGATCTAGGCTGAAATACCAGAAAGATGTTTCGTGTTTTATTGACTGTGCGAAAAAGTCAGACTGTGATCACAACGTACATATTATAGATGACATTGCAAAGCATAGTGTGTTAGACTGTTTCCTAGAAAAAATGAAGTGGTGACACTCTGATATGGATTAGAGTGGCCCACAGAGCTGCGGAACAGAAAGTCTGTCCATTCCGTGGCGTTGGGTCAGATGCTAAGCTGGAGGCCCTTTCTGATTCATTGCGATGGTGATGCTGGGGAAACAGGAGGCTAGAAGATCACAGGCTGGTGGAGGCAGAGTCTACTGGCCCCATTATGTTGATGGGCAACATGGCAGGTTGCAGGCCTAAGTTCTAAAGAACCAAATACAGGATTCAGGCCAGCAAGAAGGGAAAGAGAGCTTTCTTTGCTGTTGTCTCTTTTATGGATATCAAATAGGCACACACACACCCAGAGGAAACCATCAGGTTGAAACCTACAATTTATGTGAGGAAGCTTTACTGATAAGCTACTGAGGATCCTGGCCCAGCCAAGTTGACAAAAACCTAGCTATCACAGATGGGAATTGTAGGACACTTAACTGCTTCTTCAGAGCGAACCTATATTCATAGCGCAGGAGGTACTCAGACAGAAAAGGGAACTGGGTGTTTGAAAACAGGGATGAGAGTTATGCATACTGCATACTCAGCAAATAATCTGAGACTCTGACTGACTTATAAGAAGACAAATGAGACATCAATATTGGAGGAAGACTTGTTAACAACCTGTGATATACAAATGATTCAACCGTACTTGGTGAAAGCATTTACTGACAGATCAAAGACTGCAGCCTTCAGTAAGTGGAATATACATTAACATGAAAAACTCTGCACTACTAGATCAATAAGCAGCCTTGTGATCAATGGAGATTAAAATTTTCAAGGATTTCACTTTAGTTGGGTCCACAATCGAAGCCTTTGGAAGCACCAGTGAAGAAATCAAATGACATTATTGCATTGGAAAATCTGTTGCAAAAGAATTCTAACATGTTAAAAAGCAAAGATATTTCCTTGAGCATTAGGTGTGCGTGACCCAAATCCCATGGTATACTGAATTACCTCAGATAACATATTCATATGAGTTGGTCAATGAATAAGGAAGACCAAATAATGGATGCATTTGGATTGTGATGCTGCTGAAGAAGGTTGTAGTACCATGGCTCACCAGAATAGCAACCAGATCTGTCTTGGAAGAAGTACAGCCAGAATGCTCCTTTAGATAAAAATGATAGCAAGACTTGGTCTCACATTTTTGAATATGTTATCAAGGAAGATCAGTCTCTTGGAAAGGACATAGAGTGTTTGGTATAGTTCAAGGTCAGTTAAAAACAAACCAAAACAGAGATGGAATGGCACAGTGACTATGAAACTATGGCCTCACACAATTGTCCAGCGAGTGTTTTGTTACACTACCTAACAGCAGCAACGTGGGTATACAAAAAACTGGCCAGTGAGTAAGGAAGACCAGAGAATAGATGCCTTTGAATACTGGATCTGACAAGTAATACGGAGTCTGCCGTGGACATCCAGAACAGCAAATGTGTCTTGGAAGAAACAGTTGGAGTACTCCTTAGAGTGGAGGATGGAAAGACTTTGTCATTGGGACTTGGTCTTAACTATCAGGAGAGACCAGTCCCTGAGAACGGGCCTTCATTATAGGTGGTCAACTAGAGAGAGGGTAGCTCAAGTAGATGGATTGACTACCGGGTCTGCAGCAGTGAGCGCAACCATAGCAAGGATTGTGAGGATACTGCAGGACTTGGGAAGTTAGTTTTCTTTCTTTATGAGATTGCTATTAGAATGACAACAACACCTAACAACAACATATATGTGTGTGTGTGTATAAATTCTACACATTGCGATTTCATTACACGCTTTAATTCAGGAACTATAATGAAGCATACATGATAGAGATAAGACAAATAGTGTATCAAATGTCCCTCTCATTTCCATAGTTGCTGGCTTTCTATTTCCTATCCACACTATCTTAATAAAAACTATACCTTCAAAGCAAGGTTCATAAAGTTATGTATTGAGACTTTTGTCTAACGACACATGAGACAGTATCTGGTCTTTAACCTCATAAGGTTGTTTGTACTAGGAGTAAGAGAAATAAACACACCGCCTTTAAAAATGTCTAGAGCTTCTGCTGGTGTGCATTTCCTCTTTCCCCCCTTCCTTAGGAATCATTTTAAGCTACTTGATCTTCACGAGAGAGCTCCTTTCATTGAAATTAAGCAATCCACTAATGTCATCTACACTTACGGGAGCTTCAAAAAGTTCGTGGAAAAAATTCCATTTTCTTTTAAAACCACAGGCATTTTAAAACCCTCTTGTGCATATTAACCATAATTTAAAGACAGAAAATAAGAACTAGGTTTTTCAAACAAATCCTTCATGTCCACTTAATCTGTGATTTATAAAGTGGGTCCAGGCTCAGAGAGCCACCGTCCACGTCTCCGCTGTGAAGAATCCTGTGTTCCCTCAGGACTGAGTCAGGGTACTGGGGTGTTCATGTTATCAGGAATAAAGCATCTTTGGAAAGGTTTTGGGGGAAGAAGAAAAGCTGTCCTTTTGATTCTGACTTACCTTGACTTTAAAGGGCAGAACCGCCCCTTCATGTTTCCAGGGCTGTCATCTTTGGATGCGGACGGCGACATCTCTCCTCCATGTTGCTGATGGGGTCCAACTGGCAACCTTTAGGCTAGCCTTCTATCGATTAGCCAGTACACCACCGGCGATCCTTTGTCAATATTGAAGCTTATCTTTATGGGTGGTTTGAAACTCAATATCCATACCCTACTATATTGCCATTTGGAGAAAGATAATACTTCTATCCCCTTAAAGTTGCAGTCTCAAACTGGTTGGGGCAGTTCTACCCTGTCCTTCCTGTAGAGTCACTATTAATCAATTGACTCCATGGCAGTATGTTTGGTTTTGGTGAGAATATCACCATCCACAGATACCCTCTGGTCACTGGAGGCTGTAGCTTGCACCCTGTCCTAATATAGATTTCTGTTTTCAAAGGGCCTTAGGTAAAAGTTGGCAGTCCTGGAACTGTGGGCAGACGCAGTGAGATAAACAAGTAGTGAAGCGTCTGACCGTGGGCTTGGTGTCTGAGGCACTGCACCATTTTCTCTTGTAGCTGTCCACTTGGCAGGTGACCAACTTCTAGACATGTAGATGTGCCCGTGTTGAGGACCCACTGTTTTCTCTGATCATGGAAAACCTGGATGTATGACCCTGAGAATATGGGAAACAGAAGGAACAGCCTCTGAGGTTGGCTTTCCTCAGGTGATGGAGCAGGACCAGGGAAAGAAGGACAGATGGCATAAATTCCAAAACCACAATTTTCTCTGAAGTAGAAGATGAGTGAAGAATCTTTGGTGAACATGACACATGATTTAGGATGGCATGAGTAAGGCACACACAAATGACATCCCCATAAGGTCCCCAGAAGTCCTGCTGCACCAGTAAAAACCTCCTGTCTGGGGACTCTGGTGGAGGGTTGGGGAAAGAGGAAGACTCTCTCGGGCAAGTTTTGTTTCCACTCTGCCTGGAAAAATGTTGACCACTTGCTCAGCAGATTCTTCCTCTGGACTTTGAGTTGCTGTCCCAAGCCTGTTGATAAGTGTTGTAAAGCATGACTGATGGTCTTTTTCTGAACCCAAGTAACAGGTGTAGGTGGTGCCAGCTCAATTCTGAGTGAGGCATTAAGGTCCTGTTTCATTCTGGGCCTTCACACTTGGAAAGAGACTCTCAAAATGCTGCTCTGTTATATAGTTAGCCCAGGTCAAGTGAATTTTGTATTGGTCATTCCAGTCATTTTTGGAATTTTTCCCAAATCAAGTTATACTCTGAGGATGGTCAAACCAGAAATAGAGATCCAAACACATCTGTGCTTGGGATCTTCACTCTTGACTTTGAAGGCACAGTGTCTGTGACCTGCGGAGACAAAGCCCTTCCCGCATAAATTCTAATCCACCCTCCTCCTGGCAGATTTCATTCTAGATGAGGAGGGTTAATTGCTGGTTGCCTTTTGGCAGCTTTAATTGCATTTATTTAGCCAACACATTTTTGTTATCCATTTCCTGTGATCGGGCTGCCCTCTAGACGTGGCGGTGGTAGAGTGAGGGATGAAGCATGTCCCTGCTCTTTAAGAGGGTGTCAGGCCCAGGCCGTTGCTGACAAATGTGCACCCTCGGTCATTGTGATTTGTTCAGTTTCCTTATGCTTTCTATTGTGTCAGCCTCTCTGGTTCAAAATGCCCCGTGGAGATTAGGGACAGGGATGTGTGAAGACAACTTTCTTTTCAGCTCCAAAATTCCAAAAAATGTAGTGTTTTTCTGTTACGTTATGTTTTTAACTTAAAGCTGAAAGGAGTTGGGTTTTGTGGTCTGCTCCCCCTGACTTGGTTACAGATGTCAGACAGTAAGGTTCAGACTTTTTTTCAAATGGACCTACCAAGGTCATTAAAGAAAAAGTTGGGCCTTACTGATTACTGGAGTGTCAGTTGAATTAAATATATCTACCTCCCGTTCTAGATAGGTGTGATTAATGGGGAAACATGGAAATATGGAACATCGGGTGGTCTCTTTGAAACTGATAAAGCATTGGAAAATATCATAAAGTTAAGTTAAAAGTGCTGAGGATTTGACACTCAAGTTGGCCTAATTGTTTCTGCCTGGCTTCTGACAGCTCAGTCAGATGGCTTCCCGAGGCTCCGTGCAGGGCAGTGTCAGGCTCAGGTCTGAGTCCCCAGCTTGGTGGCTTATGGGACCGAGTGTCATCTCTCTTGCTCTGGGCTTTTTCTGAGTACAGTTGAGAACTGGGAGGTCTAGGAGATATCTGTAAAGTCCTTTGCACATGTAATTGCTTATCTTTGCTTCTGAGAGCTTGAAAGTCTTCCAAAGTTGAGAGAAAGATTAAAGGGAAATCTCTGTGTGCCATAGTACCCTCAGAAATCAGTAGTTTTAAAATTAAAGGCAATAATATAAAATACAGCTATGTACAGCACTTAGAACTTCCATGGCACATGGGAGACCCTAATTGTGACCTCTCTCCGAGCATTGAGCGGGGAAGGAAGCTTCCTTTATTTCCTCAGAGGCCCCCAGCGTTGCCCTTCAGAGGAAACCGGCCTATGTAGAGAGAAACCCTAGCACCATAGCACTTGAAAGTGTTGGCATCTCAAGGCAGTGGGGACCCATTTTCTCATGAATTTGAAAAAACCCTCTCTATTTTGAGACCTCACATATACTTAATGTACAGATATCCCCTCGGAAGATGGCAGTAACAAGCCCAACTTTCTTGAACATCGGGGAAAATTTAAAAACTGAAGTTTGCTAAATGTGTGTTTTGCAGGTTGGACAATCTGCTCAATATGGCTTATGGAGTAAAGAGGTAATGATAGAGGTTCATGATATCATAATCCCTTCCCACAATTGATTAGTTTTTTTGATTTGTTGGGAGTGATACATAACACCCCTCCTAAGTTTGTGTTGGGTTTTCTTTTGCATGTATAACCTAAAGAAAAGCTGCTTTTTGAGGCACAGTTGACCCAAGCAACGTTTTTATACCCCTGGATGCCACTTGGTCTTTTACAAACCCATCCTTTGTTTCACACTGCATTGCGACGTTGTAGCATGCTTCCGTGTGTGTTGGTTGGTTTCTTTCTCCCCCAATCCTGCTTAAGTCATGAAGCCAGTTCTAAATAGATTATTTGCTGTTACGGTTAATGTTCAATAGAGCACATGTTGGCCATTCCATAACTTACTACTGTCTTGATAGTATAGCATGTCCCTGCAAGCCACACACAGAGCTCTTTTAAATATCAAATAGTTGTCATATATCTGTTGGGGACAGGGGATTGCCGAAACTCATGGGATAGAAGAGGGAGGAGAGAGCAGTGCATGGCCATAACCAACCTCTGTTTTTATTGTGTGTGTGTGTGTGTGTGTTTCCTATTTTGTTTAGTAGGTTTTCTCCAATGACCATTGATGGAATGACCAGTTTGGCTGGAATTAATATCCCTGGGCACCCAGGAACAGGGTGGTGTATTTTTGTGTACAACCTGGCTCCTGACGCAGATGAGAGTATCCTGTGGCAAATGTTTGGGCCCTTTGGAGCTGTCACCAACGTGAAGGTCATCCGTGACTTTAACACCAATAAATGCAAAGGTTTTGGATTTGTGACTATGACAAACTATGATGAGGCTGCCATGGCGATAGCTAGCCTCAATGGATACCGTCTAGGAGACAGAGTACTGCAGGTCTCCTTTAAGACAAACAAAACGCACAAAGCCTAATGAGCTCTTGTCCTCAGTCCATTTATATATGAAAACTATACCACAAAGGCAAGTTAAGAGAAACTTTATACATTAGTAAATGTCTTTGTAAGTCAGTGTTGAGATGGGGATAAAATGACTACTTAGCATCCTAAGAAATATGTGAGATTTTTTATTGCTAGTATTTGAATTAAAACTTCTTAAATATCTTTTATGTTTGAATATGGACAAGAGGTACAGGGTTTTTACCTGTCACACTGCATTCTATTGCCTTCTTTGAAGAAGGTGGACCTTTTAAAGTGTTTCAGCTAAGGGAAGACATTTCTTCTTTTTTTTTCTTCTTCCTTTTTTTTAATTTTAAACATAACTGCCTTGAACCTGTGAGTAAATATTATTGAGGCTTTGTGTTGTAGTTCTTTAGTTGGTTGTCTTTTTTTCCCCCCTTTTTATCCTTTCTCTGATTAGCTTTGTGTTTGGTTTACATTTAAAGCATTGCTGTTACGTCTGTTTGAGAAAAGTATTTTGAAGTTTACATTTTTATTTATAAAGTTAAACACAGTATTTATTTTATAATTATGATTTGGGTTGGGGAAGGGGGGCTACATTATAAACGCTTATTGTAAGAATACTGGAGAACTTTTCGTAAAGCAGTACCTTGCCAAAGAGATAAGAGCCTCTTTGATGTGGGTTTAAAAAAAGCATCTATTTTTATAAAAAAGAAAATTTGGAGAAACTTTTTACTGGTCCTGGAACAAATATTTTGACTTGAATACTTTGAGAAATCTCTTCATATGACACCTAGTGAGCTTTTAAAATTTACCAGGAAATTTGCAGCGGTTGGGAAATTTAGAAAGATTTATGATGTAGAGAATACTTTTGAGATCTTTGTATGAAAGGAGTAGAATCAGTGGGAGAAACACTGCTGGTTTCATTTTTGTAATCACCAGTGGAGCGTCTGATCATCCTGGTTATTCTGTGATAGGTGGCTCACCTTGATTTGTGATTTTGAAACAAATAAAAAAAATTTACAAAAGAATATATAAGAGCAAGCAAGAAAATTTAAATTACCAAGAGATGGGGGAAAAATCTGTTCTTCCTAAAGAAATCCCTTCAGATAGAGCTCATGGTGTTTAGTGATGTACTTGCAGTATTGTTTGAAGAATTGTTTTGTCTTAAGGAAAAAAAAAGACGTTGCACATGATTTGTACTGCAGCAAGTCAGCAAAAGTGATCTGAGTTGGATATATTTGAAGGTATTTTGAAAGTTACGTTCAAGGCTAACACCTGAGCTTTGTGTAATGTAAATAAGACCTTGTGTTTATGAACCTTTCAGCTAATTTGATTTTTTTTCCCCTTACATGCCAAGTGATGTTCAGGTTTTGAATGTTTTGTATTGTTTTTTTTCCTTTGTAAATGGCATTAACATTGTTACTTGAGGTCTTGCTTAATCACTTTTGTTGTCCTGAGGACTTGAATTTACAGTGCATCAGATTTGTTGCTAATTTTGTCTGTAGATAGTCTAGCTTCAGCTGTTTATGGTGATGCTACATTTTCGTTTATAAATATGTTTGTGGTAAAAAAATGAGTATAACCATAGGTTTTGAACAAATTTCCTTACATTTTTCATACAAAAAATCATAAATATCTGTATGCTACTGAAATTTAACTTTGTATGATGCTTAAACCACTATTTGGGGAAATAATAAAATAAGTCTTTACCATGTATGAAAGAAATTTTAAAAAATACAAAATATTTTCTGATTAGCATCTAGCTTATAATAAATTTTCAAAAAAGCTGAAGGCAAGCCAGCCTTCCTCAGGATGCACTGAGAACTATCTAGTCAACGTCCTGCTTTTTGTATAAACTGAGGCGCTCACATGCTTCCCCTTAGAACAGGCAATGTGCTATGCATAACATAGTTGTACATTCTCTTTGCGGTTGCTTTGAGTTTTATTTTTTATTCTTTAAAAGTGTAGCTATAAAATTTTTCAGTATAGTACAGTACATATACTGTGAGGCGCGTGCTAAAGTGAATAAGCGAGTTTTCATGCTGACCCACTCAATGCTACTCAGAAATCAATTGGCTTAGCACTTTCTCATATCCTTAGGTGCATTTAGATTGTCAGAGTTAACCTGCGTTTCAAAAAATGAAAAGGAAAAAAAAATTTAAAAATAAAATAACATGTATATACTTATAAAAAAAACACAGAAAAAAAACAAAACAAAAAAAATAAGGTTTTCCTCTGGGGAAAACAGCAGCTACATGCTTCTTTCCTACACTACTGTAGCAAGCCGAGGCATTGATGAGAGGGCATGCAAATTGTGCTTCACTTTACAGTGTTTATCAGAGCACTTAATAAAATGTAAGGCTGGTATTTATTTGAAGTTGTACAGTATGACTTAATTCACATCTGTTGGAATAGAAAATATATTCTGTTGAGTATTTAAGAGGCTGTACATGTTTTCTTTTGTGTTTGGATTCTTTGTACTTTTTCATGTTCAGTACATCAATAAACAAAGTTGAAGGGAAAAGAACAGTGTGGTGAGTAGGTCTTTGTACATGTTTGGGGGGCTTCAGAGCTCAGCCTAATAAACTTGCTCCTTTGAGTTGAAAGAGGTACATTCAGGGCTATAGTTGAAAGCAGTTTTATCTAAAGAAAGAGTTCGAAGAACTAAAGAAGTGAATTAGAACAGGATGTACCTGCATGCGCATAAGCACACGCACACACACCTTTTGTTTAGTCAGCTTTCAAGTACTTCTCAATGAGTACCTGGTAAAATGGCACATGGTTTCTCATTTGCTAGTAGTGAAATTCGGGCACTCCGATGCTGACGTCTGTCCATAACTTTGATGGTAACAATTCTCATTGTTTTACACAAATGGGAGTTCACCTCACACATTTACTTCAGCTAAAGGAAAACAGATGGAAGGAAAAAAACAAAACAAAATCAATGCCATGCAGCCATTACCAGCGCACAGTGACCCTCTAGGACAGGCTAGAAATGCCCTCCCTACACATTTCCAAGTCTGCAGCTCTCATGCAGTAGAAGCCCCTCCCCCTACCAATAGTCCCCCAAGGAGAGACTGGTGGTTTTGAACTGCTAACCTTGTGGATCTCAGGTCAATGGGTAACCACTAGGCCACCAGGACTCCAAAGCCATCAGGGCTCCAACAGAAGGAAGAAAGGTACTTTATTCTTCCCTCACTGGCAAGACTTCATTTACCTGTGGGATTAAGTGTTGATCTGGGTAATTTCTTTTTCTTGGCACAGTGCCACATTGTCAAGGGACTCCTCAAAAGCAGAAATTGTTTTCTTTGGGTTCATATTGGTATGTTTATTGACCCATGAAGACAAGTCATGGGCCATGTCTACCCTATGTTTCAAATACATGTTCAGTTCTTTTAAGAGACCTGTGGGGTAAGATAAAAGAATTTCCTGTTGGTCTTCTAAATGAGGATTCTATGGTTATAGAATTAAACTATTTTGATAAAGTAATGATAAATTCTATCCACTAGCCTATCCAATAACCAGATTTCAATTTGATTGAATCTGATGGCTGGTTGGCTTTGTTTCTCATTGTGGTTCTGTTGTTTTGTGAAAACCATTCGCTCTGAAAGTAAGGGTCCCGAATTTACAACTTTTTTATAGCATAGTCAAGAGTAACAAAAGATGATTCTTGTCAATGTTTTCCAACATTGAGTTGATATCAAAGTGGATACTTCCTGTTTATTAGGTGAACTTCATTCTTTAATTTTCTGATGTTGCAGTGTCATCCTCTCCCATTTCTCCTCTTGCATGCCTCTCCAGTTTTCAACAGGCTTGTATGATCAGTAGCTCTTTCATAGTTGAGCAGTTGAGAAAATTCTCAGTAAAGGAGGTTTGTGAAACTACAAGTCTCTGAGGAGAAACCTCCCCCCACCTCATAGATTGAGAAGCATCTCTTAATTCTTACAAATTATTAAGAGTATCAATTCAGCAGTAGATTATCCAACATATATATTCATAACCGAATGGAAGGACAATGTCAGCAGTTTAGTTCAAGGTTATTAAATATATTGTAAGTTTCTCACCCTTTATAAAAGGATCAAAATTAATTGCAGTGAGAACATAAAATTAATGTCTCAAAGGGTTGCCTAGATAGAAAAAATACACCTAGCTTAATGATAATTACATTTAAACTCTATTATGCTGGGTCCCTATAATGTAGTTCTAGAACAATAGGCATGTATACGTACATATACATACATATACCTTTCATTGGTTGAAAGGGAACAGAGTGGAAAGTGGTGGTTTTGCTTTTATGCTTCATGTTAGAACTGTGTCCAATAAGAAAAATAGAATTAACATTAAAACTATAATTTATTGTTAGTTGAAACGCTCTTAGAACTTCACTCATTATAGAGAACAGCCTATATTTCTCTACTTATTTCTTTGTGTCCTCCTCCTCCCGAACATTCCAAAAGGTCTAAATAGTTAATATAGGTATCTTGTTGCTATAGAATGGACCTGAATGAAATCAGCCTTTCCAGAATTTTGATTCCTACAAATGCACAGAAGAATGTCATGGTGGGCCACAGGCTTATGGATATGTTTTAGGCTCTGATTCGAGCCCTACTAGCACAGTGGTTAAAGCATCTGATTGCCAACTGAAAGGTTAGCAGTTCAGAACTACCAACAGTGGAGGAGAAAAATGAGGTAGTTCACCTCTGCAAAGATTGACGGCTTTGGAAATTTATGGGGACAGTTCTATGCCCTATAAGGTTGCTGTGTGTCTGATTCAGCAGAAAGGTGGCGGATTTGGTTTGTGGTACTGTGCTACGCTGAGTCTACACCCCGACGGAAGCAGTGGCTCCTACCATCCTGGAAACACACTCCCTGGGAGATTGGGAGGTGGAGGGTGGTGGTCCGGGAGTGGAGGGCACACTGTGCCCATCACTGTCCAGTGCCTTTTGTGCTAACTTTAGTTTTGATAAACCAGGTTACACGTCATAAGAGTGGATATGGAAATGCTCTGCTCCTCTTAAAGAATCTTTTCCTTTTTTCAGTTATTAGTTCATTTGCGTAATTTCCCATCTGTTTTTAGTAACATTCAGCTCTGTAACCCCCTTCAGATAATCCCACGTTCACTAAAGCTATTAAATAGAAGCTATGTGCAATCAGACAATTTATATGAACAGTTGGGTTGTTTTGGGAATTTAGGTGGACTGTGCTTGCTCTCTGTAAAATGTGGAACAATAATTTCCAAAGCGTTAATATGGTGAAGTTTCTCTGATAGTCAAAAGCATGATGAGTGATTTTATTCTACTTTAAACTGGAATATTATTGGAATGTCCCATTACAGTTTAGGTTGTCCCACTCAGGATTAACATTTTTAGTTCAAATAGCCAAAGATGGTAAATTAGGACTAAATTGATACTAAGCCCCAGAAACGCACTGTCTCGCCCTCACTGCCAAGTCGACGCCCAGTCAGAGCAAAGTTCCCAATTAAGCACCCGAATAGGAGCCAGGCATGTGGCCTTGCTGTGGACAGTGTCTCCAGTGGACATTATGGCAAATAAAATAGATCTCTTTCTGCTGTCACTGAGCCTGTCATGCTCTGGAAGATAATTCTGTATCCACAAGTAACTATAGTGAAAGTCGAGTGCTTTACTCAACGTACATCAAAAGAAGGAAAAATTAGAGAAGATTATACCTCTTACATTCTGGTGGGTTAGTGCGATGGGAATGGGAAGCCATGGGAAAGTGGAGCTGGACCACCAAGGCTGGTGACGTCTTGGGTTACAAGCTGGCCTGCCACTCCACAGGAGCAAGATGAGACTTCCTGCTTCTTTAAAGCTTTACAGCCTCAGTGGGATTTAAAAGATCATGGGCAAAGAGTCAGAGAACACTGATCAAAGACATGAGCCTTTGTCCACTTGCATATTTCTGGACCAGTAATGTTTAAGACAGTATACATAATAATTTATTGTGTGTTCTCATTTTCTTATCCATGCCTACACTAACACTAAAGATATCTGCCCTGATAAGGGTATTTGTGTGGGGGGAGTTGTATAGGACTTGTTCTTAAGAGAACAGTGCCCTTTGTTTCTTCTTCTTTTAGAGGACTTAGTTTTGATAAAGTACCATGTA
This sequence comes from Tenrec ecaudatus, assembly GCF_050624435.1. Lineage (NCBI taxonomy): Eukaryota > Metazoa > Chordata > Mammalia > Afrosoricida > Tenrecidae > Tenrec > Tenrec ecaudatus. The sequence continues at coordinate 22,984,654 of NC_134539.1, read as the reverse complement.
CGCCAAAAAAACAACACAGAGACAAAAGCTCCCCAATAATACAATACTAGATGAATGCGTTTGTCAGATTATAGCTCTTTCAAGCCCAATGATTTAAAATTGACAAAGAGGCCCTTTAATATTCCGTAGTCCCAGGTTCACTCTTGTAGAGTATGCATATTCTGGTTTTCTTTCCTGAATCATTCAAGTATAACTTTCATGGAAGGTGAGAGAAAATGGTAAAATTCAAATGTTTCTCAGAGAGTGCCTAGTGGAGGTTTTCATTTGACAGTTCATTACCTTATGGTAGTTCAGAAGCTTAATCAATGCACATTCCCTTTCAATGAACAGCTATTTGGGACAAAGGCAAAATGTTTTCAAAGCACTGCAGTGGGCAAGGCATGCTGGGGTATTGCCTCTGTAAAACGCTTTGACTTCCAGGCTGTTGGTCCTGTGCCATCTCTAACTGGTTTTCATGCACTTCTTTCAAGAATCACCAGTGTACCCTTAACAAGTTTCAGAAGCAACCTGTCTGATCACAAGCTCTTCGAGGATGTGACAAAATGAGTAGCTACCTCAAACAGACCCATCCTTTGAAAAATGAAGCACTCGGCAAAATGGCTTTCGTTAACTACACGGCAAGCTTGTCCTTGGAATCCTGGCAAAGGCGCACCTGCTGTGAGGTCATGACCCATAAACAGCCCTGGTCAGCTGTCTTCAGTGATAAAGTCCTTTCATTGCTAAGTGTAAGGTGGGCAGTTTGGTGGAAACATACCTGGAACACACACTGCTGCGTGGTGAAAATAGGTCCCTGGATTGTACTGGAATGCTCTGGATCCTTTCCCATTCTTGAGGGGGGGAGGGAGGACATACCTGTTTCATGAAATTTCAAGTACTTTTGAGAAGCCCTAGTGTTTCAGTGGATTAAGCATTGGGCTACTAACCACATGGTCAGAGGTTCAAATCCATCATTGTCTAGGGAGAACGATGAGACTCTGCTCCTATAAAGATTTATAGGCTTGGATGCCCCCAAAGAGCAGTTCTACTCAGTCCTACAAAGCTGCAATGAGTTGGAATTGCCTTCGTGACAGTAGGTAAGTAGTAATGATTTTAAAGCATAATGTAAATTTTCACACCCGGAATTTGTCAGGAAGTAGCTCTTGCTGTAAATAGCGAATCTGAAATTGTCATGGTTCCCATATTACATACATTTCCTTTATCTCTCAAGAGTGGTCCTCGGTGAACATATTCTGGTCTTCCAATAGTTCTTTCTCTGGTTTCACACCCACGCGATGTGTTAAGGAAAGGCTTCAAGTAATTTGCAAGTGACTCACGTTTTCTGTGTTAAGATGGAATGTGTGAGTACCTGACAAGACCACTACCATTCTGGACTTTTCTAAATACAAGGTGGTGAGAACCACGGGGCAGGCTGGAGCCTGTCCTGATGAGTGAGATTTTTCACTGGGGTGCGTTTTAAGAGCTGGGTTCCCAGTCCTTTTTCCTACCATGGCCTCCAGTCTGAACATACCTGTAACTGGTCTGTGGCACAGTAGCACACCATGACAACACAAATGGGAAGCTCTGCTTTAGATAGCCGCTTGGTTAAAACCTTCCTGGCCACCAATTGTTTTCCTGGTGAATGTACAGCAAAGACTTGCGACAGACCAGTTGCTGTGCAATGCTTCCAGGCTGAGCATCGTTAATTGCTTTTATGCTTTACCTAACTTTTGAGCTAGAAGGCACTTCAGGAGTCTTGTTCCCTACCTTATTTTGCAGGTCTTTAAACTAGGCCCAGAGAAGTTAACCACCTTCACGGTCTCTTTGCTAGCAGGATAATTGGCGTTTGAATTCAGCTCTCCTGATGGTTGGAATGCTACCCTTCACTGCCACTGAAGTGGACATACAAATTGAATGAACTTGGCTGTGACGAGGTCATGTTTCAGAAAGGCGGGAGGACACGTATGGCGCCAACAAGTTGAGTCTAGGTAAGTGCAACAGTGTTTTGATGCACTCGGTACATTTAATACCTCTGTGGATGACTTACCATCAATAATAACAGATTAACTATTAAACATATAAAGTACCCAGATAGCCAAGCCAAAAGTTTTGCCATTTCCCTTAAAAGATGACAGTTGCATATAACTTTTTACACCACTTCTATCTTAAAATCATCTTTTTCATAAACTTTTAATACATTCAAATCCACCTTCATTTTTCATGAGGATTTTGTGGGTGTGTTTGATCACCGTGTGAAAGGAAGTTACTTTTAACCGTCCCGCATAACACATTTCTGATCTGGGGTTAAGGCATCCAGTGAAAACTTGCCTGGTTATTTTGATATTAACTGCTGCTAACAGGAGATTTAAAAAGTCAAGTATTCTATGTGGCTTCTCCCTTTACACGACAGCATTTCCCCCAAGCCTTTATCAAGGCTGAGAGCAAATTGAACACCAGAGACGGTGCTGTCTGTAAACCGCAGTTAGGATAGGGCTACATGCCCGTCTTCATGCTGTGAGGAGGCCAGTTTGGTGGAAAACGTCGTTCGTGGAGCAGGGGTCAGATGGGCAGCGGAAGACTTCTTGGGAGCGCCTTTTCTCCATAGGGTGTCTACAGTACTGACATGCCATCTGCTTCCATCCTTTCTCTTAGCCACAGAGCACTCCTTTTCAGAATGGGGGACTGGGAGGAGAGGGGGCGCCTGTGAATGCGGCTGCAGGTGAGTGTATGTGCCGCCTCCCTCCTCGGGTCCCTGATTGCTGCGATCTTCTGTTGCTTGCTGGGGTCTGGGTGAATACCAGCTCCTTATTGCACGTTCTCAAAGAGAGCTTTTAAAAGGATTGACGAAGCTGGAAGATGCTCGTTAAAGTGCACCTGGATTGTGCCGTGACTTCACAGGCACAGGCGGGCCATAAACAGCTCTCTAGAAAGCACGGCAGCCGTTTTTCACCCCTTTCTTAACAATGAGACAGAGATTGGGCTTGTTCTCTATTCAAGCATCCTTATGAGTAAATGTCTATTTTTACGGTAGCACTGCACTTTAAAAATAGCTCCAATCAGTGAGACTCTTTTTTTCCCCCATATGTTAAAAAGTTATACATGAGTTAAAATATCTCAGATTGCTTAAATTCTTCCAGATTCAGGCACTTTTCTCTTTCTGGGGTTTTATTTGGGGTGGGAGGTAAGGAAGGAGGCAGAGTACCCGAAGGGGGTAGGGAGGGTTGCTAAATGCGAAGGAAAGATTTTGTCTCTGTATTTCATCAACCTCACTGTTCGTTCTTTGAGACTTGTTACTAGCAGCAAGGTTTTAAATCAAGATTTGGGATTTCCGACTGTTGGAAAATGCATTAATAGTTGGCATGTGCAGTCTCCTTCCTGGAGCGATTGTTTATTTTTGTTGCTGAGAGCAATTAGCTAGGACAGTCTATCATTGCAGCTGTTAGACACTGTAAACTCCAGCGGAGATCACAAAAGGCCTTATGCACATTTAGAGCCTGCATTTGGGTTGTTTTAGTGGGTGATTCTTGTGGAGCAGATACTGTGTTAATAAATTCGATTGCGTGGGCATGAGCCAAATCCAATGCACAATGGGTCCCCAGCACGCTGCCTTGAGCATCCACTGGCTTCCGCAGGACAGTCGAGGCTGCAGTTTGCAGAAATAATGGGCAGTGCATTCTTTTCTCCATGTCTCCTCCCCATGTGACCCTTCAGGAGGACACAACCACAGAACGCAGCGTTGGGTTCTCAGGAATGTGGCACTGAGTTTGCTCCTTGGTGGCTGCTCCTCACTCTCCTCCAGTGGCCTTGTTGGGTAATCTGCATGGGCGGGTGTGAGAATGAGCTTCACAGATAATATCTGAAGGACATCAATATATACCATTAAGAAAGACTGACTCGTCGAGAACCTCGGCTCCCATTTCATGTTAGAGCGGAGCAACAGCTCCACTGAAGGGATTGCTCTGTTTTACAGTTTTGCCGTTGGATATCACTTTGATAGAAGAATGTGTACGTGCATAGACCTACTTGGTGGTTTACTGTGTGCTTCCACATAGATTATCTCATTTGAATCTCACAGCAAACTGGAAGGCAGGGAATCGGGCGTTGTCCCACTTTACAAACGTGTACATGCTCTTCAAGTTGGTGGGTAGTCAGCCCCCGACTTACTTTTTCTATATCACAGCTATCTGTCCAAAAAGAAAAGGGCTATCTCAGATACCTTACTGTGCTAACGCAGGTCAGTGGACTCTTCTTTTACACAGTTGTAGAGATAGCTCTAATGGACTAAACTAGTGTGTGGTGACTTCTCAGTAGAGCGGAATCCAGATCAGGTACTTAGTCTTTATTTGATGCAAACAATCGGGTGGCAGAAGGTTTGGGTAATCATGTTATTTGGGGGACATCCAAAATGTGCGCTCACAGTTAGTTTGCTGCGTGCTAGCTTAAATTAATTCCAAGTCATGCTATTGAGATGAGATTCGAACACTTACATGAAGCTATTTTTAGAACAGTGTGTAAATGGCGATTGATTGACCAGATGGCAATCTGTTTGATCAGCCAGTTTGGATCACTTCCTAAGTCAAGTGCCTTCTTCCATCACACCCCTTCTCCCCCCAGTGAAATGCTGATGAACACTGGTGAGTTGAAGTTTATCATAATCTAGTCATTCTGTGTTGTAAATATCTTATCTCTTTGGATAGCATTATTTTTAAATTTGTCAACCCCGTGCTACAGAGTGAATTCTGATCCTTGGTGAACTGTACGGACAGCAGAACTGTCCCTTTGAGTTTCCAAGGGAAACCTTTATGGGAGGCGTGAATCTTCATGGGAGCAACAAGCAGCTTTCTCCTCTGGTTCAGCCTGCTAAGGACAGGTTGGTGGAATTCTGTGGTCACAAGAAGGGAAAAATCAGAGAAACCCAATTCAAAATTCCAAACCCATTTCCACCCATTTTGACTCATAGTGACCCTGTTTAAGGTTTCTGTGACTAAATCTTTATAATCAACCTTGTGTTATCAGCCCATCACCTAACCTACATGCCTACCAGGGCTATTATGAAGATACTGAACAGAGAAATAATGTCAGAACAATTTTTAGTAACTCATTTAATGGTTGGCCAAGAGCTTTGCCCTTTATCATCAAGATTGCCCCTCACAGCTTTCCTAAGACTCCTTCCTTCTGAGCAGAACGTCAAACGCTCATTCCCATTCACCCGACTCCTTGCTGACAGTTTGCACCCCCACCCCCAATACTGAAACAGAATCCACTAGATCCCAGTGTATATATTAGCATCACTTGGGGATCTAGAAGACCCTCCTGGTGAACCTGCTTCAGTTTATAGGGGTGGCATGCAAATCCTCAGCAGGAGGTCAACAATAATGGACTGCTTCTAAAGAATGTTGATACAGCCCTCTCTTGCCACTCCCAAGTACAATCAGTCTTCTCTAGCCGCATATTAAACAAACCTTGGATTGGAAATTTTGCTGAGGGGAGTGGGGAAGCAATTAGGTGGTCAAAGTAATTCCCCAACTGCAAGAAGTAACCAAGGACTATTTACATCTCGTTTACATGGGATTCCTTAGGAGTGTTGGACTGCTAACTACAGTGTTGGAAACTCACAGGGCAGTACTACCCTGTTCTGGTATTAGGTAGCTAGATGAGGAGAGAGTATTATCCCTCCGATGCCTGCAAAGAGCCACAACAAAGACATCAGGCAGCCTTTACGCACCTGCGGGAGACTCCAAACTGAGCTTGCACAGACTAGGACCCACCAAGCACAGGTGAAGCTCACTCTAGCCTTAAGGCTTAAGGCATCACACAGGTGGGCCTAAACTCAGCCAATACCTTGAACTACGCCTCTCCAGTCAGAGGGTTTAGGTACGCAGGATGCAGCCTCAACTTTTACTTGTATGGAGGGTGAGAGTCTCGCCACGTGCAGGCCCATGCTTTTGCATGCCCACTCAGGGCCTGCTAGGGCTGCAGCCCTCTTAGCTTCTGGGATTTCCTGGTGCTATGAGCATGGGTTTGTGCTCCCGTTCCTGTATTCTTTCCACATGTTTTTCGCTTTCAGCCATGAACCCTTCCGCAGCTCCCACTCAGCCTTGCATGCTTTCCAGAAACAGCATATATTTGTGAGACTAATACCTGAAACTCCTTTCCCTCATAAAAGTCATTTGGATTACAAAAGTGCTGTATGAAATCTTTAAGCCCTGTAAATCAAAGATAGAAGCAACCTGCCCTATCCAGGAACTTGTCACTAGCAGGGTGACTCCAAGTCAGAAGCCACTCAACGGCTGTGAGATTTTTTTTTTTTTTAATTTGAGAGGTGATTTGAGGTATATTTGAAGTGGAAGCATCCCTGAGCTGTTTTGGTCTTGAGGTGTGCTGGATTGTGGACCCAGGTCACCAGGGGCCTGGAAGACCACACATCAAGCTTGAACTAGAGATCTCTCTCAGTTGCTTGGGGCAGCAGAGGATGCTCGTGACCTACTATCTTGCCTGTTTTTGTGTTTATCTCCTGAGAGAGTAGTAGATAGATACCTTTGAAGCTTGCAAATAAAATTTACTCAGAGTGGTCAGGAATTACTGAATTGCCACCCTTGGTGGATTCTAAATCTGAATGATAAAATTTATCATTCTAAATTTGTGTGTGTGTGTATGAATGAAGGATTTTAATAGGTTTGTATTACTGTATAAATGAAACCTCTTTGGGCTGAAGCCAGGTCCAGGATGCTATGTTCTCATCTGCTTTATAAAGTTTTAACCTAATAGTGTCCCTAGGAAATTAACACACACCCCAGAAGTACATTTTTCTAGAGGACCTCCCCGCTCCCTACATGTAGAGCATTGTTTATCGTTTCAAGTGTGCACCAAGTTTTTGATGATGTCTTTGTGGTGTCTGGTATACTTTGCACACTCTGCTTTAAGGAAGTATTTACTCATTTGACCTTAACTTTCAAATTCTTCTTTGAAAGTAATGAAGAAACCATTGTGAGGTATGAGGAGGCTTCAAAAATTTCATGGGAAATTCCATTATCTTTTCATTTCATTTCTCTTAAACTTTGTGAAGCCCTCTCATGTTTAAGTAACTGCTGTGAGAAGAAGTTGCTATATGGCATGCTGTAGGATGTTTATAAAAGCTGCAATACCCCTGCCACCGCCCGTCAGTTTTGAGTTTTAGAAATTTCCTTTGTAAATTTCAGTGTCTACTGGTGTGCTTTACTGTCCTAGGGAAAAGTTTCGTTTTCGTTTTGAGAATGGTCACATATGTACTTACTACATAATATTATGCTTCTGAGCAACTCAATTACTTCCAATCATTCTTGTTGGAAGGACCAATGCAATTAGTCGAAAGAAATGAATGTTTCATTGAATGTTCTAGCCACCTTCAGTCGGGCGTTGTGGAAGCTACCCAATGTTGTAACCTAGTTTAATTCACTGAATGTAGTTAGAACGATTCCCCTTACTCGATGCAGTTAACATATGGTATTTTACTTAATTCAGTCTCTAGGGAATTTTATAAATTGCTCAAAAACAAAGAGATTGGATGCCACTGTCACCTAGAGCAGTGGTTCTCAGCCTGTGGGTCATGGCCCCTTTGGGGGTCAAATGACCCTTTTACAGGGGTCGCCTGAATCATAACAGTAGCAGAATTACAGTGATTAAATAGCAATGAAATAATTTTATGGTTGGGGGTCACCACAACTTGAGGAACTGTATTAAAGGGCATTAGGAAGGTTGAGAATCACTGCCCTAGAAGGACCCGGTAACGCTGAGAGTCTTCTCGTACGTACCTGTTCATGATTAAAAGCTAGGCCCTGTTATCTAGTTACTCCATAAAGACATCCTAAGAAAAAGAACCTTAATATTATTTTTACTTGCTTCTGGTCAACAGCTGTTTCCCACGGCTACTCAGAAATCTGAGTTAATGGGAACCGTCTGTGCGTGACTCCTCACAGCATAAGACCCAAGGTACAAGGTAGGTAGTTTCTATTGTGATTTCAAACAGGTGTGTCCTTGCTGGTGCCTCCTGATAAATTTCTCTTTATTCCTCTGACCTGGAGGGAGTCAATTCGCTACACTGTTTCAGGGTAAAATACCTGCATTTCAGGTGACAACCTCACAGTTCAGCAAGCTGTAAGTTGTGGAATTCTGTGATTACAAAACAGAGGATGTGAGAGCTTACGTGAATTCCCAAATTTTCTTTGCAGATTTGAAGTTTTCACTGTAGTGCTTCTGATTGTAGACCCCGTTGTCCATATATACCATATGGACATCAAAAATAAGCTGGCTGAGCATACCCCTCTGGGCTTAAAAATGTTTTTCACATCTATTGTAATTTGATTCTCATAATCTTATGAAAATAGGGCAAGTGCTCATTTACAGGTGGATTGGGGTTGGGTAGGTGAGAATCTGAGACTGAAGGACTTGCCAAATGGAACAAGACTAGTAATTGGCAGCGACTGGGCCCTTTGACTGCCAAGCCTGGTATGCTTTCTCATGGCTGTCCTACTAGTTTTTTAAAGTGTATTTAAAGGAGAGTCTGGGGAAGCTTTTGAGCAGAATCCCATACAGCATCTGAAGTTCATAAAAAAAAACCTTATAAAATACACCATTACGTCTATGCTCTTCCACCCCCCCCCCCAATCCCCTTATACATTGCCTGTGTACACTGACCCCTGAGAAAATGTATGTGCTAAGGACCACTTAGATGAAGTGTGTTTGTAATCTGTATATTCGTTTCAGTGTTGCTACTGTGGCAGATGCCACCAACTGGGTGCTTCCCAAGAACATCTTTGTTATCAGAAGGTTCTGGTGGCTGGAAGTTGTGCATCAGGGTATTTGCCTAAATGGTTGCTGCTGAGGGTAAAACTGTCCCATTCATGCCTCTGGCTGGTGGCACCTAACACACTTTGCCATCCTTAGTTTGCAGTTGCATCTGCCTCTGCCATCCCACGGCCGTCCTTCTTCAGATTCTTTATAGTCCCTCTTTTCTAATGACACCAAGCTCATAGGACTAAGACCCACCCTATTCCTGTATGACTTCGGGCTTCGACTGCCAAAAGGCATTGCTCAGCCATGCCTCTTCTGTCTCCTATTCTGACAACAGTCTTTCTTCCCAGGGCATGTTCCTTTTCTGTTGAGTTTCCTAATCCATTGCAAAGTCACCCAGGACTCACAGACAATACTCACCATTAAGAAAGTTAGCAGGATACCACAAGTCAGAATCAGTAAGCAGAATACAATCACGGTCCACAGCAACACCATTCCTCAGCCAGTAGCCTAGTCTCCTTTCAGTCCACAGCCAGAAAGCAAGCCCACTGTTGGGCCTCACGTTTCATCCTCCCACTGCTGCTCCTCACTTGTTTCATGGACTCCTTGCCGCAGCCTCAGTGCCCCTGCTTTCCTCAGCTACTGCCGACAGAACTGTGCTCCCCATGGGGCTCTTCTTCCAATGGCCTGGAGTTCCTCTCGGTGCTTCCGAAATGTCTCTCTTACACAGTGGAATGGCCTTGAGTTAGGGGGTTTGCTTCTCGGCAGATCATGCTCCCAAGGAAAACAAAAAGTGGTGAATTAAATCACACTCTCTTACTAAGGTTGAGACCCATTATACATTTCATGTTAATCCTGTAGCAGAGAACTCCCACCAAAACTCCCACCAAAACTGGCTCATAACCACAGGCACAGAGGCTAGAATTTATAGTACATCTTGTAAGCATCCTGGCTAGATGGCCCATATTAATTGGCTACATGCTACCTACTAACGTCTTCAAAAAAAACACACCCTATTTCCAAACACAGTCACATTATTAAATACTGGGGGTGAAGGCATCAACTTAACTTTTGGGGGTAGTGGTGGACATAACGTGAAGAGACACAATTAGCTGTTGAGTTCTGAACTTTTAATATTCAGAGCTTACTTGTCTTAAGAGAAGGGAAGGCTTTAATTCACTGCCCTTTTAAAACGTTGTTATTCTTTCCAGGGGAGTGATTATGCTTGTGGACTATGTTAGTCTGGGTAGACTAGAGAAACAAATCGAGGGAAGCACTCATGTATAAGAAAGAGCTTTACATACAAGATCAACTGCATGTAAGGAAAACATCCCAGTCCAGATGAAGTCCATAAGTCCAGTATTAGCCCATATGTCTGATACCAATCTATAAATTCCTCTTCAAATTCACGATACTCATGCAATGATGCTGAATGCAAGATGATCTGGATCTGTGGATCCAGTAGTGGTGGAAGCATCTCAGCTCTGGCAGGGGTCTCTATGTGGCTCCTTCAGCACCAGGGCTTTAGTGTAGCTCCATGTGTCTTAACAGAGATGTCTTGCAGGGAGTGAGTGTGTGTCCGGCCTCCAGCTAACTATCTCCTTAGCAACTCCACCGAGGTCATCAATTGTGAACTGATTGACAGGCTAGATTCCACCCCTTCACTCAAGTCTCAAATTGACAACAGATTATGGAACTACTACATAGATATTTTGGCTTCCAAAGATCCACTTCTTCCTTAATTTGCACCTTAATATTGGTGCAAATATTCATATCATTATTTGTGATATCAATGATATCAAACCTTCATATCATTAATTAAATGGGGATTTTGTTGTTTTGTAGGAAGGAGAGGTTTTGCTTCCTACAAGAATGTTTTTTTTTCCTGTTTTTTAAACCTTTTTATCTGCAAAAAGTTTGGAGTTTGAGAGTAGTGTCCAGTGTGAAGACTTGTGACTTTGACAATGAATAGTGCAAGAGGTAGGCTTTCCCTTCCAGAGAAATAGCCTAGTATGCTTTCATGTGATCCATTTTACCTGCACCTGTGGCTCTCTGGTCATATTTGTGTGTCTGTTCGTAGACAAGAAACCCAGGCTTGGGAAGCAACTGGTTGACCCTGCCCTGAGCCTGCTTGAGAGAGTTGGCAGACTCCCTCTGCCCTGCTGTGAATCCCTCAGGCTTGAGAGGGACGGCAGATGGTTGTAGCGATGAACCCTCTAGGTAATGATGAAAAATGGCCAGCCTCCTGGTAAGTGGAAATCAGAACCCATGCACCTTTTTATTTCTGTAAACAGGACTTTGAAACAGCAGAGCACGAAGCAGGGGTGGCCAGAGAGAAAGACCTTCCATCGTTACTGGCCTGTTTTTGTTAGTAGCTTTTTGCATTTAGGAGAGATTTTCATGTAAGGACTTGTGGATAGTCCCTTTACATCTATTGGTGGGACCAAGGGATAATCCTGTGTGCCCTTTCGAGTACAAATACTCTCTGTTTAGGTGAAAAACTGAAAGGCAGACTGCAAGTAAGGATGCAGAGTTGCTACCTGTACTACGCAAACAGCATGGGGACTGCCTACCTCATAGGCCTTTCCTAGACATCTGCCACCTCCTGAGCTTTTGCTGAAGTCCGTTCGTGGCAGCATAGGCTTTCATTCCCTGGCTTCAGCTAATTGAACTGTTGGCATCTGGCTCAGGGGACATCCAATATGTAGGGTAGCCAGTGAGCGAGGAAACAGGTTATAGAGGTCAGATAAGCAAACAGGGCAGCTGAGCCTAGGCAGTAGAACACCAGGGTCCATGAGCCTGTGCTGCCTGGAGCCCCTTTTCTCATTTCCATGAAGCCGATTGTTGGACTCGTGTGAGATCCTCGTCTCCGTCATTACCACGCATGCCCTCACAATGACACCCCTTCCTAACAGCTAGCCTCAGTGAGTCTTAACCTGTGTGAGTCCCTGGACAAGATGATACAACCTGACTGAGTCCAACGGCTTGTGTTCCAAAACCTTCTCATGTCTGACGAGCTCGCAGGCAACGTTCTTAACCTTGGAAAGCTGCTGCTGCTTCTCATGTAAAATGGGATAACAGTACCTACCTCAGATCCTCAGAGGAGAGTATTAAAAAAGAAAGAGTGAAACAGCAGGCAGGCGAGGCGTGTATAGCACCGAGAGTGCCCAAGCCGTGAGGTGCTAGAGGTGCTAGAAGAAGTCGGCTGTTACTGTTACTGATGTTGCCATTACTACTCAAGGGAGATGTTGCCATTCCCTTTGCTGAGACAGTATTTAGCTACAGGGCTTAATTCCAGCTCTTGACCATCGCTGTATGAGCACCTCGGGCTTTTTAGCAGAGATACCAGGGATATAAAGCTTCCCTTTGTGCTCCCTGAGCCCCTGTAAACTCTTGGAGGCTTGGCCTGGTCATATTTTCAACTGTACCTACTTCAGCAAAAACCTGTAGCTTATTCAGGGAACCCCAAGTGCCATGAGTCTCGGCTTCCTGTGAGAATGTCCGACCCAGACAGAGCCAACTGACGCAGTGTGAACACACACGTTAAATCTCTCTGCCAACTAATTATAAAAAGGGCTCATAACCTGACATTTATTTACTTTCCCCATCTAGTGCTGTTGCTCCCTGAAAAACATAAACATTACCACGACTGTGTGCCCGAGTCTTTTCTCCTTTGGCGACCCTCCTGCTGGCACCTCGACCAGACCTAGGTAAGCAGAGATGGCTCTTTTCTCTTTGGACTCTTCACCTTTGGCTCCGTGCCCTCCTGCTGTGTCCAGGAAAGAGAAGGAAGAAGTAATTACTGGAGAGAATTTCCCCCACTGTCTGCTGGGTGACCTCCTTCTCTGGTAGGCAACTTCTTAAACAAGCATCTTAATATTTCAGCAGATGGTGCTAAGGTTTGTGAAAGCAGCCTACAGTACTCCCCGCTCTTGCTCACGTTTCTAGATTCTTTGTCATTAGCCCGCAACAGGGGTGGAAGTGAGCTCAGGAGGGACCCAAGCCCGTGGAGCTTGAGTCGTGAGGAGCATCCCGAGGGAGAGGCGGAGCAGGGATCACGGTGCTTTGCTTGGAGGAAGTTGCCCAGAGGTGAGCTTTGTGAGATTAACAGCCACTGAAAGTCATTGCAGCTGTGTTCTGTAGTCTGTCTTACCTACCCATTTGCTTCCAGGTACGAGTAAAGTATTGATTTTCATTTACAAGGCCCTCTCTCATTTTCATCTCAAGCCTGGTTTTCCAGGAAACAGGCTCTGGCTTCTTTGGTTTATTACTTGTTCATGGTTTCATGTCCAAGGTGTTACAGTTTCAGAAAAATATCAAGATAGAGTTTGTAAACAAAGCAATAGTGATTTAAAAAAAAAAACAAACAAAATCTGAGACTAATCCGTTTAAGTGAAGACTTTACCAAGTTAGGGTCGGTGATAATATCTTTCTAACGTGGCAGCTATTTTCTGTGTTGTGTTAAAACCCCGTTGTACAAGGAACTCACTCTTTTATACCCCATTCAGAACCTACGTAATACCGAGCACATGAGCTTGTCTTGCTTAATTTTTATGGTCCTTCCTCATCTGCCAAAGCCATCAGTTACTGGAAGTAGCGCCTTCTCTCCCCTTGATGCTGATGTTGATGGTCTTGTCAGGTTCACAAGAAGTTGTAGTATTTTTTCAGGGATGGAAGGAATGGATGAACAACTTAATACCTTTCCTACTGAGACTTTTCTTTTTTTTTTTTTTAGTTTTTTTTCCTAAGACTTTCCTTGCAGCCAAGTATGAGGCGTGAAGAAAGGTGCCTTTCCTTATAGCCTTGTCCCCAGTCCACCTTCTGTTTGTGCTTCACTCCGTGACTTTGCTGGGCAAGGGCTGTTAGAAGCGTGTTGAGTACGTGTTAAATGACTCAGGCACAGAGCACATGTCTGATAATCATTCTCCACAGATAGCTAGGACGTCATCTTGTTTTAAAGACAAGGCCCTGGGGCCACCCACGATGTCAGTGGGAGAACTGGGACTTGAAACTGAGCTCACACACCAGAGCCTGTCCTCCCAAGAGACATTGAATGATCGTCAGGTAGCAGTTGTGCTTCTCTGAAGGCGCCTGCTCGTCCATTGCCGAGCGTCTCCTTTCTCTTCTTAATTTTGTCTCCTATTTGTGAACTGAACGTTCCTGATATGCACTTTGTGCTCTCGAGTTCAATTGGGAATCCGGGGAGAGTGGGGGACATCGGGTCTTATGTTCTAACCAACTTGGCAAATTACATGTTTTGTTACGCAGGGAGCAAATGCCCGTTAGAACCAGCAGGGTCCGTATCCAGGAAGAAGCCGCATGGCTGATGAGAAGGAGAAACCCTGCGGTGTCTAGTGTTCGGTCTGCCGTGGCCGGGCGGCTGTGCTCCTTTCGGCCTGCACCTGGGGACGATGGGCTCTGAGGTGGAGCCTCTCCATCAGTAACTAGGTTTCCTTGTCTGCATTGAGACAGTGACTTTCTTATAATTAACCCAGACTTTTTGCATGGAGGAGCACTCTGAACTGCTTCAGACTAGTTTGAACGTCCTGAGAAAGCTGCCTTTCCACCCAGGTACACTGAATGAGGGTCTTCATTTCAGCCAGATCCCCCAGTGATTCTTACAGAGCTTGTTAACACTTAGGCAGACATGGAAATGCAAATGGTCAACAAGGTGGTGGGGATGGGATTGCTGAACCAGAGTGAACCAGGTAGAAATCCTGGTGACACTTGAAAGGAGTCTTCACAGCACAGTGGTTAAATTGGCTACTCATTGAAAGGTGTCCTTGGTTCAAAGCCCAGCCTCTCTGTGTGACACAGTGTGGCAGCCTCCTTCCATAAGGATTTTTCTCTCTCTCATTGCCACTGAGTCAACGGTGACTCATAGTGACCCCCCCCCCCGCCCGGGTTTCCAAAGTAAGTATTTGTGGGATTACACAGCCCAGTCCTTCTCCCGCAGAGCTGGTGGTGGTTTTGAACTGCCAACCATGCATATCACAGCCCAATGTGTGGAATTACAGCCTTGGAAAACCCTATGGGGCACTTCCGAGGACAGAGTGGGAATGCTTCACTGACATTTTGACTGGAAGCAAATACCTGGTTCTCATTTTGAAACCTAGGATTCCCTTCTGAATATTAAAACAAATTCAAATAGCAAACATACTCCTGAGGAATCCTCTTTGGCCAGATGGATCATGGCTACATTTCCAGAATTAGTGCTGCACAGAGAATTCTCTATCATGGACTGATTCTTCCCCCTCTCTGAGGACCATCTGTCTCACGGGCAGAAAGAAAATAGTCATCTGTTCAGACCGGCAGGGCTGCCACTTGGACCCGTTCCTAAGTGCTTTCAAGAAGGGAGTTGGGGTGTCTTTGGGCCAACCCAAAGTACTGAGTCTTCCAGTGAGGGATCATAGAATCAAGACAAACAATTCTGATCTAGAACCTGGTTCTACAGAACAAAGATTGATGAACAGTGACTCATTGTAGCCTGAGAGTTGACAATGTGATCTCCTTCACAGAGACACTCCTCTGCCTTTTGCCCCAAAGGAGCTGTAGATAATGCATAAACAGATGCGCATGGCTGTATTGTGAAAAACAAAAAAACAACATGATTGGCAGAATCTGGCCCATAGGCCATGGTTTGCTGACCTTTGTTCCCATGAGAAGAATCAGTGTACTCAAGGTTTCCCTATCAAGGGATTTGGATTCATGCAATCAGTTTTACCCTCTACTGCCTGTCCACTCCACTGCTTATTCATAGTTTTGTTTATTTGTAATTAATTTCTCTTAAGTACAAGATGAGACCAAGATCCATGCCAATGGATCTCCTGGTGGAGCACTGGGTGTCACTGATCAGTCAGAACACTTCCACTTCGATGTGTTACTTCTGAACTGAGCACACTAGCTCATCCGGAGACATCTAGATATACCAAAGAAAGGGGATCAACTTTAATAGACTTCTAGACTTTGTCCTGTATGGGTTGGAGTTCTTCAACATGGTAGGAATAACCACTTTCTTATGGTGCTCTGAATGATGTTCAGCATATCACAATCACAGTGGCAGATTTAGGCCCGGTAACTTTGTTCCTTTCCACAGCGAGGCTCTGAAGGGATATGTTGAGGGGCTGGGGGAGCTGCAGATGTGAGTCACTAAAATAAGCATACTTGTGACAGAGCGGATGCTTCCTGTTTCTTTGGTGGTTGGGCCTAAATTCTTTACATCTAGTCTGATGGCTAACTGTCTAGGCAAGTGAATGAGAAATTGTTTACAAGCTAAAACATGAATACCAGTCAAATGCTCCTGTATTATTTTGTGTAATTTCCTTCATTCTATATGGGGAAGGGTGGTAATTGTGCACATCTGAATGTTCTGCTTTTATTGCTCCATTTAAAGAGATGATGTCGTGTCAGACGTTGCCAGTTTTGCCTTTTTATTTCCGATCTGATGTGTGGCAGGGAGAGAGACTGAGCACTTTGCTGGGTGATGGAACGGGGCTGTTGCCATTTAGACATCAGGCTGAGACCTGCTGTCTTTGGAGGCATCAAACGATGGCATAAACTATTAGTTTGGGGGGCTGTGACATTAGTGTTTATTCCTATTTTCAAAATGATTTGAAATGCTATATTCAACAGTCCACCCAAATGTTTTTAGACTCATTCTTTTCTTTACCCGGCCTCAAAATAAAATGTCAATAAGTGAACCCAACTGAAAACAGAAGTTGATGAAACTTCAAAAGGTCTTCAAAATAACATTTAAAAAATGAGGATTACTATATGTAAATTATTAATGCACCATTAACAGAAAATTACAGAGAACCCATAATGTGTTCTTAGCCCCAATTTAAGAGTGATGCTGACAAAGTGACATACATAAATACAGTGGGAGATACCCTCTCACCTCCATCTCTGAGTGCCGGGGACACCACATCCTCAGGACAATAGCCCCAGAGTTGAAGGCACTGGGCTCATACGTAGGAGGCCCAGCCACTGATTGGTATGGAGTTCAACTGTAAGAGAGAACAGAAAAGTACACACACAGCTAGGAGCTGCCCAAATAGCCTCATGCATAAACTCAGCCCTATAATCCAGAGACTGTCCCTCCCATTCAAAAACAGATTGTGATAAGAGTTGTATGAGCCCCTAATAAAACGTTTAAAAAACAAACAAAAAAAAAAACCCTCACTGCCATGGAGTCGATGTGGACTCATGGCGACCCTAGAGGACGAGGGAGAACTGCCCTTGTGGTTTTCCCACCCTGTGTACCTCTTTACCAGAGTAGAAAGTCTCGTCTTTCCCCCTAGGAGCAGCTGGTGGTTTCAAACTGGCCATTCTGCATTAAGCAGCCCAATGCATATCCCTCTGTGCTACCTGGTCTCCCTTCTCTAGTTCTCTGTTGGGAGGTAAGACAAATATCAGTTGTTACTGCCTTGTTTTCTTTAAAAAGCATCTCTTTAGAAGATAAATAAATAAAATAAAATGAGGGCCAAATTAGTTTTGTCCTACTTAAATATCTCAGTGTTCAAGATACTTGGGACCCATGTCCACAGATGCCGCCTTTTGCATTGGGCACTTGAGAGTTTGTTTGGACAATGATGGTTTACTGTCACACAACAGAGCCTGGACAAGCAATGGAGAAAGTATGGAATGGTAGGGTGGCTGCTGATGTTGCGCCTCTCCTTTTTAATTCTTTGTGCAGTAAATGCAAAGCATCTCGGTACCTGGTAATGGAACTTGAATGAAGCGTTTTCTCCTGTGGCCTGGCCAGGGTTTGCTTGATTTGGGGGTGGGGGGTGGGGGGGTTGTTTTCTGGTAACATTTCTGCAGTAGTCTCGTGAAAAATGGTGCAAGCAGCTCCGTTTTATACTCACTCATGTGTGACGTTATGTTTTGCTGACATTCAATGAGTTTCCTTTTGATGTCTGTGAAGGCCTTCTTCAGACTGGCAGTTGAGCAACCGTTCTGAGAGCTGAGGCAGTAAAAATTAGGTGAATGCACAGTTTTTAAGTTTTACGCCAGAATTGGAGGAACCGTTGTGGAAAAGAGTAAAAGTAAGACCATATAGAGTGATATTGGCTTCTTAGGGGGAAAAGTTCACCTTTCTATGCATGATTTACTTAACTCCTTTTTAGCATAATAAGTAAAACAGACCAAAAGACATTTGTAAGGGCGAATGGGAAGCCATGAAAATCCAGGTGTGCCCAGTGGAGGGAATGTAGGAGTAAAGTAAGCATGGGTTTGTACTTGCTTACTAATGTGTGGTGAAAATTTTCACATTTTTTCCCACATCTATGTACAGTGGGCATCTGTGTGTCTCCTAATTCCACAGCACCTCCTTAACGAATCAAAGTCTCTTCTCAAATTTATAATCTCTGACAGGGTCAAGTACTCCTGAGCAAGGTAAGCAAGGATTTACTTGTGCTGACTTCCTAATCTGTAGTAAACAGTTTTACACAGGTTTCACCTTGGGTTTCAGTAAGCAAAGGAAGCCTTTTCTTAACACACCTAGTTGTTTCTCAATAAAGATTTTATACATACTTGTTGAAGTCAGATAGCTTGGGATTGAATCTCTAGTCCAGAGGATCTCAACCTGTGGGTTGCGACCTCTTTGGGCATCGAACGGCCCTTTCACTGGGTTCTCTCAATTCTTAACCGTCGCAAAATTACAGTTATGAAGGAGCAATGAAAATAATTTTATGGTTAGGAGGTCACCACAACATGAGGAACTGTATCAAAGGGTCACAGCATAAGGAAGGTTGAGAACCACCGCTCTATTCTATTACCTGTAGGCCTGAAGCAACTTCACAGATCTCTGACCTTCTACTCCCTCAGGGGTCAATGGCCATGGTACAGCTCACCTTTTAGCCTATAGCGAGGACAAGTCACATGGTGCACACCCGTTGATGCGCGCGACCACAAGGAGCAGCTGGGTTATGAGGAGCCCTGCACGGAAGATTAGTGTCAGTCATGAAGGATACCCCCACTGATAGGTGTCGCAGTGTGGATAAATGAGAAGACATTCAGCCGGTGAATTCTAATCATTTTCTTGTACTTTCTGAAAATTGAGTCAGGATCTAGAACGTGGCTTTGGGAGAAAATTTCAATGGCATCAACCTAAATTCATTGTAACCCAGTGGTTCTCAACCTTCCTAGTGCCTCAAGCCTTCAATTCAGTCATAAAATGGTTTTTGTTTCTACTTCATCACTGTAATTTTGCTGCTGTTATGAATTGGGCGACCCCTATGCAAGCGTCGTTCAACCTCCAGGTTGAGAATCGCTGTTGTAACCCAACCAAACCGAGATTAAAACTCTTCTTTCTCTCCTTAGTCTCCTAAAATATAGCCTGATTCCTATGCTGAAATCAGGAAAACTATCGCGGTCCATGTCTCAGAACCCTAGAGGGCCTCCCTCCGCAGCTTGAAGTGTTCAGATTACTCGGGGAAACTCTTAAAGAAGCCCGAGTCTGGAGCCAGTTTCCCTCAAGATGTGTTCAGCCGAGAGTGACTCCCCATGTCTTGGACTAGAATTACGCTCCACAGCTTTTCAGAAGTAGCTGCCCAAGCCTTTGTTTTGAGGTGCCTCGAGTGGCTTTGAGCTGTCAGTGGTTTTGAAAAGCTCAAGTGCTTAACTGTGGGCACCACTCGGGGATTCCAACATACGCCCTAGGTAAGTGACACACACCTCCCCCCAGCATAAGCCCACAGGGGTCATTCATGTGACAGCTCCCACTTATTCAGAGCTGCTCAGATTTTCAAATGATTAAGTTTTTACTGTTTTTCAAAAGAGATTAAATTACATGGTTTCCCGTGTGGGCATGCTACTGGTTTGTGCCCTGGAGCCCCTTCGATTCACAGTGACCCCGTACAATGGAGCAGAATCGCCCCACAGGGCTTCCTAGGTTGTCATCAGAGCCTGTCAGCTTGTCTTTTCTACCTCAGAACTGTTGGTAGGTTTGAACTGTCAGTGAACACTTAACCGTTGTGCCACCAGGGCTCAAGTACACGTGTCCATGCCTAGATGCATTACGGACAACTCCGACTTGCCCATTGTCACTGCGTTCTGACTCTTAGCAACCACGTGCGCCCCAGAAGGAAACTCTGTCTGGTCCTGTGCCATCCTCCCAATCGCTGCTCTGCTTGAGCCCGTGGTTGCAGCCACGGCGCCCATCCATCTCCGAGGATCATCGTTTGGTGCTGATTCTCTACCAAGTGTACTTGTTCTTTAATAATAGGCAGATTTCCCCTCTTTGAGAGGCCTGAACCAGCCCCTGCTCACAGCAAATTCTTCATCAGTCTCCTTCCCTCGCTGCACATGGAGCTTTGAAACCATTGAAAAGGCTTCAAGCTTTTTTCGGGCATGTACGCACCTGTTCGGACTCACCTACAAATTTTACTTAGGAACTTAGCCACACCATTGGTGGGGAGTGGTTCTCCTCCTTCACCCTGGGACTGCTGGTAGACAGACACACAAACTCCTAGGGACCCGTATGCATGTTTCACATCTGATTTTCACTAGAAACTAACATTTCTAAATTTGAGTGATGAATAGCCTCGCTTTAGTGGCATCAGGGGGACAGCCCACCTCCCACCGCTCAGAGGGAGCAAATTCATAGACGTGTAATGATTCTATCATTCTGGCTCCTTAGCGCCTGAGTGGACGTTTTGTTTTGCGTGGCTCATAGTCTGTCGCTGTTCTCCACCTCCTGAGGGTTCACCGTGTATGTAGCACAATCATCTTGAAAAGGAATCTGTGTGTGTGTAATCCACGCAGGCAGTTTCCTCTTATAATAGAGCTTTCACAGCCGAGTACCACTGATCTCGTGTGTTCTTGGAAATGATGGGTGATTAACATCACCCTTTTTGTAAGCAGCTACCCACTGCCGCTCTCCACTGAGAATAATAAACTGCCGTACACAGCAACATTAAGTTACCACTTAGAGTATTAGAATGTTAACCACTTCATGGGGCGGAGGCGCAGGGGCCTTCTCAGCCCCAGTGCTAGTTATCTCAAAATTGGTAAGGCGGCCTAGCTTAACTTGGGGCTCTCCAGGGGCCCGGCGGCCTCCAGCAGCGCAGCGCAAAGCAGAGCCGTAATTTGTTGTGACTGATCCCTAATGCAAGTGCTAACAGTGGCTACTTGCCATGAGTAGGAAAGTGAGAGTAAGTGGTGTTTATCCAGACGAGAAGTGAGATCAAAATGAGACGGAAGGTGCGATTCTAATTTGCACCTCCAATTCCTTTGCCCGGAGGAGCTGCATTTCTTTGTCGTTATTTCTGAATGTAGATAGTGACCGGGGAAGGCTCACCAAATGCACCGCTAGCAGATGTGGCCGTCACACTTCTATGCAGCCCCTCGCCTGGCTCATCCATGCTTCTTCCAGCCCCCGTGTGCTCTGGAGGGGAGGCCCGCGCTGCCAGAAATACCAGAAATCTCAGCCAAGGAGGGAAATAGCGTAATCATGCCAGTGAACGTTTTGAAACGCTCCCACTGCTCGCGCTCTCCCTGTCTGAGCTGTCTGATGCCATCTTTTACATTGCGTTTTGTACAATAGGTCTACAAGGTAGGGATGGGAATTGTATGTGCAGTGTGTGTGACTTGTGAGACAGGAAAGATGGTAAAACAGGTTGACACGCTTAAACGGTCTGTTTCAGTTATTCCAGAAGTTGGTTTTTATTTTTCCTCCCTTGGACACTAGCCCTACTATATGTTGTACTTTGTGACAAGGAATTCCAGGGATAAGTTTCAGAACATTGTAGTTCATATCCGAATGGTAAAGGCTCAAAGAACTGCAGTCCGGCAACTTACTTAACGATGAACTTCCCACACTTACTTGATCATAGAGAGCCTTTTCCCCCGTCCGCAATTCGTGAATCATCACACTTTGGAAAGACTAGCCTGTTGGGATCGTTAGGCTAGCTAGCGTGTTCTGTGACCAAGCTTTGCGGATGGCCACAACACAGAAAGCAACCGGCTTTTCTATGTCTGCCTTCTGGATACACTCGTTCTGTAGCCCGGGGTCTTCAGGGGGTTGGAGCGGTTTTTCAGTAGGAAGATTATTGGCATCGTCACTGCTTTTCACAGTGGCCATCAATGTTAACCAGCTCTGGCCTCCAGAAAGCCGGTGTGAAAAGTTGTGGGCATACAGTGTCGCCGGCACCAAGCTGAGGCCATTGTGTTTCTCACTAATGCAATCGAGAGAGCCTAAGTCCTGCTCGAAACCTAATCTTGGCAGCCGTGGGAAGTCTTCCCTAGTCAAACGCCGAGGAACGCTGTCACCCCACAGTCTTGCTTATTAGGAAGCTGGGCTGGAGGTTTTCTGGCAACTTGGGACAGTGCTTCACTTTTAGCACTTAACATGCATTGTGGAAATAAAGCTTTAGGAGAGACACATTCGTTTAATGCCCTCCTTCCTAGGCGGCTCCTAGCAATATCTCACAAATACATACTTTGAGTCTAGTAAAGAAATATAAACAGAACTGCAGTATGAACGGAAAAGCACTGCCTTGTGGACACGCGGGGCTGGGGACGTATTTCCAGTGAATGGAAAGCAGCGCTGCTTGGCCGGCCAGCACTTTCGCTGCAGAGCATGACCCACGTAATTGGTTTCCTTACTGTCAGAGGACAGGCGTTGCACGCCGACGATCTGTCAGCAGGCTGGAAAATAAACAGACTGCACTGCCGAGTCTGGAGCCAGGAGAGAGATGCCTGCTGTTTCGCTCTGCTGTGATTCTGGAGCTCACACCCCAGGCTGCTGTGCCCGAGGGGCGTCAACTCAAAGGGGGAAGTGTCCAGCTGTAAGTCGGCGTTCGTCACCGTCACGGATCTTTGTGGAGAGTTTGGAGGAGGTAGCTCCACGGATAGCTCTGTGTGTGGGTGTACCGCGAGTTGGTCAGGTCTTGGCTTCTCCAAAACTTGGCCAAGCTGCCGCCAGCAGATGTTTACAGGTGGGTGTGCAGTCTTTCCCTGAAAGAGCCAATGCAGCAAAGGGAGACTGTCCAAGCCTGCTTCTCTAATCTGCTGGCAGGTTTCAGATAATGGTGCCTGACCTCTTTTGGGGGGTTGGAATGTACAGGGACAGAGACTCCCATAACTAGTACTGACAGGTTATTTTACCTTTGGTTACGTTGCAGCATGCACTGAAATTAAAGGTCTTGAAGCAGCAGCAAGTCTCAGGGCTAGGGGCTGTAGCAATCAGGTTCATCAGTTTCTTTGCTCACCAACCACAAACAGATTGGTGAGTGCCCTTCCGTGTGTGCCAGGTGGCAGTGGGAAGTCTCCCCGTGGGTCCTCTTGAGGAATAGGAAATAAGCAACGAAGGAGTGGAATGTACTAAAATTAGTTTTCAATTATAGATTATAAGCAGTTTTAACTAGTAAAATGTAACATAGTTGATTTGGGGGAAAGCCTACTTTTCTAAAGTGAAGATTCATTATGTTAAAGCTTGTACCCATTCGGTTTCCTCCATGCCACTGGTCTGCCCTCAATACCTGGGCCCTTGTCAATTCAGAAGAATCCTAGATTAGTGAAGATGGCTGAGTGGACTAGTTGAGTTCATTCTTCAAACCCTTAAGCACCTGCCACGTGCAAGGAAGTAAAGTAGTCTCAACCCTTAAAAGTGAAGACAAGACATCCTGGCATTGGAAAAGAGTCGCGTAACTATTAACTTGAATCACCCATGTGAGCACTTAAGGTACTTCGTCAAGTGTAGCACTGGTGGGAATGAATTTGCATTTCAGGTCTAGAGAGCAAGAACAACACCCTAAAGATGGCAGAAGACATCACCGTTGGGCCTGGGGACTAGTCATCATTTTATTGAAGGGGAAGATTATGATCAATCACCACTGAGATCCTTACCCATACTAGGGACATTTTCTAATAAGTCAGATGGAAGACTGAAAGGAAGAGGGCACGGGGTGTGGAAATATCTGGCTATTCATGGATTCTATAATTTTGATTGACCTTTAATGCCATGTATGACTCTGCCCTCGATTCAAGGACACGGTGAAAAGCACAAATGTGGTGCCTACTCTCACAGAACTTAGCTCCCAGTGGGGGGCTTACGAATATGAATAAGGAAATTATCAAAATAATGATGTTTTAGTTGCCATGGAGACAACTCCAAGTCGTGGTGATCCCTATACAATACAACATTGCCCAAATTTCACCACTGTCTTCAGAATCACGTCCACATTTTGCAACTATTGTGTAGTTTGAGTGCTAATCTTACAGGACTATGGGCCATCGGATTTTCATTGGCTGACTTTTGGAAGTCCATCACCAGCCATTTCTTCTTAGTCTTTTCATATGGAAGAGTTATACTCAGCCTGGATATGCCAATGGCACAGCTCCCAGCATCATAGCAACATGGAAGCCAGCACAGTATGATACACTGACAGGTGGAGGGAAATAATTTATAGGTTGTGATCAGTGCTTTGAAGGGAGCAAAAACAAGAGACCAATAGAATCGTTGGTGGGGCAAGGCAAGGAAGCTATTTTTCATAGGGTATAGAGGGAAGAGACATTTAAGCTGAGACTCGAGTGGAAAGCCAGTCATAAAAAGACAATGGGAAAGACATGCCAAAAAGGAATCCTACAAAGGCCCTGAAGTGAGAAGTCCATCTGTGTTTCAGGCTGTGAGAGTCAGTGTCAAGGACCGCAGTAAAAATGGATCTGTAGATAAGCAGGAGGCAAAGGAGGGCAGGACTTTTTGGTTCTGGCTAGGTATGTGGACTTGATTCCACTTGGGTTAAGGAGTTATTAAAGGAGTGACTTGGAGCCCACCACTGCTGAGTAATGCTTTGAATGCATAAGGAGAGTTGTGGAAGAGGAACTGGAGGTGGCAGTTATTATAGGAGCAGAGACAAGGGCAGTAGAGACAGCTGGTCCTACTGGAAGCATAATTTGGAGGGCTGGATTGGGGTAAGGTGTAGTTCGTTACATAATCTATTGTCAATTTGAGACTTAAGGGTGAAGGGGTGGAGTTTAGCCTGTCAAATCAGGTTGCAGCTTGATGACCTCATTTAGAGATGCTAAGGAGATCAGTAGCTCGCTGGAGGCGGGACACATGCTCACTCCCTGGGAGACATGCTTGCTGACATGACACATGGAGCTACACTAGAGCCCTGGAGCTGAAGGAGCCAGGTGGAGACCCCTGCCAGCACTGAGATACCTCTACCGCCACTGGATCCACAAGATTTCCCACCCACTGGCCTGTGAACTTCCTGCATTCAGCATCATTGCATGTGTCCTGTGAGTCTCAAGAGGAATTTATAGATTGGTATCAGGCATCTGGGCTAATATTGGACTTAGGGACTTGGCTCTGGACTGGGCTGGGGTGTTTTCTCAATATTCAATTGCTCTTGTATTTAAAGCTCTTTCGTATATCTATATGGACGTCTATGAATTTGTTCCTGTAGTCTCCCAGACTAACAGGGACATGAAATATGACAGGCTCTGAAGAAAGGCTCTGCTTTTTATGTTTTCCAGTGTGGCACTCTGGATGTGACAGTTGCCCTGTTCTCCAGTTTGGGCAATCCACTTAGCCCAGCCCATGGACCCAGTCCTGCTCCTGACTTTGTGTGCAGCCTGTGTGCTGAGAATGTCTCCTACGTTTTAAATGGTTGGAATAAATCAAGATGAAGACTATTTTGTGACCCATAAAAATTATATGAAATTCCAATTTCCATATCTATAAACAAGGTTTTATGTGAGCACGGCCCCACACAAACGCTCATTTGCTTATTGTTTACGGCTGCTTTTGCACTTCATCGGAACAGTTGACTAGTTGAACAGAAGCCAAGTGGTATAAGCAACCTGATGTTGTCTGGCCATAGCACCCCAGCAGGGAGGAACCTGCCGGCCTTCATAGAAGCCCCTCTCAGCTAACCCTAGGTACTTTTTAGCAGGAGAGCTAGGAAGGTGTAGATTCCATGGTCTTTAGATAAAACCTTTGTCAATGAAGTGTTTTGTTCACTAACAGTGGGGTCTCAGCCTCTTCCAATAGCCGACTGAGGCAGTCTGGAAACAGGAGATTATAGATGTGATTCGGGATGAACCTGACAAAACCTCCTGCAGGGCTGGGACTTGACCCCTTCTCCTCTAGTTCTGGGAGGGACCAGCCTGCAGCTTTGGATGGAAAACTCTAGGCAGTGGCCTACCTCAGGGTGAGAGAGAGACAAACCATCAGCGGTAGGAAAGGAAAGATGATTGATGGTAGCTCAGACCTCACTCTTTTAATTTAAATTCAGCAGGGTCTCCTTGGGCTCGCTTGATCTGTTCTGGCCCTGGAGAGGTGAAGTTCCATGTCAGACATTGTGTCTCCAGCTGCCAAGCACGACTGGAGGTCATTATTTTGGTCACACTTGCTGTGGCCAAGTTTTTCTACAAACTAGCCTGTCTACAGGAATACCAGGTGCTGGGGGACAAGATGGGAGCAAAGCCTTCTCAGGCTGCTTTCTAGATGCAAGTTGCAGGACTTCTGCTCCTGAAGCTCTGTATCTGTGTGATAACTCTCTTCCAGTTGGATGTGTAACTTAGGATGGACCCCTCATTTGTCTAAGTCGAGTAGAACTCTGCTTCATAGGATTTCCAATGTCTGATTTTCAGGAGTAGGTCTTAGGCAACCTGCCTCAAGCTGCCAAATACTGGAGAAAATAACCGAACGTGTATGGTGAAGACCTAAATTCCTCAAATTGACATTGTCTGGTATGTGCTTTTTCTCGTTCTTTTTGAATGCAACTACATGATTAAAGTAGATCCAGTGACTTTCAGGTAGAGATCAGCCCAGCATCCCCATCGTATTATTATGGGTCAGGGAGGTTGAAGGGGCTGGTCAAGGCTACAGTCCGGTTTGTCTCTTTCGTGTGTGTGTGGGCGCACGCACGCGTATCTTCTGGTGTCCCCAGGCTCTGCTGATTCATTTTTGGTGACAGGAGAGTGAGATTCCTGTTGTCAAATAAATGCCACTGTAGCATTTGGTGGCTTGAGATACTGCCTAAGTAGGACAAGGGCTGAGCACTTGGACGTGAGATTTGAGTCTTCCGAGTGTACTTCCCAGCGCTCGAAATGCAGATCAAGATTCTCTCCGGGGCTCCCCCAGGAAATTTCTAGAGCAGTACTATGTCTTCAGTAAAGAGTATTTTAATGTTTCTTTTCTTCTTTGTTTACTTCCTAGTCTTCGCTTCATGACCTGATGTTTCCTTTTGCCTTTCCCTATACCTCCTGGAGAAATCTGTAAAGAATATAGAGCCAAAATTATTCTTTTAAAAAAGGGAAAAAATAGTCTGTTCCAGCATTATTTTTTCATACTATGCTAATCATTTTTGAATATATTGTACAGATGGCAGGTTGTATTTTTGTGGAGGGTTTTTTCAAGCCAAGTTCATAGACATGATCTTGAATTTGTAATGCTGTATTCCTCTGTGTCTTTTTTGGCTGTCAAAATAGTGCTTCGTTTAAAAAGTACAATGTAGATACTCTGGGTAAAGCTACTGATTTCTGCCCTCTCTCTGTATATAAAAGACAGGTATTTTTCCTTATTATGAAAGTGACATACCATTATAAAAATTGGAAAGGATTAAAACTAAAAGAGGAAAGTAAATTGGTTAGTACCACCCTCAAAAACAAGTACCTTCTTATCTTGCCTCCTTGCTTCTTGTTGGCCATACAATGAGCAACATGATAAGAAGTTACCAAGTCCCATCTTGACATACCTGGCTTGGAAACCTGGAGATCGGGGCTTTAGTTATAGAATCAGACTTAGTGGGTGTGCTTGCCTACATTTTGCCTGTAAAGTGAGAAGTCCATTATTTTGAAGGGTGTCCTCTGGGAGCCACTGGTGGGGCCAACTGTGGGTGTACTAGAGTCCACTGTGAGGGTTCATAGGTCGGTGCCTTACTGTGTGCTTTCTGTAACAGGTCATGTAAATATTTTAAACTTTGCTGCCTGCGTTTGGCAGGGTTCTCTAAAGAAACGAAACCAGGACACTTAGAATGATATCTATATATAAGGATAGGGCTATATCGTGAGAAGGAATACTATAGCAGTGTTGGTCCACACAACAGTACATAGGGCTCAGTCCATCTCACTTTCCTGGGTGTAGTTGATAATACTGAAGGTCCTTTCAACTCACTCTGGCCATTGGTTCAAGGTCAAGGAAACAGACAGTGAAATAACTGGCAGGAGGTGTAAGACAAGCAGAGTCAGCCCACGGGCGGGCAGCAGACACAGCAAGGTGGGGTGGCAACAGCAGGCTGATGAACTGTTGAGGCGTAGCAGAGGCCAGTAGCACAGCAGTGTGGTGAAGCAGGTCTAGATGGAGCCTCAAGATACAGCACCTCATGGTGACATCCACGGATTGACTCAGCCTACAGGTAGCGCAGCACAGGGTTGAAGCAGAGCAGCTAACTCAGGCAGCAGTGTGCTGGTCTGATCACCAGGGAGGAAGAGGCTGACCTTGAAAGTCATTTATCTCGACAGTCGTCCTCTAATCAAGCTGCAACCTGATTGACTAAACCCTGCCATTTCCCAATGGGAGCCATGTTGGGGCGCGGGCATGGGCATGCACGTGCACACACAAACTATCACAGTCCGCCCCTTGCCAGTGGAACCACTTAAAAATGTGAGGGGCGAAAGACAAAAACGCTCTTACGTCATGGGTCACACCCAAGCAGGTTGCAGGCTAGGTTTGGGCAATTCTGTTCTAAGGCTTCTGCAAGCCTTACTCTGTTCCTCGCTGTGAGGTCATGCTTGAGGTTACACATCTAATGGATAATGATAGGCCAGACTCAGACCCAGGTGGGAACCCACACCCAGCGCTTCCAGCCCCGTCCTTCTTTCCTTCATAAGCTCACTCTTTACAAGGACTGGAACTCCAAAGAACAAGCCAACTCAGACTGTACTCATACTCCCTCTCTGTTTTCCTCTCTCTTTTGGCTCTCCTTCTCCTGCCTGATCAGCCCCGACTTTGGCCTTGATCCTTGAGTACACCCCCTCCCCACCAGTCCTTTTCCCTGATGGTATGCTTGGCTGATGGTATGCTTCAGCTCTCACTTCTCATTTTACCCCATTAGAGGCTTCCTTCGTACAATACTGATCTTGTTGTTCTTAAGTGTCTTCCAGTTATTTCATACCCTTAGTGACTTTATGTACAACAGAGCAAAACATTGTCCATTCTTGCACTATCCTCACAATAATTCCTGTGCTTAAGTCACTTATTGAAGCCACAGCATCAATACATCTTCTTGAGGGCCATCCTCTCTTTTGCTACCCCTCCCCTTTGCTGAACATGATGTTTTTCTCAAGGGACTGTTCTCCCCTGACCACATGTCCAAAGTACGAAAGTGGAAGTCTTTAAGACCCCAGACCGGGGGGGGGGGGGAACCCATATCATCGTGAATGAGGGGAGCATGCGATGGGGACCCAGTGCCCATCTGTAGACAACTAGACATCCCTTGTAGAGGGATAGTGGAGAGAAGATGAGTCACTCAGGGTGCAGTATAGCATTGATGAAACTCACAACCTTCCTCTAGTTCTTAAACGCTCCCCCCCCCCACCTATCATGATCCTAATTCTACCTTGCAAGCCTGGTTAGACCAGAGGATGCACAGTGGTGCAGATGGGAACTGGAAACACGGAATCCAGGACAGATGAACTCCTCAGGACCAGTTGTGAGAGTAGCCATGTCGGGAGGGAAGGGGAGGTAGAAGGGGGGAACTGATTACAAGGATCTACATATAATCTCCCTGGGGGATAGGCAACAGAAGAGTGGGCAAGGAGAGGTGCTAGACAGTGTAGGTTATGATAAAATAATTTATAAATTATCAAGGGTTCATGAGGAGGGTGGGGGGAATGAGCTGATTCCAGGAGTCCAAGTGGAAAGTGAGAGTTTTGAGAATGATGAGGGCAACGATTGCGTAAGTATGCTTTATACTTGATGTATGTGTGGATTGTGATAAGAGTTGTATGAGCCCCAATAAAATGATTAAAAAAAACAAACCGTAAGTCACACCATCCTTGCCTCCAAGGAGCACTCTGACCATATTTCTTCCAAGACAGGTTGGTTTGCCTTTTAGCAAATGAAAGAAATATTCTTCTCTAGCGCCACACTTCAAATGCATCAGTGCTTCTCTGCTCTTCTTTATTCAGTGCCCAGTTTTCTTTTTCTTCCATTAAATACTTTTGGGGGGGGCTCTTACAGTTCTTATCCCAATCCATACATTTATCCATGTGTCAAGCACATTTGTACATATGTTGCCATCATAATTTTTCAAAGCATTTTCTTTCTACTTGAGCCCTTGATATCAGCTCCTCATTTTCCCCTCCTCCCTTAATACTAAACCTATAAATATAAGTACATAGATCTATTTCCCTCTTATTATATATAAATATGTTGGCACATGCCTATATATAGACCTCTATAAATGCCCTTTGCTTCCTAGTTTCTCTATTTCCTTTTACTTTCCTCTTGTCCCACATTCATATTCGGTCTTCATTCGGGTTCAGTAATTCCTCTGTTACATTGCCCTTGATTAAGCCCTACTAGGCCTCCTACCCTGTTCTCGCCATTGATTTTAGTTCACTTGTTTTTCCCATGTTCCCTCAGAACTGGAACCATCAGCCCTATTGTTTTCTTCTCCGAATTGTTTTTCCCACCTATCTTATCTAGGTAGACATGCAGAGACATTAATAAATGCAAAAACCAGGCAATGTCAAACAAAACAACGAAGACAAAACCAACAAAATAACAACAAAAATAACAAAAAGAAAGCCAATGACAAAAAAGTAAAAGCCTATCAATAGTTCCAGGTCTGGTTTTTGACCTTTAGGAGTGTCTCCCAGTCGAGTCTGATGGGCTGCCACACCCTGTCCCCAAAGCCTATTTTCGGTATTCCCCAAGGACTTGATTGCTTTGCTCCCCTTGCTGCTCTGGTGCATGTCTTTAGTGTTTCGCCCCAGTGTGATGGGGTCAGATCGGGCACAATTTCCTGCAGTGTGTATTCAGTGTTGTACCTCACAGCACTATGTTTCAGTGAAGGACATCGTGTCTTGTGGTGGGGCTGGCCCTGTGGTCCTCTCTGTGCTTTGTCTGCTCTGAACAGGAGTGCCTTTCTCGGGGCTTGGTGGGCCAGGATGTGTTCCACTCACTCTCCTTCCCTCTTCATTTCTTCTGTGTGCTCTAATCAGATGTGCCATCCTCTGAAGTGTATTCTTAAGGTGGGGTGGGGAGGGGGATGGGGAGAGTCTATGTGGTTGAGATTGGGCTCGACTCCCAATTTCATATTCATATGAAGCAAAGGGAAATGGCTTGGGTCAGCAGCATCTTAGTCCTCAAAGTAACAGCCTTGCTTTTTAATAACTCTAGAGGTCTTGTGCAGCAGCTTTACCTAATGCAACGCATCTTTTGATCTCTTTAGTGCTGCTTTCATAAGCATTGATTGTGGATCCAACAAGATAAAATCCTTGACAACTTCTACCTTTTATCTATCATGATGGTCCAGTTGTTAGCATTTTGACCTTCATGATCTTTCTATAAATCTTTTAAGCAAGACTGAAAGAAATGGAGTTGATTTTTTTGGGGGGAACAAATCATAACTAAAGGTGAATCTTGGATTTCACCAATATGAGCCAGTAGAAAAAGAACAATCAGTATCTAAGGGAATTTATTAAACCAGTTAAATTCAAGGCAGAGAGGGCAGCTCAGAAGACTATAGCAACTCTATTTTGGGAGTCCAAGATTATGGTCTTGATAGACTTCCTTAAAAGACACAGGGTAATCATAAGGGCTTCTTAGAAGTTTTAAGAAAATTAAAAACAACATTGGTGAGAAAAATGCCAGGAAAGTTGTACCAATGAATTTCCCCCATGATAGCAATGCACCTGCTCATTCTTTGAGGGTAGCGAGGACTTCCTTGTAAGAATCTCACTGGGAAGATTAATTCATCCACTCGTTAGCCCTGGTCGTACCCCGTCAGGTAATACGTTCTCCCAAACTCAAACAACATCGAATAGGAACATGATTTGGAACTCTTGAAGATGCCCAGTTGCCCTTTTGATGTGGTATAAATCAAAGGGTGCAGGACACTTTGGGAAAGGGTTAGACAGATGGCAACATCTCCATCAGAATTGCATCACTGTAGATGGAGGCTATGTTAAGCAACTGTAGCCTCATTGGGTCGCATTACTGGGTGTGCTTGAACTGACAACCTTTAGGTGAGTAGGTGAATGCATCTAGTCTGTGCTACCCAGGTACTTCAGAATTTAGTACCACTGAGGACTTTTTGGAGTATAGAGGTGATGCCATTACTGGTCAGATAAGGCCTGAACAAGAGAGATGGCACAATCTTCCTTTAAAGCTTGACAGTTACTAAAGACAACACAAAGACTTGCTGGAGGAGTACATCTATACTCTAGGTCAGGGGTCAGCAAACTTTCACTTAGTAGAGGGCCAGGCAGTAAATGGGAGCGCTTTTGGTTTTATGGTCTATATGGGCTCTCGGCAAGATGGTTGTGCCAGAGGAGCTGTAGATAAGACGTAGACATTGTGAGTTCTAAAACATGGAGCAGCACCCTCCATTTTGCAAAGCTAGGATGATTAAAGCCTACTGCTGTCAAGTCCATTCTGATTCATACCAAACCAGTAGACCAGAGTAGAACTGCCCCACCGGGTTTCCAAGGCTATGGATTTTTCCAGAAGCACATTGCCACATCTTTCCCCCACAGGGAGGCTGGTGCATTTGAACTGCCAGCCTTTCAGTTCTCAAGCTGAGTGCTTTACAGAGCTGGCTCTTTGCTAGTGGCAGTTCTGATTATCACCTGAACGCTTGCAGGGTGGCCGTGCGCCAATAAACCTTTATCTACAAAGCAGCTGGGGTTGACCTCTGCACCATCGTTTGCTGATCACAACTTTCTTTCTACTATTACAGTAACTATGAAGTTTGTCCTGTGGGTGAATTGCAATGTGGGTATTACGATAGTGATGCAGTTCAGAGAATGGAGCGTAAGGAGAACTTCTAGCTATTTCTCCTCACAAAGCATATGGTGGGCCCACATTGCCAGGCTAATCGGAGTTGTTCCCTTCAGACCAGCCTGGTTGTCTTTGTATATTTTTGTCGATTGTCCTAGTTGCCCTGGCCTGTTCTTATCACTCTTTCATTACACGGGATTCCCAATGTCTTGTAATAAAACTGATCACAGTTTCTTCCAGTACAATGTCTTTTCAGTTGCTGACTCGTGGTTGGGATCTGCTTCCATTGACAAAAAGTATACACCGAGTGACTGATGCAGAGCTTGGTGGGGCTGGCTGAAAGTTTGATCATTTGAACCTGCCAGCCGTCTGCAGGAGAGAACATGGGCAGTGCTCGGCCAAAGAGATCGGCATCCTTAGAAATCCTATGGAACACTTCTAATCCTATAGAGCTGCGGATTGTGGAAAAGCTGGCGTCTCTTTAGGGGGTGGCCACCCTGCCTGTTCTCCACTCTGATCTCCTGTCCATCCTTTCAGCCTCCCCGCAGCAGCAGGAGGAGTCATGATCTACTCTGCAGGGAGTAAGATGTCCTGCTTGGTTGAGATCCAGACTGAACACTCTGTCTTCATTGTGCACGAATCATCTGAGACTTTGGAACGTACTATGGACTGCCAGAAACACAAACAAATCTGTCTTGGAAGAAGTACAGCCAGAGTGATGCTTAGAATCGATGGTGAAGCTTCATCTCTGTACTTAGGACATATTATCAGGAGAGACCAGTCCCTGGGAAAGGACACCATCATTGGTAAAATAAAGCTTCATTAAAAAAAAAAAGAGGAGAACTCTTTAAAAGGAGGATTGACATAGTGGCTGCAACAATGGGCTCAAGCGTAGGAATGATGGTGCAGGACTAGTCAATATTTGATTCTGTCCTACATAGGTATGCCCAACATGACTCACCTCAGTGTTGAGTCAAACAACATGTTAATGGTATTTTATCTTTTTTGCAAAGTCTAAAGACTACCTGAAAAAAAAAGAAACGAAGAGAGTGCCACATGTTTATTGCCATGTGACACTAACACTGTCTCATTCAATTGAATGTTGTATAAATCACATTAATTTTTGGAGACTGAAGGAGTTCTCTAAGAGTGGCATGTGTCTCAGTGGTATTAATGTTTGAAGGAAATGGTTTTCTGGTGTTCAACATGGTAAGAAAATTTGAATTCAATCAGTGTGAGAAATCATTGAACCTGCTGTTGAAGGGCCTAAATTTAAATTAAATGTTTAGAAGCAATAACTTCTTTTCAATTTTGGTACCACTAAGAGATAATGGGGCTCTTAAGTGGAATGAATTTGATTTATAAGTACTGCAATTCTTTCTTCAATTGCTGATGTTTTCCACAGTATATGCTTTATTCTTTCAAAGTTTAATCAATAACTAAAGTAAGTGAAATGTCTATTTTTCACCTGTTTGCCATTTAAAATGCTTATCTGGTTTGTAGACGGCGATCTTTTTCTCGGACATCAGAGAAAAAGTTTTCATCATAATTTCCTGACCAGAGGGGTCATGCTCTGCCTATACTAAGATTCTTAGGACATCTAGGTTTAGTAGTAAATACTGGTAATCTTCAAATCTTCCTGTCCATCAGTGAGTACACTTCAATAGTGTGTGACACCAGGCATCCTGTCCAGAGTTTGCAAGCCAGAACCTGTTTGTCCCTCAACCTGGACGCAGCCAGGTGAGCAGTTGCCTTCAGGAACTGGGCAGCTCAGTGAATTCTCCTATTTGTTGTTACTGTTGTTAGTTGCTACTCGGTTGACCCTGACTCAAGGCAGCCCTTTGTGTTCACTAGGACAGTGTGTCTTCCTTCTGTCCTCCTCTGATTGAGACGCGGCTGCCTCCCAGTCAGTTCTAACTCAGAGGGATGCCTCCTCCGCTGAACCAAACATTGCCCAGTCCTGCACCATCCTCACAGCCTTCCAATCCTGAGAATGTTTGAGCTCAGACCTGCAGCCACCACGTCAGCCCCTTTCTCGTGGAGGATTTCTCTCCTTTACACTGACTCTGCTGAGCTATGCACGATGCGCTCCTCTACAGATTCAACTTTCCTGATAATGGGAACCAGGAAAGCAAGACAATGTCACACCAGCCTCCCTGCGAAGCATCATTCTGGCTGTGTTTCCACCAAAATGGATGTATTCATTCGTCTTCCAGTCTAAGGTATATATATATATATATTCGAGTTATATTTTGGATCTCTTGGGACCTGGTGTAAAACATGCCACTTGCCTGTGTGAGAAAAAGCATTTTATTTGTTTCTGGTAGCTCCTGAAACATATTGTCACAAGCATGAGCAGCAGTAATCTATTTTCTCACAGATCTCGAGCCAAGAGGCCACAGTCATTTCCCCTGTGCGGGAATCCAAGTGTCCGCAGAGCATGCTCCCTCTGAAGGCTCTAGGGAAAACTTCATCCCTTGCTTTTTACAGCTTCTGGGGGTGATCGGTTTCCCCTGCCTTGTAACTCCATCACTGCTGTCTCTGTCTCTGTCTCTGTGGTCATGTTGCCTTGTTCTTTTCTGATGGTGTCAAATCTATCATTTGCTTCTGTCTTATGGATACATGTGATTGTACATTGTGCCTGACTGAATAATACTGGATACTACATCTCAAGGTTGTTCGTTACACCTGTGAATTGCTAGTGGGTTATGTAATTCACAGGGATTGGGATGTAGGTATTTAGATGGACTGGATAGGGATCGGGGGGCAAGGGAGAAAATTTTCAACCTACCATGGGGATGGAGAGCCATTTAGAAGTGATTTACTGACTATAATAATAAGTTTTACCTGGAAATGTTTTTTCTGGGTTCCAGTAGAAAAATTCTATTATCGGATTGCATGCTGTGTGTCTTATTTTCTGAAAGTGAACAAAGAACCACTTTCAGGGGAACCAAAGACAAATTTAACTTTTTCTGGTCATTTTTATGTGTTTTGTAGCAATTTCTGATCCTGATTTTCTGTATCTCCTGTTGATTACAGAGATTAAAATGGTGATAATGTAAATCCTTATGTTATAAAGTGCCCCTTAAGAAAATACAATAGGCTACCTCTTAACGTGATAATCACATTCATTTCAAGATAAGAAAAGTATATAAGCTCACGAGGAAATTTGTGAAACTTAGAATGGCATGAAGAAAAGCCACGATAATCTTACATCCTAGAAATTACCGTATATACGCGAGTATTTGCCAACCCGAATATGAGCCGAGACAACTAATTTTACCACAAAAACTGCATTAAAAATATACTGAAAAACTTGGCTTATACATGCGCATATATGGAAATACTGTTGATATTGTGGTGTTTTTTTACTATATTATTGTAAGTCCCCAACTCCCCTAAATGGCTAGTAGTTGTACTATTTGCACTGATTTGAAACAGTCCCATTTTTATTGGAAAATTATTATCATTAAATTATTAAATCAGTTTTCTGAAAAATTTGAAGAAAGCAGAACTGTTCAGGCTTAGCTCCTCGACTTCTTGCTTATGAAGATGGCCTTCCCGATGCTGAGGTTGACTCAGGAACAAAGAGCCCGGATGCAAGTGCTGCCTTCAGTGGGAGCCCGTAAATTGTGACTGTAAATTCTGCATTCATCTTTAAGCTGTTTCCCAGCATGTTTCAGTTGAAACCACAATATCCGCTTTGCTCTAAGCCCAGAACAAGAGTTGCTCATGAAAAAGAGCAAATGAGTTTGGGGGACAAGGGATCCTACCTCACCTTCACTCCCCAAGCATATTAAAAATCAGTGACTTCCTAGAATAAAGGAGAGTTTAACCTGGAGTTTTCCACAACCGATTGCCACCACCCCATGCTCCCAGCTTCTTACAACTCCGGAGCACAATTTATGGAATGCTGTTTAAAAGTGATGCGTCTTAAATAAAGGGTACCGAGTGTTTTGTTGTATTCAGGTTTTGTTCGGTCACTTACTCTGTGTCTGTGCCTTTCTCTCCCCCCCTCCTTTCCCTCCCTCCTCCTCTTTCTCCTACCCTGTCTTCTTCCCCTCTCATAAGAGGCATGACTAAGCCTCTGGTACCTGTTAAGAACAAAAGCTATTGCTCCAAAATCTTAGAAACCTGAATTAAACAAAAACATCAAAATGTGAAGCTGTTGTTTTTCAACATAGCCTCCATCTAGGTGGGTGCTTGTTTCCATCTGTCTAACCGTTACCCCCAGCGGATTCTATGCTCTTCGTTTACAGCACATCAAAATGGCAGTTTTGGCTAATCCTAACTGCCTCCTGTCTCTATGCACACCTGGCTTCAAAGGTTCGTAGAAAGTTTCCCTTATATCTTAATTCTACTTTTACATGAACTCCTCAATGCCCTCCCTTGTATATGTGTGCCCCCACACACGCAGGTCTGTAAACATCAACTGCCAAAAAATCACCTTTAAGAAAAGTGTCTCATCTGATTCTGATATCATATAAACCTAAAGATATATTCGAGTAACGCTCTTGGACTCTAATATTCAATGGCTTTCTTCTATAGGGAACTGGGAATAAAAAGGTAGGAATAATATCAAGCAGAGTGAAAGTTCAAGGGAAGAGTAAAAGCAATGTGTATATTAAAGGAAAAAAAAATACTGAAAGTGTCTCAATCTCTCCCACCAAGTGTCATTTTGGCCTGAAGCTGAATTAGTTCTCATCTGATTAAATCCAAACCAAATTCAGCTATTTCCTAACTGCTGTGAGGTGCAGATTTTAAAAAATGTGTCAAAAAAGCAAAAATTTAATCGTAGTAGGAAACACGTCTCTTAAAAGAGAATCATTAGCATTTCATTTATATCATCATTTTACGACTTCTCAATGTACCAAATTATTCATCGCGTTTATGTAACGTGATTATTAGCATGTATGTGTATTTCTTGAATTTCCGGTTTCTATGTTTAGAATCAGAGAGGCTTGAGGAAGGGTAGGGGTTGATGGAAAACCTTACTGACGCTGGTGTCCGCCCATCAAATGAGTGCAGTAACCTCAGAACCGTGATGAAACCTTTGCGTTTTGTCCTCGAGGGGAGGCGGTCAGGTGATACAGACAAGTGTGTCATTCAGAAATTACTGACTTTAGGGGAGTCACCCAAGATGTGTATTATTACGTGGATTCTACACACACACACACACACATATGTTTGGGCAGTGAAGGCCTGGCTTCTCTTGTGGATTAAGAATTTTAACTAAACAATTGTTGTTTTAAGTCTGTTAGGAGAAGAGTAAGTACAATGGAGAAGTTTTTCTCCCAGATGATGAGCTGGTTCATCATCACCGCAGCCTGTGCAGGCCATGATTTAATCCCTGGAGCTGGAGCAACATGTGATTTGTGAGAAATGCAAAATCTCTAGCCCCACCTCCTCCCCCAAATCAGTTTTGTGCTAGCAAAGAATATTTTTTATTTTTCAAGTACCAAGGCCTGTTAACAAACCCTTGGAAGAAGTCTAGCCAGAGTGCTCCTTAGATGCAAGGATGGCAAGACTTCATCTTCCATGCTTTGGACGCGATGTCAGGAGGAGCCCGTCCCTGGAGGATGCCATGCTTGCTAATGTAGAGGAGCGGCCGAGAGGAAGGCCCTCTGGGAGATGGATGGACACCTTGGCTCCAACAACGGGCTCAGGCACAGGACCCGCTGGAGGATGGTGCAGAAGCGAGCAGTGTTCCAGTCTGGTGCAGAGGGTTGCAATGGGCAACTCACTAGATGGCATCTAACAGCCACCATAACAACATCGATGGTTTGATGTAGCCATCCTCTGTAGAGTGCTGGTTTTCACATGACCGGGTATGAGAACCTAGCCGTGGTGATGAGTGAGAAGTGGGTGTGTAATACATACAATGATAAAAACAACTACGATTTTAGTGGCCCCTTGCTGTGCACTAGGGCGGGATCATGCTGTGTACACAATGTTCTAGAATCCTGTAAATATTCTAGAAAGTAGATCATTGTTTCTACTCTTTATTTTATAGGTGGGAAAGCATCAGCTCAGGGAAGTTTTTGATTCCACAGTGAAAAAGCTCTCTCAGAACGAACGCTCCAATGTCTTTCTCCAGAACTCTTCCTGTCTTACCTGTTGGCATCATCAGCTTCACGGAAAGGTAAGCACTATGGGAAGCTGTCTAATGACTCTTGCTCCCGTCAGCAGGTCAAGGTCTATGTTGCCTGCTGTGAATTTTCTTTGCTATTTTGCCATACAGACGAGGCAGCTTGGTAGGTTAGTTACACCACTGAAAAGTCACCCAAGTCTAGCTTCAGGGCTCCTTTGCCCTAGCTTGGCAGTTCCATCATGCAAGGACATTTTTCTACTTCTTGTCTCTGCCTTTCCCAAAATTCTCAAGAATGGTACACTTCCCCCCTATTGCTTGCCCCACACGGACACCTCAGAAGTAACTATTGCTTGGGCCATATTTAATGCCACCACTTACAGAGTCTAGGGTTCAGGCCTAGTTTACATAATGGTAAACCCTCCTCGAAACGGAGGAAGCACTAAGTTAATTACTTCCTCAAGCCTTGTCTTCTCCTCACTAGAATCGAGATGAAGGTCGCTTGTATAGCAAGTGCCTTCGAACCATCCTGAGAAATGTATGAGAGAGTCTCCAAAAATCTTAAAAACTCAAGGATCTGTACACAACCCGCCTTGTTTATGGCTTCCTGCTCTCTGTTTTGCAGGCTGATGGGACGTACCCCATAGGAAGCAACTTATAGGATGGACTGTGGCTGACAAAGCCCTTCCCAGCAGACAACAGAGGAGCCAATTTGTGAAACAGGATAACCAGACGTGACCGAGCATGTGTCTCACAGGCCACTGACCTGCTAACCCGTGAGCGGCTCCAGGCGTGTATTTCATGTACCAAGCTTGGCACACAGTGGAATTTGCTGAGTTAAAATGAAG
The DNA here is from genome assembly GCF_050624435.1 of Tenrec ecaudatus. NCBI lineage: Eukaryota > Metazoa > Chordata > Mammalia > Afrosoricida > Tenrecidae > Tenrec > Tenrec ecaudatus. The sequence continues at coordinate 22,945,014 of NC_134539.1, read as the reverse complement.
TCAAAGACAAATTAGGCACTTCCACAAGGGTACCGATTCTCGCCTCCCCCCCCCATTGCCATGGAAACACTACTCCATTTTAGAAACGAGAAGAAATAATAGTGGACCTTAAAAACCAAGCTACAAAATTTGTCAATATGTAGCAAATGGACATAAAAAATGTTCCTTTTAATTATGTCACTGTAAAGGAGTAGTGGGGGAAAAACTAGTGTCTGTGCAGACAGGCCTCTAAGGATGCAGCACTGGAAGTAAGAGTCCAATTGGGACGATCTGAATGGCCAACAGCGGCTCAGTGAAGCCTGGTGTGCGCATACCAGGGGCGGCCCGAGAGCTACTATGAGAATTTGGGTTTGTAGTTAGCAGCCTGGATGCACATTTGCTATAAACCATTAAGTATGTCAAGTCGGCAAGTTACGGGCTAATATTTTTCATTGGATTCCTTATAAAAGTTTCCCATAGAAACATGTACAGAGATATTTATCACAAACTATGATCGGTTACAGTGACCAGGGGGATAGGAGGGAATTGGAAATCATTGCCCTGTGCTTGTCAGTCATTTTTACGATGTTTTATGATTTGTGGACTAGAATTGGAGAAATTATAATGACAGCAGATTTTATTGTGTTTTCAAAGGTATTTGCTGCTGCGGTGGCAGCGGCATGGCAGGTCTTCCTGGGTATCTCTCCCTGTGGGTGGAGTGCCACGTCTGTGCCCGCATTGTCGGGCTTGCCTGTGTGCTCCAGCCAATCAAATGTAAGTAGAAGAGACAGGTGACTCCAAGCAGCCATGTTGAGAACCCCCAAGCGTCTCCACCCATGATCATGGCCCTTTCACACTGAAACAGCCACGGCCCAAACAGGGACTTCGCCTTCTCCCTGGAGCCCAAATTGGAGAAGATGTGAAGTAGGTTGAAGCGGATTTGCAACCAGCAAGCTTCAGAAAGTTTGTGGGAAAATCCCAAGCCCCAAATCCAGACTCATGGCCATGGTGTCAACGCTGACTTATGTCACCCTGCTATTTTCAGAAGTAGAATGACCACTTTTTCTCAGCAGACCTGCTGGTGGTTTCAAACTTCTGATGTTGAGGATGTCAGCCCAGGATGTAACCACTATACCGCTGGGTCTCCTATTTTTGTTTTATTCCAGCCCCCACACACAGACCACAGACATTTTGAAGCCTCCCTGTAAAAGTGAAGAAATTACCAACGAGCCCTTCTTCCTCTAGACCAGTGGTTCTCAACCTTTCTAATGTCGCGACCCTTTAATACAGTGCCTCATGTTGTGCTACTTCAGAACTGTAATTTTGCTGCTGTCATGAATCATAATGCAAATATCTGATATGCAGGATGTATTTTCATTGTTACAAACTGAACATAATTAAAGCATAATGATTAATCAGAAAAACAATGTAATTCTATATTGTGAAATATTTATTTCTAATGACAAATAAATGAAATTTTGTCTTGAAGCATGGTGTAGCATGGGTAACAGTCTTCACCCTGGGGTAGGGTACTCGTATGTGGGCGTATCTACATGTGGGCAGACCCGCCTGGAGATGGATAGAGGAGCAGTGTCTCAGTTCCTAAGAACATCAGAAATAGGTGTTTGCCGATGGTCTTAGGCAACCCTGTGAAAGGGCCATTTGACAACCCCCCCACCCCCCGCAGAAGAAGTTATGACCCACAGATTGAGAACCACTGCTCTAAAGTCCCTGTGTTGTGCTAATGTTTTGCGCTCAACTACAGACAAAGGTTGGCGGCTTGTGGCACCCGCTGGTGCCGCAGCAGAAAGGCCTGGCAATCTGCTTCTGTAAAGGACACCCTGAGAAGCAGTTCGCCGATGAACACATGTGGTTGACCTGAGTCAAAATCAGCTTGATAGTAGCAACACGTTGGTTTTAGGAATTCTGTCAGGCTGGTGGGGCAGCGTACAACCATTTAACTACTTGACTAAATGGAAAGAAGTTTGGGGAATCCACTCAAGATACCGGGGAAGAAAAGCCTGGCAGTCATGGAAAATCTGAGCAAGCACAGTTCTCTCCTGACCCACAATGCCATGACCATGAGCCGCAGAGTTAGGTTGACTGAAGGGTGCAGCGTGGTGCTTCCTGACATCCAGGTGTGGCTCATGTCATGTTCCCACAGAGTGGCCGGGCTTCCCTCTCCCCTTCGATCTTCATCAGCCGCTGGGAGGTAGTTCTTCCTGAAACGCTGCCGTGCAGTTTGTCACCACTAGTTCAAGGAAAAGGGGAGAACCACAAGAAGCTAGGTTTCCCGAGCGGCTACAACAGCGAGCCCAGACAGCTGTGAGGACCATGCATGGAGGGCGGTGGGCAGTGTTTCTTTCTGCTGTACACAGGGTCGCTGACTCGGAGCCAACCTGACCGCACCTAATAACAGCAGTTCCCGAATCTCTTACCACGTAATCTAGAATTCAGGACGTTGCATACGTCTTCACCGTCATTGTCCTCCTTATCACCAGCCAAACTAGCTCATGCAGCATTTCCTGTGCGCAACTGGCCTTACTGAGAGTGGCGCGTTGATCTTACAGCCCCTCACACTACCCGCTAATGAAGCTAGCCCGATGGAAGCACAGAGCATTTCTATCACAGGATGACCTTAACTGCACATATATTCAGTGAGGGATCTCCAGAGCCTTCGGCAAACTAATATAGTCTTGAAAGTCCTTGGTTATTTCCAATGCCCAACAATCCTGACCTAATGGGATGGCTGTTTAGGTTTACAGGCTAATTCGACCACCAAACCTCTCTGTTGTGGGCTGGTGGGCTCGGAGCAGGAGCTATGGCGATCTCATGCCAACTAGACGCTCGGAGACACAGTCTTCACACCATAGTGACTGTACTCACTCTTCACCTGTGGGCATGATTAGGTTCCAAGGCCACTCAAAGACTCACTGCCACTGAGCGGGTGAGGGCTTAGCAAGTGTGGCCCATTCTGGGAAGGATGGAGGGGAGAGGTGAGCTCTGCAGGAGGTAGACTTGTGCAGAAGCTGTGCATGGCCGTTCAGTCAGGTCCAGAGGTTTCGGGCCCTTCAGGTGAGGGATCAGGATGCACACAATTCTCTCACTTTAAAGTTACCGGATTTGTCTGGAAATGCAAGTAGCTCAGCCGACGAGTATGGGTTTTAGGTCGGGGTTTAGCTGGGATGCAGCAGGGCATGTGAACAGGGGCTATGTCTTGGAGGACCTTGCCTTGTGATCAGTATGGCGCGCCCCAGGGTCCTTCAGAATTAATGATGGACTCCTTCAATTTAGAAAGAGCTGTGTGACTCCGTCTAGGAGGATGAACTCAAGAAGTTTACATTTGATTCGAACCTTGGAAGTTGGGACATTTGTTGGCATGCATTTCAAATAGTATCGAACTTTTGCGGATCACTGTTGACTCCCGTCTAGAAGGATAAGGTGACCAGATTTTAACATTGGTGAAGCGGGACACCATTGATAAAACTCATATCCTGGCGAAATAGCCACACGGCAGCCAAAAATCGTGTACCTTAGCTTGTCGTGCATTCTTTACAAAAATCGGGACTTTTTAAAAATGCCGCGGGACGTGGGGAAAATTGTTCAGAATTGGGACGCTGGTCACCTTAATTTAGGAGACAGGGAGAGAGGGCTGTGGAACCCTCTGCTCACTGGCTCTGCATTAAACAGTGACGTAAAGAAAATTGAAATCACTAGCCAAACCACATCGGGGCATGCGCACCCACGTGAATGAGAAAGTCATTCACAAACTTCCCTGAGCGATGCCCTGGAAGTCTCCTGCTTTGGCCTTCTACTGCCGAGTGGCGTGCTCTCGATGACACAATCGAGGGAGCCTGCCTTTTTACTTCAGACGTTTGAGCACGAGGTCTTATCCAGGAGTCCATTTCCTTGTCTAAAAGTGAAGCTAATTCTCCCAGGATCGCAGGTTCAGTCATTTCTGCTAGAAAGTGCTTCTTGTGAAATCAGGAGAGTTTTTCCAGTTTTGACTGAAACATTAGGGAACAGTGTAACATGGGTGCGTGGCCGCTTGTGTAAGACTTTCTGGACAAGAAACAGGAGGTCAGTGCAGAAGACGAGCCAGCTGGACTGAGCTGCATGGGAAACGCACTGCCGTCTCTGAGAGCTCTCAGTTCTCCATGTGTGTTCTCGGCCACAACAATCCACATCTGGTAGTACAACTATCCTCCAGGCTTCAAATACACTCCTCTTCCCCCAACACAGTAGCTCACTTTCACAAACAAATGTCAAGCCTTTATCAAGGTCAACTGCCATATTCATTGTGGTGTTATATTTATTAAGCATTAGTGTGACATGCTATTATTTATATTAGGTCCTTCTATGTCACCGAGGAATCCTGGGGCTGCAAAAATGACTCATGTTCTTAGTGGCTAACAGGAACTCGCTGGTTCCAGGATACCCAAAGGGTACCTCAGGAGAAAGGCTTGGCAGGCAAACCACATCAGCAACGTAGCCGGAAAGGCCATGCATCTGGACCACTGGTCTACTCTGACATCTCTGTGGGATAGTCAGGAGTCAGCGTGAACACGACTGCAGCACTGGCCAAAGTGTTTGCCTGCTGCACCCCAGCTGACTTTTCTCATATTGCAGAGATGAGCTCACGGTGAGTTGTTAGACTCTCAGGCCAGATGATGTCAGAACTAGCTGTTGTTTGCCAACAAATGTTAGGGTTCATGTGACAGAATTCTGAGCAGCGTGTTCACACACTGGGGTTAGCCAACACGTGGGGTCTGATCAGAGCCCACGGAGGGCCTTTTTTAAAATTTTGATTGGCATAATTACAGGTCACACTATAGTAGAAGGTGTGGGGGCAAAACTTTGGATAGCAACCAGCTCTGTCTCACTTAACCACTGTGCTCTGCGGAGGTGTGTGAAAACCGAGCATTGATTCCACTGGTAAGCCCCCCAGCCCTTTGTCCTAGTGGTGGGCCTGGAAGTCTGCAACCATTGCATCCCGAAACTGGTGCCCGGTTGCATTCTGCCCATCGCGGGCACCAGTGGAGACTGGGAGACTGGAGGAGGGGGGGGCTTGCTCCTTCCTGGGTGTTTCCTGTTCCTGCCGTTACCCTGGCAGAGGTGGTCAGTTGCCGTGTAGGCCACCAGCACCGGCTGGACCCCTGGCCAATTTGCAGCCCACCTCTTCAGAGACCCTTCTCAAACTTCAAGTTACCAGTCACCCCATCCCGTCCCTTTATATGTCAGTAGCAGTAATTGCATGGATCCTTGGGATTTGTTAGTCATATTTTTTACGGACATCTCACACCTTCCAGCATACCCCTTCCCTTCGCTTCCCTTCCCATACAGTTCTGTTGTTCAAGCCCAGCGGGTGGGGTTATAAAATCGAGGGAGATTTTATAATGTGCATGGTTGCTGTCATTCCTGCATCACCTCAGTGCTGCTTATTCACATTGTTTTAAAGTTCTTCAACACCTATGGCACTGATGCCTTACATTAAACACTTTCAGGTGAGACGTAGTTGGTACGGATTCCATTTTCTTCCCCAGAGTCTGAAGGATTAAGAATGGGAGATTTAGTAATTGCAGAGGAACCAGGAGGAGGCAGACATGCACAAAGGGGAACCATGGCCCATCAGTGACTAGGATTTAATGGGCCTGCCTTGGAAGGGACCATCGTTCATAATCCTCTGGGATCCTGGAGGGGGACGTCTTGTGGTGGAGAACCGGGCCTGGAACCTCCACTTGGCCTTTACATAGCTGATTGCTTTTCCATTTTATCTGGTCCTTGACATTGGAATTTGAGCATAGAGATGTGGGATGTAGGCGTGGAAATGTGGTAAGGATGAAGGAGGTGAGAGCAATGGCTGGCACCTACATGGATTCCAAGGGTGCCCTGTTGCTCTCACCTGGGAGGTGCATCTGGTCATAGTTAATTGAAGTATTTTGTTTTGGATGGCATCAAAAGAGGCATGTTGTAGCCCACTTCAGCCCTGACACCTAAGTTCTAGTCTCCTACCAACAGTTAATGTGCTCACTATTTCATTTTAAGTGAAAAACAAACTGTCTTTGCCGCTTGAATTTAGAATGGGTCCTTGCTTTGCAGAGAGGTGGCAGCTGGAGACTGTGCTGGTGCTGTCACAGGGATGGGGAGTGGAAGGCTGAAGTCAACAATAGAGTCGTGATGAGACAGGGTGGAGAAGATGGGTTCTTCCACGCCCATATTTCATGTCTGGAGGATTTTGAGGAATTTCACCAGGACAACACAGATCACCTTACCACTCCCCACACCCAGTTGTCTTTGGGTTTTGTTAGATATCTCTCTCTCTCTCTCTCTCTCTCTCTCTCTCTCTCTCTCTCTCTCTCTCTCTCTCTCTCTCTCTCTCACACACACACACACACACACACACACACACACACACACACACACACACACACACACACACACACACACACACACACACACACACCCGCCACCACCACCACCCTCTCTCTCTCCCCCGGTCCTTGGCTTCAGAAGAGAAAGAATTCATGCTGAAGCCTGATTTGTGATCCAAGTGAGTTTTATGAAAGTTAGAAGCAGTTTCGGGTTGTACAGTAAATGGAAATGCAAACCAGAGACTGCAGCCCAGCCCTGCTACATTGTGTACCAGCCACTGGGAGGGAGTCCAGAGCCAAACCTCTGGCTTTTCAGGGCCTCCTTGGGAGGCGTGGTTGATGATACCGATCAACCCCATTGGCTGAATCAAATTCAACTGGCCTAGATGGGCCAATCCAGGTTATATGCCCACTTAGGTATACCACCCCTTCCTGGCTAGGAGCTGGAACCTAACAGTTTGTGGCATATCACCGACAGCCTCAGTGGGTTTCAGTTTCACCCCTGACACTTTTGAGAACACTGTGTTCTTCAGTTCCACCCTTTTGCTCTACAGATTTCCACACTCGGTCATTTCTGACTGAACACAGGTGCAGGAGAAAACCAGACACCTCAGACTTCGAGTTGGAGCCAAGAGCCCTGGCAGAGGCCTCAGGCCTGAGGAGTGGTCGCCCAGTGTGAGCCCACCGTCCCACGAGTGTTGATCCCCCATCCGGAAGCCTTGGCTGCAGACAAACGCCTGTAGCGTGTGCACCACATTACCGCAACCCCACCCATGTGGGCTGAATTCCCAGAATGCTTTCTAATAAACATAATTCTCTCTCTCTCTGCCCCTCGTTCAGCCAGCCATCGTCTGGGTTGTATTACACCCTTTCCTGTCTCTCCTTTTTTTCTTTTTAATCATTTTATTGGGGGCTCATACAACTCTTATCACAGTGCATACATACATCAATGGTGTAAAGCATATCTGTACATTCATTGTCCTCATTCTCAAAACATTTGCGCTCCACTTAAGCCCCTGGCATCAGGTCCTCATTTTTCCCCTCCCTCCCCGCTGCCCCTCCCTCATGAACCCTTGATAATTTATAAATTATTATTTTGTCATATCTTTCCCTGTCTGGCCTCTCCCTTCACCCACTTTTCTGCAGTCCGTCCCCCAGGGAGGAGGTTATATGTAGATCCTTGTAATTGGTTCCCCCTTTCCAACCCACTCACCCTCTGCTCTCCCAGTATCGCCCCTCACACCCCTGGTCCTGAAGGGATCATCTGCCCTGGATTCCCTGTGTTTCCAGTTCCTATCTGTACCAGTGTACAACCTCTGGTCTAGCCAGACTTGCAAAGAAGAATTGGGATCATGATAGTGGGGGGAGGGGTGGGGTGGGAGGAAACATTTAGAAACTACTCTATCCTGGCAAGATACTTGTCTGTCCAATCAGTCTTGCCCCTTTTTCTAGTAAATCTTTTTGCTTGTGTGATAAGCTTGGCTCCCTATTTTATTCTTACTGAGCAAGAAAAAAACCTTCCACTGAAAAGCTTGCTCTGGAAACAGAAACATCCCTCCAATCAAAGATGGTTGTACATTAGCTTAGGAAGACCTTCCGTAGCGATGGTGGTGGCTACTCTTGCGAATAATGAACATGAATTTGTTTTACAAGAGAGAGATTTGTTGTGAACATTACATTTATAACCATGTGGTAGGTGGATGCTAACGCTTTTTCATGACTCAAAAGTCCTAATTATATCACGCGCTAAGCTTCTACTTAACAAACTGGATAGCCATTTGTTCAGGGTTGAGGGTGGGGTCACCCTAGGCCTAGGGTTATCCGAAACCTTACACAGCCCCAGCATTCTGCGAAGCGGCCTTCGTTCTCGGTATTGATTGCCAGTGAGATACACAATATTGAAGCTAGCACGGTCCATTTGAAAGTCACAGTCCTGCCAAAGATCATTCTTTGAGGTTCTGAGCTGCTGGATTTGGTTCTCCCTTCGCAGGCACACTCTTTGGGAAATGGGGAGGGTCCATTTGTTTTTCCAACCCAGTTCTAGATGGGCGTTACAGGGACCAGCACCACCATTTTCTGTGCTGATGGTGCCCCTGTCAACTGCCAAGCCCAGACCTCCGCTCGCGAAAGCCTGGCCAGAGGCTTGTGCTTCAGCAGTGGTTCTCAACCTTCCTCATGCCTCGGCCCTTTCCTACAGTTCCTCATGCTGTGGTGACCCCCCCAACCATAAAATTGTTTTCATTGCTACTTCATAAGTAATTTTGCTACTGTTATGAATCGGGGTGACACCTGTGAAAGGGCTGTTTGACCCTCAAAGGGGTTGTGACCCACGGGTTTAGAACCGCTACTCTATTGTGAATTCTTTCAGAGTGGTCAGCAAAGGTATGTGGCATCAGCTAGTTCTGAACTCGGGGCTGTGGAAATGGCGGTTTAGAGGGTTTAAAATTTTTTTTGAATAAATAATTTTATTGGGTGCTCTTACAGCTCTTAAGACATCAATTGTATCAAGCACATTTGACATGTTGCCATCATCATTTTCAAAATATTTTTTTTCTGTTTGAGCCCTTAATATGAGATTTTCATACATACGTTCAATAGCAAAACAAAAATATATAATTTAATGATAATTGACTCGACATGAAAAAGGGGCTAGCCATTTGAAAAAAACATGATACCTTTGAAGCATATGTACACTGGAGTATAGTTAAGTGGCTCCCCCCACCCCTATTTTGTGTTGATGGTAAAGTGAGCATGAATCTAGATGTCGTTCCGATTGCAGCTGAATGACTCCTGTCCAGAGTGGCCTCCTGCAGGCAGCCTGCTGTTTTCATTAATGTCTCCATGGCAGGCTCCGGGGTTCTGGGCAGGCTGTGTGTGCTCCTGCATGCGTTGCCATGCTGCATTGTTGGCCCAGACACTGTGATGCTTTACACAGCCCCCCTCCCTGCAGTCCACATGGTGATTAAATGAGCTTTTCTTTTTTCCTCTCGACAAATTGCAGTTGGGCTTTGCTTTGAGAACAAAGCAAAAGCCCCCCCCCCCCCATAACACTTTAGGAAATTATATATGGAAGAACTAATTCACCTTAGCAAAATCCCACCATTGTGTTGCTTTACAATGAATTGTGAAGTTCAATTCATTCAGAAGATACCTGTCTATTGAGAACTTAGATTAGAGCTTACTGTCGGTGGGAAGAGAAAGATTCTTACCTTCACGGGTCCTACAGCCTCCTGAGGAGGGAGAAGCAGCACAAGATACACACACGCAGACAAATAGAAGTAAGAAGGGTGCTGTGGATAAAAGGCATGAAGTAAGGGGCATCAGAGTCGGGGAAAGAGTGTTGAACCGTTAAATACAGTGGTCACAAGGATTGCATGTTAGATGAGATTGTATTGGGGGTTGATTTCTGACCAATGCACCTGACGTGCATCTACCACCTGCCAGGGAGGCCTGTGAGTTGCTCTGCTGCTGTGATAAGTTACGGTTTTGTGTCAAGTTGGCTGGGCCAAGATTCTCAGCGGTTTGCCAGTTAACACCCAGTCATACTCTATGTCCTGATTTAACACCATGTAATCACAGCCAATCCGTGGTAAGCCTCCATAATGTGAAAAGATGAGGGTGAAATGCAACACGCACACTTGGGTCATGTTCCTGATGGAATTAACTGCCTCAGAGGTGTGGTCTGCTTTCAGAATAAATGGACTCTGGGAGAAGGCTTGCTTACTGTTCCCCCACTGTGTTGTACAAGGGTCGCTATGAGCCAGGGACCAAGGCCATTGCAGCTAACAACAGCAACATATTGGATATTGATAAAAGTTTGCATAAAACTCAACGAGTGTTTCCAAAATGAATTTAAGTCCAGATCTAGTCATTTGGAGGCAAATATAATCATGATTTCTGTATGGACGAGTAAAAGTGACATGGCTATGCAGTTTCTTTGTTTCAACTCAAAGATCTGCCAATCTTGTTTTCCTCCTGTTTGTGAAATTGCATGGAAATTAACTGGCATGGTTTCCTCACTGTTATGGTAAGTCTAGAAAGAAACATTACTTTTGGCAATGTTTTGTGATTTTTGCAGTTTCTGATTTAGTGTTTAATTAATTTGAAAGTATTAGAATAAATTTAGTAATATGCTGGCTATGTGCTATACATATGCTATATAGCACATCCACAAATTAATAGTTCTACATAAATTAATGGTTGCTTATTTGTATTATTTCACAAATAGATTTCCTAGGGTAGTTTTTCAAGGCTTGGCAGTGTCACTAACCATTGACACTCCTCTTAATGATGAGGAATGAGTTCATATTTGGTCAAATTTAAGTAAGAGACTCTGGGAGTAAGTTTGAAGATGTGATTGGAAATCCATTTCTCTACTTGTCCCTCACCTACATTGTTAAAGGGGGCCCACTTTCAACAACCTTGGAGAACCTTGTCAATCATTCTTCGCAGCCTGTTTGAAGGTATTCATCAGATGTATGTTTGAACAGTTTATTCATTTTATGAAAGCGATTATTTTTTGCATTGAAAAATTTGGTCATTATACTTTCTGGCAACCATCAATCCAGATAAATCAAAGTCTGTTCCAAGCAAGCCCATTTCAAAGAGATCCTATTTAGCACGATTGTTCATATTTTCTTACAATTTCCCCCTCCTTTTTATATGGAAACAGGAAGCTTTGGATTTGACCAACGAAAATTCTGTGCAAGAAACTAATGTAATAAAAAATGCATTATCTAATTCTTCCTGACTGTATAAATTACACTGGTATGGGTGGAAAAGATAGAAGAGCTATTTCAGAATTCAGCGCCGCCTTTGGCTCACAAAGCAGTCTTCAGCCCTTTCCTCCAGCCTTTTCCCTGTGTACCCCTGTGTACCCCTGTGTACGCGCTCCTACAGACAAACTGCTGCTTTGAATGCCCCTGCGCTGGCCCACGCCCACTCTGTAACATCACTCAAAGGGGGATAAAAAAGGAGAAGGAACTAATTTCACCTGAGTAACTGCTAGGAGGAGGCGGCGGACATTGTTCCAGGCACCAACAACAAAGATCCCAGTTGACACGAGTGTTGACTCTGTGTTGGGTTCTCTGAAAAGTACATTGCATACATTGTCACATTCACACACGTGTCTGACTTAAAGGTGGATAGCGAATGCAAGAGGCCTTCAGAAATGCTGTCGGTAAAGGTAAGGCATATATGCAAACATAGCAACTTTATCTAGAAATGTTTTCTCTCATAAGCTCCATCAAGTTTAAGGCATTTTTATGAAGGCTGGTATCATCCATTTGGTCCATCCTTTCAGGAGCCCTGGTGAGGTTGTGGTTACCCGTTGGGCTACAATCTGCATGATACGCAGTTCGAAACCACCGGCAACTCCCGGGAAAGTAAATAGTTACAGTAATAGTCTTGGAAACTCACAGGGGTTTGCTATGAGTCAGCTTTGATTCCAAGGCAGCAAGCTTGGTTTTGGTTTAAGAACTGAGGGTCCTGGGAATTTAGCCATGATTATGCAGTCTTTTAAAAAAAAAAAACCAACTATAGTAACTGAAGAAAAATGCGTGCCTGTTAAAGAAAGACATTTATGATTAGAAGGAAAAAAAAGAAATCAGAAGAAGCCAAAGCAGGTGTTGTAGTTTCTTAATCTGTTGTCAGTTTGAGAGTTACGAGTGAAGGGGTGGAGTTTAGCTTTTCAATCAGGTCACAGCCTGACCTCCTTTGGAGGCGCTAAGGAGATATATAGCTTGCTTGGAGGCAGGACACAAGCTCACTCCCTGTGAGACATCTCCCTTCTTTGACAAGACACATGGAGCTATGTTAGAGCCCTGGAGCCATGTGGAGACCCCTGCCAGTGCCGAGATGCTCACGCTGCCACTGGATCCACAAGACCTTCCACTCACTGGCCTGTGATCTCCCTGCATTCGGGGTCACTGCATGTGTTTCGTGAGTTTGAGGAGGACTTTTTATATTGGTATCAGACATATGGGCTAATATTTGGATTTGTGGACTTGCTCTGGACTGGGCTGGGATGTTTTCTCAATATCCAACTGCTCTTGTATATAAAGCACATGACTGTCTATGAATTGTTTCTAGTCTACCCGGACTAACACAGCAGCACCATAAGGTGCAGCTTCCCATTGAAGTGCTCACAGTGTATTTGTTTGGGGAAGAAGGACAGAAGCATTGTTGTGGAGGACTCCGCTGTTTGCTAAACCCATGGCTAACGTTCTCAAAACACATCTAAGCAGACAAGCAAAATGCCTTGAGCTTCCCAAGCACTGTTGCCATGGCCTTTGTTCCTGACTGACTGGCTTTTGCTTGGACTCCCCTGCCCCTTCATGGAGGTTAGCTATTGCTTTGTCTTCAGGATCATACTGGTAAAGCCATCGTTCCTCTCCTGTTAACCATTCTTCGACGAAATGGTGCTGGATCTCTACCCCACATGTTTTGAACTTTCATGGAAACTCTGCTCTTGCCTGCAGCTGACCTCAGCATAAGAATTTGGGGTACTCAACAAGCAGAAAGTTGGATCAACATTAATTATTTGGTCAGAATGATGTACCCCTGAGCCACTTGAGGTATCTAGAGAACAGTCCTGATTGTCTCCCTGCAAAGTGATGTGGATGGTCTGTCACTGCGGGCTTCATCTTCAACGTTGTCTTGTCCCTTTGAACAAGGAGTTTGCCATTTGTACACTGCTGGTTTTCGTTGAAGCGTTGTCCCTCCAAACACTTGGCCGACTACCAGTGACTTCCCCTTCTCCTGCGCAACCTTCCCCATCAGTCAGCTGTTTGTTTCTGCTTCCATCTTAGCAGAATTCATGTTGCTCTTTTCAAATGGTCTTATCTTCCTCAACGCCTCAAACTAGATCCTGTTCAGACATAACAAGTTAGTACAACCGTATTTTGGTGTAAAAATTGTTGAAATCCACGCATCATTGTTGTTTTGTTGTTGTTTTTACAAATTGTGCATTTTCCAAGAACTATTTTGAAGACTCTTTGTCTATACCCATCTTTTTTTTAAACATTTTATTAGGGACTCATACAACTCTTATCACAATCCATACATACACATACATCAATTGTATAAAGCACATCTGCACATTCTTTGCCCTAATCATTTTCAAAGCATTTGCTCTCCACTTAAGCCCTTTGCATCAAGTCCTCTTTTTTCCCCTCCCTCCCCGCTTCCCCTTCCCTCATGAGCCCTTGATAATTTATAATTTTGTCATATCTTGCCCTATCCAGCGTCTCCCTTCACCCACTTTTCTGCTGTCCGTCCCCCAGGGAGGAGGTCACATGTAGATCCTTCAAATCGGTTCCCCCTTTCCAACCCACCCACCCTCTACCCTCCCAGTACCACCCCTCACACCACTGGTCCTGAAGGTATCGTCCACCCTGGATTCCCTGTGCCTCCAGCTCCTATCTGCACCAGTGTACAACCTCTGCTCTATCCATACTTGCAAGGTAGAATTAGGATCATGGTAGTGGGCGGGGGGGGGGGGCAGGAAGCATTTAGGAACTGGGGGAATGCTGTATTCTTCATCGGTGCTACATCGCACCCTGACTGACTCATCTCCTCCTCTAGACCCCTCTGTGAGGGGATCTCCAGTGGCCGACAAATGGGCTTTGGGACCCCACTCTGCACTTCCCCCTTCATTCACTAGTCTATACCCATCTTACAGGTGAACAAACAAAGCAAGGAACCTATGTCTATCTAAGAATATAAGTTTCTAGTAAGTTGCATGAGATTCAGAAGAGCACTCTCCCCTACAGCTTAAAGGATAAGAACACAGACGTGTGTGAGTGATTTCGTTTCCCTAGACCTTCCTGATCCAGGAAATGTCCTTTGTGACCTAGGTGGGGGAGGGGGGAAATTGCAAAAGCAAACGTATTAGTCTATTACACAGATCCATGTTTTCAGCCTTCCTTACATGCACATGGATCTTGGCACTGTCTGATGCTATGAGTTAATGCATTCGTTTATAATGGACTTTAAAAAAATCATTTTATTGGGGGCTTATACAACTCTTATCACAATTCATCCATCCATGCATTGTGTCAAGCACATTTGTACATTTGTTGCCATCATCATTCTCAAAATATTTGCTTTCTACTTGAGCCCTTGGTATCAGCTCCTTATTTTCCCCTCCCTTCCTGCCCCCCCCATGAACCCTTGATAATTGATAAATTAATATTATTTTGTCATGGCTTACACTGTCCGACATCTCCCTTCATCCACTTTTCTGTTGTCTGTATCCCAGGGAGGGAGTTATATGTAGATCCTTATAATCAGTTCCCCCTTTCTACTCTACCCTCCCAGTATCGCCACTCTTGCCACTGGTCCTGAAGGGATCATCTGTCCTGGATTCCCTGTTTCCAGTTCCTATCTGTACCAGTGTACAGCCTCTGGTCAGCCAAATTTGTAAGGTAGAATCGGGATCATGATAGTGGGGGGTGGGGGGTGGTAAGCATTATAGAGCTAGAGGAAAGTTGTATGTTTCATCGTTGCTACGCTGCACCCTGACTGGCCCATCTCCTCCCCACGACCCTTCTGTAAGGTGATGTCCAGTTGCCTACAGATGGGTCTTGGGTCCCCACTCCGTACTCCAACCTCATTCGTAATGATATGATTTTTTGTTCTTTGATATCTGATAGCTGATCTATTCAGCACCTCATGATCACACAGGCTGGTGTGCTTCTTCCATGTGGGCTTTGTTGTTTCTGAGTTAGACGGCCACTTGTTTATCTTCAAGCCTTTAAGACCCCAGATGCTATATCTTTTGATAGCCAGGCACCATCAGCTTTCTTCGCCACATTTGCTTATGCACCCATTTGTCTTCGTGTCGGGAAGGTGAGCACCATGGAATGCCAGCTTAATAGAACAAAGTGTTCTTGCATTGAGGGAGGACTTGAGTGGAGGCCAATGGCGCCGAGCTGATGTGTCATTTGCAGCTGAGCTCCTGCGTCAAGAGCAATGCCTGGCTTGAAAGAGGCACTGAGTAAATACTTACTGGATGATCATCTGAATCCACCCTCCTCTGTTGTTTGAGTCAGCTCAAACTTGCCCTGTGCATGGCTGGAGGGTTCTAGAATGCAAGGCGGCTGCCTCTACCTGCTTACAATAGAACAAACACATCCTGCCCTGCACGTGGACTGCCAGTGTCTGCCCAGTGGGTCCAGTGACCGTGAACCCTCTGCGATGCTCATGAGAGGATCCCCAACCCTGAACTCCTTTTTCCCAACAGAACATTCTGCAGGGCTGGTGTGGTGTCGTGAGATTGTTCTTACAACTTCTTAGATACTGAGGGATGCCAGGTCAAAAGAGCCTGTATTTTGACTGTGAAATAAATTCAGACTCAGACTATTCAGCCCCAATAGCAGCCAAAGCAAGTCCTAGAAGCAGAAGCAGTTCATTTGGCCCTAAGAGTCCCAGTCGACTGCAGGCACCCAGTTGAACTCTTGGGTAGTTCCACTGTTCCTAAAGAATCACCAGATTGCCTCACCCTGCGTGTGAGAGCTCTTCTGGCAAAACACTGGACTAGAGGATGCTGCCTTTGTCACAATCCTCCCTGTTCTCTAGCAGCGCCCGAGGCGTGCTTCCCACAAATCCCCTGGCTGCCTCCTGCGGGATTCCGCGGGGGCTGTGTCAAGGTAGGCTCCAAACCCCACTAAACTCTTGGCCATCTCCTGTGGTCTGTGTTCCCCTCCCTGGAGAGATCTGTCTTTTTTTTTGGTGGGGAGAGGGGCCTTCTATATATAGAAACACCCATGCTTCACCAGGGCCTCAAAAGCCTGGAAACCCTTGCAAAAGGGCTGAACGAGCTGTTCTGGAAACTGGGTTCATGTCTCCGCGGTTTCCATTGAGATGAGAAGCGCCCTTTCAGTGGCTGGGAGATTAAAGGCTCCAGACTGAGCCCTCTCCTCCTGGCTGAGCCTTTCGCATCAGGAGGAGGCTCCCCGGAGACTGTCGCCCCGCTGTGCTCATCACCAGCGCAGGCTGAGCAGGGACCACGGGAGCGCACAGACAGCCCGAGGGCTGCCCTCCCACGCAACATCTCTTCCTCGGTTGCAGCGCGCACCACGTCGCTTTTTATGTGGCCCGGTGGACAGAAACCTAAATGTCAGCGCCATTCAATCAGTGCCTGCCCCTAAACCTGGCAATGCTCACCTCTGGCCCGGAAGGATGGTTCCGTTAGTACCGAGAACAGTGCACAGCGTAAGGCAGGGGACTTGAGCAAGGGGGCAGGGAGGCAGGACAGCTCCTCCGACTCACGGGACAGTGGCAGCCTGGGGCGCCTTTCAGAGACAAAGGAGCCCAGCTAGAAGGCTGTGATCTTCTTGGCTAGGTGCGTTTGTGACTCTTCAGGAAACTGTTTGCCTTGTTTTTTAACTTAGTTCCCTGGAAGAAAGGAACCCAAAGTTCCTTCACAAGGATGCAGGAATACCCTTCACAGGGATCATGGCGAATCTATTCTCACCGAGGCGACTGTCCGTGTGCGGAGCCGCCAGGTCTCTCGAGTTTTCAGAGCGGTGACTTTGGGAAGCTGCGGCCAGGCCTTTCCCCAAAGAAGCCTCAGGGTGAACTGGAACCCCCCACCTCTGGTTGCACCACCCCAAGACTGGGTATTCTGGCATTCATGTGCATTACGTGTGTGTGTATGTGTGTGTGTGTGTGTGTGTGTGTGTGTGTACTTGAAAGTGTTAAGTGAGTTACACATTCAGTTGCTAACCACAAGGTCAGCAGTTCAAAACCACCAGCCGCTCTTCAGGAGAAAGAGGAGGCTGCCAGCTTCCATTAAAAGTTATAGTCTCAGGCCCCCACAGTGGCAGTTTTACCTGTCTTTTAGAGTGCCTACAGGTTGAAATTAACTCGGTGGCAGTGAGGTTTGTTTGTTTTGGGGGGTATACATTTGTGTGCATATATGTAATGGAGAAAAGATTTAAATGAATGTCTTTTTCTAACTGCATAGAGATCCCTGGACAGCACAAATGGTTAGGCGCTTGACCACTGAGCTGAGCCCACTCAGAACAAGAAAACGACAACCAAACCGCACTGCCACCAACTTGTTCCTGACCGGAGTCAAGCTGCCCCTTTGGGTCCCCAGGCTGTCGGTCCTCACAGAAGTCGGGCGCCATCTTTCTCCGTGAGTAGCTGGTGACCTCGAAGTGCACCCTGCGCGCCACCACTCGGCCTTGTTGAGCCCGCTCACTGTTGTCTTAGAAACCAGAGCTGGTGGAAGGGCACAGCCGTACCGAGAAGTTCTCTTCACCGCGGGCCACAGAGCAGTCGACTCCACAGCAAGCATGGCCAGCAGCACGGAGCTGCCCTCCCGCGAGCCACCGTGGCGTTTGCAGTGCATGTTCTGAGGGCTCCGCCTGTCACAGACGGAGGGAAAGTCACCCCGATGCCCATGGAGACAGGGACTTTGGTTGGCTGAGCTCCCAGCGGATCTGAATTGTACATAGATTTAATTGACGCAGGAAACTTTTACTAACTTGAAACGTGTTTTGCTGTTAAGGATGAAAAGAAATGCTGAATGGAAAGTTAATATACAGTTTAATTCACCTTTTTTTATCAAACTACTTGGTGCTTTACTTTTTAAAACTCATTACTCCAGAAATGATTAGAGTTCTGCTTCCTAGCCTGTCTGGTAGAGGAATTCTCTCTTCTCTCTCTCTCTCTCTCTCTCTCTCTCTCTCTCTCTCTCTCTCTCTCTCTCTCTCTCTCTCTCTCTCTCTCTCTTAAATAAATCATTTCATTGGAGGCTCTTACAGCTCTTATAACAATCCACACACACATCAGTTGCACCAAGCACAGTTGTACATATGTTGCCATCATCGCCTTCAAAACATTTCTTTCTACT
The DNA here is from genome assembly GCF_050624435.1 of Tenrec ecaudatus. Lineage (NCBI taxonomy): Eukaryota > Metazoa > Chordata > Mammalia > Afrosoricida > Tenrecidae > Tenrec > Tenrec ecaudatus. The sequence continues at coordinate 22,926,801 of NC_134539.1, read as the reverse complement.
TGAACCCTTGGTATCAGCTCCTCATTTTTTCCCACCCTCCCACCCTCATGAACCCTTAATGTATTATAAATTAGTATTTACATCTCGTACACCCTCCACGGCCTCCATTCACCCACATCTCTGATGTTCATTGCCCTGATGGTGGGCTAGGGCGGTTATATGTCAGTCACTGTGATCTGTATCTCTTTCTCTCCCTTTCCCCCCACCTTCCCCCTACCCTCATGGTATTGCTACTCCCACTACTGTTCCTGAGGGGTGATCTGTCCTGGATTCCACATGTCGAGAGCTCTTCTCTGTATAGTGTACATGCTCCGGTCTAGCGGGATTTGTAAGGTAGAACTACTGGGGTCATGATAGTTGGGGGGGAGGGATTAAAGAACTATAGGACTGTGTGCTCTGTCGGTGCTATGCTGCGCCCTGGCTGACTCGTTCCTTCCTTGTGACCTTTCTGTGAGGGGGTAGCCAATTATCTACAGATGGGTTTGGGGGCCCACTCCAACCCTGCTTGTTCACATCAGTATGGTTGTTTGGATCTTCTGATGCCTGGTGAGGTAGACCCTCTTTTTGCTGCAATCCTCGAATTCACTGTCTTATCAGCCACGTATTTGCCTGTTTCTGTCAGGTGGTGTCTCCTAGGGAGAAAGGCCTGTCTCTTCCACATTTTATCCTCAGAGCCTAGCGCAGGACAGGAGTTCAGCATATGGGGGCTAGACAAATGAAAGGACCATTGGGTTACTCAAAAGAGTTTTCAGTGGTTGATGGATTGGTCAGATCTCTGGGTTATCCGTATGATTGGTCCAATATCGATTCCCATAGCCGCTCGTCATGAGTTTGTTCTGTGGGTTTGCACATCCTGGCGTTGTTCTTGTTGCCGTGTGCCACTGTGTCGATCTTCACTCATGGTGACCTTGGGAGAGGACATCTGCTCCGTGGGGATTTGCTGGGCTCTGGTTTTTATTACAGTTGCAGATTGGCAGTTTTCTTTCTCCCTGGAGCCACTGGCTGGGTTTGAACCACCGAACTTTCCATTCCACTAGCAGTGTTCTTTAGGTTCCATTGTTTTAGTTCAGCAGAAGCATGAAGCTCTTTCTTTTTTAACCTCAAATTGCTAACGTGAGCCTTCTGGGAAAAATACCTAGTGTTAGAAGGAGAAGGGACTTGCTTCTAAAGTAAGTGATGGTGAAGAGAGCCCACTCCTGGTTCCTGTGGAGAGCCATCTAACTGCTGGGACCCCAAAATGTCAAGAGGAAGCAGAGCTCCATGGAGTTTTCCATGCTGATGTTTTTGGATGTCGATTCCCAGGTTTTTCTGCCGAAGTACCTCTGGCTAGACTTGTACCTCCAACCTTTCAGTTAGAGGCCAGGTTAATCATTGGAAACACGCAGGGCCACTGACTGAACTATTGACACCATCATTGGCTACCACACCGAAGAACCCAACTGAAATTCCTCGTACTCCTAGGCCATCCTTTTCCTGCAAGAAGTTACATGGGATTCTCAAGCTGCTCCACAGATCTGGAATGTGTCTGTTGTGGTGGTCACTTGCCTTGGGACCCCATGTGTGACAGAACTAAACACTGTCCAGTCCTGCGCTATTCTCACAGTGGTTGCGATGCTTGAGAACATTGGTCCAGCCATTGTGTCGAGCCATGTCATTGAAGGTCTTCTCCGTTTTTGCTGACCCTCTGCTTTACCGAGCATGCTGTCCTCCAAGGACTAGCCCCTCCTGCTAGCATGTCCATAGTACATGAGATGAAATCTTGCTATCCTTCCTTCTCAGGAGGGAACACAGCATGTTGGATTGAAGCCCACCTCACAGACATCTTTTGTTCTGAATTAAAAAGAAAAATTCAGACTAAGGTTCCATAATCTTCCAGTTGCCCACCTCTCTGAGAGCTATCCAGCTCCTGAAGACATTTGGCCCTCACTCTCACTGCCAATCCACTTTACATTTTCCTTTCATGGCCTCTGCTTAAGGACTTGCCCACTACTCTAGAATTCTAACCTCTGCCTTTCAGTTCCCGGCAACAAGATCATTTCCATAGGCACCCTGGCGATTCCCACCTCTAGCAACTATAGTAAGCTATTTAAAACACAATTTACAGTGGGAGATTTGGAGTGACAATATCTCAAATAGCAGAGCCCTTTTCTGTAAGGCCAACACTCATGGAACGGAATCTTTAAAGAAAGCCTACTGCTTTTGTGCATGGCCTGAAGTGTCAGGACTTTATTTATCTGTTACTCGAGCCAGGCAGCTCCCCGCCACCTCAAGCCTTAAATGTGCTCTGTGACGGAGCCCTGGCACTGGGGGCTCCCCAGATGAAATAGTCTCAAACTCCACCCCACTTCCAGCAATCCTTTAGAAGGGAAAAACCACGTTAGAAGTGACTGCTATGCAAAATGTAGCCTCTAGAAGACACTAATAAGAAGTAGACTGGTTTCCATGCAGTTCATCGTGTGGCGCAGGGGAATGAGGACTCCAAGTGCTGCATCCCTTTGTGGAAACATCTCAATTGGTGGGCAGTCAATTCCTGGAGTCTCATTTCCCACCATTGCCTTCATTCCAGCTTCTACTTCTTTCAGTACCTTCAGCTTCTGGCCTTCTCTGCCTCCTGAAATGATTGATAGAATGACTCCATATTCCTTCTATCTTCTCCCCCCCCCCTATGTTTCATTGTTTTTGCATTCAACTTAAAACAACTTATTAAACCTCCTAATAGCTTTCTCCATCCTTCCCTTTTCCCGCCAACTCTCTCTTGTGGTCTCTTACCTTTCCCTTACCCAAGCGAACACCCACCCACCCTCGAGCCCATTGCTTCCCCTTCCCAGCCCGCCCCCCCAACCCCTGGCCCTTCCAGCTTCTTCTGATACTCCCTGCACCCTTCAACACTTTGACCAAAGAATCCTTTAACATGCTTGAGCTGTTCCTGCAGTTCTTCCAGCCGAGAAATGTCCAGTGTTCAGTCTCTTCTGACATCATTTTGCCTTTTTATGAATTTCCTGTCTTTGAATGACCTTTTGGTTCCTTTGTGTATAATCCCCTTGATGTCATCCCACATCTCACCTGGTCTTTGGTTATGAGTATTCCATATTCCCAATCTATTCTTGAGATGGTCTCTTAACTTCAAGTGGGATGTACTCAAGGTTGTCCTTTGGCTCTAATACACTTGTTTTTATTTTCTTCAGCTTCAGTGGGAACTTTCCTTTAAGTGGTTGATGGTTTGTTCCACAATTGGCCCCGGCCTTATTAAGATCAATAATATTGAGCTTCTCCTTCATCTCTCTCTATAGGTGAACATAATTTTATTCATATGTATTCCATCTGCAGGTTCTAAATGCATAGTCACTGTTTACCTTATTGAAACAATAGTATTTCCAGTGAAACACTCCAGGTTTCTGGAGCCATTCAGTTGTCTGTGCCAAGAAACTTAGAAGATAGCTGCCTGGCCAACCAACTGAAACTGAGCCAGATTTGTGCCAATTCCAAAGAAAGGTGATCCGTCAAGATGTGAAAATTATCCAATAACATTAGTGATATCACATGCAAGTGAAATTTTTTGATGACAGTATTTCAGAAATGGTTGCAGCAGTACATTTGATAGAGAATTTCCAGAAAATTCAGATTGGATTAAGAAGAGAACATGGAACTAGGGATCATATTGCTGATGTTACATTAATCTTGATTGAAAGGATGTTAAGTGAATCTTAACTGAAAGCAGAGAATACCAGAAAACTGCTTTGACTGTGTTTTATTCACTAGGCAGAAGCACTAGACTGTATGTATCATAACAGATTATGGATAACATTGCAAAGAACGAGAATTCCAGAACTAAGAGGCAGTCATTCAAACAGAACAAAAGGATGTGATGTGTTTTACAATCAGGAAAGAAGTGTATCAGGGTTATATCCTTTTACCATATTTATTCAGTCTGGATAGCTGCACTGTATGAAGAAGAATGACCCAACAGGATTGAAGGAAAACTCATTAACAACCTACAGAATTAAGATAACACAACCTTGCATGCCCAATGCAGACAGCTTGAAACCCTAACTGGTGAACACTGAAGACAACTTCCTTCCGTATGTTTGTGTGTTTTGCACCTCAAGATGGAATTGAAAAGTCTCACAATTGGATAAATAGGGAATATCATGATAAATGGAGACCAGATTGAAGCTGCCAAGGGTTTCATTTTACTTGGATCCACAATCTCTCCCCAAGGAAGCAGAGTCAGGGACTCAATCAATCGAATGCAACTGTCAGATTTGCTGTAAAAGGCATATTTAAAATATCAGAAGCAAAGATGTCACTTTGAGGACCAAGGTACGCGTGACCCAAGCCTTGTATTTTCAGGTGCCGCTTATGCACGTGAAAGGAGGGCAAGGATGAGGACGCCCAGGGAGGAAGCGGTGCATTTGGATTGTGGTGTTGGTGAGGAGCGCAGATATAGGCTGCCAGAAGACCACACCTGTCTCGAAAACAGTACAGTCAAAAGCTTCCTTAGAATTGAGGTTGGTAAGACTTCGCTTCCTGGACTCCGGATGCGTCATCAGGAAAAGGGGAGCATCTTTAATTAAAGCAGAGGGTCAGCCAACAGGAGGAAGCCCCTTACTGATGTGGACTGACCCAGGGACTGCACACATGGGCTCACACATGACAAGTGTGAGGCTGGTGCTCTGCGGTATTAGGGACGGTCTCCATCACACAAAGAATAACACCAGCAGCATGTCCGATGACATAGAAACTGGTTGAAACAATAGCTGAAAGTAATGGAAAACTGTGATCTTCTATGAAATGCCTTGGATTATGAATTTAGCAGGAATAATAAGAAGGCATTCTTCACAAAGTATGCGGATCTTCAGCTCGCTGCCCAGCAGTCCTCGGTGCTCTCTGATAGACGTAGAGCAGCAGAAGCCTGGTCGCCACAGGAGGTGTCTTCTGCAACTCACCCCAAAGTGAAAAATAAGCAAAGACTTAGCCAAACAACAACGTCCCATGATCTTCGGTGAAGATGGCGAACACGTTTATTCCCTTCTACTGCATAAAAGCCTTTTACGCGTACATGGACACCCATCATGAAATTTGTCCTCACTGCTGGCTCTCATAGCTGAATAAAATAATCTTTCGAACCTTATAGGCTAATTTTTCCTTTATACCCTGCCTCTGTCGTACATGTTTAATACAAATTAGAACCGATTCTGAAAAATATTTTCAAGGAAAGAAAATGACTATCAAATCTATACTGAACGTCATTCTACTCTATTTGGACAATTCTAGGTAAGAGTAATTCTGAAAAACAATCCTCCAAACCAAGTTTCTGATGGCGCTTCCGATCAATGTTGCATTGATAGACTATATTTGAGAGACTGTATTTGGAAGGCCGTTTGGGGAAAGGATCTGAAGTTCCGTCTAGTCTAGACTAACTTGGTGAACATTGGCAATGTCAGGGGAAACGTGAACCCTCTGAACTTATACAAAAAAGAGTGGGCTTTCTTTCTGTCTGTACAGCGCATCCATGACTTTCAACAGATTCTTTAGAAGGCTAGTGATCTCTACAAAATTGAGCACAATTAATTGCAGTTGAGTCCATTCCAACTCATACAACTTCACGTTTGTCCAAGTAGAACCGTACTCTGCTGAGTTTGCAGTGACTGGGGTTTTGGAAATAGACCTGTAGACCTTATTTCAAGGTGCCTCTAGGTAGATTTGAACTTCCAATATTTTAGTTAGCAGCCAAGAATTTACACATCTTTACTAATTTGCCCACTACCACTGAGTTGATTCCTACTCATTGTTGTTAAGTGCCGCCCAGGCAGCCGGTTCTGACTCATAGGGACCTTACGTACAACAGACTGAAACACTGCCTGGCCCCGTGCCATTGTCACAATTATACTTCTATTGAATCCACTGTTGCAGCCACTGTGCCAATCTGCCTTGTTAAAGGTCTTCCTCTTTGTCCCCCCACCCCGCCCCACTGCTTCACCAACATGACGTCTTTTCCAGGGACTGGTCTCTCCTGTCAACATGTCCAAAGTGCATGAGATGAAGTCTCACCATCTTGCCTCTAAGGAGAATTCTCGCTTTACTGCTTGCAAGATATTTTTATTTGTTCTTTTGGCAGTTTGTATTACTTCCAATATTCTTCACCAGAACCATAATTCAAATGCATCAAATCTTCTGTCTTTCTTGTTGAATGTCTAACTTTCACATACATATGAGGAAATGGAGAACACCATGGCTTTGGTCAGGCTCACCTTGGTCTTCAAAGTAAGACTGTGAAGGGTACTTCAAAAGTGCCCTTGCTTTTCAACACGTGCAATAGGTCTCATGCAGCAGATGGACCGTTTCAGTGCGTTGTTGGGTCTCTTGACTAGTGCTTCCAGGTGCATTGATTTTGGATCTAAGCAAGATGACATCCTTGACAGCTTCCATTTTTTCCTCTATTATGATTTTACCTACTGATCCAGTTGCAAGGATTTTGGTTTTCTCTACACTGAGTTATACTCTGTACTGAAGGCTGCGATCCTTGATCTTGCATCAGCAAGTGCTTCAAGTCCTCACTTTCTGCAAGTAAGGATGTGTCATCTGCATATTTGCAGATTGCTCATATGTTCCTCTAAACTGAATATCACCCTCTCTTTCATGTGACCCTGCGTCTCTGGTTTTTTGCTCAGCATACAGATTGAATAAGCATTGTGAGAGGATATAACCTGACACACACCTTCTTGATTTTAAACCATGTAGTATTCCCAAGGTATCCATTGCCATTGAGTTGATTCCGACCCCTAGAGAACCTACATAAGGTTTCTGAGGCTGTAGATGTTTTCAGGACCTGATAGCTTCAACGTTCTCCTGCACAACGGCTGGTGAGTTTGAACCACTGACCTTTCTGAATTCCAGTGCTTACAGAAATCAAGAACCGTTCAATGGTACATCTTTTTTCCTGTCAATCAGTTTAACTTGAGTGCTTATCCAGCATACCTGAGACCCATAGATTAAGAACCTTTGATATGCCATTCTTGTGGCATAGTGTACCTCCCGGGTGGCCAGAGCATAACCCTACAGGTCTGAGTTGAATAGAGTGTATAGACTGGGATGGTCATTTCACATTGCCGTTGTCAGTAGAACTATCTGGGACATGTTGACTCAAAAAGACAAACCCTTCACAAATGTTCAAAATCCACTTGGATATCATTTTAATATTTGTAAGAGTAGCATACGAAGTGCTAGTGGTGCAGTGGCTAAAGCACTCAGTGGGTAACTGAAAGGTCAGCAGCCACTCCACAGGAAAATGGTGTAGGGCAGACTTTGGGAAAGATCACAGCTTTCGCAAAGCACCCGGGACAGTGCTCTGCTGGAAGCAAATGTTTGGTTTGGGGATTTAAGAGCAGTGCAGCAGAGATGGGAAACAGTGACTATTCTGTTAACAGGCGACAGGGCTGTAGATATAGAAGGGAAGATCCTACGTATTGTGAGAGACAAGCCAATGTGCAATGTCATCAAATGGGCTTACCACCTGGTTAGCATTTCCAGACTCTTAATCTGCTTTGAATCTTAGTGATGTCATGACTCACATTTAAGGAGCACGGTGGTGTGGTCACCTATTTTCATGTGAAATCCCCCGAGTGAACTGCTAAAAGAACCCAGTCTGATCCATCCGGTTTGACAACAGGAAGAGGGCCCGGTCCGAATCAGCAGCAGTGTTGGTTCGCTGAGAAAGCATTGATTGGCTCAGTAGTGTATGCAGGTTTCCCAGCTGTCCAAAAGCAGAGCGTCCCTATGAAAAATTCTGTAAGCCCAAATGGTGTAAATCAAAGGAGCAGTTATCATTCATTTGTATGGAGAAATTTGGGGAGTGTTCCCAGGCACCCCCACCCCCACTAACCTAACACAGAGCACAGAAAATGGACAAGGTCACCGCCATAGCACATGCGCAGGCCCCAGCTCGGGTGGCTTGATGCTGAGCAGAGTTCCGGGAAGGAGCTTGGGGTCCCGCCTGGGTCTGTGCTGCCTGGGTATGCGCTGCCTTCTCCATCACTGGCTGCTAAAGGAAGGCAGTTTTGCATTTTGTCTTTTGTTAGAAAAGTGAACATCCTTCTTTCCGTTTATAAAAACAGGTGTTGACGTCCATCTTTGGGGAAAGCAACCAGACCAAATCAAACTCACTGCCACTGAGTCGATGCTGATTCATATCGACCCTACAAGACAGGGTAGAACTGCTCTTGCGCATGTCTGAGACTGTAACTCTGCATGGGAGTAGAGAGCACTGGCGTTTTCCTGTGAAGTGGCTGGTGGATTCGAACTGCTGACTTGGCAGTTAGCATCCCAAGGTATAACCACTGTGCCACCAGAGCTCCTACATACAAACAAAGAAGTGTAAAATGAACTTTCAAAAACTGGGGGATACCTGTAGACATCTATTAAGCAAGTAGGGTTGTGAATAAAGTAAGGATATACTTTAATTCAATAAGGAAGTCAAAACTAGAGAGTCAAAACTAACACAAAATACTTTTTTTGTTAAAAAGAGGGTGCAGGGACACAGATTTGCATTTGGTATTTAAAGTTTTTGTAAGCTTTGTAGGTAGCATTTGGCCTGGGTAGAATAAGAGATCAATCTCATAATTCCAAATTAACTTGCATAATTGAGTAATTGATTTAGGCCCGTGATTTTAGGTTGAAACATTACTGAATTGATCTACAGTGTTAGGATATTTAAAAGAATTTGATTTGCCATATTTATAAATTTAATTTATTGGATTTCAGAGGTTTATTTAATTACTCAGGAAGGTTTTAAAATCAGACAATGGAGGTATTTAAAGGAAATCAAATATATTAAATTTACAAATGAATTTTACGATGTTTGACGAGGTTTAATTGACTGTTTATAGATAACGCTAAATATTCTTCTACATCCCGTTGAAAGCAATTGCTAGAACTTACTGGATTATAAACAGAATTAAATTTGTAACCTTGGGAGGAGAAGAAGCTTAAGGAGCAACTAGGCTTTTGAATGCAGAACTTGAATATATCAAACGATATGCTTTCAAATCCGATAAATACCGACAAACTCATCTTTGTACACAAGGGTCACTTCCAGGGCTCTAGAAGCCTCGAATAGAATACAGACCTTGGGCTTGAGAACATGAGTTATTTCTCACTTCTACAGGGAAGTGTATTCTCCCCCCACCCTCTCCAAAGAACCTTGTAGAATTATGGCTGGCCTTTGTTCTCCATTTTTTTGGGGGGTGGGGTGGGGGGCAAGTACATGTTTCCTTTTCTAGGAGAAGGTTAGAAAGAGTGGAAGTTCCTAGTTCGGAGAACAAAGACAGCGCAGTGTAAGTTACGACAGTCTAACCAGTCCCTCACGGCTCTAAGCTAAACGTTGCCAGATAGGTGCTAGGTAGTTATCTCAGGTGGATAAAAACTCAGATTCTTTTTCTAGGAAAAGTTAGAAATCTAGTAGGAAATCTCACATGAAATAGATCAGTTCCAGTTTTCAAAAAAAAAAAAATTGGGGCAGCTAACATCTGTAGTGATGACAGAATTAACCTGCAGGTCATTTATTTTTTTAAACTCTGGTATGGAAGAGAGTGCTATGAATGGTCATGTAACCTGAACGGCAACTGTCCCTTTGTTAACCTCTGCCTCAAAGAGCTGCCACCTGAGTGCCTTTGGGAGTGCCGCTGGCATGAATGCTCATGGCTAGCTGCTGTGGAATCCGCTCCGCCTGGCAGCCGAGTGGAACGATGCTGGGTCTGGTACCCATTTATGACTGCTGGCCCGCTGTTCTCCCACACGCCCCTCGGGAGAAAGAGTGAGCATTCTATTCCAGAGAGTTACAGTCTTGGAAACTCACAAGGGCAGTTCTACTCTGACCTATAGGGAAATGTGTTAGTCTGGATGGACTAGAGAAACAAATTCATGGACACTCATGTGTCTAAAAAAGAGCCTTATATACAAGAGCAATTGAATATTGAGAAAACACCCCAGCCCAGTCCAGATCAAGTCCATAAACCCAATATTAGCCCACATGTCTAATACCAATCTATAAAGTCTTCTTCAGACACATGCAATTACATCAAATGCAGGGAGAGCACAGGTGGAAAGTCTTGCGGACTCAGTGGCATAAGCATCTCAGCACTGGCAGGGGTCTCCACGTGGCTCTTCCAGATGCAAAGATCTGGCTCCATTTGCCTCTCTATGTGTCTTCTCCACCAGGTCACCATGTGACCCCCCTCCGAGAGCTATTTATCTCCTTAACGCCTCCAAATGAGGTCATCAAGCTACTAACTGATTGACAGGCTAGACTCCACCCCTTCCCTCTGAATCCTCAAATTGATACCAGATGATGTTACTACCACATCATCTATGAGTCAGCATGGACGGGCTGGCAGTGAATTTGGTTTCGGTTTTGGTTTCCTGTTAGCTCATACTCTGTTGTGATCCATAGTTTTTATTGCCTGATTTTCAGAAATAGACCTTTCATCTTAAACTCTTAGTCTGAAAGCTCCCCTGAAATCTGCTCTCCATGCTGTTGTATGAAATACTAGTGAATTTGTGTTAGCGGAGACCGGGGAGAAGAGACTGCACAGGGAGCTCAGGTGTGCGCCCTCCTGTCTCTGCATTCCTGAAAGTGGTGCTAGTCTCTCTTCTTGCTTCCGAGATGGCTCACGTTATACACGTTATGTGACAAAACCGGTCCCTCCCACCTATTAGTCCACATGCTCTCCTGGCAGTGTTCCACTCAGTCTTTTGATGGGAGTTAAAGTCATCGCAAGCAAGTTCCCTTCACCACAAGTTTTCCCATCACAGCATCCTAGCGACAATGGACCTTTTATTCACTCTTCCTTCTCTGATCTCATTTTTATTTTCACTAGTTTTTCCCTGAATTACCTTCCACTTGCCTTCACCCTGAAGACCCTTGTGGGGAAACCCCAACTCAAAATGCTCTGAAACCACAAACCATTTTAATGGACTCAATTAGGCATGTAGGATTTGGTTGGCCCATAGCACCCATTAATGGAGGCCTGGCTTTCCCATACAACTCTACTGCCTCTAGCACTCTCCTACTCCGGTACAGCATGTTTCTTACTCACTTCAAAGAAAAATGTGCTCTGAGAGCCGGCTGGTCTTCCTAGTGATTGACCAGGTGTTTGAAAAGGATCTTCTCTCTGTAAGTTAAGCACTCACAATTTTAATTCTGATGTATCATATTTGCCCCCTTAGTCTTTCTGGGCACCAGGAATCCTAGTGGTGTAATGGTTACCCAATGAAATGCCATCAAAAGGGTAACGGTTCAAAACCACCAGTTGCTCTGCGGGAGAAAGATGAGGCTTTCTACTTCCATTAATAGTTACACTCTCAGAAACACACAGCACCAGTTCTACCTGTTCAGCAAGGTTGCCGTGCGTTGGAATCGACTCCATCGCAGTGAGTGAGCTTCCTGACACAGTCCAATCCCAGCCACGCCATTAAACTTCATGTAGATAACAGTGATGATGGGAGGGAGCAGAGAGAAAGCTTTGTTTTTGACCCATTCCCTAGTTGTCTCCTTGCAGCTTCAGACCCGTGGGGATGGCAATGGCTTTCCAGACGATTCTATTCAGAGGTCGTATTTCTGCTTGGGCCTAATGCATTCTTACAAATCTGTTCACTCTTCCTCCTCTACAGATTTCAGTCTGCCTCTTAGGCACCTTATTTGAGTGACTCAGCTGCCCCCAGGAAGTTTGCTTCAGGGACGACATTTAAACTGTCTAACCACTGACCAGGAAGTGGCTTACTCAGAGCATGCAATCTATTCCTGCTGACACAGGCTTTCTAAGGCAAACAGTATAAAGTATTCATAAGCCTCCCTTTGCCTTAAAATAGAACCCATTTCTCCACTTGCGGATGCTATTAGGACGTTAAAGGCCTCCGAAATGAGCCGGCTTGCTCCTGGGTTCGGACTGTTTGTTTGCCTTCATAGGATGATTCTGGGCGCCCGGCTCCTCCATCAGCTGTCCGTTTGCCTTTGCGCGTTCTCCGCGCTCAGCCTCGCTTCTCCCTGCAGCTTCGTTCACAGTTCTTTTTCTGGCGAGGGGGCTGTGGAATTGACTTCTTAGTTGGGGGGGAACAGAAAATTAAATATTCATGAGAAAGATAGGATGGGCTTCTGGGAGCTGGAAGAAGGCAAAACAAATCTATAGCAAATGGGAAAAAAGTGAACATGTTAATTTCAATACTTTTTAGCAAGCCCTGGCGTGTCTCTCTGGAGCAGGGTAGCCTGTGTTATAGTTATTTAAGTCATGCATGACTTTTCCCCTTCCGTCATTAAATTAGAATATGATTACCTCCCCCAGCCAAAATAGCACCCTTGGGTACTAAGTAATATGATTTATTTCGTAAATAAGATCAAAGCACCTTTATTAGATGGTAGCGGCTCAGGGAAAAACAGCATTTTATTAACATGTCGGTATTGACTCTATTTTATTACATTTAATCAGAGTGTGATTTTGACAGCAACCAGAGATATGCTCTAAACTTTAGTCATGTTGCAGTTACCTTGCTTGAAGAGGGGGAGGGGGGAGCTTGCTTTGGTTTTTCTTTGAACCTAGAAACCAAACTGTTTGTGACAAATCCTTTTGAAAACCACCAGGGCCCATGCTTAGTGTTTCTGCCTCCTGGGTGCCGAGGGGCTCCTGGCGCCTGGTGGGCTCTCTGGAGCTGGACCACAGAGTCTTGCAAGGACTGGGTAGGGCCAGGGTAGAGATTTCTTGAAGAGACTGACTTTTTTCTTCCGTCTTTTCCTTTCTGGTTACAAGGAATCCGTCGCCCCTTGGGATGCAGCAGTCAGCAAACAACATCCCTTTCCTATGGATCTTGGGGGAAGGGGAAGCTAGATGATAAAAGGAAAAGCAAAGAAAACAAGCCAAAAAAAAAAGAAGGTGCTTGGACAGGACCCGAGCCTATTTCAGGAGCGTTTTTCAAGACACCTGTTCTGTGCAGGCTCTGTGTTCTGCGTCATCCAGTCTGGGCTCAAAGGGGCAGCGCTGCAGCATTTCACTATTTTCTCTGTGGCTCAGAAGGATAGGAGGAGATCAACTTAGCTCGAGTTAAGGGGTAATAATTACTGGAAACTTTAGAAGGGCCATTAGAAGTCATTAAAAGTACTTATTCTGCCACTTATTATCAGGGTGATCTCAGACAAGTTATTGGACACCTGAGTTCGTTGAACTATCAAATGATGGTACTAGATCCTGCCTCATTACGTTGCAGTAGGGATCAGTGGGTTGCTATGTGTCATGCACCTTGAGGAAGTGGAGTGGAGGCCCCATCTGTACTCTTCTGGGTGTATTACGGAGATGGAGAATCCAACCCCATACCAACCCAAGGCCGATTGACACACGGCAGAGATCAGACGTGCCTCCACCCTCTATCACTCTTTGACCTTCTTCTGATACCAACCATTCCTCCCAACTGCTCACTTCTCCGGCTGAGTTTGATAATCCAGTGCAATCACCATACAGAATTCACAGACTCGAATCGTGATTATGGGACATGACTGGGGAAGCTGAGAACATGGTAAGAATATGCTTCTTTTGTCAGCAGTTACTGTTCTCAGCCATGATGGCAGGCATGTCTGTCCCTGCCTCCATGGTCCACGAAGACCATCCATGGCCCTGCCTCGTGACAATTCCTCTGCTTTGCCTCCTTGTCTCAGCGTCGCTCAGCTTCTGGTGCTTCTACTACCTCTGCCACTGCAGACACAGTCTCACACATGCTCCACCGCTAGCTTTATTTCAAGATGATTGTGGGATTTCCTGTTCCTATAGTTGAGATCTCTCCTATCCAGAAGGGGAGCAAAAGTGACCAGTCCCTGAGTTAGAGTCCTCTGCATGGTATTTGGTATACATGGATCTTGGCTGAAAGCAGAGAACAGGAGAAAACTGTTTACTTGGGCTTAATTGAGAAAGAACTCATGCTGAAGCCTGGTTTGGGATCCCAGTGAGTTCTTATAAAGGTTAGAAGTTTCAGGTTTCACACAGGCCCCCTCAGGGCACTTCACACCCACATGTGGAGACCTAAGGTCAGAGAAACCAGCGGCTCCTCCAAGGAGCAACTGGAAAAGATGAGACCTCAGCACAGCCTGGCCTCGCTGAACTGTGCAGGACCCTCTGGAAGCGAGTGTGGTCTGGAAGTTTCTGGCTTTTTTAGGTTCCCCCCCCCCGCCCCCATTGGGAGGCATGGTTGTGGTTTATGGTACTGTTTGATCCCATTGGCTGAATTAAGCCCATCCTGGCCTAGATGGGTTCCCAGCCAAGCTTACTGGCTTCCCGTCTCAAAGACCTGAGTATGTGTATGCCCTCCAGCTTTAAGCCCCTTCCAACTCCCTGTGATGGGGGAGGGAGGCTTTGACGTGTAGCAGGACAACCCCTAGTTCTGCCTTTAGCTACCTATTAGCTACAATTCCAGGTAAAGAAGACCCAGTTGTGGGGACAACTGGACCAGAAAGTGACATCATGGGAAACAAAGGAAAGACTGAAATGGTCAAGGATATCATCCTGCTGGATCCACAGTCAAGGCTCAGGTAGCTCCCATCAAGAGATGGAACAACAAATTGCACTGGGCGAGTCAGCTGCGCAAGGTCTGTTTAAAGTGGTGAGAAGCGAGAGCGTTTGTTACTGTGAGGACTAAGTTGAACCTGACCCAAGTCATGGGATTTTCAATGGCCCATATATAGGTGAACATTGGACATTGCATAAGGAAGACCTAGAAGAATCGATGCATTTGAATTCTGGTGCTGGAGAAGAAGAAATGGATCTGTCTTAGAAGAAGTACAGCCACAATGCTTCTTAGAAGCAACCATGGCTAGACTTTGTCTCACATACTATGGCTATGTTATTAGGATAGGCAAGTCCCTGGAGAAAAGGACGTCATGCTTTTGCAGTTTGCCATTGTAGTTCTTCTATATCAGTGTTCTTTATTACCTCCAGATACATAATTTTTTTCAGCCCAACAGTTATGGTACTTTTAAACTCCACCCTAACCCACTGCCCTGGATTTGAGTCTGATTCTTGTCGGATCTGTAGGACAGAGTTGCCACGCCCAAGAGGGTCAATCTCTATGGGAGCCATCTGCTACATCTGTCTCCCTCGGAGCAACGGACTGGTTTGCACTGTCAACTTTTCAGCCCAATGTTTAACCCACGTTGCCATCCGGGTACTTTACCTGGGCCTATTTTATATTTTCCCTTAAGAATCCTTCTATTTTCCCTCCAAAGATATACTTTCTAGTTACCACTAGACTGAGCCTGGATAATTAGAAGGAGACGTCTATTCTTTCCTCACCTGCCCAGATGCTTGCCTCAGGTCCATTTTCTTTTTCTCTAGGACAGGACACGATGCCCAGGTGCGGATAAAGAGCCCACAAGGTGCTAGTGTTGTGACACGTAAGCAACACAGCACAGGAGGTTCTGTTCTCGTGAATTTACAGTCCTGGAGTGAAGACAATAAATAAAGGAATAGAAAATTACAGTTAATGCTGCTTTAGCTCAGATGGACAGGGAAGGCTTCTTTGAGGAGCTTCCCTGGTGGAGAAGGAACCTATGAAGCCAGAGCGTGAATATGTGGAGGCCAGTGTTCCAGGGGAAGGGAGGAGCATGCCCAAGTCCCTGAGGTGGGAACAAGCTGAGCTGCTCAGTTCCTGCAGCAGAAAGCCAGGGACGGGAGCAGAGTGAGTTGGGGGGTCGGGGGGAGGACAAGAAGGGAATAGGATAAGGGCCTATATCTCTGCTCAACATTTGGCCTCCTGGTCCTAAAACTCCCTTCTTCCTCTGGGAAGTCCTCAACACTCCCGGATTTGGAAGTTATAGAAACGTCTCATTCTCCTTTCCTAACAGTGGCCAGGACCTGAAATTATGCTTAGGTTTAAGTAGTACATTCCAAGGCGATGTCTTTAAAAACTACACTGTGTTCGTCCAGGTGGACTAGAGAAACAAATTCATGGATACTCATATGTGTATAGGACAGAACTTTATATATAAGAGCAGTTGAATATTGAGAAAACATCCCAGTCCAGTTGAGATCAAGTCCATAAGCCTGATATTAACCCATATGTCCATAGCAATTTTTAAAGCCCTCTTCAGATTCACACAGCAAAAATGTAATGGTGCTGAATGCAGGAAGATTAGAGGTCAGTGGGTGGAAAGTCTTGTGGATCCAGTGGCAGTGGAAGCATCTCAGCGCTGGCAGGGGTCTCCATGTGGCTCCCCTAGTTCCCAGGGCATGGTTTGTAGTGCCATGTGTCTTGTCAGTAGAGTGGCTCTCGGAGAGTGAGCAGAGAGAGTGTGTGTCTCCTACCTCCACAGAGGAAAATACAGATTTCCCAGAATTCTCAGGAGAAGGCCATGCCCATACAGAAGCCTCATTGGCTATGACCCAATTGACAGACACTCCACCCCATTCACTCTTAATCCTCTCAAGTCCCAAACTGACACCAGATTATGTAACTACCACACTACACTAAGCTGGGCAATGCATCTGTTACCCCCAGACTTTTAATGTATTGGTTTCCTAGGCTCCCACTTCTGTGCTTTCTCACACCTCACTTCCTTTACAGTCTGTCTTCGTGTGGAATTCTTTCCTCCCCCTGCTGAAGCCCTATGGCTATCCCACAGCACCTAACATCTGGTCACCACACCACGGGGACACTGGCTCCATCCATCGCGTAGTCACCGCCGCAGTAGAAGAGGCGCTCACGTGTCTGCATTAGTCATGTGACCGTTCTCTTCAAACGGCCTAGTTACGTCTTTGTCTTTTGCCCCTAGGTGTCAGCCTCTTGAAGGAAGACCTTTCATTCTGGGCACCTTTCTAAGCCTAGAGGTCTGCATGTTGCTTGAAATGCAGGGGTCATTTAGGTAGGCTTGTTATGTGCTGCCTAGCAAGCTTCAGGGGAAGCACGCACTGCCCCATCGCCCTTCTCCCTGGAGCAGCAGTGGCATTCCGAGCGGTAGAATGGTCCTTGTGTGAGCCTATCCCTTGCTTTGCATCATCTAGCTTCCTCTGCCCTTGACTAGGTGTGCCTCGCTGGGTGAATAGTTAATGTGCTTGGCTGCTGGCCAAAGCGCTGACCATTCAGGTCCACTCAAAGACGCCTCAGAAAAAAGGGCTGGTAACCTGCTTTTCGAAAGCCTGGTGGGACATATTCGTATCATTCAAACACGTGTGGGAGCACCATGGGCCCCAGGGGACTGGATCACCTGGTTAAGCGGTTCTCCTTATGAAATGCCCATGCACACTTCCAAACACTCCCTACGGGACAGTCACTCGTTCACTTTCAGTGACTAGTATCTGTGAAGTCCTGTGACTGAGCCACCTGTTTGATCAGAGCTCACTATCTCCCCACCTGGCCCACCCCCACTCCAGGCCATTCCATTTCCCTTGGGGCATCTGGATGGGACAGTTCTTCCTCATCACATCAACATATAGCTCTCTGTATAAGTCAAGACTGATTCAAGTATTTTTGTCCCTTGCTATGCAGAACTTAGACAATCTTGTGTGTGTGTGTGTGTGTGTGTGTGTGTTAGTCTTTCAGTTATTCAAAGACAGTTTTATTGCCCTCTATGAAACCACAATTTTTCTTCTCTGAATGAAACATTTCTTTGGTCATTCCATCAGACAGAAGTTTGAACCATCTCAGTCCTTGTCATAAAGCAGGCTTGTGTCCGTTTGTACTCACTGCTTGGCTGTCACACTTTTACTTCGCTTTCATGTTTGGCGTTTGCTTCATTTGTGTAGCTCAGCAGTGTTGTGTTGGCTGGGCTCTCCAGAGAAGCAACATCAGTGACAAGTGCATGGGAATTTGTGTCCAGGAAGGGCTCACCCAGCTGTAGAACCAGATTCATCCAGTCTGGTTCAAGTCTGTGGGTCATATGTAAGCTGAAGGCTTCTCCTGACCAGGGACTGACAAACAGGAAACAGGAAGAGGAAGCAGGAAGTCCCCAGGCTGATGGTTGGAATGCTGAATATTTCCAAGGCCAGCAGTCCTCTGATGGCCCCTAAGATATTATTGTTGTTGTTATTAGGTGTCACAGTGTAGTTTCCGACTCATAGGGTCCCTGTGTACAATAGAATGAAACATTGCTAGATCCTGTGCCATCCTCCCAATTGTTCTTTTGTTTGAGGCATCTGGGATAGGCAAGCAACAATCAGGAGATTGAAGAGCGAGATGCAGGACCAGCTTCTGCCCAGTGTGCATCTATACTGAGAGTAGGCCACACCCAGTGAGCCTCCCTCGTGTGTGTCCATGCCGTGACCAGATTATGGAGGGCGTTGTTCTCCGGTCTATTCTCACAACTGCTTGGCTGCTTCACAGAAGAGCTCACGTGGAGTTGACCACACTGTTAGTTCATATTATGGGAGGACCCTGGTCCCCCAAATTGACTATCACTGTCTATTAGTTTGCTGTACTGTAGTGGCTTGAATGTGACCATGCTGCTGGGAGCTATGTCACTAGCATTAACTCACTGTCATCCTGTCAATGCTGACTCACTGCAACCACCTGTGGGTTTCTGAGACAGTAACTGTTTACAGGAGTAGAAAGCCCAGTCTTTCTCCCTTGGAGCTGCTGGTGGTTTTGAACTGCCAGCCATGCGGATCACTGTGCCACGAGGGCTCTGTTAGTGAATAGGTTTCAGCAGAGCTTCCAGACTAAGAAGAGACTATAAAGAAGGATTAGTCTGCCCACTTCAGAGCAATTAACCACCAAAAGCCTTATGGGTAGCAGCAGAACATTGGCAGACACTGGAAGCTCGTTTATGGAAGCAGAATATGTTGGAGACCGTGCCGGAATATGAGCCCCTCAGATTGGAAGGCTCTCAGAATGTGACCGAGGAAGAGATGCCATAGGGAGTAGAGCCTTTGGGAACTTTGCGGATAGGGCATGGCTCAAAAGGTGAAGAAACAGATACAAATAGCTATCAATAATTGGAACTTGGAATGTATGAAGTATGAATTTAGGAAAATTGGAAGTCATCAGAAATGAAATGGAATGCATAAAGATCAATATCCTTGGTGGCAGTGAGCTGAAAAGGGTTGATACTGGACATTGTGAAGCAGGCAGTCAGATACGTTGCATATACATATACCAGGAATGTCAGAAACCAGAGGGATGCCCTTGAGTTCATCACCAAACAAATATTTCAATATCTATCTTGAGGTACGATGCTTTCTGTAATACGGTGATATCTATCTAAAAACAAGGAAATCCAATTATTATTCAATTCAATACAATTATTATTCAAACTTTGGCACCAAGCCCTAAAGCTCTTGGTGCAGAAATAAAAGAATATTACCAATGTCTTGTGTCTAAAAACTGATCAAACATACAATCAAGATGCATTGATAATTATTGGCAATTGGAATACAAAAATTGGAAACAAAGAAGAAGGAAACAACTAGTTGGAATATATGGTCTTTGGTGATAGAAACAAAGCTGAAGATTGCACCTTAAAATGTTGAAGACCAATGACTTATCATACATACTTTTTTAAAAAAATGCACAAGGAGACCATGCACATGGACTTCCAAAATAATCCTGCATTTTTCAGAGGAGACTAGTTCCTGGAGAAGGCTATCATGCTGATACAGTAGACACAGGGGCTTCAATCGTGGTGGAAATCAGGAACAGTGGTGAGGACAGTGCAGCATTGCACAGTGCTGCCTTCTGTTGTGCACAGGGTCCTCATGGGCTGGAACCAACCCACGAGCACCCAGCAATAACACCACAGGAGTGCTATTATGTTTATTTTTTTGCATGGAAAATATTTGTTTCCCTGAATTTAAAACCACACTTTAAAATCTTGTTTTCAGTAATAAATTGTATTAGTCCAGGTAGACTAGAGAAACAAATCCATAGACACTTGTATGTGTATAAGAAAGAGTTTTATATATAAATATATAAGAGCAATTAAATATTGAGAAAACATCCCAGCCCAAGTCCGGATCAAGTCCATACGTCTGATATTAGCCCATATGTCTGATACCAATCTATAAGTTCCTCTTCAGATTCACACAACATATGCAATGATGCCAAATGCAGGAAGATTACAGGACAATGGGTGGAAAGTCTTGTGGATCCTGTGGCGGGGTAAGCATCTCAGCGCTGGCAGGTGACTCCTTCAGCTCTGAGGCTCTAGCAGCCATCATTCTGTCTCTATGTGGCTTGTCAATAGGAATGTCTCACAGGGAATGAGTGTGTGTCCCGTCTCCAGTGAGCTATTTATCTCCTAAGCATCTGCAAATGAGGTGATCAAGCTGCGGCCTGATTGACAGGCTAAACTCCACCCCTTCACTCTTAAGGCTCTAATTGAAACAGATGATGTAACTACCACATAAATCATTTTATTGAGGTCTCTTACGTACATGATCACATTCCACAATCCAATATATTAAGCAGATAGGTACGAATATTGCCATTAAGAATTTCAAAACTTTCTTTGAACCCCTTGATAGCCATTCTTCCTCTTCCCGCCCTCCCCTGCCCCCTTCGCCAACCCTTACTATATTATGATTGTTATTAATCGACATCTTCCACCGCCCCTTCTACCCATCACCTACAATCCTGGTGTCTGTCCCCCTCAAAGAAGGTTATTTTGCCCTCATTGCTCTCAGTTCCCCCTTCCACCTGTCCAGCCCCTTCCTTTCCCCTCCTGAAGTTCTTACTCTTATTCCTGTTTCTGAGGGGGGTTTCTATCCTGAATTCTGTAAATTGAAAGCTCTCAGCTATACTGATGTATGTACGGCACACTAGCTGGCTTTGCAAGGTAGGACTAAGATCATAATAGTGGGGGAGGAAGGGCCTAGAGAAGTGTTGTGTATTTTGTCGGTGCCATCCTGCACATTGCATATATCTTCTCTTCTGTGTGACCTCTGATAGTGTCCAGTTATCCCCGGATGGAGTCTGGATCGCTATCTTGACCCCTCTCCTTCACCTGGATGAGGTTGTTTATTGTTTGATTTCTGATGGCAGGAGGGTTTTCAAATGCATCAAGTCACACAGATAGAGCCATAGAAAAGTCCTCTTGGGGAAATGATGATTTTTTTCTATATTTCTCTCAAGTAGCAGAGTTGGAGCACCCACTGTATGCATCATACTATTTTGAAGAACACAGAAGGCAAAGAGAACATGACATCCTTGTTGTCCACAAGCTAACGAACTCATTGAGACTGCTAACAAATATTTAAAAAGTTAAAATCATTGGTGTGCCAGTAAACTGTTAACAGTTGACTCCCTGGGCAGGGTGTGTGTGTGTGTGTGTGTGTGTGTGTGTGTGTGTGTGTGTGTGTGTGTGTGTGTGAAAAATCCTGGTATACAGCATTTGCAGATTTCTGTGATATACATTCTTCTATGGTGACTGATTTTTGCTGCCTAGGTGATACCACTAAATGTGGAGTTGGGAAGAGCAGCAATATTCCATACATAATTTCAATATAGGAGTCCAGGTGACACTATCAGGTAAGCATTGGATTGCTAACCACAGCTTGGGGGTTCAAATTCCCTAGGCATGCTGTGGAAGAAAGATGAGGTTATCTACGCCTGTGAAGATTTAGTCTTGGAAGCTCCATAGGGTCACCATGAGATGAAATGGACTCAAGCATGAGTTGTTTGTTTGTTTGGTTTAATTTCAGCATACTCTTTCAACAGACGCAAATAACCTACAAGGCAGAGATAATAGTAGACTTCATAAAATAATTTATCTTTGTTTTTTATATAATTTACTTGACTATTTTTTTCTTTTTCTTTAGGGTTAATTAAAAATTTTAATTTATAAGATAAAATTAAATTAAAATGTCAAGTTATAAAATTAAAGAAAATTTTAATCTAATCTAATTTAAACTATTTTACTGTTGTTTGGGTGAATGATTACAAAGCACATTTGTTTCTCATTCGACAGTTTATGCTCATTCTATGTCATGACCTTAGTTGCAATACTTTCGATGTAATAGCACTCATCCCACATCCTTAGACTCATTGGTCCATCTTTTTTGCCATTTCCTACCTCTGAGCTTTGTTTTTGGCTAAATGCTGCCTTTTTGGTTTATGTGGTTGAGTATTCGGAGAAGCATACTTATCCCAAGTGTTGCTTGTTCCATTTATAAACCTTCCTACTGTTGGACTGAAAGGAGATTTCTTTGGGTTCCATATACTTGGGCTAAAAGGGGGGCTTATTTCCAAGTTTGAAGGATGTCTACTGGTTGTTGAATTAGAGGTTCCCTAAGTGTCTATCAGTCTAGGAAGTCTGGTCTTTTAAATTATATTCTACTTTTTCCCCTCTCTCTGACCAGGACCTTCTATTGCGATCCAATGCAGAGGGGTCAGCAGAGGGAGCTGGACAACACCCCTTCTTCTGGTCTTTGAATAATGGAGCCAGTGCTTCAGTTGGTCAGTGGTCCATTCGCCCTTTGCACGACTTGCTTCCTTGAGGCTTTGATTTCCTTTGCTCTTCTTTACTCCAGACAGGGAGATACCAATACTTGTGTCTTAGATGGAGCCTCACAATGTTTGAGGATCTCAGTTGTTGCTCGCTACAATAGAATTGAGAACATTTTCTTTGTGGATAGTGTTAGTCTGGGTACCGTAGGGAAACAAATCCACTGAAACTCATGTATAAGAGAGCGTTTTATATAAAGAGTAAGTGCACATCGAGAAAACATCCCAACCCAGTGCTGCCCAAGCCCACAAATCTAACATTAACCAACATGTCCAACACCATTCGACAAAGTCTCCTTCATCTCACAAAACACATGCAATGATGCCGACTGCAGGAGGAAAGCCATATCAGTGAGCGTGTAAGCATCTCAGCCCTGGCAGGGGTCTCCACACGGCTGCTCCAGCATCCAGGGCTGCATCGGGGTAGGTCCATGTGGCTTCACCTTGGGGATGTCTTCCAAGAAGTTAGCCTTGCTAGCTGAAGCAGGGAACTGGCTAAGGCAGCTGCACGGTGGTCCAGTCATCAGAAAGCAAGAGACCCACGAACTAGAAAGGTGAGGCTCACTAAACCATTTATCCCTCTGCCCTTCAATTAACCCCACATGTGTTTATCGGCCAGGCTGGCACAGTAAACCACCTCCTGGATTATGCTACGTCAATTGACCTAAATGCCCTCTGAGACCACAGTCCCACTTCTCCAAGGCTACTACCTCAGTCCCTCAAGGTGTTTAT
Organism: Tenrec ecaudatus; assembly: GCF_050624435.1. Classification (NCBI taxonomy): domain Eukaryota; kingdom Metazoa; phylum Chordata; class Mammalia; order Afrosoricida; family Tenrecidae; genus Tenrec; species Tenrec ecaudatus. The sequence continues at coordinate 22,903,605 of NC_134539.1, read as the reverse complement.
TGTAACTAAGAAGTTCTCATACATGTTCCATTATGAACACAGCTCTATTTGCAATGTGTACAAATATGTATAGGAAAAGATCCTCTGCCAAACCTATAGAATCTTGGCTATGCCCCCATATGCTATCCCATACCTGTTCATCTTGTGCATCTGCTCATGTATACACTCATCAATTGTTATCATTGCTGTTGCAGGATTACGTGCACAATAGTTGCTGTGTACTCTTGTGCACTTCTGAACGTCTTCCTTTGCTTTGTCTTTTTTTTTTTTTTGCTGAATTCCACTTTATTGATTATTGCCTTTCCTGTCATACAAGTTAATATGAGAAGCTTTCAAAAGTTCATGAAAAAATTGATTTGAAATAGAATGGATTTTTTTCTAAGAACTTTTTGAAACCCTGGGGTCTAGAAAACAATATTGGACTAATCTGCTGCACAGGACCTCCTGAAAGGGTGAGAAGAGCCAAGATGTCCTTCTGAAGACCAAGGTGAGCGTGACTCAGCCATATAATACTTTCAGTAGACTCAGCCATAACACTTTCAGTAGACTCATCTTCATGTGAAAGTTGAACAATGGATAAGGAAGACTGGAGAATAATGAATGAATTTTAATTATGGTTCTCGTGAAGAAGGACAACGTTATTCCTTAGAAATAAGGATGGGGTAACTTCATCTTGTGTACTTTGGACATGCCTGGTAAAGTTCTAAACTACGAGCTGCTCTGCAGGAGAAAGACGGGATTTTCTACACATCTAGAGTTATAGACTCAGAAACTTACAGGGACAGTTCTACCCTGTTGTATAGGGTCGCGGTGAGCTGGCATTGACTTAATGAGAGCAAGGTTTTTAAATTAAAAATAGGTCAGTGAAAAGGAAGAAGAGTTTCAATAAGATATATCGACACAGAGGTTGCAACATGGTCTCAGATGCAACAACGGTGAGGATCGTGTAGGACCAGGTGCTGCGCCCTACTGTTGCGCATGAGGTCGCTGTGATGGGGACCTGGCTGGAGGTCAACTAACAACAGCAACAACTTGCACTATAGTTGTTGATAGGTACTTAGATTGTTTTTCATTGCTTTGCTGTTGCTGAATAATTCAATAAAGAACATATTAAATTGAATCTCTATAATCCATAGCTGCAATGTAGGTTGACAAAGTGTTCCCATGAGAATTTATTTATTCAACATTATGAACTATACTATCTGCTAGACCTTGTGATCTTAAAAAAATACCATTCTATTGGGGGCTCATGCAGCTCTTATCACAATCCATGCATCCTTCCATTGTGCCAAGCACAATTCATACATCTATCCATTGTACATATGTTACTAACATCATTTTCAAAACATTTTCTTTCTACCTGAACCCTTGGTATCAGCTCCTCATTTCCCCCTCCCTCCTTCATGAACCCTTGATAATTTATAAATTGTCATTATTTTTTCATGTCTTATACTGACCAGTCTCCCTTAACCCATTTTTCTGTTGTCCATCCCCCTGGGAGAGGGTTAGATGGAGATCGTTGTGATTCGTTCCCCCTTTATCTCCCCACCTTCTTCTTCCCCTCCTGGTATTGCTAATTCTCATTATTGGTACTGAGGGGTTTATCTGTCCTGGATTCCCTGTATGATTTTATCTGTACTCATGTACATGCTATGGTCTAGCCAGATTTGTAACATAGAATTGGAGTCATGATACTGGGTAGAAAAAGCATTAATAAACTAGAGGAAAGTTGTATGTTTCATTGGTGTAATACTGCACCCTGACTGGCTCCTGTCTTCCTTGTGACCCTTCTGTGAGGGGGATGTCCAATTGTCTACAGATGAGCTTTGGGTCTCCAATCCACCCTCCTCCTCATTCACATTGAAATGATTTGTTGTTCTGGGTTTTTCATGCCTGATACCTGATCCCATCGACACCTCATGATCACACAGACTGGTATGCCTCTCCCACGTGGACTTTGTTGCTTCTCAGCTAGATGGCTGCTTGTTTATCTTCAAGATATACCCTAGACATAATATATTTTGATTGCCGGTCACCATCAGCTTTTCTCCACCACTTGTGTTTATGCACCCACTTTGTCTTCGGCGATTGTGTCGGGAAGGTGTGCATCACAGAATGCCAGGTTATTAGAACAAAATGTTCTTGCATTGAGGGAGTACTTGAGAAGAGATTCAATGTTCGTCTGCAACCTTAATACTTAACGTAGAAATATCTGTACGTAGATCTATTTTCCTATCGTTATATATAAATACATTTACATATGTGCACGTGCCTGTATTTAGACCTTTATAAATGTCCTTTGCCTTCTAGTTTTTTCCTCTATTTCCTTTTTCTTTCCTCTTGTCCCACATTCATGTTCAACTTTCATTTCAGTTTCAGTAATTTCTCTCAGTTACCTTGCCCTTGATCAAGTCCTACCAGGTCTCCTACAACCTCCTTGCCATCGATTTAAGATCACTTGCTGCTCCCTTTTCCCTGGGTTTGTCAACACCCACTTCCTTCCCCCTCTCCTGGGTCCCCCTGGGACCCTAGGCCCATTGTTTTCTCCTCTGGATTATTTATCCTGCCTATTTTATCCAGATAGACCTGCAGAGACAGTAATGACTTTGTGATCTTTCTTACTGACATTCACATGATCACTTTCTCTTTTTTCGGTCCTTACACTGAATGTAGAAGTGAAGTAAAATAAACTGCACGTATGCATGCACCGTTCAGATTCGATAGGCAGGAAATCATCGCCACATCTAGAAGACAAATGTTTCTATGATTCATTTATAATCCCTCCCTCCTTCGTGTTCCTTCACCCAAGAAAGTCTTTCTTTTTATTTGTTCCTCTCTCTGTAGATGAGTGATTTACATTTTCTAGAATTTTATAAATAAGAACCTTCACTATGTGTTATTTTATATGACATTTTAAAATTTAGTTTAATGATTTTGAGACTTATCTATGTTGCATATAACAATGATTTCTTCCTTTTCTTGTGGCCAAGTAGCATTTTGTAAAATGGAATTAGTTTATTTGTGCACTTGCTGACAGACATTTAGGCTGCTTCTAGTTTTAGAACTTTTTTGGCAAATATTTGCGTGATAATACATGTTGGTCTCTCGGGGCATTCACCTAGGTGTTGAGTCACTGGATGCATGTCTACCTTTTCCTTCCTAAACCAGTTAACCATTTCCCATTGTGCATTGCAACCATCCGTGAGAATTTGAGTTTCTGTTTCTCCAGATCCTCATCAGTGCTTAACGTGGAAATTTTGTTGGTTTGTTTCTTCACTTTCTCTTGTCGTGTGTGTGTGTGTGTGTGTGTGTGTGTTTGTGTGGCGGCAGCATTGTTATTGTGTGCAACTGAGCTGATTCCATCTCCCTGTCACCTATATGGCAGATTAAAAGGCCCCCTAAGGTTTCTCAGGGGGTAATCCAAAGGAGATGTGGCTAATCATTTGACTACAAACTGAAAGGTTGGTGGTTCAAACTCACCAAGACCTCCGAGGGAGACGAAACTTGAAGAGTCTGGGCAGCTCCACCCTGCCTTCTACAGAGGCGCCACCTGTTGGAATCCACATGAGTCCAGAAGCAAACAAGCCTGGAGGTTTTCCCAGTGGAGTAGCCAGTGAGCTTGAACTGTTGACACTTGTTGATAGCCCAGCCCTTAGCCATCGTGTTGCCAGGTTATCTAAAGTAGATTTTAATTTTCATCTTCCTATGACTAATAATATATTTCTATCCTAATGGGATTTCTTATCTGGTGGTGATAGGATTGTTCTATTAGATCAACTTTCTCGGGGTATAGTTACAAACTAAACTCTGGGCCTGCTTGTGCACAGATGCCTTTTTGATATGGGATCACAGCCATTCAGTCACGCAGTAGCCCCTTTTATTCATTACATCTGTGTACATTTCTTTTTTAAAAATAATTTTGTTGGGAGCTCATACAACTCTTATCACAATCCGTACATCAATTGAATCAGGCATGTTTGTACTTATGGTGCCTTCACTCTTGTCTAGGCAGTAATTTGTATTGCGCCCTTGGCATCAGCTCCCCACCCCCATAGCCCCCGGCAGATTGTACGTTGTTATTGTTTTCATCTCTCACACCGACCGCTGTCTCCCTGCCCCCATGTTGTCTGTTCTCCCCACTGTAGAGAGGTGTATGGTTATGTGTCAATCATTGCAATTGGCTCCCCCTTTCTCCTTTCCTCTCCGCCTCATCCCCCTACCCATCTGGTGTCACTATTCCCACTCCTGTTCCTGGATTCTGTGTGTTGTGGGCTCCCATCCCTTTCTATACCCATGTACATCCCTTTCTATACTCGTCTGATCTGAATTGAGAAGCAGCACTGGGTTTAAAATTTTTTATTTAATTTTAAAGAAACTGGTGGCTCTTGTACCCTCTCCAAGTTATTTACCTCTTGAAGTCACTACAGTTTAAACTAATGTGATGATAGCAGGTGGAAGCTAGCCTTTCTTTTTCTTTTTTTTTTTTTAGAGAGAAAGGGAGACAGGGACTCAGAGAGAGAGAGAGAGAGAGCAGAGAGGAAGACAGGGACCCAGGGAGAAAGAGCAGAGACAGAGACAGGGGGACAGAGAGAGAGCAGAGAGGGAGACAAGGACCTAGCGAGAGAGAGCAGAGAGGGAGACAGGGACCTAGGGAGAGAGGGCAGGGAGACAGGGCAGAGAGAGAGAGAGAGAGAGAGAGAGAGAGAGAGAGAGAGAGAGAGAGAGAGAGAGAGAGAGAGCAGAGAGGGAGACAGGGGGACAGAGAGAGAGAGCAGAGCGGAAGACAGGGACCCAGGGAGAGAGAGCAGAGAGGGCAGGGAGACAGGGACTCAGAGAGAGAGGGGGGGGGCGGAGACAGGGGGCCCAGAGCGAGCGCTCAGGCTGCTCTGAGCTGCCTTCCCTTTTCTTTGCATGACTCAAGATCTACACGTAGACATTTATTAGGCCATCTATCTTTAGAAGAGGCAAAGCAGAATCTTTCTCAAGCACCTTTGCTCCAGAAAGCTCTAGACTCACCGCCACAGCTAAAGTGACACCGTAAAAGGGAGAGAAATATTTGCATTGCTGTCAATTGGTACACTTATCATTCTCCTTGGACTTGCTCATATCCACGCGTCGGCAGTATTGAGCATCGGCAATATTGAACATCGGCAATATTGAGCATCGGCAGTATTGAGCATCGGCAGTATTGAGCATCGGCAGTATTGAGCATCGGCACGAGTTTGGGGCTTTCAGAAATTGCTGCCTGAGTCTGTGCTTGCCTTACTTCTGATCCAGTATTTTATTGTTTTCTAATCTTAATTGAATGCTTCTGATTACATCAGTTATTTTCTGGTACACACGCAGACACACAAAGCTTTAATTTGGAGGAGAAAATTCGATTATTTATCTTTGTTCACTGGTTTCCTCCTTGTGGGCATGCAATTAGAGACCTGGCCTTGAACAAATCTCCTGCCTTTCCAAGGACGCTGTTACCCAGGACCCTCCCAGCAGCCTGACTGTGAAGCACGGAGTTGAGGGGCAGCGATTCTGTGGAGGCAGTTTGCCTGAGTAGACGTATGAGGGAGAACCAGAGCGTGGGTGTCCCACGGCGTGACCACAAGATGTTATGACTGCTGGGTGAAGAGCTACCCAGGTTACAGTAACCACTCCACTGCACCTAACTATCCGGTGTGTGCCAGAGTGTGCCAAGTGGTGTATTGGCATCCTCAGGGCAAGCAATGTCATCACCTCCACTTTGATAGACGTAGAAACCATTTTAAAGACGAGTAGTAGCTCTTGGAAGGTGCCGATGCAGGTCTGGGAGTAGCGTGTGTGCCTTAGCACTACGGGGTATTAATGGACTGGGACCAAATGTTTACTTGTTGTTGTTAGATGCCACTGCCTTGATTCTGGCCCATAGCAACCCTATGCACCACAGAAGGACACACTGCCTGGTCCTGCGCCCTCCTCAAAGTTGTGCCTGTGTCTGAGCCCATCCCTGCAGCCGCCGTGTTAGCCTACCTCATTGAAGGCCTCCCCTTTCCCACGGCCCCTCGGCCAAGCACGCCCTCCTTCTTCAGGGACTGCTCTCTCCTGGCCACGTGTCCCTATTCTGGAAGACAAAGCCTCACCCCCCTTGCCTCTAGGGAACACTCTGGCCGTACTGCTTCCCAGACAGCACGTTCGTGCTTTGACAGTCCATGGTATTTTCAGTGTTCTTGGCCAGCACCACAATTCCAATGCAGCGATTCTTCCTCTGGCTTCCTTATTCACTATCCAACTTTCACATGCATTTGAAGCAATCGAAATATCATGGCTTGGGTCAGGTGCACCTTCGTCTGCAAAGTAACATCCCTGCTTTTCGGCACCATAGGAGACCTCGTGTGGCAATGCAAGGTGTCTTTTGATCGCGTGACTGTTGTTTCCGTGAGCATCGATGGTAGATCCAAGCGAGATGAAATCATGGACAAGATTGGGTTGGATCCACACTGCAGGCTGCAGTCCTTAATCTTCATTAGCAAGAGCGCCGAGTCCTCGGTAGCTTTTCACAAAGATGAAAAAAGACCAGTTTTTATAATTTAGGAAAATTTTACCACTCACGTCTCTAAAAAGCTCATTTTATGCTGTGTGAATGATGAGGATTTCACTACAAGAATGTGTTGAACAGTTATGACATCCTTTGAATGCGCCGCTGAGGATAAGCATAGGCCGGCTACAGTGAAATAGTCCACGAAAGCAGCATCAACAGACAGCATTGTCAGGCAAACACACGTCTTCCGAGTCCCTGGCTGCTTTTCTCAGTGTCTGCATGCCAATATGCTCAGCTGACGAAACACCCCAGGTTCTAGGTTTTAGAGATGGCTCTATCTGTCATCTCGTTGAGACCCCTCACTTTGTGTCCTCTGAAACTCCAGGGGCGTGGGGGCGGGGTGGGCAGTGGGGGTTCCGAGTGGAATTTTTATCTCGCACCCAGGAGACATGGCTTCCTACATTCCTGGTCAGTGCACCTCATGCCAGCCACTACTCGTCTGTCCTTGGAACCTTGCATGTTGCTAATGGCATGGTGTAGAGGTTTCAGCAGAGCTTCTTCTAGATTAGGATGGACCAGGAAGAAAGGCCTGGCAACTACTCCTGAATATGAGTCAGAAAAATTCTATGATTCATAAAGGCCCAATAGATCAGAGAGGTATAATGTTGTAACATTGGACCGTGTTTGATTCCATTGTCTCTAGGGCTGTCACGAGGCGTCAGCTTCAGATCCAACAGCAGCTAAAGGCGAACTGCAACTCCATGCCAGCTGATCTTTTTAGTCTGTGTCTAACGTTGTCGTTTTACTCTCTTGACTCAGGGTTACTTCTTCCAGCTCTACCAAATGACAGTGGTTGGGCCTATCTGCTCACCATGATCTTGCTAAGTGCTCACGTACCCTGGATTCCCTGGAGGTTAAAGACTCAGCGATTTGTAAGGCTGCTTTGGTGTTGTTAGACGCCATTGAAGAGATTCCTCCTCAAGTAACACCATGCGCAACAGAAGCCGACGTCTCCTTAAAACTGTCACTACATATCAGCCCTTGTTGCAGCCACGGTGTCAGCCCATCTCATGGAGACGCATCCTCTTTTTCCTTGACCTTCCGCTTACCAGACAAAATGCCCTCCTCTAGGGACTGGTATGTTCTGATAACATGCCCCAAGTGTCTGCAAGGATCTCACCATCCTCCCTTCTAAGGACCACTCTGACTCTATTTCTTTCCACATGTACTTATTTATTATTCTAACAGTCTATGGCATATTCTGTTATCTTCCCCAACACCATCATTTAAAAGCATTGTGTTAGGCAGTGTTCTCTAAGGAAGCAAAGCCAGGGTATTTATGATGGTGTGTATATGTATATATATATATTATGTATATGTGGATCTATAGATAGATAGGTTTATACAGCAAGAAGGAATTAACTGCTAAGTAGTCCACAGGCTCAGTACAACTCACTTTTGTGAAACAGTTAATAAACTGAAGGTCCTTCAATTCACCCAGCCACCAGCCCAATGTCAAGGAAGCAGACAACAGAGTCTTCCCTCAGGCAAGATAGGCAGAGTCTGCCCACAGGTAACAGACAGCAGGGTGGGGCAGCCACAGTCAGTAGCTTGGGAGCTTAGCAAAGCAGACCCTGATGGGATCTCGACTCAAGCAGAGCAAGATGCATAGCAACAGGATCCACCAGCCTCAAGCTCAAGCAATATAAGCACAAGCAGTTTGGCTAAGCAGGTCTCAAAGGAGCCTCAAGCTCTAGCAACACGATCCATGGTCCATGGGTTGACTCAGCCCACAGGTAGTGCAGTACAAGGTTGAGGCAAAGAACTAGCTCAAGCAGTCTGATCACTAGGGTGGGAGAGAGAGAGAGAGGATGCCTGCTGGGGAAATTATTTATCTCAGTCTCCTACCAATCAATCTGTGACCTGATTAAACTCTACCCACATGTTCCTATGGAGGCCTAGTTAGCACAATAAACCTAATTAGCATAACCATTAATTCTATAGTCTTCCTAATTCGATGTCTAGATTTTACATAGACACCTTTTCTTTTTATTTTTCTTTTTTTTTGACACCTTTTCTTTTCAACACTTTACAGAGGCCTTCTGCAAAATATTTGCCCAATGCAGTACACTCTTTGATTTCTTGACTGGGACTCTCATGGGCATTGATTGCGGATCCAAGTAGAGTGAATTCTTTGACAACTTACCTGTTTTTGTCATTTATCATGTTATTGTATATTGGTGCAGTTGTGAGAATATTTTTAATTTTTATTGAGGAGTAATCCACACTGATGGTTGTAGTGTTGGATTTTCGTCAGTAAGTACTTCAAGTCTCCTTCACTTTCATGCAAGGTTATGCTGGCTGCATATGGTCGATTTTTAACGAGCCTTTCTCCAATCCCACGACTGCATTCTTCTTTATGTAGTCAATTTCTGGGATTACTTGCTCAGCATATAAATTAGCACTTTGAAAGCATATGGTCCTGACACACACTTTTCCTGATTTTAGACTCCACTCATTCATTGCCATTGAGTCACTTCCTACTTGTAGAAATCCTGTGGGACAGAGCAGAACTGCCCCTGTGGGTTTCTGAGACTATAAATGTTTACAGGAGGAAAAAGTTTCCTCTTTCTCCTGCAGAGCAGTTGGTGGTTTTGAATTGTTGACCTTTAGGTTAGCAGCCAAACAGGTAACCCACTATGTCACCAGGGCTCCCTTTAAACCAAACCAATGCCAATACAGAGTTTCACTTGCCTCTGCTTTCTGTTCAGTTTCTTCCATGAAGCATCTTGGTTGCTGGTAAGGGCTGAGAAGGAAAAGAAAATTCTTGCAGGGAGGCACAAGAAGCCAGTTAAGATTTTAAAAAACAGCATTATTACATTTGCTTGAATATTGCCAAGTAAATAACTTGTTTTGTTGTTGTTAGGTGACATCATGTCAGTTCTGGCCCATAGCAACCCGACGCATAACACAATGAAACACTGTACGGTCCTGTCCCATTCTCACAATTGTTCCTATGTCGGAGCCCATTGATACAGCTACTGTGTCAATCCATCTTGTTGAAGGCCTTCCTCTTTTTCATCACTGCTCCACTTTACCAAGCACAATGTCCTTTTCCAGGGACTGGTCTCACCTAACAAGATGTCCAAAGTATGTAAGATGAAGTCTTGCCATCCTTGCCTCTAAGGAGCACTCTGGCCTTACTCCTTCCAATACGGATTGGTTTGACCTTTCGTAGTCCATGATACTTTCAATATTCTTTTCTAGGACTACATATTAATTGCATTGATTCCTCTTTGGTCTTCCTTATTCAATGTCCAACTTTCACAGGTATATGAGTCAATGGAGAATACCATGGCTTGAGTCAGGCACATCTTAGTCCTCAAAATAACATCCTTGCTTTTCAATACTGTAAGAGGTCTCGTGCAACTAATTTACCTAATGGAGTGCATCTTTTGATCACTTGACTGCTGCTTCCATGAGCATTGGGTGTGGATCCAAGTAAGGCAAAATCCTTGACGACTTCAACCTTGTCTCCATTTATCATGATGCTTCCTGTTGGTCCAGGTGTGAGGATGTGGACCTTCTTACCTTGAGTTGTAATCCACATCATAGGTTACAATCCTAGAAGCGCATCAGGAAGTGCTTCAATTCTTTCTCACTTTCAGCAAGCAAGGTTGCTAATAAGCCTTCCTCCAATCCTGATGCCACCTTCTTTTTCAAATAATCCTGATTTTCTGATGATTTGCTCAGCATACAGATTGAACAAGTATGGTGAGAGGATGCAACCCTGAGTCACCCCTTTCCTGATTGTAAACCATGCAGCCTTCCTTGGTTCTGTTTGCACAACTTCCTCTTGGTCCATGTAGAGGTTCTGAGTGAACACAGCGAAGTGTTCTGGAATCCCCATTCTTCCTAAAGCTATCCACAGTTTATTATGACACACATAGTCAAATGCATTTGCATAGTCCAAGAAACACAAGCAAACATAGTTCTGGTCTTCTTTGCTCGATCCAAGATCCATCGGACATCAGCAATGCGATCCCTTGTTCCCTGTCTTCTTCTGGCGTGAACTTCTGGCAGTTCCCTGTCAATGTACTGTTGCTAAATGATCCAGAGTAAAGTGTTATACTTGTGTGCACTGGCAATGCTTTGACTGTAGTTTGAGTATCTGTTGGCTCACCTTCCTTTGCAATGGACACAAAGAGAGATCTCTCCCAGACAGTTGGCCAGGAAGCCGTCTTCCGTATTTCCTTGGAGAGTGAGTGCTTCCAGTGCTTCTTCAGATTTCTGACACACTTCAGTGGGTGTCCCATCAATTCCTGGAGCCTTGTTTTTGGCTAATGCATTCAGTGCAGTTTGAACTTCTTCCTTCAAATACCACTGGTTCTTGCTCATATAACTACCTCTTCAAGTGTGGACTGTCAACTAGTTCTTTTTTTGTACAATGGCTCTGTCTGTTTCGTCCATCTCTTGATGTCTCCTGCGTCATTCGGTATTTTGTCTATAGACTCTTTCAAAATTACAATTCGAGGCTTGAATTTTTTTTGTCTTGAGTTCTTTGAGTTTCAGATATGCAGAGCATGCTAGTCCCTTTTGGTTTTCTAATTCTAGGTCCTTGCACATCTTGTTATCATATTTGGGTTTGTCCTCTCGAGCTTCCCTTTGACATTTTCTACTCAGTTCATTGACTTCATCCTTTCTTCCATTTGCTTTAGCTACTCTATGATTAAGAGCAAGTTTCAGAGTCTCTTCTGACATCCACTTTGATCTGTCCTTTCTTTCCTATATTTTTCACAACCTTTTCCTCTCTTCATGAATGATGTTCTTTATGTCCTCCCACAGCTCATTAGGTCTTATGTCATTAAGTATTCATTGCATCAATTCTGTTCTTGAGAGGTTCCAAAATGCAGATAGTACAAACTCAAGGTCATACAAGGGGGTACCCCCCAAAGAACCAGAATTATGCTGGGCAGAGTTTTCTTAGTACGCATTTTCCCCAGTTGGCCAGCATCGAGCAACTTGCTCTGACTTAGGATGCCCAGTGGTGTTGCCTGGGAAGGTTCTCTCTGGTCACAGTGATTTTTTTTGGCTAAAAGTAGTTTTGCTTGAGCCTTGTTTTTTGTGATAGCCAAAGTAAGAGGACAGCATGCAGCTGCGAAATTTTGTTTCCTGCTTGGGAGAAATGCCACACAAACTGTTGTGATGTTGAACACAGCTTACAAGTACAGTGCTATGGAAAAAACTCAAGTATACCAGTAGTTTTCTTGTTTCAAAAAAAGTGAACCGTTCATTAATGACAAACCTCATTCTGAATGTCCGTCAACTTCCCAAACTGATGAAAATATTGTCTCCTAGTGCATCTGGAGTTTGTTCCACCAGGTCAGACTGTTTGTCAAGCTTTCTATTTAGAAGTTCTGAAAGATTGCTTAACAGTGAGAGATAAAACAGGCCTGATCTGTGGCAGCCAAGGGACTGGTTTTGCCACCACAGTGATATCCCTGCTCATGCAGCCATCTCTGTGGGCCAGTTTTGGGCAAGGAACAGCATGCCTCTCTTGCCCCCCACACCTGACTCACCTAATCTTGCTCCATGCGACCTCTTTTTGTTTCCGTGAGTGCAGAGGTTCCTGCCAGGACAGCAATTTGACAATGTAGAAGAGGTGAAAAAGAAAAAAAAACCAAAAACAAAAATGAGGGTGGTGCTGTCAGCCATCCAAACAGATGAGTTTAAAAGATGTTTCCGAGAATGGAATCACAGATTTGACAACTGGATTAAGTGTAATGGAGAGCGCTTTGAAGGTGATAAGATTGTTTTGTAAAAAAATTTTGCATACATAGCTTTGAAAAAAATTCCATTTTGGAGGTGCGTGTGAATTTATTTTAATTTTTTCGGCCTTTTCCTAAACTTACATATGAGCACTTGATGTGCCTTACTCCTTACTCCATCATTAACTCAGGGAAGATGGTGTCACTCTTTGGACAGTGATGGTAGCAGGTACAACAGTTTCTTCACTATAACATCTCTACTTTCTTCATTCAACTCTTGACCATTCTTTTCAGGTGGTAGCCATGTAGCTCTCTCTTGTTTCTTGGTTCAAACCCACCAAATGCTTTGAGGGAGAAATACGAGACTATCTGTCCCTGTAAAAATTTGTAGCCTCGGAAATGTTGTGGAGGCTCCCTATGAGTTGGAATTGACTCGATGGCAGTGGGGTCTTTTGGGTGTTAGTATTATTCTTGGGTGTGTGTGTGCTGGTTTCATTCCATGCTTTTGAGCTTTATATTTGTGGCCTGACCTGGGCTCCTGCATGATGTCAGATTGTGTATGTCTTAGGGAAGGAGCCCTGGAGTCTTAGTGGTTATTCTTGGGGCTGCAATGAGTAAGGTCAACCGTTCAAAACAAGCAGCCTCTCCTTGGGAGAGAGGCCTTTCCAGTCTTGTAAAGAATCAGCATCTCAGAAACTCACAGGGTTCTTCTCCCCTGTCCTATAGGTTCACTATGAGTCAGATTCAACTTGATGGCGGTGAGATTTGGGGGAGGTATGTTTTAGTGATAAAAAGTAGTTAACTCCTGGAGCATCACCACCACCACCACCAACACACACACGCACGCACACAAATGCGCACAAATGAACACACACATTTGTAAAATTAGGGCTCATTTAGTCGAATATACAGAGATTGAGGAAAAGCAATGTAGTGACCTGGAGGAATAACAGCTGCAGAACCTCTTCCTGCAGCTTCATTTGTCCTGTGGAGTTCTTAACAAATGGGGAGGAGGCAGGCAGCTACTGGTGACACTGCCCATTTAAGGTAAGATCTTGATGGCTCTATGAAGCTTAATTTTGTCCTGAGTCAGAGCCACTTTTAATTGTGCCTGTCATCACTTTCAAAGAGAGTCCGCATGCACCATAAAGTCTCTCTCATTCATTCTCCATTTGCAGAGGTATGGCAACCCTGCTACCCTGCTGGCCCTTGAACCAAACTCCCATGTGAGTGCCCTGTCTTCACCTGGGAAGGGAGGCCAGGGCGAGTGCAGGCCTTTCCAGACTCTCCGGTTTCTGGGCAAGTCGATTCCCTCCAAGTGCTGGAATGACATCATTGCTTTTCCATGGTGGCTTCACCTGACTGTGAAGAGGTTTGCTCTCTGCAGTGTAGCGTCATGGTAGACTTGACTTTCCTGGAGAATACAGAATTTAAAGCTATCTTGTATTTCCCCTACCTCATGTCCCTCAAGGTGTAGGGTTTGAGATGATGAGTGATTTTGATGAGTGCTTTTCCAGAGGAGTGTAGAGCTGGGAGGATCATCTGTGACAGTGTGGAGGAAGTGTGTCCCCACCATCTGCTTGGACACAAACTAGCTCATTAGAGACTGCTCATGTGAAGGGAAATGCCTGGACCATACAGCACAGTAGAAGCCTGACCCCAAACCTCTGCAGCACTAACCTGGGAGACCAAACCGAGATGCCAGCAGGGATCAGCACATCAGAGTTGAGTGTGATTAATGACTATCCTCCTCTTTAATTTTTGCTCCTGCTTCAAAGTAAGGGACCTACTAGAATAATCCAAATAGACGCCTCATGCCCATCCTACAAGATGCTTCAGCTCTAGAGAAACTACTTCTAACTTCCCCCTGCCAACAGCCAACAGTTAAAACCCACGAAGTCTTCCTTATTTTTCATTACAAAACATTCTCACTCCTCTGACCGCCTTTTGAGTTTCTGCCAAATGCAAGTGATAGTAGTGTCTGGCTTCCTGCTATAGCAGGATCTGAATAAATAGCCTCTGTCTGTTCTCATCTCAGTGATCTTTATTTCCATCCTTGTGTGCCTGGCACCAGACTGAGCGTGACATATACACTCTATATTTAGCCATCAATCCTCTGTAGAAGTCATTACTACTATTTCCATTGATCTGAGGAGGCATAGAGGGGACAAATGATCTGTTCAGGGTCACACCACTGTTACGTGATCAGCCAGGATTTGAATCTAGGTTTGTTGTCTTTCCACACCTTCTGCCATCTCAATGAGAACATTTAGGCGCTACCACTGATCTCTGCCGTAAGATTGGATGGGGTCTAGTGACTGAAAACAAGGGCACTGGAATTTGGTAGAGTTGGTCTTTTTATGTATTCCTTTGCATGCCTACTTGATGTATTGGCCCCCCGGAAAGAAGAAAAAGTGTCACGCTCAACTATTAGTGTAAAGATTGGTGAGTTGAGTCTACTCAATAGTACTGTGGATGACAGACTTAAAGGTCTACTTCCATGAAGATCGCAGCTAAAGTCCACCACACAGTTCGACTCTATGACACTTGAGTTGAGATCCACAAGTTAATTTTAGGCCTCCAGGTCAGAGATGGCTGCTAATCACCCACTTGGTGATGCCCTACTATGATACAGAGTTGTGGAATATTCCCAGAGATCTTCTATGTGTGGCTCTGGGACTCTCTCTGGCTTATGGCATGTGGGACTCATAAGTGGATCTGTTCATGGCCATCCCTGCACCCTCTTGTCCTTTAAGGACTTGTGGAAGGCTGTGCTGCTGATGCAAGCAATGCAGGTGAGAACAGACTAGGTCCCTGAGAGGGAGCCCCGCTCCCCCACGCCATGGGCGCTGTAAGACCAGGTATCTCATTGGACTTGGCATAAATGAGACATAAATGCTTATGGTGTTCAAGAGTTGAGGTTTTGAAATCCTTTCAGCAGCCAGTCTACACTGACTAATAAAATTGTTTTTGTTTTTTAAATCTTTTTTTAATTAATAAATATTTTTATAGGGGCTCATACAACTCTTATCACAATCCATACATACATCAATTGAGCAAAGCACCCTTATACATTCATTGCACTCGTCATTCTCAAAATTCACCTTCCACTTGAGTTCCTGGAATCAGCTTGGTTTCCCTTTTTTCCCCCCTCCCCTCCCCCTCCCTCCCTGCTCCCCCCCTTCCCCCTGGTCCCTTAATAGTTTATAAATAATTATTATATCTTATCTTACACTGCCCAGTGTCTCCCCTCACCCACCTCCCCATTGCCCGTCTCCCAGAGAAGAGGTCACACATAGATCTCCAAGATCGGATCCTTTTTTTTTTTTAATGTGGAGGATAGGTGGACAGGCTCAGACCCCAGATAATTTTCTAATAGCACTTAGATTTTACCTGGATACCTTATAGACACCTGCTGATATTTTCTTTAAAATATTTTTAGAATTTTCAGCTTATAGAGTTACAAACGCAGGCATAGAAGACGGCGGTGCTAGGAGTTGACATTGAGCACAATTGATTGTAGCCACATGGGGAGCAGGACAGACACAGTAAATAAATTATGAATTCTGGGGAAAGGAGCTTGCGATAGCTGCTGTTTCATTTCCTTCTTAACCCCCTGTGGCTGTAAACACGCTCATAGAAATATTTTATTAATCATTGTTTTGATGTATTTGGATTTTGCAAGTGGCTATTGCAGCTGGGGGATTTCTGGACACCCCTCTAGCTAATCAGATTAGGGACATGAATGCGATGGTGACAAACCAGTGTATATATGAAAAGACAAATAGAAATGCTCTCCTTTACCAGCACTTGTAACGAGCTGTTTGTTTAAAATAACAGCTTTAGGCCTCTTTCCAACTGCGCTGTCTTCACTTCTATCTACAGAAGATGGACTTTAGACTGAAAATTACACAAGAGATGCTTAACAAATGCGTGTCCTTCAAGGGACTTTGGCATAATAAAGCACATGAAAATTCACTTTATGCTGCTTGAAGAAAGATAACATTAAAACAATGAAAGAGCCATGACTATCAGAATGTTACCAGGCTTGCTCACGTTACAGAAAAGGCAAAGTATGGATCTCCTTAACGGGTTCTTGATTCTTGTTGCTGGGCACCTTGGAATTGACTAGAAGCAACCACAAGTCCACAAGAGACAGATTACAACTGCTTCCTGTGCTTTTTTCTGTGCCTTTCTCTCCATTTTTTCTTGGCTTTAATCTTTATGGAAGAAGATTCCAGGTCTTTCTCCAATGAGCCATTAAGTAGGTTTTAATTGCCAAAATTATAGTTGGCTGTTGAACACTTAGATGATCATGCTTCTTATCATTACTGGTCCATGCCCTTATCACCAGGGCTCCTTCTCATTACTGGTACAGCAAACAATATCTTCAGATGTGACAAGATGGACTTTGAATGGGCTACAAACTTACCCCAAAACCACATGTTTGTGTGTGTGTGTGTACTTCTCCTTTATTTCTAACTGTACAATAATGAGTACTTACGGTGAAGCAAAAGTACTTGATGTGGCTCTTTTATCCGTGTCCTTGTAACTCTCACCAAATGATTGGTGGAACCATGGGAATAGGGTGCATGGAAAATTAATAGAGGGGCCTAGTCAGTTCTGCTATCCAGGGAGCATAAATGAGTCATCTCAGAAGCAGGAAGAGAGAGAATCCTGTGCACCCAAAGCAGAGCAGCAATGGGAGCAAAGTCATGAAGTCCCTGCGGAATCCCGAAAACAGACTCAGGGGTGATACTTGGCACCTCATCATTCCTGGATGGGGTACATTCATGAAAGCCAGCAGATAGACTATAAGGGGAACTACTTGTAGGTTCTTCTTCTTTTAAAAAATATGTCCATTTATACAAGATAGGCAGGATAAACAATTTGAGGAGAAAGCAATGGGACCAACGGTTCTGGGAGATGGTGGGGGAGGGTACACGGGAGAGGAGGAGGCGGGGGAAGGGAGCTGGGAGCCAACAAACTCAGGGACAGGGGAGCAACAAGGGATCTAAAATCAATAGCAAGGAGGGTGCAGGGTGCCTGATGATGTTTGATCAATTGCAATGTAGTTAAGAGGAATTACGGTATATACTCAAGTATAAGCCGAGTTTTTCAGCACATTTTTTAATGCAATTTTGTGATAAAATTAGGTGCCTTGGCTGATACTCGGGTCAGCTTATACATTACTGAGAGCTGACTGAAGGGTGAACATGATAGTGGGGCAGGAAGAAAGTAAAAGGAAATAAGAGGAAAGAACTAGGAGGTAAGAGTTATATAGAGAGGTATAAACAGACATGAAAATATGTGAATATATTAACATATAAAGATAAGGGAATTATTCTATGTACATATATTCATATAATAAAGTATTAAGGTAGCAGACAGACTTTGGGTCTCTACTTAAGTCTTCCCGCAACATATGAACACTTGGTTTTAATAACCTGGCACCGTGTGATCCCTTCCCACAGATTGCTGAAGATAAAATGAGTGAATAAGCAAATGTAGTAAAGAAAGCTGATGGTGCTCGGCTATCAAAAGATATAGCATCTGGAGTCTTAAAGACTTGAAGCCAAACAAGCTGCCATCTAGCAGGGAAGCAACAAAGCCCACTTGGAAGAAGCACATCAGACTGTATGATCACGAGGTGTCGATGGGATCAGGTACTGGAACATCAATAACAATTATATCAATGTGAAGGAAAGGGGTCAATTGGACATTCCCACACAAAAGGGTCACATGGAAGGGGCGATTCATCCAGGTTGCAGTATGTTACTGAGAAGTGCACAACATTCCTCTAGTTCTTTAATGCTTCCTCCCCCCAACTATCATGACCCCAGTTCTACCTCACAACTCCTGCTAGCCTGGAATATGTACATTGGTACAGATAAGAGCTGTTGGCACATGCAATCCAGGACAGATAAACCTCTTGGAAACAGTAATGGGTGTAGCAATTTCAAGAGGGTCTGAGGGGAGAGAGGAAGTAAGGAACTGCTAGCAATGATGGATGTATTACCCCCTTCGAGTGAGACGAATAGCAGAAATGGGGGTGAAGGGATACAGTGGTTGGTACAAGATATGAATAATCATATATAATTTATTAAGGGATTCACGAGGGTGGTAGGAGGGAGGAGGAAGGGTGGTAGGTGGGATGAGGGAGGGGGAAAGTAGAGCTGTTATCAAAGGGCTCAAGTAGAAAGATAATGTTTTGAAAATGATGATGGCAATATATGTACAAGTTTGCTTGATATAAATGATTTATAGATTGTTTTAATATTAGTAAGAGTCCCCCATAAATGATTTAATATTAAAAATAAAATTAAATATTAATATAAAAAGAACGAAGAGCCACCAGCAGAGCTTGTACAAGATCCCTACCTGAAGTGGTGGAAGCAGCAGAAGCACTAGAGGCATAAACATCGAGCCCAGAGGGAGAGCAGAGGCGCCACATTGTGTCCATAATTTAAGCTTTGATACCACTTCGGATTTGGATATTATTTACAATCCTTCAATCGTACAGGCTGGTGTGGTTCTTTCATGTGGACTTAGTTGACTCCTCACTTGTTGGAAGTCAAGCCTCTAATACCCCCAGGTGCCATTCTTTCTTATACCTGGGCACCATCTGGTTTCTTTGTCACACTTTGCTATAGTACCCTTATCTTCACGGATCTCTTCTTGAGGGAAAGTGAGCATCAAGCAGGCTATGTCTAAGAACAATTGTTCTTGGATTAGGGCTAGAATTGAGTGTGAGCCCCAGGGGATTTAGACTTCTGATCTTGGGGTTAGCAGCCAAATTTGTAGCCCTGTATGTCACCGAAGCAGGCTCTCTCTCTCCCATGTCTCTCTTTTGAAATCATAAGAGATCAAAGAAGAGAGACATGATGAGAGAGAAGGGTCTTCAGGACCACCAAGAAAGAAGAGCTGGGAGTGGGTCATGTCCTTTGGACCTGGGTTTCTTGTGCTGGAAACATCCTAGACTCAGAAAAGAGATAGAGATCAAGTTCTCACAATGGAGAGGTAGTGAGAAGTGGCGGAAGCAGAGGCAGCAAAACTAGCAGACTGGAAAAGGAGGATGTGGTGGGCTTCCTAACCAATGAAACAAGAAAGCTTGTGTGCCTTTGGACAGGAGGCTTGCTGGTGGAGTGAATGCCCCTGGACACTGCTATCAACCCACAGAACCCAAACTCGGAGTGCCTCTGGCCTGAGACTTTCTGGTGGAATCGACCCCCTGGGCACTTAATGGCACAGCTAACTGAGCTTTGTAACACTCACCCAAGCAAAGCAGAGGCCAGGGACAACCCAAGAGGTCCCTGGGAACCAGTCAGGCCTGCCTGTTGATATGACCAAGACGTTGTGTCCTGGGCTTCCTTTGTAAGTCCCATCTCAAATCCAGCAGAGAAGTAGAGAATGCCATGGGAGGGCTGTTCCTGTCACTTGGTAAGAAGACTGAAGAGTGGAGGCATCTGATCTCTACCTCAGGGGGGTCGGCCTTGACTTGTTAATGCTGAGACAGTCGTCCCCTCCACTTGTCCAGTTAGAACTTAGGCACCTGACCTTTTTACAGCTGAGAACAGCTTTGTCATGCCAAGTGAGAAATGTGGGGAATTTTCATAGAATGTCCTAGGATATACTGTTATCTATCCTAGCATAGGTTATTTAAAATAAATATTTTGTTTTTGATGAAAATTTATGCAGCAAATTAGGTCCTCATAACAGCTTTCCTATATATTGGTCAATGCGTCCTGGTGGCATAGTGGGTTAATTGCTAACCACAAGGCTGGCAGTTCAAGCCCACCAGCTGTTCTGTGGGAGAAAGATGAGGCTCTCCAAGATTTATAGTCTTAGAGATCCTGTGGAGCTGTTCTGTCGGTCCCTGTAGGGTCACTGTGAGTTGGAATCGAGTCGATGGCGGTGGACCAGTGATGGGAGAGATATTGTTTAAGGACACCGGTTACATTTTTTACAATGTGTCAGCATTCTCTTTACTTCCATTCTAGTTCGTTCTCCCCCCCCCCCCCCCATTCTCTTTCTCTTTCCAATAGCATAACTCTCCAGTTTCCCTTTCCCTTCTCATTTTTGGTGCAGGAAAATGATTACCATTGGTTTTATTTAGATAATTATGAAGAGCAGTGTAGGCGAAAGATGGGCTTTCTGCTCCCATGAAAGTTAAAGTCTTGGGAACCCCCAGGGGCAGCCCTACTCTGTCCTCCGTGGTCGCTATGCGTTGTCGCTAACTCGGTGGTAGCGTCTTTACTTTGCTTTTGCTTACTCATCGGTGATATTATTTATTCTATGAATCAGTCTCTAATATGGCACCAGGCTGATCTCCATGAGCTCTTTGAGTTAAAAGTTTAGAAGTTATCCCAGGGCAATAGTCCCCATGGGTCCAGTAGAGGAATTTGCACGTTTTGTCAACATTTCTCTCCCATTTTACCTAGGACCAGCTAGTTTTAATTTAACTCAAAAGCTGTCAGAGGTCGTCTTCTGTGGGTGAACTTTATAAGCTACAATCAGACATTTTGATTACTATGTGTGATGTGGTACATCTGAATCTAGCTCTCTTTCATGGAGGTAAAATCACAATATAAGAGTAGTTTTTGGTCCCCCAGCAAAAGAGAGAAATTACTTTGTCACCCTGCCATTTCATTTTTCTTATTGGGGCCGCAGGATGGAAATTCAATAAATATTTTTTGGATGATGTGGTTATGTAATATATTATTAGTTGGGTTCCTTTATGACGGGGTACCCTAAAAAGTCCGGGAAAAGCTCCATTGTACACATTTTCTGCCTGTTAGGCCAGTATCCAGCAACTCGCTCTGAGATAGTACACTCGGTGGCATCATCTAGGAAGGTTCTCTGGTCACAGTGAATTTTTTTTGTAAAAGCAGTTTTGTTCAAACATCGGTTTCTGTGCTGGCCGATTTAAAAGAACAGTGCATGACTGTGAAATTTTGCTTCCTGCTTGGGAAAAATGCCACAGAAACTGTTGTGATGTGAAACACAGTTTACAAGGACAGCACTATGGGAAAAACTCAAATGTACGAGTGGTTTTCTCATTTCAAAATAGGTAAAATGTCGATTGATGACAAACCTCATTCTGAATATCCATCAACTTTCCAAAACAGACAAAAATGTCAACAAAATGTGTGTACTCGTGCTTGATATCTGATGATGGAGCATTGAAAAGATAGGGAAGTTATTTGGACTCTTTTGGAGTTCAGTTCAGTGAATTTTAATGGAAGATTTTGGAATGAGAAGGGTCACAAATTTTAGTCTGAGGTTCTGACTGACCAGAAAAAAGAGCGTCTAGAGGAAACATGCTGTGCTTTGAAAGAACAGCTTCCAAGCAACAGCCCCCCCCCCACAATTATCATTACTGGTGACAAGACAGGGTTCTATTCTTACAACTCTGAAAGCAAACATCAGTCAAATCAGTGGAAGAAACCATTGTCACCTTGCCCCCCCAAAGCTTGTCAAGTAAAATCGAAGATCAAGCTCATGCTCATTTGTTTTTATTTGTTGTTTTTTTTAATGTGAGGGAGATAATGCATTTGGAATCTGCTCCACCAGGTCCGACTGTTAATTAAGCTTTCTATATAGAGGTTCTGAAAAGATTGTATAATAGTGTGAGAGAAAAAAGGCCTGATTTGTGGCAGACAGGGGATTGGCTTTGCCACCATGACAATGCACTTGCTCACACTGCCATTTTACCGCCCCAGTTTTTGACAATAAAATAGTTTTTGGCAAAAAAAAACAAACAAACAAACCCAAAAAACAAACAAACCCAAAATGCCTCTCTTGCTCCATGCACTGGACTCATCTGACTTCACTCCATGTGACTTCTTCTTGCTTCCACGAATGCAGAGGGACATGAAAGTACAGCAATTTGACAACGTGAAGGAGGTGTAGAAGAAAAGCAAGGCAGGTGCTGTCAGCCATCCAAAAAATGTTCCCAAGAATGGAATTGCAGATTTGACCAATGTATTAAGTATAATGGAGAGTACTTTGAACGTGAAAAGAAACATTTTAATACATAGCTTTTGGGGAAAACTCCAAAATTCCATGTGTGTATTTTTTTGGGGGGTACCTCTTAGTGTATCTAGAACTTGGGAGAGCTGAAATGAGTCAGGAGGGAGTTAAAGTATAATTTTCACAGGATGGATGTCAAGCCAACTGCATGAAACTCCAGTCTGCATAGGTGTTTTATGGTCCCAATTGCCTGTCACCCTCCTAAGTCCTGATGGTCATAAAAAGACAAGCTTTCTGTGGTCCCTGTCCAATAGCGCCCGTATAAAGCATGGAGCGTGGGTCTTAACTCTCTGGTCCTAATTATCTGACTCATTTCCTTCTAATACAGAGACAGGATAGATAGCGTGATAGCCTTCAACCTTGCTGCCTTGGCTCACCAGATGTCCAATAAATCAGAACAACAATAGTAATAATTACGAATATGCATTTAGGTCTTACTAAATGTCTCAAACCACACTAAGGACTTACGGTATTTAACTTATTAGACCAGATCCAAGCTACTTGCAGGACCCATCTTTTATAGATAAGGCAACTGAACCCTGAGAGGTTAAGGAACTTCCCGATATTATTTAATTAATTGAGGAGACTTTGAAAAGTTCATGGAAAGATGTCATTATCTTTATCTCTGCAGCCCCTCCCACAGTCCGTGAGTGACAGTTGTCTTTGTCTTCATGATTTGTTTTGATCTGAGATATAGTTACCATCTAACACTAGTCATTGCCTCCATCTTTTAAAGGGGAGACATTAAGTCAATCCTTTCGGTATGTTATTCTTGTGGATCTCCAAGGGGAATCACAAACATAACTTAAAGAGAGGTCCTTTATAGGAATTAGAAATGATCTCAATTCCCATATACCTGAGAGTCTGGCCTTAAAAGTCCAGTGTACCATGGATTAGCTCTATGTCTCAAGCCTGCTTTCCCATCTGTAAAAGTTAGGATAATTCTTATTTCTCATGGCTTTGGGGCTTCATTGACATTCTCTACTTAAGCCACCTACATTGTGTCTGGAACATGCCTGAGCTCCGTAGATGCTGGTAATCATTGGCTCCAAAGTGAACACCCTTTGAATTGATAATGGTAGAACTATTTTTCTACTTCTAGGATATGTACCCCCTCATCTTTTTTCTTTCAAGACAGTATGTGTTCCCAGAATTCTGGATAGGGAAATAAAACCCAGTAGACAAATAATGTGTCTTCTGGAAACTTCCAGTTTGGAGATAATGTGTCTTCTGGAAACTTCCAGTCCAGAGAGGAGACAACAAGACCAATGCAATGTATTGCCATATGTTAGTGTTTTATTCTATTCTCACTGTGAGTTAATACCGACTTGACAGCCCCCAACAACAATAACAGTGTGAGAAAAATTTTAAAGCAGCCTCTGTTTGGAGACTGAGATTAAAATTGGGTTCAGTAAGGGCAGAAAGGACCCTATTTGAGCTCTGGAATTCTCTGCTAGTTGTGCTTAAACATTTTGAGTCACAGATCAATTTGACAATGGTAGGAAATCCAAGTACACAGACACACAGAGAACTGTACATATTGTTTTGGGAGTACGTGTAAACATATTTAACGCCCATCCACGTGATTGCTCTCAGGCTAAGAGCACTGGTCCCCTGGACAGTGCTAGGACAATTCCTAGGACAGCACCGAGTGTGTTAGTGTGGGTGGACTAGAGAAACAAATCCATGGACACACATATGTGTATAGGAAAGAGATTTATATACAAGAGCAATTGAACATTGAGAAAACAGCCCAGCCCAGTCCAGATCAAGTCCATAAATCCAATATTAGCCCATATGTCCCATACCAATCTATAAAATCCTCTTCAGACTCATGAAACACATGGAATGATGTCGAATATAGACGATCACAGGCCAGTGGGTAGAAAGTCTTTGGATCCAGTGGCATTGGAAACATCTCAGCACTGGCAGGGGTCTCTGCATGGCTTCTCCAGCTTCCAGGGCTGCATCAGGGTGGGTCCATGTGTCTTGTCAGCTGCCATGTCTCCCAGGGTGTGAGCAGAGAGAGAGAAGTGTCTCCTGCCTCCATGGAAGAAGTACAGGATTCCACAGAATTCTCAGGAGAAGGCCATGCCCATACAGAGGCATCATTGGCTATGATCTGATTGACAGACTAGACTCCACCCCTTCACTCATAGTTCTCTCAAATTGACAATTACATAATTACCACACTGAGGATTTTTTAATGTCACAGAACTTCCCACTGCGGTGACCATGGTTCTAGGGGATTGCAGGCTGAGGAAGACTTCTCTGGGTAGAGAAGAGAGGAAGTACCTATCATAGAGGGATGTGGCCGATGGAGTTACAGAAGGCTGAACGTAAATGATGAAATACCCTCTGTGTGTGGGCACGGATAATGCTGGGGCCAGAAGAAGAGTCATTTATCAGAATACCATGCTCAGGACTTTTGTCTTTTTAGGGTGGATCAATTCCAAACATGCCCCTTCAGAACTTTACAACCCAGTACCGGGGGAGTGGGACAGCCCCTGTTACAGCTCTTAGACTGGCATAGCTTTACGTTCCATCATTACCCATAGACCATTTCGAGGAGAACAGGAAAACTGTGGCTGAGAATCTGCCCGGGTTGTATCCATTCACTCAGTGCATTCAATCCCTGCTGAGAAAAGAATCCGAGACGCTGGACTACGTGGAGAAGAACACAGCATCAGGAGTGGAGGAAGCACCAGGAGTCAGAGCTGGGCACGCAGAGGACACAGCCAGACTTGCTGAAAGCAAGGAGGACTTGAAGCACTTGCTGATGACGATCAAGGGCTGCAACCTTCGGTCTGGATTACAACTTGATGGAAAAGAAACCTCAATCCTCACAACGGACCTGATCGCGCCTTGATAAACGGAGAAAAGGCACAAGTTGCCAAGCATTGCATTTTGCTGGGATCTACAGTGAATACAGTTAAGAAATCAAGTGAAGGATCGTGTTGGGTAGATCTGCTACCCAAGGTCTCTTTAAAGTGCTGAAGAGCATAGCGGCCACTTTGAGCATTAACGTGCACCTGGCCCAAGCCATAGCATTTTTAATGAACACCTAGCCATGGTATTCATTTGCACGTGAAATTTGGTTGTAATTATTTCTAGAAACACCTTGCTGCACACAGCTTCTCCTATGGAGGTGCTGTTGGTTTGAACTGCCAACCTTCTGGCTAGCAGCTGCGTGAACCAGTGTGCCACCAGGGGTCCTGTTTGAAAAGCACGAATTCATACAAAAAGGGCTGACTCCGCGCAGTGCTTAAAAAGAGGGCAGGGAGGAGTGTAACAGGTGCACAAGATATGGACAATCCTAGTGCCCTAGATGGGGGTGGAAAGGAGACGAAGAGGAGTCTTTGCTGTATACCTTGTGGGGTCTGGGAGATGCCTGATGAACAGGGTCAAGGAGATAACATGGGTTATGTTGAGAGAAGCAGAACGGAGGAGAAGATTACCAAGAAAGAATAAGGCTTCATTTGGGTATGCAATTTAATCATTCTAAGACAATCAAAGCGTGGACTTTGAACCTCAAAGATTTTCAATTCATTATGTAACCTCCTAATCCCCAAACGCTTGTAAGAATGTAGTAGGTGGGACTTGGAGAGCTTCGACTGAACATTAGATGCACGTTTCGTTACTGTGGTAGGCAGAATGATGCTGATCTAATACCCCTCCTTCACCCCCTGCAAAATGATGTCCACATCTTAACCCCTGGAGTTTGTGACTAGGTTACCTGACCTGGCCAAGGCACATTCAGACAAGATTAAGATTTTGGAGTTTGAAATGAAAACAAACACACACACACACACACACACACACACACACACACCCATCCTGGGGTTATTACAGTGAACTTGTCTTTCTGGGTGGCCATGCATTCCTGACCGTGGTCCGAGAGGGATGAGATGGGAGACGGAGGAGGAAGGAATTGAAGCATCAGAAGAGGGGTCTAGGGCACAAGGCCCCCAGAAGCTGAGATTGGCCCCTAAGATCCAGCAAGGAAGCTAGGATCTCTGACCTACAACAGGAGGGGATTCTGCCAGCAGTCTGAATGAACAAGAAAAGAGATTCTGCCCCCGGGCCTGCAGAAGGACACGGGCCCTGCCAATGCATGGATTTTAACACCGGGAGACCCGCGTCAGAGGCCTGACGTAGGGAACTGTGACATGATGAATGTGTGTGGTTTAAGGCGTCACATTAGTAGAACTTTGTTAGGCAGCAGGAGGAAACGGGTGCAGTCATAAAGGTGAAAAAGACAGCAGGAAGAGGACTTCTTGACAAAGACCATTGTAAGTAAGAGTCAGACACTGAGACAACGGCTACTTCTTTTTGAAAGTTTATTCTCTTCCTGATTAGGTAGGTAGCATGTCTTCCTTATACAGCATTTGGAAACAGCACAGGTGCTGTGAAGAGGAAGAAAGCAGGTACCACGAGCTCACTCTCCAGAAGCAGATACTAGTAAGATTTGATAGGGGCCCCTTTAGTCTTTCTGTCCAGGTTTTTAGAGGGGCCATGATACTCTGCTAAATGCTACTGAGAAATTATTCAGTGCCAGGCCCCAGTCTAAGTGCGTTACTAGTGTTAACATGTGTGAACTCCACAGTCAGTGAGGTAGGCACTGTCCTGCCATTTCATAGATGAAGAAATCGAAGCAAGAAGCTACATCACTTACTTATGTGAACAGGATTTGACCAATGAGAGCATCCATCTAGGCTATAGCGTTTCTGACAGTGCCATATGATACCATATAATATTGTACTATCTATTTTCAATCATAATGTTTAAAAACCTAACTCTTAAAAGTTTTTCTTACAATACTAACAACCATTCACTGAAACCATGGGTAGGACAAAATATCCCCCTTTGGACCAAATTTATACCAAAGCAATTGCAATAATCTCCCATTGAAGAGTAATGGAAATGGAAATCCTTTAGCAGAAGGGTGAAATTAGCCTGGCACTATTTTGTTCATAGTGATGGGGGTCCAAGCATCAAATACATTTCCAAGATGACTTCTTTGGAATTTGGAGTTCTTTTTCCTGTAAGCAAACTGCAGCACATCATGGAACCTTTGACAGCACCCCCTTCCCACATGCCTAGACTCCTTATAATCCAACATAGCTATCCCGGGCCTGTTCATTGACATTTCCCCAAGAGCTTAGGACCGAAGAAAGAAAGAACATTTCCTCCCGGGAGTAAAACAGTGATCTTATTGCACGATTGATCAGAGCAGAGATAGGCAACGTTAACGTTAAGAAGCACAAATAGCTGCTGGGTCTATAAGACAAAAGGAAAGACATCAATCCGAAGGTCCTCCCATCAGCCTGGGAGAACTGAGGCAGGAGGGCCATGGACTTGCAGGGAGAGTGCCTAAGGTGGCACTCTGCAGAGTTGACGGAGCACAGCTCCGTGACCGCCGAAGGGCCTGGCCTCCTTGCAAGACAGGTGGATCAGGCTATCTTATGTGATGTAATGAACAGCTGGCTCATTCTTTTGTTTTCAGTGCATACACACCAAACAACTTTTGGTTAAAATTTGGTTTCTCTTTTGATTAGTCTACTTACAGGAAGAGAGTTCCCTGGTTGTTGCGCCCTAACTATCACACCCTATTATAATGATCTCTATCAATGTAAGCGAACAGATGGGTGCTGGGGTTCTATCGGGGCTCCTTGAGTTTGGTTTCTTCTATGCCCCGGACAGATGGGCCCATTCTCAGCAAGCTGACAACATCAGTTTTCTGAAGGAGTCTCTGAGGCGGAGAATCAGTCTCTGAACCTGGTTTAAAACAAACAAACAAACAAAAAACCAGGCTTTTAAAAGTTATGCCAGGTGGTCATTTACCAGGTAACGTGGACTTTCGCCTCCCCTGATGTTATCATTGACCCGATGGAGGCTCCTCTTCTTGCTTAAGCTATTTCAGAGGGTAGCTGTACTAACAACAGAATGGGGAAATACAGTTTCAGGTTTAGTAATTAATACAAAAGGATGGTAAGGTCATCTAAGAACAGTATAATTAGGGATTGATAGAGATGTTGTTGCTGCTGCTGCTGCTGCTAATGACGAGTAGCATTAATTGGGGCTTTAAAACGGTGTCAGGCATGTGCTATGCACTTTAAAGGCATGATTTCACTCCGTCCTAACAACTGCAGGAGGAAAGTGCGTCATGATGCACAATGTGCCAAGGAGGAAACAGAGAGATCTAGAGGTCAAATAGGAGTCCTCAGATGGGGGCAAATGGTGGATGTGCTGGGCTGTTAATGAATGGTTGGGTTCAGCCAATGAAAACCCTTTGGAGCCCAATTGCCCTCTGACACACGTGGAGTTGCTGTGCGCCAGAGCTGGTTGGGTTGTGACTGGTTTCAGAGGAATAACGGGCCCACTGCCGATGACCAGTAAATACAGAGCCAAGATTGCAGCACAAGCACCTCAACACTGTCCCCAAACTACAGTAATGAGTGGGATGGCAGTTGTGAGGGAGAAACTCAGGCAGATTTGTACCTCACCTTCAGCAGGTGATGCTATTGGCTCATGGTTGAGTTCTCTGTTTTGATCTGGGTATATTGTTAGCTTCTCATAATGACCAGTCAGGACTTGATTCCAGCCTTGGTTCACCACTTGGTCCAGCAGGGCAGGAGTGAGGGTGAGAATGGAAGGGGCTGGCATGAAGCCAGGAGAAAAGAGTCAAGGAGGAAATAACAATAGTAAATACATTGTGCATGTCAACAGGTGAAGAGGGGGAAAAGCAGGTGTGAAGCCCAATCGCATTCCTTTTGAGGGGAAGATAATAGTAGAGCAGTCATGGGTTACAAGGGAGGAACCCTTGTTTCCTCCTGCTGAGGAGAGGGGAAAGGATGATCAAGCTCAGTGGGGTGTCGGCCTGTGTGTTCCCTGCATTGTAACTGGGGATCTTTGCTATTGCTTTGGAGCTCAGGAAGTGTTTTATTGCTTTTATAAACTACTAGCTATCTTCTTTTAGGAGGAAATAACAGATGGTCATGCTGAAACTGAGCTTTTTATCTGAATCTTCAAAACCTTTTTGTGCACAATTTATGAGGCTCACTTCTTTGCAAATCCAGTGCTTTCTTGTAGCTTTCCTTTTGAGATGAGCCCCAAGCGCCTCGTTTTTGTCGGGCATCGCCTATTAGTGGCCAAACCCCTTTCTTATTTAATCAGCTTCTCTAACGGAGTAAGGCTGAGTCCAGATAGGGTCTATTTATGAGGGTGAAAAGATTTTGGCGGTCTGACTAAAAATAACACATGGAATCTGCCACCTGGGCCTCCCTTCCATATTCATCTTGTATTTTTGTGCCTTTTCCTCGTGGAGTTCAAGTGAATGGGCCAGCCTGATGAGCAAGGCTGACATCTGACCCAGTCAAGTGTTTGTGTCTCTGCTCCCAGACTGCTGTGTGCGGCTGGGAGACTGAGACTGACCGTGATCCAGCCTCGCAGATGGGAGATGAGGCTGATGGTACCCTGTAGCCCAGCCTTCCTGGGCTCAGAATGTCTGAGGATTCTTTATGCACCTGCTGTTGAGAGAGAAAAAAGAAATACAAGTAAAGCAACATTGCCTATGACTTTATCGTAGTGAGTGATATGTTTTCTCATAATTACCCAAAATCTACACATCAGCTGGGACAGGCTGGGCTACCAGACATAACCAAACGGAAACAAGAAATCTGAAGCTTGCGGACTAAGTCACATTCATAGTTCATTTTGCTCTACAGACTCATTTCCCAAATCACTTGGGATTCATACTTTTCTGATTCATAACTCACCAAGCTGCCAGCGATACTCTTAGCCGCCCCTGGTTATCTCTTGGGATTGCCTAGCCTTCAGCATGGGGGATGGTTTAGTGCCGAGAGCACAGACTTTAGTGTAAAAGTCAGGGAGTAAGTCCTGGGCCTTCTCCTTGCTAATGGCATGACTGTGGCCAAATTAGTTAGACTCTGTAAGATCTTCAGGTTCCCTCAAGTGTAAGATGGGCATAATGGCAACTATGTAGCATTGTTCTGAGGAAGTCATTACTTAAATTGTGTCTGGTTAAATGCCCGCAGGTCAGTGGTTTACACCCGTCAGCCAGTTGCTCAGTGGGAGCAAAATGTGGTATTTGACTTCCTTACAGTGGTTTTTTGTTTGTTTGTTTTGCCATGGAAACCCTGTGGAGCACGTCTACTCTCCCCTCAATGGTCAGCATGAGTCAGACTCAACTTGATGGCAATAGATGTATTCAGAAGTATGTGTATATATTATGCATAATGACTACGGTACTATGTCTACAGTGCAGCGATACAGAACAAGCCCAGTGACAAGTCCTGCTTTGCCATTCTGTTGCAAGCATTGCTCCTGAATGCTTGCTAAGGAAGAAACACTGGTCTCAGTATTTCTTAACAAAGGAAGAGGTGATGATGGAGAGACTTGGTCTGACCCACTTTGGACCTGTGGTCAGGAGAGCCCAGTCCCTGGAGGGCATCATGCTTGGTAAAGCAGAAGGGCAGCAAAAAAGAGGAAGGCCCTCAAGGCGATGGACTGACACCATGGCTGCAGCGATAGGCTCAAGAAGAGGAGCCGCTGTGAGGATGGGGCAGGACTGGCAGGGTGCATAAGGTCGCTATGGGTTGGAACCAACTCGATGGCACCTGACAAAGCAATAGCAGTGCTAGATACACTCTATTTTGCTTATACTAACTTACAAGAGGGAGCTGCATTTAACATCAGAAATTTGGCTCTAATCTCTATATAAAACGAGATGGATCGACACAATGGCTGGGACAATGGTCTCAAGCATAACATTGTGGGGATCGTACAGACCTAGGCAGTGTTCCATTCTACTGCACAGTGGGTGGTTAGGACACTGAACCTACTTACTGCACCTAAGAACAACATACTTTTATAGGCGAGCCATAGTGGTGTGATGGCTTGTGTTAGACTGCTAACCACAAGGTCATCAGTTCAAACCCACCACCTGCTCTGTGAGAGAAAGATGTGGCATTCAGTTTGCTGAAATATTTGAGCATGGAAAGTCTGTGGAGAAGTTCTACTCTGCCCTTTATGGTCTCCATGGATCAGAGTGGAGTTGACAGCAATGGGTTTGCTTCTTATTTTATATTTTGGGTCTATTTCTATGGTGGATAGTCAGGAAGGAGCTGAAAAGTCCTGTCCTAAAGGAGTCAATTAAAATTCTTACATGATGAATATTCTCAAACTGATTTAGGCACCAAACAATTCCTCACTCCTTTTAAGGTCTATCAACATTCTGTGCATCCATCGCCTTATAAGCACATCCGCCATCCTTTCGAGAAGGTTAATATGGCAGACACACTCCTCGTCTTGGTAGAGAATTTGTACTTGAATCGTGTTGCTTGCTTCCTAGCTCTCTGACTGTGGCATGGCACTGATTGTGACAATTGCCTATTTATGAACTTTAGTCTTATCCCCCCAGGACTATCAGTCCCCAGACAACTGAGTAGAAAACCTATTCTGACATGAGTAATATAATCACATAAGGACAAAGCACAGCTTTACTGGAACGTGAGTGAAAAGAGAAATCGATTCCTGTCCTGGTAATGTTGATATTTAGTTCTTCGTGAATTTCTGGTATTACTTTGAATTAAAAAAATGTTCATTAGATTATATCGAGATGATTGAGCTAAAGAATTATGATTGATTTTGCTTACTGAGTTTCTGGTGTCCCTTTCAATTTCGTCACCACAGAAAACTGCTCACTTGCCTTGCCCTCCTCCTGGCTGGGCTCATATGGCACAGGCCATACATAGTATCTCCCATACGATTGTTGTTGGAGCCGTCAAATCAATTCTAACTGATGGAGTCCCTAGAGGGTAGAATACAACTGTCCCATATAACCCGCTTTGCTGGTCTGTTGATGCTCCATTTATCTGTTTCCTCTCTGTGATTTTCCGAAGGTAGGGGATTTAGCATAAATCTTTTCTCCTGAGCTGAGAATGTGTCAAGAAGTCGCCCTGAGATGTGACCTCTGTAGTGCTCCTTGGGAAGTCAAGAGGACCTGGGGACCCCAACCACAAAGCCGAGCCCATGTTTCTCGAGAGGGAACCATGAATGCTGACGGTTATTTAAAGATCACGTTACTGAGGAGGTTTATTTGTTCCTGCTCTGCCTTCTTGATGACTTGCTAAGAAGAGCTTGCTGCGTCCATCCCTTGGGCGCTCTTCCTTGCCCGCCCCTCCCCCTTTATTTTGCTATACTTCATTTCCTCTGAAGAGATCACAGGAAAGAGTGTGCTATATGTTTTTGTGTCTTTGCTTTTGTTGTTTTAAGTAAACACTGTAAAGAAAAGAGAGCCCCCTTAAAATAGAATTACTGGGAACATAGCTTCTTAAAAGAAGCTGAGATAACAGATTTCATTAAAACTGTGCTTTAATGGAATTGAAGGGAACTCTATCATTAAGATGTGTTTGCAGAAGGTAAGTAGAGATTTTAATTATTGAATGCTTCTAAATATATCCACCCTCTCCACCCCAACCAAGTTATGCAGAGCTGTAGTTTTAGGCAGAACTGTGTAAGGTCACTGAATCGTGATGAGAAAGGTACAACTGACCGAGATGGCAAGGTCATCACTTGATCAGCCCAAACAGAGACAAAC
This sequence comes from Tenrec ecaudatus, assembly GCF_050624435.1. NCBI lineage: Eukaryota > Metazoa > Chordata > Mammalia > Afrosoricida > Tenrecidae > Tenrec > Tenrec ecaudatus. The sequence continues at coordinate 22,870,673 of NC_134539.1, read as the reverse complement.
TAGCAATTTCTACTTGCGCGTTGGAATAATTTCCTTTGAAATGTTACAATTACTCTTTTCCCCCAGTGTTTTCTGCTAAACTTCCCAGACTTTCCTTCCAGCCAGATCAGTGTTATTTGTGCTTTGGTGAGCAGGCCAGCAATTGTATTTGCCTAATCCTGGGCTGTCCTCTCAATTGTTGCTCTGTGTGAGCTCGTGGTTGTCTTCTGCTTTGTCATCGATCATCCACCTAACCAAGCATGATGCCCTCTCCAGGGATTGGAACCTCCTTATGACCTGGTGTAAGTGCACAAGAAGGCTCCCATCCTTGCTTCTAAGGAATATTCCCGCTGTAATTTCTTCTAGAATTGTTCATTTTTTATGGTCCTCCATGATGCATTCCACATTCTCCATCAACGCCATGGTTCAGGAGAATTAATTAATTTGGGGGATTTCTTATTCACTGTCCAGATTTCCAATGTTTATGAAGCAATTGAAAATGCATGGCTTGGTGATCATGAGGTGTCGATGGGATCAGGCATCAGGTACCAAAGACCCAGAACTAAAAGTCATATTGATGTGAATGGGGGGGGAGGGAGAGGGGAGGGCAGAGTGGAGACCAAAAGCCCATCTGTAGACAATTGGACATCCCCTCACAGAAGGGTCACAAGGAAGAGATGGCCAAGTTAGGGTGTAGTACAGCATTGACGAAACATATCACTTGCTTCTAGTCCTTTAATGCTTCCATCCGCATCCCATCATCCCATTATCATAACCCCCAGCTCTACCTTACAAATCTTGCTAGACCAGAGCAGGTACACTAATACAGATAAGAACTTGAAACACAGGGAATCCAAGAAAGTTCTACCCCTCGGGAGCAGTCATGAGAGTAGGGATGCTGAGAAGGTAGGGAAGGTGGAGGGAGCAAAAGAAAACAGATCACAATGATCGACATATAACACCCCCCCCGGGGGGGCAACAGAAAAGTGGGTGAAGGGAGACAACAGCTATTGTAAGACATGAAAAAAATTGTAAATTATCAAGGGTTCATGAGGGAGGGGAGGAAATGAGAAGCTGATACCCAGGACGCAAGTAGAAAGAAAATGTTTTCAAAATGATGATGGCAACCAATGTACAAATGTGCTTGACACAATGGATGGATGTGTGGATTGTGATAAGCTGTAAGAGCTCCCAATAAAATGATTTTTAAAATGCACGGCTCGAGGGAGGCTCACCTGGTATTCTCTTCTTTCAGCCAATATCCATCTAATATCAGTAATGCTATCTATCCCTTGTTCCAGGACCTCAACGTGATATCTTTGGTTTATTGTTATTATTTTTAAGAGGTCTTTTGCAGCAGAGTTTGCCAATGCAACCTCTCCTTTGATTTTCTGACTGCTGCCCATGAGTGTGGACCGTGCCTCCAGGTAACATGAAAGTCTTGGTAACGTCAGACTTTTCTCTGTTTGTCATGAGGCTGTTTATGGGGCCGGCTGTGAGGATTTGGGCTTTCTTTATGTTGAGCAATAATCCATCGTGAAGACTGTAGCCTTTGATCTTCAGCAGTAAGTGTGTCAAGCGCTCTTCTCTTGCAGCCAGCATGGTTGTGTCAGCTGCATCTTGAAGAGTACTGAGGCGCCTCCCTCCAGTGCTCAGTCCATGCCCTCCTTCACAGACTCCGCTTGCTCAGATGGTTTGCTCAGTCCGCATCCAGATAGTGAAAGGATACACCCTCGTTAACACTTTTTGAAAATCCCACAGCATCCCCATTTTCTGTCCAAAGAACTGCCTTTTGGACTATGTATATGTTCTGCATGAACAAAGTATTCTGAAATTCATGCTTTTCATAATTTTAACTGTACCTTCTTCTTATCCACAGAGTTAAGGGAATCCACCTAGTAAATAAAAAGATAAACAACTTTTTTTTGGTATTACTGCTTCCAGCCACTATCCATTTGATATCAATAGTAATATCATTCCATGTCCTCTTCTGAATCCAGCTTTAATTTCTGGCTGTTCCCTGTTGGTCTACAGTTTCAATTATCATCAGCATATTTTTTGCATGTGATATTAATGATACTCTGTTGGACCAGTGCATTCTGTTGCATCACCATTGCTTGACTTGGCACAGATAGAGATCTCTTCCAGTCAGTGGGTCAGGTAACTGTCTTCCACATTTTTATCATAGAAGGCGAGCGCATTCAGAGTTTTCTTCTGTTTGTTGAAATGTGTCAATTGGTAGTCAATTTCTGGAGCACCTTCCCCTTTTTTTTCCACACCAATATCCTCAGGGAAGCCTAGAACTTTTTCTTCAACATCATTGGTTCCTGATCATGAGCTCATATTGCCATCTCCTGAAATGGTTGAATGTCAACCGATTCTTTTTTTTTTGTCGTGACTGTATATTTTCTCCATCTTTGGAACAACACAGGCAGTCCCCTGCCTTATCCATAGTTTCACTTTCCACTGATTCAGAGTCCCATGATCAACCATATGTCAAACATATCACATGGAAAGTTCCAGAAAAAAATCAAATTTTAAATAGTGTGATGTTCTAAGTAGCATAATGAAATCTCCATTCATCCCCTTCCTTTGTCCACCATATTGATGCTGTACAGGCTCCTTGTTCACTAGCTATGTGGTCGCCATCTATCATCTTGTTTGTCCCAGCGTCACAGAGCTTGTGTTTAAGAAACCCTTTTATTTTTGAGTTAGGTATTGTTGTTCATCTCTTTCTATGCCTCATTAATAAATTAGGCTGTCCAAAGTCTGTGTGTCTAGGGAAAAACACAGTATTATAGAGTTTGAAACTCTTCAGGCTTCCACCGAGGGTCTTGGAACCATCTCTTCCCCAAGAGTAGGATTGCTAGAGTCCACATGCATGAACTAGAAGAGAGAATGCCCAGATTTTGTGTCTCTGAGTAGAGTTTTGAAACCGGAGGCATCAATAAACCTTTAAATGCTTTGGAGGATTCTGCTTTCCATGTGGCTTGCTTTCCAGGAAGCAAACTCCAGAAGGACGTCAATTAGTTGTGATTGAGTTGATTTCAATTCATGGAAATCCATGTGTGTCGGAGTAGGACATGTTCCATCAGTTTTTCAGTGACTGATGGTTTCTGGAAGTCGATCACAAAGTTGTTTCTCACAAGGCACTTCTGAGTGGACTTCAATTGCCAGCTTTTCAGTTCTTATCTGAGTGAGTTAAAACTGTTTGTATCATCCAGGCAGGAGTCAAATAGAGAAGCTACGTGCTAGCACGGCTTGGCATGGTGATGGATGGAGCTGGCCTGGCAAATGGGCGCAACTTCAGAGTGGCCCCACCCAGCCACAGTATGGAGTGCAGAATATGTGCCTGGTAGTCGTGAGGATGTTCAGAGTTCAGCTGTGGAGTTCATAGATGTGGAGCTTCAGCGTTGCAATGAAAGAGATGATGGTAGGAACCAGATGGGAACAGGCCTGTCTTAGCAGATGGGTGGCCAGCAGAAGAGCTCGGTTTGTTAAACCTTCTTTTCCAAAGGAAGACCTTGTCACATGAAATGCTGCTTGTAAGCTTTCAGAAGTAATGGAAGATGCCGAAGTACCTTCATCTGGTAGATTCTTGAGTGCTTGGTGTAAGGATTTTGACCTGATGCTTTTGGCAACTAGGAATCACGACCATTTAGTAGGAAAATGGGTGACAAGGCACCAAAGGTGTGGTACCTAAGAGCTAGCACATAATTGGTGCTCAATAAATACTTGCCTGAGACAAAAAGAGAGAAAAACAATTTTTTTGAATCCTCATTGGAAGTCAACAGGATTCCATCAATGCAGGGCAGAAAGGGGGACCATTTCCCATGTAGAAAATAGTTCCTCTCTGAATGGGAAGCGTGAGAAGAGACGCCAAATCTGGGGAGGTTTCTGTGGTTGAGATTCGATCCACCACAAACGTCAGAGGGGCTTTTGCTGATCTTCAGCTCTAAGTAGTCTCTGCCTCGATCACCTCTCTCATGCAGATGACTAGTTAAACACAGCAACAACAACACTGTGAATCATCCAGGTGTATAGAAGGGAAGATTCTCTTAGTCTGTGAGATCCTAATTTTATCCTTACTAAACTATTGGGGAGGACTAGGGTTCTAGGAAGAATTGGGAGCAATTGAGCAAAGGGCCCCCGGTCCTCTCTGTCAGCCATGAGCACACGTAGATCACAAGCATCAGTTCCGTTCCGCCTACTCCAGGCTGGAAGATCCAGGAGCACAAAGACCTTCTCTGACTTTTCTCCTTGGCAATTGATGGCTTCTGTTCTTGGCAGTTAAAAGCAACAGACATGTGAGTAGGCATATGGAAATCAAAGGGCAGAATGTAGCTGAGTCCAGTTCTCTTGCAGCATTTTACAAAAGCAGGGCCACACATTCAAAGGGAAATGGCAAATCCCACTCCGGTATCTCAGACTGGGCCCCACGCCCCGCATTTTGCTGGGGTTGGTCCCAGGTTATTCTCCTTCTTTGGGTACGAGTTGGCTCTCACGGTGCCACCCCAGCCTGCTGGCTGCCGCCAAGTGGTATTTCTAGTTTGTATTTCATTCTTATCCAGCTATTAGAGCCGACCTAGCCTTCTGTTAGGTTTTTGTTTTTTTTTAAACTTTGTCGGAAATTGAGCAGATGGATTTGAATTCCTAATTTTCTTTAAAAATTGTGCCAAGCACTTTTTCCTTTGTTCCTTATTTTTCCCTTGACCAGTTCTTTGTGGCTTTGCAGTTCCCTCGTTAGAGGCCTCTCACCGATCAGTCTTATTCTCTGGCTATCGCACTGATGGCTGCCTTCTCTAGAGCCCCTTCCCCTTCTGTTCTGGTCTGGCTCTTCCTGGAGTCACACACCCAATGTCGGCTTTTGTGTTCACAAATATGATCACAGAAAGAGTTGAAAATCTAGTCAACATGCTAAAATATAGTTCACAGTTCCTGCTATTTCTTAAGAGAAGGAGATTGGAAAGACACACGTGTCTGCTGCTTGACTTACCACGAGCCATGGAGTCCTGGTGGTGCCATGTTTAAGCGCTTTGCTGCTGACACAAAGGTCAGCAGGTCGAACCCATCAGCTACTTCACTGGAAAAAGACCGAGTGTTATGTTCCCTTGCTGATCACGGCCTAAGAAAATCGATGGGGCAGTTTCCCTCCATCACGCAGAGTTGATCTTTGTCAAAATCCTTGGAAGGTGCTCAACCAGGGCAACTCTGAGTCAGATACCGTCTCTACGCGAGGATAAGCCAACCCGAATATCAGCCGAGGCACCTCATTTAACCACAAAAACTGCATTAAAAGTGTGCTGAAAAACTCGGCTTCCACACGAGTATATATGGCACTTTGCAAAGGGTTCGAAGTAAATGATATTATTCGATTTAATTTTGAATGTCCCCCCAAATTGGCCAATAGTCCCATTTTATATAAGAGGGTAGTGTGTGTACCATCATTTGGCTTACCTAACTAGTGGGCAGTAGATCCAGGAGGCAAAGGAAACTTAATCTTACTTTGTAGTCTTTGAGAGAGCTCTGTAGTGTGGAAAGCTGAGAGTTGAGTTCTTCGTTTTGTGGAGTGATGATATTGGGGACCAATCTCGGTTATTCAGTATTTTGGTGACAGAAATGCCACAAAACAGTGACTAACAAATCAGATCTGAGTTTCTCAGAGTTTGGGAGGCCAGGTATCTACCTCCAGGGTGCTGGCCCTCAAGGAAGGCATCCCTGTCTCCCAGCTCGGCAGGGAAAGGCTCTCGTCTCCTTCTCATGTCTCCTTTCCTGTCCATACTCGCTCATTACTTGATAAATCTGATCTTTTTGTATATCGGAAGAGATTGACTGAAGGCCTACCTTGCGCTCATATCCCCTCTTTCACATAACACATAAAATCTATTTCCAAATGGGATTATAAACACAGGTGTAGAAGCTAGGATTTACAAGAAATATCTTTGGAGCACACAACTCAATTTGTAACAAGACTATTGTTACCTACCCTGCTTCGACCATAATTTTTTGGTAAATGTAACAAGAGATAATGCATGGTAAGGTTCTTGCATAGGCCCTGTGGCCCAGCAATTTGAGGAGCTGTCAATTTATTTCTGATAATACTGCTATTATATTTATTGATGATGGTGTCATTCATCCTGGAAATAAGGAGCAAATGCTCCAGACATGTCAATTACCATCTGCTCCAGATCTCTGTCTGTCCCCAAGCCACAGGAATGCTGTGACGGACGCCAGCTTTGAGCCTGTTGACATTCTCTTCTTTCTTTGGTATCTGCAATCCCATTTTGCAGCCCTGTGGCCCAAAACTTATTTGGGGAACTGATTGTTTTGCTCTTTTTTCCGGTGAGCAGCTACCTCCACACTTGAACGCCAGACCTTTTCTTCTGTCAGCACACCTGTCTGAAACTTTCCTGCTAGACTGAAGTGATCTATTTTCCATCCTTAGTGAGAGTCCTTTCGGATTAGAGGTCAGACGTGCACATTTGAAATCCTTGCTGAGCCCATGGGTAGCTGCCTGTGAAACAGCAGTTGCTACACTAACTTATTTCATCTGCTTCCTCCTGATTTCCCTCTCCTGCCGGAGAATACTCTAGCCACACTTGGCTAGGTGCTTCTTGTCCTTACCGCAGGGTTTAGAACTCAAAAGGCAGGATCTCCAGACCCCAATTCATTATAAGGAAACAAGCAAAAATAATTATGAACAACACAAACAAGCAAGCAGTGACCTTTCACGCTACAACAAACGGCATAGATGGTATTCTAAATTACACATGCCTCAGATTTATGCTTTCTTGCTGAAGTGGAGAATTGCTTTCCTCCCGGTTTTCTTTAAGTAGGCTCTATCAACCTTAGAAAAACCGGTCTTGGTTCTAAACACAGAATCTGTTCCAGAATAGGACAACTGGACAGCATATAGGGGCACAAGTAGAGGCCTCACTGTGAGTCAGAATTGGCTTGATGGCAGTGAGTTTGATTGGTTTGGTTTGGATAGTTTCCTGTATCTTGATACACTATTATTTTGAAAGGGTCTCAAATGGTTTGTGGAAAAAGTCCAGTACCTTTTGATTCCAGTTTCTCATGAACTTTCTGAATGAGTGAATGGACTCTTGAAAGATTGTGATGTGGAAACTTGATGGCTCTGGGCAAGAATTCACCAAAAGATGGTCTAGGAAGTTGCAGGTGGGAGGGTGGTTAGGATGTTACCAAGGACACTCAAGGACACTATGCTTTGGCCCAATGGGAAGTCATATATTTATTGATAGACGTACTTTTTCCATTGCTCCTTATAGTGCTATGACTTAACTCATCTCTCCTCCTTCTATCAAATTTGATCATTGTGATAGGATATAATTTTTTCCTACAGATTGCCTTTAATCACTAAATAATTTGCTTACGGGGTTAAGGTGATTAGTGGTCCACCAAACTATTGGAAGATTCAGCCCGCCCAGATGTGCTTTGCAAGAAAGGCCTGGCGATCTTCTGAAAACTCAACCACTGAAAACCTCGTGGGGCACAGTTTTATTCTGACACATGGGGTCTCCATGCATCAGAATCAACTAAACAGCACATGGCTCTAAGCTAGATGGGGAACAATTCATGGATTCATTAATACATGGTCTCAGTCTTCACGATGTAGAAGGAAGACTCACATCAGTAGAAGGGAGTTGAAGTTGGGGACTATCTTAGTTATCTATGGCTGCTACAACAGAAATGCTACATGTGGGTCACTTTAAATATCAGAAATGTATTTCCTCACTGTTTAGTTAGTGACCCCATATAGCATTTCTGGGGCTCTCAGTCTCTACAGGAGTAGATAGTCTCATTTTCTGCTGTCAGAGCAGCTGGTGGATTTGAGCCACTGACCTTGCAAATGGTAGTCTACCACTTACCCAACAGTGCCACGAGGGCCCCTTTTATAGCTGGTAGGGACTTATTACTTTGCCTAAGAAATGTTCCATATTTATATATAACAATAGGGATATATATCTATGTACATATATATGTTAATTATTATGGTAGCAGATGGACATTGGGCCTCTACTCAAGTCCCTTAATACACGAGCAACACTTTGTTCTAATAACCTGGCATTCTGTATGCTCACCTTCCCAACACTATCGCTGAAGACAAATTGGATGCATAAGAGACTGTGGTGAAAAAAGCTGATGGTGCCTGGCTATTAAAAGATATAGTGTCGACTGGCTGCTCTGAAAAGCCATCTCTGCATTGTTCCCGGGTTCTGCCCAGCCACCTCTGCCTTGCCGCGCCTCCTCTGCTGCAGTGGACTCTGACAGCTCTCTCCCCGGAGTCCCTGAACCAGTGCTTTCTTTGTCGTCTGCTGTACGGGACCACCAGTGTGCCCCACCATGTCAGACGGGCTGTGGACACCAGCTCCAAGAGCACCCCCAGGATTTACACAAGAGGAGGTGGTGGAGGAGGCAGAGAATGGAAGAGGTGCCCCGCTAACAGGAACGTCAATAAGGAAAATGGGGAACAGGAGGCTGACAACGAGGTAGACAAAGGAGAGGAAGAAGGTGGGGAAGAGGAGGAGGAAGAGGAGGAGGGTGATGGTGAAGAAGAAAAGGATGAGCAGGCTGAGGCCTCTAGAGGCAAACAGGCAGCTGAAGATGATGAGGATGACGATGTGGACACCAAGCAGCAGAAGACTGAGAGGATGACTAGACAGCAAACGGAAAAGCTCAACGTAAAACAACACGAAAACGCAAAGGCCACCGTGCCCTATTCAAGCTCCACTTGCTGTCTCAGAATCTAAACGCGGTCACCTGCCAGGAGAGATCCGCCCGCCCACCTTGGGCTGCGCCACCGCAGGCACACGCTGCCACCCTCCAAAGCCACACCGTGATTTTGCAACAGGGGAGGCAAAGAGAGCCAAAATGTCCCAGGCCCTGCTTTTTTTCCTAAAAAGTATTTTTAAATAGGAAGCAACAAGCTCACATGGAAGAAGCACACCAGCCTGTGTGATCACGAGGTGTCAAAGGGATCAGGTATCAGGCACCAGAAGACACAAAACAAATAGTCAATCTATGTGAACGAGGGTGACCAGAGTGGGGACCCAAAGCCCATTGATAAGACAATTGGACATCCCCTCACAGAAGGGTCACAAGGAAGGGATGAGCCAGCCAGGTGCAGTATGCATCGATGAAAATACAGCTTTCCTCCTGTTCTTTCATGTTCTTTCCCCATCCACCCTACAATCATGACCTCAGTTCTACCTTACAGATCTGGCTAGACCAGAGCATGTACATTGATACAGATAAGAGCTCTAGACACAGAATCCAGGACAGATAAACCCCCCAGGAACAGTAATGGGAGTAGCAATACCATGAGTGTAGGGGGAAGTTGAGGGAGAAGGGTGAACCAATAACAATGATCAATAACAACCCCTTCCCCAACCCCCCAGGGACAAACAACAGAAACATGGTAGAAGGGAGACAATGGACAGTGTAAAATATGAAAAACAATAATTTAGAATTTATCAATGGTTCTTGAGAGTAGAGGGAGGGTGAAGGAAGAAATAAAAAGAGGAGCTGATATCAAGGGCTCAAGTAGAAAGAAAATATTTGAAAAGGATGGATGACAACATGTAAAAATGTGCTTGATAGCATGAATATATAGATTGTTAAAAGAGCTGCAAGAGCCCCCAATAAAATTTATTAAAATAAAAAGTTCACAAATCAGAACGAGTGCACTGTAGTGAGGAACACCTGCCTCTCGAGGCAAAACTCCTCCGTCAGAAAGCACAGTGCTCATGATCCGTTTTATCTTCGGGCCATTTAAAATGGGGCAACAGTAGGAGCACCACCCCTCTCCGTGAGCTGCTTTGCGAATTGGCGAGTTCATATTTGTGAAAGAACTTTGGAAACAGCAAGGTTCTGTGTCTCCCTTATTTTTCAGAGTTCACTGCTTTGTCTGCTTTTGCGACTCACTCTACCCTGGGATACAGGAAGGTAGATGTTGCTCACTGATTTCATTTTAGAGATGAAGGCTAAGAGAAAGGGGGCTAGGTGGTGAAGGAGCCTGACATTTCTTGGTAGAGCCCTCTATTTCTTGAAAAGATCCATTCCTCAAGGGACATCTATTTGCTCTGCCACTTTCTATCACTCTGGACCACAGAGGAAGGCCCCAGAATCCTCCCCTGCCTCATTGCGCCTCCACATCCAGGTTGGTTCCTGGATCATTTCTCTGTGAAGGTAAGACAGAACTTTCCCAAGGTCTCTAGAATACCCACCAGAGGGTACTGTCTTCAGAGGCCAGGAGTCATAGTAAGGGAAAGGAGCATAGAGTCCTAGGTTTGAATCTCGACTTGCTTCTTTATTTCTCCAAGATGCTCATCATGTTGTATCCTTCGTGGCCGCCGAGTCCAACGCTACACATGGTGACACCATGCACAGGGCTCTAAAGCTGCCCGGTCCATGGTTGCAGATGGATCCCTGTGATCTATAGGTTGTTCATTGACTGCATTTGTTAAAAAAGTCAGTCACCAAGTGTTTACTCTTGGTCTATCTCAGTCTGCAAGCCCTTTGAAAGCTGTTGGACATCCTGACAGCACGCATGCTGCACGGACCGCAGGATGGTGTCTGCACCCGAGGCACATTTGTTAGGAATCAAATCTGAATCTCCTGCGTAGAAGCTGAGAATTATTCCACTGAACAGTCATTGTCCCCTCCTATACCTATTTTGAAGGCATGTGGTGGTGCACTGGGTTAAGTCCTGGGCTGCTAACTGAAAGGTAAGCTGTTCAAACCCATGAGCTACTCCAAGGAAGGAAGATGGAGGCAGCCGCTTCTGTAAGATGGACAGTTTCGGATGCCGTAGGAGCAGTTGTTCTCTGTCCCACAGGGTCACTGTGAGTTGGAATAGCTTCGATGGCAGTGGGCTACACCAACTGTTATATAAAAAAATAGTGCTGTGTCTGGTTTGCATAGTTGTTGAGATGAAAGGAGGCCATGTAAGTGACAGCACCCCACTTTCGTCCTGCTATAGCATTGGTACTATATTGGGGTTCCTTGCTACCCCCGTCCCAACTTTAACCCTTCTCTCCAACCCAGAGTTTGCCCTCTTGGCCTGGTTCAAGAAAGGGCATTACAAGGTGACTGTTGATGAGAGAAGAACCACATCCCTTGAGCTGTCTAGGGTCCCCCAGGTCTCCAGAGGTTACATTCTAAGTTTGGCTTTGGAGTGAGCAAGGAAATACAGCAGTCAGCAGCTCCTAGTGGCTTCACAAAAAGTCACTGGCAGGGAGCCCGCAGCTAGTGCGGAGACGAGAATCGTACTCAGGGCTAGTTCAGGGCTCTTTCTGCTGCCGCTGCACATGTGGTCACGGTGGGGGATTGACTCTTCCCTTCTTGCTGCAGCTCAGCTACGATCTCTGAGAGTGTGTGAGCTGAAACCCAGTACTGGGTAGAAAAATTACTTAGCCATGCGAATATCAGATGGCAAATGAAACACCTCATATGAACAATACCTTCAGTTCTCATTCTCAAATTAGAAATCTCAATGACAGGCTTTTCAAGTTGTTTTACCAAGCCAACCTTGCACATCCATTCAAGTGGGTTTTGTATAAATCATCACCCAGGAAGGGTTAGGCCTTTGGAAAAAGCATACTGTCTAGTTGAGCACATACTTGCTTAGCTATTCCGCCGGGTACCGTTCGGGAGGATTACTGCCTGGCCATGCATTCCCCAGTCCTTTAGCTTTGCTGAAGCTGATTGTACAGACCTGAGGTATCAGATTGCATTTGATCTGCTACACTATTAGGCTGCCCCGGACAGAAAGGGGCGGTGTCTGTTCCCTCGCCCTGATGGCTTGTGGCAGTTGATATAGGTCACTGACTCCTCGTATCCGCATGGAGTCTGAACAGCTCAGAGTAAGACTTGCTTTCTGGGTGCCGGCAGGAATAAAACTAGGGTATTCAGAAACAAAACTCGCTCTTTGATTCTTAGGGTCCAATATGAACCCAGAACAGAGATCATTGAACCCAAGAGGTCATTGAGCTTTTTGTTTTGTTCCTTCATTGAACTTTGGACGCCCCTTCCTATAGCTGAATAGCCAGCTGTCATGTACCAAGTGCGAAGACAAAGGGGCGATTCATTAATGGCATTCATAATTAAAAAGAAAAACACATAGCTCCTGCTAGACACTCTGTTCAATACTTTATGTGCATTATCTCGGTTGATCTTGAAGGCATCCCTGTGAAGAAGGAATAACAAATTCTACTTTACCACCGAGGAAATAGAAGCACAGAGAGGCTAAGTTAGTGGCCCAAGGTGGTCTGGCTCTGGAATCACTCCAAGAAAAGCGTTTCTTTAAAAAGAGCATGTGCTCCGCACCTTGTTCTGTCGCCGCCTGCACACGCCCTGTCAGTGCTTATTGGCCTAGGTGCCCCTTAGCTTACGAGTCACTGAACGGTGAGGATTGGGCCATGGCCCTATTTCTGTCTATCTCTCCTAACTAGTGCCATGTCTGTAATATCGCAGCTGCTCAATGCTTGTTGCATGGAAAATCAAGTACTTTATAAATACTGACAAAATATAAAATATAGAAAGACTCGATTGCTACTTGTAAAAGAGAAGAGTCAGGTAACTAAGTCTCCTTTTAAAAATGTTCAATTGTGGAGTGGGTGATGGCTTACAGAGCAACTCTATTTTCCATCCATCAATTTGTGCACATTTTGTTTTATGTCACTGGTTGTAATCCCCAGCCTGTAACACCCCCTGCCCCACTAGCTCTCTATATCTCATTCCATTCTTCCCATTTGCCTAACCCTTCTCAACTTGGCCCTTTTGAGGACATGCTGTCCTTTTGATCCCAGAATCGATGGTTCGTAATGGATTTTCCTGGAGAGGCGTGAAAGCAAAGTTTACTTCGCACCTTTCATCCCTTGCCCCTTAGAGCAATGCCGTTCTCTGCCGGGATGGCGGCCTGCAGCAGTCTGAGCAGTGTAGCGGGGCCGGTGGGGGCACCAGCCAGGGTAGCGGATGGCTGGCACTCAAGATGAGTGCTAGGATGTGTTTTTAAAACTGCCGTCTCAGAAGGACTGAATTTATTCATGTCCGCCAGAAAGGATCGGGGTGGGGGATGGGGGGCGGTAAGTACTGCGTGAGCCTTGCCAGAGTCTGAAGAAGGACTCACGGGAAGATTTCAATTCAGCCACTTCTCCACTGAGTGTCTGCGTCCTGTCTGTCACCTCCGTTTTAGAAACAGACATGGAAGTTTCTGGAAATGGAACATCCAGAAGTTACTTATGGGGACTGAGTGGGATTTCATTGCCGTTATTGCCTTTTCCCACGTGCCTGCCAATCATGGAGCGAGAGTAGACATATTCTCCAGGTTCGCACAGTCTCCGCACACCTGCCTACCTGCAGGACAGGGTTTCATTTGTTTGCTTATCAGCAAGGTGTTCAGTGGTGAGAGTCCCTATTCTGTCATTAGGATACAACATTGAAAACCAAGATCAAGTTCTTTTCTGAGAAACCACGGAAGGAATTGTTCTTTTTTTCATAACGGTCTTGAAATGAATTCTGCCATGGTCTGTGTGTAGACATGCTAAATTAAAAATCTTATAGGCGAATGTTGTGCATAGAGTCCTGCTCTGTCTTGAGAGTACAAACTCAGATCGTTCTAGAAGACTCTGGTTAATGAAGGGTCATGTCCTTCTGCTCCTGACTTGATGGCTGGGATTGGATCCACCTGTTGTTAAGGCATCCCCCTGGAAAGTCTGTCACTCTTCCATGCATTTACACTCTTGGCCCAGCTAGATTATGGACTCTGTAAAGTTGCAACTTTTCTTTTATTGCTGATGTATTTTCCCATGGCACCTGTTATGTCATTCTGAATGCGGATAGTATTCAATAGATATGTTGACAGGACCCAGCTATCTGGAAACCCACTTTGAGTGGAGACAATGTCAATGCAACCTTTTACCATAGTGAGGGACAGACAGAATCAAAGCTGCCGGCCTTCAGATGCTAACGTGTAGAATTGATACTGAAATATCTTGGGAACACAGGAGTATTGTTTAGCAAGATTCGGTCAAAAGAGCACAGGTTCTACATGTTTATCCTCTCAAACGTTTCATCTCAGCGTTGTCATTTGCAAAATGACGATATCTACCTTGTAGCGCAGTCGTAAGGTTGAGAGATTTGAAAAGTTCCTGGCCTTATTATTATTTTCCCGAGTTTTAGTGGCACCTAATTTACATATCATACAATTTAATAGTGCAATCATATCATTTTACAGTCACCGTCACATCAATCTTAGGGTATCCTCCCCCACTATGAATAATCTCCTTTAACATGAGTGGTGTAATCACAATCAGTTATTTTCCTCCCATCCCCCTCCTGCCTTCATTATTTACTCCCGAAATCCCCTTTCCCTCCCAATCACCTGCCCTACCCCAGCATCCCCTGTAGCCCCTGTAGCAGCATTCTCACTATACATCCACTCCTCCTGTGCTTCCCAGCTGGAGACCCAACAGAAAACAATAAAAAACAAAATAGCACTAAGGTGGTAATGCTAAAATCATAATAGTATAAACACTGAAATCCAAGTAATATGTAAGAAGGAAAAGCCCCCCCCCCCCAAAAAAAAGCACACATTAAAAAAGCCAGGGTTGAAATTTCTGTCATGGAACAAGTAAGAGATACTTGCTCCAGTACAAATTCTGGTTGTGTCTGTAGGCAAGGGGGGAGGGGAGTCTAGTGACCAAGTATGGAGTTTGAGCTGGCACAATCAAGATTACAGTGGTCTCTGTCTGATAGGCTGATCTGCCAGCAGTTCAGTCTGACCAGATACACTGCAGATGGGTTTTGGGTTTTTATTGTCCTCCATAACCCTCTACAAATTGGGTGTGTATAATTTTAGCTCTGATACTTTTTTCTTCAACATTTTCAAATTTTGTAATTGTCATCTTTGGATCACCACAAGCTGGTGTGTTTCTGCCACGTGGACTTAGTTGACTCCTCACTTAGATAGCTGCTTGTTGAATGTAAGATCCCAAGCACTAGTTCAGTTGATAGCTGGGCACCATCTACTTTCTTCACCACACTTTGCTACAGTACCCTTATCTTCAGTGATCATTTTGTGAAGGTGAATACCAAGCAGGGCCATGATGTAAGAATTAATTATTCTTAAGTTGAAGCTAGGATTTAGTGTGAGCCCAAACCCTTTCCTGAATCTAGACTTTTTTTTATATTAGGCTTAGTACATATGTCATATCATTCTATAGTTAAGTCATGTCTGAACTATGTAAAACATAATTGTACAACTGTTTCCATAATTGGTCTCCACACATACTTTCCCTTCCTGGACTTCTTGACATCATCTCCTTCTTATTTCTCAACCCCTCTCTATTGCTCCTTCCCCCAAACACTCCTTATATTTTCTTTCTCTATAGGCTCAACACCCCTGGGTTTCATTTACTGAAAAACAGAGAAACCAGTAACACATTTCAAGCGGGTGACCCCCAGTGGCAGTGCACCTCTTAGGTACAACCTAATATAAACACGCATAAGCATAATCTAGCAGAATGGCATTCACAGGTGTGCCAAGTACTGCGTGTCTTAATGCAGCACACGGCGTTGATGTAGCCAGACCTTGTTTGTCCAACAACCAGCAATACACCACTCTTGGTACAGCTGTCTTCTGCTTCCTCAGACACCATACGTTTTCCCACTTCAGTCCTCAGGTTACAGGTGTGTCTGGGGTAGATTCAATTTCTGCCAGTGGGGTTCCCATATGGGATCTCACTGATGGAGCCTACTGAGAACTTCAGTGATCCAGGATTCAGTGTCCCAGTGTTCCACAGTACCCGCCTGGCCTTACTATTGACTGGCATCAAAGGAACTCATTAACTGGTACTCACTGTACTGTTGTTGAAAAATGTGCATTGAAAATATATAAGCCACTTATCAAATGGAATTTTATGCTTGCTTATTTCTACCTTATTAATAGAAAATGCAAAAGGCTCCAATTCCCATCCCAAGGATGTCTTCCATACAATTTTGCGGTTGATAAGAAGAGACCCCCCACAGAATACTCGTTATATGTTGCCTGTAAACAAGTAAGTCAGACTGGGATGAAATAGTCTGACAGCAACACTCATTAAACACTCTTAATGTTGGATGATAATCTACTTATCTTTGCTTTTACATATGTTTTTTTAAATATCATGTAAAACCCCAATAGTGAATTCATGTTCATGGATCTATGGGCCAATGATAAAGGTAAACATTTCTGGGAAATATCAGCTAGATCCTTAACCTATAGTTAGTATAAAACAATTTATGGATGTCATGGGCCTTACCTTTGACACTAACTCATTCTCTCACTCACTGACTGCTGTTGAGTTCATCTTCACTCACAGCGACCCTCCAGGGAAGAGCAGAAGTGCTCCTTTGGGTTTCTGAGAGGGTAAATATTTTTCCTTGGGAGCCATTGGTGGTTTTGAATTCCTGACCTTGTGATTAGCAGCCCAACTCGTAAATAACTATGCTACCAGGGTTCCTAGACCGATATGCAGTTCCTAGACCTATATGCAGCAAAGTGAAATTATTTGCTATGACCCTTCTAGTCATAGTCTTTGTCTGTCCCACAATGCACATTAGGTATAGAGGATTTTAATTCTGAGATTGGTCAGTTTTACCATCCCACTGGGTATAAAGGGAGCCACCTCAGGAGCCAGAAGAGAGAATCCCAGGACAAGCAAAAAGATAAGCCATGCTTGAGAACACAAGTAGCTGAGGCCATGAGAGAGAGCAGCAAGCTCCCTGGTCCACAGAATGAGTGAAGCTTTGGGGTAGGAGGCTCACGTGCAGAGTGGGGTGCCCTATGGCATTTATCAGTAAGTACCAAAGGAACTTTGTAACACTTGCCTGAGCAGGGCAGAGTTCAGGGGCCAAGGGTTGAAGGATGAGGGCCACAGAGAGACAAACCTGTTGGCATGGCTGAGATGAGGTACTGCTGTGGGCTAAAGGAGTATATAGATTTATAGTGCGTTCTGATCCGGATTCAGGGTAGCCTGTTGAGGTAGCTAGTTGATTGTGCCAACCTGGCCAATAAACACATGTGGGGTTAATTGAAGGGCAGAGGGATAAATGGCTCAGTGAGCCTCGCCTTTCTAGTTCTTGGGTCTCTTGCTTTATGATGGTAGGACCAGGGTGTAGCTGCCTTAGCCAGTTCCCTGCTTCAGCTTTCAAGGCTCACTTCCTGCAAGATATCCCTGAGGAGAAGTCACAGAGACCTACCCTGATGCAGCCCTGGGTGCTGGAGCACCTGTGTGGAGACCCCTGCCAGCACTGAGATGTTTACATAGTCACTGATGGCTTTTCTCCTGCAGTTGGCATCATTGCATCTGTTTTGTGAGATGGAGGAGGACTTTGGGGATTGGTGTTGGGCATATGGGTTAATGGGTTAGTGTTGGACTTGTAGGCTCGGGCAGCACTGGGTTGGGATGTTTTCTTGATGCATACTTAGCCTTCATATAAAACTCATACATGAGTTTCTGTGGATTTGTTTCTTTAAAGTACCCAGACTAACACACCTGTTAACTTCTCTAATAAAAATCTATCATTGCAAATCTCACCTGTGAGTTCTGGATGGCCACTGCTGCAGAACCCAGCATAGACGTCGAGTGCCATAGGTGGGTGAGTTTGTGTCAGAATAGGGTAGCCAAGGGTGGGTGGTGGAGATGTACCTTGATTCTGCCTGGCTTTGAGCTGATGTGGAGTTGGATACTCCTCTTTCCATGTGTAGTGGAGGAGGTGAGAAGTGGCCCCCAAGCCATCTTTCCCCTCACTATTTGACATGCGGCAACCTGTGAAGGGCAAGTAAAACAATAAAATCAGGGAGCATGATTACTCAGAACAAGAAAAACAAATTTCTCCAGCCTCATTTTCTTGATTACCAGTTTTTAGATTGATGTGACTTTGACACAGGATATTTCTACTTGGGGCTCAGCTCAAAATATCTTTCACTAATATAGACTTTCATTCAAGGAGTTTATAAAAGATTTGATTAATCAAAAGGGAAGTTTATTGTAGGGAAGAATATGGGGTTCAGTGCCAGGCAGACCTGAGTTTTAAAATGTGGCTCCACCATTAGTAATAGTTATCTTGAACATGTGTTTGACTTTCAATGAGCTTTGTTTTGTCATATGTCAAATGTAAAAGGTTATACAACCTTAAAGGGAGATTAGCAGGAAGAAAGAAAAACAATGTATATAGGTCTCAGTGGCAGTGTTTTTATGTAGTAACCATTCATACATGTTAACTCCCCAACCTCAATTTCTTTTAAAGTAGGGCCAGAAATCTGTGGATTCTGTGTAAACTGTGTTGGAGAGCAAGACAACTAAATGATTCACGATGGCTTGAGATGTGATCAATGACTGTCTAGCCATAATCCCTTATGAAATGTACTCTACATTCTAGCCTCTATGTCTGTGGCTGTAATCCCCTCCCCGGGGGGGTGGTGGGGGTGGTGGTGGTGGAGTTTCTCTGCTATGCTAAAGGATGGGATTAAGGTGGGATGGATTCTCTGTCTCCAACTTCCTCAAAACCAAAATTCACTAACATCGAGTCTAGGTTGACTCATAGCGACCCTGGAGGACAGAGTAGAACATCTTCTGTGAGCTTTGGGGATGGTAACTGTTAACGGGAGCAGAAAGCCCTGTCTTTCTCTCTCTCTCCTTTACTAGACGGTGTGAGCCAAGTCATCACACTAGTGTCCTTGGTGTGGTGGTCTGCTGCGGGGCAAAAACCACGCCCCCTTCAAAGGCTCTCCTCTTTGTAGAAGAGTCATGTGGGAAGCAGAGGGAGAACCCTGGGTCCATTAGAGAAGAACCACCGTCACAGGCACATTCGGGATTCCTGCTGGAAGTGGCAAAGGCCGTGCCACACTGAGACCAGCAGTGGAGGCAAGGGGATCATGAGACAGAGCATGGGAGCAGCGTGTTGACTGTACGGGTGTGAGGCAGAGTAGGAGATGGATTTCCTAGACCACACGGCAGGGGCCAAGGGGCCATGTGTCTGTCTGAGAGGCTGAGAACCAGAGGGGGACTTGGCTCATGACTGAGAAGAGGTGTTACTGTGGACCAATGACTGGATCCTTACTGTTTATTGATCCTGACTTATGGATCTGTTAACTCCCCTAATAAATTCCCATAATTATAAGTATGTTCTGTGAGTTCTGTGCAGCCACCACGCTGGATGATCAAAACCTAGCAAAAAGTTCATGCAATCAGAAGAGCAGTTGATGTCAAACTAGGGTAAAGAAGGGTGGCAGGTGACGGTATGGCTGACCGCTGCCGTGTGGCAAGTGGCCTTGGTGTAGAAATGGGTCTTATCTCTCCCCTGTGTAGCCAGAGGTGGTCAGATAGGACCTTCGTGCCATTGTCGTCTGGCTCTACATCACAGAGTGGTGCTACAGAAAGAAAACCCATGGTTAAAGCGTCACCAAATGATCCTGCTGCTATTGAGTTCATTCTGATTCATAGCGACCCTTTGGGACAAAGCAGAACTGCTGCACACGGCTCCAAAGTGAGATCTTAACTGAAGCAGATCTCCAGGTCATGATCCCGTGATGTGGCTGGTAGGTTGGACCCACGGACCTTTCGGTTAGCAGCTGAGCACTAAACCACTGTTCCACATCCTCCTTAAGTTATGGGGACTCTGTAGGGAGTTTGCTTTTGGAGTGAAGTTCATAGTTAAACCACAGATTTTCTCCAATATTTATTAATAACTTGATAACCGGAGAATGACCACATGGCATATTATCCTGTCTTGTTGAAATTTTTGTTTTGTAACAAATTAAAAGAAGCTATAAAATGTTTGCCTAGTAGATATATTAGTAGAGCGAACTTGTCTGTTTGATTAGTGAGGATCTCAAATAATTCTTAGCCCTAGAGTTATGGACCAAACCCAAAAGGTGAAACTCCCCTGCGATAGATTTAATGGCTAGTGTTGACATCAAGGGTTGTTGTAGACTTCTGCTCTGTGAAAGTCCACTCAGGTCTACAGAGGGCAGGACTTCTCAACCTGTGAGTTGCGACCCCTTTGGGGGTCAAACCCTTTCATAGGAGTTGACTGATTCATAACAGTAGCAAAATTACAGTTATGATGTAGCAATGAAAACAATTTTATGGTTGTGGGGGGGGGTCACCACAACATGAGGAACTGTATTAAAGGGTCACGGCATTAGAAAGGTTGAGAACCACTGATCTAGGGTGTGGCAGGCATGGCCCGTACCTGAATGCCAATGGGAGGAGAGCATCAATGAGCACTTTCTACTTATTACTGTAGTTTCCACCAGCAGCTGGGAGAGATCATGCAGCCATTTAAAATTACTTTCCATGGGCACTATTCCCCATACCTGTGCCTCTGAGCCCATTCAAGGTATCGTTGCATGCCAGAGCCCTGAGATCCTGGGTTTGCATCAGTCCAGAGTGATCTGAGAAAGGAGCAGGGTTGATGGAGGAGAAGAAGGAGACTGCGCACAATATGCCAGCTAGGAAGAGTTCTGACATCGGATCCTTCCGCTGAGGGAACAGGCACCTATTTTACCGAATTATTTAATGAGGTGTCAAGGAACGAAGAGAATTCCAGTCACCCTAGAAAGTAGTATTAGAATCAATGAGTTCACCATAGGGACAGGTGAAATCCAGTTCAAATTATGAACCAAATTTCTGATACTTGGAGAAGTTCAAAACAAATAGGTCACAACAGAGAAGAGAACTATTCATTGCCGCATGGTCTTATGACAAAGAAGCTAAATGGAATCTCTTCTGTTTCTCACTAAAAATTCACTAAAGTATTTTTAAACGATTGAACAGCATCAAAATTAAGGAAACACATTATCTGTATTTCAGCTAGTCAGCAAATCAAATGAGTTTTAGCCTTTATCCTATGCTGCCCCCTCCAAAGAGAGGAGGCCCTTATGTTGTAAGGTGTACTGAGTGCATCAGTGAAAACATAGGCAGTCTTTAGCTTCTTCATGGGCCTCTTTATTTTTTTAAACTATTCGCCCTCTTTAACTCACTACATCACTGTGCTCAACTGTGCCCATCCCCGAGTGCCCACATGTAAAGCACCTTCCTGCGGCATGTATGTGTGTGTATGATTTAAAATTTTTACTTGCAATTTACACTTCTCTTAGCATTGAGACTGAAAGAAGGAAGGGCACCAGGGTGGGTTGGGGACATTGACCGAGGAAGATACTGCTACTTGTCCTTTCTTCTTTGCTAACAAAACCCAGATCGAATACCCAGCTCCAGGTAAGATCTTCACGTTCCTTGAAGCAAAGGACAGTCATACGACACCGCTAAAGGAGATGTATCTGGGAGCTTTTCAAGGCCTGTTCTTGCCTTGCACTTGGATTTATGGCTGGCGTTAGAACAGTCACTGAGACCAGGAGAGCAAGGTCAAGGGACATTTAGAAGCAGTAACCCTTCCTGATATTGCAGAGTCACTGAACAAACAACAGCAGGGCCTTCTTTGAAGAAGAAGAAGAAGCATCTCTTTATTCCTTTAAATCGCTGCACTTGGGCTTTATGTTATTTGCAATTAATGTGTCCCTGAGAATTTGACAGCGATTTTCACTTAACACTCAACAGTTACTGATAGAGAATGAGATTAAATATGGGCCTTTCCTTTGGGGGTATCTCTCGTTCTCTTAGGGTCTAAAAGAAGTCCACGGGTCTAATAGGAAAGTTAAATACCTGGCCCCCTTTCAGCCGCTTTTACTTGTGTGAGTGGGGAACAGTGCTCTCGGGGCAACACCCCAGACTCCTAGGTCAGGCAGAGTGGATTGGATTACGGACGATGCTCTGGTCAAGGACTTCTCTGAGGCTCTGGAATGGAGGCTTCAACAGTACCTGTGCTTGGTGATTAGCAGTTGGAAGGGAAGAGCTGTGGTGAGGGTTTACACTCATTTGGCGAGAATGCCAAATAGCATTAATTTTCTCGGTACTTCATTTAGCTTTATTTCTTTAAAAGGTACATTACCACTGCAAACTGTGAATGAGGTATTTAGAGATGTCTATTTAAAAATGTGGGTACTCTTTGGAAGACACGGTTTTGAAGTGACAATTTTTCTCCAAATACCTTTATGATCATGCATTAATATTTTCCGGGAAGATGATCCACATATTCTTTTCAGAAACTATATATACATTATGTCTTTAAAAATAACCCAATGGAGAGAAGAAATCTTAAAAAAGAAAAAGTCCCCAAAAGAAATTTACCAAATGTTCATCTAAGGCATTGGATGTTGTCACTTTGTGTGATCAGGAAAATCTTCTGCTTTTCCAACTTTATTCTAATTTCATTATAATTAAACAGTGGTGTTTTTTTTGTACTCTGAAAAAAATGAGAAGAAGGAATTATGCACCAAGTCATGACAAATGGTTTGACATCGGAAGAGCAGTACCATTTTAATGTGTTTATATAAATAGCACTGCATAATTATCATTAAGCATCATAAGCAGATACTGCTAAAAAGAACAGCTTTATTTACTCAAATTGAAGTCGAATTTTATTATAATATATAAAACAATAAGGCAGATGATACTCTATAGAGTGTGAGAAAGTGGTTATATTAAAGCCATTATTTGAAGTATATATACTATGTATCTGTGCATTGTCTTATGTATCTGTGTGCTAATACCAAGGAGCCATGGGTTATGTGCTGGGCAGCTGACCACAAGGTCAGCATTTTGAAACCACCAGCCGCTCTGCAGGTGGAAGATGAGGCTTTTGGTGTTCATGAAACTCTGCAGTCTCAGGAACCCAAATGGAGAACCTGGAGCCCGTAGGGGCAGCGTGGATAAGGAACAGTTCTCCCTGCCCCCAGGGTCACTCTGAGCCAGAACTGACTAGATGCAGTGAGTTTGGACTTTTTAGTACAAGTGACCTATCGATAGATTAAGCAGAGGTGTTGCATGTACAAAACGCAGTTACCAATAACCTAAAAGTGCTTAATGCCTTGGAGCTTTGAAAAGGGAAAGTAGGCTATATTCTCATCACTATAAACGATTTCTATGTGATGGATTCCAGAATCTTCCACTGAATGAGTCATTTCCTTGAAAGAGGAAACTGGATCCTTGATTCCATAAAGCAACTATAAGAGGACAAGGCAATCATAGTTTGGGAATTGGAAATTAAAACTTTTTCTTTGGAAAGGTGAAGAAGCCAAAGGGAAAAGATAACACATTTTACTCTTATTTATTCAGCAATTATTAAACTCTTATTTGAGGGAGAAATGTGCTTAACAATTGGGTCCTCTTTTATCTGCATTGAGTGGTTCAACTGAGCAAAAAAACAAACAAACAAAA
The DNA here is from genome assembly GCF_050624435.1 of Tenrec ecaudatus. NCBI lineage: Eukaryota > Metazoa > Chordata > Mammalia > Afrosoricida > Tenrecidae > Tenrec > Tenrec ecaudatus. Next base: position 22,847,352 of record NC_134539.1, on the reverse strand, counting down.
AAACCCCATGGCAACGAGGTTCCTAGGGATGCTAAAGGAGAAAAAGGTTTCCAGCTGAAGTCAAAGTGTCCCCTGGAGGTCTCCTCTGGCTGGAGCAGTCTCCATTGTGTTGGTTCAGGATCAGTGTGGGACCTGACCCAGTGAGTGGAGGGAGGAAGTAAGGAAGGGGCAACACTGAGTACAGGCCGTCTTCTTCTTCAAGGAGAGTGTTGGGACCACAGCATTCTACTTAAGCACAGTAAGAGTTTCATGAGAGAAGAATTCTATCCACATCAAACTGTTAGTAACACTCTTTTTAGATTCCTTAAGATGACAACAGGCACAATCCCTACTCTTCTTGGCAGACTTTTGACCGGCTTTCCTCACCTATTGTAGCAAGTCACTGTTTGGGGCATGGAAGGGCTCAGTGGAAAACAGAGACCCTAATTTTATGTTTGAATGTATTCAAACATAATGGATTCACACCAGTGGTGGGAGTCAAATAATTTAACAATCAGTTCTCTGCCCTAATGACCATTTTCTGTATAAAAAATGATCTATGGAAAGGTCGCAAATTAGTTCACGCAGTTAGTATTTAAATTGGAACAATAAATGAAGTATATAAAAGATACTTCTTTTAGTGTACAAGAATGTATATTTTAGAATATTAGAATGTATATAATTCTTATAAGAAATTAAAAACACTAATGAAAATATAAAATTACACCTGACAAAAAACAATACAACTCATTTAAGATATTTCATATTGTTTTCTGATTGGCATCCTTACTTGCAATATGCGTTCCTTTTATCCAAGCGTCGTCAGCTGTGTGCTTTACCCTTAACCAGCTTTCACTGTAAGAGTAGGATGCCATTCCTTTAGATGCCAATTAGACAATATTCATTGTGTGTGATATCTGAGAAGTAGGAGAGAATATAATATGCTCAAAGTTCCCTTTGAGCACATTATATTTATCTTTGCAAAGTCCCCTTCTGTTCTGCTGAACTTACAGAAATTGTTATGACAGTATTTTTAGCTCTTTGAACACTTTCAAGAATTGCCTAATTCACTCATAAAATCTTGTGGGAATTTAGGGTGCAATTTAAAGCTGAATCAAATGACAACATATTACCCTCTGGTTGTTTGGCACTTTCCTCTGGATATTATATGCTGGTTCACTAATAAAAATGTAATCAAAAGTATAATGAATCTTATGAAATGAATAGATAAATGTTACACACATAGTGTGGTCTAATTTTTTATGCCTATGGATGGAATGACCATCACTACTGACACTTAGGGTATGCAGATGAACATTCCAAAAGAGTAAGAAATGTCGATGTGTGAGTACCACGTTGGAGAGAACATGTGCCGCTTCAATAGCCGGTTTGACGGGCTCCGCAGCAATTAAGTGTCAGTTGTGCTGAACCGTGTGAACTGGCTGAACGCCACCACTAACTCAAGCACACCAACCATCATGCTGGTGGCACAGGACGAGGCTGCTCTGAGCTCTGCTTTATGTCAGCCTGCAGTGAGGCAGAGCCAACCCAACATCCACTGACGAAAGCTTCATGTGTTTTGTGTTTCTGTGTATTGTCATCTCCCCCAACCCTCTCCTCTATGGTATTTTTCTAAAATGTACAGCACACACTACAAATCTTTTGACTGTCTGTACCAGTCCAGGCACCTTTCTTTCCTTTTACCAGCCACATGGAAGTTCCCGTTCTTTTCCACTCCATGGACAGTCTAGCTAATTGGCCAAGGTTCTCATTGCCACTTTGTCATTTCTGATTCATAGTGGCCCAATGGGACAGGGTAGGAATCCTCCACATGTGTTTCTGAGACTGTAACCCTTTACGGGAGTAGCAAGCCTCATCTTTCTCCCACAGAGAGGTTAGTGGTTTCAAACAGCTGACCTGGCAATTAGCAACTCAATGCATAACCACTATGCCACCAGGCCTTCTAGGCCAATAAAATCAAGCAGTGGATTATACTGGGCATATATGCTTCAAAAGACCTCTTTAAAGTGGTAAAGAATAGTGTCACATTGAGAACTAAGGTGTGCCTGAGCAAGACAAAGGTATTTTCAGTCACCTTATGTTCATGTGAAATCTGCACAATAAATAAGGAAGGCCACAGAAGAATTGATGTATTTAAAAAAATTGAAAGTATCGTTGACTGCCAGAAGAACAAATACATCTGTCATGAAAGAAGTACAGCCAAAATGCTCCTTAGAACTGAGGATGGTGGGACTGCGTGTCATGTGCTCCGGATGTGTTCTTAGGAAGGACCCATCTCTGGAAAGGACATCATGCTTGGGAAAATAGTGTCAGTGAAACAGAGGAAAATCCTCCCTAAGGCAAACATACACAGTGACTACCGTAATGCACCCAACCTTTGAAAAGCTTGTGAAGATGGGACAGGCCTGAGCAGTGCTTTGCTCTGCTGTGTGCCAGATGACTGTGAATTGAAATGGACTTGACAGCACCTAAGAGCAAGAACCACAAGCAGTAAAGGCGATTCACTTCCATCCACTGATGGATTTCCATTTCTCTCCAATCACAGCGCCATCTTTATCTGTGATTCCTCCATGATTCACTCTCCTCTATAGCTGCTCTACTGTGCACTCAGAAGCCTTCCTGACTTTAACAAGATTCTCTCACACCTCAAGCTTTTATCATAATGGTGCTCAGTCAGAATTTTATATCTTCATCTCCACTAAGATTTAATTAACCCTAAGATCCGCTGCAGGGGCCAGGGAGGAGGTTTGTGACTCTCCCTACTTGACCAAAAAAAAAAAAATTCTAAACCATTGATCATCTCCATATCCCCCTTTGAGGATCAGACTCCCTGGTCAATCCTCTCAACTCTTCCGTATCATGTCCGTCTTTCAGCTCTCTGCCTTATCCTTCCCTGAAGCTCTGAGTTACGGACATAGAGTTTTTTCTCTTGCTTCTGGCTCCCAGAGCAACCCTGCACCTCTACTTAGCGAACAGGTCAACTGCACGTCAATGAAAATGCTTGTTGGCTACGTCAGGCATTTCCTTTCCCATGGTGACCAGGACCCCTAGGACCATAGCCAATCCCAGCCTAGAAGCGTGTGAGCGATCGTAAGGTGTACAAGCCCAGGCCGTTTTCTAACCCAGCTCTATCAGGTGGGGTCTTAAATTCCTGGTCCATCATCAGAAAATGACGTTGTTTCAAGTCCCCTTCCATCCCGCCCCCCTGGTTCAGATGGAACACTGTGTGTATGTCAGCAGTTTTTAAGAAGAATGATGGACCATCCCCCCAGAGAGGGGTCACAGGGAGGGGTTGAGTCAATCAGGGTGCAGTAGAGCACTGATGGAGCACACAATAGACCTCTGATCCCTTGAGGCCTCCTCATCCCCCACTATCATGACCCCAGGGCTGCTTCCCACTCTGGACTAGACAGGAGCATGCACATAGGTATAGGCAAGCTATTAAGCTCTTGACACATGGAACCCAGGCACAGGAATGGGAATAGAGATACTGAAAGGGTAGGGGGAAGGTGGGAGGAAGGAGGTACCCGATCACAATGATTGGCACATAACCCCCCTCCAGGGGGAAGAACAACAGAAACCAGGGGGGGGGGGAGACAGCGGTTGTTCTGAGATATAAAAATAATAGCAATCTATAATCTATCAAGGAGCCAAGAGGGTGGGGTGGGGGGAGAGGAGCTGATCCCAAGGACTCAATAGAAAGTAAATGTCTAGAAAAGAATGAAGGCAATATATGTACTAATATGTTAGATACAATCGACGTATGTTTTGCAACATGAGTTGTAAGAGCCCCCAATAAAATGACATTAAAAAAAGATAAGGACCTTCCAGCCAATTGGAATGGCTTATATACAACTTAAGAAAAAAAAATCCACAACAGCACTAGTACAAAACAAAGCCAGAGCATTCCAGGAAGCTATCAAAACAAGACCCACGTATGTTACAGCCTTAGGTGAAGCTCCAAAGGGTTCCTCCCTCATTTCAGCTTCTGGGCGTTTGCCTGTCGCTCCGCCTGGCGCTCTAGGTCCAGAATCAGTTAGACTTGACCTGTGGGGGAAGAGCTTTGCTTTTCATTTCGGCTGCCTGCAGGCGTTTCTTGCTGGGCAATGCTTTTGCTTCATCCCTTTTAATGGTTGACCAAAGAGATAAGTGCGGGGTGTGAAGGAGAGAATCGCTGTATTCAGAAACCAGCATCATTCCGACAGGCCATTGAGTAGAGAGGCTGACCTAAGAGGGTACCTCAGACTTTCCCTATCTTGGTTTCTATTATTCAATGGCTGGACTAGGTAGGGGGACAAAAGCAGGGAAAAGTCGGAATGTTTTCTCTCTGGAATATTGGAGTTACCTCTCAGGCACACACAGCAATTCCAGAGAAACAGTCTTCAACGTGTCCTGAACAGACAAGCAACATTCTTGCAGTCTGGTTCTGATTGCATTCTCGTTCTGATTTAATTCATAAAACGTGCTGCAGCTCCAGGGGTCGCAGGGCTGCTTACCTCGGGGAACAGCTCCGTGTTGCCCAGGGACACACTGAGCCACCAGGAGCGTCTGGAGACTTGTTCCAGTCACGGAACATGGGAAGTCCTGTTCCGGTCTTCTCACCAGCACTCTCTTTGTAGCATAAACCGCCCCCCCCAAACAACAAAAACAACAACAACAACAACAGAAAATAAACAAGCCCCGTGTCCCCTAGGGTTGATCCCACGTAAGTGGTGCAATCCTACGCTCCCCAATAAAAGTTAAACATTTTTAGACTCCCTGCTCAAAAAATTCAGTGTTCTTCATACCTCTTAGCTCATATTTCCCATTCTTTTCATGGAAGGGTTACAGGTTCCTGTTTTGTATTTGTAAAATATGAGGACAATTAATACTCAGAAGATAAGATGTGAATTACCCATCATGAAAGGGACTTGAGAACAAGATTTGGAAGTATTTAATAGAAGTGACGTTCAGAGGGTGCTCAGCGAGAAGGAAGCCGTAAGTGTGAGGAATCACGATTCTTCACCACACGGCACCCGGGGCCTTGAGCTGACACCTGACCTGGTGTTATAGGGCCTTGAGCCAGTTAACTTTCTCACCCCCCATCCTTCCTCTTCCAGGTGAAATCGAGGGTAGATCATGCTAGACATACCTTGCTATCTTTAATGATGCTCTAGTTTTGATTTATGTTTTATATCTATTTGTCATGTTGTTTTAGATAGGTAGGTAGGTAGGTAGGTAGGTAAGTAGATAGAATCATGAACTCATTTCCCTAAAATATGCCACACCATGTGCCACGGTTCTTCTTCCAAGATGGAAAGAATACGCAGGAGAGGCACTGTATCACGAAGAACTGGTCGACCTCCCACCATTTCTGGAGTGGCCGATGAGCAAGAACCAATAGCACTGGAGGAAGAAGTTCAAACTGCACTGAAGGCATTCGTCAAAAACAAGGCTCCAGGAGTTGATGGAATGCCGATGGAATGTTTCAGCAAGCTGAAGAAGCACTGCAAGCGTTCACTCATCTGTGCCAGGAAATTTGGAAAACGGTTACTTGACCAACGGATTGGAAGAGATCCATATTTGTGCCCATTCCAAAGAAAGGTGACCCAACAGAATGCTTAAGCTATTGAACAATATCATTGATATCACACACATGTACAACAATTTTGCTTCATATCATCCAATAAATGGTCGCTGCAGTGCACTGACAGGGAACTGTTGGAAGTTCAGGCCGGATGCAGAAGAGGATGGGGAACAGCTGATATCAGATGGATCTTGGATTAAATAGAGAATACCAGAAAGATTGTTTACTTGTGTTTCAGTTGTGGATAACCTTGAGAACTAATGGGAATTCCTGAGCACTTCATGGCACTCATTGCATGAATTCATTGCATGGATCAAGAAGCAGTTGTGTGAACAGAACCAGGGAAGGCTGCATGGTTTAAGCCAGGAAAGGGGTGCATCAGGGTGGTATCCTCTCACCACCCTTGTTCAATCTGTTGGCTGAGTGAATCATCAGAGACGCTGGGCTATATAAAGAAGCATCTGCATGGGCATGAGAATTGGGTTGTTTTTTGGGGGGTTCCATCGAGTAGTTCCCACCCATTTCGTTCCTCTGCACAACAGAACAAAACACTGCCGAGTCCCGAGCCTTCCTCCCAATTGTTCCTATGCCTGAGCCCAGGTTGCCGCCAATGTGTCAACCCATCTCTTTGAGGTCTTCCCCTTTTGCTACCCCTCCGCTTTTTAAATTATTGTAAGGAAATCATTTTATGGGGGCCTCTTACAGCTCTCATAACAATCCATGCATCAATTGTATCAAGTACAGTTGTACATATGTTGCCTTCATCATTTTCAAAGTATTTTCTTTCCATTTGAGCCCTTAGTTTTAGCTCTTCTTAGTTTCCCTCCATCTCCCACCTCCTACCCTCATGAACCCCTGATAAATTTTAACTCATTATCATTTTCATATCTTACACTGCCCACTTCTCCCTTTGTCCACATTATTACTCTTTGCCCCTCTGGGGAGGGGGGATTATATGTCATTGTAGTCTGTTCCCCTGTTTCTCCTCCCACCTTCCCCCGACCCTCATGGCGTCACTACTCCCATTGCTGTTCCTGAGGGGTTTATCTGCCCTGGGTTTCATGTGTTGAGAACTCTTATCTGTACCAGTGTACATGTTCTGGTCTAGCCAGATTTGTAAGGTAGAATTGGTGTCATGACAGTGGGGAGGAGGGAGCATTAAAGACTGGAGCATTGTGTGTTCCATTGGTGCTGTGCTGTATCCTGGCTGTCACATTCTTTCTTTGTGACCCTTCTGTGAGGGAATGTCCAATTATCCACAGATGGGTTTTGGGTCTCCACTCCTATCCCTATCATTTGCATCGATACATTTGTTTGTTTGGGGTCTTCTGATGATTAATACTTTATCCTGTGGACACCTTGTGATCACGTAGGCTCATGTGCTTTTGCCATGTGGGCTTTGTTGCTCCCCCCACACTAGATTGCTGCCCCTTCACTTTAACAAGCATGATGTCCTTCTCAAGAACTGGTCTCTGCTGACAACATGCCCGAAGTATGTGAGACAAAGTCTTGATATCTTTGCCTCTAAGGATCGGTGTATGGTTTATTAATAACCTGTGATATGCAGATGATACAACGTTGCTTGCTGAAAGTGGAGTGGACTTGAAGCCCTTGCTGAGGAAGATCAAGGAAGGATCCATTACAACTCAATGCAAAGAAAACAAGAAATCCTCGCAACTGGCCTCATAAGTAACATCATAATAAATAGAGAAAAGATTGAAGTTGGTGAGGATTTCGTCTTGCTTGGATCCACAATCACTACCCATGGAAGCAGCAGTCAATGCATTGCACTGGATAAATCTGATGCACAGAATCTCTTCAAAGGTCAGAGTTCAAAATCCAGAGTTTACTTTGAGAACTAAGGTGCATCTGACCCAAGCCATGGCAATTCCAATCACTTCATATGCCTGTGGAAATTGGACTTTGAATAAGGAAGACCAGGGAAGGATGGATGCATTGAGATTATGGGGCTGGTGAAGAGTCTTGAAAACACCATGGCCTGCTAGAAGGACAAACAAATGTGTCTTGAAAGAAGCACAGTCTGAATGCTTCATCAAGGCATGGGTGGCAAGCCTTCATTTCCCTTACTTTGGGTCCGTTGTCAGGAGTGGCCAGCTCATGGAGAAAGACATGACTGTTTGGCAAGATCGAGGGGCAGTGAAAAAGAGGAAGGCCCTTGACAAGATTGTCTGACCAGTGGCCGCAGCCATGGGCTCACACGTAGGGACCATCGTGAGGATGCTGCGGGGCTGGGCAGCAGTTTGTTCTCTGCACATGGTACAAAGTCAGAACCAGCTCGATGACATCTAGCAACAGCCAGGATGTTCCTTCGCAGCTCTAGACAGGTAATTTGGCAGTTAGATCATACTGTCATCACTCCTAGGATGTAATCTGATCGGAAAAAGGCCATCAGTGGTTAGGGGGTTAGAGTGTGACACAGCACCCCACTCAGGTCAAAGTCCGGATCTGATGCAATGGAGTGTGGCCTGCATCACTTTTAGCATCATAAGAGATAAAAGGATGGAGAGTGGAGCAGAGAACTAGAAACCCTGCTGGTGTAGTAGTTACATGTTGGGCTGTGATCCACATGGTTGGCAGTTCAAAACGACCAGCAGCTCCTCAGAGGAAAGACTGGGCTTTCTACTCCCATGAGCAGTTCTAGTCTCAGAAAGCCATAGGGGTCGCTGTGAGCCACCCATGACTTGATGGCAGTGAGTCTGGTTTGGTTTATCCCCAAGAAGGAAGTTGGGGAAGTTGAGTATGCCTAAGGGGAAGATTGATGACCACGACCTTTTCCAGGGCCAACAGCAAACGAAAGGACCCCGACCCCGACCCCTACCCCAAACACACACACACACACACACACACACACACAACTAGCACTTTGTGTTCATATGCTTTGCCTCCTTAACTGTAAGAGAATACATATCTGTTTGTTAAAACCATCTACTTGTGGTATTCCGGTTATTGCAACACTAGGTAACTAATGTAGAAAGATCAATACATTGCTGGTCTCCAAGTCTCATCATTTTTTGCTGTGATTAATTTAATAGAAATTCTTCTATGTTGTCTTGAATGTAAATACTATTAAAGCCTGATGAAAACTTAGAACTCACAAGATCCTGTATTTCACAAATGAGGAAAATTGTTAACAGGTTAAGTGCTACGTTCACCTATCCATTCTTTCACCTCATTGGTGAGCGGGACCTAGTGCTTAGCTTACTCGGAAGATGGCTTCCAAAGAGTTGTTGTACAATAAGTGTAAGTAGAAGACAGGTAAGATAACCTATTGTCACATATACCTTACTTTTAAAATGCTGTTCAACTTTGAATTTCAAAGTCATCATTGAGGTATCTGCCAACTATCAAACACATGGCTCCTTCTTCAGAAGAACTGATTTTAAAAAGCCTACAAAAGGGCTATAAAAGTGTTGAAATACAAGGATAATATTTTGAGGACTAAGGTATGCCTGACTTAAAACACGGTATTTTCCAATTTCCTCATATGCGAATGAAAATTTGGCATTGAATTAGGAAGACTGAAGGAAAAGGGATGCATTTGAAATAGTGTCGGAGAAAACTTAAAGTACCAGGGACTGCCGAAGAACAGACATATCTGTCCTGGAAGAAGTACAGCCTGTGTTCGTCTTAGAGGCCCGGATGACCAGACTTTGTCTCATGAACTTTAGACATGCTATCAGGAGAGACAGTCCCTTGGGAAGGATATCATGCTTGGTAAATTGGGGGGCAGAGAAAAAGAGGAATCCCCGGTGGTGGCATAGTGGCTACATATTAGGTTGCTAACTTGGAGCTTAACAATTTGAAACCACAAGCTATTCCTGAGAGAAAGAGAGCCTTTTCTATTCCAGTAAAGAGTTCTAGTCTCAGAAGCCCACACGGACAGTTCTCCCCTGTCTTGTAGGGTCACTATGAGCGGAGATCAACTTGATGGCAGTGAGTGACCAAACCCTGCTGTAACCTTTCTTTTTCCATAGTGTAACTCTAATATTAGTCACCAAATGCAAGAGTGGCATATGCCATTTTTTTTACAGGAAGAGATGAATTGGACAATGAACATTTGAGTGGATGCAAGGATGCTAAGTATTTTAATATAGGCTACATTTTCTTCAGAGTACTCATATATTCTACAACCAAGAAAATGAGTCGGAGCAATTAGTGGTTTCAACAATCAATCTACAATTCTGTTTTTCTCCCACGCCAAAAAAAAAAAAAAAGGCTTTCACTAATTTTGTTTTAAATGGTTCATATTTCCATTTTAATGACCATTTTGTAATAAATGCTGTAATTATAAAGGAACAGATGGTAATATTATAACAGAAAGTACTTATATTACATGATCAGAAAAATACTCCTATGACAATAAACTACCATATTTCAGTTTTAGATAGAGTTAGACTCAACAGCTTGCGTCACCTCTTGTTTATTAGAAAGAATATTATGCTCACCAGAGACACCCCTTCCCGTCCAAAGATTAGAGCTTGGTTATGGGTCTCGTGGTTTAAATAGCCTTGCATCAGGCAACCTGGTCACCCTGTATGAACATTTTTTTTTGGCATCCAGTTTTCACACACCGTGCCCTTCCACGGTGGGGCTCAGTCCTCCTGGTGTCCTAGCTGCTGAGCATCTCTGGGTCCTTGCTTTGGCCCAGCGCTGCTCTCTTCTGTTGGAGCCCTGAGTACAGGCTTGACCTTACTCACTGGGTAAATCCTTATAGCTTGCTTGTAGAAGAGTCACTACATTTCAGTCCTCATCAAAATGCATCCTTGGCATTTTTAGAATACATTTACATTTTTATCATCTCTGCTGCCACGGATCCCTGTTTCTCAAATTTGATGTAGATTAGATTGTAGAACAATAACTTCCTTTAACAGTGTTTAGAGACTAAAGTTTATTAATGATTACCAGAGGTAGGCCAAAGGGAGGGATAAAGGAACAGTCAGTGATCAGGGGTGACTACGCTTCTATTAATGGTGATAAAAAATTTATCTGGGAATAGATAAAGGGTGATAGTTGAAGAATATGATGAATATAAATTAATGTCAATGAAGCACACTGATAAAAAATTTGAGATGGTGAATATTTTGTTACATATATTTACCAGATATTCATATTCTTTCTCTCAAAAACCAAACCAAACCAAACCAAACAAAAACAAAACCAATCAGGTAATACTTTACAATACAAGTAGCAGAATAGGTCCTGGAAGAATTTGTAATCTTAGGTAGCTAATAGCAGGGAAAACTTTGGCGATATTGCAGTAATTTGGCATTTGTGAAAACCTGGGTAATCTGAATGGATATTCCTCATCAAAAAAAAGTTATCAGCCAGCAGAGTTGGGGGATGGATAATTACTTAAACTCTGATTTCTTTAACTTAGAAGTCAGTCTCAGGAGAGACTGCTGGGAAAAAGCAGTTCAGAAAGAACTGTCGCGAGAGAACAGTTTTGGTTTCTCTCTGCCTCAAGCTTTTCACGTGAAAGGCCACTTAATGCCACCGGAAGTGCTAATGTTGAAATGACATTCTTTTTATTTATTTTCAGTCGTGTGTCTATGTATGATCTTTCCAAATGATTCGTGGAAAATAAAACATTCACATGATGGAGTTGGGGATTTTCTTTCCTTTTTTAAAAAAATGAGTTTCTGAGAAGCAGCGGTCCCTCATTCCACAGTGTAGCTCATGCGGCTTTAGACCATGACTCTGGGGCACTGCAGACCTTGTGCCCCTCCAGGGTGATTGATGTTAACCTTTCTCCCTGCCAAACCTTTGTTCCGTGCATGACATTTCAACCCCCACCACTTACTATGTTCTATTTTGCTAAAGAAAATTGCATTTTCTATTTCTGGATAAAGCATGGTTGTTTGTATCAGTCAATTTAACACAATACACTGGTTCTTATTTGTGCAACGGAAGCACTAATGAGATTCCAGCAGGAGATGGGTCCTGAGCCCACGACCGAGCCTCCAAATGGATCCGGAAGCCGGAAGCCACAATAATCCATTACCGACAAGGCTACTTAACGGTGATGAAGCATCTTTTGTCTCAGCGACGTCCAGGTAGTATGAAGTCTCGTTTCCTGCTGTACACATCCATCTTGCAAATGTTACATTCACAGGGCAAGAATATGGCTGTGACAGGAATTTCAGAGAGTCTGACGCAGCTTTCGATCCACGTGCCAACATTGACCAGCTCTGCACCTCTAAATGCATCGCATGTCCTTGCTGGGCCTCCAGATTACCACCCGAAATGGGGGTCAAACTATAACCCATAACTTGCAGGGTTGCTGGGGGAATGCAACACAACACAACGAACACACAGCTCTTGGCAATGCATGCTATGTGACAGGCACTCCGTAAGCAGTCCCTATTAGAGTTAAATAGCTCCTGAAGGTTACAGCAAAACAGAACAAAGCAAAAAAAGAACAACAACAAACCATCGTGCGTTTTGATGAAGTCATCAATTTGTCGTATGAGACGCTGTCTGATTAAGACCATGGTATGACTCTTCCATCCTTGTCCCGTAGAGGAGATCAGCTAGGGGGAAAGTTGAAAATGTTTGCTGGCGCTGCTGTTTATGCCTTAATTCTCTAAGCAGTCAGTTAATGATGCTTCCCAGATGGCAGACAGTAGGCTGCATGTCTGAGTTCAGAAGAAGAAGAAGCAGACATGCTGCGATGGAGAAGAAAGGGACTAGTCTCTGAAGCTGGGCAGACCAGGCTTGCACTCCAATCAGGCTATTTCTAACCACAAGTTGGGGCAGTTACTTAACTCTTCAGAGCCTAGTGTCCCTATCTCTGGAAGGTAGATCAGAATATGCATCTCACCAAGTTGTGAAAAAGTAGATAATAACACAGGTATATAAAGCCCTTGTAATATGGGATGATATTAGAAATATTTACTAATTAATGTGTCACAGGATTAGTCTATTGTGATCCACAGGCTTTCCATTGGCTGATTTTGGGAGCTTGGTCCCCAGACCATGTTTCTCAGCCTGTCTGTCTTAGACTGGAAGTTGCCCTGAAACCTGCCCACTTGGGTAAGACAGCTGGTATTTGAAATATGCTGACATAGCTTCCAAAATCATAGCAACATATACTTTCACAATGCAACAGGTGATAGATGGCACATCACGTTTGGTAACAGAGAGGGCCTCTGCCAGTGAGGGAACCCTAAGGATGATGGACGCTGGGCTACAATACACCGATGTCCATGAAGGTGGCGCAGAACCAAGGACCATTTTGTTTTGTTACCCACAGGGTCCCCGAAGTGTGGCACTCACTCAACGAGATGAACAACTACAATGCGGGTGGCCATTGACTAATCAGAAAGCATCAATTGTAGAAAAGCAGTCATATTGCACTTGCTCATCAGTTGAACCTTAGCTTAGCTCATAAGAGTCTAAAGTATAGAAGAGCCCCGGTTTTTGCCTGGGGGCTGGGTGAGGACACAGAGACAGCTATAGATAGACAATTGCCATGCAGTATGAAATATGCTACACGGAAAGTGTGTAAAAGGGCGAAGAGAGCAGCAGTGTAGGCAGACACTAAAGTCTCTATCTAGGAATGATAGCGAAGAGCTGACCTCTGAGCGGAGAGTTGACAGAGGAGCAGGAGGGCTGGTCAGAGACTGGATAGCTCCATGCACAGGGACAAGGATACCCCATGACCGGAAGACCCCACATTCAGGATGTGCAAGGGTATGGTTGACTCAGAGGGGTGGGTGTGTGTGTGTGTATGGGCCAATGGATAGAACTGGAAATGTAGGTGGTGGCTTAATCTTGAATGACCGTTGAGGCCATGCTGTTGCAATGTGAGGAGCAACTGGGAACTGGGGGATGTGGAAACCGGTGAGTGATGCAGTTGACCTGCGACACACAAAGTCTTGAAGAATAGCTCATAGCGGGACTGTCAAGGAGGGCGCTGATTCAGAAGATGGGTTAGACAGCAATGGCGTGGCTGTTGTTGTTAGGTGCCATTGAGTTCTTTCTGAATCACAGAAGCCCTGCGTACAGCAAGACAACCACTGTCTGGTTCAGCACCACCCACACTGTGGCAGCCACTGTACTAATCCATCTCCGGGAGGGTCTTCCTCGTTTTCACCCGACCTGCTTCTCCAAGCCCGATGTTCTTCCCCAGGGACTGGTCTCTCCTGATAACATGTCCCAAGTACCTGAGACAAACCCGGCATCCTTGGTTCTGAGGAGCATTCTGGCTGTGTTTCTTTCGAGACAGATTTATTTGTTTCTCTGGCAGCCCACAGTACTTTCAATAGTTCCTGCCAGCGCTATAAGCCATATGCATCGATTCTCTGGTCTTTTTTATTCATTGTCTGGCTTCCCCATGCATATGAGGCCATTGAAAATACCATGGCTTGGGCCAGGGGCACCTTCGTTCTCAAAGCGATACCCTTGTTCTCCTCTACTTTAAAGGAGTCTTGCTCAGTAGGTTTGCCCAGTGCAGGAGTTCTAGTGGTGACATCAGGTAAGTGTCGGGGTGCTAATGATGAGGTCAACAGCTCAGACCCACCAGCTGCTCTGCGGGAGAAAGATGAGTCTATTTTCTCCCATTAAGATTTACAGGCTTGGAAACACTGTGTAGGGTCAGAATTGATTCAAAGGTAGTGGGCTCATACAAGGATAGGCACGTTTATGTGAATTACTAGATGTGGGGGTGAGGCAGGGGGGGAGCTGATGGTGACTGGGTTAGGGGGGTATGTAGAGATCCCAGAAGGAAGAGCAGTTTTAGAACAAAGCACTCCAGGTTTGTGTAGGTGCGTGAACCCCCTGCCTATGAGGTTAAGTAAGGTGGTTTGTTTATTTTTGTCTCCGAGCTGTAAATATTTCATGCCAGTGGCCATGTTTTTTGTTTTATTTTGGGGAATGACACTTTAACTGGTTTTCAGTTTAAACGGCTCAGGAACTGAAGGGCCATTTTTGTCCTCAGGGATATGTTTGGTTCTGAGATGGTAGACAGTTGGGTGTGGGTGAGGACAGATAGCGCCTGAGGTCTTGAAGTTTAGAAGTAACATCTTGTCGTGGGGAGGACAGCACTGCCAAAGGTGTGTGGGTGTAACTTTGAAGAAACAACGGAAAACGCATGGCCAGCAATCTGATCTTGGCTAAATGTCTATAAAAACATCATTTTGTACATGGCTTTGACTCCGGAGGAGAAGGCCCATTGGCCACAGAGATGGCCCGTTGTTGGAAGCAAATGGCTCTCGTATTCTCAGGGGATGGGTAATCAGTCTGCCTGATGAGCCTTTTTTGTTTCCGGACACTTGCCTGTGTTTTCTCTCCCCACATCCTTGGCAGTAGCTAGGAATTACCCAACTCCAGGCCTACGAAGCTCCATAAGCCATTGGTCGGTCCCTGTGGTCCAGCAGGCATCAGTTCAGAAGCTGGAGGCCACAGGCAAACCCAGATCTTGCTTTCCACCTACTGGTGAGCTAGCACTGAAATAATTTCAGTGGAAGAATAGATTCACAAGAGGATCCCTTTCTTTTCGTGACAGGTGGATATCCATGTTTTTTATTCCTTGGAAGTAGCCTGGGGTTTTATTAACAACACACTCTATAGTTGTTTAAAGTTACCTTAAACAACAACAACAACAAGTATGAACTAGGATTTTTATGCCCATCCATTGTTTATTCCTGGAGTCCCTGGGTGGTGAAAATGGTTAACACACCTTGCTATTAACGGAACATTTGGTCCTTTGAGTCCACCCAGAGGTAACCTAGTCAAAGGTTTGGCAATCTATTTCCCAAATATCAGCCAATGAAAGCCCGACAGGGCAGAGTTCTAGTCTGACCCCCATGGGGCCACTGCAGTCAAGATGGCCTCAATGGCACAGATATTTGACTCGTCATTTGCTCCTTGTCTAACTGTACTATGAAAATGATCATGACAATGACAACCACAGAGAACCGTTTATGGAGCATTTGTGTGTGCCAAATCCTCATGGTTAGCACTGTACATGGATATGCTGAATGCATCTTCACTGCACCCCCTTGAGGTAATACCGCATGTATGCCTATTTCTTAATGAGGAAACTGGGGTGGAGAAATCGCTTGTGTGGGTTTATTCTACTATAAGTTGTTGAGTCGGGAGTCCACCTCAGACACTTTCAATCGCAACTTACAGCCCCCAACCCTTCGAAGTAAATAAGTACAATTACTGCCATTTAAGGATGAGAAAGAAAGTTCTAGAATCCAAAAGGCAGGTCTCTCTGATTTTGAAACCATGCTGTTTTTCCAAGCTCCCAGTCACCTCTGACCATCGCTTTGGAGTGAGCATGGTGATTGTTATTGTTCAATAGCACTGATGCACGGGGACCCTGCGTCCAACGGACTGAAACATCAGTTCCACATTGTCTTCACGCTTGTCATCTTGGGGCCCATCGTGGGAGCCACAGGGTCATCCCTCTGGTTGAGGGCTTCCTCTTTTCCTCTGACCCTCGACTTTGCCACCATGCCCCTTTTCAGAGACTGGTTTCTCCTGATATCATGCCCAACGTGCACGAGGCAAATGAGATCCATTCCCAGGAGCATGCTGGTTGTATTTCTTTCAAGAGATATGTTTGCTTGTTTGTTTGTTTTCAATATTCCATGCCAACACCATCATTCAAATGCATGGCTTGTGTTGTGGTATTCCTGGTTCCGTCAATGTCCAGCATTCATATGTACACTGAGTGCTAGACAATGCCGACGCCTGGGTCAGGTGCCCCTTCGTTCTCAGAGTCACATCTTGCTTGTCAGTGTTTGAAAGAAGCCTCATGTGCCCGATGCAGGACATCCTTTGCTTTCTTAACTGCCGCTTCCAGGGCTGTGGATTGTGAATCCAAATAAAATGGAATCATTTTCTCTGTTCATCTGGGGTCTTTGAAGAAAATTAAGGAAGGATGGATTTGTTTATGGTTTTTATGGTCTGAATTACACCATTCCTTCTCACCATTGATGATATAAAATATAGAAAGCAAGAATGTTTTTATCTTAATATATTAAATCTTAGGTCCCAGGAAGTCAGTTTGTTCTTGAAATATTGCTGACTCCTCACTGTATACTGAGCACTGGGTCATTAAGACTGAGCTAGGAGAAGATTTTTATCTCTCTCTTGGGAGTTTACCATCTTTGAGAACGACAGGATAGCTGTTTATTTTTGTATTTATGCAAATTATATATACATACGGGGAGGGTAAAACATAAAAACAACATATGGTTTAGAAGAATTTCTGTAAGTGCTCCAGGCATCTCTGGCTACAGAAATAGCATTGCCGCTAATAACATGGCTTCCCCGGCCAACAAAGATCACACACGGTGCTTAGCCTCATTTGGGATACGTGAGGTGAGGACGTTATAGGCAAGGGTGGCGATTCCACACCCAAGGATAGATAGCTTTTCCAGAGTCGCCTTTCATTCACAAGCATCACCTTGAAGAAAGCTGACCTGGGGCTGAAGGGGCCAAGCCTTGGGAGACAGGACAAAGCAAAACTCGCCTGTGGGAATGCAGCCTGACGTTTCAGACTGAAACCAGCCGAACAGACACTGGCCTGCAGCCTACACCTGACCTGGCACACTTAATGGAATTTTATTGAGCCCCAAGCCCCCAAATTGGAACTATTTAGAGGCATGGAACAGCTCAGAAATAGTGGGCATATTATCTCCGCTTTCTAAAGATCCCTTGTGGCACAGTGGGAGGGGGGGCAGTTGTTGTCAGGTGTCATTGAGTTGGTTTTGACTCACGGCGACCCTGTGCCCAGCAGCACGACACACCGCCTAGTCCTGTGCCACCGAACCGCTCTTCCTGCGCTTGGGCCCAGGGCTGCAGCTATGGCATCAGTTATCTCCTCAAGGGCTTTCCTCCTTATCACTGCCCCTCTCCTCGACCACGCATGATGTCCTCCCCCGGGGCCTGGTCTCTCCTGACAGCATGTCCAAAGTCTCTCCATCCTTGTCTCCACGGAGCACTCTGGCCAGACTATTTCCAAGACAGACCACGGGATTTTCCAATAGTCTTCTCCAGCACCACAATTCAAGTACATTGATTCTTCTTCAGTCTTCCTTATTCAATGTCCAACTTTCACAAGCGTATGAGGCAATCAAAAATGCCATGGCTTGGGTCAGGTGTACCTGAGTCCTCAAAGTAACCTCCTTGCTTTTCAAGCCTCTAACACAGTCTTGTGCAGCACATTTACTTAATGCTATGCATCTTTGGATCTCTTGACCTCTGCTTCCGTGTGCATTGACTGTGGACACACATCAAGACAAACTCCTTGGCTGCCAGAGGATAATCGTGGGGTACAGTCTTGGAAACCTGTAGGGGTTATTCTACCCGGTCCTACAGGGTCACGATGGGTTGGAATCGACTCAATGGCAACGTTTGATCTTTTCTTTTGAATTGGAGGGGTGTGGACGGCACACATGGTTTGCTATTGCCTGTTAGCCCAGGGGTTGGTGTTTTGGGCCCACCTAACCACGCGGTGGAGGAAAGGCCTGATGAACCACTTCCATAGAAGATAGCAGCCAGGAAGCCCCATGGAGGAGTTTTCTCAGCAACACTCGGGGCTGCTGTGAGTTGGGGGCTGACAATGGCAGCTAACAACAAGAAGCGTCAGAACACATCTCCTTTCTACTCAGAGGAAAGGATAAATATCAAGGGAAATTGAAGACGAGGAAAGACTAGAGAGGCAGGACCTGGAGGCCATTGGACTCCTGGAGCGTGCCAGGGCTGCGGTTTCACAGCTGGGTTTTGCGAAAACCAGCGCAAGCCAACATCTCTCTTCACTCCATATTGGAGAGGGGGAAATGGCGCTTTCAGAGTTTAAGGGATTTCTCCCAAGTCATGCAGCTAGGGAATACCTCAGCATTTGTACTCTGTCTGACACCAGAACTTGTACATCTCCTACCTTTGTGGAGAGCATTCCCGGGAGACTTCAAATCACGGCCAAATGGCACACGCAATTTCTGAGTGCGTCCTGCACCACTATCTTCCAGACACTGTGGACCAAAGGTGGCCAGAGCGTGCCTGAGGATGCTTTGGCTCTTTCCCCGCCACCCTTAGCAACATCAGCACTGGTTTGTTCTTGCATCGCAATGTAGCCCCAGAGCCTGCAGTGCAGAAGGCAATTAATTTCCCCAATATTCTCTACAATTTTGGCAGATTCTGAATGCAACCGGAAAGCTGAAGCCAGGATCATCTGCAGGACTTTTGCTTGTGTCTGTGCAGAGGGGTGCGCAGTTGCTATAGCAGCAATCAATCTGTCACATATTGGATAACACAAACCGATTCAAAGACAACGACTGATTTGGGTCAGGGAATCACACTCCAGGAAGAACCACTTCCCGTCGACTTCAGAGTATTTCGTCACTATTATGACTGCCCCCGAAATGCAGGGCGAGTGGCCGCTGAGCTGCGAGTGATGGGAGCGTCCCGAGGAGGTCCATGTGCTGTCCCGGGGCCACTCCAAAAGAGAATTCCACGGAGCATGCTCTGTTGATGCAGATCGCCTCCAAGGGTCTCAGGAGGACCTGTCATAAAAAAGTAATAGCGCTCCATTGTTGAGTTCCCACCATGTGCCTGGGACACTGTTCAGTGATTTGTGGGCATTGTGTCCTCTCAGCAGCCCTGCAACGCGGGCTCTGTCCGCATCCTTCTACAGACGTGAGGATCGACGAAATGCTAAGAGTCAGACAACCAGGCCTGTGTGGATTCAAGCTCGGCTCTGCTTGGCAGATGCGGTGTAATTCCCACCCTGCCATAGGGTTCTTTCCTTCGGCCTTCTTCCAAGTGAAATGGACATTTATTATGTCACCCATATGACAAGGGTCATGGCACTTGGGGTCTGCCTGATACCACCACATTTCCAAGTTCACCATTAAGAAAAATCATTTTATTGGGGGCTTGTACAACTCTTATTACAATCCATGCATGCATCCATTGTGTCAAGCACATTTGTACATTTGTTGCCCTCATCGTTCTCAAAACATTTGCTTTCAATTCACCGTTTTTTAATATACACAGGACAAATACACCAGTGACTCCAATCATGCTGTATGGTCCTCACAATGTCCATTGCCACTGTTTCCATCCACATAAATTAAAGATCCAGGCTTCCTAAACAATATTTTTAATCCCAAATGCCAACAAATCTTTGGAAAGAGGTTTGGCCTCCCAGAGATGGCCTTGACCAGTTTGGGTCATCTCGGTGCTATTTTGCCATTTCTTCTGGTTTTGCACACAGAAGTGAGCAGTCTGTGCTCTTTGTTTGGATGGAGGCTCGCTCTTGGGTAAACCCGGGCTCTGTGGAGCCTGGGTCATGTGTGTCTGAATATGAAAGAGGTGGCATGTTGTAAAACCTGATCGTCTATAGGACTTCTGGACTCTGTCCCTCTCTAGCTGTGTGATCTTGGGCAATTGACTCGAATTCTTTTGGTTTCTGTTCCCCACGCTGTAGATTAGTGATGCGCCACCCAACTCTCATTTTCCCAGAATGCTCTTGGGAATGAGACAGAGATAAGAATGGCCCCACAGATTGAAGGATGAAAAAAGATAGCAAAATCATTTGATCGGAGTGTAGATTCCTGATCTATGTATCCTGTGATATTATATAAAATTAAGTTGGGTTCTCTAGAGAAGCAACAGCAGTGATGCTTATTTGTGATTGTATCTAGAAAGAGATTTATCTTCTTCTGAACAACTTACACAGTTGTAGGTAAGCCCCATCCAGTTCAAGCCATGCTCCTCCTGATTCTTGGAAGCTGGTGAACCTGAAGCAGGATGACAAAGCAGAGGTGGCAGGGATCTTGGTTGGCAGATACAGAGATGAATGACTGCATCTACCACCGGTAGTCGCTGATGTCTCCTGGGATCAGCAGGCCACACAACAGGAGCCCAAGGATCTTTAATTTATGTGTTAGACAGGGTTCCCTAGAGAGACAAAACCAGATTGCTAATAATTATATATATATTTATAAAGATAGATAATATAAGAAATGAACAGTTAAATTATAAAGCAGTACAAATAACTCAGTATAATTCACTCCCGTGAGAGAGCTGTGAGACACTGGCAGTCCTTCAAGTCTTGAGGGCTTCCAGGTAGTCCTCTGTAGAGAGATTCAGGCTATCCCAACACAAGGCAGCAAACAGCAAGGCAGGTTACCAACTGTCAGCCAGGTCACCAACAGTCAGTCCCCAGCTCAAGAGATGTAAATTCCAATTGTGTGGTGCAGCAGGTCTTAAATGAACCTCAAATTACAGTGACACAATCCACAGGATAGGTGTTCCACAGGGAGTGTAACTTGCAAATTGAGGCACAGAACAAGCAAGGCAGCCGTACAGTGGTCTGATGATGAAAGAGTGAGAGATAAGAAAGGTGAGGCTCACAAAACTATTTATCTCTCCTCCCTTCAATAATCCCACATGTGTTTATCGGCTAGGCTGGCACAATAAGCTATCTCAGAGCCGAATGCAGGATCCAGATCCACCAAGCAGTGAAGGGCCAAACAAGCTTAGACTTTGCTTGGTCTCTTTCATATGTGAAAGGCCACACCCCCAGGGAGGTGTAGTCAGGCCGAGAGCCAATGGATAGGTTGGGCTCTACACCACCCTTACCCAGGAATGTCTAGTTGACATAATCCATAACTATGACCAACTATCTATCTGAAGAGCAGCTTCTGATTGAAGTGTTTGTGAAATTAATGAAGGGTATGAAAGCACTTGATAGAGTGCCTGTCACGTGGTAATGGATTAATAGTATTCGTTTTATATTCAAGCAAAGTCAGAAAATTTTTAGGAAACCCTGAGCCTTAGGGCTAGCTGTTGGTTACTAGGTAGACCAGATAGCTCAGAAAATCCTGAGCCTTAGGAGCCTAGAAGAAAGAGGTTAAGATTTGCCTTTGTGCTTTCTGTTCCTTCTTTCTGACTTTGTGGCTGAAAGTCAGGCAGTAAGACAAACGCTGCCGACAGAGTCTTTGCCTGGAAGTAGAGGCCTGGGGCCAGCAGCCACAGAGCCAGAGTCGCGATACTGCAAATGAACTCCGTGCAGTGTATGATGTGACTCAGCCTAGTGTGCCAGCAGGAATGCACCTCTCAGAGCTGAGTAGGTGAGTTCACTTGGGGGATCCTACTGTTTTTCAGCCTCTGAGCGGAAATAGAAGCTGATTCCTGGTGAAAATGTAGTCTCTGAGCCAGCCCATTTCACATGCACTGTCAGTGGGTTAGAAACACCACGCATGCAGGGGCTGGCATGCATGCATTTTGAGCTTATGACCTGGAGGTGAACATTCTGCCCATCCCTTCTAATCATTCATCCCCATGTGGTGGGATTTTTGACGTGACCTAAAGCCCCTCTGCTGGTGTTCTGAGCACAGCACTGCTATAATTTGTGGCTTCAAAATAAGTGCTCCATTTCTTCCTGTGTATGGACATTGATTTTTTTAACTCCGGAATGCAAATTGAACCTGCCCTTGCTATCTGATTATCTTTAATTAGACCACTTGCATAAATCTGCCTATTGAGTTCCCTACATCGGACTGAAGTCTGCAACTCTGTTGGTGGGGGAGTGATGTTTCCCTGCCTCCCGAGTTATCTTTTTGTCGGAATGCAAAGAGACAACCCCAATGTAAGATACAGTCCTAGGCCAGCATCGGTGAGAGCCTGGTGTCGTCAGCACAGAGGTTCGGGACCTCTGGTGAGAGGACATGGAAGCAGAGTCAGCAGGACTTTGGCGCCCTTCAGTAGAGGGTCCCAGGCGTCACTGTGCTCTTGTGAAGACAAGTACAGTGGAGGCTGCTCTTCACGCCGCCCTTCTCCTTGTTCTCTTGCCCCCTTCTCTTCCTTTCAGCACCCTTTGTGCGATTCCGTGATGGGAATTATGTTTACATGTGCAATCCCAGATTGTATGCATTTCTCTTATCCATTTCCACATGTTCCCAGTCATCCTTGGCAACTAACCTTCTCTTTGATCAGTGCCCTCTTGTTGGCAGGCATTGCTGAGTTGGTTCTGACTCTGAGGGACCCCTGCCCAACAGAAGGGGACACTGCCCGGTCCTGTGCCATCCTCACCACTGTGGTTATGTGGAAACCCATGATTACCATGAATCTTGTTGAAGGTATTCCCATTTTTGGGCATCCGTTCCACTTTGCCAAGGGTGATGTCCTTTCCCAGGGACCGGTCTCTCCTGATGACATGTCCGAAGTATCTGAGCTGAGGTGTCCCCATCCTCACTTCCCAGGAGCAGACGGGCTCTGCGGCTTCTAAGCTACATTTGTTTCCTCTTTTGGCAGTCCTGGTCCTTTCCGGGTTCTTCTCCAGCCCCATAACTCAAATGCACTGATTCTTCATCACTCCGCCTTCACATGCTTGCGAGGCGATTGAAAAGCCATGGCTTCGGTCAGGTGAACTCCCACCTTTGCTTTGCAACACTGAAAAGAGGTCTTGCGCAGTGAATTTATCCGATGTCACGTGTCATTTGATCTCTTACCTGTTGCTTCCATGCACATTGATGGTGGATCTAAGGAAGGGCAGAAATCCTTGACAACTTCAATCTTTTCTCCTTCTATCACGACATTACCAATTGGCCTAGTTGTGAGGATTTGGGCTGTCTTTACATTGAGTCACCATATATGCTGAAAGTTGCAGTCTTTGATCTTGATCCGCAAGTGCTTCCAGTCTTCATTGCTTCAGCAAATCACACGGTGTCATCTGCATATCGGAAGTGTGTAATCCAATCCTGATGTCACATTCTTTCCCACACAGTCCACCTTCCCTGAGTATTTGCATGGCATATGATTTGAATACGTATGGTCAGACGGATGCACACCTTTCCGGATTTTGAACCACGCAGTATTCCTTTGCTCAGTTTGAAGAGCTGCCTCAGTATTGTGGTCCGGGCTTCCCATTCTTCTCAAGGCTATCCATAGGTTTGTATGATCCACACAGTTGAATACTTTTATACCTAAGCAATGCATTTCCCTTTCTACCTCTCTCACATCCACCCCTGACAGCGATTCATGAAATTTGGCCTCTATTCACTTGCCGATTTGAAATACTTCCTATAAACAGGATGGCACAATATCTGTCCGTCTGTGTGTCCTGGACTTATATTGTAGCATATCTCAGGACTTCACTTTCTCTTCATGCCCAAGTAATATTCCACTGTATGTATGTGCCACATTTGCTTACCTATTCATCTGTCAAGGGATTTTTAGGCTGCACCTGCCCTTTTGCTGTTGTGAATAGTCTTATAATGAACATTGATGACAATGCTTTTCCCCTTTATCTTCTGCTGAGCTTGGTTATTTCAACACCTTGAGTCCTACAAATTAAGCCTCCAGCTGGTAATTAGACCAAAACACAAGTGAAGGGGGGAGAGGCAGTGAGAATGTGGACAGAGATTTGAACAATGTCCTTTTGTCCATCCTATCCCAGTCTTTCCCTGCGGTCATGTTGAAAAAGGGCGAGACTAAATCTGACTGGCAGGGAATCCCTCCCTCCCTGGGTCCGTATTCATGATCAGCTTTGAGAAGAGTAGTATAGAGAGCAAGCCTGTGCTGAGCCCATCACGCCTCTGGGCTCTGGTTCCAGAGCTGACCTATGCCCTTCCATGTATAATCACATAAGATAACCTCTATTGAAGGTTTGCTGTCTGCTAGCCAGTGTTCTGCCTGCTCTACGTGGAATATCTCCCAATTATTTTATTGAAGCCCGACAACAGAAGGCTATGCCATCCACACTTATAGATAAAGGAACTAGGGCAACAGAGGAGGCAAGCACTTGTGTGAAGGTCACGGTCACGGTTACCCAGAGGTGGGAATAGAATGCAAACCAGAACAGCGTGACTCCAGAGCATTGACTCTTTCCCTCTTTAAGGATAAAGGTAATCTGTCTTCATTGTAGACAACCTGTTTCCATTGGGAAACAGGCTGCATGAAAAATCATGCTGAAGAAAATAATTCCATCAACTATCTCCAAAATCCACACCATCAAGTCGATTTTGACTTCTCGCAATCCTGCCTAGGGTTCCAGAGGCATTCAGTGTCTGCAGGAGTCGACAGCCACATCCCTGCCCCTTCAGGGGTCGGCGGGTTTGAACACAAACCTGTGGGGTGTTTGCTGGACAGCGTCACCAGGGCTTCTTTCCAAGATCTCTCCTACTTCGATACAACCACAGTGATAACCTTTTGATACATTTTCTCCCATTGTTTTAAATAAAATGCAAATAGACTTTGAATGCATGTTAAACTCATGCTTTAATATAGAATATTGCTAATATCTTAAAGGTGCATTTCCCCAGGGTTATATGAACTCTTTGGAGAATTCAAAATGCAATTAACCATCCTCCTATTTTTAGACACATGAGCTATATGTGGTATTTACAATTCCACTGGGAAATAAAGACCCATCTTATTTAAGGGGGAAAACGAATGTAAATTGTGAAGGCAGGGAGTGGTGGCAATTGAGGGACCAGCAATCCTTGGATCTTAGTTTATTTTCCTCATTTAGGTTGTCAATAGTTTTTCCTTGTACTTTCTCATATAAGGCTTCCACTGCTCAAGCCTCCTTTCCTTCCACATCGGTGCAGCTTGTAACTCAGCCCGAGGACACTCTGACATAGTCCCTGCAAGGAGTCTTATTTCTGAACTGCAGCGGACTTCTCTCAGGCGTATTTCCTAGCTGTTCTAGAAAATCTTCATAATACGCCACAGTTCCTCAGCACTTTTCTACCAGAGACCCTAGAAAGTGGTTTATTTCTACCTTGGTCATACAACTGTTGTTTGACACTTGTTTTAGCGCCAGGTCCTCAGGTGACCAAGAGGAGAGAAGAGCCAGTTCACTTCACTTCCGGTTCTGGTCAGCCAAGGGCTACAAGCCTCGCCAAGGAGGAGTGAATAAAACAGGCTTTGACATGAGTGGTTAAGCTCGTGATACATAAGGCTACAAAATTCTACTCCCATAAAAGTTGTTCATCTCGGAAACCCAAAAGGATCGTCCCGTTTTTCTCTACTGAGTTGCTATGAGGTATCAGCCAAGCTCTGAATAAAGAACATGGTTGTCAAGCTCAGACAAGAAGGATGGCTATGGATTTTGGAGGCAGGGAAACTGGGGAGCCTTACGGCAGGAACATGATGCATCCGAGCTGGGTGGGGTGGCTTGTTCAGGAACAGGCCATCCAGCATGGGTCAAGCGGAGCGGAGATGGGCCTTGAAAATGTGGTGAAAGTCCAGTTGGGAATAAGGTTATGGAGAACTTTCAATACCAAATTAAAGGGTTAAACCTGATTCTGAAAGCATGTCACATGAATGAGGCATTCAAGTAAAGAAGACACAGTGACATCCTTTCGGGATCTCAGCAGGTGAGAAGGGAAGTCTCAGATACTGGTAAGGTTTCTCATTTTTTATTCCATCCTCTCCTATTCTGAGACTGGGTTCCTCTTACATATCCTGGGCTCTGGAAGTCATTCAAGTGCCCTACAATATCTGTATAAGACGTCTCTTAGCCGTGAGTCTCCTGGAACCCTTTTGGTTACCTGTGGCTGACCAGTGCCTGGGGAAGGACATCATGCTGGGGACAGTCGAGGGGTGTTGGAAACGAGGAAGGCCTTTGACTAGATGGCTTGACATGGCAATTGCAGCAGCGGGCTCAAACATCCAAGCAATTGTGACAATGGTGCAGGACTGAGACAGTTCAAGGGTCACTCTGGGTCGGAACCAACTCAACGACCTCTAACAACCGCCTCATGGTAAGCCCCTGTGGAGGATCCTTAGTCCTTTCTGCCTCCAGTCTGTCTCACTCAGGGTTTGTCAACTGCAGTCACAAACACAACCACTTAAACCATAATGTGCCCCCTCTCTTTATTGTCTAGTTAGGATAAACGGGTGGGCAGGGGTAGTGATACTCTGCTTGGGATTTCTAGTCTCCGATAAGGCTTCAGCATCCTTTCTTGGACCTCCTGGTGCAAGCTGGCAAAAGAAGAAAGGTTGAGAATGTGGGGCCCTGTGGGAAGATTGATGGCCCAGGCCTGGAGATGCTATGCCTCATTTCCATCCACATCCCACTGGCCAGAACTCAGCCACAGGTCATGCAAGAGCGGCTGGGAAGGTGGGTCCAGGAAGCAGAGGAATCAGGGTTTGGTGAACACGGGGCCACCGGGTGCTTGCGTTATGGTTATAGTTACAGCAAGAGACACCACCAAACCAGGCTCCCACGCTCCCCATGGAGGCTATTTTTTCCTTACGATGACTTCATCACTTAGGAACTTTAGCTAATTCAGTTTTTAATATAACCTGGTTTATGTGCCTAGATTTCCTATTTCTACTCTGTGTCCAGATTAAAACAATTTTTTCCCACCATACTTGGTAAAGCTTTAAATAAAAAGTGTTTATGTCTTCTCCTTTCACACGGATATAGAAGTGATGACTGTGAGCCCACTATTTAATTGTATGTGAAAAAATGGGAAAGTCTATCAAAATCATTTTCTTGATTAAGTTTGTGGCATCTTAAATAGAAGGCAAGCCAGGAGCCTGAGAGATGTTGCAAAAACAGTCAGACATTATGTTCAGACTACATTAGGAATAGAAGAACCCACTGAAGTGATTTTCAGTTTGATTTGATCTTTACAAAGGTATGACTCGATTGTGCCTTTTGCCCTAATCTCCATATATAACATTTCTGTTTTCACCTTGTCCCCCACCAAGCAATCAGTCTGTCATGCAAGACTTACATTTTGTTTTCTGCTGTCACCTCCACACCTGCTTTATTTAATTCTGTGCAATCAGGAATGTGTTATGGAGAGCGTAATTAGCACTGCCAACAGACCAGCAATGAAATTGCTTCTCTGTGTGTCTGTGGGGAAGAAGAAAGAGATGCTGCTGGGTAAGGAAATAGATGGGAGTTTTAAATCACATGGGAACTGCTGTAAACCCAAAGGATAGAAGTTGTTAAAATATAGCATATATTTTGTAACATCATTTGACAATTAATGGGCTATTGCACTGAGTCATTTATGACTCATAGAGTACTTATAAGACATAATAGAACTGCCCATAGGGTCTACAAGGCTAAAATGCTTACAGAAGCAGACCACCACATCATTCTTCTCTGGGGCAACTGGTGGGCTTGAACCACTGATCTTTGGTCAGCAACCATGTGCTTTAGCCATTGTGCCACAAGAGATGTTGCTTCCTCCACTCCTCTCGGCTTAGGAGAGTCAATGTGAGAGATCAGGCACTGGGATGCTCCTTGGCCCTTAGGGTGATTTCCCCAATAAAAAAAAAACAACTAGGAAAAAAACAAAAACAACTAGGTTGGTAAGTTTTAGTCACCCTTTAGGTCCCAGGTCAAATGACTCTGCAGAGAGTTTTCCTGACTGGTGATGCTGGGCTTGGATCTCCTGCTCCCTTATCTTTCTCACTACAATCAGGACCTATCCCAGCACCATCAGACCATTTGCTATTTCTATCTTCCATTGAGTTGACCTTAACTCAATACCACATCATACAAAATGGAAAAGAATGTTGCCTGTTTCCACTCCTCTCCCATAATCACCAGATTGTGGTGATCCACAGGGTTTTCAATGGTTGATTTTAGAAGATGATCACCAGGACTTTCCTCCTACTCTGTTTGATCTGGAGCAGTGGTTCTCAACCTTCCTACTGCCATGGCCCTTTCATACAGTTCCTCATGTGGTGGTGCCCGCCCCCAACCATAAAATTATTTTCATTGCTACTTTATCACTGTCATTTTGCTACTGTTATGAATCAGGCGACCCTTGTGAAAGGGTCATTTGACCCCTAAAGGGGTCGTGACCCACAGGTTGAGAACCATTGATCTGGAAGCTCCACTAAAACTCTGCTAGCGCACATGACGTGCATTGCTGGGAATCAAACCCAGGTCTCCCATATGGAAGGGGAAGATTCTACCACGAACGACTGCGGTCTCCTCTTGGATTGTATCACAATTCAGTTGTCATGGAGTGCACTCTGACTTCTGGTGCCTCGCGGAGGAGAGAGTAGAACAGTGCTCCATGGGCTTTTCAGTGGCTGACGTTTCAGTAGACTGTGAGGCCTCTGTTTCAGGGTGCTTCTGATGAGCTCGTACCTTCAAAACTTTTGGCTGGCAGTCCATGGGGTTAACTATTTGCACCATCCCTTTAAAATCACCTGTTGGAAACCTTGGCACCATAGTGGCTATAAACTGGCCTCCTAACTACACAGTCAGCAGTTCAAAGCTACCTGTTGCTCTGTGGAAGTAAGACAGGGCTTTCTCCACCCACCAGGAATTAGGGTCTCAGAAACACACAAGAGTAGTCTTACCATGTCCTATAGGGTCCTTATTATTTGTCACTAACTCAATATCTGGAAGATGGTTTTTTTGTGTGTGTGTTTGTTTCTTGTTAAACTGTCTGTTGTAATTCTGGTCTGTATTATAAGAAGAATGGGAATTCCAGAACACAGAATGCCCATGTGGAAACTTTACATGGATCAAGAGGCAGTGGTTTAAAATCAGGAAAGTTTTGTATCAGGACTATATCCTCTTGTCATACTTATTCAATATATATGTTGAGCTAATAATCAGAGAAACTGAATATATTGAGAATAATGTGGCATCAGGATTGGAGGAAGCTCATTAACAACCTGCTATCCGTAGATGACACAACCTTGTTTGATGAAAATAAGGTGGCTGTGAGGCACTTGCTGATAAAGGACAAGGACTTCAGCTTTCAGTATGGATTTCCATTCAATGTACAGAAGACCAGAATCTTCACAACTGGACCAATAAGCTATATCATAATAAATGGAGAGAAGATTGATGCTGTCAAGGATTTCATCTTTCTTGGATCCACACTCAGTGCTGATGGAAGCAGCAGTCGAGAGATCAAAAGAAGATTTACATTGGGTAAATCCGATGCACAAGAGCTGTTCAGAGCATTGAAAAGCAAGGAAAGTACTTTGAGGACCAAGGTGAGACTGACCCAAGCCATAGTCTTTTCAATTGCTCATATGTCTGTGAAATTTAGAATAAGGAAAACTGAAGCAGAATTGGTATCTTTGAATTGTGGTTCTATTGAAGAATACTGGAAATACCATGGACTACCCAAAGGTCAAACAGATCTGTCTTAGAAGAATAATAGCCAGAGTGCTCCATAGAAGAAAGGATGGTGAGACTTCGTCTCATGTACTTTGGACATGTTGTCAGGAGAAGTCAGTCCCTGGAGAAGGACACGATGCTTGGTAAAGTAGAGGAGCAGAGAAAGAGAGGAAGGCCCTTGAAAAGCCAGATGGACACAGTGGCCGCAACTATGGGCTCAAGCGGAAGAACAACTGTGAGGAGGGCGCAGGACTGGGCAGTGTTTCCATCAAGTGTGCACAGGGTCAGAACTGACGCAAAGACACCTAAGAACAACAGCAACAACAGAAAAGTCGAACTACACTCACTGCCATTGAGTCAATGCTGAATCATAGGGACCCCTTGTGGGTTTCTGAGACTATATGTAACTGGTTTCAAACTGTCAACCCTATGGGTTGCAGTCCAACATGGAACCACTACACCACCAGGGCTCCAACAACAACAACAACAACAACAACAACAACTGCAGCAGCATAATTCCTGGCACATGGTAAACATTCAAATATCGGCTTGTATGATGGGGGAATGATTATACAGGGTAAACAAGAGGAGAGGATGTAGAAATAGATACACCAGTGTTTCTACTTATCCCCGCCTTCAGGTCTCGAGATAATTTATTTAACCCCTTCATGACTCAATCTCCCCAACTGCAAAATAAAGGTGGCAGGGTTGTTTGGAGCCATACAGGAGATGATGTAATGCAACCATGGGAAGATTCATATCACAAGGATGCACATTAATGCTGTTTCTGTAGCATATGAGGGGCATCTGGAAGAATGTGCTTAATGGAAGGTCCATCTGTTGGAGTGTGCAGAAGAGATGAGAGAGGGAGGAGACACGTGGCCAAATGATGAGGTACGGAGGTTTGAACTAAAGACCCCACTGGCTCATAATGATAATTCCAGACATCACCTCTGAGTTCCCTTCTGGCGTGATTTATGGGGCATCTGAATGCGACTACAGCCCCTGATTGAGCCCTTCACGGAGTTAATGGCCATCTTGCTATTTCATGCTGAATGGGTTACTCAGGCTCATCACCAAAGGAGGGACGGTGACTCATGTAGACACCTGTCAAAGGGGAGTTTGTTTAAGGATATCCTGCTATTGACAGCAGTCAATGTAGGTGGGCTGTGCACCACAGGCAGCTCTCCTCTCCTTGTTGACTCTTAGCATTTCCTCTGCCTTTGGAGGGTGACTTTCCTAATTCTCCTAGCCCTAAACCCATAGGGTGTGTGTTGTCTTTAATTACCATCACCTGATTTGGAATATACTTTGTACTCATGGGGCCTCAGCCCAGCTGAGGAACATCTTGGGGGCTTCTTCCTCTCATTGGCAATGAAGACCACTGGTGTGAACCAGAAGGGACTCTGGGCATGATATAAAAAGCAGGACTGACATGTTTAGGGCAGAGCAGTTGAGAGAAAAAAAATTTGACCAATGATGGGAAAACTGTTTCTATCTCTTGGCAGAAATGAGGCCTTGATGAGAAGGCGGAGGTACAGTGACAGAGAGAAACACACACACACACACACACATGCACGCATGCACGGCAAAAAGGATTGCCACTAAGGTTCTAGCCCATACATGCAGTTTATTGCGAACAAAAATGTATTTAAATATGTCTCAGTGATGAGTGGATGCTATAATCAAATTGTCTCAGTAATATACATGTCTTAGCATTGTTGGAGTGCCTAAAAAAAAAAGTCCAAGTAAAACAGCAACTTCCAAGGTGATATTATGGGTTAGTTAAATTGAAGACAAGGAGGTCCCTCAGAAAGTTACGGTGAATATTTTAGGAGTTGAAGGGATTATTTTGATTAATCTTCTCGAAGGGTGGAGGAAGTCATGGGGGCTTATTAGGAAGAAGTTTTAAGAAAATGGGAAAATCCATTGGTTGAGGAAAAGGCAGGAAGCCTGCCCTGGGAATTGTTTTTCCATCACAGCGAGGCTTCTGTTCGTTCTTTGAGGACAAGGGCTCTCTTTTAGTGCGGGGACACCTTACCTCAGCCACCTGGCCGCCCTGATCGTGTTCTTTCAGACTTTTCTTTGTTGTTGTTCCCTAAACTCAAAGAACGTTTAAAAAGAACACAATCTGAGTCCCCTGCGGATGACAAGGTTGCCGCTTTGGCACGGTCTACGTGGAAGAGCGCACATGTTTTAGGAAGAAAGGTTGGAGCGATGGAGACTCAGCCTTCAGAAGTGCGTAGGCCTAGTTGGAGGCTATATCAAGCGGCAATAAACTCACACCTTGATATTTTTGTTCAATAAAGGTTTCTAGGACTTTGAATCGATATCTTTTGATATTTGTGTGTGTGCGTTTTGCATTTGCCTTTAAATACATCTGAGAGAAGAGGTAAATTGGAGCTCAGCTGACAGAAAATATAGATTTAGTAGTTCAAAGAATAATTCTGTGCCTTATGAGCCTAAGGAGCCCTGAAGGTGGAGGAGTTTAGCTCTTGGCTGCTAACTGAAAAATTCACTGCTACAGCACACCAGCTGTACCCAGGAAAGAAAATGTGCCGGTCTTCCTTCGTGAAGACGACAGCTTTGGAATCCCTGTGCGGAAGTTCCCGCTCTATCCTAAGGGTCACTAGGAGTAGTCATTGACTTGGTGGCAAAGAATTTGTTTGCATAACCTTTTTAAAATGGGTCAACATTGTATTAGGGACTGAAGATATCAT
Source organism: Tenrec ecaudatus (assembly GCF_050624435.1). Lineage (NCBI taxonomy): Eukaryota > Metazoa > Chordata > Mammalia > Afrosoricida > Tenrecidae > Tenrec > Tenrec ecaudatus. The sequence goes on along the minus strand of NC_134539.1, from coordinate 22,814,969 downwards.
GGTAGTTGTGTCAGTCTGGGTTGACTAGAGAAACAAATCCATAGACACTCATATGTTATAAGAAAGAGCTTTATTTATAGGAGTAATTTTATATTAAGAAAACAGCCCAGCGTAGTCCAGATCAAGTCCATACTAGTAGCCCATATGTCTGATAACAGTCTGTAAGTTCCTCATTAGACGCATACAGCACATGCAATGATGCCAAATGCAGGAAGATCATAGGCCAGTGGGTGGAAAGTCTTATGGATCCAGTGGCAGTGGAACCATCTCAATGGTGGCAGGGGTCTCCACGTGGCTCCTCCAGCTCCAAGGCGCTATTGTAGTTCCATGTGTCTTGCCAGCAGGAATGTCTCTCAGGGAGTGAGTGTTTGTCCTGTCCACAGTGAGCTATTTATCTCCTTAGCGCTTCCAAATGAGGTCATCAAGCTGCGACCTGATCGACAGGCTAAAGCTCAACTTTACCCCTTCACTCTTAATAGTCTCAAAATGACAACCGATTATATAACCACCACAGTGGACAAGACAGAGTCCTTTCCCGTATGAACCTTACATGCTAGTGGAAGAATGCAGTGAAAAAGCAAGCAAATAAACATATGCAATGATTTCTGGTCCAGGAGCCCTGGGGGCATAGTGAGTTACACACACATTGGCCTGCTAGCCTCAAGTTCAGCAGTTGGAAACAAACATCTTCTCTCTTGGAGAGAGACAGGGTTTTTGACTCCATAGAGTTACAGTCTTGGAAACCCACAGAGCAGTTGTACCCTGTTGTATAGGGTCCCTATGAGTCTGTGTTGGCTTGATGGCAAGTGAGTTTGGTTTTGGGGTTGATGACACCTGGTGGAGGTAAGTATAACAAAGGCCAATACAGTGGAATAAGAGGTCAGGTTAGGGCCAAGCACCCATTCTATATATTTACTCTTCCAAATAAAATCAAAGATAGATTCTATTTCCCAACATTGCTTGGTAGCTCTGTGGAATTCAGGATGAAGTGGGTCATTTCAAGGCTTGGCCTTAGAAACTTCCTACTTTTGAGCCTCCATGCTCCCTTTTGACTGGCTGGGAGGGGGACAACCTGTGGAGCTACCTTGGATGTCCTGTGTTCTCAGCAGTGAAGCCGAGGATTGAGACTCCTGACCCTTTCTGTGGAATAAAGCCCCAGGTAGGATGTCTACATTCATTGGTTACATGAATGAGAAATCAACTTTGGCAGTGGTAGAAAAGAGGTTCTCGAATTGAGGACCCTCTGCTAGCAGCCTCAGTGATGCCAGGGGGCTTGGTGGAAGTGGAGATTTTGGGGTCCTACTCCAAGCCCATGGAAGCAGCAGTCAAGGACTCAAATGGTCATTGCATTGGGTAAACCTGCTGCACATAACCTCTTCAGAGCGTGGAAGCACAGGACGTTCTTTGAGGACTAAGGTGTCTCTGGTCCATGCCATGGTAGTACCACCCAGATGTACCTTGGAAGAAAGATCTGGCAGTCTGCTGCTAAAAGGACTTAGCCGTGATGCTCCTCTGTGAGCCATTCTACTCTACATAGGGTCACCATGGATTGGAGTGGACTTTTCAGCAATAGCTTTTGTTATTGCTGCTTTAAAATTCCATGCTATAGAATCAGAACTTTGGAGGGGGTAAGGCCCAGCAACCCGAGCTTTCACAGCTCCATACATGATTCTGAAGCGCATGGAAATTTAGAACTCTTAAAAACTTGCTGAGAATTGGGGATTTATCTGTTAGCGCAGTAAGCACTTGCTAAACAAACAAAAAAAACAACAAAAACAAACAAACTCACTTTGCTTTGAGTCATGGGTTTCTGAGACTGTGACAGTTTATAGGAGTAGAAAGCCCAGTCTTTCTCCCATGAACCTACTGCCACCCACACAAATCGCAGCCCAATGCATAATCACGACATACCAGACCTCATTTTCTCTTAACTAATACAAAGGGTATTTTGACTGGGCTTGTGGTAGTTGGGGGGGAGGGTGTTAGCAATTTGAGATGAGAAATCATGGACAGTTGTCCGAGGGCTTGGTTTGTACATGAGGGTGAATCATTCTGAGCAATGGGCAGTGGACGAGGAAGAAACTGGTATGGTCAACATTGGGGTCCTGCTGGAGGAGTGGTTAAATGGTCATCCCCTAACCAAAAGATTGGTGGTTCAATCCCACCAGCTCCCCCACAGGCTAACGGTGTGATCTTCAGACTTGGAAACCCTGCAGGGAAGCTCTGCTTTTGTCCATGGAGTTTCTTTGCGTCAGGATTCAATTTAATGGCACAGGGTGTGGTTTGGGCTCTTTAACGGCCAGAATGGAATGAGTGATGATGGGGTAGGAGATGACGTCCGAAAGGAAGGCAGAGGGTTGCAGCAGGCCAGGGGAGGTAGGGATTTAGATGCTCTTCTATGTGCGTGGACTGTCCTTTATTCAACAAACAGGCTTTTGCAGTGTGCTGGGTTTGGGTGCTGAAGGGGTGCATAGCATCTGGTCCAGGCAAGCCAGCCTTATCGGCGAAAATCAGGAATAATGTCCTGGCGTACAGTGATCTGCGCATACAGGGGACTCAGGAAGATTCCTTGAGGTGGTGTCAAGGTAGGCTTCCTGGAGGAGGTGGTTCTGAGCTCATTCCAAGTGAACAAATAGAAATCAGTCTGCTGAGAAAGGAAGGAGAAGTGTTCTAGGTGGAGATGCCTGAGCCAGAGTCCTCTGCAGAAGCCCCCAGTGGTCCCGGATAGGTGAGGTCTGCGAATAAAGTAGAGTAAGAGGTAGGCCCGGATATCCCCTGCCAGAGGAGTTGGCAGGAGACTTAAGAAAGAGGCTGACACAAATTCCTTAGGGCAGTGGTTCTCAATCTTGATGGCACTTGAGAAGCGCTCAGCAGCTCTTAAACACCCCTGGTGCCTGAACTCCACCCCCGACGTTTCTGGTTTAATTGGCCTGGGATGGGGCTAGGGCACCGGCACTGGTGAAATTTCCCCTGGTAATTCCGGTGTGCAGCCGGGGTTGAGAAGTGCTGCCTCCGGCAGCAGGGAAGCTTTTGGAGAGTTTTAAACAAGGGACTAAGGAGCTCAGACTGTTTCTTAACCACTTGCACATATCTCAATGCAAAGGGAATTTTATAGTCGGCGAGGCCCCTTGGGGAAAGAGGCCCTTGTCTGTTCTCTGCGACTCGATGTGTTCCACTTTCAAATGAAGATGATACCTACAGGCCTGGAGGGCTGAACAGAGCGCTGCACAGTCTCTGCCAGGAGGAGAGGGCTTCTCTGGGCCAACGTGGCAGTCACTGAGAAATGCCAGGCCGGGGCCTTTCCTCCTCAGGGGTCCGAGGCCCACCCTGGGGATGACCACAGATGTAGCCATCACCTGAGACAGCGAAGGCTCCTTGGATGGGCACAACTCAGTGTGCCAGGAGAGAGCTGGCAGCGGCCCCAGTGTCTCTGGTCTTGCCACTTTGCTGGTCGGCGACTTCCCCACACGTCGGATGAATGTACAGGTTGTTTGACCAGAATGAAAAGTACAAGATGCTACAACTGGGCATTGTGAGCCCAGGAGGCATTGAGCATAAGCCCCAAACCCTGGTCCCCTGACTGCATCAGTGGCTCGCATTCAGGTGGTAGTGACTGTTTCTTTCATGTATCTATTTCTCCCGGGAGCAAAAAGCCTATGGGAGGGCCATTCACCTGCCCCCTCCCGGTCCGTTCCTGGGAGGTTGGTGACTGGGTACAAGAAACAAGGACTAAGGCGCTCAATTTAATTTGTGTTTATCCCCAGGACCCCAAACCCAAAAACCAAACTCACTGTCCTTAAGTCAATTTAGATGCCCAGAGACTGTAGGACACGGGTAGAACTGGCCCCTGTGGATTTCTGAGACCAGAACTCTTTGCGAGCGTAGAAAGCTCCATCTTTCTCCCATGGAACAATTGGTTTTGAACTGCTGACCTTGTAGTTAGCCGCCCAACGTAGAATCACGATGCCAGCAGAACTCCTCTTCCCTAAGGCACAAACAGTCCTTAAAATTCTGGCGAAAGAAGGGGCACTATCTCCTCCACTGTCACCACTCATTGAGGACCTGAACTTTGCTGTGTTCATTATGTGCTTTGAGATGATTAAAACCGACCCCGATTCCTAGCAATCCCAGGTGGGTCTGAGTCTAACTGCAGCCTAAGTTTTCAGTGACTCCTTTTTTGGAAGTAGGTCACCACACATTCTTCTGAGACACCACTGGGTGGACCCCAAACATCCATGTGCACCAGGCAGGGACCCCTGGAGCGTAGTAGGTGGATCAAAAAGATCCTCAGTAGGAACTGATGAGCTAGAAAGAAGCCATGGAAATTCCCTGAGGGGCCAAGAGAAATGGGAAGGATCCTCAAAGTATATGTTTGCGTCCCAGGGCCGGTAAACATAAAGCAAATATAAATTTAAACCAACTGTCTTGTGCTTGTTTTCTTTTTCTTTCTAACTTTTCCTTGTGAACCGAGTGAAGGTCGACAGAGCAGATCCTCAGTTTTACATGCAACAATTCATACGCATTTTGTTTCAACCAATCCATTGAAATCCCCTCAATGGACCATCAATTCTCCCACTTCCTCCCTGGGCGTCCTGCTTCCAGTCCTCCTCCTCTCCTCACCTTCTGAACTTGGTCGTGGGATAAATGCTACCCTTTGGATCTCACTGGCTGGTTACTCTCCCACAGAGGGAGCTCAGTTCCACCCCTGAAAGATGACTCAGGGTCACAGTCTTAGACTCTACTTGTAATCATCATCTGCCGAGGCTGTTCCCAGAACAGGGGAATTCCACCTGTTCTACCTCACAGGAGATACCGGCTTGATGTGAGAAGATCCTGGGAGGAAGCCCCTGACACAACAGTGCTTCTGGAAGGTGCTGCTGACCTTATGCATGTCCTGACACACTTTCTGCTCTGCCGTCACAAAATACAGTCTCAATCATTGCATTGAATTATCTGCATTTCTGCTTCTTCCCATTCACTTGGATAATTAAGCAGTTGATGGAAAATTGGGGATCCAATGGCCCGAATGCTAAAGGGTTTGATGCTTCTGTTCCTTTGGAATCAGAACCCTGACATTGCAAGCTGGATTTCTTTCCAGGCACTGTGCTAGCCTCTCCCAATAAGCCGGTTCTCCATTATTCTAAAATAGCATCATGGGGTGAAGAGTACATTTAGGGTGGTGCTTCTGCTGATTGGGCCATCTTGGAGTGTGGGCCCACCAGGGGACCCCGTGATTCCTTGCCTCCCTAACAGGGCCTGGCCATGCATGCGTGCCCAGATGACAGGCTGGCCATCTGTGCCTTTCCATGTGCCAACTTATAAAGTACCTCGCTTGACAAATTAAAGGCGAGGAGCCTCTGACTTCCTAGCTTCTTATGACCATGGAAACCAGCCAGGGTGGGGAAATAAAAGAAAAGACTGAACTCACTGAACATCACGTGGGCCTAATTTATACTTCATTTATGTTAAGACAAATTTTAGGCTTCATTGAACCCACACTAATCTGTGGGGCAGCTGCTTTTATTTTTGTTTTACAGATGAGAACCTGAAATCGTCCAATGGCCTATCCACAGTCGCACCTACTGGCGCATGGTGGATGGTGCCTGAATTTAAATGCCTGGATTTCTAAAACACCCCAGAAAATAACAACAACAAAAATCCTGTTGCTATTTTGGATCAACAGTTCTTTGATGGGGAGAAGGGAACCAGTCTATGTAGTGTAGGATGTTCATGCATCCTTGGCCTCTGCCTTATACGACAGTGGGACCTTCCTCCCAAGTGTGGCAGCCCAAGGTGCCCTTGAACATTGCCAAATACCCCTACCCCAGGCACCGCCTGCCTCCTTCCCAGTTGCAAATCATGACTCGATGCTAATCAGTGTTTTCTTTTTAAAAAATCTTTGGTAGTATTTTAATTTTATTTTTTTAACCTTTTATTAGGGGCTCATACAACTCTTATCACACTCCATACATATACATACATCAATTGTATAAAGCACATCTGTACATTCCCTGCCCTAATCATTCTGGAAGCATCGGCTCTCCACTTAAGCCCTTTGCATCAGGTCCTCTTTTTTTTTTCTCTCCCTCCCCACTCCCCCCTCCCTCACAAGCCCCCGATAATATATAAATTATTATTTTGTCATATCTTGCCCTATCCGGCGTCTCCCTTCACCCCGCCCCCACCGCTACCCATCCCCCAGGGAGGAGGTCACATGCAGATCCTTGTAATCGGTTCCCCCCTTCCAACCCACTCACCCTCTACTCTCCCAGTATCGCCCCTCACACCCCTGGTCTTGAAGGTATCATCCACCCTGGATTCCCTGTGCCTCCAGCTCCTATCTGCACCAGTGTACAACCTCTGCTCTATCCAGACTTGCAAGGTAGAATTCGGATCATGGTAGTGGGGGTGGGGTGGGTGGGAGGAAGCATTTAGGAACTGGAGGAAAACTGTATTCTTCATCAGTGCTACGTCGCACCCTGACCGACTCATCTCCTCCCCTAGACCCCTCTGTGTGGGTTTTCATTTAATTCTCTCAACAATCTTATGCATCCGGTACCATTGTCATAATTTAATTTTCACAACAGTCTTATTCATTGGGTACCATAGATTAAAAAAACCTCAACCCAGATAAATTCCAAATTGAACCTGGTCACAGGTCTTGTCCATGGGCTGGGCCTGGGTAGCATCTCTGATCCTCTCATTTCCCCAGGCATAAAGTGGTAGAATCAGCATTACGACCAGGCAAGTCCAACGCTCAAGCTACCAGGCATTTGAATGGTTTAGCGCAGATAACCTGGAAGAGCCTTGCTAAACTTCAGATTCTTGAGAGGTTAAAAGTCATCAGACCTGGGGTGTGTCCCTGGAGGCCCAGTGCTTAAAGGAGTTGGCTGCTGTGTTAGACTGGGCTGAGTAGAGAAACAACTCCAGAGGCCCTCATATGTGTGTAAGAGAGAACTTTATATCAAAGAGTGATTGTATATTAGGAAAACATCCCAGCCCAGTCCAGATCAAGTCCACATAAGTCCGATATTAGCCCATATGTCTGATAGTGGTTCATAAATTCCTCTTTGACTCACACAGCACATGCAATCATGCTGAATACAAGAAGATCCCAGGCCGGTGGGTGAAAAGTCCCACGGATCCAAGGACAGTGGACACATCTCCAGGGCTCTGGATGCTATCAGCATGTGGCTCCACGTGGCTTATCAATAGGAAGTGTCCTGCCTCCAGGGAGGAAGAGAGGCTGTGACCTGATTGACAGGCTAGACTCCACCCTTTCCTTCTATTTATCAAGTTGGCATGATTGTGTTACTACCACAGCTGCTATTGGAAGTCACCTCTTTGCACCCGCCAGCCAGTTGAAGGGCCGAGTCTTCCGTGAAGACTTGGGGCCTTGTAAGCCCTGTGGGGCAGTTCCACCGGTCTGTTCAGGCTCGCTAGGAGTTGGAATCGACTCCGTGGCAATGGGCTTTGGGTGGTCGGTGGTGGAAGCAGGAATCTCTATTTTAAAATACACCCTCATGCGTGGGATGTGGTCATCCAGGAATCCGAAGCTCAGACATAACGAGTACCCTCCCTCGCTGTGTTGAAGTGACCCTGCAAGCAGAGGACAGGAAAAAGAAAGGACGCGATGAGTGGGGAGTCGTGGGCCCAGGCTTAGAACCTGCTGTGCAGCAACTGGCAGAATGAAGTCTAACTACCCAACCCAAATATTGAAGAGAGAAGGATGTGGCCATTGAATCCATCTTGACTCAGGGTAACCACCTGGGTGAGAAACAGAACGATTCAGTAGCCCTTTCTTGGCTGTGGTCCTTGCAGAAGCAGGTCGCCAGGCTCTCTTCATGGGGTAAGGAAGGACTTGACTTTGAGCTTAGTCGTCAAGTGTACTTTTTGTACCATCCAAGGATCGTGTAATTACCCAAGAGGGCATCCCACGCATGCTATCGCGAAGGACCTGCAATATGGGGATGAGGTTATCTTCCAGGCCTTGTGGCATGTCCCACACCTTCCAGTCACTCTCCACCCGGATAACGACCGATTCCATGGCTCAGTGAGCTGCCAACTTTGAAAGCTTAGTGCATCTTGAGCTTCTAAAAATGGTTACAGTTAAACAAAACAGCTGTGTCAATTTCCGCTCTATTCAGATTCACACTCAATCTCCTCTCCTCCCTCGGAGACCCAGGCAGGCACATGAGCACATGTGGACACAAGTGCATATTCCCGCCTCCCCCCCTCACCATCAGAGACACAGGGAGGGACCCAGGTATGCACAGGAACACACACACACACACACACACACTCACTCACATTCACTCTTCTCTCTCACTCTCTCCCACTGGAGTTCCTTTCTCCACAGAGAGGGGACGGACGGTGTTTCCAGTTTTCCAAAAAGGGATCGCAAACAGGAGAAGTCACAGGAGCTCAGACTACAATAAAGTCCTACAATATGCTTTCAAGCTGCAGTGACTAAAAAGCCGGGAAGAGAAGGCGGCAGCATAATGCCTATTTTTATCTTCCACTGTAATCTACCCACTTGTAGTTTCGGAGCTGTCAGGAGGCAGAAAAGGACATGTAATCAGCCTACCGTTCTCTGCTCTCGTCCCCCCCCCCCCGCCTTCTGACATGGATGTGGGTGTGTGTGCACACACAGATTCTTTAAAGCACCTGCCACAGGGTTCTGTGTTTGAGAACCCTTCCCCTTGTCCATTATTTCTTGGCACTCAGACCCAAGAGGTAGAAAGCTGGTGATTAAAACCCATTTGCTAGATGCCTATAGATAATAGCCACCATTGGTGACCAGAAAGCACAGCTGTGCCCCTCTTTGTCTCCCTCAGCCTTGGCTAGACTGGCTTGTAGGGATGCCTTACCTCCTGCATACTAATCACCGATCTGGTCATTGCTCATCCTCAAAGGAGGAGTCGAGGAGGCTGGTGGCACATACGTAACTGCTCCACAGCCAAATGGAAGGTTGGGGGTTCAAATCTACCAGTTGCTCCATGGAGCTAACAATGGGGCAGTCTGCCTCGGTAAAGATGGAAAGCCCTGGAAACCCAACAGAATACCTATCCTTTGTCTCTCTGAGTCCAAAACGACTCCATAGCAATGGGTTTGGTTTTGGGTTTGGTGACGTAGGCCAACATTGACCAGTGGAAGTCATATAGCCTTGGACTTGGAAGACTTGGGCATCTAGCTTTACTCTGTGACCTCCAGCAAGCATCTTGACTCCTCTGGACCTCAGAGTCCTCATCCACAGGATGGATGAAAAAAGAGGAGCATGAGGAGTTGTTGAGGGAATTAAAGAGAAGTTAGCACTGTGCACTATCTCCTAGTTGAAACTCAGTGCAGGCTACCTGTCAATGTTGCTGGTTGTGAGCCACTACTGAGTTGGTCGCTGACCGGTGAGAACCTCATACACAATGGGCTGAAGCTGCCCCAGGTCTCTAGGATTGGTTGCAGATTGAACCCCCACTGTGGTCTGTAAGGTGTTGAATGACTGACTTTTAGAAGTCGGGTGCCGGGCCTTTCTCCTGTGCCCATCTGAGTCCAGAAGCTCTGCTGAAGCCTGCTCCGCAGCACAGTCACAGGCACCCTTCACTGACAAGGGGGCAGTGGCTCCCCATGGAGACTAGGGGCCAGGAACCCAACCTACGTGTCCTGGATGCTAGTCTACATGGACCCCCCACTGTCTCTACGAGCCCAAAGCCGAGGAATGGCTCTACGTGGCGTGATGGTGAGATTTAGAAGAAGTCAGCGGTACCCTAGCTCTCTCCCTCCCTTGCTGGTAGAGAGGCCGTAAAGCCGTCCCAGGAGGCTGGATCTCTTGAAAACTCCCTCTTGTCAGCAACTTCTTCGTTTCCCGCTGCCGTCTCATCCCGTGGAAAGGAGGGCAGGCAAGATGATCTTTCTTCAGAAGCCCATGGCACTCGGAGTCACGCAGGTGTCAGTGTGAGTGCTCGCCCTGCCTTTTATTAGCCCCGTGAACTTGTGTCTAGTGTTGAGCCTCTCCAGGACTCAATTTTTCTCATCTGTAAAATAAGACTTTTATAGGGTTACAGAGCGGTTCAAGGGAGGTTCAGTGTGTGAAAACACTCTATAAACCCCACAGTGCCGGAGAGCAGTTAGGGAGCTACCGTCACCGGAGAAGAAGGCAGAGAGCTCTTCAAAGTTACGACGGCTCAGGGGACATCCTCACCCCGTCTAACGTTTTGGAAATGGAGGAGCAGGATTCTACAGTGTGGGTTTCCTCTATCGCTTTGCCCCAGGCTGCACCCAGACCGGGCGCCTGGCACCACAGCCAGTCCTTTGTCTGCTGGCTCATGAATACAGCCACGACTTCAACAGAAGAGCAGCTGGGGGGTAGTGTCTGGCTGCCGGAGAGGGACACACAGGTACCATGGCTGCTCTGTAGCGTTTGCAAGATGACAGATTGCCTCAATGAAGCGTCCATGTGGTTCTCCCTCATAATGCCTCAGGTCGAGGAAAAAGCAAAAAAAAAAAAAAAAAGCCTGGGCCCACAGAAACGCTTTCACAGCTTGGAAAGTGCCCAGTTTGGGGGTGTTTAGCACCCAAGCACATGCTCTGTGAGTGTGTATTCAAGGCAGCTTGTCGCAAGAAATCCGTCGGCAGCAGGCCACATATGTCAGGCAGCCGGTGGAAGTGTTCGCCTGACACCAGGCAGGGGATGCAGAAGAAAAGGCTGCTTACCCTCACATGCCCCCCACACTCACCCCAACTTTCCCATTTATGAGATTGTCCAAGGTCTCCTGCGGTGCTCTGGTATGGATGAAGAGAAGCAGGTGTGGATCGGGAGGACCAGACTGAGCCGGGAGAAGAAAGGAAACACCGTGTCGCTCGCCGTGTGTCAGGCAGAGAGAAGCGTGACCTGTAGCCACCGTGACCTGACTACAAGCCCCTGCTAGGTGAGCACAGCTCATGTCGGCGTTTAGAGTGAGCACCCGGCGGGGCGGTGGTCTCCCTTGTGGATGGCTGCCGTTGGGTTAGCCCAGATTGGTGGTGACCAGGCACGACCAAAGCAAATGCTGCCTGGTGCTGAGCCAGCCCCACGCTCCATGTCCTATTGGCTGAGTTTTGGAAATAGATTGGCGGGTGTTTCTTCTGAGACCAAGCTTCGTCTGGATCCGCGGTTCTCAACCTGTGGGTTGGGACCCCTTTGGGGGTTGAACGACCCTTTCACAGGGGTCGCCAGATTTATAACAGTAGCAAAATGACAGTGATGAAATAGCAACCAGAATAATGTTATGGCTGGGGTCACCACAACACGAGGAGCTGTTTGAAAGGGTCCCAGCCTTAGGGAAGTTGAGAACCACTGCTCTCCAGAGCTCTGCACAGCAACCTGCTCAGCGCTGATTGTGGTACTATGTGAGCCACCACAACAGACGGGTGGACGGTGGACACACGCACTGGTGCTGGAACCCCGGGCTCCTGCATGGGAGGTAAGAATTCTGCCACAGATCCACACTGTCTTCCATCTGACTGGGGCTTTCCCACAATCTTGCTGAATCTGAAGTTTCCCGACACACCTTCCATTCCACACTAATAAGGCAACCATGTCGACTTTCTTTTTGCAAAATCTTATCAGCACTTATAAGCTCAACTGTATATTCTTTTGCAAAGCAGAAACTCTGGTAGGCACGATTGTATAGCAAGCACCATGCTCACCCTCTGCGGGATACCTGTGTGGGAATACTCGGGTTGGTTCTTTGGAGCAGAGTTAATAACTGTCTTACGGGCCTGCCTGGCATTTGAGTGCACCACTCCTGTAAAACCTTTTGTAAGCCCACGTCACATGAAGGCAAAACAAGCAACTAACATGAACTGAAATGGGAAAATATCTGAGCTCTCTGGAACCCCCAAATAACTTATCAAATCCTGCTAAATAACACATCAAACCTAAACTACTATGAACACTGTACACAGACAGGAGCAAAGCTCAGTGCTGCGTTGCTGAGCTCCCGGGGGAGGACCATGGTGAACTCCTTTCTGCCTGTGGCTCTCAGGGTGGGCCCTGCCTCCTCAGAGACTCCCTGAAAAACAGATGCTGACTGCCAGTCTCAAGTTTCAGGAGCCCTGGTGGTGGAGCCGTTACACGTTGGGCTGTTAAGTTCAATGTCATCAGTTCAAAACTACCAGCGGCTCCTTGGGAGAAACACAAGACGTTCTATATTCATGGGGGCACGTCTACCCCTGTCCTAGAGTCCGAGTTGACTAGAAGACTGAGTTTGGAGTTTCTCGTGTGTGTGTGTGTGTGTGTGTGTGTGTGTGTGTGTGTGTGTGTGTGTGAAGTTGCAAATCCTCTTAAGATATCTATAAGTTAGAGAAATCAAGCCGTAATGTAGGTCTTTCGCCAAAGTGCAGAGGCATAAAGCAAAGTTCTGACAAGTGTGTACATATGTGTGTACTTGCATTGCCTCCTATAGGTGGATGTGAAAGTGGTAGAATGGATATGTTCTGATAATGTCTAGGAAGGTGATAATCTTAGGTCAAGGGCAGATGTGGTGGATTTGAAAGAGAATTGCAGAGACCACTGTGATAATTTTGCTAAGAGGGAGGAGGAGAGAAGCAAGTTCTGCTTGGGAAACTGTGTCGGCAGCCCTGCGAGATCTGACATGAACAGTTGACTTGAGGGGGCAGAGAGAGGGACCCAGGGAGGAAAAGGCAGAGGTGCTCCCTTGAAGAATGCTCCAGGGTGTGGGGATTAGGACAGTTTCAGAGCTGGGATCAAAGGCTGAGAGTTACAAATGAATGAGTGATCAGAGAGATGGGGAGAGTGAAGAAAGGAAGTGGGAAGAACACCGAGACTTAATGGTGTTTGAAGGGTGTGTGAGGAAGGGAGGAGGGATGCTTGCTATCCTTGAATGGTTTCACTCGGTTCAGCAAATCCTTGGAGTCAGTCAGTGTTAAGTTGACTAAACATTTAGGAGAGGATGGCGATCGTCTTACCAGTGTTCACCTTCTTGTCCAGGCGTCTTGTCCGTTGTTGGTTGTCATTTCGTGGTTCTGATTTCCCCTTTCTGAGTCTGCATGGTGTTTTCTCCTGCATCTGGATTTTGCTATGAAAACACAAAGCATCAGAGAAGTTTCTAAATAAATACATTTAATATCTATCTGGGGAGAGCCGAGGTCCCCATTCCTGTTTCCCAGAGGGCCTTGGGTAAGTTTTGAGATGCTCGGTTATGGTTCGGTACCATCGAGTCTGTTCCATTCAGAGTGACCCTATGTGCAACAGCAACATGACCCAGTCCTGCACCTTCCTCAACTGTTACTAGATTTGAGCCTATTCTTACAGCCCCTGTGTCAATCCATCTCATACAGGGTGTCCCTCTTTTTGCCGCCCTTCTATTTGAACAAGCAACATGTTTAGTAGAGGGGTTCTACCTATTATTTTTCCTTAATGACAATATGTAGTTTACAGAGGAGGATATTTCAGTGCTAAAACCCCAGGCTGTAAAATTGAGTTGCTAAAAATAATAGTGCATACTTGTGGGCAGTTGTGCACACACACACACACACACACACGCACGCACTTTTCAAGCTCTAACTGTCTAGCCACTTTCTGCGGCTGTTTCCCTAGTAGAAGACCCTGATTGCCCCTGCGTTGAGTTTCTCGTGTAGGACTGATCATCTTTGTTGATTCGGCCAGTAACATTTTTGTGTTATTGAGACATTCATAAGAACCTTCTGGCACAGGACTTTTAGAGATACACAGTTTATAGGATCTCAGTCCTGGGAAATTTATGAAATGTTTTCATCTTTATATCTTGATTCTAGACTAGTGGGGTGTGATAGCTAACATTTTGTGTTAACTTGGCCGGGCCAGGATTCTTACTGGTTTGGCAGTAAAATACCTAGTAATCCCACATAACCTGGCCTAACATATTGTAATTATGACCCATCAGTTGTAAGCATCATAATGTGATAAGATCACCCCAGTATTAATGGACATTGTGGAGAATGATTGGCTCCTTGCTTAATCTGGATCCTCCATCTGGCTCATTGACATCTGGTTCTTTGGACTGCAGCCAATGGCTTGTCATATTGCCTATTGATTCTGGGACGTGCCAGCGAGTGTCACCCGACCTGTTGATCTTGGATTTATTGCCTCTGCAGCCACAAGCCTGTGATCTTTCTACTGATCATCAGGCCCTGCAGCTACTTGAGGCAGGAGAAGTCTCTGGCCTAACATCAGATCCATGGACTTGGAACCTGCCTGAACTTGGACTTGCCTACTTCTACAGCCAATGTGAATCGTTTTCTTGTTATAAATTTCTCTCTCTCTATAGACTTGTAAGTGTAACTACTTTTGATTTTCTGCAGCAAAGCTTGTTAACAGAGTGGGGGGGCGGTTCTAGAACTCTGGCAACAGGAACATGTGTCTCAACTCCAAAGAACCAAAATTGATTTCAAACTGAAGCACGTAAAACATCTAAAGTGTTTTTGCAGTGTTTGTCGGTGTTGCGAATTCTCGGGCGAAAAGGAGTCTTGAGCGGAAAAAGTTTAAGAGGATTTGCTCTAGAGAAAGCAGTCTAACACATAAGGGCAAAGGGGTGGGTGGTCAGGTATGATCACTTTCTTCATGTTTTATACTTGCCTTGGTGTTTGATAGGCCAATACATCAATGTTCTTTCAGGTGACTGATCCAAACCCACTGCTATATCACAGTGGAGGTGGCCTCCTGGTAGTCTCAGTGGTGGCAATCTTTTCAACATGTGCAGGGAAGAAAAACCTGTTACATTAAAGAAGATCATTTTCTCAAATTCATTCGTAAACTTTGATGCCTGCTACCACTTGACTGGTAGCAAACATGAGCAGACGACCAAAGAAATGAACAAGCAGCAAATGAATATTAATGGGAAAATTCTGAAACAGTTGATCATGCTTGGCTTGACAGCTTATTTCTTTGTGGAAATGTGGGATCCTGGTTGTGATTTTTATATTGCCTACATACAGAATTCTCCCCTAGTAAAATTGTTTGGGCATTGTATAATGGAGTTCAATATACTGACATTTTATGGTGTCCAATGGAGCATAGCATTTTCCATCTAGAGTATCAATTGAGTTGAGCTGCCCACGCCTTTCTTGAGTTTGAGACTCACCGAGTTTTCAGGGTTAATTCAGGTCAGGCCCGCCCAACATAAAGCCCCCAAGCAAGAGCCTGTTTCTCAGCCATCAGAACTCAGAATGTCTCCATTTTCTGAGAGCTTGGTGACAATGTGGCTGCTCCCAAGTACTCAGGAGCGAACATTCATGCTCATTTATTTCTTACTCATTTTTCACAATATCTAGCATAGTGCACTTAGTTGTCAGCTCAAAATGACCTCCATTCAACCCTAAGGTCTTACAGAGAACCTGGGAAGCGTGCTCCCCAGAATCCTTTTCATTACTTCAAGTTCGTCTCTGCCAGCCCCAGCCACTCCAGTGAGAGCTGGCCAGTAGATGGGAAAAAAAGGCCATTATACTCCAGAGGCAGTTTAGACAGATGTGAGGACAGATGGCAGACTGGAGACTTGTGGAAGCATCCAGCAAGCTCCTGTGAATTACCTGTATTTGGCTGCAGGCCCTGAGGGAGTCAGTGTGGCCTTTTCAGACTCCTTGATTGGGTGTTGTGGGCTGAGAAAGGCAGCGGGAGCTTCCTGGAGGCACTTACCTTTGCTGCAGCTTTCTGAGAACCACCTGCTTCAGGGCCGCAGGCAGAACTTTCAGGGGCGGCTTGCCTGCCCTCTGCTCCCCCAGCGCTGCTGAGGCTTGTGCCAGCCCCCAGTGCCCTCAGTGCACACCCCCTCATGCTGGCAACACGGACTGGCTGGAGGGCTTTCAACCGCGCTGTTGGGTTGGTCTAACACCAGTCCCTTTGGCTGTAATCAGCCTCCACTGTCCCATAGAGTATCACTGGGTGGATAAGACACATTCTTCAACCAACCTCATGATTGCTTAGGGGCAGCCTGATTTTTGTGGGAAAGACAAACCTCTCCATCACTTAAATCTCAAAGAATTGGGGAAGATACTAATCCCAAGGCTCCTTGAACGTGTTTATATTCTCAGTCTTTACCAACCCCTTGGGGACAAAATTCTAGGCCTTCTCTTTATTTTCCCATAAAGTGACCATGCTTCATTTAAAACTTGGCCTGACTGAAGCAGTCCTCTCGAGACTCTCCCAACTGAGCATGGGAAACCGACCCACTGCCACTGAGTCACCGTGACCCTACAGGCAACGTAAAACTGCTCCCCGGGATTTCCAATGCTCTAAATCAGGGCTTTCCAAAGTGGGTGATACTGCCTCCTGGGGTACAGGAACCACCCACTGGGACTATAAAAGCAGACACCTCCCCTTTATCCCAGATTATGGACTATAGTACACGTTTTTTAAATAACTGGGGGAGGGAGAGGAGGGTTACTAATGTTTTCTCTCCCTCAAAGGAGGTGGACAGATATGTTTGGGAATCTTTACTGGAGCACATGGGCTCATCTTTCTCCCAAGAAGGAGCTGGTGGGTTTAAACTGCTGACGTTGTGGTTAGCAGCCTAATGCAAAATCAACTATGCCACCAGGGATCCTCGAAACGTACTCGGCATGGTGAAATCAAAGTTGATCCTAGAAACATCCTCTCGCCCTTCATGTGTGCTCATTATTGTATTTAAAACCAACTGGAGAAGGGTGTTGAGAGCAGGATGCAGCAGACACCCACCACTTCCAACATTTATGCTGGGTGGATCCCCCTCTCCCTTCCACCAGGGCCGGGATGGAGGCTGATGCAGACACTTTGCCTTCATCTTCTCGGCTCTGTGACTAACTAACCCTGGTTAACCTATCCTTCTTAACATTTAGTTGGCTCCAAGTCCATTCATACTGTTTAAGAGGTGTACCCGGGGCTGATGTTCCCTACTGTTGGGCCACCATTCTGGTCCTATCAGTTTTGAAAATATTGGAAAATTTTCATAGAATTTGAGTAGTAACTGCCTCATGGTGTATCTACTATCAAGCCACATTTGTCTCAATTCAGCAACGAAAGGGTTAGTAATGCTTAACGTAACAGGGAAGTTCCAGGATTTTATGGTTGCTGTCATTGTTGGGTGCTTGGGGTCAGTTCCAACCCATAGGGACCCTTTGTACAACAGGAAGAAATGCTCCCGGCCCTGTGCCATCCTCAAAATTATTCTTAACTCTGAGCCCATTGAGGCAGCCAATTCATCTTGTTGCAGGTCTTCCTCCTTTTGGCTATCCCACTATTTCACCCAACATGATCCCCTTCTCCAGAGACTGGTCTCTCCTGGAGCCATGTCTCAAGTAGGTGAGATGAAGTCTTGCTGTCCTCGTCTCTACGGAGCACTCTGGCTGTGCTTCTTCTAAGACAGCTTTGCTTGTTCTTTTGGAAGTTCATGGTGCTCTCCATCCTGAGAGTACCAAGGACCTTCGTCTGCCAGCACTAAAATGTGGTCCCCATCCGTCCATTCCCATTGATCAGGGCTCGTGTCATATCACCCCGGGGCACGTTTCTAGGACGAGAAGTTGATGTCTCAGATAACAAGCCTCTTTCCATTTTGCTGTTTCCCAGTCTTCCAAGTGAACAGTCTCTAAAGAATAGCTCTTCTTTTGAGGGAATCATGAAATCATTAGACTGTTCTTGATTGCAAACAAGCAAAGATAGACCTCACAATTCTACATATCTCAAGAGCTTAATTAGATCCCTGTGTTAGTCTAGGTAGACTAGAGAAACAAATCTAGGGAGACTCGTGTGCATGAGAGAACTTTATATATAAGAGCAATTGAATATTGAGAAAAATATCCCAACCCAGTCCGGATCAATTCCGTAAGTCCGATATTAGTCCATAGGTGCAAAACCAAGCTATAAAGTCCTGTCCAGACTCATGAAACACATGCAATAACGCTGAATTTAGGTAGATCACAGGGCAGTGGATCCAATGGCAGTGAAAGCATCACAGAGCTGGCAGGAGTCTCTAAGTGGCTCTTCAGCTTCAGGGCTCTGGACGTATCAGTGAAGTTCCATCGGGCTCATTGTCAGTAATATCTTGCAGGGAGTGAGCGTGTGTGTCCGGCCTCCAGTGAGTTATTTATGTCTAGTGCCTGTGAATGAGGTCATCAAGCCACGACCTGATTGACAGGCTAAACTCCACCGGTTCACTCATAAATCTCAGCTTAACAACAGATTATGTAACTACCACAATCTCCCTTGGGTTAGAGGAGTGTCGTGTTATAGATGTGTGCCTTGAAATATTTTCTGTAGAGCTACACTGTGGGTATGGGCCTTCCCTGTGGCTCACTTACGAGGCCCTAACATAAAAAAATGAATCTTAAAAAGTTGATCTCAAAAGAAGATGACCTTCATATGAGGAGAGATACATAATCACAAAAACAAAACAAAACCCACTGCCGTCGAGTCAATTCTGACTCATAGCAACTTTATAAAACTCAGGAGAATGTACTGCCATCTAGCAGATGACAGCTCACAGAGAGAGACCCTGCAGGACAGGGTAGAATTGCCCCTGTGAGTTTCTGAGGCGAGAGGGGAAAGCCCATCTTTCTCCAGCGGAACAGCTGGTAGTTCAACACTGCTGGACTGGAGCTTAGCAGCCCAGCGCATATTGCAGTGCACGTGGCGGGCCATAGAGATGGTCTTTAAAGGCATGCTACACTCACAGGCTCTTTACCATGGAGATCCAAGAAGCTCACTTTGGTTGGCACAGACTTGCTCTGAATCTGGCCACTTCAGTGACGCTATGTGCCACCACAGAACTGCCTCAGAGGGGTTTCTTGCTTCTGGTGTTTAATGTAAGCAGATGAAAAATTCTTTCTCCCACAGAGCAGTCGGGTGTAGCTAAACTTCCAATCTTTTGATCAGCACTTGGGAACTTAACCATTTGAGCCACCTTGGTCTTAATTTGCTCCTTCCATAATGGAGATAATTTATGGAGTGGTTAGAGGGATCAAGCGAACTAATTTATGTTTGCAAAGCACACGGCACTCAAATGAGGGCTGAAATTAGAACCCCAAACAACAGCTTGCTCTTCAGATTTTCTGATCTAGGCAGATGCTCCTGGCCAGTGACTCTCTGGGTTGTGATGTTTTTCTGTTTGTTTCTGTGGTGGACAATTTGTGTTTATTAGCATAATGACTGAGACTCACTCATGTGTCAGGGAATTTATGTCCCAGGAGCAAGGAAATGCGATCCATTGCATGGGCTCTTACTTCTGGGAAGGGGTGGCAAGGAGAAATGAACTTGCTTATTTCATTTGTCCTAATTGTCCTGAGCAATCATGTCTCTGGAAATTATCTTAGGTTCTCCTCAATTCTACCAATGCAAATCAATACCTAGCAGGCCTTGGCGATGCAGGGATAAATGCAAGCTTTTAAAGTTACCTCTTACCTAGACTTCCTCTTGTGATTTTCCGAAGTCTGTGCATATACCATGGGCTCATGCAACCAGCAGCAGCACTTCCTGATTATGGTAGACCTGCCCTCTGTTGGACATGGGGTCTCTCAGTACGTCTTAGTCAACACAGCGTATTTCTCTGAAATACATGATTATTATATATTTAACTTTTTTACTTATTTTGTGCTGTTGTTGAGAATCTGCACAGAAAAGCATACACCACTGTAACAGTTTCTACATGTACCATTTAAGAAGCCCTGGTGGCATGATGGGCTGAGAATCAGACTGCTAACCATAGAGGTGACCGTCATGTTCACCAGTCACTCAGAAGGTGAACGCTTCAGAATCTCAAAGGTGTTATTTTACTGTGTCCTATAGGAATGGACTTTATGGCAGTGGGTGGGTTGGGTGGCATCATAAATTTTGCTTTGTGTGGTTAACCACAACATCAGTGATTTGAACCTACCAGTAGGCCTTTGGGACAAAGATGAGGCTGTCTCCTCCCAGAAAGATGTGCAGCCTTGACAATCCTAGGGAGCAGTTTTGCTCTGTCCCATGGAGTCACCGTGCGAGTTGGAATCGACTCTATGGCAATGGGTTTGGCTTTTGGTTTGGACATGTACAATTTAGCAACATCGATTGCATTCTTTGTATTATGCGATGATTCTCACCTGTCTATTTTTGAGTTGTCCTTCCCTCATTCATATAAGCTCACGGCCCTCGAAGGCTCCTATCTAATCTTTTGACTTGCTGTTTTCAATTTGGCCCCATAAAGATAGTTAAAAAATTTTTTTTAATGTTTAAAGCAGACCTGTTTTACTAGTTAAGCATGTTCAGTTTTCAGCTCACTTCAAAAGATATTTTCAGTTTAAAGTTTATCCCTGGGCAATCGTTTCCAGGGGGTAGGGTTCATCGACCGTGCACGGCTCCATAAAGTCTAGGATCCAGGAGAATTTGAAATTTGGTTCTGCATTTATCCCCAAATGATAAAGAGTCTTCGTGGAATTTAGAATCTTTAATCTAAATGCGCAGTAATGGTAGCTGGCCATCAATCAACCCTTGTAGTCTGATGACAAAGGAGGAGGTTACACTTCCCGTATCCTCCTCTTGCTCCGGGTGAAAAGAGACCAATTGTTGGGTCGTGGAGGATCACCAGCTAGCTTTTAAGACGCCAGGCACTGCACAGTGAACTCAGAGGAGGGACAGAAGTACTAAAGACATTATTAACTGGGATGTCCCTTGAAGCCAGGACCCTAAGCCTCCAAACTAAGGAACCAAATCACATGAGGTGTTTGCTTGTCTATAAGCAGCCTCAGCAGTTACTTTCTTTTGCTTATTTTTAAAATATATTTAACACAAGTTTTGTTCATTTAACTTTTTACAGGTATACAACTCATTGACATCAATTAAAATAACCAGTTGTGCAAACTTATCTTTAATCGATGTGATTTTCCATGATTGCTAACCACCCTTCTCTTCCATCCTTGGTAATTGCTTATGATATTTTAGAGTCAGGTTGACAAACAGGAGTGAACACAAAGGGCAGCACAGATCGATTGATAAAGGCAGTTCTCGACTTTAGCAGGATTCTAAGGCTACCCTCTAGCTCAGTAGGAAATAGTTTGATTGATTAGTAATGCCTGCAATGGGGATGGGAAGGCACGATGGCAGTGCACTTTAGCACATTTGCTGATCCTATTTTAAAGTGAAGTCTCTGGATTTTAAGCAAACCTGCACCCCCCCACCCCACCAGCTACAAAATAGCAGAGTGAATAGAAGAGCTTTTCTTAGGAAAATAATAGAAAATGAGCTGCAGGTATCTATTTCTGAGCAGAGTGTTCTGTGATTTCAGTTTTGTTATGTGTGCAAGATGAGTTTTCTGGTACTTACGTATACAAGTGATGAAAAGAAAAGCTACCTGCAATGAAAGGAATAAGATGCGTGTAACTGTGCATAAATCCCCGTGTCCTGGCTTTTACTTCGATCCGCTAATGTACAATACTTACTGTTGACTTGGCTCTGACTCCTGGTGATGCCAGGTACAGCAGAAATCCTCAATGCCCCATCTGTACCCTTTTTATGATCATGGATATGCTCCAGTTCATTATTATGACCACTGCGTATTCTGAGTGCTCGATAGCCTGGGAGGTTCATCTCTCAAGACTGTAGACCCCACTCTCAGTGAGTCAACCCCTGCTCCCAGCCGCCATGCCGGCCGGGGCAGAACTGCTCCAAAGCCGAAATCTTTGTGAAAGCAGGCTTACCTCATCGTTCTTCCACAGAGCAGCTGGCCTGTAGATTCGCAGCCCAGTGCTTAACCAAGTGCACCACCAGCTTTGCTTGTGTGACGAATTTTTGGAAGTAGATGGTCAGCATCTCTTCATAGTCTGGCTCTGGAAGCTCCCCTGAAACCTGTCTCCCATGGGTGACAGGTAGTTGAAACACGGGCGGCATAACTTTCAGTATCAAAGCAACAGGCGAGTCACCACCGTAGAACAAACTGACGCTTATGGAGTCTCTTCACGTGTTTAATCAGCTGTTACTTTCTTTAGGTTTTGGGACAGTGTTCTCTTCAGTGTCAATTTTTCTTTACTCTCCATTGTTCACCCATATTAATGACTTTGGAAGTCATCTAATGGGACCAAGGTCAGCAGTTAGAAACCCCAAGCTGTCTCAGGGAAGAGAGATTGGACTTTCCACCGTCGTAAAGAATTCCAGGCTTGGAAATCCACAGTGGCAGGTCTACCCTGTCTTATTGACTGAGGATTGACTACTGGCTGTACATTTCAGTTTGCTGCTGCATGCACCCACTGATGAAGGTGCGTGGTCGTATCAAGCGTGACATCTCCTCATGCTCTGAAAGGGGCTCCCATTCAAGCGCCTTTGGCAGCGTTGCTCAAATGGAAGGATCCCCCACTTCCAGCCTTTGTCATACTTGGTAAGTTGGCCACGAAGGAAGCCTCTATCACTGTTGTCACTGTGTGCCATCCAGCCACTTCTGACTTCCTGTGGCAATACACCACTGAAGGAATTCATGTCTTCTGCTTCTGCAGGGGGGGTGTACCCCCTCCACTTCTTGCAGAATTGCTTAGCTTGCTCAGCTGCCTCCACTGGATATTTGCATAAGGACAAGTCGATTTCTTTGATATTTTAGATCATGATATTTGGTGAATTCAGGTTTTCTATCTAATTGTTCACCACCATTTTCCATTTTACTTCCGCACACATTTTTTTTGTGTTGCTTTGTTTTAAACTGTAGCGACAGGGTGTCTAGAAGTGTCTCAATATGGTAATATGAAGAACATGTTTGGTTTTAATATATTTTTAGATGTTTCTCTTTTCTGCTTTTATTATGCTCCCCACCTGTTGTTAGTCTTACTCAGTCATTTCTTCAATATTTATTGATCTGCTCTGTTGAAAACCCTGAAACCTCATTGCAGCCGAGTGGAATCCAACTCACAGAGCGGATCAGACACAGGAAAACAGCTTCACTGTTCTTTGTGGGAACTGAAGGCCATGTCTTCCTCCCATGGTGCACTGGCACCACCAGGGCATCAACGAAGTCACAAATATGAATTCTTTATCACTCTCTGCCTTCAAAACGCTGTCTATGGCGCGAAGAAGGGATCACATGAAAACAAAATTCTAATAAGTGAAAAATCATGCATTAACACGTATTATAGTCCAGAGAATATCGGTCCCCACCTCCAACGTGGGGTGGGAAGTGAAGCCCAGCTGGAGGCGGGGAAGACATTGATGCTGTTCCTGCCCTAACTTTGTCACCCAGTCGCAGGCAGCCTTCTCTGTGCTGATGTCGCCTGTAGTTCACAGAGACGAAGGAGCTGCCAGCGCAATTTCAACACTAAAACAAAATTAACATTCTGAGCTGTGGGAAATCTTAAGTTGCCCTGGCACAGCAGACAGGAATCTTACAAGGAGCCAGGGTTTGGAGGCCAAGAGAGGTGTTCACCGCTATTCCTTCAGTGCGCTTGCATTTCGTCCAGAAACTGACTGTGCTGGTCCCTGTCGGTGCAAACAAGAGTCGCATTTGGAACCTGGGCCTTCCTTGTCGACACTTTCTTTTTTTTTAGCCCTGGACAAAGGACAAACGGTATGTGTTAAGGACAAGCTCCACTACTCACGGAAGGCAGGCCTGCCACGGGCTTCCTGAAGGTCGCTGGTTTGACAACCCAAGAGAGCACTGCACACAGTGGGTCGCCTCGCCTCCAAGTCCCATTCCTTGGCCAAGGAGACAAAACCTGCCCACCTAAGAGGCATGGAATCTAAGGAAGCCTGGTAGTCAGCCATCGTCCCTAACTGTAGGGGCTGGTGAGAGTAAATGTCAATAATCCCAATGAGGGCTGTGGAGTAATCTGTGAAATCGCCGGCTGGGGTGACAGCGAGAAGCCGCCCTAGGAGAGTGGAGCACCGCATCCACTGGAGACAAAGGAAAGCGCTCGCTTTGCTCCTCCGCAGCCCCGGGGCCCTCGGAGGTGCCAAGCGGGCTGGGGGTGCAGAGAAAGCCAGGGTTAGGAGGGAGAGCAGGGGGAAGGCGCCTGCCGGGGGGGGGGCCCGGAGGGGCTGTAAAAGCACCCGCGCGCGCGCGCGCTCGCACTCGCGCGGGGAAAACACAGGCGACAAGCGCGACGCCCGCGGCCCCCGGGGAACTTGGCCGAGAGCGCCCGCCTGCCAGCCAGACCCAGGGGCCAGCCTCGCCATCTGCTCCCATACGTCTCTCCCCAACAATGGGGACTCCAGCGCGCCTTCTGCCCTCCCCTCCCCTGCCTGAGCGTGCATTCAAATGAGAGCCCAACCCCCGGGGGCGTGGGGGGGTGGGTGTGCCACTCCCAGGGTGATCTTGCCCGCGGCCGCCAGCCCCGGCCCAGAGGCCCCAGGGGAGCGAGGCTCAAAGCTCAGCTGCCCAGAGAAGTGATTGTGGACGCGACCCAAATGACGCGGCTTCACTGCGGGCACTTGGGCGCGTGGTGGGATAATTGTGCGTGAATCCTTCATGCTCGATTGCCTTGGCCGTGTTGTTGGACCATATTGTGCACTGCGCTCTCACCGTTGCGCTGGGCAGTTAGCACCGGGCCCACGGGGTGGGAAGGAGGGAAACGGACCTGCTTCGAGAGGGATTTCGGCTTCTTGCCTGGAAGCAGCGCGGAGAGCCAAGCGTTCTGCTGTGGCTCATTTGCCTATATTTGGATCATCTGGAATTTTGATCTTAAAGAGGAAGCTTCTTCATCCAAACTTCAGTGTAGATGTAGACTCTGCCAACTTGGACCTGCGCCCCCGGGGCTCACAGCGGCGCTCCGTTTCCATTCCAAATGACCTTCGTCCTGGTTCCTCTGCGGAAGAACCAAATGGGGAGGAGGGGACCAGACACGGAAACGAAATCTGAATTAGAGTCTCAGTATTTGAGTCTCAGTCGGGCCAGGGCACAATGTGGGTGATAAGAATCCGTCATTTCAAGAAGGCATCCTCAGAGGGGGTCTGGTTTCTGAGTTTGCTCCATTCGTTGTGGGAACATTTTTACCCATCTTCGTATCCTTGGCACGCTTTCTCTGTCTTTCTGTCCCATTCTTTCTCCTCTGTCTCTCTCTGGCTTTCTGCCTTGGCTTCCTCATGCGTCAAGTGGGGATTTTAATAGTTCCTACTGCATGAACTACTTGTCAGGCTGCAATGGAATACTCTGTCAAATGCTCAGAATGGTGCCCGGCACGTAGCATTTACCTGTACGATTACATTGATCATATTCGCAATCATTAACTCGGGCACCTTCTTGTTTGTTGCAGATGCAGGCTGAACCATATTGCCTTCCGTTCCTTGTGAAGACTGTAGCCTTCCCCCCAAAGATACCACAGGCACATTTATTACAGTAAATACTTTTGCAAGGTCATGTAATTAAGTAGAACAATGCTCAGTCACCGCCCTAAAATTAAAATACTAATGATACAATTTAGCCTAAATTCCTGGCAGCTGGGGGGTCTGGGTGTATTAACAAGGTTAGGTGGTTTAATGTATCAGGAGAGTCAGAATAGAGCATTGGATTAGCAAATGGATAGGAATCTTAGTTCCTTCAACTATTAGCCTCTTTGAGTCTGCAGAGTCTTATCTTTTAAGAGGATTAATAATACCTATCTAACAAACATTGGTGAGAAGATTAAATCATGGCTGATCTGCAGAGAAAAGACCCACCAAATGATAGACTTTGCCATCCAAGGGGGCGACTCCAGGTTCAGTTCTCTGCCAGGTACATCAAGAGCAGCCGCTGGTCTTCTCAGTAGAGGCTGGCACGTGGCTGTGATGCGGCACAGATTTTCCATGGAGCTTCCAGGTGGACAAATTAGGACGCCCTGGCAATCAACTTCGGAAAGGCAGCCAATGAAGACCCTCCGATCACAGCTGTTTGTTCCACTCTTCCACCTTGGGTCACCACGAGGGATAGCGGCAAACAACATTGTAATGATAGTAGCTATAAACAGCATTTTAGGTCACAGAAATTGCCCAAGAGACCTTGTCCTGCTTCTGAAGGTGGAAACACCGTTCTCAGGAGATGTTCAAGGGTCATGGAGGAAAATCCACGGAACAATGGCAGGCTTCCAGCCACTCTTGGAAGGCTCTGTGGATTCTGCTGCTGTTGGGGCAGTGGACGATGTTCTCCTGTGCTCTTTCTCTCTGCCCCCACAGCTATCGTTATGGGTTGACTTGAAACCGTTTGCCCCGACACCCCCAATCTATGATATAAGTTCTAATACTTGAGGATCCCATTTCGGAACTGGGTGTGGGTTATGTTAATGTTATGCCAATGAGACCATGTCAGTGTTTGTGCATGTCCTAAACTAATCACGTTTGAGACGGCCTGAGCAGATTGGGCACAGAGAAGCAGGCGGAGTTGGAGGAAGTCAGATGCCATGCCACTTGAAGATGGGCAATGAACTGAAGAACAGAAGTTGGAACATGACAAGGACCTTTCCCCTAGAGCCTATAGAGAGCTTGGGCCCTGAGTTCAGAATTCCTGCCTCCTAAATAAGGACCCCTGGTGACCTAGTAGGTATGTGCTAGGTTTCTATCTACCACAAAAGCAGCAGTTTGAAACAACCAGCCACTCCTGGAGAAAGATGAGGGGTCTCCTCCGGGAAAGGCTTACAGCCCCGGGACCCTGAGGATGCATTTCCACCGCATATGGTTGCCATGTGGCAAAATTGACTTGATGGCAGTTTGGTTGGTTTGGGGCGGGTTCAGCTGTTTGAAAGCGGACAATGAATAAGGAAGAATGCCGTGGAACTGATGTATTTTGGGTGGTGATGCAAGTAACATGGACTACCAGGAGAAAGAACATCACAGAATCTGTCCTGAGAGAAGTGCGGTCAGAATGCTGCTTAGAAGTGAGGCTAACAAGGCTTCTAGCTTGGCACGTGTTCTCAGGAGAGACTAGGCACTGAAAGGAACAGCATGCTTGGTAAAGTAGAAGCGCATCAACACAGAGGAAGAATCTGCTGATAAGATGGATGGACCCAGTGGCAGCCACCATGAGCTCACACATCACAATGCTGGTCAAGCTGGTCTAGTAGGTCATTGTGCTGTACTCAGGACCAGGATGAGTCAGAACCTATTCAACCCTCAACAGCACCCAACGAAAATGAGCCGAGGTGAGAAAAGACGTTTCTGTGTGTTTCAGCCATGCACGTGTGCTATTTCTGGTAAAGCAACACTAGGCAACTAAGACAATCACAATAAACAATGATGTATTAATTTCCTTAAATGACCCAGGACTTCATTTGCATTCGATTTTATCCCCATAGAAAATCTGAAAGCTACTCTCCCAGTTTCCCGATGACATCAATGTCCAATAGTGGGTAATAGAGTCTTGCGCTTTCTGCCTGCTAAGCTGGGGTTTCCCTATGGTTCTCTGGCAAGTTTTATCACCCTTGTGCTGTCTCACACTCTCACCTGAACACAGTCTCAAAAAACAGTTACAAAGAAAAAAAACTGAAGATAATTTTTCTCAACTGGAATTGTGTTTCTCTTCCTCCCCTACAGAGCACAAAATTATCAGAATCCACACATGTAAACATCTGAGACGCTGTCACGCAATCACTGAGTGAGTGGCGTTACAAAAAGTTAGGCTGTAAGAAAAGTCAACTCTATCTCAGACAATCATCCCAGACCCGTTTTGGAGTCCCTTTACTTAAAAGACGCTACCATGTAAATAGTAGAGCAAATTAGTAGACAAAGCCAAGCAGATATAGGAAATATCCCTCAGGTAAGGCCAAAGAGAGCAAGTGGATGAGGAACCTAGCCTGTACAGTGATTAAGCTTCTTGAGCTTGGAGAGCTCCATCCTTTATAAAAAAACAACAATACCTATCTCACACACACAAAATGATGAGAACATTAGATAAGTTTATATATATTTCTTAGCACATTGCCTGGTCTATATAGACAGGGCCCGATGATTTATTTTATTATGATGATAACTATATAGTTTTGAGGTGCCAACCACACATGGTGACCCTGTGTGCCGCAGAATGAGATACTCCCCAGTCCTGCTAATAATTGCAATGCTGAGCCTGCTGTTGCTGCCACTGTGCCCTTCCACCTCATTGAGGAGCTTCCTCTTTCACGGACCCTCTACCAAGCACAGTGCTCTTCTTCAAGGGCTGGTCCCTCTCCATAACACGCCCAACGCACCGGAGACAAACCTCGTCATCCTGTCCTCCCAGGAGCATTCTGGTCAGAGTTCTTCCAAGACAGAAGCGCTTGCTCTTCTGACAGTCCAGAGCTGTTACAGGTCGCGGAAATCAGAAGATTGGCATTTTCTTACTCCTCATCCAGGAAACACTCTCTCAGGCGCAGTAATATTTACTTCGATGTGATAAAAGGTTGAGAGCTGCTCAAGGTGAAACAGTGAGTAACAGAATCAAGTTAGAATCCAGCC
Organism: Tenrec ecaudatus; assembly: GCF_050624435.1. Lineage (NCBI taxonomy): Eukaryota > Metazoa > Chordata > Mammalia > Afrosoricida > Tenrecidae > Tenrec > Tenrec ecaudatus. The sequence goes on along the minus strand of NC_134539.1, from coordinate 22,786,621 downwards.
TTTGAATATCATTGTAGTCTTTTTTTCCCCACTGGCCTCCTGACTCCACTGGAGCCTCCTAAATATTGGGGTTGTAGAAGAGAGAGAAGCTATTTAGCAACAATCAATTACTGTATATACTTGAATATAAACCGACCTGAATATAAGCGGAGGTACCTAATTTTATCACAAAACTGCATAAACAATATGCGAAAAACCTCAGCTTATGCACGAGTACATGTGGTAATGGGTGGGTGGGGAATGCCTAGCATGCTCTTGGAGGGATGTTCATGGAAGGTCTTTAAGTGTGGAAGTGGCACCCTTGGGTCCAAGTGTCATGGACACAAAACACGTGTTTCTTTCCAGGGCTCCTGAGCAGCCACTATTGCTGGGCTCACTCACTCACATGCAATACCCCTGTAGGGACAACCTGTGATGCAAGCAGAATTTGTCTGGGCAATGTCTTCTCTCTAGGGTTCTCAGCTTCCGTTGGATGCACCCACTTGCAGCCACCAAAATCCTATTCATATATTTTATTACTGAACAGCTTGTTCTTACATGAACATGAACAGAATAAAAAAATCTATCAGCTACGAAAACCTAGCTGCTAACAGTTATCACATACTTCTATAGCTCGTTGCATTTTCTAAAGCGTCACCTATGCCTTGCTTTATTCGATTTTCCTGTGTACTCTAACAGGTACCACCGAGAGAGGAGTTTCCCACTTTTTGACACATGATAAAACGGGGCAGACAGGTCCCGAGTGACTCCAGCGTGTGCTCATAACTAATGTAAAGGGAGGGGATTGAACCACCTCAGTGTGTGGCTTTGGAAGAAGGCACTGACGATCTACTGGTTCCAGTCAAGGAAATACTAGGGCACAGTTGTACTCTGTAAGGATGGGATCATCAGTGTGGGTTTACCTGTCTAAAACCAGGAAATGCCCATGGCAGACCATCAACCCCATCTGCCTGTGTTGCATTTGATGGTCTGGACTTGGTTGGCAATGAGCAAAGATGTCAGGTTCTTGGAGTTCTCTCAGGACACTGGTCACTAAGGTGCAGTTCCTCACTGCAGTGCCCTCCACTTGGAGAGAAGTTGCTTGAGGCTCAGAAGGTGCTTGGCGCACACAGACTCTAATTGTGGAATCAAAGGCGTTACAGCAGGGACTGGAGAAAGGCATGCATTTGGGTTCCTCTTGGTTCATGCTGGCCGATGTGCAACTCATTGAAGGGACAACAGAGACACCCTCTTCTCCTGCAGCAAACGTTGAATCCCTTTTCTCTTTGGAAGCAAGAAAGCGTACTTTTATCAATGTCAATGAATACAAAAGTCGATTCTTACCCCAAATACTATTTCATCTAATTTTACCATCTTTGATAGCATTTCCCCCCCATGGGAGATGCTTAACTATGGGGATACATGTTAAGTCAATGAATACATGGAATGCATTTTATGGGAAATGGGTAAGAACTAATTTGAACCAGTGCAATCAACTTTGGATCGTGTGTTGGATGCCATAGAGGCTGTAGATGATCCTGTAGATGAGTCGGCGATGCATTAATTTCTTAGGTTATTTGGAGAGGAGAGGAGGGGCGACCTCTAAATATTTTCCTGTGAATAAACTACCCTTGTCGTGGTGGAGCAGACGACTCTATCCCTGGAGGAAGACAAGAGGGGGCACAGGGATGGTCACCAGTTACACAGCGAGAACAACAGGAACTAATTGTGTTGATTATTTTCAAATTTTCATAGAATTTTAAAATTGCTTTTGAAAGCATTTTTAAGATGATTGTTTTAAAATCCTTGTCAGATAACTCCAACATCTAATTTAGCTATGTGCTGGAGGCTGTGGATTGTCTTGTTTCCTTTAAATTGGGGTTTTCCTACTTCTTTGGGTGATGAGTGATTTTCATTTGTATCTTGGACACTTTGGATATTACATTATGAAACTCTGGATACGATTTGATCTTTCGTTTTTGTCAGGCAGTCTCCCTAGGAAGTGTAACTCAAGGGTGTGTAGGTTTGGCTTCCTGAGAAGTTCGCCAATACCAGGAGTGGGGAGCTGACTCACACTGACTCACTGCAGATGGATCGCTGGAAGCTCAGGCTCCCCCTCAGCCTTACTGACAACTTCCCAGAGAAAGTAGGACACCAACTTCTGCTTCCTAATTGCCACGATGTGTGGCTACAGCCTGTTCTCCCCACGGTGCTCCACTGACATTAAGGAGGAGTACAGAGGGCTGACTCACCCCACTTCGTTGTTGCAGGGTGAGGAGCAGAAATTCCCGCCCTGACACCTTCGACACCAAGGAAGGGGAAGGAGGGATGAGGAGTACTAGCTAACCTCCCCTTGGACCCCTTTATTATGCCCCATTGATGCTGCAGCGATACAGCACCCACTTGGTATTCACTGACTTTAAAGGTGGTGGGAAGGTGAAGGTATGCTGACTAGCCCCAGCTCAGAACTTGTTCAACCTTGACTGGCACTGGAAGATCCACTTCCATGATGTCTCACTCACGTGACTGGGTCCTCAGTGCCGGCTGTTGGCTGGGAGCTTAGCTGAAGCTCTTGACCCAGAGTCTTGATTGTTCTCCAAATGAACCTCTCCACAAGGCTACTTGGGCTTTCTCATTGCGTGGTGGCTGGATTTCAAGACATGGAAGGTGCCAGGCTTTCTTAATCTCTGCCTTGGAAGACTCAGAATCGTGCTCCCCCACCTCCACCCCCACCCCCATTGCATGGTATTGATCAAAGTAGTCTCAAGCCCAGCATAAATTCAAGAAAAAGAGGGACTCCAAATCTTTATGAGAGGGGCAGCTTGCACAGAGCTCAGGGGTAGAATTATTTGGGGCCATCTTTGGAGACTAGATACCACAGTAATTTAAAATCTTCGTGTACAATGTCCCTATCTGCAAAATGTGAAATGGGGGCAACCTTAGTACATACATCACAGTGTTGCTATGAAACTGAAAAGGAGATGATGAATGTGATAAGTTTAGAATGATTCCTGGCACACAGCACGTAGTCAACACATGTTTGCTAACTTTTGCTGCTGTAGGAATGTGGACTTGCCACAGAACACTAAGTTAGAGAAGAACATATGTCTTCCTCCATGGAAGTTATAGCCTCTGTAAAGCCCATCTAGACGCTTTCCCCGCTGACATTTTCCTCGACAGCCACAATCAATGCATGCTAATGAATTTGCCTCCTCTTAAGCAGCTGAGGGTGGGGGAAGGGGAGATTGAAAATCACTGGTCATCAAATGAAAGGAATAACCTGTCAGTTTTGTTTTTTTAATTTTTGAGGATGACTTGCTAGCTCAGTTCGAATCCAGTTCCTTTTTATAGTCGCTTGCAAGTGCTAGGAGAGGGTTTCTGTTTTTGATATCACTTTCCCGCCTATCCACATTGCACTTGGAGAACGCCGTCCATGAAGAAGGTACCATGCATGAGATTGGAATGACACATCCTTGGAAGCTGTCCTTGGTCTTTTTTTCAGAAACGCTCATTGCAGAGTTAACCCATTAGAAAAATACTAAGTCTAGGGTGGTCATCAGTGTGACAAATCTAATGAATAAGTAGGTGGGGGTATTCTTGTTTGTGGCAGTTACATAATCTCCTGTCAACTTGAGTGAGGGGTGGAGTCTAGTTTGTTAATCAGGTCATAGCCAATAATGTCTCTGTGTGGGCATGGCCTTCTCCGGAGGATTCTGGGAACTCTTATCTTTCCCTCTGGAGGTGGGACACATGCTCTCTCTGCTTCATCTTCCTGCTGAGAAGACACATGGAGCTACACTGATGGAACCAGGGCCCTGGAGCTGGAAGAACCACGTGGAGACCAACGACAGTGTTGAGATGCTTCCACCAACACTGGATCCACAAGACTTTCTACCCACTGGCCTGTGATCTTCTGCATTTGGCATCATTGCATGTGTTGCATGAGTCTGAGAAGGAATGTACAGAGTGATATTGGACATATAATTGGACTTGAGCTGGACAGGGCTGGGATGTTTTCTTGATATACAATTTCTCTTTTATATAAAACCCTTTCTTATGTGACCTCTTCCCTGGGGGACAGACAACAGAGTAGGGGGTGAAGGGAGACACCGGATAGGGCAAGATATGACAAAATAATAATCCATAAATTATCAAGGGCTCATGAGGGAGGGGGGATCGGGGAGGGAGGGGGAAAAAAAGAGGACCTGATGCAAAGGGCTTAAGTGGAGAGCAAATGCTTTGAAAATGATTAGGGCAAAGAATGTACAGAGGTGCTTTATACAATTGATGTATGTATATGTATGGATTGTGATAAGAGTTGTATGAGCCCCTAATAAAATGTTTTTAAAAAAAGATGTTTACAATCCAGAAAACAAAACAAAACTCCTTCTTAGACACATATGAGTGTCTTTGCATTTGTTTGTCTAGTCTCCCCAGATCAACCCCTTATTAAATGTGACCCATAGTGACCTATGCACAGCAGAAGGAAGCACTGCCTGGTCCCCTTCCCATCCTCACAAGAGCTCCTATGCTTGAACCCTTGTTGCAACCACAGTGTCATTCCATTCAATTGAAGGCCTTCCTCTATCGCTGCCCCTCTACGTTACCAAACATCAAACATGAGGTCCATCTCCAGGGACTGGTCTCTCCTGACAACATGTCCAAAGTATGTAAGATGATGTCGTGCCATCCTTGTCTCTAAGGAGCTCTCTGGCTCTCCTTCTTCCAAGTCAGACCAGTTTGTCCTTTTAGCAGGTGTCGATGAGGGACAGATAAATTCCAAGTTAAGCGATTTCTACATTTTTGCCATTCCCACAAGGTTATTTCTCGATGTCACATGATTGATGATGCCATACAATGTTCTGTGGAAATTATGTAAATCCTTATAACTTTCAACCAGGTCGAAGTTTTCATTAACCAGTCCATAATGTCTTGGTGACTACCTTGATTTTGTATAAAGAGAGCTAGCTAGTCGATGGCAGGTTGCTCTCATCGTGCTACCAATTTCCATTCTTTTCTTTGACTCTGCATGCATACCTGTGATTTCTCCAAGTGCTTAAGGCCATAGCTGGTTCTTCTACAGCTGACATCTCCGTCGCTGATTATTCATCACTCTAGTTCTATGTTATAGTGATCATTTGCCATGTAATGCAGTGATAAACTCTGTGTCATTTAGTCCCCCCGGAATTTTTAAATCTTTTATTGGAGTGTAACATATTGCCTGATTAATTGCTCATCATTGATGTTTTCCGCTTCTACATGCACCAGTTATTCGTTATTTCTTCTCTTTTTGACTCTACTAACTTGCCAAGGATCGAACTATGTCCAAACAAAAAAGCTATGTTTAAGTTCTAACCCCACATTTGTAAATATAATGCTACTTGGAAACAGAGGTATGACGGATCCTTAACGTAATCCCTTTGTGTGGTGTTTTATAAAAACAGAATAAACACTTGCACTCGCATATGGTAGGGGGAGGACTATGTGTATAGGACAGTGGTTAAAAGTCAGGCTCTAGACTTAGCTGATATGGGCTTAAATCACAGTTCTGATTTTTAAAATTCCTAACTGTAGGATCTTGGGAAAGTTATTTGATCTCTGTTGTAGTTTCCAAGTTTGTAAATTAGGAAGAAGACCAACCTTGTAGACTAGTTATCAAGATCAAATGAGATGATCCAAGCAAAGCACTTAGAAGAGTGAGGGGATTAAGCATTCAGTAAATGCTAACTAAGGTATTTATCATAGACTTGAAGAGGTAACATCCAAGTTCAATAGCCCACATGAAGAAAACATGTCTTCTCTAGCAAGTTGGTCATTTGTGCAAGAACTTGATTTTCCACACTGCTAAGTAGAATGCTATGTCTGTTAAGTCTGGCCACTTGATAGAAAGAAATAATGGAAAGATCATGAATTTGGAATCAAGACACTACCTTGGCTCCTAGTTAGACCCTGCTTTTGATAGCTTTGTGACTCATAGTAATTGGCTTCTCTTTGATCCAGCTTGCTTGTAAATATCCTTTAACCGGGTGATGGGAATGATAAGGGTTCTTAAATGGAGCAACAGAACAGATTCACTTGCAAGTTTTTCTTTTAGTGTTTTACATAAGTGAGTTATTATTCTGAGAAGGGTCTAGAACAGTTTTTTTTCACTGTGGCTATACTTCTGCAAAGTCATGAAAAGTTATGCTTCTGTAGAGTGATGATTACAGAAAAAATTGATATTATTTTAGGTGGCAATGACTATAACCAGGATTGTCTGGACGCTTGTTTGTTGATATGAATTTCCTGTTAATAATCTAACTAGATTTGTATCGTTTGGACCAAGAAATGGTTGGACTATTTACCTGGAAGGGATGCCAGCTGATTGACCATGTTTCGAAATGATGGCGAGAGGGAAGTTCTATCTGATACATATTGACCCATAAACGCACTTAAGAAAACGTTGAGCTTTTAAACAAACAATCAAACGAACACCGCACAGACTTTTTTCCATTGGGCACTACAAGTTATTTTCATGTGATCCATGCCATCACATTAGAAATAGCGGATCAAAAAAAAAAAAAAAGAAATAGCGTTAAGTGCTGTTCAGAACTCAGAACGGTGTCAAAACGAAGCACGCCTGCTTCCCACGCAGCTTTCCCCACGGTGGAGGTGGAACGGCACGCAGAAATCACTGCTTATGTCGCACATGAGGTCCAGGCAGAGGCCTGCAGGTTTAAAGAAGGAAGCGGTTCTTCTGGTGGGGGATCAACACTCTTGTTTTCAGGCACTGCACTGAGCCGCGTTAAGCCTGTGCATCTGCGCATCCTAAGGAGCCCAGAAAGCCCTGGTGAGCGTCACTCACTGACCTTCACAAAGGATTATATTTAAACCATCTCAGACAGATGGGAATCTATCCTCCACTGGGGAAGAAATCCTTCCCCGACAGAGATTCCATAACCTTCCTTATTAACTGATTTCAGCATTTAACAGCATTGTGTACTTCCTGTTAAGGAGTCTGCTTCAACTCACACGCGGCCATCAGTGTTTGTCCTCCTTGAAGCGACTGAGCATTAACTTCACTTGACTTATGTAACGCGACTAACACCAGATCTTCGGGGAATCTCAAACTATTGCTTCATTACTTGACTCGCCAATGAATTAAGAGTTCTGGGAAGCAGGATAGCATACTGGTTCAGACACTTTCTTGCTGTGTGGCTCTGGGTAAAGTGACTTAAAATACCCGAGCCTCCATGCTCTTCCCTGTAGAATGGGGACAAGAGCAACATGTTGTCTGAATATGGCCGCTTTGACCAAGTTCGGAAAGGCTCCTCAGAGATGGCCTCTGCGTCGGGCCTTTTGAGTGAGTAGGGGATTTCTGGACAAACAAATGGAGATGATACAGGTAGAGGAAGAGCCCGTGCTGAGGTGCGGGGGGTGGGGTGGGTGATTGGGGAATCCGTGGCGATTTTGTCATGGGATCGTGGGACTAGAAGGAATGGAGAGCGAAGAGATGAACAGGGATGTGGTCTGCGAAGAAACATAGAAAGAATTGCCGCAATTGGGTTGAGACATGATTTTGGAGATTTGTGTAGAGGATGGTTGGCCTGTAGCCCATTTAGAAGCGGAGGAACACCCTGAGAAGCTGTTGAATAGTCTCACTGAGAAGTACTGCAGGCCTGACCCAGGACGAAGGGCCCAGACGGCACAGGGCATAGGGCGTTAGATCCTGGGCTGCTAATGACCATATTTACAGTCGAAACCCACTACGTTCTTCAAAGGAGAACAAGGAACCCGTCTGCCTCATAAAGATTTACAGGCTCAGAGCCCCTATGGAACAGTTTCTCTCTGCTCTATAGAACTGGAATTGACCCTTGCTGCCATGGGTTTGTTTTTGAGGAGCCAGGGAAGAAGTAGCACACTGGGGCTGTTTTAAGGGACTCATCCTAGATAACACATGAAAGCTAAGGCAAGAGGTGAAATGTACATTGCCAACCGATTGTCTGGCTTGAGCCCTTGAATGGGTGGGCATGCCCTTCCTCGAGACACACAAAACAGGGAGAAATGGTTCAGCAAGTGCAGGAATAATATTAATAAATGAATAAAGTGCTAGGGGTACCAACGGTTACCCCTTCAACCACGAACTGAAAGAGTCACCGTTCAGTCAGCTGCAGAAGGAAATCTTGGTGATCTACTTCAATGGGTCACAGCTGCTTCCCCTGACACACAGGGAGCCATTGTGAGTCGGAAGGGACTTCACAGCAACTGATTTTGCTTTGTTTTCCAAATCACCTGTGTGGGAGGATGCCTGTGTCTTGTATTATTTTCTTTTGCTGTTCGTTGCCAACGATGGGCCTCTGACTCACAGTGTCATCGTGCTCAGCAGAACAAAATGTTACCCAGTGCTGAGTCATCTCAGGATTTGGGCATGCGTCAGTCCATTTGGTCCATTTGTGGCCACTAGTATCTAAGTGCCTTCCAGTCAAAGGAGCTCTCCTCTAGCACTGTCTTAGGCATGATGTTGTTGTAATCCCTAGGATTTTTATGGACCAAATTGAGGGTGCAGTTCACCAGACCTTTCTTCAGCATCCTAGTGTAGAACAGTGTTTCCTAAAGTGGTGATTATGTTCCCTGGGGGGAGGAGGTGCTGGACGAATGTGGGGAAGCTACTCAAGCAGATAGCTATTTTTTATCTTGAATAAAGGGTCATAGTACACAAGTTCTTAAATGCCAGGGGGGACTGAGTAATTTTTTTTCTCGTTGAAAAAGGGGGTGGTAGGTCCCATACGTTTTGGAGCCTATGGTCAAGGGGCTCTGGTGAATCCTGTCCACTGTGGCTGGCCTTGCTGATACTTGAAATACTGGTGCTTTCAGCAGCCTGGGAACAAGTGAGGCAGGAAACTGGCAGATGGATGGTGGGGCAGTCTCGCTCAGCTCCTCAGTCAGTCTCCCTGAAAGTAGAAGTCTGATGAGTCCTACCTGTGGTGTGGACTCCAACAGGGTTGTGCAAGGACCTCCGTGTATCGATCCAGGATCCACAGTGTGAGTGGCAGCCCAGTCACTGATGAATAGAAAAAAGAAGCGCGGTTTTGTCCTTCCCTTGATGGAAATGTCCTCCTGGAAAGAACTATGATGTGTTGGCATTAAGAACCTCCTAAAGACAAAGCCATTGATTATTCTTGCCAACAGGGAAGGTGCTCACACTGGAGCAGTAAGTACTGCACAGAAATAGTTGGTTGGCAGAAGGGTGCTCTCCAGGGGCAACATCTTCAAGCCATCCTTGACTCTTGAGCAGCAAGGCAACCAAGGCCAATACTCGAGAGGGAGAAAGTTGAACCGCGGGGGAGAAGGATCTTATGTGAAACTGCGAGTGCCTATCAATGAAAACCTCATGATCGCTCACTTTCCTTCCTAGTGATGGAACTTCTGTCTTCAGACAGCCCTGTTTCCTTTGTGGCTTGGGTATTAATGGATAGTTTGAACATCTTAATAGTTTAACCTGCTGTCTTTGCATGTGTTGTTTCCTGTGTCGTGAAGGCTTTTCTTGCCCCTGTTCATTGGAAAATTTCTACATGGTCTTCCAGACCCAAGCCATAACAATGATACTACAAGCATGTATGTAACAAGTACTGTGTACCTGGAGTGGGTGGGGAGATGGGGAAATGGCAGGCTCTGAGGCTGCCTGGGGCAGAATTGCCCACGTATACAAATACAAAAACAGCCAAACAAAAAACTTCTGCCATCAAGTCGATCCTAATTCATAGCAGCCCCCCAAAACAGGTCTGTTCCTTAGTTTCTGAAGCCATAACTCTTTATGGGCATGTGCTGCCTTGTCTTTCTCCCACGTAGTGACAGGTGAGTTCCAACCTCTGACCCGACGGCTCAATGTGTAACTACTACGCAATAGGAGGACCAAGAAGTGAATCTGTTTATTATCATCACCGTACATTAGCAATTCTAGACAATGCTGGTCACGAAGTCATCGTCCCCACCGAGCCCCCTCCACTCCTCGCTGACGAGTTGAATTGTGTCCCCTGCCCCCTCCCCAATATGTGTTGAATCCTGTACCTGTGGATATCATCCAGTTAGACTGAGGACTGTCGCCAAGAGTCCATCCTGTGTGGAGTGTGCTGTCCGACCGTTATCTTTGAGATATGAGAAGAGCAGGTTCCGCCCAAGGAGAAGGGATGCAGGGCACCAAGGAAGCCCAGAAGAGGAGCTGCAAAGAGACCAGGAGCTGCCTTCAGTCAACAGAGGGCTTTCCCTAGAGCCTTCTACATGATATTGGCGCCGTGAGGAAAGCAACGTCCGTCTCACACTCTCCCACCATTGTGGTACTTCTGGCATAACAACATCTGATAACGAAGACACCCTGGTACCATCTGCATGTGGCAGGCACCTGCGCACATATTAACTGCCCCTCTTTATCCCATCTTCTAGACAAGCCCATTTGAGCAGGGAGAGATCATTCACCTAGGTTCAGATCAAACTGCCCAGCAGGAAAGTACTGTGATTAGCGTTGCTTCCAGGCAGTGTGACCCCAGTCCACTCCCATGACCACTGCCCGCGTGCCTCTTGGCAAACCTACTGTGCATGTCCATACATCTTTGGGAAGATGCTCTCCTCCTAGGAGATAATGGCTCTTTCTAGGAATTCCAGGGCACTCCCTTCACATCGATATTTTGGCACTACTGACCAAGAGACGCACAGCCCCTGCACCAAGCACAATGCCTGTCCGGCAAGATACACAGAATGGATCAATGAATTCAGTCTTCAACACCAGAGTTAGGCTTGTGTGCATCTTGGCAAATTGATGAAGAGCTCTGGAAGTTGCTTTGGATGCCAAGAATAGCCTTCCGGTCCTGAATCGGTTACGAATTATCTTGAAGTCCCAAATCAGACATTATAGATCTTCGTGTTTTTGTGTGTGAACTAAGTGAGTAGAAATTAGATCAGGAGTTTTCAGTGATTTCAATGATGGCAACCTTTTCTCTAACTAAACTTAAGCAGACACAGTCATTGTCGGCTGGATGCTAACCAGAGTGTTTGTAAAAAACAACCCCCCAAACCTTTTGATTTAAATATAACTACCATAATGTGTACATAACACACACCGAGATACACAAACAAATAATCAGTGTAGTGCTTAATGAATGATGAAGTGAACCCACCCATGCAATCTCATCTGGGTCAAGAAATAGGACACTGCCCCAGGTGCACTCACTTCTAGCCAAATGCGAAGCGCTCTGGACTTCTCACATCATAAGCTATTTCTATTTGAACTTTAGATGAGTCTATGTAGTGTTTGTGTTTGTCTGCTTTCACTCAGTATTATGTGTGGGTCATGCATCCACGGCAGCTGTGTGTAACTATGTGTAGGTCACCCAGTCTCATGGCTGTATAGTATTCCACTGCATAAATACAAGGCAATTTATTTATCCATTCTAATAGTTATTCAATATTTGGGATAAGAGAGATATCCTAGTGCATCATAATAACATTGTCCAAAAGATCAAATACCAAGGTATCTGTATTCTAAAAAAGTTTTTTTCTTCTTCTCAGAATATTAACCTCTTCTTGTTTTCTTGGATCATTTTTTCTTTACTCTGAGTGACACCTAACCTAGCTCTGTCCCTTTCACACGATATCAATGATTGACCTGGGTTGGGTCCGGAACCACCCAGCCCATCCTTGATCCCTCTGCTTATGTTCATACTTGTCAGTCCCAGGGCTAAGCCCAATCAGGGAACTCTTGCAAGATTTTTGAGCTTGGAGCTACAGAGATCGAGATAGCGATGGAGGGAGAGGGAGAGCAATCGTAAAGGATCTTGGAACTGTTGGTGGCCATGACCCTCACTCTGTGGAACAAGTCAGTCTGTAACAGGACACCGTCACGTGTGCGTGTGGAGATCTGAAGCGAGGGCCTTGGTGGTCGCACTGGTGTCACTCATCCTGAGGCTCAACTCCGCCAGCCTCCTCCTGGTCTTAGCGCTGCCGTCCGTTCTGCTCCCCCTCGGTTCAATTTAGGCAGCTCCAGTGGCACCGTGTATGCAAGTTGGGCTGCTAACGAACTGCAGGCTCAGCGTTTTGAAGCCACCAGCTGCTCAGAGGGAAAAAGACAGGGATGGCCACTCCCATAAAGAGTTACCTTTTCGGAAATTCATAGCCGTCCTTCTACCTTGTCCTGCGATTCGGCATTGATGCGATGGTGGTGAGTTTGGATGTTTCATTTCGGTTTAGTTCAACTGAGTGTTCTGTGACAACCCGAAGAACTCACTGGTACGCGCATGCCACCCGGAACCGACCTGTAGAAGATCAATAGACATGCCACTGCTCTGCCTCCTTGCCCATCTCCCTGTAGTCCCACTGAAAACAAGGAAAGGCAGACTGAACATGCAACTGCATGCTACCTAAGCCACAGTTGTGATTTCCAAGGACTTTGGAGGGTGGTAGGTTTGACTGGTGTAAATGAAGAAGCATGATTAGAATTGGAGTAGCATTTTATGACTGGCCCCGGATTATGGACTCCTGCCTAGCACTAGCTTCCAGGCTGACCTCACTTCCATTGCTGATAATCCTCGGTTTTCACTCTCACTGCCCCCGAACCTAGGGCACTGAGTACTGCTAGCTGGCAACCCTGTAGAGCCGACTTCCAATTTCTATGCCTGAGTCTTACAAGGAATCCAACCAATAGATGTGTTATGTGATCAGTATCTACATTCAACTCTCAAGACTGATCTGGAATTTCTTTCCTCACTTATGGATGGCGTCATGCCATAGTTCCACTCACAGTTACTCCCAAGTCTCTTACTTCTTCTGAAATCCACCTTTTTACCCAGTGGTAAGTGACCCCCCTCTCCCTTTGGTGAGCAGTGTCACCAGGTCTCTCTCTTCTTGATTGCAACATATTTCCACATGCATGCTTACTCCCTTTCCCCTCTCCCCGGCTCACAGGAATCTACATCGGTCTAGTCTTCTAAAGTCAGATTCTATCTGAGAGTTTTGACGGCTACATGTATTCTCTCTCTGGCATCTTCAAACTCCCTCAGTGCAAACCAGAACCTGTGTTGCTCCTTGAAAACAAACCTGAGTCTCATCGTCGTGCCCTCCCTAGCTCCCATCTTCTTACTTCCCCTTTACCGACACATTTCTCCAGGAAGTTCAAGAAGTTCCCCTCTCATCTTCTGAAACATTCTCTACCCATTTTCAAGGTACATGGTTCTACCTTTGTGCTTGATCTCCGCCTTGATCCCTGGGTTGGTTTTTCTTTTTCCTGTATCCCCTAACACTGAACTCTGAGCATTTTGAAGAGCCAGTCTGGGTTCTTTATATTGCCACATGCATTCTATCTGCTTTCTGGAAAATATGGATGTGAATGTTGCTCCCATCTATACCTTCCATCTTGTCTTTTCACCTGTGTTCCTGCTGTACTGTCTTTGGTATTGATAGTCATCTGGACATATTGATAATGGGCTTTGCAGAGAACTCAGTTGCTGCAAACAAGTGATGCACAACTTTTGAATCTGTCTGGAAACTTTGTCAACATTTTAAAGGAATGTGTGTTAGTCTGGGTAGATGACAGAAACAAATCTAGAGACACTCATAGGTGTGTAAGAGACAGGTTTACATCAAAGAGTAATTGTATATTAAGAAAACCTCCAAGCCCAGTCCAGATCAAGTCCATAAGTCTGATATTAGCCCAAATGTCGGATACTAGTTTATAAATTCCTCTTCGGACTCATGCAACACAAGCAATGATGCTGAATTCAGGGAGATCACAGGCTCGTGGGTCGAAAATCTTGTGGATCCAGTGTTGGTGGAAGCATCTGAGGGCTCTGGCTGCCATCAGCGTGCCTCCTTGTGACTTTTCAGCACGAAGATGTAACAGAGAGTATGTGGAGAAAAGAGGATGTTCCCATCATCCCCATAAGAAGGCCATGCCCCCACAGTGGCCCCTTTCATTAGCTATGACCTGACTGACAGGCTAGACTCCACCCCTGCCTTCCTAATACCCTCAAGTTGATATGAGGTCATGTAACGACCTCAAGATGCTAGGGGAAGATGTGCCTAACATCCAGGACAGACGACAAATGCTTCTTTCTGAAAAGGAAGCAAAGTCTCATTTTCATACTCTCTTCTCATCCTTTCTGGAACCAACCAATCAAACGGGCCTCTACTCTTCTTGTAGGATGTGTGGTGTTGTCCTGGTGAGGCTGAGGAGGGGTAGAGTTGAGGAGGTATTGTGAAAGCCTTTTAGGGTGCAAAGGGATTTTGCCTTGTAGAAAACCTTCTCCAGAAGACCCCCTTTTGAGCTGGGCTTTGGGGTTGTGTCGTTTGAGCCTATGCTATTAGAAGGCACAGCTCTGCCCTTACACTCTCCTAAGGCTTGCTGAGCTCATCAGATCTCGGTTTTTTTACTCCCCTCCTTCTTCGTGTGACCAAATCAGTTCGGGGTGTAGGGACTCTTAAATGTTCAGGGGTTCAGTTCAGGAGTGTGGAGCTCAGTTCAGGGATGTGGCGGCCCCTTATAAGGGTCAATCCTCAGAAGCGGCAGGTAGCATTAAGCTGCTCTTTACAGGAAGGAAACATCCTCAGAGGTTAGACAACCTGGCTGCAGTCTTGCTGCTAGTATGCAGGGCGGGGCCATGAACCTGAACAGGTCCGATCCCAAAGCTGAGCTTGGCTGCCATGAAGCATCATTGAGCAGTCTCCTTATATGGGGAAAAGAGGAGTGAACTACTTCTAATAATGATTTTTTTAAAACTAAAATTGTTGGAAAGCAATTCTAGATACTGCAGCAAAATCTGCTTTTTATTTCTATATAAAATTGCCCTGTGGGAACCATGCAGGCTGCTCCCCTTTCTTTCTCCTGACAATCACCTTCAAATACTTGAATACAGCTCTCAGATATGATAGCTGGGGACGGATTCACAAAGAGGTGGAAGTTGAAGACGAATCTCCGCCGCTGGATTGGTAGGAATGAAGACAGCATTATGGGTAATCAAATGCGATAATAATAGAACCATTTGCGGGGTGCTTATTGTGTGACTGGTGTAGGCTGGACACTCTGTGCGCATTACCTTAAATAGATCTCAGGAGCCTTGTTCAGTCAGTGGATCATGTTCTCATTTCATAGATGCGAAATTACCAGACCCAGATTGTGAAGTAATCCAGCTCGCCCACTGTTAAATGACAGGCATTCACTACCAGGCCTAGGTGATTCCCAAGAAAATGTTTTATGCATAGGTTAGACCTGTGTCTCAGACATGTAAATTAAGTTCTAAAAACAGTAGACTGTTTTGGGAATGAATTGAGTGGAAGAAAAGCCCGCAAGGCCTTCTTTTTCTTCAGCCTTCTTCATCCTAACCGTGCTCTGTGGAATCCCCTTTTACCCTCTATTAACATCTTAAGAAGCTCCTTTAGTCCTTTTTAGTTACGAGAAAATCCAGGCCACTTAACTCTAACATTCTAGCCCCAACTTGGGTCCAGTTTCGCCACAACAATCTTAGCCCAAGTACCTGGCGTGAAGACGAGCACAGTGTCCACGTTCACCCGTTTGTCCTTACCTCATTGTCACAGGCACTTGGGGCAGGGCACAGGATGCTGATTACATCTGGGGACCCTGAACTGATGCTGTTGCAATCTCTCCTGATGATGGCTGCTCCCCGACAAACCCCGGCTGCTCTCTGTAAGGTTGGCACCCTCCCATTGGGCTCAGCTTGGAGGATGAAAAGAAAGGGGAGCCAACTTTAGGTGTAAGGTTTGGCGACCTGGTGAAGGGGACACTGAAGGACCTGGACAAGCTGGGAGACACACAGCAAGCTGGTGCAGAATAAGCAGAGTTCAGTAGACGTTACAGAAGCCCCCACCCAGAACCAGAAATGGAAATCCTGTTAGCATTTACTGTATGGAACTGAGGTATTTGGCAGTTGGTTCTAAAATGAACCCAATTTTCCTTTTTAACTGCCATTATCAAATTCAGGTTCTATCACCACAAGGAAAAAAAACAAAATCCTCAATAGGCTCAATTAAAAACTTTTGGTGAAGCTGTAGTTGAAAAAGCGGCCAGCTTTGATGGCCCTGGGGCCTTGTTGGATCACTTGGTGGTTCACTTCTCCTTGGCTGTGATTTCAGGACTCCTGGTCTCCCCCAGGCTGTCAGTCCCACTCTGGCTCCCTTTGGGACAGAATGTGAATGCTGTGTCTATTACTGGAGCAAGACTGCACAGCTCCCGGAACACTGGGAGATTTCTGGTTGACATTAGGAGATGTCCCATTTGCATTTAGGTTTTACACATGTACTCCACTGCCAAGTCTCACCTTTAGAACATTTCAGAGCAGGCACGAGGAAGAGTGCGGGTGGGGGCCGGCAGTGTTTCAGAAATTCATGTATAGGTAAGGGCATCTATTTTTTTTTTATCAGACTCTTATTTGTGCTACAGGTCTGCTATTTCCTGTGTCTACATGACATCTCTGAGTCTGCTTTTTATAAAAGGGCTCTCTTTTGGAGAGAATGGTGAACTGGTTGTCAGAAAATCTAATTGGGCAAATAGTGAGTTATGCCCCTAACTCTGTGCCCTGAGCAATGTGATCTTCGGCTCCACAGGAAGATGCTGAGGTCTGGTTGGGCAACATGCACAGAAGACAGTAGGAGATCGAAGAACCTGGGAACACTGCGGGGAAGAGAGGCGATGAGGAAGGAGGAAAGGGCCACTGGCAAGCATGAAATTGCTTTAGAACTATTTCAGCTCTGGTGGCTATGCGGGAAACCTATAATACCAATCCCCGTGAAAAGACTGGGTCAATAGAGTCACCTCCTGAACTCTCAATTCATAGCACCGATACTTTCTCTAACTCTGTCACAGCTGAAGGAAGGAGTCATGTTGATACAAAGCACGATCACAGCTCTTTTCGAAAATAAGGGAAAAAGAGTTTCACCAATGCTTCCCTCTCATTTACTGTCACTACCGTTTTCCCCTCCAGACTACATTCATTCTCAGCCCATGTAGGAAATCACTTGCAATTACACGAGGATGACACGAGGATGGCTCAGAGCTTAATGCCCTGGCAAAAGGGAGCAAAGGAAGCCATCCTGTCTGGAAGGTGCTGAGCATGAGGGTGGCGATCTGGTCAGCGAGGCGCCCAGATAGCAAACAGGCTTCTGGTACTTTGGGTGACCAGAGAGAACCCCCAAGACCCTCTCCTTCCTCTTTCCCGGGATACTGTTTCAAGGGAAACCGAGCAAAGAGCACGGAGAAAGGACGGAACGCAGGGCAGCATTCCTCCATGAACACAGGCGTTTGCAAAACCAGGGTTGACTCGATGCCCATATAGATCCTTCTTAGTCTTCTTGTCTGTAACTAAGGGAAAAAATCTCTTCACAGAGGAGTACCTATGAGAACAGAATCAAATTCGCGCGCGCATACATACCCACACACATTCTTAATCAGCAGAGGGGTTGACATAAAAAAACAATCTTTATGAAGAGTCATAGCATGACCTATTTTGAGGATAGGTTTATAAAGCCAGCTCTTCAGCTTACTTTCGCTTTAGTTCAAATTCCCCACTTATGAGCTTAAAAAAACAAAAGCAAACTTGTCTCTCACCAGTTGGTTGATTCCAGAAAAGATCTGCCTGATAAGGTTTCTTGGCTGTAAACTTTCAGGGAAGCAGATACCAGGATTTTCGTCGGCAATACTTCAGGGTGGGTTCAAGCTGCCCACCTTTAGGTAGCAGTCCAACACCACCCAGGGACCACTAACCAGGGCCCTGCTAGTGAGCCTCGCCCATTTCCTTTGGATGCTGTCCGGCTGCGAGAAGTCAGAGGAGCGCAGGGGCCAGGGACCGGCTAGTCACACTGCAAGTCCATGAACAGCCCTTCGTGAGCCACAGAATGGGGGCCAGTGACCTCTCCGAGTGTCTGGATTCACATCTGGATAACAGCGTTATTGCCTAGTTCACGGGGTGCTCACGAAGTTCAATGACGTGAAAAGCACGTGACAATGCCAATCCCATCGTCTGATCTGCCACGTACAGTAAACCAGGGGCTGGCAAACGGATTTTGTTGAGGGTCGAATAGTAAATGTTTTAGATGCTGTGGCGTCGCTGCTCGCCCAGCCATCACTGAGTGAAAGCAGAGACAATGAGCTTGGCTTTTATTTGACCAATAAAAGTTGATTTAAAAAATGAAGCATCAAACAAGCAAGAGGAATGCGGTTGGATTTGGACCATGGTCATATCCCAGCATTAAACATGTCTTCATCTTGCCCCCTGCCTCCACCAAATTTCTCCAACTTTTCCCCCTCTCTGAGATCGAGGTTTTTTTTTTTTTCATGTATAATGGATACAATAATTTCTGCAGTGGTTTCATTTCTTCACCAAGCATCAGTCCTCTATGAGACGTTCAGGAGAGTCCTGCAAAATGGTACTGAGAACAAGTCTGCCTCTACGAGGCTTGCGGGGGAAAGGGAACTGGTTACCTTACCTATTCCATGGTCTCTTGAGCTGTTAAGTGTGTGTGTTTGTATAAAATGTGTGTGTGTATATATGTATATTACTCAGAGTTCTTGTAGAGATAAAAAAAATCTCTTGAATTTAAATGTGGATGCCATTCAAATCATGATAGACAGTGTCTTATGAAAAAGAGCTATACATCTGGACGAGTTGAATGGAGAAACTGCTTGCAGACATTATACAATAGACAACACATAGCTATGATTCTTGTGATAAGAGAAACATAGTCTTTAACTTTAGATTCTGGCCTGGCAACCTTTTGCACAGCCCAGCACAGGAAAGTGGGGCCACGTGGGGGCCAAGAAGGGGGGGAGGGGAGAGGAGAAGGGACAAAGGGAAAAGAGACCAGAGGTTGTAGCTGCTGATAGAGTTGGAATGAATAGGGCCTCCTACTGAGCAGAAGACCACTGCATAGTTCAGATGGCTTCCAAAATCTGTATAGAGATCTAAACAAATCACTTCTTTTATTTGGGTCAGCGCAAAGCAGTTTCCTAGGAGACAGAGGTGACAGATGTGGCAAATGGTCAGCTTCTCCAAGCTGATGTACCACTCACTCTTCTTTCCTCCCACCTGTGGGTGGGGTTCCTGCCACAAACTTTCCAAAGCTCGCTCGACTTACAGGGGTCGTGGGTTATTAGGGATGCAGGCTCCCAAGGAGCAGGAATTGCCTCCACAGCAATGGGTTTAACAGGCTATAACTGGGGCTCAGAATCAAATGGGAGATAACTGGATACAACTTGGAAGCCGGGATACAGTTTTTCACCTAGGAGAGCTTCCAACCATAACAGCTCTCTTCTGCTTCTCAGCCATGCCTGAGGGTGGGCCCATTCACTGAGACCTACTGCCAGCCTCTACTTTAATGTTACAACTTCTTTTCTCTCCGGCTCCAAATTTCTGTTGGGTTGGATGCTTATGTAAGCAAGTGGCTTAATCCTGTTGGGTAGTTTTATGTATCAAATTTTCATAGTAAACTGTCCAAACCCTTTGCAAAAGATTATGGCCTAGCATACCATGTTGGCAGCATTGAACTCAGGGCCCCAGATTCATATATAAGGAAAAGCCCAGGGGACTGCCAATCTTCTGGGGTATTTGGGTGAATGTAGAGCTGTGTGAGCAGACCAAGACTCAGGGGGAGCTGCTGATGGAAACTAAAGGGAATCTTGGAGGCTGCAAGCATAGGGAGATGAAGCTACGATCAGCCGAAGTGAATGACTGGGCACTCCATTGAGACCCCCCAAAGTCATGCCTTACAGGGATCATGAAAGTAGCTTAGAAATGATCCTTGAGAGGATCCGTTTGCTCAAACCGGAAGCTCATTTTCTGCCAGAAGCAAGCACAATACTTTAAAAATGATGCTACAACTCTGACTTACAACAAAATAGCAGTCACCATGTCATGCATACAATAGACTATTTCCGCATATGCAAGGAATTAGGAAAACGTGACAATGAGGAGAAAGTCGGGAGTCTCTGGGGAGTACAAATGGTTAACCCATTGGGCTGCCCTGTTAGGCTGGGTTGACTAGAGAAACAAACCCCAGGGCGATCATAGATGAATAAGAAGGAGCTTTATATGCAAGAGTAATTGTATATCAAGAAAACATCCCAGGCCAGGCCAGATCAAGTCCATAAGTCTGATTTTAGCCCAAATGTCCGATACTAGTCTAAACTCCTCAGCAGACTCGTGCAGCCACGGGCAATGATGCAGAACGCAGGGAGATGCCAGGGCAGTTGCTGCAAAGTCCTGTGGGTCCACGGTGGTAGAAGCATTACAGGACTGGCACAGGTCTCTGTCTGGCTCAATGTGTGAACAGAAAGGTGAAACAGCAAGAGAGAGGCCAGCCTCCAGAGAGCCATTTATCTTTGTCGCCCTCCAATCAAGCTGCTACCTGATTGACAGGCTAAACTCCGCCCAAATGTTCCTAAGGGAGCCATGTTGGCACAAGAATCCTATCACAGCTGCTAACTATAAGGCTGTTGGTTCAAGCCCACCAGTTGTTGCTCAGGAGAAAGACGAGGCTACGTACTCCCCTAAAGCTTTATAGTCTTGCAAACCCTATATAGTAGAACCCCAGTCCTCTACAGCCTCAGTGCTTGACAGCATCAGAGTTTGACGCGAAATGTCAAGAAAATTTTGCATTGGAGCTCAAACAAAACAGGAAATCTGACCCGACACACGTGATTTTTGTAAACGAAAGTAGTTCATGTTTCGGTCACTCGGCGTTAGTTGGCGATGTTAGTACTCATTGTACAAACCTTTTGCGGCTGTGTTCCAAGTGTTTTGCTATAATTTTCTTAGCTTTTGTGGCTCTTTGTACTGTTTTTAGATAAAAAAACCATGGGTCCTAAGATAGAGTTTTTTGAAAAGAATCATCATGATAAGGAACTAGTTAACCGTGTTATCCTTAGTGTTGAGAATTAGTCAACCCTTTTAGAAAACAGTTAAGGAAACGCCAACAGCAGACCAAAGGAGACAGATTTTTTACTTCAGAGAAAAACAGCCAGATCCAAGTGAAAAAAATGCAAAGAAGGGAAGAAAATTCTGAAAAGCAGATACCCATTGATTTTATGGAAGGGGATTCTCCTTCCAAACACTGACTCTCCATCCCTCCTCTCCACATCCATGTCCACAGATCCAGATCCTCAACCGTCTCAAGGTATGGGCCATACTGTAGTTGTTAGAAACTTTTTCAATGTTGTGTTTCTTATTAAAATTAAATTATTTAACTCTGAACTTACTTACTTTGACATTTGTGTGTAATGTTTAATATAAAAAGGAAAGGTTAGGGTAAAAACATGGTGGTTGAGAATGGATGAATCCATTTTCAGTTGTTTCTATGGGAAAAATTGATTCGGAACTTGACTGCATCCCATCTCGATGCTCCTTCTGAATGGATTAGTGTCGAGGTCTGGGGCTCTACTGTATGTCACTGTGAGTCAGAAGAGCAGTCAAGATATTGAATGACACGGTGCATTGGGTGAATCTGCTACAAAAGACCTCTTTAAAGTGTTGAAAATCAAGGATGTTATTTTGAGGACTGAGGTGCACCTGACCCAAGCTATGGTGTTTTCAATCATGTCACACACATGTAAGCGTTATGCTGCTGGCGAATATTGACAGTACTTGGACGGTCAAAAATCAAAACCAAACATACTGTTATTGAGTTGATTACATCTCATGGTGACCCTATAGGATAAGGTAAAATGCCCCTGTCCCTGTAGATTTCTGAGACCATAACTCTATGAGAATGGAAAACCTCTTTCTTATTTATTCATTTCTTATTATTTGTTTGATTAACCATTTTATTAGGAGCGCTTACAGATATTGTAGTAAGTCATACTTCAATTAGATCTAACAGCGGTGCAATTGCTGCCACCATCAGTTTCATAACATTTTCTTTCTTCTTGAACTCCTTGATAACAACTCCTCTTTATCCTCTCCCTCCCCATCCTACCCCTCCAGGAACCCAAATTGTAATATTATATATTACTGTTATTTTTATTATTACATTTTTGCGGAATCTTACATCCTCCAATGCAGGCGTCCTCAAGCTATGGCCCGCAGGCTACATGCGGCCCACCGAGGGCATTTATCTGGCCTGCCAGGTGTTTTTGCCCCATTTTGTTTTTCACTTCAAAATAAGATATGTGCAGTGTGCATAGGAATTTGTTCATAGTTTTTTAAAAAAACTATAGTCTGGCCCTCCAACGGGTCTGAGGGACGGTGAACTGGTCCCCTTTTTAAAAAGTTTGAGGACCCCTGCTCTAATGTATCCTTTCACCTGCATTTCTGTGGTTCATTTCCCTCACATGGAGTTATGCAGTCCTCATTGCTATTGGTTCCCCCCTCCCTTCACTCCTCCTCTCTTCCCATGCCCTCAGGGAATCATTGCTCCCATTACTGCTTCTGAAAGGTTACCTATCTTGGCTTTCATGCATCAAAAGCTCTTAATTATACAGATGGACCTATGCAGGTCTGACAAGAATACTGAGGTAAGACAAAGCCCATCATGGTAAGGGGGGAGGGAATCCTACAGATCTAGTGGATCGTTATGTACTTCATCGGTCCTGTACCGCACCCTAGAACTATCTTCCCTTCCATGTAGCACTTCTGTGAGGGACTGTCCAATGAGTACACAGGTGGGTTTTAGGTCTTCACTTTGTCTATGCTCCGTCACGTCAGTTTTATTGCTTGTTTTTGAATTGCTGTTACCTATTCCCGTCGATACCTCATGATCACACCGGCTGGTGTGCTTCTTCCATGTGGACTTTGTTGCTTCCCTGCTGGGTGGCTGCCTTTTAAATTTCAAGCCTTTAAGACCCCACACACTGTATCTTTCAATAGCCAGGAACCATCAGCTTTCTTTACATTTGCTTTTGCACCCATTTTGTCTTCAGTGATCCTGCCAGGATGGTGAGTATCATACAGTGCCACATTATTAGAACAAATGGTTTTTGTACTGAGGCCCAAAGCCCATCTGTGGAAAACCTCTTTCTCTTCAGGAGTAATTGGTAGTTTCGAACTGCTCACTGGTGCTGGCATTTTAATGCACAACCAGAGTGGGCCTTCGAAACAAGGATGCTGAGACTTGGTATCACGTACTTTGGACATGTATTAGGAGAAATCAATCCCCAAAAAGGATGTGGTACATGGTAAAGTAGAGGGTAGCGAAAGAGAAAAAGAGGAAGGTTCTCAACAACGTGGTCTCAGTGACTGCAACAATCACTTTTGAGGATGCGTAGGACCTGGTGGTGTTTCATTCTGTTGTATACGAGTTGCTATGAGTCAGAACCGGCTCAAGGGTATCTATCAACCACAACGACATGACTTGTAATTGACTTGATGGCAATGTGTTTCACATGGGATGGATTCTTGCTGATTGACTCCCCTCATAGGTTCTGTTTCAGCTGAGGGAACTTGGGATGAAGTGCTGTGTTGTCAGAGAATGAAGCCAAGAAAGGAAAGGGAAACATTTGATTGTATCATGCAGGACAGTCGATTAGGATGTCCAGGAGTGGGGCAGCACATTGGTTTGTTCATTTTAATAATAGTTTTTTTTTAGGTAGCTAGTAAATTTCTTGATGGTAAGGATGGTTGTATTTATCTTCTTATTTCCTCTCTCTCGAGTTTATCATGAAGTTAAGCTGGTATTCAATGAAGGAAGAAGTTAAGTCACTTGCCTCTTTTGAGCTTTATTATCACTACTTTCTCTGAGATAGAAAGTTTGTTATCAAAAGCAACGACAACTACAACAACACAGCAGTGACAGTGGAGCTAAACGAATTATATCTTTTCAAAAAGAAAGGGAAATAAGGGAGGCCAGGTATACAAATGAAAGGTCCTTGACTAAAACTGACATTTAAAGGCCAGATTGAAAGGATAAGAGAGAGCAGGAAAGGGAGGTCAGATACACAAAAGATTCTGAACTCTGAAAGGAAAGAAGCAGATGAGACAGATGGAAGAATCAAAACTCTATTAAAGAGAAAAATGGCAGGTAAAGGGACTAGGTTATCCCTGAAAGATGCCGAGCATTCTGAGAGAGCTGTAGAAATGGAGAGGGTCACGCCAAGACTGAGGGAGGTGAGGTGGAAAGTGCCCGCTGCTACTCATGAGGGAAGCTGGGATTGACATTCAGTTTGATCTCCCTCTCCACCCCACGGCCTGCTCTCTAGATTATGCACCCCCTGATATTTATCCGTAACTTGAAAATCAGCTTAGAATAATGCCTGCCCCTGACAGATTGACACTATGACAACTCAGCTACCTTGAGTTTTCCCAGTGACTCACATTCCTTCCAACTCTGTTGACCTTGACCTTAAAACCATTCTTCTCCACTGTTCACTGTGCTTCATTCACAACCTAGTGTTCAATCTGACATCCTCCCCTTCTAACGGAAGGACTTAGATTGAGGTACATTAAAAAAAAAATCAAATGTACAAGAATGACTGTTAGGAAGGGAAATAAAGTAACAACTACTTTTAAGGCATGGAGCACACACCTATCTTTCTCTGTATTATCTCTGGTTAGGGTTGTGTTATTACTGTATCATAAGAAGCACATTTCTTGTGTTCCAGTGCCATATTTTAAAAAATCCAAGTCGGTTACTTTTTTGTTTTTAAATATAAGGATTCAAAAAGTTGATGTTTGGGAATGGTGGATGGTACCTTAATAGAAAGTAGACTGCCTATGTAAGATGCTGTGACTTAAAAGGTAACAAAAACTTGCCATCCTTGAATGAGCCGTCGCAGGGTGAGTTCTTCAGTGACGATTTTATACAAAGGAACGCTAAAGTAGAGACAGTGGTTTGTGTTTTGGACACTTGGCTGGTATTGGTTGTTTGTCTTTCAATTTGATGGCATATCAAGTCACTGTAAACCTAGGAGCTTAATACCACAAAATTACGATCTATTGTTCTGTAGTCAGAAACTCAACCTGGGTGTCACTGAAATGAAATCAAGGTGTTGGCAGGACTGTGTTCCCTTAGGGGCTCTAGGGGAGGGTCGATTTGCTTGTTTTTCCCAGCTTCTAGAGGACCATCCTAGAGAAAGATAGGGCTTTCTACTTGCATAAAGAGTTACTCACAGGCCCAGGTCTAGCCTGTCCTATAGTGTTGCTATGATTTGGTGAGGACTTGGTGGCAGTGGGTTTGGTTTCTGGGTTTGGAAGGGAGGCATGTGAACTCTTTGGTTCATGACGTCCTTTATCTTCAGGATTAACAATGGCACGTCAAATCTTTATACATTATCACTCTGACCTCCTCTTCTTCCTTCTTCCATTGTTTAAGGACCTGTGAGTACACCCAGCCTACCTGGATACTCTCTGTCTTCGAAGTCTTTGGAGTAGTCACCATAATTTCACCAGAAAGCTTCATTTCTCAGTATCTTGTCCTATCACGTTTTCACCGCACCTGGGGATTTGTACGAGAACATCTTTGGGTGAATAGTATTCTGCTCATCACAGCTGGCTTTAGGTTTCTAGCTGTGATGTGACTTCCTATTTGCCGTCAATCCCACTTGAACTTGGACAGTCAGAGCTACGCTTTGCTTTAAAAATATGGATTTTCTGACTCACGTGTAGAATTTAAACTTGATTTGTGATGGGTACTCATTTGAAATTATTAAAAAGATGGAAAGTACATTAGAGTTACCTTTGAACACACCAAAACTGACTTAACAAAACTTTGTTATCTCCCAAGATTTCTAATGAACCCTTTTTAAATTGTTTCTTTAAGGACCAGGTTAGAAACAATAACATGAGAACACAATCCCAAACAAAAAACCCAAATTCAATGTCATCCAGTCAATTTTGACTCCTAGAGACCGTTTATAGCATTTCCAAGGTTGCAAATCTTTATGAGAACAGACACCCTCCACTTCCTTCCATGGAGAAGCTTGTGGTTTTGCACTCAGCAGTCCAATGCTTACTCAAAGGCAGCACCAAAGATTCTCCAAGAAAAGGTTAGTACTTATTAAATATTGCCTGTCACACTTTGTTGACATCATGGTTGTTATCAAATGACATGCAATGCCACAGTAATCTAAGAAGAAATACCATTAAAATGATTTTACTGGAGGCTCATACAATTCTTATCACAATTCATCCATCCATCCATTGTGTCAAGTACATTTGTACATTCGTTGCCATCATCATTCTCAAAACATTTGCCTTCTACTTGAGCCCTTGGGATCAGCTGCTCATTTTCCCTCTCTCTACCCACTCCCCACCTTCTTCATGAACCCTTGATAATTTATAAATTATTATTATTTTTTCATGTCTTACCCTTTCTGACGTCCCCTCCCTTCACCCGTTTTTCTGTAGTCCATCCCTGAGGGAGGAGGTTATATGTAAATCTTTAGAATTGGTTCCCCCTCTATACTCCACCTTCCCTATACCCTCTGGTATCGCCACTCTCACCACTAGTCCTGAAGGGATCATCTGTCCTGGAGTCCTTGTGTTTCGGTTTCTATCTGTACCAGTGTACATCCTCTGGACTAGTGGATTTGTAAGGTAGAATTGGGATCATGATAGTGGTGGTGGTGTGTGTGTGGGGGAGTGTAGAGGGAGGATGCATTTAAGAATTAGAGGAAAGTTGTATGTTTCATTGTTGCCACACTGTACCCAGATTGGCTTGTCTCTTCCCTGTGACCTACAAATGGCTTTGGGTCCCAATATGCACTCCCACTCATTTATGGTGATGTGCTTTTTTGCTCTTTGATGCTTGATATTTGATCCCTTCGACACCTCATGGTCACACAGGCTGGTGTGCTTCTTCCATGTGGGCTTTGTTGCTTCTGATCTAGATGGCTGCTTGTTTACATTTAAGCCTTTAAGACCCATGATGCTATATCTTTTGATAGCTGAGCACCATCAGCTTTCTTCACCACATTTGCTTATGCACACATTTGTATTCAGTGAGCCTGTTGGGAAGATATGCATCATAGAATGCCAATTTAATAGAACAAAGTGTTCTTGCCTTGAGGAAGTACTTGAATGGAGGCCCAGTGTCCATCTGTTGCCTTAATACTAAACCTATAAGTATATGCACGTAGATCTATTTCCCCATCATCATATATAAATATATTTACATATGACACACCTGTATTTAGACCTCTATAAATGCCTTTTGCCTCCTAGTTCTTTCTTCTATTTCTTTTTATTTTCCTCTTGTCCCACTATCATGCTCAGCCTTCATGTGTGTTTCAGTAATTTCTCTAAGTTACATTGCCCTTGCTAAATCTCTACCAGGCCTCTCATACCCTCCTTGACACTAATTTAGGATTACTTGTTGTTCCCTGTCATTGAGTTTGTCAACACTACCTCCTTCCCCCCACTTCCCCCTCTCCCATGTCCCCCGGAACCACTGGTCCCATTGTTTTCTCCTCAAGACTGTTCATTCAGCCTAACTTATCTAGATAGACCTGCAGAGAAAATAATATGCACAAAAAAAAACAAGACATAGTAAGACAAAGCAACAAAAGAAAATACAATGAAAATAACAACAAAAAACCAATGACCTCCCTCCAAAATACATAAATATATTTTTTTTGAAAAAGGAAAAAATCTGTAAATAGTTCAAGGTCTGTTTATTGACATCCAGGAGTGTCCTCCAGTCAAGTCAGATGGTGTGCCACACCCTGGCCAGAAAGTATCCTTTGCACTCCCTCTGGAGCTCCCTGCTCTGCTCCACCTGCTGCTCTGCGAACACCTTTAGTGTTTTGCCTTGGGGTGCTGGGGTCATACCAAGTCAATCCCAACACTGAGTCTCCAGTGTTGTCTCCCGTAGAGCCATGGGTCAGTGAGGGGCGTTGTGTCTCTTAGTGGGGCCGGCCATATGGTCCACACTGTGCATTGGCTGCTCTGAGCAGGGATATCATCCTCCAGGCTTGGTGGGCCAGGATGTGCACCACTCTCTCTTCCTCCCCCTTCATTTGCTCCCATGTGCTCTGATCAGACATGTCCCTCTCCATGAGCTGCAGCTTCAGTGCTGTCCTCTAAAGTGTATTCTTCTGGGGGGGGAGGGGCAGTTGTCCATGTAGTTGGAATTGGGGCCGGGTCCTCAGACCCCTCCCCTGGTTCCCTGGTCTAAGAAATACAATTTAGAGTAAAGGTGGTAAGATGTTGCTTGGTTCCTTTGGGCACATCATTTTCAGGGTAAAAAAAATGACAAATTGTTGGAAAAGGACATTGTTTTTGGTAGAGAGTCAGTGAACATTTGGGAGCTGGCAACGAGATGAGTGCACACAGCGGCTGGAACAGTGAACTCAAGTATAGCAACTATCATGTGACGGAGGAGGACTGAGACTAGATACATTTACTGAGTTGACACTCATGTGATGGCTACGGACAAATTTGGACTCTATTCTCTGCTACATGTAAGTGAGCCATCTGTCCATTTCTTGGTGGCACAAACAGCCACTACCTATTTATTATGCTACGCCATCCGAAATACCAAGCACACTGCTGTCGAGTCAATTCTGACACACAATGATCCTATAGGACAAGATAGACCTATCCCTCTGAGATTCTGAGACTGTCCCTCTTTATGTCACTCTTTCTCCTGTGGAGTGGCCGGTAGTTTTAAAAACCTTACCTTGTGGTTAGCAACCC
Source organism: Tenrec ecaudatus (assembly GCF_050624435.1). NCBI lineage: Eukaryota > Metazoa > Chordata > Mammalia > Afrosoricida > Tenrecidae > Tenrec > Tenrec ecaudatus. Next base: position 22,758,044 of record NC_134539.1, on the reverse strand, counting down.
AGTGTCTAGCCCAGGATGCTCCTGGGGCTCTTCCAGGCCACACGGATGATTGATGTGGCTCCTGCTCCTGAGCAAGACTAAAAATGCAGCTTCCTTTCCTATCTGAGCGCTATTATGCTGCCAAGGATTCCCTCCCATCACCCCACTTTTTAATCTGGGTGCTGACACGAATAGCTCTGGGATTTTCAACAGCTGCCAAAGTAGCCGGAAATCTTGAAATTTTCGGAATGAGACATCCCCTTTGAGTTTGTATGGGATTGATCTGCCGTGACGCTGCTTGGTAGGCACTCTCATACAAGTCATGGCTATTTGAAAAGACTAGATGGCAACAATTGTCTATAAGATGTCTTTGATGCACGCAGGAAGGAGAAGACAACCTAGAACACCTATTGCCATTGACAGTGTGGATGAACCAGGTGCTCAAGGAAGTTGAAGCCACGTTGCATCAGATGGGACCACCTGGGAAAAGAACCCGTCAGAGGCATCAGGTACAGGGTTTGTGCAAATGACCACCTCCTTTGCTTACATTTTTAGGGCAGCCAAAGCCACTTTAGGATGGCCAGAGACATGTCACAAGCTCATCGGAATCCAGTCCCTGGTGGACAGGGAAACCGTGGGATTTGCACTTGAAGTTCTCTGTGTTTAGAAAAGCATGAAACCGCCTTGACTTCAGGAGGATTGGAGGTGTTAGGAGCTGCCTTGCGCTTTGACTGTGTATGTTTTTTTTTTTTTTGAGAGGAATATGTATGTGTGACTGCCTGGGGGAAAAACCCACACATAAGTGAACCTGAAGCGAGTAACGTTGGGTGATATATTGCCCTTTGCCATCAGTCATATCATATGCAGTGTAAACAGAGTGAAGCAATTTGCTACTTTCCTGGGTTTCATTATGTATATGTGTTTATTTAATCAGAACTAAATGATATTACATGAAGTTCCCCTTGCCCCCCTGAGGAATCCAGATTCAACACTTTCAGCACTGTTCAGGGCTGGAGAGCGAAGGAAAGTGTAACCATAGTGATGGAATGGAAATGATTTTCTTTGTTCAGAGGCTTCAATATCCAACAGACATTACAGTTTTCAAGGTCAAAAAAAATATTAGGATGAGATAAAAATTAAAGAAAAATGTGCTGGCTTAGCTACAAAAGCTAATTTAGTTTATGCATTATAAATTATGTTAAAATGACGAAAATGAGATTTCTCAGCAAGAACTAAATGTGTGGTTTCACAAAACTAATTTCCAAAGATGAACATGATTACAGAATTTAGCTTTAAAAGCTTTTCAGGCCATCAGAGCAAACAGCAGAGCTATCAATTATCAGACTTTAGTGGTGCCTCTGTCAGAAATATAATGGTATTTTTAGCATTCTGCTCAGCGTTTACTAAATTAAGAACGTCTACAAACAAATCAATTAATTGGGACATTATTTAATTAAGGGAAACATGTGATCTGCCAAAGAACCTTAAGTAGACGATTACAACAAACGTCCCAGTAGCCTTCCTTTTCGATAGGAGAAAATAGCAGGGCACCGAGTAACAGAAAGATGGCAGCTACGGGGAAATGAAATGAGAATCACACATGCAAACACAGCCCTTTATGCTTTTCTGATGCATGCTGCATATTTATGTCATTTTAAAAAGTGCTTGTTTTGAAAATCTGTGATTTCCTGGAAGAAGGTCGATGCTACCTGCCAGTCACTCCACTCCCATTAGGTGGGAATGTGGTGTTTGTTTTCCTGTAGCACTGCGTGCGCACGCGCGCGCACACACACACATATATATACACAAAGAGCCTGTATTCTTGTTCACGGTGCACTTCAGTATCTGGGCACTAGGAAGTTACTGAGTTGCTGACATTTGTTTGTTTATCCCGGGAAATGAAACTGTTCAGATTCAGTGAGGACTTATTCCAGACCAAATAGAGGGCAGCCGCTTTCAAATAAGCCATCACATTGAAGCTTGGAACAATCTTGTGAGACAGGTGTCTTGATTAGCTATGTAGATGAAGAGACCAGAGTTCAAGGAGGCTAAGCACTTTTCTTGTAGGCGTGTACCTGATAATTTGCAGAGGGAGGGATTCAAAGCCAAGGCGTTATGGTATCAAATCCAGGGCCCTTGACATTGTTTCAGGATCCTCTTTTCCCCAGGAAAACTAGTGCAGACCAGCCTAGATGTAAGAAGGATGATCTTATCCAATACTGGTTGGAAAAGCTAAATTATCTAATAGTTTTCCTCTCCTAGGCTACCTGGAAAACGGCCTTTTTACCTATCACTGTTGTTAGGTGCCATTGAGTCTGTTCCAACGTACAGAACAGAATGAAACACCAGTCGGTCCCTGGTCACTCTAGGTTGAAGCCCATTGATGCACACACGGCGACACTCCAGCTCTCCAGGAGCCTGCCCCTTTCTCACCACCCCTGCACTTCAGCAAGCATGCTGTTCTTTCCCAGGGGCTGGTCTCTCCTGATAGCATGTCCGAAGTATGTAAGATACAGTCTCCCTATCCTTGCCTCTCAGGGGCACTCTGGCTGCATACTTCTTCCAAGACCGCCCTGTCTGTTCTCTTGGCAGTTATGGGACTATCAGTATCCTTTGCTATCACCGTAGTTCATATACAACAATTCTTCTTCAGTCTTCCTTATTCAATGTCCAACTTTTACATGTATGAAGGGGTGTCAAAAACTGGAATCCCCCCGCCCCCACAAAAGCTATGCATTTTTTTTTTTTACAACACAACCTTATCACCTTCAAAATACTCTCCTGGGTCAAATCTGTGATTCCATTCTTGGAAACATTTTTCAAACTCATCTGTTTGGATGGCTGACAGCACCTCCCTCATTTTTTCTTCACCTCTTCTAAGTCATCAAATCACTGTCTTTTCATGTCTCTCTGTGTTTGTAGAAACAAAAAGAAGTCACATGGAGCAGTAAGGCGAGTAAGGGGTGTGGGGCAAGAGAGGCATGCTGGGTTTTGCCAAAAATGGCTCGCTGAGATGGCTGTGTGAGCAGGTGCATTGTTGTGGTGACAAAACCAGCCCCCTGCTGCTATAAATCAGACCTTTTTTTTGTCGCATACTGTTAAGAAATCTTTTCAAAACCTCTGCATAGAAAGTTTGATTAACAGTCTGACCTCCAGAATGACCTCCAAATGGACTATCCCCCTCACATCAAAAAAACAAATAAGCATCTTCTTGCTCTTGCTTTTGCTTGAGGAGCTTTTTTTGGGCGAAGTGATGATGGCGTCTGCCACTGGCTTGATTGATGTTTGCTTTTGTGGTTATAAGAAGAGCACCATGTCTGCTCACCAGAAATGACCTTGGGGAAAAAGTCTGGATCACTTTGGAGCTGTTCTTTCAAAACGTGGCATGTTTCCAGCCCAAACTCTCTTTTCCTGGTCAGTCAGAACCCGAGGCACAAATTCATCATGACCCTTCTCATTCCCAAATTTTCTGATAGAATTCTCTGAACTGAGCCGCAAGATAGTCCACATAACTTCCCCTCTCTTCCGTGGTCCATCACCGTTTTGTTGAGAACCAGTGCATGAATCTTGTTGACATTTTTGTCCATTTGGGAAGTTTGTGGACATCCAGATGTCCAGAACGAGGTTTGTCCTCAATTGACAGTTTACATTTTTTGAAATGAGAAAACCATTTGTACACTTTGAGTTTTCCCCATAGAGCTGTCCTTGTTAGTTCTGTTCAACATCACAACAGTTTCTGTAGCATTTTTCACAGCTGCATGCTGTTCTCTTAAATTAGCCATCATAAAAACGAGATATGAGAAAAACTGCTTTATGAAAAAATTCACTGTGACCAGAGAGAACCTTTCCAGGCAACACCACTGGGTGCACTCTCAGAGGGAGCTGCTCAATGATCACCGAGCTGGGAAAATGTGTACTATGAAAGTTCTACCCTGCAGAGGTTTTCCTGTTGTGTGTGTGTGTGCACGTGTGTGTGTGTTTGTTTGTTTTCTTGTACCCCCTTGCTTGTATATGAGGTGATTGAAAATTCCATGGGTTGAGTCAGGCACACATTAGTCTTCAAAGAAATCTCTCTGCTATTCAATATTTAAAAGAGATTTTGTGAAACAGATTTACCCAATGCAATGCGTCATTTGATCTCCATGGACAATGAGTGTGTAATCCAAGCAAGATGACATTCTTGACAACAAGTTCAGTATTTTCTCCATTTATCATGGTGTTACCTATTGGTCCACTTGTGAGGAACTTTGTTTTCTTTACATTGAGTTGTGATTCATATTGAAGGCTGCAATCCTTGATCTTCATCGGCAAGTTCTTCCAGCTAGCCAGGTTGTGTCATCTGCGTATTGCACGATGTTAATAAGCATTCCTCCAATCCCAATGCCACATTCTTTTTCACATAATCCAGCTTTTCTGATTATTTGCTCAGCATACAGATTGAATATAGTGAGAGGAACAAGCCTGACACACTATGTTTCTGATTTTAAACCGTGCACTACTCCTTTGTTCCGTTCACATAACTGTCTCTTGATCCATGTATAGGTACCACAAGAGCACAATGAAGTGTGATGAAATTCCCATTCTTCTCAGGACTGTCCATAGTTTATGATGTTCCACACAGTCTAATGCCTTGGCATAGTCATAAAAAATAAGTAAATATCTTGCTGGTGTTCTCAACCTTCAACCAAATTCACCGGACATCAGTAATGATAGCTCTTGTTTCAGGTCCTCTTCTGAATCCAGTCTGACCTGTTGGATGATCTTCAGCAAAATTTTACTTTCCTGTGATATTAATAATTTTGCGCTATAAATTGGAGCATTCTGTTGGTCACCTTTCTTTGGAATGGCACAATTATGAATCTCTTCCTGTCAGTTGGCCAAGAAGTTCTCTTCCAACTTTACAGTGTTTCATCAGCTTGCAGAAACATTTCAATCTGTATTTCATCAATTCCTGGAGCCATGCTTCTTGGCTAATGCTTTCAGTGCAGCTTGGACTTCTTCCTTCAGTGTCATTGGTCCTTGATTTGGTTGGATATTGACAAGTTGAACCTCTTGATTGGTTGAATGTTGACTAGTTCTCTTTGGTACAATGATTCTGTGCATTCTTTCTGCCTTCTTTTGATGCTTCCTGAATCATTCAATATTTTGTGCATAGAATTTTCCAATATTGTCATTGAAAACTTCTATTTTTTTCTTTAGTTTTTTTCCTTTCAGTTTAAGATATTCGGAGTGTGCTCTCCCTTTTTTGTTTTCTAATTCTAGGTCTCTGCACATTTCATTATACTATTTTACTTGGTTCTTGAGTTGAGCTACCTTTTGGAAGCTTGTGTTCAGCTCATTCTTCCGTTTGCCCTAACTACTGTATGATTAAGAGCAGGTTTCAGAGCCCCTTCTGACCTCTCTGTTGAATGTTCCCTTCTTTCTTTATTGTCCTTGGGATGACCTTTTGCTTTCTTCATGTATGATGTTCTTGATGCCGTACCACACTCAATACATCTCTTGTCATTAGTGCTTAATGCATCAACTCTGTTCTTGAGAAGCTCTCTAAATTCTGGTGTGATATACTCATGCTTGTATTTTGGCTCTCGTGGTCTTTTTAATTTTCTTCAACTTCATCCTGAACTTACATATGGACAATTGGTGGCCTGTTTCACACTTTGCCTGGCCTGGTTTTGGCTCCTTGTACAGAATTTCTCCATCACCTCTCTTCCCACATGTGTACTTTACACAAATTCTATATAATCCATCTGGAGAAGTCTCACATTTAGTTGCCATTTGTATTTCTGAAAAAGGTATTTGTGACGATGAAGTTGTTGGTCTTGCAAAATTCTATTATGCAGCTTCATTTCTATCAGCAGGGTCACATTTGTTCCTTCTTCTTTGTATAACAGTATAACTTGTCAGAACTTTAAAAATCTACTTTTTCCATTTCTCTCTCTCTCTCTTAGAATTGGCATTATTACTTTTGCAAATGAAAATTATCTTTATGAGCATATCAAAATGGTGAATTTGAGTCTTGGTGAACATCTAAACATCTTTAGAATAATTCTCAGAAAGAATTTGATCTGAGGAATTTTAATTGACCTTACCCAGGTGACTCTAGCTTTTCAGGCCAAGTTGAGTACCATATATACTTGTGTATAAGCCAAGTTTTTCAGCACATTTTTAATGCAGTTTTTGTGGTGAAATTAGGTGCCTCAGCTGATATTCAGGTCAGCTTATACTCGAGTATACATGATATACAGCTGGACTTTCCTATCCTGCTGAGTTCATCATCCTGAAGAAATAATAAAAAAACTCATGGATGTTAAGTCTGGAGGTCTTTGGTATGTGATTAACTGAGAATGATAGAGACACTGGAGAATACAGATTTCCTTTGAATTGCTGTCTCAAGAAATAGTACTTTTTAAGTCAAAGTTTTAGTATTGCAAAACTGTTACATAGTATTCTTAACATTTGTATTACTAAGTAATAGGTTAAACTTTGAATAGAATGCCAAGTGGGACAATTGAGATATTTCTACTCAGTTCTAAAAGCAAAGACCTAGAGAGGAAACATGGTACCGGGTGACTGAGGAGGATGCTGAGTGTACTGGTTCCGTCTACAGGGAAGGACACAGAGGGACTTTCCTCTTGCATGTGGGCAAAATATTTTTCTATAATTAGGGTCATTTGTATGCAATGGGTAAACACAACTCCTTGACGATCAGTGTGGGTTTAACAGCAAAACATGTCTAGACATGTAAAACTTTCCACACTAAAATAAGTTATTGAAGATGAATCATTTTTATATCCTCTGCCTTAAGTCCTCATGATATTGATTGCAAGAGAAAGAACTTTTTCCAAATAGTAGTATAGAGCTGTGTTGTGAATAAGATTATATATAACACTCAGTCTTTACTACATACCAACCATGTGTTTGGTGTGGTTACAAAAGTCAGAATCATTATTTTCATAATTCAGACTTCATGAATACAATTCTTTTTGTCCTAATAGTAATCAGGTTATATAGAATCAAGTAAACATCAGTGATGTGTGATTTTTTTTTCTGAAGCAGGAAATTCAGACTTTGGAAACTTGATGATTTATATAGGAATATATATTTATTACAAAACAGTTAAAGTTGCTTTTTCTCTGATACCTCCATACTGCGGTCATTTTAAAGCCTATGCTCCAGCCATCTTCTTTGATCAGTTGCTGATTTAGCTGCAATTAGCAGAATACCTGATTACTAGTGGCTTAAAGAATAGGTGTTTCTTTTTCTCCCATAGCAAGAAGTCTGGCTGTAGGTGAATACACTTGTTGTCTGAGCAACTGTGTGATATCTGAAACAGCCTCCTTGTCCTTAAATATTTTCTTGATGGTCACCAGGTACTTCATCTTCAGATCCCTGTGGAGCGATAAATGGAATATCAGATAGATTGCTTCCTTTAGCACATAGCAGCGTCTTCCAGGTCTTCCCCAAACTCACAGTTACAATTATCAACAGAGCCTGGGAACTTGGCTGTTTATTGTTGTTGTTTGTTTGTTTCAAGAATATCTGGGATAGTAAGTATTTAAGAGTCTGAGGGATGGGTCTTAGGTCAGCAACCCAACAATACCTGCTACCTTTTGCATTGGAATTTGTACTGTAACGAACAGGATTTGTATTGGGACTGAGTGAAACCAACCATAATCTGAAGTTTTGAAATAAAGGAGAAGGAAATAGATGTAAAACCATCAAGGTTTAAAGTTCAATTCTGTAGATCTTCGGCTGTGCTTCTAAGCTAGTTGTGATTTTGCTCATCTCTAAATGGAGATATGAATTCCTTTTTTCCATAGATAGGATGAAGATTAAATAAACTAAGGTGTTTTTGAATATGAAGTAGCTACTTTGAATTCATAGAAAAACTTATCAAAGTCGTGATTTATTTATTAATTCTTTCATCTATGCATTCTAAAGTAATGAGGAGAGGTTACCAAGGATCAATGTGGCAGTTACATAATCTGGTGTCAATTTGGGACTGGAGAGGACTAAGAGTGAAGGGGTGGAGTCTAGTGTGTCAATCGGGTGATAGCCAATGAGGTCTCTGTGTGGGCATGGCCTTTTCCTGAGAATCCTGGGAATTCCTGATTTCCTCCTTGGAGGTGCTCTCTGTCTCTCTCTCTCTCTCTTGCGCGCGCACACTCTCTGCTCATTTCCTTGGAGACTCTCTACTGACAAGGCTCACTCTTGAGAGACACACTACTGACAAGACACATGGCACTGCACTGATAGACCCCATGCCCTGGGAACTGGAGAAGCCACATGGACCTACTCTGATACAACCAGACCGCTGGAGCCAGAGAAGCTACATAGTGATCCCTGCCAGTGCTCAGATGCTTACAATGCCACTGGATGCAGAAGACTTCCAGCAAACTGGCCTGTGATCTTCCTGCATTCAGTGTCATTGCATGTGTTTCCTGAGTTGAAGAGGACTTTATAGCTTGGTATAGGACATATGGGCTAATATTGGACTTATGGATGATCTGGACTGGATTGGATGCTTTCTTAATGTACAATTACCTTTTATATAAAACTCTCCTGTATACACATGTGAGTTTCTATGGATTTGTTTCTCTAGTGTATCTGGACTAACACAATCAGGTTTTATGCATGGGCCAATAGTGGCTCATTTCAATAGGGATCTGTTCTTGACTAAGAAGCCAGAAGTTGTGTGTGTGTATGTGTATGTGTGTGTGCATGTACATGTGTGCGCTCGTGAGAGAGAGAGAGAGAGAGAGAGAGAGAGAGAGAGAGAGAGAGAGAGAGAGAGAGAATGTGTGTGTACTCCAATATGGATGTTGATGACAGGGCAGGAGATGAGAAAAGAAATAAAAGTGATGCTTGTTCACTCCCCCAACGCATGAATACTTTCTTCTATTAAATTGGCATTCTATGATGCTCACCCTCCCGACACAACTGCTGAAGCCAAAGTGGGTGAACAAGTAAATGTGGTGAAGAAAGCTGATGTTACCCAGCTATCAAAAGAGATAGCATCTGGGGTCTTAAAGGCTTGAAGATAAGCAAGCGGCCATCTAGCTCAGAAGCAACAAAGGCCACATGGAAGAACACACCAGCCTGTGTGATCACGTGGTCCTGAAGGGATCAGTTAAAAAATCATATCATTGGCTGCACACCTCCATGATACAATTGTCGAGGACAAATGGGTGCATGAGCAAATGTGGCGAAGAAAGCTGATGATGCCAGGCTATCAAAAGAGATAGTGTCTGGGGTCTTAAAGACTTGAAGGTGAACAAGCGGCCATCTAGCTCAGAAGCAACAAAGCTCACATGAAAGATGCACACCAGCCTGTGCAATCTTGAGGGGTCAAAGGGATCAGGTATAAGTCATCATCAAAAAAAAATCTTACCATAGTGAATGAAGGGGGAAGTGCAGAATGGAGACCCAAAGCCCATTTGTCGCCCACTGGAGATCCCCTCACAGAGGGGTCTAGGGGAGGAGATGAGTCAGTCAGGGAGCGATGTAGCACCAATGAAGTATACAGCTTTCCTCCAGTTCCTAAAGGCTTCCTCCCCTCCACCCCCCGCCCCACTACCATGATCCGAATTCTACCTTGCAAGTCTGGATAGAGCAGAGGTTGTACAATGGTGCATATAGGAGCTGGAGGCACAGGGAATCCAGGGTGGATGATACCTTCAGGACCAGGGGTGTGAGGGGCAATACTGTGAGAGTAGAGGGTGAGTGGGTTGGAAGGGGGGAACCGATTACAAGGATCTACATGTGACCTCCTCCCTGGGGGACGGACAACAGAAAAGGGGGTGAAGGGAGATGCCAGATAGGGCAAAATATGACAAAATAATAATTTATAAATTATCAAGGGCTTATGAGGGAGGGGCGAAGCAGGGAGGGAGGGGAAAAAAGAGGACTTGATGCAAAGGGCTTAAGTGGAGAGCAAATGCTTCAAAAATGATGAGGGTAAAGAATGTACAAATGTGCTTTATGCAATTGATGTATGTATATGTATGGATTGTGATAAGAATTGTATGCGCCCCTAATAAAATGTTAAAAAAAAGGAAAAATGAAAGAAAAGAAAAGTGATGCTTGTTGACCATTCCCAATATGTTGCTTTTATCTTCAAATCATTTTTACCCGGTGACACAGGCATTTCTAGTAAGCAAATGCCTTCATATTCCTAAATTAAACTTATTGTTTGACTTCTCTGTTTTGTCTGCTCTCTCATTTCCTTGGAAGCTCATCCCATGTCTGTGGTAGCCGCACAGAAACTGGTTTTGACAAATACTTTCTCAGGGCTGCACTCCATCTCCTCCCTTCCTGCCTGCCAACCACTAGAATTCCACAAACGAGTTAGCATCCAATTATATCTCCCCGGAAATTACACATACCTTTCTCTAGCTAGACTTCTCCTATTAAATTCTGTCTAGGGACTAAGGTTAATCATTATTCTCTGCCTGAATAGAGTCTGAACCTTAGGAACTGTTGTCTTTGCCTTCCTTCTTCAACGATTGTCTCTCTCCCGCAGTTCATTGTGCCTTTTCCCCTGGTACTTACTGCTAGTCTTCTCAAGTGTAACCAACATGGGATACCCACATTTTCTGAGGATTTAGTTTTTAGGACGTGATCTGAGAACTTTACCATGCTTAAGTTATATAATACTGTGTTAGGCTGGGTTCTCATATATTATAGTGATTGATCTTTATATATATATATATATGAAAAACTAGTGATATACAATTGCATAAAGTATTATATTGGACAGATGCATTAAACATATTTCATTTATTTTCCACATATATAGGTATAATGATTTAACATTGAAGAGCTTGCCTGTGATCATATGGATATTTGAAGTTGCAATAGTCGGTAAAATACAAAATTTGAAAGATGAAAAGATAAGGGTTTACCGTAAATACACCAGACAATGTCCACGCTGAGTGTTGATGCCATCATGCTGACTTTGGGTATGTGCAGGCAGCTCTGACTACAGTTTAGAGGAAGACAAATAGCATCCTGAGCTCAGATCATCAGAAAAAATGAGAAGTTATGTTAGGTGTGAGTCATTTGGGGATGAAAAATTGTTAACAACAAAAATGTCTCAAAATAGATTTGCTCAAAGAGAGTTCCTGTGTATTGACTGAGAGTTTTAATGGAAATTATGCTCCATATCATCGTATAGACTCTGTGTCAAATGGTGAAGTGCCAGAGCTTCCCCGTTTAGCTTGCACTTCTCCCAAGGCCTAGGGGGCGAGGGTTGGTGAGCTGGTCTCAGTCTCTAAAACAGCCAGGCTCAGAAACCCTCACTTTTTAAGAATGTAGTGAATCATCTTTCAAGTTAACCATGCATTTTGACCAATAAAGATCCTAGAGATATTTGAAAACATTTTATAAATATGAATGAATTAATTAATCAAGACCCTTATTTATTCAAAGCATTGTGTTGAAATATATAGCAGGTAACACTTGGGAGACCTTGCTCTCAAAAAGCTCAAAACCTATTTATTCAGCAAGAGTATTTCCAAATAAAAGGTAGTAACCTACTTAAGAAATGACCGAGAAATTCAAAAAGAATGTCTGACATTTCTGCATCTTACACTGAGCAAAATTTAAGAATTCATTAGCATTGCTTGACTTTCTCTGAAATTTTTCATACATATTTCCAGTTCAAATACTGGGAGTAAGGAGCATGTAGTTATACCTTTTGAATAATTTGAGATATCAAATGTTTCCATCTACTGTACACATGGATGTTTGAGATGGAAAATAAAGGAAACACATTGACTACAGTTGTGCAAAGAGATGATGGAAAAGCTCATTATCATCAGTCAAAATAAGGCCAAGGGCCAATTGTAAATCCAATCATCAGTTTCTTCTGTGCAAGTTCAGGTTGAAGCTGAAGACAATGAAGACAAACCACTGAGAACCAAAATTGAACCTCAAATATATCCCACCCGAATTTTGAGAACATCTCAAGAATAGATTTGACTTATTGAACACTAATGACCGAAGACCTGTTAAGCTATGGGATGACTTCAAGAACAACATATATGAAGTAAGCAAAAGGTCTGTTCTAACTCATAGTGACTGTGAATAACAGAATGACACATTGCCTAGTTCTGTAATGTCCTCAAATCATTATTTTGTTTGAGCCCATTGTTGCAGCCAGTGTGATAATCCAGCTCTATGACAATATTCTTCTTCTTCTTCTTTTTTAACTGACCTTGTACTTTACCAGGCATATTCTTTTTTAGGGACCGATCTCTCCTGTCAACTTGTCCCAAGTATGTGAGAGTAAGTCTTGGCATCTTTGTTTCTAAGGAACATTATGGCCAGATTTCATCCAAGATAGATCTGAGTTTTTCTTTAGGAAGTCCATGGTACTTGCCATGTTCTCTACCATCATGACCATTCAAACACATCAGTTCTTCTGAGGTGATTGACAATGACATGACTTGGGTCTGGCTCACCTTAGTCTTCAAAGTAACATCCTTTCTCTTCAACATTTTAAGAGTATTGTGCAGCGGATTGACCCAGTGAATTACTTCCTCTGATTTCTTGCCTGCTGTTTCCTTGAACACTGATTGTCAATCCAAGCAAGACGAAGTCCTTGGAGATTTCAATATTTTCTTCTTTGTCCTGATGTTTTCTATTGGTCCAGCTATGAGGAATTTTGTTGTATTTACATTGAATTGCAATCCACACTGAAGGCTTTAGTCTTGGGTTTTCATGATCAAGGACTCCAAATCCTCCTTACTTTCAGCAAGCAAAATTGTGTCATCTGCATATTTCAGGTTGTGAATAAGCCTTTCTCTAGCCCTGGTGCCATATTCTTCTTCATTTAGCACAGCCTCACTGATCATTAGTTCAGTGTACAAATTGGATAATTATGGGGAAAGGATACAACCCTGATGCACATCCTTCCAATTATAAACCATGCAGTGTTCTCTTGGGTTGTTGAATGATTGACCACTCTTGGTCCCTTGGCAGGTTCCACATAAGCACAATGAAGAGTTCTGGAATTTTTTTTCTTCTCAATACTATACATACTTTATTATGTACGGTAGTTATATAATTGTCAATTTAAGGATTAGGCATGTAGGGGTAGAGTCTAGCCTGTCAGTCAGCTCATAGCTAATGAGGCTTCTGTGTGGGCATAGCCTTCACCTAAGCGTTCTGTGAATTCCAGTATTTCCTCCTTGGAGGTAGGAGACTCTCTGCTCACACCCTGGGAAACATAGCAGCTGACATGATACATGGAACCACCCTGATGCAGCCCTGTGTGCTACAGAAGCCATGCAGAGACCCCTGCCATCGGTGATTTGTTTCCAATGCCACTGGATCCAAAGATTTTCTACCCACTGGCCTGTGATCTTCTACATTCAGCATCATTGCATGTGTTTTGTGAATCTGAAGAGGACTTTTTAGATTGGTATCAGACATATGGGCTAACATTGGACTAATGGACTTAATCTGGACTGGGCTGGGATGTTTTCTCAATGTTCAATTGCTCTTGTATATACATCTCCTTCTTATACACATGTGTGTCTATGGATTTGTTTCTCTAGTCTACCCAGACTAACACATGATGTCATTCAGTCCATTTCCTTTTCAGAGGCAATAAAACACAGATAAATATTTTTCTGGTATTCTCTGTTTTGAACCGATATCCATCTGATGTCAGCAAAGAGATCTCTTATGCCATCTCTTCTTCTGAATCCAGCTTGAATTTCTGGAAGTCCCTGTTGATGTCCTGCTGCACCTGTTGCCAATTTTAATTGCCTGCAATGCGAATGATATTAGCCCATCATTTCCACAGTCTGCTGGGTCACCTTTCTTTGGAATGGGTTCAAATATGGATCTCTTCCAGCTGATGGACCAGGTAGCCCTCGTCTAAATTCCTTGGCATCCGTGGGTGAGCGCTTACACTGATTCATCAGCTTCTGGAAACATTTCAGTTGGTATTCCACCATGTCTTAGGAGCCTTGGTTTTGGTTGATGCTTTCAGTGGAACTGGCCTTACTCCTTCAATTCCACTGGCTCTTGATCAGATGCTACCCCTGGAAATGCTTGAATGCTGATTAGATTTTCGGATACAGTGACTCTGTGTATTCTTTCCACATTCTTTTGCTGCTGTCTGCATCATTCCATATTTTGCTCATCGACTCAACGTTTCAGTTTGAGGGAGGCATGCATTTTTCCACGAGTTCTTTCAGCTTAAGATAAGCTAAGCATGTTCTTTCCTTTTGGGTTTCTAACTCCAGGTCTCTGCACATTTCATGATAGCACTTTACTTTGTCTTCTGGAGCTGCCCTTTGGAATTTTCTGTCCAGCTCTTTGACTTCACCATTTGTCCCATTTGCCATAGCTACTCTATAATTAAGAGCAAGTTTCAGAGTTTCTTCCGACATCCATTTTGATCTTTTATGTCATCCCACCGCTCCTCAGGTCTTCTGACATTGGTCAGGGTTCGCTGCATCAAATCTATTCCTGACGTGTTCTTGAGGTTTGTGTGAGATGTATTGAAATTTGTATTTTGACTCTGGAGACTTGTTTTAATTTTCTTGAACTTCAACCTGAGTTTATATATGGACAACTTATGGTCTGTTTCACAGTCAGCATTTGGCCTTGCCTGGGTGGATGATATTGACCTTTTCTTTTTTGTTGTTTTGATATTGACCTTTTCTATCATCTCTTCCCACATATGTATTCAGTTTGATTTCTGTGAATTTTATTTAGTGAGGTCCACATGTATAGCTTCCATTTATGTTGTTGGAAAAAGTCATTTGTAGTGAAGACGTCATTGGTTTTGCAATATATTTCAATACTAGTTCTTTTCTGTTACCAACTTTTCCATCCTAATCACTAATAACTGTCAATGCATATTGATTGCATTTTAATAAATCTCAGACTATAGAAGCTATAATCATTTACCCCTTTTCATTATTAGCTTTAATGTTAGTGATATACTTGACTAATATTTGTATTAACCATTAAAGCATATATAGTGTTTTTTTGTTCACTTTTATTATTTTCTATTATATTTTAATTTCCAGGACAGTGGTCTTATGTCTTGTTGTCCATGCTTCAATGTCTCACACAGTACTAAGTATCAGTAAACCAACCAAAAACAAAGAGATAGATAAATATTGTTTTAGGGAATAAATAATGCTTACGTGTAAGGTATGCTCATTAACACGTATTGTTTTGGTTGATGCTGATTCTGATTCAAAGCAACTCTAAAGCACATAATAGAATTGCCCCATAGCCTTTCTGAGACTGAAACATTTATGGGAGAAGATCACAGTGTTTTTTTTTCTCCTGCAGAGTGCCTTATGGGTTCTAATGATAGATATTTTGGTTATAGTCAAGTATTTAACCACTTCACCACGACGGCTTCTCGGAATGTATATACCTATGTAAATAAGACAGATGTATGTATGGCAAAACCTCTACATCTTTTAAAAAAAATACTAATCGAATAACAATTTGGTATGCAGAGGCAGCATGGTAGAAACCATCTGGAGGTAGTGTGTGGCTCATGTGGGGAGAATATGAATCCTAAGGGCAGGAGATTAGATTTGAGAAAGTGGGATGTGTGGAAGGCTCGAGGAAAGTACCTATGTTGATGACTTTTCATGGCATAGAGTGTTGATGTCCTTAGTGACTTGAGTTCTTTGCAAATTTATTCTTTCACTCGCTTCCTTCTCTTCTTCCCTCTCTTTTCTTTTCCTTTAAAAAATTCTGATAAATATTTTTGTTGGGGGCTCTTACAAAATCTATACATCAATTGTAGCAAGCACATTTGTACATATGTTGCCATCATCATTTCCAGAACATTTTCTTTCTACTTGAGCCCTTGGTGTCAGCTCCTCTTTTCCCCCTTCGCTCCTCCACCCTCCTGCCCTTGTGAACCCTTGATAATTTTTAAATTATTTTATTTTCATATTTTACACCGTCTGCTGTCTCCCTTCATAGCCCTGGGAAGGGAAATTATACAATGAACATTGTGATTGGTTCCCCTTGTCTCCCCCAACCTTTACCCTACCCTCCTGGTATCACTACTCCCATTATTGGCCCTGAGGGATTTATCTGTCCTGGATTCCGTGTCCAGAATTCTCATCTGTACATGCTCTGGTCTAGTCTTCTCTTCTTCTCACCTTCCTGTTTTTTGAGCTAAGATTGCTGAAATGCTGTCACAGTCTCATCCTTCCGACGAGTCTACTTGTATTTTTCTGAATTGTATTTTTCTGCTTATGCAAGATTATTGTATAGTAAAAATAGTGTTCTGTTTGGCTTTCCAACTTGACCCATACTAAGGAAATATCATGAAGATTTCCTTGCTCACAATAATGGGAGGCTTAGGGAACACTTTACTTCCAATGGCCATCTCAGGCATATCTTCCTCTTATAATGATGATGCTCATACTAATGCAGATTGTAAAGACTATAAAGTGTACATGATGACACAACCCACATTTCCCCAAATGACATCATCCAGAGGCTACCAGGCCCACAAAAATAGCAATAAATGTTCTGACTCAGTGCGCTGCATCAGTCTGAACCTCTTAATGGTGGCCCTTGGGGTGTCATTGTGAAGGCTCATTTGCTCTTCCCTGGTCATGAGCGGTTCCTTCTTCAACTTCCTTGTGGTGACCCTTTTGTCCCCCTTGCCAGCCCATATGCTCCAAGAGCAATTTCTGCTTGTTGTCACCTGTCTTGACATCACTCAGCCTAAAATTTGCAGTGCCAGCCCTTCATTTGTTTCTAGAATTCACATAGCCTGGTTGACACCAGGGGCCATCTGTCAACTCTCATGTGTTACAGTCCATGGCCATCAAGACATGTGGCATGGGATTTTTGTCTCTACTTTAAAAAATGAATCTAGAGTTTCACTTCTCCAATTTAATTCATGGGCCACTTTCCCTGGAGCCCTGGCATAGATTTTCTTCAGGGTCAGAGTCTAGAATAGATCTTTGCTACTCCAATGGTGAGCCTGGACCTGAAGTAGAGGCGTCACCGGAGAGCTGACTAGAAAAAAAGCAACTCTCATGCCCTCCTACAGTCTTATAGAATCAGAATCTATAAAGATTCAAGGTGATTTTTAGTACATTGAAATCTGAGAAGCAATGGTAAATGATTTGATGCTTTTCCTAGGCCACCCCCACCCCCCAGCCCCGCCCCATGACTGCCACTAAAGTAGCCCGTTCATACCCACTCTTTCCTGCATTATTGGTTATGGGAGGATTGAGCTTCTCAGGGGCTTAAATTCTTAGTTCTGGACAGCCACAAGTCCTTCGTGATACCTGCGCCACAGACTTTTCAGATGCACACGTCTTGCCTGCGCACACAACCATTTTAAGAGTCCCTGCGGCAACCGTCACGTGTACAGAGGCCCAGAACCCGTGGGCCTCTTCATTTATGGCTCAAAAATATTTGGGAGGAAAAAGAAAACAATCAAAGGGTCAGCACAATACCTTACAGATGACGAGGGTGCACAAGTGTTCTCTACAACGTATTAGACTTAGAAGCTTTCTGGAGATCACGGAGCATCTGTGGGAGCGTCTGTTCGGGGCATCTGTGGGAGGGTCTGTTCGGGGCATCTGTGGGAGCGTCTGTTCGGGGCATCTGTGGGAGGGTCTGTTCGGGGCATCTGTGGGAGGGTCTGTTCGGGGCATCTGCGAACAAGACGCGAGTTTATAAAAGGAAAGGGGGGAGTTGCTGATGTTTGTGTTCACGGGAGTCCTGAAGCCAATCTGTAAACACTGAAGGACGGCTGCAGACCAAATAAAAGAAATAATTATAGCAACTCTAATGTCACAGCTCCGATTTTCATTATGATTCTCTATCCAAAGCATTGTATTTTGCTGCATTCAGTGTATTCCCCAAAGGACTCGGTGAAGTGGGCCACACTGGCATGATGACACCTACCTTGCAGATGAAGAACGGAGGCACAGAGTGACGATAACATAGTCCCCAGATATCGTAGCTGGAGCATTCTCTGGCTGCTTTTTCTCTTTTCACTACTCAAAATGGTCAAGTAGAAAGTGCTTACAGAGCCAGTGTGAAAGCAACGACAAAATGTAGTTGCTGTTTTATTGAATTTTTAGGCATTAAGGGCCTAGTGTATGCTTAATGACCCTAGGAACATACCATTATGCCATGAAGCATTTTAATACGAAAACGTTTTATTAAACAGAAGAAACTAGCTGAGGAAAATCTTTAAATTCAGATATGCTCCTAGCAAACAGCTGAAAGCAACACTGCCAACCTGTTGACTGGCTTCCTGTGGCTAAAGCAGTCACTCTTTCCTGATTGTCTTCGAAAATGTTAGAGGAGTGTCAACTTTTTACTTGCATTTCTTCATTTAAGAACTCAGATGAATTTCAATTCTAATAGTGCTTGTTGAATGAGTGAGTAAGCAGTGACAGAAACTGTTAATCAGAGAGCAAAATGGCGAGGGGTATAGGGACCCGGTGGTGTTGGAGCAAGAGCAATCGAACTGAGAGGAATTATTGAGAAGCAAATGAAGGGGGAACATTCTAGGGGGACAGGAGGAAGGTAAAAGGAAAGAGAGCAAAGCCCTAGTAAACAAAATCATTGACAGAGGTAGAAATATGGTTGTGTATATATGTAAATATATTAATTCACAAAATAGAGGTATTGGTCTATGGACATATACTTATATGCAATATATTAAGGAAGTGGACAGACTTTAGGGTCTCTACTCAAGCCCTCCCCCAACGCAAGAACACGTATGTTAACCTAGCATTCCATGATGCTTACCCTCCCGACGTGATCACTAGAGACAAAATAGGTGCGTGAGCAAATATGGTGAAGAAGGCTGATGGTGACCGGCTATGAAAAGATATAGCATCTGGGGTCTTGAAGGCTTGAAGGTAAACAAGCACCATCTAGCAGGGAAGCAACAAGTCCCCATAAAGAAGCATGCCAGTCTGAGTGATCATGAGGTGTTGACAGGATCAGGTACCAGGCATCTGAAGACCCAAAACAACCAACCATTTTGATACAAACGAGTGGGGTCAAAGTGGAGACCCAAAGCCCATCTGTAGCTGGACATCCCCTCACAGAAGGGTGACAAGGAAGGGAGGAGTCAGCCAAGGTGCAGTGTAGCACTGATGAAACAAAGTATTCCTCTGGCCCCTTGAGGCGGTCTCACCCCCAATATCCTGACACCAGCTCTGCCTTGCAAATCCGGCTGGACAGAGGCATGCAGAAAGAGTTCTCAACACTTGGAATCCGGGACAGAGAAGCCCCTCAGGAAAAGAAAGGGGAGTTTCCAAACCAAGAGGGTAGGAAGAAGGTCAGGGGTGGGGGGGAGAGAAGGGGGAACCGATCCCAGTGATCTATGTATAATGCCCCCTGTCACCCAGAGGGGAAGAACAACAGAGACATGGGTGAAGAGAGACAGCACGTAGTATAGGATATGGAAATAACAATAATTTATAATGTATCAAGGGTTCATGAGAGTGGGAGGGTGGGGAGAGGAGGGGTGAAGGAGCTCAGACAGAAAGACAATGCTTACAAAATGAAGACGGCAACATTTGTGCAAATGTGCTTGATAAAATCGATGTGTGGATTTTTATAAGAGCTGTCAGAGCCCCCCCCCCAAATGACTTATTTTTAAAAAGAAAAAAATAAAGTCTTCTTTTAAGCTTATACCCAGAATATACATAGAAAGAAACTTTTTATTTTTAATTTTTACCGTGGTTTGTACATTCACTAGGAGAAATGGATTTTGCACCGTTGGAAATGATTAAACAATGTTTGCCCTCAGTTTTCTCAAGAATACTGGATGCTTTTTATGTCAAATGTAATAAGTCTCTTACTATCTCTTGGGCTTACTCAGCCCTGCAGTAGCATCTGGAGATTCTCTTGGATATAGATTAGGAACCAAAATACAAGTTAGGCATGGCTCAGCTAGGAGATGTTTCTTACTGATATTTTTCTGCTTTGGATATGCCGATGTGTCTACTCATAGACAACCTTGTCACAGACCAGATCTGATTGGCTGCCATCACCAATAAACCTGGACTCTTTCAGAGCTTTCCAGTCCCCAGGGCCCCCATAGGGTCCTATTCCTTTGCTCTTTCAGTAAAATGCCTCTTTTGGTCCCCAACTCTCCCAGAATGAATGATGGCTTCTTTCTTTCTCACTCAAAAGCCTTTGGTTTGGTTTTATTCTTTGCTGTCTTCTTCCCTTCCCCTTTCTCCCTTTTTACTTTCTTTTCCTTGCCTTTCTTTAGCAACCTCTATTTCTTTTTGTGTGTCTTTTTCACCAGCTTTTCTAAATAGAGGAATAGCCAGTCTTTCTAGGGAAGTCATAGAGTTCTTCATATTAATTAACAACCTGAAAAAAAGTAATTGGAGGAAGAAATTAGAGCACAGCATAATTATTTCAATATTTATGATGTCTAGAGAATGTCTGCCTAGGACCTGTGTTGTTAACCTACCCTAGCCACCTCTAGTCTTGCAAGAATTATAGCCAGAATGCCCTTTGGAGGCAAGGATAGAGAGACTTCATTTTATATACTTTGCCCATGTTGTCAGGAGAGACTGGAATCTGGAGCAGGACATCATGGTTGGTAGAGGGTCACCAAAGGAGGGGAAGGCATCAAGGAGATGGATGGACACAGTGGCTGCAACAATGGGCTCAAGTATAGGAACAATTCTGAGGGTGGCGCAGAATCGGGCAGTGTTTGTTCTGTTGTGCCTAGGGTCAGGATGGGGCGGAGC
The DNA here is from genome assembly GCF_050624435.1 of Tenrec ecaudatus. Classification (NCBI taxonomy): domain Eukaryota; kingdom Metazoa; phylum Chordata; class Mammalia; order Afrosoricida; family Tenrecidae; genus Tenrec; species Tenrec ecaudatus. The sequence goes on along the minus strand of NC_134539.1, from coordinate 22,737,315 downwards.
AGACAGGATGGCACCCAGAACAAGAACCACAGCCACCCGAGGAGTTGCAGGCTGGCACCAATGGCTAAATACTCATCTACTAATGAGAATGTTGGCTCTTCAAGTCCAACAGAGTCTCTTTGGGGGGAAAGTTCTGGTTAAGTATTTCTGTAATTCAGCCATTAAATACCTATGAAGCACAGTTCCACGGTGACACACACGGGGCACCATGACTTGTAGTCAACTTGGGGACAATTGGTTTTTAAACTTACCTCTTGACCAGATCACCAGCAGGTTCAATAGAGAGGCAAAAGCCTTTCACAAATAGCCACATCCTAATCCCCGGACTCTGTGAGTATGTTATGTTACACGGTGAAGGGCAATTAAGATCATAGCTGTACTTAAGGCTGCTAACCAGCTGACTTTAATTTAGAGAGATTTTCTTGGATTTTCCAAGTGGCTCCAATACCATCAGAATGCTTATTACAAGTGAAAGCTGGAAGCAGAAGAAAAATCAGATGAACAAGATAAAAGAATCAATTAGATGTGGCAGAAAAGAGATAAAGCAGAAGAGGAGGGAAGGAAGACATGAGTCAAGGAGACATGAGTATATAGGCAGCAAGGAAACTGGACCACCATTGCAAGGGAATATACTTTGGTGATGAAGAAAAATGTTCAATCTACCAGGACTGACAGAAGAAGAAAGTGCAACCAGAATGACTTTTAGAAGCAAGAATGGTGAGCCTTCCTTTCCTGTACTTTGGACCTGTTATCAGGTGAGACCAGTTTTAGAGAAGGACACATCATCTTCAGAGTAAAGTTGAAGGTCAGGGACAAAAAGGAAGACACCCAGCAAGATGGACTGGCGGAATGGCTGCGTTAGGGGCTCAAACATACCCTGAGTTCTAGAAACTACTATGACCTTAGACTATGTTTCTTTCAAGGAGCACATCTTTCATAGGCCCCATCAGAGGGACCTGGTGTGTAAACACCACTCAATGACCTGGGCTTTACTGCAAACTCACCTGTAGTCCTAGGACATAACTAACAGGATGCCTTCTTTTGTGTTAGAGGAACATAAGCTACAATGGCAACTTCATCACCATGCTTTCTGACTTACAGAAACTGTGTGATGATCTGTTTACATTGTTTTAAGATGCTAAATTTGTAGTGATTACTACTCAGCAATAGAAAACAAAGACATCATTAAATGGAGGTGGACCCAAATGTGCTAATCCAAAAGGCTTCAAAGACTAGGGAGCTTCAAAAAATTCATGGAAAAATGAAAGAAAAGAGGATGGAATTTTCTACAACCATTTGACACCCCTGGTATCATTCCCACGACTGAAGATTAACATGGGTCTAAACTCTGAAGTCAGGGCAGCAAAGGAAGCATGTTGGCTGTCAACTTTTTGTATCAGATCAGAACTCAAAATAGTCCCATAAGAATTGCTCTCACAGGCATCAGCAATAACTTCCTATGGGACCTCTTTGCCGCCTTCTCTCTGCTCAGTCCTCACACATCTTTCACACAGAGACACCTTTCAGCAAGCAAACAGAATGGTCTGATTTCCCTGCTTATTAGTCTTAAGGAGCTCCCTGCCACTGACGGGATAATTTCAAGCTCAGTAGACACTTAGTGGGGTGGACTCGTTTGCCTATTAATGTAGCTTTAATACTGTTATGATTAAGATAAAAAAACGACAATGAATAAACAAGCATTTCATTGAAGAGCTTAGAAAAGGAACGTAAAACAAAGCAAACATAGGAAATTCGACCACAAAGTTACCTGCCACACCCATTGAGTCAGGTCCCGCTCTGAGCCACGCCGTGCAGGGCTGCAAGGCTTATAAATATGTTCAGGAGCACACCGCCTCTTCTTCTCTCAGGAGGCTGATGGGATTGAACGACTACCATGGCCTAGTCATAGCACTGCCATTCCTTACAATGTTTACCCATCACAGCAGTGTTGGAAAAGTCCAAGAAAGTATTGATTTGATGCCATGAACATACGCATTTTTTATACACACATCCATCAGTACCAAAGTTTAATGTCAAGCAACAAGTTTTATTTTTGATGAGTGCCATAAATACTAAGTTAAGAGCTTTAATTTATGAATACATAGTCCAATAGAAAAACAGGCAAATCACACAAGAAGTGCGATTGATAAAACTATTATGGAAATACTCCTTCCATGGCAGCTGAACTAAGCTGAAAAAAACTAGGGTCTTTTCTTGAAAACATCTTGAAACTATGATATCAAAGCTTAAATAAGAAAAGAATTAGACATTAAAAATCTCCCTCAAAGTTCTCTAATCAGACAAAACAAACAGAAAGCACCCATTATAAAATGTGTTTTGGAGTAAAAAGATATTTAATGTTGATTTTTCATTTAGGAATTCTCAGATGAAAGCTTCAAATTAAAAATTCTCAGATAAAAGCTGGAAATAAAAATCTGAGCCTGAAAAGAACAATTTGGTTATTTCAATATGAGTACATGTCTTATAAGAATTCTTATACCCTTAAGAGTATGTTTCTTCTCATAAGAAACAAGCTCAAACGATTAAGCATATTTTGTACTCCTTTCTCAATTATTACATAATTATTCTTCTCGGCTGAGGAAAAAGCTCCAATCATGCTTATGTTGATCTCAGGTTAATTGGTGAGCCTCTCTCAGAACCACACAGAATCGGTATAACCTATCCGTCCTCCACCTGTGGGTCGCGACCCGTTTGGGGGTCAAATGGCCCTTTCACAGGGCTTGCCTAAGACCATCGGAAAACACACAAATATTTCACAATATATAATTACATATTGGTTTGTCATTAATCACTACACTTTAGTTATGTTCAATTTGTAACAATGAAAATGCATCCTGCATATCAGATATTTAAAATGCATAACAGTAACAAAATTACAGTTATGAAGTAGCAACGTAAATAATTTTATGGTTGGGGGTCACCACACATGAGGACCTGTATGAGAGGGTCGCAGCATTAGGACGGTTGAGAATCACTGCAAGAACCAGAGAGCAGGAGACGGGCCTGGCTATAGTTGAGAAGGAGGCCTTCAGCAGCTGGCAATTGCTACAACTGGGTTATCTTGGCTGGTGATTTAACATCTTCAAACTTCCTGTTTCTTCATCTGCAACATTAGCAAATGTGGTTGTTGAGAGAATCAAATTATCTAATCCATGTAGAGTGCTTAGCAAAGCGCTTGACACTTAGTTACTGCTCAGGAAATGCTCATCATTAACATTCGGAACACACTGGGCACAATTCATCAAGCGACATAACGTGACCCTACTGACTGATTAGTTATTGAATAGAGGCAGCATGAAGCTCGTCAAGAGCCTTGGAGATCCAGTTTGATAGAGAAGGTAGTCTTACCTGGGTGGAGTCATTCTTTGTGTCTCTCGTTAGTTTCCTCCCTTTTCAAGATACCACCTGGCTTGCCTTCAGCATGTGCAAGGGCTGCGGAAACAGTAAAACACAGTGCCTGTGAAACTTTCCACTGCTAATCTGCCACCATCAGTGCCACTGCGAGCAGTGTTCCTCTTGCTGTTTTACTGGAACCAGTTCCTGATCTATGATGGGAACGCACACGGTGGTGTCAGAAAACATTTGCTCAGCATCCCCCAGTGTGTGGTCTAGTAAGGTGGTAGTCAAGATTAGTAAGAGGTATAAATTCAAGGTTATCCAAGGAGAAATATTTGTCTACTAGCAGTGTCTATGATTTGAACTTGGGAAGACCAGTTTCAAGGGCAGTACAGTGGCCCGGGTGGGAAGTACCAAGGGCCTAATGCAGAATGCTGACAATGGAAAAAGGTATGTTGGTGATGAATTTTACCCAAACCTTAAGATACTGGGAAATGGCAATGGTCCAATAAAGTCTTCCACACTTCCAGTGCGACCGGATGCTTGTCTCTGCACCATCCTCACAATTGTTGCTGTGCCTGAGCCCATTGCCACAGCCACTGTGCCAATCCGTCTCTTTGAGGGGTTTCCTCTTGTAAGCTGCCCCTCCACTTTGCCAAACACCGTGTCCTTTTCCAGGGAATGGTTTCTGACAACATGTCCAAAGCACGTAAGAGGAAATCTCCTCATCCTGCCTCCAAGGAGCACTCTGGCTATATTTCTTCCAATACAGATTGGGTTGTCCTTTTAGCAATTGATGGCACTTTCTTCTTCAGCTCCGCAAGTCAAGTGCATCCACTCTTCTTCTGTCTTCTCTATTCAATACCCAACTTTCACAGGTGCGCAAGGCCATTGCGGTGCACCTGTGAAAGGCCTTGGGTCTGTTGCACTTCTGTCATCAAAGTAACATCCTTGCTTGTCAATAGTCCAAAGATGTCTTGTGCAGCAGATTTACTCAATGGAACTTATACATCCTGAATGTTCAGAGAAATGGTTTCCTGTGAGTAACCACCCTTCCCATATAACTTCAACAACATTAAGAGGTGCCTTCATGCTTACTTAGGACAAGACCAGACATTAAAAACAAAATTGCTGTTGGATAGGACAGGCTAGAACTGTCCCACCGGGTTTTAGCCTTGGTCACTTTATAGGCTTGGTCACTTCTTTTTACTGTGGAGAGACTGGTGGGGTCAACTGCTGACCTTTAGGTTAGTAAATGTATGCTTACTACTTCACAGCACCTCCAGGGCTCCTAAAACCAGACCATACCTAAATACCAACTCACTGCCCTCGAGTTGATTATGACTGTCAGTTACCCTGTAGGATAGGGTACACTGCCTCTGTGGGTTTCTGAGACGAAAACCCTTTTAAGCAAGTAGAAAGCTTTGTCTTTCTCTTGTGGAGTGGCTGGTGGTTTGAACTGCTTACCTTGAGGTTAGCAACCCAAGCCCACCATGCCACCACACAGACCCTCCAAATCTCCATTCCCTGCCTTATAAATGGATAACTGAATTGCTGGGTGGCCTTCGTTAACTAATCCGAAGCAAAGTTCTTTTAAACCAAATCTTGGTGAGGCTTTTCTGCTTTCCACAAGTCGGTGAAATCTGGCCGGCCTTCAGCCTCAGCCAACTTTGTGCCTCCCTGTAAGGGCCCCTCCTGGAGAATGGGCTTGCCTTTGGGCAAGACATCTTGACTAACTCTCCAACCAGGGGGTCTTTACCCTGTAGCTTTGTTTATAGAAAATAAAAGTGTTCTTAGATTCTTTTAGAAGCTCGCCTATCATAGTATTATTTTTTTGTATTGAAACAGACATATTTTCCTATTGGATTGTCCTTTTCTCCCCTTTCTTTCTGAAGAAAGCTTATTCCTTTCAAAATCTAAATTTGCTCTGTATTAGACAGAGATGTGGGAGATAGAAGTCCATCGTGGCCTGGTCTGAGCATTGTGGCGGGTTACTGAGGGCTGCATGTACACTGCTATGGGAGGCCGTTTCTCCTGTTGGAACTCTGGGTTTCCTCTGTCACTGAATTCCCTCAACCCCAAGCCTCAGACAGCCATAGTGAGCATCATGATTTATCAGCAATATTTCTGGAATCTTATGTGCCAGACACAAATACCGCTTCCCTTACATCAGCTCTTTATCATAATCTCCTAGACTAAGCACCGTTTTAGCTCGTTTTCAGATGAATAAATGGAGGCGAGGGAAATAACCAAGAAGCCACTGCTAGTAAATGGTGGATTTGACCCTTGAGCCTAGGAGATCGGCTCCAGAGTGTGCGAACTTTTTACCTTGGACAGGCTTTATCACTATTCCATGCTGATAAGGATGATGAATTCATTCTGAACCAACACTGAGGGCTTCGACTCTTTGATACTCATTCTGAAGACTATGCATGGACTTTATTGATCAAGTGGTGGCAGCTCCACATGTGAATGAAGGCATTCAACCAGGCCAGTGCTCCTGACGCAGCCGCATTTCCTCTGAGGGTAGGGTCCATATCCAGGGCATGGAGCATTCAGGGGTGGAAATGGGTCTTGCAGAAAAGCACAGTCTTATTCTCTGAAGCTCTGCCTGCTGCCGGGAGAGCTTTAGTTCTCCCTCCTATTAATTCTTCCCACCAAGAAACTTCCCAGTACCTTGACCCAGTATTGTGACATCCGTAAGCCAAGAGACATAAAATGTAACGTTTTCCAAGCCTTATGTTGATGAACCTGGGGTCCTGTAGTCTGTTGTATAATGTATCATATATATGAGCACTAATAGCCCTTCCTGCCTGTGGTTCTTTGTGTTTTCCCTTATTTATTGCACATTGACTAACTCAGTGTTCTGAGTGTTTATTTAATTTATATGATCCTCAGTTTATGTGTGTGTAATAGGAGAATAATAATTGTTGTGAGCCATTCTTGACCATTGAGATAATCCACCATTCTTGACCCACAGTAAGCAGCCAATGGATGTTCATGCATTCACTTCCAACAACCCCCTCCTATGTAGAAGGTATCTTTAGTATTTTGGTGCAGTAGAAAACACGAATGCAGAAAAAGATTTCCCTTCAGAGTTGTCATACATATAATCAAACATGGAGTTCTTGCTGTCTTCTGATTTCATACACTTTAAGGCTAAGGACAATTTAGGAACATGAACAAGCAGACAATTAACTAGTCTTCTGAAACGTGATCTAGATTTGTAGAAAAAAACTGTTGCATACTTCTAGAGGCTTCAGGGGACTATAGTTATTGCATATTAAATTATTCACACTTGGCCTATCCCCATAATTAGCAATTTTGTCTTGCTTTTGGAGGAAAAGGGGGTTGCAACTTGTGCAGCACTTCTGGAGAGTCAGGGATCGGGAAGGATGGATGGTTGTAGAAGACAGATAGAGCTTCCACCTAAATACATTAAAGCCTTGAGTTAAATATGCCAATCCACAGAAACTCACCTATAAGAGAGAGTTTTATATAAAGGTTAAGTGCACATCAAGAAAACATCCCAACCCAGTGCTTCCCAAACCCACAAGTCCAACATTAACCCATTAACCCATATTTCCAACACCAATGCACAAAGTCCTCTCCATCTCACAAAACACAAACAATGATGCCGACTGCAGGAGGAAAGCCAAATCGGTGAATGTGTAAGCATCTCAGCACTGGCAGGGGTCTCCACACGGTGCCCCAGCACTCAGGGCTGCATCGGAGTAGGTCCATGTGGCTTCTCCTTGGGGATGTCTTGCAGGAAGTGAGCCTTGCCACCTGAAGCAGGGAATCGGCTAAGGCAGCTGCACCCTGGTCAGACCACAAAGCAAGAGACCTGAGAACTAGAAAGGTGAGGCTCACCAAGCCATTTATCCCTCAGCCCTTCAATTAACCCCCCATGTGTTTATTGATCAAATTTCCCCTCACTCTGAAATGGTTGCACAATCCACAAACAACAACAACATCATCATCATCATGCACAATATCAACAACAACACAAAGCAAACCCACTACCCTGGGGTTCACCTCATAATGACCATATAGGGTAGGCTTCTGTGTCTGTCTTTCTTTATTGCCATAGTACTCATACTCAAACTCAAACTTTACTTTATGCTCACAGTGGCGGTGGGTACAAATCACCCATCTTTTAGTTTGCATTCGAGTGTTTGAACCATGCACCATCAGGTCCCTGAACAAACACCTGTGCACAATGGGTTCTTCATCTCCATCACTTTCACTTGCTCCATATGCAGTTTTTAAATCATGTGGACATGCTAACCCAGAAAAGAACCTACCCCAGAGACAGTGAGTCATGCGTATTGGGCTGCTAAGTGCAAGGTCAGCAGTTCGAAGCCACCTGCTGATCCATGGGAGAAGGATGAGGCTTTCTACTCCTGAAAAGATGTACAGCCTCAGAAACTCACAGGGGAATTCTCCTTTATCCAATAGGATTCCTATGTGTTGGGATTGACTTGCTGCACTGTTTGTTTGTTTGTATCTGTTCATGGCTTTAGAGCTTTGTGGACGCCTACTGCCTCATCTTCTCCTGCAGAGTGGCTGGTGGGTTCCGACTCTCGACCTTTTCATTAGCATCTCAATGCTGAACTCACTGGATCCCTCAGACTCCTTTCCTTGCACTAACCACAAAGCACACCCCCCACCCAACAAAATAAAACGAAATCCCAAACTAAAATATACCACCAGAAAACCTATTGCTAGTGAGATAGTTCTGACTCCTACCAAGCCTGTGGAGGGTGTTCCAGACTGTAAATCCCGAGGGGGGCAGAGAGCCTTATCTTCCTGTGACAGGTGGGTGGGGAGCAGCCCGGCACATATCCCAGAATGCCACCGGGGTAAGGCTAACTAAGAATTGAACGCACCGGTTCTGCTTCACAAGTTCAACTTCAAAAACTGTTTCTAACCTGGGACCACCTGTCTCGCTACTGGAATTTCAATGTAAAGAAAACCTTCCAGGCAAACGAACAGAATCAATGTAAGGATTTAAAATGCAAATAGTTTGGCAGCAGTGCCCAAATGACTGAGGAGGAGCGGCAGTTGGAGCCGGGTGTTAGAGCTGACTCCAGAATGTGTGGGAAGGCATCTTTGTGCACTTGGCACCAGTTGGCCGAGGGGCCCACGCCATTCCCAAGGACATTCCCCTGTCAGGCTCTAGGAAAGGTTTAGAGGAGTCTTGCGGCTAACCATACCCACCTAAGGTATTGATACTTCACCTTGTTCGGGTCCTCTTTAGTTACCTGCTTACCATGACCCACGTGGCTTTCAGTTCTACACGTTCTAATCTCCTCATGTTTTTCCTAGTCTGATAAGTACTTTGACTTCATTTTGAGGCTGCATCTGCTACTGTTTTTGACTGCACAATGGCTTCTCCTAAGACCACCATGCCAATGTCTGCACTGGTCAAAAATCCGGTTGCCGGCAAGTCAATTCTAATTCATGATACCCTGTTTGTCAGAAGAGAAGTATGTGCCATAGGGGTTTCATGGCTGATTTTTCAGAAGTAGAGCATCAGTCTTTTTGCCCAGGTACCTCTGGGAAGCCTGGGACCTCCCACTTTTTGGCTAGCAGCCCAGGGCAGTTACCATTTGCACCACCAGGGATTCCTGGGGAACTTGATGACTTAGTGTAAATAATTGCTTGATCCCCTATAGGATTGATTTGGGCTTTACACAGGAACAGGATCAGCAGAACTATTAATCACTTTCAGCTAAAAAGTGTATGGAGATCCTGATACACTGTAGTTGGAGGAAGGGAATCAAGCAGAGCTGTTACTTTGCTTTTTTTTTTTATATTCACCTGCTCCAAAGGGATCACTACCTCCCCTTCCAACCCCTCTTCCCTCAATTCGCATCCAGGCACAATTGCTCCAGCTTTCCCCCCATATCTAATGGTTGGTCATCTGCATATTTGAATTGCATTAATGATAAAATTCAAATGAGCAGATCCAATAAAGGAAAGGCTTTCTAAACTAGGCTGAGAAGTACTTTGTAGAATGAATATAAATGATTCTGCTTTATTTTTTTGTTAATACATAATATACTCGGCCTGAAATAAATTTTAGCTACCCAGGGAACACAGAGATTGATTAAAGAAAAATATATGCTTTTATGAATCCAAAAGCAACACTAGTTAAATTTGGTAAAAGCAGACGTTCTTATGAAAGAGGAACAAAGAAAACAGAAATCAAATGAGAAAATAGCCTCAGATATTAACATATGAAGAAAGGGGAAAAAATAAAAGGAAGATTCTCTACTCCTAACTTTCCTTGAAAGTTTTAGAGTGGAAAAGACCCAAGCTCGTTGATGTGACTTGATTACCTTTTCATTTCTAAAACAAAGAAAATCCTTGAGTGTCGAGAAGATACAAAGAAATGAAAACCTCCCATGTAGCGTTTTCTATTTTTAAGAGCAAATCTCTCAGACTCAAGAAGTATCTAAACCTGGGTCAATAGTTGTGCTATTTACCTTTCCTTGTGGAAAAGATTACAGCAATCCACGACATCTGATTAGCTGTCCACATGGGGACCTCTACGGTGCTCAGCGCCGAGACCGTTACATGGAGTCCTATGACAGTGTGTTGTGCCCAAGGCAGAAACACGTCCAGTGCCAACACCCGGGAAGATATGTGTAAACACATCTTTCTGAAAAGAAGACCTGAAGATGATTGCACAGTGGCAAATGTAGCTCCTGATTTCACTCAAATATATTCAATATAGAAATCAGGCTCACAGATGGTTTTCACTGTTAGGTGACCCCCAGGTGTTTCCTACTCTTAGTGAGCCTGCACACAACAGAAGGGACCCTGATCCAGGCTCACAGGTGTGGCGAAGTTTGGGTCTGTCATTGCAGCCACTGGTCCTCCTCTTTGTCATTGGCCCTTGACTTTGCCAGCCATGATGTCCTTCATGGGACTGGACTTTTCTAATAACGGGGCCACAGTTTGTGACAGGGGTCTTGCCCTCTTCCTGTCTAATGAGCCTTCTAGCTGTACTTCCTCCGATATGGGTTTGGTCACTCTTCCGTCAGTATATTCAATATTTGTCACCAACAAAGTAATTCAAAGACATCGATTTTTTTCTCTTCAATCTTCCTTATTTATTGTCCCACTTTTGCATGCAGATGAGGTGATGGAAAAGACCGTGACTTGGGTCAGGAACACCTTACTTCTTAAAATTACATCTTTGCTTTTCACTACTTTAAAGAGGCCTGTTGCAATTGATAAACACAAACAGATGGGAACATACACAAAGGAAAATGGACTATGACAACCCTCGAGGATTGTTTAATATAATGTCAAAAGCTACCAATATAAAAGACTCCCATTTACGCCTGTCTCCAGATGCTAGAAAAGCTTTGACAGCTAATTGGAAGCTTTTATGTTGGACTTTGTAAAACCTGGGCTTGCTGCAAGAATTCATTTCCTGGGAGGAAACATTATCTGATCATCCAAAGACCCAAATTAAGGCTAATGTGCATAATTGGAGACCTTGTCTTTCTTTACTGAACCAGGATCAACCACAAGGCTGTCCACATCCCCCCCAACTATTATTTGTTTCATCAATAGAATCTCTGGCACAAAAGAAGAAGGAATAAAAATGGGGCACTCGAAACCCACAATTTCACTGTGAGTAGACAGTATGGCCCTATTCTGGTTTACATGAAGACTTGTGAGATCCACTTCTAGGGCGTCAAATTGGAGGTGAATCCCTCTCCTGGTGGAGGAGTCGACTTGGTGTGGGACAAGTAGTATTCCCTTTTCGGATCAAGGTATTTATTGCTGAATAAAACTATGTGTAACCGGTAATGCTCTCTCAGTGCTCAGAAGCAGTAACATAGTCATATTCCTCCTTTCCTGCACTCCCTCCGGGGCAATCTCGACTGGCCAGCCGAGCACAGCTGACAGCAACATCCAGGCATGGCTCCTCTGCCTCCTCTACTTGGTATTCCCAGTAGAAACACGCAGGACTCAGGTTTACCTAAAGGAGTCAATGGATAAATAAGAAAAAATAGGTTCTTATGTATAAACATAAAACACATACCTTGAAGTAATCATAAGAAAAGGTATACTAGGGAACTGATTTAAGTATCGATTCCTCTCACTGTACAAATATGAGAAGTCCAGTGAACTGGATATTCCTCATTGTGCTCTCTTTTTTTCAAGAATTTATTGAGCCGTGGCAGTCTCTGGGCGGTGCAAATGGTTAGGTCCTAGGCTATGAGCCAAAAGGCTGGTGGTTTAATTCGCCCAGAGGTGCCTGATGATCCACTTTTGAAAGGTCACAACCTTCGAAAACCCCGTGGAGTGCTGTTCTATCGTGAAACACGTTGGCTTGCCAGGAGTTGGAAGAGGCTAGACAGAAACTAGTTTTTTGTTTGTTTTTTAGTTATGTGAGGGGGCTTAAAAAATCCCTGGAAAAATGGAATGAACAGAGAATCGGATATTCCCATAAACTTTTGAAGCTACCTTGTATATCATGCCGTTAGCTCATTGAAAGTACACAGTCTCTGAAGGATTCATCCAGCTGTTGTGATTATGTAAGGATAGCATTACCATAATCAATTTCAGAATATTTTCCTGAATAGTCATGCTCTATTTCTTCCCAACTCTTCAACTCCAGCTACTTACCTATTTTCGTTTCATATATAGCTTTTTCAATTGAGGTCGATGGAATTATATAATATGTAGCCTCTTGGAAGTGGCTTTTTCACTCGTGTATTTTCAGGGCTCTCCATGCTATAGCATATATCAATTGTTCATTCCTTTTTGTGGATGAATGTTATTCCTTTGAGTAATATATTGGCTTTTTTCTTTGGTTGATGGAACATTTGGGTTGTCTCCACTTTTTGTCTATTTTGAATGATGCTGTTCTGAATATTCATATACCAGTTTCTCTGTGGATATATGTTTACATTTTACTTATGTATATATCTAGGAATGGATTTGATAGGTCAAAGTTTACTATAGGTTTCTCACTTCGAGGAATTATCTGTTACCAAAGTATCTGTAAAATCTTGCATTTCCAACAGCAATGTATGAGCATTTCCATTTTGCCATATCTTCATCAACACTTGCTGTAATTTATTTTCTTGATTATGATGAGCCTGGAAGATGTGAAATGGTACCTCCCTGTGATTCTGATGTTCATTTCATGTCAAGCATTTATTAATATGCTTATTGCCATTTGTATATATAATTTAGAGAAATGCCTAGTCAGACTCTTGCCAATTTTTTGACTGGGTTGTTTGTATTATTGACTTGTGTGTAGCTAATTATCAAAGGAACTCTGGTGGTGTAGTGGGTTATGCATTGGGATTCTAACCCTAAAGTCTGTCGTTCAAATCCACCCACAGTTCTGAGGAAGAATGATGAGGTTTTCTGCTGCTGTAAGATTTAGTCATAGAAACCCACAGGGACAATTCTCTTCTGTACTATAGAGTTGCTATGAAGTCATAGAAGCCTGGATCTTATTTATTATAGATATATGCTGATTTTTTATTTCTCCTTGAGTCATTTTTAGTAGTTTTTGCCTTTGGCATTCATAATATCCCCATATGATCTTTTATTTGTTTATATGATCAGTAGAAAGAGCCCTAGTGGCATAGAGGGTTACAAGTTGTTCTGCTACCCACATGAACATCAGTTTGAAACCACTGGTGACTCTGCCTGAGCAAGATGAGGAACTCTACTTTCGTGAAGTCACTGTCTCAGAAACCCACAGGGACCATACTACCCTGCCCTAAAGAGCCATTCAGAGTCTGAGTTCAATCCTTGGGAGAGAGTTGAGTTGAAAGTCAGGAGTAATGTCTTATCTTCCAGTAATTTTCTTAATCTCTCTTTTTTCCTTGACCAATCTAGCTAAATGTATGGGGTTTTCCCCCACCAAGGAAGCAACTGTTGTATTGGTTTATTTTTTATTGTTTTTCTGCTATCAATTGCATTAATTTCCTTAGAAAATTACTTATTATTTTATTAAATGATTGTGTGGCCAAGTAAATTCAGAAAATATGGAGTTAAACACAACTTCTTCAATGAAATCTTTCTTGGGTACTTTAATAGACAACTATACAAGTGAAGTTCCAACAGGAAAATGGGGAAATCCAGCATATTTTCCAGGAGTAGCTATTAATCCTTACATCAGTGTCTTGTTCAGGAAACCAAACAGAACCAAGCCAAATTAAAAGTCAGTGTCAGAAGTCCCTAATTCTGCACAGTTTACTCCAGAAGATTTATGTAATCAATACTCATATTAACAACTCATAAAGAGTTTTGCAATTATTCATTTTAGAAACCAAAACACTTGGCATCTTTTGGAATATTGGACTAGCTGCTATGTACAGATCTGTTGAAGAACTGCTGTTTGTAGTGTTAATGAATGAATGTAGCCCACAAAGAGCTTTCCGTTTAATGAGACTTAATCCAAGTGTTTTACTTTTGTTTTAAGGGAACCATAAGACCACTGAAAGCAAGATTTCTTTTAATCAGAGGAGACTTCAGAGACACTGATGTGTTGGTGAGGAGTCCAAGTTCATGCACAGAACGGTGTCAATTGGGAACATGCAGATTCATTTGACTACACTTCCGTCACCTTAGTTAATCAACCTGACTTCCTCTCTTACAAAGGGGGTATCAAGAAGAGATTAACTGTTGGAAAGGGAAAAATGAGCGAGTGGGAGCTAAGCATTTTGGAATATCAAAATAATTTAATTAGATCCCAAATGAATTAAGATGTGTGGGAGTCCAAATTATACCCCAACTACCAAGTCTGCATAAAGCTAATTTAAAAATAATTTAAATGAACTAAATAGAATGACTGTCTCATGCTAATAGGAAGAATGCAATAAAATTACAATGAATATACTGAAAAGAATTTTATTCACACCAAGCCATAATTATTAAACTTGTATTTCAACAAAGTAGGAAAGTTTGGAATCTACTTCAAGTATAAAAATACCAGTCATCTATAACCTAAGATGAAATATATTATAGGTGTTACTGAACAGTAATATTGTGAGTTTGGTTCATTTTAGTGACCTAAAAGTATTTCAGAAGTGATACTCATTCTTGTCAAGGAGTGCATGTGTACGCATAAAATGGTCCTAGAATTCTACATATATTCTCTAGCCACCTTCTCTTTCTGAAAGCTGAAAGTAGAAGATGGGTTGTTTATTTATTTAGTTAGTTATGTTGGCTCTCTGTCTCCTTTTTTCTGCTTATCTCTAAACATTTAAGGTTTTCTTGTGCCCTCTCCCAGCTCAGGAAGCTGTTCTTCTGCCCGAAGCCTGCATTTCCACGCTTTTCTCTCCCGCTAAGAGATCTGTCATCCGACATGATTTTTGTTCTTTCCTGGACGGCAGCTGGTGCTAGATGTATGACCTTGAGGAAGTGGCTGCACATCCCTCTCTGTAAATTCTCCATAATGCCTTCCTTTGGGGATTACAGTAAATAAAGGACAAATGAAAATTGAAGACAGTCTAGGATATTTTTTTTTTTAAAACTTTCATTTTGGAAGAAAGAATAGGACAGAACAAAACAATAATCTGACTTCCTCTCCAAATTCTGGGATTTCTCTCTGGGACAGTAAATTGAGTGGCCTTCTTCCCATGTCGGCATTCTGTGGCTTAATTGCCCTACAATTCCTTAATGGCGAGGTCAATGTACTTCTGAAGAAGCCAAGACAATCTGCTACCCACCCTAATCTGGACACCATGGCCTCCTCGGGCTCTTTTTCATTCACTGAGTGCTGGGCAGGAACTCTTGGGTGTGGCCTTTGAAACACCCCAAGCAACAGCCAACTGGGGTGACAGTTTGAGCAACCTTGCTTTGCTCTTCTCTTGGGGAGTAGGGCCATTAGGGGTGAACCAGTCAATTTTGTGCCAACAGCTCCTGATGGTGCAGGGTACTGGATGCTGCCGCCGAGCAAAGAACTCCAGTGCCAGTGAAGGAATGGGCAGCCCCTTTCTCTGCCCACACTGTCTCTTGCTTCCTCTCCAGGGGTTCAAAAATGATTTGCTTGCTTTAAATAAAAGCAACATTAGTTATATTCGCTTATGCTAATTTTCTGACATTTATGCCCAGTGAACTTATGACACTATAGCGATTATTCATATCATTAAGTATGGGTTGGATTAACTTTCTTATAAATTGTATGTGATAATAGCGCCGAGTTTTAGTTAAATGAAAGTTAATGGTGTTTCTAATCAAATGTGATCATTTGAGTTCAAGATTTAAAAATTTGAGGAGACTTCTAGAGAAGTTGGTAATGATTAAAATTGTTGCAATGAAATGCTGAATACAATTATGACTAAACTAATGAATCCATCCATTCGTTCATTCAGCTACTAATTCAATGTGTGGCACTGTATCAGGAGATAATGATACAGAAGCGGAAGCTGTGACTCCACCTTCTGGTAACTAATGGTCTTATAAAAATCAGAAGATTATAATACAATATGAAAAGTGAGGGTGAGTGCCCCCTAGATGGAGAAGTGAGGCTAGGGGACAAGCAGGGAAGATTCCTAGGATAAGGGGCACTGGACCTGATTGTAGAGAATGTATGCAAGTTAAAGTGGCAGAGAAATGTGGATAGGGCGATTCAAACCTGCAGCAACATCCCCCAGGGATAAAGTATAGGGCACATTAAGAGTTCTCACAAGGTGTGGTGGGGCTCTCAGCTCGTGGATGATAGGGAGAGTGGAAGAGAGTATGTTGGCGAGATAGGCAGGGGCCAGGTCATAAAAGACGTTGGATGTCTCATCCTTAGTAGGTGAGCATAAGCCATTCAACTGGTATTCCAGTTTCTTGGTCATGCATGTGCTAGTATGTTCTCTCTTGATTTTCCAGTTCAAAATGTTTTCCTATATGGCTGGTCTTTTATTGATTATATATGTCCTTATGCATTTTATCTATCCTCATCAAGATGTCTCAAAAGGTTATTGCCTGAGCATAGCTTTCTGATGGATGTGTAAAGTGAAATTTAGAGAGCTATAACTGATAAGGGGTAAGCAATGCTTTATTAGAGGCTCTTCTGTTTTATTTAAAGTTGTTATTTATAGCTCTATTTTCTCTTTTTGTTCTCTTTCTCCTTTGGTTATCTATTCAATCTATAAATTGAACTACACCTCAAGGCTTTTTTGAAATTTAATAGTGTCCTTCCAATCTGAAACAGCTCTGAAACACTAATTCCTATATTACTCCTCTTGAGTCAATGAGTTAAAGTACAGACTCTCCAAAGTGCAGAAAGAAAGACAAGAGATCTTAAATCTCGAGCATATGTGAAATCTCCAAAGGAGATTCAAATTCTCAGGAATGAAGCAGAATTGAGCTTTGCTTGACAGGGGCTACTCTGCCTGTTCCTGCTCTCATGGTTCTGCTTTGGATTTGGTGGGTGGCTTCGCTGGTGACTACACTGCTTGTTACCACACGTCTGGGAAGTGCATTGCTGGCCTAGAAGTTTGGGAGAGCCTCCATCCTAGTTGAAAGCCTAGGGCATAATATAAATTAGGTTATATTAAAATACTTTGTTGGCTATGCAAAGGTGTCAGGCTGTGTGGGTCATTAAAAATTATGGTGGAGAATGGAAATTTCTGAATACTTCATTGAGCTCATGTGGAACATAGACACAGATCAAGAAAGTGGTTTCAATATAAATAGAGGATGCTGCATGGTCAAACACCAGGAAAGGTGCACACCTGCATTGTGTTCTTTTACCATCCTTATTTAATCCATTTTCTGAGCAAATTATCTGAGAAGTTGAACTCCGTGACAAAGGCAGCATCAGGAATGGAGAAAGGCTCTTTAACACCCAGCGATATGGAGATAAAACAACCTTGTTCGCCGGATATGTAGAGGACTTGAAGCACTTGCTGCTGAAGATCAAAGACTACAGCCTCAGTATAAAGAAAACTAAAAATCTTATAACTGGACCAACATTATAATGGAGAAAAAGATGGGATTTTATTTTACTTGGATTCACAATTAATACCCATGGACACAGCAGCCAAGAAATCAAAGGTGTGGAAATCCACTAGAAGAGTAAAGCTTCAGCGTCACACTCTTTAAGTGTAAAAAGCCAAGGTGACATGTAGAGAACCAAGGTATGCCTCACCCAAGCCCTGGGAT
This sequence comes from Tenrec ecaudatus, assembly GCF_050624435.1. Classification (NCBI taxonomy): domain Eukaryota; kingdom Metazoa; phylum Chordata; class Mammalia; order Afrosoricida; family Tenrecidae; genus Tenrec; species Tenrec ecaudatus. Next base: position 22,719,810 of record NC_134539.1, on the reverse strand, counting down.
GGTCAGTTTCCCCACGTGAAAACTGGACAGTGAGTAAAAATACCGAGGAATAAAGTGATGCTTTTGTATTCTGATGTGAGCAAAGGATATTGGAATGACCACGGGTTGCCAGAAGAACAAATAAATCTGCCTCAAATGAAACAGTCAGGATGCTTTTTGGAAAGAAGCCAGGATGGCAAGACATCCTCTCATTTACTGTGGACATATAACAAGAGGGACCCATTCTTGGAGAGGGCATTCATGTTTGGCAAAGCTAAAAGGCAATAAAAAGATATATCTATCACCATCAAGGTCAATTCTGGTCAATGACAACCATAGCTAAGGTTTGGGAGGTTCTAAATCATTATGGGGACTAATAGCCTCAACTTTCTCCAGTGGATGCTCGTGGGTCTAAGCTGCCAGTCTTGTGATTAATAGCCCAATATGGAACCCACAATGTCACCAGAGATCCTTTGATAATGTACCAAGTCAAAGAGAAAGAGGAAAACTCCATGAGATGGATTGGTCCAGTTACTAGGATAGTGGTTTAACCATAGCAACAATCAGGAGGATGGTGCAGGACTGGCAGTTCTATAGCGCTAGGTAAGAATCGTAAGCTGCCTGTCTAGTTAGCCTTGTGCCACTTACCTGAAGACTCTCTCCCTAATCCTGTTAAGAGATGTCTGAGGATGGGCTTCTGCTCAAGATCTTTCCTGCCATGTTTGCTAGTTTCCTGTGAATGGTACTTTGCGACAGCAGCATCCTGATGTGTTTGGTTGAATTGAGCATTGACACCTTTCACTAGACATCAGAGGAAGCTCCATTGGGTTTGCTCATCTGGACTGGTAGCATGCGGGCTATTTCTTAGTCAGGGAAGTAGACCATCATCCACGTTTGGTGTTTGCCTGTTGTTTTTCCAAATACGCCTGCCTGTCTGAGCATGTCATTTCCCCTGTGGGACCCTGGAAAAGTCCACCAATATGAACTTTATTTTCTCTCACTTTTCTGACTCCCCTTTTTGCCTAATTCTTCTTGGCTCAGTGTTGGACTCATTCAGGCAGGGTTTTTTTTTTTTTTTTAAATATCCAGTGAAACATGTTGTCTAGCTCCCCATTGAATCAGAGCAAAACCCTTTTGTTTATTTCTTGCTGCAAATAAAGCTTTGGCGGTTGGAACCTGCCTTCTTGTGGGACATCTTACGCAGCTCCTGCTACCTAGTTCTCTTTCCTGAGCCCAACATGAGCTCCTGAGGTGAACACGAAGGAGACCTGTCGTGGCAACTCCAAGTGTGGCAAGTGCTGTGGCAGCCTGTGCTCCCCCTCCCTCTGGCATCTGCCTACTCCTTAGTCTGGGAGAATGACAGGAAGCGAGAAGGGAGCTGCCAGGTTTCCTGCATGCATGTCTGTGGGAGGGAGACGGAGAGGGCTGGCAGCCATGAACTAAGTGGGCTTCATTCCATCTATCTTTTCTGATTAAAGTGGAGCCGATTCAGGCTGCTGCCTACGAGCTGCGGTGGGGCCTCAGTTTAGAGACAATTCCTGAATGGCTGTGCCAGCCATTGCACCCATGTACGGCCCCGAAGCAGTGTACAAGCTAAGAGGTGGACAAGGCTAGAGCCACCTGGGGTGCATATTTGGTATTCGACTGTCAACTACTGTGTACTATTACGTAAACATCCAACAAAATACTGCAAAAATATGAAGATGCCCTTACAAGGAGAAAGTGAAGCTTCTTATGGTTGCAGTTTCAATGTGATGATATCACTTCCTGGCTTACCCAGTTGTGGGGGAGGGAGCTCGGCTGCCAAGTGATTGTCACTCAAGGCTGGGCTTTTAAGAGCCAATAAACTCAATGTATCATTTCAACTTTTATGGAAACATTGGAACTGATTCTGGGGGGTTCTCAATACATTTGTGTTGTTTTATATGAATTATTGCTCTAGTCTAGTCTAGAAGAGGGCTTTGAAGAATCTGGGGAGTAATCTCTGTATGATGAAAACCATACTTTGGACCCGAGTCTCTCCAGTGGAATTTCTGGAAGCCATACCCTTCTGGCAGTCTCCCGGCTGAGCTCACAGGCTCTGGTTGGAGCAAATCAGTTTTGCCATAGGCTTAGACGTATGGGTCTAAGTCACGTGGTTACCTTTGTTCAGCCACTGTCGTCATTCACAGCTGCTTCCCGTGTTGCTGCTCATTTCATCGAACTGTGCTGACCATACACATGAGCAACGTTGCTCTTCCTGTTCCTGGGGGTGGCGGCCCTCATGGTCCGGTCACCCGTCATTGTGTGGCTTCCACGGTCACTTTATTGCTGTGGGAGCAGCAAAGGATGTTCCACATCATTTTCCTTTTTCCATTTTCTCTTCGATGACTCAGAGAACTCTTATTGTTACAAGGGAAGAAAAATGAAATGTTTAGGTTCGTCTTTCACTTTCTTGCAAAAGTTGGAATAAATGCTTCTGAGATATAGCAGAGTAGAACGTCGTGTGGCATCTCAAAACAGCGTTCCCTAGTAATCAGTCCCAGGCTACAATATAGGTACCACAGTTCTTTCACGCATATTTATGTTTCCTAATCCTTTTGAATGCCAGAATCTCAGCCACATAAAATTCCTTATTATTATTACTTGTCTTTTCCGAAGGCTTAGAAAAGGTTATCACTAATGCCCCCTCCGCCAATTGCCATCAAGTTGAATCCAATGCATGACAATCCCATGTGTACCAGCATAGAACTGCGCGCTGCGGGGTTTTTCAAAGGCTTTCCTCGAAAGCAATGTTGGATGGACTCAGACTGTCAGGTCTTTGGGTTACTAGCTGGATGGATTAGCTGTTTCCATCACCCAGGAACTGCCAGGTCTCTAGAAACAGGATGGTTTTGACTTTAATTGGGGTATTAGCCAAAATAAAGCGCCACATGTTATGATAGCAGCCAACCCTAAAACCTCAGTGGTGCAAAACCAAACAAACAAATCACCAAAAAAAAAAAGTTCACTTCATGTTTACAACTACACATCCGAAGAGAAAGGGTCCTTGTTGTTTTTGGTTCAGACTGTTAGAGATTTGATCATCTCCCGATGCCTCCATTTGTCTGTATGTCTGAGATTTGCGGTTGCAGAAGAGATCAGGAGAGAACAGGTCTCAATGTTTCCTTTGGGGAGGGACACATGCCACTTCTGTTCACATGATGTGTCTAAGTCCCATGGCCCTATGTGGTCTCGACCGAGAAGTCTAGGGATCTTGTGAACTTTGGAAGTAGAAGGACAAGGGCTTATCCATTACATAGCTTGGTCAGAGGTTTGAGTGAGTCAGGAGTTCTGGTGATATGTCCAGAACTCCTGCAGTTGATTTGTTTCCTATTGAACGTACTGTTTCTTCCAATCGTGCCTAAGGAGCATGAAATCAATAGGTACCATTTTAACTAAATACTCTTCTCTCGTGAGCATATTTGGAGGTTCACCCCTTTTAAAGAGTGTGCAGTGCCACAGGGCAGGGGGTGGGGGGAGAGGTAGAAGCAGCCTGTGGGCCCACTCTGCTGTGTGTGTCTCATGTCCCGCCTCCACTGAGCGATCACAGGAGAGGTGGAACTTATCCAATGCCCGCGAGGTCCTGCTTGTTGCAGCTGCCCGGCAAGTGAGTACCATCTGCCCGTAGGAAGGCTGGCAGTCTCTGTGGGCTGGAGGCCAGAGTCTGATGAACAGGAAGCCAGTCCTCTGCCTCTTAGACAGCCAGAGTTCGTGAGAAGAGTAGGACCCACTTGCTTTCAGTAAATCCAAGACAGAGAAAAAATTGTAACTTTTAAACTGGTACCTAATATTCAACCGGTCTTAGACTTCACCAAGCACCTTTCTTCTCCTATACTCTCTTACTTGCCTCTTAAAAGTACCACATTCCAGTTTAGCTCCTTGGCCTGCTTTGCTTATCTGGTTAGGACTCACCACTATCCAACACTCCAGCAGGAAAGTGCAAGTTGGACAATGAAGGAAGATTGAAGTGGAATGGATGCATTGAAGTAGGGTGGTGGCAGAGAATATTGAAATGACCCTGGGCTGCCAACAGAACTAATGGCTCTGTCCTGGAAAAAGTCCGAGAATACTTCTTTTTTTTCTTTTATTATGATTGTTAAATACTTTTATTGGGGGCTACTGGGGGCTCTTACATCTCCCATCACAATCCATACATTCATCTATTGTGTCAAGCACATTTGTACATGTGCTGCCATCATCCCGAGAATACTTCTTGCAAGCAAGGACGGGGAGACTCTGCTTCATGTGCGTTGGGCATGCTATCAGGAAGAGCCAGTCTCCAAAGAAGGACGTCATGCTTGGAAGAGTGGAGGGTCAGCAAATAGATGGGGTGCCACAGGGGCTGCAGCCATGGGCTGAAGAACAGCAATGACCATGAAGGTGGGACAGGACCAGACAGTGTTTCCTTAGCACGTGGGGTTGTTAGTTGAAACTGACTTGATTTTATCTAAGAAAACATTCTAAATAATTTACTTATTTATTTTCTTAACTATAAAAAAATTCAACTGTGCCTCAATCTAGCATATTGCTGAGGGAGCTTCAGAACTGGAAATGGTTTCTGTCAAAGAATTGGCACTCATCACACATTTAATTAATAAATGAACTAATAACAATTCTTTTAATGAAATTAGCCTATACAGCAATGATAATACCTTAAAGAAAGATGCTTTTGAAAGCACTCTGATGCCTTAAAAACTTTACTGTGTTTTTTTATTCTTACACACAGTATTTTATTTTATATTTAATTTTCAACTGTTTTATTTAATTACATACATATAATTCACATATCATACAGTTCCATCGTTCGGTCACATCAAGAAGAGATGTACAGTCATCACCACACCAGTTTCAGAATATTCTTCTCATTCTGATTTTTAAAAATGCTTTCTTTGGGGCTCTTCCATCTCGTATCACAATCCATACATTCCTCCACTGTGTCAGGCACATTTGCACATATGCCGCCATCCTCATTTCCAAAGCATTCTCTTCCCATTTGAGCCCCTGATATCAGCTCCCCATTTCTTCCCCCTTCCTTCCCCGCCTGCCCTCCCTCATGAACCCTTAATAAGTTAAAGATTATTACTTTCATATCTTACATCGTCCTCTGTCACCCCTCACCCACTTTTCCATTTTTTGTCCCCCTGGGTGGGGGGTTCTATATTGATCCTTGTGATCAATTTCCCCTTTCTCCCACCAGCCTGCCCTAACCCCCCTGGCATCTCTATTCTTCTTGTTGGCCCTGAGGGGCTTATCTACCCTGGATTCCCTGTGTTGAGGGCTGTTATCTGTAGCAGTGTGCATGCTCTGGTCTAATCCAATTTGTAAGGTAGAATTGAGATCATGATAGTGGGGGGAAGGAAGCACCAAAGAGCTAGGGGGAAGTTGTGCGTTTCATCGGTGCTATACAGCACTCTGACTGGCTCATCACTTCCCTGTGACCCCTCTGTGAGGGAATGTCTAATTGTCTACAGATGGGCATTGGGTCTCCACTCCATGCCCCCATTCACCTTGGGTATGGTTTTATTCTGTGTCTTAGATGCCTGATACCTGATCCCATCACCAGGTGCCAATATTATATACACCGATGAATAGATTCCTTACTTCATGTGTTTTACATTCCAGGTGGTAAGGGTGGAAGAATGAGAAGATGGGGTGGAGGCTACATCTGACTTTCTCTAGCTTTAGTAGGGAGAAGGAGAATCCAACTTTACACTGGCCTAAAGCCAAAAATCGCAAGGCAAAGGGCAGACATAACTCTATCCTCCATCCTTCTTTCACCCCATTCTGCTACCAACTGACCATTCCACAGCACTCTATTTCTCTGCTGGTTTCCATCATCTGCTGTAGTTGTCATACAACTCACAGACAATAGTCAGTATTCTAGGGGGTTATTAGGGAAGTTAAAAATTTACCATATTCAAAATTCATGCCTTGGGGATGTCCAACAAATGGCAACTCAAGACTACCATACCCTTCCGGTCCTTTGAAGGCATGTGTAGCCCAGTTCTTCTTTTATGAATGAACATTCATCGAACGTTTTGATGTATCTCATTGCTAACCTTCATTGTTTGTGTACATAGTGTTCATCCACCTAAATTATTAATCTGTACAAATCAATAATTTTCTTAATTTATTTCAGTCCCAAAACCAGTGTACACAGGTATACTTTTTCTCAACAATGCTTTATAGTCTATACTATTGGCTAGATGAATAATAATATCAATATGCTATATTATCCATTAGTTTATTTAAAATGTTTTTCAACATAATAATTATTATGTCTTTAAACTGATTCAGGCCATAGATATATGAATGGATTTTTATATAAACCACAGATACATGCATGGATTTTGAGGTCTTACTTAATCATGACACTAACCTGGAAATAATTCGTTCTTAAGACATGGCTCTGCTCAATTCTTGCCCCCCTGAAGTGATCCTTGCAAACATGGGTGTTACAGCAAAGTGTGGTGAAGAAAGCAGGTGGTATCTGGTTATCAGCAAGAATAGCTTTTGGGTATCTTAAAAGCTTGAGTTAAAACCAGCAGCCATTTAAGTGAGGTGTCAACTAAATCTACACAAACCTATGTGATTCAAGAATTGTAAGTAATAAAATCTAAATCCCAAAGAGGAAAATGTGCTAGAGCCTCAATTCTGAACATCCAGTTTGCAGAAGGCTATGGATGACAGCGGAAGCCCAAAGCCCATGGGCAGGGCCCCCATGTGAATTAAGCCTCAGTTGAGTCCCCTTTGACTCTTGACCAGAGATGAGGAAGGCTTTGTGATCACGCTGAGTACATTACAGAGCAGATTACCACAGTTGTCATTAGGTCAAAATGTGCCACCGTATTACTTGATCTCCCACTTAATCCAATGCATCAGTGCATCCTTGATTGCAGTTTTAATATGTTCTCCTTTGTTTTCAGTTGAGGTTTTCTCTGTTTCATTCTATCACTTGTTGGGCCATTTGTTTGGGGTTTGATTTGATTTTGAATGTTTTTCTGTATTTGAAATCCGGCATAGATAACCAGTGGATTAATCGTCTCAGAGGAGCATGGCAGGGGAGGCGGGTGGGAGATGGAGAGTTAACAACAAGAACTGGGAGAAGGACGGGTGTGGAATGGGTAGCGGCGATGGTTGCACAACTCTTATGACTGTGATTGAATTAGTGCAATGGGTGATAGGTGAACTGTATGTCGCTGAAACTGTTAAAAATAAACAAATGAATTTATTAAAAGAGAAAGTAAATTTACTACAATCCAGGATCAGAAAACATTAAGGAAACAGACTTTGCTATATAGCAGTGTTTCTTCTCAGCCAGTAGCCAAGTCTCTTTCTGGTCTTTAGCTTCTCAGTCACTCAGCGCCTTGATCTCTGATTCCATGACGCTCACTTGCTGCTTTGTTGCACCCCCCACCCCCCAGCCATGGCTCCTCTGCTCAGTCTCGTGGTCTCTGTGCCTCTGCTGCTCCTGCCATTTCAGGCAGGGGTCTCACACGTGCTCTGCTGTGGCTTTTCATTCTTGGTGGTCATGCGTGTTTCTGCTCCTACTTTTGAGATGGCTATACAATGCCTAGGGATATGGCAAAAACAACCAATCCTCTCAGTTTTCACACAGCCTATTTGCATGATCCCACCCCATCATTTGGTGAGAGTTATAGAGAAATGGATGGAAAAGCGATAAATAATTGTACTTCATTTCAAAGGAGCAAGTCAATGAGCAAAATAAGCAAAGCAGGTAATAGATTGGAACTGGATAAATGTTACAAAGTAAAGATGGGTGGTAGCGTAAGTAGTATTTTTATAGCAATAGTATAATGTCTACAAATACATATTGCTGTATATCTAGATATATACATACAAGGAGGTTTTAAAAATTCATGAAAAATGAATTGAGAGGTAATGGAATTTTTCTATGCTCTTGTTGAAGTCCTTATATGTGTATCTATCAATGTGCACACACACACACACACACACACACTCACACACACACTTGAGATTTTACATAGCTTCCTATCATAATTTTGACCTACTTGCTTCATAAGAAATTCTGATAAGAGATAAAATGGCTGTTCTGTTATCAATTTATGCAGAAGAAAAGTATTAGGACAACATTTACTGGGTATCAACTTCAAAAGCATTAAAAAAATTTCCTTCTTACAGTTAACCTATGGGTGTTACTATTCCTTCCATTTTACTGCTATGGAAAGGGAGACCTGATAGGTTAATGAATGTCATCCATGTTTCAGATAGGAATTGAAGCCCCACAGCTTTCCTTCATTCCTAGGCTGTGCCGATAGATTTGAAAGCAATTTGCTTACAATTTCTCACATTCAATGACACTTTCCCTGGATAGTGTACCTTGCACACCCTGCCCCCCATTCCTAAGATAGAGTTCAGATCGCTCCTCCAGTGTGTTCTCCAGATTCCCTGGATTTCCTTATACCATAGTACTTATCACATTATCTTCTCATTATCTGGAAGGGTTTTTGAGGATTGAATTTTCCTTTTGAAAAATGTATCAGTTTCCTATCATCATGCGGCTCACAGACCCAGTGGTCCTGTGTCTGCTGAAGGACATCGATGCTCATAATGTAGTTTGACCCCTCTCTTACAGGACCTTGAGTACCTACAGGCATCCCTGGGCGATGAAATGCTCACTGTGATCTCCTGCCAACAGAAAGGTCGGAGACTCCAGTCTGCCTGGAGCCAGATCAGAGAAAGGTATGGAGATGCATTTGCAAAGATCCGCCATCGAAAGCCCCTGGAGAGGATTTGTACTGTGACACACATGGGGTTGCCTGAGTTAGAATGGACTCCACGGCAATTGTGTGTGATGTGTGATGACAGTGTGGTTTTCGAGTACATCAATAATCGTCACCGGATACCTTGTTAATGTGTGATGTCGCTGTTCAAGTGCTACGGCAACATTGATCTCGATCACTCTTGGCTAAAAAGGAAGTAAAATAAGCACAAGCAAAGCAAAAGGAAGAAAACAAAACAATAAAATAACAAAAATTACGAAATGATGCCCAAGTTCAGTATGAGACCTTGCTCTTTTGTGTAAGGAGTCATCGGGTGCAGAGATGAAGCAACTGGTTAATGGGATGATCAGAAGCCATTACAACCTTGGGAACCCTCTGAGGTCATTTGACCCTATCCTCTAGGGTTGTTAACAACCAACGGCAATGGATGGGGTTTTTGGTTTGCTTATTTATCATATAAAAACCAAACCCGGGCCATGGATCCCAACACATCTCACAGCGAACATCTGCCTAGAGTTCCAGAGGCTGTCAATGACTATGGAAGAAGGCTGCCATGTCTCCCCCGCTGCCGAATAGCTGGGTGGTTCAGACTGCTGAATTTCCCATCAGCATCCCAGTGCGCTCACCACTGTATGGCCAGGGCTCCTTGTAGGGAGGTAAACCCTTGATTGAAGAAAACAAGTGGAAAACATTTGCCTTCATCAGCTGAACATGTGGCTGGAACTGAGCTTGGTGAGCCCGTGCCAAAACATGGCTTTGAAAAGCTCATCTCTCAGTTGAGTCGACTCTTCACTGTATGCCAGCCACTAAATTTTATACTGTAGAAATAATATCTCACTTAACCCTCTGAACTTTGCGAACAATGACTTGTTACTCTATAATAGAGGAGGAAGCTGAACACAGGGTCGATGGTATGAATGCTACTGCAAATCCCATGCTTTCTTCATCGCACAACGCCCTGCCTCACAGGTAGTTTGTGGATTCATGTGGGATGCCGCCCTTCGGGTTTCTCTGTACTCCAAATTAAACGTATATGAAAATCACTTGGGGCTCTTGCTAAACGCGTATTCTGATTCAGCATGGGGCCTGAGTGTCTGCAATTCCAGCAAGCTTCCAACCGAAAGCAAACTAACCCTGCTGCATGAACCAGTTCTGTCTCAGCAAAGCGCTAGGACAGAGTAGAATGATCCAGAGGTTTCTGGGACTGTAGAGCTTTATGTCTCCAGAGCTGCTGGTGGGTTCAAATTACTGACCTTGAGGCTGTAGTAGCCCACCGCTTAACCCACCGCGCCACCAGGGCCCCTTAAACTCTTAGGTGACGGCACCACTGCTGGTCCCTGCTTCACTCATGGCACGAGACAGCACGAAAAGTTATATAGAAGGTCCAACCACCATGAAAAGTTATATAGAAGGTCCAACCTGTACCCAAACAGTGGTCCGTGCCAAAAGTAAAGCGAAGAAAAGGGAACTGGCAGAGGTACAAATGTGCTTGCCACAATGGGCGGATGTATGCACTGTGATAAGGGCTATAAGAACCCCACCCCACCCCCGACTAAAATGTTTTTTAAAAACACTTGTAAAAATAGGAAGAAGAAAAGTGTGAGAGTGGCTCTCAGCTTGTCACGTTGCACGCTGCTCTGTAAGACGTTTGCCCACTTACTGGTGAAGAAAGGAGAGATTGCTGGCATTGTGGGAAAAGAACAGGAGAGAAATAATGTGTACAGCGTTGTCAGAGATTCTGCCAACACAAGGCTCTGGAGGTACCCAGGAACGATCACAGCACAGTAGGAGTTGAATGGGGTTCTCCCTCGCAATGAACCAACAGCTGCGCTGGTGAAGCTGCGAGGCGGAGTGCACACAAGCACAGCGTGCCTGGGGAGGCTGCCGCGGATGGCAGTGTGGCCACGAAGACTTTAACCCGATTCCCGCGCTGTCCGCCCAGTTCGGAATATGGGAGAGCTGAGGCACTGTCAGAGCGCGGGGCTGTGGTGGAGACCCAATGAAGAGGATGTGCTCCATGAATGGCACGGACAGGTGAAACAGCTGCTCACTCTGCTAAACACCTTCTTACATGCTCCGGCTCTTGTTACGAACACAGAAACACTGACGTCTCTAAGACCCCCATCTTTTCACTGATGCGGAAAGTGGAGATTGGGGACCTAGGCTCTCCCACATAGGAGGACGTAATTACTTTGATAAAGAGGAACTTGTCATTTCTCTGACATTTCCATTGGAGTAGTGGCTGCTACAGTAGGCGTTTGAAGGGATGTGAAGGCATCTAAAGCGTACACTTGAGTTTGGCGTGAACATGCCCTCCTCTCCAGACCCGCTCTGTTGCTGCCTGGCAGCCATGTTTCCACACAGCTTCTTCACGTCGATACGGCTTGGAATGGAATTGAGAGGTAGCATGCTACTGTGACACAATAATTGACCATGGGTCTGAAGACCTTCATGCTAATGTCCACTTTGGCGTTAGCTTGTCCATCCTGAGAGTAAGCAAGAGTTTTCAAGCGTTTTAAAATTAATGGAAAGCTTGCCTAAGGAATATAGAATTTAGAAACCCTTTCAAGAGTTCGTCAGCTTCCCTGGGGACGAACATTATGATGGGCAGCTTTCCTGCTGTTGCTTAAAGTGTACCCTCCTTGATAAGTCCGTTCTATTCAACACAGATGAATACCAGTCACTGAAATCACAAATAGAAGGCAATTGACTACTTTGTCAGAATGTGTGAGGAACAGAAGAGTCATGTAGCTTGTGTTAGTCTGGGTTGACTAGAGAAAAAATTCATAAACACATGTGTAGAAGAAAGAGCTTTATATACAAGATCAATTGAATATTGAGAAAGCATCCTAGCCCATTCCAGATCAAGTCCATAAGTCCGATATTAGCTCATATGTCCGATACCCATCTATATAGTCCTCTTCAGACTCACAAAACTCATGCAATGACACTGAATGCAGGAAGATCACAGGCCAGTGGGTGGAAAGTCTTGCAGATCCAATGGCAGTAGAAACTTCTCAGTGCTGGCATGGGTTTCCACATGGCTCCTGCAACTCCAGGGCTCTGGCTGCAATCAGGGTACCTCCACCAGGCTCCTAGTCAGGAATGTCTCACAGGGAGTGAGTGTGTGTTCCGTCTTTAGCGAGCTATTTATCTCTCGTGCCTCCAAATGAGTCATCAAGCTGCCACCTGATTGACAGGCTACACTCTACCCCTTCACTCTTGAGTCTTAAATTGATAACAGATTGTGTAACTTCCACATAGTCCGTCAGTAATCACTTTAATTTTTTTCTGTGCCTGGCTACTGCATCACCGGCAGGATATCTCCTTGGATCTTATACTGCCCCCTACTTTTGCCGTCTTTCTCTTCTATCCCTCATCTTCCCTTTCTTTATGTTGCATATGGTTAAAAATAAAAACAAACCCCTAATTTTCTTATGGAGAATACTTTAATTATCTTGAATACCTTCAGATCCCATCTATCACAGATCCTTTCTATCACAGTTAGGTGTTTTCTCAGACCAAAGATTCTGATTTCAGGTGTTACTGTGATCTTTTAAAATCTGCTTACTGTGCCAATTAACAGGAGATAATCTACTGTTCTGCGTGTATGTGTGACCAGAATCCAAGAGATTTAACTTAGTTCGAGACTTGGTTACTGGCAGAATGAAAACAACGCAGGACGGTGGGCCCTGTGTCTTGTTTGATTTACAGTGAATGCTCCACACAGCCTGTGGTATGCAAATGAGATTTTTAGATTAGAGGCAGGCGAAGGTAACAAGCAGACAAGCAATGGGGATTTGAAAGTGTTTTCTTGACAATGAATACAGTGTCGGTGTCCACTGGGTCCTTCTCCCGTGATGGCGGGCAAGAGACGCATTCCTAAATGCTGCTTCTCATGCAACTGTTCCTTCTATTTTTGGCGAAGCTGAATGGGACTAAATACAAACTTTCTGGTACTTTAAATATTGTGATGAAATCATTTAAATTCTTCACTGATCAAATAGTTGGCAATTGTGAATAAATGCGAGAGCTTAAAATATTAAAAAAATATTAGAATGACATGTGTGCACTAGAAAAAAATGCAGGCGAGAACAAGAATAGAAAAAAGTCATTTGCAATCAAAGAAGCATTGCTAGTTCTTTCCCACCCTGTCGTCGCGAGTGCTACATTGTTGTGATCCTGATATACATTTGGTTTCATATCCTGACTTTTTGTCAAGATTCTTTCATATTCCACACAATTTTCACATTACTGTTAGATTTTGAGATACAATAGAATGATAGACCCCCTTCATTTATAAAATTGTTTATAATTTTTCATTATAAATCATTGTAATATAAGAATGAACTGGAAAAAGGAGAGAGGTATTTTTAGGGCATAAATTCCCAGAGACAGAATTACTGAGCCAAGGCGTCATACCAATTTCCAACGCTTCAGTTAGCCAAGGATGAGCCTTCGTATACCTTTTAGCCAATAATAGGATACCGTAATTGTTTTTAAATGACTATTTCTAAATTGTGAAAAATGGTAATCTATTTTTCTAATGTGCTCTTTATTAATTATTAGTGAGTGGAACTTTTTATGTTTGCCTATTATCTGTACTCTCTTTTATGAATTTAGTATTTATATCCTTAGCACATTTATCTGTTGTCACTTTATTGTCTTCCTACCCATTTGTGGCTATCAAGAGGCTTTTTAGAATGATCAGATGATTAAGCTAAGTGGCACTTTGTTAAAGCACTAGGCAGTGTAGTTCTGAGGTGAGTTCGTGGCTACTAAAAGCAAAGGGGTGTGGAATTCCATTCGATCCCGGTACGGTACGTGCTGACTTCTTTGGCAGATTTCAAAGCTGTCTCTGGGCTTTAGGTCAGTGTGACCTAGAAAGGAACAAAAGCACAGTCGGCCCAGGTCGCTGTCAGAGCTGTCACCTTCACTCTGATTTCCTGTTTCCCTCAGGTGGACCTCAAAATAGATCCCCCGTATTTTGTGCAAAGTACTTCATCTAGTTTGTATCTCTTATTTATTTACTATTTTGGTTTGTCAAAGCAGATGAAAACACATCAAGGCAGGGATTGCCTAAGAACGAGTGGTCACGAAGGCAAAACTCACTGCCCGGTGACCCAGAAACTTTATGATCTGCTGCTTGGACCAAGGGCTCACACCTTTCACAGGACTCTCTTCACTATCAAGACCTCCTGGTCCATTCTCTTGCTGCCTATAAGCTTTGTTCTCAGCCAGTGGGTCACTGCATCTTCTGCAGTGACTGCTTGACCCATTTTGGATGACCTATTTTGAAAGGAACTTATAGGCAAAATATGGGTCCCTATACTTTTTGCTCACCTGCCTGGTCTGCTTGCGTGCCAGTATCCTGAGTTCTTCGGTGAGACATCTGCCTTAAGGCAAATGTTTTCTAGCAGCCAGAGATTGTCTGCTTGACTTAATTGGATGCCCTCTCTCCTAGCGTTGATCCTCCATAGTAGTTGTTTGCGCTCTTCGTTTGATGCATTAGAGGATGTCTATTTTCATATCTGTCTTTCCCCTTCATCAGTTATACACACTACAAAATAGAGATAGTACCTAAGTAATTTTTACTTTCCTACAATCAATCAATGCATCCCCCTCCTTTCGTGAGTGCTCAATGGGTTGTCTTTGAGACCCTTGAATGATCCGAATGCCGCATTTCAACACTATGGCCGACCGAAGGGAAAGGATGCCTGACTGTGCCTCACAGACGCCGACCAAACCTGGTGTGTAGGAAGGGCAAATGCAAGTCAAGGAAGTTTTGCAAGGAAACTACTGGTAAGGTGGAACCGGTTGGTAATGTTCACTCACAGCCATCGCCTTCAAAGACCTCAACAAGAACTCACTGCCACTGAGCCAATTCCAATTCACAGAGTTCCTCAGGGCGGGCTAGGAATACAAGACGATCACTCTTTCCTGGAGTAGAAAGTCTTTCCCTCGAGGAGTGGCTCATGTTTTTGAACAGCTGACCTTGCACATAGCAGCCCAACAAGCAACCACTCTGGGACTAGGGCTCCCGACAAAGGTAACCTTCCATGGGGAGTTTATGGAAGATAGTCTTGCCAAACAAAAGAATGAGGAAGGAGTGAATGCTTAGCTACGTGGGAGGATGTGATGGTTCAGATCACCCAGCACAACGCTCTTGCATTCCTCCGGCCATGAAGTTTGGCTTTTAGGTGGCTCGGCATTCCTGGGCAAGCTGCGGTTCTGAGAACAGCACAGACATTTGGGTCGGCTCCTGTTGCTTCTGGCTGCTATGAAGACGTGACAAACCCCGTCGCCAGGGCAGGGAAGGCCCCACCTGGCCTCCACCGCTCCAAAGACATTTTCCTCAAGATAATTGCAAGCAACTTGACTTCACCCTTTCACGACCAAATGACTTTCTGCTTTGAATTTTCTGTGATACTGGTCATGGAAGTATGCTGACATTAGGGGGGACATTTTAAAAATTTGGGTCGTAGAGATTTTGATGCAATTCTGTGGTCCCTAACTGCTCTCAGTGGCTTCTGGAGGGTAGGGTTGTTGGGTGAAACCGGATTCAGGTCTTGTTCAGGTTCCTTCCTGGTGATAGTACATACTGCAACTGGGATAGACGTTCCCCAAGGAACCTTAGAGGCTGCACATGTTCACATACCCCTCAAGAGTTGGACGCCACTCTTGTTTGGGAGTCCTGCCTTCTCCTCAGTAAATAAAAGGTGAAATCTGAGTAGTCTGAGGCAGGCACCTTTAATTCATTGCTTTTGGCAAAGGCTGGTTTAGGAAGAAGCCTACGTGTTTATTCTGCCTAGTGACATGGGAGGAGATTGCTGGTAAGCAAGTGTAAAAGCATTCTCTCTGATGAATAGCGATACGTAGGCGAAGGTGTCTGCTTTCTTCGGGAGAGGGTTATGTCCATGTGAGATGTCTGGAATGATGGTGGGCATCTTGCTAGACATGAGTGGATTTTCCGGGGACCAGTCAGATGGTGAGATGTGCAGAGTAGAGCGATGGGGTGGGAGGTACCTTGATTGCTTGACCCTTATTAGGGGGGAATAATAAATCTCTCCATTATTTTGTCCAGTTGAGCACGAGATTTCATTACTTATTGCTAAAATCCCTTGACCCAATAGAGTGTGATTGGCTGGAATCTGCTGAAAGACACGACTTTCCAAACAGTTTTCCGTCTAGCCTGCCAGGCTGCCTGAAACTCTACCAGCAGCCTCTTCTGTAAGTTAAGGCATGTCCAAGAAGCCTCTGTTAACTAGTCACCTGTTTTCTAGAAGGGGTAGCACATTCCTCATTTACTTCAGTATTTACCGCAATCTTAGTAAATGAAGCACGTCCACTCATTTGTCACCAAGTTCCTCAGGGAGTGGCAAGCAGAACATCGTGGTTGGATGGTGAGAAAAGAGCCAGGAGAGATGGGAAGATGGGATAGTGCCAGTAGCAGCAGTTTGGGAGGCTGGCTTCTAAGCAGGTGAACCGTGAGCAGCAGTGGGACTGAGCAGCAAAAGTGGGGAGACAATGAGCTAAAGTAGAGGACTAGGGAGGGGGCCAGGCTAGGCCCCCGAAGCAAATCCAGATGATCCCAGGCATACATACACTTTATAATTCAGGCTTGCCAAAAATGGAGTGGCTCTGATATCCAGGACGCAAGCTTCAGGATCTCCCATGGGGCTTTGAACTCTTTCCTGCTGGTTTCACCCCCTGCTGAAAAAGCTTCATTTCCATCCCAGATATACTGAATCCGAATTTACATTTTAATGAAATTCTTAGGTATACTTAAGAATCACCTGGGGATCTTTATGAGTACCTGATGCTCTTATTAAAATGTAGATTTAGAAATGGTGTGTCTAGGCAGTGGAAGTGTGTGCACACTGGCCAAAAGTGGCCTCAATCAGAAGGAACAGGTTCAAAGCTCTGGTTTTCCAGTTAAAACCGCAGCTTCTGTGCTTCCTGTCTTCTTTCACTGTATCTATGCTAGCAAGTTTCATCTCTCCTGTTTTGTTTTTTCTGGTTGGCTGGAAAATCCTCAGTTTCTGCAACATAATGGGATTTCAGACCAAGGAAAACAGATTATCTTCCAAATAGTGGACCTACAGTTGAATGACTTGGCACTTGCAGTTTGATGGAGGTTTGAGTTCAAGTCTGAGAAAGAACCTTCTTCTTTCCTCTTCCTTGCCGCCCTCCACCCATCTCTTCACAAGCTAGATAGACTAGGTCCTACTCAGTGGTTTAGAGTGGGTGGTTTCTACTCGTGGTCGGCATGGAATGAGGAAAAGCCCAAACCGAATAGATGCGGCTGAAGAAATCTAGTCCAGAGGAGCAGAGGGCAGGTGCCCTGTTGGCAGTCATGCTAGGTCTCCTTTGCTAAACAGAAACTTGCAGAGTCTCTGCGTTTGTCTGGAGCTGATGTGCTTCCCCCAGGTGCTGCCCACACGAGCAGAGCATATGGTTCTGTTAACGTGCAATCGAACTCGGGAGAAACCATTGAAGCCTCCTCTCTTCGGGGAGCAGAGAAACTTTCCAGTTGGTCTCCAATGATCACCCCTACCCACTTGGCATCTCCCTTCTGGGTCCCGCCAAGCATTAGCTCATGGCTGCGTTTCATCTCTGCCCACTTGTTCCTATGAGGCTAATCCCATGAATTCCATTCGCTACTTTTAGAAAGGGGAGGAGGCGGTAAATCAAGCACTGAAGTCGCTTCGGAGATCACCTGAAGGCAATTTCAATAATAAATGACTACGGGACCGAGTTTCACAGACTAATTATAAATGACGACCTGGGGGGATGGGCTCTCTAGAAAGTGCTTGGAGTTCTGGTGCGTGCTTAGGTTGGTACGATTGCAAAAATGTGTCCTCTGTAGACTTATTACGCAGCCTCGGAGTGACCAGTGCAATTAAGTTGTCACCAGCTACCCCCCATCACCCGCACCCACCCCTTTCTTTCTTTATCACCCTCTCTTTTCAATTACGGAAAAGTTTCTGGAAAATCCAGCTCGCTGCTTTCAACTTCCTACTGGATCCAAGCGAGCGAGGCCAGAGTACACAGATGCTGCTGCAGCCTCCGCACTCCTGCCCGCGAGCCTGCTCCGATGCTGCCTGGGAATTGAGCGAAAGAACGGGCTTCAGTGCTTTGAGAGCTGGCGGTGAATACTTCTTGTTCCCAGTTCAGCAGCAGGAAGGACTCTTTCAGGCCGAGCAATGGGACTGTCGGAGTTCTGCGGGGCAGTGCCTGGAGGAAGGAGGAATTTTAAGGTGTCAACAGAAGGAGTCAAAAATTTAATAAATCATGACACATTTATTAAGGTGAAAATTAGTTAATCTGGCACTCGATCAGCTTTAACTCTCAATTAAGTAGCAATTTTGCCCAATTATAGTAAAATATAATTAGTGCCCATAATGAGGGCCCTGAATCTCTGCAATTATTGAAATGCCTTCGGAATCATCGAAAGAGGGGCGCTCCTGTGATCAGCACAGTGATGGGGGAGGGTGGGGGTGTGTGCTTTGCATGCTATTTCTTAAAAAAATGCAATGATGCTCTTGATTGAGCTGGTAACTTGTGGTCATAGATAAGTCGCTATTGTACCCTTTGTAGAATGTTGTTGAAAATATTGTGTGCACACAGCATCCTGTTTATGAGGATCATACAGTAAATAATTCAGTTCGAGGGGCCAGCAAGCTCTGTCTTCCTGAGCAAACAATTCAGTTGACTTGTGTAACCTGTCCCACTTTTGCTTTGCTTTTTGCCTTCAAGGAAGTTTAGTGGGCACTAGTATTAGGTGTATAAGATAGGATGCGAAGTTTTTTTCTAGACATTGTTCTCTCACCTCTAGGTTTACTTATTTCTTGTTCTCTCAACCATTTATTTTATACCCCCATCCATTTTTGTAAGTGTTTTGTGAAATTGTCTTCATCGCTTGCAAAATGGTTGGCCCTGGCTATGCTGGGTTTTCTTCCAAGGGTCATGCCCGATAGCAGGCATTGCGCTTTAAATGACAATGTGCGCCTTGGTTGTAGTGTCTGATGGGTAGCTCATGCTGGCATTGGTACCCTGTTTTGGTGGGGTCTTCCTAGTTATGTCTGAAAACATACCTTATTCAACTGTCGTCAAGCTGACTCTGGCTCATGGCGACCCTACACGTGTCGGAGTAGAACTGTGCTCCACAGGGTTGTTTTTAATGGGTGATTTTTCAGAAGTAGGTCGCCAGGCCTTTCTTCCAAGGCATAGCTGGGCAGAGTTGAACCTCTAACCTTCGGATTAATAGCTGAGCACACTAACAGTGTGCATGACCCAAGGACTCCTATAGCATCATTAGCCTCCAGAGTTACTGCTTCCTGGTGGATATGGTCCATATTCCTTTCACTTGAGCTTGGACACAATGCTAGTAGCTGTATCTGAATTGTTACTTCCATCATAGGCCATTTGATGTCCCAAACCCCCAACAAAACTCACTGCCACTGAGTTGATGCTGACTCATAGCTATCCTAAAGGACTGGGTAGAACTGCCTCTGTGGGTTTCTGAGACTGTAAATCTTTACAGGAGTAGAAAGCCTCACCTTTACCTCTTTTTAGCACAGGCAGTGTTAATAAGAAAGTTGAGCAGCTTTACCATTAGATGGAGGTTATTGTAAACTTGATTATGGTGGATCAAACCGTGGTATAAGATGATATTCAGTCAGTTGACCCCTCTCTTGCCTCAACCTGAATTTGTTCTTGGCTCAAATAGTTCTCAATTGTTCCATGACAGATTTTCCCCTGATTTTTGTTAGTGGTCTTTTTTTCCCCTTATTCTTTATTTTTATTTATTATATTAGTATGTATGTTATTTTCTTTCTGTTTCATTTTGGTTTTGTTGTTTATATGAGGTTTCTCAGTTTATGAAGCACAGGAATAGATACATAGTGACAATAACTGATGCAATGGTTTATCAGAAATTTAGGGGAGGGTGAGGAGAATTGGGGAGCAATCAATGAATTTGGGAGTGGGGAGAGAGCATTAGAACTGATTGTGATAATGTATGTACAAATCTTTTAAAACATGATTCAACCATGGAAGTGTATGATATGTGATTATATAAAGAAATTTACTGAAACAGAAAGGAAGACACCAAACGACCTATCGTTAAGATGGGTGAAGGAGGAAGGCATTTTGCTTAGGGGGCTTTGAGTTTATTTTAAAGGTGGTGCCACAATTTGGAGATGGGTATCAATAATGGTGGTACAATAGGAACAGTAAACTCAATGGCATGAATTATACATGTAGAAGTTGAAAAACTGGAGAGCGTTTGTTGTGTATATTTCTGGGAAAATTGAAAAAAATAATTACACGAATAACAATGGGCACATGAAGATGAACATGTTCTAAAATTGATTGTGGTAAAGATTATATGACTTCTCTTGATATGATTGAATTATATGATATGTGAATGAAGTGAGAGGAACAGTATTTAAAATGAAAGAAAGTCCTAGTATCAAATGAAGCCCTATCTATCCAGAATAGGATAGATGACCTTGGAGGATCGTGCTGTATTCTTGTAGAAGAGGAGTTAGATATCTGGGTCTTTCCCTTGTGCTTTCTCTGCAGTAGGCCGCTGGCCTTTCCAACCAGATGGCTGTAATTAATGCCTCTACCAAGTGGATAGTCATATTGAGTGATGATTGAGTGCAGACTCCAACCTTGGGTATGAGTCTTGGGTATGAATCTTGATCCTGGCTTTTCAGGCTACAAGCTATGTGAATGGAAGCACATTATTCAGATTTTTAACCTCCAATTTCCTCAACTTTAAATTTAGGAGCTAATATCCTCCTCTTAGTTGCAGTGCATTAGACAGTGATCCTCAAGGTCGGCAGTTTGAAACCACCAGAAGATCTGCGAGAGAAAGACTGGGCTTTCTAGTCCTTCAGACGCTACAGTCTCATAAACCCACAGGGGAAGTTCTACCCTGGCCTTGAGGGTTGCTCTGAGTCAGCATTTGACGCAATGGCAATAAGTGAGGTTTAACAAGTCTTTAATTTTTATCCTCCTCTTCAGAGATTCAGTGGAGATGAGGCTTTGGCCCCCAGTCACTCCTCAATAAATATTAGCTGTCCTGATGGTGTTAACACCAAAGGATAAGGAAAGTCTAGCCAAGCTTTCTTTTTTTTCCATTTTGATTTGATATGGACATTTGGAGAAATGCTTACTTGAAAAATATGTGTGGAGCTATTTTAGTGATTCATCATTCTCTGGCGGGAATTTGTTACCTGGAGAAATGAGTATGTATTTTCATTGAGTTCTTGATCTTGTAGATCTGAGTGTGTTTCAGATCTGTCTGGTAACACGGTTGTGCCTTAATTCCTAGGTCTATAAAATGGGTTAGTAACTCCTGAAGAGAATTATTATGCAGAATAACTGACATATAACTCAGAAAACCACATGTCTAATGCAGAGTTGTAGGAAAGCTACTTCTGTGGGGCTTGGAACGCTGTCATTACTGACTAAATGCTTATACAGATGATGGAAATGGCATAACCTTGCCTACACATGGAGGGAGGTGCAAGGTAATTTATGAGGAAGCTTTCAGTTATGTGGCAAATGAAACATCAACAACTTTAAACAGTTCCTGTCTGCTAAGAGTCAGATTTTGTGACAGAATGAATAAATGGAACTTTCAGTGCTTCCATTCAATTTAATGACTAGATATGCATCCAATTTCCCTAGATTTCTGCTTTTATTGTATGAATGTAACTTAAAGAATGAGCATACATCACCACGAAGCTAGGAGTTTCAAATCCAGCTTTAAAAAATAACATATCTCTTAGGTGGGTAAGCGTTGGTTTGCTAACCACAAGGTCAGAGGTTCAAACCCACCAACCGCTCTGAGAGAGGCTTTCTGTGCCCATGAGGATTTACAGCTGCAGAGACCCTGTGGCGGGTCGCTATCCGTGAGAGTCTAGTCGATGACAGTGAGTTTTCTGGCTGTAGCTCCTAGCACTCTGATTCTCATGGAGAGTCTGATTCCTGGGAAGATATCATAGGATGCTATATAAAGAACAAAATACATTATGCAGCTATTTGAACTTGAATGACCTGGCGTGGTCATCGTCTCATTATTCATTTTTAATGGAGCATTATATTGTGTTAATACTCATTTTTCAAGCCCGTACCCTTTCTGCAAAATGTGTTTACACAAAAGGCTGAGGAAGAATTTTTCCCCCGTTTAAATTGATGATGAATAAGTAGGTTACGTGCTTGGTGTGGTGTGTTTTGGGGTGAGAGAGCGATAACAGGGTGAGAATAACAGGGTGTTGGGGTGACCGCCAGAACCACCCCACTTCCCTGCCTCTCCCAGGAGCAGCAGTCCCAACTCCATTAGCACAGAATCAGAGGCCATTTGGGTAAATACAGCCACATAAATATATCATTAGGCAGTTTTGTGAAATGCACATTATTTACTCAAGCAAATATGTAATTAGAACATTTTTTTTAAAACACAGATTATCTACCAAAGAGCCTCAAACTGTTCCTTTGGAGCATTTAAGCCTACTGGGTAAAACTGTAATTAGGCCATTAATTAAAAGCAAATCATATTATTTATTAAAAGGTGCTTTGCTGATCTGATAAGCATTTTCTTTGCTCTTTTAAGGCATTTTAATAATTGATTACTGTAAACCCCTTGGCTATCACTTTGCCCTTCATTCATTCCTTTCTGATTTTCTTCTCATTTCATTTTCTGATGATGGTTATAGGTTTAGATGTGCCCCTGGATGGTATGTGCAAAAATGCATGATCTAGCACCTCCATCCTCTTTTCCTACACAGGCCTTCCAAGATCTGAGGATGAAAGGACCAGCTCGCTATTTTTTTTAGCAACATCTTCTTGGAAGGAATACATACATCCATATATACATATGTAGATGTCTGTACATGTATACATGTGCAAAGTGGGGGGTTAGTGGTATTTATCTCCTTTCTTTCTTTTTATATGGACTTGTTGAGATGAAAGCTTTCTCAAGTTGGAAAAGATCAGGGTTGTGTAAATCTAGTAGAAATGGACTTGTCCTTGAACTAGGTGACACTTCCTCTCCAGGCCATTTTTATATCTCAGAATGAATAACTTATTTTCTCAAAAATAATGTGATATATATATATATATATAAAATGCTGGCTCCCATTTTTAGATCTCAGAATGAATAACTTACTTTCTCCAAAATAACATGATATATATGTATATATATGTATGTATATATATATATGTATATATATATATATAATGCTGGCTCCTACTCACCTCCATGTTATTGTGACATGTTGCTGACTTTAAGAACACTGACCTACATCTTCATCAGCAAGTGCTTCAAATTCTCCTTGCTCTCAACAGTCAAGATGTGTCATCCGCACATCACAAATTGTTCATAAACATTCCTCCAACCTAGAGGTCACTTTCTTCTTAGATAGCCCAGCTTCTAAGAGATTATTTCCTCTGAATTCAGATTAAGTATGGTGAACAATGTAAACCCTGAAGCTGACCTTTCCTGATTGGAAAGCACTCAGAATTCCCTCTTTCGTTTGAGTGATTGCCTCTTGGTGCTTGTACAGGTTCCACGTGAGCACAGTGGCGGTTTCCGGAATCCTCATTCTTCTCAATGTCAGCCATAGTTTGTTAACATCGATACAACACAGAGTCAATAGAACGCAAATATCGAGAAGAGTGCCGGCAAAATAGCTTTAGGCACCAGGAATGCCTGCACTGTTTCAGAAAAAGTGCATAGACGCTAAAGATCCAATTCCAACCCAGAGCATATCGCCTGCCCTCCTATACCACAGTCTTAGTAGGCAGATTAACATTGAACAAATAACTATAGAGCCAATGTAAAATAGCAAATAGCACAAGAGCTGTATGGGATGACGGTACAGTTACACGGGAGGCTAAAATAGGGCCCTTTGGTTTCATCTGGGAGTTGGAATAGACAGTCCTGCTTTCATGATGCTTAGCTGAAGTCCGAAGGACCAGTGATCATTGAGCAGACAAGGAAGAGGGAGCAACAACTTGTGCCCCTGCCCTTTGGTAGGTGGGAGCTCAGCAGGTGCGATGGGTGTAGAAAAAAGAAATCCAGGGATTTCACATGTTGACATCGAGGGATAGAAAATTGCAGATAAAGCTAAATTTACAGTCAAGGGTCTTGCAAGGAGGACTTCAAAAGTCATCTTAGAGGGGTTTTCCCTGTGAGAATTTAGAAGTCATGGATAGTGTTTTAAACCAAAGGGTGTGTGGCCGCCATTTTTAAAAGATGATTCTTTCTGCATGATGGAGAATCCATTGGATAAACTGCACTGTAACCTGGACCTTTAGCAGTGCATAGCAACAACAAAACAATTCACTGCCAACTCACTGGGGGAGAGTCAATTCTGCCTCATGGCGACCCCTGTCGGACAGGGGAGAACTGCCCTGTGGCTTCCCAGACTGTACCTGTTTATAGGAGTAGAAAGCCCCATCTTTCTCCCGCAGTACACCATAAGGGCTGCTACTACAAGGAACTCTGTGAATGTCACTCTTAGGGGTTCCAGTGGGAGAATTTTATCTTCAGCTGACGTACCTTCTACTAATGATAAATGCTATGAGTTCTGAAAAGAAGTATGTTTCCCATTTGCTTTGGCTGCTTGCTAATATGCTGCATTTGAGATCTTAGACATCCAAACGTGCTGGATGTCTTCTCTTGACTCTCTTTTCTCTGCCTTGCTAAGTGATCCAAACCCGGACCCAGAGGGACTGTACTGAGGGCGTCTGTGCCCTTGGGCTTCCCCGAGATCTGGCAAATCAGATGTACCAGAAGAAGACCCGGAGACAGCTAGAGAGTGAGATGAGGGATTTCTTCCCTGAACTCCTTGCAGATCAGGGCATAGTGGTTTGACAGCTTTTGTTCCTGTGTCCTCAGCTCCTATCTCCCTGGAGTTCTTGCTCTAGACTACTTCTCCCTCACCTTGCCCTTGAACCCAGCCCAGTCAAACCCCCCTGCTGTTATTATCCCTGGAGACCTGCACTACCCAGACTTTCTCTTGTCTTCAACTCTGCCAACCCTTTTGCAAATAGTCCCTTTATTAAACTCTCCTTAATGGATTCAATTCGAGTGTGCTGTCAGATTCCTGCTGAGACCCTAGGCGATAGACTCTAGCAACTGTGCTGGGCATCCAACTAATCACCTCTTACTTTTACTCTGCCCTATTTGATTCATGGCTTTATCTTCTATCTCTTTGTATTGCAAACACCTCTGTTCTATAAAACACCTCTACACATTCTTTGTCAAAGAGTCAGGACGTAAATGAACACATGCATATGCAGAAGAAATATGCCCGGTGTTCTGGTATAGGCTGGCAATGAAAAGCTAATGAAGCCCGATCCTTGGGGAGATCACAGTCTCTGAGGAAGATATTCGAAGGAGTACCTAATCGCAAGGCATTGTGGTGAGTCCTAAAAGGGGTGCACCCAATGTCCTATGAGAACATGGGCGTTGACACTCCTTTCTGTGCTTGGAGACAGATGGAGACGGAGGGAGATGAGTGGATGCTGTGGGAAGGAGAAGCACCCAGGGCAGGCACAAACTGTGGCATTATGAAAGCCAGGTGAAACAGGTGACCAGGGTGTCCTTTAGCTAAGGGACTGACCATTTGTGTTTTGGGGACACTGTGTTGTGTTGGCGTTTCCATTCATTTTGTGAAATGTTGATTATTTATTATTTGAAGATTCTTTTAATTTCTGAGTCTTGATCTAGGAGGAAAAAAAAACTCTTGGAAAATGCAAAATACTTTGTTATCCTCCAAAGATTTATGTTTAACTTGAATGTGACTAATGAGCCTTGCAATAAAAATGCCTAATTTCTTTTCCCTTTCATGTCCGACAAGGCTTACATAAATCTCATATTCACTTCATCAGAAGTGTTTTGAAAGAGTCAGATGGGTTCTTACTGGGAATATGAGCAGCAGGTAAGTAGTGTCCATGTAGTAGAAGACACACACTTTGGTTTCAATGAGAGGTGAAAATTGTAAGAGTCCTTTAAAAGGAAATTGTGATTTACTATCTGATCTGAGAATAAGCCTAAGAATGGTCCACAAAGAGCTGGCAGGCAAACACAATGCCTCCTGCTATGTGGGTTAGAGATGGCTATTTATTATCTGTCACATATGTTTAAAAAAAGATGAAATGATCAAAATCTCTGAATTGTTTAATTTTGGATTAATCAGAGGATGAAACGTGAGCTCTCAGTTTTTCATCAGCCTTCCAAATGAGTTTTGGCCTACTCTGCTAACTTAAAAATAAAACTGAATGCAAACCTTCCCTGCCGTGTGAAAAGCTTTGGCTAGCAGGCCTCCTGGACTCTTTTGTCTGTTGGGTTTTTAATGAGGACTACAGTGTAGGTTCTGGAACATTGTGAATTTTTATTACAGTGGGGTTCCAGCCTGGTTGGAATGGGGGAAATGTCAGAAACCTTGTGAGCTCACCAGCCAACTTCTACATGAAAGGCTTTGGAGAGGCTGCTCAAATGTCGCTCGACTCCTGGTTTTTATCCAAACCCCAACTCTAAATCCACAGAAGTCCAGAAAGCACAAAATCCCAGCCTATCATTGGCTTCAGAAAATGCCAATTTCTCATTTAGCAAACAATTATAAGGCATAATTGCTAGTTGAGAAAGAAAATCAATCGACCTTCATAGACTCTAAATTGCTCATTTTATTTTACTTCTCTGTAAGTACCCAAAATATGACATTGGGTTTAGTACCGTGTTGTGTTTCTGTTAAAGTCCTGATGTATCAAAAGTCAGGAAGAGTCTTGATGATCTCCAGTGACCTGTGACACGTCTGATCTCCAGGAAAAACACACTTCAAGTAAAGATAGCAAGTGCTCAGTCTTCTTGACGTCTCCTAGAGACTACTGCAGAGCATGTCGATTAGTGGATAAGGGGCTTGTAGGGGAGTGTGTGTGTTGATGGACATCAAGACAAAAATCATTCCAGACCATGGTCATTCCGCTATAAAATGCCAGCAATTAACCTTAAGCCTTACCCGATTTAGAGTAAACAACCCTCAAAAAGGAAGAACTAGATATTGTAGAGCTCTTGGGCACAGGGCAATGGATCTCACTCTCTTTCTTTGCAAAGAGAAGAATGTTCTGTGGGCCACTCCACAGTTTGCCTCTACTTTCCCTCGGGTCTGGTGAAGAGATGGGAGACAAGGTGGAGTGGCTCGTGTGGAGGAGCTATCCTTGTTATGATGCGTAGGAGAAGGTGGATGGATATGGTTTTAGATAGAGAGCACTTCAACTTTCATACCTCTCTACTCCAAGCTCCTCCATGACCCTTGACATTGGAGGTCATCAACTTGGGCCTTGAGATGAAGTTGCTCACAAATATGCTTTGTTTATTTTACCTAGTGGTTTCTGTGTGGTAAAATTCTAATAATTGCATCATCAAACTATGAAATTTTACATACAATTCTAAGTTTCTGGTTTATTGATGACAGAAGATCTGGAAGGATTAAGTCCCGTCTGTTTCATAATGATGATCACTTGGAATTCTGCGGAGGATGCTGCTTTTGAAGGAACATTGATTGGTTCTTTTGTTAAGCACAGGTTCGACCATGCCCTATTTCCTTATCCAAAGCGGGATCATTCTTTGATCTTACCTGGTTTACCTCCACGGATCTTGATTATGACCCCAGATTGTCCAACTGCTCAAGTAACAGCTGGAAAAGGACAGCAAAACACGGATTAACAATTAAGAAAATAAGTTAGTTGGATTTTTATGATTCTACCTTCCCTGATTTCTTCAAAGCACTGGTTTTTGTTTACATTGCAATTAATTTTAAATAGATATAATGGCACTTGTAGTAAACCGATTGGCACTTCTAGTTTCTGTGGTTTGACTCTACAGAAAGAAGAAGAGTACATACAAAATTATATTGTTATGAGACTTTGTTTCTCAAATTGGTATCTAAGGCTCACATCTTTCAAGGAGTCCATGAGGACATTTAAGATGGTACATTTCCTTGTTTTAACCTCAAAATAGTTTTAAAAATTACTACATTCTGGCCTACTTGGAGGATCACTTTTTACCCTTTGCTTTTTATTGGGCTTGTGACTCAACTTACACTTGTCTTGGCCATTGCACTGCCTCCATGAGATCAGCCACAGAGGCAGTGTTTCACTGCTTACGCCATGCCTCCCAACCTTCCATTTTAGAGCATCCATGATAAAATCTTTCCCTTTAAATGATGACTATACATTTCTTTTTTATGTCATTTTATTAGCATATAATTCACATATAACACAATTTAATAGTTTAACTGTATTAAGAAAAGTTGTACAATCTTCACTACAATCAATTTCAAGACTCTATTTGTCTTTGAAAACTCCCACAGCAAAGCATTTCACAGTCGGTTTAACAGAATTTGTCAGAGATCTGTACAACTGAATGCTATGCATATTGACCAAGAGGGTCAGTTGAAAAGCATAATATAACCCAGGATACCAATTTTAAAAGTTAAAGATGGAGGTATTAACCTAGTGGCCATTAGTTGTTGAGTCCTCAGTGCACATCAATCCCTGGGGGGTGCAAATGGTAGGTGCAAGGCTTCTAACTGAAGGGTTAGTGGTTCAAACCCATGAGATGCACCTCAATGTACTTCTGAAAGTTAGTCATTGAAAACTCTTTGGGTCACAGTTGTATCTGATACACATGGGGTTCACCACAACTCAGAATTTATGTAAGGGCAACTGTTAATATATGTCACGCTTGGTGTTACTCTGGATGCAACTTCAGGTGATAGGTATCAGTGGCATGGTGATGTGGAGTAGTCAGCCTTAGAGAGTTTAAGGATCTTGTCCAATGTCACACCCTCAGGACTAAAATGCAGCTTTTTTGACCTGAAGGGTAGGGTTGTTTACAGTGTGAACACGATAGCCATAAAGAACAACAAGGAAAGGCAACGCCCTATACACCTGTGTTAGTCTGGGTAGACTTGAGAAACAAATTCATAAACACGCATATGTGTATAAGAAAGAGGTTTAAATAAAGGTAATTATCCATTAAGAAAGCATGCAAACCCAGTCCAAGACCATAAGTCCGATATTAGCCCGTATGTCTGCTACCAATCTATAAAGTCCTCTTCAGACAGCGAAACACATGCAATGACACTGAATGCAGGATGATCACAGGCCAGTGGGTAGAAAGTCTTTGGATCCTGTGGTATTGTAAGCATCTCAGCACTGGTAGGGGTCTCCACGTGGCTTTTCCAGCTTCCAGGGCTGCATCAGGTAGGTCCATGTGGCTTATCCTCAGGGATGTCTCACAGGGAGTCACTCTTGTCAGTAGAGTCTCCAAGGGAGCCCGCAGGAGAGAGAGTGCCTTCTGCCTCCACGAAGAAATATCAGATTTCCCAGAATTCTCCGTATAAGGCCATGCCCACACAGAGGCCTCATTGGCTATGATCCGATTGATTGACAGACTAGACTCCACCCTTTCAATCATAATCCTCTCAAATTGATAACAGATTATGTAACTCCCACACACCCAAACATAAAATAAACTCCGGGATATTGTGGCCTTTAACTCTTTGCTACCTGAACAATACTTGTATTTTAAAGACCTGCATTTGCTCATTACTGTAGTGAGCAATGGATGCTCACACCTTTCCAATTGGCAAGGTCTGCTTTTAATCCCTACAGTGGACTATTCTGAGACACTTTCAAGTTTAATAGAGACTGTTGTCACTGGGCCATTTTACATCCTGTTAATTCTTAAAGGCATATTACCATATGCTAAAACGTTATTAACAATCTAAATGCTCTTTATGCTTCTGAGAGAGCTTAAAGATTTTAAGGCTCACTTTCATTTCAATAAATTTGGTCTATTATCCTGACATCTTAAAATTCTGCAATTGTTTAGGTAATTAACTCTTTGCCATTATGAGATTGCTATTGTTCTCTGGATAATATTTCTTGATTGATTGTCATACAGTTTTCCAAACTGTAGGTTATTTTAATTTTAATTGGCATTGAACAGAAGAACAATGATTGTTGGAGAAAACTCTAAATGTGAATGTGAAGGAAATACTTAATTTTATTAATAATTATGATGAAATATCAGAAATCATACACTTATTAATTAGTTGCCAGAGCTCAGAGTTTTAGGATAAGAATGACTGTGAACATGGGTGCCTTTCCCGTGGAGAAACCACAAGTCAGACGGGTAGTCTGTGCATGTTAATACCCCCCCTTCTATTTTTGGTGCCTCTAGAACTTAGTAGTCTTATTTGTCTTGACAGTTTGTTTTGACTTTGTTCATGTGACCACAATTTTTTAGGGATGAGTTTTATCCAATGGGAGATTTCTGACCAGAGCATTCCCTGTAGAGATAAACCAAAATTTGGCAGCCATTTGGGTGTGGTATCAGGAAAATTACCCTCTGCCATAAGATAATGGAACTGCACTTCACTTTAGAAAGGAGAAAGAGGAAAAGAGGAAAAGAGCAAAGAGGAAAAAGTCAGGAAAAGAAAAGAGCTAAAGAAAACACGCTGTCATTCTAAGCTGAAACACAGTTCCCGTTGCGCTGCTTCTGCCTCATGAGCACCTCATGGGTGTGTCATAGAACTGTGCTGGGCAGCACGCTCACGGGCTGATGCTTAGGGACAGGTTGGCATGCCTTTGTTCTGAGGTGTCTCTGGAGAGACTCGAACCACCAGCTTTGGATGAGTAGTGCACTATGTTAACTGCACCATCCAGGGACTCTGACTGCAACATAAGGAACATGATAACTAACTGGAAGTTATACACCAACCACTTAGATCTTACTTATTTACTAAGCAATTGCTTATTTGTATAATTGCTAATGTAGTTGAACACCACCAAATTAAAGGAGGTGGGTGTAGTCTACAAATTGTAGTTTGCTTTGTTTTTACATTCTCTTTTAAAGGTCCCCCCCACCCCACCCTTCCTCCTCACCAGCAAGCTGATGTGCTAGAGTGGAAAAAGTATTTTAAAATATTTTTGGGGGCTTGGGAATTTATTATCCTAGCAATGTATTTGAATCTAGATTCTAGGTCTTAGTGTAATTGCGCTGAATTGGAAGGTTGTAATAAACTAGAATGAGCAAGTGAAGAGGTGCCAGGCGTATTTAGCACTCATACAATGAAGCCTTAAATGCGAGCTTCACATTGGTCGAGCATCCCCTAGATGCCGGGCGTGATAGTGAGCACTGGGGACCGAGTAAAAGACAGACTTGTATTTGGAACGTTAAAAAGACATAGCACAAAGAATTAGATGTGCTTTGAGAGTTCCAGAAAGAAAATCTAAGGCCCTAAGGGAATATATGCAAAGTAAATTTAACCACGCCATATTAGTAAGGCATTGGGGCTGCAATCCACAAGGTCAGCAGTTCGAAACCACCAGCTACTTTGTGGGAGAAAGATGGGGCTTTGTATTCCTGTAGAGTCACAGTCTTAGAAACTCACGGAGGGCAGTTGTACACTGTCCTGTCGGATTGCTAGGAGTCAGAATTGACTTGGTGACAGTGAGTTTTATGAGAAAGACTAAGGAGCCCTGGGGCACAGTGGTGGAGACACTCACCTGGAAACCAAGAAACAGGGTTGTATCCTCCTCCTCCACCCCACTGGTCCTCTGGAGGAGAATGACATGCTAATCTGCCTCCATAAAGATTTACAAACTTGAAAACCTTATGGGGCGGTTCTACTCTGCTCTGTACGCTTGTCAGAGTCTGAAGAAAACGGAAAGATGTGTAAGAATCCCCCAAAGGGAACTTTCCAGGCAGACATGTCCTCTGCTTCCATGCAGGACAAAAGGTGTAACAAATTTAAATATCGAAAGGCAAGCTATGAAAAGAGCTATGAAGAAAACAAACTGGCACCATGAAAAGAATGAGGAAAGGGCCGATTTGAGAAAGTGGCCCGGGGAGACATCCCCGCGGAAGGGATACTGGAGATGAAGTCTGAAGGATGACAAGCAGCAAGCGAAGAAGAAAGGGGTGGAAGTGACTCCAGTGGAAAAGGGCACCTGTGAAGCAGACCCTGGGATGGGAAACCCCTGGAGCTATGTTCCTGACCATGTGCACTCAGAAGAGAGTACTATGTGTTAAGAGGCCACCATGACATGGGATAGAAGTGGTGGTGGAGATAGGCCAAATGCAATAGGCCTTGTAGGCTTTATGTATCTTCAGGGGGAAGATGTTGAGATGTTCTGACAGCATGTATAGAGGCCTCAAGGTAATTGAAAGCTGAGCAGAGTGAGGTTATGTGGTAGTTACATAATCTGTTGTCAACTTGAGACTCTTAAGAGTGAAGGGGTAGAGTTTAGCGTGTCAATCAGGTCACAGCTTGATGACCTCATTTGGAAGTGCTTAAGAAGATAAATATAAATAGCTCACCGGAGGTGGGACACACACTCACTCCCTGCAAGATATTCCATAGCCACATGGAGCTATGCTGATGGCAGCCAGAGCCTTGGAGTTGGAAGAGCCATGTGGAGACCCATGGCAGCTCTAAGATGCTTCCACTGTCACTGGATCCACAAGGCTTTCCACCCACTGGCCTGCGATCTTCCTGCATTTAGTGTCATTGCATGTGTTGTGTGAGTCTGAATGGGAATTTACAGACTGGTACTGGACATATGGGCTAATATCGGACTTATGGACTTGATCTGGACTGGGCTGGGATGTTTTCTTAATGTGCAATTACTCTTTATATAAAGCTCTTTCCTATACACATATGAGTGTCTATGAATTTATTTTTCTAGTCCACCCAGATTAACACAGGTTATAAAATGTTTTGAGAATGATGAAGGCAATGGATGTACAAATGTGCTTTACACAATTGATGTATGTATGGATTGTGATAAGAGTTGTATGAGCCCCTAATAAAATGATTTTAATAAAAAAGAAAGAAAAATCCTGGAATCCTTGACTTTTGGGAACCAACTGTACCCAGAGAAAATGTAAAAGGGACAGCAAACTCTGAAAACTGACATAGATGATTGCGTTGACTATTCTTTATTCATTTAAAAATGCGAAGGCAACAAAGACATTTTTGAGACTGAGCAAATCTCTCATTTTCATAAACTCAGATGAAAGAGGTTCCTTTATTCTTTTTAACCTCCTTGTGTTCCGGTGATCACTTGTTCCTGCTTTCCCTAACATTTGTGTGCTGGCTCCCAGAGTCTCTTAAAACGATGCTGTGTCCTTGATTGAGAGGGACAATCAAATATCCAGTAAGCTGCCATTTGCTCCCTAACCACCCATCTCTATTGGCACAATCTAGTGGGCACTTTGAGGGGGTGAATGAGCTTAGAATGGGGCCATAGACAATGCATAATTTACAAGTGAGACTTTTTATTCCTAACTTCAAGGAAGTTTCAGTCATTTTCTCTGTTGCACACTGCAAATTCCTTCTGGATTTCCAATGGGCTTTTTCCAAAGAGTCATTGAAGAGAGAGCAATGGATTACAACACTAGATAAAAGAAAAGATTAAGCTGAAACCACGTCCCCACCATTGTGGGGAACACCGTCTGCTCAGGGGTGACCTGGGCAAGAGGGAGGCTCCTGGAGACCTGACAGCTGGCTGGCAGATTTCTGAATGAGTGGGGAAATTTTCCAGTCCATCTCTGGCGAACTTAGTCTGACATTACAGTATTCGACTGCCCATCTGCAACCTACAATTGGTACAGACAAGAGAATCACTATTACTTTATGGAGACAAGCCACAAATCTGGACTAAGCCCCCTGGCATGCCTATTTAGGGTTGGCAGGACCCTGGCAGTGCACTGCTGCACAGCTTGTTTTGCCAAGGGAGAATGAGAGTCTGATTGTGCTATGCCCCCATCCCGCACAATGTCTTAGAATGAGCACGGTGTGTGGGGTGATCTGGAAACACTGATTTTATGAAGGCGGCTCATCCCACCCCCTTGTTTGTTGTTTGTTGCCCTTCTGCTAGTGTCTTTTCCATTCGAAGGCCATTTATTACTAAAGTTGGATGACTCTCTTTTGCTGCTGATATCAGTTTATGGGTTATTATATCCATTTGCAAATCATGATTTTTAAAGAGGCAACCCTGGGAGGCAAAACACTCCATATGCCCATAAATCACAAAGTGTGTGAAAGCTGGCAACAGGAAAGTCACTGTATTGGGAGTTTAAATGCCTCAGTCAGCCAACTTTTTTGAACCTCTGATGGTCTATGCTACGCTGCGTAGAGACCTGCAAAGGAAATAAAGAATATCAAAAAGTATGTGTGGATGGAGATGTAGAGGCTAGAAAGGCCAGATGTCCAACAGATGATTACCTGTTTGAAATTGAGCTAACAATATAAATGGCCAATAATATGAATAATGTATGCCATGTTACAGTATAATTTTATTGTCATATAGTATATATTTTATATACAATCATAGCATAGTATAGTTATAGTATAGCCCAGTCTCAGAAACCCACAGGGGTGTTTTGACCCTGATATATAGGAAACAACTCAACAGCAGTAAGTTGGAAACAACTCAGTGGCATTAAGTGGAAGAGCCCCGGGGGCAGTGCACTGTGAACAGTGTACTGCTAACCCAACAGTTAGTTGGTGGTTCAAATCCATCAGCTGCTCTTAGGGAAAAATGGAAGGTTATTTGCTTCTGAAAAGATTTACAACCTTGGGAATCCTGTATAGGGTCACTATGAGTTGTAAAAGACTCAATGGCAATGTTTTTCTTTGATACATAATTGTACTGTTATAGTATGCCAGTAATATGAAACAGCCAATTTCATGCCAAATACAGCACAGAGACTGTGGCTATTACTTCCCCCGCTGCATTTGATATATCTGATGGATTCCTTCTAAAATAGTTATATTGCTACTAATGTTAGGAGTCCCTGGGTGGTGCATATGATTAATCACACACCTACTTACCAAAAGATTGGCAGTTTGAACTCAGGGCTACCATGGCAGAGAAGCCTGGCGATGGACTTTCATCTCCCTGGAAACCTTACAGGGCACAAGGGGTCACTCCCTGGGGACAAAGGGCCAGGACGAGCTGGAATCCAGTCAATGGGGACACTCAGTGGCTGCTCTCACCACACATTGGTCACTTTACAGGCTTATATCTCCAATTCTCATAAACACTATGAAGTAAATGATATCACTCCATTAAAATGTAAGAGAGTTCTAAGACTTACTGTATATACTCAAGTATAAGCCGAGCTTTTCAGCAAAATTTCTTTTCTTTTTTTTTAAAAAACATTTTATTAGGGACTCATACAACTCTTACCACAATCCATAATACATCAATAGTGTAAAGCACATTTGTACTTTCTTTGCCCTCATCATTTTCAAAGCATTTGTTCTCCACTTAAGCCCTTTGCATTAGGCCCTCTTTTTTTCTAAAGCAGTTTTTGTTGTAAAGTTAGGTGCCTCCGCTGATATTCACGTCGGCCTATACTCAAGTATATATGGTACCCAGAGTTAGGGAGAGGAGCCCTTATGGCCCAGTGAGTTAAATGTTGGATTGATGACCTGCAAGGTCAGCAACTCAAAACCACTAGCTGGGCTTTCTCCTCCCATGAACAGTTCGTTTTGGAAACCTGCAGTAGGTCGCTATGCATCACCATTGACTGAATAGCAGTGCGGTGTTTGTTTTGTTATTTATTGACCTGCTTCAAGGGAGAAAGATGAGGGGTGCTGTTCCCGTGTCAGTCTTGGAAACTCAAGGGGGCAGTTCTGCCCTGTCCTATAGAGCCGCTAGGACTTGGAATCAACTTGATGCCAGTGAGCTTCGTTTTAGGAGACTTATTGACTTTTCCAAAAGATAGGAGTGGAGAGAGCCAAGTTTCAAACCGAGGTAAAAATACTCTCTTCTTGAGGAAAGAAAAGAGATTATAGAATTTCAAAATAAAACTGAAATAAATGTCTTCTTTCAGCTTTATGCTATATAAAATAGAACAAATCTTTCTCCCTCTTTGAGGCTCAGTTAACTTTTTTTAAAATGGCAAAAATAGTTGCTTTCCAACACACAAGTTCACTGGGATGGATATATTAAATGATATACAAAAAATTCTTTAACATTTTCTCACACATTCTTTAATCTAGTTAATAAACAATCGCTGAGTGCCTCCATTGTGTCAGCACTTAGAACAATGCTGAGAAGACTAATGGGGCATGGCGGAGGCCACAGAGAAGTCATACCGGCGGGAGAAGAGGCATACATACACCCAAAGATGTTGCCATGAGATCATTGCCATGGAGGAGAAGGAAAACAATGAACTTGATCCGAGATGTTGAAGAAGTGACAGGTTAGGTTTTTACAAAAAGAAAGAAGATTACTTTGACTAAGAAAACATCACAATGATATGAGAAGAACAAGGTTGCTTTAGAAGAAATGTGACAACTTAAAAACATGATCTAACATACTTGTTATTTAGAAGAGTTTTAAACTTACAGGAAAATAGTGACTACAGTGGAGTGTTCCATGTATCTCAAACCCAGGTTACTCTGTGATTACAATCTTAATATGGTGTATTTGAGAGGACAAAGTAAAACACTAGAAGGAATTGTACTAAGTCCTAGAGTTAGAAAACTGAAAGAAAAAAAAGAACATATGAGCATAATGTAGACTGACGAAATTAAAGAAACAATTCCAGCCTTTAGTTTCCATGTTGAAAGAGTCTACGGGAAAAATATCGAATGATGGCAGGAAGCATTGAAAGAAAATAGAAAGAAGGATGATGTAAGATATGAAAATACTAATTTTTAATTTATTAAGAGTTAATGTAGGAGGGTGGGGCAGGGAGGGAGGGGGAAATGAGCTGATATCAAGGGCTCAGGTAGAAAGAAAATGCTTTGAGAATGATAATGGAAGCATATGTACAAATGGATGGATGGATGGATTGTGATAAGAGATGTAAGAGCCCCCAATAAAAGTATTTAATAAAAAAAGAAAATGGAAATAATACACAGTCACTGTACAAAAAAATAAACAAACTAGTTGATATTCCACTATATCAGGGGATAGCATATAAACAAGGAGAAATAGTTCTGAAGGAAGAAGTTCAAACTGCACTGAAATATTAGCCAAAAACAAGGCTCTAGGGATTGATGAACCACCAAATGAAATGTGTGAATCATGGATGAAGCACTGAATGCGTCTATACCTGGCGATTTGTAAGACAGCTACTTGCCAACTGACTAGAAAAGACTCATGCTTGAACCCCTTTCAAAGAAAGATGACCCCAAAGAATGCTACAATCCTAGGAAACAGTACTAATATCACGTGCAAGTTCAAGTCTGCTGAAGGTCATCCAACAAATGTAGCAGTTCATGGATGGTAGGCTGCCAGAGTTTCAGGCTGGATTCAGGAGAGCAGGTGGAACAAGGGATATCATGGCTGATGTCAGATGGATCCTGGCTGAAAGCAGATAGTGTAAGAAAGGTGTTTACTTGTGCTTTATTGACTGTGCCAAGGCCGTTCACTATGTAATAAACTATCGAGAACCTCGAGAAGAATGGGAATTCCAGGGCACTAGACTGTGCTCCTGCAGAACTTGTACGTGAATCAAGAGGCAGTTGCATGAACAGAACGAAGGAATACTGCCTGGTTCAATATCAGGAAAGGTATGTGACAGAGTTGTGTCGTCTCATAATACTTATTCAATCTGTATGCTCAGCAAATAATCATAGAAGCTGGATTATGCAAAGAAGAACGTGACATCAGGATTGGAGGAAGGTGTTTTTTTTTTTTTTAAACAAGGTGGGATATGCAGATTACACAATCTTGTTTGTTGAAAGTGAGGAGGATTTGAAATACTTGCTGATGAAGATCAGGGATTGCAGCTGCCAGTATGGATTACACTTCAATGTAAAGAAGACCAAAATCTCTCACCTGAGTGGGCAAGAGATTGAAGGTGTCAAGGCTTTTATCTTCAATCCATATTCATAGAAGCAGCAGTCAAGAAAGCGTTTGATTTAAATCTGCAGGACACAATCTTTTTAAAATATTGAAATATATTGAGGACAAAGGCATCCTGATGCAAGTCATGATATTTTCAATTGCCTCATGTGCATGTGAAATTTGGACATTAAATAAGGAAAATAAAATAAGGACTGATTTATTTACATTACGGTGTTGGCAAAAAGCCTTGGCAGTACCATTGACTGTCAAAAGAACAAACAGATCTGTGTCGGGAGAAATACAGACAGAATGTTTAAGGCAAGGATGATGAGACTTCCTTTCATGCAGTTTGGGCATTTTGCCCCTGAGCGGGGACACTGCGCTTCATAAAGTAGAGGGCCTGTGAAAAAGAGGATTGCCTTCCACAAGATTGATTGACGCCATGGATTCATCAGTGGGCTCCAATATTTGTCAGGACCGAGTAGTGTTTTGTTCTGTTCTGTATGAGGTTGCTACCAATCGGAACTGACTTGATGACACCTAACAACAATGGCATGGCATATTTTTCCCAATTAACAGACCAAAAAGAATACATTAGTATGAACTAAAGTTAATTTATTCAGACTTACACATTTAACCCAATATCGCATTTTTTGTTTGTTTGTGCCAGGATCCCAACCATATAAGAGTTGTTGTTTGGTCTTTTGAGCCAATGATGACTCAGAGTGCTCCTACAGAGAGCAAAAGGACACACTGTCCTGTCCT
This sequence comes from Tenrec ecaudatus, assembly GCF_050624435.1. Classification (NCBI taxonomy): domain Eukaryota; kingdom Metazoa; phylum Chordata; class Mammalia; order Afrosoricida; family Tenrecidae; genus Tenrec; species Tenrec ecaudatus. The sequence goes on along the minus strand of NC_134539.1, from coordinate 22,681,375 downwards.
GCTCCATCCTCTCGACTATTGTCATGTTTGAGCCCACTGTTGTAGTCATTGAGAGTATGTCTGTTTTTCACTGACCCTCTGCTTTACTGGGTATAACTTCCTTCACCAGGAACTGGTCTTTCCTGACTATATGCCTAAAGGACATGAGACCAAGTTTTGCCATTCTTGCTTCTGAGAAACCTTCTGGCTGTACTTCTTGCAGTTTATATGTTTGTTCCTCTGGCAGTCCATGGTATTTTCAATATTTTCTGCCCCAAACACAATTCAATTGCATCTGTTCTTTCTCTAGTTGTCCACATATAGCGTCCAACGTTCACAGACAGAGGAGGTGTTTGACAGTGGCATGGATTTTGCAACAAAAGCACCCCAGTTCTCAATGTAACATCTTTGTTCTTAGGACTCAAAATAGATCTCTAGAGCAGTTTTCCCCAATGCAATATGCCATTTGATTTCTGGATGGCTCATTTCTTCACTGTTGATTGTGGACTGAGAAAAAACAAAATCTTTGACAATCTTTTCACAGTTTGTCATGCTATTGTCTATTGTTCCAGGATACATATATGAGGATATATATATATAATATATATAATATTTTTTATGATGACTCTTCTTCACATAGCCCAGCTTCTCATATTATTTGTCTAGCATAGGATTTGAATAAGTATGGTGTGTTAATCCAGGTGGACTAGAGAAACTAATTCAGAGACACACACACATATATATATAAGGGAGAGGTTTATATACAAGAGCAATTTAACATTGAGAAAACATCCCAGCCCCATCCAGATCAATTCCCTAAGACTGATATTAGCCCAAATGTCTGATTCCAATCTACAAAGTCCTCTTCAGACTCATGAAACACATGCAATGACACCAAATGCAGGAAGATCACAGACCAGTGGGTGGGAAGTTTTGTGGATCCTGTGGTGGTAGAAGCATCTTAGCACTGGCAGGGGTCTCTACGTGGCTCCTCCAGTTCCCAGGGCATGGAGTGTATCAGCATAGTGCCAAAAGTCTTGTCAGTAGAGCATCTCTCACAGAAACAGCCGAGAGAGAGAATGTTTCTCCCACCTGCAAGGAGGAAAATACAGGGATTCCCAGAATTCTCAGGGGAAGGCCATGCCCACACAGAGGCCTCATTGGCTATAACCTGATTGGCAGAATAGACTCCACCCTTTCACTATTAATCCTCTCAAATTCCAAATTGACACCAGATTATGTAACTACTACAAATGGTGAAAGGATACAATCCTTGCTCAAACCCTTCCTAATTTTCAACCATGAAGTCTCTTCTTGTTCTGTCTGAACGCCTTCCTCTTGGTGTGTGTACAGATTCTGCGTGAGCACAATGAAGTGTTCTGGAGTTCCCAGTTTTCACATTGGTACCCATAATTTGTTACGATTCACAGAGTTGAATACCTTTGCAAAATCAATCAAATATAAGTAAACTTCTTTCTGGTAGACTTTGCTGACATACGTGATGACAAGCTTATATAAGCAATGACACCTCTCATTCCATATCTTCTTATGAATCTGGCTTGAATTTCTGGCAGCTCCCTGTTGATGTACCACTGCAGCCAGTTTTAAAAATAATCATCAACAAAATGTTATTTGCATGTGATCCTAGTAATATTGCTAGTAAACTTCTGTGTTCTCTTGTATCATCTTTCTTTGGAATGAGCAGAAATAATGAATGTCCTCTCATCAGTTTGCCAGGGAGCTGTTTTCCAAATTTCTTGGCCTAGACTTGGCCTATAGTCTGCTACTTCCAGCACTGCAACAGTTTGTTGAAAAATTTCAATTGATATTACAAAAATTCCTGGGGACTCATTTTTTTTTTTGCTAATAACTTCCGTGCAACTTGGACTTCTTATTTCAATACTGGCAGTTCTTGATCAGATGCTACCTCTGGAAGTGGGTGAACACCAATCAGTTATGACTGTGTGCCTTCTGTCTTCTTTTGATACTTCTCATGTCGTTCAATATTCTCCTCACAGATTCCTTTAATAATGTAACTCAAGGTTTGGATTTTTCTTCAGTTCTTTCAGCTTTATATTTGCTAGTGTGCTCTTCCCTTTGGTTTTCTAACTCCCGGTTTGGGGGAAGTTTATGCTAGTGATTTACTTTACTTTCTGGAGATGCCTTTTGAAATTTTCTTTTTCCTTCATCACTTCTACCATTTCCTTCAGCTACTTGGCATTCAAGAGGAAGTTTCAGTGTCTCTTTTGATCTCTACCTTGTTCTTTCTTTCCAGTCCTTGTAATGACCTTGAGTTTTCCTCATGTCTGTCTTCTTAGGGCCAACCCAACACTCATCTGGGCTTAAAGCAACCGGTTTTCAAAGCTGTAAATCTATTCTTGAAGTAGTTCAAATTCAGTTGGGATGTATTCAAGGTCATATTTTGGATCTCATGGATTTGTTCTAATTTTCTTCAGCTTCAGCCTAAACTTGTAGGTGAAAAATTGACGGACCATTCTATAGTTGGCACTGGTTATTTTAATAGATAATATTAAAGTTATGCACCATCTTTTTCCATAGATAAATTTAATCTGAGTATTTGTATTCCACCTGGTGGTGTTACCATTTATGCTGGGGAGAAAAGGTATTGGCAATGAAGTAGTCATTGTTCTTGCAAAAGTTCTATTATCTCCAATTTCATTTCTATCTCTAAGGTCATATTTTCCACCCACTGGTGCTTGCTCATTGTTTCCAATGTTTACATTTCAATTACCAGTAATTTTCAGTGTAGCTTGATTGCATGTTCGATCAATTTCAGACTGAAGACATTGGTTTAATTTCACTTTCTTAATCTTTGGCTTTTGTGAGTTGTACTTAGATTTAGATAATAGTGATATTACATTATCAATTTTGGGAGGTATATGAATATTATCCTATCACACACCACTTTGTACTTCAAGGTAGATCTTGAAATGTTCTTCTGATGTTGTATGTGACATTATTCCTCTTTTAAAGACTCTTTATTATGAATGTAGTGAATGTTTGCAAAGCAGATTGTCAGTCTCACATTCAACACTTCATATATATTTTGTTAACCCCATCTATTGGACTTCCGTGTTTTACCATCACTTATTCCACATCCTCCCTGAGTTTCCTTGACGCCATCCCTGTTGAATTTGTTATTCCTAGCATAGTAAGCATATGACTGTCCAATTCAAAGTGGTCAATACCAGTCTACTTCAGCTCACTGCGGTCTAGGATATTGATCTTTATGTGTTTTACTTGTTTTGTTGATCTTGAAAGTTTCTAAGTGCCTACTTTGAACATTCCCATCCATCCAAAGTGTTAAATGATCTTTGCAGCCATTTCTTCTAATTTTCGGTCATGCTCCATGAGCAAATGAAGGTCCGCAAACTTTGCCCATTGGGTTTTTCAACATTCCAACTTGATGCTTAAATTTATTCTTCAGTTCTTTCCTCTTGAGCCAAGTGTAGCATGTTCTCCCCTTCGGTCTTTCTAGCTCTAGGCCGTTGCACATTTTCTTACAGTATTTTGCCTTGTCTTCTCGAGCTGTTCGGTGAAATCTTCAATTCTTTATCATTTTCTCCCATTGCCGGGTCTACATTGACAATTGCGTTTCAGAGTCTCTTGAAATTTGTGATGGTCATTTCTTCATTTCTGGGGTTTTTAGTCACCCTTTGCTTTCTCCGTGTATGCTTCCCTTGATGCCACAATTCATCTTTGGTCATTAGTGTTCAATAAATAAAATATATTTCTGCAATGGTCTCTAAATCCGAACAAGAGGTATTTGAGATGATCCTTTGACTTTCATGGCCTTGTTGGGAATATGGTCTACTATGCCAGAAATGACCAATTAAAGAGGAATGATGTCATACCCATTGTTAAACATTTTAAGATCTGTCCTGTAGTACAACACTGTCAGTGATATGACAATAATTTAACATCTACAAAGAAGTCAAGTCAATGCAACTGTTATGCAAATTTATGCACCAACCACTAATTCCAAAAATTTCAACTTGGTAACAGAAATAACGCTGATAACATGATATAATTTTTAAAGACCAATTATCTATTCATTGAAAATAACTTTTTCAACAACACAAATGGTGACCATAGATATGGTCCTTGTCAGATGGAATATGCAGGATCAAATTGACTCTGCTTGTGAAAAAGATGATGGAGAAACTCAATAATATCATTCAGACAAAGGCCTGGAATCAGCTATGGAATAGACCATCCATCACTCATATGTGAAGTCCACTAGAGGCGAAGTACGACCTTGACTATAACCTAAGAGAATTTAGAGTCATCTAATCCAGGGTACTACATTACATTTAGATGTGATTCACATTACATTTAGATCATTAGTCTCTTTTTTGGCTGTGAGAGTGTCTGAGGTGTCCTTATTTTATTTATATTTTTATTCTTATAATTGGGAATTGATGCATGTGTCACATCATTCCAGAGTTCAATTATATCTAGTAGATTTGTACAATTGCTATCCACATCAGTTTCCAACCAATCCCTTATTTTTGATGAACTTAAATATTTTTTAAGAGTGCAGCTCAGGCATTTGTAAACTGTCCCTCAGTTTGTACTTTTCAGATGTTTTCCTCCTGATTACAGTAGAGTCATGGCTTTAGGGAGCAAGAATAGAGAGTAACCTGCCATTTCATCACTACATTCTATGGCAAGGATGTGCACTATCACTGTGATTTATCAGTTCAAGGTAACCTTCATCACCTGGCGGAGGTATTGTTTGTCAGGTTTTTCTAGTCTCTACTTACTCCCTTTCCCTAACTTCATTGTACTGGATATATATAGATCAAGTTATGAAGAATTAACATCTTAAAAATTGAACCTTCCCATCCATAAATATGGATTTTCTCATCGCAAACATCTCCATTTATTCAGACTTCTTGTTCTTTGATTCTTATTAACATTGTGCTTTTTCATCTAAGGATCATATCCATGTGACTATTATGCTAGATATGTATCAATCTCTAAGGGGCTCTAGTGGCACAATCGTTTAAGTGCTAAGATAGTAACTGAAAGGTAATCTGTTCAAACGCACCCCGGAGCTCTGCAGGAGAAAGACCTGGATATTTGCTATTGCAAAAATCATAACCTAGAGATTCCTATGGGGCAGTCTTACTCTGCCACATCTAGTTGTTATGAATCAAAAGTGACTTGAGGGCAATTAACAATAACATATCTAAGTATCACATTTATTTTAGTCACTTTTGCTTATTAACCCAATATCCTGTGATCTTTCAATATTCATATTCGTTAAAATACCCTTTTCCTGTATTCTTTGGGATTTTCTACAGAGGCAGCCATGAGATCAGTGACTAGTGAGTGTCATTTCATCTTTATAATTTCTATCTGTTTAATTTGCTTTTCTTGTTATATTGAACTAACTAGGGTTTCCAGGAACATGCTGATAAAGAAGTGTGATAGAAAACATCCAGCCTCTCACTATTAAGTAGGATAAAAATAAAATCATCTCTACAAAGTACTCTGCTATTACTAGTTTGTAGATGTAAACCAAACTCACTGCCACTGAGTCAATGTCAGCCCATCGGGACTCTAGAGGGCAGAGTAGTCCTGTCCCTGTGAGTTTCGGAGACTGTAATCTAGTCTTGATGGGAGTAGAAAGCCTGTCTTTGCTCCTTGGAGCAGCTGACGGTTTTGAGCAGTTGATCTTGAAGTTAACAGTACAACTAGTAACCACTTTTCCACCAGAGCTCTAGTTTGTAGATTCTTAAAATAAAGTCATGAATGGATATTGGATTTGGCAACTATTTTATTTATGTTAGTTGATAAGATCATGTAATTTTTCTTCTGTAGAATGTTGATATGTTTACACAGATTGTGTTAGTCTGGGTAGACTAGAGAAACAAATCCATAGACACGTATTCATATGTGTATAGGAAACAGCTCTATAAAGAGCTTTATATGTGCAAGATCACAGTACATTAGGTTAATAGATAAAAGCAACAAAAATAAATGTGATACTCAGCTATGTTACTGTTAATTGCCCTCAAGTCAATTTTGATTCATAACAACTAGATGTGGCAGAGAAGAACTGCCCCTACAGAAATTAATTGTACATTAAGAAAACATCCCAGCCCAGTCCAGACCAAGTCCATAAGTCTGATATTAGCCCATATGTCCAGTACCAGTCTGTAAATTCCTCTTCAGACTCATGCAACACATGCAATGATGCTGGGTGCAGGAAGATCACAGGCCAGCGGGTGGAAAGTCTTGTGGATCCAGTGGTGGTGGAAACATCTTAGTGCTGGCGTGGGTTTCCACGTGGCTCTTCCAGCTCCAAGACTCTGACTGCCATCAGCATAACTCCATGTGGCTTGCCAACAGGAATATCTCATAGGGAATGAGCCTGTGTCCTGCCTCTAGTGAGCTATTTATCTCCTTAGCACCTCCAAGTGAGGTCATTGAGCTCTAACATGATTGACAGGCTAAACTCCACCCCTTTACCATTAAGTCTCAAATTGACAACAGATTATACAAGTACCACACGGATGTTTTTAATACTGAAATTTCATATTGAGAGTACTAGAATATTTTTTTTTCAAGAAAGAGAAGTTTGTTAAAGAACTAGACAACTAGCAAAAGTAAAAGCAAACCCGGGTTTGGGCTATAGCATGGCCACGCAGGGTCCAACACTGCAGCCTAGAATATTTTTTATAATGACTTTATTTGGACTTGATAATAGAGTAGTGCTGACCTCAAAAGAGTGAGCTTAGAGGATTTCCCTGTATTGTACTTTTTAAAGAGATAATAGAGAATTGGTATACATATATTTTTAATGTTTGGCAGGTATTACTAATGAAACTATTAAGGTTTAGTGATTTATTTTTTAAGGGAAGTTATAGATTTACCATTTCTCCAGGTTTTTATTTTAGGGACAAGAGGGATAATTTATAATTTCTTAAGGTGTCAGAGCTGAAAATGGAAGCCTCTGAGACAGTTTTCATGGCCTGGCACATAGAAGGTGTATGTCAGAGGCGGAATTAAGCATGGACAAATAACCCTAGTCACTCTCTGCCAGTTCTTCCAGGCCCTTGAAAAATTCTGAACTTTATGATATAAACCAAACATGTGCAACCATGGAAGAAGTTTTTTCTGGGTAATGATATGCCCAGAAAGATTACTGTGGGGGCGGGAAGCAAGGTATAATGTGAATCTACTCAGATATGTACAATGACATCACATATAGCCCTCCCATCTATATATCTTAGGTGCATTTAATGCTGTTGTTTATTTGTTATTTCAACAGGGCATATGTCATTGTCTACTTTAATTGGACTAGAGAGAAAGCTTTTTGTGTCGTCTTGTTCTATACTGCTTTTCCAGTGAATTGGGCAGAGCAGATACTTAAATAGCAATTGAATTGAGTGAACTGAATCATTCAGGGGTTCCATGCAATTTCAGCTAAAGTTGTCTCCTGCAGCTTTGTTGTTTGAAATATATGGTAGAGGTGACCTTATAAGTTATTTTCTATAAGCCCTACAAGTCACACTAATTTCATACATTTGGGTGAAGAGCAGGCAAAAGGAATTGTTCCAGCCCTGCTGCTTTTTCAGGGATCATTGTGTCCCTGGCTACAAAGAGGGAAAGCTATAATAAAGCTACATTTATATTTCTATCACTAAAATATCATACATGGTTTCATATACACGAATCAACAGACACAACACATTGGTGAATTTTCTCAGCAAAGCTCAGAAATCATTGTACTAAATCAAGTGGTTTTCTGGTGATGAGTCAAGGGCTATGCTAGGCACTGTGAAGCAAAAATATAAATATGATAGACCTGCACTTAGTGACTCAGAATCAAGTGGGTTAAGTAGAGATGTCATGATCTGTTGGATAAATCATATAGTGATAGAAGATGAAATCACACTGAAAACATAAATGTAAATACTTTCCTTTGAATTTTTCCTAGGTAAGCAGGCTCTGTGGTAAGCATTTTGTATATATCTTCACAGCTAACCTTTGCACAAGGAGCCCTGGGGGTGAATTGCTGATCATTTAGCTGCTAACTGAAAGGCTGGTGATTTGAATCCTGCAGTCACTTCGAGGGAGAAACATGTGGCAGTTGGCTTCCAAAAAGATTGCAGATTCATCAGAAATTCTGTGGAGAAGTTCTAGGTTGTCCTGATAAGTCAGGACAAGGTCATGATAAGTCAGAATCACCGCAGCGGTGGTTTTGATCTTCACACAAACCTCAACATAAGCACATTCTTCTTCCCATTTTATAGAAGAGGACTATGAAGCTCTGTTTTGCCCAAGGTCACAGAGAGAAAAGGAATTAGGATTGGAAGTGAAATTCTCTGATTCCAAAGCCTTTGCTTCCATCTGTTTTACCCTCCATTAGGGTTCTGGAAACAGAGGCAGTGTGAGTAATTATATCTGGATGAGTCAGGAAAAGCTTCCCAGCGAAGGTGGCATTTAAATTAGATTTTGACAGGGGAACTGGCTCCTGCCAGGCTGACTGTGAAGAGCATCGCATGCAGCACAAAAGGAAGAGCAAGAGGAAAGGTATAAATAAGGGTTTGGCTTGATGAGACATGTAGTCTGATAGGAACCCAGACATATGGAAGGCGTCTATGGGTAAAGAGGTCAGGCCTCCAGAAGTTAAAACAGGCGAGCCATTAAAGTTTTGGGGATTCTTTTGGAAAAAGAAGAATAAGTGAACCAATCAAATCTGAATTTTAGCAAAGTTACCCTGGAGGCAATGTGGAAGATGAAGTGCAGAGAAGCAAGCCCAAGGGCAGGGAGATCATTTGGGCTAAAATGTGAGGGGAAGCATATAAAGACTTAATTCTTCATACTAAGCCAAAAAAATTCTGGATCAAATATTTTCAGTTCCTTTATAAGAAAAAATCTTTTGATACCCATGAGCTTTCTAGTCATTCAAGCACTCACCTATAAATTGAAACAATTTCAATGCCTGCGCTGCAGTAAGTTTCATCTAAGCAAAGTCTAGTGTTCTGAATTCTAGAGAGAAGTCATCCCAACCGACCCCCAGCTCCTTACATCAAAGAAAACAAAGCAAAAGAATCCATATGTTCCCACGTAGTCAGATCCAGGAGATTAGTCAATAATCATTTATTCTGTACATTTATTCCTATACATTTCCCAGTATTTCTTTCTTTATTCATTATCCACTCAGTACCAAGACCTTCACCAGACACTGGAGATAGGACGGTGAACAAGTCCATAGGGAGCTTATTCCTACCAAGCACCTGGGCTGAGCAAGAACTCACGGAAGCTGTAAAGCAAGACAGGACCAGACCTCCTTTTGGCGAGTCTTCCAGGGGCCGTCTAATTCTGTATGCACCCTTCACTTTATTCTGACCGTGGAGTTCCTCTTCTGGGTTCCTATTGTCTTCCGGTTGATTTCCAGATATGGCCATTTTGATCCATTTCCACTAGACGTGACAGAGTAGAACGCCCCCTGAGACAAGCTCTGGGTCCATGAAGTTGCCTTGAAGCTCACAACTTGCTACTGTCGGTTGACTGACCTGGTCTTGCAAGCAACTCCTTAGCAAACGCCCATTTCCTCCTCTCCAATGTAGACGCATAGCTCTTCGGAGTGGACACGGGAGCATTGCTGTCTTTCGCAGATCCATCATATTGTTCTCCTTAGACAACATGGGGGCTCAGCATCACACACCGCGAACATTTTTCATAGTCTTCACATCTAATTTTGTGAAAGCATGCATGCCTTCTGGCCAGCTCAGATGTTGCAATGCCGACGCCCGTTTGGTCAGAGCGGTTAGTAAGCGCCCCTTTCTCTGTGTGTGACAGAGGGAAGACCGACCGCCATCATTCTTTTAGGTCTCATCAATGTATCCGGAGATTTTTGTATATTTTTTAATGCAAAGCGTGAACACGATGGTTAGTGATAAAACTGGAAAGAACTTGGAAATAAAACGTAGTCTGCAAGTGGGGTGAGCATTTTGGGTGAAATTCAAACGTTCAGTTGGCAAGCAAGTATCAGCAGGCTATACCGCACAGTTAGCACAAGATGACCCTTCATTCCTAGGGGAGGGCAGCGATGGAAACTGGTAGGGGGCTGAGTGTCTGAGAAAATGAGTGAATTGAGCCTGTGTCACAGGAATCTGCGGACCCCTCAGCCAAGACCTCTTTTAATTGGCAACGGGGCTGCTTGGGCTTGGCGCCGCTTTGCATCAAGGGAAGAAAGACCATCACAGCTGGACCGTCGGCTCCTTTCCCTCAGCACTGGCGCATGCTCCGTGCTTACCTTCAGTACTTGTTCCTCTTGGTGAGAGAAACAGTATGTTAGAAGCACTAGCGATGCTGTGCAGCTTAGGAGAGAAATGATGTTTGATGAAGTGCCGCTCTGTGCCGCCATCTGCACGGTCACACTTGGCCATCCTTGGGGCCGACTCCATTTCTCCCAGGGTTCAGATGATGTACACTGAAAATTGTCCATGCATCCACCCCACTTCCCTAAAGAAACTCGACTCCACTGCCATTTTTCTCGGAAGGAGAGTCTCTCCCACGATTAACAGCGATTGCCTAAAACTTTAAATACTCAATCCATATTAAAAACTTCCCATCACATCAAAAATCTCTTTTGTGAATATAGTTCCTTAAACCATGATGCAAATGAGGTCCACTTAACCTGATATCATTGCTTTGCTTCTTTGTTGAGAGGGACAGTTAGTGGATATAGAATTATTTAATGGAAATGCTGTGTTAAAACAAACAAAAACAGGAATAGTGCTCTATATGCTTCCAAGAGTTACTTACAACATGTTTCCTGTCTCCTCTAAATTAAGTACCTAGATCTATGAACTACTAATTTAAGATTAGCTAGAAATTGATTCAATAAATAAATGAATCATACAAAGGATTACACTTACTTTGGTAATTAACATAATTTAAAATATCTTGAAATTCAATTTACTAGAAATGATGTAGAAGAAACAAACTTTACTGACAATAAACACATCATGTCAATCTGACTCACTTCTATTAGACCTTCTTACATAATCATGACTTGTTATCATGTGTAGCAAGATTAGTAATAATTTCCTAACAACTTTAAACACTCAACCCATATTAAATGTTTTCCGTTGGTTCAAATATCTTTTGAGAATGTGTTTTTTCAAATCAAGATACAAATAAAGTCTACTTAATGCTTGTCATTGTGAGGCTACTTGTGGTATAATATAACTTGTTCCCAATTCCCTATATTATTGAGGAGCACACTTAGTTATACAGGTTTAATTAGCTTCAAATTACATTTCTCCCCCTAAACTTCATGGGTGGTAATTTATACTATCTCATGTGTAGTAATGCTAAGATTGATGATTAACCACTTAAACTTTTCTCCTAGTGATTTTTACTAATAAAAATTATAAGAATCTCAAATACAACCTTAATAATTCTATGTGACATGGCAGAACTTCCTCCGAGCATGTCTCTCATCTTTCTCTCTAATACTGATGATCAATCACTGCCACATTTTGCCTAATAATTTTATTATCCATTGTTCAACAACTGTTTGTAACATTTTTGGTTGACACTTCCAAAATGGTGAATTCTCAATTCTAGCATTTCTCCTGCATGATTGCGGACTTAAAAAAAAACCTTTCAGTAAAGCACCCTTATTTTTATATTGACGGCTGGGTATTAGAGACCACAGTCTGGGTGCTAGGAGTGCTCATCGGTCCTGAATTTGATGGCTTCCTGGTCTTTTCAATAGATAGAACTAAAGTATATATATGTTTTTAAAGCAAGACAAATAAAAATTTCATGTTAATATTAACAAGTTTAATGATGAGATATAGCATCTTTCATAATATTCGATTTTCTATATTAATTCATTTTTTCCCTTTCCATTTGGAAATCTTTGTCTCCTTTTTATCCCACAGCATGCATGTAATAGTTTCAAAGTAGAGATAGGAATATTAATACTAAAATTGAGAACATAGAATATGTTCAGTCTAAGTTCTCCATTTTCCTAATTATGAATGAGTGACACATAAAGGTGGAAAACAAAACAAAGCTCTCTACCATTGAGTTGATGCTGACTCATGGTAACCTTGTAGAATAGGGTGGAGCTGCTTCTGTGGGATTCTGAGATTAGAACTCTTTATGAGAATAAAGAGCCCAAATTCTCTGCTGTGGAACAGCTGGTGGTTTGAACTGCTGACCTAAAGATAAATCCATCCTAATTTCTTTTAATGTGATGTGTATATATATATATTCAACTTTTGTGTTAGTAATTTTCTTCTCAGTAATTAGAAACCAAACAAAACTCCCTGCCTTCGAGTCAATGCTGTGGGTTTCTGTGGTAGTTAGATAATCTGGTGTCAATTTGAGGATTCAGAGTGAAGGGCTGGAGTCTAGCCTGTCAGTCAGGTCAGAACTTGATGACCTCATCTGGAAGCACTGAGGAGACAAATACCTCGCTGGAAGTGGGACACTCACTCACTCCCTGGGAGACATGTCTGATGAAAAACCACATGAATCTACCCTGATGCATCCAGAACCCTGGGAGCTGGAGGAGCCACGTGGAGACCCCTGCTAGCGCTGAGATGCTTACAGCACTGCTGGATCCACAAGACTTCCCACCCCCACTGACCTGTGCTCTTCCTGCATTCAGCGTCATTGCATGTGTTTCGTGAGCCTGAAGAAGACTTTATAGATTGGTATCAGACATATGGGCTAATATCAGACTTATGGACTTGATCTGGACTGGGCTGGGATGTTTTCTTAATGTACAATTATTCTTAATATAAAGCCCTTTCTTATACACCTATGAGTGTCTCTGAATTTGTTTTTCTAGTCAAGCTGGACTAACACAGTTTGCAAGATTACCACTGTTTGGAGTAGAAAGCCCACTCTTTCTCCCACGGAGCTGCTGGTGGTTTCGAATTGCCAACCATGCGGATCACAGCCCAACACGTAACCACTAGCCCACCAGGGCTGCCATTTCTCAATAATTAGGAGATCTTTAAGTATTAAATATACAATAACTTTCTACTGTTTCAAACATTCTTCTCAGTTTATTATCATCTTTGCATATATTTGTATTTAATATAATAAAAAATTGTAATTTTTTTGGTAAAATTTTAAAATTGTAAAAAAATTAGTAAAATTTATCAATAAGATAAAATCTAGATTTTGAGTCAGAGGAAAATCGTTTCCACCCCAAGGTTATAAAGAATGCATTGACGTTCTTTCTCCCTTTCACTTCATGTGGCTTTTTTAGATTTTGATGTTGGAACATTTTATGAGTGTGAGGAACAGATGCAGTTTTAGTCTTTTTCCATGGCTCCTTAGTGGGTGTGTTAGTCCAGGTAGACTAGAGAAACAAATTCATGGACTCTCGTATGTGTATAAGACAGAGCTTTAAATAAAAGCGCAACTGTATATTGAGAAGACGTCCTAGTCCAGTCCTGATCAAGACCATAAATCAGAAATTAGCCAAAAGTACGATGCCAATCTATAAATTCCTCTGCAGGCTCACACAACACATGCAATTATGCTGAATGCAGGAAGGTCACAGGCCAGTGGGTGAAAAGTCTAGTGGATCCAGTGGCAGTGGAAGCATCTCAATGCTGGGAGGGGTCTCGACGTGGCTTCTCCTGCTCCAGGGCCCTAGCGTAGCTCCAAGTGTCTTGTCAGCAGGAAGACGAAGCAGAGTCTCTTTTTATATGGCCTCCAGTGAGTAATTTATTTTTGTGGCACCTCCAAGTGAGGTCATCAAGCTGCGACCTGATGGACAGGCTAGCCTCCACCCCTTCACAAGTTCACACCTGATTATGTAACAACCACAATTGGTAAAAGAATGTTTATTTTTAAATGTACTGCAGGCTTTAACTTGTGGAAGAACTAGTTGGCATATTAATAAGAAAAATAGGAATAATAGAGTAAAATGAAAACAATAAAGTAAAAACAATTATTTGAGAGTATTTTTCGTTATCGTGTGCTCCAGTATTTATTTGAAGGGCCCAGTGGGTCAACAGAGGGCAATAGATTAAGATGAACCAAACATTCTCCCTAGGTTTTTACCTTCAGTGACTTCACATATCTCTAACTTCCCAGTACTGAGCGACTGAGAAAGCAAGTAGAAGCCGAGAGTAAAATATTGAGAAAAGCTTCAGTTTACAGCTTGAGTTTTGACAAATGTATATCATTTTATAACCAATGTTCAGATTAATAGATTGGTTAATTCTATCACTCTAGAAAATTCCTTTGGGGTTCGTTCCAGTCAGTTCTCTCGAGGCAAACAGTATTCTGGTTTCACTCAGATTAGTTGCGCTTGTTCCTGAATTTCTTTTAAGTAGAATTATTTATAATGTTCTCATTTATCTTGGTATTCCTCCTTGGCTTTGCCCATATTAATACCTGTCATGGATTAAGAAGGGCTGTTTTATTTTTGGGGAAAAGGAGGTTCTATTCTATTTTATAACTTAGTTGGCTGGGTCCATGGACACCTTGGATATCCTCTCTCAGATACATTTTAGATGTTAGACATTTCTGGTCTTAGGGCTTTGACTTGACTTTCTTATGACTGCCTGCATTTCTCTTTTGATAACTATATATTTGTAGGCAGCGACGATGAATTAACCAGACTTTGTCTCTAAGCTTAGCACAGTTTCAATTACACAGTAGGTGGTCATGATATAAAAGTCGACAAGATTCTGTGTTCAGTTAACTCCTGACGAGGGCACTACTTTTCTACCTGGCTTTGACCCAAACACTCTCTCCAAATTTGCTGTCTTGGTATGTTATGTTGTATCACTGGCCATCATTTTCAGTGACAACCCCAGCTCTGAGTTGGCTAAGTAAGGATGTGCGCCGGACAGCGTTGGGCCTGGCACACGGTATTGTTCCCTAAAATGGAAGAAGTTACAAAGGATCCGAGCTCCGTTTTGCCCATAGCCCCATTATGTCCTATTGATATCGTCTTTCTTCATTTTCTTGACTTAAGCGGCTGTTTTACTTTTAAATGTCATCCTATTTTGTCTGTGCCAGTCCTGTCTTCCTCGGAAAGTAAGGGACTTTGTATGGCAGTACTTGGATTACTTGCCATAGGCCCGAGCTCCACAGTTTTATAAACACTGTGTGAACATGTAGCACAAGGGTGGGTGATGAATGCAAAACAGCATAATGACTATATGTAATCCCTGAAGTATCTGATAACAGAGAATGTCACATAAAAACTTTTAATAACTGTCACTCTTGATAAAGCCAAAGGAACAAGGAGATAAAAATCAAAGGGAACATCTGGATTAAAAAGTGAGAGGAAGCAACAGTAGAGAAACTTAGCCGTATGAATATGCTCTAACTGTGAATTGCCAAACTCAAGGGAAAGGGTTAGCAAAACATGATAGGCTCTACTTACAGGAAACTCAGTTTTCTTGCAAATGGATTTGGTAATTGGAATTTTCATTCCTTCTGTTAATTAATGTGGTAAAATTGTCTGGTGTCTAAGAGTATTGTAATTTGTTAAAGATTCACATTGCCCTTCATCTGTGTAATTTGGATGATGGTACGGAAATGGGTAAAGAAGACCAGGACCTACCAGTTCTCTGCCTTCCGTGGATTCAGGTCCAGGCATGAGGTTCCATCATTGGAAAAAGAAAAAAAAATGTAAAGGTAGAAAAATACCAGAGATTTACAAGAGAGGAGTGTGAGGCTAATTTTATAGCTTCAAGCAAAAGTCTTGTCAAGTTTATGCCATTGGAACAACTCCAACCTGCGTACTAAAGATAAATTCCACAAATCCCAAGTCCCTATCTATTTCTACCTTATCTCCCCCCCCACCCCCTTCTGTCGTGCTTCCAAGAGCTGCTTCTATAACTATTGCTGGGTAAAAAATCACCTTAAAGAGCATGGTGGCTGGTTCTTTGAAGAAATTTTGAGAACCAATGTTCCAAGTGAGGAAAACAGAAGCAAGAAGTCTCTCTTGATGGGAGTGGAAAGCTTCATGTTTCTCCCGGAGAACAACTGGTAGTTTTGAACTGCTTACCATGCGACTAGCAGACCAATGCATAACCCACTCTGCCTCCAGGGACCTTTCACAATCAGATTTACTGCGTGCTGTAGGGAGTCTAGGAGTCAGAATCAACTTGATTGCAGTAAGAGAGAGACAGAGAGAGAGAGAGAGAGAGAGAGAGAGAGAGAGCCTTAGAAGTCACACATCTTAGCTTTTTGTTTTCACAGCAGAGTCACAGAGACTCTGTGGTGTCAGCTTGTGAAGGGGTGGAGTCTAGTCTATCAATCAGGTTGCAGCTTGATGACCTCATTTGGTGGTGCCACAAAGATAAATAACTCACTGGTGGCCAGGTACAGACAGACTCTCTGCTTGGAGCCACGCTGATGACAGCCCGAGCCCTGGATTTGGAGGTGCCACGTGGAGACCCACACCAGCACTGAGATGCTCCTACCACCACTGGAACCACAAGACTTTCAACCCACTCGCCTGTGATCATCCTGTATTCTGCATCCTTGCATGCGCTGTGTGAGTCTGAAGAGGAATTTACAGACTGGTATCAGATATATGGGCCAATATTGGACGTATGGACTTGATCTGGACTGGGCTGGGATGTTTTCTTAATCTACAATTGCTCCTTATATAAAGCTCTCTCTTATTTAAATGAGTGTCCTGGATTTGTTTCTCTAGTCCACTCAGGCTAACACATTATGATTCCTTGGGAGTGGGGTACTAGAGAAACAAAGCTTAACTGTGGAGACTGGATGCTTGTTCAGCCTCTGCCTCATGGTAGATTTTCTGCTTTGGCTAGCTAGAGGTTAGAGATAGCCTTGCTGTTTACTGGCCTGTTTTCTAAAAAGAATGTGGGAATTTAAAGTTTTGATTCCCAGAAATTGCCTTTGGCTATTCCTCTTTGAAATGGCAAAAATGAATGTGATTAATGTATATTTTGAACTCAGACGGTGGAATCACCATTAAAATTTCCCAGAGACAATGCTGCTTATAGTGAAAATGGCTGACAGAATGTCAAAATGGCCGAGAGAAAGCCTGCCTAAGGCTTGATGCAGTCAGAGGCCTAATCCCATATTTCATATCAATAGAATAGTTTAGATAATGATTGAGAGATGAGAGTTTAGATGAGATAGATAAGGATGGAACTTGATTATTTTAAGAATTGAGTTTAGGATCTGATTCTACTTTATTTATATTAATTTCTTCTGTTTCTTATTGTGATATAATGATTCATAGAAATGATTATTGTGAAGTATGAAAATAGAGAACTTGTAAGCCCACTTGCCTTGATCATTATATTTCAGTTTAAATGGTTTTAACATGCCTACAAAAAAGTCTCTGAAAAGATAAACCCTACCCAGTGTCCCAAGTGCTCAGAACATTAGAAATTGAAGAGACTTGCCTTTTGTCAGAAACTAGAAAAAATCTGGAACCACGAAGAAAACTCCTTTCTGGGACTGAACATTAAAGGAAGCCTGTGGACAGACAGACTGAAATGCTTGATAGGTGATCACCTGGATTCACATGTTGAGTGGAGGTCGAAGAAAAGCAGCAAGAGAGATATGGGTGGAATCTGACCACTGACACCTGTGGATCTGGCTCATAGGAACTAGAGGAGAAGACAAGAGCAGGCTGACTGGTCTGAAACTTATAGAGTTGCGTGGAACCTGAGCCTATGGCATGACCTAGCCCAAAAGGGTTGTTGAGAATTTGTGAAGGGGCCATGGTCTAAAGGTGAGGCAACCAATGTTGAGGGTAAGTGAGGCAGCCCACAGAGAGTTGACCAGAAGAAGAGAAGATTTTTGAACCTGTGAATGGGTACATATTGCTGCTGACTTTATGGAAGGTCTGTTCTGATTTGACTTTGTTTATGCATGCAACCTCACAAGGCTCCAACTGCAATGAAGTTTCTTCACATAAAAAAATATGATTATCTCCTTAAAGCACTGGGTTGATGATGTAAGTGGGCAGTATAGAAATTTGGTGAATCAAGGCATGAAGTGGCTAGCTTACAAACTTTCATCGGTGCTGGAATATATTCATAGGATTAAGGTATAAGTGTTCACTACACCTTAACTGCAATTGTTAAGCAGAGAATATGTTTTGTTCACTAATAGAATATTATGTTTAAATGAGGATAGCACATAGAGATTTGTATGCTTTTTAATTTTTATCCTGTTAGCTACAGATATGATTTTATTATTGTTTTGTTAAAAATTATGTGTGGCTAAAGAGTTATGTAAGAGTGTCAAGTTGACAAAGGGTGGTCTGTGGCTATTATATAATTTCGTGTCAACTTGCGAAGGGATAGAGTCTAGCCTGTCAACCAGGTTGCAGCTTGATGACCTCATTTGGTGGTGCTACAAAGATAAATAGCTCACCCGAGGTCAGGTACAGACAGTCTCTGCTGGACATTTCTTTTGACAAGCCATGTGGAGCCACACTGATGACAACCGGAGTCCTGGAGTTGGAGGAGCCACGTGGAGACCCCTGCCAGCACTGAAATGCTTCCATGACCACTGGCTCCACAAGACTTTCCACCCACTGGCCTGTGATCTTCCTGCACTCTGCGTCATTGCATGTGTCTGAAGAGGAATTTACAGACTGGTATCAGACATATGGGCCAATATTGGACTTATGCACTTGATCTGGACTGGGCTGGGATGTTTTCTTAATATTCAGTGACTGTTTATATCTAGCTCTTTCTTTTTCACATGAGTGTCCTGGATTTGTTTCTCTAGGCAGCCCGGACTAACACAGATTCTTAGGTTCTAGAAGAGAGAAGGAACACTTTCCATCTGATGGAAGAAGGGTTATACATTTGCAAACATTAACAGTTGAATTTACCTCATGGCCATCAAGAGAAAATTCAACTCAATGTGACCATATCCATCCAAATCAGACCCACTCACATTGAATGATTCCAACTCATCGTGGCCATGGAGAGGGATCTCTGCTGCCGTCAATCTTTATGGAAACCGAGAGTGCCATCTCTGAACCTCAGAGGAGCTTGTGGAATTAAACCGTTGATCTCCTGGTAAGCAATCTAACGCCTACGCTACAGTACCACCAAAGCTCCTACAATTACCCTCTTAAAAAAGTAAAACAAAACTCACTGCTGTCTTGTCTCTTCATCATGGCAACCTTCTACAGGTTTTCTGAAGCTCTGCAGATTCATAGGCGCAGAACGCCTCATCTTCAGCCTAGGGAGGGGTTGGTGCATTCCAACTGGCAACCTGCGTCCAACAGCCCAGCGTGTAATCTGTACACATACATTTGTACGTATATGTCTATACATTTGATAGTGTATACAGGAAGCTGGAAGAGAACCTCAAACAGACAAAATAAGCTAAATCAGAGCATTTCTTTTTTTTTTCTATTTCAAATGCCATTGAAAATATTACAATCCCTTTAGTATTCAATATAGTTTATTCAATTTAGATAATAGTCCTCTCACCTTAGGGGTTTTTTAAGTTATTAAGGCTTCCCAAGCATCCATGGCTGCTACGGGTGTTGAGTGCTGTTGAGTCATTTTGGATGCATCATCAGCCCACGTGCCTGAGGACACTGTCTTTGATAGTTTCCTTGACTGTCATCTTTATGGAAGAAGGTTGCCAGTTCTTATCCCTGCTGGTTGGTTTCAACCAACAATTTTTGCTTACAGCAGAGCACTTAAACTTGTACCATTAGGGCTCCTTCTGTTCAAGTCAACCGCCTTCGCCCCCACCGCCCCCCCACCCCCAAAGGTGGTAATGTCAGAATAATATAAGGGATGACCAGATATAGCAGGCTAGTTTTAAAGTGGATAGTTTTGTGTGACCATCGAATGGTAAATATCTAAATGATTATTGACAGAAAAAAAGGTTCCTTACCCCTGATTATAGGGACCTAAATATTAATTAAATGAGTAAATAATAGATCTCTTACTCTATGAAAAGTGTGAATTTTACTAATCATAACTGTTAAAGACTGTTCTGATCCATGTAAATACAAATATGTTGATGCTTATGTACATGCTATTCAGGCAGTCCCAAGGTGTGAATGAAATCTCCTTCCCAAGTGTATCTGTAAGTAGAATTTTTAGGTCAATTGCATGAGATGCGTACAATTCTTAGCCTTCCTTCCGTAGAAGAAAAGGCTTAAACCCTTTGCAGTGATTTAAACTGTAAGTGCAGCAAGTGAAGTTGATTGTGATGAAGAACTGGTTGTGAGCAGGGGTTGATTCAATCGTTTCAAAATCAGGGCAGATTTATATAAAGTTAAGTAGGGCTTCAAAGATGGAAATGCCCTGCTCAAAGATAGCAGTCAGCTCTGAGTGTGTCACTCTCTGTAGTCCTGCCAATAAGCCATTTCACATATCAGGCTTCTGAAAGGGCCCCCCAGGTCCCTTCTAAGCCTTTGACCTCTAATCTTTCCCATTCCAGTTACTGGGACAAGTCAGCCAAATTGTAAAAATCCTGGTCTCTTCCTGTTTTGCTTTGTCAATCATGACAGAACTGGTTCAAAGCTCTACATGAAGGGAGTTAGTAGGAGTTGTCTGTAAGTCAGACATTCATAACCTGGAGACTGCCTGGAGGCAGGGGAGGAGGGTTAGACACAGAGTGAGATCAAAAACCAAAATCCACAAGAGGCAAACCCACTGCTATCAAGTCAATTCTGATTCACAACAACCCTGTGTAGAGTATCTGAGGCTATAAATCTTTACAGGAGAAACAAGGCTTCATCTGTCAACCAAGGAGTGTCTATTAGATTTGAACTGCTGACCTGTGGTTAGCAGCCAATGTTGTAGTAACCAACTAGGTTACCAGGGTTCCTTGGATAGATAGATATATAGGTGAATAGACTCATATTCCTTATATTCCAGGCATTTTGAAGAGCACCAAAAAATGTAAAGTCACTGCTGAATCCTATGCTCTTTGAGGTCAGATTATAGATAGTTCTGAGCCTACCACCTAGAAAGTGTGTGTGTGTGTGTGTGTGTGTGTGTACGTGCACATACAAATGCATGTTAGTGTATTCACTGCACTGCATCATCCTGCTTCCCTAAAGGGAACACAGGATTATTATCCATCATCATAGTGTCACATTATCAAACATGGGTCAGACAGACCACTTCCGTGCATGCTACCAAGTGACCATATTCTTTCTCCTTCTCAGTACCTCACTAATACATGCTTTTGATCATTGATGAAATTGAACGAAGGCTGTTAAAGTATAGGACAATTTCATATCGCTCAAAGAATCAAGATAAAAATATAAGTTTATGCTTGTGGGTTGGTGGAGTGGTATGTGCTACAGAGGACAGAACTAGCCAATATAGCTCTCTAGAGCACTCTATGTCTGTAACCATTCATTAAGTCACCCTTTCAACAAACTCACTGATGCTCTCTTATGCATTGAGGCTAAAGTACGACATTGAGCCTCCAAGGAGCTTCGAGGCTTTTAAGGACAGACAACATAAACAGTAATATAATTACAAGGTATATGAGTTTTCATGCACTGAGCAATATACAATGGGGCACAAAAGTAAGACTAAGGTTGTTGTTAACTCAGAAAAGCCTTAAATAGATGTGATAGTTTAGGTTTTGTGTCCACTTGGCAGAGCCATGATGTTCAGTGATTTGGAAGTTATGATGTTATCCCCATGATGAGATTGGATATAGTTTAAATTCATATCCATGATGAGATCTTCTGTGAGTAGCCAGTCAATCAAATGGCAATGGGGTGGGGGTGGGGGTGTATGCTTACTCTCAGTATATATACATAGATGCTCTTGCATGGTTCTCTTGCGTTTTGCTAGATCTAGAGCCTGCATCTTGCTTGTTACTCGACCTCCAATTCTTTGAACTTGAGTCATGGCTTGTATATTACACGGTGATTTAGGGAGTTGTTAGTGCCTGAAGGCTGCCATCTGACCTTGGGATCATTCACTACCACAGCCAGCAGCCCAGCACCTGGTCTGGCAACCTAGGACTTATCAGCTCCTCCAGTTTTGTGAGTCAGGTGATGCCTCAATTCTGATAGCTGAGCTCCAGATTTTGAACTTGCCAGCCTTTTCAGCTGGGTGAACCATTTCCTGGAGCTACAGCTCTCGCCTCCCTTTTCCTCCACAACTGTATACACTTCCCTGCTTTCATTTCTCTAGAGCTCAAGACTGGAGAGGAAAGACAAAAATTATACTTGAAAAATAAGTAATTTAAAAAATTGTGAAATAGGCGGAAAAAAGCATTGTCCAACTCACTAAAGGGCACAGGCCATTTGGAAACCCCAGTGACTTGCAAGAGAGGGAAACCATGAAGCACATGCTGTGTGGCCTCTGTGAGAAGAGGCTTCTGAGAAAGGAAAGGATAGAGTGAAAGGAAAGGGCCAGATGTCAAAGAGCTATGTGCATGATTCTGAGACTCACTTTGTGCCCAAAGGGGCCATGGAAAGGTTTGAATCATGGTGGTACAAGACCAGGGCTGTGTTTTAGAAAAGATCACTCTTGTTGATGCATGGAGGATGTATTTGAAATCCACTGAGAGGAAACTCAAGAGAACTCCCCAGTAGTCTACAAAAAATCTAGTTTAAAAAAATCCTTTAAATCTGATTTTGGGTGAGGCTACCTTCAGGGACTTCTCCAACAGCTTACACTGTGTGTGTGTGTGTGTGCATGTGTGTGTGTGCTTCTACCCAGAGAAAAATGACATTAGATCATTCAAGCATTCATAATGTAATAACTGAAGTGGTTTCTCTCTGGACAATTTGCAATTCAGCGTGTAGGCCTGCTTCTTACTGTCCAGGGTAGACCAGTGGGATTAGAACCAAAAGTGGAAGGAAAAGGAAGTTTTTGACAATAAAGATAAAGCCAGAATAATGAAAGCTAGAGTAAAAAAAATCTCTAATTTTGAGAATTTCTGAAGAAGATAAGAAAGGCTAGATTGTTTATGGGCAAGAGGCTATCAAAAGACTTTATGTGGAAATAAAATTTGAAAACAGAATGAAGTCACCGAAACATCCAGCTCAAAGGAAAGCTCGTGATTTACTAAGGGAGGTCAATTTCATTGACTTGAAGCTTGATGAAAGACAAGCATCTCATTTAGGGTCCTGGTTTCATGAGACACCCCAGTTAATTGGCCTCATAATGTGCTTAGAGCCTCTGTTCAAACTTCTACTTCATTGCAAAGTGCTTTAGGTCTCAACAGCATGCAAGCAGCCATCCAAATCATGTGCCAAGAGCAACCAGGGAGAATACGAGTGAGCAGAAGAAGGAACAGAGCATGCAGCTAACTGCCTCCATGGACAACTGCCTCTCTTGCCGTGATGGATGAAGACCAGCTACCATGACTGAATATGTTCAAGATTCTATAAAATCATTCTGATGCAAAAAAGGGAGTCAAATAGTCACAGAATTCCAGTTTTCTGGGGCCATCTGATGGATGAACTCTTGAGACTATTGTCCTGAGATAAATTTTAAACCTTTAAGCAAAATATCCCCTGGAGTCTCTCAAAACCAAATCATAGTTTAACATAATTTGTAAAGGATGTCTACTTGAAGTGATGTCCTCTTCTAAGAGCTATTCCTATCGGGTCAAAGTGAAAACGATTTAAAAAATGTTGACCGCAGACTCAGGGACCAGTGCATGTGTGCTGATGCACCGGGGATTGACGTGAAAGAGGGGTTGGTGAGAATGGCTGCAAAGCTCCAGAAACAGAGTAATCAACACTGCATTGTGCATGTCGAAACCACTGAGTCGGTGCATGTTCTGCTGAGCACATTCTCAATAACCTCAGCAAAACCAAAATTAATTATATGAGGGGATTACAAGTACTTCATGGGTAAAAAAAGGAATGAAAAATTTCTATGAAATTTTGAAGCTACATTTTTATGTAAAATATGACTTTTTAGCAAAAATATAAAATACAGGAAATATAAGAATAAAGAAGAATTAAAATGTTTGCTAAGAGTATACATGGCCTTGATTTCTTCTTAATAACAATAAAATCTTAAAAAATCCATTTTTCAGAAGAGTCTTTGAGTAGTAATTCCAGGAAAATGTGAGATTTTGTAAAGAAACAAAGACTTTTATAAATTTACTAAACTACTGGCAAAGTAAAATGATGACTTAATTTAAAGCTGATAGTATCTATAAACGAAGTTCTCAAAAGCAATAAATTCAAAGGGAATAAATTAATTGAAATATACATATGCTGATAACATTAACAGAAAAATAATTTGTGTGTGTATCTATACATTGACAAGAAACTGTGATAAATCTAAGTTGTATTCAGAATAGGTCTTGGTACCAGGAATATCATTGTTGATATCAGATGGACCTTGGCTGAAATCAGAGAATAACAGAGGATGTTTATTTGTGCTTTATTGACTACAGAAATACATTTAACTGTGATTGTAACAAACTGGCTAATGTGCAGAATAATGAGAATTGCAGAATACTTCATTTTGTTCCTGTGGAGCCTGCATCCAGACCCATCATCAGACATTTAAACAAATGAAGGGTACATCACAGGATTTGAGTTCGGGAAAGGTGTGCTTTAGGGTTATGCCTTTTACCCTATAGATTGGGTTGACTAGAGAAAAAAATGCAGAGAAACTCATATGTATAGGAAAGAGCTTTATATAAAGAAGTACTTATACATCTCGCAAACATCCCAGCCCAATCCAGATCAAGCCCTTACGTCTAATACTAGTTCATAAGTCTCATACTGGTCCATAAGCCCCCTTCAGACTCATGCAGTCATATGCAAAAAGGCAGAATGCAGGAAGATCACAGGCCTGTGGGTACGAAGTCTTGCGGATCCAACAGCGGTGGCTGCTCATGGTCTCAGCCTGGCTCATCAGCATGAAGCTGAAGGCAGAGAGAGGGGAAGGTCCCCAGGACCGCCCTTATGTAAGAGAATGCTGCACCCACGAGGTGACATCATCAGGCTATGACTTGATTGACAGTCTAGACTCCACCTCTACACTCTATTTATCAAGTTGACATGACATGATGTAACTACCACATTTAATCTATTTTTTATCCTGAGAAAATAATCCAAGAAACTGAATTATATGAAGAAGAATGCAATATCAGGAATTGAATTGAGGTTTATTAACAATCTGGCATGTGCAGATGACAAAACCTTGCTTGTTAAAATTGTGGAGGAATTGCAATGCTTGCAGATGAAGAGGAGAGTTTGACTACTTCTTCAGAGAAAGCAGAGGAATTCTGAGACTACACACACACACACACACACACACACACACACACACACACACACACACACACATGCACAAAGCAGAAAACAGCTCATGAGAAGGCTGTGCAGACAAGAGGAAAATGATAGCTGTCTAATTTGGAAAACCTAGGTGCTACAGCGAACGAGGTCATATTCTCTAAGATCAAGATATTGTTGAGTGAACAATCATTACATATGTTGAAACTTCGACTTATAAAATGATGTGTTAGAAACTTTACCTTTCAACCTTAGTGTGATATTTTAGACCCATTTTTCAAAATAGATAACACCAATCTTGCACATTAAAAAAAAGAAGAAACAACTCTGACTTTGGCTAAGTACAGCCAGAATGCTCAGTAGAATCGAGGATGTTGAGACTGTTGCACATACATTTGACCTGTTAGTGGAAGAGACCAGTCCCTGGAAGAGGACATCATGCTTGGTAAAGTAAAAGGTCAGTTAAAAGGGGGCAGGACAGCAAGGAGATGTTTTGACAGAGGGGCTGTGACAATGAGTTCAAGCATAATAATTTTAGGGTGATGCAGGATTGGACAGTGTTTTGTTCTGTTGTGAATAGAGTTTCACAAGGGAGGTCAGAGACGACCCAAGGGCACCTGTCAATAACAGCAATAAACCTGTAGGCTTGAAAATGCCCATAGAAAAAGGGTAATAAAAATTGATGACTTTTTTGATCAACTTTTTGAAGTCCCCTCATATGTCCATATGTGAGAGTATATGCTTTTGTTGAGATTAAAATGGAAAATAAGGTAAACTAATTCAGCTATAAATGAACTAAACTTTTAACCATAGTGACTATATCCTCTTAAGTTATCTAACTTTAGGGTTTGAATCCTAAAACATTATGTCTAGAAATGTGACCCTTATTATTTTCAGAAATTCTGTGGTGTAAGAGGTGAGCAACACTAACCAAATGCATGGAAGAGTGATGCATTTTTTTTATAACAAGAAACTAGCTACTAAGAAATTTGGTATGCTTATATCATCTGGCTTGCCCTTTAAAGCAAAAGTTGTGTGGGCAGGTGGCCTACAATCAGAAGTCTGCTTTGTAACTTTGGAAGCGGAACAAACTGAATAGATGGTGTAAGCTACATGGCTAAAGTCTTAAAATCATAATAGCCTGGATTTCTCCAGCAACACCAAGAGGCCCAAATCACTAATCCAATTCATTAGATGTTTGGGCATGCCCTTCCTAAGATGGGGCTACAGGCAAGGCGTTTTTAGCACGTGCAGACCATTTCTGTCCTTAGTTAAGGCAAAGATGACAAGGCACAACGACACGTGGACTGTTTATGTACCTGTAGTACACATGATAGAGAAAAAAGGGGTAGGAATTTCCTGAGGGTTTGAGCTAAGTGAAATGTACGACATGTAAGAGGGTTTATACTTCAGCAGCTGTGACCTAAAGCAAGAGCGATGACTCGGGTCTCTAGCGAGGCCTGAAGAAGGCGAGAATTGCTTAGAGCGGAGGGCACCATGGATTTACCGTGGCAGTGGATTTGACCTGCAGCCATGGAGATGGATGTGATAAGATGCATTTTATTTTCTGAAGAATAAATGGGGAGCTTGACTATAGAACGGTGAAAAGATGATGTAACTGGCGAGATCAGAAGCGTATACTGAAAGACAAATAGGTATGCACGAGGAGAGTTTTGTTAAAACCCTTTTTAATTCTGAACTATCTCTACAAGTTCTTAATTTCTAATAGTTCACATCTTGGCCTCTCACAAGGAAGGGCAAAACGAAGGCAGGAGCTGGAAAGTCACAGACTGAACTTTCTAGGAATGACCGTCAATGGAAAAACAAGGAAGTCTGGAGGTCACAATAAATTCGAACATGATCTGACCTAGGATGTATGTCCAAGTGGGTGGCTGGGTCGCATCAAGGCAGATTAAGGTACTGGCAAGTTTTTTTTTTTTTACTTCAAATGGACAACTACCTCAATGTTTAACATATACTAGACATTTATTATTTTTTAATAACTACATAAGTATTGGATCTGAATGAGCGAGAGAAAATAATAGCACAAGACAATCCGGTGGGGAGGCGGGGAGGTGATCAACTATTGTCTTACGCTGGTGTCTCTAGAGAAGCAAAAGCATGGATATATACTTGTCCATGTGATCCATTTTCTTGATATATATGCGTATATGCATATATATCAAGAAAATAACTGACATGGTTATAGAAGTAGGCAAGTCCAAGCTGAGGTAGGTGGATGCTCTCCTTATTCAAGTAGCTGTGGGGGCTGATGATCACAAGAAAGACCACAGGTGGGCGGCTGCCAAAAGATGAATCCTAGGTTAGCAGGTCCCACTTGTGACTGCACAAATGATGAATCCAAGGTGGGGAGGTCAGGTGACTTCCAGGATTGGCAGGCAAAGTGGCTGGCCTCTGGCCCAAGTCCAAAGAACTGGAGGTCGATGAGCCAGATACAGGATACACACCCAGCAAAAAGCAAAGCAAGGCTTTCCATAGTGTCCTTGTACTTTGGAAGGAAGACATACACTCAAGGAAAATTCTTTTCAATTCTATCAGGGTTGTTACCGAAGTAAGAATGTCACATTACAGCCTAATCTGACCCCATTATGAAGAGTTACAACTGATTAGCTATGACTACATTGTGTTGGGTCAGGTCACTGGGGCCTACTAGGAGTTAACTGCTAAACTATTGAAATTCCTGGCACAACAAGTTGAAAGACAAAAATATCTCCCAGCCCCCCAAATTCAGTATCATAACCACTATGATTTTAAAAAATTGTTTCATTGGCATGCAATTAATATATCACATAATTTAACAGTATAATTATATTAAGAAGAGTTGTATAATCATAGCCACAATAAATATCAGAATATTCAGGGGAAAAAATAAAACAAAATAGAGAAAAGCTCAATTGAAAAGAAATCAGAAAATAATAAAATGGAAGCATCTTTAAAAAGGGTCAAAAGGAAGCTCAAATGATAAGGTATGACATTTTTACTTAAATACATCGACCCCAATTGAATTTGCAATGTTCTCTGTCTGACAGCAAGGCTATTTACATACCAGGACTATTGTCAGAGGGGGTTCACAGGAGGCTTCATCCATGCGGGGCCTCTCCACGTGGATTTGGGACTCCCACGGTGCTCCATGTCGCGGTGTTGTTGAGTGCCAGCAAGTGGACCCTATGCAGAGCAGAAGGACATACTGCACAACCCTGCGCCATCCTCGCAATTGTTCTTATGCCTGAGCCCATAGATGCAGCCACTGTGTCCATCCATCTGCCTGAGAGCCTTCCCCTTCTCCACGGCTCCTGCTCTGGACCAAGCATGATGCTCTACTTCAGGGATTGGTCCCTTCTGAAGCCGTGTGCACAGATGAAGTCTTGCCATCTTTGCCTCTAAGGAGCACTCTAGTCCAACTTCTTCAGATTGATTTGTCCTTTGAAAAGTTTGTGGTATTCAATATTCTTCTCCAGCAGGACAAATCAAATGCGTTTCTCCTTCTCCTTCTCCTTCTCCTTCTCCTCCTCCTCCTCCTCCTCCTCTTCCTCCTCCCCCTCCTCCTCTCCTCCTCCTCCTCCTCCTCCTCCTCCTCCTCCTCCTCCTCCTCCTCCTCCTCCTCCTCCTCCTTCTTCTTCTTCTTCTTCTTCTTCTTCTTCTTCTTCTTCTTCTTCTTCTTCTTCTTCTTCTTCTTTATCCAATGTCCAATTTTCCCATACAGATGAGGCAATGGAGAATACCATGGCTCGGGTCAGGTGCATCTTTGTCCTCAAAGGAACATCCTTGCTCTTCCATAATATAAAGAGATTTTCTGCAACAGATTTAACTAAAGCAATGCATTTTTTGATCTCTTGACTGCTACTTCCACAAGCATTGATTGGGGATTCAAGCAAGAACAAATTCCTCAACAACTTCAACATTTTCTCCCTTTATCATGATGCTACCTATTGCTCAGGTTGGGAGGACTTTGGTCTTCCTTACATTGAGTTGTCATCCACATGAAGGCACAATCCTTTATCTTTTATTAGCAAGTGTTTCCAGTCCTCCTCACATTGAGCAAGCAAGGGTTTTCATTTGCATAAAACAAATTGTTAATAAGCCTTCCTCTAATCCTGGCGTCATATTCTTCATATAATCTAGCTTCTCTGATGATTTGTTCAGCATACACATTGAACATGTATGATGAGGGGGAAACAATTCTGACGCATACTTTTCCTGAGTTTAAACCATGCAGTATGCCCTTGGAATGTCATCCAGAACTTTCTGCCAACCAGGTGTTCACAAGTTAGTTCTCATCCCTTTCCTTCATTCTGTTCTGAATTTCACTATTTATAATTCTTGGATCACACAGACTGGTGGGCTTCTTCCATGTGTACCTCTTCCATGTGGATTTAGTTTACATCTCACTTAGATTGCTGCTTGTTTGAAGACAGGCCTTTAAGACCCCAGAAGCTATTCTTTTTTGATAGCTGTACACCATTTAATTTCTTCACCACATTTTGCTATTGTACACATATCTTCAGTGATCGCTTTACAAGGGTGAATAATGAGTAGGGCCACATTCCAAGAACTGATTGTTCTTAGGTTGTGGTTAGATTAAACCCCCAATACATTCATATATCTATGGTTTATATATGTCCTACATGTACAATGAGTGTTGGGGATAGGGAAATACTTTTTATTATACTCATTCACAAAGGTAGAACCATGCCTACCAGACTAACATGTCATACAAAGCAAAGAAAGCACAAAAATGGTAAATATTTGGGAACCCCACTAAGCAAACTGGAGCAGATTGAAGGAACTGGCAGACTTCCTGGAAGGTAAGAGTAGAACACCCTAGTGACAAGAAGCAGACAGCCAGATGACCGCTTAACCCAAGGTTATGGAATTGGTGATGTTTGGACTTTGGTTTGTGTGTTTTTGTGGGTAGACTAGAGAAACAAATCCATAGAAACTCATCTGTGTATAAGAGAGAGTTTTATGTAGAGGGTAGTTGTACATTAAGAAAACATTTCAACCCAGTCCAGTCCAAGTCCATAAGTCCTATATTAGCCCTATGTCCAATACCAATCTATAAAGTCCTCTTCAGACTCATGAAACACAAGCAATGACACCAAATTCAGGACACTCACAGGCCAGTGGGTAGAAAGCCTTTGGATCCAGTGGCATTGTAGGCATCACTGCACTAAGAGGGGTCTCCACATGGTTCCTCCAGTTCCCAGGGCACGGGGTCTGTCAGCCTAGCGCCATGTGTCTTGTCAGTAGAGCGTTTCCAAGGGAGTGAGTGTTGTTTGTAGGGAGTCTCCAGGGGAGTGAGCCCAGAGATGGAGAGTCTGTCTCCTGCCTCTAAGGAGGAAAATGCTGGAGTTTCCAGAATTCTCATGTGAAAGCCATGACCACACAGAAGGCTCATTGGTTAGATCTTGATTGGCAGGTCAGACTCCACCCCTTAACTGGCAATCCTCTCAAATTGACACAAGATTATGTAACTACCACAGTTTAGATCTCTTGCCCCCATGACCTTTAGTGGCAAAGAGTTAAACAAAGCCATTCCTAAATTGCTATATATGGAAAGGATATTAATGGTATTATAGAGAAGAAGTAATAATGTTCAAATTTCCACAAAATAGGTTAGTGCATTTCTAGTTTCTCCTTATTAAAGGAATTAGAATCAAACACAGCTTCCCCACAGCAGTTTGTAGAGTTCATGATCAACGTCAGTGATGTGGACACTTAGGTGTGGGGTATGCACGGTAGCATCTAGTACAGTGTGAAGACCAATTGTGGCAGATAGTCTTTGGAATACATGAAGGGAATCCAAAGCTTTCTAGAAATACAATAATTAAAGCGAGAGCTCAAATTTAATGATAAGCAGCTTTTATAAAGAGGCTATTAATAAGCAGTGTGATAAAAGAAAACATTGTTTGCAGCCCAGACTGTATGAATAAACACAGCATGGGGCCAACAAAAGAGGTCTAGCAGTGTCGGCATGTTCCAAGAAAGGAATAAAACTAGGACTAGTTTTTGACATGCTGGCAAAGAGTTTTCACTAACCCCTTATTGGAGAAGAATCAATGGTACATTCTAGAGCTCTTCATATCATTACATATGAGTTGTGCTTTAGTTGATGGTATGGATTCAAATTTGGACTACTAACTTCCAGGTAAATAGTTCAAAACCACCAGCTCTCTGTTAGAAAAAGATAAGGTGGTGTGTCCCCAGGAAGGATTTAGTCTTAGCAATCATAATGACACAATGCAGCCACTTGTTGAAGGTCCATATATAACTGAAAGCATACTTCGGTTAGCCCAATAGGAAATTGGATATATTTTTCATTCCACAGTGCGAATAAAGACATTTTCAACAAATCCTTTAGTTAAAAACAACACAAATAAATAAAACCAGAACCTCTGAGTATTGCTATAGATGGGAATTTGGGTTGAGGAAACTCAGGTTCCGAATTTCAGGTAAATCATAACAGGTATAGTATACTGTATATTTTGGAGCTTCTTTCTTTCTTTGAGTGCTTTGCATGAAACAGATAAGTGTTTGTTATAGATAGACTATGTCATATGTATATGTGAGGTGGGACCTTCCAAAATATGGATTTTTTTAAAACTATATATTTAAATATTACTTTTTTTTTTTTTTTACAAAACAAACTTATCACCTTCAAAGTGCTCTCCATTACACTTAACACATTTGTCAAATCTGTGATTCCATTCTTGGAAACATTTTAAAAATTCATCTCTTTGGATGCTGACAGGGCCTCCCTTGTTTTTTAATCACCTCTTCTACATCATCAAATGACTGTCCTTTCATGTCCCTCTTCATTTACGGAAACAAAAAGAAGTTAGGTTTGTGGAGCAAGAGAGTTATGCTGTTTTTTGATCAAACCTGGCACTGAGGTGGCTGCGTGAGCAGGTACATTGTTGTGGTGGCCAAAGCTGTCCCCTCTCTGCCATGAATCAGGCCTTTTGGTCACACACTGTTACAAATCTTTTCAGAACGTCTAGACAGAAAGCTTGATGAACAGTCTGATCGTGTGGAATGCACTCCCAATGCAATTCACCCCAACCCGCCATCAAATGAGCATCAGCTTGATCTTTGATTTCACCTGAACTATTTTTGGCTGAGGTAGTGAGGGCATCTTCCCCTGGTTTGATTGATGTCTGCTTTCGGGGGTTGTAGGACAGCACAATGTCTCATCATCAGTAAAGACCTTATAAAAAAAAGTCTGGGTCACTTTGGAGCTGTTCTTTCAAAACATGGCATGTTTCCAGTTGACTATGTTTTTTCCGGTCAGTCAGAACTCAAGGCATACATTTTGCAGTGACCCTTCCATTTCCAAATTTTCCGTTAACATTTACGGAACCAACCTCCAATTCAGATAACTTCCCCATCTCTTTGGTCTTTAAGCCCAAGCGTACAACTTTGTCAACATTTTTGTATGTCCAGGAAGTTGACAGACATCCAGAATGAGTTTTGTCATCAATCAACATTTTACCTTTGTGGAAAGGAGAAAAATCACTCATTCACTTGAGTTCCCCCCCACAGTGTTGTCCTTATAAGTTGTGTTCAATATCACAAGTTTCTGAGGCATTTTTCCTGATCAGGAAACAAAATTCCACAGCCTCATGCTGTTCTCTAAAACTGGCCATAACAAAACAAAAAAAAATGTGGTACAAATGAAACTGATTTCATGAAGAAAATCACTGGGACCAGAGAGAACCTTCCTAGGTGACACCACTGGTTGCACTACCTCAGAGCGAGATTCTGGATGCTCATGTAGCAGAAAAAATGTGTACTCTGAAAGCACTGTCTAGTGGGAGTTTATTTTCTGTGTTTTTTGTACTCCTTCATCTATGTATATATATATATATCTACATATGTATACATATACATATATATATATATATATATATATATATATATATATATATATATATATATATATATATATATATATATATATAGAGAGAGAGAGAGAGAGAGAGAGAGAGAGAGAGGAAGAGAGAGAGGGAATGAAAATGAAGGAGGGAAGGAGGGAGAGAGACACAGAGAGAGAAATATTATTACCATCTAGGAATGAGAGGTTCTTTCCATTCTCTCCGCAAATGCATCTTACCTCCCTAGAATTTATCACAGGAGCCTGATAGTGCAGTAAAGGACGTGTGCTGCTACCTACAAGGGCAGTTATTCAAACACATCAAACACTCTGCTGGGGAAAGAGGGGGTTCTTTCTACTCTGGTAAAGATTTAGTCTCAGGAACTCACTGTGCAGTTCTACTCTGTCTGACATAATGACTATGAGTCAGAATTGACAAGATGGCAGTGAGTTTTATCTTATTGTTCACTTATTTATTTTGTTATATTAACAGGGCCAATCGCTTTTGCGATATCAAAGTTGCGGTTTAAACACAGAAGCTGCGAGTAGGAATGGGGGTTACATAGATGTCACACATGCAGATTGCCAAGGAACTGAGCTGGAATTCTAGCCTTTTAAGAATTGCGAAAATAGATTTGTTTGTTAAAGCAACCCACTTGTGGTTCTGTAAATCCATGGATTATAAACATCTGGCTTACAGACAACTCCTGTTTCCCTTTAATGTTATGTAAGCATGAACTCACATTGAAAAGATTAAACCAATCCCTACTCGCACCAAAGCCATTACAATCACCTTAACTGAGGATCATTTGAGCCTTTTCTTACACAAAGTAAGGTCATATAAGAAACACTTTCATGTACCAGTTCTGACTCGCTGTGGTTCTCCCAGGAAGCTTTATAAAGATGTAAATTTATACCCCACTTATGAGAAAAGAGTTTTGGAATGATTTCAGATCATATTCAGGGTAAGTAGTAGTTCCCAGTTTGGGACTCAGGTTAGTGTACTGTTGGCGTAGTAAACAACATGATAAAGGAAGAAAAAAACTGAAGTTGTGAAAGCTTTCAGTTACTTGGGTACACAGTCAATGTTCATGGAATAAAACCCAAACCCCGAAAATAAACTGATTGCCATCAAGTCAATTCTGACTCATAGTGACCCTATAGGACAGCATAGCACTGCCCAATTGGGTTTGAGACTTTAATATTTATAAGAATAGAGAGTCTCATCTTTCTCCTGAGGAGTAGCTTGCAGGTTCAAACCACTGATCGTATGAAAACAATAGTCAATAAATCAAAGGCTGTATTGCATTGGACCAACTGGCTGCAAAAATCCTCTTCAAAATGTTAAAGAATTAAATTGTCACTTTGATATTTATGGTTTATCTTACACAAGCCAGGGTTTTTTCAATCACCTTCTATGCATGTAAAATCTGGACAATGAGTAAGAAAGGTGGGAGTTGAATTGATGCGTTTGGATTATGGTGCTGATGAAAACTGTTGAAAATATCATGGATAACCAGAACAACAAATGAATATGTTTGGGAAGAAGCACATTGATATTTCCTTGAGAGAGAGAAGGGGTGGATGTGATCTTACAGACTTTGTTATCGGAGAACTACGTGGACAGTCAGGGAAATAGAAGATGTCCATCATGGTGGTTATAATAGAGTGGCTATAACAATGGGCTCAAACATAGTAGCAATTCTGAGGATGGGGTAGTGTCAGAACCAACTGGGCAGCACCTAACAACAAGTGGACAAAGGCCTTTGGACAGGTGCCTCCTGGTTTGGTCAACTCGGGGCATGGGCTCAGCTTGAGATTTAAAGCCCACAGGTTTTACAAGCAGGGCTGAGAGCGGGCCGGGCGAGAAGAAAAGGGTTGGTGTGATAGCAGACGTGTGAGCATTCTTTAAAAACGAATGATTGCTGCAGATAAAGCTGGGTAAATTCTTGGGAAATGATCTACTTGCACTATCAAGGGCTTAAAGCCTAGCTATTTATTATTAGCTGTACTTCATTAAACCTTTTGTTTACAAATCATTTAAATTAGTTTTTCTTCCCAAGGGCTGCCGATTAACTCACAAGCTGTGGAGGAAAGTACAGCTGGAACAGGTTAAATGATTGCTTCGGGTGACGTGGCAAGACTGGGGGTAGAGCTGGTCTGAAAGTAGAACTCCCTGGAGCCCTCTCGTAGCCCGCTGCGTCACGATGCTGTGGAGCGTCACCACGCTGCTGCCGAAAGCAAGATCTGTGGTTCTGCAGGCGATTCTCACCACAGGCAGTTTACAGATCATCTATTGGGTGTCCACAACTATAAGTGATCTCTTGACAAAATATATTTGAGTTGAAGAGTAAGTAATAGTGTTAATGTGCCTTTATTTGACTATGGAGTCTAGTAAAAAGAAGGGTGGTGGTAGGAGGGTTTCCGTAGGCTTCTCATGCACTCAGTGAACAACTGCAGAGACCTGTCAAGTCTCTGGAATATTTAAGGAAAGATGGTTTGTATTTGATTCTGAAAATACATACGTATATTTCTGACTTTGGCTCACTAGAATAAGGGTTTGAAAACTCATGTTTGACTTTCTTAGAGGATAACTGTGTTAGGCTAGGATTTCCAGAGAAACAAAACTGGTGGGACTCATGTTTATGAAAGAATTTCATATCAAGCAAGAAATTTACACAAGAAAGCAGCTCAGCCTAGTCCAACCCAAGTCCACGGGCCAGAAGCTAGCTGGAGGTTCTGGTAGGTTCACGCAGCTGCTCGCTAATGAAGGACAAGGTGAAGTGGGAAGCTGAGGAATCCCGGGCCAGTGAGTGAAGAGCCGTGTGGATCTGAGGTCAGCTGGAGCAGCCAATAGCTCCCAGGAGAGGTGGGTCACATGGATGGCCAGCCCCCAGAGCATAAACTAGATGCGGAATACAAGCAAGCCGGAAGGGGAAGAGGCACGAGAGGAGTCATTTCTTCACAACATCTCATGAACAGGTCACACCTCCCAACATCATCAGGCCATGTCCTGATTGAGAGTTTGGACTCCACCCTTCCTTCCCCACAGGTGCAGCCAGCTGATACCAGAGCGAGTCCAAAACAATCTATTTTCTTAAACCCATATGTATTTTGACATTATGCTTTCACTTTTAAATCAGTAAACTCCCCAAACCGAACTCATTGTCCTCTAGTCGGTATACTTGTTTTTATTTACTCCAAGGAGACTAAGACTGCTTTTGACCCACATCTGTTGTTATCTACTCATATATAAACAAGCAAGAGGCAATATCACACTGGGAGATGAGGAGTCTGACTGGCTAGGACACAATTTTTAGGTGTTTACACTTTGGGTGAGGACTCCTAGGGGCATAGTTGGTTACACCTTGGGCTCCTAACCTCAAGGTCAGCAGTTGGAACCCATCTGCTGCTCCAAGGAGCTCTGATGACATAATGATTGAGTATTCCCTTGCTAAGCAAGGTCAGTGGTTGCGAACAGCCAGTGGCTTTGTGGGAAACATGACATGGTCACCTATTCTCATAATGAAACATTGCCTATCCTGTGCCATCATCCACAACATGACATGGTCACCTATTCTCAAACATTGCCTATCCTGTGCAATCATCCACAATCATTTTTATACTTGAGCTTATTATTATTATTGAAGCCACGGTGTCAACCCATGTCCTTGAGGAGTTCCTCCTTTTTGCTGACCCTCAACTTTATAAAGCATGATGTCCTTTCCCAAGGACTGGTCTTTCCTGATAACATGTCTAAAGACCATTCTGATCGTACTTTAAGATAGACTGGTTTATTCTTTTATCAGTCCATGTTCCTTTCAATATCTTTATCAACACTGTAAGTAAAATGCATCGATTCTTCTTTGGTCTTCTTTAATCATTTTTCAGCTTTCAACTGCATGAGCTGCTTGAAATCACCTCATATGGGTTGGGGGAGGTTCCCCTCAGTCTTCACAGCACCATCTTTGTGCTTTGACACTTTTTGCAGCAGATTTGCCCAGTGCTACCTGCTGTTTGATTTCTTGATTGCTGCTTTTATGTGCCTTCACTGTAGATCCAAGCAAAATGAAATTGTTGACAACTTCAACCTTTTATCAATTGATCATGATGTTGTCCATTGGCCCACTTGTCAGGGCTTTGGCTTTCCTTCCATTGGGGTATAATCCGTTTTGAATGTGTCATCCTGGGTCTTCAAGTTCATTCCTTTCAGCATGTCAGCTTGTATCATCTGCGTATCTCAGATTGTTGGCATGCCTTCCTTCAACTTCCATGTGACATTCCTCTTTAGATAGTACAACTTCTTGGGTTCTTTCCTCAGCATGCAGAGTAAATAAATGTGGTGAACGACTACAAATCCGAAACGCACCTTTCTTGATTGTAAACTATTCACTACCCCCTTGTTCTGTTCCGACAGCTACATCTTGGTTTATATACTGGCTCTTCCAGGAGCCCTGACGGTGTCGTAAGGAGTCCTGATAGGATAGTGGTTGGACTGCAATCCGCATGGTTGGCAGTTCAAAACAACCAATAGCTCTGTTGGACAAAGATTGGGCTTTCTATGTCTGTAAACAATTATAGTCGTAGAAACTCACAGGGAGTGGCTATGAGTCAGCTTTGACTTGATGTCAGTGAGTGGTATCGGATCTGCATGAACATGACAGTTTTCTTTCACTTTGCATTCTTCACAGTGCTATATGTCCTTTGTTATGATCCACATAGTGA
This sequence comes from Tenrec ecaudatus, assembly GCF_050624435.1. Classification (NCBI taxonomy): domain Eukaryota; kingdom Metazoa; phylum Chordata; class Mammalia; order Afrosoricida; family Tenrecidae; genus Tenrec; species Tenrec ecaudatus. The sequence continues at coordinate 22,643,537 of NC_134539.1, read as the reverse complement.
AGTGGTTTTGCATAGTCAATAGAAAACAGGCAAACATTTCTAATAGTCTCTGATTTTAGCCAAGAGCCACCTGACATCAGCAATGCTATTCATGGCCGATTTCTGTTGATATATTACATGTGCTGCAACCAATTTATAAATAACTTTTTAAAATTTGATTTTATTGTTCTATTAATGATATAATTAGATAATTTCAACATTCAGTTGGGTATCCTTTTTTTGGAATGTGAGCACATATAGATCTCTAACACTCACTTGTCCAGGTAGCTGTCTTCCAAGATTTTGGCATAGATAAATAAGTGTTCTGGTACTTTATCAGTTTATTGCAATATCCCAATTGGTATTTTGGTATTTTGTCATTTGCTGGATCCTTGTTTTTCATCAGTGAATTCAGTGTAGCTTGTACGTCTTTCAATATGCTTGATCATATGCTATCTCTGAAAATGGTTGAATGTTAGCCAATGGTTTTTAGTATAGGGATTCTGTGTATTTCTTCTAGGATTTTTTTATTGCTTCCTGCATTGATGATTATTCTGTCCATAGCATACTCCAGTGTTGCAATAAGTAAGGCTTCACTTTTTTCTTCAGTTCTTTCAATGTAATACATACTGAGTATGTTATTTCCATTTTATTTTCTAACTCAGGTAATTGACATTTATTTATAATACTCTACTTTGTCTTTTCAATCTACTTTTGAAATCTCCTGCTCAGCTCTTCTACTTCATCATTTCTTCTAGTTGCTTGAGCGTCTTTATAGCCAAAAGCAAGTGGCAGAGTCTCTTGTGCCCACATTGGTCTTTTCTCTCTTTCCTGCTTTCTTAAGGAGCTCTTTCCTTTATGCATAATGTTCTTGATGCTATCCCACAACATCTCTAGTCTTTGGTCATTATCTTCAGTGGGTTACCTATATTCTTGAGATGGTCTCTAGATTTAGGTGGGATATACTCAAGACTTTATTTGGGCTCTTGTGGACTTATTTTAATTTTATCCAGCTTCAATCTAAATTTGCACAGTCACGCCTTGCCTGTGGTGTTGGAGAAGAATATAGAAAGTACCAGGGACAGATAAAAAAAGGCCAAACCCATCTGTCTTGGAAGAAGAAGAACATCCAGAGTTCTCCTTAAAAACCCGGATGGTGAGACCATCTCATGCACTTTGGGCATCTTGTCAGGAGAGACCAGTCCCTGGAGAAGGATGCTATGATTTGTAATGTAGAAGGTTGGGTAGCGAAAGAGAGGAAGATTCTCAATGAGATTGACTGACTCAGTGGCTTCAGCAGTCAGTTCAGGCATAGGAGCAATTGTGCGATGACACAGGCTGGGACAATTTTTCATTGGCTGTGCATAGCGTCACTGTGTATTGGAAACAACTTGGTAGCACCTAACAACAACAACAGCATTTCTTTACACAGATGTAGTTGATTTGATTCCTATTTATTTTATCTGGTCAGAGACATGTGTATAGTTTCCATTTAGGTTATAGATAGACAACATTTACAACAAATAAATTCTTGGTCTTACAAAATTCTGTTTTGATATCGCCTGTAAAATTTCAATCGCCAAGGCCATATTTTCTAAAAACTGATCTCTTCTATGATTGACATATACCACCTCTCCCCTCAGTCAGAAAAACAACAGAAACATGGGTGAAGGGAGACAATTGATGGTGTAAAATATGAAAATACAAATGATAAATTATCAAGCGTTGATACCAAGGGCTCAAGTAGAAAGAAATGTTTTGAAAATGATGATGGAAACATGTACAAATGTGCTCGATCCAATTTCAAGTACAGATTGTATAAGAGTTGTAAGAGCCCCTAATAAATTGATCCTTACTAAAGAAAACAAAACTGATCTTTTTTCTAACTTTTTGAATTCCAATCATCAGTATTTATCAGAGCATCTTTATTTCTTACTTGATTAGTTTCAGACTGAAGATATTGGGAGCATTCTTCAATTTCTTCCTCATTGGCTGTAGTGGTTGGTGCAAAAATTTGAATAATAGTTGTGTTAACTGGTCTTGCTTGTAGGCATTTGAATAATATCCTACCATAGATTGTGTTGTACTTCAAGGTAGATCTTAATAGATTTATTTAAAATTGTGAATGTAACAACATTTATTTTCAATTTTTCATTCCCTGAATATTAAACCATTGATTGTCCAATTAAAATGACCAATAATACTTCATTTTGGCTCAATGATGCCTAGGATGTTGATATTTATGCATTCCATTCCATGTTTAACAGCTTCCAATTTTCCTAGATACATACACTGGTTATTCCACCTTCTGAGCTTAGTGCCTGCTTGCTGCTGTTTCAGAAAATGAACATATAGAAAGCTTTACTTGTTCTTAATCATTAAGGACAGTTCTATTTGAGGAGGTAGCTCTTTCCCAGTTGTATCACCTGAAGGGCTCATCTTCAATGTTCCACTATTGTTCATAAGGTTTTGCGTGGCTATTCTTTTACAAGTGGACCACGTGTTTCTTCTTTCCACTAGGTCTTAGTCTAGGGGTTCCACTAAACCTGGTCTATCATGGTTGACCCTGCTGGTGTTTGAAATGCTGGTAGAGAGCTTCCAGCCTCATACCAACACATAAGTCACCTTAGCTTGACAAACTTAGAGACAATTAGTGGATGCATCTCACAAGATAGATTAACCATTTTGAACTCAAAGCGGTCTATAAGGAGCTTTGATGACTGATGAGCTTGTATCAGATAATTAACTGTAAGGCCAGTGGTTTAAATCCAACCCCTGTCCCGTGGGAGAAATGTGAGGCCATCTGATCCCATAAATGTTTATAAAGTTGGTAAATCCTAAGTAGGGCAACTATGAATCAGAATTAACTCAAGGACAGTCAAATTTGGGAAAGGATTTATAAATGTTCCTTATTACTTAGTACAATAACCCTCTTGCTTTTCTTTAAGTTTAAACTACCAGTCCCTAGTGCGTTAAGCAGAGAAGTAAAAATATCTGTTGTTTGGTAGTGGTTTTCTTCCACTTTTTTCTCCCATTACAAGGCTGGGTTGACTACTTTCTCTGTTTGGTGACTTTGATTATTGAAGAATGAGAGGTAATTGGATGTACACAATTTTTCATAAAATGGATTGGATGGCAACACATTTTCATGGGAACTGACTGAGAATTTTCAAATATGGAGGCAATCACACCCCCCACTTCATCGTTCCCACACAGGAACTTGCAGAGCTGATCTTTGGTGCGACAGCAAGCCTTGAATTTCTAGGACCAGAATCCCACTTTACTGTTCCCATTGCTCTCAGCTGGGGGAGGGGGGTAACCTAATGATAATAATAATAATAATAAAATAATAATAATAATAAAGGTCAACTTGATTGTTTTGAACTGGAGAAAAATATTGCTTGTGATGTGAACGAAGCACAATTGTATAACTTCATATTTTTTCAAAGCTGCTAAATGTGTTGAATGTAGAACCTACACAGATTACAGGGATAACTTCCAGCATGTAATTAGCCTCATTTAAGCCATCCAATGTCCAACCAGTATTAAAATGTGTATTGGGAGAATATTTATAAGAGAGACAATAGAAATCACTGACTTTAGCATTTAATTGGAACATGTTTATCCCAACCATTTTCCATACAGATTTCCTTATGAGCTCTTGACATCGTACAATGCTCTCTGTTGCTCTTAAAAACTCGATTTTTAAAAACTTCTTGGCACCAGTTGTATAAATTGTACTTACTTTTATATCCAATATTAGTAGATTAAATGAACATTAGTATTGTATCAACCTTAGTTTTCAGCTCTTAAGAAAGTAAAAATAATTTGAGGAGTGATTAAGTACAGCTTATCACCAAGTAGTTCTGTGTAAGAGAAAAGGAAAAATTAAAAAACCTGCAACTACTTGGTGCCTGATGGTAGAGATATTTATGATAGTCTAAATAGGAAGAAAATAGGGGGGTATAATTTTAATTGGCATATACATGAACTCAAATCCCAGCTGATTTTAGGTTGTTTCGAATCCAAATAAAAAGTCCATAGTTATTGAGTTGATTTTAACTCTTAGTGGCCCTATTGTGAGATTTACAATAGCGCTGTACAACTTTATGAGAGCAGACAGCCTCATCTTTCATCCATGGAGAGGCTGGTGGATTTTCTACCCAAGAATGATATATGAAGATTAAATATATGGGTTCAAATTTCGATGGGGTGGTAGGAAAAAGGGCATATAATAATACACATTGGGGGGGATGTTTTCTTTGGCATCGTTAGAGTTCATTGATACAACTCTGTCTTAGTTCCTATCGTTGTCCTTTTGTGGGCCATATTATTCTGTTTGCTAAGACTAAACCAGATCCCCAGGCCCCTTTCCACATGTGCCCTCCCTATTTGGGCCACCTGCTCAAAAGTAGAGTGAACTCGGTTTTCCAAATATCGGTATTTACAAAAAGACTTTGGGAATTGGTTAAATCAAAGTTTACTCATTTGAAAAATAAGAAAATAGTATTACATATTTCACAAAATCACATGTAGAATGATATATATAAATGTATTTTGTAAAATATAAAGGCGTCTATAGCTTTTATTGCTGTATTAATGTGTTAAATATAGGGATGATAATGAGTACCTTTCAAGCTCCTGGAAAATTTGAGAGAATTAATGAGATTATATTTATAACACTCTCAGGCTTCTTCACAAATAATTGGTGTATAATGTCATACATAATTAATGATAACTTATTTACTTTGTATCTGTGCTCAGTTCAGGAAGGCAATGCCTTTTATTGTTTGATTAAAAATTAAAAATAGACTTTGGAAAAGGATCCAGTAGAGAACTAAGTATAAATTTGATGGACCACCACCCACCTAGACAAGAGTCGAATTCTTAGGAGGTCATATTATCACTGAGATTTAGGGTTTGAAAGAAGTATGGCATTTGGCTATAGTTTTTCTGGTTTCTATGATGGAATAAACGTACCCTTAAATCCCTGGTGCATTAGTGGCTATGTGGTGCTCCTAACTGCAAGGTCACAGTCGAAACCACCAGTTTCTCTGTAGGAGAAACCTGAGTCTTTCTACTCCAGTGAAGAAATAGAGGAAACCCATAGGGGCAGTTCTGTCCTATCTTACAGGGTCACTAGGAGTCAGTATTGACATGATGTCAGTGAGTTTGGTTGAACGCCTTCATGCATTTTTTAAATAAGTTATTTGTCTTTGTTGTCCGTTTGTGTGCATTCTTCATAAATTCTTATCTTGTATTTGGTGCCCCATATTTTTTACCCATCGCTGCTTCAGAAAGATCTGAGTTGGAAAGCCAACTAAGTGAACCAGACGGTACCCTATATGAACGTGTTCTAGATCAGAGGAACGGATATACTACTTTGGGCTGAATACTGTAATCCGCTAGTGAGAGAAGAGGAGGAGCAATTCTACCTCGAGGTCTTTCTTGCATCTCGAAGTCCTCACAGTTTGGCTCATTCCTCTTACTTTTGAAGTCCAATAATAGGAGATTTAAGACTACCACATGTTTGCCCCTGTCATATTTTCTTAGCTTTAAAAAGCATTTCTTAGTTCTGCAAACATACTTCTGGATAATGAATGTTTGTTATTGAACTTTGTGCTCCGTGTCTTCCCCACACTGCTTCTAAAACAAGGTTCAGTCACTTAAATTTTTTAATATATATTTAAGTGAACATTCCATGTGTTTTAATCTAACAAGCTTTCCCCTGTACAAATATTCTCTATCTCAATAATGTTTTAAATCCTATACCACTGACTAGTTTAATGATACAATTACTAGAAATATCAAAGGACCCATGGAGGTTACTTATAATAACTCTCAAAAGCCTGATAATACTGCCACTAAACTGTAACAAAGATATATAAATATATATATGGATATAATATATATTTTAGATATATGAATGGATTTTGAGCTCTCAGTTTACCATAGCTCTAACCTAAGAGCAATAATCCATCCTTATCAAGTGGCCCTGCTTGATGTATAACCTCATGGAAGGATCACTGGATATATGGGTGCTATAGCAAAATATGAAAAAGTAGATGTTGCCTGGCAATCAGAAAGACTAGAATTTGGGGTCTTAAAAGCTTGTCTTAAAACAAGCAACCATCTAAGTTAGACACCACCTGAGCGCACATGGAAGAAGCACACCCGCTTGTATGAATGCAGAAAATGAAATTGAAGATGAGAGCACAATAGTGTATTAGAAGTTGCATTTGGAGTCGCTGGTTTGCTGAAGGCCATGAGTGACAGTGAAAGGCCCACATTCATTTGCAGTCCCCACAGGGATTCGGCCTCCATTGAAATTCCTCAGATGCTTGACTGGGAATGGGGATAGCCTTGCCTTTGGAGTCCATCAGAACTTGAACTAATGCAGTGATAGGTTACATTTTAACATCTTATCATTTATTCATTTATGTTCCCTTTTGCCCACTTGTAATTTGTTCTAAGTTTTATTATTTTCTGATTTCTTTGAATTGCAGTACTTCTGTTTTATTTTATTATCTTTTTTGGTATGATTTTCTTTATAGGAAATCCAGCATAGGTAAATCTACAGAGACAGCACTAGAATAATTATTTCTTAGGGTTCTGATGGGGGACGTTGGAGGAAAAAGGGGAACTAATAAGAATGAGTATAAAAATGAAGAAACTATTCTAAAATAAATTGTGGTGATGATTGCATAATTCCTTTTAATATATTCAAACCATTAAATTGTAAGGTACATGAATTTCATGTCAATAAAACTGTTTTAAACAGACTTCATCAAAATAGAAAAAGAGAACTCAAGATTTAGAGGAGCATTTGGCAAGAATATTTCAGATATAGGACTACTTTTGAAAAATCTATTGAAAACTGCAGCACCTTAATAAGAAATATACAAATAATCCAATCAGAAAAATAGGCACAAGACACAAGTAGACATTTTTCTAAAGATGATATCCAGGTGACCAAAAATCACGTAAAAATACTCACAATTTATTATTAACAAAGAAATAGAAAATCAAACAATCATTTGATACTACCTCATCTTCACTTTTGTTGCAGAAGGAAAACCACCAGAGAATAGTGGAAAGCTGGTAGAGAGATTAGACCTCTCAGACATTGCTAGTGCGCTTGCAGAATTAACAACCACTGCTCCCTAAACACAGTAATATTGCTCCCTAAAAGACAAGGAGTCCGTCAAACACCTATGACAGGGACAACACTGGAGGACGCTGTGCTCAGCAAAGTTAGTCTATCTCATCCACCAAAGGCTGTGATGAGGCTGGGGGAGGGGTGAGGGAGAAGAATGACAGAAAGGGAAGAAGGGAGGGTGGATGTGGGGGTGGGGGTGGGGGTAATACAGAACCACATGCAAGGGCGGGGGGGTGGGTCCTGGGATACTGTCACAGTTCTGATGTGATGAACTATGTAATTATGTAGAGTATATTTTGCTTTGTGTTATATCCCACAAATAAAAGGGAAAAATACATGTCTTTAAAATGTTAATGAGCAATGGTATTACTTCGAAGACTGAAGTAAGCCTTACCCAACGCATGGACAATGAACAAGCAAGACCAAAGAGGTCAAAATAAATAGAAAATGAATTATTGGTACATTTTACTTGTGGGGCTGGTTAAGAATACTAAACAACCTGGGAATATTAAACATCCTGGCAGAAGAAACACCTGTCTTGGAGGAAGTATGTCCAGCTTGCTCCTTAGAAGCAAGGCTGGTGAGATATCAGTTCGCATAATTTGGTCGGGTTTTCAGGAGTGACCAGTCCCTGGGTGAGGGCATCATGTTTGATAATGTAGAGTGAGTGAGAGAGAAATAAGTCACTTGCTGGAAGGACACAGTGGCTGGCACAACAGGCTCACACACAGGAACAATGGAAGGATGACTCATTGGAGAAGTGGTTTGTTCTGTTGTTCATCGGATTTCAGTGGGTTAGAACCAACTTGAAGCCACATAACAAAATGTGTATTGCAAATACATTACAGATTTCTAGATGTTTATATTGGGGTAATAGTTCCAAAGTGTTTACTCCTTGTGGCGGGAAGTAAACTCCTGAAGCTATTTGTCTATGAAAGCTGGGCATGATGATTCTCCCATGATTACTTTTCTTGGGTTTGCTGTCTTCCGTCGAGTACTGTGAGGGTTTGCTTTGTCTAGCAGCTATGTAATTATGGTCCAGCTGAATCTTTTTTTCACACTTAGTGTGGAGTGTTCTTCCAGTAGTTCTAGGTCCAGAACTGGGGCTCTAGAGCCCTATGCGGCATACACGTGTGACTGTAAAGTAAAAGTCAAAATGAACACAAAACTTTCATAGTTTCATATATAAAAGTTTTACAGGATATGATTCAGATAATGGAAATTTTATTTGTTATTAAAATATATTTGTGGCTCTCAAATAAATTTTAATTTGTGAGGGACAGGATTAGTTCTTCTGTCTCAAAGTTTGCCAACCCATGTTCTAGAGTAACCAGTATTCCAGAGCCAGTTTAGGTCACGATTAAGTTGAGCCCCTTCTGAATTTTAGTTTCAATAACTTTTTATTTTTACTAGTCAGAGCTCCAATATATCACAGTCTTGTATGAGTTCTGAGAATTATTCCACTCAATTTTTTTCTGGTAACTTTTTATGTTGCCTGGAGTTTTATCATCAGCCAAAGACTTAAAGGTCCTTAGGCACATCTCTGGAACTCTCTCTCTCTCTCTCTAATTTCTTGCTCTGTGATACTTTGCCCTGCAAATTAGAATCGTACCAGCCTTCCAAGCACCCATGCTTGCCTCTCTTAGACTCATTAAAGCCAGTGAGCTGTGCTTGGAGTCTTCTCTGCACTGCAGTCTGGGAAGATATCATTAGAAGCTCTCTTTGTCTATTCCTTTTTACACAGGATCCAAGCCTTTTGCTCCCTTATTATCTAAAGTCTGAAAATATTTGTTTCATGTATTTTAAAAATCATTTTCTGGTGATTCACAGCAAAAGGGCAAGTTCAGTACTACTTACTTCATAATGGCCCGAAGTGGAAGTCTGAGTAATTTCTTTACAAGTATATTCCTGACCTAGGAGGTGCTTAAAATTTTGCTGTAGCCTCTTTCTAAACTCTGCCAGTGAAGGACTCTCTATCTCATACTGATGGTTGGTAAGCTAGTATGTATTCAGTTTCTCAGTCAAAAGAGAAGAGTCCCATTCTAGCATCATGTTACATATCATGGTCTGGGTCCTAGGCAGGACAAAGTGATGGCATACTCCTCAAGGTCTAGCATGGTGCCAGGAAAATAGTATAAGTACACTGCTCGCTCATGAATCTAAAGATACATCCCACAACCATATGCAGGAAGGAGAACTGGCAGTCGGTCCCTTACTTGAAGAACAAGTAGTTTAGACATTGCCTCATGGACAATGAAAACTGGTGTTAAGGGGATACAGTATGTTCAAAGTGGTACTTGTTAGAGCTATCCTGAGAGCTAGCTGGATATGCACTGACCTAATAACCACAAGGTCTTAGGTTCAAATTCACCAGGTCCTCCACAGGAGAAAGATCAGGCTGTCTACTCCCATGAAAATCTAAAGTCTTGGAAACTCAAAAAGGCAGCTCTTCGCTGTGCTGTCAGGTGTAGCTATGAGTCGACATGAGCTTGATAGCAATGAATTTGGTTTGAGTTTGGTATTAGTGTGATGTATTCTGTTTTTAAAAATAGTAAAACAAAACAAAAACCCGGAAAAAATACACATTTCAATTCAAAGCAGGTTTAGGAGTAGCCTGAGTTTTGAGACCAGATGAGGAGCATTACAAACCTGAGCCTGTAGTCCCAGAGTGATGGCGGCCCCCACATCAGACGGCCCATAAGCTGGTCTCTGTGGAAAGTACTCGAACAGTGGGAGGGCACCTGGGGCTGCACAGTCTGCGAGATGCCTTCCATTTCCAAACGTGCGATCCTTTCTCCATGACCATCTTATGGAGGGAGACAAAGGACAGGCACACCAAGGTTCAAACTCCTCTTTTATGTTGAAGGAAGGAGAGCTAATGCTGCGGCGGTGTAAACATTGGACTGAGTGGTGCAGACCCAGTGGCCACAGCGTGGAGAAAAAGGAGGCTGTCTGTGCCCATAAAGATCAGAAGTCTGGGAAACCCTCAAGAGCAGTCCTGAACTGAGTTGATAGCAGTAGGATGTGTGTGTGTGTGTGTGTGTTTTCCTTTATAAGAGGATCATTTTAAGAAAAAGCATTATATAGATAATTAATTACACTATGAACAAATGTATATCCCAAATCTTCTTTCTATGTCTCCTTTGAAATTCACTGCCGGGGATGGTAGGAGAGAGAACCGATAGTTTATGTTAAAGTTCTCTTTGATTCTCAGTTTTAATTGCAATCCGACATATGGATTGGACTTTCATCACCGTCTTACTGAAGAAACATTAGAGTATTCTACGAAGTCAGCAGAAAAGGGGCAGAAGGCAGCTAGAGAGTGACTATGGAGATTTGCTCTGCACTTTGGCTAGGAAAAAAGATTTGTCGAAACCATTTTAATAATTATACAACTTAACAGGAATCTGTATAAAAGATAATTGACTGATTTAAAGCTGATTAGATTAATACTATTATAATGAAAATGGCAAGTTATTTGAAAAATACTTCTTTTTAAAGAACGAGAAACACAAACGAACTGCTATAAAGAGTCTGAAGGTTATATAATGTGTTTTGTGGGCTCCAGTAAAGGTGTGACCCACTGCCTACATGTGAAAGACAGTAGCTTCCAGAAGGCTGCAGAAGTGATATTATTTTGTGTGAGAATTATTTTTCAGAATCACTAGTTAACCACTGAACTCAAAATTCTGCAGTGAAAACATTCATTGGAATTTCTTTTATATTAGAAAGCTTCTTTTATCTGTGTTTATTTATATTTTTCATTAAGAAATTAAATATTAATAATACAAAGATTGGGGAGCAGGACAATGAAAACTCTAAGTACCTATATCTAACATCCAAAATAATCAGTTAATAAATCATACATACAAAACAAACCAGAGCCCTGGTAGTGCAGGGGTTATGCATTGGGCTGCAATTTTCATGGTAGGCAGTTCAAAACCACCAGCTGTGCCTCAGGAGAAAAACTGGTCTTCCTAGTTCTGTAAACAGTCACAGTCTCAGAAGCTCACAAGGAGTTGCTGTGAGTTAACATTGACTCAATGGCAGTGAGTTTGGTTTTATATATATATAAATGTATATTATATATTACGCATATCCAAACTAAAAACCTGTCTAGTCAATTCTGACTTATAGTAACTGAGTTAGGTTGGGTACTCTGGAGAGTAAAACTAGTGATACTTATGTCTGTATATAGACAGAGATTTATATCACAAAATGGATTACACAGTCGTAGAAAAGTGTACATCCAGCCTCCAGTCTGGTTCAAATCAGACTTCTGACTGTGGAAGCAGGTGAACAGGAAGCAGGCTGACAAAGCAGACAGCGGGAGACACAGGATGGTGGATGCAGAGACCTGATGTCAGCTGAATAAATCCACCTTTGGGAGTTCCCTGATGACTCCTGGGATTGGCAGGTGATGTAACAGGAGACTGAGCAATTAGACACAAGATCCAGCTCTAGCAGAAGGTGAAGAGCCAAAGAGAAATGTACCTGCTTGATCCCTCCCTATTAGACAAAAGGCTTATGACACCAAGGAGGTGTCACTAGGCTTTGACCCAATTGATAGGCTGGGCTCTGCCCCCACTTTCACCCAGGACTATCTAGTTGACAGAAGCCCTAACGAACACAGTAACGCCATAGGACAGACTAGAACTTCCCTACAGGGCTTTCAAGAGTGTCTACTTTTGCTGAAGTAGATGGCTACATCTCCCTCCAGGGAAGCAGCTGGTGGCTCCCAACCTTATGATTAGCAGCTGAACAGGCATCACTGTGACACCAGGGTGCTTAACACACAAATTAAAACCCCAAATCCAAACCCACTGCCAAAAGAATTGATTTTTATTTATAGGGACTGAGACAAGATTGTAAATTGTTGCAGGAGCTAATAGCCTCGTTGTTTTCCTGTAGAGCTGCTAGTGGGTTTGAGCCAACAACCTGGTAGTTAGCAAGCCCATGTTTACTGAACAGTGCCACAAGGGATCCATAATTTATATTTATATATTTCCAAAAACTTGCAGAAAAGTTGCATTATCATTCAATTCTAATTTTCCATGAACTTTTAATGCCTCCTTCTATACATACTTGCATTCTTTTTCTATTTATAACTTAGTTTCACTCAATGCCATTGAGTTGAATTGAACTCAGAGACCCTATAGGCCAGAGTCTAACTGCTCTATGGGTTTCTGAGACTGTGAATCTTTCGGGGACATGAAAGTCCCATCTATCTCCAGAGTGGCTGGTGGCTTTTAACTGCCAACCCTGTAGTTAGCTGCCCAATACTCCACCCGCCCCACCACCAGGGCTCCTGTGTAGCTCTGTGTTATTGTTTCATTGGTTTGATGTTCATTCATATTTCAGTGAAAAATATCTGCAACATTTTTAATACTTCCCATTTTGAAACATATAATAGCAAATACATACGAGGTATTGGTGCCATTCATATATTTTCGTGCTAAATTGACTAGGAGAAAAGGGAAAATTAAATTACTTCTGTGCATCTCTAATGAACTCATTAAAATGTCATAACAGTGACATAAAGAAAATATTTTTTCTATTCCTAAAGTAAAGAAATGAACTTAAGAGAGGTTGAGGTCGTTACCTGGGTCTGTAAGATAACCTTAACCCTATAAAGGTACATCTGACCAGGACTCAGGACTCTAAGATGCCCAAACTAGACTCTTATCGATCCCAACAGAAGCAGGAGAGTGATAAAGATCAAATGATCCAACTTTAGAGTGATAGAATCGTTGGCAGAAGGGCAAGGAGATCAAGATAATTAAGAAAACCCATTTCCTAAATTTTATCATTTTATAATTAAGGAAAATGGAATTGAGTGAGGGGAGAAATTGGGGGGAAGAAAACGATTTCAAGTTCTAGTCCCACTTAACGTTTTAGTAGGAATCATCTTGATGACAATGGGTTTAGTTTGGAAGCAATTCCATGGCCACTTGAATCATATTTTTTACACTTTCTTCGAAACCTGATTCTATTAACAAGTGCTGTCCAATTGCCCTATTATTTAAAAGAAAATGCATTGTACATTTCTAATTAGTCTTTATTTTAGAAACATATGTCATCATAAGTGCCTGTGAAGATTTAGGTCTTCTAACTGAGGAGAAAACTGTTTTTCCCTTCTATCATTAAGCTGATTCTGATTAAGTCTAGTTCTTACAGAGGAAGTTTAATTTTGTGTTTTAATTTTTAGATCATCTGAAAGCTAGTTGGAGAATCTCTAGTTGGTAGCATATTTCTCAAAACATAATGGCTAGATCACCCAATCTACTTGGGTTTCACTTGATTGCTTCAAAGAGAAGAAGCGCAAAACAATTACACCTTTTGTAAGGAAGCACTTTCCTATAAAAAGCACTTTGTATTTCTGTATAAATAGACTTAAAAAAAACCCACAATCAAGACAAATTCACAAATAAATACCTAGAAACGCATCTCATGATTACCTTGGCAACGATTTATCTGCCCAACAAGTTCTTTTACCCTCCTTCCAGCAATCCCTTATTTGTCAGGACAACTATGATAATCATCCAAGCAGGAAAATGAAGAAGATATTTCTTTCTTTTCTCATTTCAATCTACCCAACCGGTCACAAAATTCCATCAATAGTCTTTAAATGCTCATTCAGTTTGTTTTTCCACTTCATTCCTAGGAATTGTATCTAGACTATAAGCACCTTTTAAAATAATTTTTTAATTAAATAACCCCCTTTAACTGGTCTCTATGATACCAAATGCTCCCTTTTCTATTCACCAGGCATGATGATGTCTTTGTAATTTCAAGCATCACTTTGAGCATAATGTTTCTCTGTTGAAGGCTTTCTGATGATATAGGTATAATCGGTGATATAGTTAAAGGTTATTGTGCCAACCTGGCCAATAAATGCAAGTGGGTTTAATTGAAGGGCAGAGAGATAAATGGCTCCGTGAACCTCATCTTTCTAGTTCTTGGGTCTCTTGCTTTGTGATGGTCGGACCAGGGTGTAGCTGCTTTAGTAAGTTCCCTGCTCTAGCTGGCAAGGCTCACTTCCTGCAAGACATCCCTGAGGGGAAGCCACATCAACCTATCCTGATGTAGCTCTGGGTGCTGGACCAGTCATGTGGAGACCCCTGCCAGTGCTGAGATGCTTACATGTTCACTTATTCGACTTTCTTCCTGCAGTCGACACCTGCAGTGTGTTTTGTGAGATGGAGGAGGACTTTGTGGATTGGTGTTGGACAATGGGTTAATGGGTTAATGTTGGACTTGTGGGCTTGGGGAGCACTGGGTTGGGATAATTTTTGATGTGCACTTACCCTTTTTAAAAACTCTCTCTTATACATATGAGTTTCTATGGATGTTTCTCTAATGTACCCAGACTAACACAGTCTATAAGCTCTCTCCAGTGCTCACGATTATGTCTGGTAGATAGTAGAACCTGGATATTTATATGACAAATGAAGGCTGAGTATACACTAAATCATTTGAGAAAGAATTAAGAAACTAGTCAAGCTACATGGATTCTTTCAGTTGTCTCAGAATTTTAGTGACAACCTCAAATTTAAAGAGAAAATCACAAGAGAAACTGTCTCCACATTCTAATAAGAGCAGTCAGTTGCAACCATCTAGCATGGCTCCAGGGTGGTGGTCCTCAAACAGGGGTACATTTGCCTACTGTGGAGCATCTAGAAATGTCTGGAGGCATTTTCATTTGTTCCAACCGAAGGAGGAGTGTGTGCTACTGACATTTAGTGTGTAGATGCCAGGATGCTCCCAGATAGCTCAACCATGTCCAGGCTAGCCTGTACCCATAGAAAACAAAACAAAACATGGAATTTAAACCAAAGCATTGTGTAATCAATGTTTGCTGAGAAACTCTGCTCTAGGTTTCATGAGAAGTGCATTGAATTATTGTACATACGATCTAACCTATGAAATAAAAAAATGGGAAATTCAGAAAAAGTTTGAAGAGTTCTAGGAGTAAAATAATCTTTGTCTTTCTATTTTTCTACCTGCAAATCAAACAAAAAAGGGTGCAAGAGAATATCCTAGAGTTGTCAGGGTCATTTCAAGACAGAAAAATGGAATCTGCCCCCAACTAGTTGCTCATTTTATCCCAAGATGGAACTATGGAAAAGGGGTAGAATCATTGAGAATGCTTGATGTGTCTTCTGGGAGTGGGGTGCGGGGTGGGGTGAGGTGAGGTTAGGAATAAATCGATAAAAACTGTGTGACCTATTTGGAGAATTCTAAAGGTGGAACTCTGAGTAGACTGGGCTGTGATAGGATGGCAGGAACAGAGGGCAGAAAGAGGCAGACGTAATCTCAGATTTTGGTTTAAGAATATGCCTGGTTAGATTGTGTGCCTTAAAAAGTAACTGGGAATGAATTCTTTGGGTGGAACTCTACCCACGAAAAGAGTTTGCCCAAGGCAAGAGTTCCCAGTAGTTTGAAGTTAAATTAGTGTCTACTGGTAGAAGAAAATCAAAAGTGTAGTATTGCAAGAGGTCACCTGGGTATTCTTTTGATTGACTGAGGAAATGATACAGTAGGGAGGACTGTGCACTGTTTATCCATGAGCTACACATTCTCCGTAAGGCACCAGCCACCCTGAAGTAACAAATGGCCAGATGCCAACAGCACTTTGTCCTTGTTTCCCCTCCCCATGACTCTTCCTGACTTTGAGACTCATGGAGGATGAAGAGCAACCGACCACAGAGTAGAAGAAAAGTAGTGAAGTAGTTCATGGCATCTTTTTTAAAGATCATTTTATTGGGGGCTCTTACAGCTCTTGTTATAATCCATACATCAAATCTAACAGTCATATTTATACATATATTGCCATCTTTCTTTTCTAGACATTTACTTTCCATTGAGCCCTTGGGATCAGCTCTTCTTTTTTTCCCTCCCCACCCCATCTCATGGCCCCTTGATAGATTATAGATTGTTATTAGTTTCATATTCACACTGACCACTTTATCCCTTCCCCTCTATTTTCTGTTGTTCGTCGCCCTTGTGGTAGGTAGGTTTGTTGTGCCAACATGGCCAATGAAAACATGTGAGGTTAATTGAAGGGCAGAGAGATAAACGGCTCAGCAAGCCTCAGACCAATGTGCGGCTGGCTTGCTTGTTCTGTGCCTTCATTTGCAAGCTACATTACCTTTGGGACTCCTAACCCATCGACTGTGCAACTGTAACTTGAGGTTCCTTCAGGATCAGCTTCCACCTCACTCTTGGTACCAAGTGTGTTAGACAAGGTTCCCTAGAGAAAAAATCCCAGGACACTAATTATATATATCTCTATCTCTATCATCTCATCTATATCGATAACATAAGAAATAAACAGAGATGTAGCTTGCAAATGGAGGCCATGTTGGCACAACAAACCTACCTATCACAATCCAACCCTTGCCAACTTGGCACCTGTAAACAATTCTTTAGCCTTTATAATCTCCAGACTTAATGAAATCACACTTATACTTAACATCAAACATCTATAATACATATAAATGAAAACACTCCTCCAATTGTAATGGATATATTATACATGAACAAAGAAAAGATATTCAATAACCACATATAAAGAAAATACACTAAAAATCACAAACCTCACTTTTGCTTGTTCTCTGCCTCCATTAGCAAACTACACTACTGTGGGACACTTAATCCATGGACTGTGTTGCTGTAACTTGAGGTTCCTGCAAGACCTGCTTGGCCGTGCTACTGGAAAGTACAGCTCTTAAACTGGGGTCTGTTGGACCCTGTCATCTGGCTGACTGTTGGTGGCTTGCTTGCTGTTTGCTGCCTGTGACCAGATAACCTGAATTGCTCCACGGAGGACTCCCCAGCAGCCCTGAAGACTTGAAGGACTGCCAGTGTACTAGCTGTCTCATGGAAGTGAGTTGCACTGAGCTATTTGTACTGCTTTATAGCTTAATTAATTGTTTGGGTATCAACGTTATACTGGATTCATGGAATGAGTTTGGGCAGTTTGCCATCCTTTTCTATGCTCTGGAATAATTTGAGGAGGATCGGTGTCAGCTCTGCCCCGGGTGTTGGTAGAATTCCCCTGTGAGGCCATCTGGTCTGGGGGCTTTTTTTGTTGGTGACTTTTTGATAACCATATCTATTTCTTCTTTTGCTATGGGTTTGTTGAGGTTCTTGACTTCTCATCGTCCTTTTATTAATCTCCAGTTTTATGGCGTGGTGATCCTAGAAATATGTCTGAATGATCTCTGTGTATTTGAATTTACTCAGGTTTGACTTGTGTCCCAGCATGTGGTCTATTCTTGAAAATGAGCCATGTGGCTTGAGAAGAATAGATTTATTTGTTTATTTATTTTTGCATATGGATGGAAAGCTCTATAAAGATCTATCAGATCCAGTTGCCTAATTGTATTGTTTAACTGTATAGCCTCTTGCTGAGCTTCTTTCCCTGGTATCCATCTTTCTCTGATAGTGATGTATTAAAGTCACCTGCTATGATTGTTGAATCTGTGATTTCTTTTCTAATTTTTTGAATAGGTTGACAGATTTCACTGGTCCATTTTTAGGAGTGTAAATATTCAATATGCTTACTGGTTTCTGGTTCACTGATCTTTGAACATTATATAGTGCCCCTCCTTGTCTCTTTTTATGGTTTGAACCTTGAGGTCAATTTTGTCAGGGATTAGGATTACCACCCTGCTTTTATTAAGTTGCTGTTTGTCTGTTATACTTTCCTCCAGTCACTTATTCTTAGTTTATTTTTGTCCCAGCACTTAAGATTTGTCTCTTGCAGGCAACAGATTGTTCGCGTATGTTTTCTGAGCCAGTCTTCTAGCCTTTTTCTTTTAATATGTGAATTGAGTCTGTTGGAATTCAGAGTTATTATCACAATCAGAGGATTCGTTGCTGTCATCTCTTGCCTTGTGGTTTGGGTGTTTTCCTGTCCTCCTTCATTTTAGTGTGCCGTTTTTGTGGGTGGCTTCATTCTTTTTTTCTTTTCCCTTTGAGGATCTGTTCTTTTGGTAACTGGTGTCTCCGCATTGGCTTCTGGATGGAGTTGGGCTTAATGGTGGTCTTCTGCTTGTGCTTGGTGGATGTTGGTCCTCTGACCTATAGTGAGTTTTCCAGTATCTTTGGCAGGATTTGATACCTTGAAGCATATTCTCTGAGTTTTTCCTCATCTTGGAAGACCCTTATCTCCCCATCTATCTTAATGGATAATTTGGCAGGCTATAGGAGTCTTGGGCAAGCATTTTTTTTCTTTCAGCTTTTGGAAGACGTGGCTCCACTTTCTCTCCTCCTCATGATTTCTGCTTATAGGTCTGAGTATATTCTTACTTGAGCTCCCTTGTGTGTTACTGTCTTCTTTTTTCTTACCACTCTTAAAATTTTATTTTTCCTTGAGGTTGGATCTGTCAACTATTATATGCCTTGGTGAGTTCTTTTTGGGGTTTAGTCTAGATGGTGTTCTCTCTGCTTCTTGTATGAGTGTTTGATTCTCATTCATTAAGGTGGGAAGGTTTGCTTCTAGAAATTCCTTCCCTATTTTATCTGTTGACTTGTTCATAGTGTCCTGCTCCGGAGGATGAATTATTCAAGTATTGTTCCTCTTCATAGCATCTGTTGTTGATTTCAGGTTATCTTCAGCCTCTTTTATTACCCTTTTGACCTTTCTCATTTCCTGAGGTCTGCCTGTGTGTCTTCAAGATCGCTGATATGGTTCTTTGCCTCCTCTAGTCTAATTGTACATTCTATGATCTTGTGTGTAGCTTCTGCTACTGCTTCCATTAGCCCCTGTTATTTCCATTTGGTGCATGGACTTCATCCCTATTTTTCTGGAGTTCATCACCTTAATTGTGGGCTTCATCTCCTATATCATTGCATCCTTATTCTGCGTTGCTTCTCTCAACTCCTGTCTTACTCCAAGCAGCCTTCTGAAGATTTCTTTTTGTGGCAGATCCATGTCTGGTTCTTCTATAGTGTCGTTAATGCTGTAATTGTGTTTTGTCTTATTTTGTTGTTGAGAGTGATGTGGTTTGCTGATGCTTTCTTGCTCCTTTGTGGCGGTGGGTACCATGTTTATGGGACACCAGGGGACCCTGAGCTCTTTCTCTGTTACTGATAAGCGTGCTTTCAGGGATGCCTGTGGTCTGCTCTAGAGGTGGGTCAGACTACCATGTAGACAGGGTTCCATGGCGACTCAGTGGTCAACAGTGGTGAGGAGTTTCAGTGACTGGAGTGGGGCTGGGGCCTATATGTAAACCCCTGGGCTTCTTTGAACTGGGCTGTCAGGCTGTTTTTAGTAGCCTTTTTTCTTGTTAAATTTAAAATTTTTTTCTTTATCTCTCTTTCTCTTTTCTCCTTCCTTCCTTCCTTCCTTCCTTCCTTCCTTCCTTCCTTCCTTCCTTCCTTCCTTTTTAAAAGATGCCTAATAGAAGGCAGAGGTGTGGGAGGCCTTGCTGCCACAGGAGGGGTTGCTGATTGAGGGCAAAAACAGCCCCTGTCCTGGTGAGGTTGCCTGGAGAGAGTCTATGTAGGGTGTTAAGTGCCTGGCACTGGTGTGCAGGGTGGAACTGTCGCATCTGCGTGCAGGGAGTGTCACGCTGGCATGACACAGGCCACTGATACTGTGGGCGGTGGGAGTGGAGCATCCCTGTGTACAGTGATAAGGCTGAAGGGGCCAATTGGTAGGGGGTTGGCTCTGTTGGTGTCTGAGGTAGTGTAGTCAGCATGGGCTGGGAAGCCCTTGGACCTGGTTTGCTTAACCCCTGGAGCCAGGCTATCTGTGGTGAATGCCCCTCCTGCTCCCCATGGGCCTGGGACGCTAGAGGGAAACGTTGAAATGGCGTGGACAGGAGCAGTACTGGTGGGAGAGGGAGGGGGCGTCAGTCATCGCAGGGGGAGCACGTGGTAGCTTCCCGGAGCACAAGATAGTGGCGCAGCCTAGTGCTGGCAGGAGTGGGCAGGAGCAGCGCAGATTTGGGCAGGGGAGAGCGTGGGAGCGGGTGGGCTGATTAGGGCATGGCTGGAGGGGTCCAAGGCAACAATGCAAGTCAGGTCCTGGACAGAGAAACCTGAGCTGAGCTTGGTAGTGATTTCTGCCATGTGGAGGTCTGGGAACCACAGAAGCAGGAAGCAGCTTTCCTAGGGGAGTGCTTTGAGTAGGCAACAGCTGCAAGGGGGTCTCTGCAAGGCAGTCAAGCAGCTCCTGATGTGGGGACCAGGCCTGGGGGCGGGGTGGGATAATCAGTGACTGAGCGGGGCAGTAGCGGTGGTGACCTGTAGGAGCCGTCCAGCCGGATGAGCTGAGATGTCCCAAGGATCAGAGCTCAGATCTGTAGGGTCCCCAGCTCAGGGCAGATATATAAAATTCCATGGGCAGGTTTTCTCATGGTGGGGGGAAGCATCCAGGGTGGTCCTGTGGGTCCTCTCACTCACCAGAATCCTCCCACGAATCCTCCTGGACACCAGACCCACTTATGTGAAAGAGCTCTCAGTATGTGCTGCTTACCTGCCCACCATCTTGACTCCTCCTGTTCATGGAATTTTATATGTTTTGTCAGAATGATAATTCAAAAGTATCAGTTCTTCTTGAGCCTTCCTTATTTATTGTCCAGTTTCACCTGCTTATGAAGTAATTGAAAATACCATGGTGTATCAAAATATTGAAAATGACATTTTTACTTCTTCAATACTAGAAAGAGAGTTTTAGACCTGATAAGACTATGTAATTGGATACCTAGTGGCACAGTGGGTTAGATATTGTATTGCTAATTGAAAGGTTGGTGCTTGGACCCGCCAGCTTCTCGGTGGGAGAAAGATGAAGCATACTGTTTTGGAAAGATTTAAAGTCTCAGAAACGGTATGGAACAATTCTACTCTATCCTATAGGGTAGCTATGAGTTGGAATGCATTATCCCCAAGTGAATTTATTGTTACCAAAATATGTCTTATAAAGTGATCATATAACTGAATAAATCAT
This sequence comes from Tenrec ecaudatus, assembly GCF_050624435.1. Classification (NCBI taxonomy): domain Eukaryota; kingdom Metazoa; phylum Chordata; class Mammalia; order Afrosoricida; family Tenrecidae; genus Tenrec; species Tenrec ecaudatus. The sequence continues at coordinate 22,622,439 of NC_134539.1, read as the reverse complement.
GAAAGATAAATCACGTAAAGCTGAATAAATCGTGAAAGCTATTGTCAAGGACAAAAAATGGGAACCAAATGTGTATGCTGGAGGAACTGGTTGAAGTATAAAGTGGTGAGTTACTTCTAGGTTCTTGTGTTTTTGATGCCCCCCACCCCCTTTAAATATCCAGTGACTACACAGGAACTGTAATTTCTATGAATTTCTAGGAGTTCTTTACTAAACTAGAGTTTTAGTAAAGAAATTATTTCGTCTATGGAACTTAACAATAGTCAGATCACAAAAATAATCATGTTGGATGTGTTATACTTGATTCATAGTCAAATGTTCCATGGTGAGATCCTTTGGGTGTGTGCCTTGATAGAGAAATTCTTCATTTACATATTGGTATTGTCATTAGTTAGCTAAAGCATCCTATTCCTTAGAACGAGAAGTGTCTCCTTCTTGAATGATTAAATGTGATGATGATTGAGTAGAGTGAGAAATAAAAGTTCTCTAATTACACCGAAAACACTGTGAAAAGATGAAAAAGTTACCCTGATGACAATTGTACAAGTTAACATATAGTGGCTGGTGCCTGTGTCTCCATTCCCTGTAATATGTGTAATCATTTGAGTGTGGCTCGTTTCTCCATCCCTGGATACATATCTGAGCATTTGTGCATAGTCAGAGCGATGACAAAATGCAGCAAGTTAGGAATTAATTTGCATTAGATCCTGCTGTTTGTTTTCTGCTGTTTTGATACTAAAACTCCAAGACAGCTCTGATTCCAGAGGTGAAATGAAACCATTTTGCTCCCTTATTTGTCTTTTATGTATCATACTAAAATAATCATTAACTAAGGACTTATGCTTCCCAAGTTGCAGTAAGAGAGAACTCAGCACTCATTATGTTAGAGTCTAAAGTCTAAATTTGGCTTCTTTTAAAGTATTAACAAGGATGCTATTATTTATAGCTGCTCATTTCCTTGGGAAAAATCAATACCTATAAAGTATGCAAACCTTTGAATACTTAGATGAGCCTCCATCCAGCCTTAGTTCAGTTTCTGTTATGGATTTAATTTTGGCTGTGCGTTGTGCATATTGAGTACTAGAGTCCCAGAAACTTGGAATCTCCATTTTTTGTGTTATATTTACTACCCTTGTTAATGAAGAGATGAAGTCACTTTATGCCTCCCTTTCCCCCCAATTTTTCTCTCATCTGTTCACGATTATATTTTCCTCTTTATTCATTCACTTATTCATTTATTTCCTCACATTCACTCTCAAAATTCCAGGATTCATTCAACAACATTTGAGTTTGTTTACTCAAAATATCTATAACAGGAGAGACTCAGGAGACCCAAATCTGAACAGTTCAATAAAACAAAATTATTGTTAGAGATCTATGCCTTGGGGCATCAAGGAGTTGGGCATTCCTAATGCTGCTTCACTTGCAACTCTGTTTTTGATCCTTCACTTCTAACTGAGTGAAAAACCATGTCATTGACTCAAACTGTACAGACAGTCTCAGATATGAGGACGTTTTGATCAAAATCCCATTAATTTTACACATTAAATATCTTGAGAATCCAGATACCTTTCTCTGTCCTGCAGCTTCCTTCATCTTCTATTTCATGGACATCCTTTACTGATATTCTTGCCACCGATCTTTCTCAATTCCCATTTATGTTCTAAAGAGCAAGGCTTGTTGCTGGTGCTATTGAATCAGCCCCTTCCCCTATAGCAACATTATGCACAGCAGAATGAAACACTGCACGATCCTCACAATTGTGCCTCTACTTGAGCCATTGTTGCCGCCATTGTGTCAAGCCATCTCATTGAGGGTCTTCTTCTTTACCAAGCATGTTGTCTTTCTCCAGGGACTGGTCCCTCCTGGAAACATGTCCAAATCATGTAAGATGAAGTCATGCCATCCTTGCCTCTAAGGAGAACTTTGGAAATAATTTTTGCAAGACAGATCAATTTATTTTATTAGCAGTCCATGGTTCTTTCAATGTTCTTCAGCACCACAATCCAAATACATTGAATTTTCGATTTGCCTTATTCATTGTCCAACTTTCATATGCCTATGAGGCTATTAAAAATATCATGCCTTGGGTCAGGAACACCTTAATCTTCAAAGTAACATCCCTGGTTTTCAATATTCGACAGAGGTCTCATGACTGCACAGTTACTTAATGCAACATGCTTTTTGATCTCTTGACTGATGTTTCCATGGGCATTGATTGTGGATCTAAGTTAAGCAAAATCCTTCACAACTTCAACTCTTTCTCCATTTATCGTGAGGTAACCCATTGGTCCAGTTGTGAGGATTTTGTTCTCCCTTATATTGAATCAGAATTCATACTGAAGGCTGAAATTGATCTTCAGCAGCAAGTGCTTCAAGTCCTGCTCATGTTCACTAAGCAAAAAGTGTCATCTGCATAACTCAGGCTGTTAATGAGCTGCCTCTAATTCGGATGCACCTTCTTCTTCAGAATACCAGCTTCTCAGATGATTCACTCAGGATGCAAATGGAATAAGCATGGTGAGAGGATAATGCCTGACGCACACCTTTCCTGATTTTAAGCCATTCTGGAATTCCCATTCTTCTCAAGGTCATACGTAACTTATTATGGTCCAAACAAGTATCCTCTTGAAATGTGATAGAGAAGTTGATTATTTTGAGTGGTGTCAACCATGCTAATGGGAGTCAGGTGAAGCCTGTGGGAGGGGAGCCTTCAGGGTCTGCGTTTGCTGATGGCTATGACTCAAGTAAGGAAAAGTAGCTGAAAAAATCTGCCAATGATTGGAACTTGGCATGTGCACAGTATGAATCTAGGAAAACTGGAAGTCATCACAAATGAAATGGAATGAGCTGACATGGACTAGTAATAGTGATCTGAATCAGAAATCATATTATTTACTATGCTGGGAATAACACATCAAGGAATTTCATTGTATTCATTGTCTAAAAGGACATTGAAAAAATCAGTCACGAAGTACAATGGTGTCTATGATAGGATTATATCTATCGGCCTTCAAGTAATCTCATCAATACAATTATTAATCAAATGTGTGCCTCAACCACTTTAACCAGTCATGCAGAAATTGAAGAATTATACCAATGACTTCAGTACCAATGGTTCTTGCTCATATGGTACCTCTTGAAATGACTCAATGTGTAAGTTGTCGCGTTTGGTCACTAGTAACAGAGCCAAGAAGCTGCGCAATCTACAAGCTCTGCATCAAAATGCCCAAAGGACAATAAGTACTGCTTCACGCAGTTTGAAAATACAGCTGCAGAGAAACAGCAGCTATTTCAGGAGAACAATGGGATTCCGGCGCATCTACAGGGTGGGGCAGCTGCTGCCCTCCTGTATAGAGCCCCAGGGCTCTGACAATGGGAGGCACAGCCTATGCCATGTATCAGCTGGCAGGTTGACTTCCGTTTATCCTTCCAGCAGTTGGTTCTGTTTAACTCAGTGCTCTATGGACCAGTAAATAAATAACAGCTCTTCTTTGGGGATCAATATTTATTGACTTGTACTAACTGCCACCAATAAACCAGTCTTTTCCATGAAAAAAAAGGCTGAATGTGTCTTAATAATTTTTGATACAGTGGCTCTGTGCATGATGTCATCTCTTTTGGATGCTCCCTGAATCAATCAATATTTTGCCCATAGAGTCGTTCCGGGTTGTATTTTGAGGCTTGGATTTTCTCAGAAGTTTCAGTTTGAGATGATGAGTGTGTTCTTCCTTTATGGTTTTCTAACTCTAGGTCTTTGTATAGCTCACTAGAATATGTTATGTTGTCTTCTTGAGCTGCCCTTGGACATTTTCTGTTCAGCTCTTTGACTTTATCATTTCTTCCATTTACTTTAGCTGCTCTACAATTAACAGTAAGTTTCAGAGTCTCTTCTGACATCTACATTGATCTCTTATTTTCTTTCTTATATTTTATATGATTTTTTGCTTTTTTCATTTATAATGTTCTTCATGTAATTCCACAGTTCATCATGTCTTCTGTCCTTTTTAAAAATCATTTTATTGGGGGCTCTTACAACTCTTATCACAATCCATCCATCCATCCATTGGGTCAAGCACATTTGTACATTTGTTGCCATCATCATCCCTTGATATCGGCTGCTCATTTCCCCCCTCCCTCCCCACTCCCCCCATGAACCCTTCAAAATTCATAAATTATTATCATTTTGTCATATGTTACACTGACATCTCCCCCTGCCCTCTTCTCTGCTGTCCATCCCCCAGGAAGAAGGCTATACGTAGATTCTTGTAGTTGGTTCCCCCTTTCTACCCCACATTCCCTCCACCCTCCAGGCATCGTCACTCTCACCACTGGTCCTGAAGGGTTCATCTGTGCTGGATTTCCTGTGTTTCCACTTCCTATCTGTACCTATCTGTACAGCCTTTTGTCTAGCTGGATTTATAAGGTAACTTGGGATCATGATAGTTGGGGTAGGGGAGGGGAAGAAGCATTAAAGAACTAGAGGAAAGTTGTATGTTTCATTGTTGCTACACTGTACACTGACTGGCTCATCTCTTCCCTGCGACCCTTCTGTAAGGGTATGTCCAATTGTTTACAGATGGACTTTGGGTCCTCATTCTGCATTTCCCCTCATTCACAATGATTGTTCTTTGATGCTTGATACCTGATCCTTTTGACACCTTGTGATCACACAGGTTGGTGTGCTTCTTCCATGTGGGTTTTGTTGCTTCTCAGCTAGATGGCTGCTTGTTTACCTGCAAGTCTTTAAGACCCCAGATGTTATATCTTTTGATAGCTGGGCACCATCAGCTTTCTTCACCACATTTGCTTATGCACACATTTGTCTTCAGCGATCATGTTAGGAAGGTGTGCATCATGGAATGTCAGTTTAATATGAATTGAGGGAGTGCTTGAGTGGAGACCCAATGTCCATCTGCTACCTTAATACTAAACCTAAATATATGCACATAGATCTATTTCCCCATTATCATATATAAATTACATTTACATATGTACATGCACATATTTAGACCTCTATAAATGCCCTTTGCATCCTAGTTCTTTCCTCTATTTCTTTTTACTTTCCTCTTGTCCCACTATCAAGCTCAGCCTTCATTTGGGTTTCAGTAATTCCTCTACATTACGTTATCCTTGATCAAGCCCTACCAGGCCTCTTATACCCTTCTCGCCACCGATTTTGGATCACTTGTTATTCCCTTGCCCTGGGGTTTGTTAACACTACTTCCTGTCTTCCACCTCACCCTCTCCCATGTCCCCTTCCCCCCACCCCGAACAGTCCTGTCAGTCCCGTTGTTTCCTCCTTCAGATTGTTTATCCAGTCTATCTTATCTAGATAGACCTGCAGAAATAATAATATGCACAAAAATAAGACAGAGCAAAACAAAGCAACAAAAGAAAACAAAACAACTAAAAAGCAATGACCAAAAAAAAAAAAAAAAGCCTGTAAGTAGTTCAAGGTCTGTTTGTTGGCCTTTAGGAGTGTTTTCCAGTCAAGTCTGATGGAATGCCAAGTCCTGGCCCCAAAGTCTATTTTTGATATTCCCTCAGGACTTCCTTGCTCTGCTCCCTTTGCTGTTCTGTTGCATGCTCTTAGTGTTTGCCTAGGTGTGGTGGGGTCAGATCGGGAGCGATTCCCACACTGTGTCTCCAGTGTTGTCCCCTGTAGGGCTATGGGTCAGTAAGGGCTGTCATGCCTCATATTGGGGCCAGCCATCTGGTCCTCTCTGTGCATTGGTTGCTCTGAGCAGGAATATTGTCCACAAGGTGTGGTGATCCAGTATGTGGTGCTCCACTCTCTCTTCCTCCCCCTTCATTTGCTCCCTTGTGATCTGATCAGACATGTCCATCTCCCTGAGCTGTAGCTTCATTGCTGTCCTCTGAAGTAAATTTTCTGGGGGGAAGAGCAGGTGTCCATGTAGTTGGGATTGGTTCCCTGCTTCATGCTTGTGTGTTGCATTCACATCTTGGAGCACTGCGTTGAGGTGCGGCCCTTCTTTGCCTGTGGAGAGATAAGTAATACCCTGCCCTTGGGTGGGTGAGCGCCCTGTGCTCCCGATACCCATTCTGCTCCCCCACCTTATAAAAGACATTTTCAATGAAGAGGTTTATTCGTCTTGCAAAATTCTGTCATAGGATTTTAGGCTTCTTTCTACCACGAAGACCCTATTTTTCAACTACTTGCTTTTTATTCCTAACTTTTGGATTTCGATCACCAATAATTATCAATGCATCTTGATAGCATGTGATCAATTTCAGACTGAATAAGTTGGCAGAGTTCTTCATTTTCTACATCTCTAGCTTTAGTAGTTTGTGTAGAAATTTGAATAACAGTTGTATGGATTGAATTTCCTCCTATGTGGATAGATATTGTCCCATCACAGGTAGGTGTTCAAGAATGGATATTAAGATATTTCAGTTAACCTTGTAATTTAATAGATTTCAAGTCAAGATGAAAGAATTTTAGATATTAAAAATATATAATACTATATATAAATAAACATATGTATAAATATATTATATAGAAATAAATATAATACACATATACCCCACCTCTCTCAGCTTTCCCACCTCCCTGGTCATAACGTTTTGTGGGCATGCTCAGAGAACATGGAAGGATGCACGCATCCGTACTGGGTTGGCCAAACAATACTTCCCGAGGCTGTTGATGCTACATGCCTGTGGTGATAAACCCAGAAAATCCAAGATAATCCTATACAGTATTCACAGAGAGTTGGAAACTATAAATACATATCAGACAGTCAAAGGCCATTATTATTTAGACAACGCTGCAGTTACTTCCTTCTAAATTATATGAGACCATCGATACTCCACAAAGTCTTTTCTCCCAGAGTTTCTTCCCAGTTCTTTTTCCTTTTCTCCCTGCCATCTTTCTCTGTCTGTCTCTTTCAAATCCCTCCCTTTTCTTGTATTTCATTTGTTAACACTTCTCGCTCCTGCCTCTGGAACTCCTGTCGTGCTCTGTGGGCATTGTTCTTCTGTCAGAACCTCTTCTCTTTTCTGAGTGTGTATGTCTCTCTGCATTCATCCACATGTCTGCTACATTCAGTCCTCTTCCTCTGGAGTACAGGAGCATCTGAGGCGGTGTGTGGACAGGGTGGTGGAGGAGAGAGTGGCCTGGCGACCAGATCAGGCCCCTGTATTCTCTTGCACAGCCAGCGCTCTTAATTCTACATCACCATCCACGTGACTCCCCGGCAGGGAAAGTAGTTGAAATTCCACAGATAAGCAAATAATTCTTGGCAGTTTCTAAATGAAAGCAACTGCACTGCCAAAAGGCTTCTGTTTATCACACAAAACAAATGTTGTTACTATTTCAATTCCAAAAAAGCATCGTAAATGCATCCTTTCACAAGAACATTGTTCTAGCCTCTATGTCTAATTAGATGTAAAGAAAACCCTTTGTTATTTTTGTTACACAATTTAGGCTTGGCTAATAACCAGAGATAAATAATAGTTTACCCCTGCTGGGTTCTCTGGCAACACTCTTCTGAATAAAGTAAGTGCACATCCTGTAAAAGGCCTTTCTTTTCTTATGCTTAATTTTCCTTTCATCCGCATTCCGATTCCTTTCTCTTCACAGTAATCCTCTCTTATTAATTTATTTTCTCCAGGAGTGGTACAACATGATTTCCAAAAAATGTCTTTAAGAAAAAGAGGCTACCTGCCCTCCATTTCCCCATTTTGTCTCTTTTGAGCTAGAGCATTCTATGAGACTATTGGCTTCTTTAACCATTGCCATTGAGTAGATTCTGTCTTCTCGTGATTCTAGAGCAGTGGGTCTCAACCTTCCTAATGCCGCGACCCTTTAAACAGTCCCTCATGTTGTGGTGACCCCCCCAACCATAAAATTAGTTTTGTTGCTACTTCATAACTGTAATGTTTCTACTATTATGAATCATAATGCAAATATCTGATATGCAGGATGTAATATCATTGTTACAAATTGAACATAATTAAAGCATAGTGATTAATCACAAAATATAAAATTATATATGGTGAAGTATTTATTTCTAGTTACAATTAAATGAAATTTTGTCTCTAAGCATGGTGTAGCATGGGTAACAGTCTTAATATAACAACAGTAAACTACATTGCTATATTTGCGACAGTATGCGTAAAAAGCCAAAGTCAGAGCAAAGATTGAGATCGCTTCTTTCTCACCAGATCAGCATATCTGCATGTGGATGGACCTGCCTGTAGGTCGATAGAGGAGCAGTATCTTGGTTCATAAAACCATCAGAAATATGTATTTTCCGATGGTCTTAGGCGACCCATGTGAAAGGATCATTTGACCCCCGAAGGGGTGGTGACCCACAGGTTGAGAACCGCTGCTCTAGAGGATAAAGTAGAACAGCTCCTGAAGACCCCAAGGTTCTAAGTCATTAGGGAAGCCGATTCCTTATCTGCTTCCCTCAGAGAGCTGGTGAGTTAGAACTACTGGCCTTTCAGTTAATAACCCAACTTTTAAAAAATATCATTTTATTGGGGCCTCATACAGCTCTTATCACAATTCATACATATATCCATTGTGTCAAGCACATTTGTACATTTGTTGACATCATCATTTTCAAAACATTTGCTTTCTACTTGAACCCTTGCTATCAGTTTCTCATTTTTAGTAGCCCAACTCTTAATTGACTTCTTTAGCTGTAACTAAAATATTCTGTTGGGACTGGATCGTTGGGGATAGCTTGTGAAGGCAACTGACTTGAGAAGTGGTGGACAGATGCTGCACTGGTAAGATAAATAATAACAGTGCTTTTCTCACAGGCACCATCCACCCCTACCCAACCTTGAGACCAAAGTAAGCTTCACTTGTTGAAGCTTCATATGATCTTTGTTCTCTTTGCTCATGCAGTTTCTTCATATGCTCTTTGTTCTCTTTGCTCATGTACTTTTCATTTTGCTTTCAACATATGTAATGCGTTGTGTCTGCTCTGAGTGAAGTGAATATCTTTGATTTTCTTCTTCTTCTTCTTCTTCTTCTTCTTCTTCTTCTTCTTCTTCTTCTTCTTCTTCTTCTTCTTCTTCTTTATTTTGCCACTGCTTGGTTATTCAAGCATGCTTAGGATCATTACTCTGTGGCAAGAACGCAAAGCCCTGGAACCCATGACACCTTGTGACTATTAATAATATAGCAGTAGTGACTGTAAGAACAGAGTAGTAAGAGAAGTTGTCATAGTAAGAGCAACAGTAATAGTAAGAGCTGCTGATAACATTTTGGTGGCGGAGATAGTAAAAGACAACAAGGATGGTCAAATTCAGAATAGTACCTCTGATAGCAGCTTCCTACCCCAAAGTGGATCTTTAGTCCCCATATCTATCGCCTCTCATGCATAGCTTAGGCGCAATATGCATTATGAAGCCCATTGGGGCAATAACACGATTTCTATTAGGAATATGAAACTTGGAATTTATAGAGAGATAACACCTTTGGAGTTATGTATCATTGATGTCTATATTCCAGGACTCCTGCAGCTACATATTATTATTCCTATTTACCAAAATAGGAGATTGAGGCTGACACAGATTAAATAATAATTCAATTTAAATTGCATTCTTAATAAAGGAAAGATGGAACCCAGATTTTTGATCCTAAACCTGATCTTAGCAGCTATGCTATTCTTATATAGAACTACTTTCTATTAGTTAATCTATGGTAAACGTGGGCATTATAAATGGAAGAAATACTTAAAATACTTTAATTGTTATTAGAGAAGAATGAGGGTGGGGGTGTTACGTATTTTTAAAAGGCAGGAAAAATAGAGTAGAGAATTCATATTAGTTATGGAAAGAATTTCTTGACCAGATTTGTAAGCAAGGGAATAAGTTACTGGGGGGATAGTAAAATTAAAAGCTGTAATAAAATATTAAATAACTATTCATATGGAGCAGTTTATGTGGAGTTTAATGTGAGGGCAGGGAATTAAAATTGAATTCAGCCTTGAAAATTATTGTGGACTCTTCTATGTGTAAAAAATTTAGCAGCTAATAAAAAGAAAGTTTTTATTCCTCTCCTCACAAGCAGATGCACAGCTTGCATTATTACAAATATCAAAATTATTGATGTTACTCTAAGCCTCAATGATCTGAAGCAGTGGCTGATTATAATAACTTGGAAAGTTATATTTAAAATTCCTTTGCAAATAGATAAATTTATATAGAATCTTTCTGATTATTAATACAAAAATATAGAAACCCTCCCACACTGGATTTTAAATTTCAAAATGGAGGATCCTGTAATTTTCCATAATGAAAGAGAATTCTATAATTAAAATCAACTAACTTTGATGCCAGTTCTTCTCGATTCTAAACTCTTTTGAGAGAGAGCACACAGAAGATGGTGCTCATTCCTAGAGGCTAGCATGGATCCACTAGGAACAATCAAATTGTTTTCTCTCATTTGGAGATTTGTAACTCTGTAGCAGGAAAAAGTCAAGGAAATGGTATCTCATATTTGTATCAATAAACTAATGAATTTGGAAAATAATTAATAGTCTTAAAAACATGAAACCAATCTATTAATTTTTATAAGGGTATACTAATAGTTTTTTCTGCCATTTGGAGGAAGTCTGTAATAGATTTCCATTTAAAGTCATATTGTCCTCTCCAGTCTGAAAAAAAATTGAAATACTAGTTTTTAATTACTCTATATTAAAAATTCATGCCTGTGTGATTTTATTTGACTATGTTTTCTTATTTTTAACATAAATGTTATACATTGAAGTATAATGCATATAAATATCCATCAGATTCATAAAAGCAATGCTAAGTCAGAAAGTAGTGCTACTAGGATTCTGGTCCTCTCATGCACTAATATGCCTGTGTGTCTCTGCAGTCAGCAGCTGCAGACAATTTTTCTCAATAATTCACTTATTTTAGTTTTGTGAAGGTGCTTGCCAATTAAATATGCAATCAAAACAGTGACTTCTAAGATGATCTATAGTCCAGTTAAATTCAAAGCAGAAAGATTAGTTCAGAAGTTCATGGCAACATTTTAAAAAACATTTTATTAGGGGCTCATACAACTCTTATCACAATCCATACATATACATACATCAATTGTATAAAGCACATCTGTACATTCTTTGCCCTAATCATTTTCTTTTTTTTCTCTTTTCTTTTTTTACATTTTATTAGGGGCTCATACAACTCTTACCACAATCCATACTTATACATATTTCAATTGTATAAAGCATATCCGCACATTCCCTGCCCCAATCATTCTCATAGCATTTCCTTTCCACTTAAGCCCTTTGCATCAGGTCCTCTTTTTTTCCCTCTCCCTCCCCATTCCCCTCTCCCTCATGTGCCCTTGGTAATTTATACATTGTTATTTTGTCATATCCTGCCCTATCTGGAGTCTCCCTTCCCGCACTTCTCTGCCATCCATCTCCCAGGGAGGAGGTCACATATGGATCCTTGTAATCAGTTCCCCGTTTCCAACCCACTCACCCTCCACTCTCCCAGCATCGTCCCTCACACCCTTGGTCCTGAAGGTAGCATCCACCCTGCATTCCCTGTGCCTCCAGCCCCCATATGCACCAGTGTACAACCTCTGCCCTATCCAGTCCTGCAAGGTAGAATTCGGATCATGGTAGTTGGGGGGAGGAAGCATCCAGGATCTGGGGGAAAGCTGTGTTCTTCATCGGTACTACCTTGCACCCTGACTGACCCATCTCCTCTCCTAAACCCCTCTATGAGGGGATCTCCAGTGGCTGACACTTGGGCCTTGGGTCTCCACTCTGCACTTCCCCCTTCATTCAATATGGTATTTATATACACATATATACACACATATATATATACATATACATATATATCTATTTTTTTGGCATGATGTTTTATACCTGGTCCCTTTGGCACCTCATGATCGCACTGGCTGGTGTGCTTCTTCCATGTGGGCTTTTTTGCTTCTGAGCTAGATGGCCGCTTGTTTACCTTCAAGCCTTTAAGACCCCAGACACTATCTCTTTTGATAGCCGGGCACCATAAGCTTTCTTCGTCATGGCAACATTTTAAGGACCCCAAAGGGGAAATTTTGATAGGTTTTCTCAAAGTACACAGAATAATTATGGGTGCTTATTTTATTAACATATAATTCCTGTATTTTATAACCCAGTGGTTTAAACACATTAAAAAGTTGTAAAATCTTCACCACAATCTGTTTTAGAAAATTTTCTTCATACTTATAACCATTAATATTAGTTCCTCACTACTCCCTCAATATCCCAGACCATATCCATAATGAATTATTAGTCTAGCCATTGTGTCTATAGATTTACCTATCCTGGATTTTATATAAAAATTATACTAGAAACATCAACAAGGACAATAAAATAAAACACAGCAAAACCTCAATCCAAGTGAAATCAGAGGAAAATAGAAACTAGGACAAATGTAAAAGGAAAACAAATAATATGTTAAATTTTAACCTGCATCTACAGTACTCTACTATCCAATACACTCCTATCTCAGGGCAGGATTCCTCACGTCCCTGGTCAATGGTCTGAGGGACTCCAGTGGAGGCTGGACAGGTGTGTTGACTCTGCAAATGAGTTTTGACCTTTGACTGTCACCCATCGTCTCATGAAAACAGCTGCTCAGAATTTAAGCTCTAATTTAATTCCCTTCACTCATCTTGGATTTTGTTATTTACAATCCTTGACTCAGGAGGGCCAATGAGTTCCTTCTGTGGGCATAGTTGACACTTCACTTAGATGGCTATTTTAAGACAAGCCTTTTCCACCTCAGAGGCGATAGCTATGATTTCTTATGAAGAAATATTTAGAAAGTGGAAAATTTCAACAGTATGAAAAATTCCAGAAAAGTTGCTCTTGGAATCTGTTTCCCTCATCATGATAATGCACCCGCTCATTCTCTGAGAAAAAACAAAGGCTACCCTACAGTACTTTTGATGTGCAACCTTACCTTATCCACCCTGCATCCTGGAACGTGCCCCTCTAGACTTCTTTTTGTTCTCCAAACTCCAAGAAAAGTCAACAGGAATGTGTTTGTAGGCCCTTAAGGATACCCACGCCGCTGCTTCCATGTGTTGTAAGTCAAATAGCGTGAAAGGTTAGAGAGATGAAAATACTGCCTTCAGAAGTGTATAGACGCAGACGGAGTGTATATCAAGAAACAACAGCGTCACACTTTGATATTTAATGATTCCATTCTTGGAAACATTTTTCAAATATATCTGTTGGGATGGCTGACAGAACCTCCCTCATTTTGTTCTTCACCTCTTTTACATAATGAAATTGCTGTCCTTTCATGTCCTTCTTCATTTGTGGGAACAAAAAGAGGTCACACAGAATGAGGTCAGGTGAATCAGTGTGTGGGGCAAGAGAGGGATGCAGTTTTTTTTTTTTTTTTTTACCCAAAACTGGCTCAAGGAGATGGCTGTGTGAGCAGGTGCATTGTTGTGGTGGCAAAACCAATCCCGTCTGCCATAAATCGGGTCTACATTTGTCATAAACTATTGTGTAATCTTTTCAAAACCTAAGTAGAAAAGCTGGATTAACAGTCTGACTTGGTGGAACAAACTCCAAATACACTACAAGTCAACATTTCCGTTTGTTCGGGAAGTTGGACTGACATCCAGAATGCGGTTTGTCATCCGTGGACATTTCACCTTTTTTGAAATGACAAAACCACTCCTACACTTGAGTTCCCCCATGGCTCTGTTCTTGCACACCATGTTCAACATCACAACAGATTATGAGGCATTTTCTCCAAGCAGGAAGCAAAATTCCATGGTGACATGTTATTCTCTTATATCATCCACCACTAAAAAGTAGGTTAGAGCAGAACAGCTTTTACAAAAAATATTCACTGTGACCAGAGAGAATCTTCCCAGGAGATGCCACTGGGTGCACTAACTCAGAGTGAGTTGCTTGCCTAGTGGGAAAAATGCGTACTCTCAAATCTCCACTCCACCTTGCGAAATTCTGGGATTTTTTGGGTACCCTGTCCTACAGATAGTCATCACTTGAACATTGTCATGGTACTTTTTATCCCTTCTACTTAGAAAAGACTATCTTACTTTGAATGGTAGAGGAGCAGTGAAAAAAAGGCCCCATGGAGATGTATTAATGCAGTGGCTGCACCAAGAGGCTCAAGTCCAATTGTTAGGATTGTGCAGGACTGGACAATGGTTTGTTCTGTTGTGTATAGTGGAGTTCTGAGTTAAGGCCAACTCAATAGAACCCAACAACTTCACTTTGAAGCACATTAGTTTATTTCTAGCTCCAGTTTGAGAGAATGCCAGTTTACTTTTTGTCTTTCTAAATTTGGCCATTCCAGACACACATAGAGTATATGACTTCTTGTGTCTCACTTTTTAAGACATATTTTAATATTTGCAGGGTTCTCCTTTGTTGCCAAATGTATCATAACTCTCTCTTTAGGGCTGAGTAATTTTCCATGGTATGCATATTTTACATTTTACAAATTTGGCCTAAACTTGTTGGTAAACACTTAGATTCTTTGTTCCTTTTGACTATTATAAATAATGCGCAAAGAATTTGTACATTAAACTTTTTGGAGGTATATACCTATAAGTGGAAATGAGGATAATTCTGTAGTTAATGTTTTAATATCAAATTGTTTTCCATAGTGACTGTCCCATTTTATCTTCTGACAGCATATAGAAAAGTGGACATTCCTCCCCCATATTCAGTGGGTCTTACTCCACAGTTGAGCAAGGAAATGATCTCTGCATACACCTTCGTGCTGCAAAAAGATCCTGTCCCCCTGCCAGGAATAGACATAGAAGTAGGATTAGCCAGGTGGCATATAATGCACACACTTAGCTCAGCAATTCCTCGGAGTATTTAAATGTGTTGGAGCTAAAATGAGAGATAACTATGTGTGCTGGTCACTGCTGAGATATTGCTATCTGTTTTCAGTCAAAGTACCACAGATACAACAGGCTACACTCCCAGGTCACCCAGGAGACTAGGGTGCCACATTTAGACTTAAACACAGACGCATTTGTCGGCCACAGGAAAAGGTGGCAGGCTGTGCTCAGACTTCCCTTTCCACAATCTATTAACTCCAAACATTTATGGCTTAATCAATATTATTATAGTAGTATTTAGAAAGTATTTCACTTTTCAAATATACGATTTAAGATAAATATAAGAATATAAGCGAAAGTATTCACATTGTCCATAGTATCAAGCTCTTACTTGTTAGAAAGAGCTGGAATGATTTTTTTTTATTATACGGATATTTGTCTGAGGAATTGGTGAAAAGGCCTTAGCAGGAACCTGGAAAATGTGCTATTTGGTGTGGAGAATAGCAGTCTGAGAAGAAAGTGTACAATGATGGCTCTTTTCAAAGACTCTAAGGGCCATCATATAAAAGAGGTACTTAATTTATTCCATGTAACTGGAAAAGGCAGAATTAGGACAACATGATAGAAGGTTCAGGGAAGTAGATTTAAATTCACTAAAGGGTTTCTTTTTTCAAAATGAGAATAGCTAAGAATAGAAAGGTACACTCACAGAGTAGTCATCTTACATCATCTATGTAGGTGGGGAGAGACTGGGTAAAGCAGGAAAACTAAAGAAGGAAACTAAGCCATGCAGTGGGTCGTAGACTAGGTCACTCGAGCCCTCTGACTTCTGATTATGGTCTACTGTTGTCATAGTAACTGGGACATTGCACACACATTAGTCATCATCAAGGAACTTATTGAGTCTTCTGTAATTCCTTCACATCTCCTCCCCAGGGTAAATTTATTCTTGACTGTGAGTACAATGTGGGCAAGCAATGAGACTTCTTTGTTTACTTTTAGGAAATAAAAAGTTGCACAGCAACTAACATTGCAGAACAAAGCCCCAATTCACTAATTACAATGCGCTTGCGTATCTTTTAATGCAAACTCCAAATGTGATGTAAGGTTGAGGCCTCCTCCCTTCATGTTGGGCTGCAGCAGATAGGATGCATACAATTGGAGAAAGACATTAGGCCACTTCCATTTGCCTCATTATTCTCCCTCCTCTTCCTCATTTAGATTTCCGATATTTAGAGTAAAAGCTAGGAGAGTGATGGTTGGTTTTTTTTTTTAACCTGTGGACAGGATGTAGCACAAGCTTACCACCAGTTTGCTTTCTGCATTTAGACCAAATATAGCTCACAGGAAACACTCAAGTATCATTTGTTTCAACAAATTGTCGAAGTGCAATTACTTATAAACCACATCCCTCTAATTTTCTATCATCAACCTTTCACTGAATAGTCTATTTGTCTCCAAAGCAGAAAAAGATGTATATGAAACACTGTGCCTAAGTTGGAAGGCAATGTCCTACTTGGGGTCAATGGAGACCAGAGTAGCACCCTCTTCAAAGGAAGCATCTTGCATAATTCTTTCACTAGTTCCATGGTCAACTTTTTAATGCCCCTAGTGAAAGTGAGAGGTTTTTAGACCAAGTCTCATCAATACTTTGTACAGATTGAATTCATTTTGAAAGTCTTATAAAGATGCTGTTGTTGACAGGTGTCATCGAGTCGGTTCTGACCCATAGCGACCCTATGCACAACAGAACTAAACACGATCCCTTCCTGTGCCATCTTCATGATTGCTCCTCTGCGTGAACCCATTGTTGGAGCCACCTTGTCCATCAGTCTCATTGAGGACCCTCCTCTTTTTCACAGGCTCTCTACCAAACAAGATGTTTTTTTCTCCAGAGCCTAGTCTCTGCTGACAAAATGTCCAAAGTACGTAAGATGAAGTCTCTTCATTCTTGCCTCTAAGAACATTCTGGCCATACCTTTTCCAAGACAGATTTGTTTGTCCTTTTGGTACTTTCAATATTCTTCACCAGAATTCACATGCATCAGTTCTTCTTCTGTCTCCCTTATTCAATGTCCAACCTTCACATGCATATGAGGGAATGGAAAATACCATGGCTTAGATCAGGTACATCATAGTCTTCAAAGTCACATCCTTGCTTTTCAATACTTTAAAGAGGTCTTGTAAAGAAGATTTACTCATGAAATTCATCCTTTGATCTCTTGACTGTTGCTTTCCTGGGAATTGTTTGTGGATAAGAAATACTTAACGGAACATTAGGCAAGTGATGCTAACCCAATAGACTTGTTTTAGTCCTGTTAGTGTGCTTTCCAAAGACAAACTACTTTTTATGCTATAGGTAAATATTATTCTGAGGTCAGGGCTAGTAAAACAATAACAAAATGTCAGCGGTCATTTCCTAACTCATTGACGCTCTACACAGTTTAAAGGAATGCCGTTCCAGATAAAACAAGGTGTTTTAAGTAAACACTTCAGCCTTAGCAAGCTTTTGGCTCAGTTGGTGCCAAAACTATTGCATGATATTTGCGAATTCTTAGAACTGGTTGGTCTTTTAAGCAAGATCAAACCCAATGAAGACAATCGTATGCAACAAACCTTACTGGTGCTGATTCAGAGAGCAACATACATTTGAAACGGTGGTTTCTGAAGGGATCAGGGTAGAGAGGTAAACTCAGAAAGTTATCCAGAGTGTTCTGGGGAATTCCTAAGGGCCTGATTTTTCTCCAAGGATACAGAACAATCACGGGGACTTATTAGAACATTTTAAGAAAACCGAAAGCTGATTTGGTGAGGAGAAGGTTGGGAAAATCGCACCCAAAATTTTTGTTTGTTTTTTAATCACAATTCATCTGCTCACGCTTTAGTGGTAGCAAGGTCTGTCCTATATTACTTCCATTGGGAAACCTTATTCTCTCCACCCAATAGTCCAATCTTGTCCCCGGAGACTTCCTTTAGCTCCTCAAATTCAAAGAACATATACAAGGAAGATTATTTGTGAGTAAGGATGCCAGAATGGCTGTTTTGACAAAATATAAATCAAAGTGCACAGAATTCGACTCAGACAGAGACAGACACTTCCTTTAGACACGTATCGATCTCGCAACAACAGGTTTAAATTTTGATACTCCTGTTAAATACAAGGATAAATGGTTTTGTAGCAATACTTTTTAACTTACCTTCATAAAACTGCCAAGCTGACACATAACTTTAACCATGACAGCCAGTGTTACTCTCAGAGAGAGATCTTGTGATTTGGAATTCATTACTTCCAGAGGTACATTGTTAATGCATAAAATAATCAATAGATAATTTATTAGCATTATAGATGCAAAATGTTGGTTAATGAGACAGTTAAGTAAAAAGTAGGTGCAAACAGTTGATGATTTTTGGTTCCTGTAACAACAAATATTTCTGAATTCCTAATAGATTATATTTAGCCCCATTGTCATCCAGCCAAACTCATTATCCACAGTCCACAGTCACTTTATACAGGATTTCCAAGACTGTAAATCTGTAGGGGAGCAAGCAACTCCAAGCAAACCCACAATGGAGTGACTGCTGGATTTGACCAGGGCTCCTTAATAGACTCCGTCAACCCCCAAAGCAAACTCATTGTCATCAAGTCAATTTCAACTCACCATGGCCCTATTGGACATAATAGAACTGTCCCTGTGAGTTTCAGAGACTGTAAGTAACTCTTTGTGAGAGTAGAAAGCCTCATCTTTGTCTCACTGAAAATATGCTGGTTTTGAACTGCTGACCTTGTAGTTACTAGCCCAATGTATAACCACAATGCCACTTGGGCTCATTAGTGGTGCCCAAGTTGTATTTCAAATCTATCCAAAGAATAATCTTACTCAACTTCTGTGATAGTTGAGCTTTATTGTGCCAACCTGACCATTGAACACATGTGGGATTAATTGAAAGGCAAAGAGATAAATGGCTCGGTTAGCCTTGCCTTTCTGGTCTCTTGTTCTCTGATGGTAGGACCAGTTGCGGCTGCCCTTAGCTAGTTCTCTGCTTCAGCTGGCAAGGTTCACTTCCTGTGAGACATCCCTGAGGCGAAGCCACATGGACCTACCCTGATGCAGACCTGGAGGCTGGAGCAGTCATGTGGAGATCCCTGCCAGCACTGAGATGCTTACACATTCACTGACTTGGCTTTCCTCCTGCAGTCAGCATCATTGTGTGTGTTTTCTGGATTTGAGGACTTTCTAGATCGACATCAGACATATGGGCTAATGTCAGACTTATGTGCTTGGATTGGACTGGATTGGAATGCTTAATTTATAATTTCCCTTTATATACAACTCTCTCTTATAAAATATGACTGTTTATTAACTTTGTTTCTCTAGTTATAACCAGACTAACAGAACCTCTTTTGTCCCAACAAACATGTTCCTGATTTTGGACTCCCTATCATCATTAATCAATGGCATGGACCAAAAGGAAGTGGATCCTTTTGAACAAGCGAATAGTGCATGGTTTAAAATCAGGAAAAGTGTGTGGCAGAGTTATGTCCTCTCACTGTACTTGTAAGATGTATGCTGAACAAATCATCAGAGGAGCTGGATATTCTGAGGAAGAATGTGCCAGCAGGATTGAAGGAAGGCTTATTAACAGCCTGAGATATGCAGATGACACAACTTTGCATAACGGATGTGAGCGGGATGTGAAGTGCCTACTGATGAAGACCAGGATTGCCGTTTTCAGTGTGGAACATGACTCCAGGTAAACAAGACCACACTCCTTACCATTGGACCAATGGGTGACATCAGGATAGATGGAGAAAAGGTGGAGGTTGTCAAAGAGTGTGCCTTGCTTGGACCCACAATCAATGCTTATGGGAGCACAGTCAAGAATTCAAAAGATGAGTTGAATTAGGAAAGTCTGCTGCACAAGAACTCAAGTTTAGAGCATTGAAGAGCAAGGTTGTCAATTTGAGGAAAAAGATGCACTTAATCTAGGCTGTGCCATTTTCCATTTCCTCATATTCAAATGACCGTTAAACATTGAATAAAGAAGGACAGAGAAGAATCGATGCAGCTGAATTGTAGTTAGTGTTGAAGAAGAATGTCGAAAGTACCATGGGCTGCTCGAAGGACAAATGAATCTGTTTAGGAAGAAGTATGGCCAGAGTGCTCCTTAGAAGCAAGGATGGAGAGACTTTGTATTACATATTTGGGATGTGTTGTCGGGAGAGACCAGTTCCCCGAGGAGGACATCATGCTTGGTACAGAGGAGGAGCAGAGGCAAAGAGGGAAGCTCTCGATGCACTGGGTTGACACAGTGGCTCCCTCCATAGGTTCAGGCACAGGAATAGTTGTGAGGATGGCGCAGGAGTGTACAGCATTCTGCTCCATGTGCACAGGGTAGCTAAGAGCTGGAACTGACTCAATGGCACCTAAAACCAACAATGTCATCATTAATAGCATCACCACCAATGTATTTCTCAAGGCAGGGAATTTCACTTAAAAGAACCACGGTGATTTTAAGTTCTAAGTGTCTCGGGACGCCATCAGAGAAAACCTGTCTAGGATGTAAGTCAGCTGATGATTTGATGACAATTTCTTTTGTGTCCGCCCTAGAGTAAAGATGTATGGCACTTGTATTGCTACGTGGTCTAGTTTCTAGTTGCCAGGTAACCAGTTGTTACATGATAATCTGTATTGTTATCTACAGACCTAAGTAGTCTGCCAGTAGGGGGCAAAATGGTTTCCTTTATACATGTCATTTGAATTGTTTATCTCAACATTGCTTCTGAATGTATGACATGCAAATATATGTGTATACAATGTGATGGAGCAAGAGACAAAAAAATTAAGTCCAGCGACAGAGGCATATTCCATTTTATGGAGGATGAAGCAGGGGAATAACATTATTTTCATTTTTATGAAGCCATGTGTAGGGTCAGTGGACTAATAAATGAAATCTGAATTATTCATCAGTCTGTATGTCACAAAGATCTTTAAAATCAATGCTGATGAAGTAGTAGAAATGCTTCAACTCCCACCAAACCGATATAATTGTCTCCTTCTCTCTCTTTCATTTTTAACCACTTATTTTTATTTGGAATTTTGGAATCAGGATACATTTCCATACATTGCACCTAACAATCATAATGCACATTAATAATTTATGGGACTGAAGTGTGAAGGAGCATTTCACGCAGAGTAGAATCTCACAGAAGCAACCCTAGATTTCCTATTCACGATGGTTAGCTAAGAAACTCACTTATGGATGTTCTGTATTAACAAAGCGTATCTGTGAATCCCATTGAATACATTAGACAGGATGCTCAGGATGTTGGAAACCCTTCCAGCAAACAGATGCATTTATTCTCTCTGTGCTCTTGTTTTAATACAAATCCACATGGAGAAAATAACAGCCACTTTAAATTGTGATGTCGTGATTATTAATTGTTTCCATTTTCCTACATTTCTGTCCCTACCTTCACATTTGCAGATATAGTTCTTTGTGGGTTTTTTTGGATGTTTAAAGTTCACCCATAATAAATCCTTGGTATTTGCTAAGCAATTCTCTCCATGTTACATTGAAACATGCCAAATTGACAAGAATATTCATGGATTTGGGAAGATTTGTTATTGAGCTACAGAGTTGTCCCTAGCTCTCCTTTTCTTTTTGGTGAAAGCTAGCTTGTCAAAAATAACTGCATTTATCCATGATTTTATAAATTACTGAGAATATAAGTAAGAAGAAGGGAAATCCCTTAATACTCGGAAACTCACCAACTGTGTATTATGGGCTAAGGCTCACTTAATACTAATATGTGATACTGAAAATGATACCTCATATTTATTGAACATCAGCCATGCACTAGGTATTTCACATTTTCAATTGTACTTGATTTTCACTGTACAATTTCATGTGATAAATTTCATGATTATAATACCACTGCTTCCACAAGGTGGTACAACGTGGTCAAAGGGTGTAACTTGTAATCCAGTCAGTCTGGCTGCAGAGGCGTCCCTGAGCACTATGGCCTCTTCGTTGGACCAGGCAGTGTCCTGTGAACCATGCAACGATATGAGGATACTGCCTTTCTAATTATTTAGTGTTTGTGTCTACTTTGAGTGCGTTTCAAAATGTAACTTGGAATGCTTTTCATTATTCTTCTTCCTCTGCATCAGAGAAGGAAACATTCATAGAATGGGGTTATTGTGCATTCTCACATTGAAGGTGGGACCCAAGAGTTCATATATTCAGAAGTTCCCGAGGGGATTCTTATGCCGTCACTCTGTAGGGGAGCTATTGGGAACAACTGATTTAAAGCAAACCAGTGAAAGAATGTGCCTATATCCACCCAATAACACACATGCTTTTGACAAAGAACCAAATGGTCCAGTGGAGGTGGGTGTCATTGGTTTGACTGGAGGTGTCCTATCAAGCTCTGCACTACTGCTTTGTTCCCAAGCAGCATCGCTTGCCCTACAGGTAGAAGTCTTGACTTGATGTTACTTGCACCTCTGGCCAAGACCAGGATGGTATTCTGTTTAAAATTGGCACTCAGTAGTTAATAATTGTAACTATAAACACAAATTTAGAAATCACCGTATGTGTGCCACATGGTGTTCTACAGGATTTATATGCGTTAACTCTCTTAAGCCTCTCATCTTTCCTTTGAAATAGATTCCCTTTCGTATCCATAATTCTCATTATAAAATTGAGAGCAGATCATGTAAGCAGAAGCAGGAAAAATGGCAGAACTTGGATAAGATTGGATAACTATGATTTTATGGAAATGGTATCTCAAGTGATAGGCTAAAGCTAACCACTACAAACCCCTATTTCCTGCCAAAAACTAAGTTCAAAAATGTTTGCCTCCCATACTATAGATTTGGGTTCAGTTCCTGGTCAGAATACCTCCTTAAGGAGCCCTGGTGGCACTGTAGGCTAAGTTGGACTACTGACCACAGGGTTGATGGCTAACGATCACCAGCTGCTCCATAGAATAAAGATGATACTGTCTGGCCCCTAAAGATTTACAGCTTTGGAAACCCTATGTCAGCAGTTCTCAACTTGTGGGTCACGACCCTTTTGGGGGTCAAATGACCCTTTCATAGGCGTGGCCCAGTTCATAACAGTAGAAAAACTATAGTGATGAAGTAGCAATGAAAATAATATTATGGCTGGGGGTCACCACAACACGAGGAACTGCATGAAAGGGTTGCGGCATTAGGGGGTTTGAGAACCACTGCTCTAGAGTGTAACTCAATTTTAGTAACTTTTAGTTAGTAGTTATAATACACGTCCATCTAGGTTTAACCACAGCCTCCCTGCCAATTTGTCATAGTGTGTTGCCGTGTACGTTTCTACATCCATGAAGTTATGCCATCAGTATTTTAAATATCAGCAGAGTGACCCCGGCTGGACTGGTTTTAGCGGAACTTCCAAGTTAAGATGATCTACTTCTGAAAATAGTCAAAGAAAACTTTGTGAATCACAAGGGAATACTGCTGCTGGAAAATTATAGCTCCCTTTTTTCAGTGGGAGGGGATGCAAAGACAGTGGCTACGAAAATGGACTAGAGCAGACCTGTGATTGTGAAAGCCTGGGAGTGACACCATTTTCTTCTGTCGCACACAGGGTTGCATTTAGGATTAAGGATCTTTGATTCCTAATATTCTCTCTCTCCTCCTCCTCCTCCTCCTCCTCCTCCTCCTCCTCCTCCTCCTTCTTCTTCTTCTTTATCTCCTCCTCCTCCTCTTCCTCCTCTTCTTCCTCCTCCTCCTTCTTCCTTCTTCCATCCTTTCCCTTTTCTCTATACCTCCCTTCTCGCTTCCATATTTTCTCTTGTTTTCTGTTAACGTATGTTTGTAAAAAAAAAAAACAAAAAAACAAGAGAAAAGATGGAGTTTGTCAAGGTCTCCAGCAGAGGGATAAAGGATACAGATTGGAAAGTCAAATCAGGGAGGGGAAAGGAAGCAGACGTGTGTGGGGGAAACAAGTGCATGGCTGTTGGGAAGAGGGGCAGGTCTGACTCCCAAGTGGCGGGGGAATGGCTAAGATTACCTTTAAGGGCCCTAAGGGGCAGACCTGTCCCTAGTAATAGACCCTGAATAAGCAACATTGGCCCAAGTTTCTGGGCGCCTCTTGGGGACACGGGCCAAGTGCCATAGAAAACTGGGGCATTGAATCCTGGATCTTCAAGGCACACAACATGCTCCAGTGGCTGCACCAGGGAGATCTGATGCGGAAACCCCACTACGTGAGCTGGACCCTGCCTCAAGCCAAGTGTAACCTGAGGCCTGGAGCCGGACAAATTCATGGTGTTTGAAGAAGCAGAAGAAAGCTATTCCATGAGTTTTGAACTGTCAGTAATCAGACAATCATTGACTTACTACATCAATACCTTATATATTGTATTCAGATATATGTCATTCCAGTCAACCAGTGACAAACATTCTCAGTGAATATTATTATAAAATTTCCCTGACAACCAACTCCCATTGTTTGTGTCAATAGAGTCTAGCCATGAAAGGGTTTACTCCGTACAAGTGAATAATTCAGGTATTGCAATATGGAGCTAGCTTACATTGACCCAATGTGTTTCTCTCAACTGTGCATTTAAGGAATTCATAGCTGGGACTTATCTTTGACAGTATTAATGGAAGATCTTTATGTCCCTGGGAGATGATTGATAAGATCCCTACCATAAGTTAATAAGGAGGTCTCTAAATGGAGCCAAAGACAGATAAAGACAAATAAACAAAAAACAAACATAGAACCAGGAATGGGGTTTGGGCTTGCCCAAAATCTTAGTTCTAATTTAAGAACAAATAGTTCATACCATGGCCTTGCTCCACACTCACCTTCAGGAAGGAAACACAGAAGATATGGGCGCTAGAGCAAAGCATGCTGAAGCATTTAGATGGTGCCCAGCTACCAGATAAATTAGCGGCTGGGTCTTAAAGGCTTGTTTTCAGATAAGCAGCCATCTAACTGAAGATGCCAACTAAGTCCACATGGAAGAAGCACATAAACATTAGTCACAGAAGGACTGTAAGTCATACACTTAGAATCCTAAGGAGGGAATAGTATCAGAGCCTAAATTGTGAGAATCTGGTTTGCAGAAGGCTGTGGATGACAGTGGAAACCCAAGAAACGTTTGTGAGACCTACATAGGAAATAAATCTCTGTTGATTTCCCTGAATCCCTAACCGAGGGATGGGATAGAGAGTGCACTGGAGAGATGATTATAGAAGATCAAAATGATAAACTCTACTAGAATGTTTGAATCCTTGTCAGTTGATATGCACTCTGTGCACATTGGGCCTGATCTGGTTTTCAACATTTTCTGTGTGTTTTCTCTTGTTTCGTTTTTTGTATTGAGGTTTATCTGAGATGCATTTTGTCATTGGAGGTACCTCTTTTGATTTTTGTTATATGTTTTTCGGTTCTTCAGTCTATGACACTCTGGATTGATGTAACTATAGAGACAGAAAATAGAATATGGGGTCCTGGGGGCTACCTTGGGTGTGTGTGGGGGGGGTAGGAGTTCAAGAAGGAAGAGAATGCTTTGAAACTGATTGTGGTCGCAATGATACAACACTGATTGATGTGATTGAACTCTGGAAAATAGGATATCTGTACTAGCTCTAAATAAAGTAGTTTTGGAAAAAAAAGAAAATATTCTGGAACTGAGTGTAGTCATGATTGTACAACTCTTTTGAATACAGCTGAACCATGAATGTGTATGATACATGAACCATAGTTTAATAAAGTATATCATTGACTGCACACCTCCATGATAGGATCGCTGAAGACAAATGGGAGCATAAGCAAATGTGGTGAAGAAAGCTGATGGTGCCCGCCTATCAAAAGAGATAGTGTCTGGGGTCTTAAAGGCTTGAAGGTGAACAAGTGGCCATCTAGATCAGAAGCAAAAAAGCCCACATGGAAGAAGCACACCGGCCAGTGCGATCACGAGGTGCCAAGGGACCAGGTATAAGGCATCATGCAAAAAAAACAACAACGTATAAGTGTGTGTATATATGTGTATATGTATATGTATATATATACCATATTAAATGAAGGGGGAAGTGCAGAGTGGAGACCCAAGGCCCAAGTGTCGGCCAATGGAGATCCCCTCATAGAGGGGTTTAGGAGAGGAGATGGGTTAATTAGGGTGCGAGGTAGTACCAATGAAGAACACAGCTTTCCCCCAGATCCTGGATGCTTCCTCCCCGCAACTACCATGATCCGAATTCTACCTTGCAGGCCTGGATAGGACAGAGGCTGTACACTGGTACATATGAGGGCTGGAGGTACAGGGAATCCAGGGTAGATGATACCTTCAGGACCAAGGGTGTGAGGGACGATGCTGGGAGAGTGGAGGGTGAGTGGGTTGGAAACGGGGAACTGATTACAAGGATCCACATGTGACCTCTTCCCTGGGAGAGGGACAGCAGAGAAGGGGGGAAGGGAGACTCCGGATAGGGCAAGATATGACAAAATAACGATGTATAAATTACCAAGGGCACATGAGGGAGGGGGGAATGGGGAGGGAGGGGGGGGAAAGAGGACCTGATGCAAGGGGCTTAAGTGGAGAGCAAATGCCTTGAGAATGATTGGGGCAGGGAATGTATGGATGTGCTTTATACAATTGATGTATGTATAAGTATGGATGGTGATAAGAGTAGTATGGATCCCTAATAAAATGTAAAAAAAGAATAGAGGAGATAAAAATGATTAGGGCAAAGACTGTACAGATGTGCTTTATACAATTGATGTATGTATATGTATGAACTGTGATAAGAATTGTATGAGCCCTTAATAAATTGTTAAAATTTAAAAAGAAAAAGAAAAATACAACTTCCCTCTAGTTAAAAAAAAAGTATATATAGTATAAAATGTAATATAATAAAACTACATATATAACTCACACATATAAATATTAGTAAAATGGAAAGGGAATTACTTTTATGAAAATAATTCAGTAAATTAAAAAGAAAAGGAAAAAATAATTCAGTAAATATATTTGGAAATAATATTAA
This sequence comes from Tenrec ecaudatus, assembly GCF_050624435.1. Lineage (NCBI taxonomy): Eukaryota > Metazoa > Chordata > Mammalia > Afrosoricida > Tenrecidae > Tenrec > Tenrec ecaudatus. The sequence continues at coordinate 22,595,574 of NC_134539.1, read as the reverse complement.
TGTGATTTGCTTAGCAATTAGTTTAAACTCTGAATCAATTTTGGAGGAAAGTAATCATGTAGTTGAGCAATGCCACCAAATTTTTTGGGCAAATAACGAATTGTGTTTCCTGTACTTCAATTTCTCTGTGCTCCCTAGGAAGTAAGATTGGAGGAAGCAGTAGGGCTTAGTCACTATTTCAGCTTACTTGAAGGCTGTTGTAAACTACCTTTGCTTTATGTTTTAATATTCTAAAGGTAATAGTAACTAGAAGGTAAAACTTTGTCACTGGTCTCAAGGGAAACAATGAATTCAAACATGACAACAGTCTCTTGAGCATAAAATAACCTGGGTTTTCTAAAGAATACAGAAATGAAATCCTTGAATAATACCGTCCGAATTCCCCATTGGAAACACTTCCAGGTAGAACTTCCATTGTTCGCTTCCTGGCAGAAACATGCTTTCAACTTTCCTGTCCTTCCTACTGAAGATAGGCAGTGGTGTTTTGCAATAGAATTAATGTATGAATTAATCTAGCACATTTTGTATGAATTAATCTAGCACATTTCCCAAGCAATGATATAGGAGTCTTCCAGAATTTTCCCTAAATATGCTAATTTAAACCCTCATAAATGTTCATGCAGGCCAGTGTTTCCCAAACTTAAGTAAGATATGCACTCACTTCTAGAAAAAGTTCAACAACCCTCAAATATTTATTTGTTATTTTTATTATCACATTACATATAACTAACATGAAATCTTGTGTTTATAGTTCTTAATGAAACATCAAATAAAAATTTTGAGATTAAATATAAACAAAGCAACAAATTGTAGTACTTGAGGTAGCAACATTTATTTAGTGTGACATTCTTTTATCCAGCTGCAATCAAAGTGCTACAATAACAGTTATTATTAAAAACATATCACTGAGTCCCACGATTTATGTAGTGTTCATTTAATTATTTGGATTCTAAATGTGACAAACCATCACTATATAATTTTTATCATCAAAAAATGAGAATGTATACTTTTTAACAATGACATCTGACAACTAAACAGTTATTTTGATGAGTATATCAATTTACTGGTGCAACCCAATTAACTGGTGCTAACCCGAAATGAAAAGCTTTTATTGAATATTTACTGATATACTTCTAATTGATACGTGCAATAGGCAATTAACATTTAGTGCTACAGCACTATATTTGAGTTTGTTAAACCTATACTACTATGTAAAACACAATAATCAAAATTTCTAGGTCCTTTGAATTCTTTGAAAAATTATAAAATGTTTTCTATATTCACACTATTTCTAAATTGATTTTCTCTTGGCATGAATGCATCATTTAAAAACCCGTCTTCTTAGTGTTTTTTATCTTCCTTTCACAATTAAAAGAGTCGTGCTGCCTCATTCATATGGTATCAAATCTAAGTCTTATTTTATTAGAGACTTTGAGAGATGAAGGCTTTAGTCTATGAAAAATGTTTTCCAACTGAAACTTAGCGCTGCACAAGAGAATTTTTCTGCTAGTTTGAAAAGAGCAATATGGATATGTTTGCACCTGGAACCATCATTCTCATTTTGGCCTCAGAAATATTGCCACAGAGTCAATTAAATAACTGGTTATAAAAGTGCCCTTCATATTATGTAAAATTTTTTTTAATAAAAGATCCCTCATATTTCTATGAGTTCATTTACTTTTAAAATCTAGGTTGGTTCATTTAACTTTGACATGTCATCTCTACATCCTCATTTTTGATCCCATCAAATCTAGTTTTAGGCCCAACACTGTGTTTCTTGTCATAGAGCAGAGTCGGAAGGAAACCCTGCCTGGTGCCGTGCCGGCATCACATCCATTGCTGTGTGGGGGCCACTGTTGCAACCATGGTGCTGGCCCCCCCATTTCGTGAGGATCCTCCTCTTTTTTTGGTCGCCTCTCTGTTTTAGGAAGTGTGATATCCTTCTCTAGGGTGGTCTCTCGATAACATGCCTGCCCGAAGGATTTGAAAGAAATTATCATCTTCGTTTTCTAAACGCAGATTTCCTGAACTCTTTACCTTACATGAATCTATGTGACCTTCGGTGCACCTATATTGTCAAAGACAAACATCCAAATTGTTCACATAACACATCGGAGCTTAACCTGGTCTCATCTGCCTTTAAATTTCTCTTCTATTCACTCCCTTTAGAGGGTCCTATTGTTCTACTGTTTTAATACATTTTGTTGTTGTGTTTGAATTTCCATTCTTTGCATGTGTTTCTTCACTCCTTTTGTTTCTCTACTTTCTACACTCAACCTCTGGAAAATGTTTCCTTTCAATTTCTGTTCTAAATCGGCTTCTTCAGGGAAGGCTCTCCTTAAGCCCCATTGAGAAGTTAGGTGACCTTGCGCTCCTAGAGACCACTGCGCATGCTTCTCTCATGCCATGCTTTCCGGTCTCAAGAGCTTTGTTCACTTGTGTCTTCACACACCCGCTACCCACTGCCCCAAATATTCTTTTCTTTCCAGGACTCCTTGAGATCATCTCTTCCCCCACCCTGCTCCCCCAACTGTGTCTGTCACCATGTGAACCCGTTATTCTACTTGCTGTCTCAATGGGTTCTTCAATCCTGGGTTTCATATACTGAAAAGCAGGAAAACATAGGACACAACTTCAAGAGGGTGACCTCCAATGAGGTCGCAGATCTCAGATAAACCCTAATATGGACAAAAAACAACCAAACAAATAAAATACAGAAGATGTTGACAACCAGATCCAGTCCAGCATGCATCAGAGGGAGGGTCACCTGACAAGGTTTGAACTGTTCCAGGCAGGCTTTCCCCATTGATCTGTGGTACCCATCTCTCCAATGCACTCTGGTTCGTAACCACTTTCCTCCCATCCCTCCATGATGGACAGAGGGCGATCACCAGAGGCTTATTTCCTATGTAGTTCCCACAATGCATCTTGGGCTCCCACCATTCTGCAAACCAGATCTGAAAAATGTAGGCTCTGACATGAATCCCTCCATTCATTTTAGATTATATGATTTACAATTCTTAGGTGACTGATGATGGTGTACTTCTTCCATGTGGATTTAGTTGGCATCTCACTTAGAGGGCTGCTTGTTTAGAAACAAGCCTTTAAGACCCCAGCTGCTAGTTTATCTGATAGCTGAGCACCATTTGATTTCTTCACTACATTTTGCTCTAATACCATAAATTCTTTGCTCTCTTCAGGAGAGTGACTATCGAGCAGGGCCATGAATGTAAGAACTCATTGTTCTTAAGCTGGAGCTAGGATTTAGTGTGAGACTAAAACCTTTCCTTTAATATTGTCTTTGATTAGCCCCTGATTGTAATTTTTTTACAGCCATGTTGAAAGAGGGATATTGGGTCAATGTAAGCTAACTCCAAATCACAGTACCTGAATTAATCAATTCTTTCATGGTTGGACTTTATTTACACCAACAATGGGGGTTGATTTTCTGGGAAAAATTACACTAATAATTCTTGAATACACAATTGTCCTTATAAATCATTTGCCATCTATTAAACCAGTTACTTTTGAGTCCCAACTAATGATGATTCCACACATGTCAGGGTATAACTATGCTGTTTAGGGTTGTCAATGGTTGAATTTATTTTTTTTTAGAAGTAGATCATCTGGTCTTTATTCTGAGATGCTTCTTGGTGAACTTGAGCCTCCAGTCATTTGGCTAGCAGCTGATAGTGTTAACTGTATTACCATTATAAAAAAGACTTTATAGTCCTAGAATCTAAGAATATTAATTACATCAGTAATCCCAACAGTTGCCAATTATAAGACTCTCCCTTCTTTTAAGAAACTCCTCAATAAAGATATTTAATACCTGTTTAATTAAATATAATGTAATATATTGATTTTTTCCCTCCTGGACAAGCAAAAATAAAATATTTACCAAGAGCAGTGGATCGGATTTAAAAACACTTAAAATCAGATCCAGACTCATTTGCTAATTCTCTATATAGCCTAAGACTTATTAATCATGCCTGTCTGCTGCATATGGTTGTTTTAATGATTAAATGAGATGGTGCAATAGTAGGTGTATAGCAAGGATTCAATATAAGTTAGCTATTATTATAAAAAACAGCCCTAGTGCCTTAGTAGTTACGCATTGGGCTGAGATCTGCACACGCAGCCGTTGGAAATGACCAATCGATCTATGGGGAAAAGAGGGAGCTTTCCACTCACATAGAGTTACAGTCTCAGAAACTCGCAGAGGAAGTGCTACTCTGTTCTTTGGAGACACGATGAGCCAGCATCGACTCCAGTGCCATACATTTTTGTTGTTGTTATTAGCAAAATGTTAACACTCAATTGTATAAATCAGTGACAAAATGACATCAAGATAGTTCTGAGTTGGGACACAAAGTATGATCATATAGCACACATTGAGAAAACTGACTGAGTGCATTTTAACCCTAGCCTGATGACACCCGAAGGACCGGGCCATTGATTCATTTTGCATGACTGCGCAGAGTAAGACGTGTCCCTGGGTCTGCACCTGGGTAATGTGCATACGTTAACAGCCAGATTGGTAGTAGAATCCACTCAGAGGTGCCTTGGGAAAATGGCCTGATGATTTACTTCCAAAGCACCACTGAAAATCCCAGGAACATAATTTTCTTCTGACACACAGGATATTGCCCTGCGTAGTCGATTTGATGGCAATAGTGGGGCTAGCAAGTTTCTCCAGTTTGTCACTCTCTTCTCTCCCCTATGACCCAGTCACATCCTTTTGGGTTCTCCATGCACAGCAGTTTATTTTGAAAACTTACAATTAATTGGTGAAGAAAAAGGTTTCTTTTGTCCTCTATCCTCTGAAAAGATGTAACGAATCCCTTGTAGTTTGTAGTAACATGTTCTGTGGCTTTTTCAGAAACTAAATTCAAGATACACAGAGAATACATGTAGGGGTAGGAGGCAGACAGGATGAAAGGATCAAGGCAAAGCACTTTCTTCTTGTGTCTAGAAAGTGTCATTCAGAATTCTGGATGAATCATCTGTCCTTGCTGAATGGCAAGATAATGGTCTTATGTTAGTAAAGAGAGAGACCTAAGTAATGTGTTGCAAAATAATAACGTAAGATTGCTTACCAGGTATATGACAGTGGCGTTAATGCTTACAGGTACAAACCCAATGTGAGAGCAGTCTGTTAGGACACAGTGCTACTGTGGAATCACATACGCCTGTGTGATGAATCCATTTTAATTCTCTATGAATACAGTATGTTTATTTGGGAAGAATTTATAAACATGGTGTATGATCATTTCAGAGTATTGTATTTTAAGTTCACATAATTTTAATGTACATTATCATTTATTTCATATGAAAACTCCCTTAGAGTTAGATGTGCAGGGAGATCAAAGGGCATGAGGAAATTCACAGAGGCGAATGATGAAGTGCATATAGGCCTCATCCAACTCCGTGTTGTCTGTCTGTCTGTCATTTAAAAATAGATCTCTGCCATATAACAATTTCCTATCCTTGTGGGTGCATTTTTGTAATACATAAACTTAAAACTTCACAGAATCATATATTTTCAAGTATTTATATAAATGCCGTTCTTTTTTATCCTCAGAAAGATTGGCGATTTGATTTTTCCTGATGACCAAGTTGCTTTGTTCTTCGGCAAGGATATTATGGGAATGCAGGACATAGCAATTTTCTATACTTTGTCTCTAGTTTATAACACCCAGTCAAGCTTAATGCTCTATAAATGAATGTCTTTTTGTCATGTTCAGAAATGATGAAACCCTTGTGTAGTTATATTAAGACATTCTAGTGGCTTTATATTTGGCAAAAAAGAATACAATACAAAAACTGACATTTTAATCATATGTTTTCAAGATGTTTTCTTTTAATTTTTGTGTTATAATTTAAGTAAATAAATACATATTTTGTTATATAAAATATTGTGTTGCCTTTGGGATGTTATAAGAAGGGCTAAGATCAGGAGGTCTACAGCCCAGGAAGATGTGATACCTAAAGGCTGGATGATATGAGGTTATTTAACCTGCTGTATTGCAGCCTCTATGAAATTACAACTGCAGTAGAAAAAATGCATATGTGGTTGTGGGAGGGGGGGTAAAAGGGAGATGATGTCAGGGAGTCCAGGAAGGAAAAGGATGTTTGGAAGCTGATTGTGGTAGCAATTGTACAATACTGCTTGATATGATTGAACTATGGAGTTATATGATATCTGTATTAATTTCCAATTAAAATGAAAGAATGGAAATACAAATAATGCTACAAAGCAAAAAGCCCTACATATATAAAAATTACATTATAATTTAAAAAAGAATTATGTTGTAGTTAGTTAATCTTGTTGCATATAAGAGATTTTAATAGTGGACTGTACTGGGATATACATATTAAGCCAACACAAGTTCAAGGTTAGTGCAATTATGAATGCTTTCCTCATACTACAGCCCTGCTCTGTATGTCATTTCTACTGGTTCTATTCACATGAAATACAAGTCAACATTTCCCACACTGTTGATGAGTCCATGTATGTTATAAATGTATCAACATACATACTTCCTTATTTTACTTTGACATGTTTTATCTAGCTATCAGTTATTTATCAAACTGGCTGTATTTTGAGAACATATTGCAATTGTGAAATTATTCTATATGATACGATGTTCATAATATAAAAACTGTTTTATTAAAATAATTAAAACAGAAAAGTGAACCAAAGATTAACCTAAGAAAAACTGTGGTTCCGCTTTAGAAATGGATTTTAGAAAACTTTGTTTAATCTCAGTTTATTAGAGTTATAAAGGTCTGTTAATCTCTCTGAACGGTGTACTTGCTATTCTGTTGTTTGCTTCAAGAACACAAACAAGGAGAAATACAAGTGGCCTGCTCCAGATGGAATGCATGGAAATCAAATAGACTCCATCTGTGGGAAGAGACCATGGAGAAGCCCAGTATCAGCTGCTAAAACCAGGTTAAAGTCTGACTGTGAAAAAGACCGTCAAGTGTTCATATGTCAGCACAAGGTGAGGCTGAAGGAAATGAAAATTAAGTCTCCCAGTGCCAAAATACAACCTTGAGTCTATGTCAGCTGGGTTTCAATAACATTTAAAGAACAGATTGGCCAAACTGATAGGCTGTGGGAGGACATCAAGAACATCACACATGAAGAAATCAAAAGGTCATTGAAAAGACAGGAAAGAGAGAAAAGATTAAAGCACATGTCTGAGGAGACAATGAAGCTTGGTTCTAATTTTAGAGTGGAGAAGGCAATGGAAAATGATGAAGTGAGCGGAAAGCTCTAAGATAGATGTGGTGGTGATTGTACAGATGACTTGAATGATATGTAAATTATGTGCCAGTAAACGTTTGGGGGAAAATAGTACTCAAAAATAATAAAAAAATAAATTCAGATTTGAGATTTTTAAAAAACGATGAATTAAAATAGCTGAACAGAAAATTTCAAAGGGCAGCTCAAAAAAATAAAAGAAAATATTATATTGAAATGTGCAGTGACCTAGAGTTAGAACAAAGAGGGAGAACACACTCAGAATATCTTACACTGAAAGAATTGAAAAAAAATTTTCCAGTTTTGCACGGAAAGAAATTCAAGTTTTGTGATATTCAAGATGCTATGGAAAAATGTTGACTGATGCAGGAAACATCAAAGAGGATGAGAGTAACAAACAGAACAGCTGTACCAAAAAGAATTAATCAACATTGAACTGTTTCAAGTGGTAGCATATGATCAAGAACCAATGGTACTAAACGAAGAAGTCCAAGCTGCAAGGACAGTGCAATCACTCTCTCTCTCTCTCTCTCTCTCTCTCTCTCTCTCTCTCTCTCTCTCTCTCTCTCTCTCTCTCTCTCTCTCCTGGAATTGATGGGATCCCATCTGAAATGCTTCAACGGACCAATGAAGCACTGAGAGCACTCACTCATCTAGACCAGGATATTTGGAAGACAGATGCTTGGCCAACTGACTGGAAGAGAGCCATAGTTGTACCCATTCCAGAGAAAGGTGACCCAACAGAATGCTCAAACTACAGAGCAATATTATAGAAATCACATGCAAGTGAAATTTTGCTGAAGATCACCCAGCAATGGTTGCAACAGTACTTTGAAAGGGTGCTGCCGGACATTTAGACTGGGTTCAGAAGAGGACTTGGAGGCAAAATGATCATTGCTGACATTAGATGGATCTTGGCTGAAAGCAGAGAATACTAGAAAGATGTTTACTTGTAAAAGTAATCAACTGTGTGGATCATAACTAACTGTAGATAGACTTGAGAGAATGGGAATTCCAGAACATTTTATTATGCTCCTGTGGAATTTCTACACGGATTAAGAGGCAGTTGTGTGAACAGAACAAGGGAATACTGCTGCTTTAAAATCAGGAAGGTGTGTGTCAGGGAGATCTCCTCTTCACACATTCAATCTGTGGGCTGAGAAAATAATCGGAGAGTCTGGATTATGCAAAGAAGAATATGGCCTCAGGAGAGGAGGAAGGTTCATTAACAATCTGAGATAAGCAGATGACACAAGCTTGCCTGCTGACGGGGAGGTGGACTTGAAGTGTTTGCTGAATGAGCAGGATTGCAGCCTTACCACTCCACGCACGGAGGACCCAAATCCTCACAATAGATAACAGCATGCTAGATGGAGCAGAGTTTGAAGTTGTCAAGGATTTTGTCTTGCTTGGATCCATAATCAATGCCCTTGGCGCATCAGCCAAGAGATCCACAATTCATTGCACTGGTTAAGTTTGCTGTACAAAACCTCTTTAAAGTGTTGAAAAGCAAGGATTTTGTTTGTTTGAGATGAGCTTGTTTATCATTTAAGACTCTAAGTACATTTCAATATTAGACCACCTTTTTTTTTTTTTTTTAAAGCCATTCAAACCACTATTTCGGTTTGAGGGATAAGAGGATTTTTTGCTTTGGTTTGGTTTTAAAGACACATACTATGTATATTTACACAACTCATCTCGAGAAATGAAATCAACAATAATATCTTATGAAACCTTCCATGTATGGTGTTGTTGTTGTTGTTGTTGTTTTTATCACCCTATCCCTATCCTCGCCCTGTTCCAGCCTCATAAAGATGTTCTTTTGAGGACGAAAGTGAACCTCACCCAAGCCCTGGTATTTTCCACCATCACATATTCATTTGAAACTTGGGCACTGAATGAGTCAGACCAAAGAAGAACTGGTGCATCTGAATGAGCGCTCTCGTGAAAGATATAGGGAAAGGCCCATGTACAATCTGAACGCTCCCTAGACACAAGGTTGGTGAGGTTTTGTCTCACATGCTTTGGGCATGTTGTCAGGAGAGACCAGTCCTTGGAGAAGGGCATCATGCCTAGCAACACAGGGCGGTGTGAACAAGAGGAAGACCATTGACAAGATGAACTGACACAGAGGCCGCAACAATGGACTCAAACATAAACAGGATTGGGAGGCTGGCGCAGGATTGGACATTGTTTCCTTCTGTTGTGCATAGGGTTGCTGTAACTGACTCAACAGCACTTAACAACAACAACAACAACGACAACAACGTGTAGTCCTGTTTTCATTCAGCTAACACTGGTGAAAGCACTTAGCATTCACGGCTGTCAAATTGAGTCTGACCCACAGCCACCCTTTAGAACAGAACAGGCTGTCACTGAGGGTTTGAAAGACGAATTCTTTACAGGAAATGAAAACCTCATCTTTCTGCAGCAGAGTTGCTGGTGGTTTAGAAAGGCTGACCTCACAGTGAACCGGTCGACTTGTAACCAATAGACCACCAGGGCTCCCTACTGGTTTAGTGGCAGCCGCTAAAGAAATGAAATTAAATACAAGGGAATTTCTATTCCCCAGGAACACACTGAAGACACACTTCTCTGGTGTAAAAGCCTAAGAGCTCAACCACTAGCCTAAATTAGGGGCTTGAACCTACAAGCATGGGATCTGCTCCCCATAGGTGACAGTCTTGAAACGTCTTATGGTGCAGTTCCACAGTGCACTCATGATGGCAGCATGAATCAGAATCAGCTCCATGGCGACGAACAGAACCAAGACTATGAGATCTATAACTGAGCTATGGCAAGTGTTGGCTGACTGCAAAGAGAGAGAACCGGCCATATTCCGGGTGTGGTAAGAAAGGGCGGTCTGCAGGCCATGCAGAAGAGTCCAGTAAGAGAGAAAGAAAGAAATGAGAGCCAGGGAAAGAGAGAGGGAAATGAGAAGAGAAGGGGAGGGGAGGAAAGGGGAGAGGAGAGGTGGAGACAGGGAAGGGAAGGAAGAGAAAAAAAAATAAAAGAAAGGAAAACATAAGAAAAAGGGGGTTTCTGAGTCTTTTTTCTGATTTCAATGGCAGAGATATGGAAAAGATGGTTTGAAGTAGAAAAAAGAAGAATATATTTGTGGCAGGCTTGTGAGAAAAATGGTAAGCAATTCCATTACTTTCTGTTGGTCAGCTTCCTATGTATTTGTGAAGAGAGGGGCCATGCACTCTATAAGATGCAAACTGATCTGACATCTCCTAGATTGTCAAAATATAGAGCTCCAGAAAAATACAACTCATGCAGATTTTTAAAAAATTCCATAATCCTCAGAAGAATTCCTTGCAGGCTCTTGTATCAGACGTGGAAATCGGTTGGGAGTTGGAAGAAAAATTCTCCCAGGTTGAATGGGAATCATGCTATTATAGCTCCTCTCAAACCGCACCTTCAGGATGCTCCAATTTTTCTATCCATCAATCAAATTTCAGGAATGCCACAGGAGCACAATCAGATGGATGTATCTAAAACCGTTTGTTCTTATTAGATAATACATTGTACCTCTTTTTTGATAGTCAATGAGTCAAAGTCAAATACACACTTGGCCATTTCCTATTAGAGTCTAAAGCTGTTTTGAATATCTCTCAGTTTCTTCATAAATAAATTAAAACATGATGTATATCTACAAATGTTTTTCCAAGACAACATTTAGGGTTTTCTTGAAATATGCAAAGCAGGTTTTACCCAATAAATATATTAAACAGTTATTTCTATTGAGGCATGACTCAAAAACTTAATCATTCCCACCACAAACACACACACACTCACACACAAAAGAATATAAGTAGGTTCCAGAATATTATACATCTGTCAAAATTTCACTTAGTGTGCCTTAACACATTTACATCCTTGGCTATAGTGTCTGGGACTGATTCTACCAACAAAGCTATGTAGTGAATAATTTGCTTTTCACAATTCAGGACTTACTTTTTATCCCCAGCTTGCAGTTTGCATGCAGGATAGTTTTTGTACATCTGAAATATTTCATCATAGTCACTCTATAGCTTAGAACTGGAATGTGTAATTTTATAGATTTGACTTTAAAGAAAAAAGTACAATCTCACAGATTTGTAGCTGTATCTCATGATCAGCTACATGGCAGCATTGTGTGTGTGTGTGTGTGTGGTGAATCTACTGCATTTTTCTTTGGTGGTGGAACATGTTACAAACGGCATAAAATACTCTTCCCTATGTCATGATATTTTGGGGCCCCACATTTCTGATTGCTATTTGGGTCGTGGCAGTCATGACCATGTGCATCTCCGACCTCCAGCGGTGACGAGCATGATTTCCGTCCGGGGCTGGAGCCACTCTGGACCCACATTCTATGCCCTTTCATGCTTTATTTCCTGCGGGCCGAACACAGTCCCCACTGAGTGTGGTGGGGGAGTCCTAATTAACACCGACTCATTTGTCATGACAGTGGGCTTGCTCTATCAATGAAGATCTTTAGTTGGAAGGTATCACATCTGCTGAAGCTTCTTTGCAATTACTGAAGTTCAGGAGTCATCTTACCAAATTCTCCTACTTTCTTCTCTCTTGCCGTAAGTGGCGTACCTTCACTGCGATCTCAGATTCTTCTGCTGTCTCTCCCAGTAAGTCACTTGAAGTTCTGATGCCAGTGTTTCTGGACAGTTCTCCGTGGACCACGACCTCTTTTAAGGTCATTTCCCCCATCTGTCCCTTGAACCTAATACTAAAGCATCTGCCTACCTCATCAGTTTATTTTCAGGAGCAAATTTTATCATGTGAATAAAGACAATCAAAATGATAAATTCTCATATAGTATTATAAAGTGTTTTCATAATTTCTTCTCTCCAGTTATTTGGTAGCAGATGTTTGTTCCCAGAAATCAGTTTCCTTTTGCTTGTTCGCTGCTTGGAAAATATACATTTTTTGCCTTCATTATCATAGGAAAGGTCATCTCAATTCATCTGTTCCTATATCTTAAAATAGGGATCCATTAGTCCAACAGAGAAAAATTCATCACAAGGCAGGTATGTCTTGGAACCCATCCAGGCAGATTACCTACTGAAATTTCAGAATGCCCTCCTGATAAAGAAAGCTCTCTGGAAGTTTCCCCATGGTATTGAGCCTCACAGTAGAACCATTCTAAACAGGGTACTACTTTGTGTGGTGGTTGGCTGGGTGTTGTATTCGAAGTTTGTTTACTTTAGAAGGAAACTTAAAAAAAGTTGTAGAAGAAAAAAGTCACCTTTTCATGCTTCTAGTAATTATGTTATATTGTACACATTTCACAAATTAATCTAGTTTAGAAATGAACATGTTTTTCAGACTTATTTCTAGGATGAATCCAGGCAAGGAGCATAGAAAGGTGAATGCTGACTTTGAGAGGGTAAGGTTAATTTTGTGCTCCTGGTGTTCTTCCTCATTGCAAACCTTAGTTAAATAGCTCTATTATGTACATATAGGTGTACGGAAAATAGCATTGGAAGTAAACCGCCTGTGTTTATTCTGAGTCTTACCCTTAATTTTAGGTACAACTGTAAGTGAATCACTTAATTGCGCTTCATCTTGGGTTTCTTTTCAGTAGAGTATATGATTTACCTGCTCAATAAATGACAACTATTTGACATCATTCATAGGGAAGTGGTGCTATTTAATTACAAGCTATCACAGTACTGGAAAAACACCTTAGTCTTTACACTCGATCATCCTCAATTTTTAACTCTTCTATGATAAGCCTAAAATAACCACAGGTATTTCAGGGTGTCACATAGAGAATGTGGTCCTGCAGTCATCCATCGGACAGAAAAGCCAGGCTTTCCTATTTCCTTATACGAATTGTTGGGATGCTAACTTAATTTAGTTAAGGTTTCAGACAATACCAGCTCTCTTTCAATTTTGGATAGATAATGGTATAATACATGACATAATGCTACAAAAATACTTAATAACGGACAGTTTTCCACCTCTTAATTCCAGTAGAGATCAATGAAGGCTTTTCTTGGATCCACTGTGCAGATGTTTACTTCAGACTCAAAGAAACCACAGCTGACATTTGTAGAATTGGGACCATTTAGGAGGTTATGCAGTTGAATTAGGAGCCTGGGAGGTGCAGTTTTTATGAGTTGGACTGCTTACCTCAAGGTCATCAGTTCAAAACCACCAGCTGTTCTGCAGGAGAAGGTCAGGCTTTCTAGCTCAGTAAAGAGTTCCAGTATTAGAAGCCACGGAGGCCTGTCTACTCTGTCCTATGGCATTGTTATGCGTCTGAATCAGCTCCATGGCTGTGGATTTAGTGTATGCATAAAACTAAAGCTATACTTATATACATATATGTGTCTACACACATTTTATAGCTGATAAAACTTTGTACTTAAAACACTGGCTACTTCACATGAGGCAACTTTCTTAATATTTCTGTTTTATAGTTTCTTCATTTATAAAACATGGATTGTAATAATACCTGTGTTATGAGGGTTTTGAAGCATTAAGTGACATAATAAATAGGGAGTACTTAAAATAATGCAAAACAACAATGAATACTTTTGGTTAATATATCATACAGAGGAAGGTGACATTTCTTATTAATGTTAGAGAAAACTATTCAGGTAGATACTTACCAAATTAACTCAGAAAATTAAGGCTGTAATTTGATATAAAAAGTTTTGGTCTAAATGGAAAAATCAAGATATATAGCGTAGAGAAATGTGTAGAAATGAAAATGACTGGGTCCTTATTTAAAGGAATTATATATATATACACACACATACACAGATATGTGTATACATTCAACAAAGTCCAAAGTTTATATAGTCCAGTAACTTCTTAATCCTGGAATATTATAACCAATTGCCTATTTGACACATCTACTTAAAAGTCTAATAAGTATCTTTAAATATGTCTGAGTCCAAACCCTTGTCTTCTGACATATGTCTCCACAATCAACCTATTGCTTGGTTGCATTACTGGGGGCTGCATGTTGATATGATGCTGAAAAGCTATGCTACTGGTATTTCAAATACCAACCCGATCACCCATGGTAGGCAGGCTTCAGTGGTGCTTCCAGACTAAGACAGACTAGGAAGACCTGGTAATCCATTTCTGAAAATCAGCCGACAAAGATCCTTTGAATCACTTACTTTGGATACGCAATCAGGAGAATCTGATCACTGCAGAAGAGCGTCGTGTTTAATAAAATGGAGGGTCAGCAAAGACCAGGGAAACCCTTCATGAGCTGGAGGACACAATGAAGCAAGGAACCCAAACACCCCGAGGCCATGAAGATAGTGCATGAGTGGATAGCATTTAGTCTATCATGCCTAAGGTTACATTTGCTCTTGTAAACTGTGCAAGTGTTTCTTAATTATATCTATAAACATGATATAGGGAGTCCTGGTGGTGAGTGGGTCAGGCTTTGGGCGTCTCACCCCAAGGCTGGCCACTCTGCTGGAGGAAACCAAGGCTAGCTTCTCCCGTATAAAGTTACAGCTTTACAAAGGCACAGGGACACTGTCCCCTGACCTGTAGGGTTGCTTTAAGTCAGAACTGACTTGGTAGAGAAAGAGATATAAAATTTATAAAATTTGCTTACTGTCTATCTTTCCTGATTACACTGCTCTGTATTAAAAAATGGCAGGATTTTAACCATTTTTTCTACTTTACTGCCCAGTGCTTAGAAGGTCTTGAATAAACATTGAATGCATTAATGAACAAATATATGATCTTATTTTTTTAAAGAACATATTATTATTATTATTACTATTATTTTCCTATAATACAAGGAGAGTGATATCTGCAATATTCAGATGAAGAGCCCAGGAGGAAAAGGAAGAAGGACTGAATGTTCTCTGACTCAATATTGTGTTCAAGAGATTTCTAAGCAATGAACTCCAATTCTTTGGTTAACAAAATTACGGAGCGTTTTCAATAGGCAGATGGAGGTAATTCCTTCACGGCACAGAGATAGGCAACCCGGGTGTGTAAACATGGGCTCAATATAGTATTTCTTCCCTGCAGCGCTAGGACAGGGGTTATACTTCGAGTTCTCGTGATGGGGCTTGGCTGGGTCGTGCCTGGAGGCAGGGTTATGCACTGGAGTGCCACATGAGCCCTCCAGCCCGAGGCTCCTTGCCCTTAAATTTGTGAATCAGCACATCCCTTTGAACAAGCTTGTTTGATAGTTTGTGAAAGAAAATAGACTTAAAGAGTAGTTTGGTAAAATTGGAAGGCCTGTGAAAGATCAGATTTTCATAGAAAACTGAGGAAAATCGTCTGAGTACACAGACAGTTACACTCCCTGAAAAAATGGTTTCCACAATCTGATACAGTGGCATAAGCTTTCCTAAATCCACCAGTTTAATCACTGAGATATCTCTGCCTTAATAAGTGCTATTAGTTTCAAGGAGCAATAGCTGGACGTGAAACACGACTTCCCAATGTAACACACAGTTTTTCTATCAGTTCGGCTTCTCTGGTGACATAGCTTTAGCCACACGCAAGCTAGGCTGAAGGCAGATGTGCCCAGATGTGACTCGATGGAACTTTCAGAGAGTCCCTCTGTGAACAGGACGCCTTCAGAGGGTACAATTTCTCCAGCTTCAGAAAAGATGATAATTTCTTCTAGACTGACTTTTCTGCATAACTTCCTTGCTCTAGGTGGTCTGTTTCTACTTCCTCTCCTGAATGATACAAGGAAGGTCATGGAATCATTTTCTTCTTCATGGTCTGGCTTGCAGACCGTATTTAAGAATACCAGATCTGCATGCCTTTAGAGAGGCCTGAGGAACGAACCAATCAGTCCATAAAAACTCATGACCCCAATGGGCAGATTGCGTCTCTAAATTGAAATGTCCTTGAGTGATGAGACCTAAGAAACTTCTAAAAAAGGTCTCCCATTTAAATTCTAATTTAGTGTGCTGCTGTAGACACCAGCTTTGGGTGAGCCAGCTCAGCATGTGTCCCTACTATTTAATGTCATCCCCGGACTATTCTTAGCCTTGACACCTCCCAACAGCTTTACCAGAATGAACAGATTTCGCCAACCCATCACATTTCAATCCATTGAGTTGCAGATGGAAAAGGATAAAAAGGAGACACATATGAAAGGGGATGGGTACACATCCCCCCTCCCCTCGTGAGCTCATCTCAGAGCTGAGCGAGTGTCAGTTGCATGTGAAAATAGACTCGTATTTTATTATTAAAAAAATCATTTTTGGGGGGGCTCATGCAACTCTGATCACAATCCATCCATTGTGTCAAGCACATTGGTACATTTGTTGCCCTCATCATAGAATACACCTTCTGTTTTCAAGCACATTTGCACATTGACTGCCCTCATCATTCTCAAAACATTTGCTTTCTACTTGAGCCCTTGGTATCAGCTCCTCATTTTTCTCCTCCCCGACTCCCACCCCCTACCTCATGAAGCCTTGATAATTTATAACATATTATTATTTTGTCATGTCTTACACTGTCCGGCGTCTCCCTTCACTGCCCCCATCCCTCCCCCTGCCCGCCCCACTTCCCCTCCCCCACGCCATGCTGGGCTCCGGGAAAACGAAACGGAGGCATAGAAATATAGGATACTTTCCAGCTTTGGGCCCTTTAAAATTCCAAGTTAGCAAATACTTAGCATCAGGGGAAAAACATATTGAGGAAGGACAACAGAACAGAGATCAAAGAAATTGGGCATTGGCATTTTTGGAGAGCAGGAACATTTGTTCTGAAATAGGAGCTAATTGATATTATGTTATCTGAGGAAATTGCCTATATATTATCTGAAGTACATTCTTAAAAACATTACTGCCCACAGAAAGTCAGTAAATACAGCACAGAAAATGTGATTATTGGCTTCTCCACTTCTGTCACGAATCATTCTGAAAGCTTTCTATTGTATGCATTTTTTGGGGGGGATGGTTTGGGTTTGTCAGGGAGAATAATTCTCTGAACTATTAAGAACGTTTTCAGGAAGTCCATAGGAGCGGTTATTATAGAAGGATTCCCTTCTATTCCATGTGCGCTCCCTCACCCCCTTCTTGCCCTCAGGTGTCTAAGAAGTGGACTTCCAGTGCCACTACCCACAGGAAAGGGACTGAGCACAAAATCAGGCCTGAGACTAGAGATTTAGTAGATCCTATTTTCCTTCCTGCAAAAAGCACAGAAGTCTGAAAAAGCGATTTGAATAAAATGAGAAAAAGAGAGCATGATAATAGAAAATAAAAAAAAAAGAATGAAGAACCTGGGCCAAGACAGGGAGAGCTGCAGAACCAATTTCTGGAAATATTGTCACCTGCTAGGGCGTGGGAGGATGTTTCATATTCTTACCGTCCTTCTCGCTGAGTATTGGAATGCTATTTCACTTCAGGCTCTGCTTACAAATCAGACACCTGTCACCTCTGTCACTACTTGAAGGAGTCCTCTTCGTGCAAGTGGTTCATGTTCACCGGCTAACAGGTCAGCAGTGTGAATCCACCAGCCACTCTTGGAGGGAGGTGCGGCAGTCCGCGCAGGCAAAGCTGCCTCGAAAATCCTCGGTGACAATCTTACTCGGTCACTGTGACTTGGACTATACTCAACTGCAATGTCCCATAGGATGTCTGCCCTCTGTTGAGTTACTTTTTTAGGGATAGGCGTAAATGTGGATCTCTTCTAGGATAGGCGTAAATGTGGATCTCTTCTAGTCGATTGGCCAGGTAGCTATCTTCCACAATTCTTGGCACACAAGAATGAGTGCTTTCCGTGTTTTCATCAGCTTGTTGAAACTTGGCTGTTGTTACTCTGTCAATTCCTGGGGCCTTGTGCTTTGCTAATGCATTCGGTGCACCTTTGCTGTCTTCTTTCAGAGGCCTTGGTTATTAATCATATGCTATCTGTTGAAGTGGTTATAGGTCCACGGTTTCTTTTTGGTGCAGTGATTTTGTATTCCACCATCTTAGTTTGATTCTTCCTGAATCATTTAATATTTTGACCATGGAATCCCTCAATATTGTAGCTCCAGGCTTGGGTTTGTCCTTCAATTCTTTCAGCTTGAGATATATTGAGCTTGTTCTTCCTATTTTGCATTGTAACTCATAGTCTTAGAGATTTCATTGCTATACTTTATTTTGTGTCCTTGAGCTCCCCTTTGAAATTTTCTGTTCAGATTTTCTACTTCCTCATTTGTTACATTTGCTTTATCTACTGTCCATTTCAAAGCAAGTCTGAGCTTTTTCTGACATTAAGTTTGGTCTTTTCTTTCAGTGTTGCCTTTTTAAGGATCCCTCACTTTCTCTATGTATTATATTCTTGATGTCATCCCACAGCTGGTCAGATCCTCTGCCATTGGTGCTCAATTCATCAAATCTGCCCTTTGCGATGTTGAGTATGGGTGAAATTGTTGAATAATATTGCAAATACCTCATGCTTGTAAAATTTTGCCGGAACTCATTAAAAAATTGTCTCGGTAGTCCATCAATAATTGCCACGAATTCAAGTCAGACTCAAAAAGGATATAGGACTAGGGATATCATTGCGAACACCAGGTAGGTAGCTCTTGGCAGAAAGCAGAGAATACCAGAGAGAGGTTCCCTTGTGTTGTACTGGCTCTGTAACGGCATTCAACTGTGGAAGCATAACCAACTCTGGATGGCATTGAGAAGAATGGGAACTCAAGAACATTTCATTGTGCTCAAGGGTAACCTGGACAATGACCAAGAAGCAGTCATTTGAAGAGAATACACGAACACTGCGTGGTTTTAGATCAGGCAAGGCGTCGGGTAGGGTTGCATCCTTTCACCATACTTGCTCAATCTGTAGGCGGAGCGAATGATTTGAGAAGGTGACTATAAGAGCAAGAGCTCAGCATCAGGATTACAGGAAGGATTATCAACCTCCTGCAATCTGGAGAAGACACAACGTGGTTGGTGAAAGTGAGTAGAAAGTGGGAAGCACTTGCTGAAGATCAAGCGTCACGGTCGGCAGGATGGGTCACGGTTCAGCGCAAATAAAAAGAATCCTCACAGCTGGACAAATAGACAACGTTACAGTCAACAGAAAATATTAAAGTTGTCGAGGATTTCATTATGGTTGGATCCACCATCAATACTAATGGAAGCAGCAATGGATATATTTCATTGGCCAAATCTTCTGCTCAAGATCTCTTTAAAGCACTGAAATATGAGGATGTTCCTTTGAAGTTTAAGTGCTCCTGATCCAAGCCATGGTAATTTCTTTCTTTTAAAAAATTTTTATTGAGGCTTGTACAATTCTTATCACTATCCATACATCCATCCATTGTGTCAAGCACATATGTACATTTGTTGCCATCATCATTCTCAAAACATTTGCCTTCTACTCGAGCCCTTAATATTGACTGCTCATTTTCCCCCTCCCTCCCTACTCCCCCCTACCTCATGAACCCCCTCATCATTAATAAATTATTATTATTTTGTCATATGTTACACTCTCTGACAACTCCCCCCACCCTCTTCTCTGCTGTCCATCCCCCAGTGAGGAGGCTATACCTAATCAGTTCCCCCGTTCTATCCAACATTCCCTTCATCCTCCAGGCATCACCACTCTCACCACTGGTCCAGAAGGAGTCATCTGTCCTGGATTCCCTGTGTTTCCAGTTGCTATCTGTACTAATGTACATCTTCAGATTTGTAAGGTAGAATTAGGATCATGCTAGTGAGGGGGGAGGAAGTATTTAAGAACTAGAGGAAAGTTGTATGTTTCATCGTTGCTACACTGCACCCTGACTGGCTCAGTTCCTCACCACAACCCTTTATAAGGGGTGTCCGGTTGGCTACCGATGGGCTTTGAGTCTCCACTCTGCACTCACCCACATTTACAATTATATCATATTTTTGTTCCTTGATGTTTGATACCTCATTCCTTCGACAGCTTGTGGTCACACAGGCTGGTACATTTCTTCCATGTGGGCTTTGTTGCTTCTGAACTAGATGGCTACTTGTTTATCTTCAAGCCTTTAAGACCCCAGATGCTATATCTTTTGATAGCTGGGCACCATCAGCTTTCTTCACCACATTAGCTTATGCACATGTTTGTCTTCATTGATCGTATCAGGAAGGTAGGCACCCACTGATATGAGTTTTAGTTCTTTGATGTCTGATAACTGGTCCCTTCTACACCCATGGTCAGACAGGCTGGTGTGCTTCTTCCATGTGGGCATTGATGCTTCTCAACTAAATGGCCACTTGTTTATCAGTCATGGTAATTTCAATGAATTTATATGCAGGTTAAAGTTAGACAATGAGTAAGGAAGACCACAGAATTAATGCTTTTGAATTATGGTGTTGGTGAAAATATGAAAGGGACCATAGACTACCAGAGGAACAAACAGATGTTTGGGGAAAAGTACAATCAGAAACCTCTTTAAAATGGTGCAATGTTGTCTCACCTACCTTGGACATATTATCCGGAGATAACAGTCCCTGTAATCAGATATCATGCTTGATAAAGTAGAAGGACAATGAAAAAAAGGGGGTCCCTCATTGAGATCAACTGACACAGTGGCTGCAACCATGGGCTCAAACACACTAACAGCAAGGATGGCGCAGGGCTGAGCAGGGTTTTGTTCTGTGGTACACACGGTACGTAGGGTTAAGAACCCACTGGAAGCCATCTCATAACAGCAACTGCAGTGGACTTGGAGTTGGATCATTTTTTGAGAATAGGCTTGCTCAGAAAACACTCGAAGCCATAAACTTCCATTTTGCAGAAGTTTTAATACACTCGAAGCTCCTCAATTTTTTCTTTTACTTGGATAATGTCTCAATTTGTGTAACATTCATACGTTTCATAGAATCACAGCTGAGGGTGTGAAGTGACTATCCCAAGTTCATATGTACGGAGTGATGGGACCACAGGTATTTTAGCTCCTGTGAAGCTATAATCACACTGTAACACATATTTTTTCATCTCGCCTCTCTTTAAAGTGTGGTTACAGTGTCTAGCAAGACTTTTCTCTAGACTTTGATCCCAATGATTTGAAAGCAAGATTGAGGAGGAAATGTCAATGGGAACATCTTTCCATTCGCATACATATAGATGAATTGGCATTTTAATTGAGTTTTTGGATCTTTTAGTTGATTGAGGTTCAGAATCAATCAGAGTGGATGGTTTTAAGATATCACAAGCATTTTTGGAATGAGTTGCTTTACTCTTAGTAGAAAAGCAACATCTCAGCAAATTTGTTGACTTGTTTTCCATTGCCGCCGAGTCCACTCTAATGCATGCTGCCCTCATGCATAAGACAGTGAAATGCTGCCCGACACAATACCATCTTCATCACATAGGATGCGTTTGTATATTTGAGTCCATTGTTGCAGCTACTGTGTGAATTCCTCACATCGAAGGTTCTTCTTGGTTGTGCTGACTCTTTAACAAACACATTCCCCTTTTCTAGTAATTGCTCTTTCCAAATGAGGTGTCCCAAGCAAACAAGCGAGTCTCATTACTCTGGATGCTAAGGAACATTCTGGCTGTATGTCTTCTCTGACCAATTTGTTCATTATTCTGGCTGTTGCAGGTTTATTCAGTGCTTTCACTAATACTGGGATTTAAGGGTATCACTTTTTCTTTTGTCTTTCTGTCTTGTGGTCCAGCCTTCACGTGCATGAAGGTGACTGAAAAGATCATGGGTGATGTCATGCTTTAGTTATCAAAGCAACAGCTTTGCTTTTTAAATTTGTTGATTACACCTGGAATTAATCATATAAAATCTGGGGTAGTCAAACACGTAGAAATCATAGTAATAAATTAATTCAGTTTAAGCAATCCCTGTAAATATGAATGTTAAATCATAATGGAAAATAAAATAAAAACACACAGTAGTAATTTTAAAAGGAGCCCCGGTGGTACTGTGGATGAAGCATTGGGAAGACTAACCACAAGGTCAGCGGTTCATGCCTCTCAGCTGCTCCATGGGAGAAACATGAAGCTATTTGCCCTCATGAAGACTTACAGTCTCAGAAACCTTAAAAACCAGTTCTGTGACCTATAGGATTGCTATGAGTCAGAATCAACTAGATGGTAGTGGATTAGTAATTTTTAAAGCAATATACATTTTCCAATTTAAAGTTACAAGTTGCATATAGTTTTACATGCATTGGAAGAAGTAAAACTATCTTTATACGTGGGAAAAAAACATGTTATCTCACTCAAACCAAGTTGAATAGTTTCCTAACACACTCTTACGATCAGTTTTTATAACATTTGGACCATATTGCATTTGTAAAATGTCACTACTAGTTATGTGTAGGCCTCCCACACAGATGACTGAATTCTGTTTAAGCACAACCCCAAAGTTTCAGAAGCTTTTGATACCCGGAACCGAAGTCCATGAGGGTGAGTCTGACTCATGCTGTCCCTGCAGGTGTTCCATGTACAAATCATTCCATCAGCACCTGCCACATCTTTCTCCTGAGGAGCAATGGTGGATTTGAATCTCTGGCCTTCTGGTGCTTGACCCTCTCCTTTGCCTTGCTCGGGCTTAAGAATATAACTATTCTTTCTCCACACTTTTTTTGTTTTTTTTTTACAGTTTTCTCTATTAAAGGGGGGGAATTCTAAGTTAACATTGGTTCTATCAGAGAGATTATCAATTCTAAATTGAGAAACTCCATGTAATTAGGTTTATCATATTGTAGTAAAAACCTAATATTGTTGTATAGTAAATGTTTCATAGAACATAAAGAACCTATAGGATGAAGATTAAAATTGTAAACAAAAATGTCATAAAGGTTTGCTATTAATCACCCCTGCCCCACCAATTATTTTGCTTCTTAGCTTCTGTGACTACTTTGGTAAGAAACTTATTTCTTATCAGGCAATTAAAAGATTAGTCAATTATCCTAGCAATCAAAATGCTTCTTTTATATTTGTTTCCCCTTTTTTCCCTGTTTGCCTAGTTAAGGTGATGTGGTATGTGAAAAGGGTGAACCTGATCTAAATCTGTATGGGCGGCCAAGTGAAAGGTATTTGTAAGGAATCTTGGTGATCTGTTTCCAATGGCGTAATCCACCATGGAAACCCTACGGAGCCCAAGGCCATTCTGACACACTGGGGTGACCATGAGCCAGAATGGGCTCTGTGGCAACAAGTTATACACACCCAGAGACTTCACATGTTCAAGGGGACCTTCCGTTGTCTTTAAATTGCATTGTCTTTGAACTTTTGATGACACTGCCTATATTTTCTGTAAATGTACACATACTCATAGATGTTATATTGTATATATCATTGTATTTTAATGTTCTCAGACTGAAAAACATGCAGAAATTTAAAGAACGTGTTTCCCTGAAACAATCATTGATAACATTTTGTTGTTCTTTATTATAAATGTAGGAGGGGTTGTCAAAAATTAATGGAGAAATTCAACAAAAAGAAAATAGAATTGTCCCACAAATTCTTAAACACCCCACAATTTTCAGGTAGTCCCCAGCTTCCAATGGGGATATATTCCGGTGACTTTTATGTCAGTTGGTTCTGACATAAATCAAACATAATTTAAAATAAAGGTTTTCATTAGTACTGCCTTTTATTATAAGTTTCTTTATAAATGTGATCTCTATTTGTTGGCAGCAGTGTCATAAAATGAAGAGGAGGTGTCATAACTGTCAGGCGTGTGCGGTGCAGCTGTGTGTCTTTAGAAGTGAACATGGGATCCCTGGTGGCTTCGGGATGCTGAGTGGGGCTGTTCGGATCAGCAGTTCAAAAACACCAAGTGATTCTCAGGAGAAAGACGGTGCTTTCTACCGTGGTAAAGAGTTACTGTGTCGACAGTCCATTGGGGCAGTTCTCCTGAGTCCTATAGACTGACTGTGAGTTGAAATTGATGACAGGGAGTTTGGAGTTATTAGTTTAGAGTTGAACATTTCCCAACTTTCTATCTATTATGGGTTCCTACAGTACCACCAACAGTAACTTCAATGCAGACCCGGCTACAGCCTGCTGTACTGTAAAAACCTTCACACTGAACCTCGTGGCAGGAGCATCTGTGAGAACGATAAGCTCCGTGAATAAGGTGTACTGAAGACTCAAAACCAAAAGGACAGTCAAAAGGACAGTCTGTTGTAACTTGCATACATCGTGCTTCACGGATTACCTGTGCATGCAAATATACACACAGATAGATTCAAATATAGCAATTATATGTATTATTTATTCCTAATAATGACTGCAAATATTTTCTATTAGTTAGATTCCCCAATACTAACAATATTCTATAACATGTGCCATTTCAGACATTTCTAATGTCTTCTAAGCTGGTGACTTAAACCTCTAAATATATCATTAGTTGTTTTATTGAAAGTGCTCTCTGACAACCGAGACCATTGTTTAGTGAGC
The DNA here is from genome assembly GCF_050624435.1 of Tenrec ecaudatus. Lineage (NCBI taxonomy): Eukaryota > Metazoa > Chordata > Mammalia > Afrosoricida > Tenrecidae > Tenrec > Tenrec ecaudatus. The sequence continues at coordinate 22,570,952 of NC_134539.1, read as the reverse complement.
AAGATAAAAGAAAAACAAGTCAACCCCCCCCAAAAAATCCTTACACATCAAATTCAAGATTTCTATCAAAGAAAAATCAAAGTACTGTTTTTTTAAAGTTTGAGTAATTGTAAAGTTAAAAATTACAAAAATATCAGGCATTCATGTTGCGATATCTAGAAATACATATGTTTATATAATAGGCTAATAGAAGATCAAAATGATTTTCTAAAATATTTAATCTATTCTTAAGAATGTCAAAAAAGAATGGAAAAAACAAATAGTCAAATTTAATATTTAGACAAGCCTATATTATTAATAATATTAAATGTAAAATGAAAGAAACATATTTAAAAGTCAATGTTTGTCAGCTTAGATGCAAAAGCACAGCACAAATTAAAGCAATTAAACGGTTTGCTGCTTATGAAAGATTTACATTAAATGTAATCATCAATCAATATAATAAAGCCATGTCATAGGAACAATAAACACAAGTAATTTGTATTGTAAGAAGTGGATAATAAGCAAAAAGCACCTAAAGAGAGTGATATATTGTTAAGGACATAAGTGCCTGTCAAAGATAACACAGCATAAATATGTGTACTGCTAATAACATTGTCTCCAAACTTATAAAACAAAGATATATCAGAAATAAAGAGGAAATACATAGATTCGCAATCATAGTTGAAGGGTGATGTCTGCATTAGTCGCTGATAGAATACAGATCACAATGAAGATAATGGGTAAATTTTGAAAATGATAAATCAATGCTGTACAATTGAGGACTATGGGCACCTGCCCAGTAACTGAAAGAATAAATAGGAGAGATCAGTAAACATAAAGGAATATGGTAATGAGTTTAAATTAATGGGAGAAAGACAGTACAGAATAGAATAGGAAATAGTGCACAACTTGAAGACCATTGTTGAGTTTTATATGTAACAACTGTTCTATTGTTGCATGCTTTTGCTGTGTCTCTTCTCAACAGCATAAACCCAAATGTCAGAGGAGAACCGAAGGTCAGCAAAGATAAGAAGATCAGGGAGCAGGGAAACAAGAGTACTGGAAATGGAATGAACAGAATACTTTAAAAATGAACATTGACACATTGAGAAAAATGTTACTATTATTGTTGAACAATTTGTACAAACATTGTCAAGTGGGAATCTAATCTACTGTGTAAAGTTTCTATGAAAAAACAATATTATTTTAAAAATCACTAACCAAGTTCACATAGTTGTATCCATAAAACAATGCTCAGTAATTATGGAGTATATATATGTCTGTATATAATTTGAGTTGAGAGTTAAGACCTTATATCATCTTTGAGACAGAATACCATCTTTGCCCACAGATTAAGTTGTAATTATGGACAAAAAGATAATAGTTCATAAATACTTCACAAGAAAGCTAAATAGAAAAATGTCTCATTGTCTGGATGTTAATAAATCAACTTCTAAATAAGCTATGGTTCAAATTAAAAAGCAAATGAAGCTTTTAAAAACTGTAAATGAATGATAACAAAATAGTATTAGTCACGTTTGGTGGAATATAGGTAAAGCAATGTTTATAGTTTTCAATGCATATATTACAAAGAAATTAAAGAACCGTTGACACAACATCTTTATGTTTGGAAACATTAGATTTTCTCTAACCACTCTTTTGATTCAGCTCATAAATTTACTTGACATATTTTTTTTAAAAAATCATATAATTTTTCCTAATATTGATTTGATTTCCTTTTGACCTTTGGATTTTTTAGAAATCTATTTAGTTCAGATGGTCATTTTCTAGTTATTTCTAATTTTAATTGTAATTTGGTGTCATTTAGAGCAGATCATGGATTTTCCACTCAACAACTTATCCATTGTCCATTTCAATCTACTCCGTGTGCCTTCACGTATCCCACTTCCCAGTGTTTCTTATATTCATTCCTCCCTCTTTCATAACTTTGTCCTTGGATAAGTAGCATCCTTTTGATCATAAATGGTGGCTTAAGAAGGCCAGTTCTAGTGAATTCCACTGTGAATTAATTTTTTCTTTTTTTTCAACATCTGATTCTTGCTTTATGGTCCAACTGATGGCCAATTTTGATATACATATGGTTGAAAAGAACTTATGTTATGTAGCCATTTGGTGCTTTGTAATATTTATGCCAATTGGGTAAAATTTGGTAACAAAATTGTTCTGTTCTTTTCAACCACACTGATTAATCTTCTTATATGTGCAGTAACAGATTTGTGTTAAAAACTTCTATCATGATGATACATTTGCCTATTTTCTTTTTTAATGTTAATACATTTTATTTAATGAGCTTTACATGTCTTTGTCATCCATCTGTTGCTATTTAGTTGCTCAAAATCTTGTAAAAGTTCATCTTCAAGATAGCCCTTTTTCAAGGAGCCACCGTCATCCAGTACGCATTAATCGCAGATCTTGAAAAAGCAGAAACAAAATTTTACTGAGTATAAGATAGAACTTATAGGAAATGTGTAGCTTCAATATTTCTTGTAGTGTATATCTCAGCAATGTCCCCAATCGGTTATATCCTTGCAAGGTAGCAAAGACAAAACCCTCCTGGGAAATTGCCTATGGTCATGTCCACAGCAAATCAGAAACCACATTCTAAAAGCCTTGGTAATGACCACTACATTTGCCTATTTTAACTTTTGCTTTATAGATTTCAAGGTTTCATTTTTAGGTATGGATACATTTATAATTGTTTCGAGCTATGAAAGTTTTACTTCAAATCCAGTGATAACTTTTACCTTAAAGACTACTCATGATAGATAACAATCCCCTTTGAGTGATGATGATATAATATCCAGTGCCTTCCTTCCAAAGTTTTAATATTTTTATATTTGAAATGTTTTTCCAGTAGAGTAATTATTCTCCTTCTGTTGTTGCTCTTTTTGATCCTGTCTGACAAGCCTTACCTTTAAAAAACATTCTATTATATCAACATATCACACACTTCAGTGCTTTGAACAAAGCGGGACTCCTGGTGTGATCCCGAGGCCTGTGTGCTCCTCCGAAAGACAGAAAGTCCTGCTTGTCTAAAGCACACAGCCTGGTTCATCAAGGGTGACTGGAAACTAGGCCAGTAGTATCCAATTAGGAATACTAGGTAGATTCTCCCATTGAGTGCCTATATTCGCTATGGTAAATATTTTTCCCACTGTCAGGTACCCCAAATCACAATACTTTTCTTTCTTTTTTAACAAGTAGTCTATTTACATATATTGTAAACATCAATATAAAATGAGATGATTGACTTAATTTGATCATTTTGTTATTTCCTATTTGTTTCACTTCTTTTGTACCTTTTTTTAGTTCATACATTTTTGGGGGGTTGATTATCTATATTTCCCTTTCATTATCTTTATTGTTAATGCTTTTCTATTCTTTCAATAGTAATCTTATAGCCACTAGTAATATTTATTTTAGTTTTTAATTTATTAATCCAATATTTAATTTATTAATCCAATAGTAATTAATAATGGCACATTTTCACAATACTCATTTAAATATGGCCTGAAATGATTGATTTGAAATAGATATCAGCATCCCTGGTGGCATAGTGTGCTGTGCCCTGAGCTGCTACCCACAAGGTCTGCAGTTGGAGTTTATCAACCATTCTGTAGGAGAAAGATAAGACTGTCTATTCCCACAGAGAAGTTAAAGTCTCAGAAATCCAGATGTATATGGATTAAGGGTCTAAAAACTATTTTGTGGACTACAATTCCAATTCCATCCTTAATATAAGATCCATCTCCTCAAGTTCATCTGCCAGCTAAACATGCTCTTTTTTTCTTTATGTATATAACACTCACTTCTGAGTCACTTTGGGAAGTATGCTCACATGGAGAAATGTGAGTTGCATCTGTCGGTTGTCTGAATGGCTCAAACTTATGCTCGTTACTTACCATTTGCTTTATTTGTATGTGTATCATACCTCTAGGTTTGTAGCCAAGACAAACAAAATGTATACTATACTAGATGTAATGAAATAATGTGTTTAGATGTAGTTAAGAGATTCCTACAATCACAACACTTCAGTCTCCAGGGAAGACTGGTTTCTTTGCTTCCTAAGTCTGTTTTGCATTGACTGTCAGGGTTTTTTTTGTGTTATATTCATGACTGTATGATGTTGTGCAGACTGCCAGCTTGTTCTGAACTCCATGGAACAGTTGGTCTGAAAGATGTCATTTTCCCCCTCATTTTCTGACTTGTTTTGTTACATCAATGTTGATTTATTTTACAATTTTGACACTCCAAAGTTTACAAGAAAAAGCCCAATCATATCTCAGAAACACTAAATTAATGAATTGGAAACTGTAAACAGAGGAAAACAAAGTATACAGATATGCTTATTTTATCCATCTCGTGTTCTGTCTTCTCTTTTCCTTCAAAGAATGAGCAGCTGCATCTATATTTCATCCACATTGAATGCAAATTTTATCAGAGATAAACAACTTATATTACTAATTCTAATACAGTACCCACAGTAGGTCTGTATTCCATTTCTAAGAAAGGAGTATGGTATTTATTTTTGTTATATGTATCATGGATTAAAACTATCCTGTCCTGTTTTTGTGCATATTATTATCTCTACATGTCTATCGAGATAAGGAAAGTGGGATAAACAATCTGGAGGAGAAAATATCAGGAGCGATGGTTCCAGGTGGACATGGGAGAAGGGGAGGTGGGAGAAAGGAAATGGGTGTTAACAAACCCAGGGACAAGGTAACAACAAGTGATCCAAAATCAATGGTGAGGAGAGTGTAAGAAGCCTGGAAGGGCTTGATCAAGGGCAATGTAACTGAGAGGAATCACTGAAACCCAAATGAGGAAGAACACGATGGTGGGACAAGAGGAAAGTAAAAGGAAATAGAAGAAAGAACTAGGAGGCAAAGGGCATTTATAGAGATCTAAATATAGGCAGGTGCATATGTAAATATATTTATATATTATAAGAGGGAAATAGATCTATGTGCATATATTTATAGGTTTAGTACTAAGGTAGCAGATGGACACTTGGCCTCTACTCAAGTACTCCCTCTATGCAAGAACACTTTGTTCTATTAACCTGGCATTCCATTGTGGTAATGCCCCCACCCATGGTAAAATTGCCTTTAAAGTGATTTGTGCAATCATAATCAGTTCTAGAGCTCCCTCCTCCCTCCTGCCTTTATTTTTTACTCCGGAAATCTCCTCACCCTCCTTATCTCCCACACCACACCCCTCCATCCTCTATAAACCTTTGCATCAGTTATTATCTCTTTGTATCCATTCCTTCTGTGCTTCACATACTGGGAAACACATTAGAAACAATTTAAAAATTGAAATAAAGTAGTAAGGGTAAAGCAATAATAATATAAAGATAGAAATACAAATAATAAGTCAGAAAGAAAAGACCACCCTCAATATTTAAAATGCCAGGGACTAGATTTTTGTCATGGAACACACAAGAGACACTTGTACCAAGAACAAATGAGGGAGGTCAACTGACCAAGTATCAAGCTCGATCCAACATAATCAAGATTACAATGATCTGTCTGATAGCAAGGCTGTTTGAGACCCTTGCCTGTGGTTAGCGGGCATCTGCCAGTGGCTTAATCTAACGAATTACTCTGCAGATGGGTTTTGGGCTCCCACTGCCCTCTATAACTTTCTACCAATTGTGTGTTCATAATTTTATATCTGATACATTTCCCTTCACCATATTCAAATTTTGTAATTGCCATCTTTAGATTACATAAACTGGTGTGCTTCTTCCGTGTGGATTTCGATGACTCCTTGCTCAGATGGCTGCTTGTTTGAATACAAGCCTTTAAGATCCCAGGTACTATTCCGATTGATAGCCAGGCACCATCTTCTTTCTTCACCAAACTTTGCTGCAGCATTCTTATCTTCAGTGATCATTTTTTCAAGGTGAGTATCAAGCAGGGCCATGTGATCACAACTAACTGTTGTTGGATTGAGGCTAGAGTTCAGTAGGGGTCCAGAATCCGTGTGCTGGTCACCGAGTAATGCATGACTCAGGCTTACTTTGGCAGCCGTAATATGGCAAAATCACATTCTCTACTACACATACCTGCTGACAAGCCACATGGAGCTACGCTGATAGAGCCAGAGTCTTAGACCTGGAAGAACCACATGGAGGCCCATGCCAGCACTGTGATGCTTCCACCGCCACTGGATCCATAAGACATTTCACCCACTGGCCTGTGATCTTCCAGCATTTGGCATCATTGCATGTGTTGCATGAGTCTGAAGAGGAATTTATAGACTGGTATCATACATATAGACTAATATTGGACTTATGGACTTGATCTTAACTGGGCTGGGTGTTTTCTCAATATATAATTGCCCTTTTAGGTAAAGCTCTGTGGATTTGTTTTTCTAGTCAATCCAGACTAACACAGGTAATCTGGGTTTAACATATTTTGTTTTTCATAGAGTAATAAAGCTCTTCCTGAGTTTACTAGATAAACAAAAAAGAGGAGAAAAAGTTCCATCACCCAAAGAAGATACATTTTTGTGAATATCAATATTTTTTCAAAATGTAAAGAAGTTTCCAAAATATCATGAAAAAAATTCCATTGTCTTTCAATTCAATTTCCCTGAACTTTTGGAAGGCCCCTAATATGTATTTTCTAGAGCTTCAGGTTAGACCAAGTATTTATTTTCTTTGCTGTTAGATACACATGAAATTGCACAAAATAATATATTGTGGTTTCAAATTTAGGAATAAACTGTAGATATTGTTTTATAGTCTGTTTTATTCAATCAGCAACGTGTATCATGAACATCTTTAAAAACTACAATATATTCTTCTAAGATGCCCTTCTTAATGGCTTCAATCGAAGTCCATGTGAAGAATGTGCTGTCAGCGATGTAACTGATACCATATGTTTGATGCATTTTTGATGTGATAATATTGGAGATATTACAAATGGAGTTATTTGGAGTCATTTATTTATGTCTGAGTTTTATTTGTGCTTTTCAACTAGATGTATTTACAACCCAGAGAAATGGAACACATTATAGTTTGCCCTGACTGCACTAAACTTAAACTCTTCATAGTCAGGCATGCTATAGAGCCTGCACATGTGTCTATGTGCGAATGTGGGCACCCATGTATTGTCGGGCGAGGTGGAGTGGATGGAGGGTGCAACGGCTGAGGGGAGCCTGTGACCGTCGTCAGGCCAGAGAAGGAAAAGGACAAGAATATATCTCTGATAATCCTTTCCAAAATTCCCACTGCATCCCAGGTTCAAGTTCACATCTTGCAAACAACAACAGCACTGCTTGAGTGCGGCTTTTTGTCATGAAGACGTTTTAGAAAGGCAAGAAAGAGAAACTAAAATAAAGGAACTCTGACTTATAGAATAACTTCTTGTAAAGTTTTTTTATTATATGGTAACAGAAGTTAAATTCAGCCTCCAAATCATTTTGCTCCACTGAAAAATGGGAACCGTGCCTTCACTCCTCTATTTTAAATGCATCGATGTAGCACTTGCTCACCTTCTGGAGGCTGCTAACAACCAGAAGCATAATCTCTATATAAACATAAGGAAAGCTATAGCTTCCACAGTCCTTCTCTGTGGCATTTTCATCACATTTTCTCTTTGGCATTGAAACATTATCACAAATCAAAGAGAAAAAAATGTGTAGAATTTTCCTTTTCTTCCTCCTCTTTTTAGATCAACTTTAGAAAAAAAAAATCCGAGAGAAAAAGTCAATTTGTGCTCAGGTACAATGGCCTCCAAGAGTGCACAACGTTCCTCCTCTAATCACCCGTTTCTTTGTCTGAATGTCCATGGCCGGCGTTCCCTGGAAGGAGCCTCAACTTGCTCATCATTCTCTAAGCCCCGAGCAACAATCAGTGTGTACTCATGTGGCAAGGCCCTGGCCTTTCCTACCAATTCCCTTGACAAGATTGTTGTCAAGTCTCGTTTGTTCTTTTTGGAGCTGATGAACTTATTTCAGGAGGCTGGTAGTTATACTTCACATCTGTCTGTGATGGGATGGTGAGTGAACCAGGGACTGCGTGTCTCTTTGCTTTTCAAAAAGCCTTTGCAGAGATCATGGGAGAGATGCTCTGATAACTGCAGGCACACGGCACCCAGACTCCATTGTCCAAAGTGGGAAGAGAGACCTTCATGTGTGTCTTACCAGCCCTGTTCCCCAAGTTCCACTACCATCTCCATCTTTTGTTGCTTGTGGGAAGATAACCATGTAAGAGAGCAAAGGAGGACAGAATGAGACTGTCAGTGGATAGATGACCATGTTGCTTTGTGTTGACAGCCTCCTACAGCTCCACAGGTTGTCACAGATGAAAAACGTTAAAAACTTCTAAAATACTGATCAATGATATGGGGCCATTCAACTTGTTTAGCTAATAGGCATGTGAGAAGCTCAATATGCTGGACACTTTACAGGTGATTAAATTTCTCAGTTCATTTGACTTTAATGTCCTGAAGCATAGAATGAAAAGAGACAAGACACCAGGTAGCCTCCGTGAAAAGTCGTGAGTATTGTGGTGAGGAAATAAATGGAAAAGGGGCACTAAAGGCAAGTTGGAGACTAAATGACAGTGGTCCAAGGATGCAATAAACTGACTTATTTTTGCTTTGTGATTTTCCACTTCCGTGTTAGCATCTACTTATCCATTTTTCATGTGGCTATATTACATTTTAATCTCAATATAGTTGATGGGACCAAGAGGAACTCATAACTGGGCAGCAGACGTTGACAATGCATTTGTGTTGTTCGGAACATAAGTTTCCATTTCAGGAATCCCCCTGCTCTAGCTTATTACCTCTGTGAATGTGGGCAAGTTATTTAACCTCTCAGCCCTCACTTTCCCCATCAGTGAACTCAGGATTACATTGACCCAGCACTGAGTCGTCGGGTGTAGATGATGTTCCTGCAGAGAGTTTATTGTTTTGAGGAATTTCTGCTTGAGGTTTAGTTTTTACTTTGGAAGAAAAAAAGCTATCTTTTGAATTGCATTGAGTGAACCCCTACATAGACTGTGCTGTGCACTTAAGCAGTATGGTCCTTTCCTTCTTGCTCTCCGGCCCTTGTTCTTATAGTGTACCCGCCTGCTTGGGAGTCTTCTATACGTCTTAGGTTCCATCCGGTTTTCTAAACTCATATTTTTAAAGGAAAAATATAATATTGATAAAGCACCCATTTAAAGGAACAGCACAAGAGTAGCGCTTCTGGGCAATGCATCAGGCAGCCAGAAGCAAATATATGAATAGTGATGAGTATATTTTGGAACAGAAAACACTGCAATATCTGTAGTAAGATCCCTATAAAAATTAAGATGCATCTATCAGAGTCTGATAAGAAGTCCTCCACATGTATAAAATCCTTTGCTCAACAGTGCTTTTCCATGGACTAGAACCATGTTACTGTCAATAGAATTACCTGAGTCCCATGGGAATGACTTGTGAGGTACTTCAATAAACTGACAATGATATTTATAAACGTGAACCCGAGGCTTACAGAAACCATAGTTATATGAGTAGATTTTGAGTAATCACTTGATCTTAGCACCAATAAAAGAACAATGAATTCTTATCACACAGCCGTGCCTGGCATTTGCCTTCATGAAGAGATCACTGAAGACATGGGTGCCATAGCAACGTGTGCTGAAGAAATCAAATGGTGCTCAGCTATTAAGAAAAATGATAAAATTTTGTCTCAGAACAAGCAGCCATCTAAGTGAGGAGTCAGCTAAACCTACATGGGAGAAACACACCAGACTGTGTGATCTAAGAATTGTCAACAATAAGATCTGACTCCAGAGGAGGAAACGGCATCAGTGCCCAAATTCTCACACTTGGTGTTTGGAAGGCTATGGGTGACAGTGCTAGCGCACAATCTCTCTGCAGGGTTCCTACATAGGTTGATTCTCCTGTGAATCCCCAATGCACGTAGGCTCGGAATCTTAGCAGCCCTAATATCAGACAAGGCGCAGTGTAGAGCGGATTTTCCCAGGTTTACTTAGCCTGGAATGTAACACCTTGTAGTTACATTGTCCTCTGGATCCAATATGAATTTATTCTAAATTTTTATATTATCTGCTTTCTCTTAGTTGAGGTCTCTCTGTTTTTTATGGTCCTTGTTGCTGGGTCCCTGTTTGTTTTTCTCTTGTTTTGGATGCCTCTCTGTAGAGGGAAAACAGGATGGGTAGATTTAAGAAGATAGTCACTGGATTAATGATTGCCTTGGTGCTGGAGCCTGAGGGAAATGAGAATCAATATTAATAGGTACAAGAAGTAAGAAAAGTTTCCAAAGTTGATTGTGGCAATTAATTGCACAATCCTTCTTGATATAGCTATTGAATTGATTTAGCTATTGAATTTAGCTATTGAATTGCATTATATCTTAATTATAGATTGATATTTTAAAAAACCTACCCCATTAACCAATTTTAGAGAATGTGACCATCAAGGATTGCGAATATGATGGAGGAGTGGTCTTTTTGTGCCTAGTAATGACTGTACTATCCCTGGTAGTGCAATCGTTAAGAACTCAGCTGATAACAAAAAGGTTGGTGGTTCAAGCCCACCCACATTCAACATTTACTGACTTCATGGGAGAAAGATTTCATAAAGATCACAGCCTAGAAAGTTGTAATGGGCAGCTCTTCCCTATAACAAGTGACCACTGAGACTCAAAATCAACTCTATAACATTGAACAAAGCAACTACAATGATAACTCTATCGCTGGGTAACAACATGACCTTGGTCTAGTCACTAGCCATTTTTTTAACTCAGTTTTTCCATTGGGAAAGTGAAAGACTTGATCGGGATTGGATTTAGAAAATGCTTTCAGCCTGAGCTAAGGCAATTGTAGCACTATTGATTGTTGTTGTTGCTAGGTCCCACCAAGTGAGCACCAACCCACAGCGACTCTGTGGACAAAGAATGAAGCACTGCATGTTCCTGGACCACCCTGATTGTTGTTCCAATGCCTGAGCCCTGAGCCCATCGAAGCAGGCAGCATGCCAATCCATCCGTTGAGGTCCTTCCTCTTTTAAACTGCCCCATCCACTTTACCAAATGAAGCATTATTAATTACATGGCAATTAATCCTGTTTTAAATCCAATATGTATATTTATACAAATTAAATGCTTACAAGGGCAGCCATGATTCAAGTGAAAACAAACAGAAGCATAGTGCCAATCTTTCTCTGTATTCCAATGTAATGTTACTACTTGGCCTTAACTTTGATCTTGCTATTTATATTTCTGAAGCGATAGTGGTAAAAGTTCACAGTTCATTTTCAAATGACTTTTTAATGTGTTGATAAGACATATTCATTGACTTATGCTGTCCTTTCTCTGCACCTTAATAATTCATTACGGAGATAATTACTTGGTGTTTATTTCACTCTACCTGTGTGATCTGATTTTATACTCACCTTTAATAGGAGTTGAGTAGGGAAAAGGGGGATTGTGGGCGGTTCTTTGCAACAATATTGAAATTTCCATGAACGATATGAGGTTGCCTGTGTAAACAATGAACTGTGAAAGAGTTAAATGATGACTGTTTTGTTTTCTCCCCAAAAGGGGAATAAAAGGAAAGAAGGAAGAAAGAAGGAAAGAGGAATAAGGGAAGAAAGGATGAGGGTGAGGTCAGTTTTACTCTGGTCTAGAAGGTCCCTGGGAGTCTGAATCCCCTTGAAGGCAGGAGACTTGGGTTAGCTATATGAATTCCTAAGCTGTGCGCCAAGTGTATCTGTGTACTTGCCACTTGACTTTACCCCAAGAGGCTTATTATGCTTCTTCTTGCCTGTGCACCTCTGCAATCCCATGTAGAGTAGATGCTCCAACTTGTCTACTGGTTCGGAGTGAATGAAAGCTGCAGGAGCAAATTCAACCAAAATCTGTAGCATTTCCCAGGTGGACCTAGCCTAGATCAGCCAAAACTCATTTAGCTGCATGAGCTAAATGAATATTTATTGTTGAATGCTAATAATAATAATGATTTGGTATTATCTTATCAAAGTTGATTGATATAATCAGTGAATTAAGGAGCTATATATGTAAGTCAGGTGCTGTCAAAAAGTAGAAAAAAGGACACAGAAAAATGCTTACATTGTACTTTATTTAGCTATCTTGCTCTTTCCAGAAAAAGGCGTCTATAAATGCTTATATGCATATTACCAAGAAAGTTTGGTGGGTCATTTGGGATTTGGCCTCCTAATGCTGATACTACAAATTAAACGGAATTGAACATACATTGTCCTGACGCTAGATCCCCTAAGTGGGTTCTATGTTGACAGTGAGATAAGCCATATGTATATGAAATAAGCATTGAGGTGGTTAGTGGGTGGGAAGTTCATCCCATGTGCGCACGCTACAGCTGGCAGAGCTTTCAAAACCTTTGGGAAGTAGATCACCAGGCATCTCTGCTGAGGCGTCCTTAGTTGTTTCCACAGGCCGTTTTGGACGAGTTGCGCTGTATAAAGTCGCTGGTGCCACCCAGGGACGGCACACGGGATTGGAAAGTGGACCAGTGTGCTCTAACCAGCTCTGCCTTTGGTTCAGACCTGGGAGGACTTGAGCTTGGAAGTCCGCATTCGAGGAAGATGACCTCTGAGGAGGAGTCCAAAAGTGGTATTGTAGAATCACAGACAACTTTATGAAAGAAGACACCCAAATAGGAAGCGATGGAGTCTCCGTATATCTCCATCTCGTTTAGATGTTTCTGCCATCGGGAGTTCTGTTTTCTAACCCCTTCCCAAATATTTTTGTGCACTCTGATTTATGCCACATCAAAATGGCAGTTTTGATATCCTCAAAGGACTTAAATTGTATTCCTTTTAAACGTTCTTTAAGTTTTGCAGACAAAAGATGCCAGAAGGAGCCAGATAAGGGTTGTAAGGTGGATAGGATGAGGCTTCCCAGGGAAGTTCTCTTACAATGATACTTGCTACCCTGGGGGTGGGGGTCGGGGGTGGAAGGATCTTGGCCCTACTTGGCTGGCCCTTTTCTCAGCAATTCAGTTTTCAATTTTCTTAAAACTTCACCACAAACTCCACAATCATACTCTATCTTTGAAGAAATGTATCAAAACTACCCCTGATGAAATCTCAAAAACCAGGAGTTATAACCTTTGAACGGAATTCGTCTTTGAGTTCTTCCCAACCCACCAACAACACTGGATCCATGTTGATTTCTGTGGAACAGCCTTCCCCCAAATTGCAAAGATTCAACAACTTGGGAAAATGCCTACTTGTGTTTTATTAAGAACTAGATATTTATCAGACATATGGTCTAATATCAGATTTGTACACTTAATCTGGATTTGACTGGGATGTTTCCTCAATAGAAAATTGTTCTTTAATATAAAGCTCTTTTATTACAACACAAAAACTTGATATTAGTCCCAACTTCAAAGTCATTTTTTTCCAGCACAAAAAAAGTATTATTTTTGTTTAAGGCACCCCTGTAAGACTAAGACGAGTGTGCTCCTGAAACAATGTGTCTGTAGCCATCCACTAAATTGAAGAGACATCTTTAAACATGTTGTGTTTGAGATAAACTTGTGCAGGTCTATCTCTCATAGCACTATTTTTTTTACTTATCTTCAAAAAACTGATTTCACTGAGCCTGTAAATCTTTCCGTTCTCTGTAGACCTTACAGTGTCTCCCACTGAAAATGTCAAACACTTGCTCTTCTTTGCCTTACAGGAAGAGGCCTTGCGACCGCGCAGCCCTAGAACTTATTCTGACATGGGGGCTTTAAATTGCCTTTGGCCACAAAATAATGTGGTTTGCTCTGCTCCCCTTTCTTCTACCGATGAGGACATAGCACAACCAAAAATATTAGGGGTGTTAGAATGGATTGTCAAAAGCTTATAGTTGGTGCTCTTATTCCTTTTTCTCATTATTCAAATTAATTTCAAATGGCGGCTTTACATGAAGCGTTTCATGATCCCTTTTAATTCCAAAAATAATCTCCCCTTCCTCTTCCTCAGAAATTCCCTAGCATTTTACCTGTGCTGCCTGCATTTATCATTTGTGTGTTATTAGGTTTTTCCACCCCCCACGCAGGCTGTTGATTCTCAGCAGAAACCAGACCTTGTCAACGGTATAAGCTTTTCAACAGAGTCCAGTTGTAGCTTCTGCTCCATTAATATTGAAGTGCCTTGTCATTTACCTTCAGTGGACCTCATGGCACACACTGACTTTATTTCTTATTTAAGTCCAAAGTGTTCTTCTGCTCCAGTTATAGACCACTCTTTTTGGAGAGAGCAAGATAACTAAATTAAAGTACAGTTTCTGTTCTGATTCAATTTAGGCTCCCTCCCTGCTTATAGACTCAGTTCAGACTCACTCAATGTATGGTTTCCTCAAAATTCGGACTTGATTTAACACATTCTAAAGTAAGACTTGGGGGTGGGGGGGGGAGAAGGGGGGCCATGGAAACACTGTGGTTTCTCATCATAGAGGAAAACAGAAACCAGAGAAGACTTGATAATTTGCCCCGTGCAAAGAAGGTGCCTGTTATGGAAACGAAATCCAAGTGTGAAAAATCTAACATTTAATTTCTGAAAGGAAGGCTGTACTTGCTATTGCTGGCAAAAATATCCAGACATGAGGAGTTATGACATGTTGCATCCAAATGTATATTAACGCCCTTTAAAATCTACACACAAGGGCATTTAGGTGGTGTAATCCATTCACAAAAGAAGATTCCTGGCAAAAATCATATATTTCTATTATTTTTACATTAAATTTTAGGGAAAAAAAGATTGGCTTAACTTTAAAAAAATGTCAATATATTCTGGTACTACGAGCAACAGGATTCCACTGTAAAATGGGAACCAGTGATTCTCCAACTTTTAGGAACATTTGTTTCAAGCGGAATACTTGTTGAAAATGCAAATTCATAGATCACACCCTAGAGATTCTGCATCTGCCCAGGAACTAACACTTTTAGCAACATTGCCTGTGATCCTGCCCTAAGTGGTTCCTCAATCACATTTTGGGATCAAAGTGAGCAAAATGAAAGGCACTTAGCTCTACTTAAGATAAATTCAGCCTTTATTAAATATGTGACTGCTCCTTTTACAGTGGGAGATCACTACTTATTGTAGGTGGGCACTACTCAAAAGTCACCATATGCAAATGGAATAGAAGTGTGGTCCTTCAGGAACCTCAGACTTGTATCAGGGGCAACTTGGCTCATGTCATCCATCTTTCCGTCAACCATGTACTTTGATCTGATCAGGTTTATTCGAATCTCTTCTAAATAAGCTCTCCTATGTATAACTTTGTTGGAAAAGGGATGTGATGCTGCAGCATGGTCACCAAACAATATTTATTTAATTTTATCTAGAATCGAATAACACTCACGAAGAAAAACCATGGCTAACCTGGGAAGAATGGGAATTCCAGACCACTTTATTGTGTTCTGCTCCTGTGAAACTGGTACCTGGATCAAGAGGCGGCTGTGCAAACAGAACAAGGGATACTGCACGATTTAAAGTCAGGAACGTGTGCAACAGGGTTCTATCCTCTCGCCATTGTCCTTTAATCTGTGTGCTGAACAAATAACCAGGGAGAGGGGGTTATATGAAGAAGGATATGGCATCTGCATTGGAGAAAGGTTTACCAACAACCTGTCATATGTAGGTGATATAACATTGCTCGCTGAAAATTAGGAGGACTTGAAATACTCACTGATGAAGATGTAGGACTGCAGCTTATAAAGAAGAGCAAAATCCTCACAACTGGACCAATACGTAACATCATAATAAGTGGAGAAAAGATTGAATTTGTCAAGGACTTCGTCTTGCTTGGATCCACAATCAATGCGCACGGAGCAGCAGACAAGAGATCAAAAGAAGAGTTACCTTACATAAGTCTGCTGCACAAGACCTCTTCAGAGTATTGAAAAATGAAGATGTTACATTAAGGAATAAGGTGGCCCTGACCCAAGCCAGAGAATTTTCAATGGTCTCATATACATGTGACAGTTGGACATTGAATAGGAATCTATGTGTTTGAATTGTGGTGCTGGGGGAGAATATTGAAAGTACCGTGAACTGCTAATAGATGGGACAGACAAATCTGTCTTGGAAGAAGTCTGGAAAGAGTACTCTTTATAGGCAAGGAAGTGAGACTTTGTCTTATGTAGTTTGAGCATGTTGTCAGGAGACACCAGACTCTGTAAAGGACGTCACGCTTGGAAAAACAGAGAGGGTGCCCGAAAGAGGAAGCCCCTCAATGAGTGACATGATGGTACCACAGTGGGTTCCGGCAGAGGGACCATTCTGAGGCTAGTCAAGGATCAGGCACCGTGTTTGCTGTTGTGCACAGCGATCTGTGTGGGTTTGGAGCTGATTTGATGGCACCTAACAGCATCAAAAACAGGACAATTGAACGCATTCCCACTTTTAACCAAACAATTCGATCCATTTATAATGTTGGCATATTGGTTTTACCCATCCTTAATTAAAAAAAAAGCCTCAGCCACCCACTGCTGCCATTTAGTTAATACTGACTCATATTGACCCTGCAGGTATAGCTCAGCGTTGAACATGCCTAGGGCTTCTGAGACAGTAACTCTATAAGGAACCAGCCTGCCTCATCTTTTCCCCCAGAGTGGCTGGTGCGTTTGGACCACTGACTGTGTGGGTAGCAGCCCAGCATGTAACCCGCTGTACCTCCAAGTCTCCCGATGCCTTAAGAACATGTTATTACTTAATGTCATGCTTTCGTTACAGTATTTCACTTTTTATGTTAACGCTATGTATTAAAACTATATTACTGTGAATTTCAAAATCAGTTCCCTTTCTTGATATTCTCATTAAGTTAATTGCCATTTTTAAATGGTAAATTGGTTTCAGGGCTAAAATTCAGTACATAAACTCCTGAGTTAGTTTATTGTTTCTTAAAATGAAATGTGTCCAAACAAAATCAATAACTATTTGCCATAGAAATGGGAAGGGGAAAAATGCTTCTCTTAAAGCATAAATGGAAGACTGTCTAAAAAGTGTAACAAAGCTGAAAGAAATATTTACTGGGCACCTAGCATATGACAGTGTTGGGACAAATAGAAATAATTTTAGGTCAAATGGCTCATAACATTAATAGGTTCAAAGGGGATACTCATCACAATAATATACCATGTACCATGTTTGGCATATTATGAGTGTTATTCATTTAATCCTCACAAGCTATCGATAAATCTGTATTGTAGATTTATCTGTACATCAGTAGATAAATCTGTATGCAGCATTTCTGTAACAGAAGTCTCATGTTTATAACAATAAATCTTGTTAAAATTATATCTATATATATAATTCCACATACATGTCCTCCTGTGTATCTAGGTAGCTAAGTTGCCCTCGTGGCATGTTGTGGATTAGTCAGCAGTGAAAACCCACTCATGGGACAGACATGCTGCTATCTGCCTTTGTGCAGAGGAACACCTTAGTAAACCAACATACAGACATGACGAACCCAAGTTGGCTCCATAGTAGGGGAGTTTAGCTACACGCACACACATTCATATCCACAACAGTTCTGATTCATAGTGACCCTTTAGGTCAGAATAGAAGTGCTCCTTCCAGCTTCTGAAACCATACCATTTTTTGGGGGGCGCACATCCTTCTCCAGCGGTAGCATATTATTTTGAAATTCAAGATCATGATAAATTTGGAAGATCTATTAGTTCAAGTGATTTCTTTATGATCTTCTGAACAGTTGCATTTGAGAACTTTTGATCTCCCAGTGTTTATTATGGAGCCTAAAGTTTGATAGCCATTAGATGAAACTTTTCTGAGACATGTATATATGATTTTGAAAACAATATTTCATGAATGCCATTTCTCAATTTTATTTTCTTTAATCCTCAATTTTATGTCACAAATGAGCAGACTATATGGTGGGTCCCCAGGACTTTGATGGAAATGGTAGCTCTCACATTAGCGAAGTCTTCGTGGGTGCTGTGTTTGAGTTTCCACTTCCTCTGCGCTGAAGTATCAATAATCATCCCATTTGCAGTTAAGCCTCCAGAACATTGTCAACTCTTCTATCTGCTTCTGATATCCACACATATATCACAACTTTACACACACACACACACACACACACACACACACACACACACACACACACACACACACAGTTCATCTTGAACCTGGAATCCAGACTTGTTTTTAAAGGAGTCAAGCCGTTAAATGATTAGGTGGAGGTCAAATGGGATCTTATTGCTGATTTAATTCACATGGCCTTAATGACAAGGAAGGATGACCATTTTTAATACTGTAGTTTGCATATGTCTATATTAGACTTTGTGAGAGGCAGACAAACTTTGTGGGTGACTCACAGAGAGCAGCTGTTCATAGCTAAGGAGACAATATGTGTTGCCAAGCTCACGTTTCACAGAAACTTTCCTTAAAATGTCTAATGAGACAAGTCTCATCCTATATAGGTAATTTTTTTAAAATCACTTTATTGGGGGTTCAGTGATTGTATCGGGAAGATGGGAAACCACTGATATGATTTTTTGTTCTTTAATGTCTGATAACTGGTCTCTTCTACACCTTGTGGTCAGACAGGCTGGTGTGCTTTTTCCATGTGGGCTTTGATGCTTCTCAGCTAGATGACCGCTTGTTTATCTTCAAGTCTTTAAGACCCCAGATGCTATATTTTTTATAGCCGTGTACCATCAGTTTTCTTCACCACATTTGCTTATGCACATATTTTTCTTCAGCGATCGTGTCAGGAAGGTGTGCATCCTGGAATGCCAATTTAATAGAACATGTTCTTGCATTGAGTAAGTACTTGAGTAGAGGCCCAATGACCATCTGCTGTCTTAATACTAAACCTATAAATATATTCATGAAGATATATTTCCCCACTCTCCAATATAAATATATTTGCATATGTGCATGCCAGTATTTAGACCTTTATACATACCCTTTGTCACCTAGTTCTTTCCTCTATTTCCTTTTGCTTTCCTCTTGCCCCACAATCATGCTCAGCCTTCATTTGGGTTTCAGTAATTTCTCTTGGTTACATTGCTTTTGCTTAATCCCTACCAGGCCTTGGACACCCTCCTTGCCACGGATTTTGGATCACTTGTTGCTCCCTGTCCCAGGTTTTGTGAGCACCACCTCCTTTCCCCCACCTCCCCCTCTCTCATGTTTCCCTGGAACCATCGATCCCGTTGTTTTCTCCTCCAGATTATTCGTCCAGTCTATCTTATCTAGATATATCTGTAGAGATAATAATATGCACCAAAAATCGAGCCATAGCAAGATAGGTGACAAATGAGAACACAACGATAACTACAAAAAGGAAAACCAATGACCCATAAAAGAATAAATTAATTAAAAGACAAAAAAATTATAAAGAAAGAAAAACCTGTAAATAGATCAAGGTCTGATTTTTTATCTCTAGACGTGTCCTTGAGTCAAGTCTGATGGGGTGCCACACTCTGGCCCCTTTGTACTCCCTTGGGGCCTCCCTGCTCTGCTCCCAAGATTGCTCTGCTACACACCTTTAGTGGTTTGCCTTGGTGTCATGGGATCGGTCCCAACACTGAGTCTCCAGTGTTGTCCCCCTTAGGGGCTTGGGCCATCAAGGGATGGTGTGTCTCATGGTGGGATCAGCCATATGGTCCACTCTGTGCATTGGCTGTTCAGAGTGGGGATATCATCCTCCAGGACTGGTGGACCTGGTGCTCCACTCTCTCTTCCTCCCCCTTCATTTGCTCCCATGTGCTCTGATCAGATATGCCCCTCTCCCCTAGCTGCAGCTTCAGTGTGCTCCTCTAAAGTAAATTCTTCTGGGGGGAGGAGCAGGTGTCCAAGCTGGTATGGGGGCTGAGCCCTCAGCCCCCCCCCCCACCATAGGCTCCCCACTCCTGGCAGGCATGCTACATTCATCTGGCGCTTGCTTTAAGTCTGGTCCCTCTTTTCCTGTGGAGACACAACTACCCTCCCTTTGGGTGAGTCAGTGCCCTATTCCCCGACCACACATCTTCCCCCCCCCCCTTTCCTCCCTCCCATCCCTCTTTAGTTGGCTACCATATGTACCCCTGGATTTGGTCTGGCCCTGCGATACTACCGGTATCTGACCCCTGGAGTGTTTGGGAACAGTAGCTTTCTCCTTGTGCCCCCTTTGCATTTACTTTTCTGATCTTTCATATATATATTTACCTCAGTGGACTCGTGTTATACTTGTGCTTTCGTGTTGGTTTACTTCACTTAGCATCATTTCCCCCAGTTCTTCCCATGCGGCGACATGCTTCATGCACTCATCACTGCTTTTTAGTGATGCATAGTACTCCATTGTATGCATGTACCACAGTTTTTTAATCCATTCGTCTGTTGATGGAAATTTAGGTAGTTTCTAACTCCTTGCAATTGTGAACTGTGCCGCAATGAACACTGGAGCACAGATGTCTTCCCGTGTTTTGTTTCTTGCCTCTTCTGGGTATATGCCCAGTAGGGGGATTGCTGGGTCATATGGTAGCTCAATTTCCATCTGTTTTAGAAATCGTTAAATCACTTTCCATAGTAACTAGACATACCTACAGGTCCACCAGCAGTGTATGAGAGTCCCTAAATCACCACAGCCCCTCCAACACTTACTGCTTTTATGGGTATTATTTTATTTTTAAAAACCTTAAAAGACATATCTGTTTTCCAAATTGACTTAATATCAGTATTTCCCCTAGGGGCATAATAGCTCATGTCTTGGGCTGTTAACTGCAAGAGGAGACTCTTCACTCGAGTTAAGACTAGAAACTCACAGGGCTGGTTCAAGTGTATCCTATAGAGCTGCTCTGAGTCAGAATTGACTAGGTGGGATGACTAGATGGTAGTGCGTTGTTATTTCTAAACCTGTGTTTTTGTTGTTGTTAGGCGCCATCGCAGTTCCATCCCATAGTCATAGTGGCCCCATGCACAACAGAATGAAACACTGCCCGTTCCCGCAGCATCCTCACAATCGTTCCTCTGCTTGAGCACATTGTGGCAGCCACTGTGTCCATCCATCTCACTGAGGGAGTTCCTCCATTCACTCCCCTCTGCTTTACCTAGCACGATGTCCTTGTCCGGGGACTGGTCTCTACAGACAACATGTCTAAAATACATGAGACAAGTCTTGGTATCTTTGCTTCTAAAGGCAACTCTGGCCATATTTCTTCCAAGAGAGATTTGTTTGTTCTTTTAACAATTCATGGTACTTAGAATATTCTTCACCAGCACCATAGTTTAAGCACATCGATTGTTCTTTGGCCTTCCTTACTCCCTGTCCAATTATCACATACATCTGAGGCAGTTGAAAATACCATGGATTGAGTCAGGTGCACCTTAGTCCTCAAAGGGGATTCTGAATACATCTTGCATTATTACTCTTTGAGATTCTTTCCTTCATTGATGATACAAAGGAAAGATCTGACTAACTTAACCCTGTTACACCATCATATATTCTGAATTAGTTGACTATAAGTAAAAAATTGTTAATGGATTCAAAGACGTATCTTCACCCTATGTACTAAACTTGTTACTGCCATGAACATACTTAAAGCAAGTTTGCCAATGGAAGTAAATGCAAACTACATCCTTACAATATGCTAGGAAAAACGCTTTGATGTCCTTTTTTTTAACATTGTTATTTATTTATTTATTTAAACATTTTATTAGGGACTCATACAATTCTTATCACAATCTATACATACATCAATTGTGTAAAGCACATCTGTACATTCTTTGCCTTCATCAATTTCAAAGCATTTGCTCTCCACTTAAACCCTCTGCATCAGGCCTTCTTTTTTTTCCCCTCCCTCCCCGCTCCCCCTCCCTTATGAGCCCTTAGTAATTTATAAATTATTATTTTGTCATATATTACCCTGTCCCATGTCTCCCTTCACCTCCCTTCACTCCCTTCACCCACGTCTCCCTTCACCCCATCCCCCAGGGAGGAGGTCACATGCCGATCCTTGTAATAGGTTCCTTCTTTCCAACCCCCTCACCCTCTACCCTCCCAGTATCGCCCCTCACACTCCTGGTCCTGGAGGTATCATCAGCCCTGGATTCCCTGTGCCTCTAACCCCTATCTATACCAGTGTACATCCTCTGTGCTATCCAGACTTGCAAGGTAGAATTTGGACCATGATAGTTGTGGTGGGGGGAGGGAGGGCGGAGGAAGCATTTAGGAACTAGAGGAAAGCTGTATTCTTCATCGGTGCTACATCACACCCTGACTGACTTATCTCCTCGCCTAGAGCCCTCTGCAAGGGGATCTCCAGTGGCCAACAGATGGGCTTTGGGTCTCCACTCTGCAATTCTCCCTTCATGCACTATGGTAAGGTTTTTTTCCCTTCTTTTTCTGATGATGCCTTATACCTGATCCCTTCGACACCTCGTGATCACACAGGTTGGTGTGCTTCTTCCATGTGGGCTTTGTTGCTTCTGAGCTAGATGGCCACTTGTTTACCTTCAAGACTTTAAGACCCCAGATACTATCTCTTTTGATAGCCTGGTACCATCAGCTTTCTTTGCCACATTTTCTTATACACCCGTTTGTCCTCAGCGATGGTATCATGGAGGTGTGTACCCAATGATATAATTTTTTGTTTTTTGATGCCTGATAACTGATCCTTTCAGAACCACGTGATCACACAGGCTGGTATACTTCTTCCATGTGGGTTTTGTTGCTTCTGAGCTAGATGGCTGCTTGTTTATCTTCAACCCTTTAAGACCTCAGATGCTATATCTTTTGATAGCTGGGCACCATCATGTCCTTCTTATCGCTTCTCTTTCCCACCCAACTCCCATCCAATCTGTCATTAAGTTCTGCCACCAAAATATATTTATAATGATAGATGTACTACTTCTTCATCCATCCTAGCCTACTTTACCTAGCTGCCTTAAAAAAATCCAACTGAGAATAATTGATTCTTTACTAATCCTCTTTCTTCTACACACATCTACAAACAGCATCCAGAGTGAACCTTTCAGCAAGTAAATCACAGCATGTGACTCCTCATATGAAACTTTGCAGTACCTCTTAAATCACCTACACTACAGTGGACTGCAAGATTCTGTAAGATGTGGTACCCTGCCACCTCTCTGTATGCCCCTCCTATTCTTCTTTCCCACTCCAATTCTGCTTTAACTTCTTTTAATGTCCCGAAGGGACACCAGGCATATTCCCCTTTAAGGAAGTGCACATTGACTGTTTCCTCTGCCTGGAAACAACACAGATTGTTCCCTTGTCGCTTTCACTAAAGTGTTTGTTCAAAAACCACCTTCTCTAAACAATCTTGCTAGAGCATTTCATTTAAGATGGAGCCCCTAAAGCCATATGCTATCAGGTAGAATCCCATAATTCATTTCTGTCAACCTTATTTGAGTACTTTATCATCTCCAAATGATGGTAGGGACTATTAGATTTTGTTCACAAAT
Source organism: Tenrec ecaudatus (assembly GCF_050624435.1). Taxonomy (NCBI): domain Eukaryota; kingdom Metazoa; phylum Chordata; class Mammalia; order Afrosoricida; family Tenrecidae; genus Tenrec; species Tenrec ecaudatus. The sequence continues at coordinate 22,547,511 of NC_134539.1, read as the reverse complement.
GCATATGGTAGATAATAAGTGTTTAGTGAACACTCGCATGGATTTAGGATGAGACAATTAATGTACAAAGAATCATAACCTCAAATACCTTCGCTAGATAGATGCATAGTGAATATATTTATTTAAATACCTTCGCTAGATAGATGCATAGTGAACATATTTATTTCATACAAACAAAGCAGATGTGCTATCATCATTATGGAGCTCCTCAGAGCTTCTGCTTTTCTACTGTAGATCTGACCAATGTGGATTTGTAGTGTGGTTTACAAATGTTGAGGAATGCTAGGTAGAAAATTTATTACTTTCCTCCCAGAATTATAAATTTCTACATGATACTAAGTTTCCTCTGTAAGCATATATTTGATTAACTTCCTTCTTACATCTTGCAAAGCCCTGGACAAATGGTTCTATGAATCTATTTGCAATATTACTTAGGTACAGATTGCAGGAATGACAAGATTAATATTTAGATAAAAAAGGAGATATGATTTAAATTAAATCTATAGGCTCATTTAATTCAGATCAAGAAGCTACTGTAAAAAACATAAATAAGTAAAATATATATTTAATATTCAAATAGATGGCTTCTTGAAGTGAGAATTACATTTGATAATTGTATGCCCTAAATACATGGCAATTTACCACTCAGATTTCAAATTCAAATTGTAGTTTTGTTGAAATGCCTGTGTATATGAAAGTACTCACAGTTTCTTTAAATTCTATTTTCTATTAGTACCTCAAAAGCTCTTTCAATTAACAAGTAGAATCAGTTTTCTACAATAGCAGACACTCTCTGCCATAACATAGAAGTGACAATGAGGATACTTTAAAAACTTGTTACAGTCATATCTATCAGAATACATTGTTGCTTTTTGCCATTTTCAGTTGGTTTATAAATATATATAGATAAAGATAGAAAATATCTATTTTTGTCGGGTGCTACTGAGTTGATTATACCTCAGAAAAGTCCCACGTGAGAGAGTAGAACCGCCTCACAGTTTCCTTGTCTATAATATTTACAGACACAGTAAACCAAATCTTCTTCTAGTGGAATCCTTGAACCCTTTTGATTAGCAGTCAAGTACTTAATAGTTGTGCCACCAAAGCTTTTTTAGACAGAGAGATAAACAGATGAACTCAATTCCATTGAGTTGATCCTAACCCATAGGAATACTGCAGAAGAAACTAGAACCGTGCCTTTGAATTTCTGACTTAACATCATTTTTTTTCTTTCCTTTTTCCACAGAACATCAGATCCCACTATCATCAAGTTATCAGTGAGAGAGTTAGACTTTACCTCTTTTTAGGAGTGGATCACCCAATCCTTCTTTCTCAAAACACTCGGTGGGTTCAGACTGCTGACCTCGTGGCAGGCAGCCTCCTGCTTAGCCACCCACACCACCAGGACTCCTGAGATAACTCACAGACAGAAAGCCCAAACTAGCACTTGATCAATGGATCTTCTGAGAATAGCCTTGTATGACCATACCATTCACATATCTGCAATTTAATAAATGTAATTTGATCCTTCACTTTTAGAAATAATACCATGTTTGAAGAAATGATGATACAGGATGAGTGCAGACCAATGACACATTTAAAAATCTTCTTATGAGCATGTAAATTTTACAAAATGCAAGAGATAACGCCTCTTTTACTGACTAACTTTCCAGGAGGATATTTCAAGCATGCAAACTGTTAGAGAACTATTAGACTCTACCAAGGACTATGCCCGTGGCATGACTGAAGATGTCACAAGAGTGGCTGGGCAGAGAAAGCACACTTTGCTCAGTGTGAAAAGGTCTTTCAGGACCACTGTCCAGTCTGGGTGTCATGCTCTACAGATGCCATAGAGATCAACTTTTTATTGCATGCTTCTATTGAAAACTTTCATTTTCTCTTTAAAATGTTTCCAGAAGAAAATGAACACCGAGCGATTGGTTCTGCCACGGATGAACCAACCTGGGCTTGCTTTCAGAACGTTGAAAGAGCGAAATAACAGGAAGTGGATGGTGGAGTGTGATTCTCTTTGATGGAGCTGGGAGGCACCTTTATCCCCAAGGGACCACTTACCTCTCCACTAAGGCTTAGGGTCCCTTGGCCCCAATGACAGAGAGGTGCTTATTATTGGTGGAGAGCTTTATTTTCATTCCATTTCTGTGCTGATGCACTTCCTTTCTCTCTTCCCATCACGGGTTGTATTTTGCTTGCTTTTCTTCCAACTCTTCAAAGTTCTAGGCTGTCACTTTACCTTTTTAAACTTCTCTCCCATTGTCCGCACAATTACTCCCTTGAACTTACTGCTCTACTTACACTCTTCCAGTTGTAACGCTCCACATCCCCTCTGGAAGTCTCTGTCCAATCTGAAATTTTCGATTGTTCACGGAAATAGCTGCGGTCCCCTTTGCTGTCTCCACCTTCCATTGACCTCTCTGGTTCTTGCTGAATCTCCTTCAAGCCCCCTCACTCTACTTTCCTTTCTCCTTGGCTGTTCTAATTGATATTGTCATTACTATTTGCTGAGAATAATACAATAGCCTCTCCGAGAGTGTTTCTGCTTTTATTACTCAAAACAAAACCAAAAAGACACATCAATAACAAACCTTCGGTTGGTTATTGCTTATGGATTGACCTGGGTAGGTAACCCTGAGTCTTCATTCAACGTCTTTGCAAGGGACATACAGCTTCCCGGTGCTGCACCTCTGTTCTCTCTAATTAAGTGGAATCGCTTTCTGTTTCCTAAAAATTTGTACATTTGAGTTTTGATGCCATAAACATTGTTCTCAATCAACATGATAGCCCCCTTTAAAGACCTGGCTCAAGTAAAAAAAAAAACCAATTATGACATGTCTTCCATATGGACTCATTATTCAATACCTTCGGATATTTGTAATTGCTCTCGTGATAAATGCAATGCTCTGCTTTGTTTCTAATTCCTACATCTGTGCCCAAGCTACTTAATAGAACAAATGTCTTGAACACAGCACCGGTATATTGCCAATTCTTGGGTACACATACTGTAACTTTAAAAAAGTGCCTTATGCTCGGGAAGAGTTCAGTAACATTTACTTGAAATAAATTGCTGTGATTTAGGCCAATGTCCTTGAGATTGGGTCCATCTCACTTAGTGTTTTGTGGCTCACAAAACACTCTCACTCATTGTCTTTGAATCTTTGAACCCTGGGAATGCTGCAAGAGAAGGTTGTGGGACAACTGAGGTCTCTGACCAGCTAGATGAGATTTGTCCCAAAGCCATGCAGTACTACAAACTAGTACTACTGCCTCAGAATTACAGGAGTTCTAAATTGGTATGACTATCTTGGTATGCCTGGTGCATGGTTTTATTTCTTTGTTATTGTTAGTGATGTCAAATAATTCTGACTTGTGAGTCTTGTGTGAGGCCATGGTTGATTAGCAAAACAAATTCAGTGGCACTCAAATATATGTAAGAAAGAGTTTTACATCAAAAAGCTTTATAGAGTGGTAAAACATTCCAGCCCAGTCCAACTCTAGTCCATAAGTCTGATACAAGTCCCCAAGTTCCTCTTCAGACTCATGCAGTCACAAGCAAGGATGCAGAATGCAGGGATATCACAAGTTGGTGCATGCAGAGTTTTGTGGATCTAACGGCAATGGACATATCCAGGACCATGTTGCGTAGGAATTAATCCTACTGGGAAGAGGCTACTTTAGAAATTTGAGAGTAGGCTAATGAGGGTCAGCCAGCAGGAAGTTGAAGGCAGAGAGAACGAGATGTTCCCTGGACCCTCCTTATGAGAAGGCCACGCCCATAGGGAGGCACCATCAGACTGTAATCTGATTGACAGGTTGAAACCACCCCTACACTTTAATAAATCTTCAAGTTGACATGAAATTATGCAACTAGCAGTCTTCTAAATAGCAGAAAGAATATTGTCCAGTACTGAGCCATCTTCATGATTGTGAAAATGCAGAATCCATTGGGGCAATCCAACTCATTGATTTAACTTATTTTTATTGACACCCAATGTGGCTTAGCATGATATTTTCCAGAAATTAACATCTTCTGATAAAGTGTTCAATATAAGCAAGCTGAATTATCAAAATCCTTGCATATAAAGAACATGTTGTGGGTTTGTCTTCCATCTTCAGGCTTCTTGTGGTTGTTAGGTGCTATGGAGTCAGTTCTAACTTGTCGTGACTCTGAGTACGACACAATGAAATGCTGCTTGATCATGTGCAATCCTCAAACTTGCTGCTTTATTTGAGCCCAGTGCTTGCAGCCCCTCTGTCAATCCATTTACATTCATTGATGCCATATTTCTTCTTCATATAGTCTGTCTTCCTAGATTATTTGCCCAGCCTAAACATTCAATAAGTATGGTGAATCAACCACAATGCACACCTCTACATATTTTAACCACCCAGGATCCTCTGACACTGTTGGAATTTCTACATATTGGTCTATGTGCATGGTACTTATGAAGAAAATTAAGTGTTCTGAAATACTCATTCCGACTTTGTAGCGTAGGAATGAATCCTACTGGGAAGAGACTACTTTAGAAATTTGAGAGTAGGCTAATGAGTGTCCGCTGGGGGAGCCAGACCCTCACATCAGCAGGCACCAAGAGGAAGATTAAACACAAAAGCCACTGAACAAAAACAACAAAAAATTGAATTCATAAACACATAAAAATGTCAGTCTAGAGCAATTATGAAAATAACACATAGGGATGCCAAAATGTAAAGGATGCATGCTGTTTGCATGCTAATAACATATGGATCAACTGATATTTGACATTTAATCAACAGTATGTAGCCATCAATATATGGGCATGTGTTGTCATTGTTATTAGGTACTGTTAGGTTGGTTGTGACTCATAGTGACCCAATGAATAAAAGACTGAAACACTGCACCATCCTCACAAGCCTTGCTATGTTTGAACCCACTATTGCAGTCACTGTATCATCAACTTACATAAACCCCATATTTCAGCATGGTGATTAAAAGTTTTTAAATGGCACAGACATACAGCATAGGCATCACAGTGTAGTACAGGCATTACAGTAAAGCTAAATGTTACCAATGGGAATAGTAAAGGGTGATTGAAAGCCTAAGAAGAGTCTCAGAACTAGGAAAGAAAAAACAAAGGGCAATTTACTCTTCTCACATTTGGCTAATTAGTTTTCAATCTTAAACCTTATTATACTTACATTTGATGTCAGGCTTGTGTATAACAAGACACTTGACTGACAGGACAGCTTCTTACACATCGACGTGATGTTACATTTATGTGTAACAAGGTATTTGATTGACATATGAAATACATCAATATGCCATTTAAATTTTTCCTCATCCAGCAGTTAATGTTATTTAGAAGCAAAATGAAAGATGGTCAGGAAGCATTTTTATTTTGCTTTAATATCTTGCCTCTAATTTCAGTTAAGATATAATTTTTGTGCAATTGTTTATACTTTAGGGTTTATTGTAGAGGTTCTTATTGCATTCAGGGACCCTGGTGATGTGATAGATTATGCATGGGGCTGCTAACCAACATGCCAGCGATTTAAATCGGTCAGGCACTCTGGAGGAGCAAGATGAGGTTTTTTACTCACATAAAGATTCGGTCAGAAGGATATATATAACTCCCTCCCAGGGGGATGAACAACAAAAAAGTGGGTGAAGGGTGACAGAGGACGATGTAAGATATGAAAAGAATAATGTATAACTTAACAGGGTTCATGAGGGAGAGGGGGTGGGAGAGGAAGGGGGAAAAATGAGAGCTGATACCAAGGGCTCAAATAGAATAAGCTTTGAAAATGATGATGGCAATATATGTACAAATGTGCTTGACGTAATGGATGAATGTATGGATTATGATAAGAGATGTAAGGGACCGTGATAAAAGTATTTATTTGGGGGGAGAGGGATTTGTAGTCTTTGGAGCCCCATTAGCAGTTCTGTCCTATCCTATAGGTTCACTAAGAGTTGGAGTTGATTGTGGCAATGAGTAAATGAGCTCTTGTATCATGTATTTAACCGTGACAGTGTGAACAGACCAACCCACTTCCGTGGGTCAATTCTGACTTATAGCAGCCCTCAAGGACAGAGTAGAATTGCTTCCATAGAGTTTCAAGGCCTTAATCATTGACTCCCACAACGTTTTACTGCATTGAAACTGGTCACTTCAAACTATGGAGCATTTAAGCCACTGTCCCATGAGAATTTCCATTAAAGTTTTTGTGCTACATACCTTTATCCTAATTTTATTCATATATATATAATAGCATCTCATTATGATTCACCATTACATATATTTAGATATAGGCAATATAGCATGCTGTTCTGAAATATAGCAATCAATGAAATTCAAAAATCTCAGATCAAAACACCACTTAACTAATACTATTACGGCCACCATCATTTTTCTTTATGGCTATAATTAAATTGCATTTCAATTTTTCTCTTAAAAAATCCTACAAATTGTGCTTTTTTGAACAAAAAGCTCTGTAAAATGCATTTGGTTTGAACTTGGTGTTTGAAATATTTTCTAAAGCAGCAAAGGGAGTTCTAAATTATGCCAATAAATATCCACCCCTCTGTGTGTCCTGACTAGTCAATGCTGACTTATGCAAACTTGAACATGTTTCTTTAGTGGTGGACTTCTCAGTCTTTGAAATGCTAATCCAAACCATGAATATCAAAAGTATGGAAAGAAATATCATGTTATTCAAAATTATTTGAATAGAATTCTTCTCATGGATAGCATCAAGTGACCATAGGAGAGATATGTGCAGCAGTCTTCAACAAAGGCTGAATGGAGCATTTTTTCCTTTATTATATTAAGTATTTTAACATTATTTAATTCTATAAATATGACTTGGAAAATACTGCATTTGGGCCAAATGTATTCAAGTCTTGGGAATATGATTAAATTTGTTCTCAGGATTTTACTTTTATTAAAAATATTGGAAATTTTAGAAAATGGGTTATATGAAGAAGGCAGCAAGCAGTACCAGGATTAGCAGAAGATTTATGAACAATTTTCAATATGCAAAGGATGCAATCTTGCTTGCTAAAAAAAGAGCACTTGAGGCACTGGAAGATGAACACAAAGATAACAGCCTTCAGGATGGGTTATGCCTAAGCCTAAAGGAACCAAAGAGAAGCACAAAGCGACCAGTGAGCACCATCATCGTTCTTGCTGTTGCTAGGGGCCCTGAAGTTGGTTCCAACTCAGCAACCCTAGAACCCACAGAACAAAACACTGCTCCCAAACCAGCCTCACAATCACTTCCTTGAGCCCATTGTTTGCAGTGAGTGTAACACTCCATTGAGGGTTTTCCTCTTTTTGTCTCACCTTCTACCTTATGGGCATGAGATCCTTTCCCAGGGACTGGCCCCTCTTGCTAACACGCCCAAAGAATGGGAGAAGAAGTCTTGCACACTGGGATAAAAGACGGAAGTTGTGCAGGACTTCATTTTACTTGACTCCACAATCAACAGCCATCCATGGAACCTGCAGACAAGAAAGTGAAGGACATAGTACATGGGGTAAATCTGCTGCAAAACAGACTTCCAAAAAGTAATGTCTATTGAATATGCCATAAGCTGCTAGAAGAACGAACCAGTCTGTTTTGGAAGAAGGCTAGCCAGAATGTTCCTTCCAAGTAAGGATGGAGAGAATCCGCCTTGCTTGTTGTGGACGTGTGAGCAGGAAGGACTAGTCCCTGGGAAAGGACGTTGTGTTCGGGAAAGCAGAGGGCCAGCCCAAAAGAGGACGGCTGTCTTGGAGGAAAAAGTGCAGGGTTTCATCTAAAACAATGCTTGATGGACAGATTGTAATTTTCAAGAGATGACTGCAACAGGGTGCCCGCCTTCTAGCATCTTGCTTTGTCTTTTGAACTTTGTCTTTTTGACTGTGACTTGGATGAAGGTTTACAGAATTGCACACATTTTGTTTCAGGCCCTTGATGACGTCCCCACAGTGCAATGTCTCCCATCCCGCTGCCTCCCTCAGTGTCCCATTTCCATACCTTCTTTCTTACCCTTCCCGTCGTCCGACCTTTGTCCTCGGGCAAATGTCGCCCTTCTGATCTTGCGTGCTTGGTTATTTTGAGGAGAGCAGAGCTCCTGAATATTATTGTTCACCACACAGGCCACTCGATTGTTCCACTGACACTTGAGCCCAGTTAGCTGCTCGTGCACTTTTAATATCTGTCCTGTTGACTAGAATGTGGATGCTTACTTAGAGATGAGAGAACTTGCCGGTCTTGCTTTGTGTTTTTACAATGTGAGTTTTCATTTTCTTTCGGTTTTTTTCTCCTCCTAATTCCTCGGAAACATTTAAAAGATAAAGTTACCTTGATTTTAAGCTCCCTGGAGATGTTTCCTTTGGGCCTTAGATAGGACCTGCCCAGTGAACCCAAAGCATTCAGAACCAGGTATTGAACTAGACGGAGCTGAATGTACCTGGATCATAGAATTCCTTAGAGAACACACTGATCAAGAGCACTTTCTGTTGTTTATGGCGTGTTTCTGGAATTTAAAAACTAGACCTCTGAGCCCTGATGCGACATGCAAGATTACAGTAAGAAAGTAATTAGTAGGGAAATGCAGTTCTTAGATTTCCACAACAAAGTCTAGTTCTAAAATTTCAAACATACACTTGAATTGGTTGATGGCATTTTATATCACTCACAATGTGAAGTCTTTCAACATACACAGATATGATTCCCTCTTCACACTTTCCCTTTTCTTCTAGATCTCAGAATCAAAGACCTGGAAAAGATTCAAAGAATACTTTCCTTCAAGTAGGATCATGCCAGTACATTCCTGACAGAAGCCAATCCAACTCTGATTTTTGATTGGTTGTGTTCCTCCCAGTGAACCACTTTCCCCCATGCGCCTCCCTGATGAATTCCATTCTGCTCATTTATTTATTTATTTACATTAAGGCCCTGCTCATTTTTTATCACCATTTTTTGCAGCCTCCTCAGGTACTCTTTCAAGTCCTGATCTAACCTCTCATTGCCAGATTATGGGGTCAACACTTTAAGCATGTGTGGCCTGGAAATTAATTTCTAACACACTACAAAATGTATTCTTTCCCCGGTGACTAAAATTGGCTTTGTTCTAATCATAAATGCATTTGAAAATGACTTGTACTAGATGATTCCACAAATCAAGATGAGCAATTATAGAGGACATCATCTAATATTCCTATCCTTCTTTTTCTAGAAAAGTGTTCTTTAAGTTCTAGAGATTCTTTGAGCCCTTTTAGCCATTGTGCTTTGAGATAGTTCATCATGGAGCTACAGAAGAATGTACCTTGCAATCACATAGTGGTGGCATGGAATCCTGAAAATTAATTCTGATTACGGACCCATGTGTAGAATAAGGCCTATGTAATCCCTTGGCTGTTTTTTGAACTGCCGTCTGGTACTTACATCTTTGTTCTTGTATTCTTCTGATGCACAAACTCCCACGGGTATCGTAAGAGGTCCATAGAATGCTTGAAAAAATTATATCCGCATAAATGCTGCCAGTTTAGAAGAAAAGTGACAGAGGCAGGGTAAAATAGAAAAGGGGGCATTGGCTCTCCCCAAATTCTACTGTGTAAAATAAAATAGAGGCAAGTCTTCAGCCATGGCATGCCAGATGTGTGTCTTCTATTTCAAACCCATCCCCCCATTGCCTTCCCCTCGTACACCGAGTAAATACCAAGTCCTGGTTCTAGGTGGCCCTTCTCCTGGCCCTTCATCTCCTATCCCATCCTTGATCAAGCACAAGGTTCTCCTCACCTCATGCTTTTCATAGAAAACACAGGCCTTGCCTGATTGTTATTGTGATCGTGTACCACTTGCAGTACCCCAGTCCATGAAAAAGCTTTTCTCTTGGTAAGGACAGGACTTGTCCCCTCACTTGCCTTTGACCTAAACTCACATATGCCCTCAACCAGTTATTTAAAATCATAACCACTCCTTATTTCTTTCCTAGTTTAGTTTTTTTCTGTCATTGCCATTTATTGTTCTACTATTATCCCCCCACCCTTCCCTCCACTTCCTCCTTTCCCCACTTCATCTCCTCTATTCCCTCCACTCACTCCCCTCACCACCCTTTCTTTCTGTTCCCTTCTGTCACACCCCCATCCCCAGACTACTGTAGAACTTGTTTTGTCTGGGATAAGGGTTTCTCTGTGTCTTATTCATTTCTATATCACTTGGACTAAATAGCTCAACCAATAATGGAGAATGCATGGCATGCTCAACTTTAGAACCTAGTCACTGAAACATTCAGTGTTACAGTAGTTATCAAAATCTCATTTGTGATGTTTGTAAATTCTAGGCTCCACACTTGTGATTCTCCCCCTTATCTGTCAGTTGCTCATATGGCTGTGGCTTGTGTGTTCCTGTTACGTTGAAACTGTGTGACTGGTATTTTAAATGACAGCAGGGTCACCCAAAATATGCTAGTTTTAGCAGAGCTTCCAGACTAAGAGCAGACCACAAAGAAAGAATAGCCTGTCTACTTCTGAGGACTTAGCTAATGAAAACCTTATGGGTAGCAGGAAAACGTTGTCTGTTACCAAACACCTCATCAATAGCAGCATAATACTGTCAAAGATAGTGCCAGAAGATGAGCCCCTTAGGTCAGAAGACACTCAAAATACGACTGAGGAAGAATTGCCTTCTCAAAGTAGAGCCAACCATAATGGTGTGGATGGAGTTGTTCCTTCAGGCATAAAGTCTTCAGTCTTTCGAATGCTCATGGGGCATAAGTAAAAAAAAAAAAAAGAATAGCTTTGAATACCAGTTAGCAATCAGAACTTTGAATATATGAAGTATTATTAATCTAGGAAAATAGGAAGTCTTCAAAGGAAATGGAGCATATAAAGATTGATATCCCAGGCTTTAGTGAACTGAAATGGATGGGCATTGACCATTTTGAATCAGAAAATCACATGGTTACTGTTCTGGGCGTGGCAGATTCAAGAGGAATTGCCTTGCATTCATCATCAAAAGGACATTTCAAGATATTTCTTGAAGTACAATGTTGTCTATGATAGGATAATATCTATATGCATACAAGTAAATGTATTATTCAAATTTATGCATCAACCACTAAGCTAGTGGTGCAGAAATTACATAATTTTACCAATGTCTTCAATTTGAAAATGATCAAACAGGGTACCAAGGTATATGGATAAATATTGATGATTGTGATGCAAAAACTGGAAACAAAGAGAAAGGAACAGTAATTGGGAAGTAAGGCCTTGATTATATAAATAAAACTTGGAATTATATAATAAAACTTGGAATCACATGATTAAAATTTTGCAAGGTTAATGTGTTAGGCAGGGTTCTCTAGAGAAACAAAACGAGGGCACTTATGAATACACACAAACACACACACACACACACACACACACACACCAAGAAGGAGTATAACAGCTAATTAGTCCACACAGCAGTACAAAGGGCTCAGTTCAACTCTCTGCTGTGGAACAGTTAATATACTGGAAGCCCTTCAACTCACATGGGCTGCCAGGTCCAAGGTCAAGGAAGCAGACAGTGAAGCCTTCCCTCAAGCAAGGCAGGTAGAGTCGGCCTGCAGGCAGCAGACAACAGGGTGAGTCAGCAATAATCAGTAGCTCAGGAACGTAGTGAGCCAGGTCTTGACGGGATCTGGAATCAAGCGCACAGCTACAGGATTCACCAACCCCAAGCTTCAGCAATGTACACACCAGCAGGATGATGAAGCAGGTCTCAAAAGCTTGGCCCACAGGTAGTGTAGCACACAGGTTGAGGTAGAGAAATACCTAGAATAGCAGCACACAAGTACAGTCACCAGGGAGCAAGAGCCATATGGGATGCTGGCTGTCTTGATTTATTCCAGTCATCCTCCTCTCAAGCTGTGACCTGATGAAACTCCACCCACATGTTCCTATTAGCCTAGTTGGCACAATAAACCTATCACAGTCAACAACTTCTTCATCACAAATCCTTCTTCAGCAATGCAAAATGGACTTTGCCAGATGAAAGAAACAGAATCAAACTGATCACATATATGGGAAGAGATGATGAAGAAGCTTAATATAGTCAATAAAAATCAGGCCGACGACTGGTTGCAACAGCACAATGAAAGGGATTCAGAAGAGGACATGGAACAAGGGTCAGTATTGCTGATGAGCAAGGGATCATCACTGTTGATGTAGGATGGATCTTGGCTTTTGGCAGAAAATAGCAGAAATATGTTTACTTATATTTTACTGACTATGTCAATGCATTTGACTGTGCGAATCAGGAGAGATTTTGTGTACCCTTAAGAAGAATGGAAATTCTAATATACTTCACTGTATGTATGTGGACCTGTACATGGATCAAGAGGCAGTTGCACGAGCAGAACAAGGGAATACTGCATTTTTTAAGTCAAGAAAGGTATCCATTAGAGTTGTATCTTCTCACCATATTTAGTCAATCTGTATGTTAAGCAGATCATCAGAGATGCTGGCTTATATAAAGAAGAATGTAGTGTCAGAACTGGAGCAAGACTCATTAACAAATGTCAATATGCAGATGACACAACCTTGCTTGCTGAGAGTGAGGAGGGCTTGATGATGGATGGATTACAACTTGATGTAAAGAAAACCAAAGTCCTCACAACTGGACCAATGGCTAACATGACAATGGCTAACATCATGACATAACCAATGGCTAACATCATGAAGAAAAAACTGAAGCTGTCAAGGCTTTTGTCTTGCTTGGATCCACAATCAATGCTCATGGAAGCAGCACTCAGGAGATCAAAGGAAAAATTGCATTGGATAAATCTCTGCATAAGACCTCTTTAAAGCTTTGAAAAGCAAAGATATTCCTTTGAGGACTAAGGTGTGGCTGGTCCAAGCCATGGACTGTTCAAGTGCTGTGTATACATGTGAGAATTGAATATTGAGTAAGGAAGCTGAAGAATAACGAATGTTTTTGAATTATGGTGCTGGCCAAGAATACTGAAAATATCATGGACTGCCAAAGGAACCAAAAAACTGTCTAGGAAGAAGTATAGACAGAGTGCACCTTGGAAGAAAGGATGGTGAGATGTTTTATCAATTCCTTAGACCTGTCATCAGGAGAGACAAGTCCCTGGAAAAGACACAAGGCTTGGTCAAGTAGAGGGGTACTGAAAACGAGCAAAGTGGACTGACACACAGACTGTAGCAATGGGCTCAAGTCTAAGAATATTGTTAGGATAGTGTAAAGACACGATGGTGCTTTATTCTGCAGTACAGAAGGTTATAATGAGTCTGAATGAACACATGGAATGTAACAGAACCTTCCAGCTGTGCCTCTGGTGCAAGTTAAGGATGTCTCCTCCCATAAAGATAACTGCTCAGGAACATTAATGGGAGTAGTGATACCATGGGCATAGGGGGAAGGTGGTGTGAGAAGGGGTAAGAAGGGGGGAACGATCACAATGATTGACATAAACTCCCCACCCCACTACTCCCACCCATGATGAATAACAGAAATGTGGGTGAAGGAGACAGCAGATGGTGTAGCATATGAAAATAATACTACTTTATAATTTACCAAGGGTTCCCAAAGGTGGGAGGGTGGGAGAGAGAGGGAAAAAAGAGGGACTGAGATCAAGGGCTCAAGTAGAAAGCAGATGTTTTGAAAATGATGATGACAACATATGTACAAATGGGCTTGAGACAATTGATGTATGGATTGTTATAAGAGTTGTAAGAACCCCAATAACATGATATATAAAACAACACAAAACAAAAAAAAACAATTAACAATAAAAAAAAAGATTTAAATTCTCAAAAACCCAAATATGCAGTTCTACTCTGTCTTATAGCGTTGCTATGAGTCACGCTTGTCTTAGGGGCCATGAGTTTGGTTTGTTCACACTTGTGTTTATAATCTCATTTTGTAGGACAAGATTAGGCTTCTGTGTATTTTGAGTTTCCATCTTCATAGAGGGTGTGACTCAGATTTGTTGACTTGGGGATACGACCTGCAGAAGGAGCCTTGGTGTCATAGAGGTGTTCAGTGGGCTGCTAACAATAATGCCAGCAGGTGAACTTGATCAGTTAATCCAGGGGAGAAAGATGACCAATTTTACTGCCTTAAAGACCTACAGTTTCAGAAACACACTGGGTGTGTTAATCCCGGTAGACTAGAGAAACAAATCCAGGGAGACACTCGTGTGTGTATAAGAGAGAGCTGTATATTCAAGAACAATTGAATATTGAAGGAAGATCCCAACCCAGTCCAGATCAAGTCCATAAGTCAGATATTAGCCCATATGTCTGCTACCAATACATAAAGTCCTCTTCAGACTCCCATGTGATGTTGCTGAATGCAGAAAGATCACAGGCCAGTGGGTGGAAAGTCTTCTGTATCCATTGGTGGTGGAAGCATCTCAGCACTGGCAGGGGTCTCCACGTGGCACCTTCAGCTCCGGGACTCTAATGTAGCTCCATATATCTTCTTAACAGGAATGTCTCCCAGGGAGTGCTTGCGCGTGTCCTGCTTCTAGTGAGCTATTTATCTCCTTAGCGCCTCCAAATGAGGTCATCACGCTGAGACCTGATTGACAGGCTAAACTCCACTCCTTCCCTCTCAAGTTTCAAATTGACAGCAGATTCTATAACTACCACACAGGGGCAGTTCTATTCTTCCTTAGGGGGTCACTAGGGATCCAGATAGACTTGATGGCAGTGAGTTCTATGGTCTGCAGAGGTAAAGGCACACCTCTGGCAAAGTCATTCCTTAGGTGATCAAGCCATTCTTCGGTAGTCTTTTTCTGTAACTGTGTTTTTTTTCTGTGACTGTGGTCTTTTTCCGTTACTGTTTTGACTTTGGAACATTTTTGCTTTGCCGGTCCTTGTACCTGGCTTATCTCACTTTACCTCCGGGTCTTGGACTGGAATTACTCCCTATCAATTGATTTGACTTCACCAGCTTCCAAAGTCTTGTGCCTGAGGGGGTTCCTCTAGGACTTCTAAACTTCGGGTTTGGGATTTACCAGCACCCATATCCACTTAAGCCATTACTATAACAGTTCTTGAGTTCTGTGAGAATTTGCAGCAAATTGAAGGGTCCTTGGACAGGGAGGAATATACTAAAGAGAGGAGGGCTTGGTGATATCGGGGATGGTAATTGAGTGGCAAAGCATTTTAGAAAAGTTAACCATTTGGGAGCATCTTTAATATCTACCTCCTTGAAACTAACCTTATATTAATTTTTCTAAAAGAAACTATGTTTGCACTGGCTCAAAGTTAGCTTCTTAAGTTTTGAAGACCAAAGATTACATTGTTTAAAGAAAAATTTAAAGGCTAAATTAGTAAAATATAGTTTCTCTTTTAATGTAATTACATGATGGAATCATCAATGTCAGAATGCAGTGAAATTTGGAGCATTAATTTCTACATGATTCAGTTAGGTTGCTGTATTTCCTGTGTGTTATTTCTAGTAGTAATGTACAGTCTTCAGATATCAGAACTGATTTTTACGTAATTTTTTCACAGATCTTTCTGATTAATATAAGTTTAATTACCTTATGAATGAAATATAACTTGAGGGTGATTTGCTTAGAGAACCTATTACCTCGTTTTTCTAGCTGCTTTGTAATTCTAGCTATATGTAAGTTTTTTTCACATATAACAAATCTTTTCTTTTATAATTAATTTTGACTTTGTGCTAACTTCAGAATCAAATTTATAAATGTTATCTAGACATTAGCTCTGGTGTTTACCTATTTTATCCATCATTGTCATTTATCTGATTCCATGTATTTCCTATTCATTTTATTTGACTTTATTTAGCATTTCTCTTGTATAGCAGAACAATTCATATCCTTTTTAAATGCAGGCAAAATAGAAGTGCATAAACTACAAAGTGAAAACTATTTTTTCCTAGTCACTAAAGAAAATGATTAAGCACCTAATTTTTGTGTTTGTTTTTATAATTGACTTATATAATTTCCAGCTAGGCAAATTCAAGAGTGTACTGTTGCTAATGTTTTTACAAAGGTATGTATGTGTATCTTGATAAGCATTAGTTTGTTTTATGCCATTGAGTTTGTTCTAACCTGTAGCTGTCTTATGTCCTGTGTACAACAGAGTGAAACACTGCCCTAACCTGTACCAGTCTCACAATTTTTGTTTGGGCCCATAGTTTCAGCCACTCTATCAAACTTTCTCTTTGAGGATTGCCATCTTTTTCACTTTAATGAGCATCTTTTTCGTGAGCACGACATCCTTTTCCTAATAACATGTCAAAGTAAATAAGATAAAGTCAAATCATCCTTATTTCTAGGACGCATTCTGGCCTTACCTCTTCCAAGACATATTTTTTGCTCTTCTGGCGAAACCAAAAGTCATCCTCACCATCCTCACATCAATCCTGACTCATAGCAACCCAACAGGACAGAGTAGAACTGCCCTATGGATTTCCTAGGACTTAAAATTTTTATGAGAGCAGACAGCCTCATCGTTCTCCTGACGAAGAGCTAATGGATTCTAACAGCTGACCTTGTGATTAACAGCTCAGTGTGTATCTCAGTGAACCACCTGGGTTCCTTGTTCTGACAGATCACAATAATTTCAATTTTTTTCACCAACATCATGATTGAAAACACAATGGCTTGTAACATGAAGTGCAGCAAGGAAGCAAAACCACAACATTCCAGAGGAATAGGGAAAATAGACTTTGGACTCAAGGGGCAGGGCTTGGTACTACATCAGACCCAATAGGAAAACATTCATAAGGGTCAGCAGACAGACCTGGAAATATTCGTAGGCTATATTTGTTTTCTTTTTTAAAAAAATGTCTATCTGTATAAGATAAACAATCAACAGGACGGACAGTTCTAGGGGGACAAAGTAGAGGGGGAGGTGGAGAAATGGAAGTGGAGCGCCAACAAACCCAGGAGAAAGGGAACAACGAGAGATCTAAAATAGATGGTGAGGAGGGTATAGAACGCCTGGTGGGGTTTGATCATGCACTGTATACAGGAGGAAGTAGATTGAGCCAAATGAGGGTGGAACATGACAGTGGGACAGGAAAAGTAAAGGGAAATAGAAGAAAGAAGTAGGAGGCAAAAGACATTTATAGAGGCATAAACATAGGCACATGTATATATGTAAATATATTAATATATAAAAACAGGGAATAGATTTATGCATATATATTTATTTAGGTAAAGTATTAAGGTAGTAGGTGGACATTGGACCTATATTTAAGTCCTCCCTCAACACAAGAACACTGTTCTAATAACTAGGCATGCTGTGATGCTCACCTTGCCAACATGATCACTAAAGATAAAATAGTTGCATAAGCTAATGTGGTAAAGAAAACTGATGGTGCTTGGCTATTACCAGATATAGTGTCTGAAGTCTTAAAGGCTTGAAGTTAAAAAAAGTGGTCACCTAGCAGGTAAGCAGCAATGTCCACATGGAAGAAGCACACCAACCTGTGTGATCACAAGGTGTCTATGTGATCATGTATTAGGCAGCAGAAAACCCCAAACAAGTAATCGATTCTATTCAAATGAAAGGAGTTGGAATGGAGACCCAAAGCCCATGTGTAGACAATTGGACATCCCCGCACAGAAGGAAGAGAGGAGTCAGCCAGGGTGCAGTACAGCACCGACGAAACACACGTCATCCATCTAATTCTTTTATGCTTCTTTCCCCACCACTATCATGACCCCAGTTCTGCTTAACAAATCTGGCTAGATGAGAGAATGTATAATGGTACAGATAAGAGCTCTCTACACAGAATCCAGTACAGCTAAACCCCTCAGGACCAATAATGGGAGTACCAGGAATGGGAGAAGTGGGAGAAAGGATGAACCAATCACAGTGATGAACCAATCACAATGTACAACCCCCCCCACACACACACACAAAGGGTTTAACAAAAGAAATGCGGGTGAAGGGAGACAGCAGATGGTGTAAAATATGAAAATAAAAATAATGTATAAATTACCAAGAGTTCTCGAGGGTGGGAGGGTGGGAGACAGAGGGGGGAAAGGAGGAGCTGATACCAAGGGCTCAAGTAGAAAGGAAACGTTTTGGAAGTGATGATAGCAACATATGTACAAGTGTGCTTGATGCAATTGATTTATGGATTGTAAGAAGCGCTGTAAGAGCCCCCAATTAAATGATTTATTAAAATAATAATAAAAGAAAAAATACCATGGCTTGGGCTTAGTCCTCAAAGTGATATCTTTAACATTTTAAAGGTCTTTTATAGCAGATTGCTCACTGCAATATGTCATTAGATTTATTGACTGCCACGTTCAGGAACATTGATTGTGGAGGAAATGAAATGAAATCCTTGACAACTTCAATCCCACACGCTCCTGTTTATCATGCTTTTGTTTAGTGGTCCACTTTTGAGGTTTTGTGTTTTCTTTACACTGAGATGTAATCCACACGAAGGCTGGGCTCTCTCATCTTCATCAGTATGTGCTTCAAGTCTTCTTCACTTACAGCAAGGAGTGTTGTGTCAGTTGTTTATCACAGGTACTAACCTTTCTCCACTCCTGATGCCACATTCTTCTTCTCCTTCTTCTTTTGTCACGTTCTTTTATCTATAGCTCAGCATGTAGATTCAAGAAGTATGGTGAAAGGATACAACACTGACACAAACTTCCCTGATTTAAAATCATTCACTATCTCCTTGTTTTATGGAACTAATATTTTTAATGTTTCCACATAGTTTTGTGTACCTTGTTAGCATGCCACAATGTAATATAAATATATTAACTATCATATCAAATACATCTGAGATTTAAAAAATAATAGTTACTATCACCAGACCTGTATATCATTTTGAATTTTCCAGATATTTGTTTTTATCTTTATATATGCTTATATATAAAATATTAAATTGTTTATATTTCTACTCAAAGGTATGCCATAAACCCTAGCAGATATATTAAGGGACATTGTGATACTGTGAAAAATAAGTTGTCTTACACTCTTTGAAGTTTGACAACTCTGATAACAGAGAAGACTAATGAAAGATAGCTGGTGAAAAATAGAAAGAATCCTAACCATTTTATAACAAGTGCCTTTATAAGATGAGTGAGAAGAAATAACCTCTAAATAACACAGCCACAAGCAAGTTATCTCCTCTTTTCTTTCATAAAGATAAATGTCATAATAGATCAGCTCTCTGCCTCCACTTTATATATTCAATGTATACTTTTCCTTCTCTAGTCTTTGGGGCTGAAATTACTTTAGAGTAGTTAGGAGAAATTGAAAGTGCCTTTGACTGTGTAGGAATATAAAGTTCAGGCTGTAGTGAACCCTTTAATAACTTGTGAATTATGTCACTTGTGAAATAACCGTAGATGACAAACTTTGCCCTGGACATAATAAAAATATCTTCTTTTC
Source organism: Tenrec ecaudatus (assembly GCF_050624435.1). NCBI lineage: Eukaryota > Metazoa > Chordata > Mammalia > Afrosoricida > Tenrecidae > Tenrec > Tenrec ecaudatus. The sequence goes on along the minus strand of NC_134539.1, from coordinate 22,528,114 downwards.
ATAAAATGAGAAAAGTCAGTTTCCCTCAAGAGTCACGATCAGCTTTGGCTTTTCAGTGTTCTTTATGCAGATTTTAATGTGTCACAAAGTATAGGTTAGCTATAATAGACATGCTGTTTTTACTAAAGTGTGCTTTTTCAAGTACCAGTTTCTAATGTGTTACAATTGACATGGATGACCTTGTGTTGTGAAAATGGTTTAGTTGCTATTTACCTGGATTGCTTTCCTCAGGGATTATTTGCCTTTGCCAGATGTAGACTTTATTTTCTGAAAAAATGTAGAGGCGATTTATTAGCAGGTTATATTATGTATTTTTGCTAATGCTGCCAACTTGATATCTCATCTTAAGCATCTTGCACTTGAAATCTCCAAAACAATTTCTCCCCACCCCACAAGCTGTGCCTTCATATTTTGTGGCTCAGCAAATAAGGTCACTGTTTATATAGGTACTCCAGCCCAAAAGTCATTTTTGTTTACTCTTTCTTTAATACCAACTAAGAATAAACCATGGAAATTCTATCTTCAAAATCTCTGAACTTTTGATCAGCATTTTAAAAAGAAGTATCACCTCTCTTGCAGGCAAGTGCAATGTCCTCCTAACTGGTCAGCAAAATAATTTTATCACTGAAGACAAAGCGGGTGCATAAGCAAATGTGGTGAAGAAAGCTGATGGTGCCTGGCTATCCAAAGATATAGCATCTCAGGTCCTAAAGACTGAAGATAAACAAGCGGGCCATCTAGCTCAGAAGCAGCAAAGCCCACATGGAAGAAGCATACCAGCCAGTGTGACCATGAGGTGTTGATGGGATCAGTTATCAGGCATCAGAGACCAAGAAAAAAAGTCATAATATTAATGACGGTGGGGAGTGTGGAGCTGGGCCCCAAAGCCAATCTGTGAGCAATTGGACATCCCCTTACTGTCCTGTAGCATTGCTTTGAAGTTGTCACTGATGGGAGTGAGTAAGTGAGCTTTGTACACTGTCATGTGAGAAAATAATTTTTGTTCATTAAATGCTGTAGTATTTCTGTTATAGGAGATTAGGAAGCCAAGACAGTAACTTTACAGTACAGAAACATGGTAGGTCCAACCTTTATTAAGTGAACAACCTTAAATTTTTCAATGATTAAGGAAAAAGGGCATTCTATGCTTCTCGATAAAATGCCGTGACAGAGATACAACATCACTTTGCTGGCAGTCTTGTCAAAAAAAGCATAGCTGAATCAAGTCATGAGGAACATCAGAGTCACCCACATGGAAGGATATTGGGTTCATGAATAGTCTGTACTCTTCAGAATATCAAAATCATGGAAGACACGCTAATGAACTGTCCAAGACTGGAATCAGGAGATTAAATGCAATGTGTAATTATGGACTGTATCTTGGATCAATAAAATGTGTACATATTTTTTGCTATAAAAAGGGAAAGATTTGAATAGCATCTGTAGGTTAGATAACATTACATCAATATTATTCCTTGATTTTGATAATACCCGATAAATCTTTGGAAATGAGCTTCCTTTCGGAAACATACTGGAATATGGGAGGCATGTTTCAAATTTAATATTAAATGTGAAAGAGCATTGTGTTATCTATCTATGTTTGTGTATAGTAAGACAGGCAGAGCCAGTGAGACTGATCATATAACAAAAACTCTCTGTAACTTTTTAAAGTCTGTAATTATTTCTAAATTAAATATATTAAAGTATATTTAAATAAGTGGTATTATTATATAAAAAGTTATGCATGTTTTGATAGCTTTCTTTTTACATTGTCATTTTATCCTCCAAACTTAGTAGAGCAATATATGCAATAGTACCGAATGCATTGCTCAATTAACATGTGATCTATAAATATTACATGTGGAGATGAGATGTCTACCCTTTGCTGAATTCATCAACAAATCCTGAACTGGAAGTGGAAGACTGAGGAGATGTGAAAAACAGAGGGTAGGGTGACAGGCTGCATTGAGAGGCATATCTATGCCAAAATCTTTTCTGTGATTATTATTCCAAGTAGTCTCAAACAACAGGGTAGAATAGTTTGCCTCTGGATTGGACTAAGGACTCATGTGTTCCTTCTGGCATATATGCTCCCTAAATCTACCCCATTATGTTACTTACACTCAAAACTCACTGCCATCTAGTCAATGCTGACTCACAAGAGACTCCTTGTGGGTTTCTGAGATGGTAACTGTTTACAGGAGTAGAAAGCCCAGTTCTTCTCACATGGAGCTACCAGTGGTTTCAAATTGCCAACCATCTGGATCGCAGCCCAGCTTGTAACCACTACACCACCAGGAGCCCAACCATGTGCATCAAACCCAACCCATTGTCATAGAGTTGATTCCAATTGACTGTGATGCTATAAGACAGAATAGAACTGCCTCATTGGGTTTCATAAACTATAAATCTTTATAGGAGTAAACAGCCTCATCTATCTTCTAAGGAACACTGGTAGTTTTCAAACTGCTAACCTTGTGGTCGACAGCTCAACATTGAATCCCCCAGCCACAGAATAAAGTATTTAAAGCTAGAAGAAGATCTCCAGACTCCCCAACCAAATCCTGAAATTTTACAGATAAATTATGAATCATGGCATGTGTTGTGTTAGTCTGAAGAGGAATGTACAAAATGACATTGGACGTACAGGCTAATATTGGACTTGTGGACTTGATGGACTTGTGGACTGGGCTGGGATGTTGTTTTCTTTATATACAATTACTCTTTTATATAAAGCTCTTTCTTGTACACATATGACTGTCTCTGGATTTGCTTCTCCAGGCAATGAAGAGTAAAATAAGTGTTTACCTGATAACACAGTTATCGTCATAAAACCAATCTTCATTCGAGTTATTTCTAGAACAAAGATCTCTTGTGCTTTTTGCTAATATTGTTGACTACCCTCCCCCTAAGCCTTGTAGTCTTAGTTAGCCTATAACAGAGAAACAGTTGCTGTCGCATGCAAGTAAACTAGCATCCAGTTACTATTATTTTATTTTCATTTTTCAAAATCATTTAATAGCGGGCTCGTGCAACTCTCATCACAATCCATTCATCCATCTATGGTGTCAAGCACATTTATATACTTATTGCCTTCATCATTCTCAAAACATTTGCTTTCTACTTGAGCCCTTGGAATCAGTTCCTCATTTTCCCCTCCATCCCTGTTGCCCCTCCTTCCTGAACCCTTGATAATTTATAAATTATTATTATGTTGTCATGTCTTATACTGTCTGACATCTCCCTTCACCCATTTTTCTGTTGTCTGTTTCCCAGGGAGGGGTTATATGTAGTTCCTTAAAATTGGTTCCCCCTCTCTCGGCTATCGCCACTCTCCCCACTGGTCCTGAAGGGCTCATCCGCCCTGGATTCCCTGTGTTTCCAGTTCCTGTCTGAACCAGTGTACATCCTCTGATCTAGCTGGAACTCTTTTAGTTTTCACTGGTTCTTGGACTCAATGAAACTAGTCATGTTATAGAAAGTGCTTAATATGAATGTGTGAAAACTTGCACAGGCCAATTTACATACCAAACAAAAGGATTTTGAAGTATAAAGGAGTTTGAATCAGAAATATTTAAAATGAAAGATCTCCATCAGATGAATTTGTGGACTTTCAGTTAATACAGTGAATATATTAAGTACTATGTATCACTATCATGTAACAGTTTTCATGGAACTTGCATCCTGTTGAGTATCAGCCCAACGTGATCTAGGTCAGTTGCCCTTTAATTCAACTTTAATCAATTTTAACCATAATTTCCAAATTTTTGTTCTGACAAGACAAATGTTAAGTCCCAAGGAAACTAAAAAAACTTTCCCTGTGCTTACAGTTATCCTGTGAGAATGAAAAGAGAGAGAGGGAGAGAGAGAGCGAGAGAGAGCCTCTCATGGTGTCTAGGTATCATGCCTCTTATAATTTAAAATTTACCAGTTCAGCACAAAAGAAATACTAATTTATTCATTCTTCTACTCATTTTCCCCTTTCACCAGGTGTTAGATTGTCAGACTAATAGCTAGCTGTCTTTTGGCCTAAGTTGCAAAAGATATTATTATCTGAGGTCTTTGTGGTGAATGCGCACTTAATTTAACCTAGTTCTTATTAGTTGTCATGGAGTTGCCTCCAACTCATGACAGGCATAACAGGCGAGAGGTTGTCTACTCCGGCACCAGCCTCATGCTCATTTTCATTCCCAAGTTCATTTCCATGGCTAGTTTGTGAATACAAGTCATTGAAGATATCTCTCCTTTTCCCCAGCAGAGAAACTCTGGATGGCACAAACACTTACGTGTTTGACTACTAATCACAAGGTTATCCATTTAAACCCACCTAGAGGTGACTCAGAATGAAAGATAGGCTGATTGATCTGCTTCCCAAAGAGAATAGTCTTAAAAATCCTTGAGTTGCTCCACTGTATACACACGGGGTTACCACAATTCAGAATGGATTCATTGACAACTAACAACAACAGCTACTACTTTAACAAACACGATGGCCTTTTCCGGCAGTAAGTCATTCCTGGCTAGGCATTCCAAGTCAACAAGACAAAGTGTTGCTCTTCTCTCTTCTAAGGTGCTTTCTCTACCACTGGTTCATCAGTTTGTCTTATTGTCATGGCTGGTGTGATGCTGTGATGCTATGATGCTATGATGCTAGATGCGGTGCCAGTGACATTCAACATAACAGCCGGGTCACCCAAGGTGAACTGTTCTCAACTGAACTTCCAGACTAAGGACAGACAGACTATGAAGAAATAATAGACTGTTCACAGGTGAGAAATTAGCCACGAACATTCTGAACAGCAGGAGCACATCGTCAGCTATCCCGAACCTCACGGATAGCACCAGAACACTGTCACGTGTGGAGCACTGCCCCCTTGGATGGAGTGTACACAAAGTATGACGGAGGAAGCGCTTCCTTCTCAAAGTATAGTAGACAAGGACTCAGAAGGGGTATGCTTTCATTTGCTGAAGGGGCACAATTAAAATAGGAACAGTTGTAAACATCTATTATAATTGGAACTTAGAATTTACACAGTATGATCACAGGAAAATTAGAAGTTGACAAAAATGAAATTGACCACGTAAAAATTGATATTCTAGGCATAGTTGAGCTGAAATGAACTGGTATTGGTCATTTTGAATCAGATAATCACAAAGTTTACAACACTGGGAATGGAAAATTCAACAGGAAAGGCATTGCATTCAAAACAAAAAGATCATAGGAAGTTCTATCCTGAAGTATAAGGCTATCTGTGATAGGATATCTATAGCCATTAACATAAGCCCAGTCCATGCAATTAATATTCAAGTTTTCAAACCAACTACTCAAGCTAGTAACGAAGAAATGGAATACTTCTACTAACATCAACAGTCTGAAACGGATCAAACACGCAATCATGATGCATTGATAAATCACTGGCTATTGGAATGTGAGAAGTTGAAAGCAGGAAAAGATCAGTAGTCAGAAAATATAGCCTTGGTGATAGAAACCAGGCTAGAGAATGCCTAATAGACTTTTTCAAGCCCAACAACTTCTTCGTTGCAAATACCTTTATTCAATAACATACGCTCATACATATTAGCTTCTCTAGTTGAAAATACAGAAATCAAATTGATTAAGTCTTGTAGGAAGAGATGATGAAGAAGCTCAATATCATTAGCCAAAAAGGAGGCTAGAAGATGACTGTGGAGTAGATCATCAATTGCTTATATGTTAAGTTCAAGTTGATGTTGAAGATTAATACAAGTCCATTTGGGAGCATCGGTGTTGCAGTGATTACTCATTGGGCTGTGATTCCTATGGTCTCTGAAACCACCAGCAGCTCCTCAGGAGGAAGACTGGGTCTTCTACTGCTGTAAACATTTACGGTCTTCAAAACCTCCAGGTGGGTCGCTGCGGGTCAGCATGGACTTCATGGCAGTAAGTTTGGTTGGGATGAGAGCCAAAATACTGCCTTAAGCATAGTCCAGCTGAATTTCAGGAACATCTAAAGAACAAATTTGACTCACTGTGCACTAACGACAGAAAGTTTGATGAGCTTTGGAATGACATAAAAAGCATCATACATGAGCGTGGTAGTTAGCCATTATGTCTACTAGGTGTGGAGTCCTGGCGATGGATGGAGTCAAACCTGTTAATCAAATTTCTGCATCATGACACCTTCTTGATATCATAAACATGTTACTGAAGAGCAAGATGAGCAGAGAAGATCTCCTTCTTTCTGAAACTTTGCTTTTTGTTCGCTGGGGCTCTGCTGCTGACTCTGAAAGCTGCCATGTTTGCACCGACCATGGTGCCATGTGAAGGGGCGATCATTGGCCTGGGACTGCATGGATCTGAAGAGGTTTATGAACCACTACTGGGATTTTGGACTCGATGGTCTGGGACTTATGACTGGGCTGGGATGTTTCCTTGACATATAATTACTTCTTGATATAAATTTCTTTTTTTACACATATGAGTGTCACTGGATTTGTTTCTCTAGTCAATCTGACCTAACACAACAGTAGGATCAAAGAAGGAAATATTGAATTATCAAGGGATTGGAGGACAAAAATAAGAATTATCAGGACTTTGCTTTCTTTGGCTCCACAGCCAATGTTTCTGAAAGCAGCAGTTAAGAAATCAAATCTAATTCAAAGGGAAAATATACTGCACCATATATCTTTAAAATTTTGAAGTGCAAGGATGACATGTTGAGGAATGAGGTGTACCTGACCCAAGCATGATGTTTTCACTTCATATGCATGTGAAAATTGAACAGTGAATAAGAGTCAGGAAGCACCAATGCACTTAAACTACAGTGCTAACGAAGAATAGTGAAAGGGCCGTGGTCTGCCAAAACAAATTTGTCTTGGAAGAAGTATAGTCAGAATGGATGGCGAGACTGAGTCGCACATACTTTGGACATGTTATCAGAAGAGACCAATCCGCAGAAGAGGACCTCGTGCTTGGTAAAGTAGAAGGGCGGTGAAAAGGGGAGGTCCCTTCATGAGATGGATTGGCACAGTGGCTGAAACAATAAGCAGAAACATGACCGACTGTTAGGAGGGGGTAGGAACGGGCAGTGTGTCCATGTGGTGCATGGGGTCACTGTGAGTCAGCCCCAACTCAAAAGCACCTAACCACATCAACCAGGTGCATTCTGGCTGGCGGCAGTTCTACTGTCGGTCCAGAGGATATGCTGCATTCTTCCTCAACATCACAATTTGAATGTCTCCATTCTTATTTCTTATTGTTTTTATTGTCCGTCTTTTGCCTGCATATGAGGTGGTTGAAAAGACTATGGCTTTGGTCAGGATAGACCTAAGGTCGGAAGGTTGGTAATTTGATAAAGATGGTCAAATATTGTCCTTTAACCCAGCTGTAGCAAATTACATTCTGACATCCCCCTCCTCCTTGTCGATATTTACATGCTTAAACCTTGTCTTTATTGCAGTTGGATTATGGTTTTCTAGTATTTTTTTTCATTTACTTATTGGTTATAAGTAATAATAAGTGTCATTCCCTTGATAGCTGAAGAAATCTCACTTCCCTATTTTCTAGAAAACTGGACAGGTCTAGACAGTGTACTGTCTTCAACTTATGTATTTGGAAATTATGTTTCTACATAGTTCAGTAAAAGAAACATTCTCATATTTTAAAAAATATTTGATGTGAGTAATGTAGCATCATATGCCTCTCTTATTTATAGTTATTACTCACTTATGGACAAACTCATTATCCAATATTTTGTATTTAGAAGAGTCATAAAGAACATTTCTCTCCTCCTACTTCACATATTAATGGTGTGCATCTGGTAGTAATGGACGCTAAAGTGTGAGATGAGAATTGGTCTGGATATGATGGTTAAGGTATGTGTGGATTTAGGTGAGCTACAATTTAGAGTGGTTAGGCAGTAATATTATGATGTAGCTATCCTCTTTCTATGCTCTGATGAGATCCTCCTAAATAATCATGGAACACCTATATTCACATAGTGGGTTGGTCTTTAGAATCTGACCATTTTGATTAGTGAAGAGTAAATATATCATGAATATGTGGATATTTCTATTGACTTTGGTAGTGCAGAATAATTTCATTGACATGAATATGTGTTTTATATCAATGATAATGAGATGAATTGATTTAAAAGTATTGAAAGACAGTGTCTTCCATACACAAAACTATTATTTGCATTTTCTTGCTATCTTATGCTGAAGTTGTACACAGAGGCTATGGAAAAATATATTAAGCTTATCCCCCTTAGGATTTTCTGATGTTGATTATTTCCTGAGAGAATTCTGTTTCACTTGGTGCACACTTTATTTGGGGGAAGAGAGACAGAATTTTTTTGACTCTATGAGTTAGATAGTTGTTTCGCTCTTGAAAAATTGGAAGTAGCTTCCACAAGTAATGACATCTGTCTAATTCTACCATATGTTATTTTGGTGGCAGATAGCCATCTACCTAGAGACTATGATATAATTCACAGGCTACAGATATCATATGATTAAGTTGCAAGCCTTCTAACAAACCAGCAGCTAAAATTTACAACAGTTTATTACTTGATACTGAAATATAATGATTAGGTACCAAGAGATAATATGTCACATTCATAAATTTTAGGAATGGATATGTAAAATATTCATTAGTGTATTAAAATATAATAGGGTTCCTCACAATATTAAGTAGCAGTAACTATTGACATTGAGGGTATTTTGTTGACTAATAGCTAGAAATCAAAATCAAGAACCTCACTGTGGCTAAATAAAAAAAAATCCAGTTTCTGATACCCTGGGGTGGCATATAATCTTCATATCAGAGTTCTTGGTTAAGAACTCAACTATTACCTGGTGATTTGAATTGTCAAAAACTAATAAACAAAAAGAAATTCCGTAAGGAAAGAAGCTACAGACTTCCACTGAGTACTTGTGACAGCAGAAGTCGGGTGGTCACTCAGATATGCTGTGCTCCAAAGTCTGGGAGACCTTTACACCAAGAGGCAGGGGTTACATGTAAGTCCCAAATAAACATTTCACAATGCCAATTAAAAAATCATAGCTTTTGGAGGGCAAATTGAGTAAGCAAATTTCTGAAGCCAGTCTTCCTAACCACCTTTGGAGCACATGCTCATCATTCTGTTCCTGCAGCGCTCTGACTCCCAAACCACGTCTACCGCCATGGAGTCGACTGGAACGCACAGCAAATGTACACCTCGGACGGGGTGGTTAGCAGCCCGCGCTTAATCCACCGTGCTGTTCCTTAATAGCTTCCCATAAGTTGCTTATTCATAAACTACACTGTCATATATCAGTTAGAAATGATTTCTGAGAACAAAACATTTTTATCATAGCTTTACATTGGCATATTTCATCGAGGAAGGGGTGGGTAGCAGAAGCAGGGGTCTGGGAGAAAGATTTGTCTTTAGACCAAATTAGTTAGTTAGTTAGATTGTTAGTTGTTAGTCAGTCAGTCAATCAGGCGATGCGCCTTGGTTTTGCAGTTCTTTCTCAAAGAACTAACCGAGGGTCATCTGAGAGAATTAAGTCCAGTTAATCTGCTTCAGAAGGCTCCAGCCTTGTACACCCTGTTCACACGAGCTGCCACCGACTGAAAGCCAAACTGTTGCTTTGTTTGTTTACTTTACCTGAAATCATAGGAGAGATGGTAGAAGAAGACCCGCTGCCTTTGAATGGGAAGCTTTGGGTTTTTGTCAACCTGCTCATTCATTTTCACTTAAGAAACGCAGTTATTTTTCTCTTCCGCTCATGATATCCTTTATACTGAATATTTTATTTCTTTTATCAAGTATTGTTTTGTTTTCTGATTATGAGGAGTTTTCCAAAGTGTACACATTTGCTGACTTTTTTTCTTCTACAGGAAAAGACAACAGTATTGAAGGACACATGACATTGATGGAGTGCTGGGGATTAACACAACATTGAGCTAGGCACTTGCCAACTTTTGCACATGAGAAGCCTAGGCCTCAGAGGGTATAAGTGACCAAATAGCTACTCATCTTAAGGGGTGCAGTCAGGGTTCGAACTCATAGATGTGGGACTTCAAAGGTCGACCTCCTGATCTGAACGTGTTATTTTAACCATGTGAGATAGTAGGAGAAAGGGGCCGTTGCCAGCTGCAAGAGCAGATGGATACAATTGTCACATTGAATGCCTCACGGTGCATGTCAGGAACCTGTTCTTTAGTCACTGGGGGAATTGGCTCCCTTATTACTCATCTGCGTGACTCGGGGCAAACAACGTTAGGATAGTTTCCTCACAAAGTGAATGACAATTTACCAATGCTGAGGTCCTTCTTTACGATGATCATAGCATTTACAATTCACATGTTTAATTTTCATTTCGAATCTGGGATGTATAGTTGGAGAAATGGAGGGTTATTAGCTTGCCCCCAAAGACCCAAGTGGTTTCTCTCACTCCAGCAGCTAATTGGGTGACATAAGGTGGATCATCATAGAACTATGCTGCCCTGCAGAGACCCGCACATAGAAAGGCTTTAACTGTTCCTGTGCTTGCCCTCACTCTGAAGAGCAAAACACACAGAAGACCAGAGCATTTTAAAGTAAGCCGTCACATATTTTTCTATTTTTGAAAACATTTTGATGAGTTCTCTAATGGGAAAAATGTGCCATTGTTTTCCCTGGTACCTTGTGATTTTAGGAAGTACTGAAGTGATGATCTTATGACTCTGCCTTTTCCCACCAGAGTGGACCTACTTTTCAGAACCAAAATATCATTATTGTACCAGTGGGGGATTTGGGGAAATGTTTTCGGGAACATAATAGCCCATTTTGACACGTGTCACCATGATTTCATTTTAGATATGCCTCAGGTCAAACACATTCTTGAAACACTATGTCTCACATAAAAGCCCTTTCTAGAACACCCAGAGAGGAATTAGATGTCACTTTCCCTAACCTAGTACCAAAGAGACCTTAAATTGTGCTGAGAATGTGTTTTCATAAGTTGAAATAGGCAGAAAGCAAACCAGGTTTGAACTTGACCAGTAACCTTATTATCTTAGAATTTAGCAAGAACTTCAAGCAAAAAGATTAAAAATTCTCAGATGACTATAGCTGAGCTTAGTTTAGCTCCATGAATTTAAGGGAGAGAGATTTTGAGGGTTTTTTTTAATGACCTTGTTATCTACATTAAAATAATGAAGTAAACAATCTAGCCCTGATGTGAGTCTCAGGGGTGAGAACCGTGCTTTCTCTTTCACTTATCCTTCAATACCCACAATAAGTGCAGTGTTCTCTCTTCTGCCTCCATCTCTTTTCTTCAACAGGCTTGAGCTGCTTTGTATTAATTCAGCTGTCCCATGTATTTGGGTTGTTTTGAAAGTGGGCTTCATTTAAACCATTTGTTATCATTTGGCTTAGAGATGAAACAAGGATTCGGAAAACTTCTCCTACCAGATGTTAAAATTTTAAAGTCTCCTTATTCCATTCTTAATATACAAGATATGATCCTGCCAAACAAACTACCAACCAACCAACCAACGAACGAACCAACCAACCAACCAACCAACCAACCAACCAACCAACCAACCAACGAACTAACCAAGCAACCAACCAACATGTTGCCTCTAAGTTGATTCCAGACCTTGACACGCTCATGTGTTCCAAAATAGAAGTGTTCCATAGAGTTTTCTTGGAAGCAATGTTTATGGATGGAGACAGCCAGGACTTTCTTGAATAGTACTCTTGGGTAAATTTAAACTACTAAATTTTCAATTAGTAGCTGCCAGAAACCCATTTGCACCAGCCAGGAATAATAAAATCTGAGATGCAATAGCTTGAAATCATCCGATCACTTACATACGCCTGCCTAGTCCTGTGGAAACACACTGCTAATGAGCTGATTCTGATCCTACATAGGATTTTCAAGGCTGTAAATCTTCCCAGGAGCAGATAGTTTCCTCTTTCTCCCGTGTTGGGTTTGAACTGCCCACCGTGTGGTTAGAACCCAGAGCTTACCCAACAGTGCTATTTACATAACCTGCCCTAGATGGCTAAAAGTCTGCTTAAGAAAGCAAAGCACATTGTATTAAATAGCCTTCTTTATTAGAAAATTCATATTCTTCCCTTCCTTAAGAAACAGAAAGAAAATAAGCCTACCCACTCACCGTCATCCACTCCACTATTACTCTCAGGGAGCCAAAAATCCTTACAGGGGTGGCTAGCCTTGTCTTTCTCTTGTGGACTGGCGATGGGTTTGAAGGGCAAACTTTGCTGTAGCAGGTCAACCCTTAACCAAATGAACTACCAAGCCTCCTCTTTCAATAGCTCCCAAACCAAATGCACTACCATGGAGCCAGTTCTGCTTCGTACTGAGGTACAGGACACGGTAGAACTACTCCTGTGGATTTGGGAGACTGGGACTCGTTGCAGGAGAAGGACTCACCTTTTTGCTGTGTAGGGACGAGTGGATTAGAACTATTGACTTTATGGTTAGCAGCCCAACTCCTAAGCACTCTGCAACCTGAAACCGATAAATCAATACCACTCTACATGACTTCCTTTATTCCATCTGTAAACAACACCAGGTAGTAGGAACAGTCAACCTCAGTTTATCAGTGAGCAATTCAGGGATCCATGCAGTTCTGTCGCTTGTTCAAGGTCATACATATAATAAATATTAGAGTTACAATTTCAAAATACTGAATAATTCATTGGTAATATAACCCCCCCAAAGAAGTTGGATATTCTTTATGATATATATCTAAATCAAAGAAATATATTTATAATGTAGAATGGTAATATAATTTATATTTTAGGACCCTCTAGGAATATTCTGAATAAACATACTAATAGGAAAAAGGATAAATTGAGATGTCCCTAGAGGCTCTTTCCTTGATCTAGTTAATCAATATAGATGGCATAGAGCTGACTCCACTGTTTGGAGTGGGTTTAGTCGAAGGAAGAGATGATGCCAGAAGCTTAGCTTTAGAAGTCTCTTTCTTCGGGGCTCTTATTCCCCAATGTCTGTCCTTCACGAGAGAGCACCCACTGTTGTGTAGCTGGTTAGGTCTCCTGCCTTCCTTCCCCTCACCCTGCTTCCTGGGCATCTCAATACAGGATGCTCCCAGAATACTATGTTCTCCTAACCTGGATCCCAGCTAGTCTACCTCTGCTCTGCACGGTACACTTTCATACCTGTGTGAAATACGGAAGGACTGAGCACTCATTTGTGCTCTGCTATTTTTCTTAGACCTTTTTACCCAATAAACACTATTTATTTTCATTTCTCACGTAGTTGTTTACTTAGGTTCCCTTAGCACAACACTAGAATTTCCTCTTTGTTCTACAACAAAAAGCACAGTGATGAAATAAATCATTGTTAATTTTACCTGTGATCATTTTGGGACAAGAATTGTTTGAAGTTGAATTGTTTCAAGTCTATTCTGGGTAAAATCTATTTTCAGCACTTTTGTTTTCTGCTGATTTATATCCTACAATAGCCTATATGTGACTCTCCTTTTCCAGGCTACTTTGGGCCCAGTACCATCAAAATCAGGACGAAATTCAGAATGAAATGCTAGATAACCAATTATAATGCATGGATTCTTTGTGTCAGAAAAAAACAACCTTCGGAAGGTAAAGGGAATCCCACAAGGGAATGAAAAAAGGCCACTTCACACCAATCTATGTTTTCTCGTAGGGTTGTACGAGTCAGAACCGACTCCATGGCAGTGAGGTTGGTTTGGGTTCTCCCTACCTTTCCCTGACTCTGCCCCCGTACCCTTCTCTCTCTCTTATGGCTCTTCACCATAAGAAGTGAAGTGCTTCTTCTCTGAGAAGCAGGCGGCCAAGAACACGGACAAATGCGCAGTAAAAATCAGTTCCTTGAGTCAATAGACTAAAAGCGTCCTTTCAATGCAATGCGTCCTATGGTGGTATAAAATGTTTTTCTGATTTGTAAATTTCCTTTCCTCAGTGACTATGCTACTTTTCCTTCCAAGACAAATATCATTCAATTTCTAAGAAAATGCAATACTTGTGGGTCTCATGTAATACCATGCTGATTTGCTATGGGAGCTGTAGAGAATACACAATTCATAAGAAGACTAGAGCTTATCTGATTGTATTTAATTTTGAAGGGATCCCAAGTGATTTAGTCTGTCTGTATGTGGGTATTTCTATCACTTTAAAAATAACTCGATATCAGATTAGGAGAAAAACACAAGCTATCAAATATAAAATATATTGTTTAAAATTCACAAACCTAGTGAACTAACATGTTAATAGATATTTTTGCTATGTCTAACGTCTCAGCAGTTCTCCATTTACTACCATTTCTGCTTATTAATCCATACGAATGGCTTAATCAGTTAAGAAAAAGGTTGATGCTATCAGCCATCGGGACTGGGAAAGAAGAAGGCCGCGCATGCATGCTGCTGAAACTGGCATCCAATGTCATCTGCAATATCTACATACGTGAAGAACACCAAGATCTATTGCACTTCACTTATTGTAGGTCTCATTGTACAAACACTAAGCCACCATAAACCAAACAAACAAAACCAAATTCACTTCCACTGAGTGGATGCTGATGCGTCACAACCCAGGAGGACAAAGTGGATCAGTGCTTGGAGTTCTCACGACGGTAACCCTCATGCAATAGAAAATCCTGCCCTTCCTTCAAGGAGCGGCTGGTGCTTCGAACTAGTGACTGTGCAGTTAGCAGCCTAGCACGTAGAAGACACTTGTTAAGAGCATCATGGTGCATCTGGATGATTAGCAAACAATTGAGATGATGTGGATGAAGTATACTAATAAGCACGATGTAACAGAAACAGATCAATCAATACCACTTTACATGACTTAGTTTATTCCATCTTTAAACAACACCAGGCAGTAGGAATAGTCAACCCCACGGTATAAATTTAAGAGCATACAAATCTTCCAGGAAGGATGAGAGAGGTGTAAACACCACTTTCAGGAGTGTATAGACTTGGGTGGAGAATATTTTGAGAAATAATAAGCTTCACACTTTGTTATTTTTGCTTAAGATAGGTTTTTTATCCTTTTCTAGTCATACTTTCTGACTTGCCCTCAAATATATTCTATACACTTTTTTATATCATACTTTTAATTAAGAATATAAATATTTTGGTTTTGTTTTACTTTCCATCTTAATATCCTACCCCATCTCACTCTATCTCCAGTAAATATTTTTTCTCTATTTTTAAAAGCAATATTGACTTAACATCATAAACTCTTGTTCTACATGTTACCAAATGATCCATCTGGTTGTTTCTCAGGTATGGGTGCACAAGGCTGTAGTTGAGACTGAAATAAATTTGGAAAATGTTTTGGGTATATTTATTTTAGATTCCCATATTCAGAGTCTACTTCTAAATTAAACTATTACTTTTGTAATGCTCAACTCCAGAATCATGATTGGGATATTCTTTCACCGGGGTCCACTTATCATGTAAGTCAGGGCTGAAAATGGAATTTAAATGTGGTCTCCAGTTTCAAATGAGTAATGTCCATAAAGCTTAGCAGACGTGAAGTGTACTACTAACCCACTCGGACTTTGACCTGGAGAATGTGGGGCGCACAGATCAGGTTTGGGAAAGGTGGTGATCACAACAAAGAGGATTAAGAGACACCAAAAAAGCAAATTTATGGCACTCAAATTGTTTTGATTCTTGATTATACAATCATTAAGCATATATTTATAGGGTCTCTACAATACCTGTTGTAGATATTATTGTAGGTACTAAGCATGCTATATATTCTTTCTTTTGGTTCCAATTCCATTATTTTATTGAGATTGAATTTCTTTACTGAAAACCAATAAGTCTCCAAATTATTTTAGGGAAATGATAGTCTTCTAACATTTATAAGGCATGCTTCTTTTTTATCACTAAGATGTTACTTGATTAAAACAGGTTTTGAAAAAACTGCAAGCTACATTTCATGTAGTTGTTAGTTTTCTCAAGAGTGTGTGTATTAAGTTATCCTAAACCTAGCTATGTAGCTGCATTCAATTACATCGCTAAATGGATCTATGGGGCATGTAATCAAGAAACAGAGCTTCTAAAATTAGTTAGCTGAAAATCAAGAATAGGAAAAGAGCTGAGGAAGTCTGATTCATTACAGTTTATGAGCATGCATACTTATGCCAACAAGATTATAAGTCTCTTTTAGTACTTTTTAAATGTAGAAAGAGAAAAT
This sequence comes from Tenrec ecaudatus, assembly GCF_050624435.1. Classification (NCBI taxonomy): domain Eukaryota; kingdom Metazoa; phylum Chordata; class Mammalia; order Afrosoricida; family Tenrecidae; genus Tenrec; species Tenrec ecaudatus. The sequence goes on along the minus strand of NC_134539.1, from coordinate 22,511,924 downwards.
GCTGTTTCGTTTTTGGCTAAATGTCCTAATTAATGAAACCTTGATTGATTTATTATGGCAGTCATGTTTTTTTTTTTATGGGGCATGCAATTTTTGTTTGGGGAACATGATTCCCATGTGCTACAAAACTTTAGAAACTCAGTGAAATTATGTTGGGTGCTAGCAACTCACACAGATCGAGGCATCAGAGCAAATGGATATAATACTTATACACAATCTGGAATGGGAGAAGTCTGGAATATAAATATTAAGCTCAGTATCTTCCTAAAGAAAATAATGTTGCCAAAGATAAAGTTTATTGACTGAGCAAGGGGAGAGTCTTATGGGGAGCAGAGTCCATAGTCTAATAAAAGGGGCTGTTGGATAACAGAAGGACCTCTGATGGCACTGTGGACTAAGAGTTGGGCCGCTAATCCACCACACGGTCAACACTTCAGAGCACCAGCTGCTACGCTGGGGGGTCAGGAGAACTCCGAATCATCTCAGTGTAGTGGATGTGGTCTAGTTTGGATTACACTACCAGCATCCCGCTTTACCGGTAAACTTAGCACAATGAAGTTTCATAATCTGAACCAGTGACAGACTGGAGCTGAGACCCACGCAATGTTATTCTAGATGCCATGCTATCAGTCACTTGCTACACTGACTTTTGTTAATTTAGCATATGAAATTTAACCTCAATCATGTATAAGCATCAGTGTTATTTGGGAAGGGAAAACCATGCTATTTACAATAGGCTATGCCCTAAAATACAAGTCATTGAAAGTCAAAATACAGCTTTGAGTACGTCCCACCTGAATTTTGATTCTACTTCAGGAATAGGTTTGAATCTTCCAACACTTATGGTAGAAAGTCTGACGAGCTGTGGATGACCTGAAGAACATCAGACATGAAGAAATCAGAAGGTCATTAAGAAAACAAGAAAGAAAGAAAGAAAGATGAAAGTGGATTTCAGAAGAGGTTCTGGAAATGGACATTGATCCAGATATGGCACTAAATCAAATGGAACAAATAACAAATTAAAAGAGTAGAAAATAAATTTCAAAGGCAAGTCAAGAAGACAAAGCATTATAGTAGGGGGAGTGAAGGGGGAGCAATGACGAGCTGATACGAAGGGCTCAATAGAAAGTAAATGTGGGAATGAATGAAGACAACATATGTACAAACAGACCTGATGCAGTCAATGCATGGATTGTAACAAGAAATGTAAGAGTCACCATTCAAATGGTAATTAAAAAGAAGACACAGTATTATAATGAAATGTGCAATGACCTAGAGTTAGAATATCTCACAGGAAGAACACACTTGGCATATCAAAAAATGAAAGGACTGAAAAAGAAATGCAAGCCTTAAGTTGCAATACCTGGAAGACTCTCTGGACAAATTATTGAGCAATGCAAGAAACATCAAAAGGAAACAGGAGGGTGACACAGAGCAATTGCATCCAGAACAACTGGTCAATGTTCAGCCACCCAAGAGGTAGCTATGATCAAGGACCAATGGCACTGAAGGAAGAAGTCCAAGCTGCACCGAAGACATTTGTCATCAACAACCCTCTGAGCATTGATAGAATACTATGTTTCAATGAACTGATGAAACACTGGAACCACCTGTGTGGCTATATCAAGGAATCTGGAGACAGCTACCTGGCCAACGGACTGGAAGAGATCCATATTTGTGCCCATTCTAAAGAAAGGTGACACAATGGAATATGGAAATGATCACACAAATAGTAGAATTAATATCTACCTGCAAATAAAATTTTACTGAATGTCATACAACGAGGTTACAGCAGTAGATTGAGGGGGAATTCCCAGAAATTCAAACTGGATAGAGAAGAGTGTGGTAAGAGAGATGGCATTACTAATGTAAGATTAAGCTTGGCTCAAGGCAGAAAATATGAGAAAGATGTTTCCTTGTGCTTCATTGAATATAAAAGGCATTTGACTGTGTGGATCACAAAATTATGGGTAGCATCGATAACCATGTGGATTCCATGTAAACTCTGTACATGAACCAAGAGGCAATCATTCAACACACCAAGTGGCTTAAAATCAAGAAAGGTGTGTGTCAGGGTTGTGTGCTTTCATATACCTGTTCACTCTGTGTGCTGAGCAGAAATCTGAGAAATTGGACTACATGATGAAGAAAGAGGCATCAGGATTGGAAGAAGGTATTAATCATCTGTGATATGCAAATGATGCGAAATGTCTTGCTGAAAGGAAGGATGACTTGAAACACTTACTGGTGAATATCAAGAAGTAAAGCCTTCAATATAGGTTGCAACTTAATATAAAGAAAACAGGACCTCTGGATGCTGTTATTATCAATGGAGAGAAGACAGACGCTGTCAACCTTGGATCCAAAATTAATGCTCCTGGAGTCAGCAATGAAGCCATCAAAGGATGCATTCCATTAGGAAAATATGCTGCACAAGAATCTTTAAAGTGCTGATGAGCAAGGATGTACCTTAAGGACTAAGCCATGGCATTTTCCATCGAAAAATAAGCATGTGAACGTTGGACATTGAATAATGAAAACTGAAGGACAATTGGTACACGTAAATGATGGTGCTGGCAAACAATATTGACAAGACCGTGGACTGACCGAAGAGCAAGGAACATTCTTGTTTTGGAAGAAATACTGTCGGAATGCTTCTTGGAAGTGAGCGTGGCAAGACGTGCTCTCAGGCGCTTTGGACATGGTATCAGGAGAGGCCAGTCCTTGGAGAAGGCTATGCAAGGCAGGTAAAGTGGAGCGGCAATGAAAACGAGGAAGCTTCCGATGGCACGGACACACAGTGCTGCAGCAATACGCCCAAGCATCACAACAATGGTGGGGAGGGCACAGGATCAGGCAGGGGTCGGTTCTGTTGTACATCAGGTTGCTATGATTTGGAGCTGACTTGATGGCACCCAACAACCACAGCAACTTTCTCCAAAGTGGCTGCATCACAAGAGTTGCCACCAACAGAAGCACAATCATACTGAACTTTAGCAGAGGAGGACAAGAATTCGGACGTGCCATCAAAAGGACACCAGGCTTGATACAACAGAGGGTGCACCCCAAAGAGGATTACTTTCTATGAGCTAGACTGACATGGGCTGCAACCTAGATTTCAAGCCCATCAACCATTGCGAGGATGGTGCAGGACCCAGCAGAGGTTCCCTTGTCCGTAACTTTGTTTCGTGTTAGGGACCAACTCCAGGGCACCTAACAACAATGCCGGTAGTGACCAAATTTTATTAAAAAAATGACCCCCCAAACCCTAATAGATCTAAGTGTGTTATGGCTAAGTGTAGTTGGGTCCACATGGCTTGCTCGGTCCAGTGCCATCCTTGCCATCCTCACTGTCTTTAGCCCATTGTTGTTGCCATTGTATCAATCCATCTCCTTAGGATCGCCCTCTTTGTCACTGACCCTGCACTTTGACCAGCACATAGTTTCTTTTCCAGGCTTTGGTCCCTTCTGGGAGCATGCTCAAACTCATCAGCCCAAGGCTAACGGCCTCTCTTCTAAGGAGCACTCTGGCTTTATTTCTTCTAATACAGATTTGTTTGTTCTTCTGGCCATTTAGGACATTCAACATTCTTCCCTAGCACCACAATCCAGATGCATCCAGTCTCCTTTTTCTTGTTTTTTTTTTTTTTTACTTATACATTATTCAGCTTCCACACAAACATGAACTGATTAAAAATATCACGGTTCAGGTCAGGCACACTTTATGCGTCTGAGTGACATCTTTGAATAGTTCTAGTAGACTGTGTGACCCAGATTTGCCCAGGGCAACCGGTCTTGAAGTATACACTCACTCCACTGTTTGATTCAACGTTCACTCACACTGACCCTCTAGGACAAAGTAGAGTTGCTCCTTAAGGTTTCGGAAACAGTAAATCTTTAGGGGAACAGAGAACCTCATTTTCCTTTAGACTGAGTAGAGGGTTTGAAATGATGAGTTTACAGTTAACAGCCTTTTGGAAAATTCACTGCACCAGCAAGACTCCTCCTATAAATGGACGAAATTGACAGACAGGACAATGGACAAAGCGTTCATAGGAATATACATGAAAGGAATGTTGGTGTTCTAGTGAATAGAGTGGAGGGGATATTAGTTTTATGATTTTTATAAAATTAATCTCCTTTGGGATCACTTCCAAATGTGGTCCAAATTCAAATGAAAGGAAGCTGGAAAATTGAAAAAAAATATTGACTCTGCTCCCCTATCATTGCTCTTGTAGTCTTCTGTTTATATAGAAACTTATTTCCAATATTAGTTTAGTTTGAATTTGAGCTGGCGCATGCTTTCTTAATAGCAGATAGTGGCATGGATGCCTTTTCTAATAACAGTCTAAATATTGCCTAAAAAGGGTCACATATATCTTTATATCATAAGAGAATTCTGCATTAGGCACAGCCTTAGATAGATTGACATAACTGTCAGTTCAGTCCTCCCACTTGTCAAGTATGTTGATGGTGTGGTCAGCTCTGATGCCCCTGGCTCTCCCTGTGCAGGGCAGAGCTGAGTGTGCTGCTGATTGGTCCTGGTCCGTCTCCATCACACAGCAGAGATTCTTCCCTTTTGACTTTGCTCTTATCCTTGTAATTAAGACTCCTTTGATTTTGTTTGGCAACTCACCATCTGCAGAAAAGGAGGGCAAGCCCGGAAAACTGGCGCTTTAACAATTTCACGGGGTCCTTGATTAAACTCCGTTTAATTCTGAGAATCTTAATCAAGGTAATTATCTGACTGAGAGTGTCTGCGTCGGCACTGGCTCCGCCTGTGGTTTTCTCCAACAGCTGGAAGGTGTTTGGACGCGGCAGCTCTCCACAATGGGCCCAGTGTGGGCGAACAGGGCCTGTGTCAGCAACTCCGGTTAGCTCCGGCCTGTGTGTATGGCTATATTGATTTGTCCTTTAAATCTTTCAGACATGTACATAACAGCCTGTTAATTTTTGTGCCCCCGAATGAGATTAGTTAATTTGCTGTAATGCTGAATCCAACCTTTTAATATATTTCTACATTATCATCAAAACCATCACACCAAAGAACACGGCTTTCTTACCATGCTGTCTCACGACCGCATCTTCAAATACAATAAGAAATCTAATGTGAGGAAACGTCAGAGGGCTTGCTCATTTTTTTTAATCAGCATTTTTTTGTTCCTTAGATTTTATTGTTCATATTTTTGTGTGCTTCAACCAGGCTCATAGCGACCCTGTGCACAACAGAACCAAGCCTTGCCCAGTCCTGCGGCATCCTCGTGCTTGTTGCGTTCGCGCCCTTGTTGCCGGCACCGTACCAATCTACCTTGCTCAGGTTCTTCTTTCTCTTGTAACCTTTTTACTTTACCAAGCATGATGCATTTCCCCACTTTCAGTTTACTGGATGCTAAAACGTTTAGCTTTGTTAAATAGCCACCATCGGTGTAGCACGCAACTAACACAAATGTACATATAGTATCAGGAAGTGTTGACTTCTAGGAAATTTAGAGTTCTAGTAGTTAAAAAATGTCATGAGAACCGGTGCCTTGCATAACTACAGAACTTATCATTTTATTGAGCCTTACGCTTTTATCTGAGAAGGCTTATCTGAGTGTGAGGATACATAGATTTTCTTAAAAATAAGCCAGACTTTTCCTTTTGATTTATGTCTCATGATTGAATCGATCCACCAGAGCTACTATCTAGCTTCCCTTTCCCACTTCTCTTGTCAAGGCCTCAGTCCGTAGGTGGACGAGAGATGAGAAGCCATTCGTTGTGGCAGTTTTGAAGGAGAAGGCCTTGGAGAGTCCCCATTGGGCATTTCTCACTTTCTACAATTTTCTTCTCATTCTTTTAAACTTGTGTATAATAATATAAAATCTAACAATTTCTCAGTAGTAAGAGACTTATAAATAATTTCCATCTTTGAACATGAGTTTACAAAGGGATTTCAAGTAAAACATGATATTTTATAGCCATATATCATTTAATCATCTAAAGTCAATTTCGTATTATTTAATCAGATTTGCAATATTTAAAATATTGTTTCTCCTATGTGTAACTTATATTAAGAGAGGATGTTAAAAAGTCTTTTGATGGCAAAAAATACATTTAAAATAATACACTCTGTAAATGTTTTTGCTGTTTTGAACTAAATATATGTGAACAGGTAAAAACATAAAACTAGGTGAAAGCTGCTTTTATGGTATCATGTTTTGAATCCTTTCATATTATATATAAACATCAACACTTTTTGAAAATAATTTTTTGCGTTACCTTAAATAATAAAATAATAAAGGACCTGCTTGCCAGGTTATGTTACAAGAATTTGTCCTCTAAAATTTTATTTGCAGTGTATGGATCATTTTCATTTTAGCTTCAGGCTTCAGTCCTAATAAATGAAAATGCCAACAGAATAGAAATACTGACATGCACTTCCTTAAACTACAAAAACTATTTTGATAAGCCATATATTAATTTGTTTAAATGAATTCATTTTATAGATCTGGCAAAAGTTCTTGGCATGAATTTCCAAAAGAGTATCTCTCATATTTTTCACAACCTGCTTGCATCTCATGTTGAAGCTCCTGATAATGTTGCTCTTAAGAGTTGCTGTGGCCCTTCCCTTTAATAATTCGGTCATCGTCCTCCATTCTTGAGAGAGAACCTCTAATATTTTGGCAATTTCCTAATGGTTTAAACACCAGCCACAAAACTAAGCTAAGCTAAATTCAACTACCAAAATGCTCTGCCGTCGAGAAGATTCATAAACGTCTTCAGTAAGAACTCTAAACTACACCTCACCTCAGTTTGTACCTGTGAGGTACCTCTTGGGTGGAGACTGGCCAAGTCAGAAGAATCCACCTGGTAATACCACCTCATACTGACCATATGGACATAGCAAGGATCTTCAACAAAAGAGTGTTCTTATTTTCTTAATCCTATAATAAAACTGTGCTCTATTCATGTTTGGACAGATAGTACTTTGAATCATTGGAAGACGTTGTTAAACTTGAGGGAGTAGAAGTCCAAGGTCAGACGTAGTGCATTGGAGACATATGAGCTTGAGGCTGGTATCCTCCAAAGGGAGAGGGACAGCTCAAATTTGTAGCGAGCAGGCACGCCAGCAGTGAAGGGAGTCCTGGAAACTCTGAAGCTAGAGTCTGTGGTCTTACAGTACCTTGCAGCCTGGCAAACCATGTCCGTAAACTTGTTGAGATCTTGGTGATTCAGGTCAGAGGAAGTACTGAATACACAGCTATGTGCATATATTTATAGGTTTAGTATTAAGGTGGCAGATGGACATTTGGCCTCACTCAATTACTCCCTCAATCCAAGAATACTTTGCTCTATTAACTGGCATTCCATGATGCTCACCTTCCTTACATGATTGCTGAAGACAAACATGTGCATAAGCAAATGTGGTGGAGAAAGCTGATGGAGCCCAGCTATCAAAAGATATAGCATCTGGAGTCTTAAAGACTTGAAGGTAAACAAGAGGTCATCTAGCTCAGAAGCAACAAAGCCCACATGGAAGAAGCACAGCAGCCTGTGAGATCATAAGGTGTCGAAGGGAACAGTTATCAGGCATCAAAAAACAAAAACTCATATCATTGTGAATGAGGGGGAGTGTGGAGTGGGGACCCAAAGCCCATCTGCGGCAACTGGACATTCCCTTATGGAAGGGTCGCAGGATGGAGATGAGCCAGCCAGGGTGCAATGTAACAGTGATAAAATATACAACTTTCCTCTCATTCCTAAATGCTTCCTACCCCCACACCTCCACCCCGGCCCACTCTCATGATCCCAATTCTACTTTACAAATTTGGCTAGAACAGAGGATGTACACTAGTACAGATAGGAGCTGGAAACACAGGGAATCAAGGAGATATAATTCCTTCAGGACTAATGCTGAGAGTGGCAATACCAGGAGGGTGGGGTGGAAAGGGGGAACCGATTACAGGGATCTACGTGTGACCTCTTCCCTGGGGCTGGACAATAGAAAAGCAGGTGAAGGGAGACGTCGGACAGTGTAATATATGACAAAATAATAATTTCTAAATTATCAAGGATTCATGAGGGAGGGGGTAGCTGAGAGGGAGGGGGGAAATGAGGAGCTGATGCCAAGGGCTTACGTGGAGAGTAAATGTTTTGAGAATGATGATGGCAACAAATGTACAAATGTGGTTGACACAGTTGATGTATGTATGGATTGTGATGAGTGGTATGAGCCCCCAATAAAATGATTTTTTTAAAGAGCAGGAGTAGAGAAGTGATTAGTGAGGATCTGATCTGTCCTCGCTGTTATACACTTTCAATGGCAAGTATATGACTAAGTGTCAGGGGCGGGGGCTAACAAACCCTTTCAAACTTCTCTAAAGGACTTAGAAATTACCTAAATAGAGGGAAAGCATTCATGAGAGTGTTTGCTTCTGTAAAGGTTCCATGAGATATTTGAAAAATTTTAGCACAGTGGTCCAAGTAGCCAATCAACATATTTTTAATAATTTCTTCCCGCTCCTGGTTCCTTCTATTACTGCTATGTCTAAATTTTAAAAATGAACAAACTCATTCGTAATGGCTTTGGGGAGGCAAGAGGTAGTTCTCACTTTCTGGGACACCTGAGTTTGATTCCCAGTCAGTGCACATCAGGTGCTGTCATCACTCATGTGTTAGTGGGGCTAGCATACTGCTTTGATACTTAGCAGATTGTGTGGCACTTCCAGACTAAGACAGCGTAGCAGGACCTGACGATGTAACTCTACACAAATGAGCCAAAGAAAGCCCTGTGGCCCACAATAGTTTGATCCTGTTATGCTGGGGCTCACCGTGCATCGGGCGTTGCAATGGCAGGACCTAACAACAACAAGGCTTTTTGAATGCTAAAATTTCTTTGTCTGACTTTTGATCTCTCTATTAGTAACCCATACCCTACTCTAATCCAGTTAGGTGCTCATTGTTTTTTGGGATTTTGACAGCTCTTCTCTGTAAACAGTCCAATGGTGGCTGTGAAACTCACTTCCAATCTAGCACAATGGAGCAAAATACTTTGAACACAAGTATATTATTTTATTAAATTAATTTTTAAAATACTTTTATTGGGGCTCTTACATCTCTTATCACAGTTCATACATTCCTCCAGTGTCGAGCACATTTGCACATATGCCGCCATCATCATTTTCAAAGCATACTCTTCCCACTTGAGCACCTGATATTTGCTCCCTGTTTCTTTCCCCTCCCTCACGTGCTCACCCTCCCTAATGAACCCTTGATAAGTTAAAGATTATTTTTTCTTTATTTTATATCATCCTTCATCACTCCTCACCCACTTTTCTGTTATTCGTCCCCTTGGGAGGGGGTTCTAGTTTGATCCTTGTGATCAATTCTCCCTTTCTTCCCCCACCCTCCCCTAATTCTCCTGGTATCTCTACTCTCATTGTTGGCCCTGAGAGGTTTATCTACCCTGGATTCCCTGTGTTGTGGGCTTTTATCTGTAGCAGTGTGCACGTTCTGGTCTAATTCAATTTGTAAGGTAGAAATGAGATCATGATAGTGGGGTGAAGGAAGCACCAAAGAACTAGAGGAAAGTTGTGTGTTTCATCAGTGCTATACTGCACCCTGACTGGCTCATCGCTTCCCTCTGACTCCTCTGTGAAGGGAAGGTAAATTGTCTATAGATGGACATTGGGCCTCCACTCCATACTCCACCCTCCATTTACCTTGGCTATGGTTTTATTCTGGGTCTTAGATGTCTGATACCTGATCCCATTGACACCTCATGATCACACAGGCTGGTGTGCTTCTTCCATGTGGGCTTTGATGCTTCTGAGCTAGATGGCTACTTGTTTATCTTCAAACCTTTAAGACCCCACATGCTATATCTTTTGATAGCTGGACTCTATCAGCTTTCTTCACCACATTTGCTTATGTACCCATTTTGTCTTCAATGATCTTGTCAGGAAGGTGAGCATCACAGAATTCCGGATTGTTAGAACAAAGTGTTCTTTTGTCAAGGGAGTACTTGAGTTGAGGTCCACAGTCTATCTTAACATATAGATATGAGTACATAGTTCTATTCCCATCTCATTATATATATATAATGTACATATATTTACATATGTCCATGCCTGTATTTAGGCCTCTATAAATGTTCTTTGCCTCCTGGTTCTTTCCTCTATTTCCTTTTTACTTGTGTCTTGGCCCACCATCATGTTCAGCCTTCATTCATGTTTAGTAATTCCTCACTGCTACATTGCCCTTGATTGAACCTTATCAGACTCCACTAGAAAACACTTGTAAAGGTCAACAAACTGACCTTGAACAATTTATAGGCTTTTCTATTGTTGGTGGCTTTCTTTTTGTCATTTTTATTTTGTGTTTGTTTTATGCTATTGTTGTTATTGTTTTGTGGGATTTGACTTCTTTTGCTGTTTTATTTGGCTTTGACTGGTTTTTGCACTTTTTAATGTATCTGCATGTCTTTCTGGATAAGATAGACGGGATAAATAATTTGGAGATGAAAAGAATGGGACCAATGGTTCTGGGGGATACAGGAGAAGGGGAGCAGGGAGAAAGGAAGGGGAGCGGGGCTGGGGGAGAACCAACCCAGGGACAAGGGAACAACAAGGAACTAAAATAGATGGACAGACGGTCATAGGAAACCTACTAGGACACCAGTATATTCTTTTGCCTAACAGTATTAGTTTTTTAAAAAGCTAATTTTACATGTTCTAAACCAACAACTCACCAACTATTTAACTTGACATCCCTGCCACCCTGACCCCTCCTTTTCCATGACATCAAATATGAGTAATGCATGGGGACATAACAATATTAAAATTTAAGAATGCTGACAGAATTTGGGGAGCTTTCATCAGAAAGACATGTTAACATCAGTAAATTGTGTGTATGTTTAATATTTTCAATGGCATGCATTATGAGCTTTCTTGAAAAGAAACGAGGCGCCTCTGTTCTATAGCTACTTTTCTTAAACCCCAGTATCTATACAAAAACAAAAACCAGCTAATATAACAGACTGTTGGAAAGAAGTACTATATTATGGAATGGTGGTAGTATGAGAGAGCATATTTCCTTTCTTTCATAATTCTTTTGAATTTCCAAGACTTTCATAATTGAATAATCATTACTCTTCTATTATCATTACTCTTCTAATAGAAGAGTGTGTAATTTAAGAATATCAGTAGTGTTTGAATGATTTGTATGTTAGTACATAGTGCACACAATAAGATGAAATGCCACTAATTGAGAAGAGTGGGTGGGGGACTTAGCAGGTTGAAAGTAGATTAATTTAGGAGCCACCAAGCAACACATTTTGCTAGAGGCTCCCTACAAATCAAAAGGCGTGTAGTGGTGATTCTCAGCACAATCAAGGTTATTTCAGCACTCCATCGTCTCACAGAGCACCTCTAGGATTGCTTTTGAAGACTGAAGAATGTTAAGGAAAGCAAAGTCTCTGGTGAGGCTACAGTCACTTCAGCAGGAGTTAAAACAAAACAAGAGAACTGACGTCAGCTGAACCCCCCACCCTAATATGGTTTAGCCTACTGCTATTAAGCTTTGATCTTATCCATGTGCTTAGATTTAGATGCCAAGCCATAGCAAAAACAACAATAACTAATGATTGGATAATCTATGGTTCCACAAACACTTAGGAAAGGATAAATTATATTTACTGGGACAAAGATGCCTTTGACACTTCACCAGGGAAAGGCTAAGGGCGGGTCATTCCTTTGTTGTTAGTTGCTGTTGAGTCAGCTCTGACCTTGTTGGATCAATGTGCTGTTCCTCCTGTCTCCTTCACTGCTGTCAGCATGTTGCCAGTCCATCTTATGGATGGTTTCCTTCAATTGTATAGTGCAATTTCCGTTAGGTGCACCATATTGAACAGAATGCTATTGTGATCCATACGGTTTCACTGGATCCCTTTTGGGAGTAGATTGCCAAGCCTTTATTCCTAGTCTCTTTAGCCTGGAAACTGCTAAAACCTGTCCACCATGGATGATCTTACTGATATTTAACATGCAACGCACATAGCTTCTAATACTCTAAAATAAATAATAAAAGGCGCCCTGGTGGTATAGTGGTTACACGTTTGTCTGCAACCCCTATGGTTGGCAATTCCAAAGCACCAGCACCTCCGTGGGATAAAGATTGAGTTTTCCACTCCTGTAAACAGCTACAGTCCTGGAAGCCTACAGGGACATCACTTTGCATCTATCATTGAGGAAGAAACCTCAACTCTGAATCCTTTCCTGAGAGAACAGTGAGGAAAGAGTTGAGACCTACTATGCCTGCTGCTCTAGACTTATGTTGAATGCCTATGTGATTTTGTGAGATCCAGTCTATGTGAACTACGTAACATAAAAATATGTAGAAAGTACAAGAATATCACAATACCATGTATTATCTATGAAGAAACAGTGCGCCCACTGATCTGATAAACTTCATTAAAGATTGAATTTTCCTTAGTGTCCCTAAGGTGACTGCTATAAGCTGATATTTTCTTCTTGTTGCTGTGAAATCCAAGGGCATCTTTTGCTTTAGCTTCATAGTGTTTTCAAACCCGACATCAACTTTTTAGATTTTTCCTCGAGTAGAATGTAGAGATAGGTGTAGCACTGATGTGGCTGTGTCAAGCACAATAGAACTCAAGGCTGCCAAGTGCTGGGTCAGCCTCAGGTGACAGCATGTTTGACTCCATCATGGCACTTATGGTACCAACGGACTGATCTCCCACAGGGTCTTCTTTGCCCTCACAGGCTCTCTATTTCCCAAACACGCTGACTTTCAGTGATTGATCTTTCTGATGATGTGTTGAAAGGAAATGATTCAGCTAATGTCCTCTTCGGATCCATACCTCGTTATGAGAACTAGATCAGGAAGTCATTTTCTAGTCAAGTATAGTATGGAAAGTCTGCTGTATTCTGTCCACCATGGGCAAACCTGATGGTGTTTGAAATACCCGTGGCCTAACTTCCAGAATCACAGAACATATAAGCCACCACAGTACAACACTCTGACAGACAGCGGTGCTTTTCCTACATTGAACTATGTGGTTGTTCTTCGTGTGTACTGTCAAGACGATTATGAATCACAGTGACGCATTATGACAGAGAAATACAGTCTACTCTAAATCTGCCCTTGTACATTTTTGCTTCTGACCCCTTTCTTATGTCTTCAGTATTCACTTCACTTGAACCACATGACTAGTTCATCTGCCCGAAGGCTCTGTGTCAGTCTCCAGGATCCTCAGTGCAAAGCGCAAAATGTGAAACCATTTCTCTCTCTCGCTCATGGCCCCTGAGGAGGCCGTTATTATAGGCCATCGTGATCGCACGTACCATGTGCTTTATTTTCTTATTGCGTCCTACATAATTAATTAGGTGTTTGTTTTGAGAGTCGGAACCATTTATTTCTAGCAGAATTGTTAAGAGAATGAGCCCTGGAGCCACGTGGGCCCGAGATGGTACATGCAGTTTAGAAACCATATGGATTTGAACAAGATGCTTACGCAGTCTGAGCCCTAGTTTCCTAATTTGTCCCCGAGGGACATATCTCACACGGTTGTGATTACAATTAAGCAAGATGGTGGCCCCAAAGCACATGGTGTAAGGGCTGGTATGGAGCTCGCACACAATCAAAAAATATTCGTGGTTCCTACTATTTATTTTGCCTCAAAGTTCCTAGTCTAGGATTGAGCTTATAATGAATTCTCAATAAATGTTTAATGAAGGAATGAATGAAAATCTCCTCTTTTAAAAAGCCATTTAAGTTTCTTGCTCTATTTTTTTTTGTAATCTGTGAAAATTGAAGGGGTGTAACCAGAAAGGTTAGCTTTGTGTGTAACAAATAAGTGTGCTCAAGCATCCACAAAACAGTTGGGTAGCAGTGTAATTGGTGACATGGGTGGATTTGCTCCTGGAGGCTGTTCCTTACAGAACAAGGGCATGCAAAGATATGCAAGTAGTACCATCCAGCTGAGACAAGCTTATTAGTGCTCTCATTGACTCTACCAGGAGGCCCACCTGCTAAAGCTCTGCCTGGGAGCCCTCAGGGCCCACATGGCCTCCGATGCACTGTAGCAGCCAGTGCACACAGTAAACCAGGTCATCAGCCTGGAAATGTAACTCATTCAACCCGTTCGTCCTGGTTTGGGCTGTGATGGCATGTATATGAGGGAAGAGGATCATCTTAGTTTCATGTGCAAAGGAACATAGTTTGTTTCTACCAAAGGAAACCGAACAGTAATTGGCTGCCTAATGTACACCTACTTGTCTAGAGATAAAAGAAAATCTTTGAAAAAAATAACCTTTCTGTTTCTGAAAGGCCACAGCCTTGAAAACCCTATGGCACACGTCTACCCTGCCAAGTCCACTCACCGGCCTCCAGGGGTCAAGACCAATGGGATGGCAACTAATAACAACAATAAAACTTTGTTCTAAAGATATTCTTTTCGTTTTCCATTTCTAAGTAAAATGAAAAACTTAAATCAAAAGGTATTTTTAGAACTGGATCAGCATGCTCCGATGTGGAAATTATAAATGTACTTTCTCAATTTATGGGATCACTATAAGTCAGAATCAATTCGATGGCAATGAGTTTGTGCTCTGAAAGCACGTCTGATGACAGGGAATTGCCTGAATGTGAGGGCAGGTTCAGAAAAAGACACGGAACAAGGGCTATCATGGCTGAGGGCAGAAGGATCTTGGTTCAAAGCAGAGAATGCCAAAGATGGTTACTTGTGTTTCATTGACTAGGGCAAAGACATTGGACTGCATCGACCATGATAAACTGTGGATAACCTTGAGAAGAATGGGAATTCGGGAACACTTCTTTATCTTCATCTGGAACCTGTATTGGGACCAAGAGGCAGCAGTGAGAAAGAACAAGGAAATCCCACATGGTTTGAAATCAGGAAACACTGTCGCATGTGCCTCAGGGTTGCATCCTCTCACCATGCTTGTGCAATCTAGTTGCTGAGCAAATCATCAGAGATGCTGGATTATGTGAGGAAGGCGGGGCATCAGAATTGGAGGAGGGCTTAGTAAGAACCTCTAGTATGGCGACATAACGATTTTGCTGACTAAATGTGAGGAGAACTTGAAGCACTGACTGGTGAAGATCAAGGATTGTAGCCTTCAGTGTCGATGACAACTCAATGGAAGAGCAAAAGCCTCACAACTGGACCAAGAGGGAACATCATGATAAATGGAGAAAAGAATGATGTCGTCAAGGATTTTGTCTCACTTGGTTCCACAATCAGTGCTCATGGAAGCAACATTCACGGGATCCAGCACGTGTTGCGTTTGGTAAATCTGCTGCACAAGCCTTTTTTAGAGTCTTGAAAAGCAATATTTATTTGAGGACTAAGGTGCATCTGGCCGAAGCCATGACATTCTCCATTGCATATGAAAGTTAGACATTCAATGAGGAAAACCATAAAAGAATTGATGCATTTGAATTGCGGTGCTGGAGCATTATTGTGAAAGTGCCATGGATCGATAGAAGGACAAACCGTTCTGTATTGGAAGAAGTGAGGCCATTGTTCTCCTGAGAGGCAAGGATGACAAGGCTTCCTCTTACATCCTTTGGTCATATCATTAGACCAGTCCCTGGAGAAGGACATCATGTTTGGGGATGTGGAGGAGCAGAGGGAAAGAGGAAGGCCCTTGACGAGATGGAGTGACTCAGTGGCCGCATCATAGGACCAGGTTTAGGAAGAAGTGGGAGGATAGGATGATGATGGACTTTGTTGTATTTCATTCTGTTTTTCACGCGGTCACTATGGATCGAAGGCGACTCGATGGCACCTATCAATGACGACAACATGATGATTGAATAAGCTAACATATGCCTTAGTACCAAGGACAGTGATTGTCACAAAGAGTCAACTATGCAAATGCTTATTAAAGACTTACCTTTATTGTTGCTGTTATTACCTGAGCTCCCTGGACACAACACCTTCAGTCTACAGTGATTTATCAAGACTCTTTCCAACAACACATATTTTCCTTCTTTGCAGGAATTCTGGTTCTCGACATTCATGGAATAATGGTATGATCTTACTTATCATTGGCTTTTCCCTTGAAATTATTTGCAAAATATTGGCAATATGTATTAAACAATGAATAATATTTACAAATAAATTGTGAAGCAACATACATTTCTTTCATTATGTGCATATAGTTGTGCACATAACTCTTAGTTGCCACTTATATTAGATTAATAAAAAAAGAGCTATCTTTTCAGAAATGAATATTTTCCTGGAATTACATATATTAACATATTTTTGTGGTCTGCAATGAGCCTCAGGATGTTTGGTTCTTATGCCATATAAGCAAATTTGAAATTAAATTACTTAAAGTTTTAGTCTATTTTCAATTTTAGATCTCTATTTTCCTTTTTACCTTTGGAAGTTTAACTTGGTACCTATAATCAAAATTTTAATTGGCATGCCCAACCAAATCATATCCTAGTAGTTCATCCTCATCAAGATTAGTAAGAATAGAATATGAGTCTAAGCACTAGGCATGGGGAAAAAAAAGCAAGGAGGCCTCCAGCCACATTGCAATGACCACATTGAAGACAGCATCTGCGGTCCACAGCAGTGCCTCTCTGTGCCCAGCAGCCAAGTCTGGCATCACTCTTCAGCCTCTCAGCCACGTGGATCTTTAGCCTCTGCTTCTGTGGGCCCAGAAGCCTGCCTACCACTTCACCTGAGTGTCTAGCTGTCTCTTTGTAATAGTCCTCTGCTCTGTCTCAATGTTGTCACATGCATGCAGGACAGCAACTCTAATTTCTCCGGACTCAAGCTCTGCCACCTCAGGCCGGGATCCTGAGCATGTTCCATGGTGGCACTTCCTCTTTGATAACCCTGGTCGTTTCCCTGGGCCTGCTTCTGAGGTAGCTGTTTTGCAGCCCAGGGATTGGCAACCCAAATTGACCAATCCTATTAATGTTTCACATGCCTGTTTCCATAGACCCACTCAATCACTTGGTTGGAATTACAGAGTCAAGGGATAGATTTCGCTTCACCATAGACCTGTAAACAAATAACCTCTTTTCCTGTTGATATTTTCAGCTTCCTGAAGGTCTTGTATACAAAATAGTGTTTAATATCTGAGTGTCAGGAAGCCTTTAAATTATTCTGAGATGATAACAAAAGAAGGTAGTGTTACATTACTCATAACTTACTCTATTGTAAACAAAGGACATGAAATAAAAAGAATAATTGATACCAAAACACCCGAAGAAAAATGCAACATTAACATTTTATTTTTTGAATATTAATATTTTAAAACTAAAATTATACTAATTACAGCATTTCCATAAAGTATCAGATATTATTGGTAACATTTGTGTTAGTCCAGGTTGACTAGAGAAACAAATTCAGAGACATTCACACATGTGTAAGAGAGCTTTATATCATATAGAAAACACATCCCAGCCCAGTCCAGATCAAATCCATAAGTCGGATGTTAGCTCATATCAGTCCATAAATTCCTCCTGAGACTCACGCAGCATATGCAATGTTAAGGAACGCAGGGAGATCACAGGCCAGTGCATGGAAAGTCCTGTGGGTTCAGTGGCAGTGGAAGCATCTCAGGGCTCTGGCTGCCATCAGCGTGGCTCATGTGGCTTGTGAACAGCAATGTCCTGCAGAGAGAGTGAGTGTCTCACCTCCAGGGAGGAAGACAGGAGTTCCCAGAGAAGGGCATGACTACACAGAGGCACCATTGGCTATGACCTGATTGACAGGCTAGACTCCACCCCTCCGTTCAAGTTGACAGCAGATTCTGTAATTGCCACACCATTTAATATGAACCTAAGAGATTAAGAAGCCAAAGAAGGCTCTGAATAGAGGGCCACTGTTCAATATTGCTTCTTCACATGCCAAACTCAGGCAAATGTGTGCACTTAGGCAAACACTGGAACTTCCTGACTATTATCCATGACATATGATAATATTACTCAACCGACAGGTCATTTATGAGCAGTGAAAGCTCTTGGTACAGGGGCTAGCCCAAAACAGGAACTGGGAAACAGTGTTTCTTTTTTTTTTAATTTCTTTAAAAAAAAACAATTTATTAGGGGCTCATACAACTCTTATCACAGTCCATACATATACATACATCAATTGTATAAAGCACATCTGTACATTCTTTGCCCTAATCATTTTCTTTTTTTTCCTCCTCTTTTCTTTTTTTACATTTTATTAGGGACTCATACAACTCTTATCACAATCCATACATATACGTACATCAATTGTATAAAGCACATCCATACATTCCCTGCTCCAAACAGTGTTTCTTTATGAATCATTTTCAATATCATTAAATTGACTCTTACGTCACTTAATTTCTGGACCATTAAAACTCATAATTTTGAATAGTGTTTTAGTGTATTCTGTGAGATCGTAGTGACGTTGGGGATTTCATTGGGAGTTTCTTTAAGTATAAAAAAAATGGAAGCTTCCCAAGTGAAATAAGTTAGTGAAAATGCCTGATTAGAGGTTCTGAAGAGCAAAGAAACATGTGTAAATTTGCTTAATCCAGGACTCCCCAGGTTTATTTGACTCTGAGTAATTATTTTAATTCAAGTAGCAACGTTATTAACTTTCTACATAGCAACCCATTCACACAAAATAATGAGAATTTGCAATTATTTTATTTGCCTGATTGTAAGTAAAGAATGAAGTAGCCAAAAATGACCTCCATTAGACAGAATGTGAAAACACTATTCACACGTCACTCACAATGAGCATGTTGAAGAAAAGCATCATTAGGACATACATTTTCCTCCTCAAGTTTTTTGTTATTGCTTTTATCAGTTGCTACACAGCCCACTGAGACTCATGGAGACTCTGCATGACAGGACTAGTAATTGCTGCACAGTCCTGGGCCATCTTCATAATCACTTTTATCTTTGAGGACATTGGTTGACCTAATTGGTCAGTCCATATCACTGCAGGCTTCCCTTGCCTCCCTACCCCATGTTACCACCAGGATGTCTTTTTCTGGAGACTGGCCTTTTCTGATGACGGGGCCAATGTAAGTGAGCTGACATCTCATGACATTTTCTCCTTAGAAGCATTCTGTCAACTTTCCTCTAAGTCTGGCCATTCTTCCATTAGTTTATGGAGCACTCAACATGCTTCACTAACAACGTCGTTTGAATGCATCGATTCTCCTGTCTTCCTTTGTGCCACGCAAAGGAGGCAGCTGGAAGGTCCACCACTCTAGTCAGGTACAGCTTAGTCATCAAAGTGCCATCTTTGCTTTTAAAAACCTCACAGAAGTCTTTTGCAGCAGATTTGCCCAATGTGATATGTCGTTTGACTAGCTTTGGAAAGCATCTTTTTGGTCCTTAAAAAGTTTTCACTGTGCTCGCTTCGGCAGCACATATACTAAAATTGGAACGATACAGAGAAGATTAGCATGGCCCCTGCGCAAGGATGACACGCAAATTCGTGAAGGGTTCCATATTAAAAAAAAAAAGTTTTCACTTGTGTGATATGAAATGCTGATATTTGACTATTTTTTGACCAGACAGTATCATATGACTCAACTGTACTGAATCTCAGTTTTCAGTGAGAGCCAGTTAGCTGTGGCTAAATAAGCTTTCCAGATGATGCTAAGGGAAATGTTTGAGACATACCAAGAACGACAGTCCTAAATTGCAAACAACCTCTTAAGTAAGTTTTACATAACAAATTCAGCTGAGGGAGAGAAACATCAAAGTTAATTTGGCATTTTATTTGAAATTTGTCATTTAAACTCCTTCATTAAGTATCTCTTTTAGTGTTCCTGCTTTTAGAGTGATCTGGGAAATTAAAAGGTATTAATTTTATGGGGAAGTGCAAGAATTTTTAATAAATGTTAATGGTATTATTGACCCTACGTGACAGAGTAGAGCTTCTGAGATTGTCCTCTTTAGGACAGAACATCAGGTCTCTCTCCCAGAGCTGATGGGTGGATTTGAATGACCAAAATGGGGTTGGCAGCTGGATGCTTTACTATAGTGCAACAAAGACTCCTACAAAATAAATGTACCCCAAAAGAGATCATTTTAAGGATGTGAATGTTTCATATTTGTTAAGCACTGAAGTAATAGAAATATATAATCATATTTGAAATTAACAAAAAATAGAAATTGGCAAATGCTCTCCTAAGGCAATCATTTTTAGAAAATCTATCTAATGTTAAAAGAAACTAAGTTTTTGAGAAAACTCCAAAACTCACTGCCAGTGAGTTGATTCCGTCTCATGTCTACCCTAAAGGACTGGGTCAAGCTGCCTTTGTGGGTTTCCGAAACTCTTTACAGGACTAGAAAGCCTCATTGTGTATTGAGATTCTATATTTATTCAGGAGTCCTGGTGTCATAATAGGTAAAGCGTCGGGCTGCTTGCCAAAAGGTCAGTAGTACAAAGTCACCAGCCACTGTGCTGGAGACGGATGGGCAGTCTGCTGTCATTAAAGTTGCAGCTTCAGAAACCCAAGGGGTCCTGTGACTCCACCCCTTGGGGCCACTGTGAGTCAGAATTGAGTTGATGTCAGTGGATTTTTGTGTGCATGGGTTCATTATGTCAAATCACATGTTCTAATTTTTGAATCCTACATTTTGAACCTTTTAATAAAGATGATCCACCATGCGTTTGTCATCCTGTGGTGGCTTCTTTATTGCTGTGATGCTGGAACATATGTCACTGGGATTTCCAATGCCAGGAGGGCCATCCAAAGTGAACGGGTTCAGTAAAACTTCTGGCTCAGAGATGACAACAAAGACTCTGCTTCCCACTTCCGAGGAAGGAGCTGCTGAAATCTTACACAAAGCTTTGAAACACTGTCAGATACCGAGGCCCCAATGAGTACAAGCAGAACCTTGTCTGAGATGGTGCTGGAGGACGGGGCCCAAGGGCACTCAAAATGTGACCGAGGAGGAGCTGATTTCTGTGAGTGGAGTCAACCAGGCACTCTGAATGGGGTAAAACCTGTGTGGGTGGAGCCTGCAGGACCTTCATTGATGCGATTCACAGTAAGGAGGAACAGCTGCAAAAATCCACTAATAATAACTTAGAAGGTGAGAAGTCCGAAACTAGGAAAGTTGGATGTGACAAGAAATGAAAGGAAGCCCATCATATTGATATCCTAGGCAATAGTGAGCTGAAATGGCCATTCTGAATCAGGAAATCTTATGTTGCACTGTCCGTGCACAGAATAAACAAGTGGAATGGCTTGGCATTCATTGTCAAAAAAGGACCTTGCAAAACCAGTCTGAAACACATTGCTACCATGATAGGATCTGTGTTAGCTCCGGTTGACTAGAGAAACAAATCCAGAGATGTTCATATATGTGTAAAAGAGAGCTTTATATCAAACACCAATTGTATATTAAGAAAACACCCCAGTGCAGTGCAGATCAAGTCCATAGTCTAATATTAGCCCATATGCCCTACACTGGTCTATAAATTCCTCTTCAGACTCACGCAACATGTTCAGTGATGATGAGTGCAGGAAGGTCACAAGCCAGTGCATGAGAAGTCTTGTGGATCCAGTGGCAGTGGAAGCATCTCAGGGCTCTGGTTGCCATCAGTGTGGCTCCATGTGGCTTGTCAGCAGGAAGAAAAAGGCTGAGAAAAAGAGAGAGAGAGAGAGAGAGAGAGAGAGAGAGAGAGAGAGAGAGAGAGAGAGAGACCCACCTCCAGGGAAGAAGACATGAGTTCCTAGAATCCTCATGAGAAGGCCATGTCCACATGGAGGGATCAATCAGGGTGACCTGATTGACAGGGTAGACTTCACCCCATCATTCTGTTTTCAAGTTGGCATAAAATTGTATAATGACCACAGAATATATATATAATCTCCTTCAAGAAAATCAAATTAATAGATCTATTACTCAAATTTATGTACCAACCATAAAAGATAGTGATAAAGAAATTAAATGATTCTACCAACGACTTCAGTCAGAAATTAATTAACCATGTAATCAAGATGCATTGATAATTATTGGTGATTGAAATGTAAAAGTTGGAAACAAGCAGGAAGGAACAGTAGTTGTTAAATACAGATTTGGTGATAGATATGAAGCTGGAGATAGAATTTTGCAAAAATAACTTTTTCTTATTTAAAAATCATTTTATTGGGGGCTCATACAACTCACATAACAATCCATACATCATTGTGTCAAGCACATTATCAGTACACTTGTTGCTATCATCATTTTTAAAACATTTTCTTTCTACTTGAGCCCTTGGTATCAGCTCCTCACTTTTCCCCTCCCTCCCCACCCTCCTTCCCTCATGAACCCTTGATAGTTTATAAATTATTGTTATTTCATGTCTTACACTGACCAATGTCTCCTGTTACCAACTTTTCTGTGTCTGTCCCCCTGGGAGGGTGTTATTTATAGATCATTGTGATCCATTCCCCCTTTCTTCCCCACCTTCCCCTTCCCCTCCTGGTATGGCTACTCTCAATATGGTCCTGAGGGGTTTATAGGTTCTGGATTCCCTGTGTTTCTAAACGTATCTGTACCTATGTACATGCTCTGGTCTAGCCAAATTTATAAGGTAGAATTAGGGTTATGATAGTGGAACAGGGGGAGAGGAGGTATCTAGGAACTAGAGGAAAATTTTATGTGTCAATGGTGCTCTACTGCACCCTGACTGGCTCGTCTCTTCCTTGTGACCCTTCTGTAAGGGAATGTCAAATTGTCTACAGATGGGCTTTCGGTCTCCACTCCACACTCCCCTTCAATCACAATGATATGATTTTTTGTTCTGGGTCATTGATGCTTGATACCTGATCCCATTGACACCTCATGATCACGCAGGCTGGTGTGCTTCCTCCACGTGAACTTTGTGGACTTCCATGTGGACTCAGCTAGATGCTTGTCTTCAAGCCTTTAAGACCCCTGATGCTATATATTTCGGTAGCAGGGCACAATCAGCTTTCTTTATCATATTTGCTTATGCATCCATTTTGTCTTCGGTGATTATGCTGGGAAAGTGAGTGTCACAGAATACCAGATTATCAGAACAAAGTGTTCTTGCATTGAGGGAGTACTTGAGTAGAGGCCCAATGACAAATGACATTTTCTTAATAAACACTTTCTTAAACAACACAAGATGTGACTATACACATGGACTTCTCCAGATGAAATACACAGAAATAAAATAAACTACATCTGTGGAAAGAGACCATGTGGAAGCTCAGTATCAACTGCTATAATCAGGTGAGGGTTTGATGGTGAAACAGATCCTCAAATGCTCATCTGTAAGTTCAGAGGACTCTCACTCACGGCCATCAGGCAATGCTGATTCATCGCAACACAGGGAAGCCAGCTTTTGTCCCATGCAGCTGCTGGTGCTTTCAAACTACTGATCACGAGGATTGTGGCTAATATGTAACCACTAGACTACCAGGGTAAAGCTGAAGACAATGAAAACAAGTCCACCAGAGCTAAAATTTAACTTGAATCTATCCCACCCGCATTTTAAGAACAGCTCAAGAGCAGATTTAACACACTGAACACTAGTGACGGAAGATTAAATGAGTTGTGGGAGGACAGCAAGAACATCTTCATGAGGAAAGCAAAAAGGTCACTAAAAAGAGGAAAGAAAGAAAAGACCAAAGTGGATGGCAGAAGAGACTCTGAAATTGCTCTTAATCATAGAGTAGCTAAAGCAAATGGCAGAAATGATGAAGTCGAAGAGCTGAATAGAAAATCTCAAAGGTCAGCTCCAGGAGACAAAGCCAAAGACCATAATGAAATGTGCAAGGGCATAGAATTAGAAAACCCAAAGAGAAGAACGGTCAGCAGAGCTGAAACGGAAAGAACTCAAGAAAAACTTATCACCTGGAAAGATTCTATCAGCAAAGTATTGAATGGTGCACGCATCCAAAGAAGATGTAAAGAATAAACCGAATCACTGTGTAAAAAGAATTAGTCAGCATTCCATTTCAACAGTAAGCATATGAACAAGAATTTATGGTGTTGAAGGAAAAAGTTCAAGCTTCATTGAACGCATAAGCCACAAACAAGGCACCAGGAATCGATGGAATGCCCACTGAAATATTTCAGTAAGCTGATGAAGCACTGGAAGCATTCACTTCTCTGTCCAAAAATTTGGAAGACAGCAACTTGGCCAACTAACAGGAAGAGATTCATATTTGTAACCATTCTAAAAAAAAGGCAACTCAACAGAATGCTCAAATTATAAGACAATATCACTGATAAGACATGTCAGTAAAATTTTGCAGAAGATCACCCCACAATGGTTGCAGGAGTACCTTGACAGGGAGCTGCCAGAAGTTCAGGCCAGATTCAGAAGAGGATGTGCAACAAGGGACATCATTGCTGATGTCACATGGATCTTGGCTTAAAGCATATAATTTCAGAAAGATTTTACTTGTTTTTTATTGACTATACAAAGCATGAGACTATATGGATCTGAAACTATGGATATAGCCTTGAGAAGAGTGGGAATTCCAGAACATACGCCAAGAGGCACAGAACAAGGGGATGCGCTGTGGTTTAAAATCAGGACAAGTGCATGGCAGGGCGGTGTCCTCACATCATATTGATTCCATCTGAATGCCGAGCATATACGTTCAGAGAAATTGTCTTCTATGCAGAAGAATGTGACGGCAGGATTGGAGGGAGGCTTATTAACAACCTGTGATAGCAGATGGAAAGCTAGACGTACTTAAAGAACTTGTTGATGAAGATCAAATATTGTAGTCTTCGTATGGATTGCAACTCAATGTAAAGAAGACAAAAATGCTCACAACAGAATCAGCAGGTAACATCGTGATAAATGAAGAAAAGATTGAAGTTGTCAGGGGTTTTGTCTTGCTTGAATACAAAATCAATGCTCATGGTCGCAGCAGTCACGAGATCAAACGACATGTTGCATTGGGTATATCTGCTATGCAAGGTTTCTTTAAGGCTTTATAAAGCAAGGAGGTTACTTTGGGGATTAAAGTGGGCCTGCTCAAGCCACGATAATTTCAATCACCTCAGATGCATGTGAATGTGGGACATTAAATAAAGAAGACCGAAAAAGAACCTATGCATTGGAATCATGGTGCTACACAGGAACATTGAGCACACCGTAGACAGCGGCTTGGAAGAAGTGTGGCCAGATTGCCCCTTACGGGTGAGATTGGTGTCTTTGTCTTACATGCTTTGAACTTGTCAGGACAGACTTGTTCCTGGAGAAGGACATCTTGCTTGGTGAAATAGAGGGGCAGGGAAGGACAGGAAGGTCCTCCAGGAGATGGAGTGACACAGTGGCCGCTACAATGTGCTCAAGCAAGATGAGATGACAGGGAACTTGACTAAATGGGAACAGGGAATCCAGCGAGGAAATGGGAGCGAACCGACACATTGCCATGTTGCAGGGATTGCAACCAATGTCTTGGGGCAATTTGCGTATGAACTGTTGCTTGGAAAACGTAGTTGCTATGTAACTTTCACCTAAATAAAGCACAATAAAATGTTATCATCCCCCCCCCCAAAAAAAAACCAAAAAGCAAAACAATGTCCTCAAGCATCAGCACAGTTGTGAGGACAAAAATTAACAGTGGGCTCAAGAATGGGAGCAATGGCACAGGACCGGGCAGTGCTTTGTTCTGCTGTGGGTTAGAACTGCCTCAATGACACCTCCTGTCAACAGCAATAAAGATGATGACCTTATAAATGTAAGTGTATTTGATGTTTCATTGTCTGAGGAAAAGAGGGGAACTCTCAAAGCTTCCACAACGGGCTCCCATGTAACAAGTGTGAAGATGGTGCAGGGCGGACAGCGTGTCCTTGTGTTACACACAGGGTCTCCGTGAGTCAGAACCAACGAGACAGCGCCTAACCTCGACACCGTTGTAGCATCTCTTTGATTCTCACAGATTCTAAACTTGCCTCGTCTTTTACCAGTAGGAACCTTTTGTCCTTTTGATACCATTCTTGTACTCCTTGGTAAACCTACTTGTTTTCTGGTATAATAACATCTCCTGCACTGACCTAGAATCACGAGCCCTGGCGGCACTGTGGCTATACTTCGGGCTGCTACCTGCAAGGTCAGCAGGCCCAAACCACCAGCCACTCCACAGGAGAAAGACGAGGCTTCCACTCTCAGTCTTCAAAACTCCCTGGGGCAATTCCATGCTATTTTAGAGGATCTTTATGAGAATTGACTAGATGGCAGCGAGAACCTAGAATCTGATTTTGTTGAATTTGTTTTAACCCAATAAACCCGGTTCCTTTCGATAGGAACTAGTATTTAAGGATGCTGTGACCAATTATTTTTTGTAAATATTTAGTTAAGTACTCCAATGGGAGTAGTTGGATCCAAATATAGCCCTTCAACACTGGTATCAATTGGGACATCCTTGCTCACATTTCTAGTGGTTAATGTTATTTAAAAAGTTCTTATCTATATAGGAAAATTAGAGTTTTAGCATTATTAATGAACATTTTTGCTAATTCACAGATACCCTATAGTTGTAAAGTAAAATTTCTTAATATGGCTCTTTTATCTATGTCCCTATAACTCCCACCCAATGATTGAAGGGGACCGTGCAAATAGAGCGTATGTAACACTCAGAATGGGGATTGTTCAGTTTCAGTTGCTACTACCCTGGCCAAAGGAATGAGCCATCTCCGAAGGGGGAAATGGGAGAAACCTCGGGACTCTAGAAGAGCTAGCAGTGGAACACATTCTGTATCTCTCTGAAGTGACAGAGCAAAGGAGCCAGGCCAAGATCATGAGCCAAATCATGAGGCAGATCATGGAAGCAGTGCTGAGACTGAGATGTGAGGCAGCACAGCAGACTGGTTTCCTGGTTCACCAAAGTGGAGGCCAAGAGTCCTTGTGACTGAGAAGTGGAGGGCTAGAGAATCGTGGCTGCTGTCTCAGAAGAGCCCCGGCTGTGTGCCAATGACTGTGTCTGTAATGTTTTATGATGTAGACTGGTGGCAACCTGTTAACTTCCCTATAAAACCCTCCTTGATTGTGAGTAGTTCCTAGGAGTTATGTGTTGCCAGTCTAACAGATTATAAGATTATTCAACCCAGCAGAGAAGTAGATTATTGTGGGAGGAACAGTTGATGTGAACATAGGTAGAAGGATGGAGAATGGAGGCATATCTAACCTCCGCTGTGGGGCAAGAGGCTTTGGATTGGTGAGGAGTTGGATTCTCTTTCTCCCAGGTGTAGCCAGAGGAGGTCAGAGAGGGGTATATTTTACTCACTGATCTATAATCGGACAAAGCACTGCTGAGTCTTGGGCTCTCCTCACCATTGTTGTGTTTGAACTCATTGTAATCACTATGTTAATAAGCCTCATCAAGGGTCTTCTTCTTCTTTTTAATTAACCCTCTGATTTACCAGCATGATGTCTTTCTCTGGGACTAGTGTGCAAATTGCTTATTTTAGATTTTTGTGTGCCTTCTGTGTTCTTTCCCCATACCAAGAATTATACCCTTGTCCTCATAAATCTTTCTTTAAATGCTGTTTTTCAAAAAATATACTACATCTGCATACCACTCTTCTAACAGCCATGTTTCTATTGGAAATTATTCATTAAACAATTACCTTGGACACAGTTACCTCTGCAAGAATTACCTTTCTATGAGAAAATAATTGTCTCATTGGGATAAAATTCTAGTGGGAATACTTAAACCTTTATTCTCCCAAAAGCATTTGTATGAGAAGATATGGGATATATGTATACACACACACACACACACACACACACACACACATATATATATTTGAAAATATGTTACAAAAGTGCATTCATTTGGTATATTTTTTGTTTTTCATCTTTATTTAAAAATTAATTTGTTCCTAATGTAAAATATGGTGTGATTTCATATTCTTAAATATTTCTGAAGGATTTACAACTAGTGCTTGGAATTCAAATATTAGAGTTTAATTCTTGTAAGTAAAATATCACTGTTTTAAAAATAAAGATGAAATAGGCTTAGCTATTCACTGATAATTATTATTACATCATTTTTTCTAGTTAATAATCATAATTATAAAATATTGCAATTGTGGCCAAGCACAAACTGAATACTATTCCCGTCGGAGGAACAGTATTTAATGTCTATGATGCCTGATATGAGCCGTGGTGGAAGAGCGGGTTATGCTTTGGTCAGCAGCGTGAAACACCAGCCGCCCTGCTGGGGAAATGGAGCCCACCGAGTAAAGAGTTACAGTCTAGAACGCACACAGGGGCACTGTTACTCTGTCCGAGAGGGTCGTAACAAATCAGAAATGATGCAATGGTAGTGAGATGTACGATACAATTAAACTGTGCGATTAAAATTAATATTGGAAGAATTATAACTTGTAATATAGTAACTTTTATTGTAACAAACAGTTTTGGTTACCAAACCTAGATATGTAGGGAAAACAATCGTACCTTTAGAATGAGAACGATCAGTTTTCTTAGATTTTCTTAAATAGTCATAATTCTGTTCTACTGTTCTCCAAATTATGTTCAGAAAGGGAAGAAATCATGCACCATATATTTGGCCAAAAATATTAGTAGTATTTGTAGTTGGGAATTAGTAAGTGGCTACTTGGAAATTATGGGTAACTTTACTAAAGAAATGCTATATGTAACCTCCTCTCTGGGAGATGGGCAATGGGGAGGTGGGTGAGGGAAGATGCCGGGGAGTGTAAGATAAGATATAAAATAATTATTTATAAATTATCAAGGGACCAGAGGGAAGGGGGGAGCGGGGAGGGAGGGGTAGGGGGAAAAAAGCGAAACCAAGCTGATTCCAGGAACCCAAATGGAAGGTGAATTTTGAGAATGACGAGTGCAACGAATGTAAAAGGGTGCTTTGCTCAATTGATGTATGTACGGATTGTGATAAGCATTGTATGAGCCCCGATAAAAAGATTTATTAATTAAAAAAAAGAAAAATGAAGGAGCCATGGCATAGGATAATTGAAAAAGTCTAATGAAATAGTGCAATCATTGCATCGCGTTTGACTACTAACCAAGGATAAATGAGCTGAATAGACTTCAGTAGTACATTTATTAACTGCGAAACTTAAAAAAATAGAGGCATGTGATTGCTGTAGAGGAAGAGAACTGGGCTTGAAAGGAGAACGCTGAAAATAAAAACAACCATGAGCCCATCTCCCTCTCACAAACTGACCCCTGCATTTTGCCCTGAGATTTCATGTACATTTTTACTTTGGGGTAAGTTTCAGTCTACACAATATATCCGGGATTTCATGACTGTGTATGACAGAAACCATGACACATTGACAGCATATAAAGCATGGCCTAGCATGTAGGTGTTAGCAGGTCATTTCTTTAGTTTTACCCTTTGATTAAATAACATGCAAGTTGAATTTCTGTTTGAGCCAAAAGCATCTTCAGTTACTCCCAGAAGTGATGGAAAACATTAAATATGACCCACTGTAGTGTAAAATATACATTGCTATAAATTAAAATGACAGAATGGGATAATCTTAAATATTGAGGTTTTACTACTTTCTGAGCAGTCATCATTTAAGATCTATTCCCATATGTGAGATTGCATAAATCCATTATTTATAGTAAAATATTAGTGATGCTTTGTTCTATAAAACAAGATAAAAGAAAAATGTGAAAGGCATTTTCTTAAGGCTCTGCAGCTGTCTGAAGCAAGGATGAGGACACTGTATCTCATGTGCTTTGGATATGTTACCAGAGAGACCAGCCCCTGGACCAAGACACCATCCCAGGTAAAGCGGAGTGTCAGTAAAAATGAGGAAGACTCTTAAAGAGAAAAATGCACAACGTGGTTACAACAATGGGCTCAAACAGAGGACTGATTGTCAGACAGGCAGCGGCCAAGTAGAAGTCCATTCTGTGATACATAGGCTTGCTAGAGTCAGAAGTTACTAGAAAGCACCTCACGACAGCACATCCCACGGGCTCAGAGGTTTGTGCTCTTTTCAATGCTACTCCTCACTCTAAATTCTTTTCAACGTTTATGAGGCTTTAAAAGGTTCATGGGAAATGGAAGTAAAAGATGGTAGGCATTTTTATAGTTCTCAAATATAATAAAATATAATAGTGAGACCATCTACTACCTCAAAGAGACAACAGATCATTAAAAGGGGTAGCTCAGACAAATAAAACAAGTATCAACTATTCTGGTGATACCATCGTAATACTATTATCAATGGCACAATAAGTGAAAACTTTAGCAGGCAGTTACTTTACATCCATTTTAATAAATGCCCAACATCAACGTTCCCCTGAGAGTCATGTACATCTGCACCTCCTTCTGTGACAGAGTTCAAATAACTGAGCAATACAGTAGAATAAAAACAACATTACTCATTCTAAAGAAGTACCATAACCATGAAAGCCTTCTTTGCAAATCTCATGCACCTCAAATGAATATTTATTGAACCTGAACTTAATTCAGAAACTCATAGGTGTTTGAGATATTCTCACATGAAAGGTACGATTGCTCTGCTGTTCACCCTCATGGATGCAGATCATACAGCCAAACTGACACATCCTTTGATCGGAAACATTTCAATCTATACCAGGATCTAAGGACAGAATCAAATCCAATGGAATAGAATCGCGAGTCCAGAAATAAATAGGCACATTTATGGTCAATTGATTTTTGACATGAGTACCATGTGCACTCAATGGTGAAAAATAATCACTACAAAGTGATATGAGGACAAAAGCATCTTATGATTTGGAACCCTATATAAAAATGAATGGATCATTGACCTAAATGTAAGAACATCAAAGGACTTTATCAACAGTGGCGAGACAACCTACAGAATAGAAAAAAAAAATTCAAACTATATATCTGATATGGAGTAATACCCATGATATATTTTAAAACCTCTACATATAAAATTTTTTAATCCAAACAATGCAATTAAAAATGGGCAAAATGTTTCTCCAAAGAAGATATATTTATATAAATATTTCTGTGTTACTGTGATGGGTCAAGGAGGTTCAGTGTTAGTGAATCCTGGGGTCCAAAGAAGTCATCCACTCCTGGTTATTCTGTTCTGATGTTAGTGGAACAGCCTCTGTCTGCTTTTTGTGATGTCGCCTCTTCTAGCCAGCAGAATGGAAAGCACAATGAACTCTCCACCAATTACTCACAACTGAATCCTACCGGTGTTTACCTAGGCCTTCTCTCACCCAGATCCATCAGGTTATTTGGTGGAAGTAATAAAGATTATAACTCATAAACTAACTACTTCACTGCCACTGAGTGGATTCTGACTCCCAGTGACTCTGTAGGACAGGGTAGATCTGCCCTTGTGGGTTTTTGAGACTAACTCTTTAACGGAGAAGATGGTGTCATATTTCTCCATGAAAAACTGATGATTCTGGACTACTGACCTTGCAGTTAGCAGCCCAATGTGTTCATGATAGAAATTATAGAAGAGTCCTAATAAATACAGAATGGCTCGATTATATTGAATTCCTTATTTTCACTCAGCATCTCTAAGAATGCTCCCACTTTAGGTACTTTGAACTTGGGTGTTCCCTCTGCCTGATACGCTCCCCTCCACCCCCTGCCCCCGATTGTCTGCCTGGCTAGTTCTCTGACATTTTTTTCCCTCAAGGCTCATGAACTTAATGATGCTTACCTTGATTTAGTATTGCATCTTTTAATCATCAACATTCATGATGGCCCTTACTGGCTTCTAGTTATCCACACTTTAATATGATACATAAATTTCTTATTTATCATGTCCAGTTTTTCCCTGCCCATACAATCTCTTTCTTACAGCATCCCCACTGCAATGCAAGTTCTGTATTGTCAGGGATCTCTCTTTGTTCATGGGTATGTTTCAGGAACCTGGTTTGGTGTCAAGACATTGTATGCCCTCCATCAGTATTTAATAAGTGGATAAAAATGTCGACTCAATAATTTGAAGCAAACTGAAAGCCCTGGTGATGCACTGGTTCTGAACTGGGCTGTTAACATCAAAGTCAGCAGTTTGAAACCACCAGCAGCTCCTCAGGGAAATTAAAAGACTTTCTGTTTCCATGAACAGTTACAGTCTCAGAAACGCACAGAGGTGGTTCTGCTCGGTCCTGCAGGGTTGCTATGAGTCAGAGTTGAGTCGGTGGCGGTGTGTTGAATGACATGGTGATCGTAATGAAAATATTGGATGGAATGTGACCATAGAGCTTTTGCAGGCTCTGGTGATTTGAGAACCAAAGTGAGAGAGGAAAGATGGGGCTTCTATCAGCCAAGGTTCCAGTCGGGAACAAATGGCATACTCAAATTGGAATGATTCAAGGCTGTGTTACAAAGTGACTGAAAAGTTGTTTTCAGTGTATAGGGCATATAAGCTCTTCTATAGATTCTCTCTCCACCACCAAGAAAATTGTCAGAGTGGACAAAGAAGGATTTCAAAACTTTGTGATTGTGGGAAAGCAGTCCCGCCATGTCACCCGGGGAAGACCAGGAAACCTTCTTTATGTTCCTCTGGACAAGTAATAGTTTATATCTTCTTTCATTCTTGGGTTTCTTTTATTGTGCACTGTGATAGAGGTGTATAACCGTCCATATTTGACTTTCTCCAATAGTGCATCCCATGAAATTTCCAAAGCCTGTGTTAGAGAGTGTATTGTTTAGGTGATTATTTAAACATGGCATTAAAAAAACAAACAAGAAAGGAGGGGGGAATATAAAGGCCAAAACATTTGCCAGATGAAATTCTTGACTTTGGGGGAATAGAGTCATTAGATCACTTTGCATGGAGGCTTAAATGAAGAGAGTTACCAAAGTCTTGAGTGTATAGAAAAACATTTTCTCTGAATTTAAAGAAGCTTCATCAGGCCACAGATAAGAGAACACAGGTCATCACACTAGAGGCCTTCAAGAAAGACCCAAAAACATGGGGATCACAAGCGGGTTAGACAAATGGAAAGACGGGAGAGGACTTCAAATCAAGGTGTGTTGACTTCAAATTCTCCTGGTAAATTTGCATATACTACATAAATAAGAGGTTGCTCTTCCAGTTTCACAAGACTCTATGTCCTCACAGCGCAGCATCCAGGACATAAACGGGGAGTTCTGGAGACAAGGTTGCCGCCGTGGATGGTCCTTCTTCCTCCTCTTACTAGTTGCCATGGAATTGATTCTGACTCTCGTTAGAGGGCGCCATTCACTTAGACTAAGATGGGAATAGTCATCCTTAACAAGGGCGCTATGCGGACGGTCTGAGTACCAGGTCCTCCTGGTAACACCTGGCCTTCAAATGGCGGGCCACCAACGAGATTTTATTTCTTCTCTTTCCCTCACAAACTAATGAGAAATATGGCTTTGGGGCTTTCTGTTTCACACCTCAATTGAAGTGTTTATCAGAATTTAATCTAAATTATCTCATTTGTGAAATTTGAAATCAGAGGGTTTGTTTATATCTATATATGTCTTAACTTATCTCAGTCACTTTTCTGGTCTCCTACATTCTGGTGAGCACGTGGTCAAACTTGAATGGCACTTTGTACTAGGTCTGTCAGACACTCAGGCTAGATTCAGAGGAGGGCTTGGAAAGAGGGATATCATTGCTGAGATCAGATAGGTCTTCGCTGAAAGCAGAGAACGTCAGACAGATGCTTCTTTATGTTGGTTTTGACGATCTGATGCCATTGTGAATCATAATAAAATATGGATAACCTTGAGAGGGAATTCCAGAAAGCTCGACTGTGCTCATGTAGAACCTGTGCAGACTAAGAGGTGGAACAGAAGAAGGAAATGTGGTGTAGTTTAAAATCACACAAGGACTGCATCAGGGCTTGATCCGTTCACTCCAGCTCTACTTATTCAATCTGTATGCTGAATACATAATCTGAGAAAGTCGAATCTATAAATAAGATCTAGGCATCAGCATTAAAAACTAGTGATAAATAGATGGAAAAACCTTGCTGACTTAAAGCAAGGGTACCTTGAGAAAGCTCAAGCAATGCAGCCTTCGATATGGAGTGTGACTCAATGTAAAGAAAACCCCACGTCCTGCAAATGGACCAATAGACAACACTGAGATCAATGGAGAAAGGGTTGATGGTGTCAAGCCTTTAATTTTGCCTGAGTCCAAAATCAATGCTCATGAACACAGCAATCAAGAGATCAAACAATGCATTGCATTGGGCAAATCTGCTGAACAAGACCTGTTTAAAATATTGGAAAGTAATGATGTTCCTTTGAGGACCAAGGTGCACCTGACCCAAGCCTTGATATTTTCAATTGCCTCATATGCATGTGAAAGTTGGACATTGAATAAGAAACACAGAGGAAGAATGGATGCATTTGAATTATGCTGTTGGGGAACAATTGTATAATTATCATAAACCAATAGAAGAATAGAAGCCCTAGTGGTATTGTGAGTGATGTGTTGGGCTATTAACTTCAAGGTCAGCAGTTCGAACCCACTAACTGCTTCTTAAGAGA
Organism: Tenrec ecaudatus; assembly: GCF_050624435.1. NCBI lineage: Eukaryota > Metazoa > Chordata > Mammalia > Afrosoricida > Tenrecidae > Tenrec > Tenrec ecaudatus. The sequence goes on along the minus strand of NC_134539.1, from coordinate 22,477,467 downwards.
AAGATAAGACTTTCTATTTCTGTAGAGTCTCAAAAACTCACAGAACCAGCTCTACACTCCCATATAGAGGCCTCTGTGTGGGCATGGTCTTCTCCTGAGAATTCTGGGAAATCTGTTTTTTTTCTCCTTGGAGGTGGGAGAGGCCTCTCTCTCTGTTCACTCCCTGAGAGATCTTGTAGCTGACAAGACACATGGAACTATGCTAGTGCCTGGAGCTGGAGAAGCCACATGGACCTGCCCTGATGCAACCAGACCTCTGAAGCTGGAAAAGCCACAAAGACCCCTGCCAGCCCTGAGATGCTTACAATGCCACCGGATCCAAAGGCTTTCTACCTACTGGCCTGTGATTTCCCAGCATTCGGCATCATTGCATGTGTTTAGTGAGTCTGAAGAGGAATTTATAGATTGGTATGGGACATGGGTTTCTATGGATTTGTTTCTCTAGTCTACCCAGACTAACGCATTATGCTACTGGAAGTGAGGTTAATGGGTCCAAGGTTCTGACTGCATCAGGGCAGGTCCAGGTGGCTTCTCCAGCTCTGGGTACTAGCATAGTTCCATGTGTTTTGTCAGCTGCAAGGTCTCCCAGGGAGTGAGCAGAGAGGCCTCTCCCACATCCAAGGAGAAAAAAACAGATTTCCCAGAATTCTCAGGAGAAGACCACGCCCACACAGAGGCCTCATTGACTATAATCCTATTGACAGACTAGACTCTACCTCTTCACTCTTAATCCTCTCAAGTCCCAAATTGACACTAGATTATCTAACAACCACAGACCTCCCCTCGTCAACTTGACACTTTCATACAACTCTTTAGCCAAACAAACAATAATGAAATCATATCTCTACCTAACAGGATAAAACTAAAATGTGTACAATTCAATATGTGCCACCTCCATTTAAGCATAACATTTTATAAGTGAACCAAACAAAAATATCCTATGCCTAACAATTTCAGTTAAGCAACACATACACCTTAATCCTATAATCCTATGAATATGTTTTCCCCACCTATGAACTTTTATAAGTCAACCACTTCATGCCTTTATATCCTGATTTTGGGTATCCAATTTCTAAACTACCCACTTACAGCAACCCAGTGCTATGAGGAGACAATCATAATCTTTGACATGAAGATTCTTCATTCCAGTTGGAACCTTGTGAAGTTGCATCCATAAGCAAAGTCAAATCAGGACAGACCATCCATAAATTCTGCAGCAATATGCACCAGTTCACAGGCTCAAATATCTTCTCTTCATCCGGTCAGGTTCTGGTCAACTCAATGTGGGCTGCCTCCCTTAGCCTCAGCATGGTGCCTATTGGTTGCCTGGCCCTTAGACAATGGGTTTATCACAAATTGTCAACAAGCCTAGCCCTCTTGGGCAAGATCAATAACTTCAGACCACTCAATCTGCTCTCATATTCTCCTCTAGGTCCTGTAAACCAGGTCCACATGTGTGAATGGCCAGACTCACCCCGTCTCTTTATTGCTGCATTTTTCCAACTTCTACTCAACAAATGGATCCAGGTGGTCACCTAGCAAGAATTTCAGCCTGCCCATAGACTTCCTTCAATGGTCAGTCTCAGAGAGGAGTTTTCTTCATGGTTCCAAATTTTTTCTACCTTCTGACAAAACCCATTAGAGTTCAAACTTCAAATCAAAGAGTTCCTTCTTTTTTTTTTTAATCTGTCAATCTTGCCCCCAGGCAAGTTCCTTGGAATGCAAATGTCCTCTGTACTCCAAAGCACTGGGTGGTACTTATCTTCTTAGAGACTTCTTTGTAGGTGTGTCCTAAACCCATCTAAAGATCAAATCAATGGCTTGCTGAAAGTGGGCTTACAAGCTGTCTATTTTTGTACTTTTAAAAATCATTTACTTAAATCTCTATATCAAAAATAATAATAAAAAGAAATCAGTATAAACAAAGTAGTATCAGATATTGAACTCAATTCTTAAAACAGTCAATTTCAATCCCTATTTAGCTTATCTAAATCCTTATCTAAACTATTGTTATTGATGCTAAATATTCGATTAGCCCTCTTGAGAGTATCAAACCACATCCAGGGTTTCTGTCAGCCATTTTGACCTTCTGTCAGCCATTTTCTTTAAGCAGCCTGGTTTCTGAGAAATTAAAATTCAATATCTACCCCTGAGCCAAAAATATACATTAATCACATTTATTTTTGCCTTTTAATACAGGATTAATCAAAGACTACAATCAAACAAAATAATCAAAACTTTAACTTTCCATATTCCTTCCAGAAAACAACCCGGTAAAGTGCATGGATATATCTACTAGGAGGCTGAAGTTAAATAAACATCTATGCTCCAGCTTTATGATTTGTTCCTCTAGTACCCTCCTCCCAAGCTACCATAATATGTCAGTCTGGATAGGCTAGAGAAACAAACTCATAGACACACATATGTTTATAAGAGAGAGTTATATAAAAAGGGTAATTTTACCTTAAGAAAGCATCCCAACCTAGTCTATCCAAGCCCATAAATCCAATATTAGCCCATATGTCACATACCAATCTATAAAGTCTTCTTCAGACTCACAAAACACATGCAATAATGCCTAATGCAGGATGATCACAGGCCAGTGGGTATAAAGTCTTCAGATCCAGTGGCACTGTAAGCATCTCAGGGCTGGCAGGGGTCTCTACATGACTTTTCCAGCTTCAGAGGTATGGTTGCATCAGGGCAGGTCCATGTCTTCTCCAGCTCTGGGCACTAGCATAGTTCCATGTGTCTTGTCAGCTGCAATGTCTCCCCTGGAGTGAGCAGAGAGTGAGAGGTCTCTCCCGCCTCCAAAGAGGAAAAACCAGATTTCCCAGAATTCTCAGGGGAAGGTCATGCCCACACAGAGGCCTCATTGGCTATGACCCGATTGACAGACTCGACTCCACCCCTTCACTCTTAATCTTCTCATGTCCCAAATTGACCCCAGAGTATGTAACTACCACAGTTGCTATGAGTCAGAATTGACTGGGTGATAGCGAGCAATGAGTGACAAAAGAAGTAGAGACAAAATGGTTCTAGAAGCCAGGATGGGAGACTTTGTGTCACATTCTTCACACACGTTATTAGGAGAGAGCAGTAAGCACATGGAATAGGATAGCATGCTTGGGAAAGGATTATATATATATATATATATATACATATGAAGACCCTCACGGAGCTAGCTTGATATGTGGCTGCAACAATGGACTCAAACAAGATTGAAATTTGAAGCACACAGTTATACAGAAAACATAGGAATATTTAGAATATGGAACTATATATTCACTACAGATGACCTGATTAACATTTTGTATATGATTTTTGAACGAGCAATATCAATTGCCTTGTTTTGCTTCTTTACAAATTTGGAGCTTATCACACAGCGATTTCTGCTACATTTTGGGAATAAGATGGTGATAATTACTTCCAAATAATATTTGCTTGTGCCAACATGAGGATTTTGTTTGCTCTGAAATGAAAAGGCTGGCGATTGTAAATTCTTGTAGCCTCGGAGGTAGACATCAATATTTTTCTGGAAAAAATGTGGAAGGTTTAATTTCAGTTGGAAATAGCAATAATATGACATTTCAAATGAATTAAGTATAAACTTGATTACTTAGAAGTTGTAGCAAAGAATCCATCTTTATTTTCATTAATTTTGTGAGAAGGCATACGATTCTAATATCAGGTACCTAGTAGCTTTTTCTCATTCCCTGACACCTGAAAGGCACCTCATGCTTAGAGCTGTTTGCATAGCTTTCTGTTTACAAAGTCGGGTTTTGAGGTAGGTGAGATGAATTCTAAAACTGCTCTCAGTAAGTAAATGTTAACATATCTCGCTGGCTATGTATTTTGCCTGTGCTTTCTCTGTTGTTGCTATGTGTTATTGGTGTGTTAGTTTGTTTTTGACTTTTTGTTGATCTGTCTGGTTTTTACCAATTTAATAACGCCTATTACACCCCTTTCTGCTTGTTACAACTTTATTTGTCCACAGGGACCAGGACCTGCCACTCTGTTCCCATTTCTAGTTATATTCCACACATAGCACATCTGTATCTAACCATGAAGATAACGTGGTAAGATTATACGTTGAAAGAGTAAACTTCCAAATTCTTTTGACCTCCATGACATTCTGATGCCACTTTGTGGTTGTTACCTTTTCCTAAGTAAGCTGAAGAGCCGCCTTGTTTCTCACGGATGTTCAGGAAGCAATTTCCCCTCTAACGTGCTACAGCGAAGTAGCTGGAGTTGGTTGCTGCGGGATGTTTGTGTGTTTGCATGGTGCACATTTTCCCCTGACGACTGCTGTCATATCGACTCACTTTGATAGTCAAAATAAGTCTTTTAAAATGTTTCTTTGTGCACTCCAGACTAATCCAAAGCTAAAACAATCAGGCTGACTCTGTTTGCCTCTTTCAGCAGCAGCAGCAAGATAGCAGGCAACACTAGCACCTTCAAGAATGATTACCGTTAGCGCAGATGTGCGCGGCTGATAGAAAGAACTTGCCTTTCATAAAAGAAATGGTCTCTGGAGGGCTTAGAGAGGCTCAGAAAGAGCTTGCCTGGGAATCGGGGCGACACTATCAGCGGCATCGACTCGAGGTGCCATTTCACAGAAAGCTCTTTTCTTCCTCACTCTCTCCACCCCCGCCGATGTTGGCAGAACATTCCTGCAAAGTTATAGAATGAAGGTGAACAGGACAAAATTAGTAGATTCCTGTGAGTCATGACAGTTTCAACACCATCTCCTAGCTGTTCTTCATGTTAAATTATAGAGCGGGGTATTTTCGCCCGGATTGGGATGATTAACCACGGGGCAGGCTCACCTCGAAAGGCGGTACTTTATGTCATCGTGAACCACAAATGGAGAGAGAAACAGAGACGGAGTAGGGCGCCAAATGATTTGGATTTCTACCACTTTCATCTCATTATCTTAATGTATGGTACTGGAAGCAGCCCTGCTAGCTTCAAACTTCTCCTTTAACCGTAATGAAACCTAGGTTTCTCCACGTCAGCGTGCAAGTGGCCCACGAGATTTCTCCTCCCAAAGATCTGATATTAACAAGGGGGCCGGCGGTGGGGTTAATCTGGAAATACAAAGAAGTATCATTCTCTCCAGAATGAGGCATCCAAAGGACCGTTTCTAACCACGGACGTTTAAGGAGGAGGTACACACTGAAACCCATATTACCCTCCATTGAGATACAACTGCATTTAGACAGGAAGGGTTTTTTGTTGTGTTGTTTAAATGCTATCCGAGCAGAGCGTGACGACTTTGCACCAGCCCTAGCTAGCCAGCTGTTACGTGTTTACCGTGTACCCAGAACTGGACTAATTAATTGTTCATGCAAATACATAATTGGCTTGCGTCTATATTGTGAATTAAGGGGGTACTTAGATTGAGGCTTAGAAAGATTCATTACTTTGCTGCGGCCCCTTTGCTAGTCCACTGGTGGGCTGGGTATGTATCTTGCCCTTCTGATGGTGGTGCTGCTGGTGGGTCCAAAAGCACTGATCTGGGAAATAGGAAAACATTGGTCTAACTGGGACATAGGACTCCCAGGTTCATATTGCTGCCTTTCCCCACCTAACCAAAATGAGGCTTCAGGTTCCCAAGGCAGGCTTAGCCAGTATCAAACATCATTTTTGCTTGGCTGCAGATTAGAAAAATGAATGCATTCGTTTCTGTTTGCACTCTTTTCCAGCTGAAAACCTCTCTTGTTAGCTGTCGACAATGTCACTTTCACATTTTCATGTGATGGGTTTCTACTGCTGCTTATTTTGAAACAGAGGTGATAATTAATCTTCCCACATTCGAGCATTGCAAACATATTTCAATTTCAAATGAGATAAGACCCAAGCTGAAACGCCCACACTGAGATTCTAGATAGCTTTGTGCCGTGCATTGTAACTGGCCCGGATTCTCTCTGTGGCTGTTGCCTTATCGATGATGACTTTAGAGGTATTATTTCTCAGGGAACATCTCAGCAGAACAGGGTGCTGACACATTAGCAGGTTCTCTGAGATAGCAGAGGTTAGAAGGAAGGAAGGAAATGAGAATCAGCCCAATGTTGGTCTTTTTGCTGACGCTATATATTACCCCTATAGAATTCTGAAAATCATAGGGAACTTTCAGGACAGGGTAAAGCTGCCACTGTGGGGTTCTGAGACGGTAAATCATCACTGGCGTAAACAGCCTCATCTCTCTCCAAAGAAACAGCTGGTGAATTCAAACTGCTGACCTTGCGATTGCTGGCCCAATGTATTGCCACTCTATCACCCCATAGTGGGTTATGTCTGGAGCTGCCATTCACAAAGTCAGCAGTCTGAAACCACTAGTCTCTCTGAGAGAGCAAGGTGAAACTTTCTGCTCCTGTAAAGAGTTACAGTGTCAGAAATGCACAGGGGCAATTTATTGGGTCATTTTGAATTGGAAAGGATTGAGAGTAGTACGTTTGTTTGGGTTTGGTTTTATACGTTCCCCTGCACTCACCCACATTTTAAAACTACCTGCTATACCAGGTAAACACACCCCTTTATGTTCCCTGTCTCTGATTTTAAATTGAAAGCTGGCCACAGTGTAGTATGCTTGGAACTATAAGAACCCTGTAATGCTATAGTCTATATTGGCGTGTGTTTGCTTAGATACACATTTTTTGAGTGAATTAGTGAGGAGAGAGTGAGTGAGTTAGTGAGTGAGGAGAGAGTGAGTGAGTGAGGAGAGAGTGAGTGAGTGTAGATACACATTTTAGATTATAATGTAATACAGTATCTCCTATGACTCCGTGCTGACTGATATTTTCCAACTCTGGTCATAAATAAGATTGAGCAGCTAAGAAATATTTAGGGAGTTCAAGCTCTTGTAGGTAGTATATATTATTAAGTACAAAATATTGCTGATAAAGCTCCAGTTCATATATGCATGGGTTTTTTTTTCCTGAATGAAACCTGTTTCAGCATCCCTGCGATCAGTGAAGACTACAGACAAGTTCCCTCAGTAACATATGTGTTGCAGTCTCATTAATGCACCATTAAAAGTGAGGATACTTATTGTGGAATGGAAAGAATGACTCTGAAGTCAGGGATACTATCGAATTTTTACCAAACCTAAGTGTAAATCTTCTCAAATCATTAGAGCTTGTGGAGACGCTGTTCCTAATAAAGTAACAGTCTTAAATGGATCTAATATTTTAAAGAATGTCAGAAGGCCTTAAAAATTGGACATCCCCTTACAGAAGGGTTGTGGGAGCAGATGAGCCAGTCAGGGTGCGATGTAGCAACAATGAAACACACAACTTTCCTCTACTTCCTAAATGCTTCCTCTCCCCTCCCACTATCATGATCCCAATTCTACCTTACAAATCTGGCTAGACCAGAGGATGTACACTGGTACAGATAGGAAATGGAAGCACAGGGAATCCAGGGTGGATGATCCTTTCAGGACCAGTTGTGAGAATGGCGATACCAGAAGGGTGGAGGGAGGGTGAGGTAGAGAGGGGGGACCAATAACAAGTATCTATATATAACCTCCTCCTTGGGGGACGGACAACAGAAAAGTAGGTGAAGGGAGACATCAGCCAATGTAAGATATGACAAAATAATAATTTGTAAATTATCGAGGGTTCATGAGGGAGTGGGGAGCGGGGAGGGAGAGGGAAATTGAGGAGCTGATGCCAGGGACATAAAATTGAAAGAAAATGTTTCGAGAACGATGAGGGCAATGAATGTACAGATGTGCTTTACACAATTGATGTATGTATGGATTGTGATAAGAGTTATATGAGCCCCTAAAAATGGGAAAAGAAAGGAATACAATCACAATGAAATTCAATGAGTCAATGCCAATGAATGAGGAAACTTTGGCTGAAGTTGAGAAACTAGGGGGAGAGGATCATCCAATTGCCATTGATGTGATAGCAATGGAATTGGGGATCTCCCAAGATTGGGTACTTTTAACCTCAGGAAACATCGTGGCCTCAGTAAGCTTTCAGTTTGATGAACGTCAAAAGAACAGAGCAAAAGCCAACTAAAACGAAGAGCAAGTCTCTCCCCCAGTCTTTTAAGCCAGATTGCTGTGAATGAAGGTGAGTTTTCTGGAACAACTCATAACTAGGAACAAGTCTTGTATTGATCCAAAGAATCAGGTGCAATCAGAAGAATGGCTTCCTGGTGACTCTATTAAGCCACTTAATTCAAGAAGAAAGAGGCCAGTTTAGAAGGTTACAATGAGTGGGGTGTTTGCGCTCCCAACGGAATCATCTTGAGAGATTTTTTTTTTTTGCAAAGGGCACAAGATAATCATGAGGGATTGCCATGAAGATGTAAAATTCAAAACTGAACTAGTGAGGAAAGTGCCAGAAAAAATAGAACTGAACTATATGTGAGCACATTGAATCCCTCAATACACTTGTTCTTTCCTCCAGGGTAGCAGCAGCTGCCCTACGAGAACTTCTCAGGGAAATCTTAGCCCATCTGCCCTGCCGTCCTGATTTTACCCCTCAGACATCTTTCTTTATCTCTCTCTCCACATTCAAAGAACATTTAAAAGAACACAAATGTAGTCTCTGGAGCATGCCCAGGCTGCTGTTCCATTATGACATGATGTGAATGGCAGAGCACGGAAGGGTAGAATGATGGTAACAGGGTCTTCGGGAACAATATGGACTTAGATGGAGAGACGATGAGAAACACTAGCTTCCCATTTTGATATTTGGCAGCATTGTTGAACCTATTTACTTTGCTATGCCCATACTTCACATGGCTTAGCTTTGTTCATGGAGCTCCTTTAGAAAGAATCACACATTTCACTTCAAACCCTAAGAATAGTGTTAATGGTGACTCTATAGATAGACTATGATCCATGGCAAACTTATTGAAAACACAACAAAACATTGCCCACCCTGAATCGTCCTCACGATCTCTGGCATGTTCTAGTTCATTGATGTGGCTAGTGTGTCCATCCATGTCTTGGAAAGTCTCTTTGAACATCCCTAATTCTATGCTTCACCAAACGTGATGTCTTCATCTAGCAATTCGTCCTTTCTACTGGCTTGTCCTAAGAAAGTGACCCGGACAATATTCTCTTGTGACCACAGGTTTTTGCTTTCTAATTTTTGGTCACCAGACTGGAAGATTTTTGTTTGTCTTACACTGGAGGATTTGCTGTAACCTGTCTGCCAGGAATTATCCTACCTGCATCATCCTACCAACGTGCCAGCTACCACTGTTCACACATGGATAGACAGATGGTGGACTGATCAGGTTTTCTTAAAATGGATAGCCTGGGAATCTAGTATTTGTAAGCACTAGTTGACAGGGAAACCAAGATAACCCTGCTCCACTTTCCCCCAGATCATGGTCCTCTCTGTTTTTGTGTGTTTGTTTGCTTGTTTGATTTGTTTCCTCTGACTTCTGTGCTCCTCCAGGAGAGAGCTGGGTGGCGGCTGCGGGGCGAGCCACTCCACGTCACTCGCATCATTTTCTCATTGGGGTGCTGCTGTGGTTAACAATTCCCAAGAAACTTTTCTTGCCAATCATAGTTTTCTTCATTTATACATTTCTACACGTACATACATAGATTTATGAATATTTATTTACAAAAACAAAGATGTTCGTTTACTTTAGCAACCATCGGCAAGTGAAACCCAACAGAAACAGTGAGAAAAAGAAACGGAAAGAACAGAGACAAAATGAAAATTGTGTGCTTAGGGATATGCGTACCTTTGGTGGAATATTTCATCTGTCAGACTCTGTTTATTGATAGGGTTTAAATATCCAGTTAAATAAATTGGTAATTATTGTTTTATGAATTCAGCTTTTAGCTTCCTTGGAGAATTTGAGGCAAACTTTAAGGGGGAAACCCCCATTTGGAAGCATTTTTATTTGAAGTATGGGCGGACAAGCTTTTCTTTTCCATGTGTTGGGACTAGGATGATGTCAAGAGAAGACATCACAGCAAGGAAGAAAAAATGATGTTGGATGAGGATGCATAGTAGAATACGTGACATATTAATTTGAACCTGGTTTGGATCTAGGAGCACTCTATAATAAGTATCACTAAGTAAAATCGATAAAAAATGTGGATGTGGCAAATGTGATACTGTCTTTGTACTTACCATGATACATTCTTTTCTTAAACATTAGGAAATATTACCATCAGCTCAGAAGATGATTCAGAAATTGAGACATTAACCAAAAATTGTAGTTTACAAGAGACCACATTTAAGTGCTAGGAAGTGATCCTTACGGTGGTGTAGTGGATTATGCATTGGGCTGCTGGCCTCAAAATGAGCAATTCTAACACACCAGCCATTCCATGGGAGTAAAATGAGGTTTTCTGTTCCTGTAATGATTGCAGTCTCAGAAAACCCAAGGGGAAGTTGTACTCCATCCTATAGTTCTGCTCTGTCTTTGGGGAGTGTGCTTGGTTAAAACACTCAGGTACTGATTGAAAGCATCCAAATGTACCCATAGGAACTTTAGCACAAAGATCTGGCTACCTATTTCTGACTGATTATAGCCATTGAAAATCCTAGAAAGCACAGTTTGCTCTGAAATTTGTTGGCTCACTATAGTCAGAATCCCCTTCATCGTAGCTGTTTGTTGCTTTTGTTTGTGCTGATATTTGATAATAGCTAGCATACACAGCATGTCTGATGGGCAGGCATTGTTCAAAATACTTTCTATGAATCTGTTATTTAATTTACATAACAACCATGGAAGGTAGCTAGTATAATTATGCCCTTTATACAGCTGAAGGAATGTATACCAGTGAATACAGATGAGAGACAGAGGAATCAAATGTTAAGGAGTTCCCATATGATCATTTAGCTGACATATTCTAGTCAAGGTTTCAAACCCAGGAATTCTATTCACCAAACACAGGTTGGTGAGCTATAAAACCTTATGGAGTAATTCACAATGGTGGTTCAAATGAAGTTAGGGGGGGTTGTAGAAAAGAGTGATAGAGAACATGGCAAGGAGAACTATTAGGGAAATCTAATTTGAGTAGTTTCTCACACTCCAAGATCGAAAAGTATTTCCTCAAAGGTGAGATGAACAGTAATGGGAGCTGAAGGAATATGAAGACATCCTTAGGACTTTTATTTTAGCTCAGGTTTGGAAGCCTGGTCTCTGTAGGACACATAATTCTGGAACATCATGGGCTGAAGAAAAGTCTCCTTTACAGTGGCCACAATTTCAGAAAGATAGCTTGTGTGGTAGTTACCTAATCTGGTGTCAATTTGGGACTTGAGAGGATTAAGAGGAAAAGGGTGGAGTCTAATCTGTCAATCAGGTCATAACCAATGAGGCCTCTGTGTGGGCATGGCCTTCTGAGGATTCTGGGAACTCCTGGATTTTCTCGTTGGAGACAGGAGTCATTTTCTTCTCTTAGCTCACTCCCTGACAGATGCTCCACTAACAAGGTGCATGGAGCTATGCTGATATACCCTGTGCCCTGGGCGCTAGAGAAGCCACATAGAGATCGTTGCCAGCACTGAGATGTTACACTACCACTGGACCCACAAGTCTTTCCCCCCATTGCTCTGTGATCTTGCTGCATTCGTTGTCATTACATATCTTTTGTGAGACTGAAGAAGACTTTATAGATTGGTATTAGGCATATGGGCTAATATCTGACTTATGGACTTGATCTGGACTGGGCTGGGGTTTTTTCTCAATGCTTAATTACTCTTGTATATAAACCTCTTTCTTATACACATATTAGTGTCTATGAATTTGTTTCTCTAGTCTACCAGGACTAGCACAGCCTGGTTTCCCAGAAAAGTACTAAAAATGAGTGAGAAGCTAGGTGTGTGCACCAGTCTTCCATTTATTTCACTTTCTTGAGCACTGTATAAAATACCAGGTTTCCCTTCTCTCCCATCCTTTCCCCCATCTCTCTCACTAGCTATGTCGTCAATCTACTAAATCTCTCGCATCTGTGCTATGCATTTACTTGCATATTTGTTTGTCCCCCCCTCCTTAACTCAAATGTAAGCACAATAGAGCCAAGGCATTTTGTTTACTGCTCTGTCCCTAGAACCTTGAATAATAACTGGCCGAGAACAGACACTTAAAATAAACCTGAAAAACGAATGAACACGAACACGTAAGGCACCAAAAGATGAATGAATGAATCAGAGTCTTATTAAGCTCTGACTAAATGGCATTTCCCAGTTAGTTGCTTATACATAGTGATAAAATAAAGTGGCTGCTTCCCTGGGCTCAGGCATGGGAACAAGTGTGCGGATGGTGCAGGACCATGCAGTATGTCACATGGTGTGCACACGGTTGCTGTGGGTGAGCGCTCCCTCACCGGCACCTAGCAACAACAAAAACACAGGAGTTATTTGAGATTGTTTAAATATTTTCCCGGTCTATCTATGTATGATTGTAAACTTTTCTTCTAACATATGTCTACCATCCATCTCCATTTTACTGCATGATGGAGAGTCTGTAAATTATTTCAGTAAAAACCCAGACACCAGAGGGTAATTTTGGACCATCTCATTGCTTCCTGATGCCTGGACATGATCATGAGACCCTCAGGTTGGTCCGGAATCTTCTGGGATCATTCTGCACATCGGGGAGAGCTTTCCGCAGTTGGTGTGGCTCGGCTCTCCTTCTTGTAGCACAGGGACACCAAGCTCAATTCTTAGAAATAGAAGGTCTGATTCACTTTCACAGTATCATTTGTCACAGACATTTTTCTAGGCAATAGTTACTTTTGAAGCAGAATTGTCATTATTATTTGGTATATGCACTAACTCCGCATACCCTAATATTTTTAAGTTCATAAACTTCACAACCTGGGTTGGTAAAATCCCACAAAGTGCACAAAATCCAAGTGCTTTACTTCCAGAGGCAAGTACAACGGCAATATAAAAGAAGCCCCATTTGGTTTCAGGGTATTAATGGTAATTATGTCATACACGACACCCAGGCTTCCATAAACAATTACATTTCTGGTCCTTTTTGAATACAGTGAGTTACTGGCTTATGAACATCCCACCTGCGGACAATTCATACTTGACCTTCAATGTTTTGTGAATTTGCCCTTCCTTTGAAGATTGAACCAAGTCCTACTTGAAACTAATTTTTTTAAATCATAATTGTTTTCACTTACTGCACACATAGTTTTCAAATATTTGAAAAGGCTTTGAGCCCTTATTTCACTAAAGTAAAGCAAAATAAGAACCATCTGCCACTGTTCTGACTTACCTACAGCTTCAACTAAACATCCCGCTTAGGAGCAGATCACTTTAGAATCCAGCAACTGTCTGAAAATCCTTTCCCTCACTCTCCTTGTGAGATTGAACTTCGACTGGCTGGAGTTGCTTTAGGAAGGCACAATAAGGAAGCGAGGTGGTGGTGAGGGGGGAAACCCAGGTCTCGAATAGAAAGAAACTGTTCTGAAAATGATGATGGCACCAGATATACAAATGTGCTTGACATCATGGATGTGTAGATTGTGAGAAGAGCTGTGAGAGCTCCAAATAAAATGATTATTTTTAAAAGAAGAGAAAGTAGGAGCGAACTAGAAAAAAACAATACATTCATTACAATATAGCAAAGGCCAAATATCAAAGAAAGTAAAATAAAGGGTAAAATAAAGAAAAAGAAAAGATGTGAAATGCATTTCCATTTAATTTCTACATATGAAAGGCCAATCATGATGGTAGCTAGTATATCTTCAGGTACCTTTACGTTCCTGTGAAGAACACTAGACAGAGGTTATTCGTCTAGCTATTCTGTGTTAGGAGATAGATTATTCATCTCCCTCAGGTTTTTTCCCCATAATTATGATTTCTGCACAGCATTTGATGCAAATACATGATTATAAATCCCTTATTTATTTGATGCAAATAAATTATTATAAATTACTTATTTATTTATTTGATGGAGAACATTGAAAAACGTGGACAGAAGAATAAGGCCATAGAAGCCCTGTTGGAAGTTAAATATTCACCAAGAACTTTGAAAACTAGATTCAGTCACTAATTCAAATCAGGACATAAATAAATAAATGAAGAACGGGAATTGTGTTCTACTCTATTTGCATAAGTACATCGAATGTCATCCCAGAGAAGAAGTCTAATATTGAAATTCTTCTACCAATTTTATTTGGATTTAATTTTGTAATTGTTTCTATGAATAAAAAACCCCAAAGCAAACCTGTTGCCATTGTATTGATTCTGACTCATGGTGGCCTGACTAATACAGGGCCTTCTATGGCATAATTTTATGGAGTAAATCTTCCCAAATGCTGCTGGGTGGTCTTAAACTGCCAACCATGAGGTTAGTGGCTGAGTATAAACTATTTGTACCATTCACGGACATTAAACGGAACAGTAGACTAGGTTGAGGGGGTATAAAAAGAACACAACATTCCATCGTAATGATCTCTCCCATGACGTAGAGAGCAAATCAGTTGCACATGACCTCTCTAGAGTATTAAAGCCAAAAATGTCACTTTGAGGCCATAAGTGCACCCGACCCAAGTCATGCGTTTTCAATTGCCTCATGTGCACATGAATAATGGACAGTGAATAAGGAAGAGTGCAAAATAATTTGAATTATGCAATTGGCCAAGAATAATGAAAGTACCACTAATTGCAAGAACAAGCAAATCAGTTTGGAAGGAAGTATTTTGAGTATGCCATCAGGACTGACGAATCCCTGGAAAATGGCATCCTGCGTGGTGAATATGGTAGTTACATAATCTGTTGTCAATTTGAGTTTAGCGTGTCAATAAGGTCTCAGCTTGAAGACCTCATTTGGAGGTGCTAAGGAGATAAATCGCTCGCTGGAGGCGGGACACATGCCCACTCTCTGTGAGACATTTCTGTTGACAAGACACATGGAGCTATGCTAGAGCTCTGTTGCTGGAGAAGCCATGTGGAGCCCCCTGCCATCACTGAGATGCTTACAACACCACTGGATCCATAAGACTTTCCACCCACTGGCCTGTGATCTTTCTGCATTCTGCGTCATTGCATGTGTTGCATGAGTTTGAAGAGGATTTCATAGATTGGTATTGGACTTATGGGAAAATATTGGACTTAAGGACTTGATCTGGACTAAGCTGAGCTGCTTTCTCAATATTCAATTGCTCTTGTATATAAAGCTCTTTCTTATACACATATGAGTGTCTATGAAATTGTTTCTCTAGTCTACCCAGTAAAGTAGAAGGCCTGTGAAAAGGAAAAAGAATCCAAGAAGGTGGATTGACGTTGTGACTGCAACATTGAGCTCAAACATAACAAGTGTGAAGATGATGGAACATTGAGCAACTTTGTTTCACTTTCTCGGCCTGAGTGTTACTGCGTTTGTACTGACTCAAAAACCCCTAACATAACTGCAGACTACATTGCTCAATAGTAGAGACGTTCTTTTTCACATTAAAAGTCCTCCTAACTCCCACAAAGCTTGGTAAATATTTATTTAGAGAAGTTATATATTATTTTATGAAATTATCCCAGGGGGCAGCCAATAAAGAATGTGACTCTGGACTTGTGAGAGCACATTCTGCAGGAATAACTCACTTGAAAAGAGGCACCTAGCTACCATCATAACAGTTGGACCACTTTCATAGTGAAGATACGCCTGCATAGTCCCTCAGTAATTTTTGGAATGTGTCTTCTAATTATTAACCCATGAGAAAAATGAATGAAAAATTTAATTTTCTAAGAATTTTTTTCTTCACTAAGAAGGGTGAAGAAAGAGAACAGACAATTCAATTTCTAACTTCAATTCTTTGGAGACGATTGGGAAAATGGCTTTATTTATTATAGTCAAAAAACAATATGATTCACTCGCTTAACCTTTTTCACTCCTATAGCATGTTTGCTCTGTGTGTTTGTGCTCATTTTGAGTCAGAGAAAATTAATCGGAATGTCAAAATAAAGTAAAATGTTTTACAGTGAAAGAACATTGCTTATCGATATCTTGGAAGGTAAGCTCCAAAAAGCATTTCATTTAGAACACATTTTCCTAGTGATCGAATCTCTCATTTGGACCTTTCCCTTTCTATGAACAAAATTGGAGAATGCAAAACAGGCTGTAAAGGAAGATTACCATGAGAACAAGAGGAAAGAGCATTAGTGAAAGTAGAAAGGAAAGTTGTAATCAATTAGTGGAAGGAATTTCCTGATTTACACTTAGAGCATAAACCTCATTTGCATAAGAAGATAAGGTTTGATGTCTGACTCCTACAAGTGACATTTTCTTGTTTAGAGACTTGATATATTGTAAAAGCAGCTAGAAAACCAAAATATTTTCCTTTCTACTGTTATTCATGTGCTACCACTTGCTCCAATACCATCCTCGGGGTATCCCCTGTAAGCTTTCCAACAGCATGGCTCTTCCCTGAAGAGACCTGGCAAAGAATGTTAGTCACATTTTTAGATTCTTAAATGGTAAGAAGTGAATAATTTAGGTCCCGTTTAGATGTCTGTGGACTCGTGCTGCCTAACGTTTTAAGGATAGATACTTGAACTATTGGCTGTGTGTTGAGTGTTTAAGACAAGGGTACTAATGTTGTTGATGGTGTTGATTAGAGGAGCTCCATGAGTTACCAAACTAAACCTAGAAGGAAAAAACAAACGAAGACTTCAACAAAACAACCCAAACCCGGAGGCCGCGGTATGTCTAGATATAGACTACATGCGTGCATATACATGCACATAGAGAGAGAAGGGAGCCCAGGTGGTGTCGGGGGTTCAGAGTGGAACTGCGATCCATGTGATCGGCAGTTCCGAACCACTAACAGCTGGGCGCGAGAAAGACTTGGCTTTCTGTCCTGGTGTACAGTTGAAGTCTCAGAACCTGAGGGAGCGTGGATGCCATTGCAGTGCACTTTATGCATATAGATAATGCAGACTATACACACAGCCTTGGGCTCAGGTGACGCATGTACGGCTGCATTCTTTAGATATACTATCTATGTACTCTCCCTCACTGCCCATTTAATCAGTGTGGACGCATAGAGACCCCCTATGACTTTCTGCGACTGTAATTCTTTACAGGAGTAGAAAACCCAGTCTTTCTCCGGTGGAGCTGCTGGTGGTTTGGAACTGTCGACCACTGAATCTCACCTCAACGCATAATCACCACGCAGCCAGAGATTCTAAGGTTACAGGCACGCACACACACGCTTGCACGTACGCAGGCACATACGCACGCACGCACCCTCGCGCAAGTACCTTTAGCCTCAGGTTTTATATACAAATATATATGTACAGACTCTTCTGGCTCTCTCTCTATACATGTACATATATATGTATATATCCACACATACACACACACACTCCACATTCGTTCAACCATTCTATTTGGATCAATTCTGAAACTTTTGAAAAACATTACGGTGAAAACAACCCGGGGAAAACAAGAAAGAGGTGCCCAGGAAATATGGAAACGATTGCTTATTCTTCATGTGAATTTGATATCAGTTCATATATTAATTTGTTACTACATTTCATAAAGATCATTCTGAAACCCAAATTTACAGTATTTGTTTACAAATAAATACTGGTACATAAGAAAACAATACATGTCTCCAACACCATCTGTCTATCTTTTCCCTGAGGGGCTTTGCATAATTTTAGCAAGAAACAAATCTAAATATCTTGCACTGTTCACCAAAATGTTTCATAATTTCACAGCAGCCCTGCTAATGGAGTAAAGTATAAGCCCTTATTATAAGCTAAAACGATTCCAAATTGCAGACAGTGCCTCCTAATATTGTGAAAACATCATGGGAACCACTTAGGAACCAGGAGAGTTGTTTCCTGCTTTGGGCAGAGAAGAAAGTTGAAAGGAAATTTCATTTTGCGAGAAGAATGAGAGAGATTGATATATGTATCCACCTTAGACGAAGTTCAAGGAACTCAGAAACTTAGAGAAATGAGTCTGCGAGAACTCTTAATATTAGCTTTGAGCACTGAGATCTAGCAATATTTTGGAAATAGATACCAGATCATTTCCTCATATGTGGTGTAGGAACATCGGTGAAGAAAATCAACATCGAGATACCTGAAGAAAGGAATTTTAGAGAATTGCAAAATGGAATCTGAAATTAATTTCCTGGTTTACCACAGTCATAAATCCAAGCTTTCAAAAGAGGACAGAGATAGGAGAGTGAATGAAGACTTATTAAAGATTGAACTCAAGGCATCAATATTAACTGAAAGTTTGTCCAACCAAGTGGGAACACAAACACAAGTTCACTAATAATCTTAGCAGCTCGGACCTGATTTGTTTACTGCCTACTGTTGACCTAACATAGTCACCGGTAGCTGTTGACTCAGTGTGTTGGGAGGGGAACTGCCCTCAGCAGTGGTCTCTAGACGGTGATGTGTTAGACTCAGCGTGCCAGGCCTTTCCCATCAGGGCCCTCTGAGTGGGTTAAATCCCTCACCCATTCACTGAGCAGGAAAGTACTTAACCACTTGCCAAGTGCTGTGATCTCTTTTATCATTTTCAAATACAATAATCTTCTTGCCAAGCCTCTCTCTAACAGAGAACATCACTATTAAAGTAAGTTTTCTTAAGTTGTCTTGCACTGAATATTTAAGTACCTTATTATTAGTTTCAGGATAAATATTTTCCCCACTGAACAACGGAAGACAATAATGTTGGCTCTAGACAACAAATAAGATCCTATAGTGCTTGATCCTTATTGAAGGAAGCGTAAAGTAGAAGGGGTAAGATGATTGGGATGTATAAGAATTATACATTCCTATTATGAAATCATGAATCTGACCAAACTGAAATAGCAAGGGGAGTATTTAAACCTAGTACATCTGTACTAATTGTGGCATGACCCATCGATCCTTTATTGATTTGATTAGTAAACTTAGTGAGAAAACAATTGTGGGAAAATGCCATCCCCCTTGAGAAAGAATTGTTGACCGTTGTCCCTGTCTGTGCAACGCTGTGTGCATCTGTAACTAGGAACATTCTACAACAGTTGACAACTCTGTTGACATCCGAACTCATTGATGGTCTGCAAAAAGTGTTACTAAACCAGAATATTTAAAAATCAAGAGTTTTTTTTTTTTTTTAGCAAATGCAAAATTTCCCTTGGGGTTTGAATATAACCTACTCTGAAAGAAAGGGGGGAAACAAGTTTACAAATGTGCTCTCTGAATCTGTGGTGGGAAAATTGTTCATGCTACTCTCTATAATTCTTGCAAACTTTCAGAAAAAGATGAAGTCCATGTCAGCTGCAGACTGAAATGATGAAAGAATCCACACCCCAAACTAAGGGTAAAATGTTTGGTTTCACTGCACGTACAGAATCATCCATGTCACAAATTAAAAAGGCAGTGGGTCAGAAGTGGTTGAGTGATCAGGGAAATTTGACTTCTTCCTAACTTTTACTAAGGTACAATGAACTTTTCACATTCCTGAACCTTATGTATTATTAGTGGTTTTGAAAATAATGGTGTTGCATATGAGAAATGAAATTCCTCAATAGCAATTTCTGAAAGAATAAATCTAAGGGAGCCTGTTTGTATACTTTGGGCTACTAAGCACAAAGTTAGTAGTTCAAAACCACTAACTGCACCTCGGTGCCTTGTAATCCCATAAAGAGTTACAGTCTCAGAAACCCACAGGGAAATTCTACCCTGCCCTATGGGGTCCCAATGAGTTGGAATTGACTTAATGACAGTGAGTTTTGAAAAAGAATAAATCAAGTCTTATTAATGAAAACAAAAACTATGAATACCCCACTGCTATTAATTCCAAATCACAGAGACCATAAAGGATATAGCAATACTCCTCTTTTGAGGTTCCACACTATAAATCTTTATGGGAGCACAAATCCTCAACATTCTCCTTTGGAGTGGGTATTGGGTTTGAACTGCTGACCTTTCAGTTA
Organism: Tenrec ecaudatus; assembly: GCF_050624435.1. Lineage (NCBI taxonomy): Eukaryota > Metazoa > Chordata > Mammalia > Afrosoricida > Tenrecidae > Tenrec > Tenrec ecaudatus. The sequence continues at coordinate 22,457,573 of NC_134539.1, read as the reverse complement.
GCAGTCCAATGGCCAGGTGTAGACAAACACACAAACTAAGGAAAGATAATTTAATGAATCAAAAATATTACTCAAATTTGGGTTTAAATTTCATTTCTCTGTCGCTATTCTCACACAATTTTTATATGTCTTTCTTTTCACAGTACTTATGCACACATGACTTCAGGTGCTCAAATGCTGCGTGACTTCTTGAAGTCCAGAGCAATGTCTAAGTTACCTTTGGCCTTAAGACACACAACACAGAGACTTAGAGTTGCTTTATAGAAGGATAATAAACATTGATTGCATCAGTGTTAATAAAAAATATAAGGTCTACAACAGTTTTTGCTGCCCAAACTTTAACACAGTAATGGATTTCCTCAAATATACAGTGTAGAATTGAGAACTTAAAGGGAGAAGCTGACTGCTGTCACTTCTGTACCAATTCGCTTAAAGCATATATGTCTATATAGAAAATAGGGGTGAAAGCACTGGGTGGAACAAGAACCGTGCTTTCGGAGGTTTCATGTAGGTATGCTGCTTTCATCATCCAACGGCATTTTACAGAAGACCGAGATCTGAGAACAAATCAACAAAGGTTCATAGATGCTGCTCAAATTTTGCGTTAAATAAGATTGATCTGTCATGGCAATGGTAGGAAAGAAATAAACAGAAGTCCCTGAGTTAAGTGTGATCAGATCCTTTAGCCATTAAGCAGCAGACTGTGGTGTTCAAAGGGCTTGAGCTGCAATGTTGTTAGACTGGGGGACCTGCAAAGATTGAACGTTACTCCTGGATAAAGTAAGACAGGATACAGCAAGTTATCAAGTATAAAAATACCATCTTCAAAGTTAGGTGTATTATGCCCGGGCAAAGAAGTCCTGGTAGCACCATAGTGAAGCACACAGCTGCCAATTCAAAGGCTGGTGGTTTCAATGCACTAACTGACTTTGCTCTCATTAATTTACAACCTAGAAATCCCGTTGGGGCATTTCTATTTGGTTACCTGGGGTCTCTGTTAGGTGAAATGGGTATTTGATGGAACTAGTAAGAACACAGAAGGACAAAAATGTTACTCTACTAAAAACAACATAAGATATGAAAAAGGAATTTGGTTATCAACAGGCAGTAAATATAGAAATGTGATAGGTTAAGCTCTATTAAAATGAATCTATAACCTATGTGGTAGAACTTAAAAACTTATGACACGTCTACTTGATATACCACAGGTCTACTCAAGGTCTTTTCATGATAAAGAATAGATGTTTCCATGCCACATCTCCTACTTAAAAACTTGTACATAACTACATAAAAATATAAAGTTAAAATGCCCATTTACTAATGATTTACTTATCACATTATATTTTTACTAAAGTGATACAGAACCCCTTTAAGAAGGAACATGTTGACGCATAAAACATAAAGCCACATTCTTTGGCTTCCAGTCAGTTTTCACTCCTGGCACTCCTATAGGACAGAGAGAGGCGACTAACCCATAAGGTATCCGGAGTTTCAAATCCTTAAAACATGCCGCATCATTCTTTATGAAGTGGTCTGTGGATTTGAACCACCTCCCATTCGGGTAGCAGGTGAGCACATTAAGCGCTGTAGGTCTGGTTTGTTTGTGGCATATATTTCCCACAGGCACTAGGTGATGACAATGGATAATGAAATGGGTTGTTAACCAAAAGGTCGAAGGTTGAGCTCAATCAAAGATGCCTTAGCGAAAGACCTGGGAATCTATTCCGGCAAAGTCATCACCAGAAACCCAATGTGAGAGAAGGTCATTTTAAATCAGAGTCCATTTGAAAATATCTGAATATACTTAATTTTTCAGTAGCTCTTTCTATCTTCTCTAAATGAACTATCTTTCTTAGAGGGCTACTAGGTTCCTTTCTCTTAGGTCGATATTCGAATCCGCCAGTTTTCAGTGCTTTCTCACTCGTTCCCGTCGAGCTCGTATTATTCTTTTGAAGAAAGAAGCTCTGATGGATAACTACGTGACTTTGTTCAAATGTGATCCAGTTCTTTTGGATTGACACAGTCATGTACTCACATGCAGTGGTATCTATTAGATTTTTGCAGGTATAGACTGTGAGTAATTTTTGTTCTTTTTGTAGTTCTATAGGGAAATATATTTCCACTTTAGAGAGAATGAAGAAACCCAAATCAAACCACTGCCATGGGGTAAAGTTAGACTGATAGCAATCCCATGTAAGGTTTCTGGAGCTTTGTGGCAGCAGATAGCCTCATCTTACTCCCATGGTACAGCTCCTAGGTTTGAACCACTGACCTTGCTATTAGCAGTCCTGTGTTTACTCACCATGCTGCCTTAATATGCAAAGAGGGTATTAAAATACAAGTAACCACTTTTTTTCTTTCAGAGACTTAGAAACTTCACATGCTTCTTACAGTGAGACTCTTTCACAGTGAAACTCAGAATTTGGTAATGGTTTTATATTTATGATTTCAGTAAACTATGAAATATAGTTTATATGAAAATATTAGCCAATTGAGCAGTAAACATATTCTAAATATAGTAAATATTTATCTGTCTTTGTAAAATAATAATTACTTTGTAAATAATACTTTAAAAAATAATAATTCTTGGTGGTATACTATCAGACTGTACATTTTTTTATGTGAAGCATCTAAGTCCTTGGTGATTCTTTAAACAAAGCATGGACCTGCTGATTACAAGTTGAAGAAAATGGTAACAATCCCTTCAAAAACAAAAACCCTGTTAAGTAACATTCTATGGGTCAATTCTTAATACAGTAACATTGTCTTTACAAGTCTATTTTGAAGAAATTTTCTTCAAACCAAACCCAGCACACTGTCATGCAGTTGAGACTGGCTTATAGTGACTCTTTATTGGGCTCCAGCAGAGTAAAATGTTAAGGGGTCAGGCAGCCTTGTCTTTCTTTTGTAGGGAGATGGTTGGGTTAAAAGGCTGGTCTAGAGGTCAGCGGCCCAATGCCTAACCTAGGCTGTATCTCTAAGACTCCTTCCCGTTTGCTAGTGATTTTAATTTTATTGTGCTTAGTAGCTTCTGTTTCTCCTGGAGATTTCTAGAGTAAAGGCCTAGTTATGTTGTTAGAATATCTATGAAAACAGAATCTTTAACTGCAAACATGGCATTTTAATTGTCCTTACGGTTTGGCTATAGGCCATCTTTTCATACGGGTGGACCTTCTATCCTGGTTTTTCACTTGGAAGGATAAGAATGTTTACACAGTTTGGTTAGTTTCCCAAGAATTATAATTTTATTGCTGCTACTTCATGTCACAGTGGGAATTTAGGTGGAAACTAAAACAAGTGAAAACGTGTGATGGCTCTTTTCAATTTTGTAATCATATTACACTGAGATGTTTTGAAGTGTTCTGCAGTGCCAAAATGCTCTATACACTGTGCCTTCTATCCCAGTGCTAATTTCCTTAGAATTCATTAGGGGAAAATATAGAATAAATGAAAGTGACATCCTCCCATGCTCTTCTGTTAGACTATCAAGAGAAACAAAGTATAAGATTTAAAGTATATTCCATAAAAAGAAAAATATACAGAGTGATAATAAAATGGGAAAATTATATCTATAATTGGAAATGAGTAAAAAATGACAGAAAAATTCATGTCTGCTTTGTCTCAGTTATTAACATTGAAAGTATTGTGGCCAAGAATGTTAAATTTATTCACTAAACAGGGGCCTTATGATATTATCCTCAAAGCCATAGTGTAATAGAGATGTCAAAGTATTCAATGACAGGTATCAGAGACTGGGTCTCCTCCTCTCTCTGTATATAAATAAACACACACACACACACGCACACACACACACACGGTCTGACTCACAGAGACCCAGCGTACAACAGAAGGAAACACCAGCAGGCCCTGTGCCGTCCTCACAACTATTCTTATGTCTGAGCTCATAACAATGAACTCTGTCAATGACATATGACAGAGCTCTCATAACAGCCACTCTGTCGATCCATCTTGAGGATTTTTGGCTGCCTCTCTGCTGTACCAAGCATGATGTCATTCTCAAGGGACTAGTCTCCAAGAAAACATGTCCAAAATTTGTGACAAATACACACACACACACACACACAATCCAGGCAGCATTAAATGAATTTATATTAAAAGATAGCACAATTTTGGCTTACAGAAAAGAAACAGAAAAATATAGCACAACAAAATAAACTATAATTTAAATAAGTAGATGTCATAAAACCATGGTATATGCATTATTAAAATAAGAACTAATCTATCATTGTATCCATCTACTCATTCATCATATATATAAAGAACAGCTGTCATGTAGGAATTATTCAATATGGATTCAATAACAGGCAAAACAGATTTTTTCTTACATATATTCTTTGTAAAATGTATAGAAAATGAAGGAAATGTGAAAAATTAGAATATATAATGAAAAAAAATTCCCATATAGGGATAGTAGAGCAAGTAAAATGGAGAGCATGATATTCTACCAAAATAAAACAATGCATTTTGTATTACATTGGGTTCATAGAGACATAAACCAATGGCATCTAGAGCAGAAGCAAAACACAGAGATAAATTTAAGTCAAGAAAATGTCTCACACCATTGCAAAACTGGGCCTGCCCAAGTCCAGACCGTTTCCAAGCCCAGGAATCAGATGCTGGCTGAGCCTTCTCCTTCCTCACTTCACTTTTGGGGCCTGATGAACCCATGATTAATAGGAAGAACACCTAAGGTCAACAGGAAGGTTGGTGGCTATAGAGGTGAATGAATCCATGGTTGGCAGGTCAGATGGCAACCCGCTGACATCTCTCCAGATTGGCAGTCAATCCCAAAGAACTGGAGGTCAATGTGGCAGCTGCAGGATCCAGACCCAGCAGGGAGTCAATCAAGCTTTCCCACAGTTTCCTTTTAGATTGGAAGTAACCCATCAGGTCAAGGAAAGCTTCCTTTCACTTGGCTGCATCACGGTTGGGACCTGTAAGGGTGTTACACAGCCTCCTCTAATTTTTTTTTTTACAACTGATTGGCTGTTATTACATTGTATTAGATCAGCTCATGGGGGATTACTAGGTAACTGCCAAACCACTGAAAATCTTGGTCCAGCCAAGTTGACACAAATCATAATTATGACACCTTTATTCCATGAACTTACTCTACCCATGAAAGTAAAGTAATTTTATACTAAACATTGCATGTTTTAAAGTATAACATCTAGAGGAAAAATAAGCCCTAGGGTAGGATTTGATAAAGTAAACTTTGGGACCCCACAGCAGAGACCATCACAATATTTTATGTTTGTTAAGCTTCAGTAATCTATGTAAACAATCTTAATTCACCAAATTCCATCTAAATAATAAATCTTTAAGTCATTAGTTGATAAAGAACAAGAAACCCATTATCTCTCTTTAAATTACTGAATAACATCTCTAATATATCAAAGGTAATTAAGCAATAATATTCTATTTTTCTCACTTTTTATTTATATGAATTTATAAATCATCTATTACATCAAATTTCTTTCATAAACTCCAAAAATGTGGTATCTTTTAGTTATAGATTAAAAAAATTAGGATAAAGAAAAACTACAGTACTTTACCTATTCATGCACACACATACACAAAAGGAGTTCCAATTCAAACACATCATGTCAATACCATAACATGTCAATGGAATCTATTGAATAGCTAGACACTTGGCCTCACACAGTGTATGGATATTCCAGATTCTTTGGGCTAGTTTTGGTATGCTGTCTGCAAGACAACAGTTCAGACAGTTTAAGAAGAAGCAATGGGCTGAAACAAAATTGTTATATCTAGTCCAGCATATCATGCACTGAGATAAGAATGCATTACAACCCAGGAAGCAGATGAGAACAAAGGAATCTGGTAAAGGGCATACATTCATAGAGTGCTAGACACACGGTGCATGAGAAGTTCTTGCTGTCGAACCTGGTACAGCGACAACATCCTATTTCAGCCAAAAAAGTGTCTTCTGAGATAAGAAAAGCATTTGCGTGGTAATCATTTACTTGTGTAGAAGAAGGTTGTATGGTACATGTAGGCTGTCAAAAACGAACAAGTAGGCAAACAAACCAGTTGCCTTGTCTTTGTTCCATCGCGTGGTGACCTCATAAACGTCAGAGGAGAATTGAGTGCTAGAGCATTTCAGTGGTGATTCTTACGAAGTAGATCGTCAGGCTTCTCTCTGTTGCACCTGGGTGTGCTAGAACTCGCGAGCCTCTATGTTAACATCCTAGAGCGTTGCCCCTCACACCATCCGTGAACTCCAACTCTCTTGTGAAGGAGGCCAAGTGTTGAGATGCAAGTGGAATGAAGCTAGAGCTCAACATCTAGCTCTCAGTTTTCACTATAAGTGTCTTGTTTGATGATACCTAACAGTGATCTTCATCAAAACATACCATAAAGAGTAATAATGGTATTTAACTAGGATATCCTCTCTTGTGTTTCCGAGTCCATATAGAAAGTAATCTAGCGACTTAGAAGACTTCCTAATAACCTTTTATAGTGTGTTTACAAAGTCACAATTCATTTGCATGATTTATGTACTAGGGGTTATTATATTTTATCACAAATAAAATCTGTACCTTGGGCACTCTGATGCATAGAAACAGGAAGGTGAACGTATACTCTGTTTGGGGACACTGTAGATTTTGAGATGTTACCTGTTTTGAAAAACATTAAAATATAACAGGAAATACCAAAATAAGATGAAAGGGAATACACTGAGTCACTCTACCAAATGAAAAATAGGTCAATGTTCAAACAAGAGGTAGCAAATGATAAAAACAAAACAAAGCAAACAGTGTAATCAAAGGAAGAAGTCCGAGCTGTACTGAAAACATTGGTAAAAAGCAAGGATCCAGAAAGAGGCAGAAAAACACTTGGAATGTTACAACAGAAGTAACACTGGAAACACTCACATGTCTATGAACCAGAAATTTGTAAGACCACCTGGAAGAATTCCATAGCTGTGCCCATTCCAAAGAAATTATCAAACAACATCATTAATATCACATGCAAGTAAAGAAATGATTAAAGCTGCATGTAAACAGGGAACTGTCGTCAGAAACTCAGTTCAGAAGATCAGTTGGAATCTCATTGTTTTTGTCAGATGGATCTTAGCTGAAGGCACAAAATACCATAAAAACATTTGCCTTTGTTTTATTGATTAGGCAATACCATCTGACTGTGTGGATCCTACAAAACTCTGGATAATATTGTGAAGAACGGGAATTTCAGAATCCTGAATTGCGCTTATCTAGGCCCACAAGACGCACCTGGTCTATGAGAATGAGGGGATAATGCATGATGTAAAATCAGTAAATGTGTGTGTCCTTTCACTAGACTTATTCAATATATTTATCTACTGGGAAAACCATTTGAAAAGTTGAACTATATGAAAAATAGCAAGACATAATATAATTGGAAGGGGATTCATTAACAACCTGGGGTATGCTTACTGCATAATCTTACACACTCAACATCAAAAAGTATTTACTAATGAAGACCAAAGGCTAACTCTCTGTGTGGATAACACCTTTACATAAAGAAAACAAAAATCCTCACAAGTGAACCAACAAAAACCATCATGATAAACGGGGACAAGATTGAAGTTGTCAAGGATCTCATTTTATTTGCATCTATAATAAATGCCCATGGAAATAACAGTCAAGAAATTGTTGATTACATCTTCTGAAAAAATACTTGTTTCAAGTGTTAAAAAGAAAATATATCCAATTGAGGACACAAGTACACCTGCCCCAAGTCCCAGTGTTTTCAATTGCCTCATATGCACGCGAACGCACAGTTCATAAGGAAGACTGAAGAGGTACCGATGACTTCTAATCATGGTGCTGGTAAGGAAGATTGAACTTGTGCACTATCAGAAAGGAACAAATCTGGTTGAAAGAAGTATAACCAGAATGGTTGTCTGAAGTTTAAATTGCAAGACTTTGGGTGTGATATTGGGAGGGACATTCCCTGGCGAGGGACATGACCTGTGTAGTAAGTAGAGGATGACTCTCAAGGAGAAACATTGACACCTACTTGCAGTACTGCGCTCAGATGTATCAACAATGAGGGAAGGAGAAGACTGTTTTGTTCTGTTATGTGTAAGGTCACTATCTGCTGGACTGTACTGAGTGGCAGCTATCAACAACCACTACACACACACACACACACACACACACACACACACACACACACACACACACACACACACAGTCCCGGTTAGGAACTGGGTGATGAACATGGACTTACCACTAGCACTTGCCCATTCATATTACGTAATTATTTCCTCATCTGTAAACCATTGAAGCAACCCTTTTGCATGACTAATTCTTCTTCACAATCACGTTCACATGCTGTAGCTGGAATTTTGGAATGATTGAAAACACTCCAATTTAGAATCCTATGTACCTGTTCTGATTTACAAGCAAATTTGACTTAAAGATTACTTAGATCTACAGACACACTTAGGAATGGTTCTTATTTGCAACCTGTAAGTAGAGAACCACTAGATTTTTTTTTTTTTACAATCTTGGTGGAAAGGGGGAAAACGAGTCAGAAGAAGGAGGCCTACTGGGTCAGAATGGGAAGCTGTGCTCATAATTTAGAGATGACGCAGAACGGTTATGCCCGACGTCTCCAAGCAAAGGCGTAATGGAGACACAGAGAGAGATGACTAACATGCCAAGTCACTGACTGACTTTATGGAGCTCTTCATAATTAACAGGAGTAGCTCTTACCCTACTATCTATATAAGACACGATACCCCCCTATCTGGGACATGGAAAAATGTACAGAAAGAAAAGGTGAGGTCAGCTTACAGATCCCGCTTCATTTCACAAAGCAGAAGGCCAGACCTGAAAAGTGATCATTGTACTAACATTTGCTATTATTAGCACATAATTGCCATTTTTCCTTTCTGATGAAAAAATAGCTTCCAATGAAAAAGCTGTCCTTTCACTGCTCTTGTTTGGTTACTCCACCCACCTCCAAACTAAGTAATATTGATCTGATTTATCTTAGCTCCAAGTTAAATAATAATATGTTAAAAAAAAACCTTTGTGATCAATACTCCACCTTATAACAATAAATAAAAGGTGTAAATTCAGTTGCAAACTGCCTACATAATAAATAATACAGATGAATCACTGGAGAAAACCTTAGCTAAAATGTATTCCAAACCTCTCATTTTACAGATAGGAATGTATGTTGCTCTCTCCCACCCCCCTGCACCCTGCCCAAGTTACACAGCTAACTCATAACAAGACTGAAACAGAAACTAAATTAAATGGGCATCCAGTGATTTTCTATCAAACCACTTCATGAAGGAACGTAAGGATTCATCCTCATTTGTTCCTCTATTATTTTGCTTTGGTACTTATAGAACGCTTGTGTATACACTGCTCTCTTTCCAGATGGACTTCCCATCCAGTCCCAGATCATATTGCATGAATTTCTCATCCATTAATTAATTTTGTTTTCATAAAAATAGTATCACATAACACTTCTCATGTTATATATTTTAGAGACGAAGAAACTGAATCACCTAAAATTTAGGCACTACATTTTAAGAATCCCTGTTCTAAACTTTCACTGGCCATATTCTTGGCCTCCTCATAGACTTCTCCCCCCACCACACACACAACACACACACATTTACTATTTTAATGATACCTTCCATATCTCTTGATTTGAGCAATTCATGTTTTCTGGGTCCCAAGAGGCTCGCAGTCTACGGCTGACACCTAGAAATCAAGCAGTCAGTACCACACACCATAGGTTTGATGACATGTTTTCATTACATCTGTGAAATGTAGTAAAGTGATCATAGTATCAGTTGTGAGAAGGGAAAAATACTTTTGAATTGGCTACTGAAGAACGCATTCATAGGACTCAGAAATGTGAATAACAACCTAGGCTCCTGACTTCTGAAGAAGTGGCCAAAATTGATCTCCAAAAACAGGTGATCATTTTCAGCCTTTTGGTGAAAGACAGGAGTCTTTAAATACTTTTTCACTTTGTGGGGTTCTTTACTCTTTAATTTCCTATGTATATAATAAAGTAGATACCCCTCAAACACCAAAGAAAATTTACTTATTGTATAAATCACTGCTCAAATAAAGTTAACAGTGAGCGTGGGTGAGTGAGCCAGGCTCCACAGCTGTCCCTCAGATGCACATAGGTGATGTGTGGGGATAATTCAGTCTGGCAAACAAGGAAAACCCTTGGGACCCCTAAAGCAATTTATGCACATCAACAATAAATTATGCATTTCTACTTGGCATCTGTTTATTAAATAATTCATCTGGTTTAAATTCTACCTAAATACTTGCCCTAATAATTTATAAAATCTCCTGACAGTCAATGAAGTAGAATACTCCAAATTTACTCATTTTTGTCCTTCCCACTTTTCTTCCCCGTCTTCTCACCTTTCTTTTCCTACCTCTTCACAGCTCCGAGTGACAATATGAGGGGGTTGAATATACCAATGATGTTATTAATGTATTAAGTGTCATATCACAGACAGGACCTTTTAGATGAGTGAAATACATGATTCATATATTTAAGAGTCTTAACAGAGCTTTAATAATAATTTTTTAAATCATATAACTTGTCTTCCTTTGCTTTCGATGGAGACTGCTGCAGAGACCAACAAGAACACTTCCTTCCTGAACTCCCGTCAGGCTCTTTTGTATGTTGGGGGTCCTAATAGCACAATTCTAGGATGGGCCAGGCATTTGGGTCTCTGTTTTCATGGAGGAGAAGCAGAAGGGTGAACTGACTATCAGGTATTTTTCAAAGAGGTACTGTTTGTGCCTTGATAGGAATAAGAGAGCAGGGCCCACATGGTAAATATTTAACAATGAGGAATTCTCTTTCCCTTGCTTGTACTCTGGCACGGATTTGTAATACTAATAATCAGCTTTAATTGATAGGTGGCTGTGCCTGAAGTCATAGTCTTTCCAACAACAACAAATTACATACACATCTTATTAAACCGTTTACTGCCGATGCTGCTGCAATCTTTTGCTGTAATAATGCACTTATTCTTTGCTATGGCTACTGAAAAGCTGGAAGGGTGCCTGACCATCGTATGTGCAAAAAGTATTCATTGCATGATTACAAGCCTGCTTAAATGGAGGCTGAATGAGTCTCTATCTTTCTTTGTGTTTGTATTCCCCTTTATGTAATAATATTAGTGCCAGGATTAAAAAGGTTAATAATAGTAACAAAAATTAATATCCTGCCTTTGATAGTGCCTTGCAATTTGAAGAGAATTTTCAGATTAATTGGTTTAACTGATTTACATAGAGAAAAAATGAGGCGTGAATTCACTCATGAATATTGAAATGGTTATGATCAGTGGCTCCCATCCTACTAGCCCCTTTACCGCCACTCATTCCAGTGCTTCATTTTGCTGTTCTGTCATTGTCAGGTGCCATGCACCTAGCTCCAATTCATGGAAACCGTGTTTGCAACAGAAGGAAGTCCTGCTGGGTTGTGCTAACCCTCCTGGTAGTTGCTGTCTTTGAGCCCATGTGGCAGCCACTGTGAAAATCCACTTCCTTGAACATCTTCCTCTTAGTGCTCATCTTCCAAGGTGCTGGACATGATGCCCTCCGACAGGGACGAGGCACTCCCCATAACGAATCCTTGTCCAGGAAGCAAAGTCTTCCCATTTTCGTTTGTAAGGAATGTCGTGGTTGTGCGCGTCCATGACAGATTAGTTCATCTTTCTGCTAGTCTCTGATACATTCCGTACTTCTAATCAACACTGGACTTCAATGTTGATCATTTTTCTTGTTTCTTTTATTCATCAGCCTGCTTTCATATGCATACTCCTTGGCCAGCTTTCAAAGGTATATGAACAATTGAAAATGCAATGATTTAAGTCAGTGTACCTTAGTCCTCAAAGTGGCATGTTCATAAACACTTTTGTTAAAGTATTGTACCTTTTAATAGCACCATCTAAATTCCTGGAGCTCTATTTTTCACCAATACTTTTCATGCCACTTGGACTTTCTCTTCCAATACTGTTGTTCTTGATCAGATGCTGGGTCTTGAAATGCTCTAAAGTCAGCCAGTTCTCTTTGGTATACTGATTGTGTGCGTGTACTTCCTTCTTCTTTGATGTCGCTTCCCCATTCAATATGTTGCTCATAGAATACTCCAATATTGTAACTTGAAATTTCAAATGTATATTCAATTCTTTTGCTTAAGAAATGTCAAGCATCCATTGCTTTGTAGTTTTCTAGCTCTAGTTTTTTGCATACTTCATTACTATACCTTTTCTTCTTTAGCTGTCATTTGAAATCTCTTCAATGCTTTTACCTCATGTTTCTTCCATTCACCTTTCTACTGTATATCCAAGAGTAAGTTTCAGAGTATCATCTGACATCAATTTGGGTATCCCCCGCCATACCTTCTGTCTTTTGATGACCTTTTTCTTTCTTTCTTTGTGATGTACATGCTCCTCTGGTCTTGAGAACTTAGTGTTCAAGTATTCCTAAGGTGTCCTTTAACTTCAGGTGTATCATACACAAGGCCATAGTTGGATCTCATGGATAGGTTTTAATTTCTTCAGCTGCAACTTGCACTTGAATAGGAGAAATGCATCTGTTACACAGGTGGTGAGTGGCTTTTTCCTAACTTATGATACGGAGTTTCTCCATAGTCTCTTTTCACAGATGTAGTACACTTGAGGCCAGTGCATTCCGTCCAGTGAGTTTTATCAGTTGTGAATCTCAGAGACCAGACTCTAATGTCAGTGTTCTCCAAACTTAGCAATATTTTTCTCCCAAGGAATATCTCAGACTATTGTTCTGCAGAAAAATTAGATTAGAGTCACAGCACAGTAATTCCCATGGCCAACCATGAATTTAGCAAAGTATTTTAAAAATCATTTTATTGGAGGCTCATACAACTCTTATCACAATTCATCCATCCATCCATCCATTGTGGCAAGCACATTTGTATATATGTTGCCATCATCATTCCCAAACATTTGCTTTCTACTTGAGCCCTTGGTATCAGCACCTAATTTTTCTCCTCCCTCTCAACTCCCCCTTTCCCCCCTCCCCCATGAACCCTTGATAATTTATGAATTATTATTTTTTTTTCATATCTTACACCATCCAATGTCTCCCTTCACCCTTCTCCACTGTCTGTTCCCCAGGGAGGAGGTTATATGTAGACCTTTGTAATCTGTTCCCCCTTTCTGCCTCATCTTGCCTCCACCCATCTGGTATTGCCAATCTCACCATCTGTCCTGGATTCCTTGTGTTTCCATTTCCTATCTGTGCCAGTTTATATCCCCCGGTCCAGCTGGATTTGTGAGGTAGAATTGGGATCATGATAGTGAGAGGAGGAAGCATTCAAAAAGTAGATGAAAATTGTATATTTCATCATTGCTTCACTGCACCTTGACTGACTCATCTCCTCCCCATAGCCCTTCTACAAGGGGATGTTCAATTTCCCACAGATGGGTCCTGTATCCCACTCTGTACTCCCCCTCATTCACAGTGCTATGATTTTCTTTTCTTTTTTTTGGTTTGGTCTTTGATGTCTCATACCTGATCCCGTCAACACCTTGTGATCCACAGGCTGGTGTGCTTCTTCCATATGGGCTTTGTTGTTCCTCAGAGAGATGGCCCTTTGTTTATCTTCCAGGCTATAGGACCCCAGATTCTATATCTTTTAATAGCCGGGCACCATCAGCTTTCTTCACCACTTTTGCTTTGATCTCAGTGATTGAGTTGGGGCAGGCTGTTGTGCTTCTTCCATGCGGGTTTTGTTGTTTCTCAGCTAGATGGCTGCTTGTTTATTTTCATGCCTTTAAGACTTCAGATGCTATATCTTTTGGTAACCGGGCACCATCTTAGCTAAGTAGTTTTTAAACATAGTTTATTTGTCTACCACTTGTTGGGAGCTAATAAGTATTTAACACTTCTTTCTCTTCTGTACATTCTTTTCTATATCTTTTTTTTTTGCTACACAATGAAATTTTAAAATCCCCCCCAAATGTTCATTAGGTACCACATGAACAACTTTAATGAATTTTCCCACTGAGGAAGGAGCTTTATTTGCACTGCTTGCCTTTATAATCATTTTAATTTTGCATATGTAATTTTAATTTAAAACATACAGAAACATTACAAGTAGTATATAAAATACCCTCTCTCCATGTTCCCCTGGGTCACCTTTTGTTACTTGTTTGCTCCATTTGCTTGCCACATGTAATCTCTCTTTGTCTTTCCCTCCCTTTCTCACAACCTCAGTCCGTTTGTTGGATTGTGGTAGCTTGTGTGTTTTTATGATGTTGGATGTTCTACCACCAGTATTTCAAATATCATCTTAGAAGGTCATCCATGTCGGACAGATTTCAATAGAGAAACTGTCTGCGTTTCAGACTGACACCAAGTGGACCATATACATCTTTAAATTATTCAATGAAAAGCACAGCAAAATGTTGTCCAATATAGTGTTAAAAATGAACCTCCCTAGATTGAAATGCACCTCAAACACATAATGTTTTTACAATGTACTCCTGCCTAGCAATGATCAAGAAAATGGTGCAAAACTGTTTGCTATGAGGCAGAGCTAAGTGGAAAACCAGGGCAACAAATGTGTCTGTTCACTCCTATATCCATCCATCCATCCATCCATCCATCCATCCATCCATCCATCCATCCATCCATTTACCCACCTACCCACCCATCCATCTATACATTTATATAGTCAGATACTTGTATTTACAGGTAGTGCCTGTTTTACTTCAAGACACAATTTTAATGGCTCTATAGTATTATTCTGACATAAGAAAGAAACTCTTTTTCTAATTTTCATTATTGTTGTCTTTTATTACGAGTATCTAAAACCCAATCTTTTTTTTATCTTTTGACTTTGGCGATATTACATATAAACATCTGTGGGTGCACATCTGAGAGTAACATCAGCAATGTATGCACTGCTGCATTGTATGTAGTACATTTTATTAATGATACAGTCATACACTTTTCATCATAACTTGAATAGATCATAAGTGGGGAACTACATGTGTATGTAGGTATATATCCATACCCATACACATAAAAATGAATATACATATTCCCCCAAATCATTTCAAAGTAAATGGTCCACATTGTATTCCTTTCCTGATAAAATACTTTATTGTGTGAGGGGCTTCAAAAAGTTCATGGAAAAATTATTTTCATTCCATTTTTCCATGAACTCTTTGAAGCACTTATATGTTTTATAAGAATAATCAGATTCCCTTATGTCTCATAGTACAGTCACCAAGTTAAGTAAATTTAGCATGGATTTGGTTCAGGTAGCTTTGTCGAGTTTACTGTTTGCATCCCGACTTGGCTATTTAGTCCTGTAAGGTGCATCCCCACTTGGCGATTTGGTCCTGTAAGGTGCTTCAAAGCATGTCTTCCTCTAGTGCACACTGGCAGTCTAGGATAAGGAATGCCTTTTCGTTGTCATGTGCTTGAGTCTTCTTTCATTGGAACTCATCCCTCAGCTTTTCCCTGTCCTTTATGACAATGCTCTTTTCGATAACAGTCCACTTAAAATAGTTTAGTTGGTTGTTCCTCCCTTTTTGTGGTTATACATTCCCAACTAAAATGTTAGATAAATGATAGTGAGCTCTTTAGGGCATCACCGTCCAAACCACATGTTCATCTCCCTCTCATTTAAAATGTGAATTTTCGTGACTCCATCTAAGCATTATCAGGCTTCCATATAGTTACTGGGTTTTACACTTGCAACAATTAAATAATTGCTATAGATTGTTTATTACCATGTAAATATTCTGATACTCATCATAATTTTCTTCCCAGATCTAGCATCTACTGATGCTTTTATCAAAACCAGTGTTTTTCCCATAGTAGTTATAAAATTTTAGCAGAATTATAAATACTTCCAACTCAAACACTTTGCATTCACTTGGCATTCTTTGGTAAGCATGAGCCCTCCCTTCACCCTTTATTTGTCTATCCATTTTTTGATCTGTAGAAGTTGTTTAGAACACACACCAACTTCAGCGACTCAGTCTTCCTGGAAATTCAGTGGCTTATAATGCAGTATGCTCTTATATGTTTAGTTACTCAGTTGTCCCAGATTTGGCTGGTAAGGGCGTCTTCAATCTAGCGCCTAAGTAGTTAAGAGGCACCTCATTTTTAATTCCTCTAATTTAGTATTTCTTTACTTTCTGTTATACAAGGATGTTAGTGTTTCAACTTCATTTGCACCTTTCCTGCAAAATCAACTTTTTTTTCTATCAATCTTTCCTGTGGCAAGTCGCAAGATCTAGAGATTCAGTGCATTTCTAGCTACTATGGCATTTTTAATAGTAGGCCCTTTCAGTAAACTCATACAGAACATACATGCACACATACACACAGAGGCATGTTTTAAAATCATGAGTTCATACTTGGATCCTCAATTCCAAGTATTATTCACATGGTCGTATTTTTCATGCTATAGGTTAGGCATTGGGCTGCTCATGGCAAGGTTAATGGTTGAAAACCACCACCAACTAACTTAGAGGGAGAAAGAAGAGACTGTTGGCTTTTGTAACTATTTCCATTCTTGGAAATCCTATGATATTATTGCTATGAGTCAGAATCAACTCAATGGCAGTGGCTTTTGGCTTTTGGTTCCCTCGTTTGATCACACATTTGCCACTCTACTTGTAGAGCAGAGTGTGGTTCTGGGGTAGAAGCATCTCTTCCATGAGCCAGACCTGAGTTTGATTGTGGCCAATGTACTTCTTGGGCAGCCACCACTCATCTGCAGGTATTGCTTCTTAGAAGACTTCAGTGGGGCTCCCAAACGAAGGTGGTCTAGAGCAGAAGGCAAATGGAAATCCTGCGGATTACAACCCTCTGACCCACAATTTCTCCTGGAGGTCGTGCCGCGGCGGGCAAGTTGGGGGCCTTTGTGCAGGGAGCTTCATGAGTCAGACAACAGCAAACAACTTTGTCAGGGAAACCTCTCCTTTCAGCAATATCATGATACACATTTACTTTTATGCATAATTGTATAATTCATTTAAAGTAGTTTCAAAGTTGCTTCAGATAGACCACCACAATAAGCAAACCAACCAAAAAAGGATTCCCGACATATTTGCCATGGTTATTACCTCCCGAACCCACACAAGCACCGAGAATATACTTTTATACCACATTCACACATCACATGAACTAGTTATTCTCTCGCTCTTCATCCACTGTCTCCTCTTTCTGTGTAGTGAAGCCATTTAGTTGTTTTACTTTGATCTCACATTTATTTTTCCCTTCTGCTATCTGTTGACTGAATTTCACTTTTTGAATGCATGAGGAGCTTGGCTGGCTTCGTGGGCTACACATTAGGCTGCGAATCACACACTTGGCATTTCAAACCACCAGACTCTCTGTGGGAGGAAAATGAAGCTTTCCATTCCTGTTAAGATGGACAGTCTTGGAAACCCACAGAGGCAATTCTACTCTATTTTATAGGGTCACTGTAGTTGGAATCAATTAACTACATAACAGGAAAGAGAGAGAGAGAGAGAGAGAGAGAGAGAGAGAGAGAGAGAGAGAGAGAGAGAGAGACAGAGAGAGACAGAGAGAGAGAGAGAGAGAGAGAGAGAGAGAGAGAGAGAGAGAGAGAGAGAGAGAGAGAGAGAGAAGAGAATGAACATGCTTCTTCTACAAACCTATTCAACCCCCTGCACTCAGAGAGTTGTCTGAGGCCAGGAGTCAGGACCTTTCCCCAAAACCAGCGGTAGCTTGTAGTGGAAGGAGGCGTGTTCACCACTTCTTTATGCCTTACAATTTTCTGGGATATAATGCTGATATATTGCTGGCTAAAAAGGAAAACTATTTTAATCCTTGAAAGTATCCCTACCAAATTATGTTTCCTGTAGGGGCCTTATACTGCATGATCATTTATATCTTGGCTACTGGATTAAATGGATGCAATTGTAGCGCTCATGTTTGGACGTGCTCCAGTCCTATGGGCAACGAAAGCCCACTTAGGAGCTCCCTCTCCCCAAAGATAAAGATACAAAATAAAAATAAGTTGAAGTAGACATTATGAGGTAACTAATTAGTGAAACTGTTACAGGAAGTACAGTGGTATCCTTCAGTATTCTAAGCACATGTACTCGAGGAAGAACTTTGGAGGGAAAAAGTGGGGCTGTGGATTCAAGCAAGGTTATCATTATTTACTCCTGAAGAATCCATACATTTCACCAATCAGCGTTTAAAGTGTGTGTGTGTGTGATTGTACAGATTGAAGAGGCTGTTTACATAAATGAGCATGATTATCAATCAAAGGACAACAATGTCAATTTGGCCTCAGTAAGAGATGAGTTTGTCTATGGGAACTCTCTGAATTTCTGTAAATTCTCTTACTGCTCTGTGGGTCAGACCCGGTTCATCATTGCCTCTAAATGAGTGGAAAGTCTTGAATGGCTTCCTTTACATATAACCCAGAGTTCAGTGAGAGAGAATGCGCCTACAGTCATTTCTCTTTCACTGCCCTGAACATGGCTCAATTGAATTCATAACATGGCCTTGCCCCATAGAAACAGCACTCAGGATCTCTTGTTTCGGTGCCCGCTCTGCCTACATCCGCATTTTGGTACAGCAGGGGATGGAAGAAGCAATATTCAGGTTCCATGGTGGGCTGGATTAAATTACTCAGTAGTCCATATGTCTCACAGACTGACCAGAGTGGATTAAGGGCTTTGCTTCCTGTTTGTATTTGCATTTTCAATTTCTATTTTTCCAGGAATGCCAGGAAACATTAATGCAGGCCTAGTAGGGGAGAAGACAAACACACCCACTCCATTAACACAGAAACATCCTAGATCTTTCCTGCTGGAGCTTGAGAGCCAGCGACTAGATAGCTTTGAAGACAAAACTATGGCAGGTGGCCAGTGGCCAGATTTCATGAACAGTTCATATCGAGAGTCACCCTCAGATTTGGGGGATAATGTTCATGTTTGCTTTTCATTACCATGGAGAATTTGATGGCTCAGATGAACGGGATCAAAAACGAAACAAAGCAACACCGATAAAGCTTCAATCGCATGCCGTTGTTGCGTGCTGTGAGTTGGTTCCAGCACACCGTGGCCTTATCAACAACAGAATGACACAGTGCCTGTGCCGGTGTCACCCTCACAGTTGCTTTTGTGTTTGAGCCCCGTGTTGTGGCCATTGTATCCACCCATCTTGTTGAAGGAAAAGATCGCTTGGAGTAACAACAACAACAAAAATATTCTAAGCCTAGATGGCAAAACCTCAACCAGAAGAACTAATTTACATCATTACAATTTTTAAATGTTTACTTGTGCATAGTATATTGAGAATAATAAAAGCTATAGTGTAGGGGATTTTTATATAAACAAAAAATCCAAATGCATAGTCTTTGAGACAATCCCAACACATGGAGACCACATTAGACAGAGTAGATCTGCCCTATTGCATTGCCATGGGAGTAAATCATTACAGATGCTGATGACTACATCCTTCTTACTGGTGGTTTTTAATCACAGACCTTTTGGTTGGCCACTGTGCCAAATAGGGCTCCTTTTGTGGATACTAGTAATATACAATTTATCGTGTGGTTTCTTAAGCCTGGTACTGTGCTTGTCATTTCCTTCTAC
Organism: Tenrec ecaudatus; assembly: GCF_050624435.1. Lineage (NCBI taxonomy): Eukaryota > Metazoa > Chordata > Mammalia > Afrosoricida > Tenrecidae > Tenrec > Tenrec ecaudatus. The sequence goes on along the minus strand of NC_134539.1, from coordinate 22,437,907 downwards.
AACCATCCTCTGGGACCAGTACCAAGTACCACATGCTGATTGCCAGACCTGTATTCAGAGGCATCTTTGACTGGATTTGAACAGCCAACCTTCCTGTTATTAACCCAGTGCTTGGTCATTTATGCTAACCAGGAAAAACACTTGAGATTAAATGACGCCTTAGCCACAATGGGCTCAAACGTATCAGTGATCCTGCTGGTAGCAAAGAAGCAGGCACATTTCCTTCTGTGGTCCATACGCTACCAAGAGTTAGAGCCCATTCTAGGCACTTTACAAGGACAACAGCCACGGGTCTAGGCTTCCCGTGAAGTGGGAATTTGAACCCTGGTTTTGCTAACCCTTGTACACAGGTATCAACCACACCCCTCTATTTCTACTTCCACACAATCTGGAAACAAGGACTTGAGGCCCATGGCCTTCATGTCCTTTTTATCAGATTTGCAATGTTAGCTGCTGTAAAGTAGGAGAGAAAATGAAAGTAAACAAAACTCTGGAGGTGTGGTAGTTACATCATTTCCTATCAACTTGAAGAGATACAAAACTGTAGGGGTGGAGTTCAATTTGTCAATCAGGTCATAGCTTGCTGGCACCTCCTTGTGGGCATGGCCTGCTCATAAGGACCCCCTGGGAACCTTCCTTCTCTCTCTGCTTCAACTTTCCTGCCAGCTGGCCCTGATTGCTGCCAGAGTCTGGAGACCTTAGCACTGTCATTGGATCCACAGGCCTTTGCACCCACCAATCTGTGATTCTGCATCATTGCTTGTGACTGTATGAGTCTGAAAAGGCACTTATAGACTAGTTTCAAATATATGGACTTGAGTTGGACTAGGCTAGGAGTTTGTCTCGATACATAATTATTTCTTGATATAAATCTCTTTATTACACATTGAGGAGAGGCACTGGATTTGTTTCTGTAGTCACCCTGGCCAAACACAAGAGGAATTAGAGATTTTTTGATGTTTGTTACCCTTTTTGGTTTTTACCCACAAGAAAATTCAGTAGCGATCTGGGTGTTATTTGTGAAGACAGAATGCTCGTGTGGAGATAAAGGACTGCTTCTTTCATGACTCGGGAAGATAAATGAGTCTAAGAGGAAAACAAAAGCAGAGTATAAATAGAAACCAATAGACCAAGGAGAAATAGAGTTTGATTTTTTTAAGACAAATATAGATTGGATAATTGAATATTTTGAAGAGTGCTTATATTCTTATAGAGAAAATCAAGGAACACATTAAAGTATTTGCTCGTGTGGGCTTCTCCCATATTAGTATAGTTTATAGCATGCTATGTTTTGTGAATATGTCATTCTTTGCTGGTCAAATATTGTATCTATGTTTAGATGATGGAAATAAAAGATCTTCTTCTCAAGATTATATGGATCGTTAGGGATATTTCACCTCCTGAAAATCTTTCCTGCTGTTTCAGTCTTGCCTCCCATGCTCTCTCTCACTCAAAAACATTACAGTATATATATATATATATATATATAGTATATATATATATATAGTATATACATATATAGTATATATACAGTATATATATAGTATATAGTATATATACAGTATACACACACACATATATCTTAGTGCAGTGCTTCTTGTTGCGGTTTCTTTTAAGATATTAATAAGGTCAGAAATCCAGGCCTAATTAGTAGGATGGGAAATAAGCACTCTTCGAGGCCTCTTAGCCCGATGACGGGATAAGCTGCCAGCTTGAGCAGCATGAGACTGAAGATGCAGCGAAGCAGAGCATCTGAGAGACCTGCGGGCCAGGTTTAACTCAGCACCAAAGGAAGTACGAAGCGAACTGGATTTTAAACCATTTGCAGATTGGACCATTAGTCAAAGAGGCAGCTGAGTGAGCAAAGACACTGACTCTGCATATTTAATGATGCGGCATTTGTTGTTATTGCGACGTGCCCCCCAGTTGGTTCTGATTCAAAGTGACCCCAGGTGAAGCAGCTTGAATGACTGCCTGGCCCTGTGCCAGCACTACAGTTACTGCTGTTATTCCTCCCGCTGCTTCAGTCTCCTCTCTCTCTCTCTCTCTCTGCCATGGCATGAACTCTGATTCACAGTGACCCTATAGGACAGGGTAGAACAACCTCTGCAGGGATAGGAAATCTCACCTTCCACCCTAAGGAGGTTGGTGATTCAGAATCTCTGACCTTGTGCTTACCGGTCCACATGTAACTACCTACACCGCCAGGGCTCCCTTCAATTCTCCTAATGGCTTAGAGGAGGATTGCTAAACTCTGATTTTTCTAACCCCTTGCTTGCCCATCTTTTTAGGTCATGCAAATTCAGACATGGTGTGTACAAAAGAGCACGCAGCTACTCAAGAGGCAAGTTTGGATGGCCCAGAAGAGCGTCATCAGCGACAAAGCCAAGTGCCCAGAATGTGTGAAGCCTGGCGCCTGAAATAGTCCGATTCCATAGTCCTGGCCTGCCTTTCTCTGACCCCCCCACCCCCCTGCTCCACATGCACACACCTTGACCCAGAGGTTGGAGTGCACACAAGGCTCCCTTGGCAACAGGAATACCGCCTCTGTTATCAAACCTGTGGCTCCTTTATTTGATGGGAGATGTTCCACATTCTCTTGAGGGCTGCACAGTGAACATTGTGTTCTATGCTTGCGGACTTGGCTGCACAGGACTATCATCCCGTTTTCCAAGAATTACTTGACAAAGCTTCTTGACACAGTGGTTGGCCAACTTAGAGGTTCTGTCTCTTCTGGGCCCCACCCAGTGGTTCCAAAAATGTGCCCTGATCAATCTCCTGTGCTACATCAATCTATTAGCAGGGCAGTGAGATGGGCAAGGATCGCTTGTCTCAAACATCTGCTTTGCATCCTTCTAAAGCCAGCTCACTGCACGGTGACAAGGACAATTAGCTAGTAAAATCAGCTCTCAACTGTGAGCTGATTGTGGCCCACAAGGAATCCCGTCTGCCGAATGTGCTTTGGAGACCAGAACAGTGGCAGCTGCAAAGCCACAGAACTCGAACGGGTTCAGATGAAAGAGTGTTTTATGAATTGCTCCTATTATACTATAGCAGGCAGTATGTCACCAGAAACTGACAAGGTTAGGAATAATCTCATGATTTACCCTCCAGGAGAACTCCCAAAACCCCAGGAGGTTGAGAGTTCACTGGAACAGAGAAATGGTTTCACTGATGGTGAACCTGGGCTAGGGGGCTCGAAATCACCCTAGAGCTTAACAGATCTCCCAGAGTTTGTCAATTTGCTCAAATCACATCTTCTGAATCACCGGAATTGTATAAATAAAAGCAAAATAAAGTAGATGCCCCTCGATTCAGACCACCGAGAAGCCACAATGATGAATCTATTGAACGTATCCTTTTATTCTTTTTCTTTCTATGCATATTTTTTATCACAAGAATACAGGGCTTGGAAGATGGCTGATGGAATCCAATACATACTGTGAATGTTATTTGTTCTTGAAACTACAATTAGCGGGCGGATCCAATTTACATACAGCCTCTAGCCATCTTTGGCCATCGCTGCCCCTTTAAAAAAATCATTTTATTGGGGGCTTGTTCAGCTCCTATCACAATCCATACATCCACCCGTTTGTACTATGTTGCCATCATCATTCTCAAACATTTGCTTTCTACTTGAGCCCTTGGCATCAGTTCCTCGTTTTTCCCCTCTCTCCCTGCTCCCGCTCCCCCATGAACCCTTGATAATTTGATTTAGCCTTTCTTCTTTTCATCCCTGGCCGCCTTACTCGCCCTTCCAGCATCCCAGGTGTTTTCTTTCACAAAGAGCACTTTCCCAAACCATTTGTAGTGAAGGAGACCAACCTTCCGCACAGCTGTAGGGAAGAATTGTTTTTGCCAGTCCCCCAATGAGACACAGCTGTCTGATTTGTTGTTGTTTGAGCAACCAACCTCTTACCTAGCAACGGAGCACTCAACCATTGTGCCACCCCGGATCCTGCGCTGCCTTTGTTGCCAGGTCCCATCATGTTGATTTTTAATACGTAAAAATACAGGGGACAGAGCCCTGCCGGCTAAGTGGTGATTGGGCCGGCTGCTAACCGCAGGGTCTCTCTTTCAAAAAACTGGGAGAAAGACGGGTTTTTCAGTCTCGGGAACTAACAGGGGCAGATGTCCCTGCCCTATAGGGTCGCTATGCATTCGCAGCGACTCATGGCAGATAAAGGTTGGTATGGAGTTGTGGAGGCTACCCAGGTCGTGGGAGCAGATCAGAGGGCCGCTGAGTGGATTTGAACTGCCAGACTCTGAATTTGCAGCTGCAATAGTACCCCCGTACTCTACTCGACCGCATCAGCACTCAACGCAATCAAATTTTGACGTGTAATGTGGGGAAAATTTTGCATCTGAGCTCAAACATTGCAAATCCGACCTGAAGCACGTGATTTTGGTAAATAACGCAGTTCGTGTTTGGGACGCTCGGCGTTAGTTGGCGTTGTTAGTATGTGTTGTTTAAACCTTTTGCAGCTGTGTTCCAAGCATTTTGCTATTACTTTTTGCGGCTTTTTAGATTAAAAAACAAACAAACATTGGTCCTAAAAGAGAGTTTTTTTGAGAAGAATCATCACGGTAAGGAACTGGCTAACTGTTATTGATATTGTTGATGATAATTTAGTAAGCCCTTTTAGAAAACAGTGAAGAAAACGCCAACAGCAGCCACATTAGCTAGATTTGTTTTAGAGAAAGCCAGTCAGGTTTCAGTGGAAAAAATGCAAAGAAGGGGAAAAAGAACTCCTGAAAAGCAGCTACCTGTTGATTTATGAAGGGGATTCTCCTGACAAGGACTCTCCATCCCTCCTCTCCGCATCCGTGTCCACAGATCCAGATCCTCGTCCGTCTCAAGGTATGGGCCATGCTATAGTTGTTAAACACTTTTTAAATGTTGTGTTTCTTATTTAAAATTTTTTATTTAACTCTGAAATGATTTACTTAGAAATTTCTGTGTAATGTCTTGTATAAAAAGGCAAAGTTAGGGTAAAACATGGTATCTGAGAACGGATGAATCCGTGTTCAGTTATTTCTTACGGGAAAAATTGATTCGGAACTCGACTGCATCGCTCGTCGACACTCCTAGGACGGATTAGCGTCAGGGTCTGGGGTTCTACTGGAATGGCTTAACCATTCCACCATGAGCACTTGCCACCTAAATGCATGAAAACGAACCCCCTCAGTCATAGAGGGCCAGTGTTCTTGGTTCTTAGACTTAGTGGCATGTGTGGGAAACACAAGGATAACTCGTGAAAGGTGTTGATATGTTCATTTTAACACGTGTTCTTTAGTGGAAGTATACCATGGAGAAATGACAATTATTAAGGAACTCGTGAGAAAGGGAAACGAGAGCAAATCACACGTTTGTAGAAAGCAAATGGTAGTTCCTTACAAAAGTTTCAGTTCTGCTTGTCCATGGTGGGCTGTGGAGCCAAGGGTAAGCCTTCAACAAGGTGATTTGTGATTTCGGTTACTCATACTTTCTCATTGTACTTCAACTATTGAAACGAGTTTGCTTTTTGCAGTGGACATCAAATGGTCTTGAAGGGCAGCAATTATCAGAAGGACGGGGAAGGAAGGGTTAAAGGCAGCCCTTAGGAAGCCCCCAGAGAGAGAGATGGGCCACTGTAATTGGTTCCTCTGACCAGGAGGCTCCTTAGCAGTAAAGGAATTACAGGGTCAGGGACTAAGAACTGCATCTGTGTCTCAGGTAGGGTTACGCTGTGAAAAGTGTACAAGAGAATGTGGAAGGAAGCAAAGAGAGAAGACCTGTCTACAAGTTGTAGCTGTAGAGAGCATTCTTACAGAGGAACACAGGCTTCTGAGTAGAATTCAGAAAAGCTAGAGCCTGTAATCCAGCAACATTGAAGTACAGGAAACAGAAACCCAGGACAACTTTAAACAACTTTTCCAAGGTCATTCAATTAGTGACAAATCCAGAAGAAGAATTCAAGTCTCCAGATAACTGAGTCCGGAGTGCTTTCCAGGCCACATGATGACAGCCACCATGTGCCACATTTGCTGGTGTGACAGATGTTTTTTGGTTTAAGATTTGAAGTCTGCATTCATGGATTACAACTAATCCTTAAATCAAAACAGAAAGACCTTCTAAAAATAAAGCCTTTTGATAAAATCATTATTTTCTCCCCTCCTCTTCCTTTCTCTCTCCTCTGTCACACCCATCCCCTCCTATTTCTTTCACTGGAAAGACACAGAAAATGTTACTTTTGGGGAGAAAATTTAATACCTCCAAATCCCTTAGTGAATATTGATTTAAATTCTTCATCAATTAATTGGGTTTCATAAGCACACCAGAAGGAATACAAAATAGCACCTGTATTTAGAATTGATTTTTTTTTCCTGCAGTGCCTTGGCAGGGAGGGGGAGAATTTAAAGAGTGGGACTATTTGGTAAAACTCTTTGCCCTTTTCTTTTTGTAAATGTTGTCTTTTTTGTAAATGTCAAGTCCAAATTATAGGTGCATATTGGCAGAGTTACACAGACTATCTGAGCCCCATTACAGCCTCTGGCATTTGTGCTGCTAAATTTGTAATGAGTTGCAGGTGTTTATGATTGAATTTTGTGTTGCCTTTGTGATTGGCTCATGGCTTCACAGTCCATTAAAGCTATGCTTTTCTTTGTGACTGTTGAAAATGTGGTGATGCAAACAGACAAAAAGTAAAACCCCAAAAACCTGTAGTTAGAAGATAAGGTTGACATCAAGTGCTCTCACCAAGACAGAAAAGTCTGTATATTTTAAGTCAGTGTCAGTGTTCACATTAATCCATATTACCAGTTTAGGGACATATTTCAAATAGGATGCAAACTGTTTGTCATACTTTATTGAGGACCAAACGGAGCAGAAGCCATCTCTGGGTGGCACGGATGGTTAATAAAGCAGCAGTGCCTTGGAAGAAAGGGCTGGTTATCTGTTTCTGAAAAGTCACAGATTTGAAAACCTTATAGAGTAGTTCACCTTTTAGCACACATCGACACCTCAGCTGGTGAGACAATACAAAAATAAACATCTACCAAAGGAGTTGTCAAGTTAGCATAGACAGGAATACTCTGGATCTTTGTTGAAAAGGGTGGTTCCTGCGGCCTTCTCTACTTTCTTCAAGATCTAGCCTCAGTAGCTGTGGAATTGGAGCACTGGTGGACTGGTGGCTTATGCATTGCGCTGGGTACCCCAAGGTCAGCAGTTCAAAACCATCAGCCCCTTCGAGGCAGAAAGATGAGGCTTTCTGCTTCCACATAGGAACAATTGTGAGGCTGGCGCAGGACGTGCAGTGTTTTGTTATGTTGTGCATAGGACTGATGTATGCTGGAGCTGATTCGATGGTCCCTAACAACAACAACAACTCCCTAGCAGGCTCCAAAACCCATAAGGGAAGTTCTATGTTGTCCTATGCTGTGAGGCAAACTCAACTCGAAGGCAGTGCGTTTGGTTTCTGTAGGTGTGGAATAAATGAGAAAACAGAGAAAAACAATCTCACTGCCATGGAGTCCATTTTCTGGTAGGTTCAATTTTGTGTCCTTTCAGGGAGCAACTCAGTGCCTACTCACCTACTCCAGCAGGCCTCCTTAGATGTGGCGTATAGAGTGCAGGCACCTGCATGTGTAAGCCAAGCGCCCGGCTAATCCCTAAGAAATGATTCAGAGACAGTGCTTCGAAAAACACTAAGTCGGGTTCACTCTCTTTGACCTACAGGTCGAGGATGAGGACTGGAGAATATAGAAAAGAGATGTAGTCCTGTTTCTTGTTGATTGCCCGAGAACAGCCAGCCTAGAACTTGCCTAGCCTCTCTTTTACTTCATTCAGTGTGATTGTTGTTTTTTTTAGGTTACCTACAGGCTGGATTGGGGAGAGGAGAGTTTGAGCCAGTTATTCTGGCTTAATCAGAGGTAGTGTGAAATCTATCTAGTCAATCAAGATGCAATTTATAGCTGCAATGTACACTAATATATTTGATTGATATATGTGGGTGATGTTGTTAGTTGTCATCAATTTCCACTCCTGGTGACCCAAGTCCAGGGAGTTTGCAAGAAAAACAAAATGGCAGTATACATTACTGTCTGGGAAAGATATAAAATATCATATACTACTGTGAATAGGGAAATTCTAGATTCTTTATATTTTAAATTATCTTTTGTGATCTTACGCTACTTCAGAATCATAGCTAATAATAATAATACCTGGAGAAACTAGTTTTCAAACTTCGCCACACTTTTATGACAAGAAATCGATATGCTTTATTTAATTTTACTCTTATGATAACCTCATGAGGTTGACACTATTATTTATCTGCATCTCCCTTTAACAGATGAGCAATGTGAACTTTGAAAAGTTCAAGTTGCTTGTTCAAGTTCAAAGACCTAGTACAATGTGGAACTAGGGCTTAAACCCAAGGACTCAGCTCCCAGAGTCATTGAGAATCAATGTCAAGTGCCTGCAAACTACTGATACATAGAAACATAACTGTAGAATGAACTTACAGAAAACTGGTTACTATGGAATTCTGCTAGATAATATGGGAAATAATTAGATATTTATAATATTTGCCTACAATTAACATCTGATTGAATACTCCATTTGTAGAGTATGTCAGTGAATATAAAACTGCCCCAGTATAAACGCGTATCTGTGGTTTGATCAGCTGCAGTTATAAGAGTAAGGAAAAAAGACAAATCAACCTATGGATTTCTTGGTATATTTATATGTATTTCTTATTTTCATATACAAAATAAGGTTCATCCACTCTGTTACGTATAAAATCAACGGAAACCACCACCAAGAGCTATAGCACCACACCAGAGCACAAATCATTGGCTGTGACTTTTTTTACCCATATTTTAATTTGATGGTGCTTCATTTTTGAATTTTAATTAAGGTTAAAGACTATATCTTTCTTAATTAAATACATTCTAGAATTCTGGATGTTGCAAACGTTAGTCTGCTCAGGTACAACCTGGTAGCACAGAAGTTCAAGCTCACCCAGAGGGGTTTCACAAGAAAGCCATCACAATACACGTCAGAGAAAGTATCCATTGAAACCCCATGGAGTACTCCCTTTTACATAAGGTCATCATGAGTTGAAATCAACTTGTGTGAGTGTGTCTGCGTGTGTGTATTTAAGCTAGATATGCTTCTTAAGACCATACATACGATGAAAGTGGTGTTTATGAATACCTGCTTAGTGGGCAGGGCGTAACAAGCATGTGGTAAGTTTTGTTAGCATCAAGTACATGTCATGCCATAGAGAAGATGCCCGTATGTAATGACAATATTAATCATGGTACTGGAAGGAAGCAAGTGCTCATCTCTAAGGGTTTAACTGAAGGGCAGTTAAGGAAAGTCTACTTATGGACAAAGAGGCCTGATGGAGTAGTGGTGACCAGTTAGTTGGCGATCCTCATGGTTGGGAGTTTGAAGTCACCAACAGATTCTTGGGAGAAAGATTGGGTGTTCTACTCCCATAAACGGCTGCAGTCTTGGAAACCTACAGGGCGGTCGCAGTGAGTCAGAATTGGCTCAATGATACCGAGCGAGTGATCTATGAGCAGAAATAAGGATTCGCGATGTATACAGGCAATGGCAACTGCAGAAGGGATCGCCCTTCCTGAGAGATCAGAAGGAAGGACTGGAATCCATGGTGCTGGGTAAGAGGTTGGGCCATGAAATGGAGGTGGAGCCACCAGGCAAAAGTCGCCAGTGGAGTCATCCGAGTCAGTGGGTGAAGAAATCATGACCTGCAGGAAGCTAGGAGAATAGGCAGACAGAACATCAAGAGAAGGACAATTTCTCCCATTGCTGGCTCTCAGCTAGAAGGTTAAGAAAAACAGAATCAAGGAGGTAGAACATGCAGATATCAACTTCAATGAGGAGCAGGATAGGGAGTGAAGCTTAAGAATCCCTGGAAAACAAGGCTACTAGATAGAACCTCCTATTAACCTTGACCAGTTTCAGCCAGAATATAACCGGGTGGACGAACCTATGGAGACAACAATAGAATAAGCGTTCCGGGAGGGTATGGCAGGAGGCAGGGTGGGGACATAATGGCTAAAGGGGCCCAAGGAGGATGAAAATGTTGTGAACCTGATTGAGGTAGTGATTGCACAACGCTGCTTGGTCTGATTGAACTATGAGTGGCAAGATGTCTGGATTAGGTCCTAAAAAACAGACTTGGAAAAAAAATGTTCAAGGGTCAAAATGAAACAAAAACAATGGAAATAAAATAAATCTATTATTTCAATAAGTATGTTTTGTGTCCATCAATATCTAAACAATGGGAAATGGATTACTGTACTGCACGGGGAAGCTGCGTTCTAGAAAAAGAGAAGGCAGAAGATAAAGCAAATGATGGAGAGAGACATCGTTTCACACAGTGACAAGGATGATAGAGACCTCCTACAAGAAAGACCTGGTGATTTTCAGGGAAGATTAAACCCAAACCAAACCCGTGGCCATCAAATCTACTCCATCTCATAGCAACTCTATGTAGGGTTTTCAAGGTTTACACATCTGTATGGGAGCAGACAGCCTCGATACAGCTAAGAACATCCTAGGAGGTAGGTTGACTCCACCATTGCACATCAAGTCATGGACGCTTACCAACAACCTGATAGTGGCTAGGAGAGAGGAGAGGTTTCGCTTGGCCAGGAAGCATCTCTTTGAATAGCTAATACTTAAGCAACGAGCTGAAGAATATGAAGAAGCATGCAGAACAACCTTGTAAAACTCTGACAGAGGAAAGGGAGTTTCTCCCATTGCTGAATCTGAAATAGAGGTTAAGGGAAAGGAATTTTGGTAGTAGAGGACACAAATGGTAGTTGAAGGCAAGGAGATGGATCTGGTGGGAGAAGAAAATTGAAGGAAAATGGAAGGCCACGTCAGAATTGATTCAATTGAATTATGCTGTTACCAAAGAATATCAAAAGTACTATGTACTCCCAGAAACACAAATATTCTTCTCAAAATAGCCAGAATGCTCCTTAGAAGCTAAGTATCTCACACATGTTGAATATGTTAGCAGAAGAGACCAGTCTCTGGAACAGGACATCATGCCTGAATTGACACAGTGGCTGCAACAATGGGTTAAAACATGTTAACAGTGATTGGTGAAGAATGGGCAGTGTTTCTTTCAGTTGCACACAGGGTTGCTGTGAGTCAGAATTAATTCAACAGCAGAAAACAGCAGGTAGATGGACTAGACAGTTCTCTACAATGAGCCAAATTTTAACCTAGCCACAGTCATGTTAGAAGACAGGCCTGGCCATCCATGTCCTCAAGGTCATGGGTGTGAATTGTATTCAGAGAATAATAAAACTCCTTTGGAGGGTTTTGAACAGGGAACGATGCCAAAAGACAGATTGTTGCATTCAGAATGGATTATGAAAAAGCATAAAAATATGCAAGATCCATTTGGGGCAGAAATCCAGAAAAAAAGGTAAAGCTGACTTGGACAGAAGAAATGAGGAGACGTGAACAGACTTGAGATATATTTTGTTTTAGATTCAATGTTCTGCTAATGATAAAAGAAGATTCGTTCTTTGATTTTGAGTTTGCACAACAGGGTCAGCAATTTAGTCATTTACTGGGAAGGAGAAGACAGGCGATGCTGAGTAACCAAAGGACAAACTGTGATCTGGGCATTTTGTGGTTGAGACGTCTATGAGCTGTGGACATCAATAGTTTATACAATAGAAAGAGGTCAGCACCCAAGATAACATGGGGAGTCACTGCCTTAGCAATGAAGCGTGAAGCCATGTGACTGGACTGACTCACCATCAGAGAAGGCTGAACAAACAATGGACTCCATGCCAAGACCACGTGCTTTTTGAACACGGTGTACATTGCAGGGTCCCAATGAAGGTTTCTGACCAGGAATGAGTCTTTTCTTCTTATTGCTAGAATAGCTCCTGGTCATCTTCTTGATGCTGACTCCTGATGGCATTAAAGGCTAGACATTTTCAAGGGTAGGGTGGGTTACTCAATAAGCAAGGTAAGTCTGGACTTATTTGTGCTCATTTACTAAGCTGTAGGGAACAATTGTATCTCTTGTTTACTGGATGCTCCAACCCTGTCAAGAACTGCACATTAAAGAAAAAAGTTTTGGGTCTGTAGGAAAGTGCCCTGGAATTGGGAGAGACAGATATGCCAGCCAGATTTAGGAGAAGAATCTTGATGTAGCAAAAGAAAGTAAAATGGCCAAAGACAGTAAGTAAGCACAAGTGAACCCATACTTACTGCTTCACTGGTTAACCCAACAGCACCAAAGACTACAGTCTTAACAGATGCCATCACATGTATATTGCTAATTTCTGACCTATCTGTTAGAAGCTTAGCATTTCAACCCAGGGATAGAATGCAGTCCTAAAATTGAGTATTTTATAAATTAATTTCTTGGCAAACCATTTCTTATGAAGAAACTCATTAGAAAAATTATATGAAGAGATTAACATTATAAAGTTGGGTGTTGAGTGATGAGTACAAGGGGTTTCATTAGAACACACTCATATACTCATAACTTGAATATGATTTATTCATTTAAAAAACCCATAATAGTAAGATTACCCTAGTTGAAGATGGGAAACCAACCCTAGGCCTATTTACTTGTCCCTCACCCTGTTTTTCTAAGAAATTTATGTAATTCCTCAGGAAAAGCTTTAAATCTCTTGCCATTTTTAAACTCATGTGATACACTAATTAATTGTGAATAGGTAATGTTGCAACAATTATCGGAAAAACTTTATAAATGCTCTCTTATTAATGCTTATGAGCAGTTTATCTGATGGTTACTATAAACATCCCCATTTTGCAAATGGAGCAACTATAGCCTAGAAAGGTCAAGTTCAAGTAGATGGTAATTGAAAGAGTTGTGATTCAAGTTCATCTTTCTGACTTGACATTAATAACTATATTAATTACAGCAGTCGACACTCAGATTACCTTTAACCACAATACAAAAACAACCACTACCAATTCAATACGTCCTTTATTTACAATGAGAATTTTCCAATCAAGAACAGTAAGGATGTTGAATACTGCCCATGAATTTCTGTATCAGGAGAGACCAATTCTTAGAGGGACTGGTTACAAAACATCATGTTTCATAGAGGGTCAAACAAAGAGATCCTTGATTAGGTGGATTGATACCGTGGCTACAACCCTGGGTTGCCACCTAGTGATTGTGAGGGTGGTGTGGGTGTTCCACACTGTGGTAACAGGATGACTGTGAGTTGGAACCGACTTGGTGACCCCTAACAACAACAACAACAACATGCATTTATTTATATCTTGAACTTCCTCAACATTGTGTTTCCTGGGAGCATGTTTTTGTTCTTTGTGTTCACAGACTGGTGTTATTTAAAATGAATTTCAAGTACATGAACAATGAGTGGCATTCACTCCTAACCTAATGACAGCAGAATTTATAACCCCTAAGAAATGATTCATTAACTTGATAATGTAACGACCCTGTGTGGTAACATCAATTCAAAGCCATTTTACCAGATTGCTTTTCCTTGACTAGATTACTATCACTATATTCTAGCTGCTATTGATGTAGCCTGAAAGACATAAACTTTGGTCGTTATCCTTCTTGGAGATCAAAGACTTACATGTAACACTGTACTTTATAAGGTTTCACTGCAGTGCGTACTATTCTAAACATGAGTAGGCTTCAAAAAGCTCGTGGACAAATTCCATGTTCTTCTACTTCCATTATTCCATGAGCTTTTTGAAGACTTATTATGTTATACTAATTTGAAGGAAGAATTTGGTTTGGGGATAGGAAATATCACTTGGCTATATGGAGTTTTCAATATTTCATTGTATACAATCATTTAGTTGGGTTTCGGCAAGGAAAATGAATCAGGTATAATACATTTTACTCACTCTTTTCCTTTTTCTTAGTTTTTTTTTGTCCCTAGATTATAAAAGGACTGTGTGTGTGTGTGTGTGTGTGTGTGTCTGTAAACCTGTTTGTTCATTTCAGTGTTTTTGTTTTTTCCTTTCATTGTTTTCTCCCAGGTCTTTGCAGAGGATGAGCGGTAGATCGACGTCAAAGCTACTTTCATAGTCTTTCTTGCACTTTCTAATGTGGATGGTTAACTGATGCAGAGTATATGTTGCCTTCTTGATATAGTCTTGATTCATGTGTAAGACATCCCAGCAAGTCCTATCAACATCTTGTCACTTCCAACCTCATGGTCATAACCAACAGAATGACTTTTAAATCTAGTGTATAATTACAATAAAGCTTCAAACCTTCAGTTGTGAGATGAGGTTGATAAGCTGTTTCCATTTAAAATGATAGTATTATGCCTATGTGAATATTCTTTAAGGGAATAAATAAAATAGCAGTTTCCTGATCTAAACTATCCCGTGGCATTTCTCTCTCTCACGCCCATCTCTTCCTTTTCCTCCCTCCCTCTTTCTTTCCATCCTTCCATCCTTCTCTCTCTTCCTTCAGTCCTACTGTCAGCTTCCCCTCACTTTGTTCATTTATACCTTTTTATTCCCTGTGTTCCTCTATCTCCTTCACTCTGCTCATTTCCTAGGTATCTCTGAGTGGTACAAATAGTTAGGCACTTGACCACAATTCGACAGTTTTCAGTTGAAACATTCCCAGAGAAGCATCTGAAAGCCCGATTCTGCTGTGAATTAGCTGGCTGATGTGAACCACTGACCTTCCGGTTAGCTAACTGATGCTTAAACCACCAGGGCTGCAGAGTTGGATAGATAATTAATTACAGAAAATGACTCAAAATTACTCTGTAATAAAACCATAGGTTTTTTATTCATATTGAATTTTCTACTTATCCAATATGGCCTCATTATACACCTGTTTAATGAGGTATATACTTGGGAAAACATCACGATAAGTTAGCTAATATTAAATTGTTGGATGTGAACTAGATCCATTATTTTAACTAGCAAACAAAATAATAAAATGTTACTAAACAAAAGTATGTTACAACTTTGTCTCAACATTTTGGCTGTTTTGCTTGAAAAAGAAATACACAAATGAAGGAAATGTTCTAAAACTGATTATAATGATGATTGTAGAACTCTTATTGATGTGATTAAACTATTGAATTGTATGATATGTGAATTATGTCAATCCAACTGTTTTAAAAAATAGAGAAATAATGACTGAAAATCCTCAGTGTCCCTTAATTGTTTGTGAGAGCAAGATATATAAGTTGGGTAGCCTGGATAAAATAAGTGGAAAACACCTGAGAGTAGAAAGAACCACTCTGATGTTCTACTGGAGTCAACAAATATGTTTTTCTCATGAGGGAAAAGAAAACAAAGAATACATCCAAAATCTAAGAATTAGAGCAAAATCCCTTCAAGAATGCTGTTAGAGGAGACGGAGAAGAAGAGCTGCAGGGAAGTTCTCTTGGTTCTCATTATATAGTAGTAATATAACCAAACTCCATTAGTTTTCATTCTTATTTTTCCCTGATGTTATGATTAGCAATTTGGAAATGACTGCTCCCACGACGTAAGAAGAATAAAGAGCATTAGCACATGGTGTAGCATCTTTCTGTCAGAAGTAAGACATGCTGTCTCTTCTGGACCACAGGGAGCTTTAAAGGTGAGGGATCACCTGAAGAAGTAGATGCCCATCACAGGCAATCAGTCTAGGCCTAGAAAAGAGTAGAACGCAGGTCCCTAGGAAGCATCACCACAACGAAATTGTCTTGTAGGGAGCCCTTCTGGAACAGTAGTTAAGTTCTCAGTTTCATACTGAAAGGTTGGCAGTTTGAACACACTCTTGACTCTTCTAGAGATAGACCTAAAGTTTGGATTGTATAAAGATTTCTCTATTACATGGGGCCACGATGTGTCAAAAATTAACTGCCAAGCTCCTGGCTCCTGGCAACAAACACAACTATACAGATACCTTTAGAAGCTTGTGGTAGTGATCTGCAAAATATTTGTTTAATTTTATGAAGATTAGCTAGAATCTATAGGTTCTTTTTATTAGCTATCATCTATAGATTAGAGAATTGATTTTCTTATACTATTGATTATTTCATTCATAAACATGTCCTATATCTTCACCGAAAAGAATGAAAGACTTAATGAATAAATCTTCAATTATTAGAATCCAATGCTTTATTATTTCTACATAATATCAAGTCTCAAATTGCAACTTCAAAGGATTCTCTAGTCAAAGTATCGGGTGATGCGAGAAGCACCCATGTAATTTGTAAGAAAGCACTGTACTAAAAAGAACTGGTCAACATTCAAACACGTCAAGAGGCAGCGTATCACCAAGAGCCGAGGGTTTTGAAGGAAAAGTTCAAGGTGCCCTGAAGGCATCAGAGAAAGCCAAAGTTTCAGGACCTGACGGAATAGAACTGAACTGTTCCACAAGCTGGTACAGCAGTGCGAGCATCCACTAGTCTATGCCAAGAAAGGTGGAAGAGGATTACCTGGCCAACTGATTGGAAGAGACATTTGTGCCGTTCCAACAAAAAGCAACCTAACACAATTTGGAAATTATTGAATAATATCATTGTGGCACTTCCATAATTTCCTGTTAACTTGCAAAGGGGTGGAATCTAGCTCGTCAGTCTGGTTGCAGCCAGGAAATAAATAGTTCACTGGAGGCCAGACATAACTCACTCTCTGTTTCGTCTTCCTGCTGACTAGCCAATGTGCTCGCTGATAGAGCCAGATCTGTGGAGCTGGAGGAGCCATGTGGAGACCCACACCAGTGCTGAAAAGCTGCCACCACCACTGGATCCACAAGACTTTCCACCCACTGGCCTGTGATCTTTCATCCTGCTTTCGGTGTCGTTGCATGGCTGCTTTAGTTTGAAGAAGAATTTAGAGACTGGTAATGGGCATGAGACCAAATATTGGATTTATGGACTTGACCTCGATGGGGCTGGGATGTTTTCTTAATGTACAATTGCTCTTTGATATAAAGTTCTCTCTTATTCACATATGAGTTCTCTCTGGATTTGTTTCTCTAGTCAAGCCTGACTAACATAATCATTAGTATCACATATAAGACAAATTTTGCTGTAGTAAACTTAAAATGTTTATAGCAGTAAATCAAAATGAAGCTACTAGAAATTTAAGCTGGATTCAGAAGAAATTAAACAGAGTACATATCATTCTTGAGGGCAGATATTTCTTAACAGAAAATGGAGAGTATAAAAAATATTAACCTGTGTTCGACTGAGCATCCTGAATTAATTGACTATATGGATAATTACCAACTATGAGTAATATTGCAAAGAACGAAGATTCCAGAATGCTTAATTGTGCTGATGAGGAAACTGTACACAGAAAAGGAAGCAGTTGTTCCAATAGAAGAGGTTTTTGAGAATGCATTGCTTAAAATCAAAAGAGATCAGCATCAGAATTGTATCCTTTAACCTCACCGTTTCATTCAATGTGTATGCTGAGAAAATAATTCCAGAAGCTGAATTAAATAACAAAGAATGTGACTTCAGGATTGGACAAAGGTTCATTAACAACCTGTGATATGCACCTTGTTTGCTGAGAAAAGAATAACTCGCTGATGAAGATCAAATGTCACAACCTCAATGTAGATGACAACTCAATGTAAAGAAAACAGAAATCCTCACAATGAGCCGATGGACAATATCCTGATGAAGAAAGGCTTAAAGTTGTCAAGGATATCTTGTTTAGATCCACGATCAACGCCCTTGGAAGCAGCAATCAAGAAATCAAGCAACATATTGTTTGAGGAAAATTTGCTCCACAAAAGCTCTTTAGACTGTTCAGGATCAAAGATGTCACTTTGAGGACTATACCTGACCAAGCCCTGGTGTTTTCAATCACCTCTTATGCCTGTGATAGCTAGACGATGAATAATGTAAACCTCAGAAGAATGCATGCATTTGAATTGAGGTGTTGGCAAAGCATATTGACATTAATATGGACTATCAGAAGAACAGACAAATCTGTTTTGGAAGTATAACCAGAACCTTCTTTAGAAGCCAGGCTGAGAAACTTTATCAATCGTCCTTTGGGCCTGTTGTCAGGAGAGACCGATGCCTGGAACAGGACACCATTCTTAGTCACATCCAAGGTCAGCACAAAAGAGTAAGGGCCTCAATACTATGGACTGACACAGTGGCTGCCACCTTGAGCCCCACCTGACATGGGGCCGGAGGGGCAGTATTCTGTGTTGTACACGGGCCTATATGAGCTGGAACGCTCTGGTTGGCACCTGGCAACAACAGCATATTTCAGTTGGGACCACCTAACGGTTCCACAGGAGAAAGATGTGTGTTTCCCTAAGGATTAAAGCTTGGAACTCTGTGGCATAGCTCTGCACTGTCCTAAAGGATGGCTGTGGGTTAGGGTACACAACAAAAAAAAGTTATTACAACTTAAGGACTCGTTGTTGTTTCTGATATTCGTTGCCCCTGAGTTGACGTCAACGCATGGAAACTGCAGAGAGGAGGAAAAAAAAACGTGCTCATGTACCCAGATAAAGTTATTGGGCTCAAGAAATAAGAGACTGGATGACAAAGCTAGTAAATTAAGTTCCTTACAAGGAGTCAATCAAAACTTGCTTTTATCGGGTCAAGATGACTCACAGTGATCCCATAGAACAGGGCAGAACTCTTCCGAGTTTCTGAGGCACTAATTATTTGGCGAGGTAGAAAGCCCCATCTTTCATCTGCAGAGCAGCTGGTGGTTTTGAACTGCTGACCTTGTTAGCAGTACGATGCATAACCACTATACCACCAGGGCTCTTCTACGCTAATATAAGAAACAGAATTCTCAAATTATCCTTAATCCTCATAAGGTTCTGCCAACTCTGTCTCTGTCTACCTTTCAAGGCCTAACTCCTGAACTCGATTTTTATCAGATGACCCCTAATCATTGCCCTTGTTTGTCTCTCAAACATTGCTTTACCTCTGCAAAATATTTTTAAGACTTGTTTCTTCTGATTTCTAAGCCAAACTACTTTACTCTCATCCTTTCACTTTTTTTTTCATAAAGCTAATCAATGATTCTTCATATATCATCTAAATTTTTCTTGAGAAAATTTCTCATATGCTCCCTCACTAAGTCTGAAAGCCTATGATGCACTCTAATACTGCGCTACAACTCAGTTTTCTGGAATTTAACAGAGTAATTGGAAGTTGTATGTGTGATTGTTCTGTAATGTTTCTTCCATGGCAGAAGAACAGAATCTTCACTAGGAGAAACACGTTGGCTCTCTTACTCAATGCGTGGCCATTGTAGAGGAATGTGAATTTCAATTGGAAGACATTTCTTAAAGTGCCAAGCACAGTCCAAAGAAATAGTGATACTATAAGCTGACCTAAATATAAGGCAAGGCACCTAATTTTGCCACAAAAACTGCATTAAAATGTGCTGAAAAATTCAGCTTATACACCAGTATATATGGGAATTAAGAGCCTAAAATGAATATAAAATTTCAGTCAAAGTTTTTTTTAAAAACATTTTATTAGGGACTCATACTACTCTTATCACAATCCATACATATACATACATCAAATGTATAAAGCACATCTGTACATTGTTTGTCCTAATCATTTTCTTTTTTTTTTTTACATTTTATTAGGGGCTCATACAACTGTTATCACAATCCATACATATACATGCATCAATTTATTCTCTTTTGTGAAATTATGACACATTGAAATAATTTTCTATTCATTCTCAATTATAAATGGAAATGCTTTATAAAAAAATTACATACACATTATAGTTTTATGTAATAAAAGATACTAAATTAATATAGTTTGCATTCTGTATTTCTCATTAGTTGGGAGATTTAACCTTTTTGTCCATGTACATATTAGGATGTATGTTTTGTATATAATCCTGCACATAAATTGTTTTTGATATTTAAAACAATTTATATTTTTAGCTGTCATTTGTATTATCTCACTATTCTGAGGTATTGGAGAATTGGGAGCCATTCTATTAAAAATTCATAGGAATTTTGTTATATGAATTTTTCAGACACATCTGATTTGTAGAGATCCTTTGAGATAAACTCAACTTTTGGTTAATAGGCTATTGGAAATCATGTCTAGTAAGTAGTCTTTTGTATTATTATAGAAGGTTCAAGCACTTCATGGGAATTGGAGTGACTAGATAGTGACATTTTCATGAACTTTTAGAAACTCCCTCATCTACTTGATAAAGAAAACTAAAAATTAACGAGGGAGAGGGAGAATGTCACTGAGTAGGATAGCTAGTAACTGATTAATTAATGCATGTTCTGCGGTCTATGTTAGCAACTATCATGTATATTACAAATATATGTAAGAATATTTTATATCACCGTGGACATAGCTAAAGAAACTTGAAATGTAAATATCTGTTGAAATGATTATTTTAAGATTAAAGCACTGTAAGAATATATTTTTTAAAGCCTTTCCCCACCTTGACACTCTAAAGAATGCTATCATACTGCCATTGGTTGGGGAGAGTTCGGTTCTGGGACTTTTGAGTATCTCTCTCTCTGATTGTGGGCATCTCAGGTTTGAGTGCTTCTGTTCAGTCCAATGCTTCCTTATTATGCTCACTGACAGCAGCAGGGGCAACGGGGATGTTTATTCTCCATCCAGACCACACATGTGATAAAGACACAGGCTTATGAAAAAGAGATCCTGTTAAAGGTGGATGCTAAGCTGAATCTACATGATTTCATTATTTTCAGTCTTTCCCACAAAATAAGGTATGTATGTCTGCACAACAGCCAGAGGGGGAAAAAGAAACATTCTGTTTCTCACT
Source organism: Tenrec ecaudatus (assembly GCF_050624435.1). Taxonomy (NCBI): domain Eukaryota; kingdom Metazoa; phylum Chordata; class Mammalia; order Afrosoricida; family Tenrecidae; genus Tenrec; species Tenrec ecaudatus. The sequence goes on along the minus strand of NC_134539.1, from coordinate 22,417,125 downwards.
AGCCTCTTCAATGAGATGTCAATCAAAGCATGGTAGTCAAGTTGTCAGTATCTGCATTAATATTGAAATAAGCATTAAACTTTACAGAACAATAAAGACAACCTTGAAATGCACCAGCAAGTCATTGATTTTAATCTGTGTCAGATTAAATATTCATTCTGAGAAAGTGAAAGAAGTGGCATGTTAAGACAAAAACAAAAATCAGGGAAACACAAACCGAAATCCTGCTTTCTTCAGGTCATCCCACCAGAGGACCAAAGGAAGAGGGACTGATAACTGTGCTCTTTAAATGCTAACTCGGTGTTAGTATTTTTTGCAAATATGGGACGTTTATTGTTTGTTTTTCTGCATTTCTGACAATGTAACTTTGGCAGAAACCCTGCAGCCTTAAAAAATAAATAAAAAAACAGACATCTCAACCATCTGCCAGATATACCTATCAAATTATTCATTTCTCTGGCTGCTTAAGGTTATTTAAATTCATAGCTTTTCAAACTACTGACAAGGTTTGCACACTGTGAAGAAAATGAATATTGTTAAGGGTTAAATGGACAGCTTCACACTTTAAGTGCATTATAAATTCACTCCAGGCACACTATGATGGGGTTTTCTCTTTATTATTTGATTTTACAATCAGGGACTCTTCATAATTGTGGACCATGCTGACAATCGGCATGACAACAGAAGAATTCAAACAAAACTGACCCAGGTCTACCAACAATCCGTGCATTACACGTCTGAGGAGCTAAACTCTCAACTGCTGGAGCTATACAGAACTGGGCTGCCAGAGGTTAGCTGGAAAGCAGAACCCACATTCTGACTTGCTTGGCAGTGGTGTGGGAACTTCAGAAAGTTGATGGAAGAAATGGAATTAAAGGATAACGGAATTTTCCACACAATTTTGGAAGTCTCTTGTCTCTACCCTGACTCTGAGCAACTTGCCAGGTTTGATCAAGACGGTCAAGAACCCCTTGAGAAGTGGTTGTCATTAAAATGCAGGCTGACGATCCAGAGAAAATGTCTCCCGGAAATCAATACCTTAAAAACCCTTGTGGCTAACTGTTCTGCCAGGCACTTTCAAATTTTTATAATGCTGAAACTAGTCGACGGAAAGTGGAGGCTCCATTTCTTTGATTCCTTTTTATCTCATTCTGTCAGCCCTTACTCAGGTTTCATAACGCAAAAACAAGCTTTTACCACCAGGTGTAGTTCAAAGGGATGTTGACCTTTGATTTATACGATCCCTTAGTTTACGTTTTCCCTGAGAAATCCCCCTTTCCCATTTACCACAGAGCACTGGGGCGGTGGGGGTGGGGTGAGTGGGGGTAGGGGATGCCTGCAGAATTCAGGACATGATGTGGGACAACGCTGGACTTTGCTCCCCCTGGTGGCCAACAAACACGCTTCATGATCCCTGTTCAGGTCGATAAAAGTGCAACATTCATTCAGAGAGAGATCAAAGAGTATTCTAATAAACTTTGATAAGAAGGGGCAACCATGCAGTTCGAGTCTGATAAGTATTTCATGCTTGGCCATGGCCACACTCTCTTCCCAGGATCTGAATTATAAACCTAAAATGACAAACCAAAGCAAAATTACCCGAGAGTTAATTTCCATAACATGGTAACCCATGTACTAATGAATATAACTATACTCTATTAGATGTTAAAGAATGTGTTCTTTTAGGAAGAGTTTGTTTTGTCTTTTTTTCTGATATACTTTTCACTTAGTGCCATAGAATCAATTCCAACACATAGTGACCCTGTAGATCAAGGTTGTCTCTGTGGGTGTCAGAGATAGTAAATTTTATCAGAGTAAAAAGCCTCATCTTTCTACCAAGGAGAGGCTGGTAGTTTTGAACGGCTGATCTCGCTGTTCAAAGCGCATGTTGTAAACCATTATGCTACCAGTTGTCCCCCTTTGAGATGCTTTGGTTAGTAGTTAGCATTTAATTGTTCATCCCATGCAGAAGTATTTGACTTAGAGACAGGGGCACTGTAATAAAACAATGTAGACATATGAAGGTTGTCCTGCCACTTCCAATCTTTTGATACCACATAGTTTTTCAAATGTTCTTTTTGACGACTGTTATGCTATTCTTCATCTACTAGTCATTTCCAGCATAGTGTATTGTCTGATTCACAATGGCCAATACCAATCCATTTTACTTTTCTAAGACCTAGGATATTGATCACTGAAATTTCCATTCTTTGTAATGACTTCCAATTTTCCTAGATTTATACCCCATAAATGTCCATTTCCACATGCTAAGGAATGTTTTCAATTGCTTCTTCTCATTTTGAGCATTGTCATGTCAGAAATGAAGGTCCCGAAGTTTTATTCCTTCCATGTTAGAAAGGTCAACTCTACTTGGACGGGGGCAGCTCTTCTCCAGTTGTACTTTAAGTGCTTTCTAACCTAAGGGATTCGTTTCATGGCACTGTATGAGACAATGCCCAGCTACCATTTATATTTTTCACGGGATAATTTTTCTAAAAGTTGATTGCCAGGTCCTTCTTCCTAGACTTCTGATGGGTCGGTCTTTTGGGCCGAGTTAGTGCAGAAGCACTGATTCAGACAATGTCACTGCAATATGTAAGATTTTCATAGGCGAATTTTTAAAATGTTTGTACAAAGCCCTTCTTCCTAGACTGTCTCATGAGCAACCAACACATTTATATCTTTTATAAGATAAAGAAATTGAAAATTTTTACCAACATTTGCAGTCAGAGCATGCAACAAAGATGTACTCGTAATGAATGTTATTTGAGATAGGAAAGTTGGGAACAAAGAAAAGAAAAATTAGTAGTATCGGTAGTTAGAAAACAATGCCTTGTTCATGAAAATGATGCCAGAGATCACGTGGTAGAGTTTTGCAAAATCAAATGACGTATTCCTTGCCTATATCTTCTTAAACAATCTTGCCTATATCTTCTTAAACAATCAGCACGTGGACCTTGCTGGATGGAATACAAAGAGTCAACTATATCTGTCAGAAAATACAATGGTGAAATTCAATCTCATCAGACAGAATTAGGCCAGGGGTTGACTGATGATAGATAATCAATTACTCATATGCAAGTTCAAATTAAGCTGAAGAAAATGAAAAGAGTTCGTTGAGAACCAAAATATGATTTTCAATATATTTCACTTGAATTTAGAGAGAATATCAAGAATAGATGTTACACATTTAATGCTTATGCCTGAAGACCAAATAAGTAGTGGAAAGACATCAGGGAAATTATACCTGAAGAAAGAATAAGGTCATCAAACAGGCAGGCACGAAGAAAGAAATGGATGTCAGATACGACCCTGTCCCACTCCAGGGGAATGAATAGCAGAATTACAGGTGAACAAATACATTGCATGGTATAATATCTGGCATAAATAAAAATACGGTGAGTTAGTCTGGGTAGGCTAAAGAAACAAAATCCACAGAAACTCATGTATTATAAGAGAGAATTTTATGTAAAGGGTAAGTGTATATTAAGAAAGCATCACAACCCAGTGCTGTCCAAGCCCATTAATGATATTAGCCCATATGTCTGACACTGATCTACAAAGTCCTCCTCAATCTCACAAAACACATGCAATGACTCCGACTGCAGTGGGAAAGCCAAATTAGTGAGCAAGTAAGCATCTCATCACTGGCAGGGGTCTTCACATGGCTTCTCAAGCATCCGGGGTAGGTCCACGTGGCTTCTCAGGGCTGTCTCGCAGGAAGTGAGACTTGCCAGCAGAAGCAGACAACTAGCTAAGACAGATGCAACTGGTCTGACTATCAGAGAGCAAGAGACAAGAAAGGTGGGCCTCGCTGAGCCATTTATCTCTCTGCCCTTCAATAAAATTGCCCTTCAACGAATCCCACATGTATTCATAAGCCAGGTTGGCACGATAAAACTAATTATCACATAAGGATCCCTGGGAGGTTGGGTGGGAGAGGGAGGGAATAAAGGGGAGCTGATATCAAAGTTTTCAACAAGAAAGAAAATGTTTGAAACTGGTTGGGGCAGTAATAATACAATTGTGCTTGATCTAATTGAGTTATGGATTGTTATAATATCTGTAAGAACTCCCAATAAAATGATTAAAAAAGAAAAAGAGAATCTGAAACTCGCTCTTGGACAGAGGATAGCTTAAGCAATCGGAAGCTATATGATGTAAATAGCTGAAGAGAAAATTCCAAACAGTAGCTGGAGGAAAAATATTGAAATGAAATATGCAAAAATCTGGATTTAGACAACAAAAATTGAAGAATACACTTGGCATCTCACACACTGAAATGATTTAAGGGAAAAAAATCAAACTTCAAGATGCAACAGTAAAGGATAATATGCAGGAAGCAGCAAAATAAGGTGGAAAGAGTATACAGTCTCAGTACCTCAAAGAACTAGCTGGTAATTCAGTCATTTGAAGAGGTAGCATATGAACCAGAACCAGTGGGACAAAAGGAAGCAGTCCAAGCTATACTGGAGCTATTAGTTAAGACAAGGGTGTAGGAATTTATGACATACCAATGCAAAGGTTTCAACAAGCTCATGAAGCACTGGGAGCACTCACTCATCTAGGGCAGGAAATTTGGAGGACAGCTACTTTGTAACTGACTAAAAGAGAACCACATATGTACCAGTGCCTGACAGAATGTACAAATTATAGAAAAAAATCATTGATATCACATGGAAATAAAATTTTGCTGAAGATCATTCAACAATGTTTGCAGCAGTGCATTGACAGAGAGTTGTCAGAAGTTCAGGCCGGATTGACAAAAGGACATGGAACAAGGGAGATCAGATGGTTCTTGGCTGAAAGCAGAACACACACACACACACACACACACACACACACACACTTGTGTTTTATGGACTATGTAAAGGCATTGAACTGATTGAATTCTAACAAAATACAGGTAACCCTGAGAAGAATGCAAATTTCCAGACACTTCCTTGTGCTCCTGAGGAAGCTGCACATGGAACACGATGCAGCTGTGGACAGAGAAGAGCTAAATATTGAATGGATTAAAATCAAGAGCAGTGTACATCGGGGGGGGGCTGCATCCTCTCCACATACCTATTCATACTTATTTTATGCTGATAAAATAATCAGAAAAGCTGGACCATATAAAGACAAATGTAGCATCAAGATTGGATGAAGAAGATACCATCTTGCATGCTGAAAATCAAAAGGGCTTGAAGCTCTTGCTGATGAAGATCAGGGAAGTCAGTCTTCCATATAGAAAGAAGCCCCAAATCTCACAGCTGGACCAATAGTTAGCATCGTAATAAACAAGAGATGGAGGGGTCAAGGACTTTTTCTTGCTTGGAGCTGCCATCAATGTTTCTGGGAGCAACAGTTGAGAGTTCAAAGGATGCACTGAACTGGGTAAATCTGCTGTGACAGCCCTCTTCATTGGGCTGCAAAGACAGCATGTTACTTTGAGGAGTAGGCTGGGTCTGAGCCAAGCATGGTATTTTCAATTGCCTCACATGCATGTCAAAGTGGAGTATCGAGTAAGGCAGACAGGAGAAGCGCGGATGCATTTGAATTATGGTGCCAGTGCAAAATAAGGCAAGTGCCATGGACTGCCAAAGAGCCAACACGTCTCTGTTGGGAGAAGGACAATCATAATGCTTCTTCAAAGCACGCACAGGAAGACTTCATCCCATGTACTGTGGGCATGCTATCAGAAGAGGCCAGTCCCTGGAAAAGGACACGATGCTTAGTAAGTGGGGGTTCAGAAAGAAGAGGAAGACCCTCACCCAAAGGTTTTGACACAGTGCTGCACCAATTGGCTCAAACATGAGAACAATTGTAAACGTGGTGCGGGACCTGGCAGTATTTTGTTCTATTATATATAGGATCGCTATGTGTCTGAACTGACTCGATGACATCTAATAATAATGACAATAAACTGACAAAAAACTGCTGAAGGTTCAATCTGATTTAGAAAAGTATTTGGAATGAGGACTATTAGTGCTGATGTTAGCTGGATCTTTTCTCTGAAGCAGAGAATACCAGGAGGAATACCAGGTTGGAAGGTGCCTTAAAGTCAGTTCTGACTCACAATGACCCTGTGTACCCCAGAACAACACACTGCCTGATCCTGCAGCATCCTCAGTTTTGCTCTGATGTTTGAGCTTGTTCTTGTAGCCACTGTGTTAATCCATCTTGTCCAAAGCCTTCCTCTGCTTTTTTGCCCTCTACTTTACTAAACATGATGTCCTTTTTCAGGGTAGGTCTCTCCTGAGAGCACATTCAAACAATGTGAGATGAAGGCTCTCCATCTTTGTCTTGAGGGAGCACTAGGGCAGTACTTATTCCAGGACAGATGTGTTAGTTCTTTGGGCAACCCATGGTTCTTCAATAATCCTTGCCTGCATCTTAACTGAGTCTTCTGGGATCCTCCTTAGTCATGTCCAATATGTACATGAGGCATGTTAAATACCATTACTTGGGTCAAGCACAGCTTCAAATTCAAAGCAAGATTCATGTTTTTCCAGACTTTAAGGAAGTCTTGTGTGTCAGATTTACTCAATGCAATGCATTAGTTGATCTCTTGACTGCTTCATCCATGAGCATTGATTGTGGAGCCAAGCAAGATGAAATCCTTGACAGATGAAATCCTTGACAACTTCCCTATTTTCTCCATTTATCATGATGTTACCTGTTGGTACAGCTGTGAGGAGTATGGTTTCCTTTACACTGAGTTGTAATGTAAACCTAAGCTTGCAATTCTTGACCTTTATTAGCGAGAGTTTCAAGGCCCTCTCACTGTCAGCAAAGAGGTTCAGTTGTGTTTTGTTGATGATGCAAAGGTATTTGGTTCTGTTTCATAACTAATTATGAATGATGTTACAAAGAATGAGGATTCTAGAGCATTTAGATGTGCTCATGTGGAACCTAAAGTTAGGTCAAGAAGCAGACTTGTGAACAGAAAAAGAGGATGCACTGATTTGCAACCAGAAGAAGTGTGTTTTGGGTTGTATCACTTCACCATAATATTCAATTTGTGTGCTGAGTAAATAATCTGAGAATCTGGACTATGTGAAGTAGAATATTGGGGTTGGAAGAAGGCTGTCATTGACATCCTGAGATATACAGATGTCATAACATTACTTACTGAAAGTGAATATGACTCAAAACACTTGCTGGTCCAAATCAAAGAGTCAGTCTTCAGTATGGATCACATCTCACCACGAAGAACACAAAAATACTCACAAATGGACTAAGAGGCAATATTATGATAAATAGAATAATGATTGAAGTTTTCAAAAATTTAATTCTCTTTGTATTCACAATCAATATCATGGAAGCAGCAGTTATTAAATCAAATCATGAATTTTATTGGGCAAATCTGCAAAATAGTTGAACAAGTCTATCTTGAACAAATATGTGTAGGCTGCATCTGGAAGGTGAAGGCGGCAAGATCCCAGTACAAGTACTTTAGACAGGTCAATAGAAGGAATTGGCTCCTAGAAAAGGCTAGAGGGCTTGCTAACATAAAGGGCAGGTGAAAACAAAAAACTCCTCAATGGGATGTATTCACACAAGGTGTTCCATAGTGGCCTCGAGGTTGGGATGATTGTGAGGAGGGCGCAGGCCTAGGCAGTTTTGTGGTTTTTCCTTTCTGTTGTATGTAAGCTTGCTGTGTGTCCAAATGGACTAGGTGATGTTTAATGTAATGAAATGATTCACTTTGCTGTTTAAGACGTGTTGCAGAAAGAGTCTGCTCTTGTGTCAGTTCTAAATGAGTCCTTTAGGATGATTATTTAATTTTTAGGAACCTTAATTTCCTCACCCGTAAAAGAGATGAGACGTGGTACCAGGAGAAACTAGTCCTTGGGAAAGAAAATCATGTTTGGCAAAGCGGAGGGGAAGAGAAAATGAGGAAGACCCATAATAAGATGGTCTGACGCATTGGCTGCAAACATAACACAACTTTGAGGATGATGCAGGACCAGGCAATGTTTCCTTCTGTTGTTGTAGCATCCCTCTTAGGCCAGACTTGAAAGTACTTAACAATAATCTCTATTGAGGTCATAGAGTTCTGTGTGAAATATGTGAGATATTCCATTAGTAGGGCTAGCTACATAATTTTGTTGTGTTCAAACATGACTATTGAAAGTGGAAGTTATGAAATAGTAGCTGATGTGGTTATATGACTATATCAATGCACTTGATATGAATGTTGATCATTGTAAATGATCGTCAGGAACAATTGTATGTAAATAGAGTTACATTATTTTTGTATACATTATGAAAGTTGTTCATTTGCTGGTCATATCAAGAGAGGATCAGGAAAAAGAGGGAGAACGTTCTTAATGGGACAGATTGGTATAATAACTGTAGTAATGGACCCAAGCACAGGAACATAAGTGAGAATAGCACACGACCAGGCATCGTGTAGTGCTGCTGCACATAGATAGCGTCACTGTGAGTTGGAACCAACTTGAAGACAGCTAACTAGAATATCATCACGTTCAAATACACAGAAGCTTTTATTTTTTCTATTTATATAGAAGCAATATCCCAATTATTAACAGCCAAGTCTAAACAAGCTCACACAATTCTAAAATTAAATATATGGCCCTTTGTACAGGAAACAACAAAGCATGTATTGCTTTCAAAGCCCTGATCAAAATCCTGCTTTGGGATTTCTGAGACTGTAAATATTTTCAGGAGGCCATAATCTCATGTTTCTCCTGATTCTTATAATAGTAGTCAGTAAGCAAAAGTATTCAACATTCAAATAAATATAGAGTGCTACATTAGATATTGTTTGAGAAAAATTGGGATTACTTAGGACATTTAACTTCCTGTATAGGCCTTGAAGTTGATAGGAAGCAGAACATAGAGGCTCTGGTGTTAGATGACCCCAGTTTGAATGCCGATCCTCTCACCTGAAAGCCATTCAGGACAGACTCCTGAATGTCTCTGTGCCTCATTTTCAATGTGATAATAAAAGTTATGTCTCATAAGGTTGCTTATCTTTTATGATTAAATAAGCTTTTGAATATAAGTATATATAAGATAACATAGCAAATTATAATGAAACAAACATTAGCTAACCCTATCTGTATTTCCTCCATATGCATTTCCTGGTTTATGAGTAGTGGCATTTTTACATCCTTACAATGTGAGAATGGTGCAGTGCTGGGCAGTGCTTCCTTCTTTGTATACAGAGTCACTATGAATTGGAACCTATTGATGGCACTTAACAATGACAACAGCAACCATCTTTAAGGCAATGAGAAGAAAATAAATAGATGTTCTCTCTACCCTTGAGTCCAACAACAAGGTCAATGTAAACTAATAAGAGTTCAAGTGGGTTTCCTATAGCTGAAAGACACTGCACATTCAAATGAATTCTTGAAAATAGTAGCATTTTCTTTGGAGAACTTAAAAAATGTGGCTGTTAGAGATGAGAAAAATAGTTTTGAAGTTGTTTGTATTTGAAGATTGAATTTATACTCTCCTACCTTTAAAAAAACAGTCTGCTTCAGCAAGCAGAGCACACTGAAAAGAGTTAAACGCTGCTACAACTGTCCCCATATTTTTAGGCGACTCAAAGGGGTGCAGACATGTGTGTAGATTATGAGAGCCAGTTGTTTTAGTCAGAGCCTCTCCAGAAAAAGAAAGAGAAGAGAAGGTGAAAGAGATTTACTTCCAGGTGTTGGTTCATACAATTGTGGAGCTGCAAGGTCTAAAATCCACAGGTCAGTTACTTCTGAATGCATATTTGCTAAGATCCTAGTGTCAGGTGACAATAAGATTTCAGGGTCAAAAGGGAGCATTCTGCCAGAATATCCATTTGTATGATTTCCTTGAGTTTTCTCAAGAAAACGCTGCATTCAACTGATTGGTGGATCACTTCATTCACCGGATGGAACTTGATTCTATCACACCACACCACACCACACCACACCGCATTACACTATGGAGAAGGAACTAATACAATGTTTGCTAAAAATACGGGATCTCATAGCCTTGTCAAATTTACACGCAGGGTTAATTTTCATACCAATGGAATTGATTCAGAGGACAGATGGGTGTGTCCAAACCTGAGGAGTAGGGAACATCCTCCCTGAGTCATCAGTATTACGTGATTGGAGGCTGGAATGAGCAGCAGTGTTTCTGACATCCTTAGCCATTTTCTACCTCAGTTATGCCATCCAAAAGTGTAAGTGGCTTATACAAGTACACATTATTCAGCAAGACTGAAGAAAACAGAAATTAATTGGGTAAGCATATTTGGACTTTGGGCGGATGAACTTGGCCTGGAAGTCAGGGCTGGAATTACTGCACAACAATGTTGACAATGTGGTCAAGCATAATTGATAGCAGCTGATAAAGTTTCTAACAGCATGCAAAAGGGGGAAAACAGACAGGTCCATGACCCAGAGTTTCCAACTTTTTAAAAAAAAAACAAGTCAATAAAAAATAATGACATTCTGTTAACGTGCAATGGTTTCTGTTTCATTGTTCAAAGAGAAGTTCCTTGTGACTCCTCATGAAGGACGGAGCACGTCAGGTGGTGAGAAATCACCTCAAGAGCACCCTGGGAACACGCAGCGATGGCTTTCACAGAGCCGCCTGGTGCTTAAAATGCCCTTTTATGTAAGGTTGATGGCATGATAAAGATGCGTTTCAGCAAAAACAATTCAATGAGTGATCAAAACTAACTGTAAATAGAAAGAATGAAGGCAAGCACTGTTTTGCCAGCAAATAGCAGCGCTCAATTATTGGATTGGGATCTAGAGGCCTAACTTCCTTTCTTGGTTAGGAACCAATTCCAAACAAAGCAGAGATGCAGTCCTAAGGTGCAAATAGATTATCAGATGATTAAAAGAGGGACTAAGACAGAAGGAAGAGGGCAGAACCCAGTGCTCCAAACAAGAGCACAGAAATAAGTTGATGTGTCAGGAGCAAGTCCAGGTATAGACCTGACAGGGTAAGAGCAGAATCAAATCAGCTCCGAGAAGATCTGCATATGTAGTTCCAGAATTGTTTGGAAGGACCCACTTTAACCTTTTCTAACTATAGAAGACCAGAAACAGTTGTTACAGCCATGGGTTCAAACCCAGTAATGACTGTGCAGATGTCACGGACCCAGGCATTGATTCATTCTGGTATACGCACTTAAGGTTTCTGTGCATTGGATCCAACTGGATGACCTCACCAACAGAAACAAACCGGTTGTTCTCAAGTGAATTCTGACTCATGGTGGCCCCATGTGTTTCAGAAAAGAGGCTGCATAGGTTTTACAAGGGCTAGTTTTTCAGAAATAGTTTGCCAGACTTCACTTCTAAAGTACCTGTAAGTAAACTTAAGCAGCCAATCTTTCCATTAGCAGCAGAGTCCATAAAATGTGTACAACACCCGGGGTCTATGAATAAGAGCAGGTTTTGGATAAACTTAGAGGTTGAGACTGAGCAACCATAGGTGGAAAGACAGACATCTTCCAAACCCAAGGAGACAAGTCAACTCGGACTCACTATGATTCTAGAGGACAAAATGGAATTACCACATATACTCCAGTGTAAGTTGACCCAAATATCAGCCGAGGCACCTAGTTTTACCACAAATACTGCATTAAAAATATGCTGAAAAACTCGGCTTATACACGAGTATATACGACACTTCCACTCGGGTTCCAAGGCTGTCAACCTCTGGAAGCAGACACTCATGTCTTTTCTTTGGTTAGGCTGTTTGGTTAACAGCCCAGTGCTTTACTTGTTGTGCCAACAGGTCTTGCTAGAGAGATACTGCAAGGAAGGACAAGGTTCCTTGCTTTGCCTTTCTCTCAAAGTAAATCCGAAATATGCATCACCTCAGAGAGTAACTATTGTAAATATACATGAATCCATTAACATTTTTCATAATGTTGCTTCACCTCTGTCATTAAGCTTGTTTTAATGACCTATTTTGAATTTCCAGTAACTTTGATAAAACTCTAAGGTATGTCACTATTCAGAAACACAGGAATTTCTCACTTATTTCTCTTCTTAGTTCAATTTGACATTTAAAATCATTTAGAATTTCTTGTTACTATCTCTGGCTTCATCTGGCTACCATGTACTCTATAGACAAGCTTCTGGAAACCTTAGTCCATGATTCTGGCTCATAGTACAGGCCCATAAAATTTATTTTATCTAAATAAAAATGTTATCTCTTTTCTACTACAGCATATATTCATCCATCATATTTTAATTCTTTTCTTTAGTGATTTCGTGTATTGTGGAATTCTATATGGAAATTAAGAAAAGCAACACTGTCCAACAGTAAAGAGTAACTACTTTGTGGAACAAATGGGGGGAAAAGCTCTCTAGTCTGATGAATAATTTAACAAACAAAAGTGGAAAATTAAAATATCTATTTTGAAACAGTTATCATTATATTGATGACACCAGTAACAGGGAAATAATTGTGCTTTAGAAAACAATTCTCCTTTGCTACTCTCGCTTTGTGTAAGAAAATTCCCCGGAAGGTATATACATATGAGGGTGAAGTTCAGTAGAATTTGGAATTGCTTGACTTGGTGTCAGATTGAAACTTTAAGTTTCTAAATAAAATTGACAAAGTCATTTATGCACATTTCTATCCCTGGGACTATTAGCCACAGGGAATAGAAACATCTAACCAGCAAAAGAGAATGAAAGGTCCCCTGATGCTTTTTGATTTTTAAATGAAAATAATGGAAGATGAAAGCAAATCTTCTCTTAGTCTTGTTTGTGATGTCTAATAACTTTACTTAAAGAGGAAAAAATACTCATAAAAGAAGCAAAAAAAAATCTCCATAAAGTGAGCCAGGCCAGTGAAGACTTGATTGAGTCTCTTTCTGAATTCAGAAAGAGGACCTTATCCTGGGCATCTCCCCAAAAACAGCTGGACACATATTTTTTCCTCCCCTCCAAAAACAACTCACTCGTTTAACATTGAATCATATATCACTACCCTGTTACAACAGAGCAAACGTTGCCTGGTCTTTTACCATGCTCCGCATAACTATTTTTGAACCTATTGTTAAAGTTAGCGTATCTGTCCTTCTTGTGGAAGCATTGCCTCGTTTTCCTGGACACTCTCCTTTACCACTCATGACAACCTTTTCCAGAGATCGGTCCCTCTTGATGGCGTATCCAAAGCATGTTAGAGAAAGTCTAGCCATCCTTGCTTCTAAGGAGCATTATGGCTCCACTTCCTCTAAAACATATGTTTTCCTTCTGACAATCCAGGATCATTTCCACATGATTTCCCAACTCCATCATTCAAGTGTATCATTTTCCCCATGTTTCTGTAGTCACGGTCCAACTCTCACAAACATGAGGCAATTGAAAACGCCGTGATTAAGTATGGTGTACCTTTGTGCTCAAAGCAATATCTTTTCCCTTTAACACATTATAGAAGATTTTTGGCCGCATTTTTCCAGTGCACTGTCATTTAATCTCTTGATCACTCCTTCCATGAGCACTGATTGTGAATCCTAACAAAAATGACAACTTCAATCTTTTCTCCTTTTATTACAATGTCGATAGATCCATTTCTGAGGATATTTTATTTATTTTTGAGGTCTTATAAATACTGAATGCGGTCTTTGGTCCTTATTAGTAAATGCTAGCATCATCACCATACTGCAGGTGTTGAATGAAACTTCTTTCAAGCATGATGCCACACTCTCCATAGATACGCTAGAGCCATGGGTTATTTACTCAGAAAACATCGACTATGAATGGCAAATAACACAATACTAATGCACACATTTCCTGATTTAGATCATTCAGTACTCCTCTGTTCTTTTCCAACAACTAGTTCTTGGTCTACATACAGATTCCAAATGAGCACAAGAGTTCTGGAATTCTCCTTCTTTGCAGTGTTATTTATAGTTAGTTATGGATCACACACTTGACTGCCTTTATATAGTTGATAAAGCACAAACAGATATCTCTCTTTACCCAAGAACTAACTGACATCAGCAGTGATATCCATCAATTCACATACTCTTTTCAATCTGACTTGAATATATGGCAGCTCCCTGTGAATATATTGTGAGAGACTTTGCATGTGATATTGATAATGGTTATTCTGCTGGGTGACCTTTCTTTGGAAGGGACAAACAATATGTTTCTTTTCCAGATTGTTAGTCAGGTATTGATCTTCCACATTTTCAGAATTGTATCAGTTTGTTTAACTATTTCAATTGTTGTTTTTTTTTTTTTGGTCAGTTCCTAGAACGCTTTTTTTTTTGGTCAGGGATTAAAGTCTTCAGTACACTTTGGACTTCTTCCTTCAACCCTATATGTTCATGATCATACACTACCTCTTGAAATTGTTGAATATCAACCAATTATTTTTGTACAGTGACTCATGTATTCCTTCCGTCTTCTTTGGATACTTCCAATGTGACTCAATACTTATCCTATAGAATTTTTTAATATTTCAACTTTAGGCCTGAATTTATTTTTCCTCATTTCCATCAGCTTGATATCTGCTGAAACCTGTTCTTCATTTTTGTAATCCCGGTATTTACACATGGCATTAGAATACTTTCTCTTCTCAGGCCACCCTTTGAAAATTTTGTTTCAGCTGTTTTACTCCATTGTTTCTTCATCTCGCTTTTAAGAGTAAGTCCGAGTGTTTCTTCCGACATCACTTTGGTGTTTTCTGTATTGCCTGGATTTTTAATGGTCTTTTGCTCCCTTCATCAATGCCATGCCACAACTCACGAGGCCCTCCGCCACTGCTTGTCAGTGCGCCAAATCACCTGTTGAGGCAGTCCCCAAATTCAGGTGGGGTGTGCACAGCACCACATTTTGGCTTTTGTGGGATTATGTTTGGCTTTGTGGGATTATTTTAATTTTCTTCCTCTTCAACCTGAAATCGCACATGAGCAATTGATGTGCTGTACCACAATCTGTGTGTGCCCTTGTTTGGGCTGATGATATTGTACTCCCATTGTCAATTCCCACAAATTTAGTCTATTTGATTCCTGTGTATGCCTTCTCAGGAGGACTCTGTTTATAGCTGACAATTATGTTGCTTATGAAAAAGGTATTTGCAATGCAAAAGTCATTGGGCTTTTAAAACCCCATCATGAAAGTTCCAGCATGTTTTTGCTCACCAATATCATATTTCCAAGTACCAATCCTTTCTAATTGTTACCAACTTTTACATTCCCATCACTGATAATTATAAATATATATTGTTTGAATGCTTGATCAAATTCACATTGAAGAATTTGGTAAAAATTTTTCAATTTCTCTATCATTAGCCTTTGGATATATGTTTGAATAATTGTTGGATTGATGGTTATTCATTATAGATGTATGTACTCGCATAGTATCTTATCACTGACAGTATTATACTTTAAGAGAGCTATTGAAGTATTCTTTTTGATGATTAATGAGATGTCATTCCTGTTTTTTTTTGTCATTCCTAGCATGGTAATCATGTGATTATCTGATTGAAAATGGGAAATATCAGTCCATTTGAGCCAACTAGTGCCTAGGTTATTTCTCTTTATGCATTTCATTTCATTTTAATAAATCCCAAGTTTTCTAGACAAATATGTTGCATATGTCCTGATTATTAATTGGTGTTTGCAGCTGTTTCTTCCCATTTTGAGTTCTTCCACATTAGCTAATGAAGGTCCCCAAAGCTTTGCTATATCCACACCATTAATGTTGACTGTCCTTTGAGAGGGCAGCTCCTCCACGATTGTGGTTTGAGTATATCCCACCAAGAGAGATTCATCTTCCAGCACTATAGCAAAGCATGTTCTACTGCTATATGTGAGGCTCTACTAGCTAATATTTTAAACATAGACCGTCACTCTTCCCCCTTCTTAGTCCATGTCAGTCTTGAAGCTCTGCTGATATCTGTCCACCACAGGTGACCTTCCTGAGATAAGAAATACTTGTAGCATAGTTTTTAGCAAGTAGTGATCTGGGTACTAAGATTTCGCATTATCAAGTCAAATGTTGACCCGTATTCAAGTGATGCTCTTTACTATGGAATGTCCGCATAGTTTTTGTCACAACTGGGACATCCTTCAGGAATCAATGATGACACTCAATGATTAGTGGAGTGTAATGAATTGATCTATCAGCCCGGCGTCAGGACGATCCCCGAGAAACCGGGACGGTGACTCTAGCTTCCAAAAGCCAAAACCAGAGCCACGGGCTTCTAGCTGGCTTTCTATCTTGCTTGTATCTTAAAAAAAATTAACTGCATCAGCCTTCATGAAAGGCAGGATTACTAATTTTGGATTTCATCAAAATCCAGCATATTTTATTGAGGTCTTCTAGTTTCCAGAGCAACTATCTTCCTTTTTTTCCCCCTTTTCTTTTGTTTTTTAACCTACTCAATGTTAAAAATACATTTGGAAGTCTATATTCAAAATGGTCATTATTGCTTTTATTAAAAAGTGAAGTTTCAGCTACAGAAAGAAATCACTTGTATTGTTAGAGTTTGTTACAAGTCATTTTTGATAGAAAAGGAAATCCAAGAAAACAAATACGCAACAGTCATATCAGGAGAGTACTTACACAGGCCTTACTAAAGCCCTATTAGCTGCATGTGAGGCGGCGCTTACTGGCCTGATTTATTGAGGAGGAAACCGAGTGAATGATATTGTAGTGGTGAGAGTTGGATTTGAACTGAGGTCTATTTGGGCACGCAGTCCATGCCGATAATCCTGGCATTGTGCTGCCTTACTGTTGCACTCACGATGGCTGATAATTGAGCTGGGAATTGATGGCTCATTTCTCATTTTCCTCTGTGTTATATGGCTGGTTCATGTGTGAAGATAAGTGCACCTGGAGCTCAGTTTTCAGATCAGAAGTCGGCATTTCATTTATAATTACTAGGAATATCTAGTATCATATTTTCTTAGCCTGAGAACTATTTTTACCGATCGAACAGCCACACTAGCTCAGTAGAAATTTTACCACTTAGTTTGCGTGTCTTGGGTTCTATTAGTTCTCCTATGATTGATTCACATATCTTAGAAAAGACATTCTATATCTAGCCATCTCTCCATTTTGCAATATTCAGCACATTTTCTGCTATTTTTGTTTTGTTTTCTAGCTTAATGTGGAATCAAGCAAGTGTGTGGAAATATGAGCACAAGATTGATTAAAGACAATGCATTCCATTCAATTATGTAGGCTGACAATTGGATTTGAATTTCACACCACATCTTGCTTTCTCCCTAATCGCACACTTCTCTTTTTAAGACAAAATTTACTTCTGCTTAGAAATCAGCTGCATGAGAAAATTAGACTCAGAAAGAGGCCAGGATGTGGAGTACTGTGAAAACGTCTGTGTGCTTTTCCTATTGAAACTGCAGATAATTTTCATCCAACTCTAACTCTCTCCTTTATTTTAGGAATAAATATTGCGGTTTTTATTGAGAAAAACTGAAGATATGTAGTGATCTTTAAAAGTTAGAATATTAATTAGTGTTGAACTATACCTTGCTTCAGATTTAAATTGGAGATTGATCCCACTCTGAAGAAATGTTCTATGTTAAACAACCCTGAATGAAAGTGTTAAAAGTCAAGAAAAATTGTTCGGAGAAATGAAGGTGAGGGATTGCGAGATCTGTGGTAACACAAGTATTGCCCGTCGAGAAAAGGACATTTGGGAATTTTTCATTTTATCAATCTACACATTGGGTTTCTTCATTGTTGAGTAAAGGTGATAAGAAATAATTTGTGTCATGAAGAAAGCTTTGAAATGATGTTTGATATGCATTGGACTGCAAGGCCAGGGGTTCAAAGGTACACACCACTCGGGGAGAAAGATGCGATTGTCTGCTCCCATAAAGATTTAAAATCTTGGAAACACTATCGAGGGTCTTTATGACTTGGAATCAACTCATTGGCATTGGGTTTGGTGTTTCTTGTTTTTATCACTTAAATGCAGTGCAAATCTTCATGAAGAAATTATTGATATAATTTTAGAAATAGAAGCTATAAAGTAATTGTCATGGAAATTGAAGTACTTGTACAACTTGTGCAGTAGGTTTACATAGATCCAGGTGATATACATAAAAATATATGAAAAAAATACACACTTTGGGGAATTCCCCTGCAGTGTAGAATCAGAAATAAAAAATTCCACTAAAAAGTGTGATCAGTGTACTGTGAAATATTTATTTTTTATTAAGTGCAACTGATTTGTTTTTTTAAAATTACATATATATTTAATGCATACTTCTGATATATACCAGGAGTCAAAATTGAGTTGACTAATTGGTTTGATTTTTTTTTTATTCAATGTGGAGCCAGGGTCCAGAAAAAGAGATGAACCAAAATCAAACCTGTATATTCCAACTCATGGTGAATCCATGAGTTCAGAACAGAATCCTACTCCGGGGAATCTTCAATGGCTGTGACTTTTTGAAAGTAGATAGATATGTCTTACTTTTTAGCTGCCCCTGGGTTCATTTGAATTCTCAATGTTTTGGTCAGCAGCGAAATGTTTAACCTTTATCCACTCAGAGATGACTCTTTTTGATCATGATATTTTTGCAAGTATAATCATCATTTTGCTAGAAAATAGTACAGTCCTTCTGAGTCAAAACCTTCCCCATATTAAAGTTAACTAAAACACTTTCATTTCTAGAATGACAAGACAACTTGAGGAAAACTGATACACAATTTTCTTCATGAGTAATTTCCTTAAAAGAGAAGCTAAGTTGTATATAGTCAAAACAACACTTCATACCCCAAAATAGTAAAAGTCCACCTATTGCCAAATACCTAAGAGCTTTCAAATCTATTGGCACTGTGAATTTCCCCTCTTCTATTCAAATTACATTGATGTTTATTATTTAGTATAGAATTTTTAATATGACATATTTAATGAAAGTATTCTCTTTTTTCCCAGAGCATTTTACTTTAGTCTTAGATCTCAACTTGAAATTTAAAAAATGACATAAAAATTGTATTAATAATTCATAGACTATATTAAATGGCTGAGTTAAAACTTTAACAAGTTGGTGTTACAAAACTGTCAAACACGTAACAGCCCTGCCTTCTTTAATTTCAACTGCCTCTCATGAAGCGAAGGGAAATGCCTTATTGGTGTGCAGTGTTACCAATTATCTGACAGAGCCAGAGTGCATTTCTAGCTAATCAGAAATAAGAGTGCAGAATTAAATCTCCCGTGTGAAACTCATCATTTACAT
The DNA here is from genome assembly GCF_050624435.1 of Tenrec ecaudatus. Classification (NCBI taxonomy): domain Eukaryota; kingdom Metazoa; phylum Chordata; class Mammalia; order Afrosoricida; family Tenrecidae; genus Tenrec; species Tenrec ecaudatus. The sequence goes on along the minus strand of NC_134539.1, from coordinate 22,397,939 downwards.
ATTTATGATTCAGAAATGATAATAAGGCTAATGAGAAACTCACATACTGCCTTTAAAAGTCAAGCCAATCTTACAGTTAATTTTCAGCAGATAAAGCGCCTGATACATGGTTGTCAAAGGATGATGGCTGTTGATGACAGTTCAGTTTAATTAAACATTACAAGTTATCTGTGTGGACTTACCAATACATTTTATAGGGGGCTTTGTTTGTAAACCACCATTCCTTGGGCTAAAATGAGATGCAAGGTTAATGGAAATAGATGTGACACAAGGAGCTTAGCCACATAGGATGCACTGGGAAAATGCCGGTAATGTATGCATGTATGCACACATCTGGCCCTCGCACGGCTTCCTGCGCACTGGGAAGGCTCGGGTTGTTGATGACCAGTTGTAGAATGGGAGGGCTCTTTAAAGCTGTTCAGAGCTCAGAGTCGTGTGTTGCATATACATTTCTGAGCTGAGGCAATATGTTGTGTGCGGTGATTACGCTCATTAAGTGGCACTATCTTCCAAGCCGAGGCATTTGAATATGCTCACTGCTGCAGCGTCATTAGCTCAAGCGGTGATGTGCTCCGGCGCTCACCTCCACTCGCAATGAGAGATGGCTTACACAAGTCCTCCAGTTGCAGCTGCTGGCAGCCGACCCTTTCTGTGTCACACCAGCTTCAGTGCTCTGTGCTTTCGTGCTGGCGCAAGGCTTCGGAACACTGTATAATCCGGCACAATCGTGGATCATATTTCCAAAGCACACTTTATTTCTCTGAGATGGCTTTAGCGAAAATGACCTTGAAATGAAAGGTTTTAGCGCCCCAATTCTGTGCTTATCTTCACCTTAGCCGCTGCCATCAAGTAGATTCTCCTTCACAAAGAGTTACATGTAGGGTTTCTAGGCCGTACATGTTTTGGGGAGCAGAATCACTGCCCCTCAGAGCACCTGGTGGAATTGAACTGCCAGTCCTGGGGTGTACAGGCCGCTGTTTACCCAGCAGAGCCACAAGGACTGCTTAATTCCATGCTGCTTTCTTTGTTTTAACTCTCTTCCTAAGGAAAAGCAGAATGTTAGAAGTAACATATGGCTGCAAAGAAAGAGCAGCTTGACTCTTTCAGGCATTGTCACAGTACTGCTCAGTGCGTATTGTTATAATCATTATTGTGAGGGTGATGTGTAACAGTCGCAGTCACAAGCAACACTAGCAAAGGAACCATGTTGTGGAGTCCGTGCTGGCTCAGCTCCACAGGCTGTTCTGCGTGTTACAGAGATCTTCTCCACTGGCTTTCCTTGGCTAGAGTTTTAATGGAAGCAGATCACCAATCCTGTGAGCCTGTTCATCGAGCAGTACGGCTGGGTGATTTAGGAATATCAACATTTAGATGATCCCGCAAACGCAAACAGCTTGTGCCACCTAGGGTCATTCTTGGGAATCATGACCCACTGCCTCCCAGTCGATTCTGGTTCATTAAACAGTTGAATAAGAAAGAAGAAAAAGAGAAGGGGGAGGAGGAGGACAAACAAACAAACAATGGCAAGAAGGAAGGAAGTTTTTTAAAAATCATTTTATTGGGAGCTCATACAACTCTTATCACAATCCACACGTACATCCATTGTGTCAAGCACATTTGTACATTTGTTGGCATCATTCTCAAAACATTTGCTTAATGTAATGTTATTTATGAGGATAAAATGAAACCTATTGCTATTATGATTCCACTTTCATCATACCCAGGTTTATTCCACATAAAACAGCTCCCCAAACCCCCACAATCAGTGGATGGCTGCAGACAAATTTTCATAGCAAAACACTAGTTTTAATTGCATTAGGTGTCTTAGCTTTAATTGAATTAGGTGTCTTAGTTTTAATTGCATTAGGGTGTCTTTAAGCCAAAGTCCAATCAAACAGGGACTTTGAAGGCCTCCTCCGGGCCAATTAAATTCAAGGCAGAGAGACCAGTTCAGAATAATGGTGGCTGTTTTTATCATCATGCTAAAGGGGTATTCTTGATAGTGTTTCTCAAAGGATGCAGGATAACCATGGGGACTTATTACAAACAACTTTCAGAAAAATTTCAAATTCTATTGGTGACCTGCTTGTTCCAGCTTGAGAATTTGGCTGGGAAACTTGATTCCATCTACCCCAGATTCTTAACTTTCCTTTCAAATTATTTTCTGTTCCTAAACTCAAGGAATATTTCAAGAATCAGGTAGGAAAAGCTTCAAAGGAAGAGAGGGAAAGAGAAAAATAAGAAAGAAAATCTTTCATTAAAATGTGCTTGCAAAAATTAGAAAATATTTTTTTGAATGAAGTATAATGCCAAATAAAAAGCAGCAGGCATAACATTGCTAGAATTAAAGTCATTGAGGGGCAAACTTTTATTGTCATTAATAAAATTAAGTGAAGATATGACTCCATTAGAAAACAATATTGATTCAGTTAAAGTTTATAATGCTAACCTGGCCAATAAACACATGTGGGGTTAATTGAAGTGCAGAGAGATAAATGACTCTGTGAGCCCTCGCCTTTCTAGTTCTCGGGTCTCTTGCTTTGTAATGGTTGGACCAGGGTGTAGCTGCCTTAGCCAGTTCCCTGCTTTAGCTGGCAAGGCTCACTTCCTACAGGACATCCCTAAGGAGAAGCCACATGGACTTACCCCACTGTAGCCCTGGGTGCTGGAGCAGCCATGTGGAGACACCTGGCAGTGCTGAGATGCTTACACATTCACTGACTCGGCTTTCCTCCTGCAATTGGCATCATTGCGTCTGTTTTGTGAGATGTAGGAGGACTTTGTGGATTGGTGTCAGTCATATGGGTTAATGTTGAACTTGTGAGCTTGGGCAGCACTGGGTTGGGATGTTTTCTTGATGTGCACTTAACCTTTATATAAAACTCTCTCTTATACATGAGTTTCTGTGGATTTGTTTCTCTAAAGTACCCAGACTAACACAAATAGCTAAACAAAAATTCAAATATTAAAAAATAAACTAAGCTAAAAGTTAATATAACATTAGCTGACTTTAAATACTTCATAAATAAAAAGTATTTACATATAAATTTTAAAGATAAAATTTAGAGTGAACTTACAAAGCAATGAACAAAAGGGAAGTTTTTCTTTTATTAAACTTTCAAAAGTTTATTTATTATTCAGTGTAACCCCCAACCGGACACACCATGATTCCATACATTTAGGGGTTAACGACATCCTGGTTACATGGAAAACTGTGCACATAACTTCTGGAAGACTTTCACTCTAAGCAGTTTTATGGGAAAACATTTCAATTGGAAGTCAGGGCCTTCTTTCTTCAGTTTGTTCGAACCCGTATTTACAGCAAAGTACTTATATTGTTCATTGGAACTGAGTTTATTCCATGGTTCTGGGTAGTCCGTTCTGTCCCAGCTGACATCTGGATCAAACAACAGCCGACGCTTGGCCGACAGTGCTGTCCAGTGCCTCCAGCGCCCAGCACCACGGAGAGCAGGATCAGACTCAGAGCTTCTTGTCCTGAGCGAGGGTCAGGCGCTCGGTTTGTGGCTGTGGCCGCAGGTCCGGATGGAGAGAACAAATTTGGTAGGCCCAGGAGTTAGGGCTCCTTGTACAGTGTTTTTGTGGGGACCCAACGTCCCATTGAAACACTGTAAGTGTTTCCAAAATGCTTTTCAGGAGGAGTGCCCGCCCACACTCGCCGTCTCAGAGCACTCGCGTTCCCAGGTCTCATGGCCACCAGAGAGATTAGGATTGGCTCCCTTCCTTTGGGCCAGTGGGAGCGATGTCGCCGCACTGCTGTTCCATCTCGCAGATGTCGGCGTCAATGATGGCCTGGGCCCCTTACAATGCTTGGAACCCAGGTTGAATGGTTGTACCCACTTTATTGGGCTGTTTTGTGAGTTCAGGGAGAAAATATATTTCAAGTATTGAATTCATCTCTTGGTACACGGTAAGGAGTCTGGATGGCAGAGAGGGGCTGCTTAACCAGTAGCTCAAATCCTCCAGTCCTACTGAGGGAAAATGAGGAGGCAGTGTGTTCCCATTAAGGATGGACAGTCTCACAAACCCTAATGGGCATGATGGGGCCAGTGGTACAGTTCTACTCCGTCCTGTAGGGTCACTATGAGTTAGAACAGACTGAAGTGCAGAGAGTTTAGGGTGAACTAAGCACTCAGTCAAAGGACTAGGTTTGACTGACTTTATCCTCAGTTGTGATTATCATGAAAATATTTGGCTGGAGGCTTCCACGAGCCATGGGCTCTTCAAGCATGAGACCAGGAGAACAGGGGAGGGCCTAGCTACCTTGAACCAGGGTTTTGTTCTGGAACCCAATAGCTGGGTCCTGATAGGAAGGCAGGGGGAATGTGGGATGGACTTCAAATTCCTGCGTTCTCATCAGCCTCCCTGACCAGTTCTTTCCCGGCCTCTCTCTGGTCAAAGAGACTCTGGGGGATGGTGCTAGCGATGGGCAGCATCATGGTGGCGGAGGCAGTGTTGCTCAGCCACATGGACAGGAAGGAGATGGTCAGCAACATGCCCAGGGTGAGCTTGCCACAGAGCAGGTTAGAGACAGGCTGGAACCTGGCAACCTAGTGCTTCCCCCTGGGAAGGCAGCCCACTGGTCTCATACCATTGTGTCCATTGTCAGCACTTTGTAAATGAAAGTTATTAGTGACATTTTCTCCTAAAAACAAATAATAAAACAATAACCAAACATGGCGAGATTTTTGAGCACAAAAATAATTGTGGAGATATATGGATATAGGCCATATTATTTCCCAACGTCTATAGTAACAAAATATTATGAACTTGGTGACATAAAAAGAATGGAATTATTGTCTATCATGTCTTCAGGCTGAGAGTTGAAAATCAGGGCATTAGAGGTGTTAATTTCCCTCCAGAGCTTCGAGTGAGATATTTCCAAGCTTTGTGGGGGAATTCCACATCTCTCGTCTAGCTTGTGACAGCTGCACAGCAGATCTGGGCAGCTTTTATTCCTTGCATCATATTTCTATCCGCTGCCGCTACCATTTCCTTGTCAGCTTGAGTTACTGTGGTACCCTGTCTGTTGCTGCGGTGCTGTCAGTCAGGGAACTGGCAGTTAAATACTAGCAGACTTGCCCAGATTTTTCAAGGCCTGGTTTTAAGGAAACTTTCGCCCTCAGGTAGGCTGCGGAGAAAGATCAGAAGATCTGCTTCTGGGAAAGATGGCCAGGGAAAACTGGAAGAACAGCAGCAGAGCATTCCCTGAGCTGCTAGTGCCGGGATATGAGCACATCAGATGGAAAGACGTCCAGAATGTGACTGGACAAGAGCTGCTTTCTCAGAGAGTAGGTGTGGTTAGAGAGTATCGTCAATCCTAACTCAGAGTGATGCTATCCACGGCCACAACTAAAACAGGGCCCAGACTTGAACCACCCCCACAATTGTGTCATGTGAACATCGCTGGTTGTTTATAAGCCTTCCTCCAATCCTAGTATCCATTCTTCCCTTTTGTTCTATTCCCACAACTGCCTCTGGACTCATGTACAGGTTCCTCTTGATCACCATGATGTATTTTAGAGTTCTCATTTTTCTAAAGGCTGTCCATAATTTGTTGTGAGCCACACAGTTGGATGCCTTTGTGTACTTAGTAGACCACAAGGAAACCTCTGTCGGGTATTTTCTACTGTCAGCCAAGATCCATCTTAACTCAGCAATTATATACCTTGTTACACATCTTCTGTTTCTGGGCTGAACCTTGGGCCATTCCTAATCAATGTACTGCTACAATTGTTTTTGGATAATATTCAGAAAAGGTTACTTGTATTTGATATTGGTAATATTTTTATGTAATTTGAGCTTTCTATTTGGTTACTTTTTTTTGATTAGATACAAATATTGATCACTTCCAGTAAATTATCCAAATATCTATATTCCTGATTTACTGGCATAGATGAGGGAATGTTTCCAGTGCTTCGTTAGCTTGTTGAAACATTTCAATTGGGATTCCATCAATTCCTGGACCCTGCTTTTTGACCAGTGCTTTCAGTGCAGCTTGGCCTTATTACTTCAGTATCATTTATTCTTGATTATATGCTACCTCCTGAAATATTGGGATGTAAATGTATACTAATTGTTTTTGGTCTAGTGCTACGTACTCATCTTCTTTTTATGCTTCCCGAATCATTTGATATTTTGTCCACATATTATTTAAATATTGCATATTAAGGCCATAGTTGTTTTTGTTTGTTTGTTTATTTGTATGTTTTTAGTTCTTTCAGTTTAAGATATGCTGAGTATGCTCTTCCTTTTTGGTTTTCTAACTTTAGGTTTTTGTGCATTTATTTATAATATATCCTCTGTCTTCTCAATCTGTCCTTTGAGGTTTTTTTTTTTCCAGCTCTTTCACATCATCATTTCTTCCTTAGCTACTCTATAATTAAGCACATTTCAGAGTTTCTTCTGACATCCTCTTGGACATTGCCTTTATTCCTGCCAGCTTATTGACCTTGTGCTTTCTTCTTGTATGGTGTTCTTGATGTCTGCCCACAGTTCATTGGTTCTTCTGTAGTATTCATGAGTTCATTAGTGTTTGATGCATTAGATCTATGCTTGAGATGTTCTTGAAATTCAGATGGGATCGACTCACAGTCATAGTTTGACTCTTCCAGGTAGATCTTTAAATGTCTTTTTTGGTAAGAAATGCAATGCCATTCATCTTCCTGGTAGAGTAAACCATATGATTTCAAAATGCCCAATAGCAATCCATATCAGCTCACTAATGCCTAATAATATTGTTTTTGTGTATGTTCAATTTTATTTTTAATTACTTCAAATTTTCCTAGATCCATACTTCATACATTCCAAATTCTGATTGTGAATTCATGTTTGCAGGATTTCCCCTCTCGTTGTGAGTCATGCCCCATCAGCAAGACTTTACTTCTCAATGTTTTATTCTCACAGGTTTCACTTCATTGAAGTAATTATGACTGACTTTATTTTGAGAAAGCCACTCCTGCTCAGTTATACTTGAGTGTAATCCACCCACGGGGCCATCTTCTGGAACTATCTCTTACAGTGTTCTGCTTCTATTCTTTAGGGACTGACAATGTTTCCATGCTATCCATCGTTCAGTGGCTAATTTCTCTGAAGCAGACAGCCTATTTGTTCTTCATAGTCTGGTTCTTAGTCTGAAAGCTCTACTAAACCCTGTTTAATTTGGGTGGTCCCACTGGTGTTTGAAAACTTGTGATATATCCTTCAGGATCAAAACAGCACAGAAGCCGGCACAGTACAATAACTGACAAACAAGTGGGGGCCTTAAAGGAGACAGAACCTGATGATGTGGGTTGACTCAGGCTCTCTGGACCTTCACTGGCGGATGGGATATGAGTCAAAGAAAACACAGTTTCAAACACCCATTAATCATTGCACCGTGGCAGGTCCAAATAGGATCAAGGGACACTGGAAGTTGCAAAAGGTGAAATGAAACATATAGACATAAATAGCCATTAGTTAACTGAAAGGGACTGATGTTGGATAATCAGGATCTACTTTGTTGGGGATTTAAGTGGAAGAGATGTGACCCCAAATCAAAATGAATATTTCAAAATCTATGCTGAAATACAATGCTGTTATAGGATAATATTTATATATCTACAATGAAGACCAGCTAATAAAACTATCCATCAAAATTGCACCCCCACAACAAACGCCCCAAATGAAGAAACTAAAGATTTAACCAGCTTATGCAGTCTAAAGTGGATCAAGTATCCATTAAGATGCATTGATTGAAATTACTGGTGATTGAAATTGGAAATTTGAAAACAAAGAAGCATTAGTAGTTGAAAAAGATAGCATTGGTCATAGAAATGAGGCTGGAGATCATAGGATAGTATTTTCCAAGTTTAATAATGTATTTATTGCAAATAACCCTTTCAACAACATAAATAGGAACCATATAATTGTACCTCATGAGATAGAACTAAAAGGAATCAAATTGAATACATGCATGTGGTGAAAACATGGAAAAGATTAATATAATTAGTCAAAACAAAACAGGTGGCTGACTGCAGAACAGACTTTCAATTGTTCATATGCAATTTCAAGTTGAAGATGAAATTTAAACAAATCCATGAGAGCTGGGTATAACCTGGAGTAGTATATTCCACCTGGATTTAGAGACCATTTCAAGAATACATTTTATATATTAAACATTAAAGAACTGGTGATTGGAAGAGTCATGGAATGACATCAAGAACATCATATATGAAGAAAGCAAAAGGTCATTAAACAGGCGTAAGAGAAAGAAATGACCAAATAGAAGTTAAAAGAGACTCCGAATGACATGGCAAAAGGAAAAGACATGGCACAATGAAAGCTGAACAAAAGACTTCAGAGGACAATTTACAACGAGAAAGTGAAGCCTGACGATAGAGTGTGCAAAAGCCTAGAGCTGGAAGATAAGAAGGGAAAAGCATACACGGAATTATTCCAGCTGAAGGGTCTGAAGAAAAAATATTCATCCCACAAGTTGAAATGCTGAAGATCCTACAGGCAAGAAAAATGATCAGTGCAGGATGCAACAAGTGATGGCGAAAGATAAAGAAGGGCACTGTACCCAAAAGAATTGCCCAACATGCAAGCATATAAGGAGGTAGCACGTGGTAGGAACACATTACACTGAAGGAAGAAATCCAATCTGCAGTGAAGACGTTGGTGAAAAACAAGGATCCCGGAAATGACAGAAGCCCAATGGCAATGGTTCAGTCAATTAATACAACTCTGGAAGCATTCATTCTTGGAGCATTGGCTACTTGGAGCATTGGCTAGAGAAGAGGTCTATATTAACTCTACTTCCAGAAAGGTGATACAAGTGAAGGTAGAGTGCATCGAACAATGTTATTATTATCCTATGCAAGTAAAAATCATGTAAAATAGGATTTTTTCAAATGATTGCAGCAATATATCAACAGGGAATGGCGGTAGAATTCAAGCAGGATTCAGAAGACATGGAAAGAAGGATATCATTGCTGACATCAGATGGACCGTGGCTGAAAGAAGGAAATATGAAAAAGATATTTACCTGTATTATATTGACTTTACAAAAGCCTTTGCCTGTGAGGAATCATAACCATTTATGGATCACATTGTAAAGCAAAGGGATTTCAGAACGCTTAATCATGCTCATGCAGAATGTTTACCTAGACGAAGAGGCAGTTGTTAAAGCAGTACAAGGGAATATTGCATGCTTTAAAATCAGGAAAGATGAGCATAAGGGCATGTTCATTCACTTTCATTGCTTAATCTGCATGGTGCGCATATTGTCTGAGAAGTAGACTCTCTGAAATATCATGAGACATAAGTATTGCAGCGAGACTCACTAACACCCTGAGATAAACAGAAGGCACAACCCTTATGGATAAAAGTAAAGGGGAGTTGAAGCGTTTACTAATGAAGATCAAATACTAAGGCCGCCAGTATGGTTTATGCTTGAAAATAGAGAAAGCAAAATTCTCACAACGGAACCAATAAATAATATGAGAACAAATGGAAAAACATGATTGATATTTTAAAGGAGTTACCTTTATTTAGATCCACAATCAATATTCATGGAAGTGGCACTCAAGAAATCAAATGGCGTGCTGGAGTGGACAAATCTGCATGCGACCTCTTTAAAGAAGCAAAGAGGCAACCTTGATGGCTAAGTGGTACCTGACCCTTAGCATTTCTATGTACCCCATATTGCTGGATAAGCTGGACAATGAATAAGAAGGAGCAGATAATTGGTGCATTTTAATTATGGTGTTGCCAAGAATATTGACTATTACAGAGAGGGTAATAGAAGAAAGAGCAAATCAGTATTGGATAAAGTATATTTATGATGTTCATTAGAAGCAAGGATAGTAAGACTTAATTTTTCTTTGAATGTGGTATCAGAGGGCCCAGTCCTTAGAGAGAACATTATATTTAGTAAAGCAGGTCAATGAAAAAGAGGCAGACCCCAAAAGAAACGGATTGTCACAATACCTGTAAGAATGGACTCAACATAACATACCAATGACCGTGAGGACGGCTCAGAACCTGGCGGTGTTTTGTTCCACTATGTTCTCACGCTCTACAATAGAGAGAGGCTAAACAGTTTTCCAAATCATCAAGTCTGGTTCCATTTTCCATCGGTCTTTGCTCTCTATATTTTCTCATTCCTTTTGCCATAAGCAGTGAGGAGATATCAGGTTGTGCCTTCAACATTTTGCTTAGAAACCACAGCTATTTATCCATGTTAGGCTGTTTGTGCCAACATGGCACCTGCAAGAAGCGATGGCTGAGTTTAGCCTGTCAATAAGGTCTTGGGTTGAAGATCTCCTTTGGAGGTGCAAATGAGGTAAATGACTCTCTGGAGGCTGGTTGCCCTCTCTTCTTCCTTTACCTTCCTGTGGCGAGTCACTCTGAGACCTGCCAGAGTCCTGGAGATGCATCCTCTGCCATTGGACCCACAAGACTCTGCACCTACCAGCCGGTGACCTTCCTGCATTCCGCATCACTGTTTGTGACTGCGTGAGTCTGAAGAGGGACTTAAGGACTATGATGAGACTTAGGGAATTGAGATGGACTGGTCTGGGATGCTTTCCGGACATATAGAGCTTCTTGATATGAATGAAGCTCTTTCTTACACAAATATGGGTGTCGTTGGGTTTATTTCTCTAGTCAACCTGGCCCACCACGATATTCTATTCCATCACTTATAAGTTCTTGTTATTGTTGTGTGCTGTCTAGTTGATTATGATTCACAACAACCCTGTAAATCAGAGTAGATATGTCCTATGGTTTCCTAAACTGTAAAAAAAAATCACAGAGAGTAATCTTCCAATTATCTGAATGATTGCCACATCTTTCCTACAGTGGAACTGCTGGGTAGCATTGAGCTATAACTATTATCACCAGCACTCAACCATTGTGCGCCCAAACAAGTTCAATATTTTACCACACAGTTGAACACAGTGTCTTCAACGTCCTCGCCACATTACAGGAAGAATAGATTTCCCTCCAATATTCCCTAACTTGTTTCCTAATAACATCTCATTAGCATATCTAACATCCACATTTCCAGCAATGCTGTGTTCAGGATGGCTTTTTTTTGTTATCTAAGAAAATAGTAACTTTGTCTACCACTCTCTTTATTCTTAGTCCCCACCAGAATCACCTGATACTATCTACTATCTTTTCAAGGCCATGCAAGCTTTTGCTATGAAGTGCTGCGAATCCTTCAGCCTCTACTCATTACCTCATTCTGAATCCGCTTTCGCATTGGTATGCACGTGTTGCAGCACTATCTTACTTCCTGTATTGATTTCCCAGGCCAGCCGGAACAAACTACTACTGTCTCAGAATTCTGGAGGCTGAGATGTTGAGATTAAGGTGATAGCCACATTGAATATTTCTCAGGATTTGGGGGAGAATCTATCCAGCCCTCTCTCCTAGTTTGGTATTCCAGAACTTGCATCCTTAAAGAGTTACAATCTCAGATACACACAGGGGTCGTTCTCCTCTGTCCCACAGGGTCACTTAAAGTCAGAATCAACTCCATAGCTTTGAAATGTTAGAGTTATAGCTACAGCGTCACATGATGTTCTACTTTTGTCACCTATATTTCTCTCTCTCCCTTTGTAAGGTCACTAGTGATCTAGTATTAGGATCCACCCTACTCAGGTAGTATCCCATGTTGACCTAACTGGTAAAATCTTAAAAGACTTTATTTTCCAACAAAATCACAGGCAAAGGTTCAGAGTTTAGAATGGGAGCTATTTTAGGGGGAATGGGAGGATAACAAGGATCACCTGGAATGTTGGCGGATATATTAAAGAAATAACTGATGAGACCTTTCACAACTTAAAAGAAAGCATAAATTCCAAATAAGTTGTATTCAATTATTAAGCCATAATGCATTGAAACCTTAGAACATGCCAAATAAATATAACAAACAAAAAGAAATGCTCGAGAACCAAGGAGTATCATCAAGTGATAATATTTACCAGAAACCAATGATATAGTTGTTTCAAATAATAGTTGTAAACTGTCATGTTTTACTTACTTTGTGCTCAATGATATGCATATTATATAAAATTACTCATAATTTGCTTCTCATTTTAAGATGAGGACTGAGACCCCGAGAAGTTAACAGACTTTCCTGAGTATACACTGACAGTAAAAGTAAGTTGTCGCTCACGGCAGAAAAAAGCACATTGGCGTACCCTATTGAAAACTATTCCTCAATGTTGGAAACCTCCTGGATTTCATCTCTGTGTGTTTTCATTTCTATCCTTTTTGCTATAATAAAACTGTCATTCTAAAGAAAAAATAATCTGTTGACCTCTCCGTAAAGGGATGTAATTTTTTAACCATAATTAATTATCATTTCCGAGAAGGGGAATAAATAGATATATTTCATGATAATATGACTTCTAGATCTTATCATCCCAAACCACTCAACTCTGAGATTGTACTTGTCAAGAAGATCAGGGACCCAGTGAATCCAGAGACCTTATACAGGAAGGGCAGCAAACACAGAACTTGGTGCACAATGCCAGTAAGTTTAACAAGCTATATGCCAAAATAAAAATAATAACTCTTTTCTGAATTTATAAAAGTAAAATACATATACTAATGGGAAAATTCTATTAAAATGATGTATTGGCGGAGATCGTATTTGTAATGGATAATTAAAGCATGGCAATGCTTACTACCATATTTGGGAGGAAGATATAAATATTGAATAACAGTAGACATTGTTAGATAAATATGTCAAGAATTTATGTCAAAATTAGAAAGTGGAATGTAAAAAATAGTATTAATTCAGCAGTAACAAAGGAGAAAACAGAGAAAGAAGTGTTAATATAAAGCACAGAATAAAATGGTGCGAACAAGTTCAACGATCTCATCAACAAGAATTAGAAGTTGATTACATACACCTTCTGAAGCACAAGCATGAAAACATTTAAAATAGAAATAATGCATCTACTGTGAGGTTTTCATAAGACATAGCACAAATTAAATATTACGAATAAATAGGTGAAAGATATATTTCATCAACTCTTTTTAGAAAAGTGTGATTGAATTACTACAAAATAAACAAATTTTAAATTAGGGCAAGGACATTAATAGAGATAGGGAAATGTACAGCATAATAATCAAAAGAAAACTTTACCTTGAAGACATAAAAAATATTAAAGTTTATGTTTCAAATAAGATAGTCAAGAAATTAATGAAATAAAAATTGCCAGCATTTCAAGTTCACCAACTGTTTATGTTAAACAGACATAAAAAAATGCCTTATCCCAACATACATCTTTTAAAAGGGACATGTACTAGATGCAAAATATTCGTAATTGCATAGAATGACTTTTCCTCAAAAAAAATGTCATTGCTATACCCCAAATGAACTCAACCCACAGTCATGAGTCAATTCTGACTCACAGTGACCTTAAAGCACTCAGCAATTGAATTAATAATAAACACTTTAAGTAGGCTAAAAAGTAGTACATGCTTCAACATTTTGAAATGCATTCAGAAATAACAGTTTCAAAGTACAATAATTTTACTCTGAAGACTGGTTTTTAAAAATGTAAATGCAGTATTTGATATTCATACCTTTTCAGTTTCATCTTATTGAACACTTGGCCCTTTGTTTTAATATGACAAGTTCATTTTGGATATTAACTGTATAACCCATTGTATTTTTTTATTCCTCTATGATTTATGTCAGTTTTTATTTTAATAAGCATGCCTTCCATACATTCGAGTCATTTATAAAAATGTTGAGTCTGTGAACACAAAGGAAGAAGACTAAAACTTAAAATGTATCACACTATGATGGACTAATGCATTAAGCCTCCCAGATAAAAGACTTGTATTTTAATCATATTCTTTTATTCTCTGATACTATATAATATGTAATAATGCAGCTTCCCTTATAAATCTGTGACCAAGTATGAACATATATCCTTTTCAACATATCCACCACATGACTGATAACGCATGTTCTTCTTGTTTGGTGCCACACAATTGATTCCAATTCTTAGCTACCCAACTTGCAACAAAATGAAACATTCACCATTTGTGCACCATCCTCACAATTGTTTTTGTTTGAGCCCATTATTGTAGCCGCTGTGACCAATCCATCTTGTCCGTGGTCTTCCTCTTTTACTGTACCCTCTAATTTACCAACCATGATGTCCTTCTGCAGGGACTAATCTCTCCTGACATGCCCAAAGTACATGAGCCAAAGGCTAGCAGTTGAAGAATCAGTGCCACCTTTCTGTATCAGAGCGCACACATTAAACACTACCCACAAGTGGTGGCGATCAAACAAAGAAACATTCAAATATAAGAGGGCTTTGTTAAAGGGAACAGATACTTAAAGACAGTGCATGAGTCATCTGGCTTGTAGATATAACCTGATTATGAAATCAAGCAGATTTTTCTTGGTTGGTATCAGATATAAAAATTGAAGAGATGGTTTCCCATTCTTCTCATATTTCTGATAGAGCCTCACCACTAAGGAGCGCCTTCTCACAGCTAGAAACATAAAATTAAAGGTCGAGAAAGAGTGCAGTTTTATCTCATGAACACCATTTCTGACTGATTTCCTCAATGTTGAACATTGCATCCAGATAAGTAGATCTCAAGAGATTGTAAGTCTATTAATATTGACAACAAAAATATGTCATTTACATTGCCATAGAGTGAATTGCTCCAGAACTCCAGTGAACTATAAACTAGAGCTCTTAATTTATTAGGACATCCTAAATCCAGGTACTTGATTGTGTAAAAAGGCCAGGTACCAATTCTGAGTGGACACACAGTGAAGTTAAGAGCGAGGTCTTCCCCATTTGGGCTTCAGTTTTATAATAGAAAAAAAGATAGGGTTGGCATTAATTACACATTTGTTTTTTCTAATACTATCGTGTTGTGCTATCATTTTCTTTATGCCTTTCTACTCAAAGTGGCTTGTCATATGACTTAAAAACACGTTTTCCTCATCTCAGCGACATAAAATTTGATTGTTTATTAATACCTATTGGCGGAGAGATTTGATTTGTTTCTGACCGAAGCTCATGCAGTTCCTTTGGTTGACTTAGTTGTCCCTTTTCATGGGTTTCCAATAGTGGGAATCCCAGCTATGCTTCAGTACGTTGCCATTTGGCTTTTTTTTCATAAAGAATTAATTCATCTCTATCTTGTAAGCCTTCAAGAAGTATGTCAAGCTTTCTTTTGTTGCTTATCTCTTCTTCATGCCAATTGTTTTCTGCTATGAAGCCAAACCTATTAAAGCTGATGGTGGATTTAAACCACTGACTCTGTGCTTTACAGCCTGATTATTAACTTACAAGGGCTCCTCACTAGAAATATAGCCTACTAATATTACTAACATCATATATAAAATTAAAGTCTGGATTTGAAATTGTTAAAGATTCTATAGGCAAAATATTGAGTGATGCAGGTAGCATTAAGAGAACATGGAAAGAACACACAGTCACTGTACCAGAAAAGGACGAGTTGGCAGTCCACCGCTTCAGGAGACAGCGTATGAGCAAGAACCACTGGTGTTGAAGAAAGAAGTTCCAGCTTCACTGAAGGCATCAGCTAAAAACAAGGCTCCAAAAATTAGCAGGATACCCATAAAATATTTCAGAAAGTTGAAAAATTACTGGAAGCGCTCACTCATTTATACCAGGAAATTTGGAAAGCAGCTACCTGGCTGACTGACTAAAAGAGATATATATTTATGCCCATTCCTAAGAAAGGTGACTGAGTAGAAACTCAAAGTATACAACAATATCATTGATAACTCACACAAGTAAATTTTTGCTTAAGATCATCCAACAATGTTTATAATCATTCATTGATAGGTAACTCTCAGAGTTCAGGACAGATTCAGAAGAGGACATGGAACAAGGAATATCATTGCTGATGTCAGATGGATCTTGTCTCAAAGCAGAGAATGCCAGAAGGTGTTTTCTTGCGTTTCACTGACTATGCAAAGACTTATGACCATAGTATAGAATGGAAATTCCAGAACACTTCATTAGGCTCATTCAGAACTTGTGCATGGTTCAAGAGGCAATTGTGTGAA
The DNA here is from genome assembly GCF_050624435.1 of Tenrec ecaudatus. Taxonomy (NCBI): domain Eukaryota; kingdom Metazoa; phylum Chordata; class Mammalia; order Afrosoricida; family Tenrecidae; genus Tenrec; species Tenrec ecaudatus. Next base: position 22,381,846 of record NC_134539.1, on the reverse strand, counting down.
CAGAACAAGGGGATTCTGGAGAGTTTACAATCAGAAAAGGTTCGTATCCTCTCAGCATACCTGGACAGGCTACATTCTAAATGTACCATCAGAGAAACTGGATTATATGAAGAAGAGCACAGCATCAATATTGGAGGAAGGCTCTTTAATAACCTGTTGTCTGCAGATGATACAACCTTGCTTGCTGAAAGTGAAACGGATTTAAAACTCTTCCTGGGGAAGATCAAAGAATGTAGCCTTCACTCTGCATTACAACTCAAAGTAAGATAGACCTAAATCCTCACATCTGGACCAATAATGAGCGCCGTGATAAGTGGAGAAAAGATTAAAGTGGCCAAAGATTTTGTCTTGCTTGGATCCACAATCAGTGCCCATGGAAGCAGTAGTCAAGAGTTCAAAAGATCTATTGCATTGGGTAAATCTGCTGCACAAGGCCTTTTCAGAGTACTGACCAGCAAGGACACTACTTTGAGGACTAAGGTGTGCCTAGCCCAAGCCATGACATTCTCCACTGCATCATATGCATGTGGAATTTGGACATCGAATAAGGAAGACTGTAGAAGAACTGGCACCTTTGAGTTATGGTGTTGGAGGAAAATATTGTAAGTACCACAGGCTGCGAAAGGACAATCCAATCTGTACTGGAAGAAGTAAGGCCAGAGTGCTCCTTAGACACAAGGATGGCAAGATTTTTGTCTTCAATATTTTGGGCATATTTTCAGTAGAGGCCTGTCCATAGAGGACATCATGATTGGAAAAGTGGAAGGTATCCAAACACAGGAAGACCCTCAAGGAGTTGAATCGACACAGTGGTTCCATCAATGGGCACAAGCACAGTCAAAATGGTGAGGATGGAGGAGGCTGTGCAGCGTTTCTCTCTCTTGCGTAGGGTTGCTATGGGTCAGAGTCAACTCGATGGCCCTTAACAAAACAACAACAACATAAATTCCCATAAAATATATCGGCCATATATTCCCTTTGAAACTTCACAATGGTCATTTCTCCATAAAAAAGGTCCGATCTACCACCAAATATGTTAATTCTGATGCCATCATTTTCAGAACTTTAGTGACATAGTGAGGTGCTAAACACAAGATCAGTTCAAAACCCCTCAGGCACTCACAGGAAAAAGATGTGGCATGCTGCTACTAAAGGGGCAGTTCTACTCTGTCCTTAGGGTCCCTGTGAGTTGGGATGGACCCAATGGCAGTGGCTTTGAGTTTTCATCATCCTAAACTAATAAAACTAGAGAGTAGAGAGCTTCTCTTCACATAGAGTTCAGTCTCAGAAACCCAGAGGGGCAGTTTTACCCCCCTGCCCCATAAGGTCTCTGTGGGTTGGAATCCACACTGTGGCAGCGACAGTGGTTGGGGGAAGAGTGGGGGGAAATGACAAATAATTGCCACAAATCATATTTATATTTGTTGGTTGGTTAAAATTTAAGGTCGCTATGTAGCATTTGTGGGTTGGGATTGACTGCTTATCTACAGAGGTAAGCGGATTGAACCCCAACAATGCCATGGAAGAAACAGATATGCTTTCAGATGATGTGGTTATAAGTATGCTGGTGATATGCTTTCCTAAAGATGACAGCCAAGATCCCTCATAGACCTGTTGTTCCATGAAACATGGAATTGTCATGCGTTTGAATCCACTTGATAGCAATTGCACAATCTTTACATATGGCTTACTTGTTTTCTCATCCCAATCTTTCCAAGTTATATCCAGGTATACTCAAATTCATATCAGAGACGTCTATTGAAATATATCCCCCAATAGATACATTTTATCCCTCAGAAAAATATTACAGTGGACTTTTAACATAACATCTCCCCCTCTTAGTTCTAATATCACAAGATAACTATCATGACTCTTTTTAAGTGGCAAATCACATTGAATATAAATCCTCTTACCTTATAAAATTCTTTTAGTTGTTAAATATGCTGAAAACTAATAAATATAGGTTGGTAACTTTCAGTTATTTCTATTTTAATTTATGGAAATGAGATATATTTTAAGAAATATCTCTAAGAAATGAATAACATTCATTAAAATGGTTACTTCATTTTAAGAATAAAACTTGTAATTCTTAAGATTGGCATAACAGGTAAAATGTCTCAGAATTGTAGCAGAAGGGCTCATTTGAAGAGTAACATATAAAGAAAACAGTCTCTTGGAAATAACGCATTCCAGGAATAGAGGAGATTCAAGAAATGGTACAACAATGGCTGAAAATAGAACAATCACACTTAAAACAATTGGCACTTTTGTATCCTGAAAGTATTGTGACTTTGTATTGTTGCACTTTAATAAAGTACTTTGTGTTTAAAAGGGAATCAAAGTTAAGCGTTGGTATGATTAATATCTCTTTAGTGAAAATGGAAATAGAATGAATATCCTGTCCCTATAAAACAATACTGGATCCTGGAGAGTTTTGTCAACCTGGTAAAGAAAACACAACTTAAAAAAACAAAAACAAGACTGAAGACTGAATGGTCCAGTAAGAAATATAATTTTAGAAATACACAGGGACTTCTTCTTAAAATGGCTCCATTCTCAAAGAGATTATAACTAAAATGGAATATGTCTTTTGAGATAAAAAGTGAGGAATTTTAAGGCAAATTTTTCCAAAGAAATTATCCAAGAAACTGACCATGTGATTTCAACTTTTCTACGAAAACATTTTATTTTAGTGTTTTTTTTACTCAGTCTTGACTACTTCTTAAGGGATGTAGGTTATTTTGAAATTAATTTTAATTATATCCTCATACATCAAATATGAGTTTTTAACAGGATGGTCATGTGAAATTAAGTTTATTGATACATAAATTAGGGTTCAGTTTATATAACTTGACCCGTCATATAGGCATAAGAATAAAATGTCAACAGAAATATTTGGACCTACTGTTAGGTTTAAATACCTTGGTTTACACCACAATTATAACGCCCTTTGTTGTTGGGCATCATGGTGTTGGTCTCACACAGCACACCCCATGGACAGCAGCTCAAGGCACTGCGTCTCTCTGCATCATCCTCACAGTGATGTTATGTTTGAACCTATTGGTGCAGCCACTGAGCCAGTCCATCTCTTGCGGGACTTCTTGTTCTGTGACACTCTACTTTACCAAGAATGATGTCCTCCTCAAGGAAATGTTCTCCCCTGATAACATGCCCCAAATAGACGAAATCTCCACCCTTTTGCTTCTTAGGAACAGTCTGGTGACACTTCCTCCGAGAGAGAGATGTCTGTTCTTGTGGGAGTCTGTGTTAGTTGCCATTTTCTGCCCCAACAACTCTCCATTGTTCTTTGTTCATGTCTATCTTTCAGATGCACGCGAGGTCATTGAAAATAAATAGCTTAGTTCAAGCACAGCGTTGTCCTCATTGTGAAATCTTTTCTCTTTAATGCTAAGAGATCGTTATTTTAGCAGTTTTGTCTACTTTTCGAAGTAATTTGATTACTTGTTTGTTGTTTCTTTGGATGTTGATTGTAGATCCAAGTAAAATGAAATTCTTGACATCTTCAATCTTTTCTCCCTTTATCATGATATTGTCTATCAGTGCAATTCTGAGAATTTCTTCTCTTTTACATTGAATCCTAATCTGTCCTGCAGACTGTCGTCTCTCTTCATCAGTAAGTTCTGCAAGTTCGTTTTGCTTTTTGAAAGGGCCTCCCTCCAATCCTGATGTATTGTTCTTCATCACATAGTCCGACTTCTCGAGTCATTTGCTCAGAATACAGATTGAATAAGTATGATGAAAGAATCCAACCCCGATGCACAGCTTTCCTGATTTCAAAGCACACAGTATTCCCTTATTGTAGGTGAATGACTGGGTCTCCCTTGGTCTATGTACAGGACACACATGAACAACATTAATTATTCTGGAATTCTCAACATCCATTGTTTGTTGTCAATCCACAGTTAAATGCCTTTGGATAGCAAACAGAACACAAGTAAAAATGTTTCTAGTATTCTCTGTTTCCAGTTAAAATCCATGTGATAGCAAGAATGAAACTCTTCATCCCATATATTTTTCTGACTGGCTTGAATTTCTGACAGCTGTTTGTCAATGTACTACAGCAACCATTTTGAATTGTTATCATCAACAATATTTTACTTGAATATAATGTTTGATAAAATTTGCATTCTGCTGAATCACCTTTCTTTGAAATGAGCCTAAATATGAACATCCTCCAGTCAGTAGGCCAGTCTGGCTTCTGAATTTCTTGGCACAGATGCGTAAGTACTTCCAGGCTGTGCAGTCTATTGAAATATTTCAATTGATAGTCTCTCAGTTCTTCCTAACTCCGTGTCTTTGCACATTTAATTATAATATCATATCTTTTCAAGATGCTCTTTGAAATTTTCTGTTCAGTTTTTACTAATCTTTTCTTTCATTTGCTTTATCTACTGTGTTTAAGAACATGTTTCAGAGTCTCTTCTGACATACACGGTGTTCTTCTTTTCCTGTCATTTTAATGCCCTCTTTCTTTCTTCATGTATGATCCTTATGTCAAAGCACAGTTCAAGGTCATGTTGACTGTCATTTTAAATTTTTGTCAGCCTCCCCCTACAATTTCCTATTAGTAAATTCTGGTTCATCTTACATACTTTGGATAGGTTGTCAGGAGAGACCAGTTCCTGGAGAAGGACATCATGCTTAGGCAACTGGAGGGGGAAGAAAGGAGGGAAAATCTCTTGATGAGATGGATTGACACAGTAGCTGCATCAGTGGGTTCAGGGATAGTAACAAGACCATGCAATGTTTCATTCTGCTGAGCTGACTTGATCACACCTAACAACAACTAACTGTTCAGTCTTTGAATTAATTTGGAAGGAATCAAATATGTATTAAAGATACATGGAAAATTATTGGTAAGTTAAATATGAAATTTGGAAATGAGGAGAAAGTAACAGTAGTTGGAGCAGCAGGGCCTTGGTAAAAGAAATGAACCTGTGGATCAAATGATGGAATTTTGATAAATGAGCGATTACTTCATAGCAAATATTTTAGTTACCAATATAATTGTAACTGTGCTAAAGTTACTCTATGGTGGACCTTGCCAGCCTGAATGCACAGGGATATAACTGACTACATCTTCATGAAAAGATGGTGAATAAACAAAATTGTCAGTCACAGCAAGGCCAAGGGCTGACAGTGGGACATTTCATCAATTGTTCATATGTCCAATCAGATGGAAGTGAAGAAATTTAAAACAAGTCCACAGGAACTAAAATATGCCCTTGACTCTATTCAGCCCTAAATTTGACACATTGAACTCTCTAGCAGAAGACGTACTGAGCAGTGGGGTGATGCCAAGAAGATTATAAATGAATTATAGGAAAAGTCATTAAAAAGAAAGGAGGAGCACATTGAAGTCATCAGAAAACTCTCTGAAATTTTCTGCTGAATATTGAGTAGCACAGGAAGAAATGAAGTAAAGGAGCCGAGCAGAGCATAGCAAAGGGCAGTTCAAGGACACAGAGCACTATAGTGAAATGTGAACCACTTGGAATTAGAAAGCCAAAAGAATAGTGTTTGGTCTACTATGCAGGAAGTGATTGATTCAAGAGGGATTGCTTGCATTCATTGTAAAAAATAAAAAATCTCATGATCTATTTTAAGGTTGCCATTGAGAAGCTAATATCGATATCCCTACATGGTAGTCCGTTTAGCACAACTATTACCCACAGCTAAGTACCAGCCACTAAAGCTGATGATGAAGAAATTGATGTATTCTATCAAATTGGTATTGAAAATATGATTTATATGCTAAATGATTTACAGGAAAGCAGAGCAGGAGGTCGGAAACAAAATATATAAAAAGAGAATCAGATGGGCTCTGTAAGATGAAAATTACAACGTAGGCATTCCTTGGAAATATTGTTGATTTGATCCCATTTAACTGTAACAATGCAAATACCTCAATAAAGTGCATCACGTGAACTTTTTGGTTTCCTATTGCACTTAAATGTATGTTTACACAATACTGTAGTCTCTGAAGCATGCAATGGCATGATGGAAAAGTTTGAAATGTGGTGAGAATTACCAAAATGCTACATGGACCCAGAAATTGAGCACATGCTGCTGGAAAAATGTTCTGGACTTCATTGTTCAACACAGGGTTGCACACACTTTTCGATGTGCAAAAAACAAACCAACAACAACAGCAAAGATTATCAGTGGACTCCAATAATTTAAAGCACAGAAAAATGAGGTACACTGGTGTCTGAAATCATAAATATATAAAAACAATATGAAAGCTGATAATACTGGAAGAATGAAAGTATACTGTTGTAAGGATATTGCATTATATGTAAACTGGCATAACATTTTCTAACAGTAAACTGGTAGGTTGAAAATGTACATCATACAAACCTCAAGCAACAAAAACATCAACAACAAACCAACAAAAGGGTGTCACTTTAGAGCTAGTACTACACAAACCATAGGCATCGAATCTACTCTGACTCATAGCAACCAGATGTAGAGTTTCTGAGACTGTCAATCTTTACCAGAGCAGAGAGTCTCAGATTTCTGGAAGAACAGCTGGTCGATTTGACCATCGACCTTGTAGTTAGCAGCCCAAGATCTAAACCACAGGGCCAGATGGAAAAACAAAACAAAACAAAAATCGCATTTATCTAAACAAGTCAAAATATTGATAAAGAAGGAGGAGGAAGAGTGGGAGGAGAAGGAGAAGGAGAAGAAGAAAGCAAGCAAGCAGCAAAACGTGTGGCTCAAATGGAAGATAGCAAGATGTGCATTTAAAACCATAATAAAATATCACATTAAATATAAATGTTTAAACATATAACAAAGGCAGAATATACTACTCGATACACAGAGGCTAACTGAATGCTTTTTACAAAGAACAAATTTTAAATATGAAAAATAGCTCAGTAAAATTGAAATGAGTATTAAAACGCATACCATGCTCTTATTACCAGATACATGGACTTTACAATTGTTGTTGCTTGGTCCCATCAAATCAGTTCCAACCCCTCAACACCATATGTCCATCGAACGGGACATTGACCAGGCTTGCCCCATCCTCACAGTCACTGCACTGTGCAAGCTCATGGTTGCAGCCACCATGGCTCAGTCACATGATATGGCTTAAACGCATCCATTTTCGACAAGAACAACAGTAAAAGTCATAGATCATACAGAGAAACGTGAAGGATAAGCCATTCAAAGACAAAACTAAAGCAGCATCTCTGCGAAAGCCAAGACTTCGAGCTGGCCAAATAAAATATTTAAATTATGACAACATATGTACAAATATGTTTGATACAATTGAAGTATGGATTGGTATAAGAGCTGTAAGAGACCCCAATAAATGATTTATTATTATATATATTATATTATATAATATATTATATATATTTTTGTTTACACTAACTCTTTAGTATACTCAAAGAGCTAAAGGTAAAAAATGAATGAAAAACTAAATGAGATGAGGAAAGCTGTATAAATAAAATGAGAATATCAAGTAGTTATGATATGGAACCAAACATAAAATCTATTTCCAAAAATGTTTCTTCACCATCAATAGTAGGTCAGTGCTTCCCAAACAAGAATTCCCTCTTCCCCCCTCTTTTCCATCCCTAGTTGCACTAACACTTGTTGGTCTCTCCATATTTGCTGTTCTAGATATTTCATATTAATCTGCAGTTCAACCACAGACTGAACTGTCAGATGGTACAGATGTTGTGGAAAACAATTTGAAGATTCCTCAAAAAGGTGAATTATCATTCAATTCAGCAATTCCACTCACTAGTGTGTAACTCTAAGGTTGAAAGGAGGACACAGACGGACATGTTAATTGCAGCAATATTCACAGGAGCCCAAAGACTGAAACAAATCTCAATGGCTGTCAACAGATTAATGGATACAAAAGTATAATACATACAAAGAACATTACTCTGTCATAATGAGAAACGACTTTCTGATAGATAATCCAGGTTATTTTTGAAGACCAAATGAAATCAAACAAGTGTGTCTTCCAAAATCAAGCACTCAGAATTCTCTCCTGCATTTTGACCTTCTTTTCTAAGAGTATTTTTCTTTGTGATATTTCAGAAGCATGACAAAGAGCCAGGAGAGCTCAGGTTTACTTTGAAGAAGAAACTTCCTACAGCTCTAATTAAAAGGAAGTTTCAAACCTCCAAATTAACAGTTTTAATGTGCTATTCCTGGTGATTAACTGCTTCTCCATTTTAACAGCCATTCACCGTTAACACAGAAACTGTTAATTTTAACGACTGGATTTTTAAATTCCAGGAAGAAAAAAAAGGTTCAAAATGATTACTACAATTTTTGCCTTTGGCGTAACCATCTTTATTTAGAAAATCTTTTCCATAACATTGTTCTCCTCTCAAGAATTCTGTCCTCTATAAACTAGTATGGATGTGTAAAAATAATCTTGCATTTCTTTTTGTCTCTATCTCAATCACTGTTTTGTAATTACTCTGCCCAGGTGAGGGGAAAATGACAATAGTAATCCACCTATTCCTAACAAACATTTTTATGTTTATAGTGTTTAAAAGTGTAATTAGAAAAATTGAGCCTTGATGTGATCAATTTATAATAGTGAGTTTAAGAAAGCATGGTAAGTTAAGTCTGGAAATTTTGAAATAAATGCTGCATATAAGTCCAGTTTTTAAAATATAGTTTTATAGACAATATGACTCACATATCATATACTTCCATCATTCGGTCATATTAATAAGAGTTGTACAATCATCTCTATAATCCGTTTCAGAATATTATCTTCCTTCTTGTATTTATTACTAGCTCCTCATTTCCCTATATCCCTCGACCCCCGTATCCCCAATAAGCCCCTAATGCAGTTACTACATCTCTATAGCTTCACCCATCTCAGTATTTACCTACTGAAAAACATACAAAACAAAAAGACCAAGAATATTAACAAAATGAACCAGAGAAAAAGTTCCAATCAAAAAACAATCAGGGAGTACTAAAATGTAAAACATATTTCAAATGGGTCAAAATGAGATAAAGTGATCAGGTTTTCAATCTAAGTACATCTGCCATGATTGAGTTAACTCTATCTTCCCTCTGATAACAAGGGTAGCCACATTCTTCAACTATGATTGAAGGGAACTCATCAGAATCGTAATCCATGTAGGGCCCTGCAAAGGAATTTTGGGTTTCCACTATGACTCACAGCCTCTGCAAACCAAGTGTCCACCGTCGAAGATCTGATGCCATTCCCTCCTTTGTATTTGGATTGGATTGTTTATCTTCCTTGGATCACACAGACTGATGTGCTTCTTCAATGTGGACTTAGTTGATGCCTCTCTTACTTACATGGCTGCTTGTTTGAAGACAGTCCTTTAAGACCCCAGGTGCTTTTCTTTCCACAATCAGGCTTGTTTCTTCCACACACTTTGCTGAAGAAGCTCTATCTTCAGTGATCTCTTCATGAAGATGAGCATCAAGCAGGACCATGTCATAAGAAACGACTATTCATAACATGGGGTTGTAATAAAGTGTGAGCTCCCAAATCAGTTCTCCTATCTATGGTTTACACAGGTCTCTGGTTCACTATGGAGGTCTGATCATCTATGCCAGAGACCATTATCCATCATGCCCCTGGGGTCTAAAACAATTCTATTGATGGTGTAATTAATTTAGCTAATGGTGTAGAGTTTGACTAACTAGTAAAAAGGAAGTCCTATAGACCAACTCTGAACTACATTCCACGAGCTGTTGATCTATAGATTAAGCTCTTAAAGGATTGAGCACTGTGTATATTTGCAATGGGGGCTAGTGATGGGGCATTTCCACTAACATTCATTTACAAGGGCAGCCTCTTAGCTATCAGATTAATATAGCTCATAATAAGGCAAGGAGGGCATTAAACAGTAAATATACGGTGGTGTTGGTACCCTTTAAGCCAGCGATCTGAACCAAAGTCCATTGGCTGCCACTTCCATAGCCCTACGGGAGGGGGTCATGATCTATTTCTTCTCATAGTAAAGAGTCTCAGTCTTAAGTCCAAGGGTTACAGGTAAGTCCTTCTGGTGTAGCCTGTGAAGGATGTTGTCCTCCTAGAAAGGACAGAGTCTAATGTCACTGTAGTTTATAGCACACTATCTGGGTTACCAAGGACTGGATAGAGCTGGGTAAAAAGTGTTTAATTAAGGACATAGTATTGTGTTTATTGCCATGTGCGCACCTATTGTTAAGCATAATTTCCAATTGGAAGTTGCTGTTCCCCATTTACCAACCAGCAGAAATGGAAAAGCTTCCCTCCCCCAATCTTGAATTGACTTTCCAGTAGTCTCCCTATCATTTCTTTAGGAATGCCTGTTGATTTGGGATGACCTTGCCGCAATGCTGTAGGGCAGCAAATGAATGGTATGCTTCCTTTCTCCCCTTCCTGAAGAAATGACCCCACCTGAGGTTAGGTCTCCTCTGACACAGTGGTTTTTAAGATATACATATACAGTGTGAGATGCATGGCTGATGGAAGAGTTCTGATTTATTCCAAATGCATTTCTATTTTTGAAGTGAGCTACTGATATAATTTATGTTTTCCAATGACTTTTTGTCTGGTGCTATACTGTCAAGGAGTAAATCTTGGCTAATTGTGCTTTGAGAAACTACTTGGTGATTTTTAAAATAGGTACAGGTGAAAATGTAGTTCCTATTTCTGCTGCTGTATTATTTGTCTAGCATAACTTTGCCTATTCTATTGATAAAATATATTATACACTTTGTTTTAAAATTTCTTTTTTATAATCGTTTTACTAGGGGCTCATACAACTCTTATCACAATCCATACATACATCAATTGTGTAAAGCACATCTGTACATTCATTACCCTCATCATTCTCAAAACATTTGCTCTCCAATTAAGCCCCTGACATCAGGTCCTCATTTTTTCTCCTCCCTCACCACTCCTCCCTCCATCATGAGCCCTTGATAATTTATAAATTATTATTTTGTCATATCCTGCCATGTCCAACGTCTCCCTTCACCCACTTTTCTGTTGTACATCCTGTAGGGAGAAGGTCACATGTAGATCCTTGTAATCGGCTCCCTCTTTCCAACTCACTCACCCTCTACCCTCCCAGTATCGGCCCTCACACCCCTGGTCCTGAAGGGATCATCCACCCTGGATTCTCTTTGTTTCCAGTTCCTATCTGTACCAGTGTACAGCCTCTGGTCCAGTCAGACCTGTAAGGTAGAATTTGGATCATGATAGTGTGTGTGTGTGTGGGCGGGGGGAGTGGGGGGATGGGGAGGAAGTGTTTAGGAACTAGAGGAAAGTTGTATTTTTCATCATTGCTATATGGCACCTTGACTGGCTCATCTCCTCCCCTAGACCCCTCTGCGAGGGGATGTCCAGTGACTGACAAATGGGCTTTGGGCTTTGGGTCTCTACTCCACACTCCACCATTCATTCACTATAGTAAGAGTTTTTCTTCTTCATTTTTTTGGCTTTATTTATTTATTTAAACATTTTATTAGGGGCTCATACAACTCTTATCATAATCCATACATATACATACATAACTTGTATAGAACACATCTGTACATTCTTTGCCCTAATCATTTTCAAAGCATTTGCTCTCCACTTAAGCCCTTTGCATCAGGTCCTCTTTTTTCCCCCTTCCCTCCCCGCTCCCCCCTCCCTCATGAGCCCTTGATAATTTATAGATTTTTATTTTGTCATATCTTTCCCTATCCAGCATCTCCCTTCACCCCCTTCTCTGTTGTCTGTCCCCCAGGGAGGGGGTCACATGTAGATCCTTGTAATCAGTTCCCCCTTTCCAACCCACTCACCCTCTACTCTGCAAGTATCGCCCCTCACCCCCTGGTTCTGGAGGTATCATCCACTCTGGATTCCCTGTGTCTCCAGCTCCTATCTGCACCAGTGTAAAACCTGTGCTCTAACCAGACCTGCAAGGTAGAATTCAGATCATGGTAGTTGGGGGGGGGGGGTGGAATCCAGGATCTGGGGGAAAGCTGTATTCTTCATTGGTGCTACATCGCACCTTGACTGACTAATCTCCTCCTCTAGACCCCTCTGTGAGGGGGTCTCCAGTGGCTGACAAATGAGCTTTGGGTCTCCACTCTGCACTTCCCCCTTCATTCACTATGGTAAGATTTTTTTTTTTTTGATGAGAGTTTTTCTTCTGATGATGCCTGATACCTGATCCCTTCGACATCTCATGATTGCACAGGCTGGTGTGCTTCTACCAAGTGGGCTTTGTTGCTTCTGATCTAGATGGCCACTTGTTTACCTTCAAGCTTTTAAGACCCCAGATGTTATACCTTTTGATAGCCGGGCACCATCAGCTTTCTTCACCACATTTGCTTATGGGTCTTTCTTTATATTCTACAGTAAAGGTATATATTTTAAAATAATTGAGGAGAGCCTAATCACAATTGTCCTATGGCTGATGAGAAATGAGTCATTATTTTTAAAAGATTTTATTAGGAGCTCTGACAGATATTATTACAATCCATAGTTCCACTATATCAAGTATAATAGCACATTTGCTGCCATCATCATTCTCAATACATTTTCTTTTCTTCTTCAGTTGCTTGATATCAGCTCCCCTTTAGCCCCTCCCTCTTTCATCCTACCACCCGTTTGTTTGTTTGCTTGTTTTACCATAACTTCCACCATTCCATATATCCAATCTCATAAAATTCTGATGTTCATTCCCTTCGAGTGGGGTTATACAGTCGCCATTGCTACCAGTTCCTCTTTTCCCCCTTTCCCTACTTCTCTTCCCATATCCTCAGGAAATCATTACTCCCCTTACTGTTTCTAAGGGGCTTATCATTCTTGACTTTGGTGCATCAAAAGATATTGCTTGTACCAGTATACATATGCAGGTCTAGCAAGATTAGTGAGGTAAAACTAAGACCAGAGTAATGAAAAATGAAATTTTAAAGATCTGGAACAGTGGTTCTCAACCTTCTTAATCCCCTGACTCATTAATATAGTTCCTCTTGTTGAGCTGCCCCAACCATAGAACTATTTTCATTGCTACTTTATAACTGTAATTTTGCTACTGGTATAAATGGGACCCCGGTGAAAGGTTGAGAACTGCTGAACCAGAGGATAGTTGTGTGTTGTATTAGTGCCCTACAGCACCCTCGATAAATTTTCCCTTCAGTATGGCCCTTTTAAGGGACTGTCCCATTATTTTACAGGTGGGTTTTGGGTCTCCACCTTGCCTATGTTCCATTACATTGTTTTGCTTACTTGTTTTTGAAATTCTTATGATCACACAGGCTGGCATGCTTCTTCCATGTAGGCTTTGTTGATTCTCTGCTAGATGGCCACTTGTTTAACATCAAGACTTTAAGACCGCAGATGCTGTATCTTTTCATATCTGGGCACCATCAGCTTTCTTCACCACATTTGTTTATGTACCCATTTTGTCTTCAGCGATTATGTTCAGAAGATGAATATCATACATTGCCACATTGTTAGAAAAAAGTATTCTTGTACTAAAGTAGGATTTAAGGGGAGGCCCAAAGTCTGCCTGCTTCCTTATTGTATTTATTTATCTATATATACACAGATAAATGCTCTTATCTTTATATATTTATCTTTACATATATACACATCTATATTTATACCTATATTCATAATTTTTACTCACTAGTAGTTTCCTCTATTTCTATTTCCTTTCCCCATTTTAGTCTTCAGCAATTCAGTAATTCGCCTCTCAGTAATTCCTCTTGGATTCACCAAAGTTGATCAAGCATTCCCAGGAACACTGCACCCTCCTTTCCATTAGATGTAGGTCCCTTGCTATTCCCCTATCACTGACCATTCCCCTCCCCCATCTCCTCCCTACCCATCCGCCCAGAGTCCCCTTGTTGTCTCCTTGAGATTGCTTGTCCTCTCTGCCTTATATAGGTAGACATCTAAAAGAAAGGAAAAACAACAACATATAAGTAGTTCCATGTTTACCTGATAACCTTTGTGAATTCACCAGTCAGTTCGGTTTGAGTACCAAGCACTTCCCCCAGAGTTGAGAGTCTACTTTCAGGATTCCTCTGAGACTTCATGGCTTTGCTTCCATTGCTGGTCTGTTGTACTTCCCTCTTGGTTTGCCCCCATGTGGTGAGCTGAGACTGGCCATACTCCCTGCACGGTGTCTGCAGTGCTGACCTCAGTATGGCTGTTATTTAGAGATGAGGAACAGCATGCCTTGAGCTGGGGCTGGCTTGAAGTCCTCTCCATTAATGGCCTGCTCCGTGACAGTATGATGCTCTCAAGGACGGATGGGCCAGAATGAGGTTTGCTCTCTCTCTCCTCCTTTCCTGTGGATACATGAACAATACCCTCCCCATAGGTAGATGAATGCCCACTTCCCCCATTGATATATATTTTCTTCCCTCCTCACTCTGTGGGCCTTAAAGGCATGAGGGAAGAGGAAGAGATGTCTTTCAGCCTGGTGCCATCTGCTCCACATATTTTTTAAAAAATATCTCTCTATATATTTTTTATTTCTATTTTTGATGCCACATGCATCATTGGGTTTGGTCTGACCCCTGCCAGAGTACCTGATCCTTGACCCTGAAACTATGCTATATGATCTTTGTCCCCTATACTCATTGTACTGTTTGAATGTACCTCAGTGGACTCATGTATTTGTCCTTTTGTGCTTGGCTAACTTCACTCAGCATAATTTCCTCCAACTCCTTCTATGAAATGATATGTTTCATCGCTGCTTTTTAGGTATGCCTAATATTCCATTAAGACCCAGAGCTTTTATTCTATTCATCTACTGAGGAAATTTAGGTGGTTTCCAATTTTTTGCAATTGTGAACTGTTTCACTATGAATATTGGAGCACAGATGTCTGGTCATGGTCCGTTTCTTACCTCTTCTGGGTATATGTCCAGCAGGGGGATTGCTGGGTCATAGGATAACTCAATTTCTATTGGTTTTAGGTATTGCCAAATCATGTTCCACAGTGGCTGTGCATGTCTAAAAGACCCCCAGCAGTAGATGAGAGTTCACCACACCGTCTCCAATATTTGTTACATTCTGATTTTTTGAATTGCACTATCTTTGAGCGTGTTAGGTGATTTTTCACAGTTGTTTTATTTTGCATTACCTGGATAGCTAATGATTGGGAACATTTTCTCATATGTTTATGGGCCTTTCAGGTTTCCTCACTTGTGAATCTGCTGTTCAGGTCTTTTCACTTTTTTCTTGTTGTTGGCTTGCAGGGTATTGTAGATTTGAGTAATAAGCCCTTTGTCTGACATGACATTACTAGATATCTTTTCCCTGTCTGTGGGCTCTCTTATCACTCTCTTAATGGAATCTTTTGATGAACACAGGTGTGTAATCTTCAGTATATCCCACTCGTCTATTTTAGCTTCCTCTGTGTGGATCATTCCCTATCGCTGGTAGCCATGTATTCCCTGCGCCAAAGTCTTGGATTTGTTGCCGCTTTCTTGTCAATGGTCCTAATAGTTTGTCGTTTTATCTTGATATCTGTGATCCACCTTGAATGTATTCTTGTTCATGGAGTGAGGTAGAGGTCTTGCTTCATTTTTCTAAAGGTAGATATCTAATTCTTCCAGCATCATTTGTTAAAGAGGGTGTCTACTTCCCTTTTGATATTTCCTAGGGCCTTATTGAAGATCTCCTGTATGTTGCTCATTTTAGTTACGGATTTTCTGTTCCATTCCATTGGTCAGAGTATATGAAATTATAATAGTACCAGGATGTTTTGACAACTGTGGCAGTATATTAGGCTTTAAAGTTAGATAATGTAAGCGCCCCAAATTTATTCTTCTTCTTGAGGAATTTTATGCTAATTCTTGGCTTCTTCCCTTTCCACATGAAGCTGATAGTCATTTTTACATGATTTGAAGAAAGATGGCAGTAATTGTGTCAGGATTGCATTGAACTTACATAGTGCCTTGTGTAATATTTACATCTTCACAATATTGAGTATTCCGATCCATGTGCATGGGACGTTCTCCCATTTGTGAAAGTCACTTTTTATTCCTTGTTTTAATGTTCTATAGTTTTCCTTGTACTGGTACTGATCATCTTCTTCTTTTTTTTTTTTGTTTAGGTATATCACTAATATCTCAGTTTATGTTTGGCTATTGTGAAGGGTACTACCGTCTTGATCTCCTTTTCTGTGATCTTATTCAATATACATAGCAATCCAGTTGACTTCTGTATGTTGATCTCATATCCTACCAGTCCACCAAATTCCTCTATTGCTTCCAGCACTCCCAATGTGAAGCTTTTGGGATTTTCAATATATAGAATCATGTTATCTGCAAATAACAATAAATTCACTTTTTCTTCCACAGTCAAATACCTTTGATGTCCTTCCAGTGTCATATTATTTGCTAGAAGCTCTAGAATGATTTTGCATAAAATCAGGGCCAAGGGGAAGACTTGTCTGAAATATTTTTCATTGATTATTATTTTTGTCTTAACTCCATTGACTAAACATTGGTTGTTGTTTTTTCATTTATAGCTTGTATTATATTGAGGCAGTTTCCTTCCAATCCTATCTTCTTGAGTCTCTTAATTTGGAATGGGTCTTGAATGTTATCAAATGCTTTTTCATTGTCTATTGATATTATTACGTGGTTCTTGTACTTTGTTTTGTCAATGTGATGGATGATGTTAATTTCAGATGTTGAACCATCCCTGCATCCATGGATTGAATCCCACGTGGTCATAGTGAATTAGTCATTTTATACACTTTTGTGTTCTATTGGCCAAAATTTTGTTGAGGATTTTTGCATCAGCGATCATTAAAGATATTGGTGTGTACTTCTCTATTCTTGTGGGATCTTGGCCACCTTTGGTAATAGTGTTATTCTAACTTCTTAGAATGAGTTTTGGAGTTTACTCTTCCTTTCTATGCTCTGAAAGAGCTTTTGTAGAATTGTTATCAGCTTTTCCCTGAATGCTTATTAGAATTCTCCTGTGAAGCTGTGCGGGCCAGGAGATTTTTCTGATGGTAGTTTCCTGATAACCTTATCTATTTCTTCTTTTGCTGTGGGTCTGTTCAAGTTCTTGACATATATGTGGGATAATCTGCATAGCTTTTGTTTTTCTAAATATTTTTACATTTCTTCCATGGTATTGTGTTTATTGGAGTGCAGACCTTCATAGTACTGTATACTTATTCTTTTAATTAATCTGTGACCATTACATAATCTCTGGTCAATTTGTGAAGGGGTGAAGGCTAGCCTGTCAATCAGATCACAGCCACAGCCAATGAGGCCTTGATGTGAGCATGGACTTCTCCTGTGGATTCTGGAAACTTCTGTCTTCCTCCCTGGAGGTAGGACACACTCTCTCCCTGTGAGACATTCCTGTTGACAAGCCATATGGAACTACACTGATGGACGCAGAGCCCTGGAGCTGGAGGAGCCATGTGAGACCCACGTCAGGACTGAGATGCTTCTACTACCACTGGATCCACAAGACTTTCCACACACTGGCCTGTGATCTTCCTGCATAAGGCATCATTGCATGTATTGTGTGAGGCTAAAGAGGAATTTACAGACTGGTCTTGGACATTTGGGCTAATATGGACTCAATCATAACTGGACTGGGATGTTTTCTTAATATACAATTACTCTTTTATGAAGCTCTTTCTTATCCACAGCTGAGTGTCTGTGAATTTCTTTCTCTAGTTTACCCGGACTAACACAATTGGGGTCCATTGTAATTTGCCCTGTCTCATCCCTCATCCTGACTATTGATGTCTACTCCTTCCTTTCTTTGGGTAGGTTTTCCAATGGCCTGTCAACTCTATTAATGCTTTCAATGAACCAGCTTTTTATTGCATCGATTTTGAAGCTTGCATTGTTTTCTTGTTTTTCCACTCATTTATCTCTGCCCTGATTTTTATCATTTATTTTATTTAGCTATGAGAGGGATTATTCTGTTGACTCTGTTCCAATTTTTGGAGATTTTTGTGATAGTATAACTACCATAAAATTGTTGTCCTTTTTTAGTGCTATCATTTAGACATTTATCACTATCAAATGTGCTCTGTTAACTGCTTTGCTGTATAACATAGATTTTGGTACCTTGCAATCATATCTCATTAGTTTCTAAGAACTTCTAATTTTGCCTCAAAAGCGGAACAGTATCCATTCATTTTAGAGAAGAAAGTTGCTCATCCTCCAAGTGTTTGCCCTTGTTTTTTTGTTCTTCCTTTTGTTAATTTCCAGATTTATGGCACCATGGTCATAAAAGGAAGACAGAGTGGCCTCCAAATGTTTGAATTTACTCTGGCTCGACTTCTGTCCCAGCCTGTGGTTTATTTTCAAATGCGTCCTATGTGCACTTGAGAAGAATGTGAATATATTTTGCATTTGGATGAAGAGTTTTAACTATGCTTACCAGGACAAGTTGCCTAATTGTAGAGTTTAGTTCTGTTGCCTCCTTGTTGAGCTTCTTTCTCACTGAGCTATCTTTCTTGGAGAGTGGTTTATTAAAGTTACCTACTATGATTGTTGAATCTGTGACCTCTTTTTCATCTTTTGAAGAATTTGGTTGACAAATTGCATAGGTTTCTCATTGGATGCATATATATTTATTATGCTCACTGGCTCTTTATCTGATTCCTTGAGCATTATATAGTGTCCATCATTATCTCTTGTTATAACATGTACCTTGAGGTCAATTTTGTCCGAGATTAAGACTTCAACTCCTGTTTATTTTAAATTACCCTTTGCTTGGTATGCTTTCCACCAGCCTTTGATTCTCAACCTATTTTTGTCCGTAAACTTAAGATGTGTTTCAGACAACAGATTGATGGGTTATATTTTTTAATTGTGTCTACTAGCCTATGTTTTTAGTGGATGAGTTCACTGATGTTCAGAGTCATATCCATCTATGGATTCCTTTTATTCAACATTTTATTATGGGCTCATATGACTCATCACAATTCATACATACATCAATTGTGTAAAGCACATCTGTACATTCTTTGCCCTCATCATTCTCCAAGCATTTGCTCTCCACTTAAGCCCTTTGCATCAGGTCCTCTTTTTTTCCCCTCCCTCCCCACTCCCACTTCCCTCATGAGCCCTTGAAAATTTATAAATTATTATTTTGTCATGTCTTGTCCTGTCCGATGTCTCCCTTCACCCCCTTTTCTATTGTCCGTCCCCCAGGGAGGAGGTCACATGTAGATCCTTGTAATTGGTTCCCTCTTTCCAACCCCCTCTCTCTCTACCCTCCCAGTATCGCCACTCACACCCCTGATCCTGAAGGTATCATCCACCCTGAATTCCCTGCCATCTGTGGATTCTTTGTTGTCCTCTCATACATGTTGGGTTAAGTATTTGCCTCCCTCCGTCCTTATCAGCATGGTGTGTACGTGTGCGTGATAACTCACGCTTGCATGCTTTTCACAATTGGGCAACTGCTATCTCGAGGATTGTTTTTCATAGGTTGAAGTCTGGCTGGAGTTGAACTGTGTGGTAGACTCCTGCTCTTTTTCAGTAATTGTTGATCTTCTGTCTAAATTAAGTTGGCAAAAGTTTTTTGTAGTGTGGGGTTTTATCTAATATATTCTCTGAATTTTTCATTATCTGAGAAAACTGTTACCTCTCCATCTGTTTTGATGGATAGTTTGACAGGATAGAGGATTCTTGGGTTGGCATTACCTTTGTAGGTGACTGCCTTTTTTTCTCTACTCAGTAGTTCTCAACAAAGGGGTCCCGACCCCTTTGAGATCAGACAACCCTTTCAAGGGGATTGTCTGATTCATACGAGTAGCAAAACTATAGTTATGAAGTAGCAACGAAAATAATTTTATGGTTGGGAGGTCACTGCACATGAGGAAGTGTATTAAACGGGTGTGGCATTAGCAAGGTTGAGAACCACTGCTCTAGCTGTTTTTATGATTTTTCCTTGAAGTTGGATAATTTGACTGCCCCATGCCTTCGTGAATTCTTCCTGTGGTTCAGTCTAATTGGTGGGCTCTCTGCTTCCTGAATGATTGTCTGATTCGCATTCATGATGTTATGGTAGTTTTGTTCCAGGAATTCCCTCACTGTTCTTGCTGTCTATTTCTTCATTGTGTCCTATTCTGTTATCCAAATTATTCTGTTTCTCTTCAAAGCATCACTCATTGTTCTCAAATTTTCACCAACTTCTTTGATGGTCTTTTTGACTGCCTTTCCCATTTGTTGCGCTCTACACAGCTATCTTTTAGATCACCAACACAGTTCTCTGTTTCTTCTAGTCTGTTGGTGAGATGTGTTCTCTTGATTTTGATTCTTTGGCTCATCCCTTAACACTTGTATTTCCCTTTTGCATGTGGACTCTATCTTCTCTATTATTTCATCCTTTTTCTGAATTGATTTCCTCATATTCTATATGACTCCATATGGAAAATTGAAAATTTTGAATATTGAAATTTCTTTCTGAAAATTAAAAATTTCCTTCTGTGGTGAATATTGAAAAGTTGAAAATTTTCCTTCTATTATAAATCAATGTTGAAAATTTCCTTCTGTGATGAATCAATGCCTGCTTCTTCTATGAACTTTGTTAGCTTCAGGACTTCACCCAACATTGCATTTCCCCCCTTGTTTTCATGTGAAAGTTATTGACTCAGATTGCTCTCTCTGTGCTGTTTTGGAGGAGCTTGGCACCATTTTCCTGGGCTTCAGGGAGCCCTGAATTTTTCCTCTAGGAGGTTAGTGTGAGTGCATCTAAGCTTTGCCTGAGGTGGACTGCACTGGGAAATCAGGCTACTTTTTTATTTTACTAGGTTTTTATTTTCTCTGTCGACAGCCAGGATTACTTATATAGAGGGTAGATAAGGTGGATCTCTCAGAGAGAACAGGCAAATGGCTGCAGGCAATGAGGGTAGCACTGTACAATGCAATTTCATAGGTAGCCATAGTGGTGTGAGATTCGGTGACAGTGGGGAGCCATGGAAAGTAGGCTGGAGTCAGCATAAATAGGCAGGTCATGGCGTTGAGCCTGGGGAGGCTGGCAGGGTAGCTGCAGGTCCATTCAGGAGCAGCAGGGGAACTGAAGGTCTGGGATGGTGGGCATGAGGGTGATGGTTCCGGCTGGTTCAGCAGAGGGGCCATGGGCCCTGTGTTGTCCAGCAAGGAGGTGGAGAGGCCAGGCCAGGCTGGCCCAGTAGTGAGGGTGTGGGGCTGAAGCTGGCTGCCTCATGGATTTCAGGATAGGATTGTGATGTCAGGAAGACTGAAGGGTCAAGACTGACTAGTGAGTGGGCTGTGGGTTTGGGCTGGTTCAGCCAGGAGGCCACAAGGCTGGGCTACTGGTGGGGGTGCCATGGGTCTGAGCTGGGCTGGCAGGGGAGCCGTGCATCCTGGGTGAGACAGTGGCTAGAGCCACAGGCTGAGAACAGATGAGGTCTGGCTGTGTTGATGAGACATGGGCTGATGAATACGAAGGCAAGCCCCATGCTCAGGCTGTGGGAGGGTTCCATTTGCAACTGCAAGAGCCATGATCAGATGATGGGGAGGGGTTCATCCATGAGGGAGAAGCCACAGGGAGAGGGTGGGCAAAGGTTGGCTGTGCTAAAGATGGCATTAGTACAGGAAATTCCAATGAGGGTAGCCCTGGTTCTAGTATGTAGTTCACTGGTGTCGGTGAAGAGCTCCAGGGTGTTGAAGGGCCAAAATGATATGTCCTGGTTCCCAAACTCAATGATCACCTTGATGCTCCCAATGTGACCTGCTTACCTAAGCACCATCTTGCCTAAAGACCCGTCATATTATTTTGTTATAATTATTTTCTTATGTTAATTTGATGGTTTTTTATATTTTTAGGGATTTTTCGACTCTTTAAAAAAATTCTTATCTACTTAATAAATATCGCATTTTTTTAGTTAAGTAGTCACCTTTGAATTTATACTTAAAAAAATTCTCATTCCTTTTGTTCCTCAAACTTTAGGATTATCAGTATTGAAGGTTAATGCTAAATCCTTTCTTTTTGTTATAAAAATAGTTATGTTATTTTTCCTTTATCTGTGGAATTTTTTCCCACTGGAGAATTGCAACTAAGGCTTTTTCAAAGCACATTACTTTCATATATTCTTCTTTCATTCTTCCTTAGCTTTATCTTTCATAAATGCTATATGTTCTATATCATTCAGTATATTAAATACTCATCATCACTTCATTTGTAAAGGTTTCTCCTTCATTTACTGATTGGATGAAATTCATTCTCCTATAGATTATTCAAGAAGATCTCATGGGTATCGAAGCATTATTCAATTATTTCAATGTCTTCTACAGCATTGATATATGAAAGTTTCACAGGATGTAAAAGGTTTAAGTCATTGGATTTGTTTTTAATGATTCTCTATTGCAACTTTTTCTTTTATATTGTTTCTGAGAAAATGTTGCTAATATACACATTTTGCCCTTATACATTATTTACTATAGTATCTTGGAAGTCTTAAGATCACATTCTTTATTATTAAAATTTAATATGTCTATTAAAAATAACATAGACTTTGCCTTTCCAGGTTAATTTTCAAGTACGCGATAGCAGCATAAAATTTACAAACATTATTTCATGATCATTTCTTGGATTATAACTGTGACTATTTATTCTATTATCCTGTTTTGTTAAACTCCCTAAAGAACATCAGCTTTATGTATGTTCTTTCTTTTTTGTCTCTCTTTTCTCTACATATTTTTACCATCTCTTAACTCTTCTATAGTTCATTTTCTTGTTTCCTTTATTTTTAAAATACTCATTACAATCATTTGACATGCTGTTCTTCTGAGTGGCTTTTGATTTCATCTCCTAAGTACAATAACAACAACAATAACTTCCTGATATGCCTCTCTTGAATTTTGTCCTTTTGTCCCCATTTATGTTTTTAGTATCTACTATTTATGTGGTAGTGTTTTTATACCCTAATTTGCATATATATTCAATATTTAGTTTAGAGCTTAGCATTACAGTTTTCCTCTCCTTTGTCTATTGTCTTATAAAGTGATGTCCATCACTTGAAAATTAGTGATTAAATTATTTTTTAAATTTTATAGTAATTTTTATAGGCATGGTGTGTGGCTTTTCAAATTTATTAAAATTGGAGTGGATATAATGTTGGCATTATTATCATTTTAGTTAAGAAGTATCCTCTTCTGCTTAAGACTAGGGTGTTGAGAAAAAGAGAATGCGTTATTAATTTCATTTGTTCTTGTAGCACACTAAAATGTCTTCTGAAAACCTCTTTTTCCCTTTCTTTTACCCTCTTCTCTTCCAGCGACATGTTCCTTTAAAGAATGAATGTTTAAGCTTATTTTCTGTGGTCAGAGTTCTGATCAACTAGGAATCTTTTTCTTCTTTTTCATATATAAGCTTTAACTTTCTGTTATCCTGTAGTGCTTCTAGATCAATCATAGTTGTTTTGTTAGCTCATCTGTCTCCCACATCATCTATGAAATCTGTCCAAGGTTTCAGCCAAGACCTGCCTCAGGAAAATGTGTGACAACTTTCTGAGAGTTGATGTTTCATTCTTCTGTTCAACTCAAGAGTAATTTAAATCAGGCCATTTTCATTTATCTGCTTAGGCAGGTAAGGAGTCACTCTTTGAACTTAGTGACATTATCTTCAATAACTCAACATTTCCTCCAATATTTTACATATTAAATACTTAACCAATTTCTAAAATGTTTAAACAAATGAGAATTTTATTTAAAAATGTCAAATGAAGAGGATACTTTTGAAAATCCCTCTGGAAAATTACCATTTTAAAATACATAGGATAATTTATACACATGAAAGACTCTGTAGTATTCTTAAATATGAATACCATATAGGGAACAAAAAGACATTGAACACATTTAACATATAAGAATTACAATAATAGTAATGAAGAATAAAGGCAACTCATAGAACAACAACTACAACAAAAGCAACACATACAACATTGCAAATAATTATGCATACTCTACTCACAGGGCTGGGAAGGTATCGTATCCATGCAATAATTAAAGGCTATTTTGAAAGGAACAATCATAATATGAACTATAGCCCTAGAAAAATAGAATATGTTGGCAAAGAAGAATGTAATGTCTCAAAATATACTTCTGAGGATCAGAATGTCAAAGACTAAAGGCTGCCAAACAATATAGGATAGTGAAAATTATAGTAATGATCAATGAAGGAAATATTGTATCTGACTACTTTGAGTTGGAAGAGAATGCAGTGCAACTGCTAGTTGATCCATTATTCTGTAAAAACTAACTTTCCATAGTTAAAGGTAAAAGCTTTTAGATTGTAGAGGCATCATGATCATAAATGAAATTCCAGACCTACAGGATTAAAGATACCTTTGCATTTTCAGAGAGATACTAAATGTGTTGTGCTGCGTTATTTTTAGGAAAGATGGTGAGGTTATATACTTGTATAAAACCACCCTTGGGATCCCCGTGACTTAAAAGTTTTCCATTTCAAGTCTCCCATGATGTGCTGATATGATATTGTGTATATCCTTTATCATTTTGGTGCTAGAATAAAAATATGAGGTTGTGGGTACCTGGAGTACAATTTATACCCCCACCTTTAGCTTCCAAACCATGATAGCAGAACCATGATACGGTTTATGATTAAAATATTATGTCTGGTTTATCACACAAATTGAAACTTATTTTCTATTGTTTACTGTGTGTTAACTGTTCAGAAAGAGTTGCATTATTACAGAATGAAGGCTTCACTTTGTATCTCTGCTCCTGTTCTTGTTTAATCAGTCAATTACTTCCATTGACTTTCAAATAATAATAATAATAATAATAATAATAATAATAGTATCACTGTTAAGTCATTGGCTGCCAACCTATGTGTCACAACATGGGAAAAAGTTAGCAGTATGCTTCTGTAATGATGAATAACATAAAAAGCTATTGGACAATTCTACTCTGTTCTGCAGGATTTCTGAGTCAAACAGATTCAATGGCAGGGGGTTTGGTGTTTTTGTTTTTCCTCTACTGCATTACCTCATAGAATTCTTAGAAAATTCAAATGAACTGACCACAGTAGTATTTATTAGGAGCTTTATGTGACCATTCTGTGATCCAAATAACACAAAATCCAAATTCAACGCCCTGTCACTGTGAAGCTCACTCTTATCACCCTAGAGGACACAAGAGAGTTGCTCCTTAGGGTTTCAGAGACCACAAATCTTTACAGGAAATATTGCGTCTGACTCTTCAGTGTTAGAAAGGAACACGTGCAACTGTTAGGAGATAAATCATTTTAGAAATATAACTTTGTCCAGTGGGCCAATTACTTACATGACTTTCAATTTCACAGGAGCAGATAACCTCGTTTATCTTCCTATAGAGAAACTCATGAGTTTGAACCACTGATCTTGCAGTTAGTGATATTGTGCTTCACAGACTCTGCCACCAAGTCTCCTTCAAAGTTTATATAATATCTTAAAATAACTTAAAAATTCTTCATCTTTAAAGATTACATGCATAAAAGAAGTTGTTGTTGTTGTTAAGTTCCCTTGAGTTGGGTCTTACTCACATCAACCTTATGTACAACAGAAGGAAAGGCTGCCTGGGTTTGCTCCTGGGGTAGTTGTGTAATCGCTTGTCAATTTGAGAGGATTCAGAGTTAAGGGGTAGAGTCTAGCCTGTCAATCAGATAATAGGCAATGAGGCCTCTCCTGAGGATTCTGGGAACTCCCATATTCCTCCTTGGAGGTTGGGGACATACTATCTTTTGGCTCACTCCCTGCGATACATCCCTGAGGAGAAGTCACATGGACTTACCCTGATGCAGCTAGAACTCTGGGAGCTGGAGAAGTCACATGGAGGCCCCTGCCAGTGCTGAGATGCTTACAGTGCTACTGAACCACAAGACTTCCCACCCACTGGCCTGTGAATTTCCTGAATTTGGTTTTATTGTATGTGTTTTGTGAATCTGAAGAGGACTTTATAGACTGGTATTGAGCATATGGGCTAATATCAGACTTGTGGACTTGATCTGGACTGGGATGGGATGTTTTCTTAATGTACAATTGCTCTTTATATAAGGCTCTTTCTTATATACACATGAATGTCTATGAATTTGTTTCTCTAGCCACCCCAGACCGACACAGTGCATTACTCACTGTCCTTTTGAGCCCATTGTTGCAAACACTGTGTTAGTTCATCGTCCTATGTTTTGCCGACACTCTATTTCACCACGCACTGTATCTTCTTCCAGGGACTGGTGTCTCCTGAGAACACGCCTAAAGAATATAAGATGAAGTCTTGTCATCTTGGGCTTCTAAGTGACATTCTGACTGTACTTCCTTCAAGACAGATTTGTTTGCAAGATTCAATGCATAATATCTAATATATGGGAATTCCCCTCCCAGTTAACTCCCATCTTTCATGTACACTTAAAAACATATACATATGCTTTGTTTGAAGCCTCACTTATTAGGAAATTTTCTTAGTCATCGCCATTCTTTTTCCATTTATCATTTCTTTTTGTATTTGATAACAATTTATTTGGTGAAGTTTGACTATGCTGGGTATTTTCTTACTGATATTACACATCTCACATTAAGAGGACTATCTGTCTTTCTTCTTGACAAACTAATAGCAGCCCTCCTCTTTACTTTACCAAAGTCTCCCCAATTTTAAAATTAAAAAAGAGCTGTGGGTGGGGGCACAGTGACATTTTTTAAAGATGAGTTAAATCTAATGTTTCGAGTGTGTTGTTTTAATAGTCTATCCTGAAGGCAAAAATATCGTGAAACTTTATTAAATATTTAAAACAATGCAGCCTCCTGGCCATCAAATCACAGCCTTGTTTTAAGCTTGAACTTTGCAAAGCAGATTTTCGCAGCCAGGTGCTTATTTCCCTTTTCTTCCTTTCAAACGAATCTCCCTGTAGTTCACAGTAGTTTCTCTATTTTATTTTTAAGCACATGTGACCCATTATTGACAGCCTTTTTTTAAAAAATGTGCAGTATTATAACGTACTGTCATATATACATAGCACTTTCAAAATATGCCAGTCTGATCTACTATATTACCATATTCATGCAGTACACATGATCAATAAAATTAGTTCATATTCTAATGCATGTGATGTCACCTCTTTTTTCCTATGAAAAAGATCATGTGTGTTATATTTTAATCTCTTATACATTAAGCTCTAAACTTATCAAAAATTTTTACAGAAATAATTCCCAAGATGTTCTAGGAATTGTAGTTTATTGGAAAAGGAATGTAGAATCACAGGAAAATAAAAGGAAATATATGGGAATGACAACATTTTTATGATAACATTAAGGTCATCATATTGTGTATATCAGCTAAGTACAGACAACTAAAATGCTATATACTCTACACATATCTATATTTGTTTATAATTTTAACAGTTTTAACTCTGGAAAATTTCTGAGTAAATTCAAGTGCATTCCTGCAAAATGTCACCTAAAAATGGTTTGAATGATTAAAAATATAGAACATTTTAAAAATCTTTTATTAGCATTGCAGCAATATAAAAGCATGGTGTATATAAATGATTATTGAGGATTTACTGCGAGAGGCAAGAGAATTAGAAGCAGAAAAAGGACATAATTTAGAGCTGACTCATTAGTCCCTTCTCTGAGAAAGTAGGTTAATTTCCACAGTAGAAAGCAAATACTTGAGGGCAGGGAATTTTGTGTATTTTGTTCACTCCAATGTCAGAGCTTTTACATGGAACATAGGGCACTATCAATTAATAATAGTTTATTTTCTAAATCACTTGCTAAATTATGTAGGGATATAAATTGCAGGTAAAACTATCAGCAGAATTTACTGGTTTTCTTACAGTTTGGAGGATCAAGGATAAAGTTCTGATTACAGTGAAGTGAGAATTTTTCCATTCATTTTTTGACCCCTCAGTGAGAGATACCAGAGCTTCGTGGAATAGAAGGCCCCAAATAGAGACATCACACCCAAAGTCCTGGTGTTGCAAAGTTTCTCTTTGAATGCAACTTTTCCACTCTGAACACATTTTTATTCTCCCCTGTGGACCAGAGTCCTCTCTTAATGGAACAGGCCTCTCTAGTTAAAAAGGCAATAGCACTAGGAAAAATGCCAGTCTCAGGCACCGAGGGGCCCGGCATAGATTGCAGGCCATGCTGGAAACTAAATATGGAAAG
Organism: Tenrec ecaudatus; assembly: GCF_050624435.1. Lineage (NCBI taxonomy): Eukaryota > Metazoa > Chordata > Mammalia > Afrosoricida > Tenrecidae > Tenrec > Tenrec ecaudatus. The sequence continues at coordinate 22,353,678 of NC_134539.1, read as the reverse complement.
CTGGGCACCAGCTCAGCAGTTTCTACAGACAAAAGCCAGAAATCATGGAACGATGACTTCCATTCTAGGACAGCGTATGCTCCCATTCCCTCTCATTCCAGAAATCCTGCAGGGTTCCTGAAAGAATAATAGGGGACAGATCATCGCGTCCTATGACATATCTGATGGGCGAAAGAGCCAGTGAGCTCAATTATACCACTTTTGTTAAATATCTTTCTAAGAGAAGCAAGCTTACTTTCAATTGAGAAATGGAACAGAAGCTATTTTTTGTTTAAATATTACATAAGTCTTATGCGATAAGAGGGAAATGATTGTATAAATAACAACAGGAATAGTACGGAACTTAATAGCATCAGATTTTCATTCTCAAGAAAATGTAAGACAACATGTATGAAAGATCTAAATGATTAGAGAATGATATAACATATCAAATAAAAATGTGAAAAACATCAAATAATGAATCAGAATCACTGACATATGTATGCATTGGTAAATTATACACATGCATGTTCATGTACACATGTACAAATGCAAACTTGGTAAAAATAATTTCCTTCCTCTTCCTCTTTGAAAACACTTGATTAAATAATACATTGTTCTCCGGAGGCTCAGCAGTTTATTCATAACTTTCTATAATGAAATGGTTCTGTGTTGGCTTAAGAACAAAAACATAGCCTGCATTTTATGCCTGGGGAATATATGACTGAGTGAAAGCAACTTAAATTAAGAGTCTAACAAGCTAGTTTCAGGAATTTACTAGAGAAAATTACCTTATTTTTGATAAAATTATGATTCAGAAAAAGAATGATAACATAAGTATTGCATGGGCTAAGTAACACTGGTTATAGACTATTTTATAACCCATGAGCCCATCATTTTATGTATGTGCTCTTTAAATTGAGACAATAGGTAAGCATTTCAGTGCAAATGGGGATAAATGGCAAGGGGTCCTGGAAGTATAATGTACTGGAAGAACATTTATTTTACATAATATAATTGAACTATTTTTATGTCTACCACTAATCTGGCAATGACTAGAGTCAGATCGTTTTGGTTTCTGTCGCACTGTGACGCTGGAAGACTCTCTGTCAGTACCTCGCAGAGTAAGATAGACAAGGAAGAAGAACCTGGCAATTTAGCGCTAGGCAAAAACTAGCCAGGGAAAACCCTCTCCATTTGGAAGACACTACAAACAGCCCTGGAAAGAGACGCTTCTTCAACGTAGAATCAACCTTAGTGAAATGAATAGTGAAAGTTTTTGATCTTCATTTACTCATGTGGCATGATACATATGAAAATAAACAGTGTAAATATCATGAATCATTGTCACATGGAATGGGTTGTTGTTGTTGTTAGGGAATCATAAGTCAGTTCAGACCTGTAGCAACCTTATATGAAAAACAACCACACATGACCAGGTCCTGCAATATCCTCACAAATGGTGTTATGTCTGAGCCCAATGTTGCAACTACTGTGTCAATCCATCCCACTGAGTTTCTTTTCCTCTTTTGCTGATCTTCTACTTTACTAAGCAGGATGTGCTTTTCCAGGAAATGGTCTCTGCTGATACTGTGTTCAAAATACGTGAGACAGATCCCACCAGAGCATTCTGCCTGTACTTCTTCCAAGACTATATGGATTATATACAGCATGAATCTAGAAAATGATATGTTTTCAAAGCATAAATGTCACACTTGACAATTGATGATCAAGAAATTGATGAACTTTAAAGAATCAATTTTAAAGAATTATTGTGAATCAGAAAATTCTATCATCAACTATGCTGGATATGATAGAAGAGAAATGACACTACATTTATTGGATCTACCCTGCAGTACAATGTTGTCTGTAATAAGATAAAAACCATATTCATATAAGGAAGTCCCGTCAAATTTCTAAATCAAACATTACTGTCACAGATAAATAAACTGAATAATTTACCAACATCTACAGCCTGAAACTGATGAAACATGCAATCAAGGTGCATTGAAATGTATAGGATATTATGGTGGGAAAATTAGAAATTAAAAATTCAAATTCAGGAGTGCAAATATGGCCCTGGAGATAGGAATGTTTCCTGAATTCTCCTGATATAATTTTTCTAGAATAATTATTTATTCCTTACAATTAATTTTTTCAAGAACATAAATACTACTATTCATGATGAGACACATAAGAATCAAATTGACTACAACTATAGAGAGAGATGATGGAAAAGCTCAATATCATAACTCAGAACAAGGTCAGAGTCAACTGCTGAACAGACCATCAATTGCCCAAATGTACTTTCAGATTGAAGCTGAAGAAAATTAAAGCAAGTCCACAAATTCCAATGTATAACTTTGAAAATATCCCACCTGAATTTAAATAGCATTTGAAGAAACGATTTGACACAATGATCATAAATGACCAGTCTAGAAAGTTGTGGGATGACATGAAGTACATCAAAATTGAAGAATGAAAAAGGTCATTAAAAAGACAGGAAAACATTAAATACCAAAATGGAATATAAAAGAGACTCTGACCTTCTTTGTCAACTTAGAGATGCTTAAACAAATAGAAGAAATAATGAAGTAAAAGAAGTGAACAGGAGATTTAAAAAGACAGCCAAAGAAAGCAAAGTAAATATTATAGTAAATATGCGGAGTTAGAATGAGACAGCTATAACAGCTTGGCATATCTCAAGTAGAAATAGTGAAAATATCCGAAATGCAAGATTGATGCATATTTTGTGACAAAATATTAAATTGTGCAGGAAGCATTGAATGAAAATGGAAGGGTTATAAGAAGTCACTGAAGCAGAAAGAATTGAAGCACCATTTCTGGAAGGTGGATATGATCAAGAACTAATGGTACTGAAGGAAGTCCAAATGCACTGCAGATACTATCAAAAAAGAGGGGCAAACGGATGGCTCCAGAAATACCAACCAAGGTGGAATACCACCAACGCGGTTCAACAAAAGATTGCACTGTTGGAAGCGCTCACTCATCGTGCGAACAAATTTGGAAGAAAACTACCTGAACAGCCAATTGGAAGAGATCAATATTCATGCCCATATCCTCCCAAAATTTATCCACAAGAATGCAGAGATTATCAAACAGTATATCATTGAAATAACACATACATAAAATTTTGCTGAAGGTAATTTTAATAAATGGTTGCAGCAGTACATCAACTAAGAACTGCTAACATTTTAAACCTGATTAAGAAGAGAAGGTGGGACTAGGGATATGATAATTGACATCTGTTGGATTTTTGCCTAAAGAAAAGAATAGCAAAATTTTACATCTGTGTTTCAGTTGTTATGCAAATACATTCCACTGAGTGGACCATGATACATTATGTGCAATGTTGTGAAACAGTAGTATGCTTACTTGTGTTCTACATGTGTTCTATATAAAGCAAGAGGCAGTAGTTAAAAAAGAATCAAGATACTGCATGGTTTAAAACCAGGAAATTTTTACATTCAGTGTTGTATCCTTTAAACAAACTTGTTAGTCATCATGGTGGTCAAATAATCTGATAAACTTGAGAAATTAATGTTGCATCAGGTTTTACAAAAACTTGTAACATCCTGTCATATACATATGATAAACCTTGGTGGCTTAATGAAGAGAACTTGCATTACTTGATGTTGAAGATTAAATACTAAGATATTCAGTATGAATATTACCTCAGTCTAAAAGAAAAACAAAACAACATCCTCACAATGCACCAGTAAGCAACATCTTGATCATTGTTATTGAACTTGACAAGGATTTACCCTACTTGGATTCACACTCAATGCCCATGAAAGCAACAGTCACGCAATTAAATGCCGTATCACCATAGAAAAATCTGCAGAAGTCCTCCTGAGAGTATTAAAGAACAGAGATATCATTCTGAGGAGTAACGTGTGCCTGAGTCAAGCCTTGGTATTTTCACTTTTCACACGCAAGAGAAGCTCCAATTAAGACCATACACAAAGTACTGCATTTGAATTGTGGTGTTGGCCAAGAATACTGAATATGCTGGAGAATCTCAAAAGAACAAAAACATCTGATTTTGAAGAAGTACAGTTAGAATCCTCCTCAGACGTGAGGATAGTGAGATTGTCTCCTGTCCTGTGGGCATGCTCTCAGGAGGGATCAGTCCCTGGAGAATGACTTGGTAGAGTAGAAGGTCAGCATAAATAAATACATAAAAGCAAGAGGCTCCATGAGATGGACTGACAAGGTTATTGCGACAATGGGCTCAGAGATAGCAAAGGTTATGAAGATGTTGCGTTGCATTGTGCTGCCCCTGGGGTGGCTAAGAGTAGTGATTGACTTGACCGCAAGACACCTAACAACAACATTTTACTGTGACATTTGTTTCAGGTAGGAAATATGGCTTCTTCTGCGGATATCAGAATAAAACGAGATGTACTGTGAAGTTCAGCAGAAAGCCTCTGTAACTAGATTTCTAAAGCTTTCCAGATATTTCCCATGTCAATTTTTTATATCTTTTCCTTTATTGTCAAATTCATCACTCTGACAAGAATCAAATAACTTTTCTTTATCACTGTCTTCACAATTGCAAACAATATATGTATCTGGAAAGCCAGTCATTTTCAAGAAACTATGTACTGCAAAGAACTCTTTCACAAGGAAGTTGACATTCCCGCTGTGGAGCTCTTCACCGGGACTGTGCACTGTGACTACCAACACTATTTTTATTAATAAGCAATTCTTAGGACTTGCATTTGTACAGTTTAACATATGCCAATGTGGCAAAGCCATTTTATTTGTTTTTCTAAAGAGTTTAACTTAAAAGTAAATAAAAAAGCCATATGCGTGAAGTTTCTTCTTACCCACACAATAGATACTCACAATGTCCAAGACCTTTCATTTGCATAATTCAATATATCCATGAACAATTAAGAAATATTAAAGTCAATTGAATATGGCTTTGGATTTTGTACAGTTTTTTCCTCTCTGTATAAATATTATTCAGCTTTTTTATGAAGCAAAGAAGTACTCTGTACACAAAGTCAAGATAAAAATTTAAAAAACTGTATTCTTGTAGGTCAGATTCAAGGTAATATCTATATCTAACTTTGAAATATTGTAACACGGATTCATAGCAAAATATTGAGGTTTTATGGTTCATTTCCCAATTAAATACCTTTTTGTGGAGAGAAAAAAACTATAACTTTCCATCAGTATGATTTAAGGCCTTAAGGAAAAACACATTTAAAAGAGTGTGTTGTGTTTATTACATACCAGACAGGGAGATGCATTAGTGAATCAAAGATAAAAAGATCTGGACCCTTTTGAAGTTTTGTATGCTCATAAGAAGATACATACAATAAAACAAAATACAGCAGAGGGAAAGAAATACTGTAAGTGCCAATAGGTTCATGGGCAATAAATGAAGCTTTAAACAAAGGTTTATTGAAGGACATGCTGAAAAACAAAAGAAAACACATTTGATGTGGAAGAGCATGAAACAGGAGTCAAGAGATCAAAAGATGTATTCCATTAGGGGAATCTGCTGCACAAGACCTCTTTAGAGTAAGGAGGTTTCTTTGAGGACTAAGGTGCACCTTACCTAAGCCATGGTATTCTCCGTTGCATCACATGCATGTGAAAGTTGGACGTTGGATAAAGAAGACTAGAAGAAATGGCACCTTTGAAATTTGGTGCTCAAGGATATTAAAAGTACCATGGGCTGCTCGGGACAAGTCAACCTGTGTAGGTAGAGGTGTGGCTAGAGTGATTCTTCAAGGCAGGATGGCAGCATTTGGTCCTACATACTTTGGACATATTGTCATTAGAGACCAGTCCCTGGAGAAGGTCATCATGTTTGGTAAAGTGAAGGGAGGTGAGAAAGAGGTAGACCGTCGACGGATGGATTCAAATAGCAGCTGCAACAATGTGCTCAGGAACAGAAACAATTGTGAGATGTGCAGGATCATGCCGTGTTTTGTTCTGTTGTGTGTCGGGTCACTATCATTCAGAGCCGACTTGATGGCAGCTGACAACACAACAATGGGATGAGGGGAAGGCGAGAGTCACGTGAGGTGATCATTTTAGGCAGAGGCCATTAGTAAGTTCAAAACCTCAGAAACCACAAGAACGCATCTTCAAAGCCTAATGAATAGTAGGCAGAATGCTCTTTCTACAAATATTGTTGGAAAACAGGACAGTGGGGTAAGAACAGATCATTTGATTCAAAAGGTGGTGTTTACTGATTACCATTGACAAATAATAAGAGAGAATTTGAGATTATTTTGGCGCCTAGGGACATATCTTCTGGTCCTCAGACTTTCAAGCATTAGTGTCTACTAGCAACTGCCAATCGTTTCCTTTAAAAATGATTCTCAGACCATTGATTTCCCCTTTGCCAGATCAGATTGAAGTTAGAGAAAGTTAAAGCAAATCCATAAGAGTCGGAGTACAACCTCGAGTCTATCCCCCTCAATCTGGCGAACAGCTTAAGAATACCTTCGCCCTGCCGTGAGCACTAATGGCAAAAGAGAAGCTGTGGGAGGAGATTAAGGACGCTATGAAGAAAGCCAAAGATGATTAGAAATATAGGAAAAAACATCAAAATGGATGTCAGAAGAGACTCTGAAACTGGCTTTTAAGCATAGAGTAGCTAAGGCAAATGGCAGAAATGATGAATTCAAGGATCTAGACAGAGCACTGCAAAGGGAAGCCCGAGAAGCAAAGTAAGTATTGTAATGAAATGTGCAAAGAACTAGAGGTAGAAAAGCAGCAAGGAAGAACATGGTCAGCGTATCTTAAACTGGAAGAATTAAAGGGAAAAATTAAGCTTTCGTTGATTCTCTGGGAAAATTACTGAATAATGCAGGAAGCATCAAAATAAAATGGAAAGAATATATAGTGCTATAGTACCTAAAACTACCGATTGGCTTTCATCCATTTCCAAAGGTCGCATATGAGCAAGATCCCATGGTACTGAAGGAAGAAGTTCCAGCTGTGCTGAAAATATTAGCCAAACACAAAGTTTCAGGAATTAATGGAATATCAATTGAAATATTTCAACAGTCTGATTAAGCACTGGAAGCACCCACTTGTCTATAGAAGGAACTTTAGAAGACAGCTTCCAAATGATTGGAAGAGATCTCTATTTGTGCCCACTCCAATTAAAGGTGACCCAACAGAATGCAAAAATTATAGAACGATGCCATTCATACATATGCACATATAATTTTGGTGAAGTCCATCCAACAACAGTGGCAGCAGTAAATTGACAGGGAGCTGCTTTAGATTCAAGCCTGATTCAGAAGAGGAAGTATAACAAGGGAAAGCAATTCTGATGTATGATGGAGCTACGCTGAGAGCAGAGAATGCCATAAAATGTTTATTGGGATCTTATCAACTGTGTCAAGGAATTTGTGCAGACCATAACAAACTGTGGACAGCTTGAGAAGAATGGGAATTTCTGAATACTTCATTGTGCTCTTAAGGAGCTTGTACTGGGTCAAGAGGCAGTTGTGCAAACCAAGAAAGGGGATATTGCATGGTTTACAATCAGGAAAGGTGTGCATCGGAGTTGTAGGCTCTCATCATACTTATTCAATCTGTGTGTTGAGCAAATCATCAGGGAATCTATCTTATGTGAATAATGATGTGGCATCAAGATTGGAGGAAGCCTTATTAACAATCTGCAATATGCAGATGACACAACCTTGCTTGCTGAAAGTGAGGAGGACTTGACGCACTTGCTGATGATCAGGAATTGCAGGCTTCAATATACATTACAACTTAATGTAAAGAATCCTCACAATTGGACCAATAGGTAACATCATGATAAGCAGAAAAGCTTGACACTGTCAAGGGTGTCATCTTCCTTGGATCTACAATCGAGACTCATGGAAGCAGCAACCGTGAAATCAAACGGTGCGCTGCATTGGGTCAATCTCCTGGACCAGACCGGTTTAAAGTGTTGGGAAGCAAAGATGCTAGGATGTTGCTTTGAGAACTAAGGTGGGCCTGCCCCGAGCCGTGATATGATCAGTTAGTTCATATGCATGTGAATGTTGGACATTGAATAAGGCAGACAGAAGAAGAATGGAATCGGGAAGACAGACAAAGAATGGATGTGTGTGAATTGTGGTGCTGACAAAGACTATTGAAGGTACCATGGACTGCTAAAAGAAACAAATCTGTCCTGGAAGAAGTTCAGCTAGAATGCTTCTTAGAGGCAAGGATGAGGAGACTTGGACTCGTGGACTTTGAACTTGCTATCAAGAGAGTCTAGTCTATGAAGAAGGACATCATGCTTGGCAAAGTGGAGGGGCAGTAAAAAAGAGGAAGGCCTTCCACGAGATGGATCAGCCCAGCAGCTAGAACAGTGGGATCAACCATAGAAATAATAGTGAGGATGGCACAGGACCGGACAGTGTTTCCTTCTACTGCACACGTTGTAACTCAGTGGCAGCTGACTCGATGGCACCTCATGACAACACAACCTATAACTTAAATAATTTCCTCAGTTGTGCAATTATTTGCAAGTATGCAATTATCCCAGCATGACTACAGAAAGGTCCATGTGATTTTAGTTTATACCAAGAAACCCAAGCTCACTACAGTTGAGTCATAATGACCCCCTGTGGGTTTCCTAGATCGTAACTGTTTATAGGAGTAGAAAGTCAAGTCTTTCTCCTGTGTTGCTGCTGGTGGTTTCAAACTGACGACCATGGGGATCACAGTCCAACTCATAACTGCTAAATAATTTTTAAAATAGGATATTACTGTATTTTTGAATACTTAATATTTAAAGATCTTAAGATCTCAAAACACCTGCCCTTTGTACAGATGGAATCCTGGGGAATTACTAGAGGTAAGCCAGAGTGTATTGAAATTTATCTCAGACTTTCTTTGAAAAAAAAAAAAAGCATGACTCTATTAAAGCTATAAATCCAGGGACACTGGTGTCCTAAGCGTCGGAATAGACAAAGGGAACTTGATGGAAATAAGCAAATAGGAGTGTCCCATGTCATGTGTTTGCTGCCTTTGAGGCCTTGCTGAACACTGGCGGTGTAATGTGTTTCTTTCAAAGTTGTTCTGTTAGTGCATGTTGCCAATTCTATCAATCTTAACCTATTGTTTTGAAAAGCTCTAAATTCTGCACAGTGCAAGTAAAAAAACCATTACAAGATATACATGCCGAAATAGCAAGGTTTTCTAGGAAATCAGATAATTAAATGATTAAAATGTCTATGTTCAATGAAAGTATGTGAAAATACCTTGGGCATTGTACAATTGAAGTCTATCACCCTTTACTTTCCTTGGTTTGACTACTAAGCCAGTAAAATGTTGTTTACTACATTGATTCCTTTCATAAGGCTAGCAAAATTATTTCTTATAATAGGTCATTTAATTCTAAATGAGGCAGAACAGCTGTTGCAAAAAGGAAAATATGATTTTGTAAAAGCAAAAGTTAAGGGAAAAAATGTAAAAATTCCCAAACACAGAACATAAACTACAGTAGAAAAACAGAGTTTTCTAAAAATATATATACTTAGTAATTTAAAAACTATTCACACATTATGTAGTCCTTTCAAATCACAGAAACATTCTTTCATTCAACAGATAGATATGTACATTGAAAATATTCTTATTTTATAAGCTATTCAAAGTTATTATATGCTGAATTTAGTAATTATTAGTGTTGCATAAGAGAACATTGTTGATGTTATGTTATTTTACTGAGCCAATTCTAATTCTTAGTTACCATAAAAGAGAAAATAGACCAACCACCTAGGATCTGCTAGGCCATAATTTCCATTAGAGCTGATTGCCAGATCTTTTGCCCTACAGAGCAGCTACTTATTTCAAAGTGCTGCCTTTCTGGCTAGGAGGGGAGTGATTGAACCATTGCACCACTGAGATCTGTAGAAATGAAGGCCCCTAATGCCGGGGAGTGTAAGATAAGATATAATAATTATTTATAAACTATCAAGGGACCAGGGGTGGGATCGGGGAGGGAGGGGGATGGGGGGGAAAAAAGGGAAACTGAGCTGATTCCAGGAACCCAAGTGGAAGGTGAATTATGAGAGTGACGAGTGCAATGAATGTATAAGGGTGCTTTGCTCAATTGATGTATGTACAGATTGTGATAAGAGCCTTATGAGCCCCAATGAAAAGATTAAAAAAATGATTAGGGCAAAGAATGTACGGATGTGCTTTATACAATTGATGTATGTATATGTATATGTATGGATTGTGATAAGAGTTGTATGAGCCCCTAATAAAATGTAAAAAAAATTAATTAATTAAAAAAAAAGAATGAAAAAAATAAAATAAAAAGTGAAGGGGAAATACATATGATTGAGGCCCTAGTGCACTCCCTCTGGGCGCAGACCTGGGGGTGAATAGCTTTCTGATCATGCTGAGCGTATTTAAGAGAGGATCGTTGTAAAAAAAAAAAAAAGAAAAGAAATGAAGGCCCCTGAATAAGGACATGATACACAGTAGTGAGGCAAAAGCATGAGTCCTGTTTTAAGAGTAGGTATTGGTAAGTTGCCCATTGATCAATAGCTTCCTTGTTGTTCAAGCTATGCTGTTAGAAAAACCATCTAAACATTTCGAACTTTCTGTATTAGGAAGATTTTTATGTAATTAATTCAATGTTCATAGGAATGTTTTAAAACAAATTTTATTTGATGAATACTTAGATATTTTATTTAAAACATTTTAAAAAGGTAAATAATTTAGTAGTAGGTATATAAGAAAGCGCTTTTATATACAAGAGCAGTTGAATATTGAAAAACATCTCAACCCAATCTAGATCAAGTCTGTAAGTCTGATATTATCCCATAAGTCCGATACCAATCTGTAAAGCCCTCTTCAGACTCAGGACACACGTGCAATGGCACCAAATGCAGGAAGATCACGGGCCAGCGGTGGGAAGTCTTATGGATCCAGCGGTATTGTAAGCATCTCAGTGCTGGCAAGTGTCTCCATGTGGCTTCTCCAACTCAGGGCACTAGTGTAGTTCCATGTGGCTTGTCAGCTGCAATGTCTCCCAGGGAGTGAGTTGTGAGAGAGAAGGAGGAACACAGGAGTTCCCAGAATCCTCAGGAAAAAGCCAAATAAAGCCTCATTGGCTAAGACCTGATTGATGGGCTAGACTCCACCCCTTCATGCTTAATCCTCTCAAATGGACAATGATTATATAACTACCACAGCAACTGTGAGAAAAAAAATTAATTATACAGGGGTGAATTCCAATTCCCAGCTTCTAGTTTGACAGTTAACTCTCTCTACAGAAACGGCACAGTTATAACTAAATCATCAAAAAACGCTTTCTGTGTGACACATAATAAACCACGGTTTGACACCCCCTTGACACAATAATAAACCATTGTTTGACACTCCCTTGACACAATAATAAACCATTTTTGATCAAATGTTCAGCATTTACCCATTAAAAAGTCCAGAAAGTTTGGAAAGATGGTGAAATGGAAACAGAAAACATAGTAATGAAGTGGGTTAAGTGATGGAACATTAAAGGAATTGCAGTGAATTGGTTGAAACAAACTGTGTATAAATTGTGGAATGTAAAACTGATGATCTGCTCTATAAATCTTCACATAATTCACAATCAAGCATTTTATTTTAATATATAATGATCTTTGCATATTGTCCTTAAGTTATTTGCTTCATAGCTAGCACTGGTCTATTAGCATAAAAACCCAAATTAAATTTGTAAATATCTGCTTGCTATAATTTGAATATAGGGAAATTTGAAATCATTAAAAATGAAATGGTATGCATAAAGATCTACATCCTGTGCATTAGTGAGCTGAAATGGACTGGTTATGGGTGTTTTGATTAAGAAAATAACATGTTTTTCTATGCCATGAATGACTCAATCAAGGTGCATGGCAGTGTCTAGAAGGATCTTTCAAGAGATATCTTGAAGTGCAATGCTGTCTGTGATAGGAAATATCTATCTACTTTCAAGAAATCCAATCAGTACAACTAGTATTCACATGTAGGCACCAACAAAAAACACTGATTCTGAAGAAACTGAAGTTCTGCAAACATCTTCACAAATTTATCAAATGTGTAATAAAGGTGCATTGATAATTATTGGCAATTGGAAATAGAGAGGAAGAAAGGGTCATTAGAAAATATTGTCTCTGTGATAGAAACAAAGCTGGATATTGCTTGATGGGTGTTGTAAGACCAATGACTTGTTTATACCAAATACGTTTTCACAACAGGCATGGTTTCTGTACACATTGGTTTCTCCAGATGGAATATGGAGAAATCCAATTGACTACATCTGTGTGAAGAGAAGATGGAGAATCTCAGTATTAGCAGTGAGTACAGGTAAGGGGCTGACTGTGGAACAGACCATCAATTGCTTCTATTTAAGGTTGGGGTGAAGCAGAAGAAAATTGAAATAAGTCCACCGGGGCCAGAAATATGACCTTGAGTCTATTCCACCTGGATTTCAAGAACTCCTCAAGAATAGATTTGATGCATTTGAACACTAATGAGAGAAGGTCTGAAGAGCTGTGGGAGGACATCAAGAACATCTTTCTCAAACAAGGCAAAAGGTCATTAAAAGACGGGTGAAAGCATAAAGAATCAAAGTGAATGTCAGAAGAAGAACTGATGTATTTAAGAATATGAAAATTATCTTGAACTGCTACACCGGAAAACAAGGCTGCCTGGAAAGAAATAATGCCAGGGGCCTCCTTGAGGCCAGGATGGCAATACGTTGCTTACTGCAGTCCGGACATATTGTCAGGATAGACTGGTCCCTGGAGAAGAACATCACACTTACTAAAGTGAGAGGCTCGGAAAGAAAGGAAGGCCGCCCAGAGATGGATTGACTCAGCAGCGACAATGGGCTCAGGCGTAGGAACAATTGTAAGGATGGTGAAGATTCAGGCAGTTTGTCTTTCTGTTCTGGTGGCGATGGGGCAGAGACAAATGTGATGGCACCTAAAAACAAGTTGTTTTAAAATTGTCCGACTAAGCCTACTTTACCTATACTGGAAGCCCTTCTGCCACATATGCCACATGTAATTACATTCAATATTTTGTAGCTTTAGATAAATGTAATTCTGTATTTGCAAGAATCCTGAGGTGCGATGACTTCCAAGTTCTTTCATCCAGAGATTCCACCACTGCCTGCGAACACACACACACACACACACACACACACACACACACACACACTTCACCTGGAGTAGTATGATATTTCTCCACCTCCTTTTCCTCATCCTAATTTTTTTCCATGTCCCTCTTTCTAGCTAGGGACTCACTGCACCTCTTAAATCTGGAAGACCTCCTTGCTATTCTTGTGCTTTAGGAAATATCTTGTCTTTTCCAGGGAATTACCCCTCTTGAAGTCATGTTCAAAGTCTATGAGATGAAATTCTCCATTCTTATCTCTAAGGAGCGTTTTGACTGTACTTGTAAGACAGAAATGTTTGTTCTTTGGGAAGTCTATTATACTTTGAATATTTCTCACCTGCAGCAGAATTAAAATGCATCTATTCTTCAGTATTCCTTATTCAAAGTCTACTCTTCGCAGATGCATAAGGAGATTGAAAATATATTGGCTTGGGTTGGGTGCTCCTTAGCCTCCATAATGCCATCCCTAATCGTCAACACTTTCAAGAGGTCAGTGCCACAAATAAACCCAATGCAACATGTCCTTTGATTTTTGTCCTCAGTTCAGTAAGCAATGTCATGTCATCTACATTTGTAAGGTTGTTAATTAGCCTTCCTCCAGTCCTCATGCTGCCTTCTTCTTCATAGCATCGAGCCGATGACTTGCTCAGCATGTGGACCGAATAAGTATGGTGAGAGGTTACAACCCAGATGCACACCTTTCCGGATTTAAACCATGCAGGATCTACTTGTTCTGTTCATACAACTACTTCTTGATCCATGTACAAGTTCTGCATGAGCACAATGACGTGTTCTGGAATTCCAATTTTTCTTAAAATTATCCATAGTTTGTTATGATCCACATAATTAAATACCTTGCTCTAGTCAATAAAAACACAGGTAAACCACTTTCTGATTTTCTCTTTCAGCCAAACTCCATCTGACATCAGCAAAGTATCCCTTTTCGCAAGTTCGCTTCTGAGCACTATATCCCTGTTTCCCCTAATGGGTTCAATGCATCTTAGTTTTCGTCTTTCGGAGCCACCGTCTTGAAATAATTGATGGTGACCAGTTTGTCTGTGTGTGCGGTACAATGACTGCGTATTCATTTCATCCCTCTTTGATTCTTCCTGCCTCTTTCAGTATTTTGTCCCTATAATCATTCATTTTTGCAACTCAGTATTTAAAAATGTCTTCTGTTCTTTCAGCCTGATATATGCCGACTGTGTTCTTCTTTTTGGTTTGCTAACTTTGGGTTTTTGCACATTTCACTATTGTACTCTACTTTGACGTCTAGAGCTGCTCATCGATAATTTCTGTTCCGTTCTTAGGTTGCCATTTCCTCCATGTTTTTAGCTACCCGATGGCCAGCAGCGAGTTGCAGAGTCTCTTCTGACAACCACCTTGACCTTTTCTTTTGTTCTGGTCTTTTCAATGACCCTTCTGCTTTCTTCGTGTATAATGGTCTTGGCGTCATCTCACAGCTTTTCATGTGGTCTTCAATAGTTCAATGACTCAAATTTATTCCATACATTCATATGGGATGTATTAAAAAGTCCTATTTTTACTCTTGCAGAATTTTTAAATTTCCTTCAATCTCAACCTGAACGTACAAATAAGAAATTGAAAGGCTGTTATGTAGTCAGCCCCTGACCTCATTTTGGCTGCTAATATTGAGCTTCTATATTGCTTCTTCCTACAGATGCAGTCATTGTGATTTCAGTGTATTCCATCTGAGGTAGTCCATGTGTATTGTTGCCTTTTAAGTTGTTGAAAAGCAGGGCACTTGCAATTAAGAAGATATTGGACAAACAAAATCCTAACATGTAATCTCCAGTTTCCTTTTTTATCACTATGACCACATTTTCCCAACGACCATCCCATCTTCTTTGTTTCTAATTTTCACAGTGCAAACACTTGTGACTACAAATTATCCTAACTATATATATGTTTGACCAATTTCAGACTGGTAGAATTCTTCAAGTTCATTAATGGCTTCAGTGGTTGATGCATATATTTGGATAGTAATTGTATTAACTGATCTTCCTTGTAGGTAAATAGATACTAACTTGCAGCACACCGCATGGTACTTCAAGATAAGTCTTGAAAGATGCTTTATTATGATGAATCTGTCAAAATTCCCTTTGAGTTTGTCATTCATTCTCAATATATGTTTGTCCAACTCACAATGGTCATTTCTTCAGTTCAATCAGTTCAATGCACTAATGCCTAGAATATCCTCATGTATTCCATTGTTGATGACATACAGTTTTCTACATTCAGATTTCACGGATTCCATTTTGTGATTCTTAATGAATGTCAGCAGGGATTTTATCTCATTCAATCATGCCCTAACAGTAAATGCAGAGGCAGCTCTACCTCTGCCACATTTTGAATGCTTTCTACCCTGAGGGGCTCATCTTCCGGTGTTAGGTCGGACACTCTTCTGCGCAATCCTTAAAGTTTTCAGCGACTAATTCCTTAGGATTAGACTGATGATTAGTTCTTCCTGGTCTGTTCTTGGTCTGTAAGCTCTGCTGAAATGGGATCACCATGGCTAACTCTGCTGGTATTTGAAATACCATTGGTATACCTCCCCACATCATAGCAACAGGAAATCCACCACAGGGCAACCAGCCAACTGAGGAGTAGTGGAGATTATTTATTTATGTATATATATATATAATATTTATATATATAATAGTTAAATATAAATATATATATATACCATAGTTAAATATAAATATCTCTAGTTTCTCCCTATTACATGCTATATGTATAATATATCAATTATATCTTATATGAGAGTATTTAAATATTGTCGGGAAATTCTATTACCTTTAAATCACATTTTAATAATTTAAAATTTGCATTTAATTCAATTATAGTAATTGAGAGTGTGACTAAAAGGCTTAAAACAATAAAAATGTGCACCGAAGAAAATAGAAGCATATTGATGATATAATAAAAAACAGAACTTCAAACTCCAGAAAATCTCAACAGAATATGGGATATTGGAAGGAGAAGAAAAAGTAACAGCTTGCAAAAATGTATTTTTATTTGGAAGGAAATGCAGTAGCTGATATTTCTCTTTGCTGATAGAAAACATGTTTAAGTATTAAATATTTAATATAAAAGCTACATAAATAACTGTGGGAAAACCATGTTAGCACTGGATCCCATATTCTACCTCAAAACTGCCTTTTCACATGAACAAGAAAGTCGTACCTGTCTTGCTTAAATTACATATTGTTATATGAGGCATGGCGCTGTCAGATAAGCGGGGAGTGCTGACTAACTGAGCCTCAGAAGAAAGACGAGGTGCCTGCTTCCACAACTACTACAGCCTTGAAACCATATATAGGGCCTTTAAGGGTGAGAATCAACTTGAAATTCTGAGGGGGTTTTGGTTGTTTTTTGGCTGGAATGTGTGGTTTTAATAATTAAACTTCTATCTGGATTTTTTTAAATGTCAGTATTTTCCCCCTCCCTTTTCTCACTGTTGTCGTTGGTAGACATCATGTAGTTGCTTCCTAGTCAGCGTGACTTCCCTACAGAAGGAAGCATCCTCTGCTCCTGCCCCATCCTCACAAGCTTTGCTGTGTTTGAGTCCATTGTTGCAGCCACTGTGTGAATGCGGCCATTGAAAGGCTTCCTCACAAATACCCGGCTGATATTATTTACTATGTATTCCCTCCAGTCAACTCTGTTGTCAGGTGCCTTCAAGCTGACTGACTCAAACCAGAATGAAACCCATCCTTAGAATCCTGGGTATTGTTACAGTCAATTGGTCTCTCCATTTCCCATTTCCATGAGGGTCTTCCTCTTTTTGCTTACCCCCTGCTGTACCAAGAATGATGTCCTTTCCAGGGACTGGCTATCCTGATAACACTTCCAAAATATATGAGACATATTTGCTTCTAAGAAGACATCGGGTTGTACTTTTTCCTGGATGGATTTGTTCCTTCTTCTGACAGTCCATAGCAGAGCCAGTATTCTGTGTCAACATTGGAATTCAAAGGCACCAATTGTTCTTCAGACTTACTTATTTATTGTTGGAATTTCACGTGCACATGTAATGATTGGAAATACCATGGCATAAATCAGGTGTATCTTACTCCTCATGGTGATATTTTTGCTCTTTAACACTTTGAGGAGAGTTTGCAGCAGATTGGACAAATGCATTACCTCCTTTGATTTCTTAATTATTGCTTCCATGGGTGTTTATTGTGGGTCCAAATCAAATGAAATCCTGACAGCTTTTATCTTTTCTCTAATTTCAGGATGTGGCTTAAAGGACAAGCTCTGGTCATTTTATTTTCTTTATGCTCGAGTATCATTCATACTGAAGGCTGTAATCTTCCGTCTTCATCAGTAAGCGCTTCAAGTCCTCTTGCTTTCAGAAAGGGAGGCAGTGTAATCTGCATCGGGCAGCTTGTTGATGCCTGGGCTCCTAATCCCGATGATGATGCGTTCCTCGTCATATACTACAGTGTGCGGATTATTTGCTCAGCCTAGAGATTATTTGCTCAGCCTACAGATTGTGGGGATTATTTGCTCAGCCTACAGCCTATCAGTAAAATGATACTAAACTGACATATGCCTTTCTTGATTTAAACCTTGTACTGTTCCACCCTCACTCTGTCATTTTACAGGTTCAGCATGAGAACATTGAAGTGTTCTGGAGTTCCTATTTTTCTCAATGTTAGACATCAGTTGTTAGGATTCCCATAGTTGAATGTCTTTACGTATTCAAGAAAATAATTTTCTGATATCCTCTGGAGTTGTTTTGTGGTTTCTTTGCCATGATCATCTAATATCAGCACTGTCCCTAATCCCATAGCCTGTTCTGAATCTGGTTTTAATTTCTGGCACTTCCTCTTGATTATTGCTGCAAACATTTTTGAATTATCTTCAGTAACACTTCACATGAGTGGGATTTTAATGACACTGTTCAATAATTTCTGAATTTTGTCAGAGCACCTTTCTTTGGAATAGGCACAAATACATATCCCCGCCAGGTGCTTGACTAGATAGTCCTGTCCCAAGTTCCCTGACCCACAGAAGTGATGGTTTCAAGTGTTGTATCCTTTTGTTGAACATCTCCAGTAGTTTTCCACTAGTTCCCGGGGACTTACTTTCCTCCCATGTCTCCAGTGTATCTCGTACCTCTTCCTTCAGTATTACTGCTTCTTGATCAGATGACACGTTCTGAATTATGGAACAGCAACTAATTATTTTCTTATTTATTATATGTGTTAACTCTATTTTCTTTAGATGCTTCTGGATCATTCAATACCCAAAGATCCTTCAGTATTTCAGCTTGAGGCTCGGGTTTTTCTGTTGCTTCTTAGAGCTTGTAGAATGTCCATCGCATTCTTTCCTTTTGGTTTTTTGACGACAGGTCTTTGCATATTCCATTGTAAGTTTTGTTTTCCCAAGTTGTCCTTTGGAATATTCTGGTCATCTCTCTCAATTCATCATTTATTCTTTTTGCTTTAGTTTCTCTATATTAAAGAGCAGGTTGGAGTCTCTTCTGACATTCATCTTTGAACTTTTTAATGATCCTTTGCTTTCTTTATGTAAAATGCCTTTATAGAACTCAAATAATCAACTTTAGAAGCAATAACAGTATTTGCTATGTATTTTACTAGACATTGTGTCTAGTGTTCAATATCCTACTGGACATATTTTTCTTTTGAAACGTATACTAAATAACATGTAAATGATATTATTTTCAAATCTAAGAAATATCTCTATTTTTCTCTTTTATGTTAATGATTGTTGTTCGATTACTGAATCCAGAAATGCTTCAACATTTCAATTGAATTATTCTGCACCATTATTTTGCAGAAAGGACTCTACTGTCACCTCACATTCAATGTTCATGTCGATCTGATTCCTGTTATTTAGATAGCCCATTACTTTCTTTTAGAAAGCATTTGCAGTTCTTTTACTTGAGAATTTTGGAGTTTTGCCATAAGATAGATACGAGTGGCTCATGATTATTTGTTCTGTTTTGAACTTTATTAATCATTTCCACTGAAGCTTTTATGTTTAGTAAATATATACCATTTTCTTCCTTGTATTGCCTTTTTTCCTTCCTCTGGCATTCTATCCTTCCTTCCCCCCCCCCCCACTCCTGTTGAAACTTTCTTTCTCTCTCCTCCTACCATGAGTGTGGCAGCTTGGGGGAGGGAGGGGGAAAAAGGAGCTGATACTAAGGGCTTACGTAGAAAGAAAATATTTTGGAAATGATGATGGCAACATATGTACAAACGTGCTTGATACAGTGGATGTATGAATAGTTATAAGACCTGTAAGAGCCTACAATAAAATGATTTACTAAAAGAAAAGAAAAGTATCATCAAATAAATTGTATATGAACAAGAAAATTTGATATAAATATTTTGCTTTGTTTTATATTTAAAGGGTTTTACTTTATATCCCCTCTTAATATGTTATGCACTTCTAAATATCTAGGAATATTTCTCTATGTTTCTAATAGGGACTTAAGTTTGTCCACTATACACACAGCAGTCTTGAATCAACTGCACATTTGTAGCAAAGGTTAGAATCTGAAAATATCCTCTCAATAGACAGTCTGGTCTAGTATCCCTCCCCCTCACCACTATCACCCCAGGTGACAAAAATAGCATCTGTAATACTTAGAGGGGACGTAAACATTTTACTTTCACAAGTCATCCCTCTGAAGTTGCACATAAAATGTACAATTTGTGTTAGTTTACTAATTCTACCTTTCTCATACACTGGTAAACTCTTGAACATCTAGGAAGGCTGGATGTTGTAAAATTAGGACATATCCTTTATCTACACTATACACACAGCAAAGTAATACAAAAAATACAGAACACGTGTGACTATGGTTCATCTTGCCTCACTGTAAACATACTGGTGAAGCCCTTAGCACATTCTTCTCCCTCCCTCGTGAGCAAGCACAAACATGTGCTGCGCAGAGAGGCGGTGTGGCAATTCCATTTCCCAGGACAATAGTTCATATGAATTTTAACAAAGGGGTATCTACAAAATATGTTGTTTACCATCCCTATTTTTAACATATTTTGTGCACATCTAAGCATTTAGAAAGACTAGATGTTTTAAATAAGGACTTGTTTCTCTGTTGTCTACACAGTAGCGTTGAATAAGTCACACACATGTTTTAGAGGTTACATCTGAAAGTGTCTTTTTAATGGGAACATTCTGATCTAGTACCAGTCATCCCTTTCCATTGCTCTCCACCACAACAGGGTGGACAATGAAGGCACATGTGCCACTTGGATGTTGTTTTACTCTTTCATTCCCAGAAGACAGCGTTCTGTGATTTTTAACACAGTGTACAAAATGTATTCATTTACTAACTCTACTTTTTCATATAATGACAGCCTTGTAAATATCTAGAGACTAGATATTATAAAATTAGGACTCATTTGTCCTATACATTCATACAACATATACTGTACAGCAGAGTCCAATGAAAAGCTTGTGACATGCAGAGCAATGGCTAATCTGGAATTTTATGTACAGTCTAACACTGTTTGCAATTTCCGTCCACTCCTTAACCCAATGAAAAATGCATTAAACAAATGCAGAGTTCACAGTGTTTCACAATTCCATTCCCAAAGAGAGTATTTTTCTTAATCCTAAAAATCAATTTAAAAAGTCTAAGCCTACTTAAATACACCAAGCACATGTGAACATCCAGAAAGACGAGGTATTTCAAAGAAAATATACTTTCCCATTATATACACACAGTACTGTTAAAAACAAAATTGTACACACATAGCAATGGCTATCATCTGAGGTATCTGCTAAATATCATTTTGGTCTTATCCTCACTTCTTTCCACCACCAATACAGCAGACAAGTACAGGCGTACTTTGAGCAAAATTATAATATTGGATTGCTAAGTACTGTAGGTTTTAAGTTTTAAAAATAGTTTAAAATATTTGATCATGTTTCAGAAAATTAACTCGTCAACATATGTCATCATTATGCCCACAATGCTGCCAAGGGACAGTAAAGGAAAATCCGTAAGTTATTTGTTTGTGTTTCAACTCCAGGCTCATTCCTTAGTTAAATGGCAAGTTCTGCATGCATAGGCCATTAGTGATCAGGGATCTGTGAAACAGTTCATGAATATCACAAGTAGCATTGTATTTCCCAAGTGGTATTTCACATCAGAGTCAAGCTTATTCACCATTTTCATATGCTTACACCTTTGATCAAAGCATACAGACTGATAAAGCAATGTTTAGCTCTTTAAATAAACACAAAAGAAGTCATGAATTTGCCAAATATTCTTCCCTTTTAAGAATATGAGCTGTTTTTCAAAACATGTGATTAGGTTTCCACATAGCATCTCTCAGAATATTAGATTCAGTAATAGAGGGACTGCGGTATTAGTCCTTAATTTCAAGAAAGAATGTGTTTTTATCATAATGGATAAGATATAGATAGCTCTATTGTCTATTTTATGTTCTATATAAAGCTCTACATCAAACAACAATTAAGATGCTTCCTATTAAAGAATGTGAACATCTTTGTATTGAGGCAAAAATTATGAAAACCCTTCTTTGCCCACTTGTTAGATTGAAATTTCCCTTACTTTTTTATTATATAACTTAGAAATACAGTTAACTGTACTGTTTAATTATAAGAAATACTTGGAAATAAATTTAACTAAAGTAAAAGGTACAACAGATTGATAAAATAAATACATGAAGTTTAAATAAAAGGAAATCTGTTCTTCCAATGCAATCATACATTGGAAGCCATCGTTAATATTGCTCAAAGTGATCCATGGATTCAATGTAACTGTTATCAAAAACCCAACTCCTGTTGGCTTAAATCTCAAAATCAGTCGATTGGGCAATAGAAAGAGGGAGAGGAAGAGTATCCGTCCAGGTGTGTGAAAACAAGAAAGCTCTGCCAGAATGTCTATTTATAATCTACTGGCAGAGCACATCCTAAAGACACTTTCTTATACACCAACTGATTGGTTACATCCCATCATGTGATGTCTTCTTTGGCAATTCCTTAGTTCTTTAAAGATTTTACTCTCTGTTTTTCGATAGATGACGTATGGTTTTTAGGATTTGATGTCAGACTAACTCTGCTTAGACAGATATTGGTTGGTTATGTAAAGTAATACTTTTTATAAAGAGACCAAGACAACCCTTTGAGAAGTTAGTTACATTGGACTGTCAACAGAAAGGTCAACTCTTCAACTCAGACAGACAGTTAAGTCATTGGAGAAATTCACAGGGGCCATTCTATTCTGTCCCATGGGATCATATGAGTTGGAATTGACCCCGGGACAGTGAGATTAGTTTTTAGCATATCGAGATAACACATACTGAGATACTATAATACACATATTGGTATAGTTACTAAGAATTGATGAAACATCTCATATACTTGATAATGTATTTAAAGGACTAAAGCAAAAATCAAGCAAAAGATAAGAGGAGATTCAAAATTAAAGTAATTTTTCATTGTCATATATAAAGATAGTCATCAGGGTGAATTCATTTGGAGAATACAAAGAAAATAAATAATATCCTCTACAATGTGGATTATTATCTCAAAAAGAAAAAATAATCTTCAAAGTTATACATTGATATTCTCCAGTTTAAGAAAGAAAAATAGAAAAGTAACTAATTTAATATAAAACATTGAGAGAAGCAGAACTTCACAGAAAGCCAAATTAAAGGTCATACAGTTTAAAAATACTTAATTAAATATAGAATGTGTCATTATACTTCTCTGTGACTGAATAATTAAGATGAAATTGGAAGTTTTATAAGTTCTAAGAAATTTGAACACATTATGTTTTACTGTCTCTAAAGTCCTATGCCAGCAAAAGGATTATTGGCAATTATTTAGAAAATATGAGCTTTTTCTCTTTGATGATTTTTTTCACTTAGCTTAGCTCTAAATGGATATATGAAAGATATAAAGAAATTGAATTATTCATTGTTCCTTAAAGTGCTGTGAGAATATAGAAAGACTGTTAAAAACGGATTTAAACCATGTGTGTGAACAAAACTCACTAGAGTTAAATTCATGCCATGCAGAGTCATAGAATGGCAAAATAAAATTTAAATAAGAGGGTACAAGTACGTGTTTGTGAAAATTATTTAAGACCCCAGTAACACTTAAGTAATTGATCTTTTATGCTCCATTTCCTCATGGGTAGGCAGCTAGGATAAGATAAAAAGTAAAGGGTAAATTCTATTGTTTTAATTCTTGTTTCATTTCACTTCTGAATTTTCTTTGTCACCTTTTATCCTTTTTAATCAGTATATTTATCAGTATATGCTGAGTCTTTTCAATAACGAATTAGAAATTAATATGTGAGGGATATGTTTTTCTTCAGAATAATAACATAAAAATAGCATTGATATTAGAACATCCTGAAATTAATTTTTATGCATAATGAAAGGAAATGATTAACCACTATATTTTCCCACTCTGCTAAGTGCACTTAATTGAATGTACCATATAATAATAGCTCAATTAAAAAACCCTTTTGTCATTAAGCAAATTTACTTGTGGTAATTATTTTTGTGTTGTACTTTTCAATTGGTGTGTGTTCAGTTTCTCAGGAAATTTTATTTTGTAACTTAAAAAATTCATATTAATGACTTTTGCAGAGTGGGACTGGTTTATATAGAGAAACACTTTGTTCAAACTTTTAGTAAGGAATGAAATCATCTCTGTATAAACTTCCTGGATGCTTTTTCTCCATTAAGCATCATCTTAATAGCTTATTTCTCCTAAAAATGAGCATTTTACTCTCAGTGATTGTCACCAGGCATGCAATAACAAATATAACATTCCTTCTCTCATCCTTCACGCCTAAAATAAATATTATTTCCTATTTTAGTTCTTGAAGAACAAGAGCATAATGATTATATTTTAAGTATATTTTCAGTAAAACTTTTCATAAAATATAGTGTTAATATCACTATCTTATATGAGACACAATTAAAATATTATGTAAATGTTTATGGTCTTTGCTGTAAAGTAATACACAATTTCAGTTTTTAAATATTAAATCACAATCTTTTCTATATAAAAAAATTAAGATATTTCTCTACTTCTATTCTTATTTATTTCAGTCATCTAGCTCCATAGATGGTCCTCAGTTTCTGCTATACAAATATATTTCTATATATTATCAACTCATATGTGAGCAGATGTTCATGTTTCATTGTTGTACAAATTACAAATCTCGATTACTTACTCTTTTAGTCATACAATTTTACATTTTTCTTCTCAACAATGGTTTCTAACACAATGTTTCTTTTCTCTCTTTCCTACGGGGCCATTCTTTTCTTCCTGCTTTAATTGAGCTTCTGTATATACCACGTTGTTGAAATTATTTGACCTAATCACCATAGATGCTGCTGTTGCTATATCTCAGAAACTCCTTTGAGTTCACGGCAAAGTTGCTATCTTAAATTGTATAGCTATTATGTAACATAGTTTGCCACAAACCCCTCTTTAAAAATGGTTTCTTGAACTTCTCTTCGAATACACTTTCATCATACCCTTCCTTCCTTCCTGACAGCTCCTGCTCCATCTCTTTCTCTCCCTTTGGCTACGCGATGTAAAAGCATATATATTGCGTCTAACGTTTTAGTTCATATATGCATGAGTTTAAACTGAACAAAACATATTTGGAGACATTTTCTTCCTTCAGTCTTTCAGTTAGTGCACGTGTCTTCATCTGTTTGGGTGTCTTTGACAGAAGACACAACACAAACAGTGGCCTCTGAGTGAATCACTAGGGGCAGTGAAATGCAAGGCGTGGAGGTCAGCTGGGAGGTGATGGGGCAAGTAGTGTGTGTGCTCTTGTTGTTTTCCAGACAAGAAAGGGGAAATCTTGGTAAGTTTTCTTGAAGTAAACAGGACAATCATGAGAGGTTCATAATATGAAGTTTTAAGAAAAGTAAAAACTGCAGTTCTGAGTAAAATGCCAGGAGGGAACACCAAGGAATTTTCTTTTGGCCCCTTCTAAGGTGACGGGCCAGCTCATCCTTTTGGACTCGCAATACCAACCCGCAAGACTTTCATTAAGAAAGCCTTACCCTACTCATCCTAAAACCCCGATCTTGCCCCCTCTGGCTTCTTTTTGTTAATCAAACTCAAAAAATATTTCAAAGGAACATGACTTGAGTAACTTTAGGATGCTAAACATTTTAGCTTTACTTTCAGTGTGGTGTAAATGCAAGTTGAAGTTGCCAAGGATTTTGTCTTGCTTGGGTTCACAATCTAAGGTCAAGACATCATGAACGGAGCTGATCCCAGGGCTCAAATAGAATGAAAATGTTTAGAAAATGATGATGGCAACATATGTACAAGTATGCTTGACACAAGTATGCTTGATGCAGGGGTTGTTTTAAGAGCTGAAGGAGCCCTGAAAAAATGATCTTAAAAATATGCTTTACAATAGGTACATGTAATGCACAAGACCTTTTTAGACCATTGGACAGCAAGGATATTACTTTGAGGATTCAGATGTACCTGGCCCAAGCTGTGGCATTTCCCATTGTCTCATATGCAGGTGAAATTTGGACATTGAATAAGGACGACCAAAGCATAATTGAGACATTTAAATTGTGGTGCTGGAGAGTAATATTGGAAGTACCATGGCATGCTAAAAGGACAAACATCTATCTGGAAAGGAGTCTTACTGAATGCTTCCTAGAGGCAAGGATAGCGAGCCTTTGTCTTTCATAATTTGGACATGTTGTCAGGAGAGACCAGTCCCTGGAGAAGGTCACCGTGATTTGTCAAATAGAGGGTGGTAAAGGAGAGGAAGGCCACAAGGCGATGGATTGACAAAGCGGTTGCAACAATGGGGTCACATATAGGAACTCTTGTGAGGATGGGGCAGGACAGGGCAGTGTTTTCTTCTGTTGTGCATAGGGTCTCTACCAGTAGGATTCATAAGCAGTGCTTATGAGGAAGCAGTCAGGATATTAAATGAAGTATTCTATTTGGTGAATCAGCTGAACAATACCACTTGAAGAGCACCGATATTCCTTTCAGAGTGAAAGTGGACCTGCCTAAGGTAAAGTATTTTCAATCATCTCATAGGCACGTCAAAGTTGGACAATTAAGGAGGAAAACTGCCGAAGACTTGATGCATTTAAATTTGGGAATTGTGAGAGAATGTTGATAGTACGGTGATGCCAGAAAACAAATAAATCTATATTGAAAGAAGTATAACCAATCACTTCCTTAGAAGCAAATATATTGAGATTTCCTATCATGTACCTTGTTTCCCTGAAAATAAGACAGTGTCTTATATTAATTTTTGCTCCCAAAGATGTGCTAGGTCTTATTTTCAGGGGATGTCTTATTTTTCCTTGAAGAAGAATACGGCACACCCACTGCTATGGTACAGAGTCCAGAGTTATGGTAGCTTTGGGGGGAGGGCTTATTTTCAGGGAGGTCTTATTTTTTGGGGGATGCCTTATATTTTCAGCGAGAGGCAAAACTGTAAGTAGGTGTTATTTTGGGGGGATGTCTTACTTTCAGGGAAACAGGGTAGTTTGGCATGCTATCAAAAGGGGTCAAGAAAACAATATCATGTGTGATAAAGTAAGAAAACAGCAACACCCTCAACAAAATGGCCGGATTCTGAGTTGCAACAATGACCCAAACATCACAATTGGGATATTGGAGCATCTCAGTGGTCCATGCAGTTGTGCACAGGGTTGCCATAAATCGGAACCAATCCAAAGGCACCTAACAGTGACAGACTTGGCAATGCTTCTTTGCTTCTTACTGAGAGAGTATTGTAAGACTCTCTCACACTACCACTGTGAATATCCAAATCTTTAAAAATGTTCTATTTAAACAGCTTTATTGAGGCATAATTTACATATCACAAAGTCCCTCGTTTTACATGTAAAATTAAATAATTTTTAGTAAATTTATAAAGTTTTGCAACCATAACCACAATCTAACTTCAGAGCATTTGCATCACCTCCTGAAGAAACCATATGCTCGTCTGGAATCACTCCCCTTTTCCACCTCCAGCCCGAGTCTGTCACTAATTGAATTTCTCTTTCTCTAGATTTACATTTTCTAGATATTTTATAAAAATGGGATCACATACTATGTAATATTTTTGCCTTACGCTTCTGTCAGTTATTATAATGTTTTAAGTCCCATCTATGTTGCAGCATACTTCAATATTTATTTGTTTGTTGCTGAGTAGTATTCCATTTTCTAAATATATCACATGTTTTTTTCCCATTTATCAATTGAGGCACAAGTGTTTTGTTCTGTCAACTTCACTTTGTGAATTCTGTGTCTGTGAACATAGGTTTACATATTTTTTGAGTGAACCTCTTTTTATATCTCATGGATAAACATAGAATTCTAGAAGTAGAATTGCTGAGTCATACATTCAAATCTATGTTCAAGTTTTCCAGATACCTCCAGATGAAGCAAAACTCGTATGTTGGTTATGATTTACACTTAAAGACTGATGGCCACCGCTTGTCTGCCAGTTTATTGAACTGTCATCAGCTGCATGTTGCTGTAATGTTGGAGGCTGTGTCATTGATATTTTAAATGCCAGCAAGATCACTGCAGGTGGCCAGGCTTCAGTGGAACCTCAAGACTAAGACTAGATTAAAAAGAAGGTATAGGCTATCAACTTCTGAGGAATTAGCGACGGAAACCCTCAGAAGAGCGGAATACTGTCAACTATAGCCCTGGAGATTGAGGCCCTTGGGTTGGAAGATAATCAGAATATTACTGAGGAAGACTTTCCTTATCAAAGTAGAGTTGGCCATAATGATGTGGATGGAGGAAAGCTTTCAGGGCCTTCATGGTTGATAGGGTAGGACTCAAAATGAGAAGAAACAGCTGTATGCATTGAATATTAGTGGAATCTAAAATTCACTAAGTATCAATCTAGGAAAGTTGGAGGTCATAATAAATGAAATAAAACTCATAAGGCTCAATGCTAAGCATTAGTGAGCTGAAAAGAATCTGACAAGCATCTAGTGTTCTATGCCAGTAATGACATTCAAGAGGAATGGAGTCAGGTGCATCACCACAAAGTACATTTCAGAATATTTCTGGAAGGACAGTGATGTCTGTGATAGGATAACATATAAACACATACTAGGAAATCCAGTCAATACAACAAATATTCAAATTTACAAATAAATCACTAAAGCTATTGATGAAGAACTTAGAGAATTCTACCAGTTTCTTCAGTCTGAACTTGAACAAACATGTGATCAGATGCACTTATACTTCTTGGCAATTGGAATGTAAAAGTTGGATACAAGGGGTAGTTGAAAAATATGGCCATGGTGATAGAAATGAAACTAGAGATTATGCAATAGAGTTTGCAAGACCAATGACTTGTTCACTGAAATAACTTTTTTAACAGCATAAATTTCAACTATACATGGGTACTGCCCCAGATGGAATACACAGAATTCAAATGGACTGCATCTATAGGAAGAAAGAATGAAGAAGCTCAGTATTGCCACCCAAACTCAGGGCAGGGACTGATTGTGGACAGACCATCAATTGCATCAATTAAAAGAAATTTACAAGAGCCAAAATATGACCTTGAATGTATTCCATCTGAATTCTGATAACAGCTCAAGACTAGCTATGATTCACTAAATACTGATGAGATAAGACCCGATGAACCATTTGCCCCATTACAGATAAGACATCCAGAACATCATATATAAAGAAAGCAAAAGTCATTAAGAAGACAGAAAAGAGATAATATTAACATGGATGTCAGTAGAGACTCTGAAACTTCCTCTTGATCGTAGAGTATATTAAGCAAATAAGAGAAATGATGAAATAAAAGTGATGAACAAAACTCTTCTAGGGTAGCTCGAGAAGACTTAAAGTCTTAAAATGAAATGTACCCACCTAAAGTTAGAAAACTGAAAGAAGAACAGAGCATATACTCAGCTGAAAGAACTGAAGAAAAAATGCACGTGTTGAGTTTTTGAAAGTCAATTGGCAAAATAATGAAAAACTCAAGAAGTATCAAAGGCAGATGGAAAGAATACAAGGAGTCACTTAATCACAGTTGATGAAACCCTGGAACACTCACCTAGGCCGAGACGTTGGGAAGACAGCTACCCACTCAACTGATTGTCGGTGATCCATATTACCACATATTCCAAAGAGAAGTGACTCAACAGAATGACCTATTTATTAGACAATGTCATTAATATCACAGGCAAGTGAAATTTCACTAAAGATCTATTCAACCATGATGGCAGTAGAGGGCAACATCTGCAGAGACCTGCCAGATATGCAAACCAGATTCAGAAGAGAACATGGAAGGATAAATGTCATTGCTGACATCAGAGGGACCTTGGCTGAAAGCAGAGAAACTAGAAACATATTGACTTCTGTTTACTGACTCTAGAAAGGCATTCAATTGTGCAGCTCATAACAAACTATAGATGGTATAGATGAGAAGAGAGGGAATTCCAGAGCACTTAATTGTGCGCATGTAGAACCTGTACATGGATGCAGAGGCCTTTCAAATAGAACACGGACATACTGCACATTTTAAAATCAGGAAAGGTGTGCATAGGATTGTATATTTTCACATACTTTTCAAAAAATAATCAAAAGCTGGACTGTACTAGGAAAAATGGGGCATCGCAATTGGAGTAAGAATTATTAATAACCTGTGATAATCAATGGTACAATCTTGCTCACCAAAACGCAGGCGGATTTGAAACATTTGTTGATGAAAATCAAAGATTGCAACCTTCAGTGTGCAAATGTCAATTTCCAATATTCAATGGGAAGAAAACAAATAACTTCCCAACAGAAAACAAATATCTTCACACCTGAATCAATAGGCCACATCATGACCCACGGATAAAGAGATTGAAGTCGTCAATGATGTCATCTTGCTTGGATTCACAGTAATGCTGATAGAAGTAGCAGATCCAAAGATGCATTGCATTGGGTATGTCTTCTGCACAACGTCTCTGTAAAATTTTGAGTAGCAAGGATGCCAATCTGAAGACTAAAGTGCACCTTACCCAAGCCATGGTATATTTAATTACCTCATGTGGTTGTGAACATCGATCAGTGTTAAATCTGGAAGACCCAGAAGAATGGATGCATTGGAAGTAGGGTGCTGGGGAAGGATATTAAAAATGCCGTGGACAACAGAACAAACAAGTCTGTTTTGGAAAAAGTATAGCCAGAGGTTCCTTAGCCCTTGTGACGCCTGAAATTTTAATTTCAGGAAATTGTTTTTGGTTTTTATTCTTTAATTTCATAGTTATCAATATATATTAATATATGCATTTAATTAACTGTTACAAAACATTGCACTCAGCATTATAGGGTTAGAAGTGAGATTTCCTTTCTTCTACTTTGGACGTGCTCTCCAGGAGATTAGTCGCTGGAGAAGGGCATTGTGCTCGGTGAAGAAGAAGACCTTCAGTGAACTTGCTGGGCAGAGTGGTTACCGTGGCCTAAACCATCAGGACGATGGAGAGGATGGAGCAGGATTTCGTTGTGTTGTACAAACAGTCACTCTAAGTGTTTATCAACTTGAGGCCACCAAGCAACAATAACAAAGGCTAATGATGCTAGTATTTTTATGGGCTTATTTGCCTCTTCTTTGTTAAATGCTTGTACAAATATTTTGTTCACTTATTAATTAGAGTTTTTACTAGGAGAATTTAGATTTATTTACATATCTAGATATAAGACATTTATCTAGTATTTTAAGGAGTCTGATGGCACTGTTGTTTAAATAAGCTTGCTAACTTCAAGGTACCTAGTTCAAATCTATCACCTGCTCTTTGGGAGAAAGATGAGATTGTCTGGTCATAAAAAGATTTACATTTTCAGAAACCCTTAGTGACAATTTTTCTGTCCTGTAGAGTTGATGTGAAGTGGAATTGACTCAGTTGCTGTGGTTGAGTGCATTGGGAGACTCACTGCCATTGAGTCAAAGCAAACTCATGGAGACCTCATGGGGCAGAATAGAACTACTCTTATGAGTTTTTGAGACAGTAACTGATTAAGGGAGTAGAAATCCCAGTCTTTCTCCTGAAGAGGAAGAGCTGCTGGTGGTTTCAAATGGCCAACCTTGCAGTTTGCAGCCCAATGCATAACCAGTACACCACCAGGACTCCTTGGTATTGACTTTCTGCCAGTCAGTGGTTTTTCACTATTTTGATGGTGTCAATAAAAAATTGTGGCTTTTTAAAAAAGTTTTATTAGTGGTTCATACAACTCTTATCACAATCCATACATACATCAATTGTGTAAAGCACATCTGTACATTCATTGCCCTCATCATTTTCAAAACATTTGCTCTCCATGTAAGCTCCTGGCATCAGTTCATTTTTCCCCTCCCTCCCTGGTCCCCACTCCATCATGAACCCTTGATAATTTATAAATAGTATTTTGTCATATCTTACACCATTCGACGTCTTTCTTCACCCACCTCTCTGTTGTCCATCCCTCAGGGAGGAGGTCACATGCAGATCCTTGTAATCGGTTCCCTCTTTCCAACCCACTCTCCCTCTACCCTCCCAGTATCGCCTCTCACACCCTGGTCCTGAAGATATCATCGCTTTAATGAAAGCAGTTCAATAAGCACTACTGCACAAATTTCTGCTCGTGTTTCTGCGTTCAGTTCTTCTAGCTATTACATACCTAGGATTAGAATGGCGAGGTCACCGTGTAGTTCTGTGTTTATGATTTAATGTTTTGAGGATCAGCCGCAATTTTCTACATCAGCATTACCATCTTATGTTCCTACCACCAGCAATGGATGTGGCTTGCAGGGTTTTATTGTTTGTGATTTTAAAACTCTCTTCCATGGTCAAAAGGCGCACAGCCTAAAAGTGCCCATTGCTATTCCTGCAGTCAGAAATGGAGTGATCTAGTCTGCTCCTCCCTTCCCCCCGCTCCCACATTATGCCTTTAGACTTTCAGTGTGACTCCCTTGTGAGTTATCCCAGGCCACTCAGATGGGGTGCCAAGTGCTGCCCTTGGAGTCAGAAGTCTAGAATCAGGATTGCTCAGAACCCACACGCTGAAACATAAAAGGGTGTATGCATTGTTAGGGAAGCAGGAGCCAGGCTACGTAGCCCTGAAAGAAATGGAGACTGGACTAATGGTTTGTAACATGTCCTTCTGTCTATTTAACAGAGAGATATTCATCACATCTACTCTATATCTGGATCCCTGTTAGTCTTTTGACTAATCTTGTGTATGTTGATTTATCTATCATCTCTCTGTCATCTATTTATTCTTTTGGGTGTCTATATAAGAGAGTCAACATAGGCAAGCATACGGAGTTAATGACTGGCCCTATGGATCCTGGGGGCCATGGGTAGGGAAGGAGGAGTTAAGTGGGAGCCACCAATGACAGGTACAGGCAAATAGTTACGTGTTCTAAAGTTGATGGTGAGGAGGACGTAGCTTTTCTGGCATGATAGATCCATCGAGTTGTATCAGAGAGGAATTAATGTGAGGTGAATGAAGGGTAAACATGATAGTGGGGTATGAGGAAAAAGAGAAAAAAGAAAGTATACATATAAGCAGATATACAAATATATGTGTATTTGTTTATATATGTATTGTACATGAGCAAATGCAACAATGAAGCAGATGAATTTTGGGCCTTTACTTAAATATTACCTCAATACAGGAATGGCTTGTTCTAATACCGTGACATTATATGACACCTCCCTGGCATGATTGCTGAAGACAAAACGGGTGCATAGCCAAATGTGCTCCTTGTGCCCCTACTAAAAGAGATAGCATCTGGGGTCTTCAATGCTTATAGTTAAACAAGCGGCCATCTAACAGGGAAGCAACAAAGTCCACATGGAGGAAGCGCATCAGCTGTGTCATCATGAGCTGTCGGCAAGAAGAGGTATAAGAAGTTCTAAAACAAGCAACCAAATCTATGTGAAGGGGCATGGACATAGTGGAGAGCCCAAACCCACCTGTAAGATAATTGGACAGTTCTGTCAGAAGGACCACAGGGAAGGGATGATAAAGCCAGGGTGCAGTATAGCACCGATGAACCGCATTATATTAAAGAACCTCTAGTCCTTTAACATTTCCACTACTGCTAGTACTAATATTTCCTCCCCTTAAAGGTTTGTTTTTGTCTGCTTTACTTTATCAACCGTGTTAGATTTGCATATGTACATTTGTATATTTACGATCATTTGGTACATGAAAGTCAAGAGAGATAACCCATTCTGAAACAGTAATAGGAGGAATGCTTCCCTGAAGGTACGGGAAGAGAGGTGGTAGAAGTGAGGAACACGGAGAGGATGGCCTTGTGACTGGTTAACCCACTCGATGGGATCAAAAAACACAATTGTATGTGAATGGATACATTGGATTGTGTAAGATATGGAAAAAACAAACAAACCCCCAAACAACCAAAAACTGTTTTAGGGAAAATAAACCAACCAAAAACTATTTTAGTGAAAATACTAAAAATAATAAAGTTTCCTGGGGGTAGAGCAGGGAAGGGATGTGGTACAAGGGGACTAATATCAAGGAGTTCAAGAAGAAAGGAAATGGTTTGAAGCTGATTATGATAGAAATTGTACTTTACTGTTTAGTGTGAACTATGGCATTTTATAATATCTGTAAGAGCTCCCAATAAAATCATTAATTAATAGAAATAAATATATCAATAAAATTGCAAAGAAAAAGCTTGCTTCCATTGAGTCTATTCTGACTCACGGTGACCCTACAGGACAGGATGGACCTGCACTTGAGGGTCTGTGAGAATGTAAACCGTTAGGAGAGCAGAAGCCCTCTTCTTGATCCTTTGAGGATCTGGAGAATTTGAACTGTCAACCTTGAGATTAACAGCGCAACCCATAAACCACTAGGCTACCAGAGTTTCAGGTTCCGTATGGTACGTTTATACATTTAATTTTTCCTTAATTTCATTCTTAGTTTTTCATTACTAGTACATAGAAATAAAATAGATATATTTTAAGGACTTCTAAGGTATGTTTTGATCTTGCTGATGCTGTGTATCTGTTTCAGTGGGGTTATTCTTTGTGTGTATTCATACCAGGGCAACTTCTCCAATTCTAAAAGATAATTTGTTTTACTTTACAATTTATACATGATTCATAGCTGTTTTTTTAGAAAGATTTTTTTGAGAAACTTACTTAAAAGAAGAATAGTATATAAACCAAAAATTACCATGAACAAGCTCAAATTTAAAACATTTTAAGATTTAATGACAGAACTGTTATGAAAAGAAAATTTTAAAAGAGAAACAAGAAGGAAAGGAAAACAAATGGTAAATATTCATAATCTCATGTCTAGTTTTCAAGACAAACCTGGTCAAAATTTTTAAATGTCTGTAGAACTTAGCAATATTTTTGTTTGTAATCAGAATGACAATGATTCCCATACTTTTTCTGACTTACAACTTTGCTCATTGTCGCTAGGGACTTTTTGATTCTTGCTCATTTATGCCAACAGAGGCTGTACTTGATGAATAATCAGTAGTCCCATTCTGCCTAATACAAAGTTTGTGTTGCTGAAATACTTTCACTGAAGTTATTTTTCCTAAGTGGCACATAGAAGTGGATGGTAAGAGCAGGTGTGTTACAAATGATAGAGGGAATTTGAAGGAATACATAATATGATAATTAAGAACATGGAGAGTAATATGTAAATGAATTTGTGGTCTAAGGATTTGTGGAATGAAAAAATATTGTGATTCTTTAAGTGACTTTTGCCTCTGATAAGGCTTTTCTGTTCTTGGTAATGGTATTTTCTACCTTATTTAGATACTTACATAACTATTATTTTATTGAATTATTAAATTTAATCAGCGTTTTTATTTCTTCTTGTGAGGAGCTGCCAAATGGGTTGCAATACACTTGGCACAGGAACAAATATGGATATTTTCCAGTCAGTTAACTAGGGAGCTGTCTTCCAACTTTCTTGGTGTAGACTCCTGAATCCTGCAGCAGATCAGGTGTTTGAAACGTTTCCACTGGTGTTCTGTCAATTTCCTAGAGTCTTACATTTGGCTAATGTCGTCAGGGCTTCTTAGACTTCTTCCAAAGTCATTGTTTCTTGGCTACATGCTATCTGTTGAAGTGGTTGAGTGTTGACCTTGTATTTTTGGTACAGTGACTCTGCATATTTTCCATCTTCGTTTGACGTTTCCTGTATTGTTTAATATTTTGCCTGTGGAGCCTTCATTATTGTAACTCAGGGCGACAATTTTTCATGTCCATTTAGAAATGCTGACAGTAATATCTATCCAGGTATTAGCACATGATAGGATGTTATTTTAAATTCTTGGCTGCTTTTTTGGACATTCTTGTCAGCTCTTTTGTATCATTTCTCCCTTTCTCCCATTTGCTTTAATTACATTGTGATAAAGAGCAAATTTCAGTCTCACCCAGTTCAGTCTTATCTTTCTTTCCTGTGTTTTAAATCACTTGACCATTTTTACAAGTGTAATTTTTTTGGTTTTGTTTCTTTTAGCTTTTTAATAATCAACATCTATTTCCACTTAAAAACGCTCAGATGAGTGTTATAAAACCTATCTCATAGACTCAAAGATATCCAGGCTACACAAAGTTTATTGTGAGCTATTGGCCATGGGAACCTCTTAATTCAGCTGGAACTTGCTTTTGGCCAATTTTATACTTTGAAGTTGTCTCCATATGGAGAGTAGACAATCCATCTGATTTCTAGCATAAATCATAGAAGATTAGCACTCCATTAATGGTAGAAGTAAGAGCCCTCCAAACCACCAGCTTCATTATGCCCAAAGTGGCACGATTCCTATGCAAAAATGCCAAAGCAATTGCCAAAGTCAACACTGTTCATCCAAATCTTAACAAACTTAATTTGTGCATATATTAACATGAAAATTGGCCATGAATTAGTTTCTGCAGTAGGACTCACTGATTATAAGTTTAAGAATCCAGCAACATCATGAATCTTAAGCTGGAGCTCTTTAACAACAACAAAAAAACCCAACCAGAAACAGCTAAACACCCTTCAAGATGTAGGTAAACAAGCGGCCACCTAGCTCAGAAGCAACAAAACCTACATGGAAGAAGCACACCAGCCGGTGCGATCATGAGGTGACAAAGGGATCAGGTATAAGGCATTATCAGAACGAAAAAATCTTACCATAGTGAATGAAGGGGGAAGAGCAGAGTGGAGACCCAAAGCCCATTTGTTGGTAATGGAGACCCCCTTGCAGAGGGGTCTAGGGGAGGAGATGAGTCAGTCAGGGTGTGATGCAGCACCAATGAAGAATACAGCTATCCTCTAGTTCATAAATGCTTCCTCTTCCCCACTCCCCCAGCCCCACTATCATGATCCGAATTCTACCTTTCAAGTTTGGATAGACCAGAGGATGTACACTGGTGCAGATAGGAGCTGGAGGCACAGGGAATGCAGGGCGGATGATACCTTCAGGACCAGGGGTATGAGTGGCAATACTGGGAAGGTAGAAGGAGGGTGGGTTGGAAAGAGGGAACTGATTACAAGGATCTACATGTGACCTCCTCCCTGGGGGATGGACAACAGAAAAGGGGGTGAAGAGATATATTGGACAGGGAAAGATATGACAAAATAATAATTTACAAATTATCAAGGGCTCATGAGCGAGGGGGTTGTGGAGAGGGAGGGGAAAAAAAGAGGACCTGAAGCAAAGGGCTTAAGTGGAGAGCAAATGTTTGAAAATGATGAGGGCAATGAATGTATAGATGTGCTTTACACAATTGATATATGTATGGATTGTGATAAGGGTTGTGTGAGCCCCTAAAAACGTTTTAAAAAAAGAAATTGGTGAAATGTTTTTATGTCATTGAAAAGTTCATCTGGTTGTAGTCAAGATGTCAAACATGTTCATGAGCGGGTTTCTATATTCAAGTGGGATATACTTAAGGTCATTTTGCTTCTTGTAGAATTGCTTTAATTTTATTTAGCGTCAATGTGAACTTGTATATGAGCAATGATGGTCTGTACCACAGTTTGCCCCTGGACCTTGTTTAGTTTAGCCAAATTGAGCTTCATCATTTGTTCCCACAATCATGGTTAATTTTATTCCTCTGTATTTCATCTGGTGAGGTCCATGCTATTGAAAAATATATTTACAGTGAAGAAGTTGCTGGTTTTGCAAAATGTATTACCAACGCCATAGTTTACAGCTAGTGATCCTTCTTCTTGTCTCCAACTTTCTCTCTTTTTTTAACATTTAATAAATCATTTTATTGGGGCTCATACAACTCTTATCACAATCCATACATACATTAATTGAGTAAAGCACCCTTATGCATTCATTGTCCTCGTCATTCTCAAAATTCACCTTCCACTTGGGTTCCTGGAATCAGCTCCTTTTCCTTTTTTCCCCCCTCCCCCTCCCTCCTTGCTCCCCCTCCCCCATGAACCCTTAATAGTTTATAAATAATTATTTTATCTTATCTTACACTGCCTGGCGTCTCCCCTCACCCACCTTCCCATTGCCCATCCCCCAGAGAGGAGGTTACACATAGATCCCAGAGACAGGTTCTCCCTTTCTATACCCCCTTCCCTCCCTGTGTTGCCACTCTCACTGCTGGTCCTGTGGGGTTCATTCATCCTAGATTCCCTGTATTTCCCAGATCCCTACTGTACTGCTGTGCAACTTTCTATTTTAAATCACCGTTTAAATGACTCATTTAAATCAATACATTGTAATTGCATATTTGATCACTGTCAGGCCTAAGTAGTAGAGTTCTTCAATTTCTTTGTCAATGACTTTTAATAGTGGTATTTACAGGATATCTTTGTCGGTATATAGATATTCTCCTACCCAGACATCATTGCACTTCAAGATTGATCTTGAAATGTTCTTTTTGACACTGAATGAGAAGCCATTTTTATTGAAAAGACCATTCCTAACATAGTAAATCATATTGTTGTTTATTGAAAAATGACCAAATACCAGCCATTTCAATTCCCCAATGCCTAGGATATTCATCTTTATGAGTTACACTTTATTTTTTACCACTTCATATTTCACTAGATAAATAGATTATGCATTACAGTGTCTGATTATTAATGAATGTGTGCAGTGGTTTATTTTCATTCTGAGTAATTTCCTATCAGCAAATGAAATCCCCAAGAGCTTTGTTCCTACCATGAAATTAGGCTTTGAGGAGGCAGCTCTTCCCCAGTTGTAGTTGAGTGGCTTCCACCCCAAGCCGTTCATCTTCTGGTGTCCTACTGAACATGTTCAGCTGCTACCCATAAGGATTTTAGTGGTTAATGTCACATACCTATACATCCTGTCCCTTCATCCTAAACTGTTCTTAATCTGGAAGCTCTATTGAACATTGGTCCACATTGATTATTCTGCTGGTGTTTGCAATACTTGCGGTGTGGCTTCCAGGAGCAGAGCACCATGACAGCCGCTAGAATATGACACACTGCCTTACAAATAAGGCTTTTTAAAAGTCATAACTTAGTAAGTCATGCATTTCTTATTATCATATAATCCCTTTCTAAACTATCCAACTGCAGTTCTTTCTTTATAATGTGGAGCTAATCACCACCCATGGAATTGTCTTCAACCTGCACCTACTTTTTTGTGGCTTGGCCATAAAGGGTGGCTTCCCACAGAGGTCTATTCTCGTCTTCACAGTTATTTCCCTTACCGCGACTTTCCTTCCCACTCTGCATTAGAAGGCACAGGGTGTGCATGTGATCTCCTCCGACTTCCCTAGTGCTACGTGGAAGAAGTTAGACAGGCCTCCACCCGCTATATTGCTTTCCCTATTCTGACACCAACCATTCCTCCCACAGCAATATATTTTCCTGTCCATCCTTTGCGATGGCTCCGCAGAACTCAGACAAACTCTCAATTATGAGGGGTTGTTACAGAAGTTAACAGGTTACTACAGGTCAGGATCAATAAACAGTGTGGGTACAGCTTTTGGTTCACAGTAGTGACTCTTCTCAGTCTGCCACCAAGTTTCTCTCTGGTCCTCAGCCTCTGTGCCATGTGACTCCTCGGCCTCTGCCCCATGGGACAGGAAGCCAGCCTATGGTCTGCCTTACACTCTCCTTGTCTCCATGCTGTTGCTCTGCTTTGTCTTGTTCTTCTTGCTGGGCCTCTGGGTTTGACCTTAATTTGGTGTTCTGTCCCATGATCTCATTACAGTAACTCTGTACTTGGCTTCTGCCATTTCAGACAGAAATCTAGAACATGCTCCACTGATAGCTCTCCTCTGTGGTCCAGGACTTCTTTCTGTGTCCCTGCTCCTGGAAAGGTTCAGTCTTGTATATGTGTAGAGGTGTGGCGTTAGTCTTCAGCTTCCATATCACCAAGGAAACAAAAGCTGGTGGAGACCCAATATACAAGCATCCCACTTTTACCCTGTCTTCACGGTCAGTTTAACATCACCAGCTGAAAGAGGGGGCTTTCTACTCCTGTAAAGAGTCTCAGAAATTCACAGGGGAAGTTTTGCTCTGTCCTTTAGAGTCACATTGAGTTGGTATCAACTCAGTGGCAGTGAGTGAGTAATTGATTAGTACGGTGGAGAACTCCCACCAAAATGCAGTTATAAACTCAGACGTGGAGGCTAGAATTTACGGGGCATAAGGTATTATGGCTAGAAAGGCCATATTAACTGATCACCTCTTACATTTTATGTCTCCCAATTTCTTTTATTACTCTGAAAGGGATTTCTCCCTTTTTATGTGGGGTATGGCTTGGGGAATAAATGGAAACAGCTATATGAATTATAATTCCTAAGGATTAACATTTTGATGTTTGTGAGAAATTGTTGTCATTTCTGGATGCTGACAAGTTAGTCCTGACTCATAGATACGACATGTAACCAGAGGGAAGTACTTCTGAGTCCCATGCTAACCTCACTGTTCCTCTCACCGTGAGCCCATTGTTGCAGTCATTGTGTCCATCCTTCCATCCTTCCATTGTGTCCATCCTTCCATCATTGTGTCCATTGGAATTTCCTTAATTTTGCTGCCCCTCTACCAAACATGAATGTCCTTCTCCAAGGGCTGGTCTTTCCTGATAACCTATCCAAAGCAGGAGAGAGAAGTTCTTACCATCCGTGCTTCTAAGGAGCATTTTGGCTGTTCTTGTAAGACAGATTTGTTTGATTTGGGGCAGTCCGTGGTAATTTCAATATTCTTCACCAGTACCATAACTCAAATGCAATCATCCTTCTTTGGTTTTCCTTACTCAATGTCCAACTTTCCTATGATGGTGATGATTATGATGATCTATTACAGAGAAATCTGATCAAATTAATGTTAATTTCAGATATTAGACTCCTAACAAGATATGAATAAGCATACATGTCAGTGCTTATTTCAATGTCTTACATCTTATTCAATGCAGTAATAATATGCTACTCCACTAAGTG
Source organism: Tenrec ecaudatus (assembly GCF_050624435.1). NCBI lineage: Eukaryota > Metazoa > Chordata > Mammalia > Afrosoricida > Tenrecidae > Tenrec > Tenrec ecaudatus. The sequence continues at coordinate 22,313,080 of NC_134539.1, read as the reverse complement.
AAACAGATAACTTAAAATTATAATGGCAAATTCTATACTTGTATTCTCTACCTTTGTGTCTTGGTCCTGTGTTTTGGTTGGTATTGTTCTCATTATTACCCTCCTCCACTCCACCCGTGCTTTGTCGGGTGTACAAAATTTAAAAGACCCACCCCCATGCTTGAATAGAATGAATCTTGGACCATGTATTAAGGCTCTTCTGTAATGTTGACATTTAGTATCTTTTGGCTTTTTTTTGTAGCATCAGCTTATGATAACCTTATTTCTTTAGAAGACATTATGAACTGCTGTTTTAACTCACCTATCTTTTTGACACACATATCAATTCTAATTTTTTAACTTGCTCTGATGAAAAAAAATCATTTCTTTATGAGTTAACTCTTCCGTAATTCCCCAGGATCCCCTCAACTCTTTGCATCCCAGAAGCTTGCAATGGAGCTAAAACTAAACCACGTCACGTTCTGTGAAGTTGGACTTTTTCTGACCATCACTAGCAAAGCCGAGTTGTGGTCCATGGGGTCCCAGAGCATTCCCTCAGAGTCTTTTCCAGCTGTGATCTTCCTTCCAACATGCCTTTATGTGGGTTTGAACTTGCCTTTCAGGTTAGAATTCAAGCACTTAACCAATTATCCCGTCCAGAACACACTGATAAAATGCACTGCACTGGCTAAATGTCACTGTATGCCCAGTAGTGGGATAAATGGTAATACATAAAAATCAGAAGTTCACAGTATTTGGCTGCCACCCTCAGCATAAGAGACTCCTGATTCTAATGAGTTTTGTATTCGGTAACAGATTTCTGTCACTTCAGGAGTTGCCAAGTGTCTTGTGCTTTTACCTACCAACAAACCAGTTTTTCTTTACTATGTGCTAGAAATAACTGCCTTCAGTGTCAATCACTCTACCTTGAATCACTAAATACATGGTATTGTTATTACTATAATTATTGCTATTATTGCTATTGTATGCCATCTCTGAATGCAGAGGGGAATTCTGAAGAAGGAATGTTTTGAAAAGGATGGTACTGACAATTTCCACTAAAAGGAAGTGAATTATGCTAAATGTGAGTCAGAAATTTTGAGTCACAAAAAGGGAATAAATTGTGATAGCCTCGTTCGAACTTTTCTTACAAGCACTTACAGGATCATCCCTTCCCCTCGATGCCTCAGAATCAATAAAACGAGCTTGTTAGAACCATTGGGAAATATGAAGTTCCTTTTCTCTTCCTTATGTATTCATTGGCAGCCTTGTATGTATGGGAAATTGGTAAATGACAGGCTATTGTTGAGTTAGATGCCATCCAGTAAGTTGCGACTCACACCAGCTCTATGTGCAAGAGTACAAAGCAGGGCCCAGCCCTAGACCATGCTCGCAGTGGTTATTTTGTTTGGTCACTGGTGACTATTGTGCTAACTCAGCTCGTAAGGATCCTCCCCTTTTCCTTTGACTTTCCTTTGTACAAAGTACAGTGTCCTTTTCCAGGATCTGGTGTATCTTGACAACATGTGACAAGACCAAACCCCACCATCCTTGCTCATGAGCATCTTCACTGTGCTTGCTCCAGGACACGTTTTTTCTTCAGGCTGTTTGGTACTTTTACTATATGGTCATAACCATAATTCACGTGCATCAGTTCTTTTTCTGGTCTTCCTTATTGGCTTTCTGGTTCTGACACGGATATGCAGTGATTCAAAATGTAATCCCTTGGGTCAATATGACATTTTTTCTCTTTCTCACATTAAAGAGGGCTTGTGTCTGATATGCCATGATGAAATGGGTCATTTCCCCCCAGACACATCTGCTTCACTGAGTGCTGATTATAAGCCCCAGTAAGATTAAATCCTTGCTGACTTCAATGTTTTCTCCACTTATCATAATATCGACTCTCAGTCCTGATGGGAGGGTTTTTATTTACTTTACATTAAGATGTAATTCATACCAAAGGTCTTTAGTCTTACACAATGTATGTTAGGTTGGAGAAGAAAAACTAGTTACCCTTGTATATGGTTTTATAGAAAGACATATCAAATAATAGCTTACCTGGTTAAGTCCAGTCTGGTTTAAATCAGGCTTCTCCTGGCTCAGAGAAGCTGATGAACAGGTAGCAAGATACTGAAGCAGAGATGGCAGAAGTGAGAAACACAGCTAGCAGATGCAAAGCTAAATAAATGCAAAGTCAGCTGAATGAATATGTCTTTGGTAGTCTGATGATGGCTGTTGGGATGGACAGGCCACACTAGAGGAAATCAAGGAGCAGGCACAAGAGGTAGGTCCAGTAGAAGGTGAAGGGCCAAAGACGATTTGTCTCTATTCTCTTTTTTATACTAAAAGCCATACCCCCAGGGAGATGTCACAGGCTATAACCTGATTGATAGGTTGGGCTCCAGCCCTGCCTTTCCCCAGGAGTAATAGCTGACACAATCCCTAACCGTGCCACAGTGAGTATTTCAAGTCTTCCTCACTTTCCGCAAACAAGTTGTGTCATTGATATATTGCAGGATGTTAATGAGACTTTCTCCAATCTTCTCGATATAATCCAACACTTCAGAATATTTGCTAGGCATGCAGATTTAATAAAAATATGAAAATAGACAACCTTGATTCATGCCTTCCCTGATGTTATACCATGTAGTGTCCTCTTTTCCTACTTAAAGAACTGCCTCATGATTTATGTGTAGATTCTGAATGAGCAGAATTATATGTTCTGTATTGCCTTTTATCCATATTGTATATTTCACTTGGTACTCCATCAATTCCTTGAGCTTTACTGATGCCATCAGCACAGCTTGAAGCTCTTTCTTCAGACCTTTCTATCAGTTCTTGATCCTTTGCTACCTCCTGAAATGGTTGAACATCAAGCAATTTTTATTCTGTACAGGGATTCAGTATTCCTTCCATATCCTTTGATGCTTCCTACTTTACTCACTATTTTGTCCATACCCCATAAAAAAACAACAACCCAACAACAACAACCATAAAGAAACTTACTGCTATCAGGTATATTTGGGCCCATACTTTCTGCATTCTGATTATTAATTAATAGTATACCTGATTCTTATTTTGTGTCCTGTTAGCAAATGGAATTCCCAGCTTTATTCCATTCTAATCATTTGGTCAACTTTATTTGTCTCTTTCCCAGATATATTTTGAAGACTTTTAAGCATATTGGCCAGTTTCTTGCTGCTATTCATAAGGTTTTCTGAGACTAAGCCCATAGAAGCAGAGTGCCTACTCTGTTCTTATGGACGTTAGGCATTGAGTAAGACATCCAAATAAATTTCAAAGCATTTGAATTTTGCTGCTGGCAAAGAATATTGAAAGGGCCATGGACAGCCCAGAAGACAAACAAGTCTTGTTTTGTAAGACCGACCACAGTACTCCTTTATTGCCAGGGGTTTGAGATTTCATCTTACATATTTTGCACGCTATCAGGGGCAACCAATCCCTGGGGAAGGACATCATGGCTGGCTAAGCAGAAGGGCAGCAAAGAGAGGTAGGCCCTCAAGAGATGGACCGACACAGTGGCTGGAACCTTGTGAATAAGGCACAGGACCAGGTAGTATTTTGTTTTGTTATGCATGGGGTCACTCTGAATCAGAACCGATTCAAGAGCACTTAGCAACAATGACAGCTCTTCTGAAACCTGTTCATGATGGTATTTGAAATACCGATGGCATGACTTCAAGGATCAGAGCCACATGCAAGCCATCACAGAGTGACCAGGGGACTGGCGAGTGATGAAATGGCACACGGAGGTGTTCAAACCGGGACACCAAACCCATGAGTGTCCAAAGTCCAGACTTGGCTACAATACCTCTTGGAATCTTGGTTTGAGGTTGCAATGTTCTGCCATTTTATCATCTGTACAGACACAACTGTCAATAAGCCCGTCATGCAGTGTGATCTGATGACAATAATTACAGAGAGAAGAGAAAGAGAAACCATATCAATTTCTAGGTGTTTTTAGGAACATTTTGTGGCTCACCCAGTACTAATTATACGACGATTTCAAATGTGTTAAGTTAACATTTCATGAAGTCCCTTTCATATGCCAGCCTTAGCAGGTCTTATTTTGGCTTCCTGCATATTTTCAGGCACTGAGATAAGTAGTTCATATTGCTTCTTTTACTTTGATAACTTCTTCAATATGTGTGCATTCAAACATTATTTCTTAAATGGATCTCGATCTTTCCTAGTCATTCTTTCAGGTCACATATTTTAATTGGACCGTTTTCAATATATTCAAAATGCAGATGACATATGAAATGTGCATTCATCACATTGAATTTTTAGATAATTTGGGTCACCGTCAAATAACTTAAGACATTGTCCAGAATAAACATCAGTTTAAAATATAATGCTTCTAAATATAAATGAACATTGTTACCCTGCAAATTAAAAACAATAATTATGTCAGAGTTAATCCTCTTATACAGTGCTTTGAATTTAAACTTCTGCACATTAGGGATTCTTTTATAAATTTTAAAGAAATCTTCTTACCATGTTAATAAATTTAGAAATTTAATAGAAAGGGCATAATCATCAACCTGAATGGAACTTAATCTTGTGGACAAATGGTAATTCAATATTGTAAAATATGTCAAGATAATGTGAGATGATGCAGTTTCATTAAAAAATGGAAGATTCCCAGAAGTCTTTGAGAGTGCCCTACACATTACACAGAAGCAGTGTATTTTATAACATATTCACAGAGTAATGCCTGGGACAGATTCCTTATGACTTTGAGAAACTTGTTCATCATTGGGACTAGATTTTGCTTCCCCCACTTTAACCTACTATGATGGAAAGTAGGTGCTCTGGAATCCGGTCCTCATGCAATCTTTTTTAGATACTCTCTGACAGGTACATTCACAATTTTAATTGTGAGTTAAGTGTGTGCTAGATATATTATTGAAAATGAGTGTAGATTAGTTCTATTAACTCGATGGCAGTGAGTCTGCATAAATAAACTGCTAAAACTGCAATCTCAATTTCACTCAGTCCAACAAGGATACTCAACAATTTTATTACCTGGATGCAAGGTCTATCAACAATTATTAGTTAGATATGGGTTTAATCTAGGATTTCCAAAAAACATTTGATTTATAACATATTCAAATTAGCAATAACTCCACTTCCAACCATCTATTTTTGTCTTTTTGTATATCTTATTATTCATAACATAAATAACACAGAGTGTAATTTTCTGATGTTATTTCTCAGATGGTGATTTGCAGATGTTCAATGGTATAATGGATAAAGTTACTGATAATGGAAAAGAGTAATAATGTAAATCAAAAAAGATATTCAGTTAATGTTAGAAGTGACAGAGCAGAACATTCAGAGTAAAGCCTCTTCATAAATCATAACTACCTGTACTTTGTTTTCAATGGTGTTTTATTCTAAGATTTAAGATAAGAGCAAAATGTTCCTCTTGATCACTATGAGTGGAGTTCTATGAAACTGTGGGGATAAGGTTTGACCAATTCTCTATCTTTCATTCTAAAAATAGTGACTCATGCATGGACTGTAATAAGAGTTGTACAAGCCCCAAGTAAAATGATTTTTTAAGTTTTATCTTATATGAACAAACAAACACAGTATTTCACAAATCCTAGACCTTCAAACTCTAGCCTCAGCATTATCTGAGAAGGCATTTCTATTGAATCAGAATATCTCGGGGTTGAGTTGAAATAACTTTAGAACTAACCCCAAGAGACTCAATTGTAAATTAGTGGATGGCCTGGGGAGGGAGGGTATATAATTTAAAACAAAGGATATACTCAATTATTTATTCTATTAACCTATTTTCTTTTTATTAATACAAGCACACATACATACATAAGAGGCCTTTAAAAGATTCATGGAAAAATTCCATTATCTTTTAACTTCATCTTTCCACAAACTTTGAAAAGTCTCTTCAACTGTGAATATATTAATATTCATGAGGTTTACAAAAATCATACTCACACAGTTACTTCTACTTTTTAGGAAATCTCAGTTTCAACTGAAATATTTTATTGAATAAATTCTACTCATCCATTCACTTCTACTTTTTACTTTCTAGGAAATCTCAAACTCAACTGAAAAGTTTTATAATACAATATGAAATGTGGGAAAACAGTGCTCTGTACCTAAAATGGGGTCTTAGCCCGTGACTGTAATAACCACTAGTAGAAATAGAGCAACCATGCTGAGACCTCTTTCATAGGAATTAGACGCTCTCACTGTTGCCTTCAGTCAGCCGAAGGGTAGGAGTAAATGGAGAGAGCCTAGGCAATCATTAACCTATTTTACCACACTTGTTTATGGTTAAAACAATAAAAATCAATTAAAATATTCAACTAAAAAACAACAGACCTAAAGGAAAGCAGAACAAGATGGCATACAAGTAGGTGGATGCTCTCCTCATTTATTCTTACCGCATCTCCCCACTGAATAAAAACAAGCACGGATTGACAACTCAAAACTGCAGACCACAGTTTAGGTCCTGGAGACTTGGGTCGGTCCAAATGGCGGAGTGGAATGAAGATGGCATGGAAGCAGGGGAAATCTACCAACTAACTACCTACTAACATCTGGAGCCATTTGGGGTCTTGGTTGGGTCATACTTCAAAAGGGAGCTAATCTGAGGGTGTTGTAGGCCAGGTTTTTAAGATAGCACACACTGACCCTGGGCGTTTATGGGCCATGCAATTGGGAGAAGAGGAATGGAGACTGGTGAGAGAATGCTGTTGAATTTCATTGATGTTAATGAAGAACAGGCCCTGTCCAGCGGGTGGCGCCATGGGGATGAAGGGTTGAGCAGTGGGGGCAAAGAGAATACTTGAGACTGTCATTACATCCCGTGGAGGTAAACAGATGTGCCGGGAGTGCCTGTGCAGGGCACCAATGAGGAAAAGAACTAAAGAAACCCCATCTTCACTACAGGAAAGTTCAGTCCTGCTGCTTAATCAGCGACCGTCTCTAGCTAAACTCCTCCAGCTTCCCATCGATGCGTATTGAATTCCAGAGACCAACCATTCAGAAAACCTGAATCAGCACCTAAGGATAAGAATATTTTCTGATGAAGGAGAAGAAACCAGACCCACTGCTCCTGGATTAGTTCTGCTCATAGTAACCCAGAAGAGTAGACGGGAGCTATTATTTCAGGTTCCAAGGCTTGTTAGTCTTTGGGGGGGCAGACATCCCTGTTTTTCTGCTGTGGAAAGCTGGAGATTGTGGGCCCCACATTGGCCAGAAGCTAGGCACTTGACTGCTGTTCCAACAGAGTACCCAGCCAGAAAATTCCACAACATTCCAAATCCAGTATCAATATTTAAACAATTAAAAAATCATTTCTTTGCGTGCTCTTACAGCTCTTATCACAATCAATACATACATCCATTTGTAAATATGTGGCCATCATCATTTTCAAAACATTTTCTTTCTACTTTGAGACCTTAGAATCAGCTCATCTGCTTCCCCCTCCCCCATCCTCCCTTCCTCTCTCCCTCATGAACCCTTGATAATTTATAAATTATTTTTCTCATGTCTTAAACTCACTACTGTCTCCCTTCATCCACTTTTCTGTTGTTTTTCCCCCTGGGAAGGAGTTATGTGTTGATCATTGTGATCAGTCCCCACCTCCACCTTCTCCTTCCCCTTCCCCTCCTGGTATCACTACTCTCATTATTGGTCCTGAGAGGTTTATCTATCCTGGATTCCCTGTGTTGCAGGCTCTTATCTGTATCAGTGTACATGCTCTGGTCTAGCCAGATGTGTAAGGTAGAATTGGGGTCATGATAGGAGGTGGGTGAGGGGAGGAAACATTAAAGAACTAGAAGAAAAGTGTGTGTCTCATTGGTGTTATACTGTACCCTGACTGGCTCATCTCTTCCTTTGAACTTGCTGCAAGGGGCTGTCCAATTGATTACAGATGGGCTTTGGGTCTCCACTCGACTCTTCCACTCATTCACATGGATATGATTTTTTTTGTTTGGAGTATTTGATGCCCGATACCTGAGCCCATTGACACCTCATGATCACACAGGCTGGTGTGCTTCTTCCATGTGACCTCGGTTACTTCTCAACTAGATGTCTGCTTGCTTATCGTCAAACCTTTGAGACCCCAGACACCGCTATATCTTTTGATAGCTGGGCACCATCAACTTTCTTCTCCACATTTGCTTTTGCACCCATTTTGTCTTCAATTGTATCGGGAAGGTGAGCATCCCAGAATGCCAGATTATTCAAACAAAGTGTTCTTGCATTGAGGGAATACTGGAGTAGAGGCCCAATCTCCATCTGCTATCTTAATACTTAACATATAAATATATGTACAAAGAACTATTTTACCTATAGTTATATATAAATATACATACATATGTACATGCCTGTATTTAAACCTCAATAAATGTCCTTGGCCTCTTGTTCTTTTCTCTCCTTACCTTCCTCTTGTCACACTATCATGTTCGACCTTCATTCAGCTTTCAGTAATTCCTCACGGCTACATTACACTTGATCAAACGACACCAGGCATCCTACACCCTCATTGCCATTGATTTGAGATCACTTGTTTTCTTGTCCCTGGGTTTGCTGTCATTCTCCTTCCTTTCCCCTGCTTCCCCTCTCCTGTGTACCCCTGGTACCATCAGTCCCATGGTTTTCTCATCTGGATTGTGAAACAATTTTTAAAAGATAAAAAATAGAACAAAATGTCACTTTGATGACCAAGTTACATCTGACCTGATCCAAGGTATGTTCAATCATTTCATATGCTTTTGAAAACCAGAAAATATCTAAGGGATATCAGAGAATTATAGCATTTGAATCACAGTACGTGTTAGCCTAGAATATATTTTTAAATCATTTTATTGGGGGCTCATACAATTCTTATCACTATCCATACATCCATCCCTTGTGTCAAGTGCATATGTACATTTGTGATGTGTGTACATTTGTGTGTGTGTACAATGTGATGTTGCCATCATCATTCCCAAAACATTTGCCTTCTACTTGAGCCCTTAATATCAGCTGATCATTTTCCCCTTCCCTCCCCACTCTCCCCGACCTTATGAACCCTTCATCATTCATAAATTATTATTATTTTGTCATATGTTACGCTGTCTGACGTGTGCCCCCACCCTCTTCTCTGCTGTCCATACCCCAGGGAGGATGCTATACATGGATTCTTGTAATCAGTTCCCACTTTGTACCCCACATTCCCTCCACCCTCCAGGCATCACCACTCTCACCACTGGTCCTGAAGGAGTCATCTGTCCTGGATTCCCTGTGTTTCCAGTTGCTATCTGTCCCAATGTGCATTCTCTGGTCTAGCCAGATTTGTAAGGTAGACTTGGGGGTCATGATAGTGGGGGTTGGGGGAGTATTTAAGAACTAGAAGAAAGTTGTTTGTTTCATCGTTGCTACACTGCACCCTGACTGGCTCATCTCCTCCCCACATCCCTTCAGTAAGGGGGTGTCCAGTTGGCTACTGATGGGCTTTCAATCTCCACTCTGCACTCACCCACATTTACAGTGATATGATTTTTTATTCCTTGATGCTTGATACCTGATCCCTTCGACAGCTCGTGGTCACACAGGCTGGTGTGTTTCTTCCATGTGGGCTTCTGAACTAGATGGCCACTTGTTTATCATCGAGCTTCCAAGACCCCAAATTCTATATCTTTTGATAGCCAGGCACCATCAGCTTTCTTCACCACATTTGCTTATGCACACGTTAGTCTTCAGTGATTGTATCAGGAAGGTGGGCACCCACTGATATGATTTTTTTGTTCTTTGATGTCTGATAACTGATCCCATTGACACCTTGTGGCCACACAGGCTGGTGTGCTTCTTCCATGTAAGCTTTATTGCTTCTCAGCTAGATGGCTACTTGTTTATCTTCCAGCCTGTAAGACCCCGGATGCTATATCTTTTGATAGCCGGACACCATCAGCTTTCTTCTCCACGTTTGCTTATGCACATGTTTGTCTTCAGTGATCTTGTTGGGAAGGTATCACAAAATCGCTGGATTGTTAAAACAAAGTGTTCTTGTGTTAAGGGAGTGCTTGAGTCAAGGCCAATGTCCATCTGCAATATTAAATCTTAACATAGATTCTTTCTCATTATATATTTTTAACATATGTACATGCCTGTATTTAGGCCTCTATAAATGTCCTTTGCCTCCTGGTTCTTTCCTTTATTTCCATTTTTACTTTCCTCTTGTCCCACCATCATGTTTGGCCTACATTATGGTTTAGTAATTCCTTGCTGCTACATTTCCCTTGATTGAGCCCTACTAGGCATCCTACGACCTTCCTTCATTTATTTTAGGTCACTTGTTGTTCCCTTGACTCTTGGTTGCCCCCACTTCCTTTCTCCCACCCCCCTTCTCCTGTACCCCCCTTCAACCATTGTTCCTGTTCTTTTAATTTCCAAATTATTCTGTTGTACATAGAGTGGCATGTGTCAGACCTGACTGAGTGGTCAACATCAACAAGTTCAACAAAAACAAGTAAAATACAAGAGAAGTACCAATAAAACAAAAACAAGAGGACTAAAAAAATATTCTGTATAAGTTATAGTCAATGACATAATTGATAATTTTCAGGGCGTGGAACTAAATATGCTCAAGATGTTTGAAGTAACTGAAGAAGCATGCAGAAATCACTAAACAAATGGAAGCACACAATGAGAAACTCAACATCAGCATTCAAAATACAAAACAAAACAACAATGATAAAATGGAACTACTGGCACTGAAACATAAATAGACTGAATCAGAGAAGTCAAGGGGAAAAATGAAACAAAAGAGTCAAACAGACAGGAGATGGACTAAATTAACTATCTGACAAAATACATAAGCATATTAAAAGCCAATAAACAGATGAACGACATTCAGGATCATTAGCAATCGTTGTTATTTTTTGGTAAGGCCAAGTCTGTTCCAACTGATTGGCACCCTACACACAACCAAAAGCAACCCAGCTTATTTCTGGGCCATGCTCACTAGAAGAGCCATAATGAATCGACTATAACAAATACATTTCAAGGATTCATCATTGTTCTTTACGATAATATAATATGCATTGTCTGTACCACCTTTTCTTACTCATTCATTCACTGATGAACACTTTGGAAGTTTCCCTTTATTCATTAATGTCAATGAACCCAGGTGTCACTGGCAAAGGGAAACTGGATGATTGAGCTTGTACAGAGACGGGTATAAGCATATTGATAAAGAGGCAGATATAGGTGTGTATATTTGTGAGAACAGATAGAAGTTTCTATAAAATAAACAAACCTGATGCTATCAAGTCAATGATGACTCCTGGTGACTGTATATATAGGTCAGAATAAAACTGCCCCCCTAGGGTAGTTTCCAAGGCTGTGATGTTTACGGAAGCAGATTACTGCATCTTCCTCCCATGGAGCTTCTGGTATGTCCCAATGACTGACAGCTTAACCACTGCATCACCAGGGCTCCTCAACGTATTCGTAGGCACATGCACAAACACCAGAGTATGATCCCACAACTTCCTTGAGGACCCAAATACTTATGTTCCTGAGTCACACCAAATACCTTCCAAGATTTTCTTTTCTGCTTGTGAAAACTTTGCGAGGTTTTGCAGGTCAGGCATTAATAGTGGGAGTGGTTAAAAAGGCATATGAAAATGATACATTTATCTCCGTGACTCATTGTTTTATCATAATGAGGAAATATCTGATTAAATTATGTTAAATTTGCAAGGAAATTAATAGCAGATATTATATTATCACTGTTTTTAAGTGTGATCAAGTCTATTCTAAAACTCAGTGAACCTACATGCCAGTGAGCAGGTGCTGTCCTACCTTGGTCATCCTCATTTTACGAATAATGATCTCCTTCTCATAAGATTATTTTCTCAGGAAAAAGGGCTCACTAACATTCTTCAGATACACTCTTTAAAGCATTTTGATAGTTACTCTTACCACCACAGGGTGACATATTTGTCTATTTTCTTAAGTTGAAAATCTATACAAAGTAAATATTTTCTTGACGTGTGAGATATTAATGATGTAGAACATATTATTGTTATGTAATAGTTGCTTTCATTGACTTCTTATACCATTTCCCCAAAGATTGTTTTTAAATTATTTTCAAATATGTAGGAGAGTTTTGAAACAGGCAATAAACACCAAAAAGTCATCCCTAAGATAACTTTATGATCAGTGTTTTATATAATTTGCAGTTGTTTTTGTTAGGAGCTCTTGAGTCGGTTCTGATTCATGGATACTCTAGGAACAATCGAACGGGACGCTGCCTGGTCCTGGGCCATCCTCACAATTATTACTTTTGAGCTAGTGGTGGGATTGAAATAATTTAACAACTGGTTCACCGCCCTAATGATCATTTTAAGTATATAAAAAAGATATACCAAAAGGTATTAATTATTTAATATACTTAATGCTGAAATAAGAGCAATAAAAGAGGTACACAAAACTAGAGGTACACAAAACTGTAAGAGAGAGTTTTAGCATATTCATGAAAACTGATACCTAACCCCAAATAATAAAACTGTTATTTAAGCTGTTTCCATATTGCTTCTTCATTGACATCTTCAATTGCAATATTTTTCACTTTTATCTGAGGATCATCAGTTGTGTGATTTATCCTTAAACATCTTTTAATTGGTTGTTTGGCAATTTTTCTCTTTACTTTATACATTGTTTACTGAAGTAACAAACACAAGGGAAAATAAATGTCGTATTTCATCAAAAGTGTAATGAGTTTTAGGAAATGAACAACAAATATTTTGATCATGGGTCTGTCTAATTTTATACCGATGGATGGAATGAAATCTTATGAACCATTTCAAAGGACCCTGGGGAGTCTTCAAAGATCCAGAAGTTGTGAACTAGGGAATAGGAAATGAATGGATACACCCTGTGGTAGATACATAAGCTCATGTCAACTTGAGGGTATTAATAGTGAAGGGGTGGAGTTTAGCCTGTTATTCATATCACAGCCTGATGATGCCTCCTTGTGGGAATGGCCTTCTAATGAAGACACTGAGAACTCTTCTCTTTCTCTGCCTTTGCATCCTGTTGACAAGCTACACTGAGACTTGCTGAGACCTACAAGAGCTCTCTCTCTCTCTCTCTCTCTCTCTCTCTCTCTCTCTCTCTCTTTCTCTGTCCTCTCTTCCTCTCTCTCTCTCTTCCTTACCTTCCTGTTGAAGTGCCACAAGCAGAGAGCTGGAGGAACTGCATGGAGACCCACACCAGCACTGAGATACTTCCACCGCCAGTGAACCCACAAGATTTTCACCCTCCTATGATTTTCAACATCATTGCCTGTGGCTGCATGACTCAGAAGGATTTATGAACTAGTATTGGACTTATACATTAATGTCAGATTTACGGACTTAATCTGGACTGGGCTAGAATGTTTTCTGAATATATAACTGGTCTTTGATATAAAACTATCTCATACATACATGAGTGTCTCTGGATTTGTTTCTCTAACCAACTAAGTCTGACACACATTTCTTAAAGTGATTTAGACAATGTGAGGACAAAGTTGTTTGCTCCATAGGCAAACTGGACAGGATCACGACCTTCCACGGTTGAAGGCCGGCCAGTGGGAGAATGATGGCGCAACCATGGGGCTGATGGAGCAGGGGATGGCCCTAAGGCTCCACCTGAGATAAACTGGATACTCTGTTTTATGTGCTCTGGCTAAACTGCTGAAATGCAAGTCTGCAAATTATCGGTTACTTCCTGTTCCATCCTGTGAACAGCTTGGTTAATGTATCAGTGCTTCTTTGCAAGCCCAAAATATTTGCCCGCTGTCCCTTTGTGCAGAGACCTGTCACAAGATGCCGGCGACAGGACAGGGAGGGTATATGTATATGCACCTGTCTTGAATACAGTTCTGGAACCTGGAGTGTCTTGCTGTAGGGTCTCACCTCAACTGCAGCTCTCCTTTCATCTTGTCTCCATAGGTTTTCTCATGGTAAATGGTGCCTTCTAGAACCCACTCATCTTGCAGGAGAACTGGACTCACTTAATCTACAATGTTTTGCTTTGGTTGTACTGGATGTTGTTGCTTAGTTGCCATGGAGTCTGTTTTAACTTATGGAGTTCCAGTAGAACTGCCCCATAAGGTTTTCAAAGTTGTGACCTTTTGGAAGTCGATTTCTTGGCCTGTCTGTTACGGTCACTCTTGGTAGGTTCAAACTGCTGACTCTATACTAGAAGACCAGTGATTAACCATTTGCATCACTCAGGAGCATCTTCGAAAAATGTCCTACTTCCTGCAGTTACTTGCGACATGACTGGGAGCACTGCCGGAACCTCTCAAAGAATGTTCTCTCCCGCTGACAGCACTGATAATAACAGCAATATCAAGGTCTAGAAATATTTGTGATAGTTAAATGAGATACAAGTTTTGGCCCAAAACTAGTCTAAACCCACTGCCATCAAGCTAATACGGACACCTGAGACTAAATTCTTACAGGAGCAAACAACTTTATCTTTCTCCTGCTCAGTGGCCAGTGGGCTTGATCTGCTGACCTTGCAGCTAGGGACCCCACATCTAGCCCAGAGTACCACCAAACCAACTAACCACTCAGTCTGTGAGTGCATTCTGAATCTCCGCCATTCTACAGGGCAGAGTAAATCTACTTCCTAGGTCTTCTGAGGCTGTAAATCTTCACTGGACTGGAAAGCAGCACCCCTATTCTACAGAGAGCTTGGTGAGTTTGAACTGCTGACCTTGTGCATAGTAGCCCAGTGCATAGCTCTACAACACCAGGACTCCTTCACAGCACCACACTGCTTATAAATTCCAAGTCAATATTAGCTAAAATATTATGATTATTCTTAATGAATGTTTAATATTTGATAGGAGTGAAAATTAAGTAATGGTCAAAAATTTAAATGGAAGTTAAGTGATGGTGTGTAAATAAACTGTGTTGGTGGGGGCCCGACCCCATGGATCAGAAATCTGTGCTGTAGTACATCGCTGGGGGCACAAAAGCTGCTGTAAGAGGACCAGCACAGTAGGGTATAGACCTTAGTAGCCTGCAAACGAGACAGTGCTTCATATAAAAACATGGCAAAATACATTTATGCAGTCAAAAGAGAGACTAACCACATGAAAAAGAAATCCTCAACTGAATTGATTGAAATGGAACAGAGTAGAGCAGTATTTGCCACATTTGAGAAAAACATTTTTCTATCCATTCATTACCACATGCACTTTCATAGTCCCATATGATTAGCAAAATTATCTGCAAACACTGTCATGCATTGGCCTCGGATGAAAAATTAAGTGGCGTCTTTAAATTCCTGCCCGTCATCTCATCCAGGCGGGAATGTTGTTGCACTTGGATTCCAGTTCGTCTAATCAGGCGGCACATTTCCTATCACGTCGAACACCTGGCCGACTCCCGTGTGCCAACTGTACCCGGTGCAATGATATGTCTGGAAGCAATTATTTCTGTCGCCCACAGAAGGGCAAAGGAGATGAGATTCATCACATGCTTACCTTTATGCAGACTTCATTTTTCATTTTAAATGCCCGTGTGGGTTGGCCAATGTAGTCTCACCTGAGTCCCTAAAAGAGAAATTTCCCCTAAAATTGAAAATGCAATGGGAAATGTCAGATAACTGAAATAAAAGGAAAATACCCTCACCAGTTACTCCACATGTTCTGGCAACCAAATACACCTACATCCCTTTACTATATTGGCTTTGATTTTTTTCCTCCGTGAATGAGAAGAAAGGGCAGTTGTATTTGGGCAGTAAATGCTTTCCATATTCTTATGTTTTCAAACTGATATTTCTCTCAGATTAAAAGAATTTATTAGCAAAAGGTTATTCCTGATACTTTCTTATATTTATTACCAGATTTTGTATAATGTTGTGTGTCTTATCTCTATTATACTATATTGTTGGAAGATAATAAATGATACAGATAGAATATTTTTAGAATCAATATTATTATTCAAATTTAAACCCTTCTTTGTGACTTTTCATTTTCAAATACCTTTTCTCTTGTTAAACCAGTGTTATCGATCTTGATTAATCATCTGTTTTTAGAACTCTTGGGTATTTAGATTACTTTGTCTTTGGGATCTAGTTGGCACTCAATCAATGCATGCAAGAGAATACATTCTATCACATTTGGCAGAATAAGTTCAGAGGGAAGGAGTAGTGAAGAGTTACTGAGCACATTTTAAAGGGAGATTTTCTCTGTGATATCAATGTTTATTTTTGGAACACATAACTGAATACTATTAAACTACAGATGCAAAGAGAAGGAAAAGAAATGTCCTAAATACAGTATATTCTTCAAATCTGCATATTCTGAAAGACCCATTTTTCTTGCTTTCATATTTTATTTTTATAATTTCAGTGGAGTTTTGCATAATTTAAAAATGAGACAGGTAATCAATACAAAGATCAATTCACCAGTAAATGCATGCATGAGGTCGCTGAGCTTTCCTTGGCAAAATGCTGCAAAAATATAGCATCGCTAATGAAGCAAACTGTTGAAATGTATTTGAATGACATTCATGTAAAATCAGAGGAGAACAAACACAGAGATGCATGAAGTTTAAAAGTGATCATTTTACCTAATAATATGACATTTTGCATATACTAATACATACAGGTACCAGCCCCCAAACCCTGGTGCTGTGTCGTTTTACGGCATCTCGTCTCTAATGTGGTGTCCTCGAGTCTTTCAGCGGAATAGGCACCCATCCCCAAATACTACCATCTCCATTCCTTTCTAAAGTGGGGAAGTGGCCTCCTCTTTGAAGTAAACATATAATAGAAGCATTTTGCCATTAACCACACGCAGAGAGATCGTTTTGACATTAGCTACTGACTGGCTCCTCAGACCATTAGAATTCTCTGTTCAGCGATCGAAGGAATTCCATGACAGCAAATGGCATCCGTCAACTTGCATCTCGGGAATTTCCCCTCAGCAGATCAGAGTTGTGGGACTGATCTCCTATTTGCAGTCGGTAGTCCTTATTTGCAAATATTACACAGAAAATAAGTGTCTAATAACATTTCATTTTGTTGTTTGTAAAGTCATGTTACAGAGGGAGCATTTACTGGCCAGAATTCTATTTTGTTGGATATAAAATACAACTTCATGTACAGAAAAATATGTATGGATTGCGATATGAGTTGTATGAGTCCCCAATAAAATGATTTTTTTAAGATGAAAAGTAATTAGTGGTTTCCAGGAGTTAAGAAGGGAAAATGTAGGCATCAGATTCTACAAGGGCAATAAGAGAGATCTTCATGGTGAAGGGACTATTGCTCTGGATCTTGACTGGCGTGCTATATACACCAACCAATACACATGCAAAAATATTTCATAATTTTCACATTTCAAAATTTTACCCACACAAACACAAACAAATACCAATTAAAAATGACACTGTCATGAATTTCTATAAACAACTATTTTCCAAAAGCCTCTTTGAGTCCAGAACATAAAAGACCAAGTTAAAAATAATAAGTCAAAAGTTAGAAAATCTGTTAGGACTTTGTCTTATATGCTTTGGACAGGTCGTCAGAGAGAACAGTCCCCGGAGAAGGGAAAGCCGGTGGCAGTGAAAGCAAGGAAAGATGGATTGACACCCAGGGCTGCAACAACAGGACCGCACAGTGTTTTGTCCCCACGAGTCACAACTGACGAGACAGTACCTAACAGCAATACCAACCTTGGGATAACGGAGAAGCTAGATCAAACTAAAATATACTAGCTTCATCCTGAGGAGGTCACATATACGTCTATATTCACTGCCATCGAGTCAATGGCAACTCCTGGCGAAACTGCAGGACAGGGGAGAACTGCCCTTCTGCGTTTCTGAGATTGTGACTCTACACACATCGAAAGCCCCGTCATTCTTCTCTGAGAGGCTGGTTGATCTTTTGGATCTCTGCCCCATGCATAGCCACTAAGCCACGAGCGCACCTAGTACCCACTATTACTGCTTTTAAAATCACACTGACAATCTTAATACATTTGAAGAAAATAGAAATAATAGAAGCCTAATTTCCAAACTAGAACCACCAACAAATAATCTCAAAGCTCTTATCTTTTAGAGAATAAGTAAAGCATACAATGGAGAATTCCATGGGAATATTGGATATCATAATTTAGGAGATATGGCTAAATTAACAGCCCAAAACAAAAGCCTTTATACTTTCCACAACTGTAAACATTTTGATTGTTTAAGAAGAAATAACAAAATTAAATTAATAAATATGAAAGCCAAGGAGTTAACATATTCAACAAAGTAAGTGTATAAAAACACAGGAAAAATATGGAAAAAGATTTAAAAACTAAATGAAAGGACAAGCAAAGCCTTGTAAGACATCAATATAAGAGATAGTTCTTTGAAAAATAACAAAATAAGCAACAGCAAGCTTGCTTCCTCAGATTTAAAAGTAAATAGGAGAAAGTGCAAATGTGCAAATTTAGAAGTAAGATGATTGACAGAAAAAAGAAAAGTAATATTTGAGTTCAGGGAACTTAATGTTGCCTTTCTGCAGTATATGGATTATTTACGCTGTTGACAAAATAATGCTAAAAATACTAGTCAACTGAATAAGCCTAATCTTCTTTTCTCAAAGTCTAGACATACATTATGGAACCACGCCAAATTCAAACCCTCTGCCATCCAGTTGATTCTGACATATCGCAAACCTGTAGACTTATTAGGACTACTATTCGCTGCCATGGAGCTGATGTCACCTCCTGGCTATCCTGTAGGATAGGGTAGAACTTCCCCTGTGAGTTTCTGAGACTCTAGCCCTTTACAGGAGGAGAAAATTCTCTTTCTCCCAGGCACTTGATCTATTTTGTCCAATTATTCAGATGTCTGCAGGATGCCATTGTCATATAGTTGCCATTGGCATATGCTTCACATACAGTGCATACTACAGGTTAATTGTTCAGTCATATTAAGAAGAGTTGTACAATCATCGCCACAATCCAATTTTAGAACATTTTGTCCTTGTACTCATTGTGGCTAACTCCCCATTTCGGGCCATCCTCCCCTACTAGGTCCCTAGTTCATTATTAATACAGTTACTCCCTCTGTACATTTTTACCTATTCTGGATCTCATATATAGCAAATAAGAAAAACCACAAACAGGAAACAAAACAACAATGAGGAGACAAAACATAGAGATACCTCAATCAAAGAGAAAGTAGAAAATATAAAACATTAAAAACTTGAAAGTGGATCAAAAAGGAGATCAAATGATAAGGTATTGCATTTTAACTTAATTACGCCTGCAATAATGGCCTTTACAGTGCTCTCTGCCTGCAATAAGACTGTTCACATCCCTAGACTATGTTCAGAAGGGATTCATCAGAGACTTAATCCATATGTGGACCTGTGTTAACAATGTAAATGCTGATACATTACCTCCTTGGATTTTATTATTTTCAGTCCTTGGATCACACAGGTTCTTCCATATAGACTAAGTTGAGATCTCTTTGAAATGGCTGCATGTTTGAAAATGAACCTTATAAAGCACAGACATAATTTTTTGTGCTAACTGGGCACCAGCCAGTTTCATCTCTAGACTTGGCTATAGCATCCATGTCACGCTACTTTTTAAAAGGCATTGAAAGTATGACCTAAAGAGAGGCATCTGAGAAGCTTTCTGAGAAACAGGGAATCAAGGTACAATAGCTTGATAATGTCGGTAATGATGCTTCCGTGGTGTTCCTGAACTTTTTGTCACGGATATTATTCATTTATTTACTAACTCTGGAGATGACCACAATATATGGAACACTCTCAATATTATGTATAAGCATGACATCATTCATTCCTAAAATACCTTTATATAGTTTTACATTAGAATATATTTCAGTTATTATTATCGTTTTTCATTTCTTATTAATTTGGAATTAATGCATACAACATATCATTCCATAGTTCAATCATGTCAAGCATAATTGTACAATTGCTACCACAATCAGTTTCCAAGCATTCTTTTTCTTCCTGGACTCCTTGACATTGTCTCCCTTTATCTCCCCACCCACCACCACCACCACCTCACTCACCCATCTCTGAAACCCTTATTCTACTTGCTGACCCTATTAGGTTCATCAATCCTGGGTTTCATATACTGAAGCACAGAAAAGCACATTATTATTATTACTCATGATGTAATATTCAAACATGTTCAGTTTAGTAATTAAAACAATTGGAAAAATTGTAACAAAAATATCACAAATGAGAGAAAATGGTTTAGAAATATATATAGTTCCAGAAAATAAGATAGACATTCTTCTCACATGACTATACAAAACTCTGTTTAAAAGATGCATTATGAAAAATGTTATAGATTAAAATCTGGAGGGTTTTTTGCAGAGGGTGAAAATGGATGTTCAAACATAGAAGTCAATAAACCTCAGTCAAGTTAAGGGATTAAAACCAAACTATGAACACTGTTGTTTCCTTCCTACCTTATTTCATTTTAGAACGGCAAAAGTCTAAATTCAAAAAGGAAAAATCCCATCAATTTGAGCTGTTTACATATTTCTCTGCATTTACACCTATAAACTCATAATTTGAGATAATTAAGGTTAATAATAGAAATGGGGAAAATGACTAAATATTTGATGAGTTTGTATTCTAGGTGTTATTCTATAAATTGTACTGATAAGGTTTAATCCAGGTAAAAGTAGCTACTAACTCCCAAAACACATTGCTATTGAGATACACAGTGATCCTTCTGGGGTCAGGAATCCAGCATATATTTTGGGGAACAGACCTCAATCCACTCTAAATTATGATAATTTTCCAATTATCTTTTTTATTTTAATAAATCATTTTATGGAGGGCTCTTATAACAATCCAGACATCAGTTGTGGCAAGCACAATTGTACGTATGTTGCCATCATCATTTTCCAAGCATGTTCCTTCTGTCGGAGCCCTATATCAGCTATTCTTTTCTCCCTCCCTCCCCCACCCTCTGACCCTCATGGGCCTCTGATGAATGATACATTCTTAGTAATTTCATATCTTACACCATCCGCTGTCTCCCTTCCCCCACGTTGCTGTCGGTTGTACTAACTTTCCAGGTATTAATCGATGCTCGCAGCTTTTTGTCCCTCCTTCATTGTGAGGGAAGCAAAGGTTGTACTCTGCGTGCACCATGATTGTTGGCCATGCTGTTAGAAGGCAGCTCTTCTTCAGTCAGTTTCTGAGTGCCTTCACACCCGAGGGACTCGGCTTTTGGTGCTACACCTGACAAGGTTCTGCTATCATTCATTAGGTTTTCCATATATGACAAGGGTCTATGCTTTTCATCAGGTTTTTCGAGGCTAATTCCTCCGAAGTGGACAACCTGTTCTTTCATTGCAGTCTGTTCTTGGTCTGGAGGCTCTGCTGAAACCCGTACCACCTGAGTCCCATCAAGATCAATATGCTATCTGTATCGGACAGGGTTCTCTAGAGAGACAAACCAGATTGCTAGTAATTATATATAAATACATTTATATAGATAGATATATAATTCAAGAAATAAACCATTAAATAATATACAGATAGATAATACAAGAAATTAACAGTTAAATTATAAAGCAGTGAGACACTAGCAGTCCTTTAAGGCTTGAGAGCTGCCAGTTGCCAGTCCCCTTCTGTAGAGAGAGCTGGGCTATAGATACCCAGGCAGCAAACAGCAAGGCAGGTCCCCAACTGTCATCAACTGTCAGTCCCCAGCTCCAGAGATGAACATTCCAATTGTGTGGGCTTAAAGGGACCTCAACTTACAGCGACACAGTCCACAGGCTAGGAATCCCACAGGTAGTGTACCCCTTTAAACTGAGGCACAGAACAACCAAGGTGAGGTTCATTGAGCCATTTATCCCTCTGCCCTTCAGTTAATCCTACTTGTGTTTATTGGCCAGGCTGGCACAATAAACTATAGCACTATCTATTAGCTTAAATTGGCCATTTTGAGTCAGATAATCATATGGTTTACTATGCAGGCAATGAAAAATTAGAGAAGTGGTTTCTCATTTCTTGTCAAAAGGGACATTTCAAGATCAATCTTGAAGTACCATACTGTCCGTGATAGGATAATATCTATGCATATTGAAGGAGACGAAGCTAACAAAACTGTTATTTAAATTTACATACCATCCACAAAAGCTAGTGATTAAAGACTTCTAGAGATTAAAGAATTCTAACACTCCTTCACTATGAAATTGATCAACCATGTAATCAAGAAGCATGGATAACCACTGAAGATTTGAATTGCAAAAGGTAGAAATGAATAAGTTATTATGATAGTTGGGATATAGAGTCTTGGTAATAGAAACAAAGCTGGAGATCACATGGGAGAATTTTACAAAAGCAATGACTTTTTCATGCCATAAAAGGCAACTATACAATTAGACTTCACCAAATACAAAGAAATCAAATTGATAGCATCTGTGGGAAGAAACCATGGAAAAACTCACTTATCAGCAGTCAAAATGAGGCTGGGCACAGACTGTGGAACAGACAATTAATTGCTCCAACGTATGTTCAAGCGGAGGTTGAAGAAAATTAAAACAAGTTCACAAGAGCCCAATTATGACCTTATGTACATCCCACCTGAATTTCAAGAACATCTCGAGAATAGATTTGACTCACTGGACATTAATTACAGAAGATTAGATGAGCTGTGGGATTACATCAAGAATATCATATATGAATAAAAGAGGAAATAAGGTAAAGATAAAAAATGAATGTCAGAAGAGACCCTGAAGGCTATGGAGGACAAAACCCATCTCCAGAGTATCTCGTCAGACCGAGGTGCTGTCAGATCCACTCAAGTCGAATTCAGAGACCATTATAATACTGATTATGTGGCTCGAATTTGGTACTAGCCCAGTTGTTCTCCCTATAGACATGACCTGAATTAGTACTGTGTGCAAGTATCTCTTAGTTGTCCTATGACAGAAATTTCTTCCCTGGCTTTCTGAATATTGATGGGGGTCTTCTCCCTCTTATGCATCATTTGTATTTTTGCCTTTGTACTAATATGATCTTAGCCCCTTAGTGCGATTTGTCTTTACTGTTTCTGTTGGGTTTCCCATCTGTGAAGCACAGGAGAAATTGATGTACAATGATAATAACTGATTCAAGGTCTTATAGGGAATGCAGGGATGGGGGTTGGGTGATAAGGAGGGAAAGGGGATTTGGGAAGTAAACAATGAAAGCAGGAGGGGGAAGGGAGCCGTAGATCTGATTCTGATTGTGCAACTCAGTTTAAGGCGATATGACCATGGGGGTGTGGCAGGGGAAGAAAGCTCTAAGATAGATATGGTGGTGACTATACAACTCCCCTTTATGTGATTGAGTGATCACACTGTTTAATTGTATAAGATGTGAATTATGTGCCAATAAAATTGTTGGAGGGGGTGGGGAAGAAGGGACCCCAGAACTCGCTCAACTGTAGAGTAGCTAAAGCAAATGGAATGAATGATGGAGTAAGGAAGCAGAACAGAAAATTTCAAAGGGCAGTATGAGAAGTCAAAGAAAAGTATTATAATGAAATGTGCAAAGACATGGAGTTAGAACAACAAAGAGAAGAGCAGGCTCAGCGTCTAACAAGCTGAAAGAACTGAAGAAAAACATCAAGCTTTAAGTTTCAATATTGAAAGATTCTACAGGCAAAATGATGAATGATGCTGGAAGCATCAAAAAGTATGGACGGAATGTACAGAATTAATTTACCAAAAAGAGCTAGTTGAAATTAAACCATTCCGAGAGGGAGTATATGATTACAAACCAACGACATTGAGGGAATAGGTACCAGCTGTACTGAAAGTATTAGCAGAAAGCATAGCTCCAGGAATTGATGGAATACCAATCGAAATGTTTCAGCAAACCGAAGAAGCACTGGAACGCTATTCACCTCTGCCAATGCATTTGGAAGACAGCTAGGGCTACCTGGCTAAACAACTGGAAGAGATCCAAATGTGTACCCTTTCCAAAGAAAGGTGACCTTATAGAATGCTGAAATTTTAGAGTAGGCAAATACATTTATGCTGATGTTCATGCTGCATACAATGACCGGTGGCAGCAGTACAATGACTAAGGCTGTCAGGAATTCAAGCTGGAGTCAGAAGAGGACATGAAATGTTCTTGTCTGTGACCGTTAGCAAGCCAAACCACTAGACTTTTCCTTGCCAGTGCGACTGGGTGAGTTTGAATTGCCACCCCTTTGGTTAAGAACCTCACACAAACTGTTGGCTTCATCTGGGGACTTACTACTGTCAATATAGTTCTATTAAATCTTTTTACAGTCACTTCAATTTCATCTGGTTCCATTTCTCACTATGTAGCTTTGTAAACAACCAAAAGCCCCACAAGTAAACCCACTGCCATGGAGTCGCTGCTAATTCACAGAGACTCAACAGGACATGGTCAAAATGTCCCTGTAGGTTTCTGAGGCTATAACTCTTACACCAGTAGAAAGAAAGCCTCATCTTTCCATGTGGAGCAGCTGGTGAATTTTAATTGCTGTCCTTTTAGTTTGTGGCCAAATGTGTGACCCACTACACCAGAAAGGCTCCCTGGAGACTACAGTTAACAGTTATTGAGATGTATGTACTGAGTATATATTTTTAAATGATCAGGAGTCACATGTTGACATAACCTTGCTTGCTGGGAGGAGGACTTAAAGCACTTGCTGATGAAATCAAATTTCAGTCTTCAGTGTGGATTAAGGCTCAATGTAGAGAAGACCACAATCCTCATAACTGAGCCAATAGGTATCAACACCATGGTAAGTAGAGAGAAGGTTGAAGCTGTCAAGGATTTTGCCTTGCTTGGAGCTATAATCAATACATATGGAAGCAGCAGTCCAGAAGTAAAAAGAAAAATTGCATTAAGTATATCTGCTGTATGAGACCTCTTTAGAGTGTTGAAAAGGAAGAAGGCTACTTTGAGCACTAAAGTGTGCTTGATCCAGTCGTACTTTTAATGGTCTCATGTGCATGTGAAAGTTGGACATTGAATAAGGAAGATCTGAAGAGAATCAATGCATTTAAATTGTGGCACTGACGAAGAACATTGAAAGTACTGTGGACTTCCAAAAGAGCAAACAAAGCTGTCTTAGAAGTGATTCAGCCCAAACACTCCAAAGGATAGTGAGCCTTTGTCTCATTTACTTTGGATATACCTGGAGAGACCAATCCTTGGATAAGGACAACGTAGTTTTAAAATAGAGGGCCAGGAAAAGGAGGCAATTCCTCAAGAAAATGGATCGATATGATGTCTGCTACAGTGGATTCAAGCACAGGGATAATTGTGAGGATGGTGCAGGCATGATCAATGTTTTGTTGCGTATAGGCTCATTAAGGGTTGGAACCAATTTGATGGCACCCAACAGTGGGATACCCCCCGACCTGTCCCCTACCCCCAAAGAAAAGCAGAAAAAAGCTCCCCTGGATGGAGTTTTCATAGTACACATTTTTCCCGCTAGGGGAGCATCAATCAACTTGCTCTGAGTTAGTGCACCAGTGGTCTTGCCTAGAAAGGATCTCTTTGGTCACATTGAATTTTTTCATAAAAACAGTTTCACTCAAACCTCATTTTTTGTGATGGCTGATTTAAGAGAACAGCGTGGGCCTGTGAAATTTTGTTTCCTGCTCAGGGAAAAATGCCACAGAAACTATTGTGATGTTGAACACAGCTTACAAGGACAGAGTTGTGGGAAAAAATTCAAGTGTAGGAATCATTTTCTTGTTTCAAAAGAAGTGAAATGTTGATTAATAAAAAACCTTGTTCTGGGCATCCATCTACTTTCCAAACAGCTGGAAAAGTTGACAGAATTTGTGTCCTTGTGCTCAAAGCCCAAGGATGGACCACTGAAGAGAAGGGACATTATCTGGACTGCCTCGAAGTCCATTCAGCAAATTAGAAAGAAGAGTTGGGGAAGAGAGGTGTGGCTGTGAAATTGATGCCTCAGGTTCTGACTCACCAGGAAAAGAAATCCGAGTGGGAACATGCCATGCTTTGAAAGAGCAGCTCCCAAATGACCCAGATTTTCCCCAAGGTCATCACTGGTGAGGAGACGTGGTGCTATTTTTGCAACCCCAAAACCAACGTCAGTCAAGCCAACTAAGTTGCCGTCATCACCTCACCCCAAAAAAGTACACCAAGTGAAATCAAAGATCAAGACAATGCTCATGTGGTTTCCTGTCTTTGTTTGTTTCAAATGTGAGGGGGATAATGCATTCGGAGTTCTTTCCAACAGGTCAGACTGTTAATCAATCTTTCTATTTAGAGGTTCTGGAAGCATTGTGTAACAATGTGCGACAAAAAAAGGCCTGATTTGTGGCAGTCTGGGGACTGGTTTTGCCACCATGAAAATGCACCTGCTCAGGCAGCTATCCCAATGTGCTATTTTGGGTCAAGATCAGCATTGCTCTCTTGTCCCACGCACCTTACTCAACTGACCTTGCTCTACGCGACTTCTTTTTGCTTCTGTGAATGAGGAGACATGAATGGACAGCTCTTTGAGGATGTAGAAGAGGTGAAGGAAAAACGAGGGAGCGCTGTTAGCCATTCAAACATGAATTTGAAAAAAATTTCTAAGAATGGAATTGCAGAGTTGACAAATGTATTTTGTGTAATGGAGAGCACTTTGAAGGTGATAAGGTTGTTTTGTAAAAAAAAGTATTAAATACATAGCTTTGTAAATTAATTCCTTCTGTGTGTGTGAGCGAGGGCGGTATTCCTCTTACATATTTAAAATACTCCAATTGAAGGACTCACTTGTGACTCCCTGACCTCTGGAGAGCTGGGTGAACCCACTGCCCCTGCGCTTTGCCAAGCATGATATCTTGTTTCAGGGATTGCACTCTGGGGATGCCATGAATATGGGAGACAAAGTTTTGCCATCTTTCTTTCTAATGATCATTCTGGCTATCCTTCTTCCAAGACAGGTTTGTTTTTCTTCTGGCAGGTCAGGATGCCCTTAATAGTCTTTCCACCACCAAAATTTGAATACACCAGTTATTCTGCCTTATTCAATATCTGCCCATGTGGGGCAACTGAAAATGCCATGGCCTAGGTCAGGCTCTTGATGGCCATCAAAGGAAGATCCTTCAACTCTTACATTTCTTGACTGCTGTTTCCTTGTTCCTTGATTGTAGGTCCAAGCTAGAGGCGATAGATCTTTGACTTCAGTCTTTTCTCCTTTTGTCATGAGCTTGTCTATTGTTGTATGTAGTTGCTATAGTTGTGAGGACTTTGGTGTTTCTCACATTGAGTTGTAAACCATACAGGAAGCTGTAATCCCTTGTCTACACTCATCCAGCAAGGTTGGGTCATCTGCAAATCCAAGGTTGCCCATCAGCTTTCCACCAATCCTGATGCCAGGCTCTTTAGACAAGCCGACTCTTCAGATCACCTACTCAGCACACAGAACGAACAAGTGTGGTGACAGGACATTACTCTGAGACACCCCTTTGCTGAGTTAAAACCAATCAATAGAACTTTATTCTATTTGAACAACTCCCTCTTGGTTTATGGACAGTTTCCACACAAGCACAATGCTGAGTTCGGGAATTGCCATTCTTCTCAATGCAATCTACAGTTTGTCTTGTTTTTACGCTGAACACAGTGGATGTCTTTGCTTAGTCAATAAAACATAGGTAAAGATCTTCTGTTATTCTCTGCTATGAGCCAACATCCTTCTGATGTCAGCAATAATATCTAACTTTTACATGCATATGAGGCATTTGAAGAAAACTATGACTTGAGTCAGGGATGCCTTAGTTCTGGAAGTAATGAAATAACTGTTATCTGCAGTTCACAAAGCCGCGTAGTGAGAAAAGAAACTATAGCAAATAGAAGGGAATGAAAAGAAAAAAAAAAGGTTTAATGCACTTTTGCCCGTGTCAGGCCCCTGAAGGAGCAAGCCATTTGTGCTCGGCTCTAACTCAAAGGGTGACAATTCAACTCACTCAGTGGCAAAGGATTTAAAGGCCTAGCCATCTGTTTTCCTGAATACCAGAGACACGAAAATACAGTGAAGTAATTCTGCCAGGATGGGATCATCAGGAACCAAAATTGACTTGATGGCAACGGATTTGATTTTGTCCTTTGGTAAGACACCATTGATTTCCTGAGAAGATTCTATGTTGCTCCCTGGACCCTGTCTGTTATATCTGGCTAATAGCATTTTAGAGTTACTACCATCAGCACTGCAAACTTGGATTCTGGGGCAACACAGAGTGATGAGTTATTTTTCAAGGGTTGGGACAAGTTGAACAAGTTCAGAGTTTATGCTTGAAACAGTTGACATTTTAAAAATATTGTCACAAGATTCCCTAGAACCTTGATGGCTGCTCATAGGCCATAATTCTAGGCTTTCATGGGATATGCAATACAAGACAAAAATTCACAGTTAAACATTATAAATTTGAATTCTTACTTTGTCATGGGATACTTCTGTGGCCATTTGAAATGTGGGAGAAATCTTTCTGTTTCCCACACTACTTCTAAAGGTGCAAGTTCCACATAGATAAAACGAGAAAGAATGTCTACCTCTCAACACGTTGATAGTTTAATGTGATAATATTATGAACGGTTCCACGCACTCTCTAACACAATCACTAATCAATTGCAGCAGTTGTTAGAAGCATAGCCAAGTTGTTCCAGCAGTCAAGCATTTTGGTTGTTGTTTCCTAATAAATACATTGTCACCCATTACCTAGTATTCACTATATCTGCATCTATATACTTCTATCTTGCCTCGGTCTATCTTTTTAATCCATCTGTTTATATCTATCCATTATCTTACTTAACAGATTAAACAAAAGTTATCATCTGTACAGAGCTCATTAGTGACCATGTATAACCCTTCTGAGACTGTGAATCATTAAGAGAACAAAAACAGCCCCATTTTAGCAGCCCAGTGCCAAATCCACAGGGCCACCAGGGCTCCACCCAATCACATGGTACTCTTTCCATGACCCTAAATGCTCCTGGTTCATTCAGTTCATGGGCAACACCTATAGGAATAGGGGGAAAGAATGGAGGAAAAAATGGAGGAATTCTGTTTGGAAATATCTCTTCTGGTCAGATACAAATGAGTTTGAACTATATTTGAAGTGAAGCTGTGAGTGAAAAGGATGTTTTGTTTATTTATTTTACTACTCCATTCTACTTGGAAATAAGTGGACAGATAGTATATATCTTTTTTTTTCAGACCATCAAAACTTGAATAAAATCTATGCAATCTTCAGTATAGCTCTGTGGCCAGCTGGTCCTTGTATGGAGCTAGGTGAGAATGAACTCGCAGGGTTCTTTCAACATAAAACACAGACAAATGCTGTCAGTTGAACGTGGCCCCGGCCTTCTCGGAGATGCCTCTAGCCATCTGGAATGCCGCATAACCAAGCTCTTCCTCCAGTATCTCAGTGAATTCACAGGTGCTGTCAAGAGATTTTAAACACAAAACAAAGGCACCGCAGGAAAGCTTTAACGTAGTAAATATTTTCAGTTTGGACAACATGATGCAATTGAAAGCACTCATAATTCTTAAAAATGTATACCAGTCTCTAAATATTATTTAGGCTTTTCAGAGAAAAGAAACTTTTCTAATTACGATTTTGAATTTTAGCTTTGGTATCTCTTTTAAAGAGCTTTAACATATTTCTTAAAACATTCATAATTGTCCTTTGGGCCACATTTGTAACTAGTGAGGATAATTTCGATTTCTTCTATGAATAGTATGGATACTGATGATTTGTGATATGATAACGAAGTATGAATTTTGAGGACTAGGAGTGCTTGTAGGGACCTAAAATTTTCCTGGTTCTAACTTGTGTAATTACATTATGCTTTCAGCAGCCAAGTATTCAATGATGCTGCCTCCATTAATTCCATGCACTTTAGTTACTCTACATTCAAGAGCAAGCAATCACTTCTGATGATGTATCCACTTTGTTCATGTCATTCTTTCCAGACTTTTCTATGAGCTCTTGCTTTCTCCTTCTATGGTCTTCCTGATGTCCTTTTACAGTTTGTCGAGTCTTCTCTCATTAATATTCCTTGTGTCTGATCTGTTCTTGAGAATTTTCTCTAAATTCTGGTAAGATATGCAGATGTTTATATTTTAGGTGTTGTGATCCAGTTTTATTTTTCTGTAGCTTCAACTTGAACTTGCATATGAATAATTGATGGACCATTCCACAGTTTTCTCATGACCTATTCTATTTTGGCTCACTGATCCTTAGTCTATTGATCTTTCTGTGTTCCATTTCATTTTTGATGATTTCTCATTACCCTAGATTCAGTACATGCCACATTAGAATTACTAATAGACGAATATTAATGGATGTTGCAGTTGTTCCTTCTCAGTTTGAATCCTGTCACATCATCAAAGGAAGGTCCCCAAAGCTTTGTGTCCCTTAGCATCATGAAGCAAGTCCTGCTTGGTTTAAAATCAAGAAAGATGTATCTCAGGGTTGTCTCCTCTCACCACACTTATTTGATCTGTATGTTGAGCGAGTGAGGAGCTGGGCTATATGAAGAAGAACTTGGCATCAGAATTGGATGAAAGCTTATTAACCTGTGATAAGCAGAGAACACAACCTTTTGGCTGAAAGGAAGATTGAACTATTTGCAGATGAACATTAAAGGCTGCGTAGATTGCAGCACAGTGCAGAACGAGCTGAAGCCAAAGCCCTCACAGCAGGACCAAGAGACATTATGAAAAACAGAGGGGAAAATGAAAGTCTTCAAAGATTTTATTTTGCATGAATCCACAACTAATGCTCATGGAGCCGCAGCCAACAACCAAAGAAGTATTGCATTAGACACGTCACTTTAGTCCTCAAAATGACGTCCTCTCTCTTCAAACTTTAAGACCTCTTTTACAGTTGTGGACTATCGCTTTGAGGACTAAAGTGGTCCTGATCCAAATCACGACTTCTCAGTCACTTCAAATGCAAGTGAAAACTGGACTAGGAATAAGAACGACAGCAGACAAATGAATGCAATTGAATTGTGGTGTTGAAGGATAAAGAAAGTTTGCTGGACGCCGGAAAAGTACCGCCCCCCCCATCTTGCAAAATGTATTGCTTTGAGGCTCCTGGTGAATGTTCTTATGCAGAACTATCCCCTAGAAGTGGACATATCTTGCTTCATAAAGTAGAAGATCGTCCAAAAAATAGGGAAAACCCTCAAACTGATAGATCAACACAGGGGCTACGACAATGGGGTAAAAGATAATAAAAATTGTGGGCGTGGCCCAGGACGTGGGGGCATTTCTTCTTGTTGCCCAAAGAGTGCCCTGGAGTGGAAACTGATTGAAGTGTACCAAACAATGAGCAACCTAAGCTGTTATCAGCAGACTAACCCATACGAGTTCATAAAATATTCTTGTAACCCAGACAATGATACACCCTTTAAGAGAAGAAACAGTTTTAAAATCATGCTTTTGATTTTTTGAGGGTAAGAAGAAGATCAGAGGTAACCAAGAGTGGAGTTCATTGACTGTTCACTTTACTTGAAAAGCAAGCAAATTTAGATCAAAGTTTTCTTTCAGAAAGAGCCCTTGACTATCCCTTCACTGTGTTCCTCTCTAGGTCAAAAATTTTTTCACTTATATGTTAATGCAAGCTTTATTTTCCGTCAAAGGGAATATTGGTAGTAACAAAGGATGCAAACAGACAAACAGAAACATGCTCAGATCAAGCCCGGCGCCCTGGAGTCATTCTGACCAACAGTGACCCCACGTGTAGCAAAAATTTTTGACCATTAACTGAAATGTTAGTTGTTTGCACCCACTCAGAGACACCGGTAAGGGAAGGCCTGTTTTGAAAAATCCGATGGAGAGCAGTTTTGCTTTGGACAAACAGCGTCACCAAGAGTCAATAGCAGCACAAACACCTAAAAATACAGCGGACATTAGAGTGGAGGGGAGAAAGCCTGGAGGCATAGTGGATTAAGCATTGGACTGCTAACTAAGAGGTCAGAGTTTCAAATCTACCAGCTGCTTCAAGGGGGAACTAGGAGGAAGGTTGCTTCCATAAAGATTTACAGCCTCAAAAACCTCTGTTGAGCAGCTCGACTCTGTCCAAAAGGGTCACTAGGGGTTACAATTTACTTAAGGTTCTATGTTTTGTAATGGAATGAAATGTGTTGCTTCTACATCTTTTAAAAATGAATATTCATTAGCTGCAATACCTAATGAATGGCTTGTTTTGTGGGTCTAGTTGTGAACACACCATTGTCTGGGATGGATATAATTGTCTAGAACGTATACATCTATGTCATATATGTGCCCACAGGAAATTGCATAGGATTAATGACGCCGTGTATCGTGATATCCTCTTGGCAGCCCTAAAATCCAAGAACAATGTGCATTTTACAAGCGGCTCTCACTCAGAGCGCTCCTATCTCCATCAGTTTTATCTCAACCAATCATCACATTCTAT
This sequence comes from Tenrec ecaudatus, assembly GCF_050624435.1. Lineage (NCBI taxonomy): Eukaryota > Metazoa > Chordata > Mammalia > Afrosoricida > Tenrecidae > Tenrec > Tenrec ecaudatus. The sequence goes on along the minus strand of NC_134539.1, from coordinate 22,280,612 downwards.
GAATGGCTGTACAGATATTGGAATCCCTTTTTCTTTCCCTAGTCAAAATGTTTTAGGTATTTTTGTCATTTTATGAATTTCCTGCTTTGGGAATAATTTCACTGTCATTTCATAAGCGCTTTGAAACGCCATGAAACTTTGTGGAAAGTACAGTACCAATAATTAAAATTTTGCCACAAGTACGACTGACAGTATCATTTTTACCTGCGATTTCCTCACGGAACATGTGTGAAGGCAAGGGGGAAGAGAATCCTATAAAATGAATAGAGTTTTGACAGCAAATACACATACTCTAAGGCACACACTTATGGAAGTCATTGAGTAACGTCTACCACTGAAATACATTGGAAAATGAAACGCACAGGGACACGAAGCCATTAGGTAGCAGAGACTGTCATTTTTCATGTTAACAGAATGTTTTGTCAGCCTTATCCAGCAAAAACTCTGATGTATAAAACAACATTGCTAAGACATCTGTCACCCTCTGTCCGCCCTTTTTACTTTGCATATACATCTCACAATCCTCAGAAGAACGTGCCTTTCCATTTAGCCCTTCACGAAATCCCCAGGCTGTCTCTTTCATCTGGAGAACCCCAGTGCGCCACTGTGAATACTACACCTTTCATCTCACCTGATCGCTAGCTAAGGTTTTCCCAAATCCCAAGCAACTGTTAGCAGAGCTGCGGAATGCTCTGTGAGCCGGGCAATCAGGAGAGCCAAAGATGCTTCCTCTCCCCCAGGAGGCCACCGAAGGCAGAATCAATCCTGGGCATTAAGGGCTTCTGATGAATAAATAATTCATGCACCCAAAATTAATTAACCATTTTCCAAGTCAGGTTTAGTACAGCATTTTCCAGTTGGCCACGATTGCTTCAATCGAAAGGTAACCACTTGGCTCTGCTTCACGTGGCTTTCAAATACAAGTTGACGGTGCCAGGTGGGAGGCTGTCTGCCACGGAGGGGACGGGAACGCCAAAACCGGGGAGTCGTGCACGCCCGTTCCAACACACAAACCCAAGACGCAAACGAGCATTTCTTCATAAACACTCTGACCACTGTACTTCGTAGTGTTGACACTTCCACGAATGTGGCGCATACACGGGGATGATTCTGTAATCCCGTTTTAATTAGATGGATGTTGGGAGCACACAAAAAATCACAAACTGAACTCCCTGTGGTGATGCCACACTGGCAAGGAATCAATCACCACAGCTCTGGTTGCCATAGAAACGGAGAGCTCATGCACCACCATCTAAGTGGCAAATGATTGGTGGTGTACTCATAACACAGGGAGAGCAATGAGGTTTTCTATCCTGTCCAGCAGCTGTGCCAGAGAGTTAATTAAAAGCAGCGAACATGAAATAAATCTAAATCTGTGAAGAAATGAAATGTACAGTACAAATTGAATTCCCGTGTCGGACAGAAATTAATATGCAGCACAAACCACGGAGCTGCCTGAACAAGCAGCAGCTGGGAATCGTGGGAAATGTTGCCTCTGAGGCGGTCAGAGCTGAGATGTGGAGAGGGCCCCTCCTTATCTCATGACCTAAACGAGCACTTTGTTCTGCGTTTGTGCTGACTGATGCGTGCAAATGCCAGCCTCACATGTTAAGAGTTCCCGCTTCCAAGCAGGAAGGACAAAGCTTAACTAAGATTTAATTAACAAACTGTTAGCAACTGCAGTTTATCAGCTATGAGCACAATGTCAGTAAATGTTTCTACTCCTGTCCTAGGACTCACCAGACAACCTCTGAGAAAGTCAATGTGTTTTCATTGATAAGACCGGAATTCAGAATTCATATTTCAAATATCGCAAGCTGGAGAGCAAGCACCTGAAATGCTTTTCCAAGAAATAAGGGATGCTTGATATAGAAATATAGTCTGTGCCACTCCTCGCCCCCACATACACTCCATAAGATGAGCTATAACAGATCAGGCATGAAATATTTAACTAGCGAGAACCAAGTTTCCTTGCTTCAGTCCATCCCTATTCTCTGATTTCCGTGTTATCTTTGGGAAAAGTTAGTATTAGAGCAACTTGCTCTCTGTGTGAAAGCAACAACTTTCATAGGGCAAATAGAAGAATGCGGAGACCACAGCCACACCACTGTGCAGCTGCCAAGTGGATGAGAGTTTACAGGAATCAGAGGAGCGGGGACTGTCTTAGATCGTACAGTTTGGTTCCTCTCCTGCTAGGACCCAAGCAGGTCTTCAGACACTCAGCATGACTGATGACAGAAGAGCCAGATATGCTGGCAGAACTCCAGTTTATATTAGAATGATAGAATCACATGCACTTACTGCCTGGTCTAATGGACCGCTAGCATTCTCCTCTCATTGAGATTCATTTTCATCTGGTTAGCCATCATTTTCTGATGTCAATCGAATTGCTCACCTAAAGAGAATTCACTCAGTTCCTCAAAACATCTATTTTACATATGCTCTCTGTGCAATTAAGCAACAAAAAAAGCCACACCATGCTTTCATGCATTTGCTAATAATGTGATTGTACGGATCACATTTGCATGCAGTGAAATATTGCTTGGCTGGAAACTATCACCTGGATTCCCATGGCATTTGGAAAGAACTCCTGAATTTTCTTTCTCAAGGGGTGCTGTGAACAGGTTATAGACCTTGAATAGGATACCTTTGACTGGTAGACCTAATGCAATTGTAAGATATACTTCCATTTGGCATAAGGTGGGAGGGAAAAATGAAACTGATATTAAAAGCAAGGGAGAGGGGGGCTCCAATATTATTCTAACTATACCATTTGAGATGTCAAATACAGGCAAGTTAATTATACTACACCTATTATTACCTCTGCATTGAAACCGCTGTAATCGTTAGGAATATGAACTGGTGTCTTCATGGAAGTGAGTATCTGAATGCATGAAAAGAAGAATAAAAATGTGTTGTTGCAAAGTGTCTGGAATATTGAAGTATGGTGTCCCAGATGTACAGGGTCACAATGATTGGTGTAGTTGATGTGCAAGGCTAGGAATGGAATGTTCGAAATTTGTCTTGAAGCAGATATTTAAAACTGGATTTGAAAAATGCTATTTGCCTATCAAATATTTCCTTTTAAGTTCAAGAAAATATACCTCAAATTACATTTTAAAGCCTACTATGTTGTAAAAAGTTGCTCCTATAGTTTTAGGGGAAAACACAGATCGGATGGATTATAGGTTGTTAATTATTTGGTTTTTAACATTTGAATAAACTGTTAAGTCCATATCCATTTTCTTTCTGTTTTTGTTGCCTTGGCTTTAAACACCCACTGTCATCAAGTACATTCTGACACCCAGCAACTTTGTAGAGGGTTTACTAGGCTGCAAATCTTTTGGAGATCACAGCCTCGTTTTTCTCCCATGGAGGGGCTGCTGGGTTTGAAAGTTGGCCTTGCTGTTAGCAGTCCTGCACTTTCTCCACAGTGCCCCCAGGGTGCTCCCTAGCATTCTATAATTTGGATTCTTCTTAATATTCATTAATTGATCTCCTTGTGTTGTGGTTAAGTTGTTTGGAGCCACCGAGGTGCTTCTGCCTCACAGTGCCCCTAGGTATGATAGAAAGAAACACTACCTGGGTCCCGCACCATCTTCACAATTGTTTGTATGTTCAAGTCAGCTGTCAGAGCCATGGTGTCAAACCATCTTGTCGAAGGCCTTCTTCTTTTTCACTGCCCCTCTACTTTACGAAGCATGATGCCTTTCTCCAGGGACTAGTCTCTCTTAATAACATGTCCAATTGATGGGAGATGAAATCTCACCATCCTTGCCTGTAAGAAGCATTGTGACTATACTTCTTCCAAGATCAATTTGTTTGTTCTTTGGAAGTCCATGGTCAATCTTTGCCACCAGACCCCAAATCCATATGCATCAATTGTTTTTCCAGTCTTCCTTACTCAATATCCAACTCACAAATGCATATGACAATGGAGAAGCTGTTTGTTTGCAGCTAAAACCAGACCCTAGGTTGACTGTGGAATAGATCATCAATTGCTCATATATAAGTTCATGTTAAAACAGAAGAAAATTAGAAGAGTCCATGAGAGCCAAAGTACAAGCTTGAATATATCCTACCTGAATTTTGAGAAAATCTCAAGAATTGAACAATAATGAGAAAAAAAACCTGATGAACTGTAGGGTGACATCAAGAACACAGTACATGAAAAAAGCAGATCATTAAGTAGACAGGAAAGAAAGATAAGGTCAAAGTGGATATCAAAAAAGATATCTGAAAGTTGCTATTGATTACAGAGTAACGAATGCAAATGGAAGAAATGATGAACAGAGCTGAGCATAAATGTCAAAGGGCAGATTGGAAGACAAAGCAAATTAATACAGTGACATATGAAAAGACCTGGAGCTAGAAAACCAAAGGAGGAAGAGCATGCTCAGCAAACAGAAAGAACTGAAGAAAGAGACTCAAGTTGCAATATTGCAAGGGTTTATGAGCAAAATATTAAATGATGCAAAAAGAAATCAAAAGGAGATGGAAAGAATATAGAGTCACTGTACCGAAAAAAAAAAATCTAGTGGCCATTCCACCACTTCAAGAGGGAGTGGGCAAGAATAATGATATCGTAGGAGGAAGTCCAAGCCGCAATGGAAACATTAGTTAAAAACAAGGCTCTAAGAATTTATCTCCTCGGAGTGTCATTAATATTTTACTAGGTGTTGGCCTATGTTGTTTGATAAAGTTCTCCAAGTAATTCAGGAATCGGGATGTTTTTCTTTTTACTTATGCTATCAAACCGAGAAAGGGCATGGTTGAGTGCTAGAATTCCAGCGTTCCACCCAGGAGACCAGAGTTGGATTCCTACCTGACGCAACCCACCTAGTTAATGCTACCCTTCAGTAAAGGCTTCTTGTTGTTAATCTGCTGAACATGTATCAGGGGAGCTTCCACATTACTATGGACTAGGAAGGAAAGCCCAGTGATCTCCTTCTGAAAGTCAGCTGGTGAAATCGGGTTGATTCCAATGGCCAGATCTGTAACTAATCGTGGAGAGGCTAAAGGACTGGCAGAGTACTATTCTGTCATGCATGTAGTCACCATGAGATGGAGGCACTTGATGATAGAGTAAAAGCATTTCATTGTGAATGACATCTCTAAAATTGTTGTTGTTGACAGGTTCCATCAAGTCAGTTCTATGCACAACAGAATGCAGCACTGCCCAGTCTGACACCATCCTCACTATTGTTGATACCTTTGAGCCCATTGGCAGCCACTGTGTCAGTCTGTCGCCTTGACCTTCTTTTGCAAAGTCGTCCTACTTTACTAAGAACAATGTCCTTTTCTAGGGACTTGTCACTCCTGATAACCTGTCCAAAGGACTTGGCATAAAGCGTGTAACCTTCAATTCCAAGAATTCTGGCTGTTCTTCCAAGACAGATTTATTTGTTCTAGCCGTCCATAGTATGGGGAATCCTCTTGGCCAGCACTATAATTCAAAGGCACTGATAGTTCTGCAGTCTTCCTTGTTCCACAGCCAAGGGCAACATGCATATGAGATCATGGCGGCAGGCAAGCTTCCGCTCTCAAAGCAACAGATGCACTCCACACATTAAAGCGATCGTGCGCAGCACACTTGCCCAGTGAATTATGTTGATTAATTTCTTGAATGCTGCTTCCCTGAGTATTGATTGTAGATCCAAACAGAAAGAAACCTCCCTTCCTCCCATCCTGATGCTGCATTATCCTTCAGTTTCTTGCATTATTTTGTCAGCATACAGATTAATGTAGACAAGTGGGTGCCACCTGCATTGTATATTTTCCTTGAAGCATCTCAGTTGGACTTCTGCCACTCCCTAGAGCCTTGAACCCACTTGCGCTTCTTCCCTCGATCTCATCAGTTACCGAGCACGCGCTACCTTCTGATGGAATGGCTCAGTGGGCTCCTTTCCCCTTCTTTTGATGCTTCTGTGTTATTCAAATTTTTAGTGCATAAAAATGCAGCACTGTTCCTAATAGCCTTAGAGTGGAAATAAATACTTTGAATATCCAACAGCAGAAGAATTGACAGACAAAATATGACAGAACCACCCAGGAGATATTAGTCAGCCATAGAAGGGATAAAGTATTGATATAAGCTCCATTATGGATCCAATCCCATTTTAAACGAATGACCCACGAAGCCCCCACGGCTCTTAAGTCATTTTCTACTATAAGCAACCCTAGAGGACAGAGGGGAACTGCTCTGTAGGTTGTTTTTTTTAATGGATTTTTCTTGTGAATTTGGGGGGTGGGTTACATTGTAAACCTTTTACCAAGAATTCAACAGTTGCATGGTTCAATTTGCTATGCCTATAGAAGCCTTTAGTATTAAAACTTGAACCTTGAAGTTGTTCTTCATATATTTAGGCTGAAGAACTGTTCTTCCCTTTTGGTTCTCTACCTTCAGGTCCTGTACATTTAATTTGGTGGCAAAACCAACTTAGAAACATAAAAAAAAAAATATAGAGTCTCCAGACTAGTGAGAGTGAATAGCACCTGATGGGGCTTTGATTTCATCAGCAAGTGTGTCAAGTCGTCTTTGCTAGCGGCAAAACAGGTTGTGTCTTCGATATATCACAGTTTGGTCATCGGGCTTCCTGTAATCTTAATGATACAGTTTTCTTTCAAAAAATTCAGTTTACAAAAGAATTTTGAGATTTTACTAATACCTGAGAGAATCACTCAGGTTTACGTAGCTGTCTTTGAATTTCTTCTGTGCTTCCCTTTTGCGAGAGCTATTAGTTCATATGCAGGGAATACAACTATGAGAACCAGGAGGACTTGAAGTATTTGCTGCGGAGGATAAATGACAGCAGCCTTAGCATTGATTGCAACTCAGTGTAACGAAAATTAAAATCCTCACAACTGGATCAATAGATAGTGTCATGATAAACAACAACAACAAAATGATTGAAGTTTGCAATGTTTTTTATCTTGTTAGACCCACACTCAATGCTCATGGAAGCAGCAGATGAGAAATCAATTGACACATTGCACTAGGAAAACGTCTGACATTACTTATTATGGGCCTTCTAGCCGTATTCTTGTTTCCTAAATCCATTTTGTGATTCTGATCCTATTTTGAGGGGAGTTCTCTGTTACAGAATTAGATCGGGTTTCATCTTCAGACCCTACTCCCATTTCGGAGGGTGTTGTCTGTTACAGGATTAATGTGACGTAAGGTATCATCCCTTGCTTTTCTGAAGGATATGGTCAGCTTAAAAAACAAAATGAAACAAAACAAAACACACCCCCATCAAAGTCGTCCATTTCCTGCTTAAGACTTGGCAGAAACAAGATCTGCTTTGACTTTTGGACATATTTAGCGTCTGGCTCTGGACCCTGTATTTGTCTCTCTCCGGGTGACCTCCACATTTGCGACTTAACAGCAAACATAACCACATGAGACTTCTCTCTAAAGTTTCCTGAGTTTCTGTGAGATATTACAGTGAATTACAGAACTCAGCGACACGAGAGACTATGCTAAAGTGAGAAGTAGGGGTGGGGGATGGCGAAGGGGAGGGATGGAGCTGTATATCATTTTGGAAATGTTGGACATTTGGGACATCTTTAATCTTCAAGTCCATAGGACTAGTTTCGTATTGAGTTTTCTAAAACAAATGATTACTACCTGTCCTCCTTGGTGATCAAGGATGTCACTTTGAGGACCAAAGCGTGCCTGACCCAAACTGTAGTCTTTTCAGTTGCCTCATGTGCACATGAACATGGGACAATGAATAAGAATGACTGAAGAAGAATCGATGCTTTTGAATTATAGGACGGTTGAAGAATATTGGAAGTAGCACGGACTGCCAGAAGAACAAACAAATCTGTCTAGGAAGAAATACAGCCAGAATTATCTTTGGAAGTGAAGGTGGCAAAACTTCATCTCAAGGATTTTGGACATGTTAATCAGGAAAGACAAGTCCTTGGAAGGATAATGTAGGACCAGTGCTTCATTCTGTTGGCGCTGAGTTGGACCTAAAAACAACTTCATTTATACTTAGGAACAAAGCAGAATAACCACATTTCCTAGTCAGGCTTCTACCTTATCAATTTTAAAACAGAGAACTTTAGTGGGATCTGTTGGAAAAGTTAATATGGCTCCCCTGAAATGTGAAAATGATAATCGATGGGTGTCTTACCAATTTTGAGGAATTCTGAAATATAAGAGGCTAATCATTCTGACAGCAGGACAACAGATAAATGACCATGTTAAACTGGACAATGTCACAGCAACCTACAAGTTTCCCTGTGCCCCAGAGGTAGATCCCCCGCCAGAATAAAGCCATGGATGTGCCTTAGAGACTGGCCAAGTGTTAGATGAAAGTCCAGATATTCCATGAGCTTTATACTGTCCGTCCTTAGACTTCTTTCCTAGTGACCACAAAGGATCTGAAGCTCTCACAAAATTCTACACGCAAAAAGTGCAAATTGAAAACCTGTGGACAGAAACCCGGATTACTGTTTAAAACAAGTAAGGGGCATTTTCTACTTCTCCCTTTTCTCTAGCTCTCCTGTCTCAAAGAATCCTGTGAAACTTGTTCGCACCTAATATTTATGTCTGAAGATTTAGTCATGCTTGAAACAACAAACTCTTAAGTAAAATCGTTCTATTTTTTTACCCGATGAGTATGGCGTCCTAAATTTCTAAACTTAGATTAATTGAGTTCTTTGAGTTCGATGCTTAAAATAAGCAGCATATAGAAAGTTCACCCTTGACCTCTGGCCTCTTGAGAGAGTCTCAAGCCTATCTCCCTTCTCCTTTCAGCATTCTTGGGAACTTCATAAAGTATAAATATCATAGACCAGACTTCCAAGTTAACAACAACACCGCACAGCCAGCTAGCTGGTCCTTGTTCATCCCTTAAGCCAAGGGATGCTCACAAAAGCAATGCAATCCATCACAGGAGAGTAGATTTTAGTAAAGGGTTGCACACAGACCATGTAACCAGTGCTGGGGTCATTTGGGCAACCAATGCCATGGTCCTGACACTCCAACTAGTGGGACTGGAGGACAGCTGATTCTGAAAAGGTTTTCATCTTTGGCCTGGACTGATAAATTATGTCCCATGTGGCGGGACATAACTAAAAAGCCAGAATGGGGCTCTCTAAAGCTTGAGATCCAGGTAAGAAGCTTCTTCCCTGGGGTGAGTTCGGTCAACAATAGTCAATTGTCATGATGGGCATTGTGAAGAAGAGAGCAAAAAGTGCTGGTAGAAGAAAAAAAAGCAGCCCCTTTCCCATGCCAGTTTGGCTAACAGCAAGGCAAACGGGTAGTGAGAAGTAACTATAAGAATGGCTGAAGAGTAACTTTGAGAAGGTGTAACATATTGATTCTTTTAGGAATTTAAATTACTAGACTAGACATTTAAATCAGTGACTAGAGGACCTTTTATCACCTGGTCATGATCCAGAATTAATGAGACTTGTCCTGATTCCATTCAGAGAAAGGGAAAGAACTCAACCCATAAAAGAAAAACAAAGCAAAATTAAACAATCTGTTGCTTCTAAAGAAACCCAGAAGGGGGTGTTTAACTAATTATATCATTAGTGTTGCTTTATTTTTACTGTCTCCGTCAACTGTCTATGTTAATTTGTTGTATGAAATCTATGGCTTATATACACCAGAAAATTATATTTTCCTCTACTCTTCTCTCATGTCAATAGTATCCCACATCGAAAGTTGTAGATATTGTTTTACTTTATTGTATTTTGGGGTAAATCTATATGAAATATATGCTTACGTTTACAGATATATTTAAACTCTTTCCATGCAGCTGATTGTGACTCCTGGCAACCCATGTGTTCCAGACTGCCCTCCATGGCTGTCTTTTGGGAAGGAGATCACCAGGCCTTTTCTCATGGTGCTGATGAGTGGACTTGAACCATTAAACCTTCTGATTAGCAACCAAACTTTTAACCATTTGCACCACTGAGATAGATAAACTGCTCTTCATCCTTCTTGAGTTCTGTATTATGAAGTCACTTACATGCTAAACAATACTTGCAATATTTTCACCTTCATTCACAGACATAAAGATGAACAAGATGGCTCACACAGTCTCCGTTGAACAACATTGATTTGGTCTTATCCATAATGTCTTATGTCTGCATGTAACATAACAAACAGGTATACCATTGCAAAGAATGCTTAATTGTGCTGCTGCAGAAACTGTACACAGACCAATAGGTAGTTGTACAAAGAAAACAAGAGAATATTGCATGGTATAAAATCATAAAATGTGTGTTTCAGGGTTTTATACTTTCCCCAAACTTTTTCAATCTATATGTTGAGCAAATTCAGAGAATCTGGACACAATGAAGAAAAATGCAGCATCCATGTGGGAGGGAGGCTCTTTAACACCTGTGGTTCAGATGATACAACCTTGCTCTCTGAAAACCAAGGGGACTAATGAAGGTCAAAGAATACAGCTTCCAGTGTTAGATTACAATTGAATGCAAATCCTCACATCGGGACCAGTAAACAACAAAATAATAAGATTTTTTTAAAAAAAAGATTGAAGCTGTTCAGGATTTCATTGTGTTTGGATTTACCCTCAATTCTCATGGAAGAATCAGTCAAGAACTATAAGGACATAGTGCACTGAACAACCTGATGAAAAAGACTTCATCGAGGTTTAAAGAGCAAATCTGCCACTGAGGAATAAGGTGCACTTTGAGGACTCAACGCCATAAGCTTTTTCTTAAGCCATGATCTTTTTAATCAGCTCATATGTATGTGAAAGTTGGACAATGAATAAAGGGACTAGGAAGAATCGATGCATTTGAATTATGGTGTTGGAGTAGAATATTGAAAGTTCTTCAACGTTTTTCTGGATTTCCAGAAATCCTGTCTTGTAGGGAGATTTCTTCCTGCATACTTAGAACGTACTATCAGGAGAGATCAGTTCTTGGAAACTAGCATCATACCTGACAAGTTAGAAGGTCAATAAAAAAGAGGAAACCCTTGAAGAGGTGAATTAGCACAGTGGCTTCAACAGGAGGCTGAAACATAAAAATAATTGTGAAGATAGCATGTTGCAAATCACACTTTTTCATTCTGTTGTACGTTTGGTTGGTAGGAATAAGAGCCAAGTCCATTGCAACTAACGATAGCAGCAGCAGCAGCAACAATTCCGTTTTCTAAGAATGTCATGAGGTAAATACAGAACCTTTGTGGATAATGACAGTCTCTCTCTCTCTGTTTACATAGACATACATGCGTGTGGGTATTCATTGGTCTCTGGATGGAACAGTTTGTACTGAGTTACTAACTGAATGTTAATCATTCAAATCCATATTTGTAAGAGTATAGCCACTGAAAACCTTATGGAATGTAGATCTGCTCTGAAACAGCATCTCCTCGAGGTAGGACTGACTACACAGTAGGTTTTATTTTATTTATTCATCTGCATGTGTGTTTGCCTGCATGACTGACTGTGTAACCATGAAGGACACGGAGAGGAAAACAAGAGCAGAAAAGATGGGAACCTGAGGAACTTGGGGTCCTTGGGAAACTTGAGGATCACTAACATTTTCTTAAGACTCATGGAAATTCAGATGCCATATGATGGATTATATTATCTAGAGAGCTCCAGTCACATTGGATGTGACAGGAGGAATAAAAGTTAGAGTCGCTGTTTGTTCAATCATTGAACAAATATTTGTTGAATACTTGTTGAAAAGGTAGCATCAGGGCCAGTCATGGGCATGAACCTTGCCAAAGCATAAAGACCTGCCCATTTAAAGGATTCTTTTACCAATAGAATGTTCTGCTATTGCCTTCTTGGGAGTCTCTGGATGGAGCAAACAGCTGCTAACTGATAGGTTGGAGGTTCAAGTCTGTTGAAAGGCTGAGTGATCTACTACCATGGAATACCTTACAGCCCTCACTTCCACACTCACAGACTCTCCATGAGTTTGAATCAAAGAAAACCCTTGGGATACTTCCTCATACTTGGAGAACTCTGTTTGGAAGAGTCTATGGAGAGTAGTGCTGATGTCCCATTCCTTACCTTTATGTTCCCCTTTCCTCCTCTGCTGCTCTGACACCTTCTGATGGCCTCACTGTGGCTCCATGGAAGCCCCTGGCTCTGCATTGGAGAACATGTTGCTGTTGTTGGGTGAAGTTGAATGATTCCTCAACTATAGTGACCCCCATATGCCAACGTATAAGGGGTCTTGGAAAAGCTTGTGGGAAAAAAATCCACTGTTTTCAGTTTCATGTTTCAAGGTACATTTTGATGATCCTTGTAGAATTCCTTCCTAGGATTTTCTTAGCTGCAATCATTACAGAAGCAAATTTCCAGGTATTTCTCTCATGACACTGCTGGTTGGGGCCACCTCATCAATTCTTCCATTAACTATCTGTACTACCAGGACAACATCTGAGCTTTGTTCATCAATACGAAGCATTTCTTCTCATGAGAATATTACACCAATGTGTCTGACATCAGAGTTCGGTTAAACATTGTTCCATAAAAACACGGCAAGTTCTAAATGAACTACAGTTAATCTAGAAATGTGTGGAAGGAACCATTTTCAGACTGAAAAGAGAAGTAATGTGACAACTCACCACATGGAGCCATTAGATGGCAATTACTGGATCTAAGTTTTTCGAGTTGTCCTTTTGCTGATGCATCTGGCCTGAGGAAAGTCACCACTTGTCCTTATGCTGAGGTGCTCATCAGTAAGTTGGTCTATGATTATGCCCACTCGCCTCATTCTTAGCGTGTGTGTCTCCTAACACTGATGATGTGCTTTCTTGAAAGGTCACTTATATTGGGAATCACTTTGTATTCTTATCAGTTCTCCCTCTGAGGGCTCAAATCATTTCACCAGCAGATCTTGTCCAATGAGGTGTGTCAACTCTCTTTGAGAGATTCATTCAATTGGAGGCCACAGGGGCACCATTTGCTCCATTGAAGTACTGTTTACAAGTGCTCACAAAATAGTTTACTCATCCAGCAAAACATTACCCTCAAATTCATTAATTCCTTCAATGTGCTTCAAAAGCAATTAGATTAAGATATTTGAATACTGAGCTACTGGATAAATTGTGGACTGTTCAAGGTGATATTGATTACATTAAGGAGGATTAGGGCTAGACAGACACTGATTTTAAGAGGAAATACAAAGATCTCAGAGGCCAGGAGTTGAATGGAAGTCTAGGTCAGCCTCGGCCATCTGCACACATCAACTGCCCAAGGACAAAGATGAAAAAGTGAATGAGACCATGTATGTTTGCAAGTAATGCATCAGGTGTTAATAAAAAGGACATTTTAATCTTGAACATGAAATGAAGAAAATAACATATACGTCACAAGTTGCATGATATAATAATAAAGAATGCTAGTACGAGTTGAAGTATGTAAGTTAGCCTTAAACTTGAAGCACGATTCTACATACCTTTGGGTTCAATAGGCCATAGGCAGGTGATGTAATGCCTGTAAGCTTGAACATCCCAGTATTTCAAATTAGTCCTATCATTTCTTACCTGAAATGATTTTTTTGTGGATTCAATGTACACAAAGTATTTTTAAAATCATTTTATTTGGGGCTTTTACAATTCTTATCACAATCCATATATCCATTGATTGTGTCAAGCACATACGTACATTTGTTGACATCAACATTCTCAAAATATTTGCCTTCTACTTGAGTCCTTAATATCAGCTGCTCATTTCCCCCCTTCCTTCCCATTCCCCCCTCTCATGAACCCTTCATAATTCATAATTTATTATTATTTTGTCATATGTTACACTGACATCTCCACCCACCTTCTGCTCTGTTGTCCATCCCCCAGGGAGGAGGTTATTTGTAGATCCTTCTAATTAGTTCCCCCTTTCTACTCCATCTTCCCTCCACTGTCTAGGTATCACCACTCTCACCACTAGTCCTGAAGGGATCATCTGTCCTGGATTCCCTATGTTTCCAGTTGCTATCTGTACCAATGTACATTCTCTGGTCTAGCCGGATTTGTAATATAGAATTGGGATCATGATAGTAGGGAGGGAGGAAGCATTTAAGAACTAGAGGAAAATTCTATGTTTCATCGTTGCTACCCTGTACCCTGACTGGCTCATCTCCTCCCTTCATTCCTTTTGTAAGGGGGTGTGCAGTTGCCTGCCAATGGTCTCCACTCTGCACACACCCTCATTTACAATTATATGATTTTTTGTTCTTTGAAGCTCAATACCAGATCCCTTCGACAGCTCACTGTCACACAGGCTTGTGTGCTTCTAACATGTAGGTTTTGTTGCTTCTCAGCTAGATGGCTGCTTGTTTATCTTCAATCCTTTAAGACCCTAGATGCTGTATCTATTTATAGCCGGGCAACATCAGCTTTCTTCACCACATTTGCTTATGCACACATTTGTCTTCAATGATCATATCAGGAATGTGGGTACCCACTAATACAATTTTCTGTTCTTTGATGTCTGATAACTGGTCCCATCTATACCTCATGGTTAAACAGGCTGGTGTGCATCTTCCTTGTGGGCTTTGATGCTTCTGGAACAGATGGCCACTTGTTTATCATCAAGCCTTTAAGACCCCAGATGCTACATCTTTTCATAGCCTGGCACCATCAGCTTCTTCACCACATTTGCTTGTGCACACATTTTTCTTTAGCAATCGTGTCGGGAAAGTACGCATCATGGAATACCAATTTAATAGAACAATGTGTTCAGTAAGTGCTTGAGTGGAGGCCCAATGTTCATCTGCTGCCTTAATACTAAACCGATAAAAATATGCAAGCCGATCTATTTCCCCACCCTCCTATATAAATAAATTTGCATACGTACATGTCAGTATTTAGATGTCTATAAATACCCTTGGTTACCTAGTTCTTTCCTCTATGTCCCACAAAGTTTTTATAAAGGACAATTTTACTATGTTTTAGGTGAATGCTTATACACCAAATTGTCAGGGTCCATCAAGTTGGTTCCAACACATAGTGACTTTATGTACAATAGAAGGAAATACTAGTTCCTGTTACTGTGCCATCCTCACAAATGTTGCTACGAGGGTCTCTGTATTTTTTTACTCCCTACTTTTTCCACTTTAGCAGCATGATGGCCTTTTCCAGAAACGCGTCTTTCCTGTTAACACGTCCAAGGTATATGAGGTACAAGCCCTGCCATCCTCACTTCTAAGTAGAATTCTGGGTGTGCTTCTTCCAAAGCGGATTTGTTTATTTTTTAGGCAGTTCGTGGTTTTTACAACACTCTTTGCAGCACCATGATTCAAGTGCATTGATTCATCTTTTGTTTCCCACATTTCACGTCCAACTTTCATATCCATAGGAAGTGGCTGAAAATATGTTGGTTTGGGTCAAGGGTACCTTAGTCCTCAAAGTAAGAGCAAATTAGGTTTTCTTTTAAACATTTTTATATAAACTATCCCATGTAAGTTATTACACTGTATGTGTAATATTTATGTGTAATATATTACACTTGAAGTATAATACATAAGGAGAATATCAAGATTCTCCTTAATACCAATCAATGTGTTGTGTGCCACTGATTCCGCTTCCCTTGCCCTCCTTTGAGAGCAGAAGGTGAAACAAGCTGCTTGGAAGAGAGGTCTGAGGCCTGATGGGTTTCCTTGTGTATAGTCGTTCAGGTCAGAGGATGGTGCTTTCTAAGATGAGTCCGTTTCTTTTGTCTTGGGGAAAAGGGCTCTGGGTTCAAAACTGCTTTGAATCCTGGTCTACCAAATCATGTTTTCTAGGCTTTGGGCACCTTCTTAGGTTTATCACCCCAGAGGAAGGTCATAGAGCAGTCAATTTTATATCAGCTATAATTATGTATACTGGACATGGCTACTCTTGGTTGATCACTTTCTACCTTGGTATGGACCTTGTTTCTCACCTTGACCTCTACTGTTTCCTCATTTGCAGAACTTGGCTCCCTTTGTCCCACCTCCCCCTGGCTCTAAGTCTAAAATATCTACATAACAATACCACTGAATGGGTTAGACTCACCTTAGTCCTCAAAGTGACATATTGACTTTTTAACACCTCCAGGAGGTCCTTAGCAGGTTTCCCCAATGCAGCCTATTATTTGATTATTTGACTGGCCGTCTGTGAGCTCAGATTGTGGGTCCAGGTAAAATGAAATCCTTTACAACTTCAGTCTTGCCTGCATTGTTCATTGTGGTAGTCCAGGTAGACTAGAGAAACAAATCCATGGACCTTCATATGTGAATATGAGATAGTTTTATATAAAGGGTAATTGTATATTAAGAAAGCATCTCAGCCCAGTCCAGCCCAAGCCCATTGTCAGATGTTAGCTCCTATGTCCAATACCAGTCCGTAATGCAATATACGCAGAATGCTAGATATCATAGGCCAGTAGGTAGAAAGTCTTTGGATGCAGTGGCTTTGTAAGCATCTCAGTGCTGGCAGGGGTCTCCACATGGCTCCTCCAGCTGCAAGACCCTACTGTAATTCCATTTGTCTTGTCAGTAGAGTGTCGTCTCAGGGAGTGAACAGAGAGAGTGTGTCTCTTGCCTCCAAGGAGGGAGATGCACGTGTTCCCAGAATCCTCAGGACAAGACCATGCCCACACAGTGGCCTCATTGGCTATGACCTAATTGACAGACTAGACTCCACCCCTTCACTCTTCATCCTCTCATGTCCCAAATTGACACCAGATTATGTAACTACCACACTCATGTTGTTGCCTACCGGTTCATTTGCGAGCATTTTTGTTTTCTGTTGTGGTGGTGTGCTCCATTCTGCAGTCTGTGGTGTTCTTTCGTTACTTTTAGCAAGCAAGGTTGTGTCATCTGCCCATTGCATGTTAATAATGAGTCTTTTTTGAAGCCTGATGATGACTGCAGTTGTTATGCATTCCATTTCAATTTTGAAAACTCTTTTTTTTTCTGATCGATACTTTGCACATTCTATGCTGCTTACTGAAACCGTTGCAAAGGTTCTCCTCCTTTTGAGTTGGGACAGACCAACAAATGAAGGTCCTGAAAGCATTTCTCCATCCACATCATCAAGGTGCACCTTGCCCAGTGATAGTGTGAGTGCCTTCCGCCCGGTGGCTCTTCTTTTGGCGCTCTACGGGGCATCGTTCCCTGCTCTTCACAAGCTTTTCTTTGGCCATCTGTTTCAGGAAGTAGAGCTCCCCGTCTTCTTGCTAGGCTGTCTTGGTCCGAATTCTACTGAAACCAGTCCACTGCGGATGCCCCTGCTGGGACTTGAAACACCAGTGGCATAACTTCGGGCATTACCACAACATGCCAGCCACGACAGTATGACAAACTGACAGATCACTAGTGGCAATAAGGGACACGTAAAAAAAAAGTATTCAACTTATTCCAGAGTCCACTACAACAGTGTCATCCTAAAGAAAACTTGATGTCAATTGGGGACTGCCTTTATAAAGAGAAGGCTTCAAAAAGTGAGTGGAAAAATTCCATTACCTTATCATTTTATTGTTCCATGAACATTCTGAAGCCTCCTCATATCTTATCTATCTATCTAATAACCTATCTACCCCATGGTGACACAAATGATTCAGGACTTGATTGTTAACCAAAATGTCAGTAGTGTGACTTAATAAATACCTGTTGATTTTCTTCCATGAAATATAAACCTCTAAGGCCAGAAAACCACATGGAGCAGTTCACCATGAGTTGAAATTGATGTGCAACAACATCAACAAATACATATACATACATGTGGACATATATATGATGGGAAGTCAAATGTGTTACTGCAAAATAACAGAAGTATTTATTAAACAAGATCAAAATTAAAGCTATTGTTCCCTGATATATCCTTGATCTAGGTCTATATGCTTCTGAAAGCAGTATTTCAGTATCTCTCACTCTTCCCCTAACTCTTCCTTCCACGATGTCCAACAGTAGTTGGGGCATCCTTGATTGACTCAAATCACATTCCCTTTGAATGTTCTCTGAGTACTAAGAAGAAAATGAAATTTGATGGGGCAAGACCAAGTCTGCAGGGTGGATAGAGTAATATTTCCCAACAAAATTCACACAGGACAGCCCTCCCTAACCTTGAAGAACGAGCAGAGACATTGTCAACATGGAAAAAATCCCCCAGAGAAACGTTTGTGCCCTTTTCCTCAATGAAATTGTTCGTTTTCTAAAAGATTCTTCATAATAAGCCTTTGCGATTATCCTCTGTCTTTATGGAAATTCAATCAAGATTGCTTTCTTTGAAATCCCCTCCAAACAGGCACCATAATTTTTTCTATTGACCACTTTGGTTTAAATTTAATTGGCCCAACAGGTCCCCTTGAAAGCTGTGGTTTTGATTGGACTTTACTGACACGAAGTCTAGTCTAATACTGGAAGAAGTTGTCTGACCACAGGGATCATTTTAAAGACATTTTGTTTGGAACACGCCCATGTATGTATGAGTTAGCACCCTAATAGGAGTATTATGTTTTACATATTTATATGATATATTTTAAATGTATTTCTTGTCCAAATATTTTTGAAGAGAGATTATATGACATACTCTCTGTCCCCAGACACACAGAACAGATCATTTTGCAGAATGAATAAGATGCATCTTCTTTGGGCTGCTCTTTCCTTCTTCCATACTATTTCCACACAAAGATTCTCCGGAGCTCACACATGTGCGCATGCTTTCAATGAATTCCTCAGGGTGCACCCTGGAAAGTTCTGGAGCAGTGTAGAGTCCTCTAGCTTGTGAATCTTCTTTCCCAGCACACATCATTCACAACTGACTGCCTGCCAGTGAGCTGCTTCTTTCTGAGCCTGTTTTCAAGCCACTGTTGGCTAATCTCTAATAAAGACATTATTTATTAGAATAGTGTTAAAGGATGCCATTTATCTCTCTAAGAGACCATATATTTTAAGAGTAATGATTGAAATGCTGCATCTCAATCCCCTGAAATAATTTCCAATAATAGATATTTTATCTTGGTGGAAAATATGTCAGAGGATGTTGGACAATACTGTCAAATGACTCAGATAGATCTAGTTGCTAAGAAGTTTCTTCAAAAGATATACCAGTAGTTTCTGGGCACATGGCAATAAAACCCCCCAAAAGAAATCAAATGCCTGAGAAGCCATAGGCACAGGTACTTGTAGCCCTTTCTTTTTTCCATGTCAAACCTGAACGGAATCTCAAGTGCTTAGCCTGGCAATGGAAAAAATGCAGGGTACGGGTGTTTAAACTGTTTGTTGGTCCCCTGCAATTTTTAATGATATTTTTTTCCTTACCTGAACAACCCAGAGGCTGAGCAAATGCAGCCCAAATCCTGTGGTTCTTTTAAAACTAGGCTCAGTTCTCACCTCTCTTTCCCCGCTTCTTCCCACCCCCCACTCAGTTGCCATGTTCAACAACACTTCAAAGGTGTGGTTGGCTTCGTTTCTGGGTTTAGATTCTGTTTCAAGAAGAAGCTAAATTGGAATCAGTTTATCACCCTGGGCTAGGATTTTTAACAGAATTTAAAACCTGAGAGGAACCCCAGCCACATCTGAAATGATGCTGAGTTCTATCAGCTAGGTGCTTGATCTTCAGAGGAAGCCTTGGCCGGATAAACTCACTGCCTCTGCTGGGGTTGCTTCCTGAGCCTTCAGACACACAGCTTCATGGACACCCAGGGCACTGGGAGTAGCTTTTTATTCCCTCTAAAAATGGAAAAATTAGGACTTAGGTGTGTTTGTATATTTTCATTTTGAATGACAATGTGTTATTAAAATGAAAGGAAATGGGGAGACATGCATGCTAGAAGCTAAGCAAGGACAGAACAAAGATCCCCAACTTAATCATCCCTAATCTATTTGAAGCCGAGGCCGCATAGGCAGCACTGAGAGCATCCGTGCTAGCAGACACACAGTCTCATGTGCTAGAGAAAGCGCAGGCCACCAGTGGTCTCCCTCTTTGAATTGGCTGCAGTATGGTGGGTGCTGGCAGTTGAAAGCAAAACGAGGGCCTTGAAAGAGCAGAAGTTTGGGGTTTTTTTTCCCCCCTGTGTCTTCCTATGTGTATCTTTGTTTTCAAGTATTTCCTACATGAATCCAACTGTTAACAAATCCTCTATGGGCCCTCGAGTCAGGGGTTAAATTCAGTATCGCACTGGTCATGATTGGTCTTGAAGGACTTGAAAGGATGAATGTTAAATGATGGACATTTTCCATAAGGCAGGAATGGAAAACTCCATGCTGAGATGTAACAGGAACAAAGACACAGTGGGATGCAGCAGCCTGACATACTTGTGGGTGCGTGGCTTGTAGAACGAGGGGCATGTAGAACGGAGGCAGAGATGGTGCACCAAGACCTGGGGCTACTGAGCAGGGAAAGGATGTGATTGGTAATTTAGATGGACTGAGTTCAAGAGTTTACATGGGAAGAGACTGCTAGTGAGGGCAGTTGGTGGGGAAAAAAAAGACTGTCAAGAACCAGATTATGACCAGGTAATACTACTTGATCCTGCGGCTTTCTCTTCCCCAGAAGTTTCACAGCCTCAGAGACCCCCAGGGGCAGCTCTAGTCTATCCTATATGGTTTCTTTGATTCAGAATCTATGAGATTGCCATGCATTTGGAATTTTGAGTGAGTATAACTCGATCGTGGTTCGAGATGATATTAACCTGGAATAAAATGCAGGTAAGAAGATCATGGACGCCATAGCCCGGAGAGGCTAGAGATGAGCCCCAAATGAAGGGATGACCCAGCGGTAGAATGCTTCTCAAGCAAGGGTTGAGTTACCAATAAAAGCATGCTTCCAACAGGCACTGGAAACGCATTTACTTACAGGGAAGGGGAGCAGAGTAAGATGAACGTTAGTGGTGGACATTTCTCACCCCTGCCTGTGACTCTCTGCTGATGCTTAGTTGACAAGCTGCAGGTGACACACCCTACACCCTTTGTGCCAACAGCAGCTCTAGCAGTAGAGTTCACTCGATCTCATATAACTCACAGGAACAACAACAAAATGAAGAAATATCACAGGAAGACACCCCAATGCAAAATCGCCAGTACAAAGCTTCCTGTAAGAAGAAGGTCTATACCCAGGGCTCCGAGTGGACAGCCAGGGGCAGGGACAGAAAGCCATCCCAAAGCTGCTCTTCCCACAATGACACAAAGCATACAGATGGCTGTATGCAGGGACTTTGAGATAGGGAATGAAAAGTGAAGTACTCAGTAGGTGAAGTCTGACAGTTTAGGGACTTAAACAAGGAAACTTAGAAACTGTACCAATGAACTTCCGGTACAATTTATTTAGAGCCCAGCACAGTAGAAAGGTTGTTAAAATGCGCATTTACTGTACCATGTAGTTCAGTAAAAAGTACTGGAAACCTGTGAAGCTGGAAGACTCAGCTTGATGATGCGACTGTGCTTTGTACCTAAAGAAATGTGGAAAGTGACTTAATTTCTCCCAGCACTGGTTTCTGCATGTATGCAATGAATGATCTCATCATTTATTCTATGTAACTACTTTGGATATTAGCTAAGCAAATTTATATGGAGCTTTTTACATCAGGTATGGCACATTGTGAGTATACAATAAATTATGTTAATTTCCTTCCTGTTCTCAACATGAAGTATGCGTGAAATCTGTAGATCTCTGAGGTTTGTCGTTGTGAGGAACCATTCAGTCAGTTCCGACTCAGCCACTCTGTAAAGCAGAAGAAGACACCACTGATCTTATCCTGCCTCTTCTGTCCACTTGTTCTTTTGTTGGAGCTCATTGCTGCAGACAAAGTGTCAATCCATCTTGTCAAAGACCTCCGTCTGTTTTGCTGCCCCTCGGCTTTATGAAGCGTACTGTCCTTCTCCAGGGACTGGGCTCTTTTGACACCATGTTCAAAGTACGTGAGACAGAGTCACACCATCCTAGCCTTGCTCCTTACAGGACAGATTTGTTCCTTTGATAGTTTATGGTACTTTCAATATTCTTAGGCCGTACTATGGTTCAAATATATCAATTCTTCTTTGGGATTCTTTATGCAGTGTCCAACTTTCATATGTATATGAGGTTTCAGAAACTACCATGGCTTGGATAGTGGTGCTCAAAGGAACATCCTGGCTTTGCAATACTTTAAAGAGGTGTTGTGCAGTAACTTTACCCAATGTATGTTGTTTGATCTCTTGACTGCTGCTCTCAGGATCCTTGATTGTGGATCCAAGTAAAATGTAATCCTTGACAACATCAATCTCTTCCCCGTTTATCACGGAAGGCCCCCTTTCTCGTGGAAATGGTCGCTCTTCACTCAGCAGTCCCACTAATGACCCATTACACCAAAACACTCTTAAGACCCTTCAAAGTTTTTGAAGATCAGTGGTTTAAATTGTTCCCATAAATATTTGCCTTCTCAGGAAACCTAAGGAGCAGTTCCACTCTGTTCTATGGGGCTATTATGAATCAGAGTCCACAAAGTGGTAGGAAGTATCCTCCTACTTATATGATATAAAACTATTTTATGAAAAATGTCTGGTTTAATAACACAAACAGTGTTTTTAATCACCAAGATATTGTACCAGAGTGCATTATAACACATTTTGCTGAGCTTAATCGATGAAAATAAGTAATAAAACAGCTTCATTTCTATGTAATTCAGTTAAATATAGCTCCACTCATTTGTGTACCTACTATGCGCTATTATGTGAGGTACTGTGGAGAAAGTAAATAACTCATACCCCTTTCCTCATATTTTATTAACTTTTTCTAACTCATGATTTTTTTCTTATGTGGGTCCATACGATGTAGTAACACTACTTATCGCTGTGGGCGGTACCAAGAGAGCGATACAATTCACAAAGCTGGGCACAATAACTTATTGCTTCCCTTTATGTTCCCAACGCAGTCAGTGGTCTTCCTCACTTAGACACTCATCTTGTTTTGAAATATGTCTAAATGTCAAAATGTGATATGATATTGACCTGCAGAACCAATTACTTGTTTTCAGTGAGAGGAACAATGAGGTACCAAATAGTCTAGCAGCAAGAATATCAACAACATTCAAACTCACTGCCATCACGTTTTTCCCACCCACAGCTACCCTGCAGGACCGAGTAGAACTTCCCTGTGGGTGTCTGAGTCTACTGGTCTTCATGGGCGTAGAAAGTCTCATCTTTCCCCCATAGAGTAGCTGATGTTTTTGAACTACTAACCCAATGATTAGCAGCATATCATGCCACCAGTGTTCCAATATCAACAATAAGTACATCGGTACAGATAAGAGCTCTCAACACATAGAATACAGGACAGACAAACCCTTCAGTAACAGTAGTAAGAGCAGCAGCCCCATGGTGTGTGTGTGTGTGTGTGTGTGTGTGTGTATGTGTGTCTGTTGGGGGGTAGGGAGGGGAAACCTATCACAGTGATGGATTTATAACACTATCACCTACTGCATTCCCCAGTGGGGAACGAATAACAGAAATGTGGGTGAAGAGAGACAGTGGAATGTGTAAGATATGAAAATAACAACAATAATTATAATATGTAATTAATCAAGGATTCATGAAGGTGGGAGGGTGGGGGAAGGAGGGGAAAACAGAGGAGCTGATACCAAAGGCTCAAGTAGAAAGAAAATGTTTTGAAAATGATTATGACAACCTATGTACAAGTATACTTGATACAATTGATTTATAGATTGTTATAAGATCTGTAAGAAACTGTGTAGTCTGGGTTGACTAGAGAAACAAATCCAGAAACATTCAAATATGTGTATAAGAAAAAGCTTTATATACAAAAGCAATTGAATATTGAGAAAACATCCCAGCCCAGTCCAAGTCCAGTCCATAAGTCTGATATTAGACCACATGTCCCATACTAATCTATAAAGTCCTCTTCAGACGCACAAAACACATGCAATGATGCCGAATGCAGGAAGATCACAGGTCAGTGGGTTGGAAACCTTGTGGATTCAGTGGCAAGTTTTAAGCATCTCAGTGCTGGCAGGGGTCTCCACATGGTTCCTTCATCTCCAAAACTCTGACTGCCTCAGAGTAGCTTCATGTGGCTTCTCCTCAGAAATGTCTCATGGGGTGAGAGGAAAGAGAGAGAGGGAGAGAGGGAGAGAGGGAGAGAGGGAGAGAGGGAGAGAGGGAGAGAGGGAGAGAGGGAGAGGGAGGGAGAGAGAGAGAGAGAGAGAGAGAGAGACTCCCACCTCCAAGGAAGAAAAACAGTTGTTCCCAGAATTCAATGCCCACACAGAGGCCTCATTGGCTACATCCTGATTAACAGGATAATCTCCCCCCTTCACTCTTAATCCTCAGATTGACAGCAGATTATGTAACTATGACAGAACCCCAATAAAATGATTAATGGTGATAATAAAAAATGAATAAGTAGGTTTTAGTTTTACAATACACATGGACTTTGATGTTTCTTTTCTGACTTTCTAAGTAGTAGAAGTATACTTCCCAAGAATGTTCTCGAAACTTTGTTCGGTCACACTTTCCAAGACTGAAAATTCTCTTTTCTTCTCATTTGTAAATATGCATTTTCCTGGAAAATATTATTAATTTTATTTTTGCTCTCTCTCTTATCATATACAGATCAATTTCTAACGAGACTGACTTTCAAATATTTTTTAATTGTTTACTTTTCCCAGCTCTACTTTCCCTGACCTATGTCAGGGTATTATCATTTCTCATCCAAAATAATTGTGTTATTTTCCTATCCCAACCCTTCAGCCTCTTGCCTTGTTCTATACCTCTGGCACAGTAACTATTCAAATAAGAAAATCAGACTATATTATTTATTCATAAAAGGCTTAAGTATGGTCTTATCATCTTTATGATAAAAATCCAAATATCATAGCTTATAGTAGAGCAAAGGCAGATAATCAAGAAGATGGAGACTTTGAACTCCTAACTTCTATTGTATCACTCTGGTCAACATCACCACTTCAAGACATCATTCCATATTTATATGCTAATCAACCCTCTCTAGGAGAGACATTAATCTTTCACTGGTATAGTGGTTCATGTGTTGGGCTGCCAACCACAAGGTCAGCAGTTTGAGACCACCAGCTCCTCCATGGGAGAAAGATGAGGCTTTCTACTCCCATGAAGATTTAGAGTCTTGGAAATCCAAAGGAGGCAGTTCTTCTTTATCCTCTAGGGTTGCTGTCACTCTAAAGTGTTACAGCGGGGACACATCTGTTACCACAAGTTTGAGGAACAAATCTGTGAAGGCAATCCTGGCATCCTTGGAGACTTCCCTGAATGCTTATTTATGTAAATGAGATTGACAGCGGAAGCTCTCCAAGTTGGCTTAAGACATCTAAATATAATAGGATCGATTGGACCTTCTGATGGTAGGATCCTAGTGGTAGGCTGAATTGGCAAAGCCAAGGTGAGTGTGGCTACTATTAAGCACAGTCGAACCAAAGCAGTAATAAGAATAATCTGATTTATATAGCTATTTGATTTCTTATGAGCAAAATAGTTGGGAAATCTACTTAATATTTACTTAATCTATACAATGGAAGAATTCCAGATCAAGTGCATGGCAGTCTAATTCAAATCATCAGAAGAGAGACTGATAGAATCTCAGTCAACTCCCATTTCAGCCAGTTTATGAATACAGAAGAGTTCGAGTCATCTTGAGGAAGTACCCTCAAACACAGCTAAAACTTTGTGCTATCAATATTTCCATCAATCTTCCCTAAGCACCTATATCCTTTGTGAGACTGAGTATTCATTGAGCAAACAGAAATGATCAGAAGGGACTCGGGCAACTAACTATTACTCTTCTATCTATCTATTTGACCTGAAACTAGTAATCACTTGATAAATCTGTAGTGAAGCATAACAACCGTCCTGCCTCTTCCAAACTATATGGCATGTACACACCACACTTACTGTTCCTCCATTGAACGCTACTCTTCTCCACACGACCATATTAAGGAAATTTGTCAGATGATGCCAATGCAAGTGATATTTTATGACACAGGATATTACCATTTTCTACTCAGATTCAATCATTTCTTAGCAATCGGTGTTTTAAAATTCCAAATTTTAAAATTTGTTGGGAAATTTAACTCCTAAGTTATTAAGTTTCTTTGTAGCCTCTGGGAGAGACTCAGCAAAATCCACTGAAAAACTAACTTAACTATAGCCATTACCCTAGTTCTAAACACTCAATTCACTGTGTTACCTCCTTCAAAGAATCCTAACTATGAGCAAAGTAAAACTTACTTTTTTAATACTTACACAAATACAATCTTGATAAATTTATTTTTCCAACCCTGTCACTTAAGCATTCAGTGCTTATCTCCAACAAATCAGGAATTTCATGATAGCCACTGGTTACTGATTTATCTCTCTTTATATTCTTGATAAATCTGGCCTGAGAATGAAAAATTATGAATTCTCAGTATGAAACTTTCTTAGTTTCAACTACATCTCAATTATCCAAGTGAAGCAAAGCTTATACCAGATTTTTCTTAATTCTAGAGAAGATCGTTTGTCAAATACAGATAGTGCCAAAATATTGATCATTGATTTTTAATTTTTTTCCATGTAGATTTTAAATAATTAACTTTAAAGTATGTTTCCTTTCAAATTCAATAATCTGGCTTGCCTTCAACAGTGTAACCATTGCTTGTGATTAGCTCTGGTTGGAAATGCCTGGAATGGGAAATGTAATTAAATAAATCTTAATTCACAAATAGGAATAAGACGACATTCTGGAATAACTATCTTTATATTGTGTCCCAACATAGAATGAATGCATATTTCAAAGTCTTGTATTACTACCAATTCTGTTAGGAGAAATAAATATTATGATATGACTCCTATAATTTGCCGGAGATGATATTTTTATATCTACAACTTCCATATCAAAGATCAGTGCCCATTATTTGCAATACTGTCATAGATATGTAAATAAGCAGTGGTTACTACTAACGTCAATTGTCCTGGCATAAAAAAGTCATATCAATTTCAAGTTCATCTAATTGTTTGGGAAGACACAATTTAGTCCATAACATACTCTGCATTATTGACCCTAGACTTTCATCTTTTTGTCCCGTGACATGAGTTGGCAAACTTCCCAGGGATAAAAAGGCGTGAGAACATCAACTCTCCTCTCCTAGTTTCCTGTTTCTCTGCAGTTTGGGCTCCGAGGTCTTAGTTATCTCAGCAGTTACCTAGGTAGATAATCAAAATGTATGTTTCTTCGGTTTTCTCAGGGGGAAGCTTATTTTCCCTGAAAGCTACTTCTTCACAGACAAGTGTAGAAGTCCACATTTTTTTCATCTTAGTTTCTTTATCTATAGAAGCACATGATATGTGTCATTGGGGATAAAATTTTGGAGAAAGGCTACTAGAAAATGTTTGCTAAATTCTGAATATGTTAAGTGTGCATCCCAAGCATAAAGTCTGTTTTCATAAACCATAAACAAAAGTGTCATTAACTGGTTTGGTTCCAAGATATGCCATGCACTAAAAGCAGTGTAGTCAGACAGTGTGTATTTTGATCCTTGTTCTAAGAATGCCAAGTTTTTAGGGAAAATAAAAACAACCCCCCTCCAAAAAACCCCTTAAAATTTTAAGCTATATATTTAACATTGAAACCTTGAATGAATTATTAATTTCCTTGTTTTTGTCTCCCATCTTGTAAAATTACAATCTATATATTTTATGCTATTCTCTGCATTTTACCTATACGTGAAATAAGTAACCATTTATAAAAGATATATAAATTGTTTTAAATACATAAGAGCCATGCCTATCATTACTGTTTTGATCCATTTATTTGGTAAGTCTTGATTATGATGATAGAGTCACACGGACACTAAACACAGCAATACTACCAGAGGGCATGAGCATACACGGAGAAGATTTTTAGGCAGAAATGTAATGGTATCCTTTCTGCATTGTTATTAATGCTTCAAAGTGTTGGACTGGGGTTTTAAACTCAACTATATGAGGTTGATACTGCTTTTCTAGTTGAAAGAAAGGTGACTGATAGTGAGTCACTGGAAAACCATATATGTACTTTTGTTTTAGAAATAATAAACCTCAAGGCGATCATAGTAGTTTAAAATTTCATGTACCCCAAACAATTAGTTTCTGTACATCGAGTCAGTGTTCTGGAAAGGAAGGAATTGAGTATTTTTTCTTTTGTTTTTGAGACATACATAAAAAAACCTTCATAAGTATAATTAGCACATGTGCATGCATTTTAAAATATCAATATTCATAGTGCTGTGGATAAGATGATGAAATACAAACATAAACAATACATTCTACTTGGCAGTTATATGCTTTTTTATGTTTTACAATACTTTAGTCTTTTGTAAATAATATCATACATGTAGTATACATTACTCATATGTTCACATATAATATCTCCTTTTAGCCTGAGAAATTTTTATAAAGTATAATATAAAATCATGGTTTTTTACTCCCATATTAGTAAACAAAATGAAAATATATTTATTCTGAATGAATAATGAAGCAATGTTTTTCCTGTTTAAAAATATCACACTAAACTGAATTTATTTTCCAATGCAATGAGTTAGGATTGTAATCTAGATTAGAATTTTGGCCTCCAAATTATTAGTACAATATTTAGTTGAGAAACAGTGTCCTCATTTCCCAATAAGAAGTTCAACAAAGCAGAAACAGTGGAAACAACTTTTGTTTCAGAATGATGTACTGTCAAGGGACTTTTAAGAAATAAAAAATGCAAACAAGTAATTTTTAAGCAACTGACTTTTAACTCATTTCAATAGTTAAAGTCATGAAACAAGAATTGTGTGGAGTGTAGCTTAGGTTGTTAATAAATATTTATGGAAAATATAAACTATGATAGATAGGTAAAGACAGAAAAAGCATATAGAAAATTATTAATTAAGTTGGAAAGGTAAGTTTTGCCATGTTTTGGATGTTTTCATAGGAAATGATACAATCAACAAACATTTTTGGGAAGAATGATATACAATAGAATTTAATTACAATCTGTAGAATGGGTGGAATTTTTTTGAGTGAAAGGGGACTTTTTCTTAACGCATCAGATGGTATTGGTTGTTTTAGAATAATGAGTATTACAACAGTAATGTAAAAATAGTAGCAATAAGAATAAGAAAAATCAGCTAGTAGCTGCAAATGTGATACAATAAACTATATATAGTATCTACTATGTTAAAGCAATTAAATAAACACATTATATAGTATTTAAATCATTTAATAGCAATAAGAACAAGTGCACATTTTAATGTGATTTGAATGTTATTCTGTAATTTATATTAACTATTAGGCAATTCACTTATTCCTGAGCTTTGCATTTAAAGCTTTTCAGCAAATACATGTAGTTTATTATTTTGTCCTGTGTGGCAAAAACACGAGGCTCTTAAAATTGATAGATTACCAACCAAGATGTTTCAACAAATGAATGCAATCCTAGGTGTGCTTCCCTCATTTATGTCAAGAATCTAGGAAAACAAGGACATGGCCAACCAACTGCAAGAGATCCATATTAGTGCCCATTCCAAAGCAAGGTGATCCGACAGCAACCAGAAGTTATCAGACCCTATCTGTACTATCATACAAATAAAATTTTCCTGAAACCAATTCAAATTCAATGATAGCAGAGCCTTGACAGGAAGCTCTAAGAAATTTAAGTTGAATTCAGAGGAGAAAAAGGAATGGGGGCTATCAGTGCTGATGTCAAATGGAATTAATCTGAAAGCAGATAGATGGATGCCTCTTTTTTATTGATAATGCAATGGCATTTCATTGTGAGCATCAGACTACATTTGGATTAAATTGGAAAGAATTTTAGAACTCTTAATTTTGGTTCTGGGAAAACTGTACACAGAACAAGAGGCAACCATTCAAACAGAACATGGAGAACAAGGTGGATCCTGGGGGCTTAAAATCAGAAAAGGTGTAGGTCAGGGCGTAGTGTTTTAGTATCCTTATTCATTTTTTATGCTGAGTAAATAATCTGAGAAGCTGGATTAGTTAAAGAAGAATATAGCCTCAGGGTTGGGGAAAACGCAATAAGAAACTGTGATTGGTACATGACCCAACCTTGCTGACTGAGACTGAAGGGATTTTGAGGTCTTAATGAAGTTCAAACACTACAGCCTTCATTGTGGGTTATAAGTCCACCTTATGCTAATAAAAATTCTCCCCACTAGACAGATCAGTAACAGCATATTGAACAGACTGAAGCCCTGAAAAGTTTATTTTTACTTTTATCGACAACCAATGCCCATGAAAGCTGCCGTCAATATATCAAAAAGCACATTGCCCTGTTCAAATCTGCTACAAAATGCCTCTAGAGTGCTCAGAAGGAAAGGTGCCACTGTGAGGGTTGACCCAGGTCGCAGTCATTTGCCTCTTGTGCGTGCAATAGGTGGCCAATGAATAGAGAAGACTCGAGAAGAATTGATGCATTTGAATTGAGGTGTTAGCAAAGAATATTGACTGGGCTTCCAGAAGAATAAGTGTATCTGTCTTAGAAGAAGTACAGCTTGATACTCCTTAGAAGTGCAGATGGCAGAACATCATTTCACTTACTTTGGACATGTTCTCAAGAGGGATTAAGGAGCCCTGGTGGAACAGTGGTTACACATTCGGCTACTAACTGAAGGTCATTAGTTCGAAACCGCTAGCCACTCTCCAGGAGAAAGAGCTTCCTACTTCTTTAAACAGATACAGTCTTGGAAACCCCTAGAGGCAGTTCCTTCCTGTCCTATAGGGTAGCTGGGTGTCAGCATCAACTCAATGGGAGTGAGATGAGGTATCCATAAGGGATCAATTCCTTGAGAAGGAGAGCATGCTTGATAAAGTCAAGGATTAGTGAGAAAGAGGAAGACCCTGAAGGTGATGGGCTCAGACAGCAACTGCAGAAGGAATTCCAACATGGCAAAGGCTGTGAGCATGGTGGTGACGCAGGGAAAGTTTAGTTCAAGTGTGTGCTGAGTCACTATGAGTTGGAAGCCAACAGCACCTAACAACAACAGAAGCAATAACACTTTTGTTAAAAAGATCCAGATATGTTGTGGACTTTGCAGACCCCTCTGGATGTTTATGACGTCTATCACATTCTTACTCTTATTGATTATGATGAAGAACAATCTGTGGAGATTAATAAAATCCGTGGCAGTTTATTGACGTTCACAACTATTGTCTACTTAGGGAAGTGTGATATGTGATGGGTGGCCAACCTTTCAACTCGGCAGCCTCGCTGTCAGTTTGTCACAATGTGGTGATTTCAGGTGGCTGTGACACTGGAAGCTATGCCCCTAGTATTTTAAATGCTAGCCAATTCACCCACAAAAGACAGGTTTTAGGGGGGCTTCCATACTAACATAGACTAGAAAGGCCTGGAAATCTATTTTTAAAATGCATCCAAAGAAAACCTTATGAATCACAGGATAATAGTGTGTGGAAGATGAGCTCCTTAGGTTCCAAGTCCCTCCAAAACCACAGTGGCCCCGACGATGAACTGAAACATGCCCAGGATCGTGGAGATGGTGCCAACGGTGGTAAGGATTCCGTCTGCTGGACACAGGGTTAGAGTTGAGTCAACAACAGTTAACGACCACCGCTTATTAACGTACGCCCTAATTTGTGTTTTCTTTGTGTGCTTTGCTTCTCAAGTTCTACCTCTGCTTTTAACAACAATCATAGTCCCATGAGTTATAGAAAGAAGGGGTTTGCATTTATAGTATGCTTACACACTAAATAATAAAAAAAACAAGCCTGTCAAATGATGTACAAAGCCGACCCCGTTGGTCTGCCTATCCTGTGCATGGAACAGTAGCATAGCTTTTGGTTGGGTCCACCACAGTAGTAGTCCATCCTCTTGCATTCAAATTCCACCTTCATCCGCTACAAAAAGAAACTGACCGCTGCTGATCACAGATTGTCTCCCGAGACCTGGTTATGATAAACCTGCCTCACGGCGGAAGGAGGCAATGCTGAGGGAGGCAAGCTCAGCCTCCTCCCCCACTCATTTATTCTGCCTGAGGACATGATAATGCTAGCCAAAATATTTCTGAATTTATTTTAGCTGTGCCTACATGATACATTGTTGTATAAGTTACTTAAGGAGCTTTATGTTAAACATTTCCACTAAGCAGTTATTGGAATTCTAAAAGCTATTGATTAACTCCAATTCATGGAAACCCAATGTGTGTCTCCGTAAAACTGTGATCCAGAATATTTCCAATGGCGGGGTTTTCCTTAGGGGATCCAGGTCTTTCTTCCAGGTACTGTACAGTGAACTTTTCCTCCACCTTGTCAGTTAGGTTCCTAGATACTTCCCTTACCGCAGGTCTCCGCACTGCCAATACCTACCATTAATACTTCAGTGAAATCTTACCCAGAGCAGAGTCTATTTTGGTCCCCTTGATACCTGGTTTATTTTATTTAATGTTATGTTCTTTTTATTACATTTACCTAGTTCTGGGCAATGATGTCATGAAGAGAGTGCACAGGGTGAGATTCAGACCACACTTCATGACAATGGCCGAGGGGGATGACATGGAAGTCACTGCAGCGTTGACAGCTGTGCCAGTGGGTCCCTTCACTGGGGTTGGTGTTCATTCAATGTGATAATTCATCACTACCATCTACTCAGTCTCATCACACACAAGTCAGAGAACCTTTTGGATTTTCGTGTTCTGAGCGCCTGATTCTGTGCACCTTGGATATTTTAATTGCACTACACATATAAATATTCTCCTCAACTTGAATCAAAGCCATTGCATGTTGACTGATATGATTCTTTTTCAGTCACAAAAGTTAGCATTTTCCCTTCAGAATGCCCTTTTTAGCAGCTATTCGGAGTTTTGTTCTTAGTCTGAACTGCCTCAACTGACAAACGGTAACCTAAATGATGTAAAGCAAAACGGAATAATCTCACTAAGATCACAGAATCAGAAATAGATTGAATTTTCTGTTTGTAATGTGATTTTCTATGCTAATGCCTCTAAAATACTCACGGGTGGCCTGTTTGGTGTTTACAGTCTCTGGCATTTCCAAGGAGACAAATCTTTGTTTACTGACTATCTGACACTATGGCTTCTTCCAATGAGGTAAACCTCCTCTGTGGCTCAGCAAGAAGCATCTGCCCTATCCGGTGCCTGAGCAACTGCTAGTAAATGATCATTGATTATGCTTTGAGGTCGGGGGAAATCTGGCTAAGACTATATAGCAGATAGCAAATGACATCCTTAGCATAAAGGTCTTTTAAAGCCTTTCCTGGCTTGGCAGTGATGTACGATAGGCTGCAGGCTGACTACATCTCTTCAACAGTGCATATATTTTCTTTGAGGGTCAGCTGAGTAGAGCTGGGATCAATTTTTAAATCACTTTGCTATATTATCCATCTCCACAATTTGAAATGAGTTGGATAATTGTTTGCTATTTTTAAAAAAGCCTTTCAGTTACACAACGTGGGAGGGAAGGTGAGGGAAAACATTCACATGTCCCTGAATTCCTGGATCATCAACTCACAGGATAGTCAATCTTGTGTGGGAAAGCTCCTCACTCAGAAGGAAAAAAGGTCTCTTGTATTTTCATGAGTATGTAAAATAAGGAAATAATGACAATGAAGAATATCTATTGAAAAATTAATTCTATATGAAATGCAGTCTCTATTTTATTCCAAATATGAGACACATTTAGAATACACATAATTAATAGCATCATTTTAATAACATCAGAATACGAATAAGGATAACATTTGATATCATTTTATTGCTATGGTTCTTTAATAGCCTAGTTTAGATATTATTGCTTCGGAAATCTAGTCAATGCCACGTTGAGTGAAGGTTGCAATGAGTCTGCTCTCTCTTTGCATTTTAAGAGGACTATAATTTTTTTCAAAGTAAAAAAGGTTTTATAATTCTCATTTCTGGATATTAGAATATTACTGATTATTTCGTGATGTCGTTTTCATTATAATTATACTATCTGGTGTTTTCAGGAAGTTTTACATGTGTACTTTTACCATGGACTAAATTCCATAGTTTGGGAATCGATCACACGACCATGACAGTGATTAAATGAGTGGAAGCGTTTGCTTCATGGTAACTCAGACGCCTCTCCGAGTAGTGGCCTTCATTGAACACCTACAAGTCCAGAGAAGGATCAGTATAAATGGAGACTAGTGGATAGCAGAAGACACACATCAAGAGTTCTCAAAAATATTGCAATCTAGCACTATTTCACCGAATACTGGAATCACACTTTCGTTGTCAAATTCTTTAAGTGAATATTTTTTTAGGATAACTGTTCTCACTATAGCATCAAATTCATTTATAGTATTAATGTTTAAATAACCAAATGTGAATAAAAATGAGTTTTATAAATGCAATTCAAAAAGACAAATTGTGATACTATGAACCTGTCTGTGGATGCAAACCACGAGGTCAGCAGTTTGAAACCACCCATAGTTCCTCAGAAGAAAGAGGATATTTTCTACTCCCATGAAGATCCACAGTCTCAGCAAACTCACAGGGGCAGTTTCTACATGTACTATAGGGTCTCTATAGGGTCTCTATAAGTCAAAAGTGACTCAACGGCCACGAGAGAAGGAAAGTGAGAAAAATAAAAGGATATAAGGGTAAATTTGAAAAAAATTAGCATAGAACTATAGTGGAATTAATAGTTAAAACCAAAATTTGTTCTTAAACATACTTAAATAACTAGGCCTCTATTATAAACCAAAGAAAATTTTGAACAAGAAATGAAGATTATAAACATCACTGGGAAAAATTAACATGTGAAAACTGCCAAATATATATGTGATAGTAATGTTTTGTGTCAACTTGGCAAGGCCAGGATTCTTCATGGTTTAGTATCTGAGGCCTAGTAATTCCCAGGATGTGTCCTAATACCGTGCAATCAGCTCCCGAATGGGCTAGCCGTGATCAGGCAAGCAGTTGTAAGAAGCTTAAGGCAGAGTGAACCCCCTTACTCAGATCACAGCACTGATGCAATTGGAATGAAATGTCCTTGGGGGTGTGGCCTCCTTCCAATGGACACTGTGGGAAAGTCTGCTTGCCCTCACAGTGGGGCTGGATCCTTTATCAGACTCATTGACCTCTAGTTTTTGTACTTAGGTCAATGGCCTGCTATATTGTCTGCCTACTCTGGAATCTTGGGTGGCCTCCCATCAGACATATGGACCTTAGATTGATTCTTGTCTGCACTCACAAGCCTAATATCCTCCCGTTGATCTTAGATTCATCAGCTCTCTCAGCTCTGTGTGTCTGGAACCTAAAATCTGACCCAGGAATTGGTGCCTGCACAGACGAGGACCTGCCTGCTCCTACAACAATGTGAGTCATGAGCTCGATATACATTTCCTTCTATATAAACACATATAAGTAACACTGGTTTGATTTCTGTGGAGAACGCAGACTAACACAGCATATGAGAATTTCCTGTCTAAGTCATATATTAACATGAAATTAAAAGTGTTTTAGAGATGTGAAAAGGGAATCTTGCAACATATTTTAAAGGACTATAATATATGATACACTTGATTTTTTTATTTAGTCGTGTAAGTTTGGTTTACTACAGCAGAAAAAAACTGCAAGAACAGTCCCATGAGAAAAAGTAGTAGAGCTATGAAAATATTAAGAAAAAACTTCTAAGAGGGCGTTTGATATCATGTTCAATATTATGGGAATGAAAACCTGAAAGTCATACGCAAGAATGAGATGTGACACTGTGTAAGAAGTGAATACTTCTGTATAGCAAAATGGCTTAAAGCAAATAGAGTCAAAAGGCAAACATCAACTAGGAAACCCCTTTGTTATATGTATCACTGACCAGGGAGTCATAGGCTTGAAGGGAAAGTATATGACATCACCCTTAGTTTGTCACCAGTTCCAATTCATAACACACCCAGAGTGACAACATGGTAACAGTAGTTAAGCTGCTTGGCTGCTGACTAAAAGGTTCCAGTTTCAAGTCACTCATAAAAACCTTGGAAGAGGGGCTTACTGACCGACCTCTGAAAAAAGGAGCCATTGCAAAGCACCCGGGTCTCAGCTTTGCTCTGCCGGACACGCGCCCCTAAGGGAACACTCCATGGCAACTGCTCGCTCTGCTGTTGTTCTTGCTCCTAATTTCCCACGATCGCCGTTTCCTTGTTTCTGTTCTTAAAAAACAAAACAAACAAACAAACAAAAACTCTCATGTGCTTCCCATTCCTCTCCCTCCAAAATATAAAAACATTTCAAACACCCACCTCAAGACTTGGATTTCTGCTGTCTCCAGTCGGCCTTCAAACCGTTACATTGTGTGTGCACTTACATATTTTTTTGCCCAGACACTTCCCTGATACATTTACACATTGATGGGTTCGCTAATTTGTTTTCATCTATATTACTTGCTTTTTTTAAAAAACCAAGCTCACTGCCATCAAGTCACTTATGCCTTAGAGCACTATTATCATCTGACATCTTATATATCTATCTATATATTATTTTCCCCAAGTGTTCTCAAGTTTCTTAAGAATAGGAACAAAATAGTATATTTATCATATTTCCACATATTAAAAATGTGGTGGTAAACAGAGTTTTATAAGAAATATTGGACAGGGAGTTAAGCATTCGGCTGCGAAATGCACGGTGGTGACTCGACCCACCAATCGCTCTTGGGAGGTAGAGAAAACAGTCAGCTTCCGTAAAGATGGACAGTCTCAAAAATGCCAAGGAGAACTTATTTTGTCCTGCAGGGCAGCTCTGTTTGAATTGGGTTTGAGAAGACATGAACTTTCTAGTGAGAACCATGTAGAACATTATTGAAGTTCATTTTTTATCTTTCACCGAGCAATTATACACCTAAGAAGTTCTCTAAATAATTTACTATTCTTAGTATTAACAATAATATAAATGGAATTTCTTCTAAGCATCAAAATGGAATATTGAGCAACATTTAAGAAGAATAGTCAAGAATAAATAATAAAATAATTTGTAAAAACAATTTAAAAATAATAAAATAATGTGTAATAGCAATTTCTAAGCAGATAATTTTGTGTCACTAAGTGGAATATGTAGAGGACAAATGTGTGAGATAGAAGTAAGACCCTCTCAAAACGTACCTGTTTTGCTTTCTTTGATTTGACCAATTTATAAGTCATTGAGATGACAACATCAACAACACTGAGATAGGAATAACAAGCATAAGGTACAAGCTAAAAATTGGGCAATGATAAGGCTGGAGGAAACATAAGAAATTTAACTATAAAAACTTACATATCACGATAAGACATCTATATTTATCTAGAGAAATGGAAAAAATCATGGGTTTGAATTTAACAAAAATCTCTTAGCTAGTTATTGCCAGAGCCAAGTTTTATTAAATTCTTGACTGTATTTCACACAAGGTTGCTTAAAGAGGTTGGAAACTATGATTTTCAAAGTGTAGCAGAACAAAATAATTTTTATTCTAATTTCCCTAGAAATGCTACATTAAGCTTACCTGATGGTACTACATTTACATTACAGAGTAGATCTATTTTAGTACAAGAGTGCCGTTGACAATTAAATAAAAAAATATTAAACTATTATATAAGCTATAGATATTTTTCAAATTAAGTACATTAATATAACCATCACTCTTCAGTTAAAATTTTATATTGTACCATAAGTTTATAGGAGGTATACAGTATATATATTTATTTCCGTGTTTACTTGTTGACATATTAAGCATGTTGCCAATAGTTGTGAGTATAATTTTCAAGCTACCGTTTTACATGTGCTCTACGAATAACAGATGGGGGGCGGGGACCAAAACCTTAATGAATAGAATAAATGTTTAAGCTGAAAAAAAAAATCCCTGCTTCTGAGATAAACAATTTCAACATTTTCTTAGGGAAGCCCCTCTGGTTTCCTTTAACAAAATTAGAAATACAGTGAACCAGGCTTTTAAAAAAAGTCACAAGATTTTATCTCACAAAACAAGTGATGCTAAAATTTGCTGAATATTGAATAAATGAGCTATTACATGCTTTCACCTCCTGCATATATATGTGCATATATATGTATATATATATATATACATATATATTAGTCGTCAAAGATATTTTTGAAGGCCTTTGATGTTCATTCGTTTTTATGTTTTTCTCCTCCATAAGAACAGATCTTCAATTGCTTATATATAAGTTCAGGTTGAAGTTGCAGAAAATTAAAACAAGTTCTTGAGAGCCAAAAAACACCCTTTGAGTATATCTCAGTTGAATTTAGGGAAGACTTGAACACAAATTACTGAATGTCTGATGAGCTGTGGGATGTTATCTATCATATGACACAAGAAGAAAGCAAAAAGTCCTTAAAAAGACCAGAAAGAAGAAAAGACGATACTGGGTGTGGGAAGAGGCTCTGAAACTTGCTTTTCAACAGAGTCAAAACTTGGTGTCTTGGCAGCTGCGCTCATGAATGTTGATTATGGATCCAAGTAAATTGACAACTCCATTTATGATGATGTTGCTTATTGGTCCAGTTGTGAGGCCTTTTCTTTCTTTCTTTCTTTCTTTCTTTCTTTCTTTCTTTCTTTCTTTCTTTCTTTCTTTCTTTCTTTCTTTCTCTTCTGGTGTGTAAAACATATTGAAAACTATAGTCTCTGATATGCACCTGGGAGCCCTCCAAATTCTCTCATTTAAGGTAGCATCGTATGCATTTAGCGGGTTGTCAGTGAGTCGTCCTCCAATCCTCATGATGCATTTTTCTTCATGTACAAGCAGAAGTAAAAACTATTGCTACAAAATCATGTGCATCTTGATTAAACAGCAAGGTCAAAATGTGAAGCTTTTGTTTCTTAATACACACTCCTGCGGGTGGCATCTTCATCTCTCTCAACCTCCCCTTCAGATCGCAGCACCGAGGGACACCACACCCAATGGCAGGTGAGGCGTTCTTAAGACCCTCGCCTCGTGTTCTTTTTAGACATGCTCTGAGTTGCGAGGGAAAGAATTAGGAAGAGGCAAGGCCAGGGTTGTAAGGAACATGAACTAAATTTTTCCAATGAAACTTTTTCTTTCTTTAAAAAAAAATAATTTTATTGGGGGCTAGTACAACTCTTATCACAACCCATCTCTCCGCCTATTGTGCCGAGCACATTTGTACATTTGTTGCCATCATCTTTTTCAAAACATTTTCACAATTGAGATCTTTAACCATTTGTTTCTGATACTGGTGTCTGCTCTTCGTTCCGTGTAGCAAATTTTCAGTGCAATCATCTATGAATATATTGATGAAATGGAAATTCCCCAATATCTAGATTGCTTATGCATAGAGTTCCAGTTTCCCTATGACTAGGAATTGAAACCAGATCCATATTGTTCAAGACAATGACAATGCACCCTAAGGAATAATTGGAGACTGCTCTTTCCCTTAAGTCTTGTTTCTGCCCTTAAATGCTATGTGTATCTTACCACCAGAGTTCACTTTAGACATACAGCCCCACGTAATTGTATCAACATCTATATTAGCACAAACATTTCCCCCCTAGATTTCATTTAGCAAGACTTCCCTTAGTGAAACACATCAACGAAAAACTCAAGTAGACAATATTTCACTGTCTTCTTAACATCAGAACATTAATGTTCCAATAGAAAGTTTATTTACTTGAGCTATCGAACAGTGCAATCTATTTTAACTAGTGAATAATAAAGGTGTTGCAAAGTCATGATTATTTCTGGCTTTTTTCACTAAGGGAATGGGAAACAAGTTTTGTTTTAGTGTGTGATGACAAAAACTGGATATAGAAAAATAATGTTCGTGGCATTTGTTGTTATTTAATATTCTAACTAGAAAGGAAATGTTTCTATCTCTATTAAACCTGTTTTCACTGCTTACATCTTGATATGGGAAATATTTTAGCTATAACTAAAAGTTACAATTAAGACTCAAACTTAGTCATTTCATTCTACGAGGTTGTTTGGCTTTGAATGCTGCTTTTATTGTCATTGATTTTTATATCCTTAAAATGAACTCCTTTGTTGTGCTACCCAACCGTGTCCTTTTATTGATGCGCTGGGCAGACATCTGCAATAGAAACATATCCAAGTAAAATGAGATTTTGTGATTCAACTCTTATGTTTTGATTTCTTCAGTGGTTTTGTTATGTTACTTTCTGGCTGCGGGTGGTTTTGTAGATCAACAGTGGGCTGGATTGAGAAGCTTTAGAGCTCACCACCCATCACACACTCACAAGGATCAAAAAGGTACAGCGCAAAGACCTAGTCTCAAACATGGAAAGGTAAGAATAAATTAAATTAACTAAGACATTCTACTTCAAAGGATTAAAAAGGGCAAATGAGCCAAGAGAAATGAAGGATGAATCTAAATAGGGACTGAGAGCTGCATAGTATTAAACCCCAAAATGACAAGCTTGGAAGTGATTTAAAGGACATTGAAATCACTGGTATGCCTTTAAAAAGAAGAGGAGCTCATTAAGAGATAATTAAAGAGATGACTTGAGTGGCAGCACATGGTTTGACACATTAACCATTTCCAAACAGAGACAACACAAATCAGTCATTTCAGATGGCTCCGGTGTACTGCTTACCATTTTAGCTAAATAAAGACAGACAGAATTAGAAACTAGCCAGCTGCAGCCTGATACCCACCATACAAAATGGGAAAAGTGCCTCTGTGGGCTCCACTGAACACAAGCGCTTTGTGTCATTTTTCTTCTACTTACAACTGACTTCTTCTTCTGACAGAAGCACTGGCGGCATTGTCGATTAGGCACTGCGTTTCACCAGTTACTCCCTGTGAGAAAGAGGAGGCTTCCCAGTCCCTCAAGACCTCAGCTAAGAACCCCTAAGTAGGGCTGCTATGTGTCAGAGGCACCTCCGTGGCAGCGATTATTATTTTGTTATTGATTTGCTTGGTTTTCAGATGTATTGGTCTTATGACAGAAGCCCCCGAGACTCGGAGAATATAGAGAAGAAACAGTAGTTTAAATTGGTAACGTATTCGTGTAAGGGAAGACGATATTTAAACTACCAGTCAATCCAGACAATAATACTATTATTTGGAAAATGATGATAGGGATATTGTAAAGATTCCAGTGATATAATTTCTACTTTCTCTGAGAAATAGAGACCATACCTCCCTACAGGTGCCAGATAGTGGCTATGGCTATTTAGAAGAGTGACAAAACTCTAGAAAAACTTCTAAGAGAAAGTGATTAGAGGAAGTGAACAAGGAAAAGTTTTTTTTTAATCTGATTGTAGTGCGGATCCATTGAAATTAGTGATCATCTGTACATCAGCACAGATAGCTAGAAGAGGTGTATTTTATACAGAAGAGCTCAGGAGTAAGGAGGGAGGAATTTGAGCTAAGCAAAGAAATACGTAAATTGAAATTATTGGAGATGAGCAGGCTGACAGGATGGAGCACTCTTTTAGAAAGAAAAGGAGGAAACAGAAAGCGCAATGGGTGTGGAGCTGGGGGGTGGGAAGGAAGGCAATACAATATTGAGAAAAAGTGAAATTCAAAATGAGGGTTAATAGGACGGTCAAGTAATGTCTAATGATAAAGACATGACTATATCCTATTACAAAGAAGACTTTCATCCAGATTTTTACTTTACCCCTAAACAACCCTAAAGATTTTGGGGTAGTTATATAACGTTGTCAATTTGAGAGGATTAAGAGTGAAGGGGTGGAGTTTAGCCTGTCAATCAGGTCACAGCTTGATGACCTCATTGGAGGCTCTAAGAAGATAAATAGCTCGCTGGAGGTGGGCCACGTGCTCATTCCCTGGGAGACAATGCACCTGGCAAGACATGTGGAGATACACTAGTCCCCTGAGATGGAGGAGCCACATGGAGACCCCTGCCAGTGCTGCCATGCTTACAATGCCACTGGGTCCACAAGACTTCCCACCTAATGGCCTGTGATCTTCCTGTATTCGGTGTCATTGCACATGTTTTGTGAGTCTGAAAAGGACTTTATAGATTGGCATCGGGCACATGGCTAATACCAGACTTAAGGACTTGATCTGGGCTGGGCTAGGACATTTTCTCAATTTCAATTGCTCTTTCTTATATACACACGAGTCTCCCTGTATTTGTTTCTCTAGTCTACCCAGACTAACACAGATTTACAAGTCCAAGCCTTGTAGGAAATGGTAGAGTAAGGAAGGATCTCTCGAACTTACTTCTTCCATGAAAACAATGGGATAACACACTAATCCACCCCCCACCCCACCCCCAAATTAGGAACAACCATTTAGAACTCTGGAAATAAAACCAAAGGTTTGTGACAAAGCAGGGAGGATTTATGCAGGAAAACTGCCTGACTCAGTAGACTGTGAGCAGCATAGCATCTTATCAACGTTTCCCTAATCTCATCCCTGGTTGTCTGGGGGAAAGAACAGCTTGTGTTTGAAATGAAAACCAACAGCCTGACTGGCAGTTTTATAGAACATTGGAGGAAATATAACAGGAATAAATTGCCTTAAAAGCCTCAGTCCTAAAGAGCTCTATTTAACTTCTCCCGCGGTGTAGTCGTTAAGCGCTCAGCTGCGAGTCCACAACTCTGTGCTAGGAACCTACTAGCCACTCGAGGGGAGAAGAATGGGGTGTCAGCTCCCAAAATGGCTATAGGCTTGGAAACCCTGTAAGGCAGTCTTGCACCCTGCGATAGGGTGCTGGGAATTGGAATTGAGTGTGTGTGTGTGTGTGTGTGTGTGTGTGTGTGTGTGTGTGTGTGTGTGTGTGTGTGATAGGGTGCTGGGAATTGGAATTGAGTGTGTGTGTGTGTGTGTGTGTGGTGTGTGTGTGTTTGGTATGGTGTGTGCTTTGATTTTCTGTAAAATGCCACTAGCAAGATTGTCTGTATTTAACATTGTTGGGGGCTCAGTCAGTGTAGAAAGCCTCCTCCCACCCCCAGGAAGGGAAGGTATTTGT
Organism: Tenrec ecaudatus; assembly: GCF_050624435.1. Classification (NCBI taxonomy): domain Eukaryota; kingdom Metazoa; phylum Chordata; class Mammalia; order Afrosoricida; family Tenrecidae; genus Tenrec; species Tenrec ecaudatus. Next base: position 22,237,742 of record NC_134539.1, on the reverse strand, counting down.
TATATACAATTAAAGGAGGTTGTTTAACTTTGTGACTTCCTCAGGAAATGGAGAGGTGGGTAAACATTGGAGTCAAAACAGAATAAGCAAGGTTTAAAAGCAAAAGCTAGGACAGGAATTGTCTGTATGCTTTGGGAAAACTTTTACATGTTCCAGGGAATTTAGAAGGGCACACATGTATAGCAATGGTCGCCTGTCCCGGCTGGGATTCATGCCTAGGAAAGGCCGGAGAAGACCCTAACTTCCCATTCTGACTGCGCCCAAAACAGTACCGGATGTACTTAATACCTCTACGAAGATGGATTTTTAAATGTAGAGTTTAGCCAATGCTTATACTCTATTACCCTAACACGGTGTCTTTTGGGTAATAAAGACCATTAACCTTAACACTGAAATTTGGGGAATTTTTTTATCAATAGCAAGAATTGTGGTTTTTTAAAAAATTAACAGTGCAACCTTACATTTGCTTTTTTCATATAATAGAAATCCAATCTGTCTGCATGATTACATTTACTGTTGTTCCTCATGCTTAAATTTATTCTGCTTATCTTTATGGTGTAGTATTTGTTTCCTTTCTAATGTGTCTTGTGTTTAGTGTTTCAACAATTAGCTATTTTAATAATGCCTAGCAATTTTTATGTCATTATTAATCATATTAAATTAAGAACCTGCTTATCAGAAATGACATATAAGGGGCTTCAAAATGTTTGTGAAAATTTTATTGAAAAGATAATGGAATTTTTTCACAAACTATTTGAAGTCACCCATATATATGAAAGAATAAATTACTATTTTATACAAAGAACAGGAGCAGCCTTTCCCACGAGAGCACCATACCCGTTTACCCTTATGCTCATGAGTGACATATCACAACAATGTGATGTGTATCAGCAGACACAAGAAATAATAGCAATGTAAAATTTAAAGCCACATGGCACAGCACTTGTGTATTGTGTTCCTGCAGTTACAGTGATCCTTCAACTTCTGTCTGTCGATTGCCACGAGAACACGCCAGCTACTATGCTGATCCTTTCCAAATATCTCAGAATGGCTCAACCGCTCCAGTGAGTTTTTCTATTATTGTTATTAAGCTCCACATACATAAATGTGGATAAACAAAAACTTCGCATCTACAAACTCTGATGTCTAAGTTTATATGTACTATCTGCTCCTTCCAATAATGTGCACCCTTTAAATGTCTTTGTTTCCAGACATGCCCCCACAAAGGTATATTCATGAGCACTTTATGCTAATTTTGAAATTGGTTGGTGAAAAACTTAGCATTGCACACCTTACAAATGCTGAGAGAGGACATGTAATTGGTTAAAAATAAAAAGAAGCATAGAGTGTGTGTTATTTGCATAAAATAGGGCACACTTTCTTGAACGAGAGATTTACCCTTGAGTCTATCCCAAAATATAGTTTAGTGATTTCTGAAAAAGATAGCAAATATTTCTACTCTTAAAAGATTTCCAATCTTTGCTACAAAAGGGAGGTAACAATGCCAAACTATCGCTGCTGCCTAACATCCAGCTAATAGCTGATTGTTTCACCTCCTTCTCTGCTCAAAAGTAAAGGAGAAATTGCATCATAAATTTGGATTAAATGATTTTAAAAGGGGCTGAAATTTATTTGGGCTGAAATTTTTCGGTTTTGTAGAAAAAATCTATAAATCTGATTCAATCCCAGAGCACAATATAGATTTTAGACCCCAGGACTAAAGTTAGGTTCGGCACATCACGATCTCAGAACCAGACTCTGAATTTCTTCTTCTCCTAGCAGCTCTTCAAACATGGAGATCAGACCCACAGAACACAACATGGGAGGGCAGGTAGAATCGATTGCAAGAGGAGGGATTGGAAATCGATAGTCACTGACAGAAGGATCTCTAGATCAATCATAAAGGTTGCTTCTTGCTTAGGTGGGAAGACACTGATGTCATCCATGAAGAAGCATCTCAGATCTTTGTGTGTTGAAGATAATGGTGATCGTGAGGAAGGGACAGAGATTATGACCAGTAGAAATTTTGCTAACTGAATGATCTTTGAAAAGTTACTTGTCCACTCCACCCAAGCTTCTTTACATGCAAAACTAAGAGGTTATTTGAATTAATATTTAGAAATTACTAAGAGCGGTTCCTGGTTCATAAGAAGTATGATGCGAGTTAATAAATAAATGTTATTTCTTAATAATTAGCATTTCTGCAATTTGTACATAACCTGGATGCCAAGGGATATTTACCTCAAACCTACCCAACCATAGACTTGTAAAGGAATAATATTTATCTCCTATTCCTCTGCCTGAGGGAGAGTTTTAATGAACATATCCACATATAAAAGATGTTACAGATCAGTATGGGTCAATTGTGTCAGTCCAGACAGGCAATGATACGCTATGGTAACAAACAATCCCAAATCTTGGTGCAGAAAGGCACAGAGAGCGATTACTGATGTGCATTTTACTCTACGACAGGTCATCAGGGTGACTGCCCACCATCATCAGCCAAAGCCCAGTCTAATGATGCAGCCTTCATGTTGAAGGCTGCAGATTGCTCTTCCAGAGATAACGAAAATCCTAGCAGGTTTTCTCCAGTGTATTAATTCACACAACCCCCTTGTCCATGAGCCCCAAAGGGACGAGAACCAAGTTATCTGGGAGCAACTTCAGTAAATCCCACACGATCCTAGTGAATGGGCAATGTGTACAGAGATGGGAATAGAGCAAGAGAGTGGTGGAATGATTGCATTTGTTCTGGATTTCCACGGCGTGTTCCGCCCCTCTGTCAGCCCTTCTGACATCCACCCTCTCGCCCGCTTCAGACCAGGGAAACTGCGCTTCTACTGATGGGTTGATTGTCCTGCAGAAGAAAGAAAAATATCAGCAAGAATCTGATTTTGATTTTTGCCCCAACTCCTAACAAAGTTGACAGCTCTATCCCATTGGGATCGCTGTCACAGCAGTTTACGGTCCAGCATCATCAGTTATTGCTTTTTCTGCTTATAGATAAAATATATAGACCCTGAGACTATATCTACAGATCTAGTGTGGGACTATTGGAAAATCAGATGTTTTGGGGTGGCGGATTCAGCACGGAGGTGGGGAAGGCAGGAGGAATTTTCGTTATCTCTGGAACAGCTGAAGTTGAAAAATACAATGGAAACTCTCTGCATGTAACAGCAGCCTTTATACCCTGTCACCTGTCCAGCAAAGGCATCATTCTTACTCAGAGTCATGGACCACCTGGTCAGGATGCTGGGGTCCTCTGCTAGTTATGCTTATTCGACTTTGCTTCTGTTGAACAAAAACTTTGGAGAAGAGAGAAGGCATTTCTTGCCTGTCTAAGATCCTGCATCCACATAGGGCCAGAGCCCTAATTACTAACTCGCTTTGGGGACACACAACAATGGATTGGTCACTATCACATAAGCACACATTATGCTTATGTGCCACTCTATCGCACGCGTTGCCCTTAGTAACAAAGACTTTTTCCCCAAGCATCTTTCATGAAAACAACTATTGGAGGCAAAATTGGTCCTATTTAATTAACTTCTTACTTCCAACCTTCAGGCACAGAAGAAAATAATGAAAAACCACAATGACACAGCGGGTGGCTACCACCTCTTGATTCCCCCCCCCCCAATATTTCTGAAGGCTTTGTCTCTTTTTAAAAGTCCTTTCTTCCTGAGGGATCTCCGTGATTAGAGAAATGGCATTCTATTAAAATTGAGGAAAATGGTAGGAGAATGTTTCATTGTTTACTTTTGCCATTGAATTGCTTCTTTGTTTATTTTCATGTTTTCTAGTTGCTAGAATTCTATTTGATTCATTTTTATATATTTATGACTTTTAGAACACACTCATTCCATTTTCATGCATTTATTTCTTCTCTTCAAATAACTTTATTGTACACTAATATAAGGTAGCAGGATGAAGAAAGTTGGTGTTTTAAGCATGCTTTTCATATTCAATTCATAGTCTGCTTATGTGTTTTTGTTTACTTTTCAGATATACCAATGGGATTTAAACATAATACTAATATCTACTGAAGAGAAACTATGATATTTGAGAATGCTTTCATTATGGTCATACATAATGATTAGGTTGCATGATGGTATTGGAATATCAATATTAAAGATAATCACTAGTGCTTTATTTGCTAATTACACTAATACATTACTTACAAATAAAGAAGAGCTGATATCAATGGGCTCAAGAAGAAAGACAATGTTTTGAAATTGTTGATGGCAACATTTGTGCATGTACACCTGACATAATACACGTATGGATTGTTGTAATATATGTAAGATCCCCCCAAAACTGATTTATTAATAAAAACAAAAATATCGTCATTATTGCTGAAATGAGACATACAAGTAGTTGGCAGTAACAGACAGAAATTTATTTTCTCACAACTCAGGAGGCAGAAAGTTGAATCCTCTTTTGTTTGTTTGAGATGAACTTGTTTGGCACTAAAGACTCCATGTCCATTTCAGTTTTTCTTTTCCTTCTCTGTTGGTTTTCAGCCACTCAGACCATGATTCAGGGTTAAGGGATCAGGAATCTGGAGCAATTTGTGTGTTTGTTTTTAAAGTAACATACTGTATATATTTACACACCCATCTCAAGAAATGAAATCAACAATATTCTGTAAAACCCTCCATATACGTGGGTCTCGTTCCCCTGCTCCCATTCTTCTGCCCTCGCTGGCAGGGCACAGCTCTCCAGGAAGGTGTGCCTTCTCTGTCTACTCTGGAGAGAGGGCCTCGTTGCTTCAGCAGTAGCTTCTTGGTTTTTTAGCAATCAACATATGATTTGACACTTGCCTTACCCCATCTCTGCTTCTTGCTTGCTTTTAAATATGTATATACATTTATATCTTTATATCCTAATTGTATTGTCTTAATGCCTTTATATCCTCAGAGAATTCTCCTTGTCATTTATCCTGTCACCATTTGCTTCAGGGCAGGCGCCTTGGTGGCGCAGTGGTTAAACGTTAGTCTGCAGTCCTTTGAAACCACCAGCTGTTTCACAGGAGCCTGGGCTTTCCATTCCCTTGAAGAGTTAACATCTGGGGAATCCACAGGGGTAGCTCCACCCTGCCCTGCAGGGCCTCTTTGAGTCAGCATCTACTCCAAGGCAGTGAGTTTGGATTTTTGTTTTTGTTTTCATTTGATTCACATTGATATGTGTTATAATAGGTGATGCACATGATAGCTTTAAAGAAATGCACACTATAGCTTTAAAGAAATGAAATCTTTTGGTCGTATTTGAACAGAAAAAAGAAAACATCTTACTTCAAAGAGCAATGCTCATATTTCTACCTAGTCTGTTATTATTAGTGGTAAGGGGCAATGAATTAGCTCCCAACTCACAGTGATCCCAAACTTTAGAGGATTCTCTGAACCTTAAAATTGTTACTGGCTGATTTGGGGGAAGCAGGCCTTTCGTGCTATTTTATTTTAGCCTGGAAATTCTGCTGAAATGTCTTCAGTATCATAGCAACAGGTAAGTCTCCACCATAAACTCTTACTTATTTCATTTTTTTCTGTTGAATAAAAACTTTAGAAATGACACAAAAGGCTTGGGCCCAGGAAGAAAACGTGGATTTGCCACCTGGAAGGTGAAATTTCTATAACTGAACCATTTCTACCACATCTCTGCTCTAATCCTGTGATTATTGGGAGAGAACCGTCTCCCCCAGTAACTTTCTCTTACTTGGCTTTTTGGACATTGCTAGCTTATAACTCTCCCATGATCTGCATTGTTTGGTGAATGCTTTGGTCTGCTAACCACAAGGTCAGCAGTTCAAAACCACCGGATAAGGCTTTCTGTTCTTGTAAAGATTTACAGTCTTGGAAACCCTCAAATGGGGTCTACCCTGTCAAATGGGGTCCTGCCCCTTGGAAATACCCAATAACAGTGAGTTTGCTTTGATTTGGGAGTACTGTTGTACCTCAGTTGTCTAACTCAATTCATTTCAAACTCATGTTCAATCATTGAAAAGTTTGAGGACTGACCATATTTTTTGCACAAGAAATACTGGAAAACCAAATAACTGGTTTTGAGGCCCAAAAGTTACACTTAGAACTCCATTGTTCCAGGACTTAAAGCACTTTGGAGGCTGTGAGTCTTCTCGCATATCACTCTGTCAGATACACTATCTCAATTGAGTTGTGTCTGATTTCTCTTAATAAACAGTAACTGTTCAACCTCTTCAATGGTCTGGGTTGGTTGTGAATTATTTCACATCTTTCACTACAGTAGCAGCCTTAATCACTTTTTTAATGTTGACAATGTGGGCCTCACCCTGTTATATTCTGCTGCCAAATCAGACACCTGAATCAAATTCCCGATGATTTCGATCTTTAATGCTACTGTGTTTCTCCTAGTTTCCCTCTTCCCATTACTGCTACTGTCCCTCACTCTCTTTGAAGCCGTGGGTAGGATATTTTACACAAGCGAAGCACACCCACAAAGCGCACAGCGGCAAATGATTTAACACACTAACACACGCATTATGTAAGTATGTTGTGTGAGCAAGACTGGTGCTTAGACTGAAGCAGCACCCATTTGTGTCCCCTGAGAGACTGGACACATGACTCACTCTAGACCCACACAGGTTTTTCAAGTTGGATTTTCAGGTCAACTAGTTACAAAATGGATCAGTTTTTTTTTTTAATTTTTATTTTTTGGAACTTTGCTGTTTGATTATTGGAAAGTGTAAGCTTGGAAACTTTCGGCAACTAAGGTATTGCTGTAGATTGATGAGGACCCTGCGCAGCACTGTCAAGAAGAGTTAGATTGCCATCATCAAGACTGGTAGTTCAAAACCCCCAGCCACCCATCAGGAGAAAGATGAGACTATCCTCTTTCATAAAGATTTACACCTAGGAAACTCTATGGGGTTGCTGTGAGTCAAAAGTAACTGTATTGCTGTAAATTTTTGACTAAGAGATTATACATTTATTTTGCTTAAAACCTTGGCTTTATTTACCAAGTTCTTTCCTCATCAGAAAATCAAGTATTTGAAAAATTGTGCATAGTTTGAATATTTTTATGAATTATTTTCTATTACTTAAGTGTACCTTGGTCATATATAAAAAAAGATTTATAATATTAAGATGGCAAGACATAACACTAATTTAATATGAAGAATATAATAACTTTCAATAAACAGAAACCATAATATACATTTCTGGATAAATCATAGAAATATTTATAAAATTGATTTTGGTAATCTCACTGCTAATAACTCATCTTAAATAATAAGTCAAAATAGAAAAAAAAACTGTACTTCAAAGATGTTCATTAAAACATTATCTCTAATAGTGAAAGTTGTAAACAAACTAAATTCAAACAAAAGACTAAATTGATCAATTATTGCACATTAACTCAATGGGATATTCACAGAGTCATTAAAATGATAATTATAAAGATTTTTGCAGACACACAGAAAAGAGTTATTATAAAATTTAAAAGGAAAAAAGCAGAACAGATAATTACAAATGCTATATGATTGCAATTATGTTGGATATGTGTGTGCAGCTAAATGGAAAAAGGTGTGGAATAAAATATCATTACACTAATGGTTTTAGGGAGGTAGACAGGTTACTGGTTTTACTTTTAGAAGTATCTTTAATCCCATACTGTTTAAGATAAAGAGGAGGGAAATAAAATCAGATTTATTTACTTACTTTTTATTTATTTATTTTGTGTCTAGAGTTAAAGTATGATGACTTAATAATAGAAATACCAGCTCTTATTTGAAATGAACATATTATATAATAAACATATTTCACAGTCCATAAACATTTGCTAGTACTTACTGTTGGAAGCCCTGGTGGTATACTGGGTTATGGGTTGGTATACTAATCACAAGAGAAGCAATTCAAAACCACCATCCACTCCTCAGGCAAGAGACAGGGCTTTTTACTTACATAAGGAGTTACAGTCTCAAAACCCCACAGAACCAGCACCCTGGTGTGCAGGGCGACTGAGTCGGCACTGCCTTAATGACAGTGAATTTGGCATTTTAGTACTGTAGAATTTGAGCTCTGTTTTATTTTCTTCATCTGAACCGTGCCTTGAAACAACTATGGATTAGCCAAAATCAAGGTTCCAGGAATTAACAGAAAACCACTTGAAGTGTTTCAGCAAGCTGATGAAGCACTGCAAACACTTGCATCTAAGCCAAGATGTGGGGAAAACAAGTACCTGGCAAGATGACTGAAAGAGATCCGTCTTTGTACCCATTGCAAAGAAAGGTGACCCCAGAAACGCGCAGATTATAGAACAATATCATTGACAAGGAGCTGCTAGCAGTTTGCCCAGATGCAAAAGAGGATTGGAACACCGGATAGCATTGCTGATGTCACGCGGATCTTGGTTCGAAGCAGAGCATACCAAAAAGATGCTTGTCTTTTGTTGACAAGGCATTGGACTATGTAGATCATAACAAAATATGAATAAGCTTGAGAGAAATGGGAAGTGTAGAAGGCTCTATATGCTCACGAGGAATATGTACACGGAGCAAAGGCAGGCATGGAAGCAGAAGATAGGCGTGCTGCACGATAGAAAATCAGAAAGGTAGGGCCGAGGGAGTTGCATCCTCTCACCATATGTTTGCTAAATAATTCACCAGAGAAGTTGGATTATATGCAAAAGAATGTGGTATCGGGATTAGAGGAAAGTGTATGAACAACCTTGAGAACGCATATGGCATATGGTTCAGGAGCACCTGAAACAATCGCTGAGGAAGGTCGGGGGCTGTGGCTTTCAGTGTGGATTATAATTCAATGTAAAGGAAAAAACAAAAACAAAAAACCTCATTAAATAGACCGAGGTAATATCATAATAAAAAGAAAAAAATTAAATTGTCAATGTTTTCACCTTGCTAGTGTCTACAATCAATGCTCCTGGAAGCAGCTGTCATTGACTTGCAAAAGAACAAACACATCTGTCATAGAAGAAATACAGTCAGGCCTTAGAAGCTAGGATAATGAGCATTTGTCTCTTGTCCTTTGGATATGTTATCAGAAGAGACGGTCCCCGGAAAGGGCATTACTGCTTGGTAAAAAGTGGAAGAGCCGTGAAAAAGAGAAACGCTGTCAACAAGAAGGACGAGCGGACATCCTGCAGGACCTGACAGCAGGAGCCGCATTGTTCTGAAAGAATGTGAAACCTCAGTTGCTTGAAATAATTCTCTAAATGTAAAAATATTTTCCCAAAGATTATGGTAAAGCTAGTTATGAAGAGCTTTGTTATAAATCTTTAAAATGACTTGATCCCTCCCCTTCGGCCCTTACTTCATGGATAGGTCACCTGAAAGACAGAAGGTGGACTATCTATGCTGAAAGAAGCTGGTGACCTCACGCAGTAGGAGGCAGAGGTGCATGTATGTGGAGAGGCAGCGAGGAGCGGACTAGTCCCATCCATCCACAGGCTGCCCAGCAAGTCTGAGAGAGGGAAGACGCTGGCCCTGTGGGCAACCGAAGCCGTGTTCAGGAAGTATCAAGGGAAAATCCCTAGGAAGGGTTTGGCATGGTGCAGGCAGCTGGGCGTGAGTTCACAGAAAGACAAATGACTAAAAAGAATGTCTACCTGCGGGGTGGTGAAGATGTACCCATGGCTGACAGAGCCCAGGTATAACGCCGATGGCCTTTGAATGGCAGCGGTATGGGTTCGGCAAGACAATCAGTGATTTGGCACATAGTATCTGAACCTAGTGGTGGAATGGTGATGCGGTGTGCTGCAATTTGCAGAGTCGGCAGTTCGAAACCCACAGCGGTTCCACAGGCGAGAGACTGGGCCTTCTACTCCGGAAAGAGTTACCATCTGACACCCACAGGGGGTCGCTATGAGTCAGCGTTGACTCCATGGCAGTGAGCTTGGTTTGTTGAGTTTATCTGAACCTGCGAAGAAAGAGAGATGTTTTATGTAAATGGGAGGGGGCTGCAGCATAGCGCTGTTTGCCGAGCAGCCACCCAGCTTGGATCAATGTAATGCATCCTGAAGCCGGTGAGGAAAGTTCTGCTCTGGCCTGGAGGAAGGTTTCTGAAGCCCACATATGCTGACCAGGAATGAACTAGAATGCACTAGAAATCCGAGGAAGTGAGAGCACATTGTAAATCATTTCTGCTTCTAAGAGAGAAGCTATTATAAAACTGGTGAAAGCTAGGAGGAAACTTGTGGTGGTGTTGTACTGGAACTGGAAGTGCTGGTGTGAGATCAGGCTTTTTATGCACATAGAAATGAACATAATCGTTTGTGTGTGAACATGCTAGTAGTTCCTAGCTCCATGCACTGCAAAGACCGGGGGTCAGTAACGCTTCTATGAACCCAAGGCACCAAACCCATTGTCATTGAGTTAATTCTGACTTATAATGTCTTTATGTGAAGTTTCTGTGAATAGTTACGAAGAACAGACAGCCTCAGCTTTGTCCCGTGGAGTGGATGGTGGGTGTTGTTAGCAGTCCAGTGGTCACTTGACAGTGGCAGGGGCTCCTTTATGCCTCCTGGTGCAATGGGTTTATCTAGCCCCATGTTTTGTGTTCCAAATGCCTTTCTTTGCTAAATAAATGATACCTTCTTAAATCAGAGCTGATCTTGAGCTAATGAAAGAGGGACATGCAAAATGAGTGTCTATTATCATGTTGCAACTGAAAGGAAGTGCTCAAATAGTCATGAGAGAGAGAGAGAGAGAGAGAGAACAAACAACAAAGGGACACTCCCTAGACAGATTAGAACACTTCATCTAAATCAGGATATAAATTGATTTAACCTACTGAGTAAAATGGATATTCATGATATAGATACATATTAGAGTATACATAGCATAAATACATGCAAATATTAAAAGATACTATATTATAATATATATTACATCATATATAACATGAATATGAACATACATAGATACAAAAGAAGAAAAGCTTTCCCAACTAATTGACTTGAATGATAGAATTAGAAAAAAAATCACCTATTGGCAATCATCAATATGAAATTTAATACATCCACAAAACATGGTCATGTCAATAATAAACATTAGATGAGATTAGAAGATATACTTGGTTTTCAACTATCTTACCACATTATAATGATTAGTTATAATGGAGGAAAAAAATAATTTTAATGTGCAAAATCTGGCAAACACAATTTTAATCAAGTGTTCAAAATTAACATCATCAATTATGGAACAAATTAAATCTTTGCCATTTGATAAGATGCAATCACAGAGCATCTCTTCTGTGACATTCATGCCAAAAGCATTTAATCTAGGAAACATCAGAGAAATATAAATAAAAGGCATTCTCTTAATAAATGGCTTAAATTTTTCAAAAATATCTGGGTCGTGAGGCATAAGAAGAGACAGAAGAACAGCAAGCAAACGAAAGATTCCTGGGAAAGAAATGCAGTATCTGCTCTGGGTTTCAGGGTATGTGTTCTGTGCAGTTAAAAGGGCCCCACGTGTTGAATAACCTCATGCTTGATTGAATATTTTCTTAACATTTTTTTTACTTTCTAATGGTTTTGATGAAGGGCACATATTTCTCATGTTTCACTGGACCCCCAAAATTACAGCCTGACAAATTTTTATTAAGTCCATTTCAAAAAAGAATATTGTTAGAACAATTGATAAAATTTTAATGGAGTCTGAAATTTAGACAACACTAAGGCAATCTCCTTCCCTGAACTTAATGGTTTATCAGAGGCAATAAGGAACCCTGTTGGCACAGTGGTTAGAGCGCTCAGCTGCTAACTGAAAGATTGGCGATGTGAACCCACCAGCTGCTCTGCAGGACACAGAGGAGGCAGTCTGCTTCTGTGAAGATTCACAACCTGCAAACCCTGTCATGGAGGGTTACCATGAGTAGTCATCATGGATTTGATTTGGGTTGTTGTGCTTATATTAAAGGTCATATTACAGAAGAATTTGTAGGGTGCAACAGGAGAGTACATAATTTTCAAATATCGATGAACTCAATCAACTTTCAAATAGAATCTTCATATCATCATTACAAATTTCTATGTACTTGTCACATTTTTTATTTTGTTTTCAGAAAACTTTAAAAAATCATTTTATTGGGGGTTCGTACAATTCTTATCACAATCCATACATACATCCATTGTGTCAAGAACATATGTACATTTGTTGCCATCATCATTCTCAAAACATTTGCCTTCTACTTGAGCCCTTAATATCTGCTGCTCATTTTCGCTCTCCCTCCCCACTGCCCCCTACCTCATGAACCCTTCATCATTCATAAACTATTATTATTTTGTCATATGTTACACTGTCTGACATCTCCCCCCGCCTTCTCTGCTGTCCCTCCCCCAGGGAGGAGGCTATACGTAGATTCCTGTAATCGGTTCCCCCTTTCTACCCCACATTCTCTCCACCCACCAGGCATCGCCACTCTCACCACTGGTCTTGAAGGAGTCATCTGTCCTGGGTTCCCTGTGTTTCCAGTTGCGATCTGTACCTATGTACATCCTCTGGTCTAGCCAGATTTTTAAAGTAGAATTGGGAGCATGATATTGGGGGGAGGGGGGGAGCATTTAAGAACTAGAGGAAAGTTATATGTTCCATCCTTGCCACCCTGCACAGTGACAAGCTCATCTCCTCCCCACACCCTTTCAGTAAGGGGGTGTCCGGTTGGCTACTGATGGGCTTTGAGTCTCCACTATGCACTCACCCACATTTACAATGAGATGATGTTTTGTTGTAACATTATTTTTAAAACACGAACCAATAAAGAAATCATGTAAAGTTTTAAAGAATCGAGGATTGATGTTGTATAGATGAATTTCAAGGACATTATAGTCAGTAAGAAAAAATAGTATCACAAGCTTTTATTTGTATATATCACCTATAAAATGTTTTCAAACTGACACAATCACATCAGTGCCCATGAATTAGGATCAGTAGGGAGAGTTTTTAACTAAAAAGTTATACGTGAAAACTTTTTTGTGATTATGGAGTAGTTCTATGACCTGACAGTCATGATGGTTACCTGAATTTATAATTGTAATAAAATTTTATAGAACTGTACTACAATAACAAACAAAGTGTACGAGCTTGTTAAGTCCAAATAAAGTCTGTATTTTCATTAACTAAAATAAAATTGCTGTTGAGTCCATTCTGACACACATTGACCCTGTAGAATAGTTCTGCTTCTTGAAGTTCCTATAAATCTTTTGGGGAGCAAAAAACTTCATATTTCTCTTGAAGAGAGGCTTGTGGTTTCCAACTATCAATTTAGTTGTTAACAATGTAACAATGAACCCAGTTTTCCACCAGGGTTCCTTATTTGACTTAATATTATAAAAAATGCCATTTTCATGTCCTGGTTTTGTCAATGTGTGTTACCATTGAAGGAAGCTAAGTGATAAGGTACTTAGCTTCTATATTATTTTGGAAACATATAGAAACTCTATAGAAACATAGCATTTCTATAGGAGCCCTGTAGACATAGTGATTATGCAATGGACTGCGAACCACAAGGTTAGCAATTTGAAACCACCAGCTGCTCCACAGGAGAAAGACGAGGCTTTCTACTCCAATAGAGAGTTCCATTCTTGGAAACCCACGGGGCCAGTAAGTCCCTGTCTTACGGATTGGCCATGTGTCTAAATCAACTCCATAGCAGTGAGGCTGTTTTATTTTATTTTTTAGGGTGGCTATAAAAAAATCTAAGCTTCAAGTTGCAATATTGAAGGATTCCATGAACAAAAAATGAATTGTGTGGGAAGTGTCAAATAAAGACATTCTGCTATGTTTTGTTTGTGTTCATTCATATTAGGGTGTATTTCAAGATGTTATGTCATTGGAGGTCACCCTCTTGAAGTTGTGTTATATGTTTCTCCTGGTTTTTTTTGCTTTATGAAACCCAGGATTGATGAACCTATAGTGACAGCAAGTAGTACAAACAGGGTTTCAGAGAGCAGAGAATACAGTGGTGGGGGACAGATAAAATTGAAATGATATCAAGGAGTCCAGAAGAAAAAGAATGTTTGGAAACTGGTTGTGGTAGCCATTGTACAGTTCTTCTTGATGTGATTGAATTAGGGAATGATATATGTATTAATTCCCAATTAATATTTTTTAAAAGATGTAAAGAATTCCCAGAGTTAATGAACCAAAAATAATTGGTTGACATTCACCCATTTCCAGAGGTTGCATATGATCAAGATTTTATGACACTGAAGAAAATTTTTAATTTCACTGAAGGTGGTAATGCAGAAAAAAATGGCCTGAGCATTGATAGAGAACACTGTTTTTAAAAATCGATCTATCACCAGAAGTACTAAATCGTCAGAAATTTGGAAGACAGCTACCTAGTGTCATACCTTGAATGAAAGTGATTCATTTTGTGCCCATTCCCAAGCAATGTGATTCCCACAGAATGTGGAAATTATCAAACTATGCCAGTAATAGCACATCGAAGATTGCTGAAAAACAGTTGCAGCACATTGTCAGGGAGATTTCAGAACCTCAAGGTGGATTTCGAAGAGGTTATGGAAAGATGGATAATATTGATGAGGTCAGCTAGATCTTGACCGAAAACAGAGATGTTTACTTGGGTTGACTATGTGTGAGTTCTAACAAAACATGGACACTGTAACAACGAATGGGAATTCTGGGACATTTCATTCTGCTCCTCCAGAGCCTGTACATAAACCAAAATGGCTTCAAACATAACAAAGAACTATCTCATGGTGTAAATTCAGGAAATATGTGCCTCAGAGTTGCATTCTTTCACTAAATATATTCAACCTGAGCAAATCACCTGAGAAGCTAGGCTATATGAAGAAGAAGAATAATAATAAAGAATATTAGAAGCAGTTACTGATGAAGGTCATTATATACAGCTTTGTGTATGTATGATATCTCAATACAAAGAAATCACAAATCTTCACAACTTGACAAATAGACATACTAAAGGGAGAAAAGGTTGAAGTTGCTTGGATTTCATGATTCTTGGATACACAATCAAGGTTCATGGGAGGAGCCGTTAAGAATTCAAACTGTGAATTGCACTGAGAAAATCTGCTGCAACAGAACCCTTGAAATTGTTAGAAAGCAACACTGTCAGTAAGATGACTCCCCTGAGGCTGACATTTTCAGTCCCCTCGGATGCATGTGGACGTTGACACTGTATAAAGCAGACTGAGGAGGAACTGGCGCATTGAATAAAGGTGCTGGCAAACAATGTTGGTTTTACTATAGACTTGAACTGCAAGAAGAATAAGCAAATATGTCTGAGTAAGTATAGCCAGAAGACTCATTAGAAGTATGATGATGAGATGTGTCTCTCCTACTTGGCCACGCTTTCATCAGGGACCAGTCTGTGGGAAACAGCATTATGACTGGTGGAGGATAAGTGACAAAGGAGGAAACCTTCAAGGAGATGGATCGTCACAGGGTGCATTGACCACAACCACTGGCTCACACGTAACAACATCGTGAGGTGGTGCAGAACCGGGCTGAGTTTTGATCTGATGCACAGAGGGTCCCTGTGCATCAGAACTGACTCTGTGGCATTGGGGAAAAGTGAAATTACTTACTTACGGTTCTTCTATCCAATTCTTTATCCCTCACCAAAGGATTGGGTAGGAACATGCAGACAGCAAGTGTGAAACACACACAAAAGTAGAAACAGAAGATGGGACCATTGAGAAAGACCTACCAGAAGTACTTGTGTGAGATAACTGTCTGGGGTGGAAGCAGCAGAAGCTGTACCACACCAAAAACCTGGAGACAGAGTCGAGGAGCAGCATGGGATTGTGAGGTGTAGAAACAAGCTGCCAAGCCCACAGAACCAGGCAGAGCCCAAAGGACTGCATAGTGGATAGGCTGGGGACCAGATAAAGCCGTAGCTGTTAACTATGACATAAAAATACTTGTGAGGACGGGGAAGGATGGGGCTGTGTTTTACTCTTTTATATGAGTCAGAACTGACTTCATGGTGCCCAACAAAACAAGAGCTAGCTGAGAAGAGGCAGGACTATGTACAAAAACGATAAGCCCCCATAATCATGAATATTGTTTGTGAGTTCTGTGTGACTACTGCAACAAATTATTAAACCCAGCAGAAAAGCAGAGGGCCATATGTGTTAGAATTAATGGTAAAGAAGGAAAGAAGCTGGGGACACATCTGACCTCTCTTGGACTGCTGTGGAGTAGATTCTCCTTCGTGCGTAGTCAGAGCGAGTCGGAGGCAGACCTACTGCCTCTTCCTCAGGCCCCTGACAACTGCAACCATTTAACATAAAGTAAATCTGAATAAGATGAGGAAAATATTAGCATATTTTTTCATTTAAGTGGTATGAATATTGAGTCCCAAGAAAGAGGCTATCCTTTATATACAAAAAACACCACCACCAAAAAGAAACAACCAGGTAGCAATTGCGCTAGTGACTGCTAAACTCACAATGAAGTAATTTGCTGTAAATTAAATACCGATAAGACAGAGAAGAGAGAAATCAATTTTGTGTGTAACTCTGTTGCTAAGGTAACTTTCAGGAAAGGCAGTATAATCTGTTCAAAATATTTTTTTTTGCTTCTGGAACTAGAGATGAAAAATAATGAAATATAGGATATGGAGAAAGACAGAGATCGCCTCAGATATTGATAAGCAACTCTTAGTCAGGAAGCTATTTACCTGTTGGGAACATAAAGCTAGGCCGTATGACTGCTCATCAATACAAGACAACATAAAGGCTTTTATCACACTCCAAATGCAAGTGATTTTCTGGAAGGTTACCACACACCTGCAGCCTGAAGGTTTTTTTTCGAAATGCAGCAGATAAAACAATAACAGCAATACATTTGCATTTTGGTCTCAGAGTAAAAAGGAAAGTCAAAATTTAATTGAGGAAATTTTAACAGCTCATTTTATGAGTAACAGTATTGACTTGCATTGACGTTTGGCATTTATTTAAATTGTTTTCACTAATCCTATGCCTCTCAAACTTTAGCAGGAACAAAATCATCCGGAGGCTTTTATACAGCGTGGATTGCCAAGCTTCATCTGGGGCATCTGTTCAGTGTTTTGCTAACTGAAAGGTCTGCTTTGAACCCAGCATCTACTCTATGGAAGAAGCATGCGTCTGTGTGCTTCCATAAGGTTCAAAACCTGGAAAACCCGATAGGGCAGTTCTAGTGTAGGGATTAAAATGGACTGGGTGGCATTAGGGTTAGTATAGTTTGAGGCATCTTCAGCATTTTTTCATTTAGTGGGTCTGCACTGGGGCTGGATATTTGGATTTCTAACAAGCTCATGGTGAGGGTGATGCTGCTTCTCTGATCTTTCCACCTGAGAACTGGGGCCTTAATATGTTTGGACTTTGGAAAGCAAATTCAGGATACAAGCATAATGATTCTAATAACAAAAAACTGTGTATTAAAACAAAATACCAGGAAAGCAAACAATTCATCTTTTACCAACCGAGAGAACAGATCACCATGTTTTAACTTTAGGCTCTGCACTTTAATGAAAATATCTCCTAATCCAGGTAAAGTTCCCATGGAAATAAACAAAATTATTTTGCTTTGCAAATCCAATTCCCACAAGTGTCACTGCAGATCTCAGCGCTGAATTTTGGAAATGTATCTGCAAGTTTGTGGGCAATCTAGAGTGGGGAAGTTCTCTTAATTGGGATGTAAATTGATTTTTTTTAATTGTATTATTAGTGTTGGCTGATCCAATAAACAAGGTAAGCACGGGCTTCTTTGTGTCTGCTTGCTGGTCTGTAGTGGTAAAGTTCACATTTTTCACCACATCAAAGATTCCATTTTATGTATGGTTAGCATCTGTCTCCCACAGGAGGCTACACACAATATCTTCCTGCAAAATAAAAGCATTTAAGAATGTATAATTCCTGCTAAAAATGGAGCACCCCGTAAGAAAAGTCATCATAGGCTTACTGGTATGAACTTCTGTCATAGATTGAATGAACTCCTGCCCCCAAGTATGTGTCAACATGGCTGGTTCATGATTTGGGGCAGTTTGCCAATTTCATAGTAATATGATCATTGTGGTCGGATGTGACCAGGAGATCTGCTCAAAGGGGATTCATCATCCTCAGAGTTCTGACCCAATAAATGGAAAGATCCCAGAGGGGATGACACGTTTTCTCTTCCAGGTTATAAGAGATACAATAAAACAAAACAGAAGAGGAGAGATCTGACTACAACCAAGAAGGAAGAGCCAGGTACAGAGTGTGCCTGTTGGAACCAGAGTTACTGTGCTGAGAACCTCCTAGACCCAGGGTCACGTGACACCTAGCTAGGTCGATCTTCCCAGGAAACTGCACCCACTGATGTTGAAAGGAGACAAGGCCCTTCCTCCAGTGCCAGTAAGGAAAGAATGCCCTTCCCTGGTTCTGGTGCTCTTAATTTGACGTTGTAACCTCCTAAACTGTAAATGAATAAATTTGTTAAAGTCAGCTACTTATGGATTTCTCTTATAGCAACACAAGCTAACTAAGACACTAATCTGTAGTCAACCATTTAGTTCACATGTGAAATTGTCAACTACATATTAGTAAGTAAGCACAAGCAAACCCTTGCTTACCTTGCTTATTGGGTAATCTGTCCCTGTTTGTGGCATGTATTCATGGTTAAAATGGTATAATAAATCACATAGCTCCTCTTATAGAGTAGGATCAGCCATTGTTAATTATTCCTTACACTTTAACAATAATTTTGGGAGTTGTTCAAGATAGATATTGTTGTTGTTAAGTGCCGTTGAGTAGGTTCTAAACTATAGCAACTTGATATGAAACAGAACTAAACACAGCCCAGTCCTGCACATTCCTCAAAATTGCTCCTAGGCTTGACCCCATTATTTTGGCCACTGTGCCCGTGAGGGCTTTCCTCTTTTTCTCTGCCCTCTACTTTACTGAGTATAATGCGCTTCACCAGGGACAGGTCTTTCCTGACAACAGAGCCAAAGTATGTGAGGTAGTGAAAGTTTATTGTGCCAGCCTGGCCGATAAACACATGTGGGATTAATTGAAGGGCGGAGAGATAAATGGCTCGGTGAGCCTCGCCTATCTAGTTTTGGGTCTCTTGGACCAGGGTGCAGCTGCCTTAGCCAGTTCTGTTTCAGCTGGCAAGGCTCACTTCCTGTGAGACATCCCCCAAGGAGAAGCTGCATGGACCTATCCCGATGCAGCCCTGGGTGCTGGAGCACCCCTGCCAGTGCTCAGTTGCATACACGCTCACTGATTCAGCTTTCCTCCTGCAGTCAGCATCATAGTGTGTGTTTTGTGAGATAAAGGAGGACTTTGTGGATCGGAGTTGGACATATGGGTTAATGCTTGGGCAGCACTGGGTTGGGATGTTTTCTTGATGTGCGCTTACCCTTTACGTGAAACTTGTCTCTTATACATGAGTTTCTGTGGATTTGTTTCTCTAATGTGCCCAGACGAACACAGTATGTAAGACAAAGTTTCGCCACCCTTGCCACGCCCACCTCCCCCAAGCATACTGAGAAATATGGCATTTGGAGAGATGTTCTCCCCAAATCCTCACATGCCCCCTCCTAATTATCAAGACCATGAGGATTTAGGGTATTGGTGGGTCACAAATAGAAGCCCAGCAAGAACCTTTGGCTTCCAGCTGTCCTGTGTGGGCCTGTGGCCCCAGTAGCAGGATGAGAAGCGTCGGTGGGAACTGGGGGACAGGGGAGCTTCAGTGCTTCGTCTTTGAGCCCTCCGAGGAGAGCTGGATCTCACAAAGCAGCTCCATGCATTTCCCTGCCTAAGTGCAACTGCTGATCAGTGTGGCTATCTTAACGGGGCATACAGAACAAAGGCACACAGTGTAGCTTCATGGCTAGACATGATGTTCCGTCCCCTTTGGGTAGTCAGAGTTGTTTCTAATCCTAAAACAGATTCGGATCCCCTATGTTTGGTCCCACTTAACTTTGATTCCACAGGATGTGTGGTTCCTGCAGAAGTCCTTAGGTGGGGAGCCTCGTCTCCTTCCCAGGGAAGAAACGATGGAGAATGAATGCTATAATCCTATACAGCTAAGGTCCAGATGACTAACTACATGCAGAAGACTGCAGCTAAGCACAGAAGGACAAACACATGATTGTATAAGGGAGGCCAGGCTGTCCCATTCAAACTAAAACGTGCAGCCGGCAAAACCCCTATTAACCTGGGAAAACATGACATGACAGACACCCCATCCACCCCACTTCACAATAAGACCCAAACTCTCAGTGGGTTCTAAGGTAAGAAAGTGAACGGAATGGACTCATTTTGGCTGCATGTTTGTTCTGTGCTGAAATATCTTGACATATGCTTGACAGTCGTGGCTATCTTTGGCTTCTGGGTCAAAGCTCTTATCTTAATCCCTTATGCCATTCAGTGTTTTGCAAGGAAAAGCATTCATAATTTCAGATTGCTTTAGAGAATGTCAGGCCTGCGAAGTGTACACAATGCAACGTCTCCCCCGTTGACTTCTGCAGATTGCATCGTCTCTTTGTGCGCTGACAGTAATTTTCAGGAAGCACAGAGAGATCAGGCCCAAGACTCACAAAAGAACAGGCTTTGCCAGGTTAAAGTTTCCCAAATACGTTTAAAGCGAGCCACTCTCCTGCTTGACAGGTGTTAGAC
This sequence comes from Tenrec ecaudatus, assembly GCF_050624435.1. Lineage (NCBI taxonomy): Eukaryota > Metazoa > Chordata > Mammalia > Afrosoricida > Tenrecidae > Tenrec > Tenrec ecaudatus. The sequence goes on along the minus strand of NC_134539.1, from coordinate 22,217,111 downwards.
ATGTTACCATGAAAAAAAACCCTGGAGAGCTGTAAATATCAGTGGGGCCTCAACGAATCATTTCTATAAGAGCTAAATTAGAAATGTAGAAAACAAAAGAGGGCAAAATACAGCCAACCACAGTGTTATAACTTGCCTCTTTGTGTTCTCAGAGCTTTACTCGGCCCTTGTAATTCCGGAGTGCCCAGCTTTCACGGGAAACACGGCGCCATCCACTTCAGGCATTCATAACACAGGATAAAGCCACCTTTCATTGGGGAAAAAAAGACGTAATGGGGTTTAAAATGAATGTTTTTAAAATTGTCTCAATGTATAGTATAGTATATTATGCTTAGATGTTGCACATATTTATATATTTAAGAAGATTATGTGTGTGTGGATTCACACACATAAACACACACATGCATGTGCATGCGCTATATCAGTGAGGAAGAATTCTAAATTAGGCCAAGAGGGAAAGAAACAGTGCGACCACCATGAACAGTCAGTGTGAGTGCGGAGAAGAGAAATTTCACTGATAAACTGACCCAATGATAGGTCCCATGAAAATTAGGGAAAGGTTGTATCATGTACCCACAAAAGGCCTGGCATTGTCAATAGTACCTAGCTGAGGATTAGTGTGAGGATTAAGTGGTAATCTCTGTATTTAGCACATAGTAAGCACGATGTTCACCTGCCATCTGTCAGTGGTCTGGGTTGTGGTGGAGTGCCAGCTGAGAGCTATGTCGCTGGCATTTCGAAGCCCAGCAGGGTCATGCCTGGTGGACAAACTCTAATGGTGCCTACAGATTGTGGTAGATTAGAAAGAAAGGCCTGGGAAATCTACTTCAAAGATGAACACGGAACATCCATGCAGATCATCAGAGAATAACTGTCCCCCCAGTGCTGGAAAGGAGCTCCCGGGGGGGAAGGCACTCAAAGTAGACGGTTGACATAGCCATAGACGAAAACATTCCACTTATCCCACACACATCAGTGTAGGGCAGGGTTTGCTTTTATTTTGTTCATAGCTTGCTGAAGGATCCACACACTTAACAAGAACTACCATGTGCTTATGCAATGCTGTGCATTCGGAGGTTTGCAACAAATTGTCCACTCTTTACATGTGAACTTCTCATGTGCATGATGTGCATTATATGGGTGTGCACACTGCGGACACGGTTGTGTGACGTAAAAAGGTGCAGCATTTGCCTACTAGCACTTACATTTCATCGAGTGGCTCAGTAAACTCTATTTCCAAATGGGGGTGGGATCGATTAGGGCATCTATGAAAAATGTTTCAGTTGGTTATAGTAGAACCACTTACAGCTCTCTTAGTCTCTGATTCTTTTAAAACTGAGTTGAAGAAAGGTTTCTTCATACATAGATACCTCTGCACTAGAACACATTTCAAAGAAACAGGAAGGCAAATGCTTTTCTGATTTTGATGGTGGTTCATTTACTAGCTCGCTACACCACCACTAGCTTCAGGAATTTGCCTTGATTTCAGAGTGGGCAACATTTTATCGGCACCAATGTCCCTGTTTGAATTCATTCATATAAGTTGATATCAAAGATGCAGCATCTGACACAGTCGTGCCCCACTCTTATTGCACCCCTTTGCATGTGTGTCCCTCTTCATGGCATGGCAAAACTCCAGGCTTCGCATAATGCTCCTGAAAGAGCTCCCAGCACCTCTCTCAAGTCTCCTATGCCAGGGCTTTGATGCATACTCTTCCCTACTTCAGTTATCATTCTTCTTCACACAAATTTTGAAAATGTGAGTCGGTACTGATTTTACTTTGATGACCAAGTAGAAAGAAAATGTTTGAAAATGATGATGGCAACATATATACAAATGTGTTTGATTCAATTCATATATGGATTATTATAAGAGCTGTAATAGCCCCCAATACAATTACTTATCTAAAAAATGAACACCCTCCCTGCCAAGAACAGTGTGCCTTGGTAAATTTTGATACATAAGTATTAAGAGGAAGGAGTAATTTTAAGCTTTTTCTTTCCCCATTAATTATTAATATACAAGATGTTGAATTTCAATGTTTCACATATTATTCAATCCTGAAACTTGTCTGCACTCAGTTGAAACCATTTGAAAAATTTTAAATATTTGTTCCCAACTTGTGAATGTTTTATACTCTTAGTTCAAAATCCCCTTAGCTTAGAATTCTCTTTACTTCATGCCTTCAAGTTACTTATTTATTTCCCTAAACTCAAATTTAATAGCAACTTTTCCCAGTGTAATTTTCTAACTGCAATGTATGTGTATTCACCCATTTCATAAGCAAAGATAAAAAATTCTGATTTACTCTGAATTTTTCTTGATATATAAATTCTTAAATAATATAACTAAAATTTCTAGAGAAAAATTTAAAATGAGGCTGAATCAGGTCATTTGATGGTGTGTAACTTTATCTTATGCTTATAAAATCGTCATGTTTTATTTTTTATTTGTTTATTGCAGGTAAATAAGTAGAAAGAAAAAGAATAATAATAACTATACATAATTCCCAGGTTAAAAATAAGAGCTATTTCACAAAGTTTGTCTATAATACCTTAAAAAGTTATCCCTTTAAAAATCATTTTATTAGGAGATCACACAACTCTTATCACAATCCATACATACATCTACAGTGTAAAGCACATATTTAAATTCATTACCCTCACCATTCACAAAACATTTGCTCTCCACTTAAACTCCTGGTATCAGCTCCTCATGTTTTTAAATCATTTTATTGGGGCTCATACAACTCTTATCACAATCCATACATACATCAATTGTGTAAAGTACACTTATACATTCATTGACCTCATCATTCCCAAAATTCCCTTTCTGCTTGGGTTCCTGGAGTCAGCTCCTCATTTTCCTTTTCTCCCCCTCTCTCCTTTCCTGTTTCCCCCACCCTCACGAATCCTTAATAATTTATAAATTATTATCTTATCTTATCTTACACTGCCCTGTGTCTCCCTTCTTCATCTACTTTTCTGTTGCCCATCCCCTAGAGAGGAGGTTATATGTATATCCTTGTGATCAGTTCCCCCTTTCCCCACTTCCCTCCCAGCATCGCCACTCTCACCGCTGGTCCTGAGGGATTCATCTGTCCTGGATTCCCTGTGTTTCCAGTTCCCATCTGTACCACTGTGCATCCTCTGGTCTAACCAGGTTTGCAAGGTAGAATTGGGACCAGCCTGGTTGGGGGGAGGAAACGTTGAAGAACTAGGTTGTGAGTTTCATTATTGCTACACTGAACCCTGAGTGACTCATCTCCCCACTACCCCTCTGTAAGGGATGTCCAGTTGTCTACAGATGGGCATGTTAGGTGACCAGACGTCCCGCTTTTGGCGGGACAGTCCCACCTTTGAACAATTTTTTTCCCGCATCCTGGTGTTTTTAAAAAGTTCCGATTTTTGGAAAGAATGCACAAGCCAGGGTATACAGTTTTGGGTCGCCATGTGGCTCTTTTGCCAGGATATGAGTTTTATTAATGGCATCCCACTTTACCAATGTTAAAATCTGGTCACTTTAGATTGGGTCCCCATCACGCACTCCCCTCATTCAAGATGATAAGATCGCCCCCCCCACCCCGGCCGCCGCCCCCCCCCTCGCCCCCCTCCCCCCACCTTTGGTGCTTGAAACCTGGTCCCCTTGGCCTGGCCCTTCATGTTCACACATGTTGGTGTGCTGCTTCCATGTGGGCTTTGTTGCTTCTGGCCTAGATGGCCGCTTGTTTACTTTCAAACCTTTAAGACCCCAGATGCTATATCTCTCGATAGCCCGGGACCAACAGCCTTCTTCACCACATTTACTTATGCACACATTCGTCTTCGCCGTGTATGTGGGGAAGGTGATCACACAATGGCGGTTGTTGTCCTTTGGTGTCTGTTACCTGATCCCTTCAATATTTCGTGTTCACACAGGCTTGTGTGCTTCTTCTCTGTGGGTTTTGTTGCTTCTGAGCTAGATAACCGCTTGTTTGCCTTCAAAACTTATCACTTTTAATGATCTTGTATCTGGTAGTTCTATTTAAATTCAGTGTGAAACCAATGTATGTTAAACATTTACTCCTCAGTTTTTAATTGTAGAATATACATTTGTTAATTTCACAGGAAAGTTATACACATCAAAAAACACAATAGTAACTACATATGTCTGTGAATATGTGTATATATTCATATACTGTGAATATGTATGTAATATACCTATATGTAGATAGAGAGACAATAATATATAGCTATTGAGATTTTTTCTTATGTGTAATTTTCATGTGAAATATATATGTATATAATTCTAGTGTCACCATCTGATACTTGAGGTTTATTGTGTCAACCTGGCCAATGAACATATGTGGGATTAATTGAAGGGCAGTGAGATAAATGGCTCCATGAGCCTTGCCTTTCTAGTTCTCTGATGGTCAAACCACTGTTCAACTGCCTTGGCTAGTTCTCTGCTTTCGCTGGCAAGGCTTCCTGCAAAACACAGCCCTGGGTGCTGGAGCAGCCATGTGGAGTCCCCTGCCAGCGCTGAGATGTTTACACATTCACTGATTCAGCTTTCCTCCGGCAGTCAGCGCCATTGCGTGTGTTTTGTGAGATGGAGAAGGACTTTGTAGATTGGTGTTGGACATATGGGCTAATGTAGGATTTATGGGCTTGGGCAGCACTGAGTTACAATGCTTTCTTAATGTACACTTACCCCTTATATAAAACTCTCATACATATATGAGTTTCTGAACATTTGTTTTCTCTAGCTTACCCAGACTAACATACCATCTATCTGTCAGTTGTTGTACTGTGGTAATTCCCATATTGCTGTGCCTGTGATTCTGGGATTCATGCCACCAATATTTCAAATACCATCAGGGTCACCAATGGTAGAGACATTGCAAGGAAGTGTCCAGACTAAGAAAAACTAGGAAGAAAGTCTTAAAGCATTACTTTTAAAAATTAGTCAAGGAAGACATTATGAATCCTGATAGAACATTATCTTACTTGTTTACTTGGACATGTCATCAGAGAAACATATTCCAAGAAGAGAATGTCATGTTTGGTAAAGCAGAGGATCACTGAGGTTGAGAGAGACCATCTGTGAGATGGATTAGCACATTAGCCACAATGTTGTACTTGGGTACCTGGCAACTATAACAATGAAACAGATAGGATATAAGGTCACTCATAGTCAGTCTTCTTGATGGCAGCTATCTATTTTAATATCTATGAATCAATTAATTAATTAATCAATATGTGAGGATCAAAATAATGTTTATGTAAAGATTCCATTATCTTTCAATTTGGATTTAAAGCTGTATCCATGTTATGTTTGTTTTGAGCAGCAACTTTGATTTAACTGCAAATCACTTGTTATGAAACTTACAGGATTAATATCAATGGTCTTAGAATGTAAAATTTGGGCATGCTTTTATGTCAATAGAAAAAGAAATGATGTACTTAATTAAGTTTATAATCTATTAAGATGCTTGTTTATGTTAAAGAAAGCAGTGGACATTCACGATAAGACAATAAATAACTGCTTTAATAAAGAAATGTATAACATTATGTTCTGGATTTGAACTACAATGAAGTATCTTAAATACACTCAATAGTGGAATGCATTACCTGTGTGGAATAAATAATGTTTGATCAAATCCATTTTTTGCTTACAAGGTAAAATATTGTATCTGACAAAATTAAATTTCAACTATAGCCCACATATTAGCATAATGTGGATTTTCCAGGCTGCCTTAACATGAAATAATATAAGCTATAATGAATGAAAATAAGTACATATTATTTTCATAGCAGTTCTTAAGTTCTTTTGCCGAAGTTTTAATACCGAAGAGCTCATTCCAGTTGGAAAAGTTGCTGATGAACCAAGTGGGTTTTTATTATATAATCATTCAGGTTAAAGAATAACCATAGATTTCAAAGGTGCTCAGAAGAAAACATGTGCATTTTTCTCCATTTGTTTTTTTTGTATTCACCATGCACTAAGAAATTAAGCTAGATAACTTTTCCAAAGCAAGGACCAATCTATGAGGTTCCTATAATACAAATTGATCAGGACATGGAAAGTAGGGAGAAAAAGGAAGAGAAATGTGAACTTGGAAAACACATCAATAAATGCAGCAAACTCAAAACATTGAAATAAATGATATTACAGACTCACGACAAAGATAAACACATATATTTTCACAATATTTAATTAAAATCAATGAACTCCCTCAATTTTTACTTATCTGGGGATGTATAAATATTGTCCTTATTTTTAACAGAGTTGTATAGGATTCTTAATTTACACTGTATTTTTCTTTTATCACTTTAAATATATAATACAACTCTTTTCAGGTCTACCTAGTTTCTGAGAAGAAATCATATTTAACCTTTTTTGAAGGTGCTTTGATATAATGAGGAATTCTAATTGTACAGTGGGCTAAGTCAGCGGAAGCTTTAAGACATTCTTGGGAGGGGCCAGATTGATCCCAGAGCGCCAAGCCTTGAGGGCAATCCACTTTCACCGAGCAGGGAACTAACAGAGAGGGTGACAGTGCCGGGGCCCAGGCCGAGCTATGTTGAACCTCTCCCCAGAAGAAAGCAACAAAGCAATACAGAAGACAGCAATGAAGATATAGCGTGGGGAGAGAGGCCAGTTTGTCTAGACCACACAGTAGTGAACTAAGAGGGAAGGAGGGGGGCAAGGGAAAGAGAGAGAGAGAGAGAGAGAGAGAGAGAGAGAGAGAGAGAGAGAGAGAGAGAGCAACCAATGTATAGAGTAGACGGTAGGGCCAGCCCGGCCATGAGACACAATGTTCCCTCACTGACCCATCGTGCTATAGGGGACAGCACTGGAGACACTGCAGAAAGTGTGCCTGATCTGCCCCATGCACAGTGGGCTGACAAGCAAAGGGAGTACAACAGGGCAGCAAGGGGAGCAAAGTAGCTAAATCCGTGAGGAATCCTGAAAATAGGCATCTGACTTGGGGAACAGGGTTGACACCTCATCAGACTTGGTTGGGAAAACATACATAAGGGTCAGCAGATAGACCTGGAACTACCTATTGTTTTTGTTGTTGTTTTCCTCTTGTTTTGTTTTGTTTGTTTTATTATGTTTTTGTTTTAATTTTCTTTCATACTATGTCTTTCTATATAAGATAGTCAGAATCAACAATCCTGAAGAGAAATCAACTGTACCTGAAGTTCCAAAGGAAAATGGGAAAGGTGAGGGTGGAGGAGGGAGAGTGGGGAGCCAACAAACTCAGAGATAAGGGGAAAGTGGGACATCTAGAATTGATGGCAAGGAGGGCTTATAATGCCAAGTGGGGTTTGACCAAGAGCAATGTATCCAAGAAGAAATACCGAGAGCTGAATGGAGGGTGAGCATGATAGTGGGATAGGAGGAAGGTGAGAGGAAATAGAGGAAAGAAATAGGAGGCAAAGGCTGTTTATAGAGGTATACCTATAGGCATGTATATATGTAAATATATTAATTTAAAATGAAAGGGATAGATGCCAATGTACATATATTTATATGTTGAGTATTAAGATAGTAGACAGACTTTGAGCCTCTACTCAAGGTCTCCCTTAATACAAGAGCACTTTGTTCTGATAACCTGGCACTCTTTGATACTCATCTTCCCAATGTGATCGGTGAAGACAAAATGGGGGCACAAGCAAATGTGGTGAAGACAGCAGAGGGTCATTTATTTAAAAGGATTACTCTACTTAACTTTCTGATTTTTATTTTTGATATCATTTTATTGGAGTCTCTTACAGCTCATCTAACAATCCATGCATCAATTGTAACAAGCATATTTATACATACATTAATATCATTATTTTCTAAATATTTACTTTCTGTTTGAACCCTTGGTATGAGCTCCTCATTTTTCCCTCCTGCCACACCTCCCATCCCCATGAGCCCTTGATAAATTATAACTTATTATTATTTTCATATCTTATACCAATTTCTGTCTCCCTCCCCCCATGGTTTCTTCCCCTCCTCTCCTGATCTTCATCCTACCCTCCTGGTATTACTACTTCCATTTCTGTTCCTGAGAAGTTTATCTGACTGGTGTTCCACGTGTTGTGAGCTATTATCTGTACCTGTGCGCATGCTCTGGCCTACCCCACAGTGAAAGGCAGGATTGGGCAAAGGGGGGTGAGGAAGCCTCAAAGAACCAGAGGAATATTATGTGTTCCATCAATGCTGTACTTTACCTTGGCTGACTCAACCCTTCCTTGTAACCCTTCTAGGAGGAATACCCCATTGTCTACAGATGGGTTTGGGGTTTGCTTTGACCCTCCCCTTTTTCTCAACAATATGGTTGCTTGTTTGTTTGTTTGTGGTCCTCTAATGCCTGCTATCTGACCGCATCGACACCTCATGGTTACGTAGGCTGGTGTGCTTCTTCTGTGTGAGCTGTGCTTCTCTGCTAGGTGGCTGTGTAGTTTAACTTAAAGCCGTTAAAACCCCAGGGACTCTATCTTTTGATAGCTGGGCATCCTCATCTTTCTTCACCTCATTTGTCTGTGCACCCATTTTGTCTTCAGCGATTATGTCACAAGCGTAAGCATCACAGAATGCCAGGCTGTTAGAACAAAGTGTTCTTGTATTAAGGGAGGGCTTAAGCAGAGGTTCAAAGTCCATCCACCTCCTCAATGGATCGCCATATAAATATATATATACATATGCCAATACCTCAATTTCTATTGATTAATATATTTGTATAAGTGCACACCTATGTTTATACCTCTATCCATAGCTTTGCTTCCTAGATCTTACCTTTGTTTTCTCTTACTTTCCTCCTTTTCCACCATCACGCTTACTCTTCATGTGGCTCTTAGTAATTTCTCTCAGCTAGATTGCTGTTGCTCCAACACCACCAGGATCTCTACACCCTCCTCATTGTTGATTTTAATTCCCTAGTTGTTCCCCTGTCTATGGTATTGTTTGCTCACCACTCCTTTACTCTGCCTCCTCCTCCCCCTAAGTTCCTCTGGAATCTTTGATCCTGTTGCTTTCTCCTAGGGCTTGCTTCCCATGCCTCTTAATTTTCTGGTGAAGCAACAGGAGCGCTAGGTGGGTGATTCTACCTGGAGACCATCTTTACTCCTCTCTCTCTTTCTGATTTCAAAAGTAATTCAATTAATTTTAGAATTAAAAAACATAAAAGATATATTTCTATTATCCCAAGATGGTTTTTGTTTTCATTTTGTACCTATTCTTTAAGTATATTTCTAAGAATATAAAACTAAATATGTGCATTTCTCATTTTAAAATATCATTCCTTTTGTTTAGTAAAAGCGGTCTATATGTGTATGAGTAACTGTGTTTTGCATCAATTCATTATGGAATTTTGTAATGTTTTCAAAGTGCACAATAATTACTTATTATCAATTTCATATAAATATATTCTTGTATGTGAAAATGCATAGACTATAAATTCACTAAGAATTAAATGTCTGAGACTTTTAGTTTTGCATACATCAAATTTGTTTCTTCTTTTTAGTAAAAAATGGCTTTAAGGAATGTTTGATTGCTCTTCAAACAATTTCGAAATCAAGGGCTCAAGTAGAAAGAAAACATTTTGAGAGTGATGATGGCAACAAATGTACAAATGTGCTTGACACAGTGGATGGATGGATTGTGATAATAATTGTACGAGCCCCCAATAAAATGATTTTTAAAAGGAAACACAATTAGGGGTCTGATAAATGCAAAAAATATACTACCAAACATGACCAAAAATTGCACAAACAGTGAAAGACAAAACAGATACCTGGAACCTCCTGAAAATCAGACACTGATGTGCATGCAATGATGTCAAAAAGAATAAAAGAATAAAACTGAAATAAAGAGAAAGTAAATGTCTAGAAGGGAATGAGGGCAACATATGAACGAACATGTCTGATTCAATTGATGTATGGATTGTGATAAGAGTTGCATGAGCCCTCAATAAAATGATTTTTTAAAAATACCATTTTCATAGATCAGGACTTTAGGACACTGACATCTTAAAAAAACATTATTTAGCCTACAATCACTATATCATATTAACCTAATAGCTGTGTTATGTGTATTGTTATTTGCTTTTTGACAGGGGCAGGGAAGCTAGACTCATGCAAAGGGTGCAACCAGAATGGAACAAATGACAATAACACACTGGAAAATGTAACCAAAGTCACTGAGATAGTTTATTGTGCCAGCCTAGCCAATAAACACCATTGGGATTAATTGAAAGGTAGACAGATAAGTGGCTCAGTGAGCCTTGCCTTTCTTGTCTCTCGCTCTTTCATCATGGGACCAGTGTGCGGCTGCCTTGCTTGTTCTGTGCCTCAATTTAGAGGGCACACTACCTGTGGGACGCATCGCTGTAAGTTGAGGTCCCTTTAAGACCACATGAAAGAAATTTACATCTCCAGAGTTGAGGACTGACAGTTGGTGACCTGCCTTGCTGTTTGCTGCCTGTGCTGGGATAGCCTAGCTCTCTCTCTCTCTACAGAGGACTGCCTGATGGCCCTCAAGACTTCAAGGACTGCCAGTGTCTCACAACTCTCTCACGGGAGTGAGTCACACTGAGCCATTTGTACTGCTTTATAATTTAACATTTCTTCTATTATACATCAATCTGTTTATAACTTAACTGTTCATTTCTTGTGTTATATATCTATCTATCTATCTATCTCTCTCTCTCTCTCTCTCTCTCTCTATATATATATATATATATATATATATATATATATATATATATATATATATATATATATATATATATATATATAAATTATCAACAATCTGGTTTTATCTCTCTAGAGAACCCTAACACAGTGACGGAATGACATACATAACCTTCTGTCATCAAATGGATCCAAGACAACATGACATTATATGACACAGAACTGTCCTGTTGGGTTTCCAATGGGAGCAAATTGCCCTATTTTTCTCCCGTGGCACTGCTGGTGGGTTCACACCTCTGAACATTCAGTTAACACACAAGTGCTCTGTATTATTTCTTTAATGGAGTCTTTATTAATCTATAGTAAGATGTGTTGAAACAATTCTTTGAAACTCGACTTTATCAAAATTCTTTGAGCTGCTTATAGAAATCACAGAATCATGAGTCAACCCTTCTCAAAACTCACTGCCACTGATTCATTGCCGACTCATAATGAGCCCCTGTGTGTCTTCCAGACTGCCACTGTAGATGTGAGTAGAAAGCCCAGGCTTTCTTTAGATTTACTAATGAAATGTCTGTGAAAGTAAGCCTAGGATTGTCATTGGAAATATTTTGAAACTATTGTTTTGCAAATTGGCACATAGAAAATGCTTAATGTGTAGTCAAAGCTTCAAAAAATAGGATCTAGCTCAGCATCCAATGTATACCAAAAACTCACTGCCATCTAGTTGACTTTACTCCCACTAGCCCTATAGAATGAAGTAGAACTCCCTAACGTTTGCAAGACTGTCAACCATTGGTAGAACAGACAGTAACATCTACCTCCTGCAGAATTACAGGTAGGTTCGAACTATCAACCTTCTGGTTAAAAGCCCCATATTTAGTCCACAGTGCCACTAGGGCTCCATGATGGATACTAGACTACCAACAACTGGGTGATTGAATGATAGAATAAGTAAATGAATGTATCATGTAGTTTTAAAATTATTTCCAATAAGATATTTGAGCCCTTTTTTTGTAAATCAAGAGAGAAGGAAACATTTTAAAGAACGCGGAGCAGGCATCAGTAAATTACATTTCAGCTGAAATTTGCATCTATATATGACTCATGTTGAGGCAGGTCTCAGAAGAGCCTGATTGAGGAGAGATGGCAACGCAGCACTGTGAGTACCCATAGCCATAGTCTGCCGCTGTGCCCTCCTGGTTTGAAAATACAGAAAATGGTCTAAACAACATCAGTGCATTTAACTGTATGCACGATGACAATAAAAATGTTATGACCTATAGATATAAATGAGAAAGTGATTTGAAAGTGTAAAGCAATGAGAAAATATAAGTAATTTTCACTAGCATTAAAACAAGATTTGGGTTTGGATTCCTCCTGCTTTCTCCCACAGCTATTGAAATGTACTGCTCAGATCTCTTTTCAAAATAGAAATTGCTGCTCCTTTGTAAATAATGCAGTTAGTTAACAGTTTCTGAGGACAAAACTTTTTAAGACCTCCGTAGTCTTAGAGTCAATGCCACGGTCTTCCAGGAAAGTCCCCAGCCAATGAATAAACATGGTGGAGCCTTGAAGGCTTAACCATGTCCAACCAAATATGTCTTTTGGTTCTCCTTCAGTTTGGCTAAAATTTGTCAAATCTGCATTGTAGCCTGAGATTCGCCAGATAAAGAATTATATTTCTCATTTTCCTATCATAGGTTTCAGATCTATTTTACATATCATTGCAACTATAATTGTCCAGTAAACATGGAGAAATGCTCATAAATATTTTCTGAATAAATGACACACTATTCTTTTTATGTATACAAACCCCTCAGATAATGGCAATGTCAGCGGTTCAAAACCACCAGCAGCTTTGCAGAAGAAAGTCGTGGCTTTCTACCTGTCTTAATCTGAGTTGACTAGATAAACAAATTCATAGACATTCTTATGTGCATAAGAAAGAGCTTTTATAAAGAGTAATTGTATAGTGAGAAAATAGCCCAGTCTGGTCCAGATCAAGTCCGTAAGTCCGATATTAGCCTATAGGTCTGATACTGACCTATAAATCCCTCTTCAGACTCATGCAACACATGCAATGATGCCGAATGCAGAAAATTCACAGGCCAGTGGGTGGAAATTCTTGTGGATCCAGTGGCAGTGGAGGCATCTCAGCACTGGCAGAGTCTCCACATGGCTCCTCCAGCTCCAGGGCTATAACATAGCTCCATGTGTCTCGTTAGGCAGAAGATGAAGTAGAGAGTTTGTCTGTATCTAACCTCCAGTGATCTATTTATCAACTTGGTGTCTCCAAATGAGGTCATCAAGCTATCACCTGATTGACGGCGGGACTTCATCCCTTCGCAAGTTGACACCAGAGTATGTTACTACCTCAATACCCAAGAGTTATAGCCTTCGAAACTCATAGGAGCAGTTCTACCGTGTCCTAAAGGTCACTCAGGATCAGAATTAACTGAATGACAGTAAATTTGTTTTTTTGTGAGGATGAGAGAAAAGTACAAATTTCACAATGATAAGCTTGAATGTCCTAATAAATTACATAAAAATGTGTATACATTATTGCTCATCTATCCTTGCCTCCTACGTGATAAGGCAAGGCGGGGCGGCGGGGGGGGCGGGCAGTTTCTTCTTATTAAAAGCACTTATTCCAGTTTCAAACAACTTCCTGGAGATAAATTCTCAATAATTAAATGCGGAACCATTTTTCTTCTTCCCTCCTGAGGTGTGGGGTAAGGTCATGATGATCCATTTGAAGTTAAGAGAGCATCGTTGTTAAAACTAAATTATACCACCACTACCAAAGTATTTGTTTTTATAGAGTAGGTACTGTCCTAATAATTATTTCACACTTATAATCTCATTTATTTTTCATATGACGCTATGAGGGAGCTACTATTCCTAATCTCTCAGGGAAGTGCATTCCAGTTTACAGAGATGAAATTATTAGTGAATGGAGTTGGAAGCTTCAGATGCAAGTCTAAGCGCCGCAGGACCTGGGTGTTAACCAGTCAACTTTAATCTCAGACACGCATCTTTAGCATTTAGCAAAAGGCCCAAGTTTCTCCTCAGAAGTGTCTCTTCCCAAGCACAGCAGGAGAAAATATATCTCGGTGCGGCCATTTGAAGTCCACTTGTGCTAGAGCACAGGAGAAGACACCTCTCAGAGAGGAAATTTAAAAGAGCAGCATTAATTAGTTGAGCAAGGCGTATTTTCGACTTTCAGACCATCAAAAAGCACCGCACTCCTCCCCCATGCTTCAAGTTACCTGGGAGACTTACCTGAGGAAGACAGAGCTAATCGGAACAAGCGATCGAAGTCCCGAGGCAAAGATGGCCGGAATTCAAAGTCGTCCGCACATAATGTGCTACCGGAACCTTTCAGAGCACAAACTGAACCCACTTATTATGTGTGACATAATCAAAGTGGCAGGTTTGCCTTGCATTTCATTCCTCAGGCTTTCCTCAATCCACTGCCTTCGAGTTCCCTTTTGGAGGATTAAGTGAGAGGTCCTTACGGAGCATTTTGGTTCAGTAGCAGAACTCTTCTGTGGGCCCCGCGCCTGGCAGCTAGTCTCTGCAGTTGCCCTTTTGAAGTCGGCCATAGTCCTGGCAGGAGAATCCCTTCTTTCTGAGCCCTGCGGACCGAATCGGACATGCGTGGTAGCTCCTCGAGACACATGTCCTGAAGCACAAGTCTGCTGTTGCAGCTGGTCACTTCTGGTCACTTACCGCTACCACAGACAATTACATGCTCTCTCCTGCTCCCGTGGGCCAGCTATCTAAAATGAAGTTCGAGCGAGCACATGTTTGAAAGGAGAACAAACTTGATTTAAATAGATGATGATAAGGGAGGGAGAGCGGGGAGGGAGGGGAAAACGAGGAGTTGATGATGCCAGGGGCTCAAGTAGAAAGCAGGTGTTTTGAGAATGAAGATGGCAACATATGTACAAATGTGCTGGACACAAATGATGTATGTACGGATTATAAAAAGAGCTGTATGAGCCCCTAATACAATGATTTTAAATAGATAGATATATAGATAGATAGATAGTAACTAATCTCTTTTCTTTCTTTTTTTATCAAATTTTTTTTCTTGGAAACCTGCTATAGTCGGCATAGACTCGGTGAAACCTCAGCGAGAGTGTTTCCAGCTTCCTGGCTGTTGCTTTGATTGTTATTGAAAGACTCCCAGACTTGAAGCAGTTTTTGGTGTTTTTTTTTTTGTACAATGAGTGAAAGTGATGGCTCACCATTCCTCGGCTTATGCAATCTCTTCTTCCATCACATCACAGTATCCCCTTTCTGTTTTGCATGGGTTTAGGCTCTTTTTTACCTTTCTGCCCAACCCCTCCCAGTTAGTCAAAGATACATCCTATCTGCAGATTTAACCATATCCAGAATGTTGCATAAGGGGCGGTGGGGCTGCTAACCACAGGTCAGCAGTTTGAAACCCCTGCCTTCTTGGAGAGGGGAATATGAGGCTTTCTGCCTGCATGAAGATGGACACCCTCAGAAACAACCAGGGGCAATTCTACTGCCTGCTAGCTCACAATGTGTTGGGCTCGACTGAAGAGAGTATGCCGCATAGGAAATGGTTTGTGTAGGTCCACACCGGCTACACAGCAGTATCTCATGGTTTATCCTCTTAGTACAGGCGTCAAAGTTGTGGCATCTGGTGCAAGAAACCTGGGCAGCTATGTGTGTGGTAATTCAATTACCCACCTCGCCACCCTACTCCCCATGCCTTTTAAATCCCAAAGTTTCCAAATTCTCTTGAGTCCCCATTTATTCCTTTCTTGATCCTATTGCTTATATTATAAATTGAACTTGATATCAGGCCTCATGCATTTGGTAATGACCTAGACATGTCCCAGAACATATTTACTAAGTCTAATGAACACAATCTTAAAAATAAATAAAAGAATTGAGTGGACATTTTAGTGGCAGTTCCTGAGCAACTAATTGGATCCAGGATGTAGATTGATAATTTTCACTAATTTATTAGATTTTATCATAAATCAACTGAAAGTAATAATCCAGTTGAAACAGGAAGTGTGCGTAGTCCATTGAAAAGAATCAATTGATTCTATTTTCCTATAAAGTCATAATTTCATTTGTAGTATGCGATCGTTAGCCTAGTATATTCTTTGAACTAAAATTCCTGGGCAAGGACTTTACTATTAAGTCAGGTAACTTTAATGAAATCAACAAAATTGCTCACACTGAGAGTTGCGGGGCAAATGTGCCTTGTCTCTTTGTACAACTTCCACAGCCAGGAAATCTTGCCCACGAAAATCACCTTAAGTCTACAGAGGCAAATATTTTTGTCTTAGCTTCAATTATTTTTATCACTTTACAATTTCTGTCCTTTTTATTTTTTGCACTTCATCTTTTCCAGCTATGTTTTTCCTTCCCGTTCTTAGTGTATTCTCTTTTCTGCTAGATGCATTCCCTAGTGCGACAGTGATGTAATGTCATGTCAACTTGAAGATGTAGAAAAGGGTAGGGTGGTATTCAACCTGTCAATCAGGTCACAGCCTGATCGTGCTTCTTTCTAGGCATGGCTTTTTCATAAGGAGCCCCCCACCCCACTCCACACCCACCACTGCCTGACTTTCCTGCTTGCTGGACATTCTGAGAACTGCCAAGTCCTGCCATGAGCCCACCAACCACGGCTTTGCACACACTGCCTGTGACCCTCCTGCATTCTGCATCATGGTTTATGGCTGAGTCTGAAAAGTGACTTATGGGCTAGTGTCGATTTATGGATTTGAGACAGACTGGACTGTGATGTGTTCTTGATATGTAATTACTTCTTGGTATAAAGCTCTTTCTTACACATATATGAGTGTCATGAGATTAGTTTCTCTGGTCAGTCCAGCTTAACACACATACCTATATCTTTCTTCCCTTAGTGCTTGTAAACCTTATACCAAACTCCCTGCCCTTGAGTTGATGTTGACTCATAGCAACCATATAGACAGTGGAAAATTGCCCTTGTGAGTTTCTGAGACTGTAAGTAACTGCCAGAGTAGAACGCCCTTCCTTTCTCCCACCAAGTAGCTAGTGGTTTCCAACTGCGGACTTTGAGAATCACAGCCTAATGCATACGCACTAGGCCAATACAGTTCCTTTAGTTTTAATAGCATCTGCTAAAATTTCACTTGAATCATATTTTAAAAGGTTGAAGAGTTGATTTGCATACAATTTCTTCTATTTTTCTTCCCCAGGGATGGTTTCTGTAAAGAGTTGGGTCTGTGAGAATCTGAGTGATCACCGTTTGTACATGTCTTCCTAGTTGATCAACGTGGCCCGCGAGGGCATCTGAGGAGGGGCAGTTAGGAAACTGTTGAGATTTCTAGTCATATTAAATGAGATGACCCAAGTAACATGCCAACAGGTGCAGCTGTGCCTTCAATGTTCATTTCCCTTACCCTTGGAAAATCAACTCATTCGTAGGTGTGATGATGGTACATTTCTAATATTTCTAATGAGGACCACTTATTGTCTGAAATTTATACATTTGAGGCCACAATTGCAGAAAATTGTTTCACATGGGTCAGAATAGTTACATCATGAATTAATGATAATTTCCTCTCCAAGTGTCTTTTTAATGAATGATATGTAATTACAAATTAGAAAATAGTGTTTATGACAATAAATGTAGATGGCACACTTATATTGTTTTATGGCAACTGTGCCCATGGTCAGCTTTGTATAATAACAAAAAGCAAACTGATGCCTGGTCCAAGCTTCTGTTCTGCCACTTGCCAGATGAGTAAACCCAGGTAATTAACCCTTTGGGCTCTAACTCTTGCCTTTACTGAATGAATAGTTCATTGGGTTTTTATGAAGAGTAAGCTACTTAATGATACGTAACCATATGTTCCCATAGTAATTGACACATAGTAACTACTATATGTGTTTGCTATTGTTATTATCATTAGTAATTTTATCATTTTATGCCGTGGGAAAAATTATAATAAGGGGAAATTTGATGGTAGAGTATGGATCTGTGGCAGTTACATAATCTCTTGTCAACTTGTGAAGGGGTGGAGTTTAGCCTGTCAACCTGGTCACAACTTGATGACCTCATTTGGAGGTGCTGCAGAGATAAATAGCACTCTGGAGGTGGACCACACTTACTTCCTGTGACGCATTCCTTTTGACAAGTCACATGGAGCTATGCTGATGGCAGCCAGAGCCTTGGAGCTGGAGGAGTCATGTGGAGACCCACACCAGCACTAAGATGCTTCCACTACCATTGGGTCCACAAGACATTCTACCCACTGACCTGTGATCTTTCTGCATTCAGCATCATTGCATGTGTTGTGTGAGTCTGAAGAAGAATTTATAGACTGGTATCAGAAATATGGGCTAATATCAAATGTATGGACTTTATCTATACTGGGCAGGGATGTTTTCTTAACATACAATATCTTTTATAGAAGTTCTCTATTACACATCTATGAGTGCCTCTGCCATTGTTTCTCTAGTCTACTGGGACTAACACAGGATCTATTAATTAACAGGTATAATCAGCAATTCCCCATTTCTACTAAACCTTCACAACTGTAGTAGCATATCTGCTACATTTTATGGAGGAAGATATTTATTCTCAAAGAAGAAAACTGTTTATTCAATTTCATGCTACTAATATGTGTAAGAAGAAATCTCTTGGTGGTGGTGGTTTTTAGCTGAGATACTTCTCACAAGGTCAGTTGGTTGAACTCACCAGCAGTTCCATGGGGGAAAGATGCGACTGTCTACACCTGCAAAGAGCTGATCTCAGAACCCCAAGGGAGACGTTCTACCTTGTATCCGGTCGCTGAGAGTCAGCATTGGGTTTAAAATGTGTCAGAAACAGAGCATGAATCCAACTCTGTATTGAAAACCCACCTGTTTTGCAGTGTACTGTGCTACATAATGATAAACTTGTGTTTACTTTTCTCGAGCGCTAACTAAAGCTAAGGGCGAATATTTTATTGTTCAAATAATGAAGGCCAGCTACTAACAGGCTGAAACTAGACCTCAAAATGCAGACAAAGCCATTGCCATTGTGGCGATTCCAAGCCCTAGAGACAGACAGGGTTGAGTAAAACTTCCCCATCATGTTTGCAGGGCTTTAAATCCTTACAGATGCAGATACCATGTTTCACACCTGTGCAGTGGGCTGGTGTTTTTGAACCACTGAACTTTTAGATTAGCAGTTGAATGCTTAACCACTGAGCCACCAGGAATCTTGAACCAGACTAGTACTCATAAATCCAAGATGAGCAGTCTTTACAGTCATTCAGGCTATAACTTAAGTAAAGTGTATTTTTAAAAATGGTTCATGATGTCACTTTATTGCCACTGCTTTATATTTAATATTTTATTATAGTGAAAAGAAAAAAGAATCATTTTTAAAATTAATGAGGCATTTGTTCTCTATATCTATAAATCCTCATAAAACAACTGATACATAATTCATTGAAGATGAAAAAATACAGTACATTTGCAAATATGACCTGGTCTTTCCTACTTATTTTCTATTGTGGTACATTAATGTCAAAAATAACACAGGGGTAAATAGAGACAGCGTAGCACAACCAACAATCTGGGATCGTGTCTTGATATAAATTCATGCCACAGTGCTTTCACAGCAATCAGAGGACCCTCTTCATTTTAGAATGAAATCAACAAGGTCAACCACGCTGTTACTTCTGCAAATGTTAGTTTATGGTCTATAGTCTTCTTAAAGCAAGGGTTCAAACCTTCCTACTAGAAAGACCAACCTGATACTCTCAAGGTTCTTTCTAAAATTCTTGCAAATAGACCTTGCCTTGGCATTCAGAAATTACAGGGAACATTTTAGGTATATAGACTTGTATCACTAAGCTCCACATCAGTAAGAACTACAAATTATTGTCACCATAAATTCAACAATCAAAATGGCAAATTTCCAGATCTGCTCCTTGAAAAGTCTACATGAAATGTGCTGGAGATATCAGGGACTAGAAGAAAACAGCAGTCTCTTTTAAGGTTACAGGGTACAGCTTGGGTGTCATCGTTGCTACATAGTCCTAGGACAAGAACGTAGTCATGGCCTGGCTAACAGGATAGCTGTAGATCAGCGGTTCTCAACCTTGGGTCACGACCCCTGTAGGGGTTGCCTAATACATCCTACATATCAGAGATTTGTATTATAATTCATAACGTTAGCAGAATTACAGTTATGAAGTAGCAAAGAGAATAATTTTATGGTTGGGGGTCACCACAACACGAGGAACTGTATTAAAGTGTCATGTCATTAGGAAGTTTAAGAACCTAGTTACTTCAGACAAAACTATGGCTTCTGAACACTGAAGAAAAACAATTATAAGCAAAAGCAATCAGTTAAAAAATAAAGATAAACTATTTCTGGTCCATGGAAGGAAAATGCTAGTGTAACTTTTTCTTCTTTCTTAAAACCATTTTATAAGTAGCTCGTCCAATTCTTATCACAATCCACACGTACATCCACTGTGTGAACCACATTTGTACATTTGTTGCCATCATCATTCTTAAAATGTTTTCTTTCTACTTGAGCCCTTGGTATCAGCTCATTTTCCCCCTCCCTCCACGTTCCTCTCTCCCTCATAAATACTTGATAATTTATAAATTATTATTTTTCATATTTTACACTGCTGTCTCCCTTCACCCACTTTTATGTTGTCCAACCCCCAGGGAGAGGGTTATATGTAGATCCTTGTAATCAGTTCCCCATTTCTACTCCATCTTCCTTCCACTCTTCAGGTACCACCACTCTTACCACTGGTCCTGAAGGGATCATCTGTCCTGGATTCCCTGTGTTTTCAGTTCCTATCTGTACCAATATACATCCTCTACTCTAGCCAAATTTGTAAGATAGAATTGGGATGATGATAGTGGGGGAAGGAAGGATTTAGGAACTAGAGGAAAGTTGTATATTTCAGCGTTGCTACCCTGCACCCTGACTGGCTCGTCTCCTATCTATGACCCTCTATTAGGGGGTGTCCAGTTGCCTGCAGATGGGCTTGGGTCTCCACTCTGCACTCACCCTCATTTACAATGATACGGTTTTTGTTCTTTGATGCCTTCTAATGAAAAAATGCATGTAATTGTTATCTTCCACTGATGAGCTCATTAGTGGATGAGGAAATGCCAATTAATATTCTATATTCTAGGTTATAGTCTAGGATTCTTTAACATGAACGAGTCGTGCATATTTAGCTGGCTACTTTTTATCACTGTTTTTTATTTTTTTTTAGCTATAAGTAACATCATACAATTCAATCACGTAACCATATCAACACGGGGTGTGTAGTCATTGCCACAATGACCTTTGGAGTCTTTTCTACCTTATTTTACACATGGATGTTGCCTCTCCCTTCCTCTACTTCCCCTTCCATGTCTGCAGGTAATCATCAGTTCCGTTAATCTCTTCTTAATGATAGCCATCCCTGTACATATACAAACATAAATCTAGGAGAGACAACAAATAAGGGCCCATCAACAGTGACCATATAAGACTGATAGAAACTTCAATCTAATAGAAAGCAGGGACAACTGAAAATTTAGAATAATTCCACATTGGGTCCATTAGAAGATGACATTATAAAATGTTACATTGCAGTTCAAGTGTAGCTGTTCGAATCCATTTAGAATGCCCTTTGTCCAGCAGCTGGGCTGCTGACGGGCCTCGCCTGTGTGCAGTGGGGATTCATTGCCAGTAAGGCTCATGCCATGTAAGGGCTCTGCAAATGGATCTTGAAGGGAAGATGAGAAAGAATTTCCATGAAGGGAGTAACATAGAGAAAAGATTTCCTTTAAGAGGCGGAAAATGTACAGACATTTTATATTTTGGGAACAGGGATCTGATTGGAGGTTTGGATGGAGTAGATGATTAGATACAAAGAAAACCAATGTAATGAGAAAAGAATGTAATAATACCTTTAGTTCTGAATGACACCTTCAACTTTATGTTAAAAGATGTTGAGCAAAAGGGCCTGGGAGCTACATCTGACGTCTTCTAGCCTGAGTAGAGAGAAGAATCGAAATTCACACCAGCCCAAGGCTGATTTTTACAAAGCAGAGAACTGACAGGTCCCCAATTTACAACTTCCTTTACCCAGTTCTGACATAAACCATCTCTCCCACAACACTTGACTTTTTTGCCGGGTTCAATAACTCATTGTCACGGAACTCACAGACAGATCTCATGGTTATGGGGTTTATGAGGGAAGCTGACAGGTTACAAAATGTCAAGGATACAAATCTTTTGTTTTTAACATCTCAGCATCATTGTCAGGCATGTCTCTCTCTCTGACCCTTAGCCTCTTAGCTACCTGGTTCCTTGGTCTCTTCCTTTTTCCATGAGCTAGCCGGGAAGTGGGAAACTCCACCTCAGTCGTGGTGCTGCTGCTCTGCTCTGTCTCATGGTCTCAGTGTGGCTCTGGAATTCCGCTGTTCTGTCCTGGGACCTCTAGTGCGTCTACACCCTCCACCACTTCACACAGGGATCGTACATGCATTGAGCCAGTTGCTCTTCTTTCAGCATGGCCCCGGGATTGTCTCTCTTCCTGCTTCTGAGCTAGTTCTCTTATCCCCAGAGGAATGGCAGAACTAGCCAATCCTCTCTATTTAGTGTTTCACACATCCTCTTTGCATGGTTTCACGCAGTAATTTGACGGGGATTGTATGGATGGTACAATGGTTGTTAGGTGTTGTGGAATCAGTACCACCCTTTAACCCAATGCACAACAGAATGCAATAGTGCATGATCCCGCCCCCTCCTTGCAAGTGTTGCTAAGTCTGAGTCCATTGTTGCAGCCATGGTGTCAATCCATCTCGTTGCCTTCCTCTTTTTGCTGCCTGTGCACTTTACCCAACACAATGTCCTTCTCCAGGAACTGATCTCTCCTGAAAAGAGATCCAAAGTATGTAAGACATAGTCTTGCCAACCTTGCCTCTAAAGAGCTCTCTACACATACTTCTTCTGAGACAAATCAGTTTGTCCTTTTAGCAGCCCATGGTACTTTCAATATTCTTCTCCAGCACCACAATTCAAAGGCATCAATTCTTCTTCAATCTTCCTCAGTCTGTGTTCAAAAGACATGGACGGAAGACTCATCAAAGTAATTTCATTTCACCACATTTATGCTGTTCCTTTATACTATTTGCTCACAGAAATTAATTGCCTTTCACAACTCTTGAAATTTTAAAACATAATCAAATTGATTTTTTGTAGGAAATTCTAAGAGTTTCACCTTAAGTTTTGGTTCTCTTTCCTTCTCGCATAAAATCACTAAGGTCAATTAATATAAGCAATACAGAGATACTCCTGATTTTGCAAGGTAATTAACACAGCAGGAAGTGTATTCTGGGGCAAAGAGTTCCAAGAAGAGTGGGTGAGACCTTAATAGCAGACGAAGACGAGTAAGAAAGTTAATAATTCTCCACCCTATGCAGCTCTCACATCATTAAAGTCTCCAAACTATTTTTAAAAGGCCAACAACCTGAAGACAGATTTTCACCTTTCCTTGTGTTCCATCCCTGGCCTGGCAGTTCATTATTATTGTTGTGTCTGGGAGTGGTGTTTATATACAGACTTTCCAAAATAGTCTAAAAGCCAACCTAATTGCTAGTGTTGCATAACTTTCCAAGGTACTGTTTAACCAGTAAGGACCTTCAGGTGGATGTGTTCTTGGCATTAATAACCAATTGTTGGCTTCAGGTGAAAGTAGGGACCTTTAATCATGGCTGTGGTTAATGGGCAGAAAATGCCTAACTGGGAGGTTGCTAGTGTGATTATAACTCATAACAATGGTGTGAAAAAAGCAAAGCTTTCACAAACTTGAACATCAAGTTGCCATGGATACTTTATTTTCCTAGACACAGCAATTTAAACCACTAGCCAAAGGAAGACAGTTCTCAATTCTTACTATTCCATTAGGATGATAATTACTGTTTATATATAAATATGGCCAAATCCTCTCGATTAGTGTTTCCCACAACCTATTTGCATGGTCCCATTCATTAATTTGTTGGGAATTATAATGACATGGATAGAAGAGTCATATTTAAGTAATTTCCCCCCACAACATTTATGCTGTTCATTTATGTTGTTTGTACAGAGAAAATAATTTTATGTGATGGGGAAAAAAAACCGATTGGACAGACCAAAGGGGTCCTAAGGTAACAGTTACTTCCAGTTTCTACTACAGGCAGCCCCAGACATACTGGTTCTTTCCTTAGGAATGGAACATAAGTGAGTTTTAAAATGTCAAATATTTTGGTATCACTCTTTATAAATCTTATCTTTGAACACATGTGGGTTAACATTGAGAAAGATAATATCAGCAAAGAACATGCTACCACGGAATACATAGTCATGGTGCTAAAGATGAGATGCACGAACAGCAAACCACAATGGCTCCGTGCAGTCCATGCTAATTCTAACACATGCTGAGACACAGACTACCTGTAGTACAGTTGTAGTAGCCATACCACACTAGGATCTTCACATGGGTTTAGAGATCCAGTGGAGCAAAATGAAATAGGCTCAAAGAGTTCATGGAAAATGGAATCAGATCAGTGAATTTTTCCACAAATTTTTGAATTCCAGTTTTTGTTCAGCCTGAAGATAATAGAATTTGAGGGTTTTTGCAAAAGAAAGGCAATCCAAGTCATGAATTTAAAATATCTGTTACTGTTCTATGCTTCAGAGAGAAGAGGGGATAGGATGGAGATGCATGCCTTACTAATTGCATTTGCACTTTCTTTGCATAGTTTACAGTGGACACAACGAAGGGTCTGCTCCACTTAAAGCTTGATTTGCTTCATGATAAATTCTCTTCTGAGATCTCAGGGAAAACACAACGTTTTGACCGGGGAAGAGGTCCAAAATATCATCCAGTGCACTAACCTCACTTTGTAGATGAGGTTAATGAAATATAGAATATGAGGTTAATGAAATGTAGACTATTAAAATTGGAGCGCCTTTAAGATAATCAAGTCCACCTAGTTACATGCTATTGCACTCACATTCTCTAGATCACATTGGCTCTAGAGAAGGAGCCCTGGTGGCACAGTGCTCACAAGTTGGGCTGTGATTTGCAAGGTCAGCAGTTCAAAACCACTAGCATCTTGGTGGGAGAAAGAAGAGGCTTTCTCTTCCGATAGAGAGTTGGAAACTCACCAGGCAGTTCAGTGGGCATTGACTTGATGGTAATAAGTTTGGTTTGGGTTTTTTTGTTTTTTAATCATTTTATTTGGGGCTCATGCAACTCATCACAATCCATATATACATTCATTATGTCAAGCACAGTTGTTGCCATCGTCATTCTCAAAACATTTTCCTTCTATTTGAGCCCTTGGTATCAGCTCCTCATTTTTCCCCTCCTTCCTTCACCATCCCTCCCCTGCCCTTGATAATTTATAAATTTTTTTTTTATGTCTTACAGTGTCTGATGTCTCCCTTCACCCACTTCTCTGTTGTCTGTCCCCTTGGGAGGGGATTATATGTAGATCTTGTGAATGTTTTCCCCTTTCTACCTCACCTTCCCTTCACCCTTCCTGTATCGCCACTCTCACCACTGGTCCTGAGAGGTTCATGTGTCCTGGATTTACTGTTTCCAGTTCCTATATGTACGGGTGTACATGCTTTAGTCTAGCCAGATTTGTAAGGTAGAGTTGGGATCATGACAGTGGTGGGGAAGAAACATGAAAGAACTAGAGGAAAGTTGTATGATTCATCATTGCTACACTGCACCCTGGTTGCCTTGTCTACTCTCCGCGGCATTCTGTAAGGAGATGTCCAGTTGCCTACAGATGGACTTTGGGCCCCCCCTCCACACACTCCCTTATTCACAATGATATGAGTTTTTGTTCTTTGTTGCCTGATACCTGATCCCATCAACACTTCATGATCACACAAGCTGGTGTGCTTCTCCCATGTGGGCTTTGTTGCTTTTCAGCTAGATGGCCACATGTTTATTTTCAAGACTTTAAAACCACAGATGCTATGTATTTTGATAGCTGGGCGCCATCAGCTTTCTTCACCTTATTTGGATCACTATACAAGAGGTCAGGTACAATGGCTAAAATCTAAGTGTTGTTATTTTGGAAATTTTGATGTATTAGTGAATGGTCCAAAGAGAGTTTCTTAAAGGGATGAAGGTTCAAATAATGACTGGTAATTTGAAAAAATAAACACTAGCTGTCGAAATATATATCTTCTCTCTTAATAAACAAGTTGTAGCTAAAATGTCACTGTCTTAGTTAAAACATGTTTCTATCCCCCCATTTTTTTTAAGATTGTATTGATTCCTGGGGATGAGTGGCGGAGAGGAAATACAGCATTTCTCATTTCATTTAATGCATTTTCATGTCATTGAAAGCACTTAGCATAAGAGGATTCAGAGTGGGTAATTCTTACACTAAATTTTTAATATTCTTTGTTTAATATCCTAAGCAATAGATATTTTTCTTGGCCCATTCAGAACATCCCTGCAAGTGAAATCTGAGGAATATGTGGATAATATCTCAGAGAAGGTGAATTAATAAACATTTGAATGTCCAATAAAAATCAACCTCTAAGATTTGTAACAAATACTTTATTAATCATACTGTATTAACCTCTTGGAAATAACTATTTTAATTTTTTTATTAATACATTTGTCTTGCTACAACTTATTCATTTAAATGGAGCAAGTAACCTTGAAATACTCCTAAGAATGATATAATAATATCATCTCATTTATTTTATAAACTCATATCAGCCCAC
Organism: Tenrec ecaudatus; assembly: GCF_050624435.1. NCBI lineage: Eukaryota > Metazoa > Chordata > Mammalia > Afrosoricida > Tenrecidae > Tenrec > Tenrec ecaudatus. The sequence goes on along the minus strand of NC_134539.1, from coordinate 22,190,647 downwards.
AATACAAATATAAGTTTGTGTATAGATGATAGATAGAGATTTTAACTTCTTGGTCAAAATTAAATTTGTTTGAACAGCATTTCATTTTTGAATAAATTTAGATATTGACCTCGAGGGAAGAAAGTCAATAACTGCATAATATACTTCCAACCAGAGAAACCAAATATTCTGACTTCTATCTGTCAACAGCTCATCATCAGACTAGCATGATTGCCCTTGAGATTGGCAGCTCTGCAGGAATTGTCTAAAAAGAAAAGGGTTATGTAGATGTATAAAAAAATCTCTTGAGGAAGTGAGACTTAAAGGGTAAATGCCGGAGCAGATCTCCTAGTGATTAAAGAAACAAACTGAACGAAGAAATGGAATTGTGATTTCCAGAGGTGGGGCTTTCTATGAATGCTCCCTTTCTAAACTCTCTTCTCTTCGAAAACCTACTTCCTGTGGTTTGAAAACTCAGCAATTACTGACTATGACTTCTCCAACAAGCAGCTTTTAAAGAAACTATTACCTTGGACAGTCTCAGTTTTACATTGCAATCTCTTGGGTTATCTCATCCATTAACTCCTTTCAGATACAAGACAAGAAGTCCTAAATTCAGATCACAAAGATTCTCTTTTCACCCACAAATTTTTTCGACAAAAAAGTCAATTCTTATATAAAATAGTTGCTTTTACCATGATGTTCCTTATTATGTTTTGTATTAATCTAATAACTACAAATAACTCTGGTGATAGGAGATAGTTACTTTTGACACTGTTATTTAAATTACAACATTTTCATAGATTCTAGCTCCAAGGACACTAACCTTAGACTGATGGGCACTGTCTGAGAAAGTACAACATAGGACATCAATAAAAGTAAATGCACAGAGGCTGGTTAATGCAGAGCATCACATAGATGCCTTGACATCCTAAGGATCAGAGTTTAGAACCAGCTGAGCTCATTGCTTGAAGGAGTCTAAGGTCAGACCCTGTCTGTTTCCTGCACACAAAAACACCATGGCTCTATTCAGCATAATTGACAAGCTGCCACTCCAAGGGAACTGTGGAATAAAACAATGTTTCCTTTTTCTTTCTTAAAGCAATAGCCAAATATTCACACACTTCTGATAGTTTTTGTGTACTAAATATATTGTAAAATTTCTAGATTATATTTTAGCTTGATTTGGCTTCTTAAAATTTAACCACAGGAGTCAATTAAAAATACTACTCGTATGTTTATGGTATTGCTTCTGATAATTTGATACCAACACAAAAGGCAACACTCTCAGACACTTGGATACGATATATTTCTCAGATACTTCCAAGCCCCTAAAGAAGTGATCATGAACATGAAGTGATACCATATCATAGGACCCTCTTTTGGTTGGCATAATTATTTACTATAACTTGGTAAGAAATAAGTCTATACTATTTATAAGATGCTAAAATAAGAATTAGTTCTTAAAATATTAATAATGGATCTCTATGAGCATTGACAGATGAATAATTCTTAGTTTGGAGGTGATCTTCTAGCATTGTAGGGTATTCATCAGCATCCTTGGCCTCTGCCCAAACTATACCAATTACATACCCCAACGTATAGCCTCCATTTTTGAATGGTGAGATGTTGATTCCTATTTGTGAGGGTAATAAAATGCACATTTTTGAGCAGATAGTTTGTTCTTGTTAAACATTGACCAACTGCTTTGGGACTAAAATTTTATCTTCAGTATGAGAACATTTCATTGCTTTTATAATCTAGTATGTCATTTTTGTAGGCTGAATATGGCTTTCCCCAAAATATCATTCTAATTCATAGCATTTTGATCCTTGGAACCTGTGATTACGTTACCTTAGATAGCCAAAGAACTTTGCAGATGTAGTTATATTAAGAATTTTTAGATGGGAAGACTATCCTAAACACTCTAGCTGGGCCCAATGTGTATACAAGGGTCCTTGTGAAAGAAAGTAGTTAGATACCAAAATAGAAAATCTAAGAACTAAATCAGAGGGACAGGCAGGGTAGACAACATGGCTTTGCTGGCTTTGAATATAGATAAAGGGGGCAATTAGTTGAAATTGCTGATGACCTCTAGAAACTGGAAACAGTAAGGACATGAGTTCTTCCCTACAATCCTGATAGGAACACAAGTTTGACTTTAGCTCAGTGAATCTGATTTCAGAGTTCTGGCCTCCAGAACGATAAGAAGACATTGATATTGTTCTAAGAGACCATGCTTATGACCCTTTGACAAAGTGACCACAAGTAGCTGACACAATCATCCTTGGGCAAGACTCCTTGACTTTTCCTTGGTAAGACTTTTATGTATACTGCCTCATTATTCATGTTGTTTTAGATATTCTGCAGAATAACCAAGTATCTTTTACCTGTTTCTCTAATAATTTTAAAGGACATATTCAGTGATTAGAATAAACTTTATGCGGTATTATGTGTCATTTTATGAGTGTGCCCAAACTGTTTATCCATCCATCCTTTCTACATATGAATTATACTTGGGTTGTTGCCAGTTGTGTTAGACAGGGTTCTCTAGAGACACAAAACCTCTTTTGTTTCTTATGGACACTTATGATTTTAGATGGATAGATAGATAGATAGATAGATAGATAGATAGATAGATAGATAGATAGATAGATAGATAGATACAGCACAAAGGAATATAACAGCTAATTAGTCCACACAAAAGTACAGAGGGCTCAGTTCAACTCACTTCCATGAAACAGTTAATTTATCGTCAGTCCTTCAACTCACAAGGGCTGCTGGGTCCAAGGTCACTGAAGCAGATAGCTGAGTCTTCTGCACAGTAATGCAGGCAGTTTGACCACAGACAGCAAACAGCAGGAAGAGTCACCAATAGTCTGTCAGATGACAGGATTCAACAGTTCCCCAGCTCAAGTGATGGATACACCAGCAGTGTGGCAAAGTAAGTTATGATGGAACCTCAAGCTGTAGTGACACATTCCACAGGTTGGGTGTCCCAGAGATAGTGTAGCTCCTAAGTTTTGGCAGAGAACTAGCTAAGGTAGCCAAACACCAGAGAGCAAGAGACAGAAAGGCAAGGCTTGATGAGCCATTTATCTCTTTGCCCTTCAATCAAGCAATGACCTTATTAATCCCAAATGTTCTTATTCGCCACACTGGCATAATAAACCTACCTATCATACCAGTGTTCAGTTATTCTAACTATGTGTCTTTGAACAACCTTATATGTGACTCTTGACACATGTGCAAGGATGTCCATCTGGGGAGAATTACAGTCTAATAATCTATTGGAAGTATAACAATATTGTAATAAGGATTAACATCTGGTAGATCTTAAATTCTAAAATAATTATCTCTTGACTATTTTTGGACTTTTGTATTTCCATACCAATTTTAGAAACAATATTTATGTTTCTATAAATTAAATGTTTATGATTTATTCTAATATATCTATACATTAGAGTTGAGAAAATGGCATCTTTATAAGATTAAGTACTTAAATCCTTTTTTATGTTGCTAATAAACTGCTGCCTCACTAATGCTGCCAGGCTTGCATATATGCACCTGTGCAATCAAGATCTTTTGCTGCATGAAATCCAAGATAGATAAACCCTTCAGAGTCAGTAATGATTCCCTGAGCGTACGGCAAGTGGTCACGCTGTAAATCTGTGTCAGGGATGTCAAACTCGGTGATACCATTTTGTCTGTTTTCTCTATCATCTCAAACCTTGAGATAAATCTTTTAGGAGCTCCAATTGCTCCAAGTGGAGCCCCGATAGAGCAATGGTCAAGCCTCAGGTGCTAACTGATGGGTTCACCAGTTTGAACCAACCAGGAAGAAAGGATCAGAATCCGCTCCTGTGAAGTCGGCGCTCAGGAATCCATCAGGGGAAGTTCTCCTCTGTCCTATACGACACTGTGACTTGCAATGGACAGCAATCATAATGGCTTAAGAACACCAACACCTCACTACCATGGCGATCCCATAGGACAGGGTAGAATTGCTCTTGTGTTTCCAAGACAACAACTCTTTAAGAGAGTAGGAAGCCTCATCTTTCCCCAAATAAGTGATTGGTGGTTTGAAATTGCTAACCACGAGGTTGCTTTAAAAATCTTAAAAGGGAACAATAATTACTTTAAAAGAGGGAACAAGTTGATGATTCTATATGTGTTGAATATAGAAAATAAAAATTATCCTAGTGGGAACACATAAAAGATAAGGAATAGTCACATCAGATCACACAAAGTAAATGGATTGACACACAGAAGAAATCTATGGAGAACAACGTAATTAAAACCAAACTTACTAATATGCACTTGATTCCCAGAAATATGCAAATTAAATAGTTTATTTTATGTTTTAAACTCGCAAATCTTCTGGGTCACATTCAAATTCTCTGGCGTTTCACTCCATATACTGTTTCTGTGTTTCTGTATGTGTGGATGTTTGTGTTTGCTAACTGCAAAGAAGAGATTAATAAAAAAGAAACTTCTTAATAATGTTGTTCATTATATTATACAGTAAATATATAGAGAATACTCATTATGTTTCAAGAATTGTTTTTAGAGACCAGGTAGACTGCATTGTCTAGCTCAAACCAGAAAGGCTTAATACTTTGAGGTTTAATAATAATTTGAGGCTGATCATTAATTTCACCTTTTGATGAGTTATAAAAGAATAATCAAAACTACTAACATAATTTTATTGTTAATAAATGAGTTGGTACAGGTTTGATTTTTCCAGTGAGACTTAGAAAGAGGGGAATGAGAATAGTGTAACCAAACTTGGAGCAAAGTCCCTCAGCATTCATATTTTATATGTTACATTTTTTGTTTATTTTGCCTTAACCTGATACTCAATTGAGAAACAGCTTTTGCTGGGATGGAGTTTCATTAGCCATTATGATGTCTGCCTCTGGCCAGTCCCATCAATCTTTCAAATTCTACACATAGCAAATGCAGCTAAAACTAAGTAAACAAAACAGTGCCCATGGGAATCGTTTGGTTGGTAACTCTGAGTACAAGAATGTCTCTTTGAAGTCTGACCTACTTCTACAAGGGCAAGAATATGGCAAACGAAGATCCATGTGCCCTTGCAGAGAGAATCCACTTCACAGTGAGGAAGCGTTGTGCTAGCATACAGTCTCCGTCTGATCACGGCTCTGTCTGGGTATGATTTGCGTTTTATTTACAGTTGCAATATCTATTCAAAGTTAATAGTTTTGCTCCAGCACACAAATGTAATAAAAATAGAAAAATCCCATTTCTTAGCATTCATACATATTCTCTGCTGCTCTTCAGTTTTCAATTAAAAGTTAATTTATCCATACACAATTCTTAATGTTTTTAGTAAATTCATTCCTGAGGAAAATAGCATAGATGCTTTCAATTGAACTAGCAAGTAATCTAGAAAACAGAGTTGATACAAAATAAAAACCCATTTACTTAAAACACAAAGCACTGATGACAGATTTATCTACTTTTACATATGATCAGGGCGACACATGAACATCAGATTATTGTGGGGTTTAAAAATTTGTATTCATTTTCCTTTGCATCTACCCTGTGGACCACAAGAGAGCTGAGAAACACTTTCCACTGAGGCCTCTCATAATCTATTAATATATTGACTATACATAATCTATTAATACATTGATCATTATATACAGGGTAAGGCAAAAAGTATTTCTATAAAATCATAGACACCTTTATTAAACAGAAGTATCAAAATAAGAACCTATTATTTCTCAAAATGTCCTGTCTAGATAGGTACCGACCTAAAGGAAATGTCTCTATGTCTAGTTCTTCCTTAAAGATATCTATGATCTTCAATTTATACCCCATAAAAAGGCAGTTTGGGCCCGCTCATGGGATTCAATTTGTGTTCCTTTGAAATATTCTTTGAGTTTGTGACAAAAGGATCTTAGGGAGTAAGACAGGGCTACAGAGTGGGTGGCGTAAGATTTCCCAATGAGAGTCTCATAGGACAGTCCATACTGCCCATGAACAATGAGCAGATATATTACCATAATGAGGAGAAAAAAATCCCTGGTACAGCTTTTAAAAAAGATCATTTTATTAGGGGCTCATACAACTCTTATCATATTCCATACATACATCAATTGTGTCAAGCACATTTGTACATTCATTGCCATCATCATTCTCAAAAGCCCCTGACATCAGCTCCTCATTTTCCCCCTCCCTTCCCTCTCCCCCTCCCTCATGAACCCTTGATAATTTATAAATTATTTTGTCATATCTTACACTGTCCGACGTCTCCATTCACCCACTTTTCTGCTGTCTTTCCCCCAGGGAAGAGGTCACATGTAGAACCTTGTAATTGGTTCCCCCTTTCCACCCCACTCTCTCTCCGCCCTCCAGTATTGCCACTCACACCCCTGGTCCTGAAGGGATCGTCCGTCCTGGATTCCCTGTGTTTCCAGTTCCAATCTGTACCAGTGTACATCCTCTGGTCTAGCCAGTTTTGTAAGGTAGAATTGGGATCATTATAGTTGGGGGGGAGGGGGTGGTATGAAGAATTTAGGAAATAGAGGAAAGTTGTATGTTTCATCATTGCTATCCAGCACCCTGACTGGCTCGTCTCTTCCCTGCGACCCTTCTGTAAGGGGATGTCCAATTTCCTACAGCTGGACTTTGGATCTCCACTCTGTACTCCCCTCATTCACAATGATATGATTTTTGTTCTGATGATGCCTGATACCTAATCCCTTCGGCACCTCGTGATCACACAGGCTTGTGTGCTTCCATGAAAGCTTTGTTGTTTCTGAGCTAGATGACCTCTTGTTTACCTCAAGCCTTTAAGACCCTGGATCCTATATCTTTCAATAGTGGGGCACCATCAGCTTTCTTCACCACATTTGCTTATTCACCCATTTGTCTTCAGCGATTGTATCAGGGAGGTGAGCACACAATGATATGAATTTTTGTTCTTTTGTTCTTTGATGCCTGATAACTAATCCCTTCATCACCTCGTGATCACACAGGCTGGTGTGCTTCTTCCATATGGGCTTTTTTGCTTCTGAGTTCGATGGCCACTTGTTTACTTTCAAGCCTTTAAGACCCCAGACACTATATCTTTTGATAGATGGGCACCATTAGCTTTCTTCACCACATTTGCTTATGCACCCACTTTCTCTTTAGCAATTGTCAGGAAGGTGAGCATCATGAAATGCCAGTTTAATAGAACAAAGTATTCTTGCATTGAAGGAGTAGAGGCCCAATGTCCATCTGCTATCTTAATACTAAACCAATACATTATATTCACATTATATTCACATAGATCTATTTACCCATCCTCATATATAAATATATTTACATATGTACATGCCTTTAGTTAGACCTCTATAAAGGCCCTTTGCTTCCTAGCTCTTTCCTTTATTTACTGTTACTTTCCTCTTGTCCCACTATCATGTTCTGCCTTCATTTGGATTTCAGTAATTCCTCTCGGTTACATTACCCTTGGTCACACCCTACCAGGCCTCCTAGACCCTCCTCACCACCAATTTGGATCAATTGTTGTTCCCTTGTCCCTGGGTTTGTTAATACCACTTCCTTTCACCTCCTCCCCCTCCCCTATGTCCCCCTGGAACTGTTGGTCCCATTGTTTTCTCCTCCAGATTGTTCAACCAGCCTATCTTATTTAGACAGACCTGCGGAGATAATAACATGCACAAAAACAAGATTGAGAAAAACCAAGCAACAAAACAAAACAACAACAAGCCAATGACAAAAACAAAACACAGTACAACAACAAGAAAGGAAAGCTTGTAGTCAGTTCAAGGACTGTTTGTTGGCCTTTAGGATTGTTTTCCGGTCAAGTATGATGGGGCACCAAGCTTTGACCCCAAATCCTATTTTTGGTAATCCCTGGGGACTTCATTGCTCTGTTCCCCTTGCTGTTCTGTTCCATGCCCTTAGTGTTTTGACTTGGTGTGGTGGGATCAGATCAGGCAGAATTCCCACACCATGTCTCCATTGTTGTCCCCTATATGGCTAAGAGTCAGTGAGGGATATAGTATCGCATAGTGGGGCCAGCCATATGATCTTCTCTGTGGATTGGCTGCTCTGAGCGGCCTCAAGGTTTGTGCTCCACTCTCTCTTCCTCCCACTTCATTTGCTCCCGTGTGTTCTGATCAGACATGTCCTTCTCCATGAGCTGCAGATTCAGTGCTGTCCTCTTAAATGAATTATTCTGGATGGAGGGGCAGTTGTCCACATAGTTGGGATTGGAGCCGGACCCTCAGGCCCCTCCACTGGTTCCCTACTCCATACTGTCATGTTGCATTCACATCTTGGAGCACTGGATCTGGTACAGCTTTCCTAGTATTTTTCTCATCAATGCAGTTTTTGGGTTTTAAAAAACTTCATCATAACTCTCCATGATTGTCTGGTGTGTTCAGATAAAATCTATAACAATTAATCTTTTCGGATTCTCCTCCCATATCTCTATAATCTTCAGATCTAACCTCTCTGCTTTGAATGTATTTTGTCTGGCAGCTTCCCTTGGAGTCACTATATTGATTGGACCTTTGAAAGACCCTTAAGGAGACAAAGAGACCCTAATAGTATAGGTGATTAGGTATTGGGCTGACAACCTCAAGGTCAACAGTTGGAACCCACCAGCAATCCCTAATGAGAAAGATACATTTATCTGCTCATGGAAGGATCTACCTTGTCTGAAACCCCAGAGTGCAGTTCTACTCTGTCCTTTATGGTCACTATGAGTCTTCAATGTCAGTGGCTTTGTGTTTTTGTTTAACAAGGCAGCGTATTACTTAGAGAACTTGTCTATAACCATCTAGTGGTTGCTGTCAGGTTTAAACCAGTTTTGTTTGGAATAAATCTGCAAATGTATGAGCTGTAACTTAGTAGCAATACTTTTTGATTTGCCTTCCTATTGATCTACATGTTGAATATAAATGACACACGTGTATATCAATATCTTAATAATGACTTTCAGTGGATACTAGATTACGAGTGTTTTTATTTTCTTGCCATATTTTTCTTTGTCAACAATTTAAAAATGGAAATGTTTTACTATTACTAAAAGGTTAAAAATACTATTTAATTGCCCTTTATGAAAACTGGATCACAAAAATGAATAATTTGCTTCAAAATGGCAAGATAAAAGTTGCAATTTAACCTACATTTACAGATTACCTTGACACTCCTCAAACATGAGAGACTATGTGAAATGCGAGACTAACAGTCCCAGAGAGCATTAGGTTTTTCAAGTTTAAGGGCAACAGAAGTCACATAGTGGCTGTATGGAGCCAAGTTTATAGGTTTTGTCATAAACCATTTGGCTTGACTTCTATAACCAATCATCTGATAGACATACCCTGCCTAAGGTGAGGTTTAGGATTTTCCTATATGAAGAATTTTGAGTTTATACCACTACCCCCATTAACTTTCATTCCTAGCTGGCATGTGGTGGTGGAGGCCCAACTCCCCCTTGGGCTCTGCTAACACTACCCAGCAGAGTAGTAAGACACCACAGTACCTTTTCATGAGTCTTTGGATGTTGCAGTCAACCGTTAGCCAACAGTAGGAGGTTTGAGCCCAGAGTCATCTCAAAAGGCCTGGAAATCTACTTTTGAAATAACAGTGAGTGGAAACTCTATGGAACACAGGTCTACCCTAATACATCGGGGCACCAGGAGGCAGAATCAAAGCCAAGGCCTGTAGTAGAATATATTCACAACAGTTGTTAACTTTTCTTTATATGATTAAAAGTTTAATATTTGATTGTATTTTTGAGGAAATAAAGGCATTTAAAGGGATATTTTGGCTAGTGTTTATAAAAAGTGTTTTTTAGTTTGTGTTTAGAAAGTTGAAAATAAATGTTCTTTTAAATTAAAACCTATGACTTGGAAATTGTTCAAATGTGATACATTTTATATATTTTTCTAAGACTTCAGGTATTGAATGCATGAGGACATTTATTACACAAGTGAGGCATCCATTATAAATATGTGGCTCTTCACATGCATGCATGGATGTGCATGTCTCTAAACCATGAAAACAAAGCTAGTGTTGTGGAGTTGGTTTCAACTCTTAGCCACTCTACATAGGGTTCAGAGGCTTTGCAAATCTCAATGGGAGCTGACAGCACATCTTTTTCCCACAGAGTGGCTGGGGGATTTGAAATGCTTCCCTTGTGGTTTGCAGTCCAATGTTTACCTGAATGTGCCACGAGGGCTTCTAAGTCTTACATTCATAGCAGCTGAATATTTCACACCCTAAAATTATATAACTAGAAATCATAGATTTTATCCAAATATACCTTTTGATATTTTAAATTATTCCCTATAGCATTTTACTTGAAAACATTTTAGGAAACAACCTTATGCATGTAAATGGGGAGTAGTAGATTAATTCTTGTCACGTTCGTTTTTTGAAAGTATAAATGAATTCATCCATCTTAAATGTTACATTTATACTAACCTAATGTTTGGAAGTGTTCCTGAGCCTTTGAAAGAAGCTTCACTGTGATATTTTTCTTCCTGTAGGATTGTTATATAATTGTGGGATTTTTTTTCTTCACTTGCTGTTGTTCTACTTATAGTATCTTGCAACGAAAATTAGCAATTCTTAAAATAATCCTTAGCATTTGCTATATCAATGATACACTTTCAATGAGACTGTTATATAAAACAAAAATATGTAGACTAGGACGTGGCGAGTGCTTACAAGACCCTTCATAGACCTCTTCTAATTTCAGCATTCTCCTCAGTCATTTTCTGGATCCGAGACTGGCTTCTCACTCATCCCTTATTTTCTTATTGCAGGCCACATGGATTCAAAATGTGTTCTTTCCTCCATAGAGAGATCAGATTAGTTTTGCTTTAAGGAGTTGGTCACTAATAACTACTAGCTCAGGGACTAGAAAAAAAAAAAAGGAAGTAAAAACAGTACACATGGGGAAAGTTCCTAAGCCTGTCTTAGCTTACCCTTCGATTTTCTTGTCTCTTCCCTTTCCTTTCTCTGAAGGAGAACTGAAATCATTTGTTGCTCACTTTCTTCCTTTGGTTACTAGAGCACAATTTCCTTCTTTGGTGCTACTCTTGAGAAGTCCTTCAGGACTTCCATGTGCCTGCTCGCTAAACGAGCCAAACATTACTGTAGAAATCTACTTCATGGTATGCTATGTTCTTGTTAAAATTACATGAGTATTTGACACACACTTTGTACTTATTAGGAAAAAATGTCACCTGAGACTATATCTTTTTATAAACTCATTACTATTTTACGTATTTGAAAAATAGAGGGGAGTATGGTGGCAATGGACTTAGAGTAAAGAATTCCATCGTTCTATAACAGAACAAAAGCACTCACATGTTGAGGTCTGACAGAGGCATGTTTAATGTCCTTCAGTGAAGACACTGTAGGACCAGCATAACTCTGTGGACTTGCTTTATGTAATATTGAGGCTTACTTGACATGAATTTATGAAAAGGTAATATGAATTCTTAATAACTGGTGCTCATTCGAATGAACCTACACATTTCAAAACATAAACTTAAACTCCTCCCACACTGCAAAAGCAAAAATCATTCTCAGTTGTGTGATTAGACATAAATGTGAAAGGCATATCTGAAAAGCATTTAGACAATAATACAGAAAAACATGTTACTTTGGAACAATAAATTGTTTGTATTAGATAAGACATACAAATAATAAAAATGATTGATAAATTAAGTCATTTAAATTTAAGAATTCTTGTTCACTGGGAGACAATGTCAAAGAGCAAACATAGAAGCCAGAGTGAGAACATTGTCAATGTCTCACAATAACCACAAAAACTCATATCTAGACTAAAATTAAATATATGCATCTATAGAACAATAAGCATTTCTTGTAAACAACAGAAACAGGAAATCTAACAGTAAAAAAAAGCCTTATTAACAGTCTGACCGGCCACTTTTGAAAGGAGAATCCAAACATACAATCAATATAAGAATGAAGCAGGATCCAATAATTATTCACCTACCTGCTTCCATGTGCCCCCGGATCCTTATGTGTGAATTTCAAAGCAATGGTAGCCTAATGGCTAAAACAGCTCCAGCTTTCATCAACAACATGAGAGAGAAAGAAACGACGGCATGTTGACCCAATAAAGGCTTTCACAGCGTCAAAATGGGAAAGCCAGAGCTGCCTCCAGGAATGTTCCTGGAGCCTCACTGCCGTACATAATAAAATCAGTACGTCATTTCACCCCTAAAACAACTGAAACTCCCTTGTGTTGGCGTGGTTATAGATGTCAACGTTATACAAAAAATCCCCAAAAAACAACAACAAATAAGAGAATGACTATGAACAACCAAACTAGTGTGTGGCGTAGTACTTACACGCTGAACGGCTAACGCAAAGTCTGTAGTTTGAAACCACCAGATGCAGGGGGACGACCAGGCTCTCTGCTCCCTTAAGGAATTACAATGTGGAAACGCACAGGCGCCGTTCTACCCAGGCCTGTAGGTTCGCTAGTCATTAGAATTGTTGAGTTTGAGTGTTTCCTCTTGGGACAGAAAGATTATAATGTAATAGTACAACGCATTTCTTGGGAGAAAGAATTGTACTATTTGTGGGACTCTGGGCTGGTGACTTGAGTCTTCACTGTTTTACTGTTAGTTAACATGTATGTAATAAGCAGATTTTCTCTTTTACATATAATTTGTATTTATGTCAAGTAATATATATATATTTATATATACATGCACACATACGAGGCTAGTCAAAAATTACTGCTATCATGTCCCATGCCATACACGTACATACGATTGCAGACAAACATGTGTAAACATCTCTCTGCAGTGACTGCAGGTAACTTATCTAACTGATACCCCTGCTTAGTCTCCTTAAGGTGCCTTCCAAAAAGGCCCAATCAAGAGAGTGCCTTTTCAATCTAAGGGATCTAATGGCCAGTCAAAATCAAGGCAAATTAGGTTTATCTCTGAAGTTATGGTGACTGGTTTTTCAAATTTCAAAAGGGTAATTTTGATAGATTTTCTTGGAGGAAACAGGATGATTATTGACATTTATTGTGAAGAAGTTTTAAGAAAAAGGAAAAACAAATGGTGAGGGAAAGTTCAGGAGGGTTAGGCTGAGAATGTTTTTCTTTTCCCATCAATTCATCTGCTCATACTTCAAAAGTAGCGAGGGTTATCCCATGAGATTCCTTTTTTGGAAAATATTATCCCATCCACACCACAGCCCTTATCTTGCCTTCCAAATTTTCTCCCTCAAAAAACTCAAGCATTTAAAAGGAACACGAATGAGTCCCTCTGGGATGCTAACACAAAACCCAAGTTTATCTGCTCCCGTGAAAGATTTTCAAAGCATCCGAAACCTTATATAGAGTCACTTGGACTTGAAATAAACTTCATATTGAGGGGTTTCATTTTTAGTTTAAATCAAAGAGTGCAAAATTATTTGGGGAACGGTTGTTGTTTTGAGGTGCCTTCTACCAATTCCAACTCATAGCTACCTTTCCATACAGCAGAAGGAGACACGAAATCCTTGGACCATCCTCAGTTTTATATTTGAGCCCACTGTTGCGGCCACTGTGTCAGTACGTCTCCTGAAGGACCGTACTGATTTTTGCTGACCTATTTTACCAAACATAAAGTCCTTTTCCAGAAACATACATGAGATGCTGTCTTGTCACCCTTGCTTCTGAGGAGCATTCTGGTTGTACTTCTGCCTAGACATACAGATAATATATATTGTGTAAATTCATATATAATGTATAAACAAAATGTATATTAAATCCATATAATATATATGACCATAAAATAAGCCATGTGTTTGTATGTACATGTATACATATATAAAATCACAAATATAAAATAAATATAGAGAGGGCGCCCTGGTGGTACTGGGTAAGTATTGGACTCATAACTGCAATGTTGCTGGTTGAAACGCACCAGCCACTCCACAGGAGAACTATGTCTGTTTCCGTAAGCATTTACAACGTTTCTGCAACATGATATAGGGTCACTCTGGGTTGGGCTCAATGGAAGCGAGTTTGGTTTGAGTAAGCATATTATGCCTCATGACCCTTCTTTCAGCCTGTCACACTGGTGGTTTGCATGTTGCAGTCACGGTCAAAACAAACGCATGTCACCAGTATTTCGAACACCAGTAGGTTCACCCATGGTAAATAGATTTCAATGAACTTTTCAGACTGTGCCAAACTATGAAGAAAGGCTTGGTGATTACTTGCCAAATCAGTCAATTGGAACCTTCTGCATCACAACAAGACACTGTCCAGCTCTCTTTTGAAGCATCATTAGGTAGGAAGGATCGCTCAATCACGGGAGAAGACTATTCTGTTTGGTGAATTAGAGCATCATAAATGTGCTCACAGAAACGCTCATGAAATGGGTTGGCAGAGTATTTACCAAGGATGGATTTGAACAAGGCAGCCCTCGGAATGAAACATTGCCAGACTGTGTAATGTTTCATGCCAGACCGTGCAATGTTTCATTCTGTCAGATGTAAGGCGGCTTTGAATCAGAGTATACCAGATGGAAGCTATCTATCTATATATTTCATTTTTATAATGACTTCATATATAAATTTTCAAGTGTATTACCAAAATACAAGCAGAGTTATTGATGTTGAGAACTGAGCACTCCTCTTTTGCAGGCTTCTAGGCAGACGTTCACTGTGGAAGTGGCGGAATCTACCCTGGGGCACGCATTCTCAGGCAGATCTTCTGGGACCGCTGGACTGTATGCCACAGCTATAGATAGAACATCACTCAGTGACTTCAAATCTAAGAAAAGTATGAAACTGTGACAATAGGTGTGCTTCCTAGGTACTCTCAAGTGTAAGAAGGTTATTAGTATCTTGCAACTAAACCATACCCCAGGCTGCTATATCCTGGGGATATACCGAATATAGTAGCGTTAAGCAAATACATGCGAGATATGCTGTTTTATATTCAATATTCATCCAATCCATCTCTCAATCCATAATTGATGGAAAGATAATATTTTGAAAATACCCAAGATATTATTTTTAGCTCAAAAACATCTTTTGTTTTATGCATGAAAGTAACATGCTCAGGAAAGAAAATTAGGAAAATCGTAAAACAAAAAGAACACATAGCAACCTAAATAATAATGAGAAGAGTACAAACATTCAGATGACTAGTTATGAGGTATAGAATGAATATTATATATGATAACGCCGAACCAGAATCGCTGTCAGTGAGTCATTGCCGACTCTTTTAAAAAATCATTTTATTAGGGGCTCATACAACTCTTTGTACAATCCTTTCAAATATCATTTGTGTCCATCTCATTCACATATATGTTGCCGTTATCATTCCCAAAGCCCCTGCTTTCTACTTGAGCCCTTGGTATCAGCTCCTCATTTTCCCCCTCCCTCCCCGCTCTCCCTCCCCCTGATCCCTTGATAATTTATAAATAATTATTATTTTCTCATATCTTACACCATCCGACGTCTCACCCAGCTCTCCGCTGTCCTTTCTCCAGGGAGAAGGTTACATGTAGACCTTGTCATCTGTTACCGTTTTCTCCCTCAACCTCGCTCCACCTTTCCGATATCGCCACTCTTACCACTGTTCCTGAGGGGCTCATCTGTCCTGGAGTCCCCATATTTCCAGTTCCTATCTGTGCCAATGCATATCTTCCGGTACAGTTGGTTATGTAAGGTAGAATTGGAATCATGATAGTGGGGGGGGGGGTGGCGGGGGAAGCATTCAAGAACTAGAGGAAAATTGTATGTTTCATTGTTGCTGCACTACACTCTGACTGGTTCGTCACCTCCCCACAGCCCTTCTGTAAGGGTATGTTCAATTTCCCCCAGATGAGCCCTCCTGGTTCCCCACTCTGCACTCTCCCTCATTCACAATGCTATTTTTTTGGGGGTTTTTTTTTGTCTTTGATTCCTGACAATTGCTCCCTTCTATGCCTTGTCATCTCACAGGCTGGTGTGCGTTTTCCATGTGGGCTTTGTTGTTTTTCAGTTAGATGGCCCCTTGTTTATCTTCCAGCCTATGGGACCCCAGATTCTATATATTTTGACAACTTGGCACCATCAGCTTTCTTCACTACACTTGCCCATGCACCCGTTTTGTCTTCAGCATTCGCGTCAGGGTAGGCTGATGTGCTTCTTCCCTTGTGGTCTCTGTTGTTTCATAGCTAGATGACCGTCTGATTGTCTTCAAGCATTTAAGACCCCTGATGCTAAATCTTTTGATAGCCAGGCACTATCAGCTTTGTTCGCAACTTTTGCTTATGCACCCACTTTGTCCTCAGCGATCAAGTCTGGATAGGCTGGTGTGCTTCTTCCATGTGGGTTTTGTTGTCTCTCTGCTAGATGGCTTCTTGTTGATCTTCAGGTCTTTAAGGCTTCAGATGCTATATCTTTTGGTAGCTGAGCATTATGAGCTTTCTTCACCACATTTGCTTGTGCATCCATTGTCTTCAGCAAATTCAGTTGCTATATTTTTTTGGTAGCTGGGCACCATCAGCTTTATTCACCACATTTGCCTGTACACCCATTGTCATCAGTGATCATGCCAGGCTGGTAAGCATCTCAGATTGCCAAATTATTAGAACAAAGTGTTCTTCTGTTGAGGGAGTATTGAGCAGGGCTCCACTGTCCATCTGTTTCCTTAATACTAAACCTGTAAATGTATGTACATAGATCTCTTCCCCCTAGTCATATATAAATATATTTACATCTTTATATATCTGTATTTCAATCTCTATGATAACCCTTTGCCTCCTAGTTCTTTCCTCTGTTTCTTTGTACTTTCCTCTTGTCCCACTATCATGTTCTGCCATCATTTGGGTTTTAGGAATTCCTCTCAGATACATTGCCCTTGATACAGCCCTGCCAGACCTCCCACATCCTCCTTGAGACGGATTTTGGATCACTTGTTATTCCCTTGTCTCTGGGTTTGCCAACACCCTCTTCCTTTCCCCTGCCACCCCACCCCCTTATCCCCCTGGAACTGTCATCCCGTTGTTCTCTCTCTGGCTTGTTTATTCTGTCTATCCCTTCCAGGTAGACATGCTATGTACTATCATAAGATTGAGTACCACGAAGCAACAACAGAAAGTAAAACAATAGCTACAACAACAACACACACACATGGAGTCATTGCCACCTCTTAGCGATCCTATAGGACAGGGTAGAACTGCCCCCTGTGAATTTTCTGAGACTGTAACTCTTTATTGGAGTAAAGGCACAATTTTTCTCTCATTGTACATGATATAAAAAAGAATCTCGGTGCATACAATCATGTGCTACAAAACATTTATTTCTGCAATGTCCAATGACTACGCCTTCTTCTGTATTCCCATAAAGTTAGAACAGAGTTCAGAACTCTCAGATGGACAATGGGACATAGCAGATGTAATCAGGCATTGCAAATAAAACAGCTTCCCACCCACAGTGTGTGTAGCTCAGGACTCATAATCACAAAGTGATTTCACCACTAGGTGTTTAATGATATAGTACATACATATGCCTTGATAGTATTTCAATGCCAATCTTACTTGCATACAGATATATTCTACTGTACTTTTCTCTTTTTTACTCTATTTTTCTATCATTACTTTAATATGAACTTAATAGGAACTTTCCAAACTTACAAAAAAGTTTACCATGCAAAAAGTTATGCTTTCTCTTATAAGCAGAAGCATACAGCTCACATATCATGCATTTCTTAATTGTTGTATCATTATCTCTCTGTTTAAATTTATTTCAAAACTATTACTACGAAGTAATAGTCTGGCTCCCAAATGCACCAAAACTAGAACTAGTAAAAGCAGCAAGTGGCAGAGAAATATCAAATTGGAAGCGTATTAAACAACACAAAGGTGCAAATCAGTGAATTCAATTGCTCCAGATACAGATATGTTTGTACACTCCAAATCATGTCTCATTTTATTTCACAGAACTTATATCAAGAACACTAAACAATATACTGCTCTCAATTTTTCCCCGCCCCCACTGCTCTCAATTTATTACAAATAATCTCCTAGTGCACTATTGACCTACAGATTGAGTAGTGTTTTTAATTCAGTTTTAAAATTTAACATTTGTTATATAACCACATATATTAGATGCTTTAATTTTAGTTTTTACATTTGATGACACATGTCAGGAGTCCTTAAGAACCCTGCTTTTCAAAGCTATAGTGTGTGTGGAATATGTAAAGGTGATATTTTAATATCTATATGAAATTCAATGTTTATATCTTAATTTTAAGGAGAGGATAACATTTTATATGTAACTAAAAAGAAGATGTAACTACATAATTGACCTATCCATTTTCCACTGGTTTCAAATTCAACCTTCCATGTAGATGTTAATGATAACCTTTGCCCTTATAACAGTCTGAAATATTTTTCTATTAATAAAATTATTTGTTTCTCTTGAATATCACAGGGTTTAATTATTAGAAAGTGATAGTAAATTGAAAATATGAGATATAATTTCAACTAAATGTTTCACTATTGTCAATTTTTACTTCCTGAAAGTGTTTTTGTTTTTCAATCATGTTCTCAAGTTTTTTAAAGTCCCATTGTTTTAAATATCCAGAGAACCCTTAACTGCTATCGCTATTTTCTTAGGGTGATATATTATATATAAAAGAGACTCACATAATCCAGTTAATCTTAGGGTGAGATTTAGGACCAAAATCAAATTTTAAACCCTTGGAGACATGACTATCCATACAAAAGGCAAAAAATATTGGCCTATAGAAGATGAAAATGTGTGGGATGGCACAAAGCCATGAGAAACACATGAGAAAATCTGGGCTCATCCCTAACTCTATAACTGACTTCCTGCATGACCTTGAAGCTCATCATTTAACTCTTTCAAACCCTCTCCCACTAGCACTATAATGTGATAACGTTACCAGTAACAAATCAATGGTCTTACATATATGCACACCCAAATATTCATTGTGTATAATATGACTACATAAGAACCTAGCGATATTCGGTGCTCCTGTAGAGTGTTCCCTGGATACTGAGAAACAAAGAAATAATATATTTATTATTATTATCTATGTATATATTCTCATTGACTACTACTTTAGTTCTATTGCATTGTGTGTCTTGTGCACCTCTGATATGGATCATTGGGAAAAGGAGAGAGAGGGAGAGATATAGGAAGAAGATGAAACAAGGAAGAAACATACGCACCCACTGGCAGCCAAGTTCAAAGCTTCGCTAACCGATGTTTATTTTATTCATACATCTTGGAAAGAATAAGATGCTTAGAATACATGACTTTATGTCATTTAGTAGGATTTCATGCTATACTTCACATACTGCCTTGTTCATTATATCAGTGTATTTTTTCTCTACTTCTTACCATCTACTCAATGCAAAAGAAAAGTGGGTGAAGGGAGATGTCGGACAGTGCAAGATATGACAAAATAGGAATTTATAAATTATCAAGGGTTCATGAGGGAGGGGGAGCAAGGAGAGATGGGGGAAAATGAGGAGCTGATGCCAGGGGCTTAGGAGGAGAGCACATGCTTTGAGAATGATAAGGGCAGTGAATGTACAAATATGCTTTACACTATTGATGTATGTATGGACTGTGATGGTTGTATGAGCCCCTAATAAAATTATTTTTTAAAGTATTACTACTTAAAAAAAGACTGCATAAACTGGATTTAAGATACTATTAAACAAGCAGAACTGATGTAAGATTGTTCATTCACGATTAATACACCAATATCTACCAGTGGAGGGGCTTGGTGGTGTCCCGGTTACACATGGAGCTGTTATTCATAGGGTCAGGACTTCATAAACCACCAGCTGCTCCTAAGGCGGAAGACGAAGCTTTCTACTCTGAAGTTACAGTCTCAAAAACCCACAGGGACAGTTCTCCCCTGACCTACACGGTTGCGATGAGTCTGCATCATTTCGATGGCACAGAGTTTTTCTTTTGTTCTGAGTCTTCCAGGTACCTGTTAATACTATGCCGAGAATTTTTTAGACTTCATCAGCTAGAGCAGAGAATCAAATCAACTTGATTTCTTATATATCAAGCCCTTGATCTTGTCATTCCAGTTTTCAATATATGCTAACACAGGTCAACTATTTTCAGGGTAGAAAGAGTAGATGAATGGACACAATGCATAATTAAAAGGCAAAGTGGATTAAATATAGGAACTAAAATGTGAGTTAATCAAAGGACAAATATTTTGTGTATTTGGATGGATGGTGAGGTGGGCTATGGAGGGTAAGGATGCTTCTATTAATGAGAAAAAATAGAAGACATTGTATTCATTGTACTCAGTCCACTGATAGAGACTGTTGCCTTACAATCAAGCTGGGCATTAGAGATGTATGGTAACGTGGAAGAAAGAATTGCAAGAAATGGAGTCTTTGGGGGCAAGAATTTTATGTGTACAAGCCAATACACTTCAAAGTCCAGTACCAAATTGGAAGAGTTACTGCCCTGAGGTCCACATGTGGCTGTGAGAAACAGATGCAGTTATCCTCAAGCTTTTGAAGAAGAAACAACAGGGGGTGAATCAAGAAATACATCAAAGGGCCCACCCTGAATTGCCAAGGAATGGTGAAGCAGCAAGTGGGTTTGTTAATGGTGCTCTGTACACTGAGGCCAGAGCCAGTGGACTGTTTGGAACACCAAGGGCTTGTCTCATTAATAAGTTCTTCTTTTGAAAATACCCAATGGACAACAGAGTTCGGCCAACAATCTTCAGCCTTTATCCCTTAACTGAAAATCACTGGCTGTGCAGGGACTGCAGTTTCATCTGGTAATGCCATTCTAGGAAGAGAGATAGTGTTGTCATTGTTTCTTAAACTTCCTTTAGAAACTTTCCAAATACTTCAGACAATACTTGCATCTCATATCCTGATGAGAGCTCCAGTCTTCCGACCACCATCATACATGACTCTGGCAGTGGGTCATGCAGTCTCATTAGGACTAGGATTTAAAGTCTGTTGAGTCCACATTTTAAAATGCATTTAAATGTACCATTTTAGAAGTCTTGAAAAATCACTCAAAACTTCTTAGGAAATGATCAGCAGACTTTAGGAGGCCACATCAAGATAGCATTTTGAAGACACAACTGATTTACTTACTTAATACTGTATCATGAAACCCCTCTTTAGGAAAAAAAAAATCTCTTGGTGTCACATGATCCTAGCCATTATGGATAAAGCAGGGAATGATAGTGGACGTAGTCCCTGACCTGAAAGACTGTGAGGACATTCTGATCAAGCAGTCATTTCCTCCTTAGAGAAGGTTGCCTGGCCTTGCTGAAACTTCTAAAGGTGTGAATGTAATCCCTCTTATCTCGTTATATCTAGCTTATTTCTCTCTCAATTCATCCACCTTACTATCCTCTCCTAGTGCATTTTAAAAATAGTTGTGATCATAAGATGGCTCTAGTTACATGGGGAAAACTACGTAAGTTCCCCTTAGCTGCAAGAAAAATAGACACATTTAAGTTTTCCATATGCCAAAAGTCTAAACCAACTCCAATCAAATTCATTCCAACTCAGGATAACTTCATGTTTGCCAGAGTAGGACTGGGCTCCCGGGAAGGCTTATTTGGGGGAACAAGATTGTCAGACCTTCTTCTAAGGTGTTTTGGGATGTCTTGAACCTCCAGACTTCTCCTTAGCTCTCTGCAGTGTTTCCTTGTCCATCTCTGGTTAGTGGTTTGATTCTTTCTGCCCTGGTTTATCCAGATGCAATAGCACCAAATAATCCTCCCAGGGTCAATGTATCACTTTCTATGATTCATAACTTCTCCTCAATCTGTATGCTGAGAAAATCATTAGAAAAGCTGGATTAAATGAAGAAGAATGTGGCATCAGGATTGAAGGAGGGCTTATTAATAACCTGAGATATGCAGATGATACAGCCTACTTGCTGAAAGTGAGGAGTACTTGAAGCACTTGCTGATAAAGATCAAGGATTCTGGATTATACAAAGAAGACCAAATATGGATTATGACTAAATGAATGGAGTACGACTCAATATAAAGAAGGCCAAGATCCTCACACCTGGTTCAATAGGTAATATCATGATAAATGGAGAAAAGGTCAAAGTTCTCAAAATTTTTGTCTGCTTGTATCCACAATCAATGCTCCTTGAAGCAGAAATCAAGAAATCAAAAGACATTTTGCATTAGGTAAATCTGCTGCACAAGACCTCTCTAGAGTACTGAAAAGCAAGGACCTTCTTTGAGGACTGCAGTGTGCCAAACCCAAGCTATGGTATTTTCCATCGCTTCATATGCATGTGGAAGTTGGACCTTGAATAAGAAAGATTGAAAAAGAATCAGCACCTTTGAATTATGGTGCTGGAGAAGAATATTGAATGTACCATGAACTACAAAAAGAACAAATTGATCTGTCTCAGAAGAAGTACGGCCAGAGTGCTCCTGAGAGGCAAAATAGGGAGACTCAGCCTTATGTACTTTGAACCTCTTGTCCGGAGGACAAGAGAAGAAAGACACTGTGCTTACTGAAGTGGTGGGGCAATGAAAGAGAAGGTCGTCAAGGATATGGACTGATACAATGGCTGCAACAATGGGCGCAGGCAGAGGAACGATTGTGAGACTAGCGCAGTAATGGACAGTGTTTCGTTCTGTGGTGCATGGGGTTGCTATGGGTCGGAACCAACTTGATGGAACCTAACAAGAACAACAGCAACAATAATGTTTCCCACTCCCTTCCTGAGAATACCTACTCCCCACCTGTACTCCCATGAGACGTTAACAGAGAAAGCCATAGGATGCTAAGTCATGAAGTACCGTGCCAAAATCATAGTAACCATTTTTGAAAATTATTGAAAAATGAAGCCATTGCTGCTCAGCACATCCTCCATCTAGGTCTATACACCTTTAAAAACTGTTTCATTGGACTATGCTTTACATATCACATGACTGAAATATTAATTCAATCCTTTCCAGAAAACTTGCACAATCATCACCACAATATATTTTAGAGCATTTTCTTCATTCTTGTGCTCATTGTCATTATGTATACACAGATTTGAAGGTGATGTTTCCATTTCTCTTACATTTTTCCAAATAAATCTGCAGTATTCAATTTACACCATGTTAAAACGTCCATTTGAGCTCCCGAAGAGACTCCAGTCATGTCCCTTTTAAATATTCTTGGAGAACAAAGAGAAGTCTGCATTGGCAAGATTGGGATGTATGGGGTATGGTTTTCCAGCACAATATTCATGGGAGAGCCTGGCTGCTTCTGGAGAAAAAGCAGGTGCATGGTTATGATAGAAAATAATTATGATGGAAAATAATTCTCCACTGCAGTTGCCTGGACCTTTTTCTCATAAATACTGTTTTCAATGTTTTTACACTTTTTAATAAAGCCTCATTCATGTCCTGAGTCCTTTGAGAAAACCTATTAAGATCATCCCTTTCAAGTACCCCCCATCCTCCATCCCTACCCCTTGCTGATTCGTCTCCAGAAGAGTCTCAGCTGACCTCCCCGCTTGGAATTTACCATCTGGCCCAACAGACCCCCCTCAGCAGCCAGTTTCTGATTGGACCTTTTCCTTAAAGATGTCCTAATGAGATTAAGACAAGTGTATCGCTGAGAGAACTCATTTGCGGCTTTCCACAGATCTCTCAGAGACATGCTGAAACGCATTGTACTTGAATAAACGCATGAATGTATAGACAGGGTATTTTTACACTTCTATATTGACATCCTATAGACATATGTTTCCACATCAGGTTTAATCATTGGCTATTAGATTCCTTGTTTTCAGAGTCCTAATGATTTACTCCTGTTTATAAAATTTTAAAATATTGATTTAGTTAAATATATTTATGTTCTATTGACAGATAGCTGGTTTTAAAAATCAAAGTAGGTCAATATCAGTTATCTCCAAATTCTATAAGCTTTATCAACAATAACACCAGAAGAGAATACTTACGTACATATAGTAAAGTAGAAGGAACCACTTTATTTAAGAAGCTACTGTAAAAAAAGTGATCAAAGTCCATTTCTGAAGAAAAGTCACGAGGCAACTGACCAGACAAGACCTAACTGACAAGGTGAAGCTCACTGGGTGTAAGGAGTAAACATCAAGAAGCTTGGTGACTGCTCAGACAGCCTTAAGATGCAAAGAGCGGACAGTAGCTTTGGTGTTTATTTTGGATTTTGTTGATTTGCCTTGAAGATTATTTTCCATATTTGTATCATTTCATTTAGAAATAAATAAATACCTGGTTTCAATATAAATCCAGGTATTCTATTGTCTCAGTAATTTGGGTCAGGGACACACATTCACCCCTTTTCAGCACAGGACTTCTGTCTTTGCTCCAATAACGGGTTGAGTTGCCGGAGCAATTTCCATGAACAAGGAAGAGCAATGCTTTCTAGTCTTTATACAGTTTCTGTGATCCACTGCAGTGAAACCTGCTTACCATCGCTCACTCACGCGTCCACTGCCATCCACTCATTTCCATCTCATAGCGACCCTGTAAGACAGAGTAGAACTGTCACCGTGGGGTTCCTTTAAAAGAGCTGACAGCCTCATTTTTCTCCTGTGGATACTCTGGCTGATCTGGATCAGCTACTCTGGCTGTTAGCAGCCCATTCCTAGCCGCCTACATCTCTCATGCTCACTTAGCATGGCAGCAGCTGGTAAACAATGGGCAGGTGCATGGGCATGAATCAAACTAGGCTGTCCACACGAAATCTATATCCGAGTTACTGCTGTCACATTTCCACTGATTTAAAATTGGTCAAAGTAGTCCCCAAATTGCATTAAGTTCAAGTCTAAGCCTACCACATACACTGCAATTTTCGTTCAACTTTTCACCTGACAGGAACGGAGCACCTTTAGTATTCTAGAGCTATTAAATCATTCCGCTCTGAACCTTTCCACACCGTCCTAGAAACAGCATCCTTCTTATTCCTGTTTTATTGGTATAGCTTTTAATTATATAGGTGCCTCACATTTATCTTTACTGAGTTGTTATCTTTTGGTGAGAGGTACAGAATATGCTGGAAGCTCAGTTAATTAAAAGAATCCAATGACAACATGTTAGTCCATGTTTATTTGAGTTCCAATTAGTGATGCTGATGGTAATAGAAAGGTTTAAAAGCCTCTATTGCCCTTGGCATTCACTATGTAAACTTATGTAATTTTCTTAATTGTCCATAAAATGTAACATATACTTTTGAATATACATATAAAATATAATAACTAGAAAGTCCGCCTCTTCCCTCTTAAATAGTTTGTAACTGAAGTGCACTGGCTTGACACAAAAGGCATTTATTTTGACCCTGAATAGGTGGTTTTCTTTTAATGCTATCCATAGTGAATTTTAAATAATTATGAAGACTCAGTCTGCAGCTGAAACCTCTACTTATATTGTTTGTGATTTATATTTAATTTTTAGTGATTTTTACATTTTTATTAATAAATCATTTTATTGAGGGCTCTTACAGCTCATACATCAATTGTATCAAACACATTTGTACATATGTTGCCATCATCATTTTCAAAACATTTCTTTCTGCTTGAGCCCTTGATATCAGCTCTCTTTTTTCCCTCCCTCCCTCATGACCCCTTGATAAATTATTATACTTTTTGTGAAAAAGGTACTTTCTTTGGAGTTTGTACTCATGTCTAAGTACATGAGGAATAGCAATATTTTGTCATGCTATATCATAAAAAGTAGCTCCGGTGAGCACTGGCTTTCAAGTTGGGCTGCTAACTATAAGGGCATGGCTTGAGCACCCCAGGGAGAAAGATAAAGATTTCTACTTCTTTAAAATCTTAGAGACGCAGAAACACACAGAGGCAATTTTACCTTGTCTTATAGGGTCACTATGAATTGTAGTCAAATTGATGGCATTGAGTTTGATGTGCATTGTGGATATATATATTGTATTAGGGTTCTCTAGAGAGATAAAACCAGATTGCTGATAATTTTATATATATATTTATAAAGATAGTTAGATATATAGCACAAGAAATGAACTGTTAAATTATAAACAGATAGATATATAATACAAGAAATGAATAGTTAAATTATAAAGCAGTACAAATGGCTCAGTGCAACTCACTCCCACGAGAGAGTTGTGAGACAGATGCTAGCAGTCCTTCAAGTCTTGAGAGCTGTCAGGTAGTCCTCTGTAGAGAGAGAAAGCTAGGCTGTCCCAGGCAACAAACAGCAAGCCTGGTCACTAAGGGTCAGTCTCCAGCTCCAGAGATGTAAATTCCAATTGTGTGGTCTTAAAGGGACCTCAACTTACAGCGGCACAGTCCACAGGCTAGGCATCCCACAGGTAGTGTACCCTTTAAATTGAGGCACAGAACAAGCAAGGCAGCCTCACACTGGTCAGATGATTAAAGATTGAGAGACAAGAAAGGCAGGGCTCACTGAGCCATTTATCTCTCCGCCCTTCAATTAATCCCACTGTGTTTATTGGCTAGGGTGGCACAATAAACTATTATACACACACACACACATACATGCATACACACACAGCTGCCCTTGTGGTTCAATGTTTGACTGTTAACAAGCAGCGGGTTCTAGCTCACCAATGATTCCAAATAATGAAAGATTGTGATTTGCTATATAGCCTAAGAAACCCAATGGGGCAATTCTACTCTCATATAGGTCATCTATGAGTCAAAATTAATATAGTTGAGTTTTGAATTATATCACAAAATGTTTACTGCATGGCAGAGACTGGAAACATTATGAAGTATTGAAAGATGCTTGAGAAAGAGCGAAATCAATCATATTATGTCTAATCTTCAGCATTGTTTTTCATTGTCTTCTGAACATATTTTCTGAATCCTATTTCCATCTGTGTCATCGGAATCGTCTTAAAAATACATTTTATTGAGTTATGGTGAAAGGTTGCACATCAGGATAGGCTTTCATTTAAGAATTTCCACGCAAATTTCCCAGTGACATTAGTTACATTTATCACGATGTGTCAGCATTCTCTTAATTGTGCTCAGTTTGTTCTCTTTCCGGCATTCTATTCCAATATTGTAGTGCTTCCCTGTCTCGTGATCTCCTCATCTTTGCTTTTTGAAAGATAATTGCCTTTTTTTTAACTTCATTCTGGTGGATTTTAAGGAGGGCATCAATCGAATAGGGGTTGTCATTGCATGCTGCTGCAACGCAGAGAGACTCCGTGTGCAACAGTGACACACTACCCTGTCCTGTTTCATCCTCACAATTGCCCTTCCGTTTGAGCTCCTCCTTGCCGCCATTGTGTCAAATCATCCGGATCAGAGGCTTCTCTTTTCCCCTCCCCCTCTACGTTCCCAAGCACGATGCTCTTTTCCAGGGACTGGTCTCTCCTGATAACACACCCAAAGTATATAAGATGAAGTCTCGCCGTCCTTACCTCCAAGGAAAGTCTTGGCTGTCCCAAGACATATTTGTTTGTTCTTTTGGTGGTTCATAGTATTCAATATTCTTTGCCAGCACCATAATTCAAATGCACTGAATCTCCTTCAATCTTCCTGATTCGGTGTCTGATAGTCATATGCATATGAGGTGATTGAAACTATCGTACCTTGAGTCAGGTGCATCTTAGTCCTCCAAGTGACCTCTTTGCTTTTTCAGCAATCCAGAGAGGTCTTGTGCAGCAGATTTTACTTTAAGCTATGAATCTTTTGATATCTTAATAACTGCTTCCATGACCATTTATTGTGGATCTGAGCAAGACAAAATTCTTGACAATTTCCATTTTTTCTTTGTTTATCATGGTGTTACCTACTGGTCTAATTGTGGGGATTTTGGTTTTCTTTACTGAGAATTGTAATCCATACTAAAAGCTACAAGCATTGCTCTTCATCACCAAGTGCTTCACGTCCCCCTCACATTCAGCAAACCAGTTTGTGTTAACTGCATAGCACACGTTGTTAATCTTATGGTCATAGTCTTTATTTTGCATGTCACTACCACATCTCCAACATATGATCTCAACGGATAGGTTTGGGTTTCCTTGTAAAGAGTGTTGCAGGCCAATGGTCTCCAGGGAGTCTTCTGTGTTCTCTACTGTCGCATTTGGTCTGGATTTGTCTTTCTTTTTATTCTAATAAGAATTTTTGTTCTGCTCTATCAGTTTCTCTCATTCTATCCAGGATCAACTATTGTGACACTGCTCAGAATGATCTGCGGTAGCATCTAGACACCATGTAATTCTTTCTTAGAGTCAATAAGGTTGTGGCTTTTGAAGACGTGTTTCTTCTCTGCACGTTTGGTTACCTTCTTACTTACTGTTTTGCTTCTGGTCAATAGGGATATGTAGTTGATCTTCAAAACGTATAGTTCTAACTGAGATGCCCTGTCTCAAGCTTTTTAGACTCCAGACACTGCTCAATTCATAAGATTGTAGATCATGATATTGGTGAAATAAGTTAAGCTCATTGATTAAATTACCCCATGAGAATATTGTCTTAAATTGTCTCACCCAGAAAACCACAGTTAGAAGGTGTTTGATGAGTATTTGAAGCTGTGTCTTCAATGACTCTATGTGCTTGTACCCACATAGTTTTATTTACATGTACCTGTAAATTCCAGAATGGAATTCCAGAACACTTACTTATGCCCCTGGAACACATGGACATGCATCAGCGGTAATCTTTGGAACAGAACAAGGGAATATTGCATGGTTCAAAATAAGGAAAGTTTGCATCAGGAGTACATCCTGTCACCATGCATTTTCAATTTGTATACTGAGCAACTAATCAGATAAACTAGGTTATATGTAGAAAAATGCTGTGCGAAGAATAGAGGAAGACTCCTTACAGCCTGCAATATTCAGATGACACAACCTTGCTTGCTGAAATAATAGACTTGAAATACTTGCTGATCAAGATCAAGGATTCCAGCCTTCAAAATGGATTACAGTTCATTGTAATGAAAACAAAAATCCTCACAACTGGACAAATGATCAATGGAGAAAATATTGAACTCTCAAGGATTCCATTTTGCTTGGATCCACAACCAATGCTCATGGAAGCATCAGTCAAGAAATAAAAAGATGCACAGCCTTGGGTAAATCTTCTACAAAGAATCTCTAAAGTTTTGAAAAGAAGGATGTCACTTTGAGAACTAAAGTGGTCCTGCCTTGAACCATGATATTTTTCCTCATTTACATGGGAAAGTTGGACGTTTTCATAAGGAAGACCAAAGAAAAATCAATGCATTTAAATTACAGTGTTGGCAAATAATATTAAAATGCCATGGACAACATAAGTACACGCAAATCTGTGTTGGAAGAAGCACAGCTGGAATGCTCTTTAGAGGAGGCTGGACTTTGTCTCATGTACTGTGGACACGGTATCAAGAGAGACCAATCATAGAAAAGGACACCAGGCTTGGTCAAATAGAAGGACATCAAAAAAGAGGAAGGCCCTCAGTGAGATGGAGTGACACAGTGGCTTCAACAATGGGCTCAAACAGCAAAATAATTGTAAGGATGGGACAGGATAAGGCAGTGTTTGGTTCTTTTTGTTTATAACAATGCTATGAGTCAGAACCAACTTGATGGAACCTAGCAAAAAATATCAGCACAGATTTTTCTATTTGTTCTCACATATGCACTCATCAATTTTAAAATACTTAACCATATGTGTTCAAAAGATGACTTATTATTTTATTTTTCTTTTCTTGTTTTCAATTTTTACACTTTCCCTCATTTTGTTACTACAACAACACATTCTCATTTGGTGGTCATTTTTCCAATTGATAAAAGAAACAACTCTCGACCATATAAAAATTAATTTCTCTACCATCCCTTTGCTGGAAATTACTGATGGATATTGGTCCTTCTATAGCTATCTATCCTGGTCTTCTATAAGAGTGATCCCACAATATTTGCCATTATATGTCTCACCTAGTATCTTTGCCTGCAGGTTAGTAAACACTTCGGGATTATTACTTGTGACAGTTTAATAATCCACTGTATGGATGTGCCACAATTTTTTTATCCATTTTTCCATTGCTGGAAATTTTACTTGTTTCCATTTATTTGCTAATGTGACTAAAGCAGCAATGAGGGAACTGAGTACAAGGACCTGCGTGTGGCCTCCTCCCTGGGGGACGGACAACAGAAAAAGGAGAGAAGGGAGACGTCAAATAAGGCAAGATATGACAAAATAATGGTTTGTAAATTATCAAGAGCCCATGAGAGGGGGGGGGCCGAGGAGGGAGGGGGAAAAAAGGAGGACCCGATTTAAAGGGCTTAAGTGGAGGGCAAATGCTTTGAAAATCATGAGGGCAAAGAATGTACAGATGTGCTTTACACAATTGATGTATGTATATGTATGGATTGTGATAAGAGTTGTGTGAGCCCCTAATAAAATGTTTTGTTTTTTTTTTAAAGCAGCAATGAACATTGTTCAAGCATTGTCTTCAGTTCTTTAGTTAAATACCTAGGAGTGGGATTGTGAGATTATGGGGCTGTTCTGTTTTTAATGTTCTGAGAAACCACCATATTGTATTCCATTATAGTTGTGCCATTTTAGTTTGAGCAGCAGTGGATAAGGATTCCCCACACCATTGCAGCACGGCTAACCATGAGGTTTACAGTTCAAACCCAAGAGCTACTCTCTCTCTCTTTCTTTCTCTCTCTCTCTCTCTCTCTCTCTCTCTCTCTCTCTCTCTCTCTCTCTCTCTCTCTTTCTTTCTTTCTCGGTTGCTTGTATTTTCTTAAAATCTTTTTTTAAATCAATTTATTTGGGGCCTCACACAACTCTTATCAAAATCCATACACACCTCCATTGTGCTAAGCACATTTGTATATTTATTGCCATCATCATTATCAAAACATTTTCTTTCTACTTGAGCCCTTGAAATCATCTCCTGATCTGCTCCCCTAAAGATTTACAGCCTCAGGGTTGCTTAGTCCAGCTCTACTCAATCGCAGTAGTTGTTTTTTATATTTTGGTTTTGTTCTGTTCTTTGTAGTTTTCATTGGCCTCTCTATAAGTGCTAATGATTTTGATTATCTTTGTATTTGTTTGGATGTTCTTTTTGATGAAAATTCTATTCATGTTTTTTGCCCATTTTGTATTCCATTCCTTTTCTTGTTGAGCTGTTAGAATTTTCTCCATATTTTAGATTTTAAATCTTTATTGGATAAATCATTTCCTATATCTTCCCACCACCCACCTCAGTCTGTAGGTTTCTAGTTTTCTTTTTTAGTGAGAATAAACTTTTATTCTTTATGAGACCTGTTTAAAGATTTTGTCTTTTTCTGTCCATGTGTTTGTTGAAATGTAATTCTATTATTACTAAAGATTACATCTATCATTTCCTTCTTATTTCGCCAATTGTATGATTTTATATTTAATATTTATAACATTGATATGTATTCTTTTATTTTGTGTGTCTGGTGTGGGCCCATGCGTCCTGTTTCATTTTATTCAAATAGACACCCAGTTTTGCCAGGCATCATTTATTGTCTTGGGATGCCAGATTTCTGACACATTAATTACATTTTAGCCAATATAAAAATACCAGTTTTACAAGATATCAGAGTTTAATTCTGATTTTTTCATTCCTACTCCACTGATCTATCAATATCAGACCTGTTGATTATAATACATATAGAGTATGTTTTGACATTAAGGAATATTACACCCCCTTCTTTGTTATTTTTCTTTAATATTGCTTTGCCAGCTCAGTGTTTCTCTTCCAGATCAAGCTGATTAATAGTTTTTCCATTTTAGTAAAGAATTCAATTTTCCTGTGAAATTTTTAGGGTCTTTATTGCATAATACAGTGTCATCTTCAAATAAAGGTAGCTTTTGTTTTTTCTTTCTAATTTAGATGATTTTTATTTATCTTGCTTGCTTTATTTCTCTAGCTATTATTTCCAGTACAATTTAAATAAAACTCCCAAACTAAACTCCATGCCAATGAGTTAATTCTGACATAGACCCTATATAGGACTTCCATGGGTGTAAAGCTTTATGGAGGCAGAATTAACCTCATTTTGTTCAAAACCATTTTATTGGGGGTTGATACAGATATCATATCATTCCATAGTTCAGTCATATCAAGCAGCTTTGTATAATCGCTACCACAATCAGTTTCAAAACATTATTTTCAATCTTGAACTCCTTGTCATTAGCTTCCTTTTACCTGCCCCCCCCCCCACCAAACCAGCCCCCTCAGAACCCTTATTCTACTTGCTGTCCCTACCTATAGGTTCACCAATCCTGGGTTTCACACAGTAAAAAACAGAAAAACATACAACACAAATTCAAGAGAGTGACTCCCTATGAAATAACATATCTGAGATGAACTCCCATATGAACAAACAAAAAAGAAAAAGTACAGAAAATATTTTTTAAAATGTGCATCTGACGGAGGATCCACTGACATGGTTTTGACCGATCAAGTCAGGGTGAGCATTTTGATCTTTCATAGTCATCTCTCCAGTGCACTCTACTTGGGAGCCACTTTCCTCCCATCTCTCGATTATGCATAGAGGGAAATCACCAGAGGCTTATTTCCTATGTAGATCCCACAATGTATCTTGACCTCCTACTTCATCCATATCCTTCTGCAAAACCAAATACTCACAATTTAGGCTCTGATACTATTTACTCCTTTGATTTCGTGGTATATGACTGACAATCCTTTGGTGATTAAGGATGGTGTGCTTCTTCCATATGGATTTTGTTGGTATCTCACTTAGATGGCTGCTTGTTTGGAAACAAGCCTCTAAGACTCCAGGCACTATTTTATGGGATTGATGGCACCACCTCATTTCTCTATCACACTTTCCAATTGCACTCATGTCTTCTCTGCATCCTTCCTGAGGGCGAGTATTGAGATGTAACCCCATTTTTGAACAATGTTAAATAGGAAAAGTGATAATGTGGGGTGAACCAAGAAGGGAATATAACAGAACAGCAATGGGAGAAAAGTCAGGAAGCCCCTGAAGAAACCTGAAAATACACTTCAGACTCAGAGGGGTAGTGCTTGTAACCCCACTGGACCTTTGTGGAGATAGTCATAAAGGCCAGTGAACAGACCTGGACTATATGTAGGGTGTGTTTCTTTGTTTGTTGGTGTTTAGTCTCTGTTGTTTTTTTTAATTGTCTATAAAAGATAAGCATGAGAAGCAATCACAAGGAGAAATTAACCCGACTGACAGTTCTGGGGGGACTTGGAGGGAAGGGGGTAGGGAGTGGTGAGCAAATAACATCATGGACAGGGGAACAACTAGGAATATAGAGTCAACAGCAAGGAGGGTGTAGAGTTGCTGGTGGTGTTGGAGCAGCTGTACTCTAGCCAAAAGGAATTATTGAGAGACAAACAAGGGGTGAGCGTGATAGTGGGGCAGGTGGAAGGCAAAGAAATAGAGGAAATACCAGGAAACAAAACCATTCATAGAGGTATAAACATAGACATGTACATGTATAAATATATTAATGCATAAAAATGCGGATGTTGGACTCTGTATATGTATTTATATGGCAATATATTGAGGTAGTAGACAGACTCAGGGCCTCTAAGTATTCCAGAAACACAAGAATATTTTGTTCTCATAATGTGTCACTGGGCGTTGCCCACCTCCCCGACACAATCACTGAAGACAAAATGGGTGAATAAGCAAGGTGGTGAAGAAAGCAAATGGAGCCCAGCTATGAAAAGACATAGCATCTGGGATTTTAAAATCTTGATGCCAAATAAGCGGCCATCTAGCAGGGAAGTAATGAAGTTCACATGGAAGAAGCACACCAGCCTGTGTGATCATGAGGTGTCCACAGGAATAGGCATCGATGTTAAAAAAAAAACAACCCAAAAACAATTTCATTGAGTTAATGGAGAGGAGACAAAGGAGAGACCCAGAGGCCACCCGTATGTATATTATTGGACATCCCGGCACAGAGAGGCTGCATGGAAAAGAAAATACATCCAGAGGGCAGTGAACATTGGAAAGCATACAACACTCCTCTAGTTCTCTAATCCTTCCTCCCCCCACTATTATGATCTCAATACTACCTCATAAATCCCGCTAGACCTGTGTACATGCAGCAGCACAAGCAAGAACTTTCAATATACGGAACTCATGACAGGCAAACCCCATCAGAAACAGTAATGTGAGTAGCTATCCCAGGAGTGTAGGGGAAGAGAAGGGGAGCTCAGGGCGAATGGACAACAATAATGGCCAAATACCATTATATCCGTGAAGGAATTCATGAAGGAATATAAGGGTTGGTCTAAGATATGTATAAATAACAATACATAATATATTAAGGGGTGGGAGTGGCTGGGTTGGGTAGGAAGGGAAAAGAAAAAAAAGGAACTTATATCAAAGGGTTCAAGTGAAAGATAATGTTTAGAAATTGTTGATACCAACAATTGAACATGTCCACTTGATATAGTGGATATATGGATGGTTGTAGTGTATGTAAGAGTCCCCAATTAAAAATGAAGAAGAGGAGGAGGAAGAAGAAGGAGGAAGAGGTGGAGGAGGAGAGAGAAAAGTGATAATGGGCATTCTTGTCTCATCCTATAATCAAAGGGAAGACTTTCCATTATATTCCATTGAGTATAATGTTGACTGTTATTTTTTCACATATGAGATTAATTATGTGAAAAAAACGTATTTTCTGTTTCTAGTATGCTCAGCACTTTTATTTGGAAAGGAGTTGGAATTTTATCAAATGTCTTTTTAATATGAATCAATACCATGTGTGATTCTTATTCTTTGATTTATTTGTGTGGTGAATTATATCAATTGATTTTCTAATTTTGAAAACTTCTAATACTGGTATGGAGTCCATTTGATAATAGTGTTTATTTCAAAGCTAAATTTCATAAATGAAACACATTTCTTTGGGGATGTGTTCACTTTTATTTGTCCTTTTCTCTTGAGAAATGATAAGTTATTTGACCTCTAGTATATTTATTCTATCTTCTATACATTCTTGTTGAGTGGTTCTTTTGCTTTTTCCAATTTAATTATGTCATTTTGCTTTCTCAGTAACTCCCCACCCACTCTTTTTTCTTTTCATGTTTTCAAATTTTACATTGTCTCTCATTTTATTCTTCCATTTCCCCCTGATTTCAACTGTTTGTTTTCTTAACACATATTTAGCATCAAAGTATGGAAATTATTACTAGTGTACATATTTTTGACCTTCATAGAATATATTTCCTCATCTTCATCCTTTTTTTACTAGTCTATCTTGTGATTGTGTGTGTTTTACTATTTTTTTGTTGAGCTTTGGCCTTTGTTTTTATCTTTGCTTTCTATGATTGTAGTTCTTTAATTTTTTTACTTAAAGATCTGTAGCTTTGTTTATGTTCTGAATATTTTGCAAAGTGGATTATCCTGGCTGCACAGGATCATGAGTCCAACTGCCAATTGGAAGGCACTGTGTTAGTCTTAATACATCAGAGAAACAAATCCACAGAAACTCATGTCTAAGAGAGAGTTTTATATAAAGGTTAGGTGCACATCAAGAAAATATCCCAACCCAGTACTGTCCAAGCCCACAAGGCCAACGTTAACCCACATGTCCAAAACCAATCCATAAAGTCCTCCTCCATCTCACAAAACACATGCAATGATGTGACTGCAGGAGGAAAGCCAAGTCAGTGAATGTGTAAGCATCTCAGCACTGGCAGGGGTCTCCACACGGTGCTCCAACATCCAGGACTGCGGCAAGGTATGTCCATGTGGCTTCTCCTCAGGGATGTCTTGCAGGGAGTGAGCCTTGCCAGCTAAAGAAGGGAACTGGCTAAGGCAGCTGCACCCTGGTCCGACTGTCACGAAGAAAGAGACCTGAGAACTAGTAAGGCGAGGCTCACTGAGCCATTTATCCCTCTGTCCTTCAATTGGCCCTATGTGTGTTTATCAGCCAGGTTGGTACAATAAACTAACTACCACAGGCACATTCTCCAAGTACTTAGTAGGGCCGATATTTGACTGTATTTCTCAGCAGGAACTCCCATCCTTTGGGGAAATACAATGAGGAAGTTCTACTAGCCTCTCAGCATTCTTTGGATCATCTCTTGAGTACCACTAGAGGATAACCTTCTCCTTAGATTGTCAGTTTTGATTTAGGAATTCTGGATTCTCAATCTCAGGAATTCAATATGCATGTGAATGGTGGTTTAGTTGTTTGCACATTTCCCTGTACGAAGTGGAGCTCAGCTTTCTTGTGGCAAAGGTGGGGCCTTTTTTACTTCCCCTCATGAACAGCCCTTCATAGGCTGTCCAGTTTTTGTACATGGTATCTGTTTGTGGGCTTCTCCATCTGTGCCAGGATATTGTCAGCAAAATTCAACAGCACTCTCTAGCAGCACCACATAATTGCTTTGTCTCATTTTAATTACAAGTCAATGGAAAGAAACAAAAATTAATCCTCACTACTGGACCAATAAAGAGAATAACTTAAATGAAGAACACAATAGAGGTGTCAAGGATTTAATTTTGTAACAGTCACAAAATAAAATGATGTCTGGTGTTAGGAAAGTCTGCTGCACAAGACCTCTTTACAGTGTTGAAATACAAGGCTGTCATTTTTGTGCTGGCAGAGATGCACTGCTCTGAGCCATAGCATTTTCAATTAGCTCAATTGCATGTGGAAGTTGGACAAGGAATGAGGAGAACCACAGAAGAATTGGTGCACTTAAAGTATGATGTTAGTGAAGAATATTGAAAATGCATGACAATAACAAATAGACCTTTCTCTGAAATAGTGCAACCAGAATTCTCATTAGAATCAAGTGTTACATTGTGCCTTGTACTTTGGATCTGATTTTGGGAAAGACCAGTCTTGAAAAGGACATCATGCTGGACACAGTAGAGGGCCACCAAAAAATAGAGAAACTGCCAAGGAGATAGACTGACACAGTGGGTGCAACACAGTGGGTGCAACACAGAGTTTAAACAGGACAATGGTCAGAATGGGCCGGAAACAGCAGTTGTTTCTTCGGTAGCTCACAGGGTTGCTATGAGTTGGAATCCATTGGATGACTCCTAAAACCAACAACATCCGCCTGGAGTGTGGACTCTCCTGGCCACTGGACGCTGCCATATGTTTCCCAGGGTTCCTGTTTGCTCATATAGTTCCATGTCTGTGGACCCTGTTTACCAGACCCACTCCAAGACGCCTGTGAGGAGTGAACATGATGCTGCCAGCAGCTATCTTCCTGAATTTCTGTCCATCCCTGCTCCTTCCCTTACAAACTTCTGCATCCAACCCAGCTCCCTAACACCTCAGCTGCTACTCAGAGTTCTGAATCTCATTTGGGGTTTGTTTTTGTTCATTGTTAAGTGGGTTAATTGCTGGAAGAGTAATCAGGAATCTCTACTTACTATGACATCCTGAGCCACACCCTCTCATGCTATATTAATTTTAATGAATGCAGTAAGATGTGTTTCCTAGTTAATCATGTACGTCATGGGGAAAGTGTTAACAAAAAAGTCAACCCACACTCGTAAAACTATATATTCTTTGTGGGCTGGGTGGCACGTTTGCCATATAGTATATTGATGGTAACCATGACTACACTGTGTGAGTTGAATTATCCAATATCTGTTCATCTCAACTCATTCTCTTCCTGTTTATCTCAAGGGATGCAAAAAAGCCATTTTACTGTAACAGTGAAAATAACAAAATAATATATTCAGAGGGATTATCAAAATAAAAAAGGCTTCTTCAAGTCTCAACAACTAAGGGATTATTTGAAGGGTCACAAAAACTCCTGGCATTCAGGTATAAATGATATAAAATAATTGCATAAGGAAAGAGAAGTGATAAGATAGTATCTAAACCAAATGATGAATACATTGATATGTGCAATATACAATTGCCAAAAAAAGAAAATAAAAAATTATGGGATAAAAACTGCACAGATTCAATTTTCAGCAGGTAAGTGTTCTCTTAGGACCATAAACAACTCACAAAAACAGATCTCAACTTAGAAATCAACCGATAATTTTTAAAAGAATCAAAACAGCAAAAATAACAACAATAAATAGCAAGTAATGTAGTTTAAACTAGACCTTATTTTACAGTAAGAGCTCCCCCAAAACAATGCAATGCAAAGTACAATTTATTGCCTGTCTCATAACCTATTTGAACCCTAAAAGTGAAGTCTATGTAGCGTCTGGCTTAGTAATCAGTCATGTAATAGGTTTGAACCACTGTACATTCAGAATTAGCTCACACTTGTTTCAAAAAATAAAACAAAACAGAAAAATCACTGCCACAGGGTCGACTTTGACCCATAGTGACCCCACGCAGGGTGTCTGAGACTGTAAATCTTTACTAGAACAGACTGCCTCATCTGTCTTGGGTGGGACAGCTGGTGGGTTTGAACTGAGGCCTTGTATTAAACAGTTCAATGTTCACCTGACAGCATCACCAGGGCTCCTTCACCTGCTTTTATAGCTTATATTATATATATATAAAACTAATCAATGCAATTCCGTATAACAATTATTTAGTATTTCAGTGAGTTCAAATATGGTGTCTTGTTCTGTTACAGTAGAAATGTTATTTGAGTGACTTTTCCTTCAGATTCTGAGTAGGTACATCACTTTATATGATCTGTATATCAGTGATTAGAAAAGTGTTGTGTTTTCCTGTGCATATTTTCAATAACAATAAAAATGAAATAAAATGAAGTATAAAAGAATAATTAACTTCCATTTGGCTCATCTTACTCTCTTCACATACTTAGAAGTGATAAAGTTTTTATCAAAAAATAAGTTAAAATAGTCTCAGACCTCAGGGTTGCAGATTTAGCAAATAGAATCGCAGATTATTCAATTTCATTTAAATTTCAGATAAAGAACTAGCCATACTTACTATAAGTAGGTCGAAAATATTGTATTGACAACTCTACCTAGCAATGTGAATTAGACCAGAAACTAAAAAGGAACAAATAATTACATGGGTTGAAATCATGGGTTTGCTCTTTACTATAGTATGGAAGTAGATGGTATCAAGGATTTCATAACTCACAAACTAAAGGTATACAAAAGTTTTAGGTAGAGGTAAAGACACATTTATTTGACTGGGAAAGATTAAAAACCAGAGTTAAAAAATTATAAGTATATTATAATTTTTATAAAAAATTATATCTCTCCTAAAAATCTCCATAAAATGAATTTCATATTGCAGAGTAAGTTTAAAAATTAATGATACAATGGAACTTCTTATAAAACTGGTTGACATGTAAATTCTATAGATATAAAATTAATTCAGTTTAACAAATTATTTGGGAACATAATAGGTCTTCATAGTTCATAATGGTTCTCATATATGCATATATTCCATTAGAAAGGAGTAAACACTGAATTAATAAGAAACAGAAATAAAATAAAACATGCTAAAAATGGTCTCGT
This sequence comes from Tenrec ecaudatus, assembly GCF_050624435.1. Lineage (NCBI taxonomy): Eukaryota > Metazoa > Chordata > Mammalia > Afrosoricida > Tenrecidae > Tenrec > Tenrec ecaudatus. The sequence continues at coordinate 22,151,258 of NC_134539.1, read as the reverse complement.
ATGACTATACCAGCAGTCATTGACCTAAACACTTTAAATAGGCAAATTACACGGTATGTAAATTATATCTCCATGCTACTGCTGCTATGGTTAGGTGTCATAGAGAAGCTTCCTACTCAAAGTGACCTGTGTAAAATGGAAGGAAATGCTGCCCAGTTCTGGTTCATCCTCATAATTACAATGGACATGAGATAAAAATCTCCCCTTCCTTTCTTCTAAGGAGTATTCTGGCTGTACTGTTTCCAAAACAGATCTGCCTGTCCCTTTGGTCGTCCAGAGTACCTTCAATATTCTTTGCCAATACCACAATTCAAGTGCATTTATTCTATACCTCCATACAATTGTGAAAAAGTAAATGCATCTAGAGTCTCCTTTCCATCTACCAGTTTTCAGTTGATCCTTAAGAAAGGGCCAAAACATGTGAAATGAGGAAAAGATAGTCTTTGAAGAATTAGTGGGGGGAAACTGAATGTCCACTTACAGAAGAGCAAATCAGGACCCCTACCTCCCATTGTATTACAAACCAAACTCAAGCGGCATCAAAGACCTAAAGGTGAAACTCTGAATGATAAAGATGATACACACAAAAAAAAACTGATACAAACTCAGGATCCTAATACATGGCATAAAAATATGATTAAAGATCATTGAAAACTAACAAAGAGAAGACGAACAAGTCAACTGAAATCTCCTACAATGTCGACAGGCATGTACATCATAAGATTTCACCAAAAGGATGACATGAAAATCTACAAACAGGGAAACAAAGGTTGGTAATGATATATAGACTAAGGGATTGATTTTTAAATATGAGGGAAAATTTCAGCACCTTAAAGAGAAAGAGAAAAATCCAATAAAAATGGGCTAAAAGTATAAACAGATACAGATGACATCACCAATGGCATTCGGGGTCAAAAGACATGTGAAAATGCCATATTAGTCATTAATAAATTGCAAATAAAAATAGGAAAAGTGAATTAGAAAAAAGAAAAGAATATTGTAAAGAGTAAGTTAATACTACAGGTGAGTAACAAAGAAAAATGGCTTTTTAAAAGTACATTGAAATCACAAAATGGCCAAGGGAAATGTATCTATATGCAATGCTGAACAAAAATCTAAAATTAAAATTGATCAGAATAATTTTTCATCCATATGCTATTTATGAGATGCATATAAACAAAGTAGCAGAAATAAGAGAAAGAACAACAATATGACACCCTAAAATATGTAAATACATATTAGCCAGAATACTGTTTAGCTATATTCTTGTAGCAACAATCGACAAGGAGGCAAAAAGTCAAACTAAAGATTAAAGAGGTCACTTGTTATTGAAAAAAGTTTCCATTCACAAGAAAGATTTAATTCACTATGAGCTCTTAAAAAATGATTTAGTTTAACATTTATGAGCTATAGCACCATATGCATGTGAAAGCTAGACAATGAATAAGGAAGACCTAGAAGAATTAATGCGTTGGAATTGTGATATTTGTGAATAATATTAAATAAACCATAAGGTGCTTGAAGAAAGAGCAAAACTATGTTGTAAGAAATACAGCCAGAATGTTTCTTAGACGTGAGGATAGCAAGATGTCATCTCACAAACATTTGACATGTTACCTGGAGAAGGACATCCAGCCTTGGACAATAGAGGGTCAGGAAGGAGGAGGAGAACACGCTAAGCCAAACAGCTCAACACAGTGCCAGCAACAATGGGCTCAAGCTCAACAGTCACTACCCAGGGTTTTACTCTATTACACTTGGGTTGCTGGGAGTTAAGACTTGAGGGCATCCCACACCCCAACACCAACAATATGAAGAAGAACCCTGGTGTGTAGTGGGTTATGTGAGTCTGCGAGCCTAACGGTTGGCAATTAGAAAGACAGATGGGTCTCTCTACTCCAGTTAGCAGTTAGGATCCTGGAAACGCACAGGCACGGTTCTACCTTGTCTCACAGGGTCTCTAATGCATTGGCATCAACTTGAGGGCATTGAAAAGATCAGTGGGTGCCCACCTTTCTGACACAACCACTGAAGACAAATGTGTGCATAAGCAAATGTGGTGAAGAAAGCTGATGGTGCCCAGCTATCAAAAGATATAGCATCTGGGGTCTTAAAGGCTCGAATATAAACAAGTGGCCATCTAGCTAAGAAGCAACAAAGCCCACATGGAAGAAACACACCAGCCAGTGGGACCACGAGCTGTCGAAGGGATCAGGTATCAAGCATCAAGGAACAAAAAAATCATATCATTGAAAATGTGGGTGAATGCAGAATGGAGACTCAAAACCCAAGGGTAGCCATCTGGACACCCCTTGCTGAGGGGTTGTGGGGAGGAGATGAACCAGGAAGGGTTCAGGGTAGCAACGATGAATCATATAACTTTCCTCTAGTTCTTAAATGCTTCCTCTCCCCACCCCCACTATCATGATCCCAATTCTACCTTGCAAACCTGGCTAGACCAGAGGATGTACATTGGTACAGATAGAAACTGGAAACACAGGGAATCCAGGACAGATGACTCCCCAGGACCAGTGATGAGAGTGGCGATGCCTGGAGGGTGGAGAGAATGTATCTACATATAGCCTCCTCCCTGGGGGAGGGACAGCAGAGAAGAGGGCAGGGGGAGACGTCAGACAGTGTAATATATGACAAAATAATAATAATTTATGAATGATGAAGGGTTCATGAGGTAGGGGGAAGTGGGGAGGGAGGGGGGAAATGAGCAGCAGATATTAAGGGCTCAAGTAGAAGGCCAATGTTTAGAGATGATGATGGCAACAAATGTACATATGTTCTTGACTCAATGGATGTAAGTATGGATAGTAATAAGAATTGTACGAGTCCCCAATAATATGATTTTATAAAAATCAGGAAGCATATTATCTCCCAGCTTACATGCTGTCATGGGGGTTTCAAAAACATTGTGGAAAAATGGAATGGAAAAAAATGGAATTTTGAAATGTGCCTCACAATCTTAAAAATTATCTTATTCAAGTTGTACACAAAACTATTTCAGCAAATTTCAATGGTTTTTTATTTGTGAAGTAGCTCTATTAAATGATAATTCAATTGGTTTTATATTAAAACAGAAATTACTTGTAAAATTCCATCTTTTTAAAATATTGTAAAACAGCACTCTTACATCTCATCCCTCAAAGAGGAAATCATATTTGAAATTATGCACTGGAAGAAAAAGAGCACACATAGAAATTAATTGACCAAATGTTGAATTTAACAAGCCATGAAAAATAACAAAAGAAAATAAGAGAGCAGAAAGCAATGTTCAAATACATATTTCATAATCCAACTACTCAAAACGGAGGCATTTGATTATATAAGAAAGAGGGTGTACAGAGATTAGTAAAATAGACAACTTCTTATAAGATTAAATCAGAAAGTATGAGGGAAGGCATAAACAAATGATACCAGGAATAAATTATTTATAAATACATATATTTTAGAGATTAGACATGTGGATATTATTAAAGGATAATATCCTCTATCATAAACGACAGGACTGAAGTACGAAAAATAAAGTAATTGAATCAGAAGATTAAAAAAAATTCTCACCTCAGTGAAACATGGTGAGTTTATAAGGGAATTTCACCAAATGAGGAAAATGTAGTTTCAATATGACCTACACTTTTCTTAAGCACAGAAACAAATGCGCTATAGCCCATCATTACAGACAAAGTGCAGATACACAGAACAGGATGGAAACACTCTAGTCCCTTTCCTCTTGTGAGTGTAAGTAGACTAGGTCGAAAAAGCCCAAAGAAAACTTAATACAATAGCACCATTTTAGCAATAAAATTAATTTGAGTTAATTGATTGTTGCAATTCACTATTAATAAAGTAAAGGAGTACAATCATAAATTCACATGATATACAGAAAAACATTTCTTTTAAAAAACTCAAAATCTCTGTAAATTATGCTATAGAATGAACACCCTTAAACTCATAGGAGGGTAAGTCAAAGGTACTGATATCAGGGTTCTAGTTCATACATGCGCAGTTTATTCCAAGCCACATGTGTTTAATATATGTGCGCTTAAGACCCCAAAACAAACTACTGCCATCAAGTCAATTCGGTTCATAGCAATCCTATGTGCCAGGCACAGGGACAGCCTGACCTGCTGCTTTTAGATCACTGCCATCGAGTGGACACTGACTCACAGTGACCCTGTGAAAAAGGGTAGGACTGTCCCTGTTTGCAAGACTATAAATGTACAACTCTTTACAGGAGTAGAGAGAGACTCATTCCCGCCCCCAGGAGCACCTCGTGGTTTCGAACTGCTTGGCTTGCAATTAGCAGCCCTATGCATAAGCACTATGCTACTAAGGTTGCCAGTCATCATATTAAGAACAAAAACTAAAAAACCTCATTGGTTCTAGCTGGGACTGCCCTTATAGGACAGGTTGAACTGTTCCTGTGGGTTTCCAAGACTGTGCATTTCCAAAGGAGTCAAAACCCTCATCCTTCTCCCTAGGAGCTGCGAGCGGATTCAAATTGCTGACCTGAAGGTTAGCAGCCCAAACTCAAAGACCATGTGCAAGGAACGCAGTTTGAGTCCTTTCAAGGCTTCATAACTGCCATTTTGAGGGGCTGCTAACCAAGGAGCACAGAATTCTTTGGGGAGAGATGTCAAGAACATTTTTGTTTAATAACGTTTTCTATGATTGGAACCAAGAGTTTTCAACTTGGGCTTGTATAATATCTCTACCAAATCAATTTTAAAGGCTCAAATAAAAAATCCTAAGAATAAAATACCTTTTTTTTAAAATAACAAGACTAAAGTGTTTGCTGTTATACCTCCCATCCAACATTTGATGAGAGACACTGTTACTCAGGAAAACAAGAAATGTATATATACAGAAGAATTGAAAAGGGAGAGAAAACTTATTTTCAAACAATAAAACTTTTATGTAGAACATTCTAAAGAATGATATATATCGTAAAATAGATGTCAAACAAAAGATAAGTTAAATAATTAATTTAATTACATAGAAATAATCTGAGTGTTGACATAGAGCTTCTCCATCATCTTTCCACCTAGAGCTGTATATCAACCATCTAGTGAATTTCACATGTATTCATCTAGTGAATTCCATCTAGTGAATTTCAACCATTTATGTAACTGGAAAAGGTGTAGCCTTCTCCTTTCAATTGATCAGTATTTCCTTATTAAGTTTGTGCTGTATTATTGAAGGTTTATATATACCTATGATTGTTATGTTTTGTTGATAAGTTGACCCTTTTATAACTACGTGATATGTATCTTCATGTCCTAACAGGTTTTGTATTAATGACTTCTTTGTATGATGTTGAGATTTGTACTTCTGCTATCTCTTAGTAGATATATATGCTAGAATTTTATCCATTCCATTCCATTCCATTCAACCTATTTGTTTGCTTGAGTCTACAGGATGTCTCAGGGAAATAGTATATATCGGATGATGTTTTTGAGCTCATGCTAATACTCTTTTGCAACATTTAGTTCATTTACATCTATTGTAGTGATTGATGAGGAGTGACTTATTTATTCCATTAAAAACATGTGACTCCCCCCAAAAAGGTATTGTTAATGAATAGGCAATTTTGCTTATAAATTGCCTATATCTGCAAGGGGAGAAACATGGAGAATGGCAGAACACACATCATTTTTTCATATCCAAGCTCAAGTACAAGTTGAAGAAAATTTGAACAATTCTATAGGAAGTTACATACCTATCACTTTGCGTGTATCCCTGAATTAGAGACCATCTCAAGAATAGATTTGACATGTTGACAACTAATAGCCAACGACCAAATAAGTTCTGGAGTGACATCAAAGACCTCATACATGATGAAAGCAGAATGTCATTAGAAAAACATGAAATAAAGATAAAACTGAAGATAATCTGAAACTTGCCCTTGAATGAAGACAAAGTGAATAAAAAGCATTGAACATATTTCAGAAGGCTGTGGGAGAAGAGAAAGTAACATATTACAATAGAGTGCAAAGACTTGGTGCTATAAAACCAAAAGGAATGAACAAACAGTATTTCTCAAGGAGAAAAATAGTAATTTGAAAATAGTTTCCCTACTAACAGAGTCTATATGGACAAACTACTGAACAACACAGGAAGCATCGAAACAAGACAAAGGATTGTATAGAGTCACTGTACCAAAAAGAATTGGTTAATGTTCAACCATTTCAGTAGATAGTATAAGACTAAGAACCAATGATATCGAAGAAAGCAGTGCAAGTGACACTGGAAACATTGACAGAAAAGTCTTCAGGAATTAAAGGACTGCCAACTGACATATCTCAACAAAGGGATTCAACTCTGGAGGTCACTCACCTATGTCAAGAAATATGGACACCATTTTTCTAGCCAACCAACTACAAGCGGTCCCTATTTGTGTTCATTCCAATGAAAATCAATCTAATGAAATGTGGAGATAATAAAAAAATCACCATTAATATCACATGCAAGCAAAATTTTGCTGAAGATATTTCAAAAACACTGCATTACTATACTGACAGGAGTTGCTTGAATTTTAAGCAAAATTCAGAAGAGAGTCTGACATGAAAGATATCATTGCTAATATAGGTAAAACTTGGCTGAAAACAGAAACTACCTTAAAGATGTTTACTAATGTTTCGTTGGCTATGCTAAAGCATTTGACTGTGTAGATAATTCTAAATTATGGATAACCTTGCAAAGGATGAGAGTTCGAGAACAATTCATTGTACTTGTGGGACAGACTTTGGACTAAAACAAGGAAACACTATGTGGTTTAAAATCAGGAAAGGTGAGCTTCAGTGTTGTATTCTTTTACTATGTTAAATCAATCTGTATATTAAGAACATAATTTAAGAAGCGGCTTAGAAGAACACTCATTTGCAACCTTCATGTACGATGACCCAATTGACTTGCTGAGAATAAAGAAGACTTGAAGCATTTATTGATGAAAGATCAAAGACTAGTGTGGATTATGCCTCACCTTTAAGGAACAAAACTTCTCACAACCTGACAAATAAAGCAACATCCTGATAAAGGGAGAAATGATTGAAGTTGTCAAGGATTTCATTTTACTTGCAGTCATCATCAATGTCCTAGGACAAATCGGTCAAGAAATCAAAGACCATATTGAAAATGGGCAAATATGAGGCAAATGGCCTCGCTAAGTGTTGATGAGCAATGTCGTTAATCTGAGGACTGGGTGTGCCTGACCCAAACCGTGGTATTTTCAACCTGCTCATATCAATGTGAAAGTTAGTCAATGAACAGGGAAGACTGAAGAATAATTGATGTAATCGATGGATGGTATACTGAACCGTATTGAATATCCCTGAACTGATAGAGCATCTTGTTTGGGAGAAAGTATAGTCAGAATCCTCTTTTGAACTGAGGACAGGAAGACTTCCTTTCAAGCACTTTGGATTATCAGGAAGAACCTGCCCCTGGAGAAGGGCAACATTGTGGGGAATTAAAGGGTCTGTAAAAAAGAGAAGCACCCTCAGTGATACACAGTGGCTGTAATAATAAACTCAAAGGCAACAATAATTATAAGGATGGTGCTTAACCAGGAAGTTTTTCATTCTGTTGTGCATAATGTTGTTATTAGTTGGGACCAAATTATCTCTCCTAACAACAATAATAATAGAGAAGAATACATTCATAATCTCACAATCAGGAAGAGTTTCTTAAACACGAAGAGAAAATAACAAATTGTGCCATAAATAGTTGGCAAATATTTCTTCATTAATTTTAATCTTCTTGAAGTCTTTTTAAATTATAGTTTTCTTAATAAAGGAGTCGAATATATTTTAATATCCATTCTAGATGTCTGTTGCCTTTGGAAAGGGTAGATAGTTTCCTGTTTGTTTTATTAATTAACTTTATAACTTTTGTGGTAATATAAACTGGGTCACCATCATAAACAGAGTTGTAGTCCAAATTTCTTGTGTCGTAGACAAATGAACCCTTCCAGCGTGAAATCCAATGCGTTGAACCCAATACTTAATTGGCATTCCGCCAATTCCTGGAGCCCTGCTTTCCACCAAGCACCCGCTAGGGCGTCGCCGCATGCGCTCTTGTGGACCCCAGTGTGTGCTCTTTGCGCTTCTCTGGATGCTTCTTGGGTTATTCCTGGTTGGCTCAGAGAGCCAGGCAACGTTGCCGTGTAAGGCTACTTTTTTTCTTTAATTCTTTAACCTGAAGGATGGTGTGTTCCTCCCTTTGAGTTTGCAAACTCTATGTCTTTGCATATTTCTTTGTAATACTTTACTTAGACTTAAGGTACACTTTGAAATCATCTACTGTATTCTTTAATGCCATTTCTTCCTTTTGCTTTAGCTACTCCATTTTTGAGAAGTTTTTGACTTCTGTTTTGACTCGTTGTTCCCCCTTTATTGTAAATAACTATTCCCCCTTCAGGTATGATGTTCTTTTATATCTTCCCACAGCTCTTCTGATATTCTGTAGCTGTGTCCGGTATTCCAAATGCAGGATGGAGACGGTTTCTGGAAAAAGATCCACTCAAAATGTGCTTTTGCTCTCTGGGACATATTTTCATTTTCTTGAGCTTTAGTCGCATCTTGCATAAAAGTAAGTGATGGCCTGTTATATAATCTACCTCTAGAGTTATTCTAGTGGACAATACTGAGGCTAAAAGGTTTGAAAGTGATTTTTAATTTAATACTATCAAATTCATAGTCACTTTTGCTGCTAGGTAATATTGAGATTTGACGCATGGAAACCTCTTGTTTCAAAACAGACCATCCTAATTTATTTCTTTAATATTGTTCCTGTGATATAATGAAGACATTGAGCAGATCTTTACATTGTGTTTTCTGGCAGAATTAACATTCTAACACGACAATATATTCATAACTTAAAAATTTTCATTTCTGCCTAGAAATGGGGCTTCAATGGGTAACTTAGAATATTTCTTTAGAAAAACATTTCACTTTGAGTCCCTGTATAATGGTGATATGTCCTAACCATTTTTGTAATTTTAACAATCACCACTAGAACTGGTTCTCTTTTGCTCTTTTCCACACTAAAATATCCTAGGCTCTTGAGATGCTGTAAAATTTGACTGCAGGGAGAAATAGATCTTTGTGTGTGTGTGTGTGATTCACAATGCTCTGTACAAAAATAGCCTTAATGAAAGAGGATCAGAGTTTTTCCTATCAATGCGACAAAACAGAGCAGTTATGCAAATGCCTCCATTGAGTGTTTCCATTATCAGACTATTCTTCCTGGATTCATGCAACAACAATATAAACTTGATACCATAATGACTCAAAAAGAGGAGCACTGAAGGATGCTTTTCCTGAGCAAACATTAAAGCAGCAACTTGTTTTATTACAATAAGATACTCTTAGACTCTCTGGATCTCTTACAGCTGCTTCCATTCATAAAAATAAAGAAAGGTAAGCTAGACCAGAGGTAGAGAAGATGCAGTTTATTCTCCTGTCTCATTCAATTTGACACGTATGCATAATGAGTGTACATGTCACTTCTACATTTGGCATGAAAATCGGAGTGTGTATTTAATGGTGAAATTCTTCTGTTATTTATGGACTCATTTTAACCCATTTATTGAGGTACAATACAATGTACCCAAATGATTAGGCTATGGTACAGAGTAATCTATAATGAAACATGGTACAACACAAAAAGTTGGATGATTAAAACTACTTAAAGGCCTGGGAATCAATGATTATTTTGAACAGCAAAACTATACAGCTGGCCCATGATAGATCAGAAAGAGGAAGTAGTACAAGCTTGGAGGCATAGAGTTTTGTTTTTTATTTTTAATTCGAAATCAGTTGTGCTCTGGAAGCTGTATATAATTCAGTATGCCTGAAATGTGTATGTGCCTATGACAAGGGGAACCATTCAAAAGGTCATCGGAGATCAAACTACATTGTATGATGGGTTTAAGGGTGTGGAGTGAGGTATCAGATTTTGAAATGCAAAGGAGTTAAGGAGAAAATGGAAACAGAGTCACTGGAGTATCCCAGCTGCACAGGTGTAAAAGGTATTCTAGGCCTGACGTAAAGCAGTAGCCATGGGGATGGGAAGAATGGAAACTGCTGGAATCCTCCATGGAGAGCCATGCTGTTATGATCCATGTAATTATTCTGCTTGTGTAAGTGACATTTGTAGATTGCGGTTTACATAAGCCTCGAGGGACTTTTGCATGTTTGTTTGTTCACAGTGTGGGAAAAATTATAAAGAGAACCAACTTGGATTTCAGAACTCTTCCCAAATTTGCAAACATTTTCTTCCAACTAATGGCCCATTTAGTTTCCTCGGGCTATTCATATGTACCCACGACTATCCCCAAAGCTTGAGAAGAAGCTCAGAATTGTCTTCCTTCTAATAGACAACTCGTTTTTTCACCCAAATGGTTTCTGCAGAATAGATGAAAACTAACAAAAATTGACCTGGGAGTTTCCCAACTTGCTTGCACATCACAGTCACCTGAGTGACTACGTTGTGAAAAGAATAAAAAAGGGAAAAATAGAATTTATACCTAGGAGTAGGTTTTTCATTTTAAAATCATTAAATACAGCTCCATGGGGTTTTAACATGATTCTCTCCAAAATGAACAAAAGCATAAATAATAAAATATGTGTGAACAAACAAGCACAACAGAGTATTATAAACTCATTTAATACCTTGATTGTTGCTCTTTACACAAACAAACAAACATTTTTCTTTGAGCCCATTATTTGTGTTGAGGAAAATTTCTGTAAATGATTAGAAAACATTGAATAAACTGGAGGAAAGTACTTTATTACACTTTATAAGCCCTGCATAGAAGCACATTTTTAGGAACTTTGTTATAGTTAAGAGGATGTGTTGACTTTTGCCAGCTCACTTTTGTCCTTCACTATTGTTTTCATCTGCTGTTGGAGTTAAGATCAACTGCTCTGCTTTCATTGTTTACTAAGGCGTCTTTTTTGCAGACTACTATGAGTGTCCGCCATTCTTATTTCAATCGGCTCCCATCTAAAGCACTGTCTAAGAAGCTGAACATCAACAACTGTGCTATGGAAAGCAGGATCACAGTATGCTTTTGTGTTAGTCTGGGTAGACTAGAGAAATAACTTCATGGACATTCATATATGTATAAGAAAGAACGTTATACACAAGAGCACTTGAATATTGAGAATGCATCTCATCCCAGTACAGATCAAGTCCATAAGTCCGATATTAGTCCACATGTCCAATACCAATCTAGAAATTCCTCTTCATATTAATGAAACATGTGCAATGATGCCAAATGCAGGAAGATCACAGGCCAGGGGGTGGGAGGTCTTGTGGATCCAGAGGCATTGTAAGCATCTCAGTGCTGGCAGGGGTCCCCTCGTGTCTCCTCCAGCTTAGGGCCCTAGCCTAGCTCTATGTGTCTCATCAGCTGCAATGTCTCCCAGGTAGTGAGCCTGTGTCCTTCCTCCAGCAAGCCATTTATCTCCTTAGTGAAGCGGTTCTCAACCTGTGGGCCATGATCCCTTTGGGGGTGGAATGACCGACCCTTTCACAGGAGTCACCTGATTCATAACTGTAGCTAAATGAAAGTTATGAAGTAGCAATGAAAATAATTTTATGGTTGTGGGACACCATAACAAGAGGAACCGTATGAAAGGGTTGCAACATGAGGAAGGTTGAGAACCTCTGCCTTAGTGGCTCCAAATGAGGTCATCGAGTTGTGACCTGATTGACAGGCTAAACTCCATCTTTTCACTCTTTTTTTTTTAATTTTAACAATTTATTAGGGGTTCATACAATTCTTATCACAGTTCATACATATACATACATCAATTGTATAAAGCACATCTGTACTGTCTTTGCCCTAATCATTTTTTTCTCCTCTTTTCTTTTTTTACATTTTATTAGGGACTCATACAACTCTTATCACCATCCATACATATACATACATCAATTGTATAAAGCACATCCATACATTCCCTGCCCCAATCATTCTCAAGGCATTTGCTCTCCACTTAAGCCCCTTGCATCAGGTCCTCTTTTTTTTTCCCCTCCCTCCCCATTCCCCCCTCCCTCATGTGCCCTTGGTAATTTATACCTCATTATTTTGTCATATCTTGCCCTATCCAGAGTCTCCCTTCCCCCCTTCTCTGCTGTCCCTCTCCCTGGGAAGAGGTCACATGTGGATCCTTGTAATCAGTTCCCCCTTTCCAACCCACTCACCCTCCACTCTCCCATCATCGTCCCTCACACCCTTGGTCCTGAAGGTATCATCCACCCTGGATTCCCTGTACCTCCAGCCCTCATATGTACCAGTGTACAGCCTCTGTCCTATCCAGCCCTGCAAGGTAGAATTCGGATTATGGTAGTTGGGGGGAGGAAGCATCCAGTATCTGGGGGAAAGCTGTGTTCTTCATCGGTACTACCTCGCACCCTAATTAACCCATCTCCTCTCCTAAACACCTCTATGAGGGGATCTCCATTGGCCCACACTTGGGCCTTGGGTCTCCACTCTGCACTTCCCCCTTCATTTAATATGGTATATACATACATATACATATATACACATACGTACACACACTTATATCTTTTTTTTTTTGCATGATGCCTTATACCTGGTCCCTTTGGCACCTCGTGATCGCACTGGCTGGTCTGCACATCTTTTCACTCTTAATACTCAAAGTGACAAGAGATATGCAACTACCACACCTGTTTCAAGAAGGGATAATGCATCTCTTATCTCTAACATGGAGGATGACTCTTTAGGCAGACCTGTTGCACTGGTTCATGAACATGTTACAACAATGAAGCCTGGGTACTTTAAACGGGGGAGAGCAAGTTTTCAGGGAAATGTTATTTGGTCGCTGTCCAGTCTGTTCTGACTCACAGAGGCCTTATGTACAAAAGAATGAAACATTTCCTGGTTTTCTGCCATTCTCACGATGCTTATGTTTCAACCCCTAGTGGTGGCCTTTGCATCAGTGCATCTCCTCAAGGATCTTACTCTTCCACAGTGACCCTCTACGTTACTAAGCATCATGTCCTTTTCCAGGGACTGGTCCCTCTTCACAATATGGCCAAAGAAGGTGAGATGAAACTTTGCCACCCTCCCTTCCAAAGAGCATTCTGGCTGTACTTCTTCCAAGACAGGTTTGCTTATTCTTTTAGTAGCCCATGGTAATTTCAATATTCTTGACCAATACCATAGATCAAATGAATTAAATTTTCTTCAGTATTCATTACTTATCACTGAGGCAATTGAAAATACCATGGCTTGGGTGAGGCACAACTTAGTACTCAAAGAGCTATCTTTGGTCTTTGGCACATTAAAGTGGTCTTCTGCAACAGATTTGTCCAAAGCTATACGTCATTTGATTTGGGGGCCTTTGTTTCCAGGGGGGTTGATTGTGGAGCCAGGTAAAACATATCGTTGACATATCCTATCTTTTCTCCATTCAGCATGACATTGTCTACGGGTCCGATTTTGAGAATTTTTGTTTCCTATATATGGAGTTGTAATTCACACTTAAGGATGTGTGTATAGGGAAATATTTTATTATCACTAACATAAATAGCAGCAATGTAGCAGCTCAGAAAAACTTGCAAACGTTTCCAATCTCCAACCATCCCTTAAGTATATGCTCTTAAAACAAATTATCCATTGGCATTTATGGAAAACTTCATAAAATAGGAGGAGCCCTGTTGCCCCAGTTAAACGATTGGTTACTAAGCAAATGATCCACAGTTGGGACTCAGGATCCTTTCTTGCTCTTGCTCTCTGTCATGGAAGCAATGCAGACTCATAGCAACCCTACAGGACAGGGGAACAAGCTGCCTCTATGTGTTTCTGAGGCTAACTCTTTGTGGGAGTAAAAAGCCCTGTTTTACTCCCTTGGACAGACTGATCAAACTACCGACCTTGTTGATGGTAGAACCACTTGTAGCCGCTTTGCCACCTGGGCTCTGGTTTAGTAGTCTCGATGGGAGAGAACCATGTGCACTTTGTAAGAATGTACAACCTTATAAACCTCATGAAGCAATTCTATTCTGTTGTGATTCAATGTTGACTCGGTGGCAATGGGTTTGGACAGTGTAAAAGGACCCTTAATGGTGCAGTGGTTAAGCGCTTGACCACTAACCAAGAAGTTGGCATTCCCAACTCACCAGTGCCTTCTGGCCAATTTACTCCCATAAAAGTAGTTGTACCTACTATTGCTGCTGTTGTGTGCCAGCAAGTCCATTTTGACTGAGAAACCCACACCCAGGGAGCCAGTCTCAACACATAGTGACCCTACAGGAAGAGTAGGGAGTTCTGGTAACACAGAGGATTCCACACCGGGCTGGAACCACAGTCAGTGATTCAAATCCACCAGCTGCTCTGTGGAAGAATGATGAGGTTTTCTGCTCTCTGAAAGATTGACAGCACTGCAAATCCACAGGCTCAGCTTGACTCTGTCCTGTTGGTTGTGATGAGTCTGAATTGACTAGATGGCAGTGAGTGACAGTGACAGGACTCAGCAGAGCTGCCCACTAGGGGTTCAAAGTCTATCCATCTTTACAGAGCAGATTGCCACATCTTTCTTCCAGAGTGGCTGTGGGTTAGAACCATCAGCCTTTTTCTTAACAGCTGAGTGCTTTAACCACTGTGCAACAAGGGGTCTTTTTCTAACTGTTAAAACTTATCAGTGTTCTTGAATTGATTCTGACACGTAGCCACCCTTCATACTGTTTCTGTGACTGTAAATTTTGAGCATGTCTTAGCAGCAGATGCTTAAACAGCATTGCCACCAGGGAGCATCATCGCTGTTGTTGCTATTGTTGTTAAGCACTGTCTAGTCAGTTCCAACTGGAAAAAAAAACAACATACGTACAACAGAACAAACCATTGCCCAGTCCTGCATCACCCTAACAATTGATCTGACATTGAGCCCATTGGTGTAGCCTCTACGTCAATCCTTTTTAAGGGTATTTCTCTTGTTTGATGCCCTATCTACTTTCGCAGTCATGATGTCTTTCTCCAGGGTCTGGTCTCTCCTGATAATATGTCTAAAGCACATGAGATAAAGTCTAACCATCCTTACTTGTAAAGAGAATTCTGGCCATACTTTTCCAAGTCAGACTTGTTTGCTCTTTGGGGAGTCCATGGTAATTTCAATAATTTTTGCTAGCACGATAATTCAAATGCATTGGTTCTTCTTTAGTCTTCCTTATTCAATATTCAACATTCACATGCCTATGAAGCATTTGAAAATACCAGCGCTGGGATCTGGTGCACTTTAGTCCTCAAAGTAGGATCCTTCTTTTTAACACGGATCTTTAATGAGGTCCTATGCTGTCGACTTACCCAATGCAATGTGTCATTTGATCTCTCGACTGCTGCTTCCTTGGGCACTGATTGTGGATCCAAGCAAGACAAAACCCTTGACAATTTCAATCTTCTCTCCATTATGATGATGTTATCTATTGGCCCACTTGTGAGGATTTAAGTTTCTTTACCCTGAGCTATAACCATACTGAAGGCTACAATTCTTGACCTTCGTCAGCAAGTGCTTAAGCCCTCTGCACTTTCAGCAAGTAAGGTAGTGTCATTTGCATAGGAAGGTTGTTGATACGTTTTCCTCCATTCTTAATGTTGCAGTTTTCTTCAAATCATCTAACTTCTCTGACGATTTGCAGAGCATACAGATAAACAAGTATAGTGAGAGGCTATAACCTTGGTAGACACCTTTCTTGATTTTAAATCATGTAGTATTCCTTTGTTGTGTTCATGAAACTGTTGTTTGATCCAGACCTCCTTAGTGACCCGATAAAAATGGCAGCTTGGGAAACCAGAAGAGACCGTTCTGCTGCTCTGGCAGTTCACTGTGAGCTGGAGCTGACTCAACAGCATAAAGCACCAGCAGTCAATACCGTCTACACACTCAACCCAGCTATGGGGGTTAATTCCAAATAAGTTGAAACTGTAACTTTTACCTTAGATGAGAGGGAAGAACTCAGATATTTACATGAGCCTGCCCTGTCTCTACTATGTGCACAAAATCCTGCATAAGACTATTGTCTTCACTTTATCCTTGAAGAAATTAGGGCTTACAGGAATAATTATTTTCCCTGAAGTAGCACAAATAATAAAACAATGAGATCTGAAGTCCATACCGCAGCAAATTCAGGTGCATTTTATAAAAAGTCTGTGTGAAAGTCTAGTGGTTGTGCTAGCCCAGGGATTACCCTTGTCTTACTCATGTAGTGAAGCTCTCACAGAAATAGCCCAGGTCAACGCCATTAACAAATAGAAATTTATGATCTCACACAGTTTATGAAGCTAGAAGCCTAAATTCAGCACTCTTTCCAGGGAAAGGCTTTGTCTGTGTGTCTCTTGGCTTTGTGCCTAAAGATTCGAAGTCAAAGAGTATGTTCCACATCTAGTCATTCTTCCTAGCAGTAGTAAATCTTTCAAATCAGTTGTTTAATAACTTTTATATCTCAAAAGAGATTCACTCAAGATATAACATTGTCCTGTATATTTTTTCCTGCCTCGTTAACAACACAATCGTTAGGATTTAAATCACAAAGAATAATTACATAAGATCACAACATGGAAGATAATTGTATAATATTTTGAATCATGGTTTACCCAAGTTGATAGATACGTGGAGACCGGAAGGCAACACTCCTCAGTGGTTAGCAACAATTATTTTACTTGTTTTCCTCCAGATCCTATCTCTTAATTGCTGAGGGATATTTCTGGAAGTATTTGTCTCACAGTATCTTGATTCTGAACATCTTACCCTGCTCCTACAATACCTCTCACCAGATTACACACCTTCTTAGAAATTGCAGTGCTGGCTCTGTGCATTTCTCTTTGAATTGGATCACTGACTTTCTTTGAACATGCCATCAGAAATGATCAGTTCCTGGGGAAGAAAGTCATGCTTAGTCAAACAGAGACTTAGAGAAAAAGAAGGATACTAAAATGAAATGGATTGACACAATAGCCACAATTTTGAGCTGAAATCTAACAAAGATTGTGAGGCTGGCTCCGAGCTGGAGATGCAGAAGTGTATTTGTAAATTCTCCAGGAGCGTTGTGATGAATGTACTAAATAAAGAACAATTGAAATGTAAGCGCAGAAAAGGAACCGTGGTGGTGCAGTGATTAAGCACTTGGTTGCGAAGTGAAAGGTCGGCAATTTGTACTCACCAGCTGCTCCCAGGGAGAAAGGTGTGGCAGTCTGTTTCTATGATGATTACAGCCTTGGAAACCCAATGGGGCAGTTCTGTTTTCTCCTACTATCAGTCAGAATGACCCTGACATCAATGGGACTGGCTTTCTTTTTCTTTTAAGTTTAAGAATGTAATAGGATCAAATCATTGCATTGCATTACTTTGTATGGTTCTTCTAACTATAGTCTTTGTAGCTCTTAACAAGTGGCTGGAAAAGACAAAGTTAACGTGTGGTGCCTATGGACCTCCAAGGCGATTGGATTGGCTACTCAAATGTAAACAAAACACCTGGTATTCTTGTTTTGGTTGGATCTTGCTCCTCATAAGTATATGGATCCCTTACAAAAATATTGGTTAGATTTGCTATCTCTCCAGGCTTAAAATTAGCTGTTCCATCATCCTACCATCAATAAAGTAGAGCAAGGAGCCGCCCTTGACCCAAGCTCTTTGTAGTGAACCTGCTAGATCCAGAAGACAGAGTTGCGGCACAAGAGACAGTAAATGGGGGAAAGAAGCAATGACAGGTTAGTGACACCATCACAAGCAGGAGACAGAATAGTGGGCCTCTTATATAATGGAATAAGAAAGCTGAGTATCTTTGGCAGGAAAATTTGGGGCTGGAAGAGTGGGGTATATCCTTAGCACTTAATTAAAGAAACTCAGTTTTCCTACCCACTAACCTAGGGCTGAGCATCTTTGGCTTACTGATTGAGAAAAATGCCTTTGGTGGGAATATATCAGCAAAGAGCCCTTTGTAACAGTTGCCCAAGCAGAGCATAGCCAAGGACCATTTAACTCAGACACCCACCGATGGAGAGAAGCTTTCTTCAAAGAATGGCTGATACGAGGCATTGCTGATTGAAGAACTGTTCCCTGAGCATTCGTGATCCTGAATCGAAACTGTTAACTTCCTTTATAAATCTAAAATGGTGAGTATTATCTGTGCGTTCTGTGTAATGATTGCAAACACTTATCAAACCCAGCAGAAAAGTAGAGACTGCTGTGGAAGGGATGGGTTGACATAA
The DNA here is from genome assembly GCF_050624435.1 of Tenrec ecaudatus. NCBI lineage: Eukaryota > Metazoa > Chordata > Mammalia > Afrosoricida > Tenrecidae > Tenrec > Tenrec ecaudatus. The sequence goes on along the minus strand of NC_134539.1, from coordinate 22,133,017 downwards.
AAAAATGGTAAAAAGTTTGGAATTGGAAGTATGTCTGACCTGTGCATGAGAGTATTTGAACTTGGGTTGATGTTAGTAGTGCTTCTCTTCTTCCTCACTGGTAAAGTTAGAGCAGGGCCGATGTCACCCCTTCATCATTCTTAAAATTACCTGGTTGATTCTGAAGCTACTATCAATTACTTGAACTATTATGTGTCTACTTTAATGAATTAACATATAATTATATAATTATCTTTAGGTTGAGTCTTTATTCATCAATATTTCATTCATTTATTCAAATATATACCAAAAATGAGACAAGATCAACTATACGGCAGTGAGTTTGGGTTTTGTTTGTTTTTGTTTTTCATACCAAACATAAACACCCACCATATAGGAAACCTGTTTGCTATGTGACAAGATCTGTGGTCAGGTTGGTAATAGAAAAATGAATAAAAAGGACTAGGTATTTACCCTGAAAAAATGTGAGTCTGGTTGAATAGTGACATTGATGAAGTAATGGGATAGATTTTATAGACCGTATATACTTGAGTCTTATCCGATCCGAATAACAGTCAAGGCACCTAACTTTACCACAAAAACTGCATTAAAAATGTGCTGAAAAACTCGACTTACACACCAGTATATATGGATAAAATTTTGAGAAATGCAATAATAAAAACAATTACTAATGGTCTCAAGCATATATACTAAGGGCTGCCACATCAAAATCAGTGTTGCAGGATTGGTTTAATCGGCTAAAGCTGAGGGTGCGGAGATACCTCCCAGATGAAAGACCTTAATAAGTTTTTATCATAACAGAGACACTGAGTGCTAGCTAATCAGCATTCGGAAAGTGTTGAGTAAGTTTTCGTGTAGTTAGTCAGGAGAAGAATGCTTATGGAGATCATTTAGGAGGAACGCGAGTCCTTGAAGGCAAGCTGGATGAAAAGTGAAACTCAGTCATGTGAAGAAAGAAAGAAGGGAGCCTCCTGGCACAGATAAAACTTAATGTGAGGCACAAAGGTAAGGCAGGACCCGGGCGCATTATTGGAATTGACAAACGGAGCCAGGGGTGTGAGGTAGGAAGAGACAAATGAGTAAAGTCTTTTGATGTTCTTCCTAACTGTGAATACCAGATGTTTGGAGTATTCGCATCTCATTCTTATGGGGTCTAGTACCCATATAAACACGTGCTTACTTGTGCTCAGTAATCTGTAATGAACAGTATGCAGTATCATATTTTTTCACATCAAAAATCCTGCTTCTAAGTGTGACCAGCATCTGTCTCTCCCAATCCCACAGCATTTCCAACAGATTCAGAGCCCATTTTCAAACTTAATTCCTAACAGGGAAGAAGTAACCAATAATCATGCCAGGTACATGTTTACATATGTTTCCCCCATGAAATATCCAATTGCACTGTGCTTTTGGGGTAATCCACCACTGTGTATAATCAGAGTTGGACCATGTGTGTGCCCTAATACAGAAGTCCCAGAGGTCAACGTAAGGGTAGACTTTTCACAATGTCTCTGAATTCTTGAATATATTTCATTTAATCAGACTAAATTTCTTGCTATCTAGCAGATATTTTCATGCATGGAGATCTGAAGCATATGCCAAGATGCCACAGCTACTTACTGCCACCATGTGGGAGTCTTTAAGTTTCATTAACATGAATATTTAACATGGTCTAACATCCAGGCCCTTTTAGAGTTCCAATTCAAGTGTCCATTTTCAAAAAGGAAAGGGAACATCAGTGGACTCTTCATCCAGAATCACGTGTCCCTTGTTTATTTTATAGTTAAATCCATGGCATTAGCTCAGCTATTAGGCAAGTCAAACTCTGCACCATACCACTATGTCCTGCTTTTTGATTTCAAGTAAGAATCGATTTCTTTAAAATATCTTCTAGTACCCATTTATTTGAGTTCAGCGCCTTATGGCAAATGGTTTTGGCTTCTAACGAAACAGTAAGACTGGAACGGACCAGCTGCCCCATGGAGGCAATCCGCTTCCATGAGGTTTGCAGCACTGAAAACCTGTTGAGTGTTGCTTTTCTGTCCAAAAGGGACCCCATGACTCAGAATTGACTCAGCAACAGCAGGTTTGGGTTTTCTCTAATTTCATTTTAGGAAGGTTCTTCCTCATAAACACTAATGTGTTTAATCATAAATTATCTTGCCGCTTCCAGTGTCATGTGTAATTTCTACTGTGGGGAAAAAATGTAGCTGGTTCAACGTGAGGTGTTCTATGACCGTGGATTCCGGGTCTTGGAGGTGCCTCAACCTAACTGTAACCTAAAAAGCCTGTTGATAAAACTAAGACATGTGAAGGCCTAAGACTGTACACTTGTGTGGTTTGCTTGTTGTGATTTTGACATCTGAATTTGACCACTACGGTCGTCATATTAAGCCTACTTTTTGGAGAAATCAATGTCTAACAGTCGCTATTAGTCCTGGCCTGCCCTGTTGTTCTTAGCTGCTGATATATCTGTTCCTACTCAGAGTGGCCCCATGTCCAACAGAAAGAAGCATGGCTCAGCTCCTTGTCATCCTCACAACTGTTATTATGTCTCAGCCCTCTGTCCTAGTCAGGGTGTCAATCCATTACTTTGAGGATCTTCCTCTTTTCATTGACCCTCTACAATACCAAGCATGCTGCCCCTTCCCAGGTACATGTCTCTCCCAATAATGTGTCCAAATTCCATAAGACAAAGTCTTGTCATCCTTGCTTCTAAGGAACATTCTAGCTGTGATTCCCGGATGTGTGTGCTTGTGCTTCTGCGGTCTTCTCCTGGTACTCAAATATTCCTCATCAACATGAATAGTTCAAATGAATAAATTTTTCGGCAGTCTTTCTTAGTCATTGTCCAACGTTTACTTGTATTGAGGTATATGAAAATGCCATGGCTGGAATAAGGCACACCTTAGCCCTCAAAGTGATACCTTGCTTTTCAGCACTTTTAGATAGGTCTTGTGTACCAGATTTGCCAGTAAAACACACCATGTCATTACTTGAGTGTGGATTGTGGATCCAAGAAAACAAAATTCTTGTCAACTTTAAAGTTTTCTCCATTTGTCATGAAAACACTTATTGGTCCCGTGTGAGGATTTTCGTTTCCTATACATAGAGTTACAATCCATAGTGAAATGTGTAGTTTTTAACATTTTCACCAGCAAGTTCTTCAAGTCCCTCCTAGCTTTCAGCAAGGTCATTTTTCATGATCAAGGTTATTAATAAGCCTTCCTCCAATCCTGATGTCATGTTTTTCTTCCTATAAAATTATTTCTCAGATTGTTTTTTCAGTAAATGGATTAAATAAATCTAGTGGATTGATAAAACTCTGATTTTAAACCGTGCAGTATTCTCTTCTGATTGCAGAGCTGCTTCTTAGTCCCTGTACAGGGTCCATGTGCACACAAAGAACCATCATTGGGTCCCCAGTGTTATCCCTAGTTTGCTATGATCCACACAATCGAATGCTTTCGCACAGTCAGTAAAACGCAAGTAAACATTTTCTGGTATGCTCTGCTTTGAGCCCAATTTCTTTTGGCTTCAATCACCTGCATTGATATTCCCTGTCTTACACTCCCTTCTGAATTTTTCTTGGCTTTCAGAAAACTCACTATCCCCATACTGTTGTAATCACTTTTAAATTATTTAAAGCAAAAATTTACTTGCATGTGATATTAATACTGGCTGATAACTTCTGCTTTCTTTGAGTTATCTTTTTAGAATGGGCACCAATGTCTATCTCTTCCTGGGGGTTGTCCAGATAGCTGCCTTCCAAATTATTTGACATGGAAAAAAATGTGTGCTTCCAGTGTTTCATCAGCTTGTAGAAACTTTTCAATTACTATTTCATCAATTCCTGAAGACTTGTTTTCACTAATATCTTCAGTTTAGTTTGGACTTCGTCCTTCCAAATTATGGCTTTTTGATCATATACCATGTATTTAAATGAGTAAACATCGGGGAAGTTGCATTATCTCCTGTCAACTTGAGAAGAGGTGGGGTCTAGTCTGTCAACAGGTCGCAGCTTGATGACCTCCTTACAGGCACAACAGAGGTAAGTAGCTGACTGGAGGCCAGACACACAGACACTCTGCTTGTCTTCCTGCTGACCAGCCACATAGAGAGCCCTGATGGATCCAGAGCCCGGGAGCTGGAGGAGCCACGTGGAAACCCACTCCAGCACTGGGATGCTTCAACTGCCACTGGATCCACAGACTTTCCACCCACTGGCCTGTGATCTTCCTGCATTCAGCATCATTGCATGTGTTGCATGATTCTGAAGAGGAATTTATTGACTGGTATCAGACATATGGGCTAATATCGGACTAATGGACTTGATCTGGACAGGGCTGGTATGTTTTTTAATATGCAATTACTCTTTTAGATAAAGTTCTTTCTTATACACATGAATTTGTTTCTCTAGTCAACCTAGACTAACACAAACATCAACCAATTATTTTTATTACAGTAGCTCTGCATCTTTAGTCTATGTATTTTTGATACTCCCTGTATTATTCAATCTTTTCCCAATGGAATCCTTTAATATTGCAATTCAAGACTGAGAGTTTTCTTCGGTTTTCAGCTTGAGAGATTTTGAGTGTGTTTTTCTTTTTTGGTTTCTAATTGTAGGTCTTTACAATATTAATATGTTGTATTTTTCACCTGCACTTTGAAATATTCTGCCCTTTTATTTCATCATTCCCTTCACTTGCTTTAACTACTCTATATTCAAAAGTAAATTTCAGTCTTTTCTGAAGTGCACATTGGTCTTTCCTTTTTTACATTTTGTTTTAGTGACCTTCTGCAATCTTCATGTATGATGTTTTGGATGTTCCCCCCAGCTTGTCAGGTCTCTTATCATAAACGCTCATTGTGTCAGGTTTATTCTTGGCATTCTCAAAGTTCCAGAAATTGACTCAATGCCTTATTCTGGAGCCCATGGACTTGTTTCCATTTCTTCAGCTCCCCCAGGATCATTGTGAGACAAGTGACTCAGTGGCAGTGCGTTTGGTTTCACCCTGAATAAGAGCAATTGATGGTCTGTTCCAAAGTTGGACACTGCACTAGCGTTGGTTGAGGACATTGAGCTTTTCCATTGTCCCTGCCACAGATGCATTCATCTTGATTCCTGTGTACTCCAGCTGGTGAAAGTCCATATGTATAGGTGTCCTTTGTGTGGCTGAAAAAATGGTATTTGAGATGAAGTAATCATTAATCTTGAAAAATCCTACCACACAATCTTCAGCTTTGTTTCTATCACCAACACCATGTTTTCCATCTATTGCTTCTTCCTCTTTGTTCCAAGCTATGAATTTTAGTAACCAATATTATCAAGCCATCTTGTTTTTATGTGTGCTCAATTTTAGACAGAAGAAGTTGGTAGAATTCATCTTCATTACCAGAGTTAATGGTTGGTGCTTAGATTTGAATAACAATTTTATTAACAAATCTTCCTTGTAGATGGAGAGATTTTATACTATCGCAGACAACCTTGCACCTTAGGAAAGACCTTGAATTGTTCTTTTGGATTATTGATGTGATACCATTATTCTTGGATTTGTCACTCCTGGTATAGTGAAACATTAAAACTGTCTGGTTCAAAATAGTCTATGCCTGGAAGGCACCTCACGTCAGCTGGGATCAAATGGTTAAGGGAGGGGGACAGGGTTTTGTCTACTGAGTGGCTGCCATGTAAATCAATGATGAGATCTGCCTGGGCATGTAGACAGCCCTATCATAGGGAAGAAGGATGCTGATGGGACAAACAACTTGGGAGAGGAGAAAGGGAGCAATCGTGTCAGGAGAAACATAGCACATTTCTGTTGGTAGGAAAAGATGGAGGACTGACTTCCAGTTGGGGATGCGGAGTGGTGGTGGAGAATAACTAAAACTTATTTAGGGGACCTGGGGACAGGGAAGTGTCTTTCGTGGTATGCACCAAGTGGTCCACATTGACCAAGGCTTCTGAGTACATTTTGGGGCACAAGTTGGGTGCTGTAGAGCAATGGGACACTGAATCCAGGATTTTTAAGGCACACAGCATTCTCCAGAGGCTGTTTCCGTGAGAAACCATGGGGAAACTCCACTGGGGGAACTGGACTCTACCCCAGACATACTTTTAACCTGAGCACTTATATCAGAAAATACATAGTGTCTGAGGAAGCAGAAGATAACTGTACCAAGATAGTTGAACTGTTGATAAACAGATAAATAAGGTCTTGCTACATGAATGCCCTCTATGATGTATTAAGATACATATTATTCCAGCAAAACTGTGATTGACATTCTCAGTGATTATTATTGTCAAGTTGCCTGACAATTATCCCCCATTGTTAGTGTAAATACCGTACAGTCATGAAAAGATTGATTCTGCACAAGTAAATAATTCAGGTACTATGATATGGATTTAGCCTGCATGGACCCAACATCCCTCTCTCAAAAAGGGCTTAAAAAATTAGTACCAGGGACTAATAAAGACAATGTTAATGGCAGATCATAATGCCCCAGGAAGATAATTGATACAACTTTCTTCCATAAATTAACAAAGAGGGTTTGAAAGGTAGCCATAGGCAGATAAAAACCAAACAAACAAAACAGCAACAGCAACAACAACAACAACAAATCCATAGACCCAGGACTGGGTTTTGGGCTCTCACTAAATCCTAGCTCCAACTTAGGAAAAATTAGTTCTTACATCATGGCCCTGCTCAAAACTTGCCCTCATTAAGGGACCACAGAAGAACCATGTGGTATAGCAAAATGGAACACATAAGAAGTTTGGTCATTGAAGGATTTTAAATCATACAATGCAACACAAAGGAAGGATTATTATCAGAGCCTAAATTGTGAAAATCCAGTTTGCAGAAGACTATGAATGACAGCGGGAACCCAAGATTCATTCATGGGAACTATGCAGGAAATAAACCTCCAACGGATCCCTCTATCCACAATTGAGGGATGGGAGGAAAGTGGTAACTAAGCAGTGCCTTGGAGAGATGAGGCATAAATCGAACCTGAGTTAAAACTTTGCCAGTTGATTTCGTCTCTGATGCATTCTGGGCCTGATCTTGTCTTCCACATTTTCTGCATTTGGTGGTTCTTTTTGGTTCATATTAGGGTGTATCTCAGAGGTGTTATGCTATTGGGGATCACCCTCTTGAAGTTGTGTCATATGTTTTTCTATTTTTCATATAACACCCCAGGAACTTTTGGGGACAACAAATAAACTAAGGGCTGGGGGGGGGGAGCATACAGGGGTGGTGTCAGGGGTGGAGGGGTATAAAAGGGAGACAATTTCAAGGAGTCCAGGAAGAAAAAGAATGTTTGGGAACTTATTGTAGTAGCATGTGTACAACTCTACTTGACATGACTGAACTATGAAATGACACGATATGTGTATTAACTCCCAATTAATAATTTAAATTAAAAGTAAATAAAGAAATTATCAAATGGTCCATGCCTCTCCTTCTCAATAAATTAATCAGAATTTTTTCCCATACATCTCTACTTTTGAAACACTACAAGGGTGATTCTAAAATGCGACTGGGCTGAGAACTACTGTTTTATATCAAAGGTATTTCTTAAATTTCAGATTCTATTAAAACCCAAAAGGTCTTATTGAGAATAATGAGACTGGCAATAGTGAATGACATTTAATATTTACTTAACTAAAATTTTCAAATATAAGTTGGGAGAATATCTTCAACCAGTGGTGCTGGGGAAATTGGATCTCTGTCTCCAAAAGAAGGAAACAGGATCCAAATACAAAAAGCAAACTCAAGATGGATAAATACCTACATGTAAATCCCTGCGCTATAAAGACCATCCATGAGAAAATAATTAAAATGTGAGCACCCTTTGCATTTCAGAGAGAGGCTGTCAAGTGTAAGGGGGAAAGGCACACTCAACAGAAGGCTCAATAGATGCCTGGGACCTACTAAAGGAAGACAGGATGCTCCTCAGAAGAATTTCTCAAACGAGTAAAAAGGGAACTGATAGAGTGGACAAAAATATTTTGGCATTGGTACATTGGACATGGAACTAACATCTAAAATCTATGGAAAACCGCTACACTTCAACATAAGGATAAATCATCACATTTTAAAATGGGCAAAGGGCATGAGCAGACAGTTCACCAAAGAAAACATGCACATAAACAACAAACATATGAAGAAATGCTCATGACTGCTACCTGTCCCAGCAACCTTGTGTGCTTCAGCCCTGGAGGTCCTGGTCCCAAAAGAAAGAACTCTCCCACCTGGAAATACAGCATGGATTTCACTAGACTGGCAGCTTAGAATGCCCCCTGGCCACTTTGGGCTTCTCAAGTCTTTGGATCAACAGGTCAGGAAGGGTGTCACTCTACTGAGTGATGTGATTGATCCTGATTACTAAGGAGAAATTGGACTGGTGTTACATAATGGAGGTAAAGAAGAATATGTCTGGAATCCAGGATACCCCGTAGGCCGACTCTTAGTGCTATCATGCCCTGTGATTAAAGTAAATGGTAAATTACAGCAACCCGATCCTGACAGGACATATAATAACCCAGACCCCTCAGGAATGACCCCACTAGGTAAAAAACCACAGTCAGCTGAGGTGTTTGCTGAGGGCAAAGGTAATACAGAATGAGTAGTAGAAGGCAGTTCTACCTAGCAGTTATGACCATGGGATTAATTGCAAACGCGATGTTTGTAATTGTCAGTTTATTTTCTTTGTATGTGCTTATTGAATATCTTTCATTTGTTCATGTATGATGTATCAGATACAATTGGACTGTGTTTTCATTTATATGTATGATAGATGTTTGATGTTAAGTATAAGTGTGATTTCATTAATGTTTGGAAATTATATATGGCTAAAGAATTGTGTGCAGATGCCAAGTTCCCAAGGGGTGGATTGTGATAGGTAGGTTAATTGTGCCAACCTGGCCAATGAGCACATGTGGGATTAATTGAAGGGTGGAGAGATAAATGGCTCCGTGAGCCTCTCCTTTCTTGTCTCTTGCTCTTTGATGATCGGACCACTGTGCGGCTGCCTTAGCTTGTTGTCTGCCTCAATTTGCAAGCTACACTACCTGTAGGACACCTAACCTGTGGACTTTATCACTGTAGTTTAGGATTCCTTCAAACCTGTTTTTCCATGCTACTGGAGTATACCTCACTTGAGCTGGGGACTATCGGACCCAGTCATCTGGCTGACTGTTGGTGACCTGCCTTATTGTTTGCTGCCTGTGGCTGGATAGTCTGAATTTCTCTACGGAGGACTCAGCTGCCTGCTTCCTTGATTTGCACCCAGCGGCCCTCAAGACTTGAAGGATCACAAGTGTATTAGCTGTCTCATGGAAGTGAGTTGCACTGAGCCATTTGTGCTGCTCTATAATTAGCTGTTTATTTCTTATGTGTGTGTGTGTGTGTGTATTAAGTGTCCTGGATTTGTTTCTCTAGAGAACCCTGTCTAACATACTAGTCATCTGAGAGGCGCAAATAAAAATGATGAAATACCACATTTCACAGGAGAAGGAGGAGGAGGAGGAGGGGGAGGAGGAGGAGGAGGAGGAAGAGGAAGAAGAAGAAGAAGAAGAAGAAGAAGAAGAAGAAGAAGAAGAAGAAGAAGAAGAAGAAGAAGAAATGCTTTAGAAGGTGCAAAGAAATTTGAACCCTTATACACTGCTGAAGGGACTGTCAAACTGTGCAACCACTGTGAAAAGCAATATGGCGTTACTTCAAACAGCTGGAAGTAGAAGTTGCATACACCTCAACCATTCCTTGGCTGGCTATGTACTCAAAGGAATAAGAGTCATACCAGGGATAACCATATACACACCTATATTTATCACAGCACTTCTCACAGAGTAATAATAGAGAAACAGCCTAAATGTTCATACGTAGGATGGATAAGGAAACTTTGGTATATACACATGGTGGAATACCTGTTATTGTTAGGTGCCATCAAGACAGCTATCACCCATAGTGATCCTATCACCACAGAAATAGCACTGCCTGATCCTGAGCCGTGCTCACAATTGTTCCTATCTCTGAGTCCATTGTTGCAGCCACTTTGTCAAGCCATCCTGTTGAGAGCTGCCCCTTATCTCTTGTGCTGCCCCACCAGTGTACTAAACAAGATGTTCTTCTCCAGGGGCTGGTCCTTCCCAATGATATGTCCATAGTAAGTGGGATGAAGTCTCACCATACTTGCTTCTAAGGGGTACTCTAGTAAAACTTCTTCCAAGATAGATATGTTTGTCCTTTTAGCAGTGTGTGGTGCTTTCAGTATTCCTCTCTGGCATCACAATTAAAATGCATCAATTCTCCTTAAGCATTCCTTTTTCCATCTCCAACTTTCACATGCATATGAGTCAATGAAGAATAACATGGTTTGGGTAAAGGAGCACATTAGTCCTCAAAGTAAGACCCTTGCTTTTCAATACTCTAAAGAAGTCTTCTGCAGCAGATTTAACCAATAAAACTCATTTTTTGATTCTTGAGTGCTGCTTCCATGAGCATTGATTGTTCAAAAAAGACAAAATCCTTGACAATTTCCATTTTTTTCTCCATTTATCCTGATGTTTCCTATTGGTTCATTTGTAAGGATTTTGGTCTTCTTTACATTGAGTCATAATCTATGCTGCTTATGGATTATGTAATCTTTAGTCTTCATCAACAAATGCTTCAAGTCCTCCTCACTTTCAGCAAGCATATTATCTGCATATTGCAGGATGTTAATTAGCCTTCCTCCAGTCCTGATGCTACATTCTTCATTTAAGCCAGTATCTCTGATAATTTGCTCATTATACAGAATGAATAGGTATAGTGAGAGGATGTAACCCCGACAAACAGCTTTCCTGATTTTAAACCATGAAATATTCCCTTGGTGTTTTTGCACAACTGCCCCTTGATCCATGTATAAGTTCCTCATAAACCCGATGAAATGCTCGGGACTTCACATTCTGCTCAGGGTCCTCGGGATTTCGTATTCTGCTCAGGGTCAACCATGGTTTCGTCTGGTCCACACAGCCAAATGCCTTTGGGTAGTCAATGAAACACAAATAAACTTCTTTCAGGCATCCTCTTCTTTCAGCCAACATCCATCTGACATCAGTAAGTACAACCCTTGTTCCGTGCCCGCTGCTGAATCTGGTCTGATCCTCTGGCCGGCCTCTGCCAATGTTCTGCTGCAACCATAGTAGAATGATCTTCAGCAAATATTACTTGCATGTGTTAGCAAAGATATTGCTCTAATGTTTGAGCATTCTGTTTGCTATTTGCTGGAATAGTGACAAATATGGATCTTTTCCAGTAAGTTGGCCGAGTTGCTGTCTTGCAAATTTCCTGGCATAGATGAGGAAGTGCTTCCAATGCTTTGCTTTCAGCTCTTGGAAACATTTGATGGGTATTCCTTCAATTCCTGGAGTCTTGTTTTTGGCTTATGCATTCAGAGCAACTTCAACTTCCTTTGGCAACATTGGTTGTTGCTCATATGCTACCTCCTGAGATGGTGGAGTGTCAATTAGTTCTTTTTGGTAAAGTGACTCTATGTTTTCTTTCCATCTTCTTTTGATACTACCTGCATCGTTCAATATTTTGCCCATGAATCTTTCAATATATCAACTTGAGACTTGATTTTATTTTCTTGAGTTCTTTAAGTTTAAGATATTCTGAGCATGTTCTTCCTTTTTGGTTTCCTAATTCCAAGTCTTTTCATGCTTTATTAAGATATTTGACATTTAATACTATACAATGCTAAAAAAAATAATTATGAAACTAGGGAGCACCTCATGTCAGGATTGACCTGGAGAACATTGTGCTCGATGAAATTAGTCATTACCAAAAGTACCAATAATATATAAGACCACTGTTACATAAAGACAAGGGGTTTGTTTTTTATAAGTAAAACAGAGAAGAAGGCAAAGGCTAGGAGATGTAGCAATAGAAGGTAGACAGTGTTAATGTGGGTAAAGGCAAAGACAAGATTGAGAAGATGAATCAAAGAGGTTGGGTAGAGCAATCTGTGTGAGTATCTGATAAATAGCTTAAATAATTGAATAAAAATATATTATGTGAAATGTAAGCCTCCACCTAATTCATAATAAAATACTTTTCTTAGGTATATAAGAGAATAAGACACGATTTCCAAACATTGCCAACAATAAATTAGAAAAACCTAATCAGCTTGGGATAGCTAGGAGAATTGACTTAGGTCTCATATATTCTTCAAGTATATTCCCCAGATCCTGTTTCTGTTTTCTCATCAAGTTTCAAGGTACTCTCTCACTGCCATTGAGTTGATGCTGATGCATAGTGACCCTGTATGTTTCTGAAACTGTAACTCTTTTCAGAAATAGAAAGCCTCGTCTTTCTCCTGCTCAAGATCATCGAGTAGCACAGCAATAACAGATGGAGAATTAGCTCAATATATGAACATCTTCATTGATACATTTAAATATATATATATATATATATTTCTTCAGTAATTCCTAATGTTTTTTTCCACAAAAGGGCTCATCTACCAGTGAGATCTCCATTCTCCAACATGATCTACAAAGATATCAGTTCCCTCTTTTACATAACCATGGTATCTTTGAACATGCTCTGCACATACCTTCTAATGCCGGTGCCCTTGGCCATACATAGGGGGATCTTATAGTAATTCTCCTTTTAGAATCATAACTTAAATCCCATGCTGAATGTGAATCCCCCTCCATCACTCAGACTGAACCATGTTTGCAATGATATTGTCTGTATAACATGGTTTTGAATCTTCCATGGCTTCACGTGCAGCCACACTATTGAACTATTTTTTGATCAGCCGATTGTCTGGCATAACCAGTAAATTTTTCCATCCCAAATTAATGTTGGGTCATGTGTGGCTAGTCTTCTGAGCAGCTATGTTCCCCCTCAGGTATCTCTCTAATGTATTTATGTCATTACAACTTGATATTATTTTGTAATACTTTAGTGGCAAAATATTCAGTATCTATTTCTTTTCCTTTTAGAGGAGGGAACCTTGTGTATAGGTCTGCTAGCAAGAGAATCAGCAGTTCAAAGACACCAGCTGTTCTGTGGTACCAAGATGCTGCAGTCTGCTTTCTTAAGGATTTACAGCCTCAGGAGCCCTGTGGAGTTTCCCTCTGTCCTCTAAGACCACCAAGAGTCAGACTCAATGCAATGGCAGTGTGTCCTTTCTTCTCAGCGCTTAATGGATTCTTAGAGAACAATGACAATTTCAGTACCAAAATAATATACCTCTATCAGTAGAAAGTACTTTTAATGTGTTAAATTATTTGGCACAAGACCAGTAGAAAATATAGAACTGTTGTGTTATATCACACTCTTCAAACCTCTGAGATCATTTTGTTTACTTATAAGACTTCCTTGGCTCTAACTCAAAGTTGGTTTCTCAAACATGTACAGCCCATTGCCGGTCAGTGGAGCCAAACTCCTGGAGACCCTGTAGGACAGAGTAGACCTGCTTCACAGGAGCCCTGCGACTGTAACGCTTCAGAAATAGACTGTCACATCTTCCTTTGGCAGAATGACTGATGCGTTAGAGAAGCCCACCTTTTGCTAGCAGTTCAGGTGCTTACCCTGCTCCACCAGACTCCTTGTAAACATATGTGGATGACTGAAACATGCCACACTCCGGACAGCCCAGCAGAGGCATTGCATTCCCTAGAACCCATATATTTTAACACAACACCCTGTTTTTAAAATAGTTTTATTTCTTCTTTCATACATGTAATATCATATCTGTGTGATTATCTAAAATTTTCTGTTGTAATTAAAATTATATATTAACCTATAATTTTAAGGCTATCAATCTCAATTGTTGGGTGTTTTCTCTCTCATTGAGTTGTTTTCGTGATTGCATTTTTTTATTGTAAACACATTTCCTCAGGAGCTGTTCTCCCCCTCTGAGAGTTTGCATTCATAATTCTGAAATTGTCAAAACAGAGTACTTTTACATTGAATTAAGAAGGAGAATATCATATATATGTAGAACAACATGCACGAGTGTGTATGTATCCACACATATTTATATGTATATGAAAGAGAATAACAATAAGAGTAATCAGGAAACAACAATAATAACAGCATGTGCATGCTGCTGTTGTTTTAGGTGCTGTTAAGTTGGGTCCAACTCATGGATCCACCAACACACTGCCTCGTCTTGTGCTGTCCCCATAATTGTCCTTGTGTTTGAGCCCATTGTTGCATCCATCGTGCCAATCCTTCTTGTCAAGGACCATTCTGGTTTGCTGCCCCTCTACTTTATCAAGTACATTTTTACCCCCTAGGCGCTGCTCTCTCAACAACCTGTCCAACGTACATGAGATGAGGTTTTACCATTCCTGCCTCTAATGAGCATTCTGGCTGTACGTCTTCCCAGGCAGACTTGTTTGTTCTTTTGGCACTCTGTTCCTCACCAGCACTATGATTTAAGTGCATCAATTCGTCTTCAGTCTTCTTTACTCTATCAGCCATAAAATAACATGCATATCAGCTTCTTGCCTTGGGGATTCTACTTCATGTGGGGCATATAATTTGGACTCCACATACATTCTTGACTTAGAGATTGGGATTTTATTTCTAATGGGAGGCTATTGTTCATGCTAACCATGTTATCAAGAAGATCTAGCTTTCCTTTTTGGCTTGCTCGATGAGGTGAGTGAAGGTTGTTGCCGTGCCCCCACTTGAAGGTCTCTCAGTTCTAGTCTCCAGCACTTAATACATTAAGGCCATATGAATACGATCCAAAAGAAGATGAAATCCCAGCTCCCAAGTCTTATAGTCTGGAAGAAAGTTTTATGTCTGCCAATACTGTCATAATATACACATTGTTCCTTAAAACTTGATTTTTTTGCTATCTTCATTTGCTGCTCTGACTTTTAGTATCTTTTTCATGTGGCTGAGGCTCTCACTTTATTTCTTTGACAGCTGCTCTGTACTAAAAAGATGATCCTGAAACATTTAGAGGAGGTCATTATTAGTTCATATTGCACCAGAAGCCCCCAAACTTGCATGATGATTCAAAGCAGAGGTAGCCTTTGAAATGTATTTTTAAAACAGTTGTAAAGGTAGAATAGTCAGATGAATTTTATTTTGAGGAAGAGGTCCTTTGGAAGGCCATCACACTAATGGAATTTTTAAGAAAGTTTCTTGCAATATACTATAGATTAATATTTTTTCTCTTAAGGCCCATGGAGATTGATTTCTATTTTTCCTCCATATCCCAGTGTGTTTAGAACCACTCCTAGTTGCCTTTGAGCTTATTCCACCTTACAGTGTCCCCAGGTGTTTCAGAGAGAACCCACCCTCTATAGACCTCTTGTGGGTGTGATCTTTTACAAGTATATTGCTATGTGGATCTACATAAGATCCAACAGCCAACTTTCAGCAAGTAGTTCAACACTGAATCGTTACATTCCCAAGGGATTCTAATTGAAACTCATGTGTGCTCTATTTTACCTTTTGGCTACTGGGTCAAGATAGTTTTTCAGGTGGCCACAATACCAAGGAGCACATGTTACAGAGCATACCATAAGTAAGTTTAACAGCCATCTAGTGCTAAATGTATTTCTCATTCCTTTCCTATCTGATTATTTTAATAGGATTGTACCACTGTGCTTCACATGTCATTTGCAGTTTTAAAGATTATTATCCAATTTAGAAACGTCAACACATTCCCATTAAAAGCAACCCATACAAGGGACTAGCTTCACCCTGGGGACTCCTTAAACTTATGAGAAGTAGTGATAATGTGCAGATTCTTGCCCACAGCTTTCTGCTCTCTCTTAATGTGTCCAAATAGAGTAAGCACTCATGGGCTAAGGTATTCTCCCAGATAGAAATGAGGGAGAAAGAATACTTCAAGTGATCATATTTGTTTGATGAATTTTTATCATGATAAGTGAAATGTCCCTAGATGTTAAATAATAAAGAATTTCAAATTAGTTTGTTTCAACAGAAATCTAAAAATAAGACCTTCTTTAGAAAGTTTATTCTAAGTTCCCTGGAGTGGAATTTATCTTCTCATTTGTGGTAACTCTTGTTAATATAGGTACTAAAGAAAAATAAGACTCATTGGGTGGTATACATAGAGTATTCAACTGCTATAGGGTATTCAACTGCCAAAGGTTGAAATCCACTCAGAGTTACCTTGGAAGAAAGTCTGGGAACAATTTCCTGCCCTTCCCCCCCACCAGGGAGCACAGTTCTCCTCTGCCTCTGGAGCACAGCTCTTCCGGGGGTGGAATTGGTTGGTAGGCAACTGTTTCGTAAACAGCAAGAACGTTAAATATTGAGTGATGCTTAGAATTTTTGTAGCAGTAGATATTAGCTGCACAACATGATTGATGTTACAGAGCCACTAAATTATACATGAATAAATTTAGATTGTCAAATATGTTATATGTATTTTTACAACAATAAAAATTTCTTTTAAATAGGAAATACATCCTACCTATAGGTCAATGAGAAAAAATTTTTTTTTCTGCAAACAGTTGAGGGAAGAAGAGATGAGGAAACGTCAGTAAGGCTCAATGTTGAAAAGGCCTTTTCAGGGGTCCTCAAACTTTAAACAGTGGCCAGTTCACTGTCCTTCAGACCCATTGGAGAGCCTGACTATAGTTAAAAAAAAAAACCATGAACAAATTCCTATGCACACTGCACATAACTTATTTTGAAGTAAAAAATGGGGCAAAAATACCCAGTAGGCCGGATAAATGTCCTCAGTGGGCCACATGTGGCCTGTGGGCCGTAGTTTGAGGACCCCTGCAATAGTCTGCATTCATAAATTTATCTATCTTTACATGAGCAAGTCACAAACAGCATTTCAAAAGGACAATCAAATAGTGAGAGAGAAATGCATCAAGGATTGGCTCTGCAGTGGCATGAAGCCTGGACTGAAGGGTGAAGATCATGGAGGGGGTTACGGTAATGAGATAGGCAGCAATCATTGACAGCCTGAGCTAAAACAGAAGTCAAAATATAGATACCAAAGGAAGAGGGATTTCCAAACTAGACCTGAAAATTATGGGACTTCAAAGACGAAAGAGCTGTGAAAAATCAAGGAATCTTTCCATTTTTCTGACTTTGGGTGGTGATGTGAGGTCCCTTTGAGTTATTTCTGACTTATAGCAATCCTATGTACAACAGACTAAAAACCCACTTGCTCCTGTGCCGTCCTCACGATTGTTGCTACGGTTTGAGACCATTATTGCGGTCATGTGTCCATCCATCTCATTGGGTGTCTTCCTTTATGTTCTCTATGTAGGTGCATGCATTTTTTGTTACACTCCAAGGCAGAGAATGAAAAAGAGGAACATGTTTGCTTTTGAGTAATGGAAACCTAACAGTTAAATGCAGAACTGTCAGAGTTAAAGTACCGATTAAGCATTTGGAATGAAAAGTCTGTATCTTTAGAAGAATTACAGCATTACTCAGTTACTCAAGGAGTCTGGTTTTCCAAAGCATTCCCCATCTTCAAGGTGCAGTCTATGATTTAGAGAGAGTCAGTATTGCCTTGAGTACTTCAGGTGACCAATTTGTAAAATGGCAGCATTGTTGTATTTTTGAAGTCCCTTTAGATCTTAATGAAAGGCTCCCTATGCTTATAAATGTCTTTTGACTAACTGTCATTTGGGGAAAATAAATATCTTGACTTCCTACAGCTGTATGAGTGCTATGCCTTTGATCCAAAGGGTTCATATCTAACGACTAGAAGAGGGGCTCATTGGGAATCTTGAGAGCCCTCGTTCAAAGTTGGGTCCCTTGACACACAGGACAAGCACACCCACAGCAGGCACGGTTACTGGTGGGAGACGCTGCTGGAGGGTTCAGTCTCCGTCTGCTGTGTTTAAACCATTGGGCAGGAGCAACTGCCTTCTTTTTTCTCCAGAAGTCTAATTTTTCCCCACTTCGCAAACAAATCAACTTGTATCAATGCAGAAAATAATCTCATCAAGTCTACTGGCAATTAAAAAATAAATAAAAAGATGCGAATCAATCTAACTTAAAATCATTGAAGGCCTTTCTCATTTATCTTTCAGGGCGTGTTCAAAGGACTAGATATCAAGGAAGAAAAGTACCTTGTCTAATAATGTATTTTAATAATGAATACTTTCAAAGACTAACACGTTTTAGTTGGTTCTAGACATTTCTGTGTAATATGTAAGAAACAGCCTCCACAATGATATCCCCCACCCCAAAATGTAAAGCTTACCCACATATTTCCCTTTCCTAGAAGAATTAATTAGGATCTCTATAAAACATGATCGATTAAAAATCATTAATTCATACATTTTTGGCATATTTTTGCTTCTAAAAGATCAGCAGCTGCATCTGTGCAATTGTTATAAATGCAGAACAGGCTCTTCTCTGAACTCATTGAATCAGAATATTTGTGGAAACAAGCATCTTAGGTGATTCATCTACAAAAAGGACTGAACTCACCATTTGCAGGTTGATTTTGACTCAGAGTGATCCTTTAGGACAGGGGGGAACTGTGGGTTACTAAGATTGTAATTGCTTATGAGAACAGACAGTCTCTTTGTTCTCCCACAGGATGGCTGGTAGTTTCAAACTACTGACTTTGTGGTTAGTAGATCAACATATAGCCACCATATCACCAGGGCTCCCACCTACACATTAGAACACTAAATTACAGAATACATTCTTCCCCTACTCTAATAATCCTGCCCTCCAATCACCTTCATGTCTGCCATTTTACCTTAAGTCTTCTGAAATCCAGTTTTATGGATCACAACGTTCTCTGAACTGCCCTTTCCATTTCTCTGACAAAGTCTTATTATCCATCTCTTTGTCAGCTGTCAATTTTCTCCATCTTCATGCTAGACTTAAATGATACCTCACCTTTCTCTGAAAACTAACCATCCAACCTACCAACCAACCAACAATAGCTGAAACTGGAAATTGTTCTCTTCAGTTTCTCAATTGCCCTATCCAACATTCTCTCCTTGCCACTTTACAGCTATATTGCTCTTGTTAGTTGCTTTCCAGTCAATTCTGGTTTATGTGACGGAGTGTGTGCCAAGTGTGTTTGCTTTATAGAATTTCTGGACTGTGACCCACAGCGTCAGATCTCCAGGTTTGTCTTCTTTGATGTCTCTGGGTAGGTTCCGTCCTAGTAGCCGGGCATTTAACCCTTTGCACCCCTATTGCATGGGAACTGCTTTTGCTGTTTTTTGATATTGAACTTCTGCTTAAGGAAAGCAGTGTGCATGCTGGTCATGAATGCAATTCTGGTGCCAAAGAGTCCTGCATGTGAATCATTGCACATGATATCTGTATGTGTTAGGGAGGTCACTAACCCCTCTCTCAGTTTTTTCTCATTAAATACTTTGGGGGGGGTCTCTTACAGTATAATTACAATCCATACATTCATCCAGTCTCTCAGTCTTCTCATCTAATCGCACCTGTCTCTTTGGGCTGGTATGAGAAAGAGAGAGCACAGTATATGACAAATTAAAAGAACTATTGAATGTTAACTTGTATCGTGACTTTGAATTTGCATGTCTTTTTTCCCTACTAGACTATCTAGAGTGTAGGCTCCTGAAGGACAAATATCCATTGTTTGTTTTCAAACAATATTTGAGAAAAACACTGTTTAAGATGTTGTATTTAAATGTTGCTTAAGATGTTTGCTTAAGAAAAACACACACACACAAGCTTTATCAGATCCACAGGCTTTCAGTTGACTTCATGTATACACTTTCTCCAAAGATAAAAAAGTAAGACCCTATAAATGCAATGTAATTACTTATTTCCCCCACTACAGACATAGTGGTGTCCTTCTTGAATTGGCCGCTCATGGAAGCAACAGTCCAGAGATAAAAAGATACATTATATTACGTGAATCTTCTGCAAAAGTCTTCTTTGGAGTATTGAAAAGCAAGGGTGTTGTGGGTTGTTACAAGAGTTGTAAAATCTCCCAATAAAATGACTTTTTTTAAGAAACACATTCTAAAGATCAGACTGCGAGTTATGTTTAGGATAAATTAAGAATCATGTGGATCATTCTTTAAGATATTGTTGTAAGAGATTCCTTCCTGATCACAAGTTTATCAGTTCTGTTTCACTCTTTTTCAATGACTCTTTTTAAAATATTTGAAGGAGAATTTTAGAACTTTCTCTCATCTTTGGAACATTTCTGACATGCTAGTCAAAATGTTACCCTGATCTGAAAATTGAATATTTAATAAACTTCAATCCATTTCTAAAAGGAAAGACGAGATGAAGACTAAGGTGTGCCTGAGTACCATGGTATTGTCTATTACCCCATGTGCATGTGAAAGTTGGACATTGTGTAAGGAAGGCCAAAGAAAAATGGATGCCTGTGAATTGTGGTGCTGGAGAAGAAGATATAAAGTACCAAGGACAGCTGAAATGAAAAACCAATCTGTCTTAGAGGAACGACCAGAGTGCTGCTTAGAGGCAAGGATGGGAAGACTTCCTCTTCCTTACCTGGGACATGTTGTCAGGTGAGACCAGTCCCTGGAGAAGGACATCATGTGTAGTAAAGTGTTGACAAGAAGAAGGCCCTCACTGAGATGTGTTGACACAGTGGAGGCAACAGGTGGCTCAGGGAGAGGAACAATTGTGAGGATGGCCCAGTGTGTGGGGCTTTGCTCTGTTGAACAGATGCTCCCTGTGGGTAGGAGCCGACTCCGTGGCACCCGAATAACAACAGCACCTGCTCCTACACAAGTCGGTATGGGAATGAAATTATATACATAGGAGATAATTTCCTAGCGAAATCCTTTGCATAAATCCACTCACAGTTACTGTTAGTAAAAGCTGAATTTGGAGGGGATTTTTTGGACTCTTTTTTGACACAGATTATGAGAAATTGGAAAGGATGGTGGTAATGTTGTCCCCAGATTTGGTGTGTAGTTTCAACAAAGCTTACAAGGATTCTAAGGTATAGCCATTTGATAAAAGTTTTCATTTTCAGAGTACAAGATACTCAATATAAGTGTGCGTTATAACAAGTGAACAAAAATAGATCAAAGTGTTCATAAAGAATCTACTACATCTGGTTTCAGCAGTACTTCCTCTGATCTAATCAAGATTTTTTAACTAGCAACAACTACATCATGAAGATACTATCAACTAGAGAAGACTTATTGCAATAAGAAGAATCGTATCTGGTGTTAAATAAACATGCTTCTCCCCCATAGACACTGACCCCACAGGCCTTCTCTACTCCTCTAGCCATTTGTTTTCTTTCTCTTCTCAGAGTCCACAGCACCCATGTTTCTTGTAGCATGGGAGAAAGAAGCAAGGCAAAAAAGAAGGGAAGAAGGTAGAAGAAAGCAGGAAAGAGGGATAATGACATATAGAAATATGAGTACATGGGAGGAAAGGAAAATTTTATAGAGTATTTGCCATGGATAGTACATCTCATTCATCTCATTTCATTCATTCATCCATTCAGACTTCAGTTGACCTATAGTTCTCCCTATGAACTTACTCTTGGTCAAGTCTAAATTTGACTTAAGACACACAGTAGTGAATGTGCGTGATAGACATGGTCTCTACCATGGCTCGTATGTAGTGCTCCTAATCTAGTAGTGATCACAAACCTGACACAAACTGAATAAATCATGTCATCATCACCTCCCAAACACTAATGTTACTTATCATAGTCAAAGTAAAATGTAAAAGTGCTGCATTTATTTGTTTTTTAATCATTTTATTGGGGGCTCTGAAAGCTCTTATCACAATCCATGCATAATTCATTGTGTCAAGAACATCTGTACATTTGTTATCATAAGCATTTTCAAAATATTTTCTTTCTACTTGAGCCCTTGATATGAGCTCCTCAATTTCCCCCAAACCTCCCTCTCTCTTGAATCCTTGATAATTTATAAAAATTTTGCCCCATGACTTACACCAAATACTGTCTTCCTTTACCCACTTTTTAAAAAGATCATTTCATTGGGGACACATACAATTCTTATCACAATCCATACATACATCCATTGTGTCGAGCACATTTGTACATTTGTTGATATCATTCTCAAAACATTGGCCTTCTATTTGAACCCTTAATATCAGCTGCTCATTTCTGCCCTCCCTCCCCTTTGCCCCCTCCCTCAGGAGCCCTTCATAATTCATAAACTATTATTATTATTTTGTCATTTGTTACACAGTCCAACATCTCCCCCTTCCCTCTTCTCTGCTGTCCATCCCCCAGGGAGGAGGCTAGAGGTAGAGGTAGATTCTTGTAATCAATTCCCTAATTCCACCCCACATTCCTCCACCCTCCAGGCATCGCCACTCTTACCACTGGTCCTGAGGGAGTCAACTGTCCTGGATTCCCTGTTTCCTGTTGCTATCTGTACCAATGTACATCCTCTGGACAAGCCAGATTTGTAAGGTAGAATTGAGATCATGATAATGGGGGGTGGGGGATGGAGCATTTAAGAACTAGAGGAAAGTTATATGTTTCATCATTGCTACCCTGTACCCTGACTGACTCATCTCCTCCCCACAACCCTTCAATAAGGGGGTATCCAGTTGCCTACCGATGGGTTTTGAGTCTCCACTCTGCACTCACCCACATTTACAATTATATTAATTTTGTTCTATAGTGCTTGATACCTGATCCCTTCGACAGCTCGTGGTCACACAGGCTGGTGTGCTTCTTCCATGTGGGCTTTGATGCTTCTCCGCTAGATGGCTGCTTGTTTATCTTTGAGCCTTTAAGACCCCAAATGCAATATCTTTTGATGGCCGGGCACCATCAGCTTTCTTCTCCACATTTGCTTATGTACACATTTTTCTTCAGCAATCGTGTCAGGAAGGAGTGCATCCTGGAATTCCAATTTAATAGAATGATGTGTTCTTGCATTGAGTAAGTGCTTGAGTGGAGGCCCAATGTCCATCTGCTGCCTTAATACTAAACCTATGAATACATGCATGTAGATCTGTTTCCCCACACTCCTATATAAATATATTTACATATGTACATCCCAGTCTTTAGACCTCTATAAATACCCTTTGTCACCAAGTTCTTTCCTCTATTTTCGTTTACTTTCCTCTTGTCCCACTATCATGCTCAGCCTTCATTTGGGTTTCAGTAATTCTCTGGGTTACATTGCCCTTGCTGAATCCCTACCAGGCCTCTCATACCCTCCTTGCCATTGATTTTTGATCACATGTTGCCCCGCTGTCCCTGGGTTGATCAGCACCACCTCCTTACTCCTGCCTCCTCTTCTCCCGTGCCCCGCCCCCAAACCCCGAACCATTGGTCCCATTGTTTTCTCCTCCAGACTATCCATCTAGTCTATCTTATCTAGATAGATCTGCAGTGATAATAATGTGCACCAAAATTCAAGCCAGTGCAAGATGGGCGATGAGTGAGAAGACAGAGATGACAACACAAAAGAAAATTCATAGAAAAATTAATTAATTAAAAGAAAAAAATTTAAAAAGAAAGAAAAATCTATACATGGATCAAGGTCTGATTTTTGATCTCTAGGCATGTCCTTCAGTCATATCCAATGGGGTACCATGCTCTGGCCCCAGAATCTGTCCATTGTACTCCCCAAAGAGCTCCTTCCTCTGCTCACACCACTGCTCTGCTGCACACTTTTAGTGATTTGCCTCAGTGTCACAGGGTCAGTCTGGGTCAGTCCCAACACTGGGTCTTCAGTGTTGTCCCTCTTAGGGCCCTGGGTCATCAAGAGATGGCATGTCTCGTATTGGGATTAGCCATATTGTCCACTCTGTACATTGATTGTTCAGAGCAGGGATATCGTCCTCCAGGCCTGGTAAGTCAGTATGTGCTCCACTCTCTCTTCCTCCTCCTTCGTTTGCTCCCATTTTCTCTGATCAGACATGTCCCTTTCCCCTAGCTGCAGCTTCAGTGTCCTCCTCTCAAGTAAATTCTTCTGGGGGGAGGGGCATAGCTGGTGTGGGGACAAAACCCTCAGGCCCCTCCACTGGCTCCCCACTCCTTGCTGGCATGCTGCATTCGTCTGGCACTGGCTTTATATCTCGTCCCTCTTATTCTGTGGAGACACAAACAGTACCCTCCCCTTGCGTGGGTCAGTGCCCTATTCCCTTTTTTTCTTCCCCCTTTCCTCCCTCCCCTCCCACTTTTTAGTTGGCTACCATGTATACCCCTGGATTTGGTCTGGCCCCTGCCAAACTACCTGGACCTCATCCCTGGAGGGATTGTATACAGTAGTTTTTTTCCCTGTGCCTCTTTTGCATTTATCTTTTTGTTACCTCAGCGGATTCATGTTATACTTGGCCTTTTGTGCTTGGCTTACATCACTTATCATAATTTCCTCCAGTCCTTCCCATACGGCACTATGCTTCATGCTTTCATTACTGCTTTGTAGCAATGCATAGTACTCCATTGTATTTTGTACCACAGTTTTTTAGTCCATTCATCTGTTGATGGAAATTTGGGTTGTTTCCAATTCCTTATGATTGTGAACTGTGCCACAATGAACACTGGAGCACAGATGTCTGGCCATGGCTTGTTTCTTGCCTCTTCTGGGTATATGCCCAGTAGGGAGATTGCTGGATCCTATGGTATCTCAATTTCCATCTGTTTTAGAAATCACCAAATCAATTTCCATAGTGGCTGTACATGCCTACAGGTCCACCAGCAGTGGATGAGAGTTCCTTTCTCACCACAGCCCCTCCAACACTTGTTGCGTTCTAATTTTTTTAATTGGACTATCTTTGGTGGTTTTATGTGGTATCTCATAGTTGTTTTGATTTGCATATCTCTTATGGCTTATGATCAGGAACATTTTCTCATATGTTTATTGGCTATTCAGATTTCAGACTCTGTGAAACTTCTGCTGAGGTCCTTTGGCTACCTCCTCAGTAGGCAATTAGTTTTTCTCTTATTGTAAGCTTGCAAAGTATTGTGGATTTTAGTAATAAGGCCTTTGTCTGATGTGTCATTGGTAAAAATGTTTTCCCAGTCGGGGGACTCTCTTTTCACTTTCTTGGTGAATTCTTTCGATATATACACAGGTGTCTTATCTTCAGTATATCACACTTGTCTGTTTGTGACTCCTCTGTATTTGTATCCTTGCCTATTTCTGATAGCCTATGTATTCCCTGTGCCAACGTTCTCAGGTTTGTCCCAATTCCCTCATTAATGGCCCTAATTTGGGGGGTTTTATTTCAAGGTCTGTGATCCATTTTGAGTTTATTCTTGTACATGGAGTGAGGTAAGGCTCTTGCTTCATTTTTCTGCAGGTAGACATCCATTTTTTCTATCACCATTTATTGAAGATGGCATCTGCTTCCCATTTAATCTTTTTAGGTCCTTATCAAAGATCAGTTACCTGGATGCTGATGTTTTGATTTCTGGGTCTTCAGCTCTTTTCCATTGGTCTGAATATCTGTCATTATGCCAGTACCACACTGTTTTGACTACTGTGGATGTATAGTACGTGCTAAAGTCAGGTAAGGCAAGTCCTCCCACTTTGTCCTTCTTCTTGAGGAGTTCAGTGCTAATTCTGGACTTCTTCCCCCTCCATATGAAGTTGATAATCTGTTTTTCCAATTCTTGGAAGAAGGATGGTGGTATTCGTATCGGGATAGCATTGGACTTATATAGTGCCTTGGGCAGAACTGACATCTTTACTATATTGACTCTGCCAAACCACGAGCATGGGATATTCTTCCATTTGTTGAAGTCACTCTTGATTTCTTGTAGTAGTGTTTTATAATTTTCCTCATACACATCTTTTGTTTTTTTAGTCAGGTATATTCCTAGGTATTTCAATTTGTGCTTGGCTATTGTAAAGGGTACTACCTTTCTAATAATCTCTTCTGTGGTCTTGTCTGATGTGTAGAGCAGTCCAATAGACTTCTGTTTATTGATTTTGTATCCTGCCACTCTGCCATAATCCTCTATTGCTTCCAACACTCTGCTTGTGGAGTTTAAGGGATCTTCAATATATAGAATCATATCATCTGTGAATAATGATAATTTCACCTTGTCGTTCCCCAGCTGAATACCTTTAATATCTTTCCTTTGTCTTATGTTGTTAGCTAGGACCTCCAGTATGATGTTAAATGGGAGTAGGGACAAGGGGCATCCTTATCTGGTCCCCTTTTTCAGTGGAATTGTTTTCATCTTTTCTCCATTAACTACCACGTTGGCTATTGGTTTGTCATATATGGCCTGTATAATACTGAGGAATATTCCTTCTATTCTTATCTTTTTGAGTGTCTTAAACAGGAATGTGTGTCGTATGTTGTCAAATGTTTTTTCCGCATCTATCAATATTATCATGTGGTTCTTATAATTTTCCTGCCAATGTGGTGAATAATGTTCATGGTCTTTCGTATATTGAACCATTCCCTGCATCTCTGGTATGAATCCCACTTGGTCATGGTGCATTATTTTTTATATATATATATTTGCATTATGCCTTATACCTGGTCCCTTTGGCACCTTGTGATCACACCGGCAGGTGTGCTTCTTCCATGTGGGCTTTGTTGCTTCTGAGATAGATGGCTGCTTGTTCACCTTCAAGCCTTTAAGACCCCAGACACTATCTCTTTTGATAGACAGGTACCATCAGCTTTCTTCTCCACATTTGCTTATGCACCCATTTGTCTTCGGCGATTGTATCATGGAGGTGTGCTGCCAATGATATCAGTTTTTGTTCTTTGATGCCTGATAACTGATCCCTTCGGGACCACGTGATCACACAGGCTGGTGTGTTCTTCCATGTGGGCTTTGTTGCTTCTGAGCTAGATGGCCACTTGTTTATCTTCAAGCCTTTACGGCCCCAGCCACTATCTCTTTTGATAGCTGGGCACCATCAGCTTTCTTCACCACATTTACTTGTTCACCCGCTTTGGCTTCAGCAGTTGTATCGGGAGGGTGAGCATCGCAGAGTGCCAATTTAATTAAAGAAACTATCCATGCATTGAGGGAGTGCTTGAGTAGAGGCCCAAGGTCCTTCCGCCACCTTAATACTAAACCTATAAATATAGACACATAGATCTATTTCCCCATCCATATATATATATATATATATATATATATATATTTGCATTACATGTCTTTGTCTAGACCTCTATAAATGCCCTTTGACTCCAAGCTCTTTCCTCCATCTCCCTTGACTTTCCTCCTGCCGCACTACCATGCTCCATCCCCACCTGGGTTACATATATACTTCTTCTTTACATAACCTTACCCTTGATCATTCCCTACCAGTCCTGCCACTCCCCCCTCACTACCATTTTGGGTCCCATTTTGTTCCCTTGTCCCTGGGTTTTTTAACACCACTTTCTTACTCCCCACCTCCCCCTATTCCAAGTCCCCCCGGAACTGTCGGTCCGTTGTTTTCCTCCAGATAGTTCATGCAGCCTGTCTTATTTAGACAGACCTGTGGAGACAATAACATGCACGGAAACAAGACAGAGGAAAACAAAGCAACAGTATACAACCAGACAAGAAAACAACAGCAACAAACCACTGACAAAGAACAAAACACATCAAGAAAGAAAAGTTTGTAGTTAGTTCAAGGATCGTTTGTTGGCCCTTAGGAGTGTTTTCTAGTCCAGTCTGTTGGGGCACCACGCCCTGGCCCCAAAGTCCACTTTCAGCATTCCCTGGGGACCTTGCCACTCCATTCCCTTGCTGTTCCGCTGCACTCCCCCAGTGCTTTGCCTCGGTGTGGTGGGATCAGGTCAGGTGCAATTCCCATACTTTGTCTCCGGTGCTGTCCCCTATATCGCCCTTGGTCACTGAGGGGCATCATGTCTCATAGTGGGGCCAGCCATGTTGTTCTCTCTGTGGACTGGCTGCTCTAATCAGGAACATCATCCTCATGGCCTGGTGGGCCAGGCTGTGCTCTACTCTCCTCCTCCCCTTTCATCTGCTCCCATATGATCCGATGAGATATGTCCATCTCCCAGAGCTGCAGAATCAATGTCATCCTTTGAAACAAATTCTTCTCAGGGAGGGGCAGGAATCCACTTAATTTTTGGTGCTGGGGCCAGCCTCCCAGACCTCTCCATTGGTTCCCTACTCCACACCGGGATGTTGCATTCACACCTTGTGGCACTGGGTTGAAGTCTGGTCCCACTTTCCCTGTGGAGATATAAACAATACCCTCCCCTTGGGTGGATTAGTGCCCCATGGCCCCACTTCCCTTTTCTTCCTTAAATTCATCCTTTTATTTCCCTTTCCCCACCTCCTCCCCTGTTGTCTACCATGTGCATCCCTGGTTTTGATCTAGCCTCTGCCATACTACAGAGTCTTCACCCCAAAAATGTTTGTATACAGTAGCTTTTTCCCCTATGCCCCTTTTGCACTTTTTCTTGTAACTTTTATGTTGGATATTTTCCTATCTACCTATCTTATCCGCTTGTGTGTGTGGTTTGTTTGCCTTCTTTCCACTATTGAGCTGATGCTATCCTGGGGGCTGTTTCCTCTTTGTCGCCCTATGGATGGAGTTGTTCTATGTGATGGTCTCCTATTTGCCCTCGGTGAGTGTCGATCTTCTGCGCATTCTGGATCAGCAAGGATCTTGTGTAGGGCTGCGTTTCTTTTTATGTATTCTTTGAGATTGCCCTTGTCTGGGAAGACTCTTATTTCTCCACATACTTAATAGATAAGTTGGCTGTCCTTACCCACTTTTCCATTGCTATGGTTTTCAGTTGCTGTAATGGCTGTCCTCTGTTTAATTTGATGACATCATTACTGAATCTCTTGTCTTCTGGCCAGACCAGATGTATTGGTCTTCGGACATACTCTAATTTACACTTCAGTGTCTTGGCACTTTCCTGACTCCTGTAATTAAATGTTCTTTTTCAAGATCTTCATAGGAATCACCTTTGCATGTCTTTCTAAAAATAGTAATGCAACCCATCCCTAAAGATGTCTGAATCAACAAACACTTGTGAATATGTTACCTTATTTAACAAAAAGCCATTGAAGATGTTCTTAAAATAAGGAATGGCCATGGGTAGAATATGAAATATTTTCTTGCTAGGACCTATTCATATGCCTCCCAAAGCAGAGACTACTTACAGTTGTGTTTTGAGAAATGTGGCATGACAGGTGTTTGTCCAAAGTTTCTGGCTTTGAAAATAGAAGAAGAGGGTCCTGTGTCAAAGATTATAAATACCCTCTGGGAGCTTAAAACAATAGAAATATAGTCTCAATTTAAATCTCTAAGAGAAAATACTCTTACAAACATATTGACCACCACTTGTCTGTCAATTTGTTGTTCTGTGGTTACTTGGATGAATCCTTGTACTATTGAATTATATGATATGTAATTAACTTGAGAATAAAATTTCTGGGGAAAAAGCTGCAACAGGTGACTATACATTTTTCCAAAGGAATACATGGCAGTAAAATTGATGATATCTGTGGGAAAAGATGAAGGAGAAGCTTAATACTGACAGCTAAAGCCAGGCCAGGGACCAACTGTGGAACACCGCATCAATTTCTCATATGTAAAGCTGAAGAAAATTAAAAAAAAAAGTCCACAAGTGCCAAACAACTACTTTGAATCAATCCCACCTGAATTTTGAGACCATCCCAAAGCAGGTTTGATGCATTAGGCACTAATGACAGAAGACCTGAAGAACTGTGGAAGGACTTAAAGAATAAAACTCACTAAGAAAGCAAAGCTCATTAAAAAAGAAAGAAAATATCAAAGTGGATGTCAGAAGGACTCTGAAACTGGCTCTTAATTGCAGAGTAGCTAGAGCATATAGTTTGACTTCACTAAAGAAGGCAAGGAGCTGAATAGAAATTTCCAAAGGGCAGCTCGAGAGGACTACACCAAATATTTTAACGATACGTGCAAAGACCTAGAATTAGAAAATCAAAGGAAAGAACATTTTCTGCATATCTTAAACTGAAAAAACTAAAAAAACAGATCAAGCTTTGAGTTGGATGTTGAAAAATTCTACGGGCAAAATATTGAATGATTCAAGAAGCAACTAGAGAAGAGAATACACAGAGACACTGTACTAAAGAGACGTAGTCAACATTCCACCATTTCTGGAGGTAGTGTTTGAGCAAGATCCAATGGTGTTGAAGAAAGCAGTTCAAGCTGCATTGAATACATTAGCCAAATACCAGGCTTCAGGAATTGATGGAATACCAATCAAAATATTTCAACAAGCTAAAGGAACACAAGACATATTCATAGAGCACACAGCATCCTGCTACGCCAGAAAATTTGGAAGACAGCTATTTGGCCAACTGACTATAAGAGATCAATATTTGTATCCATTCCAAAAGAAGGTGACTCAACAGGATTCTCAAACTGAAGAACAATATTATTGATATTATATGCAAGTAAGATTTTTCTGAATATAATGCAACAAAAATTTCAGCATTGCATAGACAGGAAACTGCCAGGGGTTTTGGGCTCAAAGATGGATCTTGATTCAAAGTATAAAATACAAAAAAAGATGTTGTTTGAGAAGAAGGGGAATCCCAGAGCACCTCATTGTGTTTATGAACAATTTGTGAATAAAGAGGCAATTGTGCAAATGGAATAAGGAAATGTTACATGGTTTAAAACTGGGAAATGTGTGTGTCAGGGTTTATCTTCTCACCACAATTGTTCAGTCTGTATGCTGAGCAAATAAGCAAAGAAGCTGACTTACCTGAAGAAGAATGTGGCATCAGGCTGGGAGGTAGGCTCATTAGTATGAGATATGCAGACGATACAACCTTGCTTGCTGAAAGCAAGGACAACATGAAGTACTTACTGATAAAGATCAAGGGCGGCAGACTTCAGTACAAAAACAACTCAATGTAAAGAAAACCAAAATCCCCACAACTAGACCAATAGGTAACATCATGAAAAATGGAGAAAATATTGACATCAAGAATTGTCTTCGTTGGATCCACAGTTAATGTCAATGGAAGCAGTGTTCAAGACATCAAAGGGTACATTAATTAATGAAATTTGCTGCACAAGGCTGCTTCAAAGTGTGGAAAAGCAAGGATGTTACTTGGTGGAGAATGATGTGCATGGTTCAAGCCAGAGTATTTTCAATTGCCCTATACACATGTAAAAGTTGGACATTGAATAAGGAAAACCTAAGAAGAATCCGTCTATTTGAATTATGACACTGGCAAAGAATACTGAAAGTACCCTGGACTGGCAAAAGAACAAACAAATCCATTTCGGAATATTCAGCCAGGGTGGTCCTCAGAGGCAAGGATGGCAAGACTTCATCTCACAGGTCTGTGGAACAGATGGTAGGCTAGAATTTTTCTTAACTCTTTTATCTACATGGCCTGATCAGCCAAAAATTGGTAGGAAGACAGTAGGCTTATGGCTGTAGCAATAAATGAATCCAAGAGTAGGTCAGGCTTGGGTCTGCAGAGGTGAATGAATTCAAAGCTGGCAGGTCAGATGGCAGACCACCAACAATTTCCAAGATAGACAGGCAATATGGAAGGCTGTTGGTTCAACTCTAAAGATCCGTAGCTCAGTGAACAAGATACAGGTTCCAGGGCCAACAAAACATAAGGCAGTTTCCCTACCGCTTCCACTTATTTTGGAAACGTGGCATAGTCCCAGGGAAACTTCTTTCCACTGCATCAGGCCTGCGATCTGAGTAAGGTGTTGCAGTCTGTCCTAATCTTACAACCATTAGGATGCTCCTAAAAGCCCTATTATGGGGGTATTAGATCACCTCATGAGAGGTTAGTATGTCTTAATTGCCAAATCTCTGAGAATTCCAGCCCAGCCAAGTTGCCATGAAACCTTAACTATTCCACTGACTTACTTCATTCTGATAAACTGCTGTCAAGTTGACTCTGACTCATAATGACCTGAGAGTAGAACCATTCTTTGCCTTTGCGGGTGATGTCTTTAAGGGAACAGGGAACTTCATCCATCTCGCATGTCGTGATTGGTGGGTTCCAACTGCTCACCTTGCATTTAGCAGTATAATGACAACCCCATGCACCACCAGCCTCTGTACTAACTTACTTACTTACACACGCACAATAAATCACCTGTCTCCTACAATAGAGTACAAATTAAAAAATGTGTGCTTCGCCTGTTCTTTTATTCATAGGACATTTTATGTTCTTAGGAGATGGTTGCTACATGAATTTGTATTTACATGGCAATTTTTGTGGGAATAATGGGGGAAATTGGTCCATGTTTAATTTTTAGCTGCACTGTACTACCTTATCCTGGTATGAAGCAGTTTTGGTATTTCACGATACTGATGAAATAATTAGAGGTTCTTTTTGCCTAGAATGGACAAATACATAGTCATATTAGTTGACGTAACTATACATTAAAATATATAAAGAATTCTCTACATCAGACAAAAGGTTTTCCCAAATCATGCTAAAAGAGATTGGCTGTAATTTTTTAAAAGAAAAATATTCCATGTTGTTCATCACAGAAAAGGAAATAGAAGTAGGGTTGTCAAGGTAAGACTTGAAAATATAAACTGCCTCCTTAATAACTGCTTAGGAAGCAGTTTTCAAGAGTAATTGTCAATAAGCTGTCTCTCTTCCCCCCAGAAGGTAATGGGGTTTGCTATGACCTTATTTTAGATCCTGCTGGGTCTATAGTTATTTTTTTTCAGGTTTCGCCACCATTATGTTGCTATTGCTGGGCTCAGGCTCCGGTCTGTATCTGAGCAATTGTTACTGCGTTCTCTCTGCTTCTATATTGTTACTCTTCTTGTTCTTTTCTCACTTTGTGTTTACTATAATTTCTGTACTCTGAATTTGGTATGTGCTTGTTAATTCTGCCAGAAGGAAGCTCACTGTCTATTTTTATCAAGCTGACAGTCATTAGCAAAATTAACTGATTTGTATTGACTTGATACTGTTTTGTTAATCACGTGTTTTCTGACTTATGTTCTCTGATGGCACCATGTGGCTGTGCTTGGATCTGTGCTATTTTTATTCACATATTAAAAAAAAAAGCTTTTAAAGCATCAGCCAAATTTCAGTCATTTGAGGATTATATGCTTTTACAGCCATGATCCATTTATGTAGTTTTTAATACCACATTTTTATAATTACTTATTTTACTAGTTTGGGAGCATCAATGAAAACAAATACTTTTTTTCCTCAAATACCAAGATAAAAGAAAAAGTTGATAGTCTATCTATTACCTTAATAAAACAGTCTTTGGAATGTGCTAATGTATGACACCGTGAGCTGCAAGTGAATGGTTCGTATTTGCTCACATACTCATAGCATGGAAACGAAGCTTCCATTTGAAGATAGTACAGGAAAGTGTGCACAATACCCCATATACTGTGGATAGATCTGTATTCAACACTCAGAGAATCACGTTAAATTCTATACCACTGGCTAAATGGTGTAGTATTTAGTAGGCAGGAAATAAAATAATAGTCAAATTTGCTGCAAAATATCTCTGCAAAATAACTGTTAAAAAGCAAAGATATCACTTCAAAGACAAATGTGCACCTGAATGATCCCATAACATTTTTCCTTTGGTTCATATCCCTGGGGAAACTAGACCATACATTTACTATTTTATTTCCCTCCTTGCTTTATTATGACATGTATTAATTTAGTAGGTAAGGTTCTGCCTTTGTGAATGAATGTTACCGAGATATTTGCCCTGTTACCAACCCCATTGTTTGTGTAAATAGTGGCCAGTGACTTGAAGTTTAATCTGTACAGGTCATAATTCATTGATTGAATTTTATAGCCAGCCTATACTTGTTTAATTTTCTTTTCTCAACAGTGTTTTAAATTCTATATCATTGGCTAAATTAATGACACTATCAATATTGATAATGGTGTCTAAAGTAAACCAGAAACATATAAACAATAAATATAGGGATTGAATTGGGACTCACACCTAGTCCTAGCCACCAGCAAAGAACAACTAGTTTTTATGACATGGCCCTTCAGGATGCTCGCCTTCATGACGATATTCCTAGAGGTAGAAGTGAAATAGTAAAGTGGGGTGAAGAAACCAAATAGTGCCCAACTATCAGAGAGAATAGCATCTGGGCTCTCAGATATTTCTCTTCAAAGACCAGGCATATGCAAGAGTTGGTCAAAGTCACACTGCAGAGGAACTCCGAGGAAAAGCTGCTACTCATGGCTGTCAAGTCAAATCTGACAACCTAGACGGCAATGTGGAATCATCCCATAAGATTCCCTAAGGTGTCAATCATTCTCAAACAGTGTTACTGACCTATTTTGCACATATCATATGCTTCAAAGGTTCAATCATATTAAAAGAGTTGTGAACTCATTATCACAGCCAATTTAGAAAATTTTCTTCTGTCTTATACTCATTGTTATTTACTTGCCAGTCCCTCCAATTTTGCCTGTGAGACCTCTAAGAAATGATTAAACCGGTTTACTACCTTTATAAATTTACCTAACCTGAATTTGTACACAGAAAACTATACAAAACAATTGCATCTGTAATAATCCACTTTCCAATGAAATCTTCATGATAGCAAGGTTACACACAGTTCGGCTCTGTGGCCACAGTGATTCACCAGGGCCTTAATCCATATAGGGATGCTACCAATGAATTTGGGGCTTTCAATCCCATTTATAGCTTCTGCATACTGGGTACTCAGAATTTATTTCTGATACTAAACCTTCCTCTGGATTTGAATTTTATTAGTTACTATCCTTGGATCACAAAGGCAAGTGTGCTTCTTCTGTGTAGATGGACTTACCTGACACACTTACCTGCTATCACTTAGATAGCAGCCTGTTTGGGGTGTTGTTTTTTTTTTTAGTTTTTATTCTATTGGGGGCTCTTACAGCTGTTATCACAATCCATACATCTATCCATTATGTCCAACACATTGTACATATGTTGTCATCATCTTTTTCAAAACATTTTCTTTCTACTTGAGCCCTTGGTATCAGCTCCTCATTGTTTCACCTCCCTCTCCCGCCCTCCCACCCCCATGTCCTCTTGATAATTTATAAATTATTCTATTTTCCCCTAGGTCCCACACTGACCACTGTCTCCTTTCACCCACTTTTCTACTGTCTGTCTCCCTGGGAGGAGGGCCATATGTCGATTATTTAAGACAAGACTTTAAGACCCCAGCTACTATTGTTTCTGACAGACAGCACCATCTGATTTCTTCAAACTTTTCTAGAGCATCTATGTCTTCTGTGATCTTTTCATGAGGGAAAGTATCAGGTAGAGCTATGTCATGAAAACTAAGTGTTTTCAGATTGGGCTGATATGAATGAGTGATGTTGAAAGTTTTGCCCTATCTTGAACCCTCATTATTTTTGTCAACAATATCCAGTCACTTAACAATTTTAATCTGTACAAATCAACAATTCATGTATGTTGGCCCCAAAAGCTGTCCTATACATATATACTTTCCTTTTCTCAACTGTGTTTTAAATTCTATACCATTGGCTAAATAGATGATACTATCAATTGAATAACCCTATCCCCTTTGGAGGTGATTTATAATGCTCCCCAATAAAAGGATAATGACATCTGTGAAATGAACCAGGTAAATATAGACCATAAATATGTGGAAACCAGGAAATCCTCCTCCCACACTTGGATAAAGTGAGGGAATAAGTTCATGCTAACCTCGTGGTTCAGGAACCCAGCCACAGGATTGTTTACGGATCTTTCTTGCTGCCTGTCTCTCTTGTTGAATATAAATTATTTGGGGGTGAGGACTTTGTCTATTCTGTTAAATGCTGCATCTCAAATATCTGTAATTTTGAGGACACATAAAATTAAATCAATAAGTACTTATTAAAAATGTAGATGAATGAAGAATTCATGACCTTCTTTCCCACAGCACCTTTACAGAAAATATGAATTTTTTGAGGTCAAGTATTCTGCCATTATTACTATTTTATCCTTAGTACCTAAAGTAAAAAGAACATAGTAAATGTTTCTTAGATGAATAAATAATAAATAATGATAGATCCCAGACAAGAAATAAAAGGGAAGTCTCCCTGTAAAAGTATTAGCTTGTTCTTCTAAATGGATTTTTCCAAGTGTTTTTTTTTTTCGAATCAAATACCTTTCATAATAGTCTCCAAATACAGAATGGCATTCACGACGTCTGCAGTCATTATGGCAGCCTTCATGAGCCCTGGTGGGATGGTGGTTACAAGATGGGCGGTGGCCCTGGTCTTGTGGGTGCAGCCTTCAGGTGCATATGTCATAGGCACAGTTGAAAGCAACCTCTGCATAAAGCTTGGAGGGAAATGATGGCCATTTAAGATGTTCTGTGTCCACCTAATTGGGGAGATTAATTGTAATTGTAGAAATTAAGGTATAATTTGGGTTCCAGGATTATCCCTCGAGTTTCATTAAGATTTACATGACTCACCCATAATTGCTTCAACTAACATGATTTTGCCAAACTGCTAGGCAGACGGGCCTATTGTCTTGGTTTTAATCCAGGTTTCTTACAATGAATGACCTTGAGTGGTATCATTAATTCTATGCTAAAATTATCCTGGAGATAATTCCAACCTTACTCAGTTACTCCTTGACTCTTCTGTTAAGGAGAGGTGTTTGGAAAAGCTGTATAATGATTATGTTCCTTCAGATATGTTTAAATTCAAGGAAATGATACATTTTATAGAATAAAACTTGTACTATACAAGGTTTTATGACTATATATACTTTATTTGTGAAAATATATTAAGAAATATTTGTAAGAATATTTAAGAAGATACAGTACAAATATTGCTACTAGGATTTCAGTTCTTACATGCACAAGTTTATTTCAAACAAGGTACATTGAAACATGTCAAAGTGTACAGATGCTAAAAAGTTCTCTCTCTAATACATTTGTTTTAGTCTTGCTAAAGTGCCTTCAAAAATGGGATCGTTTTGTGCCATGGGAGAAAGATGAGATTTTCTACACCTCTACAGAGTTACAATCTCGGGAACCACAGGGGTGCTGCCCTGTCTTGTAAGGTCACTATGAATCAGAATGGACTAGAAAGTTGTGTGTTTGGTTTGAGTTCTTGTGCCATAGTGTGTGTGTGTGGGGGGGGGAAGGTTTTGAGGTCAGGGTTAATACTACATTTTTAACAAAATATGAAGGGATATCATTCCAAATCATTGGAACTTTTCAGCAAGTTCACTGGAATGGTTTCCCACATAAAACAAATGTTTTAAGGGAGGTCAGGAAGACCCCAAAGATAAATTCAAGACAGATCAGCTCAGAGGTTATGATGACTGGTTTAGCTCTGTTGATTTTTTTTGACAATTCAAAGAAGTAATCTTAATAGGTTTTCTCAAAGAAGAGGAGACAGTTATGGGAGCTTATAATGAAGAAATTGTGTGTGTGTGTGTGTGTGTGTGTGTGTGTACGCGTGCATGCGTGAGAGAGAGAGAGAGAGAGAGAGAGAGAGAGAGAGAGAGAGAGAGAGAGCTTTATGTAAAGAGTAATTATACATTAAGGAAGCATCCCAGCCTAATCCAGTTCAAGTCCATAAATCTGATATTAGCCCATATGTCCATGTGGCATTATATAATCTGGGGTCAATTTGAGAGGATTAAGAGTGAAGGGGTGGACTCTAGTGTGTCAATGAAGTCATAGCCAATGAGGCCTCTGTGTGGGCATGGCCTTCTCCTGAGAATACTGGGAAATGCTATTTTCCTACTTGGAGGTGGGAGACACACTCTGTTGGCTCACTTCCTAAGAGACACACTACTGACAAGACAGATGTCGCTACACTGATAAACCCATTGGCCTGGGAACTGAAGGAGTCACGTGGAGGCCCCTGCCAGTACTGAGATGCTTCTACTACCACTGGATCCAAAAGACTTTGCACCCACTGGCTATGGTTCTCCTGAATTCAACATCATCGCATGTGCTTCGTGAAACTGAAGAGGGCATCACAGATTAGTATCGGACATATGGGCTAATACTGGATTTATGGACTTGATCTGGACTGGGCTGGGATGTTTTCTCAATATTCAATTGCTGTTGTATATAAACCTCCTTCTTATATACTTATGAGTGTCTATGAATTTGTTTCTGTAGTCTACCCAGACTAATACAATCCACTACCAGTCTATGAAGAAAATTTTAAGAAAATGATAACCACATTGATAAGAAAAAGGTCAAGGGTGTTGCACTGAAGATTGGTTTTTCATTGAGATACCTCATCTGCTAATCTATCAAAATAGCAAGTGTTGTCCTACAAGAATTTCACTGGGATACCTTATGCTACCCACCCTATAACCCTGACCTTGCCATTTCAGGGTTCTTTTGGTTCCCAAAACTTAAAGAACTTTAAAAATTAACATGATTGGAATCACTCAAGGATGACAAAACTACTGTCTTAACATAGTGTAAACTGAAGATTAAAGATTTTTTTTCTTCTTAAGGGAAGGGGTAGACCTAGGAGAAGAGACAATAGCTTTACTTTGTGATATTTTGTGTAATAAAGATTTTTATGATTTTTAAGCAATACTTTCTGACCTAATGTCATCTGTGTACACATCAATATACATATGCATATTTTCTGCATATATTAATTTATGTATGCATATATAATTTCATAGAACATTATTTTAATATTCAAAGTATTATAGCTATGTACACTTTATTCATGAAGGTTCATTGGTTGCTGTTTTTTGTGCCCAAATGACTTCCAAATCAGTGACCCTACACACAACAGAAGCAAACAGTGCCTCGTCCTGTAATATCCTTATAAGTGTTGTTCTGTTTGAACCTGCTGTTGCAGCTACCATTAATCCATGGCATTTGGGATTGTTCTCTTTTTATTACCCTTCCCCTGGACCAAGCACCAGGTGTTCCTGCAGAGAGTGGTCTCTTCCAAAAATATGACCAAATTACATGAGACAAGACTCTCCATCCTCGGCTGTGAGGAGCGATCTGGCTGCACTTTATTGCTGGGCTGTTTGTTCTTCTGGCAGTCCACGGCATTTTGGATATTCTTTACCAGCACCTTAATTCAAATGCATCCATTCTTCTTTGGTCTTCCTTATTCAATGCCCATCTTTCACATGCATCTGAAGCAATGAAAAATACCATGAGTTGGGTCAGGTGTACCTGAGTTCTCACCATGGCACCTCTGCTCTTTAACGCTTCATTTATGCACTTATTTTCCAAAACCATTTTATCGGGAGTTAATACAGATGTCATGGGTTCCATCGTTCAATCACATCGAGCAGTATTGTAAAACTTCTGCCATAATCAGTGTCAAAACATTCTCTTCTTCTTGAATTCCTATGACGTCAGCTCCCTTTAGCCCTCTCCCACTGTACCCTGAGGAACCCGTATTCTACTTGCTGTCTCTATAGGTCCATATACTGAAAAACAGAAAAAAAAAACACATAACAAAAATCCAAGAGGGTCACCTTCAATGACAAAATACCTCGTTTACACTTAAAAGAGATCTTGTGCAGCAAATTTGCCCACTGTCATGTACCATTCAATTTCTTGACTGCTGCTTTCATGAGCATTGATTGTGAACCCCTGTAAGACACCATCTTTGACAACTTCATCTTTTTCTGTATTATAATGAAGTTGTCTAAATGTATAGGTGTGAGGATTTGGATTGTTTTAAAATTTTACATTGAGTTGAAATCCATAGCTAAGTTTGCAATCATTGATCTTCCTCAGCAAGTGCTTCAAGTCACCTTCACTGTCAGCAAGCCAAGTTGTGCCATCTGCATGTAGAACATTTTTAATAAGTCTTCTTGGACAAATGGGTGCATAAGCAAATGTGGCTAAGAAAGCTGATGGTGCCCGGCTAGCAAAAGAGATAGTGTCTGGGGTCTTAAAGGCTTGAAGATAAACAAGCGGCCATATAGCTCAGAAGCAAAAAAACCCACATGGAAGAAGCACACCGGCCAGTGCGATCACGAGGTGCCAAAGGGACCAGATATAAGGCATCATGCAAAAAAAAAAAAAAAAGAATATATATATATATATATACCATATTGAATGAAGGGGGAGGTGCAGAGTGGAGACCCAAGGCCCAAGTGTCGGCCAATGGAGATCCCCTCATAGAGGGGTTTAGGAGAGGAGATGGGTCAGTCAGGGTGCGAGGTAGTACCGATGAAGAGCCCAGCTTTCCCCCAGATTCTGGATGCTTCCTCCCCCCAACTACCATGATACAAATTCTACCTTGCAGGGCTGGATAGGGCAGAGGTTGTACACTGGTACATATGAGGGCAGGAGGCACAGGGAATCCAGGGTGGACGATACCTTCAGGACCAAGGGTGTGAGGGGCGATGCTGGGAGAGTGGAGGGTGAGTGGGTTGGAAAGGGGGAACTGATTACAGGGATCCACATGTGACCTCCTCCCTGGGAGAGGGACAGCAGAGAAGGGGGGAAGGGAGACTCCGGATAGAGCAAGATATGACAAAATAACGATGTATAAATTGCAAAGGGCACATGAGGGAGGAGGGAGCGGGGAGAGAGGGAAAAAAAAAAGAGGACCTGATGCAAAGGGCTTAAGTGGAGAGCAAATGCTTTGAGAATGATTGGGGCAGGGAATGTATGGATGTGCTTTATACAATTGATGTATGTATATGTATGGATTGTGATAAGAGTTGTATGAGTCCCTAATAAAATGTAAAAAAAGAAAAGGAACAAAAAGAAAGAAAGAAAGAAAAGAAAATGATTAGGGCAAAGAATGTACAGATGTGCTTTATACAATTGATGTATGTATATGTATGGACTGTGATAAGAGCTGTATAAGCCCCTAATACAACGTTTAAAAAAAAAAAGTCTTCTTGTATTCAGTTGCTGAATTCTTCTTCATAGAGCTCAGTTTCTTAGACTATCTGCTCAGCATACAGACTGAATAAGTGTGGTGATATGATACAACCCCGACAAACATATTTTCTTATTTCTTATTTTTATTCAGTATTCCCTTTTTCTGCACAAACAAACTGCCTCTTGATTCATGTACAGATTCCACATCAGCACAATATACTGTTCTAGAATTTCCATTCTGTTCGAGGTTCTCTATAACTGGTGTGTCTCTGCCTTGTTTCAGCCTAG
Organism: Tenrec ecaudatus; assembly: GCF_050624435.1. NCBI lineage: Eukaryota > Metazoa > Chordata > Mammalia > Afrosoricida > Tenrecidae > Tenrec > Tenrec ecaudatus. The sequence continues at coordinate 22,092,005 of NC_134539.1, read as the reverse complement.
CAAACCCCATGAGGGAGTTGTGCTTTGTCTGAAAGCATCACTGTGGGCTGCGGTTTTCTCGATGGCCCACACACACTACACACATGAGGGGACTTCAAAAAGTTCCTGGGGAAAATGGATTTAAAATATAATAGAATTTTTCATAAAATTTTAAAACTTCTTGATGTGTACATATAGATAGTAAAAAGACAAACACCAAAAAATAGTTACAGAATTAGATGTCAACTTAAGATAACCTCATGATGTCAGAGTAGAACTGTGCTCTGCAGGGTTTCAACACTGAAATTTGGGAATAGACCATTAGGTCGGTCCTCAAGGGCACATCCAGATTAATTCAAGCTTCCAACCATTGAGTTCTCAACTAAGCACGTAACCATTTACATCAGCGGTTCTCAACCCGTGTGTCGTGACCCCTTCAGGGGGTCAAAAGACCCTTTCACAGGGTCACCCAAGACAGTAATTCTGATGGTCTAGGGAACAGAGGTACAACTCCTCTATCAGTGTCCAGGCAGTTCCGCCCACATATAGGGTCAGCACAACATGAGGAACTGTACTCAAGGGTCGTGGCATTAAGAAGGTTGAGAACCACTGCTCTAAGGTGTCTATCTGGAGACCTGGTGGTGCAGTGGTTATGCAATGGGCTGTTCACTGCCAGGTAAACCATTGGAAAGCAGCAGCAGCTCCAAGGGGGGAAATTTTCTACCCCTGTCGAGTAAAGAGTCCAGCCTGTGCGACAGGGTCCCTATGAGTCAGCATCGACTTGAAGACGAGGAGTTGAAGGACTCTACCTAATGACATTGTTATGCATTTCAATACATACCAATCTTGTGGGACAGAAGAGAGCTGCTCCTAGGGTTATAAAACTTTCAATCTTTCTGAAAATGTAAATCTTTACCAACCATACATCTCCCATGAAACGTCTCAGGGTTTTGAAATGTAACCCCATTCCGAATCCACGGTGCCACAGCTGCTCCTTAGAGACTATACTTTAAGTATACAATCCTTTGGCTTTAACTCAAATATTTATTTTTGAAATTAGAGTATTATTTACAAAAATATTTTTCTTAGTGAGTGAAAGTCTTTGAGCAATGCAGCAGCAACTTTAGAAATTAAAACAAGTGATCTTTATCTTCCTTAATTCTTTAACAAATTTCTTTACTAATACAAACTCACTTCCTGAACATTAAATTGATGACATAAATAACATCTTGAATACACACTAAACATAAATAAGAATCAATTCTCCTTTCTTTTTTTATTGAATATCATTTTATTGGGAGCTCTTACAACTCTTTTTACAATCCATACATCAATTGCATCAGGCATGTTTGCACATATGTTGCCATCATTATTTTCTAGACATTTACTTTCTATTGAGCCCTTGGTATCAGCTCCTCTCCCTGCACCCCCCACCCATGACCCCTTGACAGATTATAAATTATTATTTTCATATCTCACATTGACTGCTGCCTCTCTTCCCCCATGTTTTCCATTGTTCTTCCCCCTGGAGGGGCGTGTATGGTTATATGTTGATCATCATGATCAGTACCCCCTTCCTCCCTACCTCTCCCCCCATTCTTCCTACCCTTCTGGTATCCCCATTCCCACTCCTGATCCTGAATTTCCCCATGACCTGCACTGCCATTACTAATCTATACCTGTGTGCATGCTCTGGTACAATATGAATTGAGAAGCCACACCAGGGTCATGATAGTGGAAGGTGAGGAATCCTCAGGGAACCAGAGAAATATAGTGTGGTTCATCGGTGCTTTACTGCACCCAGGTTGACTCATCCCTTCCCTGTGGCCCCTCTGTGGGCGAATGTTCCATTGTCTACAGCCCCCTTGTTCTCATCAATGTTTTTGTTTATTTGTTTGTTATGTGTCTTCTGCTGCCTGTTACCCGGTCCCAATGACTCCTCATGATCTCACCAGTGTTGAGCTTCTTCCATGTGGGCTTTGTTGCTTCTCTGATGGATGACCACTTGTTTAACTCCAAGCCTTTAAGACCCCAGATGCTATATCTTTTAATACCTGGACACCATCCCCCTTCTTCACCTCTTTGACTTATGCACCCATTTTGTCTTCAGTTATAAGGGGAGGGTGAGCATCTCAGATTGTCAATTTGTTAGAACAAAGTGTTCTTGTATCGAGGGAGGGTAGCTGATACTAAACCACCTTAAGTTTGTTCTTGTGCATGGGGTGAGGTACATATCTTGATATCCGCTATTTCCAGCACCACTGTTAAATAGGGCATTCAACTCCCACTTGATGTTTTTGAGGTCCTTGTCGAAGATCAGTTGTCTATATGCAGATGGTTTTATTTCTGGGTTTTCTGTTCTTTTCCATTGGTTTGAATATCTGTCATCACGCCAGTAACATGCTGTTTTGACCACTGTGCCTGTGTAGTAGGTGCCTGTGTAGTAGGTGTTAAAGTCAGGTAAAGTGAGCCTTCCTACTTTGTCCTTCTTCTTGAGGAATTCTCTGCTAATTCTGGGCCTCTTCCCTCTCCATATGAAATTGGTGGTCAGTTTTTCCAATTTTAAAGCAGGTTATTGGTATATGAATCAGGAGAGCATTAAACTTATAAAGTGCCTTGTGTAGGATTGACATCTTTACTATATGGAACCTTCAAATTCATAAGCATGGGATATTCATCCACTTGTGGGGGTCGCTTTTAGTTTCTTGTAGTAGGGTATTGTAGTTTTCTTTGTACAGGTCTTTTGTTTTTTGGTTAATTATATCCATACATATTTCAATTTGTTCCTGGCTATTGTAAAGGGCACTGCCTTCTTGATCCCCTCTCCCATGGTCTTCTGCTGTATACAGAAAATCAATCAACTTCTGTTTGTTGATCTACTATACTGCCACTCTTCCATAATCTTCTATCACTGTCAGTACTCCTGTCGTGGAATTTTTGGGATTTTCAATGTAAAGAATCATGTCATCTGCAATTAGCAATCATTTCACCTCCTCCTTTCCCAGTTAGATACATTTAATGTCCTTCCATTGTCTTATGGTGTTAGCTAGGACCAACAGCACGATATTGAATAGAAGTGGGGACAAGGGGCATCCTTGTCTGGTCCCTCTTTTCAGTGGGATTGATTGTATCTTTTCTCCATTGACTATGATGTTTGCTGTTGGTTTTTCGTAGGTAGCTTGCATTAACTTGAGAGATTGTCCTTCCATTTCTATCTTTCTTGAATGTCTTGATTAGGAATGGGTTTTGGATGTTGTCAAATTCTTTTCCTGCTGTCCTCACCCCCAGACTTCCTGGGGCTTTGGGATTCAGAGCAAGGGGAGTCCCTCTGGGACATGGGGTTACAGTCAATGGTATGACCCTTTGCTGGGCATGTCTACACAGTAGGGTATGCTGGGCCCCTCTAGGGTTTCCCGTATGGGCTCCAATAAATTTCTTCCCATTTGCTTCACAAAAAAAAAATTCCTGTGTCTGTCGGTACTATCATGTAGTTCTTATACTTTTTCTTATCAATGTGGTATAAAATATTGATGGATTTTCAGATGTTAAACCATCCCTGCATCCCTGGGATGAATCCTATATGATCATGGTGGATGATATGTTTTATATAGTTCTGTATTCTATTGACTAATATCTTGTTAAGGATTTTTGGATCTATGTTCATTAGAGATTTCAGTCCGTAGTTCTCTATTCCTGTGGCATCCTTGCCCTGTTTGAGTATCAAAGTAATACTGGCTTCATAGAATGAGTTTGGGAGTTTGCCATCCTTTTCTATGCTCTAGAGTATTTTGTGAAGGAGCAGTGTCAGCTCTTCCCTGAATGCTTGGTAGAATTTCCCTGTGAAGTGGTCTAGTCCAGGAGCTTTTTTGTTGGTAGTGTCTTGATAACCATATCTATTTGTTGTTTTGCTATGGGTCTGTTGAGTTTCTTGGCCTTTATCTGGGATAGCCTAGGGATGGGTTGTTTTTCCAAGTATCTTTCCCTGTCTTCTATGTGGTTGAGTTCATTAGAGTACCAACTTTCATAGTAATTATCCTTTTAATCTCATTGGGGTCTGTTGTGATTCCCCATGCCATCCCTCATCCTGGCTATTGCTGTTTGTGTCTTCCTTCCCTTGAGTAGGTTTGCCAGCTGTCTGTTGATTCTGTTCATCCTTTCAAAGAATCAACTTTTTGCTGCATTGATCTTTTGCATCGTTCTTTTGTCTTCGCACTAGTTCAACTCTGTCCTGATTTTTATTTTATTATTTTTGTTCTGATTTGTATTAATTCTTTTATTTTACTATTGGAGGGTTGTTCTGCTGTTTCTGTTCTAGTTGCTGGAGTTTTTGTGAAAGCGTATCCATCATAAGTCTCTCTTCCTTTTTCATATATGCGCTCATTGCTTTTAAGTTACCTCGGATAAGTGGTTTTGCAGTATCCCGTAGATTGTGATACATTGTGCTCTCATTCTCATCAGTTCCTGGAAACTTCTTAAACTCCTCTCTAATTTGGGCCAGTGCCCACTCATGTCACAATGATCCTTATTCATCCTCTAATTATTTGCCCTTGTTTTTCTGGTCATCCTTTTATTAATCTCCAGCTTTATGGCATGGTGATCTGAGAAGGACGTCTGAGTAAGCTCTATGTATTTGAATTTACTCGGGCTCTATTTGTGTCCCAGCATATGGTCTGTTTTTGAGAATGAGACATGCGTGCTTAAAAAAGTGTGATTTTGTGTGTGTGTGTGTGTGTGTTTGGATGGAAAACTCTATATATGTCTTTCAAATCTAGTTGCCTAGTTGTAGTGTTCAGTTCTTAGAGCTTCTTTACTGGTCTCCCTTCCCAGTAATCCATCTTTCTCTGATAACGGTAAATTCAAGTCACCTATTATGATTGTTGAATCTGTGATTTCTTTATCATGCTTGGAATAGTTGGACAAATTTTGTGGGTCTCTCCTTGGGCATATATATTTTTATGCTCACTGGTTCCAGGTTAACTGATACTTTGAGCATTATATGCTCAAATGCCCCTCCTTGTCTCTTTCTATGGTCTGAGCTTTGAGATCAATTTTGTCAGAAATTAGGATTGTGCCCCCCTGCCGTTTGCCTGGCATATTTTTCGCCAGCCTTTTATGCTTAGTCTGTTTTTGTCCTTGAGTTTAAGATGTGTCTCTTGCAGGCAACAGATTGATGGATTATGTTTTCCAAGCCACTCTGCAAGCCGTTTTATTTTAGTGTAGGAATTGAGGCCATTGGCATTTAGAGTTATAACTACGATTTATGAATTCATAGCTGTCATCTCGTGCCTTTTGTGTTGGGTGTTTTCCTATTTCCATTCATGTCATTGTGCTGTGCTTTGGGGGAGGGGAGCGTCTTTCTTTCCCTCTTTTTCCTCTGAGGTCATGTTATCTTGGTAATTGTTATTGGCCCATTGGCTTCTGGTTGGAATTAGGATATACGGTGTGCTCCTGCTGGTGCTTGGTGGATGTTGGTCTTCTGGCCATAGCGAGTCAGCAAGGATCTTCCACTGGGTTGGGTGTCTTACAGTGTGTTGTTTGCATTTTTCCTCGTCCTGGATGACCCTTATTTCTTCTTCTATCTTAATATATATTTTGGAAGGGTAGAGGGTTCTTGGGAAGTGGTTTTTCTTTCAGCATTTGGAAGATTTTACAACACTCTTTCCTCCTCTATATGGTTTTTGCTGATAGATCTGAGTATATTCTTACCTGAGTACCATTGAATGTGACTGTCTCCCTTTCTCTTGCTGCTCTTGGAATTTTCTATTTTTCCTGGAAGTTGGATAATTTAACTATTATAAACCTTGGTGAGTTCTTCCTGAAGTTTAGTCTAACTGGTGTCCTCTCTGCTTCCTGTATGAGTGTCTAGTTTTCGTTCATTAAGATGGGAAAGTTTGCTTCCAGAAATCCCCCTGTTAGTTTATTGTTCCTCTTCATAGCGTGATATTTATCTCAAGTTTGCTTCCAGCTCTTTTATGATCTTTTAAAACTGTGTTTCTTGTTTGCTGAGGTCTGCCTGGTTGTCTTCAAGATCACGGATTCGATTCTCATTCTCCTCTAGTCTATTCGTGATATCTGTGACCTTGTGTGTACTTTCTGATACTTCAACCATTAGTTCCTGCATCCCTTTGGTACATGAACTTCATCCCCTCTATTTTGGACTTCATTGTCTCTATCATTGCATCTTTATTCTGCGTAGTTTCCCTCATCTCTGTATTATTCCAAGCAGCCTTCTGAAATTTTCTTTTTGTGTCAAACCTGTCTGATTCTTCTATGAGTGTCGATAGCTCTCCTGTTGTAATTTCTCTTACTTGTTTCTTGTTGGGAGTGACATGGTATGCTGTTGTTTACGTGACAATTTTGTAGAGCTGGGTGCCATATTTCTGGTAGACCAAGGAACCCTACACTCTTTCTCAGTGTGACTGGCAAGTGTTTTTGAGGGCTGTCTTGTGGTTTTATATGGTGGTGGGCTGGACTGCTGTGTAGGCAGTTGTCAAGGTGATTCAGTGGTTAATGGTGATGAGGGGATCTCACAAACTGGAGTGAAGTTGGTGAGTGTACGTGTGCCCCTGGGCTGAGTTTGTCTGGGCTGTCCTGGCTAGAGTTGAAGCCTTTTATTTTAAGGCACCTAATAGAAGACAATGATGGGGGTTGCCTCGCTTCTACAGGAGGAGGTGCAGAGCATGGATGGGAATAAGCCCGCTGCGCTGTGCAGGTTCCAGGGGAAAGCCTCCATAGGGGGGAGGTTGCAGACAATGAGGGGGGGCAGCTGTGGGCAACTCAGTATGACTGCTGGATAGCTCCAGGTACAGTGATGTGGCTAAATGAGACCGATGAGCAAGTGGTGACCGCGTTGGGGGTCTCAGTAGTTTGGCCGGCATGTGCTGGGGTGGTCCAGGGACCAGGTGAGTGATCCCTTACGTTCTGGAACTAGGCTAGATTCTAGAAGGATGCCCTCCACTATTCTGCCTGTGTGGGCTGGGAGGGGCCAAGGAAGTGACTAGTCACATCACCGGGACAGAGGAGGGCACCCCACCCGACCGGGTAGGCCGGGAGGGGCCCGGTCAGCGGTGATCCACATCACTGAGGAAGTAGAGGTCACAAAGTGACAGGCACCGCGCTACTCAGGCTGTGAAGGGCTGGGCAGCTATGAGCCTTGCCACCGGAGAAGTGGTGAGGGGGATGTGGTGGTCCCTGTGCCTCATGTACATGGCAGACAGATGCAGCCGCTGCAAGGGTGGAGGATTCCCAGGGATCCCAGCAGCTGCTGGTGATCAAATTTACTGTAGGTCAGGCCCTGGGACCCTGGGTGGGTGGTGGGAGGGAGCAGAGCTTGGTGGCAGGATCGCCGCCTTATGGAGAGAGGGGAACTGTGGGAGAAGGGAGCATCTCTTCTTGGTGATGGTGTGGGGGCGCCTCAAGCAAACACCTGCTTTGTGGTAGTCAAACCACAGCTCTGGAGAACTCACCAAGAAAGTCATCCAGCTCCTGGGGTGGCAACTAGATAGGGGTGTAGGAGCCACCACCTTGATGCACAGAAGCTGCACCGCTGGTGAGAAATCCCAGGGATCAGATCACAGTCTAAGGGGCTTTGAAGCAAAGCAGATGCGGTGGAGGGCCACCTCCCCAGAAGATGGAGCACTTTGGGTTTTTGTAGAGATCTTTTCCCTCACCAGAATCCTCTCACTGGTCCTCCTGGCTACCAGGTTCACCAAACTCTGCAGAGCTCCCCATAAGGGCTGCTTACCTGGGGGCCGTCTTTAATGTCTACTCTCCTTTCCTTTGAATACCATGAAATGCTTTCTCGTTTTTTCCACATAACCTCCTCGCCCCTACTTCAGCTTATTTTTTTTTTAAATGTGTGGTATTGGTTTATGAATTTCTTCAAAAACCCAGTCTCTCTTCCCCAACATAATCAGGAAAACAAATTAAAAATGAAGCTCATTGGGTTACATTAAAATTTATGCACTCGTTTTTAAGTTTTTATTCTGTAGTGTGTGTATTTCATTTCCATACAAATACTTGGTTTATTTGACTTTTGGAAATCAATTGTCTATATTATCTGAGGATTCTTTATAGATGTTCACAATACATTCCAAAATAGTTTTGTCAAAATGGGAAGAAAATGCCTCATGACACTTAGGTTGGAAACACCAGGGATGCTTCCACACTGGGAGAATAGTATTTAAAATAATTCTTGCCCACAGCTATATAAGTTTTTCTCAGTGAGAGATTAAAAAAAGAAAGGAAAAAAAATGACCATGTCATGAGCCTGACAGGAAAACCACTGCATTTAGAAGTTAGTTTTAAATGGCTGCCAATGTTTACTTAAAGTAGTTACAAGATGGAGTTTAAGGACAGAAAGGGTTGGCTTCATCTGACTGCACTATGACAGTGGCATAAACATGAACACCTCTTATTCAGAGCCTGTAGCTAAGTTCCCATGTCATGAGTTAGACATTCTAAGACAAAGCAAAAGGAGAGGTGTTGAAGATTAGACTTGCAAATTTCAAAATACATGGTGTCAGTCTGGTGATGTTAAAACATCCATTTAGAATAACTCAGGGAGTAACTGTAGCATATTACAAAGTGGGGATCATGAATATGCAATCAGAAAATGGCTGTGGAGCCTGATCACCATCTCTGTCAATTACAGCAGTCACTTTCTGTGATGGTACCTTGGCACTTTGACAGTGATTATACCTTTACATGATGTATTGCAGATATTATGCTTCAGTTGTTTACAAATAGAACCATATCTTACTTTTCGATAGAAAGAATAGACTATTTTAAGTAAGGAAAATATTCTTCATAATAAATCTTCCACTTAAGTCAGTCATGCATGGTCAGACTGTATATATCATGGGATGCCATTATCACATGACAAAAGAAACTTCAAAATTCCTCTTATTATTCCCTAAAGTGACATCATATAGAGCTTTTCAGATTAATGGGGGAGAAAAAACAGCACAAAGGATTAATCCACAAAATAGCGCCCATCACTCTAAAGGAGTTGCTCTAATACATGCATTCTGCATCTACAGTAAATGCCAGAGGTATAGCTATCCATCAGGACAAAATTGTCTGGGTGAGATATAGTTACATGTATTCTTACTCCTACCTAAAAGCCAATCATGTGCTTCCCTGTAGGTTTCCGCGGTTCTCGAAGCATCAAGTGGTTCCTTAAATACTAATAATCTCCACTGCAGTGGCCTAAATTTCAGCTAAACTTTATCCAAACAACTCTTCTGTTTGCACGTTAATAGTCTTTGTGCTTTTCTATAAACAGAAACGATTATTTAGTACTGTGCAGGATAAGCAGCTGTGCTAATGTTGTAGGTGAGGCACTGGGAAACCAACCCAAATGTTGGTGGTACGAAGACACTAGTCCCTCCTCAGGAGAAAGATGAGACTGTCTGATCCTACGCCCTAGAGAGAGCCACTATATATGGGAATCAACGCATTGGTAGTGGCTACTCACATCTCTCTCTACATTTTTACTTTTTTTGTTATCATATATGCATATTAGACTTCAGATTTACCTGTTTATAAATGTTTTACTATGTAAAGTTTTATAGTTTCAACGTTTCATATTTAGTAATTGATTCAAGAGGTTTATATATTCATAGTAATAGAATACTGTAACCAAAATAAGGTGCCCTGGTGATGCTGTCAGGCAAGCACTGGCTTCTAAACATAAAATTGGTGGTTCAAACCCACCGGGGTCTCTAAGGAAAGAAAGATAAGTTTACATGCTCCTGTAAGGTTTATAGCATCGGAAATCCTATATGAGAGTTGGGTGGAATTGACTGTATGGCAGTAGATATAGTCAAAATAAACTGAACACAATTTGGTCCAATCACTTTATATTCAACTTCTTTCTGTGTAGTTTTCGGATCACAATCAAATTTGCCTTGGGTCACACAGCTGGTGTCAAAAACAGATCTTTAAATCAAAGCTCCCATTTTATAATCAATTGCCATTTTCATCAAATCACAGTTATATTTTGTTTTGGTTGTTGGTTTAGTTTTGTTTTTTGAAAAGGTTGAATATAATACCAAAAGAGATACTTAGTAGGGAGAGAGGATGGGAGATGAAAGAAATAAAACTGTAGGACTGAGTCTCTCTAATGAATATGAAGTCTTAGATCTATGTACAGAACTGAGCACATCACGCAGAGCTTGAAAGTGTCTTCTCACGATAATGGGCTGTTGCTCCTCCTCAGCTAGATGAACTCAACCTTGGTACAGAACATTAAACAAAACCTCAGAAGAAAGAACAGAGTATAGAAATTCTAAAAATAAACACTAGCATTTCAGCACACCATTTTCTGTAACATTTCTCCATAGTCCACCATCATTAGGTTTCAGAGAAAGTGACATAGCACAAAATAACTACTCTCAAAATAGAGCTTATTTGAGAAAATGATTTCACATCCAGAAGGAATAGAGTTAAGAGCTCACCAGGACTGCTTCAGAGAAGAGAGAATGTGGATGTTGTGACCTAAACACAATTAATATAAGGAAAGGATGGTGTAGCGATTTTTTTCATAAAAAATAAAAGTAGGGAGAATTTAGTATGGACTAAAGGTAGATAACATAACTCCCATGAAGAAAATATGACTGACTCCTGGACACAATCTCTTTAAAAACTAGAACAATGTGGTAAGACCTTAATATAATTAGGTTTTATCTATGAGTTTCAAGTTGAAATGAGGTGGCAAACTTTTTAAAAAATTGAAAATCACAAAAGAACAAAAGTACTAAGCTGACAGAGTAATATACAGCATGAGCATCACTGATAAGATATTTTCTTAGAAGAAAATATTGAGATAACTTTAACCAATGAAAGAGACAGAGATTAAGTCATTCAGAGAAAACCTGACACTTAAAGATAATGGCAATGTATAGCTTCCTGACATGATCATTGAAGACAAATGTGAACATAAGCAAATGTGGTGAAGAAAGCTGATGGTGCCCAGCTATCAAAAGATATAGTGTCTGGGGTCTTAAAGGCTTGAAGATAAACAAGCGGCCATCTAGCTCAGAAGCAACAAAGCCCATATGGAAGAAGCACACCATCCTGCGTGACGACGAGATATAGAAGGGACCAGTTATCAAGCATCAAAGAACAAAAAATCATATCAGTGTGTGCCCACCTTCCTGATACAATCACTGAAGTCAAATGTGTGAATAAGAAAATGTGGAGAAGAAAGCTGATGGTGCCCAGCTACCAAAAGAGATAGCATCTGGGGCCTTAAAGGCTTGAAGGTAAACAAGTGGACTTCTAGCTCAGAAGCAGCAAAGTCCACATAGAAGAAGCACACTAGCCTGTATGAACGTGAGTTGGCGAAGGGATCAGGTATCAGGCATTGAAGAACAAAAAATCTTATCATTGTAAATGAGGGAGAGTCCACAGTGGAGACCCAAAGCCCATTTGTAGGCAACTGGACACCCCATTACAGAAATGTCACGGGGAGGAGACGAGCCAGTCAGGGTGCAGTGTAGCAATGATGAAACATCCAACTTTACTCTAGTTCTTTAATGCTTCCTCCCCCCACGGTCATGATCCCAATTCTACCTTACGAATCTGGCTAGACCAGAGGATGTACACTGGTACAGATTGCAACTGGAAACACAGGGAATCCAGGACAGATAAACCCTTCAAGACCAGTGGTGAGAGTAACGATACCTGGAGGGTAGAGGGAAGGTGGGGTAGAAAGGAGAAACTGATGACAAGGATCTACATATAACCACGTCACTGGGGGAAGGACAACAGAAAAGTGGGTGAAGGGACATGCTGGACAGTGCAAGATATGACAAAATACTAATAATTTATAAATTATCAAGGGTTCATGAGGGAGGGGAGAGCAGGGAGGGAGGGGGGAAAATGAGGAGCTGATACCAAGGGCTCAAGTAGAAAGCAAATGCTTTGAGAATGATGAGGGCAACAAATGTACACATTTGCTTGACACAATGGATACATGTATGGATTGTGATAAGTGTTGTATGAGCCCCTATAAAATCATTTAAAAAAAGAAAATGGCAATAGTTGAATATAATTAATTTAATTAATGTACTGAATTGTACCTGTAAAAAGTGTTGAAAAGGCACAGGTTTTGTTACACATAGTTACCACAAAAGACAATTTTATGATTATTATAAAATAAACAGGTTTTTTCATTTAAAAAGAAAAAGAAGATAGACATACATAAGGAAAACTGGTCTGTGTAATATATCAAACTCATCAAATGAAATTGAAGGTACACTCGAGAATACTTTGATAAACATATATAATGGAAGAAACACACCAGCCCGTGTGACCACGAGCTGTCTAAGGGATCAGGTATTAAGCATTAAGGAACATAAAATCATTACATTGAAATGGTGGGTGAATGCAGAGTGGATACTCAAAGTCCAAAGGTAGCCAACCGGACACTGAGGGGCTGTGAGGAGGAGATGAACCAGGCAGGGTGCAGGGTAGTAACAATGAAACATATAACTTTCCTTTAGTTCTGAAATACTTACTCCCCCCCCCCCCAATATCATCCCAAAACTACCTTGCAAATCTGGCTAGATCAGAGGATGTACATTGGTACAGATAGCTACTGGAAACACAGGGAATCCAGGACAGATGACTCCCCCAGGACCACTGATGAGAGTGGCGATGCCTGCAGGGTGGAGAGAATGTGGGGTAGAAAGGGGGAACTGATTACAGGAATGTACACATAGCCTGGGGGATGGACAGCAGAGAAGAGGGCAGGGGAAGATGTCAGACAGTGTAATATATGACAAAATAATAATAATATATGAATGATGAAGGGTTCACAAGGTGGGGGGAGTGGGGAGAGTGGGGGAAATGAGCAGCAGATATTAAGGGCTCAAGTAGAAGGCAAATGTTTTGAGAATGATGATGGCAACAAATGTACATATGTTTTTGACACAATAGATGTATGTATGGATTGTGATAAGAATTGTATTAGCCCACAATAAAATGATTTTTAAAAAGAGATTTAAATCACAAATCTTGTAACTTTGAATTTTTCTAATGTCAACATTTTAATTAGGATTTAAATTAGAATCTGCTACCTACCAATAACTGAAGGTTTCAATGTGTTGTTTAGAAATCTAAGCATAGTCACATTAGACATGAGGGTACAAAGATGATGCTCTCAGATCTAATTCTGAAGAAATAATCATTTGTTAATTTTGTTTCTTTAAAATTATTCATATTGTCATCTAACATTCTATTAAAGAGGTAAGACTATATTAAGTAATTTGCTTTTCTAGAGGTAGATAATAAATAGTGTTATTTTCTCATTTCAATCTTCTGAAATAAGATTATGGTTCCATAATATTGTATAAATTAGACATCTTATATATTTTATTATATTGCTATTAAAAAGAATATAATCAGCAAAGGGATTAATCAGACTAGTATCATATTTTACCACTGAAAGCATTAATTCTGGATGACACAGCAATAGTTAATGAGTTCTAAAGAAACCCATTGTGATGCCCAGTCACAGTCACTCCCCAGTGTGAGGACAAATGTCGACGGTGCTCGGGCATGAAGAGACTTAGGTGATACAGCAGAACTCCTTAAAAACAGACAGACAAATAACAAGACTTCTGAGAAGCTGACTTTGAGTCAATAAAATAAAATAATAGGGAATGAAAAAGTCATGGCAAAAGGATTGGTGGTGGGTTCTGATTCCATTTAAAACTAGAACGGTTACAAAATAGTTTTTAAAAAGATATTCATATACACACACTGCCCTCAAGTTGATTCCCACTCACAGTTGCTCCTTGGAGGATTTCCGAGGCAGTAGATCTTGAAGGCAACAAGCAGTTTCATCTCTCTCTCAAGCAAGTGGTGGGTTTGAACTGGTGACCTTATACTGAACAATATAATGCATCACCTATTTTACTGCTGGTGCTCTGGGGGTAAAAAGACAGTATTAATGTTGTGATTTTGTACAGTGTAAATTCTATACTGAAGACTGTAATCAAATAAGCTAATGTCTTTATATATTCTATATCAAAGATTGAGAAGATAATATCTGAAATCCCACCACATACTGTAAATATTTCCTCAATTACAAAAAGTTGTGTTCTACTTTGTTCTTAATTTATGGAGGAAAATATTTAAAAATAAATTCCATGTGATAGAATCAACCTTATGAATTTCAAATTCACAATCCAAATAATATATTTCTTAAATCATTAGGTTTGAAATGGCATTTTAAACAGCATTTTTCAATAGTCATATATAGCTAAGATATTTGTTATTCCATGATTTCACAGGCAGAGAAAATTTAAAATCTACACAGCATTGTATTTCACAAATACATTAAAGGATTTGCCTAGATCCATCCATAATTGATACAGAAAATCCAATGCCTTTTGTATATGCTAGCGACATTAAAACATTAAAAAATTATTTAGAAACAATCATTCTAGTATTAATAAGAAAAACAAGACAGATGATTGATGAAACTTGAACAAGATCAAAAGATTAGATGTTAGCAAAATGTCAATGTTAATTTCTTGATTTTCCTGGTAGTATTGGGTTTTATAGGAGAATGCTTTGTAGACTAATCACTAAATTAGTAGTAGTAACAAGATATTAGTTTAGAAATTATTCATGGAAAATTATCTGTAGTGATTTAGCAACTTTTCTTTAAGACTCATATTATCCTAAAATTAAAAAACAACGACCCTGATTTTAACATGAATATGAATAAGCAGAACCAAGTTTTCCTAATGAGCAAAGTTGGGGAGGGAAATCCAGTGTGAATGACAATAATAAAATACAGTCTCTCTAAAAGAAAGAACATTTTCTTTTTGCACATCTCCCTTTCTTTAGAAACGAATTAGAAAGATAAAGCACTGCTGTTTTGACTTTGATGACTCCAACAAGTGAATGACCATCACTGCACTGTGTGTGGCAAGAGAAGAGTTGGGAAGAGTTGAGTTTCTTAAAGCATGCTAAGATTCAGGAAGTACAGGCAGAATACTCCTTAGAAACTAGGAGGGTAAGATTTATTCATTTTGAACATACCATTCGTAAAGACTAATGGCTAGAAAAGGACACAATCTTGTTTGGTAAGATGGATGGTTAGTGCAAAGGAAGAAAAACCCCAGTGAGATTGATTGACACAATAGGCGCAGCAATGGGCTCAACAGTATCAAGGATAGTGAGATGACATAGCGTTCACTGTGTTGTCCATAAGGTATATGAGTAAGAGCTGATGCAAGGCAACAAACTACAACAGAATTCAAATTGGACTTTGGACTTTTTGGTGAGACAATAAGAAATCACACATTTGGTAGTTAAGACTTTTTACAATATGAAAGTATGTATGTAATTTACTGGCATAATAATAGTTGTACAAATATTTTAAAATTTCAGATGTCCTGCAATCAAAGAAGCTAAAATTAGGAATATGATGATAATATAAAAATGTACATACAGCATATAAGAAAAAATATTGAATATTTTAATATGTATTTCTGTGAAAACAAAAATGATATGGAATATTCCAGAAGGGAAATATAACCAAAATTAACTCGAAAATGTATATACTACCAATATTTTTTTTAAATCCCAAAATCATAAAATAGCCCAGATTTGCTGGTCTGATGTACTCTGATGGAACTCCCAGGACATTGACCCTCAGAAACCCTTCAAACCTGGAATGTGACTCCCCCCATGATCTTACCTTTCAGCCAAGTAATAGACAGACCCATAAAATAAATAATGAAAACCCTAAAGCATATACTTATAGCACTCAATTAAAGGAAGCCAAAAGGACAACATTTATAACCTAAAAACAAAATTCAGAAGTCAAGAAAGGGCAGGGAAGAAGAACAAAGGCAAACAGGAATTGCATGGAGGAAGTACACAGAGTAGTATTATGTTTAAGGAATTTGCAACTAATGCCACAAAATAAAATGTATGCACATTATTGAATGGAAGGCTAATCTGTACTATAATCTATCACCCAAACCACAATAACAGGTGGTTAAACCTTGACTAGATCACCAACCAAGGAGCCCTGGTGGTATAGTGGGCTAGCCTACTGTGATAGTTACCTAATCGGTTGTCAATTTGAGATTTAAGAGTGAAGGGGTGGAGTTTAGCCTGTCAATCAGGTCTCGGCTTGATGACCTCACTTGGAGGCACTAAGATGATAAATAGCTCACTGGAGGCAGGAGTCCTACTGACTCCCTATGAGACATTACTGAGGATGAGCCTGATGGAATTAATGCTGATGCAGCCAGAACCCTGAGCTCCAGGAGCCATGTGGAAACCCACACCAGCACTGAGATGCTTCTACCACCACTAGATCCTCAAGACTTTTCTCCCACTAGCCTGTGATCTTCCTGCATTCATCATAATTCCTGTATTTTGTGAGTCTGAAGAGGAACTTATAGATTGGTATTGGACATATGGACAAATATCAGACTTACAGACTTGATTTGGGCTAAGCCAGAATGCTTTCTCAATATAAACTTGCTCTTGTATATAAAGCTCTTTCTTATACACATGAGTCTACCGGGATTTGTTCCACTAGTCTACCCAGACTAGCACACCTAGCAATCCACTCCACGAGAGAGAGAAGAGCTTGTCCACTACCATAAAGATTAAAAGTCTTAGAAACCCAAAGGAGCATTTTACTCTATCCTGCAGACCATTTTGAGTCAGAAAGGACTCCAAGTTTGAGAGTTTAATTGTATTGAGAAAACCAATCATGGAAGAAATTGACCCCAAAAAGTTACAAGAAATTTTATGATGATGGGGAAATATATCGATGTGCATGTATTTATAGGTTCAGTATTAATATGTTTAGTATTAATGTAGCACATGGGTTTTGGGCCTCCACTTAAGTACTCCCTCAATGCAAGAACAATGTGTTCTATTAAACTAGAATTCCATGATGCTCACCTTCCTGACACAATCATTGAAGACAAATGGGTGCATAAGCAAATGTGGTGAAGAAAACTTATGATGCCCAACTATCAAAAGATATAGCATCTGGAGTCTTAAAGGCTTGAAGATAAACAAGCGGCCATCTAGCTCAGAAGCAACAAAGCCCACATGGAAGAAACACACCAGCCTGTGTGATCATGAGGTGTCGAAGGTATCAGGTATCAGGCATCAAGGAACAAAATATCATATCATTGTGAATGAGGGGGGTGCAGAGTGGAGACCCAAAGTCCATCTGTGGGCAACTGGACATCCCCTTACAGAGAGTCGCAGAGAGAAAATGAGTCAGTCAGGGTGCAGTGTAGCAATGATGAAACACAACTTTCCTCTAGTTCTTAAAAGCTTCCTCACCCCAGTATCATGATCCCAATTCTACCTTACAAATCCAGCTAGACCAGAGGATGTACACTGGTACAGATATGAACTGGAAACATGGAATCCAGGACAGATGATCCCTTCAGGACCAGTGGTGAGAGTGGTGACACCAGGAAGATGGAGGGAAGGTAGGAGTAGAAAGCGGGAACCAATTATAAGGATCTACTTATAACCTCCTCTCTGGTAGACAGACAACAGAAAAATGAGTGAAGGGAGACATTGGTCAGTGTAAAATATGACAAAATAAGTAATATCTGACAAAATAATAACAATTTATAAATTATCAATGGTACATGAGGAATAGGGGAGCAGGGAGGGAAGGAAAATGAGGAGCTGATACCAAGGGCTCAAGTGGAAAGCAAATGTTTTGAGAATGATGATGGCAACAAATGTATAAATGTGCTTGACACAATGGATGGATGTATGAATTGTGATAAGAGTTATATGAGCCCCCAATAAAAGGAAAAAAAACTTCCTAAAAAATTACCTGGTTGAGGTTCTGTTACTTATAAATTCTTTCTATTTTGTAAGGAACTCCCATTTTCCAGGAGTATAGAGTGGTCCAGAATTGAGAAATGATGGCAACACACACAGGATAAACTACAAAGATAAAATATCAAGATCTAACAAAGATATCAAACTATAGGATAACCACACATGCAATATAACCCTATACAAAATTATAAAACTATAATAAAGTAGAATTAAATCATAGTCCAAAATAACTTTCTGAAGATATGAGATATAAAATCATTTACTTTAAGCAAATCTATCAATTTTATAATTCATAGACTAATGAATGAAAGTGTATATTTGTGATGAGAGACTCTCCATAAGACTTTGTGAATTAGAAATAAAACACACAGTGAAGTGATATTATGTGTTCTGGATTGTCTGTTCCTCTTACCAAATACCTGGGTCACCAAACTAAAACTAATTCCCATGGAGTTGATTCTGACCCATAGTTAACCTATAGGACAGAGTAGACTGCCCCTGGGGGTTTCTAAGACTGTAAATCTTTATGGGAGCAGAAAGCTTCATCTTTTTCCCCAGTAAGGGCTGGTGGTTTTGAACTTCTTACCATGTGGTTAGCATCCTGACTCACAACCCATGATGCCATCAGGGCTCCTTAAATGACTGAGTAGGCATATGCAAATAGGATGTGTGAAGCTCAAACATCAGAATTGGTCAGTTTTTCCTTTCTGGGTATAAAGTGCACCATCTCAGAAGCAGGAACTGAGAATTTCACTATTGTAAAGAATGAAGAGCTACAAGTGGATCAGAGAAGGGGTAGCTACAGCAGAGGCCCCGCAAGACAGTGATGTTCTTCCCAGCCCACAGAACAAGTAGCACAAAACACCTTAGGGTATGAGAATGGAGAACCCTTTTGGCATTAGTCAGCACTAGGAGAACTTAAGGCAATTTGTAACACTTGCCAGAGATACAGAGGCCATGTGGCTTAGAGGGCCAGGACCAGAGAGGCATGTGTGTCTGTGGGCATGTTTAAGAAGAGGTATTGCAGACTAAAGAATTGTATCAACTTTTCTGATTGAGATAGTTTATGGTGCCAGCCTGGCCGATAAACACATGTGGGATTAATTGAAGGGCGGAGAGATGAATGGCTCTGCGAGCCTCACCTTTCTTGTCTCTCGCTCTTTGATCATCAGACCAGTGTGCGGCTGCCTTGCTGGTTTTGTACCTCAATTTGCAAGCTACACTACCTGTGGGACACCTAACCTTGTGGACTGAGTCACTGTAATTTGAGGCCCCTTTAAGATCACACAATTGTAATTTACATCTCTTGAGCTGGGGACTGACTGTTGGTGGCCTGGCTGACAGTTGGTGACCTGCCTTGCTGTTTGCTGCCTGTGCTGGGATAGCCTAGCTCTCTCTACAGAGAACTACCTGGCAGCCCTCAAGACTTGAAGGACTGCCAGTGTCTCACAACTCTCTCATGGGAGTGAGTTGCACTGAGCCATTTGTACTGCTTTATAATTTAAATGTTCATTTCTTGTATTATATATCTATCTATCTGTATATAATTTAACAGTTCATTTCTTTTGTTATAAATCTCTCTATCTTTATATATATAATTATTAGCAATCTTTCTAGAGAACCCTGTCTAACACACTGATCCTGAATTGTAAACTTTGAGCCTCCCTAGTAAGCCACAGAAATTGGGAATTCAGGAGTATGATATGATGTGTGAGTTCTGTGTGGCCACCACAATGGACTACTGAACCCAGAAGAGAACTGGAGGGCCACGGGAAGAATGGTTGGTGTCAGAATAGGAAAAAAAGAAAACGTTGGAGGTATGTCTGGCATCTGCTTTATAGACATTAGCCTTGAGCTGATATGAAGTTGGATTCTCCTTCCTCCTGTGTCTCAACCCATTTCTTCAGAAGATCATTTAAAGAAACTATCACTCCTCTCTTCTCTTTCCCACTCACCCCTTTTCCTTTCTTTCTCTCCGAGCCACTCCCGTCTTCATAATGCAGACTGTTTGAAAGCATTTGTGTTCATAGTAAACGATTCCTCTTTCTTCTTTTAAAAATCATTTTATCAGAGGCTCGTACGACTCCTATCACAATCCACACCTCTCTTCTTTTCTAAGGACACCTGAGTCTGTGATAGGTATTTTTCCAGAGTGCAACAGAGGAGCTGAGACATACAAGATTGTAAACTTGAAATAAGTGAACAGTTGACAATTAAGAATCAGAGAGAATATCTAATTCAAAGGCAATGTGTTACAACCATTTTTATGAGCTGAGCCTAAGGCACTATTACAAATAGCTTTCTATAGTAAAAGACAGAAGAAGATTATGGATATTGGAACTCAGAAACCCAAGTGACAGCCTGCAGCTTCATTACAAATACTACCTGATTGAATGATGTTGTGGGTCGTCTGTCTTCAATATTCATGTGTGCTATATCTTAGACTAAAGTGGGAGAAAATTAGGGAACGTTCAAAATGAAAACTGATTTCATAAATTATAGCCTAGAAAATAACAGAAAGAACTGCATGGTCTTTCACAGCGTTTTCTTTAACTGTGAACCTCACAGTTGTCTCCATTGTACTCAAACCAATTTTTATGTTCTCAATGCAAGTGCTAGAAAAGAAGCGTGATGATTTTTGTCCTGATTAGAGGGAATGTGAATGTACAGGTAAGTTTTTCAAGACCATATTCTGTCTTGTGCAAGACAGAATACACAATAGCCTGCCCCCATAAATATAGAAGCCAAGAATGACTATTAAGGAAAATAAAATTATAGCATCACTTTGTATTTAATAGCATGAAAGATAGGCCTAGCCCATTGAACTATCATCAGAAGACCAGAGATATAAAACTGTGTTCAAATGTGGAGCTCTCTCCTGAGTAGAAATGCTGTCTCAACTGCCATATTTGAAAGAAAATACCCATAAATAGAGAAAATCTTATAACGCAGACTTGCACTACATTTTTATTCAAGGTATTATTATTAATTTTGTTTTATATTTAGAGACCTTTCTCTCAAGCCCATATCATAGGTCAAGTATAAGGGAAACTATATGTTGTTGCTTAAAAGTGTGTTATTCATCTCCCTCACCCCTCTGTATCCCCCCTCCCCCTGAAACCCTCGTTCCATTTGCTTTCCCTCTTGGCTCAATGTCCCTGGGGTTCATTTAGCGAAAAACAGAAAAGCAAATAGCACAGCTTCAAGAGGGCAATCCCCAATGGCAACACACCTCTGCAATACACCCTCCTATGAACAAACATAAGCGAAATAAAACAGAATGTCCTCATAAGACTGCCGGAATAATATGTATATTAATAAAGCATGCAGACCTTGTCTGTCTGCCAGCCAAACACTCTTGGTACAGTTATTCCGGGTTGCTCAGACACCATGTATTTTCCCACTTAAGGCTCAGGTTACAAGTGTGTCTCAGGCAGAGTTCAGTTGACCCGTTCGAATTTGCACATGGGGGACGGTAGCCCGCTCTGGACCAATGGTTCTCAACCTGTGGGTCACGACCCCCTTGGGAGTCGAATGACTCTTTCACAGGGGTCGCCCGATTCATCACAGTAGCAAAATGACAGTGATGAAGTATCCACAAAAATAATTTTATGGCTAGGGGTTCACCACATCATGAGGAACTGTATGAAAAGGTCACAGCATGAGGAAGGTTGAGAACCACTCCTGAAGCACGCTGTCCACTCTGAAGCTCCAGGATTCAGTGCCCACACGTTCCACGGCCCCCAGGGAGATAAAAGGCGGATGATGTCAAGGAGTCCAAGAAAGACAAGTATGTTTGGAGACTGATTATGGAAGAAATTGTACAATTCTGTGAAACGTGATTCAAGTATGGAATGATATGACATATGTATGAACTCCCAAGTTACAGCAAAGTGAAAAAGGTGGGGAGGGAGCATAGATCCAGAAATGCATTGTGTTTGCACTAAAGCTAACTCTCAGCTCCAATTTAGAGAACAATTAGTTTTTACGTCATGGCCCTGCTTGATATTCACCCTCAGGAAGGGAATGCAGAAGATACAGGTCCTATTGCAAAATGAAACACAGAAGACACGGGTGATACAGCAAAAGGTGGCAAAGAACTTAGATGGTGCCCAGCTATCAGATAAAATGTCATCTACGGTCTTAAAGGCTTGTCTCAGAACAAGCGGCCTTCTATGTGAGATGTCAACTAAGTCCATGGGTAAAAAGCACGCCATTATCTGTTACCAAAGAACTGGAATTCATACACTCCAAAGTGGAAGGAGCGATCAATATCAGAGCGTAAACTGTGCGAATCCAGTGTGCAGAAGGGGATGGGTAACAGGGAGCCCAAGAGTCATTTGTGGAACTATAGAAAATGAGCCTCCGGAGAGCGCCCCCTGCCTAGAACTGAGATGGGAGGAAAGTGTCACTGCACAGTGTTTGGGAGAGAGGAATGTAGACGATCAAAGGCGTGAATCTGATTTGAACAGTTAATGCTTTGTCCCTAGATCTGCATTGTGATGCAGGCTGGACCTAATCTGTTCCAAAATTTCTGTATTTTTGATTTGTTTTGTTCTGTTTGGCCTTTTTTTTCATATCAGAGGCATTATGTCAATGGAGATGTGCTATATGCTTTTCCAGTTTTTTGGCATATGACACCCAGGATTGATGAGCCTATAAGGACAGCAAGTAGGATAAGGGGGTAGAGGGATGTGGATACAGTGGGGGGCAGGGAGGGAGAGATGACGTCAAGGAGTCCATGTAGAAAAATAATATTTGGAAACTGATTATGGTAGCAACTGTACAAGTCTACTCTATGTGACTGAAATATGTAATGATACGATATATGTATTAAATCCCAACTAATGAAAATGATAGCCACATAAACAAAACAAAGAATATTGCCATTCACTAATCTCTCTTTCTTCTGTCATTCACTAACTCAATCGATCAGGTGCATCTGGGTGGCAGGCATGGCAAGGAATACAAAGAATAAATAATGCCTCTGCTCCAGGGGATCCATGTGACACCCACTGAAATGGATCCGCTTCGCTATTGGATTGTGTTATATGAGGGGAGAAAGGAAAGCAAAAGTACAGAGGAATTGCTTTGCATCAAGTGTATGTTTTTCATTAAAAGAAAAAAGTCACTTTGCAGGAAAGTCTAAATATCAACAATAATGTATTTGGTAAGATGGTCAAGTACAAAGAAGATAAATTAAAAAAATTATCATAAACCACAAAATCAGGAAGTAGAGAGAATATCATTGATATAAAGTGGCCATCTTCCACGATGTGTGTATGTGTATATGTGTGTGTGTGTTCAAATAGTGAGATGGATATACATAGGATATCATGTCTTGAATTATTTAAATCATCTTTGCTTTCCTTGACATGTCTGAACCTTTTATCCCATTGTCAGATATATGCCTACGGGAGTGTATGAGTTAAGGGACCAAATCTCTATCCACTCTTATCTGTTTACTTTCTCATATGCCTAGGAAATTAATCCCCTTTTCTTACGGTTTTAAAGTTCAATAATGTAAGAAGAAACTTTCAGGATCAAGTTTCCCTGGCCCATAGTGTGCTTTCTTGTTTGTTTAATTTGAAAATGCACCATAAAATCATTTGAGGAAGCATTTATTATTATATTTTATTGTTTAATCAATTGCAATTTTCCTTGCATTTGTTAAATTCTCTATTCCAGCAATACCAACTATCTTGGTATTCGAGTATATCTTGTATTCGTTTTAGTCTACCGTCTTGTCCTATTAATATGCATTCTACAGAGTTATTTCAAAGCACCTTCTTATAATAATAATTCAGCTTTTAGTTCCTTGAAGTTTTGAATCTTTTTAAAGCACTTTAATAATTTCTCTGTAATTTATTTAGGCAATCCTTTATAATCTAATTATATAGTTATATTATCTCCACTCATTTCTTCTCTGAGAACAAGCTTTCTTAAATCATGCTCTTATTGAAGTACATGATATCAATTTCTCTCTTTAGTTATATTTCTTATAGACTGGTTCTTTTTCTCTTGATACTATGTTGCTGTCTACATTTTAACCTAACATTTTAATTTTACTTAATCAATTCTATTATTACACCATGGAATGTGTTCACTTTTTGCCCTATATCATCCTTCTTGTGCTTAAGCAGCTGTTTCGGTTTCACTATGTACATATTCTTGACTAACTTTCTACTCTACTTGATTTCTATATTTGTTTCTCTTCGAACTTCAAGTGAAAACTGATGCAAAGCACATCCAACAATTCCTAAATTCACTACCGTTGAGTGGACTGCAGCCCATGACAATCCTATGGAGTAGAGTGGAAGAGCTCCTTTGGGTTTCTAAATCTAAAAAACATCATGGGATCAGACAGCTTCATGTTTCTACCGAGGAGCTGCTGGTGGGTTCTAGTTGCTGATCTTTCAGTTAGCCAAACCAAACCAAACTCCCGCCCATCGAGGAAATTCCAATTCGTGGCTACTCCAGGCGATAGGGTAGAGCTGCCCCTGTGACCCTTTATGGGAGTAGAAAGCTTTGTCTTTCTCCTGACCTTTCAGTTAGCAGGAAAGGATGCTTAATTGAGAGTTATAGGAGTTTGTCTATTTTGTTGGTTTTTGTGTGTGTTGATTCCTTGAGCTACATTCTTAGTTTGAAGTGTTGTTAAATGACACATACCAATGCTTACTTCATTGGCAAGACAAGATCTCTTATTCCATTCAGAGAATATGAAGTTATCGGTGACTTTTGGCTAAGCTTTTCTCCTGAGCCCTACCTATTTACTTCTCCTACAGTGAAGAGATTTAAGTTGTCAAGGATTACGCTTTACTTAAATTCACAAGTAACATCTATGGAAGCAACAGTCAATAAATCAAATGACATATCACACTGGACAAATCTACAGCACAAGAACGCCCTAAGATGTGAATGAACAGAGGTAACTCTGAGGACTAACGCCCATGGTATTTTCAATCTTATATGCATGTGACAGCTGGATACTGAATAAAGAATAACATGTAAAATTATTTTATTCAGAATATTATAAAATAATAATTATTTGAAAATGGCTAATAACTTGCCATGAATCTGAAATGAAAGTATAAATTGTAAAATATTTATGCTCACAAGGTAAACACAGGAATTACAAAAACACACAAAAAATTCTCACAGTCAGAGAGTAGACCCAACGTTTAGTTATTTGGATCTCTACTGTGGTGTAGTAGATCCATTCGTTGCTGTGGCTACCATATGTTGCCAAGTTACTCTGGACTCCTAGCTACTCCACAGGAAAGAGTAGAGCTGCTCCACAGGATTTTTAGGCTGTTGTATTAAAAGGAACAGAACACAATCATTGATCTCTCAGGTAGATCTGAAGACCTTTCTGTCAAGACCGTCTTGCTTAAACATTATACACCCAGTCGTTGTAGTTATTGGCGACTGGGATGTCAATTTAGTCTTCTGTCCATCATAATCTCAATATTCTGTCTTTTGGAGAAAAGAGCTACAGAGAGCCACATATAAAATACACAACATATTGATTACATGGAAGCCTTGAACATTTGCAGAACATGTTCATCTAAAATTTCTAGGTTGTCTTAGTACTCTGAGCAGAGACTTGGAAGTTTCCCTAAGTATTACTTCACTTTTATTAGGAATCATCAGGCGATTCCAATTTGTTATCTTAAAAGGGGGTGAGGGTGAAGAGTAGACATATTGTACAATAATTTAGGAGTCCTGAGGGCAGAGGAGGTGATGTTTTTTAGTGCTAACTGCGGGGTCAGTTTTTGAGTCTATGAGTCTGCTCTGCATGAAAAACATGAAACCTTCTGTCCACATAAAGATTCATGGTCTCAGAAACCCACAGAAGTTCCATTGTGTCTTATAGGATCACTGTGAATCTTAATCAAATGACTGATAGTGAGTTTTGTACTATAGAGATTAAAATGTCCCCCAAGCCCAAAATGAGTCTGTCAGTATTCAAGCTCCTTTATTAAAGTTAAAATGTTCCAGCCTTATTATAAGATGGCATAGAAACTCGTAGAATTTTTCTTATCTAGAAACTTGGTACATTTAGCATAAATCATCCGTCTCTGAAACATTTAACATAAATTATCCATCAATATCTAAATATTCACATGCTCTAAAAGGCTTACTATAGAATTTGAAGAAGAAAAATTTAGATCTCCAAAATATTTATGAAAATTGCTGTGAAGCCTTACATTATCAGCTCTCTAAATTGCCCTCACATGTAATTCCATATAGGTGCCTGCTCAGTTTTCCTTTTCCATTCTTTGTGGTCTGGCTTTGCAGTACTCGACTTGTAGGTTCAGTATGTATGGCACAGCCTCTCCTACTAAAAAGACCAGCCCTCCACCATCTACTCAATTCTCACTTCTGGTGACCCTATAGGACAGAGAACTGCCCCTTGGGTTTTCACAGCTTTAAATATTTAAAAAGCTGCACAGTGACTGGTGGATGTGAACCACAGACCTAATGAGTGGCAGTTCAATATGTAACCCACTAGCCACCATGGCTCCATATGCAGCTTCACTTGGAAATCCCTGATCACCTAATTCTTTTTCAAATGTTTCTTATCTTTTTTGTTTTGTTTTGTTTTATCCAGTGATTTGTGGGTCTGAAATCTTCTTATATTTAAAACTGGGATGACAACTTAATAAATTGGTATTGCTTAATTACTAAAATATAGTGGAGCATCATATCTAAAAAACTAGAGCTGATTTGGCCTATAGAATGCAATTTTATGAATCAGTGTCCCAAATAACCCCAAGAACAGGCTGTAAAACTAAGAGACCAAGAAAAATATTTTCAGGGGGTTAGGCTATTTATCAAAAAGTCAAAAATCAGAATTAAGCCATAATTAGTCTTTCAATATTTGAAAAAATGCTATTTTCAACATTATAAACCAAATAATTAGATTAATGCAGAAGAATCTATGACACTGGCTTAGCCTGTCTGTGTAATAGTCCGGATAACAATAATTGTTTTGGAATTCAGATATGAAAACAGCCCTAGGAAAAATTATGAAAAAATATTAATTTTTATGGCCCAACTTCTTGCCTCGGTGTTATGTCATTACATGATTTGCTATTCTAGAATAATTCTTCCATCTTTACCAGCCATTTATGACAATGACCTCTCTCCCTGGCCTCCCCTCCCAAATATTCTTGGTTTGGGATTCTTATCCTGCCCAATCTCTGGTTTCTCAGTTTCAATCTTGTGAATCAAATATATAACATTTGCATAGAGCACCTGGTTTCAATATAATAGACATACATATTTAGCAAAGTAAGTCATGTGTCAATTAGCTGCTTTGTTTCTTGTCTGTCGTTATAATCTGTACATTGGTAAGAGGCGTGTTTGATATTTTAGGACCTACATGCCAAGGGCTTTGTGTGGCATTTTCCATTCATAATATCTTCTTCTTCTTTCATATTTTTCCTTACATTAAACTTGTGATGCAAGTTATTTTATTATCCTCAATGTTATATATTTGAATACATAAAGCTTCAGAAACACACACATACAAAACTACTGTTTCATCTATTATCTGTATCAGTGGTTCTCAACCTGCAGGTCATGACCTCATTGGGGTTGGAACTACCCTTCACCGGGGTCGCCTAATACATCCTGCATATCAGATATTTACATGATGATTCATCACAGTAGCAAAATGACAGTGATGAAGTAGCAACAAAAATAATTTTATGGTTGGGGTCACCACAACATGAGGAACTGTATTAAAAGGTCATGGCATTAGAGAGGTTGAGAACCAGTGATCTATATCTATCTATCTATCATTGATCTATCATCAATCTATCTTCTCTCTAATAAATATCACACAGACACTAAGTAATGCTGTGGGTATGGCTTTAACAGGAAAAACACAAAAACTCACTGCCATTGAGTCACTATCAACTTACAGAAACCTCTAAAGAGAGTGAACTGCTCCATAGAGTTTCAAGACTGTTGTCTTTTCAGAAGCAGACTGCCTTGTCCTCACAGAGAAGATGATCGGCTCTAAGTGCCGACCTTTCAGTTACCAGACCAACAATAATCCACTGCACTTCCAGAATTCCTTTTCAGAGAGGCTGAAGATAGTCTTCAAATCTATGTCTTTCCTCTTTTAACACCTTCAAAATGACTTGGGCAGCAGACTTTCCCAATGCACTATGTCACAGTTTTAATGCTTTCTCTGCTTATCATGTTGTTGTCTATAGGTGCAGTTGGAAGGACTTGAGTTTTCTTTACATTGAGTTGTAATTCATACTGAAGGGTGTTCGTCTTTGATCTCCATCACTGTTTCAAGTTCTCTCACCTTTCAATAAGCACGGCGGGGTCCTCTGAAAATCTCAAGTTAACGAGTCTTCCTCCATATCCTGATGCTTTGCCTTGCTTTACACAGTCCAACTTCTCCACGTATTTGCTCAGCAAATAAGTGTTGAATGACTATCGAAGGGATACAGTCCTGGCACTCACATTGTCCTGACTTGTGCCCTTACCACCAGAGGACTGGTTTTTTTTTTATTAGGGACTCATACAACTCTGATCACAATCCATACATACATCAATTGTATAAAGCACATCTGTACATTCTTTGCCCTCATCATTTTCAAAGCATTTGAAAAATTTTCAAAGCATTTGCTCTCCACTTAAGCCCTTTGCATCAGGTCCCCTTTTTTCCCCTCCCTCCCCACTCCCCCCTCCCTTGATAATTTATAGATTGTTATTTTGTCATATCTTGCCCTATCTGGAGTTTTTGACCCATATCCAGGTCTGCATGAACACAATGGCAGGTTCTAGAATTTCTATGAAAACCTGGAACACGCATTTCCTGATTTTCACCCATGCAGTGCTCCCTCATTCTGTATGAAAAACTGCCTCTTGGTCAGTATCTAAACTTTGCATGAGCTCAATGAAGTGTTGTCGAGTTGCCGATTTTTACAATCGTATCCATAGTGCGCTGTGATCTATGCAGCCAAATATCTTAGCAAGTCTGAAAAAGGAGAAAAGCTATCTCAGTTCTTCTCTGTTGGCAGCCAAGAGCCACCTAACAACAGCAGTGCTGCCCTGTGTCTACATCTTCTGCTGAATCCAAATTGAATTTCTGCATGCTTCCTGTGGTTGAACTGCTAGAACATTTTCAATTGTCTTCAGCAAATGTTTACGTGCATATAATATTAATGATTTTACTTGATAATTTGCACAATTGTTTGGCTACCCCTTTTTATGGAATGAGCAAAAATAAATGAGTATGAATTACTCATATGTTAGACAAGTAAAAAAAACCAACTCCAATGATCACTTTGGTTTTTTGGTGGGGAGAGGCAGTTTACATAATTTTTCCCCAGTTTTCTAATTAATATATACATTCTGAAGAAGAAATTTGTTATGTTTATGTTTTAAAATATTATTCTAGAAATGCTGTTATTCTGAGACATTTAAAATGAGAATACATGAGTATAATATGGAATAATATTTACATTTTCAATATTTTCATTTTGATTAATATATGGCAGTAAAGCAGAATTGTTTTGACTAGGAAAGTAAAATCATAGATATTTTGGAGATTTACCAAAGCAAATAAATGCCTCACTACTTTCATCATGGTAGAATAAAATATGATCACATTTGCTATGGAAAAGAGAATCTTTTCTTAACTCCTGGGAAATTATAATGTTTTATATCATAGCTATTATTATTTTCTATCTCTTATGGGTTGTAATTGTTAATCATCCCATATCTCCCCAGCACTATCTGAAATGAAGACACAGCTACCTTATATTTAGTAAGTTGTTTCCATGTTCACATTTCTTACCAGTGGATTATCATCGAATCTTATTCTGTCTTTGCTCCCATTGGTTATCGCTTTCACAGTATGTGGGCCTCACTGAGGCCACAGAAGATGAGGGAAGTTTTGTTTCTGTTTTCTGTTCACCAGTACACTATGTATTCAATTGTAAAAGAAAAAGTAAAGATAGTTTTAAATAATTTTCTCTATCTGATATCTTAGGTAAAAATCATAAAGAGTAAATGTATACATGTTAAATGTTTGATGACATCAGTTTGAGCAAATATATTTATTCCTGAAAGCAACATCCTAATCAAATATTGTGAAGGTGATGGTGGTAACTGTCCAGTCTATTCTAACTCCTGGTATAACCCCTGAACATTTTTATGTTCTATCTTCCAGGTCATTGCCATGCTCACAGCTAACCTTTTTCTCCCCAAATTCAAATGAAAATGATTATTTTGATTTATTCTTAAACTCAATATATATGACACCATAGAGGACGTTTTGTCAGGCTTCTTTCCCTTAACATACTTTTGGATGCCCTTAATCGTTTCTATTTCTGATTTTAAAAATTTAGAACATAGATTATTTACTGAGCTAGTATTATAGTCACAAATATTTTTCCTTTCTTATTTGGGGGTACCATATTTTAAATCATTTTTATAGCTTAAGTACAAATCTTTGGACAGATAGGCATCAGATAGTTCTGCACACCTGTGACTTGCCATTTATTTGTGAATGGAGTCCATTCTAACAATTTCTCGTGGTTAATGTTCTTGTGTCCTATCTTAAAAACCTTTGCCTACTCCAAAGCAATGAAGGTATTCTCCTGTACTTTCCTTTAGAAGTATTCTAATTTTAACAATAGCATTGAGCTATTCAGTTGTTACAGCACTTATTGAAAATATTCCACGTTGGTGCCTCTTCTATTTAGAGTTTCTGGTTGGTGCAGACAATGATCTTGGCTGGTAACGGAGAGGCTGGCATTCAATTCTGCCAGAGGCTATGAAAAGCCCTATGGAACACAGTTCTGTTGGTCCACATATGCTCACAATGAGTCACAACTGACTTGAGGAGAGTTGGTATTTTTGCAGGTTTTTGTCTACGTGTGCAATTAGCTTATGTCTCCTATTCCACTGGCATATTGTCTATTCATAACTGCTGCTTACATGTGGACTTAAAATTTTAGCAACTACAGATATTGCTTTCATCAAGCAGATTCTAGACGTTTTGGTTATTCTAGACCATTTTTACTTCCATTTAAAGTGTGGAAACAACTTGCCAAAATCCTGCTAGAATTTTTCCTTGAATCTATGGATCAGTGCCTTGAATCTGTGGATCAATTAGGTATATCTATCTCTTTCATCTTTTCCAAGTACTAATTCCACTGCCATCAGGTTAATTCCAATTCACAGCACCCCTATAAAGCATTCTTGAGTCTGTAAATCTGTACAGGAGCAGGCAGTCTTCTCTTTTCCCCTTAGACTGGCGGGTGGGTTGACCTGCAGCCTTGAATGCAGGTAGCAGACTGATGCCTAACCCACTGGGTCACCAGGACTCCCTATCCGTTTAGTTGAGTTTCTTTAATTTTGCTACATATTTAGGACTTCATTGTATGCGTTTTAGAGGTCTACTGTTAACTTTATATCTTTATCCCTCAGTATTTTTTTAATTTTAACAATTTATTAGGGGCTCATACAATTCTTATCATAGTTCATACATATACATACATCAATTGTATAAAGCACATCTGTACAGTCTTTGCCCTAATCATTTTTTTCTCCTCTTTTCTTTTTTTTACATTTTATTAGGGACTCATACAACTCTTATCACCATCCATACATATACATACATCAATTGTATAAAGCACATCCATACATTCCCTACCCCAATCATTCTCAAGGCATTTGCTCTCCACTTAAGCCCCTTGCATCAGGTCCTCTTTTTTTTTCCCCTCCCTCCCCTTTCCCCCCTCCCTCATGTGCCCTTGGTAATTTATACCTTGTTATTTTGTCATATCTTGCCCTATCCGGAGTCTCCCTTCCCCCCTTCTCTGCTGTCCCTCTCCCAGGGAAGAGGTCACATGTGGATCCTTGTAATCAGTTCCCCCTTATGCTACTGCAAGATGTCTAATTTTATTGTTGCTGTTAGATGCCATCCACTTGTTTCTGACCCGAGTCTCTGTGTACATCAGAGCAAAACACTGCAAATATCTCATAATTGTTCCACTGTGAGCCCATTGTTGCCGCCACTGTGTCAATTCATCTCCTTGAGGGCCTTCTGCTTTTTTTTGGCTGCCCTTCCTTACCAAGCAGAATTGTGGTGCTGGTGAAGAATATTGAACGCACCGTGGACTAATAAAAGGACAAACAAATCCGTCTTGGAAAAAGTATGACCAGAATACTCCTTTAGCAAAAATGGAGGGACTTTGGCTCTTATACTTTGGGCAGGTTGTCAGGAGAAACCAGTCTCTGGAGAAGAACAGCATGCTGGGTCAAGTGGCAGTGACTTTCAACAAAAGAGTGTGAGAGATGTATACATGTATGTCATATATATAAAACATACACACACTTATAGGTAATTATATCTCTATATCTCTATATATAGTCTATGAAATATATATTGTGCCTGTGTAGCTAGGAGCCATCAAATGATGCCACACTTGCTAGTTCATAGACTATGTATCTTTGTGTTTATGCTCCAACAAAATGATGACTGTTTAATTATACTACGAGTGGGTTTTGACAGTCAATTGTATGGCAGATGGTATTACTTCCAGAACAACCGTCAAAAGGCCAAAGCAACATAGCTAACAAATCAAACCCTTATGGATTGAGTTGCATTTCACGGACAGTATGCTCAATCGTCTAGCCATGGGCTTTCATGTTATGATAATGATGGACAGGGCAACTTGGCTGAATATGATAGCCAGCCAGAATGCTGCCTGTCAATAGATGCAGGAGTTAAAGAGATGTACTTGTGTAGATTCTACCTTGAGTGGAAACAGGGAGGAGAAAAATTATTTATCGAAAATCCTTCAGATTTTCTAAATGGTTGCATGATGGCGGGTGAATCAGGCAAAATCCGTCTTCTTTATTCATAAGGTGACTGAGCTGTAGTCAACAAAACAATCTTTTTCCCAGCATATTTATGAATGCTATAAAGACGGAAGGAATGCCTTTAGCTGGATGGTACCAGAACTTGAATCTAGGAAACCTGCTTTCAATAAACTGGCTCTCTGTATTGTTTAAACCTCTCAAACCTTGAGGAAGCATTTGATTGTGCCGAACATTTGCTTCACATAAACTTGCCAGAAGGCTCTGCTCTGGCCTCTTTTATGCAGTGTGCTGGCGTCATGCCAACATTTTTAATAAGGAGAGAAAAGAAGAACTCTTAAAAGTTTAGAGCCCAATAATCTAGGAGCTAAAATCTGATTAAGTGTAAAATAAACTTTCTACAATTAAATGATTCAGTAGCAGATAAAATGGAAGCAAGCATCCAAGAAGTAACTCTTACCAAATTAATTTTGCATACACCAAGGAATTTGGATGATGTGCATCTTAGCAAAGAATGGAGGTTGACGATGGGTCTTTATTCCTTTCAGCCAGAATTTACTGCCAGGGACAAAGACCACGTGCTTGTTTTCCTTCATGGAGCTATTTGAGATTTTGATCTAAATGACCTCTGCCGATAGTTCATTTCTATATGCCATATGGTTCCATGAAGGAATAAATGATTTGTAGCGCCTTATGGACCACGGATGGATGCCTATCGGCCCTATCATGTCTCCGTATTATGCCTCCTTTCAAGGTTTACCTCAATCTGGAAACAAATGAAATAAATGCCCTATTTAGCCAGAGGCCATCAGCTGCCTAGGGCTCTGTCCCCTCTAGTACTTCTTGCACTAGGGAGCTCGAGTCAGAGACACAAGCATCTGCCCACTTAGTTAAACAGTCTGGCAGGAAAATAGGGCAGCTAACAGTAGAGCTGAGTGAAACTGTCAGATTTTTAAGCACTTTATTTTTATATTTTAAACCAGATTGGAGAGCATTTACTTAAGCTAAACTTTTACCTTGCCTTCCGTATTCCTCTTTTGTCTCATTCGTGTCTTTTATATATTATTATTTTATGACAAGGACATAATTTGCTAGCTACTAATTTCTACAACCTGAAATTATTCTGGGAATATGTGACAACGAAGTTATGTTTCCCCCCGTAATGTAACTGAGGTGCCAAGTGCTATTGAATGAATACTAATAAAAATATTAATTATATCCTGATAATACTGATGAATGAAAGTGGCACTTTAAAAGCATGTTCCATCCATCTTACACAGGCCACAAGGAGCCCTGGGGATGCAGTGGTCACCATTAGGGCTGTGATCTGCTTGGTCAGCAGTTCAAAACCACCAGCAGCTCCACAGGAGAAAGACTGGACTGTCTACTCCAGCAAACATCTTTTTATAGTCTTGGAAACTTACAGGGGGTCACTATGAGTCATCATTGGCAGTGAGCTTGGTTTGGGGTTTTAACACAGTCTACTGAATTTTTCTGAGTTTATTAACCAAACTTAGTTCTTCCTATCAAAGTGTTTTGGTTATCAATTCATAAGAACATGGAATTACTGTTAGCTATAATCTCCTTTTCTTTTTCATTTTTGCCTTCTGGTAGGTTTGAATAAATAAGAATAATAATATCTAAATATGTTATATATTATATGCAAATACTGTTACGTAAGCCATGCCCACAATATTTCCTGAATATATGCTATAGCTGCCTGAATTTGCATGAAAGTTATAAAATCTATATCCACAGACTAGACCCCCACTATTGAGTCTCAATCTACCTTTGGTTTACCAATAGCTTTGACTAAAATGCAGAGAACGCCCATGCACTGAGGACTTCAAGAAACAAGACACAAACCTGCCACTAAATATTTAGTGACTAAGAACAATAAATATTAATTCAAAATTTAAGTGGTCAGCCAAAACAGGATGTGTCTTTTTGATGCATAAACTTTATCCAAATTAAGGAAAATGTTCAAATTTGATCAGTTAAATAATACCATAACTTAATACCTTGAATCACAATTTGGGGGTTGAAACATGTATGAATATTTTATAGTCTGGGAAAAGGGACCTTATTGAAATAAAATATCCTGATCTGGTTGTAAACATTTTCTGTATTTTTTTTTGCTTGTTTGTTCATATTAGGGTTTATCTCAAATGTTTGATGTCATTAGGAGTCACCCTCTTGAAGCCGTGTTGTATGTTTTTTTCTGATTTTCAGCATATGAAACCCAGTATTGATGAATCCATAGGGACAGAAAGTAGAATAAGGGTTGTTTTTTGAGGGGGGGGCAGGGCGTACCATGATGGAGGGGGGGGGTAAAAGGTAGACCATGTAAAGGAGTTCATGTAGAAAAAGAATATTTGGAAATTGATTGTTGTAGCAATGGTATAATATTGCTTGATGTGATTGAACTATAGAATGATATGATATATTATTAACTACCAATTAAAATGCATTTTTAAAGTATAAAGAAAAAAATAAAATATCTAAGGATGAGACTGGAGCATCTCATTTAAAAATCTCCTCTGACTGATGTGTAATCTCTGATACAGAATACAGAATTCAATTTATGATAAAGCACAAACCTAAAAGATTAACCATTCTTGGAGAGGTGGGTGTTGCACTCTTCTGCCAGAACTGTCTCATTGGAAATAATGGAGAATTAACTACTGAACATGTTCCAAAACACATATCTCAGCACCTACTTGCTCGAGCTAAATAAACTACACAAGACAGCTGGTAGCGATAGAAAAGTGAAGACTTGGGGATGCCACAAACCTAGGTTTGATCGTTTTGTCTGATGTGCAAGTTGTGTAACTTTAGCAGATTATTGAGCCTCCTTGGGCCTGAGTTTCCTTAGCTTTGTAATAGGAATAACACTATGTGGTTCAAAAGATTGTAATGATAATTTAATAAGATAGTGGTGTTAGGTGATCTATAAATTACCCTAACATGCTTAAACATAGGCAATGCAACAAAAATATTTCTGTTAAATTATTGCAAATATTCTAGTGGCAATTAGATATTCTAATCAGAAAAACAAAGTTCAGGAATACTTATCTAGATTTTCATCAGATTATCTGGAAACTTTTCAATCAAATAGGGAACATCACAATGAGGTCTTCCTTCCATGTCTTTTTGGTATATAAAGTGAACCAAATGTGCATGACATATTAAGTAAAATGTCCATTTATTTCACACTCACATCACCACACATTGGGTATTCCTAGTTGTCAGGGAGCTCTCCTCCTTGGGGTGATTCAGGGAATCAGACACTTTCTATCCTGAAGCTTCGTTTAAAGCAGGGTGTCAAACTAATCAAACCATGTGCCATTTGGTGCCACAGGCAAGATTCACGCGGGCCACACCACATTTACAAATTTTGTCAAATTTATATTTTGAAGTGAGGATTCAGGAATATGGATAGGATAATCAAAACACTATATAATTGCTTTGATTTAAACATTTATTTGATTTGATGTATTTATAAAACTAAAATGAATCTTTTTTACCCAAAACTTGCCAGCACTTTCTTCCTACTAGTTTTCACTTACCTCTTATGTTGTGACTGGAAAATACAACAAAGTAACTAATAAAAAACAGAAAGTGTTGGACCCCTGGCCAGCGTGATGCACAATCTTAACGGCTTCCCCCTAAAAATGTTAACTAGAGGGGCCGCTGGGTATGATTCAAAACAGCACAACCCAGAGTGCTCTGTTCACCTTTTCGCTATTGACATCTAATTACATGACGTGACACGGAGCGTGGCAGACATATCGCTTCCAGACGTCGTTGGAACTGAGTCAGCGCGTTTATACACGGCCACAGATGCCCGGGAAAGTCACTGGGCCACGTGTATACTCGTCTTCGGTAGTTAAAGGGTTAACGAGGCAATTGTGTGTACAGTATTGCCTCAATCTCTCCTAAGCGCTATTCATAACATTTTTTTTCTATTTTCATTTTATTTCAGAGCATCGTGGATCACAAAAACTTACCTCGGGGGAGGGGGGGAGCGCATGTGGCCCGCGGGCTGCCAGTTTGACACCCCTGATTTAAAGACATGTTGATCTCCAAAGCAGTGCGTGCGAAATGACAGCCATCCATGGGCATGTCTGCTTTTAAATGTCTCTGGGTCACAATGGTGCACAAAACTGATGGTCCTATTTCTTGGGTGAAAATCCCACCTGTAAGGGTATCAGTATGTTGGCCAATTCAGATGCAGAAGGAAAAAATTAATCTCTTTTTGAACAACAGACTTTTCTGGAAAACATGTTTTATTTATTTTGTGTTTTCAACTTTAATGCCCTCAGCAAGAGAAGTGTTTTCAAAGCTTGCAATTCCCAAATAGCGCCTCCTTCCGTAAACCCTTTCTCAATACCCAGAGCACATCTGCTACAAAGCCAGCATGGAACACTTTTACATTGGGCTATTGATTGAGTTTTATAGAAAAAAAAATTATATATTTCCTATACATTATGGCTTGAAATCTTTAAAAGTACCACAAAACAAAACAGTAATACTAACACCAAAAAGGAGAAAACCTAGGGTTTTTTTTGTTTTTTATTTAATAAATCTTTTTATTGGGGCTCATACAGCTCTTATCACAATCCGTACCTACATCAATTGAGCAAAGCACCCTTATACATTCGTTGCACTCGTCATTCTCATAATTCATCTTCCACTTGGGTTCCTGGAATCAGTTCGGTTTCCCTTCCCCCCCTCCCCCTCCCTCCCCGCTTCCCCCTTCCCCTGGTCTCTTGATAGTTTAAAAATAATTATTATATCTTATCTTACACTCCCCGGCGTCTCTCCTCACCCACCTCCCCATTGCCCATCTCCCAGAGAGGAAGTTACACATAGATCTCCAAGATCGGTTCTCCCTTTCTACACCCCCTTCCATCCTGGTGTCTCCACTCCTGTCGCAGGTGTTGAGGGGTTCGTCTGTCCTAGATTCCCTGTGTTTACAGATACCTACTGCACCACTGTACATCCTCTGGTATAACCAGGTCCGCAAGGTAGAATTGGGGTCATGATAATTGGGAGGGGAGGAAGCATTCAGGAACTAGAGGAAGGTTTTTAGTTTCATTGTTGCTACACTGAACCCGGAGTGACCCACCTCCTCCCCACTACCCCTCTGGAAGGGATGTCCAGCTGTCTATAGATGGGCATTGGGTCCCCATCATGGCACTCCCCCTCATTCATGGTGATGTGATTCTCACCACCACCCCACCTTTGTTGTTTGAGACCTGGTCTCCTCTGCCCTTCACGATCACCTATGTTGGTGTGCTGCTTCCGTGGGGGCTTGGTTGCTTCTGGGCTAGATGGCCGCTTGTTTGCTTTCAAGCCCTTAAGTCCCCGGATGCTACATCTCTCAGTAGCCGGGTACCATCAGCCTTCTTCACCACACTTGCTTATGCATACTTTCGTCTTCAGCGATTATGTGAGGAAGGTAGACACCAAGGAACAAAAACAATCATTGTGTGAGAAAACCTATGTTTAAAGGACACGGGGACATGTGGGAGAGCACAGCCATGTGATTATAAATATCTGGAGCTAAAACAAAATGATCTTTTAGTGTCATACCTGAAGCACATTATACTTATCTGTCACTGTATATATAGGTTCCAAGATATTTCAAGGTTAAAATTAATGGCATATTATATTTATCAGTTACTACATAGGTTTCAATATATTCCACAGTTAAAATTAATATATCGTGCATATCAATTATTAGAAACTTAACTGTAGAAGAGAAAAAAATCATAAGTGTTCTGTGTGCTTGCATTTCTGCTTAGGAATCTCATGAAGAGTAAACCTAGTATATATAATTTATGTGATCTAACTAATAGTTGATGAATGATATTTATCTGTGATCTCAAAGTAAAAGCTCCGAATGCATGCATTGATTTAATAAGTTATTATAAGGCCTTGAAAAATTGCTTCATTGACAGAGTTCCCTGAACCCAGGTATATGCAGACACATTTATTGAAATAGCTTCGATGCTTTGTAGCAGGAACCTAGATGAAAGTCCATTTAAATCAAAAGCCAAGCCCTGTACTTGGGCACAAATGCTTCCTAGGAACAATGAGATGCAGTGTGACAGCAAAAGGAACATGTTTTAACAGTGGCATGTCGCTTTGTCAGGGATGTCTTGGTAATGACTCAGAAGCAGGTTAATAAGATGATTAGAATGAAAGCTAAATATGACAAAAGTACAAAGCACTTCCCTCATGTCATTCCTCAGAGATATGTGGGTGGCAAATATTACCTCTATTTTGTAGATTGAAAAATGAAATAGTTTATGCACTCAAAGACATTTCACCAGGATTCTGATTTTTAAAGAGGTATCGTGTTTCTTTTTCTAGATCTCTCATAGTTATTGCATCAGCGTTAGAGCGCTGCACTATTTCCAAAAAATACCTTGTCTAATATTATTAAGATAATCACAGTATCACTGTGTCTTATTGTTCATAAACCCTGAAGCTCCTGTGAGGCCCTAAAATGGTAAGCGAAATTTGGGAAGATTATGCCTACTTCTGTCAAGAGCATCTGTAGAGTTGAGCGTTTGTTTCAGAGCATCTGTGAGACACATGAGTCGCTCTGGGTCCTCTAATCAATGGGACAAGGAACTGGTATGTGAACATTTACTACCTGCATTATTCAACGAAGGACAAGAATGCCCAGAAACATGAAGTCTTCCTCTGTTATAATAAAACAGAAAATGGAAGATCCCTTCTTCAAAGTCCCGGATTTAGCTCTGAGCTAAGTCCACCATAAAATGCTGTATAATTCTGGATGGAGTTAACTTAACAAAAAGGATTTATCAATTTAAAACCACTGTGCTCAGAAGTCAGGTGTTATTAAAACAACACAAGCGAACAATGATTTCCATTCTAAGAATTGGTGAAATATGATATGTGAGTCCTATTAATTTTTAGGGGGGTGGAAGATCACTGCAATCTTTTCTTAGGCCGCCATTAAGGTGGTTGTTTTCCATACTCCCACACCCAACCAAATTTGCCTCAGTCTTTTTCTGTGATTAGGAACCTTGGTGGAACAGTGGGATATGCTCTGGGTTGCTAAAATCAAGGTTGGTGGTTCAGATCCACTACCAACCCTAAGCAAGGATATGATATTGTCTCCTTGGCCCTGTAATCATCTCTGAAACCCTAGGGAACAAATCTACTCTACCCTATAGAGTTACTATGCATCTTATTCAGATGTATGGCAGTGGGTTTGGGTGGGTATATCTGCAATTATGAATATTAGGAACAGCCCTCTGAATCAGAAAGCATAGAGAATAATTTTTCCTGAGTTGTATATGATTGTAATATTTACTATTCTAGGTCTCCAAACTATGCTCTTTATCTGTAAATTCCCACAGGTTCACTAAAATTCTACATAATTCAAACAGAAAGGTGAAGAGTGGCTAAAGTCCCTTGCTTGTATCAATTTCTCTAGGGGAAAAGATAGAAATGTAGTTCCTCAAAGTTAATTGCTTTATCTCTCATTTGAGGATCAATTATAAGACTGTACATCTTATATTTACCTGGCAGGGGAGATACCATGATCACGAAGGTGGTTTTCCCAGGGTGAGGCTTATCCATTGCACTCCGGATGTGCTGACCCCTGCGATTTCCCCAAATGTGGGAAACTCGACTGCATAATTTGTGGTAGTGGGGGACTGCGTTTGCGCTCTCCCCTGATTTAAAAGAAAAAAAGACTGTACATCTTAACAGGAGCAGACAGCTTCATCTTTCTTCAAAATTTTGGCCCTTACACTCAGCAGCCCAGTGCCCAACCCAGAGTGCCACATGGCTCCTTCTGCTGAAGGCTAGTGATTATCTAGAGTTTTCTTAGAGAAATGAATCTTTAATGAACTTCGCTTTCGAGATTCAATAACAAAATTTTTGAGCATTGTTAATTGTCCTATTTTGACCATTGGAATTAACTTCAAGGACATTACTAAACTATAGACTTTACATAATCTGTTTGGATTCAGTCAATGCCATTTATAGCTTAGATCTTAATTTTTCCTCATCTATAATTCATATTGAAAATCTAGGCCAATTAACAATAAAACATGGAAAGCTGTTTATATTAAACATCCTTTCTCCATGGTTTGGACGAAGAATCTGGCCTACTATGAGTTTCCCAATCAAGCTTTACAGATTTTAGCCTGAGTATGAGCCAAAATAAATTCTCCAAAAGCTAGATAAAATATCGATTTTAAAGAAAGACTACAAATTTCTGTATGGAGAGCCAGCAGATAGAGTCAGAAGTAACCAATGCCTCTCAAATTTCAGTAGCTTATCACAGAAAAAAAGAGAGTCAGAAACAGTCGCAAATTTTCTGGATAACCTGGGCCCACATCTCTGGCTGCTCCCTGATTCATATATGCAGGCTCAACCAAAATGAAAGAACTCCAGTGAAATTTGGCCCCCAGCTACAACAGGGGAGAGAACTGTATTAAC
Source organism: Tenrec ecaudatus (assembly GCF_050624435.1). Taxonomy (NCBI): domain Eukaryota; kingdom Metazoa; phylum Chordata; class Mammalia; order Afrosoricida; family Tenrecidae; genus Tenrec; species Tenrec ecaudatus. The sequence continues at coordinate 22,050,818 of NC_134539.1, read as the reverse complement.
ACTATCCTGATGAATATAATACAAGCCAGAATCTTCATAACTTAATACTCACAATGTCCATAATGCAATCCAGTAGCACTTAAAACTTGAAAAAACAGGAAAGTGATATTCAGTCTTAATGCAAAAGCAGCTAAAATCCTAGACTAACCCTTAGATGACCCAGATGCTGGAATGAGCAGGCAAACCTTATAAAGAACATGTTATATTGTGCTTTATAGAAGTAGAAGGAGGAACACTCCAAGTATAAGAAATGAGAGAAAAGCTAATAATAAAACAAAACTAGAAATCAGAACCAAATAGAAATTTCAGAATAACAACAACAATGACAAAACACTCTTAAATTAATCTTTAAATTAAACATTTATTGAATGGATTTAATAAGTATATAATGAGTACAGAAATATAGAGTAGGTGAAGATAAATGAATAGAAACAATGAAATCTTACAAACAAATATAAAGCAAACTAAAAATATATGTCAGGACTTTATAGTCCTGTGAAATAGTAGCAAGAGCTTTAATGTGCATGAACCATAGTTCCTGGAACAGATGAGCGGGAATGAGACGGAAGATGTTTTGGAAGAAATGTGGATTTTAAAAATGTTGCTTTTCTACACTTGATGCAATTCTTCCTTCTCTGTGACTCTTTTAGGATCATCAAAATAAGAAGTTTGTCACTGGTGGATCAATTTGTGAGTAGCAGTCAGATGATTAAGTTTCATTGTACTCTACTGATCTATTTGACTGACAGAAATGTCTTAATTCTTTCATTAATTTGAGAGGAAATATATATATACACATATACATGTATATGTATATATATATATATAGCATTAAAGGAAATCGGTGTAATAAGAAGAGTTCGAGTTTCCATCAAATATTTAAATGTCTTTATAAAACCAAGACTTGATGGATGTTTGGGTAGATGTTATGTCTTGTAGTACAGGAAGATTATAGTGCAGAAACAAGGTGCTTATCAATATTTTATTGTATGGCAGCAAAGTGGGGGGAAATATTTTTTAACATATAGTGCATTCCTGATCTGGTGTTGGGCACTTTTCCTTAATCTCACTGTATTTTTAACTGAAAATTTCAAATGAGTCGATGAGCATAAGATAGCGTGAACAGTGACACAATAGTCAAAATCACTCCAAATACTCAGTTCTCACAAGAACAAGAAAACATGGATATACGGTTATTCTCCTACAAGGAAACAAAACAGAACAAAAATGTAGTGATTGTTACCAGACAAGATTGCCATTAGAGAAAGTATAGTTAAGCATTATTTAAAAGCCTGATAAATTCAAGAAACATATACACGTTCCTAATAAATCCCTATTCTGCATATTCTCTGTCACCTAGGAGACAGTAAATGGTCCGTACAGCATATCTGAATCTCCAAAATACATTTCTTGACAATGAAGGCAATGCTACAAAGCAATAATCACATGCTTTTCAAAGTTTCACAAATAACTTGATAAAAGCAGTAATATGTATATAATAGTTAATCATCTCATATGAAGCACATTTTCTCAATTAAATTATAAAGTTCAAAAATCTACTTATTCTCTTGCATTCCTGAAATTGTTCCAAATTATTTTTTTCCTCTAAAATGGTTTTTAGGCTGTCGAAACACTGACCTTAGAGAAACTCTGAAATATTTTACTATTCAAGAGAGAACATAAACTATGCCTTCACCAAAAAGCATAGTAATCTGTGGGCAGAGTGTGTCCAGTTATAGTAAGTATATACATGACTAGAACATAAAAACAGTATTTAGCTTTCATCTCAGAGTTTGGTGAAGTGGAAACCATGAAATTTTTTCTGTCAATCTCTGATAGCTTTCCAGACTCTAGGGAAGATTGGCCAGAAAAGGACTACATAACTACAGGAGAAAGTTTAAAGAGGCAGCAGACAAGCCAGACAATCAAGAAATAACTTTATCTTGGAAAACCTCAATTTATTTTAAAAATATATAGCTTTTGAAGCCCAGGAAATATGTGTGCAAGAGAATCGTAATGTATATAAATAACCAGTAATATTAAAAGGTGTCAGCATTCAAAAATTTGTATAGAAAGCTATCAGTTAAAGCAAGGAAATTTATTCTCAATTTTCGAAAGAACCAGAGTGTCAATTAGGACCCATGCACTTCTTTTAAACCTTCAGTCCCCAAGATATTAAAAAGAAATGATTCAGACCCCTTGAGGAAGTGAGTAGCTGTTTTGAAAATACATAGAGAATATAGAAGAAAGAAAACAAGAAATAATAATTGACATTGATTCATTTGTCAGAGGATACAGAAATATACTCCTGAATGTAAGCTGTGGATGTGAAAAAAATAGAAATGAAATTAAACTCACTGTAATTGAGTCAATTTCAGTGTAGGAAACCCTGTAGGACATACTAGAATTATCTTTGTGTGTTTCCAAAACTGTAACTCTTATGTTTTTCTTTTAAAATAGTTAAATGTATTACTTAGCAGAAATTACAGAATTAGTTTTCATCAGGTCTTAGCACTTTTCTGCTTTGTCACCATGAGGTGTGACTTCACCTTTTATTTGACAACACATGGCTACACATAATCTACATCATGCTTCGCGACCCCAAGTGATCAGAGGAAGGAGGGGAGCCATCTCTCTGCAGCTCTCAGCAGAGACTGATGAAATTAAATGGGAATCAGAAACTCAAGTTTCTTTTTCTGCATGAGCCACCTGAGTTTTAAAAAAATTACTGTCCTAATGGAAGACCATTGTGATGCTACCTCTATGCAAATATATGCGGCCAAGTGTTCACTATTTTTCTAGCAGAGTACACAGATATCGAAACCCAGCTAGCAAAACTCTATTTTTTATTTGTTGGGATTTAATGCATATACCAGATCATTCCATATTTCAATTATGTCAAGTGGAATGTACAATTGCTACCACAATCCATTTCCAAACATTCATTTTCTACATGATCTCTTTGATATCCTCTCCCTTTGACCACCCCTTCCATCTCCCCCACTCCCTCAGAGGGACCAGTGGTTTTGTATTGGCTTTCTCTCAGGAAGGCAACATGTCACTCACTACCCCACCACAGCTCCTGCTTGGATATTAAAGATGCTAAAGACCTGTGATGCTGGAAATTATGTCATTGGTATTTTCAAAAACTGATGGCGTCACCCAGCTAAAAGGCTTCAGCAGAGCTTCCAAACGAATCGGAAGCCACGAGGATGGAATGGGCTATCCGTTTGAGAGGAATGAGCCGCTGAAAACTTTATGGATATCAGTGAAACATTGTCAGATACTGAACAGCTCAGGTAAACTGGAAACAGCACATTCTCGACTATAATGCCAGAGGATCAGCCCTCCAGTCGGAGTGCAAGCAAAATACGATTCAGGAAGAGCTGCTTTCTCAACGTTGACTCCCCAGTGAAACTGCAGATGGAGCTGGATGAAGTCTTCAGGGACAGCCGTCAGGACGTTCCTTTGCTAATGGAGCATGAGTGGAACCGAATAGAAACAGCTGCGAACATTTTATGATAATTAAACTTTAAAGGTAAGTATAGTAGAATCCCAGTACTCGACCCACATCAGGACTCAACATGCGAAATGTCGAGCAAATTTTGCATCCCAGAGCTCAAAGAAAACATCGGAATCCGACTCGACACATGTGAATTTTGTAAACAAAAGCGGTTCGTGTTTCTAAGCGTTTTGCTATAATTTTCTTAGTTTTTGCGGCTTTTTGTACTCCTTGTATATAAAAAAATGCATGGGTCCTAAGAAAGAGGTTTTATAAAAGTATCATAATGATAAAGACTGGTTAATCGTGTTATCAATATTGTTGATGATAATTTAGTAAACCCTTTTAGAAAATAGTTAAGGAAACGCCAACAGCAGACCACATTAGATAGATTTTTTTTTTTTTTTAAGAAAACCAACCAGGTCTTAGTGAAAAAAAAAAAAGGCAAAGAAGAGAAAAACTCCTGAAAAGTAGCTATCAGTTGATTTTATGGAAGGGGTTTCCCCTTTCAAACAATGACTTTCTCTTCATCCCTCCTCTCCATGTCCATGTCCACAGAGGCAGATCCACATCAGTCTCAAATGATGAATTATGAGCCATCCTGTAGTTGTTAAAAAACCTTTTTGATGTTGTGTTTCTTATTAAAATTATATTATTTAACTCTGAACTTATTTACTATGAAATTTCTGTGTAATGTTTTGTATAAAAAGGCAAGGTTAGGGTAAAGTCTTGGTGGTTGAGAAAAGATGAATCCATTTTCAGTTATTTCTTATGGGGAAAAATTGATTTATAATTTAACTGCATCACATCTCAACACTCCTAGAATGGATTAGCATCAAGGTCCGGGGTTCTACGCTCGTATGAATCTAGAAAAATCGGAAATCCTAAAAAAAGAAATGGAAAACATAACATTCTATATCCTAGGTGATAGCAAGCTGAAATGAACTAGCATTGCCCATTTTGAATCAAATAATTTTGTTAGTCAGGGTTGGCTAGAGAAACAAATCCAGGGAGGCACTCTTGTGTGTGAGACCTTTATTACAAAGAGAAATTGTACATTAAGAAAACATTGCAGCCAGTCCAGAGCAAGTTCATAAGTCAAATATTACCCCATATGTTGATACTAGTCCATAAATTCCTCTTTAGACACACAGCCATGCAATGATGCTGAATGCAGGAAGATTACAGGCCGGTGGGTGGAAAGTCTTATGGATCCAGTGGTGGTGGAAGCATTTCATTCCTGTCACGGGTCTCCATGTGGATCCTCCAGTTCCAGGGCTCTGGCTCCATCACTGTAGCTCCATGTGGCTTATCAATAAGAATGTCTCCCAGGGTGTGAGTGAGTGTCTCACCTCCAGCAAGCTATTTACTCCTTAGCACCTCCAAATGAGGTCATCAAGATTTATAGGCTAAACTGATTTATAGGCTAAACTCCACCCCTTCACTCTTAATAGTCTCAAGTTGACAACAGATTATGTAACCACCACAGTAATCATATGGTTTACTATGCAAGGACTGACAAACACAAATAAAATACAAAAAGTAATGGTGTTATATTCATTGTCAAAAAGGACGTTTCACGATCTATATTGATGTGAAATGTTGTCTGTGATAAGGTAATATCTCAATGCATACAAGGAAATCCAGTCAGTACAACTATTACTCAAATTTATACACCAACCATTAAAGCTAGTGATGCAGAAATTGAAAAATTCTACCAAGTCTTCAGTCAGAAACTGATCAAACATACAAGCATGATGAATTGGAAATTATTGGTGAATGAAATGTACGAGGTGGAAACCAAAAATAATGACCAGTAGTTGAAAAACATAGTCCTGTTGATAAAAATGAAGCTGGACGTTGTGTGACAAAATTTTGCAAGACTAATGACTTATTTAATCAAAAATATCTTTTTTCAACAACACAAAAGGCAACTTACCAAGAATCAAATTTTGACCTTGATGACATCCTATATCATTGCTCCCAATAATTTCTAATCTTAACTTACTGCTTATTTCTTATATTTTCTTCAGCTTTCTTCTTAGCATTTCTTATTTTATACTTGCTCAAATTTAGTGACTAAAGCAATTCATATTCATCTTCCTTTTATTCCAATAGGAATTTAAACCTATGAATTTCCTTTAAAATTTTCCTTTAGCTGCATCTCAAAAGTTTGAAAAGTATTATTTTAAATACCATTGGGTTTTTTTTTAATCATGCATTCTTATTTAGTTCCAGGTCCCAGACTGTTTTCACTGTGAACATCATGTGGTACAATTAATTGTGAACTCTTGTCTCCTATGGATTATAAATACCTATATATCTAAATAGCATCTAATTTTCTTTTAGACATTTGTAAATTATTAAATGTCATTTATGGTTTGTTCATTTTGAATTCCTTTGCATCTCTTCCTACTCTAACCTACACAAAGGTGCTTTAAAAAATTGTGGGAAATTGCAATTATCTTCGGTCAGAAATGTTCATTTTCCATGAACATTTTGAAGTCCCTTCATATTTGAAAACTTTAAAATTTTAATAGGAATGTCTTCAAAATAATATTTTTATATCACTTCTACCATTTTATCAAAATTATATATTCATCAGATATGCCTATACTTATCTGCAACATTTTGACTCTCTAAAGATAACATATTCTTCCTAGATAATCTTATGTCCTCAGTTTGAGAAAATAACACACTCTACGGTATTTCAATTTGTAAATAAATGGATGAATCTGTATCTCCTGGAAGTGTTGAATAAGTCATTAGTTTCCAAAATTAGAAAATCCAGATATTATTAAAGCGCATGTATTTTATCATCTAAATTTATAATTTAAATGTTCTAGTACTAACTTGAGTGAAAAATTATAGAATCAGAGTGTGTTAGTCTGGAAACAAATACATACACACTCATATGTGTATAAGAAAGAGGTTTTTACACAAGAGCAATTGAATATTGAGAAAATGTCCAAGCCAAGTCCAGATCATGTCCATAAGTCAAATATTAGCACAGATGCAAATCTGTAAAGTCCTCTTCAGACTCACGAAATACATGCAATGATGCCAAATGCAGGGCAGATCACAGGCCAGTCAATGGGTTGGAAATCTTGTGAATCCAGGGGTGTTTTAAGCATCTCAGCACTGGCAGTGGTCTCTATCTGGCTTCTCCAGCTCCACAGGTGTGGTTGCGTCAGGGTAGGTCCATGTGACTTCTTCGGCTCCCAGGGGTTAGCGCCATGTATCTTGTCAGTAGAGCATCTCTCAGGGAGTAAGGGAGGAAAAACAGGCATTAGTCTCATTGGCTGTGACTCGACTGACAGACTAGACTCCACCCCATTCACTCTTAAACCTCTCAAGTCCCAAATTGACACCAAATTATGTAACTACCACAGAGAGTTTAAAGTTATTTTACGCACTAAAATATCACGTGTCTAATTTACACACGAAAATATCACGTGTCTAATTTAAAAAGATGGGACTTTCTACTCCTATAAAGAGTTACAGCTTTAACCCCCGGGGCAGTTGTCCCCTGTCCTACAGGGTCCCTGTGAGTGTTGGGATGGACTTGATGACACCTAACAACAAGAGCAACAACTTAACCCTGTTTGAAAAGATTTTGAAGATTATTATTTATTAATACAACTTTAGATCTTGTCTTTTTATCAATAATAAAACATGATAGGGAAATACTCTGACTGATCAAGAAAATAGAAGGAAGCATTTTTTCTACAGCTTGGTTTATTTTCAAATTACACAGCCATACACCCAGAGATTACTTGTTAGAATCTGCCCAGAGTACAAATTTAGCCTTTTATGTTAATCATAATACTACGGGACGTGTAATGACCATAATTCTGTATTTCTAAAGATATAGAACCTCTACCCAGCTCAATCCCTAAACCTGACAAGGAGGCTGTCAATCACCATTGACTCATACACAGACCCTATTGAACCCCTCAAAATACACTGCCTTAGACCTTTAAATCTGGCAGATCAACTTGATATAATTGCACAGGTGGGATTAGGTTCTTTTTCATGTTCTCTCTGCCATTATCTCCTGTAATAATAGTCTTATTCTTTATGATATTAAGATAAAATCCTTAAAAAGAAAAAGCTCTTGTGTTTTCTCCTCATTTTAACATCCTCTCTTCCCCTCTACCTGTTGCCTCAGGCCCAATGCCTTCCTTTCAAACTCGGCTCTCTGGCCTCGTTATGTTAGTGGCATTGGTATTGAACTCCTCTTTCTCTCACCAAGCTTCAATTTCACCGACTTGGTGAGAAGAGATACAAGTAAGATTACCTTCCAAATGCTGCTCCGTGTTGTTAGACTGAAAGAAGAAAAGAGGCCAAATCTCAGCTTCAGTTGTAAAAATTCATAATTTCTTTAGAAGCTTGATTTCAATCCCTTCTAGGTTTGTCCAAAAACACATTTGGTTCACTTCTAATAGATATTCCCCCATATTGGTCCAAGTTCAGTTCCTGCCCGAGCTCAGAGTAGCCTCTCTCCACTCGACACTTTTGATCACTGTGCATACTCTCTCTTGTCAAAGTCAGAATGTACTTGTTCCATTTACCACAGTTAATTTCTATTCTTTTTCCTTCATATTTTCCATGCCTAGTATTGTTTTCTAAATAGGAAGAATCTTTTGTAAAATTCCTCCTTAATGAATAGGATTTTGGTATCTAATTACAGTCTCATCATAACTTCTATGATAGATACATTAGTTTTGAGCACAATATATAATATCTCTAGGAGTCTTCAGAGAGAACTGAATTACTAGTTCTGCCCTGCTTCTATCACTGTAGTGGGGCTGTGTTATTTTGTTTTTAACTTTTAAATTAGCATCACTACCTAACATGAGGGAAGAATAGATGCATTTAAATAATGGTATTGGCAAAGAATATTAAAAATACAATGGTTAAACAACTAGGCCTTGGAAGAATTGCAACTCGTTAGAAGCAATAATAACTAGTGTTTGTCTCACATATGATGGGCTTTTTGTAAGTAGAGACCAGTCCCTGGAAAAGGACATCATGCTTGGTAAAATGGAGGGTCAGTGCAAAAGAGGAAGACCCTCGACTAGATGGACTGACTCAATGGGTGCAACAATGAACTCAAACATAACAATTCTAAGACTGGATAAATTAATGGCACTGTCAATAGAATTACTCAGAGGGATATATGCCCCAGAGGGATAGTTTATTATGTTCTTCAGCATAAAATAATAAGGATGTCTTTACAGTGAACTCAATGTACAAAGATCAAGATCCTCACAACTGGACCAAGAGGTAACCTCATAAGAAAGGGAGAAAAGGTCGAAGTTGTCAAGGATCTTATCTTACTGGAATCCACAATCAATGCTCATAGACATGGCAGTCAAAAGATCAAAAGACATATTGTATTAGGTAAATCTGCTGCACGAGACCTCTTTAGAGAATTGAAGTGCAAGGATATTTCTTTGAGGACTAAGGTGCTCCCGAGCAAGCCATGGCATGCTCCATTGCATCCTATGTATGTGAAAGTTGGGCATTGAATAAGGAAAACTGTAGAAGAATTGGTGCATTTGAATGTAGAGCTGGAGAAAAATATTAAAAGTGCCATTGACTGCTCCAGGGACAAGCCAATCTGTGTAGAAGAAAGAAGGCCAGAGAGCTACTTACCAGGTTGGTACCGTGGAGGAGCAGTGAAAAGTAGAAGTCCCTCAGCAAGATGGATTGACACTGTGGCTGCATCCATTGCCTCAATGAGCTCAGGCATGGGAATGATGGTGAGGATGGTGCAGGACTATGCAGTGCTTCCTTCTGTTGGGCATAGGGTTGCTATGGGTCACAGCTGACACATGGCACTTAACAACAACAGCCACAAAGTGAGCTCGAGACAGATAGGAACCATAGATCTATGAATGGGATTTTGGACTCTGATTTAATTCTAATCCAAATCTAAGTACAATTAGTTCTTATACACGATGCTTTCCCTCATGAAGAGGTCACTAAAGATATGGATGCTATAGAAAAGTGCGGTGAAAAAAATAAATAGCGATGGTTCCCTGCTCTCAGAAAGAATGACATCTGGGGTCAAGTAAATGAGGTATCAACTAAGTCCACATGGAAGAAGGACATCAGCCTGTGTAATCTAACGATTGTAAATAATAACATCTGATTCCAAAGGAGGAAAATGTATCTATGCTGAAATTAGCAGAAGGCTATGGATGACAGTGAATGTCCAAAATCCTTCAGAAGGGTCCCCTTATTGATTCACCTTCTGATGAATCCCTGTTGACCATAGTTGAGGGGTGTGAGTGCCCTTGTGTTCTGACAGAGAGCCTTGTAAAGTCAGTTATGACAGATGTAGTTAGGTTAAAATGTAACTTCCTATCATTTTAATTCCCTTTTGACCCTTTTAACAGTAGCTTCAGTTTTTATTATTTCCTGCTTTCTTTTTGATTGAGGTTTTTCTGTTTTGTCTAAGAATTGTTGGCTTGTTTGTTTGCTTCTTGTTTGTGCGTTGTATGATTTCTGTATATGAAATCCTGGACAATTAGATTTATAGAGACAGTAACTGGATTGATGATTGCCCATGGCAGCGGAGGATGGTGGGAAATTGGAGCTAACAACGAGTATGAGAAGAAGAAAATGTTCTGAAATTGATTGTAGTGGTGATAGTGCAAATCTTCTTAATATGATTGAATGATTAAATTGTATGATATGTGAATTAGATGCCAATAAAACTATTCTTTGGGAAAGAATGATTGTAAGGATGGTGTCCTACGGGGCACTGTGTCCTCCTATCATAGGAAGGTTGCTGTGAGTCAGAAACACCACTGACACGGAAGGTCAGTGTGAGGGGCACCTAATAACAATCAAGAAAGCTAACATTTTTTGAGCACCCACATAGTGCCAGGCCTTGTTCTAAATAACAATATGTAAAAAATAATAACAATATGTAATTACAATTGCAGTGTGTAATCCCACCAGAGACCCTCTGAAGTGAGGGAGGTGGTCTGTATTTTACACCTGCAGAAGAAGAAGCAGAGAGAACAGACTCTTACAGGACATGAGCTCTGGAAACGTGCCCTCAATTCCTCACTCTTAATCACTATTCCACGGCTGCCTGTTTGTTTAATGATGGTGATTTTGATTCTGGGAATTTCACATTTAAAGAGCATGTGGCTAGTTCTGTATTATTTGGTTAGTTATGCTTGTATCAGTCCGGAGGAATACAGAAAATGTTACCATTCATTTTTAGGGCTGATGAAGATTAAGCAGTTTGATTTTCGTTTTCTTGATATTTCTGTGGAAATGATTCCCAGTATGCTGCTTTACAGGACAGGAAAGAGTATGCTTCTCCAGAGTGCAAGGCATTTGGACTTTATTAATAGTAGCATGGTAGTAGCAACATTATTAATACAGTATTTCTCAACTTTTATTGGGAAAAAGAACAAAAATCTAAAGAAAATTAGCTAGAGAAATCTAAAGAAAATTAGCTAGGAGCCCTGGTGGTGTACTGAGCTAATGTGTCAGACTAATAATCACAAGGTCAGCAGTTTGAAACCACCAGCTACTCGCTGGGAGAAAGATGAGGAATTCTACTCAGTAAAGATTTACAGTCTCAGATATCCAAAAGGGCTGTTCCATTCTGTCTTATAGGGCAGCTATGAAAAGATCAGGGCGGACAAAAACTTTCTTCTCCATAACCTAACACATAATTCAGGAAAAGCTTACTGAAGGTCAATCAAAAATGGCTATGCCAGTGTTAATTTCTTCTACCTATACTGCCCCCAGGGAACGGTATCCCTCACTTTGGGAAACTGGTCTGACTCCATTTGGCAGCTGCTGGTCTGGATTTGGGAGACCTGGAAGTGCAGAGCTTATGCATTGGGTTACAACCAGAAGGATTGGCATCTTGAAACCATCAGTGTCTTTGAGGGAGATGGGCTGATTTCTACTCGCATAAGCAATTACAATCCCAGAAAATCAAAAGGACAGCTCTGTCTGTCCTATAGGGTCACTGTGGGTCAGCTTGGACTTGTGGGTAATAAGTTTGTTTGTTTGGTTTTCAATTTTAATTTATACTGAAGAGCCTTTACACATCATAGTGCAGACCTGAGTACACCTTGTATGTATAGCGGACAATACTGGTGACAGCCATTGGTCAAAATCAGCCAATTCACTTCTCTGTGACTAAAATCATCATATGTATTAATATTCCTAATTCTTAAAGGTATTTTTATAAGATTCTTTTTAAAAATTCTCCAATACTGTGGCCATCCTTTGGACATGATTTGATGTTCAGTGACTTACAAAAAAAGGGGTTCTACTGAATGAGAACATGAAAAGCAACTGCTGTCAGCCAGGAGCAGATCTGGCATTATCCAGCAGGCATTCCTGTTGCCAAGAGCTTGCCTGACATGCATACGCACCCATGATGTTCTTCTGTTGGACAAACAATTTTTCAGGACACCAATATAAGATACAGTCGCTCCATGACTGTGATAGAGCAAATTAGAGCAAGGGTCACTTCATATTCCTTGGTCATTATACAGAAATGACCAAATTCCTTGATCCTCGCCAATATAGGTGCTGCTTTATTTATTTCCCTCTCTTTTAACAAGAGGGTCCCTGGTGATGCTGTGGGAAAAGCACTAGGCTGGAAGTCAGAAGCTGGCAGGCTGAACCCAGAGCTGTTCAAGGGGAGAAAGCTGAGGCAGCCTGCTTATGGAAACAAGTTACAGCCTTGGAAACCCTTGGAGGGAGCTCTATTCTGTTCGTACAGTACCACTGTGTGTGGGGATCAACTCCAGGACAGTGGGTTTTGGCTTTTGACTCCTAACTTAAGTGCTATATTAGTCTCAACTCATTCATTTTCCTTTCTGGAAAGTTGTTATTAAGATACTCAATCATAAAATTGACCAAAAGATAACAGAAAGGGAAAGAAAAGCATTAAAAATATATTTTAAAATTTGTGATTTAGTATATAACAAACTAAAGAAATCAATAGTATAAACACTAGTGGTTCTAATACTATTGTTATTAATACTAATAATAACAAACTAATAAAATTAGAACATGTACAGGTAGTCCCTAACTTAAGAACGTATGATGGTATTCCACTATGACAACTGGTCCTAAGTTGGTGTTGATATGTCAAACATCTCTCTTTTATTTTTCTTTTTAGTTTTTATTATTATTGAATTTTGTTATTGGTATTGTTATAAATCTGATCTTTATAAATATGACATATAAGCATAGGTATATATTTTAATGTATACTTGAACACACATACAATATGAAAATCATAAAATACATCTTGATAATGAAGAAGAGTTGGGCGATGTTGGCATTTATCAATTGTGGTAATAACTAAAATGGATAGATAGATAGATAGATAGATAGATAGATAGATAGATAGATAGATAGATAGGCAGATATATGTCACAACAACATCCTACTACTTCTAGAATCTGACTAGTAGTCTTAGCAAAACCAGGGTGGTTGGTTTCATGGCTCTGAAGAACTGAAGCCTCTTAATTTAGAAGACGTAATCTATAAGGTAATACCTTGAACTAGAAATCATTTTTCTTTACCACCCGTTAAGATGAAACTAATCAATATGTTGATTAAGAAAAATTATCAAACCATAACAAACAATTAAGTCATATTGCTAGGAACATTTAGGGGGCCATGCCCCAAAAATGCACATTTTAATGAAAAAATTAACAAATAATTTATCAATACAAAAATTATTACCACCCTTTTGAAGTACCAAAGACACTGGGGAATACTTGCAGCGAAGGTTAAGGAAGGACACCATTCATTTTGGGAGAGCCGAAGTTGCCATTTCTGTGGCTGATCATCTCTCCAAAAAATTCAACAATCTCGATCAGTAATTGCATAAAACAGCTAATTCAGCAATGACAATTTTTGAGAGACAGAAAGAATTTTGTTTTGTAGTTGCTAAAACACTAATAATTGTTTGGCCCTCATTTTATTCCAAATAGTGCCAGGTTGAAAGCTTTGGAAATTAAAATCATTTACTCTGAGTACTGCTGGATCGTGCACAAGAGAGGACGACTTCAGGGCAAAGGGCCGCACCCAGAACTTGGAAATAAAAGTATTTATCATGCTCTATAGATTAGAGTTAGCAGGCTCTATAGATCCATCACACGTAAAAATTTAGTTATAATGCCATAAATAAGTGTTACATTATTTTAATGGATGCTGAAAAGAACATCTTGATAAATTTCATAAAAGAAGATTTCTGGTGAGAGCCTTGCCTTTTGTTATGTTACTGTATCCATTTTGAAGTGTTTATTAAATCTCTCGTCCATTTATTCAAAGCTACAGGAATACAGGAACCATGTTTTCTGAACCAGTGTTGGTAGGCACCATCCAGGGGATTCCAACTCCTGGTGACCCTCTGCCCAACAGAATAAAACACTGCCCAGCCTGTTCTAGCCCATCTTTGCAACCACGGTCTCAATCAACTTGTACTTCATCGTTTGTCCATCTAGTTTAGATATTCTAGGATTCAGAGTAAGGTTGAGTCTAATCTGACATCCCCTTTGATCTTTTCTTTTTTTCCTGTCCTTTTAATAACTTTTGCTTTCTTCATGTATGATTTTTTAATGTCATCCCATGGCTCATCAGGTCTTATGTTATTAATGTTCAAATGCATCAAATCTTTTCTCAAGATATTTTAAAAATTCAGGAGGGATACACTCAAGGTCAATTCTGGTACTCATGGACGTATTTTAATTTCAGCTTTAAATTGAACTTTTATATGAGCATTTGATGGTTTGTTCCACAGTCATTTCCTAATCTGCTTTTAGCTGCTGATTACTGAATATCTCCATAGTCTCTTCCTACAGATCTAGTCAGTCTAATTTCTGTATATTCCACCTGTAGAATCCAAAGTGACTAATTACCTGTGTGTTGTTGAAAAAACAATGTTTGTGATGAAGAAGTCATTGTTCTTGAAAACTGTAACATGTAGTATCCAGCTTCATTTCTATCGCTTGGCCATATTTTCCAATTACTCTTCCTTCCTCTTTGTTTCCAACCTTTGAATTCCAATTGCCAATAATTATCAATGCATCTTGATTGCATGTGTGATAAATGTCAGACTGAAGATATTGGTAGAATTCTTTAACTTTTGCATCACTATCCTTAGTGGTTGGTGAATAAATTTGACCAATCATAGTTGTATTGACTGGATCTCCTTGTATGTGGGCAAATCTTGAAATGCCCTTTTTGATTTTGAATGTGACACCATTCCTTTGGAATATCTCAGTCCCAGCATAGCGAGTGACATGATTGACAGATTCACAATGGTCAAGATCAGTCCACTAATGGCTAACATAATGACCTTTATGCAGTCCATTTCATGTTTTACTACCAATTTTCCTGGATTCATACTTTCAATGTTCCAAGGTCAGTTATGAATAGATGCTGGTAGCTGTGTTGTCTCTGTTTCAGGTGTGTGCCAGCAGCAACCGGAGGTTGGAAGGTTTTACTCCTTCATTAGAGTTGGCCCTGGGTGGAGCAGGCTGTTCTTTCTCAAGCACACTTTGGGTGCCTTCTACTCTGAATGGTTCAACTTCTGGTACGATATCGGACAATGTTCTGCTGTAATTCACAAGGCTTTCAGCATCTAACAATCTTTTTCTGCCTTTTGTAAGTAGAGAGTCTAGTTCTTCTTCTGCGTCTGTCATTAGTTGGAAGCTCTGCTGAAGCCTATTGACTCCAGGTGACCTCCTACTATTAAAATACTTGTGATACAGCTTCTACCATCACAGCAACTCCCAAGCCACCACAGTTCAACACAATGGCATATAAATGCTGGTCTCAAACCACTGATTCACCACAAGTCCTTAAGAAATCAGAAGTGAGCATCCCTCTTGTAATACACATCCATATTCCTTGGAAGTATAGCTCTGTCTTCCAGAGAAATTCCCAGCACCTTTTTCCCTCATGCCCCATGCTTCATGTGAGGCTAACAGGCCCGATTTCTTCCATTGGATTAAAGAGTTGGTATCTGATCCAGTGCTCGGTCATCAGCACATCCTTTCTCTTTAGCCACAGCAATGTATTCAAGAAAGAGCACCTGACTCAAACAAGAACAATAAAACTCCATTTCAGAGAGTCAAACAAATCTTTAGGCTGAGATTCTTCATTGCAAGAAAATCTAGATATTTTGTAGTGCCCCATATGGAAAATTCCTTAGAGAATGGACAACATAGAAGAAAGCATCGCCAACAAAGATGATGGGAAAATAAACAAATATACACACAACATGCAGGGAGGGAGTACAGGAGAAAGAAGCATATTTTGATGAAATTAGTTTATTTCAACTACTCTTACAGCTTTACTTCCTGAAGAAATAACTTACTTTTCTATCATTCTAAATTTATACCTAAAAGATCTTTTATATACTCTTCCTTGTACACATGGTAAAATATTTGAAGAAGTGTCTCATTTAAGTTTAATATTCATACTGAAAAATTATGGTCAAAGTACTGGCTTCTAATTTCTAGATTTTCCCATTTTTCCAGGCTGTCTTTATTAAACATTGCATTAAATTTGTTAAAGGCACTATAAATTAAAATAAAGGCTACTTACACATTTATTTTAAAATCGATGGAATGCTTTTCTTGCAGAAAACAACCTGTACAATATGATTCCTTTATCTTAATTAGATTTCTCCATAATTTGAGTCTGTGTTCATTTGCCCACCTAGGTTTCTGCTGAGGCTGCCCAAAGAAGACCCAATTGTGCCTATAGGGTAGTCTAAGGAATAAATTAAGTAAAATTACTCATTCAAATTCTTATTACCAGAAACAGCACTGTCCATTCGGCAGGTAATTTGTAGTAATGTTTAGTAATTAATACCAATTCCTAGTCATTAAATGCTGAGACATTTCTTCACTCAATACTGGTTTCCCTTAGTGAATCTGGTACCAGAAAAAGGAATGTGGTTCATGGCCACATCTGATAATTCAGTGATAAATACAGCGTTGAGGAGGAAGTAGCTAATGTATGGGGTTGGGTTGCCTCAGTGTTCTGTAATAATGTAAATATTTCAGTGTATTTAATCAGTAACCAGTGGGATTGGATATTTAATTGATAGTGATTTATAGCTAATCTAGTATCTTTTAGTTAACTTCACTATCTTTGTATATTTTAGAAAGAAAACATAATTTTGTAAGGTTCTATGAAAGATTGGGGAAACATTTATACTAATTGCCATTTTGAGAAATGGATAATTAGACAATGGGGTAAGAATGAGATTTGTAATGTAAATTTATTTTAAAGATGTTAGGAGTCTTGGTAAAGTTCCCATGTATTTGTTGAATTTTATATTGTGCATCTTCTTGTTGTTGGATGCCATCAAGTCACTTTCAAGTCCCAGCATGTGACAGAGTAGACGTGCGCCATATATTTGGGGTGTTGTTGTGGTTGTTTTGTTTTCACTTGACAGGGATGTGCATGCATTTAATCACGTCTTTCTCCTTGGGAACCACTGGGTAGATTCAACATACCGAAGGTTGAGGTAGTAGTTGGTCTGGTAACCCTTTGTGCCAGCCACTCAGGTGAGTATGAAGCTTCAAAGAGTCATTGAATTGACTTCATTCCAAACTCTGATGAGTTTATAACAACATTAATCTGTTTCCTCTAAGGGTATAAAGCTTCTGAAACAAGTTAAAGTAAGTTCATACATCACAAGATAAAGATTTTCAAACTCAGCTGTGTCATTTGCTGTTAGAAAGATCTTCCATCCTTCCTTTCAATCATCCCAAGCCTCTCCTCTCCCATCATTCCTTTCCCAGACAGCCCACAAGGCCAACACTGTGTGAAGGATTATTTATTGTTTTTTCACGACCTATTTCTCAGGTTTGTTTTTATTTTTCTACTAAAGCCCTCGGAGAGTCCAGAGCTCTAAAATTTTAAGTGCTATAATGTTTAACAATCAATATCTCATTTTGTGAGGTTCCTAAGTTCTCAAAGGAGTAATTTCCAGTATACATCCACATATTTTAAAGTAAATAACAGAGATTAGAATTATTACATTTAAATTATAAATACTTTCCAGTACATAAAAAAGAATTGTTATTTAATAGTAAATGCCAAACTTCACTGAATCAGTGATTGCAGATGGCTGCATAACTTTTTATTCTACATAACTTTCAAAATCTGTCCATTTAGGGTTGGGTCACTAATTTAAATTATTAATATAATCTCCTCAGTCTTTAACTATCTGAAAGAAAATAATATTTTGCCACCATTCATAAACTAAATAGCAATCAAGGGTGAGCTTCTGTTACCCTCTCTAAATTATTTAGAACTACTCTTAAATACTTTTCTCGTTTTCCTTTGCACATTTTTAATATCTTTTATGTTTTGTAAAGCAATTCATATGTATGTGTGTGGATATATGTGTGTGTATAACATTCTTAATAGATGATAGTTTTCATTTCTTTAAAATAATGTACCATTTATGATACTTTCATTTTCTACTTATTCATATGAATCTATTGAGGAATTAAAGTGAATCAGCATAAATTGAACAAGTTAAACTACAGATTTCTGATGTGCAGCTTCTTTTACACATGAATACATCCTATGTGTCAATAGTGGTTGCCAAGAAAAAGATTTTGGATCAATCGGGCTGACAGGGCTGTAGCCTAACACACAGTCCACAAATTGGTCCCATGTCTATTACAATTCAGACACTTTGGTTGGCATTACAGTCTTGTTATACCAACCTGGCTATTTTTTTCTTAATGCACGCGTTTTCTTTCAGTTAGCACATTACCTATCCCTCATACATGCAGTGAAAGCTGCAACCATAGGCTGATAGCTTTTCCATTGTTACAAAACTATGACTGAGTTATGATAGAGAATATTGTCCAGATTCTTTTATAATGACACCCATCATAAAGTGTTTTTGAGTTCGGAGTTACAAAAAGGTTACCTTCTCAGAACAGTGAGAAAAAGAAAGAAGAACATAGACTTTCTCTTATTCATTAATGAAAATCAGACAAACCTCTGTGCTTCCCTACTATATTGTATTAAGGGAAAAAAATTAAAGTGATGATCCTCGTACGAGTAATTTGCTTAGCTCTGCTTACCTGACCACTTAGTCCTTTTGATTTTACCAGTATTTTGATGGTTTGCTTTGTTGTTGTTTTGTTTTGTTTTGTTTTGGACATCTGTGCCTTCTAGTAGAGTACATGAAGTCATGTTATGGAAGGGAGCAGGATAAAGATAATAGATGTACGCACATTAACTTAGGATAACTCTACACAAGGTAGAAGAATAAAGAATTCTGATAACTGTCAAATATTTCAGGTACTAATGGAAAAGGACTCTGAGTGCATTTTAAGACCCAGAGATTTCCCTAGTCTCCCAGGAAATATGAGGGAATATGAAAGTGAGGTAATTAATAGAGTCTGGACACTGTGCAGCTGTTCTGGTATATCTGCAGAGCTATCCAATGGTAATTTTCTCAGTCACCAAACGTAAAACCTGAGTTGATATACTTATTAGTTGGCTCACCCTCTCCCTTGGTTCTGTCCTTGAGAGATAAGAGCTGTCATCTTGGAGTAAGACCAATTGAAATTTATGAAATTTCTCCTTATCTTCAGCTAAGGTAGCCAATTGAAAAATGACACTGTTATTGCCATAAATGTGTGTCAGTGTTAAATATCTTGTTATTGCTGCTGTTGTTGGGGGTCGCCCACCTCATAATTTCCACTTCTCGTGATCTCACTTCCATACAACATGACAAAATACTCCTGCTCTGCCACCATCTTTGCACTTCATATGTTTGAGCCCATGGTTGCAGCTTTTGTGTCTATCCTACTTACTGACAGTCTTTCCTTTCTCACTGACCTCTGCTTTACCAAGCAGCACCTGATCCTCCTGAGAAAATGTCCAAAATGTTGTTGTT
Organism: Tenrec ecaudatus; assembly: GCF_050624435.1. Taxonomy (NCBI): domain Eukaryota; kingdom Metazoa; phylum Chordata; class Mammalia; order Afrosoricida; family Tenrecidae; genus Tenrec; species Tenrec ecaudatus. The sequence goes on along the minus strand of NC_134539.1, from coordinate 22,031,367 downwards.
ATTGTTGTTGTTGTTATAGGTTCTCAAGCCAGTTCCAACTGGGAGTGACCCCATACACAACAGTATGAAACTCTGCCCAGTTCAGCATCATCCTCACAATTGTCCTGATATGTGAGCCCATTGGTCCAGCCACTGTGTCAGTCCATCTTGTCAAAGGCCTTCCTCATTTTCATTGTCCTTCGACTTTACCAAGAATGATATCTTCCTCCAGTAATTAGTGTATCCTGATACCATGTGTGTTAGTCTGGGTAGACTAGAGAAACAAACCCACAGACACACATATGTGTATTAGAAAGAGTTTTATATACAAGAGCAAATGAATATTGAGAAAATATTCCAGCCCAGTCCAGATCAAGTCCATAAATCCAATATTAGCCCACGTGTCTGACACCAATCCATAAAGTCCTCTTCAGACTCACGAAACACACGCAGTGATGCTCTATGCAGGAAGCTCCCACACAAGCCGGTGTGTGGCAAGTCTTGTGGATGCAGTGGTAGTAGAGGCATCTCAGTGCTGGCGTGGGTCTCCACATGACTCCTTCAGCTGCAGGGCTCTGGTTTAGCTCCAAGTGTCTTCTCAGAAGGAATTGCTCAGAGGGAGTGAGCAAGTGTCCCACCTTCAGTGAGCTATTTATCTCCTTAGCGCCTCCAAATGAGGTCATCAAACTGTGACCTGATTAACAGGCTAAGCTCCACCCCTTCACTCTTGTCGCAAATTGACAACAGATAATGTAACTACCACACCATGTTCAAAGTACATGAACTGAAATCTCACTATCCTTGCTTCAAAGGAGTATTCTGACTGTACTTCTTATGAGACTAATTTGTTTGTTCTTCGGGAAGCTCATAGTACTTTTAGTGTTCTTTGCCAGCACCACAATTCAAATGCAGTGATTCTTCTTTGGTCTCCTTTACTCAATGCCCAGCTGTTGTATGCATAGGAAACCATTGAAAATAAATGCCGTGGCCTATCAAAAGATATAACGGCTGGGGTCTTAAAGGCTTGAAGATAAACAAGCAGCCATCTAGCTGAGAAGCAACAAAAGCCACATGGAAGAAGCACACCAGCCTGTGTGATCACGATGTGTCAATGGGATCAGGTGTCAGGCATCTAAGACCCAGAATAAAACCATACCCAATGTGAATGGGAGTGTGGGGGTGTGTGAGGGTTGTGTGAAGTGGAGAACCAAAGCCCATCTGTAGACAACTTGACATCCCCTCACAGAAGGGTCACAAGGAAGAGATGAGCCAGTTATCATGCAATATAGTACTGATGAAACATACAACTTTTTTACTAGTTCCTTAATGCTTCCTTCCCCACACTATCATGACCTCAATTCTACCTTACAAATCGGATTCGACCAGAAAATGCACACTGCTACAGATAAGAACCTGCCACACAGGGAATCCAGGACAAATAAAACCCTCAGGACCAACAATGAGAATAGAGATACCAGGATGATAAGGGTATGGTGGGGGGAGAAAGGAGGAATTGATCACAAAGATCAACATATAAAACCCTCAAAGGGGGATGAACAACAGAAAAGTAGGTGAAGGGCGACAGAGGTTGATGTAAGATATGAAAATAATAATCTATAACTTATCAAGGGTTCATGAGAGAGGGAAGGCTGGGGAGGGAGAGGAAAAATGAGGGGCTGATATCAAGGGCTCAAGTAGAAAGAAAATGCTTTGAAAATGATGATGGCAGCATATGTACAAATGTGCTTGACACAATGGATGATTGTGGATTGTGATAAGAGATGTAAGAGCCCACAATAAAAGTATTTTTTTTAAAAAGAATAAAAACCTGCTGAAAGAAAAGAAAAGAAATGCCATGGCTTGGATCACCTTAGTTTTCAAAGTAACCTCATTGCTTTATAAGACTCTGAAGTGGTCTTCTCCAGCAGATTAACCCAATGCAGACTGGCTTTTGATCTCTTGATTGCTCTTTCCATGAACATTGTTTGTAGATCCTAGCAATACAACACCATTGACAACTTGAATAGTTTCTCCATTTAGAATGCTGTTACCTTTGGTCCAGCTGTGAGGATTTGGGTTTCCTTGACATTGAGTTGCAATCCATATAGAAGGCTGCAGCCCTTGTTCCTCCTCAGCGAGTGCTTCAAGACGCCTGACTTTTGGCAAGCGAGGTGATTATCATCGTCGTATTGCACGTTGTTAACAAGTCTTCCTCCCATCCGCGGGCTACATTCTTTTTCATGCAGTCCAGTGTCTCTGATGACTAGCTCAGCACAGACTGAGTAAATATGGTGAGAGGACACATCTTTCCTAATTTTACACCACACAGTGTCCCCTTGCTCCATTGGCACAACTGCCTCTTGATTCGCGTACACGTTCTACATGAGAACAATGAACTATTCTGAAATTTTCATTCTTCTCAAGGCTACCCATAATTTATTATGATCCTTAGGTTTGTCATACTGTGGTGGCTTGTGTGTTGCTGTGAGGCTAGAAGGCATGTCACTGGTATTTCAAGTACCAGTAGGATCACCCAAAGTGAACAGGTTTCAGCAGAACTCCACACCAAGAATAGACCACAAAGAAGGAATAGGCTGTCCACTTCAGAGGAATTAGCCACGGACAACCTAATGGAAAGCACTGAGACATTTGTCAAGTGTCCAAATTATGGTAGACCAAGTGTTGTCATCCTTGACTGTAATAAGCAGTCTGGCTGTATTTCTTGCAAGATAGATTTATTTGTTTTCTGGCTGAACTTCTTGTCAGGAAATGAATTCTGACTCATAGCAACTCTGTCAGACAGAGTAGAATTTGCCTTTGTGCGTTTCCAAGACTGACCCTTTATGAGAGTAGAAAGCCTCATCTTTCTTCCCTGGAATGGCTGTAGTTTCAAACCACCGATGTTGTGGTTAGCAGTCGGTTACATAACCCCCACACCACCACAACCGTCCATGGTATATTCAGTATTCTTCACGAACAACATATTTCAAAGGCATCTGTACTTGTTGTCAGTGTTAGGTTCACTCCAATTAGTTCAGTCTCATCTCAAGTTCGTAGACAGCAGTGGGAAGCACACTTGATCCTATGACATTCTCAAAATTATTGTTTGAACCCATAGTTGCAGCCGCTATCTCAATCCTTCTCATTGAGGAAGTTCCTCTTTTTTACTGTCCTTTTACTTTCCCACAAGCGATGCCCGCTTCTAGGAATTGATTTCACCTGATAACATGTCCAAAATGCATGAGACAAAGTCTCATCCTCCTTATTCAAAGAATCATCTACCTTTCAAGGCAGTTTACGTCGTTCTTTTGGCAGTCCATGGTGTTTTCAATATGATCCAACTCCCGGGAGATCACCTTGCTGTTCCTAGCCAGCAACACAATTCCAATGCAGTGATGATTCTCCCTTTGCCTTCTTTAGTCACTGAATTCTTCCTCGATCTTCCATATTAATTGTCCAGCTTTCACATGCACACAAGGCAGTTGAAAATGCCATGGCTTTGATTAGGCACACCTTAATTCTCCAAGTGCTATCTCTTCTCTCTAAAACTTTAAAGAGATATTTTTCAGCAAGTTTTCCCAATGCAATATGAAGTTTGCTCTGATTACATCCACAGAATTCACCAATTTGGCTCCAATAAACAGTGTAAAGATCCTGGAGAATGACGATATACTACTGAAAACTAAAACAGCCTGTAACTCCAAACATAACCAACAGGGTCACAAGGTATCTTGCTAAACCATATTAACAAGAGTACTGCCTTTGAATTGGTGAATCAGGGATACTAGGATCTGACTCTAAACCAGAGGCTTTCAACCTGTGGGTCGCAATCCTTTTGGGGATGGAATAACATGGTAAAAGACAGTATAGAAGAATAAGAGAAAGAAAGAAAGGAAATAAGAAAAAGAGGTAAACAGTGTTTTATATCATATCCACTATGTTTCATTTCATGGAGAGTCAATAGGTTTTAACTTTCATTAGATTTTTCAATCATCTTGCAGTTACCGTCTTGAATTCTAAGTTTAATCTCAAGTCTCACTTGTTATTTGGAACAATCTGCTAACATTTACAAGTGTTACTTCATTCAATTTACATAAGGATCTGAAGTTATATTTATATCCATTGTTCAGACAAGGGAATTAATTTCAGACTTTCAGGCCTAAATCCCTTCCTTAAAATTAATGGATGAAATGATAAAATAATGTCAAACCAATTGCTGCTGTTGTGAGCTGCCCCTGGGTGAGTTCAAACATAAGTGCCCTCTGCGTGTTCCTTATGTCTTCATTTCATGCCTCCTGCCGCTCAATATTTTGCCCATAGAATTCCTACGTCTTTCAACTCAAGCCTCCATTCCTTTCTCTAGATCTTGCTGGTTGGAAAATGCTGACTATGTTTTTCCCTGTTGGCTTTATAACTTTGGGTTTTATATATTTCATCATGATATTTTACTTAGTTTTATTGAACCCATTTGAAACTTTCTGTTCAGCTCCCTGAAGGAAAATGCCATGAAGTAAGACAACTGAATCACAATTTTCAGAATCTCTCCCGAGAGCCCATTTGTTCCTTTCTTTCTCTTCTGCCTTCTTAATGCCTTTCTTCTTTCTACGTGGATGACATACTTGATGTTGTTCTACAACTCATCTGGTCTTCAGACACCAGTGATCAAATTTATTCTTGAGGTGATCTCTAAATTCAGGTAGGGTATATTCAAGTACTCAACTTTGTACTTTGGTTCTAAGGACTTCCCTTAGTTTTCTTCAACTTGAACTTGGCCTGAATATGAACTATTGGTGATCAGGTTTGTGGTTGGTCCCTGGCCTTGTTGGACTGATGATATTGAGCTTCTCCACTGTCTCTTTCTACAGATGTAATTTAGTTGATCACGGTGTGTTCCAACTGGCATAGAACTACTCATCGAATTCTTGTATATGTCATCAAAGAAAGGCCATTGGTCTCACAAAATTTTATCATGTGTTCCCACGTGTTGTTTCTATAATGAAGGTCATACTCTCCAACAACTGATTTGCCTCTATTTTTCAAAATGTTGCTTTCTGATACAAGTAATTAGGAAACTCTTGAGCATACTTGCAATGGAAACAAATGGCTGTATGGCTGTTTCAGAGATTTGGGAGAGTGGCTGATGGTTAGAGTATCCAACGATTGTTTTGGGCCGTTGTCTGCCACTGTCCCTCTTCCTGAGCCAAACATGAATTTCTGCTTCCTGGCAAGTGAGTCCAAGAGCAGACAGCTCTCTTTCAACTCCCAGGCAGGCATGAGGAGGATCAAAATAGAAGTATTTGCTGCATTTCCTCTCACAAAGAATTGAAAGCCTCCCAGGAGGTAAACCTTGTTGTCTGCGTGCAGCTGCTCAGACAAGGAGCCCAGATGTGCGGTTTATGATAAAATAGCAGTGTTTTCCAAGGGCAACCAGGCATCCCGGCGCAGACACTTCATACATCGATAATAATTTGCTGGTGGTGTTCCGTATGGCTTTGCACTTCAGAAGTATTACCTAGTACCTACAGACAATGCCTTCTATTTGTTGTTCAATGAATAGCCAAGTATTCCAGAGTAATTATCTCCTCATTGCCAGTAGCGCAAATCTCAGTAAATTGGCTTTTGCAAGAATGGAAAGCCTTTGTTCCCCACCACTATCCCATAGAACTTGGCAGTCCTGAGCACCGGGAGCGTATCAGAGCAATTAGCATCTGACAATGGCATGAATTTAGGCTTGTTAAAACAGGGATTATTAATATTACCACAGGTGATCACCCCGGTCTAACTTACCTAATCATAAAGTGCAATAAGGCACAGACCTCTAATCTCATGGCTCACATAAAATGCCCAAGAAAGGAAATAGAAGGAAAAAAAACATATTTATATACTGAAAGACCCTAATAAAGTGAAACACACGTATCACGCTTTAAAGAGTTGACTCCACATTTTGTTTCAAAAGCAATAACCACAATGATTCTCTAATAACTCTGATGACTTGTTACAGATCTGGAACACCATTGTGCTTGTCATCAACTGATCACTAACATTCCACAAGCTTCTGTTCTTGACTATGGCTTATTTTACCAAGGACCCTCCCCAGGCTCCTGGGGTTGTGTTGTTGTTTTTTAACGGAAAAACATAAAATCCAAAATTTTTAAATTATGTTCTTGTGTTTCTTATGACTGAGAAGAACAGTGGCTCACTTGTACTCATTTCTTAGAAGCAATATAAATCAATTCCATTAAGCAGAGTCAGAGCGTGTCCTGGGAAGAACATCAGCTTTAGCATCAGTGGGCTGGAATTCAAAACCCAGGGTTACCACTGATAGGCTGTGGGACCTCAGCAAATCTCCACCTCTCTGGACCTCAGCTTTCTTATCTGCAAAGTAAGGACAGGGATCCTTGTGTCATAGGATTAATATTTTTAAACAAAGCATGACCATTATAGGTGGATTCAATGATAGAGTAATTGCATAAGGTAATCACAACTGCCTGGCACATTGAGAGGACGACATACATGGTAGCTGTATTATCTATTGTGTATCAGTTTTTCTAATAGTATTAGATAGTAAACAATGTTATTTTGCGACAATAAATGTGAGTAAAACTTTTGCAAGACTTCAGGTGACACAAGAAAAGGGGAAAAAATGGAAGAAAGGGAAAATATCCGATAAGAATCAAACATTTTGAATGTATGTTGCCATAAGCTAATTATTTACTGTGCTTTAAAACAAAAGATCTGCCTTCTCCCACTACAGGATCAGACTGTTAATACACTTAATGAGGCAAAGAAGCATAACAGTATATCTGCACCACTAAACCCTCTTCACTTAGACAGTGATAAAATCTGCAGTTGCCTCCCCTTTCTGCCTGGGAGAACAACTTTACACTTTATGAAACAAGTGAAATTTTTGATTCCGTTCTAACTCCTCTCCTCAAAAGTCCCTGGATTTTGTGGTCTTCACCTAACCCTCTGATTTTTCTTTTTCATGAAAAAGATCACAAATCAATAGTCTCAGAATTTATCCAGGCTGAAACCTTCTCTTAGCACAAATGTTCTTTCAGTGACGAATGTAACCTAGACTTCTCCCTGCCCCACACCAACCCGCGACTCTCCGTCACAGCTGTGTTGCCCCCGCTCCGCACAGGAAACCCAGCAAGTGGCTTCTGAAGACAGGTCATGTTTTCCACTCCCTCCAAAGGACTCTTCTTTCCGGCAGCTGACTCGTCTATCTTCCCACACATTTAAAAATCTTCACACAATCTCTCAGGCATATGGCATCATGAGACAAAGGAACACAAATGTTGGGCTGACAAGACAATGGCCCTCCATCCACCTTCCATGTTTCCATTGCCTTACACCAGGCAACCTCCTGTTGGAGTAAAATGCACACTTGTATCTCGTCCTACTTAAAGCTAACAGCCAACCACAATGGAGGCACAGAGGAGCGTCTACCATGCCATGCGCCGTTCGAAGTTTAGAGATAAAGTTAATGAAGTGGGAATTCCAACCAAGAAGGCTGACAGAAGTAACAGAATATTTCAGAAAATAGGGGCAAGTTCCTTGTGTTCTGGGAGCACATGATAAAAGGAAACAGGCTTAAAGAGTAGGAAAAACCAAGGAATGTGTTGTGTTGGATGTGCCTGGGGGATTTGTGTAGATGTGCGTAACAGATACCCATGTAAATCCATTGAGTACAAGATGAAGCCGTGGAGAACAGACCAGAACCAGAGGAAGGCGATGAGGGGCGAGGAGACAGAGAGACAGAGAGGAGAAGAAAAAGCAAAATACAGTCAAAGAAAGAAGAAGCAAAGCCAAGATTATTCTGCATTTAAAACAAACCAACAAAAAAAAATTTGCTGGCTCCTGTGGAAGGATGAAAGAGAGAGCAAGTCGCAGCTGGCACTGAACTCCCTCGGGTTCAAGGCCCCAGCCCGGCTGTCAACAGTGGGCAGGGTATGTTTGTCCTCCCAGCTCCCTCCATGTGTGGCAAAAGCTGCAGCTCTCTGAAAGATCAAGCAGCCCTGCTTCCTTAGATAGAAAACAGCAAACACTCACCCCAAAATGGAATCTCACTATCGCTCGCCAGGTTAATGGGAGCTTGTGGCACAGAAAATGATATGAACATTAAAAACACACACACACAGCATGTTTACACACTCATCTATTAATGTCCACTCTGGGCAGGAGATGTGTCTCTAGAAAGCAGAAGTGCCTGAAATTACCAATCAAAAAGGAACCTCATCGAAACCTCTCCCCCCTGCTAAAGATAAACAAACAATTCCATACCAACTTCGTAATGACCACATATTTTCCGCCACCACAGGTTGCCACCTATTCCCTGCAGGAAAATGACAAATGAATGCTGTTTAATATTTTGCTTCAACAGTTTTTCCTTTCAGAAAACTATTTGCAATACGATCATGTGAAGAGCGGGGCTGCAGAGAGCAGCGCTTTGTAAGGGTGACTACCTTTCTGGGGCATATCATCCGCTACCCACTTTGTTTATCCAGGGCACTTCAGTGGTTAAAATGATTAATTGAACCCATTTTGTGTTACTCATACTAGCTCTTGCAAAGGAGGTGATTGCTATTTTTTCTTCGTGACTCATACAAAGATGCCAGCAGTACACTGGCAATAACAAAATGACATTTCTAAATATAGCGGTTCATCAATCTTATAAGATGCCAGCCACATCCAGCCCCACCCCCTTCTCCTCTCCCAGTGCTTGTTCAATTGTGCCACAGACCCAAATGTAGATAGAAACAAGATAGAAAGATACTTCCCCAGGGCGATGTTCCCTCGCCCACCGTTAGTACCATCCAAAGCCTCCTGCACATTGCTGGTAAAAGCAATGTTGTATTTCCCAAATGAAAGCTTCTATTGCCCCATCGAGATGCTAACTGTGTCTGCTAGAAACATACAGAATGTGTACATGTTTGCAAAAACGAGTGTCATTCAGTGGGTTTATTTACAAGAAGAGGGCACTGCAGAAATTAGCACACTTGTTTCCCCCGTGTTATCATTTTCCTGAAATGAAATATGCCATACCTCCACAGCCTCAAGCAATGAAAAGTGCTTGGCATCTCTTATTTTCTGTGATTCATGTGACTCCCTGCCATCAAGTCAAGGCCTGCTCTCTAGGATCGGACAGGACATGACAGAATGACTCCTTTGGGTTTCCAAGACCATGCATCTTTACAAGAGCCAAAAGCCTCTCTGTTCTCCCTTCGAGTGGCTTGTGGGTGCTAGTAACCCCCAACTTCGTTGTTTACCTCTGTGCTTACCAAAGGAATCCTTTCCTCCAGAGTCCCTCTGAGCCCTGTGCTAAAATTAAGGGGATTCTCCTCTCTTCCGGAAATTTTACCAACACACTTTTACATCGCTGAGAGTGAGAAATCAAGAGAAAATATGAGAAGAGTTAGTGTGTTAATATCCACATTTAACACTAGTGATTCCTGAGCACGGTGATGTACAGGAAATGCTTTATAAATAGCTGTCTATTCTGAATCTCACCGTTTGACACCTCAGTTCCTGAGATGACCATGAGCTGGGAGTGATTCAACAGCAAGTAACAATAACAACCACAACCTGCTGACCTAGCGAGTTTTCCCATCGGTGATTTCAGAAGCTCACAATAGTGCTTTCTAATGTAAATGACTTTCTACAGGCAGTAGGTATATGATAACCCCTTGGATCTCGACCCCTGTTGCTCATTCCTCCTCTTTAAAGAAAACACCCCACTCTCTACAGCTCAACAAAAATAACAAAACTCACATTTAAAAGTAAATGCTATCAGTAGATGTGAGATGGTTAATTGAAAATTAGCTTTAAAAAATTACGAAAGACTAGTTTCTCCATGGTAAAACTGAGGAGTTTGGTTGTTCAGTGCCTTCGAGTAGGTTGTGACTCATAGCAACCATACGTACAATGGGAATAAACACTTCCCATCACAATCATTTTTTATGTGTGAGCTCATTTGTGTTAGTCTAGGTAGACTAGAGAAACAAGTTCATGGATACTCATATGTGTATATGAAAGAGTTTTGTATAAGAGATTAATTGTATATTAAGAAAGCATCCCAGCCAAGCCCAGTTCAAGTCCATGAGTGTGATATTAGCCCATATGTCTAATATCCGTGTATAAATACTTCTTCAGACTCACACAACACATGCGATGACGTCAAATGTAGGAAGATCTCAGGCCAGTGGGTAGAAAGTCTTGTGGATCCGGTGGTGGTGGAAACATCTCAATGATGTAGGTGTCTCCACATGGCTCCTCCAACTCCAGGGCCCTAGAGTAGCCTCATGTGTCTTGTCAGAAGGAATCTCTCAAAGGGAGTGAATCCCACCTTCAGTGAGCTATTTATCTCCTTAGGGCCTCCAAATGAGGCCATCAAGCTGTGACCTGATTGACGGGCTAACCTCCACCCCTTCACTCTTAGGTCTCAAGCTGGCAACAGATTATGTAACTACTACACCATTGATGCAGCCACTTTGTCCATCCACCTTGTTTAAGATATTTCTCTTTTTGATGGCCTTCTCCAGGGACTTGTCTCTCCTAATACCATGTCCAAAGTGCATGAAATGAAGTCTCACTATCCTTGCCTCTAAGGAGCAATCTAGTTGTACTTCTTCCAACACAGATTTGTTGGTTCCTTAGCAGTCCAGGGAAATGTCATTATCCTTTACCAGAGCCGTAATTCAAGTGCAGCGATTCTTCTTTGGTCTTCCTTACAATGCCACATGTATATGAAACCACGGATAATAGCATGGCTACAGTCAGGTGCACCTTAATCCTCAAAGTAACCTTGCTTTCCCACATTTTAATGTCTGTGCAGAAGATATACCCAATGCAATGGGTGCTTTGATGTTTTGACTGCTGCTTTCATGAACATTGATTTGGATCCAAGAAGATGAAATCCTTGACAATTCAATCTTTTTCTCTATTCATCATGATGTTACCTGCTAGTCCACTTGGGAGTATCTTGGTTTTCTTTACATTACGTTTTAATTCATACTTCAATCTTCATCAGCAAGCAAAGACGTCATGTGCATACTACGGGTTATTAATAAGCCTTCCTCCAATCTGGGAGATGCATTCTTCTTCACATAATCCAGCGTTGCTGATTATTTGCTCAGCGTACAGATGGAATAAATATGGCGAGAGGATATAACTCTAACGCACACCTTTACTGATCTGCCCTACTTCTGTCTGTATACCTGCCTCTTGATCAATGTAACTTATTCTGTTTACACAGCTGCCTTTTGGTCCATGTACAAGTTTTGTATGAGAACAAGGAGGTGTTCTGGATTCCCATTCTTCTCAGGGATGTCCATAATTTTTTTATGGTTCACAGTGTCGAATATCTTAGGATGGTCAATAAAACACAAGCAAATATCTTCCTGGTATTCTTGGCTTTCAGACAAGATCCATCTGAAATCAGCAATGATATGCTTTGTTCCATGTCCACTTTTGAATCTAGCTGAACTTCTGATAGCTCCCTGTTAATATACTGGTATAACTGTTATTGGAAAACAGTAAATTTTTAGTTGCATGTGATATCAATGATATTGTAAAATTTGAGCATTCTGTTGGGTCACCTTTCTTTGGAATGGGTACAGATATGGATATCTTCCAGTCAGTTGGCCTATTAGCTGTCTTCCCAATTTCCTGGCACAGACAAGTGAGAGCTTCATCAGCTCATTGAAACATTTCAGTTGGTATTCCATCGATTTCTGGAACGTTGTTTTGACTAATGCTTTCAGTGCAGCTTGAATTTCTTCCTTCTGAACCACTGATTCAAATACTAACGCAAAACCACCTAAGGAGTATGAAAAGTAAAATTCCAAGAAGCAAAGAGCTTTATCTCTACATTGAGAACACACATATTACAACTGTGTGAAGGAAGAACTTGCGAAATAACCTCTCCCAACTCACCACGTTTTCCTTTCTCTTTAATATTGTGTTTATGTCGTTAATTTTACTCTATAGACTATTGACTGCCCCACTGCTCTGAATACTTTTGACTATTGCAGGTTCGAGAGTCCCTCAGCTAGGTAACTCTAGGTAAGTCAACAGCAGTTGACTAAAGAAGCTTTTTCCAAAGAAAGAAAGAATTTTCTCCAAAATAGACACAGTACTCTCATGGGAAGCACCAACATAAGATATCAAAACTAATATAGCTGACTTGATTAAGTGAAACATGCCCCTCATTGGTAGAATTTGTCTTTAAGATAAGAGATTCGTAAGTACTCCATGATTTGTTCTGTTGTTCACACTTTGCTCACTGTTCATATTCCATCAAATAGAATGTGCTGCACTTGGGAGCATTTGATTTGAACAAACAATTTTGACTTAAAATATCCGAGATAACATTTCAAAAGCTCAACGTGTGACACATTATGCCTGGTAATTGACTCATCTAAGTATCTCTAAGGGAAGTAGATAAATTCTAGTGAACCCATTGAATGTCTTTGCCTCTTCACTGCTAAGACATTTGGGGAAACTAGATATGCAATGAAAACAAAGGACTCAGAGTCAAGTGTTCCCAGTGGTTTAAGAGAATAAAATAATCAGCTTTCCAGTTGGGTTAAAGATAATGGTTAATCCTTGAATAGAAAGTAACGAGATCAGAGTATATGTCTACAAGGAATCAGCTTGTTTCCGAGTCTGGTGGGACAATGGTTAAAGTGCCTGAGAGATAAACAAAAGGTTGGCAGTTTGTATGCACCAGATGTTCCTTGGGAAGAAGATGTGGCCATTGACTTCCATAGAGATTTACAGCCTGGGAAACCCTGTGGCCACTTCTACTCTGTCTCATGGGTTTCTCTGAGTCAGAAAGTGCTTCATGGATGGGGGTTTAGTTTGGTTTCAAATTTATGAAATTACTCTAGGAATAATCAGGGCTTCCTGTGACGTCGAAAGATGGAATTGTAGTGGACACGTCTTTAACACAGCTTTGTAAGATTATGTTTTTTTTCCTGAAGTCTGCTACTAAGGTCAAAATAATTCCCACACGATGGGCTGGACCCTAGGAGCGCATGACTGGGTAATACTGGTTGGTTTGCCTTCCTGCTTATGATTGTTCAAGCTGTGAAATAGTAACTTGATGTTCATGAACCAGTCGCAAAATTCCTTCCCTGTTTCTTCCTTTTCCTTCTCCCTGAGAGAGAAAACTTGTTATCTGGGTTCAGGCTATGTCCAGGATGATTAGCAAAACAGTCCTATGGTTCCGTTGTCAATGTACAATATTAAGGAGAGGTTAACATTTGATTTCAGAAATATATGTGTAAAGTTGATTATTAATCTGCTAGATGTGTGTGTCCCAGAGGAAAAGGGGCAGAATACTGACTTGGGTCCCAGGTGTTGATTGAAAAAAAAAAAAAGCAATAATCACAGGAAATAATTATATAGCAAAATGGCCTACAGTGATTAAGTTGGGCTAATTTCATCACTAAGTTTAGTAAACTCAGAGCACCAGAAACCCTAGGCTGTCAGTCTCTATCGACCTTCTGTCCCCAGATATTACAGTTGGCTCTGGAATTCTAGGAAAAGCAGATGCTCACGCTGGCCCTGATAGAAAGTCACTACTTACTGGCACTATTGCAATTTATTTAGACTGACCAATGGCAGCACCCTCAGAGGTTTCAAAGTAGCCAGATAGACATGACTTGTCATGAGTAAACCTCCCCATAAATGGGAATCCGTATGCCATCACCGAAACAGATGCTACAAAGCAAACATGAGACACCAATATATTTTTTATTTCTCTTTTTCACTGCCCACAAGGAAACCCGTTGGGTCATGGAAAGTCTACACCTATACAACATAAAGAAAGAGTTAAGTCTGTGAGCTATTATGCTTATAATGTATTTCACAGAATGCTCACCTCTAAAGTTTGCTATACCCATTTCCTCTTTAAAATGTGAAACCCAAAGTACTTAAAAAGGAGTTGAAGGAGTTACCCTAAGGCAATTTTCCTTCCTTGATAAGAACTATGACCAGCCAAATTTTCATTGAATTAATCATAAGGAAGAAAAAATGATGAAAGCTCACAACAGTTATAAAAACAGAATGATAGTCAAACTAATGTCGCTGTCTCGGCTCCTGGGGCGAGAATTAGTCCATAGCTAATCTTGCTTTGCATCATAAAGTAGACATGACCTGACAGGGTCGGGGAAATAGGGGGAAGGTTCTGTATCTTCTTAATAAAAAGTAGAGCTATAAAAAGACTTTATAAATAATCCAGATCAATGGCTCGTCCTTAGAAAGAGCATGTGTTATTCAGGGTAGATTAGAGAAACAAATCTGAGGAGACGCACCTGTGTATAAGAAAGAGCTTTATATACAAGAGTAATTGAATATTGAGAAAACACCCCAGCCCCATCCAGATAAAGTCCATAAGTCCGATATTAGCCCATATGTCCGATATCAATCTATCACTTCTTCTTCATACTCACACAACACATGAAATGACACTGAATGCAGGAATATCACAGGCCAGTGGGTGGAAAGTCTTGTGGATCCTATGGCGGTGGAAGCATCTTAGTGCTGGCAGGAGTCTCCACGTGGCTCCTTCAGCTCCAGGGCTCTAGCATAGCTCCATTTGTCTTCTTAGTCAGACTGTCTCTTAAGGAGTGAGTGTGTATCCCACCTTCTGAGAACTATTTATCGCCACAGTGGTTCCAAATAAAGTCATCACACCAAGACCTGATGGAGAGGCTAAACTCCACACCTTCATTCTTAAGTCTCATATTGAAAACATATGATGTAACTACCACAGAGCATAAAGAAGGAAATTATTAATCTGCCCAAAGGCAAGCATTTGTCTAGAAACAGAGCTAAAATTTGGAAGCAAGGCTTGACAGACAAAGGGTGGTGGAGTGAATTGAAAGAGCATCTGGAATACCAGGTTTTTAAAAAGCTACTTAAACTCCTAAGTATAAATTTCCAATCTGTGCACAGAGTAACACCAAAGCAAGGATGATAGGCCTTTGACTACCTCTACTTTGGACATTCGGCCCATTTCAAGAAGTAGCATATGATCAAGAAACAATGATACTGAAGAAGGAAGTCCAAACTGGACTGACAGAATTAGCCAAACCAAGACTCCAGGTGTTGAAGGAATACCAATCGAAATGTGTCCACAAGCTGGTGAAGCTCTGGAAGCACTTACTGATCTATGCCAAGACATTCGGAAGGCAGCTACTTGGCTAACTGATGAGAAGAGATATGTATTTGCACCCATTCTAAAGAAAGGTAACCCAACAAAATGCTCAAATTATAAAACAGTTTTATTAATAACACATTCAAGTAAACTTGTGTGGAAGATTAGTCAACAACCGTGGCAGGAATATATTGACAGGGAGCTTCCAGAAGTGTAGGCTAGATTCAGAAGAAGACTTGGAACAAGGGGCATCATTGCTGACATCAGATAAGTCTTGGTGGAAAGTAGAGAAGGTCATAAAGATGTTGTTTTATTGTCTATGTAAAGGCACTCAACTATCTGGACCATAATAACCAGGGAAAACCTGAAGATGAATGGGAATTCCAGGATGCATATGTGTGCTTATGTGTACCCTGTATATCGATCAGAAGGCAGTCGTATGAAGAAAATATGTGAATGTTACATTATTTAAAATAAAGAAAAGTGTGCATTGGGTCTGCATCCTCTCATCATACATAGTCAATCTATATGCTAAGCAAACACTTAGAGAAGCTGGATTATATGAAGAAGAGAGCAATATCATGATTGGAAGAAGGCTCATTAACAATCTGAGATATGCAGATGATACAAGCTTCCCTGCTGAAAGTGAGGAGGACTTGGAGCATTTGCTGATGAAGATCAAGCACTGAAGTCTTCAGTATTGATTACAACTCAATGTAAAAAAAATAATCTTCACACTCTGACAAGCAGTAGCATCATGAAAAATGAAATATTAAAGTCGAGGATTTTGTCTTGCTTTGATCTGCAATCAAAGCTCTTGGAAGCAGCAATCAAGAGATCAAACGGCACATTGCATTGAGTAAATCTGCTTCACAGAACCTATTTTTAATGCTGAAAAACAAGAATGTTATTTTGAGGACTGATGAACACCTGACCTTGACTATATTTTTAATTCTCACATTGAGTAAGGAAGACCAAACACAAAATAACTCATTTGAATTATGGTGCTGGTGAAGAATTGGAAGTGCCATGAACCGGCGAAAGAACAAACGGATCTGCCTTTGAAGAAATACAGCTAGAAAACTCCTTAGATGACAGGATGGCAAGACTTTATCTCATGAACTTTCAAGATGATATCAGGGGAGGGGCAGTGAAAAAGAGGAAGACGCTGGATAGATGGATTGGCACAGTTGTAACAATGGGCTCACACACAAGAACAATTGTGAGGATGGCACAGGACTGGTGCGTGTTTGATTCTCATAGGGTTGCTCTGAGTAACTGATCTGATGGCATCTAACAATGTCATGTATTCCACGTCATTTTACGCACTTCCAATTTTCCTAGATTTATGTTTAGGACAGTCGAAGTCCTGATCACTAATGGATATTTGCAGGTGTTTCTACTCACTTGAGTCATGCCCAACCAATGAAGGTCCCAACAGTTTTATTCTATTTGTGTTATTAAGATCAAGTCTACTTTGAGAAGGCAGTTCTTCCTAAATCCTATTTTGAGTGCCTTTAATCTGAGGAGCTCAGCTTTTGCTACCATAGCTGGTAAAATTCTGCTCTATTCATTTCATTTTCAGTCACTAATTTTTCAGTAAACTGCCTCTTCCTTCCTCCTGCTGTGCTTGTGGTTTGGTGCCAGTCCATCATGACCTTCTGCACAACAGCAAGGAACACTGGCAGATCCCGTTTTATCTTCACAATTGATCTTATGACTGAACCCTTTTTTGCAGCCATATCCTTGAGGATTTTCCTCTTTTTGTGGCCTTTTCACTTTACCAAACATGATGTCCCTCTCCAGAGATTCGTTTTTCCTGTTTGTTCTACATCTGGAAGCCTCAATGAAACCTGTTCCCCATGCCTGACTCTGCTGGTATTTTCAATGCCTTTGCCATAGCTTCTGGTACCACAGCAGCATATAAGCCCCTACATTATGAAACATTGATAAATGAGGGATATAACTATATAGATAGATAATTGATAGCATCCCTAAATTGGAATCGGATATTTATGTAACTCATAGTAATTTCAGAAGAATTCCTACTATCCTCTTTAACTAAAACTATGACTTCTAAAAATGCAATGCAGGAAAATATTAAATATTGACAATATTTTTCAACAGTAGATTCTTTTAAAAATCATTTTATTGAGGGCTCATACAATTCTTATCACACTCGATACATACGTCCATTGTGTCAAGCACATCTGCACATTTGTTGCCATCATCATTCTCAAAACCTTTGCTTTCTACTTCAGGCCTTGATATCAGCTCCTCATTTTCCCCCCTCCCTCCCTGCTCTCCCCTCCCTCATGAACCCTTGATAATTTATAGATTATTTTGTCATATCTTAGACTATCCGACGACTCCCTTCACTCACTTTTCTGTTGTCCATACCCCAGGGAGAAGGTTATATGTAGATCCTTGTAATCAGTTCCCCCTTTCTACCCCACCTTCCCTCCACCCTCCGGGTATCACCACTCACCACTGGTCCTGAAGGGATCATCTGTCCTGGATTCCCTGTGTTTCCAGTTCCTATCTGTACCAGTGTACATCTTCTGGTCTAGCCAGATTTGTAAGATAAAATTAGAATCATGATAGTGGAGGAGGAAGCATTTAAGAACTAGAGGAAAGTTGTGTGTTTTATCGTTGCCACCCTGCACCCTGACTGGCTTGTCTCCTCGCCATGACACTTCTGTAAGGGGGTGTCCAGTTGTCTACATATGGACTTTGTGTCCCCACTCTGCACTCACCCTCATTTACAATTATATGAGGTTTTGTTCTTTGATGCCTGATACTTGATCCCTTTGACAACTCGTGGTCACACAGGTTGGTGTGCTTTTTCCATGTGAGCTTTGTTGCTTCTGAGCTAGATGGCCGCTTGTTTATCTTCAAGCCTTTAAGACCCCAGATGATTTATGTTTTGATAGCCGGGCACCGTCAACTTTCTTCACCACACTTGCTTATGCACACATTCGTCTACAGTGATTCCCATTGGAAAGGTTTGCATCATGGAATGCCACTTTAAAAGAAGAAAGTGTTCTTGCATTGAATAAGTACTTGAGTGGAGGTCCAATGTCCATCTGCTGCCTTAATACTAAACCTATAAATATATGCACGTAGATATATTTCCCCACCATCCTATATAAATATATTTACATGTGTACATGCCTGTATTTAGAACTCTATAAATACCCTTTGCCTCCTAGTTCTTTCCTCTATTTCCTTTTACTTTCCTCTTGTCCCACTATCATGCTCTGCCTTCATTTTGGTTTTAGTATTTTTTCTCAGTTACATTGCCCTTGCTGAATCCCTACCAGGCCTCTCACACCCTCCTTGCCACTAATTTTGGTTCATTTGTTGCTCCCCTGTCCCTGGGTTGGTCAATACCACCTCCTTTCCCCTGCCTCCCCTTCTCTAATGCTCCTCTACCCCCGTCCAGAACCATCGATCTGGTTGTTTTGTCCTCCAGACTGTTCATCCAGTCTATCTTATCTAGATAGATCTGCAGAGATAATAATATGCACAAAAAACAAGGCATAGCAAGACAAAGCAACAAAAGAGAACACAATGGAGGCAGCAACAACAACAACAACAACAAAAACCCAATGACCCAAAAAAGAATAAATTTTTTTTTAAGAAGAAAAGAATTTTAAAAATAAAGAAAAGCCCATAAATAGATCAAGGTCTGATTTTTGACCTCTAGGTGTGTCCTCCAGTCAAGACGGATGGGGCTATCCTTTGCCCTCCCTCGGGACCTCCTTGCTCTGCGCCCCTCATCGCTCTGCCGCTTGCCATTAGTGTTTTGCCTGGGTGTCACGGGGTCAGTCCGGCCAGTCCCGACACTGAGTCTCCTGTGTTGTCCCCTGTAGGGCCATGGATCAGCGAGGGACATTGTGTCTCACAGTGGGAGCAGCCATATGGTCCACTCTGTGCATTGACTGTTTGGAGTCAGGATATAGTCCTCCAGGCCTACTGGGCCAGAATGTGCGCCACTCTCTCTTCCTTCCCCTTCATTTTATCCCCTGTACTCTGATCAGATAGGTCCTTCTCCCCTAGCTGCAGCTTCAGTGCTGTCCTCTAAATTCTTCTGGGGGGAGGGGCAGTTGTCCACGTATCTGCATTGGGGGACCAGCTCTCAGACCCCTCCTCTGGCTCCCCTCACCATGAGGGCATGCTGCATTCGCATCCCGGAACACCGGATTTAAGTCTGGTCTCTCTTTCCCTGTGGAGACACAAACAATACCTTTCCCGTAGGTGGGTCAGTGCCTGATTCCCCAGCCACCTCTCTCTCTCTTTTTTCCCCTTTCTTCCTTCATCCCTCCTTTTTAATTGGCTATCATATATACCCCTTCATTTGGTCTGGCCCCTGCCATACTACCTGGATCTCAACCCTGGAGTGTTTGTATACAGTAGCTTTTTCCCTGTGAGTAGATTTATTTTTTCAAGTGTAAAATTTGAACCAAAGTTTGGGATTTTCTATACTCAGTTAATTTTCTTAAGAAAACTTGAGGCATATTTTACCAATATTATTATAGAGAGAATTTGTAAGAGATGAAAACGATCTTCATTGTTGAGATCAATGACGAGCAGAGAATGTGTTACTACCTATTAATTTGGACAGGGTTGTCCATACCAATTTGCAGAACTCAAATTGTGTCCATTGTTCAAGAAATAAGCCATTTTCTCTTATGTTCTCTGTTATCTTATTTCATATCAGCGGGGACCAGATTTTTCAGAAATATTGTTGAGAAAACCCCAATGCATTGTCCATTTTACCTTTTATTTTTGTGCAAGTTATATCATTAGTCATGAATTATCATAGGTAGATTTTTCATATACTTTTGATCACATCTGAAAAACCATTTCTGTCACAAGTAATCTTGCATTTTCTGCCTACATTGTTCACAAGGCACATTTCTGTTGGTAGTAATGTTTTCATGTCACCATTATCTCCTGATTATAAAATGAAATTATATGTCAGTAGAGCAAACTTTACTCTGCACATAAAAGCTAATGACTCTTAGAGTTCCATGCATTTCACTCATATAGTTTTGCAGCTATCATTAAATTGGCTTCTAGGAAAGTTGATTAAGAACTGTGTTTACCCATGATGATGCCAAATCAAGAATAAAGCTGAAATGATCATTTTATTTATCAATAACTTCCTATCGAGAAAATATAATTATAGAAAATGGTTTAAGCTTATTTTGTCTGAATTTTTCCACACTTATGTCTTAAAATGCTACTGCTTCACAATGCCTACCAACTTTGGTAAATATATTAATATTTGAAAATATAGAGATAATATAAAAAGGGAAAGGTATTCTTATTTTTAATTTCCAAAGAAATTATAAGAAAGAATTTACAATTAAAACTGCAAAAAGAATATATTTCTGAAACTTATTTCTGTATTTCCTAAAGCCTTTATATTTTTTAATGACCTCAATGATAATTATCTCCAGTCTAATCAAGGAAAGCCATAGAAATTGTAGTATTAATGTCAACTATAGCTCTAAATGGAATTTTTACAATAGGACTATTAGATCTTTTGATTTCTCATAGAATACTAAAATCCACCTTTTGTTACCAAATGGCAAACATACAGGCTGCTTGTGAAATTAATGACCTGTACTAGGAGACAGTAAAAATCAGATAGGTGCTCTAGTTAACTACTGGATTCTGACTGTATTGAGCCATACTATTTAACTTAGGACAAGTGATAAGTCAATGATTTTGGTAGTGGACTGGTTTAGAATGATTTAGAGAAATTTTGCAATAAACAAGAAAAAAGAAGGGATGTTGTGTTAGGCTGAGGTGACCAGAGAAACAAATCCAGTGACACTCATATATGTATAAGAAAGAGCTTAATATCAAGAAAGTTGCGCAACCTAGTCCAACTCTACTCCATAAGTCCTATACTAGTACATAAGTCTCTCTTCAGACTCATTCATTCACATGCAATGATACAGAATAGAGGAAGGTCACAGGCCGGTGGGTGCAAAGTTGTGTGGATCCAAGGTCGGTGGAAACATGGCAGGGCACCAGCAACTTCCAGGGTTTCCACCAGTAACCCAGCAGACAGGGCGGGAGAGTCATAGGCATAAGAGAGGTTCCCAGGGTCCATTTTTATGAGAAGGCCACAACCGCAAGGAGGTATTATCAGACTGTGACATGATGGATGGGGCTAGATGCCGCCCCTACCCTTTTATACATCTTCAAGTTGACATACAATTATCTACCAAAGATCTGATTTGGCAGATTATCATGTTTTGCGTTTGGTTATACATAGTCTCAATGTATATATATATATATACACACACACACACATAAATAGACTACAAGTTACATTGAATTCTTTTATCAAATTCTTGGGAAGGAGTCATTGTTGTTTTTTGAATGATTATTTCATAATACAAGAACATTCTCAGAAGTTACTTGTCACCTTAGTATAACTTATTTTATTTTAAAGACCCATTTTTAAAGATTATTTTTCATTGATTATGTAAATTATAAATAAAAAATTGTTGGATATTATTTTAAAAGTCTATTAAAATGTGAAGTAAAAGTGCTCACAGGAAATTGTATGAAGAGATAGCAAAAAGGTCAGCAGACAGACCTGGAATTATGTATACATTTTTTTCTTGCTAGTTTATTCTCTTTTTATTCAATCCTTTGTTTTATTTTTGTTTTGTCTCTGTTATTGTTGTTTTGACTACCTATGTAAGATAAGCATAGGAAGCAAGTCCAAGGAGAAAGCAAGGGGACCAATGGTTCCGGATGGGCTTAGGGGAAGGAGGATGGGGGTTAAGGGAGAGGTAAACAAGGAACACCTTAGACAAGGGAACAACTAGAAAATTAAAAGGAACAACAAGTTGGACGAAGAGATACTGGTGGTGTGGGAGCAACAGCAATCTAGCTGAGAGGAATTACTAAGTGGCAGGAGCAGGGATGCGCATGATGGTGAGGCAGGAGGTAAAAGGAAACAGGAAAGATCTAGGAAGCAAAGCTATGGATAGAGGTGTAAACATAAATGTGTACATATGTAAATATATTAATTCACAAAATAGAGGTATTGGCCTATGTGCATATATTTACATGGCAACATATTGAGGAAATGGGCGGACTTTGGGCCACTGCTCAAGCATTCCCTCAACACTTTGTTTTAGCAATCTGACATTTTGTGATGCTCACCCTCCCAACATAATAGCTGAAGACAAAATGGATACATAATAAATGTGGTGAAGAAAGCTGATGGTGCCCGACTATCAAAAGATATAGCATCTGGGGCCTTAAAGGCTTGAAGTTAAACAAGCAGCCATCTAGAAGAGAAGCAACAAGCACACATGGAAGAAGAACACCAGCCTGTGTGATCATGAGGCGTCGAATGAATCAGGTGACAGGCACCAGAAGACCCAAAACAAACAAACAAAGCACAGTGTTGAGAACTAAGGGGTCCCGGGCAGAGACCCAAAGCCCATCTGTAAACAATAGTACATCCCCTCACAGAAGGATCACAAGGAAGAATGCATCAACCAGGGAGCAGTATATGTGATAGGTAGGTTTACTGTGCCAACCTGGACAATAGGAACACGTGGGATTAAAAAAGTAGCAGTTTGATTGGAGGACAGAGATAAATGTCTCCGCAAGCCCTGCCACATTCCCTCTTGCTCTCTGGTGATTGGACCAGCGTGCAGTTGCTAGTCCTCTGCCTCAACTTGTGAGTTACACTACCAACCTGTGGGACTGCCAACCTGTGGATCATGTTGCGAGAGCTTGAGGTTCCTTCAAGATGTGCTTCACCACACTGCTGGTGTATACATTGCTTGAGCTTGGGATTATCAGATCCTTCATCTTGCCAACTGCTGTTGACTCACCCTGCTGTTTTCTGCCTGTGGCCAGACTGCCTGAATTGCCTGACAGAAGACTCAGCTGTCTGCTTCCTTGTCCTTCAACCCAGGAGTCCTCATGAGTTGAAGGACTTCCAGTGTATTAACTGTTCCATGGAAGTGAGTTGAACTGAGCCCTCTGTACTGCCATGTGTACTCATTAGCTGTTATATTCCTTCGTGCTGTACGTATCTATTCATACTATCTCTATATCTGTATCTATACCATCTCTATATCTCTCAGTATCATCTATCTATATATTCATAAGTGTCTTGATTTCATTTCTCTAGAGAACCCTAACACAGTATAGCACCTATGAAACACACAATATTCCTCTGGTTCTTTGAGGCTTCATGAACTCCCTCTATCCTGTCCCCAGTCCTACCTTTCAGTTCTGGCTACACTGGAGCATGTACTCTGGTACAGATAAGAGCACACACACATGCAATCCAGGTCAGATAAACTCCTCTGGACTAGAAGTGGGAATAGTGATACCAGGAGGGGATGTAAAAGGGGAGGGGAGGAGTGGAAAAAGGGAAAACCGATCACAATTATAACCACACACCCCTTTTCCCCCCACACCCTGGGGGACAAACAACAGAAGCATTGGCGAAGGGAGACAGCAGTTGGTGTAAGATGTGAAAATAATAAAAATTTATCATTTATCCAGGGGTCATGAGGGTCGGAAGTGGAGGGAGGGAAAAATAGGAGCTGATACCAAAGGCTGAAATAGAAGGTAAATGTTTAGAAACTAATGATTGCAACCTATGTACAAATATTCTTGATACAATTGATGTATGCAATGTTATAAGAGCTGTAAGAGCACCCATTTAAATAATTACAATTAATAAATACCCTCCCCCCCAAAAAAACCCAAATAAACAACTCATCCTGGCACAGTAATTTTTTTTAAAGTAACTGCCCCTAATTAAGATGTGTGTGTGTAGAAGTTACTATAAACATACTTTAACGAGTGGCTGCTAATAATACCATTTTCCTGTGCTTTCATTTGCTTGATTTAAAACCAAAACTTTCACATAATTACAATGAGCTGGGTCCAGGTTGAAATAGGCTGGTATTCAATTTTGAAGAGGACTGTTAGATAAACAGTTTGGCAGCAATTAAGGAGGCTAGGGGAAAAGGTCTCATATGAAGTAAAGTCTATGCCCATAGTCCAAAGTGGGAGGGGCCATGTGAAAAATGTAGTAGAACTCAAGTGGGTGTCTCAAAACAGAATCAGATGGTTTCCAAAGAAAAAAAGTCAGTTTGGGCGACATTAATTTTCAAATTTATAAGAAAGAGAGAATTTGGGATATAAAAGTAAAAAAATTGAAATCATTAATTATTTTAAGGTTTTGTAAGATAAAAGTTAATTGGGAATAAGGGAGGAGGGGGGTTGATAGGAAGTCAAGTTCGTGATACAGTATAAATGTAGCCCCACAGACACACTGCCACTGAGTCCGTTTTAATTCACGGCTACCAAATAGGACAAAGTAGAACTGCCTCTGCGGATTTCCAAGTCTTCAGACCATCACAGGAGCAAACAGCCTCCTCTTTCTCCTGTGGCGCCTGGTGGCTTCACATTACTGGCCTTGCAGTTTGCAGCCCAGTGAGTACGCCCCTACATCAGCTCAGCTCTTTACTCGACATATAATCATGTAACTAAATTAATTCCCAGACCAGAATGGACCTTGGTGTGCTCCTTTTTTTAACCATATTTTTCTCTATGTGCGTGCGTGAGCACACACACACACACACACACACACACATACACACACACATGGCAGCTCCCAAAAGTTTATGTAACTTTGGGATTTAAAGAAAATAGATTTTTCCCACTAATTTTGAAAGCCCACACTTTTGGGTGAAGGAGCCCTGGTGGCATAGGGAGCTCCTCATTTGTCTGCTGAGCACGAGGTCACACAGTTCAAAACCACCACCTGCCTGTTCTATGGGAGAAAGATGGCGTTTTCTACTTCCATAGTGTTAGTATTAGAATCTCGAAGGAGCAGGTGTACCCTGGCCTATAGGATCACTATGAGTCTCACTTGACTCATTGGCCGTGAGTTTGTTTTTGTTTTTCGTGTGTGTGTGTGTGTGTGTGTGTGTGTGTGTGTGTTGTTCCTCCGTGCTGTTTAGTCCATTCTCACGCATAAAGACACAATGTAGAGCTGAACAAAAAACAGTTTTGTGCTTAACCACCCTGGAGATCATTCATAAGGTCGAGCCATTGTTGAAGCCATGGGTAAATGTCTCTCTGGGAGTCTACCTCGTTTTACTGTCTCTGCGTTACCAAGCATCATGTCTTTTCCAGAGACTGGGCCTTCAGGAAAACATCCAAATGAAACAAGTCTCACCTTCCAAGGAAAATTGTGGCTGTATTACTTCCAAAGCAGATGTATTCATTCGTCTTGAAGTGCATGTGATATTCAACATTATTCACCAGCACCATAATTCAAATAATTCACAGCGGCCATTTTAGTTAAATTCAAACCACCAACCATTCAACTACTAATTGAGGGATTAACAATTTGGCCCACCTAGTATTCCCTATCTACCTTTCCATAGATTCACAAATTTAGTATACATGTAATATATACATATATTTATGTATTTAAATATCAATCCATTAATGCTCAATATTTAAATATATTGTTAAGGTTAACAGAGCAAGAAAATACTTTGAAAATGATGATGGCAACACATGTACAAATGTGCTTGACACAATGAATGAATATATGGATTGTGATAAGAGATGTAAGAGACCCTAATAAAAGCATTTTCTTAAAGTGTCCACAACTGGACCATTAAGTAAAACTATAGTAGATGAAGAAAGGGCAAAAAAAGAAGACAATAAAAGCATGCTCTTGACACAATAAAGTTACCATATAACCAAAAAAATGCAAAGAGAGCATAGGAATAGTCCTTGAACTTAAAGAACTTTAGTATTTAATGACTGAGCTAAGCCGACCCAATGTTGGCTGACAACACTTCATATGAGCATCTAATATCCAATTGCATTTGTCACTTGGATTCTCCCTTTGTAGGTTACCAATGTTTGAAAGAGACCTTTTCCTTCATACTTTATAGTCAATTTAGTGGTTGAAATTATATTTTGGAAGCAAGTATAAGCAATTTACCAGGCAGTTAATGCATAAGGAGCCCAGGTTAACTAGAGCAACAATTCATCAGTAGCAATATGATAACCATCTTCAAAAACTGTGGGCAGCTGCTCCACCGAAGACTTCCGGTGGTTTAGAACCATAGTAAGCTTAGGGACAATGACTCTTGAAAGACAAAGCTCAGTTGTTTGGAAATCAATGTAGGTCCATACTTATAAGCCAAATGTGTAGATACTTATAGAACCACAAACTGAAAATATATTCAGTTAAATTCAGGTGTTCATTTTAATCCCTAACCTGAATTGGATAACAAAATTATCTCTGTCATCTCCCTATTTAAATCCTTTTTCATCATCACGGTTTTGCATTATTCATGACTCTGCTTCAATAATCCATATGGTTCCAATTTGTATTCAATCATCGTCTCCTCATCATCACAGCTTTTCTACATGGTTTCTAGTGTCTCTGTCATCATTTTGCTCATGTTCAGAGTTTCCCTTGATTGTTTGCATACTTGTAACATGAACTGTTGTAATTCCTAGTTTTCTAGTACACACATTTAGGCAACGCACTTTTTAAAGAAATTGTGTAGTCTTCACCTATGCTCCCCACAGATACTAAGTATTTTACAAAAATGCCCCCCACGTTGGGGACCAGGCTGACCTAACCTTTCCTTGCAACAATAGGGGAGAATCTGTATAACATACTGCCGTGTGGCAGAGAAAGAACCGCTATCAGATGAGTACAGTTCACACACAAACAGGGACATTAAAGTCTCTTTACAGGCTTCTCTAGCTAGCTCGCTGGTGTTTGCGGTTTGCATTATGTTTTTTCTCGTGTTTTAGTAAAGATGCCATCTTTGCATCACGGTAAAGACATGGGTAGTCGAATAAAAAAGGCTTCAGTTTGAAGTATGGTTGTGCCACTTGCTGACTGTAGTTAGCATGTGATCTCTTTAACTCCCCATGTGAAATAGGATGATAATGCCCATGGCCAAATAATTTTTGATCAAGGTTTACCTCATGTAAAACTCACAGGAGAGTGGTTGACGCTCAACACCTACGTGGGTTCCTCCAGAGATGGCATTCGTTACCGCTTTGTTTCATGGCTGTTAGTGTTATATCACTTCCTCCTGTTGTGTAAGGACTACAGACACATAAAAAGTGAATAGAAATTTACAAAATCAGTGAAACCATAACAACTGTCCTGTAACCAAACATAAATTGGAAATAAACTGAATTATGATTAATATAAAACTAAGCACACTGCCATTTAGTTGCGTCCAACTCAGAAAGACCAGAAAGGATGCAGGAGGATTGCTCTGCAGGGTCCACAAGGCTGTAAATATCAAACCACCTGCCTCAACTTTCTCATCCAGAGCAGCGCGGGGGTTCCACCAGCCAGCCTTTCTGTCAGTAGCCTGAGAGTTCATGCACTCAAAGTCCAAAAACTGTGTAAGAATTTTTTTAACAAGAATGTGAGCGATGATGAACCAATGTTACTTAGTGCAGTGGTTCTCAACTGGTGGGCCGCGATCCCTTTGAGAGTCGAACGAACCTTTCACAGTACATGAAGGTGAGGGGAAAGGGGGCGAAACAGAGAACAGACCACTCATGGTACCACTCAGTTCATAACAGTAGAAAAATTACAGTTGTGAAGTAAAAAATAATTTTATGGTTGGGGGGGGGGGTCACCACAACACGTATTAAAGAGTCACGGCATTAGCAAGGTTGAGAACCACTGACTTAGAGGAATAATAACCATGAGCTATGCAACAAGTATACTAAAGGCAAGATAATTTGGGCATCTCTTCAGAAATACAGCAGCTATTTTTGAGTGAGAATAATTTATAGGATTAGTGCTATATCTTATGGAACCCTGGTGGCATCATGGGTTATTTTTTTGCTCTGCGAAGCACAAAGTCGGCAGTTCAAAACCATCAGCTACTCCAGAGTAGAAAGATGAGTAGAAAGGCTTTCTACTCCCGTAAAGAGTTACAGTCTTAGGAATCCACAGGGCACTTCTACCCTGTTCCTATCGGGTCACTGTGAGTCAGAATTGACTCAATGTTAGGGTTTGGTTTGAATTTTTGAGTGCTATAGCTAATAGAGAAATGATGAATTCATAATTTGCATCCCTTTGAAAAGGAAATATAAAAAAGAAATCTAAGTCACAAGGTGAAAGAGGACGTAAGAATGAGAGAATTTTTTATTTTGAAGGAGTCTTTTAAGTCTCACTCAAAAGTCTATTCCTAATGTTCCTGGCATAAAATGATTGCTGTCATTCCTATTGTTATTGCTGTTGTTGTTGTCATTGTTGTTAAGGTGCTGTCGAGTTGCCTCTAGCTTATAGTGACTGTACATATAACCAAATCAAGTGTTGCCTTTGTCCCGATCAGTCTCACAAATAGCAGGTTTGAATGCACTTTTGCAGCCCCTGTGTCCATTCACCTGGTGAGGGTCTCCTTTTTACTCACCTGCCCTCTACTCTCTACTTTAGCAAGCATAATGTCTTTCCCCAGAGATCGACCCTCCTGATAATAGGAGCAAAGTAGGTGAAACAAAATTTCGCCATCTCTGTTGCTACGGGTGGGAACAGACTTAAAGGCACCTACTAACAACAACAATGTATAAACTAGGTAGTTAAACACTTGGTACGTTTCATGTACCGTTAATGATACTCAGAGAGTAAGAAACAATCCCCGAATGATGGAACTTTCTGTTTGGTTATGAACTGGGATGAGTGACATAGTTCCAGGATATCATGATCGCTAATGAGATCATATTCTGGTAGGAAAAGACAAGCACCAAAGCATGTGAGCAAAATGGTAGGTGCCCACCGATGAAAACATTGTGCTTAGCCTGAGCCCTGGGGTCCTCGTTATTCTCATTGAATAGTCTAGACACAGAGGAAACCCAGAACAGAATTCCATTTTCTCAGTGAGTTCACTCTCTTAGCTTCTCTTTATAAGACTGGGAAAAGTACAGCCTTTTGAAACATTAAACTTTCTTTAGTCACTTGGAAGCTTTAATTAAGATATAATTAATAGTTAGGAAGAACTTTTCTAGACATTTGGAAGGAATTGAACCATTGCCTAATTACCATAGGAAGGCATCCTTTTTATAAAGGCTGGGTGTTCAAATCACTTGGAAAACTTAAAAATACCAGCTGAAATGAAATGTTGTGGTGTTTATATATTAATGCTCTCCAAAAGATGTTTAAACTGGAAGGTGCAAGCCTAAAATGAATATTTTAAAACCATTAGCACATAGTCTTGTTAATTGTGCAATTTTATATATAGTGGAAATTTAGAACAGCTTAAGGTTTTCACGAGATAAGCCTTTTTGAATTTAAAATTTTACTTTATTACATTGGTCTTTTAATTTATTGGTTAGGACTATGTTAATATAGCCATTTAACTTTCAACTTCTTTTTCCCCCTGGATGCCTTTTATTTTTAACTCGCTGAGAATCTCTAAAACAAATGATCTTGCATAGATAGGCGCTCAGGCTCCACTTGTCTAACCACAGATGAAGAAAGGCGTAAAGTGGAGAAAATAATCATTAAAGGATCCTTTACAGTTGGCTGAGGGATTGTTATGATTAGGATGGGAGGGCTATTAACTTGCACAGTACTCAAAGCAAAATATGTTTTACAAGTTAAAGAGACTTTGTACTCTACAAAGATCATTTTCAGGACTATAGAAGAAAAGCCAAGCAGTGTCAGGATGTTCTTTGATCTAAGTGTGTAGGACTTAAGCACAATTGATCTCTAATAGGCGATTGGGTTTGGGCACAAGTGTCCTTCACAAATAAAACATCTGTATGGACATGCCACCACAATAACTACATGCTGCTACTTGTATGACCTAACGTGTGCTCTTGAAACAGAATTTTTTTGCTTATTGTTGTTTTCAATAGTAAAGCACACTTATTAACAATTTTCTGGGGAAAGCTTAGTGCCGCCCTCCAGCTCTAGCCTGTGGTGATAATCATATTGTTCACTTTTAATGGGCTTTTAACAAATATTAGTCAATAATATGATAGCTCAATATAAGCAGTTACAACCAGGAGAGGGGATGAAATGCTCATTTGCAAGTTCAGGTTGAAATTGAAGAATTTTACAAGTCCACGAAAGCCAAAGTACAACTTTGAGTATATTGCATCTGAATTTTGAGAATATATCACGAACAGGTTTGCTGAATTGAACACTAATGACAGCAGACCTGAAGAACTGTGAGATGACATCAAGAGTATCATACATGAGAAATCAAAATTCAGGAAGCACTCAAAGTAAATGGAAAGAATGCATAGGTATCATACCAGAAACTACTAGCCAATACTCAACCCTATCAAGAGGTAACAGGGGAGCAAGAACCAATGGTCCTGCAGGAAGAAATTCAAGCTGCACTGAAGACATTAGTCCAAAACTAGGCTCCAGAGGTGGATGGAATACCAACTGAAAAATTCAACAACCTGATAGTGCACTGGAAGCATTCACTTGTGTATGCCACAGAATTTAGAAGATGGCCACTTGGCCAACTGACTGAAAGAGATACATATTTTCACCCATGTGTGGTAGTTACATACACAGAAGTACACCCCCCCCCCAAAAAAAAACCCAGAATTTTTTATTTCAAAACTTTGTGTTTAGATTTTTTTTACAAAACAACCTTATCACCTCAAAGTACTCTCCATTACACTTAGTACATTTGTTAAATCTGTGATTCCATTCTTAGAAACATTTTTCAAACGCATCTCTTTGGATGGCTGATAGCACCTCCCTCATTTTTTCCTTCACTTCTACATCATCAAATTGCTGTCCTTTCATGGCCCCTCTACATTCATGAAAACAAAAAGAAGGCATACCGAATGAGATCAGGTGAGTAAGGTGTATGGAGCAAGAGAGGCATGTTGGTTTTTGCCAAAACATAGTGCACTGAGATGGCTACATGAGCCGGGGCATTGTGATGGTGGCAAAATCAGTCCCCTGTCTGCAACAAGTCAGGCCTTTTTTTGTCACAAACTGTTGCACCATCTTTTCAGAACCTCTAAATAGAAAGCTTGATTAACAGTCTGACCTGTTGGGATGAACTCCACATGTACAATGAATTGACATTTTCATCCATTTGGAAAGTTGATGGACATCTAAAATGAGGTTTGTCATCAATCAACATTTCTTTTGAAACAAGAAAACCACTCATACACTTCAGGTTTTCCCATAGTGCTGTCCTTGTAAGCTGTGTGCAATATCACAAGTTTCTGCAGCATTTTTCCCAAGCAGGAAACAAAATTTCACAGCCACACCCTGTTCTCTTAAATCGACCATCACAAGAAAAGATGTTCAAGTGAAACTGCTTTTATGAAAAAATTCAATGTGACCCAAAAGAACCTTCCCAGGAGACTCCACCGGGTGCACTAACTCAGAGTGAGTTGTTGGTTGATCACCGAGCAGGAAAAACCCATACTACAAAAGTTATGCCTACCAGAGTTTGATGTGTTGTTTTGGAAGGAGATGCCCTTGTAATCACATATTAACTTGAGGATATTAAAAGTGAAGAGGTGGAGTCTAGGCTGTCAATCAGGCCTGTTGATACTTCCTTGTGGGTGTGGCCTTTTCATGAGGATTCTGGGAACTTCTTGGGTTTCTCCTGGTAGGTGGGTCACACACACTCTCTGCTGCACCTTCATGTTGAGGAGGCACACTCAGAAAGCCAGAGAAGCCAGAGCTTAGATGTTTCCACCACCATTGGATTCACAAGACTTTCCCCCTGCAGGCCTGTGACCTTCCTCCTTCAGCATCATTTCATGTGCTGTGCAAATCTGAAGAGGTATTTATGGACTACCATCATACAAATGGGCTAATATCAGATTTGTGGACAAATCTGAACTGGGCTGGGATGTTTTTTTTTTCAATATACAATTGCTCTTTGATAGAAAGTTTTCTCTTATGCACATATAGGCATCTCTAGATTTGTTTCTCTAGTCAACCCAGCCTGACACACCATTCCAAAGAAAAGTGACCCAACATGATGCTCAAATTATATAACAATGTCAACAATATCCCATTCAAGTAAAATTTTGCTGCTGGAGATCATTCAACAACAATTATAGCAGTACTGTGTCAGGAGCTGCCTGAGGCTCACGTGGTACTATTTGTTTGTTTGCTTGTTTTACACAATCATGAGGTAGCTAGTTTATTGTGCCAACTTGGCCAATAAACACATGTAGGTTTAATTGAAGGGCGGCAGAGGGATAAATGGCTTACTGATCCTCGCCTTTCTAGTTCTTGGGTCTCTTGCTTTCTGATGGTCGGACCAGCGTGCAGCCAGTTCCCTGCTTCAGTTGGCAGGGCTCACTTCCTACAAAACATTCCCAAGGAGAAGCCGCATGGACCTACCCTGATGCAGCATTGGGTGCTGGAGCAGCCATGTGGAGACCCCTGCCAGCGCTGAGATGCTTACACATTCACTGACTCAACTTTCCTCCTGCAGTCGGCATCATTGCATATGTTTTGTGAGACGGAGAAGGACTTTGTGGATTGGTGTTGGACATATGGGTTAATGTTGGATTTGTGGGTTTAGGCAGCACTGGGTTGGAATGTTTTCTTGATGTGCACTAAACTTTTATATAAAACTCTCTCTTATACACGAGTCTCTGCGGATTTGTTTCTCTAATGTACCCAGACTAACACAAATCATTATCAGTTGAATGAGTTATGTAGTGTATGAATATATAAAGAGAGATAAGCTTCAACAATGAGATTAATTCTAGAAGATTTGTAGCACACATTGATTGTAGTTCTAGGATTGCCTAAATCCACTCCCCTAAAGAAAGCAAGTCCAGTCATAGAAAAGCCAGAAACCAATGGCACAAATTTTACAATGGAAAATTAAGTGATGAAGTAATCCCATGAGCCACCACACACAAGTGAATAGAAAAAAATAAACAATAGCCAGTCGTCCATCCTATTATCAGCATCTATGGGACAGAAGGGAATCCCAGTCCAATTATAACCAGCAGAAACAGCAAATCCTGAGGGTGATGTATTTCCCAAAGTTGATACATCACAATATTCAAATTTTCCAATTTCCATCCATAAGATATATAGAAAGTTTTAAATAATAATAATAATAATAAACTCAATTGTCATTGAGTTGATTCTGACTCAGATAGATATAATGCAAAGGAATAAGAAAGTATGTCCATACTTATCTCAGTCACATTTTTTTCTTTTTTTGTTTGTTTTTTGGCCTTTGCTTCCTCTGCGGCTAGCAAACAAAATGAGTAAATTCAGTATGTAGGCCCCCACTCTAGTGCCACCTACAAACTCAAATAGGATAGTCACTTTCAGAGATGGATTTAGTTTTAAAGTACCTTTCCCAAGCAGGTAATTCTCCAGACTCCCTCTCAAATTGATCTGCCAAGCCAGCCACTTTGTGAGCATTAGCATGGCTCTTGAATTTGACCACTGCCGATGGCAGAGACATACCCACTTGGCAGTATGAAAATCAGCCTCTGTAAGGATTCCTAACCAGCATGCGTTAGGAATGTATTCGCCCCCTGCCTTTTGACAGTCGGTGCGGCAGACAACTTAAATGATTGACTATAAGAAGTCTGCTGTTCGTTTTATTTGTCCATCCGGACCTGTTGCAGCAGCTTCTCAACACTCAAAGAGAAAAGCAATCTCTTTCTAAGTAGGTCACGGAACAAAATACTATTAATGAGCTGCACATAAGGTGTTTTCTATTAATAATTACTTGTACCACTGCAATTGCTTCAATCTTTTGCATCTCTACTGTACTTCCCATTTTATCACTGTATTTTCAGGACTCATTTCCAAGCAAAGTTATATCCTCTTCTTTTGTTTGTAAGGTGCAGTTTCTCTGATTCTCTTGATTCCTGTTCAAGGAAAAACGTGAGATCGACTCTGAAAGATGTTTAAATATTTGCTTTCCACACAAAAATGAAAAGGAAGATTTTCTATAATTAGCTTGGCTTCCCTTCCTTGAATTTTTACCATCTTGTATTACCTGACAAGCAAACTCCTTGGCTTTTCTTAGTCTCTATCACTTTAAAAATCTGCATGCACTATTTTTTTATAGATTGCAGTGCAATTGTGAAAATAAATGTAATCTGGTTAATTAAGATTATTTATATGTCCTCATAGAATCAGTATCCTCCACTGCTTATTTTTATTTTTTCAAAGTTTATAACCAAGTACATTGGAATCAGAATATTTGCCACCATAGGTATACTTAAGGGATCATTTTGAAAGGAAAATATTATTTTGTTGTTTCCACTTATAACAGAATTGAAATGATATTAATAGAAGAGAACTTTGTCACCATAATGATGACCATTGTCATCTACATAGAACTCTCACCAGAGTGAGTTGCTTTTCTGGGTGTTGTAATTATGTAATCTCATGTCAGGTTGAGGCTATTAAGAATAATGGGGTGGAGTCAAGCCTGTCAATGAGTTCAAAGCCTGATGCTTCCTTGTGGGCGTGGCCTTCTCATGAGGATTCTGGGAACTTCCACTCTTACTCCCTAGAGGACGAACTAACTCTCTCTCGCTCTCTCGCTCTCTCTCTCGCTCTCGCTCTCACTCTCGCTTTCTCCTTCACATTCCTATTGACAAGCCACATAGAGCCATGCTGATGGCAGTTGGAGCCCTGGAGATGCTTCCACCACCATTGGATCTACAGAACTTTTCACCCATCAGCCTGTGGTCGTCCTGCATTCGGCACCATTTCATGTGCTGGATGAGTCTAAAGAGGAATGTATGGACTAATATTGGACATATGGGCTAATACCAGACTATGCACTTGATCTATACTGGGCTTGGATGTTTTCTCAATATACAATTGCTCTATGATATAAAGCTTTCTTATACACACATATGAGTGTCTCTAGATTTGTTTCCCTGGTCAACCTGAAATAACACACTGGGATGTGAATATTGTGCCAAATAATTATTTATTCGACATAACACTTCAAAGTCATATACCTTAGATGGGTAATTCCATTTTCGCATGACATAATTAAATAACTAAACTACATGGCAATATGTTTCTTAAAATTAAGTAATACTAAGGTAATTCTTATTTAAGAGTACAGTGTAATTATTATAGCAGCTCTAAAGTAAATATATGAAAAGTGGAGCAAAATTTACCTATTACCCTACCATAGCTTACTGCTCCACATTTTAAATAGAAAAGCGTATGGATACATTTTCATGGTGGTTGTAATAATTCAGTGCTCATTCAAATCCCAATGAAATGAAACCATACAGCCTTCTTCTTCAAAGCACTGAAAAGCAAGGATGTGACTTTGAAGGCTACGGATCAGCTGAGCCAAGCCATGGTATTTTCAGTTGCCTCGTAAGCAAATGAAAGTTGGACAGTGAATAAGCAAGACTGCAGAGGAATTGATGCATTTGAATTAAGGTGTTGGTGAAGAATACTTGAAGTACTATGAATTGCCAGAAGAACAAACTAATCTTGTTAGAAATACAGCCAGAATGTTCTTTTTTTTAAAGTAAACATTTTATTAGGGGCTCATACAACTCTTATCACAATCCATACATATACATACATCAATTGTATAAAGCACATCTGTACATTCTTTGCCCTAATCATTTTCTATTTTTTCCTTTTCTTTTTTTTACATTTTATTAGGGGCTCACACAACTCTTATAATCCAGACATATACATACATCAATTGTATAAAGCACATCCATACATTCCCTGCCGCAATCATTCTCAAAGCATTTGCTCTCCACTTAAGCCCTTTGCATCAGGTCCTCTTGTTTTTCCCCTCCCTCCCCGATTCCCACTCCCTTATGTGCCCTTGGTAATTTATACATCGTTATTTTGTCATATCTTGCCTTATCCAGAGTCTCCCTTCCCCCCCTTCTCTGCCGTCCATCTCCCAGGGAGGAGGTCACATGTGGATCCTTGTAATCAGTTCCCCCTTTCCAACCCACTCACCCTCCACTCTCCCAGCCTCGCCCCTCACACCCTTGGTCCTGAAGGTGTCATCCACCCTGGATTCCCTGTGCCTCCAGCCCCCATATGCACCAGTGTAAAACCTCTGCCCTATCCAGTCCTGCAAGGTAGAATTCGGATCATGGTAGTTGGGGGGAGGAAGCATCCAGGATCTGGGGGAAAGCTGTCTTCTTCATCGGTACTACCTCGCACCCTGACTGACCCATCTCCTCTCCTAAACCCCTCTATGAGGGGATCTCCAGTGGCCGACACTTGAGCCTTGGGTCTCCACTCTGCTCTTCCCCCTTCATTCAATATGGTGTGTATATATATATATATATATATATATATATATATATATATATATATATATATATACATACATACACACACACATATATATATATATTTTTTGCATGATGCCTTATACCTGGTCCCTTTGGCACCTCGTGATTGCACTGGCTGGTATACTTCTTCCATGTGGGCTTTTTTGCTTCTGAGCTAGATGACCGCTTGTTCACCTTTAGAAGCAAAGAGAGTGAGAGTTTGTCTTATGTTCTTTGAACATGTTAGCAGGAGTAAGCAACCCTTGGAAAAAGGATGTCACGGTTGGTATGTTAGTCTGGGTAGACTAGGGAGATTCATGTTTATAAGAAAGAGCTTCAGATGCAAGAGCAGTTAAATATTGAGACAACATCCTAGCCCAGTCCAGATCAAGTCCTTAAGTCCGATGTTAGCCCATATGCCCTATACCAATCTTTAAATTCATCTTCAGACTCACAAAACACATGCAATGAAGCTGAATGCAGGACAATCACAGGCCCGTGGGTGGAAGATATTGTGAATCCAGTGATGGTGTAAGCATCTCAGCACTGGCAGGGGTCTCCGGATGGCTACTCTGGCTCCAAAGCTCCAGCATAGCTCCATGTGTCTTGGCAACAGAAATGTCTGGCAGGGAGTAGTGTGTCTCCCACCTTCAGTGAGCTATTTATCTCCTTAGCACCTCCAAATGAGGTCATCAAGCTGTGACCTTATTGATGGGCTAACCTCCACCCCTTCACTCTTACATCTCAAATTTGACAACAGCTTATGTAACTATCACAGTTGGTAAAGTAAAAGTTCAGTGAAAAAGAGGAAGACTGTCAAGCATATGGACAGACACAATGGCTGCAACTATAGGCTCAAACATAATAAGAATTGAGACGTTGGTGTAGCATTGGGCAATGTTTCATTTTGTCATGCAACAGGTCTCTACTGAGTTGGAACCAACTGGAAGGTACCTAAGAAAAACAGTAAATATCAAAGAGGTCTTTTGCTTGGGTAAAAGCAAACAGAGGGTGCAATAAATATTTACTTGGGCTACATATATTTTGCCAATATTTCAAGAGGAACTTAAAAGGAACAGAA
This sequence comes from Tenrec ecaudatus, assembly GCF_050624435.1. Lineage (NCBI taxonomy): Eukaryota > Metazoa > Chordata > Mammalia > Afrosoricida > Tenrecidae > Tenrec > Tenrec ecaudatus. The sequence goes on along the minus strand of NC_134539.1, from coordinate 21,993,811 downwards.
ACCTTAATATCAAACCATAAGTGTCTGACATGCACAACTATGAACGCATAAATGCACAATTTTCTAACTAGAATAGAAGAGAGGAAACCAACAGCATGGAAAACATCTTTGGTTCAGCAAATGGGCATAGATATACCAGGTGATCAATTCAGCTTTTTATGGAACAAAAACAAAATACAACATGTTCTTATCATGCTTTAGAGTCTAAACATAATTCCAACATAGAACAAGTAAAATAAAGGTTACTATTGATTTAGTTTTAAAGACTTCCTTAAGATATGACTTTATAGCCAATCCACAAACTGATGCATGCTACAGCTGTAATGACTATAACTCTGTTTGCTGCAACTCTGCAATCAAGTTAACGAAAGATATGAGACTCTAAGAAGAAGATGACATTGCATTGGTGGTAATGTTGACAATAAAGATGGCTAACGCTTAGAACATATATGTGAGTTACTTCTGTCAGTGAGAGCATGTGTGTGTAAGATTTAATTATCATAAATGCCTGTAAGCTAAGTAATTTTATTATTCACATTTCATTGATGAATAAACTTTAAGTATAAAGTATTAAGAAAAAGTAATTGCCCCAAATTCAAAAAGCCACAACTAGAAGAGACATCTAACTTGAATCAAATTCACATTCATCAACATTATTAAATGCAATTACTGCTTTACTCCATCTCTTGTGGCCTTTTGTTTACTGACATTGAGACAGTTTTCTTCACGTGGCTGTTTGGTATCTCTGGTAGATATTTCGCTGCTCTGCAATTGGCTCTAAAACTTCCTTTCCTCTAAATTATCTTCTAATTTGTCACATTGACTGATTGTGACAAATACAAGTCCAGAGAGAGCCAACTTTTGTTCATCACTGTTGTTTACGTGCCTCTATGCTGATATTGACACTTAGTGGGTAGGGGAATATTAGGAGGACATAGAGAGAATGTTTTTAATGAAGGATATGAGAAATACTACCGGATGAACTCTAAAAAGTACCAAGAAATCACATTTTGTCAGATAGCTTTAGGAATAAATCAGCAAGTATAGTTTAGCTAATATAGATGTGCCCCAACTCCATGTATACATATCTATACAATAGAACATGCATGTACGCCCTGGAGAACTTACTTCTAGTGCTGATTTTCCTAACTGGAGTGTTTTACTTTTCGATAATTTTCCTTGCTGTTGATTAGGAAATAGACATAGCATTATCTCTGCAGTTAACTTTGTGTTTGAAGTGTTCACATCACCCCCATCTTTCTGAGCCAATTAAGCACACTTTTATCATGCCTCCTGGTGGGGTTCTTCAGTATGTGCTAAATGGTTTAATTAAAATCTGTCCTCTTTCCCTAATGCCCATTTGGAGGAATCCCTTCCTCAAAATAGCAATTAAATATATAGCACTCTATTACTTGGGAGGAAAAAAAGAATCACCGATTGCCCCCTAAAGATAAATAAGTAGACTTTCAACTACCTGATTGAAAATCTTACTTTACAATTATATAATGACTTTCTTTACCATCCTTTTAAACTCCACTGGCCAAACTAATCATCTGGTCTTCAGAATATGTATGTCTATAGTGGACAGTGTCCTGTGGCTCTTATTAGAGTGGACAGGAAAATATACAATGAAAGACTTAGCTAGGTTGCCAATAAAAAGATAAAAGGTATGGTAGAGAGTTGAGGGGATATAGATGAGCCACCGTTAAGTCTACCATTGGGCTCTCAGGCATTCTGCAACCTTTTTATAAATACCATTACAAATCTTTTTAAGGTTTAGCATTTTATTCCCCTTCTATAAATGGTCAAAGGAAGGCTTAGGAAGGTTTAATAATTTCCCCCAAAATCACTTAGGTACTAAGTAGTAGAACAGATTTTGAGCCCAAACTTGCTGGGCTCAGAATCCATATGTTCCATGAATATTCTCTCCTACTTTTCCAGAGAAATCAATGAAAGTTGCTTCACTTAATGTGAAGTCAACAAACCAAGTCTATGTCACATATTCTAATTTTGGCATGGCATTTACCTTACTTTTCCCGCCTAAGGTCCAACTGAAATGTCCACTCTTCCACAAATGTAAAGCTGCTAACAGCACAATCTTGGACCTCAGATAGGGTGAGATTCTCTAAATTTTACATCGTCAGATTCCTGTCACGGGAAAGAGCATCACGATCAGAACATGCCTGAAATGGCTTGCATAGTAACACCATGTCTGAGAGGTAGTGCTCATGTGGAAGATAGGCATCCAGCCCAGGACACAGGATCAGTCGCAGGGATGGTTGGGGTAAAATGCCAATGACCCAGTGCTTGCTCTGCTGGGCTTTTAGCTGTATTCATAGTTCTCCTGCCGTAAACAAGGTCCTTGCCCAAGATAGGCTTTTGCAAAGTTTAATACATCGTGGCTTCTGGTAGTCCGCCCAAATCATGCCTAATGTAGACTGGCAGAGCAACACGGGTGAATCCTAACTAGCTAACTGCTTCTGCTACATCCATTATGTAGGAGCCGAAGACTTAATTCTCCAAGGCTAGACTCTCATGCATTTTCTGTCAACAATAAATTCACTCTAAATGAAAAGAAAACATTACATTTTAAGCCCATGAATATCTTTAAATGGCTAGGATACAGACCAGAATTGAGTCGTCTTTCTACTTACTAAGTCTGTCCAATGATTGAAAATCATTTGAAAATGGTATTTTCAATTCAATGGCTCATTTACAATTGTTCTGGGATTCTCTGCATTTGGCTGTTTCTTGTGAAGCTAATAAAGCAATTCTTGAATATAGATTCCTACAATTCACTCCACATAGGAAGCCAAAGATCAGACTTGGTGGTTCAGGTAATACTGGGGTTCTGAAATGCATTTTTTAAAAGAGATCTTGTTCACAAAGGGAATTGCTGCTAATCCTAGAGCACATTCATTTTCCAAAAATAGCATCCTTTAAATCAAGAATCAAGCGCACAATAAAAAGCAGAGAGAAGAAGTATAAAGGATGTTGCTTAGAGGTCTGTCTTAAATGACACAAAGTACAGCTCACATTAACTTAGAATCTTCCAAGACACTGACTGAATCTGCGAAGTCCCGGACACAAGGAAAGAAACATAACTTGGAATCAACTTGGAAAGGTTATCTGAACAAGTTCACTACAGCTAACTGCCAAGGAAGGCAGCATTTGAAGTGGGATATGGGATTCAGCCAGGATCACATAGATTCCCGTCAGCAAACAAAGGGAAAGGAACCCTCCCCGTCACCAACTCTGCTTCCGTCGGCCTACCAGGTCACCAGAGTTCCACTTAGCCTTTCACCTTTGTTTTCCTCTTCTTCCAGTTCTATCAGCAGCCCCTGGGCTCCAGCCCGGTACCATGGCCAACTTCAGGGTTACATGGCCGTGCTGGAGCACCAACAGTGATCACAACTATTTCCTTCCTCGTAAAGAATTAACTACTCCCCACCAAGGTTCCTGGACAACTCTTTAACCTCCAGCTTCTCTTCTGTAAATGTATTGTAGCAGGGAAGGGACAATTAGCAATCAGATAATCATACTAAGAAAGGATTCTATGCATTCATATGTTAACACCCCTCCATTCTGCACAGTTAATTATGGATTTCAAACATTTCTCTAGGCAGAACCTCTCGTGAAGAAATTGTTTTCAGGAAAGTGCCTCATCTTCTCTCATAAAAAAAAACAACAACAGAGAAGATGATGATAGTCCAGCTGCTTGGCAAGGATTTCTCACCTTTTATAGGCTCCCAGAAGCTTCCGTGCAACATAAAGAAATTCATAATTTTTATTTCTGTGTATTCTCTCAGCATGAAAAAAAATTATATTTCTTAATTGGATTTCTTTCTGTCAACCCAAGAAATGACAACTATCTTGCTAGACTCCACTGCATAGCAAAAGACTGTCCTCAGAAACAGTTGTACAACTTATTTATAGGCAGGGTACAGGGCAGAGTTTCTTCACAAAATTTAAGGACTGCTTACATCAGAATTCCCTCTAAGGCATTATAAAATTACAGTCCTAGGCTGTACATGATTGAAGGGTACAGAATAAAACTTTGAATGAGTGGGATTTGGAAATCTGTATCTTTCATTTTTACACATAAAATTGAGTATTATCAACTTAACAGAAACAGTAGACATATTGGAGCCATCTGAGGAAGGCTTTCTGCAGTGGTTTTTGTTGGCGTGTGTGCGTGTGTTTTCCCCTAGGTTGAGTAGTATAAATAGGTGACTTTCATCCGTGCTGTTCATGATCTGAGAACACTGCTGTTTTTGAAATAACTGACTTTGGAGTTTCTGTAATTAAAGTGATCATGGACTTTTCAATCCACAGAGGCAAAATGGAAAGAATATTTCACCCCTTCCTCTGTATGAGAGTAAGACAAGTATTGCTTACCAATCATGCAAACATTTATTACATAAAAATATGAACATAGGATGCTATTGTTTCTTGACCTCTCCTCCATGTAGGTCTATATCCTTTTGAAGATAGTTTTATGTCGCTCTACCCTTTCCCTCAAAGAGTTCTGTGCTCTTTGATTTACACTTTATCAAAAAGGTAGTTTTGGAATGCCCAGGGACTCAAATGGTGTTGCTTTTAAAGTTATGTGGGTTTGGGAAACTAAAAGAGGACGTACTGGAGAAGATCACGGCAGAAGAGTAGATGGAGAAAGGTTCCCACTGAAGTTCTAGTATAATCGCCCTGGATACCTTTCAAGAATTAGTAGAATGTGTTGTCAGAGAAAAAAATTCCTTGGCACTACTTCTCTCCTATGTCTTTCACCAATGCAATTTTCAGTCTTGTAAAACTTCTTTATCTAAGCCCCCCCAGATCATCCCGTATCCTTTGAGAAAATTTATTAAGATTACCTCTTTAGAATCCAAAAACACAACCTCTAAAACCTCCTGTGCTGACCTCTGTTTTGCATTTAACTTGCTCAGCAGGTTGCCTTGGAAGACACTGTCTTAATTAGACTTTTTTTAAGGCACCAGAAGGAGACTAAGACAAATGTGCTGTTGAGAGAGCTTGTCTTCAGCCATCCATTAACTGCAGAGACACGTTTAAACACGTTATGTTGGGAATAAATTCATGCATCTATGGACTGGAATCACAGTAACATCATTTTTTAGCTAAATCTCATATTTAAAAACGAGCTTTTTAAAAAAGAGTATCTTCATATTTTAAAAAGAATATCTTCTCTATCACTCTGAAATCTGTGTGGACAGTCTAGTATCTCCATAATATAGTGTAAAATAAGAGTCTTCTCTCACATCAATATTCAAGTGAAAGTGGGCAGTGTTATTTAGGACATGGAATTAATCATATTTCTGTGATAGGACCAAAGATAGGTTGTCCATTTGGAAATTTAGCTTAGCAAATATTAATAAATGAACCTCTATTGATGGCTTCAAGTTCTCAGCAGAGCTATTTAACAGTAATTCTCACTTATTGTGCTACAGGTCACTCCTGACTTAAAATTTAATCAAGGTACCACGAACTGTACTTACAACCCTCCTTATTTTTGTTTGTAACATATTATCATCTAATATATTGCAGTACATAATTTACTGATGTTATCCTTCTCAGACTTTCACTCACTAATGTTCAAATTTATGATTCACTGCTCACCACATCACTGTTTATTAACACACTGATAATGAAAGGCAACATAATGAAAAATTAGGATTGGCTTAGGTCAGAACCTGCTTCTGACAGCATCTTTGGGTGTAAGCTGTCTTAAAGTGGAAACAATCTATATTTGAGTAAGTGTACCTGTATAAAACAATGATTGCAATAGTGATCGGAAGTATTAAATTGTTTAGGCTTCAACTTCTAGCTTCTGTCTGTTAAAAGCTGTATTGGACACTAAAGAAGTTTGAGTTGATGGAGAGGTGGAAACAGAGGTTAGGAAACGATGTCAAGCACCTTTACAGATTAACTCAGTGTTGGCCACCCTACCTACATTATTTCTGCTCCTTATAACCTTGTGGAGTGTATCCTACCTCCGTTTCCCATATGAAGAAGTAAAGGTGTTTTAGAAACTAACTAATGCTCACTAAGTGATACTGGCCAAGATAAAAGTTGAACTCAGTTCTGGCTCCTTGGCTCCAGAGCACATGCTTTCCACAGAAAGAAAGAACAGAAGAAAGGGGACTGTCGGCACAAAGGAGCAAAGGGAGCAGAGGAGCGGCTAGAACCCAGCAAGAAGATCCCAAAGAAAACATTAAGTTTCCTTGGTAACCCTAACTGAAACTGGGAAAATGCTAGGCAATATTATTATAGTGCCCCTGAAAGGAAGAAAGTAGGGACCTCAGTATATATTTTAGAGGACAATGTAGCTTTATTATGCGATATAATGGAGTTCGTAAGAATCTGCTAAATTCGATAAACCACATAGCTCTTGATTTCCATTTTTAACATAAACCCCACAGAGCTGCAGAGATTTCACATGCCTTTCCCATCAGTGTGGCAGAGAGAGCAGAAACATACCGTAGGCATCAACTTCTGCAAACATAGCTGCAAGTGTTTTTGCAACAGAATTCCTCTTCTCTGTGTACATCAATTGGTGACATTTTGTCTCCTATCACAACATTGTCATTAAACATTTTCAGTCAAAGTTTTTTTTTTCCTTTTTCCTGTCTGAAAACAAGTTATGGTGTCTAAAAAGTAGAGTTTCCTTCCAAAAATGGGTCTCCAAATAGCTTGAATCTTTACACAAAGATGTTTGCATTATAAAACGTCAAAGATTCCAAGGTCACCAATCAAAAAGGACAATGTATTTTCCCTGTATTTTAAGAAGAACCAGAACTCCATGCGAATGCTTCCTAGCTCATTAAAATTACAGCCTTACGAAATTTCTTTTTAACATCAGGTTTGAGACTCTGGGGAGAGATTGAATAGATGTAATTAAAATGAAAATGAAGTGTGAGCTTGACTCAGTGGTAGCAGGAGAAGTCGTAATAGCCAGGAAGCTCACCTTCTAAGCTGTCTGAAACATGCTACACATGCATGCAGGTTTCATACGATATTATCTTTGTAAAGGGCTCCACCAAGAAGAGAGGTGATGTTGTACAGATGGGATTGATACTTTAAAAGTCGTTGCTCTATAGCATTGCTAGATTGACACCTTCCTGTGAAACGTCACCATTCTATTTTAACTCATATCAAAATCTGGGGTCCCTCACCATTTGTCTTATACATTGCTAAATAGTAACCTCTTCCTTAATGGGCCCCTTTGCTCAGACTTTCCTTTCTCAAAAGTCTAAAATAACTACATGACAATGCTCCTAGAGAGTGTCAACATTGCCTTTCTTTCTCTCTTGTAAATGCACAGACACACGCATGTCATGTGATATTTTACTTTAACAGAATATATTTCCTACAAGTATAGGTTAAATTCAGGCTGACTATTCCTTGTTCCTTCACAAATTAGAACACTTACCTACCATCATCCGAGTGCATCATCTTTGAAAGTACTAAATATCACCTTTTTAATGAAAATATAATTTTAAAAAACTAGAAAAGACCATGAAAATACACATTTCATAAGAAATTAGTCATATATACGATAGTTGATTAAATGTATATTTACATTATTAACTAAAAGAAACATTAACTATAAACTACAATGAGAGAACATCTTTCATCTAATTGACAAACAGAGATGACAGATAAAAATGGCACTTTTATTATAAATGGAGGGTAACTTGTAAGCTATAACCTAGTGTGAGAGCTCACTGGAGAATATAATAATCTAGAAATTAATGGGATTTTTCCCTTCCAATTACAGACAATTCTAAACATAGCATTATTTATCCATATCACAAGTAAAATCTTGCACCCTGCTAAGAGTTATTTGTTCAAACAAAAAGAACATAAATAATTTGAAGATGCTTGATTTATCTTTCCAAATTAACTAATCAAAGTAAGTCACTCTACTTATGCTTCTGGGTAATTAGTGAGGAGTCACAGACTATAGCGTCTATAAGGCATTGATCACTTAGAATGAACTATTGGGATGAGATGGCAGGAATCCACCCCAAAAGACTCCCTGTATACAAACATCTCACTATCTGGTATACCATGATTTCTGAAAGTTTGTTATTACAAATTCATTTCTTTGATTTGATATGTCTTTAGTTGCATCCCTTTATAGTTTTAAACAAGAAATTAGAAAATATTACTAACTTCTAAAACCTATGTTAGCAGAAATAACAGTAGCCTCAGGAAAAAGAGGGATCTGACTGGAGCACAGATAGGACATGATTACTAACTAGTCCAAACCAAACCATCTCACAATAACTGAATCATGCTTTCATTTCCATTTTAATAGTTTCTTTTATTTCTCAGGGCCACAGTTATCCCAACTGCACAAATCAAAAGATTTCCCTCATTGATATCCATGTCTTAGTTCAGTACTCATCACTAAATCAATCATGGGGTAACTAAAAGGGACTGCAGAGATGAGCTGGAGGGCTAAGAGCGGCGGGTATAACCTCAAGGCACTGTACTACATAAGCGGACCCATAGAACATGCCTTGTGTTCCCAGCTAGCTAATGATAACTACATGGCGTTTGTTACTAGATGTCATCAAGTCTATTCCAACTCATAGCTACCCTGTGTACAACAGAAGGAAGCTCTGCCTGGTCCTGCGCCAGCTGCATAACTGTTCTTATGCTTGAGTCCATTGTTGCAAACACCATCTCAATCAATCTTCTGGAGGGCATTTCTCTTTTTGCTGCCCATCCTCTTTAAAAGCATGACATCTTTCTCCAGGGACTGGTCTCTGACATGTTCCAAGTAATGAGATGAAGCCTTTCAATCCTTTCCTCAAAGGCACACTCTGGCCATATTTCTTCCAAGACAGATTTGCTGGATAAATACATATTTGTTTTGCTTCACCTATGTAGGTCACATCATTAACAAGAGAGGTGCTCTCAAGTTTATGTCTCTTAGAGGATTTGCATGCCTGACTCTTGTAAAGCATAGGAAAAATGCAAGTTAAAATTTTGATAAATGTACATGTCAAATATGTTTTGAGACACCTATATTCCACTGTTCAGCACAGGTCACAGCAGAATTATCTTTGGTCTTTCTTCACTTAGAGGTACAGAAATAAAAGACTGAGAGAGCAGACTGTGATAGAAGATTCATTATAAACTGAAACCCGAATCACCATAATTACACACAGTTCAGAAGAGCAAATGGTATCCATCTCTTGGCAGATTAAAAAGGCGAGTGATGGATAATATTGCTGAGCTAAACATGCCTGTTTAAGAAGCCACTCAAATCAACACTTCCGTAATCCCCTGACACGCACGCAAAAATTGTATCTGTAAGCCTAATAAAATCTCATTTGTTTTACCTGAAGGTCCTATGAACCACCTGGTGTCTCTCTTTTCACTTCTTATTCTCTATTAACTTCTGCTTGGTAGAAATTAAGGATTTCATATGATCATTCTTTTCACTAGCTTTCAATTATTAGGTCAATGCATGCATTTGTAGCAAGCAGTCCAATATAAAAACATTAGGGGAAATGTTGAAAATATCAAATGACATTAGGAATTTTAGATTGCAAAATTTAGACTAGGATCAGGCTTCTTATATTTTATAATGACATCTTGTTGAAAACACTGCATAATGCTAAGTAATATTCACACACACAAATTTGTTGCCAATAATCTCTGCTTTGGGTAAAATTTGACCTATTTTAAAGAAACTAAATTTATAAAGTTTTCAACATGTCAATATTGTTATATGTCAGCATCAAATCTTCCTTAGATTTTAAACTTAAGAACATCTCTGGAAAAGAAAATTCAAGCATATCAATGCAAAGTAGGAGTAGGTCTTAATAAAAATGACTCCAGTTTGTGTAAGATACTTGTGATTAGGAAAAACAATCTTAAAATATAAATATGTGGGGGAGAGCAGCAAGATGGCAACCAAGTAGGCAGCTCACACTGGCAGCTCCATGATCATCAGTGAGTGGGGAGAGTTGGGGAACAACTCTCTGAGGCTATCAGTTAATTCCCATGATAGCCCAGAGACAGCCCTGACCCAGGAGCTGAATTTCACCCCATCTCCTGCACCTGCTCCTGAGTCCCAGGGACCTGGGCCTACTATAGGTACTAATCCAGCCTGCAGCATCTGAACTGTAGCTAGTATCACTTCAGCGACCACCCTAGGCCACATGCCCTGGTCACAGTGACCTTGCTTGCTAGCTACTCGGCAGAGGCTCCCACAACCCTGGTTTGAACCCCAAAGGACACAGAGTGCTCCTGCTGCCCATCGAAGGATCTCTCTTCAAGATCAGCACACTCCTCTAACTTTCTCTTGCCCCGCCAAGAACTTGCCCGCCCTCTGTTCTCTGAACTACGTGTTAAAATGACAGGTGCAGCTGGGACCGCTTAACCGCCTGCCTGCAGCCCACAGTCTGCAGTGCCTCTAGCTGTGAACAGACCATCCCTACTCACACCACAGCTGCCAAGCTGGTCGTCTGCCTGTGCCCTAGCACCTAGCAGGAGTTCTGACAGCCTCGGCTTAATACTCCAACAGCCTGGCACTTCCCTACCCTCTGCTCTCTGAAGGGCAGAGCTCTGCGCTAAGCTGACAGAAGCAGTTGTGGCCACTTTCCAGCCCACACGCCTGTCCACAGTGCCTCTAGCTTGGAACAGACCACCGTGGTGATCCACAAATGCCCCCAGCCACCACACCTTGGCTGGCACACCCCAAGCTCTTCAGCCATGCAGCCACAGTTAGAAAAAAAAAAAAAGGAGGGGATATATATATATAACACACTTTCAATTCCAGGCTGTGGTCCTTTGTGTAACTTTGACTGTAAGCCTGCAGAACTCTGTCCTTTAGCATCCTTAAATATAACAAGGTAGCCAGAACTAATCTTCAGGGCACAGCCTAGGGTTTTTAACATAAAAAAATGGGAAAAGTCAACAGACCCAACCACTCTTTGAAAGGGTAACTGCCCAGTCCATCCAAAACCCATGGCCAAGCTTCAGGCAAACCTCATCTAGGCCCAGGGACAAACCTACAGTAATCAGCCTCATCAGTCTCTGAAGGCCCCCACCACCACCAGCCACTGATTCACAGCAGCACCCTCTTACACAGCAGTCCAACCCACCGCCATAGTAGACCCCAGGCAGTCCTTGAAAACACTCTTGAAAGTCACACAAAGAAAGAGCCCAGGGCCCCTAGGTCTCCCAGAACCATGGTGCCCAGTTCTTCCAAAATGACATGCAAACATCAAAATACCTCCACACCCTCAACAAGAAAGACAAAACACAACAGTGGAGCTAATGATGCTCAGAAGAAGCAGGCATGGATCTGCCACAAAAATAAATCATCAGAAGGCTAATGGGAATAATACAGGAGACAAGGGAAGTAATGCAGAATAAGGATGCAATAATAGAGGAGATGAAGTTGACAAGAGAGGGGATGAAGTCCATGTATCTAAGGGAAACACAAGAGCTAATGGATAAAGTAACAGGAAAAACACAAGATCACAGATCTCTACATACACACACTTATATCTTTTTTTTTTTTTTGCATGATGCCTTATACCTGGTCCCTTGGGCACCTCGTGATCGCACTGGCCGGTGTGCTTCTTCCATGTGGGCTTATTTGCTTCTGAGCTAGATGGCCGCTTGTTGGCCCAAGTGTCGACCAATGGAGATCCCCTCACAGAGGGGTTTAGGAGAGGAGATGGGTTAATTAGGGTGTCAGGTAGTATCGATGAAGAACACAGCTTTCCCCCAGATCCTGGATGCTTCCTCCCCCCAACTACCATGATCCGAATTCTACCTTGCAGGGCTGGATAGGACAGAGGCTGTACACTGGTGCATATGAGGGTTGGAGGTACAGGGAATCCAGGATGGATGATACCTTCAGGACCAAGGGTATGAGGGACGATGCTGGGAGAGTGGAGGGTGAGTGGGTTGGAAAGGGGGAACTGATTACAAGGAGCCACATGTGACCTCTTCCCTGGGAGAGGGACAGCAGAGAAGGGGGGAAGGGAGACTCCGGATAGGGCAAGATATGACAAAATAACGATGTATAAATTACCAAGGGCATATGAGGGAGGGGGGACTGGGGAGGGAGGGGGAAAAAAAAAGAGGACCTGATGCAAGGGGCTTAAGTGGAGAGCAAATGCCTTGAGAATGATTGGGGCAGGGAATGTATGGATGTGCTTTATACAATTGATGTATGTATATGTATGGATTGTGGTAAGAGTTGTTTGAGTCCCTAATAAAATGTAAAAGAAGAAAAGAGAAAAAAATGATTAAGGCAAAGACTGTACAGATGTGCTTTATACAATTGATGTATGTATATGTATGAACTGTGAAAAGAATTGTATCAGCCCCAATAAATTGTTAAAATAAAAAAATTAAAAAAAAGATCACAGATCTCACAGACTAGAAGAGATAGGTAATCCTACCTGCGATTTCCAGGACAATCAGGCACACTTCAACAAACCAGAACCACAGTCTAACAAGATAATCAGAGGAAGAAGAAAACCGGAGATCAGTGACAGATGCAATAAAGAGGTACAATACTTGAATAATTGGTCTACCAGAACAAGACACAACTGTGTTAGTCTGGGTAAACTAGAGAAACAAATCCATGGGCACACATATGTATATAAGGGAGAGGTTTATCTACAAGATGTCGGAGTTAGACAACAAGTCGAACAGTCCTGAAAGGGGGAGTAAGGATTAAAGAAAAAAAGAGAGACTGAAAATATTGGCAGGGCAACAGTGAATAGTGAAGCCCCAAGTTTATTCTACATACTCCTTTTATCCATGCAGAAACAACCCGGAGTTAATTATCTCATTGTTAAACAAGCACATTTGATACACATAGCAACTCTATCTTCTGCTGAGCCAGACATCCTTGAAAAAATTTAACAACCCGTTTTACCAGACCTTGCATACATCCTTGTTCTTGACAGTCCGTTCAAAACATTAAGTCACAGGAGAAATCAGCAAACACTAACACATAGGTCATGAGAATTCTCGGCTGTTTCAAGGCTGTCTTAATGGCCTTTAACAATAAGAGCAGTTGAACACTGACTGAACCCAGTCCAGTTAAAGGCCATAAGTCTGATATTCTCCCATATGGCTGATACCAAGTCCTCTGAAGATTCCAGAAACACATACAATGAAGCCAAATGCAGGACAGTCACAAGCTAGTGGGTAGAAAGTCTTTGAATCCAGTGGTGTTGTAAGCATCTCAGCACTGGCAGGGGTCTCTCTGTGGCTTCTCCAGCTTCAGAGATCTGGTTGCATCCATATGGCTTGTCTGGCTCAGGACACTAGGGTAGTTGTATTTGTCTTGTCAGGGAGTGAAGTAGTGAGAGAACAGTGTCTCCCACCTCCCACGAGGAAGTACCAGATTTCCCAGAATTGTCAGGAGAAGGCCATGCCCACACAGAAGCCTCATTGGCCATGATCCAAATGACAGACTAGACTCCATCCCTTCACTCATAATCCTCTCAAATTGACGATTATATAACCACCACAACAATGAAGATTTGAAAAGCTAAATTAGCAAGGGAATTTCTGGAAGCAAACTTTCCCAACTCAATGAAAGAGAGCAATACACCCATACAGGAAGCAGAGAAGACACAAACTAGACTAAACCCCAGGAAGAACTCACCAAGGCATACGATAGTCAAATTATCCAACTTCAAAGAAAAAGAGAAAATGTTAAGAGCAACAAGAGGAAAAGGGGAGTCACATACAATGGTACTGAGGTAAGCATATGTTCAGACTTATCAGCAGAAACCATGAAGAGGAGGATAAAATGGAGTAACATCTTCCAAAAGCTGAAAGACAAAATGCCTGCCCAAGAATCCTTTACCCTGCCAAACTATCTATTAAGATAGATGGAGAAGTAAGTCTTCCAGGACAAGGGAAACTCAAAGAATATACCATAAAACACCCAACTGCAGAAAATTCTTGCCAACTCACTATGGTCATTTGACCAACATCCACCAAGACCACCACCATATAGCCTAGCTGCACCCAGAAGCCAATGCACTGATAACAATTACCAATATAACTTGGCCTCAGAGGGAAAAGGCCAGAATGATGCCCCCACAAGCACAGCGCAATGATATGAAGGTCGTGTTAATAACTCTGAATGTCAATGGCTTCAATTCATCCATTAAAAGATATAGATAGCAGACTGGCTCAGAAAACATAACCCATCAATCTGTTGTCTGCAAGAGACACATCTTAAGCTACCATACAAAAACGGGCTAAGAATAAAAGGTTGGCAGAAAATGTACCAGGCAAATGGTAACTTAAAAAGTCAAGGGTTGCAATCTGAATCTTTGACAATATTGACCTCAAGGTGCAAGCCATAACAAGAGAAAAGGAGCTGTACTACATAATGCTAAAAAGACCAGTAAACCAGGAACCAGTGATCATCATAAATATATATGCACATAACAAGGGACCCATAAAATTCATCAAACTATTCAAAAGGTGGAAAAAGAAATAAAAGAATCAACAATCATAGTAGGTGACTTTAACACACCACCATCAGAGAAAGTTTGGTCACTTGGAAAGAAGCTCAGCAGGGAGGCTACAGAGCTAAACAGTACAATTAAGCAACTGGACCTGATAGACATTTATAGAGCTTTCCATTCAAATGCAAAAAACCCCAAAACATTCTTTTTCACATGCACATAGCTCATTTTTTTAAATAGACCACATGCTGGGGCATAAGTAGAGCCTGAATAAGTTCAAACACTTAGTGATTATTCAGACATACTTTTCAGGTCACCATTACATAAAGCTGGCGATCAATAAAGGACAACCTGAAAAATAAGGGCAAACAAATGTGGGGCGAATAACAATCTTCTGTGGCACGATTGGGTATTGGGCCAGACTAGAAAGGAGCTTGGAAAGTTTCTAGAAACTAATAAGAATGAGAATACAACATATCAAACCTATGAGATACTGCAAAAGTAGTTATCAGAGGTAGCTTGATAGCAAAAATGCATATATAAGAAAAGGAAGAGTAACTTATGACTGATATGAAATAACAAAACCTCCAGCAACTAGAACAGAGTCAACAGAACAACCCCTCCAATAACAAAAGAAAAGAAATAATAAAATCAGGGAAGAGTTAAATAAATGGGAAGATAAGATATGTTAGTCTGGATTGACCAGAGAAACAAATCCAGAGGCATTCATATGTGTATAAGAGCTTTCTATACAAAATAATTGAATATTGAGTAAATCCCAACCCAATCCAGATGAAGTCCATAAGTCCGTTATTAGTCCATAAATCCAATACCAATCTATAAGTTCCTCTTCAGACTCATGCAATACCCTTCACTCTTGTCTTAGATTGACAACCAATTATGTAACTACCACACAAAAGAATTATGAAAAAGTCTCTACAGCATAAAGCTGGTTCTTTGAAAGGATCAACAGATTTGACAAACTTGCTGGCAAGCCTAACCAAGGAAAGGAAGAAGCAAACATCATTCGCCAGGATGAGGAATAAAATGTGGGAAATCACAGCAGACTACAAGATTAAAAGAATAATCACACAGTACTATGAAAGTCTGTATTTTAATGAATTCAACAATGTGGAAGATATGGACAAATATTTGGAAAAACAATCCTTCCCTAAATTACCTCAGATAGAGGTCAGGGACCTCAACAGACACATAGCAAAAGAAGAAATAAACATGGTTAACAAGAAATTACCAATGAGAAAAGTGCCTGGAGCAGATGGCTTCACAGGAGAATTTTACAAAGTATTCAGGGAAAAGATGACACTGATCCTCCACAAATTATTCCAGAGCATAGAAAGGAATGGCAAAATCCCAAACTCATTCTATGAAGCCAATATAACACTGATACCCAAACAGGGCCAGGAAACCACAGGAATAGAGAACTACAGAGAGATATCTGTAATGAACACGGATGCAAAAATCATTAACAAAATATTGGTCAATAGAATGCAAAAGTAAATAAAACATATCATTCGCCATAATCAGGGGGGATTCATCCCAGGGATGCAGGGATGGTTTAATATCCAAAAATCCATCAATATTATATACCACCTTGAGAAGGAAAAGTATGCGAATCACATAATAATATCAATAGATGCAGAAAAAGCGTTTGACAATGTCCAACGCTCATTCCTAATTAAGATACTCAAGAAGGTAGGAATGGAAGGAATATTCCTCCATGAAAAACCAACAGGCAACATCATAGTCAATGGAATTACTAAGAGGCAGAAATAGGGTGAGTGTGATGGTATGGCAGAAGGAAAGTAAAAGAAAACAGGAAAGATCTAGGAAACAAAACTATGGATAGAGGTGTAAGCATAGGAGTATACATATTTAAATACATTTATTCATGAAATAGAATTATTGGCCTATGTACACATATTTATATGGCAATTCATTGAGGTTGTGGATGGACTTCAGGCCTCTGCTCATGCCCTCCCTCGATGCAAAAATTCTTTGTTCTAACAACCTGGCATTTTGTGATGCTCACCCTCCCAGCACAATTGATGAAGACAAAATGGGTCCATAAGCAAATGTGGTGAAGAAAGCAGACGGTGCCCAGCTATCAAATGATATAGCATCTGGGTCTTAAAGGCTTGAAGTTAAACAAGCGGCTACCCAGCAGAGAAGTAGCAAGTCTCCATGGAAGAAGTACACTGCAGGTGTGATCATGAGGAGTCATAGGGACCGGGTAACATGCATCAAAAGATACATAACAAATAAATAAAAACATATTGTTGAGAATGAGGAAGGTTGGGGCAGAGACTCAAAGCACATGTATACAATGGAACATTCCTCCACAGGGAAGGGATGAGTCAACCAGAGTGCAGTAAAGAATTGATAAAACACAAAATATTCCTCTGGTTCCTTGAGTCTTTCTCACCCCACACTATCATGATGGCATCCCCTGAGCCAAGGTTAGATTTATCCTGCTTCCTTCATTGAAGGTCCTGATAGTTTGGGGTTTTACTTTTATGTCTGTGATCCACCTTAAGTTTTTTCTTGTGCATGGGTGAGGTACATATCTTGTTTCATTTTTCTACAGGTGGATATCCATTGCTTTCAGCACCATTTGTTAAAGAAGACATCTAACTCCCACTTGATGCTTTTGGGGCCCTTGTCGAAGACCATCTGTCTATATGCTGGTGGGTTTATTTCTGGATTTTCTGTTCTTTTCAATTTGTCTGAGTATCTGTCATTATGCCAGTACCATGCTGTTTTGACCACGATGACTGTGTAGTTGGTGTTAAAATCAGGTAAAGCAAGTCCACCAACTTTGTCCTTCTTGAAGAGTTAATTCTGGGCTTTTTCCTTCTCCATATGAAATTGATGGTCAGCTTTTCCAATTCTTTGAAGAAGGCTATTGGTATTTGAATTGGGATAGCATCAAAATTATATAGTGCCTTCGGTAAGACTGACATCTTTACTATAGCGAGTCTTCAAATCCACGAGTATGGGATATTCTTCCATTTGTGGAGGTCACATTTGGTTTCCTATCATAGGTTCCTGTAGTTTTCCTTGTATAAGTCTTTTGGTTTTTGGTTAAATATATCCCTAGATATTTCTATTTGATCTTGGCTATCATGACAGGTACTGCCTCCTTGATTTCCTCTTCCCTGGTCTTGTCTGATGTATATAGCAAACCAATAGACTTTAGTTTGTTGACCTTATATATCCTGCCCTACTTCCATATTCCTCTGTCACTGCCAGTACTCCTGTTGTGGATCTGTGGGGATTTCCAATGAATAAAATCATGTTGTCTGAAAATGTCAATAGTTTCACCTCCTTCTCTCTTAGTTGGGTATCTTTAATGTCCTTCCACTGTCATGTTGTTAGCTAGGACCTCCAGTATGATGTTGAATAGAAGTGGGGACAAGGGGCATCATGGTCTGGCCCCTTTTTTCAGTGGGATTGATTTTATCTCTTCTCCATTGACTATGTGAGACAGTGGAAGGTGTAAGATGTGAAAAATAATAATAATTTATAATTTATCAAGGACCCCTGAGGGTGAGAAGGGGGGAAAAGAGGAGCTGACACCAAGGGCTCGATAGAAATTAAGGGTCTAGAAAGTAATGATATGTACAACAGATGTATGGATTATTATAAGAGCTGTGAGAGCTCTCAATAAAATTATATATATATATATATATATATATATCTTATCCAATACCCATGGAAGAATGGATTTCACACTGGGATGCTAACCACTAGGTCAGCAGTTTGAATCCACCAGCTACTCCATGGGACCAAGATGAGGGTATCTGCTCCTATAAAGATTTAAAGCTTCAGATACCCTAGTGAGCAGTTCTAATCTGTTCTAATCACTCCTTGAGAGTGGCTATGAGTCATGATCTACTCAAGTGCAGTAGTCAGGTTTCATTATTAATTTTTTTTGGATGAGAAATTTAGAGGCAACAACCTGTCAATAAAGATATAAATGATATATAGTGTTAAAAGATTATTGGGTATAAGTTTGTTTGTTTTTTTCTTGAGAAAATCCCACTAACAGAAAGCTTTATTAGTCAAGTGAAGTGATGTTCCCCATCCTAGACTTCTGCGATACCTCCATATGAAGGCTAGGACCACACTATCCAGAGTCTGTGGTAAATTGGAGAAAGAGAATGTTCTGCTGTCTAGTACGATTGCCAAGTTACCAACATTTCACTATGTGCCCTCATTCTACTTTCCTATTGTGGTTATCGTTCTTTAGTATTGCCCTTTCTTATCTGGGATGTTAGGCATCCTGAGACTTCCTTTTCTCTAACCCAGTCTTCACCTTTGATAAACCAGAAGAAACTAATAGAACTGTACCAGTGTAGCTTTATTGTTCATATTTGGCATCTTTTCTAGGCCTATCTGATGCTGCAACACCCTTGTTCTGTTGCCTCGAGGACACAGGCTGTTACCACAAAGACTTCTCTGACTCCCAGACTGCTCATTTCAGATTTCAATACAACAAACACTTTTTAAAGCTTTTCCCTGTATTGAACAAATCCTTAATCCCTTTCTTACCCTATGATAGATTCTAGTTCTGCCAGATGTTTTCTACATGCACCCAAACCACCCACGCACCTACTGCCATGGAATCGATTCTGACAGATAGCTAACAGACTGTCCCATCTTTCTCCTGCAGTGTTTGCTGGGGTCAAGCCGCCCACCTCACAGGAGCGAGCCCAATACATAACCCACTAAGCCAGCAGGGCTCCTTTCATGCCAGAAAGCCCTTTTAAAATATTAAACGTCAAATTCATCAACCTCAAACATCACTCATTGTTCCCACATTAGATATCCACAATTCTTTATAACTGTTACTGAACTAGGTAGTGTATGCTGAGGAAGGAGAAGTATGCATGTTTGGATTGGCAAAGAAACAAGTCTACCTGAAATTGAACTTGGGAGGTAAGAATGAATGAATGAGAGGAATCTAGTTGATATAATAATCCTAAAGAAACATTTATAAGAGTCTGAGGTCAAAGATCCTTAGTTCTTACAGGAGTCCATATGATTTCTTGTTTTAAAAAGAAAAGGATTTGAACAAAGAATTCCTTAAGAAGAGCAAAGTGTGAGGTCGCTCACTTCCAGACGTCAAAGCCACAGTCGTTAAAACACTGGTACAATGACACACACTTAGAGCACCAGAATAGAGAACCCAGATTTAAATTTATCCACCTGAAGACAACTGATCTACAGCAAGGAGTCAACAAGCAACCAGTGAGGAAGAAATAATCTCTTCATCAAATGATGCTGGCAGAATTGGATCTTCATCTGCAGAAGAATGAAAACTGACCAATACCACACCCCATTTTCAAAAATGAGGATCAAAGACCTTAATGTATTTCCAAAGCTATAAAAACCATCATTGAGAAATGGGGACAAACATAAGGGCCCTATTACAGAGAATACACTGTCAAACATAACAAAGGAAACACACATTGTAGGAGCCTAAATAGATTACTGGGACCTACTACAAATCAGGTGCTCATGTGCGTCAAAAGCCTTGCAAAAAGAAGCAAAACGGAACTTATGGATTGGGAAAGATTTTTAGCAACTATACAACATATAGGGACTAATCTACAGAAAAATATTGCACTTGAATACGAAACAGAAGAATAATCCAATTTTTTAAATAGTCAAAGGACACGAACACACAATCCCTCCAAGATGATACTCAAGTGCCCAACAAACATAAGAAGAAATACTCAGGATTGCAAAGCAAAGCAACAATGATAGACCACCTTACATGTACAATAAAAGCCAAATTCTAAAACACTAGAAAATGCTGCTCAGAAAAACAAATGGTGGAGAGGCTGTGGAGAAATTAGGACATGCCTACATTGTTGCTTAGGTTGTAAAATGTGCCCCCTCTGTGGAAAGTGATATGCTGCTACCTCAAAAAACAGGGAATAGAAATTCCATACCACCCAGCAATCCTGCTGGATATATACCCTAATTAAGTAAGAACCATAGCATGAACAGACCTATGTACTTGCAAGTTCATTGCAGGACTGTCCACGTAGCAAGTGGACAAAAGCAACTTAAAATGTGCATCCGTAGGAGAATGGATAAAGAAACTCTGGTACATACACACAATAGAATAGCATGCATTTCTAAAATGCAAGCATGAAACCAGGAAGCGCCTCCTGGCTTGGATCAGCCCAGAGAACATTGTGCTGAGGGGAATTTAGTCAATCCGAGAAAGACAAACATTTTATGGGACCACTGCTATAAATTAAACCAAAAACAAAAGTGTGCATGCCAGAGGAAACAGGCTTTAGAGATAACCAGAGCGGCAAGGCAAGGGAGGGAAGATGCAACAATAGCTGAGAGGGTGAACTTGGATGGAGAGGAAGACAGAAAGCTGCAGAAAGCTGCAAGGAAGACAGAAAGCTGCAAGAGAGGGGTAAGAGCAAAGGATGGGGGGGCAGGGCGGTAACTAGAGCGAGGCTAGACAAGTAGCATAAATTGTTTAATACAAAATGGATTTTCTGAAATGTAAATCTCCACCGTGGTCAACTGGCTAGTGATAAGATCTTCTGTGTATGTGTGCGTGACCGGGGGCGGGGCATGAGAAAGGTACTCGTGCAGGCAAGAGGTTGCGCATGCATGATGCCAGGGGTGTAGAGGATTTTAAAGTCTCACTCGTGAGTAGTGTCTCTTTCTTCCAATACTTTCTAGTTGTGCTTGTAACTCTGATTACGTTCATATTAGACAGCATTTTTCTTCTCTCCTTTTAAAAGCCTTGATAATTACTACAACGGGAACCGTGGGCACTGTTCAACACGTCGCTCTCACAGAATGATCGGAGAAATCTGACTATTTAAAAAGCAAGTGGTTTAATTTGCATGGCAGATTTCAGACTATGTGATTACCCTAGCAGGAGGCAAACAAGGAGCACTTTGGTAGGATGCTGGTTACTTTCAGATGACATAGGAAACTACGTGACTCTTTTTCATTTATTGGCCTTAGCGAAGTCATTTTTGTCAACTTATTAGAGAATCATTTCTCTCTCCCTTCACTGCACATATAATAATAAACTCAACAAACAAAACAAGCCCACTGCCACAGGGTCAATTCTGACTCGTAGAGACCCCATAGGAAAAAGTACAACTGCTCACTAAGGTTTGAGGCTATAAATCTTTACGGTGGGTTGGTTGGTGAACTTGAACTGCTGATCTTGCTGTTAACAGTTCACGCTGCACCGGGGCAACAAAGAAAATAGAACCATGTTCAGGTATTTTTTAATCTCTACTCAATGTGCTTGACATATCCATTCTGTAATTTTTGAGCAAGGACCTCAAATTCTTCTTAGGTGCACCAGTTATCCTAGGGGTAAGACTGATGTCTGTGTATCCATTAGTTTTCAGAGTCAATCTCATTATTTCTGTTTCTTTATCTTATTACCACTCCAACTTTTTGAATTTTCTGTTGCTGACTTTCTTCTTCCTTGGAGTAATTGCTCTTGGTCTCCAATTTAATGCTTCCATATTCTCCTATACATCCCCTTACATGTGTCAGGTTTGCTGATCCTGCCAAATAGACAACCAGTCAACTTCCCAAAACCCCTAATACCGGAACTGTGAACAACCAAAGGACACTGGGGTGTAGAGCAAACCATTTATGGTCTGGCCCAGTCTGCTATGAATGGGAGCCCAGGAGCCATGTTTTATTTGTTCAGGACTTCTGAGTGAAATGGAAATGTTCCCTAAGGAAACAGAAAAAAAGAAATTGTCATGTCCCACCTTACCGCAAGTGCTGATGAATGCATATTTATCCCTGTGAGTTCCATGCACACTGATTACATTTACTTTCTAAGTTGGACTGGAAGACCGAACAGATTAAAAGATGACCATGTGCATTGGGACAGGCATGTAAATAACTGGCTGACCACTGATCCGTGATGTGAACATTGTGTTCCCTTTTCTCATTTTAAGTTCCTTGAAATGATGCATTACACTTCGACCCACTGTTTCATCGCTGTATTAAATAACTTGACCGGGAAAGAAAATCTACTAATAATTGGGCACCTGGAGGTCAGCCACTCTGAAGTGAGGATGGGGTGACGAGTTGCGAGTGTGTCTGAGTTCCTGAGCTGTGCAGTTAAATTCTTAACTAACATTTCTAGTTCAACAGCAGCCCAGCCCCCACTTCCCTGGGTTCAATGTCATCTGAAAACCACAGTTTCCATCCAAGCAAATAAATACCTAAAAAGATACTTACTGTGTGCCATTGAGTACTGAAAACCAGAAGAATAGCAAGTATTAATTTAGGATTTAATCTGGTATTGCCTTAAGAATTTGGTATTCGTTTGCATAGTGTGTCTGTTTTGTTTTTGTTTTTAATCTACTCTTTAGAAAGGTTAAGTACCTTACACAAGTTACATATCTGGTAAATGTCAGAAACAGGATCTAAACATAGGAGAGTTTGTTTCAAGGATCTAGCTTAATGGTTAAGCTAATACTGTAATGACCCAAAGCCCATTCGTAGGCCGCTGGACACCTCCTCACAGAAGGGTCTCAGACAGGAGACGAGCCAGTCAGGGTGTGATGTACCAACTCTGAAAAATACAACTTTCCTCCAGTTCCTAAATGCTTCCTCCCCTCCCCACACTATCATGATCCCAATTCTACCTTGAAAGTCTGGCTAGACCAGAGGATGTACACTGGTACAGATAGGAACTGGAAATACAGGGAATCCAGGGTGGATGATCCCTTCAGGACCAGTGGTGTGACTGGCGATACTGGGAGGGGAGAAGGAAGGTGTGTTGGAAAGGGGAAACTGATTACAAGGATCTACATGTGACCTCCTCCCTGGGGGATGGACAATAGAAGGGAGATGTCGGACAGGGCAAGATATGACAAAATAATAATTTATAAATTATCATGGGTTCATGACAGAGGGGAGAGCAGAGAGGGAGAGGAGAAAATGAGGAGCTGATGCCAGGGGCTTAAGTGGAGAGCAAATGTTTTGAGAATGATGAGGGCAATGAACGTACAAATGTGCTTACACAATTGATGTATGTATGGATTATGATAAGAGTTGTATGAGCCCCTAATAAATCGATTAAATATAATAATGTAATGGCTGAAAAATAATAATTACTAAAATCTGTTTCCTTACTTCTAGCTATTTTTAATACAAGAGCTATATATAAATATAGAAGTAAGCAAGTACTTTAAATTTTTTTCTTTAAAAGACAGAAAACCATAGATGCAAGCATATTTCTGAACAAAAGCAGCAAAGCATGATATAAATTACATGAGAAAATGGATAATTCTTAGCAGGAGAGTAGTTTTCATAATGCCTTAAAGGGGTAGAAAAATAGGATACAAACCATCCTATTTTCTTCCATCTTTCATGAACCCAGCCTTATGTAAGATGTTGCTGCTAGTTAGCTCTGGGTATCTGGCTTTATTTTTTCCTTCTACAAAAATAGATAACATATATTTTAGTGTGGCACATGGCTATGGACATTAGAGGCTAAATTTCTCATGTGAATCAATTTTTATTTATGGAATGTAAATAGAAGTATGTGTACAACTTTCAGAACATTTTCTTTTTTAAAAATCATTTTATTGGGGCTCATACAACTCTTATCACAATCAGCACATACATCAATTGTGTATAGCACACTTGTACATTCGTTGCCCTCATCATTCTCAAAATTCACCTTCTGCTCAGGTTCCTAGAATCAGCTCCTCATTTTCCTTTTTTCCCTCTTCCTCCCTTCCTGCTACCCACTCCCTCATGAACCCTTAATAATTTATAAATTATTATTTTATCTTATTTTACACTGCCTGGCGTCTCCCTTCACCCACTTTCTTGTTGCCCATCTCCCCAGAAAGGAGGTTATATGTAGATCCCCGAGATTGGTTCCCCTTTCTAGCCCGCCTTCCCTCCCTGTATCGCCACTCTCACCGTTGGTCCTGAGGGGTTTATCTTCCCTAGCTTCCCTTTGTTTCCAGATCCCAACTGTACCGCTGTGCATCCTCTGGTCTAACCAGGTTTGCAAGGTAGAATTGGGATCATGATAGTTGGCGGGGAGGAAGCGTTTAAGAACTAGAGAAAGGTTGTGAGTTTCATTATTGTAGCAGCT
Organism: Tenrec ecaudatus; assembly: GCF_050624435.1. Classification (NCBI taxonomy): domain Eukaryota; kingdom Metazoa; phylum Chordata; class Mammalia; order Afrosoricida; family Tenrecidae; genus Tenrec; species Tenrec ecaudatus. The sequence goes on along the minus strand of NC_134539.1, from coordinate 21,969,169 downwards.
ACACTGAACCCTGAATGACTCATCTCCTCCCCACTACCCTTCTGCAAGGGATGTCTAGTTGTCTATAGATGGGCATTTGGTCACCATCATGCATTCCCCTCATTCACGATGATATGACCCCCCCAAACTTTGTTGCTTGAAACTTGGTCCCCTCGGTCCTTCGTGATCACACATGGTGTGCTGCTTCCATGTGGGCTTTGTTGCTTCTGGGCTAGATGGCTGCTTGTTTACTTTTAAGCCTTTAAGTTCCCAGATGCTATATCTCTCGATAGTAGGGCACCATCAGCCTTCTTCACCACACTTACTTATGCACATATTCGTCTTCAGTGTTTATGTGGAGAAGGTGATCACACAATGATGATTTTTGTTCTTTGGTGTCTGCTACCTGATCCCTTCAACACCTCATGTTCACTTAGGCTTGTGTGCTTTTCTTCTCTGTGGGTTTTGTTGCATCCAAGTTAGATGGTTGCTTGTTTGCCTTCAAGCCTTTAAGACCCCAGATTCTATATCTTTTGATAGCTAGGAAAAGGATAGGAAGGTAGGCCTTCTAGTTTGTTCTCAATAGTGGGAAAGGAGAGCTGGGTAAGCTGTCTGGATCAGCTAACTTGGACTTCTAAGCTGAGTGAACTTGGATGTAAAGTCTACATATGAAGGAGCAATAACATCTATAAAGACAGACACAATGGATTTTCTGTCTTTTCCTTGAATGCTGATCTCTAAACTCTTACCAAAGAGTGAAATAAACTCAATTTTGTTTATTATTTTAATATCATCAATCAAAATCTTACCTTTTCAATGACTGGTTCTCATACTGAATCAAATTCTAGCCAATAAACCTTCACCCTTAGGGAACTGGGGTTAGTGACATTATTTATCTGTCATCAATTAAATTTCTTATTAAGAACAACATCAACTACAAAATATTTCCATTGAGTCAATTCCAACTCATAATTAACCCACAGGACACAGTAGAGCTGCTCCTTAGAGTTTCCACGACTACAATCTTTATGGGACTGGACTGCCACCTATGTCTCCAGCAGAGAAGATGGTAGGGTTGAACCTTACACCCTTCAGACAGCAGCTGTGCACTTAACCAGTATGCCAACAGGGCTCCAGCACTTACTCCTTAGTAAGTACCCCATATTTATTAAGAAAGTAGCACATAGTCCAACATGTTCTTCATACTAATCTTACTATTACAATTGAATAATGTGTCAGTCTATTTGGCTGACTAGAGAAACAAATCCACAGACACTCATAGGTGTATAAAAGAGAACTTTCAATCAAAGAGCAATTGTACATTAAGAAAACATCCCAGCCCAGTCCAGATCAAGTATAAGTCCGATATTACCCCAAATGTCAATACTAGTCCATAAATTCCTCTTTAAACTCACGCAGTCATGCAATGACGCCAAATGCAGGAAGATGACAGGCCAGTGGGTGGAAAGTCTGTGAATCCAGTGGCAGTGGAAGCAGCTCGGCACTGGAGTGGGTTTCCATGTGATTCCTCCAGGTCCAAGGCTCTACCTTTATCAGAATAGCTCCATGTGACTTGTCAACAGGAATGTCTCATAGGAAGTCAAAGCAGAGAGTATGTGTGCTGCTTACAGCACGCTATCTACCTCCATGGCACCTCCAAATGAGGACATCAAGCTGCAATATGGTTGACGTGCTACACTCCACCCTTCACTCTTAATAGTCTCAAGTTGACACCAGATAACCGAACTACCACAGATCACCCCTGGTCAACTTGACTCTTTCACACAACCCTTTAGCCATGTATAATTCTTAAACAAACAATAATAAAATTATATCTGAACCTAACAGGATAAACCTAAAATGTATATAATTCAAAAATGTGCCAAAGCCTCATTTAAACACAACAATATTCTATGACTAACAATTGCAGTTAAGTAACACCTACAGTATACTTTTATGAACAGATTCCCCCACCTATGAAAGTTTGTAAGCCAGCCACCTCATGCCTTTATCCTCCCAATTTTGGGTATCCAGTTTCTATACTGCCCTCTGACATCAACCCAGTGCTCTGAGGAGACAATTATATTCTTTACTGTGAAGAATCTTCATTCTAGTTGTAACTTTGTGAATCTGCATCCATAAGCAAAATCGAATCAGGGAAAAATCAAATTATGACAGGCCATCCATAAAAGCTGCAGCAATATACCCTAGTTCACAGGCTCAAAAATCTCTTCATCTGGTCGGTTTCTGGTCAACTCAATGTGGGCTGCCTCATTTAGCCTCACCAGCATGCCCATTGGTCACCTTGCCTTTAGACCATGGGCCTGTCACAAATTCTCAACAATCCTAGCCCCCCTTATGCTAGGTCATGAACTCATACCAGTCAACCTGCTCTCATCTTCTACTTTAGTCCCTTGTGAACCAGGTCCATGGGTGCCAGTGGCCAAACTCAATCCATCTATTTATTGCTGTGTTTCTGCCACTTACACTCAACAAGTGGACCCAGGTGGTCACCTAGCAGGCATTTCAGCCTGCCCACAGGCTCCCTTTAACATTTGGTCCTACAGAGGAATTGTCTTCATGGTTCCAGATTTTTTTCCAGCTGCTGACAAAAATCACTAGTACAAATTCAAAATTCCAAAGAGTTCCTTTATTTTTTTCAATCTGTCAACATCCCCCTGAACAAGTCTCTTCACCTTAGAATGTCCTGGGCACTCAAGACACTGGGTGGGGCTTATCTTTGCAAAGCCTTCTTTATAGGCATTTCCTAAGCCCATTTAAATGTCAAATATTAAAGTCTCAAGGCACAAGGTTTTATAAGCTCTCTATTTTTATACTTCCCAATAATCATTTCTATCAGTCATTATATCAACAATTATACAAAGAAATCAGGATAAACAAAGTAGAATCAGATACTAAACTGAACATTCATTTTTGTCATTACAAAAAAGAAATAACCAAAGACAACAACCAAGGAAAAGAATCAAAACTTTAACTTTACATATTCTTTCCAGAAAACAACGCAGTAAACTGCATGGCCTTATCTGACCTCTGGCTAGCTAAAGAAGAAAAATTCCTATGAGGCAGAGGTCAATCAAGCATCCACTCTCCATCTCATGATTAGTTTCTCTAGTACCCCACTCCTGGTACCATAATGTGTCAGTTTGAACTGACTAGAGAAAAAAATTCATAGACAATTATATATGTGTAACAGAGAACTTTTTATCAAAGAGCAATTGTACATTAAGAAAACATTTCACTCCAGTCCAGATCATGTCCATAAGTTCGATATTACCCCATATGTTGATACTAGTCCATAAATTTCTCTTCAGACTCATGCAGCCATACAATGATGCTGAATACAGGAAGATCACAGGATAGTAGGTAGAACATCCTGTGGCTCCAGTAGTGGAGAAAGCAGCTCAGCTCTTGATTTCCTTATATTATTTTGTACTAAAAATTAAATAAAGTTATAAAGCAGAGCTCCTTGTATAAATGGCTGTTTTTTGGATTTGTAAGATCGTATGTGCCTACATAGTTTCTTATGTCATAAATCAAGGAAGTGCTTAAATCATAATGAGAACATGTGAAAAAGTATCAGTGTTCCCACTGGACAAGTGTTTCTTTCTGTGAATAAAACTATATAATGCCAATAACATATAATCTATTGAGTAAAATGAGCACATATAAGTAGAAATTTTAATAAAGAGGATATTTATATAATTTCAGAGTAGTTCACAATAAAGCTCTTATGAAGAAATTAATTTAAATTATGCACTACCTGATAGGATGCAATGATTATATGGTAAATTTTCAGTGCTATTTCTACAAGGGCTCAGTATCTTGAAACTAAATATGAGGAAATGCCAACAAACAGCAGTGTCAAGGTCATGAAAGTGAAGATAAGCCTGAGGAGCTCTTTAAGACGGAAAGAGACCAAAAGGATAGGACAACCAACCTCATATAGTATAGGTTCTAGATTGTCATTTCCCTAAAAAAAAATCACTATGTGACAGTTACCTAAACTCCATTGAGAACTATTTTGGAGGATAAGTATTAGTGGTTCTGATAGGTAGGTATATTGTGCCAATCTGGCTAATAGGAACATGAGGGATTAATCAAGTTACAGTTTGTTTGGATGGCAAAGAGATATCCCTGCAAGGCCTGCCCTCCTCTCTCTTACACTCTGGTGATAAGAGGATGCTGGCTGGAGCATGTGTGCTGGTGCTGTAGCTAGTTCTCTGCCTCAACCTGTGAGCTACACTACCTATGGGCCAGGACTATACATGGATCATGTCCCTGGAGCTTGAGGCTCCTTCGAGACCTGTTTTGCCATGCTGCTGATGCATACATCACCTTACATTGCTTGCATTCAATATCTCATCTGCACATGCTTCATTACGCTACTGACTGTTGGTGATACACCCTGCTGCTTGATGCCAGTGGTCAGACTCTGTTTGTCTTGCCCCCAGGGAAGACTCTGTTGTCTGCTTCCTTGATCTTGGAATCCATTAAAGGACTTCCAGTATACCTACTCTTCCACAGAAGTGAGTTGAACTGAACCATCTGTACTGCTGCGTGGACTAATGAAGTGCTATATTTCTTCTCATTGTATAAACCTATCCTCTCATATATATATAAAATCATAATTGTCCTGGTTTTATTTCTCAGAAAACCTTGCCTAACACAATGGTAGTGTATCTGTATTGGCCATCTGGATTTTATGCGTATATTGTGGTACTATAGAACAATTCCTTGTTTATAATGAACTCCAATAGTAGTGAATTGGTTAAAGAGCTTGACTGCTAGTTGAAAGATCAGCAGTCTAAATCTTTCAATCATACCCCAGGAGAAACCTGTGTTAGAACAAGTCCATAAAGATTTGCAGCCTTGGAAATCCTATGGGGCAGTTCTAACTTGTAATATAGTGTTGGATTGGCTTGTTTATGTTAAGTAGTCAGGTATATGTAGGCCACCTCTTTGATGGCTGGGTTTCAAGTGATTCAGAAGAAAAACATTATTTGTACTATACTTCCAGTTTTTCTTAGCTTACAATGTTTTCAATAATAAAAAGTACTTTTAGAAAACATTATTAATTTAAGTAGAAAAGGGTATGCATGTTATTTTATTTTGGGGGGGAGCAATATCCCCATATATTTTGTCTTAAATACTAGCCAAAGAGCATCATACTCTACAAATACCAATGCTTGTGTTAGGCTAATTTGATCATGTAAATTGGGTTATACTGAATAACCTGTGAAAATATCTAATGGGTTGGAGTAACTAACTCTTTGGCTAAAATCCTCACTTTTTATAGGCTATTTCTGAGGCATTATTCTTCCATCCTTTAATCTCCTTTTTATGTCTTGGCTGTCCTATTTAAAGTACTTCCCTGGTTCATCCCAAAGGAAGGACTCTAGCAAATCTGATATATATGGATGCTTCATGGCATGATAGAAATTTAGTGTTTCCCTGATATAACACTCACAGTCAAAACCCTTAGGCATTTTATGTTTTCAATTTGATCCTATGAATCCCAAATTCATAGGCTACTCATCAGATTTCTTAACGATCTTCTTTCTTAATTGAACAGTACAAAATAAATGCTCAGTAGTTAATATTTTTCCCACAATAGTTTCTAGCTGCCATTTCTTAGGTACTGGGCTTGGCTGGCAGGTGTTACTTGCACACGATCCACAGAGATATAAAAACAGTCACATCATCGAGGTCATTTTCAATGTTTTCTTTGAAATAAGAATCCTTTGCCAATATATTGAGAAAACTCAAATATTTATTCAGCTACAATCCCAAAAGAGTTGTTTGTTTTCTTTTTTTGTTTTGCTTTGGTTTTTAAGTAACCAGGAAATAGGAGGGCATGGCACAAAAACCTTGCTACGAGGGGTTCAGTTTATACCTGCATATTAATTTGAAAAACAAAACATGTCCAACACAAGGTTTACAGACATTTCTTATACACCCATCTCTACTGGCATGTGCCAAATGGACTAGTGAACAAAAATGCACATTTTCTTGAAACATGTCTCCGTGGTATGTGGATGGCTGCAGACCAGTTCTCTCAGTAATGCACTTATAAGAGTCTCGTTGGTGGCTTAAAAAATGCAATCAAATTAACAGCTTCTGAGAGGTTCTGCCAGTCACATTTAAGGCATAGAAGTCAATTCAGCAGACATTAATGTCTGGTATTTAGGGATTCTTAAGGAATCATCTTGATAAAATTTCAGAAAGAGTATGGATGGTTATGGATCTTAAGAGCAATAAAAGATTTATAAAAATGAACACTTCATTGGTTAGAAAAAGATCAGGGAAATTGTGCTAAGGAATTATTTTTTAAATCAAGACAATGCACCTACTCATTCTTCAAAGGTAGCAAAGAATGTCTACAAGAATTTCCTTGGAAAATCTTACATCATGCTGATCTTGTCCCTTAAGACATCATTCCTCCCACCCCCCTCCACTCAGATAACATTTAATAAGGAGTCCACCTGCATTCCTCAAAAATGCCCAAACAGCCATTTTGATATGATGTAAATTGAAGATCACAAAATTCTTCAAGTGAAGGTTTAGAGAGATGGAGACACTACCCTTCAGAAATGTATAGACTGGATGGTAGATATGCCACGAAACAAAAGCTTTGTGGTTTTATATTTTTTTGTTCTATAAATTTTATTTTAAAATGGGTTTACCCTGTAAACATGGCATTTGTATCTAATTGGATCATGGAATTTCTGTTGATTAGGCATCAGGATTTAAACTTTTATTAAAAATGTAGTTAGCTGATGTTGGAAGTGACACAGATCTCTAATCTTTTTATATTGTAGCATTCTTCATTCTATCAGATTTACATCTAGTCATTTTTCTATAAAAATGTCATTTTCAAAATCCTGAATTTCTTTTTCATGAACAATGAAAACCATTTTTAGTTCAAAGGAAGACTTCAGTGAGATACTATTTTATTTGGCTGCTGCTTTTGTCATTTAATCCAATGTGTCTCTCAATGTAATTCTTACTTTAAAATTTTTATAATACAAAAATTATAGCAGCATATATTGAACTCTAAATAAAAGAATAAAAATATGCCTTTTGTAGTATAACCACCAGGAACAATATTTTGAAAGTCTATATTTGAGCTATGAGAACCTGGCTAGTGCCTCTCAATTTAGATTTTAGTTGAAAACTCCTTTGGGTACCAGCCCAGCTCACAATGACCTCGTTTTATGAAAGTTGTGTCCTTGTATGTGATTGTTCTCACTCATCCAGGGGACCAAGGGGACTAAAACTAAATCAAACCTATTCTATCTCCTGGCAAACTAGAATTGCAAATGAGGAAAAAATACATATGTCAGCTTTGGCTAGATTCATAAATGGGGGAGAAACTTGACAAGAATTAGGTGACTGTCACAAAATACCAGGGGAAGCAAATTTTGAGAGAAAGAAGCAGACATGCAATAAGAAATAGAGAAGGGAGGTGGAACAAAAGCTCTCAAATTCCTGGTACCTCAGTTCTCCTTGAATTCTATAAATTCACCCAGTGTTTATACAAACTTTCTTTTTTTAATATGAAGTGAGCTTTAAATGTTTTTCTATGTGTAAGAGATGGACTTTAGATTATAATGCCCAATTAATCACAGCCCTAGCCCTTCACAGAAAATGGCAACATCGATGATGTGATGAATCTATGCCAATTCTTAAGTCATTGTGCCAGGAGGACTCCTGAAATAAGGCTCAGATGATCCCAAATTCCTGGCCATGGCAGCACAACCCATTAAGTCTACCGTCATACTGAGACAAGGCCTAGAATGGCAATATGGCATGACTACACGAGGAGAGAACAAAACTTGTTCTCACTCAAATGGTCACATTAGCGCCCATTAGTCACATTATTCTATCATGCAAGAGGCAAAAATCCCACATTTCAAGAATGAAAATATATTTATTCATGAGCAATGTGTAATTACATTTATAACTAAAATGATCATAAGATCTGGTTTAGCCTGGACAGCTCATTTTAGGTTAACATTTGGCATCATTTCAAATAGCATGCCTATTAACGCACAAAAATTACAGTTTTGGTGACAAATGTGATGTTAATGCAAGTTCACATTCATTTCAATTTGTAAAAACATAACATTATAATATCATTAGGAGTAAATTGTTTTGCTGCACACTGAACAAAAATAAGGCAATTAGTAGAATAACTCTGCACTAATTCTGTTTAGTATGAATTTTATGATTCCCAAATTACCAAAACTGGAATTTCTTATACTTTGTTTTCTATGTTGCATCATTTTTCTACATAAGATCATATAAGGACTACTAAAAATACTTCATATATAAAGGTATTCACCCACTTCCTCATAAAAGTTGTCCTTAACAAGCCAAATGGCATTAATGTAAAATGGGTCCTGGAAGAAATTATGCAAGAAGTTACCCCATGATGAGTAAAATACAAAAACAAAACAAAAATTTAAAAATAATTATTCATATACAGGAAGTTTCCAACTTTTGATTTTGCTAAGAAAGGACTTTGAAAAAAATTGCACCCCTTTTACTAACAAGCTATGGTAGTTTATTATGTACTTCAAAAATTATACCACATTTCCAAGTCCAAGTTTATTATATATAGCAGAGCTGTAGAAAGGACATTTGTCACAACATGAGAAGGAATTGCTCTACCAAAGAAGAGGAGTAAAGCTTCCAGCAAGATTGCAATCTGGCAGTCAGCTCATGCTGTGAGCTCCGTGGAGATCAGTGAGTGGGGAGATCGGGAGGCCCAGTCGAAGATACAAGGAAGGTCAGTTAGTCCCCATCATGGCCCAGAGAACTTCACCAAACTGGGAGCCAACTTCCACACCCTCTCCTACACCTGCTGCAGAGTTCTTGGACCAATGGCCTGGTATAGGGAATTTTCTGGCCTGTGCCACCTGCACATTGAAGATCCCACCATGGCTATCACCCCCAGTTGTCTGCCTGCTCCTCAGCTGCCATGCTGCAAACTCGCCAGTTGCTCAACAGAGGTTTTGCAGTAGCGGTTTGACACTCCAAAAGGCCTAGTTCTCTCCCTCTATGCACTGACAATTCCTCCTCCATGACCAGCCTTCCCCTATCCTTCCTCTGCTCCATCCAGCACTCTCCCACAACCCACAGTACCTCTAGTCCCGTATGGATCGTCTGATGCTGCCCCACTCCACCCAAGCACCCTTCCCACCCACATTGAACTTCTATAAGTGGACCAGCACTTAACTTTGGACCATGGACTGTGGATTTGCAGATGGTTTTCACAGTCACGAACAGATTCTTACAGAAGCCCAAGTAGTGCTCAAACGCCATGTAATCTAACAGAGGAGCCTAAAGACTGAGAGGGCCATCCAAGCCACCCCCCAAACAATGAAATCCTGATAGGATAGGTTAAGAGGGAAACCCAAGTGGGACAATGCCATAACATGACACACACACCCACCCTCACCAGGGCACTTGGCTACAGGCATTCCACAGATGCATTCCTAGCAACTTCCCAAAGAGAAAGCCCAAGGTTCTTTGACTCCAAGGAAAATGGTGCCAATTTCCTCCAAAATAACATGCAGACAGCAACCTGCCTCAACAGCAACTTCAACAAGAAAACAGAAGGGGAAAAAAGCAATGTCAGAGGAATCTTGAACCTAACATCATTCATAGAAGAAGCTGATGTTGATCTGCCACAGAATCTTTGGAATTCTGCTTGAAGTCATACAGGATTTAAAGGAAGCAATACAGAAAAATAATTAAATGATAGAGAAGATAAAGGCCAAGCACCAAAGGTAAATAGAACAGTTTAGGTATGAGGTAACCAAAGCAAGTACCAAATTCATGGACTTCACCAAGAGACTAAAAGAAGTAGAGAACTGTACAAGAAAGCTAGAGGGTAACCAGGCAGACTTCAACAAATGGGAAAGACAGTCAAACAAGATAATCATAGAAGCTGAAGAAACCTGAGAACAATGTCAGGTGCTATGAAGAGGAACAACATTAGAACAATTGGAATACCAGAACAAGACTCAATGAAGAAGGGAGGAAGGAAATTACCCAACAAAAATGGTACAAGATGACATCACACTGTCCACAGATGGATGCAATAACTCTGAATACCAATGGACTGAACTCTCTCATTAAAAGACATGGACTGGCTTAGAAAACACAACCCATCCATGTGTGGCCTACAAGAGATATAACTCAAGCTTGCAGACAAAAATAGGCTACAAATCAAAGACTGGGAAAAAAATAATACCAAGCAAATGGCAATTCAAAATGAGCAGGAGATGCAATCCTAATCTCAGACATAACTGATCTCAAGGTGTGGGCCATACAAGAGATACCAAGGTGCACTATAGGATGCTCAACGGAACAGTAAACCAAGCACCAGTGAGCATAATAAATATATATGATCACAATAAGAGACCAGTGAAATTCATCAATTGAATACTCCAAAAGATGAAGAAAAAAAAAAGAAATCACAGGCTCAACAATAATAGTAGGTGACTTTAATACACTGCTCTCAAAGAAAGATAGATCACTGGGGAAAAAAGCTTAACAAGGAAGCTACAGAACTAAACTATAATTAGGTGACTTTATATGATATATATTTTCAGAGCTCTCCACCCAAATGCAAAATAAGTTTAACATTCTTCTCAAACACACATGGCACATATTCAAAGACAGACCACAAGCTGTGACACAAGTTATGCCTGTGTAAATTTAAGCACATAGAGATCACTCAGATTTCCCTCTCAGACCATTATGCCATATGGTTGGAAATAAACAGAAGGATGACTAGGAAAACATGGTCAAATCACAATTCTTTCATGTCCCTCTTCATTTGTGGAAACAAAAAGAAGTCACATGGAGTAAGGTCAGGTGAGTAAGATGCACGGGCAAGGGAGGCTTCTGTTTTTTGTCAAAAACTGGTACACTGAGATGGCTGCATGAGCAGGTATATTGTCGTGGTGGCAAAACCAGACCCCTATTGCCACAAATCAGGCCCTTTGTATTGCACAGTGTTGTGCAATGTTTTCAGAACCTCTGTATAGAAAGCTTGATTAACAGTCTGACCCGGTGAAAGAACTCCAATTGCACTATGAGTTGACATCTTCTTCTGTTTGGGAAGTTGTCAGAGGTCCAGAATGAGATTTGTCATCAATTGACATTTCAACTTTTTTGAAGTGAGAAAACCACTTGTACACTTGAGTTTTTCCCATTGTGCTGTCCTTGTAAGCTGTGTTCAACATCACAAAAGTCTCTGTGGCATTTTTTCATGAGCAGGGAACAATATTTCACAGCTGCATGGTGTTCTCTTAAGATGACTGTGACAAAAAAACAACAAGCTTCAAGCCAAATGCTTTTCAAAAAAATTCACTGTGACCAGAGAGCACCTTCCCAGGTGACACCATTGGGCCACTAACTCAGAGAGAGTTGCTGCTTGCTCGCCTAGCAGGAAAAATGTGTACTACGGAAGTTCTTGCTAGCAGAGTTTTTTCCAGGTTTTTGTGGGGTAACCCCTCATAAACTCTCTAGCTTGTTCCATTAATCAAAAGCACCATTTTCACAAGTAAAGCATTGTTTTTAATTATTAAAACTTTAAATAAAAATTTGAAATTAATTAGTGTAAAATATTCAACTTTGTCTTTTCTCAAAATATTTTGTTTATTTAAGATCTTTGCATTTCCATATACATTTTAGAGTCAATTTCCACAGACAACAATGACAACAAAATCTTCCTGGGATTTTAACTGTATGACCTTGAATATATAGATAATTTTGAAAATTTTGTTATACTAATGATTTCAGTATGAATACTCTATGCCTCTTGATTTCTGTCTTCAAATATTTTAGCCAAAATATTTTGCAGTTTATAGTGTACATACTTGCACATATATTTTAAATTTTATCCTTGAATATTTTATATTCTTGGTGCTACTGAAATGGTATAATTTACTTACCATTTCATTGTTTGATGAAAAGAAAGCAGAGTGTCTTATGCTTTATTCCCCTGAATGCAATGTGCCTTTTGGTTCTGGCTGCTTTTATTATTATTTTTTTTCATAATTGGTTTTAAACAATTTTGCAATTATATATCTGGGTGTTATATTTTTAATATTTATCAAATAGAAAATTTTCAGTTATTTTTTCTTTAATTGTCTTTCTTCCTTGTGCCTTCCTCTATATATTGGATTTCAGTTATACATATTATAGACTGTTTGTTTTTAGTCAATGAACTATAGTTCATATTTTGTGGGATTTTTTTCTGCTTATGCTTCAGTCTGAATTCCTTTCCTTGCATGTATTAATCTTTTTCCAGCTGTGTCAAATTTTATATTGGACTCATCCATGAATATTTCAACTTAGATATTATACTTTTCAATTTTACAATATGCAGGTTATTCTTTTTCATAATTTCCATTATTTCCTTCTGAGACTCTTCATCTCTCCTCATCTTAATTTTCCTTTGTTGTTAAATGCCACTCAGTTGGCTCTCATCCATAACAACTCTGTGCACAATATAATAGATCTTTTAAAATAATTCAGTAAATATCTGACATAGCCTATTTCTTCCAACATTACTATGTCTGTAAGCTCTGGAAATTTTTTTCTTTACATGGTTAACATTTTTGTGAGCCACATTTTAAACAGGTCTAGTAATTTTAATAATCTTCAGGACATTGTTAGGACTCTGTGGATGAGTGTGCAAATTTGTGTTGCCTTCATTGTAACATTAGGTTTTGTTGTCATAATTAGTTATATACTGGCAAATTGACTTGTTTTTAACCTTTGCTGAAGAGAGTTTGCAGTGGCTAATTATGACTATAAACGTACAATGACTGTGGCTTTTCCAGGTTCTCAACAACATGCTAAGTTCTCTCCACTTTGGCAAAGGAGAACTCTTACCTCTGTAGGTGGGTCTTCTGGAACTTTTATTAATCTAATTCCTACAGTAATGATGTCTTAGTCTGGGCTGACTACAGAAAAAATTCATAGATGTTCATATTTGTATAAGATAGAGATGGACATTGGGCCTCCACTCAAGCACTTACTCAATGCAAGAACACTTGTTCTATTAAATTGGCATTCCAGGATGCACACCTTCCTGACACGATTGCTGAAGAAAAAAGTGTGCATAAGCAAATGTGTTGAAGAAAGCTGATGGTGCCTGGCTATCAAAAGATATGGCGTCTGGGGTCTTAAAGGCTTGAAGATAAACAAGAGGCCATCTAGCTGAGACGCATCAAAGTCCACATGGAAGAAGCGCACCAGCTTGGCTGACCACAAGGTGTAGAAGGGACCAATTATCAGACATCAAAGAACTAAACATCATATCAGTGGGTGCCCACCTTCCTGACACGACCACTGAAGACGAATGTGTGCAAAAGCAAATGTGGTGAAGAAAGCTAATGGTGCCCGGCTATCAAAAGATATAGCATCTGGGGTCTTAAAGACTTGAAGATAAATAAGTGGCCATCTAGCTGAGACACATCAAAGTCCACATGGAAGAAGCAAACCAGCCTGTCTGACCACAAGGTGCACGAGGGACCAGTTATCAGATATCAAAGAACTAAAAATCACATCAATGGGTGCCCACCTCCCTGATACGATTAATGAAGACAAATGTGTGCATAAGCAAATGTGGTGAAGAAAGCGGATGGTGCCCAGCTATCAAAAGATACAGCATCTGGGGTCTTAAAGACACGAAGATAAACAAGTGACCATCTAGCTCAGAAGCAACAAAGCCCACATGGAATAAACACACCAGCTTGTGTGACCATGAGCTGTTAAAGGGGATCAGGTATCAAGCATCAAGGAACAAAAAATCATATCACTGAAAATGTGGGTGAGTGCAGAGTAGAAACTCAAAGCCCAATGATAGCCAACTGGACACCCCTTACTAAAGGGTTGTGAGGAGGAGATGAACCAGGCAGGGTGCAGAGTAGCAATGATGAAACATCTAACTTTCCTCTAGTTCTTAAATACTTCCTCCCCTCCACTATCATGATCCCAATTCTGCCTTACAAATCTGGCTAGATCAGAGGATGTGTATAGCACAGATAGCAATTGGAAACACAGGAAATCCAGGACAGATGACTCCTCCAGGACCAGTGGTGAGAGTGGTGATGCCTGGAGGGTGGAGAGAATGTGGGGTAGAAAGGGGAACTGATGACAAGAATCTATGTATAGCCTCCTCCCTGGGGGAGGGACAGCAAAGAAGAAGGCGGGGAGAGCCGTCAGACAGTGAAATATATGACAAAACAATAATAATTTATGAATGATGAAGGGTTCATGATGTAGGGGGCAGTTGGGAGGGAGGGGAATAATGAGCAGCAGATATTAAGGGCTCAAGCAGAAGGAAGATGTTTTGAGAACGATGATGGCAACAAATGTACATATGTTCTTGACACAATGGATGGATGTATGGATTATGATAAGAATTGTACGAGCCCCCAATAAAATGATTTTAAAAAGAGAAAAAAAAGATAGAGCTTTATATACAAGAGCAATTGAATATTGAGAAACATGCCAGCTCCATCCAGATCAAGTCCATAAATTCAATATTAGCCCATATGTCTGTTACCAATCTATAAATTCCTCAGACTATGACGTCAAATGCAGGAAGATCACAGGCCAGTGGGTGGAAATTCTTGTGGATCCAGTGACACTGGTAGCATCTCAGCACTGGCAAGGGGCCTCCATGTGGTTCCTTCAGCTCCTGGGCTCTAGCATAGTTCCAGGTATCTTCTTGACAGGGATGTCTCACAGGGAGTGTGCATGTGTGTCCCACCTCCAGCAAACTATTTATTTCTTTTGTGCCTCCAAATGAGGTCATCATGCTGCGACCTGATTGATAGGCTAAACTCTAGCACTTCACTCGTCAGTCTCAAATTGACAACAGATTATGTAACTGCCATAAATGATCTCTTCTAGTCATTCCAGAATTTTCACATGTACATGTGGAACTCAGAATTCACCCAATGAATTAATAGTACTACTGTAACAAACTTTGGAATTTTGAAATATGCAATTCTCACCTTTGTGGTACCCTGCCCACAACTGGTTGTGCAGATAGTGGTCCCAACATCTTCAATCTCATTTTCTTTCTCATGTAGTGATACGACCGACAGTCATGTGTTTGGGCTCTTCCCTGCACTGTGGTCCAGATATTGTATCCTGTTGAAATCAGGATCATCAAGAGCATCAGCCCATGTACGCCTTTATTTAGAAATGAGATCTCCATTGTCTATCATACAATTTCTAAAAACGGTGGCTTCATGTTTGTCCAGTTTTAAGGGCCCTTTATGCCAGGGGGTCTAGACCAGGTCCGAGTATTCTAATATGGCCATGGCCCAGCCTACCTTGAAGCAATTTAAAATCATAGAATGCATGAAGCATAGAATAGTTTCTCCTGACTCCAAAACTGAATTTCCGCTTAATCTCTAAATGGGAGTGATTGCTCCCTTTACAGACCACAAACAAACAAACACATGTTTCAGGGAAATAACCTCAGAGAGCCCCAATCTTGCTTCCTGCTTTATCTTCCATCTCCCCACAACTGTAAGTGCTAAAGTTAATTTGAGTTCCAGAATTTGGCTTCCCCATATAAGCAACCCATAAATCATCAGTGTCTCTAGCCAGCGTGGGTTTTATGCTGCAGATTAAAAACTCTGCTCTTAGAAACGCCATTTCCTTCTTTTCATTTTCAGATAGATCTCTTTTTCAAAGCAAGAACATTTCACGTAATTGAAAAGGCCTAGAGGAAGGATACGTTTGTGGCACAGTTTGCTCAGACTTCTGGCTATGTGATTCTCTTGGTCCATTTTCCTTCTAGGTAGCAGTTCCATTACCTTCCCCTAAGATGTCAACATGACTGAAGCATTTCTAAGCTTTATGTCTACACACCACACCAGAAGGTAAGAGGTTGTTGGTGTGCCCGAATTTTCATGAAAAACGGTGAGACTTGGTTTGATGCTACAGCATGATAATCGATTCAATAAAGAGCATGTGATTCACCATGTAATCTAGATCAGAGGTGACTGGAAACCGAGGGCTATGGAAAGTATCCGCAGCTGAAGACATGGGAGAACAGCATCGCATCCGCTACAGCTGTGCTTGGTTTTTATTTATTTCACATGATATTGCAGCATTTTCCTTGTGTTTATAATTTTTATTTAAGATCAGATTGATTAAATAAACTACTGAATACATTTCTATAATATGTGGGAATACTAGACTTAATTACATTAAAAATAAATTATATTGCAGCCTCAAAGGATAAAAGTACCTTCCAAAGATCCAGAAATATTAATTTTCAAGAGTTTTATTGGTTAATTTTCTTTTTAATTCAAACTGCATCATCATGAAATAGCTTAAAGGATTATATTGCATTCCCGGATACTATGTTATAGAATACATAATTACATTATACTATGTTTAAATGTCCAGTCCACGTTGATGGAGAAGTCAGCCTAGTCAGTACAATGTCAGTTATTACACCAAAATTTCACTCACCAGGCTACAATAACTTTTTAAAAGCATATTCATGTTATCAAAAAGAGGGGAAAAATCATAATTGGAGGCAGTTAGTTACATTCCAAATAAAGCAAAATATTTCCAGTTGTTTTTAATTATTTAAGAAAGGCTGTTTCAATGCATCAAGGTGTGTATAATGGAAATTATAAATTTTATTTTATACTACATGTTAAATTATAAAATCCTTTGTCACAACATTCTATTAATCAGTGCTATTATTAGCTGCCTTTGAATCAGCTTCAAGTCATAGAGACCGTATGTACAAAAGATGAGAACACTGCCTGGGCCTGGTCCCTTTTCACTGGGTTGTTATTGTTACGTATGAACCTTTTGTCGCAGTCACTGTGTCAGTCTGTCTCATTGAGAATCTTCTTCTTTTTTGCCAACTTTCAACTTTGCCAAGCACGGTGTCCTTCTCTAAGAACGGGTCTCTCCTGGTTGCATATCTAAGGAACTTCAGAGGAAATCTCCCCATCCTTGCTTCTAAGGAGCCTCTGGTTACACTTCCTCCAACACAGAATTTTTCATTCTCTGGAAGTCCATGGTAACTTCGATACTCTTCACCAAAACTCATAATGCAGGTACTCCAAATCTTGTGCAGTGTACCTTATTCGTTATTCAGCTTTGGCATGCATATGAAGTGATCAAAAATGCTATTCCTTAGGTCAGATGCTTCTTAATCTCAAAAATCTTTGCTTTTTAACACTTTAAATCGATCTTGTGCAACAGACTTGCCTCGTGTAGTAAGGAGGTTGATTTCCAGGACTCTCATCAGAATCTCATTCATTGCTCTTGTGTCTTTCTTGCACGAGGTCTGTGTAGTGTTCCTGCCTAGTACACAGTCTTGCCAGATTTCTTGATTTATTGACTGCAGCTTACATGGAAATTGATGTGGATCCAATAAACTGAAATCCTTGACAGCTTCAATGTTTTCTCCATTTAACATGTTACTTTTGCTCCAGTGTGAGGATTTCTGTGTCCGTTATGTTGAGATAGTCCATAGTGAATGCTATCGTCTTGGATCATCTGTGTTCCTCCAACTGATGACACCCTTTTCTTCATCTAGTCCAGCTCCTTGATCTAGTCGCTCCTGCATATTAATAAATATGGTGAGAGGATACAACCCTGAAGCAATCTTTCCTCATTTTAAACCATGCAGTGTTCCAGTCTTCTGTTTTGAATGGCTGCCTCTTGGTCTATGCACAGGTTCTGCCTGAGCAACAGTAGTATTCCAAAATTCCTATTGCTTTCAATGTTATCCCAGCGTGTTATTAAGTACACAATTGAGTGCGTTTGCATTCTTTCAGCTGAGATCCATCTGATGTCAGCAGGGACACCTCTTATGCCATGTCCTGTTCTTCCATGGCCAATTCTGAATCCAGTTTGAAATGGTGGAGCTATCAGTTGATGTACTGCTCTGTTTCAAAAATCTCTTCTTTAAAATTTTGTTTCATGTGATACTAGCTACATTATTCAATGATTTCCACATTCTGTCCAGTTGACTTTCTTTGACCACAAATATGAACCTTTTCCAGAGAGTTGGCCAGATAGCTGTCTTCTAAATTTCTTGATATAAATTCATATGTGTAGTGATTCATCCGTTTGGGGGTGAGGTTTTTTGTAAAAACATTTTAACTGGTATTTCACCAATTCCTGCAGTCTTGTTTTTCACCAATGTCCTGGTATTCTTCCTTCAGTACTACTACTTTTAATCAGATGTTACTTCTTTAAATGGTTGGATGTCCGCCAGCTCTTTCTGATAATGATTGTGTATTCCTTCCATTTTCCTCGATGCTTTCTGCTTGTTTTATCTTTGTTCACAGGATTCTTTAATGCTGCAACTCAAAGTTTGGATTTTTCTTTCGTTTTAAGTTAGAGAAACTAAGAGTATGCTCACATTTAGCTTTCTAACCCCAGGTTCTTGCATATTTCATTATAATACTTTTCTTTGCATTCTCAAATTGTCCTTTGAATTTTTCTTCTCAGCAATGTTAATGAATAATTTCCCCCCATTTGCTTCAGCTGCTCTATGCTCTAGAGCAAGCTCAGAGTCTCTTACGACATTCACTTTGATCTTCGCTCCCTCTCTTGTCTTTGTAATGACCTTTTGCTTTCTTTATGTGTGATGTTCTGGAGGCCACCCCACAGGTCATCAGGTCTTCTGCCATGAATGTTCAATGTGTCACAATTGTTCTTGCAGGGTTCTTTATGTTCAGGTGGGATGTTTGGCCCATAGAATGCTTCAATATTGCAAATAAGCCTTGGATGTTTTTCTTCAGTTCGTTCCTATTTGTTTTCTAACTCCAGGACTGCGCACATTTCATTATAATGTTCTCCTTTCACTTCTCAGGTTTCCTCTTGAAGTGTTCTGTTCAGCACTTTGCTTCTTCCTCTTTCCCCCCATTTGCTGCTTTATGTTCAAGAACCCCGGTGAAGCAGTGGAGCTGACTTGTTCCATAGGAGAGAGTTGAGATTGTCTGCTTATCGAGACTTAAAGGCTCCAAATCCCACAGGTGCCGTTCCACTCTGTCCTCTAAGGTTGCTATGAGTTAGAATCCACTTGATGGCAATGAGTGGGTTGAGCCTGTCTTCAAAAGCCCCCACAGTGCCACAGACTGGAAGAACGTTTTAGCTGCTAATATTAGCTATAAATTATTAAGGTCCACCAGATAACTGTCCTCTAAATTATTTTCGGTATCACTCATTTAACACTTTGGTCTTTCGCCATCTCTGTACCACTTTCTTAGTCATCCCGGCCATCTCTTCCTCTCTTCTCCCACCCTCACTTTCCTGACATACTTTTATTGCCTCAATAAAAAAGTATTATAAAGGTAAAGTGCAAAGACTGGATTATCAGCAATTCTATGACAAAATCATATAAGTATTACAATTAAAGGGAGTTCCTGGGTGGCGCAAATAATTAAGCATATCAATACTAAAAAACGATTGCCGGTAAAAACCCACGGAGAGGCACCTCCGAAGGAAGTCCTGGAAATCTGCTTCCAAAAAGGTCCCCACCTTGAGAATGTGACAGTACATCGTTCCACTCTGCAAGAGATGGATGGCATTGTTGGGAGTCTGACTTGGTGGCAACTCTCCCTTTTAAAAGATGTGCAGCCAAGATCGCAAGTCTAACTCTAACCTCACTTTGTCCAATCTCACTTTCTGTCACAACACGCCACATCACACCACAATCCTCTATCGATTACATAACACTTTCTCATCTGCATATGGTCACTCCACCCTTACTCCTCATAGGCCAGTGAGGGGAAAACCATCAGGTAAAAGACGCTATGTCCGTAGCACAAAGTCTCCACAAAGTAAATGTCCGGTAAATGTTAGCTATCATCTATGAGCACTCGGCAAAAACTACATGGAAAATTAATAAAGTTAATCCTGACACAAGAAAATCCAGCATAAAAAAATTTTACCAAAGAAAATCACCCTGTGAGGAGCTGCAATGCTTCCTGTCCTTTGAGCTGCATGGCCAGTTTGGCTCATAGATGGTGCCATTCCACACCGAAATGTGTCTTCAGTGTTTTAGGGTTGTCATTTGGCTCAGCATTCCCCCCGGGAATCCAGGTGGTCTCTGTTCGGGAGTTCGGGGAATTGGGCCAAGACAGTGAGAATCTGTAAGAAATACATTAGAGGAATCTAGCTTGTGTTAAAGAAAGCATTTTGTGTTAAAGAAAGCATGAGAAGAGGCTGAGAATTAGTCTTCTTAGAGTAGAATGAGTCTTTTAAAAGTGATTCTCCTGGTCTTTGTGAGCTGCCTGATTCATCCTATTACTTTATTCAAATGATCAGAAGAGCAGAAAATTGCACAGGAGGAAATGTTTTGCATGAGGCCAAAGACGTTGTAACCTTAAGTAAGATTAACGAGCTGTTCTCTGGAGCATCGATTTAAGAGAGACGCTGGACTGTTTACCTGGTCCTCTGACCTGAGAGGGCAATAGACCTCAGTCTCTGCCTGGGTGGGTAGGTGCCGCCCACTCACTGTGGGGAAGAATTAATTAATATCTCCCCAGCTGTTGCAAACTACTGTCCAAAGGACATACATAACAGTGGCCCCTCAAGCATAATCATCCTGTCAACCTTTTACCACTCCATGCCCCACTTACACGGCTGGTGTTTTAACACTTCTAGTCCTGCAGTAAATTTAGCACAGTGTCATGTAAAGTGTGATTCTTCTCCAAAGAGAACCTAGATAATCTTTTCCCTTGCAGAGAAGCAGCCCCACGTGTATTCCTCAATTCCTTCAGAATAGCCTTGTCTTTTGGCATGCGACCTAAATAGAAATGTTTTCCGAAGCATTTGAAACACAAACAACATCAGAACCATTTCCAGGCAGGGTACCAGAGAAGTGCCTGCCGAGAGAGGAGTTCAAAAGCAGCAAATGGATGGAAGATGGAGGCGTGCACATCATCCGTCATGTTTCTGTCTGAAGCACAGAGTGAGGAGAATCTGTCACCTCTGCCACTCCTGGGAGTGTAGAGCCTATCCATCTCGCTCTTTCAGCAATGTCCTCTATGCCTTTCAGTCTCCACTTGAGCTGGAGATCGGGAGCTTTCTGCAGATGATCCCTGCCCTTCCATCTGCTTTGGCATCTGTGCCAGCTGTGGTTTCCCTTGCCTAAGCCCCCAGGACCAACGCTGCAGATGCTCCAAGCACCATATAATTGGGAGAGTCTCTCAGCTGCTGCTCCCCTGTGTCCTTTAAGTTAGGCAGTGAAAACAGAATCTATCCAATGTAATCCTGAAAAGAGTAGTTTCTCCTCTTTACCCAAAGAGCCCCAACAGATGACCAAGGAAAAGAATGTCTCAAGATTTCTGCTAATAATGATTCAAAGCACTAGTGCTCTCATGTAGAAGAAGAATATATATGTAAACCAGGACTATTTAATTTAGCAATTATGCATTCTACAACTTGATATTTTTCTGTTTATGTAAAAATGCACATTTATCATAGAAACCACTAGGGGAGCAGTTCAAAGCCAACAACTGCTCTGGGGGCATGGGAGGTGAGGCTTTCTAATCCTGTAAAGACTTAGTCTCAGAAACCCACAGGGCAGTTCTAGTCTATTCTAGAGGGTCCCTGGTTGGAATGGACTCAGTGGCAGTGGGTTTGTTTTCTGGTTTTTTTTTTTAATTAATAAATAATTTTATTGGGGTCTCTTACAGCTCTTACAACAATCCATATCAATTGTATCAAACACATATGTACATATGTTGCCATCATTTTCAAAACACTTTCTTTCTGCTTGAGCCCTTGGTATCAGCTCCTTTTATCCCCCTTTATCCCCCAACTGCCCACCCTCATGGATCCCTGATAAATTATGCAATTAATATTTTAATATCTTACACTGTCCACTGTCTCTCTTCACCCACATTTCTGTTGTTCATTCTCTGGGGTAGGGATTATGCATCTATCGTGATAGTTGGTTCACCATTTCTCACCTTTCCCCTACCTCATGGTATGGTTTCTCCCATTACTGTTCCTGAGGGGTGTCTCTGTCCTGGATTCCTTGTGTCAAGAGCTCTTATCTGTACCAGTGTCCATGCTCTGGTCTAGTCTGTTTTCCAAGGTAGAACTGGTGTCATAATAGTGGGAGGGAAGAATTATAGAACAGAGGAATGTTTCATGTTCTGTCATGCTATGCTACCCTCTGGCTGTCTTGGTCTTTCCTTTTGACTCTGCTGCGAGGGAATAGCCAATTTGTCTACAGATGGCCTTTGGAACTCCACTCAGAACCCTATCATTTGTAGTGGTATATTTTTTTTTGTTTGGGGTCTTTTAATGCTTGATACTTGATCCCGTCAATACCTCATGATCACACAGGCTGATGTGCTTCTTCCATGTGGGCTTTGTTTCTTCCCTGCTAGACAACTACTTCCTTATCTTCAAGCCTTTAAGACCCCAGACACTGTATCTTTTGAGAGCCAGGCACCATCATTTGCTTATGCACCCATTTTGACTTCAGCGATGGTTTCAGGAAGGTGAGCATCACAAATGCCAGGTTATTAGAACAAAGTGTTCTTGTTTTGAGGGGAGTACCTGAGTAGATTCCCAATTCACGTCTGCTACCTTAATACATAATATTTAAATATATGTACATAGACCTATATCACAATCATCATATATTAATATATTTACATATGTGCATGCCTAATTTATACCTCTATAAATGTCTCTTGTCTTCTAGTCTTTCCTTTATTTCTTTTTACTTTCCTCTTGTCCCACTCTCACATTCAACCTTCATTCAACTATCAGTATTTTCTCTCAGCTACATTGCACTTGATCAAACCCCACCAGGCAATCTACACCCTTCTCACCACAGATTTTAGTGCTCTTATTGTTCCCTTGTCCCTGGGCTTGTGGCTTCCACCCCCCACCCCCGCTTTCTCTCACACCCTCCTCTCCCATGACCCCTGGAGTCATCAGCCCCATTGTTTTCTCCTCAGGATTGGTTATCAATCTTATATAGATAGACATGAGAAAAAGAAAAAAAGGGGGTGGGGCAGAGAGAGAGAAAGAGAGAGAGAGAAAGTCTATAAATAGTTCCATATCCATCTGCTGACCCTTCTGAATGTTTTCCAATCGGATCTGGTGAAGTGTCACGCCCTGCCCACAGATTCTCAGGTCTATTTTAGGAATTCCTCAGCTACTTCATTGCTTTGCTCTGCTTGCTGCTTTTTTGTGCTTCCTTCCTGTTTCCAGTGGGGGGGGGTGAAGGGAGTCAAACCAGGCACACTTCCCACACTGTGTCTCCAGTGCTGTCCCCTGTAGCCCCGCTGATCAGTAAGGGGGTGACATGTCTCATGGCGGAGCCTGCTCCATGGGATAGAAAATTGTAGGCTTTAAAGACTAGAGCTTTCAATATATGGAATTCAGAAAAGACAAACTCCCTTAGAATCAGTAAAGGGAGTAAAGATTCCAGGAGGGTGGAGAAGGAAGGATGGGAAGAGGGACCAGATAGCAACGACGAAAGAATAACCCACATCAAGAGGGATAAACACCAGGATAGTAGGTGAAGGGATAGAATGGGCAGTGTAAGATATGGAAAAAAATAAGAATACATAATATATTAAGGGTTTACAGGGTGGCAGTGTGGGGAGAGGGGAAAAAAGAGGAGCTGATATCAAAATGCTCAAGAAGCAGGATAATTTTTAGAAATTATTGACAAAAATTGTACGTCTGCTGATATAATAGATATATGGAGTGTTATAAAATATGTAAGAGCCCCCAATAACATGACTTAATAAAAAATATTATCTCAGCCTAGTGTCTGATTTTGTAAATAAAGTTTTATTGTAACACAGTCATGTTCACTTGACCTATTATCTATATCTTTTTTTACGCTACAGCAACAGAGTTGGGTGGCTGAGATAGAAGAGGTATGACCTGAAAGAACTCATGTATGTAGTATTTAATTATGTAATAGAATTATTACATAGATAATAAATAATGTATTAATCATATAAATATACTTATTCTACATTTATTACTATTTATTACATAGCCCTTCAAGAGAAACTTGGTAACTCAAACACTGGTTTTGAAGAAAACAAAGTTATCTGCAATCTGATCATTTCAATATTACCAAGATTATTATATGTAGTTTTTCCCTTTTTGCTAAGTACTTCTCTTAAGATAAGTATCTCTTTCTCTGAATTCTTATTTTAATTACCTTTCAAGAGATTACAGAGAAACTCAAATCTTTAAAAATCAATTGATCCACTGAGTTTGTAAATGAAAACCCCATGAAATGGGAGCTGAAATAAGCTTCCCTTCAAAACTTGGTCAGTCTCCTTTCTAAGGCTCCTGTCTCCTCTGGAGGCTGCCCAAGTGTCGAGTTTAGATTTGGGCTGAGGAGGCAGAGGGTAAATGATCTCATGTGTTCTGCCAAAATAGGGCTTTGGCATAGACTACAGATTAAAAAAATAAAACAAAAAAAAAAGGATGTAGAGTTTTAGAACCAACTCAGCCCTGCACATACCCAAATGGATTTTATTTCTCCTAATATATAGCATCAGTGTTTCCCCCCAAAGTTCTCTGCATACCACCATAGCCTGTACCTATTGAAGTGAACAATTAGTAATAGCTCAGTCCTAATATTTAAACATAGTTTAAAGATGTTTTGAATTCCCTTAAGGTTGGGACTACAAGTGTCTGCAATAAGTCACTAGGGATGAGTACATGTAGAGGTGAAGGTTTATAACCCTTACTTGATCTTCACCATAACATTGCTTACGTTAGGGAGGAAAGGGTGAGGAAACGCTGGTTCACACAGAGTCTGGCCAAGGAAATTGAACTCTGAGTCCTTCTCTGACAAGTCCTGAGGCTGGTCTAACTCATAGTCGTGTCTACAGAACCAACATGGGCACATAAGGAAGCAATGGGTCTAGGTACATCAGACCCATTACTATATATCTTTGAAAAGATTAGAATCCATGCGTGAGCCCCAAATGCACCTTCCATCAATGACTCATCAAAACTTATACCTACGTCCTTCAAATAGAATCTTTCAAGAGCTACTGACCCCTCATTGTGGTAAGTCTATGAACATCCATATACAGTGTGTGGCCACATGATATACAAGGATTTCAGGGGTTATTTTTCCTTCCTGAAAAGAATTGTAGGGAATGGGGAGGAGAAGGAGGAAGGGTTTCCTTTTTGCTTTCCATATGTTCCATCCCAATTCCAACTCTCTGGCACTCCTCCTCTAAACTTTGAAGTTTTGAAATCGTTTTGCACATCTAGCTATTAAGAAGACTCCAGAGAGAAAATTGGATACCAGGTTCCATGTCTGGAGTATCTTCCAAACTTCAATAAGGATAAATCCACCCCTTTTCTATGAAAGAGTAGAAAATGTGGAAGGGATGAGGCATGGTTTTGATATATTAACTTTGTTTTTTCTCTTCTGAAATGTCTCTGGTATATACACAGGGTAAGGACAAAACTGACCAATTTCCTTTATTAGTCGTGTGTACCTTATTTACATGATTCCAGCCAATCAGTTGAATGAAAGTACAGAGATATAGATTAAAGAGCGGTATTTAGGCAATTTCACTTCATCACACAAACAGAATGCCCTGATCCAGACACCTGACTCATCTGAGAATATGTCTAAAGTAGTGAGCTCAAGTTTCTCCTTCCCTGCTTCTCTGGAGCATTATAACTATTTTCTTCCAAAATAGACTTATGCTTTAGGGATTGGCAAGTCCAAACTGCCCTTTCTAGTTTGATGTTTGAAAAACTTTCTTACATTATCACAGCATAAACTTCTTGTGCTCATTATCTTACTGAATGTGTGCATCCTCTAGAAACCTGACCAATTTAGGAACCAGGAAATATCATTTCTATTGGCTTTATGCTCCTCAAGAGTAGCACACAGCTCTGTAACTAACATCCACTCAATAAACGTTTGTGGATGAGGACTAATGTCTTCTAAAGCAGGTAATCACACTGAAATAGTTTCAGCTTGCTTGTTTTTCAAGGTAAAATTCTGAAAATTGTTGTATCTATCATATGAAGGAATTTTCACCATCAACTAAAAATTGAAACTCATATAAACACATTGACAGAATAACGGTTTGCCTCTTTCCATTAAATAATATCTGGAAATGATTTTTTAAACCTGGTTTAGTCTTTCCCTGAACAACACATTCATCATGTTGCCAAAGGGATGATTTATTAAAGCAAAAATGAAATATCGTATGCACCACAGCATGATGGATTTTTGTGCTGCTCTTAGTATTACTCTTGTTTTATTTTGCTCACAGTTCAGTACTTTACCATAATTAGCTAAATAGCTGGACTAATGTATGCAACTTAACAAAGATCACACTCCAAATATTATTGAAGTACATGTAATCAATTACCTAATATGCATGACACTGGTAAAATGCTAAATCTGACAAGGAAGTACAGTTTCATTTGTTTCAGAGAATACATGTTTGTAAAATTGAGGGGGGAAAATCAATAACAGAAGAAGCTTCAGACATAGAATTAATAGGTGCTAGAAAGGCAAAACATTTAGCCCAAAGCTGAAAAGACATGATTTTCCCATGGTTTTACTTTCCTGTGAATAAGCATTGATGACATGGGTATCAAGTAGAGTCAAACACTTTTTCAATAAACTGCTCATTGTATTAACATGTATTCATGTCTCCTATGAAATTTTATAGAAATTTTCAATTACAGCTTTTATAGTGAAGTAAGGCAAATAGAGGGGAGAAAAATAAAGAATATTTTCTATATATACAAATAACAAAATTTAAAAGATAGGCTTTGTTATTATTAGCACATTTCTCTTTAGAGGGAGAAATAAAATAATGGACGGAGCTCCAAGTATGGTAGGAGAGAAAGAAGAGATCACACCATCTTTTACCTACTGCCTGCTAGATTTCTCCCACCTAGGATATTCACTGTGCAAAAAAGAATCAAATGGAACTGCTATAAGCCCTGATGCCATTGAGCTCTGGGTGGCAGTTATGTCATTTCCAATTTAAGGATTAAGCGTGTGGGAGTGGAGTCTAGCCTGTTAATCGGGATATAGCCAATGAGACTTCTGTGTTGGTATAGCCAACAAATTTCCACTAAGAATTCTGGGAATTTCCTCCGTGGAGGTGGGAGACATAGCAGCTAACAAGACACACAGACCCACCCTGATGCAGCCCTGGAAGCTGGAGAAGCCATGTGGAGACCCCTGCCAGCGCTGATGTTTCCAATGCCACTGGATCCAAAGACTTTCTACCCACTGACCTGTGATCTTCCACATTCGGTGTCACTGCATATGTTCCGTGAGTCTGAAGAGAACTTTGTAGATTGGTATCAGACATATGGGCTAATATCGGACATATGGACTAGATCTGGACTGGGTCGGGATGTTTTCTCAATGTTTAATTGCTCTTGTATATAAAACCCTCTCATACAAATATGTGTGTCCATGCATTTGTTTCTCTAGTCTACCCGGACTAACACACCCTGCAAATCTGGTGTCTCTTTAAACATGGCCCAATTCTTGTCCTCTCTGAAAGTTTTTTGTTGTTATTGCTTTTAATAGAGTACCATCTAGTTGCATGGAAGAAAATCATGGTTATATCAACTTTGTGGTTTAGGGAGTGGAGGGGAGAGGAGGACATTGGATGTTTGCAGAAAAATATCCATGAAACCAAGGTGAGAATCAAGAATGGAAAATCAGCCGGAATCAAAAGTAGCTAGTCTGTGGGGGCAGCGCCGTCATATTCTCTGCTTGCCACGGGCGTCACTAGGGTGGCTTACCCAGTTAGTCACCCAGGGTCGCCTCCTCCACGGACCTCCTCCCATACAGACCATGCAGAATCCTCAGTATTGTTACCTAGTGATGGCAATCATGAAGTAAAACTCAAAAAACCAAACTCACTGCCATCAAGTCCATGCTGACTCATAATGACCCCATGATAGTTTCCGAGGCTAACTGTTTACGGGAGTAGAAAGCCAGCCCAGTCTTTCTCCCAGGAACTGCTGGTGGTTTCAAACTGAGGACCATGCAGACTGAAGCCCAACTGGTGACCACAGTGCCACCAGGGTTCCACCTATCCCAGAACACTATTTGACAAATACAGTTGTAAATTGCTTCAATGCCATGCTTCTTAGATTGTGTGAACACTAACAATACATTTAAAAATTGTTTTCAATTGCATCACATTATCTGTTATCAGTAACTGAGTGGAAGCTTCCCCACCCCTTCCTTTCTTTAATTACTACTTCATTGTGAAAATGTTGCAAATATGGATTCACAAATACTAAGAATCATAATAAGGTAACTAGAGTTCCAGCAAAGTTGACAAAAACAGCAAGTATAATAAAAACCACTGGCCACCCTGAGAAGAAGTATGCATGTTCATCCTGTGCGCTTGTAGTCTATGCAATGTGAACAAATAAAAATAAAAAACTTCCTACCATCAGTCGATGCCGGCTCACAGGGGCAGTTCAGCTCTGTCCCATGCTGTTGCTCTCGCAGGAGAGCAAAGCCCGTCTTTCTCTTGCTGAGCAGCTGGTGGTTTCGAACTGCTAACTTTTCAGTTAACACGCCAACTTATAACCACCGTGTCCCCGTGGCTCCTTGATGAAGCCAAAGTGTCCCTCTCATTGGGTAGTAATGAGAGCTCCGACCAAAATACATCGAAAAGGTTCACAAAAAAGAATCCACACGGCCTTTTAGCCTCGTCTGTATATCGATACATGAAAGCTGGGCTTGTGGGGAATATGTTTTTGTTTTTATAACTACAGGAGCATTTTTGTTAAAAATAGTACATTTCTGGTGAAAACAAAACATATCAAGACGTCACTCCCCCTGACAGTGTCCCCATCCGCACATCTCCGTCGTGACGACGGGGCTGCTCTCTGCTTTCGTTTCTTTTCCTCCAGACCAGCATTTTGCTGAACTATTTTCCTATGAGGCACCGCGGGTTGTGGCAGGACCAGATTATGTAAGTGTTCTAAAGAACGTGGACAGAATAACTTTGTCTTACATCCAAATTCCTGGGAGAGAGAATCTAATTGGCTGCTTAAAAGCCAAAGGGTAATCTCCTACAGGGTGAGCTGTAGCTAGGGTGTCTGAGTCATTTAGAGTCAGCTTGTCACTCCCAAAGCTATCAAAGAAATTTGGGCTAAGCTAAAAAAAATGTACCGCTTTCCACTGTCGGCTGTACCTGAAGTTCAGCACAGAAGCTGCGTTAGTCAGGGCCGCTAGTAACTCGGCTCTAGTGGCAAGCGCCAGAACCTGTGCAACCCCAACTGCACTCAGATGAAGTGGTTAATCTTCACTGTGCTTTCGGCATAGGAATTCGTTAAGGTCCGCTGCTTACAGGGACCAAGGTGAAACCCAAAGAAACCAGCTGTGATTCACAGCAACTCCACTTTTCTGATACCGTCCATTTTCACAGGAGCAGACAGCCTTCTCTTTCTCCTGCAGTGTCCCAGAGATAGGTAAAACTTTCACTTTAATAGATGGCTGGCTAATACTTACAAAATAATTTTTAAAATATTAAAATGCCAAGGACCATCACCATCACAACAAAAGAATCCAAACCGAACTAGAGATTTCACCAATCTTAGTGAAAGGGATGAAAAATAATTCTAAGTTCATATTACATATAATTTTATACATACAGACACAAGAATATACATTTTATTATATGTGTATATTAAATATTTGATTATATGCTAACTTATTAGTATCTACATTCTATTTGCAATTATACTTATTTATGCTAGTTGATTGGTAATACTAGTCTGTACAAAGATATACTGATAAAAAACTATATTGTATATTATACTAAATCAGTAAAATGCTGTTGAATCAATTTGACTGATAGCAACCTTATAGGGTAGATTTGCCTCTCAGGTTTTCCAAATCTGTAAATATTTATGGAAATAGACTGCCACATCTGTCCCCAAAAGTTATGGGTTCAAAACTCCAATCGATGGTGACCAACATAGTACTTAACACTTCTGACGGTATAATAAATGGTGTATTGAACACACAAGCTTGCTACAAAATCATATTTTTGATGTTGTCAGAAAGTGTAGTGTCGTTCCAAACTCAGGTCTATGTAAAGGGTCAGCACGAGAAAAATTACCTGTGTTGAAATTCACACTCTTGGTAATGTTATCATAGTGTGTTATGATGCACACAGTCAGAAGTCTTTGAACAGTTAATAAAATACAACTAAATATCTTCCTGGTATTTTTGGCTTTCAGCCAAGATCCACCTGACATCAACAATGAGATCCCTCATTCCACAATCTCTTCTGAATCCAGCTTGAATTTCTAGCAGCTCCCTGCTGATGTTTTGTTGTATCCATTTTAAAAATAATCTCCATCAAATTTTTATTTGCATGTGATAGTGATATTGTTTAATAGTTTCTACATTCGGTTTGGTCACCTCTCAGTCAGTTGGCCATATAGCTGTTTTCCAAATTTCCTAGCACAGATTAGTGAATTCTTCCAGGGCTGCACCAGCTTGTTGAAATTTTTCCATGGGTATCCTCAATTCTGGAAGCCTGTCTTTTCACTAATGTTTTCAGAGCAGCTTGCATTTCTTCCTCCGGTGCCATAAGTTCTTGAAAATATGCCACCTCCTGAAATATTAGGCTGTCAATGATTTTTGCTGCAGTGACTCTGTATTCCTTCCATTTTCTTTTGATGCTTCCTACACTTCTCAATGGTTCACTTCAACGGTCCTTCAGTAGTTCAACTTGAGACTTGGGTTTTTCTTCACTTCTTTCCACTTGAGATATGCTGAGTATGATTTTCAAGTTTTGCTTTCTGCCTCCCAGACACTTGCACATTTCATGATAAAACATTCCTTTGTCTTCTCCAGCGGCACTTTGAACTATTCTATTTGTTTTGTCCAATCATTTTGGAAGCAAGTTTCATTTAACCTCCACTTTGTTCTTTTCTTTATTTCTTATCTTTGTAATCACCTTTTCATCATGTATGACATCCTGGAATTCAACCTACAGCTTGTCAAGTCTCTGGTCACCAGTGTTCAATGGGTTAAGTCTGTTCTGGAAATGTTCTCTAAACTCAGGTGGGCTATATTCAAGGTGCTGTTTAAGTCTCAAGGACGTGTACACTTTTCTTCATCTCAATCTTGCACTAACACATGAGCAAATGATGATCTATTCCTTAATCCTTGGTCTTGTTTGACTGATCACATTCAGTTTCTCCATCATATCTTTCCACAGATTTAGTCAATTTTATTCCCGTGTTTGTTGAGGATCACGCAATAGTTGCTGTTGTTGAAAAATGGTATTTGCAATTAAGTTGTTGGCTTTAATTTTTTTATCATGTGATCTCTCACTTTATTTCAATAACCAAGGCCATATTTTCCAACTACTTATCTTTGCTTCCAACTTTCCCATTCCAATAACCAGTAATTTGCAATATATCTTGATAGATTTAAAATGGAAAATGTTGGTAGAATTCCTCCATTTCTTCATGATTAGTTTTAGTGGTAGCATGTAAATTTGAACAACAGTTGTATTAGCTAGATCTCCTTGTAGAAATATAGACATTATCCAATCAAAGAGAGAATCGCATTCAACATAGATCTTGAAGTGCTCTTTCAGATGATGAATGTGATACTATCTCCTTGAACTTGTCATTCCCAGCATAGTAAACCCAACTCAAAATGGGCAATGCCAATGCATTTCAGCTCTGCCTAGGATATTGGTCTTTATTGATTCAATTCCATTTTTGAAGACTTACAATAGTTTCATCATACTTCATACATTCCACATTCCACTTAGTAATGGATGCTTCAGCTGTTTCTTCTCATATTGAATTATGCCCCATAAGCAAAGGACAGTCAGAAATCTGGAGAAGACAGCTTTTCTGAAATCATATTTTGAGTGCTTCCAATTTATGGGGCTCATTTTCCAGTACCATACCTGACAATGATCAGCTACTGCTCATAAGATTCTTGATGGCTAATAACCCAGAAAAGAAAATTCAATTCCTTTTTCCTCATCTCTCCTTACTCTAGGAGTTACACTGAACTCCATGGATGATCCAGCTGGTATTTGAAATATCAGTGACATGAATCCTAGCATTATATCAACATGTAAGCCACCACAGTATAAGAGAGAAACTGACAGAGAAGTGGTGGACATAATCATAGAAATATGTATTAAACAAATATATCCTTCACATGTCTATAAACTTTGGAACGTGGGGTTTCATTTCTCTATCTCTTTCCGTAAGATTCTGCATTCTTTGATTTGTACCAGATGAAAACTACCATTGGGGCGCATGTGTTCTTTTTTGTTTTTGTTTTGTTTTTTAATTGAGAACAAAAAGAAGTGGTTAGGGGAAATTTCAGGGTTTACAGTTGGCATACACTTCTAAGCTAACCCCTCTGCCTTAAATTTGACTGGCCTAGCAGATCCCCTTGGAAGGCATTGTTTAGTTTTAAACATTTTATTGGGAGCTCTTACAGATGCCATAACATTCCATTATTCAAATGGGTTGAGCATAATTGTACATCTACTATTACAATCAATACCCAAACATTTTCTTTCTTCTTGGACTCTTTGATATCAGTTTCCCTTTATCCCCTCCCTCCCCCATCCTTCCCCTCTGGAGCCCTTGTTATTGTTATGTATTATTATTATTATGTATTAGCTATGTCTTACCCCATCCAATACATCCATTCACCTACAATTCTGTTGTTTGCCCCCCTCAAGTGGGGTTCTACAGTAATCATTGCAATCAGCTCCCCCTCTCTTCCTGTATCCTCAGGAAATCTTTATATCTGAAGGGTCATTCATCCTGGCATTCCTGCATCAAATGATCTTAATTATACTAATGAACATATGTAAGTCTAACAATATTAATGAGGTAAAACATACACCTCAATAGTGAGGGAAGGAAATATTAAAGAACCAGAGGATAGTTATACATTTCATCAGTGCTCTACCCCACCCAGGATTTATCACTCCTTCTGTGTGGCACTTCTGAGAGGGACTGTCCAATTATCTTATGGTGGGTTTTGGGTCTCCACTACAAACACGCCCCTTCACATTGATTTAGTTTTGCTTATCTTTGAACTTCCGATACCTCTTTCCATTGACACTTCATGATCACACAGGCTGGTGTGCTTCTCCTATGTGGGCTTTGTTGCTTCCCTACTAGATGGCCGCTTGTTTAACTACAATCCTTTAAGACCACAGATGCTATTTCTTTTAATAGCCAGGCACCATTAGCTTTCTTCACCACATTTGCTCAGGCAACCATTTTGCTTTCAGGTATCATATCAGGAAGGTGAGTATTATACAGTGCCACATACTTAGAGCAAACTGTTCTGTACTTAGGTAAGATTTTAGTATAGGTCCAAAGTCCATCTGTTTCCTTGTTGTATTTGTATACATGAACATGTATAGACAAATGCAACTCTATTTATATAGTTATATATTTATAAATCTATCTATATATAGTTTTTACTTTCTTCTTCTCTCCTCTTTTTCTTTTTTCTTACCTCCTTCCCCATTATCATGCTTACCCTTCATTCACCAGTCAGTAATTCATCTTAGACACATTTCGATTGGTCCAACAGGACCAGGAACACTACTCCCTCTGCACCATCAATTATATCACCCTTGCTGATCCCCTCTCCCTGCCATTACTGGATCACCACTCACCTTCCCCTGCCTTATCCCCTCCCATATCACCCTAAACCTTCCGTTCTGTGGCTGTCTCTATGGGATTGTTTTTCCCTATCTTATATCAACACACACACACACACACACACACACATGCAAGACAGAGAGAGAGAAAGACTATATACATGTTCTACGTCCAACTGGTATCCTGACCCAGAGTACATGAATATCTGTCTGTTATAATCCCTCAGCCCAATCTCCTTTTCTTTCAGGGATCCATATCCAGGACCTGCTTACCTAACAATACTTATGCCCTTATAGTCCCCGGCATTCGTGTCCAAAAAGTATGCATCCTACAATTCCCCATGTCTTTTTCGGCAGTCCGGGATGGAGTAGTCTA
This sequence comes from Tenrec ecaudatus, assembly GCF_050624435.1. Classification (NCBI taxonomy): domain Eukaryota; kingdom Metazoa; phylum Chordata; class Mammalia; order Afrosoricida; family Tenrecidae; genus Tenrec; species Tenrec ecaudatus. Next base: position 21,935,074 of record NC_134539.1, on the reverse strand, counting down.
GTGCCTCCCCCTGGCCCCTTTAGACTTTGGGTGTGGTTCCCTTGTGAGTAGTAACCCCCAACTAGTTCTGCTAAGGTGCCAGTGCTGCCCCCCAGAGTCAGAAGTCTACAATCAGGATTCCTTGGGGACGTGGAAGCTTAGCTCCCACTGCTGGACTGTTGCATTCTCCTCTTGGTTTGTACCTATGTGTACAGGTCAGACTGGCTGCTCTCCCCAAACTGTATCTCCAGTGCTGTCCTCTGTAGTACTGTCATCTGGTGAGGGAATGTCACGTCTAGAGCAGGGACGGGCCCTGCAGTCTTCTCTGGGAATGAGCTGCAGGAACTTCGCCCTCAGGGATAGGTACACCAGGAAGAGGTCTACTTTTGGTCTCCCTTTCCTGTGGAGATATAAACAATACCCTCCCCTTGGGTGGATTATTGCTCTGGTCCCATTAGCATCTTTATTCTTCCCCCACCCCTCTGGGTCCTAAAGGCATATGAGAGGGGTGGGAAAGATGCCTTTCTGCACAGGTGCTATCTGCTTCTTTCTTTCTTTTTAAATATAATGGCATATGTATCATTATGTTTGGTCTGACTTATGCAGGAGTATCTGGCCCTCGGTTGGGGAATTGTGCGATATGTGCATTTTCCCCTGTGCCCATTCTGATGTCTGGTCTTACCTCAGTGGACTCATGTTATGCTTGTCCTTTTGTGCTTAGCTAACTTCACTCAGCATAATTTCCTCCAACTATTTCCTGGAGATGAGGTGCTTCATCTTTTCATCACTATTTTTAAGGATGAGTCATACTTCATTTTGCGTATCTACCAGAGTTGTTGTTGTTTTTTTATTCATTCGCCTATTGACAGAAATTTAGGGATCTCCAGTTGTTTGCTATTGTGAATTGTGCAGCAAAGAACTTTGGAGAACAGGTTTCTGGTAGTGGTCGGGTTCTTATTTCTTCTGGGTATATAACAAGTAGTGGAATTGCTGGGTCGTAAGGTCACTCGATTTCCATCTGTTTTAGGTATGGCCAAATCACTTTCCACAGTGGCTGTATCTACAGCCCCACCAGCAGTGAATGAGAGTTCCTATCTAACCACACCTCCTCCAGCATTTGGTGCTTTCTGATTGTTTGAAGCTATTGTCAAAACAATATCCACCTGATTTTTTTAAAGAATGTACCATATGATTCCGGTTCTAATGCCAATATCTTGTACTCCATAATTTCAGTTAATTTTAGCTGATTAAATTAAGGTTCTATTTCAGGTTAACAAGCCTTGTCTCCAATACCATTTACTCCTTGAATGAATTCTCCATGGTGCTTATGGGGTTGTTTTTTTTTGGTGGGGGGGTTGTTGTTTTTATTTTCTTTAATCATTTTACTGGGGGCTATTTAGCTCTTACAACATTCCATACTTCAATTGTATCAAGTGTATTTGTACACATGTTGGCATCACTATTTCCAAAACGTTTTCTACTTGAGCCCTTGTTATACCTCCTCTTTTTTCTCCCTCCCACATTTGTGAATCTTTAATCAATTTTATATTGTTATTTTTATTTCATAACTTCCTAGTGCACATGGTTAATGTGCTCAGCTGCTTATTGAAAGTTTGCAAACTCAAGTTCAACCAGAAGAGCCTCAGAAGAAAGGGTTGGTGACCTACTTTTGAAAAATCAACCATTGAAAACCCTACTTCATACTTCTGCTTCATAGAAGCACAGTTTGACAATGATACACATGCAGTTGACTTGTTAGCAACAAGCAACTAATAACATCTCCAAACATGATAATTGTGGATTTATCTAGTTAACTAGTGGCTTCTAATGGAGATGATCCTGACAGTTCTGTAATTAAACCACCCAGCTGCTACCAGAAAGGTCACCAGTTAGAACCCATGAACAACTCCCGAGGGGAAAGATGTTGCAGTCTGCTTCCATCATGACGTACATCCATGAAAAACTTACAGGGAAGTTCTATTTTGTTCTATCGGGTCACTGTGACTTGAAATTTAATTGATAGCAGTGAGTTTTGTTTAGGGTTAGAGTAGATTTTTTTTTAAAGGTTGACAGCCAATAAAATTGTGAATTTGAGAAAGAAAACCAAAGTTTAGCTGTGTTCTAATTTATTTTTCTCTTAATCTCTAGTGCATTTTTCATATGTAATTGAAAAATGTATACTTTTAAGCATCCAAAGCAAGATAAATCACAGAATAAAACCTCAAGGGGAGGGGAGGTGAAGAGTCATCACCACTTTCTTCTGTGAGTAGCACCTCCATGTTAGAAAGAATAAGAAAAGGTTTTGTTTTTCCCATTCAAACCCCAAAGTCCCTGCACTACTTTTCCTAAGAGGACCTCCAGAGACCATATTCCTTGGGATGCTGAAGTGGGTTATGGTTTCAGTTGTTTCTGTCTGCATGCAGCCCCCAGTATCTATAAGCAAATGATGATGGAAATTTCCAAATTAAACAAGTCTTATATTTCAGGGAATTAGGGTGGGGACTGCACAGAAAAGATTTACTCATAGAAAAAAAAACTGTCTCTTCAGTTAATGGATTTCAGCACTTTTCTTGAAGATCCACATATGGAATTGGTGGATGGATGGATGGATGGATGGATGTACGTCTATGTTCTTATTCTATTCCATTTGTCTATGTGACAATACTAGACTGCTTTGACTTCTGTGATTTTCAGATAAGAAAGTGAAAGGTCTCATACTTTGTACTTCTTCAGTCGTAATAGGCGTATCCAGGTTCTCTTTCCTTTCCATTACAAATTCATTTTTTCATTTCTTTAAGACATTTTGATGGAATCTAGAGTTGAATTGCGTTATATCTGTGGATATCTTTGAGTAGTATTGATACTTTCACAGTTTTATATCTTCCTACCCATGAGCATGGTTGTTCCATCTAGGCAGTTCGCTTTTTAAGAATTTTAGTTGTGTTTTTTACTCTCCTTTGTATAAATCTTTTATATCTCTGGTTATGTTTATTTCTAAGGATTGTAACCCTCTGATAACTATTTTATGTAGTGATATTTTTGTTATTTCCTTTTCAGAATTATTTTTGTAGATGTAGAGAGCATGGGTTCCCAGGCTTATTTGGCCTCCTCCTCCTCCTATTCAGAAAAAAAAATATTACTCAGTACCCCTTGGCAATTAGAGACTCATTTTATTGCCCATAATCCAAGGTAAGGTGTAGTTATCTGTGTTGTGGCCTCCTTTCTTATTCCAGTGGCTCTCGGGTGCTGGAATACCATCCATTTTGGGGAAAAAACTGGTTTAGAGGAAACTGACTGACTTTTGTATGTGAATGAAATACCTTATCTCTGTGTTAAAATTTTCAATTAATTCCATGGCTTCACTTCCTGAGTTTCTGGGTTTTTTTCTTTCTATGTGTAGTATTGTGTAATCTGAAAATAGGAATAGTCTTACTTATTCCTTAACAATTTAGATGTCTTTTATTTCACTTTCATGCCTTATTTCCTGGACCAGACCTTCGAATATTGAATAGTAGTGGTAACAGAGGGCATCTTTGTCCGGTTCCCATTTTTAATATCTCTCCATTGAAAATAATATTGGCCATTAATCTTGTGTATACACTCTTAATCATGTTGAGAGATTACTCTATAATTGGAATTTTGCTTAGAAGTTTATCAGGAATTGGCGGTGGATTTTGTCAAATGCCTTTTCTAATTAGTTTGATATAATTATGTACTTATTTTCAGTTGTTTTGTTTATGTTATAGATAATGGTGATTTGTTTATTAATGTTGAAAATTCTTTGCATATCTAGTATGTACCCTACTTGGTTATGATATATTATTTTTTAGATATGATGTTTATTCTATTGGCTAAGATTTTGTTGAACATATTTGCCTCCATGTTTATGAGGGATAAACTCACCATTATTGAGTCAATTATAACTCATACAACTCTCCAAGACAGAAGAACTCCTTTCTAAAGTTTTGGAGGCTACAAGTCTTTACGAAAGAAAACTGCTTCATTTTTATCTCTCAGAGAAGCTGGTAGATTGCTAACAACTTTTTAGTTAGTAGCTCCATGCTGAAAGCATTGTCTCATCAGAGATTCTTTCAGGAGAGATCTGGGCCTGGAATTTTCTTTTTAAGTGATGTCTTCCTGGCTTTTGTGTCCAGATTATGCTTGTGTCTTAAAATAAATTTTTGAGCATATTGTTCTTTCCTTTGTTCTGGAATATCTTGAGTAGATTTGGTGTCAGTTTTTTGCTGAATGTTTGGTGGAATTCACCAGCTAAGCGAAACAGGAAAGGAGTTTTTGTTGTTATTAGCAGTTGTTTGTTGTTTAAATGATGTGCTCAATTTCTTCTTAAGTTATGGATCTGTTTGAATTTTCTACATCAGTCTGTGTACCTAGTTTAAATAAATCATGTCTAGAAATGTGTCTCCGTCTTCTATGTCTTCTAATATGTTAGAGTACATTTCCTCATTAATATTCTGTTATCCTTTATATTTTGATTCTATGTGATGTCATCTATTTTATTTATTATACATGTTATTTACTCCTTCTCTTTCCTTTTCTTTGTTAAATTTTCCAGTGCTTTCTCAATTTTGTTCATCTTTTCAATGAAGCAGCTTCTAGTTTGTTTATCTTTTCTATAATTTTCTGTTTCATTAACTTCTGTTCAAGGATTTATCACTTCCTTTCTTCTGGAGATGATAAGCTTGATTTGTGGCTCTTTTTCTAATTATTGAATATTTTCATTTGGGTTCTTTTGGTGTTTGATGTCTCCATTTGTTTTTATAGATTGACCAATCTTAGTACTACTTCCTCTGGGTTCCAAAAGTTTGTTATGTTGTGTTTTCACTCTTATTTGATTCAAGAGATGTTTTTATTTTTTATATTACTCAGTAGTTTTTAAGGAATGTGTTATTAAATTTCTGTGTATTTGACATTTTTCACGGATCTTTCTAATTTTTAAAAAAATTGTAGCACTGTGATCTAAGAAGATACTCTGTTGTTTTAGTATTTTTTAAATTTATTGAGACTTTCTTTATGACTGAACATATGATCTATTCTAGGAAATAAACCATGTGTGAAGGAAAATAATGTGTATTGTGTTTTGTTGTGGGACTATGAGATGACCATATGTCTATAAGATTGTATTGGTTCAATCTTCTGCATCTTTGTTGAGCTTTTTTTCCATTCTGTCTTTCATTCAAAATGGTATGTTAAGGTATCCTACTATTATTGTGGTATTGTTTCTTTCTCTTTAGAGTTCAGTTAATGTTTGATTTGTGGGTTTGTGGACTCTTTCTCCGGTGAATAAATATTTATTATGGTTATATCTTCTTAACAGGTTGACCCTTTCATTTCTTTCCTTGACCCTTATACTGAATTTTGCCTCTGAAATCTATTTCATCAGAAATTAGTATTGCTACTTCTATAGTTGTTTGGTTGTCATTTGTTTATTTTATTCCAGCCTTTGAATTTTAGTTACTTTTATGCTTGCTAAAGTGAGTCTCTTGCAAGTAATACCTGGATTGGTTCTGTTTGCATATCCATTCTGCCATTCTTTTTCTCTTTAAATAGTGCATTAAATCAATTTACCTTCAGTGTATTATTGATAGATGTGAATTTTGTGCTGGCATTCGTTTTGTTTTGATTGTGATGCTGATAGCTTTGATTCGTGTATTTTTCTGTGCTGAGTGTTTGCTCTGTTTTCAGATTTTCTTTTTATTAAATTTTGTTCACAATTTTGTGTTTATTATTTATTTTTGTCTTCTTATTTTGAGTAAAATGTATATTAATTTTCTTTGTGATTACCTATCATTTATTCTATTTCTCTAAGTTTAAAACAGTTTATCTTGATATCAGTCTGGTTTTCTCTCCATTTTGACGTTCTGTAATTATAACATGTATTCCATCTTCTTGATTGTCATTTGCCAGTTGGTGTTTTGGTTCCCTATTTTCAGTTTGTGAGTTTATATTATTTTTGACAATTATTTTTCTAGCTGACTTTCTGGGTGGGCTGCTGCGTATTTCCATGCAGGCACAGAGAGTTTGGTCTTTCTCTGAAACACGCCTTCAACGTTGCTTGGGAAAGTAGCCTAATTTTAGCAGATTCCTGTAATCTTTGTTTATTTGAGCATATCTTTTCCCCCTCAAAATCAGCATATAATTCTTTTTACCACATGACTTTATGCTGTCACCTCTTTGCCTTCTTGTCTGCATAGTTTCAGATAAGAAATCATACCTTATTATTGGCTCCCCATTGTAAGTAACATTTTGTTATTTTGAAGCTTCTCTCAGAATTCTTTCTTTGCCTCTGTTTTTAGAAACCCTGATTTTGATTGGTTCCAGTGACTTTCTTTCGGGATCTATTCTCTATGGAATCCTTTAAGATTTATTGTCTTTCATGATCGAATGCAAGTTCTTTTCTAGCAAATCTTCAACAATTTACTGGTATTTTTAATTAGTATTTTAAAAATAATTGTATTGGAAGCTCGTACAACTCTTATCACAATCCATACATTCATCCATTGTGTCAAGCACATTTGTACATATGTTGTCATCGTCAGTCTCAAAACATTTGCTTTCTACTTGAACCGTGGTATCAACACATTTTTCCTCCCAACCCACCTGCCCCTCCCTCACGAACCCTTGATCATTTATAAATCATTATTATTTTGTCATATCTTACACTGTCCGACATCTGCCTTCACCCATTTTTCTGTTGTCCATTCCCTAAGGAGAGGGTTAAATGTAGATCCTTGTAATCAGTTCCCTCTCTCTACCCCATCTTCACCCACCCCATATCGCCACTCTCATTACTGGTCCTGAAGGAATCATCTGTCCTGGATTCTCTGTGCTTCCAGTTCCTATCTGTGCCAGTGTACATCCTCTGGTCTAGCTGGATTTGTGGAATTGGGATCATGATAGTTTTGCGGGGAGGGGTAGGAAGGAAGCATTTAAGAACTAGAGGAAAGTTGTATGTTTCATCCTTGCTACAATGCACCCTGACTGGCTCATCTCCTCCCTGCGGCCCTTCTGTAAGGGGATGTCTAGTTTACTACAGATGGGCTTTGGGTCCCCACTCTGCTCTGCCCCTCATTTGCAATGATATAATTTTTTGTTTTTTCATGCCTGATAACTGATGCCATTGACACATCGTGATCACGCAGGCTGGTGTGCTTCTTCCATGTGGGCTTTGTTACTTTTCAGCTAGATGGCATCTTGTTTATCTTCAAGCCTTTAAGACCCCCAGGAACCATAGCCAGGGACCATCAGTTTTCTTCATCACATTTGCTTAAGCACCCATTTGTCTTCAGCAATCATGTCAGGAAAGTGAGCATCATGGAATACCAGTTTAAAAGAACAAAGTATTCTTGCATTGAGGGAGTACTTGACTGGAGGCCAAGTATATTTACACATGTACATGTCTATATTCAGACCTCTATAAATGACATTTGCCTCCTAGTTCTTTCCTCTATTTCCTTTTACTTTCCGCTTGTCCCACTGTCATGCCCAACCTTCATTTGGGTTTCCATAGTTTCTCTTGGATACATTGCTCTTGATCAAGCCCTACCAGTCATCTTACACCCTCCTTGACACCGATTTTGGATCACTTGTAGTTCCCTTGTCTCTGGGTTTAACACAACTTCCTTTCCTCCACCTCCTCCTCTCCATGTCCCCCCAGAAACATCAGTCCTGTTGTTTTCTCCTCACGATTGTTTATCCCACCTATCTTATCTAGATAGACCTGCAAGATAATAATATGCACAAAAATAAGACAAAGCAAAACACAGCAACAAAAGAAAACAACAACAATAAAACCAGTAACAAAGAAAGAAAGAAAGAGAGAGAGAGAGAGAGAGAGAGAGAGAGAGAGAGAGAGAGAGAAAGGCCTGTAAATAGTTCAAGGTCTGTTTGTTGACCTTTAGGAGTGTTATCTGGTTGAGTCTGATGGGTTGCCATGCCCTGGCCCCAGAGTCGACTATAAAAATTATATTCCTGACTTAATCTAGGACATTTCTGTGGATTAAAATTACCAACATGGTTTTGTCTCGTGTGTTGAATAGATCTGTTCAAAGAGCAACCATGCTTTGTGGATCACAAATTCAGGAACAGAGGGTACCACTTCTCCTCTTTCCATGCAGATGAGTAACTGGTGAGCTTGTAGGTTCAGGTCTCTGTTTACTGCACAGTTACAAGTGTGTTAAGCAGTGCCACAAATGGACCATGATCCAGCTGTGGAGGAACGAGTGGTGCCACTCATCCATTTGGTGGAGCAGCAGGTGTTGCAAGTGTCATTGGCCAGAAAGCAAATACCATCTTCCTCCCACTTGATGGGGTAAAGAACAAAGGGAGGGATGCATGAGAAAGAATGATGACTAAAATAAAGTAAGATAAAGATAAATAAATGGGAAAATGAATAAAGAAATTAATGGAAGAAGTTTGGGAAAGGAAAACAAAGAACATGTAAGCCAGCTGTCACACAGCACCTCATCCACACAATGTCTGCTCCTGGCTGCACTGCTTGCAAATGGCTTATGTACAACCTACAGTCACCAGGGAAACACCACCCCACATACAGCATATGATACATGGACTCGTGCCCCCACTGAAGTTATGGGAGTCTAACTTATAGTTTATTGGTGCACACCCCACTCATGGATGTGGCAGCTTCCCGTCACTTACTCTGAAAGTGCTTAAACTCCAAAGCATGGAAGCAGCAGACGCCTAATTCATGCATTTACATTTCCCCAAGTGTGAAACAGGCAGACACCCAGGGGGCAGTTTGCACCTGTGTACACTCCCAACTGCAAAGAGGAAAGGTGGCTGGGGCATGGCGGGTATATGGATTTTGCATGTGTACACCTGGACTGAAAAGGCAGGGAGTGCCTAATGCATGGTCCCTGTGTGTACCCATTCACAACAATAACCTACAGGTACGTGGTGCACAGGCCATATGTTCATGTGAACATGAAAGAATAGGCTGTAGGTTTAAAGTGCATGGTCCATGAAAAGACACCTTGGCAACCACAGGGCCACCTGGCATTCAGAATATGGTACACACGTGCATGAGGGGAGCTGCTAGCGGAAGTATACAATATATGCTGAGCTCCTGCTCTGTCTCTCTCCTGTTTCATTCTCTACTTTTCTTTCTGTTTTTCTTTTATTTTCCTAATCAATGCTTAACCCAGGTTGTTAGCATTTCAATCGGTGCTTAGAATTCCATAATTACCACCTGTGTCTCTTTTACCTGGCTTCTCGGGTTTTTGCTGTAGAAGAACTGAGTGGCATGTGTCCTTGGGATGCCATCTTGTCTCCTTCTTCCCTGCCTCTCTCCTTCCATGCCTACACCATGTACTTTAAAATGCTCTCCCTAAATCATCAGTTAATCCTAGCAACAACATAGACAGGCAATGATTAGATTTTGTGAGGCTAAAGGATGTGCCCAAGGGTTTATATATAGAAAATGCCTACATGGATGTATCTGATCTCAAAACTATATCCTTTTCAGAATGCCACACTACTTCTTTTACAGGCTTAAAAAATCTTAGAAATTATACAAAACCTGAATTTTTATTTTTAATCTAGTTCTTCTCTGAATTACTTAATACTTTATCATATATATTTTATGTATGTATATAAATATATAACATACATTGTATATTTACATATACTATACACATATATACACACATAGACTAGTGTCCATTACTCCAAACTGAAGGAAAATGACTCAAATTAAAATAACCAAAAGCTGCTTGCTGACACAATGGATATTATTCAAATGCACTCTGGGGCTTTATATGAAATGAACTTGATAACAGCATCCATAGAGCAGACAGAACTCTACATTCTATGGGTCCTAATGATGGTCATGCTTCTGAGTTTTAATGCTAAATCACTAATTAGGCAGGGAGCTGAGCCCTTTCTGAGTCTAACTTATATCAAAATAACTTATGAACAAATAAAAAATAAGACATAGCATTTATTTTCTCATCACTTCTTAAGCATTAGAAACCCTATCTGACTTATTTTCTAGAAGGATATTTTACTAAAAAGGCAATTATTTCCCAATTTAGATATCTGTTGACTGAGCCCCAGTTGTGCTTGCCATCATCGTTGTCCTGGTCTAAGTTAAACATAATGGTTTGGGGATTTAGAGATTCTTAGAACTCTAAAGATTGCACATAATGGAGCCCAAGTGATAATGCATTATTGGCAATCTTCCTGGAACTAATAACAGCAATTATTGGGCCTATAATCTCCTAGGAATTAACAGCCAACCTCTTTTTTCTCAATTTCCAGGGCATCATCATTACCATTAAAAGGCAGTTAAGATGATAATGTGCCCTGCAACTCATACAGCGGGCAGTAAAGTGTGGGACGAGAGTGCGAGACGGCAGTCGTGATTCAGCCTATAGACTTGAATGCCCTTCCTGTTGGCCTGCTGGTTGGAGAAACATTAACATGACAGGAGAGATGCTAACCTAGAGAAGTGTTTTTGTATGTTGATATGGATATTCGGTTTGGGGCCTACTGATACTGCAGAAAATCAGTTATTTCTCAACCAAGTGATAGGATTTCTTGTGGGCCTACCTGTGGAAGGACTTTCAATTATTAAGAAGATATCCCAAAAAAGGAGTAGAGTTATGGCATTCCGAAATCGTGTAAAAAGCAGTTTGTCTTAAGAGAGAATTAGTTATAAAAACTACCCAAGAAAAGGCAAAGCCATCGATGTGCAAAGAGAGTGGATGGAAAAATACAAATATCATTTAAATTAATAATCAGGTTCCCAGCACATTGTGCTGGATGTTGTTGATGATATAGAGACCAGGCAGACACAGACCCTTCGCTTATGATGCTTACACATACTAGGGAAAGTCAAAATATTGCTACAAAATTATGTAAACAAAAATATCAAAATGTGAAGTTACTGTTTCTCACTACATCATTGGTCTAGACCTATTCACTTCTGAAAGTGAAGTCTCCATTTATCGAACCCTTCCCTGAAGAATTCCACAAGCTTCAGTTTACACCGTTCCAAAGTATCACTCTTGGCATCCTCTAGTGACTCAAATTGTGATCCTCTACATTGTTCTTTGGATTTGGGAAGCACAAGGAGGTCTGAAAGGGCAAGATGAAGGCTATAGGATCGATTGGGTAAAGTTTCCCAATGAAATACTCATGAGACAGCCTTGGCTATTGATCAAGAATGAACAGGTGCATTTTTATGATAGAAAAAAAATTCCTAGGTGCAACTTCTCCTGGCCTATTTTCTCATCAATACAATTTGCACTTTCTTAAAACCTCTTCCTAATAAGTCCTCATGATTAACCTATATCCTCAGGGAAAATTATCAAGATTACCCCCTTATCCCAAAGCACAGCCACCATAACTTTATAAGCCAAACTCTCTGCCTTGACTCTTACTGGTCCAGCAGATCACCCTAGAAAGTCGCTGTTTTGATTAGACCATTTTTACTTCTTTTTTAAAAGGTACCCTGAGATGTTCTTAATTATTTAATATGGCCTATGCTGAATTAATGTTCGATAATTTATCTTCAGGTTCTAAAATTCATTTCAATGGCTCTGCAGAATTTACAGACAAAATTCATGACGAGTTGTAATTCAGTGATAACTGTTCAGAGTGGGTGTTTCTTAGGGCATGTTTCAAAGTTCCATATGTGCGAATAAATACGCACAGAGGCATAGCACTCTGCTGTAATCCTCAACCCAAAGGCACTCAACTCCATTGCTGTGGATCAGCAAGTTCAATGTCCCCAATAAGTGCCAGGAGCATCCTATTCCACAAGCCAACCTCCTACACAAAAGCATTCAATGTTACTTGATTTGTGTGCTGGTAAAGTCAATAATTTTGTTCCATGTTCTGACTCCTGGTTCTGCTGCTGCTTCTATGATTAGTTAGCTGTTATCTGGATTCAGGAGGCTCACTGCCCAGGGCTCTCAGGTCCAGAGGACACTCTCCACTCCTGGCTCTTGGTGTTAATGAGATTTCTCCTCCTGCTTCGCAGAGAGCTCATTTTATACACAGCAGGCTATCACTCCGTGAATCCTGTTGATTTTACTCACAGGTGAATCCCATCATCTGTGTCTTCCCCCACTTTTTTTATCAGACCCATGGGAAAGTTCACTTGGTGGGGGGTAGAAACTGTCTGAAAGAGCCGCATTAAACAGCCCCTGCTTACCCTGCTAACTGAGGTCTCCATTTTGTGATGCACTGTAAATTCTAGCCCCTACTCTGGTAATTATAATCTCATCATAATGAGTTACCTGTCATGCCACTGAAACAGGATTCAGGTGGGTATATTCTGAGTCCCCCACCGTACCAGAGCGTGTGACTCAATCACCACCTGCTTCTTGGGGGCATGGTTTTCAGAAGGTAGAAGCCAAACCTCCATCCAAATCATTTGTGTGATCACTCCTCTTAACCACGCATTGGACATTCTGTTTTCTTGCTGTGGATCCTCCACCCAGTTTAGCTCTACCTGGATTTCGGTTTGTAGTACTGGGGTCCCTTCTTATCACTTGACCTGGTTTGACCTCCTGTAGCTTTGTGGCTGAGGAGGATCCTCCAGACAGACATCGGAATTTCAAATGTGGATCTCACCAGCACGAAAAACCAGATGAGCCATGTGTCTAACGGTCTGAAAGTTCCGTGAGACACTGGAGTCCATTGCAGAACCATGGACTTGAGGGAATGGATGAAGGGAGAAGTGGTGCTTGATATCCATAATAACGGAGTGAGTGGTACAGCAGTTTGGAAAAATCAGATATTTAATCTTTAATCACCTCATTGGGACTCAGCTGCTATTAATATTTGTAAAAGACAGTATGCTTGCATACCCTAACAAGATTAAGACAAGTGTATTACTGGAAAAACTTAGCTGCAATAATCCATTGATCACAGATGCATGCTTAAATAGCTTTTGTTTGGAAAACCCATGCATCGATGAGCAGGAAACCATGTAGCAATACTTTTTTGACTTAACCAAGTACTAGGGAGCTTCAGAAAGTTCATGTGAATATGTAATTAAAAAACAAAGTTTTTTGCACAAATGTTTTTGATCTACCTCAAATTTAAAAGATACACACATGGGGTTAATGTTTATATAATACAAAACAAAAATTGAAAAATAGTGTCATGAGAAAATATGCACAACACATACATGACACCAGGGAATTTGAAGTATAAAAACCCAGCCTGGAGAGCAGCACCATGACCTAGAAACTAAATGCACCTGAAAGAACTGATAGCAAGACTAGGAACACCTTCAAAATCACCAAGCAACTTGAGAATGAACCCCATGTGGAAGAGGTTGGTAAATTGCTATTAAGAATAATGTCTACCCTTTACTTAGCTCCTTTCTTATGCTAAATTCTTTATATAGATTTTGTTTTTAAATCTACATGATGGCCTGATAGAATGGGTATTAATTGATATCCCATAATTGCAGGCGTGGAAGCATAAATATAATAACTTGCCTAAGTTTATAGAGTTAGTATACAGAAAGGCCAGAAGTTGAATTTAAATCAGACGGGCCCACAGCCTATTCTCCTGACCTTTAAACTGTCCTTCAATACCCAGAACGAAAAGTTGAAAATACCCAAGGCCCAATAGCAAGCTTGACTCACAGAATCCAGAAAGACATGAAAGACTAGAGCTAAGACTAAATAACAGAAAAAGTACAATTGCTGTTCAGATTTAACTGACTTTGTATAAGTTACAGAAAGACAATGGCAAATGAATATACTTGATTAATTTCACATGTGTATTCAGCATATTACTTGCTCATATTTTGGGTTTTTCAATGATTGGCATTTGTTTAACGCCATCTGCTTAACAACCTGCTTGAGACACCCTAAACAATGAGGTTGTCAAAAGAAAAATTGTGTATCATTAGAGGGGGGGAAGGAATCGGATTACAAAAGTTCTTGGAATACATTAAAATTGTCTGGCTAAGGAAATCTACAGAATTTGAGAAACGAAGACTTCTGAGCTTCAGAGAAAGAAAGGCAGAGACAGATACATAATGTAATACATAGCTCTCATTGTCTACTAAAAACAAAGCCATCTAATCAGATCACATAAGGTTTTTCTCAACCTAAGCGTTAGAGGGATTTTCCACTAGGATCTGTGTATAAGGCGTATGGAACAACATAAAGAATCCCCTAGTAATTTTCTCCATATTGAAAATAGTAGATCATTTTCAAATAATGATAATCCAGATCATTTCCTTTCTAATGTCTTTTGGGAAACAACTTTTGAAGTATCTCCCTGACCAGGGTCAGGCTTCCAATGGCCACATCTCTACTGGCTTGCAGCATATAAATTACTCACATTTTGAAAATCAAACAAGAGAATTTGAAGTGCTAGACCGCTACTGCCAGAACTTAGAATTGAAGCTTTCCAATGTCAGCTGCTTCTTTTCCAAAGCCAGCAGGCCTTCTCCAACCTTTACCTGAATTCCATGGGCTGTTCCAAGAGGCTTCTAAATAATTATTTCCCTAAAATTTCTTTATTTTACCACCCAAATCCTTATTTGATACAACTTTAGGTTTAAGACTCTCAGCCAGGTATTGTCGACAGACTACTTGAATCAATGGTGTGCCTGTTCACCAGCTGCTTCCAGCTTGCTCTCACTGAAGAAATCATGGTAGCTCTATTTAGCTGACTGAGAACTAGAAAATGTTTTAGAAACTATGACCCCATAAAATCAACACAGTGGGTGTTATACTAACTAAGCTTTTGTTGTACACTTTCTGACTTAATGCAATATTTAACAAGTAGCACTAAGGTTAATTCAGAAATTATGGGCAAATATTTTCCATAATTATTGGAAATAAATAAATATTATGCAATTTATGGAGAATCAACACCATGACAAGCTTTGTGTTATATGTTTTACGTACACTTTGTATTTTCTTTTTTTATAAAAAAACCTCTTGAGCATGGCGCTAATTGGAATTTAGCAACCTTTAAACTATCCTTTAAATTCTGTGAGTCAATTAGACATCAATATATCTAAATCTTCTTGGGGGAGGAGAGTTATCAAGTGCAGCTTGGATGCTTGGACATGGTCTCCATAGTCCTTCTGAATCATCTCACCCACCAGGTCACAATAACAGATCCAGCACAGTCCAGGTCTCCCCTCCTGGACATCACCATCTCTTTACGAGTCCCTGGGTGAGGAGTTAACACACTTGCTAAGCAAAAGGTTGGAGGCTAAAGTCCACCCTGAGGCACCTCAAAAAAGCAAGAACAAAAGTTCTAGAAATCTCCCCAAATTCCAGCCACTGAAAACCTTTGGAGTGGAGTTCTACTCTGACACTTAGGGGCCAGCATGAGCCAGA
The DNA here is from genome assembly GCF_050624435.1 of Tenrec ecaudatus. Classification (NCBI taxonomy): domain Eukaryota; kingdom Metazoa; phylum Chordata; class Mammalia; order Afrosoricida; family Tenrecidae; genus Tenrec; species Tenrec ecaudatus. Next base: position 21,919,733 of record NC_134539.1, on the reverse strand, counting down.
GTCTCTCAATGGACACTGGTTATTTCTTTGCTGCAGGAATATACACTATAGAGGTTGTTTTTGACTTGCCAAAGAGATCGAAATATCAATTCAAGGAGCAGGCCAAATCAAAGAGGAAAAAAAGCACACGAGGTTGATTTTGCAGACTGTGTTCTTTCTCCACGAAGCCTAGTGCATTGCACGTTGGGCTGCTAATCACAAGGTTGGCAGTTCAAGCCAACCAGTTATTCCATAGGGGAAAAATAGCATTTAGCTGCCTAATGATTTACAGTCGCAGAAACCCACAGAGGCAGTTGTACTTTATCCTATAGGGGGGCTGGTAAGGTAGAATTGACTGAATGGCAGTGAATTTGGTTTGGCGTGTTGTTCTTTTGCCAATGGAAAGAGTGATAACACTTACTCACACTTGTGTCTCTAGGCTAGAGTTAATATGTGGAAAGAGAAGAGAGAAGTTTTGCTCTCTGGTATTGTTGCCTCTCAAAGAATGGATAGCCAGTTTTCTCTGTGGAAATGGAAAGTGTACCTTAGAGTAGTATTACCTCTGTTCTTTTTTTTGGTAAGGCTCAGGAACTTTAACACACTTTCCCAGGTAGATTTGAATCCAAGCATATACACTTAGTCTGATGCCGATGAAAACTAACTGCCCACTGAGGAGGTGGGCACAGGACCTGAACAGAAGTTTCACAGGGGTAGAAATCTGAATGGCCAAAAAACATATGAGAAAATGTCCCCGATCATTAGCCAAAAGAGAAATACAAATTAAAACATTATGAGATAAACCACCTAACACCCTCAAAGATAGCCCATTTCAAAATATCAGAAAGTAACACGTGTGGGAGGGGCTGTGGTGAAATATGAACTCTCATCCACTGCTGGTGAACTTGTAGGTACGTACAGCCACTATGGAAATAGATTAGGTGATTTCTAAAACAGATGGAAATTGAGCTACCATATGACCCAGCAATCCCCCTACTGGGCATATACCCAGAAGAGGCAAGAAACAAACCACGGCCAGACATCTGTGCTCCAATGTTCATTGCGGCACAGTTCACAATTGCAAGGAGTTGGAAACAACCCAAATTTCCATCAACTGACGAGTGGATTAAAAAGCTGTGGTACAGGCATATAATGGGTTACTATACATACTATGCATTGCTAAAAAGCAGTGATGAACACATGAAGCACATTGTTACATGGGAGGTACTGGAGGAAATTATGCTGAGTGAAGTAAGCCAAGCACAAAACGACAAGTACGACATGAGTCTGATGAAGTAAGCTTTAAAAAATACAAAAGGGGCATAGGGAAAAAGCTGCCATATACAAACATTCCTGGGGTGAGGTTGAGGTAGTATGTCAAGGGTCGGACCAAATCCAGGGGTACATATGGTAGCCAACTTAAAAGGAAAGGGGGAATGAAATGTGTAGTGGGGGAACAGGGTATTAACCCACCCATAGAGAGGGTATTGTTTAAATCTCCACAGGAAAAGAGGGACAAGACTTAAACCTGGTGTTCTAGGATGTGAATGCAGTGTGCCAGCATGGAGCAGGGAGGCAATGGAGGGGTCTGGGGCCTGGTCCTATCCCAACTACGTGGACAACCATCCATCCCCCCAGAATAACTTACTTCAGAGGACAGCACTGAAGCTGCAGCTCAGGGAGAGGGACATGTCTGATCAGAGCACATGGGAGCAAATGAATGAGGAAGAAGAGAGAGTGGAGCACAACCTGGCCCACCAAGCCTGGAGGATGATATCGCCGCTCAGAACAGTCAATGCAGAGTGGACCATATGGCTGGTCCTACTATGAGACACAATGGCCCTCAAGACCCATGGCCCTATGGGGCACAACACTGGAAACTCAGTGTCGGGATTGGCCCTTTCTGAACAACTAGACCAAGGCAAAACACTAAGAGCATTTGGCAGAGCAGCTGGTGGGGGGTGAGGGGGTGGGGGGTTGAGGGAGCAGAGCAGGAAGCTCTGAGGGAGTGCAAAGGATAGACTTTGGGGTCAGGGCATGGCACCCCATCAGACCTGACTGGAGGACACTCCTGACTCCTGGAGGTCAACAAACAGACCTCTAACTATTTACAAGATTTTCCTTTTGGGGGGTCATTGGTTTTTTTGTTGTTGTCATTGTTGTGTTTTCTTTTGTTTCTTTGTCTTGCAGTGTCTTGTTTTTTGTGCATATTATTATCATCCCTGCAAGTCTATCTAGATAAGATAGGCTGAATGAACAGTCTGCAGGAGAAAACAATGGGATCGATGATTCCCCGGGGACCTGGGAGGGAGGTGGTGGGGGAAAGGAGGTGGTGTTGAGCAACCCAGGGACAAGGGAACAAATGATCCAAAATTAGTGGCAAGGAGGTTGTGAGAGCCCTGGGAGGGATTCAGCAAGGGCAGTGTACCTGAGAGAAATCACTGAAACCCAGATGAAGGCTGAACGTGATAGTGGGACAAGAGGAAAGTAAAAGGAAATAGAGGGAAAAGCTAGGAGGCAAAGGCCATTTATAGAGGTCTAAATACAGGCATGTACACATGTAAACATTTATATAGGATGTTGGGGAAATAGATCTATGCACATATATTTATAGGTTTAGTATTAAGGTAGCAGATGGTCATTGAGCCTCCACTCAAGGACTCCCTCAATACAAGAACACTTTGTGCTATTAAATTGGCACACCTTCCCGACAGGATCACTGAAGACAAATGTGGGCATAAGCAAATGTGATGAAGAAAGCTGATGGTCCCTGGCTATGAAAAGATATAGCATCTGGGGTCTTAAAGGCTTGAAGATAAACAAGCAGCCATCTAGCAGGGAAGCAACAAAGCCCATATGGAGAAAGCACACCAGCCTGTGTGATCACGAGGTGTCAATGGCATCAGGTATCAGGCATGAAAGAACAAAAAATTATATCATTTCAAATGAGGGGCAGAGCAGAGTGGGGACCCAAAGCCCATCTGTAGGCAACTGGACATCCTCTTACAGAAGGGCTGCAGGGAAGAGATGAGCCAGTCAGGGTGCATTCTAGCAAGGATGAAACATACAACTTTCCTCTAGTTCTTAAATGCTTCCTCCCTCCCTCACCCCCCCCCCCAAATATCATGATCCCAATTCCACAAATCCAGCTAGACCAGAGGATGTACACTGGTACAGATAGGAACCGGAAACACAGGGAATCCAGGACAGATGCTCCCTTCAGGACCAGTGGTGAAAGTGGTGATACCTGGAGGGTGGAGGGAAGGTGGGGTAAAAAGGGGGAACTGATTATAAGGATCTACATATAACCTCCTCCCTGGGTGACAGACAACAGAAAAATGGGTAAAGGGAGGGGATGTTGAACAGTGTAAGACATGAAAAAATGATAATGATTTATAAATGATCAAGGGTTCATGAAGGAGGGGGAGCGGGAAGGGAGGGGAAAAATGAGGAGCTGATACCAAGGACTTAAGTGGAGAGTAAATATTTTGAGAATGATGAGGGCAAGGAATACACAAATGTGCTTGACACAATAGATGGATGGATGGATTGTGATAAGAGTTGTATAAGCCCCAATAAAATTATTAAAAGAAAAAAACTCTCCCATTGTAAAACCGATTGGAGAAACAAAAAGAGTCCAGATATGGGAAAAACAAGTTTAGACAGAGGAAGGACAAAAGCAAAGCAAGAACATATGTACATTTAATGAAAGTTGGGAGAGGCGGCACAGTTGGTGGGTACACAGTCTTGGCAGGCAAGAGAATCAGGCTCTCGCCTAACATATCATCAATTGTGTGATGTGACCTGCCTGGAGCAAAGCACTGAATTCCATGGGGATCCAATTTTCTCATATTTAAGATGATTTGAAAATGTTATCAAAGAGTGAAGCAAATTAATAATTTCTAGTTTACCATCTCCTGTGCTTTGGTTGTCTCTAACTTTCAAATGTTTTTTAACAGCATGGTATATTAGAAAATGCCTAAGCAAAACTAGAGTCAGAAAATACAGTGTTTGGATCACTTAATCCAACTTTTTCTAAAATTTAGCAAAAGACTGAGAAACCAGCTACTGAAAACTCTCTGGAACAGTGTTCTGCTATGACAAAACTGGGGCCTCCATGATAGGAAATGACTGCCTAACAACTTGTCTGATCCCTTTAGCTACTCATGGGCTAGGCAACCAGGCAGGCTCAGAAACACTGGATAGAAGAGAGTGACGATTTTGCTCCCTATGTAGGATATCTAATATGGCTGAGGTTGCTAGGATAGAGGCCTTGCTGACAGTAGAATCCTCCTCTGACACTCACTGAAGTTATCCTAAACTCTAACTCTGCCTAAATCTCACTATCTGTACCCCATAGGGCACACCAAAGCAACCAAACATCTATGCTCCCACTTTTCCAAAACCCTGCTCCTGTAGACTGATTATAAAAAATGACATGCTAAAAGTAAGCACGCACCTAGCATTAAAATTGAATCGATAATTGCATCCTTTTCGTGGTAATATCCTACGAGATTTTATTTTTGTACAATGTCTCTACCCTGAAGTAAGCTTCCTTCTCCACCTCCACTCATCCATTCACTGCACAGCCATGTGTTCCATACCAAAGCTGTGAATGAGTTGTGTTATCTGTTCCAGCCCAGATAATTCATTGGCCTATGTCCTCTCTTTTGCCATTGGCCTATTACTATTATCTCAGTCCATCCCACAGCAAAGTCCACTTACTTTACAACTTTTTAATCTGAGCCTTATGTTCTTCACCTATTTAATACAAGTGTAGGCAAAATAATGAAAATAATATCACTTCAAATCTGGAATTCATTCACAACTATGATTTAGATATATAGTAAATGACCCCAAATGTTTCTTTTTTTTTCTTTTTTTTATTTTAACAATTTATTGGGGCTGATACAATTCTTTTCACAGTTCATACATATACATACATCAATTGTATAAAGCACATCTGTACAGTCTTTGCCCTAATCATTTTTTTCTCTTTTCTTCTTTTACATTTTATTAGGGACTCATACAACTCTTACCACAATCCATACATATACATACATCAATTGTATAAAGCACATCCATACATTCCCTGCCCCACCCAAATGTTTCTTTAGTGTGTTGGTCCAGGTTGACTAGAGAAACAAATCTGAGAGACACTCTTATGTGTGTAAGAGAGAGCTTTGTATCAAAGAACAATTGTATATTGAGAAAACAAAAACTCCCAGTCCAGTCCAGATCAAGTCTACAATTCTGGCATTAATTCATATGTCTGATACTAGTTCATAAATTCCTCTTTAGAATCATGCACCAAATTCAGGAACATCATAGGCTGGTGGGTAGAAAGTCTTGTGGATCCAGTGGTGGTGGAAACATCTCAAAGTTGGGATGGTCTCCACATGGCATCTCCAGCTTTCTAGGTGTCTCAATAGCAGGAAAGTGAAGGCAGAGAGAGAGTGTGTCCCATCTCCAGGGAGGAAGAGAGGGAGTTCCCAGATTCCTTGTGAGAAGGCCACATCCACAAGGGGACATCAATTAGGTTGTGACCTGATTGACAGGCTAGACTCCAGCCCTATAACCAATGTATCAAGTAGACATGAAATTATGTAACTACCACAATTATATTTTGTAATTTCTTCTTTTAAGCTACACATTTTTCTCCATTATTACAAAATCTAAGTGATTAGGGCCTTTGTGGTCTTGATTGTTTGTCTTCTCTCCTTTCTCTAACATCAATCCTTCTTACAGTGACTATATTAATATGCCGTAGGTGAGAAGCACTTAAGCAAAGTTTATCGAATTGAATTGAAGTGATTTTCCTTACCCTGGAAGATTATAATCCAATGTTTTGAAGGGAAGGGGGAAAGGCAATTAAAATAATATAGGAGCAGGATAATGGTGATAGAGGGAAAAATGGTCAAGTTTGGGGTACATCAAAATACAATAACATTAGAAGTCAGAAATAAAACTTGAGAAGGCACAATGGTCCCCAAATATTATTATTATGCATCCTTCATTGCATGTGATCAAATTATACATTCTTCACACTGGGGCATATGAAGTAATATTTATTGATTTTAGCTGTCAACCTCAGTATTTAGTTGCTTGGGACTCTGAAGCTCTCCCCACCACCATTTCCCAATTGTTGCAACAATATTTGCAATGGTGACTCACTAAGACTCCATCCAGCTGAGCCATCATGAGCTTGCAATATGTGACAGAGAAATATAAAGCCCCTGGTTGGTTTAAAGCACGGGATTTGCATATTGACCCTTACTTAGACTTTCTGCTAAAACTTAGTCACTGCAAGTGTTGTGCTGCGCTCACAAAAGCTAAAATGAATGGGTAGGGTGTGCAAAAGAAAGGTTAACATTTACAGTTAGGATAGTGGTGTGTGTTATACAATGGTGTACAATTTGGTCAAAATATCACCTGTAATCAATTGAAAAGCAGAAAATGAATCCAATGATTTTTTTTTAATTTTATGTGAAAACAGAGAACATTAGCAATTTGGAGTTGCAGTTGTTGGCTGCGTTTGAAAAGGTATACAGAAAATATGCAAAAGAGGTCCTTCAAAGTCCTTAATAATTAAAGAGACTTAGAAGAGAGATCAACAGGTTATAATCAGGAATAAAAAGTAATAGATCTGTATCACAATTTGGGGTTTATAAATATTGAAGGGAGTAACTGTTAAAATAAGTAAAAGAAACAGTAGGAAATGTGTGGGTTGTGAAAGACGATTAAATCTCAGTCTGTGTCAATGATCAAACCAGAGGAACTCATCACGGCCATTGTTTAACTATCTGAGTGTATGGGGGATCGGTGGCACCCATGACACCCTGGCACTACTACGAATGGCACCAAAGAGGAAAGATATTAAAGAATTTGGCTCTTTCACCAATGCCCCGTGGATTCATGATACCTGCAGTTATGTTGAGGAAGAAAAATTATTATAGATTACCAAAAGAATTATAAACCCAAACGAACAATTCTACTGAAACTACGTTGAGTTTGACTTAGAGTGCCTGCAGGGTCAGTGAATCATTTAACTTGGCTCCCCTAGGCAAATCCTCTAGCTTCCTCTGACAACCTTTCTCTCCATGGGTCTGGGAGAACAGGTGGAGAAGAGAGAGAGAGGATTCACCTGTGAGTAATTGCGAACAAGATTCCCTGACGCGCGAGCCCACCATGTATAAAATGAGTCCGTTGAGAAGCAGAAGAAGAAATCTCATTACCAAGAAGAGCCGGACGTGGTCTATGTCCTCTGGACCCCAGACCCGCTTGATCCAGACGACAGCTACAACATCAGAGGGGCAGCAGAACCAGGTATGTAACTAGGTATGGAACAGAGTGAGGGACTTTGAAAACCCCCAGAGCAAGTAAAGCTGGGCGCGCTTGTGTAGAGGCTGGCTGTGGAATGGGGTGCCTTGGGGCCCTTAATTGGACTTGCTGACCCATGGAAATGGAGTTGAGTGACCTCCGGCTGAGGTGTACTGGGGTGCCTCTGAGCACTTCATTCCGGGAGCTGGGTTTGCTGACCCAGGGAGTATAAACTGAATGCCTTCAGGCAGAGGCTGATCGCAGAGTGGTCTGCCCTTTGGGCACGTATTTGCAGACTTGCCAGAACTTTGTCACACATCCTGATAAACGACTCACCCCTGAGCATTTCTCACTGGTGTGACACCTTGTTAAACTTCCTTAAGAAACCCTTTGATCGTGACTTTTGTCAGTGAGGTCTGTCATAGATATATTCGACATTAATTAAGACATTTAGGGAGACAACATGCTGGGTTTCCAAGACTGTAAAATCCATTTTATGGGAGGTGATCAACTCAACCTTCTCCTGCAGAGGAGCTGGGGAATTAGAACTGCTTCCAGTTAGAAGAGTTGTCTAACCCCAAGCATGACCAGGCCTCCTTAGAAAAGAACCATCGGTTTGGTTATAAACACCTGTTTCTGACGAAAATGAAAGAGATAAATAAATAAACCAGTTCTGTGAGGCTTGTTATGGGGGAAGGAGCGAGTAAACTAACCATCTCTCGGTTTGCACCTGACCACTTCATGGTGGCTCCTTAGCCCCGGTGGTGTTGTTGTGTGGGGCCTAACAAACCACAGAGAGCGCGCCATGGAAAAGGAGTCCCAGACCACTTAGTTATGCTCACCGGGGCGTTGCGGGGTGGGAAGAAGGTTCATTAACAAGCTGTGATAGGCAGATGACAAGAACTCTGGCTTGCTGACAGTGAAGAGGACTTCTAGCACTTAGTAACAAAGACCGAAGACTCCCGTCTTCGCTATGGATTATAACTCAATTTAAAGAAAAACCTCCTTACAACTCGACCAATAAATAACATCATGATTGATAAAGAAAAGAGTGACGTTTTCAAGGATATCACCCACACCAAAATTCAAATACATGAATTCTTCTTTACTCTTCCTTATTTAATGCCCAGCTTTCACACGCACATGAGGCTATTGAAAATACCATGGCTTGGGTCAGGTGCAATTCAGCTCCCAAAGTAACATCGTTGCTTTTCAACACTTAAAGATGCAGATTCAACTGATGCACTTGGATCTCATGACAGCTGTTTCCATGAGCATTGATTGTAGATTCAAGCAAGATGAAATTCTTGAGAGAGTCAATCTCCTCTATTTGTATTTTCCCACTTCCACAGGGACTAGCAATTTCAAAGAAAGTGACTGCTGCATATTGGATCATCCTGGATCACTGTGTAATTACAATGATAGCGTATTCCTCTTATTAACATTGGAAACGTATTATGAGCAAGAAATAAACATTAACCAGTTAAGCAACTCAGATTGAGGATAATTTATTTAAACAGCATAAACATGCCTCTAACCAATAAAACAAGGAATAGTTTCATGTCAGTATTTGTTGATAATTTGGTTTTGTTGTGATTGTGTCTTGCTAAGTTTCCTTTTTAAGCACTTCCGATATATGATATGTTAAGTACCAGATCAATGGAAGACTTTACTATTTGAAATGTTCTTTTTAATTTTGCACTTATGAAATATGTTTTACTGAGCATTTCTTATAGACATGAAATGATTAAGTGAGCATGACTCAACACTAGGGACAAATGTTCATGAGACAGTTATCTGTTTGCCTTCCTATAAAATAAGCTTTCTTTTGAGCTAATTAAACATTAGAGAAATTCTTTGAGGAGTGACACATAATCTCTCTTAATTCTACAATATTATATGCCAATATTTAAATCATAATGAGAAACTCGTAAAATCAAAGAAAGATCAACACAAGCACAGATTGTTGGTATTCCATGGAATTAGGATCATACATTTGTTTCAATAAGTATCATTACAAAGAAGGAAACAGAAGAACTGTGGTGGATAAAATCCTTGGGGGCAGCCAACATAATTCGAGTCTCTTAAGAACAATGCCGCCTAGCATCATTTGTTCATGTGAGTGGAAGTGACAGCTCCTTCTCATTCCCCAGGGCCTATTTCAAACCCTGTGGCTAGATATCTAACTTCTAAAACCTCAATCATTCTTGACCCAGAAGCCTACTGCTTGGGTGAAAACAATCAGCTTTTCTGATCAATCCACTTCCAGGCAAAATAAAAAACCCATGCATATTTCAAAGGATTTTTCCCCCCAGAACAAAATAATCTTTGAGTAAGCCAACGAGGTAGTTTACATAAAGGTTTAGATAAAAGCAAAGCTATTTTAATTATTTGTATTTCCTTTTTTAATTTGCATTTCTTAACTGGCCATTATCAAATGGTCATTTATAAAAACAATCATTCAGTCCAGTCAGCTAAAATATTGTACACAGGCTAAAGCATCCAATGATATCAGATTGTCCATTAAGATATTAAACAAAGCAATTAGACCTTAACTGTACTTCTAAACAGTTCTTATTGTTATACCACAGTTTCTGTTCTATAACTGGAGATGTTTCTTTGTCCACTTTACTAGAGTTGTTCTACTGTGGCTTTTGTTGTTGTTGCTGCTGCTTTCTTCTGCTTATAAAACAAAATAATTTTATAAATGAGATGTGAAAACATAGTCCCTGACACTCCTCTAACAAGAAACCCTCATTCCTAAGGATATGTTAATTCATTCAACTATTTAAAGGAAACAATGATAAGAGCTGAAATTTCAAGCCAGGCAAACCTTGGAAAAGTGAATGTCTATCAGTCTCTTATCTGTTAAATGGGTATAACACTATTGCTCACAGAGTGGCCATCTGGTTTTAAATGAGATGTTTGAGTTAACTTAGCACATAGCCTGGTGCTAAGGAAGTATTCCATACTTGACCACTACTGAAATCCCTGTGGGATGCTCTTAAGAAGTGAGATGGGGAGAGTCAGTCTGGCCTGCTTTTGGACACTTCAACAGGAAAAATGAATCACTAGGAAAAAGTTTTTAAAAACATCATGGTTGGTAAATTATAGGTCAACGAAAATAAGGGAAATTATCAATGAGATGAATGGACACAACCATAGCTGTTTTTAAATTCATAACAAGAATTATCAAAACAATAGGAGAAGGTTCAGGGGAATGCACCTAGATCAGGTCTATTATATCCTTAGAACTTTTATTTATAAGTTTTTTTGAGAGCAAGGATGATGCATCATATAATTTTTAAATGACTGAAGTAGAGTACCATATCCTGCTTGTTATGTGTCTAGATTTTCACTGCCCAACTTGCATATTCCTTGCAAGTTTCTGTGAGGTGGTAGCGTTTTCTCTCGGAAGGAGATGAACTGCCGACATGTGCTAGGATCGCGCAGGGGTGAGGAAGGGGTGTGACCACGTCCTATGGAGCGCTGGAATCTTTTTGTTGATGGTAAATTTATGCACAATGTAAACTATGTTCCATATGAGGGAACTACAAATCTTCATGGAAAAATCTATTACCTTTTCATTTCACTTTTCCACCAACTTTTTGATGCCGCCTCATTATTTATAATCTAGTCGAACTACAACCCAAACTTTGGGTTTTCTAAATTTATGCTCACTTGGCAAGAAGAGTATTTTCATTTTTCAAAAAGGCCTTAAAATGCTCAAACAGTTGCAAACAACTCTTGGAAGGAACAATTTAATGAGTCAAATGTAAATATATGTAAATAAATTAAACCCACACAAATTAACTTTCCATAGAAGTACTTATAATTAAGAGGGGAAAAAAATGCCTGACAGTAGAAATTTGGGTTTTGCTCAGCTTTACTTAGCCAAGAGAAACAAATCATGTCCCAGATTATCCTGAATCTATTATGTACAAATGTAGAAATATCACTAATTTCCTTGAGCTTCCACAGAACTGAGGACAATCCAACCTACAGGGACAATGTATTAGCATCCATGTGTGCCTGATGTTTCTGCTGCCGCCATTGCTCTATATTGCTGTTTTCCAATTTAGTGCTGCAGCTAATGAGAACAGAAACAAATCAAGATCGCTAACCCTAAGAAGCAAGCTCCCTAGGGGCCACTGATGGTTTGTGTTCAACTACTAACCTAAAGGCTGATGGTTAGCACCCACCTAATGGTACAGTAGGAGAAAAGGCTGAGCCATCTGCTTCCATAAAAATGACAAGAAAACCCTGTAGAGTAGTTCTACTCTGTGACATGTGAATCCCCAAGAATCAGAATCATCTTGATAACAATTAAAATGAACAAACACAAGAAGCAGAATATTTACCATCCTAATCCTCTCTCCTTGCAGTTACTATATATCCTGAACACATGCAGGTACATGCAAATCCAGACTGCATGTATCCACCTTTGATCTGTCCTTTCTTTCTGTCTTAGCAGAAACATTATCTTCATATGGAACTCTCATCTTGTTATCCTTCTGACAGATTCCTTCATAGCCACATGGTTTGTCCCCATTCTCACATCCCCACTTCCTAAGCACTGGTCCCTACTTCCTTTGTCTAAACTTATATTTGATCGAGAAATGTCCTGTTGATACCAAGGATATAGCAATTGACACATTATTAATTGATTGGGTAATTAATACCTCAGCAAAGTGACTATGGAAGAACAAATCTAAGACTTCCTGCACAGATTCCGGGTTTCCAACATGATCAAGGACTCTGACAGTTTCATAGCAGGATGATGACATTAAAAAGAGACCATGCTGTTGCAGGACTACCCCGATCGTCCCCCTTTGTCGGAGGGAGCCTAGAAACAGCAAGTCTATGGACAATTTAGTTAATACTGCTGATCATATGCAAACTTATCCAGGCAATTGCCTTTTTTAATTCCGCTAGCTTTATTTTTTCTGACCAGAAAAAAAATGATCGACCAAATTACATTTACTACAGAAAGGTCAATAATCCAGCTCCTTCGATAAAGTATCCAGGGGAAAGCCACTCCACAAACCAGCCTCCTACCCCAAAACACTCGCTGTACTTACTCGTGGCAATGGGAAATCCACTGCTGGTTCGGGGGGTTTGTGCTCCTCTGCCACTCCCCTGATCATGGAGATGCAATCCACAGGGGCCTCGGCATCCAGGGCAGCACTGCACTTCAGGGTCTTCTGTTTTGCTGGTACAGAAATTCACCCTCCTACTTCTGAGCAGGATGGCACTGCCTGTAACCCTCTTAAGAATCTCTCACAGCTGAATTACATCATCCAATCTTCCCCTCCCACGTCTAGATCCAGTGAGAAAAAATGATGTACATGATTATATTAAATAACTCACTGCATTACGACAAACACATGTATGCAGTACCCACAAGTTCGAAGACCCTGTGCTATGGTTGTTCTTGTAAGGTGCCATCAAGTCTGATCCTAATCGCAGCGACCCTACTCCCTACAACAGAAGGAAACGCGATCCGGTCCAGCAGCATCCTCACCGTTGTTCTTCGGCGTGAGCCCGTTTTGGCTGCCACCGTGTCCATCCGCCAAGGACCTTCCTCTTTTTTTTGATGCTCCTCTACTTTACCAAGTATGTCTTTTGCCAGAAACTGGTCTCTTCTGGCAACATGTCCAACGTGCTTGATACAAAGTCTTGCCATCATTGCTTCCGGTCCTGCCATCTCATGACTTGTCCTTGACTCGTGGCAGTGCTGGGTTTTTATTTATTTGTTTGTTTTTGAGTTGGCGTACTCCTACTCTAACTTACATTGTGTACTTGTGGTGGAAGCCAAAAATATTGACTCTCTCCTGGACATCCAGAACACCAAGCAAATCAGTCTTAGAAGGAATGCAAGCAGCATGCTCCTCAGAAGTGACCATGCTGAGGTGCTAGCTATCTCACTTCGGACATATCACAGGGCAAGACAAATTGCTGAAAATACGGTATAGTATGTTGGGAAGTGCCTGCACAGGTGAGAGAGACACTAAGGGAGGTGTACGGACACAGTGGCTGAGGCAACACACTTAAACACAGCATCGTCATGACGATGGCACAAGGACAAGCACCATTTTATTCTGTTACACCAAAGGAAGCAATGAGTCTGGATCAACTCAACAACAACTAACGGTAATGAAAATACAGAATTTGGCCACAGGATTGCCAGCTTCCAGCGCTCATGCGTTTCCCTCTATAGCACATACCGCCTGAGCTTGGTACAGCATGGGTATTTCAAAAATATGTGTGAATAGGCGCATGAATAGACGAGTAAAACGTAAACCAAAATGTCATGTCATCATTTTTATCTGAGCACTTGGAACATTTCACATTAACATTCTGTACAAAAGAAATTATATTAAACAGGTTCCTCAATTCCTGAGACCCACATATAAAGACATTTTTCCCCTAGCTTTTTGGTGATCTCAGAAATTGCTCTCAAATTACCCTGTGTTCCTGTCCTCGCTCTTTAATAAATGGATTGCCAACTACCACAAACCATTAGCTTTAAAGTAGATAAAAATGCTGCTTGACTCATAGGTTGGCTGAGCTGCAGAAGTGTGAAGGCAAAGTAAGGCCACAGATAAATTTTATTTACTGACTTAAGGGGGAAAAATATCACTTAATGTATAAGACCTGACCTAGATGAAACCCCCAAGAGCCAGGCTCTTACTTGAGAATGCACATCAGTGTCTTCAAATTCGATTAGTGTGATTCTCTAAGACATAACCATGGCTCCCAGCAAAATGTCCAGCCACCGGAAACACAGTCAATCATACGGAGTATCATAAGCTTAATGCAAGACACCAAGTGCAAGAGAGACACAGGAAAAAAACGTTTGGACCAGGGAAAAAAAAACAGAAAAATAAAATCTTGCTAAGTAATCGTAATTCACACTCAGAATTTCAAATTGTTCATCTCCCCACTCAGTGAAAGATCTCACACTGGCAAGGATCAACAGAAATTTGACACCTGATTGAGCCTCTCCAGGTGATACATCTTTTGACAAGGTAAAAGACAAAACAAAGGAAAGAATTATGTACTCAATAGCTTAACTCTCCTGCCTTGCTGGGACAGCAGCTTCAAGAGTCCTCAAGCAAGAGGGACTAATCTGGAGCACCGGAACTCATTGGAAACAGGACTAGGAGGCCAGCAGAAGCTTGCAGGCTCATTGTGGAGAGTGCTGACTACTCCATCATGCCAGATCCTAAGAGATACAGAGCACCATGCTCGTTGGGGCTGGAAATAAAAGGAGGGAGTGTACACTCACTACTGTCAATGAGCTTATACTTTAAAACATGCTCTGTTAGATCTACCAAAATATTTAGAAATAATCTATCCTTGATCCAAGAAATGTTATACATGAAGAAACTAATATCACATAGATAAAAGGGTATGTTCAAGGGTATGCACTTTGCCACAAAATCTGGTGCACACTGCAATTGTTTTTCAAACTCTTGGCTCAAGTTTTCCCCTACTTGACCATGATAGACTAGACTGGACTAGAATAAGGGTGAAATGGGCATCCTGGCTTTGACCTGTGAATTCACTTCTTAGGCATTCTGTATCATATAATTTTTAAAGTTAATTTAAATATTAAGGCCTTATCTAGAATTATTAAAGGATCATTGGGAGATAAAAACGGTTCTGGCTATATCTGTGGAGTGGAATAAAGTAGTATTCCTAAATCTATATTTACAGCTGCATTTACGTGAAGGCGGAGAATGGTAAATGATACAGCTCCATCCACAGCTGGACTTGAACAAAAAAGTAAGTAAAACCAAAGAAAGAAAATTTCCAGAGGAGACTGAAGAGTGTCTTACCCACTAAACGTCAAATCACGTTAGATCCCAAGTAAAAAAGGTCAGTCGCAAAGAACTAATCTGAGCAAGAGAGAGTAAATGTTTATGAAGATGCGATTCAGAAATGAGCAGTTGTTCATGCTCACTTGGTACCCTTTATTACGTGCCCTGGAGAGGTAAAAAAAAATACTTGAGGGAACATAGAACTCTCTGAAAGATAGGCCAGAACTCGTATTATTACACAGACAGTGGTGAGTAAAATCCAAATAATGTATTATTAGGTCCTTGTTGCTACCTACACACCACCTAAAAAGCATCAGCTCACTTTTTAAATCAAAAGTAAGACGAAGCAATGGTTAATAGTCAGTGTCTTTGGAGGCTCCATGCTAGGGACTTAGAGAGAATGACAGCACTGTTGGCTGAGTTGATTTGGGATGAGGAAACTTATCAGAAAAATGAGTTTATGAGGAAATGGAGAACGGAAGAGCCCGGCTGGTTGATGGACTCCTATAAGCTTCAACATCTCCTTGGAGTTCTTTGTTATTTATATCAGTGAATTCTGAATTTTAACCCAACAAGAAAGATACTTATACACTCTTAGGCCTTATATGTATGTCATATGATTGTGAAAGTCAATTTAAATATCAAGACATTTTCTGGCCTTAGGAGAGTATCACTGGGAGTTAAAAACAGGTCCAGAACTCACATGCGATGTAGACGTGAACTTCTATGTACTTGGTGAGGTCCTCATTGTGAGGCTGTCTCCAAACACAAGATCCCTAA
Organism: Tenrec ecaudatus; assembly: GCF_050624435.1. Taxonomy (NCBI): domain Eukaryota; kingdom Metazoa; phylum Chordata; class Mammalia; order Afrosoricida; family Tenrecidae; genus Tenrec; species Tenrec ecaudatus. The sequence goes on along the minus strand of NC_134539.1, from coordinate 21,903,831 downwards.
GTTTAGAAATAACTGTCCAGGGAGTGCTTGAAAAGTATTGTATGACATGAAAATATACCATCGATAAACTAGACCCAGTCATTGAAACTCTATACCAAAATCAACTATATAAACATCTGTGTGCTGCCGCATTTATTGCCCATGTTTTATAAAAGTTACTTGTGTGGTTCCCATATCCACCCCCAGGTCAAATACCCTTCAGTGAAGGACGTGTACCTAAGCTCTCCACGGGGAGTAGTAAACCAAACCCAGCTTGGATTTCTCTAGTGTATGTCCATTGTATTTGGGGAGAAGCGCTGATTGCGTGGATTCTTCCCTATATTGAGCAATGTCAATTTCCCTGCATTCTCTGAGTATTTAGGATGGTTTGGGAGCAAAGCAGAAAGCGTATTCCTGGCCTGTAAAGCGGGGTTTTTTAACTCACATGTAACAGAACTAAAATTTCCAGGAGTGATCTGCCTCGTTTCCGATCTAGTAGTATAACTTCCGCCTAAAAACTCTTAGTCCTGTGCTCTATTTACTACATTACGCTAAGTACTAAATTTCCTGCCACCACTGAAATACAACCCCCACCCCTTTTTACCCTTAAGGTAGCGGCTTTTAAACCTCTCAGATCCAATGTCCCTTTGTTTAACAAATAACTCTCTTACCTTCACACACACACACACACACACACACACACACACACAAAGATGTATGGAAATGCGGCCTACCTACACAAATAGCATTTTTTTAAAAAGCAATGTAATTGAGGTACAAAGTAATTTATTTTAAAATATTACGCATTAATGATGGACATTGATATTTCTAATTATGGATCAATCTGAGGAGTGTGACTTGTCTTCCCCTCAATCTGATTTTACTCACTTAACATCTGATGAAGTTCTTTAAGTGACAAATTGTAAAAGGCATAAAGGTCGCTACACCGTATGGTAGAGAATGCCAGTGAGTTAATTTTCAGTAGAATTATGGTATACTAGAAAATACCAAGGTCACCTTTGAGAAGGACAACTGCTCAGGGATATTCATTCTATCTCTGGTTCAGAAGTTCAGGGTTGTTGTTTTGGTGTTTGTTTGTTTTTAAATCATCAGGTAAAGAAAGAGTCTCTGATAATCTTTGAATTGAAATATTTTTATATATATATCATAGAGGGTGTTGGCAAGGAATTCTGTGGATGGAGTATAAACAAAGACAAACACATCGTAATTAGGAAAGGAAGAATCGGGGGGGCCACCCTTCATGGTGTTTTATGCATGATCATTTTATTATGGAAACCACAGTGAATTGTCCCAAGTTAAATCAAATAATGAGTTTATTGCATTCCTGTTTATAAATACAGCTTTTGGGTTATTCTATTTTTCTAAGCTTTATATTTACTAAATAGAACGAGGCAAAACTAGTTTCTTTAAAATCAGCAATCAGTGGTTGAATCATTTGCAGATTGCTTCTCATCTTTGGAGAGGGGACATGAGTTTGCCTACTGTATCATTAATCTATAAAAGTAAGTAAACTAATCTCCAGAGAAATACCATCCTCCGTTATACGAGAAAACAAAAGCCAAGTGAATGGGTAATGGACATTAATGCCACTTGAACTACTATGCTTTATATTCCGCAATCTGGTTCTCTCTTACTTATTCCTGAATAGCCTTTGTATTTTCAGAACTTTGTATTTTCAATCTTTCTGTATAGTCTTACATAGTTTTCATTGCTCCGAAAATCCGGTGGGTGCTATCCGTTCTGAATCTTTTCATACTGAATATTCATGGTTATCAGTTTTAGGAATAAGATTGCAGTAGGCATTCTTCCAGTTTTTTGAGAACATGGTACAGGACAGAAATACATGAATCCGCTTCAGGACTATTCGTTTCAGTCATATTTCTACCTCTTAACAACTTTGCGAAACTACTCCACCTCCCTCAGTCTTAGTTTTCGTATCTACTTTTTAAAATCATATCTTATTTTAAATGACATTTCTTATTTAAAACAATAGTAAAAATGTATTTATTATGCTACTGTTTTGCACACTTAGGACGTACGTCTGGCAGTAATGAGTCCCAAGGTGCTAAGTGAGAATCACACAGGCTGTGATTAAGGTTACACATCAATTTGCCTTGGACATGATTTCAGAAGTGTGTCAGTTACATAATAATGTCCAATGGAAGTAACATCATGATGCAATCATCCTCCATTTTGTGTTCTGATGTGACCATCTTCCATTTTCTCATAATGCCAATTTTCACCTAATACCTGGTCAAAGGAACCTGATCATGTCAATACATGAGAATTGGGTAGACAAACTTGTGGCAATGGAATGAAAAGGAAATATTTACGAGTAATACATAAAGAGCTAGAAAATACTTCTAAAATGTTATTATATATTTCTACTTCCTAGAATATATTATTCCTATCTGTGACACAAATGTATGCTTGTGTTCAGGATAAACTTCCTGAATTTTAATAGCAAATTGATTTTCTTTAGCATATTATAAGATATATAATTGTTGGTTTAAAATACTGCATTTTTCTAATTATCTATTTTTATTGAATTACAAACTGGTTGTTTAAAAGCAAACAGCAAAAATGGTACTGAGTTAATTTAACTGTAGAATAGGTCCTTTCTAAACATGCCAAACACTACTATCCAAGTTCAGGCCATCCACAAGGGGGCTTCAAAAGTTCATAAAAATGGAGTTAAATGTTATGGATTTTTCCATGAGTGGTTTTTACACACACACACACCCTTATATTTCTGTAGCCCCAATACTGAAATATTGTTCTGATATGCCACCCCTCCATTTCATTTCCTAAAATGTCAAATTGCTGTCCTCTGCTCTTTGGGCTTGAACTCAAAATTGCTGGACTCTGGAGTGGCTAGTAGATATGTTTACTTGGATATAAAATTATGTCATCAATATGAATATTTAATTATAAAATTGAATACATAATGAAACTGGATCTTCCTAAAAAGAAAAAAATCATTTAGAAAATTTGTACAAGTATTTGAAAACATTTTATTGAACCCTAGAATTCAGGGGGATATAAGAAATATTGGAAATTACCTAAGGCAAATTCTTCATTATACACGTTAAATGTGTGGCTAAGAGAGATGAAATAATTTATATGTCTAAAGTTATATAAGGAGTTAATTCATAGAAATGTTTAAATTAGTACAAAGGTAACTTCCTCTTTACTAGTGGTTTCTAAACTTCCCTACAGTTTTTGAGGGGTGGGAAGGGAAGTGAATGGACAGATTAATTTGTGTGTGGATACTTAAAATTGGTTGTGTTGGGTGATGGTTCTTCTCTGAACATTTACATTAAACTCCCTAAGAAAATGTCAGCTGTGTGTGTGCATATGCATCAGTGCAGTATTCTGTGTTATTCTTGCATTAAAGTCCCAGCCAGAGCCACGCTAAAATGTTCACATCTGTATTCCAATGATGGTTGTTCATTCTTGATAATTTTAGATCTGGATTTCTCTCCAACCCACCTCAATATAAAACATTCAAATGGAAATTTATTGGAGTTGTAATGGTTGACTGTTTTCAATATGGATGTGGAAGAAGAAGGCAATAGCAAACTATTAAGTTCGAATGAACAATTAGAGAAAAGGGGGACTATTGAAAATGGCCAATCTGATGAAAACCAAATGTTTAGAGATCCAGATCAATTTACTTCATTTCTGCTTTATTATTATGCCATTCTATCTTCTTCTTCTGCATTATTTTTATCAGTGTGAATATAATGCATATATTGAAAGACATGTTCAAATTTCATACATAAAAGCACATATATGCCTCTATATAATAATCCCATTCTGCTAGGTGATTTTACAATGGACACTTAACCAACCTTGGAGATGTAAAGTGTTATGTTATTACTTCAAAAGCCAATGTGTGACCACTCCTATGATCTTGTGAATTACTTTATACCTAAGAAACCAAAGAAATCTCACTAGGAAACACAAAGAGAATAGAGGATGCTTGGTTCCCACATGATAAAAATTATTTAAAAAGCAACAAACAAGATCAGGAAATATTCATTTTGCAGGAGAAAGAAGACTCACTGAAGTCAGGTGAACTCAGTTGCCGCAGCTGAGGTGACAGGCATCAATGTTAATGTGCATTGGAGAAGAGAGCTCCAGTGTAAAGTTTAAAAGAACAGAGAAGAAATAGAATCCTAGGAAATATAAGAAGAGAAAGACCACTTTGCTCACAATTAATAATTGACATATTATATTTTTCCAACATTAGACACTGTCCCTCTCTTGTGCTCACTTTCAGCCTGCCAGCACTGGAGTGAATATTCACTTGCTGCCCAAGATTAAAAAATAATAGCCCAAAGTAACGAAGCCATAGGTTGCTCATTGGGTGCTATTTCTTTGTTTTAAAAAATGTGGTTCAACTCTATCAGCACTTAATGAACCAAATATCTGTAAGACATTTGCTCATTTGAATGAAGCAATTTGCAATCCCTTACTGTACTTCCTGCTACAAAAGCTAAAAAATATTTTCTGACACTGTAAATTATTTATTCAGTAGTAAAGTTTGTTTTTCCAAATTTTTATTTTACTTTTTCCATTTCTCAGCCATTGGTTAATACCACATAGCTGCGATCAAAATTCCTCTAGCTATGTCCTTTCTCAAACCATCCTTTACTGAGATCTCCTTACCTACCCACTGCCCTTGAGTAAATTCTGATTCCAATGCTGTAAACCTTGACAGAAGGATACAGCTCTCACTTTTCTCCCTCAGAAACAATGGTGAGTTTGAACCACCTATTTTAAGGTTAGCTGTCCAGTGCTCACCAGAGTGGAACTCCCAAATCCACATGCAAGGTCCACACATGGATTTGGGACTTCAGAGAGCATTGTAAAGGCCATCGTGCCAGATCTTTGTTGCGATTAGATACTGTCAAGTCGGCTCTCACTCACAGGGACCCTCTGTCCCTAAGTGCCAAACCCGGCCAGTCCTGTGTCATCTTCACAATTGTTCTCTGGTTTGAGGCCATCCGTGCAGCCACTGTGTCAGTCTGTCTTGTGGAAGGTCTTCCTCTTGTTCACTATCCTGACATTGTACCAAGCGAATGTCCCTCTCTGGGGACAGGGCTCTCCTGACGACTGATGGTTCCTGAACGCATGACCAAAGGACATGAAACAATGTCTTGCCATCCTTGCCTCCATGGAGCATTCAGACTATAATTCTTCCGAGACAGATTCGGTTGTTCTTTGGCAGCGCAGGGAACTCTCGACATGCTTCGCCAGCACTGTAGCCAATGCATCCACTTCTCTGCGCTCCTTCCCATGTTCACGTGCTTTTGAGATGATGGAAAAGCCCCGGTTTGGGTCAGGCTCATCTCAGTCCTCAAAGTGTCGCAGCAACACACAGGCCAGCACAGGATGACAAACTCACATGCAAGCCTTGGATATACTCATATAAAAACACTCGTGGCGCAGTGTTGCGCAAGTGCGGCCACTAACCCAAAGGTCAGTGGTTTGAACCCACCAGCGGTGTCCAGGCAGAAAGGAGTGGCGATCGGCTTCTGAATAGACTTACAGCGTGAGAGCCCTCAGGGAAGAGGCGCTCAGCGCTGTAAAGCCATTCCATGCACTGAGCATATTCGGAAGTGCAAAGGCTTTAGTAATTTAGTTTTTACTTGGATCGCTCTTTCCCAATAACCTTTCCTTTCAATGTTTCTATTAATTATTGTAAAATGTAGCAACGTTTGTCAGCTCAGTATTTTCTCATATAGTGAATCCAGTGATACTAAGAACCCTTAAGTGGAAACGTTTTATTGGGACTTGCTCTATTTTTACAGGAACAGGATGGCATAAAAGGGGTTTCCGACCGCTGTAAATCCAGAATGTTAAAATTAAACCGTTTCCCACAAAATCTGAGGAGTTTCTTTGGGAATTTGGTGTGAGAGGTCACCAGCTGCAGTGAGCCAATTAGAAGCGATCAGAAGAGAAATCTTTCCACCATTCAATCTTCACTCGTCCCTGCATCCGTGCCCTGTCTGCAGCTTCATTAAGGCTGGTGGTGGTTGACTATGGACTAAGGATTCCCTTTCTTTCAGCATTGCTGTTCTATTTCCCATTTCTTCTAAGTTCCTCAAGGAATAACGGCAGGGACTAGAGAGGGAGAATGGCTGGTGACAAGATGCAGTTTTTCCACAAGCTTCTGGAGGAGGTGATATGGGATCTGTGATCCTCAAAACTCCAAATAAACCCCCCAAAATCCCTGCCATATAGGAAATTCTGACTTCTCAACACTCTGAAAGACTGCTCTGTGGGTGTCTGGGGCTGCAACTCCAACTCGTCGTGAGTATGTATAGAAAGCCTCGCCTTTCTCCTACAGAGCGGCTGGAGGATTCAAACGACTGACCTTAGGGTTAGCAGCCCAACAAGAAACCCATTGTACGTCTAGGGCTTCAAACAGGCTCGGGTATCTTCTATAAAGACAACATGTTAGTGACAGTTTCTAAACTGGTGACAGTATGTGCAGTCAAGCTGCCGCTAGGTCAAACCATGCTCTTGTAAGCTGGGATGAGCAGCTTACGGGTGTTTTTCCAAGTGCAATAGCATACAACAAAAGATGAGTAAATAATAGAGCAATATTATTTCATAAACATTTTAGAATTAGCTCACCCTAACTGCTGTGTGAAGATAACTTGAGGCAGATGGGGCAAAACAAGCAAATAAAACTATTAGGAAAAGTAAGGAAACATTTAGGAGGATGGCCGCCTTGGTTCATACATAAAACAAGGGAGGCTTGAAGTCATGTAGAATCTACATGTTCATGCTTACCTGGCAGGGGAGAGACCATGAGCACGAAGGTGGTTTTCCCAGGGCAAGTCTTATCCATTGCACTCCGGATGTGCTGACCCCTGCGATTTCCCCAAATGTGGGAAACTCGACTGCATAATTTGTGGTAGTGGGGGACTGCGTTTGCGCTCTCCCCTTTAGAAAAAAAAAGAATTTACATGCTCTTCATTGTACATCAGGGAATGATGGAAACTAACCAATGTAAGATAGATTTTGAAGGTATAAATAGAATATTTTAAAATGAAATATACTAATTCATATTCAGACACGAGCTTATTCCAAAATGAACTTATCATCATTCCAAAGAGAGTGTCTCTGATTAATCAATCTATTTCTGTTAAAAACACAAAACATTCTCTCAGTAATCCAGGTGCAAAACCTCCATCATCTTTGACCCCAAAGTTGCTGTCATGCTCCAAATTCAATTTCTGCTAGGTCTATGGAAGCTTCTACAGTTTGAGACTGTAGACATGATCCTGTCCTTTCCAGTACTATCGCTCGCCTCAATCACTGGGCACACTATCATTTTGGTATCAGTGCTCCTACCTTCTAAGGAGCCCTGGTTATGTGTTGGGCTGCTAACTACAAGGTAAGCAATTTGAAACTACCAGCTGCCCTGCCAGAGAAATATGAGGCTTTTTGTTTCCATAGAGATTTATAGCCTTTGAAACCCAAAGGGACAGTTTTACTCTGTCCTACACAGTCACTTCTAAGCCCCCTTTCTGTTAATCCTATAAAAATCTGACAAATTTTATAAACAAGTGTGTGAATGATTTGACTTTGGAAGACACTGTGATATCTAAATAGTTGTGTTGTTAGGTCCCATTGAGTCCATTCTGACCCATCGCAACCTCATGTACAACAGAAATACTGACTGGTCCTGCAACATCCTCACAATTGTCCCCAAGCTTGAGACCATTACTGCAGTCCCACGTCAGTCCATCTCCTTGAGGGCCTTCCTCTCCATTGCCGTTCTCAATTTTACCCAGCATGTTTCCTTCTCCAAGAACCGGTCTCTCCAGACAGGATGTCCAAAATGTGCCCAAGTTCCTTACCTCTAAGGAAGGCTCTGGCCGTACATCTTCCGAGGCAAATCGATTTGTCCTTTTGGCAGGCCATAACACGTTCCATATTCTTCACCGCAGTTCAATGCTTGAACTCTTCTTGGGGCTTCTTTATTCCACGTCCAACTGTCACAAGCATATGGAGCCACTGAAAACATCACAACTTGGGTAAAGTGAACTTTAGTTCTCAAAGTAACATCCTTGTTGTTCAACATTTTAAAGAGCTCTGGTGCAGTAGATTTGGCCATTGCAAAGTGTTGTTTGATCTACTGACTGCTGCTTCCATGAGCATTGATTGTGGAACAAAGCAAGATGAAATCCTTGACAACTTAAACCTTTTTCTCCACTGATCATATTGCCTATTGGTCCAGGTGTGAGGATTTTTGTCTTTTGTTACATTGAGTTGTAATCCATAATGAAGGTTGTAATCCATAATCTTTATCAACAAGTGTTTCAAATCCTCCCCATTTTCAGAAAGCAAAGTTGTTTCATCTGCGTATCTCACTCAGGTTGTAAATAAGCCTTCCTCTAATGCTGATACCACATTCTTCTTTATATAAGACAGCTTCTCTGATGATTTGCTCAGCATTCAGATTGAATAAGTGTAGAAAGAAGATAAAATCTATCACACACCTTTCCTGCTTATAAACCATGCAGTAAAGCCTTGATCCTTTTGCATAACTTCCTCTTTCCGCATGTACTAGTTCCATAGGAGCGCTAAGAAGTGTTTGGGTCTTTCCTCCCTCTCAAGGTTATCTGTAGTTCATTGTGGTCCACACAGTCGAAATCCTTGACACAGTCAATAAACTCAAGTAAACAGTGGTCTTTGTTGTAGCCTCTGCTTTCAGCCACGATTCACCAGACATCAGCAATGTTATTCCTTGTTCCAAGTCCTCTTCTGAATCCCGTCTGAACCTCGGGCAGCTCCCTGTCAATGTACTGTTGAAATTGTTGCTGGATGATCTTCAGAAAAATTTTACTTGCATGTAATATCAATGGCATTGTTGTGTAATTTGAGCATTTTGTTGAGTCACCTTTCTTTGGAATGGATACAAATAAGGATCTCTTCCAGCAAGTTGGACAAGTAGCTAGCTGTCTTCCAAATTTCCTGGCATAGATGAGGAAGTGCTTCCAGTAGTTTATCAGCTTGTTGAAAAATTTCAACTGGTATTCCATCAATTTCTAGAGCCTTCTTTTTAGCGAGTGATTTCAGTGAAGCCTGAACTGTTTCCCTTAGTTCTTGCTCTGGTGCTCTGTCCTGAAATGGTGGACTGTCAATTATGTAGTTCTTTTTGGTACGGTGGACTGTCAATTATGTAGTTCTTTTTGGTACACTGACTCTGGATATTCTTTCCATCTTCTTATGCTTCTTGCAATACTCAATATTTTGCCCACAGAATCTTTCAATATTTCAACTCAAGGCTTGAATTTTTCCTTGAGTTCTTTCAGTTTAGATATAGTGAGTATGGTCTTCCCTTTCGATTTTCTAATTCTAAGTCTTTGCACATTTCATTATTATATTTGGCTTTGTCTTCTCAAACTGCCCTTTGAAATTTCTGTTCAGATCTTTGATGTTATCCTTTACTCCTTTTGCCTTAGCTACCCAAAGATTAAGTGAAAGTTTCTGTTTCGGAGTCTTCTGACACCTACTTTGATAGTTTTTTCTTTCCTGTCTTTTAATAACCTTTTGCTTTCTTTATGAATGATCTTCTGAATGTCCTCCCACAGCTCATCAGGCCTTCTGCCATTAGTGGTCAGTGCATCAAATCTATTCTTGAGATGTTCTCTACATTCAGGTGGAACAGATCAAGGTCATATTTAGGCTCTGTGGACATATTCAATTTTCTTCAGCTTTATCTTGAAGTTACATATGAGCAGTTGATGGTCTGTTCCACAACATCAGGCCCTGTCCTCATTCCAGTTGCTGATACTGAGCTGCTCCATTATCTCTTTCCACAGATGTAGTTAATTTGACTTCTTTGTATTCCAGCTGAAGAATTCTATAGGGACAGTTATGTTTTGTGTTATTAAGAAATGGTGAACAAGTCTTTGGTTTTGCAAAATTCTATCCTGTGATCTCTAACTTTGTTTCTGTGTCTGCAGTAGTTACATAATCTCATGTCAACTTGAGGATACTAAGAGTGATGGAGCCTGTCAATCAGCTCACAATCTGATGAAGCCTCCTTGTTGGTATGGCCTTAAGAGGATTCTGGGTGCTTCCTCTTTTTTGATTCTGCCATCAGAGAGGGTCTCTCTCTCTCTCTCTCTCTCTCTCTCTCTCTCTCTCTCTCTCTCTCTCTCTCTCTCTCTCTCTCTCATTCACCTTCCTGTTGAAAAGTCGCAAGGAGCCATACTTATGGCAGCCAGCGCTGAGATGCTTCCACTGCCACTGGATCCACAAGACTTTCCACCCACTGACCTGTGATCATGCTGCTTTCAGCATCATTGCATGTGCTACATGAGTCTGAAAAGGAATTTATGGACTAGTTAGTATTGGATTTGTGAACTAATGTCGGATTGATGGACTTAATCTGGACTGGGTTGGGATGTTTTCTCAATATACAATTGCTTTGATATAAAACTCTTTCTTATACACATATGTGTGTCTCTGGATTTGTTTCTCTAATCTACTGTACTAACACAATCACCAAATCCACATTTTCCAACTACTATTCCTTCCTCTTTGTTTCCAACTTTTGCATTACAATCACCAAAAAGTTTCAGGGTATCTTCATTGTATACTTGATCAATTTCTGATGACTGAAGTCATTAGTAGAATTCTTTAATTTCTTCATCACTAGATTTTGTGGCTATTGCACAAATAATTGTATTGATTGAATTTCCTTGAAGGAAGATAGACATAATCTTATCACAGACAGATTGATACTTTATAATTGATTTTGCAATATTCTTTAAACAAAGCATGCAATACCATTTATCTTGATTGTGTTATTCCTAGCGTAATAAATCATGATATTCGGATTCAAAATGGTCAGTACCAGTCCACTTCAACTTACCAATTACTACGAGATCAACCCTTATGTGTTGCATTTCATGTCTGACCATTTCCAATTTTCCTAGATTCATACTTCATACTCTAAATTCTGGTCACTAGTAGATTTTTACATCTGTTTCTTTTTACCTTGAGTTAAATGGGCCTCCTGAAGGGTCCACTCCCATAGGATTTACCAGACTCATGTCACCATTAATGACTCCACTCTTGGAAATAAGCATCTCCTAAGTCACCTTTAGAGCACCCTCCAGTCCAGGGGCCCATCCTCTTGTACTGTCTGACAATGTCCTGCTCCATTCATTAAGCCTTCAGTATCTGACAATGCTTTGAAGCTGTGCATAAGGTTTTCAGCTTCTCATTCCTCAGAAATGGGGAGACAAGTCCTTAATCTTTGTCTGTTCTAAGTTTGGAAGCCCTGTTGAAAGGTGTTCCCTTTGGACAACTTTGCTGGCATTTGAAATACCAGTGCCATAACTTCCAGCATCACAACAACACAGAAGCCACTTCAGTAAGACAAACCGTCAGACAAAGGGTGGCTGGCAGTTCATAGTACATTCAACATTCTTCACTAACTGTCTAATTCTAAAGCATTGTTTCTTCTCCTCTCTCCCTCATTCCTTATTCTCATCTTCGCTATGGCCCTGGGCATGTCTTCAGTGTCAGCATGCTTCTCCCTGCGCATGCACACAACGTTATCTGTGCTAGGTTAATATCCACACACATTCAAGGAAATCCAGTCAATCCAGCTACCCATCAAACTTACACACCAACCACTAAAACTAATAATGAGGTCATTGAATTGCCTTGTTGGCACCTATCAATAAAAACATTTTTAGATGGGGTACAATAGCAGTACTTATCCAGATAGTTTTCAGAAAAAAGAACTTCAACTTGGAGAAGTCCATAGAAGGGAAAAGGGCCACTTGTCAACTGACCCCCCCACCCTTACCACTGGGAATTATTATCAGCCTTGTACTTCTTTGTGGTATATTTTAGCTTTTCAATAACCTCTCATCCATCTAGACTTGCCTTCTACCCTTCCCACATGATGTGGGATTTTGTCAGCATTTAAAAGCAGAAGAATGCCTCGGCATGTGTGGGACACCAATTTATAGAGACGAACATTATCAATGTATTCATTATTTATTGGTTCCCTTTCTCTTGCTCATATTATATAAAAGTTACATGAGATTTGCTTTATTTTATTAATAATTTTTAAAAAGTAATTTTGGGTTTCATTAAAATGATTGATCATTCGTTTGGTTTTATTTCACTGTATTTTTCAACTACATTATTTTATGACATGGTTCTTCTAGTTCTTTTAGTTTAACATAAAACTAAATATTATCATTTGATTAATATTATTTGAGGTGATACATTTTGACCTAATTAAAATTTTATTGTAATATTTCTTTTTTGGCATTAGTTATAAATACTTCTAATTTTCATAATGATTATTTTGAAGTGCATCACTTTGTTTCCAAGTTGAGTAAGACTTGAACAATGCTTGATAAGAGATAAGTGTTAATGGTTATCATTATTTTTGAGTACACAGACAAGCAAGCTACAACAGCCAAAAGCACAGAGATCCAAATACACAGCCACGCACATACACATGTAGACTCGTGAATATGTATAGCCATACCTGCTCAGTGCAGAGGTGAGCACATTAAAATTGAAAAGAGGAATACAAAATAGAAAAAAGTTCATATGCAGATGGCCATAGTCAAAATAGTTTTTCTAACAGGAAATAAGCATATTACCCTAGCACTGTTGAAAATAAGTCTGTTTTTTAAATAGATTTCTTCTTTACCTGCTAGAGGTGTAGTTATCTTGTCTGGCTCCTAATATAAAGGATGGAAGTTATAGTTCACTCAGAAGTGCCTAGTGAGAAGACTCTGGTGATCAACTTCTAAAGAATCAGACACAGAAAACTGTGCAACACAATCCTGCTCTCACATAGGCGGGTTCATAAGAGTTGGAATCACCTCCACGGTAACTGTAGTGGTCTGGCAAATAAACAGAGTGGGTTTGGTGTGTTTCACTGTTTATTTAAGGATAACTCAGAAAAGAAAAAAAGAAAATCTTGTTTTACTTGCTGCCCTAGAAATTGATGGGGACGATGGCATTGGGGTATCATTTAGTAACTTCAGGTAAATAGAGAGGTGACCAAGAGCTTCTTGGTAGCAGCATGTTGTTGCTGTTCTTGTTGGTGGCAGGTGCTGCTGATCAGTTCCAACTCATGGCGATGGCGTGTACAACAGAATTAAGCATTCCCTGGCCCTGTGCATTCTTCACAATTGCTTACACTTGAGCCTATTGTTTCAGCCAGTGTAAATCCATCTCATCAAGGGTCTTCCTCTTTTCACTTCCCTTCTATTTTTCCAAGTCTGATGTCCTTTTCCAGGGATTGATCTCTCCTGGTAACATGCCCAAAGTACATGAGACAAAGTCTCACCATCTTTTCTGCCAAAGAGCATCCTAGCTGTACTTTCTCCAAGATAAATCTGTTCTTTTGGTAGTCCACGGTACTTTCGCCATCACCAGAAATTCAAGGGCAAATAATTCACCTTATTTTTTGTCATCATCGCAATTAAAAGGTGTTGATTTTTCTATGGTCTTATTCATTGTGCAATGTCCATATGCATATGAGGCAACTGAACACACAGGGCTTGGGTCAAGCACACCTTAGTTCTTAAAGTGACAACCTAGATATTCAATACTTTCAAGAGATTTACCCAATGCCACACATTATTTGATCTCTTGACTGTTGCTTCCATAAACATGGATTTGGATCCAAGAAGATAAAATCCTTGACATTTTCAAACTTTCTGCATTTATCGTGATTTTTCATTTGCGAAGAGCTATATTTTCTTTACCTTGAGTTGTAATTTCTTCCAGTCCTCCATTAGCATGTTTAAACATTTCCGTTGATATTCCATCAATTCTTGGAGCCTCTTTTTTCACTAATTACTTCAGGCAAGCTTAGACTATTTCCTTTAGTACCTTCAGTTCTCAATTATATACTCTCTCTTGGTTTGGTTGAATATTGACTAGTTGTTTTTAATATACTGACGTTCTGTAGGAAAGAATACAGAATACATACCTTCTTTTGATTCTTCTTGCATTGTTCAATATTTTGCCTTTAGATTCTCTTAATATTGCCACTGTAAGTGAAAGTGAACCTCTAGAAGTCTGCATGTTGCCAAGTCCAATTCAGCAGACACTGACTTTGACCCAGAGATGATGTTGAAAGGGAGGTAGACAGAAGAAGCTGAATTGGTCCTCTTGGATTTCCATGGACTATATGAAGTCAATTATGTCTTATACTATGTGCGGGAAGAATAAAATATAATAAGAAAATATCCTGGGACTCCAAAAAGAGGTAGTCTCTGATGGAGACTGCAAGCTCAGCGGTCAAAGATGCCAGTCCTGGGTACCACAAGTAAAAAGACCACACATTGATCCAACAGCTACAGTGGAGCAGCCACCTTCCCAGGAGCAGACCACACCTGCAGTGCATATGTAAACAACAGCACAACCTGAGGACGCCCTCCAGGAAGGCATAGGAAACCTCCCTTTGCCTATGGTATGACCAGAAATGGAGAGGAGAAAAGCTAAACACTGAAATACTTCAGCATTTTCTGGAGACACTAAAAGTACTTAGCTTACAAAAAAAAAGAATGACAATTTACATTGGTGAACTAAACTAAGATCATAAAATGCAACTTAGCATCACTCTCTGCAACCTGGTAGATTAGATCTCTTTAGAAATAAACAGTGTCGTTGTAGACATGATAAGGAATTTATGTTTTCATTGCACATGTAGACAAGGTTAGAGCCTCAGCTTGTTCACTAATTGGGTTGCATGCATGTCATAACTTTTTGATATGCTTCCAGACATGTTACAGTGCTAGCCATAGAACAGGCATTAGCACTTTGATTAATAGGAGTAGCTGTATCCCCATCCGGGCCCTTGTAGAGCATCAGCTTATTAGTGGCTCCCAACCAGCTCCCAAAGGAGGTACACGGGTATGGTTTTTGTGCTTCACGGTGGCTGGCAAGGGCTACCACATTCCGCTTGGGAGATGCAGGGTTGCTAAGTGTCAAAAAGTGAGGACAAAACCATTCTAAGCTATAAAGCATTGTCTCACCCAGAACTCCCACTGGGAGACCGCGAGAAATACAGGTACTGTAGATGCAGATATAGGGCAGAAAAAATTACAGAGAATGGGGTGGAAGAACTGAGGAAAGAGAAGTATGTGCACTATTAGTTATGGGATCAATATTGAACTATCCAGATTAGGCTATTCCAAACCACCCAAACTATAGGACGCCCCTTCAAAATGTTCACTCACTCATGAATGTCTCATACTGCTGATTTTGGTTTATAAGCCAAGGGCTCTCTAAATGCTTTCAAACTCTCAGAGGCACCACAAAGAACGCGAGGTGCGGAGGCAGGGCAATCAGAGTGGCAGGTAGGGGTGGTCAGATAGTGGAAAGGGGGTTGAAAGCTGTAGTTCAACTGATCCTTTTCAGAGAAAATTAAACCGCAGAGAGGGAGATGCTAGCCCTCGGACTCTAGTGGAAACCAAGAAGAAACTAGATTTATAGGTAAAAGATTCATGGCCTTGCCATGAAAACGAGGAAGAACAAGGTCAGTAAGAGGATTTAGAGGTCATCTATAAATTTCCAAACTTTGAGTCAAAGCATATCAAAAAGGCTGTCAGAATGTTTTTCATTTCCTTTTTTAAGCATGTGCTTATAGCAACTCTTCAAAATTTGTGACTGACATCTGCTGTGGAAGTGCTACTGTGTCTGCCTCCCTTCCCTCAACCTCATGTGTCCCGCGACCAAGAGGCACAGCGGATGTGCAGTGACAAAGTTCTGTTCAGCACCCTCTGGAACTATGAATATT
This sequence comes from Tenrec ecaudatus, assembly GCF_050624435.1. Lineage (NCBI taxonomy): Eukaryota > Metazoa > Chordata > Mammalia > Afrosoricida > Tenrecidae > Tenrec > Tenrec ecaudatus. The sequence goes on along the minus strand of NC_134539.1, from coordinate 21,888,011 downwards.
ACATGCTACAGACATTTTACTGCCTAATTGGATTTAAAAAATTAACTCATCCCAGCCTCGCCAATCACTTTTAGTAAAGTATACACAAAACCAACACTATGGTTTAAGAGAAGCATAAAACAAACAAAAGATTCCCATTTTTTATGCAGAATAAAATAGCATGTGCTTTTCTGTTTCGGCTTTGTTATGACTTCTGGAATTAGCTTTCATAGTTGTGTCAAACTTTGAACTTATCTTTTTCTTTAGAAGGAAGTGTGTGTATGTGTATACACACATACATGAAAAATTGTGACTATTATAAAAATAAAAACTGAATTGTCTGCAATAGAAATTAAAATAATGCATAAAATAAGTTTTGATTCTTTTTTCCCACCTTGTTTACTATAAAGCTTGTGCCGCATGTCAGAGAATATTAAAAGTAAACGTTTGTAGTCTCAGCAGAGAAAGGTGGGAAGCAGTCGAAGTAATTATCAATTCATTTCAAAGTTGGCTTAGTAACCATTGAGAGTCTTACAATTCAAATTTTGTTTTTCTATTTGCTTTTTAAAACTCCTCTTCACTGGAATACAATCTTCAGGACAACATTAATAAAACTAATAATAGTAAATTCTCAGTATGGAAAGCATTTGATTCATTTTGGTCACTTAATATAATCTTCTACAAAATATGATAAACACAAATGTCTGATTTTCTTTTCACTTACATAATATTAGAACCTTTGAGTATTCTACCTAGAAAAGATTAAAAATGTCAATGCCCTATCCCTACTTAGGGTCTCCATTAGACTATCTAGTCTAAGGATTTTTAAGAAAGTCTTACTTATCACTTTTCATCTTTGAAAAAAGTACCCATAAAAATAAAAGGCATCCTTAATAAGAGTATCGACACGTCAGAATTTTGATTAGCAATGTTTCTAATAGAAATGTGAGGCTTAGTTAGCTTGCAAATCTCTCTGTAAGGACAAAGCATGCAAGCCAGCTGGGTGACCACATTAGTCTTTGACAATTGGAAAAATCGTTTTAAAAACTGAAGACAAAAGTATTAAGTGTCTTATTTTAATGCTTCTTTATTGCAACAGCCTCGTCTGTGTAATTTCACTAACGGGAAAGAGGGTCACTTCTCTCTTGCATAACAGTCCAGAGTTGAGCTGCAGAGAAAAGTTGAGTGAATGGCACTCTGCCCCAGGAACAGTTCCATTACTCTGCTGTTGTCTGCATAATTTAAGTGAAACACCAACACTTCAAACACTTCCCAGGCCTGTAATGAGAAAGAGCGAAAATAGAATTTGGGTCATCTTCCTTTTTAGATATAAGTTTAGAATTTGCAAGCATCAATTCACTAACATCTCATTGGCTAGGATTTAATCAGATGCCGACCTCTAACTCTAAAGGGAACCAGAAGGTATCCATGTAGCTCCATGCCACCAGTACTCCTTATGCGACCAAGCACGTCATCGAGAGCAACTGACTAAAAGGAAGAAAGCAAACTGGATAGTGGGGAGTAATAAACGTCCCTGGCATTAGGGGAATTGCCTCTGGGGAGGGAGGCTGTAAACTTGTACCTAATAATTTGTATATTATAAAGAAAATAAAAGAAACCATAGAGAACATATTTTTAAAAAATGTTTAGTAAACTTGCCTAACTATGCAAAAAGTCTTGTTTTAAACTATTACTAATCCCTGTTCTGAAAATCATGGACATGGTAGTAACTTTACGGCTACTCTGATAAATTTCATATTTTAATGGAAGATAAAAATAAACACAAAGTTTCAGAATAATTTACTGAAAATAGTTAAGGAAAGTTAAATTGAGATCTTAAAGGATCAACTGAAAAACATGGTGGAGCCAGTGTTCCAGAAAAGATCCAAAGCATAGATGAGAGCAATAATACAGGAAAGAAAAGTATGGGACAGGCTCCAAAGAGCTGGGATTTGCTAAGCAAATAGAGGAACTGTAGACAATAATCAAATGTCATTGCTCAAATATGTGGCAAAGGACTGCTACAATGTGTTTAATAGAAAAGACGTCACTTTTGAAGATTAAAGGATACCTCTCCCAAGTGATGACATTTCCAATCTTCTCGGACACATGCAAAAATGAGGCAATAAATAATGAAGCTCGAAGGAGAACTGGTGTTTTGAATTATGGTGTTGATGAAGAGTATTAAAACGACTGCCAGAAGAATGAACACACCTGTCTTGGAAGAAGTGTAGCCAGAATGATCCTCAGAGTGAGGATGGCCAGACTCTGTCTCACATCCTTTGGGCAGTTTATTACCAGGGGAAAGTCCCTGGAGAAGGACATCATGGTCGATAAAGTAAAGGAAGACTCTCAAAAAAAGAGGAAGACTCTCAATGAGAGGGACCGACCCAGTGATTGCAACAATGGTATCCTAGGCTAGGTTCTCTAGGAAAACAAAACCAGTGAATCTTGTACCAGAGGGTACTCCCCCCCATAAAAACAGCACATCCAATGGCATCACCTGGGAAGGTTCTCTCCAGTCACGGGGAATTTTTTTTTTGTGAAAGCAGTTTCTCTAGAACTTTGTATTTTGTGATAGCTGATTTAAAAGAACAGCATGCACCTGTGAAATTTTGTTTCCTGCTTGGAAAAACTGCCGCAGAAATTGTTGTGATGTTGAACACAGCTTACAAGGACAGCACTATGGGAAACATTCAAGTGTATGAGTGGTTTTCTCATCTCAAAAAGGGTGAAATGTTAGTTGATAACTAACTTCATTCCGGACATCCATCAGCTTCCCGAATGGATTAATGTGTCAACTCATAGGGTATTTGGAGTTCTTTCCACCAGGTCAGATTGTTTATCAAGCTTTCCATTTAGAGATTGTGAAAAGATCGTCTAACATTTGTGATCCAAAAAGTCTGATTGGTGGCAGATGGGGGACTGATCCTGCCACCACGACAGTCAATGCACCTGTTCGCGCGGCCATCTCAGTGAGCCAGTTTGGGGCTAGAAGCAGCCAGCTGACATGCTTCTCTTGCCCCGCCCACCTTACTCACCTGACTTCACTCTGTGTGACTTCTTTTTGTTTCTGGGAATGCACAGGGTGGGAAGGGACAAAATCGGACGACTTAGAAGAGATGACGAACAAAACAAGGGAGGTGCTGTCAGCTATCCAGATAAGTTTGAAAAATGTTTCCAAGAATGGAATTGCAGATTTGACAAATATATTAAGTGTATTGAGATTACTCTGAAGGTGATAAGGGTGTTGAGGGGGGCAATTGAATACATAGCTTTGGGGAGAAAGAAATCCAGGGCTTTGGGGATTACGCTATCTTATATCCAGAGATATTTATCTCAAGAAAATGTCACACACAGTTGTGTTATCATCAGGTGCCATGAAGTCATATGACACAACAGAAGGAAAGACTGCCTGGATCAGTGCTGTCTCCATAATTCTTCCCATGGTTGTGGTCATGTGTCAATCCATCCTCTTGAGGGATGTCCTCTTTTTTGCTCTCTCTCTATACCTAGCATGATATCCTTCTCAAGGGTTTGATCTCTCCTGACAACGTGGCCAAAGTAGAAAGAATAAGTTTACTCATCCTTGCCTCTGAAAGAATATCTGGCCATACTTCTTCCAAAACAGATTTGTTCGTCCTTTTAGACATCTATAGCACTTGTAATATTTCTCTCCAGCACTACAATTCAAATGCATTGATTCTTCTTCAGTCTTCTTTAGTAAAGGTCCAACATTCAATTGCATATGAGGCAATCAAAAATACCATGGCTTGGGTCAGGCACACTCTTTCCCTCAAAGTAGTATCGTTAATTTTCAACACTCTCAAGAGATCTTGTGCAGCAGTGTTACCAGGGCAACTCTTGATCTTTTGACTGCTGCTCTCATGAAAATTGATTGTGGATTCAAGAAGATAAAATCCTTGTCAACTTCAAACTTGTCTCCTTTCATCATGGGATTACCTAATTGGTACAGTTGTGAGGATTTGGGTCTTCTTTACATTGAGTTGTAATCCAAACTCATTTTTCTAAAGCACCCAGCTACACTGGGAACAGTCCACACCCATGAAAAAAAAACCCATCGTTGATGGGTTGCTTGTAGCAGATGCCACATGGAAATGATTACTTACATTAGATGATGACATTTTAATGTTAAACCAATGGTAACCCTGGCCCGGCCAAGTTGACATACACAGTCTTAACTATCACAAGTGGGCTCAAGGAGCACCAATGATGAGGATGGTGTCTGATCAGGCAATGCTTAGTTCTTTTGTTCCCGGGGCCACAAAGAGTCACAACCAATGTGATAGCACCTGACAACAGCAACAAAAATAATGCTAATGAAGGTTTTGGATTTTATCCTAATTCACAGTTCATATATATTGTGGATTGTCACATTTCCAATCTGATTGGTCTGGAAAATGTAGTTAATGCTGAGTCACAAGGCTCCAAATCTCCATAGCTTAGAACTACACGTAATTTCTTTTTTCTTCACAATATGTACATCACAGAATTTCTGGCCTCTTTGTGACCTCAACTTCTGAATCTGGGCCATCTGGGGTCTCTGTGGCAGAAGGAAAAGAATGATAACCATGGCCTTGTTTTTTATAGAGAAGAATTAGGCTTTAAACAGGCAATGAAATGCTTGATCCTGAAGAACAAGTTAGTTTTCTCACACTCCTTTGACCCGAATGATACATATATTTCCACTCAATCAAAGCATATGTAGAAGTACAATCCTTTGACCCAGAAGACAGGGATCTAGAAATATGTGTTGAAATACATTGACTATGACTTATACCACTAATTTAAAAACAAAACAAAAAATACTATGTCAACAGTTGAAAGTGAGTGGTTAAAAAAATCTTACCATAGTGAATGAAGGGGGAAGTGCAGAGTGGAGACCCAAAGTCCATTTGTCTGCCACTGGAGATCCCCTTGCAGAGGGGTCTAGAGGAGGAGATGAGTCAGTCAGGGTGTGATGTAGCACCGATGAAGAATACAGCTTTCCTCTAGTTCCTAAATGCTTCTTGTTCCCACCCCACCCCCACCCCCTGACTATCATGATCCGAATTCTACCTTACATATCTGGCTAGACCAGAGGATGTACACTGGTGCAGATAGGAGCTGGAGGCATGGGGAATCCAGAGCGTATGATACCTTCAGGACCAGGGGTGTGAGTGGCGATACTGGGAGGGTAGAGGGAGAGTGGCTTGGAAAGAGCGAACTGATTAGAAGGATCTACATGTGACCTCCTCCCTGGGGGACAGACAACAGAAAAGCGGGTGAAGGGAGACATTGGACAGGGCAAGATATGTCAAAATAATAATTTATAAATTATCAAGGGCTCATGAGGGAGAAGGGAGCGGGTAGGGAGGGGGAAAAAAAGAGGATCTGATGCCAAGGGCTTAAGTGGAAAGCAAATGTTTTGAGAATGATGAGAGCAATGAATGTTCAGATGTGCTTTACACAATTGATGTATGTATGGATCGTCATAAGAGTTGTATGAGCTCCTAACAAAACATTATACACACAAACACACATTAAAAAGGTTAGGGGCAGGGAGAAAGGCTGAAGTAGCGACAATAGGTCCCTCTTTGTGGTTGAATTAGGCAATGCATATATTTTCTTTTATATACTTCTTTGTATTTGGTATTTTAGTTAAGAAGTTTTGTCCACAAAGAACAGGAAAAAAATACCTCAAATTATCAGTCATTCGAGTGATACAGAAATTGTTCTATTGTGTTTAGAAAGTCTGGAGAGGGTCGTGACATGGTATGCTGTCGTATTTAGGTGCCATTGTGTCCTTTTCGACTCATAGTGACCCTGTGAACAACAGGACAAAACACTGCCCGGTCCGGCACCCCCTCACAATTGTTCCCATGTGTGAGCCCATTGCTGTGCCACTGAGTCAGTCTATCTCCTGGAGGGTCTCCCACTCTTCTACCAAGCAGAATGTCCCTTTCCAGGGACCGGTCTCTCCTGATAGCATGTCCAAAATAAGTGAGACACAATCTCACCTTCCTCACCCCCAGGGAGCATGCTGGTTGTATGTCTTCCCAGAGAGAAGTTGGTTTCTTCTTTTCTTTCGGATTTGTTTGTTTTTCTGGCAATTCATGGTACTTTCAATCTTCTTTGCCAATGCTATAATTCAACTGTATGACTTCTTCAGTTTTTCTTATGCAATGTCCCACTTTCACATGCATATGAAGCAATTGAAAATGACATGACTTGGGTCAGGCACACCGGAGTCCTTAATGTGACATCCGTGTGTGTCAATCCTTTAAAGAGGCCATGTGTGTGCAGCAAATGTACCCAGTGTAACCATTCATTGGATTTCTTGACTGTTAGTTCCATGGGCATTGATAGTGGATTCAAACAAAATGAATCCTTGACCACTTCGATCTTTCCCCATTATCACGATGTCATCTGCTGGTGCAGCTGTGAGGACCTGGGTTTATTTACGTTGAGCTGCAATGAAGGCTGCAGTCCTTTACCTTCATCAGCAAGCACTTCAAATCCCCATGGCTTTCTGCAAGCAAGAATGTGTCATCTGCATGGAGCACATGCCATCATAGACTTAGTATACCACTGCCCTTTGATTCGCTGTATGTTCTGCACACTGGACTGCAGAGTCTGTAATGGCGGGCATCCTGTTTTAGCTACAGGAATATCTCAGAGATTTGGAGGGGTGCATTCTAGACCACTGCAGCAAAGCAAACATCACAGTAAAGTGAGTCCCATGAATTTGTGGGTATAACATTTATGTGTACACTATAATGGACTCCATTAAAGGAGTCCTGGAGGGATAGCGACGTCTGTGTTGGGCTGTCACAGCTGACACCGTTAGTTACACTCCTCAGTCCAAAGGAGAAAGAAGAGATTGTACCCCCCGTACTGATTGACAGCATGTGAATTCCTCAAGAGTTGTTCCACGCTGTCCTAATGGGGCACTCTGGGTTGCAAACTCCGGGGCAACTTGTTTGGTTTGCTGTTGTGGTTTATTGTGGGCAATGACATCATAGAGGTAAGTATGGTGAGAATAGTAACCCACAATGTGACACAGAGACAGGGAGTGAGCACATGAGGCTGGAAAAGTCATTCTGATAGACTTGCTCAGCACAGACTTGCCCAAAATGTTCCATTTGTAAAAACTGCAATTATCTGCAAAGTCACAATAACACAAAGCACACTAAAATGGGGCATGCCTAGAGTGCACCTTGTTACCAGCACAGTTTAAGGGCATACTAGAAACTCAAAATATATTCCTTGAATCAATGTATAATTCTATATTCCCAAGAACGAAAGCAAGAATTTGAACCTGTCAGGGACACCTGTTCTAAATGTCTACACCAAATAAGGCTGTATGATTATGTTATTATGCAGTGTTTCTATTTTAATCGCCTATCCCAAATATAGGTGTATGATCGTGTGATTATGCACTGACAATATGGGATGCAAAACCAGCCATGCATAGTAGTAGGCACTTAATCACCTCCTCAAAATTTCACTAGCTGCGTATTCTATACTTAGTTTCTAAATTGGCCACAAAATGATACTTCATTTATCAGGAAATATAAGAGAGAAATGCAAGACTCATACTAATATTTCCTCAACAATAGTTACTAATATTGTTCAATCCTGAACTATCTCTCATTCCTTGCTGTGTCAACCCATATGACTGTATCCATTTCAATGAATGACCTTTCCATTTTTGCCGACCAGATGGTTTACCAAATCTGATTTGCATTTTGAGGGACTGGTTCCTCATCTAAAGTAAGCAACGTGAAGTCTTATGATCCTTAATACTAGAGATCATTCTCAGGATATTTATTAGAAGACAGATGTATTAGTTTGGGTAGACTAGAGAAACAAATCCCCAGAAATGCAGATGTGTACTCGATAGAGTTTTATATAAAGGGTAACTGTACATTAAGCATCCCAACGCAGTCCAGTCCTAGCCCGTCGTCTGATATTAACCCATATGTCCAACACCAATCTACAAATTCCCCCTCAAACTCACAAAACACATACAGTGACATAGAATGCAGGAAGAAAGCTGAATCAGTGAGCATGTAAGCATCTCAGCGCTGGCAGGCATCTCCATGCAGCTGCTCCAGCACCCAGGGCTGCATCAGGGTAGGTCCATGTGGCTTCTCCTCAGGAATGTCTCGCAGGAAGTGAGTCTTGCCAGCAGAGGCAGAGAACTACCTAAGGCAGATGCAATTGGTCTAGCCATCAGAGAGCAAGAGACAAAAAAGGTGAGGCTCGCCAAGTCATTTACCTCTCTGCCCTTCCATTAAATTCCACATATGTTCATCAGCCAAGTAGGCACAATAAACCTTACCTATCACAATATGTGTGTACTTCTTCTGGCAGCTCGTGATATTTTTTATATTCTTTATCAACACCATAATTCAAATGCATCAATCCGTCTTTCTCTGCTTTATTCATTGTACGTCCTTGCACATGACTTGGGTCAGATGTGCCTTAGTCCTGAAAGAGATATCTTTGCTTTTTAATATTTTGAAGAGGGCTTTTGCATAATAGTTTCCAAACTTCATACATCATTTAGTTTACTGAGTGCTGCTTTGCTGGGCACATTGAACTGTGGTGCTGGAGAAGAACACTGAAAATACCAGGAACTGCTTAAAGGACACACCAATCTGTATTGGAAGAAGTATGGCCACAGTGCGCCTGGGAGTCAAAGATGGCAAGACTTCATCTGATACACTTTGGCCATATTGTCAGGAGAGACCATTCTCTGGAGAAAGACACCATGCTTAGTAAAAGGCAGGGTCTGTGAAACCTAGGGAGGCCCTGCAGGAGATGGATTGACTCAGTGGCTGCATCAATGGGTTCAGGCACAGGAACAATTGGGAGGATGGTGCAGGACCGGGCAGCATCTCATGCTGTGATGCATGGGGTCATCACGGGTCACAGCCAACTCGGTGGCACCGAACCATGATCACAAAAGCCTTGATGGGCATTGACTGAGGATTTGAGTAAAAGGAAGTTTCCTACTTCAATATTTCCTCTGTTCATCATCATGTTGCATATTGGTTCTGTCATGAGGATTTGTGTTTATGTTGAAGGCTGCAGTCTCTGATCTTTGATAGGTGCTTCACAGCCTCTTCCCATTCACCAAGCCAGGTTTTGCTATCTCCTATTGCAGGTTTTTAATTAGTCATCTTCCAATTCTGAGGCCAAGTTCTTCTTCATACACTCCAGTTTCTCAGATTATTTGCTCAACATACAGATTAAATTGGTATACCTGATTTTAAAGCATGCGGTAACCCTGTGCTGTGTTATAATTGCTGCCCTTTAATCTATATACAGGTTACACTTGAACACAAAAGAGAATTCTAGAGTTCCCATTTGGGGGATAGGGGGGTTGAAATGTTATTCATGGTTTATTATGATCCTTACAGTCAAATAGCATGCTCAATAAAACACAAGTAAACATCTAACTTGTAGGCTCTCCTTTCAGCCAAGATCCATCTAACATCAGCAATAACACATCTCATCCCATATCATCTTCTTAATTCAATTTGATTTCTGGCAAGTATATGTTCATGTATTTTTTAATACTTTTATTGGGGGCCCTTACATCTCTTATCACAATCCAAACATTCCTCCAGTGTCAAGCACATCTGCACATATGCTGCCATCATCATTTTCAAAGCATTCTCTTCCCACTTGAGGCCCTGATATCAGCTCCCATTTCTTCCCCCTCCCTCCCCCACCCACCCTCCCTCACAAACCCTTGATAAGTTATAGATAAATTTTTTCCATATCTTATATCATGCTCTATCACCCCTCACTCACTTTTCCATTATTTGTCCCCCTGGGAGGGGTTCTAGGTGGATCCTTATGATCGATTCGTGTATTTTTTAATACTCTTCAACAAGAAGTCACTTAATTATAAAGTTCATACTACTGTCCAATAATGTTGATAGTCTGTTGAGTAGCCGTTCTCTAAATGGACATGGCTATGGATCTCTTCCTGTTGGTTGGCCAAGTAGCTCTCTTCCACCTTTCTTAACATGGATGAGTGGGCATTTCTAACATTGAATATGTTGAAATCTCTCAGTCGATATTCTATCAATTCTTTGAGCCTTGCTTATTACCATTGACTTTAATGCACTTTGGACTTCTTCCTCTTCTTTTAATACCATTGGTTCTTGTATCACATGCAACCTCCTGAAACGTTTGAACGTTGACCATTTCTTTTTGTACAGTGGCTGTGCATGCCCTCCATTATCTTCTGATATTTCCTGAATCGTGGGGCATTTGACGTAAAGAATGCTTCAATATTGCAATGAGAGATTAAAATTTCCCTTCAGCTTTTGCAGCTTGAAAAATGCTGAGCATGTTCTTTTCTTTTGCTTTTCTGGATCCAGGTCTTTGCATATTTCATTACAACGCTTAGTGGTTTTTCTTGAGCTGTTCAGCTCCTTTTCATCATTTGTCCCTTTCTCGTTAGCTATTCCATTTATTAGCCCGCCAGTCACTTGTCAGTTTGTCATACTGTGGCTGGTTATGTGTTGCTCTGAAGCTGGAAGCTATGTCACAGGCATTTCAAGTCCCAGACCTGGTTAACACATTTTTACAGGGTTTCCAGACAAAGAATTAAATAGAAAAGGGAAGCGGCCATCTACTTCTGAAAAATCAGCTACAGACAACGTTCTGAATAGCAGCAGAACATTGTCTCATATCATAACAAAAGTTGAAGTCCTCAGTTTGGAAGGCACTCAGATTATGACTGTAGAGGAGCTGCCTTCTGAAAGTAGAGATTCTCTTAATGACATGGATGGAGTAAAACTTTGGGGACCTTCATTTACTGATGGGCCACCACCTGAAATGTGGTAAACATCCATTAGTAACTGGAATGTGGAATGCACAGAGTATGAGTCAAAGGAAATTAGAAGCTGTCGAAAATTAAATGGAACCCATAACAATTGATACCCTGGACATTATTGAGTTGAAAAGGACTAACATAGGCCATTTGAATCAGACAGTTGCCCGATTCAGGAATTACAAATTCAAGAAGAATGGTGTCACACTCATCATCAGAAAGAATATTCCAAAATCTACCCTGATGTATAATTCTGTCTGTGATAGGATAATATCTATATATTAAAAAGAAATTCCCATTAGTGGATTTATAGCTTGAGTTCACAAAACAACCACTGTGCTAAAGAAATTGAAGAAATACACCAATTTATTCCATCTGAAATTGATGAAATATGAAATCGAGACACATTGATAATTACTGCTGAGTGGAATTCAAAAGTGGTAACAAAGAGGAAGAATCTGTAGTTGGGAAATATGGTCTGGTAAAACAAACAGACATGCAGATTACATGACAGAATTTTTAAAAACCAACCATCAACTTCATTGCAATATATTCTTCAGCAACATCAGCAACATAAATGGTGACTGTACACATGAATCTCCCAGGTGGAAAACGAAGGAATCAAATTGACTATAACTGTGATAAGAGACCATGGAAAAACTCAATATAATCATATATAACAAAATCAGTAGACTGTGAAACAAACAATTGCTCATATGCAAGTTCAAGTAGGAACTGAAGAAAGTATTTTAAAGTCTAAAAGAGCCAAAAAGCAACCTTGGGCATGTGCCACCTGAACATGGAGACTATCTCACTGACATGGATTTGATTCCAACTCCTAGTGCGCCAAATTATTGCCTGTGCTACTTTTACCATAATTCTCTACTAATAAGACGTTTAAGTTGAGTTGTAATAAATTATCTCTAAGACTTTTACCCAATCCTTGTGGCTGTTATTTTGAAAATTATTACATCAGACAAAATTAAGTGTTCAACATAATATTTAATCTTGAGACATAATGACAAAAGTTCAATTAATTGTCTACAACATATTGAGATTACCCCCATACGCAAAATGCATTATTTTTAGTGCTTAAGCACTATAAGCAATAACAAGAAACTTTAAACAAATAAACAGCAGGCAATCAACTTTATAAGCCCCTAGATCTTTTTCGAGAATAATAGTCTAAAGAGATTAGGCCAGAAGAACTAGTTGAGCACTTCTTTGGAAGGACCGACAATTTCATTTAAGCAGGGACAAAAAAAAAAAACATAATAAGCCTTCTAACTGCCTTGGGTCACAGCATGTGGCTTATAACCTAATCAAAGAAAAGGATTTGACAGATTTTACAGGTTAGACTCGATGGAAACAATTCTCATGTTTTAGGTGGCAGGTACTTTTTAATATTTCCAATAATAAAGTAGATGTTCTTCTAGATAAAGTAGAATGGTGAGATCTATTACATTAGCTAGCATGCTCCCAATCAGATTTTACTCCAGAGTGTTCGTTTTCTCCCTACTTCTTTGATTGTTTTCCCACTGGAACTGAAAAATAAATCACCTGCTTTACTTTCCAAAAGTCAGAATAGGCTTGGAATAAGATGGAGCAAAAAAAAAAAACAAAACCATCTCCATTTCATTGAACCTATGACTGAGAAGGCATTTGAAGGTAGGACGTAATCTAAGCGCATGGAAGATTTTACTAGATGCTCTTAATTTGTGGTTAGAGTCCCAGCAGGTAATGTGTGGGACCACCTTTCTCACTTAGTCAACCCTTCTGAGTTTTAATTTCCTCCTGTGAAAAATGAGGCTAAACACTGTACATTGTTTTGCAAATTTCTTGTGAGGATTACACGAGTAAACCCACGTCTGTAAGGCACTTTATGAAATGGCTTGTATCTATTCTTCCAGCAAACATAGGCTGAGTTCCTACTACAATGTAGTCATTAAGCCATAGTCAGCCTTCAATTAATAGGAGTCGTTGTGCTCATGACCAGCAGAAGAAGGATCCGAGGGCGCCAGTAGAGAAACATTCTCAGGCTTTTATTCTGACTGCTTCTGCAGGAGTTCCTTTGTGAGAAGATGGTAGTAACATTTACTTTTCACCTGCTTAACAAGGTGTGCCTGGAGGAACGATCTAGGTTGGTCCATTCTCTATCTGCTTTTGTTGAAATGACTTGGATTCGTTCAATGTTTCAACCCCAAGTGGGGCTTTGTTGCTTCATCAATGATATGTGTTTGCTACATTATTAACCCAGGTCTAAGAGGGTATTATAGGAATTCTCACACACCAGGCTGCCGTCCCAGAAGAAGCGTCGAATATTGCAAGGCGGAGAAGGCAGTTGTGTTCGCATCAAAGCATATGTGGAATGCCACGTTGGTGAGACTGTACCAGAGAAGGAAGCTGTATAAAGTGTGTACTAAAAATACGCCTTATAATAGCTTTCGTCTCGATGGTGCCAATCTAAATGTGAAGCCTATTCCTTAACCTCTCCCTCCTCTCATACAATGTGACATCATAAATCAAATCAGTGTTTCAAAATGGAATTCCCAAAGAGCAAATAGCCTCAACCCCGCCATCCCTGGAAGCCCCTGCAAGCCCCTGCGGTTCAGATGCTGTCTGGCTTTTCCTTTTAAACGGATGGCGCAGCCTCCGTTGTAGGGACTTTCTCTGTAACAAAAGGATAGTTATTTTGAGTCAATCCCTTCACGCCCAGTGAAAAGAGAACAATCTTGTATGGGAGAATTAGACACATTTAGAAGTTAAACATGGCACTCCTGGTAAGCAGTCTTGGAAATGTTCAAGGCAAAGGGATTCGTGAGGAGACTGCAGTTGGAAGGGGAGCAACAAGCATCGGAAAGTCAGAGCAGAGAATGAAAAGATGAGGTACACGTGCAGGAGAGAACTGGCTAATTGAGGCAAAGTGTGTGCTGGGCCCTGAGTTCCTGAGGAAGAGGTTAAGACGGCATATAAATTTAAAATATTATTAGCTAACATGGAACCTTCCAAAAATAATTAGTGATGATTTTTTAAAATACAAGGAGCTATCAAACAACATAGCAAGCTTAGCAACAAATTGCATGTAAAGGTTCCATCAGAGCATTGCTAAAGAAAACCCTGTTAAATACCACAAGCTGGTGGGACCTGGGTCCCTACACAAGCAGCTAGCAATTGATGCCATGGGCACCTGTCTGACGGCTACCCTAACACCACAGTCCAAACCCGCCCAGCACTCCACCAGACAAAGATGTGCTGGGCTCTTTCCATTGGAGTGACAACCTTGGAAATTATATAAAACAGTTTTGCTCAGTGCTTTCAGGTCATTAATCGTCAGAAATAACTTGTTGGGAATAGGTTTTACGGTTTTTCTTGTTGTTTAGGCGGGCGGGGAGTAGCGGGGCAGGTGGCATAGGGCTTCATTCACCACTAGGATACAAAACACACCCACAGGCAGCTCGCCGACATCAAGTCCATCCTGATTTGGATCGGACCCATAGGGCTGCTCCTTTGGGCTTCTGAGACTAACCCTCTCTGGCAGTAGAGAGCCTCATTTCCCATGGAGCAAAAGGGTGGCTTCGAACTGTTGACCTTCTGTTTAGCAGCCCAATGCATAACCAAGGAAACCACCAGGACTTCCACCACTGCCACTATGGTACACCCCCCTCAGCCAAGCAATAATTATCTGTCCATCAGCTGCTTCTCAAATCATTTTGTACACTTTGCACAAAGTATGCTTACTAGAGTATGCTTCTGGTTGAGTTACATACGCTGAGATGCTCCCATCCTGACTGCGCTAGACTGCACTCTTGTCGGCTGCTTCCCCCCAGTGCCCAGCACAGTTTGGATAGGGGGACAGCACGTGGGGTTCGGATCAAAAGAGAGCCAAGGGTAAGTCACAGTGCTGCAACTTTCCCCTCAATCCACTGCGTTTCACAGTGGAGTGGATTAGGGGGGAATTCAATGAGACACCATCATGTCCCCCAAACTCTACTATGCAGAAGATAGTCTACCAGCAGCCATCATTCTTAGCTTTTCCAAGTAGACGTGAGTGGGCAGAGACAAACAAGACAGGGAGAGGAGGAGGAAGGAAAACATGTGGTCAAATCCCCTCCCTCTGTTGCTCAGTGCAGGATGCCAATCTTGGATGAAGTTGGGCTGCAGGAGAAGTTGGGTGCTTGACAAAACGAGGAAGTGAGACACGAACTTCACTCTTCATCATAAGTCTAAGATGACTCTTCAATAAGTAGCGGGGAGGGAAGTATTGGAAATTAGAGTGTAAGATGCAAAGTTTGTTGATCATGAAAGAAATTGCGAGGCTAATACAAAAATCCAGGCATAAAACCGGATGTCGTGATGCTGGCTTTGGCTAGCTGGATTCATTTCGAAATGGTGGGGCTCAGGTAAAGGATCTCGACACCCAGGTCATCTGGGACTCTAGCACATGTTGGCGCCTGATCTGAGAGCAGACAGTGGATTCTGTCCGGCACAATCCATGGCACTCAGACATGAGAGAAACAAAGCCAAAGCTAAACCTTAAGAAATGTGTGCTAGACTCAAACACAGGGAAACATCTAAGAATTACAGAAATAGAACCAGAGTATGGAGCAGGGTTCCATCCATCCACCCCCCCCTACCCCCACCCCACCCTCCCTTTAGAGATCGAGCCCTGTAGAATGTCTTTGGTCACTCTGACTACCCAAGGGCGGGTAGTCTCTGTTCTCCGAAATCTATTCTCTCAGCCTACAAGTTGGGATATAGTTCAAGTCTTCTATGCATATCAATTTTTGTTTTTATTTTATTTTAGGGTTTCTTAATCAGTATTTAAAAAAAACACAACCCTTGCTAATTCGATTCAACATTCTCATCAGTATTTGAATGACTTTCTAGGCCCATCATAATATCAAACAAGAACTGTGTTAGTCTGTGTAGACTAGAAAAAAATTCATAGACACTCATGTGTATAAGAAAGAGCTTTATATAAAGAGTAATTGTAAATTTAAAAAATCCCTACCCAGTCCAGCTCAAGTTCCATAAATCTGATATTAGCCCATATGTCCAATATACATCTATAAAGTCCCTTCAGACTCACAATATACATACAATGATTCAGAATACAAGAAGATCACAGGCCAGTGGGTGGGAAGTCTTGTGGATCCAGTGGCGTTGTAAGCTCAAGCTCAGGGCACTAGTGTAGCTTCATGTGTCTTGTCACGAATGAGGTCATCAAGCAGCGATCTGATTGACAGGCTAAATTTCACCCCTTCACTCTTATGCCTCAAACTGACATCAGACTATGTAAGTACCACAAGAACCAACTAGTGTGCTATAAATATTACACACATACACACACAGACACACACACACACACACACACACCCCTACCCCTCACTGCCATGGAGTCAATGCCAACTCCTAGTGAGCCTCTCAGACAGGACAGAGCTGCCCCCTGTGCATTCTTGAGAATAACTATTCTGGGGCATAGACAAGACAGCCTTGTCTTTCTGCAGGGGAGCAGCGAGTCGTTTCAAACTATTCTCCTTTTGGTCAGCAGCCCAACAAATCATTCCTATGCCCGAGACATTCCCAAATCAGCCTGCAGTTGACCCAATAGATGGTATCATATAGGAGTCTGAGATTTCAAGGGACAATAAGCTCTGTAACCCAAACAAGTGCAAGTAGATTTGGCAGGACCTTAAGGCAGGTATCTCACTTTCCCCTAAGAAGAGATGCGTATGGATAGTGAGCAGGAAGAGCAGGGAGTGGTATTTGGGTTGGAAAAGTAGCAAACAGTTGGTGGGGAGAGTGTACTGAAAAGGTTTCAGAGACAAAGTGGGTGGGGGAAAAGCAATGAAACAAGAAGACATTGTGGATTTTGAACACCAACTGGCATGAAAAGGTTGAGATATCACTAAAAATAATACTTAATGTGAAATGATGATATTACTCAGCTCCCCTAAGCTGCAACCCAGTGAGGACAAGAACGATGCACACTTGTCCTGTCACTGAAAGAAAGGAAGGAAATTGGCAAGGCATCCTGCACCCAAATGGAAGTGGGTCAAAGAAGACACTTGGTCCGTGTGGGGTATAAGCTTGTGTCTTCATGTTGGCGATTATCTCTGTACTGCTCTTCTCTTTAAGGAAATGTCTAGGGGCCAACTCTCAGCATCTCTGTTGATGCTTTCCCCCTTCCTCCCCCCCTCCCATGTATATCAGAAGACTGTCTCTTTGTACAAAAAAATCATTTTATTGAGGCTCATACAGCTCCTATCACAATGTATACATCCATCAACTGTGTAAAGCACCCTTACACATGCGTTGCCCTCATGCTTCTCAAAATTCGCCTTCCGCTTGGACTGTCTCTTAAGTATATTTTATTTGTGCTGCGTTTGAGAGTATAGTGGGTGGGTGAATCTTGCTATCACGGCCGTGAGTAGGACCATATTTAGGTTAGACTCACATTGGACTTGATACTCATTCCCATGACCTCTGGGATAAGGAGTGAAGTGTGTGTCTGTCGCGCGGGGAGCATTGTGCACAAACAGGAGCTCTTTCACTTTGTGTTCCTTCTGCTTCTGCCCGATTCCTTCCCTGCACCCTGCTATTCCTTACGCTCACCAGGCAGCGAGCATCTCTGCTATATATGCACAGAGATTGGGGGAAGGCGGTGGCATCTGGGAATAGAGACCTCATGTTCACAACACATTTCTAACCCAACTATTTTCTAATGAAAGCCACATTCTCTTTCAGGTGTCAGGCACCACCAATGAAGTGCATTGTTTCCACGAGCCGTATTTGGTCCGCATGCTATTGAAATGAGGGCCACGGCCTTCCATGAAATATGGAAGTATTTTACATAAGGGAATTTGCCAGGCCAGAAAGGCAATCATTGCTTCTGCCTTGAGAAGATGTAAAGGATTATGCTGCCCGAGATAATCTACTCGGGAAAATATTTCTCTAGCTTGAAAATCACATATAACTTGTAAGTGGTCACTAGCTCAGAGGGTGTTTTGTGTATTAATATATTGTTTTCCTTTTAAAGGCAATGAAAAAAAAAATGAGTTTCCAGGGCTTTTCTTACTAGAGAGAGGGCTTGATGGAGAAGTCCACAGGTGCCCCCGTGTGGCGGAAGCACGGCATGACAGGGCTTGCTTTCACAGTGTGAAAAAGCAGCCTCTTCCTTTACCTGCATTTTCCATTTATAAAGTAACTGAGTAGGCAACGTAGAAGCAATCTGCATTAAACCCTGCAACATAAATGATTAATAAGAGAGTGATGTGTTTGAATAAATCTACCCACTGCAATAAGCGTCTCCATATTTTAAAAATGTGCTACAGGCAGCAGAATTTTAAAAGCCTCAGCTTTTAATATAAAGAATAGCTAACTCATTACTTATACAAACCCTGGTTCTTGATCATGAAAAAAAATCCTCTAAAGCTGCAGTGATAATGTATATGTGTCCAATAGTAAATGTATAGTCTCTCTTTGTTCAGTTCGTAGGGGTTTCAACACTGGGTAAAGGAAAAGGCAATTGTAGAGCAAGATAGCATTTTCTCGGCGACCTCCAGAGCGTGGCCGCATCTAGTCAATGTTATACGTGAGTCTATCGAAGGCCCTCCCCATGGCAGGGCATTGAGATGGGATGTATGGTGAGTTTAGTTATCCTCAGAAATGGCATGAGTATTGGAGGAAGAGGGGTGAAGGGAGAGGAGGCTGAAGGAAGGAGCGAAAGAGAGAATAAGCGTGACCCTATCCCCGAGGCGACAATATGACATGGCTGCTGGCTGCTGTCAGTGGGTCACTTGTATCAGGCCAGCTAACTCCTCTTGTCTAAGGTCTAATCTTTATGGGGGCGGATCACCCTCGCTTCCTCCAGCAGAGCTGATGGTTGGGATCAAACCACCAACTTTTGGCTAGCAACCAAGTACTGTGGCAAATAGGGCCCTGAAGGGAGAAAAAGCAGGCACTTGGCAAAGATAGCTATTTATTCGATTCATATTTAAGCCAAACCGAATCAAGCTCACTACCTTCCAGTCAATGCTGGCTCCTAGCGGCCCAATGGTTAGAGTAGAACTGCCCCTGCGGGTTTTCCGCGACTGTCCATTTTCCCAGGGCAGAAAGCCTCAGCTTTCTCCTGTGAAACCACTGGTGTGGTGGCCCAGCTAACCTAATGTCTAGCAGCGCAATGCATCGCGCGCTATGCCGCCAGAGCTCCGATGCAGAGCGGGCAGCAAATAAGGCCAAGACACAGACCCCTGCTTGTCAGGCGCTTTGAATACATTACTGAGATACTCGCTGATGGAGGAGGACAATATCCGCCACCCGGGGGAGCATCCATGTGCCCTTTGAGGCCTCCGTGGTCTGACCGTGCTCTCCTCGGCAGTTTCCCCTCCATTCAGAAAGGGGGACTTGGGTGTTGGAGAACAATGGGGTCTCTTCGCTGTGCTCCCCCCGCGCCCTCCCCCCCGTCGTGGAATGTGGGCTCTGAGGCACGCGGATGGCCGCAGACCCCCTTGGCTTCATGGTCCAGGCTCCGCTCCGCCTTCCACAACCCGCCTGGTCCACCTTTTCTTTGCACTGGAATTTCGTCTGCGTGTTACACAATTGTACTTCCCATCTCTGGGTCTCTGGCCTTGAACTGATGTCCCTTCCTTCGTTCCGTTAAATGTAGATCTTCGTTGAACACTGAGCTTAGGTCCTCTCTCCTCCAAGAGCAGCCCTCCGCCAAGATTAAAGCTATAAAACCCTGCTCTCTGCATCCTTCGTACCTGTGAAAATATACAAGTTACAAAAGTCACACAATCAACCGATGACCAGTTTATGTGCGGCGTGTGTATGGAGGGACATGTATGTGTGTACGTTTCCATGACTGAAAATACAAGTTTTTAATATCAACATAATACAAGGCAAGCCACCGACTGGGAAGAAACATGTACCCACAATAGGTTATATGCTCCTGGCAGCGGCAGTGGAGAGATTCAACGGTGCATTGTGTGGGATGAATCTGCGGGGCAAGACCCATCTCAAGGGCTGAAAATCAAGGTGCTTGCTTTGAGGACTCAGGTGCGCCTGCCCCAAGTCAGGCTCTTTTCCATTGGCCCACATGCATGTGAAAGCTGGACATGAAATAAGAAACGAGGCTTTTGAACGACCGGGAAGGTGAAAACTATCGAACGCACCACGGGCAGTCAAAAGAATAAACACGTTTGTCTCAGAAGAGCCCAACCCGAATGAACGCTCCTTATGAAAGGGAGGATGGAGGGACTGGGGCACGTCCCTTGGACGTTTTACCAGGAGAGACCAGTCGCTGGGAGAGGGCCGCGTGCTCAATAAAGTAGACAGGCAGCCACAAAGAGGAAGATGCTGGGCGAGACGGGATGACTCGGTGGCTGCAAAGATGGGCTCAAACATCAGAACAGTCGTGAGGTCGGCTCAGGACCGGGCCATGCTTGCCTCGGCTGTACATTAGGGTCGCTCTGACGTCGAACCAACTGGATGGCACCTGGCAACGTGAGAGATGAATGGTTCGTATCTTTAAAATGTAAAGAGTTCTTCCAGAACATGGAAAATAAAATAAAATACACCACTGAAGTTAATTTGGTGGTGGAATCTAACAAGACCAAAGAGTTGGTTTGCGCAAAACAGAATTCTGCTTCCCCTGGAGAAAGAGCTACATTCCCAGCCTCCCTTAAGAGCCTCACACGGGCTTGGGATCCCAGTTCTTCCACGCACGCCATCTGTGGGAGACCGACCTCTCCTTCCTACCTGCACAGAGAGGTGTCACCACCGTCCTGTGGCTGCGGAGCTAGCGCTGAATGCAAGCGGAGTCTCGGATAAAGAACTGATGGCATTGCAGCTGCAGAGAAATTTAGTTCCTGAAATAGACTGCTTGCTGCTGCCGGCAGAACATCAAGCCTGGGCCATTGTTCGTCAAATATGGGTCTCTTCTTCCAGAACGCCTAACAATGATGAGAACCCTTTGATATTTCTGTATTCAGTGATCCTTCAAGTGTGGTTTGACAGAAGCCCCGGCAGTGGTAACATCATCTATAAATGTGTCAGGAGTTTCCACCGCAAGGTAGTGTCCAGACCAACTAAATGAACCATCCATGGTTGAACAAACCACCCAGCTAATTCTCATGCAAGCTTAAATAAACCCATTAAGAGCTCCCATGGGTAGTGATAGGTGGCTATTTTCCAGGAGACTACCTCATCAAAGTGCTATACTGTAACTAAGGAGTTGATTGGCTTGATGGATTTTAAAACAACAATAATTCGTGGTAGAACAGAGTATCTCTCACAGGGAAGTAAATACAAATCAAGGTTCATTACTTTTTATTCTAAAGTGAACCCCTAAAATGAAACTTATACCAAAGACAAGGTCTTGGTGGGTTGCTTTGGGTTTAACAACCATACATTTGTAATAAAATAATTCTTTCGTAATGTATATATTCTGGTTTTCTAAAGTGCTTGCCTTTGCTAGGGGAAAGTGGGGAAGCAGTTATTTTTATCGCCATGTTCTTCTGTTGAGAAAGCTTACATTTAGAATTTGAAAAGCAAAAGCACGATAATTTTGACAATTGCCAATATTTAAAATCTGTGGTTTGGGGGGTTGTTTTTCTTTGCTAATACAAGAAAGATATCGTCATTGAGTTGCATCCAAGGGGGAAAGGTCAAAGGAGAGTCACCCGGCCTTAAAACGTTGTCCCACGTGCTCTTTGTTGTGTCTCCTGTTATATCATAAATCATCACGGAATTTTGAGCCAGAAGACATGTCACATATCATCTCATTCAACTCTCCTTCAGAGTGCTGTATTTACAGCCTCTCGGTCAATGGCAGTTTGTTCTAATCTACACTTCCGTTAAGTGGAGACTGCACCCTCTGTAGACAGCTCTTAGTGTTAAAAAAAGAAGAAGAAAAGGTCTCCCTTCTGTGGAGCTGCTGTCCCTCCTAACAGCTCACGCTCCTGACAGCTGCTCGGACCTTTCCCCCGAGGGCCTCACCACATAGTTCCACGTCTTTGTAAATTAGTAAGCTCTTCATAAATGATGGCACTGGTGCACACTAGTCTTGTCCTTCGGAGTCCTGGTGGCACCGCAGCAAGGCTCTTGGCTGCTAACTGAGACACTGGTGGCTCACACCATCATGTAACTCTCAGGAGAGCGACTTCGTGGTCTGCCCTTTTAGAGATGATACTTCCAACAACAACCTGGAACAGTCCTCTTTGGTCAAATGGGGTCTCTGTGAATTGAAAACAACTTGGCATCACCCACCCCACTGTCCCCAACATGAACATCCTTGTCTCTACGTCACGGAGAATCTATTCCCTGGAACTTGGGACGTACTCTCTTCGTGGGGCCGACCTGAAAGTCTCATTATTGTCATTCTCCTTTGAGGGTCTTTGGTTCGCCATGGGTTCAGCTGGTTTCATTTCTTTAGTCTTTAGTTCTGAGCAGAGGCTCGAGATAAAAATCTAAACAGAGTTGTAAACAGACCTATGCCCATTTGTATTCTGTGGCTGGTTGATGCCCTCAAGTTGCTTCCGTGAAGAACTTGCGTACCATACAAACACTTTCTGGTTCTGCACCAGTCTTACTCACTGTCGCCGCTGTTTCAAACCACTGTGGTCGTCACTGTGTCACGCCATCTCCCTGTAGGTCTTCCTCTTTTTTGCTGACCTGTACCAAACACGATACCCTTTCCCAAACATTTCCTAATCATATGTCCAAAGTATAACATCCTCACCTCAAGGAATAATATGGCTGTATTTTTTTCCAAGAGAGACTTGTTGGATCTCTCGACTGTCCATTATTGTTAATCAACACCATAATCCATATGCATCAATTCAGACTTGGGCACATGCATACAAGGTGACTGAAAATACCATGGTTTAAGTCCGTAGCACCTTATTCCTCAATAGTTACAGCTTTTCTTTAAAACACTTTAAAGGGCCAACAAACATTCCTTGAACTAACTACAAGCTTTTCTTTGTAGTTTTTGTTGTGTTGTGGGGTTTTTTATGTTGTTTTTTGCCATTGGCTTTTTGTTGTATATTGTTGCTTGGTTTTGCTCTGTCTTGTTTTTGTGTATGTTATCTCCTCAGGGCTGTCTAAATAAGATAGGCTGGATGAACAGTCTGGAGGAGAAAACAATGGGGCCAACAGTTCTGGGGGCTCATGGGATAGGGGGAGGTGGGGGGAAAGGAAGTGCTGTTAATAAACCCAGGGACAAGGGAATAACAAGTGATCCGAATCAGGGGTGAGGAGTGTGTAGCATGCCTTGTAGGGCGTGATCAAGATTAATGTAACCAAGAGGAATTACTGTAACCCAAATGAAGGCTGAGCATGATAGTGGGACAAGAGGAAAGTAAAAGGAAATAGAGGAAAGGGCTAGGAGGCAAAGGGCATTTATAGATATCTAAATAATGGCATGTACACATGTAAATATATTTATATATGAGGATAGGGAAATAGATCTATGTGCATATATTTATAGGTCTAGTATTAAGGTAGCAGATGGACATTGGGTCTCCCCTCAAGTACTCCCTCAATGCAAGAATACTTTGTTCTATTAAACTGGCATTCCATGATGCTCACCTTCCTGACACGATGGCTGAAGACAAAGTGGGTGCATAAGCAAATGTGGTGAAGAAAGCTTATGGTGCCCAGCTATCAAAAGATATAGCACCTGGGGGTCTTAAAGGCTTGAAGGTAAGCAAGCAGCCATCTAGCCCAGAAGCAACAAAGCCCACATGGAAGAAGCACACCAGCCTGTGTGATCATGAGGTGTCAAAGGGATGAGGCATCAAGCATCAAAGAACAAAAAATCATATTGTTGTGAATGAGGGGGAGTTCAGAGTAGAGACCCAAAGCCTATTTGTAGGCAACTAGACTTCCAGGGTCACAGGGAGGAGACGAGTCAGGGTGCAGTGTAGCAACGATGATGAAGCATGCAACTTTCCTCTAGTTCCTAAAGGCTTCCTCCCCACCCACTCTCATGATCCCAATTCTACCTTACCAATCTGGTTGGACTGGAGGGTTTACACTGGAACAGGTAGGAACTGGAAACACAGGGAATCCAGGATGGATCCCTTCAGGACCAGTGGTGAGAGTGGTGATATCAGAAGGATGGAGGGAGGGAGGAGGTGGAAAGGGGCAACCAATTACAGGGAGCTACATATAACTTCCTCCCTGGGGGATGGACAACAAAAAAGTAGGTGAAGGGAGATGTCAGACCATGTAAGATATGACAAAACAATACTTTATAAATTATCAAGGGTTCATGTGGGAGTAGGGAGCGGGGAAGGAGGGGGGAAATGAGCTGATGCCAGGGGCTTATGTGGAGAGTGGGTGTTTTGAGAATGATGAAGGTAAGGAATGTACAAATGTGCTTTACACAAATGGTGTATGTATGGATTGTGATAAGAGTTGTCTGAGCCCCCCCAAAATGATTTAAAAAGTATACTTTTAAAAAGTATATACTTTAAAGAACGCTTTTGCACTACTATTACTTATGGCATTGGCAGTGCCATTCATGTCACATTTGTTTCTGCAGAGAAAACTATAATCTAATACCTATAAGCATTTTCATGCATTTGCTTAAAATCTGTAGGTTCTTTATCCTCTGCAAGTGCCGTTGGATTTCTGATTTTTTGATGTACCCAAGGTCAGGACCTCACCTTTGTTCCTATTCAATTTTATTTTGTGCTTGCAACCCCAAAGTGTCCAGCTGTCAAAATCTTTGGGGAGCCTAATTCTGCCTTCCAACATATGCTATACGCCTCCCACAATCGTCATCTGCAAATATGATTAGACGGCCCTTTGTACAGTTTCCTCCAATTTTTAGAAATTCTAAAGTGAGGAAATAGAATGAGATGTCGATAAGTTCTTGAGCTGATTCACAGAACCTTCTCTCCAGATAACTGTGTATCCACAAATCTGGCTTCTTGGTTCATATTCTGTCCGTTATGATTTTGTTTCATTGTATGGGTATCCAACTCATACTTCTCCTTTTTACCCATGAGAACACACGAGAGACTGTACTACATAAATTATCAAAGTATAAGTGCCCCCTGTCAGGTGCTTTATCTCCTGCCTGGTAAATGTATCCAAGAGAGAGATGCAATAAGTCTGCTCCATGTGCATGGTGATGCCTAGTGGCTATCACTTCCTGTAACTTCCTCAGATCCCGGGTTGCAAACATTTTCCCTGTTAAATTAGCTGAGTCTCATGAGGAAAGTATAATAGCCCTGAAAGACTATAAAGCCAATCAGCAGTCTTAACATTTTTAAAAGCAGTAATACCTCTTCTTTAATTGAGAAAAAGAAATTATATATAAGCCAATCTGCAAAACCTTTTAAAAAGAAGAAAACTTTTCTGATTGAAACAATTGGTCTGTGTCTACCTTCAGCAGCAGAGGAAGAAGACTTATCAGGAATAGGAGGCCGGAATGGATAGGTGGCTAATTGCCAACATGCTCTCTTCACATGAAACCAGACTTCGATGGGGCCTGACTACCATTGAGTCCTGGTGGCATAGTGAGATACACGCCGGGCTGCTACCGCAAGATCAGTAGTCTGAAACCACCAACCAACTCCACAGCAGAAAGATGAGGCTTTCTACTCCCAGGAGGAGTTACACTCTCAGAAACCCACAGGGTAATTCTACCCTGTCCTATGGGGTCACTGCTGGGTTTGAATTGACTTGATGGCAGAGAGAGGGGGGGGGAGACCTTTACTTAGCAGAATATCCCCTCATATTTGAAATGTGGCCATGCTTTACAGATGAAAGTTCAGTCTCTACAATTTCATGGCAAAAGTGTGTTGAACATTTTTCACATTCAAGTTAGACAAAGAGCTTTTAGAATGACGATATGTGAATTAGAATCATTTGCAGGTTACATCAAGCTAAAAGAGTGCAGAAGGTTCAAAATTGATTTCATATACTTCCCGAATTCAGAGAAAATGTTTCACAACACTTTGGTAGCTTTTATATTCAAAGGACATTTATTAAAAGCCTACTGTGCACCAGGCACAAAACCAGATCATTTGGAACGTGATAACTTCATTCACCATCTCCAGATCCAGGGACGGACAAAGGAGGACACTGATCCTCAGAGCAGCCAGGTTCATTGGCCCAGCTCTGCAAACTACGAAGGGCCATCGGGGTTTAAACCTAAATGTCACCAAGCAGGTCTCAAGATGCTCCCTGAGGAAACAAGGGTTGCAATAATCACCCAGATTATTGAAGCAATCGATACAATTTAGCGGTTCCCTTTCATTGGCCAAGGCTTTCTCCATTGTGCCTGGTGGTGGCATAGAACCCACAGATGGCGAACAGGCAGCAACAAGGATGTTCTGTTCCCACACTTAAGGGAGGCAGATGAAAGTTGCCATCCTGTAAGGGAAATGGCACGTTGTGTCCTTCGCATCGGTGTAGGGGAAGTACCGTCGCTTACTAGGCAGCTGCACTGAAGTATGCTCCTGACATCTGATTTTAAAATGGCTTGACAGAGAACTCTTTGTAAAACTCTACTCCTAAACATCTCCAAGACTGGCAGAGCTATAGTCCTGAAAAATTTAAGAGCTGTTAATCGTGTTTATGTTCACGACAGATCTTAAGGCCTGCGTTCATTTTTCTCCAAGGCAGGGAAGGGAGAGAAACAGGGCTTGCATTTGGCACCAAGACATACCTGGCTCCCTCACCATTCCCTCCAGCCTGACTTTAAGCCCTTGTAGTGTGTTCAGCTGCAGCTCACCTCCTCTCTGCAGTTCAGCAGATGCTGACAGCAGGAGCTGAGGCCACAGAGACCGCTGGAAACTTCTGGAATTGTTGCAGGTGCTGAGAGCTCTGAAAGAAAATTGTGCCCAGCTTCACTTTTCAGTGACTTCCTTCAGTGTGTGAGATATTTCTTCCCCTCTCTTGCCTCTGTCAGCACCTAGCACAGAGTGGAGTCTGACAATGACCTGGAGCAGAAGGTGTAAACATGCAAAGATAATGGCAGCGCAGTGAGGGAGAATCCTTCCGGGTCGCTTATGAAAGAATGCAGGGTGTTAAGGTCGTCTCTGCTTGGAACTTATGATATTTCCTGTCGTTATTTGGTCCTACTGAGTCAATTTCCACTTACAGCAACCCTGTGTAACAGAGCAGAAATGTCCCCATCCAATTTATGGAAACAGCCCCCAACTCTTTCTCCTGTGGAGTTGATGGATGGATTCGAACTGCCAATCTTGCAGTTAGCTGCAGTTATGTGCTCAACCAGGTTGCCCTTCAGGCTCCTCATAGTTGTTCTTATGAATGCATAATTTTACCTTTCAGTGTTTGACCTTAGAGGTGTTCCCATGACTTGTAGTCAGTTCGTTCGGTACTCTCTATTGAGAATTTCTATTTCTGTTCTCAGAGCTTCAAACCAGAACGAACCGGTTCAAAGCCTGGGAGTTGCACAAAAGTTGGCATCTGAAGTATTTTAATGAGTGGGTAGAGGAGAATTCTGGAAAGACTGTAAAGAAATTAGGAGCAAAATTAAGTTTGTTGCAGTTTTTAGGCGGCCTTGGGCCATTTCCGACCCCTAGCACAGCCGAAAAGCGTCCTCCCAAGTGTTCTTGTGTTTGAGACCATCGTTGCAGCCGCTTGGCCAATCCATCTCATTGGCTACCTCATCACTTTCCCAAGCATGATGGCTTTTCCAGGGACAGGCCTCTCCAGCTAACATGTCTAAAATACCCAAAACATAGTTTTGCCACACACTTAACAACAAAGACTGTATATACACGTCCACCATCACAATCAGTTCTAGGGCTCTCCCCATCCCACCTTCATTATCTGCTCCCCAATTCTCCTACTCCCCATCCGCCTGTCCCCGTTAAGCCATTGCATCAGTAATGGTCTCCATGCATCCACTCCTTCTATGCTTCATAAACTGGGAAACCCGACAGAAACAATAGAAAAACAAAAACATAATGAAATGGAAAGAAATAATAATAACAGATAAAAATTAAAGCCAGAGTGGAGATTTCTGTTGTGGAACAAGTGAGAAATACTTAAACTTAGGGCAAACCCAGGTTGGGTCAAGAGGGGGGTCACGTGACCAGGCATCGTGTGGTACTATAGTTCCAGCCACCACAATCAAGTTTACGATGACTTCTGTCAGCCAGCAAAGCTGTTCTTGTCCCTGGGCTGTGTTCAGAAGGGCTATGCAGAGGCTTGATTTGATTAGACGGACTTGGGGCTCTCAATGCCCTCTATAGCCTTCTGTTAATTGGGTGTTCACGATTTAAGCGCTGATACTTCTCCCCTTCATCATATTTGGATGGTGTTATTGTCGCCTTTGCATCACACAGGCTGCCATCCTTACTTCTAAGGAGCATACTGGCTGCACTTCTTCCAAGACAGACGTTTGTTCTTTATATTCTTCTCCAGCACCGCAATTCAAATGCATCCATTCTCCTTCAGTCTTCCTTATTCAACATCCAACGGCCACATGCATATGGAGCCATTGAAAATACCATGGCTTGGGTCAGGCATGCCTTAGAGTTAAGTTTAGGTGACTAGTATTTTAACAAACCAAACAAAACTCACTGCCATTGGGTCATTTCTGACTCATCACAACTCTATAGGGCAGAGTAGAACTGCCCCCCATGGGTTTCTGAGACTGTAGAACTATATGGAGTCAAAGCCTAGTCCTTCTCTCTGAGTGCCTGGTGGTTTTGAACCGCTGACCTTGCAGTTATCAGCAAAACATGTAACTATCATGCCACCAGGAGCTCTTGAATTGTCACCTATCTATGCTGCTGTGCTCAACTAAAAATTATTATTTTGTTTTGCTTTTGGGTTTGTGGGTTTTGTTTTTAGTAATATTTTATTGTATGTTTGGTGAAGGTTTGCAAGTCAGTTTAGGTTTCCATTAAACAATTTCTACACATATTGTTCAGTGACATTGCTTACATTTCTCAAAATGCAGAAACATTCTCTCATTTCCATTCTGTTCTTCTGTTTCTGTTGTGCCCCCCTTACATTTTCATTTGTGTTTTAAAGTAATGGTTGGCTATTTTGTCTACATGGGATCCCTTTTAAAAGAAGCACAGTGCTTTGAGGTGATAAATTATTTTATGAGTTGATGTGTTATTCAATGACAAGGTGATGACAGCGGGTAATTTTAACTCAAGGATTGGAGAGTGTCTCGGGGAATTGGTCTCAGAAAGTCTCAACCAGTCCAGCAAAATCTTGGATTTGGGGAGTTTGAGATTTTGGAGTTTGGTTTCTGCTTTTAGGAATTTGAGCTTCTGTTTCACTCTTTTCTCAATTAGCCTACATGAACCATGGCTTCATGTACCCGCTACCACAGCCAATCTCTGGATTAAGGATACACGAGGCACTTCATAAATAGTTCATTTAAACTGTTTATCCAAGGGAAGTGTTTTTATATCACTATCTCCTGGTTGTCCTTTTTACATCAGCCTTCCTAGGCTGCTCATTTCCCGGTACCTCATTTATCTCAATGTTACACATGGCGCCCCTCTGAGACTTTCCTTGTCGGTGTTCTGTGAATGCTACCTGGAGGGCTTCATCTGGACTCCTGACTTCGAATACCACCCATGTGCTGACAATGGCCAGAATGTTCTCTGCCCCAGATCTACTCGTGTCCAATTCATATCAGTGAGTTCCAAGTGTACACCAACTACATGTTTCTGCAGGCCCACGGTCAACATGAAAGACATAGCAACTCACACTGTCTTCCATGTCAGACATCCAGAAGGTAGATTATTTTCTCTCCCTATTTACTCCAAACCAAAAAAGCCACCAATTTCACCAATTTCTTTGAATCAGTTCAGATGGTCCTTAAAAAGGATTCTCTTGTGAAATTCAGTGAGGGCGTGCATGCCTCTTTTATGAAAAGGGTTGTTAGCTCCTTAAGTTTACCACTAACCGTTTTGATAGTGAGCCCCAAAAAACCTAAAGTGTTCTCATAATGTTGCACCAAAGGATTCTGTCTCTGTAAAAATAGACTGAGAAAAGACTAGAACACTCTTCAGCCTTCATGGGGTTTTTTTTCTTACTCTGATATCGCCTAGTAATTTACCACTAATTCCTAGAGTTGATAAAAAATGCCTGATTTCCTCATTTAGTTGACAATTCATTTTCAAACATGTTTCATTCCCCTTGCTTACTTTCTAGCTCGTTATGAAGCATAGTCTTCTTTCTGATCACGGTCTTCATGATGATATTGCATACATTAAGGTGCTTTAGAGGATGTAGGTAATGATGGTGTTCAAGGATGATAAGCTTACCTGGTAATGAAAGTTGAGCAGGCTCAACTCCCCTACAAAAGAGAAGAGGGGAACGTTCTCAGACAGTAAATACTGACTTTCCCTGAGTCTAGAGCCCTGGCAACCTTGGCTGACCTGGAAGTCTCTGTCTGAGTCTGCGGCAATGGCAGTGTTCATTCACATTTGCAGGTGCAAAGCTTATTTGTCTTTGAAGAGCTCATCTCAATTGCTGAAGTCCACTGAAGCAAAGGTAGTCAACAGAATACAATTTGTCTAATATTAGCCTTCAGTGTATGTAATTAAGGTGTTGGTGCTGAACTGTTGGTGGTTAGCACATTAGCTGGAAAGGAAACAGACCTCTCCATTAGGATGTGAGATTGGATTAATCACTGATATAAAGAGCATCATAAGCAAACACCGTGTTGAAAACAATCTATTGACTGAAACATTCATTTACTGAACAAATATAGAGGTTCTATTATACTCCATGCTAGCCTAATTAAGTCTAAACTATGTAAACTAATTAGGATAGTAGAAAAATGCATCCATCAGATTTGTTAAAAGAGAAATTTGACAATATTTTAATAGACCTCTTAAACTCCTCTGCAACTGAAATAGATAATACTAATTTTCATAATCATCAGTATTTTCATTTCGCACTATATGGGGAGCCTCACCATCAGGAAAATAACCTCAGAGCACCATCCTGAGGATGGGGTGGGCGTTCAGCACAGGCAGTCCAGAGTGCTGATCAACCATGTTTCATGGGTGCCTTAGTCTTTCAGATGGCAACGCCCAGGTCAACTCTCACCTTCATGGAAGCTCCTCGCTCACTGACTGACTAACGCTCCGTTAGTGGCGCTCCTCTAGCGTACCAAGAAGCATGGTGCCTCTACTTCAACTCCAGTGTTTATCACATTATATTCTAATGTGATAACCCATTAATTTGTCTCCCAATTAAATGAGCTTAGTTAGCCTTGTTTTCTTTTTCTGTAATAGAATGCGAAACAAGCCATGTACATTTGATTACTACTTATTGAAGAGAGAGCAAGAGAGAGAGAGAGAGAGAGAGAGAGAGAGAGAGAGAGAGAGAGAGAGAGAGAGAGAGAGAGAAAGAGAGAGAGAGAGAGAGAGAGAGAGAGAGAGAGGAACCAAACAATCTTGTGGTTTTCACAGAATTCTTCAGGGCTTTGTAGTCCCTAACTCCAGAAACACAGTATCCCTATTGAGAAATTTGAAGCTTTGCTATGCTGATATTTCAAGTCAGGCTGGGCGATCACATTACTGCTCTAGACCTCAAGGGTTCTCCAGAGAAGCACCCCGAAGTTAACTGAAATCCACTAGGTGAGAGTCAACGAGGCTGAACAAAACAAAACAAATCAGGTGTGGGGAAGTGGGGCGAAAGGGCGGCATCTTCAAAGAGTCAATCAGAATGGTTTAAGCAGAAGGTCAGCTGAGTCTCCAGAAAAACAAAACCACTCACTGCCATCGAGACAATTCTGACTCATAGCAACCCCACAGGGAAGAGGAGAACTGGCCATGTGGGTTTCAGGTCCCAGTGGTGAAGGTTTGAACCCATCCGAAACACCTCAGCAAAATACCAGGCAATCTACTCCATCACCTTGTGAAAGACCCAGCACGCATGGAGTCGCCCTGAGTCAGAAGCAGTCAGAATCAACACTGCCTAGTTTGGTTCGTGGCTTCCTCTGTGGCCTAGAACTGCACTTCATGGGGTGCCTTTGAACCTTGGCCACTGACAGACGGCAGAAACTAATGAAGTCTGTCTTCATTGAGGTTTCTTACCTCAGGTCCGAGCAATAGAGGCCCAATTCCACCACCCCCACCATCTCCCACAGGAAGAACATATGAAGTCCTTATAGATAGAAAAAAGGCCAGGAGCTATCCCCGTCTCTTTGTTGGTTTGAATGTTTACAGTGTTGAAAGATATAAAAAATGTTTTTGCCCTTTCAGAACTATTATCTTGTACAATGCAGTGACATTAGTTGAGTCACCACGTTATATAACTATCACACCATTCATTCCCAATGGTATAGGTGATATGTTGCAAGTACTATCAAGGTCATGATAAGGACATTTATGTCCATAGGATATGCCAGAGATAGCCCATATGCCATCCTTTTTTTTCTTCACACCCATTCCTCTGTCCTCACCAATCAGACTTGTTCACTGTGAACTTAGAACTCTACCAACATAGAGAGTTTACACACACTTTTCCATGGTGCTCTCTATTTGATGCGCTGTCTGAAAATTTAACTATTTAGAGAAGTTTTAAAAGCAACAGCAACACAATAAACACCCATGGTTCTCCTATTTTAAGTTGACGGTATTTAGTTGCTGTCTTGGGCTAGGTTCCCTAGAGAAGAAAAACCAGTAGCGATTACAGATGTATATATAAAAGAGAGATTAGTATCAAGAAAATGGCTCACACAGGTGTAGAGGTAGGCGACTCTATGCCCATGGGTGAGAAGTCAGGCTGGAGGTTTCTGAAGACTCGTAGCTACAGGGGCTAGTGAATCCAAGAGAGGGAGGTCAGAAGGCAAGGGTCTGGCTGCAGAGGTGAACCAGTCCAAGGGGGGCAGATAAAATGGAAGGCTGCTGCTGAGTCCCAGCGCCTAGAGGCAATATAGTAACCCCCACTGTCAGAGGCCCAAGAACCAGAGGTCAGATTATATAGCAAATGAAGGAACTAGATCAAGCAAAATGCAAGCAAGCTTATGTTGGAAGCAGGCCACACCGCAGGGATTGAATCACATTCGATGTCATCATGGGGGCTTACTACGCCCTAACTACCAGGCCAAAGAGCACCCTGGCACAGACAAGTTGACCCAAAGCCTCAACTATCACAGTTGCCTTCATTTTAAAGTCTCCTTGATAGAAGGCAGAAAATGTAACAAATTCAATCTTTGCTTAAACTCTCCCCAAGTCTGCTTCCAGCCATATCCAAACAATCACAACTTGAAGTTTTGTACACAACCTTCCAGTCTATTTTTGTGTCCTTTAAATATAACCCCTAGATATAAATGTATTCCAATTCTGTTTATTTAAAATGTACATGAGTGTGAGCACGTACAGGAGTATCATCACACTGTTCGTGTATTTTTGCTATTTACCTTATTCGGTTTCACAATGAGGCTTCCATGGCAAAAATTGTACACTGAATGTTTAAATACATTATAGAAGCTTCATAAGCCATCCAATCTCCTATTATTTGCTCATTTCCTATGAGTAAACTTTACTGTTTCAAAAAGTAACAGTTCAAAAAATATATGAAGCTTGTCTAAATTTCTTTTGATAGCATTTAAAAATAGTCCTGTCACTTCATTCATACTATAATTAAACTATTAAATTATTTGTCTTTTTATTATTACTATGATTAACTATTAAATGCACATTAAAATATATGTATTTATTTATATTAAGCACATCTAAGTGGGTGACCCAATGAGCCTCTTAAGGGTTTTCAGTGGTTGTGATATTTCAAAAGCTGATCTCCAGTCCTTTGCTGTAGGGGCCTCTGGGTAGATTCAAACCACCAACTTTTCAATTAGTAGCTGAGCTTAACCATCTGCACCACCCAGTCCTAAAACCACGTTTCAGAAATTGATGTCACACTCATTGAAATCGGCACTGAAAGAACTCATCCATCTGTGGCAGGGAATTTGGAAGACCGCTACTTAGCTAGCTGACTGGAAGACATATTTGTGCCCATTCCAAAGAAAGGTGACCAATAGAGCGCTCAAACTACAGAACACTATCATTGATGTTGCACACAAGTAAATTTGTGCTGAAGATCATCCAACAATGGTTGCAGCCCCACATTGGCAGGGAACCAGCAGAAGCCCTCCCCAAATTCAGATGAGGATGCAAAACAAAGGATATCATTACTGACGTCAGCTGGCTCTTGACTCCAAGCAGAGAACCCCAGAAATCGGTTTAGTTGTGTTTCATTGACTAAGCAAAGGCATTTGACTGTGCAGACCATAAAGAACTGCAGATATCTTGAGAAGAATGGGAATTCCAGAACACTTCACGATGCTTATTCAGAACGTGTACCTGGATCAAGAGGCAGTTGTGCAAACAGAACAAGGGGACTGAATGACTTAAAATCAGGAAAGGTATCCATCGGGGCATAACCTTTCACCACATTTGGTCAATCTGTATGCTGAGCAAATCATCAGGGAAACTGGCATTTCAAGAAGAATGTGGCATCAGGATTGGAGGGAGGCTCATTGACAGCCTATGATATGTAGATGACACCACCTTGCTTGCTGCAAATGAGGAGATCACAGACTGTAGCCTTCAGTAGGGATTACAGCTCAAGGAGACCCACAATCTTCACAACTGGACAAATAGGTAACATCATGATGCACAGAGAAAAGGTTGAAAATGTCAAGGATTTTGTCTTGCTTGACTCCACAATCAATACTCTTGGAAGGAGCAATCAAGAGATCAAAAGACGTATTGCACTAGGTAAATGTGCTGCACAGGACTTCTCTAGCGTATTAAAGAGCAAGGATTTTACTTTGAGGACTAAGGTGCATCTGGCCCAAGGCATGATATTCTTTATTGCCTCATATATATTTGAAAGTAGGAAATTGAATATGGAAGATCAAAAAATCAGTACACCTGAATTGTGGTGCTGGAGACGAATATTGAAAGTACCATGGACTGCTAAAAGGACAAACCCAGCTAGACTAGAAGTAATGCCAGCAAGCTCCTGGGAGGCAAGGATGACAAGACTTCATCTTGCACACTTTGGACATGTTGTCAGGAGAGACTAGTCCCTGGGGAAAGATATCATGATTGATAATGGGCATGAAAGGGCAGCGAAGAAGAGAAAGAATGCAACCAGGTGAATTGACACAGCGGCTGCATCAAGGTACTCAGGCATCGGGACAATTGTAAGGATGACGCATGGCGGTGCAGTGTTTCAATCTGTTGTGTATCGGGTCACTATGGGTCAGAGCCAACTGGGGGGCACCTACCAGTGAAGACGATCCCAACAGACTCTTTAATCCCAACACAAGCCTAGTGTTGTAATGAAAACCACTTAAAGCGGCAAGCTGATTTAGAAAGCATGAATGTGAAAGATGCCATACAGATCATCCTTAGGATCATTCAATGTGAAAATGCATAAACGGTCTCATTCTCATCTCTAATCAACCTTATGGGGACAGTAATAGTTTGAGCATAACTACCACCCATCTGTCAGGTGAGGCTTGTGTGGTGCTATGCATCTGGATAGGTTTCTGTGTGGTCTCCGATCTAAGATAAGAATAGGAAGAAAGGTCTCGTGAACTACTTCCAAATTCCAGCTAATGAAATGTGTGGATTACATCAATCAAATACTGTGCATGGTGTCCTCTTGACTTGGAGCCGACACCATGCTAGCTAAAGCAACAGCATCAGCTTTGTCGTTTGCAGTGGTGAAGTTTTAACAAGCAGTCATCACTTCACCTGGTTGCAGACAGCCCAGCGTCCTTTACCAAGCCTACTGGACTCTTTTCCATTCTGAAGTGTCGTTCTTACATTTTGCTAAATATAAACCTAAAGGTGCTTTCCCTACCCCTGATGATCTCTGTCTGCACATGTTAATCAGGTATAACATTCAAGATGTAATCAAAACATACTTACTTAGTACTCGCACTGTTCAGTGGCGTGGTTTGATTCCCCTCACTCTTGTCCCTGGGTTAAAAATCTCTAGGCTTGTGATTTAAAAGTTATTGTCTGGGTTCAAAAAATTAGAACACTGAGACAGCCATATAGTCATCAATACACTGATCTTAATTTGGAGAAGAATTCATTGTTGGTGCACCTAGTTAGATCTGATAAAAATACTTAGAGATATGGATAGTAGGTCTCTCTACCTTTCTCTAATGCTCTTTCACCTGTGTGTTACACTTTAGACCCCTGTACCATGGTAGAATATGGAAAAAGAAGTTAAGAAAAGACTAACTCACCCAATTCTGATGCATAGCTACCCTATAGAAATACAAAATAAACCAAAGAACTCACTGGCATAGCATTAATTTCAACTCACAGTGACCCTATAGGACAGGACAGAACTGGCCCGAGAGGAGAAAGGCTGGTGGTTTCGAACTGCTGACCTACAGTTAGTAGCCCAGTGCAGAACCAGCGCTCCTCCTGAGACAAGGAGCACTCTCATAATTGAACTCGATGACAACGGGGCCTAGAGAGTGCTCAAAGCTGGCTAGATCAGAAGGCACTTCTGTTTACTGAGAAACCTTCATTGATCTTTCCACGGGGATGTGACATGACCATTCATCAGACTTAGCTAGGGCAGTTTTTACACAACACAAGAAGCAAACGTAATGGTATTGATGATGATGATGCATCGCTGTCTCGTGCCCACTCCTCCTAAGTCTGTCTTCTACGTGTGCATCCCATGTCGCCCTACTTAGTAGGAAGTGCGCTTTTTCCTGTGAAGCGTAAGAGACTTTCATGAATGAAAGTCACTCTGACAGGGTCATTTTCAGTCCATGACATCCACATTATCAAAATCTTGTATAGACTGGGGAGTCAGACTGCCTGGGTTCAATTCTTAGTTCAGCTACTTCAGAGTTGGGTGATACTATGCAAGTTGTTTAAAGAAGTCATATCTTCCTTTCCTCATCTGAAATATATGGAGGATATTACTTATTGTAGAGGACTGTTTTGCGGCTTAAAGGAGTTAACATATGTGCAGTACATATCACATTGCTATGTACCAAAGTTGCCAGATGTATTTTTAAGTCACATGTAGAACAAAACTCAACATCATAAAAAAAAAAAAGTACCTGGGTTATTGGTCAGATAGACTGGTGGAAGCCCCAACACTATGATCCGGTAGATCTGGAAATGAACCCTTTCCCCAGGCTCAATTTTCAGCCAAACAATGGGACTATGCAGGAAACACTAACACTGTTGTTAGGTGCCATCAAGTCAGTCCCAAATCATAGGGACCCTATGTAACAGAAGAACACACTGCCCAGTCCTGTGCCGTCCTCAGGTTTGAACCCAGTGATGTAGTCACCCTGTCAACCCATTTTGTTAAAGATCTTCCTTTTTTATTTCTTGCTGCCCCTCTGCTTTAGCAAGCATTATGTCTTTCTCCAGGGATGGGTTTTGCCTGACATTTCCAAAGCGCGTGAGACAAAAGTCTCACCAACCTTGCCTCTGAGGAGCATTCTGGCGGCACTTCTTCCAAGATAGATTTGCTGGTTCTTTGGGCAGTCCTTGGGAAGTACAAGCAGTTAGACTAATTTGAGGGAAAAGAGTGACAGTTAAACAAGGATGAAGTTCAGAAGGATTAAGAAAGAAGGAGAAATGGAAACAGGAAACACAAGGAGGAAGGGGGATAAGTGATGCTACATTATGGAGCCTGCAATCAATGACAAGAACCAAAGTTGATCATCTGTGTTATCGGTGATGGAAAATCAAGGTCTATGTTTATTTCTTTGAACGAGGGGATTATTTTTTAAATAGGCATATTACCTTGAAGGGAATGCAAATTGTGATGACTTTTAAAATGACGTGGTCCAGTATTTCGATTTCTAAAAATTCTCAAAAGATCCGGTCCAGTACTTCAATATAACAAATTCAATGGCAAATTGTCTGAAGGAATTAATTCCCATAATGCTTCACTGAATAAGAAACAAAGTCCAATATCCCTAACCAAACAGTCACTGTGTAACACACACCAGATACTAAATTCAATTTTCTGCTTGGGTAAAATGAAATAGTAGTCTGCCTCCTGTTCCTAAGTGCGTGGCAGAGATTACTAATGACATTAAAAAAATTATATATATATATATATATTACAACCACATATATTGATAAACACTATTATCATTTAAAAACCCAAACCAGCCTATTGCCACGGACAGCAGCCATGTCCAAAAACTTCACTGCCGTTGAGTCGATTCTGATTCGCGGCAGTGCTCTAGGACAGAGCAGAGCTGTCCCTGTGCATTTCCAAGACGATAATGGTCCTCCATAAATCCTGGAGGACACAGCAAAACTGCCCCGTGGGGTTTCTGAAGCTACAATCTTCACAAAAACCAACTCTCATACCTTTGTCTTGCAGAATAGCTGGTGGTTTTGAAGGACCAACCATCCCATTATCAGGTGAGAACTTAGTCACTGAGATACCAGGGTTCCCCCTTATTATTTAAGAAGCTTGTACATTTTAAAGACACCCTGATGGTATCATGGGTTTTG
Organism: Tenrec ecaudatus; assembly: GCF_050624435.1. Taxonomy (NCBI): domain Eukaryota; kingdom Metazoa; phylum Chordata; class Mammalia; order Afrosoricida; family Tenrecidae; genus Tenrec; species Tenrec ecaudatus. Next base: position 21,849,671 of record NC_134539.1, on the reverse strand, counting down.
TGTTGGGCTTCAAACCACCAGCAGCACTGAGAGAGAAAGATGAAGCTTTGTGCTCCCATGAACAAGGATCGTCTCAACTGATGTTTTTTTTTTTTTTTAACAATTTATTGGGGCTGATACAATTCTTTACACAGTTCATACATATACATACATCAATTGTATAAAGCACATCTGTACAGTCTTTGCCCTAATCATTTTTTTTTCTCTTTTCTTCTTTTACATTTTATTAGGGACTCCAACAACTCTTACCACAATCCATACATATACGTACATCAATTGTATAAAGCACAACCATACATTCCCTGCCCCAATCATTCTCAAGGCATTTGCTCTCCACTTAAGCCCCTTGCATCAGGTCCTCTTTTCCCCCCCGCCCCTCCCTCCCCTTTCCCCCCTCCCTCATATGCCCTTGGTAATTCATACCTCGTTATTTTGTCATATATTGCCCTATTCGGGGTCTCCCTTCCCCCCTTCTCTGCTGTCCCTCTCCCAGGGAAGAGGTCACATGTGGATCCTTGTAATCAGTTCCCCCTTTCCAACCCACTCACCCTCCACTCTCCCAGCATCGTCCCTCACACCCTTGGTCCTGAAGGTATCATCCACCCTGGATTCCCTGTACCTCCAACCCTCATATGTACCAGTGTACAGCCTCTGTCCTATCCAGCCCTGCAAGGTAGAATTCGGATCATGGTAGTTGGGGGGAGGAAGCATCCAGGATCTGGAGGAAAGCTGTGTTCTTCATCAATACTACCTCACACCCTAGTTAACCCATCTCCTCTCCTAAGCCCCTCTATGAGGGCCTCTATGCATGAATACCTTCTTTTATTAAATTGGAACTCTATGATGCTCACTCTCCCGACACAACGGCTGGAGCCAAAGTGTGTGAACAAGTAAATGTGGTGAAGAAAGCTGATGGTGCCCGGCTATCAAAAGAGATAGTGACTGGGGTCTTAAAGGCTTGAAGATAAACAAGCGGCCATCTAGCTCAGAAGCAACAAAGTCCACATGGAAGAACACACCAGCCTGTGTGATCGAGTGGTCCCAAAGGGATCAGTTACCAGGCATCAAAGAACAAAAAATCATATCATTGACTGCACACCTCCATGATAGGATCGCTGAAGACAAATGGGTGCACAAGCAAATGTGGTGAAGAAAGCTGATGGTGCCCGGCTATCAAAAGAGATAGTGTCTGGGGTCTTAAAGGCTTGAAGGTGAACAAGCGGCCATCTCGCTCAGAAGCAAAAAAGCCCACATGGAAGAAGCACACCGGCCAGTGCGATCACGAGGTGCCCAAGGGACCAGATATAAGGCATCATGCAAAAAAAAAAAAAGATATGTGTGTGTATGTATGTGTATATATGTATATATGTATGTGTATATATATATTATATTAAATGAAGGGGGAAGTGCAGAGTGGAGACCCAAGGCCCAAGTGTCAACTGATGTTTGATAAGGGTCCCAAAAACATCACGTGGGAAGCGGATGCCCTTTTTAACAAGTGCTGCTAGAAACAATGGATGTCCACATGTAAAGAAAGGAAACAAGATGTTTGCCTCACCCCATGCACAAGAACAAACTCAAGGTGGATCACAGATCTACAAGTAAAACCCCAAACCATCAGGACCACCAAAGAAGGAATCGGGACCAGCCTAAGATCTTTGGCCCAGGGAATTCATAGGCTCACTACCGCAATAGGGAAGGGTACACACACAGGTAATCTGGAAATCGACAAATGGGAGTTAAGAATAAAACATCAGTGCGCCTCGAAAGACTTCACCAAGAAGGTAACAAGGCAACCCACAGACTGGGAGAGGACTTTTAGTAATGACACATCAGACAAAGGGCTCATTACTAAAATCTACAACACCCTCCTGGCCTGCAAAAAGAGGGAAACAATTCCTTCTAAGGAAGTGGGCAAAAGACCTGAAAAGAACTTTCACTAGGGAGGAGACCTTATAGCCAACAGACACATGAGAAAGTGATCCAGTTCATTAGCCATAGAGAAATGCAAATTAAAACCACCATGAGATACCTTCTAACACCCCTGAGGTTAGCCCAAATCAGCAAATCAGAGAGCAATGAATGTTGGAGGGGATGTGGTGAAATAGAAACCCTCCTCCACTGCTGGTGGTCGTGTAGATTGGTACAGCCACTGTGGAGAGCGATCTGGAAATACTTAAAGAAAATGAAAATTGACCTACCTTATGACCCAGCCATCCCTCTACTGGACATATACAAAGATGGGGTAAGACATAAAACACGACCAGTTGTCTGCACTCCAATGTCTATTGTGGTGCAATTCACAATCACCAAGAGTTGGAAACAACCTAAATTTCCATCAATAGATGAGTGGATTAGTAAACTCTGGCACATACACCCAATGGAGTACTGTGCAGCACTGAAAAGCATGATGATCACACAAAACATGTTGTTTCATGGGAAGAGTTGGAAGAAATTATGCTAAGCAAGGAAAGCCAATCTCAAAAGGACAAGTATAACATGAATCCCCTGAGGTAAGTACAATCAGCACAGCAGGAACAGAAGACACTTATCTCACAATGTATGGGTGAACGCATAGGCAGTCAGGGGGCGGTCAGACCAAACCCAGGGAGGTACATGTGAATCCAACATAAGGAAGGGGGGAGGGGGAAGGAGGTGAGAGAATGGGGGAGGGTGGAAACTGACATGATGACATGTGGGGAACAGGGCACTAACCCACCCAGTGGAAGGGTATTGGTTTGTCTCCACAGAATTAGAATGTGCATACAGACCCCACCATGGTGTGCCAAACCAGGAGGACAACGTACATAACATGTGGAGGAATGCATGAAAAGACTGGACTACAAGGCCGGTCGCAACCAGAACCAGCCTGCCCTACGCTGGAAGCATGTGCTGCAGAGAACGGAACTAGACCTTCTGGTGGGAGAAGGAACTGACCTACCTTACCCAGACGGAAGCAAACCAAGAAGGAAAAAAGAGAAAGAAGCAGCCGGCCTAGACTCCATATGGGCACACCAAGCCCAGAGGAGGAGGTCCCTGCATGGAACTGCTGGGGCACAGAGAGGACTGTGGGACCACCAACAGCTCAAGACATGTTCCCCCGGCCTAACTGGAGCATATGGAGACAGAGGACAATGGGGACACAAGCGGGGAGACTGTGGGAAGGGAGCATCACAGATCAGCAATTGGAGTCAAGCCGAGCCACAGAGGCCCTGAGGAGCCCCAAGAATGGACTTCAGGTAAGGAGGGGCAGCCCCCAGATCTCCCTCAGGACCAGGGGGGAGGGTCTCCTAGGGCCAGCAAACAGACCTGGACCTATATCCGGCGGGGGGGGGGGGGGGGGGTTCTCTCTCTCTCTCCTTTTTCTCTTTCCTTTTCTTTCTTCAACTATATGTTTTCTTACTGTTCAGAGCAGGACATGGATAGGTTGCCTAATTACATGGAACGGACATGGGAGGGAAGCTCAGGGAGAAGGCAATGGGTCCAATGGCCCCAGACGGTAGAGGAGGAAAAAGGATGGGGAGAAGGAGTGGTAAGCGGATGACATCAAGGACAGGGGAACAGCAAGTAGGGAAGCAGAACCAGCATCTAGGAGAGAGTAAAGATCCCGTGAGTATTAGAGCAAAGTCAACTAGCAGAGAGGAAAGACTAAGAGGTGGAAGAAGGGGGGAAGTGATGGCGGGGCAGGAGGAGGCAAAAGGAAACAGAAGCAAGCTCTAGGAAGCAAAGGCATAGATAGGGAGATTAACAGAGGTGTCCACTTATGTAAATACATTAATCCATAACAATAGTGGTGTTGGTCTATGTACATATATTTATGAGGCAATGCACTGAAGCTGCAGATGGGCCTTGGGCCTCAGCTCATGCCTTCTCTCAATACAAGAACACTTTGTTCTAACAAATTGGCATTCTGTGATGCTCACCCGCCCTCCCCCGACCCCAACACGATCGCAGAAGAGAAAATGGGTACAAAAGCAGATGTGGTGAAGACAGAGGATGGTGCCCTGCTATTAAAAGATATAGTGTCTGGGGTCCTAAAGGATTAAAGTTAAACAAGCGGTCATCCAACAGTGAAGCAACAAACCCACATTGAAGCACACCAGCAAATGCAATAATGGGGTGTCATTGAGATTGAGCAATGGGGCATCAAAAGACTCACAGCACATAGTAAACAAACAAACAAAAATGCATTGGTGAGAATGGAGGGGGTTTGGAGCAGAGACCCAAAGCCCATCTATGGACAATGGAGCATCCCCCACAGAGGGGTTTCAGGGAGGGGTTTCAGGGAGGGGTTGAATCAATCAGGATGCAGTAGAACACTAACTGGCCATGCAATATACCTCTGATCCCTTGAGGCCCCCTCACCACCACTCACAGCCCTACCCCCATTCCACCGCCCCTATCATGACCCCAATGCCACTTCCCAATGTAGACTAGATGGGAGCATGTACATAGGTATAGGCAAGAGATAAAACTCACAACACATGGAACCCAGGAACAGGAATGGGAATAGAGATAACAAAAAGGGAAGGGGATGGGAAAGGGACGGGTGAAAAGGGGGGGGGGTGTGGAGGGAAGGGGTCACTGATCCCAGTGAATGGCACATAACCACAGACCCCCATCCGGGGGGAAGAACAACAGAAACCAGAGGGGAAGGGAGAGAGTCATCAATGAGAGATTTGAAAATAATTAACAATCGACATGAGATAGGGAGAGAAAAAAAAAAGAGGAGCTGATGGAGCTGATCCGAAGGGCTCAACGGAAAGTAAATGTCTAGAAAAGAACGGATGGCATATATGAAGGGATATGTTGGATACAATTGATGCTTGGATTGTAACAAGAGTTGTAAGAGTCCCCATAAAATGATTATTAAAAAGTTAGAAGTTGGAAAATAATATACAAATTAAAAAGAAAAAGTGTTCAGGATAGGTAAACTGTAAGTCGCTAGACTAATGGCTTACTGGGAATTTAGAAGGGAAGTTGGAGGAGAATGCATACAAGGAAGAAAACGTTCTAGAATGGATTGTCGTGATGATTCTACAACCCTTTTTAATATGATTGAACTGTGGAAGTATATGATATGCGAAGTATATTTCAATAAATCTAGTACCAAAAATTTAAAAAAGATTGATCCTCTCAGAAATCCACAGGGCCACTTCTACCCTGTCTTAGAGGACCACAATGAGGTGAATTATACTCAATGGCAGTGATTAGTGATTATCATATATTATAAACATCTCCCAAGTTGTCCTTGCGTGCTGTTTAATCAAATCGGTGACCCCATAGGACAGAATTTCCTAGGCTGTAGTCTTTACAGAAGCAGATAGGTTTCTTTTTCACCCAGTAACTAGAAACCAATTAAAAATTTATATATATATAAATCCTAGAAGAATATTCTTTGGATGGCTAATTGAACAACACCTGTCCCAGCCAAAGTTAACTGTCAAAATGTTTAGGGAAAAAATTATTGCCTATGAATTATAAACAAAGGTTTTTTAAAAAAACACCTATTTTCATGATAAGGAGAAATGAGTCGTGTAACCAAAGTACAGTAAGTTGAATAAGTCACTTAAAGTCTGCAGCCTTGTGTTGATAGTGCTCAGCTCTCCACATGGTAATTACAGTCCCACAGCCACCAAGTGGGTTCTAGCTCAGTGGCCCGGTAGGAGAGTGCAGCGCCACCTCTTTGGCTCTCGGCCTGTCAACCGTTATAGGAGCAGAAAACATTGTCTTCCTCCCTCTGCGAGGATGGTGGCTTCGAACCGATGGCCAGGCGTTTAGGCGCCCAATTCAAAAGCATGCCACCAAGGGCTCCCACGGTAATTATACTCAGCTCTATTCTGGGGTTCAGAAAGTGATGGCGACTTCTTACAAGCAGAGACACCTTGGTTTAAGGTATGAATGTGGCACATTTAGCACTGAGCTGGGGGACACAGTGGGGAGCCATATCTATATTTGCCTGCAGACACTCTCCTCTTCCAGGGTTTGCCGTCAGAAGCAGTTGGTGATTAACCAGATGGAAAAGTGTGCTTGAACCCCAGATGGAGTTGACTTCTCCACACAGGTCTAGGCTAGTTGATTTGGGAACAGGGGTGCTGCTAACTATTGAATCATTTGTTTCACTAAAGTTAGATGACACTGGAGGTTTGTAATGCCCTCTAGAGAAAAATGGGTTCACAACGTGATTAACAACTCCAACAAAGGACAAGGAGTTGAGTAGGATTCTCCCGCACTAACCTTAGCTAGAAGCAGACTCACACACATGTTGAAAGCCCAACGGCCTAAAGATAAAACCAATGCACTACATTCTACTTGAGAAACTGAATTTATGTCCAGAGACATTTCAAATGGCATAAGTGATGTGAGGAAACACTTGTCTGAAGTATAATTTTGATCAAAATATTTAAATGAGTCACACACACCCTTGGCTATCCTGGGGAGCTAAGCATGTATGACTAAAAATAAATGGGTTCATAAATAATTCGCTTGTTTTTTCCCAAACAGGCCAACATCAAAATTGGGGGTGCTGAGTCAGAAGACTGCAGTGGACAGAGGACATCAGCTAGTTTCTTAGAGGTGGTGGTCTGCTCTCTTCGCAGAGTAAGCCCTGTTTGCGCAGTGGCTACGTGTTGGGCTGCTATCAGCTCAGTCAGCAGTTGGAAACCACCCCCAGCTCTGTGCAAGAAAGTCTGGGCTTTCAGCCTCGGGAACCCCCAGGGGGTCACCATGAGTCAGCATTGACTCGATAGCATAGAATTTGGATTTTTAATTCATTCATCTATCATCCCAGTTTTAGATATGAGAAGAATTCAGACCCATAAAATAAGGCCAAATAATGGTAAGAAATGTTTGAAAATTAATTAGGTAGTAAGGGTCTTGTAAGAAAAACTTGATATGAATCCGTGATGGCTAATTGGTTAGGCACTGAACTACCAATCATAGGTCTGCGGTTCAAACCCGTCAGTCCCTCTGCAACCTTTAAAAGATGGAAGATTTGGAAACTCAGAGTCAGTTCTCCTCTGTCCTAAAGGGTCTCTATGAGTCACAATCAATTTGATAACATGAGTTTTTTCTTTTCGGTGTCGGGAGTTGTGCCACATATACAGAGACGACATGTTGACTATGACAAAGCCAGAACGTAGCCTGGGAAAAGTGGGAAATAAAAAAAAAAACTGAAAAGGCACAGATGTAGAAGGTAGGAGGGTAATTGAGAGGGTTGGAAATGTAAGACTTCATAGCAATTTCCCTAAACATTTTGAAGATTAAGTTTTTCTTCAAATTATGAAACAAATATTTTTGAACACATGTTAGTATATCAAAACCCCTGGCTAATTCATGTTAAATGTTTCAGAGAGGTGAAGTTGACTCTAAGCTTCTTGACAAGAAAATGTCACACTTTTTCTTTCAAGAGTTTCTGTGCACAGATGAAGAAGTTGTGCTTTCTTATAAGGACTGAACACTTTAATTTTCATAAAGGGGTTTGAACCCTGAAAGACCCATTTTGAGTTTCAGAACATTTAAATACTTAATGACTGAATCAAGCTCACTACCAAAGACAACGCCTAGCCACCCTATGGAATAACTCCGGTGGGTTTCAGAGGCTATAGGCCTTTAAGAGCAGGAAGTCTCCTCTTGCCCTTGAAGAGCAGCTGATGACCTGGAATAGCTGACCTTGTAGTCAGCAACCCAACACATAACCCACTCCACCCGCAGGGTTTCGTAGTGATTGTACAGTGACTTATTTCTGGCCACTCTAAGATAACAAATTGGAACGGCCTGCTATTTGATTCCCACTAAAGGTAAAGTGACACTTGGGCAAATGTAAATGTCATTTGCACTGTTCAAATGGATCAAAGAGCACCATGTAAAGTATAACCTGACCTAAATATTTAGTACAGCACAAACTTCTTTAACTAAAGCCACCATGCACTTCACCCCTCTCAGCTAGGCTAACAACATGGAAGACGTCTGATTTTTTTATGGGCGAACAGAGTGAAGAATGGTACATGATACATGTTCTGTCTCTCAGACACTAGAAGTACTAGGAAGAAGCCAATGCCATTTTTTGAATCAGCAGTTCAAATATACCCAGAATCCCATGTAACATCTGAGGCACAGAAATGCCTGCTGGCCAGTGTCATCAGAAGTGGCAACGACAATGAGACAGCATCATCACAACAAGGCAATAGGATGGGTCTTTACTTCCCGAAATAAAATAATTTGCTAGACTTACAAGGGGGGGGACGGGAAACTCCGGATAGGGCAAGATATGACAAAATAACAATCTGTGGATTATCAAGGGCTCATGAGGGAGGAGGAAGCGGGGAGGGAGGGGAATAAAAAAGAGGACCTGGTGCAGAGGGCTTAAGTGGAGAGCAAATGTTTTGAGAGTGATTAGGGCAAAGAATATACGGATGTGCTTTATACAATTGATGTATGTATATGTGTGGATTGTGATAAGAGCTGTATGAGCCCCTAATAAAATGTAAAAAATTATTTATCAGCTGTGTGGTACCTGTGTTCATAGGTATCTTATATGATGTCAGAAGCCCCAATGGAGTAGCGGGTGAAGCACTGGGGTGTTAACTGCACTGTTGACACTTCCCACTCACCAGCTCTTCCGAAGAGGAATGATGAGGCCGTCAGCTTCCATAAAAATGGATGGCCTTGGCCACCCTGCGGAGCAGTTCCATCCTGTCTTATAGGCTGCTATGAGTTGGAATTGGCTCTGTGCGGTGGACGTGAACTCTTGGGCTTTTTAAAAAATGATTTTCTTTAATTCAGAGATTCCCATTGTGGTGCCAATATCGGTTTCGGTTTCATGTGGTTTCTTTTTGTAGCTTTTGTGCTTGGTATTTTCAATTTAAAATTTACCCACCATTTTAAAAATAACATTTTATTTTCCACTGATTCCAAGAAAATTCATCAATGTTCAAAAACTCACAGAATTTTAATTATATTTTTTCTTCACATTTGTCTATGCTTGCCATCTTCATTTCCCTTGACCACCCCTAAGAGTAGAGTGAATAGAGCACGTATACTTCAAGCCACAGGCCCATAACTCTAAAAGTACACTTAAACTCATGGGAGGTCATTTGAACCTCTTTTTAAATGAGTTAGATGAATTTTTTGCTTTCATATATAGTAAAATATACAACTCGTCAAAGTACAAAAAAACAAAGCCAAATGCACAGTATATAAACATTCTGTAACACACGGTCATTCCATTATTAATCAATATTTCTTAAACTCCAATCTTCTCTAAGTTATTTCTTTTGAAATGTTCAATCTTTGTACTTACTGATGAAAAATATTCACTACCTGCTTCACCAATTTGCCCAAAATGAGTTTAGCAGATTTATCATCATAGAAAAATATTGTAAATGCACTTGGCAAAGAGCGGCTGTCCTATTATTGAAGGTTCAACCACAACTCACAGAAACAAGGGAAAAAAATCAGGCCTACTCCATCAGGAACGACTTCGATGATTAGCTGACTGAACTGCTTAGCTAGAAAGAAAATCAATCATATTTCTCATATAACCAATTTACTGCATGTCGAAATATCTTAATGAAATCAATTTGTCATCTATGATTAATTATGTAGTGCCTAACTTAGATATATGTAAATCAAATATGTCTGAAGAATTCTGAAAATGGGCTGAAATATATATGAGATATTATTAGGTTTTATTGTAATATATGTATATATAGACATTATATATATTCTAATGCATGTATGTATACATATATTGCAATAAAACCTAATAATACCTCATTAAATCCTGACCCCCATTAATCTAAGAATATAAATAGTACAATCAAGTATTCAGTTAAAGTAAGTCATCGCTTGTAGAAGTGAAAATATGCACAGAAGACAACATGACGAGAATGACTTGTGGGCATCAGTGAGAACAGCACCGCTATGTCAGCAGCTCACATCAGTCTAAGCCCTACCTTTTTGGTTTGCACATCTTGATTCTCTTGCTCTAAAACACCTTGCTACCACACCTACTATCTAGATCTTTCAATATCTTTCATAAACCATTTCATCACATTCCAGTCCCTTCTTTTTCTGTCGTTCCATAGAGTGTGCATGGAACAATTTGAATATTTAATTAGTGAAATTATTCATAATGCTAAAAATTGTTTTGTACACTTTGTTTACCAGATGCCATATAAAAGGATTTTTGTGTACAATTTTAGTCATTCTAGATCAGCTCCTTAATGTCAGGTGCTATTCATTAATAAACCCTCTTTGCTATCAAAATGATTCCAACTTCTAGCAACTCTCTAGACTAACACAGAAGTGTCAAGGCCAGGACTCTTCCCAGAAGTAGACGATGCCATCTTCCTCCCACTAAGCTAATGGTTGGCCAAACCGTCAACCTTGAAGTTAACAGCTGAGCACTTTAACCACTGTGCACCATCAGGGATCCTGTGCCATCAGTAATTCCCATGTTATCCTTCAGGAAAGTGAAGCTTAGAAAAATTAAGAAATACAAGTGGGGTCACAAAGCTAATGGGTAGCAAAGTCAGAATGCTAATCCTTGATAAATTATTTAATTCATACTACCTTAAATTAGAAGTTATTTTTCTTTTGTATGTACAGCACGTTTGCTGAGATTATAACTTTTTTGGTATTTTCCTATTCACCGCACGCAGGATGTTGATTGTTAACACACAGTCTACAGTTAAGAAATATTTTGGACTTGAACTGAGTCTATGCCAAAGAAGGGGGCCAGATGCACTTCACAATTCATTCTTCCCTCTGCTAACTCAAATTATCTTGCTTAGTCCATACTTTGTATTTAATCCTGAAGAAGAGATGAGTTAACATTTACTATCAACTGAGACTACACTATGTCCAAAGAGAAACAGAACTTAACCATCTGTTTTGCTGGGGAATAAAATTGTAATCAAATATGTGCAGTCTAATTTGCATTTGACCTTGTTTCAAAACTTTGGCACATTTCAATAGGAAGCAGTTTAACATAGTAGTTAAGAAAATATTCTCTATAGTCAAACTGTCTGCTTTCAAATCCCAATTTACCTTTGAGTAATTACATGTCCAGGGACAAAGGATTTACCTGTCTAACTTGTTTTCTGATATGTAAAATGAAGTCAGTATTTCCTCTTCTCATTCAGATCTTAAGATTCAGTGAGCTGCTTGTACATGATATCTGTCACAAAGTACTCTCTGGTCCACTATCACCACCACCTATCTATCACTCTTTCATACTGTGATAGTTTTCACTTTGCAATGAGGCTGAAAGTGACACCACTGATGTTTCAAACATTAGCAGGGTCAACCATAGTGGACAAGTTTCAGCAGAACTTCCAGGCTAACCTACTCAACAAATAATGTCCTGGTGATCGAATTCCAAAAATGATCCAACAAAAACCTTGTGAGTCTCAACAGAATATTATCCAATATAGTTCTGGAAGATGAGTCCCTTGGTCAGAAGGGATTCAAACATATCAATGATCATTAGATTCCACCAGCCCAGCAATTTTTTCATTCTGTGATATATAAAGTTGCAATGAATCAGAGGTGGCTTAACAGCAGGTAACAATAATAATAGGGCCCACTAATGTCATTATTATAACATGAACAAGTAATGAAATATACTGGACTAACTTATCGGTGAGCCACCTAGAAATCCAGCCCCCTACTGAGTTGTTGTACTTGACAAATACATATAACAAGAAGAGCCATTCTCCGGAACCTTGTTCAAATTTCAACTTAATGTTCAAAATCATGGTTTGTTACTTGAAATAAAAAAATCATTTAAAAATAGTAGTAATAGAGATGAGATGCTGACATAGTAAAAATCTAAATTTTGTCTCCTTGGTTTTGCAAATGGGGAGCAAAAGTTGAATGGACTTTGGAAAGACTGCTAGTGGAAGCCAAAAAGGATTCAAGGAGGCTGATGGTGAAGGCTTCAAGGAAAGGTGTTTGTTGTTGAAGATACGGCAATTCAACAAATTTGGCGTGTCTAATTCTGTGACATTGATGATATTTGTTAAGCTGTTTCCTGCCTTAACAAACTCGCTGCTCCCATGCGTCCCACCTAAATTTTCAAGTAGCTTCTCTCAAATCGATCCCAGAAAGATGCCCAAGAGTACAGTGCTCAAGACAAGCAAATTTTACCAAATTAGCGCAACTATTGCTTAGTTTAAAGATTTCTGCGGATATTGTTGGTTTAAAGTTTTGTAAGATTGCGTTTAATAGAAGCATTCGGGTTTTTTCAAAGTTGCTCCGTGAGTTGTCTGGACATGTCTCAAAGATCCGCTTCATTAAACAACAGGAATTCCATGACCTTTTAGAGCATTGTGTCAGTGAACTCTCAGAGGACGTCCAAAGTAGACCACTTGTCTCACTTAGGTGTGTGCTAACATCTTTGGTATACGGAAGTACATTGTAGCACAGTTTATAGAACTGCTCCTCTGGGTTTCCAAGGCTATGTATCTTTACAGTAGCAGAAAGCCTCATCTTTCTCCAGAGGAGCTGCTAGTAGATTCAAACTGTTGCCCTCGCAATTAGAAGCCAAACATGTGATGCACTAGGCCATCAGAGTTTCTTAAAACATAAGCAAGAGAATCCAGATTACAGAACCAAGCACCCAGAGCACAGAGAACTGATAACGTAGACCCAGCTGGCTTCAGAACAGCTATGAGCGAGCGATTGTTCCGTGCCTCCCATTTTCCCCTTTTTTATGTCAGAGCATCTATGGCAGATTTTTGTGCCTGGGATGGAAGAACAGATTTGTATATTTACTTCAAAGATCTTCAGATCAAGAAGAAAGAAACCCAAACCAATGTCCCTGCAATAAATGACATGGAGTCCCAGATCTGACCTCCTCTGGCTTCCCTATTGCCAACAGGCTGGGGTCAGACATGCCACCACACACCATCCTTCTTCACCTACTCTCACACCCACTAGTCCTCGTGTGGCACTCTACTTCAGTAACTTGGAGCAAGGGCTACACACAATTTACAGACAACAGCCGTAATTATAGGAATTCCTTAGGGGAGCAAATAGGTTACCACAGGTCAGGATCAGTAAGGATACAGTAAGGATACTGTAAACAGGAAGATACAGTCAGTGGTTCACAGAAACACCTCTCCTCAGCCATAAGCCAACTTTCTCTCTCTGGTGTTCAGCTCCTGAGCCCATGACCCCTTGGCCTCTGCGGGCCAGAAGGTCAGCTTGTCTGTTTATCTCACAGTCCCATAGTCTCCGGGCCACCATCTCTGGTGTATCTGGTCTTGGAAATCGCCACAATTCAGAGCTCTGGAACAGGGTCTTCCAATGGTCCTGGACTGTCTCTCTCTCTTTCTTCCTTACAGCCAAGGGGGTGGTAAGGAAACGTGAATAACCCCCTCTATTTGTGCTATTCATACCATACTTGCATCGTCCTGCTCAATCATTTGATGGGAGTTACAGAACTTGGGGTTTTCCTCACTGTCACCGATCAAGTTGACCCTGTAGGATGGGGAAAAACTGCCTCTTTGGGTTTCTAAGACTCTAAATCTTATAGGAGATGTCAACCTCATTTTTGTTCTTATTTTTTTGCCGTTAGAAATGCTTTTTAATTATAAAATACTCAAAAATGAACACCCCTAAATATAAACAGTATTCACAAGAGACTTACATTGCCATCTGCAGAGACAAGGGGGCGAGGAGTCCAGGGGAGTCACTGACTGACCAGGAGTTAGCCCCGTCTTTCTACTACGGAACAGGTGGTGGATTCAAATCCCTGATTTCATAGCTGACAGCTCAATGGACAACCCGCACCACCAGGGTTCCTTAGAGACTTGAGTCACAGGAGCATATGAAGAAAGGTTCCCCCACAACAGCCCCCAAGGAAGTGCAACTGAGGCTCTTCATCTGTACCTGTTCTTAATTAAAAGAATGCCATCTTTAGCCTTAAGATTGAACCTCATGCCACACCGAGATGATATATTTGAAGCTTGCAGGGAAAACAGCAAATGAATATGAGGGAATGGAGCCTAGGTCACAGCACAGAAGGGGAGGTTATGGTTTCCAAAAATAGTTGCAACCATATATCCTACCCGACGTGTTCTTCTAAAGCCTTGCCACTCCCCCATCACAAGGTGTAGTCTATAACTTCTCCCTTTCCAGCCAAGCATTCAATTGTTCCAATCAGTAGAATATAGTGGAAATGATGCTATATGGCATCTGAGATGAAATCCTAAAACTCTGTCAGCCCTTCCATATGATTCTCTTGCAGTTCTCATGCTTGGGCTCAGACACCATGCTGTGAGGAAGTTCGTGGCACCCGGCAAATGACAGGTGGTTCCTAGTCCCCCAGATTAATGAAGCTCCCAGCCTGCACCCATTTATGAGCCAGGTGAGTGAGTCATTTTGAAAGTGAATTCCAAAGTCCACGTTCCACTCCAATTAATGCCTCATAGAGCACAAACTGTCCCCAGAGACACAAGCCCAGATAGCAAATTTGTAGGAAAATACATGATTGTTGGATTGTAGTTTCAAGCAGAGAGTTTTGGAATGGTTTGTTAAAAAGTAAGAGCTCGTAGAAATTATATCCAAATAAGCATAGGTAATTTGGTGGCCAGCAGAGGTGCTGATTTTAATTTTACTATTTTATCTATTCCTCCATTATGTTTCCTTCTCATATGATTCCTTCATAAACTCCCCCATTTCATACAACAAAACTGAAAAAGAATTTCTTATTATACAGAAGAAAACAACAGCATCTACATTAGCTTCAATGGCTTACCAGTAACTATATTCAAATAGAATCCCTGGTGGTACATTGAGTTATACATTGGGCTGCTAGCCGCAAGGTCAGCAGTTTGAGACCACCAGTTCCTCCAGGGGAGAAAGAAGAGGCTTTCTACAGCCATAAAGAGTTACAGTCTCAGGGGGAAGGGAGACTCTGGATAGGGGAAGATATGACAAAATAACAATTTATAAATTATCAAGGGCTCATGAGGGAGGGGGCAGCGGGGAGGGAGGGGAGAAAAGAGGACCTTATGCAGAGGGCTTAAGTGGAGAGCAAATGTTTTGAGAGTGATTAGGGCAAAGAATGTACAGATGTGCTTTCTACAATTGATGTATGTATATGTATGGATTGTGATAAGAGTTGTATGAGCCCCTAATAAAATGTTTTTTAAAAAGGAAAAAAAATGAGTTACAGTCTCTGGAAAAACAATCCCTCCCTAGACTATCCCAGATAGAGGTCAAGAATCTAAATAAACCCATAGCAAAAGAAGAAATAGATATGGTTATCAAGAAGTGATCAACAAAAAAAATCTCCCAGACCAGATGGCTTCAGTGGAGAATTCTACAAAGCATTCAAGGAAGAGCTGGCACCAATCCTTCACGAAGTATTTCAGAGTGTAGAAAAGGATGACCAACTCTCAAACTCATTTTACGAAGCCAGTATAACTTTGATACCCAAACAGGGCAATGATTCCACAGGAATAGAGAACTATAGACCAATATCTCTAATGAACATAGATGCAAAAATCTTCAACAAGATATTGGCCAATAGAATACAAAAGTATGTAAAATGCATCATCCATCAGGTACAGGTAGGATTCATCCCAGGGATGCAAGGATGATTTAACATCTGAAAATCCATCAATATTATACACCCCATTGATGAAATATGTATATAAGAACCACATGATAATACTATAGATGCATAAAAAGCACTTGACAACATCGAGAACCCATTCATAATTAAGAGGTTCAGGAGGATAGGAATGGAAGGGCAATTTCTCAAGTTAATACAAGCTATCTACGAAAAACCGACACCTAACATCATAGTCAATGGAGAAAAAAAACAAAATCAATCCCACTGAAAAAGGGGATCAGACAAGGATGGCCCTTTTCCCCACTTCTATTCAATATCGTACTGGAGGTCATAGCTAATAACATAAAACAACGGAAAGACATCAACTGTATCCAACTGGGAGAGGAGAAGATGAAATTATCATTATTTGCAGATGACATGATTCTGTACATTGAAAATCCCAAAAGCTCCACAATCAGAGTACTGACAGCGATAGAGGAATATGGAAGAGTGGCAGGATAAAAGATTAACAAACAGAAGTTGATTGGTTTGCTATAAACAGCAGGTAAGATCATGGAAGAGGAGATCAAGAAGGCAGTACCAATCACAATAGCCAAGAACAAACTGAAATATCTAGGGATATACCTAACCAAAAAAAAAAAAAAAACCTATACAAGGAAAACTACAAGCCTCTATTACAGGAAACCAAGTGACCTCCACAAATGGAGGAATTTCCCATGCTCATGGATCAGAATACTCAATATAGTAAAGATGTCGATCCTATCCATGGCACTTTATAAGTTTAATGCTATCCCACTTCAAATATCAGCAACCTTCTTCAAAGAATTGGAAAAACTGACCACCAATTTCATATGGAGAAGGAAGAAGCGTAGAATTAGCAGAGAACTCCTCAAGAAGAAGGACATAAGCAAACGATCCCTGAACTAACCACAAGCTTTTCTCTTGTGAACTGTTTTGTTCTGTTCTTTTTCAGTGGTTTGTTTTGGTTGTTTTGTTGTCTGGTTGTATACTGTTGCTTTGTGTTCCTCTGTCTAGTTTTCGTGCATGTTAGTGACTCCACAGGTCTGTCTGAATAGGACAGGCTGGATGAACTATCTGGATGAAAAACAACGGGACCGACAGTTCCGGGGGGACTTGGGGTGGGGGGTTAGGGGGGTAAAGAAGTGGTGTTAACAAACCCAGGGATAAGGGAAAAACATGGGACCCCAAATGGTAGAGAAGGGGGAGTGGCAGGCCTGGTGGGAAATGATCAAGGGTAAGGTTGCTTAGAGAAGAGGTATACTCTAGCCCAGGTGGGATGAACCATGGTAGTAGGGCAGGAGGAAGGTCAAGGGAGATGAAGGAAAGAGCTAGGAGTCAAAGGGCATTCATGGAGGTATAGACAAAGACATGTACATGCAAATATATATAGGAGGATGGGGAAATAGATCTATGTGTCTATATTTATAGGTCAAGTATTAAGGTGGCGGAAGGACCTTGGGCCTCTACTCAAACACTCCCTCAATGCATGAATACCTGCTTTTATTAAATTGGAACTCTATGATGCTCACTCTCCCGACACAACGGCTGGAGCCAAAGTGGGTGAACAAGTAAATGTGGTGAAGAAAGCTGATGGTGCCCGGCTATCAAAAGAGATAGTGACTGGGTCTTAAAGGCTTGAAGATAAACAAGCGGCCATCTAGCTCAGAAGCAACAAAGTCCACATGGAAGAACACACCAGCCTGTGTGATCGAGTGGTCCCAAAGGGATCAGTTACCAGGCATCAAAGAACAAAAAATCATATCATTGACTGCACACCTCCATGATAGGATCGCTGAAGACAAATGGGTGCATAAGCAAATGTGGTGAAGAAAGCTGATGGTGCCCGGCTATCAAAAGAGATAGTGTCTGGGGTCTTAAAGGCTTGAAGGTGAACAAGCGGCCATCTAGCTCAGAAGCAAATAAGCCCACATGGAAGAAGCACACCGGCCAGTGCGATCACGAGGTGCCCAAAGGACCAGATATAAGGCATCATGCAAAAAAAAAAAAGATATAAGTGTGTGTATGTATGTGTATATATGTGTATATGTATGTGTATATATGTATATATATATATCATATTAAATAAAGGGGGAAGTGCAGAGTGGAGACCCAAGGCCCAAGTGTCGGCCAATGGAGATCCCCTCATAGAGGGGTTTAGGAGAGGAGATGGGTTAATTAGGGTGTGAGGTAGTATCGATGAAGAACACAGCTTTCCCCCAGATCCTAGATGCTTCCTCCCCCCAACTACCATGATCTGAATTCTACCTTGCAGGGCTGGATAGAACAGAGGCTGTACACTGGTACATATGAGGGTTGGAGGTACAGGGAATCCAGGGTGGATGATACCTTCAGGACCAAGGGTGTGAGGGACGATGCTGGGAGAGTGGAGGGTGAGTGGGTTGGAAAGGGGGAACTGATTACAAGGATCCACATGTGACCTCTTCCCTGGGAGAGGGACAGCAGAGAAGGGGGGAAGGGAGACTCCGGATAGGGCAAGATATGACAAAATAACGAGGTATAAATTACCAAGGGCATATGAGGGAGGGGGGAATGGGGAGGGAGGAGGGGGAAAAAAAGAGGACCTGATGCAAGGGGCTTAAGTGGAGAGCAAATGCCTTGAGAATGATTGGGGCAGGGAATGTATGGATGTGCTTTATACAATTGATGTATGTATATGTATGGATTGTGGTAAGAGTTGTTTGAGTCCCTAATAAAATGTAAAAGAAGAAAAGAGAAAAAAATGATTAGGGCAAAGACTGTACAGATGTGCTTTATACAATTGATGTATGTATATGTATGAACTGTGAAAAGAATTGTATCAGCCCCAATAAATTGTTAAAAAAATGATAAAATTAAAAAAAATTGTTAAAACGGATTAAAGACAAAAATAAAATGAATAATTAAAAAATAAATAAATAAAGTTATCATATAATGAGAAAAAAAAGAAGAAGGACATAGTTGGAGGACTTGCTTTGCTTGCCTTTCACACCTACTACAAAGCCACAAAGTAAAAAAAGAAAAAGAAAAAAGCATGATACTGGCATAATGACAGATATACAGACAAATGGAAAAGAATATAAAACCCAGAAATAAAATCATCAGCATATAGACAACTGATCTTCGACAAGGAGTCCAAAAGCATCAAGTGGGAGGGCAACACCCTACTTAACAAGTGGTGCTGGAAACAATGGCCATCCACATGTAGAAAAATTAAACAAGATGTTTGCCTCACCCCATGCACAAGAACAAATTCAAGGTGGATCATGGACCTAAAAGTAAAACCCCAAACCATCAGGGCCATTAGCAAAGAAATCGGGACAAATTTAAGAACCTTGGCCCAGGGAAAAGAAGGCTAACTGCAATAGGGCAGGGTACACACACAGGGGAACCTGAAATTGACAAATGGGATTTACTAAGAATAAAATATTAGTGTGCATCAAAGGACTTTACCAAGAGGGTAACAAGGCAACCCATAGACCGGGAGAGGATTTTGATCAATGACACAACAAAGGGATAATTACAAAAATCTACAATACCTTCTTTGCCTGCAAAAGAGAGGAAAGCAGTTAACCCTTTGAAGAAGTGGGCAAAAGAACTGAAAACAAGTTTTGCTAGGGAGGATACCCACATGGTCAACAAACATATGAGAAAATGCTCCCACTCATTAGCCATCAGAGAAATGCAAATCAAAACAACCATGAGATACCATCTAACACCTTTGAGGATAGCCCAAATCAGAAAATCAGAAGGCAACAAATGTTGTAGGAGATAAGGTGAGACAGGAATTCTCCTACATTGCTGGTGATCTTGTAGCTGTGTACAGCCGCTATAGAAAGCAATCTGGTGATACTTAAAAAAGATGGAAATTGAGCTACCTTATGAGCCAGCTATCCCTCTACTGGATATATACCCAGAAGAGGTAAGAAATAAACCATGACCAGTTGTATACGCTCCAATGTTTATTGCAGCGCAATTCACAATTGCAAAAAGTTGGAAACAATCTAAATGTCCATCCGTAAAGGAATGGATCAGGAAGTAAACTCTGGCACATACACACAATGGAGTGCTTTGCATCATTAAAACGCACTGATGAGCACATGAAACACGTCTTTTCATGAGAAGAGTTGGAGGAAATTATGCTAAGCGAAGTCAGCCAATCACAAAAGGCATGCCCTGAGGTAAGTGTAATCAGCATGGTAGGTAAAGAAGAGAAGCCACCTATACCATAACATTTGGGTTGAGATAAATGGGGAAAGGAGGTAGGGGGGTAGGGAGAAAAGGGGTGTGTGTGAAAGGGAAATGATGACTGAGGGAGCAGGGCACTAATCCACCCAGGGGGAGAGTACTGGTCTTGTCTCCACAGATTCGGGAGTGGGCATGCAGATCTCACCATGATGTACCAAACCATGAGGACAGTGTGGCCACGTGGAAGGATGCATGCAAAGAGAGAGCTACAGGGCTGGCTCCAACCAGAGCCAGACTGACCTCCTCCCTGGATGTGGTTGTGGCGAAGAGCAGAACTAAGCCTTCAGGTTGGGGAGAGGGGCCAGCATGCCACACCCACACGGAGGCAGAGCAAGAGGAAGGAAGAGAAAGACAGCCTGCCTGGACCCCCGCTGGATGGCAGTTAATGGGACATGGAGGGGACAGGGCAACTGACAACAGCACATGTCACGTTGCCCTCTTCCAGGAGCAGACTAGGACAGAGGACATTCCTGGGGTCACCTGGTGGGGAGGCAGTGTGGTCTGAACCCCCCAGAGAAGAGCGAACCAAGAAGGGAGCATACCAGATCAGGAGCTGGAGCAAGGCAGAACTACGAATTCCCTGAGGAACCCCCAAGGTGAGGCTCCAGGCCGGGAGGGGCAGCCTGGACAGTCTTGAAGGCCAGCGAACAGACCCGGGATTTCTGTATATTTCTTCTCTTTTTATTTTATTTTTAATTTTTATTTTTTCTTATTCATTTACTATTTTCACTTTTTTAAAATCAGTTTGGGCTATGTCATAGTCAGTGTACCTACCTATTTAGGATAGGTATGGGAGCCATGCCAGAGGCGAGACCAGGGGGACCAATGGTCCTGGGGAGGCTTGGGAGGTGAGGGTGGTAGGGGAAGGGAGTGGTGAGCAGGCTACACCATGGACAGGGGAACAACTGGGGTGTTGGAGTCAATAACAAGGAGGAGATGGGGATCCGAGGGGGCTGATGTCAGAGCAACAGCAGACTAGCTGAGAGGAGGTACCAAGAGGGGGAAATAAGGAGAAAGTGACAGTGGGGCAGGAGGACAGTAAAAGGAAACAGAGGAAGGACCAAGGAAGCAAAGCAATGGATAGAGGTATGAACATAGCAGCGTGCATATGTAAATATATTAACCCACAAAATTGGAGGTAGTGGCCCATGTACATATCTTTATCTAGCAATACAATGAGGTAGGGGATGGACTTCGTGTCTCTGCTCACACCCTCCCTCAATACAAGAACACTGTTCTAACCAATCGGCAGTCTGAGATGCTCACCCTCCCATCACAATCGCTGAAAACAAAACAGGGACATAAGCAAATGTGGTGAAGAGAGCAGATGGTGTCCCACAATTAAAAGATATAGCGTCTGGGGTCTTAAAGGCTTGAAGTGAC
This sequence comes from Tenrec ecaudatus, assembly GCF_050624435.1. Classification (NCBI taxonomy): domain Eukaryota; kingdom Metazoa; phylum Chordata; class Mammalia; order Afrosoricida; family Tenrecidae; genus Tenrec; species Tenrec ecaudatus. Next base: position 21,828,433 of record NC_134539.1, on the reverse strand, counting down.
ACATGCTGCCATTCAGCAGTGAAGCAACAAGTCCACATGGAAGAAGCACACCACCGATGGGATCATGAAGTCATAGGGACCAGGTAATAGGCATCAGCAGACACATAACAAACAATAACACATTGTTGAGAACAAGGGTGGCTGGAGTGGAGATCCAAAGCCCATCTGTAGACAGTGGAACAATCTCCCCACAGGGAGGGGATGAATCACCATCAATGAAACACTCTATATTCCTCTGGTTCCTTGAGGCTTCCTCACCCACTACCATGTCCTCAGTGCTGCTTCCCAATTTAGACTAGGCCAGAACATGCACGCAAGTATAGAAAGGGCTGGGAGCTCACAACACACAGAATCCAGGAATAGGAGTGGGAATAGTGATACCAGAGGGTAGGGGGAAGAGAGGAAGAGGAAGGGAAAAGGGGGGGAACCAATCGCAATGATCGATGCATAACCACACACTCCTCTCCAGGGAGCCAAACAACAGAAAACATGGGGGAAGGGAGACAGCGGTCGGTGTGAGAGATGAAAATAATAATGTACAACCTGTCAGGGGGTTATGAGAGTGGGGGAGGAAAGAGCTGATACCAAGGGCGCAATATAAGTAAATGTGTAGAAACAAATCAGGATAACATATGTACAAACATGCCTGATTCCGTTGATGTATGGATTGTGATAAGAGTTGTATGAGCCCCCAATAAAATGATTAAAAAAACAAAAGTTACAGTCTCAGAAACCAACAGAGAGAGCTCAACCCTGTCCTATAGGGTCAATATAAATCAGAATTGACCTGATGGGAGTGAGTTTGGTTTTATATGGTTTATGGAGAAAAAAACTCACGTATAAAGCACAATTGTAATAGCATATCACTGAAGCCTGCGTGATCTATGTCTGTAAAGATTCCAGGCTCAGGAACTCTAACCCCTACGATGCTTTCTCCATTTTGCTTGCTTGGGAAAGGAGCTATTTTGTTTTTGCTTGTGTTAGAAAATACCACTTTGACCAGTTAATCACATTTTCCAAAACCAGAAAATGTTCATGCACACAACTGAACCTTTGTTTCCTTTATAAGCTTTGTACTTGCAATTTTCTGCAGGGAATAAAAGTATACTCTTCAGTACTATAGACTTTGACATCTTAATTTTTCCTTCAAATGAACAATATATTAATGTTGTATATTTCTGACTTTATCTGTTTAATTGGTAACAGCATAGTCAATTCAGGCCATAATAAAATTGTCTGTTTTTCTAAAAGCAATTGAATCACTTAGGCTACCAGATATATTATCCATTTTGCTTACCTATACATCTGGTCTGAGCATACATCAAAAGATTTCTTCATTTTAGCTAGACTGTCTTTGACACTGAGGTTTAACTAATACTATGCTTGACCAAGGGGAACCCAGGTGGCATAGTGGTGATGCTTGGCCTTTGCTCTGAAAGTCAACAGTTTGAAACCACCAGCCGCTTTGTGGGAGAAAGACTGGATTTTCTACTCCCGTAAATATTTACAGTCTCAGAAACTCAAGGGACAGTTCAACTCTATCCTATATGATCACTATGATTTGGCATCAACTCGAAGACAGTGATGTTTGACCAACTTACTGTGTACTGAGCTATCTTCAAGTGGACAATTAGACATTTTTGGTTGAGATTCATTATGTTACAATATTCATTTTTCTTTTGGGGTGTCATCTTGACAATAAAAAATGGAAGGCAAAGAGACAGACAAGGGAGGAGCACCTTGGCCATTGCCATGTGTGCCCCGTGGACTGGCACTGCTACCATTGTGACTGTCTGCTGGGAGTCAGGTAGTCTGTGTACATATGAAAAATTCAACTAGAGAGTCAATCTTACCACCCTGCAAATACATCTTCACATCTGTTTTCACAGATAAGACAAAAGACTCAGAAAGGTCAAGTTGACATTACAGATTAAGTAGCAGATTCCAAGCCCACCTCTGTCTCTCTCTAAGATTTGCAGATGCAAGCACACGATACTGGCCCCCACTAGCCACCCTTTCTTCCCAGGCTCCACATAGTCATTGGGGAAAGTATTGAAACTGGTTAGAAGAGATGGTGGAATATAAAGACATCTATTAAGAAGGTTCAACTTATTATTGCTGCATTGACCCTAAAGCCTTGGTTTAAATCTGTCTCTAATGCATTTTTTTCTTTTTGAACATCCATGATGCAACTCATCTGTACCAGAATAATGTAGCATATCGTGGCACTCTTAGAATAAGGTGCTCTATACCAGTGGTTGCTCTCAGCTGTCTTCAGGTTGACTCCAGCTCACAGCAAATGGATACAGTCAAGCAAACGTTGCCTGGTTCTGTCATCCTCGCAACCCACAGCATCCTTGATCCCCTTTTGCAACTACTGCATTTCACACAGGGTCTCCTTCCTCCTCGTTTCACCAGCGCGATGCCTTCCTCTAGCGTTACAGCCTTCCTGAGACAACCAGGCCAGACAATGTCCTGTTGTCACCAAAGCTTTTGACTGGCTTGTTTGATTTCCAGCCTCCCTTCCTGGATTGTGGTAGCCAGGAAGCTCCAGTGAAATCAGGCCACGCTGGATGACGCTAGGGGTATTTAAAATATAGGTGGCATGGTTTTCAGCAACATAGAAACATGCAAGCCACCAGAGTATGGCCAACTGACAGATATAAACAGTAGTCAAAGCAGTCAAAGTATGGCCAACTGACCGAGATACAGTAGTCAAAGCAAACCACGAAGGAAAATGACAGAGTGGGGGGTCTAGACCCCATATTGGCCAAGCCCGGAGGATGACATTCCTGCCTGGAGCTGCTAAGGCACAGAGAGGACTGTGGGATCGACAACTCCTCAAGACATGCTGCCCTCTCACTGGAGCACACAGCAGAGGGCAATACTGGGGACACATGGCAGGGAGCTAGTGCTGGCTGAACCCTCAGAGTGGGGCAAACCAAAAAGGGAAACAACAGATCAGCACTGGGAGCTAAACAAAGCCACAAAGCCCCCAAAATAGAGGGCGAGGAGGGCAGTTCCCAGAATTCCCCCAGGACCAGTGGGTAGATAGTCATACAGGTCAGCGCACAGACCTGGAACTATGTGTGCTCCCCCACCCTAGCTATTATGTCCCCCACCTTTTTTCTCTTATTATTCAAACTTTTGTTTTCTCTTTGTTTTGTCTCCATTATTGTTGGTTTTGCTACCTGTATAAGACAGGCATGGGAAGCAAGCTCTCGAGGAGAAAGCAATGGGACCGACAGTTCCGGAGGGGCTTGGGGGAAGGAGGGGGCAGGGGAAGAGAGTGGTGCGCAAACAACACCATAGACAGCGGAGCAACTAGGAAATTAAAATCAACAGTGGGAAGACGTAGAGAACCTGAGAGGGTTGGAGCAACATCAATCTAGCTGAAAGGAACTACTAAGAGGCAGAAGAAGGGCGAATGTGATGGTGGGACAGGAGGAAGGTAAAAGGAAACAGGAAAGATCTACAAAGCAAAGCTATGGATTCAGGTATAAGCATAGGTGTGCATTTATGTAAATATATCAATTCATAAAAATAAAGGTATTGGCTTACATACATATATTTATATGGCAATACATTGAGGAAGTGGATGGACTTTTGGCCTCTGCTCAAGCCCTCCCTCAATACAAGAACACTGTGTTCTAACAATCTGGCATTCTGTGATGCTCACCCCCTTGACACAATTGCTAAAGACAAAATGGATGCATAAGCATATATGGTGAAGAAAGCTGATGGTTCCTAACTATCAAAAGATATAGTATCTGGGATCTTGAAGGCTTGAAGTTAAACAAGTGGCCATCTAGCAGAGACGCAACAAGTCCACATGGAAGAAGCACACCAGCCTGTGTGATCATGAGATGTCGATGGGATTGGGTGACAGTCATCAGAAGACCCAATATAAACAAACAAACATATTATTGATACATGGGGGATTATAGCAGATGCCCAAAACCCATCTGTAAACAATGGGACATCTCCTCACAGAAGGGTCACCAGGAAGGGATGAGTCAACCAGGGCGCAGTATAGCACCAATGAAACACAATATTCTTAAAAAAAAAAAGAAAGAAAGAAAGAAAGAAGGAAACACAATATTCTTCTGGTTCAGGGAGGCATCCTCACCCCCCACTATCATGGCCCCAGTCCTGTCTTTAGTTCTGGCTAGGCCGGAGCATGTACACTGATACAGATAAGAGATAATAGCTCATGACACATGCAATCCAGAAACAGGAATCTAAGTAGCAATACCAGGAGGGTAGAGGGAAGATAGGGAGAGGGGGGAGGAAGAGGGAACTGATTGCAATGATCGAGCAACATATAACACACACACACACACACACACACACACACACACACACATCTGGGGACGAACAAGAGAAACCACAGGAGAAGGGAGACAGTGGTCAGTGTAAGATATGAAAATAATAATTTATTATTTATCAAGGAGTCAGGAGGGTGCAAGGGAGGGAGGGGAAAAGAGGAGCTGATACCAAGGGCTCAAATAGAAAGTAAATATTTAGAAAATAACGATGGCAACATATGTACAAATATCCTTGATATAATTGATGTATGAATTATTATTAGAGCTGATAAGAGCCCCCCCATAAAATTATCTTTAAATTTAAAGAAAAGAAAAACACACCCCGTTATTGCTCATTTTGGGGGGAAACCAGTGTTTGGTTTTCCACCTTCTATGTGATAGGAGTAATGACTGGAATGCTTAGGAAGCTGACCTGCACAAGATTCAGGGCTCTGGCCCCGTTTTTAGAGGAAATCTGCGTTAATGCTTATGGAAGAAAGCAGGAACGCCACGTGCTGTGCTCAGTTTTCACACTAACAAGCCAGATTTCTCTAAGACTCCAAGGTCAGACTCTCAAGAGAAATTGTGTCTTCGGCCAATTTTTCTTGACTTCGTAGTTTATAAAATAAAACACCATCTGAGCTACAAAGGAAATACAAATTAATAAAACACAGACTAGAGCCTCATATCAGCATGAAGAGGATTTATGCACATAAACTGCCAAGCACAGGTTTTGAAACAGACCCTATAGAATCCCAGTTTCCATAGCAACCGCACAGTTTTATTGAATGTAAAAGTGTAAACAGATGAGCGAGGCGCAGGTAAATCATCCGTGTTGCTGTCCTGGCTCTCTGAGTGATGGAAATAAGGAGTACATAGAGGGTCACTTTTCTAAAATAAAATCATCAAAATTCATACCCTGGACTTCTGGTCTGTGAACATCTTTTCCTCAACACCTCCTTCCAGAGCAGCTTGTCTAATTACTCGTGAAGAGAAAGGTTCTAATGAATTATTAATCATGTTGTTACTGAAACAGGTTGGATAACTACACGGCAAATGGAGTGAATACAGCAATCCTGCCGTCTGATCCCAGACCATTCATTGGAAAGCCCAGGGCAAGTCTGGGAAGTACAACAAACAAACAAAATGAAAAGGGCAAACCCTCCTCTGAGATGGTGACATGGCATCTGTGATTCTCGGGGTAAAGCAAGAAAGAAAACATCTTCAGCCGGAAGGAAGGATGGAATCAAGTTGTTGGGGTTGCTGATAGAGCCTCCCAATCATTGTAAGTGAAAATGACAGCTAATCCTGAAATGAAAACAATAGTCCAACCCAACGTTCGTCCTTTCTTTCTTTCTGGGCTCAGAATTCTGATTCTCCAGTTTTCTTCGTTTTCTAGAGACATCAGAACAAAATATCAAAATTGGTGGCTTTGAAGAACAAAAATTCCATTTCTCACATATCTGGAAGATAGAGCTCCGACTCAGGGCACTGCTGAGCTATACTCCCCTGCCTGCTCTGAAGGAAGACATTTCTTCATCTCTTTCAGCTCTGTTGCCTGGGGAGTTTCTCGGGATGCCTTGGTTTGTGGGCAGATTCTTACACACTGGTACTCCCTGTGTGTATGACTGCATATTGGTGTCTGTCCACCTCTTTTATTAAATGCTCCTCAGAAGAGCTGGCAATTAGGATCCCCCTACTCAGGGATGCTTTCTTGAGCTTAACGAATGATATCTGCAAGGAAAATCTGTGTCCTCAAACAAGGTCAAATGCAATAGGTCCTTATTTTCTTCCAAACCAACTGATTAGGATTTCATCTAGACATCACACCAGTCCATAGTTCAGTCACAGCAAGCAGGACTTACCAATGGTTGCCAAAGTCAATTTCAAAGCACGTTCTCCCTCCTTGAACTCCCTGATACCACATCCCACTCACCTCTCCCCAACTTTGCCTACTGAACCCCCGAAACCCTTATTCTACTTGTTTCTATAGGCTCATCTCTCCTGAGTTTCATATACAAAGAAATCAGAAAAAAACACATAGAAGGCTGCCACAATGACAAAATCAACCCCAATAGGGGGGAAAAAATCACACAGCGATAAACCCCAATAGGGAAAAAAAATCACACAGAAAATACTAAAAACCAGTTCAAGTCCAAAGTGTATCTGAGAGGATAACAAGTGGGAAGGTTTTCACTATTCAAGTCAGATTGATCCATTTTAATCTACTATAGCCGTCTCTCCAATACTCTGCCTAATAACCAAATTATTCCCATCCTTCAATAATGGTTAAAGGGAGACTCCCCTGAGGCTGATTCCCTGTGTGGTTCTTCAAAATTTATTTTGGGATTCCAATGTCATCCATCACCTCTACACACAAGAATCTCACAATTTAAACTCTCATATTACTACCTCCTTTAGATTAGGATTATATAATTTACAATTCTTGGATCACTTATTCAACAAGTCCTTTAGAAGGGCTCAATTCAATCTATTAGCCTTACCTAAAATTTTCAGGACAAATGAAAAAATAAGCAAATAACCCAAATCCTTCCTTTTCTCTTCATTCAGAATGGATGAAGCTTCCAGAGAATCCACTCTGAACAGAGAGCAGGCATGTAACTGGCCTTGTTACCACACAGAAGGCACTGGGAAGTGGAACAAGACAGATAGAACTACAATCTAACACCTTATCATTTGATCTCCTTTTGACCCATCTTAAAAATACTCGTTTTTAATATTTTCTGCTGTCTTCCCAAGTGGGGTTTTTCCCTATTTTATTTTGCAATTGTTTTTAGCTTTTATTTTACTCTGTTTTGTATTTTTCTAAGTATAGGAAATCCAGGAGGGGTGAATCTATGGAGATCGTAACAGTATTAAAGGTTCCCAAGGGGAATAGCAGGAGGAGTTTGGGAGGAGAATGAGGAGCTAATAACAAGGAATTCAAGAATGAAAGAAACTGTTCTAAAATGGATTGTGGTAATGATTGTACAACACTTCTTGATATTATTGAATTGTATGATATTTGGATTATATACCAATAAAACTTTTTTTAAAGAATGAGTAAATATAATCGTGGGAAGTTAAATAGTTTGTTGAAGGTAACACCATTAGTTAATTTCACAGTTTAAATGTGGACACCATTACCTAAGATGTTGTTCTTTTAGAAGCCAAATGAGAATATGTCATAATTAATTAATGATACGAAGTTGTTAAGAGATAGCTTTGCTTGATTTGCTAGTTTAATTTTAAGACTGGGATTGAGAAATTACCAATTATTCTATTGATTAAAGAGTAAATAGGAAAACCTAGTGGAAATAGTATGGGGTTTTAAATGTGCATGATAACAATTGAAAAAAAGCTAGAATGCATCCATCCTTTCAGATGTTGAGCAAAAATACTTTTTATTATAAGAAAACTGCTATGCATTATTGAGTAATCACTGAGTTAGGCTTTGTGTTCCTCACCAGGGTACATTAGAGTTTGCATAAATTGCAAAGTCAGATGGGTTTCAAGTCTTGGTCCCACTGTTTATTTGCTGTATAAACTCCAGTGGACTCCTTAATCTCTAAAAGCATTTTCTTGGCTTTTGTAATGAAGGTAATAGCGGCACCTACCTTAAAGGGCTGTCCTAGGACTTGCAAGAGACACCCTTTTAAAATATTTAGTTACAAGGTTAATAACGAACAAATGTTAACTGTTAAAGCTTCGTTTGGCAGTCTCGGATGCAGGTTGATCACAACAAAAACAAGAAGTTAATGCAATTATCCCCATATCACAGATAGGAAAACTGAGGCATAGAAGACTTAGCTAACTTGGTCAAGTGATGCAGCCAAAATGTAAATGCTGAGATTTACTTTATTCTAAAACCTCTGTCAATAAGGTGTAGAATACTCTAACTCAGGGACGGATTCATTCTGCCATTCCATTGGGTAAAAGAGTATAAGCCAACTCAGCAGGAGGAAGAGACAATTCCATGACCACCAAGAAAGAAGAACCACCATGGAGCACACGCGGGAGATCCCTGTGGGATGTGGCAGCAGATGCACCAGAGGCAATCAGCAGGTTTCCCAGCCCATAGATAGTGAAGGTTGAGTTTGTGCAGTCAGGAGGCTGGCTACAGAGTAGGGTGCTTTTTGGGCATCTAGAAGCAACTAAAGAAGTTTTATGACACTTGCCCAATCAGGGAATATGCCTAGGGGCCTCATAACTGAAAGGCTGAAGATCAGAGAGAGTTGGAGGACCTGAAAGAGATGATCTACCAACATGACTCAGAAAGGAACTGCTGTAAGACAAAGGGATTGTCTTCCAATCCCTTACTGTCTTACTGTTCTCTTTATGGTGGCTGGTCTCTAAGACTCTTGCCCATCGAGTTGATTCAGACTCATGAGGACCCGATGGCACAGTAGGACTGCTCCTGGGCATTTCTGAGACTGCAAGTCCTTACAGAAAGAGAGCGCTCCCTCCTGTCTCCCCAGCAGCCAGTGGTTTCAAACTACGGGCTTTTCTGATCAAAACCCAATGGGTAACCACAATCATTGTGAGTACTGTGTGGCCATTGCAATGGCTTACCTAACCCAATCAGAAAACGGAGTGCTATGGGTCAAATGGGCATGAGAACAAGGAAAGAGAGGAGGAGGCTGAAGGCATGTGTGCCCTCTCCCTTGTGGCCATTTGTCTTGGACTAGTGTGGAGTTGGTGCCTCCACGCCCTTTATGTAGCTGGACTAAGTCACATACAGCCCCCACACCTTCTCCTAACTGTCCGTAGGCAAAATTGGTTATCATACCCATGTGCATGCAATCGAAGCTCCCCTTCATTCCTCAAGACTTGCCTTGATGATCCCTTTTCGGAGAAGACTCTCCAGCAAGATGGAGGTTCAGTTATTTTGCCTAAAAAGCAAACCACACTCATGGCCGTCGCGTCAATGCTGACTCACCGTGACCCCCCATGGGTTCCAGAGTCTGTGACTGCACTGGGGTAGGTCCATGGGGCTTCTCCTCAGGGATGTCTTGCAGGAAGTGAAACTCGCCAGCTGAAGCAGGGAACTGGCCAAGGTTCCGAGCATCAGAAAGCAAGAGAAGACCTGAGAACTAGGAAGAAGAGGCTCACGGAGCCATTTATCCCTCCGCCCTTCAATTAACCCCACATGTGTTTATCGGCCAGGCTGGCACAATTAACTAACTACCTCATGGTTCCATTTTGTATGATTTTCTTTATATGAAATCCTGTCCCGACCGCGGGAACTTCAACACAGACCCTGGAGGAGGGAGTGGGAATTGGGGGGACAAGAGACACCAGAAATGGAGACAAGACAGCAGTCTGATCAAGTCTCGTTTATTGAGTAAAAGGCCACAGCTTATATAGGCCAGGGGAAGGGAAACAAGCCGCAGGTGTTTCCCTGAGAACAATGACCACAGAAAAAACAGTTCCTGTGGAAAGTTACAGAGCTCAGGCAATAAAGATCAAGACAATGGCCGGGCCTCATGTCTCCGGACAGGCAAGGTTATGGCCGAGCCTCATGGCTCCCGACAGGTCCCCCTTTTTTATTTTGTAAAGCCACGAGAGATCCCTTCGGGAACTGTGTCTGTCTTTTTCCTGTGGGGTCTAATTGCTGCCTGACAGGCCGGAGAGACGTTCTCATATGCCAGCTGTTTTACATAATCTATACCAGCCTCAGCGTTACCAACGAGCCTCTCCACTGTTATCATGAGTCTATGAGCAAAGTCTGCGAACGGCCATCAGACCCCTGCTTAACTCCAGTGAGCCAGGCTCTGGGATCCCCTTTAACAGGAAGTTTCCTCCAAGCCTTTGTAGCGGCCACTTGGATTTGTGCGAACAGTCCAGGCTCGTACTGCTTCTGATCCTCAATCGCAGCGTAATCACCCTCGCCTGTCAGCATGTTAAGGTCCCAATCCTTCCCTGCTTGAGAATTTCTCTTTGCCATTTCTCAGCAATTTTCATGAAACTCAGACTTCCAGAGCAAATGGTCTCCTCCAGGGAGGACGGCCCTTGCCAACACATTCCAATCCCCCAGGGTGAGCCATTGTTCAGCCAAAGAATCCAAAAGGGCTAAACTGTAGGGAGAGGTAGCCCCATATTGAGAAACAACCTTTTTTAATTCCTTTATGAGGGCAAATTTGAGCCCAACATAATTTTGGACAGGCTCCCCCTGCTCACCTACGGTCTCTGTAACTGGGAAAGCAAGTACAGGAGAGAAATCCCCTCCTCTCCTTCTGCAGGCATTTGCTTTGTAGGGAGATGTTTCCTAGGCTGTTGAAGTGGGCGGGCCATTTCCGTCCCTTTTTCTGGTTCTGACACCCTTTGACTCCCTCATCTCAATGTCTGCAGCCTGGTAATCAAAGACTGATGTAACTCTTCTAGTTTTATCTGTTCTTTAGCTGACTAATTTTTTCTTTACGTTCCTCTATTATAGGAGGACCCTTGGCCCCCTCTTCATCACTTTCTAGGGAAATAATGTCAATATCCTTCTCTGGTGGAGACTCTCAGAGATCTGTTTTAGAACTGACTGTAATATTTCTTCTGTCTGGGCGATGGCCGCCGTTATTTGCGGACAACTCTCCTTTCTATCTATCAAATCTTTAATTAAATTCCAATAAGAAAAATCTGTAACAGGAATTCTTTCCGGTTCAAAGACCTCAGAATAAATGCTCCAAAGCACTGTCAACCCTTTTCCATCTTTTTTATATCAATCATCCCTTCCTGCGGAAACCAAGGACAGGTATTTTTTATAAAATCAAAAAATTTAAATAAATCAGGCAATAAAGATCAAGACAATGGCCGGGCCTCATGGCTCCCGACAAAATCCAGGATGGGTAAATCTATAGAAACAACAACTAAATTAATAGTTCCTTAAGATGATTGGGGAGCTCATAATAATGAATATAAGAATGAAGAAAATATTCTAAAATTTATTTTGATGATTATTGTTCAACTGTTTTAAATATATTTACCCACTGAATTGCTTTGGTACATGAAATATATGTCAAAAAAACTATTTCATAGATAAATAAGTAACCAGTTTCTTCTTACAAGATCAGATGATCCAGTTAAATTCCATCAGAGAAGTCAAGTCAGGTTTTGGGGGAGATTCAAAAAGGTTAATCTTGAAAGATTTTCTCAAGGTTCACAGGACAATTATTAGGGCTTATTAGGGAAAAAATTTATGAAAATTGAAAACAGCATCCATATGAAAAATGCCAGGAAAATTGTGCCAAGAACTTTTTTCTATCACAACACTGCAGATGCTCATTCTTCAATGAAGATTGGCCTATGTGAATTTCCTTTTGAAATGGTATCCCATTGATCTTCCAGCTCCAATGTTTCCCCCTTTGGTCTTCTTTTTGTTCTCAATACTCAAAGAACATTGAAAAGGAGCACGATTCAAGTCTCACAGGCTGTTGACTGCTGTTTTAAATGGAGAATGCAGAATTCTTCCAAAAAAAGGTGAGGGAAGATGAAAGACTACCTTTAGGAATCTATGGCCTTGGATGGATGATAGGTCAAGAAACAATCGCTTCACCTTTTGAATTTTTCTTGAATAAACATATACACTTTTTGGCTTATCCTCATATATAATGGAAATTTCATAAACTACTTATCCTCATAAAATTTGTTTCCATCAGAAGTATACCAGCCTGTGTGATCACGAGATGCTGAAGGAATTAGTTATCAGGCAACAAAGAACAAAAAAATCATATCATTGTGTGCTCACCTCCCTGATATAATTGCTGAAGACAAATGGGTACACAAGCAAATGTGGAGAAGAAAGCTGATGGTGTCTGGCTATCAAAATATATAGTGCCTGGGGTCTTTATGGCTTTAAGGTAAACAAATAGCCATCTAGCCCAGAATCAAGAAAGCCCACATGGAAAAAGCACACCAGCCTGTATGATCACAAGGTGTTGAAGGGATCAGGTATCAGGCATCAAAAAAAAGAAATCATATCATTGTGAATGAGGAGGGGTGTAGAGTGGGGACCCAAAGCCCATCTGTATGCAACTGGACATCCCCTTATGGAAGGGTCACGGGGAGGAGATGAGTCAGTCAGGGTGCAGTGTAGCAATGATGAAACACACAACTTTCCTCTAGTTCCTAAAAGCTTCCTTCCCCCCACCCCCCTCACTATCATGATCCCAATTCTACCTTACAAATCTAGCTAGACCCGAGGATGTACACTGGCACAGATAGGAACTGGAAACACAGGGAATCCAGGATGGATGATCCCTTCAGGACCAGTGGTGAGAGTGGCAATACTGGGAAGGTGGAGGGAGGGTGGCGTAGAAAGAAGAACAGATTACAGGGATCTACATATAACCTCCTCCCTGGGGGATGGACAACAGAGAGGTGGGCCAAGAGCGACGTCAGACAGTGTAAGATATGATCATTTATAAATTATTGATTTATAAATTATAATAATTTATAATAATTATCTGTATATTAAATAATTTGTTTTATTTTATTATATTATAATAATTTTAATTTTATTTTATAATAATTTTTAAATTATCAAGGGTTCATGAGGGAGGGAAGGGGAAGCGGGGAGGAAGGGAGAAAAATGAGGAGCTGATGCCAAAGACTTAATTGGAAAGCAGACGTTTTGAGAATGTTGAGGGTACTGAATGTACAAATGTGCTCTACACAACTGATGTATGTATGGCTTGCGATAAGAGTTGTATGAGCCCCCAGTAAAATGATTTTAAAAAAGAAAAAAAATGTTTCCATCATGTTGTTTGCTCACACAATATACTTTAGGGTCCTGTTCAAACAGAATACCCACAATTTGCTCCTTAGAATATGTGTTGAATCCCAAAACTATATTCCCCTTTATAATGACCTGATTAGTTTTAATTATGAAAACAAGAATGACTTTGCTCATAACAATAATTAATGTAGCTAGAAGCTTCATAATGACCAATTAGAAGATAATTAACTTTCAAGAGACCATTTGACAACAAAGTCAATACCCCTAATATATTTTTTTATTTCCTCAGAATAAACTCCCAGATATGTGTCTATGTTCCCTTTGACTTTTAAACTCAAGACAGGATTTGAGGCTTAATCGTCTTGCCTGCAGTGTTACCCTCTGCCCTCACTATTCTTCTTTAATAGTTTTATTGGCATATACTTTGCATATCTTACAACTTCATAGGTCAATGCAATTAGAGTGGTGCAATCATAACCACAATCGATTCCAAAGCATTTTCTTCTTACTCAGCCTCGTTGCTGTTAGCTTACCATGACCCCTCCTTGACCTCTTGACCTCAGTGACATGCCCATGGGTAATTATCAATCCAGTTACTATCTCTGTAGATTGACCAATCCCAGATTTCATTTAAACCCTAAAAGGCACATATGAGAAACAAACAACAATGACAAAACAAAACAGAAAACACTTCAATTGAGAAGAAAGGAAAAAATATTAAAAACGGAAACAATTTCAAAATAGGTCAAAAGGGAGATCAAATGATACAGTGTTACATTTTAATCTAACTACATGTGCCATAATCAATTTTACAATTCTCTGGGACCAAGGCTGTTCACATCGCTGGTAGTGGTCAGAGGACATTCGCTGTAGGCTTAATCCATGTGGAGACCCTGCAAATGAATTTTGAGTTTCAACTGCCTCCCATATGTGTTCACAGTTTAAACTCTGATACAGCTCCCTCCTTCAGATTTGGATTTTATTGTGTACAATCCTTGGATCACACGGGCTGGTATGCTTCTTCTGTGTGGACTTTGTTGACACTTCACTTAGATATGTGCTTGTTTTAAGATGAGCCTGTAAGACCTAGATACTAGTCTATCTGAGTGCAAGGAGCCATCTGGTTTCTTCACCACACTTTGCTATTGCACTCATCTCTTCAGTGATTTCTTCATAAAGGCAAGTATCAAGTAAGGCCATGCCATAAGAACTAATTGTTCTTAGATTGGGCCTATGATTAAAGAAGTACTCGGTAGTAACATAAACTGTGGGATTTTAGAACTGCCTTGGAAAATCATCTAGCCTCACCTCTTTACGTAGCTGATAAAGCACTAAATCCTAGAGATGCTGCTTATCTTACCAAAATGGGTCACACTTAGGCACTGAACTGAGACTAGACCGAAGTGTAATTTTATTGTTGATGTCCTGCATTACTGAAGAAAATAATGTATGAAATTATCCAATAATGTTTTGAAACAGCAGCAGGTAATGTCTTCAAAGTTTAATAATACTTTACATGCAGCCTGAAATATTTAATTCAGCATACAAATAATAATTTAGAAAAGAAAATATGGTCCACTATGCATACAAAGTAAGACATTCTGTTAATACCCGGTTACACAATTATTTCTGAAATGAAATTATTTGAGAAGGCAGGAAGTAGAGCCACGAATAAGGACATTATGTCCAACTTTTCAGCATCTGCATCAACTCAGAAAAATCTTCAGCTCCTCAGTGACATCAATAATATGGAACCAAAATATTCTCCCACTTATCTCCTACACATCCCATATTGAATATGTTCAGACCAGATTTTGTCTTCAAATATTGGATGCTAATAAAATAAATGCTGAGAATTAGCAACACCATTTTAAGTATATGGTCTTGTTTCACAAAAGGAAGGAGAAAATGTCAAGACTGAAATCATTATAATTCACATCATGACAAGTAGTTCTTACAGTCCATAGGGAGGGAAGACCACCTACTGCCGCAGATCCAGGAGAGTGTGACAAGGAGGAAGGCTAGAGTGGAGGGCTGTGTGCTAGGTGACAGAGCATTCCATAGGAGTGCTGCTCTCGTGATGTGGAAGGATGCACAGAAACCTCAAAGCCAACAGGGGCGAAACTGGAAAGTCAAACAAATGTTGCTGATTGAAAGTTGTTCTCCTACAATAACTACCAGCAACAAATGAGTTGCCGTGATGGAGAGCAAGCTGTGCTCAGAGACTAATTGCTGCACTTGTTAGAGAGTGCAAGAAGGTGTTTATTTGTTTTACATGTGTTTGGTGCCAAGACATCCCGGGGATCTGGAGCTGAAGCGGAAACAGAATGACAGTGTTTAGAAAACTAAATGCAAAAACAAAAGGGAAGGAGAGTATTTTCTGTGAAAGTGACTTGAGCATTAAATATATTTTAAAAGCTTCAGGCTCTTATCCTGAGTGATTAATCCTTCCAGCTCTTTCACATCAGCCTGTGGGAGCCCACACTGGAATAGAATATATTAAAGCAGGGATACATTGATGTTTCACTTTTATTTAGATGGGAAATTATTCAAAGCAGGGAAGGTTGCTGTAAGAACTACCCATAGAAATAAAAGGGGATTAACTCAGGAGATGAAAGCCAGTGAAGAACAAAGTGCGGCTGTTCCACCACTTCCACCAACGTGGTTAAGTTTGAAACGTGTACTACGAGGAAGATTTCCAAAGGTCGCTCAAGAAGACAAAGCATTATAGAGAAATCTGCAATGACCTGCAGTTAGAAAACCAAAAAGAAATATTAGTATTTCTCAAGGCGAAGTCAGGAAACAAATTCAAACCATGTGGAACAATGTTGAAGGATTCAATGGACCAAATAACAAACAACAAAGGAAGCATCAATAGAAGGTGAAGGAATACAGAGAGTCAGTGCACCAAAGAGAATTGGTTGACTTTCAACCACTGCGTAAATTCACATATAAAAAAGAACCAATAGTATTGAAGAAGATAGTTCAAACTGAGTGGAAGGCATTGATTTAAAAAAAAAAAAGGCTTCCGAAATTGGAAGAATGTCAACTGTGACGCTTCAATAAAAGGCTACATTGCTGGAAGAGCCTCTGTCTATGCCAAGAAATTTAGAGGACAGCTACTGGGACAACCACCTACAAGAGATCCATATAAATGTGAGAATTATCCAACAATATCATTACTATCATATGCAAATGAAATCTTGCTAAAGATCAGTTAGCAATAGTTGCAGCAGTGTATCAACAGGGACTTGCTGGAAATTCAAGCTAGCATCAGAAGAGAACTTGGCATGAGAGACATCATATCCGATATCAGATGGATAAGAGCTGAGAGCAGAAAATGTCAGAAAGATGTTTGCTTGTGCTTTATTGACAATGCAGAAGCATTTGACTGTGTGGACCATAAAAATTATAGATAACATTAAAAATGCGATTACCAGACGCTTCATGCAGATCCTCTGCATGGACCGAGGGGCAGTGAAGTAACACAACAAGGAAATACCGGAGTGGTTCTAAGTCAAGAAGGGTGTATGCCAAGGTTTTAGCCTTTTGTGTGGCAAGGTTGTATCCTCTCATCAAACTTACTTAATATGCGTGATGGACAAATAAATCAAGAAGCTATATTGTATGAAGAAGTCAGTGTCAGGGTTGGTGGAAGTTACTGTGGTGGAACAGATATCAATGATAATCCTGGAACTCTAAATTTCAGAAGAAAGTGAAGTAGACTGAATGCTGACTAAGAGAAGCAGCTAACCAAAAGTGGTGGGAAAGGAGACCTTTGCGTTAATGGCTGGCTAACTGCATGACCATTCTGACCTTTTGTCCGCAGTATTCAATCAAGACAGCTGGTGCTCACTGTGAACAGCAATGAGAAAGGTGGGATTCTCACTTGTTCCTCACACCCTCATGGTGACCAGCCTCATCCACTCAAGAGTTGGTGACACACCCTCTCCCCCCACCCCACCCCCATAATTCTTGTCCTGCCTGAGGGCAAAGCCACCCATGATGGGTCCTGGGTCTGGGGGTGCTTGGCATGAATTCTCCATCATCACATCAGAAGAACACGAAGTGCAGGGACCCCAGTTCCTCCTGGATGGGGAAGAAGTTCTTCCAAAGCCAGGTACCCTGGTTCCTCACTGTCTTCTGGGTTCAAAGGAATCTCTTCCAGAAATAAACGCCCTTACCTCAACCATTATTCAGGCTTACTCAAACATCTCCACCAGGTGCGCTGACCTCAGGCAAAAGACTGACAGGAATACTATCAGCATCTCACGCTTCACCTTGGAAAGCCCTTGGCTAGCATGAGGTGCCAGCCCACACCGGGCCTTGCCTCCTAAAGCCATTCCTTACCCTATTTGTACTTTGTTTCCTTTTCTTTCCCTTTCCTTTTTTATCCTTTCTTTTCTTTACCTTGTTCTTTCTTTTCTTCTATTTCTCTTTTCTTGTCCTATCTTATTTTTTCTTTACAACTCCCCTTTCTCTTTCTTTCCCAACATCCTCCCACCCAGTTTGACTTATTGTGTTATTTTCTTTCTTTGACTTTTCCCAAGTATCTTATTTTCCTTTCCTTTTTAGTTATTTCTTTCCTGGCGTTGGCATGATTTCCCATGGTGTTTTTTCATCATCGTCATTGCTTATTGCTGATGTTTGACGTTCTCCCTCTACCTTTCTGCCTTTCTTGTTCCAGCCAATGGTAGAGACTATCAATGCCTACATGACCTAGTCACACCTGAACCTCTTGTAGCCCGACCTACTCGACAAGTGTTACTACCCTCTCCTGTTCCACCTGCTCACTGACAGACATAAGTCAACACCAGCCAAACCCTCCCTGAACTGTGCTGCATACGTAGTGAACAGAGGACTGCACATGCAACCACATCCTCTATACTGTCACTGAGAGAGACGATAAGGACCTAATGTCACAGCAGCATGCAATCATCAATTAAATACAAAGACAACACCACCAGGATGCCTAGGAGACAAAAGAGGATTTCGGTTCACATGAAGAAATCAGATAGATTGGCGTGAACAAGTGTCCAAAGCACAGAGCCAGAAAATCTTTCTAAGAAATAAATGACATTGAATACCTACTGACAAGGTATTCAAAAGAATGATATCCCAGCATCATTTGAGAGAAACATAAAAAAACTGCATACAGAAGCAATGAATGCAGGGTTAAAAAAAGCAGGTAAAAAAGAAAAAATGACAAAAATGAATGAAAAATAGAAACCATATAAAATTGCAAATAGAAATTTAGAAGATCAATACTAAAATATTAGAAATAGATAATACATTTAAAGGGGAAATGTGTATAATCGAATAATAGAAGACTACACTTGTGAGATTGGTGACAAACCTGGTAATACTAAATTGCTAGAAGGAAAACCAAAAAAAGGTAGAAGTGGGGAAATCTAAAGGAACTTTAAGATATGTGAATTACAATAAGAAGAATAACTTAAATGTGACCAGAATTCCATAATAGGAAAAGAGAGACAACAAAAAGTACAGAGAAACTTGTTAAAGAGTTACTGGAAGAAATCTTCCCTGACATCATGAAAAAGAAGAACATGTGATTTTAAGAAGGTGAACCTACTCCAAGCAGGATAAATGTGAATGCGTACACACACACACACACACACACACACACATCACTGTGACATGTAATAATCAAACTTGCCAACGTCAAAGACAAGGAAAGAATTCTGAGAGCAGCTCAGGAAAAACGTTAAGTTACCTACAAAACAAAACTAATAAGACTCAGCTATGATTTCTCAGCTGAAACCATGCAATGAAAAAAAATCGCCAACTGAGAAACATATACCTAGTAAACTTGTCCCTCAAAGATGATGGTAAAACTGTGACACTTTCAGATAACAGAAGTTAAATAAATGTATTAAAGCCAAACCAAACTTATAAGACACACTAAAGGGAGCTCTTAGGAGAGAGGAGCAATAATCTGTCAGTGGCAGACACCATCCTAGGATGAACATATGTGACTATGCCACCCAGAAGTCAACCCTGCTATGTAAGCATCCAAAATAAAACAAACCTACAAGGCTGAAAATAGCAACCGTAGATAGCGGCTTGCAATGAAGACAAGTTCAAAGTAAAAAGAGGCACTGCTGTAGTTACAGAGCTTTTAAGTGGAGAGGAAGTCATAGATTTCAAGAAATTGAGTGGTGGGGACAGAAGTATATGGAGACAAGGAAGGACAATGGGAGGAATGCAAGAGACACAGGCAACAGAGGTCAATATTGTTATATCCACATTCCTACAGTAGGGTAATCTATGAGTAAGTGCATGGATAAGCACACAGGCTGAGTGGGTATTGGAGGGATCGTGGGAGCACGCCCACAAACGCACAGGTTTCACAGAGGATATACAGTGATACCTCAATTGTCAAACTCAATTCATTCCAAATTCATGTTTGAACATGGAAAAGATCAAGAACTGAGCATATTTCCATTAAGAAATAAACGAAAACCAAACCATTGGTTCTAAGCCCCCCAAATTACACTTGTAAATTCAGTATAGAGGCTGTTAGTCTTCTTGAATAGCACTGTCTCAAATATGTCCACTATCACCATTGAGTTGTTTCTGATTTATCCAAAAGGCCAGTAACTTTTCAGCCTCTTCGATGGTCTGGGTTCTTTGCTTCGTGGTTTGCGATTTCCCACCTTTCACTACATGAGCTGCTTTAGCTACATTTCCCCCAAAAAAAACTGTTGGTAACATCGATTTATCCATGTTTTATTCAGATGCCAAATCAGACAAGCGATGACCTGATTCGAGTTTCCAAAGATTTCGTCCTTTAACTCTATCGTGGTTCTCACAGTTTTCTTCTTTGCTTTAGTGCTGGTGCCACTACCTTTCTTTGCAGCCATGGTTATGCTATTTTATGCAAGTAAGTGAAAAAAACACACAAAAACGAGTGACCTAAACACTATATGAGTGTTCTCTGAGCAAGAACACCACTTAGACTGAAGCATCACCCTCTTGTGTGATGGTGAGACTCAACTGCTGACTCACTCTCAGCCCATACAGATCGTATTCAAGTTGGATTTTCTGTTCGACTGTGGAGAAAAATTCCGAATACTGAGCAGATTTTTTTAATCATTTTATTAGGGGCTCATACATTCTTATCACAATCCATACATATATTCATTGTGTCAAGCACATTTGTACATCTGTAGCCATCATCATTCTCAAAGAATTTGCTTTCTACTTGAGCCCTTAACATTAGCTCCTCATTTCCCCCCTCCCTTCCCACTCCCCCCTCCCTCATGCGCCCTTCATAATTCATAAATTATTATTATTTTGTCATATATTACACTGTCTGATGTCTCCCTTCACCCACTTTTCTGTTGTATGTAGATCCTGGTAATTGGTTCCCCCTTTCTATCCCATCTTCCCAGTATCGCCACTCTCACCACTGGTCCTGAAGGGGTCATCTGTCCTGGATTCCCTGTGTTTCCAGTTCCTATCTGTACCAGTGTACATCCTCTGGTCTAGCTGGATTTGTAAGGTAGAATTGGGATCATGATAGTGGGGGGAGAAAGCATTTAAGAACTAGAGGAAAGTTGTGTTTCATCTTTGCTACCCTGCACCCTGACTGGCTTGTCTCCTCTCTGCAACCCTTCAGTAAGGGGGTGTCCAGTTGCCTACAGATGGCTTTGGGTCTCCATTCTGCACTCACTCTCATTTACAACGATATGATTTTTTGTTCTCTGCTGCCTGATGCCTGATCCCTTCAACACCTCATGGTCACACAGGCTGGTGTCCTTTTTCCATGTGGGCTTTGTTGCTTTGAGCTAGATGGCCACTTGTTTATCTTTAAGCCTTTAAGACCCCAGCTGCTAATCTTTTGATAGCTGGGCATCATCAGCTTTCTTCACCACATTTGCTTATGCACCCATTTGTCTTCAATGATGTGCAATGTAAATATATTTATATAGGATTGTGGGGAAATAGATCTACATGCGTATATTTATAGGTTTAGTATTAAGGCAGCAGATGGACATTAGACCTCCACTCGAGTACTTACTCAATGCAAGAACACTTTGCTCTATTAAATTGGCATTCCATTATGCACATCTTCCTGACACGATCGCTGAAGACAAATATGTGCATAAGCAAATGTGGTGAAGAAAGCTGATGGTGCCCAGCTATCAAAAAATATGGGAGCTGGGGTCTTAAAGGCTTGCAGCCATCTAGCTCAGAAGCACCAAAGCCCATATTGAAGAAGCACACCAGCCTGTGTGACCAGGTATCAGACATCAAAGAACAAAAAATCAGATTTTTTTAATTTCGCTGTTTGAGTAGTGGGAAGATCAAGTTGGGAGCCATTCAACAGCCAAGGTATGAATATTTGTGATGTCATATATAGTACCATATATAGTGTAAACAGCTCATTAATGCAGTGAAATGCATATGATAAGTTGAAATTCATTGCAATCACCAATACCAAAAGTGTATTTTATATCCATGAAAATCATATAATTTTATGGAGTTTGTCGAAGCTGGTGCTGGAACTCACTTTTGCTTCAATAGCCTGTCAGTGTTCAGAGAATAGAAGAAAGTGCCAGTGACAGACACAAGGCGAGTTTTAACTCCTCCTGAAGAAGTGGACTTTCATTATCACATCTTCACTGTAACACGATAGAGAGGCAAATCTGCCAGAGATCTACCACTAGAGATACCGAGCGATACGTTGCTTTGCTACTGAGGAAAATTCAAAGTGTGTGTGTGTGTGTGTGTGTGTGTGTGTGTGTGTGTGTGTGTGTGTTTGCGGGGACGGAGGGATTTGAATCTCTGAGTATGTCATATTACACGATAGCTGGGTGGTTCTAAAAGTTAAGCCAGGCACTAAATTTAAAGAGCTACAGCATAGGCATAAATCTCAGGTAGCTGTGAAATGTGAAAGAAATTCCACTTTGAAATATCATATTTCATTTTAGTGCTACAAAAATTTTCTACGAATAATTTTCTAAAAAAAATGAGTAGCTAACACTGAAAGCAAAATTAAGCACACAAGAAAATTTTTTAAAAGCATAATAGGAAAAAAAGGCAGAATGTCAATAAATGTTTTAAAGAAATACTCTCATTTGCAAGGTACAGAAAAAGATTTCAAAATCTTGGCAGTTAAAAATAAAGCAAAAAGAATTTTTAAATAAAAATATAAAGACTAATAACCACAAAAATAATTCATAAACGCTAAGATACCAAAACAAACAAAAAAACATTCACCACCAACGATTTGATTATGACTCATAAAGACTATAGCACAGGATAGAACTGTTCCCATGAGTTTCCGGACTGTAACTCTATAGGAGTAGAAAATTCTCTCTCTCAAAAGTGGCTGAAGATTTCAAACTACTGACCTTGCAGTTAGCAACTCAATTGTCACCACGACGCCACCACGGTGCCTTTAAACTCAAAGAGGGTTATTCCAAAACGCAGCCTCAAGTAGTAGAGATGGGGTGGGGGGGAGTGGAATGGAGTGGTGGGGCAACCTTACGGAGCGAGAAAAAGAAAGTCTAGTTGGAGATCTAGAAAAGATAAGAAAGAATGAAGCAAAGAATAAACATGTAAAGATATAATATATTGTTTTCTGTTTGGTCTCCCAGCTCTGAAGCACAGGAGGAATGACTGGGTAATGATAATAACGGATACAAGGGAACACAGAGGCATGAGGGATGATAGGGCAGGAAAGGGGATTTTGGAGTACTTAATGAAGACAGGAGGGAGGAGGGAGCACTAGAGTGGATGGTAACCCTGCATAAATCATCTTAAAGGTGATTTAACTATGGGGGTGGGAAGGCTCTAAAACTGATGTGGGGCTAATTGTATAATTCCCCATAATATGATTGAACTATTGAATAATATGATATGTAAGTTGCTTGCCAATAAAACCGTTGGAAATAAATAAATAGATAAATGAATTTGACCCAAGAGGAAAATAAATAAATAAAGGTATAATGAGTTATATTTTCCAAGAGGTGATGAAAGACATCAATTTAAAGATTCAAAGGGCACAGCATAGTCCAAGAAGGATTATACAGAAGAGAAACCAAAGTGGACACATCAGAGTAAAAATACAAATCTTTAAAAAAAAACAAGAAAATGTAACATCATGAAAGCATCCACTGTTGATAAAAATACTCATAGATTATATTTTAATCTTCTAAATGATGGGCGAGAGCTGAACCCTTAAAAAAAACAAGGGATGTCAGAGGACAGTTGAAAGCGCTAGGAGAAAAAAATATTGGCCTAGAATTGCATTTCCAAGGAGCTTTGGTGGCACCGTGGGACAACATTAAACCGTTAACCACGAGGTTGGCTGGTCAAGACCTCCATGAGGTTGTCCATTCCCATAAAGATTTACAGTCTTGAAAATCCTCCATAGTGGGTGAGACTTACTGGACTGGAGTTCCTCTGTGCACTTACCTGGGGAACTGAGCTGGAGTCTCGGGTTCATACTTCTAAGGGGGTGACATGACCTTTGGGCATTTGCTAGCAGCCCTAAAAGGACTTTGTAACATATCCTGCGTGAACAGCTATATCCTGAGCATTTCTCACCTTTGTCGTAACCTGTGCATGTCCTTAATGAGCCCCTCAGGCATGAATCTTGCCTGTGAGCTCTATAGGTTTGCTGTGAATCAGAACAGACTCTGTGGCAATGAGTATAGTTTGGTTTTCCTGGAGGGAGGCAACTGCAAACAGTCAAAAATTGGCAAATTTTGCCAAAAACCGACCGTCACTTAAAAAAAATTATCTGAATGAACTTCTTCCTTCAGTATCATTGGTTCTTGATCATATGCTACATCTTGAAATAGTTAAATATTCATCAGTTCTTCTTGGTATGATGACTCTGTTTATTTTTTTGAGGCTTCCTGCATATTCAATCCTTTGTCCAGAGACCCTTGATATTGCAACTCAAGATTAAGAACAATCAGGGAAATCTAAGCATTTCTAGTTATTACATAGAACAACCCAGAGAGCATATTAATTATCCTCCAATTCCAACTCTACATATAGAAAACTGATTTTAGCTATATTTCAAGAATGTTGTTTTTTAATATTACTTTCTTCTGGAAATTTATTTTATACAAAATATGATGCATTTTAACTATACCCAAAGTCTATCAGTGCCCAATATTAAATTTTCATATGGCCGCATGTTTCTCCTTGGTGAATAAATTTAATTAAATACAACATTGAAATAATATCTAGGTTGCAAGAGTCAAGAAATAAAATGAACTAATGGTTGTAAATCTTCATTCAAATATACATATTGATATATATGGACAGAAAAAATGGCCTTCATTTTCCCCTTTCAACTTCTATCAAATGATATGAAGAAGAAAGCGATGTTTAGCTATTATCTAGCCAGAGTTTCAGTACTTTTAAATAAATTAGGAGTCCTCTGACAGTTGAATGTGTTTCTAATATTCATATTGCAGGATGTTGGAGGCACCATCTGGAATTTCTGAGCGTTCTAGCATGTCTAATTGTGTCCAATTCCTTCAAAAGTTTAATGTCATAAAAAGATGCCATCTTTTCTGGCAAAAATTGGGCATTAAGATAAGCAGACTCAATATTAATAACAGTTCAAGGAGTTGAGGACAGTCACTAATCATTTATATCTGTAATAAAATGAATAGTCCTTTGCTATCAATAAAAGCTATTTTTTCACGTATTAAATTTTCATGTTGATGTTAGAACATCGAATCAGGAGCAAGTATGTTATCCTTAAATTAATGGGTGCTTGGGTATCAGGTACACAATCCAGAGAGCATTGAGATAATATTGCATCATAAATGTACAACAAAAACAAATGGAAAACTCACATGATATATCTAAACCTACAACGTGAACTCTATGATTCTTATTCCCTATCCAGTTTCTTCTTGATTCCTTTACATGTTTTGCTTTTAGAATAAAATGCTATTTGAATTCAATAATTGGGATTTTTTTAAGCATGGTCTGTTGCATAATGGGCTCCAAGTCATAAGTCTGGTCTACAAATCATACTCCCTCTAATCTGTCGGCTGAATAGTCAGGCAAGATTTCTCATCAGTAACATGGGTATGACCATACTATTTTCTTGCCTCCTCAAGTTATTGATAAGATAAAATTACTAGTACACATTATGTGCTTAATAAATAATAGCAACTGATGGCCATTCCTTAGAGTCACTAAGTTTCACCACGGAAAAATGCTTCTCTGTTTTCCTTCATACATCTGAACTCAATTAGCATCTTATTATGACTAATTTCCATTAATAAACATGAGGAGCAGCCATCTGTTTTCTCTGATATTTCTCTTCTTTTATGACTTGTCGATTATGGTAAAGGTGTTAGAAACCTAGAGGACAATTTCTCTACAATCATAACCATCCCTTTTCCAGTTAGTCATTCCATACACGTCATTTGAACCCTTCAATGGTTAAAGTATCAGTCAAGGTGTCAATACGGATCGCAAGTGTGAGGACTGCAGACACCCACAGGTAATGAGTCTTGTGTTTAAAATAAGACTCATAAGTGAGCTCTACCCAACGCACTTTCAACAAAAAAGGAGAAGAAAAAATGTGAAAGGAACAGAGAGATGATAGGTGGCAAGCAAGGGAGCCCAGAGAAACAGATTGTGCCATAAACCAGAAGGGAAAGCATTCTGGTCAGTGAGGCTCCAAACTGTTATTCCAAAAAGATGGCTGCTAACGCCATAAAGTAAATGGTGTTGGTTTTCAATGAAGTCCTGCCATTTGCCATACTGCGACTGCACTTCTATTGTCTTTGGTAGCATTGTTCCATCCCCATTCACTATTTTCAACTTCCCCATGTGCAAAATTCAAACTTATACTTTGCTCACTTGCAAAACTACCATCCAAATCATTCATCAGCAAGGTTTAAATGGCGAAAATAGTTGGGACTGCATTTCTTGTGCAAAATCCTGTCCTCGGATCAAGATCTCCCGAATCAGGTAGTGTACCTGAAAACCATGAATCCGAATGTCCAACATCTCATGGGTCATTCATTAGGATATGCAAAAATATGTCTGCTTTTTTCCTTCTAGTTCAAAACCAAATTTGAGCTCTCCCTTCCTCCTGTTTTCAGGATAAGCATGATTAAACAATGTGCTTGTGCCAATGAAGCATGAATGAAGATGGTGCCGGCTGCTTCCAGATCAGAGGGTTTAACAGCCGGCCCATGAGTCGTCATATTCCTTTCTCACTGCACAGGGGCCAGCAACACTCCACTCTGGCTCAAAGCCAGACTAGCTATTTTATTCCAATACCAAAGTCAAAGCCAGTGTTGTCCATAAATTCAGGCTCATGTCTCCATGGAACAAAGCAGAATTGCTCCCATAGGAGTTTTCTTTATAGAAGCAGAATGGCACAACTTTTTCATGTGAAATGGCTGCAGGGGTCAAACCTCTTGATGAGCAGCTGAGTGCTTTACCACTAGGCCATAAAAACCCAAACGAAGCCCATGATCCTCAGGTCCATTTTGACTCCTACTGCCCCTCCACTGGGTTTCTAAGGCTGTAAATTTTTTTTAATCTTTTTATTGGGGCTCATAAAACTCTTATCACAATCCGTACATACATCAATTGAGCAAAGCACCCTTATACATTCATTTCACTCGTCATTCTCATAATTCACCTTCCACTTGGGTTCCTGGAATCAACTCGGTTTCCCTTTTTCCCCCCTCCCCCTCCCTCCTCACACCCTCCCCCGATCTCTTGATAGTTTATAAATTATTATATCTTATCTTACACTCCCCATCATCTCCCCTCACCCGCCTCCCCATTGCCCATCTCCCAGAGAGGAGGTTACACGTAGATCTCCGAGATCAGTTCTCCCTTTCTACACCCCCTTCCCTCCTGGTGTCGCCACTCCCGCCGCTGGTGTTGAGGGGTTCGTCCGTCCTAGTTTCCCTGTGTTTCCAGATCCCTACTGCACTGCTGTACATCCTCTGGTATAACCGGGTCCGCAAGGTAGAATTCGGGTCATGATAATTGGGAGGGGAGGAAGAGTTCAGGAACTAGAGGAAGGTTTTCAGTTTCATTGTTGCTACACTGAACCCTGAGTGACTCATCTCCTCCCCACTACCCCTCTGGAAGGGATGTCCACTAAGGCTGTAAATTTTTACAGGATCAAATATCCTCATCTTTCTCTCAGGGAACATGGTGGATTCTATCCACCAACCTTGCAATTCACAGTCTAACCCTTGCCTGATTATGCCACCAGAGCTCTTTAATTCCAGTGCTGTTGTGGTGGGTGTTAGGTACCATTGAGTCCGTTCTAACCCATATCGACCCTATACACAACAGAAGGAAAAACACCCTGATCCTGCACCATCTTCACAATTGTTCCTATGCTTGAGCCCATTGTTGCAGCCACATGTCAGTCCATATCATCTAGCCCTTTATCTTACCAAGCATGATGTCTTTCTCTAGGGACTGGTCTCTCCTGACATGTCCAAAGTATGTACGGCAAAGTCTCACCAACCTTGCCTCCAGGGAGCAATCTGTTCTTACTTCTTCCAAGACAGATTTATTTGGCCTTCTGGACATACAGAATCCTTTAAATATCTCCATCAGCACCAAAATTCAAATGCATCAATTCTTATTGGGTCTTCCTCATCCAGTGTCCAACTTACACATGCATCTGAAGTGATAGAAAATACCATGACTTGCTTCAGGTGCATGTTAGTTCTCAAAGTAGCATCCTTGCCTCATTGTCTGTTCTTAGTCTGGAAGCTCCACTGAAACCTGTTCACTTTGGCTGATGCTTCTGGCATTTGAAATACCAGTGACTTAGCTTCCAGCATCACAGTAACACGCAAGCCATCCTAGCCTGTGTGATCACGAGGCGTCAATGGGATCCGGTATCAGGCATCAAGGAACAAAAAAATCTATCGTTGTGAATGAGGGGGAGTGTGGAGTGAGGACCCAAAGCCCATCTGTAGGCAACTGGACATCCCCTTACAGAAGGGCCCCAGGGAGGAGACCCGCCATCAGGGTGCAGTGTAGCAATGATGAAACATACAACTTTCCTCTAGTTCCTAAATGCTTCCTCCCCACCAACCCCCACTCCTGCCCACTATCATGATCCCAATTCTACCTTACAAATCCAGCTAGACCAGAGGATGCACACTGGTACAGTTAGGAACTGGAAACACAGGGAATCCGGGACAGATGATCCCTTCAGGACCAGTGATGAGAGTGGCAATACTGGGAGGGTGGAGGGAAGGTGGCATAAAAATGGGGAACTGATTACAAGCATCTACATATAACCCCCTCCCTGGGGATGGGCAACCGGAAAGTGGGCGAAGGGAGATGCCAGACAGTCTAAGACATGACAAAATAATAATACTTTATAAATTAGTAAGGGTTCATGAGGGAGGGGGTCAAGAGGGAATGAGGAAAAATGAGGAACTGATACCAAGGGCTCAAGTAGAAAGCAAATGTTTTGAGAATGATGATGGCAACAAATGAACAAATGTGCTTGACACACAATGGATGGATGTATGGATTGTGATAAGAGTTGTGTGAGCCCCCAATAAAATGATTTTTTAAAAATACACACGTCACCTGTGTTAGTCTGGGTAGACTAGAGAAGCAAATCCGTGGACACGCACATATGTGTACAAGAAAGAGGTTTATATACAAGAACAATTGAACATTGAGAAAACATCCCAACCCAGTCCATAAGTCTGATATTAACCCATATGTCTGATATCAATCTAAAAAGTCCTCTTCAGCCTCACAAAACACATGCAAAAATGTCGAATATAGAAGATCGCAGGCCAGTGGGTAGAAAATCTTTGGATCCAGGGGCATTGGAAACAACTCAGCGCTGGCAGGGGTCTCTGCATAACTTCTCTGGCTTCAGAGGTCTAGTTGCGTCAAGGTAGGTCCATGTGGCTTTTCCAACTTAGGGCACTAGCGTAGTTCCGTGTGTCTTGTCAGCTGCAATGTTTGTCAGCTGCAATGTCTCCCGGGGAGCAGCAGAAAGAAGTGTCTCTCGCCTCCAAGGAGGAGGTACCGGATTTCCCAGAATTCTCAGGAGAAGGCTGTGCCCACACGGAAGGCCTCATTGACTATAATCTGATTGACAAGCTAGATTCCACCCCTCCACACTTAATCCTCAAATTGACAAATGATTATATATCTACCAGACTAACAGACCAGAAGCAAACTAGGAGAGTATGTGATAGAAACAAATGAACAGAACAAGGTGAAGGGAGCAAGGTTGCTTGGTTGTAGGCCTTTTTATACCATTGGACTTATAAACAAGTATGTTTTCAATATTGGAAACACAAATTAGTTAGCTATATATTTCATAAAGTAAAATTGTTTTCATTGCCAAAGATCCTTTATATTCTAAGCACCTTTTTGTGTATCTTTGGTCTGCTTACAGTTTCCTTGGAACCATATAATTTTCTTATGGAAAATGAACTATGTCTTAATTTTCTTTTTTTTTTGCCTCTAGATTGTGGAAAACCATATCTCCAGCTAATAACCCAATAGTCTTCAATCCTAGAAATCCTACAAGCCCTGTGAAGTGCACAGAGGTCCCTGCCAGGAGGTCGAATGGCTCTCTATTGTCAGGAAGAGCAGACAAAACATTACACACAAGTCCATGATGTGGTTTTATGTTTTTGACATCAGCCCACCAGGTTTGCCTGTCATGTGTAATGTGAGGGAATGTCTTATGGAATGTCTTATCCCAGTTCTGACATTTCTCAGAGTGATTTCATCAGGCTGCCTCAGGAAGGCCAAATGAAAGCTGTTGAACTAGAACTTGAGGCAATGACAGTAGCAAGCCTGCCGCAACTCCTGCTCTTGAAATGTTAAAGGTCAGCATTAAATTTTGTAACATATTGCTGTTGAACAGTAACACTTCCACTGATAAATTCTCAAAAAAAAAAAAACCAACCACAAAACCACTTTGATGCGCCCAAATCAAAGTTTTTTTTCATGATCGAGTTTCTTAAGATGCATCCTTTCTTAGCAAGTGTGGGCCAATCTCAAAGAATATTTATGTAGACACTTCCACAGCTTGTGAATCAGTGGGGTTCTGAGAAGTTACATGCCAGACTCTTTAAAGAAAATATTATTTTTTGCTGTGATATGACTGCTGACTGGTCATGAGATTCCCCTTGTTTTCATGATAACAACGTTGATGGTCACGAGTTAACTCATGTTTGCACTTACATTGGTTCATGCCATTTGTAAGCTCAAAAGCAATATAGGTCTTGTTAGGAGCCAGTTTCACGAGATGGCTTTGGGTTGAAATGGCCAGTCAGCAAAGTGTTCATTGGTAGTCTTTTTCCCAATTTGCCATACTTGGTATTTGATTAATTAATTCGCCAGATAAAGGGTGCATGGTCACACAGAAACATGCATGCACACACAAACACACAGCACTGGTGCCATGCAGTGAGGTGTTTTTCCATGTAAATCACAAAGAAGTAGTAGCACATACACAGTCCCTGAAAGCACTCTGTATCTCCCACTGGTGACTGTTCCGGGCTGGGCATCGTTGAAAAGGCGCTCCCTCGATCACCCTCGGTGTTCTTGGAGATGAACTTGGACAAAAAGACTAGAAAGTAAAATTTTCTGTAAAGAACGATTAAACACAGAGAGCCCTGTAAGAAAGACACTTGGCTGAGACACTGGGGGGGAGAGAGAGAGAGAGAGAGAGAGAGAGAGAGAGAGAGAGAGAGAGAGAGAGAGAGAGAGAGAGAGAGAGAGAGAGAGAGAGAGAGAGAGAGATGATACCTCGCCGGATGGCTGCAAAGAGAATTTTCGAGAAAAAACAACATTTGTATCCATAGCATTTAAAACTTGTAAGGTTCCCTAAAAGAACCCATAATTGTGAGTATTTGAGTTCGGTGTTAAAGTTCATTGTTAAATTTTGTAGCATACGAATTAGGAAACCCAGCAGGAAAGTAGAGTGCCATGGGAGCCGGGTGGGGGTCAGACCGGGGTCGAGAAGGACAGAGGGAGGAGGCATGTCGGACCTCAGTCTTGTGGCAAAGGGCTTCCCAATGGTGTGGAGTTGGGTTTGTCTGTGTTTAAAACGTCCATGGATTGTGTAAGACTGTTACTGTAGCCAAAAGCCAGTATGCATTTCTTGAGGCCAGGCTTCTTTTGGGGCAGTCATATATTTTTATGAGCTCTTCCTGGATCCTCTTTTCAATGTGTGTGTGTATGTGGGCGGGGGGAGAGACATGCCTACCACTGGGTCAAGACAGAGTCTGAACATTCACAACGGAGTTTGTTGCAGGGCATCTGGGCATACTTGGCACAACCAGCTGGGCACGCAGACAATGCCTTTATTCTTAGCTCAACACTCCTCGCATACTTGGTGTATCTTAACTACGGTGTAGAGTATACAATAGAGCACTGAAAGTTTGGACGAAATGTCAATGTCTAGACTTTGGCTAAGCCTTCCTGGGCTGTCTTCCCCCTTCACTCGCATGGCCGCCCCTTCAGACTAGGACAGCTTGGTTCTGCCCTCATCAGCTCTTGCCTTGAAAAAGCATAGAAATGTTGCCTTACACCTACTTAATGCAACACCCTACACACAACAGGCACCTGACAAATCTTTCCTTTTGACTGTGATCAAGAAAATGCTCACTTAAAAATAAAAGAAAAAATTCTCACATTAAGCTCAAAACATAATTATTGCATGTGTTTACAGCAATGGTGTTTTTAAAGAGGAGTAGCTGCTGAAGCTGTTCATGTACTATCAAATGCCTAATAGCAGTTAGTTCCTTGGTCTACAGAGGTTTAGGGTCCTGACTTCTTGGTCCATCCCAGTGAATTAGCCTAATATTGTCGTTAGTGCTTCTGTTTTACCTTAGTTCATTGCATAGTGCCTGCGATCTTAAAAGTTAACACGCAACATTTTCCTGGAATAACAGATCAAGGAGATTCATGAACAGGAGGAGGAGACAGAATATGTGGCTAATTGCATCCATGAAAACTGCCTACTTTACTGTGAGACCAGAAGTAGTGCATGGTGCCTGGCTATTCTGACTGAATAGTTTGATCTAAGAAGAATCCAGATGAAAAGGAGGAAAACCCAGATCAGAGTTTCAAGTGCGCCATTTTTTCTGGATCCCTGGAGGCTGGAAATAATTGCCCTAAGTTAATCTTGTAACTTTAAACCAAAAATATCCCAGAAGTCTTCTTTAAACTAACAATAGTTTATCTTCCCATAAAGAATGTCTTCCCTAAACACTGCTCTTTTAAGACCTATTTATATGGAATCAAACTGACAACACTCAGAGGAATAGATAGGAACCTTTGGGTACAGTTGAGAGAAAGAAGAGGATTTCTACTGCTGTAAAGAGTTCCAGTCTTGGGTGTCCACAGGGGCATTTCTGCCCGGCATGGAACCGACCAACAGCCGTGGTTTGGGTTTGGGTTTCAGAAAAGGAGGGTGACAGTGATTTCACATTTAAAAGAGGGAATAAATGTCAGAGAACAAAGTAAAGGGTTGAATGGGTGTGTGTTTTGCCGTGTATAGTCTCGGCAGTAAGTAAATAAATTTTAAAAGATAATCATTTCTATACTTATCTCAGTAACTGCTCTGTTTATGCTATTGCTTAAGTTTGAAGAAAAAGCATGCAGTCTGTGTATTAGGCCAGGTTGACTAGAGAAATAAATAAATATGTATATATATATGTGTGTGTATGTGTATATATATGTGTGTGTATATATATATATATATATATATATATATATATATGAAAAAGTTTTAAATCAAAGAGTAATTTTATATCAAGAAAACATCGCAGCCCATCCAGATCAAGTCCATAAGTCTGGTACTAGTTCATAAATCTCTCTTCAGACTCATGCAGCACATGCAATGATGTAGAATTCAGGAAGATCATAGGCTGGTGGGTGAAAAGTCTTGTGGATCCAATGGTGGTGAAAGCATCACAGGGCTGGTGCAGGTTTCTGTGTGGCTCCAGCATCTCTGAGTGACTCAACAGCAGGAAGGTGAAACAGAGAGAGAAAGGAGCCGACCTGGAAGAGCCATTTATCTTGGTGGCATCTCCAAATGAGGTCATCAAGCTGTGACCTGATTGTCCAGCTAAATTCCACCCCTTTGCTTTTATATCTTCAAGTTGACACAAAATTATGTAACTACCACAGCGTGGAAGTCGTTACAAAACAGGGGGATGGCAAACACCAACGTGGCTGACTGGGGGAACATGTTTATATTTGCATGTAAGTAGAATAATAACATATACTAGCTCTGCCTTTTTGTGTGTGGAGAAGCAGTAAATGTATGTAAATTGTGGCTTGATCTGCTTAAGGAATTGCTTTTCTATAAGTAAAAATAATATTATAGTCTTTACCTAATTCGATTTTGCATGAAATAGGAAGAAAATCTCATACTAAATGAGCAGGATGCTTCTTCCTTTTAGTTATAATGCAACTCTTGATAACAACAAAAATGTGTCTCCTTTCAAGACAGTAATTTGGTGTTTCATGATAGCTTGCCAATGTGATACAACAGTTGGGCAGGCTGGCTCTGTGCTAG
The DNA here is from genome assembly GCF_050624435.1 of Tenrec ecaudatus. Taxonomy (NCBI): domain Eukaryota; kingdom Metazoa; phylum Chordata; class Mammalia; order Afrosoricida; family Tenrecidae; genus Tenrec; species Tenrec ecaudatus. Next base: position 21,794,832 of record NC_134539.1, on the reverse strand, counting down.
CACGTTATTTTTATATTATATACAGCAAGTAGACAGAATTTCTGCAGGCAAACAGTTGTATCTGTGTGTGTTTCACAAAACTATTTAATCTGGGCCTCTTTGAAAACATAATCTAAATGCAATTTTATAATTTCCTGGGTAAAGTATGAGAACCACACATGCAAGCTGAGAGACAAAACAATCCGATGCAAACTTGCTTTGTACTTAAACCAACCCAAGTTTAGTTCTCAGTTTTACACTACACTCTTGTGACAACTTGGAGAATTATTTAACCTTTCTAATGCTGGGTTGGCTGGCTTACAAAGTGGAAAAAGTATTGTACTTGAAGTTATAAGCATAATCCTCAAGGACAAGATTAGTGAAATGCAATGGGTGTCTAAACTAAAGTGTCCAACACAGCTCAAGATGGCACCTACCAGGGAGATAGGCAATAAATAGAATTTATATTGTCACTGCAGCAAAGTTAGAATATGGTTCTATTAGAATATGGTTCTATTTCCTAATAGGATTCTTTTAAGTGCTGAGCTGCTAACCAAGAAGTTGGATGTTCAAACCCATAAGCAACCCCAAGGCAGAAAGATGAACACAGTCTTCTCCCATGAAAATCTGCAGAAACCCCAAGGAGTACTTATCAAATTACCCTCTGTCCTTTATGGTCACTGGGAGTCACAATCAACTCAACAGCATTGGGTTATGGAACTGGCTGTTTCGATGCTACAAATCCAACAGAAGCATACAGCATCTTCAATGAAATATGTTTACAGAGAACTCCTCCAAGGATGAGCCCACAAGTTTAAGCAAGATGTAGCTGTGGTCACATGAACCTGCATCTCTCATAAAATTACATAGGGCTAAATGGTGAAATTACACAGAATTGATGTCAATTTCCATTTTCTAATATTATATGAAAGTTATGCAAAAAGTTTATTGAAAATCTGCCCAGACCTGGCTGGCTCTGTTCATGGTTGTTAGTTGGCTTGAGATCCTGGTTATGGCTGCTCTGTGAATACATTCGATGAGGGTTTCCCACGTTTGCTAAACACCAACTTTATGACCACCATGCTGTCTAACAATTGGTCTTTCCTGATGATGTAGTCTAAGAAGTTTATGAGACAAACTGACCATTTTCAAGTCAAAGTAGCATTCTGGCCATATGTCTTTGAAGACTGATTTGCTCATTCTTCTGGAAGTCTACAGTAAATCCACTGCCAGGTTCAAAGCATCCTCCTTCTCTGTCTTCCTTGTCCATTGTCCAGCTTTCCCGTGCACGTGGAGCTATTGAAAAGGCCACAGTTAAAGTGGCCTTTAGTCATCAAGGTGGCATCTTTATATCTTAGACTGTTGAAGGGACCTTGTGCAGAAAGTTTGCCTAATACACATCATTTGATTTCTTGACTTGCACTTTCACAAATAGTGATTATTGATCCAAGTAGAGCGAAATAATTGACAACCCAATTTCATAGTAATTTATCGTTATGCTGTTTGTTAGTCCAGTTATGATGGGTTTTTGCCTTTTTTTTTTACCTTTAGGTGTGATCGTTCCTGAAGAGCATAGCCTTTGATCTTCATCACAAGTATTAAAGTCGTTTTCATTTTCACCGAGCAAAGTTGTGTCACCTCCATATAGCAGACTGTCAATAATGTCCCCCTAATCCTGCCTCTGCATTCCTCTTTGTACACAGTCTCGTTTCTAGGAGTCCTTTTTCAGATTGCAAATTTTTTGCATAAGTAAAGTGAGAAAATGAAATCCTTCTCCAACATTGTGCAAGTCTCCTGGTTCTGTTCAAATGGCTACCTGATTAAAATAAGTTACAACTGGAGAGACAGGGAGAAGGGCATAGGGGATCCTACTCGGTTATGTCTTACAACTACATATTATTTTTCAATTACATCCAAAAAAGGTTTTTTTTAAAGAAAGCAATGCCAATAATAGCATCAGTAATTAAAGACTTTAGCTGGATTTTTAGCATTATTAATTGCCCACATCTATGTTCCAGCTTTGACTCAACATAAGAAAAATATACTGTGTCAGAGTGCTATAAAATTTGGGATAGAAAATTTAAAAATATAAAATTTACTTGTGATATTCTAGCAATGACATTGAAGATTGCATGATAAAAAATTGCAAGCTAACAAATTCGTGGGGAAAACCTTTTTCCCACAAACATGCACTCTGACTATACATATGGGCCTCACTAAATGGAATAGCAGGAATTAAACTGAAGTCAGTTGTGAAAAGAGAACTTGGAAACGTTTATTATCACAAGTCAGAACAAAGAGGAGTCGATTGCAGAACAGACCACTAATTGTGAATATGAAAATTGAAATTGAAGCTGAAGACAACTAAAATAAGTCTAGTAGAGTCAAATTATAACCTTGGTATAGCCCACAAAAATTTTAATGCCATCTCAAAAATATATTTGACTCATTTGAACAATAATAACTGAGGAACAGAAAGCCTGTAGAATAACCACAGAGATCTCATACATGGAGAGAGGAAATGGTGAATAAAAAGACAGTGTGGTAGTTACATAAGCTGTTGTCAATTTGAGGTTTAAGAGTGTACGGGTGGGGGTCTAGCCTGTCATGCAGCCAATTAGGCCTCTGTGTGGGCATGGCCTTCTCCTGAGGATTCTGGAAACTCCTGCATTTCCTCCTTGGAGGCAGGAGACACTCTCTCTCAACTGACTCCCTGTGAGACATCCCTGTGAAGAAGACAAATGGAGAAAGGCTGATGGAGTCAGACCTCTGGGGCCAAAGAAGCCACGTGGAGACCCCTGCCAGTGCTGAGATGATTATACCGCCACTGGATCCACAAGACTTTCCACCCACTGGCCTGTGATCATCCTGTAGTCAGTGTCATTACATGTGTTTTGTGAGTCTGAAGAGGACTTTACAGATTGCTATCAGACATATGGACTAATATCAAACTTATGAACTTGATCTGGACTGGGCTGGGATGTTTTCTCAATATACAATTGCTCTTGTATATAAAACACTTTCTTATATACATATGAGTGTTTATGAATTTGTTTCTCTACCCAGACTAACACATATATTGGCTTTATCTTGATGAAGGTCTTCCTCTTTTTTGTTGATCCAATACTTTACTAAGCATGCTGTCTTTTCCCAGATGTTTTAAGTATCTTCAACAAAACTTGACTTGTTTGTGATATTAGTGATTATATTCAACCATTAATGCATTCTGTTGGAAGGAGTACAAACATAGACTTCTTCCAGTTGATTGGACAGGGAGCTGTCTTCCACTAGACTAGCGAGTGTTTGCAGCACGGCATCAGGTTTTGAGAGCATTACACTTAGCAATCCATCAATTGGGGAGCTTTGCTTTTCACTAATGCCTTCAGTGCCGCATAGGTAGCTTCTTTCTGCTCTTTCTCCCATGGAGCTGCTGGTGGTTTTGAACTGTTGACCATGCAGATCACAGCCCAACTTGTAACCACTAAACCACCAGGGCTCCAAGATTGCTTCTTTCTATATCGTTGGTTCCTGATGACACACTACCTCTTGGATTGGATGAACACCAACCAATTCTTTTTGTTACAGTCAGACTGTGTATTCCTTCATTTAGTCCTTTCTGCGTCCTTCAATATGTTGCCTAGACTGCAAATACTGTGTAGAACTTTGATAGAACCTTTCAATACTGCAACTCCAGGCTTGATTTTTTTTCTTCTTCTTGAGTTCTTTCCATTTGAAATACACTGAGTCTGGGTTTTTGTTTTTTTGTTGTTGTTGGGGTTGTTTTTATTTTGGGGTGTTTTTTTGGCTTTTTAACTCCAGGTCTTTGCACATTCCATTATAGTATTTTACATTGTCTTCTCAAGCTTCCCTTTGAAATTTTCTGCTGAGCTTTTAATTAATCAATTCTTCTTGTCAATATATATTCAAGAGCAAGTTTCAGAACCTCTTCTGACAAGAACTTTGATCTTTCCTGTCTTTCCAATGATCTTTTGCTTTTTTCATGTATAAATTTCTTGATGTAATTCCATAACTTGTCTGGCCTTCAATCATTAGTGTTCATCATATCAAATCTGTTTTTGAGAAATGGTATCTAAATCTAAATGGGATACACTCAAGGCCATATTTTGCCTCTCCGGCATATGTTTTCATTTTTTTCAGATTTACCTTGCACAGGAGCAATTGATGGTCTGTTCCGCAGTCAGCTTCTGGCCTTGTTTTGGCTGCTGCCTTTGAGCCATTATGTCATCTCAATTTGAAACCTGTGTATTCTGTTGAGGCCTATATATATAGTCACTGTTTACATGGCTGGAAAGGTTGTATTTGTGATGAATAAGTCGTTGGTCTGCAGAATTCTATAATAATATCTCTATCTTTGTTTCTATCGCCAAGGCCAGATTTTCCAATTATTGATCTTTCCTTCTCTGTTTCCAAATTTAATATTCTAACTACCAGTAACAAGTAATACATCTTGACTGTATGTTTGATTGATTTCAATCTGAATAAGTTTATGAGATTCTTCGATTCTTCAGCATTGGTTTTAGCGGTCAGGTCAAAGCATAAACTAGAATAATATGCACAATAACAGGTCTTCCTTGTAGGCATATAGATATTAACACATCACAGACAGTATTGTACTTCAAGATATATCTTAAAATGTTCTTCATAACATGGAATATGGTACATTCCTTTTAGATTTGTAATTCCCATCACAGTTAATCACATGAAGGTCCTATTGAAAATGACCAATACCAATCCACTTCAGCTCACTAATGCCCATCATATTGATCTTTGCATTCCTTTCATTTTTTTAACAATTTCCCATTTTCCAAGACTTATATTTGATTTAGTCCACATTTTGTTTATTAATGGATATTTACAGCCATTTCTTCTCATTTTGAGTCATTTGCCATCAACAAATAAAAGTCCCCAAAGCTTTGTTCCATCCACATCATCAAAGGTGATTTTACTTGGAGGACAAATCTCTTCCCAACATATAGGTGAGTAGCTTCCCTACCTAAGAAACTCTTCGACCCAGCGCTATCTAAGACAGTGATTCGATGCTATTCATAAGGTTTGCAGTAGCTGCAAGTGCTACTGAAACTTGTCCACCAGGAATGACCAGCTGGTAGTTGAAATAGAGGTGGTAGACCTGCCAGCATCTACTTCAGTGTGGCAAACTCATGCTGCATCCAAGGCTGTCATCTTTACAGAAGCAGAAGGTACCTCTCTTTCTCCTGTGGAGAAGCTTGTAGGGTCCACCTCCTAATTTCTTGGTTAGCAGGCAAGTCCTTAGCCACTGCATTACCAAGAGATTTTGATAGTTCCAAATTAGAGTTGACTAAAAGAGGACCTTTACATGATTTCAAAGGCTAAGTGAAGCAGACAACATTACGCTAATAAGCCATCAAAGTCAACTGAAAGTGAAGGTCAAACTCAAAGGTGCCCCCTCTCTCCTTATGCTTTCTTTTCTCTACTCCATATCAGATTCATCTTAATAATTGCTCATCTTTGAGAAAAATCACCAATTGCTTGGCTCTGGGCTGGAAGAAGTGGTGACTCTTTTCTGCTTGCCAGGGAGGCCAGTGGGATGTGCTAGCAGCCAAACAGGCTCCTGAATTCAAAGACATGATGACATTCAGGAGTCTTCACGACCAAGGTATGCCACATAGTTGCTAGAAATGTCAGGACACTATTGAAACAAAGAGCTCCATGAGTTCCTAGAATTTCTCCATGGTTATTTCAGGTCTGGAAAGCACCAGAGGAGGAGACATACTGGCAGAATCCTCACCTTGGACCTCTAACCTGTGACGTGAGGGCTATTAGAGTCAAACTCAAAACGCTCAAATTCACGGCCACTATGTCATTTTCAAGTGGGTTAGGAATTGTCAAATTGAGGTCCTTGAAATTCCCACTGCCTAAATAGTGTGTGACAAAAGTGATATCACTTTTCTAAAGAGATGGTCAAAGTTTGTGCATCACCAGGGTCTTAAATGGTGCAGGGATCATGATTTCTACCATTTCCCCATTCAGCTCACCTATTTGGTCTGTGGAGAAGCCAGATGGATTATCATGGAGAGTGATAGTTCATTATCATGAACTTAATTAGCAACTCTAAGTGCAGCTGTTGTTTCAAATGTCATTACTAGAACAAATCGACCCAACCCTTTTTTCTTTTCTTTTTTTGTCTGAGACGACTGATCACATAAATAGTTTTTAATCTGTACTAAGGATCATCAAAAACAGGAATATACTTTGTATCCTTCCTGGAGGCACTGTCAATTTTCTGGTTCTCTTCTATGGTCTGGTCTACAAGCAATGCATATGCTTCTCCACGTCACAACACATCATGTACGTTTAGTATATGAATGACATCAAGCTCATCTGGTGAACAGATAATAGCAAACACCCTACAGGTATCTTTGAGACATTTTAACATCCTTGTGTTGAGAAACAAACCCCACAAAAATTTGAGGACATACCACACCAGTGAAATGACTGCATCTGGCAGCTGCTGCTTCTACAAAAGAACACAGTGTCTGTTGTACTTCTGGCTTGAGATAGAAATATGTTGTGTCTTGGCATCATAATTCAATCTGTTTTATTTTATTTTTTAAACTGAGGTGGGGGGTTACATTGCAGATCATTCTAGATCTTTAACAGTGCAGATGGCTTCATCTCTCTCCAGCAGAGTGATTAGAGGGTTTGAACCACCTACTTTGTGGTGAGCAGCGTCGCGCATGACCCACTACACCAACAGAGCTCTCCAGACCATTTTAAAAATAACCCAAAGGCTATCCATTATTAGTCAATCCCCGACCCGAATATGATTCAGCAACAGAAACAGCCTGCCATGTTACCTGTCTTGCCAACTGGATCCTATGAGCCAACAGATCCAATGAGGTTCAATGTATTTACAGCACTTGGGATGCTAGATGAAACTGTGGGAAGGCTTCTACAGGTAAATCAGAGTATCACACCTTGGGAACTTTGCAGAAAAGATATACATCCTCTGCAGATAATGCTTCCTTTTTAAAGAAAGTCTCTGCTTTGTTACTATTGGACTATTCCTAGAGATTTTAGGCAACACTGACCACCAAAGAGCCATGCAACCTTAAAGGTGGTATCTGACCCACCAAGCCACACACAGCCGTACCATCATCAAGTGAAATACATACAAACATACAATCAAACTCAGTAGGTGTTGACGTTGCCATTGAGTAGTATGAACAATTGGTTCAAATTCGGATGACTCCTATGCTTGCTACATTACATCCTTCTCTCTTAGGTGATGCTGCCTGTAACAACTGACTTAGAACAGTTGAGTACTGCTTCACACAGTTCTGGCACCATCTGAAAGTGGGCAGCTGCAGCACTACGTACCCATTCAGGTGTCACAGAAGATAGTGGTTAAAAATACCCCACCACGGCCCCTGCCCCCCATGGGCAGAACCTCAAGACGTGCACCTAATAATTCATTTTTCCTTGAAGGAAAGGCAGGTAGAGGTAAATGTCTATAATCATTCATGAAAACGGGTGTGGTAGATACATAATCATTTGTCAATTTGAGGATTAAGAGCATAGGGGTAAAGTCTAGCTTGTCAATCAGATCATAGCCAATGAGGCCTCTGTCTGGGCATGGCCTTCTCCTGAGAATTCTGGGAAATCTGATACTTCCTCCTTGGGGGCGGGAGACACTGCTCTCTCACTTACACTTCCTGGGAGACATTGCAGAAGACAAGCCACATGGATGCAACCAAACCTCTGAAGCTGAAGCCGGAGAAGCCACAGAGAGACCCCTGACAGTGCTGAGATGCTTACAGTGCCTCTAGACCCCAATACTTCCTATCCACTGACTTGTGATCATCCTGAATTTGACTTCATTGCATGTGTTTTTTTTTACTCTGAAGAGGACTTTCTAGATTGAAGATGGACAGATGGGCTAATATCGGACTGATGGACTTGATCTGGACTGGGCTGGGATGTTTTCTCCATGTTAAATTGCTCTTATATATAAACCTCTTTCTTATACACATCTGTGTGTCCATGGATTAGTTTCTCTAGTCTATCCGGACTAACGCAAATGGGTGGCAGATTGGCTAACTGGTGACTTAGGAAAGAAAATTGGAAAACCAGTGACCAAAAGCCTAAAGAAGAGGTATATAGAAAAACCTCTCCAACTGACATAAAGCATCGATTATTTTTGTCCCAAATAAATAAATGTTCACCAATGAGCAAGCTCAGAAGAGGAGGGTCAGAATAATCATAGGGATAAAGCAATTCATTCATTTCTGGGCTACCCACATAATTCCCCAATTGGCTCATGAAGAAAATGAGGACAAAAGCTGAGAGGGAGCTTATGCCTGGGCACAGCGACAGAGGCTTTCACTCATCAAAGTCCACCTGAGCCACACTGCTGGGTATGCAATATGCCAAGAACAGAGATCAACCCTGAGCTTCGTGAAATGGCACCCTTTCCCAGGAGAAAGAGCCAGCCACCTGGTAGCAGGTTGATTACATTGACTGAGTTCCACCATGGAAGGCACTGTTCTTTGTTTTAGCTAGGAACGGAACATTGACGTTGGATATGGATTTTCCTTTCCTACTTTTAATGTTTCTGATAAAGCCACCATCTGTGGGCCTACAGATTGCCTTTTGCACCTTCGTTGTATGATATAAAGCATCGATTCTGATAAGGAAACTGACTCCGTGACAAGTGCATTACAGCATTAGGCTCATGGTCATGGAATTCACTGGTCTTATCATGTTTCCATTATCCTGAAGCAGCTGGCCTAATAAAATTGTAGAATGGTCTTTGGAAGACACAGTTATGGTACCAGGTGGTAACAGCACTTTATGAGGTAGGAATAACACTCCCTAGGAGACAGGATATGATCAACGTTAGCTATAAATGCATAGTGGTACTTTTACTGTACCCAGGATTCACACATTTGGGACTTAGGAATGTACGTGTTATAGTTCTGATCACAGTAATCATAATGGTCCTCTAGCAACACTTTTGTTTCCTTGTCCTTCTGATTTTTTTTAATTTAGAGGTTCTATTTCCCACAAGAAGAATACTTCCACCAGGAAATACAAAACTGTAATGTAATCTGAGATTATCACTGGTTACTTTGAACAACTCAAGTCATTGAAACAATCGGAAATATGAGGTTTGATGTTTGGCTAATATGCTTAATCTGACTACTATTCAACAGAGGCAATGATGAGTACTTCCACAATGCAAGAAATTCTCTCAAATATCATTTCGTTTTTCCACTTTGTGTTAAATGTTAATGGAAACAATGATCAAAGCATAAAATAAAAAGACTCAGATTTACTATTTCAAAACGTACTAGAAACCAACAGTAATCACAAAAGTGTAGTAGTCTCACTAGCATAGATCAATAGATTCTAGAGTGCGGTAATAAACCCACATGTTTGTGGTGCACTGCTCATTCGAACTAGGCCATCAAGGCCACACAAGAGGAACATAAGTCTTTTCAGCAAATGATGCTGTTACTTAACATAAGAGAATAAATTGGACCTTTACTTCATATCACACACAAAAAATAATTAAACAAAAAGCTAACCATAAGAGCTACAACTATAAATCCCTTAGGGGGAAAAAGAGGTAAATCTTCATGAACTTTAATTTGTCAAAGAATTCTTAGATGTGGCACTAAAACCATAAACAATCACCAAGCAACAGAATCTTTTCAAAATTAAAAACTTTTGTGTCTGAAAGGACAGCAAGAAATAGCAAATTCAATCCACAGAAAAAGAAAATATTTGTGAATCTGATATGGGATCTGTATCTGGAATATATCAAAGAATTTTTATAACACAAAAAGAAAAACAACTTCACCATCTATAACTGGGCAAAGGCTATAAACAGAAATTTCTCTTTAAGAAGATAGGCCAATGGGCAAGTCATCCATGAAGTCCGCTTACTATCATTAGTTAATAGAGAAGCACACATCAGAGCCACACAAAGATACACTTCACAACCCCCAGAATAAACACAGGCCCTAGCAACAGTTGCCAAGGACATGGCAACAGACGCTGCTGGGGTCATGAAAACGAATAGAAATGGCAAAGCAGTGTGGCAGTGCCACAAACACTGAACACACTCTCTGTTCACCGAGAGACACTCAGCTGGGTCAGGACAACAATTAGACTTGGAACTATGTGTTCTCTCTCTCTTTCTCTCTCTCTCTCTCTCTCCCTCCCTCCCTCCCTCCTTTTTCTCTTGGTGTTCATCTATATAAGATAGGCATGATAAGCAATCCCAAAGAGACAGCAATAGATGGAAAGTTGGGGAAGGGTGGGGAATGGGAGAGGAAGAGGCGGAGGAAGGGGAGCAGTCGCCAAGAAAGACTGGGAAGGGTAATAGCAAGGGATCTAAAACTGACGGTGAGGAGGGTGTAGCATGTCTGGTCAGGTTTGATCAATTGAAATGTATCCAAGAGGAGCTACTGAGAGGTGAACAATGATAGTAAGGCAGGAGGAAAGACAAAAAAGAACAAGAAAGTAAAAATTATATATAGGTATAAAAATAGATATGTATATGTATAAATACATAAATATAGCTAGGTGCATTTCTGTATATATATACATAAACACACAAAAAAGGAAGCAGATGGACTTTAGACATCTACTTAAATCTTACCTCAGTACAGGAATGGTTTGTTCTAATAATGTGGCAATGTATGATACTCACCTGCCAGACAGGATCGCTAAAGACAAAATGAGTGCATAAGCAAGTGTGGTGAAGAAATGGCCAGCTATGAAAAGATATAGCGTTTGGGGTCCTAAGACTTGAAGTTAAAAAAATGATCATCCAGCAAGGAAGCAACAAAGCCCACATGTAAGAAGCACACCAGCCTGGGAGATCATGAGGAGCAGATGGGAATAGGTATCTGAAGTTCAAAAACAAGCAATCAAATTAGCGTGAAGGAGCATAGACAGTGGAAACCCAAAACCCACCTGTTAGATGATAGACAGTCCCTCACAGAAGAGCCACCAAAAGGGATAACATATCCAGGGTACAGTATATAACTGATAAAACATATAACTATCCTCTAGTTCTTTAATATTTTCTCCCATTACTACTATAACCTATTTTACTTCATTAATCTTGTTTGACTGGCATATCTTCATTTGTATATTTAGGATTGTTTGATGCATGAAATCCAAGATAGAAAAAAAGCAATTCATCATTTGACTCACAACCCCTTAACTCCAGTCCATTTTCCAAAAAAAAATGTCTAGACCAAGAGGCCAATCCAGGCACAGGAAATAACTCTGACCCAGAAGGCCCTGAAGAGACTGGGGTTACTTCCACCCCAGCTTCCACTGATCATTTGACTCCTTTACTCCTTTACCTACAGGATTCACTATGAACCTGAAGTCTATTCACCTCTCATATCAACGGAATAGACTTCCCTGGGCAAACTACCTATCTACCTCTCTTCCCTCCCACCCCTGATTAGTTTAGGCCTCAAACAGTAATCGAGCAGAGATGTCAAGATAACAAAGAATTCCATGATGTACAACGGAGTCAAATAGTGCCAATATCGGGTGGTTGGCTATTCTCATTCTCATGACCAGGTAGACAGTGAACAACTTGAGAGAAGGCCCTTTGTCTTATTGCTCTCTTTACCCCGTGTCTGGCACAGTGCCTGACAAAGAAAGGTACTTAATAAATTGGTTGTAGAATTAATGAATTCTTAGATTTATTCTTTATCGTTTGTTTCATTTAATCAATGGAACACCATTAATTAAGCACCTGTTGATGTCCCACACTGGGAACTCCAGAGGTGCTGTGAACTAGACATTGGGCTGATAAACACAAGTCTGTTTCCATAGGGATGTACTGTCTCTGGACTTTGGGAGCAGTTCTATTCTGTCCTATACGATCGGATGAGTAGGAATCAACTTGATGGCGATGCACGTGTAGCTACCACACAAGGAGCCCTGGTGGCACTGTGGGCTACGCATTGGGCTAACTGCAAAATAGCAAGTGCAAACCCACCAGGCATTCCAAAGGAGAAAGACAGGGCTCGTGGCTTCCATAAAGATCCAGGAACTCTCTCTAAAGTCACTATGATTTGCAATCGGCATGAGTGGTATTGTTTTTGTTGGTGTTATTGTTCTGTTTTGTACCACACACTGTATGGAAGTTGTAAACAAACAGGAGAATTTCTTCCCATCTTAGGTATTACCACCAGTTGTTGAGTTCATGTCGACTCATCTTAAAAGGCAGATCTGCGTGTGTAAGGACAGACTCATCATAAAAGGCAGAATCTGTGTGCTCCACAGGGTTTCCAACTGAATTTTCCAGAAGTCGACCAGCATGCCGTTCTTCCCAAGTGCCTCTGGGTGGACTCAACCTCCAATATTTTAATTAGTAGCTAAGCACTGTAAGCATTTGCATCACACAGAAACTCCGCCCACCCGAATCCAATTGAAATAGGTGAGGTAAGCCACTGCAGATCCAAGGACTCACGTATTACTCTAACCTCAGAGACGACAATGCTATTTCTGACTCAGTTCCTTCCCATTCAATTAAGTGGTTAGACTAAAGGATTAATTTTACAGTCCTTTACACTTAAAATTATTTTTAAAGGTCTTAATGCATAAAATTGTTTATAGAACGTTTGTAATATTTAAAAAAAACAAGTGTTCGGATTCTAAAGTTACTTTCACAAATTTGAATTCTAAAAGTAGATGCGCCTTCCAGTTCAAAAGCAAGTCAGTTTCTCAAAAAGACAGATGCCATAATCAAAATGACCACATTTTAAAATCCCATAACCCTATCATTGCTGTATGATTAAAATGAGGTCATTTCCTTGAGAGTGAAATATTCAACACATGGTATCCTCCATAGGATTGAGCTCAGGAATTTTGAGATATATAGCATTCAGCAAATCAATTAATGTCATAGAAACAACTTTAGAATCTCTGAAATCTAACCTGAATAGCGTCTAACAGATTCATGAACCCTATGAATTAGTATGGAAAAATCTATTCAATGCAATATGAACTACCTGCCAGACATTGGGCAGTGTGCACCCACTTTGTACAGGTTCTTTTCCATCACGCTCGCACCACCATAACGAATTCATACACTACTAAACAGATCTACATCTTAACCCAGCACCACATAATTTGCAGTGACTTAATATGCTGTTTGTTGGTAAAATATACTTTAGAAATGCATTCTAGTTGGCTTATGGGAGGTTCGCCTTGACGACAGAACTGGTAGCGCTATGAAGAGTGAGAAAAATATCACTTATAAAGTGAATCATGCTGTCCAAGTTTTTAAACCATCTCTGCTTCACCAACTCTCCTACAGTCCCGCTGGATTTCCGGTTATCCTAACAAAAACTACACAACCATTTCCCTTTTTAAAGATAATGACACATTTTTAAAATTATTTAATTATCTTGTAAACAGTTTTCTTGTGAACTTACAGGGGAAAAGGGGGGAGGGGGTTCCGCAGAGAAGAAAAGCATCTTCGAAAACTCAAGAAAACATTTAAGGGTAAGGTCTTCATTGGAAATCTCCTCCTCCTCCTCAGGACATTAGGCATTGTCTTTCTAATGTGAATCAGTCTGTATGTGAACATATACTCCAATATTCTGATGGAAATCATGCTCCTCTTCCAGGCGTGCCTTGTCCTTCTCCTGAGCACATGGAAACAGGTAGACACACACTGAAAGACTACAATGATCCTCCACAATAGCTGTTCACTTCATGAGATTTTCTAGGTAACATGATCAAAAGGACCTTTTCCAAAGCTGATTAGCTTCTTTAAGAACCGTTCATAACTATACTATAACTGAATTGCAATCGGTGATAGTGGCCAGGAGATGGCGCACCCTCATTTTTAAAGATGTCCTTCTAAGGCAGGTGTGTAAATCAATGTTCATTTTAGAGAGAAAGAGATGACAATTATTATATAATGGCAATTATTATCACCATTTGCATATATAAATAAAAGCCAAACATTAAAAAATTTAAATTTTCACATTACCCAAAAGGTTTGCTGATAACTGAGCTTTGACATTCAAATAAAATATCCTTCAGAGGTTTTGAATTGCTTTATTTTCTTTTGGGAGCAAGAAACAGAAAAGAAAACATTTAAAAACAAGAATTAGAATTATCTCAATTATCTCAGCTCTTTCTTTTGGCTCACTTTATTGCTTTACACTTGCAGAATCATTTTAAAACTATATACTCCACTTAATATAATAAAATAAAAAGAAGTATATTTTTAAAGTAGGAATTTTACAGCTAATATTTTAGAGAACTTTTTAGGGTAAAGTAAAAAGGATTTATTGATATAGGTTTATTCAAGGCACATGTCAAGTTCAAATATTTCCTCCACTTAATAATCGCTGAAGACATTGGTTCAGATTTAGAGTCTGTTCTCATGCTTATGAAAAATAGTATTTTAAAGGTCAATAATCCACTTGTAAATATTTTACACTACATTTGAGGACAGCGTGTGTGTTGCTGTACGTTGCTACATATCCTCCAGAAAAGGAGTGTGGGAAGATTTATTAATGACTATCCTGATTGAATCTGGAATACAGTCCACCACAAGACTCTTTGCTGGGCAGGTAAGAAGAATCCCTAATCATTCCTGAAAAGGAATAATCCAAAACTGGCCGGAAAGGTAATGCAGGTACCAACCCAGAAGTTAAGTAGGGTGACATCAAACCAGGTAGCCCTCTTCCTGGAGAGGAATATGCCAGCCTCAATGGACTGATACCTAGTCTTGGATTTATGCTGTAGAGATTGGAATCGCCTCCATATGAAGCAGACGTGGTTTGAATAGGAGAGAAAGCGGATTTATTCCCTAGAGTTCCAAAACCAATGCCAGCTAGACTAAAGTTAGAAACTCTCTGAAAGGTCGTTGGTTCAGATCCTCCTGAGCTTGCCAGCTCCCTGGTATGTGACTTGTGTTCTTTCCCATTTAGGACCTGTTCAATGGCTTGGACCACATCCCCTTTGCAGAAATGTAGAATACCTTCTAACCAGCTGTGCCGGTAAGTTGGGAAAATCTTGGTAAGGATATCAAGAGGGTCTCTTGGTCGTGAGGATAGTGGTGGAAGGCGAGATCTAGCAGCTGTGAAGTCTTTGGCCCCCTCACTTTCATTTCCTGATTCCAGATCAGAGGATGACAAGGATCTGGGGCTCTCTTCCCCTCCTGACTGCTCCCCAGGGTGAGGGGACAGGTTACCGTCCTTGCTCGAGCTTTCTGAAATAGAGGATCCACTGTTTGGGTTTCCAGCAGCACCATTAGACTTGGGAGATGATTCCAGAGAAAAGTGATGGGACTTGGAAATAGGTTCTTCTTGTCCGCTGGACATTGAGCCACGTTTGTTTATTCTTTGTTCTAGAGAAGAGAGGGGAAAAAATTTTAATCAAATATGAGGAAAAAATGGTCCAGAAATAGTACTGCCTACTGAACAAAAAAAGGCTGGATAATACCGCATTGACTCATAATAATCACTATTCATGCCAAGAAATTAAACTGAGTAATTCTAAAGACTCCTTCTGAAATGTAGGTACTGGGAAAATATAAAAATATCATTTTTTTGGTCAATTCAAGATCACAAAGGTACAGAAGATATATGCAAATGCAGTCAGTTTTTAGGAATCACTGGAGTCCATTGTTAACCCAAACTATTAACCCAACAGCACAATGGCATATTAGTTGTCCCTATTGGCAACTTGAGATTTTCCTAAAAGCTATGCCCACATGTTGCTGTTGTTAGGATTGAATGGATTTTCAATTCATAGTGACCACATGTGATTAAGTAGAACTGCCCTAAGCTGAAATCTTTATGGGTACAAATTACACTATGTAAAAAGAGCTAAATAAGTATTGTGTTTAGATAAGGAATCAAAAGAAATAATCATCATAGCTTGAAAATGAGTGTCATATTTAATCATTAATGCTAAATTTAAGCCATTAGTTTCTTAAGTGCTTATTTCAAGTTCCAGTTATTTCATTTCAAATTTAAGCCAATAATGATTCATGTAATGTGATCTCAAATCATAATAGAGCTTGCATTTTATGCAAGAGATGATACAGAGTTGGTATTTTTCATAATCATTTGTTAAAGTTGTACTATTTCGTCCAGTCCCAAGAAAACACCTGTAGCTCAGCTTGTTTTTTTCTGAAAGTATAAGCAGCATGGTGACCATCTGTGTGGACATTTAAAGTTTGGTAATAATAGCATCTTAATTACTTCTTCAAATCACACTCTCCCTATGAAAAGGGGAGATTGTCTAGAAAACACTTTGACACGAAAACCTAAGTCTTCTTACTAAATATGTTGAACACATGGATATTCAGAGAACAAAAATACACTTACTATTCTTTTGACAGGCTAGTGGCATTAAAAATAACAGCAATGTATATTTCTAAATTTATAATCCACAAGACATTCTTAGCTCTATTTTCACAAGAAAGCAAAAAATACCAAGAGAAGTTGCCAGAGTTATTCCTGTCAAAATTCTTTTTCCATAAAGTATATAAGTGCAATAAAATACATATTAAATATCCTCTTTGGGGAACCGTCCACTCAGGTCCTTTCCCCAGTTTTATTGATGTTATTGTTGCTTTTGTTTGGGGGAGGGGAGAAGTGGTGAGAGGGAGTTCTTGTTAAGGTGTTGTTCTCAGGTGCTATACAATCCATTTCAACTTGCAGTGGCCTTGGGTGCAGCAGCGCAGCTACTGCCCAGTCCTGCGCCACGCCGCTAAGTAGCAAGCACTCTGCTTGCGCCGCTGTTCCAGCCACGATGTTCATTCATCTATGTTGACTGCTCCCTCTTGATAACATCTCCAAACACACATGACACAATCTCGCCATCCTTCCTTCTAAGGGGCATCTGGCTGTACTTCTTCCGAAGAGATTCATTCCTTCTTCTGGCAATCCACGGGATGGTCCGTAGACCTCACCAACACCTTATTCAAAGGTATCACATCTTCTTCCGTCTTCCTCCTCACTGCGCAGCTTTCGCATGTACACGAGGCAATTGTGAATAATACCAGGGATGGGATTATTACCTGAGTCTTCAAAGGGACATTTTTGCTTTTTAACATCTGCAAATGGTCTTTTACAGCAGATTTGCCTAAGGTCATTTGATTTTTTTTTTTGAGTGCTGGTTATGATGAGTGTTGATTGGGGTCCAATTGAAATGAAATCCTTGGCAACTTTAATATTGTCTCCATTTACCAAATGTCACTCTTTCGTAGGCTGCATATTGCTCCGATGCTGGTGGCTAAGGTGGAAGGGTTTGAAATGCAAACAGTGTCGCCCAGCGCGACCACATTTCAGTGGAGCTCCCAGACTGGGACAGCCTGAAATGAAGGCCCTGGCAATTAAAATCCGGGGAAAAAATTCCCAGTAAAAACCATATAAATAGCAATGAACATTGTTAAATGGTTGGAGCACTTTATATACTCTGGATATTAGGACCATTTCTGTTATGTAGTTTCTAAAATTTTCTCCCGCTTTTTAAGTTTTCTTCTTTACTTTGTTGACTAGTTATTTTGACAAACATGAGTCTTTACTTTTGATGAGACCCCAGTTTGGGGTTGCCTCTGCCGTTGGCATCATGTCCAACAATCGACTGCAAGAATAGTAGCAAACCTGAAGACCGTGGTCAGTCACTAAAGTGTACATGTGGAAATGGTTTCAATGGTAGGTCTCTGGCTGTGTATATTTTCACCAAAACAAAAATAATAATAAAGTTCATCACAAATATAAGTGTATTTTACCAAAAGAAATTATTGAAAATGAATTTATGTTATCTCCCTCTTTCTCATGTTTTCTTATGGACAGTCCTAAATTCTAAAAAATATATATCTATAGTCTATTATGAAAGGAAATTAACTGTATGTGTGGTTTAGAACTAGGAGAGCTAAAATTTAGCATTATATCCAACATTAGATAAAAATACATATGCTGTTACTCAACAATTACAAGTATTTTCAACTCTAAATAAAACAATAATACTTTTCTACTGAATAACCTGGCAAATAGAGCTAGGCAGCCCTTGTGTCCACCTTTTTATTTTTCATACAATTCCACCTGCCTCAAGTATGTAAAAATGTCACTATTTCTTCTTGACAGCAGTCTATGAATGAAAATCATTTTCTAGCGACTTTGTTCTTGAAATGTTGATTAGAAAATAAGGTGCCTTTCAAGTAGCATGGCAACTTTTACATTATCTCACTGTCCTCTGAATTTCTATAGATTGTTTGACTTCTTAAACTGCTTTCTGCCTTATGTTGTCATTTTGGGATACATCTAATCTTTCTCCTTTTGATTACATGACTCCTTTGTGCATTGCCTCCAGACTCACTGGTCAGTCTTTGTCTAAATGAATGAGTAAATGAAATAGACAGCCTTGCTATGTAGTTCATGGCTATTGTGCAATAAGAGGCAGTCGATTTAGAAAGGGCACAGAGGAAGCCTTTCAGAAAGTGACTTGCTTTTTCAGGGGGTTGTTTAAGACAAAGGATAAAACAATAAATCCCATGGAAGAGAACTCTGATTACAAAAACAAAGCTCACATAAATCAATGTCTGTCTGAAAGGGTCAGCCAGATATCACAATCAATGGCCCTTGAGAGATTCTGACTTCTACTTCTCTTACAGTGGCTTTACGTCATGACTTTACTCTCCAGTCCTGGGCTCTCCTAAGAAATGTTTGAGATGTTGTTTTTCCCTATGAAGTAAGCTAGAACATGTTCAAAACGTTGGCATAGGTGTTCCATTTAACACGGAGAGTCTTTTTCAAAAGTACATTCTATGAACTGTTAACATGGGCAATTTTTTTATTTTCGGGGAAAGGGGAAATTCGCTGACAACTTACTTATAACCAAGAAACCCTGGTGGTAACGTGGGCTGCTAACCACAAAATCAGAGGTTCAAACTCACTAAAGAGTTTGGGGAGAAAGATAAGGCTTCCTGATACAACACAGACTCCCAGCCTTGGGAATCCCAGACAGGGTCAGGATAGGTTGGATCTGCTCGGTGGATATGTGTATCTGTGTGTGTTATCATATGATGCAACCTATCATGAATTTAGACCTATACAGAGAAATAGCATGTTCACTGCTAGTAGATAATGAACCATGGACTGTATAATGTACAACTATTCAATCATGTGTATATTAACAGGAAAAGCTCATTTGGAATTGCTTTGGTTGAAAAAAAATTCTTTTTTGAACTAAATCTCAAGGTTACTTTTCGAGTATGGGCTATGAAATGATTTGCAGTTAATAAATAAGAGAAAATGTGAAAACTCCTTGGATAAGAAAATCTCAAGTTTGGACTTTGAAATTTTTACCAATTCTTTTCTACAGACATAAAATATCTGTAGAAAGGAGTTTTTTTAATTTACGGATATAAAAAAAGTTTGATTTTTGTTTTTCCCTGTGGGAAAAGTTGAACGATTAAATATTAGAGTTTTCTAAACTTAGGGACTCCCTCTGAAGGATGTCGACTCAGAATGACCCTACAGGCAAGGAAAACACTGCTCCCGTGAGTTTGTAAGCCTGCCGACAGGTGATTCTGAACTGCCAACCTTGAGGGTCACAGCCCAATAACCACTACATCACCAGGGTTCCTACTTTGGGAGGCTGACCTGGGGAAGGACTATTTAGTAGAGTTCCTAGGGAAACAGATGGCAAGTCTTTCCTCCCACAGAGTCCTTGGGTTAGGTTTGAACCTCCCACCTTTTGTTCTTTACGGAAGCAGAGAGCCTCATCGTTCTCTTGGGGAGTGGTTGGTAGGTTCAAACTGCTGCCTTTGAGGCTTGCAGCCCAACCCTTCACCCACGACACCACCAGGGATCCTCTTAGCTGGCGCCAAATATTTGTTTCAGAACAATACTCCCACCCATCTATGAGTTTCCTTATTTAAAACAAACAAACAAACAAAAAACCCTCTGGTTTTAGAGCTGAAACCAGGCTCCAGAACAAACTTCAATCAGAGCACATCTCACTGAGAACGGCTTCTGCTCCAGGCCTCAGGGAAGTTGGACTCAAGCAGAGAACTTTCTCCCAGACCACTCTGTGCCCAGAGTTTGTTTCTCTGGGCGTTCACCGGGCCTCGCTCAGTGCCTGGCCCAGTCCCTCGCGGAACCTGCAGCAAGCCCTTGGGGAGCGAGGGCTGTAGCCAGCAGGCAGGTCGCCCAGGGATGCTTTGGGAGGGCTCATCTTGCCCTCCTTCGGGGCACTTCTGTTTGTGTCTCACAGTTTGGACCCCAGTCACTGGCACCAGCAAAGTCCCACTCACCTTGTTTTCCCTCTGGACGGTCCCGCTGGAAAACCTCGAAGGCGGGGGTTGCCAGACCGCTAGCCTGCCTCGAGGGCCCCGACGCCAGGGCAGTCACCGCCGCCGCCGGTCCGCCGGCCGCCTGGGGGTCCTCGGTGCCGCCGCCGGGAGGGCGCCGAGCGCCCGGGCCCGGGGGTCCGGAGAACAGCAGCCTCTGCAGCCCGCGGGCCTCGCTCTCCTCCTGCGCCTGCTGCCGACGCAGCGCCACCTGCGCGGCCATGACGCGCTGGCGCTCGGCGATCAAGGTGCACTTGGCACAAGCGCAGTCCCGCCAGCGGCAGAAGCGCTTGTGGCCCTTGAGCGCCGACACCACGCCGTGGTTGCGGCAGCGAGCGCACTTGGGCGTCCGCGGGTAGCCGCCGCCCGCCGGCCCTCTCTCCAGCCCGGGCGCCGGGGGGCAGGCGGCGCTCCCCGCGGCGGCGGCGGCGGCGGCACGCAGAAAGAGGCTGGGCGGCGGCAAGAAAGCCGGCGGAGCGGGCAGCCCCGGGGACACAGACACCGCCGGGCACGGTGGCGCGCGGACAGCCGCCACCAGCCCCGAGGCCAGCGCGGGGAGGCCGCCGCCCTGGGACTGCTCCATCGGCGCCGTCCACCGCGAGCCCGCGCGGGCGCCCGGAGGGCAGGGGGACGGCCGGTGGTCGCGCTGCCCGCTCCCGCGCCGCCCCGGAGCCAGGGGTCCACGCTTCCCGCGGAGCCGCAGCCCGCAGCGCTCGGGAGCCCGAGAGGCGACGCGGCGCCGGGTGCGGGGCGCGGGGCGCGGAGCACCGGCCGAAGTGAGTGGCCCTGCGCTCGGGGTGCCTTTGGAGGCTGCGAGGCCACCCCGCCCATTGGGTCCCCCGGCCCGCGGGCGCCGGGGCGGGCCGGGGGCGGGGAGCGGCCCGGGGGGGAGGAGGGGGAGCGGCGGCCGGCCCAGAAACCGCCCTTGCTCTAGGGAGCGCTTTCCCGCCCCCCTGGCGACCCTGAGCTGGTACATAGGTTCTCCCATGCTCGTTTCCTTCTATGGAGCCAGAATCCAGGA
The DNA here is from genome assembly GCF_050624435.1 of Tenrec ecaudatus. Classification (NCBI taxonomy): domain Eukaryota; kingdom Metazoa; phylum Chordata; class Mammalia; order Afrosoricida; family Tenrecidae; genus Tenrec; species Tenrec ecaudatus. Next base: position 21,773,470 of record NC_134539.1, on the reverse strand, counting down.
GCTTCCGCGGCTCCCCTCTCCTCCAAACCAAGTTTCAGAGCCAAGCCAGAGTCTGATTTCTCTGCCTCTGACCGGGTGGTGTAGTAGTTATGCGTTGGGCTGCCATCCTGACAGTCCCCAGTTCAAAATCCCCAGTAGCTTTGTGGGGGCACAACTGGGCTCACTACAGTTGATCCTTGAGGAAACCCACAGGGGCAGTGAGTTTGTCCTTCTTGTTGGTCTTCTGAACGGCAGCATTTCACAGTCAAAGGGAGTAAGAAAGCACAGCTTGCTACCTCATCTAAAGATGTGTCCACACATGTAATTATGACAATCGATTCATACAAGCAATTTCTTCTCATGCGCCTGCTCTTTTCTGTGTCCACATGCAAATTTGGATGATGTGTATTATCTTATTTTTAACTTACTATTTAAAGGATCCCTTATGAGTGAGCTCATCTGAAAGTATTTATAAGCAGCAATGTGTTAAAACTGCTTCAAAAATACATTTCTATTGCAACTTCCTGCAGATATCGCTGATTGATCTAAGAAGCCGTCGGCCTGCCTACTCCCCAACCAACCCATCCCACCTCCAACCCACTGCATCCACCAGCACCCCTCCCAAAACACACACACACACACACACACACACACGCAATCCTAGAAGATCTCTACTCTTCCTGAATATCATAGCAACCTGGGGAACTTGTTTAAAAATGCGCACGTTGAATCCATTGTGCTGTAATTCTATGGGTCTGGGTCTTGAACCCGCCACGTGGCGACGGCAACGTACAATCGAGGTTTTCTAGGAACCCTTACCTTCTTTGTTCAAAAAAAGAAAAGTTCTGTGCAAAGATTTACAGAAGCTTTATAAACAAAGAGCGGGCACAGCCCAAATCTTCACGAACTGGTAAATGAATATTAAAAGATGTCATATTTTTAAAAATGGAATATTCAAATAAAAAGGAAGAAACCACAAAGATAGGTTACAACATGGATGAACCTTAAACTTAATGAAAAAATATATGTATAGTCTGATTCCATTTATCATTCCTGGACAAGACAAAGCCATAAAGATGGAGGCCATATATGTGAACATCTGTGCTTAACCCACTGCCATCGAGTAGAACCTGACCCACAGTGGCTGCCCCTATAGGTTTTCTAATCGGTTCAAATAACTAGGGATCCTGATAGCTGCGTCTTTCTCCGGAGGAGAAACTGGCGGATTCAACGTGCCTTGCAGTTAACAGTTCCATAAGGAGCCCATTAGACCACCAGGGCTCCTGCCTAAGGCTGTGCATGGAAGCAAAGATTAACAGCAAATGGACACAAGAACCCTTTGTGAGGTGATTAAAATGTCATAAATCTGGGCTGGGGCAAAACTTATTGAAAATGAATGAACATTGTGATATGTAAAAACACACACACACAAAAATATTGGAAAGCCAACATTGCCTTATCTCAAGATCTACTGCAATGTTACAGTAATTGAAACATCATAGTCTTTTTATAAAGATAGATGAATTAGCCAATGAGACAGACAGGGGGAAATAGTTGCACTACATCAATCGAATAAAAGGTTAGTATGCTGAATATATGAAGAACATTTAAAGCTCAATAATAAAAATGCAAACGTCAAATAAAATGTTAACAAAATGCTTCACCGAAAAGGTATATGGGGAGGGAGAGGGGTAAATAAGTGAAATAAAAGAAGCTGAGTGTAATTAATCCGGAGGGAAATGCAAATGAAAGTACCACAAAATACAATTGCACAACTATTTCAAAGGCTAAAATTTAAAAGACTGAGCATCTGAGTATTGAGGGATATGGAGCAAGCAAAACTCTTTTTAGGTTAATTCTTTTATTTTATATTTAAATCATTTTATTGGGGGCTCAAAAAACTCATCACAATCCATCCAACCATCCATTGTCAAGCACACTTTTATTTTGTTGCCATCATCATTCTTAAATATTTGCTTTCTATTTGAGCCCTTGGTATCAGCGCCTCCTTTTCCCCTTCCTCCCTGATTCCCCCTCCCCCATGAACCCTTGATAATTTATAAATTATTATTATTTTGTCATATCTTACACCGTCCAACATCTCCCTTCACCTACTTTTCCACTGTCTGTCCCCCAGGGAGGAGGTTATATGTAGATCCTTGTAATCTGTTCCCCCTTTCTCCCTCACCGTTCCTCCACCTCCCAGTATCGCCATTCTCCCCACTGGTCCTGAGGGGTTCGTCTGTCCTGGATTCCCTGTGCTTCCAGCTCCTATCTGTGCCAGTGCACATCCTCCGACCCAGCCGGATTTGTAAGGTAGAATTGGGATCATGATGCTACTGGAACTCTTATGCAGTGTTGCTGGGCATACAAACTAGTACAACCACTGTGGAAAACGGTTTGGTGGTAGTTTCTTAATTTAAACATTTAACCAAACAACTAGAGAAAATCAGCCACAATGACTCAACCTTTCTACTCCTAAATATTTACCCCAAATTTATAAAAGTGTGCAGCAGGGGGAGGGGGGTGCACGGAGAGTGCGGGTGTTAAATTCCATGGCAACTTTATTTGTATCATGTCAGACTGGAAATAATTCAAATGTTCATCGACGGGTGAATGGACAGACAAACTGGGGTGTCTTTCTATGATGAAGAACCATCAAGTTGATTAGAGGCAGATCAGCAGAGTAGAACAGCCGCATAGTGATTTCCGGGCTGCAACGGGTGAGTACATGTGATTGCCAGTTACAACTGGTGGTTTCCCCTGCAGGGGGACTGATGGGGTCAAACCAAGGTATTTTTCATTACTCGCTGAGCACTTAACCATTGTGCCACTAGGACTCTTTAAAGAATGCTGCTATCCACATAAAAGAAAGGACTGTTGATAAATGATACACCATGAATGAATCTCAAAATACTTATGCTGACTGAAAGATGCAAGCCAAAAATATGTAAATAATAATGAGTTTATAGAAAATCCTAGAAAATAAAAATCAGTCTACAGTAACAGAAAGCTGATCTGCGGTTCTGGATGAAATATTTCACGTCAGGAGAGTGGGGGCAGGAAAGACGGGCAGAAAGGATTATAAATCAGTTCTTGGCAAAAAATAAATAAAATTTTTTTAAAGCCAACTTCCCAACTGTGAACTCATTTATCTGTAAAATGCTGCATTAGAAAACTTCTTGCTAAGGTAAGTGGTTTCCGTATCTTCAAGTTTAAAACGTATCCCTAGTCAAAACTATCAGTAATGAATGTGCTCTTTCTGGTCTCTGGATCAGAATAGCAAACAATGGCTCATTTTAACACTATGTGCCCATAGAACAGGAGGTACCATGTTATTATTTCATCTCACAGATTAAAGAACTGAGACCAAGTGAATTAAATGCTTGGGGCTACTGGAGTGAGATTCAACCAACACCTAGAACCAGAATTCCAAGCCTCCTACAAATTGGTCAGTGTGCTTGCGTGCATTCAGACTCTTGACAACTGTTGGGTTGAACCATATGAAATTGCTAGGATTCACTTGTTTCTGTCTGCAAAATGGCAACTGCATATGGTCCTGCCTAATGATTTGTTTATACTTATTTATTATAGCATCCCTGTCTGTGGTAACCTGCCTGCAGCAATATATCTCACCTCGTTTGAGCACTATTCAACGCAGAAAGTCCTGAAAAGTCTGCATTTCTTGACAATAAATTCCCATAAATAAAAATATCTGAAGTAGAGATTAAAATATTTTAAAGCCTCTAGTTTCTGCTACCACTGTCTTTCCTTAAAGGACTCTGAATTTATATTCTAAAACGCACTTCATTTAATCATCAGTCCCATTCACTCTTTTTTTTAAATGGCAATTGTTTTTTTACAAGGAAACATACGCTGCTTTCACGCCAGCAGTGATAAGCCAGAGTTATGTTAGAAAAACTAATTCTACAAGGTTTTAATTCACACAAAGATAATCGCCACTTAGTAAATCTCCCATTAAGTTTGGGTTGCCTTGACGCAAGACATGGCAAATGCTCCAATCATTGAAACACAACCCGATGGCTCTTTGAGTAAATGACACAGTCTATTGTGAACTTGCTGATTTAAACAATTCTTTATAAAGGAGTGTTGTTGACTTAAAGACTTTAACTAGAGACCTTGATTCCATTGCGGTTACTTGCGTAAGCGCAGGTTCAAAAGATATGCTTTTTATGTAGTTTGCTCTAGTGATCTAAGTCTGGCATGTAAATAATAGTTCACTGTCTATGAGACTCTTGTTTTGTTTTGTTTTGAACTAGCAGGATATGAAAGGGAAAGTAATGTTCAGGGGTTGAGATAAACTTTCTGATGTGTCTCCATCTGAATAGAACACACCTTCATAAAGTAATGAATGCAGCAACATTCCCTCAGAATTCAGCTCTTACGCAAACAGACAGCAGCACGGTCTTGCTCAGAACCTATCTGAGAGCCCTTTATGTGAGTGCTAAAGATTCTAACAGATTGAACAGCGCCTATTAAACACTGAAGCCTTTTATCCAGACGTTTTATTTTACAGAGCACCCTATGTGGGTTAATTACACAAGAAAACTAGCCATTACTCATCAAACTTATAAAGTATTTTCAAGGATCTGAACGAGCTCATAGGAAGCCTCTCTTTACTGTTTAAGTCATTTATCAAACTCAGTTTGGCTGCTGCCCGGCTGGACTGGAATAGTCAGGTCCTTTAGCAAAGCTTTATTATTTTATAGAAGAAAAACTGAAAAACTCTAGGGGAGTGAGACACCTTTGCTTTCACTAGTAAATGAAGTTTATTAGCGGAGATGCTGAAAGGAAAGATACGGTAGCACTGGGCATTACACGGCCGCCATGCTAACACGATCCATTCCTAGCTGAGCAGAAACGCGAGTAGCTACTATTTGTCTGTGTTGCTACTTCCGAAGCGAGTCAAGTAGACTTCCCAATATGGCCCAGCTGCTGGTTCCTATGGATTTAACACGCTTGGTAGCCCACCCCTTTGTGCCCTATATTAGAGAAGCATATGGCACATTTAACCCTTAAGTATGGATTTATTTGACTTTTCATGGAGTTGTTTCCACCTTTGATTTTATAATTTTAAAGAAACTCAGACTAAGATATGTATTCTTGACATAAATTCATATATAAATCTAGATGCACAACGCACATCCATATTCAAGCGTAGAGAGTCCCTGTGTTACAAAAGGAGAGCTACGCCTCGGTGTATCTTGAAGCTGGATTTGTAGCTTCGTCAGAGCAGGCACCTATGGTTCTGAAGAGGCCCAGTGGTGATGTGAGTTAGATCGTATGCTGCCAGCTCTGAGGATATCCGTTCAAGCCCACCAGCTGTTCCTGAGAAGCAAAATGCGATCTACTCCCATGATTGACAGTCTCAGGAAACCAGTCGAGGGTGGCTATGAGTTGGCTCTGATGTGAGTGGATGGTTTCAGTGATAGGGGAGGCTCGGATATCGTTCAATGACCCACAGGCTGCACCTGCAGGAAGTGGATGGGGGTGATGGTGATGAAGAACGTGTAGCCAGTGGGGGAGTTGTTCAAGCTTTTCAAACTGCTGACGACTTTATATACATTTAAGGGCAAGTGTGAATTGTCTATATATTGAACATTCATAACCCAATAACTGCCTGCATTTATGCGTGTGGACCATATAGATGTGTGTACATAGCTCTGTGCATATAGAAAGAACATGCGTACACATCCGTTGATAGGCTACTTGCATGTCTGTATCTTCTTTCATGCTGCCCTCTATGTTCTAGAAGGAAAAACTAAAAACAACAGCCCTAAAAAAGCCAACAACAACAAGAAAAACCCACCTACTTTTGAAGCAACTGAATGTTTAAAACTTACTGGGAAAGTATTAAAGCAAGTAGAAAAAACAAATCGTTACAGAGTCAAAGTCAGCCATTTTATTAGTCAAGATCTCACAAAATAATTGCATAAAGAGCCTAAAAGTGAAACACAGGCATCCTTACACTCTATATCTGTTGGCCCAATAAAAAGATGCCTCACAAGCAGAACCGCAGTCCGTTAGGGATGCAGGGATGGCATCGAAGGAGAACATCAAGAAGCGAAGTGCTTCTTTACTTTTCTTGCAGTTATGATGTCTCTAAACTTCATCTGATAATGAAACTCAAGTTATATGTCTTCCAATAAAAGCGGCTGCACCATTGTTCACGGCTAATTCTGGTCAGGTTCCACACGGGAATTAGCGCGTTCCCTGGGGCCACCTGAAAGAGCCCGATGGTAACTGCATTGTGGTGCCGGGTTGTGATGTGCAGCTATTATTTTCCAAGCCTTGACTTTGAAGACATTGATCAAAAATCTCCACCTTCTACCACACACAATAACCCTGTGAGAGGCCCCGCAACACCTCGTAACAACCCCTTATGCTCACAAAGGAATGCATTTCAATACCAAAAGATGTGAGTGGCAAGGAGCCAGGGAGGAACTGATTTACTGATTTTACCTCTTATTGAGACTCCTTTGAATGGCAGTCATTTTTTTTAAAGTCACACAGCATTTTAATTGGGACACTTCTAATAAAGGCTCCTGGAGGCTGTGACAGGGTAAAAAGAAGAGAAAAGGGCAGAAATATGTAATGCTTTCAAAGTTGGTTTCACCATATTTCATAATGAAGGAGACCAAATGGTTTATTTTTAGGTCCAATTACAAGTTCTTGTGAAGAACTGAGGCTTTCCGGATAGGGAAGGCATTGCTTTAGATATTTGGTTCATGTTCACTCACTGGAATGCCGCAGCCTTTAGCTCTTGAACGCACAGTGGCAGGCCCGCACAACCGCTACCTTGACAGGAGAAGGCCACATTTGAATGGCATGTTGGCTGTGAAAGGAGTGAAATGCATGTCATTTGGATTTGCTCATGCTGCCCGCTTAAAGGGAAGCATGCTTCAACTGCCCGGTGTTATAAATAGCAGCGAGAAGTTGTGCCTTGGTTTCTATCCAGCAGTTATTTGTGGGGAACAGAAGGAAACACAGCAAAGCAAACAAACAAAAAAATCACAACGCACATTCTCTCATTAAAACCTGCCCCAAAGTGACAGGCCAAAGAGGGAGTTTTGAAATGTCTCCCCATTTTCTAGATTGTATGTTCTCTTTTTTATTTCTGAGGTGAACTTTTCTTACTCGAAAGAATAGACGTATTTTCACAGTAAGTTGGCAAGATGTGTTAGCTCATCTCTGCTCTTCCTGAATAAATTCAATCATGAAAGTTACCTAACAGGTGGCTTCATGAATTCACTACTATAGGGGGGATAGCCTGATATCTGAGGGGAGGAAGGGGGTGCAGGGAGCATGGGTAAAATGTAACAAAATGTTACCTACCATTTCAGAGACTCCAAATTTTGTATGTGTGCACTATGCCATCAGGGAGATTGTATCAGAATTATTCTAGAGCCGCCGAATTTTCAACCTGTGGGACTTTAGGAATCCTTATTAATACTTGGACAAAAAGGGATATGAAATGCTAAAGACATTATTGATATGCATATGTTCATATTCTCAATAGATTTTCTCAGATTCTCATAAGTGATTAACTCCAGAAGAGCCTCTAAAATGTTACATTGCCAGAAGAGAAACCAAGGCTTCCCAAACCATAAACATCTCTAGTGGGAGTGCCGTATGCTATGGTGATAGACTTCTCCCACTGAGTCCATAAAATCAAAGCAGATAGGGTCTGGAGAACCCACAGGGGCAGTTTGACCTTGTCCTAGAGGGCAGCTGGGAGTCGGAATTAACTCAATGGTAGTCTGGTTGCCTAGATTCATGTTTGCACAAAAGCAATGGTCTGAAACTGAAAGAGGGGCGATCCAAAGACAAGGCGTTAGGTTCTAACCCAGGCAGTAGATCTCTCATGATCCACTTTCCAGTGCACTCTGGGCGATAGCAGGGCCACTCACACCCTTGCTCTATGCTCACGGGGGTGAAGGGGGGACAGGGGCTTCCTCCACATGTATTTCCTGTTCCCCCCTTTTTAATGTCTTAATTGCTAGAACTTTCTGATGTGTCAAAAAGGGAGATATTTTAATCATTCAAATCAGACATTTCATTTTAATCTACTATAATCATCTCTACAGTACTCTCTGTCAGATAACCAGGCTAATTACAGACCTCAACTACGGTCAGAAGTGATGTCACCAAAGATTTAATCTATGTGTAGACCCTGCAAATGATTCTGGGCTTCCACTGCCATCCATAGCCTTCTGCAAACCACGAGGTCACAATTTAAGCTCTGATACCACTCCTTCCTCCTGATTTGGATTATATTATTTACAATCCTTAGGGCACACAGGCTTGTGTTCTACTCCCATGTAGGCTTAGTTGATGATACCTCATTTGGCAAGATTCTTGACTTCCCTTAGCCTACTTATTTCCAATGAAAAAATACACTGGAAGTAAATAAAATTACATATAACAAGCAGCTCCACAGGGGAAAAAAAAGATGAGAATTTCTAATCCTGTAAAGATTTACGGTTTGAGAAACTCACAGGGCCTATTGGGTTGTTATGAGTCAGAATCAACTCGCTGGCTATGTTAGAAAGGGTTCTCAAGAGAAACAAAACCAGAACACTTATGATTTTAGATACATACATACATATATAAATGATAGATAGATATGAATAGATATAGACAGCACGAATGAATATAACAGCTAAATAGTCCACATGGGAATACAGAGGGCTTAGTACAACTCACTCTGTGGAACAGTTAATATACTGGAAGTACTTCAACTCACAAGGGCTGCTGAGTCTGAGGTCAAGGAAGCAGACACTGAATTTTCCATAGAGCATTACAGGTAATCTGGCCACAGGCAGCAAACAGCAGGGCAAGTCACCAACAGTCAGCCAGACAACAGGACCTGACGGTCCCAACGTCAAGTGAGGTATATACCAGCAGCATGGCGAAGCAAGTCTCAAAGGAATCTCAAGATCTAGTGACAAGATCCATAGGTTGGCAGTCCCACAGGTAGTGTAGGTCACAAGTTGAGACAGAGAACTAGCAGCCGCACACTGGTTTGAACACCAGAGAGCAAGAGAGAAAGAGGTAGGGCTTGCCGAGCCACTTATCTCTTTGTTGCTCTCCAATCAAACTGCAACCTTATTAATCCCACATGTTCTTATTGGCCAGGTTGGCACAATAAACCTACCTATCACACTGGCAATGAGAGAGAGCGTTGTCTATCAAAATACCTAGATGAGCTCCTGGCATATATAGGCATTCTGAATGTGATTCAGCTTAATGAATTATGCTGGTTATATTTTTCCCTTTATAGAACTTTCCATGCCTGGTAGAGTGGTGGTTAAAATGGGCAGCCAGTAACCAAAACCAAGAGTTATTTCCATGTTTCCCAAAATATTAAAAACTAGACATAACTGCCTCACAGAGGAGCATGAATGATCAATAAGTAATATTTTCAGAACCTTTGAATATTACTATAACACCAAGGTACTTGTTTTTGATACCTTAAAATAATAGTGAAATTTCTGGTTGAAATGTTTTTTAAAATACACAAACACCCCCCTTGATGGAATACCAGTGCCTATATTTACCACATCCAGTGCTCATGGAAGCAGTGGTCAAGAGAGCCAATGGCACATGGCATGGGGAAAATGTGCATAAGATCCCTTTGAAGTGTTGGAAACAGAGAGGTTACTTTGAGGACTAAGGTGCACCTGACTCAATCCATGGTATTTTCAAATGCCTCATATGCATATGAAAATTGGACATTGAACAAGAAAGACTGAAGAAAAATGATATGTTTGAATTATGATGCTGGTGAAAAATATTTGAAATACCATGGACTGCCAAAAGAACAAACAAATCTGTCTTGGAAGAAGTACAGCCAGAATGATCTTTAGAAGCAAAGATGGCAAGACTTCACCTCACACTTCATACTTTGGACATTTTGTTAGAAGAGGCCCGTCCCTGGAGAAGGGTATCATGCTTGTTAAAGTAGAGGCAGCGACAAAGAGGAAGGCCCTCAGGGGATGGAGTGATTCAGTGGCCGCAATAATAGGATCAGGCGCAGGAACAATGGTGAAGCTGGTGCCGGACCTGGCAGGGCTGCAGTCTGCTCTGCACAGAGCCGCTATTGATTGCATCTGGCTTGACGGCACCCAGCAACAGACTTACCTTCCCTCTTACAACAACTTGAAAATGGACAGGAATACAGTTCGTTTGTAACACCGGAAAACTGAAAGAGCAAACAAAAGGCATGAAGAAAATGAGGTGTTTTTAGAGCCGAGGAAAGACTTATGGAAAAGGAAAAAACATAATTAGCAATGTCAAAATTCAGGCAATTCCGCAAAATAAAGAACTAAAATGTATTCCTTGACCTTGGCACCCCCAGAAAGTCGCTTTTGAAAATTAGATGTAATTTAGGAAAAGCCGTACATTTGCTTTTCACTCCTAATTTCAACCCTGTCCATAAATGCCATCGTGCCTTTAGTACAGGGGAAGAGGAGAGAAGTGGTCGTTTGTTGGAATGGGGTGGACACCCTGTGGATAGATTTGAACCCTCAGCAGTGCGATGATATAGGAGCCCTGGTGGCATAGCAGTTATGTGTTGGGCTTTTAAGGACAAGATCAGCAGTTCGTAACCACCAGCTTCTCTGTGGGAGACGGACAGGCCTTTCTGCTCACCCTAAAAGGTTTCTCAGTCTCCAAAACTCACAGAAGCAGTTGCCCTGTAGGGTCACTATGAGTCAGAGTGGACATGATGGCAGTGACTTGGAGTTGTGTGTGTTTTTTTTTAGGGTTGTAACATGACTTCCTTTTAAAACATGCTCACCATTCCCATCAGAAGCCCAGCAGCAGCTAAGAAGAAGCTCTGATTTTCTGGTTCCATTTCCCTTAGTCCTGGAAAAATCATTTCTAGATAGGAAAAAATCCAGTTTTTATCTAGAAATGCTTTTCCTATGACTAAGAGAAACTCTAGACACTTTCACAGGTCTTGGTTGTTTCCATCGTGAACGCATGCCACCGTCCATACAGCGCAGGTGCTGGTGCCCAGGGTGTGCTCATCCAACGTCTGCTGACTGAATAAACGAGTGCCGGAGTGAAAGAGTAGATTACGCAGACAAGGTTGGCATTTAAATTATTCACCACAATCTTTAACTGTTTCAAAGCTTGGCCTCTACAGTTATGTTGTTTTTGTCATTTTTAAGAATGTCTTAAAACATTTTTCTGAATCAGCAGCTTGGTTTTAGTAAAGCAAACAAACAAAGTCACCACCCAAGTAGTTCATAAAAAGTACACTACTGTATGTGGAAAAACCACTCATGTCCCCTGTAATATACCAGTCACAAATGATAATAGTTTCTCCGTTTTCCTCTAATGGAACAATGTGACACTTCATTGCCTTTGTGTTTCATTATGCATATGACCCTTGTATTGTGATGCCGGTCTCTCCCACAGACTTCAGAATTCATGTCTCCCCAAACCAAAATACCAGGTTAAGATGACCTGAAAATTTTACACTTGTTCAAATGTACCTTTTTAAAACAATGAGCCAGCTGCTTAAAATCAAACAATACTGGATTTAAATTCATGAAAGGGATTAAAAAGATCCTAAACGACTTCTTGCTTTGCCCAGCATTATTACCGCTCGTGCTGTCTGGTGGTAAGGATACTTAGTTTCTGAAACTTACTGCCATCAAGTCCATTCTGACTTGCGGCCACCCTGCAAGGCAGAGCAGAACTGCCCTTGTGGGATCCGGAGACGGCAAATCTCTATGGGCGTGGAAAGCCTCACCATTCTCCCTCTGCAGGGCTGGGGGTTGAATTACTGACTTCCCATTTAGCAGCCTAACCGGAAATCCACTCTTCTACCAAACACAACAACAAAAATCCAGTAACCAAACCCACTGCCATCAAGTCAATGCTGATTTATAGTAAACCTACAGAACAGACTAGAACTGCCCTTGTGAGATTCTGAGACTGTAACTCTATTGGTGCAGAAAGCCCTTTTTCCCATGGAGTGGCTGATTGGTTTCGAACTGCCTAACCACTAGGCAACCAGGACTTACAGGCACAGGGTTTCCTACAGGCATTGTGGATATCAATCACTGACGCAGCTATGCCATGCCTCTTAACTGCTTAGTTTGAGGCTTTATGGTCACTTCTTGGTCCACGTTATAATGTATCAACTGGACTTGCAACTCGCGTTCAGCACTTAGGGCTGGACCTTGGCCAAACGGCTTGACGCCTTTTATTAACCATTTTCTCATCTTGAAAACAGAGGGGATCATAGTATGTTCTTCATTGTGTGTTGTGAAGATGAAATAAGATAACATCTTTAATTTAACATGTCAGTTAACATGATTTGTAATGCAAAATAAAACTAAACTTCTAAACATGGGATCTGAATTCTAGCCCCGACTAACATCCTGCGGTGGAAATTGCTCCTGATGGTTCTTTAGGATTTCCTTCTCGCCGTCAGATTTTATTTCATTGCCCCCAAACCAATTCTAGGCCTAATATGACCGATTTCTTCATACATTTCCACAAAATTCCCGAGAGGCCCTTCCAGCCAGCAAGCTTTCTTTTTATTCCATTTGCTCTGCTTCGCGTCATATCTATCAAATTCTACGAGAACCTGAAAATGGATCATAATTCAATTTAAGAAATTTAGAAATCAAATAGGAAGAGAGCTGGGGGTGGGAGGGGGAAGTATCTTACTGGAAACTAGGGTATATCTCAGATTGATATTTACAACCTAGTTACTATTGCTCATTTGCGTGTGCTAAGGAGTCAGAGAATATAAACAGGTCCAATTAAGAAGACCACTTACCCTTAAATACCCAATATGGGAAAACTTGAGCTCCGAAAGTTTTCTTTCCCTAGTATAACTTTATGTCACCACAAAACAGTGATTCTGAGCCCTTGGGGGTCAGACTAGAACTTGAGAAAATTTGACTATGGAAAATGCTCAAAGTTTTGCCTAGAATTTGAATGGATTCCAGATACTCTGAAGCCTATCTATGGTGGGGTTGCACTGAAAGTAAATATTAAAGCCTTGATGTTGAATGTGATCATTTAACCAAAGTCCCATGAATCTTCTTTTACCTTTACATCCCATCATCCCATTACTTTCTTTTAGATTTTGAATTTCCCATAGGCAAGTACGCATTCTGCAAGAAATGGTTTCCTGCGCATAGACATATGGAAGCCATCCATCCCCTTGCACTTTCGACAACTTCTAGCACTGAGTGCACATACATGTGTCGGTCTCAGTGCATCAACCCTCTCTCCTGTTCATCCTCCTGGAAGAATGTTCTAGAAGTGACTTCTCAATGGGCTCAAGACCTGTAGGAATCGTTTCCATTTGGACTCATCTAGATACCATGTGTGTCTCAAAAGAATGATGATTCATACACTTTCCAGCAGCTGCTTTGGGGGAAGTAGATTCCACCCCAAAAAAGTAGATTCCCCTTCTTCTGAGGTATTTCTGGGTGGACTTAAATCTCCAACCTTTAATCTAGCAGTGTTGACCATTTTCACTGCCCAAGGACTCCCTCCACCCTTGGCTTGGATCACCCCGTGTGCAAACATCCCTTTGTTTCTCAGGGGCTGTCCTGGTTGCAGTCTCTGGTGCCAAAGCATGGAATTGAGTATATTTCCAGCTGACCCAGTGTGTTAGTCTGGGTACTTTAGAGAAAAAAATCCACAGAAACTCATCCATTAAAGAAAGCTTTATATAAAGGTTAAGTGCACATCAAGAAAACATCCCAACCCAGTGCTGCCCAATCCCACAAATTCAACATTAACCCATTAACCCATATGTCCAACACCAATGCACAAAGTCCACCTCCATCTCACAAAATAGACGCAATGATGCCAACTGCAGGAGGAAAACCGAGTTGGTGAATGTGTAAACATCTCAGCACTGGCATGACTCTCCACGTGGCTGCCCCAGCCCCCATGGCTGCATCAGGGTATGTCCATAGTGGCTTCTCCATGGGGATGTCTTGCAGGAAGTGAGCCTTGCAAGCTGAAGCAGGGAACTGTCTAAGGAAGCTGCACCCTGGTCCAACCATCACAAAGCAAGAGACCCGAGAACTAGAAAGGCGAGGCTCACTGAGCCATTTATCCCTCCACCCTTCAATTATCCGCACATGTGTTTATCGGCCAGGTTGGAACAACAAACGAACTACCTCACACAGATATGCCTATGAAACTGTCGGTTTAATAGAGTTCCCTCTGGAAATTCCATGTGCCCACACAAGAAAGAATATTGGTAGTAATCTCAGCAACAGTCAGCAGTGCACCTCAACACAAGTACTCGATGGACAGATCAAAAATCCCGCTCTTTGCCATCTTTTCAAAACGCATATATGGTCACCCCTTTACATATGAGGAACACCAAACATATATGTTCACTACTCCATTGCCAGAAAATTTTTTAAAATACAGCATATTAGGGAAATTATTCTCTTGATATGTACACAAAGTTTACAAACCCTGGCCAACCATCTCTAGCACTGCCCACTGTAATGCACACGAGAGGCAGGGAAGATCAACTAGGCTCTTCTCAGGCTCAGCTCACTAGCATGAGATGCGTTAATGTTGGACTTGTGGGATTGGGCAGAACTGGGTTGGGATGTTTTCTTGTTGTGCACTTAACCTTTATATAAAGCTTTCTTTAATAGATGAGTTTCTGTGGATTTTTTTTCTCTAAAGTACCCAGACTAACACACTGGGTCAGCTGGAAATATACTCAATTCCATGCTTTGGCACCAGAGTCTGCAACCAGGACAGCCCCTGACCCAGTCTTTCTCTCCAGGCATCTTTCAAAATCAGTAAGTTGCAACAGTATCTCAGGCTGCCACAGAGTTATTTTAAGTGCTGGCTTCTCTTTTTCACATCAAGTGCTCAGGCCCTCAGGTCTAGCAGGATTCTTTGCACCGTCTCCCTCGTCCGTTCCTCCTCACCCCACCTTCTCTTTCTCTAGTCCACCTCTTCACAAAGTGACAGAGTGACAGACATAGCTGAGTACACCTTGTTTAAACATCTGCTTTATTACTGCTGAGTGATTGCCTTATGAAAGACAGGTCTTTTTTTTACTTCTATATCTTTCACTCAGGAATTTGGGTGGTTTGATTAGAAGGGTGAGCTGAATGGAGGACCCTGACAGATGCTTTTTACTTTTCTTTGAGACCACCTGGACAGCTTAGGCTTCAACTCACAGTGCTTAGGTACCTAACCATGTCAAACATGCACTGAGCCAAGGAACACCAGCTTCCACACCAAAGGACTCATTTTCTCCTGAGCGATAAGCAGATAAAGAGCCATGTGTTCTGGAAACGGTGTGAGTGTGTTAAGGGTCAGTTGCTGAGCTTGTATAACAGAGCAGCCACTGAGCAGAAAGATTATTGATAGCTAAAAAAAAAATCCAGAAAACATAGAGCTAGACAAAAGAAACAAAGAAAGAAAAAATGTTTACGTATTTTTATATACATGGAGGATCCTGGCTCCCATAAAATAACACGTGAACATTGCTTTAGATGTATACCTTTTAAAGCTTCTCTGTGAAAATAATTTAAAACATATTATGCCTAAGTATCAGGGTTCAGAATTTAGAATTCAGTTATCCAGAGAAATGTAAGTAAATGGCTTCAGATAGATAGATAGATAGATAGATAGATAGATAGATAGATAGATAGATAGATCTTTTAGGAGAGAAAAATATGACTTAGTTCACTTCCTTTCGATAGATAATATTCTTGAGGTGGGGGAGTTGCAGCTGAAAATTCTAGAATGATGCATGAAGAGATTGGCAGCCGAAGAAAAAGATCTGTTGAAAGGAGTATGAATTCCTTCTGGCATGCCCTTACACCCCTTTCCTCAGCTAGCTACTCACCAGTCACCGGCCTTCTTTCTCTGCCTCTACCATGCGATACTCACGGACTTTGCTAGAGGCTGTTTCCCCCACTGGGGACCCTGGGGCTCCAGCCCTTCCCTCTGTGTCTTTCCCCACTTCATTCAAATTGCAGGTTGGAGGTGAAGGCTTCCTTAACTACGCAATCAAGAGAGAAGAGATTACAAGGGCACAGGAGGAACTATTTGGGGGTTCTCTTTATAGGAGCCCTGGTGGCATTGTGATTACTTGTTGGGCTGGGATCACAAAGTCAGCAGTTCAAAACCAACAGCAGCTCTGAGGGAGTAAAACTGGGCTTTCCACTCCTCTAAACAGTTACAGTATCAAAAATGGAAGGGGCAGTTCTACTCTGTCCTATTTGGGTCACTAGGAGTCAGTATTGACTCGATGGCAGGAAGTTTGATTTTTTTCATCTTGATCCTGAGTATAAAGGTTACATGGGTGTGTTCATATGTAAGAAAGCATCAAATTATATACTTGAAATATTTGCCATTTATTATATGTGAATTTTGCCTGAACAAGGAATATCTATGCAACAAGTGGATTCAACCTTTATGGTCGCTAAAGCAATGCATTGTAATGAGTACGTGGAAGGCTGTGGTTTGTCACAGGACTACATCTCAGTCCTCCCAATAGGATATTGAGCTGTCGTCATTTCGTATTCATGCTCTACCTCCTGAAAACTGTCTTAATATAGAAAATGCCCTCTCTATAAATGTTTATAGGAAGCTTAGTTGGACGTAGTAATAAGATAGCCTTAACTACCAAGGACTTATAAAATAAGCACTCTGGTCTTTACATCCAAGCACGTAGACTATTGTAGCAAGAAATAAGACATAATTCATTCTAAATAACCAATATATGACAGGTATATCATATTTTAGACTAGAATATAGAAGATGAAAATATTTGACCATAACCAATATTCATCTTACTCCTCTAGAAGATGGAGAAAATTAAAACTACCTCATGGAGTTGAAAATGGCATATTGAATTGTTTATACAATATGCCTGCCATCATCTGGTAAAATATCCAGTGTTCAGTAAGCATTTGTTCCTTCCCCTATATCATTAAGAAAGTATAGAGTCCCATTTGTATATTTGCACGAAAATGCTGTGGTAGGTAAAGAGAAATCTATGTCATATATTTTTGTGTTTGCCCATGGTCACTGAGTTAAAGTAGGAAGGTAGAAGAGCTTTAATAAATCTGAGTTTCTGAAAGTTAAAAAAACTTCATGCAAAATCTTTTTAAAGTCAATATTACCTAGACATTACCACTTCAGAGAAGGAGAGAATATTTTCAGTGGAACATCTGAAAAAGAGGATGAATGGAGTTCAAATGCTCCCAGGACTTTAGGCTCAACAGCTGAAGATAGTAGAGAAGAAGAAAAAATATTAAATAGGAAAGTTTGTATTATCTTTTAAATCATCTACGGTGACTCGGTCTTGGCTTAGGTTTGCACTGTTTGAAGAAAAAAAGAAGAAAGAAGCATTTTTAAAAAACCTTGCTAGTAGAACAACATGGCTGGCCCCACTATGAGACATGATTCCCCTCCGTGACTAAGGGCGATACAGGGGACAGCACCGGAGACACAGTGTGGGAATTGCACCTGACCTGATCCCACCACACCGAGGCAAATCACTGGGGGAGTGCAGCGGAACAGCAAGGGAATGGAGTGGCAAGGTCCCCAGGGAATGCTGAAAGTGGACTTTGGGGCCAGGGCGTGGTGCCCCAACAGACTGGACTGGAAAATGCTCCTAAGGGCCAGCAAACGATCCCTGAACTAACTACAAGCTTTTCTCTTGTGAACTGTTTTGTTCTGTTCTTTGTCAGTGGTTTGTTTTTGTTGTTTTGTTGTCTGGTTGTATACTGTTGCTTTGTTTCCCTCTGTCTAGTTTTCGTGCATGTTAGTGACTCCACAGGTCTGTCTGAATAGGATAGGCTGGATGAACTATCTGGATGAAAAACAACGGGACCGACAGTTCTGGGGGGACTTGGGGTGGGGGTAGGGGGGGTAAGGAAGTGGTGTTAACAAACCCAGGGACAAGGGAAAAACATGGGACACCAAATGGTAGAGAAGGGGGAGTGGCAGGCCTGGTGGGAAATGATCAAGGGTAAGGTTGCTTAGAGAAGAGGTATACTCTAGCCCAGGTGGCGATGAAGCATGGTAGTAGGGCAGGAGGAAAGTCAAGGGAGATGGAGGAAAGAGCTAGGAGTCAAAGGGCATTCATGGAGGTCTAGACAAAGACATGTACATGCAAATATATATAGGAGGATGGGGAAATAGATCTATGTGTCTATATTTATAGGTCAAGTATTAAGGTGGCGGAAGGACCTTGGGCCTCTACTCAAACACTCCCTCAATGCATGAATACCTTCTTTTATTAAATCGGAACTCTATGATGCTCACTCTCCCGACACAACGGCTGGAGCCAAAGTGGGTGAACAAGTAAATGTGGTGAAGAAAGCTGATGGTGCCCGGCTATCAAAAGAGATAGTGACTGGGGTCTTAAAGGCTTGAAGATAAACAAGCAGCCATCTAGCTCAGAAGCAACAAAGTCCACATGGAAGAACACACCAGCCTGTGTGATCGAGTGGTCCCAAAGGGATCAGTTACCAGGCATCAAAGAACAAAAATCATATCATTGACTGCACATCTCCATGATAGGATCGCTGAAGACAAACTGGTGCATAAGCAAATGTGGTGAAGAAAGCTGATGGTGCACGGCTATCAAAAGAGATAGTGTCTGGGGTCTTAAAGGCTTGAAGGTGAACAAGCGGCCATCTAGCTCAGAAGCAAATAAGCCCACATGGAAGAAGCACACCGGCCAGTGCGATCACGAGGTGTCCAAGGGACCAGGTATAAGGCATCATGCAAAAAAAAAAATATATAAGTGTGTGTATGTATGTGTATATATGTGTATATGTATATATGTATATATATATATATATATCATATTAAATGAAGGGGGAAGTGCAGAGTGGAGACCCAAGGCCCAAGTGTCGGCCAATGGAGATCCCCTCAAAGAGGGGTTTAGGAGAGGAGATGGGTTAATTAGGGTGTGAGGTAGTACCGATGAAGAACACAGCTTTCCCCCAGATTCTGGATGCTTCCTCCCCCCAACTACCATGATCCGAATTCTACCTTGCAGGCCTGGATAGGACAGAGGCTGTACACTGGTACATATGAGGGCTGGAGGTACAGGGAATCCAGGGTGGATGATACCTTCAGGACCAAGGGTGTGAGGAACGATGCTGGGAGAGTGGAGGGTGAGTGGGTTGGAAAGGGGGAACTGATTACAAGGATCCACATGTGACCTCTTCCCTGGGAGAGGGACAGCAGAGAAGGGGGGAAGGGAGACTCCGGATAGGGCAAGATATTACAAAACAACGATGTATAAATTACCAAGGGCATATGAGGGAGGGGGGAATGGGGAGGGAGGGGGCAAAAAAAAAGAGGACCTGATGCAAGGGGCTTAAGTGGAGAGCAAATGCCTTGAGAATGATTGGGGCAGGGAATGTATGGATGTGCTTTATACAATTGATGTATGTATATGTATGGATTGTGGTAAGAGTTATATGAGTCCCTAATAAAATGTAAAAGAAGAAAAGAGAAAAAAATGGTTAGGGCAAAGACTGTACAGATGTGCTTTATACAATTGATGTATGTATATGTATGAACTGTGAAAAGAATTGTATGAGCCCCAATAAATTGTTAAAAAATAAAAATAAAAATAAATAAATAAATAAATAAATAAAAATGTAAATATAAAAAAAATAAAAAATAAAAAAACCTTGCTAGTAAGAGACCTCACTGCCTTACGAGATCCGTCTTGAAGTACAATGCTGCCTGTGATAGGATATCTGTCCACTTTTAGAGAAATCCAATCAAGGCAATTATTTAAATTTATGCACCAACAAGCAACCTAGTTGTGGTAGTTACATAATCTGGTGTCAATTTGGGACTAAATGTGGGATTAAAAGTGAAGGGGTAGAATCATAGCCAATGAGGCCTCTGTGTGGGCATGGCCTTCTGAGAATTCTGGGAACTCCTGTATTTCCTCCTCGGAGGCAGGAGACATTTCTTTCTCTCTCTCTCTCTCTCTCTCTCTCTCTCTCTCTCTCTCTCTCTCTCTCTCTCTCTCTCTCTCTCTCTCTCTCTCTCTCTCTGCTGAATTCATGCAAGACATCCCTGAGGAGAAGCCACATGGACCTACCCCAATGCAGCCCTGGGTGCTGGAGAAGCCACATAGAGATCCCTGCTAGTGCTGAGATGCTTACAACACCACTGGATCCAAAGACTTTCTACCCACTGGCCTGTGATTGTCCCATATTCAGTGCCATTGCATGTGTTTTGTGAGTCTGAAGAGGACTTTATAGATTGTCTTCAGACATATGGGCTAAAAATGGGCTTACGGGCTTGATCTGGACTGGGTCAGGATGCTTTCTTAATGTACAATTACCCTTTATATAAACTCTCTCTTACACACATATGAGTGTCCATGGATTTGTTTCTGTTGTCTACCTGGACTAACACACTAGTGAAAAATAAATTGAACACCACCATTGTTTTCAGTTTGAAATTGATCAAACATAAGATCCAAATGCATTGGTAATTATTGGTGATTGGAAGGTAAAAGGAAAAAACAAGGAAGAGTTAACAGTTGGAAATTACATTATTGGTGATAGAAACAAAGGTGGAGAATGGATAAAAGAGTTTTACAAGACCAATTACTGCTTCATAACAAATACTTATTTTCAAAAACACAAAGGTGGCCATACACATGGACTTTCCTAGATGGAATACACAGAAACCAAATCGACTACATCTGTGGGATGAGATGATGGGAAAGTTCATTAGCAGCAGCTAATTAGGCCGGGGCTGGCTGTGGAACCAGACCATCCGTTGCTCATATGTAAATTCATATTGAAGCTAAAGAAAATAAAAACAAGCCCGTGAGAGCTAAAATATGACCTTGAGTCTATCCCAACTAACTTTTGAAAACATCTCAAGAGCAAACTTGACTCATTCAACATTAATAACAGAAGACCCGATGAGCTGTGAGAGGCATTGAGAGCATCATTCATGAAGAACGCCATCAGTGCTTTTTCATCTGCTACCTCCTGAAATGGTTGAATATGGACCAATTCTTTTTTATATAGTGACCTGTGTATTACTTATATTTTGGTACTTCCATTGTTGTTCAATATAGTTCTGTATTGCACACCAAAGCTTACTTTTTGCCCATCTCTTTCGGGTTCAGAAATACTGAGTGTGTTTTCTCCTCTTGGTTGTCTAACTCCAGGTCTTTAAACATCTTAATGCTGTCCTCCCAAAGTGTTTGTTGAAATCTCTGAACAGCTCTTTTTGGATAATTTATTTCCTTCACTTTAACTATTCTATGTTGAAGAGCAAGTTTTAGATTCTCTTCTGATATCTGTTTGTTCTTTTGCTTTTTTATGTGTGATGTCCTTAATGTTATCCCAGAACTCACTGGCTCTCATTCCATAGTGTTCAATGTGTCAAATATAGTCTTGGGATGGCCCCTAAAATCAGGGAGAATATACTGACAGGTGTATTTTGAATGTTCTGAGCTTGCTTTCATTTTCTTCAGCTTCAACTCGAACTTACATGTTAGCTCTCAATTGTCTATCCTGTAGTTGATTCCTGACCTTATTTTGACTGATACTATTGAGTTTTCCCATTGACTCATTTCACAGATTGAGGCTAACTAATTCCTGGGTCATTCATCTGGTGAGGCTCACATGTGTACTTGAAATTTATTCATTAGCCTTGCAAAATTCTGGCATGTGATTGCCAGTGTCATTTCAACACCAAAGCCTTATTTTCCATCTACTTATCCTAATACACATACACACACACACACACACATGTGTACACAGGGTGGCTTAATTCTACATCACAACATAGCAGACACTACTAAGTATATCTAATTTCTGCCCCATAATCTTAATTGTAAATATTCGTTGTAGCAATCTAGTGCCAAAGCTTCTCCTTTAACAAATGAATTGATACATTACTTGTGACTCGAAAAAGAAGATACAGATTTTGTTTTAGAAAATCCAAACACATGGAATGAGGAATATAATCTTAGTAACAGAACATTTAAAGAGAGCAACCCCTGGTTTAAATTAGTTACCAATTCCTTCTCACTGGGATTTTCCGTGGGTGAACCCACTACTGATGCTAAACTGTAGTCGTTAGTGGCCATGAATCAGTTTCAACTCATAGTGACCCAATGTGAGAGAGCCTATCATTTACCATTTATTTTTAATTTTATTAAATTTTTAAATACATACAAAGATAGATTTCAGAGTGAATCGACGTGTGAAAATGTCTCATAGTAAGTGGGCTTAATCCATTTGTCTTTATTGTAATTACCATTATTTTCATTTGATTCTTCCATAATTTTGTATTTTTAATTGACCAAACTCCCATTCCAATTTTCCTTTCTCCTCTGGTTTCCAGTTCCATTGTTCCATTTTCCATTGTTCCATTGTTCCATTTTCATTTATTTTACTCTCTCGTCTTTTCCTACCAAAACTTCAATTTCCATACTTGATTTAGCAACATCTGATTCTAAGCTTTAGTTCTGTCTTCCTCTCGCACCTTATTGTTTCGTGTTCTTCTCATATCATTTTACTTTTCTGTCACTTCTGACACGTATGCATAGCTAGCTGTAGGGAACGTGGGCGGCGTGTTGGGTTAAAGCAGGGAGGGCTACTAACTGCAAAGCCAGCAGTTTAAAACCATCAGCTGCCGCACAAGAGAAAGAGGAGACTTTCTATTCCTGTAAAAATTCACAGTCTTGGAAACTATTGTTACACTATCATAGCAACCTTCATTAAACACACACACACACACACACACACACAAACGAAAGTCAAAATGTGCAGCTATTATTTCTTAGCACGCTCTCCGTCTTAGTCAATACACTTGTAATGGCAGAGTTTCAGTATCTCTACCTAATCCTTCCAGAAAGATGTCTGCACTCTTTCACCTTGCCAAATTTGCAATGTTGACCTCCGCCAAGTACTCAAATCATGTTTCTTGTAAATTCTCTTTGAGTTTGGGGCACAAAAACAAATATGAAGGAGCAAGATTAGGGCTGGAGGATAGAGGATGTATAAGGCTTCCCAACAAAACCCTTTGCTACTCTCAGAGAGTGAGCAGGTGTGTGGTTTTCATGGGGGCAAAGTCCCTCAGCACACATTTCTTGGGCTTTTCCTCAACAGTGCATCTTCCAGGATTCTTCCAACTTTGTCATAACCTCCCATCGTCATTCTGTGTTCTTCAAGAAATTCTATCCTTGGGAATGGCATAAATAATGTTGCTGTGAATTTCTCTGCTGATCTTCTACCTTGAATTGAAGGGATCCGGCAGGTCCCATCAATAGTCACTGTTTTGATTGGACGTTTTTAAAGGCTTATCACCAATAGCAATCTACAGGTCACAGATTTCAACAGATTTTGTTTGGCATCAACCTGACATGAAACCCTAGTAGCTATACTTATTTTTACTGACTCTCATAGGTTTATACATCAATCCATATGCAGACTTTTTTAATCAACGCACTTGCCAGACATTATTCAATTTCTAAAAATTGTTACAAATCTTCTCGGGTAAAAATTAAATGCAGTAAAACAAAATGCCTAGACAAAATGAACTCACACTCTCTGGGAAAAAGAGCAGCTTTGATGTATATTAAGGCATCTGTTGAAATATTCAGGAATCCTGGTGACGCCTTTCGTTGGAAGAAAGATGAGTATATGCTCCCACGAAGATTTGCAGCCTTGTTAAGCCAATGTAGGATTACTGAGTCATATTGGACTTGATGGCCATGAGAGGATTCTTGAAATATGTCCCAGTGAAGCCAAACATTACTCTTCCAAGAGACTGCTAAATATCTTTTGGAACGTACCTCCGCCAAAATGACAAAATTAGAATATCCTAGCTTTCAGATCCAACTACAAGGAGATCCCCAAAAGTCCACTAACCTTGGCTTCTAGCTGCCCCAGGGAAGATGTCATCAGGACTAAGTTCCTGCTGCCCTCCCAGCCAAAAAAGGCTATGACATGTTGCAAAAGGTCTGACCTTTGCCGTGGGCTTCCCCAAGCTAGATGTGAATCCTGTGCTTTCATACATAAGATTAAAAACTTCTAAAAAGTTTTTATAGAAGTGTAGCTCTGATCTTTTTTCCTTTTATTTTTGTTTACATTTATGGTAAAACCTATTTCCAAGCTTGGGTCCTTCTCAAACCTTAATTCTATTAGCCCTTATTGGTTTATGAGAAAAATAAACACATGGAGCCAACTCTCATATTTACAGAGCAAAGCCACTGTAGCTCGCTGGAGATTTGGCGTGCGCATACACTGTACCTCTTTGTTTCCATTTGGTTAAGAGGTCTGAAAAGGCATCCAGTCTTCTGACCATCTGGAAGGAGTGGGGATCAAGCTCGTCTGTCTAACAATTTTGGAGCCCACTTCACAGCCCGCCAGGTCCCATAACCAGGCTTCCAGCAGCTGTGAATGCGGGCCCTGTGGAGATCGTTTCTGGAGAATGCCAGGGAGAAACTCAGATAAGGCTTCAGGTGCAGAGGTAATGGAGCTGGCCTTCTGGGCACAATGGGCTGCGTGGGACTCTTTCCCATTGTAACAGCAGTATCTTAAGACTCACACTACTTCTTCTAGACTTCCTTATGTAATCTGTTTCTCTCTCTTTCTGTTACATAATAGTGAAATAATTGGGGGTTAAAAACTGATACAGCGTTTATCATCACATCTTAATTTTCAGTAGAAGGAAATGAGAAGGAGGTCTTTGGGTAAAATATACCTATTGTATTTTTTTTTCTAAATGAGAGTTCTTCCATGCCAGTATAATATTTACAAAAGAGGTCTTATTGAAAGGCGTATTTGTTTCTCAATCTAAGTTTGTTCTAATCCTAATAAACCACAACTACATAACATAATAGTATGTGTGTAATAAATATCAGTAATAAAAATGAAAAGTAGATTTGGGCCTTTGTCTGAATCATGTGGTTTCGGCAGATCTGATGTTTGCACTCATTGTTTTGTGAATCCATTCGTGCATTCTTTCAGCAAGCTTGTATGGAGTTTGGAACACGTTCGTGAACGGTACTGGCTGCTAGCAGTGAAAGCGCTTTAAACCTCAATGATACGACTATTTAGGAGCCCACTTTCCAGTGTTCATTGCTCCTATGTCATGTGGGTAAAGTTTGATACTTGTTTTATTTCATTGATGTATCTATTGATTTTTGTCTTTATTGATATAGTATTAGTTATTATCAATTAATTAGAAAGATTGAAATGCACTAACCCTATGACACCTGAATTTTTTATTTCATGAAAAAAAATTTTGTTGTTTTTGTTCTTTACTTTCAGAGTTATCAATATATATATTAATATATACATTTAATTAAATGCTATGAAAATGTCATGCTCAGCATTATAGGGATAAGTGTATCTTTTGAAGACTTTTGACAAATATATTGCATCCATGCATGTGAAAGTTGGACATTAAACAAGGAACACGATAGAAGAATAGATACATTTGAAGTGTGTTGCTGGGAAAGGAGATTAAAACACCATGGACTGTTCAAAGGACAAACTGACCTATATGGGAAGAAGTACTGCCAGAGTGCTTTTTAGGGGCAGGGATGGCAAGACTTCATCGTGCATACTTTGAACATGTTGTCAGGAGAGGCCAGTCCCTGGAGATAGGCATCCTGTTTGGTAGATGGGGCAGCCACAAAGAGGAAAGGTCTTGATGAGATGGACGGACACAGTGGCTGCATCAATGGGCTCAGGCATAGGAGCAATGGGGAGGATGGCACAGGACCCTGCGGCGTTTTGTTCTGTTGTGCTTTGATTTGCTATGGGTCAGAGCTGACTCAATGGCACCTAACAACAGCAACAACAAGGAAGACCAGTGAATACAACTAAAATTCAATTTTATGCACCAACCACTACAGGCAGTGATGGAGAAATTGAAGAATTCGACCAACTTCTTCCATTTGAGATGGATCAAACAATCAACCAAGGTGCATTGACAATTATGATTAGAATGTACAAGATGGGAACAAAGAAGATGGAATGGTAGTTGGAAAATGTGACCTTGTAAGAAGAAACAAAGTTGAAGATCATATGAGCAAATTTTGCAAGTTCGACAACTTTTTCATTGAAAATACTTTTAATTTTTTCAACAAGATGAATGCACAAAACTTCCCTAAATGGAATACCCAGGAATCAATGGTAAGAGACAATATCAAAATAAGGCCTGGGGCTAATTACAGAGCAGACCATGAATTGATCATATGAAAGTTTGGGGTGAAACTGAAGAAAAGAAAAACAAATCCATGCGTGCCGAAACATGACCTTGAGCATATTCTAGTTGAAGTTAGAAACCATCTCAAGAACAGATGTCATGCACTGAACACTAATGACCAAAGCGGCTCCAGATCCACTTGCTCTTTGAGTTGCCCAACCTTCCTAAGGCCATGTTTCCTTATTTTGCAAAGCCTGGATTATAATTATCACTACTTCAGGGAGTTGATACAAGGGATTAATAGATATGATTGATGTAATGTACACATGTCTAACACATTGAACATTCAATACTTCTTTGAGCATACATTATGGAAAGAAATGGCCCATAATGAAATGTTTGGCATCTAGGACCCTACAAATTCAACCTAAATTTGACAAGAGTGGGATTTGTCTCCTTTCCTAGTAAGAAGTTTGCAAAGGGCTTCCTACCTCCAAGAAGTGGTTACCTATTCCAATACCATTTGATGCCTGATACCCAGATTATAAGGAGCCCCGGTGGTGGAGTAGGTTATTAGTTGAACTTCGAACTACAAGCTCAGTGATTCGAAACCACCAACCCCTCTACTGGTGAAAGACAAGACTGTCTACTCCCACAAAGAGTGACAGTCTTGGAAGCCCGCGGGGGCAGTTATAGTCTGTCCTGTGTAATGTTGCTATGAGTCAGAATTGCGTTTGGTTTAGTTTGGTTTGGTTTGGTTTGGTTTGCCCACATTATAGGAAGGAGATCCTTCTATTATGAATTCCACTGGGAGCCAAGCTAGGGCTCAGAGAACAGGATAAGAACATCTCCCAGAAGCCTAAGTTTAAAAACAAAACAAGACAGGCTCACAGGCATGAAGACAGGGACAATTCTGCCTCAGAGAGAACCAATAGGTCAGACTGGAATAGCCTTGAGAGGTTCTGAGCCTGTAAGTCTTGATGGAAGTAGAAAGTCTCGTCTTTCGCCCACGGAGCTGCTGGTGGTTTCAAACTACTGACATTGTGGTTATCAGCCCAACTTGTGACCACTGTGCCACCAAGTAATCAAAGGGATCCATGAGGCTCACAGATGACCAAGCCCCAACTCCCCAGGTATGTAACTACATAGGGATTTGAAACCATGGTTCCACTAGCATTGAGGAATTCCTTTGTGGGGAGTAATCTCTGACAGACAGTAATATACCCATCAGGGCTCAAAGCCAGGATTTTCTTTCTTTTTTAAACATTTTATCGAGGGCTCTTACAGCTCTTCGAACAATCTATACATCAATTGTATCGAGCACATTTGTACATATGTTGCCATCATTATTTTTTAGATATTTATTTTCTATTGAGCCCTTGGTGACAACTTCTCTCCCCACTTCCCCCCACCCTGGTGACCCCTTGATAAATTATAAATTATTATTATTTTCATCTTACACCGACCACTGTCTCCCTTCCCCCACAGTTCCTGGCTTTTGTCCCCCTGGGAAGTGTGGTTATGTGTCAGTCATCACAATTCATTCCCCCTCTTCCCCTCCTCTCCCTACCTTCCCCTTGTCCTCCTGGTATTGATATTCCCATTCCTGTTCCTGGATTCCATGTGTCATGAGCTCTTAAATTTTATCCATACCTGTGCACATGCTCCAGTCTAGCCTGCAGTGAAAGCCAGTACTAAGGTCTGGATAGGGGGTGGGGTGGGGACGGTGGTGAGGAAGTCTCAAGGAACCAGAGGAATATTGTGTTTCACCATTGCTTACTGCACCCTGATTGATTTATCCCTGTGACCCATCTGTGAGAGGATGACCCATCGTCTACAGATGGGCTTCAGGTCTCTGCTCCAACTCCCCACATTCTCCAATATGTTTTTGTTGTTGTTGTTTGTTTGTTTGTTTTGGGTTGTCTGATGCCTGTTACCTGGTCCCAGCGAAGGACTAACTTTCCTATGGCAAATCAGGTTCAAGATTGGTTTTGAACGATGAAAAATACAACTTTCCTCTAGCTCCTAAATGCTTCCTCCCCCGCACTATCATGATCCCAATTCTACCTTGCAAGTCTGGCTAGACCAGAGGATGCACATTGGTACAGGTAGAAACCAGAAACACAGGGAATTCAAGGCGGATGATCCCTTCAGGACAAGTGGTGTTAGTGGCGATACTAGGAGGGTGGAGGGAGGGTGGGTTGGAAAAAGGGAACCGATTACAAGTATATACGTGTGACCTCCTCCCTGGGGGATGGACAACAGAAAAGTGAGTGAAGGGAGATGTCAGACAGGGCAAGATATGACAAAATAATAATTTATAAATTATCAAGGGTTCATGAGTGAGGGGGGATGGGGAGAGAGGGGCAAAAATAAGGACCTGCTGCCAAGGGCTTAAGTGGAAAGCACATGCTTCGAGAATGATGAGGGCAATAAATGTATAAATGTGCTTTACACAATTGATGTATATATGAATTGTGATAAGAGTTGTATGAACCCCTAATAAAATGATTTTTTAAAAAGAATGGTTTTGCTTCTTTAGATAGATGGGTTATACAAAATATACAGACTATAGAGCATGAATGGAAAGACAGTTACTTGCAAGTAGCTTAGACATTGATAGTAAGCATAGAAAAAAATTATTCACAGGAAGGGAAATTAAAATTATAGTTTTTATCACTCTAGGCATCGTATTCCACAATATAATAGTAGAGACGAGGCTGGGTTTATCTAGAAAACTATGAGTTCTCAAAGACATGGGTCCTTTTCATCAGACTCAGGGAGAATCAGAACAATCAGATCAGCAGTTCAAGTGCACCAGAAACAATAGCCGAAGTTCATGGTCTGTAGCTTCAGGACATTCTAGAAGGAAACCATCTGGCACACTATTTCCATACTGAATCTCTAGAATGGGACAACTATGTTGAGAAGTACTCAAGTAACATGTCATAGTAGTCTAATCACATTGAGATATAAGCACTGTTTGGAGGTTGAGCTAAACAAACTCTCAGTCAGATTGAAATTCCCAGGGGGGCAGGGGTAGGGGTGGCGCACATGGAAGCACCTCTATATCATTTTAAAATATTTGTCTAATAGCTAATTTCATGAAAATTGTGCACAAATTCAAACTGTACCCATTGCTCTCAAGTCAATTCCTTGTATGGGATGTTAGAAGAGCTGTAAGAGCCCCCAGTAAACTGATGTATTTTGAGAGAGAGAGAGAGAGAGAGAGAGAGACTTATCATGGAAAAAAGTTGTAAACTGAATTAGCTAACTAGAAAATCAGACTTGTTCATAGCATCTGATCTTCTCATAGATGCTGAGAAATGGTAGTTGGTGTGATTTGTGAAATAATTTTTTTTCTTGAATTCATCAACTTAGAAGATAGCACAAGGTGGTAAATACCAATATTTGTTTTTCAAGAAGATGTAAAGGTATCTCCTCATTTTCCCCCCAGACGTCTCTATTTTATATAACAAGTATAGATCAAAGCAGTGGGTCTCCTTGGAATAAACAGCATGCATCCATATTTTTGTTTCGCAGGACACAAACGATAAAATCAAAAGGGTTATTACCGTAATCTCTTTTTCTTTGTGCTGCAAGTTTTAAGCACTACAGATAGAATTGCTTGAACAAATTGTACCATCTCCTCTGTGTGTGAGCATTAAAGAACAAATTACATTGGTTTGGGGGAAAATGAGATAATCAGTCATTCTTGTTCCAGTCCCTCCTCCAGCCATTCTGTCCTCCCACCCACCGTTCTTATCTTGTAAGGCACTGAAAGATAATGCTTACCTTTCTTTTGTTGTTACCTGGAACCTGCGTTCCACATTTCAAAGTAGAAGCTACATTTGCCAAGACTAAAATGCACTTGATCTTTAGGCCTTGTGTTATGTTGGCAAAAAGAAACTTCCTGTTTCCTATCCATAAAAACTAACAAAGCTACTGGGGCAGATATTTACGGGTTAGATTTCCTTTGAAAAGTAAATATTGGTTTAAATCTTAAGTGAAAAGGGGCCGACCCAAATTCATTATACTGAATGTCTGCGACATTTATAAAACCACCCAACATTGTCCTCTTCCCCTTCCACACCCCCAACTAAAAGATCACCCCATGAACAAAGAGAGACATGTTTGAATTGTTCAGAAAGAATCCGGAATATGTCACCAGCCTTTTAATGGAGAATGAACTCATTAATGGCCCAAAGAGGTCATGCGTGCACAAGAGACAGATTTAAATTTGATCCACCTCACAAGGGCAGGGCAGGGTCAATCTAAGAAGGAGTTATTGATCATGAAATGAAAAAAAATGTTACAAGTCCCTAACGTGTAATTAGGACTCCCTGCATAAAGCAAATGGCTAAACACGTAACTTCCAGCTAAAAGGCTCAAATCCATGTAGAGGAAGGTCTGAAGACAGATCTAGAGACCTGTTTCTGAAAGGTCACAGCTTTGAAATCCCTAGGGAGCAGGTCTACACTGCACAGGTGGGGTTGCAGGTCTACACTGAACAGGTAGGGAGCAGGTGTATACTGCACAGGTGGGGTTGCAGGTCTACACTGCAGAGGTGGGATTGCAGGTGCACACTTAACAGATAGGGAGCAGGTATATACTGCACAGGTGGGGTTGCAGGTCTACACTGCACAGGTAGGGTTGCAATGAATCGCCATCGATTTGATGGCAACTAGCAGCAACAGTCTTAGAGCTGGAAGAGACTGTATACTCCTTTGGCAAACCATACAATGGTTTTAACATATGAGTCTTTTGCATTTTAGTATAATTGGTCAAGCACAGTATCTATTGCGATGGTTCTGATAATTTATTTAATGAGGTTTTCTGAGCCATATGAGTCTATCTTTGGTATCTGTGCGAGTGGGGTACATGGATAAACTGATTCCATCAGTAGCAGCTACCCAGGGAGGTTTCCAACACTGTGTGCACACTAGAACCCTTTCTTCAAAGGAAGCTTCCTCCGAAGCCTGGATCTATAAAACACACACAAGTGGGGCCATGCTGATGGTACAGCTTCCTCTGTCCTCCTCAGGTTGCTTGTAGAACTCTAGGACTCTTTGAAGCACATGGTATGAAAACTGCAGATGCCGATCAATATTAAAGCATCTTGCTAAGAAATCACACACTTATTTTTGCTATCACGTTGATCTTGCTCACAAATCGACATCCAGGCTGCTGCACAAGGAAATATCATCCAGAAAACACAGAAATGTGTTACGTTTTTGTTCTCAGCATACTGCCTTAGTTTGATGTTGTACTGCAGATCTTCAAGGCAAACAGTAAGGACAAAAACAATAACTCACTCAATAGAATTTTTTTGTCTTGAAAAATTCATATTCTCACCTCAACTTTGTATTTTGTACCTCAGTCTGCACCGCCCAATCATTCCCTCGGCACAATTCACACGGGCAGGCATACAAGAATTCCTTTTACCCTGCTTCCCTCATGTCCCAGCTCGTTTATCTTCCATTGGTAAAATGTAGACCAACTAATCCAAGATTCTGTATTGGAAGGACTATCTATGGGCCCTGACTCTGCTACTAACCAGCTAGGTGACACCAACCAAGCCACTATGTTAGAGGAAACAAGAAAAACGATGTCTACAGAATGTTATGAACACAACGTACCATGTTGTCATGGTTGTTGTTGGTTGCCGTCAAGTCCGTTCTGACCCATAGCTACTGTATGCTAAACAGAACAAAACACTGCCTCACTGTTCCAAGGCTTTAGCTCATTGTTGCAGCCAAAATGCCACACAGATATATAACTCCTCATCTCTCTCACTGCCATCAAGTTGACCCTGACTCAGGGCATTCCTTTAAAACAGGCTAGAACTGTCCCTGCAGATTTGCAAGACTGTAAGTCCTTATGGTCGTTACATAATTTCAGGTCAACTTGATAAATAAGTGTAGGGGTAGGATCTAGCTTGTCAATCAGGTCACAACCTGATGATGCCTCCTGGGTGGGTGGGGGTGGCCTGGTCATGAGGATTCTGGGAAATTCCTCTCTCTCTACTTTCACTTTCCTGTTGTCAAGTCACAGGGAGCCACACTGAGACCTGTAAGAGCACTGCAGCTGATTTGACCACCACTGGATCCATCAGACTTTGCATCCACTGGGCTTGGGACTTCCTGCATTTTGCATCATTGCCTGTTGCGGGAATGTTCGACAGGTCTCAGCTGCTAGCCTAAGACAGATGAGGAAGAAAGACTGGGTGATCGACTTCTGAAAATTAGCCAGAAGGATTTATGGACCAGTATCAGACTCATGGGCAAATATTGGACTCATGAACTTGATCTGGACTGGGCTAGGATGTGTTCGTAGTATACAATTACTCTTTGATATAAAGCTCTCTTACACATATGTAAGTGTCCCTGGATTTAGTTCTCTAGTCAACCCAGACTAACAGTCTTTATGGGAGTAGAAAGCCTCATTTTTTTCCTGTGGGGTGATTGGTGGTTTCAAACTACTGACATTGAAGATTGTAGCCCACCACATAACTACTATGCCACCAGCCCCCCTCACACATACACATTATTACTCGTTACAATCTATACTTGTGGTGGAAGTCTGGTATGCGACCTATACCTGCTATTGGCAATGAAAGAATCATGGAAAATTCTTTCCATATTTTTAGTCTGTAGGAATCAGGCATGGAGACGTTAAGTCATTTACTAAGATCGCCCTGCTAACATTGTTACTGGTGTTACTTACCATTGAATTAACTCCTGTTCATGAGGACCGTCTGCTCAGCAGAACAAAATATCTTTTATTCAAGACTGCATCATTCTTATAATTACTAGGATTTTTGAGTATATCATTTTCAGCAATTGTTTCAAACCATCTCACCTGAAGTTCCTCACCCCCTCTTTAGCTGTCCACTTCACTGACCATGATGTGATACCCTCCTCTTCCAGCAATTAATCCTTCTTGCTGACAAGTCTAAGAGAAGGCAGTGTTCAGATACACGTGGTATTCACTGGCTAATTTTCAGAAGTATATCAACAAGTCTTTCTTCCTAGTCTGTCTTAGTCTAGAGCTGAGACCTGTCCGCCATGACTGACCATGTTGGTACCAGAAGTTTCAATAACATAGCTTACGGCATCAAAACAATACGCAAACCACCATAGTACACCAAACTGAAAGGTGAGTGGCAGCAACTAGAAATGGGACTTCGGTATCTCCCTATTCAACAAGTTACTTTGCTAAACTCTCTCCTGGGCAACTCTGGTTTCATAGAGAAATAAGAAAAGGTGGGAGGGGAAAGAAACAATGTTGTGGCATAAGAAAGAGGATGCGGGTAGAAATAATAGTAATACTGCATAGCCAACAATACAGGACTATCTCTACTATAGAAGCTTAAAAGCACCTATCACCCATTCACCAGCTAAGGAAGAGGGAGGAGATTTCAGCTGGGCTGGGATGAATGAGAAGGGATGTTCCATTTTGGAACGTTAAGGTTTAATAAAGCGGGGGTGGGGGAGATGGAATGGCTGTGGTGTGATCAGAAGCTGTGTGAGCATGTGTCTGGAGGAAATCATTGGCTATATCTAAAAATATAAAAAGTGAACTCAAAGCTGGGAATAGAAATCCCATACACTCCAGCCATCCTGCTGCTGGGACATCCTCAAGCCGTAAGAGTCAGAATATGGCAGATGCACAACAATTGTCATCTTAGCACCATTCACAAAAGCAAGATGAGAACGACCCAAATTCCAATCAGTAGAAGAATATATAGGAAGAATATCTGGGACATAATAAGCACAATGCAATAACATGCATCACTAAAAAACAAGAAGTAAGCTCTTTTGCTGTGGTCTCTCTCACTCTTTTATTTCCCCCTCCCCCCTCTCTCCCCTCTTTCTCTTCTCTTCGCTCTCTATCGCCTTCTTCTCTCCTTAATAAAAACCCATTTGGATCACAAAAAAAACAAAAACAAAAAAACAAGAAGTAAACCACAAAGCACCTCCTAGCATGGATAGACCTGGAGAACATTATACTGCATGAAACTAGCCAATCCCCAACACACAAATCTAGGACACCACAGTTATCAGGGGTGGGGAGTAAATAGCTAAAACTCTTCATCAGAAAGAGAACAAACTTTGGAGTTTTCCAATGTGGGGAGGGCAAGGAAGGAAATAGAAATCAATAGACCACACTGTTGATGGATGTTAAGGGGTGAAATGGAAGACAGTAGCTCACAAAAGGGAGAAGAGAAATCAGGGAGCAGGTGAGGGGTAACCTACTGGGGGCTAGGGGGGGTTGTTGAGTGCTTTTAACTGTTAAATACAAAGTTGATGATCTTAAATGTAAATCCCCACCTAATTTTTAGTGCGTTTGGTATATTAAATGCATATACTTCAAAATGTTCATGAGAAATGGAATGAAACAATCATGGAATTTGTTCATGACCTTTTTGGAGCCCCCTAGCATACAACGTCACGAGAGAAAGACTGGGCTTCTTGCTTTCAGAAGGAGTTAATCTCAGAAACCCACAGGGGCAGGAAGCCTC
Organism: Tenrec ecaudatus; assembly: GCF_050624435.1. Classification (NCBI taxonomy): domain Eukaryota; kingdom Metazoa; phylum Chordata; class Mammalia; order Afrosoricida; family Tenrecidae; genus Tenrec; species Tenrec ecaudatus. The sequence goes on along the minus strand of NC_134539.1, from coordinate 21,738,750 downwards.
CCCTGTCCTAGCGAGTGGCTTTGAGTCAGCATCCCTCAATGGCAGAGAGTGGGTGTGTGAGTACAAATCATAAGGAGTCTTTGGGGCACAGAGAACCACAGCCTGGAGACTTTTGACTCCCATGAAGACTTCCAATCTGGGAAACCCACAGGAGCAGTTCTACCCTGTCTTGTCGGGTCATTATGAGTTGAATTGGCACGACGGTATTGAGTTTGTGTCAGTATGTCACATACTGGCCCTGGGAATCTAAGAGGCAATGTTCCTGGTGGTCCCTCCCCTGTCGGGATGAGATGAGTCCACTAACCCTCTGAATCAGAAGATTCGGTTAGCACAACGCTGGAGACATTTTGGTATGAACTACCCTGAAGAAGGCAGGTACATTAAACAAACTCTCGATTGTATTCAGCGCCTTTGAGATGTAGCACACCTTGTCTGTGTCCCTCCCTCCTACTTTGGAACATTGGGCATATTACGCAATCTGCAGGAGCCTGCATTTCCATGCTAGGAGCGGGAACCAACTAGACCGAGGAGGGAGTTGGGTTTTGGTTTGGGTCTGGGCAGGGATAACGCCGCTACCCCGCTCGAGAGTATGTAACCAGCATTTGAGAAGATTGCACAGGGAGGTGGAATGCCTGCTAGATGGAGAGAAAAAAACCAACTTGAGAAATGGTAGATCTTTTTTCAAACTGAAGACAAAAGTGGTCCCAGAGGGGAAGGGGGAGGGGGGGAAGGAGCGCAGATACCCAGCCGATGAAGCCCAAACCTTCCAAATTGCATTTCAGATTATTATAAAGAATCAAGAAGAATGGCAAAATGTTATAGTGTAAGGTACTACATTGAGTACTTGGAATACCACATCCTCTGATTCTCACCACAGTCTTGCAAACTTGACAGGAGTATCCCTATGTCAGGCGAGGAAACAAAGACCCAGAAAGGACAGGTAGGTAACTCTCACCTGTCAGGGGACAGAGTAGAGCTTCCAAATCAGGTCTGACTAACAAAAACCACTTCAGTGTGTCCTGCCTTTACCTGATATCAGATATCCAAGTGAACATAACAATGTAGGGTATAGTACAGAGAAAAATTTTTTTTGCATAAAACAGGATATTCAAGTCTCAATTACACCTGTACACAGAGATTCAGTCTTCTTTCCAAAGCTGGTTTCCACAGTGGTCTCTGTGTTGAGGGCTGCTTGCATCTAACTGTGACAAGGGAACCCTGCTTCCCTGCCTGGTTTGATGGGGGACCATTATGGAACAATCAATGCCAATGATTTTTGACAATTTTCTACTCCCTGGGCTTCTATAAACTCTTCATGTAAAGGAGGGGCGGGGTGGGGGCCTACGCGGGCCTCACTCACACAGACGCAGTGGCCCAGACACACAGCCCACAAAGACGCACTTTGTCATGGTTCACTTGGAAAAATCCAGATGAAACAGGAGAAGGTGGAGAAATAAGAAAGCAAAGGTGAAGAAGAAACTAATTTAGAGAGAATGAGGGCAAGACTGCCTCAATGAAGGAGAACAACTGTGTGTGTCATTAGTTGGCAAGTTTAGCCTTTGGGCAAGATTACACTTCGAGGTTCTGCTCCAATTAGCTGTTTTTAAGTGCCAGTAGAGGGAGGCTGTTCTTCCTAAATTGTAGGACTGTTCAGAGAGCTTTAACCGCGCCTCTCACAACTTCGGGCACTGGCAACATTGAAAGGAGAATCCACTCTGCCCATATGAACCCCGGCATTGGGTCATCACACAGAGCCCTGCTCCTTCCAATGGTCAAAAATTGAACTGACCGCCGAGGAAAGTGGCCCTGTCTGTGCATCTTGCTTCCCCAGCTGGGGATCTCAGAAACCTCAGAATCAAGCTGAGAGCCTCCATCTGAGGTGACCTGCTCGCAGCATGGGTCACTTCTTGAGAATGAAGCTCTTTTGCAACTGGGACTAATGACAGGGCAGGAAAGCCAAAGCCTGGGAGAATGCACACAAAAGCCTGGCTCAGGAGACCTTCCAGAGTCATTAGTCCTGTGCCCCACCCGTGAACGCTGGGCATAAAGGTAGGGGTGGGGTGGGAGGATAAAGATGATCAAGGCAAGGGAACCATACTAAGAGGTTTATCTCTGAAAGACTCCAAACTTCCCCCTTCCCAGATATCAACTCTATTACAACTGATTGCCTTATCTAATCCCAGCCCAATTGGGGGTAATTGTTGGCTTTGACAAAGGTAAGCAGGAGATATTCTGTTCACAGTTGCCTGCTTTTCTCAAGTGTCCAGCTTCCCCAAATCCCCTTTAATAAGGATGACTCCCATGTAAGTCAGCTTCCTTTTCTGATGACATAACAACAGTGTTCCTTGTAATCTGGCCAAGTACAGGCTTTTAAAAAGCCATGTAGCTAACAGGTGTGTAGTGGACTTCCTGCCCGCAGGTGAAATTGGCAGCTGCTGCTAAGATTCCAAAATATGTGTGAGCATTGTCTCCAGGGAGAGCCAGAAAGCCCTTCCTTCCCCCTCATCCCAATCCTCTCAGAGGGGGCAAAAGGAAAGCGTGTTTGGAAGGCTTTATCAGGCAAATAGCTCTTTCAGCCTCAGACAACTGCATAATAACCTTCCACCAGATATTTGATTTAACGCAGATTTCCAGTGGCTGACAGATCCTTGTGTTTTGTTTGGAGAGGGCACTTATGATTCTTCTGTGTAGTCAGTCCATAGTTATGAGATAAGCCATGCAAGGGACAGTTTAGATGCGGACATCTCGAACTTTGTTGGTGATCAGCATCTTGGCAAGGACCTGATCAATATACAGTCCCCCGCTAATGGGTCTCTGATGCTCGAATCCCTAACTCAGACAACCTTCAGATACTTAGACTGAGCCAACCCACAGCCCGAGATGCCGTAGCCTTGTAGAGATCCTGGTCCCACGAGTCCTACAGCAGAACCTCCTAAGTGTTCAGGCAGGCCCCCTTGGCTTCACAAGGACATCCACTCCTCTCACTGCCATTGAGTCACTTCTGACTGATAGTGACCTTATAGAACAGAGCAAAACAGCCTTTGTGGGTGTCCAAGACTATAACTCTTCATAGGAATCGAAAGCATCATCTTTCTGCTGCGGAGGCTGGTGGTTTTGAACTGCTGACCTTGCAGATAGCAGCCTAATGTGTACCCACTATGCCACCAGAGCAAGTATCAAATTTTCCCCTAAGTAGAAACCAATCAAAGATTGAAAGAAGTCTTCTAATGAAAAAAATTTTGATTCTAGCAAGTTACTGTTCTGATCTGGGACACAGAGGTCAAGGAAAAAGGAAACAGCAGGAACCCTGGTGGCACAGCCGTTAAAGTGATCAGTTGCTAACCAAAAAAGGAAACAACAAATCCAAATCTCCACCCCCTAGTCAAGGAGGGGGAAATGGTCTTACCGTGGAGAAGGTTTTATTGTCAGAGAAAAGGGGAGCTGCCTCCTCACCTTCAAGGTCACATTGAAAGAGACTATCAGAGGTTGGAATCATATTCCTGAACCAGCAATATGAGTAACAAAGTAGCAATGTAACTTCTCTGCTGAATTCTACTGCTCTAAATAAATGTACACATACTGGTAGGTCATTTCTTATTCATCCTAAAATACAGGACTCATATTATTAAAAACCAAAGGAACTAGAAAATAGAATTTTAGGATATGTTAACTTTTTCTACCCTGTCTATGTTATTCTATAATCACTATTAACACCCTAATACAACTGCTAAAAATGCACTGGTTATTTTGAAATTTTCAAATACTGTATCTTAATACCAGCACCTTTCTTCTCAGACTATAAAACAAACATTCAGTGCAAATGTTCTCAGTGAAGGGGAAAGAAAAAACGTCCCAGGAATATACAGAGCTACATTTTACAGCTCACAAACTTTTAAAAGTAGGCAGTATTAACTTATGGTAACCCCCTAAAACAAAGAAATCAGGACACAATGTTCTTAGTATTTGTAAGAACAAACTGATGGGTGTGTGCTTGTAAGAAAAGCTGAGATGATTAACTGAATACACATGGAGATGTAGACCATGTGTGGTAAAATGTACATGGATCCAAAAATCCTTCTGTAAACACAGGGATCAGGTTTAAATGTATGTGTGGGGTATTTTTTTGTTTTGTTTTGTTTTTTTAAGTTGAGTCTCTTCTCACCAAGGCCTAAATCACTCACAGGTAGCTGGGTGGGTAGTTAAGAAATCATATTCAGGTATTTTAAACATCCATATACCTAGAGGTATTCAGACGGACCCTGCTAGTCAGTCCTTGAAAGGCAAGACAAGAAGCAAAAACAGACACATATCCAAGGTCAAGAGTGTGTCATATGCTATTAGGAGATGTGGTGGGGCCGTGGCTCCTCAGGACATGTGGTGGGGCCATGGCTGAGCTCCTGGCTGCTGACTACAAAGTTGGTGGTGAGCACCAATATAGCATCTCTGTGGGAGAGAGATCAGGCAATCTGCTTCCATAAAGATTATAGGGAGGGACAGGACTGAGGGGACCATTCTACTCTGCCTCATGGAGTCTCTAGGAGTCTAGGAGTCAGAACCGACTTTGTAGCATTTCATCCTACAGCAATGGTCTTCAGAACCCCATTGTTAGTCCCAGATTGACAAATGGAGAATTTGAATTTCAGAAAGTAGCTTGCCTGAGGTTGCACAGGAAGTTTGTTGCTGAGCTGGGATTCAAATTTTGACTGGCCTCAAAGTCTATACATTAGCAAGTACTCTACTCCTATACATAAGAAACAGAATATCATGCACAAGTAAAATTTTGCTGAAGATCATCCAACAACAGTTGCAGATGTATATTGACAGGGAGTTCCCAGATGTGAAGCTGGATTAAGAAGAGGACATTGAACAAAGGCTATCAGATGAATCTTGGCTAAAAGCAGAGAATACCATGAGATGTTTACTTGTATTTTATAGACTACATAAAGACATTTGAATGTGTGCACCATGTCAAACTATGGATAACCTTGAGAAGACTGGAAATTCCAGAACAACTCATTGTGCTCATGCAGAACTTGTACATGGATCAAGAGGCAATTGTGCAAACAGAACAAGGGAATAGTGTATGGTTTAAAATCAGGAAAGGTGTGTCAGGGTTGTATCATCCAACCATATTGAATCATTCTGTATGCTGAAAAATGAGTCAGAGAAGCTGGATTCTATGAAGAAGGTTGTGGCATCAAGATTGGAGGAAGGGTTCTTAATGGCTGTCACTATTCAGATGACACCACCTTGCTTGCTGAAAGTGAGGAGACCTTGAGGTATTTGTTGATGAAGATAAACAATTTTACCCTTCAGTATGGATCACAACTCAATGTAAAAACAACAACAACAAACAAATTAACTGACATTTAATCAATTCTGACTCATGGTGACCCTGGGTAGAACAGCCCCTGTGAGTTTCCAAGATTTCAAGTCATGATGGCAGTAGAAAGCCCATCTTCCTCCCTACCCTCCTGGTTTCAAACTTCTGACATCATAGTTAGCAGCCCAAGGCATAACTACTACGCCCCCATGACTCCTTAACTCAATGTAAAGAAGACCAAAATCCTCGCAACCGGACAAATAGGTAACATCATAGTAAATATAGAAAAGATTGAAGTTGTCAAGAATTTCATCTTGCTTAGATCTGCAATCAATGTCCATGAAAGCAGCAGTCGTGTGATCAAGCAATGTATTTTATTGGGTAAATCTACCCCAAAAGACCGTGTTGAAAAACAGGGGGGCTACTTTAAGGCCTAAGATACACCTGATCCAAGCCATAGTATTTTCAGTCACCACGATGCCTATGCAAATTGGACATGGAATAAGGGACACTGGAGTAGAATTGGTGGCTTTGGAATGGCAGTGCTGGTGAAGAATACTGAAAGCTCCATGGACTGCCAAAATAACACACAGCTCTGTCTTACAAGTACAGCCAGCGTGCCCTGTAGAGGCAAGGATGGGGAGGCTTCCTCTACGGATTGTAAACGTGTTGTCAGGAGAGACCAGTCCCCAGAGAAGGACATCATGCTTGGTAAACTAGAGGGGCAGCAACAAAGAGGAAGGCTTCAAGGAGGCGTGTTGAATCAGTGGTTGCGACAATAGGCTCAAACACAAGAACCTTGTGAGAATGGCACAGGCTCAGGCAGTGTTTCATTGTGCTGTGTATAAGGTTCCTATGGGTCTGGACCAGCTGGATGGCACCTAACAACAATAATACATATTAAATTTTTTAAAATCACATTTAGCCCTATTCTGTCTTCTCATCTCTACTTATCGATTTTAAACCCAACCATCAAGTCCATTCAATCTACCAGGAACAAACGCCAGGCATACAACTCCCACGTAAATGTATACCGAAGAGTTTAGTTAATTGTGCTTGGTGTTTTTAAAATGTGTCCATGGTACATAATGCTTTCACACTGACTACCATGTTGGATTCACTTGAGGAAGGAAAGGCTAAGGGTGCAGAGAGTGCCGCTCCGAATAGCGGGAAAAATCAGTCATAAAAAGAGAGGACGATCAAAATGCTGACATCTTACAAACATGGTGTCTCCCTAACCCCTTGGTGAGTAATAATTTATAAAACCCATTTCAGATCTACAAGAGGATGGCGCTCAGAGTGGCTTGAGATATGGGCGGAGTCGGGATTTCAATCCTCATTTGTCTTTTTTTCAATTCCTTCTCGCTTCTCTTACTGTTTATATAAGCTGTCTTCAAAAGTCATCTTCAACCCAAAAGAGAAATACCAGAGGAAAAGCACAGTGTCTTGAATGGAGAATATTTTAGACTTTTAAGACTAATCACAAAACTATCTCTTCTCTCAAACCTTCTCTGATCATCCCTTTCACCACCGCTATCTCAGCTCTCGAGAGCCAAACACTTGCTACATGCTGAAGAGTTTGCAAAAATAGGTCTCACTTGGTCCCTGATCTAAAGACACTGATAACTTAAGAAGGAAGGAAAGGGTCCTATTGAAGGAGACCTGGTGTCCCTGTTGGGTGTGTGTTAGGCTGCTAACTGCAAGGTGACTCTGTAGGAGAAGGACAAGGCTATCGGCTCCCATCCACAGTCACCGCCTTGGAAAACCTGGATAGGGTGCCTCATGGTTGGTACCAACTCAATAGCAGTGGGTTGGACTACAATATCCCAGAACACATCTAAATAATTTCTGTGTAAAGTAAAATGTGAAATATAATCTAGAAAAATATCAGTAACTACACGAAAGAGCCATGGTGTCATATGGTTAAATGCTAGGCTGCTAACTGAGAGGTCGGGGCCCACCATGTGCCTGAAAGGGAGAAGAATTAGCAATCTGCTCTTGTAAAGATTACAGTCTAGAAAGCCTTATGGGGCAGTTCTACTTGGTACCATAGGTCAAATTCTAAGAATATGTTATGCATATGAAATTAATAGTACTTTTATAGAAGGAAAAATAAATTTTTAGACATAATGAACATATGAAGAGAACTATATTTTACCTATAATAAACAATAAGTAAAAAAAGGCAAAAATAGGCTCAACTATGCACAGCAACAATTCTGAAATGAGAAGGGATTTTTTTTAAGTCATTTTATTAGGGACTCATACAACTCTTATCACAATCCATACATACATCAATTGTGTAAAGCACATTTGTACATTCATTGCCCTCATCATTCTCAAAACAGTTGCTCTCCATTTAAGCCCCTGGCATCAGGTCCTCATTTTTTTCTCTCCCTCCTACTCCCCCTTTCCTCATAAGCACTTGATAATTTGTAAATTATTATTTTGTCATATCTTCCTCTGTCTGACATCTCCTTTCACCCACTTTTCTGTTGTCCATCCCCCAGGGAGGAGGTTATATGTAGATCCCTATAATCAGTTCCCCTTTCTACCTCACCGTCCCTCCTCCCTTCCAGTATTGCCATGCTCATCACTGGTCCTGAAGGGATCATCCGCCCTGGATTCCCTGTGTTTTCAATTCCTATCTGGACCAGTGTACATCCTCTAGTCTAGCCAGATTTTCAAAGCAGAATTGGGATCATGATAGTGGGGGGAGGGGGGAAGCATTTAGAAACTAGAGGAAAGTTGTATTTTTCATCGTTGCTGCACTGGACCCTGATTGGCTCGTCTCCTCGCCATGACCCTTCCATAAAGGTGTGTCAAATTGCCTATACATGGGCTTTGGGTCTCCACTCTACACTCCCCTCATTCAGAATGATATGATTTTTTGTTCTGATGATGCCTGATACCTGATCCCTTCAACATCTCGTGATCATACCGGCTGGTGTGCTTCTTCCATGTGGGCTTTGTTGCTTCTGAGCTAGATGGCCGCTTGTTTACCTTCAAGCCTTTAAGACCCCAGATACTATATCTTTTGATAGCCGGGTACCATCAGCTTTCTTCACCATATTTGCTGATGCACCCACTTTGTCTTCAGTGATTGTGTCGGGAAGGTGAGCATCATGGAATGCCAGTTTAATAGAACTAAGTATTCTTGCATTGAAGGAGTACTTGAGTGGAGGCCCAATGTCCATCTGCTACCTTAATACTAAACCTATACATATATTCACATAGATCTACTTCCACATCCTCATATATCAATATATTTACATATGTACATGCCTTGATTTAGACCTCTATAAACGCCCTTTGCCTCTTAGCTCTTTCCTCTATTTCCTTTTACTTTCCTCTTGTCCCACTATCATGTTCAGCCTTCATTAGGGTTTCAATAATTCCTCTGTTACATTACCCTTTGTCACACCCTACCAGGTCTCCTACACTCCCTTGCCCCTGGGTTTGTTAAAAGCACTTCCTTTTCCCCCACCTCCCCCTCTCCAATGTCCCCCCAGAACTGTCGGTCCCATTGTTTTCTCCTCCAGATTGTTCATCCAGCCTATTTTATTTAGACAGACTTGTGGAGATAATAACATGCACACAAAAAATACACAGCAAAACCAAGTAACAAAATAAAACAAAACAACAAGCCAATAACAAAAAAACAAAACACAACAACAAGAAAGAAAAGCTTACAGTTAGTTCAAGGACTGTTTGTTGGCCTTTAGGAGTGTTTTCCAGTTGAGTCTGTTGGGGTGTCAAGCCCTGGCCCCAAAGTCTATTTTTGATATTCCCTGGGAAATACCCTTAGTGTTTTGCCTCAGTGTGGTAAAATCAGATCGGGTGGAATTCCCACACTGTGTCTCCAGTGTTGTCCCCTGTAGGGTTATGGGTCAGTGAGGGATGTCGTGTCTCATAGTGGGGCTGCACAGGTGGTCTTCTCTGTGGATTGGCTTCTCTGAGTGGGAATATTGTCCTCAAGGCCTGGTGGGCCAGGATGTGCTCCACCCTCTCTTCCTCCTCCTTCATCTGCTCCCATGTGCTCTGATCAGACATGCCCCTCTCCCGGAACTGCAGATTCAGTGCTGTCCTCTGAAATAAATTCTCCTTCGGGGAGGGGCAGGTGTCCATGTAGTTGTGATTGGGGCCAGCCCCTCACACCTCTCCACTGGTTCTCTGCTCCATGCTGGCAATGTTGCACTCACGTCTTGGAGCACTGGGGTGAAGTCCCTCTTTGAGAAGGGATCTTATAAGCATAACCAAGAAAGAACACAGAAAGAAAAAGACACAATAGATCTGTTTGTTTGTTATATGTCATTTATATTCTTTGACCAGGAGGTCAATAATTGTTGCCAATTTGTTTCTATTAGAATGTTTCTCCATTGCTGATTTGTAAAAGATCTTGATATTTTATTTTAAGTATAGGCATACTTTGAATGCCGTGTAGCTTGGGATTTTTTTTCTTAGACCATCATTTTCTCTTGAATCTTGGTAAGGGATTTTGTGATTTGATTTTGAATATATATGTTATGTTTAATCTTTTATAGTAGGATTTTTTATTTAGAAAGTTCTTAGCAATCTTCATATTAAATCATCATTTAATAATGTTTCTGAAGGTTTTCATGAGTTTTTAATCCTTAACCTTCCAATCCATCTGAAAGTTATTTTTCAAATGTATTGGCAGGTAAGAATCGAGTCTTGAATTTTTAAGTAATTATGTATAAGTATTGCATGAAGTACAAAAGTAGTGTCCTCATAGATTTGATCTACCATAAGTAGTAAAGAGTCCATTCTTACATGCAGACAGTCCCTGGGTTTTGAACAAGGTCCATTCGTAATTCTGTCTTTAAGAATGTGTAGGGAAGTTGGAACTGGTGGTGATGGTTCTTAGTTAGCCTTGCTTTAGTGCGAGAAAAGGTTCAAAGACCTTTCAATGATGTACAAGTTTCACATGGAAGAAGGGAAGATGACTGTGATGAAATTTTTGTTGTGCGTTGCAGTTGCCTCGATCATTCCAAAGTGAGGGCAAATATATATAATATTGAAATGCAAGTAGGAGTGCTCCATTTGTCACAGGTGTGTAACATGAGGATACCTATGGCGTGAAGTGTCTTAGTTTTATAGTCGGTTCAGCTCAGGATATCTTTCTCCTCCTCCTCATTCTCCTCCTCTTCATCCTCTTTCATCTTACCCTTCCTCTTGCTTCCCTCTCTTCCTCATCCTCTGCCTCCTTCCCTGTCTCCACTGCCTTCTTCTGTCCTGTTTTTCTTTTCATTTCCTCCAACAAGAGAAAGATTTTGCGCCCTGGAGTGACACAATTGTCCCTGACCTTTAGAATGATCAGAAGGGACGATGTATGCTCTGTGTTGCTGACAGAAGAGACTTTACAGCAGCCTGGATTCAAGTGTTGTTGTTGTGTCATAAGATGCGTTAGTGGTTGGTGTGTAAATTGCAATCTTATGGTGTAGGGGGTTGTGGCTAGGTCCTCAGGAGTTTGGTTCAGATGCATGCGAACAGAACACAGCCTGGTCCTGCCTACATCATCATAATTTTTACATTTGAACCCATTGTTGCAGCCACTTTATCAATCCATCTCATTGAAATTCTTCCTCTTTTTCACTGACTTTTTACTTTACTAAACCGGATAGCCTTTTGCAGGGACCAGTCTCTCCTGATAACATGTCCAAAGTACAAAGTCTCACCATCCTCCCTGCTAAGCCACAATCACACTGCACTTATTCCAAGACATATTTCAAAGGTTGCCAGAAAAACAAACAAATCTGCCTTTGTTAAGGGTAAATAAATCTGTGAAATAGGATGGAGGGAGACAGATGTGAGCCACCATGAAAGAAAATATGCTCACGAAGTAAAGATGAAAAGGTAGCACATTAGAAATGCAGAGTCCGATGCCTGCGATCCTTCAAAGGCAGCTGACCAGGCCACTGACCGTGTTCATCAGAGATACAGAAACTTGGAAGTAAAGGCAGGTAGGAGGAAGAAATGACCCAATTCGACAATCCTAAATGAATGAACCATAATCCGAGCCTGCTTGAAGAATTATGCCCTACCAACTGGTAAGCCGCATTCAGGCATTCACAAGAATGCATTCAGGCAGGTGCAAGAAAAGCTTGCTGTTTTTAATGAGCTAACTGAACCATTACATCATCAAGAAACTCAAGTCCCCACGACTTGAAAAACTTCTGGAGTCATTTCACTCCCCTCCCTCCACATGAAAAATCTATATAAACAAATAAAAGGTATGTTATCAACCCCACTATTACAGATTTTAATCTTCATTTTCCCTTCCTTATCTGAAATGCAAAATGCTGGAAAACAAACAAACAAACAAACACCCAGCATCTTGTGTAGAAGATGACTGCGGCTTTGAGAACGAGTTGCTTCTTATTTTGTGATAACCTATAGTCTCCATACAAATTATTTCTCTCTGAAAAGGTTGATGAAGCCTATAAGATCATCAAGACCTTAGAGAGAAGTGCCACCTGGACCCGTCTTTAGACTTCCCAAGGGCTCCTGTCCTGCGGGGGGCTCTTACCTGCCCCTGGGTTCCTTCCTCCTCAGTGTGTCCGCTCCTTCGTGGAACATCTGCAAAACAAGAAGGGCAAAGTGGGATCAGCGGACAAGGATGGACAAAGACATGGTGGAAGCTTCAGATGAAACTGTTATCACCATGCAGCAAACACGATGTTAAACATCCCATGCTCATTCAGCGAGAGAGTTGTTTGGTGGATCTGACAAAGGTTTGGAGGAATGCAATTCATTAGTAGGAGGGTCTTGTCATGGTTCAGTTCCTGCTAAGCACGCTTCATGGTGTAGCCACACCAAGGGGAACAGGCCCAGGTGGATTACAGTAGCAATGTTTTACATTTTTAACAATCCCCGTGTCCATAGGCTGACGGATGGAAGTATGGGCTTTTTATTTAGCGTATTAATCGCCATTCTCTAGTACTAACCGTCTTCCCCCAGGGCTTCCTGTTTGCTTTGCACTTATCTACAGTCCGTATTGAGGATCATCATGTTCCCTGTTTCTTCTTCCCATCTTTTACTTCATGAGCCCTCCCCTTGCCCCTCTTCTTTAAAGAAAAGAATTGTTTGTATATAATATATTGTAATTACATGTAACATATATCGCCAGTCCTGCATGCTAGTGTCAACTTTGCCTCGAATTAACGGACTGACCTTGAGACTCTGCCTTCACTCTTCTGAGAGTGTTAACCGAGGTCTTTCCCGTCTGTTAATTGCTATTATTCTGATTCAAACAATAGTAAAAAGTATTCACAAAACAACAAGCATACCTGATTTTTCTTTGATTCAGATTTTTTAAATGGTTTTAATTTTTTTATTATGGGTTAGGTGGGGGATTTACATATCAGACTATCGACTCTACATTGACTAGTTCAAACCACTCATCAACTCCCACCCCATATTCTACCTCAACCCTCTCCCCTGCATTCTCTTGTCCTTCCTCTGAAGTTCTGTCCTCCCTTACCCCCGCATCTATACCCATCATCCTTCTAGTTCATTACTTCACCACCTCACCCTTGACCTCTGTACCATGGGACCCTCCAGTGTCTCTTCCCTTTGGCGTGCCAGTGTTCGTCTGGTTGTTTATCCTTAGAGTAGTGGTCTCATACAACATCTGTCCTTTTGTGCGGAACTAACTTCCCACGGCATAATGTTCTCCAGGTCTGTTCATGTCAAGAGGTGCTTTACATCTTCATCTTGTTTTTTAATGATCTGTAGTATGCCATTGCCTGGACATTACAATGTGTCTTTATCCATTCTTCTATCGATGGGCTTGTGATCTGTTTCCAAATTTTTGCTGCCATAAACAGTCTTTCCGTGACCATGGGGGTGCATAGATCTGATTTTTAGTTCTTTAGAGCACACACCCAGCAGCACCCTCCCCTCCAGTAATCACTGGCCATGTGTGGCTATTAGTAAATACAGTTAAATCACTTGTAAAATTCAATTCCTCAGTTGCTGTAGTCACATTTTGAGTGCTCAATAGTCACATGTAGCTAATGGTTACTGTGTAGATATTATATTGCAGACTGTTACAGATATTACCATATCAAAGTTCTATCAGCCAGCACTCAGTTAAAACAACCCATTGTTCTTGTGTCAGTTGAATTGATTTTGACTCGTGTTGAATACATGTGTTAGTATATCTGAACACCAGGTCAAATCTAAGGTCAGAGATGTGATCCTTGCCTTCAAGATTCTTAGAGCTGGAAGATACAATACAGACGGAAGTTACATAACATTGTTCAATGCTGTATTAAATAGCATATCACTTTGACGATATTATCCAGTACCCTACATACCACTTTTGGTCTCTCTTCAAAACTATACAATTATCAGACTATCTACACGTCTTCTAATTTTCACTAAGTTCCTATGAGTTATATATTTGGATTTGTATATTTGAATTATATTCTTGAGCCTACAAAGTCATTAAAAAGAGGAAGGATGTAAGCTAAAAGGAGCTCTGGTAGCATAGTAGTTTTGAGTTCAGCTGCGTTGAGTTGTTTTGAGTGGGGTTGGTCAAAAATCAGCTTCTGCACGGGAGAAAGAAAAGGCTTTCTTCTCCTGTAAAGAGTTCCAGTCTCAGAAACTCCCAGAGATCCTTCTGCCCTGTCCTGTAGAATCACTATGAGTCGGAATAGACGAGCTGGCATTGAGTTTGGGTTTTTTGGAGGATGTCAGTTGAACCTTTAATGATAGAGAATATAAGCTGAGCCTTATGACCAGCAGTGAGACGAAGGGGGAGCAGAAGTGAAGGGAGATGAAAGGCAAGATATATTGAAAGAGATTTGAGGTCAATAAAGAAGTCCTTTGGTGGTTAATGGCTTTAAGTGAGTCTTCAGTGGCCATGAATCAGGGATGGGGCTTCCAGCTCAGTCTGGCAAGAGGACCTCTAAAGTCCTGTTCAACTCTAAGTTGTCTTGAGAGAGAGTGTCCATCAGAGTAGTCTATGGAGGTGATAGGAGCTGAAGGCATAAGAAGAAAGGGGGAAGGAATTAGTAAGGTACGGTATACAGGTTAAAAACAGCTTGCGCCATCCTCCAACTACAGGAATGGTGGGGGGAGGGGCTCTATCATGAAGTGCAATTAGAATAAGTTCAAGAGCAAAATGCATAAGCAGACATGGAAGTCTTTCTCTAGAGAAATGCTTTGTTCTGTCATACGTAAGGTTCCCATGCGCTGACTGATGCAATGACAGAGGTGATCATGACAATAACATCGACCCATTTTCAGGAAATGAAGAGAGAAAAATCTACAAAGATTTGGTTAGGTGGAATCCTCTGCACTTCCCCTACAAGTCTCAGCTTCCGCTCTGACTAGACTGGTTTCTAGCTTTCTGCAGTGAAGCTCTCAAGTCATGCCCCGGAGCAAAATAGGTTACTTTCTCAAGAATGAAGAATGCATTTCCTGTGTCTTTTGAAGGCCCGTCTTTTCAAGGTGTCTTCCTGGTGGGAAAGAGCTTCAGAAGTCTGTAATCTCATCCAAGGAAGCCCAGCGGCAAGGACAATCTGCACCAGCGAAGCCAATCAACAAGGATTCCTTTCTTGTCTTCCAGGCCCTACCCATTGTCTTCCTGGAGACTAGCTTCCATACCATGGAAATTTCCCTTGATCCCTCTCAACCTTCAATATGGTTTGAGGAAGTGGTGGATTCACTGACTTACTTTTTTCATGGGGGAGCGCACGGCTTGAATCATAGGGTTCAGTCAGCTTTAAGCACAGTGCCTGCCAGCCAACTTGGCATTTGGCATTTTGCAGTCTTGGGCACTGGCATGAAATGGGTTTGCTTTCAGAGGCCCCCCCCCAAAGTGCTTTGCTTTCATGAAGCAAATTACCCTTCGGATCCTGGCAAACATTTCTGGATATGAGGCGATCTGGGGCTTTCAGGATTTATCAAGAATCTTTAAAACTGAGAGCCATTGAGAGTAGAAATGGTTTTGATGCTGAATAGGCTTCAGGAGAGCTTCCAGACTATGCCAGACTAGAAAGAAAAAAAGACCGGGCAATCTATTTCCAAAATCAGATGATGAACACAGTGTGGATCATAAAGGTAGCATCCAGCTGTGGAGAGAGTCACCAATTTCTGGGGGCCACCCACCGTGAGCTAACAATACACTAGCCCAATGAGTCAAAGCCGAAACTCTCGATTTCAAAGAAAGGAGTTCAGCAACAACTTACAGAGCGTAAGCAAGTTTATTTGAGAGGAAACGGAATCTATAGAAGTGTGTTCCCAAGTTCCAAAAGAATGACCTGACAACACCTTCTCATCTTATATTACAAACTGCTAACAATCCTGATTCTCCCACCCCGATACCTCCTTTGCCAGCAAATCATGGATTCAGTGTCCAGTCCGCAGACCACCCCCCACCCCCACCCCATGCTAAATTCTGAGTCTAAGATGATAATGGCATCTGACATTCATGTGGTACTTCTTAGCGTTCCCAACGCTAAGATAAACTTTGTCATATTTTATTGAGAGCTATCCAGTCAAACTATATGAAACCCATGTTTTCTGATCAAGATCAATGCAAACTAACAATTCTGTGTGGTTCCATGCGATTGCTAGACCAGCTATCCTACCAGCTGTGCTTGATGTTGGGGGTCAGTGAGCCATAGAAAGGAGAAGTCTCACCTCCTTGTGTTTGTGCTAGGAGTCACGGGGAAGGGGGGGGGGACTTTGGGTTTAAGCACTTTTCATTCTGATTCCTAGTCACAGAGGCCCTTTCCCACCAACCAGCTAGGGACCAAAAAGGTAAACAGAAATAATCCTCTCCAAAGGAAGTGGAGATCAAAGGCTTGTCAGCTAAACCCAGCTGTGTGCTTGGCAGGTCAGTCACAGTCTCTGTCTCTGTGGCCCAAGGAGTCCCCGTTGGAGAACCAGGGGAGTGCCACCTTAGCAGTCATGAGACAGGTTTCCAGGAGCTGGCCTGAAGGAAAAGGGGGATGTCGGGAATACAATCCACCCTTCTGAATTAAAACCAAAAGAGCAACACCCCCCCCCACCCCCCCGTTTTCCTGGCTGTGATCTCAATAGAAGCAGACCACCAAACCTTTCTTTCCCGGCACCACTGGTCAGGCTGGAAACACCCATCTCGAAGTTAGTAGTTAGGTGCAAGCCCTTTACCTTACCCAAGCATGCATTAAAATGCTCAGTGCTTTAATAATGACCTTGGCCCCGTGGCATAGTCACTTATGTTTAGTGCTGCTAGCTGCCAGGTCAGCAGTTCAAAACCACTAGCTGCTCCACAGAGGAGGGTTTCTGCTCCCAGTCGACTGTGTCCTATCGCAGCTCTGTGTCAGAAGCAACGCGGTAGCCGCGGAGTGTTTCTGTGCCGCTCTTTGATGAGCTGGGACTGTGCGCACAGTCGCCACTGTGATGCTACTTTCAGGCCAGAAGCCGCCTCCGCCATCGCCTTCTCCAGTGAGGGAAGGAGGTGGTTACCCACAATCAGGGCACCTCACAATCTGTTCCTTGCTATAAATGAAACAGAGAATTGTATTCCTCTGACAGGAATTACCCTGCTATCATGCCAGTTACATTACAACACAGTGAGCCAAGACAGACCAGACATTGTGCGGCTTCAAAGGTCTTTTTATTTTCCTTTTTCAATCCCACTGAGGGGAGGTCGTAGCTGAAACCTGAGAAAGAGAAATGTTTCTACGCTGGTCCCAGGCCTACAGGGACCGCCCACTTAATTACCATCTTTATAACCAGCTCGGGGAGAAGGTAACACTATCCCAGTCACACAATACAGGTTAGCAGTAGGCAAATGATAACGTATCCTTTCCTTCTCCTCCGAGCTTCCTTTCATACGAAAAAGGCATCCTGTTGGGTGCACACTTTCTAAACAATGTGCTTCAGACACAAGTAAACATTTCTATTTACTGCCACCAGAAAACAGTTGTTCCGCTTCAAGCTATAGATCTTAGAGGATGCCAGGAAAGTCAACATGGAACCACATCATGACTCTCACAAACGGCTGAATTTATCTCTGGGCAACTTTGTACACCACCTTCAGCAAACAGGGCACCCATGCGTGAAACAGAAAAAATGAAGCACATGGCCTTCGGTGCCAGGCTTTGGCATGGAAGAACAGCAGACCTTTGCATTCCCCCCCAGCCAGGGCTGCTTACCTGCCCCACCCCCGTCCCCGTCCCCTTCCCTACCCCTGTGCATTTGAGAACTCAATCAGGATACAGGTTCAAACCAATCTCACTCCTTCCAGAAACTCTCTGTCTCACCTCAGGAGGAACCTCTCCTGGTGAACCTCTCCAGGGGCTCCAGCCCCTTCAGAGGCCATGGGGTCCACAGCACCGAGGGCTGCTCTTCCCAGCAACACAAAAGATGAGGTCTCCTAGGAGCCCTGCCGAAACTGTGTTCCCATGGCCAATCCCACCTTCTGCATTTAAAATACAGGCCCCTTTGACCCCTTTGGAAATGGTTACCCTTTTTGTTGCTTTTTGCTTTCTTTTAAACTGATTGTCTGTGTTTTACTTTATTGTTTTCGTTGGGTTTCATTTTCTCCATGGGAAATTGATGACCAGTCAATCTCTAGATGACTTATCTATTGATTCCAAGCCTGATGAAGAGTTTCTAAGGTTTCTTCAGGGGAGGTTGGCAGAATAACAATGAGTATGTAAAGGAAGAAAAAGATCTAAAATCGACTGTGATGATGATCGTACAGATCTTTTTACTCCAGGAATTGTGTGATACGTGAAAAAGCAGTGTGGAGAGAGAGAAAGGACCACCCGTGGCTTCCATGTGCACTTCCTACTCTCAAAGGAAGACCAGTGCTTTTCAGAACTCTGAAGGGATCGTTTGCATCAGGTTTGCCCAGTGCAACGTGCCATTTCATTTCTTGACTGAAGCTTCCAAGGGCATTGAATGTGGACCTGAGTAAAATGACATCTTAAAAAAATTTTTTTTTAAATAAAGTAAAATAAAAATGTCCTGAAGCAGTGGGTAGTCAGAGTCTGTTAGAGAGAAGCAGGAGTGAAGCTGGGACTGTGTGAGCTCCAGAGGGTGGCCTTGCTGCCTCTGTCTCTGTCGCTGCCATCCAGTCCACTGCAGCTCAAAGATCCCCATCCTCCTATCAGGATCCCACTCTCCCCATCCCACTCTCCCCATCCCACTCTCCCCATCCCACTCTCCCCATCCCACTCTCCCCATCCCACTCTCCCCATCCCACTCTCCCCATCTGTGTTAGACAGGGTTCTCTAGAGAAACAATATCAGATTGCTAACAATTTTATATATTTATAAAGATAGATGTATAACACAAGAAATGAACTGTTAAATTATATACAGATAGAGAGATATATAATACAAGAAATGAACAGTTAAATTTTAAAGCAGTATAAATGGTTCAGTGCAACTCACTCCTGAGAGAGAGTTATGAGATACTCAGAGTCTTTCAAGTCTTGAGGGCCACCAGGTAGTCAGTCCTCTGTAGAGAGAGTAGGCTATCCCAGCACAGGCAGTAAAACAGCAAGGCAGGTCACCAACTGTCGGCCAGGTCACCAACTGCCAGTCCCCAGCTCAAGAGAGGTAAATTCCAATCATTGTGGTCTGAAAGAGACCTCAACTTACAGCGACAGTCCACAGGCCAGGCGTCCCACAGGTAGTGCAGCCTGTAAACTGAGGCACGGAACAAGCAAGGCAGCAGCACATTGGTCCAATGATCAAAGTGCAAGAGACAAGAAAGGTGATGCTCACCAAGCCATTTATCTCTCTGCCCTTCAATTAATTCCATTTGTGTTTTCCGGCCAGGCTGGCACAATAAAGTATCTCACCATCCTACTCCCCCATCACACTCTACCCTTCACACTCTCCCCTTCACACTCTCCCCACCCCACTCTCCCTATCACACTCTACCCTTCACACTCTCCCCATCCTACTATGGCCATCTGAGATAGTTAAGGTTTACAGTGCCAACCTGGCTGATAAACACATGTGGGGTTAATTGATGGGCAGAAAGATAAATGGCTCTGTGAGCCTCGCCTTTCTGGTTCTCGGGTCTCTTGCTCTCTGATGGTTGGACCAGGGTGCAGCTGCCTTAGCCAGTTCCCTGCTTCAGCTGGCAATGCTCACTTCCTGGGAGACATCCCTAAGGAAAAGCTATGTGGGTTTAGCCTGATTGCAGGCCTGGGTGCTGGAGAAGCCATGTAGAGACCCCTGCCAGCGCTGAGATGCTGACACCACCACTGGATACAATGACTTTCTACCCACTGCCCTGTGATCCTCCTGCATTCAGTGTCATTGTGTGGTTTGTAAGTTTGAGGAGGACTTTGTAGATCGGTGTTGGACATTTGGCTAATGTTGAACTTATGGGCTTGGGCAGCACTGGGTTGGGATGCTTTCTTAATGTATACTTACCCTTTATATAAAACTCTCTCTTAAACATATATGAGTTTCTCTGGATTTCTTTCCCTAGTTTACACAGACTAACACACCATCCTACTATCACCATCATACTAGCATCCGAGTTAAACGCAGTAAGGTTGACACACCATTTCCAGCAGCCGAGCTATCAGATGAGAACTACTGAATGACACCAAACCCCTCGACAAGTGCTATGACAGGAAGCAGCAGGTCTTCCTTCACCCAAATTATCAGTAATGTTAGTCAATGAGTGACAGACATCACCAAGAGTGGGCGGGGCATGAGACAGGAGGGAGTGGAGTTAGTCTCCAGCTGGTATGTGCTCTCAGAATTAGTTACCTGCTAGGGTATTTAGGATTTTTCCAGAAAATTCATGAATTACCTTGACTTCCCATTTACTATACCAAAACCCTTAGAATTACTATTAGTGGGAATTCTAGAGGTCTAGAATAGTATGCTTTTTTGTATTCCATGGATATTTTACGATTTCCCAACCTGGGCGAAGAGGAATGGTTCTGACACGTGTTACAGCAGCTACTGCTCCTGGGACCTGAGTCATAAGGTGGCTGGGAAGTCTCTCACTCCTTGACAGCTCCCACCACTTAAGTAAGGGTGGAATTCTGCTGCTAACACATGTCCCCCTGATCTGTGTACGGACTAGGCCAAGATTCTCAATGGTTAGGCATTCATGTCATGAAAGAAAAACTGAAAAACTAAACTCAGTGCCATCAGATCAATTTTGACTCAGGGGAACCCTCTAGCATAGAGTTAAAGTGGCACTTTGGGTTTCTGAGACTAGAGCTGTCGATGGGAGTAAAGAGCCTCATCGTTCTCCCACAGAGTGGCTGATGGTTTTGAACCGCTGACCTTATAGATCGCAGCACAACTCAAAGCCACACGCCACCAGGACTCCTGTGCAATGACACAGTAGTAGGAGGCGATAATTGAATGGTGTCATCACCCCCTGTTCAAGATGTGAACAGATGCATTCAGTCCTGAACTAATGTAAAGAGATCCGGGTAGGATTCAAGACCCTTAGTGAAATCATAGCCCTGATCCAATGTAAAGGGAGTTTTTCTGGGTTGTGACCTGCAGCCTCTTCTATCTTAGAATAAATAAGAGGAAAGAGAAGCCTCCAAGAAAGAAGGGTCTGGAGGGAGCTGGGAACCTCCTTGATCCAGGGCGGGATTTATGCTAAGCTAAAAATATAAATCTCCAAGGAACACCAGGCTCACAACCAGGGAAAGGAGACAAGGGCCTTCCCCCAGAGCCAGCGGTGAGAGGAAAGCCATCTCCTGCAGCTGACACCCTGCATTTACATTTCTAGGCTCGTGAAATAGGAAAGAATAAATTTCTGTTTATGAAAGTCATCCGCTTGGGGTATTTCGTTACAACAGCCCAAGATAACCAGCACAGCACGGGAAACCCTTCTGCTTTCAGTATTTCATCGTGACCACAGCCCAATGAGCTAGGTGAGAGTTTCCTCATTGGTGGAAAATGAACTCAAATGTGTAAGGTTTCGGTGATGTGGCCAAGGTCACAGAACCACGACTTGTCAGACTATGCAAACCTGTTGCCATCCAGGCTTTTCGCCTCATGAGGACCCCAGGGGTGACAAGGTGAAGTGTGCCGTGGGGCTTTCTTGGCTTGTGTCTTTATGGACGCAGTTCACCAGGGGATTCTGTGATGCCTCTGGGTGGCTTCACCAACCATTTGATCATCACCTCAAATCTCACCATGCACTTCCTATTTATGATTTATTATACCATGGGGACTTCAGTGTACTCATACTTAAAACTACAAAGTGTTTCTAACAACCCTGCATGATATATAACCAGTATGTGTTATTGAATATACACTTAATATTAAATTTCTTATGAAAACTCAAGGAACCCATCCTATTTACCTCCCTGCTATGCTGCTATTTTCAGAATTATAACTTATTCATTAGATCACCTTTTAGGCTGCAAACAAGAAATTATTATATATAAAATTGTTTATGCAATTATTTCTAATAAAATAGTACAATCTGACACTTACTAAACCTCTGTTTACAATCCGCACATAATACCCTATGCCCTACGACTACATTTACATATGTACAAATGGACTCAGAGAACTAAAACGACTTGCCTATAATAAATGATGAAGCCTGACAATGAACCTGCTCTACCAAGGGCCACAATCCTTCAGAGATGATATGGACAGTCAGAAGTCTCAGGAAAGTGCAAAAGTGACAGCTAATCCATGCGGAGGCACCGCAGGAGAAAGGCTACTTCTGAAAACTCATCTCTTGGAGCATAGTTCACCTTTGACACACACGAGGTCACCATGAGTCAGGACTGACTCAATGGCGCCTTGAATATACTTACAAGGTAAGTGGCTGTAAACAGTAATAACTGCATATACTCGAGTAAAAGCCAAGGCACCTAATTGTCCCACAAAAAACTGGGGGGGCTTTTTCAGCATTAAAAATGTGCTGAGAAAACTTGGCTTATGCTCCAGCATACATGGTGCATTGTTGAAAACACACCATAATTGGAAAAGGGAGTGGAGTCCATTTAGGTGTGCTTCCATTAAGGTGAGGGCCGCAGAGCCTTCTAGAAATGTCTCATAGAGCATTGAGGAGGCCGTAGAGAAATCAGACAGGACACCTTTAGGACATCTTACTTGACGATTAAGTTTCTGGTGTTATTTGTCTTTTAATGGGCAGCTTTGTTTTTTAATCAAAAGGCTAAAAACAGAGACTTGGAGGATAACCAAAGTTCTGGAAATATTAGGGAAGGAAAAAGACATTTCGTAAGGGCTTACAAGAGTCATGCATTATTTTTAATGTTTCCGCTCTGAACATCCCACCCACTGCCAGCTAGTCCATTCTGAATCACGGTGACTCTGCATCGGGTTTCACAGGCTCTAAATCTTTAACGGAGGCAAATAGCCCCATCTTTCTCCCACAGGGGAGCTGGTGGATTTGAACCACTGACATTGTGGTTAGCCAGCCAATGCAGCACCACCAGAGCTCCTTACACGGAATATCAGTAGAGGGATATTATATTCTTCCCTTTTTATGGCTGGAGAGTGAAAGTTGAGCATGTTGACGCCATGAAGACATGTAATTTCTTAGTGTTAGGTGCTGCCGAGTGGGTTCCTACTCACAGTGCACCATAGAATGAACAATGAACAATGACCTGGTCCTCTGCCGGCCTCACAATCATTTTGTTTGAGCCCATTGTTGCAGGCACTGTATCAAGACATTTCACTGAGGGTCTTCCTTTTATTTGCTGAACCTCCACACGGGTGATCCCAAAAGTTCATAGAAAAAAAATGGAATTAAAAGATAATTCAATATCTCCAATAACTTTTTGAAGACTCTTCACATTTTACCTAGCATTGTGTCCTTATTCAAGGACTAGGTCTCCTGATACCATGTCCAAGGTATGTGTGATGAAGTCTTGCCATTCACCTTTAGAAGGAGTATTCTCCTTGTACTTCTTCCAAGAGAGATTTGCTCTTTCTTCTGGCAGTCTGTGGTGTAATCAATATTCTTTGCCAATGCCATAAATGAAATGGATCGATTCTTCCCCAGTCTTCTCTATTCACTGCCCAGTGTTTTGCATGTATATGAGGTAATTGAAAATATCACGGCTTGGATAAAGCATATAATAATCTCCAAAGTGACCTCTTTGCTATTTTAACCCTAAAAAGGTTTTTTGCAGCAGATTTCCCCAGCAATACATTTTTTTTTGATGTCTTGACTGTTGCTTGGGCATTAGCTGCTGTTAGGTGCCATTGAGTAGATTCTGACTCACAGGTACCCTCTACAAAACAAAACTAAACATTGCTTGGTCCTGCACAGTTATCACAGTGTTAGGCTGGCCCCATGATCGTAGCCATTGTGGTAATCCACCTCTCTGAAGGTCTCTATTTTTTTAACTGCCCCTCTGCTTTACTGAGCATGATGTCCTTTCCCAGGAACTTGTCTCTTCTGACAGCCGTACAGAGTCTCATCACCCTTGCTTCTTCAGGAGCATCTGGCTGTACCTTCTTTAAGACATTGTCCTCTGGAAGGCCATGGTACTTGCAACATTCTTTGCTAACACCGTAACTCAAAAGCATCAATTCTTCTCAAACCTTCCTTATCATTGCATATAAGGAGATATTGAAAATAGCTGGGGTCTAAGGTACAATAGTCTTCAAAGTGACCTTTTGTTCTTTTAACACTTTAAGGAAATCTTATGCAGTAGATTTACCCAATGCAATGCATTGTTTGATTGCTTGACTCTGCCCTAATCCCTTTACATTAGTTCAGGACTGAAAAATGATGAGAAACCGGGGGGAGGGGAAGGCACAATGGGGCTCAAGGGAGAAGACAGTTTTTCAGGGAAAGAATGGTTAACAGTGTCAAATGAGGCAGAAAATGTTGGGTTTTTTAATTAGCATAAGGAGTACAGCCACACTTTACAATTTTGATTTGTCTCTAATTAGAGCACCTCATGCAAATAAACACATCATACAATGATTCTAAGGCCTAGGAATTTATTTCTAGTTCTAGGAATTAATTGCAACCTTGCTGAGAACTTCAACCAAACTGTGAAACACATTGACGTTCGCCATCAAGAGCATGATTGCTCTTGCTCAAAGACAAGAGTGGGCATTTTTTTGAGAGGTCAACAGAAATCCATCGATTCTGGATAATCAAGACAAACACCACATCTCAGTAGATTGTTGTATATAACTGGCTGACCCTACAGGTTGATTTTTAGCGTAGGATGGATTAGAAAACGAAATTCTTGCAACGTTCCTGTTTGTTTGTTTGTTGCAACTAAGAGCAAACAAATATGTTTGGGCTTAAACAGTAGCACCATTTATAATCTCCCATAATAAATCCAGAGACGGAACAATTCCAGGGCTAGTTAATTCTTTTCCCATGTCATTAAGGACACAGGTGTTTTCCCTCTTCCCAATCGGTCACCCTCAGTATAATATCTGGGTCTCCCTGAAGAGGTCCAGATAGCTATAGAAGTTCCAGACAAATACAATCTCTGGCAAACAACAAAAAGGTCCTTTCCTCTCATGAGTTTCTTTTTATGAAGGATGTGGACATTCCAAGCAACATTCCTTCATGTCTCACGATCCGTGTCATATGTTCAAGTGCTAGTCCTGTGTTTCTCAAGCAGGAGTCTCTTTTGACATTAAACTCCCAAATATTTGTCAATGTCTGCAAACATTTGTGTCACAAGTAAAATAATGCTACTGGAATGTAGTGGGGAGAAGCCGGGGATGTGACTTCCCTCCCTGTAATGTCCAGGCCAGCTCCCTATCTCTAAAATGTATTCATCCCCAAATGCCAATAGTATAAGCTTGAGAAGTGTTCTCTAAAAAGAAAGAAAGACATTCCTTTGGAATTTTGGAAACAAGTTGTCACAGCAGGAGCAAAGGTGATGGAGAGAATTGCTTCAGGGTAGCAAGAAGATTCTCTGTGATAAAGTGTCTGAAAGGACTTGCTGAAGGAGCCAAAGAGAGGGAGCTAAAGTGTCAATAAAAAGAACATGCGTGGGGAGCTAATTTGGTGGGTGAAAAATAAGAGAGAAAGAGTCGCAAAACAAAGCTCCAAGGTTAAAGATCGGGGCTGGCAGTACCCTTCCTTCTAGTTCAATCTAGACTTATTAAACAGTGCAGTAGTTTTGCCGGATGCTGTTCGGTTGCACCTCTGTACAGCAGAACAAAACCCTGCCCCGTCCTGCAACATCCTCAGATCTGTTCTCATGTCTGAGCCTTTGGTTGCCACCACTGTCGCAATCAATCTTAGAGAGGACCTTCTTTTCACTGGCCCTCTATTATACTAAGCACGATGTCCTTCTTCAAGGACTTGTCTTTCCTGATCAGATGTCTAAAGTTTGTGAGACAAAGTCTCACCTTCTGCCTTCTGGCTGTACTTCTAAGATAGATCCACTCATCTTATTATCAGTCAATGTTACTTTCAATCTTTTCCACCAGCAGCAAAATTCCAATCCATCTATTTTTCCTCTGTTTTCCTTAGTTAATGTCCAACTTTCACAAGCACATGAAGCAATTAAAATACCATGTCTTGTGTAAGGAGCACGTTAGTCCTCAAAGTGACGCCCTTGACTTTCAACCCTTTAAAGAGGTCTTGTATAGCAGATCCCCTTGTTCTGTTCACACAACTGCCTTTTGATCCATGGGCAAATTCTGCACGAGCACAATCAAGTGTTCTGGAATGCCCATTCTTTGCAACGTTATCCACAGTTTATTATGGTCCATTCAGTTGAATGCCTTTGTGTAATCAATGAAACACAAGTAAACATCTTTCTGGAATTCTCTGTTTAGAGCCAAGATCCATCTGGTATCTCTAATGATCTACTCTGGTTCATACCCTCTTCTGAATTCAGCCGGAAGCTCTGGCAGTTCCCGGTCAATGTACTGCTGCAATCGTTGGAAGATCTTCAGCAAAATTTTACTAGCATGTAATATCAATTATACGGTTCTATAACTTGAGCACTCTGTTGAGTCATCTTTCTTTGGAATGGGCACATATGTGGATCTCTTCCAGTCAGGTGACCACGTAGCTGTCTTCCAAATTTCTTGGCATAGGCAAGGGAGTGTTTCCAGTGCTTCATCAGCTAGGTGAAACATGTCGATCTATATTCCAACAATTCTTGGATCTATGTTTTTGGCTAATGCTTTCAGTGAAGCTTCTTCCATCAGTACCATTGATTCTTATTCATATGCTACCTCTTAAAATGGTAGAATGTTTACTAGTTCTCCTTGGTAGAGTGACTTTGTATTCAATTTCCATCTTTCAATGCTTCTTGCCTCCTTCACTATATTGCTCATGGAAACATCACAATAGACAAGGCAAATGCCCCCAAGTGAACTGAAGAAGGAACAACTCTGACTTCGAAGGGGAACCTCTTTGCCAGACTACCTGGAGATAGCTGCTTTGACAAATACGCTAAGCATGCATGTTAAGTAGAAACAAGCGAGGACTCTGCCTGAAGTCTGTGTGCTCAATGATGATTATAAGAAATCATAAACTTTCTAAGGCACAGCTCATGCATGAATGTAATTGAATGCAGTTTTTCCGGGACTTATTTTCTCTATAATCAGGGGTCAGCTGTCTGGTTAAAAAGCAAGAGTCAGATAATCCAGGTTTAAATCCTGATTCCACAGTAGACTTGGGAATTGCAGTTAATTTTTCTGAGTTTCATTAATTCCTGCCTCATAAAAATAGTAGTTCTGAAGACTGTAGCCTAGTTGTTGGAAGAAAATAATAGTACCAAATAAGCATAATTGTTATATTAAAATCCTAGCACAATGCATGGATGTGTGTCGGGATCCTAACAAATTCAAATTTGTTTGACTGTATTTTATGACTAAAATGTATGGAGTACTTTTGTTAAACTCTGTGTTAACACCTGCATAGATCTACATTATCTCACACCGTCATCATAGCCCTGTGGGATGGATTCCACGATTATTAGTTGTATAAAGAGTCCTGGTGATGGAATAGTTAAGCCCTTCTGAAAGGCCAGCAGTTCAAACTCATCAGCAGCTGCTGGGAGAAAAGGCCTGGAGAAGTGCCCTGGAAGATTACAAGTCTAGAAACGCCAATAGGACAGCTCCACTCGCACCATGTAGTGTTACGGTGAATTGGGAACTCGGCAGCACACAGCAATAACATCGCCATTGTACAAATAGGAAAACGGAGGCTTGGGA
Organism: Tenrec ecaudatus; assembly: GCF_050624435.1. Classification (NCBI taxonomy): domain Eukaryota; kingdom Metazoa; phylum Chordata; class Mammalia; order Afrosoricida; family Tenrecidae; genus Tenrec; species Tenrec ecaudatus. The sequence goes on along the minus strand of NC_134539.1, from coordinate 21,711,268 downwards.
AAGATAAGTAATTCACCCAACCTCATGGCCTGACACATAGTTCTATCTGAGGGTCCCTTTGCCCATGTTTTAACTACAAAAGGGCTAGCTAGCTCTCTCCTTGCTTCCTAGCCATGGAAAGGAGAGTTAACCAGAAGTGTGGTGTTTATCTGAGCAAACAAGGCTTTGAGACCTTGACTCACCAAGCTCTACCTTCTCGATACTGAGCTCTAATGATGTCAACTTGGTATTTAGGTTTGGGGTCGGGGTAGGAATACAACTAGGTTTAATAAAACATGGGAACTGTCTGCCATGACATGTAGTCAGGTTAGTTTCTGGATGAGTTGGCATTGGGGTGGGAAGTAAACAGTGTAGCCTGAAAGAGGTCTCCTCCTGTCGTCCCCCTCACCTTCTGGTGCAAGGACACAGCTGGTGTGTTGGCCTGGGCTCCAAGGCAATATGTTTCTCCTGACCTTGACTTTGGTCCAGATGGCATTGCCTGCCTGAGTCGAAAGGAAGCGTCCTTTTGTTGTATTGAAAATTAGGTCCCTGTATACATACTGGTGACAAAGGCATTGTAGGAGGAAAGTGCGCTTGTTAACTTGTAACTTAGCAAGATGCCCCTCTGCAGGAGAGAGGGGGCTTCAAGGAACCAGGAAAGCGCCTGCTCACTGTTTGCTCAGTACTAATCCCCCAAATCCACTGCCTGAAAGCAGACAAAAGACAAATTACATGCCCGTTGAGGAGTTTATTTTTCCAGATGGCCAACTTGCAGCTATAGTTCACTGGCAAATTAAGTCTCTTCGAGCAGAGAAACCCAGTCCCTTCGTGTGTTTAATGAAAGCCCAATGTGTGCTCCTCAAACAAAGTGTTCAGAAATGAGGAAGGGGTGAGGTGCATGTAGAGAGGGTCCTTGCCCTGCACTGGGTTTCACCTTCCAAGTTTGGACAGTTGTGAAGCAAACAAAGCTGCAAAAATGAGTTTCCAATTGTTCCCCAGGACTCTTGTGTATGTGGGTCTGCTCTGACTCTTCAAAGACAGACACTTGTCTGACATTCCAGAGGCCAAGCATGCAAAATCTCAAGTCCACTGTTTCCAAGTGCCCAATAAATTCTCTATGACATACACACACACATGCACATGTACAAGTGCCTACTGAATTGACTTTTTAAGTATTTATCTATGGCATATATATACACATATTGCCATACATCTAGATACACGCACATACATATACAGAAATAGAGTGAATGAGTGTGTGGAAACATTGCATTCGTTTGCACTGCATCTTTCCATGATCTTTTGGCAGCCCCTCATGCAGAGGCAATACACTCAAGCGAACTCCGATGCACGACAACCCCACAAATGTCAGAGCAGAACTGTGCGCCATCGGCTTTTTAATGACGAATTTTTCACAGATAGCTATATCCTATAGGCACCATGGTGGCACAACTGTTAAGCTCCAAAAAGCTAACCAAGAAGTTGGCAGTTCAAATACATCCAGAAACTCTTTAAGGAGAAAACAAAACAGTAATCTGCTACTGTAAGATTATACAGCCAAGAAAACCCCAGGGGGGCAGTTCTACTTTGCTACGTTCATTGCGAATTGAAATAAACTTGACAGCACCCAACAATATACCCTAGGGCTTTGACAACAGGGAGGCAGAGAGTGAGAGTGAGCTGGGACAGTTGAAAATAGCATTCAATAGTTAAAAACAGTGTCTGGGGCCTTAAAGGCTTGTCTCCAAACAAGCAGCCATCTAAGTGAGATGTCAACTAAGTCCACAGGCAAGAAGCACGCCATCACCAGTCCATACAATCTGAAATCGAAGAAGAGATCAGCATCAGAGCCTAAATTGTGGGGATCCCGTGTGCAGAAGACGTTGGACGACAGTGGGAGCCCAAGAGTCATTTGTGGAACTGCCTAGGAAAGAAGCCCCAGAGAGCCCCCGTATCTACAATTGACGGAGCAAAGTGGTCACCGAACAGAGTGGTTGTCAGAGAGAAGAACGGAAGATAAAGGGCATGCAATTCATGTGGATCGTTGAAATTTGTCAGTAGATCCCCCCCCCCCCATGATGCAGGTTGGACCTGATCTGGTTTCCAAAAGTTTCTGTACTTTTGGCTTTTGTTTGCTCGTATTAGAGTGTATCTCAGAAGTGTTATGTCACAGAGGTCACCCTCATCCAGCATATGAAACCCAGGACTGATGAACCTATAGGGACATGAATTAGAATAAGGGGTTCGGGGGAGGGAGGTACAGTGGTAGGGGTGGGGGATAAAAGGGAGCTGATGTCAAGGAGTCCACATAGAAAAAGAATGCTTAGAAACTGCTTGTGGTGACAACTGTACAATTCTACTTGACTTGTTTGAAACATAGAATGATATATATTAAATCTCAACTAATAAAAAAGAAAAATCACCTTACTGTTCAGTAAATTATTATAATCCGTTCAATCAATTTGGCTTTTCAGATCAGAATGATATTGGGTAGAAGAAAGTAAAGGGGCATGATCTTTAAAAATTATGGGTCTAGTTGTCTTCATGATAATAACATTGATAATTATAATGGTAGCTATTGTTTAATTAAGTAAATGTTTGTTGTGTGTGAGGCAACCGATTAAGCACTTTGCACATATTTATGTCTTTAAAGCTCAGTGCAACGCTATGATATTATAATTTCCATCTTGTAGAGGGGAAAACAGACTTGGGAGGTGGTTTTTCATTAGAGGAGTGGGGCATAAAAGAAGCCATCAGACTTACTTCCGGGGTTTCAGGCTTAGCCGCTATACATCGTTTGTTTACTCACTCACTTCCTTAGCAGTTACTGAATGCCTGTACTGTGCCATGTATCATGTCGATAGCGGTGATTCAGAGAAAGACATTCTGCCTTCGCTGGAACTTGCTTAGCTACTAGTGAAGTAAGAAGAAAAATGTAAATGCAATATAGTGAAGTATGTTCTAGAAAGGAGATGGACCGAGATGTATGACCCTCGGGTAAGGAGAGATAGAGGCTCAAAGACAGAAAATCAGTCTCAAGAATATCTACCTTTGAAATCTTTCAAAACCAAGAGAAATGCTCCAGATTAAATCTGTGTAGGTACACTTTTTGTGTTTACCCATAGATTCCATTTTAAACCCCATGAAGTAGCCCTACTTGAGATCTAGAAAGATCTATTCTCCTCTTGAAATTTCAGAGCCCATAACCTTTCTTTTCTTTGAAGGCCTTTGGCCTCTCTTGCTTACAATGATCACTATATGACTTTGGATTTCCTACCCTCCAACGACATCCCCTTGCAGCCCACCCTACCACCAGATGATCTTCCTAACCTGAGCATCTCATACCTCTGGGCAAAGCCTGTCAGAGGCCCCGTCACCCTTATGAGAGCGAGCAATTTGGTTTTCGGACTTCCACTCCCATTATTCCTTATAGTAAGTCACTGCCAGGAAGTCAATTACTACTCAGAGAAACCCTAGAGAACAGAGTAGACACGCCCATGTAGATTTCCCAGAGTGTCGACCTTTCCTAGAATTGGGAGCCTCACCCTTTTCCAGTGAAGCCTCTGTTGGTTTTGAACTGACCTTGTGGTTAGCAGCCTAACTCATAATCCACTATGCCACCAGGCCTCCCTTTCTTACCAATAACTTTATTCTATGACTACTTTGTTCTAGGCAGTTTATATATCTAATCTTCACAGAAGTCTTTTAGGAGATTAATCTTTTCTTTTTTTTTTTTTTTGGCAAATCAGGATCAGAGCAATTAAGTGACTCAAGGAAGGTCCATAATAAATGACAGAATGACAACTGAGACAAGAGCCAACAAACACTTCAATAATTGTATCTTATTCATTCCCATTACAGACTGTTAACATAATACTTGGTAGTAAATGGGTGAATGAGTGAACAAATATGAGAATGTTCCCAGTTCTGCATATAAAATTCCATTCTCGTGTCCACATTTCCTGCACCTGGTTCTCAGGATGTTTGTATTTCATAAACCAAAAACCAAACACCAAACCAGTTTTGCTGTCGAGTTCATTGTGACCCCTGTTGATCCCAGGTGTGTCCAAACAGAACTGACCTCCACAGACTTTCTAACCACTGTGGTCTCGGCGGTAGATTGCCAACCCCTTTTCACCACACTAACGCTGTGCATTTCACAGGCACCCACAAGTGCCTAGGATCAAGGAAAGGCTGCCAGGTTTCCTCCCCAACTCCTGGCTACCAGTAGAAATCCACAATCCTCTTAGACTGCTCATATCCACAAGTTGACAGCCAAATTGTCCATGATCATTCCAGTGTTTTGTCCTTTACCTATTAGCCATTGCCATTAAGCAGATCTCAACTGAGAGAGACACTGTGGTACAAGGGAGAACTGCCTCAGAGGGTGTTCAAGCCTGTAACCTTGGAGGCTGACTAGCGTATCTTTCTCCAGCTGAGCAGCTGGTGTGTTCCAGCCACTGACCCTCTAATCCTTGACCACTATCCCAGCAGGACTTCTCCTGGTCATTTGAAGGCTGCCAAGTGCTATTAAAATCTACGACATGTCAGTGTTTGGTGGATACAAATTAGCTCCATAGCTGCATCACTACAAAGGATGGAGTTTGTGTAGAAATGGCTAAATGTGCAGTCTTTAGATCAAAGAGCCAAAGATGCCTTCTGTGTATTAGCTCTAGATTGTTTACTTCTTTATAACAAAACCCAACTCCACAGTGCCTATCAACAACCTGTGTCAAGTCCAAAGCTGGTTAAGCATGTTCCAAGGAAGGCCAGAGAGCTGCAATGGGATTTTGTGATCACACCTCCAAAAACATCCTCCACCTTTATGGGCGAAAGTGCCTGCTCCAAACATGAGGAGACACAGACAAAGGTAAAACGTAGATTTAAAATCAACCTTTCCAGATAACAATGATGGGGACACAGGGTATTTCCTACAGTTTAAAGGCTTTCTGTTGTCTACAGATGCACAAAAGACCGTTCCATCTCAGGTGTTCAGTAATCCTTCAGAAAGATAAACAGAAAGGAAGAATCAGAGACAAAGTGAGAAGAGGGCTGTTACTGGGCGAGTGTGGCAACCAATGCCAAAAACAAAATGTATTATCTATTGTTGAATGAAAAACTAATTTACTGTGTAAACATGTACCCGAGCTAAAATAAAAAGTGAAAACTTAGAGAAGTTCTGTTTCCCAAAGTCATTTTGTGCGCTGAAACATTATCCGTAGAAGACTAAAGATCAAAGAGCAAAATAACCCATAAATAATTATTTTGAACTAGGAAGCAAAAACACAATACATGTTCAGAAAGTTGAGTGCACAGAATTAAAGCTATCATTCATTATCAGAAACTTACTGTTTCAATATTGGACGTGTCTCTCCGGACATAGTATCCAGCCCTTTCTACCTGCTTAACTCAGCACAGTTAAAAGCAAAATCCATCTCGGTGTAATCATCATTCCATGTGATTTTCTGCTCTCTGTTTTCCCCCTGCAGCAACCACCATATTAAGCCTAAAGGAGGTAAGAACTAGTATTTCTTCTTAAGATTTTTGAGTAAGAAAGAACAACTGAACTAATAAGGGATTCTACTGGCAACAATGCTAATGTATTTAAGATAAATGTGCCCATTGGGGTTGCTCCTATTCTTTCTAAGTCTCATGTCTCCCTAGCCCCGCAGTCTCAACCTGTGGATTGTGACCACTTTGCGGGTCGTACGACCCATTCACAGGGGTTGCTGGATTCACAACAGTAGCAAAATTACAGTGATGATGTAGCAACAAAAATAATTTTACAGTTGGGGGGGTCACCACTACATGAGGAACTATATGAAAGTTTCGCGGCATTAGGAAGGCTGAGAACCGCTGCCCTGGCCTAAGACAGGCTGGAGTTCTGATGCCCCATTGACTTCCCTCTTCCAAGGAACTTGACTAGACTACTCAAAACCCACTATGTGCCTTCTCGAATTTCTTCAAATTCCAGGCTTCTACTCTGCCACAGAACACAATTCCAAGTTCTCTTCATTGCTTTTACCATGATTGGTAGAATATCACCTTTCCTTCCATGCTTTCCTTGTAACCTTTAGTATCTACCCTCTTACAGGGCAAAGAGAAAACCCTTGGTAAACATTGAAAAGTTGGAAACGTTGATTTGAGAGAAAAATGCCCATTTAATAACAGCATCTAAAAGCTTCGTTATTTTCATTCAAATGTCTGATGACTCTGTTTAAAAGTAAACAGGATCATAACGAAGCAGCAAACTTCACGTTGTTTTCAACAATCGAGACCAGAATAGGAGCCATTTGAAGAAGGCTCTAAGTAGCGAAGAACCCAGAAAACAATAGCTAAAATCTATTAAGTTAATATTTATTATATGCGTGCCAGATGCTACAATGGGAGCTTTGCATGTTTGCTTCTTTATTTATGCAATTAGTATTCACAGATCATTTATTTTTATTTATTATTAATTGGGAATTAATACATATAGCATCCCATAGTTCAATCACATCAAGCAGAATTGTACAATTGCTACCACAATCAGTTCCCCAACATTCTTTTTCTTCCTAGACTCCTTTTTACTTCACCACCACTACTAGCTCCTCCCTCCCCAAAATGACCCTTTTTCTACTTGCTGTCCCTATAGGTTCATCAATCGTGGGTTTCATATAATGAAATAGAGAAAAACATATGCCACAACTTCAGAGGGGGACCTCCAATGACAACCTCTGAGATACCCCAAAACATGAGCAAGCCAAAATAAAAATACAGAAAAAGTTGAAAACCAGATTAGGTCCAGCATGTATCAGATGGGGGATCAAATTAAAAAACGCTAACTTTTCAAGCCAGATTTATTGTGACTTTGACCTTCTATACTCAACTCTCCAATGTCCTCTGTTTAGTAACCACTTTCCTCCCATCCCTCAACTGTGGAGAGAGGAGATCACCAGAGCTTATTTCCCATTTTGTTCCCACAAATGTGTCTTGGGTTCCCACTGTCATCCATAGCCTTCTGCAGGCATGTCTGCTTCTTTTAACTTAACCATAATAATATAACTTGGACTTTATGCATAAATATGTTTCTTCAGATAAAGAAACTGAAAAGATGAACATACATTTCATTCCAGACTCTCTATTTTATATGGGAGACATAAAACAAATTTAATACAGTCTCTTCTCTCAAGACACTCATCCTTAGGACAAAGATATTTAAAAATAATAATAATTTGAAAATATAGCTTCTAGCCCAGGCAAAGAAATTAAACCTATTATCCTGGTGGAGGAAAATCGGGAAGACACATTACATGAAGGTGATGTTTAAGAAACCCTTGAAGGAGTTGTCTGGATGAAGGAGACAAAAGTCCGCCTGGGCAGAAGACAAGGCAATTAGAGGTTCACTGGCAGAAAGTACACGGTATGTGCAATTGAAGTGGTTCATACAACTCAAGTGTGAGGTCAGTGAAAAGCGACAGTGGTCATGGGCAGATAATTTTAGTCCCGATTCAAGAGCTTTGTGACTCAATGATTTTGGACCCAATTCTACGTACAAGAGAGAATCATAAATGCTTGTACTTTAAGATAGTTCTTTTCTTTTCTTTTTGAAAGATCATTCTGGAAACAGTGTTGACGGACTGAATAATCATATTTAACACAGTGATCAGAGGGAGGCTAGTTAGAAAGAAGGGTATTCCATTGAGATTAGACCCTGAACAAATTATGGGTAAAAATAGAAAATTTCAAGGTGATATGAAAAACCTTTCCATCAGAATTGGAAAAACTGGAGGGATACGGATAGGGAGTTGATGCTGTTAGGTACCATTGAGTCAGCTCCAGCTCAGAGTGACCCCAGGTGCAACAGATGGAAACACTTCCCAGCCCTGTGCCATCTTCCCAATGGTTGTGTTGCAGCCACGGTGTCAATCCATCTCACTGAGAGACTTCTTCTTTTTCACTGAAACCTCTGCTTGACTGGGAATGAAGTACTTCTCTAGAGACTGGTCCCTCGGGAAAACACATCCAGAACAAGTCCACGTTTGTTCTTCCAGCAGTCCACTGTACATTTGATATTCTTTGCCAATGCCATAATTCACAGGCACTAACTTTTCTCCAGTCTTGTTTCTTCATTAGCCAGCTTCTATGTGGTTCGGAGGTGATTGAAAATGCATTTCTTGTATCAGTCATACTTAGGTCCTCAACGTGATATCTTCACTCTGTTACACCTTTAAGAGGCCTTTTGCAGGAGATTTCTCCAATGGATTACATTTGACTGCTTCTTCCGTGAATGTCATGAAATTCTTGACTTCAGTCTTTTCTCCAGTTATTATGAGGCTGCTTATTCATACAGTTGTGAGGATTTGTCATCTTTAAAGGATGAGGAGTCGTGAAGTGATGAAACGCAATGCTTCGTTTATAGGATTTATAATCAGATAAATGATGATGACATAAACAGATATATGAAGGCCAAACACTCTGGAAAGAAGAACATGAATCACATTGACTCCAAATTGTTATGATACTCTTTGATGTTATTCCATAAATATATTCAAACTGTCTTCTCTACCCTGGTTGATACCTAACTACTTTTATAAGTGGGTATTGAAGTATAGCAGTATTTAAATTAATAATACAGGCACATGTAATTACAAATACTCCACTAAGTAGTCTTCTAGGGATATGAATTGCTCAAATTAGCATCCACCTCTAACCTAAATGAAATGCATCTCACATACTGAGCAATTCTAGCTTACTATGTATGTACGCGTACTTCCTAAGAGGGACAATGGGTGTGAAATCTTCCCTAACTCCCTCAGATAAATCTGCTATCAAGCCTTTCACCTGTGTCAAAAGAAATTATTTTGACTTTAAACATCAAAAATATTTTAACCTTAGACACTTAACATTGCTCATTGCAGAAAATCACTTTCTTAACCTTTTTAAGTGTTTTAGATGACTCTTCTGGCTGTCATGTCAGTATTTTAACGCCATTATTTATTGTTTGTTGAATATTAATCTTCCTAATCATGTTCATCAATGGTAGACAGAAAATTAATTCCATAATCTTGTCAATAGATAAAGCAAATTGTGTTTTGAGACATCCGTATGCTTCTCTCTCAAGCCAAGGGCTATAAAATTAGTGGGAATCATATCATCTAAATTAATTATGTCTACAATAAACTTGGTCTCCAGAGTTTTAAAAACTACCTGATTCTGGATCACTTTCTATGATGTTAAAAAATAAATTGTCTACAAGAATAATGAAACTTGTAAACTTCATTTCCAAATAGTCACAAACTTGCTTTGTCCCAACAAACAACTCTAATGAACCAGGAAAACCAACGAAAAGGAATAAAAGGGAAAATGAAAGAGCAATAATCTTCATTGACAATGAAAGCAATCTTGAAAGGCAAGCTTGAGCACATGCTTATGCTTGGGGTTCTTTTGTCTAGTTTCTAATGATGTGATACTTTGGGATTCCTCTTGATATTTTCAATATTCTTTTTTTCTCATGAAAAACAAAAAGCCATCAAGACAACTGTAATGTTTGCTTTGATTTTGAGAGAGTTAAAGATGGCCTACAATTCTCTCACATAGATCGTTCACTGTAAAAGACGGCATTTGGACGCGTTTATGCCAGATGACTGTGTTCTCTGAAACGAGTGTTATTATCCCTCAGACATTAATATCTCACGATGCCTTTAATCACATGTAGCTCTGCAGCACTCATAAACATTTGCCAGTCAGCCAACCAAGGCGTGTTATTTTTAATAGAGCAATATGCATTCTGATACTCTGCCCGGGACTCTTCAGCTGATGTTGCTGACCAGATGTTAGCTGCTGCCTGGCCAGTTATCGTGAGTAGGACAAACACTGCAGTCCTGCCCTCCTTGCTGAGCTTGAGCCCATTGTTGCCACCATTGGGTCAAGCCATCTCATTGAAGGTGTTCCTCCTTTTCACTGGCCGGCATGACTCGGGGCTGGTCACTTCTGCTAACGGATACAAAATATATGAGACGAGGTCCTTCCATCCTTGCTTCTAAGGAACATTCTGGCTGTGCTTCTCCCAAAACAGATTTATTCATTTCTCTGGCAGTGTATGGGATGCATATCAATACACTTCATTAACACCATCATCCATAGGCATCGATCATTCGTCATGATTCCTTATTAATTGTCCAGTTTCCACATACACGAGGGCCAATGGAGAATAGCCTGGATTGGACCAGGCACACCTTAGTTCTCTCCGTGACATCCTTGCCTATTAACACTCAAAGAGGTCTTTTTGAGCATGTTTGCTCAGTGCAATACTTTAATGTTTTACTACTATTTCAGTGCATGCTGATTAGGAATTCAAGGAACATAAAATCCTTGACAACTTCAATATTTTCTGTTCATCAAAAGGTTGTTTTCTGATCCAGTTGTGAGGATATTTTTCTGTATGTTGATGTGTGATCCATGCTAAAGGCTGCATGTAGTCTTTGATCTTCATCCGTAAGTGCCTCAAGCCAACAAATCCACCTGATAGAAGAGTATATATATATATATATTCCTGTATCTTTTGGTAAGTTTCCTGTTACTATTTCTGTTCTGGAGAAAATATACCTTCTTAACCAATAAATTGACAACCCCATTAACTCAAAAACACTCCCTGGGGTGATTTGCATTAAATTAGCATTGTTGGTCAATGCTTTCAAGAAGACTATACCATTATGACCAGATGAGCACATTCTTCAGACCATTTCAGGATTAATATTAGTCTCCTAACAACCTAGGAACCAAGATCATAATTACTGACTGCCATTTCCCCCATTGTCCAGGTAACTGGCCCTCAATATCTGACCAATTTGAAACCTGGGAATCTTGGGAGAAAGCATCAAGTCTGCTGTTGGGAAATTGGATTCAAGTGCAGCCGTGCTCCCTGAACGCTCATATTCTTCCTTTCTCTTTGTGCTATTTGTTCGACCCTATTGTGCAGAGCTACCGTTTGTGCACACATTCTGTGTTAGATTTTCTACCCGATTGAGCTTGAAAAACCAAAGCTTAAGTACTCAATGTTTCCCTAAGGCCTGAATGGACTTAAAAGGACGTAGGTGCAGAAAGAAAAGAAAGGAAAATAGGGGGAGAAAACACGGCTTGTTAAGTTGTTGCAATAATCTCATGCTGGGAATAAAGACCTTCGGCGTTAAGAGAATGAAAAACACTCTTCTAAATAGATTGCTGGCTTTTGTTGCGCAGGTGGCAAGGCCTGGAAATATAAGCTCCGGGGAAGAGCAGGGCAGCCTGCTAGCTTTCATTAAGCTCAGAGAATAGCCGAATTGTGGAGCGGTTTCTTCCCTACTGACCAGAGACACGGGTTTCTTGACAACTTGGACTTCAGATTTGGGTTTTGCTGGCGTATTTTCTTCCAGAGAATACTCTCCGGGAAGAGTAAAGCTTCCTACGTTTTGCAGTGATTTACTTGTGTGCACATCCTAATTGAAAACAAAGTCCCTCGGCCTGGAGCATAAATGTGTGATCAGCCTTGTGCGTTGTTTCGTTATGCGCATGCCGTTAGTATAAAGCCAGTATCAACGGCCACGTGACACCCCGTTAGAGAAAAAGCTGCTCAAGCTTGTTCATGGCGATTCACGACTCTGAGATAGAAAGATGCCATTGGCCTCTTTGATTCAGGCACTAAGCCATGTTTGTTAAGCAATACAGTAAAAGGAGTCATCGTGGTGGACCAAATGGCAGAGAGTCTGGGAATGGAAAGAATGCAGGGAAGTGTAAACGAATACAGATAGGTTGGCGATACTCGGTGTCTCAGTGCATGACAATTAACTTTCTCTTCATTGAAAGGGCTCCAGGGAGACAGACAGAGGTAAGACTGAGACCATCAAGAATGTTATTTTATTTCAATCCACAGTCAATGCTCATGGAAGTAGCAGTCAAGAGATCCAGTAATATATTGCACTGGACAAATGGGGAGCAAAGATGTCATTTTGGGGACTAAGGTGTGCCCAGCCCATGCCACAACCTCCACAATCCCCTCAACTGCTTGCAAAGGTGGGACGATGAATACAGAGGGCCAAAAAGGAATTGATGTTTTTAAATGATGATATTTCCAGAGAAGATTGACTATGCAATGGACTGCCACGAACACAAACAAAACTGTCTTGGAAGCAGTCAATCCAGGATGCCCCTGGGGCGAGCAGATGGAGAGATTTTGCCCGTGGTTCCAAGTCTCCCAGACGTGACACGTGGCATCAGGAGGGCCCCATCCTAGAAAAGGCATCTGCTTGGCAAAGCAAAGGTCTGCCAAAGCAACAACAACAAACAAACTCAGGAAGATGCTTCACAATATAGAGTGGTACCCCGGCTTCAAGATGGGCTCAAACGTAACAGCAATTGCGAGGACGCTGCAGGACTGAGCCCCGTTTGTTTTGTTGTGCAAAGGGGTTGTTGGATTGAGAACCAACTAGACTACATAGACCAAACAACACATTGCTAGAGTGTCGGTGTCCGTTGGAATCGACTTGACAACAATGGGATGGGGGGGGGGGTGTTGGTTGTTTTGTTTAAGTTATTATGAGTTAGAATAAACTAAACACACCACACCAACAACAACAGCAACAGTAGAGCCCTTACTCACGTGCAGCCCTGATTTCAATATGGTGGGTTTTAATGTCATTTTATTCTCAGAGATCAATTTCCAACTTGCAGGAAGAGAAAGTTGATGATCTGAGAGGTTCAGTAACATGCCCAAGGTCCCTGATGTATCTAAAACTTCACTCTCCATTCTCGTCTCTGTCTACATGCATAAACACAAGAAAACACTTTCTTCAAACTTCAAATGATTGTGTATCAACAAGCCACATAGTTCTTTCCTTCATTTTAAAGTTAGTGAGTAAGTGTTTTCATGATGAAAATGGGGCAGGATGAAAGGAAATCACTCACCCTTAGTGAATATTATTACTAGTTAAGCTTTATGATGTATACCCTCTATCCATTAGCTCGTTTACATTTTGCCATCACCCTACAACATACGCAGGGTCAACTTTACTAAATTGTGAGGTTATTTCATTGTTCGTGCCCCCCCTCCCATTCAGAACCAAAGTGTGCGGCCAAGTTTCTCTACTTTTGCTCTTTTCACTGACTCACCTTCTGTACATCCTAAGTCATTTTTAACTTCCTCTCCCCATTCATTGGCTTTCTCCCTTTAAGCACTCATTTCACTCTCATATTCAGGAAAATATTTACAGAAACAAAAAAAATGCACAATTGTTTTTCAGGAGCATTTATTTCCAAAACAAGAGATTCACCAGCATACTCTTATTGACACTTCCTAGAAAGATCTTTGTTTTATTTGTGTAACACTGAGGCATAGAAACCAGTTAATTACCCAAAGTCACCGCACCTGTAATGTGTGCCATCTATTATATTAGAAAAGGGCATAAAGAGAGTCAAAGGAAAGCCCAATATGAAACAATGTCTATATGTGGTAAGCAGTTATAGCATTATGAATTTATAGATAAGAAAAAGGTGTGGCACAGAGGAAAAATAAGGGTTTTGTTAAAGAGGTAACTTAAAGATCTGATGGATGTAGATATAATTGCTCTCAAGTTTCTGGTTAGTTATTAAATTCATATTCTTTAATTTTACAATCATATAGAGCTCTTCAGATTGTCAGAAAATAATAAGTCAATGAAATGAAGAAGAAAATACAAGAAGTATATTTTGAATGTTGTACATCTACAAAGAATGATTAAATATATCGCTCAGAGTACAATGAGCATATAGATCAAATAAAGAAGAGAACTATGGTTTTACCTCTAAATACACTCGTGTAGCCTTCTTGCTTCAGGTGACACCTTCTCAAAGAAATAGGAGGGCCTGAAAGGGTCATGCATCGGGCTGCCAACTGCAATGCGGAGCCCAATAGCTGCTCTGCGGGACGATGAAGCTTTCTGCTCCTGTAAAGATTCGCAGCCTTGTGAAACCAGAGTTCCTTATACTTGGCCTACACGGTTGCTATGAATCAAAATCAGCTGGATGGCAATGAACTTCATTCATGTGGATTTTTGGAGATTCAAGTCAAAATACCTGAAGCTGACCCGACTTGGACTCAGACTCTACTTTTCATTCACATAATCCGAAAGTAGCCTTTAAATGCTCACCATGTTCAAAAGACAAATAGTCTTTCTCTCTCTTTTTTTGCATCACATGCTACCCCAATTATATTTTGATAGAGATTGCAAAACTCTGCAATATGCTTTAAAATTCATGAAACTGTATACTTCAGATTGGTGAATATTATGGTATCTGAATGCTATCTCACAGAAATGTCATACAGGGATTCTGGATAGATTCTGGAATCACATCTATTTGGTTTAAAACTTCTCAAACTCTTGCATTTGGGGAAATTTTTAATTAACTTCGGTGAGTCTTGATTCATCACAGGTAAAGAGTTGCAACCAAGGGTAGCACCACAAAATCATTGTGATGATGAAAGAACGATATTCAGATTAGCAAGTGGCTAGTAGAATGTGAGTGATATCGCTGGTACAAACACTTTGGTCTCGGCGACAGCAGAAAGGTTGGTGGTTCAACCCCACTCAGATGTTTTAAGGAAGCAAGGCCTGGCATTTTGCTTCCATAAAGATTGCAGCCAAGAAAACCCAAGGATCTCAGTTTTACTCTGAGTGGTTCCACCTCAAAGAGCATCAGGTAGTTGAAAGAAGGGTGTAAAGCACATTCATTATTCACTCTAATGTTGCTAATAGACATTGCAACTCTAAAAGGACAGAGACCTTCCAGTTGGACATTCCTTCCAGCACTTGTAATGCCGCTAGTCAATAGTCACTTCTGTTTTCTTAAACACAGGATTCCTCACCTCATTTAACTATTTATGCTTTGTTAACTAGCAGGTCCATAAAGACAAGCTTGGTACTTGACTGTCCTGACTACTACAGAACTTGGCCCTGGGCCTGGGGTATCTGGAGCCAAAACATGTAGCTTTATTATTCAAGCCTCCTTTTCCTTTTATTGGGGAAGTTATGTCACCGAGACATCAGATCTCAAACTACGTGAAATGGATTTTGGAAATCATCTTTGCCTACATTTGGCCCATAAAAATATTAACCTTTTTTTGAAAAAGTGTAACTATGTCTTTCTCAGAATTACAAAATTACTGCTAATTCTCAACCTAGATGACTATCACACTTATCTTATGCATTTATGACAATATTCAATTTTCATAAGAAAATAATGAACATAAGCAAAGTTTGCTATCTTCATGGAAACTTTAGAATTCAAAAAGGAATGAGTAAGGTCTCATTTTTAATGTAGAAATAGGGATAATTATACATTCTGTCTTTTTATGTCTTGAGTTGGTTATTTAAATATTATAAGATAAATTTATATGCAACAGGGGTTTCTTACACTTGAGTTCAAGGTGCATATTTTTGTTAATTTAAAAATTACTTGGACCTAAACGTTAGGGCGTTTAAAATCACAGAAGCTCATTAATCTATTATGGGTTGTTTTCTGTGTCTTCTAGCAAACTTTCAGCAAACCAAATTGAGATGCCCCTTTACTCAACACTGGTAAAATGGATCACTGTTTACTTACTACTTTGTGCTATAATTCCTGGATTAATCTGCAGTTAATTGTTACGATGTAGTCAACATGTAGTTTCTTCTGTTCCCTAGTTTCTTCTGATCCCTAGGGATTTCTTTAGGGATAAAGTGGTTTGCATCAGTTTAGTAATAGAAAACAAACATCTTTGGATGTCTATGTTTTTCTTGTTGGTTTTTGTTTTGTTTTGGGAAGAAATAAGTGGACATAAAATATTTCATGTGCTATTTGATTCCCCAACATTTGACTCTAAATAAAACTACAAGCTTTAAGGGTAAAAAAAATGATATAATTACCTCTATTGAAACTTCTTACAGTTCAGTGCACATTCTCAAAAGCCAAGCCAAAAAAACATTTTTGTAGGAAATTGCTCAATGCTCTCTAGTGTTGGGCCAGAGCCTTGATTCTATGCAATGTCGTGCTTGAAAATTGAGTCTGATGTCCTCCAACCCAGACAAGCGGCTGTGGAATAAAACCAAGTAATGCCCCAAATTATTCACATTCAATTTTCCTGGGTGATTACCACAGGTTTATCTTCGGTCTGAAACTCTATGCCTCCCAGTCTACGGAAGCAGATTCTTTGATAACAGACTTGAGGAGCTGGCCAAGATGCTGGACTAGAGAGACATATGATCCAGACCTTCTACAATGAAGACCCAAGGCCACAGATACAGTTGACAATGTCGGATCCCTTCGCTTCAGAAGAAAGGATAAAGAGGTCAATCAAATACAATTAGAGGAAGACACGAGATGAAAATAGTTGAGCAAAAGGCATATGGAGCAGCGAATTGCCAATGGGCACGTCACATCATGAATGACTGCAAGCAGCATGTCTATTGAGGAAGCAACCAAATAACTGGCTCGGCTGACCCAGCACGACACCAAAGAAATCAGTCATCGGCCACCAGCGAGGAGTGATCTTCCCCCACTAGACCCTCTTCATACAGCCTCCTGGTGAGCAGAGACACATGCCACCCAGCAGCCAGCCCACCTTCCCCAACTGCCAGTGCTGTCACTTTTTTAACATTTCTCTTTTGGCTTAGTGCTTCCTTCTCTCTGCCTTCCCCACCCAGCCCCCCATGTTTGTTTTCCTTTGTACCCTTCCTTCCGACTCTCGGACCCTGCCACCTCCTTGATCAGCAGGGCCCAGCCTGCCCTGTGGCCCCCTCGACATGCTCACGTGGAACAAGTACTGTGTTCCCACTACAAATGTGTGCGGTAGACAGCAGTGACTCCAATACTGGGTCACTTTTTTTTCTTTCTTAATTGTGCTTCTCTCACTAGGTACCCTTATTTCTTTTTTCACACCTTCCTCTTTCAACCTCTTCCTCCACCACCACCCCCTTCTGTGTTATCCTGTGGGGTGGCTCACTCACCCCTGCTGCCTCTGCAGTCAGTAGCACCCGCCCTCAGCCCTTGCACAGTAAACAGCACATCCTCCTGTGAACACCGCATTTCCATGGTAGTCGTGTGTGGCAGCTGCACTTATACCCTTATTATGTCACTTTCTCTTTTTTTTAATCTTTTAATTTTCCTTTCTGTATAATTCCTCCCCTTTCCCTCCTTCATTGATTTTTTTTCCATTCCTCACCCTCTTCCCCCCACCCCATTTTTACCTTTTTTTTGTAGCTCCAAGAACAAACAGCCCACCCCCTACCACCACCATGGGCAGCTGCACCCACCCCCACCCCTCCACAGCTGTAGTTGGTGCGTTTGCGACAGCTGGGTTGGATGGCTAGCATGGTGTCAATATTTGGTGACTTTTCTCTGTTTTCTTTTTTCCTTTTGTTGTTCTCTCTGGTTTTTCTTTTTTTGTGTGTGTCCCTTGGTTTTATTTCTTTCATTTTCCCTTATTTTCTACCTCACTCTGTTTTCCCCTCCATCAGTCATAAGCCTTCGATCTCCCCCAACTCCCTCACCATACCTGCTGTTGTTCCCGCTTGTGAAGAACCACCACCAGCTACAGCATCGCGGGACTGAGAGTTTAGAGGGCTACAGCTGCCAGCCTACCCTAAGCTTCTGTACACATTGAGCAATGAGAGACTTATGCCCCCACTCCCAGTCCCTCCTGTGTTCACCTAAAGGGGGTCGAGCACCCTAGTGCTGCCAAACTAGTGACCAGAGAGCACACTTGACCTGTCACCCAGGTATATTAAAGCAAAAACCAGGTGAAAACCTTGGTTTCAAGTAAACCAGTGTACAATGAACAAAATTTAAAAATACCATGACACTCTTTAGGAGATGGGAGAAAACTTCAAATCATATAAAAAGACAAGACCAAAAAGAGATGCTTCAAAGAATTGTCCAAAATATAAAATCAGACAATCTTCCAGAGGATTAAATGCTATTGAACTCTGTTTTAATCTTCACTGAATACTTTTATTGGGAGCTCTTGCATATCTTATCACAATCCATACATTCTTTCAATGTGTTAAGCACATTTGCATATATGCCGCCATCATCATTTTCAAATCATTCTTTTCCCACTTGAGTCCCTGATATCAGATCCCCATTTCTTCACCATCCCTCCCCCACCTGCCCACCCTCATGAACTCTTAATACGTTATAGATTATTTTTACATCGTTCTCTATCACGCCTCACCCACTTTTCTGTTATTCATCCCCCTGGGAGGGGGTTCTAAATTGGTCTTTGTAATTGATTCCCCCTTTCTTCCCCCACCCTCCCCTAATCCTCTTGGTATCTCTACTCTCCTTGTTGGCCCTTGGGGGTTTATCTATACTGGATTCCCTGTGTTGCAGGCTCTTATCTGTAGCAATGTGTATGCCCTGGTTTAATCCAATTTGTAAGGTAGAATTGAGGTCATGTGAGTCTCATTGCTGTTATACTGCACCCTGACTGGCTCATCTCTTCCCTGTGACCCCTCTGTGAAGGTATGTCCAATTGTCTACAGATGGGCATTATGTCTCCACTCCATGCCTCCCCCCACCCCAATCACATTGGGTATGGTTTTATTCTAGGTCTTAGATGCCTGATACCTAATCCATTCGACAGCTCATGATCACACAGGCTGGTGTGCTTCTTCCATGTGGGCTTTGTTGCTTCTGAGCTAGGTGACCGCTTGTTTATCTTCAAGCCTTTAAGACCCCAGATGCTATATCTTTTGATAGCCGGACACCATCAACCTTCTTCACCACATTTGCTTATGCACCTATTTTGTTTTCAGCAATCGTGTTGGGAAGGTGAGCGCCACAGAATGCCAGATTGTTAAAACAAAGTGTTCTTGTTTTAAGGGAGTGCTTGAGTCGAGGCCCAAGATCCAATATATATATTTACATATGTACATGCCTACATTTAGACCTCTATAAATGTCCTTTGCCTCCTGGTTTTTTCCTCTATTTCCTTTTTACTTCCATCTTGTCCCACCATCATTCACGTTCCAACTTCATTTGGGTTTAGTAATTCCTGGTTGCTACATTGTCCTTAATTGAGCCCCTCTAGGCATCCTATAACCGTCTTTCCATTGACTTTAGTTCACTTGCTGTTCCCTTGTCCCTGGGTTGGTCCCCTCTGCCCTTCCTTTCTCCTACCACCCCTTCGCCTGTAACCCTCCTGGAACCACCGGTTTCATTATTTTCATCTCCGGATTATTTATCTCGCCTATCTTATCTAGATAGACATGCAGATACATTAAAGTGCAAAAAACAGGCAAAGCCAAATAAAACAACAAAGGAAGTCAAAACCAACAAAACAATAACAACCAAAAACAAAATAGCAATAACAAAAAGGAAAAAAAGCCACTGCCAAAAATGGAAAAGCCTATAAATAGTTCAAGGTCTGTTTGTTGGCCTTTATGAGTGTTTTCCAGTCGAGTCTGATGGGGTGCCACATTCTGTCTCCCAAATCTATTTTTGGTTTTCCCTGGGGTTTCATCACTCTGCTCCCCCTGCTACTCTGCTTCATGCCCTCAATGCCTCGCCCCAGCATGATGGGGCCAGATCATGCATTATTCTTGCACTGTGTCTCCAGTGCTGTCCCCGCAGCATCATGGTTCAGTGAGGGGCACCATGTCCCGTGGTGAGATCAGCCCTACTATCCTCCCCGTGCATTGTCTGCTCTGAGCAGGAACATTGTCCTTAGGGATTGGCGGGATATTGGATGCCTATTGGAACTCTTGTTAAGGAATTTTAAAACATTATACTTAGGTCCCTTCCACAAAAAAAAAAAAAAAGGAAAGGGCCAAGGAAAACACAAAAAAGTCATAACAAAATCAAAGAAAATACAGACTTTAGATTTCAGGGGAAATTTTTAATGAAAAAAATTGTCAGAATAAATGAAAATGTGGAAATCATATGAAGCATCAAATAGAAATGCAGTTTTAGAAATTGAAGTTTAAAGGTCTGGAATTGAATCAGGAAAAGGCAGAATTCATAACATTGAAGACAAATCTCCTAACACTGCTTTGTTAGAACAATCAGAAAAATAATAAGAAGAAATCTTAAGAACTATATGGGACACCATCAGAAATAACTTATTGTGATCAGAATTCCAAAGCAGGAAAAGACCAACAATAAAAAGCACCAGGAAAATTGTCAAGGTTTTATTGGAAGAAAACTTTACTAATAACTTGAAAAGTGAAAACATATGCATTCAAGAAGATCAATGAGCTTCAAATAGCATAGAGCCCAAAAGAAAATCATCAAACTATAATCAAATTTTCCAAAATGAATGACAAAGAAAGATTTCTGAAAGCGGCTCAGAAAAAAAACACCAACAAGGAAGAATCAGTAAGACTAACCTGGGTTTCTCAACAGAAAAAGAAAAAACAAACATATATAGTATATATATGTGTATATATATATATATGTATAGGCTGAGTTTTTCAGCACAGCTTTTGTGGTAAAATTAGGTGCCTCAGCAGATATTTGGGTCGGCGTATATGCAAGTATATACGATATATACACATGTGTGTTATGTCATCCCATTGCTTTCCTATCTGAATATATATAGTATGTCAACCCATTGCTTTCCTATCTGAATATATATAGTATGTCAACCCATTGCTTTCCTATCTGAATATATATAGTATGTCAACCCATTGCTTTCCTATCTGGGGGTACCAAAAAAAAAACCAGACTTGCACAGGGTGAGCGGAGCTTTTGAAGTATATATTTCTCCCACTAGGCAAGTATCAAGCAACTTGCTCTGAGTTAGTGCACCCAGTGGCATCTCATGGGAAGGTTCTCTCTGGTCACAGTGAATTTTCCCATAAAAGCAGTTTCACTCAAACCTCATTTTTTGTGATGGCTGATTTAATAGACCAGCATGGGCTGTGAAATTTTGTTTCCTGCTCAGGAAAAAATGCCGCAGAAATTGTTGTGGTGTTGAACACAGCCTACAAAGGTAGCGCTAAGGGGAAAATGCAAGTGTATGAGTGGTTTTCTTGTTTCAAAAAAGGTAAATTGCCATTTGATGACAAACCTCATTCTGGACATCCTTCAACTTCCCAAATGGACAAAATGTCGACTCCTAGAGCATTGGGAGTTAGTTCCACCAGGTCAGGCTGTTAATCAGCTTTCTATTTAGAGGTTCTGAAGATACTGTGTAACAGTGTGTGACAAACAAGGCCTGATTTGTGGCTGCCAGGAGACTTTTTTTTTGCCACCATGACAATGTACCTGCTCACGCAGCCATCTCAGTGCACCAGTTTTGGGCAAAAACAGCATGCCTCTCTTGCCCCACACATATGACTCATTTCTTTTTGTTTCTGTGAATGAAGAGGGACATGAAAGGATAGCTATTTAATGACAGAAGAGGTGAAGGTAAAAAAAAGGGAGGTGCTGTCAGCCATCCAAACAGATGAGTTTCAAAAATGTTTCCAAGAATAGAATTACAGATTTGACCAATGTGTTAAGTATAATGGAGAGTGCTTTGAGGTAATAAGGTTGATTTCTTTTTTAAAAAATTAAATACATACCTTTGAAAAAAATTTGCATTTGGGGGTACCTCCTCATACTATATCCCTGAAAGAAAACAATATGCCAGCCAAGAACTACCTAACCAAGAAAATAGCCCCTCAACTACAATGGTGAAATTAGGAAATTATTTCAAGATAAACATACCAAATTTACAGAAGGGAAAAAAATGATAGAAAACATTCAAGAGTCCTTCATAGTGAGAACCAAAATGAGAGAAAATAATTGAAGATTAAGACACATGACAAAATCACCGAGAATGTAACGTAAATATAGTAGCACCAAACATAATATGAATATTCAAGACTAAAAAGGGGGAGCCAGATATGTCCATTTTTAAAGGAAGGCAAAGCAAAAGGAGAACATAAAAGATTCAGTTACAGAACTGTGAAATAAGGAAGATATCTGGGCAATATCAAGAAAAACAGACTTTTTAAATTTGAGAATATAATAATAAGTTACAGAGAAACCTCAAAGAAAATTCATAAACCTTGTCATCAACATAAAGAAAGAAAGTCGTGAAGACCCTCACACATACACTGCCATCGAGTCGAGGCTGACTCACAGGGACCCTGTAGGACAGGGTAGAACTGCAGCTGTGAGTTTCTGAGACTGTCACTGTTTAAGGTCGTAGGAAGGCCCCATCTTTCTCTTGCTGAGTGGCTGCTGGTTTCAAACTGCTGACTTTGAAATTAGCAGCCTAACACATAACCATTATGGCACCATGCTCCTATCTCAAAGTCCCAGTGAAAGCTAAAAGAATAGAAATGAAGGAAAGTATAAGAAAATCCATAAGATATAGCATCTGGGGTCTTAAAGGCTTGAAGATAAACAAGGGGCCATCTAGCTGAGAAGCAACAAAGCCCACATGGATGAAACACACCAGCCTGTGTGATCATGAGGTGTCGATGGATGCTAGTATCAGGCATCAAAGACCCAGAGCAAAAAATCATAATATGAATGAGGGGGGGGAAGTACAGAGTGGAGGCCCAAAGCTGATCTGTAAGCAATTGGACATCCCCTTATAGAAGGGTCATGGAGAGGAGATGGGCCAGTCAGGGTGCAGTATAGCACTGATGAAACATACAGATTTTCTCTGGTTCTCTAGTGCTTCTCCCCCCCCCCCCCCATCATGACCCTAATTCTACCTTACAAATCTGGCTAGACCATAATGTACATGGGTACAGATAAGAGCTGGTAACACAGGGAATACAAGACAGATAAACTCCTCTGGACCAATACTGAGAGTAGCCATACAAGAAAGGGAAGGGGAAGGTGGAGGGAGAAAGGGGAACCAATCACAATGACCCCCAGGGGAATGGACAACAGACAGGGGATAAAGGGAGATATTAGACAGTACAAGGCATGAAAATATAATAAAAAATCAACAATTATCAAGGGTTCATGAGGGAGGGAGAGAGGGAGGGAGGGAAGGAGGGAAGGAGGGAGAGACAGGGGGGAATGAGGAGCTAATACCAATACCAAGGGTTCAAGTAGAAAGAAAATGCCTTGAAAACAATGATGGCAATATATGTACAAATGTGCTTGAGATGGATGGATGGATTGTGATGAGTTGTACGAGCTTCCAATAAAATGATTTTTAAAAAGAAAAGAAAATCCATAAGCATAATGAACTCAGCACAGAAAAATATATATTGAATAAAGAGACCGTCAGCATCACAGCAAAGGGGTGGGGAACACAGCAAAATGACAGTACTGAATTCTTACAGACCAAAAATTCCACTCAATGTAAATTAATTAAACCAGGCAGTCAAGAGACAGAGAGTAGTAGAATGGACAAGAAAATGGGACCCACACGCATGTTGTCCACAAGACAACATGTTGTCTTCATATATGGAAAAACACATAGGAAGCAAATGGCAACTAAAAGCAGCAAGAGTGGCAATGTTAACATCTGGTAAAATAGGCATAAGGCAAATGCCAAGCAAAGGAGATGAAAAAGGTCTTTATATAATGATTAAAGAATCAATCTATCAAGAAAACATAATCATAATTTTAAAAAACCTACACTCCTAATTAAAAGTCCCAAATACATAAATCAAATTTTAACAGAATTGAAAAGTGAAATATGTAACTCCATGATAGCAGTAGAAAGCGTTCTTTCCACCCCCCTCGCCCACTCCCACCACTTCGATCAAGTCAATTCCGACTCATCGCAACCCTATAGGACAGGGTAGAAATGCCCCTGTGGGTTTCTGAGACTCTTTACAAACATAAAAGCCTCATCTTTCTGCCAAGGAAGCTTTTAATGCAATATTGTTAATGTAGGAAAGAACTAGAAAGAAGCTCAATGAAGATGCAGAAGATTTAAGCAGCACAATTACCCACTATAACTCATAGACATACACAAAGCATTCTGTCCAGCAACCGCACACTACACATTCTTTCCCAGTTCACGGGAAACAACCTCCACAGTATAGATCATGTGCTAGACCACAAAGCAAGCTGTGATAAATGTGAAATCCTCAAAATACTACAAAGTATCTTCTCAGATCCTAATTCTTTAACATGAAAAATCAAAAACAGTAATATCAAGGGGGAAAATACATCACATATATCCAAATGAAATAAATCTATCTTTATTCAAAGATGATATGATCCTATACATAGAAAATCACAGAGACTTGGTACGAAAGCAATATGAACTTATGAAGGTAAGTTTAAAGTACTGCTACTGGATCATAGAAATCTTTCATTTTAAAGAAGTGTCAGAATATGAAGTTATTGTTTCTTGGCATGTCCTTTAACTAGGTTGAAATACTCTGAAAGTGATGTTTTCCTTTCTGTAAGCTTTCCCAGAATTCTGTGTTCTGACACTTTGGCATCCTCAAGGAACTCAAAATCTGTTGAAACGTTCTTGAAGTTTGAGAAACAAAAAGAAGTTCAAAAGGGCAAGATCAGGACTGTTATGAAATTTTTCTAGGACCAACTTTGATACCAACTTTGAAGAATGAGCAAGGACATTATCAGAATAGGGGGAAAAAATCCTCGGGGCAATTTCCCAGCTGCCAGAGTTGCATGTCTTCACCACCCTTGCTCGGTCTGTGTGCTGACCTAAGCATCCAAGAAGCTGGGCTGCATGGGGTTGAGCATCGCATCCAAACTGGAAGGAGCCTTATTAACAACCCACCATATGTGAATCCACCACCTTGCTGTTGACACTGAGATGAGTTTAAAACACCTGCTGATGAAAAAATCAGAGACTGTACAGCCTTTGGAGAGGATCGCAACACACTGTAAAGACACCCAAACCTTCACAACCGGGCCAGTAGTCGGCACCATGATAAGAAGAGAGAAGACTGAAGTTGTTTAGGCTTCTGCGTTGTCTGACCACACAAACATCTGTTGCCCTTGAAAGAAATCTTTTCCCTTTTTTTTTCAAGAAACAAATTGAGGTATTGCAACGATCGAATCAGCTGGACAAGGCCCCTTTAAAGTGTAGAAGAGCCCGGATGTCACTTTGAGACTAAGGTACACCTGATCCAAGTCGTTGAGTTTCTACTCGCTTCATGGACATGCCAAACTTGGACAATGAGTAAGAAAGATTGCTCATTCTGCATTATGGGGCTAAGCATGCGTTTCCCTTTCCTACGACTGCCTTTTCCACGTTTTCAGTCTTCATTGTGCACGTCTTTCTGCTCTCCTGACCTGCTTTCCAGTTTCCTCTCTGGAGCGGGCCACATCAGAGGCCCTCTGAAGTTTTCTGATCGCTTGCGGGGAGATCTGTTGCGTCATGGGTAGGAAGCTTCACGGGAAGGAATCTTATCTCATGCAGCACATCTTACACTCTCTCTCTCTCTCTCTCTCTCTCTCTCTCTCTCTCTCTCTCTCTCTCTCTCTCTCTCTCTCTCTCTCTCTCTCTCTCTCTGCATCACCTTTCCCATAAACTGTTGCAAGAGTCCCCGCCCTTAAATCCTATTGAAATTCCACTCACCTCAAGCCTGTCCTCCACACACCCCCATTTGACCTTTCTAAATGATCAGATCAATACTCTACGTGGTAAAACACTGCCAACACAGAATGCAGTATTAAGAAAGGCTCTTCACAATCTAATTAAAGATGTCCTTTAAAAGTCCTCCTCCCAACGTCCCATCATCGTCTTACACATCCCTCCCTCATCACAATAGGTTACCCTCCCTTCTCTGCTTGAACTGTTCATTTTGTAAGTCACAGATGATAGTATTTTTCTGCAGATGTAGTGTACTAGGGATGACTGCAAAATTGGGGGGTGTCTCTTTTCTCTTGAATTTTGGCAGACAACAGAGGTAATGTTGCTTCAGTGTCTAGGCATATGCTTTAAGAGGCTTACAACTTCCACCTCCTGTCTCTTAAAAGCCAGCTGTGACATCCTGAGAAAGCCCAAGTCATTTTCTAGAAAGAACCCATTCTGGCAGCCCTGGTTGATCTGCCAGCCAGTAACCAGCCCACCACTTGCCAAGCCACTCAGCTGAAGCCACACCACGTCGAAACAACTGTCCCTGCCAAACCCTGCTCAACTTGAAGGTTCGTGTGCGATACAAACGCTCCCTGTTATTTTAAGCTACTGGGTTTGGGGGTGTTCTGTTCTACAATACTGAAGTCTTAGAACAGCAATGAATACGTTTTTATGTTTCTCCCTCTAGTTCCTTCTCACACTTAAAGACATCATTTGAATGCCACCTTGTTTCTAAACTGTAAAGTTCCCCTAGTCGTTTTTGACAGAAGCAATTACTTTCTTCTGTATTTCTACACACCTAGTACACACTCCACTCACGTGTTGTGCTAAATGTTGTTGGGTAGGTTAAATGCTCATAGTGACCACAAAGAAGGAGTAAAATTGCCTCATAAAAATGCTTTATACAATTGATGGATGTATATGTATGGATTGTGATAAGAGTTGTATGAGTCCCTAATAAAATGTTTTTTAAAAATGCAAACTCGTTGTTATTGGGTCCATTCTGCTTTGTAGTGACCCTATAGAACAGGGTAGAGCTGCCCCTGTGGATTTCTGAGTTTGTAACACTTTAAGGGGGTAGAAAGGCTCATCTTTCACCCTCGGAGTGACTGACGTTTTGAACTGCTGACCTTGTGGTTAGCAGCCTAATGCGTAACCCAATGTACCACAAAGGCTCCCCCCACCCCCGGCCCGGGTTTTCTAAACACAGTGTTTATGAGAGCAGATCAGCAGGTCTTTTCCCCAGAAGCACTCGGTGGGTTCGAACCCAGCCTCTCAGTTAACCCTGGAGAACTTGTTTATGGTACACTTCCCAAAAGTAGTCTACTGTGAGTAGGATTCCTAAGTATTAGCATTTATGATCTTGTGATTGAAACATATGAATAACATGAATATTTCATATTGTAAGCCCTAACTTCTGCTTTTAATATCATTTTAGTTCAACAAGCATTTACTGAGCACAGTGTGGCAAGCAGCAATGGGGCTTGAGATCGAGCTACAATATGAATAAACATGCCCCAGAGTTGTTTCATTCAATCACCTTCTCTGTGCTCGATGCTACAGATATTGGAGATGTCAATCAAGTTTGTGTCCAATCAATTCACAGATTTTATTGGAGAAAATACTCATGCTTCCTGCTGATGGCCCTTTGACTTCCCAGGAGACCAGATTGGGACTAGCCAAATGTCTGCAAAAATAGACTCGCAAAAGGTTCACCAAAAACAAAAAGTCTGCCTCCCAGAAGGCTAGAGAGCAAAGTCTTCTATCAACAGCATATACTATTTAACACGTGAGGTCATTGTCTCAGAAATTACCCATGAGGGGATCCAGAATCTGCCAAAGGCCCATTGCCTTTGATAAGGGCCTTGATACTTGACATTTCAGAGAGACGCTGGATGGACATGGCACGTTTTGGTTGCACTCAGGGCTCTCTGCTCTGGACTAACATTATGACGGTGAAAGGATAGTCTTCGACCTCCATACATACTGCTTATAGCCAGCAATGCTTGATATTGTGTCACTGCTTTTGTCCATTTGGATAAATTTTCATTTGTGTTGTTATTATTTATTATGTCATATTTTATTTACATATATTGTTAGTTCCTAGAGGAGGGGGCCTTTTTTGTATTTATTTATAAGCCTCAATATCCAGCACAGACCCTGACCATATAGTTGGTACTCAATAAATAAATAAACTATGTAATTAACTAGTTTTTCCCCCTAGTAAGTGTATAAGGAATAATAACTTTACCTTCAGTTCAGATTCAGTGAAAATTGTCGCCACTGAGAAAATTAATGTTTCATCTTACCTGACAAGGAAAACAATTTATTCCAATCATTTTCATATCTTGTCTTAGTTGTCAGGAAACCCTGTGCTAAATTTAGTGCTCCATCCTAGTTTTCAGTTAGAATGCCAAAGGGATGGAATTATGAGGGTCTTACCGGGCATTCTTATTCATTCATCAAAGCACAAATAGGCCAACACTGTTAGCCTGACTCCAGTTGCCAAAAATACTTGAATGAAATAAAAATGCATTTCACTTAAAATGCTTTAAGTCCAGGTGGCTTTCTCGTCCCCTGCACCACAGCTCCAAAGCAATGGAGTCTCTGCTATCCAGTGCATTACAACTCATGATGAGCTTCTTCTATGTACAAAAATGAGACATTGTCTTCTTACATCATCCCCATAATGGCTGACACTTTGAGTCCATCACGGTAGCTATGACTCCCGTCTATCTCACGGAGGATCTCCATCATTGGTGCTGACACTTGATGGGCCCAAACTCGACGTCCCCCTCTAAATCGGATCCCTCCTGATGATGTGCTCAGAGCCAGCAAGGCCGACGATGGTCGGTTGGGCTCCATAAGGTTTTCATCTGCTAATTGTGGGAAGGAAATAGCTAAACCCTTCTCTCTAGTCTGGATGTGTCTAACTGCTGAAATCTCTCCATTGTGGGTGGCCCTGATGGTAGACGAAACAGCAGTGGCCTGATTTTCATTGTTATGTCCAGCCATCGCTGAATGACAATCTGGTAGATGGGTAAGTGGGACGAGGTTTTAACACAGGCATATTTCAATTTAATCAGGCCTTAAGAATAGAATCTAGAAAATAACAAAGAATTTTTTAAAAAAAGAAACTAAACTCTGCCATCAAGTCCATTTTGTCTCATAGTGACCCTATCAGGCCGAGCAGAGTACCTCTTGTACATTTTTTATGGGGAGCAGAAAGTCTCCTCTTTCTCCCATGGAGCAGCTAGCTGGTTTGAACTGCTGACCTTGCAGTTGTTGAACTGCTTACCTGTGGTTGGCAGCTCAGTGCCTAACCCATTAAATCACCAGGACGCCCTGACTAAGAATACTGAAAGTGCATGTGTTTAATAAGCCTACGAAGCAAGTGTTTACTACAAAGGTAATGATCTCTTTGAGGTCCAAAGTGACTATACAAAGATGCTTCCAAAAGTTGGAAAAATAAGATAAAAATGGAAAGGGTTTTTTTTTTCCACAAACTTCCTGAACACAGTTGACAACTCTGCAAACATGTAGGCGTCACTTGTGCTCCTTATGAATGGGGACATCTCCTTGTTGGTACAGAGAGGTTTTCCCAGCACAATTTAAAAACCTGCATCAGCAGTTTCTTTATAGGACCTGGTTTTCCAAGGAGAAAAGAAATGTTTCAGGAGAAGCAATTAATACCATCGTCTCCAAGCGGCAGACAGATGGTAAGTGCGGGTCCTCCCCACACGTCTTAGAAAAGCAGCTGTATATGATTCAGCTCTTGTGATGGCTTACCAACAAGGAATGATAATCTCTGCTCCCTTATAAAAGGGATAAATCTGAGTTTGTTTGCACAGACTAAGGTTACAGAAAGACCCGAAATATAGAGGGCTCAGAAGCTTATTTGGTTACAGATATGATCTTTAGCTTTCCCTAGGCTGCGAAGCCAAAAATAAACATTTCATAACTTTTCATGTGTGGTTAGCAAATATAGCTGGCCCATTGGTCATGTCCCCGCAGCCTGGAGTCCTAGACAGAGTCCGCTTAGCAGGATCCCTGTGGCCGCTTGTGTAGAACCTTCCCCTGGCCTTCCAAAAGAACAGGGCCTTTTTAAGCTGCTTAGCTCCGTGACTACAAACACTTGCTGTGTGTTCAATGACGTCTCAGGTCCAACCAATCTGATTTGCACATCATTCGTCTGTGAAGGATA
This sequence comes from Tenrec ecaudatus, assembly GCF_050624435.1. NCBI lineage: Eukaryota > Metazoa > Chordata > Mammalia > Afrosoricida > Tenrecidae > Tenrec > Tenrec ecaudatus. The sequence goes on along the minus strand of NC_134539.1, from coordinate 21,681,596 downwards.
AACTACATGCCTTGGGGTAGTTCGCTTGTTAAAGACCGAGACTTCTGTGAAAAGTCCTTCATAAAATATTACATCAGGGTGGCGAACATTCTCATGCCATGAGTCACCGGTCCTCCAAGTTGCCCTTGAAATTTCAAATTCACCGTTGGTGCTTGCAGACCCGTACAGTACTTCTTTGTTTGTTTGTTTGTTTGATTGATTGGCTTGCTTATGTTTTTATTCGGATGCCAACTCTGCTGTGGAAGCCTGTGCCATGCTTAGCACCGCAGTGCACACCTTATAGGTACATCAAACAGGGAAAGACAGGCGGCGTGGCAGGCCAGAGAAGAAGATACTTAGGCTAAACACCTGAGAATCCATCACAGGCCCGTGCTTTATCTCAGCTTCCCACTCACCTCCTCTGCTCCTCATGAAAATAGCCACCTTGGCGTCTGCTACAAGACCTAGACAAACCCATCTCGGTCTTGTTGATTCCAAGCCACACAGCCCCCAGTGTTTCAGCGTAGAACTGAGCTCCATCAGGGACTTTCTGGGCCCCTCGGCCTCTCTTCCATGACACCACTGGAAGGGTTTGAACCAGCAACCTGACTGTTAATATCCAAAAGCAAACCGCTCCCATTGCCCAGGTATCTTCCCTGTGACAAGTCTGTCTTTAATGCTACTGAGAGCTCTGAGATGAAAACGAAGCAGAACAAAACCTTGGTAAGTAGGGATTTGTAAGCCATCTGCCTCTGTGAGATTTTGTCCACCATTTCCACAGGGCTCACGCAGCAACTCCTTGTCTCTAAGATTACAAATGGATCCAGGGATCACTTCTGAACTCACGACCGCAATCAGAACAATCAACACCAAAGCTTTAGACACGGAGACAATTGGTATTATCACATTGAAGTGACTTTGATGTTTCCTGGCCTTTTCTGTGATGTGGTTTAACCGCCGCTCTGAGACCTACTTTCCCAGAGATGCCATTGAGGGAATCAATCTCTCCTGTCACAGCTACACAGCAAAAGAGCAGCTGGATGGTCCCACAGTGTCACGATCTTTTCTTGAGTTTAACCCAACGTCGTTTTTCTCATGACTCCACCCCCTGCTGGAACACTCAACCAAATTTGGGGTTCCCCTCACTCTGTGTTCAGGTTTTTTTGGGTGGCAAACTTGACCTACAAATGTTCAGATGCCTTCCAATACCGCCTGCACACCAATAACTCCCCAGTACAGAATTTCCTTTTCCTCAAACGCAGTGAACCTTTTGCGATTAAAAGGAAGGGGAGTTTAGGTTGGGACATGCTAACTTTGAGATGCCTTTGAGGTATCCCTACAGTGAGGACAAGGAAGCAGGCAAGACACAGGGTGGGAGCGGAAAGGTCTGCCCTGGAGAAATACAGTCATGTCATGTGCAAAAAGATAACGGATGAGGTGGAAAAGGTCACAGAGAAGTGAGAACAGAGGAATCTCATAGTATCTCAACATTACTGCCAAAATAGAAGAAGAGTTTGCTAAGGACTCTGAGGGAAAAAAATGGCTACGTGATAGGGGAACTCCCAGAGAGTAGAAGCCAAGAGGAGATTTTAAGAAGAGAGTGATCGATGATTCTGATGGCTACTTAGTTAAAAAACAAAAATGTCCACTATGTTTAACTTAACAACACAACTGCCATTGGTGACCTTCGTGAAATGATGTGTGATTGTTAGGTGCCATCTGACTTATTACGACTCATCGATTCTGACTCATGACCAGAAGGAAACACTGCTCAGTCCGGAGCCGTCTTCGTAACTCGTGCTCTATTGGAACCCGTTTTTGCACTCACTGCGCCATTCCATCTGACTGAGGGCCTTCCTCTTTTTCACGATGCCTACTTTACCAAGAAGTATGTCCTTATCCAGGGAGGGGGCCCGTTTGATAAAATAATCCACTGCCACTGAGTTGATTCCAACGCATAGCAACCTTATAGGACAGGGCAGAACTTCCACTTTGGGTTTCCAACGCTAAATCTTAATGGGAGCAGACAGCCTCTACTTTCTTTCCTGGAGCAGTTGGTTAGTTCAAACTGCTGTCCTTGTGGTTATCGGCTCAATGCATAATCCAACAAGCCACCAAAGTCCGGTCCTTGACCACAGCATGTATGGTAAGATGAAGTCTTACCCTCCTTGCTTCTAAGGAGCATTCTAGCCACCGTATTTCTTCTGGGGAAGATTTGCTTGTTCTGGCAGTCCATGGCATATGTAATATTCTTTGCTTGCATTATAATTCAGAGACATTGAGACATCTTCTTCGAGCTTCCTTACTGTCTTTTCACTTGCATATGAGGTGATCGAAAATACAATGGCTTGGGTCAAGCACACCTTAGTCTTCAAAGTGATGCATTTGCTTTTTTAGCACTGTAAAAAGCTCTCTTGCAGTAGATTGCCTGAAAAGAATGTATCATTTGATTTCCTGACTGTCCTTTCCTTTGGCATGGATTGTGGATCCCAGTAAAATGAAACCCTTGCCAGCGTGGAGCAGCAGAGTGCCACAGGGTGGTGCCACCAAGAGGCTGAAGGGTTTCAGTTAGCAGTGGAGAGCTGAACCCATGGCACCACCAAGGATCCTTTTGAAATGATGTGCAGAAAACTTGATTTAGAAGGGAAATACCTTTTATAACATATACAGCAATTTTTAAAATGGATTTATGTCTTAGAGCAGTTGTGGGTTTATAGAAAATATGTGCAGAAAATATGAATGTTTCCATATACCTTTTTCTTCCCCTGACAGATTCTGACAACTATGCAATGTCATCTGCCCATTACTGTAACAACTTTAGGGCAGCAAAACTCTGCTGTATAAGTCTGTAATACAGCTAATTGCTAACAGTGTCGCTACACCGTAGTGGGCTTACAAACTAAGGTGCATTAATGTTGGCTTTCAGTCCTAAAGAAAATCTTTAATATCAACTGTTAAAAAGCTTACCTAATTCTCAGAACTTCACTTCGCATCCTGCAGGGGACTGTCAGGACAAGAACTTTCCATTGGAATAAAGCCTACGTGAGTGATTATTCTGTTTAAGACATAACATTTGCAGCTCAAATCTTAATTCTATGATGTGGAATCACTTTTCTCTTTTTAATTTCAAAATCAAGAAGGCAAGATATTTATATGAAAAAAGTAAATGTTGGTTGTTGGGGTAGGGCCTGCGGGGGAGGCTATAAAAGCATACAATTAAGGGTGCAGGGGGAAAGGGGGAGCGGGAAGGGAGGGGGAGGAGGGAAAAAAAGGAAAATGAGCTGATTCCAGGAACCCAAGTGGAAGGCAAATTCTGAGAATGACGAGGGCAACGAATGTATAAGGGTGCTTTACTCAATTGATGTATGTATGGATTGTGCTAAGAGTTGTATGAGCCCCAATAAAAAGATTTATTTTTTTAAAAAAAAGGTTAGCCATGGAAATGTCTCTTTTTAAATTTTGACTACAGCTTTTTACTAGACCTCAAAACATTTTCGCACTCACTCTCAGGCTAAAAATTGTGATTTGCTCCAGTTACTTTGATATTTGAGACCAAGTGAATTTGAAGTATGAAAAACAAAAACAATTGCTGTAAACCTTTCCTCTGTTTTGGCTGGGAGAGCCAGCATGCTCAGACTTGGCATGGCTCCCCAACATAATCTAATATACAAACCAGCTAATGCAGTTGGCATTTCTCTGTAGACACAATTTATTCAGTGGTGTTATAAAATAACTTTAAAAGTGGGCCCTTTGAATCTAGAGTAGTACGGAAATAAACTGAAATATAATGGCAGTTTTAAGAGTTTTGTGGGCTTTTTGGTTGTTGTTTTTTTCCTTTTGAATTAAAGGTGTGGTCTTCTCTTTCACTTTATTTTATTATGAGTCTTTAGAACTAAAAACAGTTGAAAATAAGTTCTGGAATAAGCTCAGTGGTAAATAGTAACAGGGATAAGCCTATGTCACATAATAAAAAATGTTACTCCCGTGCATTATAGAATGTCTTCGAGGAAGAATCTTCTTTTTTAATTCTACTCAGAGGCCATGTAGCCCCTTTCTGTTTGTGTGTTTTAACTTTAGGGCCCACAATGCTCACTTCATGTCTAAAATTAGGAGAAATGTGGAAACTTAAGTATCATTTGTCAAATTATTTCTCTTTTTTCTCTTTGAACTCCTTGGGAAGACTAACATTAATTTCAACATCATTCACTGAATCTTGGCTTTTGGAAGTTGCAGTGAATGGGCCAGAGATTAGAATGGGCAGAAGTGAGAAGATATTTAAAGCTATGGATTCGGAGACTAGAGTGGTGCTGACTGACCTTTGACGAGATATAAAGTTCACTGCAGCCAAACTATATTATTCAAGCTGCCAGGCTGAGATTCCAATGGTTATTTCCCAAACAAATATTTCAAATGAGACCTTTATAATTGTCAAGTACTTTATTCAATGATTATTAAGATTCTGAAACCCATGTATGCTTTTTTCTTTATGTCTCTCTCTCTTATTAGACTCCTAAATTTAATAAAAATTCGACTATTGTTTTGCAATTTTCTAAATCTTCAGGACCTGAAACATTGACTTTTTAAAAGTGAATTGCTTATAAAGAGCTGAGTAAATTAATGTATTAATCAGTTAGCTAATTAATTAATTAGAAGGTGAGTCAGCATAATCCTTCCAAATTCTAAACAATTAGTCTAGCCTGAGACAAACTGAAAATAAACCATTGCTTATTAAGGATTTACCTTTTATTGAGCCATATTGGAGCTCTTTTCAAACTAGTGTCCCTCAAGTCCATTCTGACTCCTGACAAACCCAATTGTCTCCAAGAAGAACCGTGCTCCACAGGGTTTCACTTTGTCACATATAATCTGAATAAATGCAAAAATCACTGTCACCAAGGTGATCATGATTTATAGTGACCCCAGAGGACAGGGAAGGCCTCCCCTGTGGGCTGCCAAGATTCTAACTCTTTCCAGGAGTAGAAACCTTTCTTCTTCTCCAGCACAGTGGTTGATGGTTTCAAACTGTTGACCTTATGGTTAGCAGGCCAGCAGAAGAGTATTGTGATTTGGTGCCAATTTACAAATCAGATTGTTTTCTCCATTCAACGAGTCATACACATTTCATTTTATGAAATTGATTGCAATCCATTTTCCTCCCTCCAATTTTTCACCACATTGCATCCAGGATGATCTGTAAAATGCAAGGTGAAAATGTAATTATCTCTGCCTAAACTCTTTCCCTAACTTCCCCTTAATCTTAACATAAAGCCCAGAAATGTGAATGGTCTACCGAGCCCTGTATAAAATGTCTCTACTTTGTGTAGCCGTCCATGTCCATTTCCCTTCTTCTCAGTCCTACTCTCCAAGCACACCGGCTTTGTGAAGGGTGTGCCATGTGTCTGCTTCCTCCGGACTTCTGCACAGATTGTCCATTTGCTTAAAATGCACTCTCCAAAGTCTGTTTCCTTTACCTTCCTTGACTCCAGCTCATCTTTCTTTTTTTGTTTTTTTTCAGATTTAGCAAAAAAAAAATTTTTTTCTGAGTCTAAGTCTTTCTCTTTTTCTAATCATTTTATTAGGGGCTCATACAACTCTTATCACAATCCATACATGCATCAATTGTGTAAAGCACATCTGTACATTTGTTGCCCTCATCATTCTCAAAACATTTGCTCTCCACTTAAGACCCTGGCATTAGGTCCTCATTTTTACCCCTCCCTCCCCGCTCCCCCTTCCCTCATGAACCCTCGATAATTTATAAATTATTATTTTGTCATATCTTGCCCTGTCCAACATCTCCCTTCACCCACTTTTCTGTTGTCCATCTTCCAGGGAGGAGATAACATGTAGATCCTTGTAATCAGTTCCCCCTTTCCAACCCTCCCTCCCTCTACGTTCCCAGTATCGTCACTCACACCACTGGTCCTAAAGAGATCATCTGCCCTGGATTCCCTGTGTTTCCAGTTCCTATCTGTACCAGTGTACATCCTCTGGTCTAGCCAGACTTGCATGATAGTGGAAGGGGGTGGTGGTGTGGTATGCATTTAGGAACTAGAAGAAAGTTGTATTTTTCATCATTGCTACATGGCACCCTGACTGGCTCGCTATTTAAAGATGATTTTTTTTTAAGTTTTCTGATCCTATAGTCTCTGTTAACAACACCCAACTATGTGCCCTCCTGGAACTCCATATTCCCATCCTGTTGCATTGTATTACAGGGAGTCAGTAACAGTTGGTCGTGCTGCTATGGATTAATAAAGATAGCTGGTGGCACTACAAAGTGGCTGGTTCAAACTTACTAGTCACTGTGGGAATAAGAGAAGGCTGTCCACTTGATAGGGTTGCTCTGACCGGAAATGAGTGGCTGTCACTGTGGATTAGTAGTCTCCAGCTTCTCCACCAGACTGGGGTAGCAGGGATGATATGTCCCTGATCAGCCTCTGCTCAGTGTCTGTGGCACATTTTTGTCTCATTGTAGGTGCTCAGCAAATATTAATTACTTAAGTTTTTAGATATAATGGACATAGCTAGGCTTTTACCCATACTATGACGTACATACAAACTATCTGAAGCACCAAAGAACACAAACTTGCCTCTAGTCCTTATTACCCTGAGCTTGGGATGCATTCATTCCCTGGGTCTGCACATCGATCAAGTTTCCAGTGAATCCCTACTGCGCACAGATCACAGACACGAACGGCCTTGCTATGGGGCAGAATGCACTGTTTGTGGGGGTAGGGGGGTGGGGAGTGGGAGTTCTGGTGTTTGTTTGTTCTGTATTTTGTTTCCTATGCTTTTCTGTAGATGAAACCCAGATTGGGTGGAGCTGTAGAGACAGAGAAGGCATGGATGATTTCTTGAAGGATGTGGTGGGGAAGACTGGGGCGAGGTGGATAACTCATGACAATAAGTACATGAGGGAAGTAAATGTTCTAAAGTTGTTTGTGGAGCTTATTTGTACAGCTCTTCCTAATATGGTTGAACTATTGAATTGGATGCTACATGACATAAGATAAGTGCCAATAAAACTGTTAAAATAAGTTTAAGGAGGAAGAGGTGTACTCGTGATCTTTTCTGCCTTCTTCCCGGTCACAGACTGTAGGGGATGCTAAACAAAGACTATATGTGGATGCCCCGTGAGGAATCTCTACTGATAAGCATTTCGTGCTTTAACCCACAGTAAAGATTAGGGTTGAAACAGAGAAATAAAATATACATGGATGACCATGTGATAGACCGATTCATAGATAGATAGTGGATAAGTAGACAGGAATAAAGAAAGCTATGGAGATGTAGACTAATTAGCTGTGCAACTCAAGTCAGAAGTCTCAGTTGGGCATCACTGGAGAACTAAAACAGGGAGCTGTTTCCCTCCCTACCCATCCCCCCATTCCTCGTTCTTCTCCTGAAAACAGCGGGTTCGCCACGTTCTTAAGGGCAACAGAAATAAAAAACGGGCCAAGGATGCATGCGAGTTCACTTGAATTCTGGGTTTGGAATTAGCATGCTGGCACCTCTCCTTGGCTGCATTGGCCAAAGTCACGCACAGGGGTGGTTGGTAGGTGCCCCTGTGTCCATTCTGACTCCCAGCAGCGCCATGTATAACAGGTCCCAGGGTCAGAGGAATACACGCTGTCCCTCTAATGGGAAAACCTGAAGTCATATGTCAAACGGTGTGTAAACAGGCAATGATGAAGACAAGGTTTGGCACCAAAATGGAGTGTACCCCAAAACGTTTTCTGAAGTGCTATTCATTTGGCTCTGACTCAGAAACCTTATGCACAGAAGAACAAAACAGTGCCCACTCCGCTGCCATCCTCACAATAGTCGCCATATTTGAATCCATTGCTGCAGTCCCTGTGCCAATTGACCTGGCTGAGGGCCATCCTCTGTTTCGCTGACCCTCTGCTCTGTGGAACATGAAGTCCTTCTCCAGGAACTGACGTCTCTTGAAAAGACGCCCGAAGTATGTGAGACGAAGTCTCACCCTCTGGCTCTGTTACTGTTAATGCAGATTTGTCCGGTCTTCTTTGCCAACACCACTCAAAAGCGTCCATTCTTCTGTTCATCTGTATGCAGTGGCTAGCTTTCAGACACATGTGGTGATAAAAACACCACGTCCTCAAAGTGATGCCTTTGGTGTTAACACTTATATGAGTTTTTGAAGATTTGCCCAATGTAATATATAATTTGATTTTCTAACTGCTATATGCAGTTGATTATAGACTCAAGTAAAATAAAATTCTTGACAAGTTCAATCATTACACAAATTTTATGATGTGGTCTATTGATGCAATTTTATTGAGGGTTTTGTTTTCTTCACATAGGTATTTTTTTTTGCCATAGTCTTTTATTTTCAAGTAACAATGCATTTATTGAGTTGATACATTTTTTTAAATTATTTTATTGGGGGCTCTTACAGGTCTTATCACAACCCATACATCTATGCATTGTGTCAAGCCCATTTGTACATATGTTGCCATCATCATTTTCACATTTTCTTTCAACTTGAGCCCTTGGTATCAGCTCCTTTTCCCCCTCTCCCATCCCTCCCTCATGAACAATAACTAATTTATAAATTATTATTTTTCATGTCTTACACGGACCGCTTTCTCCCTTCACCCACTGTTCTGTTGTTCCTTCCCGAGAAGGGGGTTATTTGTCGATTGTTTGCTTCATATGAAGATGGAATCCAGACTGAAGCCTGCCGTCCTTGATCTTCATCAGCAAGCGCTTCACGTCCTCTTCACTCTCAGCGAGCAAGTCGGTGTCATCTACATATTGCGAGTTGCTAATGAGTCTTCCACCAATTGTAATGTCACATTCTTCTTCATAGAGTTCAGATTGTTGGAGCATTTGTTCAACGCATAGATTGACTAAATGTGGTGAAAAGAGATAGCCCTAAGGCTTTCCTAATTTTAAGGTATTCAGTATTCCCCAGTTCTGTTCAAACAACTGCTTCTTGGTCTACATACAAGTTCTACATGAGCTCTACTAAGTGTTCTGGAATCACTTTCCATAATTACTAATAATCCACATACACTAATGCCTTTGCATGGTCAAAAGGTGAGGAAATGGAAATATCACCATCTATCTGTACTGCCATTAGACAGGTAAACGCTTTAAAACATATATATTCTATTTTCTATTGACCTGGGAAAAACTCGCACCAATTTGTGTTGATCTTTGTTTGTTTTGAACTTATCAAATTAATAAATTTATATGGATTGTGCCATTATCAAAGTTCTTTTGAAATAACGATTTGTTTCTTTGTGTTTAAATCGCAGTCATTAAACCTACTCCAAATAATACTTGTGAACTTTAATTTATTATAATTGACCATACATATCGTTAAAGATCAACTGTAAATACCAATTACTTTCATTTAAAAAAAACTTGTTCTCATGATGAGCTCTAGTTTCTTATCAATGTGATTGAAGTCTAGAAGATGAATATTTTTGAGAGCCATTCCATTGTATGCATTCAGGGTCCCGCATAGTATATTGGTTTTCAGGTTTTAATTAGGTTCTAAAATCATAATGGTCCATATATTTTATGATTTCTAAACATTGGACAACGGCACTATCTATATGACTAGACTGTGTGAAAATCATCTTTCATAACAGTTTTCTGGTTTAATGACCACTTTTTGTGTGTATTTATTCTGTTTCCAGTACAAATCACTGTATGTTCAATAGGGAAAAAGTGAAAATCTTAGCATTAGATCATTTACAGAAGTAGAGTTTCTAAATAAGCCACAAAAATTTTCGATTGCACCATACGCAGTGTATTTACAAAGACAAATCAGCAGAGGAGTCTGGTGGAAGAAAATGCATACTAGTTTTAAGGATTTTAACCTGTGGGAATGTCAATTAAAGTTTAGAGGAAAGTAAATGGCTATAATTAATACCTGTTAACTGCGTTTGCCCTTCAGGCTCACCCTGCCCAATGATGCATAATAATTAGAAAACATTTCATTACCAGCTGGCATCAAAGGATTAAATGTGTGTGAAAGAGCTTTGCAAAGAGCAAAGTTATGAAACAGGGTAGCCGCTATTCCCATTATTAATCTACAGTGATGCACCCAGTGGGCAGGTCATTTGAAACCAAGAAACATTCAGTGATTCATACAATCTGAGTTCCTTGTGCACACCATAACCAAAGGAATATGTTGTGTAGTCCCTCATGAATCATCAAAGCGCAAACCAAGCTTTAGGTTTCACTGAGCATGGTCTACTTTTGTGACATTAATTAAACAGATGTATTGTCAAATATAAGTTCCTAAGAGAATTAAGTTGATTTTTCTTATATGAGGTCTCAAAGGAAGAGAAGTTTCCACACAGTCCCAAATATCAAACATGATTGTGCTCATGTACAAATTTAAAAACTAAAGAACTAATGGCCAGGGTGATCAAATTATTTCCTACAATTTTATAATCAGCAGATATTGGAAGCAGGATCGGAGCAACCATCCACCAGATTCCTTAGTCCAGTGCTGTGTTATTCTGGGATGACTAGAGAAACAAATTCATGGACACTCATATGTGTGTAAGAAAGAGCTTTATATACAAGAGCAATTGAATGTTGAGAAAACATTCCAGCCCAGTCCAGATCAAGTCCATAAGTCCAATATTAGCCCATATGTCTGATACCAATCTATAAAGTCCTCTTCAGACTCATGCAACACATACAATGGCACCGAATGCAGGAAGATCACAGAGCAGTGAGTGAAAAATCTTGTGGATCCAGTGGCAGTGGAAGCATCTCAGTGCTGGCAGGAGTCTCTACATGGCTTCTTCAGCTCCAGGGCTCTAGCATAGCTCCATATGTCTTGTCAACAGGCATGTCCCGCAGGGTGTGCACCTGTGTCCCACCCCCAGTAAGCTATTTATCTCCATGGTGCCTCTGAATAAGGTCATCATACTGTGATCTAATTGACAGGCTAAACTCCACCCCTTCACTCTTAAGCTTCAAATTGACAACAGTTTATGTAACTACCACGAATACACCTCTTCAATATAAAATGTTTTTAAAGGTGATACATATATGCATGTGCGTTAATCACTACATATATGGTACATATACCAAAAATCACTATTTAAAAAATATTAAATTCCTCCTTATCTCTGAATGGCTACACAGTCCTCTTTATTTCATTTGTTTTCATTTTGCCTTTGAATTTTATGAATCATCTTCATTTCACTTTAGTTTACTATTGTTAGCAAATAATTTGAAGTATTTTTCTTTTCCAAAACTAAGATATGTAATACAAATCTGTCCAGATTGCTCGAGATTCAATTTCTGTCCCTCCTCTCTGGTCAGTGTCTGACCCCTGTGATTACTCTTGTAAGTGTGGATTCACCATTATACACAAGAGGGCTTAACAAAGTTAATGAGAAATGAAATGAAACGATCATGAATTTGCTCCATGAACTATTTGAAGCCCCTTCACAGTTTTATAAAGTATAAATAAATCAATGGAATTAAATAAAAATCAAGTTCCTAAATATTTGTTTTAGAAGAATTGGTGAACTCTCTGAAAGGTGTAGAAAATGTGTGAAGTTGTATGTTGTCCAGTGAGTCTTTAAGTATCTGACTCTTATCCATTAAACAACAGATCAATAATGTTAAAGCTTCAATTATTAAATTAGTTTTCCTAGACGCTTTCCCATGTGACCACAGCACACCACTCAATTTTTGGCAATTAAGCACCATTTATGGACTTAATTGCCTAAACGAATTGTAATAGACTTGATCCATTCAATCTTTAATCATTCAGCCTCCCATTCATCCAAGTTATCTTCCATCTACCAGGCACTTTCCTAAGAGTTGGAAATACTGGACTGGAGAGGTTACACTCCTTTCCTTGAAAGAGCTTAGATACTAGAGAGAAAGACATGCTAGCATATGAATAACTACTAAACAATATAATAATTGTCTTAATGGGTAATAAATCTGCCTGGGAGAAGACAGAAAAGTCCTTGATCTGCAGGCATGATGGATGCATTTTCAGACATTTCTAGGCATGAAGGCATGGGTATGAACGAATGTGGTGATTGGGGTGGGGAGCAGCAGATGGCTGCACACGGCTGGAATGAGAAGAACAAGAAGTGACACTATAGGGAAACTCACTGTTTAGAAAGTCAAGCCAAAATGCACTGTTCATTTTATTCAGATGTAAAAGGTAAAAGATTAATTGATCCCTGGAAGACACCTGGGTACTTTTGGGCAACAGGTTGAAGAAAATAAAAGCAAAAGAAGGGCCATAATATAAAACCAAGCCATAACCTTCATCACCTTCTATCTTCTTGTCTGTAGGCACTCTAAGGGCTCTCTACTGGACACAATGCAGATGGAACAAAGCAGACAACAAGAAAAAGAGATGAAAAGCAAATAAAAAGGAGCAATTTTAACGGCACCTCACTGTGTAATGTTGGGCTGAGAATGACTTACTGTCATCAAGTTGATCCTGACTCAACGTGACCCTTCAGGACAGAGTAGAACTTAGCCTGGGGCCTCCAAGGCCATGGATCTTCATCAGAGCAAAGCCTCATTTTGGCCCAGGGAGCCCTTGGTGGGATGGAACTGCTGACCTTGCTGATCACAAGCCAACTGTGATCACTACAACACCAGGGTTCCTCGAATGAGCGGATGCAATGTATATAGTAAATAAACTCAAAACTCCCTGTCTTCGAGTCAATGCCAACTCACAAATAACAGACAGCGAGCATCAATTAAAAAAAATATAACACATGCTCTCCAAACTCTGCCAGTAAATCAATTTTGACTCATAGTGACCCTGCAGGACAGAGGAAAATTGCCACTGTGGGTCTCCTAGGCTGAAAATCCCATGGAAGCAGAAAGCCACATCTTCCTCCCCTTGAATGGTTGATGGGCGTTTGGTAGCAGTCACGCGCATAGCCCACACGCCCACCAGGGCTTCCTGGGCTCAAGTGCATCAAGGGGCCCAAGCCAGTGGTGGGATTCCACCAGGTCACACTCATTTGGCAGAACCAATACCTAATTTTTGGTTGAGTTTGGTGAAACTGTTGTTAAAAGGGTGCTAGTAATCAGGGTTCTCTCTAAAGTGGGTGGCTGGGCAGCCTCCCAATGTGGAAATCACAAATGTACATTCCTTACAGTTTTTCCTTACTCTTTTATAAATATACACAACAGCATATTCTAAGTGATTTAGTAATGTTCTGTCCCTAAGTATAAAAAATTAGATGGAACTATACTTGTAATATTTATTTATTCAACTCATAAAACTCGTACTTCTGATGAAATGCTACATTTCTATTCCCTTGAATTTTATTACTTCAGTAAACAGACACAAAGAAAAAAGTGTCAAACAACCAGAGGGTGACACGCTCATTCATTTCAGCTTTGTGCTATGCCCCAAATTTCCCCAAGATATTATGAGTGAATTAGAAAATTCCTGAAAGTGTTAAAAGAGCTGAAAATATTGTCAGGACAACTGCTGTAAGCTCAGCAGAAGAGGAAAGGGCTTTTTGAAAGATAAATATAATATATTCAGAGAAAAGAAGTTATCTGTTTCTAATATAGCAAACACAGTGACTCTTATCTAATTGGAATGGGATTCTACCCCTACAGTGAAAAGATGGTTAAGGATAAATCATACAGCCAAGGATGTTAAGATAAAAATGAAGAACACTGCGGGCAAGGATGCCAATCAAGAAGCAATATGGAAATATCTTAACAGTTTTATTTTTTCAGGTATTTAATAGTTTTCATTCATATTTCAAGAAGCTTATAGAAAATCTAGTTCTGTCGACCACTTTTATTTTTCTTATTTAAGTATTAACTGTATGAAATAATAAACTATCTTTTGGTCTATCGTTCAAATGGTCATTAGGGTAGTGAAGCAATTGTTAAAGATTTGAGTCCCGCCATGGGCACAAGACTAACAGCACCTGTGAGGATGCTGCAGGTGTGCGCGGCACTTCTTTTTGTACACGGGTCACTATGAGCCAGCGGGAACTCAACAGCACCTAACAACAACCTATGTCCTAGAAAACTCCCTAGAGCTCAAAATTAATTGACAAGTAAACATGATGAGAAAAACAAACAAACTTGGAGGACATCTATGTGTACCAGAAGTAACAGAGGGTCACATTAGGGTCACTGAGTCAGAATCGATTCAATGAATGGAGTTTATAGATACACTAAAGAAATAGTAGGTGAACTTCTGAGATGAATCAAGTCTTGACTTTTCAGATAAAAAAACATACTAAACACTATCCAAAAGGTTAAATACTAAATATAGTGAGTGGGAACAAGTTATTAAGTCTTGTTTGTCTTTTTTATTATAAATAAATCATTTTATTGGGAGGTCTTATAATAATCCATACATTTGTACATAGGTTGCCTTCATCTTTTTCAAAATAGTTTCTCTCTGTTTGAGCTCTTGGTATCAGTTCCTCTTTTATTTCCTCCCTCCCCCACCCTTCCACCCTCACGGACCCCTGATAAGTTAGAAATTAGTATTTTCATATCTTACACTGACTGCTGTCTCCCTTTGTCCATGTTATTTTTGTTCAACCTCCCTGTGGAGGGGAGTTTATGCATCATTGTAGTCATTTCCCCTTCTCTCCCCCTTTTCCCCACACCTTTCCCTACCCTCATCGTATTGCCACTCCTATTGATATTCCTGAAGGGTTTACCTGCCCAGGATTCCATGTATTGGGAGCTCTTATCTGTACCAGTGTACATAGTCCAGTCTAGCCAGTATGTAAAGTAGGACTGGGGTCCTGATAGTGGGGAAGAGGAAGCATTAAAGAACTAGAGGAATGCTGTCTGTTCCATCGGTGCTGTGCTGCCCCTTGGCTGTCTCGCTCTCTCCTTGTGACCCTTCTGTGGGGGAATGTCCAATTGTCCACAGATGGGCTTTTGGTCTCCACTCCAATCCCCATCATTTGCATTGATGTATTTGTTTGAGGTCTTCTGATTCCTAATACCTTATCCCATTGACACCTCATGATCACACAGGCTGGTGTGCTTCTTCCACGTGGGCTTTGTTGGTTCCCTGCTAGATGGCTGCTTGTTTAACTTCAAGACTTTAAGATCCCAGACGCTGTATCTTCTAATAGCTGGGCACCATCAGCTTACTTTACCACATTCGCTTATGCACCCATTTTGATTTCAGCGATTATGTCAGGAAGGTGAGCATCACAGAATGCCAGGCTATTAGAACAAAGTGTTCTTGCATTTAGGGAGTACTTGAGTAGAGACCCAATGCCCATCTGCTACCTTAATGTTTAACATTTAAATATATGTACATAGACCTATATCCTTACTGTTATAAATTAATGTATTTACATATGTATATTTTTTAAGTTTTTAGTTTTAAAGGTTGGTAATCATCACAGAAAAGAAACAAAAGTGTTATGTTACCTAAAAAGCACAAAAAAAAAGAGCCACATTAGAATCAGACTTCTCCTCTACAGTATAAAATACCAGGAAACATTGGTTTATGGAAGGACTTATTTTTAAAGTGAAATTTTATAGCCAGTGTCTATGACTAGCAAATTCTTAAAATTCTCTTAGAAAAGCAAGAACTTGAAAAGTGTTGCCATCTCTGTGCTCTTCCAGGAAAGTCCTCAAACATGAATTCAAACTAAGGGATAAGCCTCAATAAAATTTTCAACTATAGAAATATAATGATAAATATAATCAATTTTGGAATCAACATATTTAATACGACTCTAAAACTTCTCATGTTTCACAGGATAGTATCTAAAAATGAGTCCCTTAAAAGAAGTAATACAAATCTAAGCCAAATACCAGATAAAATCCAAGAAATATGAGAGCTAGACAATGAACAAATATGAGAATGCACTAAAATTTTCATCACATTCAAAATATGTCATTGAATAATATTTTACTCTTTGTATTCATAATTTTAGAAAGCATATTAAATTATGTTCTCTATATTTTAATTGTCTTACAGTGAAAATGCATTTATTTTAACAGTAGGAAATAAAACAATGTCATATTTAAAGGAATTAAAAGAACAAATAACCAAAAATAGATTTGCCTTACTCATAAGTTTTTTTAAATTTTGTATCATTGATTCAAGTGCTAATAATCTGCTGAAACTTTTGTATATCCTCAGCTTTTGCTCTCGGCTTCCACATTAGCAAACATGACACAAATAACTTTAAAGAGATCAGGCCATCTTGTGAGTTTTTTTCTCCCTACCCAGATCATATCCTATCGATAACAAAAAACCCTATATGTACCCACCCACAAGGGGCTTCAAAGAAATCTTGAAAAAATGTGTGTGTGTGTGTGTGTGTGTGAGAGAGAGAGAGAGAGAAAGAGAGACAGAGAGAGAGAGAGAGAGAGAGAGATTAAATTAAGAATAGCAGGAGACTAAGAAGGAGCCCTATGTGGTCAAGCATTCAACTCCTAACCAGAAAGTTGGCGGTTTGAATCTAGCTGTTCTGGGGAGAAAGATGTGGCAATCAGTGTCTGAAGATGACTAGTCTTAGAAACCACATGGGGCAGTTCTAGTCTGTCCTGTATGGCCACTATGAACTAGAATTGAATCTATTCCCTGGCTAGTTTGGGGCTAGATTTTGAAATTAAAGAGCACTTGGAAACCCGATCATATATTCTTAGGGAAACTGCTCTATCCAAAGAGATGGTAAAACAGCGAATGAAAGCTAAAGAAAAGACACGTTTCAGCTTCAGGTTAGTGAGACAGTGAAACCCAAACAGTGAGAAAGCATGACAATGGGGTGCAAGGTGTATCCACAGCCAGCGGTTCGTGCAGAATATGAAGCTTGAGTTCCCAGGCTTTATTTCTGAAAGTTAATGACAGTTCTCTCTCTGGGAGCTGGAAATCTCTACCTATAGCAATCTCATTTGAACAATTTAGGAAATCAAGGCCTTAACATAGTCTGGACCAAAAAAAATCTTACCATAGTGAATGAGGGGGGTAGTGCAGAGTAGAGACCCAAAGACCATTTGTCTGCTACTGCAGATCCCCTTGCAGAGGGTTCTAGGGGAGGAGAAGAGCCAGTCAAGGTGTGATGTAGCAATGATGAAAAATACAACTTTCCTCTAGTTCCTAAATGCTTCCTCCCCGCCCCTCCCCCCACTATCATGATCCGAATTCTACCTTGCAAGTCTGGCTAGACCAGAGGATGTACACTGGATAGGAACTGGAAACACAGGGAATCCAGGGCGGATGATCCCTTCAGGACCCGTGCTGAGAGTGGTGATACCAGGAGGGTGGAGGGAGGGTGGGTTGGAAAGAGGGAACTGATTACAAGGATCTACATGTGACCTCCTCCCTGGAGGACGGACAACAGAAAAGTGGGTGAAGGGAGACGTCAGACAGGGCAAGGTATGACAAAATAATAATTTATAAATTATCAAGGGCTTATGAGGGAGCGGGGAGTGGGGAGGGAGGGGAAAAATGAGGAGCTGATGCCAGGGTCTTAAGTGGAGAGCAAATGTTTTGAGAATGATGAGGGCAATGAATGTACAAATGTGCTTTACACAATTAATGGATGTATGGATTGTGATAAGAGTTGTATGAGCCCCTAATAAAACGATTAAAGAAAACATAATCTGGACCATCTCTCTTGAGCCCATGGCCCTTACTTTCATTTGTTTAGGATGTTAAACCAAGGCCACTAAGCAAATTTGTTGTTTCTATCTACTTGTCACAGACCCATTTAACTTAGTTTATTTTACAAAAGAAGAAACGATGTTAAAAAAAATCCTCCAGAGTTCTTCGTCTTGACCTCTGGAAAGTGAAGATGTTGACTTAGTGACCTCTGTGTCCTCTGAGCTGTAAATCCCGTAATGCCACCATCTGGTGGCCCCGGCCGCAGAGTTCAGTGAAGTACTGTGGTTTGTAACCAGTATAGTCTTAAGTCTAATTTTTAAAACTAGCCATGAGTATTTCCCATTCTTCTTGTTTAAAACATGTCATGGTGCTATCACAAATCAAATAAACATACAGGATGTTCAATCAACCTGTTTAAATTTGTACCTGGAAAGTTGTCCAAATCTCTAAGGATAAAGAAGCCACTAAAATTTTTTGTAAAGACCAAAAGAAAAATAATTATAGCCACGTATACAACATGTGTATCTTCAGATATTGACATTGATCAGATCTTTGTTTCCTCTGAAATGAGTATACCCAAATGTGGCCGTGTCCATCCGAGGAAACCTGCTTTATCATATTAGCATCAGGCATGTTCTAACTTGGATTTCAGGTGCATTTACACTGAGATTCTTCTAAACTGTTGTCCCTAGAGATTCTATTACACTCATGATCATCTATTGGGCTCAGGGATGCAGCTAGTATTTTTTATATTGATATTTTTTCTTACAGTAATATGTCAAATGCCAGGAAAAGTTGGCTCTCTACA
The DNA here is from genome assembly GCF_050624435.1 of Tenrec ecaudatus. NCBI lineage: Eukaryota > Metazoa > Chordata > Mammalia > Afrosoricida > Tenrecidae > Tenrec > Tenrec ecaudatus. The sequence goes on along the minus strand of NC_134539.1, from coordinate 21,663,207 downwards.
TTCTCCCGCCCATAACTTGTTGGCACCCATGTTGACTCATGTCACCCAAGCACCATATGTTGGATCACATGTGCTAATGAGATACCAAGTTGTAGAGGTGAGATGTGTGACTTTGATAATCCCATGTTAGTCCCTTAAAGTTGAAACTAATGAGAACAGAGTCTGCATGTGAGCTTCTCCAGGTAATAAGGAGAAAACTAAATTTTACATATTGAGACCAAGTTAGATTTCAATAGCCAGAACTCTTAAAATCTATGGACTGACATATAAATTTGGAATATAAATTTCACCAAGGAGAGCTATAAAGCAATAACAGTATTTGAAACCTCAAATCTTAGGGGTTTTTTGTGTTAAGGGCCCACAGAATTGGCAGCTGGTAAGAAATAAAGATACTTCAGAGTTGAGTCGAATTTATGGTACTCATTTTGAAACATCCCAAAATAATAGAAATATACCACCAGCAAATTTTTTTCTTTTCTATTGGTCTGCAGTTCATCACCATGGATTGCATTATAGGTTTAAAGAAGGATGACCATCTCCTTATTGAAAGTGAAGCAAACAATTATTATTGAGATTTAAATGTGTCAACAATGTACAATCCATGGTACTGCTGGAGCTCAGACACAGACATTGAAGAAACCGATTTCTAGTTCTTCAATATAAATTACTTGAGTTCAAATGGTAATTTTGTAACAAAAGGAAGAACAGGCTCTTATTCTTTCCACTCCAAATTCTGAAACTGACTTCATTTACTCTTATCAATGTGAAGAGCGCCTAGTCATAAAAAAGCATTCATATTTTATTATTGGATCAGAACCAAGAACTGATTCATTTTCATCATTCTCAAATACATTCCAGTACCACTGTTTAGACCGATCAATAAATATGAGGATATTATGTAATACCTGGACTGTGAGCAAAACTGAATTATGGATAGTGTGAGCATGATGGGAAACAAATTGTAAACAGATTATCTTTCAACAATTAAGTTCAGAAATTCAGTGCTTCCAAATTTTGTAACATTAATTTTCCTTAAGAAATCATTTTAAATATCTTCAGTGAGTTAATATGACTGCCATTATTTATTTGATATTTTTAGTGTTCCTTATTATACAAGGGACTTAAGAAACAGTGTGTATGGTAAGTAAATCCAATACATTATGAAATAAATAGCAATAATATACTGCAATCTAGGTTGAAACTGACTTCTTTCATCTCAGGGAACAGTTTCCACCTAAACGCTGTAGATAAAGGTTAACCTTAGAGAGAGTGAGCAAGCCAAAGACAGGACACACCACAGGAAACACTTTTCCAGGTGACCTGGCAGCCAAAGTGGCTAAGCTAATTCCATTGTTGGGCAATGTCTGCCATTTGTGAAATCCTTATCATCTCCGGGAGAATCCAGGCTTTCTTTGATGCCATCTCCAAATCATAATAATAAGCCATGGGTGGCCAGCTCACACTTACCAAAGACCTGTTTTTTCTCCAGAATTGTTTACAGAGCAAAACCAAATGTAGATCTTACCCCCTAGAGTTTAAGACCCATGGGGGTGGGCCAACCATCCTGAAAGTCTCCATTTTTAATGGAACACTCTTATTCCTGGGAACTTCCCAGTCCCAAGCAAACAGAAATAGCTGTTTGCTTTTCCAGCAGAAAATACAAGACAAAATATTACAAAAATGCTCTCCCAAATATCTAGTACTTGTTATATTATGACGTGTTGATGATGACTCGTTTGGGACAGAGGCAGATCATCACGTCGGGCGCAGACACAGTTGAGTCTGGATGTAGGACGTCAATCTTACATCGCAAAGTCAATCATTACAGACAAGCGGGGGCATCATGGCTCCCTCGCCCTAAGATTTAATTCGCTAAAATTCATCATCTGCTCTCCCAGTAGACTGGAAATACCGTGAGGGCAAAAGTGGTATCGTCCTTACTCCATGCTCCTGAGGCTTAACATAAAGCCGAGCACAGGGACACTATTCTATAAGTGTGTGCTATTGTCTCATGTTTCACTCCCATTTCTCTCCCATCCAGACAGGCTCACACTGGAAGAGTGTGCAAATCCTGCGCTGGTCTTCATCAGATGCTGCCCCTTCAAGTATTGTCTGACTCCATTTATAATGTTTGAAACAATGCTTACTAGTCCTTTAGGTAAATTCATTGTAAGCAGCCAACTGATTGGTCCTCATAACAAACTTAATCCCTGGCATCTCACTCCATTTGAATTTCAACCCTATGAGTTGACATTTTTGTTTTATTGATGCTTCTAGGATAGCAAAATGGTTTCTTACTAATGGATGGTCGCTAATTTTGTGACGTGTCAGCCTTTTGTGGTAGACACTATGTCCATCCACCTCATCGAGGGTTTTCATCTTCTTTGCCTTCTGCAGGACTGGTCCTTCCTGATAAGATGGCTGAAAGTCTCGCCATTCTTGCTTCTAGGGAACCTTCTAGCTGTACTCCTTCCAAAATAAATGTGTTCCGTCTTGGCAGTCCATAGTAGAGTGTCCTCACTAGTCTCTGTCAACACCGTAGTTCAAACGCATCCAGTCATCTTTGGTCTTTCGTATTCACTGGCCAGCTTCCTCATTGTGTTAGTCCAGGTAGACTAGAGAAACAAATCCATGGACACACATATGTGTATAAGAAAGAGATGTTAAATTACCAAGGGCATATCAGGGAGGGGGGAATGGGGAGGGAGGGGGGAAAAAAAGAGGACCTGATGCAAGAGGCTTAAGTGGAGAGCAAATGCCTTGAGAATGATTGGGGCAGGGAATGTATGGATGTGCTTTATACAATTGATGTATGTATATGTATGGATTGTGGTAAGAGTTGTATGAGTCCCTAATAAAATGTAAAAGAAGAAAAGAGAAAAAAATTATTAGGGCAAAGACTGTACAGATGTGCTTTATACAATTGATGTATGTATATGTATGAACTGTGAAAAGAATTGTATCAGCCCCAATAAATTGTTAAAATAAAAAAAAATTTAAAAAAAGAAAGAGATGTATATACATGAACAATTGAACATTCAGAAAACATCCCAGCACAGTCCAGATCAAGTCCATAAGTCCAATATTAGCCTATATGTCCAATACCAATCTATGAAGTCCTCTTCAGACTCAAAGAAACACATTGAAATGATGCAGAATGTAGAAGATCACAGGCCAGTGGGTAGAAAGTCTCTGGAACCTGGGGCATTGGAAACATCTCAGCGCTGGCAGGGGTCTCTGCATGGCTTCTCCAGCACCCAGGGCTGCATCAGGGTGGGCCCATGTGTCTTGTCAGCTGCTTTGTCTCCAAAGGTATGTACAGAGAGTCTCCCACCTCCAAGGAGGAAATACCGGAATTCCCAGAATCCTTAGGGGAAGGCTATGCCTATACAGAAGCCTCATTGACTATGACCTGGTTGACACGCTAGACTCCACCTCTACACGCTTAATCCATAAATTGACAATTCTTTAACTATCATACTCATGCAGATGGAGTGACTGAAATACTTATAATACATTGACTGATTTTATAATGTACCTTTGCTGGCCTAAGAAGAGGATGTGGATGAGACTATATCATTGCTCATGTCAGATGAATCTTGACGACAAGCAAAGAATAGCAGAAAGATGTGTGCATGCGTCTTACTGACAATGCAAAGGCATCTGTTTAGTTAATGCCATGTTGGAGAGAACACTGTGGAACAGAGAATAAGACTCCAGAATGCATCGTTGTGCTCCTGAGGATGCTGCACACACACCAAAAGGTAGTGTCCAACACAACAAGAGGATCTTAATGAGTCAAAATCAGGAAAGACGCGCATCAGGCTGTAGTTCTTTCCCATATGTATTCGTTCTGCATGCTGAGCAAATGACTAGAGACGTGGGGCGATATGGGCAACAATGCAGCAAGAAGACTCCCTAACATTCTACAACGCGTAGGTGGAACAGCCTTGCTTGCTGAAAAGAAAGAAGACTGGAAGAATTTACTGATGAAGAACAAAGGTGATAGCCTTCAGGGTGAATTATACTTCAATCTAAAGAAAGTAATATTCATCACAACTGGACCAATAAGCAGCATTGTGAAAAAGAGAGAAAAGATTCAAGCTAATAAGGATTTCATTTTCTTGTGTATCCGCAATCAGCACTGAAGAAAGCAGTAGACAAAAAAAAAAAATCAAAGGGCATAATTGCACTGGGGAATCTGCAGCACACGACCTCTTTAGAACGTTCAAAAGCAAAGATGTCACTTTGAGCACAAAAGCACATCTCCTCCAAACCATGTTTGTGGGCGTTTGCAATTGCCCCATTGTCCTATGAAAGCTGGACTAGGAATGAGGCAGTCTGGGGAAGAACTGCTTCAACGGAATCATGGCATCGGCCAAGAATACGGTCCACACCACGGACTGCCAGAGTAACGAACAACTCGTGGTTGGAGAAAGTACAGCAAGAATGTTCCTTAGAAGTCAGTGTGGCAAGATGTGTCTTTTCTCGTTTAATTTGGACGCGTTCTCAGAAGGGACCAGTCCTTGGAGACAAACATGAAGTCGAGGAAGAGAGTCAGTGAGAAAGACTAACCCGGGGACAGCAATACTGGGAACAAGTACAGCAACGATTGTGGGGGACGCACACGACTGGGCCGTGGTTTGTTCTGTTAGCACAGGGTCCCCATGAATCCGAACCAATGTGACAGCACTTTGCAACAACTTGTCCATGATAACATCATATTTATAAAATACTAGAAGATAAAAATTCCCTTTTTTTAACCTTTGGCTGTGTTGCTCCATAAGTAGCACTTGTTAGTTATCTGACCACTAACCATGTTCTGTGAACCTTAGAACTGAACAACCTTAAAATGAATCACATCAAAGCTGAGAACCTCTCCATTGCCCTGGCTAAAAACTGCCTCTACTCCTTTGTCTTTCAAGCAACCAGTTAGAAGAGACTCCGGCTAGAGCTCTCTTGGGGATTTTTAAATACTGTAGGACCTAAGAGTGCATCTCCCAATAATTTTCTTGAAGGAGATCCTTTCCTTTGCTCCCCTTTCTCCGCCAGTTACCTCCCCAGCTGCTGCTTGTTTTGAATGAAAGATGAAAAAGCCAGAGCGGTGCCTGGGAAGTGCATGAGCGCCCTCTTGTGGACCTTGGAATTTTCTGCATAAATTGAAAGGCCAGTCCTTTAAGATTTCTTCGTTACCAAGGGAAGGTGTGTTGCTTTGACCCATCCTGGCCAACAATTTTCATTTCAAGATTCTATGATTAATTTCACCAGGAACTCCTCTTGATTTTGAATTGAAGTGTTATTGTGCATAAAAATTAAGGGGGCTTCAAAAAGTTTGCTTAAAACTGAAGTAAAAATTATTGGAGTTTGTCCACTAATTTTTGAAGTCCTTTATATTTCTATGGAGCCTTGATATTCAGCAATTCAATTGCAACAATGCATGCCTACCATTGTTGCTTCTAAATTTTAAGACGCACACCAGCCTGTGCGATCACGAGGTGACAAAGGGACCAGGTATAAGGCATCATGCAAAATATATATATATATATACCATAGTGAATGAAGAGGGAAGTTCAGAGTGGAGACCCAAAGCCCATTTGTCGGCCACTGGAGATCCCCTCACAGAGGGATTTAGGAGAGGAGATGGGTCAGTCGGGTGCAATGAAGAACACAGCTTTCCCCCAGATCCTGGATGCTTCCTCCCCCAACTACCATGATCCAAATTCTACCTTGCAGAACTGGATAAGGCAGTGGTTGTACACTGGTGCATATGGGAGCTGGAGGCACAGGGAATCCAGAGTAGATGATACCTTCAGGACCAGGGGTGTGAGGGGCGATACTGGGAGAGTACAGGGTGAGTGGGTTGTAAAGGGGGAACTGATTACAAGGATCCACATGTGACCTCCTCCCTGGGAGACGGACAGCAGAGAAGGGGGGAAGGGAGACTCTGGATAGGGCAAGATATGACAAAATAACAATCTATAAATTTTCAAAGACTCATGAGGGAGGGGGAGCGGAGAGGGAGGGGGAAAAAAAGAGGACCTGATGCAAAGGGCTTAAGTGGAGAGCAAATGCTTTGAAAATGATTAGGGCAAAGAATGTACAGATGTGCTTTATACAATATATGTATGGATTGTGATAAGAGTTGTATGAGCCCCTAATAAAATGTTTTTTAAAAAAGTACTTTCCATTAATACTTCATTTAAACTATGCAACAACTCTCAAAATGTAGTATTATCATTCTCAGTATCAGGCTCGGATTCAGCAGGGGACCTACTTAAACCTGCACCTGCTGATAGCAAGTTTAACATGATCTCTATCCCCATCACCCCATGTCCTTTGCACACTAGCTATTTTGCTGTTGTGAGAGTCTTCCTCAAGTCTCAATGCCTCAAATCACTACTCTGATTGCTTCAAAAACTTTCATGCCAGATAAAATATTGTAGACACTAACAAATATCTGGTTTATTATAAGCTAGATGGTCTTAACTCTAAAAATATACATTTTTTAAGCCTGTCACTGAGTAGATTTGACTTATAACCACCCTACAGAGCAGAGTACAATGGTTCCTGTGGGCTTCCAAGACTGTAAGTCTTACCTGAGCAGAAAGCCTCATCTTTCTCACTTGGCCTGGCTGGTGGTTTTGAACTGCTGACCTGGTGGTTAGCAGCCCAACGGTACCCACTACACCTCCAGGGAATCTTTGAACAGCAATTTAAAACAATTTGGATAAGGATTGTGTTAGTTTGCATACATTAGAGAAACAAATCCACAAAAACTCATATGTATAAGAGAGTTTTATGTAAAGGGTAAGTGCACATCAAAAAAACATCCCAACCCCGTGCTTCACAAGTCCACAAGTCCAACATCAGCCCATATGTCCGACAGCAATCCACAAAGTCCTCCATCTCACAAAACACACACAATGATGCTGACTCCAGGAGGAAAGCCGAGTCAGTGAATGTGTAAGCATCTCAGTACTGGCAGGGGTCTCCACACAGCTGTTCCAGCACTCAACACTGCATCGGGGTAGGTCCATGAGGCTTCTCCTCAGGGACATCTTACAGGAAGTGAGCCTTGCCAGCTGAAGCAGGGAACTGCTAAGGTAGCTACACCCTGGTCCGACCATCACAAAGCAAGAGACTCGAGAACTCAAAAGGTGAGGCTCACCCAGCCATGTATCCCTCTGCCCTTCAATTAACCCCACATGTATTTATAGGCCAGGTTGGCACAATAAACTTTACCTATCTCAAGGATGATACTGTCTTTGAAGACTATCAGAAAACAGGGTTCTCGCCACAAATCCAAAACTTAAGGTGGAAAATTCTGAAACCTGTTTTTGTTGGATTATGCCGAAACATCTATCACGTTTTCATGAAACTAGGTTAAAATCTCATCCATGTAAGGAAGCCCATTGTCTGAATTTTAATCAAATGATGAATGGTGTCTGTCTACAGGAAATGGAGTACAAGGTTCATGACAAGAGTCTGTGTGACATTCTAATGTCCCTTGCTTCCTCAGTCCAGTTCAGAGCGGTTGACCATCAGAAACCAGTAGTGAGTCTGAAAATTCACCCTTAAATTCCCTGTGTCCGAAGCTTTCTGAGACTTAAGTTTCTTCCTTCGTAAAGCTAAAATAATACTAGCACTATCCACATAGGGTGGCAACAAATATTAAATGAAACAATATCGGATAAATGCTCATTGGTTGTGTTAGACCGGGTTGCCTAACAAATCACATCCAGTGACACTCGTCTATGTATCAGAAAGAGTGCTATATCAAGAAGTAATCTCACATCCAAAAGGCATCCCAGGTGTGAGAGACAGAACCAGGAAGGGAGCATTTGCAGGCAAACTCTCAACATTCAGACATTAAAGAGTCTGGGAAGCCAAGGTTCCTGTGGAGAACTCTTCAAGTTCATGGGTTGGAGAAGCCTCCCACTCACATTCTCCTAAGTAAAAGTTATTCCCCCCACGATGTCCCCCCATAATAATGCCAAAGTTAAGGTGCTGTTTGAAAACACATGTCGCTGATACACTCTTGGAGGTCAACTACTTGAAGCCTACCTGCCTAAAGGTTATCTACCATCAAAAGCAATCAGACCCTATTGTCTGTCCTACCCTAAGAAGGGACCGCTCCCTTCTGATAAGGATCATCGATTGTTCCCCTGGAGAAGAGCTCAAAGATGCCTATGGTCAAGCCAACTCAGAGATTATCAAGGTTAGACTGCCATCTTGATTCTACAGTCCGCGCATCTTGTTACGTATGTGCCTTCCTGGCACATGTGTGCCCCTAGTACTAACCCCTTCCACTGCGTGTATACCCCTAGCTCGTACCCCTCCTGTTCCGTGTCTGACTGTTGTATAACCCCTTGTGTTATGGATACGCTTACTGGCCCGGGTACCTGAGATTACGTAGACTTGTGAGATTTCATCAGTCCTCTCTCCCTACTCAGACCTGGCTCCTGAAGTTGTGACTGAGGAGGGGAGTCCTTGCATGCTTTATCTTGTCTAATGTCTCTTTAATTTACCTGTCAATTACACAACTGCCCCTTGGACCCATTTGATTGTGGGGAAGCTGACCCCCTCCCCCAGGGCAGTCCAACCCAAGTCCATAAATCCAATGTTAGTCGATAAGTACTTCTTCAGACTCATGTGGTCACCTCCTGGTGACCAGAAGGGTGACTGGAAATCAGGAGGATCACAGGCCAGGGTGTGCCCAGTCACGGGGATACAGAATCAGCGGAAACGTGGCCGGAGGCTGGCATCTCTCAGGGTCACTGGCAAAGTCCCAGCAAGCAGGAAGCTTGAAGTGAAAGAGAGAAAGGGAAGTTTCCAATCCCAACCCCCACTTATAAAATGGCCCCACCCTCAAGGAGACATCATCAAGCTGTGACCTGATGGACAGATTGGATTCCACCCCTACACGTTCATAAAAATTCAAGTTGACATAAATAAGATCATCTAACTACCAAAGGAGTGTCTCACTCACTCACAAAGAACAGTTGGTGGTTTCAAACTACTGACCTTTCCATTGGCATCCCAACAATAACCACTACACCTCCAGGATTCCCTTAATGGTGTCTGGAACCGATTAAATAATCAGCAAATGTGACTCTTCCTAGTACTGTTAATAGTGTGAATCCATGAACTCTGTATATGCCTCAATTCTTGCTACTCACGCCCCCCTCCCCCATTCCAGATATCCAGAAGAAGAAAGGAGAAAAAAAAAAAGAACTGTGCTTCATTGGGATTTCAATAGATGACTGTTTCATTTTTGTTTTCTTGCTAGACATTTTTCATTTTGTTTTGAGTTAGGTGAGGGGTTTAAATTTCAGATCAAACCTCTTCGTAACTGTGACCTCTCTCAGCATACATTCATTTGTCCTGGCCTCTCCCTTCCTCTTTGGTGTGGATCTTTGCAGCCTTTTGTCATACACATAATGAAAATTGAATGGTGCCTCAGTGAGCCACTTTGCCAAACTGATTTCCATTGCTTGGATCATTAACCCAACGTGCAGCTCGGGTACCCCGAAAATGCTGAATCGTCTGGACATAAACAACCTTCTCCAGCTGCTCTCAGGTCCTGTGTGAAATCAGGACAAAGAGACGGAGAGCAAGTCTTGAACACAAGTCTCTGCCTGATAGATGTTTCCCATACTTCTCAAATACTAGTTATCTATTGTACACGCCAGTGCAAGAATAAACCACCCATTCTTTACTTAGTTCACACACAACTAAATGATTACCCTGGAAATGAGCGCAGTTCTGCTCAGACACACATGCAGTATCAACAAGTAGGAATTAACATCACAGCCACTGGTTCTGGTTCTGGAATCGGAAAGCGCCTGCTGGAACCAAAGTGAGGTCACACTTCCTTTCTTCCACCTCAGTGTCCATGTTTGTCCTTCTAAACCTCAGAAAGGAGCAGATCAATGTGTATTCATGATTCAGTACATAGGAGAAAATCTGAAAATTCCCAGAAGAGGAATCTATGAATTCACCTGTTACATAATAAAAGAGCACATTCCAGAAAATGGGGAGATAGAAAGCAGGAATTTCAGGAGCACCAAATAATTGTTCTGTAGGTGCTGCCCAGTTGGTCTGGCTGCCCCCTATGGACAACAGAACGCAGCAACGCTCAGTCTGTGCCATCCACACAATTAGACAATTGTTGGAGCCACTGTGTCAGTCCTCCCATTGAGAGGCTTCTTCTTCATTCACCCTCTACCTTACCAAGTGTAATGTCCTCTGAGGACTGGTATCTCCTGAGAACATGTCTACAGTTTGGCATTCTTGCCTCTAAAGAGCATTCTGCTACACTACTTCCAAGACAGACTTGTTTGTTTGTTGGGCAGTCCATGGTGCTTTCAGTATTCTTTGTCAGTGCCATGATGCAAACATCTTGATACTTCTCTGGTCATTCTTATTCAATGTCCAGCTTTCACATGCATATGAAGCGATTGAAAATACCACATCTTGGGTAAGGTGCGCCTTAGTCCTCAAAGTAACATCCTTGCTTCTCAATATTCTAACAACATCTTGTGTCTTGTGCAGCAGATTTACCCAATGCTATGCTGATGTCTTGACTGCAGTTTCTTTGAGCATTGATTATGGATCCAAGCAAGATGAAATCCTTGACAACTTCAATATTTTCTCAGTTTATCATAATGTTACCTATTGGTCCAGATATGAGGATTTGTGTCTTCTTTCCATTGAGTTGTGATCCCTACTGAAGGCTGCAACCCTTGATCTTCATCAGCAAGTGCTTCAGGTCCTCTTCACTCTCAGTAAGCCAGGCTGTGTTATCTACATATTGCAGGTTGCTAACGAGACTTCTGCCAATCCTGATGCTGATTTTTCTTCTTATAATCCAGCTTCTGTGATTATTTGTTTAGCATAAATATTGAATAAGTATGGTGAGAGGATACAACCCTGACACACACATTCCCATAGACAACCTTCTCCTGCAGTTCAATAGTCCTGAAGTATTTATTCCCTTATTCTGTTCACACAGCTACCTCTTGATCTAAGAACAGGTTCCACATGAGGACAAGGAAGGATTCTGGAATTTCCATGCTTCTCAATGCTATCCATAATTTATGATCCATACAGTCAAATGCCTTAGCATAAACAGTAAAGCAAAGTCAACATCTTTCTGATATTCTCTGCTTTCAGCCGAGGTCAATCAGACATCAGCATGACATCCCTCATTTCACGTCCTCTGAGAAATTGGCCTGCATCTTGGGCAGCTCGCTGCCTATGTACTGCTGCAACCATTGTTGGACGATCATCAGCAAAATTTTACTTGCCTGTGATATCGATGATATAGTTCTATAACTTGAGGATTCTGTGGGTCATCTTTCTTTGGCATAGGTCCAAATATGGAGATCTTCCAGTCAGCTGGCCAAGTAGCTGTCTTCCAAATTTCTTGGCATAAATGCGAGACTGCTTCCAGTGCTTCTTCAGCTTGTTAAAACATTTCAATTGAGTGTCCATCAATTCCTGGAATCTTGTTTTTGGCTAATGCTTTCAGTGCAACTCGAACTTTTCCCTTCGGTACCTTGGGTTCTTATTCATATTCTACCTCTTGAAATGGTTGGATGTCGACTAGTTCTTTCTGGAACAGTGACTCTGAATTCTTTTCATCTTCTTTGGATACTTCTTTATTCATTCAATGTGTTGCTCATAGAATCTTTCAATATTTCAATTCAAGGCTTGCACGTGTTATTCTGTTTTGGTTTTCTAACTAGGTTTTTTCATATTTCACTATAATATTTTGCTTTGTCTTCTTGAGCTGCCCTTTGAAATTTTCTGTTCGGCTCTTTGACTTCATAATTTCTTCCACGTACATTAGCAACAATACAATTAAATTTCAGAGGCTCTTCTTATATACACTTTGATTTTTTCTTTCTTTCCTGTCTTTTTAATGACCTTTTGCCTTTTTCATATATGATTTTCTCAATGTCATCCCACAGCTCAATCAAGTCTTCTGATATTAGTGTTCAATGTAGTAAATTTATCTTTGAAATATTCTCAAAATTCAGGTGAGATAGACTTGTGATAGGTAGGTTTATTTTGCCAAGCTGGCCAATAGGAACATGTGGGATAAATATGGTCACAGTTTGATTGGAGGTCAAAGAGATAAATAGCTTAGCAAGGCCTACCCATCTCTCTCTTGCTCTTTGGTGAGGCTGCTTTATCTAGTTCTCTGCCTCAACTTGTGAGCTACACTACCTGTGGGACTGCCAGCCCATGGATCTTGTCACTAGAGCTTCTCCATGCTGCTGGTATATACATCACTTGAGCTTGAGGTTTGCGGATCATGTTGTCTTGCATCGCTTGAGTTCAATATCTCTTTTGGGTCTGATTCACTAAGCTCCTGAACTTCTGACTGTGGATGACCCACCCTGTTGTTTTCTGCCTGTGGCTGAACTGCCTGCACTGTCCTAGGAAAGACTCAGCTGTCTGCTTCCTTGACCTTGGACCCAGCAGCCCTCATGAGTTGAAGGACTTCCAGTATATTAACTGTTCCACAGAAGTAAATAGAAATGAGTCCTATGTAGTGCTGTGTGAACTAATTAGTTGTTATATTCCTTCATGCCATATATATACATAATCATAAATGTCCTGGTTTTATTTCTCTAGAGAATCCTGTCTAACACAAGAATCAAGGTTTTATTTTGGCTCTTATAGACTTATTTAAATTTTCTTTACCTTCAACCTGAACTTATATATGAGCAATTGACAGTCTGTTCTACAATTGGGCCCTGGCCTTGTTTTAGCTGCTCATATTGAGCTTCTTTATCTCATCCCATGGATGCAGTCAATTTGATTTGCATATTCCATGTGAAAAATCCACATGTATCATTTTTGTGTTGTTGAACAGCTTGCTATGAGCAAGCTGTTGATCTTATAAAACCCTGTCATGCAATCAACAGCTTTGTTTCCATCACCAAGACCATGTTTTCCAACTACTGTTTCTTCCTCTTTGTTTCCAACATTTGCATTCTCATTGACAGTATATTTTATCAATGCATCTTGATAGCATGTTTGATCAGTTTCAGACTGAAGGTATTGGTAGAATTCTTCAAGTTGTTCATCACTAGCTTTAGTGGTTGGTACATAAATTTAAATAATAGCTGTATTGACTGGATTTCCTTGTATGCAGATATATATTGTCCTACCACAGACAGCATTGTGGTTCAAGATAGATCTTGAAATGTCCTTTATAACAATGTAGTCAACACCATATACCTTAAATAAACAGGAGAAAACTTCCTCTATTAGGAGAATAGCCTGATTTTTCACATCATTACCTGTGTTAGTCTGGGTAGACTAGAGAAACAAATTCATAGGCACACACATATGTGTGTAAGAGAGAACTTTACATCAGAGTAATTGTACATTAAGAAAACGTCCCAGCCCAGGCCAGGTCAAGTCCATAAGTCTGATATTAGCCCATATGTCCATTACCAGTCACTACATTCTTCTTCAGATTCATGTACCACAAGCAATGACACCGAATGTAGGAAGAAAGATCACAGGCCAGTGGCTGGAAAGTCTTGTGGATCCAGTGGCAGTGTAAGCATCTCAGCACCGGTGTGGGTCTCCACATGGCTCCTCCAGTTCTCTGAGTTCTGCTGCTTCAGCGTTAACTCCGTCAGGCTTGTCTTCAATAATGTTTTTCAGGGAGTGAGCGTGTATCCCACCTCCAGTGAGCTATTTATCTCCTTAGCACCTCCAAATGAGGTCATCAGGCTGTGAACTGATTGGCAGACTAAACTCCACCCTTTCACTCTTAAGTCTCAAGCTGACAACAGATTATGTAACTACTACATTACCCCCATTCCATTCTAGTTGAGATTGAATCACTAGAAATCTTAAAGAGCGTCTTGGACCTTCTTCATGTGTATAAGTCAATTGCAGTGCAATTGCACAACTATCCTAAATAATAGCATCCTATCACACCACCTTCAATGTGGGTGATGGACTGACTAGAGAATTCATTCATGAAGATATCCCTATGAGCTTGAAGAAATGAAGGCCAAGCTCCTCTTCCTCCCTCCATAGCAGAGTATTTACAGATATCCTTGTGAATCAGAAGGGGTCCCAAACTAAGGGCTAGAAGCATGTTCTAAAGCTAAAATCCTTGTTACTTGGGATACCATGTAAATCTGCTGTTTAGATCATTTAAAAGTATCTTGTTTTACACTCTTGACTCTATTAGGGTCCAAAGTAGATTCTTTTTCATGTGCTCACTAGGTATATTTAGGTTCATCATCCCACAAAAGTCTTTCTTCTCTTTCTCTCTTGGACACACATGTACGCTGACTTCTATGGGTTTCCATGAGTCCGTGTTGGCCCAATCACAACTGGTAGAATATGCACATCTGAAAAGGCTGAGAGCCCATGCAGAATAAAGAACCCAAATAGAGTGCTCTAGAAAAAAATATACCTAGTTTGCTTCTTAGAAACAAGGATGGTGGGATTTAATCACTAGAAATTGTAACTATTAAATTTTTAATCTTCAATTCAGCTCACTTGCTTCAGATAAAGCATCAGGGAAATCAATCACCAGGGGGAAAAAAAACCTCTCTTGGTCACTAAAGTATCTGGGAAACTATAATACAGCAAACGAGGGCAACATTACTTCATCTTCTGAGAGACCGAGTCACTGGGCATGAGGATTTAGGACTACAATCTTGGGAGACGTCTAGGCCAACTGGCATAGCCCGGTTCATCAGATGGTGTTTTACATTGTAGTTTGCTAGGTAACAGCTGGCGTCTTAAAAGCTTTCAAGCAGCTGAACACAATACAGTCATCGTTCTCTTGCCTCCTGGAGAAAGATAGTGAAGAAAATGAAAAAGGCTCAAGGAAACAATTAGTCCGGAGGACTAATGGAGCACAGAAGCCACAATCTCTGCTAGCCTGAAACGAAAAGAACTCAAGATTGCCAGGCTATCCACTCCAACCACTCTGATTGGGCTCACCACAGGAGCTCCTGGAGGGAGTGGGAGAAAAGCCATAAAAAAGAGGAGACTTGTTGGCCTGGCAGAAACTGGCAGAACTTAAAACACCCTTCAAATCAGGACCTGTAGCCACCCCCAGAGATCGCCTTTCAGCCAAATCACAGACAAGCGTCTCAAGTGAGCAGTAAGAACCACGAACCACGAGGACGGTGCTCCTCAGAGCAATCGACCACAAAAAGCCAAAGGGCTGCATTTGCCTCAAACCCGAAGGTCCAAAGGCAGGAAGGGGCAGGAAATATGGGCTAGTGAGGGCCGAGGCCTGCGAGAAAGAGGGAAGAGGGTATGACATGGAGGAAATTGCATATAATGTCCCCAAACCAGGCATGCATCAAAGTGAAAGCGAAACTAATTTGCGTTATAAACTTTCACCCAAACCACAATAAAATATTCAAAAGAAAAGAAGGCAGGGGAGAAACCTTCGATGGAAAAAAATTGACATGTTACTTGGAACAACGGACTCAAACATATCTGCATAATGTATCCCAATATTCCAACAATCATGAAGCTGTCAGAGGACTGGACAACATCACAGAAGGTCACTTGGGGTCTGGCTCAATTCAATGACACCTAACACCAGCAGCTGCTAAAAAGCAGCCACTCTTTCTGGGGGAGAACATGTTTCCTTTGTTTCTGTTTGAATCAAGGCTTTCAGACCCAATGAATTTCAAAAACCAAACTCACCATCATCGAGTCCATCCTGGCATAGTGGTTACATGCCCGGCTGCTCACCACAGGGTCAACAGTTCAAACCCACCAGCCAGCCACTCACAAGGAAAAAAGATGAGGCTTTCTACTCCCGTCTACTCCCGAGGTATAGTCTCAGAACCCCACAGGAGTGGTTCTACCCTGCCCTTAGGGCTGTCATGAGTCAGAGCCAACAAGTCTAAGTTATATAAAATTTCACAACTATCCTCTAATATGGACTCCAATATAGAGCCCTGGTGGAGCAGGGGTTATGAGTTGAGAACCCAAAAGATGAAGGTTCCAAGCCACCAGCCACTCTGAGGAAGAAAGATAAGACTTTCTACTCCTGTACAGATGAACAGAACCCCGTAAGCAGCTGTTCTACTCTGTCCTATAGGGCAACAATCCGCGGGGGTTGACTCAATGTCAACATGCGTTGTGTGTGTACCATATGGTAAATATATGTGGTCTATGTGTACATGTGTATGTACACGCATGCACCTGCGAGTCCTAACCTGTCCTTAAAAGCAAAACTTGACACCTATTCTTCCGTTGTCCTCTCTCTGTGGCTAGCATCTTCAAGGCCATTGTACTAGCAGCACGACTGGGGTGCTCCCCCGCAAGTGCTTTTGTTTTCGTTTGTCCGCCCATGAGCTCAAAGATGCTCTCCACTCAGCAAATGGGCTTTCATAAGCATGCGGCAATTAGAAGCAAAGCCAAGATCTTTACAAGCGGAGATTTATTCTCTCTTCGCCACAGTTTTATTTTTAGCAAAAGGCCCCAAGTGTTAAAACCTAAAAGGGCATCGACAGTAAGTTTACATGGGTTTCTCAGACTTCAGAATTGCCAACTGGACAACTTTTATGCCCCATTACATGCACAGGCTTGAAAATCCTAGATTCACCCTTGTTTCATTTAATAAGGGTTGATTAGCTTTGCAATTAAGCTATATAGTTCTTAGGCTCTGCTCTGAAAGAGCACCCCTCTCCTTACTGCCACTTACAGAGTCTCACTCTCAGAATAATAGCCTTTTCGGTTAGTTTCAATTGGAAAGAACAGACAATATCTCACAGCACCATTTAACACAAACTCAGTCTACAGGGACACCAGGAACAAGCAACCCTCTCAGTTTGCAGTTAATGAATCAAAGTTTAAGACGACAAATTGGCTCGCTGAGGCAAAATAGTTAATTAACTTTTAGTCAGAAATATTCATCCTGCTTTCCTGGCATAAACAAATCTCATAAAGCCTGTTTACCTACTCAAGTGTTTTTCCTCTCCTACATCCCTAGGCATCATTCAGAGCTCTTAATACATCATGTCAAGGAGCTTCATCATTTTAATCCAATTTTTTATGTTTTCAGCCTCCAAGACAAAAAGAGAAAGAAAAGCAAAAGCCCACACACCTCTCCATCATTCATTTTGGTTCTGTAAACACTAGAGTATATCGTTTTTAGAAGAAGAAAGAACACCCAATTCTGTGGTTCCAAGTCTGTGGATGTTAATTGAATCAGACTGTGTGTTTCGTAGAGAAAACACGTTAATTCCAAATGTTGGGTTAGCTCAGGTCGTTGAGCCTGTCGGGCGAGGCTGCAGATGAAGGCTGCAGTGGTAACTGGCATGTCCAATTAGCAAAGAGCTTTAATGGCAGCCACTCTGGACTCTCTTGCCTCTGGTATTGCGCAGCTGCACCATTTACTTAAAATAACAGTTTAAATATTAGCTAATGAGAGCGCTATGTCAACAGCTTTGATGAATATATACCTGAACAGCTGCTACATTATGTGCTCCCTAACTACTCTTCCAAAGTCACCTTTTTCTAATTTTTCCCCAATTACCATGTTTCTTCTGGAAAGAGCATTCATACTTGCACGGAGGAACGGCATCTATTTGTTATCTTCTGTCGTTGGCCTGTGTTTTCCAAAGGAAGACTGTCTGCTACAGTGAATGCTTACATTTAACAGCTACTGACACTAAATGCTGCTTAAATTTCCCTCTTTGCAGACTTGCCACAAAGTTTACTTCTCTCCAGTGCTGAGCCAGACTTCTTAAACCTCAAGTCATCATCATTTTATGAGATGGTTTTTTCCAAAAGCAAATTACAGGTTTATGAATTAAGTAAGTGTTGGACCAGCAGTACTGCTCCTTTCCAAACTGACTCATTTGTGTGTGCATGGAAAGTCAAGTCAGTGACTTTCTACGTACATTGAGAGACAGATATCATGTTATTGAAGGAGCCCTGTGGTGCAGAGGTTAAGCGCTGACCTGCTAACTGAAAAGATGGGATTTCAAACCCATCTAGTGGCTCCATGGGAGAAAGACCTGGTGGCCTGCATCCATCAATATCACAGTATAGGAAATCCTCGTGGGAAATTCTCCTCTGTCACATGGGGTCCCCAGGGTAAAACTCAACTCGGTGGTGCCTAGCAACAGCATAGCATCGGAGAGAAGACAACACCCAGCTAAAAATTAAATTATGTCTTCAAGTTTATTTACATGTAGACTGTCCAGAAATGTAAACACAGTTTCCCGTAAGGACAACTCTTGATGGAACAAGAGTTCATGGAAGAACAACATGATTGCTATTGTTTAGTTCAGCAAACATTTATTGGTGCCAGGTAAGATTTTAAGAGCCAACTATATCAGGAAGAATAAACATCCTTTATTTGAGCATTTACAAGGTAATGAGATGGGATTAACGGGTATGAAATATCTGTTCAAAAATTTCCCTTGGAAGTTGAAACATGTATCTCGTTTACTATCTCCTCTTGTCCCATCAGCTACCACCTTCCTGACACCTGAAGCAAATGTTCTTTTTAGAGAATTCCAGGGCAGCGTGATGGGTGTCTTTGGTGTTGGTTAGTACAACGAGGACTTGCCAAAAGGGAGGAGGGATGAATGTAGGAATGAGGAGGAAGGTGTCCTCCCATAGGGAATGATAGCTCAGTTGGCTCAGGAAGGATGGGCAGAAATTATGAGACGGGTGATTCTCAGAAACTATGGACTTGAGTAGTATCGATGTGAAGTGGGAATTTGTTAGAAATATAAACTACTGGTTTTCACCTGAAAGCGACTGTGATACTTACATAATCTAGTGTCAATTTGAGGATTAAGAGTATAGGGGTGGAGTCTAGGCTAGTAATCAGGATATGGCCAATGAGATCTCTGTATGGGCATGGCCTTCCCCTAAGAATTCTGGGAATTGCTGAATTTTCCTCCTGGGAGGTGGGAGACTCTCTGCACATACTGTGGGAGACACAGCACCTGACAGACACATGGACCCACCCGGATGCAGCCCTGGGTGCTGGAGAAGCCATGCAGAGACCCCTGCCAGCACTGAGATGTTTCAATGCCACTGGATCCAAAGACTTTCTACCCACTGGCCTGTGATCTGCTACATTTCGGCATCATTGCATGTGTTTCGTGAGTCAGAAGAGGACTTTATTGATTGGTATCGGATATTTGGGCTAATATCAGATTTACGGACTTGATCTGGACTGGACTGAGATGTTTTCTCAATGTTCAATTGCTCTTGGATATGAGTCTCTTTATACACATATGTGTGTCCATGGATTTGTTTCTCTAATCTACCCAGACTAACACAGTGACTTTAACTAGAAGTGATTCTGATGTACGCTAAAGGTTGAAAACCACTGTATATGAGGGCAGGTTATCGGGCCATAGAAAAGGAGGAGACCCTATAATGTTTTCAGGGAGTGGATGACATAAGCAAATGCTGTCTGTCATTGCGGTGGATCTTCCGGCTACTCCGAATATTGCCTGTTCATACTGATCGCAGCTGTGGTCTTCTCTGACTCTTCCACCGATACGCGGGGAATCATCTAGGAATGCCTGGGAGGCTATAACCTTTCCAAAATGGGCCCAGAACAAAGACTGCTTATATGGTGATACCAAGGAACAATCCCCCCAACCCCCAAATAGTAAAACAAGGCGTTATTCCTGCCTGGGTTCTGCCATAGGGCCTGCTGCTCCCCATCTTTGCTTGGCTTCTTTCCCTGCTGTATTCTGCATCCTTCACAGTTCCATAATTCTTCCGAAAGCACCCCCTCAGTACTCACGGGCACCAGAGCCCCCACTCTGGCTGTCTCTAAGGAGCCCAGCTCAGGCAGTGGGACAAAGCATCAGAATGCAGAGACACCCGTAAGAGACTCCCACTTAGAGAGCAAAAGCATAGAGCAGAGAATGTCAAGAAGGAAGCTAGCAGGGAGGCAGGACGACGTTGTCTCTGAGACCCCTCATGCAGGATTCCAGCAAAGCTTTAACATACGCACCAGTTGAACTTTAGTACATAGGAATGACTAGTGTGGGTAGGAAAGGGGAAATCACTCAGGCTGCCATCTTGAACTCCCAGAAAAGTGTTTTCCTCATATGCAACAGGGAAATCACCCAAGCCCTTCCCTTCTAGCTTTTACCAGAAAGGAGGATACTCCTCCACCCAAGCTACACAGATCAGAAGATATGTGATCACGTATGGAGACAGATTCTTGGAGATCTGGAAGGAAACTAAGTAGCCACCCGGTGAGAAACACCTGGAGGCGAGGAGAAACGGTTGAAGCTCAAGGACACAGGCAGCTTCAGGAAGGGACAAGCATGAGCTTGCCCTTTTCCTTGGCCTTGGCTTCCCTCCTTGGCTCAGCAGGCTCCTGCTTCCTATTTAGGACCGTAAAATGGCAATACACAATTAGTTTCTTCTAAGTGATACTCCAGCAGTGTTTGCTTCCAACCTACATCTCTTTCCAACACCTCCAGTGCCGGAGGGGAATGCAGCTAATTCTCCCCAGTTCCCTCCTTTTGTTATTCCTGTCAGCACCAGACCTTCTGCGGGCACTCTAAGGGGTGTCTGGATTTTTTTTCCCTTTCCTTTCATCACATTAAAAAATAAATCAGGGGATTCAATAGATTGCCCTTCTGGCATTCTGATTGTGTCCCTCCCTACGAATCCCTTCCCTCCCTGATACCACGATTCTGTGTAAGGCTCTACCTGCTCTCCATCGTCACCTCATGCAACCTGAATGGGTCTCCTTCAAAATACACTTCCTAGGACACGTTGCTACCACCCGTAGGCCACCAGAAATTGAGAGGATGGGTTTGAAGACCATTCCAGAATGCTCAGAAGGATGGTAGCACTATAATTGGGGTAAAACATCGCTTGGTTGGTCCCTGAATTTTGCAGTGTCTGAAGCCGTATCTTCCCCCACATTTTTCAGTAATAGGAAACATTAACTACTTGTTCCTTTTCCTAACCACTTTGAACCAATTTGACTCTCACTTTCAGCAGAAGACTAATAGATGGCACTGTGTGTTTTTCAGAAAGTAAATATGGCAGGTGTCTCATCTTTTTCTAGACAGCTCTTTTGCTGGAGGTCTTTTAAATGCCTTCCTCTCCCTTTTTCATATATACACAAAATTTCCAAATATATGTCCCAAGAAAAACTAGTTTGGGATTTTGTATTATATCAAATGTTTGTTTGTTTGTTTGTTTGTTTGTTTAAATAAAGATGTTCCAGCCTTAACATATTTTAAAAGCATTATCTCCCAAAAAGTTAAGTTGATTTCCTTACTGCAGAATTTCTGTGAATGCTAAAATCTTATATTTTCATTAACTATTGATTAGGATTCCATGAAAAACACTTCAGATAGTGAGGATCCAGCTGGAATCTTCCAGACCTTTTCTATTCCAAACCACTTAACATTTAGGAGTCCTTCAACTCTCCCAAGTGGGTCTTTGATAATTCCATCTGATGAGCCCCAGAGGGCTCTACATGAGAACATACTGGAGCATCAGCGAGGAGGAGAATGTTAAGTAAAAGAGAGAGGCAAGTTAGTGTGCTTCCCACCATCCTGCCCACCACCACGTGGACAAGGTTTCATCCTCTTTAAAGACGCACGTTTGCTTTGTAGCATCGTTGTCTTTACCGGTATCACTGAACATGATGCACATTGGTTGACTTTAAGGTGACTAGATCCATAAAAGCTTTTGAAATACACATTTATTAACATTAAAAATGAAAATCTGTACCCCAAACATGAAAAGTACTACACAAATTAATTATCTTGAGTACATCTGAGTAGACAGATTTTAGAAAGTCACTTATAAAGTTTTGGCTGTACTTCCTGACATGTTTTTTTATGGCGTTTTAATGTTTTAAAAGTCTGACAGCTGCCTCTGAAAATGAAATACTGTTTGTCAGCAAGCTGTGGCGAACTCATTTCAATAAATAGGTAATTTGTTCCTTTAGAAAACAGTTGAAAGCATTTACTGGCATTTGGTAAAAAAGGAAAATTCTGAGTAATTTGTGGTAGCGCAAGAATCAAATCTTGCACTCCATCCTCCATCGAATCCTCAACCCTCTGAAGGCGAGAGGCCGACTGGGCAACTGAGCACAGACGACACTGGCGGCTCAAGTGCGAGTCATTCTCTTTTACCACCTGGCTTCAGAAGAGGCCACAGAGTGGGGTCTGAGTCTGATTGACCTTTTCCACGTACTTTAAGGAAACATATCCTGTAGAGTTGCTGTCTGGACCTCACATTTATTTGCATTCAAAGTTCTTATTGTGGATTCTAAGAGACTCTGAAATTTTCTTCCAAAAGTTACTCAAAAAAAGCCTTTTCACACTGTCTTAACCAACCCTGATGCAGCCAGTCATTTTCTGGACCATCAGAAAGACTGCTGCTAGTTCAGCCATTGGTCTTCTCAATAGTGGCTGACTACCCACTCCTTGCCTGAGACACGTATATAAGTGGACAGAATACAGCCCTGACACACACCTTCCTGATTGTAATCTACTGTAAGTAAACTGCCTCTTGTTCTGTCTGCAGGCTCCACATGGGCACACTTCAGTGTTCTGGAATTCCCAGCCTTGCAAAATACAGAGGATTTATTACAAGGAATTGATTCTAACTGGTGTTGAAAAGCTGAGAGAGCCAAAAAGGAAGGCTAAGATAATAATTTCAGGAAGTAGATATTATCCTAAAGGTTGGGGTTTTATCCTAAAGGGGGATGGGGGATTGAGGTTACAAGAAAATCTGAGCTTGAAGGAAAAGCCCTGAATATTTGGTGCTCGGGCCTGTGAGGAGGGCCTGGTACGTTGCGGGTGTACAGAGGCTGGTTTTTACAGGTCTGAAAGAAGCTGAGGCTGGAGCTACCTCTTCCAGCTAGCACCACTCACCCAAGTGGGACCCACATGGGAGGAGCAAGTGGCAAGAGGCCAGAAGTCCTTTCTCCCCTCCACCCAATTTCTAGTCTTCTTCTAGTCGAAGATCCTAAGAAAATATCCCCTCAGTAAAAGGGTCTGGAAATGTGGTTTGGACATTCCCAAAGTGATATTACAAAGCAAAGCACAGGAGAGCTGAGAGAAAATGGGTGCATAGCCAGCCCTACACCAAACTTTGTCTCCCCCCGAAGGCTAGTGTCAGAGTCTCAAGATAAATATCACGACTACCTCCCTTAAGCACCAAACACGAAGGGACCTGTGAGTCACACTGATGCTAAGTCTCATACTCATGCAAGATGCGCCAAAGGAAAGGTGAGTTGCTTGAACTCACTGGGCGTTGGTTTCCTCGTCTAGGGCAACCCTCTCTACTTGGACAGCAGGATTCCCTAGATAAATAAACAGCTGTAGAAAGTGCTTAGCGTAGCCCTGTCCCAAGTAGAAACAAAATATGTATTAGTTGACTTCCTTCTTTTCCTCCTTTAATTAAAAAAAAATGTAATCCTTTGTTGAGGAAGAAAAGGCTCTAAAGTTTCGTACTGTAAGTCCAGGTTTCAGTAAACACCTGCTAGTTTATTGGCGAGGAAAGATTTCCTTTTAGTTAGAAGAGTTATATTAAGGCAGCAGGTCAGGTTCTTGGGCATTTCAAGGAAAAGATAACACCAATTGCTTCCAGGGATGGATTCATTGTAAGGATACATGAGAAATAAAAACAAAGTCTTAGCAAAGCCATTTCATACTCTACAGTGTGGCGAGCCTCATAAGGCATAAAAAAATCTGCTTAACTTCACCAGAAACAAGAAACCAAGCTTACTGATCAGTCTCTTCTTGCTATCCTAGCTTTTCACTGACCCCAAATGGTCACTTTGATAGACCTTTTTGCTCCACTCGGTATGAAATATGGCTCCTGAGCAGGATTAACACCAGGCACCTCAAAGAACACTGACCTCCCAGACCCAGCCGAAGACTTCTAGCAGCTTGGACTAGAACTTGCATGTTTCCCTTGGGTTCTGTAGGAATCGTTGTTGGCATAGTGAACTGATGCAGCCAAGCCCGAGGTCAGCTGTTGGAAACCACCGCCCACACTGAAGAGAAAGAGGCTTTCTACTCCTGTAAAGAGTTATACTCTCAGAAACCCTTAGGGCCATTCTACCCTGTCCTGTAGGGTTCCCAGTGAGTCAGAATGGATTTGATGGCAGAGTTTGGGGTTTGAGGAAGCCCAGCCTCGATATGGCTGATTGCAGCACGGGTCCCTTCCGGTATGTAACCACTGTACTGCAGCTGCGCTCGTTCCACCGTTCAAACCGCAGGTCTGTGAAAAGGCTTAAACTAATGCATTCTCCTCAAGAGTAAGGATGATCTAGGAGAGCTGATGGATTCTCTCCTTCCCCACAGATATAAAGGAATATTTTCTACCGCTCCATTACATTTAGCCTGGTCTGGCACCGCGCTGTCAGTGAGCAAGGAGGCACACTGAGCCGTGGTGCATCGAGAGCACGCGTGCCAAGGCAAGGGAGGGTCCTCGGACGGAAGCTCCTTTGTCATCCAACCAAGCCACTACACGGATCTCTGGAAGTGGGGGGAAAAGGACAGGATGGGGATTAATGCCCTGATTCCTAAGCTGCACAACGTGAATGTTCTATCGTGTACAGAACCAGGGGGAGCCGTGATTAGTTATGGAAATGCTGATGACAGTGTTGATCGAGTGTTCAAATAATTCCTACTGAAGCATAGATCTAGAGATAATTACTGCAAACCAGAGAATGGATGAATTTTCTTGTCTTCTTTTTAGTGTCATGGTTCCTCATTTTTTTGGTTTGTTTGTGTCATAGATCACTTTGCACACTGGCTAGCAGTTCGGACACTCTCCTAGAGATGGGGAAACATACAGATGCAGGCTTATGGCCATAATTGTACATACACTTTTTAAAAACTTCCAGAACTCCAAGATCAAGGCTTTCCCTGACCCACCACTTCATGAAAAATTCCATTGCAAGAGAGAATTCTGAGCTCTTGAGTCATCTGCACAGCCTTAAGATTGAACATGTTTTCTGCCAATTCACCTTCCTCACCCCCAAACAAGCTAAAATTCTGTGTGTGCCAAAAAGCCTCCTGCCTTGCAATGCTTCTGAGAGATAATGGGAAGCAAGCAGGTAATTCAGTGATAAGAGTCTCTAGCCATTGCCAGCAAGAGGAAGACCCAACGTGTTCGTTTGCTCAATTACTGTCAGGCTCATTTTCTTGTTGCCTGGGCGCGTGCTCCTGAGCAAACCTGCGGGATAATTGTATATATCCTGGCATATACAGGGAGCCCGAAGCCCAGAGGCAGTAGCTACCAATTATATTCCACTGATTAATGTGCAATTGTAAATTTACAGGCCTGATGGTCCAAAGAGGCTCCCTGCTATGTGAGATAATGAATAGGAAATTGTCAGAATAATTAGCAAAGTCAGACCTCACCATCCTTCCTACCTGTGAGTTGAAAGTCGGGAAACAACAACAACAAAAATGCCTGTCCTTGAACAGAAGGAGAGAGTGAAAGATGGGTGTGCAGGAAGCGCAGGGTAGTCAAGGTGCTCGTCCCTGTTGATGTGTTTCACTTAGCTCATGGTGGGGCTTTGGCCAGACCCTCGTGCGCTCAGAAGCACTTAGCCCCATGGCCTCTAGAGGGGCTCCCCGCCTCCAGAATCAGCCCTCAACTGGAGAGCATTATTTTGCCCAACGTCAGACCATCTTTCCAGAGAAGGAGAGGGGAACCCCGTTCCAATGGCTGATCATTGTGGAGTTTAAAGGCCTGCACCCGCTCCCCATCATGACATCCTGGTACACTTTAGAAGAGTCTACCCAGACCCAAATGCACCATGACGTGGTGGAAGCTTTGATGGTGGGTGCATCCCAGAAGCACAGAGCCCCTTCTCCCTCTGCCTCTTCCCAGGTCCTTCCCTGACAACTAGCTAGAAGCCAGCTGCCCATAGTTTGTTCTGAGTCTTGGTGATTCCCTGGATGGCAGAGGAGTAGACTGCTCCACAGGGTGGTCCGTGGCTGGCTTTTCAGCAGTTGGTCACCATACCTTTCATGTGAGGCAACTCTAGATGGATCCAAACCCCAAAACTTTCTGTTAACAGCTGAATACATTCACGGGTTGTACCGCCCAGAGACGCCTGCCTAACAATATTTCCTGGTAGGTTTCCTGCCCACGCTTCATGCCCCCAATCGGCTTCCCAATGAATCCAACTTGCAAAGGGATCGACTCAAAGTTCTGACTACAGCAGTGAAATGCGCATGACACGAAATCATTCAATTCAGTTTAGCTAATTTTTTTATGCCCGCCATGTGTGAGATGTGTCTGAAAGGACACTGACGTTAACCTTTCCCTCCGATCTTGACTTGTGTGTGACTCTAATCTGCTGAGTACCTTCACCTCCATTTGAGGTTTCTCACGGTCTAACCGGAAACAACACGTTGCGTTTCTTGAGAGGCGCAATCAGGTCAGTTCTGACTCAGAGGGACCCGCCGATGTACAGCGGGACGAAGCACTGCCGGCTCCCGCCCTGCCTCAAACAGCTGGGACAGTGGGGCCCACTGAGTCCATCGATCTCATGGGGGGGGGGGTCCTCTTTTCCACTAACCCTCTACTTTACCAAGCATGATGGCCTCTTCCAGGGACATCTCCTGATAATATGTCCAAAGCATGTGAGACAAAACATAGCCATCCTGGGCTCATGAGGGAGGGAGGGGGGGGGAAAGAGGACCTGATGCAGAGGGCTTAAGTGGAGAGCAAATGTTTTGAGAGTGATTAGGGCAAAGAATGTGCGGATGTGCTTTATACAATTGATGTATGTATATATGTGGATTGTGATAAGAGTTGAATGAGCCCCTAATAAAATGTAAAAAAAAAAAGAAAAGAAAAAAAAAGAAAATGATTAGGCCAAAGAATGTACAGATGTGCTTTATACAATTGATGTATGTATATGTATGGATTGTGGTAAGAGTTGTATGAGCCCCTAATAAAATGTTTTTAAAAGACAAAAAAACATAGCCATCCTGTGTCCTCAGGAGCATTCTGAATGTAGGTACTTCTTCCAAGACAGATTTGTTTGCTCTTTGGCAGTCCTCTGTGCTTCCAGTTCTTTGTCAACACCGTCTTTCAAAAGCATCCGTTCTTCTTTGGTCTTCCTGACTCACCGCCCAACTTTCCCTGCTGTCAGAGGTGACTGAAAATACCATGACATAGGAATTTAATCCCTAAAGTTAACCATCCGGTGATAAAACTCAACAGTATTTCTATGTTGCATTGTTCAGTTCATAATAATTTGACAACTGTGATCGTAATTTCAAAGACATCTGGAAAAGGCATAAATAGACATAATAGGCCACCCTGGTTTGATAGTAACATCATTAAAAATCATTTATTCAAAGCTCAAAAACTCACTAGTAATCCAGTGATTACAATTCATAATGACCTGAGAGGACAAAGGAGAATTGACCACGTGGGTTTCTGAGGCTGTAACTCTTTATAGGAACAGAAAACCTCATTTTCTCCCTGTATTCAAATACGGCCACCACAATCTTTAATAACAATAAAGATGAGCAATGGTCTTGATATTTTGAATACATATACAGAAGAATGGTCCAAGTTTCAAGAGTTAGATGAGCATAGTTCCAAATAATTCAGGTGTGCCCAGTTTTGAGCAAAAGTGATTATTAACCCCCCATATTACTATAAGGAAAAAATGAAGAGGTGAGTTTAAAAAAATAATTCACATTTCCAAGATCTACCCAGGGAATAAGGCTCTAGTGGTGTCCCTGTAGCCGTAACGGAGGGGTGGGAATAACTGGGTTATGTCAGAGAGTACTGGAGAGATGATGAGAGTAGATTAAAATGATCCATCTGATTTGAATGGTTAAAAAGTTGTCATTTGATCTCCTTTTTGATACAATTTGTGCTTGACTTGTTTTTGTAATATTTTCTGTGGGTATTTTTTCCATATTGGGGTTCATTTCTGCTTTATTGGTCATTGGTGGTAGCTTTCTTGACTCTGTTATGTATTTTTCTAGGGTTTTTAGTAGATGAAACCCAGGATGGGTGAATCTGTAGAAACAGTACCTAGAATAAGGATTCTTGGTGGGTAATGCAAGAGAGGGGAGCAGTAATGGGGAGCTGATACCAAGGAGTACATGAGGAAGAACCTTTTGAACTTGATTTGAACCTGATTGTGGTAGTGATTGTAAAACACTGCTTGGTATGATTGAACTATGGAGTGACATAATGGCTGGAATGGATCCTAATCAAAGGGATCCTAATTTAAAAAATCACTACAGGGTTTTTTAAAATTATTCTACTAAAAATATGCCTCGAGCTCTAAAATATATTTATGCCCAAGATTTTATTAGCGTATCCCATTAGATCTATTTTAGTATTTGAAGGTTTTAATATTTTTGGTCTTTATACTCTATAAATGTTATGAATTGCACCATAGCTTTCATTCTTTTAACCTATACATAATACTTAGCCACCTGTCCTCCACTGGCAATGTGTGCTTAGGTGGGTTCTTTGCCCATACCAGTTACAATAAACTGGATTCTGACTCATGGGAAGCCAGGTGTGTCCATGCAAAACCGTCTTCCACAGAGTTGTCAGTGCCTGCTTTTCAAGAGATAGATTGCCAGGCCTTTCTTCCAAGGCCTCTCTGGGTTGCTAATTATCCATTACTCCCCCCCACCCCCACCCAGGGACCCATTTGTCCACACTCAATTATCTCACCTATAAGATGGAGTTAAAATAGCTTGCTGAAAGCTGCTGAGAAAGCCAATGTGAAATATATGAGAAAATGCCTAGCAGAGCCCTATTTATTAATTATTGTCAACAATGTAAAAGTTTCATAGACAAAGTTTTAAAAAGGAATATGTCCAAATAACAGAAATATTTAGGATACATTCCTACAGATGCCTATTTTCACACAAAGACTTATTTTTTAAATAATAAACCTTTTAACTCTGTGTATACAAATAATGCCCTGATACAGAGTCACTCATGGGCTCCTCTTCAAAAAAGCATTAGATCAGTAAGGAAAACACTTTCAGGTTAGGAATATGTTTGGATCTGCACTGCCCAAATACATGATGGCTCTTTTGCATTCCTGATGCTGCAGGGAGATAAAGGCCTTATGAGAAGAGGCAACATTTTCACTAAATCCCTAACTACTTTGTAACACAGGGATATAGCAAGTTTAATAGGCCTTAAATAATCTTTCTGGAAGAAACTCTGTAGTATGTTTGGTAAATAATTTTGACTACTGGGATCATTTGCTTTAAAGCTGAATTTGCTGGAAAGCCTGGGGCACAATTTTACCAGTGTCCCAAAGCTCTATAATTGGGCAATTAGTACTTAATGATAGCGAAAAAGGGTACAGCCCCATCCTACATCAAACTCAAAGGCTTCACTTGAGCTGTTAAGACCATGGAGCATACATTTTCCACTGTCAGCATTACTGTGCGGTTGGTTTCGTTTTATGCTTTCACTGTAACATATAGCACCCAAACCATATTTCATCTAAAGGCAATCAATCAACATTTAGAAACAAAGCTGTAAAAATAGGGAGAGGGAGAGATACTTGGATTTTTCGGTTCATGGAGAAGTCCTATGGAGTAGGTAGCATACTCCTTCGGTGAGTTTTATTTACTTCTCATCCTGATCCATGCAAGGGTTTAGGATGAACCGTGTCCTGGGAAGGTCCCTGGGTGGCGCTACAACTTGCCCTTGGCTGTGAACCAAAAGGTTCATGGTTTGAAGCCACAGAGCAGCACCCCAGAAGGAGCAGTCGTGGCCTTCTACTTCCACAAACATGACCCTCCGGAGCTTTCGACAAAAAGGTCCTACAGTGCAGTTCCGCTCCGTGAACACCTGGGAGCTCTGCAGTCACAAACATGAAACAAAACCACCCACAACTATGTTCTGGGGCGCT
This sequence comes from Tenrec ecaudatus, assembly GCF_050624435.1. NCBI lineage: Eukaryota > Metazoa > Chordata > Mammalia > Afrosoricida > Tenrecidae > Tenrec > Tenrec ecaudatus. The sequence goes on along the minus strand of NC_134539.1, from coordinate 21,633,296 downwards.
GTCACTTTAAAACACATCCCGTTTGGGACAGTTCTGCTTTCTGGAGACCAAGAGTTCAGTGAAATGTTGGGGATGTGAGGGAAGCATTTCTTGAGTCAAACTTCATTTCCATAAGGCCTACGTGGTGACCCTTTGAAAGAGCCCATTGAACCAGCCACATTCCCTCCTCCAGACCCTCTGGGCAGCCCAGGGACGCAGACAGGACAGCACCTGCAACAGAGGCAGGTGTGCACGCAGGGCCCCGCAGCTGCTCCCCGGCACTCTTGGCAACAGGTGTTTCCTGCAAGCTATGGACCGGCTTGACAACGCAGTTCATGTGAAATTAAGGTTACTCTCTGGTAAGCCTGATGCGAAGTGGCCTTTCATGGATGAATTGTTCTTCTGAAAAGTGCTATCAAACAGGAGTGCGAATCCATATAGAGATCGTGAAAGACAAAGAACTTCTCTGCTCGCAAGAGCCAAGTGATTCTGCATCTGAATTCGGATAGTTCTGGCTTAGAATCCATCCAGGAGTTAACTAGCAAGGGGCCTGAACTAAGGCCAGGGATGGACCCACAGTGACATTTACATGACTTAAACTAACTTTAAAGGTTAGTCCCTGCCCTGCCTCATATTTTCTATATTTAATGTCCAAGGGTATATGATTGCTTCCATTTGTTTCTGACCAAACCAAAACCAAACTCATTGCCATCGAGTTGATTCCAACTCGTAGCGACCCTCTAGCACGGGGTAGAATGGTCCCCGGGGGTTTCTGAGTCTGTAACTCTTTACAGGAGTAGAAAGTCACACCTTTCTCCATTGGAGCTGCTGGGAGTTTGAACTGCTGACCTCTTGGTTCACAGCCCAACACTTAACCACTGCACCATCAGGGTCCCATCATTTCTGACAGTATTCTTCTTTACCTGGACAAATTGCCCATCTTCATGTTTGGGAGCGACGTGGCCTAAATGTTATGAAGCATTATTATTCATAATAATAATTGTTAATAATGAGGTTCCAAAGTGTTGTCCAGTTTATATGCATTAAGGATAAAGGAATAAAATGGATTTGTGTATACATTTGAGAACAGGTGTGTCCATTTGCTTTTTTAATGCTCTTGAAAATTAAATAGACCATAATAAATATTGTTTAAAATCATACAAACACAATGTGGGGTGATCTACAAAACAATTGACCTGAAACTATTCAGAAAATCAGTATCATTAAAAGGAAAAAAAGGTGTGTGTGTGTGTGTGTGTGTGTGTATGTTCTAGATTTAGAGACCTGATACCCAGACATGATGTATTGGGGGAGGGGGAAGAGCTGTAGAAGACTGTCTTAGGGATAAGGTGCGGTCCTTTGAATATGAACTGTATAGTATATGACATGGGGGATTTTCATCCCCCTCATGTTTTCCTAGTAGCTTCAAAGCAACATGGCCAAAGTCAGTCTCAGAATTTTTTAAATTAACAATAATGAAAAAGCTCATCCAATTTGATGACCCATCAATCCCCATTGTTGACTTTGAATGATTTGAATTTTCCAGAAAATCAAGTGTACCCTCAGAAAATGGCAACAGATCTTCAATTAAGACCATTTCAAAGTGCACAATAGACTCAATTGTCGAATCTCAGAGAGTTCTAGAATAATCACTCTGGGTGGAGGAAGCGTTCTGTTAAATGAAGCATACACTGGGAAATCGCCTGGAAGGGAAAGCACTTGTAAGAGTGAGCAAGCTTGACCACGCTTTCCCAAACACAGGGATGGGCACCTTATTCAATTTCATAAGAATGCTGTCAGAGCACGAGGAACTTATTGGTATGCCTGTGCACAGTGAATGAAGAAAACAAGCAGAAGAGTCATGACTCATTTTTAAAGTTAGCTTGAATGCATTTATTCCTAAGGAAAAAAAATAAGAAACCACTGCTGTAAATTTAAAATAATTATCTTCCCAAATTCTTTTGATTTAATGTCTACTGGTATCTTTCAACCAGGACCCCTGGTGACACGGTCACGAGTTGAAGTGCTAAGCACAGTTCAAAACCACCAGTGCTCCGAGGAAGTGAATAGGCCTGTGAAGCGTTACAGTCTCGAAAAACCCCATGGGGCAATTCTACCCTGTGCTATAGGGTTGCTATGAGTCAGCATCAACACGATGGCAGTAAATTTGGAGGGGGCTGTCTGTTGATTTGGTAACTCTGAGAGCTCTGATGGTGTATTGGCTAACCTTTGGACCACTAACTGCAAGGTCTGAAGTTCAAAACCACCAGTGAGAAATCCCAGGCTTTCTACTCTTCATAAAGAATCTTGGGAAATCACAAGACAGTTCTGCCCTTCCTTATAGGGCTGCTATGAGTTGGAATCAACTCAATGACAGTGAGGGGTTTTTTTGATTGTTGTTGTTGTTTTTAGTTGGTAACTTTTACTTATTTGGCTCTTTGTATTTGGGATGACCCTCCTCATACACCCACTCTGACTATAAGATACAACTTCCTATTTCTCTTCCCAAAATTTCTTTACAATTTATAAATTTAGTATTACAATCAAACTACCATATATATTCGAATATAAGTCGACCTGAGTATAAGCCGAGGTACCTAATTATTACCTGGGAAACCAGAAAAACCAATTGACTCGAGTATAAGCCTAGGGTGGAAAATGCAGACGCTATTGGTGAGTTTCAATAATCAAAACAAACGAAAATAAAATTACTAAAAAATTGAGACATCAGTGGGGTGATATATTTAAATATTTATTTCCAATAAAAAACATAAATAAAAGGACGTCATTTAACATTAATAAACCAGTATGGTAAGTGGAAAATAGGTTCAACAAAAACAATAAGGTATCAACAATGATACCTTAAGAGTGCTATTCCCTGAGCTCAATCAGCAACCAAGCTAAAGTGTAAAGAGTTAAAATCATTCAAAACTGGATTCCTCATTATCATCCATATCCCAATGCAGAGCTTCAGCTGGTATGAGGTCATCATAGACACTGTCCTCACTGAGATTGCTGTCATCACCATCACTGCTGTCATTTTCATACAAAGAGCAGTCTTCACTGCCATCCATAGCATTACTAATACCACATTTCTGGAAGGCACGTCACACCATGTCTTCTGGAATGTCTTCCCATGCATCTTGAACCCACTTTGCTATTAACTCTATGTCAGGCTTCATGAGATTTCCTCCTTTTGTTAGTCTTTAAAAGGCTTATTCATAGATACATCCAGAGGCTGCAGTACAGATATATGCCCACCTGGAATAATGGCTAAGGTAACTTTACTAGATTTTGCCAATTTTTTTATGTCATCTGATAGGTGGGCTCTGAACATATCCCAAACAAGTAACGACGGCTTTTTCTTTAAGGCTGCTCCTGGTCGTCGGTTCCAAATTTCTTCCAGACATTTTTTTTTGTTCCGTCTTCATCCATCCAGCCTTTAACATGTACACGCACAGTAATTCTTGGTGGGAAATTGATCTTGTTCGAGAAGGTCTTTCTTTTAAAAATAATGACAGGACGCAGCTTAGTTCCATTAGCCAAACATGATAGAACAACTGTAAAGTGGTTGTTTTTTTTCCATTTCCTGTGGTTTTGAGAAAAATGGTTTTCTCTCCTAAACTTGCCACTGCTCTGTTGTTTGGAAGATCAAAGGTCATGGCAGTTGCATCCATATTCCCAATATCTGCCAGGTCATAATTATAAACCCTTCTTTGCTTTATAATAAATGACTGGAATGACATAATTTTTCTTCAAGGTCATGTGGCAATTTCTGGGAAATCTTTGTTCTTTGTCTCAAACATAGTAGGTCAAACCTATTCATGAAGCGGGTACACCATCCTGTTGACACAGCAAATTTTTCCATGCCTGGTGCTTTATATTTGTCATCCTTAGCCATTTGTAGAGCACGTATGCGGATTCCCATGTGTGTTACGCAGTAACCATTTTGATGACACTCCATAACCCATTTATGCAATTCACTCTCTAGAGCCCCATAAAAAGACGTTAAACCACAAAGAGCTTTTTTAGCTTTTTGAATCTGTTCCAAGTCAGCCTTCATTTTCCGCCACTCCCTCACTTGCTTTTCGTCAACACAGAATTCCCTACTTGCAAAACTGTTATTGCTCTCTTCTGCTCTTGACACAACCTTCATTTTGAAACCAGCCTCATATGACCGGTGTTTTTGTTTTGGTTCAAGAGTATCCATTTCTAATAGGATAAAAAAAACAAGACTTTGAAAAAGAACTTCCATGGTAATGCCTCCCCCTCTCCCCCCACGACATGTTAGCAGGGAGGGGGCAGGGGGAGTCTGTGTGGGCGGGGGATGCAGGATGTGAATTAACACAGAGACCAGAGGTGAGAGGCAGAGCGCAGCCACAGACACATCCTGCCGGTGTAAGTGAATCACTACAGGTACTTCTGTGAATTGGAGCTGTCCACATCATAGGATGGTTCTGATTGGTTAGATGTGAGTAAACAAACATTCAAAGCCCTGCAGTGTCAGCAGGGCTTTGAATGAACAGCGGAGATAACAGTACACTCATCCTGTTACCTGGGAGGGGTTGGAGGGGGGCGCAACGAGATGTTACACCTCACTGGGGTACCACCGACCCGTGTATAAGCCGAACCCCAGTTTTTCAGCACAAAAATGCGCTTATACACGAGTGTATATGGTAGGTAAGTCACTCCCTTAATAATGCTATTGAATTAGCCGATTTGAGAATGCTTAAGACTAGTGTGATTTCTGATAATAGCATTGTGATCAGTCGAATGACCAGCAGGAACCAGAAGGAGTTGTTTTACTCTGTGCCACAGAGTCGCTAAGACTCGGCACTGGCTCCCTGGCAGCAGAGTCTGCAGGGAAGGGAGGAGAAGGGGCCAGGTGCTGGGCAAACAGCCTCAGTCTCAGTCAGGACTCCTCCGTTGAAATCTTGGCACTGCCATTTGCCAGCTGTCTGGACTTCCCACCTGCCAACTCTTTGTAAGCCCGTTTCCTCGCCTGGACATCCCTCTTTGAGACAGTCCCAAAAACTCATTTAAAATAATATCATTTGATCTTCCTTACGATCCACCTAAGTGTGTTCTAGTGTTAAATATGGTCTGCTTTCTTTTCTATGGAGGTTCTTATGTTTTTACTTTGTTATTCTTGTAGTGTTTTGCTTGTTTGGGGCGTTTTAAAATGTTTTTCTGTATATTTACCAGGATAGGTCAATCTATAGAGATAGTAACTGGATTAATGGTTCCTTGTGAATATGGCAGGGGAGCCTGGGGAGTGGGGGGATGGGATGGATGAGGAGCTAGTGACAATGAGTACAAGAATGAAGAAAATATTGTAAATATTCTAAATCCGATTGTGGTGGTAATTGTACAATTCTTCCTGATGTGATTGAATTATTGAATTGTATGATAGGTGAATCAATGGTAATAGAACTTGGAAAATAATAATTAAAACAGTTGCTGCAGAATTTATTCCGATTTGGGAAAAGACCCGATCTGTGTTTCAGAATAGAATTGTGGTCCATCGGGGTTTTAGACATTGTGATTTTCAGAAAGTTGACTCCCAGGCCTTTCGCTCCAGGTTCAATGAATACAGACGCCACCTTCCAGCTCCAAAAGTTGATAGCAGAGAGCCCACTGTGTGTGCCCACCAAGGACTCCTCAGGTAGTATGCCCACCTTTGATACAAAATATAGGCCATTAATATGAACACACTTCATGAATTGAAAAAAGCAATAGAAACATAGGGGAAAAAACACCTACAACTAGAGGTAACTTCTTTCTAAGCCACATGCAAAAATAGAACAAGGTATCTAAGTACAGAAATATTGTTTCTTTTTAAATTTTATTTTGGTAAAAATTATGTTTCTTTCCATCTTGGCCACTTTTAAGAGCACTCAACGGCATTAATTACATTCACAATGTTGTGTCAACCATCACCAATATCCACTTCCAAAAGTTTTCCATTGCCTGGAACAGAAACTTGGTCCCCGAAAGCTGTAGCTCCCTCCCCCAGCCTCTAGCAAACACCAAAGGCTTTTGTCTCTATGCATATGACTAGTCAATATTTTAAGCCCTTTGACGATTTTAATTCCTAGGTTATCAAAAATGAAATATTCTTATCCAACTGGCAAATTTTCAAACAGTTCTGGGTAAAAAAAAAATGCAAGCTGGAATAAGCATTGGCGTTTATCCGCAACAGTCATTGATGATGAGCTTAGAATGTGGGATACAGAAATGTACCCACTCATTATTCGTTGAATCAGACGTCCCCTGGCACTGACCATGTCTGCTGGAGCAGAGGAATGTGTTGTATTTAAAAAATAAAAATCAGTAAGTGAAAATCCTGAATCAGAGGACATACGTGTAGAAGCAGAGGAAACCTGGCAGCAAATAAGCCCAGTGGTTCCCCTCTGGGCTCCAAACCTCCCCTGTGGCTCTGGGTGAAGATGTCCACATGGCATTGTGGAGCTGGGAGCTAGATGGGCCCTCGGGGTAGTGGGCAAAGACTCGTCTATCCCAGGGCCTCGTTTATCCTGAACATCATGGGCTAGTGCCAATACCAAAATGAAATCTGGTTTGTAATTAATGAGTTGCTGGGTGGTGGTGGTGCTATTTTGAAATGAATTGTGAAGAGAAAACACTTCTTTTTCTCCCACGTGACCGCCTGGAGAGAGCTGTGAAATCTTTCTGGAGACCCAGGAATGGTGAGCATGAGCAGATGTCTTCCAGCCGGGAAGCTGAGGGGTGTAGACACCGGCATCCGCTGAGCTCCACGTCCATTTCCAGGAAAGGTGAAGGACAGACAGCTCTGTGTGGTCACCAAGGTGTCAGCGGGCGAGCTGTGGGAAGTGAACTCCAAGTCACAGGTTCCACGCTGGACATCTCTGGATGTCAGAGCAGTACGTGTGGCAAGAATGTTCCAAACGAGTTAAGATCTTAATTAAGATCTGCTGCCTTAGGGAAGTAAGAGAATTTTGTGAAAGCCAAGCTCCTGCTAAAACTCACCCTTTCTCTTCTACACGCTGACTCCAGTAACTAATGGGTAAGTAAGCTCCAGAGACCGCCCTTCCCGTATGTCGGGAATATGTGCTAACCTTTGGGTCTGTGATTTGAAGTGGTGATAAGAAACTATGCAGCACCCTGAAGTTCTCTCTCTAGCAAGTGGACAGAATCTGAACTCTAACTCCTGACATTGCTCCAGTGGCGAGTCCTCTTTTTGACACAAATAAACGAATACAAAGGCTCCTTTCACCCTATTTTTAAGATGAAAATCTTTTTAAAACATTTTATGGGTTATAGTCTTTTTAAAATCATTTTATTGGGGGCTCATACAACTCTTATCACAATCCATACATACATCAATTGTGTAAAGCACATTTTTACATCCGTTGCCCTCGTCATTCTCAAAACATTTGCTCTCCATGTAAGCTCCTGGCATCAGCTCCTCATTTTCCCCCTCCCTCTCTGCTCCCCCCCTCCCTCATGAACCCTTGATAATTTATAAATTATTACTTTGTCATATCTTACACTGTCCAACGTCTCCCTTTACCCACTGATGAAAATATTTTTAATCATTTCTCTGATTAGTTATATTGGTATTTTCATGATTAAAAACTAAGCTTCCTGCTTCCCTAGCAAAGACAGCATGGCTCTATGAAAGATTCCGATTAAGAAAGCTGACTCTGTTGCTTTCACTTCACACTGTAAAAATATTTGTGAACTAACTTTTTTTTATCTCTGGAGTGCTAGAAAATGAAATTATTTTGACTTTAAAAGAATATTTATTTTCCATTGAAGGCATTTCCTTCCTTGCCAGTACTTGAAACTTCATAGAGACCAAAAGCTACCACAACTCCAAAAAATTAGGGTCTTTTTTTTCAATAGTATTTTTTAATGATGTATAGGAAGAGGTAGCTCTAAAATGTAATGTTTGCCTTCAAAATTATACACTGATGTAGCAATATATAATATTGGTACAGCACATTTCCTTTGAGAAAATTATTTTTCCCAAATTTATGTCTATTTGATTCTCAAAATAACACTGCTGTGTTTTCCTGGCCTCTATTTAACAAGAAAGAAGTCTGATCTGACCTCTGTTGTGGATCCCACATTCTCAGCAAACTCTCACTCAAGCCTCTGTCTGGTTCTCCTCAACGTCAGTGGGGTCGGTTAGGAGAGAGAAGAGGGAGATGGGGAGGAAGGGGAAGAAAGACAAGCTCTGCCAACCCCAAGCCACAGTATTTGCAGTCCTCTCGTGTGCAGGTGAGAGTTGGACATGAAATAAGGAAGACAAAAGAATCAAAAATTAACCAAAAAAAAGGTATTGAAAGCACCGTGCACTATCAGCAGAACAAGCACACCTGCCTTGGGAGAAGTACAGCGAGGAGGACTTGGAAGTGAGGCTGGAGAAACTTCATCTCGTGTTCTTGGGCCGTGTGGTCAGGAGAAACCGTGCTTTGGTAAAGAACGGCATGCTTGGTCAAGTGGAAAGGAAGGGAAAGAGAGGAAAACCCTGGAAGAGATGGACTGACACAGTGGCGCCAACAACGGGCAATAATGGCGGGGACAGTGCAGCCCGGGCAGTGTGTCGCTCTCTTCTAGACAGGGCTGCTATACGTTGGAACCAACACGTTGGCTCCTAACAACAAAAAGCAAGAAATGGAATAAAAACTCACCTATTAATTCCTCAGAACACTGATATTTGAGGAAAATATTGGCGCCCATGTCACCCAGCGTCATGCCTCCAGTGGCTGATGGTATGAAACGTTGAACTTTGGCTCACCTGTCTCCTGCATGTTCCCACTATAAAGGATTAAAAACGCGAGAACAAGTGTCCCCTCTACAAGGACGTTGTCACAGACACCAAACGAACACATCAGCCATCCTCACTAAACTAATTATAAAGGGTAAACCTGGGGTGACACTATAATGAAACATGAGTTTCTATTATTGTGTTCCTTAATTAGACAAAACAGATCTAACAGTAGCTCTGTATACCACAAAGAACTTTTGTCTCAAAGTAACAATGAACTTGGGCCTACACAGAAGACACAGCGAAAGTCTCCCGGAGTCCACAATTAATCAACATCTAATTGCAATCGCCAGCACATGCTAAGACATAGAAAACCAGGTGATAGGACAGATCAAGGGAAATCAAGAGCCAAAAGGCACTGCAAAATTAAAATAGAATAGCCTTTCAATTTGACAGGATGCACACACACGCACATACCAGATCTATTATACAAATGGAATAAAAGGGGCTCAAAGAAGACAAGTGATTAACTAGGGTCACAAGACAAGTCAAAGCCAAAACAAGGCTGAACCAATTGTAATGGCTGGCATGCACTATTTTTTGACCTACAAAAGTGCTTAAAGAAAATTCCCCCTATACACACATGGTTAGTTCAGGGCTGTTTTCCACAACATCTAGACCTCTTGGTGGCTGCAACTTACAAAGGGAAGGGAAGGGCCGTAAGAGGCCTGGGGTGTTGAACGCTGACTAGAGCCTTCAGCTCTTTATTGAAAATGGTCCCTAAGCCCTGGGAAACTGGAAGACGGAAAGCACAAGGCCTTTCCATCTCAAAATAAGAAGATCAAAAGTAAAAGTTTTTTTAAAAAGCACTGGAGAATCGGTATAATGAAATAACTGTCTCCAATGATGCACCTGTTTGCATCTCTTAAAAACATAATACCAACAATAATTGTCCTTCAACTGTCTGGAGCACACCTGCGGGTTGGCGAGATGGGTCCCTGGTTCTGTTGAACTTCCCTGCAAGGCTCCTTGGCGCCACCTAGTGCCAAGCAGTCAAAACTGACACCAAAACCGTGACTTAAAAATCAGATTTTCGCTTGTAAACTGTGAATCATAATAGCACTAACTCATAGGGTTGTCGAGCTCATTAGATAAGTACATGTGTACGACGCTTAGGAATATGCACTCAAGAAATATGAGCGTCGGTTCTCCAGCCCTTCTTTCCTCTGCTTCCTGAAAACTGAAAATGAGCCCAGAGACTTAAAGCACACCGCAAACCCTACTGATGGGGAGGGGTTACATGAGGACCGGAGCACCGTGGCCACCATGCGCACGCTCAAGCTTCTCAAGGACTCAGTGTGACGGGCCACATGGCCTTTCCCATGATGTGGCCATGCTCCAAAATGATCTCTTCCCCTCCCCACCCAACCTAAGTCGTTATTCTTTCCAGCTGTCTGCATTCAAAAGGTCCTCGTGGATGGTGGGTGCCCTCGAGCCCTCTCTGACCCTCAGCAACCCCTGGGACAGCAGAAAAAAACACTGACCAGTCCTGTGCCAGCCTCACAACTTTTATTACGTCTGAGCCCGTTGTGGCTGCCGTTGTGTCATTCCATTTGACGGTTGACGGTCTGGGGGTCTTCCCCTTTGTCGCTGCCCTTTTACTTTATCAGCCCTGGTGTGCTTGCCCAGGGAATGGTCTCTCCTGACAAACGGAAGTGTCACCCTCCACTTCCAAAGAGCCCTCTGATTGTACTTCTGCCAAGACAGGTGGTTTGGTCTTCTACTAGTCCGCAGTACTTTAAGATCCTTCACCAACACCGTAATGCAAATCCACCAATTCTCCTGCAAGCTGTCTGGTTCCCGGTCCAGCTTTCACAGGCATATTCTCAAAAGTCTCCCTTAATAAGTCATGTATGTCATCTTGGTAACAAGAACAGTGTGTGTGAGTGTGTGTGTGTGTGTGTGTGTGTTCGCGTCTGTGTTAGCCTGTGTGTATGTGAAAGATAATGTGTTTAAGTAAATGGAACCAAGATGAATAAGCACACACGGACCCTACATATATATACCAACACCTAATCTTCCCAGAATATTTGACTTTTAAAAAGGAGATATTGTTGATTTCAATCATTCTTAAACAAAGCATAAAGACATCTAATTTTTTCATAGCTGTCATTCACAACTTGATGTGAAATGAAGTTCCCATGCTGCTTCTCTGGGAAGTCAGTTTATACCCATCAACTTCACCACAGAACAAAATCTGCTTTAAAAATTTCAGGCATCTTGTAAACATGCACACTTGTTTTTCTTTTAAAGCACAAAAAGGTGAGATTTCGGTGAGAACAAAGTCTCTGATTTTGAAGTGTGGGGTGGGAATGAGGATGGTGAACATTCAAGAGAATGATCTCTTTTATTAATCATCTTATTAGGGGCTCATACAACTCTTATTACAACCCATGCATCCATCAATGTGTAAAGCACATCTGTACATTATTGCCCTCATCAGAGAATGATCATTTTTATGCCGCACTGGATCCTAAGAATGCTTGCGCATGGCTTTTCCACTAATAGACCGGTATGCTTGTATTCTTAGAGATTTTGGGTGTCCTCAGAGCTCTAAACGTAGATTGGGGGAGACGGAAATAAATCTGAAGGAGGCTTTCATGTGAAAGCTTAATGGGCCTTCCAAAAGTCACTGTGAGATAACCTGTTCACAATCTCCCTTTTGTAATACGCAGGATCACTTCTTGAAGCCAACCAAACCACACACCAAGCCACCTGGTATTTTGGTTTTTGGGCTTCGCTACCCACATTCAGAGAAATCCCAGACAAGGGCTGTCAAGAAAGAGTGTTCACTCTGAGTCTAATGTGATTCGTCCAGTTCGTGACTACATGCTTCCTCATTTCTCACATCTGCTGAAGCCACCTGAGTGACTGCTTTGAATTCAAATTGACAAAAGAAATGCCACCTGCAGACACCTAGACACCCGAGTCATCGATGTTTTCAAGGCTAGTGTGTCTTTAAAAGAAACGCAATCTGGACATGCCTGAAAATTTGAGTCATAGATGTTTTCATAGCCCTGTGTTCCTAGAGACAAGTGGAGACTTTTAGGGGTTTTCCCTTGGCATCCTTTCCACAAAGAGCTTTTAAGCATGTCTGTTCAGGCACTGAGGAGCACCGGTGGTGTGATGGGATAAACTTTCCACTGCTAACCACAGGGTGGGCAGTTCAAACCCACCAGCTTCTCCTCAGATCAGAAATGAAGCTGCCTGCTTCAGTAAAGATTTAGTCTTGGGAAAGCTACATGGGGTTCAAACGAATGCAATAGCACCGCTTGGGCTTAGGTCACACATTATGCTGGATTCTGGGGAAAACAGAATTAAATAGGATATAAACTCTTGACTTGGGGAGCTTAATATCTACTTAGGAAACAAAACTCAATTTTATTGACCCCTGTGCTGTGTTAAGGCATGGAATGATACTGAGCCTAAATCCAAATCATTGAAGAGATCCTAACCATAGAGACCCTTTGGACAGAGTAGAGCTGCCCCACAGGGGATTCAAGGCTGTAAATCCCCATGAAACTGGCTACAATAAAATGCTCCCAAGGCCCAATGACTGCATTCAAACTGACAACCTTTCTCAGGACAGCCAAGCATTTATCTGCTGAGCCAACACCAAAGAGCCAACACTAAGTAGCCTGTGGTTCTATAAGGAACATGGGTCAGTGGAGAGAAAAGTGCACTTCTGTGCCCTGGCGGCATAGTGGATTGTGCATTAAGCTGCTAACAGCAAGGTCAGTGATTCAAAACCACTCACCACTCCTTGGGAGACAGATGAGGCTTTCTGTTCCCATAGGAAACACACAGGGCCAGTTCCACTCTGTCCTGCTGCTATAAGTCGCTGTTTGTCCCAATGACAGGGAGCTCAGTTTTTGTTTTGTTTTGTTTGTGTTTTCTTGTTTGGGTAGTAATGTTACAACAGGGTCAAGGGACTGGCAGTCTGAACTATGAGGAAGATGGAGAAGTCACCTAGGGGGTGGCCTAAACTGGACGTTTAGGATTGAGTGGGAGTTACTAGGTAAAGTACTTAGGAACTAACCAGGTGTGGGGGCTTCTGTTTTGTTTTTCAGGTGGAGTGGATAAGCCAGGAAGTAAAAATAGCCCCCAAATTAAAATAGATGGAAATAGTCAAATATTTGAAAGATATATTCTGATATCACTTTTAAAAAAAGTATTTGCAGAGTTCAAACAGGGGCTCGATGACTTCATGCTGGGCGGGGAAGGGGTGGGGGATGGGGTGGGTGGAGGTGGGTAGAGGCGGAGGCAGCGGTCTGTGGACAAGTTTTCCTGGAATTGAGTGCTTGACACTTAACAAGAAGGTGTGAATCCAAACTGTTCTATCTCGATGGTGCCAAGGGTTTGCAGAGGATGATTAACCTAAGGTTGGTGCTTTTAACTCTCCCAGTGGTGACACAGAAGAAAGGCCTGGCGACCTACTTCCACCAAGGTGACAGCCCAGAAGACCCGGTGGAGCTGTTCTACTGGGTAACGCGGAGTCACCAGGAATGGGAATCGACTCAATAGCAACAGGCTGGGGTTGCCTTCAGTTTGGTTCCTCGTTTGTGTGGACAAACTAAGGGAGTGAGTGGAGCAATAAGCAGGGGATTCCAGGCAAAAATAATTCCGTTCGTTTACTGCTTATGACATGTATACTGGACAGGACTAAGGACACCCGAGTTCACATCCCCACTTAGCTCCACTGGCTAATAAATAAAATAACCCAGGAATATCAAGAAAATGTCATTCTACATATTAATTGAGAGATTACTGATTACTGGATTGGATCATCCCCTCCTTTCTCCATGCCCACCCACCCCCCGCCTAAAAAAATTATTCTGCCCTTCCCCTTGAGGACCCTCACTAGTTAGGTGGCGATGCGGTCAAATTGAGGGCCCTGAATTCAACATGACTGGGGTTCTTTTAATAAGAGAAGAAACAGAGACCTGGAGGGGTGCTGGCCAGGTATATATGCCTCCCTCCTGTCAAACCAAGGGTAAATGAGGAAGCTAAATTAACTGCAATTTCTAATTATATTTTAGGAAAGCAACATTACTGAGCAGAATCAATTTCAAAATCATACTTGTGCCATCTGATAATACAAATATGTTCTTCTGGAAATTCCAGTCACCTGCTCACTTTACAATGTCAGTCAGCTTAAAAGGATGAGAAAATCAAATCCTCAATAAATTTTAGTAATGCCCTAGCGATTATGAGTACCCAATGTTAGGACGTCTTAATCTCTCCTTTATTGGTTTTCCAGTAGGTAAGTCTTAGTCACATGTATAGAGTAGGGCCACGGAATTATGCAATATCAGCAGTAAGAATCAAAGCAAAGACTTGGATTTGGGGGTTGGGAGACTTAAACCCTGTGGATTTGCAATTTTTAAAAATTGTATACGGAGAGGCGTGTTACAATGGGAAATTTCCCCGATGGCATGTGAGCTATTATAAGTCTTCCCAAAAGATGCGTCAGAAGCAAACATTGAATTTCCTGCCCAAAGGGGAAGGACTACTGGCAGAAAGATAAAGATTCTCCTTAGTAATCTTCCTGTGGAACCAGTTTGGGTTCGTATTAAACCGTGAGTAAGCAAAACTAACCTCTGAATCAAATGGGGATTCCAGAAGGCTGCTGAGCCAGACAAAAACATTGTCAGGAGACATGTAGGGCATGGTGCTGGGCAAAAATGAGTCATCATGTAGAGCATGATGCTGGGCAAAAAATTATCAATACAAGACTTCATTCCATTTTATGATTAGAAAACTCTATTCCACTTTTATCATTAGGAGACTATCAACAATTTCCCTGCCTCTCTTACCAGGCACCTTTCTAGGCATCAAGCAGATACATCAAGCAGACGAACTAACAGCAGCACAAACACATGGTTAGAAATTGAGAAGCTTGGCGGGAGAGTCCAAAGGGCTGGGCCTCTCCTGTGGTTCAGCCTTATTTCATACCTGCAACATGAAAGAAAGGAAAGAAAGAAAGAAAGAAAGAAAGAAAGAAAGAAAGAAAGAAAGAAAGAAAGAAAGAAAGAAATTGAGAAGCCCTAGAAAGGAGGATAGAGGCAGAGATGATGGAACAAGGTCAAATTCGCAAGGAGGATAGAGGCAGAGATGATGGAATAAGGTCAAATTCACCTCAGCAAGTAAAGACCCTTCATCCTGAATCCTGAAGAATGGGTAGGAAAGAGTTAGGTGAAGAACAGAAAACTAAGGGGTCGGAGGAGAATAAAGCATGCGTACTAATATCACAAGGCAGACAAGAGTTCGGTCAATTCAAAGCATTTTATAAACGTGAACGAGAGGAACAAAATGAAGAAGGCTGATAAAGGCCCCACTGAGCTCTGGTCGTGTTGTGGGTCATGTGTTGGGAAGCTAAGCTCCAAGGTCAGCAACTGGAAACCACCAGGCATGAGAAAGAAGATGCTTTCTACCCCTGTGAAGACTGATAGTCCCAGACACCCACAGGGGCAGTTCTACTCTGTCCTGTAGGGCTTCAAGGAGCCAGAGTTGACCCGGTGGCTGTGAGGGGAGCAATGGCTCAAGAAGAAACGTAGTGAAGTGTGTATGACCAGGGTATGTGACTCTTTGAAGGTCATCTTTAGATATCTGGGCTTGAAGTTCAATTCAGAGAGGGCCTGATGAACCATCTATTGCACCAAATGCAACAATAAAGCTCTCTCTCTCTCTCTCTCTCTCTCTCTCTCTCTCTCTCTCTCTCTCTCTCTCTCTCTCTCTTTCTCTCTCTCTCTCCAATTCTCTTGGAAAATAACTAGTGAGGACACCCCTTCTTGAACTCAGGACTGACTGCCAGAGAACGTTGTTGTTATTGCTGTTGCTGCCATCGAGTAGCTGGGGAACTCACTAACAAAACAGCCTGTTTCAAAATGGAATATCTCAACGAACAGGAAGATCCCCTTTTTATTTTATGTAATTTACCTAGATCTAAGCAGTGGACTCCTGAGCATGCCCATAGATAGGAAAGGCCTATGACAGCCAAGGCTGTGAAAGGTGTTTAGCTCCCAAGCCTTCAGCTGAGCGTGGATCAGAGGCACATCTGTAGGGCTCTGTGGAGCAGCAGATACTTCTGCTCAGAACATGACTAAATCAAGGGCCAGGTCCAAGCCAGGGAGGGGGAGAGGAGAGACGCCAGAGGATGTTCCCAATAGTTAATCAGGCAAACACTGTGTACGTTAGCATGAGTTAGCAAATAATCTTCACGACTAAATGAGGAACAGTCACTTCCATTTTAAAAATGAGAAAGGGGAATTCTGTTTGATATGCTGAAAAAATTAACTGGGGACTCGGATGCAGGATCTGGCAAGGGCTTGCTTATCACTCCCGGGTGCACCAGCCACTCGGTTTCATACTTAAAGCAAGCTCTCCCTGTAAGTATGAAGGCCCTTCCCCTGCCCAGCTCTTAATCTTTATTTCCCCTTGCCTTTGAAGAACACAACCAATAAACTGCCACTAGGTGGCCTCATTGTGTTGGTGAAAACTTCTGAAAAATTCATGGACTGCCAAAAGAACAAACAAACCTGTCTTGGAAGAAATACAGATAGAATGGTCCTTACAAGAGAGGAGACTTTACTTCGTGTTCTTTGGACAGGATCTCAGGAGGGACTCGTCCCTGGAAACTGGCATCATGCTTGGAAAAGCAGAGGGGCCGCAAAAGAAAACCAAACAACAAACACTCAACAAGAGGGACTGACTCCGTGGCTACAGCAAGGAGCACAGCATAAATGACTGCGGACCTTGGGGCACTGGGCCTTGTCTGGCTCCGTCATGCATCGGGTCACGATGTGCTGAAACCGACTCCACAGGACCTAATAGCAATAACGACATGAACTCGCAGGACAAAGAATCGAAAGCAAAGACCATTTCATTCTTAAAATCACATTGACTGTAAATGGATGACTTTATGACGTATCTCACTGCCATGGAGTCGACCCTATAGGCCAGGGTGGAATGGTCCCTGGGGGTGCCCAAGGCTGGAACTCTTCCTGGGAGGAGGACAGAGCAGCAGCACCACCGGGCGCCTGCTGGTTTCCAACTGCCAATCTTGGGGATCGCAGCCCCACACACCCTTTTCCCGCATGGAGCACCAGTGGTGTCGTGGTTGCGAGTTGGGCTGTCGGCTGCGAGTTCAGCAGTTGGAAACCAGCAGTCGCTCCTGGAGAGAAAGACGCGGCTTTCTCCTCCTGGTGAAGATTTACAGTCTCGGAAACCCTACTGAAATCTCGGAAACCCTACTGTCAGACTTAATGAGTCAGACTTAATTCCATGGCAGTGATATATCCATGCCATTTTAAGAATAAAATTGACTTTACGCCTCCCCACCCCCATGTTCTTTGACTCCTAGACTCTGAGGATTTGATAACTATCAAATCAGGAACAGTCAACTTCTAGAGATACAAAGGAGTTCCATAAAATAAACTGTTTAGGAACCACCCGTTTTCATTGTTCATTAGGATTTGCAACACTGCCACGAGAAAACAGGCTGAGTGACTCTGAGTGGCCAATCGAAAAACCAGTCTCACCAAATATCTCTCCGCTTCCATGTTTCTCTCCAGGCAAGTGTCTAAAAGTCAACATTTTATAGACCCAGAAATGGGTTTCCTTGTTGTCGTTTCTTATATACGCAATGGAAATGACAACTCCTTGCCATGGCTTGGTGGCTTAATGGTTATACATTGGACTGCTAATCTCAAGGTCAGCAGTTCAAAACCACCAGCCTGCTCTGCTGGAGAAAGATGGGTCTTTCTAACCAGGTGAAGCATTCCAGTGTCAGAAACCCATGGAGGCAAGGCAGCCCTAACCTGTCCTATAGGGTCGCTACCAATCGGCCTCGACTGGATGGCAGTGCATTTGGGGAGGGTCAGGAGAGGAAAGGGAAATACAGAGGAGGAGAAGAAGATGTTAGAATAGGAGAAGAGAGCACCACGTGCAACATCCCAAACTTATGAACCACAAAGAGAAGTCACACTGCCTGCCTCAAACACTGGACTCCTAGATCATGTTTTAAGAATGTCTAATCTGACCGCAGCCCAGTGACTCACGTCCACGGACAGACTCTTCGGGCTTCTACAAAACACCTGAAGAGATAAACCTTCGCCAGGAAAACAATCTTCATTCCAGGATAGCCTTTCAAGGTAGGTAGGGGAATTTTCGGCAACAATTTCTATTTTGTTCATCAAAGACCCATGAGCCTTAATCTTGATTTCAGACATAGTTGTGTCTGACAGCCAGAGACAATATCTAATTCAAGGGATAAACTGGAATGGACTGGGCCTTGCTTATGCCTGGAGAGGGAGACCAAAGTGAGTCAAGGATGACCTAATTGGGGACTACAAAGACCTGAGGTTTCTGTGGGAGGGCGCCTCTGCTTACAGAATCTGTTGCCCTGGCTCCTCTTGCCATTCATTCCTCCCCTCCCTCAAGGCACCCACCCAGGCTGCCCTTCGGGGACATGTCTTCTTCATTTCACCTAAGACCACGAAGATGATCTTTCTAACTAAAACCTCCCTGCATGCAAACGAGGGAAAGGAAAGCAAGCAAGCGAGGCCCTGCCACAGGGGTTGTTCCAGACCTCATAAAGATCGACTGTGCCCACAGAAACAAATCTACAGCAATGGATGTTGATTTTTCAATGTGCAAATCATGGGGTGGGGGTTGAGGGGGGGTGGGGACCAAGACTATTTCTTTTCTGAAAGAGAACATAGGAGTCCTAAACTTAAAAATCCACAGCATACCGATAATGACGTTGCTGACTGGTCTTTCTAAGACAGCAGCTAACCTGAGCTGGGCATTGAGACGACTCCTGATGCTGCTTGACAAGCTTTAGTCAGTCTGATATTCTCGACGTCACACTCACAGAGCCCACCACGCCCACTGTGACCCTGTGCGCTAATGAGGCAGTCGACCTGGGGGAAAGCAAATAATCTCCCCTTTCTCCCACAGAGCATCTAGCGGATTTGAACCACGGATTTAATGGTTGGCAGTCCACGTCTTACCAGGCACCACCAGAGATCCGATGAGTGCAGCTATTCACAGGAAGATGGATGATCCTACCGTTCTGAATCGGAAGTGAATACCCATTACATTTTGTTGAATGAATGCAATACACCCACAGTTTCCTCAGGGAGAAAAGCACTGAATTGTGTCCAGGAGTCACCGGGAATCGCTTTGAAAGCTCAGAGGCCATGACTAGACCCAAGTGGCCACTACCTCTCAGCTGCCTGTCATCTAAGCCCCTTTCCCAGGGGGACCTCCACCTCCCCAGGAGAAGAGATGCAGAAATGGATGCTTATTTATTTCTGGGTGAGGTTCAAAATCATTTGAGCCCATTTTACCAAAGGTCCCCTAGAGACTTTGATTGACATGACTTCAAGTGCATACAGCAATTTGAAAGGAGCCATCTATCCACTATCAGGCCTTCTCATTCACATGCATGACATATCTCTTCATTGTCTTGTCTTTTGTGAATAACAACTCTCAAGACAATTGTGTAGGGGTCATAAGTTCTACAGTTTTGGTGTTGAGGAGATTTCTAGGGTATTTATTTTCTACAGTTGATATTGCATATTGATGGAGTCCCTGAATGGCAACACTAGCCCGGCGCTCAGCTTGTCATTGAAAAGTTGGCAGCTCCAGAGGTTGTACACTGGTGCATATAGGAGCTGGAGGCACGGGGAATCCAGGGTGGATAATACCTTAAGAACCAGGGGGTGAAGATCCCTCACAGAGGGGTTTAGGAGAAGAGATGGGTCAGTCATGGTGCAATGTAGTACCGATGAAGAACACAGCTTTCCCCCAGATCCTGGATGCTTCCTCCCCCCAACTACCATGATCCGAATTCTACCTTGCAGAACTGGATAGGGCAGAGGTCATACACTGGTGCATATGGGAGCTGGAGGCACAGGGAATACAGGGTGGACGATACCTTCAGGACCAGGGGTGTCAGGGGCAAGGCTGGGAGAGTGGAGGTAGCATGGGTTGGAAAGGGGGAACTGATTAAAAGGATTCACATGTGACCTCCTCCCTGGGAGATGGACGGCAGAGAGGAGGGGGAAGGGAGACTCCGGATAGGGAAAGATATGACAAAATAACAATCTGTGGATTGTCAAGGGCTCATGAGGGAGGGGGGAGCAGGGAGGGAGGGAAAAAAAAGAGGACCTGATGCAAAGGGCTTAAGTGGAGAGCAAATGCTTTGAGAGTAATTAGGGCAAAGAATGTACAGAGGTGCTTTATACAATTGATGTATGTATATGTGTGGATTGTGATAAGAGTTGTATGAGCCCCTAATAAAATGTAAAAAAAAAAGAAAATGATTAGGGCAAAGAATGTACAGATTTGCTTTATACAATTGATGTATGTATATGCATGGATTGTGATAAGAGTTGTATGAGCCCCTAATAAAATGTTTAAAAAAAAAAAAGAACCAGGGGGTGAGAGGCAATACTGGGAGAGTAGAGGGTGAGTGGTTTGGAAAGGAGGAACTGATTACAAGGATCTACATGTGACCTCCTCCCTGGGGGACAGACATCAGAGAAGGGGGGTGAAGGGAGACGTCGGATATGGCAAGATATGACAAAATAATTATCTATAAATTATCAAGGGCTCTTG
This sequence comes from Tenrec ecaudatus, assembly GCF_050624435.1. Classification (NCBI taxonomy): domain Eukaryota; kingdom Metazoa; phylum Chordata; class Mammalia; order Afrosoricida; family Tenrecidae; genus Tenrec; species Tenrec ecaudatus. The sequence continues at coordinate 21,612,877 of NC_134539.1, read as the reverse complement.
AGGGAGGGGGAAGAGGGAAGGGATGGGGAGGGAAGAGGACCTGATGCAAAGGGCTTAAGTGGAGAGCAAATGCTTTGAAAATGATTAGGGCAAAGAATGTACAGATGTGCTTTATACAATTGATGTATGTATATGTATGGATTGTGATAAAAGAGTTGTATGCGCCCCTAATAAAATGTTTAAAAAACAAACAAAAAATGTGGGATAAAAAAAGAAAAGTTGGCAGCTCTAAAATCATAAATGAGACCAGCCTTTCTGGCCAAAGAGAGACAGGTGGGACACCCCCACCCAAGAGTGTAACCCTCAGTCACCCTTCATGCCAACCCCTGTGAGAGACTTAACAGCCATAGAAGATCAGAGGCACAGTATCTCCCCAAGGACAATTCAGAGGCTTAGGAAAGAAGGAAGAGGGGAATTGGAAACACCAGGAGAATATGCAGGAGGGGATCAAGAGGTCTGCACTGGATGAGATTGGAATTGCTGAATGTAAACATGATGATCTGCTGTGTAAATGTTTACCTAATTCACAATAAAAAGTATAAAGCAAGAAAGAAAGTGAAGTTGGCTCCCACTCCCTCAGGTACCTCAGCAGGTAGGCATGAGGATCGGTCTCCCCTGAGGAGTACCAACCTACAACTAACAAGAACCATTGCAGGTGAGGGTCTTCTCCCTCCGCTGTATTTCTGAGTGTCCGTGTGGAAGAATGGAATTGAGTGGCTCCCAGGCTTTGGGCTCAGGGAAAGTGTGGAAAAGAATTGAGTTTTTGAATATTTCATTGGAATTCATGCATTCAACAAAAGTCTAAACCTTTATTAATTCAAACTATTTTATATGATTATCTTGGGAATAAAAATAGCCTTATCAAGAAATGTTCATTGTCTCTCCTTCCATCATCTTCCTCTAGTTACACCTCTCCTCTCGCTCATATTGTACTCAAGAGAGCAGATCCTCTCATAGAGAAACCTTTGGTTGAGGACGATCTTTAGGGTGCAACAGAATAAGTGAAAAACAAAATCATGCAAGTGCCCCATCTCCCTTTCCCGGGTGTTGCCAGTGCGCTGCTTAGACAAGAACTGCTGCTCTCAGTGGGGAGGAAACCAGCAATAAACCAAGTCAACACCTGATCCACTTAAGTTGTAAACCAAGAAAAAGGAGAGATGGAGTCATACATTTAAACAAAATGGCAGATAGCTCCAGCTCTTATTTCAACAGCCCCCCCCAAAAAATAACTCATTTAGCAGAAACCATTCTGTACCAGTCATGTTTTTCTTTAATAAGCAGCTTCCTGAGGTTGCTGAAGCCTGAAGGTCTAGGAGGAGAAATGAGTTGGTGACATGAACAGGAGGAATACATGAGTTTGAATTTAGGTGCCAGTGCTATGTTTGGAAGGTGGAAATACGATTCAACTCATATGCCATGTCTTTTTACAAGCATGGTGAGTGTTCAGCATCAGACAGTCAGCTACAGAAGGCTGTCCATCCTGGACGGGTCAGAGCTATGTCCCTCCTGCCTTTTGGGCATTTCATCCGTTGTACCTGTTGGGACCAATTCTGAGAAGTATCCTTCTTCTCTTGCCCACTTGGAAATAAAGAGGCTGGGGAAATGGCTTGATGGTAATGGGTCATTTTGATTAGGCATTGGACCGACACGAGTATTTCTATAGAGTGTAGCTATACTGTGACCTGTGACAGGGACGTACATTGTGTACTTCTCCAAGCTCAGGTTCAAATGTTCTGCTATGCATTCCTTCCCAATGTCGGAGTGCCTCTGCAGACATTCTCTGGAGAGACCAGTCCCTGGAGAAGGACACCGTGCTTGGTAAAGTTGAGGCGCAGCGATAAAGAAGACCCGCCACAAGATGGATTTACATGGTAGCTGCACAGTGGGATCGAACATAAGCACAGTTCTGAGGATGGCGCAGGATCGCGGCAGTTGTTCACTTTGTTGTATATATAAGATCACCACGAGTCAGACATGCAGCTAAAATTCAGAGTGAATGTTTGCAAGCTCATTTGTTTATAAAAGGAAAAGAGCCTTTCTCTGAATCTGTGGAAGTGCTGACTTTGGGAAATCTCTCCTTTCAGCAACTCAGGGAAGTACTTTCAACATTGGGAAAGAGCTTTTATTTTTAATTTTTCATGTTATTTTTAAATATATCTATTATGTCTCTAAAAGTGAGTTTTATGAAAGAGGTATAAGTTGTGAAACATGCTGTGTCTAAAAGCCCCCTCGTCTCTGTTTTTAAATGATTGACATTATCTCATTCTGAAGTAGCAAGAGCTAACACCTGGCACTGTGTTTATTATTATTCAAAGACACCTATTTTTGCTAGGTCTTTTTAAAATTCTGTTTAGTGAGAATAAAAGCACTTCTAAGTAAGTGTCTTCATAAAAAGAAGAAACCTATACTACAGGGCTACTGAAAGAGAGAGATAAGAAACTTAACTTTTGATTTTCTAATAGGTTCATCTATTTTGGGAAAATATGCTGCTGGAAGCCAATTTTTCCATTCTTTTTCCATGGACTAATCATCATATTCATTCCCCTATTCCTCCATCATGAAAGTATCGTGAGGTGTAAAGGAGTACTGGTAACCCTGCTGAGTAAATGTTGGACTGCTAATGGCAAGTTCCATGGTCCAGAGGAACCCTCCAGCTCTTCCACAGGAGACAGATGAGGCTTTCTGCTCCCATCATGGTTTACAGCCTTGGAGAGCCGGCACAGCATCCCGTGAGTGGAAGGGACTCTGGGGTAGCATGTTGAGTTTGCTGGTCTGTTAGCCTGTAGGCACCACTTTAGTCTTTAGTCTCTAGAGATAATACAGCTATTAATTAGAAGAAGTTTTCTCATGCAACTACTTCCATTAAGGGGAATTTATATTCTTTTTAAAAGTAAATAAACAAGTAAACAAGTGTATTAGTATTGTTCAATTGAAGAAAAAAAATAACAGGGCTAGAAAATAAGAGAAGTGGACTTATAGATAAGATGGCTGGGTAAAGTCTCTCTAAGGATGTGACAGACAGAGACCTGAATAATGTGAAGGAATAAGTCAGAGGAATATCATGGGGAAAGAATATTCCAGAAAGAATAACTAGCAACTGGCAAAGGCCTGAAACAGGAACATACAGGATGTTTTCGGGGTTTTTTAGTTTTGGGTTTTAGGGCAGTTTTTTTGTTTTGTTTTGTTTTTTTGTTTGGGTTTTAATGGTGTGGCGCTTCAGATTCTGCTATTGGTAGCTTTTGGTCTATATAAATTTTATAAGATCAATACACAAAACCCCAAAATACTAATATCACACCGACAATGGCAACACCAGGCTAATTACCCTAAAAATGCAACCCTTTAACTAGGAACTTAGAGCAGGCTCTGTGAATTAGAAGATGTTATAAGAATTGAGTTCAGCCACTCAACCAGAATCTACTGAATCCAGATATAAGAGTAAATTTCTTTCTCTTTTTTGACCAGGTAATTCCTTTTTGGCTGTAAATGTTTTAAATGATAACAGAAATATCAACTGCAAAACAGAAATGGTTTATCTCTTACAAGCCAAAGTGTTCCAGTAAGCTATAAATCAGGTGGTCATTTCTCTATTAATGATTAACCTCTTTATGCCTTTACGAAGCTTATCATCTAAACCTGGACTCCAAAATTAGAGGCTAATAAATTATTAGCCACCCATGTAGATGTGCGAACAGCTGACTTCGAAGTAGCAGATGATCCCTCCCTCCCCGGATGTTCCCCTCGTCAGCTGGGTAATTCCAATGTGTCCATGGAAGAGTCTTGTAAAGATCTGGAAGTCATGCTGTGAACATGTTCAATACAGACAGCTGGGGAGAAGCTGCCTGCTCCAAATCAACACATTTATCGTTCTCAAACCTCTACCTCCCTCTGTTGCCGGTCTGTAGAAATGGGCCGAACCTCATCTTTTAGACTGCAAGTTTGAAGGCCAAGGAATGTCAAGTGTGTCCTCAGATGGTGCCATCTGGGTTGGGATTTCACTAATTTGGGAAGTCGAAATAACTGTCAGTGACTGTAGAAAGCATACTTCTTGAAGCAAATCCTTTGCTCGCTAGTAAATTTTCAAACAAATAGTGTAAAAATATTTGTAAAGGGAGACGTCGTGCACATCAGAAACCACTTTTCTAGGTCAATCTACATAGATGCGTGTGAAAGACAGACAGACATATGAGGTAGGTTTAGACCAACAAGCAGGAAGACAGACATGTTGAGATGTCACTGTATTAAACATATATATATATATATATATATATATATATATATATATATATATATATATACACACACACATACATACCTGGGACCCATTGCTCAGGTTTTCAGGTCTATAAACTTGATTTGCTCAGTTTTCGTAGGATTGAGCAGCCTCTGAAAAGCCAACTCAGTCTGTCTACCAAACTCACACCAAAATATACTCATTAAAAGTTCATGTTTGAAGCCTTGTTAAAGTTCCACTAGAAGAAAGCTCCCTGACCATGAACGCAGACCAAGTTTGGGCCTGCCTTCTGACTGGAAGATTTATTCAGGAGGCAAAGTTTGAATGATGGCAGAGAAAGTCAAAGGAGTTGTCAGTCTGTGGCAGAGGACAGTAATTATGAAAAGAACAGAAAATAGGGCTTCTAAAGTGGGCTGGGAGCTGTGGTGATAGAGTGGCTATCAATCGGGTTGCAATCTGAAAGGTCAGCAGTTCCAACCCACCAGCGGTTACACAGGAGAAAGATGGGGATTTCAATTTTAGTAAATGGTTAGTCTTGGAAACTGACAGGGGCAGCTCTACCCTGTCCCATAGGGTCCCTGTCAGGGGCATCGGCTCAATGGCAGTGAGTTTACAGTGGGCTAGCTGATAAAGGTAGATGTGGACATATGGCACTACATCAATGAGTTCAGTCCAGAAATTAGACAATGAAGTAATCCAGTGCTGATTGTACAATCCTGGAGGATCAATCAGAGAGGGAATGATTTAATCATCTAACTCACAACAGACGACTGGTCAATAGTGCTCTCCACCAAATATTTCTGGCTCTCCACTCTCTAGACACACACTAGGGTTCTAGCCCCCGTCTCCAGTGATGGTAGATACGGATTTATCTTTGCTTAGTCAATAACTGTGAAAAGAAGAAGTGGACACTGTCACTTCAGGGCAAAAGAAGCATTCATAAGCAGGTTGCCACATTCCCAGTGATGGTGATAGCAAAATCATGGGCTGAGCTACTTAGACTGAGCCAAGCCTGTCAGCATGTGTTGGACACGTGTATGTGAGAGGGAGAAAAGAAATGTCTGTTGGGTTAAGCCACTAAGATTCCATCCAAGGTTGTTTATTACTGAAACATATCCTAGCCTACCTTTTCCAGTTATGATATAAAGTTCTACATGTCAAATTATCTATTTTAAAGGAAAGTTCCCTTCCAGGGATCAAAGCACAATGACAACCTAATTAGTACTTATCTGTTGACATGGTGACCAAAACAAAGAGCATGAGAGTGGAGTGAGATGCCCGGAAACTGTTACTGCACTAAAATAGAGCCTATTTCAGTAGTGACTGCATTAGAACTGCTAGCCAAATGGCTCATTCATTCATTCATCCATCAGCTCTTTGGTTCACTCAAAAAATACCTGTAGTCTGCTTACTATCTTCCTGACACTGAGCTGGATCATTGGGTATAACTATGAAAAGATTGGAATGTAACATCTTCATGACTTTACTACCATTCTTTTGGATTCTGTGAATATCCTGATTTCTGCCTACGCAGTCTTTTATCACAACTGCCTAGATTGCTGTTCCTAGTTACATTATTGTTGAAAAGACATGCTTGAGATGGTGTTTCTCAAACTACCCAGTGAATTTCATTTTGATGATCTTCTTAATAATCTGTCAAGGCACTTTCATAGAACACAATAAAAATAAGGTACTAGAAGAGTATATCAGAAGCTTGAATGTCATAGCAACGGCAATAAGCTGTAAGCAGTTAGATATGTTCACTCTCAATTTTTGGATGCATTGTCCTTCCGGATTTACAAAAAGAACTCACAAACCATTGTTGGTCTTTGAACCACATTTTAAAGGAAGACTTCCCTAGTTAATCAGATAGGACTTAAGCAAACTATGGGCTTGGGTTTTGGTTTATGTCCATTTAAAAAGCCATCTGACCTCTGATCACCAACTTTATGAGGTTTTATATCATGAGTTAGCCACTACGCTCACCAAAATATTATTTTTGTGATATTTTTAATAACCACTCACCTTTATTTTTACATTTACTTTCACTTAAAGGGAAAACTCATTTCATTTGCCAATAAGTATAAATATACCAAGAAGCATTATGAATAAGAAGTTATTCTAGTCTGAGATGTGTGGTTGCTTACTCTAAAAAGTGTGAACGGAATCATTTGAACTGGTAGTCTCATTCAATTGAGAAAGAATTGAAAAGAGGGCTTTTTCTCATGTTGCATTTCAATGGTGACTTCATGTTCTATATCACACTGTTTTAATGACCAAAGACTACCTTCTCTACACTTAAACAAACAATTTAACTCTCCAATTGGGGACCAATTAGAGGCTGTGTCTATGACAATCACCAATCAGTTTCTCAAAATCACCAGGGCACCTCTGTATCTGGATGCCAAATACCACCATTGCCTCCCCTGCATCCCTATCTTAGGAACCACTGATGCTGTCGATGCTACTCACATACTTGGGACACGTTGTCAGGAGGGACCAGCCCCCAGAGCAGGATACCATGCTTGCTAGAGTGGAAGGAGAAACACTCAACAAGATGGAGCACAGCAATGGGCTCAAACCTAAGACCCATTGTGAGGATGGCAGGAGCCGACGGTGTCTCCTGCATTGTGCAGAGGTCTGTGTGAGTCAGAGCTGGACTGTAGACCACTTCTGTTTCTGAAATTGATATTTTCCCAGGTCTAAAAAAAAATGGGGAGCCCTTGTATGGCATCTGACACGCAGTAAGTACTTAAACTTATATTTTCTTCACAATTCTCTTTAAAAACCCATTTGTTTTCCTAGTGAGATAGGAGGAAAATTGACTCCTTTGTTGGAAGGAGTTGGAAGGAGTCCTGGATGCTTCTAGCCTCGGCCACTCACTGGCTTATTGCTCTACAAGGGCCATGATCTAATCTAATCTCCAGGCATCCTCGTGGTGACATTACCCAACAGAGCTCATCGCTCTGGCTCGGCCTGTGTTGTCTTCCATCTCCCGCACTGTGACGGTGAGCTTTGTCTTGCTGCTAGCGGGCAGGCGCCAAGGGCCGAAGGAGAGTTAGTTGTGCATTCTATTGGTTATTCATGCGTTGCACGCGCAGCTTAATGTTAGTGCGGGGCTTCTGCGTGGGGGGCTCAGACAGGGAGCAGCCACAGGCTGGCGAACTCCCTGTGCGGGACATTCTCAGGGGTGTCACTGTAGCAGAAGCGCTGTACCAGTGGCAAGATGCTTCCGCAGGCATGCTTTACCTAAAGCGGAACTGTTATCAAAGGATATTGTTTCTGCCCCAACCCGGCGATTTCAAATGAATGCTAACTCCTCACTGTCTCCCCTCTCCTTTCAGGATATACAAACCACAGAAATCCGATGACTCACCCCAAAACAGCTTATGAATCTGCCAGAGGCGGAAGGGCAGGCTGTTTGGTTCTTGAAAACTTCCTGCCAAAGTGAAGCAACCGAGAAGCTGAGCATCCACAGATCTGTGGGGACGCGCGGTGAGTAATAACTAGACCAAACCCCTCGCAGCCTTCTCGGTTAGCAGCCGCGTTTCTGGCATGTCCGGTTACATCCTGTTTGCTGCGCACGTGACTCTCTGGAAAATCCAACCATCATATTAATTGCACAGTGTCCCATTGTTGAGATTACCATTATCTCTACGAACGGGGCCCAAGTGTTTGCAAATCTGAAGACCAAGGTCCTTTCGTGAAAGAACTATAATGGCTTTATGAAACAACATATTTTCCTTGGGGCTGACCCTGAATTTTTTAAAAAAAAATCAAGATTCAGTGTGTGGGATTTTAAAATTGCATCAGCTCTTCAAAAGGAAAGACAGACGCTGGATGGCTTAAAATCTTGGCTTCGAATTTCCGTCCTTGCCCCGGCTCTGTCACTGGAGCAGTAACTTGACCTCCCTGTGCCTCCTTTCGCCTGGATGTAGAGGGAGGATGATTGTAACATGGCCTCCACTGGTTGTGGGGGCCTGAAGTCAGGGTAGGGGTGGGGGGGAAGGACTAGGACCCTGCACACAGATAAGGACTCTGAGGACCAGAGACATGAGATGACCTGACAAAGATCACACACCACATGGCTCACACAATGGCAGTGCCAACACGGGCTACTCTAGTGCTGTGGTTATAAACCAAGGCTCGGTGCAGGTTCAAATCCAATTATGTGCTGACTGTACAACCTTGAAGTCACATGATTTAACTTTTCTGTGCCTTCATTTTCTCACCGGGTGGTGCACTGGTTAAGCACGCGGTGGCAGCTGATCCAAAAGCTCAGCAGGTCATGACAGAAAAGCCCTGTGGCTCTGCCCCTTGGGAACCCTGGGGCAGTTCTGCTTTGTCCCACAAGGTCGCTATGAGTCAGCATAGACTCGGAGGCACACACAACAAACCACAATATAGACCAAAGATGAGAATGATGCTATTCTCGGTGAGTTGCTGTGACAGCTTACAAAAGATAATATAAGAAACAGCGGGAGTCACACTGTAACCCCTTCAGACATGTTGTCGTTGTTACACACAAAAACAAAGACCTATTCCCAATTAACATGAATGTTAACAATGGTGAGCTTTTAAAAACAGGACTCACCTGTGAAAATAAAACAAACAAAGAGACTTTTGGAATGGATTTGGTACCGTTGAGCAGACAATGAAGAATCCCTAGGTGGACCAGACAGCCAGAGAAGCTGCTAACCTAAAAAGGTGGGCAGGCTGGAACCCAATCGAGGCTCTGCGGAAGAAAAGCCTGGCAAACTGCTTGCACAGATTATAGTCGGGAACCCCCTAGGAAGCAGGCCTAGTCTGAAAACATGCCGGGTCACCGTGAGGTGGGAAGATGGGGGCTGGTTTGATGGCAGCGGACCACAGCCACACCATAAGAGGACTTAGAATATGGACACATTCTCCCCACCCCACCCCTCGCTGACAGATTACAAAGTAGTCCTGGTGGCACTGTCAGGTAGATGTTGGACTACTAACTGCAAGATCGGCCATTCAAACCCACTCACCACTTCACAGCGGAAAAAGGAATGTGGCCACCTGCTTCGGTCAAGGCTACAGCCTTAGAAACCCCACGAAGCCCTTCCACTTGGTGCTTGCAGGCCTCCGGGAGTCAGACTGGACTCAGCAGAGAGCAGTTCATTTCTTCAGATCAGCACACATGTCTTCTTCAATCCTGCCACTGTGACCATGCCCCTTTTCTTGAAGATGGAAACTACAAACCACGTGACTTAAAAACATTTCTAATAGCCTCAATTGCTGAAAAGGATGCTAACATCCAGCTGCCTTTGACATGTATCAAATTAACAAATCCATTACCACTGTCGACTCTGACACATAAGGACCCTGTATTGGGTTTCTGAGACTACCTTTTAGGGGAGCAGATAGCCTCATCTTTCTCCAGAAAAGCAGCTGGTGGGTTTGAACCTCTGACCTTGTGGTTCTAACCAGATCTCCTTTCAATAGTTAGAGAGGAAGGGCCATGCAATGGGCAGATCACCAGACTCCCCTTTCCAATTTGGTTCTGCCCTGTGACCAGCCATATGAAGTTGCTTGGTCTTTGAGTCTCCATCTACAAAAACGAGGTACAAACTGTGCTCCCTCAAATGTAACATGAAATGTAACATGAACACATGTCCGTGACACGCTTCCCAATGGTAAGATGGTCTGTCCATCTAAAAGATGGCTATGGTACTTGCATTGACTGGTGTATATAAAATATCTGAAACAGTTTCACATCAGAAATACCCTTTATTTCCTTTCCTTACTACACACCTCTGAGGACACCAAGGTCTGCATTTAAAGAAACAATGGAGAAGAGGAACAGGAAAAAAATCGGAGGGAGAGAATGATAAATTTGTCGATATTAACAGGCGATAAAAAGACAAGCAAGGCCTTTGACAGCACTTAGCACAGACGCCCACACAGAGAGGCTTTTGAGAAAGAGCAAGGGGGCCAGCGCTGACCTCCTCTCCCACAAGGCAGAGGCCAGACATGCCTCCACCGTGCAGCCCCCTTTCCTTATTCTGACACCAGCCGTTCCTCCCACAATACGCTCCTTTTCTGGCAGGTTCAACAGCCGCACAGAACTCACAGACGATACTCGCTGTTAAGGGGGTTATTAAGGCAGTTAACATGCCCACAGGTCAGAATCAGTAAGGGTGCAGTGATCAGTCTGTAGCGACACCTCGCCTTAGTCAGTAGCCAGCTTTCTCTCCAGGCCTTGGCCTCCCAGCCCTATGGTCCCTTGGCCCCTGCCTCCAGGGCCAGGAAGCCCACCCTCGGTCTGCTTTACAGTCTCGTACTCTCGGAGCTCTTCCTCTGCTCTGTCTCATGGTCTCCGTGCTGCGACCGCCGGGGCCTCTAGGCTCAGCCTCCACCACTTCAGACAGAATGTACTCCATTGGTGGGTCATCTTCTGATACTCCTAGAAACGCTCTCTGTTTTTTTGGAGATGGCTCTTACACACTGAGGACTAATGGCTTTGAAGGAGGTGTGGTTTTTGTCTTTCAGCAGGAAGCACCAAGGAAACAAAGGGTGGTGACTTGGTTCATATCATCTGCTGAGGTGGAGACTGGATACATCCCACTGTAATCCCGTCTGTAACCTTAGCAGACAGCCCTTCCTGAGTGGCATTATAACCACAGGCAGAGGGGCTAGAATGTATAATACACCAGAAGGGCCCTAATTAAGCAAATACTTCTCAGTGTTTAAGGCAGGGGCGGGATCCTCAAACATTTTAAACAGGGGGCCAGTTCCCTGTCCCTCAGACCATTGGAGGGCAGGACTATAGTTTTAAAAAAACTATGAACAAATGCCTATGCGCACTGAACATATCTTATTTTAAAGTAAAAAAAATGGGGCAAAAACACCCAGCGGGCTGGATAACTGTCCTCAGCGGGCCGCCTGTGGCCCGCGGGCCATAGTTTGAGGACCCCTGGTTTAAGGACTATCCATGAGATGAGATGACAAAGTAAATACTGTAGAGTTTACTGTATGCGGCCCTGCATTGCCACTACTGTGTGGCTCGCTCCTTTATCCAAGTAGCATGTAATCCTGTAACCTGTCACGAGTCCCTTTATAAGAAGGCTACATGGTGAGCAGTCACATACATAAAGAAGCTCCCCGTCAATAGTTTGTTCTTCTAGTAGCAGGTCACCATTGGCCTTTGCTTTGTCTTGAAATTCTATAAATCATTGCAATCCTAAATTTGAGTCCATTGGTCCAAGATCTTGAAAATGGTATTTCGCCATGAAGCACATTGCCACATGGAAAGAACTGGAGGAAATTCTGCTAAGCGAAGTAAACCAAGCACAAAACGACAAATACAACATGAGTCCACAGAGGTAAGCTTTAAAAATGGGGCATAGGGGAAAAGCTACTATATACATACATTCCTGGGGTGAGGTCCAGCTACTATGGCAGTGACCAAACCCAATCCAGTGATATATGGCAGCCAACTAAATAGGAAGAGGAAACAGAGAGAAAAAAAAGAGATGGGTAGGGGGGAACAGGACATTAACCCACCCAAGGGGAGGGTACTGTTTATATCTCCACAGGGGAAAGAAAGAGAGAGAGAGAGAGAGAGAGAGAGAGAGAGAGAGAGAGAGAGAGAGAGAGAGAGAGAGAGAGAGACCAGGCTTCGACCCAGTGTGCCAAGCCATGAATACAACACACCAGCATGTACCAGGGAACCACTATAGAAGTCTACAGGGCCAGCCCCAATCCCAACCATGTGGGCCCATCCCCACCCCCAGAAGAATGCACTTCAGAGGACAGCACTGAAGCTACAGCTTGGGGAGAGCTGCGTGTCTGATTAGAGCACACAGGAGCAAATGAAGAGGGATGGAACGTGATGGGAACACATCTTGGCCCACCAAGCCCCAAGGACAATAATCCTGCTCAGCGCAGACAATACACGGAGAGAACCATAGGACCGGCCCCACCACGAGACATGACATCCCTCACTGACCCACAGCACTACAGGGGACAACACTGGAGACACAATGCAGGAATTGTGCCTGATCTGACCCCACCACACTGGGGCGAAAGATTTAGGGCATAAAAAGAGCAGCAAGGAGAGCAAAGTGATGAAATCTCCAGGAAAAACCAAAAATTGACTTTGGGGACAGAGTGTGGCACCCATCAGACTCAACTGGAAAACACTCCTAAAAGTCAAAAACAGTGCTGGAACTATTTTTAGACTATTTATTTTATGTCATTGGCTTTCTTTTTGTTGTTGTTTGGCTTTGCCTATTTTTTGCACTAATTAATGTCTCTGCATGTCTATCTAGATAAGTGGCATACACAATTCTGAGAAGAAAACAATGGTACTGACCATTCCAGGGGGACACGGGAGAAGGGGAGGTGGGAGAAAGGAAAGGGGGATCAACCAGCCCAGGGACAATGGAACAATAAGTGAATGAAAATCAATGGAGACAAGGGCATAGAATGCCTAATGGGGCTTAATCAAGGACAAAGTAGCAGCAAGGAGTTACTAAACAGAAATGAAGGCCAAACATGATAGTGGGACAAGAAGAAAGAAAAAGGAAATAGAGGAAAGAACTAGGAGGCAAAGGGCAATTATAGAGGTCTAAATACAGGCATGTGCATATGTAAATATATTATATATATGACAATATAGAGATGGATATATGTACTTATATCTATACATTAAGAATTAAGGTATTAGATGGACATTGGGCCTTGACTCAAGTACTTCTCAACACAAGAATGCTTTGTTCTACTAATCCGGCATTCTGTGATACTCACCTTCCTGACATGATCACTAAAAATGAAATGGGTGCATAAGCAAATGTGGTAAAGAAAGCTTATGGTGCCTGACTATCAAAAGATAGAGCATCTGGGTCTTAAAGGCTTGAAGATAAATAAGCAGCCATCTAGCTTAGAAGCAACAAAGTTCACATGGGAAGCACACCAGCCTGTGGGATCATGAGGTGTCGATGGGATCAGATGTCAGGCATCTAAGACACAGAACAATCATATCAATGTGAAAAGGATGGAGGGGGGCATGTGGAGTGAAAACCCAAAGCCCATCTGTAGACAATTGGACATCCTTTACAGAAGGTCCACAAGGAAGAGACCAGCTAGTCGGGGTGCAGTATAGCACCGATGAAACATACAACTTTCCTCCAGTTCTTTAATGCTCCCCCCACCACTAAGATGACCTCAAATCTACCTTATAAATTGGACTATATCAGAACATGTACGCTGCTACAGATAAGAGCCCAAAAACACAGGGAATCCAGGACAGATAAACCCCTCAGGACAACAAGGAGAACAGAGATACCCTGAGGATTAGGGAAGGGTGGGGGGAGAAAGGGCGAATCGATCACAAGGATCAACATATAATGTACTTGACATTCTGGATGAATGTATGGATTGTGATAAGAGATGTAAGAACCTCCCGTAAAAGTATTTCATTTAAAAAATGGTACTTTGTTCTATTGACAGACATCCTTTCCAAAGCAAGAGAAGCGTCCACATGGTGGTTGTGCTCTGTGTGTATCTGGAAGGACCATGAGAAACAAACGAATATGCTTTTCAATTTGGGAGCAGGGCAAGCCCTCTCCCTCCCAGACGCTAGTTCCACACACCACATGGAAGAAAAATTGTCAGCCAAAGCCCTGTTACACTCAGGGAGTGTCACACTGCAAACAATTCCCCGCTGATCACCTCACAAGAGAAGGCCTGGTGAATATATTCTTCGGGGTTTCACATTTCTGCTGGCAGGGCACTTTCAGTGCGTCAGAGCCTCACCTGATACTGACTCATTATTGGATGCGATCCCAAGGCTGAACTGCCTGCTGCTCACACAGAACTTGTTCATTTCCAGCCCGTAGTCAAAGCCCTCAGAAACTGTGCGCTGACTGGCTTCCCCATTCTATTTGAAATGTTGGGGAGACCACAGCCTCTGGCATTCTCCCACCACAATGCGTTTGCTCCCTGCTCTTCTGTCTGGCACGCCTCTCCTATTACAACCCATGGCTATGCTACAGAAGCTTGGAGCCTCTTCTTGATGGGTCTTGTTAAGTCTATACCCAGCTCGATTCAGTCACACGCAAAGATGAGCAGACAGCAAGAGTTACCAGGTTTCCTAAATGTATCTGAAAAGCCATTGTGTGGGTTCAGGATGATAGGGCTTTGTTTCCTTGTAGAAACAGTGTGTCCTTCCAATGCATTGCACGCAGCCTCAGTACAGGGATACTGTATCTCACTCATACCTAATAAAAAATTCAACATGCCTGTCACAGCAGTTCAAAGGCCCAAAGCAGGAAATTTGACACAGTATAACAGAATTCTCTCCAAGTAACGGATGGTTCACAGACTTCAAAGGTAAAGTCAAATCCATCATAAAATATGCATGGGACAAAAAAATAACAAGGAGCCGGCTTTGGTTTCTTGATAGAACTAAGCAGCAGGTCCTGCCTCCTGCCAGGGAGGAGTTCACATGTTATTAGTCCGTGCGCATCCCGTGCCTGCAAAGTGCTAAGTAGATATCATGGAATTTTTGTGACAGAAATAAGGAATGTATATGTTGTTGCAGGAGGGGAAGAAAAGGGAAGTTAAAGAAAATTAAAACAGCCACAGCATATGATTGAAGAGCTTTATTCGGAGCATAAATATTTATATCATAAATAGAAAAGTAAACCAATGGACCCGTGTTCTGTGTACAAAGGCAAGAGGACACAAATAGCAGCTAATCCTTGACTTGGGGGACACAAAGTTTCACACAGATTGCATTCTTTAAAAGACACCAAACTTGAACAAGATAAAAGGGGTAGACGGGTGAGGCTCTACCAAGTTACAAAGGCCTGGCATACTGAATAGCCTCTCCCTGTGATCCAAAGAAATTCAAAGCAACTGAATACAAATCAGCAGGGCTTGAAGAGTCATGAGGAGTCAAAAGGATGTAAAACGAAGAGGGAGTTTGAAGGACAACTCAGAGAAACAGGTTTCCGAGGTGCATTTGTGTTGATGGACAGAGAGGAATACAGTGCTTTTGAGGAGTGAGGGAGAGAGAGAAGGACAACTGGTCCCCGCTGGGCCTACAGAAATAAAATCACCTTCCTTAGATGTTTGAGTTTGGTTTTGTTTTTTTTAAATGGATATCAAAACAGATCTGGAGGGAAAGGATGGGGCGAGAACACTGCTGAGGTCATTTGGGG
This sequence comes from Tenrec ecaudatus, assembly GCF_050624435.1. Lineage (NCBI taxonomy): Eukaryota > Metazoa > Chordata > Mammalia > Afrosoricida > Tenrecidae > Tenrec > Tenrec ecaudatus. The sequence continues at coordinate 21,597,451 of NC_134539.1, read as the reverse complement.
GGATTTGGGAAGACGAGGGCAGCCATCCTTGCCCACCCCAGGGAGCAGTTCTCTGTTCAGTGCTGCCCTCGTCCTTCGTGCACACAGCAATCATAACAAACACTGACATACTTCTGATTTCAGCTTCCCCTGCCAAGTGTATCGCTAAGCATGGTGTGAGCTCAGCACAGGTACTTAGCAAACAATTGCTGATTAGAAGAAGTATAAACCAATGATGTGGACTCATATAATGAAGGGCTTCACCCGCAGCCTTGGAGGGCATAAATCCAGCTCGAGGACACTTTTTTTTTTTTAAAGAACTGTGGACCTGACAGTGAACTTGAACCATAATGCAATAGTAGACCAACTATGGAAATCCATTAAGAATAGTCTCCCAGGCACAGGGAATCCAGGGTGGATGATACCTTCAGGACCAAGGGTGTGAGGGGCGATGCTGGGAGAGTGTAGGGTGAGTGGGTTGGAAAGGGGGAACTGATTACAGGGATCCACATGTGACCTCCTCCCTGGGAGAGGGACAGCAGAGAAGGGGGGGAAGGGAAACTCCGGATAGAGCAAGATATGACAAAATAACGATGTATAAATTACCATGGGCACATGAGGGAGGGGGAGGCGGGGAGGGAGGGGAAAAAAAAGAGGACCTGATGCAAAGGGCTTAAGTGGAGAGCAAATGCTTTGAGAATGATTGGGGCGGGGAATGTATGGATGTGCTTTATACAATTGATGTATGTATATGTATGGATTGTGATAAGAGTTGTATGAGTCCCTAATAAAATGTAAAAAAAGAAAAGGGAAAAAAAAGAAAGAAAGAAAAGAAAATGATTAGGGCAAAGAATGTACAGATGTGCTTTATACAATTGATGTATATAGATGTATGGACTGTGATAAGAGTTGTATGAGCCCCTAATAAAACGTTAAAAAAAAACACACAAAAAAAGGATGAAAAAAAATTCTAAAAAAAAAAGAATAGTCTCCCAATCTGGACAAAGCTAAATGCTACTCTATTTGATGCACCTGTAACCGCCTGGTTTATAAATAGTTTGCCCTTTGGTCTGCTTCACAGTCAGCTGCACAGCAGAAGAAACGTCTGTGGTCACATGGCTGTTGTGACTAATGGCTGCAAACAGCAGTGCAGGAGATGGAAGGAAGCCCACCTCAAAGGCCCTCAGATCCAAGAGCAGGCTGCCCCAGGGCTCGAGGTGCACAGTGGAAATGCAGGGACCTCAGGATGTGACAGAAAATGATTGGGGCACTATCGCACAGAAAAAAAAAATAAAAGAAAGTAGTCAACCAGCTCCTAGTGATTTTTCTACTTATATAAAAAAAGAATAATTTATAAATTATCAAGGGGACGTGGTGGAAGGAGGGTCGGTGAGGTAGGGGTAAAAAATGAGGAGCTCATACCAAGGGCTCAAGTAGAAAGAAAAATGTTTTGGAAAAGGTGGTGACAACATATGTACAGATGTGTTTGACACAATGGATATATGTATGGATTGTGATAAGAGCTGGAAGAGCCCTCAATAAAATATTTTTTAAGACAGTGAAACACCATCTAAGTAGATACAGATTTGTTTTTAAGAGTAAGTAAAAAACACATTGTCCCCCAGAAGAAAGGGATCCTTAAGTACTTCAGCTGTCAGTGGTATTTTCTGGTGGTTGTTTTCATTTGCCATTAAGTAGATTCCAACTCATCTTGATCCTACATGGCAAGGCCGAACAGCCCCACCAAGCTTCCTGACCGTGATCTCACTGGGGCAGGTGTTTGCTCCCACTGGGCCACTGCAGTATCTGTAGTATCTGAAGCACAGCCTCCGAAAGGAGCATGACTGGAAGATGATGTGGTTGCCTAAAACTCCAATCATTTCTCAACTCAGGGAAGTGTATCGACCTCACACTATGTGCCAGCTGCCCTGAACCAGGGGCAGATGGGTGCAAGCCAAACAAGAAAGGCAAACATCTCTGCCAGGAAGGCCCGTGGCCTCGTCTCATGCACATGGTCTCTATATTGTGATGTGAAGCCACAGAAAGACAACTAGAGGAGTAAAACAAAAGGACATGAGGCTGGTAGTCTGACCAAGCATGGTTCTTGGTGTCTTACTGTATGATATTGAAGAGGCTGGATGCTCTTTCATATTTCTATCTCCCATTTCCATATTTATATGAAAAGGGAGAAATATTAATTACTGCCCAGAATTGTTATAAGGACAAAACAATGTCAAATATCAAATAGACCCAAATTAGACACTATGGCATTCTAAGGGTCCAGAAGAATTTTCTCAATATAGAGTACTATTAAATGTTTAATGCTGCATAAAATTGTATATATACAGTATGCATGTATTGTATATACATCTGGTTGAAAATAACATATGTGTTATATATTATACCAACAAATATTGCATCAATATATCATTATATGTTACTTTCAACCATAAATAACATATGTATGTATATGTACAGGCAGGAAACTCCACAGAGGCCCAAACAAGCAGAAAGCACATAAGCAAAGGCACAATTCAATGGCGACAGGATATGGAAACTAACTTTCTGATCCCAATACCTAGGTGGACGTTAAAAAAAAAAAAAAGGCTAAAAGCTTATTTAAAAGTGTCCCTTGGTGGGTGGTGCCGCCAGGCACCTGAGAGAAGTAAACACAGTCTTCCTACAGAAAAGCACTTTAATGGCAGGCCTCAGAGGACCCCACAGATCAGGTGACAAGGCATCTCATTTACATTCAAACTTAACAGAAAAACGCAAGGAAACCTCCCACCATGAATGCATGATGGGAGAACTAATAAATTTTAAGAAATCATCAAAATTCTAAGTAAAGGTAGAATGTTTTAAAAATAGAGGTGCCATTGTGTTGGGAAGGAAACACAACGTGGAAAAATTACCAAACAGATTAATTTTTTTAAGTATAAAACTGCCAGAAATGAAAAATATATTCATTGTAATTAAGAAGAATGCGCTGGGGGAGTTGGCCAACCAACACATGAGGGCTTATTTCTGCAGACTTTGGGTTTACCAAAATCATTGGTTACGTGTTTTTTTTTTAATTAAAGTGCCATAAAATATAATAAATACTTAGAGCAGGAGTTTTCCAGTGGAATCCATGGACCCATAGAGTTCAGTGGCTCTTGAAATGTGACTAGTAGTCCCCAGATGCTGCCGATGATTAGTTAGTATGTTTGGCTGCTAGTGGAAAGATTGGAGGTTCAAATCCATTCGGGAGTGCCTCAGAAGAAAGGCCTGGCAATCTACTTCCAAATAACCAGTTCTTGAAACCCCATGAAGCTCAGCTTCACTCTGACACACTTGGAGTTGTCATGAATCATACTTCACCCCATGGCACCTGCTTGGGGGGTTTTGATTTGTGGTAAGCATAAACTAAAATATTTGCATAGCTATTTTTACTAACTTGAGTCTAGCATGTCTTTCCATTATAAATATAAACAATGACTTTTATTTTAGACACCATAATAAAACAAAGAGATTGTCTTATTGCATAATTGTTAGAGATCATGAAATATTTTTACACTCCTTAAAAATGTTATCACAATAGTTAATAGGCTTGTATTTATTTCCCATTATTTAATATGCTAGTTTTGAAAGCTTATGATATTATGTGCTACAAGTATTTCAATATAAATGCCTTCCTTTGTAATCTTGTGCATTTTATTTTACTCCCCTAAAATTCCCTATGCTGAGTACATGGGTACCATCATCTCCCAGCCACAAGCATCCATGGAACAAGAGAACTTAGGAAAAATATAGAAGAGAAACAGACTAAAAATGTTTTATGACTAAAAATGTCAAACAATGCTCTTTGGCTTTTTATTCTTCACTCTGTAAATGTTATATTAGCACAAGGCCTTGCCTTTCTCTGCATTAATGCCAAGCCACTCTCCCCTTTTCAGCCTCTTGAGAAAGTGAATTCTTTACATTGACCACCTGATGCGTCCACTTGAATTTACTCTTCAGATGATACAACTGTTCCCACATGAGTCTGAGGTCAGGTGTTCTGTGACCTGCTGAACGAGACAGCGGCTCGCCGTGAGGTATGTTTCTGGACTTTAACATCGTCCCTTATGTCACTTCCCAAATTACAGACGTCAAACCCAAACCGCTTGCTTCCGCACTGAGAGCTTGCTCCCTTGAACTCCCTTCCTGGCCCTTTCAGATGCCAGTCTGGCTGGGACTCTGGAGTCCAGTGTGTTTGTCTCAAGCTCTTTCAACTTAGCTCACCCGCCACACCCCAGGGCGAACTTCAAAGGGAGTTCTGAACAGCAGCACTTGTTCTAGATGGAAGATCCTCCTGTCCCCTCCCTGCTTCTCCTCCATGTCCCTCCTTTCATCTCCAGCCTGCAGATCCCGGCACAATGGCCCCGCTCTGATGTACTTCTAACCTTCCAGCTGCCAGGCTCTCGCTGCACTTTGTGTGCCAGCTGAGTGCCATCTGTGTCTTCCCTCAGAGGGTTTTGCAGAGAATGGGCATGAGGTCCACCAGCCTGTTTGCACGCAGCTCAGGAACCTGGAGGGACTCCACCATTAGCCACACTGGGAACATGATGTCTAAATGACCCATCGTACAATATTATTGACACTCTCCTGTAATGAAAAGAAAACCAAGGCTTCCTGCTCCATTCCCAAATCGATTTCGGCAAAGTGGCCTATCTAATAGCGATAAAATGTGATGCTTACATATCACATCCCAGAGAAAAACTTCAACACATTGCCTTGACTCATCTTTCCCTCCCAAACAGCCATAACCTTTCCCAGTAACCCGTTCTCCCTCTCGCTCTCACTCTCGCTTTTACTCTCTCTAAATCTCTTGTCCGTTGCTGCTCTCTAAGGTCCATGCTCACTCATCTATGCTCAGAAACATGGAAGACAGCTACCTAGTAAACACACTGGAAGAAACCCTGATCTTTGCCCATTCCAAAGGAAGGTGAGCCAACAGAGTGTGGAAGCGTTCTAACCTTATGAGAGATGCCATAGAAGCAAGCAGATTGTTCCTGCTGCGCACTCAAAGGCAATTGCAATAGTACAACTAAGGACTGTCAAAAATTCGAGTTGGATTTGGAAGAGGATCTGGCCCAAGAGACTGCATACCTCATGCCTGATGAACTTTGGCTGAGAGCAGACAGTTGTTTACCTGTGCTTTATTGACTGTGCAAGAGCATTGAATTGTGTGTCTCACAGCCAATTGTGGACAACATTGGGAAAGGTGGGGATTCCAGAGCATCTAATTGCACTCACGCAGAGCCTGTACAAAGAGACAAAGAAGATTCTGTGGGGTTTCAAAGGGTCCCTGGTAGCATGGGAGAATAAGCGATGGGTTAAACCAAAGGTTTGATATTAATGTTTTGGAGTGATTTTTAGAATAATTTAGTAAACATTTTCTTTTAGGTGCCAACTGTACATCTTTTGGTTTACCTCCAAGCTACCTCTTTCATTTCATCACCTCTCACCTGATTTAACTTTTTGGTGCCACAAGTTGTCTCCTTGCCAAGAAGAGCAGTAAAAACTCACCGCAGCTGGGATAGGTTGGAAGGGCAGTTTTGTCACTAAACAAGGAAAACGTGTTCTTGTGATGGGGTGTGGCCCATCCTTCCTGGGACTTTAGTCCAGATGATATCAGGAAGTAGCACGGCAAACCCCCCAACTAGCCCACCAGCAAAACACTCATTCTGTTTCCTCCTGATAAGGTCAATGAAGAAAAGAGCAGCCAAAGCCCAAGGGGGTGGAAATCTCTCATCGGCATCCAAGGCAACCTGCCGAGGCCTTTGAGCCAGGGGTTGACTTCAGTCAGCTTGCCAATCCGTCAGCAAGCGTAGGTGTCATGAAAACCCAAAACAGGAATGAAATCTGGATTTTGTTCAGGTTTACTAGTTTGTCTTCAGAGATCAAAAAGTGAGGTTACATTGATTGCTCAAGACCCAACAGCTGCACACCTGGGAGTAAGACCATTAGCTTCTGTCTGGATTCTAGAATGCTCTCCAGAACATAATGTGCAGTGCCAGTTTTAAAAAGTGTAAATGGTTTTAGCCAGCTAAAGCATGTGATGTACACAATTTCTCAAATGTCAATAAACGCATCCCGACTTGTGAAATTCACGACAGCTGGAAAGAGAGCCAAGTGGTGTGTTATTTCTGGGACCTGTAATGAGAGCAGGAGAGTACAAGAAATGAAGAGAAATGTTTGGAAGCAGAGTGTGTTAGCACCAGAAAATATATATAAATAGCAGGAGATTATCTGCTTCACTGACTTTAGGAAGGTTGGAGTTTATATGCTTTCCTTTGGGAGAGGCAGGAGGCGTTATTGGTGTGTTTGGGTGTGTGATTCAATTGCCTTCCACAGCTCTCTGAGGAGCCATTTCCATACCGGGGGCTTCGGCCCAAGTTGGCAACCACCCAATTCAACCACTTTCTCTTACTTAACAGGGACCTAAAGGTCAGGTACCCTGGTCTCCTAATAAAATGCAAACATGCTATTTTCACCACAAAACAAAAATTTGGATGTCTCTTCCTCTCTCCATGATAGAACAGAATCCCCAGGAACTTCCAGAACTGGGCATTATATGTGGAAATCCCCTTGAGGTGAAAAAAACAGCACAATCCTCAGGGGCACGTTTGCAAACGGGACATTAGTAGGATTTGGAAAATACTGAGTGTGATTCATCACAGCTTGATTGGAAGAATAATCATGAATCTAAATGTTGGCCTGATCCTGAAGACCATGAGAAACTCCCCTGATGAAGTGAACAGGGAAGAGGGTCTGTCTGCAGAACCCCAAACACACACATGGAATCCATGCTCCCGCATAGTGTCCCCACACGACTGACGCCCTTCAGGATTCCAAGCCAGCCCATCTTTATGGGAGCAGACAATCTCATCTTTCTCCAGGCAGAGCATCTGGTGCGGTTGAACTTCTGACTTTTTGTTTGGCAGCGCAGTGCTCAACCTGTCGTCCACTATGTCACCAGGCCCCCGGTGTCTACATATTTGGGTTTAAATGACAGAGCCACAAACTGGAAAGGTCGTTAAAGGCTCAGCATCATTTTTTCTGAAAGTTAAATATTTAAGCCATTCAAAACAGACATTTGTTTATCTTAGAGTTAATACTTTTCCAGGCATATCAATGACTCATTAATCGTGCATTTCATACAACAGATTTCTATTGACTTCCATGTTCAAAGGCAGACTACACATGGAGTACTCAAACAGTCCACTGAGAAGAGATCATTCAGAACTAGGTCATTTATATGCAAGTCAATGATACACTGCCATGCATCCAAAGGAACATAAAGCTTACCATGTGATAAAATTGCTATCATAAAACCAGTAGGTAGAAGAAGGATTCTTCATTAAACGACATGGAAATAAAATGTGTGGAAGCAGTTCTATTAGTGTCTCCCCTCACCCTACACACGAGATTAATTCCAAAGGAATAAAGTTTTTTTATTATTATAACTTAACATGAAGCAAACCGAAGTCTGTATTGTAAAAATGAGAAAGAAAACAAGTACATATTGTCTTAGAATGGAGAGATCTTTCTAAGTACTTTAAATTTTCTCTTTTTTTAATTGGTCGGTTAGACTGGTAGGAGCTGACTTCCTCTGACACCTGAAGGGAGGAGGAGAAACAATTCTGCAAAACTCAAGGCTGATGGCCACAAAGCAGAGGTCAGACCCACTCACACCGTCCATCTTTCTTGACCTCTTTGGACACCAGCCATTCATTCCACAACACTCTGCTTGTCTGCTGGGTTCAATCATTTGTCGCATTGACCACACTGATCTCACAGACAAAACTCACAATTTTGGGGGTAGATTAGGAAAGATCAGGTGACAGGTCAGGATCGGTAAACAGTAAGGATACAGTGCATTGGTCCTCAGCAATGCCTCTTGTTAGCCAGAAGCCAAATCTCTCTCTGGTCCTCAGCCTCTCGACCATGTGGTCCCTTGGCTAATGCCTTTGTGGCCTAAGAATCACACCTGTTGCTCAGTCTCACAGCCATTGTCTCATCTCTTCTTGTGTCTCATGATCTCCTCACCTCCGCCTCTGGCATCAACCTTTGCTACTTCAGACAGAGATCTCAAATGGGTTCCACTGAGGTCTCTCTTTTTTGTGGTGGTCCTGGGATTTTGCTCTGTTTCCAAGATGTCACTTACGCACAAAGAAATGGTTTTGATGGGGGTGTGGTATTGTCTTGCCACAGACCATACCCCTAAGGAAACAAAGAGGGGTGACTTCAATCACACCCCCACTCAGGTGGAGTCTCAGAATACATCACACCTTAATCCGATAGCTGAGAGCGCCCTTCAAAGTGTGATCATGTCCACAGGGATAAAAGAGAGAAGTTACAATGTGGCACAAAAGAGATGATCACTATGAATCACATGAAGGAATTGGCCACATCTCAAGGACTCTGAGCAGCTCAGATGAATAGACACTTGACTGCTAGCCAGAAGGTTAGTAGACCACTCAGAGGCACCTCAGAAGACAGGCCTGGCAATCTGCTTCCAAAAGGAAAGCATGTGGAAAGCCTCTGCAGCCCCCAGAATTGTCAGGAGTTGGTAGCAACAACAACCATACATTAAACGTACAAAACGGGATTCATGCGATCATAACATGAAATAAAATGGCAAGGCTCACATGCAACTTAGCCCCCCACAAAGTCACACGTTTATATTTTATATTGATAAAATTTAATTTAAAATGCTTCTTTTCTGGGAATTGACCTGGAAAATAATTTTGGGAGGATAATTGTACAATAGGCACACAAAAACACATTTAAAATGCTTATGCTCTTAAGCATAGTAACTGCATTTGAGAATTGTGCTCTGAACTCTTGGCAGCGTGACTCAACTCCCTCCTTGCCTGTGTCACCATAGAGCTTGCTGTTTTATCATTTCTTTCACTGTTGTATGTACCTTAGGTTTCCCTAATGGATCTACCGTGTATGCTCGAGTACAAGCCAACCTGAATATCAGTCGAGGCACCTAATCTACCATAAAAATTGCATTAAAAATGTGCTGAAAAACTCAGCGTATGCATGAATATATATGGTAATTCATTACTCTTTCATTTATCCCACTGCCTTCACTTTGATTCCAGGGCATTCTACATTCCCTTCATCCCAACCTTCCTACCTCCCCACATTTCTCTTCTCTTGGCGACCCAGCCACAAGCAGTAGAGCTTAGATTGGGTACCTGTGGTGTTTAATGCTACGTAACAACATGGCGGGACTATACGATTCTCAGTGGTTTACCAGACCTTGTATATTCACCATCTATTTTGTGATCTGATCTGAGCAATCAGAAATGAAGTCTCTTTGGTAGCGCCACCTGCATTCAATATAGAAAAAGATATTCTCACAAAACTCAGTCTCTTTTACTTCATCAGCACCCTTCTCGCACATGACCTCTGGTTCTTAGGACGTAGCCCAGCAGAAGCCTCTAGCCTGCTCACTGCCCTACAGATTTGGGGTCATCAGCCTCTGCAGAAACATGAGCCAGCAAAAGTAGTCTTCAGCCTGTAGTCTAATCTGGGGGTTTGGTACTTTCCCAGCCCCACAATCACATGAGTCATTTCCTTACAATTGTATGAGCATTTTTGTGAAGTACATTTCTATATATATACATGTGTATGCTGACACTTCACTGGTTTTGGTTCTCGAGAGAATGCTGATTGACAGTACATCATGCTCCCAAGACAGTAGTGTTGTGATATCTCATTTACCCATTCTAAGCATGTAGCTCTCATAACAATATTGCTGTGGAAGAAATTATAAAGCACAGATTTATGAGATGGATTTCCTAGGGTAGTCCTCCCAGCACCTTGGCCATAAAGAAGGAAGTGGACTGCAGTTATGGTTATAGGAAGAGTGAAGTACCACTGAAATGTTATGGTTTTCAAATATGATTTCTCTCTTACATGCTGAGAGCAGGTCATCTCAATTATTCTTGTGAACAAGTGAAAAAGTAAAATTTAAACCTGAAGTTAAAATAACTAGCTCCATTTGAGTCAGTAATTTCTAACTTTGCAATAACTAAATCTCACACCAAAAATATTTTACCCAATTCTTACAAATGAACTTTAATTCCACTTCTTTTCCCCAATTTTCAAACACTGCATCATTTAAAATACACTCCTGCTACTCATCTATTCCATTAAACATGCTCTCCTTGTGGTCTAATTGTTCAACAGACATTTTCTAAATATCAATTATATCGAATGTGCTGGACAACATCAATGTGCCATATCCATCACAGTTATCAGTTCTTCATTGCTTATTCTGCGCTAGGCACAGCGAATTGTATGTGCTTTTTTATATAACCTCCCTAATAGCATCAGGAGGTCACAGTGTCATTATTTTCATCTGCTAAGGTGAACATTCCCGCTAAGCTTACCAGAAAAACTTTACAAAGAGGAGTTTTGATGTATTCTCAGCAATGAGGCTTTGATGCGTTTGCCGATGAAGATCAATGACTTCAAGATGGATGACAACTCAATTGAAAGAAAACCAAAATCCCCACTACTGGACCGATAAACAGCATCATGGCAACCAGAGAAAAGAATGAAGTTTCAAGGATTTCACTTTGCTTGGATCCGCAGTCAATGATCATAGAGGTAACAGTAAAGAGGTCAAATGATGGATTGCACTGGGTAACTGACTACAGAGGACCTCTTTAAGTGTCGGCGTGCGAGGACATCACTTTGAAGACTAAGGCGTTCCCGACCCAAAGATATTATTTTCAGTTGCCTCATGTACATGTGAACATGTAACAATTAATAAGGAATAGCAGAGAAGAACTGATGTACTTGACCGATAGTGTTGGCAAAGAATATTGACAAGACCGTGAACTTCTAGCCAAATGAACAAATGCTTCTTGGAAGAAGTAACACCAGAATGCAAGGACGGTGAGAATTCAACTCAAGTGCTTTGGACGTGTTACCAGAAAGACTAGTCCTTGGAAAAGGACATCCTGCTTGGTAAAGTGCAAAATCATTGGGAAAAAAGGAAGACCATCAAGGAGGTGGATTGATACAATGACTGCAAGAACAGGTTCACACATTACAATGGTTGTGCCTCACGAGGCACAGGACCAGGCAGTGTTTTGTTCTGTTGGGCACAGGATGGCTATGAGTCAGAACCACCTCAATGGCACCTCACAGCAATGAACAAGGACCAAAGAGTAAGTTACAGTCTCTAAATGGACCATAATAGGTGAAAGACAAATAGGAAGATACATGATCCCAGGAACAAGTATGCAGAAGCTCAACTTATTCAGAGTATGTGTCTGTGAGTAGTCCCTACCACACATGTCCTATTACAGATGTTTCATTGCTTTTTAACAATTTGCCAAGGAGATAGTAAAGCATGGCTATAAGAGAGGGAGGACAAGGATTTAAAGTTTTCCAGCATCTAGATTCTCTGGGGAGAATGTGTTGACATGTAGGTGGAAATAACTGGACCAATGGATAGCATGAATTCCCCATAGTTTCTGAGGTTCAGACTTACTGTGGTGCAGTGAACTATTTAATATGACTCTGCTAGCCATAGAGCCCACCAAATAGCCATCTACTCCCATCACATGGCCTTAACTTTCCTGTTAGGTCTAAAGGGGAAGATAAAGATTGGGTTATATGATTCTGCTGTGAGTGATCGTTAGCATGGTTAATGGTGACTGCCATCTTGCTGTGCATAAAATTAGTCATCTCAGGAGCAAAAGAGTTGACTTCACTGTTAGCAGGAGAACAAAGTCAAAAGTAGAACACTTCATTTAGACCCTGAGACTCTGAGACCTTGTGCATTGAACCTCCTTGAGCCAGGAGCTCGCTTACACCCTTGTGGAGTGGCAAAAGAGCAGCAACAGCAGAGTCAGCAGTCAGAGCAGGAGACAGTGCAGTGGACTTCCCAGCCAGCAGAGCAGGGAAAGTTGAATGCTGTGGGGCACGGTGCTGGCTTGTAGAGCAGGGTGCCTCTGAGCACTTACTGGAAGATGCTGGCTTTGCTGGCCTACGGAGCTGAAGCTGAGTGCTTCACGATGAGGCATTATGGTGGAGTAGCATCCCCATTGGGTGTTTATCAGAAGACCTAAAAGAGCAGAGCAGGGAAGGGGACAGGCTAAGGGCCAGAGAGAGGCTTGTCTCAGACACCACACAGCAGAAACTGTCCTGGTTGAACAACGGTATCCTAAGCATTTCTCACATGAATCAACCCATTAATTTCCCTAATAAGCCCCATAATATTGAGCATCATCTCTGTCCCATAATACTGAGCATCATCATCTCTACTCTGTGTAGCCATTGCAGTGATGTATAAAACCCAGCTGGGAAGGCAGAGAGAGATGTGAGAGGAATGATTGATGTCAGTATAGGGTCAAAGGGATGGAGAGTGGAAGCACGCAGATCTCTGTCTTGTAGCAATCAGCCTTAAGTGATTGAGGAGGTCAAAGGTGGCCTCACACACTTTCTTAACTTGCACAGTGAATTTCGTTAATCTAGAAAGCGCCCACATTTTTTGACTGCCAACAAAGTCTAGGGACTTTTGAACTTTTTACTTCGTTGCATTAATATTTTCAAAATTTTAAGCATTTGTGCTCCCATTTATGAATGAGGAAACAATTCAGATATAACCTGTTCAGGGTCGTAAAGTTGTGTTGTCTAGGAAGCGGTGGTAGAGAAGACTCAAGAAACGACTTTTGGAAGTCAGATAGCCGTATTCATCACCAAATAAACTCTCATTTCCATGCAAGAGTGAGCCAAGTGTTCTAAGAAAGGGGATTTTTTGTTTTTGCCCATCTCATATGATATTGAGTAAGTTTGGGTGCTAGCCTACGTTTTATGGATGAGCTGGAATGTATGACATATCTAAATCAATGTACATTAGGAGCCCTGCTGGATGCTGTGGTTGAATGCTTAACTACTAACCCAAAATCAATGGTGTCACCCACCAGCATTTCCACAGGACAAAAAGCCTGTTAATCTGCTCCTGTAACGATTACAGCCAGGAAACTCGAGGGCAATTCTAGTTTATCCTTTAGAGTCATTATGATTCACAATCTGCTCATTGCTTTGATAGCACACAACTGTGTGTGCAAGAAGACTTCGACAGGTTTGTAGATGAACAGAAGCTAAAGAAATTTTCCACATATTTTGAAGCCTCCTCATGGATCTGTCATTGGTTGATATATTTGTCACCATAAAACTAGACCATACAGATAAGACTTTCAAAACCAGAAAGTAGGAAGGAAACTCTCCCTTTTCTGTCATCAAACAAATGAACAACTTTCCACAATTCATCACAATCCCCTTTTTCATCTTCTTTAAGCCTGGTCATTGAGGTTTGTAAATATTGCCTCCTACGAAGAGATTATTCACTAGAAACGGAGGCATTCCTTTTTTAAGGTGATAAATTCCAGTTCATTAATAAAGCATCTGTTGGTAGGCTTCTGCAATGTCAATAACAAAGCTAAGGGGCACTAGCCCTTATCCTAACACGGTCAATAAAAGGACTCAGTGATAACGGGACCAAAAGGGAAGTGTTCAAATTGTCGCATTTATCACCTTGGACTTGCGGGGAGGTGGTGGGGGGGCCCATAAAACACCCTGGCTACCAGATGCCTTTTCCTTCTGAATACGAAGCAAATACAAAGTGTAGTGCTCTCCCTTATTAATTACAGGTCGAATGCAAAAATACCCAGCTGATTTTCTGGGCTCATAAAGTTACTTGTAAACTAATGGTAACATCATAAATTCTTGGCTATCTTTGGGTGTTTCTGAAGTTTTGATGAATGGAAAGCGCATGACTCATTTTTTATTTAAATTAGTTCCACTAGATTTTTTTTCACCAACTTCTAAATTTCATGGATTGTAACTATTATGACATATTCTTTCATTTCCTTCCTTAAGACCCCTGGAATTCTTAGCATGGCCTATAAATTACAGTGTAATCTTCCCCCATAAAAGCGGTGTCTAACAGGATCACTGGCAACAGGCATTTGCACAAATCACTTCCTTCTGCTATGTGGAAACACCCAGTAAGCCAAAGGACAACCCAGTCTGTGGCTGGATTAAGCTAAAATCAAGACAGTTGGGAACAGACAGATTTGCAAAGGGGTTGGAATAAAGGTGGCACAGCTTCCAGCATGACAGCAACATGCAAGCCCCCCAGTAGGACAAATGACAGACTGATGGTTGAGCTCAGTCATGTCAGTGGCGTATCAGAGTACATTGGCCTTCCCTTCCAGAGATACCATCTATCTCAATCACTCAGCAATTCCCGCCGAAGTGGGTTCACTTCTCTGTGTACTGCTAGCTGCCCCGTGGGAAGCCTTTGCTATTTGCCAGCCATTTTTCCAAACTGCATTCCTCCAACTATATCTGTTTCTAGAATGGCCTGGGCTGTGGTACAGTACTCCTGTCCCATGTTCCTAGGGCAACACACTCTGGTCCCTTTTACACAATTTGAAAGTACTCCAAGACACAAGGGACTAAGTACAAGGGACATCTTGGCCTAAGCAGCAAAAGTTTTGAATATTATCAGTTAGATTATTGTCACAGAGAATCCATCACAGCTCTCTGGGATTTACATTTATTTTCTTCCGCTTAAGTGGGGAATTTTTCTGACATAGTCAATGTAACCTAAGAGTAATATTCTTATTGGGGACCTAGAACTCCCTGGGCGCAGATTAGGTCATTGTATTCCTTGGATAATAAGGAGGTGTAGATAGTTGCTACCTCTGACTCATTCAGCAGTCCCTTCTAAGCCCCACTAATCATCCTTCTGTTGTCAACATAGTTGAAAGAGCTTAGGTCACCCCTTTCCCACCCCTCATCAAACACTGTGCAATGTTTACCTTTGGAAAGATAAGCTAATAAAATGTGCCACCGTAATCACATAAACATTTTGAAAAGTAACAGAAGCAAAATTCTGTTAAAATTACCCAAAGCCAGATGAGTAAGAGCATAAATATGTGAAACAATGCTGCCCCGCCCACGTCCAGCATGGTGCCTTGGCCACATATATCTCAGCTGTACAACAAACACACGCACATGCACACACAGGTACACACACACACAGTCACCGCCAAACAAGGAAAAGAAATAACCCTACGTAAACACAATCAGGCATCATAAGAGGAGTGAGTTTTCTCTAATTAAGCAAAACTGTCCATCAACAGAAGGAGGAAGCTCCCTTTGGAACCAGAAAGAGAAAAGCAAACGCAAGAAGCGGTCCATGCAGTTCACACATCGCCCAAGGAAATGTCTTGAACCTAGAACTTAGCGATTTCCTCCACGGGGCAGAGGATAAAGAATAATAGCTTATATTCATACCGACCCTATTCTGGGCCGGGCAAAGTTTCAAACACTCATGGAACCGTCACAAATGCCTGTAAACCAATAGTAGTATTGTTTCTATTTTCAGATTAGGTGATTGAGACCAGAGAGTTTGCCCAAAGCAAGGAGTAAATATTAACTTGTATATTAACTGTTCTAATATTTTAAAGCAGTCAGCCTGGGGAAGGCTGGTGCCCTTTCTCTTTCAAAAGAGGAAACGAGCACTCGGCTGCAGATTAGGCCAAGATTTCTACATACGTTGTGCTGAACACAGCCTTTAAGTCCAACCATTTCATCCCCATTTTACAGATGTGGAAACTGTCTCAGAGAGGTCCTTGGAGAATATGCACTTCCTTGGAGGATCATGAGAATTTTTCCAAATTATAGCTGGTGTGTTTGTCCCCAGTCATTCATGGTGTAACAAAGCAACAAACAAATTTAGTAAGTTAAACTGGTCCTAGTGAGGGCCCGTCTTCAGATTTGATCTCTTTCTGGTATGGATCAATTGATAAAACACGCACATGAAAGAAACAAAGTCAGTCGGTTCAGTCCAACTGTCTTTTGAACTGGGCAATTTGAGGTGAACATGACTCAGCCTATGAGAGCTCCTTCTCCGGACTGCATGAGTCAACAGAGAGTACTCTGGGCCTATTCAACTGAGCATGTTTTCAATCTTCTAATGTGTGTTTAGCACCATAAAGATTGTCTAGATGTAGGCAAGCAGGTCTGAAGTTTCAACAAAAGTGAAAAAGGGAAACAAGATTGGCATTCCGGAGTCTTCCCAAGTAAAATGAGCTAACCTGAGACCAGAGACCTGAGAACAACAAATGGAGAAATTAAACTGAGAACACCCTTCAAGTCCCTGACCTGTGAAAATCATGTTATTATCTGAGACTGGGACAATATTTTTCTCAATCCACACATTTTAGATAATATTTGGATCATACTATGTACCTATACTGGTATTTTTTATTTAATATTTTGCCCTGCACATTTCCTATGCTATTAAATATTCTTTAAATTTGAAGGACTACCAATATTATAACATGGATTTAGACCATGGATATGACACAGTGTAACTTATATTGTGGAATTTAGATGATCACATAGTAACAATTTAGATTGTCACCAGTTTTTATTATAAAACAATGAGATGGAGGTTGCAGTGGATGAACTCATGACACCTCCTCCTCGCTTCTCATTCCCTGCCATTTTGCATCTACCCCAATAATGCAAGCGGTACTGATCAACTACGTCGTGAATTAACAATGTGTGCCCGGCAATGCCTGGCTGCAAAAAAAGGCCCAGGTGATGGGTGGAAATAGCGTAAGCTGTGATGGTTGAGGTTATGTCTGAGGTTGGCTGGGCCACGATCCTCCATGGTCTGGCAGTGATGTAATGATGCAGTTATCCTGCATTTTGTGATCTGCTGTGGTCATCCTGCATTTTCACCTAACCTCGACTTTTGCATAAAGAGCTGGTGTTGGAAACCTAACCAAGTCGGTAAGTGAGGAACTGGTCTTAGCATCTCACTGCAAGTGAGGCAAACAGAAAGAAGTGTTTTCTGCTCTGACACAGTATGAAACCGAGAACAAGAGAACCTGGCTTACATCAAGCCTCTCACTCAAAGTACTAGTTTATAGAAAATAAGAGTCAGAAGTGAATGATAACGTGAAGCAGCCATGAATGAAATCTATAAGATCATCTTGACATTCTAGAAGGCAAATCACTTTTTTCATTTACCAAATAAATTATGAGAAAGAGGAGAAGGTAAGACTATTATGGATTAAAATGGATTCTCAACCTGTGAGTCGCGAACCCTTTTGGGGGTCAAACGACCCTTTCACTGGGGTCGCCCAATTCATAACAGTAGCAAAATGACAGTGATGAAGTAGCAACACAAAATAATTTTATGGTTGGGGGATCACCACAACATGAGGAACTGTATCAAAGGGTCGCAGCATGAGGAAGGTTGAGAACCACTGGATTGAAAGAAACAAGGGATTTCAAAAACGTTGTGAGGAAACGTCCAGCCTAAAGGGACAGGTGGAGCAGCACCGTCGCATCAACCCCGGATCCGTTCCTATGAAATGGAGGTCGAGCCTGGCTCCACCCTATGACCTTTTCCCCAGTTGTGACACCAGTCGTCCTTCCCGTGATTTCTCTGCTTCTCGGGGGTTGGTAATGGTTACACAGAACTCCCAATACTCCTACTTATGGAGCTTAGTAGGGCCAGTAATAGGTAACCGCTCAAGATAAAAAAAACAACAACTCACATATAGTCCTTCAATCAAGGCAACCTCTTCACCATCAAACCCACAGACACTTGTAGATCTTTTAGCTCTGCCAATGCAGTGCCCACTTCTCCAGTAAGCCTGGGCCCCCAAGGTGCTGATCTCTAGCTCAGTAAGGCAACCAACTAGCTTCCCGAGTTTAAGTGCTTAGAGGCAACCCACTCCACCAGCAAGGGAACTGCTCCCAGGCTCCCAGCCCCTCCCTCCACAGGCCAGGAAGCCACTTGCTCGGTGTCATGTCTTCATTACGCTGCCCCCACTACTCACCGTCTCTGGCCATTTCTACCATTACCACCCTTTGCCTCCCGGGTCAAGAGGGCTCATCGCAGGAACCTCGGGTGCTGTGGACAAGCTGCACGCCTAGCTTTGCTTCTTGGACAACGGAGAAATCTCCTTTCCTGCATCCAAGATACTCATTTTAACCCGAGCAGGCTGGCAAAAGGGACCGACCCCCCTTTAGGATACTATACACCTTATCTGCACAGTTCCCACCTTTCCCACGTTATCAGTAAGCTATCTGATCCCCTAGGAACCCTGTTTATGCAGTGGTTACGCCATTGGGCGGCAATCCACATGGTTGGCAGTTCAAAACTGCCAGCAGCTCCATGGGAGAAAGACTGGCTTTCGATTCACGTAAACAGACTCAGAAATCCACAGGGGGTAACTATGAGTCAGCATTGGCTTGACAGCAGTGAGTTTGGTTTTTGTTTTGTTTTTTATCTAATCCCCTAGGAGCCTTGGTGGATAGTGGGTTACACAACAGGCTATTAACCACAAGGTCAATAGTTCGAAACCACCTGCAGCTCAGAAAGACAAAGATGAGGCTTTCTATGCCCATAAAGAGTTAGTCTCAGAAACCCACAGGAGCATTTCTACTATGTCCTATGGCAGCGATTCTCAACCTGTGGGTTGTGACCCACAGGGGTCGCCCAATTCATGATAGTAAAAATGACAGTTATGAAATAGCAAAAAAATAAATTGATGGTTTGGGGATCACCACAATGTGAGGAACTGTATCAAAGGGTCGTGGCATTGGGAAGGCTGAGAACCACTGTCCTAGACGGTTGCTATGAGTTGTAATCGACTCAATGGCAGGGAGTGTCTTGTTTTGCTTTGTTGCTGGGTGTGTGTTTTTTTTCTGTTGTTATTTTTAATCTAATTCCCTGGGTAGATCCCAAGCACTTCACTTTCTGTATAGTCCTCCCCTGCCATCTCTTGGAAGTTATAAAAGCTCTAGCTAAAAGAGTTGTGCCCAGTAATGGGCCACACTGCAGAGACATAGCATCACTGTATCAAATGTGAGCAAGAGAATTATTGAACTTTTGAGTCTTTTTGTTTAAGGAAATGGAACCGCGGCTTTAAACTGCGTCATCCCCGTTCAACACCCTACGGATGTGCCGAAGCCGAATGAATGGAAATGGTTTAAAGTCCTTAATTGAAAATAAACTGGTTCGATTCTTTTAGGACTGATAACGACATTTTGTTTTGGTTTGGTTTTTCAAGCTTTTACCATAGAGAAGTACTTACAAATTAAATTAGATATCTTGAATTTGTTTTAAAATACTGCAGTGAGGGGAGGCCGAGGTAGGGGGAGGGGAGAGGAGAAAAGAAAAAAAGAAACCTGAAGGAGAAGGAACAAGATTGAGCAAATATTAATAATTGCTGAAGCAAGGTAATGGGAACACATAAATGTATTATAGTATCTGCTCTGCTTTCATATCAATATAAAAATATTCCATAACAAAAATCTATTTAAAACACCGAAATAATCATGTTTCATTTTAACCTAACCGCATCAACCATAATCTACTTTATAAAGCAAATCTCTTCGCACCTCCGAACTACGGTCAGAGGCTTACTCCTGGGGACACTGGCAAGGGATTTTGAACTTCCCTGGTCACCCATAACGTTCTGCAAACCCGGTGCTCAGTTGAAAGCTCTAATACCTTCCCTCCTCTGGACTCGGATTTTACTGTCTATAATTCTTGGTTTATACAGGCTGGTAGTGTGGACTTAGTGAACCCTCACTTAGATGGTACTTGTTTTGAGATAAGTCTCTAAAGCCCCAGGTACTATTCTTTCTGATAACTGGGCACCATCTGACGTCTTTGTCATGCTCTTCTGTAGCACCCGTATCTTCGGTGATCTCTGCATGAGGGGTCAACATCAAGGAGGGCCGTATCATAAGAACTAATTGTTCTTAGATTACGGCCAGGATTAAGTGTGAGCCCAAAATCCATTCAGATATCTATGGCATATGATACATTGTATTTTTCAACAACTTTATCGGCATATAACTAAAAAATGATACAGCTCAATAGTTCAATCATCTTTAAAAGAGTTGTATAATTATCACCATACTCAACATTAGAACATTTTCTTTGTTCTTGTACTTATCTTTATTAGCTGCCCATTTCCCTCTAACTTCCTCTGCCACACCACCAAGGGACCATTCATCCGGTGACTGTCTCAAGATTTACCTATCCTGGACAAAACAAACCAAAAAACTAATAGCAATAACAAAATAAAACGGAGAAAAACTTCAGTCGAAAAGAAAGCAGAAAATATTTTTTTTAATTGAACACATTTTAAATGGGTCAAAGGGGAGACCAAATGCTAAGGTGCTAGATTTTAGCCTAACAGCATCGGTGCCAAATTCATACTTAATTTTTCACTGAGATTGTGGATCCCAGATAGGAATCTAATTGTCCCCCAAAAGAGTTGGCAAACAGAAGCTAGACGGGAGTGTGTTCTCTTTTCTGTATAAGCCGTAGTGAAATAAAAACGATTTAATTTTTTCCCAAAAAAACTTTTGGAAGCCCTGATCAGCTTCCAGAGGGCCACAGCCTTGAAACCCCCAAGGAGTAGTTTTACTTTGAAACGCGTGCATCACCGTGAGTAGAAATGGACAACTGGACAGAGGCCTGTGGTAGACTAAATCTGACTGTCTCACTTTGTGTCTCTATGGCCAGTTTTGCTTTTTCTGTAAAACAGAGAATTGTAAGTACAAATAGCAAACTCCTCACCACTGTCATAAGCAAACGGGGCAGATGTTGTGCTGAGAATCATCCTCAAAAGATGTCCAGCAAGGGAACTTTGTATAACCTGCCATCTGTTCATTCCAACAAAACTCTCTACTCCAGGCGCTTGACCTCAGAAGCTCCATTCTTTAAAAGATGTAGCAAGGAGGGATGAGACTCAGCTGGGACCTGGGAGGCCATCTAACTGCCACCAAAAGTTCCAGTACTTGTCCTTCATCCTCCTGCGCTGAGGACTGCAGCTAACTGCAGCCAACCACACTGCACCCTGCTTTCGTCATCACTGACTGCTCCTCCTCTTGGGTTATCCACGTTGGCTTCTCTCTTCTGCTCTACTCCCCAGCCAGATGCTGACTCCTTTTTGGTTTCTCAAACTTCTGTGGCCATCACAGATTGTTGCCTAGCTTCAATCCTCAGGGCAACAAGTCTCTGCCTGTGAGGCATGATGGGACTCTGACTTCGTATGCGGACTTAAGGAGTGGGCAGAATATATAATGATAGAGGGGGGTGGAACTGAATTTGAGTTGAACGCGAGAAAAGCTTTACTTGGAACACTTCTCCTTTTTTTAAATCATTTTATTAGGAGCTCATACAACTCTTTTCACAATCCGTACATACATCCTTTGTATCCAGCACATTCGTATATGTGTTTACCATCATCATTCTCAAAACACCACTCGCTTTCTACTTGAGCCCTTGGTATCAGCTCCTCATTTTC
The DNA here is from genome assembly GCF_050624435.1 of Tenrec ecaudatus. NCBI lineage: Eukaryota > Metazoa > Chordata > Mammalia > Afrosoricida > Tenrecidae > Tenrec > Tenrec ecaudatus. The sequence continues at coordinate 21,576,056 of NC_134539.1, read as the reverse complement.
CCCTCCCTCCCCACTCCCCCTGAACCCTTGATAATTTATAAATTATTATTTTATCATATCTTACACCATCCGATGTCTCCCTCACCCACTTCTCTGCTGTCCGTCCCCCAGGGAGGAGGTTATATGTAGACCTTGCCTTCTGTTCCCCCTTCCTCCCTCACCTTCCCTCCACCCTCCCGATATCGCCATTTTCACCACTGATCCTGAGGTGTTCACCTGCCCTGGATTCCCTGTATTTCCAGTTCCTATCTGTGCCAGTGCACATCCTCCAATCCAGTCAGATATGTAAGGTAGAATTGGGATCATGATAGTGGTGGGGAGGAAGCATTTAAGAACTAGAGGAAAATTGTATATTTCATCATTGCTACACTGCACTCTGACTGACTTGTCACCTCCCCGCAGCCCTTCTGCAAGTGGATGTCCAATTTCCCCCAGATGGGCCTTGGGTCCCCACTCTGCACTCCCCCTCATTCACAATACTATGACTTTTTTTCTTCGGGTCGGGGGGGGGGGGCGGGTCATTGATGCCTGATACCCTATCCCTTCGGCGCCTTGTCATCTCACAAACCGGTGTGCTCTTTCCATGTGGGCTTTGTTGTTTCTCAGTTAGATGGCCCCTTGTTTATCTTCCAGCCTATGGGACCCCAGATTCTATATATTTTGACAGCTGGGCAACATCAGCTTTCTTTACCGCATTTGCCTATGCACCCCCTTTGTCCTCAGCAATCGAGTTGGGACAGGCTGGTGTGCTTCCTCCATGTGGGTTTTGCTGTCTCTCAGCTAGATGGCTGCTTGTTTATCTTCAGGTCTTTAAGACTTCAGGTGCTATATCTTTTGATAGCTGGGCACTATCAGTTTTCTTCACCACATTTGCTTGTGCACCCATTGTCTTCAGCGATCGTGCTCATATTTGCATATTTGCACTTTCTAATAGCACAGCATTTTCTCATGGCATAGCAAGGAGAAGCATAAGACAAAAATGAATGTGTGCTAACATAGAGCAGGCACAAATAACTTCTCAATACCCCTTGGTGGTTCTCGCTTTTAGTCAGGAAATTTCCTTTGGGACTTAGTAGTGTTAAATTGAGAACAGTGGAAACGAGAGAGGAAGTGTATGAAGGCTGTATTTACAAGGGTTAGATGTGAACTATCAAGGAAAAGATTACCTTTATACTTAGATATCATTAATTTAGTAGATGTGTGTTTACATGCATAAGACTGAATTCAATGAAAACAAAACATTGTCCTGTACAGCCTACTGTAAAACCACTTCACACAAACCAGAAGCCCGTAATGACTACCCAAACCAAAAACCAAACGCACTGCCACCAAGCAATTCCAACGCACAGGGACTCCATCAGACAGAATACAGTGCCCCAGAGGAAAAGTCTGCAATTCTTTTTTTAATAGTTCCATTGACATATAATTCACCTATCATACCATTCAATGATTTAAACATATTAAAAAGAGCGGGACAATCGTCACCACAATCAATTTTATGACATTTTCTTCTTTCTGGTAGTCATCGTTGTTAGCACTCCATGTCCCTTAAACCTCCCCTGCCATAACACGAAGAAACTATTGATCCAGATTTACCTATCCTGGATTTCATATATATACAAAATAGTACTAACAACAAAATAAAACAAAGGGAAAAGAAAGCAGAAAATTATAACAACTAGAGCAAAGTTTAAATGGGCCAAAAAAGAAAAGCAAATGATAAGCTGTTAGATTTGAGCCTAACTACATCTGGATTAGTTCACTTTCCAATGCACTCTCTCTCCTGGTAAGGTTGTTCACCTCCCTGATCAATGGTCCGAGGGGAATCACCAGAGACTTAATCCACAGAGGGACCCTGCAAATGGATCTGGGGCTCTTGCTGTCATCGATAACCTTGATCTGCAAGCCACGTGCTCAGAATTTAAGTTCAAATACTGTTCCTTCCTCCAGTCTTAGATTTTATTGTTTAAAATCCTCACATCACCCAGGCTGGTGTGCTTCTTCTAAGTAGACTTAGCTCATGCCTCGCTTAGATGGCTCCTTGTTTTAAGGCAAAGGGCTGTAAATCTTTACAGAGACTGCCATGTGTTTAATATGCATGCTGACTACAGTTGAAATAAGTAAACGCAATCATTGCCTTTCTTCTTAAAAATTTACTTAAGACTTGATATTAAAAGTGCTTTTTAATTATATTTTCTCAAATTCCAATTAGACATCTACTACTTCCTACTCATGTAAAGGTTGCTTTGCTAGGAATTGGAATCGACTTGATGGCAGCGAGGTTTTTGATGTGTTTTGTTTCTGTTATGTTTTTGTTGTTGTTGTTGAGAAGTATAGTAAACATTGTCCATAAGTTTCCTCATTTAAACTGCATGATAGACGTGGACGTTGATATTATCATTTAGAATTCACCCAGGTTGAGATAAAACAAAACTTGGAAGGCAAGGTTGAGAGAGGGCCGCCAGCTACAAGGAACAGGACTGAAAGTTTAACTTTAGTCTACTAAGACCTTTCCACAGCTTGACTTTCCTTTGCTAAAATTCTCACTAAGTTTAGTCAGATGCTGCAGATGCAAAGAATGAGCACCATTGGCAACAAAACTGTGTTAGTCTGGGGAGACTAGAGACACAAATCCATAGAAACTCATATGTATATAAGAGAGAGTTTTATATAAAGGATAATTGTACATTAAGAAAGCATCCCAGCCCAGTCCAGGTCAAGCCCACAAGTCCAATATTAACTCATATGTCCGATACCAATCTACAAAGCCCTCTTCAGACTCATGAAACACATGCAATGACGCCGAATGCAGGACAATCACAGGCCAGTGGGTAGAAAGTCTTTGGATCCAGTGGCGTTGTAAGCATCTCAGTGCTGGCAGGGGTCTCTATGTGGCTTCTCTCACTTCACAGGTCTGGTTGCATCAGGGTAGGTCCATGTGGCTGCTCCAGCTCCAGCCATTAGTGTAGTTCCATGTGTCTTGTCAGCTGCAATGTCTCCCAGGGAGTCAGCAGAGAAAGATAAGTGTGACTCCGCTCCGGGGAGAAAAATACAGCAGCTCCCTGAATCCTTAGGGAAAGGCAATGCCCACAGAGAAGCCTCATTGGCTATGACCTAATTGACAAAGTAGACTACACACCTTCACTCTTAATCCTTTTAAGTCCCAAATTGACACCAGCTTATGTAACTACCACAAAAACACACAAGAAGAAATATGAGAAGGTACACCCCCCCCCAAAAAAACCCAGAAAATGTCTACACTAGACAGCTTTCACAGTCCATATGCATTTTCCCCCACTACGCAAGCATCGAGCAACTCACTCTGAGTTAGTGCACCCAGTGGCATTGCCTGGGAAGGTTCTCTATGGTGACAGTGAATTTTTTCATCAAAGAAATTTCACTCGAACATTGCTTTTTGTGATGGCTGATTTAACAACATGCAGTTGTGAAATTTTGTTTCCTGCTTTGGAAAAAATGCCATGGAAACTGCTGTGATGTTGAACACAACTTACAAGGACAACTCTATAGGAAAAACTCAAGTGTATGAGTGGTTTCCTTGTTTCCAAAAAGGTGAAATGTTGATTGATGACAAACCTCATTCTGGATGGCCATCAACTTCCCGAAAGAATGAAAACGTCCACAAAACTTGTGCACTTGCACTTGAAGATTGACAATGGACCATTGAAAAGATGGGGAAGTTATCGGATTATGTTGGAGCTCAGTTCAGTGAATTTTAACACAAGATTTGGGAGCGAGAAAGGTCACTTCAAAATTTGTGCCTCAGGTTCTGACTGACAAAAAAAAGTGTCAAGTGGGAACATGCTGTGCTTTAAAAAACAGCTCTGAACTGAACCAGACCTTTTTTCCAAGGTCATTATACATTTCCAAGGTGATGAGATATTGTGCTATTCTTACAACCCTGAAAGCAAACATCAGTCAAGCCAGTGGAAGATGCCATCATCACCTCACCCAAAAAAAGCTTGTCAAGTGAAATCAAAGATCAAGACAATGCTCACTTGTTTCTTTTTGAAGGGAGGCAGATAGTGGCATCTGGATTTCATTCCACCAGGTCAGAGTTAATCAAGATTTCTATTTAGAGGCTCTGAAAGTTTTGCATAATGGTGTGCAACCAAAAAAGGCCTGATTTGTGGCAGGTGGCGAGGGGTGAGGGGCTGGTTTTGCCACCATGACAATGCACCTGCTCATACAGCTATCTCAGTGCACCAGGTTTTGACCAAAAAAAACATGATGCCTCTCTTGCCCCACACACCTTACTCACCTGACCTCACTCTGTGAGACTTCTTTTTGCTTCTTCAGATTAAGAGTGACATGAAATGACAGCAATTTGAGGAAGCAGAAGAGGTGAAGGAAAAAAATGAGGGAGGTACTATCAGCCATCCAAACAGAGGAATTTGAAAAATGTTTCCAAGAATGGAGTCATAGATTTGACAAATGTATTAAGTGTGATGGAGAGTACTTTGAAGTTGCTTTGTTTTTTTAAAAAAATTAAATACATAGCTTTAAAAAAATTCCAGTTTGGGGGGCTACCCCCTCTTATAGAATATTATTTAAAATATGATACTGCTTTACCTCCAATTTATACTTGAGTCATGGATTTTCAAGTAAAAAGAAGATAAAATTTAACTATTCTCATTCCCATGTGATAGCAGAATAAAAGGAAAAGCAAAGCAGAGCCAAAATTCAGACCCTGAAAAAGAGCAGGCATCCTTGGGGTGGAATGCTGACTGCCTCTCGTTACTGTGTGTGTGTGTGTGTGTGTGTGTGTGTGTGTGTGTGCGCGCGCGCACGCACATATCACTGGTTAAGCCGATTTGCCTCTTGCAGTCTGTTTCCTCATCTATAAAATGGGGAAGGGGTCTAAATTTCTCCTACAAAGTACCAACGCAATGGTTACATTCAGTAGCATTTAAATTAACCAAGATAATACTCAAAAAATAGTACCTAATCTGGTCAACTCCAAATTTTTAGGAGCAAGTTAAATGATTGGCAGAGGAAAGATGAATCAGAATTAAACACACATTCACAGACATACAACTGTATTGTTCCTGGGGTGTCTCTGTACACTTCTCTATGGTGGAATGGAAGAACGGGCAGTAAAAGTCATGATCGTTATTGCCATTCTGGTTGCAGCTTGATCTGCTGCCTCCCTTCGAATGCCTTTGCATCTTGCCTGTCAACTGCAACCCAATCAGAGCTGGCGCTAGGCAGCAGCGGGCGGCAGCAGAGGAAAGCATGCATTCACAAGTTAAACCATACAGAAATGGAAACTCCGGGTAAGCAATTGGTCTCAATTCCCTCATGGTACACTCAGCGACCACAATTCTCTAAAACAAAGAAGAAGAAAAAACTCTCCACGCTGTTAAAACATCACCTCCACTGAATGCTGCCAGGCTAGCTGAAATGCGAGAAGAGCCTGTATCAGATGTAGAGAAATTGCTAATGATATGGACTGAGGAACAAACACAAAAGCAAATGCCTTTCGGTCTTGGATGGTCACTGCCAGACATGCAGTTTGTTCAAGAGGCTTACAGAAAAACAGGGCCACCCTGCGATATGGTGCTCACACAACAACCAAATCACATACGGGGTCATGGATGTTAAGCAACACATTGATGCATTCGCTGCGGCTTTACCCCCCTACTAATGTAGTTCAGCTAGGAAGGCAATTAAGGTCCAGGCGCCTCTATTATCTAAAAACAGTTCACTTGTTTTCAGATAATACTGAGATACTGTCATTTATTTTCAACATTACTTTCTATTTTATGTGACTTTACAACAGCACCTTGGCTCCCTCTACTATTATACACACCCACACACATACACACATGTACACACACACACGCGTACCACGTCCCCATTATCAACATTTCTCTCTCAGCTAATTTATAGTTGACTCCACTCCATACCTTCTCTTCCAAGTGACTCTTGGGTTTATGTTTAAACACTCTCAATGGTAGGAAAATACCTTCCTCCTGAGCATGCATTTTATTTCATACTTTGAGAGCCCCAGGAAATTCCTTCCTGACACTGTGCCAACTTCCCTTTTAGGACAATATTAACCTGAGTTTATTCTTTTCCATGATCAGGAAAATCTCATCTAATCCCCTTTCCAAGAAGTCAGCTCTTCAGATCAGATCCTGTACAACTTAGATTGTATCACAAAGGCATTATCCCATTTATGTGGCCTTCTGGAAAAGACAAACCGACAAGGTCAGAGGAAACATCCGCGGTAGCCATGGGTTAGTCAAATAAGGGGGGCCTGTCTGCAAAGAGGCAGTAGAAGGGAATTGTTTTGGATGTTAAAATTATTCTGTTTCCTGATTATGCGGGAGGTTGCGATAATCTGAACACATATTAAATTCACAGAACTGTACTCCAAAATCTGACACTTATTGTACATAAATTAAAAACAAATATCACTTTTGATCTCTTACTAGGTGTTTGGTTGGTATAATAATTATTTTATTCTAATCTTCATAACAATCTCATGAGATAGTGAGCATTATCACCCCCCATTTGGCAGATTTAAAGGCAACAACTGAGGCACAGAGAGATTCATGAATTTAACTAGGTCACAAAGCTCCATAGAGGCAGAGGTTGGATTTTAACTGTAGAAGTCTAAGTTCACACTAAGTACCCTTACCACTTTCCTATACTGTCTGAAACGAGTGAGAAGGGGCCTTGTTTACCCTCAGTCAGTGAAACTATATGATCAATTTTAGGGGAGCACCACACCGAACCACATCAATACACTCAAACTTGAAAATCCAACTAACACTTATTTCTACACCCATGAAATTCTAATTTCTCTTTTAAGAGCAAACATTTAAACATTCGAGTTTTCTTATTTCTTTGCAATGAAATTTCCTCCTCTTGACATAATATGTAGATTTCAAAATCAAATTTCTAATGCCTATGAATATTGTTATGAAAACTTTCCCTCAATTGCCCCTGAACACATCCTGATTCCAGTGTAAAGGAATTAGAAAACTGCTCATTGGAAGTTCAAATCAACTATTTAAAATTCAAAAATCTTACTCCAGTTACTCTTCTTTCTGCTTCCCCACCATGAAATCCTTCTGCATACTTTTTTAGAACCAAAACCTCTTAGTAATGAGTCAAACGGGTAAATACACCCACTGCTGGGGCCTCGTGGACATCCTGCCACATTTATTGAGATCTTTCAGTGCCTGCAGTCTGTGTGCCCACAAAGTTCATCCCACAGGCTTTGTGAACACAAAGCTATCTGTTGCAACAGTGGTGTCGGACACACATTGTAACTCAACAGCAGTAGCTTTGAAGAAGGACAAAGGGAAATATTTATATTGTCTTTTAAAACTAGGAGCTATTTACAAAGATTGCTCTTAAATGGATTAAGCATTATCTTGAAGTTATAAAGGCTGCTTAGTATTGATGTACAGTGTTGGTTGAGGAAAATCTGCTTCTGGATCTTTCGTGTTCAATACTTGTTCATGATGGCTTTGAATCACTTCACACATTTGTCCCAGTCATCTCACATGGGTGGTCACATGCACAGTCTCCATCTCCAGGTAAGAGTGATTCAAAGTTTGTGTGAAATCTCTGCCCTGGATTCATCTTCCCTGAAATAATCAAGGATTTTTATGGAGCTTTTCTAAGCAGACCATCGTCACCATTTAAACATCACTAGACTGATGAACCCCCCTGCCCACCCCCATACCTTATGTAATGTACAATTACATTTCAAAATCACAAAAGACACCAGCAACGCATTAGTGGAAAGAATCTAGTATGTCTTTTTGGGCCCCATTCGCTCAGTGAGACATAGGATACATATTTGAATTTTCTCATCTTTCTTCTATCAAGTAGGAGTACTCTTGTTTATACTTCTCAGGCCTACCATGAGAAACAAATAGTACGATGTTGACCTAACCAAGGTCCTACCGCCTAGTAGATCCTCTCTCGGTGGTAGTTAGAATACAATCAAGGATTCTTCGGATGCTGGGAAAAAATGGTGATATGGGTACTTGGTCTGACAGTGGTAAAGGGACTTAGTCTGCAGTCAAACTGCTATCGTGAAAACGCAACCTCTGCCTCTGTCAAGTTTTGTGTTCTGGGTTTGAGGCCCAATCACGTTCACCGGCAGCTGTATCTCCCAGCCTTTCCTTGGGAAGTTCTCTCCACTCTCGACCCCAGTGTCCGGTTTGACCTTGTTATAAACTCAGACTTTTCAGCCTGCATTATTCATTTGCAGCACGCTTCTCTTGTGGAATACAATGGGTTTCAGTTTAATAAAGGAGACTCCCTGCAGGCATAGATGAGATGGTCAACGGCTGTGCAACCTGATCTAGCTCGCAGGGAGATTGCACAACCTTCATTCAAAGGCGCAAACACACACACCCACGCACCCAGGAAGTGCAGGGGTCTTGTGGAAGTCAGTAGCTTATCTGTTATGTGCACTCGGGAGCTGTAAACAAGACCATGTGAGGACTCAGCTAGAATACTTCCTCTGAGTCACTATTTAAAAAAAAAAAAAAACAACTTCGGAACTGCTAGAGAGAAGCAAGGCCACTGTGCCCACAGAGATCACTGGGACGGAATGTGGGGATTTCGGGAGTGGTTAGAGACAAAAGCAATAGCGAATGTGGGTTTTGTAACAAAAAGACAAATGCTGAACAATAATAAATATCTAATAAGACCTAGAAGTCTGCTCCTGTGAAGAATGCCACCAAAATAGCCTATGAGCCAGAATCAACTCCAAGGCAGCTAACAGCAGCCGCAGGAATCCGGCTAGGGGTTACTTAGCAGAAATACTGCTAACCCCCATGGAAGGGTCTTTTCCAAAATGGCTATCACTTACTAAATGGAATGAGGATTTTATTTTTCATGTGTGTGCTTTAGTCCACTCCTTTTCACTTGGTATTAATAGCTTCTCTAAGATGCTCTTGATTCAGAATTAATCACAGGCACAGATTTCTTTACTGGTGAGAAGTAATCAAACTCCAGGCAGCTCAGCTTCTCATTGTGGAATGGAAAGGGCAGAGGCTTTGATATCAGACAAGTCGCAATTGTGTATTTTCGAGTTTTGAGATCTTGGGCAAGTCACTTGTCCTTAGTAAGCTACAGTTCAATCATCTATCAGATCGTGGCATTCATGAGGTTCTTATTAAGGTCCAATTAGATGTTAGAGCTGAATAAGCACTGTCATAGATATGGAGGTTTAGGAGAGTAGCATGCAATTACAATTATTCACTGCCTTTAACCTCTCAATGTTCTCAAATCAACTAAAGCAGTTAGAAATAAATCAAATTTGCCCTAAGGAGATAATGAGTTATAAAGCTTACATCCCTTTTGGCCTGCAGTGCATTCAGATTTTTAGGAAGAAGATGGATATCACCTAGAATTTTAAATCCCCAGTTATAACTTCAAGCCTGGGAATACACATGCTCTTAATTAACTCAAACTTGACTGCTGAGGTTCAGAAGACTAACTTCAGACATGAAACTACATTAAAAACAACAAACAGTTAAAGATTTTTATCCCCCTGCCTGTCTACAGAGTAGGATGCTTCATTGAGCATGTCTGGATGCTCAGACAATAAAGGACATCACAATTTCCGGCAATCCAAAGTTTGACCCTACAGTTGGACTTCGGAAGGTAAACTTCCTGAAAGGAACTTAGATACAGAGAACTTCTTTCACTTTGGAGTACCAGTTGTACAAAAAAAAAAACCAAGCTGTCGGAAATATGTAAGCTAATTTTTTAAATTTACACTAAAATCTTTAAGCCCTAAGAAAAGGCAGGGATTGATTTTTTTTTAATTTAGAAGAGCATTGAAATTAAAGATGTTCTAAATATCCTTTCTCCTTACCTGGGTTCCTACAAAAATAATGCCATGATCCAACGTAAGTTGCTATTTCCTCCCTATAATTTTATCACTTAGACCATAATCTTCCAGCCCTAAAAGTGAAAACATTGAACCAAAAGAAAAAGAAATCTACAATCATAAGATATGCCACATACATAAATCAAATTAAATGTGAACATTATTGACCCTATTTTCTTCACTCAAGCTACCCAGGAACAATCAAATTCTTTCTTCGCTGATGTGTCGTATACCTCCCGGGTTCCAAAGACACTCTGAGCGGTCAACTAAAGTCCATCTTTGAAGCAGAGGAGAGCTCTCCTATTTTTAAAAAGACTTCTACAAAAGGAAATACCATAAACTCCTCCTGGTTACACATTACAGCACGCACCAAAACTAACTGTCTGAAAATGTTCCTTTTATCTTAATCCCTTGTGCTGCATGTTTTCTTAAACATCTTGTCTCCTGTCTGATCCTTGATGGAGATTATCCGCATCCCTCATAGACCAAACCCCTTCTCAATCTCTTCAAGCTACAAATGATTTCATGTCTAACTCTCTGAATTTGTAGTCCTTAATCACCTTTCTTTTTATTTAATCCTTTTCTTGGGGCTCGTACAATTCTTATCACAATCCATACATACATCCACTGTATCAAGAACTTATATACATTTGTTGCCATCATCATTCTCAAAACATTTGCCTTCTACTTGAGCCCTTAATATCTGCTGCTCATTTTCCCCCTCCCTCCCCACTGCCAACTACCTCATGAACCCTTCATCATTCATAAATTATTATTATTTTGTCATATATTACACTGTCTGATGTCTCCCCCTGCCTTCTTCTCTGTTGTCCCTCCCCCAGGGAGGAGGCTATACGTAGATTCTTGCAATCAGATCCCCCTTTCTACCCCACATTCCCTCCACCCTCCAGGTATCACCACTCTCATCACTGGTCCTGAAGGACTCATCTGTCCTGGATTCCCTGTGTTCCCAGTTTGCTCTCTTTACCTATGTACATCCTCTGGTCTAGCCAGATTTGTAAGGAAGAATTGGGATCATGATAGTGGGGGGGGGGGAGGGAACATTTAAGAACTCAAGGAAAGTTATATGTTTCATCGTTGCTTCCCTGCACCCTGACTGGTTCATTTCCTCCCCACAACCCTTCAGTAAGGGATGTCCGGTTGACTGCCAATGGGCTTTGAGTCTCCACTCTGCACTCACCCACATTTTCAATGATATGATTTTATGTTCCTTGATGCTTGATACCTGATCCCTTCGACAGCTCATGATCACACAGCCTGGTGTGCTTCTTCCATATGGGCTTTGTTGCTTCTGAGCTAGATGGCCACTTGTTTATCTTCGAGCTTTTAAGATCCCAGACGCTATATCTTTTAATAGCTGGGCATCATCAGCTCTCTTCACTACATTTACTTATGCACACATTTGTCTTTATTGATCGTATCAGGGAGGTGGGCACCCATTGCTATGATTTTTAGTTCTTTCATGTCTGATAACTGGTCCCTTCTGCAGCTTGTGGTCAGACAGGCTGGTGTGCTTCTTCCATGTGGGCTTTGATGCTTCTCAGCTAGATGACCACTTGTTTATCTTCAAGCATTTAAGACTCCAGATGCTATATCTTTTGATAGCCGGGCACCATCAGCTTTCTTCACCACATTTGCTTATGCACACATTTGTCTTCAGTGATCGTATTGGGAAGGTGGGCACCCACTGATGTGATTTTCAGTTCTAGGTAAGATAGACTGGATGAAATAGTCTGGAGGAGAAAACAACGAGACCAATGTTTCCGGGGGGACACGGGAGAAAGGGAGGGGCGAAAGGAGGTGGTGCTGACCAACTCAGGGACAGGGGAGCAATAAGTGATCCAAAATCAGTAGCAAAAAAGGTGTGAGTGGCCTGGTAGGGATTCAGCAAGGGCAAGGTACCCAAGAGAAATTACTGAAACCCAAATGAAGGCTGAGCATGATAGTGGGACAAGAGAAAAATAAAAGGAAATAGAGGAAAGAACTAGACAACAAAGGGTATTTATAGAGGTCTAAGTACTGGAATGTACATATGTAAATATAGTTATATATGAGGATGTGGAAATAGATCTATGTGAATATATGTATAGGTTTAGTATTAAGGTAGCAGATGGACATTCGGCCTCCACTCAAGCACTTACTCAATGCAAGAACACGTTTTTCTATTAAACTGGCATTCCAGGATGCACCCCTTCCCAACACAATTGCTGAAGAAAAATGTGTGCATAAGCAAATGTGGTGAAGAAAGCTGATGGTGCCTGGCTATCAAAAGATACAGCATCTGGGGTCTTAAAGGCTTGAAGATCAACAAGCGGCCATCTAGCTGAGAAGCATCAAAGCCCATATGGTTGGCTGACCACGAGGTGTAGAAGGGATTAGACATCAAAGAACTATAAATCACGTCTGTAATCATCTTTGTTACTCACCTGTGATTTTCTTTCAGTCTTATATTCACTTTACCTATTTTGAAAAATACTTTAAAGTGCAAAAGGGAGTAAACATATCTACCAATGTTGCTACACTAAAACAAACTACTTTCAGTTTGCTTTCTCCTTGTCCCTACATCTTATCCATACATATGAGGAGGTATCCAAAATAACGATGTTCTTTTGTTTTGTTTTTTTATGTGAGGGGGATAGTACCTTTGGAGTTCATTCCACAGGTCAGACTGTTAATTCAGCTTTCTATTTAGAGCAGTGGTTCTCAACCTTCCTAATGCTGCGACCCTTTGATGCAGTTTACCATGCTGTGGTGACCCCCCAACCCTAAAGTTATTTTCATTGCTACTTCATAACTGTAATCTTGCTATTGTTATGAATCAGGTGATCCCTGTGAAAGGGTCCCTTGATGCCCAAAGGGGTCATGACTCACAGGTTGAGAACCTGAAAAGATTGGACAGAGTGTGACAAAAAAATACCTGATTTGTGGCAGACAGGGGACTGGTTTTATCAACACAGCAATGCACCTGCTCACACAGCCATCTCAATGTGCCAGTTTTGAGCCAAAAACAGCATGTCTCTCTTGCCCTATGCACCTTACTCACCTGACCTCACTCCATGGGACTTCTTTTTGTTTCCACAAATGAAGAGGGACATGAGAGGACATCAGTTTGATGACATAGAAGAGGTGAAAGAAAAAAATGATGGGGGTGCTGCCAGCCAACCAAACAGATAAATTTGAAAATATTTCCAAGAATGGAATTGCAGATTTGACAAATGCATTAAGTGTAATTGAGAGTACTTTTGAAGGTGATGTTTTTTAAAAAAAAAAAAACTTAAATACACATCCTTGGGGGGAAAAAAGTCCGCTTGGGGTTTTTTTTTTTTTTGGTTTTGGTTACACCCTCATATGTGGATCTCACATTATGTGCAATTTTACTGAATTTAACCAAGTTTTAAAATTCCCTCATAAAGGTTACCATCCAAATACATGGTTATGATGTTCTAGTTTTTCTTTGTCATTTTAACAAGGCTAGTATAAAAACTGATTTGTCGTGTTTTTAATTCACCTTCATTCAATAGCATTAAGTGATTATGTATTGAGACATTCTGCTAGGGAGGTGCTGAGATTACAAGCCATTTAACATGCAGTTTTTGCCCATAAGCAGGACAAAATTAACAGACAGAATTAATAGTCAACTCATTGAAATGGAAAGATCCTATAGAAATAATTGTTACATATGTAGGGTAGGCTGAGAGGAGACCCTGAAGAAGTAAAATATTGCCTGGTAGGTGATAGGGCAGGACAGGTGTTAGAGGTCAATTGGCACAGCTTCTACCATCTTCCAGGAGCCTAGTGTCCCTATGTACAGAATGTTCTGTGCTCTGCAGAGTTCAGCTGAGCTTTTGTGGGAGAATGTTTGCTAAAACTCTGAATTCAGTCCCATCTCCCTAATTAAATTTTTCAGAATTATAAGAAAAGAGCAATGGGGTACCAAAATAAAATGGCAAATTTTTTGTAACTGAAAAAACAAAGATGGTTAATGGTGTAAGATGATTCTAAGATGAATCTTAGGTGAGAATTCACTTATTGATTGACCAAGCAGTCCAGTATCTTTAAGAAATCAACAGCCCAAAGAAAAAGGTAAGGTTGAATCCAATACTTTAGTGTGCTTCAACAAATTTCTCCTCAGGGCAGGCCCTCAGTTTCCTCATCTATAAAAGCAGATGTTGTTTACAGTGTATTCAAGGATTAAATTCCAGGAAATGGAAAATATTAAAACACTTTGTTCCCAAAACTGAACATTTCGACTTCTCTTAAATCTAAGCTTAGATAGAATGGAAGTGGGTGGAGAGAGACAAACAAACTATGGAATAAACTGAGTATGCTCTCAAGAAATTTAGTTTTAAAAATCAAATACTGGTTTTTAAATACTATTAAGGGAACTTGTAGCTGAATGTATTATTCCTGAAGGGCAACAGAGCCCAGTCATCTACCCATTCATGCATTAGACAAACACATGTTGAGAACTCATCTTGTGCCAGGTTCTGTGATAAGGACTGGCTAAACTTCAGAGAACAAAATTCAGTGTCCTACACCCTCGATACAAGAGCACCTTGCTCAGCTAAACAGTCATTTCATGATACCCACCTTCCCGACATGATCGCTGAAGACAGACGTGTGTGTAAGCAAACGTGGTGAAGAAAGCTGATGGTGCCCCGGCTATCAAATGATATAGTGTCCGGGACCTTAAAGGCTTGAAGGCAAACAAGTGTGCATCTAACTCAGAAGCAGCAAAGCCCACAGAGGAGAAGCACACAAGCCTAAGTGAACACAAGGTGTTGAAGGGATCAGGTAGCAGACACCAAAGAACAAAAACCATTATTGTGTGATCACCTTCCCCACATAAATCATGAAGACGAATGTGTGCATAGGTAAGTGTGGTGAAGAAGGCCTATGGTGCCCAGCTATCAAGAGATATAGCATCTGGGGACTTAAAGGCTTGAAAGCAAATAAGCGGCCATCTAGCCCAGAAGCAACACAGCCCACATGGAAGCAGCACACCAACATGTATGATCATGAAGGGTCAAGGGGATCAGGTTTCAAGCACCAAAGGTGTGGGGTGGGAATCATATCATTGTGAATGAGGCAAGCGCATGATGGGGACTCAATGCCCATCCGTAGACAACTGGACATCCCTTGCAGAGGAGTAGTGGGGAGGAGATGAGTCACTCAGTGTTCGGTGTAGCAATAATGAAACTCACAACCTTCCTCTAGTTCTTAAACACTTCCTCCCCCCAACTATCATGATCCCAATTCTACCTTGCAAATCTGGTTAGACCAGAGGATGCACAGCGGTACAGATGGGATCTGGAAACAGAGGGATTCTAGGACAGATGAACCCCTCAGGACCAACAGTGAGAGTGGCAATACCAGGAGGGGATGGGGGTGTAGAAAGGGGGGGACTGATCACGGGGATCTACATATAACTTCCTCTCTGGGGGATGGGCAACAGAAAAGTGGGTAAAGGGATACGCCGGGCAGTGTAAGATAAGATAAAATAATAATTTATAAATTATTAAGGGTTCATGAGGGAAGGGGAGGGGGAGGGAAAAAAGGAAAATGAGGAGCTGATTCCAGGAACCCAAGCAGAAAGTGAATTTTGAGAATGATGAGGGCAATGAATGTATAAGTGTGCTTTTCACAATTGATGTATGTACAGATTATGATAAGAGTTGTATGAGCCCCAATAAAATGATTTTTTTAATTCAGTGTCCTACAAGGAAAGAGGAGGGTTGATTAGTAAAGCATGTGGACAGCAAACATGGAAACTGAAGCTCCTTGATCCTAGTAACCATGAGGAGAAGGGGCAAAATAGGTCCAGCGGTCAAAGATTATCACCCCGTAGGCCTAAATCATCAAGATAGTTATAGAACCCAACAGCTATAGGAGAAGGTTGATAGGTGTTGGGAACAAAGATACCATCATCCACTCTCTGATCCCTGTTTACAAGAACCCGCCTGGAAGGCAGGGCAGCTGGAAGGCCAGGTGGTGAGGCTCATGGAAGCCAGCCTCCAAGAACACAGAGCAGGATGAGAAATATGCAGCACATGAAGGCTTTTAAAAGCTACATGCACCTGTGGTTTTAGTGGCACAGAGAGAAACACACACTACACAGGCAAATGATAAATAATTTTACGTAGCCATGAATGTTGTAAAGAGTTTAAAACAAGAATGGGAATGGGAAAATCTTTCTGGCATGATAATTTTGTTCAGAACTTAAAGACAAGAAGGTGCCAACTATAAATATTAGCCAGCAGAGCATTCCAAGCAAGAAGAACAGAGAATGTAAAGACCTTAATGTGGAGGGTAGCTTGCCTGGAGTGTTGGAGAATTAGAAAAATGGTCAAGTACTTCTGAGTTTGTAAGGCAGGGAAGAAATGTTCTTAATGAGATCAGAATGGAAAGCAGTGTCCATACCTTGTAACTGGTCTTATAGATTATAGATCAAGAGTTTGAACTCTACCCTTGTGCAATGAGAAACTATTGAATAATTACATGGGGGTGGAGGGTGGACAGGGAGGTGTCATTTTGTTTACATATCCAAAATATCACTTGGGCTGTGTGGCAGTTACATATGCTCCTGGCAATTTGCAAAGGGGTGGAGTCTAGCCTGTCAATCTGGCCAGGGCTTGATGACCTCATTTGGGAGGTGCAAATGGAGATAGCTCATTGGAGGCCAGACACAAGCTCACTCCCTGTGAGACATTCCTGTTGACAAGACACATTGTGTTTGTCCAGATAGACTAGAGAAACAAATTCATAGACACTCATATGTATATGGGTAAGAGCTTTATGTACAAGAGTAATTTAATATTGAGAAAACATCCCAGGCTAGTCCAGATCAAGTCCATAAGTCCGATATTAGCCCAAATGTCTGATACCAATCGATAAAGGCCAGGCCAGTAGGTGGGAATCTTTGTGGATCCAGTGGTGGTGGCAGTATCCCAACAGTGGCGTGGGTCTTCATGTGGCTTCTCCAGGTCCAGGGCTCTCACTGCCAGCAGCATAGCTTCATGTGTTTTGTCGGTAGAGAGTCTCTCAGGGAGTGAGCAGAGAGAATGTCCCAGAACCCTCAAGAGAAGCCTCTCCCCACACAAAGGCCTCATTGGCTATATCCTGATTCACATGCTAGACTCCACCCCTTCACCCTTATTCCTTAAATTGACACCAGATTATGCAACTACCACACACATGGAGCCACATTGATGGAGCCTGGATCCACATGGAGACGCACACCTATGCTGAGGTCCTTCTACCGCCACTAGATCTACAAGACTTTCCACCCACTAATCTGTGTTCTTCCTGCATTTGGCATTATTGCATGGCTGCGTGACTCTAAAGAGAAATGTATGGACTAGTATTATACATATGGGCTAATATTGGACTTACGGAGCTGTTCTGGGCTGGGATGTTTCTCAAAATGCAATTACTCTTTATATAAGACTCTTTCTTATACACATATGAGTGTCTCCTTGGTTTTGTTTCTGTAGTCAACCCTGACTAACACAGGCTGCTTTGTGAAAATGAAAGTTTAAGGGTACAAAACCAGAAGCAGGGAGAGTAGATTGGGGGTATCTTAGAAATTCAGAATGAGTTGCTGTGGTTTGGAATAAGAATACTGAAACCTGTAAACATGTTGATAAAGATAGAAAAGGAGCCCTTTGCCTTTTTTTATTTCTTTGAAATGCAACCAAAAATTTAAAGACCTCTGTAGATTAACAAACATCAGTGGACATTTTTAACACAGAGGTCAGAAACTAAACAACAGATCTTCATCAAGGTATTAAAAAGTTTTAGAACACTGGACACAAAAAAGAAGATTTTACAAGCTTCCAGAAAGGAACAACAAAAAATCCCATGTAAAGGATTATAAACAAAATTTCTTTGGGACTCTTCAATAACAGCACTAACAAGAAGACACAGCCTTGCAATATTTGAAGGACACAATTTCCAACCTAAAATCCCATTCCTGCTCAATCATTAGGAAAAAATTAAGACATCTTAGGTCGTTGAAGGTCTCGAGAAATATTCTCCAAAAAATTAACCTCCCATACAATCCTATCTAAGAAATTCTATCAGACGTGCTCTGTGAAAGAAAGCCTGGGTCGTAAGAAATAGTTTTGGCACAAGAGGACAGTAACAAACATCCTCAGGACAGCTGTACACCAGATGTAGAGTACGGGGTGGAGAAAACAGATTATGCAGGCAGGAAAAAAAGCATGAAAACAATACACTTTTTACTATTTTCTGGGCTATTGAGTGAACCCTTTCATTTAGCAATTTAGTCCTTCCTTCTGAAAATTCTACTGACTTGTCTGTGGATGCTCTTTGCCTTTCGTGTCTCCATTCAGTTTCTTTGCGTGTATCAGGGAAAGAACAAGAAGAAACAGCATAAAATGGAAGCTGCAAGCAAACTGGGATTGAGGACCTTTGTTTTAACTTAGCTTTTTCCTAAAATTGGAGCCTGAGGCAAAAATGTATGAGTAGGGAAATAGAGTGAACTAACAAGAATGAGGGAACTTGGGAAAGCAGGAAAATACTATTAAAATCACCATTGTATTAAAATCACCATTGTAGTCCAACAGTATTCAGTCCAGCCTAGGATCTTCTAAGGAGGACATAAAATGCCTTTTAGACTTAGGTACCTCAGAATTAATCATTCTTGTCTATCAACTAATATTCTGAAGTTTGCCTTGGGGATTGAAATTTCTCCAAACTTCAAGATTAAATATACATGTGTAAAACATGTGCTTCCCAATGGCTATTGTGGCTTTGGAAATACATGAAAGCAAAAAAAGCAACGCTTTCGATGTTTTAAGCAAGATATCAACGTAGAGTAAGTCAAGCTATCTCTGAATCTCCACTGAAATCAGAGATAAGGCCAAAAGGGTGTGAATTTGAAAAAACAAAGACATCTAACACTGTCTACCCTTTAGACCACCTTGATACACCTCTCCCTTATAATAAGCTCCATTCATCGACAAGTCTTCAAGTTGATGGCTACACAAAACTCAACATATGACTTAATAGACAAAGATTAACAGAGTAAGTCACATTCTTTGTTGTTGCAACTGGTATAACAGTTTCCACTGATCATTTGTCATCTCCTTCCTTAACTAAACGCGGGAGATTTCCCTCCTCAGCCAGCGTTCCCACTGCACTAGGTTTCTAGCTCAACAGAATAACCATGGACTAAGTCCTTGGCTTCTTTGTTTTCTCCAGTAGTGCAGGCAACATTATCATGTGAACATTGAGAACACTGAGAAATGACCATAATAGACCCATATCTTGCCAGTGCCATCGTTATCTAAAATTGCTCAACGCTCCAGGCCTGATCATCTTAAAGCACACATGCAGGAAAAATTAGGAAAGGAAGAAAAAGTTGAAGTAAGGGAGCATGTTTAAGAACACAGCTTTGGGAACTGAATCTTGGCGTCTGAGAAGTATACACAAGGTCTGCCGGCCATGTATTGCTAGAAGAGCAACGGAAAGTAGTTCGCCCTTCATGTGGTGGGGCTGTTGCTAGATGGATAGATTAGTCATAGGCTTCCACTTTTCGTTGGTTGAGGGTTGCGATCAGAGTTCATTTTCATAATTTTGAGATTCCATGAGTGAGCTCAAGCAGTAGGGTGCTATGACCAATTGTAACCTTGGAGTAGCCCTGCTGCAAAATGTAAAAAATAGAGTGTTCACAGGAGATGAATGTTTACTGTAATATTCTTCAAACCCAGGGCATTACTGCCCATTGCTTCTAGGCTCATCTCAGCAGTGAGGGCGTGAAGATGGGAGACTTCTACAAAGAAGCCTATATGCACTAGTTCATATGCACACATTTATTTCCTCGCTCTGCTGCCTGGGAAGGCGGCAGCAGCAACAAGCACATCTTGTGCTCAGATCTTGGTCCCTAATCACAGGAAACCAGTAAAAGGAACCAGGGCTGCTTGGAGAAATGCATGAGTCTAACACTGAGGCAGACTATACACGGGGTTTGTCTGGAGCATGTATAGTAGCATACAGGAACAAAATAATAATAATTTATAAATTATCAAGGGCTCGTGAGGGAGGTGGGGCAGGGAAGGAGGGGAGAAAATGAAAAGCTGATACCAAGGGCTCAAGTAGAAAGCAAATGTTTTGAGAAGGATGATGGCAACAAATCTATAAATGTGCTTGACACAATGGATGCATATATGAATTGTGATAAGAGTTGCACGAGCCCTCAATAAAATGATTTAAAAGACAAAACAAAACAAACGTCTACATGGATGAGGCATCCCCAATAGCCAAAGCTGAAACAATGTGATCAACAACAACAAAACCTCAAGAAGTATTGTATTTTACCCCAAAATAGTAAATAAATACATATGATATATATAAATAAATTAATAAAATATGTAGGAAGTAAACACAAATACATCATGAATAAGAATTCCAACCAGTAGAGAGGTCTGCGGGTCCGACCACAATCCCAACTACTAAGTGGACACCTGCCCCTCCCCCAGAAGAATTTATATCAAAAGACGGCATTGAATCTGCAGCTCCGGGAGAGGGACATATCTGATCGGAGAACATGGATGCTGATAAAAGGTAGGGAGGAGAGAGTAGAGCACATCCTGGCCCACCAGGCCTTGAGGACGATGTCCCCAATTAGAGCAGCCAGTACACAGAGAGGACCACATGGCCAGCCACACTATGACACATGACACCCTTCACTGACCCATAGCTCTACAGAGGACAGCACCAGAGACACAGTGTGGGAATTGCACCTGATCTGATCCTTCCACACCGAGGCAAAAGACTAAGGGAGTACAACAGAACAGCAAGGGAATAGAGCGGCAAGGTCCCCAAGGAATGCTGAAGGTGGACTTGGGAGCCAGGGCATGGTGCCCCAACAGACTGGACTGGAAAACACTCTTAAAGGCCAACAAACAATCCTTGAACTAACTACAAGCTTTTCTTTCTTGTGTTTTGTTTTGTCATTGGGTTTTTGTTGTTGTTTTGTTGTTTATTGTTGCTTGGTTTTGCTCTGTCTTGTTTTTGTGCATGTTATTATCTCTGTAGGTCTGTCTAAATAAGATAGCCTGGTGAGCAATCTGGAGAAGAAAACAACAGGACCGACAGTTCCAGGGGGACATGGGAGAGGGGGACATGAGGGGGAAAGGAAGTGGTGTTAACAAACCCAGAGACAAGGGAACAACAAGTGGTCCAAATTGGTGGTGAGGAGGGTGTGGGAGGCCTGGTAGGGCATGATCAAGGGTAATGTCACAAAGAGGAATTGCTGAAACTCTGGTGGGGACTGAGCATGATAGTGGGACAGGAGGAAAGTCAAGGGAAATAGAGGAAAGAGCTGGGAGGCAAAGGGCATTTATAGAGGTCTAGATAAAGACATGTATATATGCAAATATATTTATATATGAGGATGGGGAAATAGATCTATGTGAATATATTTATAGGTTTAGTATTAAGGTAGCAGAAGAACATTGGGCCTTCACTCAAGTACTCCTTCAATGCAAGAATACTTTCTTCTATTAAATTGGCATTCTATGATGCTCACCTTCCCGACATAACCGACATAATGTGGTGAAGAAAGCTGATGGTGCCCTGCTATCAAAAGATATAGCACCTCAGGTCTTAAAGACTTGAAGGTAAACAAGCGACCAACTAGCTCAAAAGTAACAAAGCCCACATGGAAGAAGCACACCAGCCTGTGTGATCATGAGGTGCCGAAGGGATCAGTTATCAGGCATTGAAGAACAAAAAATCATATCATTGTGTGCTCACCTCCATGATATGATCGTTGAAGACAAATGGGTGCATAAGCAAATGTGGCAAAGAAAGCTGATGGTGCCTGGCTATCAAAAGATATAGCATCTGGGGTCTTAAAGGCTTGAAGGTAAACAAGCTGCCAGCTAGCTCAGAAGCAACAAAGCCCACATGGAAGAAGCACACCAGCCTGTGCAATCAGGTATCAGGCATCATCAGAACAAAAAATCTTACCATAGTGAATGAGGGGCAGGGAGGAGTGCGGAATAGAGACCCAAAGCCCCTTTATAGGTCACTGCAGAGGGATCTCGGGGAGGAGACGAGCCAGGCAGGGTGTGATGTAGCAACAATGAAAAATACAACTTTCCTTTAGTTCCTAAATGCTTCCTACTCCCTCCCCTCCCCACTATCATGATCTCAATTCTACCTTGCAAGTATGACTAGACCAGAGGATAGACACTGGTACAGATAAGAAACAGAAACACAGGGAATCAAGGGTGGATGATCCCTTTTGTGAGGGGCAATACTGGGAACGTAGAGGGAGGGTGGGTTGGAAAGGGGGGACCGATTACAAGGATCTACATGTGACCTCCTCCCTGAGTCGGACACAGAAAAGTGGGAGACGTTCAACAGGGCAAGATATGACAAAATAATAATTTATAAATTATCAAGGGTTCATGAGGGAGGGGGGGAAATGAGGACCTAATGCCAGGGGCTTAAGTGGAGAACAAATGTTTTGAGAATGATGAGGGCAATGAATGTACAAATATGCTTTACACAATTGATGTATGTATGGATTGTGATAACAGTTGTATGAGTCCCTAATAAAATGATTTTTTAAAACCCACACCCTTTAAAAGAAAAAAAAGAATTCCAAATAATTTCTGTAGACACTCTAGCCTTAAGAGAGAAGAACCCAACTCCTTGTTGCCTAAATGCGGGCTGCGTGTAGTGACTTCTTTCCATGAAGAAGCTTTACCATGAAGACCTGCCACGCACTGTCTGAGCCAGGTGACCAAGATCAACCAACATCAGCAGTGGTAAATCATGTTGACAGGGGTACTCTTTCTATGATGCGATGGAAATGGCACTTTATTCTATGACCTTCCTCTCAAACACCCATTCTTTCAGACTAGCCATGAGAAAACACCAGGAGATCAGTTCCAGACACAGTGGCTGAAACAAGGGACTCACACAAGGCAATGATTGGGAGGGTGGTGCGGGGCCAGGCAGCGTTTCTGTGGCTGTGGATGGGGTCACTGTGAGTTAGGGCCCACTCAGCAGCACCGGTCCATAGCAACAACAAGTGTAACAAATAGACAATGCCAGTATAACCACGCCCACTGCCACTGCATTGATTTCACCCAATAGTGACCCGATAGAACAGGGTAGTACTGCCCTTTTGGTTTTCTGAGGCGGAAAGATCTTTACAGGAGCAGAAAGCCTCGTCCTTCTATTGAGCTGACTAGTGGAATCAAACTCACAACCACCTGCACCACCAGGGCCTCACAATCATAATGTAAGATGTCAATAGTGGGGTCACATGGTGTGGGTTTCCTAGGATCTGCCTGCACTAATGTCTCCGTTTCTCTGTAAGTGCACTGTTGTGAAATATAAAGTCTTTTTAAAATTCAGGAGACACTAATGCGTAACTAATCTCACTAAAGCGATATTTGATCAAATTAAAATACTAATTGTAATCATTTTAATTAAAAATACTTCCTAAATGAAACACCTTAGAGAAAATTGTTATTTTTACACTTGGGAAGAAAGCATAAAGGAAATTTTTTTTTGCATAAAGGAAATTTTATATAGATTATACAAACTCCTAGTTTCCAATATATGTTTCAAATTAAAGGGTAAACGAAAAATTAAGATAATATATCCAAAATAAACATCCATAAATAATTGAACATCTGAATCTATGGAAAGTCTTTACAAAGTTGCCATTCTAAAAATGTCTCCTTAAAAAATGCCAAAGGTTAAAAAGAGAGAGAGAGAGAGGGAGAGAGTCTCTTAGTAAAGGAAACAGACTTTGGAAACTGCCCAAGACCAGAGAAAAAGGTGATGCCAAGAGAGGAATTGAGGGGCAGAAGTGGGTGTTACCTTTGGTATGCTTGGTCTGAACCACCCACAAGAGGGAGGAGAGCACTCAAGGAGCAGGTAAAGAGGAGACTTCCGGAGGTGCTGATCAGTCATTTGAACTGGTGACTACAAAGCTGATGATCAGACATGTAACCCCCTCCCAAGTCAAACACAAAGAGCAGAGTTCACACGTTTAAAAATTGCCAGAGGGGCTTAAGCGACACAGACCTTCAGGCAGGGGTGATGGGGCTGCTTCAAAACAAGTCATAGTGGTGGCTGAACAATATGGTGAGCATAATTAATGTTGCTGATCTGTACAGGTTAGTAATGTTGAAATGGCTACATGCATATTTGAAATACTGTTGAAACACACTACATGTATAGTTTTCATAATTATCGATATATCGTCCCAATGACTGCAAGAATGGGCTCAAACCTAGGGATAATTGTGAGGATGGTGCAGGACCAGGCTGTGTTTCCTTCGGTTGTACGTAGGCTCACTGAATCATAACCACGTTGATGACACTTCATAACAACGACATCAAGGGTTCAAAAATCTCATAGAAAAAAGGAAATGAAAAGATAGTGGAATTTTACTGAACTTTCTGAAGAATGTGCATTTATTTATTTATTTACTTCCAGTTACTTGTTCATTATATATCATGTAGTGTCTGTCTTCTTGATTAAAGACATGTTATGTCCTCCTTGGTCACTAAATATCCCCATGTCTTTTCACAATGCCTGGTACATAATAGGTGCCTAATGGATATGAATTGAATAAAAAATTAAACGTATTGGTTTATACCTTCCTAAAATCTTCACAACTTTGGATATTTTAGAATATAGTAGGAAATGTAGAACACTAGACTTAGTCCCATGCTTACCCTGGTGTCCTGCTTCTGCGACCAGGTGCAGATTAGACTGCTGTGATCCTTAGATGAAAACCACCAAACCTTTCTTCCTAGTCTGTCTTAGTCTGAAAGTTCCACTGACACCTGTTTAGAATCACAGCAACACCCAAATCTCTATGAACACATATATTATATATACATACATTGTATATACGAGTAATATATATAATGATAAAAGCAAATGCATATAATATATACTGATATACAAATGTCAATGAGAGGATAATATTCAAACATCTACAAGGAAGATCAATTAATAGAATGACTATTCAAATCTACATCCCAACCACTGACAAAGCCTAAGAAGTTGAAGACATAACAACTTCTGCAGTTGAAACAGATGAAACATGCCATCAAGATGCATTAAGGACAGGGCAAGATATGACAAAATAATAATTTATAAATTATCAAGGGCTCATGAGGGAGGGGGGAGCGGCGAGGGAGGGGGAAAAAGAGGACCTGATGCCAAGGGCTTAAGTGGAGAGAAAATGCTTTGAAAATGATGAGGGCAATGAATGTACACATGTGCTTTACACAAATGATGTATGCATGGATTGTGATGAGTTGTATGAGCCCCTAATAAAATGTTTTTTTAATAAAAAGAAGTACTGATGAAAAGAATGCAAAAGTTGGAAATAAGGAAGAATCCGTAGTTGGAGGTATGACTGATGATGGAACAGGGGCGATGCTATGATCGAATTTTTCAAGACCCATGACTTTTCTGTCTAAATGGATAGAGTAGACAGGAGTCAATTCGATTACGTCTATGGAAAGAGATGTCACAAAAGACCAATGTCACCATTCGCAACAAAGAAAGCCCAGATTCTTTTTCGTTGTACTTCTAACAGTAGATTCCTGGCCAATTTAAGGTTTTAAAGGGTTCTTACTTGTGATCTGTACCATCAAGACTGTATTTCAGTCACTCTTATCCAATTTTCCTTGAGGATGTGCCTCTTTGGACCTTCAAAAATCATGTTTTGAAACATCACTCTTTTTCTAATCAATGTGAATTATGGCCCTGAGCCTATTGTTCATTTCTCCTGAAACGCTTCACTGCCTCCGGAGCCCCTGACACTGTATAGAGATCGCCTTCAGCCACAAGTATTGGAAAATGCTGCTGCTTTTTTTTTTTCCCTAAAGCTCTTTTTAATGACTCATGTTCTTAATGGCCTCTGTGTAAGTGACAAAAGAACCAGTGTTGTTAGGTGGGATGTTCAGTACATTACACAAGTTTATCCTGGCAAGCCACAGGCCCTGATCTGCAATTCTGTGTCAGCAGTTTTCAGTCCCAGGAACGTGGAGATAGATGGGTGTGCTCCTGCTCCAGGGCCAATCAAAATAGGGAAAACAAAGGCTTTTATAAGCCCAGTTCTGACCACAGCTCCCGGTGGCCCTGCCAGAGTCACATTTTTCTCTCAACTTTCTACACACAAACTACCTCTCACCTGAGAGAAATCAGATTTCACTCGGAGGCTAGCACTCGAGTTTCCCGTTCTGGAGAAAGGTTTGTCATTGTTCCCTTTGGAAAAGGGGACAGGAAGCCTTTCTCAGCCTCGGTCTGGGGATTAATGAAATGACCCGATTCCTCAAAGTACACAAGACGCAAACCAATGATCACTCAGCAGCCTGGGGCCATGGCACGGAGGTGGGCTGAGCCTGTCTTCGTGAAGGACAAGAAAACCAGGACCTGAAAAGCCAGGGAGAGAAGGGTGTATGTTGGTCCATTTTTAAGCGCCTGCTCAGCATCAGTATTACCTCAACGCACCCTGCCCCGGCCACCTGACAACTGGCCATCAGCTTTCCTTCATCCGCCCTCGATTGTCTGCTAGGAGGACCTGTGTGCTGTGAAAGCAGCTTGCCAATTTTCCGTCATTTCAATGGCCCTGTTTTGTGCATTTCCTTCCCCAGAAATATGCTCTTAGTGAGGGCAGCGTCCGTGATTCTATCTGTTCTGCCTGCTTCAGGCCTGGGGCATGGTAAGTGTGATAAATGTGCTATGCAATGAATGGCTGTGGAACACGTAGACACCTCCCAGAATAAATTCGTAGCATCTAGATAATGAATCAGACCATGTGCATCCTAGTTCTAGTTCCTACATGATAATGCTGTGTAACAAGCACCCTAATACAAAGTTATTAACATCAGCCAAAATTTATTTTAGCTCACCAGTCTGTAGCTTTGTTTGGGTTCTGTTGGGGTAGGTCACAACCACTTACAGGTTGCATTCAGGACAGCTTCTCACATCTCCTCTCTCTGAAACAAACAGTCACATGGAGACATCTTTCTGTGGTGAGTGACAGAAACACAAAAGAGGTAGATAAAATCCCAGGAATCTTGTAAAGCCTCAGCTTGGAACTGAAGCCCTGTCACTTCTGCCTTGGACCAAAATAAATCTCATGGCGAATTCCTACATCCAAGGGGTACAAAGGCATATTCTCCCGCCAGCACAGTATGGCAAGGATGAATGGGAAGGGAAAATGTGTGGACAATGTTCGTATCATCTACCGCCCTAGACCAATGGAATCTGTCGTTCCCAAAACAGGAATGGCCATTGCTGCCCTGATGAGGCTCAGAACGTGTGAGGGTGGGATGGTTTTGTGTAGTTATTCTTCAATTAAAATTTAGCTCAACCAAGAGCCAGGCCCTGTGCTCAGTACCACATCACAAGGATTGAAAATAATCAAGTAATTTTCTTTTGCTATAGGAAGAGGTTATAATCAAAGCACGGTATGTTCTTTGCTACAACATAAATTGTGTATAAAATATGGCAGGTTCAGAGGATAGTATCATGAAACTAGCCGAGAGGGGTACAGGAAGATTTCATAAAAGAAATGTTCTGAGTACCATTTCAAAAATCCATGGGAGTAAAACCAGTTGGAATGACAAATCGTTAGTACTATAGCAACATGAGATGTTCTCAGTGGCCATGAGGTAGATACTCTTTGTCCCCACCCACCGAAAATGGGGACTCGCTGTCCCATGTACTAGCAAAGCCTCTGTGAAAAGACCATATTCTAGTTAAAACAGAAAAATAAATACCAATGGTGAGTAAAAAAAATTACCATTAGGGAGACTAAAGGGCCGTGGAAGAGGGTAGGGAGTGAAGCGATTATATCTTTATTACTAGCGCCTCCTTTCTAGGGCTAAAAGCAAATATGGCCAAAAGTTGCCATCCAATAAATCTAGGTATTGAAAGAAGGACTATCATATTATTTTCTGGGTATGCTTGAAATATTTCATAATCTTTTCTCTTTTTTTCAAATTATTTTTAAATAGTTGCCTAGCAGACAAAGGAGGGCATTCTGGGTGAAAGGACACAGGTGGTTGGCAAAGCAATTTGGTCTTATATGGTGACAGAGAATACAGCATGAGGAATAGGAAGAAGTAAAAATATTGCTGCCCATTGTTTGGCTATTAATACCAACAGATTTTCATATTTATTTTTTTAGAGTTGTCATGACGTCATAATATGCTGTTAACCAACTGAAGGACTTCCTCGGGGAAGCTGCGACTGAACTGACTCAGTCGAGGGCGGCCAGGAAATGACAGGACTGCGCTCTGTGTTTCTTCCTTCTTTCTGGTCACGTGCCTACCGAGGGATAGATGGGTCCCGCTAACCCACAAAATGCTCCACCTGGCCAGCAGGACCTGCCGCCTAGGGCCAGTCTCCAATTCCAACTTGATTCAAGAAATCTCCGTAGGAAACTCTTAGGAAACCCCACTGCCCAGGCTGTTCAAGCTACATTTTCTGTCCCTTGTCATGCACTGTCCAGCTTTCAAGTATAAAAACAGTGAACGCTCGGGGAGCTGGTTACCAAATGTGGCAGGTAAAATTGACACTGCCCATTCATTTTGCTAGACAAGGGGGACATTCCCTTCAACTGTGTGATCTGGTAACTTTCTAACCCCCAACTCAATCCAGTCTCTCCTTTGCTTGATTTCTTCCAAATCTACTTTCTTCCCAAGGCCAAGCTCCCCTTCACTCATTTCTGGGTGGTCTTCCCTTGGTCTACCAGGGGTTGGTAAGCCGTGGCTCACAAGCCATATGCGGCTCTTTCCCTATGTACACGTGGCTCGAAGTACAATTGAAATCTTTTGAGGGATACTGTGCAGATAGTGGTGATTTCGTTTGTCTGTAAAGTTATCTTCCTGGCTCTCAAATAATTTTCCCATTGTTGTGAGACACAGGATTGACTCTTCCGTCTCAAAGCTTGACTGACCCCTGGTCTACGCTCTAGATTCTGCTGGTTCCCTGAGTGTCTGGCCGTTCTCAAGTCTCATTCTTCTCAAACACCCCTTCTTTGGAGAAACGTCCTTAGTTGATCCTGCCTCAAACCCCTGTCCCAGCTGCTCAGCCTCATTCATGGCCTTATTGACTTACTTCCAGAGTTGCTCATTCGTGTATTTATCATCGATTGCCTGTCTCCTTGGTCACAACACACTCTATCCACCTAGTTACTATTACCTCCTGCAATTGATACCAATTTATACAGTGCCTGGGAGAATGGACTTTACTAAAGCTGTGGGGGTGTGCTTTTACAAACGTGGGGGGATTCTGGCCCTGGCTTTTTGCTGGGCGGGAAATGTAGAAGTGGTCCCCTTAGTCACATGCCAGCCACGGTGTCCTGAGCTCGTGGCTTTGTCCCCAGGCGCTTTGCCTAGGTTGCTGACTCCTTGTTCCAGAGTCCCTAACCTTGAACTCCCGACTGCCTGCAAGGAGCAGAGAGCCACACGATCAGCTCCTGTCCTCCGTGAATCATTTTATGCTTGACCTTCTTTCTGTGAAATACGCTAGAAACCATTGTTCCCCTGTCTTCACTAACTACCAAAGTCTCCATTTCTGACTGAACTGTCATCCCCGGCTCTTAGCCTTCTTAACACTCTAAAGCAGTGGTTCTCAACCTTCCTAATGTCGCGACCCTTTCACACAGTGCCTCGTGTGGTGGTGACTCCCCAACCATAAAATTATTTTCATTGCTACTTCATCACTGTCATTTTGCTACTGCTATGGATCAGGCGACCCCTGTGCAAGGATCATTAAACCCCCAAAGGGGTCGCGACCCACAGGTTGAGAACCGCAGCTCTAAAGCTTTCTTTTCCAACCTTCCTCTCTAAGTACAAATGGTTGTAAGCATTGGTCGATGTGGACAGTGCACAGTAGCCTCGCTACCCACCACTTCTGGAAAGCTCCTAGTATCGCTGTCTCACAGAATACAATTAATCTCCATGTCAACAATTAGGATTCAAGCATTTGCCAACTCCAAAGTAAATATGAGCCAAAGGTTCAATGTGTCAGAGTTGGATAGTTTTAAGAGCACAATTAGATGTGGTTGAGATAGTAGGGGTATCTTGAAGACTTTCCCTGTTAGCCCAATTCTATCACGTTTAGTAAAATCCAGTGCTCATAAAACTTTTAAAAACAGCTACTGTGAGTTGCCTGGATATTTTCCAAGAGCCGGATACCATCGTTAGTCAAATGGAATGTAGAATGGGCTAGACATCTTGGAATTGTTGTTAAACTGGTATAAGAGATTGACCCAATTGCTTTAATAATCATTATTTGCTTAACAAGTTACTGTGAAGAAAGCTATGCAGTTGTCTGTGAAGTAGCTTCTTAAAAGGTTTTTTATTTTGTCTGGATGTGATAAGGATCATTACATGGTATGTCTAACTGATGACTTGGGGCCTTTTTTGTGCATAGAAACGTCTATGGGAAAAAGAATTACACAATAGCTCAATACCAATAACTTACTACATGCTGTGTTTCCAGTTCAATTTGCTTTGATAAAAATCAAATAATCCCCAGGAACACAAATATTTGTCTACAATGATTGGGCAGTCTGTTCAAATTGGCGTTCTCAGTCCTCCAAAACATTCGTTTGTCCTTTATTCGACCCACACATTGTCAGAAAGTTAATAATGTTGAAAAATTCCTGTGGTGTTTTCAGTTTTTGTGCTCTCTGGCCGGGAAACATCAGGATCCTTAATTTTCTTTTCAACATTGCGTGCTTTTTCTTTACAATCAATGCTCTCTGTCATGATGAATAAAATAGCAAGCAGACTTATTTATTCTAGAAACACTGTAAATTCACAGCATTTTTCCTTTGAAGCAAAATGTTTTGTATGACAATGAAACATGGAAAGAATTCACATAAACAGAAATATTAACAAGTAAAAGCATAAAAATGTGTCCTCACTGGAGTAAGCCAAGATTAGAAAGTCAACAGTGTATTACAAAGAGTTTGGTGTTGTGGTAGAATTGTTTTCTATTTTAGAACATATTCAGACTATTATTCAACTCCAAAGGTAATTAAGAAGCACATTTCCTTTGTGCAAATGTTTTTAATTCCCATTTAGGTATATTTTTAAGTATTACATTTCACCTTGGTATCAGATGTACCTTAAAAGATTAGACACTATCAACTCCAACAAAACTAGCAGATAAGCTCTTTTATCGTGTCAAGTACATGTTAAATCATAAAATACCATGGGACAAATGATAGAGGTCACATCACACGTTCAAGGTTACTGTTTTAATAAATGTACTCAATGTGCTTCAATGGAAGACTTTTTTTAAAGCAGAATCTAACATGTGTTAAATCTGGTAACCCATAGCCGTCACCAAAATTTCAAAAAGATAGGGCAGTTTGGGTTCCTTTAATCAGTCTGAGATGTTTAGAAGGAAACATGAGAAGGGGGAGATCTTTCCAAATCATAGAACCAAGAAAGGAGATTAAAACCCAACTCATCAGGAAAAGACCCTCTAAAAGCAAGACCTTGCCTCGATCCCCAGCCATCTGTATTATGAACACAGGGCTATGAAAAAGCACTGAGCTCCTGAGTGGGCACCTGGTTAAAGTGCTCAGCTGCTAACCAACAGGTCGGAGGTTTAAGTCCACCCAAAGTTGCCTCATTAAGCTAGATGTTTTGCTTTCAAAAATTAACCACGGACACTTGGGATCACCATGAGTTCGAATCCACCCAACTCACTGAAAAACATGGCAGCAGACCGTGATCTCTCTTAAAAGAGCTTGTAGCCCAGAGCAGACATGTCTCTTGTTATCTCCTGTGCCCAGATTGTGTGTCATACCTAAGGTCCCTCCACTCTATTTATCTTCCTTATTGACTGATCAACAACAAAAAAAAATGGTGTGGAGGTGGAGTCTGGCCTCCTCTACCTTCACCAAGGGTGGAAGAGGCACCAGTGTCAGCCTCAGCCTCCAAGGCCAAATCTAACGGGGAACTCTTTATTAATTCCAAAATTTTTGACCAATTGTAGCACAAACTATCCTTCCCACAGAACTCTCTACTACGCTGCTGGGTTCAACAATTCGCCGCAATGGCTATTTACCCAGAACCCACAAACATACTCCCAGTTACGGGGTTGATTAGGGAAGTAACGGCTTACAGCGCAGACACAAGAACAGTCAGGATACCGTTTTTTCCAGTTAAGACGACCTCTTCTCACCCATGCCCTCAGACAACCCCTGTTCCCCAGGCGCCTTGACCTCTGCCCTGCTTGGGCAAATGTTTCAAAACGCTTTCAGCTCAACGGCCTAGAGCAGTGGTCCTAATGCTGAGACCCTTGAATACAGTTCCTCATGTCGTGGTGACCCCCCAACCGTAAAATTATTGTCCTTGCAATGTCGTCACTGTCATTTTGCTACTGTTATGAATCGGGTGACCCTTGTGAGAGGGTCGTTTGACCCCCACAGGGGTCAGGACCCACAAGTTGAGAACCACTGTCCTAGAGGCATCCTACCACCAGTAAGCCTCAACCCAGAGGCCCTCAGCTCCAGCTTCATGACACAGGCAGACCACTGTGCCATCTCCTGTGTTTTGCTGCCTCTGCTGCCACTTCTGTGACACTGCTTCTCACCATCCACCTCTGGTGTCACAGCTTTCTGTCTCCCAGGGATCACCGAGCCAAAAGGCATATGCCCCTCCCTGCTCTTCTTTCTTTCTTTTTACTTTGTGTGTGTGTGTGTGTGTGTGTGTGTGTGTTTTTAATCATTTTATTGGGGGCTCGTACAGCTCTTTTGAAAGTCCATCCATCCATCCATCCATGTGTCAAGCACATTTGCTCTTCTTTGTTGCTGGTAGTGAGATTCCCTCTCTGCGCCTCTGGGACGGGTCATGTTAACAGAAATTAGGCTTAAATTAACTAGGCCTAAAATTAAATTCGGGCTAAAATTAATCAGTCTCCTTAATTAGGGTCCCATATACCTTATTTGCATGGTCCCAGCCTGACAAGGGTGTCATCTACCTTATTTACATTATTGGTAAACTATCCAACCCCTTTAATGTACCACAAGCACCTCATATTTGCATAGGCCTATTCTGGCATTTGGTGGCAGTTACTAGGACTGGAACTAGCAGGGCAAGTCACAGCACCGCGGCCACTGACCCCCCTTCCTCTCACCTCTACCATCACTTTCTATTGTTCTTGCCTCCTCCCCACTTACCTTGCCCAGTGAGCACTTCTGATTAACCAGCTTTTCTCCTGGATGTATAGTGGATTACACATAGTGCTGTCGACACCAAGGTCAGCAGTTCAAAACCACCATCCACCACACAAAAGAACAAATGAGGCTTTCAACTCCGCAAAAGAGTTAAAGTCTCAGAAAGCCACAGGGCGGCCCTACCTTGTCCAATCAGGTTCTAGGATTGTTCTGAGTCATAATTGACTCGATGGCAGTGAGTTTGGTTCAGATTAGTCTTAAATCAGCAACACAGTCCCACATTCACAACACGCTCCTCCCCTCAAGGAGATTTTGCTTTAAATCTATGATCACGGCTAGTTCGGGGCCTGTGTTGGAACTTGGACTCTGGAGTCACTCTGGTTCAATTTCTACTCTTGCTCTTACTGTGCAGCAGAGTTCACTCCACTGAAAAGAGAGAACCCCTCTCTGTAACATGGGGGTGATCATGGAATTTACCACGAGGCAAAGACTCGGGCTATGACAAGGACGAAATGGTGTCGTAAGATAACGTGCTGAGTATAATACCAGTGACGATTAAGCACACAACAAATATATTATGTTCATTTTCATTATCGTTCCTTCAGCTTACAGTTTCATCAACACAAGGTAGTTCTTCTCAGTACACGGACAATATATTTTATACGATTTTGTATCACTCTGCATGGACTTCTCTGTCAGAACTAATATCAGGACAAATTATCTGGAAAATCATGTTCCCCGAGGAGACAAAAGAATAGAAAAACAGTGGGATCAAGAGAGTACCAGATGAGTCAAATTTTTAAAAATGCATCCCTAAGGCCTCTGCCTTCCTTCTGTAACAGTCTTTAGATAAGTCTACACAAGTGGACTAACTGGCTGAAAAATCTAAGTGGGCAGGATTCTAAATTTACAGGCAAGTTAGAGACACGTTTACCTTCCTGCACAAGATGCCCAGATGCAGACCCTGGTGTAGTAAATTGGGTTAAAAGCGAAAAATATCTATTTCTGGTAAGTCAATTCCCACCCGAAGATCTTTGAAGAAGGGCAGAACCACTGCCTCCACCCAGCGTTTCCCAGACACAGTGGCGGGTGCGTTGCTCAGCAGCCAAGTGCTTAACCGCTGCACCTGCAGGTCTCGGTTGTGTTAGGTTAGTGCTCTTTTAAAAATCGTCCGCTCACTTCCCTTTTTTGAGGATAACATATCAGGGGCCAAAAGCTTCTCAAACCCTGGGTGGGATGAAGACAGTACTAGGGGTAAAACAGATTTACAGTCACATAAAAACTGAATCTCGAGGTGAGCTACTGATAGAGTTGAACCCTTTCTTTTTTCTTTTGTAGTTTTATTGGCACATAATCCATAATTCAAGTTCAATTATATCAAGAAGAATTGTACAATCATTACCCCCAATCCATTTTAGAACATTTCTTTCTCCCCGCTCATGGTTAAATCATTTTGCCAATGAATTGCGTAATCACAGAGATGAACTCCTTTTGATGAAGGTAATGGGTCAGAAGGGCTGTGATGTTCCACTGCCTTCAGGGACAATTAATGGGGGGCAGAAACGTGACAAGTGTTTTTGTGGCCATTGGTGGCCTTATTTGGAGTCTCGCATGTCTAATTGCAACTGTGTCAATATTTTATATGTTTATATTATATTATGTTAAAAAAAACAGAAAATTTTGAAACTCTGCCACTACAGTGGGAGCAGACAAGGAAGGTTTAGAGAAACAGAGAGGGAGAATCCGCCCACGACGTTGCTGAAGGTTGGTAGAATGAGACAACATGTCCAGCAGCAGCAGCAGCCCATGACTAATAGTGTCTTCGTGTTCTTTGAAGGGAAGTGCCAGGATACACACGCTCCCCAGACAAATATAAGTTATAACAGCGCATTCCAAAGTCAAATGCAAATATTTTTCTACTATCTTCCACCTTTTACATATCCAGGCCTCTGTTCCCAAGCGTGGGTGAGAAACTGAACCGAATGAGAGCCAACGCTGTCCCTTTCGTGTTCTTTTCTCTCATCTCCTAATGACAATCATCAAAAACTGATCGTGTCCCAAGGTGGGCCAGGGGTCTTTTCCTGGATCACACCCTGCCCACTTTTAGCAGTTTTATTGGCATATAATTCATATATCATACAATCCATTCGTTAAATCACATCAAGCAGGGTTGTACAATCCTCACCACAACCAGTTTTAAAATGTTTTCTTCATACATTTACTCATCGTTATTAGGTCCTTATTTCCCCCCACCCTCCCCTGCCCCACCCCAAGGGGCCATTCATCCTGTGACTGTCTTTATAGATTCAGCTACCTTGGATTTCATAGACAGAAAAGCATTTAAAAACACACACAAAAAAAACCCAACAGTAACAAAGTAAAACAGATAAAATCCTCAATTGAAAGGAAAGCAGAAAATATTTTAAAACAGAACAAATTTACAATGGACCATAAGGCTGATCAAATGATAAGGTGCTAAATTTTAAACGAACTACATCAGCAATAATCCATTTTCCCGTGCCTTCTGTATAGCAGCACTATTCCCTTCCCTGATCTAGGATCAGAGGGGATTGACCAGAAGGCTGAATCCACATATCTTTCCCCTTCATATTGTTTTCAATAGAAACAACTTTATGGAACCACTACCCATCCATGCTTGGGAACAGAATGGGTCCAAATGGTTTTTCATTTTCATTGTCTTCATCGTTATTGCTTTGCTTGTCTCCCAGCTTTGCTTTATTTCCAGCGTGAAAGATTTCTATCATTGCTTTATCTAATTATTAGAGCTGATTGTTGTTATATCCTGGCTTGTGCTTTTGTAAACCTCATTGCTAGCAACTCAATTGTCATACTGAAAGGATCGTGTGTGTGTGTGTGTGTGTGTGTGTGTGTGTGTGTATTTCTGCAGGGGGAAAAAAGTAGAGGAAAAACAAGCTTAGAATCCATTAACTACTGCCGACCAACCACAGACAAGTGGTAATTTATGGCACCACTTCTCTAGATATATAACATCAGAAACTGTTGAAGCTGGATTTAGACACCTGGTTGTTCCTTATACTATTGTGTTAGTCCAGGTAGACTAGAGAAACAACTCGCAAGAGACTCATATTTGTAAGAGAGAGCTTTATATCACGTAGTAAATGTACATTGAGAAAACACCCCAGTCCAGTCCAGATCAAGTCCATAAGTCTCATATTAGCCCATATGTCCGGATACTAGTCCATAATTTCCTCTTTAGACTCACACACTATGTGCAATGATGCCGAATGCGGAAGAGCACAGGCCAATGGGTAGAAGGCCTTGTGGATCCAGTGTCAGTGGCAGCATCTCAACACTGGTGTGGGTCTCCACGTGTCTCTTCCAGCTCTCTGAGTGTCTCCCCTGCAGGAAAGGGAAGGCAGAGAGGGAGTGTGTGTGTGTCCTATCTCCAGGGAGGAAGACCAGAGTTCCCAGAATCCTCAGGAGAAAGCCATGCCCACACAGAGGCACCATTGGCTATGACCTGATTGAACAGCCCCACCCCTTTACTCAAATTGACAGGAGATCATGGAATTGCCACACTATTTTCTCTCCTGGAGAATTCTGAAAAATTAAATAATCTTGGGGCGGGGAGCTAAATAATCTTGAATCTCACAGGACTCTGGACAGCATTGCTAGGTCTGGCGGAGCTCCAGAGCTCCTTTCTTCGACCTTGGCAAGCTCGTGGAAGAATAAGGAGTGTTCGTGACATGAGTTACTCCGTTGAGAGTGCGCCCAATTCTCTTACTGAAGTGCTCCAGACACGCAATACGATACATTTCATTTTCCAAGCTATGTGTAACGAAGGCAGTGTAATGAAAAAGTGTGTGTGCGGGGGGAACACTTTAGAGCTGGACAAGCTGAGTTCAAATCCAATTTGAAGGGAATTTGTACAATTTGAGGGAAAATCTCCAATGTCTCTGACTATCCTTCACTTCCCGAGGAACATAAACACTTCACAAAGTTATTATGTGTCAAGTGCCTACTGATTATGTCTGGCAACAAACAGATGCCCAATGCGTGCTAATTTTCTTCCTTCCACACTTATCATATAGGGTACACTTCAGGATCTCCCAAGACGATGTAGAGTCTAACAAGCTTTTCAGTTCTTCAAGACACTGGCAACGACGGCCTCTACACAAAAGCACAGTGCATTCTTAGTAAACCATGAATCGCATCATACATTAGTAATAGAAGGGATATTAACAGAAGAGGAACTCGTGTCTTTTAACAGAGTAGACAACGACTACTGTGGGGTATCAGAAAGGACAATGGACTATCTGTCAAGGATATGAACTACTGTCCCTATTCTGAGTAAGAGGTTGGTGTCTTTGAAAGCTGAGCAATCTCCTGTCCGCACACTGTACAATGAATTAGAGAAGGTACTTTTTAAAAATACTTTTGAAATTTTTCTAAATCGTAGGGGATGATAGGCATAGAGACTGATTTAAATAAACATAATATACAGAAGAGAAGTGGCACCATATTAAATTAAAGAGAACAGATTGGTCTCTCTCAGACAAGAAAACGACACTTATCAGATTTTAACAAACTAAAAGTATTATACAAATAGGCTTTTGACAATGAATCAATTGGCCTTGGCTAGAGGCCACACAGCAAATAGTTACATTGCATGATTATTATTGTTCTCACTACGATGAAAGCAGGATTATGAAGGCTAATTCAATAAGTACCTGCCAATTAGCTAAAGCCCAGCCTTGAGAATAATTAAAAGTGCGGAAGCACAGGTGACAGAAGCACCAGACACCTGGCCTGCCCTTGCCGTGGCCTTGGCGAGCCAGCTACTTTACTTTCAGAAACTCAGGTGCCTCGTCTCTAAGAGAGGGCACATGTACCTTTAAAGGTTGCTAAGAATCCAAGGACAAAAAGTTAGGGAAACATTCCAGACATTTAGGAAGTGCTGAAGAATCTTATTTTCTACTTGAATGTCCATGTTTAGACATATCATACCAGCTTCTTGTCAAAAACGCTGATTTTCTCAGAGTTAAAACTCAGAATTTCATTGTCACATGAATGAATCACTCACCATTTATATATGTCATCATATATTTATATGGTTACAAAACTCAGAAAGAGAGGGACACAAAACCCCAACAACAGCACAAGAAGACAGCTCTCTGTGTGGCCAGGCCTTCCTGGAGACCACAGGACTGGTGAACCAAGCACTCTCAAGTACTCAATAATTCTCGGTTGGCCAGTCTTTTCTTCCACCAAAAGTCACAGGTATCTCGAATGCCCTTGCCCATCACATACCTTCTTCTCACAGATCCCTTGTGCAGGCAAAATATTAGCCAAGCCAATTTTCAAATGACCCTTGAATAACAGAATTCCATCTACAACATACCACATATCTGGACACTTCAAGTTAAACAAATTCATTAAAGAAGAGAAAAACAAAAACAGTTGAATCGTTACTATCGAGTAGACGCTGACTCGTGATAAGCCCGTGAGTGTCAGAGTCGAACTGTGCTCCCCAGGGCTTCCACTGGAGGTTATTTGGAAGTGATCGCCAGGCCTTTGTTCTGAATCAACCCTGGGTCTCCTTGACCCTCCAACCTTTGGGTTAGCAGCCAAGCAGTTTAACTACTTGCATCATATACATAAATAAAATTGAAAGTCTTTATTTGCAACACTGGACTTTAAACAATCACAGAAAGAGGCAAATGTCTCTTTAAGTAGAATCAGCTTTGTTGCCTTAGTGGCCAGGATGTGATCCAGCTCTCTGACTCCGACACAGATGCGTAGATAACTCAACACGCAGAAGACAGGAAGAAACACAAGCACAAGCAGACTAACCCAGACCAAACATTCCCTGGACACATTTATCAAAATCCTATGACAGCTGCTGGGAGTGGCTAAGCCCTTCTGAAGTGTACCGTGGCTGTGCTGCGTGTCAAACTAGACACATACAGCAGAACGTCAAAAAAGTTCTTGGGAAAATACCATTGGCTTTTCATTCTGTTTTTCCACAAGCTTTTTGAAGCTCCTAAATATCTCGTTTCATTGTTTAAGCTGAGTTGGTCTCAGAGTGACTCGCACTGTGGTTAAGAAATGACGGTAGACTGGAGTGATGGCAAACAACCTTGGCAGAAAATAATGCTCAAAAGAGTTAGTGCCCGGAACAGGCCCCGGTTCTGCTCAAAGGAGCCACCTCAATGGGGGACACGGTGAGCACTGATTGTGGGTGCTATACTTTTCAACACACAGGAAACTGACAGACGAGTGCTGGGAAAGAAAAATGGAAGCACCATGCATTGCTAGAAGAGCAAGCCAAACTGTCTTGGAAGAAGTACAGCATCCGAGTGCTCCTTCGAAGCAAGGAAGATCAGATGTTGTCTTATGTACTTGGACATCTTATCAGAAAAGAGCAGTCTGCTTGGTAAAGCACAGGGCAGAGAAACAAAGGAAGACCCTGAATGAGACGGCTTGATCCAAAGGGCTCAACACAGAGACACGTGTGAGGACGACGCAGGACCAGGGGGGGGGGGGTTTCCTTCTGTTATGCAAAGGTTGCTACGAGTCGGAACTGACTGGAAGGTCCCTAACAACAACTATACTTTTCAGGCCTCTCACCTTTATTTAGGGACTCCAGGCGGTGGTGCTCCTGAAATAGAACCGATGCTGGCGCTTGATTATTTGAGGAAAGAAAAGACGCCGCCTTTCAAGTCCGCAGGCCAAACTGAAAGCGTGAACGCCATCTAGCTCCTGAGTGCGTCTCCGTGGAATTCTTTATTTTTCGTCTTCCTCTGTATTCTTATAGCTTCATTCCCCAAAAGCCATTCATCGTTTTCTCACTTCGCATCAACCAGGAAGTCATTTAACTGACAAGACTTGTTGCCCCAGTTTACCTCAAAAAAATGTTTTTGTTAAAGACAGACTCTCCCTAGAATGGAATCCCTAACAAAAAGACAACCTCACCACCACCATTACCACCTCCTCCCCCTCATTATCCTTGGAGTATGAAAACCCAGACATTTAGCTGGCCCTAAAATTGTCCTCTCCTGAGAAAGCACGAGCCTCTGAGACAAAAGAGGAAATGCTGCAGACAATAGCAGAAGCTGCACAGTCCACAAGCATTCAACTTTTCACCACACCCACTGGCGGAATCTGCTACCAGTAAACACGCATTGCTCTAAGTACCATTATTTATTAGAGATGAAAAAGAAAAATCATCTGCCTTTAAAGACAGCTTAGCTCCAAATACAGACTAACTGAAAGTTAGGTGTCTATGTGTGTTAGTCCGGTTTGACGAGAGAAACAAATTCATAATGCTATGTGTATAGGAAAGAGGTTTATATCAAAGAGTAATTGAATATTGAGAAAGCATCCTAGCCCAGTCTAGATCAAGTCCATAAGTCCGATATTAGCACAAATATCTGATACCAATCTATAAATCCATCTGCAGACTCATGAAACACATGCAATGACGCTGAATACAGGAAGATCACAGACCAGTGGGTGGAAAGTCTTGATCCAGTGGCAATGGAGGCATCTGAATGCTGGCGTGGGTCTCCATGTGGCTTCTCCAGCTCCATGGCTCAGGTTCCCTCAGCTTGGTTCCTTGTGGCTTGTCAACAGGAATGTCCCACAGGAAGAAAAGGAGAGAGTCTATGTGTATCTGGACTCCAGTGAGCGATTTATCTCTGTGGCACCTCCAAATGAGGTCATCAAGCTGTGCCCCGACTGACAGGCTAGACTCCACCCCTCCATAAGTTGATATCAGATTATGTAACTTCCACACTATGCTAGGTTCCCTGCCTAATAATTGCTCTTTTTCATATTCCCTGAGCACTGTTTCTCTCTTAAAACTCCAATGTGTGCAAGCATTTGGGTGAATCGGTACAGTCATAAGGGCACGAAACATGATCATGAACCCAGGGTGTACTGTTTAAAAACCTTACCAAAATTCCTCAGGAATTATATCTACACTTATTGTTTAGTCGCATGATTGGAAAGACAACCAGAAAACATCTAGCCTTGTGAAAAGAAGAGTAAAAATAAAGAGAAACAAAAGTACCAGATATACTCTGCCCCCTCAAGAGGACCCGCTTCCCTGACTCTAGACTGATTCCCCATAGATGAAGCTGTGACAGCTGTAACAACTTCCAAAGCCTCACAAACTCTTCTTCTTCCCCTCCCTGGTTTCTCTGCACGAGAAACAGCAGGCTTGCGGCTAACTTTCTTCAGCTCCATCTACTGATGGTTTCGTTATATGGTCTGCCAAGCTTTCCAACACTGTTCAACTCTGGGATTTCCCTGGTTTCATGCTCTGCAGCCCATGAGTTACACTAATATTCCTCTCCGTCACCTGGGCCTTACTTCCCACTCCTTACTTAACATCTTTGGGCTTCGGTTTTCTCAGCTGTAAAACAGGCTAGACCTAGCCATCTCAAGTGGCTAGACTCGGGAAACCATGAACATATTACATGCTCCAGAAAGTGTCATAGCATTAACAATAAGAACCTGATCGTAATAATAAATTAAGAATAAGAAATTCCACACAATGAAAGAAGCACTAACTCTATCACCAGAAAGTTGCCCACCTACTAAAAATATATATAGTGCCAAGAAAATTCATAAGAACCAGACAATTTTTAAATACCTTATCTAATGCTTCTGAGGATGGCATAGGCCCAAGCAGTGCTTTATTCTGTTGTGCATACGGTTACCATGGCGCAGAACCAGCTTGACACCACTTAACAACAACAACATTGTGTTATGCTGCGTTCTCCAGA
Source organism: Tenrec ecaudatus (assembly GCF_050624435.1). Classification (NCBI taxonomy): domain Eukaryota; kingdom Metazoa; phylum Chordata; class Mammalia; order Afrosoricida; family Tenrecidae; genus Tenrec; species Tenrec ecaudatus. Next base: position 21,534,154 of record NC_134539.1, on the reverse strand, counting down.
GAACCAAACCTACAGACACAGATATGTGAATGTCTATCAAGAAAATGGCTCACAGAGTTGGAGAAGTGCAGAAGTCCCATCCAGTTCAATGTGATGGATCAGAAGATGTTAAACTAGCCTGCAGAGCCTACAGAGTCAGCCATTAGAATAAGGGTTGGGTAGGGGAGAAGGGCACAGCGGTATTGGTGAGGTAAAAGGGTGATAATGCCAAGGGGTCCATATAGAAAAACAATGTTTGGAAATGGGTTGTGGTAGCCAATGTACAATTCTACTGGATGTGATTGAAACATGGAATAAATTGATATTATATTGATCCCAATTATTTTTTTAAAATCTTAAGCTAGGGACTTTTTTTCTGACTCACATAGCTGCAGGGGCTGGTGAACCAGGAAGCAGGAACACTACAATTGGTGGGCACAGAGGCAAACTAAGCCAAAGTCCACAGGCCAGAAGGCAGAGACTGATGGCTCCCAAGGTCAGCAGGCAGCATGGCGGGCAATTGGTTCAAATCCAAAAAACCACAATTTAGTGAGCCAGACGCAGGACCCAGGCCAGCAAGCATTGAAGAAGCTCTCCACGGTGTCTACTTATGGATGAAATAGGTTGCTGCCACCCCCGCCACACCCTCTAAGCCAAACAAACATCATCAGGGCTGTGAACTGAAAAGAGGGTTATATACCATCCACACATGATTAACTGCTCGCAGCAGGTCCCATTATGGAGTTTGCATCACGGAGGAGGCCTCAACTGCTAAACTACTGAGAGTCCTAGCCCAGCCAAGTGGAGACAAAACCTATCACAAGTATCGAACTCTTACCAAAAGCCCCTAAGATCGCATGACCGGTGTTTTCCAGATGGAGCAACTGAAACGTGGAAGAACAGAATAATGTTATCAAGGCTGTCTAAGTGCAAAGTATTAGACCTTGTATTGAGCTCAGTTCTTTCTTCCTTTCTTTGTTTATCATTTTATTGCAGGCTCATTTTGGCTCTTATCACAATCCATACGTCCATCCATTGTGTCAAGCACATCGATACATGTTGCCATCATCATTTTCAAAACATTTTCTTTCTACTTAAGCCCTTGGTAGCAGCTTATTTCCCCCCACCCCTGAGCCCTCCCTTACTCGTGATCCCTAGATAATTTATAAATTATTTTTTGCATGTCTTTCACGGACCAATGTCTCCCTTTACCTCCCTTTCAGTTGTCTGTCCCCCTAGAGGTGGGTTATATGCTGATCATTGTGATCAGTTCCGCCTTCTCCCCCCACTTTCCCCTTACCTTCCTGGCATCACTACTCTCAGGATAGGTCTTGGGGGGGTTATATCTCCTGCATTTCCTGTGTTGTGTGCTCTTATCTGTACCAGTGAACATGCTCTGATCTAGTCAGACTGGTAAGGTAGAATTGGGGTCATGACAGTTGGACGGGAGGAGGCATTAAAGAACTAGAGGAAAGTTGTGTGTTTCCTCGATGCTATACTGCATCATTACTGAACCCAGTTCGTTCTAAACCAGAATCTACAGCCTTATTTCAACATTCTACTCCCTTTATATTGAAGATTGTGCCTTTTTCTCAGCACTTGATAAGTAGTTATTTGGCTTATACTAGCAAAATGCATCCAAATTCAAAGTTTGAAATGCCCTAGAGCAGTGTTTCTCAACCTGTGAACCGCAACCCCTTTGGGGGTCAAATGACTGTTCCACAGGGGTCACCTAAGACCATCAGAAAACACAAATATTTAACAATATATAATTATATATTGTTTTTGAGATTAATCCCTATGCTTTAAAGCAAATGTTTAATTATGTTCAATTTGTAACAATGAAAATACATTCTACAAGGGCGGGGGGGGGCGGGCGGGGAAAAAAAAGAAAATACATCCTACATATCATATATTGACTTTATGATTCAATAGAAAAATTAGTTATGAAGTACCAATGAAAATAGTGTTATGGTTGGGGGGGTCACCACAACATGAGGAACTGTATTAAAGGGTCGCAGCATAAGGGAGGTTGAGAACCACTGACCTAGAGTTTTCAGAGTTCAACATCACATACAATGAACCCACAATCCTCCTCCTACAGAACTCACCCACTTTGAACTGTGATGGAGTCAAGTTACTCTTTGGACTCTTCCCACCTCACTCTCTTTCCTGCCCTACTTTTCCCCAGCCCCAGCTCCTCAGTAGATCCGTGCAGACTAGTGGATACCTTCAAAGTACTCCTCCAAAAACACAGGTATGCCTAACCAATCCATCCTTACTCTAAAACTATCTCCATTCTTCCCTCATTAAAACTCTCATAAACTCAGAATCTGAGTAATTTACCAGCTGGGAGAAAGGAAAGCTATTTATTTGAATCAACTCATGCTTACGTGCATATATACCACTCCCAGGAGGATGGACAACAGAAAAGTGGGTGAAGGGAGACATTTCGTCAGTGTAAAACATGATGAAATAATAATAATTTATAAATTATCAAGGCTTCATGAGGGAGGGAGGGTTGTAGAGGAGAGGGGAAATGAGGAGCTGATACCAAGGGCTCAAGTAGAAAGAAAATGTTTTGAAAATGATAATGGCAACATATGTACAAATGTGCTTGACACAATGGATGAATGTATGGATTGTGATAAGAGATGTAAGTGTTCTTTGGAGAAACAGAACCAGTGAGGCATATAGCTCCCTGAAAAAGAGGGAAAGAGACTGACTTCATAGAATTGCCTCGTGTGATTGTAGGGGTTGGCACGTCCAAAATCTATCAGTTAGGGAGCAGGTTCCAGTCATCCCCTGGTCTGCAGCTCAAGACGAGTAAGTCATAAGAGAGGGGTGAGATCTGACAAAATATCTATTTATAGTCCTGAAACAGACAACAGCCAAAGGAAACTCCCCTTTGAACGGATTCATGATTACATTCGATTGCAATGTGGAAAGTGTTTACAGTACATTACATTATGTAACAACAATTAGTCTAGCGTTTGAGCAAATCATAGCTTAGCTCACTTGACACATAAAGTGAATCGTGACAATGACCAAACCTGTTCTTAACCATGTCATAATCAGTACACTGCTCCGTTGTACACTTTACCCTTTTAATTTTTTTATTATTTTGAGAATACATGTACTGAAGTTTGCCTATGAAAGCATATGATAAAAATGTATTCATTCTCTCTCCTATGACAAACTTCGTTTCACTCTCCAAAGGTAACTATTGTCACATTGTCTTATGTACCACCAGAGATTGACCATGAAAGTACACATACAAATGTAAAGAATTTCCTGAATCAAAAAATGTAATTTTTTTACCTAACATCTTCATTTAACCACTAGGTCTTGAAGATCTTCGCAGATCTACATAAGCAAAATTCTTTCAATTCTTACATTTTATTGCATTTTTCAGATGGACCATAGTTTATTGAGAAATTTCCCTTTTAATGGACGTTTGGTTTGTTTATAGTATTTTCCTATTACAATAATAATACAATGAACATAATTGTGAAGATGTGCTTATATATGAGTATTTTTAGCATATCTACAGAATGAAGGCCTTAAATCATAATTTTTGAGTCTAACAATGAGCAGATTTTTAATTTTGAGATATTTTTCAAAATGCCTTCCAAAAAAGTTTTACAATTTACATTTCTCCAATGGTATGTGAGTGTGACTGCTCCTGTATATTTCCACCATATATCATCCCTACCTCCTACCTCTGTGTGACTGCTCCTGTGTATTTCCACCATATACCATCCCTACCTCTGTGTGACTGCTCCTGTGTATTTCCACCATATACCATCCCTACCTCTGTGTGCCTGCTCCTGTGTATTTCCACCATATACCATCCCTACCTCTGTGTGCCTGCTCCTGTGTATTTCCACCATATACCATCCCTACCTCTGTGTGCCTGCTCCTGTGTATTTCCACCATATACCATCCCAACCTCTGTGTGACTGCTCCTGTGTATTTCCACCATATACCATCCCTACCTCTGTGTGCCTGCTCCTGTGTATTTCCACCATATACCATCCCTACCTCTGTGTGACTGCTCCTGTGTATTTCCACCATATACCATCCCTACCTCTAGATGTGCCTGCTCCTGTGTATTTCCACCATATACCATCCCTACCTCTGTGTGCCTGCTCCTGTGTATTTCCACCATATACCATCCCTACCTCTGTGTGCCTGCTCCTGTGTATTTCCACCATATACCATCCCTACCTCTAGATGTGCCTGCTCCTGTGTATTTCCACCATATACCATCCCTACCTCTGTGTGCCTGCTCCTGTGTATTTCCACCATATACCATCCCTACCTCTGTGTGACTGCTCCTGTGTATTTCCACCATATACCATCCCTACCTCTGTGTGCCTGCTCCTGTGTATTTCCACCATATACCATCCTACCTCTGTGTGCCTGCTCCTGTGTATTTCCACCATATACCATCCCTACCTCTAGATGTGCCTGCTTTTGAGCTTTGGTTTGCCTGTTAAATGTGACAAAGGACAAACTGACCATCAATTAGGAGGGAGTAATAGCATGAGAGCAGAAATCTTAAACAAGTTCGGGTATAAAATGCATTTCATTCATTTTTTAACAGATCCTTGAAAATAGCATCTTGATATAGCCCTTTTCTTTACCAAGTATGCTGTCAATATGCCAAATATCTTCCCAGCTCTTCTTTGAATATGGTCAACCAGGTCAGCTGGCGCTTCTTTTTCCATCTCTTCAATGGAAACAAAACTGTCATTTAATGTAGGAGTTGATTTTTCAGATTGACACAGGCTGTAGGTTATTAAGCAAGATGAAAAGTTTGGGTTGAAAATAAGGTATTCCTTAACATTGTGTGTGTGTGTGTGTATGTGTGTGCGTGTGTGTGTATGTGTGTGTGTGATCAACCAGATCTATAGGTTGTCTCCAGAGAAGAGTTTAAATGTGTTTTATGCCAGAATGTGCAAAATGTTTCCCAAGGTCACAGTTCTGAAAAATGATTTTGAATTGAATGCAGACATCATGGTGTGTTTGCTTTAAAAAAAACACTGATTATCTTATAATTACACCTTGTGTTTGGGTTCTGTAGAGAAACAAACCCAGGACACTTATGATTACATGTATGTATACATATATGTGGAGAGATATACACAGCACGAAAGAATACAACAGCTAATTGGTCCACATAGCAGTACAGAGGGCTCAGTTCAACTCACTTCCATGGAACAGTTAATATGCTGGAAGACCTTCAACTCACAGGGCTGCTGGACCCAAGGCCAAGGAAGCAGAAAGCTGAGTCTGCCCTCGGGCAATGTACCCACAGGCAGAGCAGGGCACCAACAGTCAGCAGTTCAGGAGCTTAGTGAAGCAGACCCGGAAGAGATGTCGAACTCAGACAATGCAAGACCACAAGATCCAACAGCCTGAAGCTCAAGCGATGATGTATATGCCAGCAGTATGGCTCAGCTGGTCTCAAAGGAACCTCAAGCTCTAGCAACACGATCCATAGGTTGGCTGTCCCACAAGTAGTGTAGTTCACATGTTGAGGCAGAGATTTAGCTAAAGAAGCCTCACACTGATCCTATCACCAGAGAACAAGTGAAAGAGGGGTGGTCCTTGTCGAGCCATTTATCTCTTTGCCCTCCAACCAAATTGCGACCTTGTTAATCTCACATGTTCCTATTAGCCAGGCTGACAAAATAAACCTACTTATCACATAGCACATAAAGCTTCTGGTCACAAAACATCTCCCTATACTTGGAGGTAGACCACAATTGTACAAATGGTGGTGTCAAGTTCTAACTTAGCTAAGACCTGCTGGTTCTCACTTAGCCAGTAATAACCAGGAACACTTATATTTCCACTTTACTCAAGACCATTGCTAGTTTACTTTCAAGAGAATAAGGATAGAGAAAGGAAGAGAAAGTACTAAAAATAAAGCTTGTGGTGGATACTGTATATACTCATGTATAGGCCAAGTTTTTCAGCACATTTTTATGCAGCGTTTGTGGTAAAATTAGGTGCCTTGGCTGATAGTCAGGTTGGCTTATACTCAAGTATATACAGTAAGCCTATTTGGTAGGTGTCTGTTTTCTACAAAGGATTTAAAATTAAAGAGAAATAGCAAAGATATCTTAAGTCCTCATCCACCACTAGCCAGACAGCTCTCCATGCCCAGGCTGCTGCTGCATCTCCAATAGCCTGCTTTCTCTCAGCTCAGTTCCCAGTAAAAAACTGGTCCATCTGAAAAATTGTCACTTTCCAGTCATACTCCTTGAGTCAGTTTTAGAAGCTCCTCATTTCCTCTGGGAGAAAGATGAAGGTCTTCCATTCCTGTAAAAATTAAGTCTCAGAAACCACACAAGGCAGCTCTACTCTGTCCGATAGAGTCTCCATGAGTTGGGATCATGGCAGTGAGAGAGAGCATTTTCTACAATTTTACAGCCTTAACTTACAACGTCCATATTTTATCTATCAATTCCTTTCTTAAGCCTTAGTATGTGGGGCTGTAGTTTCCTGGGGAAAAGGGCCAGGCCTTGAAGTCCAAATGAGATCATTCAAGTCTTAATTTCAGTGGTGACCTGAGAAAATGTAATTAACTCTCCTAAATTATTCCAAATTAAATATAGACATAGTACATGTTCCTAGTTAGTTAGTGTTAGCCATTAAAAAGGTGAAAATATGATGACACAGGTGCAGCCAAAAGGTCAGTAATTTGAAACCACCAGCCACTCCTAGGGACAAAGAGCAGGCTTTCTACTCCCGAAAAGACTTATACCACCTCGGAAACCCAGGCGGGTAGTTCTACTCTGTGCTATTGGGTTCCTCTGGGTCAGGATAGACTGATGAAGTTTGGAGTGATACATTGGAGGATTAGGAGAGACAAGTACACACAAAGTAGAGGAAGTGGGATATGTGACGATATACAGGGGGATTCCAATGGATGAGTTAAACAAAATGTGGATGAATTATTACATGCAAAACTGATGATCTGCTCTATAAACTATCACCCGACTCGTGATTTTAAAGTGTTTTGGTTTTGATTTAGTTTTAAGTTTACAGTCTCAGGAACCCTCTATGTAGAGTTGTGATGAGTCAAATTCAATGGTGGTGGGTTTCTTTTTTGTTTAGGGTGGGGGTGGGCTGTTGCTATGATACTTATATATTAAACCTTTTATGAAATCTGCACATTTATCGTCCTATAATTTGTTTTATTTCCTTTACAACATTTCCAGTAAGTGGTTATCAGCCTCTACTTGCACATCTATCTAGAGGGACCAAACTCACTGCCATCAAGTCCATGCCAACTCATAGTGAACTTATATGATGAGCGGGAAGTCCCCATTTGAGTTTCTCAAATTGTAACTCTTTAGGGGTGTAGGAAATCTCGTCTCCCATGGAACTGTTGCCTCTGACGTTGGCAGCCCAATTAGAAACCCATGACACTACCAAGACCCCTTCTGCAGGAACCAACCAAAAGCCAAACTCATGGCAATTAAGTCAATGCTGACTCATAGTGACCCTACAGGGGCCAAGAACTGAAAATTCTGCAAGTAGTCTTCTCCGTTGTTATTATTGTTGCTGTTGTTACACTATCACTGTAGTTGATTTTGGAAGACTCTTTTTCATTTTGATTTAAATCTTTCTCTCTCTAGCTGGCATCCACCTGTCTTATTTCTGTCCTCCAGACCAAAAATGATCAATCTAATCCCTCTGCCACATGACAACCCTACAAATATTAAAAGCAATCATTCGTATTTCTCTGAATCTTGCTTTATCCAAGGTAAACAGTGTCAGTTTTTGTGTAGTGTCTTGATTTAATTTTTGGTTTTTATCCATTTTCCAAATGGCCTTTATTTCTGGGACCCTGCCCATCATAATGAGCCATAAAACCCATTACCAACAAGCCGCTTCTGACGCATCAGCACCCCAGGGTTTCCAAGGCTGTAACTCCTTCTTGCCTCCCCTCCAAGGACAAAGTAAGGTTAATTATAGGAATAAATGACTAATTAAATATGAGAGGTCTTCCAAATTCCGCTATCTTTGATAAGCACTTTTATACTAACTTTTTTAAAGACATTTTTTTCTAAGAACTTGTCAAAGCCATTTTATTGACATATAACCCACATAGCATATAATTCAATAGTTCAATTAATATTTTAAAGGGTTGTACAATCATCTCCATAATCAATTTTAGAACATTTTCTTCTTTTGGTACTCCTTGTTATCAGCTCCCCAGCTCCCCCAGCCTCCCCTGCCATACTCCACGAGAAACCATCAATGCAGTCACTGCCCCACGGCTTTCCTCTCCCAGATTTCACACACAGAACAGCAATTAAAGCCCACTGTACTCTTCATGTTAGCAAGGCTATACACCTCCCTTGGACATGGTCATAGGGGATTCGCCAAAGTCCTAATCTGCAGGGGGACCCTGCAAATGGATGTCATTGTCATTCACAGCCTTCTGCAAACTGGGTGTTCACAATTTCAGCTCTGATACCATTTCCTCCTTCAGATTTGGAATTTTATTGTTTATAATCATTGGACCACAGGCTGGTGAGCTGCTTCTGTGTGGCTTAGATGATGCCTCCCTTAGGTGGCAGCTTGTTTGAAAGCAAGCCTTAAGCCCCCAGATGCGATTCTTTCTAATAGCTGAGCACCATCTAGTTTCTTTGCCACTTTGCTGTGGTACCCATATCTTCAGTGATCTCTTCATGTGGGAGAGCATTAGTAAGAGCCATGTTATAAGAACTAATCTTTTAGCAACAAATGTATAAATGTGCCTGACACAATGGATGGATGGATGGATTATGATAAGAGTTGTATGAGCCCCCAATAAAATGACTGGAAAAAAAGAACTAATTGTTCTTAGGTTGAGGCTATAATTGTGAGGCCCAAATCCATTCATATATCTATGGTTTATATATGTCTCTGATTCACTACAGTGACAACATTATTATTTTATGTTAGAATACATTATCAATTATCCCCCTAAGACAGAAGGTAATTCCACGGATAATGACATTAATCTCACCAGTGGTATAACCTTTAAAAGGCTGTTGTAGAAAGTAAACTATACAAGCATAGGCTGGCTATGAGCCCCAATTCAAGAAATGTTGACTTGTACAGAATTATCTCTTGAATGACTAGGCACTATTTACATAAACAATGGGGGTTGATGGTAGGGTAAAATTCACAATAGCATTCATTTACAAAGGCAGAACCATGTCTTCCAGATTAATAGATGGCATAATAAAGAAAGGAGGGCATTAAAACAGTAAATAAATGATAGTTCCAGGTCACCATTCATTAGAACACCTTCAAGGCAAGAGATCCATATGGCAGTCGAAAGATTGCCAGTTCTACAACCTTGGGATAGCAATCATCTGGTTCTGAAACACAAGGGAGTTTCAGCCATAAAACCAAGGGCTATGGAGGAGCGTGAGGTAAATCCAAGTTCACTTAGTGGGCTTTCCACCTCAAGTCCTACTGGTGTGGCCTCTGAAGGATGTTGTCCACTAAGGCTATAAATGCTTAGGAACAGATAGTGCATTTGAATCATGAATCTCACAATTAGCAGTCCGACGCTTGTCTACCAGCACCACCCTCGCAGCCCAGGCCAACCCTTTGACCTCTTCCACTACTGGCCTCACTGAATGCCATTCTTCACCCACCACCACTAACCTCCTCTGTGAACAACCAGTTCTCTTCCCCAATTTCTACCTGATTTTCCTCAGTTTTCATTTCTCCTGAACTAGATTATAACACTCAAATGTACTTATGTGGAACTCATACATGGATCAAGAAATGGTGGGAACACTACATGCCTGAAAGTCAGGAAAGGTGTGTGTCCGGGTGGCATCCTCTCACCACACTTATCCACTCTGTGTGCTGAGCAAATCATCAGAGAAGCTGGATTATATGAAGAAGAATGTAGCCTCGTGATTGGAGGAAGGCTTATTAACCTGCCATGTGCAGATGGCACAGTCTTGCTTGCTGAAAGTGTAAAAGACGTGATGGATTTACTGGTAAACATCAAGAATTGCAACCTTCTATATGGATTACAACTCAAGATCAAGAAAGCCAAAACCCTCACAATGGACTAACAAGTCACATCGTAATAAATGGAGAAAAGATAGAAGTTGTCAAGGATTTCATCTTGCTTGAATGCACAATCAATGCTCATGGAAACAGCAGTCAAGGGACCAAAAACGTTGCATTGGGGAAACCTGCTGCGCAGGACTTCTCTGAAATGTTGAAGAGCAAGGATGTCCCTTTGAGGACTAGGGTGTCCCTAAACCAAACCATGGTACTTTCAATCAGTTCATGCATGTGAAAGTTGTGATAGCTGGGCTCACATATGACACTAAGAGACTGATGAGAAAGAGGAAAATAGAAGCATTCCTATTTATGAAACAGCTGCAGTCTCCATCATTATCACGGTCCACCTCCTTGAGACCTCACAACAATCTCAGTTAGGAGGTTTTATTGGGCCTGTTGTAGGGACGATTTCCTCATAAAGGTTCAATACCAGTGCCCGAGGTCACACAGCTACTAACTTCGAACAAGGATTTGAATGCAGGCTTGAGCCAAAACTCAAGCTCAAGCTGACGTGGCATGCTGCCTCACTCTAGGTAAGGAGTGCAGGTGGAGCTGCCAGGCAATGGGGGCCGCTGGGTTGCTAGCTGCAAGGTTGGGGCTTCAGGACCTCCTAGTGCTCCCTTGGGGAAAGATGAGGTTAGCTATTGCTGTCAGAGTTACAGCCTTGGAAGCCCTACATCGGGTCACTAAGTCAGAATCAACTGGAGAGCAGTGGGTTGGGTTTGGGTTTGGGATGGAGATATCAGTTATCTTTTTAACTCCCTAACCTCCATCCCACTGAAGAGTTCTGCCTAACAAATGTATCAAAAGGTGATGGGGTGAATTTACTATATGATGAGCAGCCAGCCCACACATGGCCGTGTCTTCCAAGTGTAACTGGCACTGCCCAGGGGTTGGGGGTGGGGAGCTTTGTCTTTTTCTTAATATTTTTATTGTGGTCTCAGTGAAAGTTTACAAAGCAAATTCAGTCCCATTCAGCAGTGTATGCAACCGATTGTTCTTGGACCTCAGTTGCAATTTGCAACCCCCTCACAAAAGCTCTAAGGCAGAAAGGCCACTGTGTGCAGAAGACAGCGCGAGGCAGCCAGACCTGTCGAGTCTGCCTGAAAAAAAGTGATGGAAACAGCCATTGAGCAATAGTTCTTGCATATCGGCAGCACAACCGAAAGCAAACAGATCTGTAGGCCGGGCATCGTTCCAGATGATGAATAAGGACAGTGAATAAAGTCACAACGTTTCTTTTTTTCCTCCTGTTTCTTCCTCATTTTGTTTTGCCCTACCCACACTTCTTTGCGTTGGTGGGGGCAGCCCTGGAGGCATATGAGGGGAAGTCTCCACAGGGCAAGGTATAGAAAGTCCTTAGTGGAATGGAACTTGCTGATCGGGTCAAGAGGGGAAGGGAGAAAAAAACAAAACACTAGCCAAGACCCTTGAATGGATTCCGCTCTGTAGGCTGACCGCAGTTAACCATTACAAGAGCAACCGATACCACTTGGGGTCCCTGGTTCAAATGAAGTAGCATAAAAATAAGGGCTCGATACCGCCATGATCTTCATACCCAGCAGATTTCTCGAGTTTGGCCAGCTCTGCTAAATGTGAACCATTTTTCTCCAACAAGCAAAATTGCCATCGCGGGTGAATATGCATCTCTATCGCCTTCCTTGGCAGCCCAACGGACACTTGCTAGATGCCAGGCAGAGTACATTAACCTATTAGTGCCCCGTGCCTCAGCACAGCTCTCTGAAATGGACACAATTATTATAGCCAAACGGAGGCCGGGTAATGTTATATAGCTTTCCCAAAGGCGCAAAGTAAGAAAACGGTAGCACCAGGATTCGTGCCCCAAACAGCTGACTCCACGTGGGTGCCTCTCAAAGCGAGTCTCTGGTTACTTCTTGAAAATGGTTAGCTATGTAGGTGTGTGCCTTTAAACAAGAATGGCTTAACTTACTGGTTTCCACGAGATTGCCCAATCTATTTCAACAAGCCAGTACTGAGCAGGTGGTGTGATGAAAATGGATACAGCCAATAAGTAGACAGGAAGCAGCCTGAAGCCATTGGGGGAACCTGTGTATATTTCAACACCAGGGCAGACCACACCCCTTTGCATCACGGACCACACTTGAGTGGGGTTTTCAGTGCGGATTTGGGGTCCTGTGGGAGTTAACTGTGGTGAATACACTTAGGGGATGGTGTTTTATTCTTACTGTGACTTACTTGTACTCCAAATCTCTGAGATGATAATGGAACAGCAAAAGGGAAAGGGAAATTGTCAGCCTACATCAATGGCACTGACCAGCTCCACCTCCACAAACATCCTTCACTTCTTCCTGCCTGCCCGCCCACCCTGCAAAACAAACAAACAAACAAACAAACCCTCTTCTTCTCCAAGCCATGGACTGATCAGGAATGAGGTCTAACAGCAGGTGTCTTGTCCCAAGTGGCTTATTGACATCTCTAAGATTCTTCAGGCTGGGTGACACCCCAGAATAATCCTCTCTCTGTCAAAGGCATGGAGTCCAGTGGGTCGCATGTCATATGAATCAGCCCATCCCTCCTGCTTTCCAGTTCTCATTCCGGCGCAGCTCTGAGGATGTTGCACAAGAGGCGAGGGCATGACAGGAACTGATGGAAGGTGACCCCACAGTATAACTGAGAAGGTTCAAGACGAGGTTGCCAGGAGAGCCCATCAGGCAATTGCCCCTGTGTTACAAAGGTCTGTCAGAGACATGATGAGCTGAGGACAGCACAGCCATGGGGGGGTCAAAATGTCCAGACCGCTTTCTTCCTTAGGATTCTACTTCTCTCATTACTGGTTGGGTAAGACTTCACCAGAGAATGGGGGAGAGGGGTGACTCATAGACATAGCCAGGCTATGGGACCACTTTAGGGGGCTGTGTCAACAAGTGGTTGTGAGTTTATGGAGATCTGGCTTATACTTGAGCTGATCCTAGGCTCCTTAGATTCCTTTCTAGACCCACGAGATGGAAAGGGTTTGGATACTGCTTTGAGTGACTCCCGTCAGCCTTCTGTTTCTCCATAGTAAGGAAGGAGGGGAGCAAGGCCCAAGGAGAGTTTCAGAGATCATACTAATTGAGGACCTTGAGGGGGCAGGGGAGCTGAGTCAGACTTGTGTTTTTTCCGGTCAAATGATTCATTTGTCGATGCAAGTCAGTTCGGGGATGTGAGAGTTCTCCTGGGACCATCTGTGAGCTTCTAATTGACTTAGTGATTTTGGCTTTTGTTTTGCCTAGGTCATTTCCCTTACCTTGGAAACTAGGTTTTCAGAATTTTGGTATTTCTCCTCATTTCAATGTCTTGGGGTGAAGGGGTTGTCACATTCAAGAAACACCAAAGATACTTTTAACTTCACATAACTAAACTCCATGGTGGGTTTAGGTACTGAGATTCCTGGTATGCTTTTGACTCAAGCAGCTCAAATTATAAATTTGAAAAATCTCATAACATAGAAGAAACAGTGAAGACTGAGCTCCCCCAATATGAAGCTCTAGACACATGACTTTTCTAGGTATCTTAAAAGATGTTATCATTATATACACTAAAAAATTTTTTTCAATTATTTTGGATGGTAAGTCCATCTGGGACAGGGATCAGCAAATGTTTCAGAAGGAAGAGCCAGCAACTTAAATTATTTCAGAGCCATCGATATGTTTTTACAAACAAATGAAATCACCATTATATAAATCTCTTTAAATTTTTTCAATTTTACTTCAGACCCACCTATACGTACTGAAACAGCCAAACACATGTGGCCCAAGAGTCACATTGGAAAGCATGTGGGAAAGGACTAATTATCCTAGGGAAGCACCACCAAAAATAGTTTGGGGGGTGGTAACGATGATGTTGGGCAGCAAAACCGAACAATGGGCCCGGCTGCTGCCCTGTGACACCCATGACCACGTTTTGTTCTGAGACCCTGCTCCCTGTGGCTACCAACGACTGGGGAAGGCAGACTCATTTCTGGAAGATGCAGGAACCCCCTAGTGAGTACCTCTAAGTTGAGAACTCCCAGTCAGCCGAAAATTTTGGAGAATTTTTACATTCAAACCTTCATTTTTCACCTTTATTCCCTCTCTCCTTCCCAGGAATCAGTCCTGCTCAGTAGCTTGATAACCTTCCCTGCCTCCACAGGCATGTTCTCCATTTTCCTCCACATCTTCCCCAACAAACATCAGGTATATCTAACCCCATCTTGCCGTTTGCTTCCGAAATAACAAAAACCAACAGAGTGATCTTTTTGGCTATTACTCCCACTTTTGATAGTTTCTTTTTAATTGGCACTGAAATTAATGGGTTTACAAGTGTTATATACTTGCTAGCAAGATTTGGCAGGCTGAAGGCAGAGAGAGCAAGAAATCAGTTCTGTAAAATCTATTTTAAGGGTCTTTTCTATTATTAAAGTAAAAATATTATAATAGATTTAGCTTACTACATATGGGTAGTATATCATCTATAATCTTTGCATATGATAACTTGTAAGGAGGAGATAATAGTGTCAAATAGAAACTTATTCTCTTGCAACTGGTTAATGTTTTACAAATAAAATCACAGCTGTTACATTAGATGATAAATAATATAAGGCATGAGTCAGATTGACCTTTATTGAATTCCTGTCCTACTATTCAATAACCTTATGATCTTGTGCAAGTTCTTGAAAATTCCCCAAAACTTTTTCTCTAAAATGGAAAATCATAAAAGATGGTTATAATGCAACTCCAGTAATGGAAAACTGGGTGAAACTATAGTTTCACCATTATTTCACTCTGATCTATACAAGCTACCCAGCCACTCTGGGACTTTGGCAGGCAGGCAGGTAGGTAGGTAGCTGGCTGAATAAGAGATAGATACACACGCCATGCAGATATAAGTATGTTCAAGGACATTGTTGCCAACAGCAGAAATAGTACAATAGAAACAACACAAATACTTATAACAGTAAAATACATTGTACTAAAATTATTCAGTAGAATATAATTCATCATCATTGTTGTTAGATACCATCGAGTTGGTTCCAACTCATAACAACCCCGTGTACAACAGAATGAAATACCACCCAGTCCTGCGCCATCCTCACAATGTTTCCTACATTTGAGCCCATTGTTGCGGCCATGGTGTCAATCCATCTTGGTGTCAATCCATCTTGCCGAGGGCCTTCCTCTTCTTCGATGCCCTTCCACTTTACCAAGCCTGGTGTCCTTCTCTGGGCACTGGCCTCTCTTGATAACATGTCCAAAGTAAGTGAAATGAAGGCTCGCCATGCTTGCCTCTAAGGAGCGTTCTGGCTGTACTTCTCCTAAGACAGATCTGTTCATTCTCCGGACAGTCCATCAACAATGGCATGGAAAATGGCAGCCCACATTTTCAGTATTCTTCACCAACATCATAATTCAAATGTTTCCATTTTTTTCACTCTTCCTTATTCAATGTCCAGCTTTCACTTGCATTTGAGGACATTGAAAATACCAGGCATACCACAGTCCTCGAAGAAACATCCTTGCTTTTCAACACTCTACAGAAGTCTTGTGCAGCACATTTGCCTAAGGTGATGCATCGTTTAATCTCTTGACTATTGCCTCCATGAGCATTGATTGTGGATTTAAGCAAGATAAAATTCTTGACTTCAATTTTTTTCCATTTATCATGAAATTACCTGTTGTCCAGTTGTGAGGATTTTGGTCTTCTTGTCATTGAGTTGTAATCCCTACTGAAGGCTGCAATCCTTGATCTTCATCAGCAGGTGCTTCAAATCCTCACTTTCAGCAAGCAAAGTTATATCATCTACATGTTGAGGGTTGTTAAGAAGCCTTCCTCCAATCCTCAGGCCACATTCTTCTTCATACAATCCAGTTTGAGCTGAGCTCAATATGCAGATTGAATAAGTAGGGTGAGAGGGTACAATCCTGACACCCACCCTGCTCAATTTAGCAATAGCAATGATTAAACTATTATATCAATGTTGATTAATCTCTGTGGTGCAGTGGATTACTTGGTTGACTCTTCTAGCCATACTCTTTAAAATTCACCAAATGACTAGGTGAGATATGCATGGAGATGAAGTGCGGAGGTTAGTTATATTGCCATCCCTCTGGGTTTACAATTAGCCATTTCAGAAGTGGCCCTTCCTACCACCACCCAAGAAGAGGCAGTAGTGGGACACTTTATTGGGCTCTGAGGCTCCTGTGCTGGACCTCCTCGGTCCAGGAGACAGAGATGGCTGAGACACCAGAAAAGTGGTGGCATCAGAGACAGCAGCACCAAAAGAACAAGACAGAGTGACAGGTTTCTCGAACACAGTAAAACTGAGTGCCTTCTGGCCGCAGGCTCACTTGTGGAATGAACTTCCTCCTGATATTTAATCAGAGAGCTGTTTGCTGGCCCCAGGAGCTAGAACCAAATGCCTTCAGACTCAGGCTTATGACGGAGCAGAGTGTCTTAGGAAGATTTGTCAGCTATGCTAAAAGAGCTTTGTAGCATCTCCAGAGCAGGGAAATGAAGGAGATATAGGACTGTGTCCTGAGCGTTTCTGATCCTGACTATAACCTGTTAACATCCCTAATCAACCCATAATCTTGAGTACTATCGATGTGTTCCGTGTCTGCGAGGCCACTGCAGTGAATTATCAAATGCAGCAAAGAATTAGTGAGGGCCTCGGGAGGACTTGTTAATGCCAGAACTGGTAAAAAGGATAGAGCAGGAAGGCATGTTTGATTACTGTCTCACATGTATCAAATCAGTCTTGCTCTGATGTTGAGTTTGATTTTACTCATAAAAGAAACTACTTAGGAATGAGCCAACAAGTTCTAGAAGAATCCATACTACAGAATTCTATTTCTATCAAGTTCAAAAACCAGTAAAACTAAACTCTATTGTCTAGGACGTATTCATAGGTAACAACACTAAAGAAAAGCAAGGTAAAGTTTTTTTTATAAAAAACTTATGTTAGTGGTAATTTTTAGGAATTTGTTATTGGTGAGAGGGCTATATCTAGGGACTGATGATATTGGGTTTTTTAATTAATTACAAAAATTATCAACATAATTTGTAAAAGATTTTTTGTGTGTGTAACAGTTGAAGAAACTAAGAATTAGGAGGAAGGTTAGCTGACTTCTTCGAACGCAACAGTGAGTTCCTAGAAGGATCTGGACTTGAACAGCAGTCAAGGAGAAAGCTGTACAAAGTCCCCTAGTGTTCATCTGACCAAAGAGAAGGGAAGAGGGGAGCAGATGGGAGGAGAACTAAAAATGACATAGGAATGGAAGGCCCACCTTTCCTTCTCCTTCAAAGGAGCAGGGTATCCAGAATGCCCCGAGGTTTTTAAGATAGTGGTCTAACAGACCTTTGGGAGAAACACCTCGGAATGAACTTCTGTTAGTCAAATTCCTGGGAAGAAAACCATTGACCTGTTGCCGCTAATTTCAGCTCCCCCTCATGGAGACCCCCATACATGTGAGAGTCAAATTTTGCCTCAAAGAATTTTCTCAAACTCACTGCCAACATCAGTCCTGTCTCCTAGCAACCCCAGATGGCAGGGGAACTGCTCCGGGGTCTTCTAAGACTAGACCTCTTGACAGCAGCCCAAAGCCTCATCGTTCCCCCTCGGAGTGGCTGGTGGTTTCAAACCGCTGACCTTGTTGTTAGCACCCAACATAAAACCACTGTGCCACCAGAGTGCCTTTAGACATTGTTCACTAACTTTTTTTTTTTCAGAAGTACATCCCTAGAACTTTCTCCCTAGGAGTTTGTGAGTGGACTCAAACCTTCAACCTTTCTGAACCCACGTGCATTCACCATGAGGACTGTCTAGGGAAACTGAGGAAGAAGATAGATCGTGATTACCCTGAATAGCAGATAATGTTTCCTATGAAAACTCAGAGGACTCAGCCACCCCTAACCCTACCCTCATCGCTATCGCCTAACTGCAATTCATTTTATGGGCACACAAAGCAATACTTGCTTGCACTTAATTACTCTGCTCGTGAATCATTTTTATTCCTGGCCAATCACCAGCCTTAGACCATTTGTAATTATTCATTCAATCAAGAATTCTGGTAGGGAGAAAGCCTCTGTACGAGGTACTAGGAATTTGATGAGAAATGTTTAAATAAACTCCATCTGCTCTGTCCACTCAGGGGACACCGTAATTTATTCAAAAGAAAAAGAATAGGCCAGCCAGAAGTGATTCCGTGCAGATTATTCCCCCAGCACATATGTCACAAGGACAATTAAATAAAAGCTCATAAAGAACCTTTGCTTAGGACCTTATCAGCTCGAGCCAGCTGATAGGGAAAGTAGGTCTTATGGCTGAACTCTTGAACCAGGAAAGGACCAGTCCAAAGTTTCTGTCAGGTGAGGTGACCTACAAATGTATTCCCACTCCTTGGCTTATCTTTATGACCGACCAACGATTGCCTGCCATTTGCTCTATGTGCTTGGAAAATAGGCCTCCCTGACTGAAGCTCGCCCGGGTAAGCTGTGTATTTCATGGGAAAGAATGGAAAAATAATCCCCTCAATGCAAAGGTTAATTAAAGAAAAGATAGCCTGAGAGCCTTCTATCAGGCCATATTTTTGTGGATTTGTAGTGTTTTGTGTGTCTCTCAGAATCATAGAGACTTTTGGACAGAAACCAGGTCCTCTTCACGCCTGCTTTATATGTATGCACATACAGACAGACATAACTCTAGATGTATGTATATGTAAATCTTTTAAGTAAGCATGGTGTTTTCAGTAACCTACAACAAGACACCATCCCCTTATCAGTCAGTGACTCACTGCCATTCACTAATGTAAGCCGTTTTATTGGAAATGTACAATCAAATATAACCTTGGGAGGGTGAATTTCTAAATTGTAAAACTGCTCTTTTTTGGTGTTCTTCCTCTTTTCTGTAAAGCAACAAGTTGTGTTGAAATTGAAGATCGAGGACAAGTTCTCCGAGACAGTCGTTCAGTGCACCAAGCCAAGTGTAACCGCTCTGCTCATGAAGGCAGGCTACATTTGTGATCCTAGCGCAGAACTATAACCCAAGCTGTCTCTGGCAAGACTACATATGCAGGATCATCGCTCAGAGCTCATCCGGTTTATAACTGCAGAGGCTGATGCAGCAGAAGGCAGAGTCCACAACTTTTTATTGACTGAGTGATCAACGTGACGAGGTAAGGGCTCCATCAGAGTAAGAGACCCGCCCCAAGGGCCTTGTCATCAGAAACACTGAGACCAGTGGCACTGCCAGCGGAGAGGCGTGCTTCTATCAGACGCCACTCTCCAGAGCCCCTTGGAGCACCACCCAAAGCAAGGTGAAGTTGGCAACCATTAGTTATACTATCACCACCATCAAGTCAAGGCCGGCTCATAGCGACCCCACTGGGTTTCCCACACTGTTAACTGTTTATAGAGTAGAAAAGGCTGCTGGTGGTTTCGAAGCTCAGACCATGCGGATCACAGCCCAACACACAACCACTAACCCACCAGCACTTCTGCTAGCTTAATCATAGGATACAGGAAACAGAAAAAAAGAGATCAGAGGCACAAAAAAAATAACAGGAAATCCGTCTACCCGACAAGATCACAGAAATTTTCAAAAGAAAAACATTTGAAGAGACAAATATTTTTATTGTCAGGAAAATTAGATTTGGGGTGGTGGAGGGGGAGAGAATTCTGTTAAGTTCTTCACTCGTTTTAGATAACTTTAAGATCAAAGTCTCGTCTCTTGTTCTGACCTTTGACCCAACAATAAATTGGGGTCAGGTTCATGTTCAGAGATACGGGATATCTTGCCTACAGATACATATTCTTTCTTCCTCCAAATGAAGTTCACCCTGAAACTAAGTGGCATAACTAGTCAGAAAGCACCTTGCTATGGAAAGACCTTCACTGTCAGAAGATCACTCCAGGGAACCTCAGTCTGGCCCCATTTGGAAGGTTAGGATAACCAGTCAGCCATCCTGTGTAGACACGGGGAAAGTGTATGGATATTGGCTGTGGCAGGTGGAGGCGGTCAGGACAGAACAAACTGCCTGTAGGTCAGCCCCTCCACCAAGACCCCTGATAGGAAAGCTAGTAGTACCCACAAGCAGTGGTCGGAACCCGGTCCAAGGGCGGCGTGAGAAAGGAAGCTCCACGTTGAATTGAAAGGGTGCAATTGCAAGGTAAAAGAGCTTCAAGTGGACAGGATTTCCAGCGCTTCAGAGGAGTTGGCTGTGTTTGTTTTCTGTCTAGACGAAGAGTACTAGGGAGCAGGAAATACACTTCAGCTTAGAAGACCCCCTGGGAAGTTAGCTTTCTCAGTTGAGAGGCCTGGGGAAGAAGGCTCCTGGCAGTGCCTACAGCCTCAGACAACTAAGGGCCACAGGTCTCTGTCTCCTTCCCTCCACACGCAACCATTGACTATGAAGGACCACCACTGCCATCTGAGGACTCCCTCCACAGGCCAGGGCAATGGCCTCCCTACTTCGGATGCCTGGATATTTCTCACCCGGATTAGGACAATGATCTTCACACTTCTTGCAGCCAGCCTGTGATCTATCCTTGATATTGTTCTGAAGGGCAAGTTTGAACATAGGACTCTTTAGAAATTCTCTAGCCTCCAGCGTACATGCAAATCATCCTGCACAGACCCTTTCACAACAATTAGCTGGGTTCAGATCGCATCATTCCTAGTTACCAAGCTAGGAAAGTTCCCAAACCTCTCTGATCTTCAACTTCCTCTGCTACCAAAAAAAAAAATCATAAATAACCAGAGTTCATATTTCACAGGTTTGTAGTTAAATTCAGGGAAATACTCCTTACAGAGAACTTTAGCACTGCCTAATTGTCAAAAATGTTCAACTCCCCCCCCCCCCCGCTATCCACTGATCATTATTACCCACAAAAGCCTTCCCACAACCTCACTGCCTCTCTCTCCAGCTCCCTGCCTCACCAGAAACACAGCCTCGTAAATACAGGACAACATTGTGCCCGCTTTCATGGAAATAGATTTCTATCAATTATAGAATCCATAATAATGCTGTGAGGTCAGTCCTAGTAGCTTCATTGCACAGATAAGAAGCCTAATACTCAAAAAGTTAAGAAAGTTGGCCAAAGTAACCGAGCTAAGAAATTAAGGAGTTGAGGTCAAAGTCACAGCACACGATTCTGCTGCTTCGAAAGCAAGCCCTGCCTGCCAGCACAGTGGATTCTGACCCCCTGGAGACCTCCAGAGTCACAGAGCAGAAACCCTCCCCTGGGCTTTCTTGGTTGGAGTCTTTGCAGAAGCAAATGTCCTTTCTTTCCAAGTGCTGCTTAGATGGGTTTGCAGTTTCGGGTTAGCAGTCCTTTCAAAACCTCTTGATCCTGCAGGGACTTTTCCTTCTGTCTTTACCCCAGTTTATTCCCAATCCCCACCCCAAAAAGTCACCCTGGGGTTTCTAGTCTCCTATGCTCAGGTTGCTGGGGGTCAGACTTGATGGCACCTAATAACAACAAGTTCAGGAAATCGTGCCGGGCCGGGGGGGTGGGGCGGCACATCTGACCTCCTCCTGCTTCCCATAGGGCGGACACTCCAGCTCCACACCAGTCCAAGGCAAACTGCTGAAAGGCAGAGAGCCCAGACGTGCCTCCACCTTCCAGCCTTCGTTACCTCATTCTGACACACTGCTCACAAGGAGTCTTGGTGGTGGAGTGGTTCCCCGCTAAGCTGTGACCTGCAAGGTCTGCAGTTGGAAACTACCAGCAGCTCCACGGAAGAAAGACTGGATTTTCCACTCCTGAAAACAGTTAACAGTCTGGGGAACCCACAGGAGTTCGCTGTGACGTCAGCAAGACTCCATGAGAGTGAGTTTGGACACCTCTACTTCTCCGCTGGGTTCCCTACCCGGTGACAGTGGCCACAAAGAACTCACAGGCAGCACTTCCAAGTATGGGCTTTTTGATTTAGTAGGGAAGTTCACCAGTCACCACCAGCCACCGTCAGAAGGCACTAAGGACACTGTCTTCATCCACATCAGCGCTTCTCCTGTCTCTCAGTCATGTGATCCCGTGCCCTCTGCCTCTCTGCACCATGAGGCCCACTTGCTGCTGCCCCTCCGCCTCATAGTCTCAGTGGCACACAGTCTGGTAGGAATCCTCTGTTGTCTCCGCTGCCATCACCACTTCAGACAGGGATCTTACATGCCCTCCACTGGTGACCCTTCTCTCTGGATGTTCACAGGAATCTCTCTGTTCCTATTTCTGATATTGCAGGTCCAACCAATCCTCTGGTTAGAGTCCACAACACCTTATTTAGAGCCCTGATGGCGTGGTGGCTATGCATTGGGTTGCTAACCATCAAGTCAGCAGTTCGAAACCACTAAACGCTCTGTGAGTGAAAGACAAGGCTTTCTACTCCTATAAAGAGTTACAGTCTAGGAAACCCACGGGGTCACTAGGAGTTGGTATCAGCATCAACTTGATGGCAGCGAGTGAGTGGGACACCGTATTTGCATGGTCCCATACAATCATTTGGTGGGAGTTATAGAGAAGTAGATAGAAGAGCCATGTGTCATCCATTTCACCTGATCGCACATGCTTTCCCAGAACCTTACCTCTTTTCCGTTAAGAGGTGGAGTCTATATCTGCCCCACCACCGTGAACCTGGCAGGACCTTACCACAGCCTCAACTAATTGAGTGCAGTGGAAGTGAGATTGTGTGACCTCCCAGGCTAGATCATAAATGGTAATATGCCTCTTATATCTGACTCTCTCTTTTGGAACATGCTCCTTCGAATGACTGAGCTACCATTCGGGAAGTTCAACTAACCTGAACTAGCCATGATTGAGAGACTACTTTAGGAGATTGCAGAGAGATGCACCAGGACCCCAGCTGCCCCATCCTAGTCATCCTCCAAGCACTCATGACGATACTACATAGAAGTGACACCAGCCAGGTACAGATAGGAACTGGAAACACAGGGAATCCAGGACGGATGATCCCTTCAGGACCAGTGGTGAGAGTGGCAATACCGGGAGGGTTGAGGGAAGGTGTAGAAAGGGGGAACTGATTATAGGGATCTACATTGTGTTAGTCTGGCTCTTTAGAGAAACAAATCGACAGAAACTGATGTATGAGAGGGAGTTTTATATAAAGGTTAAGTGCACATTAAGAAAACATCCCAACCCAGTACCGCCCAAGCCCACAAGTCCAACATTAATCCATTAACCCATATGTCCAACACCAATCCACGAAGTCCTCCTCCATCTCACAAAAAAACACACTATGATGCTGAAACTACAGGAGGAAAGCCAAGTCAGTGAGCGTGTAAGAATCTCAAGGCTGGAAGGGGTCTCCACATGGCTGCTCCAGCACCCAGGGCTACATCAGGGTAGGGCCATGTGGCTTCTCCTTAGGGATGTCTTGCAGGACGTGAGCCTTCCCAGCTAAAGCAGGATACTGGCTAAGGCAGCTGCGCCCTGCTCCAACCATCAGAAAGCAAGAGACCCGAGAACTAGAAAGATGAGGCTCAACAAGCCATTTATTACCTCCACCTTTCAATTAAACCCCACATGTGTTTATCGGCCAGGTTGGCCCAATAAACTACCTCATACATATAACCTCCTCCGTGGAGGACAGACAACAGAAAAGTATGTGAAGGGAGATGTTGGACAGTGTAAGATATGACAAAATAATAATTTTTAAATTATCAAGGGTTTATGAGGGAGAGGGAAGCGGGGAGGGAGGGGGGAAATGAGGAGCTGATGCCAAGGGCTTAAGTGGAGACAAAATGTCTTGAGAATGATGAGGGTAACGAATGTACAAATGTGCTTTACACAATTGATTTATGTTTGGATTGTGATAAGAGTTGTATGAGCCCCCAATAAAATGATTTTTAAAAAAGAAGAAGTGATACCAGGCAGGCCTGCCAAGCGCACACAAACTGCAAATTCATGAGCTAGATAAATGACGATCGTGGTTTAAGCTCTGAAGTGTTAGGGGGTTGTTTCACAGTCAAAGAGAACCCAGAATACCACGGAAAGCTCGCCCACTAGACAGTCACCTTCATTTCCCCTGAGGACACACATCCATGGTCTTGCTATGGGTGTGAGCTATCCCGTAACCGCCGCCAGCTCAGCGCCCCGACCCAGCACACCTGCAGGCTCACTGCAAGTGACTTTGCTTTCAAAGGTTACTGTAAGTGGTGAGGTCACTTATCTTTCTCCAAATGTGCAAGCTGTGCTTCAAGATCCAGGCTTCCAGTCAAAATGTCTAGGCTGACATATTTGTGTTCACATTTTTTTCTGCTTCCACACTTAACCTGCACCCACTCTTTCTAGGCGTCTGTCTCCCCCTAAAAGAATCCTCCATTGTGGCAGTAGTGTAGGGATTCACTTCCAGCTCCAAGAAAAGTTTCTGATGTTTCATCAGTCCGGTTCACAAGGTACTGTACTAATCATTTGAGACCAAGGGCAGTATATCCTCAAGGCCTGACACATGGGGTGTGTGGTAAATAGATGAAGCAACAAAGCCATGGAGAGACAAGTGGAACCTAGACTCCTTTCAACCTCCAACATTTAGCATTAACCAAACCCACGGCACCGAGTAGATTCCAAATCAGAGCAGCCTTTACCTAAGGCAGAGCAGAACTGTTGCTGACGCTGTAAATCTCTGAGGTTCTGAGGCTGTAAATCTGTACGGGAGTCGGCTGCCTCATCGTCCCCCGCTGAGCAGCAGGTGGGTTTGAATCATCAACCTTGCAATTAGTAGCCCAATACTTGTCCCACTGTCCCACTGTGCCCAGCATGTCACACACACACACACAAAAGAAACAAACCCAAACCTCTCTGCCATCGAGTCAATTTCCACTCACAGTGACCCTGTAAGATAGAGTAGAGCTGCCCCTGGGGTTTCTGAAACTGTACATTTCTATGGAAGCCGAAAGCCTCTTCTTTGCCTAGCAAAGTGACCGGTGGGTTAGAACTGCTGACCTTCCATTTAGCACCCCAGCCCTCTCTGCTACGAATGCTTCGGCACTCAGGTACAATGGTAGAAATCCCTGGCCCAGGGAAGTAGTCGCATTGCTGACTGAGCATGTTTCTACGTGTCAGGCCCAATTCTTCCCCCTTTTACCAACACTGCTAAGACTCCTCCAAAGTTAGTGGAGAACACGCTCACTGGGCTCAGTGGACCCTGTTGCTTCTGGCAATAAAAACCAGGTGCAGGACTGTCAGGAAAACCAGTGCCAAAATCTCATCTGGCCTCCAGCTATAGACTCCCTTTCCACGTCTCACTGTTTTATAGCCTGCTATCGAGCTACCTGACCTTGCCCGGTCAATCCAAGTTAATCTTTGACAATGTCAGTCGCCTCTACAGACTGCATGATATGGCAATGCCATATGGTGACACCTCTTTGCAAGGGACTCTGCTCCTGCCTGACAAGCAGGTTTGTGCTGCCCAAAGCAAATAACTTACCTGCCTTCCGTATTGATTTCTGCTCAATACAGAAATTATTAAAAGGCAACACAGCTTTCGTTGATGAGTAGAGTCTATACTTACTTTCCACGCTCACCCTGTAATTTCCAGAGATGAACGAGTTCATATGAAGTCTACACAGTGACTGTTGACCATCTGTGAAGGGCTGAATCTCAGTGACTGTCCTTGGGACTCACGGTCATTCCAATACTTCAATTCCATCCCAGTGGATTTTAATTTCAAAATGCAGAAAATGCCTGTATCACTTGAGAGTATCCTCTTCCCTCAGCATAGAGAAAGATGTCTGATATACCTTGTAGGGTCCAGTGGGTTGACGGTGTGTCGTCATAAATTGCTTTAATGCAAATGTGGACTTGATCTTATTGTTTTATTGTTGTAGTTTCTTATAAGGTTACTTCATCCCTGCCTGCCTTCTCTGGATGGAGCTGTTCAAAGGCTGCAGACGGCTGAGGTTTAGACAGATTTCTGAGGTCTGGCTCCACATCTTCTGATTGGACGGCAGCTCTCGAACCATGTGGGCCGTCAGCTATTGACTCACCAGAGTGCCCAGCTTTGAAGCTTGATGTCAGCAGACAAGAATGCCTGGCACTTCTCTCTGGCAGCCCCACAACCACCACCACCATGGTCTCCAGCAGTAGCCCAGAATTAACCTTGTTTGGGTTAGCCTCTGACCAGCCTCTGGGCCAGCCTTCTCATTGTCCTGGTTACCAAGGTCCAACAAAGAAAATTCCAGGCCAGATCTCGGCAGGGGAGCATTAAACTCTTCAAACTATGCGCCTCTGAGGATACCAAAATAATCCACTAAGGTGGGCTATTTTTGGGGCCTGGGTGTGGTTTTTTCTGGACACCCTCCTCCACCACACATCGCGTTCTAGTCTCTAGGAAGAAAACACAGGAATACCAGGAGGCAAACACAATTGTCAGCCGCCGGAGTCCTAGATTCTAAGTTAACTGTTTGCATTTCTGTTTCTTTGATTTGCCTCAATAGACCCCACATCAGATTCTTTCACGTGACGTCCAGGTGAGAGGTAGGCCTATCTTTGAAGTTGGTTTCACCCAAATGACCTATTATCCAATGTGTTTAGACAATCAGGAGCTTCTGGGAAGATTGGCTTCCTGATGCCCCTGAAAGACGGCAGCATTTCCTGACCCACAGGATCTATTTGTCTGGCTTCCAATCGCCTCCTCTTCTGTCTACACCGCCCCCACTTAGCAGAGAAGAGCATCTAACCTGTGCACCTTTGGGGCACCTTTTCAAGGGTTCTCCTGGATTTAGGTGACTCAAAGCAATGGGCAATTGGTAGATAGTACACTTCATTTAGGTAAGCAGAGCCCAGGTCGAGCAAACAGTTACACTAGTACAAGTCAAGGCAACGTGCTGGAATTGATAAACCACAAAATTTAAATCAGCCCATGTGGAGCACAGAGTTTTGTGATTTGATTCACTGAGAATACTAAGATTTGTAGTGAAATTGCCACCTGCATACTTGTCTCCATTGTATCTCCTTACGTTGATAGATGGCACCAGCTTCAACTCCTCGTTCTGCTGGAATGTCGGTCTGGGTTCACCAATTTGGCTACTGTCATGGGTTACATGGCGCCGCCAGCCTCTACCCCCCAGAAACTATCTCCACACCCTAGTCTCTAAAGCCTATAAATGTAATTGTTTAGGGGAGAAAGGATCTTTGCAGGTAATAATGACATTAAACATCTTGATATAAGATTATCATGGATCTTACCTAAGTACAAGAATGGTTTGTTCTAAGAATGTGGCACTGCATGATACTCACCTTCCCGGAACAATCACTGAAGACAAAAGGGCTGCATAAGCAAATGTGGTGAAGAAAGTTAATGGTGCCCAGCTATTAAAAGATAAAGCACCTTGGGTCTTAAAGACTTGTAGTTAAACAAGCGGCCATCAAGTATGGAAGCAACAAAGCCCACATGAAAGAAGAACACTAGGCTGTGTGATTATGAGGTGTCAAAAGGAGAAAGTATCAGAAGTTCAAAAACAAACCAAATCAATGTGAAGGGGCACGGATGTAGTGGAGACCGAAAACCTACCTATAAGAAAATTGGACAGTCCCCTCAGAAGGGCCACACAGAAGGGATGATAAACACAGCGTATGGTAGAGCAGTGATGAAACACATAACTATCCTCTGGTTCTTTATTATTTCCTCCCCTCACTATTAAGGCTTATGTTTTATCTCATTCATATCATTAGACCTATGTGTGCTCATTTGTATAATTAAGATCATTCGAAGCAGGAATGCCAGGATGGATGACCCTTCAGAAACTGCAACTGGAGTGATGATTTCCTGAGGATACGGGAAGGGCGAGGGTGGGGCTGAGCTGATAGCAATGATGACTGTGTAACCCCACTCACGGGGAGTGAATAACAGAATTATAGGTGAATGGATAGTGGATAGGGTAAGATACGGCTATCTATATGTATCTCTATATCTACATATGGTGAGAGAATATATAACAACAAAAACGTTGTCTGGGACAAAGGAAGGGGGAGGGAGGGGATAAAGGGGAACTGATATCAAAGAATTCAAGAAGAAAGAAAATGTAATGTTTTGACACTGATTATAGTAGCAATTGTACAATTATGCTTGATCCATTTGAATTATGGAATATTATATCTGTAAGAGCTCCCAGTAAAATGATTAATAAAAAAAGATGATCATGGGTTATCTGAGTGGACTCTAAGAGAGGAGGAGAAGGACACATAAAGACGGAGGCAGAGGTTCGAGGGATGCGGCCATCACCAGAAGCTGTAAGAGGAACAGACTAACCTCTAGAGCAGCAGTTCTCAACCTGCAGGTTGTGACCCCTTTGGGAGTCAAACGACCCTTTCACAGGGGCTACCTGATTCCTAACACTAGCAAAATTATAGTTATGAAGTAGCAACAAAACTAATTTTATGGTTGGGGGTCACCACTACATGAGGAACTATATAAAAGGGTCTCAGCATTAGGAAAGTTGCGAACCACTGCCCCAGAGACTCCAGAGGGAGCACAGCCTGATGACACCTTGTATGTAGACTTCTGGACTCTAGAGCAACAAAGAAAGAAACTTCTCTTGTTCTAAGCCACCAACTCTGCCGTGATCTGTACAGTAGTCACAGGAAATGAATAGTAACAGTCTCAAATGCCTAACCTTCATGTGATGAAATGAGCAAGCAGTCCAAGAGGGGAGTGCCAGGCTTCTGTTAAACCGGATAGACCCAAAGACGGGCAACAACAGAAACTGTGGCAATTGTGATAACACATGTTTCATCCAAAGGAAGCCTCTGTCGCTCAAGCCCATCTAATCGTCATCATGGGGACACACGAGTCCAGGATGGGCATACCACCCCATCTGTGTTGGAGTTTAATTTTAAATCTCCTGAATTTTATGTGTTAGTTCAAAACCCAAACAGATGAACAACACCGTCTGATCCGAACCAAATGTGTGTGAAGACTGAACTGGGACCACAAATGGTTCTTTGCAGGCTCTGGAGACCATTGCCCTTTCTTCTGGCAGTATCTAAAGCAGGTGCCAGAGACGGTTCCTCCCAGAACCAACGGCAGGGTGCTGATTCCCTCCTCCTCAACACTGTCTTCAA